>NW_026991724.1:29092500-33892500 GCF_029215605.1 Mirounga angustirostris | reverse complement strand
CACACATTCCACTCTTCAGCTCTAGCTAGCCATTGCTGTTTGGTGATACAAGCCTGATCTTCTCAGACCTTCTCATTTTTTTCAAGAGATCCCAGAAATGGGAATATTTTTTGGAGATGGAATTCCCTGACTCTTCAAAGTTGGAAACTTATTTTTTTAACTATTTTTAATAATTCTTCAAGCCAAACAAGACATGCCTTTGGGCTCAGTTTGACTAGGAGACCCTCATTTAGGAACCACTGATCTAGATCATTGAAGGAGGCTGAGAATTATTTTTCTTAAAAAGACATAAAAGAAGTAAAAGCCCTGAGAGGTGTGTGGAAATGTTGGCCCAGGGCTGATTTATACCAGTCCCATGATTCTAGGTAAGGAATCCCTTTACTGCTCACTGAGACCACGGTGCAGATCTGGCCCTGAGCCTTGGACTCAGCCACTGCGGAAAGGGGAAAAAAGGGTCAAGAGCCCATGGAGCATAACCCAACATTGTCACTTCTGCCATAACTCAGGCTTTCCCACAGCTCTAGAACCAGGAACCCAGAGCCTCCCAGTGCAGCACAGGCCCATTCGAGCACCACCGTCGTCTACATCACTCTTTACACATGTGCGCGCACATACACGCAGAAATACATACGTGGAAACAGACACACAAACACACACACACATAGAGACACAGACAATATGCAGATACACACATAGACACAAACACACAGACACATGTGGACACATAGACACACACATATAGACACACACACGCACAAACACAACTCTTGAATAGAAAGTCCAGGAGGAAGGGCAGGCAGGATGCAGAAGTCACATTCCAGGTTCCCATTGAAATGCGACTGATGGTTTTGGAGAGAGGCACCTGTGTCTTTTACCTACAAGTCAGTAATCCAACTCCAACAGGTTCAAGTAGTACAGGGAATAATTTTACCATTTCACCATAACCTAAACACCCAGGAGTGCTCAATCTTATCAGGATTCTGTCTCTCCCTGTTTCTCGGCTTTGCTTTTTTTTTTTTTCTGTGCCTTTCCCTGTCTTGAGAAAATAGAATTGGCTTGATTCTTAGACAATGCAGCCAACAACACCTTCAGGCTCACATCCTACTGGCTTAGACCCCCAGAATAAAAAAAAATCACTTATTTCTTGATGGTTCCACAAAAGTCCTGACTATCACCCCCAATGGTGTCCACCCTTGAGGTGGGGACAGAGTCATAGCATACCTAATGGATAAGAGTGGGAAGGAGTTAGGGACCTAAATGAAAAATGAAGCAGGAAGATTAGTGCTGAGCAGGCAGAGATGACTGATGTCCCCAGCAGCACCCCACCACACCTGCCACGGCCTGACAGTCCTGGGCTCCTAGCTGTTTTATGCTCTGATAGACTCCTCCCTGGCTCTCCATATTCCGGGGTCATCTCAACCTCAATTGTCCCCCTCTAATCTCATGCTGATTCAGCTGCAGCAATGTCTCCAAATAGCATGCCCAAACGGCCCCCATCCCACCCCCAGCAGGGTCCCTCTCCTGACTGGGCTACAACCTGTGGAAGGGTGTGACTAAACCTGTGAGCCCTACAGCCAGTCTGCCTGGTTTGTACACTGACTAGTGGTATGACCCTGGACTCTGTTTCCACAGCTATAAAATGGGGGTAGGGGTAATAGTATGTACATCATAGGTTGTTGTAAGGCTATAAGATAGTTTATGTAAAGTGCTTAGCATGATTGCAAATAGTAAGTGCTCAAAAATATTAATTGTGTAATAATAATAATAATAATACCAAGAATATTTCCACCCTGTCCACCTCCTCTTCAATTTACTAAGTAAAAGGTTGAAAGCCATATTTACAGGAGAGAGGTAACAGGCATCTCTCTGTCTCCTGCTGCTCAACCCAACTGTTTTTTCCACTTCTCATGGGTGGGAAATGGCCAATGTAAGGAATCTGAAGGGGGCGCTTTGCCAGCTGGCTGGGCATGCTAATGCCAGGATCTCCCAGGGTGCAGCAGAGGGGCCCAGGAATCTGTGTCTATGGCAGCATCTGTGGGGGTCTCCAACCTGTCTCAAGAGAGGCCTTGCCTTCATCCCAACCTAGCATGTCACCTGCAGGTACGGAGGTACCAACTGACCCCCTTGCTGACCTCTTGGAAACATCCAGTCCTGGTAGCTCCCCTTGGAGGCCCCCCAACACCGCCCAGTGCCCCCGGCTCCTGCCATAGCTCACTGACTGGTGCCCTTGCTCATGATTTCCAGAAGGCAGCCGAGGCATGGGGTCCAGCAAGTCACCTGAGACCCAGGGGACTGCAAATGAATGTCCAGTTCCCAATAGACATTTACCGTAGCAAGCCTCCCTGGGTGATTGCAGTACTACCATCACTGTCCCCACCCTCTGCCACTCTCCTTATAATCACCAGGCAGAGCTGACCACGTTCCTCTGACAGCCTTGCAATGACTCCCAGTGCACTTGCCCTGCCCCGCACCCCCCACGCCCCATGAGGTCTAGCCCCACCTCCCCTTGCCATCCGCAGCCCCTACTGCTCCTGCCACGCCTCCTGGACTCCACACACCTTCCCTGGTCCGGCTTCAGGGACACTGCCCATGCACTGCCTGGAACATTCCAGAGCTGTCTTCTCATATCCGTCCCCAGAGAAGCCACCTCTGACCACCCTCTCCAAAGCAGCTCCTTCAGCACAGCCAGTCATGGCTTCCATCTGCTTGTTTCCTTCAAACCCTTTCTCAATGATCCTTTTTCACCTCTTTATTCAGTTGTTAACTCCCTGTCTTCCATACTGGAATGCAAGCCCTGTCTTGGAAACAGCTGCATCCCCAGGACATAGAACAGTGCCGAGGCATGCCCAGAACCCCGATGCGTATTCATCAAATGCATGCCTCGCACCCTCTACTAAAAGCTATCTGTCGTGTGTCCTGAACCCAACTTTCACATTGACTCTCAGTTTTCTTTTCTACATAAGTTCTTCAGGGTCTGGGTTTAGGCTGCTATTCCTGGGTGATGCTCCTCCATGGACACTAGGCTGTGGAGGCCCCTATTACCTTCCCATCAAAGCCCTTCCCACAGCCCTGCCTCTGCGCACCCTTCGCCCCCAGCAAGGCCAGGGTACAGGCTGGCCTCAGGGTAACAGGAGCCCCCAGAGCAGGGGGCAGAGCTTGGCCTTAAATATTAACTGCCCATAATGAAGGGAAAATGAAAACCCTTTCCCAGGGAGCACACTTGTGTACTGTGATTTATAGTAAGAAATATTTCTGTCCCCGTTTCTGGTACAGAGCTCCTAAAACCCTTGGAATTTCCTAGGCGTAGAGAGCAGTAAAGGTGTCTTTCATTATGTTAATGAGATGACTTTTGGAAGCACCTAAGGCTGGGGGTCTCTTGACAATGGAGCCAACCACGTGATTAGAGGGTTGGAGCCTTCAGTCCCGCCCCACTGAGCTCAGGGGAGGGAAGAGGGGCTGGAGTTGGAGATCTTTCAGCAGTGGTCAATGATTTAATGAACCTTGCCTGTGTAATGTAGCCTCCATAAAAACCCCACATGGACGGGGTTTGGAGAGCTTCCAGCCTGGTGAACACGTGGATGTTCAGGGAGAGTGGTTGCGCCTGGAGAGGGCACAGAGCTTCCCCCAGACCTTGCCCTGTGGGTCGCTTCCATCTGGCTGCTACTGAGTTATACCCTTTTATAATAAACTAGTAATCTAGTAAGTAAAATGTTCTCTGAGTTCTGTGAACCACTCTAGCAAATTAATCCAACCCAAGGAGAGGGTCATGGCACCTCTGATTTATAGCCAGTTGGTCAGAAGCACAGGTGATAACCTGGACTTGCAATTGGCATTTGAAGAGGAGGGCAGTCTCCTGGGACTGAACCCTCAGCTGCGGGATCTGATGCCATCTCCAGGTAGTGTCAGAATGGGGTTGGATCATAGGACACTCAACTGGTGTTGGAGAATTTCTTGGTATAGGGAAACTCACATGCACACACATTGCCATTGCTACCGGAATCTTATTTTCATCTGAGTGAAGAAGCAATGCAGCGTTTGCAGCAAGGGACCCCAACGTATCATAGCACAGCAGTTAAAACTAGTCCTTGTTGGGGCACCTGGGTGGCTCAGTCATTAAGCGTCTGCCTTCGGCTCAGGTCATGATCCCAGGGTCCTGAGATCGAGCCCCGCATCGGGCTCCCTGCTCCGCGGGAAGCCTGCTTTCCCTCTCCCACTCCCCCTGCTTGTGTTCCATCTCTCAGCTGTGTCTCTCTCTGTCAAATAAATAAAATCTTTAAAAAAACAAAAACAAAAACTAGTCCTTTGCTGTCTCTGAAGCAGCAGGAAACAGAACAATGCATTGTCTGGGCTTCTTTGTACCCCCAAGAACTGCCAGGCCAGACTCATCCTTAACCCCAGCAGAAGATGCAGCTCCAACATAGCCCCGGAGAATCTAAAGCCAGCCCGTGTGGGTTCGTACCTGGGCCCTACCACTCAATGGCTGGGTGTTCTTGGGTGAGTTACTTAACCTCTCTGTGCCTCAGGTTCATCACATGTAAAATATATATAAAGAGAATTAGAATCCCTACCTTCTTAGAGTATCCACAAGGAATAAATGGGTTAATATGTGCAATACATTAAAATAATATCTGGAAGATAGTAAATCCTCAAAATATGTTAGCCCTGGTCCTGGCCCCAAACAGGAGAAATGTACACTGGTTGGAAGTAGCCTTGAAAAGGGAAATTTCACAAGCACCCAGGAATTTAGCTGTAAGTTAGCCCTGTCTCAGAGTAGAACTGAGAAGCAGAAAATGTCTGATAATCTTTCTTTTGACTCTTTTTTGGGGCCCAGGGCCCCAGATCCAAGTTCTGGCTTTGCTTGCAGCTGAGTCTGGCTCTCAGGCAAATACCATGTTCCCCCTGCAGGGGTCTCTCTAACAGGCTCTGCATTCAAGGGAGCCATGTTCCAAGAATCCCACATGCTTGTACTGCACCCCCACAGGGAGCCCCCATCTCTACTGGTTGACATGTACTCATACCCATTGCTCAGCCCAAACCCACAAGTCCAAGAAGTCTTCCTTGTCTTTCACCCACTAACTGCTACCATTAATCTCTCCTCACCTTTCCCTCCCCCACATGGCTCTCACTTTGTTGCGCCTGTATGCTGGGTAGGTTCCACAGCCCCTGGAGTGAGGTCAGAGCATGTGGTATCCTACAGTGGGCATCCCACCTTCCATAGCCAATCTCGGGGGCTGCTCACACCTGCAGCCTTGTCTGTCCTACTCTCACTTTGTAACTTCCCCTCCAGGGAAGCCCTGCCTGCTGTGGAGACTCAAACTTTTCAGACCATTCCTCTCTTGTTGATGATCCTTCTGCTGGGGAAGATTCTACCTCAACTGACTCACCAGGCAATGCTTACTCTTTCTTCAAGATCCAGCTTAAGCACCTTCTCAGTCTACCCTCCCCACTGACTGACCTTCAGCACCACCCTCTCCACTCCAAGAAAGTAAAATGATCTTATCCTAGGGTCATCTTGCCCTTTAGATTGTGAGGTCTCCTTGCATCGGCTCCAGACCACAGGGCCTTTGCACTTGCTGTTCCTTTTCGCTGAATACTCTTTCCCCACTCTTCATTTTGTCAACTCCTTCTCATCCTCCAGCTCTCCATCATACCTCACTTTCCTAAGTTTCTCATCAAGATTCAGTCCCTTGGTTACACTATGTTATGTGCTGAACTGTGTTTCCTCAGATTTTGTATTTGAGTGTGACTGTGACTGTATTTGAAGACAGGGCCTTTAAAGAAGTGGTTAAGTTAAAATGAGGCTTTTGGGGTGGGCCCTGATCCAATGTGACTGGTATCCTTATAAGAAGAGAAACACCAGAGAAGCATGTGCAGAGAAAACAAAACAAAACAAAACCATGTGAAGACACAGTGAGAAGCTAGCCAAGGAGAGAAACCTTAGAAGAAATCAAGCTTTCTAACACCTTGATCTTGGACTTCCAGCCTTGAGAACTGTGAGAAAAATATGTGTTGTCTGGGCCACCCCAGCTTGTGGTATTTTGTTATGGCAACCTGAGCAGGCAAATATACACTCTGTCACAGAAGTCTGTTCTTTTCCTCCATAGGTTCATCCCAGCCTGTAAATACACATGTGTGGTAGACACCTCTGCTGCTCACCAGTATTTCTCGTCCTGCATCATCTTGAAACATGGGAGGATCGGACTTCCCAGCTCCTGGGCATTAGGAGTGTCTATGTGACTTACTTTTTTTCTTTTTTTAAAGGTTTTATTTATTTATTTGATAGAGAGAGACACAGCAAGAGCAGGAACACAAGCAGGGAGAGTGGGAGAGGGAGAAGCAGGCTTCCCACGGAGCAGGGAGCCTGATGTGGGGCTCGATCCCAGGACCCTGGGATCATGACCTGAGCCGAAGGCAGACGCTTAACGACTGAGCCACCCAGGTGCCCCATATGTGACTTACTTTTGCCAAGGAAATCCAAGTGGAAGTGACACATGTCACTTCCAAGTGACAGCGTTAGGAGGTCAAACCCAATTCTCTGTGCTCTCTCTTCCTCTGCTGTGGCCACCAGGGAGTTTGTGGTGGCACAGAGATGCCAGAGTATTGGAGCTACCAACATGGAAGACAGCGGTTCTCAAGAGCCACCTGGACCTGCAGTAAACTTGAGTGACCAAGAAATAAACTTCTGTCACGTTAAGTCACTGAGATCTTCGGTTTATTGTTGAAATATAACCTCACCTATCTGGCCTGCTGCAATATGTATCTGCATTTCTCTACCAAGAGAATGTAAGTCCCATAAGGGTAGGGCCTTGGCTCCTTTGTCCCTCTCTGTATCACAAGTGGCCAACACACTATTTGGCACATAGTAGGTGCTTAGTAGAGTTTTGTAGAATGAATGAATGTGGGTTCCCCTCAGTACCCAGGACAAGACTTGGCACTGTCCATGCTGAGTAAATGGCTCTCAAACTAAGCAGAATTGAATAGGGCTTCTCCCACGAAGGCTGATTCCTCCCCACCTCACCGCCACCCCAGACTCCAACCTTATCTCCTCCCCAGAGTAAGCAAATTGTCACACCACCTCACAACCATCACGAAGGTGTTTCAAGGGCTCTTGGGCTCACACCTCACCATTTGCCATTTGTTATCTCAAGATTAACAGTCTGGCAGATTTTGCTGACACAGCACTTACACCGTTCTGGGTAGGGACAGTGTCCCAGCCAGCAAGACAGACACACTTCTTCCCCTCCTGTGACCACACTCAGGCAGAGGCACTTTTGGACTCCCACAGAGTGATGAAATGGGGAAAAAGCCAACAGCCTGGCAGGTGGGTTTGCATCTCTGCTGCTTCTCCAAGACGCCCTCCTGTCCTGGACTGAATACACCCCTCGAACAGTGTCCTGAGAGTAGGGATCCCTGCAAGGAAATACTCTCCTAGGCATGTAGGCAAAGTCAAAAACTATGCTATGGTCCCCACATCCTTGCCCTAGCACACTGTATGTCAGGGATGGCCAAAAGGTGTCATCTCACATGTCAGCTCTACTAATTCAAGGAGGCTTTAGGAAGGTTCTGAGGCTGACCCAGTCAGAAAAGTTTCTGTCATCAATTTGCAATGTCTGCCATGGTTATGGGGTAGTGATAGAGGGAGGGCAAAGGCATGCATGCCACATTTCTATCATTCCCATTGCAAATACTCTATAAATGTTGACAGAAGTCTGTAAAACACTAAGTTTCCCCCAAAACAGCCAAAGGATACTTGAAGGGAAAAAGCCCTCAATAGGTCCATAAGTATTAACTGAGAATCAACTGTGTGCCCAGTTCTCTACAAAGACAGACAAGGGGCTGGGCTCTGCCCTCAAGGAACTTCTAGCTTGCTCAGGACACACACACACATACACACACGCAGGTAGGCACACACGCATGCACAGCAAGAGCTAGGGGAGCTGAGAAGTCTCTGTTACTTTTCAACAACAAGAACAAAAGCCATTGGAGTTCTGTTATTTTGTGAGGATGAGCAGGGTGGACCCCAGGGAGAAGCAGCCTGACAGGAGGTGCTGATGTGCTTACCTACACAGCTGAGACTGGACTCCCCCACTCTGGAGAAGGCATTGCCTGATCACACAGGATGGCGTGAAGAAGTACTGTATGCAAAAAACTCAGCCATTTACAAGCCATCTGCACAATATTTGCCATATTCCTGTACCACCTCTGTTACTCTACACTTAATAATTTTTGTAAATCAAAAACCTTTTGACCTCAATGCACTTATTTTTGAAGATGAACTTTATAATACTCCAGTAAATGAAAAGACAATATCACTCACCATTAATAGAAGGTCACTGTCAAACAACTGCATTAAATAAACTGCATGAAAATAAAAATATCCATCTCCATGCCTCCTGAAATCACTTGTATGACATTTTGGGGAACATCGGTCCAATGGAAAGGGAACTAGACTAAAAATCAAAATAGCTGGTGTATGTCCTGGGGCTACTCTAAAAATTATGGTCATTTATTGAGAGCTGTCTGTGTCAGGCATTGTATACCAGTCCTCATGCCATGTAGGTATTAGAATATTCATTTCTCAGGTGAGAAAATTGGGGTCTCTAGGAGTATAAGTAATTTACCCAAAGTCCCAGAGCTAAGAATCAACAGAACTGGAATTTATGCTCAGGTCTGGCTGACCCCAAGCCCTGGGTTCTTCTTATGATGCCACTTTGACCTCTCTGCTCTCTTGGTCTCTCTGCTTCAGTGTGGTCATCTGCAAAATGCAGGCACCAGACCAGATGCTCTCTGAGGGTCTTGGACTCCAGAGGCTGATGAGACTGCAAACCAAGGAGCACTCTAGCCTCTGGCTCTGGTCTAAGTGAAGCACTTTGTTTAGAAATACCCAAGCAGGATTAGACTGCTGAGGGAATGATTGGAATGTTCTGATTAATAAAGGCTGCCGGCATGATTGACTATATGCCTAGAAGAAAACAAAGTGAGACCTCTGTCTGACACTATTTACCACAAGAAACTCCAGGTGGATTAACAATTTAAATGTAAAAAAGACAAAAAATTAAACACCAAAGTTACAACCATATCTATTGTCCACAATGTATTAAGTGGAAGGAAAAGCAAGCTGCAGAGAAATCTATATGGTAAAATCCCACTTGGGGGAAAAAATGCAAAAAAAGAAAAAGCCCAAATAAGAGTATATATGTCTGTAATTATCTGTCCAGGCTTGGAGAAAAATCTGGAAGCATAGACACTGGGCAGTTAGCAATGATTACCTCCCTTATGGAGGGGAGGGTGGGGTAGGGAAAGGAGATAAGAGAAGGTATAAGAAAGAAAGAAAAAAGGTTCATTACAAACTGGAAAAATTTAGCATAATAAGTAAAAATATAAGCTATGACATATTATCTACATTATCACTGCACATATTTACAAATTAAGCAAGCATGTGGACAAGGGTCATAATGTAACAAAGAAAACAATACTGATTTTATTAGGTAATAGAATTGTGGGAACTTTTTGTCTTAGACTTCCGCTGTTGCGATTTTTTTCAATATTGTAACACAGGAATAATGTATTGCAGTGCCTAAAGTCACTAAAAGTAAAATTTTAAGAAGATATTTCCTGTACACTGCCCAGAGCACTGTTGCATGGAGCACCCCAGCAGGGTGAGCACAGGCAGTTCTGAATGGCAAGGCTAATACTCTCTGCACTTATCCTCTGTCTGAATTTCTACAGGATTTTCCAAATTAGAGAAAAAGCCCCTCATAAACTGTGGTCTAATCTGTAAGGCTTTCATTTTAGCCGTTTAATTTGGATTCAATGAGCATGAAGAAGCTGATAGCAAAAATTCCCGGATAACTGTACTCTCATTAATTGGCCAGGTTGGAAACATGGTCATTGGTTGACTTTTTGATTTTGACTTTTCCAAGGCACCCCTGAGTCTGACCTACTGAGGTGGAGGCAGTCACAGTCCTCCTTAGCTGGGAGAAATGAAGGTTTTCATCTTTTATTAAACACTGGCTAAAAAGTGATACCTCAGAGAGGCAAGGTTTAAAGAAGCAAACTGATATATTTTGCTAATTAAACCATTAAAAACCTCATTTAGGTGTAAATAAGGAAGACCCATTAAATCTTAATGTACAGCCTGGGGTGTGAGCTTGTCTCCTGTGCTAAGTGCCTAGGTCCCGACCCCAGGGAAGTGATTAAAAATAGAACTCCCACCAAAGAACCGTGTAGCCTCTACCAGAATAGGAGGTGTTCCCCCCCCAAATGAGACACCGTTTCTACCCTCACTCCCCAAACCCAATCCAATACACACACAGAACACAGGGAAGGAGGGTCATTCCCCCAGGTGATTCCCTCCACTCTCCTGGCCTCACAGTTCAGGGAAGAGCAGCGTTAGGACCCCGCTGGGGCCAGAAGGGCCCCTGGACAATCTTCGGAGCAGCTTGGGAGGCCCGGTGGTTCCGAAATGGAGCACAGCTGTGTGGATTCTGGCATAGCCCCTTGCTGTCCTTAGATGACTGAATGTCCCTGGGCTGGGGTTCACTCCACTGATAACACAGGATTGGGCAGCAGCAAGCTCTGTTCACAGAATTTAATGAGGATTAAATGAGATCATGTGTATGAAACCAGCTACTGAAGGGTGTGGTATATTATATATGCTCAATAAATATTTTATTTATTTATTTATTTATTTATTTATTTTTAAAGATTTTTATTTATTTGACAGAGAGAGATACAGCGAGAGAGGGAACACAAGCAGGGGGAGTGGAAGAGGGAGAAGCAGGCTTCCCGCCGAGCAGGGAGCCCGATGCGGGGCTCGATCCCAGGACCCTGGGACCATGACCTGAGCCGAAGGCAGATGCTTAACAACTGAGCCACCCAGGCGCCCCTCAATAAATATTTTAGAAACCGTTTCTGAAAAATAAAAATACACTAAAAATTCTTGGAAAATATACATGAAAATTTTAAAAGTGGCGTTCTCTAGGTGGTTTTGATCTATTATTACCTGTCTATATTTTCTATAAGGAATTTATATTACTTGTGAAAACTTTAAAAGTACTCGAAAGACCTTAATTTTCGCCAGCCTACCAGTCTTTTTTTTTTTTTAGTTTTTATTTAAATTCTAGTTAGGTGCTGTATACACTTTTGTAACTTTTTAAACCATGTACATGCATTAGCTTTTTCAAAAATGAAAGAATGAATGTATTGATTAAAAATGAAAATATTTTTATTGATAAGTAGGGAAAACAAGGCTCTGAGAGATAAAATGAGTTGTCAGGCTGCTAAGTGAGGGTTCCGTCTTCCCAGCCTGTACTCTTTCCCCTCAGCACGGTTTTACTTTGCACACTACCCTCTTGAGAAACATTTATTAGAGAAAGAAATTGTCTTGCTTCTAGAGAGATATGGCTCGTCAGGGACATGAAAAAGAACACAGGTAAGTGTGGGGATGATGGGGGTGGCTATGCATCTGCCTGAAGGACTGTGAAGGAAAAAACCACCGGAGGCAGAGGGTGCAAGTACATCCAGGCATGGGATTCATGAGTTATCAGTTGAAAGAATTATTCATTCATTCGGCAAATATGTATTAAGTTTTTGCCATGTGCCAAGCACAGTGCTGAAGACACAGAGGTGAACAAAGCAGGCTTTCATGGAGCAGCTTGGAGTCTAGTGGGGGAAGCAGCAAGTAAAAAGTGAAAATGAATACATCTCACATCTTGTTGTCAGGGTTGTGCGGGACAAGCCAGGGGATCAGGTGATGGAGATCAGTGAGAGGCTTTCTAAAGCAATGCCATATAAGCCAAGATGTAAAGATGTGTAAGGATCGCCAGGTTAAGAGTGGAGGGAAAACCATTGTAGAAAGAGGAAATTGCATGGATGAAAATCACGAGACAAGAATCGGTATAAAGTTTCAGTTTATACAAGATGGGTAAGTTCTAGAAGTCTGCCGTAAAACCTTGTGCTTATAGTCAATACAGTATGGTGTGCTTAAAATTTTATGAAGAGGGTAGATCTCATGTTAAGTGTTACCTCAATGAAAAGTGAGAGAAAGGGGTGGGGGAAGAGGAAGAGAGATAGAGGAAGGAAGGAAGAAAGAAAGGGAGGAAGGAAGGAAGGAAGGAAGGAAGGAAGGAAGGAAGGAAGGAAGGAAGGAAGAAACGAAGGAAGGAAAAAACAAAGGAAGGAAGAGAGGGAGGGAGGGAGGGAGGACGGAAGGAAGGAAGGAAGGAAGAAACGAAGGAAGGAAAAGAGAGAGGGAGGGAGGGAGGGAGGGAGGGAGGAAGGAAAACGGCAAGGCAAGACAAGCTTTCCAATGGCCAGGGTGGTTGAAGTGTACTGCAGTTGGAGGGGGGATGGAGTGAGTCAAGGATAGGAATTGGGGCAGCCACATTAATTTGGAGATTATCCTGAATGCAATGAGGAGCTACAGAAGTTTGAAGTAGGGGAGTGATATTACCTGCTGAGAATGGATTCGAGCTGTAGCCTGGAACCCATGAGGAGGCTTGCTGCAGTCCACCCAGTGGCTTTGGGGATGGAGAGAAGGGGACAGATCTGAAATGTATTTAGGAGTCAGAACTGGCAGACCTTGTTGCTGGAGTGGATACAGAGTTGAGTGGGGAAAAAGAAGAGTCCATGATGATTTCCAGGTTACTAACACGAGAACTATTACAGAGAGAAACTAATGGAGAGCAAAAATAATGCTCTACTTTGGGACCCCTAAAGCATCTGGGATGCTGTGCAGAATGGCTGAGGGTGCCTGAGCCTCTTGGAGAGAAACACCTCCCCCCAAAAGAAAACACACCATGGGCAGTTTAATGAGAGCAACAGAAGTCCATGGAGGCAGCTGGCAGAGGCTGGGTGGGTGCAGTGGACCTGCCTTCATGACCTTCTAGATCCAGGCCTCTGTATCCTCACAGGCATTTGGGCCCCCTGTCACACACAGCCTGAAATTATCACCAAGGTCTCTACAGGAAGTGGCAAGAACCAGGGGTGGGAGACTGTCAGTCTATGAAGGTATCATCTAAGTACTCACTGAATGCCCAGCAGGCTTCTATGCCTTTGGTAGAGGATGCAAAAATTCCAGACCTTAACTTATAATCTTGTTGAGGAAGCAAAATACATGAAATAAGGTGTCGCATCCAGATCCATCTCTGCTCCAAAATGATCTTTTCTATGCTCTTTCTCTCAAGACCATGTGGGTGAGGTACATCTCGTAATCAATCTTGACTTCCATCTCATAATAATTCCTGTGTTTTGCCAGGACTGGGGTTAATGTTGTAAGTCAAGTATGACCACTGTTGGGTATTAATTTGCCATGATGGAGACTGTGGTTGCATGAGAGGCCCCTGGTCTGCCAGCCCAGGATGTATTTCCAGGGTCCAGGAAATCACCATTGACAGGCCTTATAGAGTCAAACCTCACTGTCCTATCACTCCTCTCACTCTGTGTTTCAGCCACATCAGTCTTCCTTTAGTTCCTGGAAAGTGCCAAATCTCTCCTGCCACAGGGCCTTTGCACATACTCTATCCTTATTCTCTTATACTCTCCCCCATCTCTTATCCCACTCAGCCCCATTTAACTTCAGTGGTCAGCTCGAAACTCACTGCCTAGGGAAAGCCTCCAAACTCCCTCTTTCCTCCTAGCAAGGTTAATATGCTTCACAGGGATTTTCCAGTTCCCAATAAAACACTGTTTAGTGTGGTTATTTCATCACTGTCTATCTCCTCCACTCATCAACAAGTCCCATAAAAGCTTAAAAAAAGTCTGTTTTTTGGTTATCCCCATACACGTGTCAAACCCATAAGACCCTTAAAAAAAGAATGAAAAAAAAAATGAATGAATGAATGAGTAAATGAATGAGTGAATTCTTTCATGGCAGCATGTGTCTTGCATGTGCTTAGTAGTCTTAGCACTGGGGCCATGCCCCTAGCAGCCCTAGCCAGAGCAATTTGGGCGGTGCTTTCACAGAGGGACTGAATTTGTCTCACCAGTGCTTGGAAGGGCCTTTCTTTTTTCTTCCATTCAATAAGGCCAGAAATGAGCCAGAAGTTGTACCAAAAGATGACCGCAGACATCAGTGCCCCTGAATCCATGATATTGAACAATTCCATCATTTCTGGCTGCTGATTCTAGACCAGTGACCCATGATGGGGGAATGGAGGAAAGTGCTGGATAAAACCCCCCAGTGACTTTCCTGCTTCTGGCAAGCCCTGAGCTGACATAGGATTTAGGACATCAAAGCAGGCAGGCTCCCCAATTTGATTCCCTTATTCAGGGCCAGAGATCTTCCCTCCAGAGGAGGAAGCTCTGTTACTTGTGCACTCTTACCCTTGTCTACAAAATCCCAACAGCTTTGCCCATTTATCTTCTGTCCCTGTGTGTCTCCAAGACCTGCTATAATCTTCCAGTTTCTAGCACTGGGGAGTGGGGAAGCCCACCAGGAACAAAACGAAGCCAATGACGCTGGGAAACGGGGTGTGAAAACAGATCTCGTCAGAAACCAAACTGAAGGCCAACACATTGGGAAATTTTTCAGGAGGAGGTGGGATTTGTATGGTATTTTACAAAAGAAGGGGAATCAGAAGGTGGGAGAAGGGGAGCAGGACAGTGGTCTCAAGCCCTATGCTGGTGCAATGATTGGTCCAGGCTTGACAGAGTGACTGGGAGGTTGTTGTGAGCATCCTCTGCTTTGCTTTTAGAAGCACGAGGAAATCAGCCAGTGCCTTGGGGAGAAAGATGATTTCCAGGTGGCCCAGCAGGTTGTGTGGTGTCTAAGCCACCTTTGGGGTTTGGGGTTGTGTCTGCCTTCATGACAAAGTGAGAATGGTGCTCACCACCTCCACTTCAGAGGTTGCTATTTTTTTCTTTCTTCTTTTAATGTCTGGTTGACACTCAGAATGCTCCACTGCACTCTGCATCTCACTTGCCCAAGCTGAGCTGTAATCTTTCAAGAGCCAGCAGCTCGTCACATAATAATCAAACCAAGATGGATGGAGGAGGAATGCAAACAGCATCCCACTGGCTTGGCTCAGAGTCAGGCAGCCTTCCCTAGTGAGAGAGACAGACAAGAGAAGAGGCTTAAATAAACCCCCCTTTCTCAGGTTGAGTGAAACCTGAGAAACATGGCCTCGGACATATTGTTCAACTTCCTGAATCTTTCTCTTCTCATCTGTAAAATAAGATGAAAAATACTTAATGGTCCAGGAAGCCCTCTCTGAGGAGGTGATATTTGAACTAAGACCTAATTTTGGAAAAAAAAAAATCTAGATGTGAATTTCTAGAGAAAGCACTCTCCAGGCAGAGGAAACAGAAAGTGCAAAGGCCCCCAGGCAGGAGGAAGCTTGGCTTCTTGGAAGAATAACAGCAACAACAACAATAAAACTGGTATGACTGGAGCAGAGGCAAGGTGGGAGAGATGGTAAGAGATTTTGTCAAAGTGGTGAAGAGCCCATGTGTATGACTTTAGAGACCATGGTTTTTACAAGGCATGATGAGAAGACATCAAGGTGTTTTAGGCAGGAAAATGATATGATATGATATACATTCTTAAAAGAGTATCCTGGCTGTTGCATAAAGAATTGATAGAGGTGGGTAGGAGACAAGGTGTAAGCATAAAAAATATTTATGAGCCCACTGAAGTCATTCTAGCAAAAGATGATTGTAGGTAGGGCTAGAGTGATAGAAGTGGGGGTGGAGAGGTAAACAGATTGGAGATATATCACGGAAGTGAAGTCAAAAAGATACTTTCACGCATGACCTATAGAATCCCAGAAGTCTGAGCCACCCAGGCGCCCCACCAGGTCACACTTTCAGTACTTTGCTTAAAAATCTCCTCAGCTTCAGGCGCCTGGGTGGCTCAGTTGGTTAAGCGACTGCCTTGGGCTCAGGTCATGATCCTGGAGTCCCTGGATCGAGTCCCGCATCTGCCTCTGACCCTCCCCCCTCTCATGTGCTCTCTCTCTCTCTCATTCTCTCTGTCTCAAATAAATAAATAAAATCTTAAAAAAAAAAAATCTCCTCAGCTTCATATCCAAGTTCATCACTTGCAAGTTCTAATTTTCACAAAGCAGCAGAACATGATTCAGCCAAGTTCTCTGACACTTTCTACCAAAGATCACCTTTCCCCTGGTTTCCAATAACATGTTTCTCATTTCCGTCTGAGACCTCCCCAGAAGCAACTTGATCATTTATATTTCTAGCAACAGTCTCTTCAAGACGATCTAGCCTTTTCTATCATGAACCTCAAAACTCTTCCAGCCTCAGAGGATTCTGGGAAGATAGAAATAAGAAGCATCAGGAATCTGTCTCCCCATCTGGATGAAAATTGCAATGGCAGAATCTGTCTCATGTCCCTGTTTTTGAATTTTGGAGTCTATTGAAGTCTTGCAAGTTCCAGGGGAAGATTTGGATGGTTAATTTCACTTACTTTCAGTCAATTTCAGCAATTAGCACAGTAGCCTCTATCCACCACCCACCTCTAGCCCATGCTAGGTAGCTGTGTACATGTCCCTAGAGCCGCTCACAAGCAACCTGTGGGAGCCAGGGTAGGTTAAAAAATAAAAAATCCTATCTTCCCAATATTGGGGATCTATGCTCTGAATCCTGATTACTGCTTCTTATCACAGAGGCGCAGACAAAGGAGAGTGACCCTGTTGTTGCACCTCCTGCATTGTGGCAAGCCCTTCCCCATTTGGTTGAAGTGAATTCCAGGTGACTTTTTCATGTTTCTCTTTTCCTCCCCTTTTGGAGCCAACCATTAAAGACTAGGACATTCAAAAACAACTGCATTTATGGGAAAAATTAGAAAGTGACTGCACATGTGTAAGGAAAAGCTCAGAAAAGACCTGAGAAGACCTTAAGTTTACACTCCAGGCTAAGCCTTCACATACTGACAGCTACAACAATAAATAAAATAAATAAAATAAAATAAAATAAAATAAAATAAAATAAAATAAAATAAAAAGCAAACTCTGAGGAGAGGGAAGATTCTGATTTCTAGAGATACCACATTATTAGATTCAAATCCCCAGTTTTCAATAAAAATTCATAAGGCATACAAAGAAACAGGAAGTATAGCCCATTCAGGGGCGGGGGGGGAGCAATAGAAACTATCCCTAAAGAAGGCCTAATGGCAGGTATCCTAGACAAGGATTTTAAAGCAGCAGTCATAAAGATGTTCAAAGAACTAATGGAAGATATGGAGAAAGTCAAGAAAATGATCTATGAACAAAATGGAAATTGAAATCTAAAAGGAAACAAAAAAAAAAAGGAAATTCTGGACATGAGAAGTACAATAACCGAAATCAAAAATTCACCAGCATGATTCAAAAGCAGATTTGAGCAGGAAGAAGAATCAGCAAACTAAAATATAGAATAATGTAAAATATCAAGTCTAAGAAATAGAAAGAAAAAAGATTGAAGAAAAGTGAACAAAACCTAAAGATCCATGAAACCACATGAAATGGACCAACATATGCATTGTGGGAGTCCCAGAAGGAGGAGAGGAAAAAGGGACAGAGAGAATATTTGAAGAAATAATAGCTGAAAACCTCCCAAATTTGTGGAAAGCCATGAACATAAACTTCTGAGGAGTTCAATAAACTCTGAGTAAAATGAACTCAAAGGAATCCACACTAAGACACATTATAATCAAACTTTCCAGCCAAAGACAAACTGAGAATCCTGAAAGCAGCAAAAAAGAAGGGGTTCATCACATACAAGAGATCTTCAGTAAGAAAGTTAACAGATTGGGCACCTGGGTGGCTCCGTTGGTTAAGCGACTGCCTTCAGCTCAGGTTATGATCCTGGAGTCCCGGGATCGAGTCCCATATCAGGCTCCCTGCTCGGCGGGGGGTCTGCTTCTCCCTCTGACTCTCTTCCCTCTCGGGCTCTCTGTCTCTCATTCTCTCTCTCAAATAAATAAATAAATAAAATCTTTAAAAAAAAAAAAAGAAAGAAAGTTAACAGATTTCTCATCAGAAATTTTGGAGGGCAGAAGACAGTGGGCAGATATATTTAAAGTGCTAAAAGAAAAAAAAACCTGTCAAACAAGAATCTTATATCCAGCAAAACGGTCCTTCAAAAGTGAGGGGGAAATTAAGTCATTTTCAGATAAACAAAAGCTGAGAGAGTTTGTCATCACATGATCTGCCCTGTAAGAAACAATCAAGGAAGTTTTGCAAGGTGAAATGAAAGAACACTAGACAGTAACTAGAAGTTGTATGGAGAAACAAAAATACCAGTAAAGATAAATACATAGGTTTATAAAAGCTAGTGTTATTGTAAAAATGCTTTGTAAATGCTCATTTTGTTTTCTACAGGATTTAAGAGATTAATGCATTTAGGGGCGCCTGGGTGGCTCAGTCGTTAAGCATCTGCCTTCGGCTCAGGTCATGATCCCAGGGTCCTGGGATCGAGCCCCACATCGGGCTCCCTGCTCAGCGGGAAGCCTGCTTCTCCCTCTCCCACTTCCCCTGCTTGTGTCCCCTCTCTCGTTGTCTCTCTCTGTCAAATAAATAAATAAAATTAAAAAAAAAAGATTAATGCATTTAAAGAAAAAAAGACACAATTATTAATCTAAAAGCTAGTATTATTGTAACTTCAGTTTGTAACTCCAAATCTTGTTTCTATGTATTTTAAGAGACTTGACTAATGCATTTAAAAAAAATTATTAGTTATTTCTTAGGCACACAATATATAAAAATGGAATTTTGTAATATTAACAACTGAAAGAGGTGGGGATGAAGCTGTAAAGGACCAGAATTTATTGAAGTTAAGCTGATATGAATTCAAATTAGAGTTCTTTAACTCTAGGTTAAATGTAATCTCCATGATAACCACAAAAATAATAGCTAGAGAATATACACAAAGGAAAAGAGAAAAGAATTTAAGTATTTCACTACAAAAAAATCAACTAAACACAAAGAAGACAGTTATGCAATAAATCAAAGACTAAGTCACAAGGGAAATTAGAAAATACTTAAAGGCAATGAAAATGAAAACACAACATACCAAAGCTTATGGGACACAGCAAAAGTGCTGCTAAGGGGGAAATGTGTAGCTAAAAATGCTTACATTAAAAAATAGGAAAGATCTCAAATAAGCAGCCTAACTTTACAATGTAGGGAACTAGAAAAAGAAGAACTAAACTCAAAGCTACCAAAAGGAAGGAAACTGTAAAGATTAGAGCAGAGATAAATGAACTAGGAAATAGAAAAACAGTACAGAAAAATCAATGAAATCAAAAGTCGGATCTTTGAAAAGTTCAACAAAATTGACAACTCTTTAGGTAGGTGGACCAAGAACAAAAGAGAGGACCCAAATTACTAAACTCAGAAATAAAAGTGTGAGGACATTGCTACCAATTCTACAGAAATAGAAAGGATTATGAGAGTACTATGAGCAATTGTATGCCAACAATTTGGATAACCTACTGAAATGGGCACATTCCTAGAAACACAAAACCACCAAGACTAAATCATGAAGAAATAGAAAATCAGAGTAGACATAACTAGTAAAGAGATTAAATCAGTAATCAAAAATCTCATGACAAAGAAAAGCCCTGGATCTGATGGCTTCACTAGAGATTCTGTCAATCATTCAAAGAAGAACTTATTCTAATTCCTCTGAAATTTTTTGAAAAATTGAGGAGGAGGGAACACTTCCTAACTCAGTCTATGAGGCCAGCATTACTTAATACCAAAGCCAAAGGCACTAGAAGAAAACTACAGAACAGTATGCTACAAACATTAATCTAATAGTCCTAAACAAAATACTAGCAAACTGAATTCAGCAACATATTAAAAGGATTATACACCATGACCATGTGGAATTTATTCCTGGAGTGCAAATATAGTTCAACACACAAAAATAAATCAATGTAATACACCACATTAACAGAATGAAGCAAAAAGAACAGATTATCACAATTAATGCAGAAAAAGCATTTGACAAAATCCAACACCTGTTCATGACAAACACACTAAAAAAACTAAGAATAGGGGGAAAAAATGCCAGGGGCACCTGGGTGGCTCAGTCAGTTAAGCATCTGACTTCAGCTCAGGTCATGATCTGGGGTCCTGGTATTGAGCCCCACATCAGGCTCCCAGGGAGCCTGCTTATCCTTCTGCTTCTCCCCCCTGCTCGTGTTCTTTCTCTTGTTCACTCTGCTCTCTCTCTCTCAAATAAATTAAATATTTTTTAAAAAGAAAAAAAATAATAAAAGCCATATATGAGAAACCCCCAGTGAACATCATACTCAATGGTGAAAGACTGAAAGCTTTTCCTGAAAGGTGATCTTAATCAGAAACAAGACAAGGATGCCCACTTGCACCACTTCTATTCAACTTAGTGTTGGAAGTTCTAACCAGAATAATTAGGCAAGGAAAAAAAATAAAAGACATTCAAATTGGAAAGGAAGAGGTAAAACTGTCACTGTTCAAAGACGACATGATACATATATAGAAAACCTTGAAGACTCCACACAAATAAAACTATTAGAATTAATAAATGAATTCGGGGGGCGGAGCAAGATGGCGGAGGAGTAGGAGACCTGGATTTCGTCTCCTCTCAGGAATTCAGCTGGATAGGGATCAAACCATTCTGAACACCTACAAACCCAACAGAAGATCAAAGAAAGGAATAGCAACAACTCTCTGAACAGAAAAGCGACCACTTTCTGGAAGGTAGGACATGCGGAGAAGTGAATCCGAGGCGATATTCGGGAGGATAGACGGCAGGGGAGGGGCCTCCGTCGGCCGCTTCTGGCAATTGATAGAGCCACTGAGCACAAAATCGGAACTTTTAAAAGTCTGCTCCGCCGAGGGACGTCACTCTGGTGGCTAAGCGGGGGGTGGAACCCTCCGGGACAGTGTGGTCTCAGGACCCTCGGGGTCACAGAAAGACCGGGGGTGCCTGAGTGCGGCAGAGCTCCCAGGACACGGAGCAGGGAAGCCGGCTGCAGAGGCGGAGCCCAGGCGCGGGCTCTCAGCTCGGGGTGGCCATAGACCGTGATCCGCGGCACAGTCGGGCCCCTGCTCCTCCAGCAGGGACCCCACAAGCGGCAGATCCGGGGAGACTCACCTTCCTCCCCCGGGAGGAGCCGTGCGGGAGTGCACCGCAGGGATCTGCTGGGTTTGGAGACTCCACCCGGGATCGGGTGCCAGAGAGAGAAACGCGCAGTCACACGCCAGGCGAGCACGGAGTGCGGCCGGAGACCGGGGAGATGGGAGTGACTGACGGCTTTTCTCTGGGGGCTCACTGAGGAGCGGGGCCCCGGGTTCTCGGCTCCTCCGGGGCGGAGATTGGAGGCCGCCATTTTCACTCTCCGCCTCCAAAGCTGTACGGAAAGCTCGCAGGGAACAAAAGCCCCGGAGAGCAAACCCGAGCAGATTACTTAGCCGGGAGGGGCAAGGGCGGGGCAATTCCGCCTCCGGCAGAAACATTTGGAAACCACGGCAACAGGCCCCTCCCCAGAAGATCAGCAAGAACAGCCAGCCAAGACCAAGTTAACCGATCAATGAGAACGGCAGAACTCCAGCGCAAGGGGAATACTGCACATAGAATTCACGACTTTTTTACCATGATTCTTTAGTCTTCAAAGTGAATTTTTTTTAACTGTATTTTTTTCTTTTTTTTTCTTTTTGAATTTTTCTTTTTCCCTTTTTCAACCAACATCTTATCAATCCCTTTTTTTAAAAAAACATTTTTATTTTTCATTTTTAGAGTCATATTCTATACCTTCATAGTAGTTACCCGTATTTTTGGCTTATATAAAATTTTGAGATAGTTTCTCTCTTTAAAATTTTGAGATAGTTTCTTCTAACAGATTAAAATATACCCTAAATCTCTAGTATATGGTGTTTTCTATTCCCCTGCCTGATCACATCCTCTCCCTTTTTTTTTCTTTTTTCTTTTTTAAATCCTCTTCTCTCTTTTTTCAAACAACTTCTTATCAATTCCTTTTATAAAAATTTTATAATTTCCATCTTTACAGTCATATTCCATCCCTTCATCATATCAACCCTTATTTTTGTACATATATAAGTTTTTCTTTCTTTAAAATTTTGGGAGACACTTTCTTCTAAAAGACCAAACTACACCCCAAATCTAGTGTGTGGCACTGATCTATATACCAGCCTAATCATATTTGATCACATTCTGGTTTTTTGTTGTTGTTGTTTTGTTTTGTTTGTTTTTGTTTTTATCTTTATCTTTTTCTTTTTTTTCTTTTTCTTTTTTCTCTCTTTCCCTTTCTTTTCCCACTGCTTCAGGTCTTTTCTGATTTGTTTAGAGTATATTTTCTGGGGACGTGGTTACTCTGCTAGCATTTTGTTCTCTCATTCATCTATTCTCCTCTGCACAAAATGACAAGGCGGAAAAAATCACCTCAACAAAAAGAACAAGAGGTAGTACCAACTGCCAGGGACCTACTCAATACGGACATTAGTACGATGTCAGATCGAGAGTTCAGAATCATCACTTTAAAGATACTAGCTGGACTTGAAAAAAATATGGAAGTTATTAGAGAAACCCTTTCTGGAGAAGTAAAAGAACTAAAATCCAACCAAGTAGAAATCAAAAAGGCTATTAATGAGGTGCAATAAAAAATGGGGGTGCTAACTGCTAGAATAAATGAGGCAGAAGAGAGAATCAGTAATATAGAAGATGAAATGATGGAAAATAAAGAAGCTGAGAAAAAGAGAGATAAACAACTACTGGATCACGAGGGCAGAATTCGAGAGATAAGCAATAACATAAGACAAAACAACATTAGAATAATTGGGATCCCAGAAGAAGAAGAAAGAGAGAGAGGGCCAGAAGGTATAATGGAGCAAATTATAGCAGAGAACTTCCCTAATTTGGGGAAAGAAACAGGCATCAAAATCCAGGAAGCACAGAGAATCCCTCTCAAAATCAGTAAAAATAGGTCAACACCCCAACAACTAATAGTAAAACTTACGAGTCTCAGAGACAAAGAGAAAATCCTGAAAGCAGCTCGGGAGAAGAGATATGTAACCGACAAGGGTAGAAACATTAGATTGGCAACAGACCTATCCACAGAGACCTGGCAGGCCAGAAAGGACTGGCAGGATATATTCAGAGCACTAAGTGAGAAAAATATGCAGCCAAAAATACTATATCCAGCTAGGCTGTCATTGAAAATAGAAGGAGAGATAAAAAGCTTCCAGGAGAAACAAAAACTAAAGGAATTTGCAAACACAAAACCAGCCCTACAGGAAATCTTGAAAGGGGTCCTCTAAGCAAAGAGAGAGCCTAAAAGCAACATAGACCAGAAAGGAACACAGACAATATACGGCAACAGACACCTTACAAGCAATACAATGGCACTAAATTCCTATCTTTCAATAGTTACCCTGAATGTAAATGGGCTCAATGCCCCAATCAAAAGACACAGGCTATCAGACTGGATTAAAAAACAAGACCCATCGATATGCTGTCTGCAAGAGACTCATTTTAGACCCAAAGACACCCCCAGATTGAAAGTGAGGGGGTGGAAAACCATTTACCATGCTAATGGACACCAAAAGAAAGCTGGGGTGGCAATCCTTATATCAGACAAATTAGATTTTAAACCAAAGACTGTAATAAGAGATGAGGAAGGACAGTATATCCTACTTAAAGGATCTATCCAACAAGAAGATCTAACAACTGTAAATATCTATGCCCCTAACATGGGAGCAGCCAATTATATAAGGCAATTAATAACAAAAGCAAAGAAACACATCAACAACAATACAATAATAGTGGGGGACTTTAACACCCCCCTCACTGAAATGGACAGATCGTCTAAGCAAAAGATCAACAAGGAAATAAAGACTTTAAATGACACACTGGACCAAATGGACTTCACAGACATATTCAGAACATTCCATCCCAAAGCAACGGAATACACATTCTTCTCTAGTGCCCATGGAACATTCTCCAGAATAGATCACATCCTCGGTCATAAATGAGGTCTCAAACGGTACCAAAAGATTGGGATCATTCCCTGCCTATTTTCAGACCACAATGGTTTGAAACTAGAACTCAATCACAAGAGGAAAGTTGGAAAGAACTCAAATACATGGAGGCTAAAGAGCATCCTACTGAAGAATGAATGGGTCAACCAGGAAATTAAAGAAGAATTAAAAAAATACATGGAAACCAATGAAAATGAAAACACAACTGTTCAAAATCTTTGGGATGCAGCAAAGGCAGTCCTAAGAGGAAAGTATATAGCAATACAGGCCTTCCTCAAGAAACAAGAAAGGTCTCAAGTACACAACCTAACCCTACACCTAAAGGAGCTGGAGAAAGAACAGCAAATAAAGCCTAAACCCAGCAGGAGAAGAGAAATAATAAAGATCAGAGCAGAAATCAATGAAATAGAAACTAAAAGAACAGTAGAACAGATCAACGAAACTAGGAGCTGGTTCTTTGAAAGAATTAACAAGATTGATAAACCCCTGGCCAGACTTATCAAAAAGAGAAGAGAAATGACCCAAATCAACAAAATCATGAATGAAAGAGGAGAGATCACAACCAACACCAAAAAAATACAAACAATTATAAGAACATACTATGAGCAACTCTATGCCAGCAAATTAGATAACCTGGAAGAAATGGATGCATTCCTAAGATGTATCAACTACCAAAACTGAACCAGAATGAAATAGAAAGCCTGAACAGACCTATAACCACTAAGGAAATTGAAGTAGTCATCAAAAATCTCCCAACAAACAAAAGCCCAGGGCCAGATGGCTTCCCAGGGGAATTCTACCAAACATTTCAAGAAGAATTAATACCTATTCTTCTGAAACTGTTCCAAAAAATAGAAACGGAAGGAAAACTTCCAAACTCATTTTATGAGGCCAGCATTACCTTGATCCCAAAACCAGACAAAGACCCCATCAAAAAGGAGAATTACAGACCAATATCCCTGATGAACATGGATGCAAAAATTCTCACCAAAATACTAGCCAATAGGATCCAACAGTACATTAAAAGGATTATTCACCATGACCAAGTGGGATTTATCCCTGGGCTGCAAGGTTGGTTCAACATCCGCAAATCAATCAATGTGATACAATACATTAACAAAAGAAAGAACAAGAATCATATGATCCTCTCAATAGATGCAGAAAAAGCTGTTGACAAAGTACAGCATCCTTTCTTGATCAAAACTCTTCAGAGTATAGGCATAGAGGGTACATACCTCAATATCATAAAAGCCATCTATGAAAAACCTACAGCGAATATCATTCTCAATGGGGAAAAACTGAGAGCTTTCCCCTTAAGGTCAGGAATGTGGCAGGGATGTCCACTATCACCACTGCTATTCAACATAGTATTGGAAGTCCTAGCCACAGCAATCAGACAACAAAAAGAAATCAAAGGCATCCAAATTGGCAAAGAAGAAGTCAAACTCTCACTCTTTGCAGATGATATGATACTTTATGTGGAAAACCCAAAAGACTCCCCCCCAAAACTGCTAGAACTCATACAGGAATTCAGTCAAGTGGCAAGATATAAAATCAATGCACAGAAGTCAGTGGCATTCCTATACACCAACAACAAGACAGAAGAAAGAGAAATTAAAGAGTCGATCCCATTTACAATTGCACCCAAAACCGTAAGATACCTAGGAATAAATCTAACCAAAGAGGCAAAGGATCTGTACTCAGAAAACTATAAAATACTCATGAAAGAAATTGAGGAAGACACAAAGAAATGGAAAAATGTTCCATGCTCATGGATTGGAAGAACAAATATTGTGAAGATGTCAGTGCTACCTAGAGCAATCTACACATTCAATGCAATCCCCATCAAAATACCATCCACTTTTTTCAAAGAAATGGAACAAATAATCCTAAAATTTGTATGGAATCAGAAAAGACCCCGCATAGCCAGAGGAATGTTGAAAAAGAAAAGCAAAGCTGGCGGCATCACAATTCCGGACTTCCAGCTCTATTACAAAGCTGTCATCATCAAGACAGCATGGTACTGGCACAAAAACAGACACATAGATCAATGGAACAGAATAGAGAGCCCAGAAATGGACCCTCAACTCTATGGTCAACTCATCTTTGACAAAGCAGGAAAGAATGTCCAGTGGAACAAAGACAGTCTCTTCAACAAATGGTGTTGGGAAAATTGGATAGCCACATGCAGAAGAATGAAACTGGACCATTTCCTTACACCACACACAAAAATAGTCTCCAAATGGTTGAAAGACCTCAATGTGAGACAGGAGTCCATCCAAATCCTAAAGGAGAACACAGGCAGCAACCTCTTTGACCTCAGCCGAAGCAACTTCTTCCTAGAAACATTGCCAAAGGCAAGGGAAGCAAGGGCAAAAATGAACTATTGGGACTTCATCAAGATAAAAAGCTTTTGCAAAGCAAAGGAAACAGTCAACAAAATCAAAAGACAACCGACAGAATGGGAGAAGATATTTGCAAATGACATATCAGATAAAGGGCTAGTATCCAAAATCTATAAAGAACTCATCAAACTCAACACCCAAAGAACAAAGAATCCAATCAAGAAATGGGCAGAAGACATGAACAGACATTTTTCCAAAGAAGACATCCAAATGGCCAACAGACACATGAAAAAGTGTTCAGTATCGCTTGGCATCAGGGAAATCCAAATCAAAACCTCAATGAGATACCACCTCACAGCAGTCAGAATGGCTAAAATTAACAAGTCAGGAAATGACAGATGTTGGCGGGGATGCGGAGAAAGGGGAACCCTCCTACACTGTTGGTGGGAATGCAAGCTGGTGCAGCCACTCTGGAAAACTGTATGGAGGTTCCTCAAAAAGTTGAAAATAGAGCTACCATATGATCCAGCAATTGCACTACTGGGTATTTACCCAAAAGATACAAAAGTAGGGATCCGAAGGGTACGTGCACCCCGATGTTTATAGCAGCAATGTCCACAATAGCCAAACTGTGGAAAGAGCCAAGATGTCCATCAACAGATGAATGGATAAAGAAGAGGTGGTATATATATACACAATGGAATATTATGCAGCCATCAAAAGGAATGAGATCTTGCCATTTGCAACGACGTGGATGGAACTGGAGGGTATTATGTTGAGTGAAATAAGTCAAACAGAGAAAGACATGTATCATATGGTCTCACTGATAAGAGAAATTCTTAATTGCAGGAAACAAACTGAGGGTTGCTGGAGTGGGGGGTGGGGTGGGAGGGATGGGGTGACTGGGTGATAGACACTGGGGAGGGTATGTGCTCTGGTAAGCACTGTGAATTGTGCAAGACTGTTGAATCTCAGATCTGTACCTCTGAAACAAATAATGCAATATATGTTAAGAAAAAAAAGAAGAAGAAGAAGGTAGTGGGAGGGGAAGAATGAAGCAGGGGAAATCGGAGGGGTAGACGAACCATGAGAGATGATGGACTCTGAAAAACAAACTGAGGGTTCTAGAGGGGAGGGGGGTGGGAGGATGGGTTAGCCTGGTGGTGGGTATTGAGGAGGGCACATTCTGCATGGAGCACTGGGTGTTATGCACAAACAATGAATCATGGAACACTTCATCTAAAACTAATGATGTAATGTATGGGGATTAACATAAGAATAAAAAAATAAATAAAATAAATTAAAATTAAAATTGAAAAAAAGAATTAATAAATGAATTCAGTAAAGTTGCAGTATACAAAATTAATATTAAAAAATCTGTTGCATTTCTATACACTAACAACAAATTATCAGAAAGTGAAATCAAGAAACAATCCAATTGTATTTACATTAAAAAGAATAAAATATCTAGAAATAAATTTAACCAAAAAGGTGAAAGATTTGTACATTAAAAACAGTAAGACATTGATGAAAGAAATTGAAGACACAAATAAATGGAAAGATACTCTGTGCTCATGGATTGGAAGAATTAATATTGTTAAAATGTCTAAGCTACCCAAAGCCACCTACAGATTCAATGCAATCCTTAACAAAATACCAATACCAATGGGTTAGCCTGGTGATGGGTATCAAGGAGAGCACATATTGCATGGAGCACTGGGTATTATATGAAAACAATGAATCATGGATCACTACATCGAAAACTAATGATGTACTGTATGGTGACTAACATAACATAATAATGTTATATTAGTCTCTATAATATAGATTAGTCTCTATAATTAGTCTCTATAATAATAACATAAAAATTAAATTTAAAAAAATACTAATGGCATTTTTCACAGAGCTAGAACAAATAATTCTAAAATTTGTATGGAACCACAGAAGACCAATTGCCAAAGCAATCTCGAAAAAGAACAAAGTCAGAAGTATCATGCTTCCCAATTTCAAACTATACTACAAAGCTATAGTAATCAAAACACTATAGTATTGGCATAACAAGAGACACATAGATCCAAGGAATAGGATAGAGAGCCCAAATAAACCCACACATATATGGTCAATTAATTTGACAAAGGAGGCAAGAATATATAATGGGGAAAGGATAATCTCTTTAAATGATGTTAGGAAAACTAGACAGCTACATGCAGAAGAATGAAACTGGACCACATATAAAAATGAACTCAAAATGGATTAAAGACATGAATGTAACACCTGAAACCATAAAACTCATAAAAGAAAATATAAGCATTAAGGTCTTTGACATTGGTCTTAGCAATGTGTTGTTGTTGTTTTTTATCTGACTCCAACAGGAGTGGCAACAAAAGCAAAAATAAACAAATGGGACTACATCAAACTAAGAAGCTTCTGCACAGTGAAGGAAACAGAGGCAATCTGCTAAATGAGAGAAGATATTTGCAAATGGTATATCCAATAAGGGGTTAATATCTAAAATATATACAACTTAAAACAAAAAATGAAATAATCCAATTTAAAAATGGGCAAAGATTCTGAACAAACATTTTTCCACAGAAGACATGCAGATGGCCAACAGACACATGAAAATTTGTCCAGCATTACTAATTATCAAGGAAATGCAAATCAAAACCATAATGATATATCATCTTACACCTGTCAAAATGGCTATTAGCAATAAGACAAGAAATAACAAGTGTTGGCAAGGATGTGGAGAAAAGGGAACCCTAATCATTAGGGAAATACAAATCAAAACTACAGTACTGCATGGAGCACTGGGTGTTATACGCAAACAATGAATCATGGAACACTACATCAAAAACCAATGATGTAATGTATGGTGATTAACATAACATATTTTTTAAAAGGCACAAATATATTTTTTAAAAAAACTATAGTGAAATACCACCTCACACTCAATAGGGTGGTTTTTGTAAAAAAAAAAAAAAGTGTTGGTGAAGAAGTGGAGAAATCGGAATGCTTGTGTACTGTTGGTGGAAATGTAAATTATTGCAGTTGCTGTGGGAAAGTTTGGCAGTTCCTCAAAAAAAATAAAAATAGAATTGCCATATGATCCAGCAATTCTACTTCTAGGTATATTCTGGAAAGAATTGAAAGCTAAGTCTTGAAGAGATATTTGTACACCCATGTTCATAGCAGCATTATTCACAACAGCTAAAATGTGGAAGCCACCAAACTGTTCACTGACTGATAAGCAAAACATGATCTATACACACAATAAAATATTATTCAACCTTAAAAAGGAAGGAAATTCTGACACATGCTGTAACATGGATGAACCTTGAGGACATTATGCTAAGTGAAATAAGCCAGTCACAACAAAAAATGCAAATATTGTATGATTCTATGTATCTGAGGTACTTAGAATAATCAAGATCATTGAGACAAAAGGTAGAATGGTGGCTCTCAGGGGCTGGGGGTGGGAGGAGAGGAATGGGGAGTTATTGTTTAATTGGTATACAGGTTCTGTTTTACAAATGAAAAGTTATAGAGATGGATGTTGGTGATGGTTCCACAACATGAATGTATTTAATAACACTGAACTGTATACTTACAAAACATTAAGATGGGAAATTTTACGTTATGCAGATTTTACCACAATAAAAAAATTAGGGAAAAAGAAACCCAACACTTCTCCAGGCTCTGTCCAGTGCTTAATTCTAAAGCCACTTCCACATTTTTAGATATTTGTTACAGCATGCTGGTGCATGGAGTGTCAAAAACAGGGTGGGGAAGAAAAAGAATCTTGAATGATATCCACATCTGGCACTGGAATAAATTGGTGAATATTCATGCTCTTCACTAATGTGAGAAGACTCAGAAAAAGTAAGTCAGGGAGTGGCTGTTAGACATCCATGTGGAGATATAAATACAACATTCAGAAATACAAATGTGAAGTACATAGAAGAATTCTAGGTTTAAGATCGATATTTGGGAGTCATAGTGTACAGTTGGTAATAAGGACATCTAGGGAGATGCACTTCCATAGAGAAGACAGTCAAGGACCTCTGGAGACTTTCAATGCAAAACACCAGCCAAATAGACTAAGGGGACATAGCAAATATGTCAAAGGCACACCAGGGAGCCAAGTGTTTTAAGAAGGATGGAGGAGTCAACTGTATCCCTCCAATCATCAATGGTATTTTAAGGAGAGACTGGGTTAGGTGGCATGAAGAGGCAAACACTGGCTTAGGAAACATGAACTCGTTGGTAACCTTGGCAAGAGTCATTTCAGTGGAGTGGCGGGGGTGGAATTTTGAGCACTCATGGGTTTAAGAGAGAATAGGAGGTGGGAAAGAAGTGATGGCAGTCATGAATAACTGCTTTCTTTTAAGATTTTATTTATTTATTTGTCAGAGAGAGCTAGAGAGAGCATAAGCAGGGAAAGTGGCAGGCAGAGGGAGAAGCAGGCTCCCCGCTGAGCAAGGAGTTCTGATACGGGGCTTGAGCCCAGGACCCTGGGATCAAGACCTGAGCCGAAGGCAGCCGCATAACCAACTGAGCCACCCAGGCATCCCTGAATAACTCCTTTGAAAACCTTTTCTGCAAGGGGAACAGAGCATTCAGATAGTAACTGGGAGAAAATGACGAGTGAAGAGAAGGTTTCTAAGGTTGGGGTCAGTAAGTAGTCCCAAGATCCTGGGATAGAAAGGAAATGTCAGAGACTTAGACAGAGGGTGGGTGAAAGCCAGGAAACCATTCCTTGGATTAATACCAGAGATTTCCATGGAGGTCTTGGTGGGAGGGAGAGGGAGAGGGAGAAGCCCTGTGGGGAACCCAGCCCATAAGCTGGGACACCAGCCGCGGCTGTCTCTCTCCTGTCTTTTTTTTTTTTTTTTTAAAGATTTTATTTATTTATTTGACAGCGAGAGAGGGGACACAAGCAGGGGGAGTGGGAGAGGGAGAAGCAGGCTTCCCACTGAGCAGGGAGCCTGACGTGGGGCTCGATCCCAGGACCCTGGGATCATGACCTGAGCCGAAGGCAGACGCTTAACAACTGAGCCACCCAGGCGCCCCTGTCTCTCTCCTGTCTTTACCCAGGAGTCTGACAGGAAGAAGAGGGAGAGGTGGAGAGAGGCAGAGAGAGATCAAAGAGCCAAGAAGAGAACAATTTAAAAGGAAAAGATGAGAAGTGCCAGATGGAGCTCTAAATCTGTTAGGACTAAAGCCAACCTGTGAGGAGAAAACCTTATTAGACACCCGACGCTCCTTCTCTATCTCCTGGTTGGTTTACCTGGTCAGTAAGTTTACTTTCCTTTGGAGACTTACAGGTCATTAAAACTTTAAAACATGTTTATTTTAAGCAAATTTCTAGCTTAGGAGAATTTCTCTCTCTCTCTCCCTCTGTGTGTGTGATTCTCTCTGTGTGTCTCCCTCACACACACACTACTCAGTACGTGTGATGTAGAGGCAGATGACCCTAAAATCTGCTCCAGAGGAGTAAACATCGCCCATCTATAGTGAGAAAGCAGAGTCCATTTTCCTGGCCACAGTGATTTGTTCAGACAAGACAGGTGACCAATATAGGTTTCCCCTACTATCCAAAAGTGGAGTGTTCCTATGAAACCTCCCATAAGCCGAAAGGGGATAAAGCAAAAAAGCAATTACCATTAATTTATATGGAAAACTTTTTGAACCTTCCCAGACCCCCAAAATAATCTCTCTTAGGCTTTTTTGAAAACTTAGGACACATCTTTGCTAGCAGATGCACAAAATAAATCAAGATAAAGCACAGAAGCTTACAGACACAGTTCAAAGCTATGGCAGCTGGATGCTGAGTGTAGTTCCCAGGGAAGGAGCTTGGTGGTGTAGCTCTTTGCTGCTCAGGAGGTGTGCTCTCTCTGTAACAGCTTGCTGCAAAACAAATGCTGAACACTCTTTTCACTTTTCGCCTTTTCTCATAAAAGCAAAAATCCTCTGGATTTCTTTTGGTGTGTGACAGGTGTTTTGTAAAAAGCAAAGTGGCATAATGCAAACTTTCAAAAGGCAGGGGATACCTATACTGGTCCAATAGGATTCAATCCTGGGCTTTAGTTTGAACTATTGGGAAAGAGGCTCTCTTCTTCCCAAACAGGTTGCCAAGCCGATAGAACACAAGGCTAAGGCTACCGGGCACATGTCTCCACCACCACATGAGGACAGCTTGCCTAAGAATGAAGCATAAAAAGTGAAAGTAAAGCTGAGGGATGAGATTAAACCAGGACGACCCTCAAACTTCTCGGTTTTGTGAATAAATAGTTATTTCTCCCCTTCCCCCTGACTCAGGTCAATTTGAGTTGGTTTTCTGTCACTTGCAATCAAAGAGTCTTCAATAACAGAATCACCAAATGTGGGTGGCACAGACCTGAATACTAAGATACCAGACGTAAGCAAGTCAACCTCAGAATTACTGAGGCAGGACAGGACAAGAGCATAACCTGGTTAGGCTTCAAGCAAGATGGAATGAAGACCAGACAAAGAGGAGACTCCAAGACCGGCTCTAGACAGCCTGAGCATTTCACAATGTACCATGCATCTTTTCTATCCAGAGAATCCATTTGAACCATGAGGAAACCAAACTCTACAAGAAAGAAAACTGAGTCCCAAAGAAGGGATATTACTCACCCCAGCAGAGCCTAGACCCCAACCCAAATTTTCTGACTCTGAGAAGGGTACTGTGCAGGGCTGTGCCCGTTTATGTAGCACCTTTGTGCCAATTAACAAGCTATGCACTGTCCAGGCACTCATGGCCCTGGAAGAGACAGGCACTGCCCACCGCTCATCCCAGTGCCCCTGTGCAGAACCAAGCTGTGCTCTGTGCCCTGTGGCTCTGGGGCACATACATCATATTTCTACTTGTCCCATACATCATATTTCTACTCTGCCTACTTCCCTTTCTCCCTTTTCTTATATTCTGTGTTTCCCTTCTTGTCTCTGACCTTCAATGAGGCCATACATAAAATGAAGCTGGGCTAAGATGTCCATCGACAGATGAATGGATAAAGAAGATGTGGTATATATATACAATGGAATATTATGCAGCCATCAAAAGGAATGAGATCTTGCCATTTGCAACGACCTGGATGGAACTGGAGAGTGTTATGCTGAGCAAAATAAGTCAATCAGAGAAAGACATGTATCATATGACCTCACTGATATGAGGAATTCTTAATCTCAGGAAACAAACTGAGGGTTGCTGGAGTGGGGGGTGGGGTGGGAGGGATGGGGTGACCGGGTGATAGACACTGGGGAGGGTATGTGCTCTGGTAAGCGCTGTGAATTGTGCAAGACTGTTGAATCTCAGATCTGTACCTCTGAAACAAATAATGCAATATATGTTAAGAAAAAAAAAAGAAGAAGAAGGTAGCAGGAGGGGAAGAATGAAGCGGAGGAAATCGGAGGGGTAGACGAACCACGAGAGACGATGGACTCTGAAAAACAAACTGAGGGTTCTAGAGGGGAGGGGGGTGGGAGGTTGGGTTAGCCTGGTGATGGGTATTGAGGAGGGCACGTTCTGCATGGAGCACTGGGTGTTATGCACAAACAATGAATCATGGAACACTACATCTAAAACTAATGATGTAATGTATGGGGATAATATAAGAATAAAAAAATGAAAAATGAAAAAAAAAATGAAGCTAGGCTAAACAAGGATCACCACCAGTCTCCCGCATTGTGAAATTCTATTTCTATGCCTCAGCTGAGGTGGAAAGAAGCAGCCATCCATGAGATAGGATGTGAGCGTCCAACCAGCACCCCAAAAGTTGCCTTTGCCATGATTATAATTTTGTCTTCACCCAAGCCCCTAGGACTAACCCATTGAAGAGAATCACAGTATGGAACTGGTAGACTACTATATACTTAATGTCTATCATTCTATTTCATCTAAGATATGTATTATTATTTCCATTTCAATGATGAAAGTGCCAAGATCAGAGAAGTTACATATCAGAGCTAGGGTTGCTCTGCCTGATCACAAAGCCAGATTCTATCCACCATAACTCCCAACCAGCACCCCTTGATCCCAATTTATCAGATTTCACCTAGGCTACTCTAGAGATTGGGGTCATTGAGTTTGACGGGAAGAGTGAAAACCACACTCCAAGCGAAGAAAGAGAAAGGGAAAGGTACGAGGCAAATTGGAGTGGAAGCTCTAGCAACATGACCTGGCACTAATTCAGACAGCATCCCCCCACACACATGACTCAACACAGGCTGTGTTAACTACAAGCAAGTCCCTTCCCCTCTCTGGGTCCCAGGGTCTTCACTTGCTGGCAGGGGATACCAAGCTATTTCTCTTCTTAGCAGAAACACAGTGCTGTCACAAGGTTTGAAGAGATGATCTGTGTGACCAGATGCCATGCAGGTAAAACGTCCTCAGCTTCACTGTACCAGGTCAAGATTCTCGGTGGCTACTGACAGCCTCTTTGCTGTCACCATGGCTTTAAGGCCACTTTTTAAATTGTTGGCCCTCATCATGAAGCCACAGAATTCAACCAAGGAATGCAGTTATGCTGAAAGGGAAAAAGTACCGTCTCCTTTCAGAAACTCCTCACAAGGGTAAAACTACATTTGCCCTTGTGCCTTGTTTAGAGGTGAAGCCACATACTCAATTATGCTGGCCTTCCCCTCTCCCTTTGCAGGTACTGGGTGAGGTTAGGCTGGGGTTATTGATGCAACGTTCCTATTTTAAATGCAAAACAAAAGAGACATCGTTTGTCTTGAATGCAAAATAAAGCGCCAGTGCATTTTTCAACTGCTGATGCACAATTGATCTAGCATTTGTTTCTACAGCAAACACAAAACAAGCAAAAACCTAGCAGGTTTGAGGTGGTTGCTTCTTTGTGAACACAATCAAGCAAACTCTAAGGAGGCAGTTTCTAATTTGCTTTTGTGTTGAATCCTTAAATTTATATAAATAGTGCTGGAAATGATACCCTTGTGTTCTTATAATATTGTGTCTGATTTCTGGAAACTGAACTTCTCCAGATTCCAAAAAATTAGCCATAACTTAACATGAAACACAAAATATTTAAAGTGTTCTTCAACATTTTTGCAGTTGCTGGGATAGCAGTGATCTTTAAAGTGGCCTGTCCAACGACACCTCACATTTGTGTAGGATTAAATCATAAATATCTACTAGAAAGCTCATGGCTCAAAGAACCTGTACTCAGCCTTCTAATATCTGCAGCCAATTTCCTTTCCATAATAGGATTGTCTTTCTTTTATCTGGGAAAAAAAAGAGAAAAAGAGACATTATTGAATCATTAAAATAATTGGTCCCCAATAAGTAAAATTTTCTTTAGATGATTAGATTAATTCTATAGGGGAAAAAAGATAATTTTTCAGTAAGCTCTGATGTCTTATTTCATACTCAAAGAAATGATCACTCCTCTCCCCACCCACCCTCTTTATGGCACACAAAGAGAGACAGCAATAATTTGCTTCCTATTAAGGGCAGGTCTTTAATTTCTCTGTGTTCAGGAGCTGGTGCTTTGGTTTCTGAGGCTTCTTATCAATGGATGCCTTGGGCCAACTCCCCAGTAATGCTGGTAGGAGAGAGGCAGGGCATGGGTCTCAGTAGACTTCTAATCATTCCCCTCCCAGTTCTCAAGGACAGGAGCCAGCTGGCGACAACCAAATGTACCACTTTCATTTAACTCTGCAAGTGTCTACTAAGAAAGGGACTGGGCCAACACTAACTCAGAGCTGTAGGACAGACAAATATGAGTGGTGACTTTCACATATGCCAAACTTCTGTGGGTCAAGCTCAACACAAGCTCAAGATGCATGAAGTTATTGGGCAAATGGGGGCCCAATTAAGAGGTGGCAGGAGAGTGAAGGGGCCAAAACCACAATGAACTGAGATTCAAACTCGTCTCCACCTCCTAACAGATATGGGATCCCAGACAAGTGGATTAGTGTCTCTAAATTTTCTTTTCTGAAAAATGTGAATAACATCCTATTGTTTCCATCAGAGGTAAGGTAAGAAGTCTGCCACTTCTTCTTACATCCTCCATAGCTGAGACTCCAAAATAGTTCGGTAGATTGGCTGCATCAGAATTACCTGGAGAGCCTTCCAAAAACGCCTGTTTCTGGGCTCCACTTGTGAAAACCCTGATTCAGGAAATCTGAGGTAAACATTTCTACAAAGTTCCCCATGTGGTTCTGAGAATTAACCAGGTTTTGCAGCACCCCACACCAGGCTAATATCCCACAGGGCCTCAATAAATATCTGCTAAATGACCTTTGGAGGACAGATTCAAATCCTTTCATAAAACCAACAATTTTCCAGATATATGAGAGCTTTTTGGAGCAACTGTTCAGTTCTATAGACTGTGGGGCACTCTCTTGTCATTTTCTTATTCAAAATTGTAATGGAATTAATCTCCTTTTTGGGATAATTTGTTACAGACTGTGCAAGTGGATGACTAGAAGATATTTAATCATTAATAATCCAGCAGAATTTAGCCCCAGTGTGATGTAAAGGTATTAAAAATTATCTTTGGATCATTTGACAAATAATGTCAAAGAAAGAGGGAAGAAGATGAAAGCCTGGGGAAGGGGTGCATTGCTTTGCCAAGACCAAAATAAATTGCATCTACTCTATTATGACAACTGCTTTGCCTGAGAGAGTTGAAAGGAAGATCATAAATAAAGATGTTCATGGCCAGAGGCCCAGTTATCTGTCTGGAAGTCAATGGCCAATGTTTAGGCACGCCTTCCTTGGTCCATGCCAAAGCTTCAAACACATTACCTATAACTGGAGCCATCAAGGTGACCCAAGCTAAGATTGATATATCCAGATGTTGGGTGTGGTCATCTATGTTCATAACTTGTACTAGCAATGAGCAGATGGCTTGAAGGGCAGAGAGCAGTCCATGTAAAGATCTATAATTCTCATTACTGAGTGAACCCGGAATGATAAGGCGATCCCAAGAAAAAACCCAAATCCAAGTTCTAAGCCTTAAATGTGGTCAGATATTTGGGACAGGGCAGGGATAAGGGTCTTTGGTCTACATCTGTGGAAGAACCAGCTTGTATTGCCCGAAAGAGACACTAGGAGGTCGGACTTAGAGACAAGTTAGTATTCTATCATGCATATGGATAAGGGCTGTCGCAACTTGACTGATGACAAAGACGACTTCTGAGATACATATTTTTTAAACCTGCTGGCCTTTTCTTGTCTCTAAAATAACAATATCACAAGAAGAGATGAGCCAACTGGCGAACATCCATCAGCAAGTGGTCCCAATGAGAACTGCCTGTGCTCTGCCCCTGGACAATGTGACATTCTGCTCCCCAAACTGCCTGTTCAGCAAACCTTCCAACATCTGCATGTCAGCACCTCAATATAGCAAAGCCATCCTCAGAGCGAGAGAGAAGCTCAGGGAATTTGGATGAAAATGGACTTGGGTACCTCGAGACAGTGGACTCAGAGGATTCATATTATTTTGTATGTGTGTCCTTTCATGCACAACCAGATATAAAACAGTAAGAAACAAAGAGCAATTCTTGGCAAATTTATCCAGTTTGATCCATGTTAGATAACTAAGAAAAGGACCCTCAAATTTTCTGAGAGCCCTAAAAATCATAGAACATCAGGATAGACATGATCTTAGACAATGTCTAAAACTTGACATTTTAGGCAATCCTCTCAGTTGGCTAATGGGGAGACTGAGGCCAAGCAAGTTGGGTGGCTAGGTGAGTAACTAGAGACAACGCTCATTTGAGAATCCCAGTTTTGTAAAATGTTGAATGCTTTTTCACATATACCATGAAAGAGAAAATTATGAATGGATGGATGGGTGGATGGATGGATGGATGGATGGATGGTTGGATGGATGGATGGACAGACTGATCCCTGGCCTTAGTGCATGAAAAAAGTGAAACACTTGCAGAAATAAAAATCCAAAACAGGAGTTTGGATCAGCTATTTGTTCCTTTGATCACTCCTTCATCTCCTTCAATTGCTTTAATTCTCCCATAATTAAGGCAATGAAATTCAAAAGTTAGAGGCCCCTTGACCCAGTTTTAATGTTCTTTAATGTATATCCTTACTCCTTTACTGAGCTCATGCAGTCTCACAACTTTCATCTAAATGTTGACGACTCCCAAATTTGTATCTCCAGCCTGGACCTCTATCCTGAGCTTTAGACTTAACCATCAAACTACTTCTGCAACATCTCCCCTTGTATATATAAAAGATACTTCAAAATAAACATGTCCCGACTAGACTCCTGATCTCTGGTTCCCCATGCCTGGTGCTCCCACATCCACATCCAGCTCATCAGCAAATTTTGTTGTTTGTACTTCAACAAAACAACCAGATCTTACACTTCTTACCACTCAGACTGGTTCAAACCCTGGTCTATCCTACCATGTTCCCTCTGCTCTCCCTGATTCCAGCTTGCTCCCCTTTGGGAAATTTTCAACAGAGCATCAGAGAAATCTTGTTAATATGTAAAGTAGATCATGTCACTCTTTCTGCTCCAAACCGTCTGGGAGCTTCCCATCTCACTCAGCATGAAAGCTAAATTTCTTCAAATGAACCACTAAGCCCCACATGATCCAGCCAGTAGTACCTCCCTCCCTCTACTCCAGCCACATCTGGCTCCTAACTCCCTGAACCCTCACATAACCTTGTCCTTTCCCCTCTTTGCCTGAGGTCCTCTTCCCTCAGATTTCTACCTGGCTCACCTCATCTCCTGCATGTCTATTCAAATGTCACCTTTTTGGTGAGGTCTTTTCAAGCCATATTTATAATTACACCTCTCACACTCAAAACTTCTTATCCCTTTCTTTACCTTTTTTTACTTCAAAGCACTATGACGTCACAGGAAGTCCAAGAAGTAGAAGTTAAATTATTTCTAAAAATAGCCACTGTGACACCCTTGGTCTTCTGCTTTCTTTTCATGGAAACTATGGAAAATTATGAGGCTTGACTCTTTCCACATTTCCCTGGGAATCGGGCACTAAATCCAGAGCAACTGGCTGAAATTAAAGATATTGATTTGTTTAAATGAAGCACATTTCCAACACCTAGTTTAAAGGAGAAAAATCTCTCTCAATGCTGTCAAGACACTCTACATTTTGCAGCCTTGAAACAAATGCCAGGAGAATGTTGTTCTTCTTTTCACTTGTTCCCTCTGTAATTTTTATTGTATTTTAATTTACCCTTTGTTATCTAACAGCCTCAGAAAAAGAAAATTCAAATAAAAATACCACCGTGACTTGAGATAAGTCTCTGTCTCTGTCTCTCTGTCTCTGTCTCTCTCTGTCTCTGTCTCTCTCTGTCTCTCTCTCTCTCTCTCTCTCTCACACACACACACACACACACACCTCCCATAACCTTCTTCACAAGTTTATGTATCTGCTTTTTCTGACTCCGAGACATCAGCAGTGTGGTTTGGAAAGTGTGTCGGCAAATGCAGAGATCCTGCCTGGGTAGTGGGAATTTAAGGACAAGGTTCTGATGATATTTGCCATCTCCTAGATCCACTCGTTCAAGGGCCCTTTTGGTTATTTATTGGTGAAATGACTCTGCAATCACACAGTCATAATTGCCGTAAACAAACTGGCTGATCAATCCCTCGTGTTTTTGTCATTATCATCTGGGCTCCTTTTCTTTCTGTTTTTCACACTTTTCAATTCATTAAAAAGCATAATGATTCATGAATACCTGTCTCTCAGAATGTTTGTCTTACATTTTATGTGACTGGCCAGACTTTTTTTCCTCCTGCTACCGATACATTTAACCATGTATCCCCCCAAGTGCTAACTCCTTTCTGGAATGATAATTATTATAACAATCTCTTGTTTGTTTTCCTACAACAGGATTTCCTACAGTGGGATCTTCCTAACTGATCTCCTCCTCTTGCCTCTTTAGGTCAACTGAAATGCCTTTTACAAAAGTAAATCAGAGGTTGTCTTTCTACTCCTAGGGTTGTCTTTCTACTGCTAGGAGCACTAGAGTGGATTCCAGCTGAGATTAGAACTAAATCCAAATTCCAAAGCCTGTTCCTTCAGGTCCTGCATGTTCTGTTCATTGCTTATTTTTCAACGTCATATTCTACCTCTTTCCCTCTCATTTATTGCTATCCAGCCACGCTGGCCTTCTTTCCTTCTTCTACTCACTAAGCTTATTCCTGCCTCTGATCTTTGCATATTTTGTCACCTTTGCCTAAAAGGCTATTCCCCAAAATGCCGGCATGGTTGACTCTTGTAAATCATTCAGGTCTTGTATCTTCTCTACAGAGGCCTTTCTTGACCACCCGTATCCCCCACTACTCTTTAGGAGTTTCCTCTGCTATAGTACTTTTTGTAGATTTTTTTTTTCTCTTTGTAGAATTTATCACAAGCAAAAATTCTCTTATTTGTGAACTTGCTTATTTATTCATTATCTGACTTCTCAATGAGAATCTAAGTTCCTCTAGAGCAAGGACTTTACAGGCCTTGTTCCTTGTTGCATTTCTAGTGCTGCAACAATTCCTGGCATGGAATAGAAAGCTCAATAGAAATTTCTGGAATAAAAGAATACATGATCTCATTTAATCTTCACAAAGCTTCACAATCTTCACAATTTCAGACAATATGATGGAGGCTTACCAAACTTAAATTATTTTCCCAAGGCTAGTATCAGAGGTAGCAGTTGAACCTGGGTTTTCAAACCACAGTTGTTAGGTGAGGACTCTGGGACTTTCCACCCCCTGCCCCCCACCTTTCCTCAGATGTTTAAAGAGATGCCCTGTCCTGACCCATCTCATCTAGATTCAGAACCATAGAATTAATGGTTTGGATGGATTGAGAGAACATTAATACCATCTCCATTCAGTACCTAAGCCCTTTCTCGAGCACAGTGCTGTCTATAAAAACACAACTTCTCAAAGCAGACAGACCTACGTCTGAGTCCCATCTGAGTGGCTTTTGATAGTGTCCTTCACTCCAGACCTCAATTCCCTTATTCTTACTCTCTAAGTGGGAACATGCTTCCTAGGGTTGCTTTGGGGATTAAATGAGATAATATACAGAAAGTGCTTAGTAATAGGCCAGGAACATGTGATGTTCAATATTTAATAAAAATTATTGATTTTTAATGTTGTTGTCATGGCTGAAACTGTGGTATAAGGGCTAAGAGAATTGGTTCTAATGTCCTGCAGATCTGGGTTCAACTCCTACCACTCTATGGCTTTGGGCAAACTTTGCGACCTCTCTGTTTTAATTTCCTTACTTGTATATAGGAGATAATAATAGCACATGATTTATTGGTTTTTATGAGGAATAAAAGAGAGTATAGCCCAAATCTCTGTCCACATAGGAAGTGAACAAAACCCAGCAGCTCCTGCTGTCATCACCACCATCCCATAAAGTAAAATAGTGGGGCTTTGGTGGGGATAAGGAGGGAATCTCTCTGCTTCTTCCAGCCCTTGACTCTGTGATCCTAAAATTTCTCCAGACAAGCCAATCTCCCTGCTGCTTCTCAGAGCTGAGACAATATCCACTAGAATCCTCCAGGTCTGCCATCACGAGCCCTCCCCTTCAGAGAGGCCAGAGGCAGCGACCTGCTCCTGAAATCTCCATCTCTCCTCGAAACCACACGGCACAAACCCAGATATGGGCACACACTCACACACACACATACACTCAGAATCCTGCTTAGCTTTCAGAGGAAGGAAAAAGGCAGTTGCTGTTGATCTTTATCAAATTGCTGCAGTCTACATTACAGTTCCCACACACTCCCCCAGGCCCCTGCCTGCAGAAAACACACTCCGGTTCATTTTTTCTTCCTCGCTACCCATTGGACAGACTTTGAGGACCCTTTTAAGACATATTGGGGTATTGTTTCCCAGCATATTTGGGCAGCATTACTACTTCCAGCCCCTCAGGACTACTTAACAACATCAGCAAAGCAATTAAGCCTGGTTTTCAGGAAAATGCCAACGGCTCTGCAGAGTCTGGATGGGAGTCTCAGCCCAATTATTTCCAGCTAGTTGTGAACTGCAGAAAAGTGGACTTTACTTCATTAGAACTTCAGCTCCCACTGATTAAAAGTCAGCTGTGTTGGAGACAGTAAGGAAAAATGAAACAATTAAACTTGTCATCAATAAAATTGCTGTGTATTCCTCAATGCAGAGTTTTACTTCTCTCCAGAGGAGTGATTAAAATGAACTGATTGAACTATAATTTGATTGACTGGAGAGTCTCCATCCATTGCACTGAACCTGAACTTCCACTTATTGCTCTTCTTAGCTTGGGACATAAAAACCTCCTGCAGGCCTGCCAGAGCCTGGCAGATGCTCTGAACCCATCAGGTGGTGCGTGCCTTACACAGAGATCTGCTGAGGCATGTGGTAGGCAGAATAATGCGCCCCCAAAGATGCCCCTGCCCTAACCCTGATACCTGTGAATATGTTACCTTACATGGCAAGAAGGACTTTGCAGATGGGGTTAAGGTTAAGGACCTTGAAAAGAGGAGATTATCCCCTTATCCAGGTGGACCGATCTAGTTACATGAATTCTTAAAAGCAGAGAACCTTCCTGGTGATGTGACTACAGAAGAGTCAGAGAGATGCAATGTTGCTGGCTTTGGAGATGGGGGAGGTGGCCATGAACTAAGGTGTGTGAGTGGCCTGTCGGAGCTGGAAAAGGCAAAGCAGCACATTCTTTACCAGAGGAAGGAATACAGTCCTGTCAACAGCTTGAATTTAGCACAGTGAGACCTTGTCATACTTTAACTAATCTATAGAACTGAAAAATAATAAATTTGTGTTGTTTGAAGCCACTGAGTTTGTGATAATTTGTTACAGCAGCAATAAGAAACAAATACAGTGATCTGGGCAAGAAGGGCAGGCACTGGTAGGGTCACACTCCAAAGGCTGCAGGCTGGAGCCAGATGCCAGGAAGGGAACAAGTTGCCTCCATGATGCAATCTGGTGTGTTTATGGTGAAGGATTTGGAAGGAGGGCAGATAGAGAGGAAATGCCTCATGCCGTGAACATGCAGGATTTCCAAAGCCATCTGAACCACAGAGTTTGCAAGGAGATTACATTCCACTTATTTTACAAAGATCCCCGCAGAGTTGGTGCTCAATAAATGCTGAGTGATTTAAGGTTGACTGAAAAATGTGCTAAACGGGGGTGGCTCAGTCAGTTAAGCATCTGACTCTTGATTTTGGCTCAGGTCATGATCTCAGGGTTGTGAGATCAAGCCCCATGTCAGGCTCCACATTCAGCAGGGAATCTGCTTGAGATTCTCTCCCTCTCCCTCTGCCCCTCCTCTCTCTCTCTCAAAAATAAATAAATAAATCTTTTAAAAATATGCTAAAAGAATAAATTAATGGCAAAATAAATGTGAATTGAATGAATACTGAGTGATTAAAAATACCATACCCAAGCTTGATAATCTGGGCACTTTGACATTGGGTCAGGAAACCATACATCTCACTGTGTAGAACCCCATGGAAACCAAGGAGAAAGACCAGAATAAGGCAAAGCGTAGTCCTGTTTCCTGACTGCATTTCTGCATGCAGGTGCTTTGAGCCCATTTCTAGACCTTGTCTGAGATCCCTACCTAGATTTAGAGCCAGAATATGAGTTCCAGTTGAGATTTATTACTCATCTTCATCTGCTTAGGCCACCATAACAAAATACCACAGACAGAGGGGCTTAAACAATAAAGATTTATTTCTCACAGTTCTGGATGCTGGAAAGTCCAAGATCAAAGTGCTGGCTAATTTTTGTGGCGAGGACTCTCTTCCTGGCTTGCAGATGACCACCTTCTTGCTCTGTCCTCACATGAACTTTCTTCAATACTGTGCTCAGATTGAGAGAGAAAGAGAGCCCTTCCTCTCTTCCTCTGCTTATAAAACCACCAATCCCATTCAGGAGGACCCCACCCTCATGATCTAATCTAATCTTACCACCCAAAGGCCCTATCTCCAAATACAATCACTTGGTATATTAGGGCTTCAACATATGAATTTAGTTGGGGGAACACAAACATTCAGTCTCTAACACCAGACCTTTGGTGATTCAATTAACCTTAGTGAACTCCATTATCTCATCTGCAAGTCAGGGTCTGGGATACAAGTAACAGAGAGCACTTACAGAGGACCTATCATATCCCAGGCTCTGTGCTAAGTGCTCTCTGGGCATTAAACATTTTTCCACTCCCAATAACCCTGTACATTCTAATAGTATGTTATCGTTTTGATTGTATGTATAAGGAAATGTGCAATGTCTAGAAAAATGGAGTAACTCATTCACAGTCACAGCGGCAGGTCCAAATTTGGACTCAAGTCTATTTGAAACCAGAACTGGGATTCTTAACCCAACATAAAGGAATGTTATGATTGAGGCTGATGTCATGATTGCTTGAAACTCTTCAGCTCTAGAAACACTTTGCAGAGCTAGGCAAAGGCAGTTAAGACCATGTAAATAAATCCTCTCTCTAAATAAGAATTCAAAGGAGGCTCTAATATATCTACAGTTGAATAACCAGAGTGTGTGTGTGTGTGTGTGCATGCGTGTGTGTGCATGCGTGTGTGTGTGTGGTTTTGCGCATGGACGTTTGCAGGCATTGTGCAGAAACTATCATTGTACAATAGAAATGTTCCACATGGAACAAAGCACTGCACAAAGCCTGCCATTCATATGGCTTCCCCTAACAATTGATGCCTGTTGCCATTTTCCACTGGAAGAGAAATGTGATTTCTATATGTCAAGCGACAGTCTTTAAAAGGCCTCCAATGATTCATATTTCAATGTGTATTTAATACACCCTGGCAAACAGCCTATGTGAGCCTCTCCACTGCCTTCGTCCTAGCAACCAAGGTCTTTTGTCTTCACAACTTCAAATGGGCTTGCAGTCACTTTGTGTGTAGGATTTGGATTCCTGACACCAGGGCCCACCTCTCCTCTCCACCTCACAGCATTGAAAAAAAGATGAATCGGTGCAGCTTGTACCTTGAGAATGAGTTCAGTGTCAAAGGTGCATGTCCATCTTGTTTATGAGTCTTCCAGCACAACCCAGTGCATCATGTTGCTCAGAAATAAGAGGCTTACATGAGACTAGCTTTTAATTAGAGCTGAGCCAAGACTGTGCTGTTCCATTACTCTGAGGCTGGGTCCCTCACTCCTGCCTTTGTGCAAGCCACCAGGGGGCCACCCACCAGTTCCCATTATGGAAGGAAAGCAGGCATGAAAGAGGGGAGAAGGAACTTGTGACTCTTGAGCAATGCCTAACTCTGCAGATAGATCTTCTTTCCCTACTTTTTAGATCACACTTTTCCCAAAGCTTTCAAAAAGCATCTCTATGCCAATGACTCTCAAGTTTAGTCTCCAAAGTGCCTTCTCCAAAGTCTAGACCCAAAGAGCCAATACCAAATTGCCATCTCAGCCTGCAGGCATTATAGACATCCCAAACTCAACATGTCCAACTGTTTGATCTCCCACAGGCATAATCAGACACTTTCTTATCTGTTTTACCCACCTCAATAAATGACACCATAGTTTCTCCAGGGAATCATCACTGAAACTTCTGTCTTTTCCTGACATCCAACCCATCAGCAATTCTGGTTGACTCTACTTTCCAAATATTCCTCAACTCTATCCACTTCCCTCTATCCTCACTACTATTATCATCTCTTAAATACCATGAAATCCTCTTAACTGGTCTCGCCATGGCTACTCTTGGCCCTCCACCAAATTAGTTACTTCACTATATGAAGAGTGATCTTTTCTAAACCAAAAATTTGATTACATCATTCCTGTGCTTAAAATACTTCTATGGCTTCCCTTCATCTCTAATATAAAACCTAAAGTATTTTCCTTGGGTTACAATGCCCAACATAAGCCAACCTCTCACTCCCTCTGTAATTTTATCATGACTGTCTTACCCTCATTTATTATGGCCTCATCAACCTGGATTCCTCTTGGTTCTGCAAATATACAATCTCTTTATTACCTCTGGTCATGATACCTTTATTCTATCTGCCTGCAAAGCTCTCACTTCTGCTTTTCCCATGGTTGTCTCCTTTTATTCCATTAAGAAACAGCCTTATTACCCTATCCTCATAGTTTATTCACCTTCCCTACCCCCAACATACTCTATCATTTCACATGATTATCTTTATAGACTTATAAAAATTCATTTTTATCCATTATTTTCCCATCTTTTATTGTCTATTTCCTCCTTTAGCCTGGAAACTCCAAATGGACTTGTTCCATGCCTAGAACAGAGTCAATGCTCAGTAACTACTTAATTAATAGCTGCATAGATGAATGAGTGATTTACCCCAAATTCCACAGCTGACAAGTGATGGGACCAGAATTCAAACCCAGGTCTGCCCCTCTCCATAGTTCATGATTTTTGGCCTCAGAGCTAGTCATGGCAAACTTATGTGTCTCCCTTCTACCCCATTCCTATGTTGCCATTCCCACTGAAGGTTTTGGTAGAAAGTAATCCTCTTACAGATAAATCAGAGGTGGAATTCCAGGCATCCAAAGGGAGGAAAGAATCATTTACTCTACAGGGAAGCTTTCTGGTCTACCTATGTTTTAAATTGTGCCCATCTAGGACACATTGTCTGTGTAATTGGCATAGGAAAAGACAACCAACTGCTCCCTCAAAACTCATCCATGAGTCCCCAGAGACTGAGTTCTGAGTACATGGGACCATGAAGACTTCCAGACACTTTTCAGTGGCCTAAGGCACCTGTTAAAAGTAATATGTATTCCATGCCACATGCCCTAGACCCACCTGAGTTCCATGCAGCTGTGTGGGCATCTCTGAGCACACAACCAGCATCCTACCTCAACTGTGTTTCAGCATCTCTCTATTTCTTTCTATTCCCAAATGTTATTTAAAGCCATGAAGGTCCTCAGCCACCAACATGTGTAGTCCCGAAGTGCATCCTAGATAACCCCAAAGGGCATCCTCATCCTATGTGGTGTGGGAATCAGTGGACAAATGTTTCACCTTCCTATTGGTCAGAGTGACAATTCCATGGTGCATTCTGCACTATTCCTCAGAGGGTCCCCAGTGAAATTGAACCCCAGTTGCCCACTGGATAAATCACTCAGTAATACATCTTTTACTGGCTTTTTTTCTCTGTCTCCCTGCTTCCTCACTCTACTTACTTGGATCACCCCACAAGTAAACTACTTACACACAACTCTGTGTCTCAGGCTCTTCTTTCAGGGACACCCACTTTAAGAAGTGCTAAGTCCTACTGTAGTGTTCACCACCCAAAGAACCCATAAGCTGAGAAGAACAAAAGCCAAGTGTTGGCTCTGAACAGTGCCTCCAAAACAAATAAGTTTGGAAGCATAGATCACTGCAATGCAAGGAAACCTTCCCAACTGAGTCAGTCCTTGGCCTTTGACCATCAGTGAGCTTGAACTTCTGAGGTTATCCCGCTGTACTCTAAAACTTTCCATAGTTTCCTGCCTCCTTTACCCCAACACTTAAACCTATTATGATCTGTCTCCAACTTACCCCTATCGCCTCGTTCTCCTTACAATGGTCCCTCTAAACCTCTGCACTTCCCATGTTCCAGTGGGACACCAAAACTTCCCTAACTTGGAGTCTTTACTTCTTATACCTTCATCCACCCTGTTCAAGAAGCCATCCACATAGAGCCAGCTGCATGGTCATTCAACCTATGTAGTTACACTGGGCTCCACACTTAGAAGGGCCCTTATGCTTAGGTTAATGTTCTGCTATTGTCATCTTAAAATTCTTAATTATTTTTTGAAAATGGAGCCCTGCATTTCATTTTGCACTGGGCCCTGAAAAAGATGTAGCCAGTCTTCCCTCCAGAGCATGCAGGCACGAGATTTGACTTTCAATTTATCATATAGGATTGTCTAGGAATTATCACCTCTTACATTAGGGCAGAATCTCTTTCCTATCTCTCACCTCTCAGACCAAAATATTTTTTTTAAGATTTTTATTTATTTATTTGACAGAGAGAGAGGGAACACAAGCAGGGGGAGTGGGAGAGGGAAAGCAGGCTTCCCGCTGAGCAGGTAGCCTGATGTGGAGCTCCATCTCAGGACCGTGGGATCATGACCTGAGCCGAAGGCAAACGCTTAATGACTGAGCCACCCAGGTGCCCCAGACCAAAATACTTTCTAAACCAAAAGTAGATTATTTGAGAGAAGGGGAATATTGTTCAATGCTGCTTCTACCTATTTTCTTAGTGAATTTGGGAGCAAAGGCAGAGTTAATCTTAACATCCCCAGGAGAGCCACATATTCCCAGGCAGCCAATAAATATTGTCAAAAAGTAGAGGTTATATCTGTGACTTACAAGGAGAGGAATTCTAAGGGTGCTCTCTCATACTTCCCTTGTTGAGTCTCAACATCTTATTTTAGTATTTTGCAGGTCTTTAAATACCCATGGTTTATTTATGAACTGTGGGTTATTAACTGTTTGAAACTTCATTAAGTCCTTCCCTGGGGATAGTCTCAGCTGAGGTCCTTTTAGATGATCCTTCCCCAAATATCTGTCTAGTTTAGATTTAATAGAACAGTTTATTGTATGTTGATAAAATAATAATGAATTAATAAAGCCTTCACTGAGACTTAGGTAACAGATACATAATCTATCGTTGTTAAAGCACCATGCAAATGTTTTTAATAATCAGCATTTAATATGCAGCAACCCAGACGTAAATCCACTCTCAACACACATTTGGAAACTCATTTTAAGCAGCTCATGAGTTTCTTGGAGAGGAGAAAACCATCTCCAATTGAGGCCAATTGTACAGTGGGACATCTGGTATCCCTGACTCCCTTAAATCCTGGTAGGGACCATGGGTCCTTAGTTCAGGAGAAGCAGAGAACCCACCATTGGAAGATGCCCCCAGTTTCCTCTATGCAAGATTGAGGTTTGTAGATTCTTGCCACTTCTGCCTTGTAGTTTAAGATGCTCCACCCAGAAAATGAATCAAGGATACCGTAACCAGGTGATTTGGACATCCATGTTTATTTAAAACATTACAGGGATAGCTACTGAGGAGCTTCAGAGTAGCAGGTGGGAACTGCCACAATAGTTGTATACAATAGTTATATCCTATATAATAGTTAAATCCTACCTGCTATCTTCCTATCTCCCTCTGGCTGGACTTTTCCAGACAGGGGTTTATGCACAAATATCTAGCCTGAATATCACAATAAAAATTATTCCTTATCCTCCTTTCCTGTATCTTATTCTTTAAAGAATGTTGATACTTGGGTGACTGACACTTGTAGTCACCTTGAATTTGTGCAAGAGGTCACATTTCAGGTTGAGATTTTTATAATCTTAGACAAGTACCCAGGAGAGATGTAGGTAAGTTGTCATGTCGAATCCATTCAAGAGGGCTCCCATTCCAACATTTTTGGAAAACCAGCTTTAGTCACAGATGAGTAAAGCTATAGTATAACCAGACTATCTCAACCATTGACTAATAGTATAACTAGACTATAGTATAACCAGAATATCTCCACCATTGACTAATCTCAATACCTGCAGTTCCCACCATCATCACATTTCCTTGGGATTAACTGTAAACCCAGAATTTGAAACCACAAGAATTGAATTCAAGGCCAAGACACCATCTTACTAGCTGTTGGTTCCTTGGATAAGACCCTTCCCTTCTACAAGCCTAAGAGAGGACATTGGGTTTTGTGAACTTGAAATGCACATTCAGCGCATTTCAGTGCATTCTGTCTGGGGAAAGTAAGACATTTAATTTCATTAGTAGCCATAATCACCTTAGCACTGATTTGTTTGCTCAATATGGAAACACCTTGAAAAGCAGAGAGCAGGTCAGTGAGAGTATGACTGCCAAGGCAGGCAATCTTGATGAAGTCAAGAAATTGAGAAGTGAGATAGTTCTAGGAGGACGAGTTTTAGCATGGCATATCAGTGGGAAGCTCTGGCTATTGAAGCATGAGGTGTGGACATTTTCAGAGCAAAGAGAAAAATGAAGAAGGAAAGGAGAATTGCAAAGAAACAAATATCTCTGTGTTTGCCTTTTGTCCAGGAATGATCTCTGGTCACTGGAAACAAGAAATCTCGGCTGTGTGTGGTTCATCCCAGAACTTAGTGCATAATAGCCATTCTATACATTTGGAGCCATGCTGCCTGACATCTAATCCTGACAAGTTGCTTAAACTCATTGTGCTTTTATGTCTTCATCCGGAAATTGGGACTAATAATCCTCATAGAGCCATCATGAGTCAAATGAGTTCATATATGTAAAATTTAACTCAATGAGGGTTTGCTATCACCATTATTTCCCCCTTGCCCCTGTGTTTCTATTTCATGGTGAGTTAGGAGGGGAGGTGCAAGGAGAGGAAACCTGATTCCCTGTCCTGTGGATATAGTTCTCTTAGCTCTTGCCACATTTTCTTGCAGATCTTGACATCTCAGACTACCAGGCCAGGGACAGTGTCTCAGACAATGGCCTTGGGCAACATAAAAGGGATTTATAGCCCAGCTGGCAACTCAGGCTGCTGCCTCCTATAGGGGGATTTTGTCCTTAGAGGCTCTAAAATTCCAGGGAAGAAATTAAAATGTCAGCTCCTAGATTTGCCTCAAGCACCTGTGTAACACTCCCTAGTATTTTCAGATGTTATATTCACAGATGCACCTGTACACGCAGGTTTGTATATGTGCACATATATACATGTTCATAGACATAAACACCTATACACACTAAAACAAATCTGCAGAGAAAGAAATAGACATACAAACATGCACACATATACACTCACACAGAACAATACATGAATGTACACACAGAGCTAGGTAATGATGTATATACACCCAGGAAAAGACAGACATTCACATATATATATACACTGGTCCAATGTCACTTGGCACATGGTTACACTGTCACAAACTGTACATCCATGAACTGGACCACATGTCCAGCAACTTGAAGAAACAGAGAACCTAGGAAACTATGCCCTCAGTCCTTAGTTCTAGTTCAAAGTCAACACTACACAGACCCAGCTTTGTAGCTGTGTTGAGGACCCAGAGTGGAGGACAGAGGCAGGTCAAAGGAGACAGTGTCCCACCAACTCTGGGAAGGTCCAGCTCTCAGAAACTTGCCAGCCCTGAGAACCCACAGAAGTGGACACCAGCCTCTGCTGGTCAGAGGGTAGTCAGGAGCACTCTGTTTCTTAGAGCTCTGGGCCCCAAACCCAGCTTTTCCACCAGCATTGAAAAGGAATGTCTGAGGAACTCCTGGCCTATCAAGAGCAGAACCAGCCAAGAGTATGGCAAACTTCATCCTGATTGGATTCACTGGAAGAAAAAGAGGAAACTCAGAGGGGCTTTAACCAGAATTCACCAGTAGTCAGGGGCAGGGGTGAGGGACAGGAGAGAATTATGATCCTATGGAATCTCCAGCATAGCTTCTACTGTTCCTGTGAGAAAGTTCTGCCTGGAACATTTCTGCCACAGTTCTCCTTGAGGTTTTGTTGCTTCTAAAACACTTATGTCTCCCTATTCCCACATTCCTTCCTTCTGCCCTTCACTTAAGGGCTACAGCCCAGGACCAGAATCCTCACAGGGCACCTATTGCCTACTTCAAGATGACAGCTTCTGCCTGCTCATTGAAGGCCCCAGAGCCACCATCAAGACAAATAAAAGATTCTAAGTCATGGAGAAGATGACCAGTATTTCTGGTCCCCTGGAAGACTCAGCCTAAAATAATCTACTTTGCATGTTATCTGGAGGTGCAAAAGAGAATGTGTCCTATCTTGCTTTCCCAGAATGATTCAAAGAGCATTCTCAGCTCTCAGGAATTCCTCAAGTTATCTGCCATCATAAAAATCATTTATGGAGGCTTCCATTCAAATGTACCTGGAATGAGTAGTATATTTACTTTTAGGAGCTATTACCACAAGAAGAGCTCATAGAACAGATAAATTTTAATAGAGAACACTCTAAAATATTGGGTACTCCCTTGGACCTCTCACTCAACTGGGCTCCCCAAAATGAGCCAGCTCAAACACCCCTGCTGCCCAACTGCAGATGGAAATCTTCGGGTAGAAACTAAACAACCCACCAGTTATGAGGAGCTTATGGCGGGATTCATGTATCATGAAAAGGCTGGTCTGGATGGCCATGATGTCCTTTCACTCTGTGAGTGTATGCATCTGTGACATGATGGAAAAGGCATAGGACTTTGGAATAAGGTTTAGATCATGAACTGGGGAGCCAAATAGGGAGTTGGTATTTGAGATGTAAATCCTAGTGCCTAATCTGGAGAGAGGTTTCTATTTGGAGAGAGCCCAGATGTTTGATTGGCCCCTCCATGTCCCACAAGTTCTCATGACTAGTCCCTGCTTCTTCTGCCTTGCATTAATATGTTCCCTACTTTGTTGTGTGAAATGACTTAGGGTCTGAGAATACACCCCATTTCCATGACTGTGCTTGCAGTTCCCTAAACCAGTTCTCTAATCCCCCATTCCTCATCTGTTGGACTCCTACACATACTTCAAGTCTCGGTCTAAGAGGTATCTCCTCTGAGAAGCCTTTTTTGACCCACCTTTGCTGGAAGTTATGTGTCCTTCTATGAACTCCTGAGCACAATGTGGGAATTTTTGCTTTCTTCTAAATTCTCAAACTACACAACAGGAGCTTTTTAGGAAGAGAGCAAGCCTTTATCTTACTGTTGTTATCTTTAGCAGTATCCTGGAGTCTGGAATGTAGCAGATGCTTCAGTAGTGTTAGCTGCATGCCTGTATGAATTGAGAAGATACAAGACAGCTAGTGTAGTGGTTAAGAGCACAGGCCTTGAGCTAGACTGCCTGGGTTTGTATCCTGGTTCTGCCACTTACTGATAGTTGGACTCTGATAAATTCCTTTATCCTCTCCGTATCTCAGCTTCTCCATCTGCAAAATGGGTATTATAATAATAAGGCTATTGTGAGGATTAAATGAGCTAATATGTATAAAATATTTAAATAGTGGCCAGTACACAGTAAGCACTCAATGCATATTAGCTGTTTTTTTTTTTTAAGATGTTATTTATTTGCAAGAGAGAGAATGAGAGACAGAGAGCATGAGAGGGAGGAGGGTCAGAGGGAGAAGCAGACTCCCTGCTGAGCAGGGAGCCCGATGCGGGACTCGATCCCAGGACTCCAGGATCATGACCTGAGCCGAAGGCAGTGGCTTAACCAACTGAGCCACCCAGGCACCCCATTAGCTGTTATTATTACATCAAATGAGTCCAAGTGCTTTCCCATCTGGGCATTATCAATGATTCCGAAGACTTCTGTTCAATGGTCATTGCCGGAAGAGAAGCAAGAAATGACTCTACTTGCCCTTTGGCTCCTATAACCATCCCTTCTCTGGGGCCTGAACACTCTCTATTTAGGCTGAGTGGACTTTATTTACAAGGGCCTAGTTAATCAAGTCCATCTGTAATGTAAATGTGCTTCTCATTATGCTAATGCAAGCACTAGACATGCAAATCCATAAGCATTTGCATGCCTAATGCAACAGTTCTTGTCCACCCTGTTCCGTTGCTATTTACTATCCAGTTTTTATGACTTATGGATTTCCAACCCTTTAAATTTATATCAGCGCCGTGACATATCTGCAAGCAGCGACAGTTTTATGAGCACTAAAAAAGCTGCAACACACCACCACTAAATACTAATGACATAAATGCTAGCTGTAATGGCCCCTATTTTTATTACAATACCAAACCTCAATATATTGCAATTACCTCTGCACTCAAACCAGACCAAGCTACACTGTACAGGAGCCAGCCCAGTGGAGGAGATGTGACCTGTAATAGAGTTTCCGGGTCAAGCCAGTCTGTAGTGCTGAGGAGCTGAGGTCAGCAATTGTGGCAAGAATTTCATCTGAGAGTCCACTGGGCCTGGAAGTTAGAGATCTCCATCAGAGACAGATACACTCAGATGCTGAAATGGGTCTTACAACCCTCAGGTACTGTTTAGAGACGGTTCATATGTTTTAGCCCTGCCAATCTCTGCTATCCCCATGAAAAATAAGAATAGAATCAAGGAAAAGGTGTCACGACTACAGGCTTCCAGTCCCAAATGAGTCCCTAACCTCCTGTGTGACCCTGAACAACTCCCTTCCCTTTCTGGGTCTTAGACTCTTCATCTGAAGAGGTGGAACTAAATATCACTAAAGGCACTTTCAATCCCAACATTCTGGGACTGACTCTGGAGAAAATTCAAGCCCAAGATGTAGCCATTAATTTTATCCAGAATGAAAATATATCCACCAGGACATTTTTATGCCTGGTTTTATAAGTTCTGATTTTGCACCTAAAATAATAACACCTTGAATTTCTTTTATGGCATTTTCTATCTAAAACACTTTTCTGTCTGTTATGGCATTCATTTTTGGTGTCCCGGGAGAGCTGAACCAGACAGGATTTTTTTTTTCCATTGTGAAGGTGGAGAAGTTGAGGTTGGGAAAAACAGAAAAGGTTTGCCCAAGATTTTATAACACATCAAGGCCAACATCTGGATTAAAACCTCCATCTTTATTGGTGGCCTTCTATTCAGCTGTCCCCACCTTGTCCAGTGGCTACCCCTTTCAGAATCTGTAAAAGTGACCTTTCTTGGTATAGTGAGGACAACAGAAAGGATCCTGGACCAGCCTCTCTGCAATGCCTCAAACTCAACCACAGGGGTTTTGTTCATTTGGCTTCTGATCTGAGCCCCTGGGAGAGATAGTTCCTTAAGCAGTTATCCACCACCAGCCTTTCCATGTGGACTAGTTTACAGGATCACTTTTCCCAGGGAGAGATAGCTAAGGGCAGGCTCAAGTGGCAGGTGTGCATTAGTTGAGAATATGGGGGCATTTTCTAGGAGCAAGTGGCCTGGACGGGGGACATCAGATGGTCAGAGGAGAACAGGAGTAGATGGGCTTGAGAGAGAAGAAGATCAGTGAGGACAAACTGTGCTGTTGAAGGCCAGTCTAACTTCCATTTGCCCTCAAGGCTATGAGATGAAGTCTTGCTGGCTCAGTGCAGGAAGACAAGATGCATAACCTGTTTGCTGAATAGCATTTTCAACACTAGAACTTCTCCTGATCATCATTTGACTAAAGCAATTAAACTCCATCCAGAATGAAGAGAAATCGCTGAGACTGGCTAAAAAGTGGTGTCATGGACTGAAATGTATCCCTTCAAGAGTCATATATCAAAGCCCTAACCCCCAAAGTGATTATGTTTGGAGATAGGCCTTTAGAGAGGTAATTAAGGCTAAATAGGTCATAAGGTTTGGGCTCTAATCCAGTATGAGCAATGTCCTTATGAGAGGAGAGATGCTAGAGATTATGAACACAGAGAAGACCACAGAAAGCAGAGCAAGGTGATCATCTGCAAGCCAAGGAGAGGGTTCAGGAAACACCAAACCTGCCAACACCTTGATCTTTGATTTTCAGCCTGCAGAACTGGAAGGAAATAAATTTCTTCTGTTAAGCCACCAGTCTATGGTATTTTATTATGGCTCTGGTTGGCTCCCTCAAAGTAAAAGCTGCAAGAGTAAGCTTAACCTCACATCGAATGGCATCTGTGTGAAGAGGCTGAGATTATAAAATGACAGGGAAAGGCAGACTCATCTTCAAGGAAATACCTCAGACATCTCAAAATCCCATACATGAATGAATAGGATCTGGGAAAACCACCCAGTAAACTTTGGGTAAAGAGTGGATAATAAAAAGATGAAAAGAATTCCAATAATGATACTTCAGCACCACATAATGAGGGAATACTCACCTTGAATGTGAGCATGTGTTTGGCAGAGCTTGAATTGTATATCCCCTTATGAGGTCAGAAATCCTCCATGAAAAAGTCATCTCTTTAGGTAAGGCATTGTTTTCCGGTATTAATATAGTTGATTGACCATACATTTTTATATCACTTAGGACTGTATTTGGCAGAGCTTGAATTGTATATCCCCTTATGAGGTCGGAAATCCTCCATGAAAAAGTCATCTCTTTAGGTAAGGCATTGTTTTCCAGTATTAATATAGTTGATTGACCATACATTTTTATATCACTTAGGACTTTGGTTGGCAATAAAAGTAAACCCAAACCATATGGCTTAAGCATAAAAAAGAAATCATGTAATGAAAGAATCCTGTAAGTGAAAGTCTATAAATCTAAGCATTTTCAGGCACAGCTGGAAGCAAAAGCTTTAACAACATCACTAGGACAAGGTTTTCCTGTTTGCTCACATCTATCTTCCTCTATGTTAGTGTGATTGTCATCAAGCTCCTCCCTATTGAGCCCATAATGCCTTCTCATAGCTACACAACATATTTCTTTTCACATCTTGTTGGCTCCAGTGGGATCACAGGAACAAATCACTGTGTCCAGGAAAACTTATGACTCTGATTGGCTAGATAGAAGTCACATGCCTGGAGGAAGTAGAAGAGTTGGCTTCACCCAAAGCACACAGATTACTGCTGGAGGAAGGGGTAGGGAAGGGATATATCTCTAACTGAAAAAAATGAGGGCTGTTACAACAGATAGAGTGAATGGATGATTGGGTGGCCAAACACAACCAATGGCCATTCCGACATGACTTCCTTTTGTAGGCAATCCTTGTAATAACTCCCTAAGAATAAAAGGAGGAAAGGTAGAGGCATTGTCCAAGGAAGACAAGTCTGGTTGGGTCCATGTGTTCTCAGTTGCATAGAACCAATCGCCTTGACTATTGGGGAAATAATCCTTCAGGGTCCATCTGAAAAATCACTTCTTGGACTTCTGGTCTCAGTTCTGACATATAAAGAGTTTAGATGACATCATTCCCATCTTTACAACAAGAAAAAAGCTAAACTAACTGAAAAATCAATGTATTTTTTAGACCCATTAGAGAATTGAGGTTGCAGGCAAACTGATGTCTTGAAATGTGAAGAAACAGGCAAATACAGAAAAACACAGCCAAAATCAGCTTACCTGAAGCAGAAGCCACTGGAGCTTTACCAATATGACATATAAGTACAAATTTTGCATTTATATTAAATTATAATATATTTATATTAAATTGCTGGAGGATGAGTGTGAACTAGCTTGAGAGTGAGAAAATCATGGAGGCCAGTCTTATATTTTTCCTCACACTTTCATGGGTTTTAACTCCAGAAACCCCACCAGAGTCCCATGGTGAACAGCCAAGACAAATCCCTCATATTTCTGGCAAAGACAGGGGGAAAGTAACATTTTTAAATATGCCCAGTGCATTCTCCATACAAAGGCTTATTCTCCAGTTAAAAGAATTTTACCAGAGCCTTATCTCACAAAGACAAAAGGGCACTTACCCAACTGTAGCTCCCCCTAGACTCCCTATCTTACCTGAAGAGGGGGAGAGAAAAAGAAAGGTAAGAAACTCTTGTGAAGGTCACAGCCCAGGGAAACTAAAACACTGAGATTGAATCATAAAATTATAGAATGCCTATCCTCCCCCCACACTTTACACCAGAGTAACAGGGCTCCATTGTAATAATACTGAATCACAGCTGAAAGAGCTGCAAAGGCTCCAATCCACTTAAGAAGATTTTAGGAAAACCCATAGACAACAGGAAAGACAAAAGCAAGGACACTAGAAGAATCTGAAGCCCATGACACCTATGCAAACATTAAACATCTAGATAGATTGATATAAAACCTCACTGTAAAGGCCTCTCTACCTCAGTTCTTACACCTAACATATCATGTCTGGTTTCCAAAAAATTACAAGACATCATGAAAGGCAGGAAAAACACAGGCTGAAGAGACAAAGCAAGCATCCGTACCAGACTCAGATGTGACACAGATTTTGGAATTATCAGATAGGAAATTTATTTTTTTAGATAGGAAATTTAAAATAACAATAATCAATATGTTAAGACCTCTAATAGAAAAGGTAAAAAAACATGCAAGAACAAATGGGTAATGTAAACAGAAAGATGGAAACTTTAAGAAAGAATCAAAAGGGGATGCTAGAAATAAAAGACACTGAAACAAATGAAGAATGCCTTTGATGGGCTCATCAGTAGATTGGACACAGATAAGGAAAGAATTAGTGAGCCTGAAGACATATCAATAGAAATTTCCCAAACTATAATATATAGAGGAAAAAGAATGAAAAAAAATCCATAACAGAATATCCAAGAACTGTGGGACAATTGCAAAAGGGTTTAACATACATGTAAGTGGAATACTATAAGGTGCAGAAAAAGAGAATAGAGCAGAAAAACACTTAAAGTAAAAATGGTTGAGAACTTTCCAAAATTAATGGCATTAAAGTACAATCCAGGAAGCTCAGAGGCACACCAAGCATGATAAAAAAAAAAAAAAAAAAAAAAAAACCTCTATGCCTATGAATATCATATTCAAACTTCAGAAAACCAAAGACAGAATCTTTTTTTTTAAACATTTATTTATTTATTTTAGAGAGTGAGAATGAGAGAGAGAGAGAGAGTACATGAGAGGGGGGAGGGTCAGAGGGAGAAGCAGGCTCCTCGCTGAGCAGGGAGCCCGATGCGGGACTCAATCCCAGGACTCCGGGATCATGACCTGAGCCGAAGGCAGTTGCTTAACCAACTGAGCCACCCAGGCGCCCCCAAAGACAGAATCTTGAAAGAAACCAGACAAGAATAAACATCTTACCTACAGAGAATCAAGGAAAAGAATTACAGTGGACCTCTCATCAGAAACCATGCAAGCAACAAAACAGTGGGGCAAAATATTTGAAGTGTTGAAAGAAAAATCTCACCAACTTAGAATTCTTTTCTTTTCTGTTATATTTTTTTTATTTTATTATGTTATGTTAATCACCATACATCATTAGTTTTTGATGTAGTGTTCCATGATTCATTCTTTGCATATAACACCCAGTGCTCCATTCAGTACATGCCCTCTTTAATACCCATCACCAGGTTAACACATCCCCCCACCCCCTCCCCGTTAGAACCCTCAGTTTGTTTCTCAGAGTCCATAGTCTCTCATGATTCATCTCCCCTTCCGATTTCCCACCTTCATTTCTCCCTTCCTGCTATCGTCTTTTTTTTTTTTTTTTAACATATAATGTATTATTTGTTTCAGAGGTACTGGTCTGTGATTCAACAGTCTTGCACAATTCACAGTGCTCACCATAGCACATACCCTCTTCAATGTCTATCACCCAGCCACCCCATCCCTCCCACCCCCCACCACTCCAGCAACCCTCAGTTTGTTTCCTGAGATTAAGAATTCCTCGTATCGAGATCATATGATACATGTCTTTCTCTGATTGACTTATTTCGCTCAGCATAATACCCTCCAGTTCCATCCATGTCATTGCCAATCTAAGTTGGTACAATGGAATATATACCAACTTAGAATTCTATATCCAGTGAAATCATCCCCTAAGAGGAAGAGGAAATGAAGACTTCCTCAGGCAAACAAAAACAGAAAATTCATCACCAGCACATCTGCTCTGCAAAAAAGTGTTAAAAGTTCTGCAGGAAGCAGGAAAATAATATAGGTTAAAAACTCAGATCTACATATAAGAGAAAAAGCATTGGAGAAGGAATAAAGGTAAAATCTTTTATTTTTCATATTTTTAGTTGACCTAATAAATTTGTTTTCCAAATAATACTAACAATGTAGTGTATGTTTATAGATTTAGATAAATGAAATCAATAACACCACTTTTATACGTGATTAGTGGGCAGAATTGGGAATATTCTGCCATAAGGTAACTGTACTACCTGTAAAGTAGTATACAGTTGACCCCTGAACAACATGGTTTTGAACTGCAGAGGTCCACTTTTATGTGGATTTTTTCAATAAATACAGAATTATAAAAGTATTTTCTCTTCCTATGATTTTCTTAATAACATTTTCTTTTTTTCTACCTTAATTGTAAGAATACAGTAGATAACACACATAACAAACAAAATATGGGCTAATTGACTATGTTATTGGTAAGGCTTTCAGTCCAGAGTAGGCTATTAGTGGTTGAGTTTGGGGGGAATCAAAAGTTATATAGAGATTTTCAGTCCATGGGGATTGGCACCCCTAAGCCCCATGTTGTCAAAAGTCATTATAGTGTTGCTTGAAAGTGACTTAGATCAGTTGTAAATGTATATTTCAAACTCTAAGGAAGCCACTAAAATTTTTTAAATAAGTATAATTGATATACAAAGAGAGATGAGAAAATAAAATCATATAAAATGCTCAATTAAAAACCAGAGAGTGCAGGAGAAGAAGGGGGAGGGGAATAAGTACAATGAATAGAAAACAGTTACACACAAAATAGATTGGCGTCAATACTTTAAGTGTGAATGGTGTAAGTATACCAATTAAAAGACAGGAAAATCAGAGTGAATTAAAAAACAAGATCCAACTATATTTTGTCTAAAAAAAACCCACTCTAAATATAAAGACATAGATAGGTTAAAAGTAAATGGGTTAAAAAAGATATGCCACAGGGGCGCCTGGGTAGCTCAGTCATTAAGCATCTGCCTTTGGCTCAGGTCATGATCCCAGGGTCCTGGGATTGAGCCCCGCATCAGGCTCCCTGCTCAGCAGGAAGCCTGCTTCTCCCTCTCCCACTCCCCCTGCTTGTGTTCCCTCTCTCGCTGTGTCTCTCTCTGTCAAATAAACAAATAAAATCTTTAAAAAAAAGATACACCACACTAACACTCATCAAAAGAAAAGATAATGCACAAGGAAATTCCAGTACAAGGAAAATTATCAGAGAAAAAGAAGGTAATTATGTAATTATAAGGGGTTAATTTTTCCAAAATGACATGATCTTTAATGCACCTAACAACAGAGCATCAAAATACATGATGCAAAAGTGGATAGAACTCTGGAGAGAAATAGATAAATTCACTCTAATAGGTGGAAACTTTGACACTGCTCTTCAGTAATTGATATATCACATAGGCAGAAACTCAGTAAGGATATAGTTGACGTAAACAGCACTATAAAGCAACTTGATCTAATTGACATTTGTAGAACTCTATCCAACAACAGACTATACATTCTTCTCAAGTTCACATGGAATATTCACCAAAATACACCATATTCTGGGCCATAAAACACTCCTTAGCAAATTTTCAAAATAGAAATCAAGCAAAATAGGATGTTCCTCAAAAAATTGAAAAGAGAAATACCATATGATCCAGTAATTCCACTACTGGGTATGTACACAAAGAAAATGAAAACACTAGTTCAAAAAGATATATGCACCCCTACATTTATTGCAGCATTGTTTACAATAGCCAAGAAATGGAAGCCACCTAAGTGTCCATTGATAGAAGAATGGATAAAGATGTCACACACAAGGAGCAAAATGGTGGAGGAGTAGGAGACCTGGATATCGTCTGGTCTCAGAAATTCAGCTGGATGGGGATCAAACCATTCTGAACACCTACAAACTCAACAGGAGATCAAAGAAAAGAATAGCAACAACTCTCTCATCAGAAAAGCGACCACTTTCTGGAAGGTAGGATGTGCGGAGAAGTGAATCTGAGGCAATAGAGGATAGACGGCGGGGGAGGGGGCCTCTGTCGGCAGCTTCTGGCAAGTGATAGAGCCACGGAGCACAAAATTGGAACTTTTAGAAGTTGGCTCCACTGAGGGACGTCACTCCGGGGGCTAAGCGGGGGGTGGAACCCTCGTGGGACAGTGTGGTCTCAGGACCCTCGGGGTCACAGAAAGACTGGGGTGCCTGAGTGCGGCAGAGCTCCCAGGTATCAGAGCAGGGATGCCGGCTGCAGAGATGGAGCCGAGGAGCGGGTCTCAGCTCGGGGTTGCCATAAACTGTGATCCGCGGCACAGTCAGGCCACTGCTCCTCCAGGAGGGACCCAACAAGCAGCAGATCTGGGGAGACTCACCTTCCTCCCCCGGGAGGAGCGGTGCAGGAGCGCACCACAGAAATCTGCTAGGACTCCACACCAAGTCAGGTGCCAGAGATAGAAACGCTCGGTCACAGGCCGGGTGAGCATAGAGTGCGGCCGGAGACCAGGGAGACAGGAGTGACTGACTGCTTTCTCTGGGGGCTCGCTGACGAGCGGGGCCCCAAGTTCTCGGCTCCTCTGGGGCAGAGATTGGGAGGCCGCCATTTTCACTCTTGGCCTCCAAAGCTGTACAGAAAGCTTGCAGGGAACAAAACCTCCCGAGAGCAAACCCGAGCAGATTACTTAGCCTGGACCGGCAAGAGCGGGGCAATTCTGCCTCGGCAAAGATATTTGGGAACCATGGCAACAGACCCCTCCCCCAGAAGATCAGCAAGAACAGCCAGCCAAGACCAAGTTTACTGATCAGTGAGAACGGCAGAACTCCAGCGATAGGGGAATACAGCACATAGAATTCATAGCTTTTTTACCATGATTCTTTAGTTTTTCAAAGTTAATTTTTTTAACTGTCTTTTTTTTTTAAATTTTTCCTTTTCCCTTTTTCAACCAACATCTTATCAATCCCTTTTTTAAAAAACATTTTTATTTTTCATTTTTAGAGTCATATTCTATCCCTTCATAGTAGTTACCCTTATTTTTGGCATATATATATATATATAAGTTGCTCTCTTTAAAATTTTGAGATACAGTTTCTTCTAACAGATCAAAATATACCCTAAATCTCTAGTGTATGGCTTTGTTCTAGTCTCCTGCCTGATCACTTTCTCTCCCCTTTTTTTTCTTTTTTTTTAAATCCTCTTCTTTCTTTTTTCAAACTCTTATCAATTCCTTTTATAAAAATTTTTATAATTCTCATCTTTACATTCATATTCCATCCTTCATCATATCAACCCTTATTTTTATACAGATATAATATTTTGTACATTTAAAATTTTGGGAGGCACGTTCTTATAACAGATCAAAATACACCCAAAATCTAGTGTGTGGCACTGATCTATGCACCAGCCTGATCATATTTGATCATATTCTGGGTTTTTTTGTTGTGTTCTGTTTTTGTTTGTTTTTATCTTTTTCTTTTACTTTTTTTTTTCTTTTCTTTTTTCTTTCTTTCCCTTTCTTTTCCCGTGGCTTCAGGTCTTTTCTGATTTGTTTAGAGTATATTTTCTGGGGACATTGTTACCCTGTTAGCATTTTGTTCTCTCATTCATCTATTCTCCTCTGGACAAAAGACAAGACAGAAAAAATCACCTCAACAAAAAGAACAAGAGGTAGTACCGACTGCCAGGGACCTACTCAATACCGACATTAGTATGATGTGAGATCTAGAGTTCAGAATCATGACTTTAAAGATACTAGCTGGGCTTGAAAAAAGCATGAAGTTATTAGAGAAACCTCTTCTGGAGAAATAAAAGAACTAAAATCTAACCAAGTCGATATCAAAAGGCTATTAATGAGGTGCAATCAAAAATGCGGGTGCTAACGGCTAGGATAAATGAGGCAGAAGAGAGAATCAGTGATAGAGAAGACCAAATGATGGAAAATAAAGAAGCTGAGAAAAAGAGATAAACAACTACTGGATCACGAGGGCAGAATTCGAGAGATAAGCAATACCATAAGACAAAACAACATTAGAATAATTGGGATCCCAGAAGAAGAAGAAAGAGAGAGAGGGCCAGAAGGTATAATGGAGCAAATTATAGCAGAGAAATTCCCTAATTTGTGGAAGGACACAGGATCAAAATCCAGGAGGCACAGAGAACCCCTCTCAAAATCAATAAAAATAGGTCAACACCCCGACATCTAATAGTAAAACTTATGAGTCTCAGAGACAAAGAGAAAATCCTGAAAGCAGCTCGGGAGAAGAGATATGTAACCTACAATGGTAGAAACATTAGATTGGCAACAGACCTATCCACAGAGACCTGGCAGGCCAGAAAGGACTGGCAGGATATATTCAGAGCACCAAACGAGAAAAATATGCAGCCAAGAATACTATATCCAGCTAGGCTGTCATTGAAAATTGAAGGAGAGATAAAAAGCTTCCAGGACAAACAAAAACTAAAGGAGTTTCCAAACACAAAACCAGCCCTACAAGAAATCTTGAAAGGGGTCCTCTAAGCAAAGAGAGAGCCTAAAAGCAACATAGACCAGAAAAGAACACAGACAATATACAGTAACAGTCACCTTACAGGCAATACAGTGGCACTAAATTCATATCTTTCAATAGTTACCCTGAATATAAATGGGCTAAATGCCCCAATCAAAAGACACAGGCTATCAGACTGGATTAAAAAACAAGACCCACCAGTATGCTGTCTGCAAGAGACTCATTTTAGACCCAAAGACACCTCCAGATTGAAAGTGAGGGGGTGGAAAACCATTGACCATATTAATGGACACGAAAAGAAAGCTGGGGTGGCAATCCTTATATCAGACAAATTAGATATTAAACCAAAGAGTGTAATAAGAGATTAGGAAGGACACTATATCCTACTTAAAGGGTCTATCCAACAAGAAGATCTAACAATTGTAAATATCTATGCCCCTAACATGGGAGCAGCCAATCATATAAGGCAATTAATAACAAAAGTAAAGAAACACATTGACAACAATACAGTAATAGTGGAGGACTTTACCACCCCCCTCACTGAAATGGACAGATCATCTAAGCAAAAGATCAACAAGGAAATAAAGACTTTAAATGACACACTGGACCAAAAGGACTTCACAGATATATTCAGAACATTCCATCCCAAAGCAACGGAATACACATTCTTCTCTAGTGCCCATGGAACATTCTCCAGAACAGATCACATCCTAGGTCACAAATCAGGTATCAACCAGTACCAAAAGATTGGGATCATTCTCTGTATATTTCAGACCACAATGCTTTGAAACTAGAACTCAATCACAAGAGGAAAGTCAGAAAGAACTCAAATACATGGAGGCTAAAGAGCATCCTACTGAAGAATGAATGGGTCAACCAGGAAATTAAAGAAGAATTAAAAAAATTCGGAGCCACCCACTCCTGGGTGGCTCAGTCGTTAAGCGTCTGCCTTCGGCTCAACTCATGATCCCAGGGTCCTGGGATCGAGTCCCACATCAGGCTCCCTGCTCTGCGGGAAGCCTGCTTCTCCCTCTCCCACTCCCCCTGCTTGTGTTCCTGCTCTTGCTATGTCTCTCTCTGTCAAATAAATAAATAAAAAATCTTTAAAAAGGAAAAAAAATTCATGGAAACCAATGAAAATGAAAACACAACTGTTCAAAATCTTTGGGATGCAGCAAAGGCAGTCCTAAGAGGAAAGTATACAGCAATACAAGCCTTTCTCAAGAAATAAAAAAGGTCTCGAATACACAACCTAACCCTACACCTAAAGGAGCTAGAGAAAAAACAGCAAATAAAGCCTAAACCCAGCAGGAGAAGAGAAATAATAAAGATCAGAGCAGAAATCAATGAAATAGAAACCAAAAGAATGGTAGAACAGATCAACAAAACTAGGAGCTGGTTCTTTGAAAGAATTAACAAGATTGATAAACCTCTGGCCAGACTTATCAAAAAGAAAAGAGAAAAGACCCAAGTCAACAAAATCATGAATGAAAGAGGAGAGATCACAAACAACACCAAAGAAATACAAACAATTATAAGAACATATTATGAGCAACTCTATGCCAGCAAATTAGATAACCTGGAAGAAATGGATGCATTCCTAGAGATGTATCAACTACCAAAACTGAACCAGGAAGAAATAGAAAACCTGAACAGACCTATAACCACCAAGGAAATTGAAGCAGTCATCAAAAATCTCCCAACAAACAAAAGCCTAGGGCCAGATGGCCTCCCAGGGGAATTCTACCAAACATTTCAAGAAGAATGAATACTTATTCTTCTGAAATTGTTCCAAAAAATAGAAATGGAAGGAGAACTTCCAAACTCGTTTTATGAGGCCACCATTACCTTGATCCCAAAACCAGACAAAGACCCCATCCAAAAGGAGAATTACAGACCAATATCCTTGATGAACATGGATGCAAAAGTTCTCACCAAAATACTAGCCAATAGGATCCAACAGTACATTAAAAGGATTATTCACCATGACCAAGTGGGATTTATCCCTGGGCTGCAAGGTTGGTTCAACATCTGCAAATCAATCAACGTGATACAATACATTAACAAAAGAAAGAACAAGAATCATATGATCCTCTCAATAGATGCAGAAAAAGCTGTTGACAAAGTACAGCATCCTTTCTTGATCAAAACTCCTCAGAGTATAGGCATAGAGGGTACATACCTCAATATCATAAAAGCCATCCATGAAAAACCCACAGTGAATATCATTCTCAATGAGGAAAAACTGAGAGCCTTCCCCCTAAGGTCAGGAACACGGCAGGGATGTCCACTCTCACCACTGCTATTCAACATAGTATTAGAAGTCCTAGCCACAGCAATCAGAGAACAAAAGAAATCAAAGGCATCCAAACCGGCAAAAAAGAAGTCAAACTCTCACTCTTTGCAGATGATATGATACTTTATGTGGAAAACCCAAAAGACTCCACCCAAAAACTCCTAGAACTCATACAGGAATTCTGTCAAGTGGCAGGATATAAAATCAATGCACAGACATCAGTGGCATTCCTATACATCAACAGCAAGACAGAAGAAAGAGAAATTAAGGAGTCGATCCCATTTACAATTGCACCCAAAACCATAAGATACCTAGGAATAAATCTAACCAAAGAGGCAAAGGATCTGTACTCAGATAACTATAAAATACTCATGAAAGAAATTGAGGAAGACACAAAGAAATGGAAAAACGTTCCATGCTCATGGATTGGAAGAACAAATATTGTGAAGATGTCAATGCTACCTAGAGCAATTTACACATTCGATGCAATCCCCATCAAAATACCATCCACTTTTTTCAAAGAAATGGAACAAATAATCCTAAAATTTGTATGGCACCAGGAAAGACCCCGCATAGCCAGAGGAATGTTGAAAAAGAAAAGCAAAGCTGGCGGCATCACAATTCCGGACTTCCAGCTCTATTACAAAGCTGTCATCATCAAGACAGCATGGTACTGGACAAAAACAGACACATAGATCAATAGAACAGAATAGAGAGCCCAGAAATGGACCCTCAACTCTATGGTCAACTCATCTTTGACAAAGCAGGAAAGAATGTGCAATGGAAAAAAGACAGTCTCTTCAACAAATGGTGTTGGGAAAATTGGACAGCCACATGCAGAAGAATGAAACTGGACCATTTCCTTACACCACACACAAAAATAGACTCCAAATGGTTGAAAGACCTCAATGTGAGACAGGAGTCCATCAAAATCCTAAAGGACAACACAGGCAGCAACCTCTTCGACCTCAGCCACAGCAACTTCTTCCTAGAATCATCACCAAAGGCAAGGGAAGCAAGGGCAAAAATGAACTATTGCGACTTCATCAAGATAAAAAGCTTTTGCACAGCAAAAGAAACAGTCCACAAAACCAAAAGACAACCAACAGAATGGGAGAAGATATTTGCAAATGACATATCAGATAAAGGGCTAGTATCCAAAATCTATAAAGAACTTCTTAAACTCAACACCCAAAGAACAAAGAATCCAATCAAGAAATGGGCAGAAGACATGAACAGACATTTTTCCAAAGAAGACATCCAAATGGCCAACAGACACATGAAAAAGTGCTCAGCATGGGTCGGCATGAGGGAAATTGAAATAAAAAACTCAAGGAGATACCACCTCACAGCAGTCAGAATGGCTAAAATTAACAAGTCAGGAAATGACAGATGTTGATGGGTATGCAAAGAAAGGGGAACCCTCCTTACACTGTTGGTGGGAATGCAAGCTGGTGCAACCACTCTGGAAAACAGTACGGAGGTTCCTCAAAAAGTTGAAAATAGAGCTACCATACAATCCAGCAATTGCACTACTGGGTATTTACCCCAAAGATACAAATGTAGGGATCTGAAGGGGTATGTGCACCCCGATATTTATAGCAGCAATGTCCACAATAGCCAAACTGTGGAAAGAGCCAAGATGTCCATCGACAGATGAATGGATAAAGAAGAGGTGGTATATATATATATATATATACAATGGAATATTATGCAGCCATCAAAAGGAATGAGATCTTGCCATTTGCAACAACGTAGATGGAACTGGAGGGTGTTATGCTGAGCGAAATAAGTCAATCAGAGAAAGACATGTATCATATTACCTCACTGATACAAGGAATTCTTAATCTCAGGAAACAAACTGAGGGTTGCTGGAGTGGGGGGTGGGGTGGGAGGGATGGGGTGTCTGGGTGATAGACATTGAGGAGGGTATGGGCTATGGTGAGTGCTGTGAATTGTGCAAGACTGTTGAATCACAGATCTGTACCTCTGAAACAAATAATGTAATATATGTTAAGAAAAAAAAAAAGAAGATAGCAGGAGGGGAAGGATGAAGGGGGGAAATCGGAGGGGGAGAGGAACCATGAGAGATGATGGACTCTGAAAAACAAACTGAGGGTTCTAGAGGGGAGGGGGGTGGGAGTATCAGTTAGCCTGGTGATGGGTATTAAAGAGGGCATATTCTGCATGAAAAAAATAAGTTAATTAAATTAAATTAAATTAAAAAAAGATGTCTCACACACACACACACAGAGGAATATTACTAAGCCACAAAAAAAGGATGAGATCTTGCCACTTACAACAGCATGGATGAATCTAAAAGATATTATGCTAAGTGAAATAATCAGTCCGAGAAAGACAAATACCATAGCATTTCACTTATAGTGGAACCTAAAAAATAAAACAAATAAACAAAAAGCAGAAACAGATCCATAAATACAGAAAACAAACTGGTGGTTGCCAGAGGGTAGGGTGGTGGGGGAATGGGCAAAATGAGTAAAGGGGAATGAGAGGTACATACAGGCTTCCAGTTATGGAATGAATAAGTCACAATGATGAAATGTACAGTATTGGGAATATAGTCAATGGTATTGGAATATCATTGTATAGTGACAGATGGTGGCTACACTTGTGATGAGCATAGCATAACTAGACTTATTGAATCATTATATTGTACACCTGAAACTAATGTAACATGTGTGTCAACTATACTTCAATAAAAAAAGAAATCAAACAAAATGTGTCCTCAGACAACAATAAAATTAAGCTGTAAGTCAATAACAGAAAGATAATTTAAAAATTCCAAAAATAGGGGCACCTGGGTGGCTCAGTTGGTTAAGTGGCTGCCTTCAGCTCAGGTCATGAGCCCAGGGTCCTGGGATTGAGACCCACATTAGGCTCCCTGCTCAGTGGAGAGCCTGTTTCTCCCTCTCCCTCTGCCTGCCACTCTGCCTACTTGTGCTCTATCTCTCTGTCAAATAAATAAATAAAATCTTAAAAAATAAAATAAAATAAAAATCCCAAAAATATTTGGACATTAAAGAACACACTTCTAAATAACACATGGGTTAAAGAAGAAGTCTCAGGAGAAATTCAAATATATTTTGAATTAAATGAAAGTAAAAATACAACTTATCAAAATGTGTGAAATGTAGCAAAAACAGTATTTAGAGAGAAATTTATAACATTATAATTTAATAAATTATAGCAAGTATTAGAAAAGAAGAAAGAGGGCGCCTGGGTGGCTCAGTTGGTTAAGCAACTGCCTTCGGCTCAGGTCATGATCCTGGAGTCCCGGGATCGAGTCCCGCATCGGGCTCCCTGCTCGGCGGGGAGTCTGCTTCTCCCTCTCCCACTCCCCGTTTGTGTTCCCTCTCTCGCTGTGTCTTTCTCTGTCAAATAAATAAATGAAATCTTTAAAAAAAAAAAAAAGAAAGATCTAAAATCAATAATCGAAGCTTCCATATTAGGAAACTATAGAAAGAAAGAAATTTAAGCCCAGAAAAAGGCAGAAAAAAATAATAAAAATTAGATTAGAAATAAATAAAACAGAAAAAAATTTTAAATCAAACAAAACCAAAATCTGGTTCTTTGAAAAGATGGATAAAATTGATAAACCTCTAGTCAGGCTCAATAAGAAATAAGAGAGAAGACACAAATTACTAATAGAAATAAAAAGGAACTATCATTACTAATTCCATGGACATTAAGGAGAATCATAAAGGAATAAGTATGACTACAAAATCGATAACTTGGATGAAATGGACCAACTACTTGAAAGACACAAGCTATCAAAGCTCACATAAAGAGAAATAGATCATCTGAATAGATAATCTATATCTACTAAAGAAATTTAACAAATAATTAATAACTATATTTACTAAAGAAACTTGACAAATAATTCATAACTGTTCCAAAAGAAAGCACCAGGCCCAGATAGTTCCACTAGTGAAATCCATCAAAGGTTTGAGAAAAAAAAGTAATACCAATTCTCTACAATCTCTTCTAGAAAATAAAAGCAGAGGAGACACTTCCTAGCTCATTCCATGAGATCAGATTATCCTAATACCAAAACCCTACAAAGACATTAGAAGAAATAAAGACCACAAACCAATATCTCTCATGAGCATAGATACAAAAATCTTCAATAAAATATCAGCAAATCTAATCCAACAACATATTTTAAAAAAAGCTATAGACTATAATCAAGTGGCATTTATTCCAGGTATGCAAGCCTGATTCAACATTCAAAAATCAATTAAAATAATCCCTCTCATTTTTAGAATGCCCAAGCCTCTCTCTGAGCTACCACATCAACAGGTTAAAGAAGAAAAAATCATATGATCATATCAATTGATCCAGAAAAGGCATTTGAAAAAATCCAACACCCATTCATAATAAAAACTCTCAGCAACTAGGAATAGAGGAGAACTTGCTCAATTTGATAAAGGACATTTACAAAAATCCTGCAGCTAAAATAATCAGGACAAAGTAGTATTGGTGAAAGAATGGACACATAGATTAATAGAACAGAATAAAGAGCACAGAAGTAGACCCACACAAATATAATAAATCAATCTTTGACAAAGGAGCAAAGCCAAGTCAACAAAGAATCATCTTTCCAACAAATAGTCCTGGAACAATTGGACAACCAGCTGCATATAATATTATCTAGATAGAGACCTTGCATGTTTTCCAAAAATTAACCCCAAATGGATCATAGATCTAAATATAAAGGGCAAGACTATAAAATTTCTTTTAAAAAAACAATTCTAGGTGACTGTGTATCTGGTGGTAAGTTAAGTATAACTCCTGAAGCACAAACTATGAAAGAAAAAATTGGTAAGTTAGACTTTATTAAAATTTAAAACTTATGCTTTTCAGAAGTGAACTGAATGAAAAGACAAGCCGTGGACTGGGAGAAAATATTTTCAAAATGCATATCTGATCAAGAACTTGTATCCAAAATATAAAAAGAACCTTTAAAATGCAACAATAATGCAGCAAATAACCCAATTTTAAAAGGGGCAAATGATCTGAACAGATACCTCACTAAAGAAAACATACAAATGGAAACCCAGCATATTAAAAAAAATACACAACATCAGGGGCGCCTGGATGGCTCAGTTGGTTAAGCGTCTGTCTTCGGCTCAGGTCATGGTCCCAGGGCCCTGGGATAGAGTCCCGCATAGGGCTCCCTGCTCAGCGGGGAGCCTGCTTCTCCCTTCCCCTCTGCCTCCTCCCACTTGCTTGTGCTCTGTCTCGGTCTCACTCTCTCTCAAATAAATAAATAAAATCTTAAAAAAATACACAATGTCATTTGCCATTACTGAATTATATATTAAAACAATAATTGGGAACCACTACACAAGTATTAGAATGGCCAAACTCCAAAAAATTAACAATACCAAATGCTGGTGATGATGCAGAGCCCCAGGAATTCTCATTGCTGAAGGAAATGCAAAATGGTGCAGCCACTTTGGAAGATAGCTTGGCAGTTTCTGACAAGACTAAACATCATCTTACCACATGATCCAGCAATTGTCCTCCTAGGTATATACTCAAATATTTTAAAATGTATGTCCACACAAAAACCCACATGCAAATGCTTACAGAATCTTTATTCATAACTGCCAAAAGCTAGAAGCAACCAAAATACCCTTCAATAGGTGAATGAGTAAACAAACTGCTACATCCATACAGTAGAATATTATTCATCAATAAGAATAAATGAGCTGTCAAGCATGAAAAGACATGGAACCTTAAATACATATTGCTAAGTGAAAGAAGCCAGTTGAGAAGGCTGCATGCTGTATAATTCTAATTATACAACATTCTGTAAATGATGAAACTATAAAGACAGTAAAAAAAAAGTGTTTTCTCAGGAGTTGGAGGAGTGTAAGGGGAATGGATGAATATATAAAGCACAGGAGATTTTTAGAGCAGTGAAAGTACTCTGTATGATATTTTAATAGTGAATACATGACATTATGCATTTGTTAAAACTCATAAGAGTTTACAGCACAAAGAGTGAACTTTAATGTATACAAATTTTAGAAATTAGGAGGCTGGGAGATTACAGGAAGGACTATAGACTGTGACAAAAGAGTCTACCTCTATTACAAATGTATGGAACAACCTCAGAGAAGAGGAGGCAGAAAAGGTGCTGACCTAAGTAACTTTGGAAATGAATGGAGTCTGTAAAACTAAAGGCAAGAAGAACTTCACGTAAGAACTGTGCTCTACTTGATAAAGTTTTTTCCTATACAGCCACTTAGGTTAATAATTCTGAAACCACTATAAATGTATACTGGAATCGAACAACTAAGTATATGGATGTTGGGTGAGTCAAGTTTATCACTGTTAGTGTGGGAATTTACATACAAACAAGAGAAGGCCACAGTGATCCATGTGATTGATAACAGATTAGAGACAGTAGTATGAACTCACCTTTCATTTTTTTTTAATTTTTTATTCTTATGTTAATCCCCATACATTACATCATTAGTTTTAGATGTAGTGTTCCATGATTCATTGTTTGTGCATAACACCCAGTGTTCCATGCAGAACGTGCCCTCCTCAATACCCACCTCAAATATAGATACAAATGGTTACATAGAGAAATAGTTACAAATGTATGTATATGCATGGATTAGTATACATACATACATTTTCTTGCTCTGTCAGCTGAGAGGCCCAGAAACAATGACACCCCAGTAGCAATGAACACACCTGGTGCCCAGATCTTGGTTTCTAATACCATTCTAATAAAGGAACCTGAGCTCCTTGAAGAAATGGTTGATTCTAGGACTGGAGCAGGAAATGTCCAAGATGAGCCTTGAGCATCTTATAGTACCAAAAAAGTGAAGAAGTTAAAAATGTATGTCAAAGGGGGCATGTCAAAGAGACAGGAACTAATTGAAAGAGCTTCTAATGGCCAAAGCTGTAATGATTTGAGCAACAAAATGACGTAGTATTAGATTGTAACCAAAACTATAGATATCCAGGAGCCCATACTGATATAAATAAATGATTGAATAAATAAGTAAATGAGGGAGAAGAGACAAATTTCTTTTGCAGAGGAATTCCAAAAAATTCACGTAGATACATACTCAGCTCTCAAGAAGAGGAAGAATAACTCCCTACTTTTTTTTTTAAAGATTTTATTTATTTATTTGAGACAGAGAGAATGAGAGACAGAGAGCATGAGAGGGAGGAGGGTCAGAGGGAGAAGCAGACTCCCTGCCGAGCAGGGAGCCTGATGCGGGACTCGATCCCGGGACTCCAGGATCATGACCTGAGCCGAAGGCAGTCGCTTAACCAACTGAGCCACCCAGGCGCCCTAACCCCCTACTTTTTAAACATGGGCTGTACATATTGACTTCTTTCCAAAGAATACAGTCTGGAGGGGCACCTAGGTGGCTCAGTCAAGTTAAGCGTCCGACTCTTTATTTCGGCTCAGGTGATGATCTCAGGATCATGAGATCGAGCCCCATGCTGGGTTCCGCACTCAGCAGGGAGTCTGCTTGAGATTTTCTCGCTCCCTCTCCCTCTACCTGCTCCCCGCTGTAAGCACTCTCCCTCTCTCTCTAAAATAAATAAATAAATCTTTTTAAAAATCCAGAATACAGTCTGGAGAGGAGAAGGAGATTAACTTCACCATGGAGAAACCTGACAAACACTGCCTCAGCCAGGTGACTAAGGTCAGTGTCAGTGTGATAAAACATGCTGATGGGATGTACACTTGATAAAACGTGATGAAAAAGGCACTTACTTCTGTGGTCTTCCTCCTAAAAACCCGTAACTCCACTCTAATCATGAGGAAAATATTAGACAAACTCTGATAAAAGGGTATCCTACAAAACACTTGACCAGTACTCCTCAAAACTGTCAAAGTCATAAAAACGAGAGAAGTTCTGAGAAGCTGGTACAGCCAAGAGGAGCCTAAGGAGACATGACAAGTGAATATAATGCATCATTCTGGATGGGACCCCAGAACAGAAAAAAAAAAAAAATCAGGTAAAAACTATGGAAATCTAAATGAAGCATGGACTTTAGTTAATAATAATATATTAATATTGGTTCATTAATTGTGACAAATATGCCATACTAATATTAATCTGTTAGGGGAAACTGGGTAAGAGGGTATGGGAGAATTCTCTGTACTATCTTCTTAAATTTTTTATCAGTCTAAAACTATTCTAAAAAATAAAGTCTACTAAAAACAAAACAAAGTCATATTCTCTCTGAAGCCCTCTGCTTCCTCCAAACTCCCATGGGGCTTGGTACCTCTCCCTACCAAAGCACTGGCCGCATTTCTCCATGCCTACATCCTCCCCAGTCCCTCAGCCTCCCCAGAGCACCTTATCCTTAACTCTTATCCTTAACTTTGCTCTTATCCTTAACTTTGTAACCCTGCCATCATTTGAAGAAGGGGAATTGTACCTTCTGAGAACGGTTTTATAGACAGTAACCTGTGATTGCATGCAGATGTTCTGGTCTCTTCCAGAAACAGCTTGCCCTATTGCCAATTGCCTTGCCATCTCTGGAGACACTGCTGTCTGCATTAAGGGCCCCACGTGCCCCAGGGACCTGCTCTCTCTTCAGAGGCAGAGAATACATTGGCCACTTCAGGACAAAGCTTCGGGCCCAGAGTCCAATTACAGCCCCTCTCCTCTTGCCCGGCTGCCCTCCGTCTCCTCTTTGGGGCTCAGGGGCCTTCTTTGCCTCAGTGGGGATCAGTTGCTTAGAATCAGGAAGGTCGACTTTAGTCTGGGTTGTTTCCTTGCCTGAGGCAGTGTAGCAGTTCTATTTTTAAAACCCTTGGTTTCTCTCTGTCTTGCTCAGAAGGTGTCTGGTGCTTCAGGACCCTGCTCAGGATAAATGCTCCTCTTTTGCTCTTCCCTCCCTCCTCTGCTTTTATGCCATTGCCAATATCATCCTCCCCCTGGTGTTGTCAGGGGAAGTTGGGCTCATAATTCTTCCAGGGAAGCCCTTAGAAAGAAAGAATTTAAGTTCAATCAAAGTGTCAGGTCTGAGTTGCATGTGTGGTGGGTGTAGGTGAAAGAAGCTTCGTAAGACCACCTTCATACCTCACTAATTCCTTTTCCTCTCCCCACCATAGGGTGGCCCCTTCTGGATCTTAGCCTTTATTAGGTGACAATAGGAGCAAATATGAGGTGAAAGTCACCCTGCCAGAAGCCAGTCACAGCAGCAGCCCCAAGAGGAGAGATTTGGCTATAGGAGCACACACACGCACATACGTGTATGCATACACATGTACTCGTGTGCACGTGTCCACACATACACGTGCTCAACAATCATTTAAATCTTTGTAACATGGCAACACTTTCTAAGAGCCTTCTCCAAATTGTCTCCGGGTCTCTCCTCAGCCAGATCATCTCTTCTCAGGGCTCCTGACTTAGCTTAATGCCTGTGAGGGCCAAGTTTATTCCTCGAGCTCAGACCTGTCCTCTGGCCTCCAGACCTAGATATCCAGCTATCTATATGACACTGATGTATGATGTCTCAAAGGAACTTCAAATGCAACATGTCCCATACTGACCTCACACCCCCTCCCGCCCCCAGATCCAGCTCTCCTCTCTGGGAGTGGCAACACTGCCATCTTATAGCATAACCAGAAATCTTGGAGAAATCAAAGAGAACACCCTTGACACCCTCTTTCCCTCACCTCTGTATCCTAATCCATCATTAATCATGAAGATTTAACTCCCAAATATCTCCCAAATCCATCTACTTGCTCTCCAACCTCACTGTCATTGCCATAGTCCTAGCCATCTCTATCCCTGAGCCTGAATGGCTGTCACTGGATCACCTGCCTCCACTCTTGTCCCCTTCCAGGCCAGACAGACTCCCTTTCCCTCCCTGACCTGGGGCGACGTTGGCCCTTTATCAGTCCTCCCAACGTTTCCACAGAACTGTGATGTATTACGCTTTGGGGGTTCTGTACATGTTGTTTCTTTTGCCTGGAATGCTGTGCTCTGTCCCACCCCCCAGCCTTGGCCTAGCTCGTTCCTAGTCACACTTCAAATCTCAGCTCAAAATGAGACCTCCTCATAGCTCACAGTTCTGTATGCAGGTGGTTCTTCCATCGTCCTATCACTCTGGAATTGTGCAACTGTATGATAGCTGGAATAAGGTATGCCTATTTTCTCGAGGGCAGGGGTGTGTCTATTTAGTTCATGCTGTAATCCCAGCACTTGGAACAATGTTTGGCTCCTAGTAGGGGCTCAATAACTATTTTTGGCTTGAGTGGATGGACCGTCCCAAAGAAGTAGGCTTTTATTATCCTGCTTTCTATACAGCACAGAGACACTCTACAACTAACCTAGGTCACACACCTGTTTGTAGCAGAACCGGAATTTGAACAAGGTCAAGTTGCCTCTAAAGCCTATGCTGCTGATCAATAGTTTGTCCTGACCTGTCCCTCTGTGTTCATGGGACCTATGGGCCAGGAAGTTCCTGAGGTTTCTTTCCTCCTAACCAGGTACCACCTACACTGGGGGAGACGGTGACAAACCACAAGAAAATCCGAGCTAGAGGTTGAGGAGGGATGTACAAAAATCCTATGGAGAGAGCATTCTGAGCATCCATGCAGCCACACCCCCTCCTTTTGGTCTTACCAATGGTAATTAATGCTGATCGTCTACTGTGTGCCTGGCACTATTTTAAGTGTTTTGCATATATTCATTCAATTAAGCCTCACCAGAATCTGATGAAGTAGATATTATTATTACCCCCATTTTTCAGATGAGAAAACTGAAGCCCAGACCAAAATAAATAAATAACTTGCTGAGAGCTACACCATGAATCATGGCTGAGCTGGGATACGAACCCAGGCAGCCTGGCTCTGGAGCCCACACCTCGGTTATGCTTCATCCTGAGGAACTCTCTCAGCTGCGTTATCAACATCCTTGGTATGATGGACAATCATGATGCACAGTGCTTCCCTAGATGAGGGGTGAGCTTGTGAGGTAATCCTTTCTCCAGGATGTTAAATGTTGAGCCTCGTGACACAAGAATGGAAATTACTATCACCGATGCATCTTGGAGGTGGTCTCCTGAAGTCTCTGCCTGCTCCCAAGACCCTCCCCTCAGGGCTGTCTTACTTCCTGCCTTTTCCTGAGCCTATTTCTCCAGGCTTTGCTGCCCTAAGGTATATTAAGAAATTCCTCCTCTGCTTAAAATAGCCCATTTCTGTTTCTTACAACCAAAGTGTCCCCATAGACACTTCCCAAAACTCCAGGTTGAGGCTCCAATGAGAAGATTATGGACTTGGGCCTTTGATGCAGGTTTTCTTACACTTGGAAATTAATCTGACATCCTAATAAAAATAGGGCAGCAGGAAGCTCTGAGCCTGTCACAGGGACAGCTGTAGGAGCTGGTGGAAGGTGGGGTAGGGGCCCCCAAGACCAGGTCAAGCGGGCTGGGGCTGCATGGTCCGGAAGGTAGGGGTGAGAAAAGGAAGCAGCTGGGAGCTCACGCCTCGGGAGATAGTCAGGCCCAAGAATGGCAATAGGCAGAAAGGGACAGCAAGCAAGGTGACTTTGGCAGTGTGAAGGGCCAAATTAAAATGACACAAGTCAGGCAGGCAGGCTCTCCAGCATGGACAGATTGTACAAGGGCTCTGGTGAAGCTGCCTTCATTATCAGCGCAGACACCAGGCAGAAACACCATGGGCTGCAGTGGGCTGTCACCATTAAATGAAAGTGAAGGATGTGGTCACCAAACAGCCTCCCAGGCATCCTACAGAGAGGCAAACACATCAAACACATTTGCCAACACCAGCACAGGCAGGACACCCCTTCCCCTGTGAAGCAAGCTGATGCTAATTACACTTCTCAAGTGATCTCTTCAGTATTATAGAAGTAACAAACTATGTATAATCAGATTTCATTGCAGGAAATTATAGGTAACCCTGTTCCCCAATCACTTCTGCTTCAGCCTGAAGACCACACACAAAGGGAAGATGACATGCTAATTCAGCAGATGTTTGTTCGCTCTTTCCATACCTTAGCCCAGGCTAGGTGTTGAGAGCAGTTGTTTGCAAAACTGGGCTGCACATCAAAATCACACAGGGCACTTGTGATAATGCAGAACCCTCAGACCCAGCCCAGAACTACCAAATCAGAATATCTGGGGCAGGAATTGACAGGTGCACTTTAACAAGCTTCCAGGTGAATGGTAATGAGGTCAGGCAAGTAGTTGGGTGGGGTAGGGTGGGGGGCACATCTTGAAAGGCCTTGATAAATAGTTTAGATTTTCTAAATGAGCAGGGAACCCATTTGGAAATTTTAGCAAAGGAGCACCATGATCTGACATATCTTAGCAGGATCGTACTGGGGCTGCTGTGGGGAGAATAGACGTAGGGCAGCAAGAGTACAAGCCAGGCAACTACCACTGTCCAAAGACAAGAAGCTCCTGGCCTGGATTAGATGGCTACTGGATTTTTTTGAAGGTAGAGCTGATAGGATTTGCTGATGAATTAAATGTTGGGTATAAGAGAGAAGGAGGAGTAAAGGATGATGCCAGGCTTTCTGGTCTGGGCTATCAGAAGATTGGGGTTGCCATTAACTGGTATTAGAAAAATTAAAAGGAGTAGATATGGGGAGAAAAGATCAGATGCTCCATTTGAACATGTCATATCTGAGATACCCATTAGCTATGCGAAAAGTTGGACATAAGAGTCCTGGGGTTGGAATTGAGGCTGGGTGGCCCTTGACCTTCTGTGCTAGCTTTCAATTTTATTTTGGAAATCCTCCTGCACACACACACAACACACACTCTTCATTCTAGATGCTTCAGTGAAGAGACCTGGACTCTGACTTCACAGGGGGGATAAGATTTAGTCCTGACCAATCAGAGCCTGCACTGACTTTCCATAGAAATGAATTTAGAGATTAGCATGGAACCCCTTCAGAGCCAATGAGATACCATGAGAATTTTGCAAAGACTTCTGGGATGGAGAGTTTGAAGCAGAGACAATGAAAGGGTTGGAGCTTCTGCAGCTATAGTGTGAATGTGAGGAATGAAATGAACTAAGCACAAGAAAGAGGGAGACAGAGACCAGGTGACCAGGTGATCAGGTACTAGTGACCAAATTATGCCTGATGTAATCTTTGTCTCTCATACTTATGTCTCTATTACGTTATGTGAGACACCAGTAAATTCTCTTCCCCCCCCCAAAAAATAACCCAGGTGGTTCTGATACAACACATCTATTGACTGGTATTTGAGAATAACTGTGGGATATACATGGTCCTTGCTACTCAAGTGTGGTCTGGAATTCATCACATGGAATTTTGCAAAGACTATTAGAATTGGAAAATTCTTGAAAAAGAGTCAATTCTAAAAAGCTTATTGGAATTGAAAATCTTAAGCCCCAACCCAGATTTGAAGGATCAGAAACCGCATTTTTTTTAACTTTTTATTTTGATTCCAGTTAGTTAACACACAGTGTTATATTAGTTTCAGGTATACAATATAGTGATTCAACAATTCCATACATCACCCAGTGCTCATTGCAATAAGTGCTCTCCTTAATCCCCATCATCTATTTAACTCATCCCCTACCCCTATCCCCTCTGGTAACCATCTATTTTTTCTCTATTGTTAAGAATCTCTTTCTTGCTTTGTTTCTCTCTCTTCTTTTTCCCCTTTGCTCATTTGTTTTGTTTCTTAAATTCCACATGAGTGAAATCATATGGTATTTGTCTTTCTCTGACTTATTTTGCTTAGCATAATACTCTCTAGCTCCATCCATCTCATTGCGAATGGCAAGATTACATTTTTTATGGCTGAATAATATTCCATTGTGTATATATACCACATCTTCTTTATTCATTCATCAATTGATGGACACTTGGGCTCCATATCTTGGCTACTGTAAATAATGCTGCTATAAACATAGGGGTACCTGTATCCTTTTGAATTAGTGTTCTTACATTCTTTGGGTAAATATTCAGTAATGCAATTACTTAATTGTAGTGTAGTTCTATTTTTAACTTTTTGAGGAACCTCCATACTATTTTCCAGAGTGACTATCCCAGTCTGCATTCCCATCAACAGTGCACAAGTGTTCCTTTTTCTCCACATCCTTGCCAACACTGTAGAATCTGCGTTTTAACAAGATCCCCAGATGATCTGAATGCAATAAGCATTGTTAGGCCACAAGGAGCTTGTGCTCTCTCCAGGGGAAAAAAAGAGATATATTCGTGATATAATTAAATAACATTGGCAGGGTACATGGACAAAAATTGTCTTGGGAGCAATAACAATAACTACTATTTACTCTGCACTTACTATGCCCTTTGCCCTATTAAATCTTTCATAGGTATTACCCCCTTAATCCTAACAGAATTAAATATCATTGCTTATCTTTTTTTAACAGATGAGGAAATCAAAGCTCAGAAACATTAAGCCCCTTACTCAGTCACACAGCCAGGGAGGAGCAGGGTTTTTATTCACCCACATGATTTCCACCTTTTTTGGTACCAGCTGCCCCTGGACAGGCCTGCCTCTCCCCACCTCTACCTCCAACCTGGTTCCATACCTGGTCAATTAGCTCATTTTATTTCTCTGGTTAAAGAGACTGGTTCTGACAATGTACCTGACTTAATTCAGTCTGATATTCATCAGCTCTGGATTTTTTTCTGGAGTTCTGGTGAAAAAGGGCTCTCTTCCTAATGGGGAAACCAGATAGATAGATGTAGGCCTGTGGAGCTGCTGGAAATAAATTGCCCCATTTGGGGGCCTGGAAATGAATCCAGATGTGAAAAGAGGCAGATCTCTGTTGGCATTGTTTAAGTGGCCTGGACCAGCCACACCTGAAGTCAATCATCCTTGAATTTTTTTTTTTTTTTTTAAGTTATGGAAGCCAATACATTACTTGGGGAAGGTGGTGCTAAGTGTGGTTTGAGTTGAGTTTCTAGAGTACTGATGAATCCAGTGACAAAGGCAGCCCTCAAAACCAGCCCTGCTTTATTCAAAGGCTATTTCCTTAACCAGCACCCCCCACTCTACCCTATAAAGGAGGCTGAAACCCAAAGGTCATGAAAATTTACTTGATCCATGAGGAGTCCACAGTGGTGTGGGAGGGAGAGAATTAAAGCAAACAAGACAGACAGCCAAGCCCTTCACCCTAATTTCTTATCCTTCTCTGCACTATACTCCCTTCAGCTGGGCCATGGGCAAGGCAGGCCCCCTGCCTGGGTTTCTGTATAGGACCTGTCCAGAACAGCCTGTGCTGTGCATGTGCGCAATGATTGTGAGCTAAGTATTGCTGCATAAATGTTTGATTGACAACTCCAGGCTACCTGGATACTTCTGTGGTGGATATTCGGCAGGCTGAGCACATATATCTTTTTTTCAACAGCCTTAGACTCACATTGCTGCTGATGCTCCCTTCTCCCATCTTGGGGAGAGTTAAGAAGCTGTCTTCTCTGTGTGCATATGATTCTCCAGCCCTCACTCTCCTCCCTCAGCCCCCACCTCATTGCCCTTCTTTGCTCCAAGCAGAGTTACAGTTCCGGGAACAGCATCTAAGCTGCTTTTCACCCCTGCCCCAGACCAAGGTCCTTTACTCCTCGTTCTCTTGTTTGTGCTTGTCTGTTGCAGAATAACTTCAGTGGGAAAAATTCAATAATCCACAGTTCACTTCAGTTTTCCCTAGCTCAACTGCAAGGCTAGCTGAATTAAGCATTTTTAACAACAGATATTAACAAGCAAAAGACTCACTCATTGGGCCTGTGGATGATAAGAGACCAATTTTCCAGCCCCCACCATTGACTTCAGGGCTTCCAGCATACTTTCCCTCTGGATGGATAGGACTTCTGGTAGGTGACATGTTTAGTGGCTCCCTTGAGCTTCTAACTGAGGAGAAAATGGCTTTGCCCTGATGGAGCAGAAGCCCTGATCTCTGGGAAATATGGTTGGATGGCTGATTTGCCATTCAGTTGTTTGTATATGAATCAAACCCCTACCATTCCAGCTTCTGTTCCAAACTCTAAGGGTAAGGTAACACCAAGGACAGACTAGGTTCCTGTTCAGGGAGGGAGAGACCATATACAGGTAAATGAGCATTCTGGGGAGATGTATTGAAGCTCAACTGGTAAGAGAGGAAACAGCTCAGTATCAGAGAGTTATCAGGGGTGGCCAGCTGAAACATGAAATAGGAGCTAGCCATGCAAAGCATGGGGATGGAAGAGTATTCCTTACCCCCAAAAGATCAACATGTACAAAAGTTCTGACACAGGAGAGAGCTTGGCATATTATAGGAACTAACAATGGAATGAGCTACTCTGCAGTAGAGGGAAACAACAGAAGATGATGTTGTAAGGGTCAATAGGGACCAGATCACGGAAGTCTGGCAAGCCACTCTAAGAAGTCACAGTGCATTGTGAAGACAATGGATGATTTCAAGCAGAGGATTCATGTGGTGTGGTTTGGTTTATGCTCGAGAAGCTCACTCAGGCTACTGATGGGAGAGAGAATTGAGAGGGAAAGAAGATTCAAAGCACTGCTCCAAAAGCTAGTCACCACATAGTTTTCCTGTTGGCTAAGCCTTGAAGGTAGGATTTTGGGGATAGTTTTAAGCTGGAAACTCAAAAGACCCCAACTACATCCAGAGAATCTTGCATTTCATAGGCTTCCAGTTGGAATGGGATCCTAGAGGTCATCTAGTTTCAATCCTGGGGGAACAGACTTGCTTCTACCCTCAGCCTGGACCCCAGCTTCTCATGACAGAGACAGGGACACATTTAGGCAATAGAAGAAAACAGCTGCCAACTTTACAGCCTCAAGGAGTACCACTGTCACTCAGATTGATGCAGGAGATTATTTAGGCCCACATGCTGGTGAACCTGCCAAGCAAGTTCCCACTGGGCCAGCATCCAAGAGCCCAGAGGAGAAGGAAGGAAAAGCACCAGACACTCGGATGCCACGTGAAGGATGAGCTGTAAGCCCGCACCCACAGCTCAATTGGTATTGCTAACATGCCCTCTCCCTTGGCATCTTCAGAATAAGTAAATAATCCATCTACCTGAAATGAACTCCTTCAAAAAGAGAGAAAGGGAGAGAGAGAGAGAATGTGGAATATTTCTGAGACCTAAATTGACCAACTTTGATCAAGACGAGTTAGTAAAATAGCAGGCTCCACATCAGCTGCATATTCGGAGCCACTCAGTCATTATAAAATCATCTGAACTTCTCAGCACAAGTACACATTGGGGAGTTTATTTTTGAGTCTCTCAGAATACAAAGGAGAGTCTATCCAATACCAGATCTGGGCAGAGCACACAGCTTCTTTTTAAATGAGGAGAATGAGATGCCCAGTTGCCTCTCCTTTGTTAGTAATTCCCTCTTCCCTCTTTGCAAGTTTCCCTGAAAGTAGGCAGTAATTTCTGATGATGGAAGAAAAGGCTCTTGGAGCCTCACCTGAGTAAGTAGGTTGCTGCTGGCTAGCAGAGCATTCTAGAGAACTCTTTGTTGGGCTGAACTCCCAGCTGGACACTGGGTCTGAGGAAGGAGGAGGATTTGCGGAATCCTTGATTTTCTTCAGAGGAAACCAACTGAGCCCACTCCACCTCCATGGTCTGCAGCAGAACCCAAAGCTGTGAGGGGATTTCAGAGGTCATCCTGCTTTCAGCTAAAACAAAAACCCAGAGACCATATGTCTAGCCACAAACCAGGGTCTGCTGGGGAAATACCAGCTCCCTCATTGGCAAGGCATTGTGTGGCTACTGTCAACATCTTGCCACTATTCTGGCACCATTGAAAAACCTTCTGGGCTTTACCACCATAATCAAGGGCTTCAACTCCACCCATTTCCAGAGACTTCATGGCTTGATCCTGGGTTAAACAACCAATCAATCTATACTGAATCATATCATTAGGTGTTGGAAGAAAGGGAGGGTATTCCTGCCCTTTAAGGAAAATAAAATATGATCCCTGCCCTCTAAGGTGTGTGTTGGGGCTGGGGCAGGGCAACAGCATCAAGGACAACTTGTGCCATAAGGTCAACTCCAGACAACAGGTACAATTCCATTCCATTCTAGAATAAACGAGGCTGTCTGGGGTGATGGTGGAGATTTAGAAAGGAGCACCATGCCAAGCCTGCACTTCAGAATCACAGTCCAAGGAATCCCATTGCCAGAGTACTATAATTCCTCATCCATCCATCCATCCATTCAAGACACACTTTTCATGTCGACCCTATTCCAGGCACTGTGTTAGGCACTGAAGATGTAAATTAAGCCAATAACAAGGTAAATACCTTTGCAGAGTTCACAGTCTGGTGGATCAGGCAGATACACTCATGATGCAACCAGCAATCCCTCCCTTTGTCTGCCCACCCATTCATGTGTTCACTCACCCATTCATTCAAGGAACATTTATAGAGCATCTACCAGCCCTGACACTGTGCCAGGCACTAGGTGCTCTGTGGGGAACAGCAGATGAGGGTTTATCCTTATGGAGCTCAGTGCCCAGCAGAGCTGTGGTCAGGGTGTCATCTGAATAGGAGAGTTCAGGTGGTCAGCAGAGAGTGAGGTCCTGATGCGTGGGGGTCAGAGACAGCTGTGCATATGAGGTGGTTGGAGCTCAAGTGAAGCCTTGAAGGTCAGATTGGAGCCTGCTCGGGTTAGGCGGGGGTCAATCCCTTCAGTCGCTGGTCCCTCCCCTGCACCTCTTCCCGGACCTCTTCAGAGTTTAGCAAGATGAACAAAGACCTCCCTAGGCTCTGGGCTGTGACTACACAACCGGAAATCCTTTCTTTATAATCATGAAAGTCTCCTTCTTGATTTCAGCTACACTGCGTCTCCTCACTACTGCCTGAAGTATGTTCCCAGTTAAAAGTGTTTTTCCAGTCAGAAGACCTAGCAACAACTTCAAACACCACCCATACATCTAATCTTGGCCTCTTCCTTGCTGTCCCTGCTTGCTGCTATTCTATGGTCAAAGCTGGGACTCCTTGGGGAGCAGGCTGAGCTCAGAATAAAATGGGAGAGGTGAGAGTAAGTACAGGTGCCTGGGAAGGTTTTTCTGCCTGCACAGGGTCTGAAAGCACTTCCATGTCAGCATTCCTGCCACTGAGGAGGAGATAGAGGACTGAAGGATCTGGGAAGTTCCCCTGAAGGGCAGTTTCACTGGTTGGGTCATGTCCTGCAATCACACCAGGCACAGTTTGGTTTCATTCATGACACCATCACAGACGCCTGTTCTGTGCCAGGCACCACGGGAGGCCCTGAGCCAAGCAAGATGAACAGGATGCGGTACCCACCTTAGAGGGGCTCACCCTCTAAAGGGACACAGACATGGAAACAGGGCTCATCCCTAACAGGGAGAGCATTCAGACATAAAACCAGAGAATATTCATCCATAGTGGCCAATGCAAATATATGAGCAACAGGGATGGAAATGAAAGACACTTAGGGAATACAGGTGTCTGTTCTCGTTACTGACTAGAGGGGGATGGGGAGACAGGTGTGCAGGGAAAACAAAGGCTGTAGGATCCTAATTCTACCATTCACTTGCTTTGTGTCCTTCTTCCTATCTGGTTTTAGTTTTATTATTTATTTGATAAATACACAGATGTTCCCCTATATCCTGCTTCTGTGATAGGGTGATGCCCCAGGTGTCCACTGCTCCTTACTGTTGCTACCATTTATTCAGCACCTACTTATGGGTAGGGCTAGGGCAGCGCTGAGCATTTTCATACCTTTTAGAGCAGTCTTCTCAACCACCCTGTTGTGAAGGCATTACTATCCCCATTTGAAATATGAGCAAACTGAGGCTCAGAGAGTGTGGATGTATCTCCAATGAGGAGGTTTGTGCAAAGAGACCAAGAGACCTTTGTAATCGCCCCCGGGAAACCTTTTCCTCCGAATTAAATTGGCTCAAAGGGAGGTGTACCTGCGCTTTCCCTCCAGGTTTGACCTCCCAGTTCCAGGGCACTGATGGCCTCCCGCAGAGTCAGAGTCGGTAATAGGTTTCAGTTTTGTTTGAAAGCCAGTGGAGGTGACAAGGACTGGACCAAGCGCACGCCTGGAGTTATATGGCTGGTTGCGGGGAGGCGGAAGGCTTAGACTCACCGACGCGTTTATACGAAAAGATGTCTCAGAGCAAACCCGAGACATCTAGCCCACCCCTCTCACTTGGGAGTTGAGGGAAAAGTTCAGACAGGGAAGTGGCGGGCGGGGGCGGGGGGGGGGACGAGGGGAGCAGTCTTGGGTTGCACGTCAAGTCAGGGGCAGAGTAGCAGGCGGCGTCCGCAGCGCATGGTGTCTCATCCTCCACTTGGTCCGAAGGGGCCAAGGACCCCGCCTGAGACATCAGGACCCCGCCTGGGACCCGCGGGAGCGTCCCGCCCCTTCGCTCCGCGCCCATCCCCCCATCAAGGCACAATTAAAGAGAGGGGTGAGGTTCCCTCTCCAGCTGGGTCATTTTGTTCTCTTTAGGAGCCGGTCCACCCGGGTTTGGAGCATTAGTGCTCCAGCACAGCTCCTGGGGGGGCTCCCAGCTCTGGGGACGGTGGAAGCCGTGGCGGGCGTGTGAGCGAGCTAGGGGGACTGCGCAGGACCTAGCGGAGCCCGGGACGGCTCCAGACAGCACACGCGAGGGACTCCGGCTTCTCGCCAGCGATTCCGCGCTGGCCGGGAGGCTCCTACAGGCAATCGGCGCCGCCCGGAAAACCCGGGCCTGGAAGTCAGGTCTGGGCTCGTTGGGTCCTAGAAACCTCCCGAGTCCCCACCTCCCCCCGCACGAAACCCCTAACACTGCTGCAGCCCGCAGGAAACTGGGGTTGGGGGCTGGGGGAGGGAGGTAAGAAAGACCACGCTGCAAAGAAGGAGGCCAGGAAGGGGTAATCACTCTGCTTCTCCGGGGTGAGGAAGGCTTCCAGGAGGCGGGAGAGGAGGAAGTAACCAAGAAGACCTGGGCAGGGGAGGATTCTTTGAGACTTTTGAGAGGGAGGCTGAATGAGGGGGTGGGTGGTCCTTGAACCCCCAACAGGCTCTATTCTGATCAGGTTTATATGAGATGAAAGCAGGAGGCACGGCCCAGATCTGAAAGGGCCTAGAAGGTTGGAAGCATTAAAGGGAACCACGGTGAGGTGGAGGTTTTAGGATGGTCCCCCTCCCTAGCCTCTGGTTGGGGGCAGGGATGTAGTCTCCACTGAGCCGCTGGCCTTTTTTCCTCTATCCCTCTCAGTACCCAACACACCAGTTAGGAGTACCTGGTTCCCTCTCAGCTGGAGCACAATTTTCAGATGAAGCTTGACTCACCTGCCTCTGGCACAGGTAATGATCACCCCCACCTCTATCCCAGAGGTGAGGGAGGTGGCCCAATTGACAAGTGCCCTGCCCCAGTGAGGCCTCTAACTCCAACTCTAGGTCCCTGGGGAGAGCTGTCCACATCTCCACCCAGACTGATGGGAGGCTCAGGCCTGAAGATAAGGGCGGTTTAGGGGAGGGTGAAGAACACATTTCCCCTGGGGCTTCTGGGGCAGGACTGCCTGCTTAGCACTTCTGAGAGCTTGCTGGAGTGGGTACCACTAACCCCTGGAACCCACTGCAGAGCGGGAGGCAGGCCCAGGCCCAGATATCTCCCCTGCCAACCAGTGCCAAACAAGGCCTGCTGGGAGAGCGAGGAGGGGCCAGTGAACCTTGGAAAAGCAGCTACAGAAAGGCTTCCCAGAGGAGGCAGGTTCTTACTTGAACTGCTTAGATCCCCAGAAAGACAGGATTTTGAAAAGCAGAGGAGAGAAAGGGTGCTTCCAATTGAAGCAAAGGAACAGCAGGTGCAGAGGCATGAAGACAGGAGTGGGAGATGGGCTCAACAAATGGCAGAGGGAAGGGATCAGCAGTGGCTGGAGCCAGTCTGAGAAGGGTCTCTAATGCCAAAATCAGACCTTTGGGAAGACAGGGGCCCTCCCTCAGCTAGAACCAGGACAGAATTAAGGGATAATTTCCCCTCTCTGTCCCTCTTGGGGCCCACTTTCTCCCTTCTGGTTCACCTTCCAGGCTTCAGAGCTGGGGCTCCAGGTGAGCCTGAGTTCCTGGATAAGCAGGCTTCCTCTTTGCCACCACCCCAGCCTCAGGCCTAGCATTCAGGAGACTGCCCCCAGGAGCCAGATCAGTTGCAGGTAACAGCCAGGACTCATTAAACCCAGGCCAAAGAACTGCAAGCCCATGTTCAAGTAACAGAGGATGGCTGGAATCTCAGAGCAGGAGGGACTCTTGAAGATTTTTTAATTCCTCTTTGTCTTTATAAGTTGGGCAAACTGAGGCCAGAGGAGGACTTGCCAAAGTCACCCAGCTGGAGCACAGCCTGGTGGTCCCAAAGCCTGGACAGACACGCTGGTGGTACCCTCCCCAGGAAGAGGGGTGACCAACCACCCACAGCAAGCAAGCTGACGGTGTGTTAGGGGCTCTGCTTCCTTGGGTCGTGACTACCCAACCAGCAGGGCCCATGAGCCCTCATCCTAGGCGGAGAGGAGAGTACCTGATGCACCGTGGGTGCATGCCTGGTGAACTGGCTGTTCAGGAACAGAACAGTTGGATGGAGCTAGTTCTGCCAAAGACTCCAGTTCTCCGTGATCTCTCCCTCCCAACTGGAAGAATGCGGAGAAAGCATTTTTTAAAGTGTCCCTTTTTAAAAAGAATAGCTTTTCTTTTTAAATCTCTCTAGGGTTCAGGATTGCACCTCATCCCCACTTCCCTGGGAACTGACTACAGGGAGAGAATTGTGGGATAGAGAAAAGCACTCCTCACTTCTGAAGTCCCTAGCTATCCCCCTGGGGACCTCGGGCCGCTGGGGCTTCGGAGAGCAGGGTTAGGGCTGCGTGCCCCCTGGATTAAGCGCGGAGGTGGAACAGGTCCGCGTTTCAAGGAAGGCCGAGTGCTCGGTGAATTTCAATCAGACGAGCCGCAGGAATTACGAGAAACATTGCTTATTGTGCTATTATTACCCCCCTTCTCCTTACCCCCCAGAAGCCAATTAAATTTACCCCTGAATCTCGGCTAGGAAAAAACTTCTAAAAGGATCAAAGCCAGAAGTGTTTATCCAGGCCCAGACTCTTGCCCCCAGGCCCTTGGCAGCCACCCGCTTCCTGGCGCCCGACCTCCCCGCTGCTGAAGCGACTGGGTCATACTTCCAGACTTAAAACGAAGTCGTTTATTTCAATTTTGCTTTCACATTATGTTCCGATACAATCAAAACTCCTGGACGAACCTCTTAAATGAAAGTCCTGCATTGAGCGCAATCACAGGTCCTGGGCGCCCGGGTAATACGGCAGGCGGACTCGGGATTCAGAGGCGGTGGTATAAAACATTCGCTGCTTCGGGAACTGTGGGGCGGACAGTGGGGAAATCCAGGGGCAGAGGCGTGGGAGTCGTGCCGGCTCCTCCAATCGGGATTCTTCCTGATGCATTTGGACTTTGGAAAATCCAAACTTCGCTTCCAGGCCGGTAGTGGCGCCGGGCCTAACAAGATTTCGGCCAAAGCAGGGAGCACAGGCGAACGCGGGGCTGGCTCTAGGCCTGGCGCAAAAAGGAGCGCAGGCCGGCTTCGCAAGGATGCGCTCGAGCCCCGGCCTTTCCCGGGTTGCGTTCTCACCAAGGGTTGCGTTTTCACCAAGTCGACTTCCCGCGCCTCTGAGCCTCGCCCTTCCACAGCCCGCCCCCAAACCTCGCAGCTGGGAAAGATGCGGAGTTTAGAAAGCTGTTCCAGAAAAATAAAAGTCCCACTTCAACCTTATTGGGTTAAAGCAAAATTAAATCTTGGCTATTCACACGTATGTTACAGAGGATGGGGAAACGTCCGTAAGAACCTCCTGGCATTTAGTGGAGCCACAGAACACGAGGGCATTGACAAGCATCAAGACATCAAGCAGCCTTAGATTTCACGATCACTCCGAATAGGACATAGAAATACGGAAATACAGCCAGTTTCCACTGGGAAGAGTTCTTTGAATACAAATGATATATATTTATATATATTTTTGAACCAGTCACCCCTAAGGTGAGTCCTTTCTCTGCTAACAAGCAGCGGAGGACACAAAGTATCTTCAGCTAATTAAATCTTGAGCGGTGTTTTAAGAGCAATACTTGCCAAATTAAAACTACCTCCCCCATTCAAAACAAAACAAAACAAGAACCTTATCCCCTCTCCAAACTAAAAAGAGGGGAGGGGCATATTAGATTTCAGCAGGTGGAAAGATTCAGAGGGGTCTGAGGAGGAACATATTTCACATTATACAGTGAAATACAAAGTTTCCTTTGTATAAATTGTAGAGAATAGGAACATGGGGGTAGAAACAATGACAAGGCAGTCTTTCTTGATTACTTCAACCGGAATGGGGGAGACGAGTTTATTTTTGGAAATGGGAGTGCGCAGAGCTAAGCGGAATTTACTTCTCCTAATGAGGAAACGGACAGAGTAGTCCGACCACCCGCGCGCACCTTTTACCCGGATACAGCTGGGGAACATGTAGGAAGTTTCAAGTCGTGCCGCTTTCTCGTCCTCTAAATTTCAGCCTCTTTCTCATTCCCCCTCCTGCCTTCCTCCTGCCTTCGCCCTCTCCCTGCCTCCATTCCGGTGGCGATGAGCCAGTCAGAGGGGAAACACCAGGAATCCGGAGAAGGTCGAGTACTTCCAGCCCCCCATCAAGTTCCCCCGCTCCAGCTTGAGGTATGCTCGGTCGCCTTTCTCCATCTGGATTAGAACTCCATTGCTGGCGGCCTCCCGGGTCACGTCCTGGTCACCAGCAAAGGCTGAAATCACCGGCCACCCGTTTAACATGAGGCTCACCTGGGAAAGAGAAAGGCCTGCTTCAGAGGAGCAACCTAGGCGGGTACCTAAGCGGCGGTAAAGACGCGAACCTTTGCCACTTGGCTAGCAGCCATAAAGGCCTGGGAACATGGTGGAAAGGGGTGGGGGTAGAAAAAGGAGCTTTGCCGCTTACTGCTGAAGGTCCAATGGGGCGAAAGACAGCCAAACTGGGTGACAGGAAGGGCCTGCCCCCCAAAAGAGAGTCACTTTCATTCCTTGAGCCCGCCAAGCAAGTCCCGACTGCGCTTTTATCCAGTTTAATGAACCCGTAGGCAGTTCAGGTGCCCTGATACTTTTACCCCTCCCCCCCCCCCTTCAAAGAGAAACTCAGGCCAACTGGAGTTTCCGGGAGAACAAACAAAACAAACAAAAACCCTGGTTCCTCCTGGTCCTAGCTGCCTGGAACTGTGGAGACAAAGTGGAGAAGCTGGGCGAGGGTTCTGGCTGATGAGAAATTTCACCAGCGCTGCACTCTGTGCTTCATCCCCAAACCCGGCTCAATTCCTATCCCAGATCCAGCCGTGCCACCACTGCCTGCTTTTGCCCTTGCCGTGGCATCAGCCGCCAGAGGCCCAGCGCCCTCTCACCAGCCGTGCATCCTGCCTTCTGTATCTGCCCAAAGGAAAGCTGGACACCTTCGGGAATCTGGAAAGCCGGTGAGTGCCGGCTGGAGCCCAGAGGGAGTAGCACTACACCCCCTCCCTTCTTTCTCCACCCTTCAACCGCCTGGGCTCAGGCGCTGGTGGTTCAAAAACCCAGAGTCGGTCCCCAGACGGATGCCAGGAGCCCCCCTGAGGTTGGTGCTGAGGGCACCCACACAGGAGTCCAGGCTTCCCAGCTGGGACAGGGAATGGGGATACTGTCTGTGGTGCTGAAGGCGAGGGTCGCAAAAAGCTGCTGGGAAGAGGGAACTGTCTCTGATGCTAACCAGCAACCGCCATGGGAAATCCCTGCAGTCCCGTCGAAAAGGGGGAGAACCTCTTTGGAGGGGCCCAGAAGGTGAAGGCAGGAAACTCTGTGTGGGAAGGGGACTAGGTTCCAAGAGCCGGCGAAAGAAGCAAGAAACAGTTGAGGCCACAGAACTGTGAGGCCCTGCTACTCGTCCAACCAAGCAACCCCAGGTACATGCAGCTGCCCCTTCTATCGCCCACCCCAATACGGCCCGCTCACTCCTGCGGCTAATAGCCCCCCGCGCAGCCGGGGCCCGACCCTGAGGCGGTGGCTGACCTGAATGGTCTGTCTGTTGTAGACTTTAACCACGTGGAAGTTAAAACTGTAGATCCCTTTGCGCGGGGCGATGAAAGTGCTGCGTTCTGAATCAAAGTTGTTCCCGATGTTCACTAGTACCTATAAAGAGACAGGAACGAAGGGAGTAGGCAAGAGTCAGTCCCGAACTCCTGTCCCCGAGCCTCTGCAGAGCCGTGGAGTGAATCGAACATCAACCTTCCACCTCTCCCCCGCCCCGCAAACCAATCTGCATGGAGCACTCACCTGGTCAAAGTAGATGATCATAGTGCGATTACTCATCTCGGACGGCTCGTGGTTGGTGCTTCTGATGGCAGAGAAAGCCACCTTGGCGCTGCCAGAGCGTACAGAGATGCCCAGAGCTGTGCCCGTGGGGTCGGACGTGGGGTTGGAGTCGCACACCACCAGGCACTTGCCTTCCAGCACGATGGGCTCCGTCTCATTCTGCCCGCGGGCCGGGCCCGCCAGCCACGCCGCCCCCAGCAGCAGCAGCTCCACGACGCCCAGCATCGCGACGCCGGCGCCCACCCCGCCCCCCACCCCGGGGGCTGCTTGCGCCAGCCGCCCCCCCCCGCCCCAGCCCCACTCCGAAGCCCCCTCCTCAGCTCCGTTCGAAGCTTCGCAGACGCCGCTCCGGACACTACTGCTCTTCCTCGCACTCCCAGGCAAGCGTGCCCCCCGCGCGTTGCTCCCGGAGCCCCGCCCGGGCCTCAGGGGTGCCGCGGCTGCCCAGCCGTACTTGGATGCATAGCCGCTGCCGCTCGGTCCCCGCTGCTTCCGCCGCCTCCAGCTCGCACCCGCCGCTGCCGCCGCCGCTCTGAATTATTGATGCAGCCGGCGCTGCAGCCGGAGCCGGCGGAGAGCGCGCGCCGGGCACAAAGGCGCGGACCGCCGCCTGGCCCCGCCCCCGCTGCCTCCTAGCCCGCCTCCCTCCACAGCTCCGCCCCCGCACCGGCCTAGGCTCCGCCCCCCAACCAATCCTAACGCGCCGCGCTCCCCGCTGAGCCAATGGCGGCGCTGTCCGCGCTCGGCCACCTGACCCCGGGCGCCGTTGTTATTAGGCGCGGCGAGGCGGGCGGCGCGCGGCAGCAGGGTTGGGCTCTGGCCGGGAGTCGGCTGAGGGAGCGAGGACTGGGGGCGCGCGCGCGCGCCCGTGCCCGGACTGTCCGCCGCGGCCGCTCGCTCTTTCGCCTCCCGCCTCATGCCAGCGTCTTATTCAGCCCCCTCAGCCCTTCCGCCCGCCTCCAATCGCCAGCCCGCAGGTAGGAGGCGGTGCGCGCGCCCGGGGTCGGGAATAGAATCGGGCGCGTGAGGCGCCCGTGTGTGGGCGCGCGGGGTGGGAGGGGAGCGCCCCCCAGCGGGCGCAGGCGCGAGGGGCAGCCGGCGCGCGGTGAGCTTGGGCGAGCGAGCTGGCCGGGCGGCCGGGCTGCAGGGCGCGTGCGTGCGCGACGGGGCGGGACGGGGCGGGGCGTGCGCGGTGCCCTCGGCGGGAGGTGCCGGTGCCGCGGTCGGGAGCCCGCTTGCTGGACTCCAGGCGAGTCTCAGCGCCGCCTCCCCAGCCCGCGGCCACGGCGATGGAGTTCGCCCAGCCGCCCTCGCCCGCCTCTCGAACCCCCTTGTCTGTGGGCCGTGGAGTCCCAGCGAGTGTGCATTCCTTCGTTCGTTCTTTTATTCGGGATAGATCATTGAACGTGTACGAAGTGCCAGGCACTGGGCCGGGCGGTGAGGATGCCGTGGTGAGCCAAGGCAGATGAGGCCCGCCTTCGTGCCTCTTACAGTCCAGCACACTAGGCAGTGACAAGTACAGTGGCGTTGCACGCAGTCTCATTTACCTGATCGCATTTTCTCTTTTGCACTTACAATTTAATATTGCATCCGTATTTTTTTATGTACTGTGCCCCTTAACTGCTTGTTTTATCCACGTGTACCTGCGCATCAGGCGTTGAGTGTAGACGTCATGTCTTGTGATTTATGGGCGATTTTTCAAGAGTAATTTTGACCTTACAAGAATTTTTGCCTCACGCATTGACTCAGAACTTTACACACACACACGTAATCACAAACGGGGAAGCAAAAACACAGTTTTGGTAAGTGGCAGGCAGAAGGGAGCTGCGGAGAGGGTGAGAGGAAGGGTTCGTTCCAGCCGGAGGAGCCAGCAGGCGGAGACTTGAAGGATGAACGCAGGCAGTTAACCCGGCGGAAGCAGAAGGACGAGCGGACCTCTCGGTCACGTCCAGAGCAGAAGCGCCGGCTCCGGACCCCGAGCAGAGGCGGGTGGGGATGCTGGCCACCGGCGCAACTAGCGCTGCGGTCACCCCCGGGCGACCTTGAACCTGCATGTTCAGCGGAGCCAGAGCGGACGAGCGGCAGGAGGCAGCCCGGCACAAGCCCGGGGATCTGGCAAGATCTGGGGGCGCGGACTGACTGCATTTCCTTTCAACATCAGGGTTTGCCACCAGCGGGGTCTGCCGCCCCTAGGGTATGCGCTCCCCCACGCGGGGAAACCTGTCTTGGAATCGCCAGTAGCCGCGCCTTTCAGCTTCTCAACCTCCCTTTGTTTCTTTGAGACTTCCATAGCTGTCTAAAGAATTACCTGGGGGGAACCCCATCTCTGACACCCGCCTCTGTTTGGACTTGCCAGGGCCACTGGGCTTGCCAGGAGAAAGGGAAAGGGTGGGGAAACAGGCAACAATTTTACTTTAAATTAAAATGACACAAAAATATTTTTTTCAACTCCAGTCTTTTTGAGACATCCCCAGAAAGCGCTGCCACCTGCGATTACACCTAACGTGAGAGCATGAACTAATTTAAGAGGTGAGGGCTGAGTAATGAGACTGCATCCAGTATAGCGGCCACCCAGGATAGCTGGCAGCTGCGGCCGCAGAGGGTCCCTGGAGAAGCACTCACGCAGAACCTACGATATACTCTACACTGAGGACCAGCCCTGTCCGGGAAAGCCTGTTTTCATGGAGCTCACAAGCCGGACTGAGATTACCTGGAGGGCGTCGGTCGCCAGCTCCTTGTTCCTCTTCTCTTCCTGGAGAGGCTGTAGCAGGGCAGTGCCCCAGCCTGAACTGCCATCTATATGCCAGTGATGCCCCATCTTGCATTTCCTATCTCAGCCTCTCTGCAGCCCAGGCCTGCCATCCTGAGGGCCTGCTGGACCTTGTAGCTTATATACCCTACAGGCATGTTTAATTGACCCACACCTTGTCTCCTTCCTTGCCTCCCAAACTCTGCCCCTTCCTTCTTCTCCTGTTCCAGTGACAACAGCTGCACCCACATGGGATCCCCCCCCCCCCCCCGCCCCAACATCTAATTTGACTCCATCTCTGTCCTATTGTTTGAACCATTCTCATAGGGCTACCTATTGGGCATTCATTTGTCTGGCCTGGGCTGTTCCAAGAGCCTCCTAATTGATCATTGAGGGATTAGTGCAACAGTTGCACCCCAGCTCCGCTATATACTGTTTATCTTCCGTTTGATGAATATCTACTGAATGACTTGAGATACGTAACCTCTGCTTTTTTTCCCATGAAGTGAGACTTCTGTGGTCACCAGATTTCAGATTGATCACTCTTCTAGCATTCTCCATCCCTTTTCCACATAGTATGTGTTCTAAAAGTAATGAATATTAATTTAATGTTAATAGGTATTTACTTTCCTGAGTTGTGGTGATTAAATGAGATAATATATATAGGGAGGAAAATCCATTAGAAACCTCAAAAGCAGTCATGTTTATTTTTAGCGTTGTCTCATTTTAGACCCAGGATTCTTTTAGCTGCAAATGAGGAAGCAGATTCAAACTGGCTTAAGTATAATGGACTTTATCTGGTTAACGCAAAAAGGCTACGAGTACATCTTGCCAGTGGAAATATGGCTGGATCTGCCAGTCAAGGTTATCAAGATCTGTTTTCTGGTTTTGGCTTCATTTTCAGATAAGTCATTTCCTAATGATAGCTCCTTAGATGCTACTACCAACTTAGTCCTAGCAAGAAAGAGAGATGACTTCTCAGAAGTCTCAGGGCTCTTCTTATAGGGGCAGTCTGAGTCGCTTGCCCCTTTCTGAACATAGAGAAGGGACTGTTCTCCTGAGTAAACTTGAATTCAGGTGTCTTCCTCTGAAAAGGCATTTGGTGTTAGCTGCACGCTGTCTAGACTAGGGGGGTTCTCCAAAGGAAAATTGCAGAAGGGATGCTGGGCAGGCAGAAATAACACATGTCTATTTTAGTCTCTCACCAAGGGTCAGCTGCAATGTATTTCACCCAAAAACAACAGTGATGAAGACTGATACAGTAGCCAAAACAATAGATGTGTTTGTCTTGGTTCTTTTGGATCTTCAAGACGTCAGCTAAACAATGAAATTAGACGCTATCAACCATGACATTACTTAAGGGTTAGCTTTGAAGTCTGGATGCACTTTGAATGGTAGAGCCAGATAAGTGTAAATAATTAAGTAATTGTTACATTCTATTCTAAAAGGTTATTTTGATAACATTATGTTGGAATTGACTTTTTTCTATTCATTTTTTAGGCTCCTAAAAAGATAAAAATTTCATTTCTTCGTGGATAGGCACCTAAAATTCTTCATCATTTATCGATTAATAAAAACAAATAGAAATTTGAGAGAGAACATCCAAAAAATAAAAAGATTGAGTTAGGTCATATTTGAAATTTAAGACTATAGGGTTTAACCTGTTAAGACTTTTCAGATGTTGAAATATTGGTAAAGTATTATAAAACCATTGATCTGAAGCTTTTAAAGTAATGCATTACAGAGATTTAGGCAACTACAAGATTGCAAATAATGATTGTATACTGTTGCTGTTATATCCTTTACTTGCTGCTTTAAATTCAGCCTTCTGTTTCGATGAAGTAAATGGTTTATTACCCTTCACTGCATTCTGAATTTCCCACCACAGTGCATTTTGAGACATGAATATAACAGCTGTCTTGATCCCACTCACCTCACATCCTGGGAAAAAAGCAATCCCCTATTTTTAGAATAAGGGAGCATTTTCAGGAAAGGGGAAATATTTTCTCATTGGATATACAATGAACTTGTCCTTTTATTAAATCAAAATGGATTCTCTAGTGTTTATATACATCAAACAGCATTTTATCTCTTAGTCCTGTGGTTCAAAGGCCCAAACAGTATAATTCACTAGTATTTAGTTGATTTGCCCATAAAGCAGAAGAGAATGACTAGTTTGTTCTGAAGTGTTAAGTTTAGGATTTCAAGGGTCAAGGTCATTTCAAATTAAAGCTTGGATCTATTCTATATAAAATATAAAAATGACTCTAAGTTGTACCAAGTATGAAATAAGATTTGAAATTTCACCCAAACCTGTCTTCCTGGTATGTCTTTATTTTTTTGCCTACTCAGACTCATTTTAAATGCCACATTTTTGCTGTTTAAGTTTTAAAAGTTACATTACAAAATAAACTTTAAAATTGGACACTTACCAAATTCAGGATTACTTTTTAATGAAGGCCAGTTTTGTGGTAACATTTTAATTCTTTTAAAAAAAAACTTGGATCTTAAAAAATCAAAGAATATATTCACAATATATTAGCTTTTATGTATGTTAATACCAAACTATGCATTTTCTAGCCTCTATTCTGAAGGAGAGACTATGTGTCTTCTAAATTGAGATACTGGCACCGTTTTTAAAACAATACCTTGGATCTGCTGTGGTATGTGCTGGTAAGAATTTTATATGAAGCTGTTGTTCAAGTACATGCCATTAAGGTCAAAGGAAAAAAAAAATAATGTAATCCTACAGAGCTGCTCTTGAGAGAAAAGTCACATAGGTAACATCAAACAGTAGTTGGAATTTTTCCAAGAAGTAATTATCTGTGTGCTTTTGGGGTAGTTGATTATGGGGACAAACCAAGGTTTGGCCAATTCAGCAAACATTTATTGAGTGCCTGCAATGTGCGAGACACTGTTTTAGGACCTGTGGCTACTGCAAAGATGAATCACATATGCTTCCTGCCCTCCAGGACCTTGTTTCGTGGTAGTCAGAGATGAATACATGGAGAACCTCCATTTAAGACTTCCAGATGTACTCAAAAGGCTTCTTAGTAGTGGGACTATCTACGTTCTCATGTGGTAGCTTTGATTATTCTCCGTATTTGTTTACATTTATCCTATTAATCAGAAGACATGCAAAAATTACACACACACATGAAATTAATAGATTAGAGAATATTCAAACAAATATCTCAGGTATGTAATTCACATGCATTTGACGTTTTTCAAAGAAATGGTGAGTGTTGTCATCATTGGTGGGTGGCTGGGTTAACATTTGGAAAAAGTTATCACCAACCTTAATAGGGATCTTAGGGAAATTTCCTGGATTTTGCATTCACTGACAGTAGTGTAGACTTCCTGCAGCTCAGAGTGCTCTAAGGATGGGGTCTTAGAGAAAGGTCTGTTTAACTGGAGGACTCTGAACCACAGACTTCTGTGTTACCAGGAGGTAAACAAAAGGAAGAATTTAAATAGAACTTGAAGGGGGGAAATGCAGAAGAAAAAGGAGTTTTTGTTTTTTATTTTTTAAAATTGAAGTGTAGCTGACACGCAATGTCACATTAGTGTCATATGTATAATATAATGATTCAACAAGTCTATACATTATGCTGTGCTCACCCCAAGTGTAGCTACCATCTGTCACCATACAACACTTTTATGGTACCATTGACTATATTTTCTATTCTGTACCTTTTATCCCCATGATTTATGCATTCCATAACTCAAAGCCTGCACCTCCCACTCCCCTTCAACCTATTTTTCCCACCTTTCTCCCCTCTAGCAACCACCAGTTTGTTCTCTGTATTTATGGGTCTGTTCCTGTTTTTTGTTTGTTTGTTCATTTGTTTTTTAGATACCACATATAAGTGAAATCATATAGTATTTGTCTTCCCTGATTATTTCACTTAGCATAATACTGTCTAGGTCCATCCATGTTGTTGCAAATGGCAAGATCTCATTCTTTTTTATGGCTGAGTCCATACATATGTGTGTGTGTGTGTATGTAATGGAATACATATATATGTGTATACATATGTGTGTGTATTACATTTTATTTCTCCATTCATCTATTGATGGACACTGAGGTTGCCATATCTTGGCTATTGTAAATAATGCTGCAATAAACATAGGGGTGCCTATATCTTTTTGAATTAGTGTATTCATTTTCTTTGGGTATATACCCAGTAGTGGAATTACTGGATCATATGGTATTTCTATTTTTAAGTTTTTGAGAAACCTCCATACTGTTCCCCACAATGGCTGCACAAATTTACATTCCCACCAACAGTGCATAAGGATTCCTTTTCCTCTACCTCATCACCAACACTTGTTATTATCTTTTTGGGACTAGCCATTCTGACAGGTGTGAGGTGATAGCTCATTGTGGTTTTAATTTGCATTTCCCTGATGATGAGTGGTTCTTGTGTCTGTTGGCATTCTGTACGTCTTCTTTGGGAAAATGTGCGTTCAGGTCCTCTGCCCACTTTTAATCAGATTATTTGTTTAGGGTTTTTGTATTTTTAAAAATTATTTGCCCAAAATGATATTTTCTGGTAGACTTCTTAGAAATTAAGTCAGAGGAGCATGCTTAGTTTTGCTCCTTTGCGTCAGACCTCAGTGATAGTTATGTGATTGGGCTCCCTAGTGCTATGTTCCCCTACCGCTCTGCCTTCTTCTTCCTGTTCTTGCCCCTAGAAGCTGACTCCTTCTAATTGGCTTCTGTTTTGGCCAATGGAAGGTATAAGCAGAGGATCAGAGAGAAGGGGAGAGAGAAGTTGGAATATTTCTTCCTGCCCTCTCCCCGAATCAGTGCAGGTTGTATGAAAAATGACCCTGAAAAATCTCTGGTGGTAGCTTCCCCTTTTCAGGATTGTAGCTCCTACTCAGTGACCCTTCCTCCTCTCTTGGGCTTGAGCTTTCATGCCAGGAGCATTCTTCTCCCATTGTATCTTCTGCCTGAGGATGGGGGATTTGCCAGTCCCTGGATTCTTAGCATCCCGTGTTGATTCCCCTGACCCTGCCAACACCTCTGTAGGTCGTCCCTTCATTAAAAATCTTTCCATTTGAACTGAGTTTAATTCTGTTTCCTCCTGGGTTCTCAGTGATACACTGTACCAAACAAAACCTTGCTTCACCTTCAGAACCAACAGATTTGATAATTTTATCCTCTTGTGGAACCATTAGTTGTTTTATCATAGAAAATCACTATGAATTAAACCCTGATTTATTACAAAACCAGATTAGATACATGACATGAACAAAGCTGTGTATTTCAAACAAAACCATTCATGTCAAGTTTTAAAAATTAACCTCTGGTAGATGTAATTATGCTAATTCCAGAATATTAAAGTGAAAATATTAAAAGAAGTATTCTTTAAAGTAGCAAATGCTAAATCGCGAAGTAAATTACATCCTATCCAACTGCAATACAAGAATATGTTAATATCTTGAGAAAAATACAGTATTATTTTGTAAACTCATAAAGGTATTTTGAGTTTTTAAAATGTGAAAACCTTACCAAAATGTGTTTTATTGTTGGGAAAATATGACAATTACTATTTACTTTTTAAGCTTGTAAACTTTTATCTGTGCATACTTCAACAAATAAGGATTTTATTGTTATATAACATAGATAATATTTTAGATTTTAAAATACCGGATTGAAAAGAAACCATGATAAAGTATATTTCAATATATAGGGACTAATGAGGGAATCTTTTTTTAAGATATATATATTTTTTTTAAGTAATCTCTAGGCACAATGTGGGGCTAGAACTCACAACCCGAAGATTGAGACTCACATGCTGTATGGACTGAGCCAACCAGGTGCACCCTAGTCCATTTAATTCAATTATTTCATTTAATTTCACACCACTGCCCAGTATTGGTTGAGGCCCTTACCAAAATAGTATAAATACTAGTTAGGAAACATAAAGCAATTAGAAAGCAAACTTTGGCAAGTAAGTGGCAACAAAAGTTAGAATAAATTTAATGAAAATATCTATTAAATCTTAGTGTTTACTGATCTAGAAGAACAGCCCGGCTGAATTACTATTTCCTCTGGTTGTTATAGTAACATACTGTACAGTGTAGCTGTTTTTAAGTAACTATAGATGTACTGAAATTTATCTATGGTTTTGTTACTATATTATAATATTTCATGAGTAGTCCATCCTCACTTACTATGAAATTGATCCTAATAATTATGCACCAACAATACCAAGATGACAGGGTATTACTGCAGTGAAACTTCTATGGCCTTTTTTAGATAAATAAATATCAGGATTTTGGATCTTTAACCTGGAGTGTCTTGTTTTTTAATTGAGATATAAGTGACACATAACATTGTATTAGTTTTAGGTATACAGCATAATTATTCCATATTTGTTACATATTGAGAAATGATCACCAGAATGAGTTTAGTTAACATCCATCACCAAATATGGTTATAAATTTTTTCCTGTGATGAGAACTTTTAAGATATTCTCTCTTAGCAACTTTCCAATACACAATACAATATTATTAACTATAGTCACCGATGCTATACATTACATCCCCAGGACTTATGTATTTTATAACTGGAAGTTTGTACCTTTTGACTCTCTTCACCCATTTTGCCCACCCCCCACCATGGAGTGTCTTGAACCTTAAATGTTGAACCTTAATTTTTATCAAGTTAGCTGCCTACATTTTACAGATTGGGGCCCAGGGAGGGTAAGCTTCCTGAGACAGTCCATGCAACACAGTGGTACTTGTGTTGGCTCTAAAATCAGAATGCAAAGGCTAAAACCTCATGCCCATGCCTAGTAGGCAAGAGCCCTTTGATGAGCTATATAACTCTGTGTTTAGTTTTCTCATCAAACAAGTAGGAATAAAATAAGCATCTACCCTAAGGGCTGATTTTAAGGATGGAATGAGATCATCCACATGATTAGCCTGAACCTGGCACGTGCTATCCAATCCATGAGTGCTACTGCTCTTCTCCTGCCTGGGTGCCCAGGTAGAAGGAATGCCAAAATTAGAACCCCAGGTGCAATGACATCCACTGCCCCAGGCTTGCTCCAGACTCAGACTCATCTTGAGGTTGACTAGGCACCCACCTAGTGGTTTGACTTTGAGGTTGACTAGGCACCCACCTGAACACAAAAGTTCAGGCGATAACGTCTTTGTTTGATTTTGGTAGATATATTCCATTGAAAGTCCTCATGCCCAAATTTAAAACAAAGACAATTTATATACCCCAATAACAATATACACAATTGACCCAGCTTCACAAACACAGCATGCACCAAATTTATATTTTCTGTATTTATTTACTCATTCAACTAATGTGTGTTGACCACCCACTATGTGACAGGCATTTGATGTGGGGATCAGGGATATATCAGTGAATAAAACAGAAAACTTCCTGCCCTCTATGGAGGATATCTGGGAAGAGGTTTGATTTTGTGGCAACCGTGTTCTTCTCACTGTAAGAATACAGCTAAATTGGCCCCATGTCATTGATGCACACAATTATGAAACTAGTTTCTTTCTGTGAAATATCCTTAAACATCCCAACTCAGGAGTTAGCAATTTTTAAAATGACATTAAATTTTTTTTCATTTCTATCTTGGAATTTATTCATAAAATCATATATGTTATAAATTTATGTTGTTATTTCCATTTTTAAGTTCAAGGGACTCCAAGGACTATGAATGTAGCTGCCTGTAAATGAAGGATGAAGGTACTTAATATGTTAAATTGGCACATTTTGTCAATTGAGAGTGGTTTACTTATTTTTAGTCTATGAACAGTTTTAAAAATAAAATTTAATGTGCCCTTTAAATACTCCTTGTTTTAAAGATACTCCATTTTAAAACATGCCAAGAGAAGAATTTGATGTCTGTGTTTGAGGTCAAAAATAGGGGGCATAGAAACTGTTTTTCTGCTTTGGCCTTCCTTCCTTCCCTCTCTCCTTTCTGCCAATGCCTGTCTGACCTTACAGCACACTCTTGAGCTCAGGAAGTGTATGTGTACATCCCCTTTGGAGGAGCTTCAATCTTCCCACTCCTCTGACTACACGAGTACTTACTGTATGTCTTTCTTTCCTTACAACTGAGTACTCTCCTCCCTATCCCCTTAGGGAACAGGGAAGGGAGACTCTGACATTGTGCTTGTGTAAACATAATTGAGAGCTTTCCATGTCTCTTGCATCTTCATAAGTGATTTTCTGTATTATGGTGGGACGGTAGTTCTTTAAATAGAATATTCTCCCATGGAAATCGCCCACAGTGCTGAGAGTACACCTTGCAAAAGGTGAGTCTAGAATATAGGGTGCATTCTCAGCATTGCCTAAAGGCTGAAGTTAGGGCTCTCTGGGATATCAAAAACAGATTTATTGCAATTCATTAGTGTAAGGAATCATGAAAACAGTGTGCCGCCATTATCTGTGGAGAAGACAGAGTTACCAAGCAAATGCAGTCATGAGGCTCTGAAGAAAAAGCTGCCTACAAAGCTCTCATTTATTCTAGAGAAACCCACTTGCCTATTTTGAACCATTTTTCTTTAGAGCATATGTCTTGCTGTGCAACCAAAAGGGTGTTTATATCCTAGTCACTTGGCAAAAATTCTATCATTGCTTCAGAGAGATCCATTTTAAGCCTGGGGCATGGAGCTGGGAAATAGATGGGCTTTGGTTGTCTGAAGAAATGACCCTGGTGCAAATTTAGACGGTTACTTTTTCTTTTGTTGCCCATAATATTGTTGCCGGATGCAACTACGTTTTTTTTTTAGCCAGAAGTTAAGTACAGTCCTAAACCAGTTTGGTTATTCCCACTCATTTGAAATGAGAACATTTGTTTCTATTCAATGAGGTGAGAAAAATTGGGAACTTGATATTTCCATTGGTCACTGAATTATTTCAGTTGAAACATATTTCCTTGTGTACTTGAGACAGTTTCCAAACAATTGCTCCTTAAAAGTGTATTTGATACTCAATGGGAAGAAGACAGGTGCAAAATTATATTTATAGGATGCATTTTTAGAAGACGTATTTATAGAAGATGACTGGTAGAGTATATGTCAACATGTTGATTGATTATTATCTTTGTTTAAGATTACAATTATTTTTACTTTCTTTGCAGTTTTGGTATTTTCCCATTCTTGAACTTATTTTAATGCAGTTTTCTTAAATGCCTAAAAGAGAATTTCCCTTTAACAATATTAAAATAGACATAATGTCCATTCGTACCATCAAGGCATTTCCCCTCTTCCTTAAACTTGTAAACCACACGTGAGGATGCTCTCACAGGAGTGCCTCTCAGACAGGCTATGATTTGCATTTATCAATAAATCATTTATAGTTAGACGTAAAAGTATAAGTCTTTTCTTTCCAAAACAAATATATCTCTTTTGTGAATGATGTTTGACGTCTTAGAAGCTAGGATAGCCTTTATTATGTGCATTGATACAGTCAAAGTATTATTTTGTAGGGTGGGCTCAAGGTTACATGTTTAAGAAAAACATCAAGTTAATCCCGTTAAGAAAATCATTTTATTTATAAATCTTTGACTATTGAAAAGACCATTAGGAGCCTATACTTGTTTTTATAGTTGGATAGAATTATGTAGTGTATTTGACAATTGGCAATACAAAACAATAGCCTACATTTACACAGCGCTGTCTATTTAGAAAACAACAAACCTTCACAGAGAAATATATATTCACCTCAACATGAGGCTTTTGGGTAGTTATATCAAATTTTTGGATGCCAAAATGTGGCCTGGCAGAGTTAAACTGAATTGCCCAAGGTTATTCATCTGGCAGAGGTGGATTATTTTCTGTGCCCCAGCTCCAAAATCCTGTCCACTTTGTCCTGCAACATTGCCCCTCCAGCAAGGCACTCCTGCTGACTCCAATGATGTGGGATAGTGTTTCTAGCTAGGAGTTAGGTCTCATTGACTTTAAATATGAAATCTTTTTTTTTCTACTAAGCAATGAGGTTTAGTTTTTACCATGATAAACCTTTCTCCCTTTTTGTTTCTTTCTCTTCTTTAGTTCTTAAATAGTGTTCCATATATATTACTGCCAGAAACAGATTATTGGCATTCATGTTATGTTTTTCCATACCTTTTAATCATTTCTACAGCTGTTCACATGACAACAATTATATTTTCACTTTTAAAAAAAATTGTTACAAAGATGCACATAGAAAAGAGGAAAGCAAGGAATAAACTATAAGCAATTATGTAAGTGATACTTTTGTGATATGACATTTTGGGAAATGCTACTGGTACTGCAACTACCTTTTATTATCTAGGTTTTAGCCTTTTAGTGGATAAAGGTAACATTGACATGCCTTAATCTTGGTCACAGCCTAATGATAGGGCATTTATTTTTCTAATTTTCACACCATCCAAATTTCTTTTTTTAAAAAGATTTTATTTATTTGAGAGAGAGAGAGAGAGAAAGGGCATGAGCAGAGGGACAGGCAGAGGGAGAAGGAGAAGCAGGCTTCCCACTCAACAAGGAGCCTGACACAGGGCTCAATCCCAGGACCCTGAGATCCTGACCTGAGCCAAAGGCAGACACTTAACCAACTGAGACACCCAGGCACCCCTACACCATCCAAATTTCTTAACCATAGGAAAAATGCTCACTCTGTACCAGGTTATATGATGGTGCCTACAAATCGATATGTTCAATTTACCAATATGTACTTTTACAAAACTGATATTGACTTTACTGAAAAGTGAACTGACACTGTGCCAGGTAAGCCAATGGGCTTAAATGCGTAGATTGTGCTCACTGCTCTTACCCATCGGGGATTTAATAGCATTTGATGACCTGGTGAGTTTATTTGTGGATCATTTATATTACCTTGTCATTTCAAAGATTTAAGTTTCAAATTTTAAGAATCTCATTTCATGGAGATATGAATGTTTCTTTCTCATCACTTAACAAGAAGTCCTTATACTCTTGCCCCCTCGCCCTCCCCACTTTTGCACCTACCAGTGTTCTTTTTACCTTTGCAAGCTGATTGGCTTGACATGTCTACGACACTACTCAGAGAGCCTCATCATAAAAATACCAAGCTCATTTTCCTAGAGGTTTTGAACAAAGTAGAATATGACCTTTCTTCATGCATTCAGATTAGTGATTTTGGAAAGTGTCACATGATCATTGTATTACACCGACATGGAAGTCCCTCAGAGATCATGTTTTAGGGTAGAAATGCCCAGACATCTAAACTTTTAACATACTGAACTTATTAAAATTAAAAACTTGGTTAATAATGAATTTGAGATGTGTAAGATTTTGCTTATGGTATGTTTTTGTTTTACTCTTGTTTTGCTTTCCAAAATGCATCTGCCTTATCTTCATATTACATGAAGACCTAAGCGTGATAGAATGTGCCTAAGAGCAGAAGTGAGCATACTTGAGCAAAATTTAGTGTAGTCACATGTGTGTATTTAGTTTATACATTTTACAGATTCTAAGTGTATAATTCTTAATATGAATTTGACTATCAAATTACGTTTTTTTTTTGTTAACCAACTCTGTAAATTAGAAATGTACTCAGCCATTTATTTAACAAAGGAGAAGGAAAGAGAATGGCAGCAGCTTAAACCAGAATGCTTAAAGCAGAATGATCTGATGATGAAAAATACCTAAAACAATGTCCTATCTCTTCTACTCAGTGTTTCCTCCCCAAAGTCCAGTTTACTCTTAGAAGTTTATTCCAACAGGTACCATGTTATAGTGAACCATAGTTTTATGAAAAATGGCACATCTGTTTTATAAATCAGTATACCAACTTTAGCCTCTTCACAAAATACAAAGGAGACTTTACGAACCAGAAAAATCTAGAACCTGGTAATTCAAATACCATTCAAAACAAATATTTAATCTAATAACTGGAACTAAATGTTAGGCCTCATGGCAGCTAATTCAACCACTAAACAAGTAATAATAGGGTAAACCCACTGTAACCAGAGCAAAGAGAAGCATACCGTGTTTACATATTCAAATAATTTACCTTTTATGCTCTGATTTTAGCCCTCTGGACTCAGGACTATTGCAGCAAGTGGTTTATTTTCAGTGCCTTAAGCATCCATTTCATACTATATAGTTTACATATCGCTTTTAGCAGCTACTGCAAGTACCAAGTACCAGGCTAAATTCTCTACATGCCATGTTTAAATTAAGCATTGGAATAATCTTATGATTATTTTTTAAATCTCATTTTGCAGACAAGGAAACCAAGGGTAAATAGTTTGCCCAAGACCTCCCGGGGCCCTGCTGGAACGTGCTGAACAGGGGTTTCAACCTATCTAGTCAGACTCTGGAGGTGGTGCTCTTAACTATTATGCAGCTCATCTCTTCCAGGCATGCATCACATGACCTCATTGCCACCTTTATGAGATATGCAATAGGGAGAGAATTATTATTTTACAGGTGGCAAAACGGAGGTCCAGAGATTTCTAGTGACCTATCCCAAATTACATGGTAATGAGCAGTGGCGTTGGTCTATAAACTCTGTACCAGATGGTCTTCTTTCCTATAACACTGCACTTCCTCAGATTTCTTCTGATACTGGCGAGGGTGTGTTCTATACATTGGCATTTCTAGTTTGGAATGAAACATCCTGTGGGTCTTCATCTTGACCAGTAACCCCTCTGAACTGCACCCCTACTGCAGCAGGGATGGCATAACTCTAAACATGGTATCTGTTCTTTCCCAGCTGTAACAGGTAGAGCTGGCCAGATGTAACAGGTGTGCTTTGTCTTGGTCACCACTACCTTCCCCCTTCTCTGGCTTTTATCTGACAGGGATGTTCCTTCCCCTTTTAGTTCATTAGTGTCCTTATGCTCATAAGCATCTCCCCACCATAAAAATAGAAAAGAAGCTGTGAGTCATTTACACTTTAGCATAAATGTGCTTTCGTGACTTCATCAAGCTGCTTGTGCCTAACTCTTTAACTGCAGAATGAAAGTCTCTGGACTATCCTGGTTTCCTCCCTAAGAATCAGCCGGGAGTCAGTCTAGACGTCAGGACCACTGGACACCTATCACCCAGAGATACATGGACTGCATACTTGTTGCAGATCAGCACCTGGGGCAGCTTTTTTTAAGCAATGGGACTCCCAGCTCATGCTCTCTCTCTCTTTTCCCCTCTCTGTTGAGCCAGGTGGACTCTTGCCCTCACCCCCTTCCAACTTGTCAGGAATCCAGAGACCATTCTCCATCCTGTTAAGGATCACACATTCTTTCATCTTCCTGGAGCCCATGACATGATGAGAGTTGCCCTCAGGAGAAGCACAAGCTTATGGCACAGCTCTTCAGCAGATGGCTGTATCCAGGAAGGCTGGGTGTGACTGTGTGTGTGTGTGCGCGCGCGCGCGCGTGTGTGTGTGTGTGTGTGTGTGTGTGTGTGTGTGTGTGTGTAGAGTAGGAAAGCCCTTAGAGGAAGGGAATGCATCCAAGTTGCAGCCCAAAGTAATACAGAACACTATCTGGGAGAACAGAAGCAGACCTGGAGACAAGGATTCAGGTGCAAGTGATATATATGCAAGGTGACTCCATGAAGTACTGGTGAGAGAGTGGATAAGTGAAGCAAGGGAAGGAAAACTGTTAAAGGGTGCATTCATAAGTCATTTAGCACTGTGGGAAGCTCATTGCCAACTCTGGGAGCACCTCAGCATGACCTCCCCTTGCCCTGAGGGTTAAGGGGTAAAGATCTTATTTTTTTTTTAAAGATTTTATTTATTTATTTGACAGAGAGAGAGCAGGAGAGTACAAGCAGTGGGACGGCAGAGGGAGAGGGAGAAGCAGTCTTCCCTCTGAGCAGGGAGCCCGATGCGGGGCTCGATCCCAGGACCCTGGGATCATGACCTGAGCCAAAGGCAGACACTTAACCAACCTAGCCACCCAGGCGCCCCAGGGGTAAAGATCTTATAACAAATTCCCTTTAGTCACTAGTGAGAGCCTCTGGGTGGGGATTGTTATTTCCCAACAATTCCAGTCTACCCCTTTGGGTCATAGAAGCTTTCTTTAGTTTCTTTTTTTCATAAAGCAGAGATCCAGCCATTAGAGCTACTGAGGTGTATCTGTGGGCAGAGTTCCCACATGCTTCTGCTTCAGGTGTTTTAGGTGGTAGAGGTGCCCAGAGCCTTACCTGCTGAGACTGTCTTGAGTTAGGGTTTCTGTGTCTGCACTGAGGATTAAATTATTCATATATCCGAAAAGCCCTTCACCACTGATAGTTATAGTAGGTACAGAGAATTAACCATTAAAAAGGGGGGAAAAATGCCCACCAGTTGGTTTGGTTGAACACAAAGACTCTTACAGGCATTGGCTTGGACTACTTATTATTAATGTCTATTACAATGCTGCATAATAATAATTATGCATGTCATAAATATGCATCTGATTAACTTTGTCATAAAATTTATGACAATATTAAGTTTTATTCACATGCTCAGCCTTCATAATTTATTGCTTATATAGCACGGTTATGACTTTAAAAAAATCTCCAAGACACTGTTGGTTTGATGACTACTTTCTTATCCATGAGTCTAGTTTATCCCTTCATTTGGAATTTCCATATTACATGATAATAGTCACAGATTCTGCTTCTGGTACTGCCAGTGGCAAAGTAATTTCACTTGCCCAGTTGTAGCTGAGGGGAACTCTCCCCTTCTAGTGTGAGTTCTCTCACCATATATTATTGATTAATTCAACCAACATTTATTTGGCCCCAGTCACGTTACATTCATTGTGCCAGATGATATCGATTTACATGTGGATTAGAACCTGATTCTGTCTTCAAAGAGCTCATGGTCTAGTAGAGAATAACACCACCTTATAGACAACTATTCAAGAAGGCAAAAGTGAATTAAGAACTATGTGTCTTCTGTTTCCATAGGTATGCAATAACAAAGCTGTTCTTATATTTGGTTTCCAGAAAACATTTCTAAAGCTACCAGTCATCGTTTTGTGCCTTCAGAAATGAGTAGCATTATAGGATAGTGCTTATTACATGGACTTAGCTTTTTGTGCTGGCTTAGAATTTGATAAATGAAAGACATTCACTGGTAAGTTGTGTTTTCTTTAGCCAAGTGCACAATGGCAGCCCCTTTTTAGAATCCAAGTCTAAAGATACCATCATCAGACCCTATGTTTATGCACTTCTTAACAATAAAGCTACTAGAAGAACTTTACTATTCACAACAAAGGTAAAATGCTATCAAGAATGAGGCTTAGTATCACAGGGGAAAGAGTCAAATATATTCTAGAAGTTTATAAGTTTACATAAAATTGATGTATCGGGAAGCCAAGCTTGCCACTGTCAGCTCTCAGAATTGCAGTTGGCAGGAGAAATCAGGGTCAGGAATGGAATGCAGAAAGTCAATAGCAGATGGGCTAGGGAGAGGGTTAGTGTTAATCCTGTGGTCCAGACTCCTAGAGGTACTAGTGTGGGTCTGGCAGTGGACTAGATAAGTGGATCTAGGTCACACTTGCAAGTGTGAAGAAAGAGGTTAGTGTAGAAAGAATTTAAATAGCTTACTTTGAGTCCTTCTAAAGAATTATATTTTCCTAACTACCAACATAGAACATCCCAGATGATCATGCAATTTAAGGCAATGGTATACCCATAGCGAATAAAATAGTCCCAAGAATAGCAGGTAAATCAAATGATAGCAGCCAGGTTTGAAGCAACTCCATCTTTTCTTTGTCTGGAGCAGTGATTAGAGGCAAGATCCCAGCATATAAAAATGCATGTATTAGTACATCCTTAAGAGAAGATCTGGACATGCCACTTTCTCCTCCCTCCACACCAAACCTGTTACTACATAATGAGTTCCCTGTATTAGTAGGAAAATTTGCTTCCCACCTACTCCTTCAAGCTAGAACTTTGAGACCATCTTGGGATCCTCCTTGGCTCTCAACACCCAGGAGGGCAGCAAGTCTCACTTGCATCTCTTCAAATGTTTCTCAAGCCTCGACCTTCCTTCTCAATCCCATTCCCTCTGCTGTGGTCATAGCCCTTTGTGAGACCAAGTGGGTTTCTTGATTCTATTCTTCCTTCTCTTCAACCCATCTTCCAGAGTCCATGGCATGGCTTCTCCTGCTTGCCAGAGAATAAAGTTCAGACAGTTTGCAACTGGTCCTTAGTTCACTTTCCCAGCTTCATCTCCAGTGATCCTTTGCTCTGCTCCACACCATATTCTGACCTCACCTTCATCTTTGGACACAGCAAACAATTTTGCATAACCATCCCTTACCTACCCAATTCACTACCTTTCTTGGAACTGTCCAAAACCATCCCAGGCAGGATTAAAAACTTCTGCATCTGTACTCCAACAGCTAAGTTTCCATTAGAGTGTTTATCTTTTTTTTTCATATTTTTATTATGTTATGTTAATCACCATACATTACATCATTAGTTTTTTTACATTTTTTTATTATCTTAACCACCGTACATTACATCATTAGTTTTTGATGTAGTGTTCCATGATTCATTGTTTGTGCATAACACCCAGTGCTCCATGCAGAACGTGCCCTCCTCAATACCCACCACCAGGCTAAGCCATCCTCCCGCCCCCCTCCCCTCTAGAACCCTCAGTTTGTTTTTCAGAGTCCATCGTCTCTCATGGTTCATCTCCCCCTCCGATTCCCCCCCCCTTCATTCTTCCCCTCCTGCTATCTTCTTCTTTTTTATTTTTCTTAACATATATTGCATTATTTGTTTCAGAGGTACAGATCTGTGATTCAACAGTCTTGCACAATTCACAGCAGTCACCATAGCACATACCCTCCCCAGTGTCTATCACCCAGCCACCCCAACCCTCCCACCCCACCCCCCACTCCAGCAACCCTAAGTTTGTTTCCTGAGATTAAGAATTCCTCATATCAGGGCGCCTGGGTGGCTCAGTCATTAACCGTCTGCCTTCGGCTCAGGTCATGATCCCAGGGTCCTGGGATCGAGTCCCACATCGGGCTCCCTGCCCGGCAGGGAGTCTGCTTCTCCCTCTCCCACTCCCCCTGCTTGTGTTCCTGCTCTTGCTATCTCTCTCTCTGTCAAATAAATAAAATCTTTAAACAAACAAACAAACAAACAAAAAAAGAATTCCTCATATCAGTGAGGTCATATGATATATGTCTTTCTCTGATTGACTTACTTCACTCAGCATAACACCCTCCAGTTCCATTCATGTTGTTGCAAATGGCAAGATCGCATTCCTTTTGATGGCTGCATAATATTCCATTGTATATACATATACCACCTCTTCCTTATCCATTCATCTGTCGATGGACATCTTGGCTCTTTCCACAGTTTGTCTATTGTGGACATTGCAGCTATAAACATCGGGGTGCACGTACCCCTTTGGATCCCTACATTTGTATCTTTGGGGTAAATACCCAGTAGCGCAATTGCTGGATCGTATGGTAGCTCTATTTTCAACTTTTTGAGGAACCGCCATACTGTTTTCCAGAGTGGTTGCACCAGCTTGCATTCCCACCAACAGTGTAGGAGGGTTCCCCTTTCTCCGCATCCCCGCCAACATCTGTCGTTTCCTGACTTGTTAATTTTAGCCATTCTGACTGATGTGGGGTGGTATCTCCCTGAGTTTTTTATTTCAATTTCCCTCATGCCGAGCCATGTTGAGCACTTTTTCATGTGTCTGTTGGCCATTTGGATGTCTTCTTTGGAAAAATGTCTGTTCATGTCTTCTGCCCATTTCTTGATTGGATTCTTTGTTCTTTGGGTGTTGAGTTTGATAAGTTCTTTATAGATTTTGGATACTAGCCCTTTATCTGATATGTCATTTGCAAATATCTTCTCCCATTCTGTTGGTTGTCTTTTGATTTTGTTGACTGTTTCCTTTGCTTTGCAAAAGCTTTTTATCTTGATGAAGTCCCAATAGTTCATTTTTGCCCTTGCTTCCCTTGCCTTTGGCAATGTTCCTAGGAAGAAGTTGCTTCGGCTGAGGTCAAAGAGGTTGCTGCCTGTGTTGTCCTTTAGGATTTGGATGGACTCCTGTCTCACATTGAGGTCTTTCAACCATTTGGAGTCTATTTTTGTGTGTGGTGTAAGGAAATGGTCCAGTTTCATTTTTCTGCATGTGGCTGTCCAATTTTCCCAACACCATTTGCTGAAGAGACTGTCTTTTTTCCATTGCACATTCTTTCCTGCTTTGTCAAAGATGAGTTGACCATAGAGTTGAGGGTCCATTTCTGGGCTCTCTATTCTGTTCCATTGATCTATGTGTCTGTTTTTGTGCCAGTACAATGCTGTCTTGGTGATGACAGCTTTGTAATAGAGCTGGAAGTCCGGAATTGTGATGCCGCCAGCTTTGCTTTTCTTTTTCAACATTCCTCTGGCTATGCGGGGTCTTTTCTGGTTCCATACAAATTTTAGGATTATTCCATTTCTTTGAAAAAAGTGGATGGTATATTGATGGATTGCATTGAATGTGTAGCTTGCTCTAGGTAGCACTGACATCTTCACAATATTTGTTCTTCCAATCCATGAGCATGGAACGTTTTTTCATTTCTTTGTTTCTTCCTCAATTTCTTTCATGAGTATTTTATAGTTTTCTGAGTACAGATCCTTTGCCTCTTTGGTTAGATTTATTCCTAGGTATCTTATGGTTTTGAGTGCAATTGTAAATGGGATCAACTCCTCAATTTCTCTTTCTTCTGTCTTGTTGTTGGTGTATAGGAATGCCAATGACTTCTGTGCATTGATTTTATATCCTGCCACTTTACTGAATTCCTGTATGAGTTCTAGCAGTTTTGGGGTGGAGTCTTTTGGGTTTTCCAGTAAAGTATCATATCATCTGCAAAGAGTGAGAGTTTGACTTCTTTTTTGCCGATTTGGATGCCTTTGATTTCTTTTTGTTGTCTGATTGCTGTGGCTAGAACTTCTAATACTATGTTGAATAGCAGTGGTGAGAGTGGACATCCCTGCCGCATTCCTGACCTTAGGAGGAAAGCTCTCAGTTGATGTATGTATCACGTTGATTGATTTGCAGATGTTGAACCAACCTTGCAGCCCACTTGGTCGTGGTGAATAATCCTTTTATTGTATTGTTGGATCCTATTGGCTAGTATTTTGGTGAGAATTTTTGCATCCATCTTCACCAAGGATATTGGTCTGTAATTCTCCTTTGTGATGGGGTCTTTGTCTGGTTTTGGGATCAAGGTAATGCTGGCCTCATAAAACGAGTTTGGAAGTTTTCCTTCCATTTCTATTTTTTGGAACAGTTTCAGAAGAATAGGTATTAATTCTTCTTGAAATGTTTGGTAGAATTCCCCTGGGAGGCCATCTGGCCCTGGGCTTTTGTTTGTTGGGAGATTTTTGATGACTGCTTCAATTTCCTTGGTGGTTATAGGTCTGTTCAGGTTTTCTATTTCTTCCTGGTTCAGTTTTGGTAGTTGATACATCTCTAGGAATGCATCCATTTCTTCCAGGTAATCTAATTTGCTGGCATAGAGTTGCTCATAATATGTTCTTATAATTGTTTCTATTTCTTTGGTGTTGGTTGTGATCTCTCCTCTTTCATTCATGATTTTGTTGATTTGGGTCTTTTCTCTTTTCTTTTTGATAAGTCTGGCCAGGGGTTTATCAATCTTGTTAATTCTTTCAAAGAACCAGCTCCTAGTTTTGTTGATCTGTTCTACTGTTCTTTTGGTTTCTATTTCATTGATTTCTGCTCTGATCTTTATTATTTCTCTTCTCCTGCTGGGTTTAGGCTTTATTTGCTGTTCTTTCTCCAGCTCCTTTAGGTGTAGGGTTAGGTTGTGTACTTAAGACCTTTTTTATTTCTTGAGAAAGGCTTGTATTGCTATATACTTGCCTCTTAGGACTACTTTTACTGCATCCCAAAGATTTTGAACAGTTGTGTTTTCATTTTCATTGGTTTCCATGAATTTTTAAAATTCTTCTTTAATTTCCTGGTTGACCCATTCATTCTTTAGTAGGATGATCTTTAGCCTCCATGTATTTGAGTTCTTTCCGACTTTCCTCTTGTGATTGAGTTCTAGTTTCAAAGCATTGAGGTCTGAAAATAGGCAGGGAATGATCCCAATCTTTGGGTATTGGTTGAGACCTGATTTATGAACTAGGATATGATCGATTCTGGAGAATGTTCCATGGGCATTACAGAAGAATGTGTATTCCGTTGCTTTGGGATGGAATGTTCTGAATATGTCTGTGAAGTCCATTTGGTCCAGTGTGTCATTTAAAGTCTTTATTTCCTTGTTGATCTTTTGCTTAGATGATCTGTCCATTTCAGTGAGGGGGGTGTTAAAGTTCCCCACTATTATTGTACTGTTGTCAATGTGTTTCTTTGCTTTTGTTATTAATTGCCTTATATAATTGGCCACTCCCATGTTAGGGGCATAGATATTTACAATTGTTAGATCTTATTGTTGGATAGACCCTTTAAGTAGGATATAGTGTCCTTCCTCATCTCTTATTACAGTCTTTGGTTTAAAATCTAATTTGTCTGATATAAGGATTGCCACCCAGCTTCCTTTTGGTGTCCATTAGCATGGTAAATGGTTTTCCATCCCCTCACTTTCAATCTGGAGGTATCTTTGGGTCTAAAATGAGTCTCTTGCAGACAGCATATCGATGGGTCTTGTTTTTTAATCCAGTCTGATAGCCTGTGTCTTTTGATTGGGGCATTTAGCCCAGTCACAGTCAGGGTAAGTATTGAAAGATAGGAATTTAGTGCCATTGTATTGCCTGTAAGGTGACTGTTACTGTATATTGTCTGTGTTCCTTTCTGGTCTATGTTGTTTTTAGGCTCTCTCTTTACTTAGAGGACCCCTTTCAAGATTTCTTGTAGGGCTGGTTTTGTGTTTGCAAATTCCTTTAGTTTTTGTTTGTCCTGGAAGCTTTTTATCTCTCCTTCTATTTTCAATTACAGCCTAGCTGGATATAGTATTCTTGGCTGCATATTTTTCTCGTTTCGTGCTCTGAATATAGCATGCCAGTCCTTTCTGGCCTTCCAGGTCTCTGTGGATAGGTCTGTTGCCAATCTAATGTTTCTACCATTGTAGGTTACATATCTCTTCTCCCGAGCTGCTTTCAGGATTTTCTCTTTGTCTCTGAGACTCGTAAGTTTACTATTAGATATCGGGGTGTTGACCCATTTTTATTGATTTTGAGAGGGGTTCTCTGTGCTTCCTGGATTTTCATGCCTGTTTCCTTCCACAAATTAGGGAAGTTCTCTGCTATAATTTGCTCCAAAATACCTTCTGCCCCTCTCTCTCTTTCTTCTTCTTCTGGGATCCCAATTATTCTAATGTTTTGTCTTATGGTATTGCTTATCTCTCGAATTCTGCCCTCGTGATCCAGTAGTTGTTTATCTCTCTTTTTCTCAGCTTCTTTATTTTCCATCATTTGGTCTTCTCTATCACTGATTCTCTCTTCTGCCTCATTTATCCTTGCAGTTAGCACCCCCATTTTTTATTGCACCTCATTAATAGCCTTTTTGATTTTGACTTGGTTAGATTTTAGTTCTTTTATTTCTCCAGAAAGGGTTTCTCTAATAACTTCCATGCTTTTTACAAGCCCAGCTAATATCTTTAAAGTCATGATTCTGAACTCTAGATCCAACATTGTACTAATGTCCGTATTGAGTAAGTCCCTGGCAGTCTGTACTACCTCTTGTTCTTCTTGTTGAGGTGATTTTTTCTGTCTTGTCATTCTGTCCAGAGGAGAACAGATTAATGAGAGAACAAAATGCTAACAGGTAACAACATCCCCAGAAAATATACTCTAAACAAATCAGAAAAGACCTGAAGCTGGAGGAAAAGAAAGAGAAAGAAAGAAAAAAGATAAAAACAAACAAAAACAGAACAAAACAAAAAAACCAGAATATGATCAAATATGATCAGGCTGGTGCATAGATCAGTGCCACACACTAGATTTTTGGTGTATTTTGGTCTATTAGAGGAAAGTGCCTCCCAAAATTTTAAAGAAAAACTTATATATGTACAAAAATAAGGGTTGATATGAAGGGATGGAATATGACTGTAAAGATGAAAATTATAAAAAATTTTATAAAAGGAATTGATAAGAAGTTGTTTGAAAAAAGAAAGAACTGGATTTAAAAAAGAAAAAGAAAAAGAAAGGGAGAGAATGTGATCAGGCAGGAGAGTAGAACAAAGCCATACTCTAGAGATTTAGGGTTATTTTGATCTGTTAGAAGAAACTGTATCTCAAAATTTTAAAGAGAGAACAACTTATATATATATGTCAAAAATAAGGGTAACTACTATGAAGGGATAGAATATGACTCTAAAAATGAAAAATAAAAATCTTTTTTAAAAAAGGGATTGATAAGATGTTGGTTGAAAAAGGGAAAAAGAAAAATTAAAAAAAAAAGTCTGTTAAAAAAATTAACTTTGAAAGACTAAAGAATCATGGTAGAAAAGCCATGGATTCTATGTGCAGTATTCCCCTTGCGCTGGAGTTCTGCCGTTCTCATTGATCGGTAAACTTGGTCTTGGCTGGCTGTTCTCGCTGATCTTCTGGGGGAGGGGCCTGTTGCCGTGGTTCCCAAATGTCTTTGCTGGAGGCGGAATTGCCCCGCCCTTGCCTGGTCCGGGCTAAGTAATCTGCTCGGGTTTGCTCTCCGGAGCTTTTGTTCCCTGCAAGCTTTCCGTACAGCTTTGGAGGCCGAGAGTGAAAATGGCAGCCTCCCAATCTCCGCCCCGGAGGAGCCGAGAACTCGGGGCCCTGCTCCTCAGTGAGCCCCCAGAGAAAAGCAGTCAATCACTCCCATCTGCCCGGTCTCAGGCCGCAATCCGTGCTCACCCGGCCTGTGACCAAGCGTCTGGCACCCGACTTGGTGTGGAGTCTCCAAACCCAGCAGATCCCTGCGGTGCGCTCCCACGCCACTCCTCCTGGGGGAGGAAGGGGGGTCTCCCTGGATCTGCCGCTTGTTGGGTACCTGCTGGAGGAGCAGTGGCCCTACTGTGCCGCAGATCACGGTTTATGGCAACCCCAAGCTGAGAGTCTGCACCTCGGCTCCGTCTCTGCAGCTGGCTTCCCTGCTCTGATGCCTGGGAGCTCTGCCACCATCAGGCACCCCAGGTCTTTCTGTGACCCCGAGGGTCCTGAGACCACACTGTCCCGGAGGGTTCCACCCCCTGCTTAGCCACTGGAGCAACATTCCTGAGCGGGGCCGACTTCTAGAAGTTCCGATTTTGTGCTCCACTGTTCTATCACCTGCCAGAAGCAGCCAATGGAGGCCCCTCCCCCACCATCTAACCTCCTGAGTATCGCCTGGGGTTCACTTCTCCGTACGTCCTAATTCCAGAAAGTGGTCACTTTTCTGTTCAGAGAGTTGTTGCTATTCTTTTCTTCAATCTCCTGTTGAGTTTGTAGGTGTTCAGAATGGTTTGATCCCTATCCGGCTGAATTCCTGAGACCAGATGAAATCCAGGTCTCCTACTCCTCAGCCATCTTGCTCCACCCCTACATCATTAGTTTTTGATGTAGTGTTCCATGATTCATTATTTGCGTATAACACCCAGTGCTCCATGCAGAACATGCCCTCTTTAATACCCATCACCAGGCTAACCCATCCTCCCACCCCCCTCCCCTCTAGAACCCTCAGTTTGTTTTCCAGAGTCCATCGTCTCTCATGGTTCATCTCCCCCTCCAATTTGCCCCCCTTCATTCTCGTTGGTTGTAAATCTTAATTAGCTTTGAACACTTAGCATAGTAATTGAAACAGAGTAAATGCTCAAATATGGATTTATTTTTAACTTAACATGAGATAGAATTTTTAGGATGCCAAAATCTTCAGGTGAAAAAGATTCGACTTTGTATATCAGGCAGAGTTCTTAGTTTCAAGCAATATAAACAACTCTGACTCATTCAAGCAAGAAAGAAATGAATTGAAGGCTATTGAGGTACTCACAGGCTTTCTGGGAAGCCCATAGAGACAGATGTTGGGGACTCCAGAATTAGAGCAGTACATAAAATCTCTGCAGGGAACCATGTGGCCACTGCTGCTGGATGCAGGTTCTACAAATGCACCACCTGCACCCCAAGCCTGACACTAGACTCAGCTGCACCCTCTGGAAACTGATGTAGCTCCCAGTTCTTCTGCTGCTCCAACCAAATGGATTCTCTGTAGTCCCATGTCATGTCAGGAGTCAAACTCCATCCAGTTGGTTGAGCCTGGATCACATATCTGAGCCTAGCTGCAGGGGAGGCTGGGAGAGTGAGCATGTGGCTTCCAGGGGGGGGTTGGTTTCTGTCACCCATCAAGAACCATGAGGTAGGGAAACCCCCAGACAGTTCAGATGCCAAGAAGGGGGTGAGATAAAGGAAAGTACAAAAAGAATGACAAGTGTTTACTAGAACTTTCTTTCAGGACACCAAGGACCTGACTAAGAACTTTCTTTGATAGCATATTCTGAGTCTTAGCAGGAAAAAAAAAAAATGACATGCTCAAAATGGAGGATTGGAGAAAAATTGAGTAAAGCGGTATTTACAAAGGATGGGCAGGGTATAGGGAAACCACAAGGGACCAGTGTAGTATTCTAGGACTAATAACAAGAGCTGTTACCACCCTAGGCCTAAAGAGGCAAGGGGAAGGAGCAGTTACTAGATGGGGAGGGAGGGGTAGAGATAGTTAAGAGTGTGTGTGTGTGTGTGTGTGTGTGTGTGTGTGTGTGTCACCTGATGGGAGCCTAGACCATGCAAAAGAGGCACAGCCAGCCCTCAGCAACCCCTCAGGGAGAGAACAAGGGTTGTAAATGTCCTGACTCTTCCCCTTCCTTTCCTATGAACCTCTGCCAAGGCTCCCATTGACCCCGGTGGGATGCCAGAGAATGGGGAGCCCATTCCAACTGTTATGCTTGTCAGTCTGGTGGAGCAGAGCATGGTGGAGAAGGATGGAAGTGGATTTGGAGGGGCAAATAAAAATATGCAGCACACAAGGTTTAATCAATATGTCACCAACATTTTTCTTTTCGTTTTATTCAATATCTCCTTTGGGATGTCACTTTACGCCAGCCTACAAGATAGATGATCTTAAAGTGTCCTTCTCATATTGAATTTAACAAGATTCTGTTTTCCCCTTGTTTGCTGTTTAGAATGTTCTATTGTATGGTTCAACAATCTGTACCATTAAAGGCCAAAAAAAAGAAGAAGAAGAAGGTGGCAGGAGGGGAAGAATGAAGCGGGGGAAATCGGAGGGGTAGAGGAACCATGAGAGACGATGGACTCTGAAAAACAAACAGGGTTCTAGAGGGGAGGGGGGTGGGAGGATGGGTTAGCCTGGTAATGGGTATTGAGGAGGGCACATTCTGCATGGAGCACTGGGTGTTATGCACAAACAATGAATCATGGAACACTTCATCTAAAACTAATGATGTAATGTATGGGGATTAACATAAGAATTAAAAAAAAAACAGAGCTGTGGTTACAATGCACATTAAAAAAAAAAAAAGGCTAGTGAATGCCAACCAGTCTATTTTTTTCCTTCACAGACTTGGGGAAAAAGAGTGGGACATGTGACCTGTGCCCACACATCATGATTCTCCCTTTCCAGATTTCCATGCAGATATCCTATGTATGTATTTTTCTCAGCACATGAGATTCTCTGCTGCTCATCTCTGCCTCTGCCTCATTAATATCGAGCCTTCTAAAGAAAGTGGGTATAAGAATTGTAATTAAAATGAGCCTCATGGCATTACCAGTTATAAGCTCCCACAAAGATTCATGCAATGTAACCCTCAATGCTTTTGAAGTATATGGTAACTTGTGCAAAAACAACCAATTATTAGCTATTTATGCTGGAAAAGAATGCTATGGGAAAACCTTCATCATTGTTTTCAAGTATGTTATGTGTTCCTCTGCAGAATGTGGAAATCAATGGTTTTTCATAATCCCAAAGTCTCAACTAGGGGAATTGAGGTATATTATAAGATTTTAGGTAAGAGAATTTTTTTAATTTTAGAAAACTACATTAATTGAGATCTTATTTATAAAATGCAAATGATAGAGGGATGCCTGGGTGGCTCAGTTGGTTTAGCATCTGCCTTCAGCTCGGGTCAGGATCTTGGGGTCCGGAGATCGAGCCCTGCATTGGGCTCCCTGCTCAGTGGGGAGCCTGCTTCTCCCTCTCCCTCTCCCCCAGCTCATGCTCTCTCTCTCTCTCAAATAAGTAAATAAAATCTTTAATAAAAATAAAATGCAAATGATAGAGAAATACACAGAGCAAAGAGCAGAAGTCACCCTTTCTCTGTGTTCACTTCCTTCTCCATCCCTTGTCCACTCCTACCCCCTACCAACATTGACAGTATGGCAGAAGAAGGAAGATTATTTTTCTAGCCACATGATTATAAACTATGTCCTCATGGGTTGTTGAGGACAGGGTCTTGAAACAGTCTTTACTGCACTGCTCTTTCAAGGCCCAGGCAGCCTTATACCAAGAGCTCATCATGCTGCATCACACTTTGAGAGAACAAGAACCATTTGCAAAGCTGTAAACCTGGGTCGTGTCCATGACAGCCACCTGCATGGGGTTCCTGAGCTCCTTCCATCCATTTATGTATTTTAACTGCTGATTATACATTTCTGATTTGCCACTTTCCTACTGAAATAGGGATTTGCTTCATTATTTTCAAAAAAAGTTTGGGTGAAGGACTCTACTATTAATGAATATTTTATAATTCTAGGTATGATTTTTGGCATTTGTAGGTATCAAATGCCAAGAGTGTTTACTTGCCAAGAGCAGAATATGTACACTTTTGTTAAAAAGAGATGTCTGTGCAGTGAGTATGGTTTATATTTGATGTAAGTGTAAGAAATATTTGTTTTCAGTATTATACCAAACACTGAGATTTTTACATGAATTTTAGGGATGTGTTAACAAGGATATTGAAAGCTACTCATGTACTTCATCCTGCAGGAGGCACTCACTCACCTGGCCCACCCTGGCCCTTCTCTTCTTTGGACTTCTAGGCCATTTGGTGTCAGTATCTCTTATTGTATCTCTGATCTACTCATCTGATCCCAAGCACTGTAAACGGGTTGGTGCTTAGGTGCTTGGCTCATTTTAGCCGATTCTGAGTTCCTAGAGGACAAGGAAGTTCTTCCAGGCTGACACAAACAGTGAGCTCCTTGACCCTTCCCATCCTTAGCCCTCTTACAAGATCCTTAACCTGTCTTTTATTTACAACTATGGCAAAATATCAACACTGGGTGAAGAAGAATGCCCACCATTGGCAGTCATCTCCTTCATCACCCATAGTTTATTTTTTTATTTACCACCTATAAAACCTATAGATTTTACCTCCTAAAAACACCTCTGAAATCCATCTACTTCTTTATATCTTCATGACCACCTCTTTATCCAACCACCATCAGATTCTCGCTCCTAGAACACTATAGTAGCCTTCTAGCTGGCTTCCCCTTGTCTGTCCTCGTGGCTTCTCCTCGTCTATTCTGAAGCCCTTTCATCAGTTCTCCACATGGCAGAAAGAGTTGTATTTCTAAAATGCAAATGTGTTCATATCACTCCCTACTTAAAATTCTTCAATAGCTTCCCATTTACCATTCAAGAGGAACAACATTCTTCCCATAGCCTGCCCTTATCTGCCTCTCTAGCCTCATCTCACTCCTGCTCTCCTTTATCTCTGACCTGCAGTCCCTCCATGCTCTCCCCTGCCCATGGGCCTTTGCACATTCTGAGCCTCTGCCTGGTAGGCTCCTCCAATCCCCTTCACTCAGTAAAATCTCTTTGTCATTCAGATCTCAGTGAAATCAACACCTACTGAGTGAAGACTTCACTGTAGCCCCTTGTATGTGGATCTCTTTGCCATGCACCCCTCCTTAGGAATTACCACAGTTGGTAATTAAACAGTTACTTGTGTGAGCATTTGCTTAATGTCTGTCTTCTCCACTAGACCAAAAAGTCCATGAGGCCAGGTACCCGGTCTATTTTTATTCATCATTGTAACCCCAGGACCACATCTAGCATATGATAAACACTTCATAAATATTTATTTAAAAAAGATGGAAGGAGGGACGGAAGAAGGAAGGAAGGAAGGAAGGAAAGAAACAGAGTAAGGAAGGAGGGAAGGAAGGTGAAAAATTGTTGAAAGCCAGTTTGGACTGCTTACTTCTAAAATGATTCAGGAACTTTCCACATTTACTACCAGTGAACATGTGTAATACTTACATGTGCAGTTCAAAATCAGCATATGCAAAATTAACCCATTGTACCCCCTACCCTTCCCCAAAAAGCCCAGTCCTCTTTCTGAATGCATGATCTAGGCTCCCTGCTCACTTACCCTCAGCCTACTGACTAGTCTGGCACGTGCCTTGTCTGCCTTCCCACATTTTCTAGTTCAGTCACCTGTTATCTCTCACCCTGGAGGATTACAGTAGCCTCTTCACTGGCCTTTCAGTTCCAAAATTCAGGCTCCTCCAGCCCATCTTTCTCTGCATTGCCCCCAGAGTTCTCTCTTGAACATGCAAATCTTATCATGTCACTTCCTGTAGAGAATTCCTCCGTGATGGCTGTCACCCTTGGGTTGACTGCAAAACATGACCTGGCATTCAAGGCTTTTGGTCACTCATCCCTTGTCATCTCTCATTCCCAGGCTTATGCCTCCTTGCTTCTTGGGTGCAGTCACACTAAACAGCTCAGTATCCCTATACCGGTACTCTCATACTTTTGCACATGCTGTTCTCTTGGAATACCCTTCCCCATCTTGTCTGGTAAACTTCTCACCATTAAATCCCACTCTTGTTAACACCGGTGTGAAGCCCCAGTCAAACATGTAAACAAACACAGTCACTTTCTCTATACTTGCTTTGTAGAATGGGACATGAAATCTGCTTAGAGAGGGCTGACATGGACCAGCTGAGGGGCGGTGGTGGTTGAAATTAGGGTGGTAGCTGGGGGGATGGAATGAAGAAGGTGTTGAATATACTCCAAATATAGGTTTTCAGGATCTGCTGACAGAGTGGATGTGGGAATGAGAAGATGGGAGGAATCTAGGGGGCTATAGTCTCTAATCAGAGGAGGCAGCTACAACAGCAAAATTATAAGGAAAAAATATTCACATGCTGATCACCCAACTTCAGTAAATTTTAACTCTTGCCTCAGTCTCATTTTTACTCCCTTATATCCCCATCCCCTACCTCACTTCCCACCCGCCACACACAATGGATTATTTTGAAGTGAACCCAGACATCTTATCATTTCCTCTGTAAATATTCTAGCTTGTGCCTCTAAAATATTATCACTCCTAACAAACATTAACAGGAAAAGAATACAACAAAAATTAATAATGTCTTTATATTATCAGATATACATTTAGTGATAACATTTTCCTGATTGTCTTTTTTTCAAAAGCAGGTTTCTTATTTCTTATTGCTGTAGGTTTGTTTGGATTGGGATCTAAGTTAGCCCGGGTATTTAATTCATTTGCTATGTCTCTTTAATCCTCTACCATCCCTTTTGTTATTTTTCCAGTTTGGTTGCTTTTGCATTATTGCTGAAGAAACCTGGATGTTTGCCCAGTAGTGTCAGGATTCCATTGCACCCTCCTGGTGTTGTCCATCTTGTTCCTCTGTCTCCTCTATTTCTGTGAATTGACTTTATCAGATACAGGAGTGGTGTTGCTATTGCCTTTGGGAGGGGGGTGGGCAGAAAGACTTATTTCATAGGTGGTATTTTATACCTTCATCAGGAAGTTCATAATGTCTTACAATCCCTGCTTTTGTAATGTTAACAGCCATTAACAATTATTGCTTATATCTATTCATTTATTAGGACTGCAAAAATGGCAATATTCTAATTCTATTATTTCTTATTTATTAACTGAAATGTTCTCTAAGGAGAAAATCCCTCTTTACTCATTTGGCTGCCTTGGGGCATAATTCATATAGGAAAAGTAGGATAGGTCCTTTATTCTTTCCTTTACATACCAGTTGTCAAAATAATGAGTTATTTCCCCATGTGTCTTCCAAGGTAACCAATGAACGTTTGTGTTGGTTACTATTATTTTATTGTGAATATTATTAAGAGTTTATGTGTTAAATATGTTTTGTGTATTATATTAAATAACTTCAATCGAAATTATTTTATTTATTGATATTTAAATTGTTCTGTCTTTGCCCAGTGGATTTTCAAGTCGGCTCTGGAATTCTTTTGACATGGTCCTAATTCTCTTTGATAGCTTCTTTGCTTTCTGGGATGTTCCAGGGTCATCTTGTATATATCCTGCCCCAGATCTGGAAGCAGCTAATTCTCTTAGGTTCCTTTCAGTGGGGAATGTTGTTTGGAGACCACAAAAACTGGATAGTAAGTGGATAGAAGCTTCTGGATAAAAGGTCATTGCTTCTGGGTTGGTTACTGTTTACAGTGGGCAAAGGTGGAAAATGTGTGGGTTGTTGTTGTTTTTTAATAAAATGATGACTCCATTCTGATATATCCAATTCAAATTCAAGATAACAGTGAGGTTTTTTTGTTTTGTGTTTTAGAGAGTGCATGCACATGCACAAGCAGCGGGGAGGGAGGGAGAGGGAGAAAGAGAATATCAAGCAGGCTCAATGCCCAGCATGGAGCCTGATGTGGGGCTCAATCTCATGACCCTGAGATTATGACCTGAGCTGAAATGAAGAGTCATGTGCTTAACCAACTGAGCCACCCAGGTGCCCAAACAGTGTTTTTACTTTACTTTATGGATCTTACATCCATGAAATATCTCCTTTCTCTCATGCAAAAATCTCAGTTCTGAATAACCCTGATGTAATTACTAATTTGCCACATCGCACACTATACACAATCAGCCTCAAAGTAATTATACAAAAGCTACTATGAAAAATATGATTAATGAAAACAGCTAAGCTTTTTTTTCTCTTTCTCTCTAGGGTATATCCCACCAGAGACATAAATTACTGTGTTTTAGAGTCACTTAAAATAGTCTTTATCTGTGTCGCTGTCCCCCCAACTACATACATAGTTAGGCTATTTGTTTTATTTTGCTTTAAATTTTTAATAATTCATTTTAAAATTTTATTTTATAATTACAAAAATATTTACATGATTGCAAAGTCAAATCTACAAAACAAGGCATATTCAAAGTCTAGCTTCCCTGCACTCTCTTCCCCCTCTCTCCTATAAATAACCATTTAAAAATATGATTTATCCTTTCACTTTTTTAATATGAGGAAATGTCTGCATATTTGTATTCCTCCTCTCTTTCTCAGATAAGCAGGAGCAGACAATAAGCACTTTTCTCCCCCCTGTTGTTTGCACTTACTGTATCCTGGCAGTTACTTCATGGTAACAAATACAAGTCTTGGGATTAGGCTTTTGGTTCAAAGTATGAAATAAAGACAGCACACAAGTTTTATAGAGATTGCAGCAGATTCTCACTACTCTCGCTCACATGCCACATCTAATCTGTTGGAATGTAATTTCAAAATCCCAAATCTGACCACTTCCCAACACCTCCACTGCTACTATCATGACCCAAAGACCATCACCTGCTGTAGAGGTTCTTGCAGGGACCTCCTCACCTTGTCCCTGCTTCACCCTCCGCAGCTATGGTCTGTTCTCAATACAGTTGTCATCATGAGCCTTTAAAACATAAGTCAGTGCTCTGCTTAGAACCATCCAGAGGATCCCATCTCAGTCTGAGTGGAAGCCCAGATCCTTACAATGGCTAGCAGACCTCTACACTGTCACTTGCCCACCCTCCTCATCACTCTTCTCTGAGCTCTGTCCTACCCCTTTCCTCCTCACTTGCTCCACTCCAACCTCAGGGCCCTTGAACTGCTCTTACCTCTGCCTGGCGCGCTTTTCCTTTTAATATCTGCAGTGCCCACTCTCTCACCTCCTTCAAGTAATTGCTCAAATGGCACCTTCTTAGTGAGCCCCACCCTCCACCCTTAAAAATTGCAACCTGACCCCTCCCTAACTTTCCTGTAGCTCCTCTGTTTTTCCATAGTACCTTTCTTTAATATTCTATCATGCTATATAATCTATTTATATATCATGCTTATTGCTTGTATTCTGCACTAGAATACAAGGGTAGGGATCCTTATCTCTTTTGTTCACTGATATAGCCCAATGCCTAGAACAGTGCCAGACATACAATAGGAACTCAGTAAATGTTTGTTGAGCAAATGAATGAATGAAAGTTTTCTGAATTTCAGCAGAAAAGGTTATCAAACTATGTCCCAATGTTAGGAAAATATTCAGAGCCACACTGACTATTGGGCCCAAAGGTGAATAGGATCTTCTCCCTCTGACCAGAACATTGCTTTTCCTCTGCCATGTCCAGGTGCTCTGGAAGTGAGACATGATGAGACCCATGTGGTGTTTTCCTACCATCAGTAAGACAGCTGAAAGATAATAATAGCTTCCTATGTATATGATGTTTATTACATTAAAATAACCCCCCCTTTAATCCTTATAACAATCTGGTGAAAGGGGTGTTATGACTTTCCTCATTTTATAGGTGAGGCCAGAGGTAAGATAGTTTAAGAAATTTGCTTATGGCCAGGTAGTTCATAAGTAGTAGAATCAGGACTCTGGAACCCATGCTCTAAACTAGTGCTGTCCAATAGAACTTTCTGCAGTGAAGGACATGTTCCATATCTGAACTATCCAATATGGTAGCCTCTAGCCACATGAACATCTGAAATATGGTTAGTGTGACTGAGGAACTGTATTTTTAATTTTATTTACTTTCGACTAATTTAAATTTAAATTTAAATAAGAGCCTGTCCTTACTGTCCTAGACAGCTCAGCTCTAAACAACTATACTATAGTGCCTCTTGGTTCTGTTTTGTTTTGTTTTTTAAGATTTTATTTATTCACTTGAGAGAGAGAGCACAAGCAGGGGGAGAGGCAGAGGGAGAAGCAGACTCCCTGCCGAGCTGGGAGCCAGATGGACCTGGGGCTCCATCCCAAACCTGGAGATCATGACCTGAGCCAAAGGCAGTTGCTTAACCATCTGAGCCACCCAGGCGCCCCCTTCGTCTTGGTTTTAACTGGCAGAGTGGCAAAGAGTTAACTCTCTGTTGCAACTGTGATTTAAATCCAAAGGTGCAACATGTTTGTGGGATTCCATGAAATGTTGCAACCCATGAGCTCATTTTCCAGTGTCACCCATGACTTACTGAAACATACACACCTTTCTGATCTTAAAACTCTCTCAAACAAGCAAAAAAATGTCCAAACACATTATGTTCCCTTTTGTTGAAAGAAATGGAGGATCAAAGTGTTCTGACTCTAATTTGTCCTTATTTACGAGCTGAAGTTTATAAGAAAAACTAGAGAAAAGCTAATGACAAGAGGTAGAATGTAACACTTTAGGTTCAGCTGAAAAGTACAGGTTATGTTTCTATTGATTTTTAAATTACATATTTTTTTATTTTTGAAAATTGAAAAAATATGGAAGTTATAAAAAAGGGAAAAGAATAAATAGATATATTTCCACCATCTGGAGTTAATTGTTGGCATATTTGATTGTCTTTTTTTTATGTATATAGTATTTTTAATGATATGCGTGGGGTCGGAGCAAGATGGTGGAGGAGTAGGAGACCTGGATTTCCTCTGGTCTCAGGAATTCAGCTGGATAGGGATCAAACCATTCTGAACACCTACAAACTCAACAGGAGATCAAAGAAAAGAATAGCAACAACTCTCTGAACAGAAAAGCGACCACTTTCTGGAAGGTAGGACATGCGGAGAAGTGAATCCAAGGTGATATTCGGGAGGATAGATGGTGGGGGAGGGGCCTCCATTGGCCGCTTCTGGCAAGTGATAGAACAGCGGAGCACAAAATCGGAACTTTTAGAAGTCGGCTCCGCTCAGGGACGTCGCTCCAGTGGCTAAGCGGGGGGTGGAACCCTCACTGGGACAGTGTGCTCTCAGGACCCTCGGGGTCACAGAAAGACCGGGGGGTGCCTGAGTGCAGCAGAGCTCCCGGGTATCAGAGCAGGGAAGCCGGCTGCAGAGACAGAGCCGAGGCACGGACTCTCAGCTCGGGGTTGCCATAAACCGTGATCCGCGGCACAGTTGGGCCACTGCTCCTCCAGCAGGTACCCAACAAGCGGCAGATCCGGGGAGACTCACCTTCCTCCCCCAGGAGGAGCCGCACGGGAGTGCACCGCAGGGATCTGCTGGGTTTGGAGACTCCACAGCCGGTCGAGCACGGAGTGCAGCCAGAGACTGGGGAGATGGGAGTGACTGACTGCTTTTTCTCGGGGGCTCACTGAGGAGCAGGGCCCCGAGTTCTCGGCTCCTCCGAGGCAGAGATTGGGAGGCCGCCATTTTCACTCTCCGCCTCCAAAGCTATATGGAGAGCTTGCAGGGAACAAAAGCCCTAGAGAGCAAACCCGAGCAGATTACTTAGCCCGGACAGGGCAAGGGCGGGGCAATTCCGCCTCCAGCAAAGACATTTGGGAACCACGGCAACAGGCCCCTCCCCCAGAAGATCAGCGAGAACAGCCAGCCAAGACCAAGTTTACCGATCAATGAGAACGGCAGAACTCCAGCGCAAGGGGAATACTGCACATAGAATCCATGGCTTTTCTACCACGATTCTTTAGTCTTTCAAAGTTAATTTTTTTTAACTTTCTTTTTTTTTTTTTGGATTTTTCTTTTTCTCTTTTCAAACAATATCTTATCAATCCCTTTTTAAAAAACATTTTCATTTTTCATTTTTAGAGGCATATCCTATCCCTTCATAGTAGTTACCCTTATTTTTGACATATATTATATATAAGTTGTTCTCTCTTTAAAATTTTGAGATAGTTTCTCCTAACAGATCAAAATATACCCTAAATCTTTAGTGTAGGGCTTTGTTCTACTCTCCTGCCTGATCACATTTCACTCCCATTTTTTTTAAATCCTGTTCTTTCTTTTTTCAAACAACTTCTTATCAATTCCTTTTATAAAATTTTTTATAATTTTCATCTTTACAGTCATATTCCATCCCTTCATCATATCAACCCTTATTTTTGTACATATATGTTTTTCTTTCTTTAAAATATGGGAGGCACTTTCTTCTAACAGACCAAAATTCACCCAAAATCTAGTGTGTGGCACTGATCTATGCACCAGCCTGATCATATTTGATCATATTCTGTTTTTTTTGTTTTGTTCTGTTTTTGTTTGTTTTTATCTTTTTCTTTTTCTTTTTTCTTTCTTTCCCTTTCTTCTTCCCCCAGCTTCAGGTCTTTTCTGATTTGTTTAGAGTATATTTTCTGGGACTGTTGTTACCCTGTTAGCATTTTGTTCTCTCATTAATCTATTCTCCTCTGGACAAAATGACAAGATGGAAAAAAATCACCTCAACAAGAAGAACAAGAGGTAGTACAGACTGCCAGGGACTTACTCAATACGGACATTAGTACAATGTTGGATCTAGAGTTCAGAATCATGACTTTAAAGATATTAGCTGGGCTTGTAAAAAGCATGGAAGTTATTAGAGAAACCCTTTCTGGAGAAATAAAAGAACTAAAATCTAACCAAGTTGAAATCAAAAAGGCTATTAATGAGGTGCAATAAAAAATGGGGGTGCTAACTGCTAAGATAAATGAGGCAGAAAAGAAAATCAGTGATAGAGAAGACGAAATGATGGAAAATAAAGAAGCTGAGAAAAAGAGAGATAAACAACTACTGGATCACGAGGGCAGAATTCGAGAGATAAGCGATACCATAAGACAAAACAACATTAGAATAATTGAGATCCCAGAAAAAGAAGAAAGAGAGAGAGGGGCAGAAGGTATTTTGGAGCAAATTATAGCAGAGAACTTCCCTAATTTGTGGAAGGAAACAGGCATCAAAATCCAGGAGGCACAGAGAACCCCTCTTAAAATCAATAAAAATGGGTCAACACCCCGACATCTAGTAGTAAAACTTACAAGTCTCAGAGACAAAGAGAAAATCCTGAAAGCAGCTCGGGAGAAGAGATATGTAACCTACAATGGTAGAAACATTAGATTGGCAACAGACCTATCCACAGAGACCTGGCAGGCCAGAAAGGACTGGCATGCTATATTCAGAGCACTAAACGAGAAAAATATGCAGGAATACTATATCCAGCTAGGCTGTAATTGAAAATAGAAGGAGAGATAAAAAGCTTCCAGGAGAAACAAAAACTAAAGGAATTTGCAAACACAAAACCAGCCCTACAAGAAATCTTGAAAGGGGTCCTCTAAACAAAGAGAGAGAGACCAGAAAGGAACACAGACAATATACAGTAACTGCCACCTTACAGGCAATACAGTGGCACTAAATTCCTATCTTTTAATACTTACCCTGACTGTGAATGGGCTAAATGCCCAAATCAAAAGACACAGGCTATCAGATTGGATTAAAAAACAAGACCCATCGATATGCTGTCTGCAAGAGACTCATTTTAGACCCAAAGACACCTTCAGATTGAAAGTGAGGGGGTGGAAAACCATTTACCATGCTAATGGACACCAAAAGGAAGCTGGGGTGGCAATCCTTATATCAGACAAATTAGATTTTAAACCAAAGACTGTAATAAGAGATGAGGAAGGACACTATATCCTACTTAAAGGGTCTATCCAACAATAAGATCTAACAATTGTAAATATCTATGCCCCTAACATGGGAGTGGCCAATTATATAAGGCAATTAATAACAAAAACAAAGAAACACATCAACAACAATACAATAATAGTGGGGGACTTTAACACCCCCCTCAGTGAAATGGACAGATCATCTACACAAAAGATCAACAAGGAAATAAAGACTTTAAATGACACACTGGACCAAATGGACTTCACAGACATATTCAGAACATTCCATCCCAAAGCAACGGAATACACATTCTTCTGTAGTGCCCATGGAACATTCTCCAGAATTGATCACATCCTAGGTCATAAATCAGGTTTCAACCGGTACCAAAAGATTGGGATCATTCCCTGCCTATTTTCAGACCACAATGCTTTGAAACTAGAACTCAATCATAAGAGGAAAGTTGGAAAGAACTCAAATACATGGAGGCTAAAGAGCATCCTACTAAAGAATGAATGGTCAACCAGGAAATTAAAGAAGAATTTTAAAAATTCATGGAAGCCAATGAAAATGAAAACACAACTGTTCAAATCTTTGGGATGCAGCAAAGGCAGTCCTAAGAGGAAAGTTTATAGCAATACAAGCCTTTCTCAGGAAACAAGAAAGGTCTCGAATACACAACCTAACCCTACACCTAAAGGAGCTAGAGAAAAAACAGCAAATAAAGCCTAAACCCAGCAGGAGAAGAGAAATAATAAAGATCAGAGCAGAAATCAATGAAATAGAAACCAAAAGAACAGTAGAACAGATCAACGAAACTAGGAGCTGGTTCTTTGAAAGAATTAACAAGATTGATAAACCCCTGGCCAGACTTACCAAAAAGAAAAGAGAAATGACCCAAATCAACAAAATCATGAATGAAAGAGGAGATCACAACCAACACCAAAGAAATACAAACAATTATAAGAACATATTAGCAACTCTGCCAGCAAATTAGATAACCTGGAAGAAATGGATGCATTCCTAGAGATGTATCAACTACCAAAACTGAACCAGGAAGAAATAGAAAACCTGAACAGACCTGTAACCACCAAGGAAATTGAAGCAGTCATCAAAAATCTCCCAACAAACAAAAGCCCAGGGCCAGATGGCCTCCCAGGGGAATTCTACCAAACATTTCAAGAAGAATGAATACCTATTCTTCTGAAACTGTTCCAAAAAATAGAAATGGAAGGGAAACTTCCAAACTCATCTTATGAGGCCAGCATTACCTTGACCCCAAAACCAGACAAAGACCCCATCCAAAAGGAGAATTACAGACCAATATCCTTGATGAACATGGATGCAAAAGTTCTCACCAAAATACTAGCCAATAGGATCCAACAGTACATTAAAAGGATTATTTACCACGACCAAGTGGGATTTATCCCTGGGCTGCAAGGTTGGTTCAACATCCGCAAATCAATCAATGTGATACAATACATTAACAAAAGAAAGAACAAGAATCATATGATCCTCTAAGTAGATGCAGAAAAAGCATTTGACAAAGTACAGCATCCTTTCTTGATCAAAACTCTTCAGAGTATAGGGATAGAGGATACATACCTCAATATCATAAAAGTTATCTATGAAAAACCTACAGCAAATATCATTCTCAGTGGGGAAAAACTGAGAGCTTTCCCCCTAAGGTCAGGAACGCGGCAGGGATGCCCACTCTCACCACTGCTATTCAACATAGTATTGGAAGTCCTAGCCACAGCAATCAGACAACAAAAAGAAATAAAAGGCATCCAAATCAGCGAAGAAGAAGTCAAACTCTCACTCTTTGCAGATGATAAGATACTTTATGTGGAAAACCCAAAAGACTCCACCCCAAAACTACTAGAACTCATACAGGAATTCAATCAAGTGGCAGGATATAAAATCAATGCACAGACATCAGTGGCATTCCTATACACCAACAACAAGACAGAAGAAAGAGAAATTAAGGAGTCGATCCCATTTACAATTGCACCCAAAACCATAAGATACCTAGGAATAAATCTAACCAAAGAGGCAAAGGATCTGGACTCAGAAAACTATAAAATACTCATGAAAGAAATTGAGGAAGACACAAAGAAATGGAAAAACGTTCCATGCTCATGGATTGGAAGAACAAATATTGTGAAGATGTCAGTGCTACCTAGAGCAAGCTACACATTCAATGCAATCCATCAAAATACCATCCACTTTTTTCAAAGAAATGGAACAAATAATCCTAAATTTGTATGGAACCAGAAAAGACCCCGCATAGCCAGAGGAATGTTGAAAAAGAAAAGCAAAGCTGGCGGCATCACAATTCCGGACTTCCAGCTCTATTACAAAGCTGTCATCATCAAGACAGTATGGTACTGGCACAAAAACAGACACATAGATCAATGGAACAGAATAGAGAGCCCAGAAATGGACCCTCAACTCTATGGTCAACTCATCTTTGACAAAGCAGGAAAGAATGTGCAATGGAAAAAAGACAGTCTCTTCAACAAATGGTGTTGGGAAAACTGGACAGCCACATACAGAAGAATGAAACTGGACCATTTCCTTACACCACACACAAAAATAGACTCCAAATGGTTGAAAGACCTCAATGTGAGACAGGAGTCCATCCAAATCCTAAAGGACAACACAGGCAGCAACCTCTTTGACCTCAGCCACAGCAACTTCTTCCTAGAATCATCACCAAAGGCAAGGGAAGCAAGGGCAAAAATGAACTATTGCAACCTCATCAAGATAAAAAGCTTTTGCACAGCAAAAGAAACAGTTCACAAAACCAAAAGACAACCGACAGAATGGGAGAAGATATTTGCAAATGACATATCAGATAAAGGGCTAGTATCCAAAATCTATAAAGAACTTATCAAACTCAACACCCAAAGAACAAAGAATCCAATCAAGAAATGGGCAGAAGACATGAACAGACATTTTTCCAAAGAAGACATCCAAATGGCCAACAGACACATGAAAAAGTGCTCAACATGGCTCGGCATCAGGGAAATCCAAATCAAAACCTCAATGAGATACCACCTCACAGCAGTCAGAACGGCTAAAATTAACAAGTCAGGAAACAACAGATGTTGGCGGGGATGCGGAGAAAGGGGAACCCTCCTACACTGTTGGTGGGAATGCAAGCTGGTGCAACCACTCTGGAAAACAGTATGGCGGTTCCTCAAAAAGTTGAAAATAGAGCTACCATACAATCCAGCAATTGCACTACTGGGTATTTACCCCGAAGATACAAATGTAGGGATCTGAAGGGGTATGTGTACCCCGATGTTTATAGCCACAATGTCCACAATAGACAAACTGTGGAAAGAGCCAAGATGTCCATCGACAGATGAATGGATAAGGAAGAGGTGGTATATATATACAATGGAATCTTATGCAGCCATCAAAAGGAATGAGATCTTGCCATTTGCAACGACATGGAATAGAACTGGAGGGCGTTATGCTGAGTGAAATAAGTCAATCAGAGGAAGACATGTATCATATGACCTCACTGATAGGAGGAATTCTTAATCTCAGGAAACAAACTGAGGGTTGCTGGAGTGGGGGGTGGGGTGGGAGGGATGGGGTGGCTGGTGATAGACATTGGGGAGGGTATGTGCTATGGTGAGCACTGTGAATTGTGCAAGACTGTTGAATCACAGATCTGTACCTCTGAAACAAATAATGCAATATATGTTAAGGAAAAAAAAAAGAGGAAGATAGCAGGAGGGGAAGAATGAAGGGGGGAAAATCGGAGGGGGAGACGAACCATGAGAGACGATGGACTCTGAAAAACAAACTGAGGGTTCTAGAGGGAAGGGAGGTGTGAGGATGGGTTAGCCTGGTGATGGGTATTAAAGAGGGCATGTTCTGCATGGAGCACTGGGTGTTATTCACAAACAATGAATCATGGAACACTACCTCAAAAACTAATGATGTAATGTATGGTGATTAACATAACAATAAAAATTTAAAAAAATAAAATAAAATGATATGCGTGAGTTCTCCCTTTAAAAACAAAATAACCACCTTACTGAGTTAAATCTTCCTTTGCATGTCCCTCCAATTACAGTCCCCTTGCCTTACTCCTCAGAAATACACACGAGTCTGAACTTGGTATATATCCTTCCAGTCATTTATATACTCTTACATATCTATCTATCTATCTATATAGCATACATGTATATGTACATATATGTATGTATGTGTATGTGTGTATATGCATGTGCGCACATGTATATGTACATATGTGTGTGTGTGTATATGCGTGTGTATACAGTTGACCTTTGAACAACACAGGCTTGAACTGCATGGGCCCACTTATACAGGTTTTTTTTTTTTTAAGATTTTATTTATTTATTTGTCAGAGAGAGAGACAGAGTGAGCACAAGCAGGGTGAGTAGCAGGCAGAGGGAGAAGGAGACTCTCCGCTGAACAGGGAGCCCAATGCAGGACTCGATCGCAGGACAACCTGAGCCGAAGGCAGATGCTTAACTGACTGAGCCACGCAGGCATCCCAACAGTTTTTAGAATTAAATACAGTACAGTACTGTAAATATATCTTCTCTTCCATGTGACTTTCTTAATAACATTTTCTTTTCTCTAACTTAGTTTACTGTAAGAATACAGTATATCATACATATGCATATAATACATAATACATATAACATACAAAATAAGTGTTAGTCGACTATTTATGTTAGTGGTGAGGCTTCTGGTCAACTGTAGGCTATTCGTAGTTAAGTTTTTGGGGAGTGAAAAGTTATATGTGGATTTTTTACTATTTTTGGCATTCCTAACCCCCATATTGTTCAAGGATCAACTGTGTGTGTGTGTATATATAATATATATATATATGCAAATTCTTGGAAACACATTTATGTGTTGGTTTTTTGACATTTATATCAACACTATTACACTGTATCCTGTCCTGCAACTTTTTTCACTTATTATGGTTTTTGACCTTTGTGCATTTTTGCTACATTTAAATCTAGATTAGTGTCCTTAACTATTATATCATATGAACATACCAGAGTTTAGTTATCCATTTCCTTGCAGATGGATGTTTAAGTTATGTCCAGTTTATTTCAAATAATACTGCGGGTGACCTATCCCCCTAGTGCATCTCTGGGACAGACAATTTTAAGATCATAGAATTTATTCATTTTCCTTTTACTGGGTACTTCTACAATACTTCCAAATTGCGCCATTTATAATCCCACTAGTAGTGTATAAAAGCATTTCGAGGGCACCTGGTTGGCTCAGTTGTTAAGCATCTGCCTTCCGCTCAGGTCATGATCCCAGGGTCCTGGGATCGAGCCCCTCATCGGACTCCCTGCTCAGCGGGAAGCCTGCTTCTCCCTCTCCCACTCCCCCTGCTGTGTTCCTGCTCTCACTATGTCTCTCTCTGTCAAATAAGTAAATAAAATCTTTAAAAGCATTCCTTTTCCTACACTTAACACCAGCATCTGATTTTGGCCAACTTAAAAACTTTGCCCATCTGAAATAGGTAGCTTATTGTGATTTAAATTTGTGTTTCCCTAATTACTAGTGAGGTTCTACATCCTTCCCTATTTATTGGCTGCTCACATTTCCTTTTCTGGAAATTCTTGAATATACCATTTATGCTTTTTTTCTGTTGAGTTGTTTATCTTATTGATTTATAGGAGTTCTTTTTTTTTTTTTAAGATTTTATTTATTTATTTGACAGAGAGAGACAGTGAGGGAGGGAACACAAGCAGGGGGAGTGGGAGAGGGAGAAGCAGGCTTCCCGCCAAGCAGGGAGCCCGATGTGGGCTCAATCCCAGGACCCTGGGATCATGACCTGAGCCAAAGGCAGACGCTTAATGACTGAGCCACCCAGGCGCCCTGATTTATAGGAGTTCTTTATAAATTCTGGTTAATCTTTTGTTTACTAGATATGTTGCAAGTATTTACTCATTTATAACTTGTCTTTTAACCTTTTTATGATTTATTCTGTCATACAAAAGTTTTAAGTCTTAAACTCTAATGGTGGCTTCTAACAGGCTTCTCTCATTCCTGTTGAACTGATTACAAATTTTACTAAGTCTTCCTGTGTTAAGTTCTAGGAAAAGAGACAAAAACTGATGTGTATGACTTGGTGATTTATGGGCTGATTGCCTTTTTTGGGAGAAAAATGTTATCTTGGGCATATTTATAGCATTTTCCTTAAGGAACAGAGTTCATTTTTATATTGTTGTGAATATTGTGTTGTTGTGGTAATGATTTTTTGATATCTAATAATAAAATGTTGACAATGGTAAAATCCTTGTAATAGATTTTAAAGTAAGAATTGATTTTGCCTTTTATTGTATACCCTTTGAAAGTGTTTATTTAGGACTCTTTTTCCTGGATTTTTCTAGTTATTAGGATCTGCTATCTATAATTGTGCTGCAAATGATTTCAGACTGTTTAAAAAATATCTTAAATAATGTCTCTTTTCAGACAGAAATCATAGCAGGCTAGGGCCAGTCCACCAGCTTGGAATCCCAGCTCTACCACTTATTAAGCAAAAACCTTTGTCAAGTCACTTTTGTTCTTTGTTTCTCAGTTTCCTCATCTGTAAAATGGGGTAATAATAGCGTTGGTCGTGAGACTGGTATGAAGGATAAATGTCATCACACACCAGAACATGCCAGAGTAGTGGATGGCACAGGGAAAGCACATTCTAGATGCTGGCAGTCACGGTTTCTCAGATCTTTCAAGATTCTTACAAATGAGGAAACACATTGTAGATTTAGTGCTCTCTGGAAATAATATTCAAGCTGAAGAGCAGCTCATTTCCCTAAATGTCGTGCAACGTGTCATTAGGGATACCAGAAAATGCACAAATACAAAAACCGCTGAGAGCGCATATTAACCCAGCACTCTTCTATAGATTCTCTGTGACACCCTTTCCGCCCCCCAAGCTTGGTAGCTTGTCTACTCCAAACACGTAGGATCAACAATTTAAAAACCAAAACACAAAAGATAAAACTTTGAACCACGGGCGCCTGGGTGGCTCAGTTGGTTAAACGACTGCCTTCGGCTCAGGTCATGATCCTGGAGTCCCGGGATCAAGTCCCGCATCGGGCTCCCTGCTCGGCAGGGAGTCTGCTTCTCCCTCTGACCCTCCTCCCTCTCATGCTCTCTGTCTCTCATTCTCTCTGTCTCAAATAAATAAATAAAATCTTAAAAAAAAAAAAAAACTTTGAACCACATCTCCAAAGTCCGACCCTTCACAAGCATAATTGTACAATTGTTTGGTGTAAATATTTGTTCACTTCTCCCTCCCCCACTAGTCTGTAAGCTCCATGAAGGCCAAGGCAATAGAGATGCCAAATTGTGGATCAGTTGAATTCACTTATTCATATATATTTAGAGCAGCTTGGTGAACCCTTTGTTCTGCCCACAGGCCCTGGCTGGCTGCATGCCTGGTTGTGGACACTCTTCCACCAGCTTACTACCATAGAGCCATAGAGCGCTGGGTCTGGAGTGACAAGAGCTGAGTTTGAGACTTGGCCCCCCATCAACTGACCAATAATTGACACAGCCTCCCTAAGCTTCAGTGTCTTCAACTATAAAGGAGATGCTATCGTTAAAGATTGAGTGAAATTAACACGGAAAGTGATGTAAAAATAGAGGGTTTTAAATGGTGAAAGTGGAATTCACCAGAAATTCCTTTGACGACAATACCTAGATATTAAAATGAAGACTGATGTATACATATGACAGGATGTGAAGTCGAACGATATTGTTTGCAATCTACACTCTCTCCTTACCTTGGTAAATCATTCTGAAACGAGCTCACCCCCAACCCACAGCTCCTCCATTCAAAAATGATGCAATCCTGACCTATGATGTTTTCAGAAGTGTTTTCTGAGCATTGGCAGCTTAACTAAAAGCATCCTCTCTATTTTTTTTCTTGCTATTGCATATGGGATAACCGCTCTCACCTGTTAACCCCCTAGCAGAAAATCCGCCTGCCGCACAATAGCTTGCAAACACAGCGTGTGCTGCATAAAAAAGTCAGTGGGCAGGGCATGGGGTCAGCCTGCCTTTGGGGGCAGGCTGGTTTTGTTGGCACGTCCCTTTTGTGAAGGATGTAGTCATTGTTCTACAGCCTGTATCAGGCTGCACACCATCTATTTACTTGCTATCCTTGAACTAACAGGGGGTATTTTCCCCCAGCCGTAAATGGGCTGGTGTGAGAGAAGCTTCTCCTGCTGAGGGACTCACTTCTGCACCAAGTCCTCTTTGTTAATCTTCTGCAAAATAAGGCAGTTTTCTGTTGAAGAGAAAGCAATAATTAATTTTTCATAAGAGCAGCAAAGTTGTGAATAGCAGAGGACCTCTTGAATAAAGAGCTTAGAGGTTCCAAAGAGAGAAGAATAACAAAGCCCAGGGGGAGGGGAAAAAAAAAAGCATATTCTTTCTTACACTATTTATCATTCCCCCCACCCCTTCATGCCCTGTTAAGAAGGAAGAAGCCATTTATGCAAACTAACAGTTCTTCAAATCTCATGAACCTTAATTTTAATCTTCATCAGTGCCTTTTTAAATGAATAATACAGTGACCTTCAGTTTTGTCCTGTATTATGTGAGGTTGATTCATAAAGACTGCTTTAGTTTTTTAAATTAAGGCAAAAGCTGTATGTATTCTACTCAGTTCTAGCATTAGCGTTATCCCAAGTGTGGCATTTATGTTCTTTCGCTTCTGTGGTATAAATAAATATCAAAGTAGGAAGACCAGTGTGAACTCTACAAGGAATAATAAACTAAAATAATATGGCATTGATTTTGTTCAGGGCGTCTAAATGCGTTTTTATGATTGTGTATGTTTATAGCTTCTTCACACAAGTGACATGAATTCCGGGCAATTAAAAAGGACATGAATTTCAAGACATATTAGGAAGAGGCTCTGCTTTTTTTTTTTTTTTTTTTTTGAGGCTCTGCTTTCTAATAGCTCTGCATTTGACCAAGTTGTGGTTCTTGAGAAAAGCACTGCAGATTTGAGACTTCCACCTTAAGAAGTGGAGTTATTGCCATTTTGTATTGTTTTACAATATTATTGCAAGGAAACCACATTAGGGGACTTGATTTTGGCTGCTGAAATGCTCTATGAGGATATAACAATTTAATAAAAGAGCAGAGAAAGATGCCTTTACACCACATACGTATTTTCATTTTGCATTTCCTCCAGTCGAGGGCCCCTTAGACTGGCTTTGAGTCTTGTTGCAGAGGTCTCAACGTTTTTCACCTTGAGTGAAAGAGACATGGCCCAGGAGCCTGGGAGCCCTGCAAGGTCACAGAGAGAACTCCTTTACAAAGGGAGGAGAACCCCACATGGACAGCCTTCCACATGACGAATTTAAGACACTTGATGTTCTCATGCATTTCAATAGGATAATAGGCACTCTCTTTATTGCTCAGCTAACTTTTCTGTCTGCTCTGTGTCCTTCTCAGAGCATTACTGTTATTCTTTTAAACAATTTTTTGTATTATCTAGATTACTCAAGTAATACATAAATATCAACTCCTTGAAAAAATTAAAACATTACAGAGAAGTTAAAGTCCTCTTGGATCTTGACCACCAATAGGGGTTCCTGTTTGCCCTCCTCTCTCTAGTACCTCCCCCGCCCCCATTTCAGCAACCATGCTCAGCTTGGTCTACATCCTTGGAAATGTCTTATATACATTAAGCACAATGCCTGCAAGTCAATAGCGTTAAACAACTAGATAGGATTATTTTTAAAAGGGGTTCCCCCCCACTTGGTATAATATTCTGTGTATCTTTCTGCTTTTTTTTTTTTTTACTCATTAATATTTCCTGGAGATCTTTCCATGTTAATCCATATAGATCTACTTCATTTGTTCTAATTGCTTCATGATATTTCATGGTGTGCTTGTGCTGTGGTTATTTAGCTTTTATCCTAGACAGGCACATTTATTTGTTTTTCCAATTTTCTGCTATTAGAAATGCTGCAGTAGTCTGACTTCTTGCACACAAGAATGCTCCTCCAGGTGCATATCTACAGGTGGGATTGCTGGGCCACAGAACATGCACATTTTATGGTTTAATAGGTAGGGCCACATTGCTCTCCCCACTGGAGGCACCAGTTTACATTCCGACCAGCAATGTATGAGGGTTTGCATGTCTCTGCATCCTCACCAGTATTTATCAGACATTAAAATGTGTGTGACTTGAATGCATGCAAAGTGGTGTCTTTTTATTTCTCTTATTATTAATGAGATTAAGCCACTTGTTATATGTTTATTGACTATTGGCATTTCCTCCCTATGATTTGTTTTTTCTGCTGGGTTATTTGCCTTATGGATTTGTAGGAGTTTTGTGTGTGTGTATGTGTGAATGTATCTATATATATGGACATATAGATACACAGCATATGATATAATATACACACACTGTGTTGTAATCTTGTATCTGCTAGATACATTTCTATCATTTAAATTTGTTTTATGGTATCTTTTTGTCACCTGGCCTTCATTTAAATTTGTTTATGGTATATTTTTGTCACCATTGTTTTTGACTTAGATTTCTTTTTTCTCTCTCTTTTTTTAAAGATTTTATTTATTTATTTGTCAGAGAGAGAGAGCACAAGCAGAGGGAGCAGCAGAGGCAGAGGGAGAAGAAGACTCCCCGCTGAGCAGGGAGCCCGATGCGGGACTCGATCCCAGGATCCCGGGATCATGACCTGAGCGGAAGGCAGCCGCTTAACCAACTGAGCCACCCAGGCACCCCTCTTTTTTCACAATCTTACTCTTCTTTTCCCCAAATTTCCTTGTAAACATGCTGTGATTATCATCCTGAGCACATGGTACACTGGTTACTTTTCTAACTAATCATACCCAAGTGAGGTTTGTTGACCTTGTCGCCACCTATCATTCATAGCTGTAGGAGAGGCTCACGTGAGAAGGAAATAGTAATTGCTACTAAAACCCATTTGCGGCAGCCTACCTGGGATGTGCAACTTTTCTTCCAGATATTTATCTAGGTTGAGGGCTTGAAGTTTGAGGGAACGTATATATGGGGATGGCGAGTGCAATTATATATGGGAGGTTAAGGGTTTTTTTTAAAGGTATAATTGGGAAGGAAGAAAACCCAACTCAGCAGTTTCCCTGCCAGCTACTTTTTAGAAACTATGGGCCCATGACTCCCAAGGCTGTATTCTGGGTTTTATTGTGCACTTCAAATTGGGATATATCTCACAACAGTTGCATTTAATTGGGAGATTATTAAAAAGCATGCACAAATTCAGAGTTTCTCACCCAGAAAATGCTGCTCGTATCCAGCCTAAATGAAGCCATTCTTCCTTCTGTGTTCCACTGTCCTGGAAGATGTATAAAGAAGGTAAACCAGGACAGAGCTTTGGTTAGACTGCTGTCCCCCAAACTTCAGTGATTTGAAAACCATCTTTACAAATATTGCCGTAATAAACTTTCCTCCTGTGCTATTATTTACTTAATACTCTTCTTAAATCACCTATTCTGTGATTGTAAATAAATTTATTGAAAAGGATAAATTTAATCTTTATCACTACCACAAATGTTTCACTTGTCATATATAAAATAGATCATAACCATGAAAATAAATACAAACACAGTAATTATGTAGTAGGGAAGTACTCTGCACCTGTGGTCCCGAGCTCTTGTTGAAAGGGGAGATTTAGCTGGGGTGCCAGGGTGGCTCAGTCAGTTGAGTGTCCAACTCTTGATTTCAGCTCAGGTCATGATCTCAAGGTCATGAGATTGAGCCTCAGTAGGGAGTCTGCTGGAGATTCTCTCTCCCTCTCCCTCTGCCTCTCTCCCTGCTCGTGCTCTCTCTCACTCTCTCAAATAAATAAATAAATAAAATCTTTATTAAAAAGGCGGGGAGGGGTGCCTGGGTAGCTCAGTCAGTTAAACATCTGCCCTTGGCTTAGGTCATGATCTCAGGGTCCTGAGTTCAAGCCCTGCGTCATCAGGCTCCCTGCTCAGCGAGGAGTCTTCTTCTCCCTCTCTCTCCCTCCCCTCCCACTCGGCTCTCTCTCTCTCTCAAATAAATAAATAAAATCTTTTTAAAAATAAATAAATAAATAAAAATTTTTATAAAGGGGGAGATTTAGCAACTATTACTTAGAGAAAAAGTGTTAAATACATAATGGTACCAAACTAAGATTTTCTCTTTGATATAAATAGAATAGAGAGAGGATTGAAATGAGGTCCAGTGCTATGCTGCCTAAAATCATGTTGGGAATCACCACTATCCCACATTTAGGAAAATAGTGGTATGGCCGATGGATTGGAGTATCCCAGTGAAGGAGAGTATCCTTAGTCTAGGAGAAAGTGCAAGATATGTCCCTAGTAATTTTCCTAGTAATTCTGAGGCCAAGTTGCCTGTTCCTCCAAAACACATGCTTTGTCCAATCTCCTCTTAGAGTGCCATTGATTGAATACATCACCTTCAAATGAATTAATTGACTGTACAGCCCTTTGAGTGCCTGCATGCTTTTTTCAGTGTGAGGTCATTGCTCTGTGTATCCAGATCAGATACTCTGCTGGGTTTTGCTTGGTCCTAGACCAGTGAGCCTCACATATAAGAATGGTTCCATCAGAGTCACACCCAGCAAATGCTGTTTTTCACAGGGAGCATAAGGTGGGGAAGGGAGAGTAGGAAGGATGGGGAAATCTATTCAGTGGCCATACTTTGCAAAGTACATCCATGTGACCTTAGAGTCTACTTACCTTGCTTTGGGTTCAAATGTCATCATGTACCCATTGTATTTTTTAGATATTTTGAAATCATGCATGTACTTTTCAAAAATAAGTAATAAAAACGGGTTTTTTTAATTATTGCATTTATTTCCTACCCCATTTTCCTCCCCTTCCAGTCCTACTCCCAGAGGTAGCCAATTTTAACCCATTCTATTTGTAAGCCTTCTGGTGGTAAGCTCCACATTTCTATATAATATGCTCCTACTTTTGTTTGGTCATTTATCACCTTACACTTATACAATGTGTAGCCACTTCTTGCTGTGTTGGATAAGAATGTAATTAATAAATAACATCACCCTCCCCCTTTCCTCTTGCTTCATTACGCTTTGGCTGTTGAGAAGTCATGCCAATCTGATTCTCAGTCCTTTACAGGCAATCTGTTTAGTCCCTGTGAGAACTTTCAGGATCCTTTATTTTTATGGTTCTGAAATTTTGTAATGATGTATACATGACTTATGCCCGAGTATTCCAGACTTTTGTAAAGATATCAGTTCAGTTATCTCCAGTAATTTCTTAGTATTTCATATCTTTTGATGCTCTTAGTAACAGCATCTTTTCTTACATTTTAATTTCTGAGTATTCATTTTAGCATATGTAAATATAATTGAAATTGCATAATGATACCATATCTTGCAACCTTGTTAAACTCACATATTAGTTATAGTAGCATTTTTGTACATTTTCTTGAATTTTCTACATGAACAATCATGTCATCTGTAAATAAATTTTACTTCTTCCTTTCCAATCTGGCCTTTTATTTCTTTTACTTCATCCATTGGCTAGAAACCCAAGGGCACTACTGAATAGAAGTGGGAAGTGTGGACATCTTTGTTTTGTTTCTGGTCTTGTGGGGAAATATTCAGTCTGTTACCATTAAGTATCATGCTAGCATATGTTTTTGGCAGATACCCTTTTTTCATACTGGAGGTATTCCCTATTAATTCCTACCTTTTTGAGAGCTCTTATCAGGAATGTATGTTAAAATATATAAAAAAACTTATACAACTCAATCCCCCAAAAAACAATTCAATTAAAAATGGGCAGAAGACGTAAACAGACATTTCTCCAAAGAAGACATACAGATGGCCAACAGACACATGAAAAAGTGCACAACAACATTCACCATCAGGGAAATGCAAATCAAAACTACAAGAAGATATCTCCTCACACCTGTCACACAACAACACAAGAAACAACAAGTGTTGACGAGGATGTGGAGAGAAAGGAACCCTCTTGCACTGCTGGTGGGAATGCAAACTGGTGCAGCCATTCTGGAACACAGTATAGAGTTTCCTCAAAAATTTAAAAATAGGGGCACCTGGGTGGTTCAGTTGATTAAGCATCTGCCTTCAGCTCAGGACGTTATCCCAGGCTCCTGGGATCAAGCCCCCCATTGGGCTCCCTGCTCAGCAGGGAGTCTGCTTCTCCCTCTCCCTCTACCCCAATCCCCCACTCATTCTCTCTCTCTCTCAAATAAATAAGTAAAATCTTAAAAAAAAAAGTTAAAAATAGAACTACCCCACCACTCAGTAATTGTGGGTAGTTACGCCAAAAAATACAAAACACTAATTCAAAGGAATACATGCACCCATGGGTTTATAGCAGCATTATTTACAATAATCAAGATACAAAAACAGCCCAAGTATCTATCAACTGATGAATGGATAAAGAGGATGTGGTATATAAGCAAAATAAGTCTTTTGATGCTGTTAGTAACAGTATCTTTTCTTACATTTTAATTTCTGAGTATTCTTGTTAAGTAAATATACATATGCTATATGTATTTGAAAGACAAATAGCATATGATTTCACTCACATGTGAAACTTAAGAAACAAAACAAATGAGCAAAGGGAAAAAAGAGACAGACAGACAAAGCAAGAAAGAGACTCTCAACTATAGAGAACAAACTGATGGTTACCAGAGGGGAGGGGAGTGGCGGGTGAGTTAAATAAGTGATGGGGATCAAGGAGTGCACTTGTGATGAGCACTGGGTGATGTATGGAATTGTTGAATCACTATATTGTACACCTGAAACTAATATAACACTGTATATTAACTATACTGGGATAAAAATTTAAAACTTAATAAATAAAAAAAGGAATGTATGTTAGATTTTATCAAAGCCTTTTTTTGCATCTATTAAGATGACCATACGTTTTTTCTTTACAGCTTATTAATATAGTGAATTACATTGATTTTTAAATGTTAAGCCAACTTTGTGTTTCTGGGATAAAAATCTTCTTTATCTCTCTATGCATTGTTGGATTTGATATGCTGAAATTTTGTTTAGAATTTTTGTAGGTTCATGAGGGATATTAGTCTGTTTTCTTTGCTGGCAATGTCCTTGTCTAGTTTTGGTATTAGGGCAATACTGAGCTCATACAGTAAGTTGGAAAATATCTCCTCCATTCCAATTTCCTGGAAGAGTTGTGTAGACTTGGTATTATTTCTTCCTTAATATTTGATATAATTCACTGGTGAACTCATCTGGCCTGGAGTTTTTTTTGTGGACGATTATTTTTTAATTAAAAATTTCTTTGGTAGACATAGGGCTATTAGGTTATCTGTTTCTTCCTGAGTGAGCTTTGGTAATAATTTGTGTCTTTCAAATAACTTGTCCATTTCATCTAAGTTATCAAATTTGTTGGCATAAAGTTCTTCACAATATTCCCCTGTTATCTTTTATTCCCTGTGGAATATATAGTGATGTCACCTCTCTTGGTCCTATTATCTGCAATTCTGTTTTCTTTTTCTGTTTTTCTTGATAAGACTGACTACAGGCTTATCATTTTTATTGATCTTTTCAAAGAACTAGCTTTTGGTCTCATTGATTTTTTTCTATTGTTATTCTTTTCTCTATGTCATTGTTTTATGTTCCGTCTTTATTATTTCCTTCCTTCTACATAGTTAAGTTTAATTTGCTCTTGCTTTTTAAGTTTTTTGCAGGAAAGCTAAGACTTTTCTTCTTTTCTAATATAGGCAGCTGGTACTATAAATTTCCCCCTCCATACTGCTTTAGTGGCATCCTCCAAATTCTATGTTATTTTAATTTTCACTCAGTTAAAAATACTTTCTAAATTCCAATTCATCTTTGACCCATGAGATATTCAAAAGTATATTATTTTGTTTCCAAATATTTAAGGATTTTTCAAGGACTATTCTGTTGCTTATTTTTTATTTAATCCCATTATGATCATAGAATATGCTTTGTGTGACTAGGATCTTTTTTAACTTACTAAAACTTTTTTTATAGCCCACAATATGGTCTATTGTTGTAAATGTCCATATGCTCATGAAAAGAATGTGTATTCTGCTGTTGGGTGAAATTATTCTGTAAATGTCAATTAAATAAGTTGTTTGATAGGGTTGTTTAGATCTTCTATTTCCTTATTGATTTTCTGTCTACTTGTTCTATATATCATTGAGATAAGAGTATTGAAATTTCTGACTACATTTAGTCTATTTCTTCTTGCAATTATACTGGTTTTGTCTCATGTATTTTGAAGCTCTGTTATTAAGTGCATAGACCTTTATGATTTGTGATTATTATGTGCTCTTGATGAATTAAACCCTTTATCATTATGCAATGACAGTCTTCATCCCCCTATCCTTTGATTGTTCTGAGTATGATATATTTTTCCATTCTTTTACTTTTAACCTACTTGTGCCGTTATATTTGGAGTGTGTTGCTTATAGGCAATAGTCAAGTCTTGCTTTTATTTAATCTGACAATCTCTGCCTTTTAATTGTGGCATTTAGACCATTTATATTTAATGTGACATGTGATGTAATTAGGTTTAAATGCTGTTTCTTTTATTTGTCATCCCCTCTTTGTTCCCTTCTTCCTCTTCTCCCACCTTACTTTGGATTAATTATTTTTTACAATTTATTTTATGTCCTTTGTTGGATTATCAGCTATAACTCTGTTTTTTGTTAATTACTTGTTACTTCAGGGTTTATAAGTATATATATTTAGTTTATCATAGTCCACTTTCAAGTTATTTTTTGCCACTGCACACATAGTGTAAGAATCTTGAAACAGTATATTTCTATTTCTCCCCCTGCCAGTCTTTTTTGCCATTATTACCATACCTTTAACCTCTAGAAGTGTTACAAACCCCACATTATTTTTGTTTAAATAGTTATCTTTTAAAGAGATTTTTAAAATTAGGGTATATATATATATATGTGTGTGTGTGTGTGTATGTATATATGTATGTATGTGTATATGTGTGTGTATGTGTATGTGAGTGTGTGTATGTGTGTGTGTATCCATTTCCATTGTTCTTCTCTCCTTTTTGTAAATTCCCATTTCCATCTCACCTCATTTTCCTTCTGCTTAAATGATTTTAACATTTCTTGTAGTGCAGTCTACTGGTAATGTGTTCTTTTAGCTTTTGTATGACTGAAAAAGTCTTTATTTACCTTTTCTTTTAAATTATAATGTCCAATTTTATTGCTATAAAAACTGAGTGAAGTGTCCATGAGTTGAAAACTTATGTCCACACAAAACCCTGCATATGAATGTTTACAGCAGCTTTATTCATAATTGCCAAACATGGGAGCAGCCAAGATATCCTTCAGCAGTGAATAGATGAACAAACTGTGGTACTTTCAACAATGGAATATTATTCAGCAAAAAAAGAAATGAACTATCAAGCAACAGAAAGACACAAAGAAGCCTGAAACACACTGCTAAGTGAAAGAAGCCAATCTGAAAAGGCTACATGCTATATAATTCCAACTCTATGACGTTCTGGAAAAGGCAAAGCTAGGGGGCAGTAAAGAGATCAGTGCTTGCTGGGGTGGGGGGGGGCGCTAGTTGGGAGGGAGGGATGAATAGGCAGAGCACAGAGGATTTTTACGGCAGTGGAACTATTCTGTGTGGTACTGGAATGATGGACACATGTCACTATATCTTTGTCAAAACCCATGGAATGTACAACACAAAGAGTGAACTCTAATGTAAACTATGGACTTTAGTTAATAATATGTCAATAATGACTTATCAGTTGTAACAAATGTACCACAGTAATGTAAGATGTTAATAATAGGGTAACAGGTGATGAGTGGGAGGGTATATGGGAACTCTGTACCTTAGTTCAATTTTTCCCTAAAACTAAAATTAATAAAAAACAATAAATCTATTTTTAAAAACCTCAGTTAAGCAGTATACATTGTAGTTATAGAATATGTGTGTGTATAAAGTATATATTTATTTATAGTACTTATATATACTATTTAACATAGTAGTTAAACCCATGGATTCTGGAATCACACTGTCTGGGTTCAAATCCTGACCCTGCCACTTAAAAACTATGTAACCTTTGGGCAAGTGGCTTAATCAGTTTGTGTTTCAGTTTTCCCACATAGAAAATAATAATAAAATAAAAATAAAACAGTAATAGAATCAGGGTGCCAGGGTGGCTCAGTCGGTTAAGTGTCTGCCTTCTGCTTAGGTTGTGATCTCAGGATCCTGGGGTTGAGTCCCCATGATCAGGCTCCTTGCTCAGCAGGGAGTCTGCTTCTCCCTCTATCCCTCCCCCCTGCTCCTGCACTCTCTCTCTCTCTTTCTCAAATAAATAAATAAAACTGATTAAAAAACAGTAATAGAATCTATTTCATAGAGTTATTATGAGGATTGAATTACATATGAAGACTTTGAACAGACCCTGGTACATACTAAACACACATAATTATATCTATGGTTAGTGTTATTTGATCATGAATACTCACTTGAAAAAGAAAGTCTCAACATATTTTGGAAACCACCTCCTGAATACACTCTACATGATGAAGAGTGGGGTCTTCAATATGTAAATTTTCTTTTTTTAAAAAGATCTTATTTATTTATTAGACAGAGAGAGAGCACATGCACAAGCAGGGGGAGTAGCAGGCAGAGGAAGAGGGAGAAGAAGGCTCCCTGCAGAGCAGGGAGTCCTATGCGGGGATAGATCCCAGGACCCTGGGACCATGACCTGAGCCAAAGGCAGACGCTTAAAGGACTGAGCCACCCAGGCACCCCTAAATATGTAAATTTTCATGTATAAGGATGTGAATTATGCCAATCTGGTATAATTGCCATTTTGCACATTAAATCCCTGGCTTTGAAGGGCGCCTGGGTGGCTCAGTTGGTTAAGCAACTGCCTTCGGCTCAGGTCATGATCCTGGAGTCCCGGGATCGAGTCCCGCATCGGACTCCCTGCTCAGCGGGGAGTCTGCTTCTCCCTCTGATCCTCCCCCTCTCATGCTCTCTGTCTCCCATTCTCTCTCTCAGATAAATAAATAAATAATCTTTTAAAAAAAAAATCCCTGGCTTTGGGACTGCCTGATTTGGTGCTGTTGGCCATAGTGGCATTGGTTTTGGTGCCATTCATTGCATTTCCTTCAAGATAAAATATTTCTGAATTTAAGAATTCTGTAAGGGGGCACCTGGGTGGCTCAGTCGTTAAGCGTCTGCCTTTGGCTCAGGTCATGATCCCAGGGTCCTGGGATCGAGCCCCGCATCGGGCTCCCTGCTCTGTGGGAAGCCTGCTTTCCCTCTCCCACTCCCCCTGCTTGTGTTCCCTCTCTCGCTGTGTCTCTCTCTGTCAAATAAATAAATAAAATCTTTAAAAAAAAAAAAAAAAGAATTCTGTAAGGACGCTCGATTAAAGCACTTGGCTTGTTAACAACCAGAGGCTTTCCACAGGCACGAAGCTACTGAACATCTTCCTGGAGCTAGCTCTGTTCCCATGTGCCAGTCAGCTGTAGATGTCACAGCACAGGTGCTGTAGAGACCTCTGCAGGGGAAAGATGCAGATGGCCAGGCCCCCTTCTCGATACTCTACCTCAAGGGACTACACCTGCACTCTTGGACCCCTGGCCACTCACCTGCAGACAGACACCCAGCCCAGTCAGAGTCTCTACATTCCCTTTCACTGAAAAAGGATAGGTTCACTAAATATAGAATTCTTAGGTTGACAGGGTTTTTTTTTCCTTTCAGTACTTGAAAAATGTGATTCCACTGTCTTCTCACATGAATGATTTCTATTTAGAAAGCCACAGTAATCCTTAACCTTTGATTCTCTCTGTATAATGTGTCTGTTTATCTGAAGCTGCTTTCAAGATTTTCTTCCCATCACTTTAAAGCCAGTTGATTAGGATATACCTTGCTGTCTCTTTCTTCATGTTTCTTGTCCTCAGGGCTCATTAATCTTTGTGGATCAGTGTTTTTATTGTTTTCATCAAATTTGGAAATTTTTTTTAGTCATTAGTTCCTCAACATTTTTTTCGGTCCTGCCCTTTCTCTCCTCTATTTCGGGGACTCCCAATTCCCATGTATTCGGTGGCTTAAAGTTATCCCACAGCTCACGGATGCTTGGCTCATTTTATAAAATTCTCTTTCTCCTGATCTTTTGTTCTGAATGTTTTCTATTGCCGTGTCTTCAAATTCACTAGTATTTTCTTCTGCAGTCTCTAACCTACCATTAATCCTATACAATGTAATTTTTGTCTTAGATATTGTAGTTTGCTTTAAAGATTTATTAGGTAGGGGCACCTGGGTAGCTCAGTTGGTTAAGCATCCAACTCTTGATTTTGGCTCAGGTCATGATCTCAGGGTCATTGGATTAAGCCCCACATCAGGCTCCATGCTCGGCCTGGAGTCTGCTTGTCCCTCTCCCTTTACTCCTCCCCCCACTCACACTCCTTCTCTCCCTCTCTCTCTCAAATAAATAAATAAAAATGTTTAAAGATGTGTTAGATGATGGGGAGCCTGGGTGGCTCAGTTGTTAAGTGTCTGCCTTTGGCTTAGGTCATAATTCCGGGGTCCTGGAATCAAGCCCTGCATTGGACTCCCTGCTCTGCGGGGAGCCTGCTTCTCCCTCTCCCACTCCCTCTGCTTGTGTTCCCTCTCTCGCCGTGTCTCTCTCTGTCAAATAAATAAATAAAATCTTTTAAAAAAATTAAAAAAAAATAAAGATGTGTTAGGTGAGATCAAAGAAGTGTTTGGTTTGGGGGTAATTATTCCCCACAATTGAGGCAAACTGTTCTGTGTATGTACACAAGATGCTGTGAATCTTGAAGTTTTCCAATTCTGGAGGTTGGGAATAGACACTATTCCCAGGCCTGTGTAAGCAATTGACACTGTTCTCTGTCCTTTGTATGGGTTTTCACCTGGCCATGGGTAGTGGCTTCCCATGCACACACTTTTACTTCCTCAGCCAAATACTCTAGAAGAACCATGTTCAGATCTTTGGAATTCTCTCTCTATGCAGTTCTGTCTAGTACTCTTTCTTCTCTGTAAGCTCTAGCTGCCAAGGTCAATTCTTAAACACATCTGTATCCACTCAACTCCAGGACTCCATTCACTCCACCTGGGTTCACCCTCTTTGTGCTGTGGCCTGGAACCTCCCTACAGGCAGTAAGCTTGGGAAATCACAGGATCTCTTCATTTGTTTCCCTATTCTCAAGGATCACTAGTTTTTTGTTGGCTAACGTCCAGTGTCTTGCATCGTATTTTTTCCTACATTTTGTCCATTCTTCTGGCTTGTCTTAGGTAGGAGGGTAAATCAAGTCCCTGTTATTCCATTTTGACTAGGAGTAGAAATTTGGCACTTACTCTCATTTTAGTGAGGTTTCAGTCAAGAGAGGAAATAATGCATGTACTCATTCCACCATATTGAACCAGAAGCGCAAAGAGCACATTTTTAAAAGAATGCTGCTGCTTATGGTATTAGAGCCTCTATTAACACAAGCTCATGACCTTGTAATTATTTATCAAATTCATAATCTCTGAATGGACTTATTGAGGAGAGGAAACTCATTCACTTTGGGATTATCTTAGGGCTAAATGGGAGCTCTATAAATGTTTGTTGAATGAGTGAGTGAGTGAGTGAGTGAGTGAGTGAGTGAATGATGTCGTTACTGGTAAGGTTGCAGATATAAGGAGTTGAGACTGAAGGTGAGGGTGCTTTTAGTTAAGATCTTGTAGGGAAATGCAGTTTGTAGGGAAATGCAGGACATTATTCTTTTAGGCTGCAGCTTTTCGGAGATGTTGACATTAGCACCTGCTTCTGCCTTTGTGGCAGGAAACACTTCTTTAAAATGCTGTCATACATTGTTCTGGTGGAATGTGTCCTCAACACTTGGTAGAATTTTATTCTTGGCCATTAATCCTGGTCATTTTCTAATCTGATCTCAGTGTGAAAATTATTGTGGAATAACAGAAAAATATATCTTTCCAACCCATCTATTCCCTTGTTTTATTTTTATGTAATACCAGTTTAATATTTTAAAGAATCCTTAAGGTTCAATGTATAGTTATAAAGACAAATGGATATACTTTAAGACCAAATTTCCTCAGTTTTTTTCCTTTTCTAAAGAGTATGGAACTGTATCATATATTTTTTAAATCTTTCAAAGATTCAGAAGCTGAGAAAATTGAGTGAGATAATCTAAATATGTCCCTTATTAATTCTGTGGCTTATAAAGTCAGCATAGCATAGTGGTCTCAAGTAACTGTGGGGCTGATTGCTTGTGTACAGCTTCACCTTTTACCAGCTGTCTGACCTTGGGCAAGTCACTCGACCTTTCCAAGCCTCAGTGTATGTTACGTAAAATGGGCTAGTAATAGTACATTCTCAGTTGTTATAAAGATTAAAATGGTTATTGCTTATGAAATGCTTTAAATGGTTCCTGATACATGGTAAGTACTAGGTAAGCATAGGTAAACAAAAATAAGATAAAATGAAGTGAAATAGAATAAAATAAGAATAAAACCTTAGTCCATCTTTTAGCATTTTGTCTCATTCTGCCTTTCCCAAGAAGTAAAATCTCCACTGTCTGTTTCATCAAAATATTTCCTACTTTAATAGGCTGCATTTTTGGAAACCAGTTGAATATTGAAGGTAAAGGAACCTTTCCTAATTTCCTTTTCTAGATCTTTTATACAGCAATGATTCCTGTCTCCCTACTTATTTCACTGGGTCATGTTTAACCAGACTTTTTCCTTGACCTTCACCTTTCCTTTGGTCAAAACCTTCAGTTTTCCTCAATTCTACCTGAAATTCTGCCTCTGAACTGTCCCCTCCCCAGCACCAAGTTGATGCTAGGGATTTCTCATCATAATGTCCAATCTACCCTCACCTTTGTTATGCAACTATTACTTGGCATGCTTTAACACCACAAATATGTTTTCTATCCTCACTGAGTTCCTTCCTAATTTACATCCTTATTTTCTTCAGTATTCTGATTTCACAGGTATCTAAGGCTTGCAACATTATTTCAGGTTGTTAGAAACGTACTTTTGATTTACTATCCCTTTTCCATTTTTAAGCTTATTTATCTATTATTTAATTTATTATAATTTACATTTATATCCTGTATTTTATATAATGATATGATTTTTAGTATATGCTTAGTTTAATAATATTTGATATTGCTTTATTATTTAGCATCCTCTGTCTAGGCCATGATTGTCCTAGCATATCATTGTCCAGATTATTAAGAAGTTGTTAAAAAAAAAAAAAAAGCTTAATCAGCAAGAAGTGATTGACTTTATTTTGTAAATATGACTCAGCTAAAGGCCTTTTGAAATTTATATTGATTTATGTTTTTATTCTGTCATCTCATCTTTCTGATGCCATCTTTGGGGACTTCTGTGCACAATGCATATCCTTTATATCTGTTTCTAGCTGGGTATTTGAGGCAAGGGAGACCCACAAGGAAAACTCTACAGAAACAAGGATGAGCCTAAAATCAAAGTTTCCTAATTAAAATTAATTTCAGTACAGTCCAGTCCCATCCAACATCAGGGGACTTGACGGCTGTCCAAAGGGCATGTCAAACCCACGTCCCACGTACCTCTGCCTGCCTGCCCCACTGGTGCTCACTGTTCTTAGTGTATAGACGGCAAAGACTCTGGGGCCATCTGACAAGAGAACCTCAGTTATGCAGACTACCCTCCTTCATCACACGGCAGCCCTGTGCAGTAACAAGTACGTATTATGAGGGTGGGATAAAGTGTAGATTAAATAAAGCCACATTGTGATGGGTCACAGTTTCTAAACAAACCCTCCTGACTGATTTGGGCCTGACACTTCTTTTTTTTTTTTTTTCATGTGTTCTCCAAATTAATTCTTTTTTCTTTTTATGTTATGTTCATCACCATACCTTACATCAGTAGTTTTTGATGTAGTGTTCCATGATTCATTGTTTGTGCATAACACCCAGTGCTCCATGCAGAACGTGCCCTCTTTAAAACCCATCACCAGGCTAACCCATCCTCCCACCCCCCTCCCCTCTAGAACCCTCAGTTTGTTTTTCAGAGTCCATCGTCTCTCATGGTTCGTCTCCCCCTCCGATTTCCCCCCCTTCATTCTTCCCCTTCTGCTATCTTCTCTTTTTTTTTTTCTTAACATATATTGCATTATTTGTTTCAGAGGTACAGATCTGTGATTCATCAGTCTTATACAATACACAGCGCTCACCATAGCACATACCCTCCCCAGTGTCTATCACCAGCCACCCCATCCCTCCCACCCCAACCCCCACTCCAGCAACCCTCAGTTTGTTTCCTGAGATTAAGAATTCCTCCTATCAGTGAGGTCATATGATACATGTCTTTCTCTGATTGACTTATTTCGCTCAGCATAACACTCTCCAGTTCCATCCAGGTCATTGCAAATGGCAAGATTTCATTTTTTTGATGGCTGCATAATATTCCATTGTATATATATATACCACATCTTCTTTATCCGTTCATCTGTCGATGGACATCTTGGCTCTTTCCACAGTTTGGCTATTGTGGACATTGCAGCTATAAACATCGGGGTGCACGTACCCCTTCAGATCCCTACATTTGTATCTTTGGGGTAAATTCCCAGTAGTGCAATTGCTGGGTCGTAGGGTAGCTCTATTTTCAACTTTCTGAGGAACCTCCATACTGTTTTCCAGAGTGGGGCTGACACTTCTGAAGCTGCTGGTATAATTGAACAAGAACATGTGGAAAGAACAAGTCAAGGCAGAATAATGAAATTTTTGAATGTTTTTGTTTAAAATTACTCTCTTGTATATGTGTATGGAGACATACACACACACCCCCCACACCCACATGCACCTGCATACGTGAACTATTCCCTGGGTGGACTTTTACCATTTTATCCAATCAAACACGGGTAGTTCCCACTGTGATCCTTCTCTAGACGAATTCTCCAAATATTTGGAGAAGTAAGAGGGTACCTTTTATGTGTGTGTAGTAGTGGATTTTGCTGGCTCTTAAAACATTATCTTTTATAAATCCCTGAGTGTTAGAAGTGAGAAAACAATCTTTCTTTTGAATTTAGCAAATAGCATTTATGTGCATACATGCTTATGCCAACCACACACTTACCCTGTAATTGAAACATTGTGCAAAAGCAAACCGTAAGCTTTTAACATTGTCAGGCATGAGCTTCTCTTTCTCATCTTCTCCTACATTGACGTTTAGAAGAACAAGAGGCCTCTCTGGCTCCGTGTTTATAAGTCTTCCTGGGGAAAAAAAAATGTCAATGCCTTTTGAGACTCAGAATCACATGATAGCAAATGTGAATCTAAGCAATGGCTCAAGTGCTTTCTAAGCAATGGCTCCATCAATAATCACACACATCCTTCTTTTATTTAGTAAATGCCAATAAAAGCTAAAAAGAAAGCAGTGCTATTTGCATGTTTCATACTCTTACTCAGTATGGAGTCCAGTGGTTGAATTATCTCATCTGGGAGCCAAGAGAGGCAAACAAAACTGATTGCCTGAATCCCCTACTGAGTGTCCGCAGATCTAGGGGACAAGTGTTTTAGGGTGTGAGATAAAACTGGAAAGGTTTTGCTAGTACAGTGACCTGGGCATGCTGGTGGAGAAACCAAATGCTGCCCAGGGTGTGAGATAAAACTGGAAAGGTTTTGCTAGTACAGTGACCTGGGCATGCTGGTGGAGAAACCAGATGCTGCCCTTGGGAAGTTTAAGTCTCTCTCCTCCTTGAATGGGCTCTGTTCTAGGATGGTCCTCATGTGAGGGTATTGTACTTACCATGGAGTTAAATGTCAAATCATCACATCCTTAGGATGTAAGCAATTAGAACAAGATTTATGTTTATAAAAACATTTGCTTATCAAAGTAAGTAATCAGGATACATGGAAGAAAGATAATGCAGAGATGTGGGTTCTAGAGTCAGACAACCTAGTTTCAAGTCCCAGCTCCACTTGCTGAGTGACCTCAGGCTAGTCACTTAAACTCTCTGGGCCTCAGATTCTTTCTGTATAAAATGGGGGAAATTAGAGCCAATCATACATTTGTAATGAGTGTTAAATGAGTTAATATGTGTAAAACAATTCACAAATAATAAGCACTAATAAATGCTAATTATTATTATTTTATTAATATGTATGAAGGAAGGATTTTCACAGCTAAGATGTCAAAAGAAGTGGAGATGTTGAGGCACTCTTTGGCTTTAAAGGATAAATTCCAGTATGAAATGAGGCCCTGTCTGACAACCAGATCCCATATGACAGAATGGTCTGGCGTGGATATGTGTACGTCAGGCTTCAGCTGGGGAAAATGTTTAAAGGTGCCAAAAATTATTTTGTGTTTTTTTTTTCAAATTATAATAAAATAAATCCTCATTCCTGTCTAACTTGCTCTCCTTTAGCACTATCTCTTACTCTATGGTCTGTGAGTGTATCTCTCTTCTGAGTTTGGTTCTTTTTTTAGAACTGGTTGTGAGTTCTTTATTCTCTCACATAGACATATGACAATGGGGGAGGAGAGATGTGTATTTCTTAAATTTCAGTAAGAAATCTGTTTTGCGATTTCTGTAGAGTGGAAAATTCAGCAAGGAGAGTCTGTTAATTTCATTCCCCTTTCAAATCCCATTCAACGGTGTACTTAATGCATGGTGCAGGTTAACGAGACATTTCCACCATGAGTAATGGTGAAGCCTTCAGAAGTTTGGGGTGGGGTGTGGATTTTGTATATAATAGAGGGAATCCTGGGGGTGACTTTTGAAGCAGTTTCTTTGGGGGCTACACTAATATTGCTGTATCTTTGTCAGACAGTCCACCCCTAGGCTACTAGAATCCATTTTATCCTTAAGCATGGGAGGCTGAAAGTACCTGCAAAGTTAGGATCTCCTTGGGGGAATCCTTAACAAACAATTGCCAGGTTGTTTGTTGCCCTCCCTTTGGCTGAGGGAATTTTGAGGCATGTATGTTGCACAGTTTTCCAGAGTTTTCCTCTGAGTCACCCACCGGGGTAGCTGACTTCCCTGGCCTCCTTCCCTGTCTCATGTCTCCCCTCACTTCCCCAAGCTCCCTGCACCACCCCAGAAACTGCTTGGCTCTCAGATCCTTGGCTCTGGGTCTAAGGCAGAAGGGCACCTGCTAAGCCTGGATTAGGTTTTGCCAAGACTTACTCTGGGCCCCGTATTGGCAGGGCACAATTAGCAGACTATTGCTTCCCCTGGGTTTGAAATTCTACCCATTCAGGGCACAGCTTATCATGGATGCAGACCTGTCAAAGTTTAGACTGTTGGGAAGTGGGCAAGGACCATAGCCACTCATTCACTTATTCAACCTTCTATCTGCAGGACAGCCAATTTGTCTTGGGGGAGGAAAATTTTAATAGCAGCTGACTCGCTTCTAGCATCCAGCATACTGTGAATGCTGGTTTCTTTTTTTTTTTTTATTCTTATGTTAATCCCCATACATTACATCATTAGTTTTAGATGAAGTGTTCCATGATTCATTGTTTGTGCATAACACCCAGTGCTCCATGCAGAATGTGCCCTCCTCAATACCCACCACCAGGCTAACCCATCCTCCCACCCCCCTCCCCTCTAGAACCCTGTTTGTTTTTCAGAGTCCATCGTCTCTCATGGTTCGTCTACCCCTCCGACTTCTCCCGCTTCATTCTTCCCCTCCCGCTACCTTCTTCTTCTTCTTTTTTTTTCTTAACATATATTGCATTATTTGTTTCAGAGGTACAGATCTGAGATTCAACAGTCTTGCACAATTCACAGCGCTTACCAGAGCACATACCCTCCCCAGTGTCCATCACCCACTCACCCCATCCCTCCCACCCCACCCCCCACTCCAGCAACCCTCAGTTTGTTTCCTACAATTAAGATGAATGCTGGTTTCTAAGCATGAGTGGGCCTCAGCAAATGCTCCTATCCATTTCATCCACTCTCTTTACAGACCTATCAGACAAGTGCTTTGCTGTTATTCTAGTACCAGCCTAGCTAAACCAGTCACCATACCCACCATTGTGTCAAAGAAAACACCTGCTTCTATAAGGTTCTCTAGCTAATGGGCAAAACAGGTTGGTTCACATGGTCTCTTACTGCAAGCCAGCTCATCCTTTGGCAATCTGAGACCAAGATTGCACATTTAGCCAGGTGGATCTCTTAAAAGCATCTCCTTTACCATATTCTCCGTTTCAGTCTTGTCCCTATATTCTTTCCTGTTTTGCTTTATCACCTTTGTGATGCTTCAATGCTCAGCACACCAGCTGAAGCTCTGTGAAATCTGTATCACAGTATATTAGCATTCCAAAATACATGCAATCCCTGAGTAGACAATAAATTTGATTTTGCACGAGTGGCATCCTTTATACTTTGCTCATAAGGCAGTCTCTCAAGTGTATCTTTTTTTTTTTTTTGAAACACAACACAAATAGTCTGGTGAAGTAAAAATGGGTTGCATGATGGGTCTTGTGCTCAGCAAAAAGAACTTGGACAAAGCGGCCATGCTGATGCTCTTATTTACAAAGGTTGCCGTCTGGGAAATTAGTGTCAGCTGCTCCTCAGTAATTAGGAAAATTTAGGACCCCTAGCGCTCCAACATCTTGCATTAAAGGTTGTACGTCATCGGTGTTTTCATGAGAATTTGCTGGATTTCTGTCATTAATAACAGGCATAAACCCTGCAAGCAGTAGAATATGCATTACATTTAATCAATTTGCTATTTGTATTCATTATGTATGTCCTCCATTTTGAGTCATGAAAAATTGAAAGGCCGTTACAAGTAGAAGGAGCATCATGGATTACAAATGATGTGACAAGAGCATAAGCGCTATTAATTGGTCAATTGTGCTTGTCAGTACATTTAAAGTGATTAAGGCAGAAAGATTAGAAGGGACATGCATGTGCTTTGGAAGGAGACGCCCAGGAACACTGGGGTGCTCCCGAGTACCTTGTGCCCTCCTAAATGCAGCAAAAGCCAATGGCATTTATTCCAACAAATTCATTCAGCAGGTGTTTGTTGAGCACGTGCTGTGTGCCCGGGGTTGTGCTGAGTGTTGGGAATACAGCAGAAAACAAAGTAAATGAAGCCTTTGACCTCAGGGGTTTATATGTGGGTGGGGAGGGAGAATTGGGAATGATACATAATGCATAGATATAGATCTGTAACACAGATATATAATGTCCGGTAGTGGTAAGACCCATGAAGACCACCAGAACAAGAGAAAGGCATTGAGAGCAATGGATGGTAGTGAGGGCAGGCCTCTCTGGGGAAGTGACATGGGAACAGAGGTTTAAATGAAGAGAGGAGACAAGCCCTATGGCTCTTGGGCAAGGGGAAGAATATTTCATTCATATGAGTTGGCCTAACACCTCAACTTCTATCGTAACTCTCAAGAATACAAGAATGCTTGTAATTCTTTCTGCTGGCTTGACCCAAAGGAACCGCTTCTCCAGAGCTAGAAAACTATTAATTGTCTCCCTACTGCCCCCTTCTGTGGTAGCAGTTCTGTTAAAGTGAAAATTAATGGCTTTAGTTACCATTTGAAGTGCACGCATCTTGAAGTCCTCATCATGGCTCACAAAGCCCTAGGTGATCAGGCTCCTGTCCCATATTGCATACCAGTCTTCTCTCCCTTGCTAAGTTCTAGCCCCTGGCCCTTCTGCTGCTCACACTGCTAGCTCCTAGCTGTCTCTCTGCCCAGTACAGGCTGCCCTCAGACTCAGACCTCTGCTGCCAGGTCACCTCCTCAAAGAAGCCCTCCCTGACTAGCAGGCCAAAGTCATTTCTTGGTCCCTTGCTATTAGGTCCTCCTGCTTTGTTTTCATCATGGCCCTTACTGTTACCTGAACTGCATGCTCTCTGCTTGTTTATTTCTTGTGTAGCTTCCATATTTGAGTATATGCACCATGAGATCAGACACTTGTCACCTGAGTTCACTGCTGTATTCCAGCATCTACAACAGTGCCTGGCACAAAGAAGAGGCTCAAAGGCCCAAGGCGAAGGAAGAAATGAGTGAGTTAATGAGTGAGCCAATCAATCAATCAACTAACCAGCCAAAATAAAGGTAAAAATGGACAGTTTGGTTCCTGCTTTTTTATTCAGGTAGCTATTTTAAAATTCTGCCTGAAATCCACGTGGAAGAAATGGGTACATATTCTGAGCAGTGCTGTCTACAGTTTGGGGCAAATGAAAGTAATTAGGTAACATTGATAATTGTGCTATTTGGTTCATGTGTCTAGGATCTCTTGTTATACCTTTCTAAGTAACTTAATATTTATTTTCAATGTATTGAATCATTTTTACAGGCTAAATGGTATGTTATTGTCTTTGAGTATTTGCAGGTGATAGAATGGGGGCCCAGAGTGAACCATGGCAAATGGATTTTATGGCAATTCTGCTTTTTTAGAATTGATGATCTAAGACTCCTTACTTAATACATAGCACCTGGAAAATACATCAGAAGAGGGTGATATTGTTGTGTGGTGGTTCCAGACCCCATGTTCATTCCAGAACATGTTTCATAGAAGACTTACGAGTGTCTGTCATGTACCAGACTCTGTGGCAGGTGCTGGGGTACCAGGTGAAGGAGGCAGTGTTGCTCCCTGCCACCAGGAAGAGCTGATGGTCAACAACAGTGGTTCCAAAACCCTCACACACCTGGGGGTCCCCTGTATATACCTACATCTGGACCCCCTAACAGGCCAGTTGGTTCAAAATCTTTGGCCCAGGGGCTTACACAGTCATATTTTTTAAACCCCATGTGCTGCTCATGCACATCCAGAGTTGAGACCCACTGGTCTAGTAGAAGGATGGATGTATGAAGAGCAAACCACAGACAATGGGACAAAAGCCATAATAACAGCCGGTGGGCATTCACTGGAAAGTGATGATATTTCTCTTTGGTGCGTAACTACAACTCAAAAAGAAATGTTTTTAGGGATCCAGAAGCCAGATGACCTGTTTACAAAGCAGATAAATGTCACATGTATTTATTACCCACTCCCACCCCCAAAAAACTGATTAAAAAGTGGCAAGTACCATGCATTAAATGATTATTTTTCCTATGTGGGACCAAATGAATGATTTTGTTTTTCTATATAAGCCAGGAGTTGGATATTGTATATTTAGGCAAATAAAGAATTTTAATTAAAATATAGTGTCTTTCCTAACTGGCAGACATGAGAGAAAGGATAGTAGGAGAATCCACAGGGTAACCGTCAAAGGGAAGAAATTAACATGTCCTCTAAAATTATTTTAAAAGTTCAGAACTAATGTATGGTGATTAACATAACAATAAAAATAAATAAATAAATAAAAGTTCAGGACTTCCCGAAGTGTGGTGGTGAAGGTGATCTGAAACTCTCTTCCTCAGCCTGCCTGTGCCTTTCATGGTGGGCATTGAAGTGTTTAGGCTGGAAAAAAGGCAGATCTTTCTGGGTAATTAATTGAGGTTTAGGTTATTCAGCTGAAGCTCAAGCTTTGCTTTTTCCCCCCTTGACTTGGGTGAAAAAGAACAAGAAAGTGAGAATGATTTCATAAGAGCTAACTTGTTTTTCAGAGTGGCACTTCTAAGTAAAATATTGGTAAAATATTCCTGTCTTTTGTCTAGTGATAAAAGGTGAGGTTTAAAAAGCAATGTTTGCAATCTGATGGGCACTTCACAAAAGTCAGCTGGCATGTTTTAAGGAAGTCTGCATCTTGTCCTCACGCTTTGGCCTCCCTTGCTCTACCATGCTGTCCACTCCTCGCAGGGAAGACTGAAGTTTCCAGCCACCATATAAACTCAGATCAACGCCTTTGAGGCTAGGAAGAGTGGCCACCAAACCTCCAGATATCTGCCCTGCCACCCTGTCCCCTTGGATTTTACAATTACCAACAGTGGATGATCTTGAGAAATGCTCACAATTTCAGAGAAGCCACATACTTGAATATTTAAAGAAAGTGATATTTTATAAAATAGAGGGGTGACCCAGGGAAGTGGGAAGAGGGAAGCCCTGAGGACCCAGCGGCCTCTCCAGAAATGAAGGTGACCAAGAAGGCCGGCCCCAGGCAGGTGGCTCCCTGAGGACACGCTTCTTCAGGGGAAGCAGCAGGTCTCAATGCTGGCTGCACCCTGGGGTCACCTGAGGTGCTTGAAAAATACTGAGGCCTTAGCCCCCTGCCCAGATTCCTAGGCGTCAGGGGTGCCGCGTTTAGCCATACTTTATAAAAGCTCCCAGGGGACCTGAACATGCAGCCAGAATTGGGAACCACTGATGTCATCCCAGATTAGTGACCAAACTGGGTAACCAGGGAAGTACCACTGGTGGTGCAATCCACTGAGCTCAAGGTCTTGACACACCTGGGGGTCGGCAGAGGGCAAAGACTCATCATCGAGGGAGACACTTTGGTGGGAAAAACTGAATGCATCCACAGTGGGGCAATTGTCCCCTTCCTTCTGTGACTTCCTGGCTGCTTCTTGCCCTGCAGAAACTGCAAAGTACAGGACAGAGATCTCTTTCAGATAAATGCCTGTCGTTTGATGATACTATGATGAGAAAAGCCACTTGCAGATGAAGTGAATACTTGAGAGAGAATCAGAAGCAGGGTGATAGTGGGCCTGGTAAGCTCTACTTTGAAGGAGAGCAGGTAGGGTCTTCCGGGAAGTTTGTGCAGAGATCCAGGGCAGCCTGAGACACACAGGCCAGTGCTGGCCAGGGCTCTAGGGCGTAGAGATGCCGTGTGATTTCACATGTCCTACGTCCTCCCAGGACAAATCAGGGTTGGGGAAAAGATAAGGAAGGGGAGGAAGCCAAACAAGAGTTTGGTGACATCCCAGATGCAACCTGGTCCCAAGAGGGGACCTTGGGGATTGCCCAACCTTGGGGCAGAAGAGTGTGAGGTCTGTGTACTCACAAGGGCTACACGTTGGCTAAAGGCCACTTGAGGCTTGGTGGGCTTACAAAGAGAGATATAGCTCCAAGGCCTAAGGAGCATCCTGTGAAGGTCACAGGTGGAAGCTGGTAGCAGCATAGCCTTACAGAAGCTGGGAGATGGGTGCACAAGCTGATAAAGGGACCCAGGGGGATTTGGGCAGGATACTGATTACCTGCTGCCCCAGCCAAAGCATCACCTCCTACCTAGCTCCTTGTATTTCTATTGAGAAATCATAGAGCATATTTCTACATTCCCTCCTCTGATTCAATAGATTTCCTCTCATTACCTTTCTCTCCCTTACTGCCTGGTTCCTTGTTTTCACTGTTTTCTGTTTCTGTTGATCAGCGTGGGAAATCTAGGAAGTCTGGAGGAGGGTGCAACTAAGGGAAATGGACAAGGAGTCCACTCTGACCCGTGCGGCAGCTAGGATGCTCTCTGCAGCAAGAGACAAGATACCTAACCAAAGGGGCCCTTGTAATGGGAGACTTTTCCTCACACAAGAAGTCAGGTACCAGGTGGTCTAGCTTTGACTCAGTTGCTCAACAATGTCAGGAGTCTTAGTAAGGGTGTGATATTGTGATTTATAGTAAAAAACATATATTTGTTCTTTGTTCCTTACTCCTGGCGCAGACCTCCTAAAACTCTTGGAACTTCCTAATTGAGGAGAGCTAAAGGTGATTTATGTTAATTAGGCAACTTTTGGATCCCACCTTAAGGATGGGGGTTGGTTACCAGGAGAACCAACCATGTGATCACAGGGTTGGAATTTCAGCCCCACCCCCAAGCTCTAGGGAGGGGAAAGGGGCTGGAGGTTGAGTTCAATCACCAATGGTCAATGATTTAATCAGTCAGGGAGATTCAGGGAGAGTGGAACACTCAGAGAAAGCATGCAAGCTCCTCACCCTTTCTCAGGACATTGCCTGGTGCATCTCTCCCATCTGGTTGTTCCTGAGTTACATCTTTTTATAATAAACCAGTAATCTAATAGGTAAAATGTTCCTCTGAGTTCTGTGAGCTGCTCTAATGAATTGAACCTAAGGAGAGCATCTTTAGAACCTCCAGTCTGTAGCCGGTTAGTCAGAAGCACAAGTGACAATGTGGACATGCAATTGGCATCTGGAGCAGGGGTGGGAGAGGGACAGTCTTGGGGGACTGAGCTCCTAACCTGTGGGATCAGATGCTATCTCCAGGTAGACACTGTGAGAACTGAGTTGAATACTTGTAGGACACCAGCTGGTGTTGGAGGACTACCTATTGGTGTGGGAACTGCCCGCACGCCCAAACACACACATGTTGAAACTGGGTGCAGAATTTTAAAGGGCTTCTCTGCCATCCTCTTGGCCTTCCGTCCATCATGGTGGCTGTATGACTTCTAGCATCATGTCCTCACGCAATAATATCCAAAATCAGGGAGGGAATGGCTTTTCCTCACACATCACTCTCCAGTCAAAAAGGAAAATATTTTCCGGATCCAGGCACAGACTCTCTAGGTGAAGGGTTGGCCAGGTATCACCTTCCTATTACTCAGTTTTAAGGAAGACTGAGGAAAAGTAATATCTGGCATTTTGGTTTCTGCCTGCCAGTCCCTGCAAAAGGAGGGGTACTGGTTATTCTCCAGTTATCCCTTTGGATTCATCCTCTGTCCTTTTCTGCCCTGCTCCTTACTCCATGCTCTTGGAGGCTACTATCTACGGATTTCACCACCAGGCTTTGCCCTGTGACTTTTGGTGGGGAGGCCCAGGAGGAGTTGGGAGGGAGCAGGAGAGAAGTTGAGGTATTTTTTCCCTCTGCTCTGACCCTGCCAGACCACAGTTTGGCAGTGTCTGTGTTTCCCTATTAAGGAACCAGGTCAGGAAGATATTGCTTCTTGTTACCTTATGAGGTACTGTTTTCACCTTCCCTACTTAGATCTACAGTCCTCTTGGCATGGATATTTTCCTTATGCTTTTTAATTTGAAAGTTTCCAATTCTACTGAAAAGTTAAATAACTTAATAAAACACTTATATCCTTCAGTTAGATTCCCCAGTGGTTAATATTTTGTCACATTTTCTTTTTATCTCTCAATATAGAGATACAGATAGACAGTTGACCCTTGAACAGCGGGGGTTTTGAATTTCACGGGCCTACTTATATGAAAAATTTTTTGATAAATACAGTATAGTACTATAAATATATTTTCTCTTCCTTATAATTTTCTTAAAGCATCCTCTCTCTAGCTTACTTTATTGTAAGAACACAGTATAACATATAACATACAAAATATGTATTAATCAACAGCTTATGTCATCAGTAAGGCTACCAGCCAACAATAGGCTACTAATAGTTAAGTTTTGGGGGGAGTCAAAAGTTATATGTGGATTTTCAACTGCATGGGGGTTGGCACCCCTAACATTTTAGTTGTTCAAGGGTCAACTGTGTATAGATATATAGTAGATAATTCACTGAGCTGTACAATTTCGGGTTTTGCTGAGCCATTTGAACGTTTTAGATGTCTTGACATTTCACTCCTTAACACTTCAGCATACATATCCCAAGAATAAAGACATTCACCTAACTAACACCCCAAAATTAACACTAATTCAATAATATCACCCAATTTGGTTTTTTTTTATTTTTTGCTTAAAAATACTTTCTTGATAATCCCTGACATTTGAGCGCTTTGTAGCTGACAAAGCACTTGCACCAACATTTTTTCATTTCATAGCACAGTCACCTTCTGAAGCAATTGTATTATCCTGGCCTCATAGATGAGGAACAGAAGAATCAGAGAAGCCAAGTGACCCACCCCAGGTCGCACAGCTAACGAGTAACATGACTGGGATCCCGTGGCAAGCCTTCCAACTCCAAGTTCCACACACTTTCCATGACATTTTAGCCAGAGTGTTGGGTTTTCCAGAACGTAGGCCCCTCAACACTTCCCCTATTTTTTCCCTACCAATCTACCTATCCACCAAAAATAACGAGGCTCTTGTCCTCCAGCTTCAAATAACAGTGATACTCTAGATATGCTGGTCTTCCACCTTGGCCTCTGTTTGGCGTAGAAGAATGCTAGGCAATGTGTTTGGACCTTGCATTTAATCTAAGCTAGCATGATTGATTACATAGTATTTCTTAACTGCATCATGCTCGATTCTCGCCTTAGTACCCTGGCACAGGGTAGAAGAAAGCTTCCCTCGGAAAACCCCTGATTTTATCCTCCTTGGTGGGCAGAAGCTGCTTCATGCTGCTCAGTAAGCAGGTGAGAACAAGTGTCCTTGAAACCTCACCCGGGCAGGATTTCAGACTCTCGGCTGCCAGACCTGCCTCTCAAGCACTCCCAGGATCAGCCCCTTTCTGTGCTTTGCCACTGTCATGTACCAGACCCGGCCACCTCCACTCTCACCGGGAGACTGCAACAATCCCTCACCTAGTCCTAGATGGCCATCTGCCCTCTGTTCTTGCCTCCTGCACTCTCCAGGTGAACCTCATCAGTGATGTCAGATGAGCCTGGAATGAGGGCTGCAGTGCATGCGGTGGCCCATGCTACCCTTCTCGACCATCCCCCACTGACCTCACTGCCACCTCTCACACCATGCTCCCCACCCCACCCCGACTTCAGGCTACACCAACCTTGTTTTCCTCAAACGAGCCCGGCCACTCAACCCGCTTTGTTGTCTGCCTGCAATGCTTTGCTCCCCCATATCTACCCCCAGTCACTGATCCTTCACACCTCAGCGTGAGGCCCTGGCCCTGAGCCCCACCCTAGATCCCCATCAATGCTTGCCTCACACCCTGTTTTTCCGGAGTGCAGCCCCAGCATCCCCACATAATAGGTGCTCAGCAAAGTGTTCATGTCCCCCCATATCTCTTGAGAAAGAAGGGAGACTCAGAGGGGGCAACGCCTAAAGTCACACTGCAAGTCACTATCAGAGCCATGGCCTTTCTCACCCAAAGCTGCTCCTTCGGGAAGGAGGCCCCTCCTGCTTCATCCTTGGGCTCCATTGTCAAGGAGAGGTCCCCTCACCCCTGCCACCATCACAGGGCACTGTCTGCTTGAGGGGATGGAAACTCCTCCCCAGCCTTCCTTTCGTGTCTTCTCATGAATCTGCACCTGTTCGCCCATCCATTTGTTCATCTTCCCTATTACCATTTGCCTATTTATCAAATATTTATTGAGCTTAATTATGTGTGTGACATTGTGCTATTCATAGGGACACAGTGGTGAGCAGAACAGACAGGTTGCTGTCCTCAGGAAGTCACCACGTAGTAAAAACCACAGAATAAATCACGTAAGCAGATAAGAGAATGTCAGATGGTAACCAGAGGGCAGTGCCAGGAAGGAAACCAGGAAACCAGCATTATGAAGGAAGCAATGGGCAGTTCCCCACTCAGCATTGACCGCCCTCCTCCTTCTTAACAGAACCCCAATTGCTTTCAGTGGTCACCCCCTCAAATATCCCCTGGGCCTCAGGAGAAACCACCCCAATCCCCACATCCCAGGGTGGACCGATTGGCCCAAGGGTAATTCCACCCCCTTGACCGTGATGGGCTCAAGAAGGAGTATATGACTCATTTCAGGCCAGGTAGGAACTTCTGTGGAAAGTGTCCTTGCTTTAAAAGAAAGCCACAAGAAGAGATGGTTTCTCTTCTTCCTCTGGATGTTGTCATGTCCAGATGTGACGGCTAGAACTGCGGCAGCCACTTACTGCCAGCTGAGGGTGAAGCCAGCCCCATACCAGCTGAGCAGAGATGCATGAACCTGGACCCTAATGACACCAGTGAGCTGCTGTATCAGTCAGCTCTGGAGCCCTCGGACTTCCCATCCAGGGGAGATCAAAAGTTACTGTTTAACGTCCCTTTTTTTATAGCCCACCTAAAGCACCGAAATTGACAGAGACATGGACCTCACTGCTTTGCCTCTAGCTCCGACCATGGTGCCTGATACGTAGTAGATGCTCAATAAATGTTTGTGGAATGACTGGTATGTCAGATTCCCCAGAAGCAGACCTGGAGACAAGGCTTCATGTGAAAGTGCTGTGTTATGGAAATCCTCCTGGGGGCACCAATAAAAGGAAGCAAAAGGAGGCAAGGCAGGGGGAAAGCCAAGCACAGAGGCAAACTTAACCAAAGCCCCCTGGGGGCAACTTCCACCTGATCCCCCAGGGAACTCTGGAGTGTAAGCCACTCCTCCTGAGTGGTCCCACCTGCAGCAAGGGGGCTGGCCTTTCCCAATCCCATTCCTCAGTCTCTAGCTAAGGGCCATCTCAGGGGGATATAAACACCAAGCCTCCTCCCAGCCCTCAGCTCTTACAGTTTAAATGGTTCTAGGAACCCAAGAGTGGCACCTGCTGACCACTGGAGGCAAAAGTATAGTGAAGTGAGCAGAAGGATACACAGAAGTGATAGAGGGGTCAAAGAGGATCTGGATGTGGGCCACGGGGTAGATGAATGAACAGGCTCTGGGTGCATCCACAATTGATTCTCAGACAAATAGCAAAGCTGCGGCAGCCTTCTGGTCTGCAAATTCTTCCCCCATATCCCGCCTATGGGAGGAGGGTCTTTTTCTGCTGCCCACACAGGATAGCCAATGGAAGCCCCCAGATGTTATTAAAATGGGAAAAAATTGCATTTCAAAACTATTACTGTGCTTCAGTATTCATCTTGAGGTTCTTTTGCAAAACATTGAAAGCTAGATCATGGTTTGATGATGGAATATTGATTTTACATCTATATTTGTATTCAGAGGTCTGTGCTGTGTAGACAGAACACCCACCCTGTAATATCTTCTATTTGAAGTCAATATGAAGATGGATGTTCCCCCCAGGCAAGTTTTGATACAATACTGGTGTCGATACAACAAGACAGTAATGCCAATGCAAGCCAATACCTGTTTATTGGTTTGGGTTGCTTCTCCTACACGCAGCAGGCTCCAGGAGGGGTTTCCAAACACCACCAGCTCCTAGCCAGTCTGCATATTTCTTCACTTATATCATGTGAGTGGAAAATGTCAGGGGAACGTGGACTGGCAGGGGGCTGCCCATGCCTGCTCCCAAATCGAGAAGGGGAAGAAAATAAAAGCAAGCACAACCTATAAATAAGTCTGGGAGAAGCTTTATTACCGTCATTAGCAGTGTGCTTGTCTTCTCTCAGTTTCAAAAAGAGTAAAATTAAAACAGCAGAAGGAGCAAGAATCCTCTCCATCCTTGTTAGGGTCTCAGCATATGACAGGCACTGGGGCTCGTCTTGACTGTGATAGGTATCTGCTGTGTTTGCCTGCCTGGCACTTATCACCACCTGAAACTCCATGAATTTAGTACTTCTTAAAAATCTCATTTATTGTCTGCCTTCCACACCAGAAAGTGAGATCCAAAGGGACAGAGGGGTTTTTCTGTTTGTTTGTTTTGTTCACTGCTGTATTTCTAATGTCTGGATGTTGAATTAATTTCTTTCTGCTTCATGCATTCATCTAACAAATTGAGCAACTTCTACGTGACAGGACTCAACTGGGTTCTTGGGATACGTCAGTGAATAAAACAGACATTCTAGTGGGCTATGGGGCAGTAGAGACAATAAATAAATACTATATAGAGTAAATTACAAGGCAGTGATTGCTAAGGTTGGGGAGCAAAGTAAGAAGAACTGGAATGTTGGGGACACAGAGTCTGTTTCTAAATCAGGTGATCAGGTTCAGCCTCCTCGGGAAGGTAGATTCAAGCAGAGTCTTGTAGGAGGTCAGCGAATGAGAATGTAGCTCTGGAAAGGCATAGTGCACATTTCCCAAGACAGGAATATGCCTGGCTTATTTAAAAAACAAAACAAAACAAAAATAGAAAAGTAGGTTTTTGGATGGGGCGAATAGGATGTTAGGACAATTAAAGGGATGATTCTGAGGCACCCAGGGGCCATCTTCCCCTCAACAGCTGCCCCCTGGGGAGAGCTCATGTGAAGAATAAACTAAGCAGAGACAAACAGAGCCCCCTGGATCCAGCCATGCCTGAAGCAACTTCTAGCCCACATCTTTTCAGTGCTTGAGCCAATATATTCCCTTTTTATAATCACTTGTCACTAAAAGAGTCCCTAATAAAACCACCCGAAATCCGAGTGCCTAGGACACCTGAGTTGCTGTGCCCACAGTGGATTTCAAAGATACTAGCTGGCTGGCTCTCAGGCAGTGGGAAATCAGGCCTGGGAGGGCAAGGCCTGGAATCTGTCTGTGCAGAGGAGGCCTGGACAGCTGACAAGTGAGAAGGAACCTTTCAAATTTGCAATTTTCAAGTGTCAGAAGGATATTGTACTGCTCCTCTGACACTCAGCATCTTAGGCGGATTCTCTCCATTTTTCATCAACACATCTGCTGTGGGAGGTGTGGCCTTTGCACCGACATGATCCGGAACCCACAGCTGAGAGCGAGAACTCCAGGTGTTAGCTTTTCCACAAGTCACATTTGAAAGACCAGACAGACCCTATTCTTCAATTACCCACGTTGTCAACACAACACTTTCAAAGGAATCTATTCAGTTCAGCAGGCACTGTGAATGGTTGTTCTTCAAGATGCCGGGGAGTCAGAAACACACAACTTGGTCTGTCCCCTTAAAAGGCAGATAATCTAGTGGGCGAGGGGTCCTTTGATTCATTTCATTCACATGTATGCTAAAGGCAAGTCACTAGGTGCTGGGGTAGAGATTCCCCAAATGGGAAGGACAGACATTCGCATGTGAGTACTTTGTGTGTGACCACTCATCACTATTCATTCAGCAAATGCGAAGTAAGCACTTCCTGTGAGCCCAGCCCTCTTTCAGGCATTAAAGATACAGCATCCAGTAAGATGGGCAAAACCTCAATTCATGTGGAGCTTATGTCCTATGGTGTAGACAGACATTAAAGTGACACTAATTTTTTTAGAGATTTGTTTGTTTTAGAGAGAGAGAAAGAACACAAGCACAGGGAGAGGGGCAGAGGGAGAGAGAGAATCTCCAGCAGACTCCCCGCCGAGCAAGGAGCCCAACGCGGGGCTCAATCCCACGACCTGAACAGAAATCAAGAGTCAGACACCCAACTGACTGAGCCACCCAGGCACCCCGACACTGATTTTTTTTTAAAGATTTTATTTATTTATTTGACACAGAGAGAGACAGCAAGAGCAGGAACACAAGCAGGGGGAGTGGGAGAGGGAGAAGCAGGCTTCCTGCCGAGCAGGGAGCCCGATGTAGGGCTCAATCCCAGGACCCTGGGATCAGGACCTGAGCCGAAGGCAGACGCTTAACGACTGAGCCACCCAGGCGCCCCACTGATTTTTTTTTAAAGATGATTTCTGTCAGCAAAACATGAAAGAAAGACAAGAAAGGACCAGAGGAAGTCTTCAGAAACAACTGCAAAACAAGAATTAAATGGCAATAAATACATGCCTATCAATAATTACTTTGAATGTAAATGGACTAAAAGCTCCGATCAAAACATATAGGGTGACAGAATGAATTTAAAAAAAAGAAGAAGAAAAGAACAAGACCCAGAGCACCTGGGTGGCTCAGTTGGTTAAGCGTCTGACTCTTGATTTCGGCTCAGGTTATGATCTTAGGGTGGTGAGATCAAGCCACACATCAGGCTCTGTGCTGGGCATGGAGTCTGCTTAATATTCTCTCCCCTTCTCCTTCTGCCCCTCCCCGCCTAGCTCGTGCTCTCTCTTTTTCTCTAAGAAAAAAAAATAGAAAGAAAGAAAAGACCCATCCATATGCTGCCTACAAGAGACTCATTTTATTTATTTATTTATTTATTTATTTTAATCTCATTATTTTTAATATGGACATTAATAATAAGTAGTAGATGGTTCAAGCAAAACACAACTGAATTTATCACTCTGTATGGGCTTCCAAAATTGTACAACAGAATCAATGTGTATCTCCATGCTGAGATCCCCTCACCCTGCAAACCTCAGGCAGATGTTGATTCAACTTCCAGAAGCCTCTAGTGGAGAATCAATGCCTAAAACACTCTGCAGAATCTAGGGAAGCTTTTGCTAATTTGTTCTGGGGTGAAACCTTATCAGTATCAATCAGGCATGAAGGTAGATTATTTTCCAATGGCCATCAATATAGTCATCTACATGTTTAGTCAGCTTTCATTGGATATCACATAGGGAAGGTTTGGTGGTCCCTAGACAGTGGGAAGAGGCTGAGAAGAACAAGATACACTCAGGGCTGAAATCCAGCAGGTGCACAACTTCTGCTGCCATACTAGTTGTTTACTGATTTATCGCTTCCATCCTACTTGTTTAACTGTCACCATCCAAGCCCCAGTCCTGTTGGCCCTCAGACCCCTGCAGGAAAGAGAGGGCTCCAGACACTCCAGAGGCCAATGCTGGGTGCTCATCTCACTCCCTGTGATTGTGGCCACCTGTGGCCAGCTGGTGCTTTCCTGCAATTGCCCTCATGTGGCCACTTGTAGGAACTGCAGCATCACCCACCAACTTTTCTAAGAGAAAATAAAATGATAAATGTCCCCCCAAGTGCCCAAATTGCTCTACAAGAGTCTCATTTTAGACCTAAAAACACCTGCAGATTGAAAATGAGGGGATGGGGAAACATCTATCATGCAAATAGATCAAAAGAAAGCCAGAGTAGCAGTACTTATATAGGACAAAATACACCTTAAAACAAAGACTGTAATAAGAGACAAAGAAGGACTCTATATAATCATAACCGGGACAATCCAACAAGAAGATGTGACAACTGTAAATATTTATGCGTCCAACATAGGAGCACCCAAATACATAAAACATAAAAGAACTAACTGAGAATAATACAATGATAGTAGGGGACTTTAACACCCCACTTACACCAAAGGACAGACCATCTAAACAGAAAATCAGTAAGGAAACAGTGGCTTTGAATGACACACTGGACCAGGTGGATTTAACAGATATTTAGAACATTCCATCCTAAAACAGCAGAATACACATTCTTTTCAAGTGCAATGGAACACCCTCCAGAATAGATCACATATTATCCCACAAAACAAGCTTAGACAAATTTAAGAACATCGAAGTCATACCATGCATATTTTCTGACGATAAGGCTCTGAAACTAGAAGTCAAATGCTAGAAAAAACCTGGAAAGACCACAGATACATGGAGGTTAAATAACATGCTACTAAACAATGAGGGCCAATCAGGAAATAAAAGAAGAAATAAGAAAATACATGGAAGCAAATGAAAATGAAAACACAACAGTCCAAAACCTCTGGGATGCAGCAAATGCAGTCTTAAGAGGGAAGTATACAGCAATACAGGCCTACCTCAAGAAGCAAGAGAAATCACAAATAAATAATCTAACCTTACACCTAAAGGAGCTAGAAAAAGAACAACAAACAAACCTAAAACAAGCAGAAGGAAGGAAATAATAAAGATTAGAGCAGAAATAAAGGATATAGAAACTAAAAAACAATAGAACAGGTCAATGAAAACAGGAGGTGGTTCTTTGACAAAAAAAAAAAATCAATAAACCTGATAAACCTCTAGCCAGACTTATTAGGAAAAAAGAGAAAGGACTCAAATAAATAAAATCACAAATGGGAGAGAAATAACAACCAACACCACAGAAGTACAAACAATTATAAGAAAATATTATGGAAAATTATATGCCAAAAATTAGACAACCTAGAAGAAATGGATAAATTCCTAGAAACATATAAACTACCAAAACTGAAACAGGAAGAAATAGAAAATTTGAACAGACTGATAACCAGCAAAGAAATTGAATCAGTAAGCAAAGAAATTCCAACAAACAAAAGTCCAGGACCAGATGGCTTCACAGGAAAATTCTATCAAAGACGTAAAGAGTTAATACTTATTCTTCTTAAACTATTCCAAAAAATAGAGAGGCAATGAAAACTTCCAAATTCATTTTATGAGGTCAGCATTACCCCAATACCAAAAACAGATAAAGACTCCACTAAGAAAGAGAACTATAAGCCAATATCCCTGATGAACATGGATGCAAAAATTCATAATAAAATACTAGCAAACCAAGTTCAACAATACATTTAAAAAAATTCACCATGATCAAGAGAGATTTATTCCTGCGTTGCAAATATTTATATTTGCAATCAAAGTGATACATCACATCAATAAGAGAAAGGATAAGAACCATATGAACATTTCAATAGATGCAGAAAGAGCATTTGGCAAAGTACAGCATCCATTTATGATAAAAAAAAAAACCCTCAACAAAGTAGGTTTAGAGGAAACATACCTCAACATAATAAAGACCATATACAAAAAAACTCACAGATAATATCATCCTCAATGGGGGAAAACTGAGAGCTTTTCTTCTATGGTCAGGAATAGACAGGGATGTCCACTCTCACCACTGTTATTTAACACAGTACTGGAAGTCCTAGCCACAGCAATCAGACGACGAAAAGAAATAAAAGGCACCCAAATTGGCAAAGAAGAAGTAAAACTTTCACTATCTGCAGATGACATGATACTCTATGTAGAAAACTTAAAACACCCCACCAAAAAACTGATAGAACTGATAAACAAATTCAGTAATGTCACAGGATACAAAATCAACATACAGAAATCTGTTGCATTTCTATACATCAACAATGAAGCAACAGAAAGAAATTAAGAAAACAATCCTATTTACAACTGTACCCAAAATAGTAAGATTCTTAGGAATAAACCTAACTAAAGAGATGAAAGACCTGTACTCTGAAAATTATAAAACACTGATGAAAGAAACTGAAGATGACAGAAAGAAATGGAAAGACATTCCATTCTCATGGATTGGAAGAACAAATGTTGTTTAAATGTCTATATTACCCAAAGCAATCTATACATTTAATAACCCTATCAAAATACCAACAGCATTTTTCACAGAGCTAGAACAAACAATCCTAAAATTTGTATGGAACCACAAATGACCCCAAATAGTCAAAGCAATACTGAAAAAGACAAGCAAAACTGGAGGCATCACAATTCTGGACTTCAGGTTAAATACAAAGCTGTAGTAATCAAAACAGCATGGTATTGGCACAAAAATAGACACATGGATCAATAGAACAGAATAGAAAATCCAGAAATAAATCCACAATTATAAGGTCAGTTAATCTTTGACAAAGCAGGAAGAAATATCTAATGGGAACAAGACAGTCTCTTCAACAAATGGTGTTGGGAAAACTGGACAGCAATATGCCAAAGAATGAAACTGGACCCCTTTCTTACACCATACACAAAAATAAATTCAAAATGGATTAAAGATCATTTAATAAATGTGAGACCTGAAACCATAAGAATCCTAGAAGAGAACACAGGCAGGAACTTCTTTGACATTGGCCGTAGCAACTTTTCTAGATATGTCTCCTGAGGCAAGGGAAATAAAAGCAGAAATAAGCTATTGGGACTACATCAAAATAAAAAGCTTCTGCACAGTATAGGAAACAACAAAACTAAAAGGCAACCTACAGAATGGGAGATATTTGCAAATAACATCCAATAAAGGGTTAGTATCCAAAATATATAAAGAATTTCTAAAACTCAACATTCGAAAGATAAATAATCCAGTTAAAAAATGGGCAGAAGACATAAAGAGACATTTCTCCAAAGAAGACATACAGAAAGCCAACAGATTCATGAAAAGGTGCTCAACAACACTTATTATCACGGAAATGCAAATCAAAACTACAAGGAGATATCACCTCACACCTGTCAGAATGACTAAAATCAACAACACAAGAAACAACAAGTGTTGACAAGGATGTGGAGAGAAAGGAACACTTGTACACTGTTGGTAGGAATGCAAACTGGTGCAGCCACTCAAGAAAATGGTATGGGGATTCCTCAGAAAGTTAAAAATAGAACTACCCTATGATCCAGAGATTGAACTATTGGGTATTTACCCAAAGAATACAAGAACTCTAATTCAAAGGGATACATACACCTCTATGTTTATAGCAACATTATTTACAATAGCCAAGATATGGAAGCAGACCAAGTGTCCATCTACTGATGAATGATAAAGAAATGTGATATATATATATATATACACACAATTGAATATTATTCAGCCATAAAAAGAATGAAATCTTGCCATTTGCAATGACATGGATGCAGCTAGAGAGTATAATGTTAAGCGAAATAAGTCAGCCAGAGAAAGACAAATACTGTATGATGTCGTTCATATGTGGAATTTAAGAAGCAAAACAAACAAGAAAAGAAGAGAAAAAAAAGAGGGGGTGGGGAGAGAGAGAAATCAAGAAACGGACTCTTAACTCTAGAGAACAAACTGATGGTTACCAGAGGGAAGGTGGGTGGGGAGATGGGTGAAATAGGTGATGGGGATTAAGGAGGGCACTTGTGATGAGCACCAGGTGATGTATGGAAGTGTTGAATCACTATGTTGTATACCTGAAACTAATATAACACTATATGTTAACTAACTAGAATTAAAATTAAATCTTTTAAAATTTTTTAATTAAAAAAACACAATGAGGGGCACCTGGGTGGCTCAGTCGTTGGGTGTTTGCCTTCGGCTCAGGTCATGATCCCAGGGTCCTGGGATCGAGTCCCGCATCGGGCTCCTTGCTCAGCGGGGAGCCTGCTTCTCCCTCTGCCACTCCCTGCCACTCTGCCTACTTATGATTCCTCTCTCTCTCTGTGTGTCAAATAAATAAATAAAATCTTTTAAAAAAAAAAAAAACCACAATGATTTCTGAAATTGGTTAAGTGCAGTGAGGAAAATACATCAGGGAAATATATTCCAGTAGAGAGGTGGGGAGTGCAGAGCAAGATGGAGAGGTCAGGGGAGGCCAAACTGAGACCCACATGATGGGAAGGAGTCAGCTGCAGAGATTCAGAGAAGTATGCTCGAGGCAGAACAGTTGGTGGGTGCAAAGGCCCTGCTCAGAAAGGAGCTTGGCCCACCTGAGAACCCGAATCAAGGCTTGTGTGGCCAGAGCTTAGTAATGGAGAGAGATAGGAAGTGAGGTCAGGGCGAGCATGGCCAGATCATGAAGAGTTGGGGTTTTATTCTGAGTGCCGGCAGGTAATGTCGACATTGTTCCCACTAGGATAAATGAACATTCTCACCTTAGCAGATCATTTGCGTAGAAACCAGAAATGTAACCAGCAATGCAGAAAGATGAGGAGGGTTCTATGATTTCTCAAGATTCCAACCACAGCACCTTGTTTTTCTAAAAAAGGAGAAAGTCTGCCAATACACAAAAGCCCCAGATGGAAAGTAAGGGGAGGGAACAACACAACACACAAAGTGAGGAGCAGCACCAAGGCAAGAGCAGTTCATCCTGAGCAGAGAGGCTTGAGCAGGTGGAGGTGGGCTCACAGAGGTGAGAGATAGGAAGTGAGGTCAGGGCGAGCATGGCCAGATCATGAAGAGTTGGGGTTTTATTCTGAGTGCCGGCAGGTAATGTCGACATTGTTCCCACTAGGATAAATGAACATTCTCACCTGAGCAGATCATTTGGGTAGAAACCAGAAATGTAACCAGCAATGCAGAAAGATGAGGAGGGTTCTATGATTTCTCAAGATTCCAACCACAGCACCTTGTTTTTCTAAAAAAGGAGAAAGTCTGCCAATACACAAAAGCCCCAGATGGAAAGTAAGGGGAGGGAACAACACAACACACAAAGTGAGGAGCAGCACCAAGGCAAGAGCAATTCATCCTGAGCAGAGACGCTTGAGCAGGTGGAGGTGGGCTCACAGAGGTGAGGTGAGATATGCCTGCTCTGGGTGTTGACCAGGAAGACCAGGGTTAGGGCATGGGGATGAGAGTCAGGGAGGAGAGTGGAGTTTGGGAGCAGATGTAAAATTAAATGGCCATTGTGGGCCTCTTGTGGCCCCAACAGCTGTCCACCCTCCTAGGGAAACCTCAGGCCCAGGCCCAAGGGAGGTCTTCCCAGGCCTCTGCATGGTACAAGGGCTGTGGCGGCCATCAGGCTGCAGGCATCAGAACTCAAGCCTGAGTTCCCAGGCTTATAGCAAACCACACATCTAGTTCTCAGCGGTGGCTGCTGTGTGTTTTGGAAGCAGGAAAAACATGAAAGAAGTTCATTTCTCTGTAGCAACTACAGTGATGAGCAGGGAGAAGTAACTGGAAAGGTCAAACATGCCCTTCACCTACTCAGCTCATGAACCAGGGGAAAGGCTGAGCACTGAGACTTCAGGAGGAAAGTAAATCTTCCCCTGTGCTGAGGCCTGCAGAGCTGGGGTCAGGGTCAGCCCATCCTTGGGGGGACAACTCCTCCTACTCCAGTTCCCTGGGCCCTCTGGCTTAGCTTTCTGCACAGAGTGGGCTAGGAGGCCCTGTACCTCTACAGTTTAAAGTCAAGGCACGTTAGAGAAGCAGTATAGGGTGGCACTGACTGCAGAGAGTGGGCGCTGGACTCATAATGATATCAGTTCAAATCCAGTCTGGTTGTCATTTTAATTGAGGCTAGCACCATGAGACTGAAAACACCAATAAAATATTCCAAAAGGAGTCCATCAGCATGAGGAAGGAACTTGTTCTCCCCTGTGCCAATGCTAAAGGGTCACCCCCAAGGTTTCCACTGTACTTAGAGAACAGACTCTCAGCTGTTACTAAACCCTGAAGCAGGTAAGAGGTGCAGCAGCTTGAGTATCTCAGGTGGGTCCCATGCTAACAGGCACAAGTCAGCAGCAGATCCAAAAGATCAAGTGTTAGTGGATTGCTTCCAGCATTATCTGGGATAGAGTGGGGTCATCATTCCTGAAAGGGCCTGAATAAAACCTCTAGGAAGTTATATCCCAACAGCCATCAGAGTTTGAAGACCGTGTCATTAAAACTATCCAATGAATTTAACTCTAGTTTTGTGCCCACCAAGCATTTGCCTGGTTTCAAATTAGTTTCCCATGTCATGTGCAACAGGGAGAGAGGGTGTTGACAGAAAGGAGGCCATCTAATTATTTCCCTTGGCAGGCATGTTTGTCATTAATAAACCAACCTTCCAGTTAATCTCTCTCTCTCTCTCTCTCATTCTCACTCTCTCTTTCTCACACACACACACACACACATTCAGAATGCCTCTCACTATGTTCACAGTGGGAGGAATGGAAGGGATTATGAATTCCACCTTTCAGGTGTGAATTAAACCCAACACCAGGGAATGTCTCAATGACTCCAGTCTGCAAGGTAAATGTTGCTGGCCCACAACAACCACGTCTCCTTTCTCCTCTTCTGTGTCCGGTCTGCTCCACCTCTCTTGGTACATCAGAGCTCAACAGAATCAGGTCAGAGCTGGAAGGATCCTGAGAGTCTATTCAAAACAATGACTCCTGCTCTGAGGTTCACAGAAGTAGCACTAGGTTCTGTGAATTCTTGGCAAAAATTCAGAAAACCTAAGGGAATCCACACATTAGCTGATAATGAGGCCACACAGACTAACTAAAGCATCAGCCACCTCATTAAACTGGGAAGCTTAACTCTGTTTTTATTGCACAATCACTTCTAAATGTCTTTTATTAATAAAATTGGGGAAATGAATTTGTTATTCCTTAATAAGTGCAGTGTGTTTTGTTGACAAAATGATTACAAAGATAGGGATCAATGAGTGTTGAGAATATTAAAAGATGCCCTTGTTCTATGGGGTTGGAAATCACCGAGGCACCACCCCCCTACCAACCATTTTACAAATGAAGAAACTAGGGGGAGGGGGCAAAAAACCCCAGACTTTTACTCAAGCTTCAAATTTCCCTTAAACTCTTAGAATATTCTGTAACCCCGTATAGCCAATAGCAGCCATAGTAATTAGAGTTAATGTCTCCAGAATCTGTTTTATTCTCTTAATTCACTCAAAACTCAGTGAACAATTGGCTCTTGAAGTCAATATTACACATAAGTATGATATAGTCATCAATTTACCTACTTTTGGTAGGGAGAGGAAGGAAGAGGTTCTGTATTTTTTAGAAGTGGGGGAAAGGGGATGTAAAACAAACAAACAAACAAAAAAACACACACAAAAAAAAACCCGCACCTATTACACCAATAGTTTCTCCACATTATTTAATCTCCAGAACAATCTCATGGGGAAAGTATAATTTTCCCATTTTACAGCTAAGAAAATTACCATTGGAGAGGTTAAAAGACTTTCCAAGGTAACATATATTTAGAAGCAAAATCCAGTTCTGTCTAATGTTTGAGTCCAGAATCATTCCCACTACACTGCTCTGTAAACCCAACTAGATTCAGGACCATGGACAGAGGCAGAGTCCCTAGGGCCTTCGGGGCAGAGTGGGTGGGAAAATGGGTGCTGAATCCCAGGGAAGAGCCTGAAGTAACAGGAAGTGGGTCAGGGCCAAGGAAGGGCCTATCATCATAATCTTTTCACATCTTTATCAAACTGCTCTTTTTAGAACCAATTTCTATCCTCCCGCCAACCAGTTAATCTAGTTCAAGCATTTTCATTTGTAAAATGCCATTCCCAGACTGCCACCCAGAGCTTTTGTAAAGCAAAGATGAATCAATGGATGGAAAAGTTCAGAAATTCATAAAAACTCACTGTTAAAAAAAGCAACAGTAACAAATAAACCCCAAAATTCCAGTGGCTTAACATAACAGACATTTATTTCTCATTTGTGTAGTGCCCCAAGCAGGGACTCCTGATTGTCATGAGGCCCACCTCCCAGAGTGATTCTGGTACCCAGAGTCTTTCCTCCTTGTTGCTCTGCCACCTAACAATATGGTTTTGAAGGTCCTTGTGTTTATTTGCATCAAGCTAGAAGGGTAAAAATTATGAAGAATATCCAAGGAGCTTTTTATAAGCCAAGTCTGGAAGTAACACATATCCCTTCAGCTCACATTCTATTGGTTAGAATCCTGCTCATGGCCACACCTACCAGAAAGGGTCTGGGAAGTGTAGTCTAGCTGTGGGTACAGGAAAATAAGGAAACAAGTTTTGAGGAACAGAGAACAGTCTTCTGATCCTGTACAAAGCTGAGAAGTTGTCACAATCACATTATTCTTAGCCTCATTCAAGAGCTGGAGAGTGGGAATAAACTAAGGACCAACCATGTAAGATATCTTGACTACTGGGCTTCCACTGGATGCACATGTGAGTAATTTTAGATTGCCCAACTGAGCATCCACGGTGCAAAATTGGGTGAGATTATCAAAAGCTAGAGCTGTCTGACCATTAGATTCCCCGGGAAGATCCATCTACCTATCTATTATCTACCTATCTATCACCTCCATATTCCTGGAGATTCTAATTCAGCTACCAGGGAATTCTAATTCAGGGGACTTGGGAATGTGTTTTTAAGACAGGGGAATTAAGACCCTTTCAGTTGCAAGTGACAGAAATCCAATTCACATGGTCTTAAGCACCAAAGGAAATGTATTGGTCTATGTAATTGTGCCATTGGTGGGACTACTTTGGGGCATCACTGGATATAGACACGAAGAGTCTCATTGGGTCACCCCCACTCTCCCTCTCTCACCTGATCTCCTCAGTAAAGGACCGATTTTCGGGCCATCTCCCTTCATGGGTCAAGGTGGCCACTAGCATCTCCAGGCATACTTTTGAATGAATAGCCCCATGAGAAATACTCTTTCTCTATAAAAGCCCCATAATTTATCCTTTGGCCCTAATTGTCCTGGCTTGGATCCCATGCCTATACCTGAACCAATCACTGTGACCAAAAAGATGGTGGCCTCTGATTGTCCAGGTCTGGGTCATGAGACCATCTTGAGTCTGGGGGTGAGGTCAGATCCATACCACAAACATAAACCAGTGTGCAGCAGGGATGCCTCCCCAAGGACAACTAGGGTGCTATTCCCAGGAGAAGGGGGACAGGGAAGGGATGTTAGGCAAGCATCAACATCAGGATTCTCATACACTAGGCTGTGGGAGGTTCCAAGGGAGGTGGGAGCTCTGAGCTTGAGACTCCCCACAAGACTGTGGGAAGGACCAGTCCCTCAGACCTGCAGAGGGAGAGGTCTTTGCTCACCAAGTTGCTTAATGCCTTTCACCCATCCCCATCCAAGACCCCTGTGGAAAGCCCCATGCCTTGAACACATGAAGCTTTCCAGGCTTTCTCTGTCAGAAGGCCAGGGGTCTATTTGGCCCTTTCACCCAGACCCTTTCAGTGGCCCTGCCCCCAGCAGGCTTGCACCTCCCTGCCACCAGCCAAGGCCCTAGTGCTTGGCTGCCAATAACACTGAGGATGTAAGCGGATAATGACTTAAAACAGAGCTTCGTGACTTCAGACCTATGGGCAACAAAGGACCCATGAACCCCTAAATCTGAATCCAACATTCTGTGTGTATGTTACATAATGTATGTGGGTACTTCTCCTCTTCAAGAGAAAATCCACAACTTTCATCAGATTACCTAAGGACACTTAACCTAAAAAAGATTGAGAACCACCAATGTCAAGTGTGTCTTCTCTGGGCATCTGTTTCAAGTATTTAGTGGTGAAAATTTCATGTTCCGTAATACTTTTTCTGGAGAAGCAGGAAGCTATGGGCCAAATTGAAATGATACTCTTAGATCAACATTTCCTGAAATGGGCTCTCTGGAAGATGGGTTGATGTGATCTTATGTCCACTAAGAGAAACAGAAACATTTTCATGTTCAAATAAGTTGGGGAAATGCTGGGTGAAACCGACTTCTTTTCTGCAGGACTTGTCATAATATTCTTTAATGTTCTAATGTGTCAAGTGACTCTCCAGGAGGGGTTGTAGCTGGCAGTGTTTCCCAAACTTACTTAACACATGCAGTCTTGTATGGGGCTTTGCTTTGTTGGCAGCATCCTGTTAAACATTTCCCTGAAATGGACTCATGGGATTAACCATTTGGGAACCCCCTTGTCCTCAAGGGATGCATGTTTGTAGTGGCAGCTTTGAGTTTGTGCTGTGAAGGGTTCCGGAAGCAAGCATGGAAAAGCTTCTAAAGGGGCCATATATAAGAGAAATGCTTCACTGTTCTTTGCCTGAATTAGAACAAATGAGGTGTCAGTATGTTTGCGAGGCTCCACGGCATCTCTGTATCTGTGAGCTGTGGAGTGTCAGGTAGAGAGAGCAAGGGACTGGGGTCAGCATTCCTTGGGCAGACTCACGGCTCTGTCACTGACTGGCTGTGTAATTAAGGCATGGACTTAACCCCTCTGAGCGTCAGCTGGTTATCTGTAAAAGGATTTGATGTGAGGATTAAGTGAGATCGTGTACTGAATGCACAGTGCCTGGCACTCAGAAATGCCCCTCCATAGCAGCTGAGGCAGAAGACTGTCTTGGTCTGGGGTCTGCAGAGCTTCACTCTTTGTTCCGGCAGCTCTAGGAAATTCTCCCCTTGTCCTTGCCTACCTTACTTGCCTCAACCACCTCCCACCTGCTCTCGACAGCTCCCCATTCCCTCCTCCTCGAGGGAGGTTTGCTGGTGCTCCAGATATGTCCAAACGCTGCTGACCTCTTCCCTGCCCTCTTGGGGCAGCTGGGGTGATGGCAGCTGGACCACCATCTCCGGGGCCGGCTCTCCTTCCCATCTGCCCCCAGCAACTACCCTGGCACCACCTTGGGCCGACAAACCGCATGGAAATGGATGCAAAGGCCCCACTATTTGCTGACACTTGCAGACTGTCCTTAAGGTCACCCTGTGTGGTATGTCACCAAAAGCGAACAACTCCACGCTGCGTCTCCTCTATCAGAGCTTGTTTCTATCTGCATCTGTCATCACTGATTGCATTTGAATGGGTTTAGTCTCTATTTTAAATAAAAGATTTATGCCTTAGCTGTCAGAGCCTGCTTTTATTTGAAAATTTAATATTGTTTCTAGGAGTCTAGATTAACTTATTAGATTTAGGCATCCCTCATGTGTCTCTGAGAGAAAAAGAGTAGGTTCTCCCCTCTCTGCCTACTGCCCTGCACACACCATACGGCAGAAGCCAAGAGCTGCAGGGACTTCTCTGTCAGCAAACCAAGGCAGGACAGAGGCCACCTCATGGACAGCTTTCTTTGGTCACCTCGGGTCCCAGGAGTGTTTCTGCTGTCTCTGGGCCAGCTTCCGGGCCATTCTCTCGGGGGCCTCTGTTCCCTGCAAGTGTGCCCCACCAAACTTGCCCATTCTCAGGGATTTTGTGGGGGCCCCAAAAAGGCCTCCAGTGGGAGACCAACTCCTCAACCTTGGCTGTGCCAGGGAGTTCCAAGTTTCCTTCCTATCTGTATTGTGTCCTCTACCCCTCTGAGGGGGCTCACCCTGCTGGTTAGACCATGGGGTCAGAAGACCTGGGTTTGAGTCTCAGCTCAGACCTTGAGCAAGCCACTTAACTTCCCTAACCCTTGGTCTTCTCAGCTGAAAGATGGAGATAATGTAACGCCCATCTCAGACGGTTGCTGTATCCCTGCGTGAGGAAATGGGGGGAAGCTCTTGAGAGCTCCCTTCTCTCTGTGACTTTGTCACCACTTCAGTGTGTATGGGGTGTGGGGTGCAGCACTACCCCTTTGGAGGTGAGGATGGGGGAATCAAAGGGAAGAGTGACTCACTCAGGGTCGCAATAAAGTGAATGGCAAAGCTGGCCCAGGATCAGGAATCCGGATCCCCACCCAGTGCCACAGGCTCTTCCCTCCTCCCTACACCCCACTGCACCCTTTGCCTCTCTCTCTGCCTCTCCCTTCCTCCTTCCCTCTCTCTCTCCCCCTTTTTTCCTCTATCTCTCTGCAGTGGACTGAACTGTGTCCCCCTGAAATTCACATGTTGAAGCCCTGACCCCCACCCAATGTGACTGCATTTGTTTTCTGGGAGAAGGTCTTTAGGAGGTAATTAAGTCATAAAGATGGGGCCCTAATTGAAGAGGACTGGTTGCCTTATATGAAGAGGAAGATCTGTCTGTCTGTCTCTGCCCCCCTCCCACACTCACACAGCTCCATGCACTGAAGAAAGAAGGCTGTGTGAGCACGCAATGGGAAGGCAGCCACCTGCAATCCAAGAGGACGCCCAGAATGAAACCTACCTTGCTGGCACCTTGACCTTGGACTTCCTCGCCTCCAGAATTGTAAGAGATTTCTGTTGTTTAAGCCAGCCAGCCTATGGTATTTTGCTATGAAGGCCCAAACAGACTGATATACTCTGTCTGTATCTGTCTCTCTTCCTTTCCCCCTCCCTCCCTCCCTCCCCAGCAGTCCCTGACTTTCCCGTAGCACTCCCGCCATCTGCTGGTTAGTCTCGGGATAGCAGGCAAGTGCAGGCCTCAGAGAGCCTCAGAGCCAGGGCCTCCCCTCCTCATCCGTGTGTGAGCGCACACACACACACACACACACACACTCAGCATCCAAGGAGGAGAGCTGAGATGGCTTGTCACTCCCCTTCGTTTGTCCTCTCTCATACCCCATAAACCTGGCATACCTCAACTCCTGACACATGAACACTTATGTTTCATTATAAGCTCCTTAGAGTCAGGGCCACAACGGACCCATCTCTGTCAACCCTCATTCCCACCTACTAACTGCCTGACACACAGCAGGTGCTCACTAAATGCTCCTCGCAGGACTAAGGTAAGACATTTCCTTTGGGGGATTTCATTCATGGGTTCTCATCTTTGGGGGGCTGGGACTCAGGAACATGTCTTCCTCCTGGGGGGGCCCCACAGCACCCACACTCCCATGTGCTCACACCCAGACCCGGGCCCCTGCATGCCGCACCAGGTGCCCCTCTGGCTGGACCAACAGGTCATGGATCGGGAGCATCATCTCCTGTCTCCCTAGATTGGCCTCAAACCCAGCTCTGCAGGCCAACCCTTAGTGGGGACGTGTGTCTCCTGGTTCGTCACTTGGCAAAACAACTCGAAGGGAAGGAAGACACAATGACTGTCTCTATAAGTCAGCTGCCTCAGCCTCAGAAAGAACTGTTATCTGAGGGGTCTAATTAAGATGCATCTGCAGCTCCAGCTTCCCAACCCAGAGGCCCCTCCATCACTCCAGCTCCTAAATCAGCCCAGAGTGGCTGCGGGAGAGGAGGCGCCCAGGCCCAGCGTGCTCAGCCAGGCTCCTCCCATCCTCATCAGAGCCTGGACTAGGGTGAGAAGGTGAGGCGCTTGCCTGGGGCACACGATTTCAAGGGGCGCCACCAAAAGGCTCGGGCCAGATGAGAATTGCCCACACTCTCCTTTTCGCCTCGGACTCCCGTGTGGCTCAGCACAATGCTGGTCCTGATCTTGTCTTTAACATTCTGACAGATTATTCATCATGGACTTTTTTGCATGAGTTTTCATTTTTATAAAATACTGTGTTAATGAAAGTTGGGACTTAAACATTAACTGTACACCCATGTTCATAGCATTATTCACAACAGCCAAAAGGTAGAAAGTGCCCCACATGGCCATCAATGGATGAGTGGATAAACAAAAGGTGATATATCCACAGTGGAATACAATTCAGCCTTTAAAAAGACGGAAGTTCAAGGGGCGCCTGGGTGGCTCAGTCAGTCAAGTATCTGCCTTCGGATCAGGTCATGATCCCCAGGTCCTGGGATGGGGCCCCGCGTTGGGCTCCTTGCTCAGCGAGGAGCCTGCTTCTTTCTCCTTCCCCCTCTACGCCTCCCCCAGCTTATGTGTGTGCTCTCTCTCTCTCTCTCTCAAATAAATAAATGAGTGAATGAATAAAAGAAGGAATTTCTTTTTTTTTTTTAAAGATTTTATTTATTTATTTGAGACAGAGAGAATGAGCGACAGAGAGCATGAGAGGGAGGAGGGTCAGAGGGAGAAGCAGACTCCCTGCCGAGCAGGGAGCCCGATGCGGGACTCGATCCCAGGACTCCAGGATCATGACCTGAGCCGAAGGCAGTCACTTAACCAACTGAGCCACCCAGGTGCCCCTTTTTTTTTTTTTTTAAAGATTTTATTTATTTATTTGAGACAGAGAGAATGAGAGACAGAAAAGAAGGAATTTCTGACCCCCACTTCCATATGGACAAACCTGGAGAACATCATGCTAAGTGAAATAAGCCAGACACAAAAAGACAAAGACTGTATGATTCCCTTGATATGAAGTACCAAGAGTAGTCGAAGTCATAAAGACAGAAAGAATGGAGATTGCCAGGGACTGGGGGGAGCAGGCAATATGGAGTCAGTGTTTAGTGGGGACAGAGTTTCACTTGGGGAAGATGAGAACGTTCTAGAGATGGATGGTGGGGATGGTGTGAATATATATATTTTTTTTAATTTTTTTTAGATTTTATTTATTTATTTGAGAGAGAGAGAATGAGAGATAGAGAGCACGAGAGGGAAGAGGGTCAGAGGGAGAAGCAGACTCCCTGCTGAGCAGGGAGCCCGATGTGGGACTTAATCCCGGGATTCCAGGATCATGACCTGAGCTGAAGGCAGTCGCTTAACCAACTGAGCCACCCAGGCGCCCATGGTGTGAATATATTTAACATCACTAAACTGAACACTTAAAAATGGTTAAAATGGTAAACTTTATAATAATAGTATACCATATTATAATAATAAAATACCGTATTATAATAAAAAATGCTATTGATCTTAATTGCTGAGTTTTTTGGCACCCTCTGAAATTGTATGCCTGAGTCGAGAGCCTCTTGCCTCACCCTTGCCTGACCCTGAATTGTTCACATTGTCCCCATCTTACCAACATTGGAACCAAGCCTAGGGGATGTTAGAGGTTAACAGGCCTGCTCAAGGTCACCTAGAAGATTATTGGTGAGCCAAGAAGTCAAAAGCCAAGGCCCTGGCTTCCAGCTAAGGACTTCATTCAGTACAGCGCCCCCTGCCTGCGCATCCCCAAGGTGCTTCCAGGGTGCTCAGCGGGCACCGCCATCCTCCTGGAGTCAGCTGTTCTTTGGGTGGAATCTTACCCCACAAATAAGGGCCTCAGTGGACCCAGCCCCAGCCCACCCCTCCTCTTGTGGAGATCCCTCACTCACAGCTACAGCTCTCTGCTCCCTTGCAGAGAAATCTCTAGGGCTATTGGTCAGATAGCGAAGGCAAAGGGGCCAAGTCCATTTTCACGCTCCCCAGCTATGACAACGGCTGCTACTTTCCCCCCAACATCCATCCCCTCTCCTGCCTGGTAACAGAACCCAAATTTAGCTGGGCACAGGCTGCCTAGAATAAAGCTTTCATTTCTTAGCTTCCCTTGCTAGCGGGATGTGCTGACAGACTTTAGATGTGACCCAAAACCTGGAAGCCAAAGCATCATGTGCACCTTTGAAGATGTGTCCTTATGCAGAGTGGCACCCCCTTTCTACTTCTCGCCTCCTTCCTGTTGGCTGGAGCCTGTGCTCTCATCTTGGAGGTTGGCAGAGCCCAGGATAAAGGGGGGCTGGATCCCTGACCTGGGCAGGGCCAGAGCAGCCCTGGACCGCCCACCTGCACGCTGCTGAGAGCTCCAGTTCCCAGTAGGACATTGGCCACAAGCCTGGGCAGGTGAGCTGACCCAGCCTCTCTCTCCACAGGACAAGCCCTCTCTCTCCATGTAGATCACTACTGGTCATTTCAGAAACACTTCCTAATGAATTGTTTTCACAGGAGTCCTGGATGCAGGGTCTTTCTGGGAACCCAGCCTAGAACACCCCTCCCTCCCTACTTGGTCCTTCAGAGCCTATATGATGGCCAGCTGGGTGGTATTACAGCTGGGCCCAAGGGCCTGCCCTGGGCCGTCTACTTGCACACTTCTGTAAGTGAGAGAGAAACTTCTTTTTTAAAGATTTTTTTTAAAGATTTTATTTATTTATTTGAGAGAGAAAGAATGAGAGAGAGCACATGAGAGGGGGGAGGGTCAGAGGGAGAAGGAGACTCCCTGCCGAGCAGGGAGCCCGATGTGGGACTCAATCCAGGGACTCCAGGATCATGACCTGAGCCGAAGGCAGTCGCTTAACCAACTGAGCCACCCAGGCGCCCGAGAGAGAAACTTCTATCAAGCTTAAGTCACTGGTGTGTGAACCGGGGCAAGTCTCTTGACCTCCCAGGCTTTAAGTTTCATTTCTGTAAAATGCAGATAAAGCCAAGTGAGCAAATGAACACGAACGCATTTTGTAAACTGTAAGAGGTTACAGACTGAATGTTTGTGCCCCTACCCCCCAAATTCGTATGTTGAAATCCTAACCCCCAATGTGATGGCATTAGCAGGTGGGGCCTTTGGGGAGGTAATGGGGTCACGATGGGATTAGTGTCCTTACAAGAACACAAGAGAGCTTGCTTCCTCTCTCTGCTCTCTGCTATGTCAGGACATAGCAAGAAGACGGCCGTCTGCAGACCAGCAAGAGGGTTCTCACCAGAACTTGAACAGGCAGGCGCTCTGATCTCGGACTTCCAGGCTCCAGAACTGTGAGAGATACATTTCTGTTCTTTAAGCCAGCCAGTCTATAGTATTTTTGTTATAGCGGCCAGAGCTAAGACAAGGTACTTGTTTGTATCATCTGGTGAGTGACCAATCTGTTAAAACCAAGAACTCCCCCACAAATCAATGATCATCTCCAAGCCCCAGATATTTGCTTAATTTCCAGTAATTCTGGCTGAGAAATCGGGTCCCTCAGATTTTGCTATAGGGAATGTGACCTGAATGTTGTCTATTCAGAGCATGGCCGAGGGGACCTGCATATCAGGAAGTGGCTGAGGACCTGCCCCCACCCTCCCAGCCCTCACTCCATCACCGCCACTCCCCACCCTGGGGCTACCTCGGCCACTCACCCCGCTCTGCTGACTGACTGCCCAGCACGTCTCCTCTCCAGGCTGGGGAGAAGGGACAAGACCCTGAGAAAGGCTCCCAACGTGGCACCTTCAGCAGGAACATGGGCACAGGTCTGAGTCCCAAGGGGGTGAAGGCTGAGGGAGGGGAGGACACTGGAGGGAGAGATGGGGTCACCAGGGGAGCTGATGGTCAGGAGGCAAACAGGCAACTTCCTCCTAAGTCGACCAGAGCCAAAAGCAGTCATGAGTAGTTTCTCCAAGCACTTCTCCTTCTTTGCTCCTTATTCCCACGAGGAGACAGAGGTTCAGAGAAGGCTGAGACTTGCCCATGGTCACACAGCAGCCAGAGATCCTTCTATGGCCTACCTTAAACATTCCTCAGACTTTGGAGAACATTACAGACACTTGGGCCCTTAGTGGTAGACTTGGGGGCAACGTGAAGGGACATTCATCTGCTGACCGTTTCCCAGCTGTGGCCTGGCCCCTTAGAGGAGGACCTGGACAGATGTTGGGGTGGAGGGAGAGCATCTTCCTGGGGGTCCGACCTGCCTTTCCTCACAGATGTGTCCGTAGATGTGGACAATACATGCCCCTCCCAGAAACCTGGACATGGCTCAGGGGAGGAGACACTGTTGGTTTTGTTCACTCAATAGCCACTCCTCTCTTCTGATCCTAGCACCTCAGTATTGTTTTGGAGAGCCATCCCTCTTCACTGGACATACTCTGAGTCCTTAGTCAAGGGTCCCACCCCGTCCCTCAGCAGAGGGGTGATTATGTAATAATGGTGGCCCAGCCAGTCAGCTCACGCAGAGGGACTCAGGGATGACAAAGCCCCAGCAGACGGACAGCACAGCTTTCCACCTCGCAGGCTCCCTAAGACCTAATTTTCCACCTTTCCCTCCTATGCTGAGAGCTCCTCCAGATCCTTCCAACAGATGCCCACTCGGTTCCGGTTAGCCAGAGGTGTTGGAGTCCCCAACCCAAGTGCCTGCCTGATAACCCAGGGGTTCGGGAGTTCCCAGAGGACGCAGGCCACCAGCCCTGGAACTGCCACACTGACCCGCCTGCCGCCCTCAGGGCCAGGCTCTCCCTGTGCTGACCGCTCCTCAGCCCCTACTCCTCTTCTCTGACATTTCTGATTAATCGCTTCCATAGGAGTCCTGGATGCAGACCTATTTCTGGGAACCCAGCCTCCCCATGTGGACCTCACGGGCCTTAGGATGGCCAGTCGGGTGGCAGCACCCCCCCCCCAAGTGAGAGATGACCCACCGGCTGTGAGCCCCTGCTGCCCGGCAGCTGCCTGGTCTCCTGTTACTGGCCACTCACTCCAGCCTCCTCCCCCTTGTCCCGGCTGCACAGGCACCCCCAGCCCCTGCCCAGCGCGGGACCCCTCCCAGAGCTACACAAGGCTCGCTGCTCTTGTCCATCCTTTGGGTGTGAGTTCCAGCAACACCTCCTCAGTGAGGCCCTCCGGGGCCCCCGAAGGGCGGCGCTCCACCTGGCCACCCCCAGGCCCGCTTGACAGCCGTGCCACCAGGACAAGACGCAGGTGGGAGTGGGCATCCCTGCCGGCTGTACTCTGAAATCCAACAGGGAGGAGGGCAGAGAAAGCCCTGGTCAGCAGGAATGGAGCCAGCCAAGGGCGTGGCAGCGGTGAGGACCTTGGGCAGCATGGAGGTGATGAGAGCGAGAACTGGAAAGATAAGCTGGAGCAGACGGCGGGGGGGCATGAAAGCCCGGTGAGGACACAGGAGCTTCTCCTCTGGGGTGATGGGGCATCTGGGGCCAACATTAAAGAAGTCTCGGGGGCGCCTGGGTGGCTCAGTCGTTAAGCGTCTGCCTTCGGCTCAGGTCATGATCCCGGAGTCCCGGGATCGAGTCCCACATCGGGCTCCCTGCTCGGCGGGAAGCCTGCTTCTCCCTCTCCCACTCCCCCTGCTTGTGTTCCTGCTGTCACTATCTCTCTCTGTCAAATGAATAAAAAAAAAGAAGTCTCGGGTACTTGCAGTCCTGGAGGGTCACCATGATGAGCAGGGTCAGAGTCAGGAGCAGGGGCTGTGCCCAGGAGTATGACAGAGAGGGTAGAGGCAGCTCCAGGGGGCCCAGCGGCGGGCACTGCAGGGAGACGCCCAGGGAGCTGCTCCAAGCTCCACCCACGCAGAGAGCAGCGTGGATGCAGTTCCAGCCTGCCTTTCAGGGCCACCCAGCCTCCTGCCCTAAGGCCCCGCGGCTTCTCCTAGGGGAGATGGGGCAGAGGGAGTGCCAGAGTCACTTCTCAGGGTGTTGGCCCTTTGTATCTCTCCCAGAGGAAGTAGCCCTCTGCTTTGTAAGCTAATGGTTAGTATTTTTCATGTGCTTATTGTGTTAGGAAACCTTCACATGGATTAATCCTGGCCACAACCCTGGGGGAGGGAGGGAAGGAGGTGTAGGCATGGTTATTAATCCCAGAGTTTACAGGGAAGGACAAGGGGGCAGAGAGGTTGAAAATCATGTCCATGGTCACCTGGGCTGTAAGCAGCAGAGCTATGACTTAACAGTGGTCCGGCTCTATTGTGCCCCTAACCAGGTGCCCCACTGCCCTGAAATGAAGGGGGCTTTGGCGTCCCCCACACCACCGAGCTATCCCGGGACCCTGCCCAGTCCCCCACCTTCCTGAGATCCCATCAACCCCCCAGCCCCACAGCGGCTCCAGAATCCTGACAGCTTCTGATCCCTTCCAGCCCCACCCTACACCCCCGTCACCACCCACCCCCACAGTGATCTCCACACCCTCACCCTCCACCCGCATCCCCTTTTCAGCTGTTTCTCCTAGAGGCTTTAAGCAGGAGAGACAGCTGGGAATCTGCTCTGCAACCTGCTTGGGACGGCCACACTGGGGCCACCCAGGCCTCCTGCTGCCACCGCCGCCCAAAGGCAGACATTCGGAGCTTCTCAGCTGACTCCAGCAGAGAATTCGCCGCACCGTCACCGACTGCCATCATGCTGCGATTAGTTAATCACTAAGTGCATGGGGCTTTTAATTAACTGCCAGCCCTGCACGAGCAGCTGTTCCATGAACCACATCAGCTCGCGGGCCCCCCAGTCCGAGCTGATGGAACACTTCAGTCACGCAACTGATGCTTGGATATGTTGATGCGCAGGGACGGCAGCTACCACTTCTGCAGCCCGAAGCCGCCAGCCACAGGAAGGAGAAGAGAAGGCGGCCGTCAGTTGGGGGGGGGGGGGCGCCAGCAGGTGTGTAAGGGTGAAAGGGACGTCTGCACAAGATCCGTGAGTGTGCAAGTGTGGCGGTGGTGTCTATCATAGATTAAAAGTAACTCAACTCAAATAAGTGTAAGGAACAAAAACAAACCTATCGGTGCCATAAGCCAGAGAGTATGAGACTTCAGGCATGGCTGGATCCAGGGGTACAAATGAAACCACCAAGAGCAGATGGAGCCTGAACAGCGGTGCTCGCATCCTGGGAGAGCCAACTGCATACAGGGAGCTTATGCGAGGCATGAACAAGATAGCAATGTTGTCGCTTCTCCGAACAGGGAGTTCCCTTGCTCCTCTCTGATTCAGTTATTCCCTCCCACCCCTGGGCTTCCAACTAATTCTGGCCCTATTTCTATTAGTTCTATTATAGGCTTATTACATTTCATTTTAACCATTTGTTCGCATGTCTGGGTTGCCCAATAGACCAGGATCCCCCAATGTTAGCGCTATTGACATTTGGGGTTGGCTAAGCCTTCGTTGCAGGGGCTGTCCTGTGCGCTCTAGGATGTTCAGCGGCATGGCCAGCCTCTACCTGCTAGCTATCAGTAGTACCACCTTGGTCACGACTAAAAATATCTCCAGACGCTGCTAAATGTCCGCGGAGGCAAACGCCACCCCCACGGGAGCCCTTGCAGGAGATGCTGAGGCATGAGGAGTGTTATGCCCCCAGTGCAGGGCCAGGGACCTGGTGGCATTCCAGTGACAAGGGTGGAGGAAGGAGAATGCAGGAAGGGCCTGACGCACGTGGGTTCTGCACATGACATCTCGTGCATCCATCACAAGGGGGAAGATGCTAGCCCTGTCATACCACATCATTCATTTATTAAGCAAATCAGAAATCTGAATTTGTTCATGACATGGGGGGATTTGAAAATACATACGCAGGCTGAATAAAACACATCTGCGGGCCGAATATCACCTGCACCAGTTCGCAACCCCTCACTGAGTCCTAGTCACTGTAAGACTGTATACAGAGGCCAAACAGCAAACCCAAGGTCACACAGCCAGAAGAAGCAGAGCCAGGTGGGCCTCCTACTGGGCCTCTGGCTCCCTAATCAGCCAAGTACGCCCAGCCCCAGGCTGCTCCGTGCTCTACATCACCCTTGGAGCTATCCAGCCCTGAGGCTTGACCCCTGGAAAGCCCGGGCAGCCTCCTTGGGGCCCTGCAGAGCGAAGGAAGGACATTCTCAGGACGAAGGAGACTGCAGGGCTTGGAATATGTAAATCACAGCCCATCCACAGCACATCCATCCTGCGGCCTAATTGAGACACTTGCTCGGAGTGTCCTGGAAAACTAGGGCAGATGTGGCCTTCTGAGAATCAGAGCCACCCTCCTCAGACAACCTGCCAAGACTGGGGACCAATGGCTGTTCTCTGGAACTTGGACCAGCCACAGGGAAACAGTTTCTGCTAATAAGATTATATATATATACTTTAAATGGCCCTTGAGTATTGCCATGATACTGGGTATTCAAACACCAGAAAGGAGGGCAAAGAAAAAAAAGACAGCTAGCCCATCTCTACGAGACCATGCAGCACCAAGTGGAAAAACCCGATTATTTTACCTGCATATATCCTTGCAGCCTGAGCCTATGAGGTTGGACATGTGTTCAAACCTTTCCTAACACTGAAGGTTTCCTCAATTTGCAGTTCACCTCAGCAAGTACCACTTGGTGATGGGGGTGGGGGAAACACTGTCCCCCACTCTACCCTTAACATCCCCAAGGCTTCGTTCCTTTCCCGCGACCCAACCCCAGGCCCTACTCTGGCCTCAGGATCCCAGCCTGCCAGCAAACAGTGCTCTATTTGATGTTGCCCATATATACGCATGGAGTCTTCCTCGGTGTTTCTCTGGCTCGGCCCGCCCACTCTCCTCTCCATCTGCCCCCGTTTCTGGTCACATTACTCAGACTTACCCAGCCCGTTGGAAGCATTCAAGAGCTACTTGTTGAATGAATGAATGAGGTTTTTTTCCTTAAGATTTTATTTATTTGACAGAGAGCACAAGCAGGGGGAGCGGCAAGTAGAAGGAGAAGGAGAAACAGGCTCCCGGCAGAGCAAGGGAAGCCTGATGTGGGACTCGATCCCAGGACCCCGGGATCATGACCTGAGCCGAAGGCAGACACTTAACCGACTGAGCCACCCAGGCGCCCAAATGAATGAGCTCTCTAAAGCAGCAAAGCATTTCAACACCTTTGTTCTCTGGCTCTGCGCTAATTCTCCACTCCCTGTCCCCATGCCTCCACTCTTTAGACACACAGGCTGTTTCCTCCTCCCGGCACACCTGCATGCCTTGGCAGCTGCCGTTCCCCCCAGGTGGAATGTGATTCCCCTTTGCCAGAGCCTCTGATTCCTTCAAGACCCAGCTCCACTGTGTTCTCGGCGGAGTCTCCTCTGACAGCCCCCACCCCCACCGCCGGCAGACTTCATCGTGCCCTCCTTTGTGCTCCAGCAGCACATTGTTCTGATGTCACCCCCGTACCCTTACCATTTCCCCTATATTAGCTATTTCTATCACACGAAAGGTTTGTATTGCACATAAGAGAAAACACAACTGAGGCTCATTAAAGGTCTGAAAAGCTCAGACACTGGCTCAGTTTGTCGGTGAGTCGCTTGGCTCTGCCTTGCTCTTTGAATGGTGTTCATGTTCACCGTAGCTTCCCTCCCTCATCAGAGCAAAATGACCACTGCCATTCCGGGCTTCACATCCAAATGCCCCACCATTCACAGGGGAGGCTTTTTCCTCACATTTCCAGCAGAAGCTCCCAATTCTATGCCGATTGGGCCCCTCTTGCTTCAATCATTCCAGCCTGGGGAATGCAGGGTATTGATTGGCCTTCACCAACCTGATCCCTTCTCTCACATTGGAGTGGTGTTTACTCACCCAAACCACAAGGGGTAGCCATGGAGGGCACCTGGGAGATAAGACTGTACCCACTAGGCTTTGCAGGTGTCTCCCCAAGGAAACAGTAAGCTCCATGAAGGCAGGGACTGATTGATTTCTGTGTCCCCCTCCCTCACTGCCCAGCACACTGCTAGGCTCCAGAGACACATTCATAAATATTCCCTGATTTGAACTTTCTCTTGTCCCATGAGATGATCCTCTGGGTCCTGGGTGTCCTGGGTGTCCTGACCTCCAGTCTCTTAAAATGATAATGATGGCTGTAACTGAAAGAGAATGCTAATACTTATGTTCACAAGTGTAGAATTCTGGCAACCCAATTTCCACTCCAGAATAGGATTTCTAGAATGTAAACACTGATATCTACTGCAGGTTTGGGATGAGAAACCTGGGTGAAGAGGCCCCCATATATTGTCAATTCACTCACTCATTCACTTACCTACTCACTGTATTGATGCCTATTTATCATTGCCTCCCACGCCCCCCCCACACACACACACATCCCCTGCTCCATGGGGACAGACTATGTGACTCTATATTTCTCCCACCCATCCCAACCACCCTTGATTGATTACAATTAATTATGTCACTGGTTCTTAGTGGGGTTGTTCCATTCCCTAAGAGGCATTTGGAAAACTTGGAGGATTGTCTTCTATTTTAGTTGTGACCAAGAATTAAAATATTGAGATAGACCCAAAGGGAGACTGTATATTTAAAAAAAATTTTTCTCCTTTATATTAGGGGGATTACAGTAAATTTTAAAAAACATGTGTATGCATATAGGCTAAGTTATATTTGATTTTATGTCATGATAGCAAAGAGGGTCTTACAAAATATATAAAGGGTGTATTGGCAGGGGACCTCTGCCTGCGGCTGAGAAGGGACATAGTAAATCCTCTTCCCTAAAAGCAATTATAAAGCTGGACAAAATTGATCAAAACAGCCATGTAGCACTCTGGACATCAACCAAAGGCATACCACAATGGGAGCAGTATTTGGGCTTGAAAGCTAGAAATTTGGGCAATAACAGTGAGAATCTGTGGCATTCTCCCCTAAGGCTGCTCCCATTCTCCCCTCCCAGCTCCCAGCAGAGAGCTTCCACTAGTGTGGAGAAGTTTCTCTGCTCTGGATCTGGGGCAGTAAGCAGTACCCACTCTTGGCAGCCTCGTAGGTTTAAGTGAAAATCCCCAAGGCAGAAAATCAGGACGGCCGACAGCTCTACAGACTGAGGTTGCCAGTTGTGATTGGGCAAATATATCCCTGGCTCTCTGGAAATTAGAGAAGACCCCATCCAGCCACACACTCCTGGCCAACCCCTAAGCTGTGCACGGGTGCAAAGATGAAAAAGAATCCAGCAGAAAGTAAACCATAGGAAACACATGAAAATGGCCCGAATTTTGAGCGTGCTCTTGCTATCAGCTGCTTCTAAAATGTCTCCGAGTGATCCTCACTTCCTAGGATCCTTATGTGATCCTCACTTTGGGTGAGGCCTGCACATAGTGACCCGCTTCTAATAAACGGAACATGGCAGAGGTGATGGGTGTCACTTCCGAGGCTAGGTTATAAAAGAATGACTTCTGCCTTGCCCTCATTCTCTCTCGGGTTCTTCTCCCTTGCTGCTCTGATGAAGCAAGCTGCCATGTTGCAAGCTTCCCTGTGGAGAGTCGTAGGTCACAAGAAACTGAAGGTGGCCTTCTGCCAACACCAGCGAAGGATAAACTCAATTCAATGACCTGCAAGCAACCCAGTCCTGCCAACAACCAGATCAGGAACTTGGAGGTAGACCCTCCCCCAGTCAAGCCTTCAGATGACTGCAACCTGGCCAACACCCTGACCAGAATCCTGACCCATGGAAACTGTGCAAAAATAAATGTTTTTGTTTGAAGCCCCTAAACTTTGGGTTGATTTGTTATGCTGCAATAGGATAACTGACACAGCTCCCCTACCCACACACAGATTCCAGAGGACAGACAGTTTACTCACTTGAGGTATTTGAGCACAATCTCAGTCCACTCAGACATGCAGACACGGAAACAACGCTTAGGAAGCCAGACTTAAATATAAAAACGAAAATACAAAAAATTTAATTGGAAACTTCAGTGGTTTCACACCATTAGGAAGACAGGATTCCCAGACTGGAATTGTCTGATTCACAGAGCCTGGGTAAGTTATTAAACAAATAAACACATGGAAAAAAAACAAAACAACAATGATAAACCTGGCAGGAATCAGAATCCAAAGTTGCTACAATATTTTTTTAATGTCCAGTTTTCAACGAACAAATTACAAGATATGCAAAGAAACAGGAAAATCTGGGACGTGCTCAGGAAAACATCTGTCAATAGACACTGTCTCTGAGCATTCCCAGATGTTGGATTTAGCAAAGACCTCAAATAGCTACTATAAATATGGCCAAAGAACTAAAATAAATGATGTTTAAAATGTTAAATGAAAGTATGACAACAATGAATCAACAGAAATTCTAAATAAGGAGACAAAAATTATTTTTTAAAAAAGGGAAATTCTGGGGTTGAAAAGTACAATTGAAATGAAAATTGTACCATAAAGATTCAACAGGGACACCTGGGTGGCTCAGTCAGTGAAGCGTCTGCCTTCGGCTCAGATCATGGTCACAAGGTCCTGAGATCGAGCCTGCATCGGGCTCCCTGCTCCGTGGGAAGCCTGCTTCTCCCTCTCCCACTCCCCCTGCTTGTGTTCCCTCTCTCGCTGTGTCTCTGTCAAATAAATAAATAAAATCTTTAAAAAAAAAAAAAGATTCAACAAAAATTATATATGGCTGAGGAAAGAATTAGTGAACTTGGAGAAAGGTTGATAGAAATTATTCAATCTAAGAACAGGGGAATGATTGAAGAAAAATGAACAAAACTTCAGAGCTCAGGGGTGCCTGGGTGGCTCAGTCAGTTGAGCAACCTACTCTTGGTTTCAGCTCAGGTCATAATCTCCAGGTCGTGAGATGAAGCCCCAAGTTGGGGGGGTCCACACTCAGTGGGGAGTCTGCTTGAAAATTCTCTCCCCCTGCCCCTCCACCAACTCATGCTCACACTCTCTCTCAAGTAAATTAAAAAATACATCTTAAAAAAAGACAACTTTAGAGCCCAGTGGGATAACATTAAGCATGTCAACCGGTGTGTAATGAGGGTCCCAGAAATAGAAAGAGAAAGGAACAGAAAAAAATAATGGGAAAAACAATAGTCAAGATCTTCCAGAATCTGATGGAAAACATTAAATACATATCCCAAAAGTTCAACAAGCCTCAAGAAGAATTAATACAAAGAGATCCACACCCAGACTCACCATAGCAAACATTTTTTAAGATATTATTTATTTATTTTGAGAGAGAGAGAGGCATGAGCAGAGGGGAGGGGCAGAGGGAGAGGGAGAAGCAGACCCCCCACTGAGCAGGGAGCCTGTTGTGGGACTCGATTCCAGGACCCTGGGATCATGACCTGAACTGGAGGCAGAGTTTTAACCAAATGAGCCACCCAGGTGTCCCATAGTACACATTTAAAAGACAACAGACAGAGGGTGCCTGGGTGGCTCAGTCGGTTAAGCGACTGCCTTCGGCTCAGGTCATGATCCTGGAGACCCGGGATCGAGTCCTGTATCGGGCTCCCTGCTCAGCGGGGAGTCTGCTTCTCCCTCTGACCCTCCTCCCTCTCGTGCTCTCTGTCTCTCATTCTCTCTCGCAAATAAATAAATAAAATCTTTAAAAAAAAAAAAAGACAATAGACAGAAAAATTCAGCAAAAGAAAAATGACTCACATGTACATGGGAGCAACAATATGATTAACAGCTCACTTCCCATTCAAAACAATGGAGAGCAGAAGGTAGTGAAATGGTATATACAAAATGCTGGGGGAGGGGGGGATTGTTAACCAAGAATTCTACTATCCAGCAAATCTTTCTCCAAAAATGAAAGTAAAATAAAGACATTTCCACATGCACAAAGACTAGTAGAATTCATTGCTAAAACCCTGCAAATATATTTGTAAAATGAATGAAGCCAGATACAAAAGACTACATGTATATAATTCCATTTATTTAAAACTCTAACAGACAAAACAAACCTATGAGATTAGAAGTTAAGATAGTGTTTACTCTTGGAGGGTGACCGTGACCAGCAGGAGCCATAAGGAGGAGTTCTGGGGACACTGGTTACACAGGTGTCTTCGTTGGTGATTCTGGCACATTTCTGTATAGATAGTTTCCTTCAATAAAAGTTTACTGAAACAAAAAGGAAGCTTGATCATACCACTCCTTCCCCTCTTTTTAAATCCCTTTATTGTTTTCCCCTTCCCAATTTGAGCAAACCTGTGACTTCTAAGGTCCTGTCTTGTCTGGTCTTTGCCCACCTCACCAGCATCATTTCTCACTCTGGTACTCTAGACTTTGGCCTTCTGTTGGTCCTCAAGTCTGCTGTGCTTTCATCCTGCCACAGGGCCTTTGCACATGCTCATCCCTCTGTTCCAGTGCCCCACTGAGACCTACTTACCCTTTAGCTCCTAGCTTGAGTGGTGACCCACCCACCCCCATCCAAATCTAGTTCTTTCGCTTCATCTACTTTACAAAATTACATTTCTTTCCTTCAGAGCCCTCATTTTCACTTGCCGTTATGGATTCGTAGAGTAATTTGACTGCTGCTTTGTCTTTCCCACTAGCCCATCTGTTTTAGGAGGTTTGGCTATGTTATTTTGCATTGTGTCCCCAGGACCGTGCCCGGTACATAGTAGGTATTTGATAACTATCTGTTCAGTGAACATAAAAGTTATTGAGGCTATAAAAACTTCATTTTAATTAGAGTACATTGTAGAAGGCCTGGATACCAAACTAAGGAATTTATATTTTTTATCAGCTGCAGGGAGCCACTGAAGTTTTTTGAGAAAGGGAGCTATGTGACCTTTGTTTACGAGCTCTATGGAAGTGGAGATGGAGAGCCCATAAGGGAGGCCGTTGGGGGGTCCAGACAAGGGACTGTGCCTACAGAGGGGCTGTGGCCGTGTGGAGAAGCTGATGTTGTGCCCCACTCTGCTCCCCCAGGCTAGCCTGACAGTGACCTCACAATCACCCTGCAGACCTCCCACCCTTGGAGGCCAACATCCCAGCTGCTGGCCTACCTCTGCCTTTTATATCCACCTCCTAAAGGCCACACCCTGCCAACTGAAGTCCTCCAGGCCAGCTACTAGAGACAGAGGGATCAACAAAGCCACAGTGCACCACCTTCCCACCCAGCGCACAACCAGGACTCCAAAATGACAGAGATATCAGAGCCCCTAAAGGATGCAATGCCCACAGAGAGGAAGTCCACGTGGAGGACGGCCGAGGAGAGGCGGATGTCCGACCTCACTCGGGTGCTGGAGTGGCTGGAGCGGAGGCAGGGGAAGACAAAGCAAGTATGTGCTCTCCAAGTATGGGCTGTCCCAGCAAAACCGCAAGGCAGCTGAACTCAAGACTATTCCAGTAGGGGAGAGACTGAACTTGACTCCCAGAAAACAGAAGGTGGGAGGAGCTTTAAGCAAGGGAGTGAACTAGTAGAAAAGTCTTCACGGAGAGAGAGGAAGTTGCCCATGTGGTTAGGCCGGCTGTGTCTGCCAATTTTCACTCAAGTAGTTAGGTTCCTACCTTCCCACAGAGACTGGGAGGACGGGCTGCTATCTTTCCAGATGATTACATTTCTTTTTTTAAAAAAGATTTTATTTATTTATTTGAGAGAGAAAGAGCACGAGCAGGGGGAGGGTCAGAGGGAGAGGGAGAAGCAGACTCCCCCATTAGTTGAGGGCTTGATCCCAGGACCTCCAAGATCATGACCTGAGTAGAAGGCAGACACTTAACCCTTAACTGACTGAGCCACGCAGGTGCCCCCTGATGATTACATTTCAAAGGGATGGCTTCCTGGTCCTTGAGAAAAACATTCCTGGATTATAAAACTAGCAAGAGGCTAGGAGAAGATTTACATCTCAAAGGGGCAGGGAAAGAATTTACAAGTGCCAGTTTTTTTTAAAAGAAAAGAAAAGAGAGGTCATGGGCCTAGAGCCAGGAAGGAACCTATCAGGAGTTTAATCAAGATGAGGGGAGCATTCAGGCTGTCTTGATCAGGTTCCAGAAGAACTTAGGGGCAATAACTTCTAAGATCTCGGAGGTGGCAGAATGGGTCCTCCCCACTGTCCCTAGACACTTCCTTACTGACCATGGCTCCAGGGTCAAAGGGCATTCAGTCTCCAATGCCACTACCCCACTGGGATCCCTACTAACATACCTCCTCCTTTCTACCCTGTATCACAACTAGTTCCCATCCACAGGTCTTAGTCCTTTGGGGCTACTGTAACAGAATACCATAGATTGAGTGGCTTATAAACAGCAGCAATGAATTTCTCCCAGTTTAGAGGCTAGGAAGCCCAAGATCAGGGTGCTGGCAGATTTGGTGTCTGATGAGGGCCCACCTCCTTCTTCATAGACGGCCACCTTCTTGCTGTGTCCTCACAGGAAGGAAGAAACTGGAGACCTCTCTATGGTCTCTTTCATAAAGTCACTAATCCCATTCGCGAAGGCTCTACCCTCATGATCTAATCACTTCCCAAAAGCTCCCCTCCTAATACCATCACACTGAAAGTTAGAATTTCAACATAGGAATTGGGGTGGGGGGGACACAAACATTCAGTTTATAGCACCGCCCTTCACTCTTTCTCCAGGAACTATGGCAGCCAATTTTGCCTCAGTTTCCCCCAGAAATCCCTCAGGCCCATCATCTATGGGAAAATCAAGCCATGTCCTTAGAAAGTGGTCTCTGTAGAGGATGCCACCTGATCTTGAATTCCCCAGCCCCCAGAGAAAAATGAGTGAAAAACGGCATCACTAATGACAATGCTAATGTTTATTAAGCATTTACCATGTGCCAGGCCCTGTGCTCAGCATCACACATGAATTTTCTTATCAACAGCTCTCAGCAGGGCCTACAGCGGAGGTACCATTCTTTTTTTTTTTTAACTTTTTATTGTTATGTTAATCACCATACATTACATCATTAGTTTTTGATGTAGTGTTCCATGATTCATCATTTGTGCATAACACCCAGTGCTCCATGCAGAATGTGCCCTCTTTAATACCCATCACCAGGCAAACCCATCCTCCCACCCCCCCTCCCCTCTAGAACCCTCAGTTTGTTTTTCAGAGTCCATCGTCTCTCGTGGTTCATCTCCCCCTCCGATTTCCCCCCCTTCATTCTTCCCCTCCTGCTATCTTCTTCTTCTTTTTTTTTTTAACATATATTGCATTATTTGTTTCAGAGGTACAGATCTGTGATTCAACAGTCTTGCACAATTCACAGCAGTCACCATAGCACATACCCTCCCCAATGTCTATCACCCAGCCACCCCATCTCTCCCACCCCACCCCCCACTCCAGCAACCCTCAGTTTGTTTCCTGAGATTAAGAATTCCTCATATCAGTGAGGTCATATGATACATGTCTTTCTCTGTTTGACTTATTTCACTCAGCATAACACCCTCCAGTTCCATCCATGTCATTGCAAATGGCAAGATCTCATTCCTTTTGATGGCTGCATAAGATTCCATTGTATATATATACCACCTCTTCTTTATCCATTCATCTGTCGATGGACATCTTGGCTCTTTCCACAGTTTGGCTACTGTGGACATTGTTGCTATAAACATCAGGGTGCATGTACCCCTTCGGATCCCTACATTTGTACCTTTGGGGTAAATACCCAGTAGTGCAATTGCTGGATCATATGATAGCTCTATTTTCAACTTTTTGAGGAACCTCCATACTGTCTTCCAGAATGGCTGCACCAGCTTGCATTCCCACCAACAGTGTAGGAGGGTTCCCCTTTCTCCGCATCCCTGCCAACATCTGTCCTTTCCTGACTTGTTAATTTTAGCCATTCTGACTGGTGTGAGGTGGTATCTCATTGAGGTTTTGATTTGGATTTCCCTGATGCCGGGCCATGTTGAGCACTTTTTCATGTGTCTGTTGGCCATTTGGATGTCTTCTTTGGAAAAATGTCTGTTCATGTCTTCTGCCCATTTCTCGTTTGGATAATTTGTTCTTTGGGTGTTGAGTTTGACAAGTTCTTTATAGATTTTGGATACTAGCCCTTTATCTGATATGTCATTTGCAAATATCTTCTCCCATTCTGTCGGTTGTCTTTTGGTTTTGTTGACTGTTTCCTTTGCTGTGCAAAAGCTTTTTATCTTGATGAGGTTGCAATAGTTCATTTTTGCCCTTGCTTCCCTTGCCTTTGGCGATGTTTCTAGGAAGAAGTTGCTGCAGCTGAGGTCGAAGAGGTTGCTCCCTGTGTTCTCCTTTAGGATTCTGATGGACTCCTGTCTCACATTGAGGTCTTTCAGCCATTTGGAGTCTATTGGGGAGGCACCATTCTTACCCCCCAGCTCACAGGAGGTAATAAGGAAGCTGAGTAAGGGGCAGAGAAGTCATGTCCTTGAGCGCACAGAATTAATGAAGGGCCAAGCTAGGGCTCCAAGTCAGATTTATCCTGTTCTCAAGCTCAGGGGCTTTGTCAGGTCAACTCCCCATAGTCACCTCCACTTTCTCTGCTCTGACCACTGCGGTGCCCCCTGCCTTTCCAAAAAGCTCTCATCTGGATATATGCTTACTTATCATTTATATTCAGAAAGATCTGGAGTGCCAGTTCCAACAAACATACTGAAACACATCTGATAAACATATTTTACATCCAGGTGGATTTATGGAAAGACTACTGCCTGCCCCCCATTTCAACTGCCGGGTTGCTCAGAACTTAATATCAATCACAGAAATCTAGATTCACTTCTATGATAACATGCACCTCTTCTCATGAAGATCATATTCTAATAATGTTTTCACAGCTTTACCTTTAATGTGGCTTTTACTGGAAATAATTTTGGACTCAGGAAAGGAACAAATTTAAATTGAAAATACAATGAAGGGGCACCTGGGTGGCTCCATCAGTTAAATTTCTGCTTGGGCTCAGGTCATGATCCCAGGGCCCTGGGATGGAGCCCTGCATTGGGTTTCCTGCTCAACGGGGAGTCTGCTTCTCCCTCCCCCCTGCTCTTGCGGTCTTGCGTGCTCTCTCTCTCAAATAAATAAAATTTAAAAATCTTTAAAAAAAAAATGGAAAATACGATGAAATCTTCAAGCATCATTATCCTTCCCAGAGGCACCTGGATTTTGAAAGAAGCTCCTGTGATTCCATGGCAGGTCTCAGACAGCACCGGTGGGGGAGGGGGGGCGCCCTTTGGTGTAGACGGTTGGAGGGGGGCTGTCTGTGGCCTCCTCTCCCTTCTCCTGGCATCTGCACAGGGGTTCATCAATTTCTCAAAATAACCCTAGGAGACAGGTCCTACTCTTCCCTCCATCTTCAGAGGAGGAAACAAAGCCCGGTTGCTCAGCCAGCAAGTAGTCGAGCAGGGTCCCCACCAGGCGTCTGACCTGGAGACCAGTCCCAGCCACCATGTCCCCACAACCACAAGCGGCACACTGCAAGTGGAGACCCAGTCGATTCAGCTTTCTTCGGCACCCCCACGCCTGGTCAAGTGGCCTGGGGGCCCCTCTGTGCGCCCCTCCTCACTGGACCCTGGAGCTCCCTAATGAATGCATCCTCCCTGCCTGCCTGGAGGGCCAGGCCGGTGCACAAGAAAGTCCATATATGCCACAGGGAGCACCCAAGGAAAGAGAAAGGCAGGATGAACTGTGATGACAGACAGGATGGGGACAGCTTGGGAGAGGAGAGAGCTCTGGGGACAGAGGGAGTGTCCTGTCTGGACTCCAAGAAAGGGCAGCCTTCCTGTGGTTTCAGACTAGAGGCCCTGGCCGGGGAGTCACAGCTACCCAGGCCACTTGGGGGCCAGAAGGAATTCCTACCAGCTGGGGAGAGGGGCCCTTGTGTAGATGGTAACAGGGAGCTTGTGGTGGGTTCTAAAGTTGGGAGGGACAGTCAGACTTGACGTTTAGAAGGTTGTTCTGGGAGCAGTGTGACATTACACCTGGGTGTGTCTGGAGGCAGAAGGACAATTGTGGGGGGGACAGAAGTGCCAGAGTGGGGGCCAAATCTGGAGGTGGGGAGGGGGCAGCCTGCTTGCCAAGGCGCCGCCCCTCTGTAGGGGCAGCGGGTGGCTTCTGCCCACCAGGCAGTCACAGGGCAATCCTCTCTGTCGTTTCAAGCAGAAACCCAAGGGAATAATGACACCTAAAACAAATGGGAAGGAAGGAAAGAAAGACCAAAACCTGAAACAGCAGAGAGGGAACCGACAGGTGGCGTTTGCCAACCAGGTAAGGCAGGCTCCCCGCCTTGAGGAGGGGTACCCCCTCTACTCCTGCGCAGTGCCTGGCTACGTTTTTTTAATTTAAGGCTCTAAAATCCACTCCTGCCCCACACTAACACCCAAAGGAATCACCAGCCCCCACCCCACACGCTGGCCGGCCCGGTGGAGCCTGGCACTTCCCAGGTGCCGGTCTTCCTCCTCTCACCGCCCCCCACCGCCACCGTTCAGGAATGCGGGCTGAGAGATGAGAACCCCCGGGCCTCCCTGCCCCCTGAGCGCTGCGGCTTCCCTGACGCCTTGTGGCGTCGCTCTGAAATAGCTGGGACCAAAAGTGAGGAGCGGCTGAGCAGCCACCAGCCGCCATCGTTGCTCCCCTCACCCGCCCCAGGGCCCAGAGCGGCCTCTCCTTTGGGCCCTTTGCCTGCCTTTCAGCAAACCCTTGAAATCAGCTCATTCTGGGGGCGGAGGAGGCCGTGCCAAGACCAGTTCCTCGTGGTTTAACTTCTCTCCCGTGCCTCTCAGAAGCCCTCAGAGCAAAGCGCCAAGAACGCCGTGGACCCAAAGGGAAAACGCCTCAGCATCGTTCCCAGCAACTACAAGGATGGGCCCAGGAAATCCGGTAAGGGGAGCATCTTGGTCCTGGGGTGCCAGACCGTCCTCCATAATCGCCGCTCCTCAGAGGGACGGGAAGCTGTCCTCAGCCCCGGCAGCTGTGCACGTCTGGCTGTGACCCGGATGGCCAGCAGGTGCACGTCTAGGCTCCGCCCACACCTGGGGCTTCTCTTCTCAGGATGCAGCAGGGTGTGCACCCCGGTTCCTAAAGCCCCTAAAGTCGGTGACAGCAACCTCGCCAGCTCCAAACTGTCTAATTAGGTACTGTGACTACATCAGTGTAGCACATGAGGTACCACAACTGCTGGCCCGAAACCTGCCAGCCCAAAACCTGCCAGGTGTGGCTCGCACCCAAAAAGAGGTAGGCTTAAGTTATGCCTGATCTCCAGTTCCCAGGGCTGCGCCTGGGGTTCGAACCTTGGCTCCACCACTCTGTAGTGAACTCAGAGTTGTGCAATCCAGGGTGAGTCAGCCACTCCATCTCTCAGGTTCAGTTTTCACATCTATAAAATGGGACAATAGCATGACTTGCCTCCCGGTCGAGTTTCAGTGAGACAAGGCATATAAAGCATGTAGCCTGATACAGACTAGGTGCTCAATAAATGGTGGCAAATAGCTTTTTCTAGGGGAAAAAATTTGCTAAAATGCTCAGGTGGGCTGTGCCATGGTGTTGGAAAAAGTTACGTTTATTGTGCCTGGTTTCTTGGAAAGGAGGTGTGTGGTCGAAGAAAGGTGGAAAGGATTCCCATTAGTCCAAAAGAGGAGTGGGCAAAAGCTTTCGAGTAGGGGCTGCCAGTTCTGCACAAAACTGCTCCCATTGTGCCCAGCAAAACGTCCTTTTTCCCCTTCTCATTTAATACACCAAAGCCGTTGAAACCAAACTGTGCTCACTTGCCTGTCAGATTTAAATATGATTGGCTCTAAATGCCATGCAGGATCCTGGACTGGATCCTAGAACAACACTTCAGTTGGAAAACTGGCAAAATCAAAGAAAAACTGTTATGTGCCAATGTTAATTTCTGAGTTTTGACAAATGTGCCCTGCTTGTGTAAGATGCTAACACTCGGGGAAACTGAGTGAGCAGTGCCCGGGAGCTCTCGATACCATCTTGGCAACCCTTCTGCAAATCTAAACTTACTCCAAAATAAAAAGTTTATAGATATAGATATGGATGTGGATATGGATACAGGTACGGATACGGATACGGATACAGATACAGATATATAGATAGATTGACATATGCCCCATGGGAGGCCCTACACCTTTCCCAAATCTTTCCCAAGTGACTCCTGATGCAATTCTGGCTCTGAAGACCAAGTTCCGCTGAGCCCCTGAGCATCTGCAGATCTCGATTCCAGTGGTTGCTCCCTTCTCCCTTTTTCCTGCCACTGCACACAGACACAGAGCACAGCTCTGTTTCCTTCATTTTCCCCCAAACCTCTCACATGAAGCCTTTGTGTGTAAACAGACTTTACTGAAGGTTTGGGGAAACGGAGGGAAAGAATTTCATGGCAGAATTATACAGAAAACAAAACAGAAGTTGATTACAAAACCCCCTTAAGGGTTCTTCCAAATCCTTGGTCCCCTGCCACCAGGAGATGGTCCTTGAATGTATTTGCTTGCAGGGAGTCCCCTCCAGCTGTCTTGCTCACCCCTGCACTGGATAGAATGAGCCCAGCCAGGCACCCAGAACATGAGATTTAAGGAGGCACTCACTCTCTAGTACTGACTCTTCACTTGCATGAGCCTGAGAGTGAGCACCTCCTTAAATTTTGCCCCCCCCCCCCAGGCATTTGGCTGGTCTCACTCTAGTCCTGGGCCTGCCTAGCTCCCACCTCTTCCCCTCTATTTCCTCTCCCCTCTCCTCCATCCTCTGCTGTCCTCACCCCACAATTCCTATTGGCTTGTTACCTGGAAAGATCACTTACTTTCCTTTGTTTCTCTGTCTTAGTCCACACTCAAAGAGTCTATCAAGGTATTTTCCTAAACAAAGGCAGTTCCTTCCCTAAGAGAAACTCACATACCAGCTGATTAAATAATCCTTTTCATAAAACTGCACAAAAATGCCAGCAGGGCAGACTGACTTAGCAGTTCTTTGGTTCTCTGCAGTCCCCCTGCCCCCCACCCCCAAGACAAAAATCCAGGGGCGCCTGGGTGGCTCAGTTAAGCGACTGCCTTCAGCTCAGGTCATGATCCCACGGCCCTGGGATCGAGTCCCGCATCAGGCTCCCTGCGCTGCAGGGAGCCTGCTTCTCCCTCTCCCACTCCCCCTGCTTGTGTTCCCTCTCTCGCTGTGTCTCTCTCTGTCACATAAATAAATAAAATCTTTAAAAAAAAAAAAAAAGACAAAAATCCACCCTGTACAGAGGGGACCTTTTTTCCTACCGTACGTAATACAACAAATGGCCACTGGGGGGCAGCAGGTGCTCCGTTGCAGCAGGTGCTCAGAGGCACCCAGGAACCACCTGGACATCCAAGTGTGGCACCCAGGAATGGGTCAGGGCTGAGTCTGAGCACAGCAAGGGGAGCTTCCTGTGCAGGCCAGCCAGAGGCCCAACATGAGTGGGCAGGATCTGGTTTCGGGGTCAAGTTCAAGACAAAGCAGCCCCTAGGAAGGGCATGGGGCCAGTTGAGGGCTGGGCGGGAGTCCATGTAGAGATACACATGGATCAAGGAAGGGTATTCTAGACCAGGACTTCTGGTTCTGGCCTCCCCGGCCTCGCTCAGTACCTGAATCATCGGTGTCCTGGTTTTCCTAGAAGCAGAGTGAGCTCTTTGCACTCTTGAAGCTATGTTTCTGTGTGATCTGGTGAGCAAGAGTCTGTGAGGAATGACCATCGGACACACCACTGATGTGACCACTTGGTCTGTACAGACACAACAAATCCCACTGGTCCACATCTGTAGTGTTGTGATGGTCACAGGATCTAAACCTGTGAAACACGGTATGTCCCCCATGAGGGACAGATAACTGTCTCCAGCTCCAGAACCCCAAAGCTAATAGAAAACAGCAATGACATCCCCAATGTGGAGCACGGTGCTTTTCAAAGCTGAACGCTTCATCTTCGTCCCCTCTCCCCATGTTCACAAAAGCTCCCATTCACTCCTCTTACCAGCTGAAATGCCACGTCCATCCGCCGCTGACCACCACCCTGACATCAGCCTGCTGCACACAGATGCTGTGTACCATGGGCCACTTCCCTCTCCCCACGGCCTCTCCTCCCTTGAATTCCCTGAGAACAGCCTTTTCTGTTTCCCCCTCCTCTTTCATCACTCCCCTGGCCCCCCTCCAAGGGCCACCAAGTTGGTTTTGAATTTGTAAAAGGTCACTCCAGCGTTGGGCCAGCAAAAGGCCCTAGGAAAGCAATTGGAACACGTTTCCAAAGTAAATCTTGGCAAAGTCTGAGCAGCTAGACTAGAAAAGGGGCATTCACTTGGCTTTCTCTCCCTGGGCACCTATGCCCAGGGCATTCTGTAGATGCAGTGCAGGAGTGCATCCCTAATGCAGAGGTCTGGAGGGCAATGATTACCCTCTGTTTCCATGAGCACAGAGTAAGCCCCAGGAGTCCCAAACACAGCCCTCTAGAAATCGAACTTACCTCTTCAGTCACAGACTCAGGAATAGGTGTCATTTTTGCCCAGATGGTAGCCAGGATGGGTGCCCAGAAAAAGGGACCAGCAACCTAGGCTCACATTTTCCTGGATCCACCACCAGTTAGCCCTGGCATGTTTGGTACATGACTTAATCTCTCTGATCCTCAACTTTCTCATTTGTTAAATGGGCATGATATGGTTGTGAGACTCTAGCGCTTCTCTCCCTGGAAAGCTCCTTGAACACTGCCTGGCACATAAGTCACTCATTAAATATTAGTTCATATGTTTAATTATCATTGCCATTTATATGACTACTATTCTTTCCTACATGAGACCTACCTTGACCCAGAGGGTGCTCGGATATCTCAGAAAAGGCTATGGTTCTTTCTACAAGGGATTTCCCATTTGTGCTGATGAGGATATGCAGCTCATGTTTCTTCCGGAACATAGCACCAATTCCCACTACGCATAAACAGGAGTGGCTAAGGCCCCCTGGCCAAGGACCTGCTATCAATCCAGAGCACCAAACTGGGCATACAGAGTCCCAGTTTAGCCCCTAATTCATATGAGACCTTGGGCAAATCACAGCCTCTTTCCAGGAGGCTGTTCCTCCATTTATATAACTGTGGGGGATCTAGACTCATTCCCCCCAGACATATCCCAGTAAAATTCCTGAACTTTACTGGTGAAATCCTTCAGGCTTACAGGAAGAACAATTTACTTACAAAGGGAAAAAATGCTCTGGGTGAGAACAGAGGCACAAACTAGGAAATAATTGGTTTAAAAGTCAGAATCTAGATACACTTAAAATCAGGTTTAATATGAAGATTGAAAACAAAAGGATAGGCCAAGAGATGAAATGCAAACAGATGAGGTGTAATTAAGACTAAAAGAAACACGTAGGGTAAAAGAGGGATATTTTTAAATGTTAAAGAGAATAAATAAAAATCATAAGCTTACACATACCAAAAAATACATTAGCTAAAGAGATAATTATTGGGAGCTGCAAAAAGAACCTAATAAAATACAGTTAAAGTGGGAGATTTTAATATACCTCTTTTAGAGTAAAATAGACATAACTTCATATTTGAATAGAGAATGCATTTTTCTGTGGCCAAAGAATATCTACAAAACTCATCTGCCTATTCACCATTAAGAAAACATTAACTTTCAAAAAGTAAAAATTTTAGGGCAACCTACATTATCCTAAAGCAGTAATTGGAAATAAAATTTAAATTAAAAGATATTCCCAACTTAACAGTCAGAAATTAAGAAATATACTCCTAAAATAACCCATATCAGAGAAAAAAAGCTCATGAAAATAAGCCTGGTTTCTTACTTATGGGAACAAAGGCAAAATCTATCCTGAGAAGAAAATTTATAGTAACTAAAATTAATAATTCTTGTCTTTATAACACACACACACACCAAAAAAATGAATATATTGAGCAGTTTACTATTTATAATAAGATAGGAGAAATAATTAATATGAAAGAGAGAGCTTTCATACACTAAATACCAGCTGAGATTAATGAAACCCAAGATAAAAACTAGTTAAAAGGGTAAGTCCTAAATCCAAAGCTAACTTTTTGAAAATGCAAGTGATGAATAGTATGAACTCCTCATGACCATTGTTAAGAAGAATAAAGAGGTGCCTGGGTGGCTCAGTTGGTTGAGCATTTGACTCTTGACTTCAGCTCAGGTCATGATCTCAGGATCGTGAGATCAAGCCCCGTATCAGGCTCTGCGCTCAGCAGAGTCTGCCTGAGATTCTCTCCCTCTCCCTCCTTCTCTGCCCCTCCCCCTGCTCATGCTCTAAATAAATAAATAAATAAATAAATAAATAAATAAATAAATAAAATGTTAAACAAAAAGAGAAGAGTAAAAGTGTACAAGATTTGGTATGAGAAAGAATACATGAGCAAAGATGAGAAATACATTGACTGAGCTATAATAGAACACTAGATGCACCTCTTTCTGATATATTTGAAAACCTAGAAGAAATATATCATTTCCTCTCATACAATAAATTATTAAAATTGACACAATAAAGTTGAAGAGAGCAATTTCTAAAGTAAAAGTTGAAAGCTGGTTGACACTTTCCCACTGAACAAGTCACCAGGACAAAAGACTTCACACCAGATTCTACCTTTTCAAGAATGAATAATCTCAATATCACGTCAACTATTCCAGACCATATAAAATACAGACTCTTCTGCATTAATCCAACAAGCCACCAGAGCCACAATATTAAAATATTTGCAAATAAGTAATACAAATGTAAAAAATATATTAAAAATTTTAGCAAATGTATGAAAATTTATCAATGTATGAAATTAGTAACATGCCATGTTACTAATCCCCAAATGGGGTTTCTTTTTTTTCCTTCTTTTGAGAGAATGAAGTTTATTTATTTAAAAAAATTTTTTTTTCTTTCAAATTTTATTTAAGGGGTGCTTGTATGGCTCAGTCATTAAGTGTCTGCCTTCAGCTCAGGTCATGATCCCAGGGTCCTGGGATTGAGCCCCACATCGGGCTCCCTGCTCGACGGGAAGCCTGCTTCTCCCTCTCCCACTCCCCGTGCTTGCGTTCCCTCTCTCGCTGTGTCTGTCTCTGTCAAATAAATAAATAAATAATCTTTTTAAAAAAGGTTTTATTTAAATTCAAGTTAGTTCACATACAGTGTAGTATTACTTTCAGGGGTAGGACTTAGTGACAAATAGGATTTCTTATAGCAGGTCAGGAATGGTTAGGTTATCACTATCAGAATATCTAAGACCATAATTTATTCCATCAATAAAGTGGAAAAACCATACGAGCATGTCAGTAAATGACAGAAAATCAAAAAGTAGAATCAAGCAATTATTACTAATAAAAACTTGATGTAAACTAAGAATTAAGCTCCTAATATTATAAACATACTAAAAATAGTGGCAAGTATCATTCTAAATGATGAAATGCTAATTATTTTAATTAAAATCAGGAACAAAATGAGGCATCTGCTATCATCATTATTGACATTGTGTTAGAAAGTCTGTCAAATGCAATATGTCAAGAAGAGTATATAATTTTTCTAAATGTTAGAAGGAAGTTATTTTCATTTTTCCCCTGATATGATTACATATCTGTAAAGCTCAAGAAATTCTAACAGGAAAAAAATACATTGTAACACAATAGCCTTTTCTCTATACTAGTCCCATTTCCAGAAATGGAAATGGAAAGAAAACATCCCATTCTCATCGGTAAAAATCTATAAAATACTTAGTGGTAAATTTGGCAAGAAGAAAAAAATTAAATTCTCCAAGCACTAGCCCCCACAGTATTTAATTCAGTACAAACTCCATATTTGGGTAACATCAGACACTCACCATTTCATTTCATATATTTGCGTCTTTGTGCATGCTGTTCCTCCTGCTGTACATGCCATTCCTCCTGCCTGCACATGCTGTTCCTCCTGCCTGAGCATGCTGTTCCTCTTGCCTGTATATGCTGTTCCTCTTCCCTGCACTTGCTGTTCTTCCTGCCTACACATGCTGTTCCTCACACCCACACATGCTGCTGCTCCTGCTGCACATGTTATTCCTCTTGTCTGTACATGCTATTCCTCCTGTCTGTACATGCTGTTCCTCACACCCACACATGCCGCTCCTCCTGCCTGCACATGCTGTTCCTCCTGCCTGAGCATGCTGTTCCTCTTGCCTGTACATGCTGTTCCTCTTGCCTGCACATGCTGTTCTTCCTGCCTACACATGCTGTTCCTCTTGCCTGCATATGATGTTCCTCACACCCACACATGACGTTCCTCCTGCCTGCACATGCTGTTCCTCCTGCCTGAGCATGCTGTTCCTCTTGCCTGTACATGCTGTTCCTCTTGCCTGGACATGCTGTTCCTCCTACCTGTACATGCTGTTCCTCACACCTGTACAAGCTATTCCTATGCCTGTATATGCTGTTCCTCGCACCTGCACATGCTGTTCCTCCTGCCTGCAATATTTTTCTCCCCTTTCATCCAAGAAATTGTTTTTCCTTTAAAAACCCCACCTGAACAAACCAAAGGAAAAAAAAAAAACGAACATCTCAGAGTTTATCTTTGATAGCTTTCCCTAGCTTCCCCTACCTCCTCCAGGCAGAGGTTCCCTTTAAGTGAGGAGGGACTGAAGAGAAGATGGCGAGATGGGGACGAAGACAGGAGGGAGGGAGCCGAGGAGACAGTGAGAAAGGAGGGAGGTAAAGACGAGCGAGAATTAAACTGATGAGGGGAAGAGCCCGAAGAGCGTGGAAGAGAGCTGTCAGAACAGGTATTTGTTTGAAGCCCAGGCTGTCTTGCAGGCCTCCCCCGCTTCCTGCGCGTCCTGTCTCTCCCCTCCACCAGCTTGAACTCCCTGATGACGACTGTCCAATTTCAGACCTGGACATCAAGGACGCAATCGCGCTGGAGTCCGCTCAGCGGCCCCTGCCCTACCGCCACCAGAGCATCCTGGACCCCGCGCTGCAGGAATCGCCTGTGTTCGGTGGTCGGAAGTCCACCCTCCTGAGAGACTGGGTAATAAGCAGGACGACCGAGATCTCCTATGAGCGCAAGCTGAAGAGTCTCATGGAGAAGGGCACGGAGCCCAAGGTGGAGCTGGTGAGGATGCTGAAGCCGGAGGAGGTGCTGAGCTGCCGGTGAGCTGCCCTGGCAGGCGGGGCTGGGTGCCCGGGGTGGCGGGACAGGCTTTGGTCAGCACCGTGAGCTGCAGGGACCTGGGCTGAGTGTGGGCAAGGGAAGGGCGGGCGGCAGTGGCAGGACTGGGCTCTGTCTTTGTGTCCTGAAGGGCCGTTCCGGGGCAGAAGCCACGGGTTCCCCGGCAACCTCACTAGTGGGGGAGCTCTGGGATGGGCACGACATTTGGGTGCTTTGACGCCACGCCTTTGGGCACTGACACCACCCTTCCAATATTTCCATATGTTTCACAATTGAAACCATGAATATCATCCAAAAAGAAAGAATGCATTGTCTATGGCCTATTTTTAACAGGAAATCCCCCTACGAGCCTTCACTCCGCCTGTGGAGTTGCTGGGGGTCCTCCCCACCATCCCCGATGGCCATCTGCTCAACGTGTGGGGGTTTAAACTCCCAGAGGCACTAGGAACAGAGTGTGAAGCCGTTTGGTATTTACTGCTCTTACCAGAGGTCTTCCTACTCCCGTGTTCTTTTTCTTATTCATCGGGACCTGCTGGTTTCCATCCCCAAATTCAAGTACCCCTCCCAAGCCCGGTGCTAGCCTTTCTGTAAAGACATGGCTGACAAGGCTCAGAAACTTCAATAGAGGAGGAAACAGACAACAGAATAATGTGGATGTCCTTCTAGACGGAACAGCAGGGAGCTCCTCTGTAAGTTTCAGATGGCCTCAGATGCCTGGCATCCAGTGACCCCATTACAAAGTCCTGCTCTGCTCACCGAGAGATGGATGGTTGGAATGGCAGCCTCCCCAGCCAAAGGGGGCTTCTTGCTCGACCTTTCCATGGATGGATGACTTTGGCGATGGCTTTCAGTTTGACAGGGTGATGCTCGTTGACTCTGGCCAACAGACAGCCTACCTGGGCTTCATGGTGGGCAGAAAAGAGATTTGGACAGGGCCCCCACCCTCCAAGGAGGGAGAGTGAATATTTGGAAAGATGGCATCCAACGAGGATTAGAAAAACATCCAAGGAAAAGATGAAATTGTCCAGAATGGGATCTTCGTGAGTGCTGACATGTACAAGTGTGTGAGACCCTCGAGGCCTGGGTTGGGCAGAAGCGGAAGGAGCAGACCCTGCCTGGCACTGTCAGAGAAAGGTGGTCCAGACACAGGGCTGGGGAGTGGGGTGTCAGATGGCTGTAAAAACAGGTAAGCGCCGGGCAGATCTTGAAGGACAAGGAGACCATTCCCAATGGGTGGAAAACCCAGGTTATTTCAATATGCAGCTCCTCCCCCATCATCTGTAGCAAAGTACCCAACCAGCAGGTGGCCTGAGTAGGGGACCAACCTCCTTACACTAAAGCTGGGAACAAGGTCAAAGCCGCTGGTAGAATAAGGAGCTCAGAGGATACGCCAGCAGAGATACGCTCTAGACCACACAGTGTCAACGGGATCAGTTCCTCTCCAGTGTAAGTCAGAATTGTGGGGCTTTAGCTGAGATTTTAAATCACTGGCCCAATTTTTTAATTGTTTGAATATTATTAAAAGAAAATACTCCCACCCTGAATAGCCAGAGGAATGTTGAAAAAGAAAAGCAAAGCTGGCGGCATCACAATTCCGGACTTCCAGCTCTATTACAAAGCTGTCATCATCAAGACAGCATGGTACTGGCACAAAAACAGACACATAGATCAATGGAACAGAATAGAGAGCCCAGAAATGGACCCTCAACTCTATGGTCAACTAATCTTCAATAAAGCAGGAAAGAATGTCCAATGGAAAAAAGTCTCTTCAACAAATGGTGCTGGGAAAATTGGACAGCCACATGCAGAAGAATGAAACAGGACCATTTCCTTACACCACACACAAAAATAGACTCAAAATGGTTGGAAGACCTCAATGTGAGACAGGAGTCCCTCAAAATCCTAAAGGACAACACAGGCAGCAACCTCTTCGACCTCAGCTGCAGCAACTTCTTCCTAGAAACATTGCCAAAGGCAAGGGAAGCAAGGGAAAAAAATGAACTATTGGGACTTCATCAAGATAAAAAGCTTTTGCACGGGAAAAGAAACAGTCCACAAAACCAAAAAAGACAACCGACAGAATGGGAGAAGATATTTGCAAATGACATATCAGATAAAAGGCTAGTATCCAAAATCTATAAAGAACTTATGAAACTCAACACCCAAAGAACAAAGAATCCAATCAAGAAATGGGCAGAAGACATGAACAGACATTTTCCCAAAGAAGACATCCAAATGGCCAACAGACACATGAAGAAGTGTTCAACATCACTCGGCATCAGGGAAATCCAAATCAAAACCTCAATGAGATACCACCTCACACCAGTCAGAATGGCTCGAATTAACAAGTCAGGAAAAAACAGATGTTGGCGGGAATGCGGAGAAAGGGGAACCCTCCTACACTGTTGGTGGGAATGCAAGCTGGTGCAGCCATTCTGGAAGACAGTATGGAGGTTCCTCAAAAAGTTGAAAATAGAGCTACCCTACGATCCAGCAATTGCAGTACTGGGTATTTGCCCCAAAGATACAAATATAGGGATCCGAAGGGGTATGTGCACCCCGATGTTCATAGCAGCAATGTCCACAATAGCCAAACTGTGGAAAGAGTCAAGATGTCCATCGACAGATGAATGGATAAAGAAGAGGTGGTATATATATATACAATGGAATATTATGCAGCCATCAAAAGGAATGAGATCTTGCCATTTGCAACGACGTGGATGGAACTGGAGGGTATTATGCTGAGCAAAATAAGTCAAACAGAGAAAAACATGTATCATATGACCTCACTGATATGAGGAATTCTTAATCTCAGGAAACAGAGGGTTGCTGGAGTGGGGGCTGGGGTCGGAGGGATAGGGGTGGCTGGGTGATAGACATTGGGGAGGGTATGTGCTATGGTGAACGCTGTGAATTGTGCAAACCTGTACCTCTGAAACAAATAACACATTATGTGTTAAAAAAAAAAAAAAAAGAAGAAGAAGAAGGTAGCGGGAGGGGAAGAATGAAGTGGGGGAGATCAGAGGGGTAGACGAACCATGAGAGACGATGGACTCTGAAAAACTAACAGGGTTCTAGAGGGGAGGGGGGTGGGAGGATGGCTTAGCCTGGTGGTGGGTATTGAGGAGGGCACATTCTGCATGGAGCACTGGGTGTTATGCACAAACAATGAATCATGGAACACTTCATCTAAAACTAATGATGTATGGTGATTAACATAACATAATTAAAAAAAAGAAGAAAGAAAATATGCTCCCTTTTCCTACAATTTTACTCAGCTTTTATTGCCATTGTTCCGTATTTCGCGCGGGCCTTGCATCGCTGAGGTTACACACACCTGTTAGTGATGGAAGCCCTGACGATTGCCTCTCTCACGGGCATCACGCATCACCATCACCTAGGGCACCTGCTTCTGCCCAAAGCCATGTCAAGGCTGGCGGGAGCACCCTTGAGATGGGTATTCCATGATTTGCTTAACCACTCCTCGGTTGATGGAATCTCCTCTTTTCCTGTTGTTGATAACCCTGAAGTGAACACTTTGATTTATATAGCTTTTCATTCCATTGACTTCTCTTCTCAGGTTCAGTTGAAGGCCTGAGTGGAGTTCCTGAGTCAAAGATAATGAAGGAACTTTTGCGGGGAGGGGACTTGTGGGGATAGGGCTGATGCCTGGCACATATGTTGCCGAATTAATTTCCCAAAGAGTTATACCAATAAAACTCCCACCAACTCTGTGGGGTGTCCCACTCTTTTATAGGATCTCTGTCAGCTCCAGAAGTGTCTGCAGAGCCAGTTCTCGTGAGAGATCCCACAGTGCTTAAATCTAAGCTCTTTTCAATAAAGTTCGAAGCAGGGCGCCTGGGTGGCTCAGTTGGTTAAGCGACTGCCTTCGGCTCAGGTCATGATCCTGGGGTCCCGGGATCGAGTCCCGCATCGGACTCCCCGCTGAGCGGGGAGTCTGCTTCTCCCTCTGACCCTCCCCACTCTCATGCTCTCTCTATCTCATTCTCTCTCTCAAATAAATAAATAAAATCTTTTAAAAAAATAAAATAAAATAAAGTTCAAAGCAATGGTGACTCCACGCTCAACTGACCTCTCTGGCCTTGTCTCGCGCAGATACCTGAGGTTGTCCAAGAACAACATTCGGACCTTGCTCAAGCTATGCAAGGACGCAGGCATGATCGTGGACATCCACCCCCACATGGTCGAAGGAGACATAGATGCTAAAAAGGTGTTCGCCCAAAACCCCAGCGTGGCCCTCTAGGTCACCACAGGCTCTCTCTGCTATTGGGCCCTCGGCCCCCAAACAGCATCCTCTGGTACACCCTGCCTAGGCCTTCAGACCTGGGGCGTTCCTTTTAGACAGCAGCCATCAGAAAACAAGGCTAAACTGCATACATCATCGTGCAAATGTAGCGTTTGTCCTTGACCCGAGTCAGAACCAACGTAGGGGAAGCTGTGGGTCTTCTCCCCACCAAAAGAAGACTGTAGAAAGGCCTTCTTGGAAAAGAAGTCTTAGAGGTGAGAAATAGAGACCCAGGGTCCCCAGAGGGACATCAGGAGGGGCAAAGGGCTGAGGGGCTGGTTGGGGATACACACACCGCAGGTCTTACACACCACACCACCCCTGCCATGTGGGACTGGGGGGAGCTGAATGCCACACCTTCAAGGGGCCGCTTGGTGCTTTCAGACTCTCAAGGGGGGGGGCTGCCGCGGGAGTCTCAGCTCTCAGACCCGAGGTGCCCCTGCAGAGTCGAGTCGGGGTGCAGGCTTCCCTGGGGTTTAGTAGAGACTGGAAGAGAGAGGGGAGAGGAATGCAGAGGAGAGACCTTGCCCCACCCCAGACCCTAGGGCCCCCTGGGTGCTCTCCTGGGGTCCAGAGGGCTTTTCTGTGTGGACTCCACAGGCACAAGGAGCCTCCAACTCAGCTTCTTGACATTCTGACCAAATAAGCCTAGAGTGAGCCCCAAGATTCACAGCTAGCATTGAGAAAGGAACACTTATCATTAGTTATCAGGAATGCAAATGAAAAGGAACCCCAAGCCAGTGTCCCTTGGCAGACAGCGCCTCCTGTAGCACACTAGTACTTTATAAACTCTGAAATGGTCTCGTGATTACATTTTCTAGTAGAAACAGACACATACACCGGGAACAGATTCACACAGGTACAGTCCCCTGGTTTATGGCAAAGGTGACACTGTGATGCAGTGGGGGAAAAGACAATCTTTTCAATAAATCAGGCTGGTCAATTAAATGTCCATATGGAAAAAAATATGGACCCTCCGCCTCTCGCTGTATGCAAAAATCAGTTCCAGATGGATGCAGATTGTGAAAGCTTCTAGAAGAAACGTAGAAGACAGTCTCCATGACCTTGGGGCAGGCCAAAAAATTTTAAACAACACACAAAGCCTCAGTAATAAAAGAAAATATTAATAAATTCTATTCATAATGCAAGTAGAACGTCTGTTCATCAAAACTCATCAGGAAGAGAGTAAGAATTCAAGTGACCCCAGTGGGAGAAGATAGATCAGACAAAGGGCTCATACGCAGATGACCTGTTTTCAACTCTTATAAATCAGTATGAAAAAGGCAGATAACTCAATCAAAAAGTGGGCCAAAGTCTTGCATAGGCACTTTACACGCGTTTAGCTAAGTGACCAACAAAAATAAGAAGTTTTGTTAGTTATCAGGAATGCAAATGAAAAAAAAGAAGGCAGCAGCACTAACACCTACCAGAATGGCTAAAAAGAGTGACGAGGGGCGCCCGGGTGGCTCAGTCAGTTAAACCTCTGCTTTCGGCTCAGATCGTGATCCCAGAGTCCTGGGATCAAGTCCCACATGGGGCTCCCTGCTCACTGGGGAGTCTGCTTCTCCCTCTCCTCCCTGCTCATGTGCTCTCTCTCACTATCTCTGTCTCCTTCTCAAATAAATAAAATCTTTAAAAAATAAAAAGAGTGACGATATTAACTATAGATTGAAAATGTAGAGCAAGGAGAACACTCAACCCATGATTGGGATGGGCGATTGGCATTACCACTTTGGAAAACTAGCAGTTATCTACAAAAGTTGCATATACACCTATGGTGTGGTCCAGTGTTTCCGTTCTTAGATACACACTTCACAGGATCGTACAAGTAGGTGCACCAAAAGACTGTCCCAGAATGTTCATCATTCAATATAGCCAAATGCTGGAATCCACCCAAACAAGCATTGGCAGTAGACCGGATAGCTCGCGGAATATTCATACAATGGAATACTGCATCAAAACGAGAAAGAACAAATATGGATGAACGAAGCACACAACATCATGCAGAAGTAGCACGATACAAAAGAGAACAACTGTATGGTTCGTGTATACAACAATCCCCCAGGCGAGACGAATCTCCCGAGTTAGAAGCCAGGATAGTGGCAGTCCCCGGAGGATGGTGTGTCGTGGCTGGAGGGGCACCTGCACTGTTGCCTACAGAGGTGTTCACTTGTGAAGTTCATTCTCTGTACACTGGGGATTTATGCCTTTTAGGCAAGTACATACTTTAATTAAAAGTACGTTTTTTAAAAGTCTACTAACAGAGTTCTGGTTTTGTTTGCTAAAAACAGTAATAGCCTCAAAAGTGAAGCAGTTCAGGTTCCCTCCACCAGCAAGGTGAAGCTGACCAGGGGGGTATAAACTTCCAGTTATAAGAAAAGTAAGTCCTGGGGATTAACATAAGAATAAAAAATAATAATAATAAATAAATAAATAAATAAATAAATAAATAAATAAATAAATAAAATCTTCTAAAAAAATAAAAATCTAAATAAAAAAAAGAAAAGAAAAGTAAGTCCTGGGGATGTATACGTCATGAGGACTTTGGTTAATAATGGGGTGCTGTATATTTGGGGATTGAGTATATTTGGATCTTGAAAATTCTCATCACAAAAAAATTTATCTTGCACACCCGAAACTAATACTTTATATGATAATTATATCTCGATAAAAAATAAAATTAGAAAAACTATTTTTTAAAAATAGGAGCCTCCTGAAAAACAAACTGAGGGTTCTAGAGGGGAGGGGGGTGGGAGGATGGGTTAGCCTGGTGGTGGGTATTGAGGAGGGCACATTCTGCATGGAGTACTGGGTGTTATGCACAAACAATGAATCATGGAACACTTCATCTAAAACTAATGATGTAATGTATGGGGATTAACATAAGAATTAAAAAAATAAAAATAAAAATAAAAAATAGGAGCCTCAAAAGTGAAGGTGGGTTGGGGGTTCCTCCCCCACTTCCCCTCCACAACTGCAGTTCCCCCTCAGCACCACCAGGTGGGGCTCGATCACAGCAGAAGACCTGCACCCACGCTTGTCCTGCTGGTGGAGGCGTCAAGCCCAGGTGAGGGGCCGCGGAGCCCCAGGTGAGCCCAGAGCCTGTGGACAAAGCCCAGCCAGGCATGCACCAGCTGAGGGCCCCTGGGCACGTCACTTCTCTAAAGCTTCAATTCTTCCCCCAAAACGGGGACAAGAAGTGCAATTTAAAACAACAATGAGGTATCACTTCATACCTAATTAGACTGGGAAAATACTAGTAAGCTGGGGAAAGCCAGTGTTGTCCCAGATATGAAATAAAGGAGCTTCTGGCTTCGCCGGTAGGTAGTGCAGACCACTGTGGCCTTTCTTGGTGAAGTCACACAGACATCACCCTGACTAGCAATCCCACTCCTAGGTGTATAGTCCAAAGAAGTTCCATCACAGATCTATTTGATCCCCACCCCCCCGTGTTGACAGGTGCCTGGGTGCTGGGGCCGCCCATGCGTGGGAAGATGGGCGGCAAAACGTGGTGGCATGAGCTGCGACACACTAACCTTCATACATACCTATAAACAATACATTGCCTATATGAACATGTGTAAATGCACTAGGACAGCTGAAGTAGGAGAGGGAAGGAAAGAAGGGGGGAGGGAGGGAGGAAGGAAGGGAGGGAGGGAGGAAGGAAAGGAAGGAAAATGTGGACAAGAACACCAAGTTTCTAGGGTGGTTATGAAAAGAAGAACCTAAGGGAAGCTTCTATAGAATCTCTAGCATTTCGTGGGCACCCAAAAAATTATTTTCTACGTGTGCCTTTATACATTAATATTTCTTGAATTTCTGTTGTGTGTTAAGCAATGTACTAGGCTCTGTGAGACAATAATAAACCAAACAGACCAAAAAGAAAAATTCCTGCCACCATGAGCTTTGAACCTTATTCCGCAAACCTAGGTGTGAAAGAAATGGCATGTTTTCCTAAAGCAAATGACTATCGGTCCGATTTTGTGTCCCTGCCATGCTAGACTGGTGGGAAACTCAATTTCAGTCTTCGGTGGGGCTCCCTCTGTCCACAGCCCCAGGTCCCGGGATATAACACAGAGTGGTACCCCAGGGTATATAGAATTCCCTGTCCTTGGTGTCAGTCAACACTGGTCACTGCTGACTCACTATGGGTCACAGCCCACAAAAGCCCAAAAGTTCCTTATAGATGGGAAGCTCCATTTGGTTCTGCACCAAGCTGGCTCAAGGATTTCTGCAGGGAGGCCCCAAGGCTACGATCCTGCCTCCTGAGAGGGGCCACAGAGCCATGGCTCCCAGGAAGGACCTGTCACCTCCAGGATGCTGACAATGAAGATACATCTCCATCACAGCAATGCCGGCTCCCTTTTCCATGGCTTATGCTTCTTCTCCCCCCAGTTCCCACCTCAAAGCACCCAGGCTATCGGGCCAAGGCACTCAGGCTGTCTGCAGACACCTTCAGCCCCTGGTCTGGCAACAGAAGATCCTGTAGATGGTGAGCCAGCGGCTGGCCTCTGGGAAGGTAGGGGAGGGAGGAAAAAATGCAGAGAAGCAAGCATAAAGAATTCTCAGGCTTTTAAATTCTTCTCCCAGGGTGCAAACAAAAACACAAATTTAAATCACCATAAATAGCCCTGACATCATTCATATTTCTAGGCTCTTATTTACTCAACACGGTGGTTGAGCACTTGCGGAATGATGTGTCTTCTAGGCACTTGTGGGGCCTTCGGTGATGGGTGTGAAGATGGTGAGAGGGAGGTGGTTGTCCCAATCCAGTTTATTTGGCTGCCAAAAATAGTCGACTATGGCAAAAAAAAGAAAATGCATGTATTTATGTACATGTGTATATAATAGAAACGTATACATATTTGCGCACACATTGTGCGTACCTGTGTGTGGATACATGCATGTGTCCAATGCATTGTGTGCGTATGTGTAGGATGCATGAATGTACGCAAATGTGTGTGTTATTTGTGTGTACATATGTATGTGTTTGTGTGGTATCGAGTAGTTTCTAGAATTAGCCTTACCCCCCACTCCTGGACCAGAATCTCTGCTGCAGACAATTTCCAGGAAGAGGGTCCGGTTGCCCTCCCCAGGGTCAAGGCCCCATTCCTTGGCCCAGAGGGGACGGAGCTCCAGGAGAGACAGTTCCACCAAAGCCACACACGGGGAAGCAGGGTCGTTTCCCAAAGGAAACTGAGGGTCTTAGTGGTTATCTACTGCCAGGGAAGAAGTTCCCCCAGGAAGAGCCAACCCGGACCATCTCATGCCCTTTCTGTTGGGAGGGAGTGGAGGAGCAGCTTGGCAGGAGGTCCTGGCTCGGGAGTGTTCACGAGGTGGCAGTCACGCTGTCTGTCAGGCTGTCCGTTGGTCGTCTGTAGGCCAGGCCAGGCCTGGAGGACACGCGGGCTCGTCACAGGGGTGGCTCATGGGTGCTGGCTGCAGGGAGGAGGCCTGGGGACCTCTTGGCACAGGCCCGTCCTGACGACATGGCTGCCTTCGGTGAGCAAGCCGTCCAACATACAGCAAGGCAGACGCTCCAGGGCCCTCCACACACACACACCGTCACAAACGCACTGTCCTGCCGGCCACACAATGCGGCCCCATTCAGTGCCACAGGAAACAAGGGCAGGAAGATCAGGAGTTGAGTGTCACCAGGTGCCATGGTGGGGCCTGGCCACCGCAGGTGCCGTTCTAGAAGGGGGCCATGGAGGAAGGCGAGCAGAAATAACACGCTCGGCACACAGATGATGCCCTTGGAGCTCGCAGTCCAGAGGAGGACAGAAGATAAGAGTGTCCCAGTTAATGAGTAATTGCTCGGCTGAGACAGGCACGAAAATGGAAAGAGGGTAGGAATCCAGAGGTAGCAAGTAACCTTGGCTGAAAGGGTCAAGGGAGGCCTCCCAGAGGAGGTGACATTTGAGTTGGACCTTGAGGGTGAGAAGAAGTTCACCAGGCAGAGATGGGAGGATGGGCACTCCCAGAAGAGGGGCGCGGTGGAGTCGGTTCTGCTGAGTAGGACAGAAGCCTGTTGAAGGGCCCCCAGCACTGCTGCTGGTGTGGGGCCTGCTGCCTGGCGCTCCTTTGCTTCCTGCCCCCCAGACTCTGGGTCTGGCTGCTAAGGGAGAAAGGGATTGGTGTTTCTGCGGGAAGGACCCACTTCCCCCAGCTATCTGGCCTTCTGGGAGGATGCGTCATGAGGCCACCCCCTTGTAGGAGAAAGGCGAGACTCCTGCGGGGCCCTGCCCTGTACCCCCATGGACAGCCGGGGCACAGGGTGAAGGGGGAAGGGTGAGGGGGCGGGTCTCTCTATGGCTTCCCGGTGTCACTGGACCCAAGCCAGCCTCACCACACCCTACCCCTTTCTGGGGTTAGAGACAGCCAGTCAGAGCCCCCAATCCCCTGGGGCCCCCAATCCCCCACACCCACCCCCCAAATGCACACACAAATTCCCACTGGCTTCAGGCCAGGGCAAGTCTGCGGAGACACAGGCCCAGGGGGCTCAAATCCCCAGAGGGGTGGAGGCCGTCGGGCCCCAGCTGTAGAAACAACAGATGGGCATGGATGCACACAGCGCCCTTCTCCCTCCTCTCCCGTGGTGGAAGCGGGTGAAGGAGGAGGGAATTAAGACGCAGGCAGAAATGCCACTGCCGCATCCCAAGTAGTCAAGGGCCAGAGTCAAGTCCACACCTCCTGCCACAGAGCCCGGTGCCTGAGAGCCAAGGTCCCTGCCCCACCGGTTCCAGAGAGGTGCAGACTCTGCCACCCAGGACCCAGGACCTCTGCCCATGGAGGGCCCACCAGCTCCAAAATAAACCAACCCTCAAGTCTCAAAATAAAATTCCCTGTGGCCACCAAGCTCGGTCCCAGATCTGCTGGAACCTCTGAGGGAGGAGGTAAGAGTCCCACTTACACAGCTCCAGGCCCTGATATGGAGAAGGGGAGGGCTTGCCCCAGCACACCCAGTTAGGAAAGCACAGAGCTCCAGGGCCCAGGAGAGACAGTTCCACCAAAGCCAGGTGTGTTGACAAGGAGACCTGGGTTCTCTCTCTAACTCGTTGACTAAAGCATTAAGTCCACTTGCAGCAAATATTTCCTGAGCTCTTCCTATATGACCAAGACCGCTCAGCCCCAGAGATTCTGTGATGAGCAGAAACAGACATGCTCCCACCGCATGGAGCTCACAGGTGAGTTGGGGAAACGGGTCTGGAATATGTCTTTAAAAATTAGAGCACTGTGAAGAAAAGAATGGGTTTGGTCACAGAAAACAACTGGGGGAGGAGTGACCTCCTTCAGCGGGTGACCAGGGAAGGTGCTTCTGAGAAGGTGCTTTCAAACCCTGTCCAAGCCCAGCAGAAATGAGTGTGGGGATTGATTAATAATGTCTGCCAGGACCACTGGATTAGCAGTGGTGGGGGCATGAGTGCCAGATACTTGCTTCCCCTGGCTTATGCCCTCATCTAGGATCCCTGCTACCCAAAGAACTAGATGTGATTCTAATTCACCTGGAATTCACTGTGAGGTCGAGTGGATGAACATTTGCAGAAGAAGCCATGATAAACGACAGCTCACTAGCTTTAATTAGTAGAAAACTCAAGGAAGTGACATAGAACTGGTACGGGAATGATCCGTAGCCACTAGGGTGATGTTAGTGAGGCCTTGAAGGACACGGGACTTGGGATCTTGTTGAAAAGAAGGCCCTCGTTTCAAAGAGAAGGCACTTAGCATCAGAGAACGCTGGACCATCTCTGGCTATGGCGTCAGTTGGAGGGACAGCTGATTCCTGCTCTGGTCTCATCCACATTCATAACAAGTGCAATCCCTGCCTGAAGATACTTCACCAGCCTCACCACAGACCTTCAGTGAAAACTGATCTTCTTCCATCGCCCCCCTCCACACTCAGCATTCCATCAAGTGGTCCATCAAGGCAACTCAGGGCTCCCCATTGCCATCGAGCGGGGCAGCCTGCTCAGACCCCACCAAATGTAAAACAATGTCCTTGAGAAACAATTGCTGTATCTCTCCAAATGCTTTTAGAGCAGCCTGCACCTACCCTTCACTGCATTTATCACAACTGTAATCAATCCTTTTTGTGCCTCTTAATTCATTGTAAGTTCCAAGAGAATGGGGACAATGTCTGGGATATTCACCACTGCATCCCCATGAGTGGCACAGAGTGGGGGCACCCAACAACCATTTATTGATTGAGTGAGCTGTTAGAGAACAGAAAGAGTTGGAACAACATTGAGAAGCTGAGAGGTTTTGGCTTTGCCCAGGGACCAGTGGTCCTCCAGGTTTTAGAGTGATCACAGAGAGTAACAGCACATGGCAGCAGGGGAGTCTTGCGTCCCAGCCTCAGGGAGGAAAGATCCCCAGGGGCAGGCAGTGAGTCCAGATCCTCTGCATCTCTGGCCCACTGCTTGGCCACTTTTCACTTTTCAGTTTAGTAGAAACCAGTGCTTCTTAATGTGCCCACTCTGCTCACCCTGGGCCATGTGCTGACACCTACAAGGCAGATGCCTAGAAAGCTGATGGACCTTTTGGGAGAGTAGACTAGTCTGACAGTGAGATGGGTCAAATGCACATCAAATCAGTGTGTGAGAACTCACAACAGGAGTTCAGTGAGGACGGGCTAGTCTCAGAAGGCGCCTGGGAGTCAGATCTGTCAGGACGAGTAGACCTTAGACCAGAGGAGGAAAGACTACGGGAAGAAGGGGAGAGAAGAGCGTAGTGGGATAAGGAAGGAGATGGTAGTGTTGGGAGTAGAGATCTTAAGTAGGTTTGGGGACTGCGAAGAAAGGCAAAGTGGAGCCAATTCATGGTGGACCTTGGTTGTCAGCCTGTGAGTTTGGAGTCATAGTCAGAGCCTACAGACAATGGGAAGCCACCATGACTCTTCCAGACAAAGAGCCCAGAGCCGGTTGTCTGGGCCTTCAGAAGTAATGGGCAGAAGACACATGCATGCCCCGTTGGAGGCCAGATTTTGTAGACAAGGGGAGAAAGGCCTCAGGGAGCCGGCAATGGATGACTGCTCCAGAGCTTGGTTTTCAGACCGTGCCTCATCAAAGGGGCCAGTCGCCTTATTAGTTCTCCAAACAGCACGTCTTCCCTAGATCAAGAGTCCGGTGAAAACACAATGGCCACAAAAGTGGTTTTTGTGTCTTGGTTTTCTGGGTCTCCCATTCCCCCCCCGCCGCCGCCAATATCTGTTCTCCATTATTGGCCAGACAAAGACCATCCCAAGATGCCCGCCACTCCGTTGTTGGGAACATCTGTCTTTGCTCACCTGCGCATTTACCCAACTGCGTCTCCACGACATCTTTCATCCCATCCACACTGTAAGGATTCAAAGTAAGGAGGTTCACGTCGTCAAAGAAACCTTGAACTGAATGCCTTCCCCCCACTTTCTCCTTAAATGAGTTGTTAACAGGAACCCAAGTGTCTGTTGAACCTAAAATACTTTTTTTTTTTTAAATATAACATTTCAAGGTAACTTACGGCGCGCACTTTAAGAAGCGAGGGCTCAGCGTGCCCCCGCAGCTTCTTCCTTGAAGCTCTGGTCTTCAGGGCTGTGGGAGGCATCCAATCAGACAGGCCGCCGCTGAGGGCCAGGGGAGGGGGGCTGCGGTGGTTTTATTTCAGATTTGAGCTAAGACCATGAGATGGAAGGCAGGAGGAAAAGTGAGTGAGCGAGCGAGTGTGTGTGCATGTGTGTGTGAGCGTGTGTGTGCGTATGGTCAGAATAATGAGTCGCACTAATTCATAGAATTCCATTTTGGCCATCACACACGGCTCCCTTTTCTCCTGAAGGCCACTTTGAAAAATCCCGTTTTCATAAGTCATTTACTTCCCCTAGGAGGGCAGGCCTTCTAAAAATATTCCCCATTTCTTACACCTCAGAAGCAAATTATTTATGTTAAAGCAGCTTCGTTATCCTGGCCCCACTGGGCCAAGCTCGGAAGTGGAGGTGACTTTAAGAAGGCGCCATTGTCAACAGCAAAGCCCTGGGAGGGGTCCATTCCAGCGAGGCGAGGCTTTCTGAGGGGCCAAAAGAGCGTTTGTGGGTCAAGAAGGAGAAGTTGCGTTCTCTTTTACACAGATATTTACAGACCAGGCACTGCACTAGGCCCCCCAGGGAAACCACGGCGGAGGGACCAGCCAGCTAGCAAGAGCTTGTGTTTCAGTGAGGGGAGACCACCAGCCTTTGATAAACGCACAAAGACGTGAAATGGGGGAGAGTGCCCTCTGCAGGGTGTACTTGGCCTTCTATAAGGGTGGGTCGTCAAGGTCGTGGGAAGCAACATCCAGATGGGAGGACAGAGTGAGTCACACAAAGGTCTAGGAGTTGGGTTTTGCAGGGAGGGAAACGGGCAAGGGTGAAGGCCCGAGCTGGGGGTGAGCTGGGGGTGTTAGGAGAGCAAGGGGGTGTGCAGGGCAGCGAGCAGAGGGAGATGAGCTTCACTGGGAGGCAGATGGGGCCAGGACAGTGAATTCGTGTGCTACCCATTACTCTTTACGCTGTGCAAATTTACCAAGAATCCAAACCCTACAAGACCTGTGTGCCCCAGTAAGAATGGGGTGCTGGGGAAAGTGGCTGGGCCTGGTCCCTGGCACTGAGAAAGTCAGCGGCCCTGGGCTCCTCTTCCTGACCAGGAAAATGCAATTAGAAATCACCTCTGAAAAGTCAGCCAGAGGAAGAGTGGAACCAGAGAGGGTGCCGGCTCTCAATGTAGGTGGAACCCGTCACGGTCCCCAGGAGGGGGCTCGCCTCCCACTCTCATCAGTCACAAGTCCTGTCCTTGTCCAATGGGGGAGAGAAACCACTCCCTGGAGAAACCCCTCCGTTCTTTCCATGTCCATAAGGCAATTAAGTCTTAACATTCCTAAAGCTGAAGGCTTTCAGGGGCTGAGCCAATTGGTGTCTCTGTAATGAAGAGGGGGGCCTTCGGCTCCGAGAGACACATTTTCCCAGAGCTTGTCCCAGCCCCGGCTTCGAGGAGAGGCTGAGGGGCAGGGAGGCTGGAGCAGCCCGGCTGCTCCCAGGGCTTACCTGGGACAGGGCACACCCAGCCCCGGATGCCAGAGGAGGCGGGAGGCAGGGTGCGCCCAGCCAGGGTGCCGGTGAGGGGCAAGGCCCCCCGGTTAACAAAAGGGGGGGACTCTGTCGCAGAGCTGCCAAGGTCGGAGCTCCGGAGCAGTGAGGCTGGGATAAAAGGCCTCTGTGAACAGCCTCATTACCAATGAGCCTTAGTTTAAGCCTCTATTATGGGCCTAATTGGAGAGTTAATTATTAGATGCCACTGTGTGCTGCCGAGGAGCCAGGGTGTCTCACCCAGACACTCGGCCAGGTTCTACCCTAGAAACAAGGGATACAAGCAGGAGCAAAACAGCGCCCCCCCCCCCCCCGCCCCGCCCTGCACCCACCACCCTTGCGAGGCCTGTAATCTCAGGGGCTGGGAGGATGCAGCTGATAAACAGCCTGAGATAACACAGCGGGGAGGGAATACTTGCGGGGCATGCTGAAGGCAGTGGTAAGGGCCCCTGCTTCAGACTGGGGGCGGGGCAGCCAGGGAAGTCCTCCTAGGAAGAGACATTGAGAGAGAAAGGAGCCAGAGTGATGGGAAGGGTGCTCCAGGTGCAGGGAACAGCACGTGCAAAGGCCCTGGTGAGGGACCTGGAAAATGGGGCTGGCGGGGCTCCCGTGCTGGGCGTGAGGGTAGGACCTAGAGACTGGTGGGGACCAGACTCTGCAGACCTTGAAGACATGGCAGGGATTTTGAAACTCAAATCCTTCCTTGCCAACTGCTGCAACTCTCTCTGATGTGCCAAGAGAGCTAGACACAGTCACAAGGACAGAACCCACGTCCACTTGGGTACTTAGGGCTGGCGAAGAGAGAGGTCAGGAGCCTCTAAGGAGCAGACAGGCCTTAACTTCCATTGTCAGGGGCCTATCTGGTGGAGGTGACGGTCAAGAGGAGAGAGGCATGGTAAGACTTTCCCGGAGCCACCAGCAGTCCAACCCCCAAAACCCCACGTTTTCAGGATTCACAGGGACTGGACTTTCCATGGGGCTCAAACCTGTGTGTTCCAAGGCAAGGGTGAGTAATCCCAGGAGTCAGCATTGTCTGAGGATGGTTAGGGACCTTGAAGACCCCAAGAACCCTCCCAGTCCTAAGGTCCCAGAATCCCCTTGAGTCCATGGGTCCAAAGCTCGTGGGAGGCGGGGGCAGGAGGCAGGCTTGGCACAGTCTCTCCCATGACTAGGGACGCAGATTGCTTCCCCTTCACAACAGTAGGGACAGCCCCTTGAAGGGTAGGAGCCAAGCCCACAGCTCACACAGCCCAGGACCCTGAGCTCTTCTCATGACCATTTCGGTGACAAAATTGGCCACGGTGTTCTTCTGGGATGCCTGGGATGGAAGCCTGCTCCTCATTAGTAAGGACAGTAGTGGCCGACACAGAGAGGCCTGACATGCTGCTAGCCCCTTCGTGGGCCTCCTCAAACCCCATTTTACAGATGAGAACCAGGACCGGAAAAGTGGCATGAGTTGACAAGAGTCACAGAATGGTGAAGCCGTCTGACGTCCAATGCTGAGCCCTTAGCCTTCTTAGTATGCCACAGCGAAGGGATGGCATTTGGTGCTTGGTGGCATGTGTGGAAAAGTCAGAGCTGTCCTTTGCACTAAGATACTGACTGGCACGTCCATACGGCCAGCAAGGAGCTGGGGCCCCGCTCGGGTGGTCTGCGCCAGGAAGCCCAGGGCCTGGTCGTGCTGCAGATCCCCCCACCTGTGGACCCAGGCTTCCATCACACCCACCCAACACCCCTAGCAGGCAGGCGCCCGGACTGGGCGTCACAGTCTCTAACAAGTTAATTGCAATGGTGGAATGTGTCTCCTCACCCCCGCCCGGCCCCGCATCAAAGCAATCCCATAATGACATGGGACCATGAAAGGAAACTCGCAGGTGGCTAAATGAGGTAGCTTGCCTTTGCAAGGCAGCGGGGAGGGGAGGGACTGTTTTGTTTAAGGAAAGCTGCCGGGCCACTTTGATGTGAAGCTCATTCTCTCACGGAGCAGATGCTTGTAAGGGAAGCCAGTGCCAGAATGGGTAGAGGCTCAGAGCATCACTCTCCATGGCAGATGGAGGCAACAGGCAGACAGATAAGGCGGCAGAGCCAAGTCGGGGTGAATGTGGGCCAGGTTGCTCTCTCGCCTTCCTAGATGCTGTCTGGATTGAGGCTTAGTGCTTGCCACTTCTCAGTTCAAAAACTTACAGTGGCTCCCCAGGGCCCCCACAAATGGGTTTTCACATTTCTAAGGGGTGGATATGTTGTAGCAGTTAGGAATCCTTTAGTTGCAAGTGACAAAAACCATAACCCGAAGTGGCTAATCTAAAAGGGTAATATGTTAGCTTTTATTAACGGACAAGTCCATGGCCAGTTTGCCTTCAGATATGGCTTGATCTAGGAGCTGAATGGTGTCATCAGGACCCAGGTAGTCTCTTCCCACCCCTCAGCTCTCCTTCCTTTGTGGGTTTTTTCCTCTGGCAGATTCTCCTCTCAGGATGGCAAGGTGGCTGTAGCTGTTTACCCCTCCTAGCTTCAAGGCCAGAGGAAGAAGACTGAATGCCACTTACTGGTCACTCAAGCAAATGCCTGCTGATTGGCTCTGACAGCTTGGCTTGGATGACAAGGACCCTCCAAACCAATAGCATTGGCCAGGTCAATGGGGGCTTCTAAGAACTCCAGAGGCTTCCGAACTGGGAGCTGAGCTTGGAGCTAACAGCTGGTACTCTTGTGGGGATGTCCTCAGCCCTAGCCAGACGAAGAGTGAGACCGCTCTTACCAGGAAGAGACATCACCTGATGCTAATCACAAACCAGTTTATGCTTGCAGCCAGGGTCACTGCGCCTTAGCATATCAGGATTTTCTACTGGGTGAGGCGGGGGTTCTTTTATTTGCCTTAAACTGTCCTCCTTCCAGCCTCCAAATGGCACGCCTCCAAGTCTGAAGCGTAGCGACTTTCGTGCTTTCACCTCTCCAAGCTCCTGTGGGATTGACCCTCACAGGCAGAGAGCCCCCCTGTAACTTAGCCCAGAAGAGAGAGAACCAGTGGTTGATGGTTCACCCTCCGAGGTCAAGTCTTGGTTCTACCAGGAAAAGTATGTCACCTCTAGCAACCTTTAGGAATATGTTTCTTTCTAAAATGAGGGTAATAAAAATATCTAATTTACAGCATCATCAGGAGAACCAAATAATGTCACACATAGAAAGTGCTTAACCCAGCGCTCGCCTGGATGAAGTTCTGGAGAGCAGTGCTACTGGGCCTCTCGGCAGACTAGCAGCTCCAGGTCATGGGAAGCGTGGGCTGGCCAGATGGGGCTGGAAGTCGGGAGAAGACCCCACTGGGAAGCCACACCTCAGCATCCTTTCATTCCTTCCTGATAATAGCACCCCGATTTTATCAGTCAACACAGCCCTCTGTGGCTCGAAAGGGACCGTGGGCTACAGGCCAAACAAATGGAATCGTCGGACAAATATTTGTGAAGTCCCCATCCCAAACCAACAGTAATAAATGACTACTGTCTGTTGAGCTCCTAGGATGGGCCGGGCGCTGAGCTCGGCATGGCACACACAGGACCTCACTGCATCCCACAATGCCTGGCCAGGTGGCTCTACCATTAGTCCCATTTCCGGACGAGAAAACAGGTTGAGAGAAGGCAAGTGGCTTGCCCAAGGTCCCAGACCTGAGGAGTGCAGGGGGGCATCTGCACCCAGAGCCACTGGTCTGGTACCCATCAGTGCCTCACTGCCAGACAGGACATCCACAAGCCTCCTTGCCCGCTGCCTACCCCCAGGCGCGCCATCCCCTCGTGACCTCGGGAATGCTCCCGGATCACAAATCCTGTCCCTGTGGCTCTGACCTGCAGGGAACTCCAGGTGGCTAGGCCCTGTCCCATTTCCCTGGCTTTCCTGGCCTCACTGAGAGCCCGCTGGTGCTCCCCCTGCCCATCAGACCACAGACAAACAGGGCATGCCAGGCTCCGCAGAGCGCCTGACTCCAGAGCCGGGGACTGCACCAAGCTCCCGGACCTCCGCTGCTCAGCGCTGCATGAGCACGAGCCTCCGTGGCCGCGCCTGCCTGTGCTGCCCAGGGCAGGGCCCATTCGGTGCCCCAGTGTCAGAAGCCACTTACAAGCACCGTGCCCCCTGTGAGTGCATGTGGCGTGGGCTACTGGACAGGCGTTCTGAAAGCTTCCTCGGCCCCGGGCTCAGCCTGGAACCAGCAATGGGGCCAGCACAGTTCTTCCAGGAGTTGGGGAGGGTGAGCCGGCCACAGGCACAGGACGCAGGTCCCCCTGCCCTGCCCAGGCCCTGGTATGGACGGTGGCCATCAGAGGGCTGCTTTTCAAGAACACCATCGGCATCTGCACCCGCCCCCTCTGAGTTCAGCGTGCTCCCTCATCTCTTTTTATTGACAATTTTGTGAGCTAATAGTAAGTGCGTATCATGGGCTAGGCTCTGGGTTGAGTACATTTTACACGCTATTCATTCACTCACCAATGGGTTCAATAAATATGTTTAACTTAAATCGTGGAAATGTTCAAACCACCCAAAAGAAAGAGAATAATATAATTAACCCAAATGCAATCATTTTCTGACTTTAACAGTTAACACTTGGCCATTCTTGCTTCATTTATTCTCTTAAACTGGAATATTCTAGAGCAAATCCCAGGCACGCCACTTTACCCACAAATACTTCAGCTTGTGTCTCATAGTTAGGCCTCTTGATTTTCACCCTGACCTCAATGCCATTATCACACTCAACCGAATTAACAGTGATATCTCTTTTTAAAATTTATTTATTTATTTTAGAGAGAGAGAGTGAGCATGGGGGGAGGGGGACAGGGAGAGAGAGAATCTCCAGCAGACTCCCTGCTGAGCATGGAGCCTGACGCGGGGCTCGATCCCACAACCCTGAGATCATGACCTGAGCCGAAATCAAGAGTCAGACGCCTAATCGACTGAGCCACCTTTACACCCCCAACAGTGATTTCTTAATGTTGTCTAGTCCCCATTCTTAGTCCATTCTTCGCAATGCTTGCCAAAATGCCTTTCACAGCCAACAAACACTTTCAGGCACCAACACATTATTCGCACTAGTGAATAAATAAATGCTGTAATTTCAGATAGCAGTAAGGACGAGGAAGAAAAATAAAGAACAGGCAAGGTGTGAGATGCACACACATGGATGCTCCAGGCAGAGCAGACAGCAGGTGCAAAGGCCCGGGGCAGGCATAGGCTCAGTGAGCTCCAGGAGAATGTGGCCAGAGGGACTGTGAATGAGGCAGAGGGCACGTGGTAAGTGAGGACAGAGGGCCTTGCTAGCTTCTGTGAGGTGCTGAGCCAGATAGGATCATGGAAAGTTTTGGGACAGAGAAGGGAACTGACTGGGATGGAGGCAGGGTGGGGATATCAAGAGTTTCGTTTGGGACAGATTACATGTTTGATGTCCATTCGACACTGAGGATGAGCTATCAAGTGAGTTTCTAATTCATACAACGCCCTCGAGGAATATGCATCGTGAGCCCATTTCATGGATAAGGGAACAGAGGCTCCAAGTGGTGAAAACCATGGCTGTACGTACAGCAGGCTCGTGTTGGAGTCACCCTAACCACCATGCTCTGCAAGCTCCTGATAATCTAAGAGGCCGGCGGTAGGGACCAGATGGGGAGTCCATTCTACAGATGGAAAGATAGAAGCTCACACAGCAAGATAACAGCCAAGACCAGACTGGAACCCACGCCCGCCACCTCCTCATCAGCACCTTTGGGAACGGCTGGGAATGCCCCGTGGTCACGGCTCCAGCAAGAGGTGCTCAGAAGCTGGGGCCCCACTTCCACTTTCTGGGAAGCCTGGTCTGGTCACAGGTGGGAGCGGATGTGCACCTGGCTTCGTTTCTGTCAACCTTTAAATCCCAGGAAGCTGCTCCTCACTCCAGATAGATTTACGAAAGGCATGAAGAATTATCATGAGGACTGACGAACATTCTGTTGGGTCCTTGCATCGCTGGAAGGGTGGGCGTCGGGGGCAGCGCCCGCTCATGGGCCAGCAGTGAGCATGGGGTCTCAGAAAGCCCCAGTGGGGATGGTCAACCCAGAAAGACAAGATTCCAAAGGAAGGCAAAGAATTAGACTCGTCTGGGTTATTCCAGGTCCACACTCTTAACCTGGAGTCTGCCTTTGCATTTTGCACAGATGATGTCAGACTTTCAAGATGAGACATCGGGTCAGGATTGTTCTCCAACCTCATGACATCCCTTGAGGTCAGCATCACGACCTATTTCCTCAATAGCAGGAAACTGAGGATCAGTTTCATGGAACCTGTGAATGTGGATGGAAAAACAAATGATGTCTTATTTTTACTCACCTCCACCTAAACTCCATCATCCCTTAAATTACAAATGTAGGCAACAGATTACAGTAGCGTGAGCATCCCTGTGACTGTGTCACCACAAGAAAGCACAGGTATTTTTCCAATCATACCACAGTTGGGGCAGATGCCCCCAAATAGCACACATCATACTATAGAAGATAGTCATCGTTCTACCTGCCTTGAGTATTATATAATGTGCTAACAAGAAGCATGCCACTAAATCACAATTTAAAAAAATATTTTAATAACTGCATTTCAGGGGCGCGCGGGTGGCTCAGTCAGTTAAGCGTCTGCCTTCAGCTCAGGTCATGATCCCAGGGTCCTGGGATCGAGCCCCACTGCTTCTCTCCCTATCCCCCCCGCCCCCCAGCTCATGCTCACTCGTTCTCTCTCTCTCTGTCTCTCCCGTTCAAATAAATAAATAAAATCTTAAAAAGATAACTGCATTTCAATAAAATTGGCTTCCTTTGCAATGCTATGTTGTTTTTTTTGTGCAATTTAAAAGCATTATTGTCCGACTGCCAAGGGGTCCATAACACAATAGAGGTGAAGACGCCTGTCCCCGATCAGGTGATCAGGTGGGCACAGGGCCTGATGCCACACTGGAGTTCTGGAAGGAAGGGCGAGGAGGGAAAGGACATTGAGGTTGGGCAGGCAAAGGTGTCTACCCTTCGAGGAAGAGACCTGCGGAGCATCCAGGAAGTCAGCCCTTGCCGATCTTCCTGCTCATACATCCCAGGGAGCTCATGCTCCTCCTCTGACTAAGCATGTGCAGGCTCCCCTTCCTCCCCTTCACTCTGGGCTTTCCCTTCTATTTCTGTTCTGTTAAAATTACCTGAGACTTCCTGTGCTATTAGTTGACCCATATCCTTTTAGGAAAGTGATGGAATTTTTTTTTTTTTTTTTTTGCAAACTTGTGAAGATGGAAAGGCATTTTTAACCTGATTTTACTCAGAAAGGAACTGACAGTCAGAACATAGGAAGGGACTTGGTGGAGATCTCACATCAAGCATGGGCCCCACCATCTCAGTGCTGGGCCCGGCTGGCAGAGAGAGTGCCTGTTGGCCGTGGCCAGGGTCCACGTGGTCCCTAAGGTTGAGGGCCCCAGACATCTGGGGATGTGAAGAACCAGCCACTGTCCCCTTCCCCACTGCCACCACCAAATTCATCCTCCTGCCACTGTCTGAAGCCAGAACTGACCTGGCTAAAGGATCACATGTTTCTACATCATTTTCCACTTCTCAGTTCTCAAAGTCATTGCAGAGAGCTGATGTTAAATGTCCTATAGTTCTGCGAGCTGTCCTACCTTTTGCTACACTCTGGCCTGGACTGCGATGGAGGTGGGGTGAGGCAAAATGAGGATGGTGCATTGGACTAGGTTAGGCAGAATCGGACCCCCAAATCGCAGGGGTGCAGAGTAGCTGCTTACGAGGGGAAGTACAATCTTTGTGAGCGTGGCCTCCTAAAAGCTGTGACAATCCCCTGTCTGAGCTCACACTGGGGAAGTCTTCTATATTACCAAGATAATACTGTATTAAGAGAGATTTTGTATTTGGTGTATTTAATGAGCAAGCAACTCCCCGAAGACCTTTCAATAAAGCCAGTAAATTTAACGGAAGAAATGCATCAATCGGCTTTGCTGCTCTGGTTAAGAGGGCCGCCACTTTCTGCTTTTATAGACCCTGGCATATATTATGCTAAGAACACTCTGGAATCAATCTTCGAGGAGAGGGCTGAAAGGTGGGTGCAATTAAGCTGCTAACGTTCAGCCCCAGCTGCCCCCAGCTGAAGTGATTATTTTAATGTAAAAGCAATGAACTTGATGAGAAGTCACCCAAGTTAGGAAACTGCCTGTTTGCCATCAGAACATCCCTGTTCTGAAGGGTCGCAGAGCGAGGCTGTTCATAAAGGCAGGCCAGAGACCAAATGAAGAAATAAATACATAAAGGCATGCCACACCCCGAACAGAGTGCTCGAAGGACGTTGACTAATGGAAGGCAATATTGTGGATTTTGACAAGAAGGGAGAGAATATAAAATATTCATACCCATCATCTCTTCAACATGGCGGCCTTTCATGCCACCTTTGTCCCCTTGCAGAGAGGACTAGACAGAAGTTACATATGGATGGAGATGGGAGGTTGAGGAAGACCTGGGGCATGTCTGTCTCTCGAATCAGGCTGGCCCTGTGGCATCATTCACTGGTGAGATAGGGGCGAACTTGTGGGTCTGTCTTGTGGAAGGAGCTACACTCTGGATGCGTGTGGATACAAAGCCAGGAAGACTCTGTGGCCCTTGTCTTTACCCATTAACAAGATGGAACCTCAGCCAATCACTTACTTCACCTGGCTCCCAAAACTCAGTTAATAAACATTTTTAAGAGCAAGTTTAGGTTCCCAGCAGAATTGAGCAGAAAGTGTGGAGGGTTCCTAGATACTCCCTGTCCCCACACATGAAGAACCTCCCCAGCTGTCTGTATCCCACAGCAGAGTGGTACATTGTTACAATCAATAAACCTACATTGAGGGGGCGCCTGGTGGCTCAGTCAGTTAAGCGTCCGACTCTTGATTTTGGCTCAGGTCATGATCTCAGGTCTGTGGGATCGGCCCCATGTCGGGCTCTGTGCTCAGCATGGAGTCTGCTTGAGATTCTCTCTCCCACTCTCTCTGCCCTTCCCCTGTCACACTTGCTCTTGAAGTATGAATAAATAAATAAATAAATAAATAAATAATAAAATCTTTAAGAAAAAATACAAAATAAACCTACATTGACACATCATCATCATCCAAAGCCCATAGTCTGGTGGGGTGCTTATAAATGGAATTCACTTGATCTTTCAACACTTACTAAGCACCTACTACATGCCAAGCTCCTAAAGTGGTTACCATCACATGCATCCCACATGGAGAATCTCATGAACTCAAGTCTCCAGTACAAACCTCCAGATATTCTGCTCATCACTGGAAATCTCATTACATACAGTGTATCACTTAATGCTTTTTTTTTGCATAACAAAACACCCCAAAACTTAGTGGCTTAAAACAACCATTCATTTAGCTCATGATTCCATAAGTTGGCATTCTGGGTTGGACTCAGCATGGCAGGTTTTCTGATCTTGGCTGGGCTCCCTTGTGCATCTGCGGTCAGCTGCCGGTTGGCAGGGTGGCTCTGCTCCTGGAGGCTGGCTGGCTGTTGGCTGGGGTGATGAGGAGTGGAGAAGGGGGCAGCTAGAACACGGGTCTTTCATCACCCAGCAGGCTAGCCCGGGCTTGTGCGCAGGCCGTCTCAGGGTTCCCAGAGCAGGGAGAAGGCAAGTTCGCCCCTATCTCACCAGTGAACGATGCCACAGGGCCAGCCTGATTCGAGAGACAGAGAAAGAGTCTGTCTTGTGGGAGGAGCTACACTCTGGATGCGTGTGGATACAAAGCCAGGAAGACTCTGTGGCCCCTTTGGCAACCTGCCACATGTCTGCGTCCAGTTTAAGAGAAAACACAGAATTGGGAGAATCACTGAAACTCCTCTCCTTTGTGGCCACCCTTCTTCACATGGCAGATTTCTCAAAACACTTGACACTTACTGCCTTTGTCCTGGCTGCTTGCTTGTCCCCACCATAGTGAGGACAGTGGACATCCACTAACTGCCAAATCTGGATGGTGCTCTTAGGACCTTGTCATCCTGGCTCTCTCGACTGTGTTTCAAGCTGTTTGTCTCTCCTTTCTTCTTGAATCTCTATAATCTGTGGTCAAGGGCATAATTATTCAGGATATTCGTTGCCCCTTTCTGGGGAGGATTATATTATCCTGCCATGTTGACCTCACGCTTGGCCTGGGACTGGCTTTGGCCAAGGAAACGTGAGCAGGAGGGGTATCTGTCACTTTGGAGGGAAAGTTTCCAAAGGTGGCTCCTGGTTACCATGTCCTCTTTTACCTCTGCTAAGAGACTGGAGTGGTGGCAGGGACAGCTGCCCCATCAGCCTGGGTCCTGGCAGAGGGCAGTAGCTGACCCGAGCCGGTTACGTTATGTAGTCTATGCTATAAATCTCTGTTGTGGAAGGCACTGAGATTCGGGAGCTTGTTTGTTACTGCAGCATAACACAGCACATCCTGACTGATGCAGAACTCCCCCGGCTTCCATAGCACCACATTCTTCTCGTTTTCCACCCACTGATCTTGACGCTCCTCCCTCTTGGGCTCTTCTTCCCTTTTCCTCTGCCCCATGGTTCTGTGGTTTGGCCTACTGTTTGTCTCACTCACCGTGCCCCCTGGTTTAACTGTCTCTGCAAAGACCCCCAGGTCCATATGATCAGCCCAGATCTGTTGCTCAAGCTCAGTCTCATAAGCTCAGTCATCTGCTGGGTATAAAGCATCAGATGTTTCACACGTTCCCATAACCTACCGCCTCCCTACATACTAGTTCTCCACTGGTGGCTTCTCTGTCCATGAAATCCCCAGGTTGTCCTTAACTTCACACTCCTCCTTGGGACATCCTAGCAGTCAAGCACCATAGTCAGTACATTTGATGTCCCCAGTCTATCCCCTCCTCCCTCCCATTCATTCTGCTGCCACTTCCTTTGTTCCAGCCACCAACCATTGTTCCCCAGATATCAGAGACCACGGCCTCTGGCAACCTTTACTGTTCCCTCCAGTCTCATTTCCCCACTCCCACCTTCAGTCACCCAGCCCAGACCATAGCTCATTTTGGCCTTTGAGATCTATCAAAAATATACATCTGGCCAGGTTGGTCTGTTCATAGCTGCTAAGGTTCCCCATTGTCCATGACGCAATCCAAACCCCTCACTGAGACTCACAAGGTCCTCAGCTGCCCTCTCTTGTCCCACTGTACACACCTGCTCATGCCGGGACCCTTGTCCCATTGTCCATGGTCCCATTACCTCCACTGCTCCTGGGCCCTCTATCTGGACTGTGTTTTTGCCAATACCCTTCCTACTTGCTCTTTAGCACTCAGCCCAGGTGTTATCTCCTCCAGGAAGCCCTACCTCACCACCCCACACACACACACACACACACACACACACACACACACGGAAACACACAAACAGTGGATTAGATACACATCCTCCCCATGCAAATCTCCACATTGCACTCACCCCACTGAAGGCTACTTGAATGCCTAATGCCTTTCTCTCCTTTCAGATGATGAGCTGCCCCTGATGTCCTGGCGTTTATGATGTGACTCACATGGCAACTACCATGTGGAGCTTGTTAAATATATGTCTGAGCGAGCGAATAAAAAAATAACCATTTTCTACAATGTCTTATTTTCGGCCAATCTGGGAACACATTTCCATCTCTACTGACCACTCTTTCCACACTTCAGGTCATTGTTCCTGCGGGTCAAAGAGCTATGCACAGCACGCCCCAATCCTGTCATAACCACTAGAACCAATACTTCCGAGCATCCTCACCCACATGGCCGCCCGCACCTGTGACCACATGCACAAATGGCTGGAGAAGGCTCAGCACATGCGTGAGTCCTCCTTCCCACCAAGCACTGTTCTCTGCAGGTGGACATCGCTGGTGCTACATCCCCCATGCACGTACGGTGCCCGGCTCCAAGTCAGAGCCACAAGCATTGAGAGCTTTCCGTGGGTAGCACTATGTGGCTGGTTTCATTGAATCCTGACAATGATCCATTGCATAGGCTACGATCAGTCCCTTTTTACATGTTAGGAAACTAAACCACAGGGGGGTTAGGTAAATTTCCCCTGGCCACAGAGCTTCTAAGTGGTTGAACTGGGATTCCCGCCCACGGGGTCAGCCCCCAGAGAACTTGCTCTCCATCACTGAGCACATGTGTAAGCACAGGAAACATCCGATGACTCCGGTCAGGGACAGATTGATCGGTCATTTAGATTTGCCCCATATTTTAGCCAAACATCTAACCAGGCCATTCTTCTAACACTTTGGCCCCCGAAACATGGGTTGTGATGGAAGGACCTGGAACTTGGAGTCTGAAGAGGCAACTCAAAGTCTCAGCTAGACCCACACCATCATGTGACGGACCTCTCTGACCCTTGGCTCCTTACCTATAAGGTGGGCTGTTGTTATGTTGCTATCGATGCTGCAGGAATTCCCAGAAAGATGTCAGGGGCACGCAAGGCACCGTGCAGCCTCGCCCTGGTCCTCTTGGGAGAGCCATCTCCATTTCTACTGGAGAAGGGGCAGTGGCATAATGCTCTCGCCTCCCCTGTGCTGTGTGTGACCCCCAACACAGGCAGCCGAGAGGCAGTGACCCGTCGCTCTGTCCACACAGCACCGCAGACGGACTTGGCCATCCTGTTTTCTTTCTGAAGTGATTGATTGTTTTGGCATCATGAGGACAACCCAGACTGGATGCCAAAATACCTAATCAGTCCCATCAAACCAGGTGTCAGGCTGCCCAGAGCCAGCCACCAGCATTCAGATTGTGCCTTGCCTCACAACTGGGTCAGGATAGGGTTGAACTGGTTGATCTCAGTCAGCAAGCAGCTGCTAACCAGCTGTTCAATGGGAATCAGCTCTTCTGTTGTTATTTGTCATTTATCTATGCGAGATACTTACCAGCCCTACTGTATGACTTGCACTAAGGATTCAATGTCAAAACCAGGTTCTTTCCCCAAGATGCTCACCCTTCAAGGGGAAAATTCAGGCAAATCAAAATTTGTCTGATGTGCAGACAACAGAAAGCACTCAGCCCAGCCTTATCCAGCTCCAGCCTCCTGCTCTGATCAGCCCGGTACGTACTCTGAGCCCGGACACAGACACACACACACACCCCACGACTCTGCTTTTCACCCTCCTGACACTCTCTTCCCACTCCACCCAAAGCCTCCTCCTCCATCCGAGCCTGCCTTGAGCCCACCTCCCCTGAAACCTTCCTGGGCCCCTGCCACCCACCTAAGTCCCCCTCCTCTGATCTCTTGGTTCATAGTACCTTTGCTTTGGCTAGCCTTTTAGGAGGGGAACATACGCTGCCCTGACCACAGGCTGTGCTATATGAAAACAAACAAAACCTTTTGCAGATAATGTAAATAAAGTGTATGTTTACATTATATCATGCAGGTAAGCAAAAACAGTCACCTGTCACTGCAAACATCTCGATGTCTATCCCTCCAGTTCATTTTCTTGTAGACGCATTTGCTGCTGTGGATGTTCTATTTTCGTCCTGTTGTTTTGTAACTGCCTCTCAAGGGCAGGATCCTGCCCTCCCACCTTTACACCCCCAGGACCTCACCTCCAGCAGGGGCTCACAGCCTGTCAGGTGGCTATTTACCGTGACAAGAGCTCACAAGGCTGAGGACGACTCGAGCCCAGGGTTCAACAGGGCTCCTCTTGGGTAACCCCTGATCACCGTCTCTTGTGGGACTCATCTCTCACAGGTGACAGGAGAAGCTCAAAGAGGGGTGTCAAGCGAAAGAGAGGGACCTTCTGGTTTCCACCCAGAAGAGAGTGATGGCAAAATCCACCAGCAGATGCATCCTGCCTGAGGTCAAACCCGTTCCCCACCCTGCTATCTTCTGTGGCCTCTTCAGAATCAGATCTTGTTCATTCATTTATTCTCATCCTACAAATGTAAGATGGAGCACCTACTACGTGGCAGACATTGTCCTAGGCTCCAAGGATGCAGCAACTAACAGCCTAGCCTTCATGATGCTTATAGTCTCATGGGAGAGAAACAGACACTGAACAAGTAAATAAGTAAGTAAGGAAATAAATAAATAAGCCAAGTTCCAGATAGCAGCATAAACAATAAATGGGGAGACAGGACAGAAGGATGTGTGGTGGGAGTGGAGAAGTTACTCTACTTTGGGCAGTCAGAGAAACCCCTCCTAGGATGTAAAATGTGAGCTGAGACCTAAATAATAAGAAGGAGCCACCAAGCAAACACCTGGGGTGGAGGGAACAGCAAGCACAAAGGCCCTGAGGCAGGAACAAGTTTTGCAAATTTGAGAAACAGAGAGTAGACTCCTTTGGCTGGAGTGGCATTGGTGCGGGTCTATAAGAGGGTGTCCATGGCACATGAAAAGGTGCTCAACATCACTTACCATCAGGGAAATGCAAATCAAAGCTACAGTGAGATATCACCTCACACCTGTCAGAATGGCTAAAATCAGCAACACAAGAAACAACAGGTATTGGCGAGGATGTGGAGAAAGGGGAACCCTCTTACACTGCTGGTGGGAATGCAAACTGGTGCGGCCACTCTGGAAAAGAGTGTGGAGCTTCCTCAGAAAGTTAAAATAGAACTATCCTACAAACCAGCAATTGAAATACTAGGTATTTACCCAAAGAATACAAAAATACTAATTCAAAGGGATATATGCACCCCAATGTTTATAGCATCATTGTCTACAAATAGTCAAATTATAGAAACAGCCCAAATCTCCATCGACCGATGAAAAGATAAAGATGTGATGTGTGTGTGTGTATATATATAATATATAATGGAATGTGTGTGTGTGTGTGTGTGTATATAATGGAATATTACTCAGCCATAAAAAAGAATGATCTCTTGTCCTTGGCAATGACATGGATGGAGCCAGAGAGCATAATGTTAAATGAAATAAGCTGGTCAGAGAAAGAAACAAATACCATATGGTTTCACTCATATGTGGAATTTAAGAAACAAAACAAATGATCATAGGGAAAAAGAGAGAGGGAGGCAAACCAAGAAACAGACTCTTAACTACAGAGAACAAACTGATGGTTACAGGAGGGGAGGTGGGTGGGGCATGGGGGGAAATAGGTGATGGGGATGAAGGAGGGCATTTGTGATCAGCACCGGGTGCTGTGTGTAAGTGCTGAATCACTATATTGTACACCTAAAATTAAAACCACACTGTGTGTTAATTAACTGGAATTTACATAAAAACTTAAAAACAAAGAGGGTGTCAATGGGGTCAGGGACAGATCACAAGTCACAGTAAGAACCTGGATTTTATTCTAGGAGCCGTAGGACAGGATCGAAAGATTTCTTTCATCTGGGTCTTTATAAAATAGAACATCCTAGAGCTGGGCCAGGGTTGAGTGCGGCACCAGGACAAGACGTAGATAAAACAGAAATGGAAGTCAGATTAAACAGCTACAGTTCGCTCGCCAAATATGTTTATTTCCTTCTTTATAAATGATGCCACAGGGCGCCTGGGTGGCTCAGTTGGTTAAGCGTCTGCCTTCGGCTCAAGTCATGATCCCAGGATCCTAGGATCGAGCCCCGCATCGGGCTCCCTGCTCAGTGGGGAGTCTCCTTCTCCCTCTACCTGCCGCTCCCCCTGCCTGTGGTCTCAGTCTCTCTCTCAAATAAAAAAAATAAAATCTTTTAAAAAAATTTAAAATAAATGAAAATGAGACCACAGCTAGCAATCTGCAACAATGTCTTTCCAGAACTGTGGCTGTCCCTGGGCTCAGTGAGCTCCACAGGGTTCTAACACGTGGCCCCCATTTATTCCTCTCCTCCACGTTTGTGCCGCCCACCTCTGCTCTCTGGTGGCACAGCTCTGGCCAGAGGGACTGTGGTTCTTCTGGTCAATGAGTCCTTACCAAGCATCCATGATGGCCAGACCCTGTACAAGGCGAGCGGGCGGGGAGGGGGGTGGTTCCACAGCGGGGACACACCGTGGCTCCTGACCTCACCGGGCTGGACTTTGGCTGGAGAGCCAGATACCGAACAAATGATCACACACGTGTATCCCTGAACACACGTCAGAGTGTGAAGGGAAAGATCAGGACGTTAGAGGATCTTATCGCAGGGTCTCGTGTACATCAGGGCTCAGGACACACTGAACTAGGTGAGACAGGAGGGTGGAGGGGACGGATTCCAGCAGAGGACAGCCTGTCCCAAGCCCCAAGCAGAATAGTTGTTGAACAAGACACACAGGTTTCCAGCCCTCACAGAGCCTGCAGCCTGCTAGGGAGAGGAAATGAGCTCCGGTCCAGTCCAAACGCAGCCCCCGCACCACCACCACCACGGAGACCCCCAGCTGGCCTGAGGTCAGGCCCAGCCCCGGCAAGAGCTGGTCCAGGTTCTTAGAAATAGGCTCCTAAAAAAACAAAAGCAAAAACACCAACAAAGGTTTTTCTTGGGCAGAGAGCTGCCACAGCATGGAGGGAAACATCTCCCAGAAGTTTGGACACAGAAGCTTCTTTTCAGGGTCCCTGCGTGGCTCAGCCAGTTAAAGCATCCAACTCTTGGTTTCAGCTCAGGCCCTGATCTCAGGGTCATGAGATCGAGCCCCGAGAGGCACGGAGTCTGCTTAAGACTTTCTCCTCTTCCTCTGCCCTCCCCCTTGCTCGCACATGCTCTCTTACTCGCTCTCTTTCTCTAAAATAAATAATTTGTTTTTAAAGCTTCTTTTCAGGCTCAGGCTTCTCTTCGACTCAGAGGGTAGGCCTTTCTGGGCCTCAGCCTCCCCATCTTTCAAATGGATTACCCCGATCTGCTCCACAGGCATTTCATGGGGATCAAATGAGGTAAGAGCCGTGAACACACTTTGAACAAGCACACTGTTGACAAACGGCCCAAGGCTGGAACTGGGTGTGCATGAGGCTGTGCTGCCCTTTGGTGATGGGCTCCCAGATCTTCCTGCCCGTATTCACTGAGGAAAGAAACCCCCAACAGAAGCAAAAATCATTTCAACACAGACCATTTAGGAGTATAGGTTTTAGAATCAGAGCCAGGGAACGTTGAGCAAAAGATCTGTTTTCTAAACCTCAGTTTCTGCATCTGTAAAATGGGGATAGTAATAGTACCAGTCTCACGGGGCTGTGAAGTAAATAAAACAAGGCGGGCAGAGCACTTTGCATCCAATGAGACTTATCCACATTGGCCATCGCTATTATGATCTGATTTCCCCCAGGTCTGACACTTCTGAGTCTTGCAGCGAGGCCAGTCTGGAGCTAGCAGGGTGCATGCCACCACCTGCCCCCCCACACACCCCCTGCATCCCAGTGCCCCCGGGGACAGTGTCAGGGGTCAGGGTGGGGGTGAGTAAGGGGTCGCAGCAGGGGCCCAGGCAACCCAGTCTCAAGAAAGCTAGATGAAAGGGCCGATTCCAAGGTTTGAGCTTATGGAGAGCCTCCCTGCACTTCATCCGGCCAAGCCTCACTGCGATACCCCAGCTTCTGGGCTCCCATGGAACCAGCCTCAGGCTAAATCCGCTGCAATAATTCCAGGAGCTGGAACAGGGAGAGAAATGGTGGCAGCTGAGCTGGCCCCACGGGCCCGCAGAGGACGGCCCCAGCCACGCGGTCGCATGCAAACCCAGCCAAGGGGGCAGCGGTGGGGGCACAGGGAGACTCCAGGACCCAAGTTCGAGTCGTTTGCTAAAATCAAACTGAGAAATGCAAAGCTGCATTGAGGAGGCAGCACGTGCTTCCCAGACTCGCAGCACAACAGTTTCAAATGCAAATAGCACAAAGGAGGACAGGAAACCAGGGAGATGATCCTGGGTGTGGGGGACAGGAATGTGACTCGGCTTGGGGAGTGTGTGCGCGGGCGCACGCGCGTGTGCGCGCACAGATGTGAGCGCGCTGGGGGGCAGGGCGCTGGGTGTGGCAGCACCAGAGGGAACTTTCCCAACCTCAGCCTTGGAAGCAGGTGGGCGTTTTATCTTCTCTCACCCTGGCCTCCTCTCCCCGGGTCTGTCTCTGTCTCTAGTTCTTTCCTCCTGTCTGTCCCTTTCCGCGTCTCTAGGTCTTTTATTCTCAGTTTGTTCCTCTTCGGCTGTCTCTGTCTCTGTCTCTGTCTCTCTGCGTGCCTCTCCCTGTGTGTCTCCCAGTTTCTCCCCGTCTCTTTTTTTTTTTTTTTAAGATTTTATTTATTTATTTGAGAGAGAGAGAGAATGAGAGACAGAGAGCATGAGAGGGAGGAGGGTCAGAGGGAGAAGCAGACTCCCTGCCGAGCAGGGAGCCCGATGCGGGACTCGATCCAGGGACTCCAGGATCATGACCTGAGCCGAAGGCAGTCGCTTAACCAACTGAGCCACCCAGGCGCCCCTCTCCCCGTCTCTTTGTCTCTCCATCCGTGTGTGTCTCTGTCTCGCTGTCTCCTGTGGGCTCTGTTTTCATTCCCCCCCCAAGGGGCCTCATCTCATCTCTCCCCCTGGCAACGGAGTATCTTCCTTCATCCCCATCAGCTGCTTCCTCCTCCGCCACGCTGGGAGAGGTGCTGTTTCCTAAAGAGCGGAGCCCGTGGGGGACACGGGGTTGCCAGCTCTGCATGCTTCATGCCACAGGCCCGCTGCACAAGCGCAAAGCTTGCAGCCACGTTGTATCCTGGCTTATCACACACGCCCCACCAGCCCGAGTGCAGCCGCTCTACCCCCCTCCCCAAGTGGGGGCTCGGTGGTCCCCGGAGGAGGGGGCACATATCAGGTGTTCTGACACCGCCCCCCTGCAAGGGACACTGGGGGTGGAAAGTCGGGAAATTCCAGGGAAGACCTGCACTCTCTCACCACCAACAGAGTGAGCCTGGGGCTCAGGAAGGGCAGCTCAACTCAGCTTTTCCGAGGGTCACATCCATGCTATCTATTCTATTTTATTCCATTCCATTCCATTCCATTCTGCTTACTGGCTTCCAATTGTATTTTGTTCTGTTACAATTTGAAAAAAATGAAAACCTACATAAAACAGGCAAAAGTTCCTCGACTACTAAGGTGAAGGAACACACACACATAACCTATGAACTGCTTTACTCCTTATAATGTGTCCCCATCTTACAGATGAGGAAACTGAGACACGAAGTTAGATAACTTGCCAAGGACACAGCCCGCCTTCAGGGACACAGGTGCCCCCTGGGCAGACCTCCCACCTCAAGACGACACAGAAACACACCTTGTGGGCCTGGGCTCCCTCACGTTTTTGAAGGTCTGCTCCCTTCTGATCCTTCTGCTCTCAGCCCAAACCTCATTCTCAGGCATTCCCTGAGCCCCCTCAGTACAGGAGCCCCCCAAGTCCTCCAGAAGATCACACTATTTGTTCCCTCCAAAGCTTATCACCTTGGAGATTTCATTGCTATTTTTTCTAAATCTGCATTTTTAGTTACTGGCTCTCCTCCCCACTTTAATCCCAATGTCCAGAACAGAGTCAGCGTTCCAGAAAGATGGCATAAACAAGTACATGCAAAAGGAGCAAGATTTGGGCTTGTCCAGATACGATGAGCAAGGTGGTCAGGAGTGTTTCAGGAGGAGAGGACAGGCGAGCAAAGGCACAGAGGTGTAAAAACATGGTGTAGACCAAGGCACACAGACGTTCTGCACCCTGTGCTTCTCGGTAGGGCTGGCAGGTAGGGCTGGCAAGAAGGACTAGAGAGGTGGATGGCCTGGAATTAAGGGCCTTGAATGCCAGGTAAGGAGTTTGGGCTTTACCAGCAGGCAATGGGGAGCTAGTGAAAGAGGCAGAGAAATGGCAGGACACCCACTCTGGTTTGGGGGATTGACCTGGCCGGGGGGGGACTGAGAGCAGGGAGAGGGTAGGGCAGGAGGCCATATAGGACTTAGCTGAGGGCTCATCCCAGCAAGGAAGGTCCAGGGACCTGGAGAAGAGGAGGAGCAATGGAGGCCCAATCCTGGTCTTTAGCTGGCAGTACATGGGCGCAGGGAGAATACGAGCTGCACCCGGTGGCAGGACTGAGAGAGAAGGAGTCCCCCCATGATCTGAAGGAGGGCCGTAGGGTCTGAAGGAGCCCCCCATGATCTGAAGGAGTATCCCATGATCTGAAGAAGCCCCCCATAATCTGAAGGACTCCCCCACCCCATGATCTGAAACGGCCCAGATGCATTTTCTACAAATCACAGCAGCTCAGGATCTTTGTTTTCTATTTTTCCCCCGCCCACTTCAGGGCAATGCGGAGCAGATTGTGTTTCCAAACACATCACAAGAATCTGCAGTGGAAGTTGGAAGAATAACCCCAGGCTTCTTGGTCTAATTCTCAAGGTCAACTGATATCATTAGAATAACATGAACTCAATTTGAGTTACAGCAGGGAAATCACGTTAGGAAATATGGGTCACTCATCGCTGAGGAATGAAGCTGTTACCTCGCGCGATCGCAAACGCGCTCAGAAGCCCGTCACCCGTCCTCGTCCCGTGGTTCGGGCTGGCTCCTAACAGTGGAGTCACCCACGAAAACCGAAGACCACTTGGCGAGGGAGGGAGACGTGTGGCTGAGCAGGGACCGGCCTGCAGCCTCAGAGCCTGCCAGAAGGGCGGGGGCGTCCGGGAACAAAGGGCAGATTTGTTCCCGTTGATTTTCATTGAGAAGCGTTCGCTGTGATTTTTGAGATTTTCCTTAAAAGCCGCAGTGGGACACAGGCAGAGGGAAAGGCCCTGAGATCACTGAACAGGCAAAACCCGGGGCCCAGTCTGCCAGGGAGGACCGGTGAAGGGGAGAAACAGCCAGCGCACGCCCAGAAGCTGGCCCCAGCACTAGCTTGTGTCGAGGGTAATAAGCCTCTTGACCCAGAGGTGTAGCCGAGGGTCGCGGGCCAGGTGTGGCGCACTGGAGGGGCAAGACCATCCACTTTGGAAAAGGAACCCCAGCTGCCTGGTACCAGCCTGCAGCAGCGCAGCAGCAATGCGGCCCTCCGTTGCAGGATCTCCCGAAGTTTCCACGCAAACTAGACACTCGGAGCTTTGTATGAAATCTGCCTGTTAGAAGAATGGTGGCGACTAAGTAAAAATATTTTCGAGGCACCTGGCTGGCTCAGTCAGTAGAGTGTGCAACTCTTGGTCTTGAGGTTGTGAGTTCGAGCCCCAGGTTGAGTGCAGAGATGGCTTAAAAATAAAATCTTAAAAAAAAAAAATATTTTGGTGCTGTTGAATCTAACACAACACGTGTCTGGGTGTTGCCGGTTTGTGACTTTCAGGGTGGAGAAAAACCCACTCCTACTCTGCCGGGAACTTAAGGCCTGGGGTTCGACCCGGGGCTCCATGGACTCCGCATGTCACACTGGGGCTCTGCTCTGGAGCCCCTCGTGGTGGATGCCCTGGCGCGCCTGTGCCCCCTCCGGAGCTGAAGTCCTTGGCGGACAGCAGCTAGGTAGGAAACGGTCGGCCCTGCTCTCCACCGAGCCGCTCCTAGTCGCGCCCTCAGCTGAAAGAGACCCTTCAGGCACAGACGCCCCCTCCCTGGAGTAGCCCACATCTGATGGCTGATGGTGGGGGCTGGTGGTACAGTGGACCTCACTGTCCCGACCCGGAGTTCCTCAACTTGATGCTCTGGGCCCCGGGGTTCTTGGTCGTGGAGGAGGAGGGCCTTGTTCCGTGTGTCGAAGAATGTTTAACAGCCTCTACCCACTAGATGCCAGCAGCAACCCCCAGTTGTGACAACCAAAAACGTTTCCAGACATTGCCAAAAGTCCCCCAAGAGGCAAAGCTGCTCCCACGGGAGAACCGCCGCTGCCCTAGCCCTTTAGAAGTTCCTGGAGCCACAGCTGGGGGAGACCCCGGTCTGGGCCCTTCCCAGGCCTCCTCCCCAGGGCCAGGGGTGGTACGGGACAGTGGAAGGAGCCCACACGGGTTGGGGCCAGAGACACCGCCTCGGGGCCCAGGGCCACCTGGCAAATGGCTGCCCTTCCCTGCCCCAGTGTCCTCGTAGGAAACGCAACTTCCGACCTCCCAGGGATTGGCAGATGTGAGAGTATTTTGACAAAATAAAAGTATCGTGAGGAAGTACGATAGAACTGATTCATATCTACAGCTAGCTGTCTTACCCAAATTCAGCGAAGTGAGCTCAGCCAGACAGAGCGACAGGAAAACAGGCAGACAGAGGGGCCTTTATTCCCGCTGTCACTCTTCCTTGGCCCCCACCTCCCCAGGGAAAGGGAAGCCACAGCTAAAATGCCCAAGAAACAAAATTAATTAAATTATGGGGACTTACTAGATTCTAATAATTGACAGGGTCTTCAAGGTAAATTTTACTTGGTAAAATGTACGAGCGATTTTGCCTTATATGGCCACTTTCCTAACCTGGAGTCGCATGTGACTTGGCTTTTTATTTTTTTACTCCAAAAAGGTGAATAAAAAGCCGATCAGAGAAAGTCTTGCTAATGCGACAAGCCCATTCCACCAGCAGTGGGCAGCAGAAACAGGAGAAGAAAAGTTTGCCTCTGAAACACCTGGTGAAAGCCAGCTCGGGGGCTCCGCCTTCCTCCACGGCCTGCCCTCCATCCTTCCCTCCCCGGAGCAGAAGGGAAGCAGCGAGATCCTGAAATAGCCTCACTCCCAGCGGTGAGGCAGGAAGCCACCAGCCCCACGACTGAAAGCCATCATGCAATTGACACAGAAAGCCCGCCACTGCCCGTGTCATTTACCTCCGGGGGACGGGCAGCCGCCCACGCAGCCGGGGAGGGGAGCCTGGCGGGGTCCGCCAGGGGCGCGCTTCCCCGGAGACATCCCAAAGAAGGCAGGATGGGGGGGTGCGATCCGTTGTTCCCGGGCGAGTGGCTTCCTCGCACCCACCCGAAACCCCTCCCTCGGGCTCTCCCATCCTAGACCCGTGGGCTCAGCTCGGTTTACCCCAGGGTAAGCAGCGGAGCCTACGGATTTTTCAGGGGCCGTTAAACATGCGTGAGATACAAACAAACAAACAAAACCAGGGTATTGACTAAAACATGAAAAGAGAATTATGAAATCAAAATGACTAATAATCTAATAATGTCAAAAATAAGACTCTGGGGGCTCCTGGGTGGCTCAGTTGGTTAAGCGACTGCCTTCGGCTCAGGTCATGATCCTGGAGTCCCGGGATCGAGTCCCGCATCGGGCTCCCTGCTCGGCAGGGAGTCTGCTTCTCCCTCTGATCCTCCTCCCTCTCATGCTCTCTGTCTCTCATTCTCTCTCTCTCAAATAAATAAATAAAAATAAAAATCTTTAAAAAAAAATAAGACTCTAAAACCCTTCTAAAATGTGTAAAGCAAAGAAATTATACAAAATAATGTCGTTCAATGTAAGCTGATTTTGGTATGTTGATATAATATGGAGGTCTTAAATCCGCCCCCAAAACCTGCTCCTGTCACCTCCCGGGGTAAAAATTCTCTTACCCTGCTCTATCTAAATGGGACACGAAGGCGGAAAATCTCTGAGCCCACACAGTGCCCTTCTTGAATCTGCAAGATAGCCCCAGAGACCCCACAGGGCACAAACACGGTGAGAGCCCTTGTTCTGAAGCTCTGGAGGGTATTACACAGATCTGAGTTCCTGGAGCCATCACCTTGAGTCATCAGAGCCTGTGTGATCACCCGCTTTCATCTCGGCAAGTTTGGTGGAATGTTCTAGGCTATGAGTTAGGAGCAGGGTTCTGGGCCAAGCCTTGCCTTCTGACTTAGAGGCAAAGGAAATGCAATACTTTCTACATCAATGTCACTACAAAAATAGAGGAAAGCCGGGCCATTTTTACTCCAAAATAAAAATGGGGGAAGGCACATTTCCTTGTGAAAGAGGCCCAGCTCTTTGTGAAAGAAAAAACTCTTTTCACTGATTCCAGATGCAAATAAAGCGTGCCCGCGTCTTGCATCTTGGCATCCCATTTCACTCATTCCCCTTACCGGCCAGCCCTGGGAGGGGGGCACCTGATTTTGCAAGCCCCAAACTGGGTGCTTCCCACCTCTGACACTGGGATCTTCTGAGGTCCTGATGTCCTCCAGGAAATCACAGGCGGCCAGCGGAGGCAGCCTCTGGCACTGCTGGTTACCCCGGTTGGCAGAAATCTCTCTCCACAGTCGGTGGGCAGGGTTGTGTTTATTTTGCAATTAACAAAGAACAAAGGAAGTGGCAGGGGGCTTGGGGGTGGTGCTCAAGGCCCGCTTTTAGGGACCAGAATTCCTGCCTTGCCCCTGGTTCTGTTGACTGCAGGTCTGGGGGGTGGGCTGGGAGGGATGTCAATGCCCTCAACGATTTCACAGCCGTCTGCGTCTCTTTTGGCCAGGTCACCAGCTGTGCAGATGGGCCTGTTCTCCAAGAGAGGCAAGGGGCAAAGCACGGCTCAGACAGGCCTCCGGGCCTGCATGGATCTGGGGTAATGAGTACAAGTGCCCCTTTACCCATCGGGGGTGCCTTCGGGAGACCAACGAACCAAGGGGTTCCGGCTGGGCAAGCCTCAGAGAACAACCCCTGCTGGTTCTTTGTCGTGCCATCTTCAGAGTGGGCACCAGGTCCCTGTGCGCCACATGAGGATGTGGCAGACCCCTGGTCATGAAAGCAGGGAAATTGGGGGGGCACAGGCGGTGCTGATACAGAAGATAGGACTCCAAATTACCCACAGTAAACAAAGCAAATTATATTTACTTCCACGGGAGCCTGAGATTTTGACAGCAAAGAGAGACTTATGTTGGAGTTGTTGCTGCATTTATATTTAATAAATTTAAGAGAGAGATGAAATAGACTTTAGCAAGGCTAGTGAAATATTTATAAAAGCACACCGAAGCCATGTAAGGGAGAGAGAGGAAAATAAAACAGCTCACATGTGGGATCAAATCGAGCAAGCCAGCTTTTAACCTGACAGCTCCCTAGCACTGCGGGCAAGAAAGCTGCCAATGGGCCACAGATGCACCACACCTGAGCTAGCCGGGAAGCAGAGGGAGGTTTGGAGAGGGGAGGTGGGATGGGACGGTGGCGTGTGCACAAGGCATAGCCAGCTCCATGAGGTCCAGGGCATCTGTCACACCTGCCCGGCTCCTCAGGTGCGCCTGGCACCTTGCAATGCCAGCCAGAGCAGGTTCTCCTGCCGCTGGCCTACGTCCAGTCAAGCCTATGGCCTGGTAGGAGCATGCAAGGCCCCTGGGAAGCCTCACAGACAGATGGAGGCTGGACACCCCTGGGCTTCCATCTCGCCGGGAGAGCCGGTCTGTCCTCCAGCGACTGTCCCAGTGAGGTCTGATCTTCAAGGGAAACAGGTTAGGTTTGTTGGTTTGCAGATTCATCACATTTTGAAATACACTAGTAATATACACTCTTGGTGGAAAAAATCACTAGAAAACACATTAACAAACATGCAAACCCTATCACCCATAATCTCAGCCACTGTTGTCATTTCCAACCTGGCTGCATACCACTTACCAAGGGGTGGTTTTAATATTATTCAGGATCGTTTGGAAGTGAGTTCTACCTAATACTGACATGATACAGAACATGCTGGTCATTGCACTTCTCATCTCTTACCCTCAGCTGGGGGCCTTTCCCTCCACCTGGAATATCCTTCTTTCCTGTCCTCATTCAAATCTAAGTTCATCTTATAGGCCCATGTCAATCCTGTCTCCCCAAAAAGACATTCACAGCCACCTGCTGCCCCTGTGGCCCAGTTTTTCCTCTGCTGGACCCCCATATCATCTTTTATGTTACCCCGCTGTCCTTCATTCTTAGACAATCTTGTTTGCTGACCATATTGAATATTGACTTTTCTTGTCTTCTCTATCCCAGGCAAGATCCTGCTTGTCCTTTTTCCCCCTCTCTCTGCCTTCATCACTCACTCCCAGGCCCACAGTGGATTCCAGACAACACCCCACTCACAACCTGCCCAGGGTATCACATCACATCAATATTTGTCAGTTCCTCCTAGGGGCAGCAAGCTGATTCGCAAAAATCAGGTTGGGGAAGATCAGTCCACCAAATGATCAGCTGACCCAGCTACTGAGGGGTGTTCTGAAAGTTTAGTTCCCCTATTCTACTCTCTGCCCTGCTAGGGCCGCTTCTCATGCAAATGCATGGGCCGTCTCAAACTCTGCTTGCCCGTGCTCTGCCTCCCCACCCAGCCTTGCACTTGACACACCTGCAGGGAACTCTGCTAGACTGACGTGTGTCTGACAATTCATTCAGCAAACCACGCTTGGTTATACAAATCCTCTGCACATTGGCTTTGGGGAACTGATGCAGATCCCCACTGGGCTGGGAAGGAGGCTCTGAAGCAACTCTGGGACATGATCTGGGGCCCATCTCCCTGCCCACCCCAGGCCACTCCCTCCAGCCTCTGAACTCATGATACTGGGCACCTCCCCCTCTCTTCTTCCAGCTGACAGCTCCCCTCCTTCAAGCCCTACCTAAATCTTCTGAGCCCCGACCCCCGGAGCAGGCTCACTTAAACACCTCCATGGAATGGCTGCGTGTCACGGGAGCCTGCAAGAAGAAGAAAAAACAGGATCGCAGTGGGGCAGGCCTGGGCATTGCCCAAAGTTTCCCAGAGATCCTGAAGGAGGCACAAAACAAATTATAAGCACATCACAAGGGACCAATAATCAGCTTCATGTCTCCCTACTCTCAACTTGCTGCCATGTTCTCCAGCCTTGCAGAACCTTCTCGCTTCTTAGAACCCCTCCCATCCTCATCTCCAGGCCTCCGTAACCTCCGCCTGGAGCACATTCCCATCCCTTCTCCCCCACTACCTTTTTTTTTTTTAAAAAAAAAAAACCAGCTTTATTGGGCGCCTGGGTGGCTCAGTCGGTTAAGCGACTGCCTTTGGCTCAGGTCATGATCCCAGGGTCCTGGGATCAAGTCCCACATTGGGCTCCCTGCTCTGCGGGGAGCCTGCTTCTCCCTCTCCCCCTCCCCCTGCTTGTGTTCCCTCTCTCGCTGTGTCTCTCTCTGTCAAATAAATAAATAAAATCTTTAAAAAAAAACAGCTTTATTGAGGTTTAACTGAGATGCAATAAATCACACACATTTGAAGAGCATATTGTGCTAAGTTTGGACCCACATAAACACCTTGGAAACCATCACCACAGTCAAGGTAGTGAGCCTATCCATCACTCCCCGAAATTGCCTCCTGACGCTCTACTGCCTCCTCCACACCCCTTTTGCCCCAGTCGCCGGGCAGCCACGCTCTACTTTCTGCCTCCACGGACTAGTTTACAGTTTCTGGAGTTTTATATGCATTGACTCATTTGACTCTTATCACTCATACACCCTTTTTATGTCGGGCTTCATTCATTTGGCATAGTGATTTTGAGATTCATCCACGTCATTGTGTGTATCAGTAGATCATTCCTTTCTCTTGCTAAGTGTTATTCTGTTGTATGGATATACGGCTTTGTATATCCACTCACCCATCTGTGGACATCTGGGTTGTTACCAGTCAGTTGCTATTAAACATAAAGCTGCTAGGCACATTCATGTACAAGTTTTTGGATGGACATGTGCTTTTATCTCCATAGGGGTAGAATGGCTGGGTTGTACAACAGGCGCATGTTTAAATTTTTAAGAAACCGCTGGGGCGCCTGGGTGGCTCAGATGGTTAAGCGTCTGCCTTCGGCTCAGGTCATGATCTCAGGGTCCTGGGATCGAGTCCCGCATCGGGTTCCCTGCTCAGGGCAGAGCCTGCTTCTCCCTCTCCCTCTGCCACTCCCTCTGCTTGTGCTCTTCTGTCTATCTCTCTGTCATATAAATAAATAAAATCTTTAAAATAAAAAAAAAATTTTAAGAAACCGCTAAACTTTTTCGAATCGGCAGCATAACAAGTATTCTGGTTTAACGGCATCCTCACCAACACTTGGTATGGTCAGTCTTGTTCATTTTAACTATTTTATTTTATTTTAATTTTTAAAGATTTTCTTTATTTATTTTTAGAGAGAGAGCTTACACGAGTCGGGGGAGGAGCAGAGGGAAAGGGAGAGAGAATCTGAAGCAGACTCCGTGCTGAGCGCTGAGCCGGACGCAGGGCTTGATCTCAAGACCCTGAGATCACGACCTGAGCCGAAACCAAGTGTTGGTCGCTTAACCGACTGAGCCTCCCAGGCGGCCCCCTTTTAACCATTTTAATAGGTGATTAGCGGTAAATTGTTGTGGCATTAATTTGCATTTCCCTAATGCCTAACGATGCTGAGCATTTTTGAAAGTTCTTTATATAGTCTAGAAACAAAGCCTTTATCAGATATGTGATTGAAAACGTTCTATCATATTCTGTAGTTTGTCTTTTTATCTCTAATAGTGTCTTTCAAAGAACAGAGTTTTTAATGCCGAGGAAGTCCAATTCACTGATTTTTTTGCTTCTAGGGTTTTGGTGTCATTTCCAAGAAATCGTTGCCTAACACAAGCTCAAAATTTGTCTCCTGTGTTTTCTTTCGTGTTTTCTTCAGGATTTGTATGGCTTCATAATTTGCATTTAGGAGGCGTATCACCCAGTCTAGGTTACATTTTATCTATGATGAGGGGTATAAACCAGAGTTCATTTTTTGCACATGGATATCCAATTGTTTCAATACTATTTGTTAAAACAACTATCTTTTCTCCACCTTTGCCCTTCTGTCAAAACTCAGTTGTCCACGTATATGCTGAGAGCCCTGTTTCAGGGTTCTCTATTCTGTTCCATTCATCCCTTGATCTTTCCATCAGTACCACACTCTTGATTACTGTGGCTTTTTGTAAGCCTTGAAATCAGGTCATCTTCATCCCTAAATTTGTCTTTTGCGAAGTTTTTTTGGCTGTTCTGCTTCCCCCTTTGCACTTCTGAATGAATTTTAGGATTAGCCTGTCAATTTCAATAAAAAAGCCTGCAGGGATTTTGATTGGGATTGCTTTGGATCTGCAGATAAATTTGAGAAGTCCTCTTAAAAATATTGAGTCTTCTGACCTGTGAACAAGGCATAGCTCTCTACTTCTCTCAGCAACGCTTTGTAGTTTTTAGCTCTCCTGCATCTTTTGCCAGATTTATTCCTAAGGTTTTTTTTTGTTATTAGTATAAATGGTATTTTTAATTTTAATTTCTTATTGTTCCTTGCTAGTATATAAAAATATAATTAATTTCTGTGCATTGATCTTGTATCCTGCCACCCTGCTGGTCTCATTAATTCTAGTGGCCGTCTTATAGATTCCATCAGATTTTCTACATAGACAATCATGTCATCTGCAAATTAAGATATTTTTACTTCTTTTCCAATATAGATGCCCTTTCTTTTTTCTTTTTCTTTCTTTCTTTCTTTCTTTTTCTTCCTTCCTTCCTTCCTTTTCTTTTTTCTTTCTTTCTTCCTTTTTTCCCTCCTTCACTTCCCCTCACCCAACCTCCTCCCTTCCCCTTCCTCTCCCTTTCTCCTCCGCCTCCTCCTCCTCCTTCTCTTCTCCTTCTTCTCTCTTCTCTCTCTCTCTCTCTCGTTTCCCATTCTCTTTTCCCCATTTCACTGGCTAGAACCTCCTGTACAGAAGTGAACAGTAGCAGTGAGAGTGGACATCCTTGTCTTCTTCCTTACCTTAGGAGGAATGCATTCAGTTTTTCACCATTAAATGTGATATTAGCTATAGGATTTTCAAGTTAAAGAGGTTCACTTCTATGTCTAATTTGCTGAGAAGTTTTTGTATCAGGAAAGGATATTGAATTTTATCAAGTGCTTTTTCTGTGTCAGTTAAGGTGATCATATAGGGTTTTGTGACTAGTTCTTGAATATGGTCAATTGCATTGATTAATTTTCAAATGTTAAACCATCTTGGTCATGATATATTATCCTTTTTAAGTGTTATTGGATTCAATTTCCTAAGATTTTGCTTAAAATTTTTACATCTAAACATGAAGGATATTAGTCTATAGCTTTTGCATGTCTGAAAAAGTCTATTTGCCTTCATTTTTTTATTGTCATAAAATACACATAATTCATGAAGGAATTGGTCTGTAGCCTCCTTTTATTGTAGTGCTTTTCTCTGGTTTTGATATCAGGGTAATGCTAACCTCATAGGATGAAGTGGTAATATTCCCTCCTCTTCAATTTTCTAGAGGAGGTGTGTAAAATTGGTGTTATTTCTTTTTCTAATGTTTGATAGAATTCACTAAAAGGCACCAGGGCCTGCGGTTTTCTTTATGGGAATGTTTTTAATTACAAATTCAATTATTTTAAAAGACATAGAGAAATTCAGGTTACCTACTTCTTCTTGGATGAGATATGGTAGTTTGTGACTTTCAAAGATTTTGTTCATTTCATCTAAAATATTGAATGTCTTGACATAGAGTTGTTCGTAAGATTCTATTATCTTTTTTTAAGATTTACTTATTTATTTTAGAGAGAGAGAGAGTGGGGGGGGAGGGATAAAGGGAGAGGGAGAGAATCTCAAGCAGACTCCACCTTGAGCACAGAGCCTGTCACAGGGCTTGATCCCCCCGCAACCCTGAGATCATGACCTGAGCCAAAACCAAGAGTCGAAAACTCAACGGACTGTACCACTCAGGTGCCCCGAGATTCTCTTATTATCATTTTAATATCTTTTTAATGTCTCTAAAGTCTGTAGTGATGTTAACACTCTCATTACTGGGGGGCCGGTAATCTCAGCAGACTCAGGGTAGAGTCTGCTTGAGATTCTCTCCCTCTCCTTCTGCCCCTCCCCACCCCACTCTCTCTCTCTAAAATAAATAAATAAATCTTTAAAAACAAACAAACAAAAATACCCTCATTACTGATATTGGAAATTACTGTACCCCCTCTGTCTTTTTTTTTTTTTTGATCAGTCCAATTAGAGGTTTACTATTTTTTTAAAGATCTTATTTTGTTTATTTGACAGAGAGAGAGAGAGAACACAAGCAGGGAGAGCAGCTGACGGAGGGAAAAGCAGTGTAGAGGTAGAAGGAGAAGCAGGCTCCCCATTGAACAAGGAGCTCAATGAGGGGCTCGATCCCAGGACCCTGGGATCATGACCTGAGCCAAAGGCAGACACTTAACCAACTGAGCCATCCAGGTGCCCCAGAATTTACTATTCTTATTTATCTCCTAAAGGACTAGCTTTTGGTTTCATTCACTTCCTCTATTTCTAGTTCATTGATTTCCACTGGGATTTTTATATTTGCTTTATTCTGCTTACTTTCAGCTTAATTTGCTCTTCTGCTTCTAGTTTTTTAAGGCAAGAGAAGAGATCATTGGTTTGAGAATGCTCTTCCTTTCTAATGGAGGCATCTAGTGCTATAAATATCCCTGTAAGTACTGCTTTGGAGCATCCCACAAGCTGTGATGTAGTGTTTCATCATTTTCATTCAAAAAAATACCTTATAATTTTTTCCCCTTTTGATTTCTTCTTAGAGCCATGGGTTACTTAGAAGTATGTCTTTTTGTTTCCAAATATTTATGTTCTTTCCAAAGATCTTTCTGTTACACATTGCTAATTTAATTACATTGTGAGCAGATTTAAACCCTTCTAAGTTTATGGAGACTCAACCCATGGCCCAGAATATAGTCTGGCTTGGCCAATCTTCCATGTGCCTTTGCATTTGCAAAGCATGTGTATTCTGCCCTTGTTGGGTAGAATCATTTGTGGATGTCAGTTAGGTAGAGTTGGTTGGTAGTGCTGTTCAAGCCCTCTATACTTTTTTTTAAAGATTTTATTTATTTATTTGCAAGAGCACAAGCAGGGAGAGGAGCAGAAGGTGGAGAGAAATAATCTCAAACAGACTCCCGCTGAGCGCAGAGACCAATGCGGGGCTCAATCTCATGACCCGAGATCATGACCTGAGCCAAAATCAAGAGTCGGAAACTTAACTGACTGAGCCATCCAGGCGCCCCAATCCTTCTACACTCTTACTAATTTTCTGTGTATGTATTTTATTAAGTATTGACAGAAAGGTATTAGAACCTCTGGCTATAACTCTAGATTTTTCTATTTCTCCTTGTAGTTCTATTAGTTTTTGCTTCATATAATTCGAATCTCAGTTAATAGGTATATAAAAATTTACGATGTTTATGTCCTCTTGATGTACTGAACCCTTTCTTATTATAAAATAAACTTCTTGTGGTTGTACTATTTTTTTGGTGTAAAACTTTAGCTTGTCTACTTTCTTTTACTCATGTTAGCAGTGGTCTACCTTTCCCCCATCCTTTTATGTTTAACCTATTTGTGTCTTTGTATTTAAAATGGAGTCCTTATACTTTTGTATGTCTAAAAAAGTCGTTATTTCTGCCTCTATTCTTTTTTTTTTTAAGATTTTATTTATTTATTCATGAGAGACAGAGAGGGAGAGGGAGAGAGAGAGAGAAGCAGGCTCCCAAGGAGCAGGGAGCCCGATGCGCGGGACTCGATCCCAGGACCCTGGGATCATGACCTGAGCCGAAGGCAGACGCTTAACCGACTGAGCCACCCAGGCATCCCATGGTAATTCTATTTTTAATTTTTTTAGGAATCCCCATACTGTTTTCCGTAGTAGCTGAAACATTTTACATTCTTACCAATGTGCCCAAGGTTTACAACTTCTCCACATCCTCACCATACTTGTTATTCACTTTTTTTTTTTACAAGAACCATCCTTATGGGTGTGCAGTGGTATCTCATTGTAGTTTTGATTTGCATCCCCCTAATGGTTAGTGATGTTGAAGCATCTTTTTATGCACTTATTGGCTATTTGAATATCTTCTTTGGAGAAACAGCTATTTGAGTCTTTTGCCTGTTTTTAATTGGGTTCTTCGATTTGGGGTGCTGAGTTCCCTATTCTGAATATTAATCCCTATCAGTCATATTTTCTTTCATTGTGTGGGTTGCCTTTTTATTCTGTTGACAGTGTCTTTTTTGTGTGGAGTCAATTTCCAAAGAAAAGCATCATTTTATTTATTTTGGGTTTATTTTTATGTTTTTGATTCCAGTTAGTTAGCATACAGAGTTATATTAGTTTCGGGTATACTACATAGTGATTCAACACTTCCATACATCACCCTGTGCCCCCCATGACAAGCACACTCCTTAATCCCCTGTTGACAGTGTCTTTCTTTCTTTTTTTTTTTTTTAAAGATTTTATTTATTTATTTGAGAAAGAGAGTGAGAGAGAGGGGGGGAGCTGGAGAGGGAGAAGCAGACTCCCTGCTGAGCAGGTAACCTGATGCGGGACTCGATCCTGGGACTCCAGGATCATGACCTGAGCCGAAGGCAGTCGCTTAACCAACTGAGCCACCCAGGCACCCCGACAGTGTCTTTCAATGCACAAAAATTTTTAAATTTTCATAAAGTCCAATTTGTCTATTTTTTCTTTTGTTACTTATGCCTTTGGTGTGATATCCAAGAAATCATTGCCAAATACAATGCTGTGAAGCTTTGGTGCTGTTTTCTTCTAAGAGTTTTATTACTTTAGGTCTTTCATTTGGGTCCTTCATCCATTTTGAGTTCATTTTTTTAATATGGTGTTAGGTAGATGTCCAACATCATTCTTTTACATGTGAATATCCAGTTTTTCCAGCACCATTTGTTGAAAAGAGTGTTTTTCCCCATTGAATAGCGTTGGCTCCCTTGTCAAAACTTATCTGAGTATGTATGTGCAGGTTTATTTCTGAGCTTTTTATTCTATTTCATTGTCTACATGCCTCTCTATGCCAACACCACACTGTTTTAACTACCATAGCTTTGTAGTAAGTTTGGAAATAAGGAACTCTGAGTCTTTCAGTTTTGTTGTTCTTTTTCAAGATTATTTTGGCTATTCAAGGTTCCTTAAGATTCCAAATAAATTTCAGGATGGGTTTTTCTTTCTGCTAAAACATCACCAGGATTTTGATAGGGATTGCATTGAATCTGTGGATCATTTTGGTTAGTATTGACATTCTAATAATATTAAGTCTTCCAACCATGAATACAAGATGTGTTTCAATTTATTTTTTAATTTCTTTCAGCAATGTTTTGTAGTTTTCAGCAATGTTTGTAGCCATGTTTTGTATCTCCTAAGTATTTTATTCTTTTTTTAAAAAAAGATTTTATTTATTTATTTGAGAGAGAGAGCGTGAGTGAGAGAGCACAAGCAAAGGGAGCAGCAGAGGGAGAGGGAGAAGCAGACTCCCTGATGTGGGGCTCGATCCCAGGACCCTGGGATTATGACTTGAGCCGAAGGCAGACACTTAACTGAGCCACCTCAGTTAATAGGCGTCCCTATTTTATTCCTTTTGATGCTACTATAAATGGAATTGTTTTCATAATTTCCTTTTTAGATTGTTCATTGTTTGTGTATAGAAAGCAACTGATTTTTGTGTGTTGACTTTGTATACTGCTACTTTGCTGAATTCATTTACTAGTTTTATCATTTTTTGTGGAATTTTAAATTTTCTACATAAAAGATCATATCACCTGTAAAGAGATCATTTTCCTTCTTCCTTTCCAATTTGGATGTTTTTAATTCTTTTTCTTGTCTAATTGCTCTGGCTAGAACTCTCACTACTATATTAAACAGAAGTGGCAAAAGTGGACATCTTTGGCTTGTTCCTGATCTTAGAGGAAAAGCTTTCAGTCTTTCACCATGAATTAAGATGTTCACTATGGGTTTTTCATATAAGGCTTTTATTATGTTGAGATAGTCTCCTTCTATTCCTAGTATGTTGAATGTTTTTATCCAGAAATGGTGTTGAAATTTTTTTAAAGATTTTATTTATTCATTTGACAGGCAGAGGGAGGAACAGGCAGAGGGAGAGGGAGAAGCAGGCTCCTCACCAAGCAGGGAGCCTGACGTGGCTCGATCCCAGGACCCCGGGTTCATGACCCGAGCCAAAGGCAGATTCTTAGACTGAGCCACCCCTGGTGCCCCGTGGTGTTGAATTTTATTAAATATTTTTTCAGCATCAATTGAGATGATCATGCAGGTTTTCCCCTTCATTCTGTTAATGGGATGTATTACATTGTTCAATTGCCATATGTTGGATCATCCTTACAATTCCAAAAAACACTTGGTCATAGTGTATAATCCTTTTAATATGCTGTTAGTATTGATTTGGTAGTATTTTGCTGAGGATTTTTGCATCAGTGTTCACAAGGAATATTGGCCAGTTTTCTTTTCTTGTATTGTCTGTCTTATTCTGATATCAGAGTAATATTGGCCTCATAGGATGAGTTATGGAAGTGTTCCTCACCTCTCTAATTTTTCGGAAAAGTTTGAGAACATGCTATTAGTTTTTATTTAAGCATTTGGTGGAATTCACCAGTGAAACCATCAGGCCCAAGGCTCTAATTTGTCAAGAGATTTATGATTACTGATTCAATCTCCTCACTAGTTATAGGTCTATTCAGAATTTCTCTGTTTTCATGATTTCCTCTTCGTAGGTTTGTGTCTCTTGGAATTTGTCCCTTTCATCTAGATTATCCAATTTGTAGGTGTACAATTATTCATAGGTCTCTTACAATCATTTTTATTTCTGTGAAGTCAGTAGTAATGTCCCCATTTTCATTTCTGATTTTAGTAATTTGAGTCTTCTCCCTTTTTTCTTAGTCTCTCAGACTAAAGGTTTATCAATTTGTTGATCGTTTCCAAGAACTAACTTTTGGTGTCATTGATTTTCTCTATTGTTTTTCTATTTTCTAGTTCATTTATCTCTGCTCTAATCTTTATTCTTTCCTTCTCTCCAAGCCTTGGATTTAATTTGTTCTTCTTTTTCTAGTTCCTTAAGTTGTAAAACTAGCTTGTTGATTTGAGATCTTTCTTGGTTTTTAATGTAAGCACTTATAGCTACAAATCTCCCCTTAATACTGTTTTCCCTGTGTTCCATAAGTTTTGATCTTTTGTGTTTTTATCTTAATTCTCCTCTATATGTTTTCTAGTTTCCCCTGCAATTTCTGCCTCGACCCATTGGTTGTTTGAGAGTGTGTTGCTTAATTTCCACAAGTTTGTGAATGTTCCAGTTTTACTTCTGTTGTTGATTCATAACTTCATCCTGTTGTGGTCAGAGAAAATGATTTGTATAATATCTATCTTTTTAAATCTACTGGATGTAATTTGTGGCCTAACATATGGTCTATCCTAGAAAATTTCCCATGTACACTTGATAAAAAATGTGTATACTATAGTTGTTGGCTAACATGTTCTGTACATGCCTGTTATATCTTGTTGGTTTATTGCCTTAAGCTCTTCATTTCCTTACTTACCTTTAGTTTGGTTGTTCTGTCCATTATTTGTGGGGTATTGATGTCTCCAACTATTATTGTAGAAGTGCCTATTTTTCCCTTCAGTTCTGTCAGGTTTTGCTTTATATATTTTGATGGCCTGTCATTAGTCGCACATGTATTTATAATTGTTTATCTTCCTGATGTATTGATCATTTTATTAATATAAAATGTCTTTCTTCCTCTCTCATAAACTTTTTTGTTTTAAAGTCTACTTTGTCCGATCGAGTCCCGCATCGGGCACCCTGCTTGGCAGGGAGTCTGCTTCTCCCTCTGACCCTCCTCCCTCTAATGCTCTCTGTCTCTCATTCTCTCTCTCTCAAATAAATAAATAAAATCTTTAAAAAAATAAAAAAATAAAAAATAAAGTCTACTTTGTCCGACATTGGTATAGCCACCACTGCTCTTTTGTTTCCTGTTTTCAAGGAATATCTATTTCCCTCCTTTCACTTCAATCTATTTCTGTCCTTGGATCTCAAGTGAGTCTCTTACAGATGGCATACAGTTGGATCATGTTTTTATCCGTACTACTAATTTCTGTCTTTTGATTGGAGAGTTTAATCCATTTATATTTAAAGTAATTACTGATAAGGGGGGACTTCTCTGATTTTGTTATTTGTTTCCCATATGACTTATAGCTTTTGTCCCTCATTTCCTGAACTACTGTCTTCTTTTGTGTTTAGTTGATTTTTTTTTTTTGCAGTGAAATGTTTAAACTCCTTTCTCATTTCCTTTTGTTTATATTCGATACCTCTTTTCTTTGTGGTTACTATAGGGATTACATTTAATATCCTAAAGTTATAACCATCTAATTTTAATTTATACCAGCTTAATTTCAATCACATACAAAAACTGCTCCTTTTCAACTCAATCCTCACCCTCTTTCAGTTGTTTATTTCACAAAATTAGATCTTTAAACATTGTGTGCCCCACAACATAAATTAGTAATTTTTTTAAGTACATTAGTGTCTCAAGTTATGTAGAATACAAAACGTGGAGTTATAAACCAAAGTTACAATAATACTCTTAAACATTAGTAGTTTTTAATGTATTGATCTTTGAAATCATGTATAAAGCAGAGTTATAAACCATTGATATAATAATAATACAAGCTTTTATAATTTCCCATATATTTACCTTCATTGAGATCTTTATTTCTTTTTTTTTTTTTTTAAAGATTTTATTTATTTATTTGACAGAGAGAGAGAGAATGAGCACAAGCAGGGGGAGTGGCAGGCAGAGGCAGAGAGAGAAGCAGGCTCCCCACAGAGAAGGGGGAGCCCGATGTGGGGCTCGATCCCAGGACTCTGGGATCATGTCCTGAGCCGAAGGCAGTCGCTTAACCAACTGAGCCACCCAGGCGCCCCGAGATCTTTATTTCTTCATATGGCTTCAAGTTACTGTTTTTTGTCCTTTCTTTTCACCTTGAAGGACTTGAGCATTTCTTGCAAGACAGGCCTAGTGGTCACAAACTCACTCGGTTTTTGTTCCTCTGGGTATTTCTCCCTCACATCGGAAGAATAGTTTTGCCAGATATCGGATTCTTGGTTGACAGTTTTTCTTTTAGCACTTTGAATATATTGGCCCATTGCTTACTGACTTCCAAAGTTTCTGATGAGAAATATGATGCCATTCTTATTGAGGATCCCTTGTATGTGATGATTCACTACTTTCTTGCTGCTTGCAGGATTTTCTATTTGTCTTTAGGTTTTTGTAAGTTTGAATACAATGTGTCTTTGTGTGGGTCTCTTTGAATTCATCCCTTACTTGGAGCTTGTTGAGTTTCTTGGATGTTTATATTCATGTAGTTCATTAAATTTGGGAAGTTTTCAGCCATTATTTCTCTGCCCATCTCTTTTTCTGGGATTCCCACCCACAATGCTTATGCTTCCATTTGATGGTGCTCCACAGGTCCCTTAAGCTCTGTTCACTTTTCTTGATTTTTTTTTCATCTTTCAGTTCCTCAGATTCAATAATTTCCACTGTCCTATGTTCAAGTTTGCTAATTCTTTCTCCTGACTGTTCAAATATGCCTTTGAATCCCACCAGTGAATTTTTCATTTCAATTATTGTACTTTTCAGCTCCAGAATTTCTTTTTGGTTTTCTTTTTATGTTTTCTATCTCTTTTTGTATTTCTACTTTTTTCATACATCATTTCCTTGACTTTCTCCACATCTTCCTTTAGTTCTTTGGACACCTTTATGACAGTTGCTTTAAATTCTTTATCTAGTAGATCTGCCTTCAGACCTTTTTCAAGGACAGTTTCTGTCAATTATTCATTTTTTTCTTTTGGATAGTCATACTTTTCTGTTTTTCTTTTATTTCTTTCTCTTTTTTTGTATGCCTTGTGATGTTTTCATTGAAAACTGGGCATAAATCTAACAATGGGGTAACACTAGAAATCAGATTCTCTCATTTCCTTACGGTTTGCTGTTTGTCGTCATTGCTTTGGGTTTTGTTTTTATTATTGTAGACTGTCCCGGTACCAAGGATCAGCCTGACATGAAAATCTGACATCTTTCCAGGTTTTTTCTGAGCCTATGCCTTTTCCTAGGCATGTGTGGTCATTTCCTAATTATTCCTGTATATACAGTTGCTTATGGATGTCCTAGACTTTAATGTCTGGTTCCCGAAAGAGGGAAAGGAGAAAAATGAAGAGGTGGGGAAAGTGTGTAAGCTTTTCAAATCTCCTGGATGTCACTTCAGTTAGAGGAGAAGGTGCTTGTCCCAATGGGGAGAGGTGCAACAAAAAAATAGCTGCCCACCTCTTGGCTGTACCTCTGTGACTAGAACCTGCAAATAGCAATAGGAGCACAGATGCCCAATAGGAGCACAGGGTCCTTTTTGCCCACCCTGGCTCCCATAAGCCGCATCAAACTGCTTCGAAAATATAGGTATGGCTGCCTGCCACAGGGATGTGGGTGAGAGATGGATAGCTGCTACCATGCTACAAGCTGAAATTGACCAAAATTAACTACAATTTACCATCCAAGCCCCCCCCCCCCCGGAACTTGCAAGGTTTCAATAGACTTCAGAGTTCCAAAATAGTTATATCAGACAGATTCTGCCAGCGTAATTATTGTCTAGGTGAGGAGACAGATTCCTGGTGCTTTATTGTATTTTTAGGGTCCTCTATTTGCCTTCATTTTTGAAAAATATTTTCACTATGTATAGAACTCCGAGTTGATAATTCTTTCAATTTTCTTCCAATATTGGCATACCATGTTTTATTGCATGTCACTGTATTGCACTATGCAGGTGTTGCAGTTTACAAACTGAAGGTTTGTGGCAACCCTGCACTGAGCACCATTTTGCTCACTTTGTGTGTCTGTGTCACATGTGACAATATCTCACACTTTTTCATTATTATTAAATTTGTTATGGCAACCCATGATCAGTAATTATGGCTTGCTGAAAGTTCAGATGATAATTAGCAATTTTTAGCAATAAAGTGTTTTTAAATCAAGGTATACACAGTTTTCTGGACATAATGCTATTACATACTTCACAGACTATGACAGAGTATAAACGAACTTCCGTATGTACTGAGAAACCACAACATTCCTTTGACTCACTTTATTGTGATATTCACTTTATTGAAGTGGTCTGGAACCGAACCCATAATATCTGTGAGTTGTGCCTATTATTTTAAAATATGTTCCTCAGGCGCCTGGGTGGCTCAGTTGGTTAAGCAACTGCCTTCGGCTCAGGTCATGATCCTGGAGTCCCGGGATCGAGTCCCACATCGGGCTCCCTGCTCAGCGGGGAGTCTGCTTCTCCCTCTGACCCTCCTCCCTCTCATGCTCTCTGTCTCTCATTCTCTCTGTCTCAAATAAATAAATAAAATCTTCAAAAAGAAATAAAATAAAATATGTTCCTCTATTATCTTCTCATTTGCATCGATTCTTGTGAGGAATCTTCTGTAATCCTTTGTTCCTCTGTACATCATGTCTTTTTTTTCTTTTGCTTCTTTAAAATTTTTCTCTCTATGACTGGTTTTGAGCCATTTGGTTATGATGGGTTTTGGGGTAGTTTTCTTTATGTTTCCTGTGCTTAGAGTTCAGCGAACTTCTTGGAACCATGGGTTTATACTTCTCACAAAGTTGGGAGAAATTTGGGCCACTATGACTTCAAACATGTTTATTGCACACACCCTCTCCTTAAGGCACTCTCATGACAGGAATATTTGGCCACTGAATATTGTCCCACAATTCACTTATGCTATTTACTGTCTTGCTTTCTTTGTATTATTTTTTCCCTCTTTGTTTCACTTTGAATAGTTACTATTGCTTGTTTTAAACTCCACTAGTCTTTTGTGCTGGAATGTGTAATCTCCTATTAATGCCATCCAGTGTGCTTTTCAGTCTCCTTCACTGGAGCCTTCATTTCTACTAGTTTGATCTGAGTCTTTTTCATGTCTTCTGTGTCTCTAATTAACTTTTTGAACATATGGAATAGGGTCACGAGAACTGTTTTAACGTCCTTGTCTGCTAATTCTAACATCTGCATCAGTTCTAGGTCAGTTTTGATTGAGTCATTTTCCTTCATCCTGGCTCATATTTTCCTGCTTCTTCACATGCCTGGTAATTTGCGTCGCATGTGACAATATCTCACACTTTTTCATTATTATTAAATTTGTTATGGCAACCCATGATCAGTAATTATGGCTTGCTGAAAGTTCAGATGATAGTTAGCAATTTTCCAGACATAATGCATTTGACCTGAGTGCTGGATATTTTTGTATTCCTGTAAACATTCTTGTGCTTTAATCTGGATACAGTTACTCTTCACGCTGACCCTTTGGGTGGTTCATTCCCTGGCCTCAGATACCTTCCCAACACATATGGGCTGGCTGATATTCTGTTGAATACTTGAGTAGGGCATCCCTCGGCATATCTCCAAAGTTCTCTCTGTGTTGGACTTTCTCCCGTCCGATCCACCGCCCTGCAAACTCTAGCTACCTCGGTCTCCAGCCTCTCGGCTCTATCACCTCAACATAGGGAGTCTGCCAATCTCCCTCTTAATTCCCCTCCCTGCCCTGTGACCTGGAAACTCCCTCAAGGCAGCAAGCTGGGGCAGTCATAGGGCTCACCTCATTTGATTCCATCTCTCGGGGAACACTGCCCTTCCTTTCTCAATGTCCAATGTCTTGCAAACCATTGTTTCATGTTTTGTCGTTTTTCAATTGTTTCAGGCAGGAAGGTAAATCTGATCCATGCTACTCCATCTTGGCTAGAAGGAGAATCTCCCTCACGGAGCAGCTAATGACTCTTCACAACTCAGCTCAAGTGTCACCTCCTCAGGTAGATTTCCTAGACGGTCCATAGACCAGGCTAAGCATCCCCCACAGCCACAAGGCTTCCTCTGTTATAGTTCTTATCAGTCTGATTGTTATTGCTCATTTGCTCACCTCCCCATCTAGACTATAGGTTCCAAAACGCAGGGATCTAGGTCTTGCTCACTAGACTTTATCTGGCACATAGTAGATGCTTGTTAGATTAATGTTACAATTATGAACATGTTTTAGTTCCAGAAGACCGAAACAATGTGATCAGGGATGTTCCTCTGCATCCGCTCAGATAGTGGGAACGGGGAAGTTTCATCTGGAACGGTGTGGGTGTAAGGGTCCCCCCCCCACCCCGGGGCAGGATGCTAACTCACCTGTTCTCATCTGTCAGACGGGAGACGGGCGAGCAGGCAGAAGCAGCCAGGAGGTGACCAAGGACTCTGCTTCCCGAGGAAGCAGGGAGCCTGTCTCAGAATGCAGCCGCGTGGTCCCTCTAAAACTCCCAGCTCCCCCAGCTCCCCTCCCCCCGCCCCCCGGAGGTTCTGGAGAGTCCCCCCAGCCCCGGGCAGTTAGGGAGTGGAGCAAGTTTGCAAATACAAGAGATTTCACATGATATTCAAGTCTGCACTTGGTGAGTAGGGGGAAAAAAAAAAAAAAAAAACCTCCCTCTTTTCAAAGAATGAAAAGGCTTCCCCCACCGTCCCCTCCCTTTCTCTTCAATGATGGCATTTCCATAAGAGAAACTGCTTGATAGGCCTGTTCCCTTTAAATTATTTTCTAACGATCCAGGCAGTCACACGCGCCGGCCGCCTCTCCTTGCCTCGCCTTTCCTTTCAATTACTTTCCTTCTTAAGCGGAACAATGGCCGCAGCACCGCCTCTCGGCGCCGGGACGCTCGCGGCAGCTCGGGGCCTCTGCGGCCAGGTGCCGGGCCCGCTCCGGCTTTGTTCCCCTGGCCAGACGGCCGCTGTTTCATCTTCCCGGCTCCCCTTTCTGTGCCATTTAAACTTTAACCTGGTAGTAACTTTGCCCGCCTTGATTCCCGATTCAAAGGCTGGCAGATGAAAAGCCCTCCCCTTGGATGTGGCTTGAAAACTTCATCCCCAGTCTCTCTCTTCTTTGAACTGCCTCGGAGCCTTTTGCCCAGACTCTTTTATTCGCCCTGGGCCTCTAGCTTTCAGGCCTGGGAGCTTGGGAAAGGCAGCCGCGGAGGCTTCTCAGTTGGCGCCCGAGAGGACCCCAAGTGCCCAGGGTGAGCGACTCTTGTGCCCGCCCCTGACACGCGGTCCCCACCGGGGCGGGGGGTCTGGATCAGGAGACCATCTCCGGGGCCTCCGGGGCCAGTCCCCGGCCCTCACCCAGCCCTCCCCCATCTCAGCTTCCCTTCACAAGCCCCAGACCCACAGCACTTCAAGGCTTCTGGCCCCAGGTGCGTCCTCCAGAAACTTTTTCCTTTTCAATGCCAGGCAGGCCGCTTGCTGTTTCAGATGTCGGGCAAGGCACAATGAGAGAATTCTGTGATCACAGAAAAAATTCCGGTAATCAAGACCAAATGGGGCAGTGGGGAAATGAACCAGGGAGAGGGGAGAAGTGAACCCAAAAGCAGACCCAACTCCTCCTCGCCCTCCAGGCAGGTCCTGCAAGGCTGGGCCGTGCAGCCTCCTAACCCGCCCGGGGTCTCCTAGGGATCCCGCTTTGTTAGATGCTCCGTGTCTCGCCTGTCTCCCAAGAGGAGTTCCCCCACTGCTGACCGGAGTAAAGAATACTGAAGTGGGACGAACGTGGCCCTCAAAACCATATGGCTACATCCCAACCTCTGAATCTGTTAACCGACCTGATTCAGAAAAGGGTCTTTACACACATAACTGAGTTAAGGAGCTTGAGATGTGGAGATCATCCTGAATTATCCAGGTGGACCTAAATGCAATGACCAGTGTCTTCACGAGAGACACAGAGGAGAGGAGGAGGCCACGTGACCACAGAGGCAGAGAGTGGAGCAATGTGGCCACAGGCCAAGGAACACCTGCAGCCACCGGAATCTGGAGGACGCAAAAACAGATTGTTCCCTAGAGCCTTTGGAGAAAGCATGGCCCTGCTGACACCTTAATTCCGGACTTCTGGCCCCCACAACTGTGCAAGAATAAACTTCTGTTGTTTCAAGTCATAAAGTTTGCAGTAATTTGTTACAGCAGCCTCGGGAAGCTCATACAAGCAGGCAAAGGTGTGGAGGGGAGTTCTCGTGGGTATTCACCCTCCCCACCAGTGCCTGGTGCGGGGGGCAGGTGCTCAGCCCCTCCCCAGCCTCAGAAGATGGGTCGCCATAGGTGTCAGCCAATCATGATTGTCTTATGACCCTCACCAGTGACTTAAAGGTGGGAGTCTGACCCTATGCTAGCCAATGAGATGGGAGGGGAAATTATGCTGGGAAGAAGGTATGCTGGGAGACACCTTCTTCCCTGGTGTGATCAGCTCTACCAGTGAGTCCACGAAGCCAGACTGAGGAGGACGGCAGGATGAGGAGATGGAAAGGGCCTGCAGAAGGCAAGGCAGGAACAGGCGACCTAACCTAGTTAGAGATCCTGGAGGGACAGATGGAGCCGAAATCACATCTGCTGATGGAAACAGGCTTGGAGTAGAACAGAAGTCTACCTGCATGGTTTGAGAGGACCCCTTGAAGAGAATGCCTTCCAAAGGCAGAGCCAGACAGACCAGCTTAGCCTTATAGCAAGGGTTTGAACTTGGGGGCCAGGATTCTAGTGTCTAGCACATAGATTTCTCTCCTGACCACACCCCATAGATTCATGTTCTAAGTCCTTGCAGAAGAGAAAATCTATCAACAAAGATTGAAAGACTGGTTTGCATTGAAACTCAAAAGACATCAAAACATCAAAAGACAGGACCAATGACAGTAGCAGGGATTGGCAGAGAGGAGAACTCTCCCCACTGCAGCTCAGCGCAGGGAGGACTCCAAATGTGGGGAGCCACTGGCTGCTCGAGAGCCCGAGCCCATCAGCATCAGAAGCGTGATGCTCAGAGGCAGCTGTGAGGCCAGGAGACAGAAAGGCCCAACTGAGGCAGTGGGACCCAGCAGAGGGTCTCAGGTGTGTCCAGCTGACACCATCGTGCCTAAAAGGGACTGGATCCAGTGGAGGCACAGAGAGCAAGGGACTGAAGGACAGGGCCTACAGGTGCAGGACTGGGCTACTCCAAACAGCTTCTCAGGCAGACGTTACCTGAAGGGACGCCAAAGCAGAATAGGGAGGCCTGTCCCCATGCCACTTGGCAGCTAACAGGTTTGTTTATGAGCCCTCATGAGACAAGCCTAGAGAGTCCCAAAAACAACTGAGTGACAGTTTGGGGGGTTTCAGGAGTCCAGCAATATCGAGGAACCACATAAATACGCATCACTGTTGTTGTTGCCCCTTTGTGGCCTTTGGCTATGTGGCCTGGCAAACACAGGTCACATCATTCATCAGCAGCATCAATCCAAACTGAAGCTACTCCCCTTTACCCACCCTGTGTAACCACCCCGTGCACACCAGAGTCCTTCGAGGCTTGTAAAAGATGCCTGGGCCCGGGCCCAGGCTCATATTTGTTCAAGGCTGCCAAGGAGAGGCTGATGCACAGCCAGGGTTCAGAACCACACTCTGTGCTGGTGCTCTCTGCCCACCCAGGCAGGAAGCAGGACAGAAACCTGACCTTCTCCCAAACCAGGGAGCCTCGGTTTCCCCAGCTGTAACGTGGGAGGTTGGGCTCAGCGGCTTCCCAGGACCTTCTCAGCTCAGCTCTACTGTGGAGTGAAGGGCTGCTGAGCCTGAGACATGCCCCCACCCCCAGCTGAGCTAAAGAGGAGGTGGGGGAGGCAGAGGGAGGCAGGAACTGCAAAATCCCCTCCTCCCGGACTCTATGGCAGTCACTCCCCATGTCTTCTGACTGTGAAGGTTGAGCCTTTGGCAGTGTCCCAGCCCTGGCTGGGTGTGGGGGAGGAACATCCCCTCCCCCCAAGAGGCAAGAGTCACCCCGGAGCATGCCTGTGCACCAGCCCAGGAACCGCTAATGGGTCTGCACAGTCGTTAGGCAGAGGACAGACCTAGTGGGGCCATCTAAACCACATTTAACTCATCATTTAAATTTACTAACAGATGTAAACTACCCTCAATGAGAGAGATGAGCCATAAGCACCCTTCCTCTGACCCACTCTGAGGAGGCTGGGCTTTCATTTCAGGGTGGATGGCCTTCCGGAGAGCTCTGGGCCTTGTAATGGCCATTGGTAAGTGATGATGACAGGCAAAATGGAGGGCAGGCGACCCCAAGCTCTCCTCGTGGGAGGCATCCACCATCCAAAGGCTCCCTTGCCCCCTGCAAAGGTCCCAGTGTCCTTCACCACCCCATGTTTGTGCCTCCTCATGCATCGCAGGGACCCCAGGCTCAGCAGCTCAGAAAGTTCTCTGGTCCTAAGGCAGAGATGGTGGCATCCAGCCCTTCGGAGCAGAAGCCATACCCTCCCCAGTGGGAGAAGTGGAGGTCCAAGGGAGGCCCAGGCAGCCCACCGACAGTGTCCTCAAGAGGCCTGCTCACTCAGGGACCCGGCCTGTAGCTCCAGGGCCTGCTCAGGCAGAACTTTAAGAAGGAGCTGTTTGCAAGCTGCTGACGTGCTTCTCCGTCAAGACGGAGCCACTAGCCATCTTCAAGCAAATCTTCTCTGTTCACAAAAGGGCCTTTCAAGAGTCTTCCTTGGATGGGCAAATGATCAGCAAGTAGGTACCCATGGCATAGGGAAGAATGTGGCCACACTTCAGGGGACCTGACCAGGTCTACCTCTCCACAGCCCTCACCCCCACTCCCCACCTCCCATGCCGTGGATACATTTGCCCTGGAGCCCAGGAACCTCGTGGGAGGAGAAGTGATGCTTGCGCCCTTGCTTACTAAAGCATAGGGCTTTGTGAATTAGTAAGGTCCTGACCACAACCCCTGGTTGGAAGGGACTCTGGGGACCCCAAGAGGGCTCACCCCAAGGAAAGGGGAAGTCTGGACTGGGGAAGAGGCTCTTCCCTGCCTGGATGGTCAGGAGGGGAGTTGGCTCGGACACAGCTTGGGCTCACTCCTGGTCCAGCCACTTGGCGTGGAGGGTGGCTTTTGGGAAGCATGGTTGGTCAGGAGAGTATGAGCTCAGATGCTGGAACCCAAGGAGGCCAAACATAGGCAAAGGGCAAGTAGGAACCCTTATTTGGAGAACCCTGTCCACCTGCTGGGGCTGAGAACATAATCTCCCCCAGCACCCCAGTGGCTCAGCAGCCCAGCCAACCTGTTCCCACCAGATTTATTTGTCCTTCTTACTTGTCTCTTCCCTCCACCAGGGTCCTGTCAAGACAGGTACCTTGGGGCGCCTGGGTGGCTCAGTTGGTTAAGCGACTGCCTTCGGCTCAGGTCATGATCCTGGAGTCCCGGGATCGAGTCCCGCATCGGGCTCCCTGCTCGGCAGGGAGTCTGCTTCTCCCTCTCCCACTCCCCCTGCTTGTGTTCCCTCTCTCACTGTGTCTTTCTCTGTCAAATAAATAAATAAAATCTTTAAAAAAAAAAGACAGGTACCTTGTCCTATTTGCCAACACCGAGCCCATAACTAATAATTCATAGCTGTGGATTAAGCAAACAAACAAGTAACACATCTGAATCCCATTTCATGTGTGGACACACCTTGTTACGCACGTGCTTCCCCACTCTGTGGATTTTCCACAGCAAACACCTCCTCCTGGCTCCTAGCCCACTTTGGGTGTCCCACCCTCACTTTCTGTGAGCTCAAGGATTACAGACTAATCCTAATATATTTGCCTGAGCAAAACCTAATTAGGAAGGTAAATCTGAAAAAAATAAAAGGTAAAACAATATAAAAACCCAAGGAGCGTGCCCCTTAGCCCCCAGAGCGGAAGAGAAGGTGGTTTGGACTTCCTCTCTCTGCAGCGTCCCTCCGTCAGCTTAAAGAGGAGACAGGTCTCCTCTCTCCACCAGGCAAGGGCAAAGGAAAGGCAGAGGATAATTTGTTTAAAAAGGCAGCCGGACCCGGAATCCCGCCGTGGAAAAGGCCTTGGGAGGGGGGCGGGCACTTGACCTGTCTTCCCGCTTGCAGGGCTGGGAATTTCAGATCCACTGGAGGCTCTAGCAAATTGTTAGGTTATTTCTCTTGCAAGGGATGAAAATCCAATTCCAATGACTTTTAAAAAGGTAGGTGTGTGTGTGTGTGTGTGTGTGTACATGTGTGTTTGTGCGCATGTGCACATATGCGCATTCATTGGTTCATGTCACTGAAAGTCCAGAAGGAGCACTGGCAGAACACAACGACTTGAACAAAGAAGTCTCCATTCCCCCTTTGCCCTCCGTATTGCAAGCAGGCTGTGTCCAAACACCGACCCCCGCAGCACCCAGGCTCTACCCACCTCTCTCCCGGACCAAGAGCCGGGAGCGCCTCTTTTGTAGCCTATGGAGTGGCGGTGATTGGGCCTGATTGGCTTCTCTTCAGCCACGTGGGCATTCATGAGCCAATCACACGGTCCGAAGAACTTGATGCTCTGATTGGTCAGCCGTGGGTCACATGTTCCATCCTTGGCGTCAGGACATTGTCCAAACCACCTAACTCGTAAGGGCTTAACGTGAGGGAGCACGTGGTTCCCCAAAAGGAGGGTAAGCAGGAAGAATGTGTTTGATCCCATAAAGGGGAATTGAGGCTGCACAAGCAATAGGAGATATCCGCTATCAACTTGAATCATGAAGAGGAGGGGGAGGGTTTTAAAGTTCAACGGGCAAGACAAATAAGGACCGGGGCGAGAGTGGGGGGCGGTGAGATGAGCAACCTGTGCTAGAGTGGGATCTGAGGGGCTGGGCTGAGTGCAGAAGGGGTTTCCCAAATGCAGACCCATAGGTATCAGGGGGTAGGCTCCATGGACACAGGCTGAGGTGCTCCTGGGGGCCCCGGATGCTGGTGAAGGGCCTGAGCTGGCTGTTGAAAGAAGCATCTGAAAAGCCTCACTTTGGGGAACACCAAAGCAGTTTTTAGCCTTATGTTCTGCTTCGTAGGGGAATAACGGTATGCAAAAAGGGAAAAGAGAGGAGTGTGCAGCAGACGGACCATCTGATGGCCAGGGAGCTGAGAAGTTGTTACTGTGCATCCCCTAAACCCAAACCAACTTGAGGTTTCCTGGGGCAGCTGAGCTTATTTTTAAAAAGCGTCAGGATAGAGCAGAGAGCTGCCTTCAGGCTACGGAGCACTGGGGATTGGCTAAGTTGAGTGGCAGCCCAACCTGGGGCAACTTTTCAAGGGATGGGCTTCTAAAGATCACTTCCAATTCAGTTCAGAGTATTTACCAGGCATGTAGTGTGTGTAGGACACATGTCCTGCAGAGTCAGTGGACAAGAGAAACTCCGAATGGCCTCTGAACCTCCAGTCAGGCCCACTGCTGCCATGGCCTGGGACATCACCCTGTCTGTGGCTCCATCTCTGCAGCGAATCCCTGCAAGGGCAGAGCTACCAGCCATTCCTCCGGAGCCCTCTTGTGCCTGACCCCGTGTCTTGTACCCGGGAGCCACTTCACATCTGCATCTTGTCATGAATGAGGAAGTGAATGTTTCTCAATAACAATGGGTGTAGGGCGCCTGGGTGGCTCAGTTGGTTGGGCGACTGCCTTCGGCTCAGGTCATGATCCTGGAGTCCCTGGATCGAGTCCCGCATCGGGCTCCCTCCTCGGCGGGGAGTCTGCTTCTCCCTCTCCCACTCCTCCTGCTTGTGTTCCCTCTCTCGCTGTGTCTTTCTCTGTCAAATAAATAAATAAAATCTTAAAAAAACAAAAAACAATGGGCGTAATAAAGAGGATAGCCATCTATTGAGCGAGCACTGTTCATGTGCCAAGTAGTTAAGAATTCTATCAACCCAGTGGTCATCATTTCTGGTAACTTATTTGTTGAGCACCTGCTGTGTTCTCCTGCTGAAAATACAGCAGAACGTAAGAAACAGGAAGCCACCCTCTCACGGAGCTTACAAGATGGAGAATATAGCCATCCCCGACTCCAGATGAGGGAACTAAGGTTCCCAGGGATTAAGGAGTATGCTCACAGTTGCACGGACAGGAAATGGGAACGCTAGCTTGCCCTGCTTCCAAAGTAAAATAAAAACCAAATGCAGTCATACAACCACCGAAGAAGATGTGACTAATTTTTCTTTGAGTTGAGGGAGGTGAAGAAAGTGTCCCAGAGTAGACAGCACTGAGCTGACCCTTGAAGGATGGAGGAGACTTTCAGCCTGAAGGGGAAATGTGAAAGAGGGACCCAGGGAGGAAAAGCGGGGCCAAAAAGATTCGGAGTTGGGAAGGTGCAGGGGTGAGTTGCGCCACCGGGCTGGCAGTCAGTGAAAAGTTGGTGGGTTTTTTTTGTTTGTTTTTTAAGATTTTATTTATTTGACAGAGAGAGAGGGCACAAGTAGGCAAAGTGGCAGGCAGATGGAGAGGGAGAAGCAGGCTCTCTGCTGGGCAGGGAGCCAGATGTGGGGCTCGATCCCAAGACCCCAGGATCATGACCTGAGCCGAAGGCAGCCGCTTAATGGACTGAGCCACCCAGGCGCCCCAGAAAAGTCGGTGTTTTAAGTAGCTGATGAAGCTGCGTGAGAGTTGAGGACCAGCTCTCGGACATCTGGGAAACCAAGGGCTTGTCCTCTTGTGATCAGTGCCATTTATTAGCCCTTCACTCTGTGCCAGGCACTGTGCTTAGCACTCTCCATGGATCATCTTCCAGTATTCTTATTTATACTATCTCTCTGTGAGTACTTATTAAGTACTTATTACTACTGTATTTGAATCCAATGGCTATTCCCACTGTACAGATGGGACAGCTGAGGCCCAGAGAATGCGAGTACCTGCCCAAGGCTGGAACGCAGGCAGCCTGCCTCCCACCATGAGGTCTCCTGCTGCGGGGAGAGTGGGGAGTCTGGGGGAGGCAGGCGGCTGAGAGCCCTGTCTTCCTCCATCCGTGCTGGCCCAGCCAGAGGGGGGCTGAAAAGGCCGCTGCTCCGAGGCCCCAACCCCTTCCAAGCCCGTGAGCAGAGCAAGGAGCAGATGGGAAGTCGCCCACCCAGGGACTGGCTCCAAACCTTCCAGAAACCTGCAAACATGAAACAATCACAGATGAGAGGAGGCTTGAAAGCCACCGTTTTTAAAATAAAAGGAAATCGCATTGTAAAAGCCCTGGCAAAGATGACAAAAAAAAAAAAAAAAAAAAAACTTGTTAAGATCAAAAATGCAGCCAAACCTCAAAAAAGAGGCTTGGGATAAAGGAAGGGAGTGGGGGTTTACCTGGGGGCTTCCAAGGGGGCTTCTGAAGCAGGTGAGGGTGGGGCTGTCCCCAGCCTGAGCTGGGGCAGGGCTGCTCCTCGTCCTCCCCTCTGAGGGCCCCTTTCATGTACCCCCACCCCACTAGGCCTACAAGGCCAGACGGTGGCGCCGAGACATCGGACACCCATCAACTTTTCCAACTTGAAACTCATTTCTTTCCCTTTAAACTGAGGAAACTTGGAGTCTTTTTAAGACGCAGAGAAGGGCAGGGATTCAAATGGTGCCTTCTCCCAGCCTTCTCGCCCCACCACCCCCAATGGAGGTGGAGGGGCTTTTCTGGCCCCACCTGGGAGAAAGGTAACTCTTCACCCAGGCGACCAAGGGCAGGCCTGTGGGACAGTCTGTGGCCAGAGTCAATTAGGTGCCCCTCAGAAGGTTTGCTCTTGGGGCGCCTGGGTGGCTCAGTTGGTTGAGCGGCTGCCTTCGGCTCAGGTCATGATCCTGGAGTCCCGGGATCGGGTCCCGCATCGGGCTCCCTGCTCGGCAGGGAGCCTGCTTCTCCCTCCGACCCTCCCCCCTCTCGTGTGCGCTCTCTCTCTCATTCTCTCTGTCTCAAATAAATAAATAAAATCTTTAAAAAAAAAAAAAAAAAAAAAAAAAAAAAAAGAAGGTTTGCTCTTGTCCTCAGGCCCCCGAGGAACAGATGACCAGACAAGCCCCCAGCACAGCTCTGACTTACAGCAGGTATTCTATGGGGTTTATGGAATGACATTTCTCGAAAATAATTTTATCCTGCCACGCAGCAAAGGGGGAGTGGGGAAGGAAGGAAGCAGGCCTCAAGGCTCCCCAAGCCTCAGCTCAGCCTTTCAGTGTGTCCTCAGCCCTGCCGGAGGGCTGGCGGGGTGGGCAGGGGTTCCTGCGGCCTCTGGCTTTGACGGCTGACACGCTTGCTGAGCCTTGCCTGTCTCTCAGCACAGAGAGGAGCCCGCACAACAGCCACTCTGGGCCGGACCCCAGGGAGCGGGCCAGAGGGGTCCCAAACGACCAGGCGGAGTGGGCGGGAGGGGCTCCTGGGTGGGGCTGACCATGGGAAAGCTGCGGCAGGGGAGGGGCTGGGAAGGTGTGGCAGGATCCTGCACCTCAGGGCACACTTGGCCCCAAGCACAGGGACAGAGACACCCACGCTCGCACAGACTGCAGGGGCTGGGGTCCTTCGCAGGCTCCGTCCCCCGCCAGCCAGTGACAGTCTGCCGGGTGCTGCGCGCCTCTGGGCCTCAGCGTCCCCACCGGGGTGGGGACCAGGCCATGGCCTTGCCCGCTGCGCGCGGGGCCAAGTGGGCCATACGGCGCCGGGCTTCCTGAGACCACGGACAGTACACACTCGGACAGAGCTGGGGGCACAGAGATGGGCAGGAAATGACAAACGGGAACTGAGAGGACATCAGAGGAAGAAAAGGAGGGGGGCAGACAGAGAGAGAGGGGTGAGTGAGACCGAGTGAAACAGGTACAGCCTGAAGCAGAGACAGAGAGGAGCGGAGACCAAGGCCGAGGGACAAAGGGAGGGTGGGCGAGAGAGAGAGAGAGAGAGAGAAAGAGACGGAGACAGACTGGCAGAAGCAGAGAGAAGGATCCAGATGGAAATGCCCCCCAACCCCAGACACACACACTCAGGAGCAACACGCACGTGTGCTCAGTGCCCATCCGTCCATCTGTCCATCTGTCCATGCGCCCAGTCAGGGGATCCTGGCACGGCCCTGACACCTTCGGGGAGACAGTACTGGTCTGACTGGCCTGCAGCTGGTGAGGCTGGAAGCAGAAGCTGCTGCGGCTGAGAGCACAGGCCCTGGGGGCAGACTGCCCTGGTGGAAAACTGGCCGGGAGCCTCAGTTTCCTCATCTGTGAAATGGGAATTGTATTACAACCCACTTCATGGGATCACCATGAGCTTCCATAAATAGACACTGCAAACCCCTCAGCACTGGCCAGTCCCCTGTGAACGCAGCCTCCTTCCTCAGGGGCCTTTGTCCGCCGCTCCTCCTCCTCGGGGCCTCCCTTTCTCCGTCTCTTCTCTTCACTAAGACACCCTCCAGCTCTGGGACCCCCTCTGCCGGCTCGAAGGGCACATTAGCACCCAGATTAGCAGCAGTTTCCACTCGGGTGGACACCTGCCCACAGCCAGCAAACACCAAAGCCTTCCACAAGGAGTCTCGCAGGGACCTGGGCCCTCCCAGCAGGGGACCTCGCGCCCGGGACAGACACTGGCCCTGCTGGGGACACACTCCACATGGCCAGCCCCTCGAAGGTCAAGAAAATAAATGCCAAGATTCGTATTTCTTCCCTTTAAAGAAATTCCTATATTAACCGCCAGGAAGCAGGGGGTGGGGGGTGAGCTGGGGGACATGTGGCACATGTGACTAAAGCTGACGAGCTGTTTTTGCACAGAGATTTCAATGCTCCAGTTACTGGACAGTTGTCAACCTCATGACTAAAACCTCCCAGGACCCACGGCCAAGGAAAGAGCCAAGAGGTCAGCGGGGCACAAAAGCAGAGACCTGAAGAAGCAAAGGTAGGTGGTAAGGGGCCTGCAGGGAGTGGCAGCTTAAGTGTCACCCCCCTAAGAGAGGCCTTCCCTGTCCACTCCCCGCAAGGAGGCCCATCCACATCCTTCTCTGACTCTCGCTGTTTGAAGTGCATATGTTTAGTTACCTACCTGGGAACTAGACTAGACCCTGGCCAGACCATGCCTGGGGAGCCCCTCTACTGTGTTCAGTCGTGATGCTCTGTGCCTGGCACAGCCTAGTACTCTTGCGACAGTTTTTGTAAGGAAATAGGAGGCACCTTGAGTTCATAGAGAAGCTGGGCTGGCCACAGACCCAGGGTCTGGAAAGGGCAAAGAATTTGGAAGTCGGGGGAAGCTGGATTCCAGGCAAGGAGCTTCAGCCCCGGGAGGGCAGGTCACCAGGGTCTCGGCCCTCTGTCACCGCCCTTGCAGCCTGGGAAGGTCACCTCACTGCCTTCCGCCTGTGTCTCCCCAGCTGGAGAATGAGGGAATGGCACGTAAGCAACTGAGTCACTGGTAATGCTCCAGGAGCGCTGGGGTTGGAGGGGCTGTCACAGGTACTATATAATTAAAAAGTAATATTATGTTGAACCCACAAAAATGGACGTCCTTGTGGATCAAAAGTGGCTGAATATTAGCAATTTCATATGGTTTGACCTAAAAGTAATAAGAATCACAATAACAATAATAATCAAGTTTTACAGGGACCATGATAACAGAGAGGGTCCTTTTAGGACAAAGAAATGAGGGGCTGGTAAAAGGATCACTGAGGGGCACCTGGGTGGCTCAGTTGGTTAAGCATCTGCCTTCCGCTCAGGTCATGATCTCGGGGTCCTGGGATTGAGCCCCACATCAGGCTCCCTGCTCAGTGGGGAGTCTGTTTCTCCCTCTGCTCCTCACCCTGCTCATGTTCTCTTTCTCTCTCTCTCTCTATCTGTCTCTCAAATAAATAAACTAATTAAAAAAAAAAAAGATCCCTGAGTGCCCTGTTAGCCTGGTCTATTTTTAGCCAGCCATGTGTGATATTAAACAAGTCACTCTTCCTCTTGGAGTCAAGCAGAGATGGTCAGCACACCCAGCCTGGTCCACGGGACTGCTCCCAGGTGACAAAGGGAGAAGTGCCTGGAAATTAGAAGAGTGGTCCAAATGTAAGGCAAAGTCAACTTTGTTAAAGGTGAGCACCCCTAACTCCACCTCAGGGGAAAGCAAAAATCCTGGGGTGCAGCCAAAAGGGTTGAGAAACATCCATATTGTGGAGGAGAGGAAAAGCAAAGACTCCACCAGTTACCCCAGGACAGTGCAGCCAAACCCCAGCTTTGCCTGCCAACAGCACCAATTATTACAAAATAAACACACACACATACACACACACTAATAAATAAAGTAAGAAAGGACAAATGTGAACAGAATTTTAATGGAAAGAACGCTGGGGAATCTCAGTTTCCCCACCTGCCTGCTGTGTGACTTTGGGCAACTTGTTAACCTCTCTGACCCCTAGTTCCCTTACCTGTGAAATGAGAATAAGAACATCCCTTTTGCAGGATTGTCCAATACCTTGCAGCCAAAGCCCACCAAGAACATAGCTTTTAGCCTAACAAAGTTGGGTTCACTGGCTGCTTGCATGGGTGGAGAATGCACACTCCTGGGCTTCTCAGGAAAAGGATGTGAGAAAGATTATTCTCGGACTTTGGCTTGTGTTAAGTGATTTTGTGGGCTTTTTCTTTGAGTCAGTTGCTGTCAGGAAGGAGGGGTAATTCTAGGATTGGATATCTGAAGGATTCTTATCTAGAAGGCAGGAGGAACCAAGCAAAGCTGCAGCTACAATTAGGAAAGAAACATTCCGGCCAGGATAGAGGATGTTTGGGTCGTTTTGTGGTTTGGACAATCTTCACATTCTGTCCACGCTGAGACATGATTATGGAGTGGCCTTGTCTTTGGGTGCTTTGTACTTCTGCCTGATGTTGGTGTTCTTTGGAACTGTTTATGGCCAGCGGACCCAGCTGACTGGGTCAGGTCTTACTCTCTGAGACTCAGAGTCTGAGGGTCACGTGGCTCTTTTCTTCCTTGGTTATTAGGAGGCTAACGTGCCCATACTCAGTAAACCTTAGGCCTGGTTTCAGCTCTGCCAGAGCCCTAATGATCTGGAGGCTGACACGTTACGCAGCTCGGACTGTCTGTAGCACAGAGACCCAAAGGAGGGCGACGCAGGTGTGCACTGGGACGCTTCCAGGCGCAGTTAGGGCTTGAGCTAGGTTTTTAAGGATGAGTAGGAGATGCAGGGGGAGGAGGGCTGACTCCAAAAAGAATCAGAGAGCAGAGGCTGGATTAGTCCAGTGCGGTGCCAAGAGCCAGTCGTCCTCCTCCCCCTCCCCCCTGTAGTCAACTGGGCTCAACTTCTCCCCCACGTCAGGCCACAGGATCTGAGCTGCGCCACACCTGCTGTGGGAGGAGCACATGACCTGTTCCGGCCAACCAACACATCACATCCGGTGGCCACGTGACTGTTGAGGGCAGGCCTGTGAGTGAGCTGGTCCAATCAGAGAGCCTCTCAGCTTTCCCGGGGGATGCTGGGCAAGGCCTCGGGTCCTTTCCTGTGTGGGAGCCGGAGGTGATGGTGGCTCTTCGGTGAGTTTGAGGGGAAACCTTATAAAAGCAGGGCTCCAGCCCAGGGAGAAGGGCTGAAAAGAGCAAAGAAAGAGAGAGAAGCAGAGCTTTTGGGGTCGCCTGAGCCCTGTGTTGAGCTGTTCCTGAAGCAGATCGTCTCGGGACATTTCCATTCCAGGAGCTGGTGAATTCCCTCCGGGCTGAAGGCGGCTGGGATTGTGTTTCTGTCACTTGCAACCAAAAGAGCCTGCCTGATTCACCGGGCGTTCTAATTCCTGCCTCCACGCAAGACTCAGTCCCCAGCATCCTATTCCGGAACCGGTTTCACAACTGGATCTTCCTCCTGTACCAGGTCTCCTTCCCCTCCCACTCTCCCGCCCTCTTGGCCACTCTTGCTAACTCCAGATCCCTGGAGTTAGCTAGTTCCTTTCCTGCAGGGGAGGAGCAGGGAACTCATTTCACAGATGAAAAAGCGGAGGCTTACAGGTCCAAGGCCCCACAGCCCATTCGATGGTGTGGCCACACCTGGCTGATTTCAGCGGTCTCTTCTTCTATGCCAGGCCCCTCTCAAATGCTACCTTCTGACCAAGTGAATTAATCCACAAGTTATCCATTTGTCAGTGCATGTGACCGCACCCAGCTTTAGGCCAATCTCTGACACAATCCCTAGGTGAAGGGGCATCAGTGAGACCAGCTCACCCAACACAGGACCCCCCTTCAGCATAGTGCTCATGCCCAGGTTCTGTGGTGCCCATAGCAATGGAAGGGGAGCTTCAGTAAAACCAACATCCGGGCCTCTGCTTCACGGAAAGGCACCTGAAGAACAGTCGGGGTTTGAGAAAGGACAGAAAGATGAGAGTCTCGGCCTCACAGTGGAAACGGCACTGGCCTTGGAGTCAGGCAGATGTGGGTTCAAACCCACCCTTTCCTAGATGTGTGACTGCCTGGCTGAGCCTCAGAGAGTAATGATTTCCCTTCCTCTGGGCTGCTCATCCCCCACCAGCCCTAGGTCCCAGCACCCTCTGCTGGCATTAATTTTCCAGTGGCTGGTACCAAATCCTGTAGGAGGCATTTGCTGGCTACTTCCTCCAACCCCACTGGACGGACCCAGTAGGTCTTTTCGTGCTGAACTGATGGCGCCAGGACCCACGGCAAGGAAGCTTGCAGTCTGGGGGCTGACCGTGCAGGCCCCATGCCCTGTGAGCCTTCCTCTCCCTGTCCAGGAGCCCTGGAATGGAAGCACCAGAGGGCAGGGCTTCTGGATCGCTCCGCGCATAGACCCATCCCAGCACTTGGAGCAGGGACTGACAAAAAGTAGATGCTCCATATGCATTTGCTGCATGAATGAAGAAGGAATGACCCTCCACTCTAGTGGGAAGGGGGCTCTTTAGTAAGATCAAGAGATGCAAACGTTATTACCGTAGCTGCACACCAGAGTTTTCCCGCGAGAGGCCATCACAAGGTGTGTTTGCATGTAGAAGATTCTTCTGTGAAGAACTTGAAGTTGCTAAAGCAAAGAGCTCAAAAGCAAATGCCTTCCAGGTAATGGCGGCGGTGGGGGTGGGGGCAGGTGTTCGCTGAGTGGGGTGGGTGGGCCCTGTGAGCAAACAAGAAAGACCTATCACACTTTGGGGCTTTCAGACCACAAGAACTGACCCCCACCCATGCAGGCCAGTGAGCGGCCACCCGAGGGCCACATCCAGCTCAGAGCCTCCAGTGTGGGGTTCCTGAATCCTGTCCACCTCGAAGCCTAGAAGGAGGCCTTCTAGGATAGTACCTTTCAAGCGCAGGGCGGCCTTTCTGGTGACATCCTGCTCTGCCCACATCCTTCATGCCCCCTAAAAGCCCTCCACCTTCTGAGGAGGGCTGGGCCCCTGTTTACTCCTCTTGCTGCCTTCGGAGTCTGGCATATACGCACAGTCCCTGGGTTCCCATCTCAGCACGACTACAGCCCGGGTGCGTTGCTTTGATGTGAGCAAGGTTTATTTTGCTTTGTTTTTTAAAGATTTTGTTTATTTGTCAGAGAGAGAGAGAGCACAAGCAGGGGGAGCTGCAGACAGAGGGAGCAGCAGACTCCCTGCCGGGCAGGGAGCCTGATGCGGGACTCGATCCCAGGACCCTGAGATCCTGACCTGAGTCGAAGGCAGACACTTAACCATCTGAGGCCCTAGGCGTCCCTGAACAAGTTTTTAAACCTCTCTGGCTTCGGTGTCTCCATGTGTGAAATGCAGGTGATCCTTGTGGCTACGTTGCTAGTCTGGTGAGATGGACCTCAGGTGAGTTTCTGTGGCGGGTCCAGAACTTGGCTTCTGTGTGTTTGTCATTCTTGCCGCACTCATTCTAGCTGGGCAGGGTAGGATGGAGTGAAGACATGCAGTATTCCCTGTGGTCTTTTCGGAGAGATGCTCCAGCAGTGGGGCAAGACTGCGACCTCCCAGGTGTGCTGGCCTGGCCCGCCAGCCTCCTCCAGACCCGGCATTGACCCGCCTGTCCTAGGGCATGTGACCTCTTTCCTGATCAGCGCATGTGGGGAGGATGGGCAGGCCCCACAGGCCAGATTGATTTTGAAATCTTGTCTCTTACACAGGAAAAGGTCATGTTTGCAGGTGGGCATCCTAAGGCCTCTTTCCAGCAGGGTGCCCCAGCCGAGCAACAGGACTTCCATTAGCATTAACAGGGGGCTTCTGGCAGAGGACTCTGGAGGCCGGACCAAGTGTCTGTGGATGTGGAATCACTCCTAAGGAAGATGCCCAGAGAAAGCTGGTCTCCAGGACAGGCGGGACCCGGGGGGCAGTCCCTACCTCTTCTGCCTCAGCTTGCCAGGAGCAAGTGGGGCTCTGATGGGGGGTCCCAGGCAGCAGCCATGGCCCCACAAAGCTAGAGCCAGAGGCCCTCCCATCCTCACATTCTCAGGCAGGGCTGCATCCAGCTGGCTAGTGGACCCTGTCAGGAGCCGGAGAAGTGGGTCAGCGGAAGAGGCAGAGGTCCCACCCTGTGAGCGGAGCATAGCTTCTGCCCCACTCTACCAGTCTCTGCTCTCCCTGGGGCAGGCCTGGAGACAGGTGTTTGGACTGGCTCTCCAGACCCCTTAGGCTCTTAAATCAGAACCGAAGGACCCCCTGGCCTTGCCAGGACCCTCACGGCTGAACAGCTCAGGGCCCCTTCTGACTGCCCACTGGGGTCGGGATTCATGAGTCAGAATCATGCCCAGCAGAAAACCCACTGAATCCAAGCTGCCAACTGGTTGCTCACAGGCTGGATCTGGCCTGTAACTGAGTTGTGTTTGGCATGAACAGGGTTTTAAACAATATTTTCAAATTAGCTCCCAACACTTCAAAGTTGGAAGATTTCACATTTGAAAAAGACGAAGATTTTAGCTTTGCCGAAAACATTAGAAACTCTGGCTGCTCCGGGCCTGCATTCCGGTGTCACCAGCTGGCTGCCTGCTGCAGACCTGCCACGTCTGCCACAGACCTCACCCCTCCCTATCGCCTCACTAACACGGATCTGGTGCCACACGCACTTGCCGTCACACTCCTGCAGCCATTGCCTGGAGCCCTGGGTGCTGGACTCATGATCCCCTCTTGTTTCAGTGACTGAGATCTAGAAAGGCCAACGCATTCTTGTCTCAGAGTCTTTGCATGTGCCCTTCCCTCCATCAAGAGTGTTCTTCTCCAAGATGGCCACACAGTCGCTCTCATTTCATTCAGATCTCTGCTCCAACGTCAGAGAAGCCATTGCTTTGCATTCCCAGCTCTCCCTTCGCCATGCCCTGCTTTGTCCTTCATAACTCTGCTTCTTCCACTCAAGTATTACATTCGCCTGTTCATTCGCCCTTTGTCTCCACTCAACTCACCAACAGAAGGTCAGTTCCATGAGAACAGCAACTGTGTATTTTATTCACTGTCTTATCCTCAGCCCCTGGACAGGACTCGGCACCTGATAGGTGCTCAGTACATACGTATAAATGAATGAGAAGGAAAAAAGGTCACATGCAAGGCCGACCGTGAAGAGCTTTGCAGGGAAGTCTGCAGAGTAGGAATGGACGCCCTCCATGGGCTGTAGGCAGCAGACTAACAGGGTTGGATCTTGAAGATTTTCTGTGGGAACTGCCTTCCGGGCATGTTTATGTGGTTCTTGAGGGAACTGCATTTCCATATTAGCCACATGATCTATATAACAAGAGCCACTATGTGGCCGCCATCTTAGGGAGACAAAGACTAGGACCCCTGCCCTCATGGAGCTTCAGTGTGATTGGGAAACAAAATATTGTAAAGGACCCAACAACAAGGGTGGGAGGGAGCGAGAGGGAAAGCTGTCCCGCTGGACTGTAATCTCCGTAAGGACAGGATCCCCTAAATCATTCAACAAAGATTTATTGAGCACCTACTATGTGCCAGGACCGCCCCCCCCCCCCGCCCCGCCTAGTGGAGCTCAGTCTAATGATGGAGATAGACATTTGTTCAACAAATACACACATATCTAAAATAAGCTGATGGGGGCTTTGAAGGAAAGGAAAGAGCCTTTGAGAGCCTCTTTCTCCTCACTGTTTGTCACACAGTAGGTGCTCACATCTGTCTTCTGGATGAACGCAGAACTCTCCTGTGGACCAGTTCAGGGAGGAGGGAGACAGAGCTTGGAGAGCTGCAGAAAGGGCACATGGAAGTGGAAGAAAGAGGTAGAGGAGCAGGGAGGGTGGCCCTCCCAGAATCAGGTTTTGCTGTTCCTTGCCTCAGACACCCTGTTGGGTGCTGGGTGCTGGGCGCTGGGCAGGACACTCCTTGGAAGGAGAAGGGGGCTCCTCCTCCTTTTTTGGGAATGTGCACTGCCCCTTCCCCCACCCCAGGTGGGCCAGGCGCCACTTGGTCTGCCATTTTGATGCTCTCGGCGGGACCAGGATGCTGTAAACACCCATACGCGACTCTCCTGCAGGGTCTCGGGGTTGCCAACAATCACGGCCATCTGCTCGCATGGCATCGGGCCCGAGCCCAGCGCCCAGGGAACCGTGCCAGGCAGCGATTGGTTCTGAGGCGTGCCCCTTAAACCGGGCGGGGGGCCTCCTCTTCTCTGGGGCCCCTGGGGGAGCAGGAGAACAAAAGACAGATTTCTCTTTCCTTAAAAAAAGATCAATTTCACTTAAGACTCAGCACAAAACGAGGAGCAGGAGAACAGAGAACAGAGTCTATGGGGTCCTGAATATTCACGAGCTGGCTTTGCACAGCTCAGAGTCCTGGGTGAAGGGGGAGGAAGGAGGGCGCGCTCCATATTTAAAACATCCTTCTAAACTCGCAGTTTCTTCCTGCAGGCACCCCCTTCTCCAGCCTGAGGCTCAAGGCACCAAGGGGAGGCAGACCAGGAGGCCTCCTGGAGAGAAGGCACAGTTAGCCCTGGCCTGGGAATCAGGGCGATCTCACCCAGGTGGGCTATTCAGGCCCTATGTGGCTTTGGGCAGTCCACTTAGCCTCTCTGAGACCCCATAAAATGGAGGTGACAGAGAGCTGGGCAGATCCCATGGCATGGGGGACATGGTAGCATGTCTCTCTGGAGCAAGGAAATGTCCCAGCAGTGGGGGGTCACTACGTGCTCTGTGTGTCTCTTGCATGTTATGCACACAGTTGTGTGTGTGCAGCGAGCTCAGATCTGCCTGCATCTCTCTGGGCATGCATGCGGTTGACCGTGTCCTCATGCAGGGCCATCTGGGTTTGCACATGAGACTCCGGGAAACTACAGGGGCGAGTCTTGGCTCCTGTGTCAGGCACGCTTGTGCCTGTGGGTACATGGAGGTTCGAGTGCGCTCCAGTGTGTGTGTGTGTGTGTGTGTGTGTGTGTGTGTGTGTGTGTGCAGACAAAGGGACTCAGCCCCCGCCCGGGCCTCCTCACCTCTGGGAGCCAGGCGGATGGTGGCAGACAGGAGCCGGCCCCCGTGAGGATTGGACTGAGAGCGCTTTTCCAGCCATGGGCTCCTCTGGAGCAGGCAGAGGCCGCAGCACCTTCTGGGTGGCTTAGCCTCAGCCCACCCCTCCCACTGTCCAACTGGCACAGACCAGGGACTGGCACTTGCTTCAGAGTCCACGCCTGAAAGGCCGTGCATGGTGAAATCGGTGTGGACACCCCAGCCCCAATGGGGTCTAGGTCAAGGACTCTGGGGTTTTCTCCACCAGGTCCTCACTACTGGGGCAGGCGACCTGCACAGAGGGGCCTGGCTGGGCTTCGAGCTGAGTGGCAGCCCCATCTCTGTGCTCCCCGGAGCAGGCTCTAGAGGGGAGGAGGTTATGGCTCAGGATCCCAAAGGGAGGCCTCCATAAGAGCGTGGGGACGAGGAGGCCAAGCTGCCCTCGTGCACATCACCCAACAGTTTGTCACATTCTTTCCCCTGCCGTAGCCCATTCCATTCTCTCTGCCCTGCAGGGCCAGAGTAAGTGGCAACCCCTGTCCGTAGATGAGGGAGTCTGGGGTCAGAGGGGGACTGCAATTGCAGAACGATGAGCGACATCATTGGCACTGGATCCAAGATCTCACCCTTGGCACATGAGTAGACAGGGCCCAGGTCAGTTCTGTGGGGCAGGAGCTCACGCGCAGCGGATGGTTAACCGCTAGGCTGGGTAGTTGCTAATGTTGCTGAGCAGATGCTGTTTTAAGGACCTATTTAATCCCCCCAACAGTCCCATGAGATGAGTCCGCCCATTACCCCTAGTTCCTCCATGAGGACACTAAGCACACAGACGTGAAGTAATTTGCCCATGTCCCAAAGCTAGCAGTAGTACCCATGTGGGTGGCCTGTCACCACCATACTGGGCTGCCTTCCACAAAGGCCAGAGGAAGTCGCAGACCCATTGAAAAGAACAGAGAGAGGGCCAAGTGGGAGCGCTTCTTGCCTCCCCTGCCCAGAAGAGGTGAGAACTGTGGCCCTTCTGCTGGTCAGAGGGGCTCCCCAGCATCCAGGTGTCCTCCTCTGCCCCTGAGACCCAGCTGGGCATTTCACCCCAGCAGGAGTGACTCCCAAGCCACAGGACAGCACAGGGGTCTCCCCAGACCACCATCCAGCCCCCATCCTCCCTCAGGGCTGACCAAGTGACCCTGTGCCTCCTGGGCAAGGGGGCGGCTGGAGAACGGCGGGCAAGGAAGGTGCAGGACTGAGCTAGGCATCCAGGCGCCTGGTCCCCCAGCCCACCACAGCTGCCTCGGCTACCACTGAGCCGGCGCCGGATTATTCAATGTAACATTTAATTACACCGAGAGTCTAACGAACACAAGGAAAGTCAGATGTGGAACTCGCACCCCCCACTGAGCCTCCTGGAAACCATGGGGGAAGGCACGGTTGCTCCATATGCTGCTGTGTGGGCGTGTGCGGTTCATGCGTGTGTGTGCATGTGTGTCTGGGCGGGGGAGAGGGTAGGGCGCTGCTTCCACGTGTGCGTGTGTGTCCAAGTGGGCAGCCTCTGTATCGGCCTGGTGGATGCGTCTGTGGGGGTGTGTGCGTGCGTGTGCGTGTGCACCCGGCTGCGTCTGGGCTGTGTGTCTGTATGCTTGCCTGTCTTTGTCATGGCTGCTAAAAGCAGTTTGCCTCTAATAATAAATAATGTTTTCAGGCCCCCAGGAAGAGTGGCCTGGTCTGATACCCTTCTCCGACATTGCACTGCTATATAACAGAGTCCAGCAGGAACCCCGTTGGGACTGCCATGACCCAGAGTAATTCCTTCCAGCTCCAACTTCCTGTGCAAGCCTTCGCCGGTGCCTCCTCCTATCTGCTCATTCCAGAATGTTACTCTGGATCCAAACTCCTCCACTGACTTCAGGCTTCAGCGCCAGACCCCCAGCCACTGAGCTCTGTGTCTGCCCCTCCCTGGTGTGTGAACTTAGATGAGTCACTTCACTTTGCTGAGCCTGCCCTCCCAGGCGGTAGAGTGCCAAAGGAGAGGATGGGTAGTAAGCGTGCTGTGTGCTGCATGGTGCAGTCGGGGGAGTTACATCACGATGGGAAGGAAGCTCCATGAAGGAGGAGGACACCCCTCAGCCCTTACCAGAGCCATCCCTCTGTGGGCAAGAAGAGGAGAAGTTTGCATAGTCTCCAAAACCAACCTCAGGGAAAGATGGCAGTCAGAGGCTGGTGCCTCCTGGACAGCAGGACGAGGCTGGGCCAGGGCCCACTAGGCATTTCCCAGAGACCTGGGAAACACCTCTGATGCAAACTGGAGCAGTGCTCTGGATGATCAGCCCCAGACCCTCCCTCCCCTCCCCACTGTCTCTTGTTCTCTCACTGACCTTCTGTCTGTTCCCCACCCAAGTCTTGTACCCTGAGAGCCAGCTTACCAAATGAAATCCAATCTGCTCAGCCACCACATTCCAGAATTGTTATATATGCATACAAAGGCACAAAGGTCTGTGTATAAAAGTGTTCGTGGTAGTGTTGTTCATAACACAAAAGCTCTAAACAACAGAAATGCCCAACAACAAAAGGGGGTCCATTCAATCGATTATCATTCGTTTTTCTAATGGTATCCATTTTGGCCATGATAAAAGAAATAGAAATGGGGGGACTTCCAGCAAGATGGTAAAGACATATTTTCTTTATTTCTCCTTCTAAGTACAACAAAAACAACAACAAAATCTCCAGACATTATATATTTAAAAAATAGGAAGACTCAGAAAGATGACAAAGGCAGACTGGCTAGGGACCTTAGGACCTGAGGAACAACATGATGGTGACCTCACTGGGTTTTCTTTCTTCTTCATATATCCCAGACTTGGAACTGAAAAAAGCCAGAGACCAGGAAACACTAATGTGCACAGACCAAAAAAAAGTCCCCCAACAAAAGCTTGACCTCCATAGCCAAAGAATCAGTAAAGAAGCAGCCTGTTAAGACAGAAAGCTTTTAGACAATAGCCATTCTACTCCAGCTAAACACCATGGAAAAAACTGTGGTCCCACCCCCATAGTCTAGGGTCAAGCTTCCACCCTCACCAGTCGATAGTGACACTCCCTGGTGCTCCTGACCAGGGTAGGGAATCGGAGAAGGCTGAGAGTAGGAAGCCAGATTTTCATCCTTACTGTTCAGTAACAAAGTCCTGGGGGCACCTGGACTTCTGCTGCCCATCCTGCCATACCAAGGCACTCTACTCCCTCCCTTCCCACTGGAGTGGTATCAGAGGAGGCCCCCTGGGGAGGCAGGACTTGTGCCCCTGCCCAGTGGTAACAAGGCCACCCACTCCTGTGTTATCAGTGGAGACTACACGGGAAGCAGTAACTAGGCACTCCTACCCTTTCCATTCAGAGGTATCATTGCACACCTAGTGGGGAGCCAGATCTCCCAACCTCACCCACTGTAATAAAGAACCCCCTCAGGTATCAATAAAGGTCAAGTGGGGAACTTGGCATTCCAATCCCACGTGGCATTAATGAGGCAGTGACACGCTCTTCCACCTACCCCTGCTAGGGCAGTATCAGAGGAAGGCAGCTAAGAGAGAAGACTTCAGTAAGATTCAGAGTCTCAAGACTTAATATGCAAAATATAGACGTTTCAATAAAGAATCAGTTGTCCTGGGGCACCTGAGTGGCTCAGTCGGTTAAGTGTCTGCCTACAGCTCAGGGTCCTGGGATCGAGCCCCACATCAGGCTTCCTGCTCAGCAGGGAGCCTGCTTCTCCCTCTCCCACTCCCCCTGCTTGTGCTCTCTCTCTCTGTCAAATAAATAAATAAAATCCTTAAAAAAAAAAAGTTGTTTAAAAAAAAAAGAATCAGTTGTCCTACCAAGAACTAGGAGGATATCAAAGATAATGAGAAAAGACAATCAATAGGTGGAAAATTAAAATGACAGAAATATTAGAATTATCTGCTTTAGTGAGCACTTACAACCTGCTTAAAATAAATGAATAAAGTAGAATGTCTTAGCAAAGAAATCCAAGATATAAAGAAGAATTAAGTGGAAATTTTAGAACTAAGAAATACAATAAGTGAAATAAAACAATCAATGGGCTCAATAGCAGAATGGAAATGGCGGGGGGTGGGGGAATAGTGAACTGGAAGGTATAGCAATAAAAATTACTCAGTCTGAACAAAAAATTTGGGGGAAAAAAAGAATAGAGCCTTAGAGACCTCTGGGACTATAACAAAAGATCTAACATTGGTGCTATCAGAATCCTGGAAAAAAGAGGAGAAAGAGAGTAGGGCCAAAAATATTTGGCTGAAAAAAAATCTGAAATTTAGCAAAATATATGAACCGACAGATTCAAGGGACTGAGAAAATCTAAAATAGGATAAACTCAAGGAAATCCACACCAAGACACATTATAGTCAAATTTCTAAAAATTAAGGACAAAAGAAAAATCTTGAATGCAGTAAGACAAGAACAACATCTTACCTACATGGGGGAAAGAACTTGAATAAAACTGGATTTCTCATAAGAAATCATAGAGGTCAGAAGAAAGTGGCACAACAGTTCTCAGGTTATAAAAGAAAAGAACTGTCACCCTAGAATCCTATATCCAGTGAAAATATTCTTCAGGGATATAGGAAGAAGAAATCCAAATATTCTTAGATGAAAAAAAGCTAAAAGAATTTGTAGCCCGCCAACCTACCCTAGGAGAATGACCAAAGGAAACTCTATAAACAGAAATGAAATAATTAAAAAAAAAAAAAATCCTGGGACAGGAGGAACGATGGGGCAACACATAAGCAAAAATATGAATAAAAAATACATTTTCCTACATTTTCCTTTCCTCTTGAATTGTCTAAATTATGCTTACTGATTGAAGCAAATTTTAGTGCTGTCTGATGGGGTTCTAAATGCAAAAGAAGATTTAAGACAATTATAAACAGGAGAGTATAAAGGGGCATAAAGGAAGGTAAGGTTTCTATACGTCACTAGAATTGGTAAAATGATGACACCGGTTGATTTAATAAGCTTTGTATATCTAATGTTATGCCTAGAGTCACTACTTTTAAAACTATGCAAGGAGATAAACACAAAATTACCATATGTAAACCAAAATGAAATTCTAAAAAAAAAGATGTTCAAGGTAGGAAGGCAAGGAAAAGAAATCAGAAAAATGAAAAACAGAGCACACAGAGAATAAAAAAACAAAATGGGCAACGTAAGCCCTAATACATCAATAATTACATTAAGCGTAAATGATATAATACTCCAATTAAAAGGGAAAGACTGCTGCCAAATGATTCAACCACATGCTGTCTACAAGAAAACTCATTTCAAGTATGACATAAACAGGTTGAAAGTAAAAGGATGCAAAAAGATATATGGGCAAACATTAATCAAAAGAAAACATAAGTGGCTATATTAGTATTAGATAAAGTAGACGTCAGAGCAAAGAAAATTACCAGAAACAGAGAGAGGTATTACATAATAATTTAAGGATCACTCTACTTCTTTTGTTAAAACACAGAATCCTAAATGTGGGTACATACCAAACAACAGAGCTGCAAAATATGTGAAGCAAAAACTAATGGAATCAAAAGCAGAAATAGACATGTCCACAATTATATTTGGATACTTCAACAACATTCTCTCAACAAATGATAGAACTAGACAGAAAGCATATAGAAGAAATCAACTACACCATCAACCAACAGGACCTAACAGACATTTATAAAACACTCCACAAAATGATGCAGAATACACATTATTTTCAAATGCCCACAGAACAGATACTAGGCTAGACCATATTATGGACCATAAAACACATCTCAACAAATTTAAAATAATTTAAATTACAGAGTGAGTTCTCCAATCACCATGGAATCAAACCAGAAATCAATAACAGAAACATAACAGGGAAAGCCCCAAGCACTTGAAAAGTAAACAACACTTCCAAATAATCCCTAGGTCAAAAAGGAAGTCTTGAGAAATTTTAAAAATACATTGGACTGAATGAAAATGAAAAAACCAAAAATTAGGGAACACAGCCAAAGCAGTACTGAGAGAGAAATGTATAGCAGTAAGCATATATATTAGAAAAGAGGGAAAGTCTCAAATCAATACTCTAAGATTCCATCTCAATAATCAAGAAAAACAAGAGCAAATGAAATCTAAAGCAAGAAGAAGGAAGTAAATAATAAAGAGCAGGAAGGAATGAAATTGAAAACAGAAAACCAACAGAGAAAAAACAGTAAAAGATAGAGTTGGTTCTTTGAAACGATCAACAAAATTGATGAAGCTTTAACCAGAGTGACAAAGCAAAAAAGAGAGAAGACCCAATGTACCAATATGAGGAATAAAATGGGGTATCACTAGAGATCCTACAGACATCCAACATATAATAAGGAAATACTATGGGCAACCGTCCACACACACATTTTACAAATTAGATGAAGTGAACCAATTCCTTGAAAAACACAGATGACCACAACTCACCCAATATGAAATAGATCACTTGAATAGTCTTACAGATAATTTATAACTATTTAGGAAACTGAATGTGTAATTGAAAAATTTCCCCCAAAATAATGAGATCTGTATGTGCTAACACAAAGAGAAAGGATCAGTATATTGATAAAGGAATGAAAGTGTGTCTGAAGACAATGTGTCCAATACCATATTTTTGTGAAAGAAAGAATAGAGATATGCACCAATGTATGCTTTCATGTGCACAGGTTAGCTTCAGAAGAAATGAGGTTGGAAAATACGAGAATAGCTGATTCTGTTGATGACTTTTATTTTATATCCTTTTGAATACTTTAAACTTTTTTCTATTTTTATTTAATCACTGCCTTTTTTTTTAAATTTTTTTTAAGGTTTTTTTTTATTTATTTGACAGAGAGATAGAGAGCACAAGTAGGCAGAGTGGCAGTCAGAGGGAGAGAGAGAAGCAGGCTCCCCACTGAGCAGGGAGCCCGACATGGGGCTCAATCCCAGGACCCTGGGATCATGACCTGAGCCAAAGGCAGCTGCTTAACCAACTGAGCCACCTAGGCGCCCCAATCACTGCCTTTTAAAAAATCCTTTTATTTTAAACATCCACATGGTTTTTCTGGCTAGAGCTGAGCCTTACGGACAGATCACCTGGCTTCACGTCTCGGCTTTACCCCATCTTCCCTGGCTGCAAAACGAGAATAAAGAAAATGATGAATAACAGTCAGGACTGTGAATTCAGCAAGCAGCACCCATGTGCCCTCCACTACTCTGGCTGTTGTGGGGATTTAGGAGCAAGGGCAAATCCAGGCAGCTGCCTGAGGGGCGGTTAGTGGAGGCATTCGAGCTAAGCCCTGAAGAAGCTGCAGGCTCTGTTTGGGCCCAGGAGAAGGAAGAATGAGATTGCAGAGATGCCAGGGGGTAGCACAAACCCACGATACCTGGGGACACGGCGGCCACGGTGCAGGGCAGAGTCAGGAGCCCAGCCAGGAGCCCTCAGGGTGCTAGGGAAGAAGTTCTCCTACAAGGGGGCAGATTGGAGCTTACTTTGTTAAGAGGACAGAAGGTCCAGTGTAATTTCCTCTTCATGTTCTCCGAGCTGATTTTCTCCCCTTATTTCCATAGGACTTTAAGAACCATCAGCTAATAAAACTGTCCCTTGGTGCAAAGTACTGCCAAGTGAACATGTCCCCAGATCCTCTCCTTGGCCTCGGGTAGAGGCATCTTTGTCCCCATTTATAGCTTCAGAAGCCATCCTTGAGCTCTGCTCCAGGCCCCCAGGCCTCCCAAGGAAACCCCAGAAGCACAGGGAGCTCTAAAGCCAAGATCAACTCATAAAGCTTCTGGATTCAACACTCTCATTTTACAGATGGGAAAACTGAGGCCCAGAGGAGGGAAGGAACGTGCCCAAAGTCACACAGGGAGATGGTGTCAGAGGAGAACATGGACTCCCAGCCCAGTGCTTGCTGCTCCGCGTGAGAAGCACACAGACAGGCCCCAACCCATGTGTGCTGTCATGCAGGGGGGATCAACCCAGAGCTCGGCAAGTCCCTCTGTTTCTGGGGTCATCTGTTCCAAATCAGCAGCCGGATCATCCCTCAGAAATTCAGGGACAGAAACTGACTTCCACATGGCCTCTCTCCTTCTTTGAGAGTCTTCTCGTTGTCTCAGGGGCACTCAGCCAATCCATCGGAATGAGATGACCGCCCATTTTTATGCTCACCTTACACACGACAACCAGGAACTCTAAGTGCCCGCTATGTCATCTCATCAGATCTCTCACAGCTCCAGGAGAGCTTATGTATCCCTGTTTTACGGAGGAGGAAACTGAGGCAGAGAGAAGTCTGAGAATCCAGCTCCAGCTGCCTCCAGGCCCTGATGTTAGAAAGGAAAACAGACAAATCCATCTGATGAGGAGAGAAGCAGGGTGTGTCCTCCTACTTCTGCCTCCGGCCCACAACCCAGGAGAGGGGCAGAGTCCCCCAGCCTTAGCCCATTGCTCAGCTCCTTTCTGGCTGCTCAGTCTCTCTGGGATCTAAAATGGGGTTGGTCGCACGCTCCCCTCTCTCTTATTTGGTGCCCAAAGTTGCAGCCCCTACGGCATTGTCCCATGTGCTCTCACGAGGCCTCCAACTTGTGGCCCCATGACCAAATGCAGCCCCCGGAAATGTTTTCCTTGGCGCACCTGGATTTTGTGGGGTTTGTGGCTATTTTTAGATTAGACTCTGAAGTAATTACTGGCAGGAAAAAAAATTGAGATGTTTTCACAATAAAAGGTGGATTTCTTCCTCCTGAAAAATCAGAACATCTTAGCAACCTGTATCCTCATTCTCGCAGGGCAGCAAGCAGCTGGACCTCCTTGAGAAGGACGTTTACTGCCCAGCCCTGTCATCCGGCCCCTCCTCCCACCCCCCAGTTCACTCGTTCACCTGGCCTGCCCCGTCCTCCCCGCCCTGAGTCTGTGGCTCCTGCTGAGGGCTCCCAGCCATTCATTCAATAAATATGCATTGAGCACTTACAAGATGCAAGATGGTGATTTTGAAGGGAGTGAAGGAAGGGAATTCTCCCCTCCAACCGATCCTATCAGAATCTTCAGGGTGTGATGAGGATAGCTAACCGGCAAATGCAGTTTGAAAAACAATTTTATTATGACCTAATTTTATGTTTGGGAAATAAAAAAAAAAAATCGATCCTGCTGCAAGAATACTACTAGTAATAATAATGAAACAACTACAATAGTCCCACCCCCTCCCCCCATCCGTGGTTTGAGTTACCTGTGGTTGCTGGGGTCTGGAAGCAGAGGATCCTCCTAGTGTCAGGTCAGGTAGCCTAACGCGCTAGGTCACGATGCCCATGTCCTTCACCTCCCTTCATCTCATCACCTAGGCATTTTATCGCCTCACATCATCACAAGAAGAGGCCTGAGTATAATATAATAAGATATTCTGAGAGAGAGAGGCCACATTCACATAACTTTTATTACAGTTATATCATTACAATTGTTCTACTTTATTATTGTTGTTGTTCATCTCTTAATGTGCTTAATTTATAAATTAAGCTTTATCATAGCTTTGTATGTATAGGAGAAAACCTAGAATATATCTGATTCAGTACTATTCCTGATTGCAGGCATCCACTGGGGGGGGTCTTGGACTATATACCCTGAGGATAAGGTGGGGGTGCTGGGGTACTGTGTTCGGCACTTTGAATCCATTCATTAAGCATCAGCTATGCTCAGGCACTGCTCTAGGTGCTGGGAATACAGCAGAGACAGAAAGACAAACACTGCCCTCCCGCGCAGACCCCCCGGGATCCCCATTCCATCTCCACAGCAGCTTACGGAGGCAGGAGGAGCACAATCTGCATATTCAGGTGGGGTCCCCCAGGTCCAGGGAGGCTGAACAGCTTGCCAAAACTCACACTGCTGGAAAGGCAGGTCTGGAAACTGACCACAGCTCCAGTGGCCCCTGGGCCCTGCCTCTAAGCCCAGACTCCAGGAAGACCACTTGGCCCCACCCCCACATAAGCGCAGCAGATGATTGGGGTGTGGGATAGGGATTTGGACTACAACACAGGCTCAGCCGAATGTTCTGGAGCCTGTCATCCTGGGAATCCCTCAAGGGTGCGGAGGTGGGCGGTAGAGAGCAATAAGCAGGCACATGACTTGCAGGCGCCTCAGAAGGGAGCCTGAAGGCTAAGGGATGGTTATTTGCTGGAGAGCAAGAATTCCCAGGCCCTCCCACTAGGAAGCTGTCCCTCTCCTCCCAGTGACCTTGATCCAGGCTGGGCTGGTCCCTCAGAGACTACCTTGACCTCTACGCTCAGCGCCGTTTCCCAAGGTCGTGAAAAGGGTGAGCTGAGGAGCAGACTGACGGGCATGGGCAGGACAGGGCCTTTGCAAGGATCTTTTTTGGTCCTTTCTGGGCCTGGGGCTGGGTAGGGCCCGTGACTGGGCTTGGCGTTAAACTAGGAGCGGCCAGGGCAGGTGTAAATTATGCATAGCTATTTCTGGAAACTTCTCAGATTTCTCAAGAGAGAGAAATTAATTTGCCTGTTTAGGCAAATAACACCAATTTTTTTTTTTCCCTGCTTAAGGTCATTTTGTTAAGATAAAATTGATTAACGTTCTCTTTAAAGTTTAAGTAGAAACTGCTCAAACATATTTTTATGCACAGAAGCGCGGTTTGCGCCCTTCAGTAATTAATAACTCGACAAATAAGTTCACAGCGCTCGGCTCGCGCTCGGCCCGCTGCCGGAGGCGGACGCCGGGTGGGCGGGGCTGGCGCCCAGTCTGGCCAATGAGGGATCAGGGGAGGGAGGGGGCGGGCCGAGCCGCCGCGTCCGCCCGGCGGGTCCTAGACACCGCGCGTGCACAACCCAAGCGCGCGGACCAGCGGGTGCCTACTCCGCCAGACCCGGAGAAGTGTCTCCGGGGAGAGGCAGACCCCGGTGGACCGACACAGAGAATCCGCCCCCGGGATGAGGGTGTTAGGTGCCACCGCTCAAGTGCTTCTGGGGCTGAAAACGGGGCTCTGGAGCCAGACTGCCCGGGTTACAAGGGGAGGTAGCGAGATACTTAGGCTCTCTCTGCCTTGGTTTCCTCCTCTGTAAAGAGGGGATAACAGTACCCACGTGATAATGTTGTGTGGATTGAATGGGTCAATACCTGCGCCGGTGCTTAGAATAATGCCGGGCTTAGAATAATGCCGGGCACATAGTGAAAGCTTACGTGGTAGTTTTTAATGTCATGGCCATTCTCATCTCATTTTAGCTTCACATTAATCTGTGACCTAAGGCTATTTGCTATCTGCCCCATTTTGCCAAGGAAAGCACTGAGTCTCAGAGAAGTTAGGCTCCGTGCTTGAGTTCACACAGCTAATAGGTGGTAAAGCTGAGGGTTGAATCCAAAGCTTTACACTGATGGTGTCTTCATACACATGCTTGTCTTCCCCTAGGCCTTTTTAAGTGTCATTTATTCACTTTCACAATTTCTGCATACATCCCGTAAGTATTTAGCAGCTCCAGATCCTGTGCAGGCTGCTGGGTATACCCTGATTTAGGAAGAGTCAGCCGCTGCCCTCAGAGAGATTATAGTAAGGGGTGGGTGGTGGGGAGGACAGGCTGTGGTAGTCTTTAGTGCCGTTTGCCAGACCTTGCCTGTTCTGTTCTTCCAGGCACATGGCAGGGTTGCACTTTCCGGCTCCTTGTGATGGGGTAGGACCACATGACAACTACTGGCCAATGAGTTGTGAGTTGAAGTGCTTGTGTGTGTGTGTGTGTGTGCACGCGCGCACATCCATATGACTCCCGGGCAAGAGTACTGAATGGGCAGTGTGAGACCCTTCCGAGCTCTCTCTCTCTGGCTTAGTTACTGACCACATTTATGGTGGTGGCTGCTCCCAGAGCCGGACTTCCTGAGTGACCATGGTGAAGAAAGCTCCCTCAAGATCCAGGATGGCCATGTAATGTGAGTGAGAAATAAATCTTTATTATGTCAGGCCATTATAATTTGGGTCCTTTTTGTTACTGTGCCATAACCTCACCTATCCTGACTGATACACAGTCCAGAGACACAGTTATAGAAGTGTGTAGGTGCCCAATGATAGGCTTATGCATTGGATATTATCAAGGTTCTTCTTATTAGAACATTTTACTCGACTTTGGGGGTCAGACTAGGTTGCCTAGAGGATGGCTTGGGCTAGGGACTAGGGTAAAATGAAGCACTTGCCTTGGGCACAAAACTGCAGTGAATGCCAAATAACTCAGAATAATACTTTAATGCAATGTTTTTCAAAAAAAAATCAAAATTAATGCAAAAAATCCATGATGAACAAAACAGCTACATTTTAAGTTTTTAAGAAAGATTTTTTTATTTTAGAGAGAGAGGGAGAGCGAGCCTGATGGGGGGGAGGGGCAGAAGGAGAGGGAGAGAATCCCAAACAGATTCTGTACTGAGCATGGAGCCCAATCTCAGGGTCCTGGGACTTGATCCCAAAATCAAGAGTTGGACGCTTAACCAACTGAGCCACCTAGGCGCCCCCAAAACAGCAACCTTTTAAAAGATTTTATTTATTTACCTGAGAGAGAGAGAGAAAGCATGAAAAGGGAGAGCGGCAGAGGGAGAGGGACAAGCAGACTCCCCAAGTGAGCAGGGAAGATCCCAGAACCCTGAGATCATGACCTGAGCTGAAGCCAGATCCCTAACAGACTGAGCCACGCAGGCGCCCCCAAAGAGCAACATTTTAAATAAAGACAGGATCTAATGCTGCATTTGCATGACCCTGTCTCACTGTCTTCACCCTAACCCAGCCCTGGATCTTATAAGCCTTTTTCAAAAACAGGCAGCCAGCCTGCAGGTTGCAGTTTGCCAATTTGATTTTTAAAATATTGCATTAAAATATTGTTTATCTTGATTACTGAGCTTGTTGGTTCTTCCTGAAATTTTGCACCCAAAGTGGGTGCTTCCCTCACCTCACCTCACCCAGGTCCTAGCCCTGAGAATTAGACACTTAAGTTTAATGAGCTTACTGAGTTCAGTGAGCTGAGTTTAAAACTTGGGAGCTAACCAGGCCAAAAAGAAGGGAAGGGCATTCTAAGAAGAGATGGCAGCATGGGGAAAAGCATGGAGGAAGGAACAGCTGGGGTGTGCATGGCAAACCATCAGCCATTTGGTGCTTCTGGGGAGAGACTGAGCAAGACCATGTTGTAAATATTCAGTCTCTGTTAAGTGTTGTGAGCTTTCTTCCATTCCCTGAAATGGAGAGTGCCATGCAGTGTGTATAATCCTTGGTCAGTCTCCTAGGAAGTCTGAGTGAACCAGATTCAACTGTAAATTGTAAAAACAGAGGCCCTGTGAATCTTTGAATGCTTTGACAGCTAACAGGCATTTGGGAGACCAGTCTTTTGAGGGTGCCTCTCTTCTCCAAAAGCCAGGTCCAACCCACCAAGGCTAAGCTGGACCGCCTCGATTTGCCCGTTTCCAAAACTGTGGTCACAGATGGTACCCATTAATTACCAGGCTTTGCCTTGGGAGGAAGTGAAGGGGGCCTTTCAGCTCCGTGGTAGATTCGTTATAGTAATGACCCTAATTCTCCATCCTTCCTGAGTCCAGCCCTTTCTCCTGAGTTTTTGCAGCTCCTCCCATGAGAAGGGGAAGTGTATTTCCCTGCCCTTGAGTCTGAGTTTGGCCATGTGATTTCCTTTAGTCAATGGGACACAAGCAAACATGATGCACAAGCAGAAGTTTGAAGACCACTCCTTGTTCTGCTCTTGCCCTTGGCCAAGCCCATGAGAACATGCTCTGGCTACCCTGCCAGAGGATAACACATGAAGAGCAGGGTAAAGGCACCCCAGTCATCCCAGCTAAGGCCATCTTACATTAACCAACAGCCAGACAACCCAGCTCAGATCAGCCATGCTAAGCTTAGACCAGCCCAGATCAGCCCAACACAATGTACTTATTGGCCAAATAGATATCGATTATAGTATGTCATTAAAGTATATCTCTTAACCTTTAGATATAACCATCTCATACCCTTTCCTTAAACCTTGTAAATTTGCTCTTACTTGGAAGTCATATATGTATATATTTTAATTTGTAGTAGTTAAGAATTGATTCAGTTATAATAGAAAAAAACCCAAATAATAATGGCTTAAACAAGAAAGAAGTTTATTTCTCTCTCAAGTTCAAGAAACCTATTGGGAAGCAGGACAGAGCTAGTAGGCATTCGGCACAGTTGGAGACCCAGGATCCTTCTATATTGTTGTTCAACCCATGTGCATCTTCCATTTCCAGGTTACCTCGTGGTTCAAAATGGCTTCTGGAGCTCCAGCTCTTGCATCTACATTCCAGCCATCAGGAAGGGAAAGGGATGAGCTCATTTCATTTAAGGAAAATTCTTAGAATTTACACACATCACTTCTATTTATATCCCATTGTCAGAACTAGTATAGCTTCCAATAGTAATGTGGCCACACCTAACTTCCAGGAGTGATAGGATATATAATCTGACCCTCTCCAAGGTAACATTTGCTCAGATAAAAATCAGTTAATTTATTGAGGAAAAGGGGGAGAGCCAGCAGTCTTTCCTACACGGTATGCTGTTTTATTCATAATAATAAGTTATTATTCAATTTGCCCTTCAACAAATAGGAGGTGGCCACAGAGGAAATCAGACACCGAGGCTAGAAGGCAGGACACCCAGATTATATAGTCTCCATTCTATCCTGAATCGTGTGACCTTGGACAAGACTCTGAAATTCTCTGGGCTTGTTTCAAACCACCTGAAATGGAAACCCAGTACAACTAGAGACCCCTGAGGATACCTCTGGTTTGTTTCCAACTCGAGGCTTCTCCCTGAGGCCTTTCCTTCTCCAGGTCTCAGCTGACGTCACTTCCTCAGCAAGGCCTTCCTCCCGGCAGCCCCGCCTCTGACGTGGTCCCCACCCATCTCACCCGTGGTCCCCACCCATCTCACGCATCTCACCCACCCCCACATGTCTCACACAGCTCCTTGTCCATCATAGTGCTTGAGACCATGGGTGACCAGGTATTTACTGACAGGCTTGCTTGCTAGAGGGGTGTCATGTGACCGTGAGCTCCATGAGGGCAGGGGCCACATCGCCTGTCCATCACTATATCCCCAGTGATCCCCAGTAAATATCTGCTGGCTGGATGGCTGACGGCTTGAAGTCTTGGTCCTACCTTGGTCCTAAACGCTTGTAAGTACAGAACCCACCCCTAAGAATGCACATTCTAGATGGGAATTAAAAAGAAAAAAAAAACAGGTGGAAAGTTAAATATTAAACATACTGTGAGGTTAGGAGGAGCATCATCTGTGGCTGGGGGAACTTGAGAAGATTCTTCCTATGGCAGTTTCTCCACTGAGACCAAAACCCTTCTCCACCTGCTTCCAATGACAGGAGGCTGTGACCCAGGTGTCCTAGTCCATTTTTCAGCCTGGGCAAAATTCCTGCACCCACAGTCACTAGAAACTGATCATTTATTTGTATGAGCAAACACAGCAACGATGAACCCTAGGCTTCCAGTCACCTTGCCCACTCCAGCATCCAAACTCCCAGTGACTGATGCGATTGCACCCTCCAGGCTGAAAGGGGGCCCTTCCTGTGCAGAGAGGCCCGGCTTCATCGTCTTTCTAACAACCACCATGCCACTTTCAGTCTCCAGCCCTTCAGCGGGCATCATGGCATCGAAGCCCCCCAGTGACCCTGCGAGGTCCCTCAGGGCGGAGAGGTAAACTGGCTCATCCCAGCTTCAGATCCTCTGACTGGAGAGAGGTGGGGGCTGGTCTCCAAAGCTATGCGCCCTGCATTACCCCCACCCCAGTACTGACTGATGGTAACACATACCAATCCCTGTAAGGGCCCCCCGTGTCCCCTTTAGAGCCCCCTCCAGAGCCCCCTCCCCACACGAAGTCATGAGGGGCTCTCGGCAGAAGGGCGGGGGCATAGCCAGCCAGAGAACAATGGGCCCAGGCGAGGGGGGAGTCGGTGGGGTTCCCTGGCTGCCTTGTCATCGCCATAAACCTCATTACCTCGCGGTCCCCTAGGCTGCCTCTCTCCTTACCCAAGGCATCCGCCGGCTTCGCTGCTGATTCCCACATGGCGTGAAAAGCTCTTAAACCCCCCGCTGTATTTTTAATGGGGGCAGTGACTAATTTAGCCCTACGCCACCAACCGTCAAATCAAATCTTCTGTTGGTACTTACCGAGGACTCACCTGGGCTCCATGGGGTTCAGGATAAATCTGGAGATGGAGAGGGCCCAGAGACGGTGATCTGGCAAGCCCCGGGACGTGCTGGTCCTGCCCACAGCCTTCGGTGCTGTCTCGAAGGCAGGCCTTGCTGTGGATGCAGGGCAGACTGTGGCTGGCCACACTCGGGGGAACACGGATGCCTACGCTGAGGTCTCCCCCTAAATGGCCAAGTCTCCGGGGGACTAAAAATCAAAGTTCACTGCCTTCGACTTCTAGGAGGCAAGAACCGTGAATTCTAAGGGCGACAGCTCCATTTTGCCCAGCCCTGGCAGGAGTCTGCTCTGATTTGCAGGGGTGATGTGCATTTTATTAAACTAAATGCCCCACCCACGTGAGACCCTTACATGAGGTGGCAGGAAGGGGAACTCGGACAGGTCGCCAGCAGCCCCTCCATATGGGAGTCAGAAGATGCTGGGTATTATTGCTACAAATTCCACGCCTGTGACTTAGTATTACATTGTAATTAGGTGCAATCTGTCTGCCTGTTTCATTTCCGCTCTGCAGAGGGTAATAACCAATTTTCTTGCCCCTTGTGAAAAGTTAACAGGGAAGGGCTTCCCCACGCAGGTTCTGAAGCCCTGGCCTCTGATTGGCAAGTCAGCCAGGCACCAGCATGACAGCGGGGTGGGAGGGCGGCCACGTGTGAGACTAACTTTGCTGGGTGGGCCCTGGGGCACCAGCAAGGCCGGGGCGGGGGGTGGGGGGTGAGGAAAGCAAGGCAACTAGGATGTGAAACGTCAGGAAACCTCTTCTTGGGGTTTGCAAGTGCAGGGGGCCCCCCTGAGATTTTGTGCTGTAGGCACCTCACTTGCCCCACCAGAGTGCTGGCCCCGGCCACAGGGTCTCAGCACTCCCACATCCCACTGAGCTCCGTGACTGGGAACCCACTGCTCCCACCTGGCTCCACTCTGCAGCCCCCCAGCCCTGGATCTCACGGGGCTGGGGGGTTAGCCCCAGCTCCCGTCACGTCCTCATGCCTTGGCCACAACTAGAATCCAAGTCCTGCCTGAAGTCCTGGCCAGGTAAGGGTTAACCACTTAACCATCTGCATGCAGAATGTGGGAAAGCCATCCCCAGGGGGAGAAACAAGGAAACATCATGGATAAGCCCACTTACCCTTGAGCTTCAGTTTCCCCCATCCACAAATGAAAAGATCAGTCTTTCATCTTTAAGGGTTCCTTCTGTTTTGACTTCTGTGGCCACTGCCCACCTGATCCAGACTGCGTGTGTTAGGTTACTATGTGTCCTCTTTCCCAAGGGATGCTGGGTCTATCATGTGCAGGTCCCCACCCTTTGGGTGACCACAGCCCCCACAGGGCCCCAGGCTGGGGAGGAGAGAACCAGGCAGCCAATGCTAATCGCATGGATTCCCTTTATTGAACTGTACTAGTAACTGCAGTCAGATTAAGTCACATTTAAAAGCAGACCATCCAGTTGCACTGAAACCGATTATATTCATTACATAGTTTTAATCACTGTCCGGTGAACTGGCAAATCCAATCAAAGCATTAGTCTTTAATTAAAAAATTAAAAGGAAATATTCAGACAATAGCCAAGCAATCACATCACGATGCACAATTACCTAGAATTGCAATTAAAAAGTAGTTAACCGAAGGGGGGGAAAAGAAAAACAAGAAAGAAAAAGAAAAAAAAAAAAAAGAAGCAAAGGAAAAAAAAATCACACTAATCCTTTTTTAAAAACTATCAATATAATACATGAAGGAACAAAGGACAATAGCCTCAAAAAGCGGGTTTCTCTAACTCTAGAAATGTAGTCTTCGGCGGAAACTCTAAAAGCACACTAGCTGTAGCAGGACAATAAAAAATACTGAGCATGGAATACTTTTAATCTCTGCCATTAATATTCATTTCCAGCTGCTTATAATAGCAGCGCCTCATGGCCAAATCATTAGAGTTTTACATCTGGGTTGCAAATGACACTTTGATTGGATGTAATGTTCAAATGGCCCTCCCCACGGCGTCTCCGGCAAGCCTTCTGCGGAGAGGTGTCCTGTCGAGCGGTCCCTCACTGTGCGTGCTGGCTCATCGTGTGGTTCTGCAAAGGCGAAGAAAGGAGACACGCATGAGGGCAGAAGAATGGAGAGCAGGCCCGTCCCCTCCCACTCAGTGCATTTACACTGGGAGCCACAGAAAAGCGTCTCAATTATTACAACACAAAATGCAACCAGGAAAAAGTGCTCGGGGGACACAGCTGCCAAGACGCCACATTGATCTGGGGCTCGGGGATGGGTTCCTGTTGCTGCCAACCTGGGCTCTCTAGAAATTGTGTTTTTAAAGACCGTTCAGGTCTCACCATGGGGACTGGCTCTAGGGAAGGCAAGGGGGGGTACGTGCAAGGAGGTGGGAGGGGGGGGGAGGGTGGCAGGAATTAAAAACATCCTTGCTCACCTCTCCCGTCTCCCTTTCGCTCTGATGATTAGGAGGATATTATATCTGATCGCCTGCAGGCTTTCCCCAGATCCCCCTCTCAGTCCTTCCCGGGAGCTGCTCTGAGCTGCGTGGAGGGCGACAGCAGATGTGCCACGTAGCTCTCCGGCCAAGAAACACCCGAGTGGTCCAGACGTGCGGAGGCAGTGGGCGGCAGTGGTGCCTGGGCCGAGGCCGGGTCACCCAGCAGGGAGGGCGCTGAAGGAGGCAGCCTGCTCCGGCCAGAGGAGTGTGCGGTTTGCCCGAATCCGCCTGGGCAGCCGGGGCCCAGGTGGGACCCCCCGCACCCCGCCCCCGCCCCGCCAAGCGCATCCCTCTCACCGCAGCCCACGGTTTCTCTTCCCTCGTGCCAGCCCGAGCAGGCCAGCCGTGTTGACCTGCTTTCAGAGGAACCAGTGGCCTGGGGCTGGGGGTGGGATTTGGCCTCCAAGAGTGATTTTGTTTCTTTTCAGTGGTCCCTGTTCTAAATCCGGACCCATCTCACCAAAGCCTCAGGTAACCTTCAACCTCCTGCCACCTGGAGAAAGGAAGCAAAATCCACCCAGGGTAGGGGAGCCCTGCTTGGGAGCAGCATGGGACCTCCAGTCACGAGGAGCGAGGTCCCCCCCGGGGGGGGGGGGGGGCCGGGGGGCGGTTCCTGACTCCTCTGGGGCTGGCAGCCGCCGGGCTGCAGATCTGCCCATGACCACCAGAGGTCAGACGTGGCGCTGCGTCTCTCTCCCGGGCTCCCGGTCCAGCTGGGAGGGCCACCAGAGGATGCCCGATGGCCGCCGCTTTGCCGGGGAGCCTGGAGCCACCCCCACTCCGTGGCCCAGGGCCCCTGTGGCAGGCTCTTCCCACTGTCAGCCCTGCTGCCGCCTCCGTGATGATGTCACCACCCCCCGCGGCAAGCTCATCGCCCTGTCCCCACGTAGCAGGTGCCTGCTGATGCCCGCAGCACAGAGCGCCAACCACCGCTGTCCCCTTTCCTTGGGCTCCTGGGTCCAGGCCCCATGGCTGACGCTTGGCCAGCACACGTGCTGTGTGCGTTAGAGGGACAGCTCTTTCAATCCTCACAATAGCCTTACAAGGTAGGACACGGTAAGATGAAGAAATAAGGCTGAGAGAGGCTCAATTCCGGTTCAAGGTCATCCAGCTGGGAATCAGGCAGGGTGGAACCAGGCAACTGGAATCCAAGAAAGCCAGGGCCTTGGGCGAGAAGGCAGGCTTCGCAGCACCCTGCAGCTCATGGGCATCCCAGTCCACAGATCATCCACACTCCACACCGGGCATGAGGACAAACTCTGCCGGTGTGGCCTGGCACCTCGGTGGGGGTGCCACGGACCCAGAGGCACAAGGCAGGTTGTCTGAGGCCACAGATGGGATGCGGCGGTTGCCATGGGAACGCCCCCCCCTCCAGCCGAGGCACCTCTCCCCACACTTAGGCAAGCACAGGCAGCCAGTCCTGCGGGGAGCCAGACCCACCCTACAGCCAAGCAAGCATCCACCTAGCCTCTGAGCCTTTAGTGATTCAGTTCTCACCTCCTCTCTCCTCCCTCCCAGCCGAGCCACGCTTGAAGTCCTCTGGGCACCCGGTCCCTTGCCATCCCTCCCTGCAGCCCCTCAAGGCACTCCCGACCCCCCTGCCACCCATCTACGTGCCTCCCAAGTGCAAGACGAGCGTCGTCTGCTGAACTGCAGTCAGGAGGGCTCCACCTCCCTTCTCGGCCCCACAGTGCTTGGCCCGGGGCTGGGCACACGATGCCCTGCGGTGACATGGCAGGCACAGCGCCCAGCAACGACTGGGGGTCTCACTCTGCCACCCTGCCAACAGCCGGGCAATTACCAGTGCTGAGTGTGGTCAGCTCCGTCTTCATGTAGCGGGGAGTGGGGAGGAGGACGGGGAGGAGGGAAGTTAGGAGGATAAACATATACAGGTCCACAAATGGTGGTTCCTGGCACAAAGTAGACCCATGCAAATATCTTTTAATGAATCAGTGGAAGGGTAAATGAACGACTCAGTGCCCGGGTAGGATGTGTGGAAGGGGAGGGGGCATGCTGAGTAGAAGGCACAGCACAGACAAAGGTACGGAGGCTCGAATGGGCCTGGCAAATGCAGGCACCAGGGAGATGATCCCAGCAGAGGTCACATGGCAGGCTGGGAGGGGTTTAGACCCGGGTGGTGGAGGCTCGGGGTGACCCTGAGTGTGGACCGCTCCATAAGCAGCAGAAAGCCAGAGATGGCATTTGATCTCTACAAAACCCTCAAGGACCACCCACCACCAACACAGGGAAAGGGGGGTATCCAGGGATCTCTGGATAATGAAACAGCCTTTTGCCAGGATGCCAAGAACAGGGCCAGTATAACACCCGTGGTCCACACTGGCTCATCCACGGGCTACTGGCATAGAAATCCAGGAGGCGGGAACCTATGCGTAGGCCCACGGGTCAGGGAAATAGGAGAATAAACGCCACTTCTCAGGTGAAAACCGCAGTGGGCCTTTCCTCTTAAGGAGCAGTAGCAGGTAGTTCTTCAGTTAGACTCAAGAAAGAACTTCCCCAAAGAGAGTTCTGAGACAGAAGGGTAAAACTTCCTTCCCTAAAGTTCTACAAGAACAAAAGCCCAGGATGTCACAGCAGATGGAAATGTCAAAACTTGATGCCCCAAGGGGGCCGGGCACCAGAATTCATTCAGCACTGCGTTATTAACTACCTGCTGGATGCTCTTCTCTGGGCCGGGCACAGTGCAGGGTAGGGGAAGACTCCAGCTGGGCCCAGCCCTCTCAAGGGGCCCGATGAGGGGAGGGGGGACTCAAGACACACAGACACCCAAACGTTTGTGCAGGATTAATGGTGCAGATGGTGGCTCAGCGAGAGAGAACGGCCCATGCCACCCAATAAGTGTGAGTGTGGTGGGGGGCGCCGAGGAGGCCAGGTGTTCGGCCGGGAAGGGCATCGGTTCCTCCACAGGCTGAGGGCACAGTCGCCGGAAGGGCAGAGGGGGTGGCGGGGACCCGTCACCAGGACTCACCAATCACCCTACACACCTGCGTGCCGAGCGGCTCCTGCCAGAGCCACCGCCGATCGGCACAGTTGAATAAACCCGAAGACCCGCGGCTCCTACCCCGCGGCTCGGAGCTGTGGTTCGAGGGGCGGGGGGCTTCATCAAGCCGTCTTCAAGAGCCCCGTCCACCCGCGTGGCTCTCACAAGGGCATTTGGCTTAATGTCTATTTCTCTATTTATGCCTGTGCTATATTTAGCCCCTTCGGAGAAGGAAGAAAATCGTTTTTTAAAGATACTACCAACCCTGCAGATAAACACTTTCCCAGCACCATAAAGGCTGGGGGTGGGGTGGGGGTGGGAGCCAGGAAGGACTGGAAGGCGCCCAGGGGGGAGGCCTGGCATCCACAAGGGCCTCTCCGCCTGCCAGGGAGACGCAGGTGTGGGCGAGAAGCAGGTGAGAAAAATAAAACGGGGGGAAGGGAGGGAGGGATGGGGGTCCTGGTTTGCGGCTGAGATGCACTCACTCAGCAGAGTGCACGAGGCTCTCGGGGAGAAAGGTTTCTGCTAGGACCTGTTTCGGGGGCCTAGGCCTGGCGCACTGGGCCACAAGTCAGTGATGGGCGAGGGGGTGTCGGGGGTCCTGCTGAGATCTCTCTCAGTGCGAGTGGTCAGTTGTCCGCGGAGCCCTCAGGCCACGGAGCCCTTTGTCCCAGGTCTGCATTCAGTTACATGACCGTTCATTCATTCAACAAACCTTCACCGAATCCCTGCTGGGTGACAGCCACCATGCTTGGAGCAGGGCATGCAGCAGCAACGTGACCCCGAGCTAGAGCCCAAGCCAGGGCGTGTGTTGGGCACAGAGGGAACATGCGAGGAGCAGGGAGCCTGTCGCTGGACCTTCCTTCCCAAATCACTGACACACGCTTGAATGGGCCAGCCAGAGGTTCTGGCCTGGTCCCACTCCGGTTTCACGCAAACCAGGAGGCATCCCTGCCTCAACCCAGTCTGCGCCTCGCCACCATCACGCACCCACGTGTGCAGCAGGGCGCCCCTCCCTCGTCCGCCACGGGGGTTTCTTCTTGAGGTCTGGGCTCTGTGTTCCGTCCCTTGATCTGGGACGCTGCCTGTCTCCCTTTGACAGCACCCACCACAGCATCAAGCAGGGGAGACCAGAGGTGCTGGCCACCGGCCGGCCTGGCAAACCCGGTCTGTGAGGCAACAGAAGGCTTCTCCGCGCACCCCAAGGGGCACAGACCCAGACCAGAGGGGTCTCTGCGAGGCGCGTCCCTCTCGGAGAGCACTCTTAGCTGCCCCTCCGGGGCCCCAGCTCCTTGGAGGACAAAATGCCCGTGAAGTCCTAGCACCACCGCCCTGGGTGCTCACAAGGAGGCAGCAAGCCCCGGTGGCCTGAGACGAGTGGAGTTCTGGGTTTGAATGCTGACTCTGCTGCTTGATAGCCATGTGGCCTTGAGCAAGTTCCTTGACCTCTGGGGTTGGGGGAGGGGTGGTAATAACAGAGCCCTCCTCCTCAGAGGCCCTGAGGACTCAGGAAATAGTGCATGGACACCCCCCACCCCAGGCCTGGCCAAGAGGAAGTGCTCCATAAATGGTGTCCCTGAGCGTCTTCCTGAGCAGACAGGCAGCTCCGTGAGGGAAGGGCTGTCGGTTCCCTCCTTGGATCCCCTCCTTGGATCCCGGACCCGCTTGGCACCACACATGGTTCAGGGCTTGCAGTGGGAACCGCACGGAGGTCTGATGGTCTGAACACTGTGCCTCTCCCAGCTCCTCCTCTAAGGGCCAGCAAGATCTCAGGAATGCTCCAGATGTCCCCCTCCCCACAAGCCCCTGGCTGCAGCCTCAGTACCCCCAACCCACTGCTCTCCCTCCCCCGCCCCAGGGGACAGAGTGAGGTATCTGGTGAGGAGGGGAGGCGCTTGGAGACTCCGTGGGGGAGGGAAGTATGCACTCATCTGTGTATTCACCCACTCATTCACTCATTCCTTCCACAGTTATTCACAGAGTCCCCGGATGTCAGGCCCCAGCTGGGCACTGGCATGAAGAGTTTGAGGCTCCAGCCCTCTCTCGAGGAGCTCACAGTTCCATGGGGAGACCCTCACTCTCAAGGGGCACCAGAGAAGGACTGGTCCCAGGGCTTGGCCCTTGCATCCCTGGCAAATTAAGGGTACAGGAATGCTTAGCACCCCCTCCCAGAATGTTCCATCTGCCCTCCCCTACAGAACACACCTGGCTTCACCTTGACCCCACCTCACCTCCCTCTGGTTCAAGGTGGGGAAAGAGGCTGCGGTCAATGCCCTTTCTCCCCACTGCCCACCACTAGGCCACTCCCGGGTTCTCGAGAGGCTGGCTTTACAAACAGTTTTCTCCAGGAGCAGGGACCAAGTCCAAGAACCTGCCTTAACCATGGGAAGATGTTCCCTCTGCTTCCAGGGGAAAAGGTAGAACACTTCAGGCTAACACTGCAGCCACGTTCCAGCTAAGCGGGATTCTGTTGTTTGGTCGTTTAACAAACACGGAGCCTGGCCCCATGCAATGCAGTGGGCATCAGACAGAGAGAGAATAAGGCCCATCGTGGCCACTGACAAGCTCCTGGCCAAAGGAGGGGGTGACATTTCACAAAAAGGGACTTTGGAGAGAGGACTTCTGACTGGTAGGTGCTATGGCTTGGTTAGGGTTTGCATCAGGGTGGGTGTGTGTGTGTGTGCGCGCGCGCACGAACACAGAGACAGTTCTCCAAGGAGGATGACCCCCCCCACCCCCACCGCCCAGAGAAGCACATGGAGGCACCAGTGATGCTGATAATGATCACAGCTAACATTTACCCTGTGCTCACTGTGCTCCAGGCACTGTTCTCACCCCTTAATTATATTAACTCTTGAAACCTCACAACCACCCCGGGAGTGAAGTACGATGATTATCCCTATTTCACAGATGAGAAAACTGAGGCAGGCAAATGGAGAGCGTCGAGTCCTGCAGCTGCTGACGGCTGTGTCAGATCCTCACCCATGCAGTCTGTGTGTAGAGCATGCTCTTACCCACGGCGCTGTTCTGCTTGTGAAATGTGGAAAGCACAGCATATGCTGAGGGAACAATGAATAATTCAGCTTGGCAGAAGCACAGGGTATGTGCCATGGAGACAAGCCTGGAAAGGAAGGTGGGGGCCTTATTGATGAGACTCTGTGATGCGAGACGAGGCAGCTCGCCCTTAAATCTGGGCCATGGGGAGCCATCGAATGTATTTGAGCTGTGGAGTTACACGAAAGGCAAGGAACAGGGTGACGCTTGCACCTCCAGCCAAAAAGGTGTACCAGCAGGGCCTTCGTGCTCCCCACCTCCCTTGGCTCCCTTCCTGCGTTCCACCTCCCTTTTGCCCCCCAACACTCAAGTTATACATTTCCCATTGGGAAGGGTAAAGACGCAGGCAGCCCTGCTTCCCTCTCTGCTGTGTTATCACCTGGGCAGCCCCTCTCTGCTAGTGAGCACTTATTTTTAGAAGCATTTGACAATCGTCCAAAGGTCTAAGACGAACAGATGGCCTGTCTTAAAGGCTCGTATGTTCGCTAGTTTGCACTTCTGACAAACGGTAAGCGCACTCAAGAGCACGCCATAAACAGCACTGAATGAATACTCAGAACACAATTTAGCTAATGCACGTCATTAAAATTAGGAGTGAGTGATGGCCAAGGTTCCCTCCAAATGCCTGCCCGGTGATGCAGCCACTCCCCTGGGGGGTCCAGGCGATGACGTGTGTGCGCCCCACATCCCCCCCACGGCCCCCACCCAGCAAGCCAGCATGGACACGGACGGCACAGAAAGCTTGGCCGTGTGAAGTGGCACACTTCCTTGGCATCGGGGTCCTGGGTGAAGCCAGTCACCCATGGCCCGGGACACAGCCCTGGCACGTCCTCAGAGGCAAAAGCAGCTCCCTGTGTGCAAGGCTTCCCCAGTCCTGTCTCCCAGACAGCGACACAGGCTGTTGTCTGTCAGTCTAGAGCAGTGGGAAGTGAGCGTCGCACCCGCTTAGCCGGGGAAGTCTGTCTCTTGGGTGAGAGCCTCCATTCATCCGGAACTCCTGGCCTGCAGGGAGATTCCAACTTCCAGGGAGCAGCGGGGTTGGCTTTGGGGGGATTTGCTGCTTTCTTGCAGAACCAAGAGCAGAAGCAGGCTCAGGGCCCTCAAAGTCCCCTGGGGGCATGTGAGGAGGAGCTGTAGGACCCAGACGGCTTCTGGTGGAGGTGTCCCCAGAGGGGCTGACCACTGAGTTTCTGCAGCCCCTCTCTAACACCCCTCTCGCCAGTGCCCTGCAGCACCCAGAACACAAAAGACCCCAGCAGGTGGCCTGGCCAATGACCAGTTCCACGAGTGCAAGAACATCTTCCTTCGAGGGAAAATTGAGAGAAAAGGTTGTCCTGGGGGAAAAAAAAAGCCCAGTGAATTCCCAAAGGGGTAGGTTCCATACTGCTGTGCTTTGGAAATAAAACCCACCGGAGAATAGATTATAAGGAGGGAACCTGCAGCCTTCTATTGGGAGCCCAGGCCGTAAACAGGCTCCCATTCGGAGTCACCCAACAAAAGAGGGAAATGAATAATACCCGTCTGGAGGGACAGTAGACTGGGGGCTGGGGGTGGCACACCTCAGACTGCAAATACGCCCAAAGCATCAGTAGCTAGCAACCAGGCGACTTCAGGTAGCGGCCGTGTGAAAGAAAGCGGGAGTTTTGTGGCCCTGTCACATCCGGGCTGCTGAGAGATTTGCCCCACCTCGGCAACTGAGGCCACCCTGACCCCGAGTCCTGCATTAATTTGCTGCCACCAATGTTGCCATTTCTCCAAAGGGAGGCGGGGGGTCCCCAGTGGCTGGGCCCCTCTGGGTCGGGACTCAGGACTGAGAATCAAGGATTCTGGCTGTGGTGTGTCAAGTGACCGTAAGCCCCGGTCTCTGGACCTGGGTTCCTTCCCAGTGGGGACACCGCCCTGTGTCACTGGAAAGTCCATTCCAACCACATCAGCCAAGCGCCTGCCCAGAACCAGGCCCTTGGGGTACAGTTCATCTCAAAGATGTATTACAATATGCCCTCAAAAAGCCTGAGTCCGACCCCTGAAAGATATGATTGCAGCCTGATGCAGTGGGGCAGGGTTCCAGTGCGCGCACCACCTCGGAGCCTGAGGAGAGATCAGCCAGATCTGAGACTCCACTGAATTGACTCTGGGCCAACAGCTTCCCAAGACCGGAGAGGGGTCTTTCTCCCCACCTCAAAGCACATCTGGGAATCAAAGACCACACACAGAACATTCTGGGAAGACTGAGGCATCCCATCCGCGGAGGCACCAAACTCACTGCAAATGGAGCCGTACAGAGAAAGAGCAGCTGACGTCCAGGAGACCCAGCTGTGGTGGGCAGGGCGCCTCTGACCGTGTGCAGCCAGCCCGGACAGGGGCCTCCTGCTCAGGGGCCCGGCACTGTCGAGTCCACCCTGCAAGCGAGTGCGGCCCAGGCCAGGAGCAAGGCAGTAAGGTATGGTGGGGGTGGTGTCATCCCAAGAACCCAAGCCTTGTTGAAAAGGGGCAGTCCTCCTCACATCCAGTCTAGAAAACTAGATTAAAAAAAATATATATATACACACACATATATATACATACATATACATATATATATGGGTGGCTCAGTCGGTGAAATGTCCGACTTGATTTTGGCTCAGGTCATGGTCTTAGGGTCGTGGGATGGAGCCTTGTGTTGGGCTCCATGCTGAGCGCGGAGTCAGTTTGAGATTCTCTCTCTCCCTCTCCCTCTCCCTCTCCCTCTGCCACTCCCCCTCCCTCTCTTAAAAAAAAAAATATATATATATATATATAATGTCTCAATGTTTAAAGCACAATGCAGGCCAATCAAAAAATGTTTGCAGGTTGAATCCGCCCACAGGCTGCTAGCTTAAGGCCTCTCATATTTTGTGGGAACCTCACGATGCCCCAAACATTTTCTAGCACACTGGCCAGGCTGACGCCCAGGGCAGGAGTGAAGGTAGGGGTAGTGACATCACACGGACCATCATTTAGGGTCCTCGCCCAGGGATAGGACTAGGAATGTAACTTGCACGGTTACATTCCGAAGAAGAGGAAGGAGAGTAGAAGATGAAGTCGAGGCCACCCTGCCCTGCATGTTCTGGGTGTGTCCCCATATGCAGCTGAACGTTTCCCGGTGAGCCAGGTGCTAGCAAACCAGGGAAATCACCTTCCCCAGAGCCACACGGGAGCCCCAAAACGCCAGCTCGGAGAGGGGGACCAGGCAGCCCTCCCTCAACTACTCCAAGAGGCCAGCCCAAGGGTGCCCTTCCCACCCACTGAAGAGTCTAGATAATTAGCCCCTCGTGCCTTCCTTTCTCCCAAAGAACTTAGGAATCCCCCCACCCGTCACCCACTGACCATAACCCAGGCATTGTGGGGGACTGCCCCCTGGGGTGCTTACGAATGCAACGCGGTACACAGAGCCCGTCTTACTTCCCACACTTGCACACCCCTACACACACACACACAGAGACACTTCACAGTCACAGACACACACTCACATACACACTCACTCACAGATACCCTACAATCACATGTACACACCTACACGCACTCATGGATAACTCACAATCACACAAACACACACAATGCACACACATGCACACACTCATGGATATCCTAGGTACAGACTCAGTCACTCCCGCATACCCCACAATCCCATGCACATACACACACTCACGGACACCCCACAAACCCCACACACACCTGTACACACACATTCACACACACACACAGACCTTACACTGACAACGTGCTACAAAGTGATTCAGGGGTTGGTTGTTAATTTTGGCATTTCGTCTCCCCCCGGTGTGCAATGGACCCATCCACACCACACCACCACCAGGGCCCCTCCAGAAGCCCCCACCTGCCCATGACCCGGGTTCCCTCCAGGCTCCCTCTCCCTGGCAACAGAGTGCCCATGAGAGGTACAGCCCGGGCTCTCTCCTCAAGGGGCAGGGATGGGGGGGGAAGTTCTGCTTACTCATCTAGCGGGCCCCCACCACACCTAGAACTCTAGACCCCTGGCCACAGCCCTGCCAGAGCTCCCCAGACCTCCTGCTTCCTGCTCCCCAAATGGGCCAGCCACTCTCAGCCTCTCGTGGCCGTTCTCGCTGCCCGGCACGCCCCCCCATTTCCCAGCACCCCCCGGTGCTGATCTCCATCCCCTCAGAAAGGCCTTGCCACCTACTCAACAAGGGGCCACCCATCCCGGCGCAGCTCAGTCTGCATCTTCACAGCTGTCCTTCTAGCACTTTCCTCAACCTGCAAGGTCCCGGCTGTCTCCCAGCCATGGTAATGCCCTCACCAGGCCGTGCGCGGCAGGCAGGGACCCCATCTCTCAGTTCTCTGCTGATCCCCCCACGTGGGCTCAGAGCCTACGCTTGCTGAAAACTCCGCGAGTATTTCTGAGAGAACAGCCGGCAAGCAAGGGGGGCGAGGGGGGCGAAGAGAAGCTTCCACTGACAGGGTCAGGGAGCGAAGAAGAAACAGAGCTGCCCCCTCTCCCGCGCCCCCTGCCCCGCCTTGCCCAGGGCATGTTAGGATTTTTCTTAAAAGCGGAGAGATCCTTTGAAGACGTTATGCTAAGTGCAACGAGCCAGTCACAGAAGGACTAATACTGTATAATTCCACTTCTGTGAGGTTCCTAGAGTAGTCAAATCCAGAGAGACAGAAAGTCGACTGGTGGTTTCCAGGAGCTGAGGGGAAGGCGGAGTTCAGTGTGCAGTGGGGACAGAGTTCTGCGGAAAACTGTCCTGGATGGTGGGAATGGTCACTTAACAATGTGAGCGGACTTAGAGCCACGGACATGTTCACTCGAAAATGGTGAAGATTGCAAATTTTTCCTTATGTGTATTTTGCCACGATTAAAAAAAAAGACAAAACTGGTTGGGATCCTACAGGTTCGGAGGGCAGGTGGGCAGGTGGGCAGGAGAGAGGGCACATTCTACAGAAAGAGCCAAGGTGCTCAGGGCCGGTTCTGAGTGTTGTCCTCACAGCTCGGGCTCGAGGCTTGGAAGCTGGGAGTTACAGCAAGACTCAGCCTGTGGAGGCCTCGGTGGATGGTGGGGGCTGGAAGCTGCGGCAGCATCCAGGGGACATGTCGCCTGCCAAGGGATGCAAGACCTTCTCTGCCTCTGTGCTGTACCAGGCTTCCCCTGCAGTGACTGAGCCTATGCCATGGTCAATGGCATGGCTTCCAGGACCAGCCACGTTAGGACAGAGAGCCTCTGGAGAATGCACAACCCGGGGCTCTTGCCCCTGAGCACAGGGGCCTGAGGCCTCCCCCGAAATCATGTCATGAGGACTGGAGCTTTGATAGCTTTCAAACCTTGCTGGACGGAAGTCTTCCCTGTTCTGTGCTTGGGGAGTTGGGAGGGTAAGCATGAGGCACACCTACAGGCATTAAATATTTTGTCACGTTGGAAAAAAAAAAAAAAGAGGGAGACAATGGTTCCCTTGAATGTTTCTGAAATCTTTCCAGGCCTTTCCAACTTGAAATTTTTATTCATTAAAATTGGATGAGAAAACCCAGCTCTACATATAGTCATAGTATTCCACAAGCCAAAAATCAGGACAAATAGCCAATAGCTGCGATGGAATACTTGAAACCAAAGCTGTCCTGTAAAATAGGTCACACGGTCACCAATTATACAGAACACATATGTTCAGGTCCCTAAACTAACCCAGTGCTTTTAGGTTTTAAAAATGATATTTTAGGACTTTGATCATGTCCGTTTCTACTTTCCTCCAAATTTTTGCTAAAAGGGAAACTTTCCTGCATCGTTGAAATTTCTAGAAAATTAACCCCCATGGATGGACAGCTGTTCTGGCAGATATTCTGAGGGCCCCTTCAGAAAACATGGCCCATCACCACCTCCCAAAAATGGCTTCCGGAGCCTACATGGCCCAGCTCCCCTTACTGACGGACCCCCACCGCCCAGGCTGCAGGGCCAGAAGTTCTGAAGGTGGACCTAATTTGCTGTGATGAATTGTGTGCATGCCCCAGCGATCAAAACTGCAGCTGAGACCGATTATATTTAATAATTGCAATGGTTCTTGTGGAAACACGTGGGTGTATACCTTTGCCCACTCGAAGAAGTCCAGCCTGGCACAAAGCAAAGGGCAAATGTGATCCCTGACACCCAGAATGGAGGGGCTGCCCACTCCTCAGGAGCTGGGCCCACTGATGGGGCTGAAGAACACTGGGGCCCAGCCTGCAATGCCTTGTCTGCCTTTCTCATCTGCACTCAGCCTTCCAACCAAACTGTGGGCACATCATCACTGCCCACACACCTGCCCCACCAGGACCACATGGGTCTGTTCTATACCTTCCTTCCCACCACCAGGCAGAACTCTCTGGTTTCTGGGAGGCAAACCAAGAATCATCTATATCCCCAGTCTGCCCCACCCCTCTCAATTCACCAGAAGGATGTGTGTGTGTGTGTGTGTGTGTGTTCATATGCAGTTTTAAGGGTAGAGGGAGAGGTGGGTAGCAGGTAAGCATGGAATTAAGAGTACATGAGGAAGGTGTCATGAAAACAGTGTAGTGGTACTCAATACTAATGGATGTAGCTAGCTGGTTGGATGGATGGATGGATGGATGGGTGGTTAGATGATGGATGGATGGATAGATGGATGGAAGATGGATGGATGACTGGTGGGTAGATGGATGGATGGATGGATAGATGATGGATGGATGGGTAGATGATGGATGGATAGATAGATGGCTGAATGGTGATGGACAAATGAATGTATAGATGAGTAGATGGGTAGCAGATGGATGACTAGTAGAAAGGAGAGCATGAATACATAAGTAGGTAGGAAGGTGGATGGATTGGTGGAAAGACAATGGGCTATGAAGTCCAAATCCTACTTTAGTCACTTACTGTACCTGTGACCCTAGACAAGTCACTTCGCTTCTCTAAGTTCCTGTTTCCTCGCCTGAAAAGTGGGAAGAATAATGCCTACCTCACAGCCTTGTTATGAGCTCCAAATTAGGTAACACGTGTAAAAATTTTCACAACATGTACAATGATATACAGACATTCAATATTGTCATAATGAATTCCAACCATGAGGTTCTGCCGTCACTGTCAACTCAAATGCATGGATGACCCCACACTTTTGATGTGACACCTTCAGAAGGAAGGATGGGGAGACTAAGGCGGTGCCCTGGGTCAGGGACGCAGCTGTTGGATTGTGCATCCAGGTCTGGCTTCAGGGTGGGGGCAGGGGGGACTGGTCACTGAGCCACACTTGCCTCCCCTGCTCAAACACGCAAATCATGTGGGTGGAATACACTCCCCATTTCCCCCCGGGGCCCTTGTCTCCCTGCAAGTGTCCTACTTTATTGTCCTTTCCCAGCCTCAGCTTTCTGGTCTGCAAAATGGCAAGAGTAAAGGGCACTCTTAGTGGTCCCAGGTTGTTGAGGTGCCAATGAGGTATTTGCAAACCGTGACATGGTGCAGCAGAGGCCTGAGACTCAGAGCCTGGGTGCGTAAGGAGCCAGGTGGGGCAGACCAGCTGGGGTTGTGCTGAGCTGGGGAGCACATCCTTGTGTCTTAAGGAGGCAGCTGATGGCTGTTACACAGAAGTATGGTCCAGGGATTTCTAGGTCTGATTTGCAGCAAATCAAGGACTCTACCCATTTAGTGTGGTGATAAAGAGGACAGAATCTGGGGCCGGGGGCCTGGGTCCAGCGTTGACCAGCTCTGTGGCCTAGGGAGAGGGTTAGCCTCTCTGTGCCTCAGTTTCCTTACTTTAATAATAGAGGCATTATGAGGATGAATATTTTGAATGTTTAAAAGTGCTAAGAACACGGTCTGACACTCAATAAGCACTGTATCTTAGCCACCATAATTATAGGAAATCTCCATTTTGAAACACAGATCACCATTTAAAGATTCCAATATCCCTGGCCATGGGCTCTAAGTTTTCACCCTCCATGCGGCAAAAATGTTCAATGTTACTACGATAATAACTTTTCCTTGTGTGTATCTCCTCCCCTGGACGTGAGAGGAGACTGGTGGGGGTCCTTCTCCATCCTTCTGGAGCACCTGATGGGAGGGAAGGAGTCGGCACACACCCCTATAGCCCCCCTGGGAGCCCCAATCTCTGCCCCAGACAATTTCAGCATCTTGTGTCCCCCTCACCTTCTACCATATCTCCTATCAATGCTCTATTTTATCCAAGACCCAAAGAACATATAAGAAGCTCTAATATTTGATGTATCACAGTGAACAAAAGAAATGACCAATTAAAGTATAATACACGTGAGCTATCCCAGTTTACGAGACATTATAATGAGAAGTTGTATATCAGTGCAATGTGGAACACCTAACAATATATTGAGCTCCTACTATGTGCTCAAACTGGGCCGGCGGTTCTTCATACATTATCTTTACATCTCCCCATTGTCCCCATTTTACTGATGAAGCAACTGAGTCTCAGAAAAGAGAAGCAGCTTGATATGTCATGCAACTGGTCAGAAGTGGTACTTGGATTTGCACCCAAATGGCCCAGTCTTCAGGCTGCTTCCTCCCCTCTGGCTGTCCTCTGCCTCCTGGTGCCACCAAACCAAACCTGTCACCCGACTCCGCCCAGATCCCAGTACACAGGGAATCTCATTGCAGTGCTGGACCAGCCCCAGCCAGCCCATGTTTGATTTTGTCTAAACTCCAGAAGCAGAGCGAGTGGGGCCATGTTCATTATTGACACAGCAAAATTAATTTCTGCCATCTCCCGCCCTCCCTTCCGTGCCCGGCCCCCACCCCTCGCCTCTCCTGTGAGTGCAGACGCACGGCTGCTGACTGGCGCTCCTGAAATGCCAACTTGCATTTCTCATCATTAATTTCTTTCTAAATGTCATTAGTAATTGTTCCTGCTCGACCAAAGAGTGCAATCCAGGCTTCCGCCAAGAGCACCCAGGACTCGTCTCTCAGCTGGCGGGGAGAAAGCACCCCCCAAGCCATTCCAGACCCGCACCCCTGCAGGAGGCAGCCAGCCCCGCTCCCAACAAGTTGGGATGGCAGACTGCTGCATCGAGAGACAAAGCAGGCCTCGGGCTTCCCGTGGATGGGCTCACCAACAGAAAAAAGCCTGCCCACGCTATCAGCCGAGTGGTTCAGTGCTCGGGCTCTGCAGCCAACCAGGCTGTCTGTGTTTGAGTCCCATCTCTGCCATTGCCTAGCTGTGCCTAAGTCTCCCCATCTGCAAAATGGGGAGAATAACAGCATGGGCTTCATAGGAGTGTCCTGAGGATGAATCAGGATAATGGATGCCGAGGGCCCCCCATGGTGCCTGGGGGTTGTTTCTGTTACTATTCTCCTGTCCTGGGGTGAGGTCTGCTCTTACTAGCTGTGTGACATGGCATGAAAGCAAGTCTCCCATCTGTGACAGCGGGACAACAACATCACATCAACTCTACCCCGGTGCCATTACCCACCCCCCCACCGGCCTTGGCTGGGCACTATGTTCATGTTTCACAAATGCTCTGCTGAGCCCCACAGGGAGCCTCCAGGAGAGACAGCTCTGGCCCAACGTCCCAGGGAGGATGGTGAGTCGCAGAAGGGAGGTCGCATGCCCAAGGTCGCAGTGACAGCAAGAAGCAACTCGGAGAATCCCCCCCTCCAGCCCTCAAGGCCCGTGTCTTTCCTGTCCATCCGGCTGCCTCTTTGTCTAAGTCGGTGGGGGTAGGGGGCGGGGAGGCAGGGTTTTGTACTGGGTCAACCTCTGGGAGCCTTGGACCCACCCGGCACCCACTAATTATGTAGTATTATTACTGTTTCTGAGAAACTGAAGGCATTTGGTCCAGGCTGGGACGGCGCCGGCAAGGGGCTGGGCTCCCGGCACACACAACGGCCACTGGCTGGAGGCTCCTGGTAGCTCCTGGCAACTCCCCTGTGCCCATCTGTCACGATGGCATGGTGCCCCTCTTAAGTCGGTTGGCCCCCCGCCCTAGGGCATGAATGACAGGCTCTGATGGGCAGACAGGCAGCCCGAGGCTGATTCCAAGTGCCAATCTCTGCCCGGAGCTGGGCCTTGGGGGGAGCCCCCCCCAGTCCCCACCTGGGCCTCCACACACTTCATTGCTCAAGCGGGCAGAGCCCCGGGTCTCATGAGGGCATCTAGGCACATCCAGGCAGAGGCTCCTCCCGGGCCTGTTCCACCCTTGCTCCTCTCTGCGGTGACCGCGGTAGACACTGCTCACCCCCACTGCCCAGAGCGGGACAGTCCCATGCCCTGAAGCTGGGTCACTCCCCTGGGAGGGAAGACCTGCTTGCCCCCAGCACCCGGCACCCAGCACCCAGAGGCCTGTCCTTGGCTCCTAAGGGATTGAGAGTCCCGCTGCCTCAGCCTCGGGGCTAAAAACACAGATGTCAGGCTGCCTTGTTCACACTCTGCAGCTCTAGCAGCTGTGTGACCCTGGGGAGCCTCAGTTTACCCATCTGTGACATGGAGATCATAGGAGGCCACACACGTGGGGTCACCACGAGGTCTCGAAAGACTACACGTGTGAAGAGAGGCAGTCAGGCTCCCAGTAAGCACTCAGGAGACGCGGTCTCATTTTTACCATGTTGGGGTGAGCGGCTCAGGCCCGGGCCCCGGACTCAGGAGGACGAGGAGCCATCTGTGGCCACCCCTCAGTCTTCTCCAGAGGCGGACCCTAAACAGCCACACACGGCCCCTCAGGAGGCTCAGCCTCCCACAGTGGTCGCAGTGGAACGAGACGGCGATGTCGCTGATCCACTTTATTGTGAGCAGGGAAGGCCGCGCCCCACAGATTGAGAGATACAGATAGATGGCGTCCGGAGACACAGTAAGGAAGGGGAAAGGCCCGGGTCCCCCAGGCCTCCTGTGATGTCACAGCGGTCACGCTGGGTCGTGTCGGGTCATGTGTAGTGTAGGAAACGACTGGCTGATAGGCTCTATGTTATGCTATGTTACGCCGCAAGCACACAACAAACGTCCATTGTGTTTGTCCTCATCTGTTTACCGTCCCTCTCCCCACAGCATTCGAGGGACTTGGCTTCCGTGCGTCCCCAACACCTGCACACATCTGGACAGAGAAGGTGCTCGGTGAACACCTGTGGGCTACACTGAGCACATCCACGCACGGCGGATTGAATGAATGAGTGAACGAAGGAGTGAACCAAAAGCCCACGGCACCCAGACCACGGTCTCGATGACGATGACAGCCGTAGCTGGGGCTGCCCAAACCTCCACCCGGTGCTGGAGGCTCTTCAGGGACCACTGCCTTTCGTCTGCCCAGCACCCACAGGAAGGCGCTGTCATGACCCCCCATTTGCTGGGCCCCATTGACGATCAGGGACTTGCTCAAGGGCACAGAGCAGCTCCCAGGCTGCTGGTCCACAGAGCGGGCTGGGCGCCGCCACACTGTGTTGTCATGCGGACTAGAACCCCCGTCTGTCAAAGGAGCTGGTGTCCTGTCACAAAGCCATCCTGCCCCGGCATGTGCCGTGGCTTACCCGCAGGGAGCCTTAGATGCTAAGTGCTTTTCACACGTGGGCTCTCCATCTTCACACCCACCCAAGGCAGTGGGTCTCACCTCATTTTACAGATGAGGAAACTGAAGCCGGAGAGATACCAATGTCTAAGATGGAACATAACGGAACAGACTGGGGGCTACTCCAAGCAAGCAACAGGTTCTCATTCACTGGAACCATGCTGGGTGTCACCAGGCACCTCCCTGTCGCTGTCCCAGGCCGAGCCCAGCCTGGCCCAGCTCTCGCAGCCGCAGCGGGGTGGCAGGGACTGGGCTGTCTTTAAGGTGGGATGGAGGGAGATGCTCCTACTCACAGAAAACTCAGCCAAAGAGTCAAATGCTAAGTATCTGCCTAGAGCACTTTTAATTTTTAATTATTATTAGTTATAATTATCTGGCTGGATCTGACGGCAGGAGTGCGCAGGCAAGGAAACTGGCTCCTCGGTTACCCATCTTATAAGGACCAGGAACTTAAAAACTGGGCTCCTAGAATCTGCAACCCTCGATTGCAACCTCCCTCTTTTTCTCCCTTCCTTGTTTATGTTCTCTTTCCTTTATTTTCCTCCTTTCTAGAAGCTCAAGAAATATGGTAAAACATGCAGGGATGGTTGGATGGATGGATGGATGAAGGAGGGCGTCTTCACCGGCCCAAAACTCATATTTGGGTGGGAAGTCAGGTGTAGACATAGTTATTACAATCTGCACTGGCAAAGGGATCAAGGGTTGAAACCCAGGGCCAGAGACGCTAAAGGAGGGAGAATCAGGGAGAGCTTCTCAGAGAAGGGACCCCCTGAGCTGAGCCCTGAAGCCTGAGAAGAAAGGAAGGGCAGCCAGGAAGCACCAATCTCGCCAAATCACCCAGATGAATGAAGCAAGAAGGTGTTCACCCACCTCCAGCCCCACTGCCCTTTTCTCTGTACCTTGGACACCCCAAATCTGTCCATGCCTCTGAGTCTTTGCACTGGCTGTTCCCTTCCCCAGAAGGTTGCCCAGCTCTTCCCCACACTGGCTCCTTTTCAACCTTCAGGACTCTGTTGAAATGCCAGCCTTCCTTGACCACCCAATCCAGTTTTTCATTCTCAACATCCCCTCACCCTTGCCCCGAGACACACACACACACACACACACACACACTCTCTCTCTCTCTCTCTCTCTCACACACACACACACATCATTCTCCATCACCTACAGTGTTTTACTGTCCTCAAAATTCTACAGTCTGAAATGACCTAGTTCATGTATTCACTGACTTATTGATGGTTATCTCCCAAAGAACGACAGCTGGGTGAGAACAGGGACCGTATCGACCTGTTCACAGTTGTGCCTTGGGCCCCCGTGATGGCGCTCCCCTAGAGTAAGTACTCAGCACATACTCGTAAATGGAAATGGAATGAGGGGAAGGGTCAACCCAAATGTCCTCAAGCGCTCAAAAGAAGGGTCCCAGGGGAGCTCAGACCACGCCCCTGGCTCACAGACACCTCCCCCTGGCTGGGTACCAGGATTCAGCCTGGCAGGGCCCAGCTCACCCCATTGGAAAGGCTCCAGGTTGCTTGTTAGAATACCTAGCTCTGCTTTTAATCAATTGTAATCATTTAGCTGGAAGCGGCATGATTAGGCACACACTAGCAAACAGTGTGAGCTAATCCTTTAAATGCGCCCGCTCAACGCAGGGCTGGCCGCTTTGCCGCCGCAGGCCCCGGCTCGGGGAGCGCTTCCTGCAGCCGTCGCTTTGTCAATGAGGGAGTCTAGATTCCAGGGCACAGGGCGGGCCCACTGCTCCCCCCAGCCCAGCCCAGCCCCATTCCCGAGCTCTAAGGAATGCCAGAACATCCCCCATCGGAGAGACCCTTCCTCGGGCTCGAGGCTCCCCGTGACAGCACCCGGCAAGGCTGCCATAAGGGGGCAAATGGCAACAGCAGGAAGCTTGAGGTCTTCTGAGGTCCCTGTCTCCACGACCAGACCTAATCCTTCCTCTGCCCAAGTCTAGCCTGAGCTGAACTCACCCCCTTGCTTGCCACAAGGTTTGCAGGCTCCGGGCCTCGAGCTCCAGCCCAGCAAACGCTGCGTTCAGGCCTGGCACCGCAGCTCGGGCCCCAGCACGCTTCTGCCGGGGCCCACCTGCGCGCGGGTCCTTTTGCATCCCCTGTTCCTGCCACTGTGCTACCTGCTCGGCCCAACTACTAAAATAGTTTCCAGGTCCCCTGACATGAAGGCTTTTTATAGATCAGCACTGCAGGCCTCATTTAAATCTATTAGCTCATATAAATGGCAATTCACTTAAACTTTGGAGGGTTTCTGTTTGCCTTGGTGGCAGAGACAATTTGGCTTTGCATGTGGCTCTGCCATTTGCTAGTGACCCAGGACACGCCACTTAAGCTCTTGGAGTCTCAGTTTCCATATCTGTACATGACCATAAGAGGACCTACTTCATGGGGTTGGGCTGAGACAATCTGTGCAAAATGCTTAGGTCAGAGCGTGGCCCCCAGGAGGGAGCCACCCAGGGGAGGTGACTGTTCAAACTATTTCTTGTCCAATGCCATGGGGGAGCTCGCCCACCCTGTCCGAAGCCAGCCCTGTAGGGCTAGTAATTCGCACACTGCCTGCATGCATTCCCTCAGCGACAGTGAAGAATGGGTTATCGTGAGCCTCAGGAAAGACAGAAGGACGTGCCATCCTGCCCAGGGTCTGTGGCTCAGAGGTGTCCACAGGGATTCCGAGACAGCTGGGCTGGGCGGCTGAGCTGGCCCCTCCCCTCAGGTCAGCTAACCCCTGGCAAGAGGCCCAGAGGGCCCCAGGCTTTCATCTGCTGAGGCCCGAGGCTGGAAATGCAAGGGCAACAGCCCTGACATTTTTGGGGTCTGTGGTTTACAGAGTTGTCTCGCAGGGCCCGCACCAAATCGGTATACTGCCCTTTGCTGAGCCACGGGCAAGGCCCAGGGAAACGGGGCAGTGGAAAAGCCCGGGCCAGAGGCAGCCAAAGGTGGGAATGGGTCTTGAAGCCCTGGCCTCTGTGGCCTTCCCCCCTCGCCTCACCGCTCTGCACACCCACCTCCTCCCTGCGCCCCACTGTGGGTGGCCAGCGCCCACGGCCTTCACAGGTGGCTGGGCGCCACAGACGGAGGGACTCGGCATCTCACTGTGGAAGCCCTAGTGGAAGGGGGCCCTGCAAAGTCATCTGACCCTCAAGTGCCTCATGCTAATCATATGCTAATAACCAGGGTCCCGGTAATGTGAATACTATGAGCCGGGTTGCCTGTGGGCCAGTCACTGAGCCAAGGGCTCCCGCAACACAACTATGAGGTAAGAACTGTTAATACTCCCATTTAACAGATAGGAAAACTCCAGCCTAGAGCTGGTAAGTGAGGGAGCCAGGGCTGCTTCACAGACTGTGCTTCCTGCCTCCCCGACTGCAGCACTCCAGACACCTCAGCCCACAGGGGCTTCACCACCTTTCCCCCCTCCCTCCCTCCCTTCCTCCCTCCCTTCCGCAGAGATTCTTCCCACACAGTGGACGTTCGTGGGCTCCCCTCCCCCACCCCGGGCCGCAGTTCAGTGGAGCAGGGGTGGACAGCTGACTGCCAACCACGGGAGCTCAACCATCAGATTCCCTCTCCAGGGATCTAGAACCTGGTGCCTGCGCGTCGGCTGTTTTCAGCAGTCACCGCTTCCGGGTGGGCTGGGTGTTCCGTCTGGCTACCTGCGTCACCAAATCCCCGCACTAGAGCCCCTCTGTTGAAATACCGGCAGCACCGGCCACCTTCTTCCTAGTAGAGACAAGCCCAGAAAGCCAGGCTGCACGAGAACGCAGTATGAACCAGAAAGAGGCAGAAGGCAGAGTGTCACTACCTTGAGAAAGGGGCACTAGGTTCTTAAGAATAGGGGCCCTCAGAAACAACACCACTCCCTGCACTTGGCAACCAAAAGTCACCCTGTGTCACTACAAGTCCATTCCCCATCCGGCTCGAGCTAAGCCCAGAGAGTGATGCCTGCGCACGCCCAGAGATTTTGCCCACTACCACAAGTCTTGGGGCCACGGGATGCAAGTGGACAGAGCTTAAAATGCTTGAAGACAACTGTCCCCCACTTCCACAGCAATCTGCCCGCATCTTCTCCTGGTGAATGGTTCCCTGAAAGCTCCTTGGAGTCAGGCTGGGTCCGCAGAGCCTAGCACGCTGCCTGAGCTCCCTGGGCGTGCATGCATGCGTGGGTGTGTGTGCGTGCGTGTGCGTGCGTGCGTGTGTACCCAAACCCTGCTTAGTCTCCCCTCTCTCTTCCCCCACCTGCAGCCCCTGGCAACCATCCGTGTTTTCTGTTCCGATAGTCTTGCCTTTTTCTGGAACACCAGGTAAATAGAGCCATGTAGCATGGAGCCTTTCGAAGCTGGCTTCGATCCACCGGCACTTGCAATTCATCCAAGTGGCCACGTGTAACGGCGGGCCACTGCCTGAGGGTACCACACCTGTCCATCGGTTCCCAGGTAAGGGACAATTGAGGGGTTTCCAGTGGGGGATGGAGGCTTTGGTGTGAGCATGTTTCTAGTTCTCCAGGATAAACACGTAGCAGGAGGATAGCTCGGCCAAATGGTAAGCGTATGTTTAACTCGATAGGGACTCACGAACTAGTCTGCCAGGTGGTCGTACACTTCCGCCTCCCACCAGCAACCAGTGCGGGGGTTCCGGCTGCCCCTTCGCACCCTGGCCAGCACTCGGCAGGGCCAGCTTTGTGCTTCTGTTTTGATCATCCTGCTAGGTGTGTGGTGGTGTTGTATTGGGTTTTTGTCTGCACTTCCCTAATTATAATCATGTTGAGTGTCCCCACATCTTCGGTGAAGTGTTGAAATGCTTCGCTTGTTTTACAGTGGATTTTCCCCTTCGTTATTAAGTGGTGAGGGTTTTTTTTTTTTTTAATGTCCTGGATACAAGTCCTTTATCAGATAGGTGATTTGCACATATTTTCTTCCCGTCTGTGACTTTTCATTTTCTTAACAGTGTCTTTCAAAGACCAGACTTCTTACATTTTGACTCAGGGTGGAAATCGGATAATACTTCTTCTCTACTTGGATTCCCAGCACAATGGGGATAAAATCCAAACTCCTTTGCTGTCCTACAAACCCCGCCATGACCTGGTCTCCTCCTGCCAGCCCTCTCCACACCCCTCCTCCTTACTTACTGGGCTTTAGCCGCCTTTTGCCTTCTATCGTCCCAGCAGTACACTCAGCTCACATGGCCACAGGGCCTTTGCACTCATGGTTGTCTTCCACACACTTTCCTTCTCACCAGCCAGGTCTCAGCTCAAATGCCACCTCCTCAGAGAGGTCCTCCCTGACCACACTCACCAAGGATTACTCAACCTCATCCCCATCACATGCCAGCCTATCACCTGATTTTATCTTCTTTGTGGTGACCAGGACAGGACACTATCAGTCCCTCTTGAACGAAGGCCCTGTGGGTGTTTCTCTCTCTCATTCAGCACAGTCTTATCAGTTCCTAGATCTAGTGCCTGGCTACAGTGGGCCCTCCATGCATATGTTCTGAACAAATGGATAGCAAAGCTTAGTACCCTCTCCTGCTCCTAATCACTCTGATATGAATGTGCTCCAGTCTGTCCCAAGTCCTTTAAATCAATGTCAGTCTTCGGGCAGAGCCAGAGGAACTCAAAATCAGACGGGACTTCCACCTCCCTCATCCTGGCAACTGTACTCCTGTTAATGCATCCTAAGAGAACATTCTGTTTGGAGGTAGACACATCACTGGGACACAGACCAAGCCTGCCAGGGTCAAATCCCATCTGTTACCTGTATATTCACAGCAGGAATTTCCAGTTCTACTATGAGAACAATCCTAAGCCTTGTATATTAAGACCTCTCGGCTCAGAGTAACTTGTGCCTACAAACATTAGTTTCCCGGAGTCTCCCCACAGGATCTCAAATGACATACAGCCAGGAGAGCCAGTCAAGGCTCCAGCAAGGACCCTACATCCCGTTGTACACACAAAGCCCCACACGTCACCCCTGGAGAACAGCGCACCTGCCCGCCAGCCCCAGGTTCTGCGTAATGACATAATGACGATGAAAACTTCGATGCCTGAAAAACCCTCCTCTCCAAAAACCAGAAAATCGCTATTCAAGTTACTTAAGGAAAGCCGTTATTTGCGTAGATCTGGTGTTGCTACAACACTTCCACATTTAAATGGTCTGTAATTTAAAACATTCTTTGCAGAAAAGAGTCACTCATTAAGGCTATAATTTAGCGAAGTTCTCAGCATTTGAGGACCTGCCTTCAAGGCTGACGGGATGACCCAGGAAACCACCAGCTCACAGGAACCACTCTGATGTCTGGGACAGTCTACAGCCCCAGGTGAGGGCAGCCGAAGTGGGTCCACAGCTCCCTGGGCCTCCACATCAGGTGGGCCTGCGGCGCAGTGATACACAGGAAGCTCACAAAAGGCAGGACCGGGCGACATCCATGGGAAAAACCTTCAGGCCAACAAGGGAGGAGAGCACCCCTTTCTTGGCATCCAGGACAACGTGGGAGGACCAGAGGGCTGAGCGAGTTGAAAGTTTAAGTAAATCATAGTTTACAGGAGCTGGTGGGTTTCCAAGAGGCCTGCCGTGTTGAGCTATAAAAAGCTTCGGTTTTCTGGGGACCCGTCTAGTTTGGTAGTGGCACCAGGCAGGTAAGGCAGGTGGGAGGGAGGGTATGGCGGGGCACAGACTGCACTTGGCAGGACGCACGGCCAGCTCGGGGGCAAGGAGGCTTCCTGCAGAGCCTGCCATTCAGGTGCCCGCACGCCTCTCCCTCGGTCAGCTGGGAGGGGGCGCAGCTAGCCGGGCCTAGCTCAGGTTGTGGATCGAGGCGGGAACAGCGGTGGGCCCTGGGCGTGTCACCACCTTGCTGGTGGCACTTGGAAGTGGAACCCCCTCTCTGGGCCTGGGTCCATAGAGTTAGGTCCTTAACTGTCCCACAGCATGACAGAATGAAGTCAGCTCTCCCTGCCCGGCCTGACATGGGGCCAGCCCGCGGGAAGGGACCCTGACTGTCGGATAGTGAATCCCCACTGAGCCCTGCAGGGGCCTGTTTTCATTTCCTCGGGGTGACCGCCCAAGCTGGGTTGTGTCTCTGGGCTGCACAGGCTAGGTCTGTACCCCTTCAACCCCAGGAAAGGGGGACCCCACTGCTGCCCCTCGGTGACATTATGACTCAACCATGCTGCTGTGGCCTCAGCCTCATCCCCAAGGAAGGGCCCGACTGCTGAGTGCCAGGTCAGCACTCGCCCGGGTGGGCAGGCGGGGCGCGCTTCCAGTGGGCAGACCCTGTGGGTCACGGTGTGCACAGTGCTGGGGGGTGGGGTGACAAACTCCAGCTCTCCTTTGCTTCTGGGCACAGGACAGCATTACCTTCCTCGTCCCCTTTGAAACTGGGCACAGCCACATGACTGGATCTGGCCAAGCCAACATGAGAGAGGGAGATGCATGTAACTGCCCAGAGGAAGCTTTGAGGGCTGGTGTCTGATTCGCCACCTCCCTCATGCTGTTTGTAGAAAGTGGTGTTATTCTCGGTGTACGGTATCGAGGCATGCCTGCACGTACGTGTGGTATTTCTGGGGACGTCCATGTGGTACTTCTTTCTCAGGTGTCATGGTTATGCTACGCGTGTGGTATTCGGTGTGTGTGCGCGCGCACATAGTATTTCTGGGTGGACATGTGACCAATCCAGTGTTACAAGAATTTCCTGCAGGGCGCCTGGGTGGCTCAGTCGGTTAAGCGACTGCCTTCAGCTCAGGTCACGATCCCGGAGTCCCTGGATCGAGTCCCACATCGGGCTCCCTGCTCAGCGGGGAGTCTGCTTCTCCCTCTGACCCTCTCTCCTCTCACGCTCTCTCTCACTCTCTCTCTCAAATAAAACAAATAAAAAAAAGAGAACTTAAAAAAAAAAAAATTTCCTACAAAAGCCAGCAGGCAAGAAGGCAGCTTCACCTGGACACAGGTCTGAGCCTCAGAAACTCATAACGGGTAGGACACCAGGAGGAGGGGCTGCAGGGGCCTGGGGAGGACGATCCACACAGCATCCCCTCACAAGGGCCATGTGCTGCCCCCGAGGGCACCATCAGCCTCAGGACCCCGGTGGGCACCCCATCCTCTGACTTGGGGCCCAACCCGACCGCTCTCACTTTTCTGGCTTTCCCGGGCTGGAGGATCCAAGACCCCAGATCTAGGTCCTGGCCGCACACAGCCCCAGGATTCAGCCATGCAAGCTGCGGAGACCACCAGCCACGGATCCAAAGCTCCGCTGAACATCATCACGTAAGACTGGGGGAGAAACAGGCTCCCCAAGAGGGGAAGGGGCTGGCACAGAAACACCACCACCGGGGCGCCTGGGTGGCTCAGTTGGTTAAGCGACTGCCTTCGGCTCAGGTCATGATCCTGGAGTCCCGGGATCGAGTCCCGCATCGGGCTCCCGGCTCACCGGGGAGCCTGCTTCTCCCTCTGACCCTCTCCTCTCTCATGCTGTTTCTCTCTCGCTCGCTCTCCAATAAATAAATAAATAAAATCTTAAAAAAAAAAAAGAACCACCACCACCGAGAGCCTTCTGACTGCTCACCAGGCTGCTCCAGTTCGGCTCATCTGAGAGTGCTGGGCAACAGGCCCAGGAGGCCACCCCACGCCAGCCTCCACGAGGGCTGCCACTGGGACCACACCAAGCACCTGTTGCTTTTTGGGCGGGGGTGAGGCTAAGTACAAGACCCCACCATCCTGGCTTCACCCCAAGACCCTCGGTGCCCCTGGGGGCCCCGAAGAGCCCCAGGAGGGGCGTGCAGCGGACGAGCGCACTCACCTGCAGCTCGGTCTGGAAGAAGAACTTCTGTGGGCACTGTGAGCAATCGTAGATCTTGTCCTCCTGCCCATGCACGGCAAAGATATGCTGCTGCAACTTGTTGGCCTGGACAAAGACTGGACATGGACACAGCCGTCAGGGGCCCAACTCTGGGGACACCAGCCCGGCCACCTCCGCACCACTCCCAAGTAGGGATCACCCAACCACGGACATAGTCAGCCAAATACCGGCAGCTACCAGAGAGGGCTCGAGCCAGCGGAGCTGAGCTCTGCCACTTAGGGGCTGGGCAACATTGGATAAGTCACTTAACCTCTCTGGGCTTCATTTCCCCCTCTGAAAAAAATGGGGATCATTAAAGTACGTAGCTTACTGGGTGTCTGGGAGGATCAAATGGGTTAATACTTGCAAAATGCTTAAAAGATGGCCTGGCACATGATTAGTCCAGGGAATGTCATCACCATCATCATCATCATCATTTGCCAGATACCTTCTGTGTGTGGGCTCCTAACTCCAGCACAGCCCTGTAAGGCGGGCACCATTGTTACCCTCATTTTACAGAAGAGGAAACTGAGGCACTGGGAATGCTAAATGACTCATCCTAGGTCCCACTGCTAGCAGGTGGCAGAGCTGAGAGTTGAATTAAATAAATTTAACACATTGTCTAATACAAGAAGGTGCTCAATGAACACGAATTACTATTCTTGTTGAGATTATTATCAGCAGCCTCAGATCCCCACGCCGGGGCCCCAGCGTCCTGAGTCGGCAGACCTGGCAGCCAAGGCCCCTCGGTGCTAGCCTCTGCCTGGCCTGCAGGGTATGATGGTAGCAGATGGGTGGGGGCTCCCGAGATTGAGGGGGAAGGGGCACCAGGGTGTTCCAAGACTCGTGCACGCTGGAGACTTCCCCGCAGCACAGCCCCTTCCTCAGGCCTGTCATGGGGCGGGTCACAGCCCTGGCTTCTGGGTGGCAAGAGTCCACGAGGCTGCCCCAGCCCTGGGCACACACAGGAGTTGGCCCCGAGGCAGCTGTGTGTCTGGGAGGTGAGCACTTCAGATATCCCCTCCTGCCAGGCGCCCTCCCTGGGGTGGGCTTCCTGCCGAGGCAGACGACAGATGTCGGGGGAGGCAGGGGGAAGGCCAGGGCTCCCCCACGCACACCGGCTGCCATCTGGGCAGCAGGAGGGGGGATGGCAGAGCCCCTGAGACTTGCCTCGGGCCGGGACAGCCGCTCGCCCGGGCGGGCAGCCAGGCTGGGGGCTGGGGGCCAGGGGCTGGGGACTTGGCCAGCAGAGCTGCCCTTGACCCCTCCATCCTGGAGCATGGATGGACAGGGCCCGAGGAAGGCGCAGGAGGAGGGGAAGCCAGGAGGTGTGTATAGAGAGAGCCCCACTGTTGCTGGACAGAGCTCCCAGCTCCGGAAGAGGAGCCTAGAGCCCATGGAAGGCAACAGAGGGGTGAGGCTGGGCTGGAAAAAGCAGTTATGCAGGGGGGTAAGGGGTGGGCTAGGAAAGAGGGCCCTCAACCTGCCTAAGAGGAGGGGCCAGAGGTGGGGCGTGGCGTGGGCCAGCTCTGCATGGGGCAGGCAGGGTGATGGGCTGTGGGTCCCTTGGGGACTCCAGGTCCACGTCAGGGCGGGAGCATATGCAATTAAAAGGCTGGGCCCTGCATCCCCACCCCCACTCCCATGCACACTTACCTGTGAAGCACACGGGGCATTTGAAGGTGCCGCCCATGCCCTCAAAGCTGTGCTCAATGAGGTGACAGAGGAGCTTGGCTGGGGAGTCGAACATCTGGTTACACAGCTTACACTCGTGATTGATGCCTTCCTCTGCAAGGAAAACGGCGGCCATCAGTGACCCTGCAAACCGTGTCGCCCTCTGGGCAGGAGCCCAAGGGCCCCCAGTATAGCCCAGGCCAGCCTCTCCCTGGTCCCCAGAACCAGGGCTGGTGTGGGGGCCAGAGATGCCAAGACCCATCCCAGCTTCAAATGGCCCTGCCCCCAGAGGCTGACAGACCCCGCCGGCCAGCCCTAAATATCTAGCTCTGGAAGGCATCATTTGCTGTGATTTCTCTTGCTGGTCAAGCAAGAATGTGTACAGGCCATGATCAACAGCTTGAGTCTGAGACCACGTCACAGTGGAGAGGAGCCAAGGATGGGGTCTGCACAGAGAAAAGGAGTCCAACCAGAATTTTTAAAAATCCAGTAGAATATTTACTGAGCACATACTGTGTGCCAGGCACTTTGAGCTGGGGATTCTGTGGGGACCTAAACAGATAACGTGCTTGTCCCCATTCTAATGGTGGGGGAGACACATAATAAAGATGACCAACACATAACACAGCATCAGGAGGTAACGTGAGAACATGGGGCTCCCTAGGTGAGAGTCAAGGGCAAAGGCCCTGAGGTGCGCCTGGGATGTGCTAGCTTACCGGTAGCAGGAGGGCAGCGTGCCTGAAGCCTGGGGGCCGGGATAGGGGAGGTGAGGTCAGAGGGGACACAGGGATGCCCATCACCCCAGGCCTTGCTGGCCACTGGGGGACTCTGGCTTTTACTCGGAGGCTTGAGCCACCACAAGTACATGTCACCAAAACAATAACAAAATGATCTTTTTAAAAATTTTGGAACAGATGGCCTAAGGACAGTGGCTGATGGACAAAGAGCAGACACCCCCCAGACAAAGGTCAGACACCCTCTCCTTCCATCTACCCACCTGGGAGCCGCTCTGACCTCACACCTTCACTCAGAGGTGCCCAGGGAAGAGAGTGTGCCCCAGGCACCAGCTTCTCACCAGCACCCAGGGGAGCAGGGCCAAGGTCTGGCGCCCCAGGCCAGAGTCAGCAGGGCAGGGCTCGGGTCCCCACAGCTGCTCCACAGTGTGTGGCCCGGGCTCCAGTCCACGCAGAGGAAAAGGGCGCCCCCTGAGCCCCTGTCCCACGAGGCTGTGTGAGGATGGGAAGAGGCCAGCATCTGCCCCCAGTGTGGCCTGTGGCTCAGCAGGGGGTGTGGCGGGGAGTCACCCTGGCTTGAATGTCGCCTCACCCAGGATTGGAACCTGGTGCTGCACTCACTGCATGATCTTGGGCAAGGTACGTAACCTCTGTGTGCCTCAGTTTCCTCTTTTCTCAAATACACGATAACTGCCTTCCTTACCACTACACACCCATGAGCATGGCCAAAATCCAGAACACTGATGATAGCAAGTCCTGACAAAGATGTGGAGCATCAGGAATTCTCACCCACTGCTGCTGGGAATGCAAAATGGCACAGCGACCCTGGAAGACGGTTTGGCGGTTTGTCACAAAACGAAACATACTCTTACTATATGATCCAGCAATCTCGCTCCGTGGGTATTTACCCAAAGGAGCTGAAAACTTGTATTAACACAAAAAGCTGCACACGGATGTTTACAGCAACTTTCTTCATAATTTCCAAACCTCAGAAGCAACCAAGATGCCCTTCAGTCCGTGAATGGATACACAAACTGTGGTCCATCCAGATGATGGATTATTATTCAGCGCTAAAATGAACTGAGCTACCAAAGACATGGAGGAAACTTCCATGCATATTACTCAGTGAAAGAAGCCAATCCGAGAAGGCTACATGCTGTATGATTCCAACTCTTCTGGAAAAGGCAAAACTATGAGGACGATAAAAAGATCAGTTGGTTGCCTAAGGTGGGGGCAGGGATGAACAGAGCACAGAGATTTCGAGGCAGTGGAAACACTCTGTATGATATTATGACGATGGATGGATGTCATTACACATTTGTCCAAACCCACGGAAGGTACCACACCGAGGGGGAACCCCAAGGCAAACTATGGACTTTAGGTGATTACAATGTGTCACTGTAGGTTCATCTTTGCAAAAAACATGTACCTGGTCATTCTGGTGAGTGGCCCGGATAATGAGGGAGGCCATGCATGTGCAGGGCAGGGAATATAAGGGAAATCTGTATCGTCCTCTGATTTTATCATAAACCTCAAACTGCTCTAAAATTAGTAAAAGTTGGGGTGCCTGGGTGGCTCAGTCGGTTGAGCGTCCAACTCTTGATTTCTGCTCGAGTCATGATCTCGGGGTCCTGAGATCGAGCCTGGCATCAGGCTCCACACTCAGTGGGGAGTCTGCTTGTTCCTCTCCCCCTGCCTGCCCCATCCCCTGGGGCATGCGCACGCTCTCTTTCTCTCAAATAAATAAATTAAATCTTTAAAAAAAATAAAAAATAAGTAGAGGTCTTCAAAAAAAGTCACCCCTCCCCCAATAGCCTTCCTCTTATAGTTCATGTGACAATTAAATGAATAAATAATACAGGGTGCCCCTGGGTGGCGCAGTCGGTTGGGCGTCCGACTCTCGGTTTCGGCTCAGGTTCTGACCTCAGGGTGATGGGTTCAAGCTCTGCAGTGGGCTCTGAGCTCAGGGGAGAAGTCTGCTAAAATTCCTCTCTTCCTCTTCCTCTGCCCCTCCCTGCTCTTTCTCTCTCAAATAAATAATCTTTCCCCCCAAAAAAGGTAAATGAACTAATACATGAAAGAGGAATTTGACAGCCCCTGGCACACAGCAAGTGCTCAATAAGTGTTTGTTGTCAGGCATGCCAGTATCCGTGAGAGTATTATCTGGGACAGCCAAGGACACAGGCTCCCTCTCGGGCTCCCCCAGGGAACCAGCCTCACCAAAGGTGCCAGGTGCTCTGATTTGCCCTCAAAGGCAAGAATTAGGTAGCAGAGGGGCTCTGCCAGTGGCAAGACATGAACACAGATGGGCTGAGGCTCCTGGCGAGTCCCTGGGTCCCCAGGCCCTGGCAGGGGCTGGCAGGGACAGCATGCATCCCCCAGCCCCCCGGGCACCCCCCGCAGAGGCGCACGCACACACGTGCGCGTGCAGGTGGGCCTGCCCCACATAGCCCACTGGCTGGAATCTACCGGGTGTTTGTCGTGCCCCTGGAGCCCCGGCAACTAGGCCACACGCACCCGACAGAGATTCAGGCGGATCTTCCATTTCTACTGGCAGAAAAGGAATTCATTGACAAGTCTGGGGACACGGGGCAGGCTCAGCACGCTCGCCGCATAGGCCCTACTCACGTCCTCCGCTTCCCTTGGGGGGACTCTCATCATAATTAGAGATGGCCTCCTGTGTGGGGGCTGCCTCAGAAGACCCCCAACACACCCCCTGCCCCCCCACAAACAATGCTTCTCAGTGCCTGGCACAAATAAGGAATGGATGAACTGAAGGCAGAGAGGGACCACCCTTATATAGGGCCTCCCTGGTAGAATGTGGACACCTCTTGGGCATCAATAAGGCAGACGGTATGTGAAATGATGATTGTACAGAGGTTTCTATTATCGTTCATAATATAACTTACGTTTAAGCTGATAATATAAATTAAAAATCGAATTAACCCTGCTTGCTGGTAAAACCCCATTTCTAGGAAAGAGAATTAGACCACTTGCTAAGGTAACAGCCAACTGGGGGTGGTGCTCTGAACAGGATACAAAGCCCTCCCCCCATCCATATGGATCCCACCTGCACACCACCTCCAAGCAGCCTCCCCTGACTATGCCAACGTGCACAGCTGCACCTGGCTGGCCACCGTGACCCCGGGTTCATCGATTCTGATCCCGGCAACTACGTGATGGGCACAGATAATGGCTTCTCCTCCAGCCTCCACAGCATCAGGCCCCTCCTGGACCCGCAAAAGGGGCTCGGGAAATACTCACGGAGGAGAGATGCCCCCTGCTGGGCCCTCTCCCCCTGCCCAGCCAGAGCCAGCTCCCCGGGCGGGGATGGCAAAGAGGATTTACTGCTCTCTGCCGAGCAGGGCCTTTATCCACTTCGCTGTGAATGGAGACGTGCCGTCTGATGCACAAACACCGAGAGGACAAAGAAGGCTCCCGCAACTTATAAATCAGAGAACTCATGTCTGACAGTCACTTTCCGTTCTCCAAGTGCCGAGCAATTCATCAGCCGGTCCCTCCTGATTCACAGACACCATTACACCCTGCACCCACGTTCATAAATATGTGCACAGGCAGGCAGCCCTGGGGCCGCCAGCCCGTTCCGGGGCCCCAAAGAGCTGCCATTTAAGCACATCACACCCCCAAACCGGGGTCGATTCGAGGTTGTGGGCTACTCAGTTCAAGAGCCCGATAGACAACTGCGTGCCCCTGCATCCTTTCCTCGCTCGCCCCCTCGCCACATGTTAAAGGGAGTCAAACCTGGAGAGACGGGGGAGGGAAAATAAAACAAGCACAAAGTGAAAACGGAGTGAAAAACAAGAAAGCCGGAGGGGCTCCCACAGACCCGAGAATCTCTCCCACTCGGGCCAGGCCTTCTGGTCTGCAAAGCGGCTTTCTGAAGGACAAGGCCCTCTCCCCACCGGATGGGGTTGGAGGTGCTCCCCGGGGTGTTCATCATGTGTACCTCTGCCTATTCAGCCATCCAGGAAAATGGGGGGGGGGGAGGAGCTGCCCTAGTTAGCATGCAAACACTCCTGTGCATGCCAGTGACCCGATACCAGCCAGCCCACGGATACTGACAGAATCCGCCACTGCCGTGGCTGCTCACCCCGCCGACGCGGACGAGCTCTCGTCTGTCCCAAGCCGCGGCCTCCACAGAGAGTGGCACCCTCTGAGAATAACTTTCCCGAATTATATAAGATCACACCTTCTCGGCAGACACCTTGGAGCAGAATGACAAAGCTGTCTGGGAGCCCACAGGCCCCTCTGTCCCGGCACGGGGGGTGGCTGGAGGATTTTGTGAGTTAAGACGCAAAATCACTTCCTCTCCTTTCTATCCTTTTTTTTTTTATAGCACATGACAGGCATCCATAAGAGAGACCCACACAACTCAAGTGAATTATGCAGCCCCACTCATTTGTAAAGTGAAATGCAGATTTTTGCCTGCTCACTGTGCCAGATCTTTCCTCCCGGTCCCTGTAAGTTGGGGGGCTGGCACAGGGAATCCATTGATTTATTATGATTTTTTAAAAAATAAAAATAAATAAAAACCCGAACTGCCAAAGAAACAACCCAGCAAGGCACGAAAATCCCAGAGTCCCCCCCACAACCCTCTTTTTTTTTTTTTCCCTCTGCTCAGGAATAATAAGTGTTAATTTTACACTTCATTTCTCAAAAAAATAATAGGATGTGCCTTTGCTTAAAACCAAGTCAGCCTGCTGGAACCTTTCAGGCTGAAACTGTGTCAGCCCAAAAGAGGAGCGGAGGGCTTTGTGGAAGAGCACCGTGCCGAGATGATAGCTTCCTGTAATGTTCTCGGTACCGACTTTTGTCTCCAAAAGCATTTGATCCTGGCAGACACATACTTATTTCCATACAGGTCTTGGGGGAAGCCAGGAGGAGAGAGAGCTGATTATCAGAATCCTGAAGGTGAAGCTCAGGTGGGCCCCACTGATGTCAAAGGCAGGCCTGGGCACACATTCGGAGGCCATAATTTGCTGCCTGGGAGGGAGGGGCGGCAGGCTGCGGTGGGGAGTGGACAGGGCATTGTTCTCGGGCTCTAATATGCACTGAGTGCGGCCTGCTCCCGCCATATCACTGGGCCCGGCCTGGCCCTTCTCTAAGCAGGGACCCCACTCAGGGAAGCTGACCCAGGAGCGGTATCATTACGGCACAGATCCCTCCAAGAGGAGAGGACCAGCAACTGCCACCTGTGTTGACAGGGGGCATAATTAGCCACCTTCCATTCGGGAAGCAGCAATTAAGGACACAAAAGTGAGAACTAGAAACACTTGAGTTTGAGTCCCAGTTCCAGTCATTCGCTGGGTGTACTTGGGTAAGTTATTTAACCTCTCTGAGCCTCAGGGCTTCTGCTACAAAATGGGAAGCATCATCACAGGGTTTTTGTAAGGCTGCAAAGCAGCCTGCTTCTGCCGCAGGATGTCTGCCCTCAATGAAACTCTCTCCCCGCCTTGTCCTCCTTCCCTCACTTCATTCAGGAGTCTGCCTAAATGCTACCTCCTCCGAGAGGCCTTTCTGGATGCCCCGCACTAAAGCAGGGCACACCCCCATCCTTTCTAGCACCTCACCCACCTTTAATTTCCTTTATAGTGCTTATCACCACCTGGCATATTACAGAGTTGACTGTTTGGGGGTTTTTTTGTTGTTTTTTTTTAAAGATTTTATTTATTTATTTGAGACAGAGAGAATGAGAAAGAGAGAGCACATGAGAGGGGGGAGGGTCAGAGGCAGAAGCAGGCTCCCTGCCGAGCAGGGAGCCCGATGCGGGACTCGATCCAGGGACTCCAGGATCATGACCTGAGCCGAAGGCAGTCGCTTAACCAACTGAGCCACCCAGGCGCCCGATTGTTTGGTTTTTTTAACTGACTTCCTCTCTCACACATCTTACACACGCACACGCACGCACACGCACAGAGCGACGTAAGCTCCGTGAGAGGTATTTTGCTCATACTATGTCACCAGTGCCTAGAATAGGGCCTGGCACACAGTAGGTGCTCAATAAATAAGAAATGAGCGACTCGTGCAAAGCACTTAATGCAATGCTTGGAACATGCGGTAAGGTTCCTGGTAAATGCTGGTTACCACACACCACTGGTCTCCCCCCAAAACTGGAAGGACTGGTGGCTTATAAAATCTGTGCTTGCTTTCCGAAACTCGCTAGTCAGATGCTCACAAAATGGCCTGCTCCAGGAGTGCAGACCTGGAGAGTCCCCCTTAGTGGACCGAAAAGGAAAAGAAGGCTTAGAGGAGCAGCACCCATGTCGGCAAAGTGGGTGAGCCGGGGGGTGGGGGCATGCGGTCACCCCAAGCAGGAAAATACCAAAATAGGCCCAGGACTTGATACCTGGGACCCAGCAAGCCACCCTCTGCTCCTTGATCATCCAGAATTTGGGGGTGAGAAGGAGGACAGAGATGTACCCTCCCGGGTTCCACGTTTGAGCCTGAGGCTCCCTTGCCAGTACCAGATCCAGCTGGCTGGAGGGCCAGGAACTTTGCCCAGGTCAGCGGGGAGGCGGCGCCCGCGGTGACAGCATGGACCAGCCAAGGGCCGTAGCACTGTCCCTGCAATTTCTGGGAGTGGAAGGAAGGCAGGGGACACACAGGCTGCCTCATCGAGCTGAAAGCCTCTGTTCCCAGCTTGGGTAATAAATTCTCCAGCCTCAATTCCACAGCCCACCCCAAGGCTCAGGTCAAGCAAAGACCCCTGAGATCCAGGGGCCCAGGCTCAGACACACACAGGGCACACAGAGATAAGGAGGGGTAAGAACAAGGAGCCCAGCATTCATCCAGGTAAATGAGCAGGCAAGAGGGGGACCCCAGGAGAGCACCCCTCTGATGCTGCCCTAATAAATAACCAGCCACAAACAGGCACCGAACAGGAAATAGAAACACAGGCCAATGGGGGACACACTCCTTTGTTCTCTGTAAGGAACAAAGACCTTTGGGTGGAAGAGAAGAGGGCAGATACTAATATCTGGGCAGCCAGATCAGGCTGTTTATCTATTGATTTGTTATTAAATACCACAAGGAAATGAACCAAGGCAGGCTGTAAGGGAAAGCGGGGGCGGTGTGTAATATCTGACCTGGGAGCTGACAAGGGGCAAAGGAAGAAACAGGGTCTGAGGGTGAGCCCTTCCCCAGAGGCCAGGCAGGACCCGGGGAAACATGGAAGTGGGGGCAAGGGCTGATCTTGGGACCCCCAATACCTCAGGCCCTGGCTGCCCTGAACATCTATATCCCTGCTAGGCAGGGTGTGGTCCCCGGACAGACAGCCCCGGCACCTCCCGGAGCTGGTGAGACATGCAGAATCTCAGGCCCTACCCCAGACCTGCAGAATGAGAGTCTGCATTTTTAAAGTGCTCCTGTGATTTGGGCATGCATTCAAGTTTGAGGAGCACTGAGCCCTATAAAAAGGCTTCCGGGGATGCCAATCTTATTGGAAGCCTGTTGTCACGAAGCTGTGTGTTCATAGCTATAATCTTTCCCAAGATCGTATGCTTCCATCTCTAAAAAAGAGGAAAGTTTTCTACAGTCACTTGTTGTCCACGTTTTACAGAAGACTGAGAGATAGATCAACAGTAGGAAACACTCTCCTATTATCACAACTGGAATGAGAATGACCTGGGGTGTCTTTGGAGGGGCTGTTGGAGACTCTGGGGGCAGTGGCTGACAGTGTGTCAAGCACCTGGCATCCCCGCTGCCCCAGACCCCAAATGCTGGGGTGCTCGGGGCTGCTCAGCGCCTCCCCTCACTCGAGAACACTTAGCCGTTGCTAACAGGCACACCCCTCCACCGCTGCCCCCATCCCGGGCTCCCATTTTCCTAATTAATCCTGGAAGATGGGCTATGCCCTTCCTCCTCCCCTCGGGGGCACCTTCCCAGGCCTCTCTGGCCAGGAGGGACCCATCTCCTGGTCCCCCGTGTTTCAGAAAGGCTTATAAATGAGCTCTGGCAGCCTGAACCAGGGCCCCACTGGGGACCCGGAGCCTCTTCAAAACAGAGCCCTGACAATTAGGCAGTCTGAGTTTTGAAAGGCTTGGGATTGATGGCGTGGACAGTAAAAATATTACCTGGGGAGCTGGGTGTAGTCCTCTGAGGGTTGCCTGAGGTCAGTTGCCATGGCAACGGAGAATGAGCTCAACCTTGTAACTGACCCTTATCTTTTTTTGATCTGTGGGCCACTTGGGGCCAAGGCTTGAAATCAACTGGAAAATAATCCGGTCACATATCAGAAAGAAAACTATTTATAGTTATTTACCCAGGTATCCACCAACATCCCCATTCGCCAATGATGAGGACGCCACAATAAACCAGTATCGCCTGTCCAAACGGAGGCTACCGGCCCGCAGGAGAGAAGGGGAGACTGCATCCCCCACCTCAGCAGAATGCAGCTCTGGCTACGTGCAAGCAGGTGCTCACCGGTGAAAAGGGTTCTCCTCCCCCACCACCCCCCGTCACGTCATTCCTGCCGGAAGCACTGGGCCCTCTTTCAGGCCAGCATCCGGTAGAAATCCACCAGAGGAGTCAGACTCAGATTTCTCCTCTCATCTGCTGTTCAGGCGTGTCGGTCCAGCCTGGCTTCATCGCTAGGCTGCTTGGCTTTATTCCAGGGTCGGATGAGAGTCTCCTCTGCCAGAGACGTGTCCCCAGCCGAGGGGCTAGACCGAGATGCCAGGCAGATGTGCATCTCTGCACCTGGGGGAGGTGTCCACATGGAGTTTGGGGGAGGCAGGCTGAGAGGAGGGACAACTGCAGGCCCTCCCTCCTGGTCCCACACCCCGGGAAGGCCTGGCTGGCTCAGCCACCCCCACATCCACCCTGGGGTTCCCATGGCAAGACAGCCATCTGGCCAAGGTGCGTCTCCAGGACACTGCTATCCTGAGTTACAAGTACTCGAGCACTCTCTTTTCCTCCGAAACTCAAGTCAGAAGACTCCAGATGGTTCCATTGACCGACTTCTCCCAAGAGCCATGTCACATGAATGTTAGCGAGGGGTCAGTTAAGCTTGAGGATGATTCCGGGGAAACTCCCCTGGAGATTTCCCATCACTGCAAACAGGACAGCTCAACTGACTGCCCCCCATTCACCCCTGGTTCCATCAACATGAGCTTCTTTGGGGAGTGGAGAGGGAAACGTGGCTGAAAACCAGGCGGTGTGGAGGCTATTCCTGGCTCCGCCTCAGACTCATAGGGTGACTGCGCTGAGCACGGTCCTGTGCAGCTCAGTCTTCTCACCTGTGAAATGGGAAGAAAGCCACCTCCCTCACAGGACTGTGATGAAGAGGGAGTGAGAACAAGATAAAGAATACTGACCACAGTACTACTACTAAGCTGTCATGATTTCGGACGTGACTCTGCCCTGAAACTCCACACCCAGGGCCTGGAACACAGCGGGCTTTGTGGGGGGTCACCAGCAGAGCTAGCCCCCCCCCAGGAAATGTTTAAGGAGCTCTGACATGGCACCTGGCACATTGTGGGTACTCAATCTCTGTTATGTCCATCTGGCCAATGCCTCTGTGTCAGCCTTCCTTGTCTCTCTCCTCCTCCAGCTCCACACCAGTCCCCATATTTGTGATGGCAAAAGCTGTATCTGGATTTCAAACCCTTTGTTCGCCTGTGGCTCGATGCAGCTTCCTACTTCCGGCCACAGGAGCCGGTTCCGCCGCCCCTCTGATGCTCCTGCAGCCAACGTTTCTTCTTTCTTCATGGTTCTTCTCTTTGTTCCTCTGTCTTAAAACTCAGTGGGATTTCCATGGAGGTCCAAACCAGGGCCGGGGACGAGAGCGTGTCTCAGGTTCGTGCCGCACCTCCCGGGCCTGGGCCTGCCCTTCCTGCTAGCTTGGCCCATGCAGGGGGCTCCCCAAGGGCACCAGGGCTCTGAGAATCTCAAACAGACGCTGGCCCACGGCAGAGATCCATGATGGAAGGAGGCTCCTTCCAACTGCACGGCCGTTGGGGAAACGCACAGCCTCTGCAGAGGGCTCTGCTTGCAAGCTGGGTGTGGTGGTTGACAAAGACCTGGGTCTCTCGGCGGTCTGAGCCGTTTGTAAGCTTTAGGACGCGGTGACTAGCTGTCTTTGGTGAAAACAAAGTCACCGACCAGGCCCAGGACAGGTCACTAAGAGATGAGAGGTGCCTATCTGAGCTGCTTAATGGAAAAAGAGCGAATACATGAGTGACTGACCAACTCCACCATGGACGGATCAGTGGACCTTCACAGGGGTCTCGAAGGAGAGAGGGTTCTACAGAATCCAAACTTCTAGAACCTGACCCTTAGGGGCTCGATACATCCTGCCGATGAAGACGTTCCCCTGCCCTCCTCACGCACACCCCCTTCCACCTGACAAAGACAAAGGCCCTCAGGAAATGAAGACCCTGATGCATCCCGTAAGGGGCCCACTAGGTGCAAACAAGTAGCTAATTCTTGCTTAACACACCAAACACCTACTAATGTAGCTCACTGATCTTCAGGTTCAAGTTTTCCACAACAAGGCAACTGCTTAAAAATCCATCATGTTAGTAATCATCTGATTAATGCCCCCTCTAATAACATACAATTAACGTGACAGGCAGGCCACAAAACCCTTATTGTCACCGACCCTGCCGGGGATGCGGGAACTAGCCCCGCTTCCACTACAAGGGTTTTCTCTGCTGCTGACATCATTTTCCCCTACCGAGACCATGTCTTTTAAAAGGAGCACAGCAAAGCCTCAAAAACCCGGAGCCCTCCACGTGCACAAACAGCGCGTCCACGCAGAATGCAGGGAGCACTGTCTTCGCAAAAGTTTTCCAACCAGGGAGACACAGAGCCGTCCCTGCAGTTCCTAATAGCTGAAGCTCAGCCGGGAGACAGCAATCCGCCACTTCCTCCCCTCTGGCCACACTAATTGGACACTGGGCATCCCCGCCCCTCAGCACCATTCTGGGCAATGGTGAGTAACAAGACAAGGCTGGTTTCCATCGCAACATTTTAAAACGTATTCCTCTGCTAGACCCGCGCGGTCCAATTCGGTCCTCACCAGCCACGTGTGGCTATTTAAATCTCAACTAATTGAAGTTAAATAAAAGTAAAACTTCAGTCCCTCATTTCAAGTGCTCAACAGCAACGTGACCAGCGGCTCCCGATTTGGACAGCGCAAAAGGTTTCCATCACGGCAGAAAGTTCTAGTGGAGGGCGCTGTGCTAGAATGCAGGCAACGTGAAGGCAGGGGCTCTCCCGGTCCTGTTCAACACTGTAATCCCAAACCTGCAGTGGTGGGTGGCACACAGCAGGGGCTTAAAAGATATTTGCTGAATTGTAGTACATATGTTTCAAAATGTTTTAAAGAACTCCTCATCCCTTTTGCTCGTTAGCATTTGTTGGGATTCCCCTTCGTGGAAAACTGCCCAGATTGGAGCCTCTCTGACCTTCAACTTAAACCTCTACCCTAATAATTAGGTGGCCACTGTGCCCAGGGCAGATAAGAAAATGGGGAATGCAGGAACATTCAAGAGTAACAAAGTTTCTCTGAAGGGCGTAACCCAAGTAATTGGGTAACTTTGGACCCACAGGTTCTGAAGTAGATGGATAACCACTGGGTCACTAGCTAGTTTAGAAGCCCACCTGCTATGCCACTGAGCCACCTCTCACTGAGCAGCCCGTGTCCTCTGTTCCCCGAGAAGTATGGGAATGTCAGCAAACAGGACCCCTGCTGGTGGTCAAGGCCAGGAGAGAGATTAAAGGATGCAGGGATTTCCCACCTTTAAACTGGCTTAGCCCGGATGGATGCTTGTGAAGGAAGTAAATGCTTGCATTTGTAATGCTTAGCTAAGTTTTTTGTGTGGTTTCTTAGGCTGCTTCTGCTGGCTACATCTCAAAGAACCGGGGCTTTGCCGTGACCCAAGTAAAATGAAAATTGAACTAAAATTGGAAATTCAAATGCAACATGGACTAAACAAACACATTCAGACCAATGGTACATCCCTCAAGTCATCACCTGATCCCAGCCATCATGCCAGCACTAAGCCGACCCTGAGGCAGCAGTTCTTCCTTCGTTCGGCTCAAAATCCACAAGACAGAGCACAGCTTAGAGTCACACGCACGGCCCTCCAAGGCGGTTTCTGGGGTCAGACTTCCTCTCGTCCACTCTGGTCTCCACTCCCTCTCGCCAACCACCAATCGAAAATATCACCTGCCTGAGGGCAGAGGGCTGCTCTTTTTCTTTCTCCAGCAGACCCGGGCCCGAGACTAAATGAGGCCTACCAGACGCCCCAAGCTCACAGTAGCATGAACTTACTGATACGGTCAGCTCCCAGACCTACGCCCTCCCAGATGGTTGCCTGGGATGCTTTGGACACAGCACGCTGAGGTCAGATGAGGGGGGTCTGCCAACTCGGGGCAGCTGAGGCCCCACAGCCAACTCCCAGAGGCTGGCCAGTCTGCCTCTGTCCACAGCCAGCTCTGTCCATCACCTGCCACCAGTCCCCCCAAATCTGGGGCCCACTCCCACTCCTCCCACCATTCCTAGCCCAAGGAGGGAGTTCACAGACAGCCCCGGATAGCCCCCCTCCCTGTGCCCCCAGAGGAGTAGGGGACCAGCAGCCTGAGCCCAGAGGAGGGGGCAGGGGACGGGGGAGAGGCTGGGAGGGGGTGGAGTTGCCCCCATGCAGCCCTCCACTCTCCATGCTGGCTCAGTGAGCAGAAGAGCTGCCATCAGCTGGGACGAAATGCATGCAGCTTGAGGCCCATGCACTGGGGCAGAGGAAGGCCCCTCCGTGCAGCTCTGGCTGGCCCCTGCCCTTCTCCTTCTTGGTAGAGGCAGCTTCATATACCTTCGTGAAAAAGTACGCTGAACGCCTGGCCATGGCTCCCAATCCCATCCACAATCAATTGCTACCTCCCCTCCTGGCCCCACCTCTCCGTGCCGGCTCTCATCTCCCACTCACTCCCTGGAGTACACACTCGCTGGAGAATACACCCCGGCTTTTATGGCCAGCATTTCGCTCTGCTCCTCAAGAAGGGCTCCCGCTCTCCCTCCTTCCGCCACACGTAAGCAACACCCCTGCTTTCAGCCACACCCATGCACTCCTACCCCCTGGCTCCCTGAATCCCAGGGCCTTGTTCCTGACTCAGCACCTTTATCTGAAAGGGTCTCGGTGCTTGGCCTCTGTCCTTCCAACCACGGTGTTCTGAGAGATGGTCCTACGCGGACATTCAGGGCTCTGGCTCCAGCCGTACCTAACGCTGTCCAGAGTTATGGGACATCAAAGGAGGCGTTCAAAAATTCTCCACTTAAGCTAACTTGACTTCCGCTCACTTGCAACCCAAACAGTGCTGCCTAATAAATTCTCCGAGGAAACATAAAAGCAGTTTACTTGTGGTGTTACCAATAGGGCCCGGCAAACACGAGGCAATCAATAAATGCTAACAGTTTGGTTGGTTCCTCGATTCACAGCCCCACCCCCATGGCTCTGGACCCCACCCTGGGAGTCCAGGCGGGGGGCTTCCAGGCTCAATGCTGTCCCAGACGCAGGAGCTCAGACACGTGGCTCTGGGTCCACAGTTCCCCTAGCGGGTTGGACGGTGACGGAACAGGACTGAGTCAGCCCTGGGACTCCGCACCCCGAGGAAAAGGCTATTCTCAGGGCTGGACACAGACTACACACTGCTTGGGTAGACATTGCATTCGGCAAGTACAGAACACAAGAGAAGCAGAGCCTCTGAGTCAGGGTTCAAACCCGCCTCCTGCCATCTACCAGCTGTGGGATCCCGGGTCAGTGGCTGTTCCCCAGTACGTAAAATGAGGAGTGTCACAGCGCCTGTCTCATCAGCCTGCTGTGGGGTGAACAGGCCTCAGAGCGTCCATGCTGATGATCTCTGTCCCTGTCACTGACTCTGCGTTAGGCACGGGGCGAGGCACCAGGTGGACAGGCCAATGAGACACTGGCTGTGGCCCCCAAGTTGCCTAGAGCTGGGAAACCTGGGAGGCCAGGGGAAGGGACATGCCATGTGTGAAAACACAGTCACCCAGAGCCCCGAAAATCCCCCAAACCAGGCCCTGAAGGACACCCAGTGTGGGGACAGCAAGGCTCTAGGGAAGACAGATGGGCAGAGGCCCTTGTGGATGGAGGAGGCGGTGGGCGCTGGATGCCCAGCAGCCCCACTGGGCCCATACGAGAGCCCTCGGTCCTCCTGGCATGCCACAACACAGCCTTGCTGCCCGCACTCCACTGGAGGGCAGGCAGAAGGGCCAAGGCCTGGTGTGAGGACTCAGGGTCCCTGTCGTCATTGTAAGGCTTAGTCTGGCAGGACTGACCCCACAGGGTATGACCAGGAGATGGACACACACACACAAACGTTCCCATGCATACACACACACACACACACACATATACACACAATCCTCCAGAACCCATTTTGAGGTCCTGCACATTAAAGGAGTTTCTCAATACAGAATCTCCCATTATAGCAAAGGCCACGGCTCCCAATCCCACCCACAAGGTTAACCTTAGATTTTGGGCAGGGGGACATCCCAAGATGTTTTCTCTGCCTCCACCTCATGCTTTCATCATACCCTGAACACACAAGAGCCCGACCTGAATGGCAATTTAGAAACCAGAAACCAGATTCTAGCGAATTACCTTGAATCCAGTTCCAAAATCAAGAGTGTGTCTTGGCTTCCCTAGGCAGGGAGAGTGCTTAGCCCTATCCTAGCCTCCATCTGGATGGCTCCCTTTGCCCTGTCCAGAGCTGAGAAAGGCAGAAATCCCATGCACCTGCAGAGAGCTCTGTACATGCTGATGGGACTGGGGTCCCACATGAAAATGGGAGTCCGGGTGGCCTTCTGCCAGCCTCACAGTGGAGGACACCCTGTGCCTCCCCGCAGGCTGAGTCCTCCCCGGAAGTCCCTACTGTGCCTTCCTGCCAACAGACACATGTCTTCACAAACTCCCACCTCAAGAGAAACATGTCTTGCCCTCCTGCCCCTCATCTCTAGCACCATGGGGGGACCTCTGCTCTTTTGCCCCCGAAAACTATCCTCCCCATGCTTGGCATATTCACACTGCTCATCATCTCTCCCCGCCCCCCCAACCCAGGCATTGCCCAGCACCCAGCAAGGTGGACATGCTTGCTCCGGGGAGGGGGGCCTCTAGAGATAAAATTTAGTCCCTGCCCAAAGAACCAGGCACCAGGGACAAACACCTTCTCTAAGACAACACATTCCATCAGTCTCCCACCTCCCACATAATGAAAATGGAAATAAAACCAGGTACTCAACACAATCCTATTTTGGTGTTTTTTTACAACAAGGAGTGTGCATCACTACACGCGTGTGTGCTTTTTCAAAGAATCGGTCAAAGGACACCCACGAAGGCATTAGAGGGTCACCTCCGGCTGGCAGGGCAAGCCGCTGACCTCTCCGAACCCCAGGAGGACCAGACGAGGCAGCCTGCAAAGCACTGATTTGAAGGCAACTCTCATTCATTTAGTACAGTCGCATCAGTGTTATCCTTAGGTCGCTCTCCTTGTGGCTCGGCTGTATTTTCTAGTTTTCCTGCGAAGAGTATGGGCAGCTTTTGTAATAAAAAGAATAACAGCTTTAATTTAAAAAAATTAATCTACTGATTAATGGCAAAGACAACGACAACAACTGCAGTCCCCTCTCTGGTGTCCACACCTAGAAAGCGAGGTGGTTGGACAGAGCTCTCCTCGGCCCCACTTGGTCTCTGCTCTGTGGTTCTCCCCATCAGAGACTCTGGGCAGCAGCCATGGGCCACGCTCAGCTTCTTGCCACCTGCCGGTTCCTGCCAGGCCCCCACCTCTGTCTGTCCCTGTCGCCAACACTCCTCATTTTACATACTGGGGAACAGCCACTGACCCAAAGTGGCATGGGCAGGCCACTTTGCAGGTCTGGATTCTGCCACTGTGTGCCCTGGAAAGTCACCTCTCTGTGCCCCAGGCTCCGCATCTGTAAAATGGGGACAGGGGTGTGATCCACAGGCACGCATTCAGCTTGGAGGGCACCTGCTGGGCCCTCACAGGCTCTGAAGCATGGCCGGGAAGGTGCTCTGGGAAAGTGCGCATGGCCGTCCCTTTCCACACTGGGCGTTAGGCTGCGCGGGAGCTGACGGGCTTTGTTGCAGGCTCGTGCCTCAGAGGCAAGTGGAGCATGGCTGGTATGACTCACGGCCTCAAGTCAGGAGGCCAGAAGCAGTAGGGAGATGGGAAGTGAGGTTCCAAGTAGGCGAGAGATGCCAGGGAGGCCATGACCCCTTGTGAGGAGGCTGGCGGGTAGCGGCCTCACCACCAAGTCCAGACGTGCTTAGCCAGCGCTGCCTCTGACCGGGTCCAGGCCGGGCCCAGCCCACGGGGGAGGCGGCCACGCCAAAGGCTCGGCAGGCCAGATGCAGCCTGCCCAGATCTGCGCCCTCCGTGAGATTGACGATGACAGGCTCCGGGGGCCAGGAGGAGCTGGGTCACAGGAAACTTGGCAACGAGAAGGGCAGGGGGAGCAGCTGGGCTTGCAGGACCTGGAGGCCCCCACCCTCTGGAGGGCCCAGCGTGGGGCTCTCCCCCTCAACCCCTCAAGTCTTTAAGTGAGTTCTAAGTGCTCCCAGGCTGAGGCCGGGGTCCGACCGCTGCCCTTTCCCGAGCCACCAGCTTCCAAAGAGACGGTAGAAAGTGGTCCAAAGACCCAATATTTGTATTTCAAATGCTAATTTGACATAGAGGAGTGGGCATGGGGGAGTGTTTATAATCAGCACTCCAATAAGCCCACAAATGACGCCAGTATTTTATAAGCTTGTTAGAAACAAATCACCCCTCAGCTGATATTTACTTACTGATGAATCATAAAAGGGCTCAATACACGAAGAGTACATCCAAAAAGGATGTCTTTCTCCAGTCCCATCTTCGGCAAGAATGTTGGGAGCCTGAGCCCACTGTCCCCCGCCAGCACCTGTCCTCAGCCCCCCTCCCCCACTCCCGGCAGCCTCCCCGGGGGCAAATCATTGGCACCAGCCCCAGCTCCGTGCCCTCCCCCCCCAGCCCCCCACCCATCAACTGGCCCAATCGGAGGCTCAACCCGGCGCTCCGGAGGCAGCTCTGTCCTTCTGCCGCCCCCGGAGTCCTCTGTGGGAGCAGATCCAATCCAGCTAATTTGCATAATGATGAAGCCCTCCAGTGCGGGCTGGGTCTTAGGAGGGTTGGGAAGAAATATGCCCTGTCCTTTGGAGAGGCACACAGAAGGCTCGGTGCAGCCCGGGAGGAATGGGGCGCCTGGCGGGTGGGCGGGCGCGGTGAGGAGCCGGCAGCGCGCCCGCCAAGGACAGCTCAGCTCTGTCGCCCGCTGAGCCTGTGTCCAGCTGGCCCAGCGAAGGAAGCACTGCCCAGGGCTCTAAACCAGCAGGAAGAAGGCTCAGAGTGCCAGCTCCAGACTCAGGCCGGACAGACCCAGGTCATAGCGACCGCCACTCACTGGCGGCTGACCTTGGGTGAGCCACTGACCTCTCCGAATCTCAGGAGGGCCAGACAAGGCAGCCCGCAAAGTACTGCTTCCAAAGCGCAGACGGAACGCAGGAACTGCCTGCCATTATCATAGTAACATCGTCATCCCTCCATTTGTTTATTCAGCAAATGCCAGGGATTGTGCTGGGAAGTCCGGGAGACACAGAGACACATAACCTGCCTCTGAATCACCTCTGGTGATGAAACCATTCTGCAGGTGCAAAGGTGAGGGCTGTGCTTGCCCTTGAGGTGAGACAGTGTGGAAACGGGGCGTGTGGGAGCCACCGGAGGGCCATCGGGTTCTGCTTCTTAGTCTGGATGCATTCAGTTTCTGAAAATTCATCGGGCTGAGCATTTATGATTTGTGCTTTTTTTCTGGACATACATCAGACTTCAATAAAGTTTTTTAAATACCTCTCATCTACTCAAGGAGAAAGATCAGCCAGGTGTGTACATAACACCAGGCAGGAAAATCAGCTCCTTAAGAAGGGTGGATTAAAAAAAAAAAAAAAAGGCAAAAATAAAAAATAAATTAAAAAAAAAAGAAAGAAGGGCAGATAAAATGTTAGGGATAGGAACTGGGCAACACCAAGAGGCATGAAGTTCCTTCTATGCCAGGTGAGGATCACTTCGGCACGTGCATGTCTGGTGCATAGTGGGTGCTCGGTAGATACCTGCTAAATGACTGAGTGAGTGAGTGACAAACGGCTTCCTGGAGGAGGCGGTCTTGGAGGAGCAGGTTTAGATGAAGAAGCAGGGAGGGCGTTCAGCAGGGTCAGGGTCAAAGGCCCTGGAGTGGCTGTGCTCTAGCGACAAACGCTCATTGGGCCACGTGCCACCTGCAGCAGTGATCCTGGGGGCGGGGCGTCTGCCTTTGCTGGGCTCACAGTCTGAGAGGAGCCAGACATACAAGAAGCAATTTCAGAGGGATCAGATCCTTTCCCCCATTCTGCAGATTCTGACTGAGCGTCCAAGTGCAGAAGACAGTGCTGGGGGCTGGGGACACGTAGGTGAACGGTACGACAGGGCCCCTGACCTCACAGCCCTCACTGCCTCTTGCAAGTAATTGCTTTTTTAAAAATCCAGTGTGAATAACGTATCAAACCTAAAGCTAGGCCAGCTTTGCATGGAGTTAGTCACTAATCATCACAGCAGTGCTATGAGGCTGGTGCTCTTTTTATTCCCATTTTACAGATGATGAAACTGACACTGAATGAAATTAAACAACAGATCCGAGGTCACAGCGCTTACCGATGAGGCTGGTGCAGGACCGAGACGTGGCTCTTACCCTCTGCACCGTCTCTGGGTGCTGGTCAAGGAACCAAAGATAAGTTTTCCCTTTGGCCTCTATGGAATATTTTACACCCATGTCTCTTTCACAACCTTGGGAGAAAGCTAGACGGAGGCACCATTCTTAGACCCATTTTGCAGAAGGGAACACTGGTTTTCTAAGCACTGGGCCAAAAAGGGTGGTAAGTGACAACAGAAATGAACCCCAGGGACTCAATTCCTTGTCCAAGGACTCTTCGCCCATCCGATGCTGTTGGGCAGGTCAGTGGAGGCTGTCCAGAGGAGGAGGGGCCGGGCAGGGTTGGCAGGGGCAAGCCCAGCATGCTGGGACGCAATGTGTGCAAGCCTGGGCCCTGGACCCCACAGGACCACGCCATCTCGTCAACCCTGCTCAGAGCCCTCAAACCCCATGGGCATCATTCCCAGCCCCGCCCACCTTGCGCCAGCCAGGGGGACCCCCTATTCCACCCACTCACTGCCCGCGGCCCCAGTGAGAAAAGCAATCACAGTTGGAGCAATAGCTCATGCTGAAACGATTCTCCAAAGCTGCCTGTGAGCAGACATTGCTGCTTTAAATGGCGATTTTGCAGTTTGGGGTGCAAAATTATTTTCCACGGCACATGGGGAGTGGGCAGAATGGATTTGCCTGTGCTGAGCTGAGGTCCTGCATCCCAAGCAAATCTGCGCAGATGCTGGCCATGACTGGGCTCGCCAAGCCTCAGCTGCTACAGCTCTGAGAAAGGACAGGCGGACTAATAATTATTACCATTTACTAAGCACTGACTATGTGCCAGGCATTATGCTAAACACTTTCCATCTGGATGAGCTCATAAAATCTCTACGAGGAGGTAACAGTAAGTGATGGAGCCCAGCATCCCAGCCACAGAGCTGTGCTCTTAACCCCTGGGCTGCACTAACTTCCTTACCATTATTAATTATGACCGTTGGTAGTAGAGGGATAAAGGCAATTAAATTCAATACTTAATTTCTGTTACGTGCAAAGCATAGCGCCGGGTGTTAGGAATATAAGCACGACCAAGAATTAAACTGTCTGCAAGAAGTTCCACATTATTACACCTACAGATGCAGTAGTCTTATCACTGAGATTATTTTTAATGATCAAGCACTTGACCAGCACATAGTAAGTCCACGGTATGTGTCTTTTGACTAAGCAAAAAAAAAAAGTTAAGTTCTTTTTTAAGGAGATCATATTTTCCTTCCCTACTAGCTATTCTCCTCTCCATTTCAAACCATGCCCCTCAACACACACACACACACACACACACACACACACACACACACACCCATTCAAACTTCCCCACTTCCAAACAGTGACCCTTTAATGAAGAAACCACAGAGGCATGTCCTTGGGTAAGTTGCTTTCCCTCTCTGAGCTCAGAGTCCTCATCTGTGAAAGGAGAAGTTGGGATTAGAGAACTCACAAGGTCCCTCAGGGTCTAGAGGATCAGGGTGAAGGGCAAGTCCCCATCCTAATTATAAAAGACCTTGTCAGATAGTTGGAGGATACAAAGGAATAAGTATGTGAGAATTTCATTCGAAATTTCAAGGTTCAACTCAAGGGCCAGACCTCAGAAAGAGATGCTCATAGAAAGCACACAGTAGCAGCTAAAGAAATGTTTCTCTGGAAGCTCAAGATGTCATTAGGATACAGAAGTAAATGCCAAAGCTGATAGGTTGTGGACAAAATGCTGATTTTAATGCTTTTGGAATATTCCTTGCAGTCACTACCACTTCCTATTGATTATATCCATAGCCCCACCCTAGCTGCCTGATCCTCAAAGGCAACTGAGTTTGTGACCTCTGGTAAAGAAAATTCGTTCTTCCAAGGCAAGGCAAGAAGGGGGGAAGAGCATATTTGTAACTGGGAGGCATGGATGCCTGATGCCTCTAAAGCTGTGTGACCTCAGGAAAGTCACCTAACTTCTCTGAGCCTCAGTTTCCTCACTACCAATAGTGGGCACACATCTGTATCTCCTTGATATTCTTTCCGGGGCGGGGGGAATCGAAGAGCTTCCTGGCACTCGCAGCACCCTGAGGAAAATCATGAAAGTGGGGGGAACCAGCGGGGACCCGTATCAGTCAGGTAGGAAGGGAAATGTGTGGTAACAAGCAACCCCAAAGCACAAGGGCTGCAAACAGCAAAGGTTTATTTCTCATTCGCCCTTCATGCCCATGGCAGGGGCTCCACTCGTGGAAATCACTCAGGCACCTAAGATACGGGAGCACCCGCACCTCTGGCATGCGAGAGGAAACGACAGAACTCTGAGGGGTGTCACCCTGGCGGTTCAATGCCCCGGCCCAGAAGAGACACAGGTTCCCTCCACTCACAGCTCTTGGGGCAGAATTAGCCACTCAGCCCCACCAAGACCAAGGGGCCAGGCTGTGTCATCCTACCACGTGGCCAAGGATGACACGGCTCACGGCCATGTTCACAAGCGCAATGAGGCTCACCGGCGAACTCCAAGAATCTTGAGACAGGCAGGAGTCAGTTGGGGGTATAGGAAAGAAAATGCCACCTGAGAAGCCCCGATGGGGACAAAGCCTCTCAGAGAACGTTCCAGCGCGCCAAGGCCCGGGGACTGGAGGGGCAAGAGGCCCACGCCACGCTCTCGGTCTCCCCGGGGCTGCTCCAGAGCGGTGAGTGGGACCCCACAGAGAGTCTCCAGGCCCCGCACCCTCTCCTGAAGGCAGAGGTGATGCAGTCCTCCCGGCCACCCGGCTCTCCGAGGAGGCCGCCAGGTAAATGCCATGTGCCGTCCTGGGGCTCTCCACACGAGTTGCTCTGGACGATAATGGCTTTAGGAGGCTATGCAACCGCACGCCTGGCATCTCAAACGTCGTCAGAGGCCAGGTGTTGCATGTCTAATTAGGATGGGGATTTTTTTTCACCCCACACAGAATTTACATAATTGGGAAGGAGGTTACGAGGAGGACCCTCCCCACCAATTGTGCGTTTTCCAGGCCCTCCTTCCACTTCCCCCTCGCACACTTCAAATTTAAGGGAGAAATGAATCGATTTGAATTTTTTGAAATTAATTATCATCATCGCCATGGAAAATGTCTCCGCTGCCTTCCTTCGGGAGTTGAGAGAGGAGGGGGGCGATCTCCTGTGGAGAGGAGCCCTGGGAGGTGACACGCGGGCCCCCCCCCACCACCGCTGTACTCTTAAAGAGAAACCTCGCCTCACCCAGCCTCACCCAGCTGGTTCTCAGAGCACCTCCCAGTTTGGTCTGAGCATCCTTCAGAATTTTTTTAGCAACCAAAATTAATGCTTTAAAATGTCACTCGCTACAGTAAAATTTATCAACATTATTATATACCATAGAAACTGCCATCCCAGACAAATGCACAACATTAAAATTTGGTCTAGAGCTCCCCAGAGGAAACGTTTGCTGCAATTTGTATAACAGTTTATATATTTATGCTATTTAATGGTACAAAGCAATAATTATGACTTCATTCACTGATAAGCAACGGCATTACATAAATCTGATGCGGATTTAGAACACTCCAGCTCTGACACCAGCGTACTAGTTGTAAATTATGTTGCCGTTAAAAAAAAAAATCCAAGCAAATATGAAGGAGCAGCGGGAAACTAATAATGCATCTCCAGCTGTTCCAGTTAACCTGCAAATGTGGCCATCTGCACCTCGGGAGAAAGAGAAGGGGAAAGAGACGGGAAGGCGGAGCGGAGCAAAGCAAAGGGAGAGGGGGGAAGAAGCCGCCTTCTGGAAGCACAAAGCTTTCCCCTGACAGCCAACCAATGACCTTGCTCCTCTCGGCATGGTCAATTGTGCCCAAATCAGGAAAAGTTCCCGAAGAGTGGAGGGGTCCCCTGTCCGTTGCTCGTCTGGCACTCACGCCCGGTCCCACGCGCTCTTGTCACCTCGCCAAAAATACGACTCCGGTGTCATCCTTCCTTTCCCTTCCCTTGGTGGACGGGAAGGGGGGCTGGGCCTCGACCCGAGTCCCTACTTCTTGCAGCGCGAACCTGACCAGGCAGCTTCCTGGACAACTTTTTTCATTTTTGGCCCTTCTCTTTTCTTTTTTTAAAACACTTCGTCACGGACCCATCTTGTATTGTTAAGGAAAGGTGGGGTGGGGGAGGGTGGCAGGAAAAAAAAGTCCTTATTGTCATAGATGTGTGCCCGCTTCACGTGGTTCAAAATGGAGCCGGGGCACAAAGGTTCGCACGAAGCAAAGACAGAAATGCTCAGATGGCTGCAGGTGACAGGTCCGGTGCCCCGAGACTGTCAGCCGGGCTCCCGACTGCTGGGGCTCAGTAGATCTCAGCTCTGCCCAGGGAGTGGCATGCCGCAGCAGTGCTTCCGTGGGTGACGGAAGGCTGCCCGGCCCATGTCCGGCCCTGCCTGGGGCCCTCCCCAGCCTCCCCCCAGAGGGCAGAGAAGAGCTCTCCCCCAGACGGGCACAGGGCTCTGCTCAGGGATGTGCCTCCCGGTCAACACTACATCAGCTGCGCCGCCCTGGGACGGTCCTTGGGCTCTGCAGGAGAGCCAAGGCACTGCAGGTCCCGTTTTAACTCCTCCCGTCCAGAGGTTGGCTGAGGAAGACCTAAAACGTGATAGATCTGGCACCTCACCCCCTCCCCCTAAGAGTGGACATACACCTGTAGCGGAACCAGCTAGCAAGGAGCATGTACTGGGCACTCGTGGGCTGACCACATCACACGGTTCCTTCACGGAATCCTCCTAACAACTCTTTGTTCTGGACACTGAATGACTCCCACTTTACAGATGAGAAAAACTGAGTCATGGAGAGATGATTAGAACTTGCCCAAGATCAACTCAGCTGGTGAACTACGCTTATGAACTATAAGGTTTAGAAGAATGTTTGTAGGGGCGCCTGGGTGGCTCAGTTGGTTAAGCGACTGCCTTCGGCTCAGGTCATGATCCTGGAGTCCCTGGATCGAGTCCCGCATCGGGCTCCCTGCTCAGCAGGGAGCCTGCTTCTCCCTCTGACCCTCCCCCCTCTCATGTGCTCTCTGTCTCTCTCATTCTCTCTGTCTCAAATAAATAAATAAAAATCTTTAATAAAAAAAAAAAAAGAAGAATGTTTGTAGGCCAACTAACCCGTGTTTTTACAAATTTTTAAACTGTAACCTATAGCAAGAAATATCTACGCATGACCTAGTCACACACTAACAGACACATGCAAAACCGAAAAAAAAAAATTTTAATGTAACTACATGTGAGCTTCCTAAGTGTGATGTCTTCTGGCATTTTCCTTCCCTTCCTTTCCCTTTCCTTCCCTTCCCTCTATCTCATTCTATTCTGTCCACTCCCATGCTCTGCTCTGCCTTACTAATTCTTTTCTCATTTCGTTGACTGTGACTGCCCCAAGTTGACTTCAGGATTCGCTAGTGGGTTGGAGACTACCGCTGGAAAAATGCTGGCTGCTCCAGCTCCCTCGTTTTACGGAACGGAAGCTGAGACTCAGAGAGGGCAGCCCATTTTGCAAAGATCACATAGGTTTGTAGCCCCGCCAGAACCCAAGCCCCAGTCTCCCGCTCTCTCTCCACCAAGCCTCGAAGTGTCCATCATCCCTAAGCCCTCCCTGGGCTTCCCAGCGCTCACTGCTGACCACACCGGCGACAAGAGGGTCCCTGGCCCCTCCTGGTCCTCCTGGGCACAGGAAAGGGCACTGTGTGTGCATGAGGTGAGGCACGGGGGCAACAGGGACACGGGGAGAGGACAGAGCCCCAGGCAGAGCTCCCATTCAGTCAACAATTTTGGAGCGAGCTTGACCCAACCAGTCTCCCTGGGACGGCCACAACCACCTGCCCCGCAGCCGGCTGGGAAGAGTCCACGCGATGGTCCACAGGTGAGGCTGGGCACACTGTCTGGCACGGCAGGGCCCCCCACTATGGTTAGCGCCCCTCCTGGCTGCAGCAGGGAGCCCTTCACGGCGGGGGAGGTGGCGAGCTTGCCCCACCGTCACAGACACACAGGGAGGACAGAGCGGGGTGCTTCTCGCCGCGCCCCAGGCAGAATCAGCACAAGCTCCCCCGAGGTCTGGGCACTCCCTTGACATCAGACTGGCCATCCCGGTCCCATGTCCAGGGGGTCCCCAAGAGGACGGCCCTTCTGCTGGGACGATGGGTGAGAGGCGTGGCTCCCACCACCTTCCTTCCCGCTCACAACGTCCTACCATTTTGACTAAATGATTTTGCAGCTAAGAAAACAATGTTTCTGGGCTGTTCCAATTTTCACAGATCTTCGACAACCCCGGTTCAAGCATCCAACCATCTGCTTTCCCCCGTCACAAGCCTCTCCCTCCAACTCCAGCAGCATCAGTCACTCTGGCCAGCTGCGGGGCATCGGTTCCTGTGAGGACCTCAAAACACGACTCCCTCCATCCCCCTGCACATCCGCTCATTCACAAGACAACTCCAAGTATCGAGGACACGGGCCTTTTATTTTTATGGTCTAAGCAGCATCAATTCCAAGAACTAGAAAAACAATCCCTCAGTGGGAACCTATTCAGTGACTCGCCCGGAAGGTCCTGGAGGCCAAGCCAGTAGCTCTGTCTTCTTAGCAGTACGGGGACAAAGGACAGCCAGGCCTGAGGGGTGGGGTCAGGCCTATACACACTTCAAAACGCGCAGGGTGCGCTTAGGCTGGATCCCTGAGAGCCGGCACTTTCTCCACTGGAAGAGCAAGAAGACCTTCGGGAGCACGGGGGGCTCGAGTAGGGGAAAGGGCTAGAAGACAAGGCTCTGGGAGAGAAGACGGGGTGGGCCCCCGATTCTGGACCAGCAACATGTTCCCACAAGCGGATCAACCAAGTGGCCGCCGACTCTGGCTGGGACACAGGGCATGAGCGCTCCAGCCCTCAACCCACAGCTGTGGTTTTCCCTGAGGGGTCACATTATGTGAGTGTGGGGGGGGGCGGGCAGTGGAGGTGGTAATGAGTTTTAAAAACAGCCAGAAATTTTCTATTAAAATCTGGATCGGGGGCTTCTGTTGAAAACTCAGCACATCTGGACTCTCCAAGATGCAATCCCCCAGGACAACAGTGGCGAGGCCTGGGCTCTCTGCTAGGAGCCCCTGCTGTCCCCAGGCCGCCTCACCTGCTCTCGTTCCTGCCTCGCCCCTTGTAGACACAGAGTCAGTGGCACCTGAATAACCAGGTAAAAGCAAGGCAGAGGAGGCCCATGCACCAGCTCCAACTCACTGTGTGACCTTGGGCAAGCCCCTGGCCCTCTCTGGGCCTCAGAGGAAGGTGCGCAGGGAAGGGGGTAGAAACCCCACCACTCGTGCCCACGGTGCCCCGTGACGCCACCTCGGGCTCCTTCAAATGTTGAGGAGGTGGGCAGGAGCGGGAGGGAGGTGCCCATGTGCCCTCGCAGCCCGCCCCGCCACCGTCCCCAAGGCTGTGCTGACGCCACTCGTCGGCAGCCTGATATGAATATTGTGTCAGAGACTGGAGATATTAAGAATGACAATGCATTATTACTGCAGCAGGGAAATCTCCTGAGTCCTAGAGATAGGATTTCGAAATCCTCAGCCAAAAATCAATAGTAATGCCCAAGAATTTATAAAAGAAGCACGTCAGTCTGCATTTAAGAAGACACACTTTCGGTTTCTGGCTAAACCAAAGGGACAAGCGCAAGTGTGTCATTCCGGAAGGGCAGGAAAAAAAAGAGAAAACCGCATGCGTGATCCCAGGTGATGGAAGGCGCCTTGCGGGCTCTCATTCGGAAGCCAGGCTGAGATCCCTCAAGGCAAAAGAGAAACCAGGGGTACCAAGGGCTCCCTCTGACCTATCTAGGAGGGGAGAGGGATGCAGGAGAACCCACTTCCCTGGCCACTCCTAGGCCCACTGTGTCCTGGAGACCAGTATTTACAGGGTGAGCAAGAACATATGGTCCCGGGACCTGAAACACCTTTAGGTCTATCCCCAGCTATAAAACGGGTATAAAATAGTGGCTCTCTCTTGGGATTGTTAGGAGGACCGAAATTCATTTTACAGAACCAAAGGTGCTTTAGGAAGCATGAAGACCAAACACAAAGGGCATGGGCTCTGAAGGCAGAAGGAGCTGGGTTCAAATTCCGACTCCACCACCAGAAACTGACAATAACGACACTTACCTTACCTTGTAGGGACATTATAAGGGCTGGAGGTGGCATCTGCCCAGTGTCTGGCACAATAATGGGTCTCAAAAATCAACAGCAGCTTCAATATTATGGTCATTATTAAAAATATAAACAAATATAAGGTATTACGGCATTAAAATCTGACACGTATTTCTTAATAACAATCACTCTTAGTAGATCAGCTGATGGTTTTAAAAGTCTTCACGAATTATTGTTTTTCACTGGTACAAAGCTCCCCAGTTTCCAAAATGCTTCCATAACCTTTTTCTTGAGTGACGATGCTCACAAGATGAAGTGAGGGAAAGATTCCCCATTTGACAGGAAACGGAAGCCCCCAAAGGTGATGTGACTGGACCAAAGTCATGTACCAAACAGTGACAGGGAAGGGTGATGCCTCATCCTAGCACAGTCCCACCCTGGGGGCCGGAGGATCCCCAACCTATCCCCAGCATCCATTCTGATTCTTGGCTTCCCGAACCCCTCAAAACAATGACTTCTTCTCTCTCCTAACACTGACTCTGTAAAGACTTACAACACTATAACACGTCCACACTGACAGAGCACCAAAGACCATCCTATCTGGCCTCCCAAACCCGAGGCCACAAGTGGGCAGGAGACACATCACCATAGCTGCCGCCCCCAGATTCTCAGTGAATGGACAGAAAGTTCTAGGGCTTGCTGACACACGTCCTCCCTTCCCCCATCTTAGACCCCTCCGGGGTATAAGCCCAGCACAGCAGTGCCCCTCAGCTGACAGCAAGCATTCTCTTCTATATACCTGCCAGATCCGAAAGGCAGGACTCCTGCCACTGCCAATCCCCACAGCCTGCCTCGATGACCATGCCCACTCCACGTCTTCTAACAGGTGACAGAGGGCAGAGCTCCCCAAATCCCAGTTACTTCCCAAACAGGTTGGCTGAACACCCTCTCCCTGGCTTGTCTAGTCAGGACAATTTCACTGAATTGGGATGGGTGCTCTAAGTGCCAAGAATCGACTAGGCAACGGCTGGTGTGTGCCCAGGTGCCCCGAGGGCCAGCCATTCCGAAGAATTCCACTTGTTTTCAGAGAGTGCAGTTACATTAGTACAATCCTACAATCCTACGTCACCACTTCGGCAGGTGTAAATGGTTGTCTTCCTGCTTGGCTGTAAGCTCTGTGAGGGCAGGGGCTCAGACTTTACTGGATTGTTTTTAGCTGGATTTTCTGCTGATATGAAAGACTGTGTGATTATTCTAGAAAATTTGCAAAGTACAAAACCAGATAAAGATCACCCTCAATTCACCTCTCTTTGAAAGCTATTGTCAAGATTTTGGTCTATTTCGCTCTGGAGAAAATAAATCTTACGTGAAGTTACATAAGATCTTAAAGACAAAACCACCTGGCATGGTGCCTGGCATACAGCTGGTGCTCAATATCTATATGTTGAAGAAAGACGTGAGACAACAAGGACTAAACAAATTAGAATGTAAGGGGTATTGAGTCTATGCAGTCCAAACGGCATCTTCAAATTAAGGGCTTTGTCAAGACGGCAGTTGGGATCTTAGACACCTCACCAAGGAGTTTCCTTTTCTTTGGTATTTTCTATGTTTATTTCATAATTAATTGCTAAACAAAAATTTTTTTTAAAGATTTTATTTATTTATTTGAGAGAGAGAATGAGATAGAGAGAGAGCATGAGAGGGGGAGGGTCAGAGAGAGAAGCAGACTCCCCGCCGAGCAGGGAGCCCGATGCGGGACTCGATCCTGGGACTCCAGGATCATGACCTGAGCCGAAGGCAGTCGCTTAACCAACTGAGCCACCCAGGCGCCCTGCTAAAAAATTTTTTTAAGAGATCTCATGGATAGGGGCCAAACACGCCTACACTAAAAACAGGGTAGGAACAGATACATGAGATGGAAACTCCCCCTCTCCCACAAACAGCAATAAAAACAAAATATACTGGCCATTCCTTAATAGTCCTTAATGTTCATGCCATAGGTCCCTTCTGCTTGAATGCTGGCCCTTGCTATGAGGCAGAAGACCTTTGCTCCCAGGAGGAACCCCTCCAGCCTATGCCTGGAGGTCACTCCAGGCTGTGGAACAGCGTCTGGCACTTAGGTGTCATTCAGCAAACAAAACCAACATTCACGGAGGTCTTACTATATGCCAGGCACTGTGCTGAGCACTTTGCGTGTAACGTCTCATTTAATTTCTGCAGCACACTTTTGCTATCCTCCATTATTTTCCCCCATTGTACAGATGGAAAGCGTTAACTTGCAAGTTGAGTAAGCTTGCCCAAGGACATAATGCTAATAAGTGATGGAGATTGGATGTGAATTCGAGAAATCTGACTGCAGAACCTCTGCTTTTCATTCCTAAGCTATAATGTTTCACGGATTACAGATGGATGGGTGGAAGGACAGGATGGTGGATGAACAGTTACACGGATGGTAGATACAAGGATGAACGAGTAGATGGACGATGAGTGTCTAGGTGACTAGATGGGCTGGTGGATGGAGGGATGGATGGATGACAAGAGATGGATGATAAAGAATGGATGGGGGAGGTAGTGGATGAATACTTCATGGGTTGATGTCAGATGGATCATGGTCATGCACCTGTCCCTTAACCCAGTGCCTTAGCACTGGAGCATAAACAAGGGGATGACCCAAAGGCCACTCCCACCAAAACTACAACAACATGGCACCCACAGGCTGACCCCCCTTTCCTCTCAACTACGAAATCTCTTCACCCGACCCTCCCGAGGGCTGAGTTTTCAAGCCCACCAGGCCATGAACATCTCCCTGCCCCCTGGAGCTTTTGAGTTGTGGGGTGTGGGGGGACTTCCGGGGCGTCAGGGACAAGGCAAGCCACGCACAGAGTCAGGGCACTGGGTGCAGCCTGCTCAGAATATTTGCTTGCACACCGAAGACGGACTTGGGTTTCGTTCATTTTATTCCCTGTGGCTCTTCTCACCCTTCAAGACAGAGCGCGGCGTCCCCTCTTCTCCAAAGCCCTCCCCTTCCCCTAGACAGAGTCGGATGCCCCTTCTTTAGCGCTCACATGCACATCTTCTTACTCTGGCGCCTCTCACGTTGCTTTGCTAGTTTGTCCTCTCCCACGGGCTTATCAACGTGGGCGTGCAGATTTTGCCCCATCCACTCTGAGACCCCCCCTAGAGCCTCAGCTCGGGACTCTGCACATAGAGGGGCTCGATAAATACGTGTGCAATGGATCCCAATGCCCGGGACACTTCCACGGACGCCTCCCCCTCCCTTCCTGGGCCCGGAGTAAACAGGAGTCGGGCCACCCCCGGGGCTGCAGTTACTTCTTTACCCACAAGAGGGCGCAGCGTCTTGGAGCTCAACACAAGTTCTTCTGTAAATGCCTGGTGTACTTACAGAACACTGTATAACTCAAAAATTATAATTAAAATGTCTTAGCTCCTGTATTTATAGTAACATTTAAACTACTGTGCTTTCTTGAAGTCAGTCATTTACTTGAGAACAGCGCACTTTATGGTGAACAGATCTTTGAAATAGTACCGCGGGGATCTAGCCCAGGCACATGTAACTCAATATATGTCAACAGCTGTAAAAATATCGGTGGGAGAAGCCAGGGAAAAAAAGCCATGAGCCCGGATCAAGTGCCCTGTCTCTCACGTCTGACTGTTTTCAGCTGCTCCCTCCTCCTCCAAATAATTGGGCCATTTTGGTGCCCGCTGTCATACAAGGTGGGCCCTCTTTGAGGCTGGATGATCAAAAAGGTTATAAATGAAAATGATTTCGATGTCGGCGGCCTGGAGAGTGACCAGGGCGTGTGCGGCGGCAGAAGGGCCTGTTCTAATCTTACCAACTGCACGCCGCCTTCGGAGAGTATTCCTAGGGCGCGAGCAGCTCCCCAGGGTGAGGCCACGGTAAATTCCGCCTAATCCCTCCTGCATACAAATGAGCTCCTGGCAGGAGGAAGGGGGCCAGACGCTGCAGCCCAGGATCTGCTCCTCTTCCCTGGGTTGGCTGTCTTCGCTGCACAAACAATCAGTCACAGAGGAGAGGCCTGCAGGCCGGGCGAATGAGGCAGAGGCACCCGGGGCTGGGGCGGGTGGTGCCGGGGCAGTGCCCTGGGCCTCTGAGCCCATAGCCCCGCGGTGGGTGCACAGGAAGCCAAGGGTGGCATGGCCAGAGGCTGGGCCTGGTGAAGGAACGAGATATTCCTCCCCCTAAGGACAGCGGGAGGCACCTCTGTTGTAGGGCTGGAGGAGCCGTACGGCGATGGGGCACTTGGGCGAGCACCCAGTCCTTCCACACGCCCGGCACTGGACTCAGCTCCTCTCCCAGGAAGGACACACAGCGTCAGAGGGGCCCCTCATCACCCACCAGATGAATGGAGTCCAGCAAGCAGGGAAGATCAGGAGGGAAGAGGTTCCACCCTGAAGTCTCTGACCCAGCTCTTCATTACCGCCCAGACAGTTCTGGCCAAGTCAGTCGAGGGCTGGAAACTAGGTTTGAGGAAAGGGCCTGAGGCTAGGAACCCAGGGGCTCTGAAGCTGTAGGGTGATGGGGAACCAGCCCGAGGGCCAAGGAGGGAAGGGATGTGCGTCTGGTCCCAGAGAAAGCAAACAGACCAGCTGGGGCCAGTCACGGGGTTGCTCTGCAGCATAAGGGTCTCTGAAGTCAGGTTTGCCCTCTGTAAAGTGGAAACAGGGATTGTTTTTGAAATCAATTCCGAGCCCCACGGCCAACTTTCTAAGGCAGGTGTTCCTAACTTGGGCTCGTGGCTAGACCACGAGGGACCCAGACCCCCGGAATGGTGGGCAAAGCTCACAGCCCGCACTGCGTGTGAGCCTTGCAAACTCTGCGTAGTGCTAAGGGGTGATGGAAATGAGCTAATATATGCCAAGCACTGAAACTATTCTAGGCCCACCACTCGAGAAGTATTAACTGGTGTTATGATATTCACTCTGGTGGGGGATAAAGTCTCATGGCCTGAGAAAAGGTTCACGATCACCCCTCCAGGCTGGCCTGGCAGAGGCCCTAGGTCACTTCCCAACTTGGGTGATCCAGGATAAGAGGAGTCGGCCCAGAAGTGGCTGAGGGGACCACCCCATATGGAGGGGACATCATGCCCTTTGCTCAACAGGGGACCTAGCCACAGATCCAGGCACATGAGCACATCTACACACCTCAGAAGTTATCATTTGCCCAATTTTCCCAGAGAATCTCTCTCTCACACACACATACACACACACACACCTTCCATGAAAATCAGCAGGAATCGCACATTTTGAGGACCCAATTAGGCTCAGTGTGTATTTGACAACCTTTCAATCTCCAGAAGACATTTATTTTTACAACGCTCTCCAGCTGAGAAATTACTAGGTTCCTGACGTTCCCTGAATCGTCTTGGCATCGGGAAGCACCAAGGTGATTCTGGGAGTGAGGAAGGGGGACCCACTTGGCCAGGCCCTGCAATGCCTATCATGACCCCTTGGAAATGGGTCTTGGAGGTGGGGGCTGTTCAAAGTGGGGCCACATCCTGAGCTGCTGAGGAGCCTGCGGAAGCCCCTCCCAGCCCGGGACGCCCCCATGGTGGAGAATTCTGGAGATCTAAGCGCACCTGCCACTTTCCATCATCCCCTGTGCCCCTCAGGTCCAAAGTGCCCCTCGGGGAGGCAGGAGTGCTTTTGGGTGAGGGTGCTTTCTCTCTCACACATAGGGAAACTGAGGCCCACACATTGGGAAACCGAGATCTACTGACCTCACCTGTAACCTCACTACACAAAACAGCCAAAGCCAGGGCCCCGCCTCTGGGTATTCCCACTTCCGGCTTCGGTCCTCCCCACTCGGCGCATAGAGCCACACTGTGTGTCCGGTCACCCGAGAAAACCAGGCCAGATGAGGTCAGGGGCCCAAGCAGAGCATGGGAAATAAAAAGAAAAAAAGAAAAGGCTCCTTTGGTAAGTAAGGTAAGGTGGGTGCAAGCATCAGCCTGGGGTCAAACGGCAAGAGATGTCCCCCCTACCCCAGTCTTACCGGGAGGCCGAGTGAACTTTCTCATCGGGCTCCGTCTATCTGCAGAAATTACTCCAACCCAATCCTATCTCAACATCACTGACTTCTCTCTCTCCCAAGAGCCTGAATCATCACGATGTCCTGGGCAATGACAGCGAAGATCCTTGACTTTCATGGGGACGTCCCGTCAGGGTCCCTCGTTCACGAACATCTTCAGACACAGATGGGTGCCGTCAGGGACCATCCCGTTTCAGCGAACCGATGCACCCTCCCCCAACAGAGACAGCCAGCTGCTGCTTGTGGGTTTGCCACGTGGACGGCCACCATTTCAATGCCAGCCTCTCTTTGGCCCTTGTCACGATGGCTTAGCGAGGGGTGAGAGACGTACCCAGAAACACACCTCCCCGTCCCCGCAGGTGGAGGTTCCCGGAAGAGCGCGTGCTCTGTGCGGCTTTGTGTGCACCTCTGACTCCGCGATCTCGCGAGCGGCAGGTTGGCGATTAGCAAAATAGCAATAGCGTCAGAGCTGGTGACAAAGCCACGGTCGTGACAGTGACAACAGCCGTCACCGGGAGCCGTCAAGCCTGCTTCTCTCCCCCCACGAGAGTCCCCGCGTAGGCAGGAGCTCTGAGCATTTTAGGGAAACTTGGCCAATCATTTCCGTGAATCTTTCCTGCCTGGACAGATTAAACCCAGGCCCCAAGTGGCTCTCCCAGTGGACAATTTTTCTTTCAAAAAGGCAGAAGTTGCTGTGAGCCAAGTTCTTGCAGCCGAATTCCTGGACACAGTTTCCAACTATTCCAATCAGCCGGCTCTGCGGTGGGGCTGGGATTTCAAGCTTGCCACAGTATGAAGTCCAGTTTGGGCTATATTCCCTTCCCTCTCCCAGCGTGATGAAGGTTTCCCCGCAAAATCAAAAGGCTTACTGTCAAGTTTTCGATTGGTCTGGGCTCCGCGCTATCATGTGTGCGGTGATGGGAAGGAATATGAATGTGGTACTGGCTCTACCATGGGGCCTTGAGGCCTCGTCCGAGCCGTCCGGGGGCCTTATGAAAGTGGAGCGGAACTCTTTTCATGTATATTCCAACTGCTGAAATTCCCCCGACGCGCCACAGTGTGCAAAGGCGGTGCAAAAAAGAACAATGGCTGGATAGAAACCGAGGCCAGTCCGCCGAGCATCCTGAAGACGCACCGGTGCAGCTAATGGGCGGGGAAGCGGGGCCCGGAGCCCGCCCCTTCTCCTTCACCTCCGCTCTCCCTTCGTTTGCCCTTTTCCCCCGGGAACTTCATGAAAATAAAGTCACCATGCTTCCCGGGGAGGCGGCCGGCTCTCTCCTCACATATCGGTGCAAATTCACCAAAGGAGGTTGACGCTTGGCAGAGACACACAGATGACACTCAGGGCCCAACGGAGGGAGGCGACTCACCCCTCCTTTCTTTTTTCCCTTCGCCGCAGATACGCTAGGTCTCCGTAGATGTCTAAAATCTCAGCGTGGTGCAGCCAGCGGGGACAGGGGGGTTCATGCAAGCAGACGGTGTGCCTCCCTCCCCATCCTCACGCTCGGTGAAGTCATGCTGGGAGCTCAAAAACCAGCCCTGGTGGCAATATTTACACCACAGAAATTGGCAAATGCTACAAATCAGAATTCTCTTCCCCCCCCCCCCCCCCCGACTGCTAGTTGTTAAATATCTACGAGAGGGATGCCTGGGTGGCTTGAGATTCTCCCTCTCCCCCTGCCCCTCACCCTGCTTGCAAATGCACACACACTCTCTCTAAGTAAATAAAATCTTTAATAAATAAATTTACCAGCAGGTGCATCACTCTGGCTGTGTGTGTATGTGTGTGTACAGATGTACGGAGGAATACATTGGTATGTATACAAATCTTAGATAAACATATATGTGGGTATGTATAGAGAGACATTACACACACACATTATTCACATTTGTACGTTCCCCCTAATTCATACCTTCTCCTTAAATATGTCTTTGAAAGCAAGACTAGAACCAGGGATCCAAGTGAACCTGTATGTTTTTATGATTAAAAAACAAGAAAGAGGGGCGCCTGGGTGGCTCAGTTGATTAAGCAACTGCCTTCGGCTCAGGTCATGATCCTGGAGTCCCGGGATCGAGTCCCGCATCGGGCTCCTTGCTCGGCAGGGAGTCTGCTTCTCCCTCTGACCCTCCCCCTCTCATGCTCTCTCATTCTCACTCTCAAATAAATAAATAAAATCTTAAAAAAAAAAAAAAAAAAAAAAAACAAGAAAGAAAAACCAACCTATTCTCCCCAAATATAATAGCAATAGCTAAATTGATTTCTTTTTGCCAGGCATTAACTTTCTCCTATTACTGCAAATTTGCTGCACTTGTATTTTCTTCCAGCCCCAGAATTAAACACACTTCTAATTTCTCACTTCAGGTGCATTAAGTGCAGTATAGGGCACAAATGAATAATTTTATTGATAATAAATTTTATAATCCATGCAGCACTTGCTGAAAATGGATGTGTTCCGGATGCATTCATTATTTCTCCTAATTTGAAGACCACAGGACTGCAGCAGCCCTGCTCGCTGAGCCTCTGGTAATTGCTGGCTATTCTCTACCAGTCTGAGGCCCGACTGACAATTCAGGCACATGCTCTGCTTTGTGTGGATAAATTATAATAACCAGTTTATCAGATTATTGCTTTTATTAATTTAAGAGACTATATAACAGTGGTGAGTGGTTTCTGTCTCCTGCAGACAGAAGTTATCCAACCAGTTTCATGATGCTGTGAGATCCTGGATATGTTAACACCTTGCTCAAGGTAACAGCCGTACGCACTTGCCGCAAATCATGCAACTAAAACATCGATGAGAAGAGACCGTTGTGGGAAGGTAGGCTCACTGGGCTTGAGAGGGAAGATGCAGAGAAAAAGATCAAGGGATTGTTGGTTGGTTTTGAGCTTGCTTGGAAAGGATAATGGTTAAGAACAAGGGTTTGGACATCAGACAGACCCGATCTCAGTCCCAGCCGGCCCACCTAGATCCGTGTGACCCTTACACAAGTCAACTCTCTGACCGTCTGCTCATCAGTAGAATGTAGGTGAAATAATACCTTCCCCTTAGGACTCGGGTAGATGAACGAGGTAATACACGGACAGTGTTTGGCACAGCACTTGCCCCCAGTAAGCACCTAACGGGTGACAGCTCTTAACTTTTCTTGGGCATCTACACTGAAGAGAAAGTCAGGAAATTCTTTGTACCAGGTGAGAACTGCCAAAAACTGCCAGTTTGGAAACTGGGTCCAAGAAACCTGTCTATGATTGTAATGGCAGTCTGGGGGTGAGTTCCTCATCATGGCGGGCATGCAAGGAAATCTGGGTATTTGTGGAAGAGACAGGTGAATGGATTCCAGATGCATTAAGGTTCTAAATTTCTTGCCAAACTAGTCTAGTTTAAAGAGGAATGTGACCAAACTGTTCACATTCACTGGGTACTTACAACGTCCAAATAAAGTCACAAGCATTCTTTTTTTTTTTTTTTTAAGATTTTATTTATTTTTATTTGAGAGAGAGAGAATGAGAGAGAGGGAGTACATGAGAGGGGGGAGGGTCAGAGGGAGAAGCAGACTCCCTGCCGAGCAGGGAGCCCGATGCGGGACTCGATCCAGGGACTCCAGGATCATGACCTGAGCCGAAGGCAGTCGCTTAACCAACTGAGCCACCTAGGTGCCCAAAGTCACAAGCATTCTACATGTTACCTCTTTTAATCTTCACGACAGCCCTGAGACAGTTGCTACCCTTATCCTCAGTTTATAGAGGAGGAAACAGGCACAGGGAGGTTAAGCAGCCTGCCCAAGGTCATGCAGGCCACCAGAGGCAGAGATAGGTCTCAAACTTAGGTCTAGAACCTGCCTCCCAGAGCTGTGTCCTTGGCCACTTACACCCGTCTGAGTGCTCTCACCCACATCCTTGGGCCACGGTGGCCCAAGCAAATGGCACGGGGCTGTACCCCTGCCTCCCCCCAGCCTGCCACGAGCATCCACACATCCCACCAGCAGGGCCAGCTCAGGAATCCAAGCAAACAGCTACAACACCTCAAATCTGATTGCACATTAGGACACAAGCCACCACCTCATTTGCTCAGGAGCCTCAAATCATGCCACCAACAGGCTGAGCTCATTTCCCGCCACCTGATGGGCACAGGGCACGCATGGTGGCTTTGGGAAGCAGACCCTTTCCTGACATGAGCGCGTCCCGGTAGACGTGTGACCACGGAAGCATTTCTCAGCAGGCCCTTTGCCTGGGTTTGTATCTCCTCAAAGACCAAGTGCACCCGAGACTTACATGGCTCCCGCCCACTCGGCTGATGGGCTGGTGGAGGGAGAGCTTAGTCAGTGTTTGTGAAATGAATTCACTGTGATATCCACATACGCAATTACAACTGAATTATAGGCATACGCTGGACTATTTATAATCATCATAATAGCAACAATTTAGTTGACTTTAGTCCCCCAGTAAAGACTCACCTGGCCCTTCCAGGGGGAAGCATTTTGCTTCCTGCAAAAATAAGGATATATCCCCACAAAAACCAATCCCCAGATTTCTCCCTTGGCATTGTGATTTTTCTAAGAATTGGAGTGGTCTAGATGGGCTCTCAAGTGGCATCTGTGACAATGGAAAATACCCCTTCCCCCATCTGCAAGTCAGACTCATGGGCCAAAGCCAGACCCGTGCCAAGAGCCTTTCTCATCATGAGGAGATGACATCCCTTAAAAAAACGCAAAATTGAAGTCGAAAAGCCCGGGCCTCTCTGCTGCAGCCAGGGGGACATTAAGGTCAGCTGGGGGCAAGTGACTGACAGCTCATTTTTCCTGGACACAGGTAGACCTGTGCAGTCCCCCAAATCCAAGGGCCACCCTGTTATTTTAGCCATGGAGCCCTGAGCGTTTGGGACCCTTTGGATACGGCATGGAAACGCCTAGATGTCTTTCTTACTCACCCAACTCCCAAGCCAGCTGTCTGGAGCCAGGCCCAGGGAGAGGCCAGGACACTGTGCCTGCGACGGGGCCCACGGCTACAGGGTCCTCTTTGTTCTTGGCCTCAGAGGCCCCAGGTGGGTACAAAGTTCCCAGTCCGGGCAGGACACCCCCAACCAATCACCTGCTCCTCATCTTCTAAATCCCCAGCATTCCCCCGGTCCCTCCGCCCACCCCCCCCTCCCGATGAACAGCCGGCCACCTCATTTAGAAAGCTAACTTTTCTCAGAGTTCCATCCTGTTCTTGAGGTTTCAGTTGGAAACTTGGCCTAGATGACAGCTGTGTGGGCCTCTCCCCAGCTCGACCCAGCAGGAGTTCTAATACACTTCATTCTGGGGCTGGTTGCTGCTTTTAATCTATCAGCACGGCGCCGCAGCTGCTGTAAGCTAGCTGAAAATTGTGTGCATACGGGGCAAACCGTTTGTAACCCTTTTCAGTGCAAGTGTGTGTTTCTGCCCATGCCTAGGAAATGTGCGGCCAGGAGTAGCCAAGGCCTTCCCCTGCGCCGGGAGGCTCCCCACCCTAAAAACCCGGACACTTTCAGAAGCCTCAGCTGGTCACTGGCTTGCAAATTCTACCCTTCTGACTCAACTTCTTCACAAGCTTTGGCCACAACAGTGCAGGCCCCTGTAACTAGGGCTTGGCCCCAGGACCCCTCTACCTGGCGCTTGGCTTTGATTCTTGAGAGAGGAGGGACTTTACTCCCCAAGGAAGCAAGCTCAGGTTTGCAGAGGACCTCCCGGGGGCTGCCATCCCCAGACCCGAGGAGGGCCTGGCCCAAGGCAACGCCACCTGCCTTGCACATGGGCTGCTGCCATCAGCCGTAAAGGGCCTCCAGTGGACCCACGCCGCAGCATCAGACCCAACAGGGCTCCGCCAACATGGTGGGGAGGGGGGAGCTGAAATTCCGGCCAAAGAGGAACCGTTCCAGTTTTTACAACATAACCAGTACCCTTCGGGCATTAAACTCAAATTTAGATGTCAATGGGGAAAGAGAGAAAAAGGGAGAAAAATAACAAAATAAAAAGGAAAGGAAAAGGATGGAAGGAGAGAGGGAAAGGAAAGGCAGAGGGGGGAGGAGAGGAGAGACAGGAACCAGAAAGCGCCGTGCACCCATCCCTCCCTGATCTGTCCTTGCAAACCCCTTCGTGGTCAGTGGGAGAAGGCCCGGGCCTCTCTCCATCTTCAGGGGAGATGCTCAGAGAAGTCTCTCCCCACTCTTCGCCCCCAGACACCCATCACTAAGGGGGAGACAGGCTCCCTGGTCTCTCCACCTGCCACGGTGGCCCAGACAGCATTCCCAGCCTCCTGTGCCCCCTTGAGTGGGCGCACAGAAAGGACTTGCCCTCTACCCCCCAAGGAGGGCCCTAGAGTCCTCCCTCCCTGCCCATCGGCAGCAGATTTCTGTCTGTGGAGCAGCACCCACAGGAGTCGGGGTCACCAGCCAGGGTGATTAATCCTGAGTTCTCCAGAATTCACCCACAGCTTTCCACCTACACTGCCAGCAGCCCCCCCGCCCCACACTCAGGCCACCATCTTTTCTGGTCTACATGACACCCTGTTCCTGCTCAGATGGGTGCACGTTCGGGGAGGAGGGGCTGTGCAGCCCAGAGGGAAAAAGGTGGGGGGCGCTTCCCCCAAAACAGCCCAACTCAATACCCAGTCTTCCCTCAGCATTGATCCGACAGCAGCTGTATCTCTTTCATTTGAGTAATTATCATATAATTAAGTGCATGAATTACAAGAGAGCCAAGGCATTAAATTAAAATATTTAATGCTTGTAAATCTGAAAATGATTACTGTGCTGATGAGCAGCCAGTGAGAAGTGAGGCTAATGGCTGGGCGTGGGGAGGTGGCAGTGGGGACTAGAGTCACCTCAGAAGGCAGGGAGGGCGACGGGAGGGCTGTTGGGCAGTGGGGGGCGCGGGGCCTGAGGGGGCAGCAACCTTGAGAGGGGGCAGCCAGTCCACAGGTCTCACAGCAGATTCTTCCAGCAGAGCAGCGCTCATCCTAAAATGAGGGCCACGTGTTCCAAGTGCCGCCACCCCAATGAGCGGACAGAAGGGGGTACACAGAGAGTCAGCTCCCTGGGAAACTTCACAGGTTATTTAGGAGGCTCTAGGGACAGGACGGAATAGCACCAAAGCGGATGACATCACTACGTGTACACTTCGACCCTTTGGTGTTCCTGTGTGACAAATGAGGAAACTGAGGCACAGAGAGGCGGGAAACTTGCTGAGATCGTGCAGCGAGTTGAAGCAGAGCGGGGACTCGGGCCAAGGCCGCTGACAACCTGGACTTCCCACGCCCGGGTGGCTGTGGCGAGCTGGCTCCCCTGGCTGGGGGCTGGCGCTGGCTTTGATGTGACCCAGACTGCTATTAGCCGGTCCTTTCATTTCCCAAACCAACCTGTCTCCCTCTTGGGACAAAAAGGAGGTACAAAGCTCCCAGAGCGATCCCCCATGATGCCGACAAATGGCTCCACAAAGCGGGAACAAGGGTGAGCTTTGGGTTCCTCTACCCAGACAGAGGCAGGCCAGACAGATGCCGGGAGGGTTCAAAAGGAAAAGCAAGACCCGCCATCTCAGTCATCATTTGTGGTGGCCAAACAGGAATTGGACCACAGGTGGCCTGAAGCAAAAGGCCCCATTCCCATCCTGGAATGTTCTCCACAGAGACAGCTGGGGAGGATGCAAAGAGGGAACATCCAGTGCAGGGGTAAGAAAATCAAGCGCAGGAAATGTCAGGAAACCAGAGAGGACGAGGGGTCCCCTTTGCCCACTCCAGCCTCCACCAGGATTCATCATCTCTTGGCCTAGAAGAAACCCTCTTCCCATGGACACACCTCTCTGCTGGAGGCCAGCTTCTGTCCTGCAGGGGAGAACCGTTCCTTACTCTTGCTGGGGTGGACTTGGGTTTTACTCCTGCGGGCATCTAGTCTCCCTTCTTCGGGGACCAACCACCCTGATGTCCTTTGGGGGACTTCCACAGGTGCACACCGCTCCCCGCCTTGCCCCAGGTGAGCACATGACCCACGCCTGGCCACTCAGAGCCCATCTCCAGACTGGGGATAAAAGACTCTTGCCCCTGGGATGGTGAGCTGCGAGGACACGAGCCTGGAGGGGTTGGTGGCCATCTTCCTTAGGGGAGGACATGTCCTAATGTTGTGCCCACCTGGGCCTTGAGAACTTCCATTTCAGGCCCAGTGAACCTGTTCTCTAAGGCAGTTTGAGGCAGAGTCTGAGTCCCTGCAATTCAGTAAGTTCTGACAACTGAGTCCCTCCTCAATCTTTGGTTCCTCCCAGGGAGGGGTTTGTCCTTTACTCTCCATCTGTCTACCTCTCCCTCTTTCCCTCCCCCTGCTCTCCTGCCCTACAGTATTGCATACGGTGATGGTCTGAACAAATGCATGACTGGATGACAAAAGACCCCTGCTCAGGCCAGTCCTTCGGGTCCAGTGAGGGCTCCCAGTCACCTCCCACCTCCGCTCCAGTTTCTGGCAGCCCCTCCTGAGCACTAAAATTCACAGCCCGCCCCACTATGGAAGAGCTGGTGTTGGATGTCACTCTGCTTGAGCCACTATGGGCCACAGTCCCAAAACACGCACTCCATGAAGGTAGGGGCCTCATCACAGCCTCCTCCTATCGTGTCCACAGCTGGTCACAGGGTTTCCCACCTCTAAGCCTTTGCTTTCCATGTCCCCTCTGTCTGAAATGGCCCAGCTCTTCTTAGAGAGTCCGATCAAGCCCCAGCAGCCCTGCTAGGAAGTCTTCCAGAATAGTATTCCTCCAAAGACACCACCCCCTCCTCTGGCACCTACTGTGTGCACCCCTGGTGATTAATCCCAAGTTCTCCAGAATTCACCCACAGCTTTCCACCTACACTGCCAGCAGCCCCCCCCCCCCCCCTCCGCCACACTCAGGCCACCATCTTTTCTGGTCTACATGACAACAACCTCCAAACTAGCTTTCCATCTTCCAGGGAGTGTGTGTCCCGAATAAGCCTTTTCTGGATGCCCAGGAAAAGGGAGCTGCTAAGGATCAGACTGTTCCATGGGGGGTACCCACAGAGATGCTCCAATACTTCTGGATAATCCAGTTGAGACCGCAGATAGGAAATGGTCTACGCAGACCAGACACCCAGTGAGGGTCCGGTTCAGAAGGTGCGTCTCCCTGGGTGGTGGCACAGCAAGGAGAAGAATGTCCCTTTGGAATCCCACAGTCTTGGGTACCAAGCCCAGCCCTCCAAGTGTCTAGCGGCCCACATGGCTTCTGCTAGGTGACTTCGCCTAAGATGGAAGTAACAGCAAGCTTGTTGACAAATTCTAAAACCGGGACGTGAAGCGCTGCCGCTGGGTCTTCGGTGACACGCAGTGGGCACCGCGTGCTACCATGGGATGCTGGCCGTGACCAGCCCCAGCCTGAGGAGTCCAGCGCCTGCAGAAAACAACTGGCAGCTGAAACGGGCCGTTCTGAATTGAAAATGCAAATAAATGAATAACAAAAACCACCATGTAGTGGGAGCTTAATATGTGCCAGGCACTGTTGAAGAGCTTGCCATTTATGAAACTCATTTAACACTAGGAGATCTGTAGTAATTCTTATTATCCCCATTGTACAGAACAGAAATCTGTGCAGCGAGAGCTTCGGCAATGGCCCAGGGACCCAGAGGTGCAGAGGGGCAGGCCAGGAGCCGAAGCCAGAGTCCATGCACGCTGGCCCTCCTCTCCTCCCGAGCTGCCCTGAGCTGTGGGTTACGGATAACAAAGTGAAATAAGGTAGGAGGCTCCTCCTCCTTGCTCCCAGAACCTGACAAATATGCCAGGAAGAAAGAACACTCTGAGATGCATTTCAGGCCCTGCCTCGGGGGAAAAAGGACTTCTGATGGGGCCCTGACCAACGGGACAGAAATCATCCAGCCTCAATGTACCTCTGTGCCTTCATGAAAGGGTCACACCACTGTGTGCTGGGAGCTGTGCACTTTCATTCACCCTCTCACTCCATCCTCACAGCAGCCCTGTGAGATGGGGATTATTATCCCCATTTTACAGACCAGATGGCTGAGCCTCAGAGAGGTTAAGTGACTTCACTGTGGTCACATAGCCTGAGAGAGCTGAAAATCAAAGCCCGTAACGGTGGCCGTAAATCATGCTATCTGGGGGTTATTCAGCTATTCCCCCTCTCTCCTCCCTTCCTTCCCTCCTTCCCCCCAACTCTCTCTCTCGGCTCATGGGGAGTCAAGAGAGGTGTCTATTAATGAAGAATGAAATAGTTTGCTACAATTTGCCCCAAAACAGTATGTTTCATTACCACAAACCCTTCCCCAACCAAATACTTAATTGAATTCAGATAGCATGTTTGATGTTATATATAATATTTTGCAAGTTGGCCCTCTTTGGGGAGCGTATTGATGGAGGAGGAAAACAAATGTTCTGGAAGATGGCTTCAGATCAGGGCTGGACCGGATGGCTGCGGAGTTGAAAGAATTATGTAGACAGCTGTGACACCAGGGCCAGAGGCCAGGGCAGGCTCCGTCCTGCTCCTCACCGAAAGGCCACCGCGACCCCAGCGCCCACGCCTGACCCTGGCCCAGCTGTGTTGAGCAGCGGCCTCTGGGGCCACCGTCTCCACCCTCACCCAGCGCCTGGTTGTGCGTGTGGGTGAGAGGCAGGCACAGGGGAGAGACGTCTGGCAGAGCAGAGTCTCCTGCAGCTGATGGGGTGAGCACCGGCGGCTGAGGGGATGGATGGACAGACAGTCTCCTGGCCTGAAGGAACTGGCCAGAGCTTTTCCAAGAAAGCCCTAAACATCCTTCCCTATTCACTCGTTTGTTTGTTTATTCAACAGATCTTTGCTAGGCGCTGACTCTGTGCCATTCATGTATTCATTCAATTAAATTTACTAAGTACCCACCATGTATTTTTTTTATTTATTCATTCATTCATTCACTCAAAAAACATGTATCAGAAACCTGCCGTGTGCAGAGCCCCAGGTCTTGGTGGTGCCCCCCACAGGGAGCTCACAGTCCGGCGGTGGGGGGAGGAAGATGTCCACCACTGGGCACAGCCTGAGGGGTGGAGTCACATTTGGGCAGAGAAAGGGCATCGAGCCCACGTCGTCAGGACAGGGAAGGCAAACGTCACACGGAGGACAGGTGCCCGGGGCAGAGGGAGCAGCCTGCCCAGGGGAGTGTGCCTGGGAGAGGAGAGAGGCCAGTGTGGCTGGAACTCGGAAGGTGTGCCGGAGACAAAGCCGGTGGGGAGGAGTGGGGGGCAGTGGGGGGGAGAGCAGCACGGACTTGTGTCTCCCCCATCCAGAGCCCTCAGGGGCTCCCCATCACCCATAGGGAGAGGCCCTCAGCACAGCCCAGGGGGACTTGTGGCACACGTGTTAGACACACGTCACTAAGCCCTGAACTTACCCACCTCAAAAGCAGCACCTACCGCGCGTCAGGTGTTGTGTAGTGAGCTACGCCGGAGCCGGCGCGGGCCTGCCGCTGTCTGCAATGTGAGCCTGAGCCTTGCAAACCACAGCCAGACGCACAATAACGTGGGGCCAGAGATGTCACAGGGTTCTGCAGAGGGCCATCCCATCCCAGTGGGAGACAAAAGCAGAGGCCATGCACAAGGTTGGCGGCGCTGGAAGAGGCCCCTGGAGCAGGATTTCAACAGGAAGAGTGGGAAGTGTAGAAAGAAGGCATTTTAGACTGGAGGACCACATGTGCAAAGAACATGCAAAAATATCTGGGAACAGCAAATCACCTGCTTAGGCTGAAGCTTCGGCTGGGAACCACAGGGTCATAAGGTTGATAATTAGGCTGGGAACGAGCCCGGACTGCATCAGATGGCAGAACCAAATTGCAGGCTTTGTCCTGTACGCAATGAGGAGTCACTGGAGTCTAAGTAGTGAAATGGCATGATCAAGCCCTCCTCACTTCCAGAATGTGAATTACAGCACCCGAGTTGGGGGAGGCTGGTTGAGGGGCAGCCAGGTGATAGGCCACTACCATAGCTCAGAGGAACAGGGATGAGAGTGTGGCTGCAGGCACACTGGGGAGGGAGCCTGGTGCTAGGGGACGAGGCAGGAGGGCCTAGGCAGAGCACAGGCATGGCCAGCTCACGTGACCTGGGTAGCTTAAGCTCCCATCCGTTGAGAAGGATATAAAAATGCCTGGTACATAGTAGGCTTTTTGTAGGCATGGGAGGGAAAGGGGGAAGGTTTCATTAACAAGTGGATGGGAAAATGAGTGAAGAAATAGATGGATGCATGGGTTGAGGGGGATGAGCAGATGGTGAGTAACGGCCATTTGAATATTTGGATGGATGCACAACTATGTGGACAAAAAGGGGAGTAGGGATGAGTGGACTGATGGAAGGTGGGAGTGAGCAACAGAAGGATACAAGGCTGGAAGGATGGATGGATGGATGGATGGATGGATGGATGGATGGATGGATGGATGGATGAATGGATGGGTAGGTGGGTGGATGGCTGGATAGTTAGGTGAGTAGGTAGGTGGGTAAGGGGATGGGTGGGTGGATTGGTAGGTGGGTGGGTGATGGCTGGATGGTGGGTGGGTGGATGGATGGATAGATAGATACTGGGTGAGTGGATGAGTGGGTGGATGAATGCATGTGTTGGCAAAGCTCCCAGCAGAACATGACTAGAGAATGCTGGCTGATTCTGGGCAGGTAAATATATCCTGGGTTGATAAACTGTTGGCCTTCTCCTTGGCTTACCTCATCACTTCTAACTGAAACCTCTTCTTTCCCAGCCTTGCCCTTAGTATTCAGAAAGATTATCTCACAGAAAGATCTGCAATCAAGAGAGCTGGCTGATTACTAAATCTAGTTTTGCTCTCATTTGCTGTGTGGCCTTAGATAAGCCACTTCCCCTCTCTGGGCTTCCCTTTGCCCTCCGGCACATGTCTATGTGCTGTCCATCCCCACACCCTCACCCACACCTTACTAGCCAAGCTTTACCGATATCTAAGGGTTCATTCGCCAGGTGACCCATAAGGACGGTGGTTCTGTAACTTAGCAAGCATCAGAATCAGCTAGAGGATCCATTAGAACACAGACTGCTTCCTGGTCCTCACCACCAGAGCTTCCGATTCAGTAGGTTAGGTGGAGCCAAGAACTTGCATCTCTAAACAAAGTCCCAGGGGATGAAAATGCTGCTGGTCCTGGGACCCCACTTTGAGAACCGCCGACATAGGGCATCCCTGGCAGCTACCTCTCTGACAGTTTGTGCCCACACCTGTTAAGGGTCCCTGCGTGTGGGGGGCAGCTCCTCCCGTCCCAGATAGGGGGCCTCCTGGAGCCGCTGTCCCCTGTGGTCACTCAGGGGCAACCCCAGACCTGGCTAGAGGGGACCTTGACACCCCTGCAACCAGCCCCACTCCACAGCCCTGTGTCCACGCCCCCTGCCCGGTGCGCTCCCCGCCTGCTTTCTTTCTCTCAGAGTCTGTGAGAGCACCGTGCCTTCTGCCGCCCTCGGAACAGCTGTGGGCTTAATTATCAAAATAACATTTTAATAGTCTCATAACTGAACTCCCTTCAAAACATGCCAGCAGAGGAGGCGGGAAGGATTCTTTTTAGCACCTCTTCCCGCCCGACTTGCTAATCGGAGGCATTTAAGCTGCCAGGAGGCCCAGATGCCCTGCCCTGCCCTGCCCACAGAGCGCCTCCTCCCACCCTCTGTGGCCGTGGCTTCCCCACGAGGAGGGGCCAGACCCTGAGCCAGAGCCAGGAGTCACCGTGGGGGTCTCACCGCCCCCTCCTCACGGAAGGAGACGTCATTCATTCCTGCAGACCCCGTCATCGCTCCGAAAGTGGATCTGCTAAGAGAACTTAGGCAATTCATTTGCGATCACCAGGGGTTTTACTTGCTTTTAACACGTTTTTTTTTTTCTAATTTAAAAAAAAATTGCTATCACAAGCATTAAACTCTGGCTCCCCCTTCCCCTACTACTCCATGTAATAATTCTACAGGGAGTCCTAGCTGGTATTTAGCTCCTGAGTTAAGCTCCTCTAAACAAGCCCCGTGCAAAACTAGCTGCACAAATCACAGTGTTTTTCCCTCCCACTCACTGAAGCCCCCTTCACCCCTCCGTTCTTAAAGCGAGCTAACATCGCATTTATCCGGGGCTCGCTCTGCCTGGGCTGTGCGCTAAGTACGGAACATATGTTCTATGTTATTACATCTAATCCTCGTTCGGCAGCCCAAGGAGAAAGGCCCGACTGTTTCCATGATCCCGCTTCACACAGAAGGAAACTCAAGCCAGACAGGCTACACCCCCAGTGTTACCTCTGGGGGGAGCTGAGATGGGGAGCCAGGCAGCTGTGTTTTTAGCGAGAACACTAGCCTACCTTCCTTGGTGTTTGCCCCCCAGGGAAATGGTCTTTTAGGCGACTGCTTCTCAAACTTCAACAAGTACGTGAATCCCCTGGGTCTGTTTTTTTTTTTTTTTTTAAGATTTTATTTATTTATTTGAGAGAGAGAATGAGAGACAGAGAGCACGAGAGGGAAGAGGGTCAGAGGGAGAAGCAGACCCCCCGCTGAGCAGGGAGCCCGATGTGGGACTCGATCCCAGGACTCCAGGATCATGACCTGAGCCGAAGGCAGTCGCTTAACCAACTGAGCCACCCAGGTGCCCTCCCCTGGGTCTGTTTTTAAAATGCAGATTCTGGGGGCACCTGGGTGGCTCAGTCAGTATAGTGTCCCACTCACAGTTTCGGCTCAAGTCATGATCTCAGGGTCATGGGATCAAGCCCCGCATCTGGCTCGCACTCAGGGCAGAGTCTGCTTGTCCCTCTCCCTCTGCTCCCCCCCATCCCAGCTCATGCACACACACACACACACTCTCTCTCTCTCTCTCCAATAAATAAATAAATAAAATCATTTTACAAAATAAAATAAAATGCAGATTCTGGTTCAGCAGGACTAGGGTGAGGCCTGGTAGTCCGTGTTTCTAGTGCATTCCCAGGTGATGGGGATACCGTTAGTCACGGGGCCACAACTTCGAGGAGCGAGACTCTAAGAGGCAGGGTCCGGAGAAAGCATAGGCCAGCACCCCCAGCATAATTAGACTGCAGCTCAGTCTCAGGCTGGTGGCCCTGGTTCTCTATTGGTCCGCTCACCATCAGCCCAGGTAGAGGGATAGGAAAGAGGATTCTTTCAGAGCCTAGATATTCCCAGCCTACCTGTTCATTTGGTTTCTCAAACACCATGCCCAGCCATGGAAGAAGAAGTTGCCTTTGCTGTCTGGAGGAAATCGCCAGAACCGAACAAATCCCTCTGGCCTTCATCGTTTTCCCTGCTGCCTCCCCTGAGCACCTACTATCTACTGAGACAGGTACCATGGGCATATGCAACAGGATGCGGTGCCTGTCCTCAGGCCCACGACAAGTGGACAAGAAAGATGTGCTGCCATCTAAAGCAGCTCATGCTGGGACTTGTGGGGACACACGGGCAGGAGTAGAAGCTGAGCTGGGCACTGTAGTCACCCGAGCCCTGGGGAATTTAAGCTTATTTGATATTAGCCCAAACGCAACTAAATCTACCACCAATAAAAAAGCAGGTCCTCATGCCACCCCTGCACACTGGCTGGGGGCAGGCACCGCGTCCTAGACGTGGGGACTCATCAGCCCACCCAGGTTCTGGAGAAAGGTGCTTGGGCATGGTCCAGCCCTTAAATAAACTGGCCACCGCCCATCAGAAAATCAGTCCTGTTTGAGAATGCCCAGAGACCACACATCCCACTAGCCACAGGCCTGCTCTTGTGGAGTCCAGAGTCCTGAATTCAAGTCCTGCCTTGTAACCCTGAGCAAGTCAGTTTTCTTCTCTGAGCCTGATATTTGCATCAGCAATATGAACATAAGAACACCACGTGACTCGCTGCACAGGGTCAAACAAAGCAGACGCCGTATATATACATATTTTATTATCTATTTTCTTTATCGAAATAAAAGGCCTTAAACTCGTTTTGGAATATAGTTTCAGACCATCCAATTAAGTGAATACTTACTAAGCATGTTGTAAGTCCAGAACGGTGGTGGGACGTGGGGGGTGGCACAGATTAGGAGACGGACAGGCCCTCTTCTCAGAGAATTTAGAACTTACCTGAGAAGGTGTGCCGAATGCATACGGTGTCATTAAAGACAGAGGACGGACAATAAGGCCTTAGGTGTGTCAAATTACTCAGGGCAGACAATGAGAGACCTGGGGACAGGCCAGCTGGGAAGGCTCTCTGCAGGAGGGGCACTGGGAGCTATCTCCAGGAACGGGGAAGATTTGTAGAAGAAAAACAATAACGACAGCAATAATAACCTCGAACCTTTACCCACTCATTACCCCTCCGTGCCAACATTGTTCTAAGGCCATTTAACTCTCAAAGCCACCTATCACCACCGTTTCACCGAGGAGGAAACAGACGCAGAGGATGCAAGACTTGCCCACAGTCACCCAGCTCATGGGGAGCGATGCTAGCCCAGAGTCTGTATTCTGGGCCAGTTGGTTCCACGGAGGCCAGGACCCCGGGGAGGCCAGAGGGGGCCAGAATCTCCCCACACGGGGAGGAGGGGGCTGGTACCCCACATGGGACGTCACGTGTCGAGAGCAAAGTGGGGTGGGGGCAACATTAGAAATATTGGAGAGGTCCTGGCAGGCCGGGCCGGTGGCTGCAGAACAGACAGCGAGTCAGTGCAGGGGGGCCAAGACCTCAAAGTAACTTGGGGGCCCAGCAGAAAGCCTTGTCAGCTGCCTCCTGGCAGCCCCTGGCCCTCCTTGCTTGGGGAGGAGGCTCTCCTTGTGCCCTGCTGTCCCCCTCACACTGCATTTTCCTTCCACCATGCAGGCGCAAGAGGCCCTTCTAAGGTACAACGACGCCTCTGGTTTCTAGAGACCCAGCCCCCAGCTGCCCTGGACCAAGGCTGGTTCTGAAACTCTGTGCTCACTTCGCAGCCAAGATCTGTCCCTGCTCAGCCTGGGCACACGCCAGGCGCACACACCGTCGGGGGCAGAGAGCAGGAGGCGAGAGGCGGCGAGGGCCTGCATTTGGAGGAAAGGCCACAGCTCAGGGAGCTCTGGGAGGGCAGGAGCTGCAGAGACGGAATAACAGAATTCCACAATCCCAGCCTTGCCATCGTCCGTGGCCTTCGACGCCACCCAGGTGGCTCCAGTGCCGGCAAACACCCCCGGACACAGGACAGGAACCCAAATCTTTGTCCGCAAGTGGCCACCTGCCCGGGACACCCCTGGGCAGCCAGGTCCTCTCTCCCAGCCTCTCTCCAGCCTCCCCAGCCAGCCCCCCCCCACCCCGAGGCTCCCCCATCCCACCACTCCCGGCTGGGGAAGGGCCTCCTTCCACTTGTTACAGATCTTCATTTCCTCCACTTCTTACAACTGCACTTTTCAGAACAGGATATTAAGGGCAGAGAAACCGAGGGCTTTCGGGGTTTTTAGTCTCCGCTCCAGGGAAAAACAGACACTCATCCCCGTCTGAAATTGCTTCACTCCGCGAGCGTGTGGGCCGCAGGAGCCCTCCCGCCACAGACGAGCAGAAAATAGAGTTTGTTTCTCTCTCTCCCAACCCCGCTGCCCCAGCCTCTCGCAGGCTCTCCCTCCTCCCGCTCTCCCTCCTCCCGCCTTCTCCCTCCTCTCTGCCTGGCACGCGACTGGAGGCCGGGGCCTCGCGGTGCCACGAGGCTGCCTGGTGCCAGGGAGCAGGGCCCACTCTCCCTCAGCACACAGCAGCAGAAGCCCTTCCCGCCGCCTACCAGGCCCCCCGGACCACACGGCCTTCAAATAACCCTGGACTGAGGCCCTTCTCAGGAAAGCAGACCCAAGGACCTTTTGTTCCCCAAAATATTGAGGTTTTCAGGTCATTCTCGGGCCGTGCCAGCAATGCAGCGTGCTTCTGGCTTGAACAAAATGCTCGGGTGTTAAAATATTCATCTGGTTTCGGTTGGGACGGAGGTGGGGTGTGTGTGTGTGTCTGCTCCCTGGCACACCTGCCTGGTTCCACCTTGATTTTCGCCCCCTTTTCTTTTTTCTTTTTTTAGATTCCTTGATGGTTCCCCAGAATGCAGAGAGCCAGGGACAGACAGAGAGGGATGGATTCAACTAGTTGTTGCCTGTCCAAGGGAAAGAGGAGAGGTAGGAGATGCTTTCTCGGAAGTTAATTCAGCCCAAAGCTGGGCACGAGGGATATTCCATCCATGCAATTCATCCCTGCGCCCCTCCTACCCACGGCCCCACCCCCGCATCAGCCAAAAGCCTGCCTACCTTCCAGACAGCCAGGTGCACACACGCCCTCTGACTAGGCCCCACTGGGGAAGACCCCTCTTGGGCCAACTGGACCAGACCAGGGCCCTCAGGATGCTTTAATTATCTATCACTCCACTTCCTCTCTCTTTGCTCCTCTGTCCCCATCACGGAAACCTGTCAAGCGTCCACCCTGAGGACTGGGGAAATCAGCTACCTACCGGCCCCGGTCTTTAACTAAAGGCTCAAGCTCAATTATCCCGCAGACCTTGGGGATCTCTGGAGCAGTGTGTGGAGGAAGGGCTGTCAGTGGGCGTGGGAGGAGAGGGAAGGGTCAGGCACGCCGAGCACGCTCCCATCCCCTTTCCAGGAGGGGCTGGGGAAACCGAGGCTGGAGAATGAGTCACATAATGCATGGCGGTGGGGGAGGCAGGGAATCCAGCCAGCCCCTCCCCATCCTTCCTCAGGGGACTGTCAGGACAAGTTCCAAACAGCCTGAGGGGAAAGAAGACAGACAGCCTAAGGGGGGTTAGTCCTGGGAAGTGGAAGGGCCTCCACCACAGGAGGACACAGGACGAGGCAGACCAACTGTAGAAACCCAACCCCTCTTCCTGCCTGGCATGCACTTGGCCGGCGGGGATGTTCATCTCCTTTTTATTTATTTATTTATTTTTTATTTTTTTAAAGATTTTATTTATTTGACAGACACAGACAGCGAGAGAGGGAACACAAGCAGGGGGAGTGTAAGAGGGAGAAGCAGGCCTCCCGCAGTGCAGGGAGCCCGATGCGGGGCTCGATCCCAGGACCCTGGGATCATGACCGGAGCCGAAGGCAGACGCTTAACGACTGAGCCACCCAGGTGCCCCTTCATCTCCTTTTTAGAATGTGTCTCGAATCAGCCCCCCTCACCCACTGCCCCCACCACGGACCACCCTCTCTAGCCAGGATAACGGCACTGACTACCCACTGGACTCTGAGCTCCCACTTCTGCACCCTGAGGATGTCCTATCCACCCAGCAGCCAGGACAATCTTTTTACAAGCTTCAAACAGGACAATGTCATGGGCGGCCTAAAGCTCCGCACCGGTTTCTTATTGCAGAGAATAAAATCCCCACCCTGCAAGGCCAGACACTGCCCAGCCACTCTCGCTTCGTTGGAGCCATGGTCCCGGGTCCTTCCCACACACCAGCCCCCCCCCCACACACACACACCGGCCTTCGGCGCCCAGAGGAGGGCTGCGGCATTTCTGGCCTCAAAGCACCTGCTCTGCCCCAGCCTCTTCATGGGCCCGGCTCCTGCTCAGCCTTTAAAGCTCAGCTTAAGCAACATCCTCCCCACCTTCCCCTGTCCTCACACTAGTAACACTTCTCTCCATCGGTAATAACACACTGGCTTGCTCGCCTGTTCAGTCTTGGCTCCCCCCTCTAGACGGGGAAATACGCTCGTTCAGAGAGTCACTCACCAGAGCCCAGCACAGTGCCTGAAGCACAGCGGTCTCTCTACGGATGTCTGCTGAACGAATTAAAGTACACATGGCTGCCAGTCAGCTCAGAAGCAGAACTTCCCTATAGTCAGAGATGCAGGCAGGAGGGCTCTAAACACTCAAGACCAGGAGCAGCAAATACTCTTCCAACCTGCAATGCATATCAAGCTTCCCGGCTCCCTTTTAATTCCTGATCACATCCGGATTCAGATATGGAAGAGGCCACAGAGGCAAATGTTACACACAGCGCCCCGAGAAAGCCCCCGAGGTTCTGCGTTCCCGGGTAGAAAAGCTGCACTTTCATAAAGCATAATGAAATCTCGCTTCGGGCGAGCAGGCCGTGGGGCACACACTCGGAGAGCCCGCGGGCACCCGGGACCCTGGCAGCGCACAAACTCAGCCTGCGAGCAACATCCGCAAGGCGGTGGGCGGCCAGGAGGAGGGCGCGCCCCGAGAAAGGGCAGACTGCCACCCAGGCCGGGACAGTGACACCCATAAGTGATTCCCCCGGTCGCTCCGGCCCGCGGCACTCCTGAAGGTCTGCAGACAGAGAGCAAACATGGACACACCAAAACACAAACCCAAAACAAAAGAGCGCCGGTCTGCTCTTCCGGCCCCACTGATGTGGGCTTACCCACGACTCTAATGTAATCAGAAGAACATTAAACATTTCTAAAGTCTCCTCTCTTTTCCATGGCTGATTAAGCAGTTGGGAGCAGAGAGTTTACCGTGAAAAAAGCAAACAATTATGTGCTATCCGAGGTAAACATTACCTGAGGAATGGAAGCTGAGATGCACGGCTCCATTGTCAGTAGGGATTATCATTATAATACTTAAAATAACATTTATAACACTTACTGAAATTACACGAATGAAGTCTGCCGAGACACGGAAATGAAATCAGCTCAATGTGTTTTTATAAGAATACTGAAATCTCTGTCCCTTGGAGGGAAGTTATAGGCATTAACAGTTTCTGCCCGGCCTCCATTAGCTGGTAAAATTTGAATACTGTTTCTTAGGTGAGCTCTAATCTTCTTTGAATCCTCCCAACACATTTTATCTGTAAAAAATTGTAGTTAAAAATTTAGTTTGATGGAATGATATTTAAGTGCTTTTCCTCATCTAACTCCTGGAAAGCACCCCAGGGAGTCTCCCTGTAATTTGTTCAAACGAAATAATATTTTCGTTTTCCCGTTTCTCTTTGTTGTCTTGCGTGATGAAAAGTAACATTTCTTTCCTTTCAATCCTATTAAGCGAGGCTCGAGGAATGCCAGCCACTCAATCCAAATGCGATCTGGCAGCCAGGCACTCAGCTTAAAAAACGGGGCCTGCCAAACCAGGTTTCCATCAGGAGTTGACATGTCCCCGGCCATGGGTTCCCAGCAACGCTTCCGGAGCAGTAACCAGGAAGCAAGCCGGGTGGGCTTTCTTTCTCAGCTGGGGTCCTTGGCTTTGATACCTGGTCATTTGCTTGGTCATTTGCATATTACTCCGGCTTCCCTCCTGCAACTCCCCATGCTCATCTGTCCTCCTGAGCCTGCCTAACACCTATACTCAACTGCAGACTCAGGTTAACTGGCCCCTTTTCCAACCATAGGACTCGCCCTCTTGAGCGGGGCCCCTCCAAGCAGGAAGGGGCACGGCAAGATCCTGATCTGTTGCCTTCCCAAACCCGCCGAGGCTCCCTTTCTCCTCTTAACCTGCACGACTCCCCTCCCTGGTGCAGCCATCAGCGAAAGCAGCTTCGCAGTACACAAACTCCAACTCGCGCTCCAAAACCTATTATCAAATGTCACCTCCTCTCTGAAGCCCTCCCCAGCATCCCAAGGTATCCGTGCTCCAGTTGGGAAAGTGGGGGAGGAGTCAAGAGGAAGGGAGAATATATACTCTTCTATGTTATTTGAATCTTTTCTGCACGCCAGGGATTAATTTTTTGTAAAAAAAATAGTGAAATCCAGAGGCGCCTGGGTGTCTCACTGGGTTAAGCATCTGCCTTCAGCTCAGGTCATGATCCCAGGGTCCTGGGATGGAGCCCCCTGCGTCGGGCTCTCTGCTCAGCGGGGAGTCTGCTTCTCCCCCACCCTCTTCCCCCCCTCTGCTCGTGCTCTCAGTCTCTCTCTCAAATAAATAAATAAAATCTTTAAAAAAAAAAAAATAGTGAAATCCATTTATGTTGATCAAAAAGACTTAGTAGCACCATCTTGAATTTCTATATTAACTCACTGAAAAGAATGCCCTCACAGAGACCAATCGCTATCACTAATTATCAGCCTTGTCAAACAACTTTCTCAATAATCCACACTCCCAATCTAGATCTGTACTGAGTGACTTTGCCAACATTCATCTATCAATTTACTGTATAATGAGAAATCCTCTGAAGAGGAAATTCTCGTAGTGTCCTGCTCAAAACTAAGCTCTTACTTCCTCTTTCTATCCTCGGCTAACTAAAAAAACAGAAAGAAAGGCCAGCCAAGGGGAATTACGGTTGGGACTCCGGAGGCCACCCCTGGGCTAAAATCTCAGGCGACAGCAAAGGAGCAATACCCTCAGAGCCTTACTGGCTGATGGCGACAAACCATCATGTCTTTAGGACACTGTGGCCTACCCCGGATGATAGGGGTTTTTTTGTTTGTTTGTTTGTTTTTTTAAAGATTTTATTTATTTATTTGAGACAGAGAGAGCACATGAGAGGGGGGAGGGTCAGAGGGAGAAGCAGACTCCCTGCCGAGCAGGGAGCCCGATGCGGGACTCGATCCCGGGACTCCAGGATCATGACCGGAGCCGAAGGCAGTCGCTTAACCAACTGAGCCACCCAGGCGCCCTGGATGATAGGTTTTCTCATTTCCTGTAAGTTCCCATCTTTGGAGGAAAGAGTAGCTAGAACAAGATGGCCAGGGCTACTAACAGCACATTCATATTGGGTTCTTCACAGAAAGCTGCTACTTGATATCAGAAAAACATCTTGTGATCAGCCAGTAACTCCGTAAGCGGAGGGGGGGAGTCACAATGGCAACACCATTTCCACTCTGTACAAAACGTCAATGGATTCAAAATTATTTGAAAACAAATATAATACTTAGGCACAGAAACATTTACACCTCTCACTTTTATTCCTATGACGTAAGCGTCTTCACACACTATATGTACATTTCACACACACGCATGCACGCCGTCAACAAGCTCGACTTGCCCACTGCCCAGAGAGTAGGGCGCTCCAGAGTGGAGAATGCGCCAGATCTACACCCAGGGCACCAAGCCGTCTAGCACAGTGGGACGCAGCCCCGGTGAGTAATCAATAACATGTATTGGCCGTGTTTAGTCGATTTGTCCCATAACTATGTAAAGCAATGCTGGAAACAGCAACAGTTTGCCCAGAAGGTGACAATCCAAATGATTTCTGCTACTTTGTTTTCGAAGTTAGAAGAAAACTGAATTCCCTTAAGTTATAAACTCAAGTAACGTGCAAGAGGAAGTTAAGTTAGAGTCTGCGGTGCTAAGTAATGTGTCCGTCACAGACCTGGCTTGTTCACTGAGCAGACACCAGGCCTAGAAATCTGTTGGAATGAACTCCGATGCCCACAGGCGTTGTCTTCCAGGCTTAGAAAGTCCCTTTCTTTGATGCTGGTTTGTAGGTACCAACACTCACATGCTCAGTGGAGGAAGACAGAGGAATACAAGCCTCTCCCGTGCCTGCCATGGAAACGGGGGGCTAGGGAAGGCCAATGCCAGAGGGCAAGAGGAGACGCCTCCCCCAGCAGCAGCCGTGTCCCCGAATAACTAATCAGGGGCGTATAGAACAAGGTCTATCAGTGCCATTTTAGGACCTGGGTCTCCACCGTGGAATGAACTCGGAGTGGCCACCATCTGCTGCATTAGCCTCTTCTCTGTCCTAACACTCAATTTTTCAAGCTTGACAGAGCGCAGCTCACCTTTGGTTTCCGGGGACTTTTCCAGCAAGGCCGTACCACACCCTTCCCACCTCATTCTGATGGAACGGCTGGGATCCTCTGTATTGGTTTGCTCGGGGCCGCCAGGACAAAATCCCACAGCCTGAGTGGCTCACACGACAGGAATCTAGTTCTGGAAGCCAGAAGTTTGAGATCAAGGTGTTGGCAGCATTGGTTTCTTCTGAGGCTTCCCTCCTCAGCAGGCAGAAGGCCTGCTTCTCACCAGGTCCTCACATGGGCTCTCCTCTGTGTGGGCGTGCCCACCTGGGGTGTCCCTGTGTCTACATTTCCTCTGCTTAGAAGGACACCAGTCATCATGAATTAGGGCCCCCATCCTAATGGCCTCATTTTAACCCACTCACCTCTTCAAAAAAGGCCCTGCCTCCAAATACAGTCACAATCTCAGGTCTTAGGGGGTTGGGGCTTCAACGTACAAATTTGGGGGAGATGCGTTCAGGTCTTTGGCATTCCAGAAGGAAGGAGCTCATCTGTCTCATCCGTGTCAGCCCCTCCACACCCCACCATTATCACTTCATCAGTGGTGTGCCCCTTCCCCAGGCCTGTCTGGCGGCTGGCATTCCTTTCTCAAGGCAGGGGCTCAGAAATGGTCATGGGATTCCAGGGAAGGATGACACACTAGCTATTCTCCCACCACCACCCATTTCCAAATTACCTTCTGGCTATGGCAGAAGAGGCTCGAAGATGACCTCACCCAATCCTCTCCCAAGAACCCCTCGGGTGACAAGGCCCAAATGGAAGACCCAGCGCCGAAATAATCTATTGACGATCAAAAGGCCAGAACCACGGGTGCCCCCGCCCCCCCCCCCAGACCACAGACAAGGGATGGGGTGGGAGGTCACTCAGGACATTGGCAGTAGCTCAGCCTCTCGGCCCCCACACGAGGAGCAGCCAGAACCTTCCCTTCCACTCCCGGGTTTTCCCCACAGCTCCTATCCTCGAGCCTCACGAACCCACTACAAACCCGTCGCCCTGATTGGCCAGCCATTGCTGCCTAGTGCTGGGGGTGGCAGGGGGGGGCGAGAATTTGTTGCTGTTGTTGTTTAGTTGAATGCGTTTTTAAAAATCTATTCACGTGTGAAGTGCAGCCTGCCTCAGCCGCAGAGGGCATGCTTTGCAATCGGAATCGGCAAATTTGTTAACTGACTGTTGAGCCTAATGTTATACCACTATTCTGCCTCTCGTTAGCAACACAAATTACGGGCAATTAGCCGGCTGACTGTTCAAAGGCAGTTCAATTTCATGTATAAAGAGAACTATATAATGCTTAATGTATCTATCAAATGTAATAGCCCAAACAAAATTAATGATATGAATACAATGAGTGCTTATATGGGATAATTACAAGGTGTCCATCACGAGACGCATGCCATGGAGTCAGACGCACAATTCAGGCAAACAGTCACCAAAGTTGTCGAGGCTGGCCCAGGCTATTTGGAAAGCGAAGTCCCCATGCAGCAGAGCACGGCTCAGCCTCTTCCAACGACAGGACGCCAAAGGCAGGCCGCGGTGACATGCAAGCAACGCAAAGTGCGGCTCTCGAGCCTAAGCGAAGCGAGGCCGTCCACGAGTCCCCGAGACTCCACTTCCTTATCTGGAAAATGGGAACAACGGCACCTCCCAGCCAGAGCCCTAACGTGGCACGCCGCGAGCGAGTGACAGAGAACTTTGCAAACTCTGCAGGCCTCGCCCGGAGGACGGCGGCGATGCTGTCGATGGTCCTAGGGTTACATAAGAATTTCCGAGGGGAGGCCCAGCAGACCTCGTCCCACCCGCGTCGCTGACGGAGTCGCGTGGCATGATACAAACGACACTTCGATTTAATTACCACCTTTTTTTTTTTCCCCTCCTCCGGTAACTAAACATTTTCCTCTGCTCAGTATCCCTGGAATGGCAGGGCCATTCCCAGTGTATTACTCGCATATCTATAATTAAATAATTAAGAATTGTTCAAGCCCTTCCAAACACAACAAAAGGCGATGATTATTTCAAACCCACTTTAGGAAAAGTCAAGCCCCTATCAGCTCCATTTTTTGCTAATAGTTATGCAAGGCTGCACCGGCAGCATTCCCCCTTGCATGCCAGCACACCAATAAATTAAGATATTCCTGGCCGCATCTGCACGAGGGAAATTAGAGCATTACCTGGTCCCCGCCAGTGTGCCAGCTCTGAGCGGCAGGCACAGCCCACGCTGGGCGACCAGCTGTCTGTGAATGTGGTGTGTGGATCACAGCTCAGAGCCGGGGGATCTCTTAGGAGGCCTGCTCTAATATCACAACTGCCTCGCTGCAGGACTGTTCCCTTCACAGCACAGTATTCAAACACTTCTTCTGCCTCTTTCTTTCCAGCTCCGGACCAGGGAGAACCAGGACCCGGGGCCTCCGAGCTGCTCCCCGATGCCGAGACGTGCTTGGCTGAGTTTTCCCGCCCGCCCTGAGTCCTGACTGGTGAGGACAGCAGTGAGGCACTCTGTTTTCTGAAACCCCAGCCCCGGCTGCCCAGGAGGAGGGGCGACCTCGTTCCCGGCGGGCATAACATCACCGGGCGCGGCATCTTTGGCTCCAATGGGGACAAGTGGCCATTGCAGAGGTTCAGACGCCAAAATGACTCCCAAATTCTTCACACAAGCACGAACTGATGGTCCCAAAAGGAGGCAAAGACCTATTTCCCCAGAAACAGGTGGAGGCCCCGGCTCCAAGTGTGTGTGCGTCTCGGGAGGCAATGGGCAGCGTCTGACGTGTTCCTTTAAGTCCGAATCCCCCCCTACAGGGCTTCCAAGACCCTGACCACGACAGACAGGCCCTGGAAACAGTCCCTGGCTAAACAAAAGCAAAGAACGAAGTGCCGCTGGCCTTGAGTTTGGCAAACAGGCGAGGCCTCCAGGATGCAGCCTCTTTGGCAAACACAGCCCGAGGCGCTGCAGGCCTGGACCAGAGCTGGAGCTTGGCTGGCGGGAGCTTGGCTGGCCGAAGCGGGGGAGCATCGGGGGTCCAACAACTGTGTGGGTAGGGGGCATGGGCAGGAGGAGCTGAGACAGAGCACTGAGATGGGGATATTTGACACTGGGGTGGGGGGGAAGGTGAAGACATTTTCAGGGCATGTCAAGTTAGACGACTAGTAGGCAACTAGCTGTAAGGGTGACTACAAGAGAGAAGGAAGCCAGGGCCAGAGACCACCAATTCGGGGACAGTCAGATACGCCTGAGGATAAGCGTGCCGAGAGTGCTCTGCAGGCTCCAGGGGCCTGGAAGGACCACAAAAGCCACCAGCTTCCACAATCAGGAGTCACTGGTGACCCTGGCAAGAAGAGTCTCAAGGAGCATCATGCTCTTTTTAATGTCTCCGAGTTTTTGTTGTGCCCACCACCGAGAATTCTCTTTCTCTCTTCTCCCTAATGAACTCCTAGTCATCCTTCAGAGGCCCAGCTCAAATGCCTTTCTACTTTCAAACCTCCTTTGACCGCTCTCTATCCTCCCGTATCTACCTGCACATAACCAGGAGAGGTAATCACACCCTAACCCACTTGTACGACGCAGGAATTCATACATCCGCATGGCTACCTCTCCCGTTGGATTGGGGATTGGGGGCTTTGTCTGCCTTGGTTAAGGATCCACAACACTCAATGCAAAGCCTGGCACAGAGCCGGCCGGTAAAGACTAGAAGGCACGTCTGGGGCAGAGTCTGAGACCTGTGCATCTCCCCTGCGGCAGAGAGGTATTTCAAGAGGTTGTATCTGGGGTCAACTCGGCACACCAAAGAGGCCAGTTACCAGAAGGCCACGGGCGTCCCGCCTGTTGTGCTCATATTCCGGGTACAAATTTCCCACCTGGGGCACACCTGCGGCCTCGCACAGCTTGGGGGGCAGCCAGCTCCGATCTTACACACACGGAGGCTGAGCACCATCCACAAAGGACAGAGCTCCCTTAGGGTTCCATGAGGGCCATGCAGAGTGAAAACTGGACTCTTCTCTCCTTCTCTCCATCTGGGCACCAGCTGTATAGGGTGCTACACACTTCTTGGCTTCATGAGCAGGTTAAACGCCACCCAAGCTGGCCTCATCAGTGCCCAAACGCGCTATATCCTTCTGGACGTCTTTTTGCACGACTCCATTCTCCATATTCTCTCTCCTGATAGAAAAGTATACCCCAGCATTGAATCATAAATTGTTTATTACATGAGATGTTTTCCATAGCCACGTTTGCCTCCCAAATATGCAGAAAGCTTCTAGCAGGCAGAAACAAATCCTACACCTTTCCGATATCTTCCTTAATCCAGAGCAGAGTATGGGAGCTCTGTAAGCCTATTTGATAGACAAGTGTGGGAAAAGCATCCAGTCAGCAATTCACCACCCATGGCAGACATTGCCAATCAAGCGCCTATCTGCTAGCTCTGTGATGGATGATTCACTCATGGAACCTGATGGCTCCTGCCAGTCTGATTTGGTGACTGCTCCCCGTCGGGGGAAATGAAGTAGCTGGGAAACGCAAGACTTCCAGGAGGCCCCAAGACACAGTGCGCTTGGCCGGGGCCCCTTCCTGAGACTCTCCCCAGCCCTCCGCTGTGGAACGCTGAAGAGGTCGCAGAGAATCAGGAGAAACAAAGAGGAGAACCACCATCCCGATTCTGTGTTTCTTCCAAGAGTCACGGCAAGCCCTCTTCCCACTCACGTCGCCAGCAGCTCAAAGTCCAGAGCCAAGGGGGGATCCCAGCGCCCTATGATGTGCTCTTCTCCAGGCTTCCGGCTGCCCACCCCGCCAAAGCCAGACAAAGGGCTGAGATGAAAGGTGGGCAGCTCTGACGCAATTCATTGGCTGCTTTTGATATTCCTTTGTAAACATTCTTTCTTCCTCCTTTGCTACTTGCTCTTCTCTGGGCTAAGAAACGTAGCTCAAGACCTGATCGGGGTATCACTTTTCAAATGCCCAAATCCCTGTAAAGGTTTAGTGTCTGGCTGTGTGCATTTTGCTCAGTATTAACATGTTCAATGGAGTACTTTGATTTTTTTTTTTATCTAGACGCCAGAAGCTGGTGAATATATGCTTCATAGCTTCAGATAAACCTTTTGTTCTTCTGGGGCTGATCAGCTGGTAGAGCAGCGAGAGGGAGAAGGGGAGGGGAATTCACAGGGGCTCAGCGGTTTCAAAAAGTCAAATTACCTCTGAGCCATAGCAAGGCTGATAATTTAAATGAAAAAATATATATACAGGCTGTGGCACACAACACCGTCTCTGGTAGGACTTTTAATGAAGCCCCAGTTGTGATGACACTGAAGCCGGAACGCTACAGTGGGATAATTACTTGGCTCCCACACAGCTGAGTTCCATAGATGCATTATTAACGGCACATTCCTCGCCATAACGAGAGCTGAGCAGAGGTAAGCTCCGCAGACCTGGGCATCCGCCATTAGCGGCCTGATGCAAACACAAATGAGTGTTTTCACAAAAGCATGCAAAGGCTGTGAAATTCCAATGAATCCAGTTGCTGGGAGGTGGGGGTGGGGGGAGGGGAGAAGGGGAAGGGAGGAAAGGGCATAATAGAAATATAAATATATAGTTTTCTAGATAGGTGGATATATTGGGTCCACGCAGATGTGGCCGGAGATGTCACCTTTCCCTGCACAATGTACTTGGAGTAAAGCAACCTGGGAAATTATGGAGTCAGAACACATTGATTTTCCCGCAACAGATCCAGGCGGCAGCCCTGATGAAGAATTACAGAGGAAATGCAATAACCTAATTCTCCTCCAACCTGGCCCGGCTGCGCCTGCAGCCCTGGGCTTACCTGGCTGGGGCCACGGGGCAGCGCCTCCTGACCTGGGCGCGCGGCACTGCCAGGCTGCCCCCCCCTTCCCAATGCCGGTTCCACTCCCGAGCCCCGGCGCTCACTCAGGCCACATTCTCAGGACACGCGGGGATCGCCTGCTTCCTCGGAGTCCAAAGGTCTTCTGGAAAGGGGTAAGCCACAGATATGGGTATTCTTGCTCCCAGCTCACCCCAATTAAAGCCAGGGACAAAGACACACACGGCATTGTTACTCGGGGCCGGAGGGAGCCCATGCACATGTCCCCTACAGAGGCTCCAGAGTACTGGGGTGACTTAGAGGAGACGGGTGGGAAGCCTGTGCCCCGGCCCTGTGCTTCCCCGTGGTCCTCTCCTCCATTTCACTTCCCCTGGAAGCGTCTGTTTCAAGGTGACCCTGTTTCGCGAGTTAGCCCCAGCGTCCCCCGCCTGCTCACAGAACCAGGGGCCTCCCAGTAATTAACACCCGTACTTGATGAGGTCCAGCTGGCAAACTGAAGTGATGCCAGCATCCTCCACTCAACAACCTGGGCTCCTGCAGCCGGGCCCCAGCGAGGGCCCCTCCCCGCACGGCCATTCTGGCCACCCTGTCCCCGGAGGAGAAGGCGAGAGTAACCCATCTAGCACGGATGTTCGCTAAGAAGTGGTTTATCACAGTGAAAAGCTACAACGCTCCGACGGGGAATGTAAACTGTGGCACTTCAAGAATGAAACAGCAAGCAGCCACTCAAAACGATGGTGTAGACGTGTGTGTGGTGACACAGGAAGCTGTCACCATATCCTGCTGGAGGGGAAAGGTCACAGAATCGTATGGATGGGATAACTCCATTTACAACTAAACGTGTGCGTGTGTAAAAGGGGACACAGTGGTTCCGTTTGTACGCAGCAACCAAAACAGGCACCACCATCTTTGCTCTCAGAAGTCAAGATCATGGTTAGTCTGGGGTGGGGCTAGAAGTGGGGGTACGAGGTGGTCCCCTGCAGTGGAGGGGACGTCATGATGCAGCCCTCTCTGCACCAGTGGGTCCAGTGCGGGAAAACTCCGCCAGCTTACACTTACGACTTTCAAGCTTTTCTGTATGTAAGTTATGCATCAGTAACAAGTCATTCCATATTTATTGATACGTGTACTTTTCTGATAAATATCAAACTTCAATAAAATGTTTTTTAAAACTGTGTTTACATGTGTATGAACACACAGAGTCAGGTAAGGTAAACACCAAATTGTTAACAGCGGTTTTCCCCAGGAGATGAGATTAAGGGTGATTTCTATCTGTTCTTTTTACTTATCGGCATTTTTTTTCTTGTAAGGAAAATACATTCAGTTAAAAAAAAAAAAAAAAAAAAAGGGCGCCTGGGTGGCTCAGTTGGTTAAGCGACTGCCTTCAGCTCAGGTCATGATCCTGGAGTCCCTGGATCGAGTCCCGCATCGGGCTCCCTGCTCGGCAGGGAGTCTGCTTCTCCCTCTGACCCTCCTCCCTCTCATGCTCTCCGTCTCTCATTCTCTCTGTCTCAAATAAATAATAAATAAAATCTTTAAAAAAAAAAAAAGATTTTTTTAAACAGAGAGGGGCAACTCTCCTGAAATTATAAGGAAAACGACCAATTAGCAAGATGAATAATAACACCCACCACCACATCATCATCTATTCAACAAATAAAAGCGCTCAAATGCAGTTTGGGACCTGCTCTGCCCGAGCCTTCTGGATGCGGGCTCTCCTAGAAAAACAGGAGGCAGAATTCTTCTGCAGAAGTCCCTTGCAGAGTGAATTGTTTTTCCCTGGCCTGGTCCAGGAGCAGTGTGAACCAAAACGCAAATAAACAGCTGCATGTGGCAGTTCATCACCGCTTATAGCAGTCACCCACACCGGCCAGGAGCTGGCCACGTGCACTCGGAGAATAGTTAGACAAAAGGAAAGCACGTGGGAAGTTCCGACCCACTGGGCAAAGGTGTGCGATTCCCCCGCCAACCTCAGCCAGAGCCCACCGCCGGTGTCAGTCCCCTCCCCTCCCCCACACCCCTCCTTGCTCATTTCAGGTCACTTTTTAACACATCCCTCTTAACCCCTCTATTCCCCACTTGGCGCCATTTCCCACTGATGCTCAAAAAACAGGTGAGAAGACATAAAAGGTAAGCAAGATGTCAGAGAAGAAACAGCTCGTGGGGAAGAAGTCGGTCATCCAGGCTGATTATTCATCTGCCCCCAACCCAAACCCGTATCCTTTAAATACCTAATCAAGATTTATTTAGAGGAGACAGGAAGGTTGTCAGGGGTAGCGAGTAGAAGGGGGGACCCCTGGTGGCGGCTGCAGCCAGTCTGATTCTGTCCCCAGCAATCCAGTTCTGACCCCAGACTCAGTCTCACACAGCAGAACAAAAGCTCTGCGGTTCACAGACCCCACCCCGTAGAGGGTGACAATCAGGCTTGGGCCCTGCCCTTGCTGGGACCTCCTGGGGACCCTCCCTCCAGAAGTCTCGCCTGGAGATGGCTTCCGGTGGGGTTGTAGCACCTCCCCAAGGTGTACTCCCAAATTCAACCAAGTCACCGTCCCTCTGTGCTCCCGCTTCTCTGGTAAGTGGAAAATTTAAGTCTGAGCCCTAGCCTGTTCGGGGGGGGGGGGGGGGCGCGGCGCGCGCGCAGGATGGCCCTGAGACCACGGGCCATTGGTGTGGCACCTGCAGGGAAGCCACTTCCTTTGGAAAGGGGATAGAGGTTATTTAGCAAAGCACAAGGGAAAAAAAATTGCTTCCTACCAGAGGGGAGACCAAGAACTTTGCCAAGGGCTTAAAGGCAGCAATTTCTATCTGTGGTGCTCTCCCAGGTCCCTGCTGGAGGAGCAGTGAGCTCATCACCAGCCCAGCCGAGGAAGGCCTCCCAACGGTGCCCGAGGGGCCCCAAGACGCAGCTCCCACACCCCTGCAGGAGATCGGTATGAAATGTTGTCCTAGTTTACTGGAGGTGGGCCAAGCCAGCAGAAGAGAACCCAAAAACAAAACCAGTAGCGGGGCAAGGCAAGTCCTTGACAACTCCCTCCCCCCCAAGACTGTCTGGCCCTCAGCTGAGGGGCAGGGGGCCTCCAGGCAGACGCCCTGGTACTGGCCTCCTCCAGCCATGAGAAAGGGATGTTTTCTGGATTAGGAACCAAAAGAAGCCAACTTCCTCTTACAGATTGCTCTGGGTGTTCTGAGACCAAGGGCCAGTTGTCTCTCTCTTTATTAAAAATTCCACACTTCCCTTCCCTTTGGAACCTCCTTCCTACCTCCTCTCTCCTCCCCTTTCATCAGAAAGTTGGGTGGAAAGAAATGGCCACACACACCTGCACCAGCAAGGCCAGCAATCTCTGTGCTGGGGGCGCCCCCGGTCTCTCCCAGCGGAGAGGCCAGCTCTACAGAGGGGATGCTTCTCTCTCTCTCACACACACACAGAGATTCAGAGAGAACACAGGCACATAGCAGAAGGGCTGCCTGTCACACTTACACACCCATGCAAAATACAGAGATACACAGACACGCACAAAACACAGAAATAACCCCATAGAGCCAAATACATAGCAGCAAACAAATATACAAGGGCCACAAACACACCCAGACCCAAAACACAGAAACACACCCACACACGTCACATTCACTGACCCAAAAACCACATACACGCACAAACACATAAATAGAAGACTCAGCAACAAACCCACAGGCGTGCATGTGTAAAGACCCACACAAATACAAATTACACACAAACCCCCCACTACAACAACAACAATCAAACCCACAGAACCCAATCCCCAGGCTCAGGGACAAACCCTCAGATAGAGTTGTCCATCAGACTGCTCAGAAGAGCCAGGAGGGCAGAACGGGCTGGTTATGGCAAAACTGGACCAAGTATGCAGGCAAGGCCAGAAAAGGCTCTTCCAGAACTCCCTGGCGGCCTCTTTCTGGTTGGGGTCCTTAAACGCCTCCCCCTCCCTCCCCACCCTGGCCATTTCCGGAGGCTCTGACAGGAGGACCCTCCCCATCACAGCCGGCTGCCAGCCAGAGGGCAGGGAGTGATTAGGGGCTGTGGAGGAGTGGAGGAGGCTCTCTCCTGTCTCCTGAAGCTCATTTTCCTCCCAAATAAGGACTGTCCAAAAGAGGGCTCAAGAAGTTAGGGTTTCCTTTCTCCCAGGCTGCAGATAGGATCTCACAGGGGCCAACCAAGACTGGGACACGCCTCGCTGGCTGCAGACAGAAGCTGAGCACAGAGGTCAAATCTTTATAAACCCCAGGACTAAACTGACCTCCCGACAGTCCCTTGGTCCTGCTGGAATCTCCATTGTGCAAAAGCGCTCGGTAGCATCTTCATGCCACAGACCCGCCTCAGCCCGTCTGACTTATACCCAGAGTAGTGACTCTAATATTTAGCCCTCCACCGGCCACGATTCACAGCTAAGAATCCTACTGAAAAAATACGGTATCTACCAATACCTCTATCCAACAATAGGCTAACAAAATATTAATTTTTGCACCTCACCAGTTCTCAGCCAGTAAATCAGGGAATAAACTCCAAAACCGAACCCAGTTCCACTCATCTTGAAACATCCACCAAAATAGCACCAAACTTTTATAGCACACTCGCTTCCTGGAAAATAAACATATCAATTGTCTTTTTAAACCTCTATAGTATTTTGTCAATATTTTTTTATTACAGCAGAGAATGTATAAATATTTTATTATAAACCAAAGGCCTAAAATAAACAGTTTAGTAAATAGTTATTACATTACAAGGAAAAACATCTGTGGAAACTCTTTTCCATGTAATTATTCTTGCGATTCTACATTAGCGCTCAACGTGAATTTCTCTGGCACTAATGTTTCACTTGTTCTAAATCTTCCTCCTTGTTGCTATTATTAAAATCTTAAAAAGGTGCCAAATCTTAAATGAAGAAAAAAAAATGATTCACTAGAAATTATTCATATCACAGTGAGTCGCTACTAAACCTGGCAGGGGTGCAGAATTTTCGGTGAAATTAACATAAAATATACAACTGCAAATTATCCAGGAAATAGCTATGTTCTTTACGGCATGCTTTTACATTCGGAAAAAAAAATGTTCTCCTTCTCCATCTCACACAAAGCCACAGACAGCTCCACTCGGGCAAGTTTTAAAGGGAAAGTAATAGATTTGTCAAAGGAGCACGGGCTTTGAGAAACAGACAAACAGCTCATGGGTGGATCAGCCTTAGGTAATTACCAGAGACAACGTCAGAAACGTGGGGAAGGCAAGAAAAACAGCCGGCAGCTTTCTTCCCCCTCGATTTGAGAGAATGTATTTCCTCTTACAGGCCTCAGCTCTGTCTCCTAAACACAAGAAAAACTGTAACACCATGTAAAATGCAAATCTCGCTGTAAATATTTTATAAAATTGTTGCATACATCCCAAAAGCTATAGGTCTTAATTGAGAGCAGGCGATTTTTCTAGTCAATATATGGAAATGGAAAATGCTAATTTGTGTTTTTCTACTTATAAAACACCCTGGAGAACAGCAAGCCACAAATGCACTCACTTTAATATTATAAATATAATTTGGCTCCCTCTTTACCATCCCCACAGCCCTGGCTTCTATCTCCCTGTGGCTGCAGGAGGAGAGATGGAGAATCGCTTTCACAGCATCAGCCTGGGAAGGCGGCCTCGGATGATGGCAGGGGGGACATGAGGCACGGAGCTGTGTGCTCCCACCCCTACCAGCTTCCCCTCCCCTCCCCTGGGGACAGGCAGGCGGGGGCCACGGGCAGGAGGGACTACCCAGCGTCTGTGCCCCTAAGGGCCAGAAGCAAGAACGAAGGCTGGAGCTTTGGCCACATGGCTCCTCCCTTCCCTGGTGGGCCCGTGGGCTCCGTGCTCCATCGGACTGCCTCAGAGCTCCCTCTGGGCAGGGAGACTCCTCTAAGGGCCGCCCCTAGAGCAGCAGGGATGCACAGGGGTGACTAGCAAGATGGCCGGAGCACTCCGAGTTGGGAATGCCTGTTTCCAAACTCCCAAGAGAGATTAAGGCCTCTGCCAAGGATCCTGAAAGCCTGACCCCGCCAGCAAGGACGGCCCGGCTCCGTCAAGGGCCCACAGCCCACCCCCGCCTCACAACACAGGGGCTTTCCCACCTAGAGCTGCACTGTCCTCGCCATGTGGGGCTGCTGATCACTTGAAATGTGTCTGCTCCACATTGAGATGTGAGGTCGGTGCAAAGCACACAGCAGATTTTGCAACCTTAGTATGAGAACGCAAATGTAAAAGATGCTCATTGATTACTTTTTAAGCTGACTGTAGCGTGCAATCACAATATTTTGGACATATTGGGTTAAATGAAAATATTTCATCTGTTTCCTTTTACTTTTTTTCAGTGCAGCTAGTAACACATTTAAAATCACACATGTGGCTCGAATCTGACTTCCCTTGGACAGTGTGCTCTAGAGAACGCTCTGGTTTGCTGTGTAAAAAGCCTGGGTTGTGTGAGCGTGTGTGAGCACGGCTCTCCTAGAAACTGTGCAAATGGGAGGTCCCCAGCATTATGATCCCAGAGCTTTACAAGCCTCAGAGTCCAGGATTCTATGATTCCATAAATCCGTAGCTCTACAGTTCTAAGAAAGCACTACATTCTAAAGAGATTCTATTACTATTGCTTCCCAGCACTTAACAAAGTCTCTACAATGACAATTGTGAAGAGGGCAGGCCCTCTGGCCCTGGTCTTGCCTACTCCTCAATCAAAGAGACCTCAAGACTCACAGCCCCCTTCCCCCTACCTGCTCCAGAGCTCAACACAGCTCAGGGCTCCCTACCCCACCACCCCCACGGAGCCCCCAGTGACTGCCGCCCTCGCTGACTCTCCCCTGCCCAGGATGCAGAAGGGGCCTGTTGGGAGAGCTCATAGATCATGTACAGCTTTTCTCTGTGTGTTATCTTCCTCCTAGAAACGGTTCCTCAACTTCTCCTCAAATTCAAAGAAACAGCAAGGAAGCAGAGGGGGCTCGTGAGAAGAACATACTTAGTTAGAGTCAGGTAGCCTGGATATAACTCCAGGCTGGGCCCCTTCCTAGCTGTGAGGGCTTACATAGGTTCCTGAGCCTCTCCTTGCCTCAATTTCCTAATCTGTCAAATGGGAATGAAAATACCAACTTTATACAGTTTAGGGAGAAAGTTGAAATAATGCACGTAAGGTGCCTTACTATCTTTTTCTTTAAAAGATTCATTTATTTATTAGGGAGAGAGAGAGAGCGTGAGAGCATGAGCGGGAGGGGCAGAGAGAATCTCCAGCAGACCCAGCGCTGAGTGCAGAGCCCGACATGGGGCTCGATCCCATGACCCTAAGAGCACGACTGAGCCGAAATCAAGAGATGGATGCTTAACTGACTGCACCACCCAAGCACCCCGAGATTCTCTTATTATTTTTACTATTATTGTCATTTCCTTTTTTCATTCTGGAGTTGTCCCATGACTCAAAGCCAAATCCTTGGGTGCCTGGACCAACATTCCTGGGGCAGAGGCAGAGTAGGGGAGCCGACCTCAAAGCCAGAGTGTAGGCCTGCGCAGAGGCGCAAGGGCAGGGCCCGGAGGATGTTCCAGCCCCTCACTAATGACAGACAAGGCAGCACCCAGACTCGGGCACAGAGCTGGGCCGGGCATTTCACTGCACAGTAAGTCCAGGGAGTGGAGCCCATCCCCTCCAGAGGTCCAGGCCCCGGCCTGGAGGGCAAGGCTGAATTGTGGTTAAGGAAGTCCCAGCTTCTGAACTCCATCCTGGGCACCTCGGGCTGAGAAGAAACCCCTCCCCAGATATGCACATTGGATGCGCACACACAGGCATGCACACACACATGCTTGTTTGCCTTTGAATTTGCTTACAGATTAGAAAGGGACCAAGAAAGGAGGGAGGGAGGGAGGGAAGAAAGGAAGGAAGGAAGGAAGAAAGGAAGGAAGGAAGGAAGGAAGGAAGGAAGGAAGGAAGGAAGGAAGGAAGGGAGAGAAGAGAAGAGAAATGGAGACACAATACCCGTCGGACCCCGTGCAATGGCAAACTTCAATGATCCGAAGAAAAAGGCTGAGGATCACTAGGCAGTCCTTAAAAGTCAAGGGAGCACTCTCCCATCACACTAGGTGCACAAAAGTGCATGTCCGGGGGAAACCAACTGATAGAAGAAGAAGCTGCAATCACTGAGAGCTGCTTGACGGGCTGAGCAACTTCATAGCAGACACCTGAATCCCCTCATTTCACCAATAAGTAAATCAAGACTCAGAGAGGGTGATGAACCCACACCAGGTCACATAGCAAATGAGTGGCAGAGTCAGATCTGAAGCCAGACTCTGAAACTTTTGAGCCAAGACTCAAAAATCACACGCCAGGCGGAAGGCTGGGCTCAGGTCTGGAGTCTGGGGTCCTGGCCTGGACTCAACTCTCATTCAGGCTTCTCTGCCTTCACCTGTTAGATGAAGACCATGATCCTGACCTCATCTTCCGCAGAGACGCGGCTAGGGTGGGAAAACTGGATACACCGCACATTCGGGCTTGAAAAGCTCTCGTGCATTCATTCTTCTTCTCATTACCGACAGCTACTAAGTGCCAGGCTCCGGTCTAGGAGGGCCGGACAGACAAGGAGGGACGAGACAGACAAGGGTCCTGGTCCACTCTAGTGGGAAAGGCCAACGCGACGCAGACCCAGGAGTGAGTATATGAGAGGACAGCAGAGGGCGAGAAGCACCACAAGGGAGATAAAACAGGGAGACAGAAAGGAGGGGCGAGTTCAGGGTGGGCGTCATCAGCCCTGCGAGGGGTGACACGCGAATGGGGAGAAGGCAGCCACGTGAGAGCTGGAGAAGAACATTCCACGTGGAGGGCACGGCTGGGCAGAGGTCCTCACGGTGTCCCAGCACAGGAGAAAGGTGTGGCTAGAGCGGGGCAGGCAGGAGGGGGTGGGAGGTGAGGCGGTGGGGTGGGCAGGGGTGCAGGCGGTGGGGTGGGCAGGGGTGCAGGCAGTCGGTAAGCCGCCCTAAAGAACTGCCAGGCTGCCTCTCCTTGAGCTGCACAAATCCCTCCCTCATGGGCCCACAGTTCCCCTCCAGACTCTGCAAGCAAAGGTGCGGGTCAGACGACCACCGCAGACCCCGCGGCAGATGGGACCCCTCCGCAGGGGGCCCCCAAAGCACCACTCGCCACAGCCCCAAGCCAGGAACACCCGAAACATCCAGCAGCAAGGGAACACACAGCAAACTGGGACACGCTCATGCAGGGGGATGCAACACGGCAACAGAGACGAACAGACCCCTGGTAACAACAAGGTGAACCTCATGGACCCAACGGTGAGCTAAAGAAGCCAGACACAAAGACTGGAAGGTTGCATGACACGACACCCAGAAGCAGGGCAAACTGATCTCGGGCGGCAGAGGTCCGAAGTGTGGCTGCCCTTTGCGGGGTGCTGGCTGGAAAGGGAGCTCAGTGAGGGGGTCCGCGGCAGGCAGGGGAATGGGCTGTTTGTGGATGCGGGTGCTCGTTAGGCGGGTACACACATGCAAGTGCCGTCCACATACATGCCCACATGCACACACCTACACACTCAGGTGCCCTTATGGCGTCCAAGTTCAGCCTCAATCTACAGGGGGCAAGGTGGACAGATCATCCCCACCCCTCACGTGGGGTGGCTCCCACCCCACCCCTGTGTCACGCAAGTCCTCTCCGTGGGGACATGCTGAGTTCATGAAGCCCTGCAAGAAGATACGCCCAAAGTGAGGCCAGCAGAACCCACAGTCCCCCAGACTAACCTCAGGCTTCTAAAATCTGGGTCACATGGACAAAATTCTGGGCAACTTCTTGCCCCCCCTGCCATTGTCTCGGCCGAGAAGTGGCACGAGAAGCCCCAGGCCAGAGGAGACAAGGCCAGGCTGGTCAGAGGCCCAGCAGGCAGTCCTGAGCTGAGCCCCCCCCTCGCAGGGAGCAGGAAGGGAGCCGGCCGACGTTTATTACCCGCCAGCAGCGAGATTGACTGCAGTCCTCCTTTGCCCTCACTGAGCCATTAGCTCGTAATGGCCCCGAAGGCTCCCTCGGCCACAGACCCAGGCCCGAGCACTCGGGCCCCAACACCAAAGATACTAATGACTACCACATTGCCGAAATAAATCATCATCGCTCAGAAGGGGCTCCGGCCAGCCGGCGGCTTCCCAACTTCATTTCACGAATTTCCCCCTTAATACTCAGCTGCCTCGGCGAGGGGGTTCTTAGGTGGACGCGTCATCAGCACATTTCTCCGCTACAGTGTTTATAAAGAAAAGAAGAAGGAAAATGGGAAGGGGGGGTATTAATCTATGCAATGCCATAGGATCCCACAATGGTGGGAATTTGGAGACTGGAGCAAAATCCCCCCTGGTTTGGCATTCCCTCAAGTGTGACGGCCCAGAGCTAGCAGCCAGAAGCACCCATGGAAGGCAGCTGGAAGGTGTGTGCCAGAGAGATGCTCCATGAATAAGGGACTCCACGACCATGCGGGGGCAAGTTGGTGTGGTGGCTGAGCTCACGGGGTCCACAGCCAGACTGCCCGGGCTCTAACCCTGGCTCTGGCTCCTGATGGCTGTGTGACCTTGAGCAGCCTGCTCTGCCTCTGTGTTCCTCAATGTCCCCATCCATGAAATGGGCAAATAAGGGTATCTCTTGGGGGGGTTGACGTGAGAATTAAGAGGGAGTGAAGTGCTGCTTGGAGCAGGGCCTGGCGCGCATGATCCCCATGGTGACATGTCCACTTGCTCCCATTCGGGCATGTTATAGTTGCGGTGACTCCTGGAAGGGGAAATGATTTGCTCAAGTCGCAAAGCACATCGGGGAGAACATGCCGGAATCCAGGCCTCCTGTTTCCCAGGTTGCATCCCTTCCCCCTAAGACCCTCACCCCACAGCCTCAAAAGGTAGCCCTGTCTACAAACGTCAGCAACACAGGGACCTGTCCAGGGCAGCTATAAGCAGGCCTCTGACTCCCAGGCACTGTTCCGGGTTTCTGTCTGGGCCCAGCTGACCTGTGGGTCCACCCTCAGGCTTCGAGGCCTACAGGTGAACCCTGGGATCACAGAAGCATCTGGAGAGCATCCTTCCAGCCTGCCTGTCTTTTTGGAGGAGGATGGAGCCAGAGTCTTGCTCCTTGAGACTCCTGGGAACTCCCCTAGATCTGATCCGCCCTACCCTCCTTGGCTTCCTTTCCCCTGGTACCCAACCCACCACTCTGGCTAATCTAAAGTTGTCACTCCATAAACCTCAGCTTTGGCCATGACGTCTTGTGCTAGCTCTGAATCAACTCTGATCCTGTCAGTGGGTCTCACACACAGTTGGTGCTTAATTATTGTTTGGGTGGGATTAAATTTCCAGGCCATAATGTGAGCCCAGCGTTGGCTTTCCCAGCTTCCTGTCCTGGAATAGAAATGTTCTGTTCTCAATCTTACTCCCTAGAGGCCCCAAAAATAATAGAGAGAAGGGCTAGCGTCCAGTTCATCGCTGCCTCTGCCAGGAAGCCCTCCCTGACTTCTCCAGGACGCCTGCTACAGCACCCCTGGAACACTGATCTCTCTGACCACCACTCCCCCCAGGCTGCACATGTCCACACACCCACCCTCACCCCCAGTCCCACTGCCAGGCCCTCGAAGGCAGAGCCCAATGAGGACGTGCTCATCTTTCCCCCTCCCCTCCAGCATTGAGTATAGAGCTGGGCACTGGGAGATTATCGCAATGCTAGATGCCCACAACCACAGCAGCCCAGGCCTGGGTAGGGGGCGGAGGTCAGGGGCAGTTGTGCAGGACCAGCTGGGTCGGCTGGCAGGTCCCCGGACCATGGTGAAGCCTGCGAGGCTCAGGTGGGTGCCGGCTGCAGCAGAACCTTCCACCTCACCTACCGTGGAAGCGGACGCAAACCCCGGCAGCCCCACCCAAGCGCCGCCTGTGCAGGAAAACAAGGCCCCAAGCAGAAGGCTCCTCGGGCTGGGTTTGGACCAAATTCCTTCTCCGCGGCCGTACATTTCCAGCATACAGGAATTGCTCCTGCCGATTCAAAACCAGGTCAGAGAAAACTGTCTCTTGTTTCCGGCAGGGGTGAGCATTCCTCCCGGGGAAGGGCTCCGCAAAAGTCTCCAAACCGAGCACGAGAGACAAGTGGGAACCAAGCCTCATTCCCTCGGTGGCCCCGCGGCTGCCAAAATTACTGACAAACTGACCTACAAAGAGAGTTTCTATTTTATGAGCAAACCCCAAAGGTTAACAGCGGAGCCGCCGGCAGGCGATGAACACCGATAAGCGGAAGCTTCCCCAGCAGCACCCGCATGCAGCCCGGGCACCTCAGTTTCGCAGAGAAACGTGTCCCTGAAATGCCAAGGAGAAAGGGAGGATGGAAGGGGGAGGTTCCAGAACCCTGGCTAGAGGGAAGAATGGGGACGTGAGGACGCTGCCCACTACTGCCAAGCGGCCTCCTCTCTGTCTCAAAGTTCTGGATGACTGCCATTGCCAGGGGCTGGCTGTAGTGACCTCTGGCAGGGCTGCCTCCAGGCCACAGTGTGCATGGTGTCCCCTAGAGTTGTGCAGTCTACAACCTGCACAGCCATACCCTGCGGACCTGAGTCCTACGGGGTTTCTGCCACTCAGAGCACCTTGCCCCTCGCTAGTGCTGGTTTCACGGGCACATGACCTGTGTGGTGGCATGAGGGCCTGAATTTAGAAGGGCCTACACTTAGTTTGTATCCTGCAGTTCCTATCTTGAAATTCTTAATTTTCTAACATGGGCTCTGCACGTTCACTATGCACAAATTACATACCTGGTCTTCCCTCCCTGTTTAAGAGCACCAGGGCAGTGCGGACATAGAGAGGGGGGATGAGCAATTATCCAGAGGATTCATCACTGAACAATTTATACAAAAAAAGTAAGAAAATGTCCAGCCTCCATCCTTCCTCATCCTCCAAGTTGTCCAGATGTGGGCCTACTTCAGAGGCCTCTCAGAAGCAAGGGGAGGGCGAGAGGGGTCCCAGTGATGGGCAAGGGTACGGGGGTGCCAGAAATCTCCAAGGCTTGCACCCTAGTGCAGGCAGAAGCTTTTGATAGCAAGAAACCCATCCGAGACTGAAGGCCCTTGGGTTTTCTCATATTATACTGATGTCGGAGCTGCAAGAAAATCTCCTGATTTTTGGCAGAGGGTAAGTAACAAAAAGCAGGTCAGAGAACACACGCAGGCAGGCAGGAAACAGGGCCACCATCGGCAACCCGCAGACTGGGCACCCAGGTGCCTCACCAGGGACCCTCAACCCCGGCCCGAGACACCAATCAATCATAATCAATCACCAGTGACACTCATCAGATCTGTCAGTGACCTGGGACGGAGCATCTGCCCCATCTAGAAGACGAGCCCAAGGTTCACAGAGGTCTGGAGATTGCCCAGAACCTCCCACCAGGCCGGGCCCGACACACAGTTCTCCTAACTCCAGCAATGGTGCACAGTGTGCGGACAGATGGGACCGGGGCTGCGTCTTCTGACTTCCCCCGAGAAATCTTACACAGACACCAACTTACCGAGCAGAAGGCAGCAGAGCTGCTGTCCGGCCCCTTGTCCCACCCTCCAGGCCGCCCAGGGGAACCTGCATGGGAGGCCAGGCTGCTCAGACGGCACTCTGAGGATAGTGCCTTCGATAGTGAATGCCCGCAACAGCCCAGGAGGGGCCCCAAAGCTCACTCCGTCTCTGCAGCCACGCAAGGAGCATCCCGATTTCCGCAGGGCTTCGGCTCCTTTGAAGGACACATGGCCACAGTGGGCAGCCAGTGGAGCTGATCCTTCCATCCTCAAGCCTCAGAACCCTGTGCAGAGACTGCCCCATGTCTGACCACCAGCACCAGTGAGCACATTCATCCACCCGGTTGCTTGCTGGGTGCCCATGACCACTGCACTAATCGCTGGGAGCGCAGCAGGAGACTCTCCCCACCACTGCCCCCCAGCTCCCCGGCTGGTCCACATCACCAGTTCCTGGGAGGATACAATCCGAGGTATGAAAGAGCCATGACAAATAAAGCAAAACAAAACCGCACAAAGGAAAGCAGGGATAAGCTATTATTAGTTTCCCCCCAAATTATTATTTTTACCCTGGTTGACTGTTCTGGATGACTGCTTGATTTATGGGCCCCCAGTGCCGACGAGAGCCCACTCTTCTCTCCCCATGCCAGCAGACTGGAGGGTTCCAGACCCAGCCCCGGCCCCGGGGACAGGCCACAGGCTCCCAGAGGCACAGCTCCAGGGTTCCTGCCAGGCTCCTGGACCCACCACCAGCAGAGGTAGTATAGACCAGAAGTTCCCAAACTTCCAGACAGGTGGTCCAGAAGCTTCCAGCTCTGACCCTATCTTGGCTTCTGCAGAACAGCAAGCTCCTCCTAGACACTGTTCCCAACAAGGAGGGAATTCTGTTCACCCTCCTAAAAGAGAACTGAGCCTGCCCCACCTCCTGCCAGTCCCAGAGCAGACCCTCGCGGACCAGGAAAGAACAGACCCTCGGACCCGCCTCGGGAATGTGGCAGGGTGGGACAGGACCACAGACCCTCCCTCGGGATAATTAAGAGATTTTTAAATAACTGAAGCCCCCTGCTCAGCACCAAGCCTGGGAGTCCGGGAGCCGGGGCCAGGCGGCTTCCTGCCGACACTTGCCCGTTAATAAACTGCCGTACATCCTGCAAAACAGAGTTCTGGTCAGGGTGAGGGCCAGCGCAGCCGCCGGGGGCAGGTGCTGTGGATGGGCAGCAGAACCAAACTCGGGGTGACCGACGAGTGGCAGTGCTCAGGTCCCTGCAGCGCAGGCCCGCCTGGCTGGGAAGCAAAGCAGACATGTGCTAATAACCAAACTTGCCAAACGGCGAGGAGCAGATTCCCCGGGAAAGGTGAGTTCTCAGCCTCCGCCCGGTCCTGGCTCAGAGAAACACCAGCAGGACGCAGGGCTGGGGGCACCACGCACCGAGAGGGACACGAGCGGGGGACACTGGCGCTGTGGTCGTGGCCACTAGAAAAACGTCAGGGGAAACGAGGCGGCTTCTACCCAAGTCCTAAACAGAATGCAGACCGTGAACGGGTAACTGTGAGTGCGCTCCCTTCCCTTGGGGGTCAGAACAGAGCCAGAGAAGGTCCTCTTTCGGACTGTCTTGTGCAGCATGGGTAACACTCAACCACACCACGTGCAGGGGGCGCGTTGCGGGGCGACAGGCACAGAAGGGGCCTGGGTCCGGGGGTTGATCAGGAAGAAATCAGACGGGACCGAGAGAAGCTGGCTGGAGCCAAAGGAGGTGGCGTGGTGGCAAGCACATGGCTAGAACCCCGTAAACGCTTGCTGCGGGGCAGAAAGAGAAGGGGTAAAAAATTCGGTGGCAAGCAGAGGTGATGTGCAAAATGTATTAACAACAGGTGCACGGGGCCCCACCAAATGGCTTCGTTTCTGGTGTGTCCCGTGGCCCCTGGTGGACCAGGAGTTATCTTCTTGTGCACTGCATCTAGGGGAAGGGTCCAGGCACCGGGGGAGGATCTGTGGGCAGGGAATTCATGGCAGAAACTCCTTGCCAGCCAAGGTTAGGAACATTCCAGTATTTTAACAAACAGTCCAGTTACGGTATTGGCACATGGCAGCTAAATATCCACCCTCTACCAGGTGCCCTGACACAGGATGATTTATGGGCCCCCAGTGCCCACGAGAGCCCACCCTTCTCTCCCCGTGCCAGCAGACTGGGGGGTTCCAGACACAGCGCTGGCCCTGGGGCCAGACCACAGACTCCCAGAGTTTCCTGCCAGGCTCCTGGACCCACCACCAGCAGAAGCAGTATAGACCAGACTTTCCCAAACTGCTCTGCAGATACGAATCTTGGGGGGATGGGGGTGCTCCGAGACTACACAGACTTCCAGGCCCCTCCTCTGGAAACTCTCACTCCAGGGGCCAGCTGGGGGGCTTCATGTGTTGAATGAGTGAGTGGAGTAATGAGAGGAGATGGAACTTGAGTGTCACCGGCCAGGTTTGCCCTCAGCCCAGCTTCTGGCCGTCTGTGTGATGCTGGGCAAGTGTCTGCCCCTCTCTGAGCCTCAGCTTCCAAATGGGTCAGGTGGTCCAGAAGCTTTCAGGTGAGAAAAGGATGAGGAATATCTTCTAACTACCTTTTTATTCTTTTGTTCATTTATTTTGAGGACCAGTGCTCTCCCCATCCCAGAGACAAGATTCCCCAAGCCTCTAAATGGAGAAGCAGGGATTGTGCAAATTCTGCCAACACCATTCAAACCCGAGCAGGGTCCATGTGGTGGGGGTCCTGCAGGGGGTGCAAGCTGCCAACAGGTCACCAGGAGAAAGTGTTGAACTACTCCAGGAACAGGGGATAGAGCCAGACATCAGAAACCAGATGTTGATCCTGATACTGCAGATAGAAGCCCCAAAATGTTTTTTTTTTAAGACTTTATTTATTTGTCAGAGAGCACACACACACACAAGCAGGGGGACCAGGAGAGAGAGAGAGGGAGAAGCAGGCTTCCCATGGAGCAGGGAGCCCGATGCGGGGCTCGATCCCAGGACCCTGGGACCATGACTTGAGCCAAAGGCAGACGCTTAACCATCTGAGCCACCCAGGCGCCCCTCCCAAAATGTTTTACACTGAGATGCTATTTTTTTTTTTTTTTTTAATTTTTGTAAAGTAGATCTTGAAGGCACACACTGAGTTCTTCGCGTAGTCTACAGCTGGGGGTGTATGTGTGTGGGTTTTTAAGGAGGGTACCCCTTATGAGAAATCTTCCATGAGAAGCTCACTGGATGAAGTGCTTTCGCAGCTCATGTACACGTGGAAAGTATCTTCCATGTCTCACTGCAGGCCCACGAATGGTAAACAGGCCACAGATCTCCGAGTGTGTGGACACAGCAAGATAAACCAGGCCTGACGTGGACTGGACACCTCAATCTCACAATCTTTTACAGACTCACATTACCAATAGAAACATTTTTTTTCCCTAAAGCTACAGGTCTTTGACAGTACGTGTCAACATTGGATAGGAATCCAACCCTAACCAAGATCGTGGGGACAGATTCTCAAAACCGAAGTGGCTGCGGGGAAGCTGTGTTTGTACTGCAGTTTCCTGCATTTCCACAAGCCCCTGAAACTTTAAAAGAGCAGCCCCTGAAATCCGCTTCCAAGGGTGGAGGGGTTGGGCAGCAGAGCTGTTTTAGTCATTGAAAGGAAGGATAATTCTGCTTCTTAGAGGTCCATAATGAATTCACACTCTCAGCTGCTAGGTCCAGAAACATGTTTGTGTTGACAATTTGCATTTGATGTTTCAAAAACAATCTGTCGTGTTTTTATTTACCTCATCATCCCAGAGACACCACCACTTTCCAGTATCCACCCAAGTGTTATGATTCCACTGCGGTTTCCTGAGCCCCTGCCCATGGCGATGAGGCAGGGGACTCAGAACACCCGCGTGGGAAAAGTGGGGTCGGTGCAAAAGCTGTCCTCCTCTGAAGGGACAAGACAATCAGGTGGCCAGTCAAATCTTGATCTGCCGCCTCCCAACTCCCATGACAGCTTCTGGCCCTTAGCGAGGCTGATTTAGGATCATTCTTCCAGCCTCCCTCTCCAACACAGGACCGCGGTGTCTCTCCCCCACACCCAGGCACCAATACGATTAGCTCTTGGTTTTTCCCTATCAATGCCCCCAGCTGATGTGTCAGGTAGGAACCCACCCTGGCTTGGTGACTTCACTGGCAGCTACGAGGATAGAATCAGAGCAACAAGCATCACTGGAGGGAAGGACACAACGCTAGAGGCGGGGACAAGGCATCGTTAGTATCAACCTTTCCTTGGCTGGGCTTGGTGGATGACTGTCACCAACGGGTGAGTCAGGGATCTCATACCACCACTGTTCTCGCCCCTCGCAAAGGAAGAGGAGGAGAGGGAAGGAGGAGGGTCCCCAAAATGGGCATGGCCCAGGTCTCAGCTACAAATCTAAGCTCCAATTTCACCACAAGCCCTTGGACCCAAATAGCACAGAAGTTGCTATGGAATAAAGCAATGTTTTCTACATGTCCCTGAGACCCTCAGATGCCTATTCAGCTTGCAGATTTCTCCCCTGGATATAATTTTCCCTATTTCTCCAGCTAAGTACAACGAAAAACCCTGGACATTATATATGAAAGAAACATAAGAAGATTCTGAAAGGTGCAGAGAAGACAGAATGGCCAGGGATCTTGGGACCAAGAAATGACACACCAGTGAGAACTCTGGGTTTTCCTTTTGCCTCCTATAGCTCAGATTGGAGCTGAAGAAGCTGGTGACCAGGGAAGGCCAACAGGTGAGATTTTAAAAGCCCCAAAGAAAGCCTGCTCTCTCCAGCCAAAGGACAAGAAAAGGGGCAGCCTGGCAAGACAGAAGACCTTTAGACAATAACAGCTCTGCTCGAGCCAAAGCCCACCAAAAAAACTGTGCCCCCCATTCCAGCAGAGGCCAAGAGGGGCACCCCGACTTCCATGGTCCCAAGGCTGTAACAAGGCACCAAACACAACTCCCCACCCCATATTGAGGTGGTGAAAGAGAAAGCCTATTAGGGAGTTGGGGCCTTCACACGTGGTGGGCAGTAACATGGTCCTCCCCGTATTATCAGGAGAGACCATCTGGGAAGGTGGCCTCCCACTCTCACCCAGCAGTAGCAAGATGTCCCTACCCCTCTGCCCGGTGTCAGTGGAGGCCATGTGGGGAACAGGAACGGGACACTCCTCTCACCAATGGGAGAGGTATCAATGGAGACGTGGTGGGGAGATGAACCTGAAACTCCCCACTTCAATCCAAAATCATTCATCCCAACAAGAACCAGAAAGATCTCACACTGAATTGGAAAGGACAATCCATACATGTCAAGCCTGCAATGACAGAGATATTAGAATTATCTGTCAAAGAATCTCTAGGAGCCATCATAAAATACTTCAACTATTATAGCCACATGTGAAACAAATAGATAAATAGAAAATCTCAGCAAAGAAAGAACATATAAAAAAGCACTAAATGTAAATTTTAGAAATAAAAAAGTAAAAAACTTTTAAGATTTTATTTATTTACTTGAGCAAGAGAGAGAGCACGAGCAGGGAGAGGGGCAGAGGGAGAGAGAGAAGCAAGCTCCCTGCTGAGCAGGGACCCTGACTTGGGGCTCAATCCCAGGACGCTGGGGTCATGACCTGAGCCGAAGGTAGTCACTTAACCAACTGAGCCACACAGGCACCCCTAAATAAAATTTCTTAAATAAGCAATGATGGGCTCAACAGCAGAAAGGAGAGATGGAGGAATCAGTGCACTGGAAGATAAAACAATAAAAATTACCCAATCTGAAAAAAAGAAAAGAAATAGATAAAAAAAAAAAAACTTAAGATAATAAGATAATTTATAAAAGAACAGAGCCTCAGGGGTTGGTGACACTTTACATTCATGGGATCAGAATCCTGAAAGGAGAAGAGAAAGATGACAGACTAGAAAGGTACTCCAAAAAAAAAAGAAAGAAAAAAAAGAAGAGAAGAGAAAAGAAAAAAGAAGAAAACATTTTTGAGAGCAGTGAGAGAAAAACTACACCTTACCATAGTGGGAAAAAAAATTCAAATAACAGTGGCTTTCTCATCAGAAACCATGGAGGCCAGAAGAAAGTGGCACAAGTATGAAAGGAAAGAACTGGCAACCTAGACCCTAAATCCAGTGAAAATATACTTCAGGAATTAAGGGGAAAGTGACATCCTCAGATGAAAAACACTAAAGAGACCTTATCACCAGAAGACCTACCCTAAAAAAATGTCTGAAGGAACTTCTCTAAACAGAAGGAAATGATAAAAGAAGGAATCTTGGAAGATTAGGAAGAAAAAACACAGTAAGAACAATATGGTAAATACAACAGTTTTCTACCCTCTTTAAGTTTTCTAAATTATGTTTGCTGGTTGAAGCAAAAATTTAACACCATTTGATATGGTTCTAAATATATATCAAAGACATATTTAAAACAATTAGAATATAAATGGGGGAAGATAAAGGAAGGTAAGTGTTCTATGCTTCACTCAAACTGGTAAAATGATGACACCACAAGACGTTGATATGTTTATTTAACATAATACCTAAATAATCATTTAAAAAGCTGTACCAAAAGAAACGCCACAGATAAACCAAAATTAAATTCTTAAAAATGTTCAAGTAACCCACAGAAAGGCAGGGAAAAGAGAACAGAAACTTAAAAAAAAAACACAGAACCAACAGAAAACAATATATAAAATGGCAGGCTTGAGCCCTAACATATCATGAATTACATTAAATATAAATGGTCTAAATATATAAATTAAAAGACAGAGATTAGCAGAATGGGGTTGTGGGCCCACCTACATTCTATATCCAAAAAATTCACTTAAAATATTTACCCCAAAGAAACAGATGTAGTGAAAAGAAGGGCCATATGCACCCCAATGTTCATAGCAGCAATGTCCACAAAAGCCAAACTGTGGAAGGAGCAGAGATGCCCTTCAACAGTCGAATGGATAAAGATGTGGTCCATATATACAATGGAATATTCCTCAGCCATCAGAAAGGATGAATACCCAACTTTTACATCAACATGGATGGGACTGGAGGAGATTATGCTAAGTGAAATAAGTCAAGCAGAGAAAGTCAATTATCATATGGTTTCATTTATTTGTGGAACATAAGGAATAGCATGAAGGAAATTAGGAGAAGGGGAAAATGAAGGAGGGGAAATCGGAGGGAGAGATGAACCATGAGAGACTATGGACTCTGAGAAACAATCTGAGGGTTTTAGAGGGGAGGGGGGTGGGGGATGGGTTAGCCCAATGATGGGTATTAAGGAGGGCATATACTCCATGGAGTACTGGGTGTTATACGAAAACAATGAATCGTGGATTACTACATCAAAAACTAATGATGTACTGTATGGTGACTAACAGAAAATAATAAAATAAAATTTTTAAAAAAATAACCATACAGGAAGGTTAAAGATAAAACAATGGAATAAGATATATCTTGCAAACATTGTATCTTGCAAACAATATTAGATAAAGCAGGATTCAGAGGAACCAATTATGAGATAGACAAGGACATATAATGATAAAGGAGTTGATTAACTAAGATTACATAGCAATTTTAAATGTGTATGCACCAAACAATAGAGCTACAAAATACGTGTTGCAAAAGCTAATAGAACTGAAAGAAATAGACACGTCCACAAATATACTAGAACTTTCAACATCTTCCACTCAATGATCAATCAACTAGATAGAAAACCAGCAGGGACATAGAAGAACTCAACAACATCATCAACCAACAAAGTGTAATTGACATTGATTGAACACATCACCCCAAAACAGCAGAGTATTCGTTCTTTTCAAGTGCCTAAAGAACACCTACCAATGTGGACCATATCACGGGGCATAAAACAAATCTCAGCAAATGTAAAAGAATTCATATTTGAAGTCACACATGATGTTTTCTCCAATCACAATGGATTCAAACTAAAAGTTAATAACAAACAAAAAAAAAAACAAAACAGGAAAACCGCCAAACACTTGAAAACTAGGCAACAAACTCATAAACAATGAGTCAAAGATGAAGTACAAATAAAATATTTTCTAAAATACAATAAACTAAATCAAAATAAAACCATAACATATCAAAATTTGTGGAATACAGCTAAATCTATGCTTAAAGAGAAATTTATAGCACTAAATACATACATTAGAAAGAGAAAAATTTTCAAATCAATAATTAAGCTTCCACCTCAAAGACCTAGAAAAACAAGACCAAGATCAACCCAAAGTAAGTAGAGGAGAGGAAATAATAAAAATAAAAGCAGAAATCATGAAAGTGAAAACAGAAAACCAATATTAAAAATCCATTTTTAAAAGTTGGTTCTTTGAAAAGATCAATAAAATTGACAAATCTCCAATAAGACTGACAGAGAAAAAAAGTGGGAAGGCACAAGTTACCAATCTCAGAAATGAACCTGAGGATATCCCTACAGATCCTACAGACATCAAAAGAATAAAAAGAGAATATTATCATGAAAACTGTGCACACACAAATTTGACACATTAGATGAAAAAACCCAATTCCTCACAAAACACAACCTACCACAACTCAACCAACATGAAATACACAATTTGAACAGTCCGAAAACTAAAAAGGAAATTAAATTCATAATTAAAAACTCCCTAAAAAGAAATCTCCAGACTCAGGTTATTTCACTAGAGAATTCTAACAAATGTTTAAAGAACAAACATCATTCTATATAATTTCTTTCAAAATACAGAAGAACCAGGGATGCCTGGTTGGCTCAGTCAGCTGAGTGTCTGACTCATGATTTCGGCTCAGGTCACGATCTCAGAGTCCTGAGATCCAGCCCCACATCGGGCTCCCTGCTCAGCGAGGAGTCTGCCTGAGATTCTTTCCCTCTCCCCCCTCTCTCTGCCCTGCCCCCTGCTCGTGCACTTTCTTTCTCTCTCTCTTTCTCTCTCTCAAATAAATGAACAAATCTTCCTAATACAGAATAACCAGTTCTCAATTTTTTTTTTAAAGATTTTACTTATTTGACAGAGAGAAACAAAGCGAGAGAGAGAGAGAGAGCACAAGCAGGGGGAGTGGGAGAGGGAGAAGCAGGCTTCCCACGGAGCAGGGAGCCCAAAGCGGGGCTCGATCCCAGGACCCTGGGATCACGACCTGAGCCAAAGGCAGACACATAACAACTGAGCCACCCAGGCGCCCCACCAGTTCTCAATTTATATTATCGAGTTAATATTGTCCAATATCAAATCAGACAGATAGGACAAAACAAAAGAAAAGTGCAGGCCAATGTCCCTTATAAATACAGGCCAAAATATATATATATAGCAAAATATTAGCAAAGAGAATTCAGAAATATAGAAAAAGAATTATATACTATGGCCATTTGGGGTATATATATCAAGGATGCAAGACTATTTCTTTTTTTTTTTTTTAAAGATTTTATTTGTTTATTTGACAGAGAGATAGAGAGAGAGCACAGATAGAATGGCAGGCAGAGGGAGAGGGAGAAGCAGGCTCTCCGCTGAGCAGTGACCCCGATGCAGGGCTTGATCCCAGGGCCCTGGGATCATGACCTGAGCTGAAGGCAGACGCTTAACCGACTGAGCCACTCAGGCGCCCCAAGACTATTTCAATATTCAAAATTCAACCAACATAATCCACTATATTAGCAGAATAAAGAAGAAAAATCACATGGTCATATAAACAGATGCAGTTAAAAAAAAAACAAACATAAAGCCATTTGACAAAATCCAACACCCATTCATGATAAAAACTCTTTAAAAAAAAAATAGAAATAGAGGGGTAGTAGTTCCTCAATTTGGTAGAGTTATCTACAAAAAACTTGTACCTACTATTACACATAATGGTAAAAGACTGAATGTTTTCTCCCTAAGTTCAGAAACAAGGCAAGAATGTCTACTGTCGAGGGGGGCAGAGCAACATGGCGGAGGAGTAAGAGACCTGGATTTCGTCTCCTCTCAGGAATTCAGCTGGATAGGGATCAAACCATTCTGAACACCTACGAACTCAACAGGAGATTGAAGAAAGGAATAGCAAAAACTCTCTGAACAGAAAAGCGACCACTTTCTGGAAGGTAGGACGTGTGGAGAAGTGAATCCAAGGCGATATTCGGGAGGATAGACGGCGGGGGAGGGGCCTCCGTCGGCCGCTTCTGGCAAGTGACAGAACCACGGAGCAGAAAATCGGAACTTTTAAAAGTCTGCTCCGCTGAGGGACGTCACTCTGGTGGCTAAGCGGGGGGTGGAACCCTCCGGGACAGTGTGGTCTCAGGACCCTCGGGGTCACAGAAAGACCGGGGGTGCCTGAGTGCGGCAGAGCTCCCAGGTAACGGACCAGGGAAGCCGACTGCAAAGGCGGAGCCCAGGTGCGGGCTCTCAGCTCGGGGTGGCCATAAACCGTGATCCGCGGCACAGTCGGGCCCCTGCTCCTCCAGCAGGGACCCCACAAGCGGCAGATCTGGGGAGACTCACCTTCCTCCCCCGGGAGGAGCCACACGGGAGTGCATCGCAGGGATCTGCTGGGTTTGGAGACTCCACCCGGGGTCGGGTGCCAGAGATAGAGGCGCACGGTCACAGGCCGGGCGAGCCGGAGTGCGGCCGGAGACCGGGGAGACGGGAGTGACTGACGGCTTTTCTCTGGGGGCGCACTGAGGAGCGGGGCCCCGAGTTCTCGGCTCCTCCAGGGCGGAGATTGGGAGGCCGCCATTTTCACTCTCCGCCTCCAAAGCTGTAGGGAAAGCTCGCAGGGAACAAAAGCACCTGAGAGCAAACCCGAGCAGATTACGTAGCCGGGAGGGGGCAAGGGCGGGGCAATTCCGCCTCCGGCAGAGACATTAGGAAACCACGGCAACAGGCCCCTCCCCAGAAGATCAGGGAGAGCAGCCAGCCAAGACCAAGTTTACCCATCAATGAGAACGGCAGAACTCCAGCGGTAGGGTACTACTGCACATAGAATTCATGGCTTTTTTACATGATTCTTTAGTCTTTCAAAGTTAACTTTTTTTTAACTGTCTATTTTTCTTTTCTTTTTTTTTTTTTGAATTTTTCTTTTTCCCTTTTTCAACTAACATCTTATCAATCCCTTTTTTAAAAAAACATTTTTATTTTTCATTTTTAGAGTCATATTCTATCCCTTCACAGTAGTTACCCGTATTTTTGGCTTATATATATAAGTTGTTCTCTCTTTAAAATTTTGAGATAGTTTCTTCTAACAGATCAAAATATACCCTAAATCTCTAGTGTATGGTTTTTCCTACTCCTCTGCCTGATCACATTCTCTCCCTTTTTTTAAATCCTCTTCTTTCTTTTTTCAAACACCTTCTTCTCAATTCCTTTTATAAAATTTTTTATAATTTCCATCTTTACAGTCATATTCCATCCCTTCATCATATCAACCCTTATTTTTGTACATATATAAGTTTTTCTTTCTTTAAAATTTTGGGAGGCATTTTCTTCTAATAGACCAAAATACACCCCAAATCTAGTGTGTGGCACTGATCTATATACCAGCCTGATCATATTTGATCACATTCTGGTTTTTTGTTGTTGTTGTTTTGTTCTGTTTTTGTTTGTTTTTATCTTTATCCTTTTTTTTTTTTTTCTTTTTCTTTTTTCTCTCTTTCCCTTTCTTTTCCCACTGCTTCAGGTCTTTTCTGATTTCTTTAGAGTATATTTTCTGGGGACGTTGTTACTCTGCTAGCATTTTGTTCTCTCATTAATCTATTCTCCTCTGCACAAAATGACAAGATGGAAAAAATCACCTCAACAAAAAGAACAAGAGGTAGTACCAACTGCCAGGGACCTACTCAATACGGACATTAGTACGATGTCAGATCTAGAGTTCAGAATCATCACTTTAAAGATACTAGCTGGGCTTGAAAAAAGCATGGAAGTTATTAGAGAAACCCTTTCTGGAGAAGTAAAAGAAATAAAATCTAACCAAGTAGAAGTCAAAAAGGCTATTAATGAGGTGCAATCAAATATGCAGGCGCTAACTGCTAGGATACATGAGGCAGAAGAGAGAATCAGTGATATAGAAGACCAAATGATGGAAAATAAAAAAGCTGAGAAAAAGAGAGATAAACAACTACTGGATCAAGAGGGCAGAATTCGAGAGATAAGCGATACCATAAGACGAAACAACATTAGAATAATTGGGATCCCAGAAGAAGAAGAAAGAGAGAGAGGGGCAGGAGGTATAATGGAGCAAATTACAGCAGAGAACTTCCCTAATTTGGGGGAGGAAACAGGCATCAAAATCCAGGAAGCACAGACAACCCCTCTCAAAATCAATAAAAATGGGTCAACACCCCGATATCTAATAGTAAACTTACGAGTCTCAGAGACAAAGAGAAAATCCTGAAAGCAGCTCGGGAGAAGAGATCTGTAACCTACAAGGGTAGAAACATTAGACTGGCAACAGACCTATCCACAGAGACCTGGCAGGCCAGAAAGGACTGGCAGGATATATTCAGAGCACTAAATGAGAAAAATATGCATCCAAGAATACTGTATCCAGCTAGGCTGTCATTGAAAATTGAAGGAGAGATAAAAAGCTTCCAGGAGAAACAAAAACTAAAGGAATTTGCAAACACAAAACCAGCCCTACAAGAAATCTTGAAAGGGGTCCTCTAAGCAAAGAGAGACCCTAACAGCAACATAGACCAGAAAGGAACACAGACAATATACAGTAACAGTCAGCTTACAGGCAATACAATGGCACTAAATTCCTATCTTTCAATAGTTACCCTGAATGTAAATGGGCTAAATGCCCCAATCAAAAGACACAGGCTATCAGATTAGATTAAAAAACAAGACTCATCGATATGCTGTCTGCCAGAGACTCATTTTAGACCCAAAGACACCCCCAGATTGAAAGTGAGGGGGTGGAAAACCATTTACCATGCTAATGGACACCAAAAGAAAGCTGGGGTGGCAATCCTTATATCAGACAAATTATATTTTAAACCGAAGAATGTAATAAGAGATGAGGAAGGACACTATATCCTACTTAAAGGGTCTATCCAACAAGAAGATCTAACAATTGTAAATATCTATGCCCCTAACATGGGAGCGGCCAATTATATAAGGCAATTAATAACAAAAGCAAAGAAACACATTGACAACAATACAATAATAGTGGGGGACTTTAACACCCCCTCACTGAAATGGACAGATCATCTAAGCAAAAGATCAACAAGGAAATAAAGACTTTAAATGACACACTGGACCAAATGGACTTCACAGACATATTCAGAACATTCCATCCCAAAGCAACGGAATACACATTCTTCTCTAGTGCCCATGGAACATTCTCCAGAATAGATCACATCCTAGGTCATAAATCAGGTCTCAACCGGTACCAAAAGATTGGGATCATTCCCTGCCTATTTTCAGACCACAATGCTTTGAAACTAGAACTCAATCACAAGAGGAAAGTCGGAAAGAACTCAAATACATGGAGGCTAAAGAGCATCCTACTAAAGAATGAATGGGTCAACCAGGAAATTAAAGAAGAATTTAAAAAATTCATGGAAACCAATGAAAATGAAAACACAACTGTTCAAAATCTTTGGGATGCAGCAAAGGCAGTCCTAAGAGGAAAGTATATAGCAATACAAGCCTTTCTCAAGAAACAAGAAAGGTCTCAAGTACACAACCTAACCCTACACCTAAAGGAGCTGGAGAAAGAACAGCAAATAAAGCCTAAGCCCAGCAGGAGAAGAGAAATCATAAAGATCAGAGCAGAAATCAATGAAATAGAAAAAAAAAAAAGAACAGTGGAAGGGATCAACGAAACTAGGAGCTGGTTCTTTGAAACAATTAACAAGATTGATAAACCCCTGGCCAGACTTATCAAAAAGAAAAGAGAAATGACCCAAATCAACAAAATCATGAATGAAAGAGGACAGATCACAACCAACACCAAAGAAATACAAACAATTATAAGAACATATTATGAGCAACTCTATGCCAGCAAATTAGATAACTTGGAAGAAATGGATGCATTCCTAGAGATGTATCAACTACCAAAACTGAACCAGGATGAAATAGAAAACCTGAACAGACCTATAACCACTAAGGAAATTGAAGCAGTCATCAAAAATCTCCCAAAAAACAAAAGCCCAGGGCCAGATGGCTTCCCAGGGGAATTCTACCAAACATTTCAAGAAGAATGAATACCTATTCTTCTGAAACTGTTCCAAAAAATAGAAACGGAAGGAAAACTTCCAAACTCATTTTATGAGGCCAGCATTACCTTGATCCCAAAACCAGACAAAGACCCCATCAAAAAGGAGAATTACAGACCAATATCCCTGATGAACATGGATGCAAAAATTCTCACCAAAATACTAGCCAATAGGATCCAACAGTACATTAAAAGGATTATTCACCACGACCAAGTGGGATTTATCCCTGGGCTGCAAGGTTGGTTCAACATCCGCAAATCAATCAACGTGATACAATACATTAACAAAAGAAAGAACAAGAATCATATGATCCTCTCAATAGATGCAGAAACAGCATTTGACAAAGTACAGCATCCTTTCTTGATCAAAACTCTTCAGAGTATAGGCATAGAGGGTACATACCTCAATATCATAAAGCTATCTATGAAAAACCCACAGCAAATATCATTCTCAGTGGGGAAAAACTGAGAGCTTTCCTCCTAAGGTCAGGAACGTGGCAGGGATGCCCACTATCACCACTGCTATTCAACATAGTATTGGAAGTCCTAGCCACAGCAATCAGACAACAAAAAGAAATAAAAGGCATCCAAATCGGCAAAGAAGAAGTCAAACTCTCACTCTTTGCAGATGATAAGATACTTTATGTGGAAAACTCCAAAGACTCCACCCCAAAACTGCTAGAACTCATACAGGAATTCAGTAAAGTGGCAGGATACAAAATCAATGCACAGAAGTCAGTGGCATTCCTATACACCAACAACAAGACAGAAGAAAGAGATATTAAGGAGTCGATCCCATTTACAATTGCACCCAAAACCATAAGATACCTAGGAATAAATCTAACCAAAGAGGCAAAGGATCTGGACTCAGAAAACTACAAAATACTCATGAAAGAAATTGAGGAAGACACAAAGAAATGGAAAAACGTTCCATGCTCATGGATTGGAAGAACAAATATTGTGAAGATATCAATGCTACCTAGAGCAATCTACACATTCAATGCAATCCCCATCAAAATACCATCCACTTTTTTCAAAGAAATAAACAAATAATCCTAAAATTTGTATGGAACCAGAAAAGACCCCGCATAGCCAGAGGAATGTTGAAAAAGAAGAGCAAAGCTGGCGGCATCACAATTCCGGACTTCCAGCTCTATTACAACGCTGTCATCATCAAGACAGTATGGTACTGGCACAAAAACAGACACATAGATCAATGGAACAGAATAGAGAGCCCAGAAATGGACCCTCAACAATATGGTCAACTCACCTTTGACAAAGCAGGAAAGAATGTCCAATGGAAAAAAGACAGTCTCTTCAACAAATGGTGTTGGAAAATTGGATAGCCACATACAGAAGAATGAAACTGGACCATTTCCTTACACCACACACAAAAATAGACTCCAAATGGTTGAAAGACCTCAATGTGAGACAGGAGTCCATCAAAATCCTAAAGGAGAACACAGGCAGCAACCTCTTCGACCTCAGCCAAAGCAACTTCTTCCTAGAAACATCGCCAAAGGCAAGGGAAGCAAGGGCAAAAATGAACTATTGGGACTTCATCAAGATAAAAAGCTTTTGCAAAGCAAAGGAAACAGTCAACAAAACCAAAAGAAAACCGACAGAATGGGAGAAGATATTTGCAAATGACATATCAGATAAAGGGCTGGTATCCAAAATCTATAAAGAACTCATCAAACTCAACACCCAAAGAACAAAGAATCCAATCAAGAAATGGGCAGAAGACATGAACAGACATTTTTCCAAAGAAGACATCCAAATGGCCAACAGACACATGAAAAAGTGCTCAATATCGCTCGGCATCAGGGAAATCCAAATCAAAACCTCAATGAGATACCACCTCACACCAGTCAGAATGGCTAAAATTAACAAGTCACGAAACGACAGATGTTGGCAGGGATGCGGAGAAAGGGGAACCCTCCTACACTGTTGGTGGGAATGCAAGCTGGTTGCAGCCACTCTGGAAAACAGTATGGAGGTTCCTCAAAAAGTTGAAAATAGAGCTACTATGATCCAGCAATTGCACTACTGGGTATTTACCCCAAAGATACAAAAGTAGGGATCCGAAAGGGTACGTGCACCCCGATGTTTATAGCAGCAATGTCCACAATAGCCAAACTGTGGAAAGAGCCAAGATGTCCATCGACAGATGAATGGATAAAGAATAGGTGGTATATATATACAATGGAATATTATGCAGCCATCAAAAGGAATGAGATCTAGGGTGCCTGGGTGGCTCACTTGGTTAAGCGACTGCCTTCGGCTCAGGTCATGGTCCTGGAGTCCCTGGATCGAGTCCCGCATTGGGCTCCCTGCTCGGCAGGGAGTCTGCTTCTCCCTCTGACCCTCCCCCCTCTCATGTGCTTGCTCTGTCTCATTCTCTCTCTCTCAAATAAATAAAATCTTTAAAAAAATAATAAATAAATAAATAAATAAATAAATAAATAAATAAATAAATAAATAAAAGGAATGAGATCTTGCCATTTGCAACAACGTGGATGGAACTGAAGGGTATTATGTTGAGCAAAATAAGTCAAACAGAGAAGACATGTATCATATGACATCACTGATATGAGGAATTCTTAATCACAGGAAACAAACTGAGGGTTGCTGGAGTGGGGTGGGAGGGATGGGGTGACTGGGTGATAGACACTGGGGAGGGTATGTGCTCTGGTAAGCACTGTGAAATGTGCAAGATTGTTGAATCTCAGATCTGTACCTCTGAAACAAGTAATGCAATATATGTTAAGAAAAAAAAATAGAAGAAGAAGAAGATAGCAGGAGGGGAAGAATGAAGAGGGGGAAATCGGAGGGTAGACGAACCATGAGAGACGATGGACTCTGAAAAACAAACTGAGGGTTCTAGAGGGGAGGGGGGTGGGGGGATGGGTTAGCTTGGTGATGGGTATTAAAGAGGGCATGTTCTGCATGGAGCACTGGGTGTTATGCACAAACAATGAATCATGGAACACTACATCTAAAACTAATGATGTAATGTATGGGCATTAACATAAGAATTAAAAAAATTAAAAAAAAAAAAAAAGAATGTCTACTGTCACCACTCTTATTCAGCACAGTGCTGGAAGTTCTAACCAGAGCAAAAAGCAAGAAAAGGAAATAAAAGGCACATAGATAGAAAAGAAATAAATAAAACTGTCCTTATTTGCAGATGACATGATTGTCTATATAGGAAATGCAATGGAATCTACAAAAACAAAAATAAAAACTCCTACAACTGAGTTGAGCAAATTCAAGGGGTACAAAACCAACATTCAGAAACCAACTGTATTTCTATATACTAACAATGAACATGTGAACACCAAAATTAAAAATGCAATATCATTTATAATTGTTAAAAAAAATTTAAATATTTAGATGTAAATCTATCAAAACATGTACAGGACCAGTGTGCTATAAACCACAAAAAAAATAATAAAAGAAATCAAAGAAGGGGCGTCTGGGTGGCTCAGTGAGTTGGGCATCCAACTCTTCATTTTGGCTCAAGTCATAATCTCAGGGTGGTGGGATCGAGCCCCACTGCAGGCTCCATGCTCAGCAGGGAGTCTGCTTGAGATTCTCTCTTCTCTCCCTCTCTCTCTGCCCCTCCCCCCACTCTCTCTCTTTCTCTCTCTCAATCTTTGGAAAAAAAAAAGAAATCAAAGGGGCGCCTGGGTGGCTCAGTTGGTTAAGTGACTGCCTTCAGCTCAGGTCATGATCCTGGAGTCCCGGGATCGAGTCCCGCATCGGGCTCCCTGCTCAGCAGGGAATATGCTTCTCCCTCTGACCCTCCCCCCTCTCATGTGCTCTCTCATTCTCTCTCTCTCAAATAAATAAATAAAATCTTAAAAAAAAAAAAAAAAAGGAAGAAATCAAAGAAGATCTAAGTATGTCGAAAGATATACCATGTTCATGGATTAGAAGCCTTGACATAGTAGATGTCAATTCTCCTCAAATCAGTATGCAGGTTTACACAATTCTTATTAAAATGATAAGAATAGGGGCACCTGCATGGTGCAGTTGTTTAGGCATCTGACTCTTGGTTTTGGCTCAGGTCATGATCTCAGGGTCATGAGATCAAGCCCTGCATCAGGCTCCACACTCAGTGTGGAGTCTGCTTGAGTTTCTCCCTCCCTCTCCCTCTGCTGCTCATTCTCTTTCTCACTCTCTCTCTTTCTCTAAAATAAATAAATAAATAAATCTTTTAAAAAATTATAGGAAGAATTTTTGCAAATATAGGCAACATTATTCTAAAATTTATTTGGAAAGAGAAAGGACCTAGGATACTTAAAATGATTTTGAAAAAGAACAATGAAATAGGAGGACTCAGTCCACCTGATTTCAAAACTTACATAGCTACAGTAATATAGACTGTGTCATAATGACAGAGGGATAGACACATAGATCAATGGAACCCAGAAATAGATCCACACAAATATGCCTAGCTGGTATTTTGCAAAAACAACTCAGAGCTACCCTCTGGATCTGTCCTGCAGTTTTCAACAAATGATGCAAGAGCAATTGGACACATTTGTAGGAGAAGAAGGAACAGCAGCTCAATCCAAGTCTCACAGCTTATGTAAGCACTAACTCAAAATGGATCATGAACTTAAATGTGAAATATGAATTATAAAATTTTTTTGCAAAAAAAATAGGCAAAAAAAATCTTTGGGACCTAGGGTTAGACAAAGAGTTCTTAAAATGGGCACTAAAGGCATGAGCCATAAAAGGAAAAATTGATAAATTAGACTTCATCAAAGTTTAATCTCTTACTCTGCAAAATACTGTTTTAAGGAGTCTGTTAAGAAGATGAAAAGACAAGCCACAGACTGAGAGGAAATATTTGCAAACCACGTAACCAACAAAGGACTAGTATCTAGAATATATAAAGAACTCTCAAAACTCAACAGTAAAAAAGCAAACAATCCAATTCGAAAATAGGCAAAAAATATGAAAAAGCATTTCATCAAAGAGGACAAACAGATGGCAAATAAGCCCATGAAAAGATGTTCAACATCATTAGCCATTAGGGAAATGTAAATTAAAACCACAATAAGCTATCACTACACACCCATCAGATTGCTAAAATATAAAATAGTGACAAACCAAATGCTGGCAAGGACGTAGAGAAACCTGACGTCTCATACGTTGCTGATAGGAATGTAAAACGGCACAGCTGCTCTAGGAAACAGTGTGGCAGTTTCTTTAAAAGTCAAACGTGCAAGCATTATAGACCCAGCAACTGCACACCTGGGCATTGATCCCAAAGATAATGAAAGCTTATGCATAATTCCATTTATATAACATTCTTGAAATGACACAATTATAGAAATGGATAGCAGATTAACAATTTCAAGGGTTAAGGAAGGAGCTGGGGCAGAATGGAAGTGGCTAGGACAGCATGAAGGATGCTGGTGGTGATGGGAATGTTCCGTAGCCTGAATGCATCCATGTCAATATCCTGGTTGTGATACCACGCTGGCATTTTGTGAACTATTACCCTTGGGAGAAACTGGGTAACGGGTACAGGGGATCTATCTGTGAATCTCCATGTGAATCTACAATTACCTCAAAATAAAAAGTTTAATATTTTTAAGTTAAAAATATTTTAAGGCTGAGTAAAGGACCACGAAGAGCTTTAAAAGAAGGAAGGTGGATGGGAGCACCACTGTTCCCCAAGCTAAGGCGCTGGAGGTTTGGGGACTGTGGGGAAGGAATAGGGTTGCCAGGTAAAATAAAGTACAGCCAGTTAAATTTAAATTTCAAATAAACAACAAATCATTTTTTATTATAAGTATGTTCCATGTAATATTGGAGACACACTCAGACTAAAAAATTACATGTTCTTTATTTGGAATTCAAATTTAACTAGCCACTCTCTGTTTTTATTTGCAAATTCTGGACACCCTAGGAGGGAAGGCTTAGGACACAGGCGTCTGGAGCCACCCAGGGGCTGTGGCCTGGAAGAGGCAGGGTGGGCACTAGGCAATGGAATAGAAAGACTGTAGGAGAGTGGCCAGAGGGCCAGCAAAGGGATGCCAGGGACCACAGACACCACAGGATGGGCAGTACCTTAGGAGGGGGGAAGGCAGATGTTAGCTGGGGAGGTCCCCCAGCTGCTGCGTGTATGGGCCTCTGCTGGCAAAGTGACCCTCTGTGGGTGGTCTGTGCAAAATCCAGAAAAAGACCAAAAGGGTGACCACTTGAGTTTTCAGGTGCTGTTCCAGGCTGGAGGGAGCCTGACGGCATATCCAAGAAGGGGTCAGGATTTCTTAATCCGTTTGCTTGTTTGACACCCATCTGCTCCCCACTAGCTCCAGGATTTTGTTTTGCTTGCCATGACATCTATGCTTAGTGTACGTACTTGGAGCTCAAGAAAGAAAAAACAGTTCAGAATGAATGAAGGAGTAAATGAATAAATCATCCTGACTGGAGCTACTCTCTGGATCTGTCCTGCAGGCACAGCCCCTTAGAGCTTGACAAAGGCAGAGGACAAGTCTTCCTCTTCCAGGAAGCCCTCAGCAGCACCCTCTGAGCTGCACCTGGGATGCGGGCTTAGCACAGCCACAGAAGTGCTGTTTATCCTCTCTAAACAAGGGCTCTATTATCATCCTCATTATCTTAAGCATTATCTTTAATTAGTCCCTGCCACAGGGACTAATAATAATGATATGAATAATATTAATGTTAACAGCTACCACTGATGGAAAACTTACATGTGCCAGGCAGTGTGCTGGGCACTTTTCATATATTTTTAGCCCATTTAATGCTCTAAGCAGCCACCCCCCCCAAAAGTAGGGGTACGACCCTTTCTGTGCTGCCCCCTTCGAGGAAATAGATACCTCCTTTCTTTTCAAGTATACCCTCCCTAACTCCCATTTTCAGGGGGCAGGGGGCTAACATTGACCCACCCTGGTGCTAGCCTGAACAATCAACTATTGCATCTCCCTGGCTGCAATAATTAGTTCATGGGTAGCTTCAGGACCCTCCTGAGACAGCGAGTCTTGGTCCTGAGACCTTTTCCACTAATGAGGAAGCATATGCCCCTCTCTGCTGGGACTGCTAGACCAAGAGGTTGTCATCATGCACCAGGGAATGAAAGCGACAAAGAGGAGGCAGAGCTGAGAGAAGAGAGAGAGATCTGGATCCAGCCATGCCTGAAGCCTCTTACCCAAGGAATCCTGGGACTTTCCAGTTACATGAACCAATAATTCTCTTTTATATGCGTTAGTCAGTATGAGCTGGGTCTGACTTGCCGCTGAACGAGTCCTGCTTAAACTGCTGTATACCATTAGGGTGGGGTGATTTTATAGATGAGGAGCTGAAGCATACAGAGGCAGATAGCTTTGTTAGCCGTGAAGTGACACAACCATGAGCTGGGAGTGCTCTTAACCGCTGTGACTGACTGTAGAGTTCTACATTCTGAGTGTGTGTGTGTGTGTGTGTGCGTGCGCATGCGCCCACCTGCATATTCTATTTCACATTAATATTCATAGCTACAGCAGATGGAGTAAACAGTTGGCGCTTAATAAAGCTCTACTGGAGGCTAGGGGGATGGGGTAATGGGGTGATGGGCATTAAGGGCACTCCATGTAATGAGTACTGGGTATTATATGCAACTGATGAATCACTGAATTCTACTCCTGAAACTAATAACACCCTGTATGTTAACTACATTGAATTTAAATAAAAAAAAATTTTTTTTTTTAAACTCTACTGGATAAATTAAAATCAGTCACTTCCTAAAGGAGTCTTTGTTTAGAAAATGCTCCCATCAGTGATTCTGGATTCTTACTCCAACTCAGGCTCCCAGCGCACTTGTGTGTCTTTGGGGAACCACCTCCCTTCTCCCCACCCCCGCTCCCCAGGCAGAGGAGCTGGAAGCCAGAGCGGGCAGGGACCTATGAACTGATCGGCCAGTGAGGGCCACACCGACCCCCTTGGGAGAGGAGGTCTCCCCCTCCCTCCCCACTGGGCCCAAGAAACACTTGAGGAAGGGGTCCAGGGTACGGCTCTGGCACCCCACTGGAAGCTCAGGGCAGAGGGGTCGAGCCCCGGGGCCACCACAGACCACGGGACCCTTGTTTTCTGCCCTCACTCCAGTAAGGCTCAGCCAGAAGCAGATGCAAGAGACACTGCCCATGCATCAGCGGCTCCCAAGCAGCCAAATGACCAAAAAGGGCACTCAGGAAAGTCTGTCCAGCAGGACAAGCCACCATGTCCATGGCAACGAAAAGCAAGAAGAGAAGGCCATGCTTGTGGGCGGGTGCCGGGGCCCCGGTCCCTGCCTGTCCAGGACTGGCACCATCCCTAGCTCCTCTCCGACCTTCCTCCTCCTCTCCCCAGTGATGCCCTCCCCGTAGCCTAGAAGCACACTCTGGTGTCTCCCTCTTAAAAATGCAAAAGCTTCCTGGGACCCTCGGACCCCAGCAGCTCCTGCCTCTCCCCCTCCCTTCCCAGCCTGGAACCTGGCAAGGCAACACGACACTGCTGGTCTCCCCCGTAGCCCCCAGCTCCCTCCTCCATCCGATTCCATTGACCCTGCTCTTGCCCAGGACAGTCCAGCAGACCCTCTTCAGCCTCCCTGCTGTGGGCCTCTCCGCGGCCTTTTGCAGTGCTGCCCGGAAGTACTCGGCTCTCTCGTTGCCGATGACACCATGCTCCTCCCAGCTGCCTTCAGCATATCAGCGGATGCTTCCAGACCCCTTCTCCAGCCCAGGCCTCTCTCCTGAGCCCTCGGCCCATGTGGGCGACCGCCAGCCAGACAGCAGCACGCGGATCGCCCGTGAGCATCTTGTGCAAGGTCAGATCACACACAAACTCAAGCCCCTCGAGTATGATGAGTGTTCAGGTGTCGGAGTTCAGAGGATTCCAGAAGCCTCTTCCCCAAGGAATCCTGGGACTTTTCAGTTACATGAAAACTGAACTCCGTTTTCATGAGTTCCTGAATTCCAATCCCCCCTCTGCAACTTACTGACAACAGACGAGCCCCGTGAGCTCCCCACGTCCAAGAGAGGAAAAATAACAGTGACCCCTCATCAGTTGTAGGGGTGAGTGTGACAGCGGGCATGCAGGTATTGCTGCCTGGGCCCGGGACTCAGGCAGCCTCACCTGCAAGGTCATTATTAGGGCCATCTTTGCCAGCCCTGCAACAACCAGCTCTTCTTCGGGCACAGTAGCATCTTCTACCTGTCACCCAAAACTTGGTCCCATGAGACCCTGAAGTCATTCCTAACTTCTCCCCTTCCCACACCCATTCAATTTTGCCCAATCCTGCTGGTTTTGCCTCTTAAATGTTTCTCAAACCCACACCCTCCTAACCAACACCCTCATCTTCTCTCACCGACCCCGCTGCACTGTCTCTGTGATCCGCCCACCTCCTGTCTCATGATTTTTTCCTGAAGTGACACTGCTTTGTCTGTGATTTCCCCCACATACTACATGGGCCTCTTCTCCATGAACTGGCTTCTGCTGTTTTCTCTGCCTGGAACACCCCTTCCACCTTACTGCCCATCTTCTTAGGTGTCACCTCCTCCAGGAAGTTTTCCTGAATGCCCAGATTCGGCAACATGCCTATCGTTTGAGCTTCCGTATCTCACACTTGTGACATTACATAGAACTTTTCCTTTGAGGTTATTATCTCCCCAGTTGAATGAAAGGAGAGGTTCCTCACTGAGCTCCTCCAAAGATCTCAATCATGTTTACTGAACTGAGGTTATTATTAGAGGAAACCCCACCTACAGAGGCCTTTCCCCCTCTTAAAAAAAAAAAAAGAAGAAGAAGAAGAAATCTATGAAAACAAGAACATTTCCACTATTTTAAAATCCAGAATTGATGGGTCCTTCATAAACCAAAGTGCTTGATCAACAGCTTCCTCAAACCAACCAATGAGGCTCAAAGTCAGGGACACTGACTCCTCTCATCCTTAGGGGCTGCTAAGGGGATTTTGGAAAAATTAAAATTAAAAAATGTAAAAAGAATGGGATGATACGCTGTCTATACAGGCTTGTTATTCTGAAATAGCAGTTCCAGAACTTGAAATGTAATCTCTGGGGGGACAGGGAGACGGTTTCATCACGTCTTACGGGTAGACAGATGTTTTAGGTCCAGCATTCCCTGAATCAAAAACACCATGGAAGCGCCTAACACAGCCCCGTTCAGCAACATGTGTTTGCGGTAGAGAGTACAGAGGAACCCCTTCTCCTTGTCCTTTTCATGTGTTTTCCTCTTCAGTTATATCTGAGGGGTTTTGTATTTCCCTGGTGGGAGGCCGAGACTGATTTCCACACCAGACCTTCCATCCCCTCCCAAATGCTGCAGGCCAGGCCTTCAGCACGGGTCCTGGGCATGCAAGCAGCCACAGAAAGAGTGGGGATTTCAATGTGCCTCTAGGGATGTGCTTCTTAGAGACTTAGAAGACAGAGGCCCCCCCATACACACACACACCCTCCATGTGGACCACGGCCCATCCTGCCACAGCGAGCGAGGGAAGGGCTATGGAGGGGACAACAGACAAGGACCACCAGCCCAACATGTGACAGGGGGGCAGGATGTTAAAGCAGGGGGTGGGAGAGGCTGATTTTCCAGGTGCCCTCAATTTCTTCACCCCCGACAGCAAAGCTTCGCCCTCAGAGGCACCCAGGGAATGGGGCTGATGTGACCAGGAAAACAACATCCCCAGAATGCCTAATGCCCCCCTGGGCCAAGTCTGACTCTGGCCTGGCTGGCTGCCTGCCAGAGTCTGCAGCCACTTTCCAAGGACATAGAGGGTGAACGTTCCTGTCAAGGTTCCCTGAGGACTGTCCCTTCCCAGCCCTGACCCTCCTCGGGGCTCCCCCCAGGGGCCTGTGAAGCCCTGGGTAAAGACACCAGGGCCCAGAGGCTGAGTCACTCCCTTAGGGCCGACCTGGGTCAGAGCAAGTCCGTTATTTCAAGGACAAGTTCTCAGACCCCTTATCCAGCCACGCCCCGCAGGAACCGAGAGGAGAAACATCCACGGGCCGTTGAGAAACAGGCAGGCGCAATCCTGGCAAATCAGCTTCTTTGGGGTCTGAGGCCTCAGGTGCCTACATGTTCAACACGCAGAGGAAGACACGCGCCCCCCCTTGCTGCTCCAGCCACTGGAAGGGGGCCCAGGAAGCCCAAGGCAGGCCTCATGCAGAGACATTTCGGGGGCGAGGAGGGGGCCCTCCTTCCAGATGTGGAGGCAGTGGATGGGGGGCAAGGGCAGCTGGGTGGGGCCACGTCATCCCTGCGGGAGGCCACCGAACAGGGCTGTGGACCGCTCCAAGTTTTTGATGTGCCTGCTGGGGAAGGGGGTGTCTAAAACCATTTCAAAAGCTGGGGGAAGCCCAGAGAAGGGGGCCTCGTTCCCTGTGGGGAGGGGGGATTTCAAAGGCAACCCTGCTGCTGAAAAGGTCTCAAAAAACCCTTGCCTTTCTATCAGCTCCAAATCACTCCCTGGCCAACAGCAGCCAGGAGAGGGTTCTGGGAAAATGTTCCCAAGGAGAAGCGTCCCTGAGTCATCATAACTCCCAGGGTCTGGAGGCTGCAGAGCCACGAAGAGGCCCCCCGCTATGAAAAGGCCAGTTGAGCATCCCCCAGGGGAGGGCTCCAGCAGTCCGGATCCCTGGGGAGGCCAGCCTCAGACCCCCTGCGCCCCACATTTATGAGAAGGCCGTCAAGCTGAACAGTGCGACTTCTACCCGCCAAGTCCCCTTGGTGCTGCTAAGGGGGGCTTTTGCCCCCAACCAGCTGCAGGCATCCACTCTGGCCTCGGGCCATTTAGCAGGGGAAGCTGTCCACAGGGACACTGGGCCCCAACAGATTTACTGGGACTTCGGAGCCAGCCCCAGCTGGGGCTCTTGGGCCCACTACTCTTCCATTCCTATCCCCAACCATTGCCCCTGCCACCTTCCCCAAGCCACCAGGGCCAATAGGTACACCGCACAAACCAAATATCGGTTCTATCACCAACCTCTCTCTTCGCTCCTGGTCTCATTCCCCCCACCTCTGGACCAGGCCAGGTGGATCTCTGTTCCTTTCTATCTGCTTCCCCCTCAACACTGCAGCCGGATTCATCTCCCTCAAGTACTCAGCTACGTCCAGGCCATACTCTGCTCCCAAACCTTCAATGGCTCCCTAGTGCCTAAGCCCAAGGTTGCACATTCAGGTGCCCACGGGGACCAGGCTGGGGACACAAATGAGCAAAGCAGCCCCTAAAATACAATAGGGATGGGTGGGGACTGTGGTGCCCGGGAACACGCGATCCCAGCTGCCACCGCACTCCTGTCAGCTGCACCATATGGGAACTCAGGGCCCTGGCAGCCCCCTCTTCTGGTTTTTCAAGAGCAACCAAAAAAACATCAGCCAAGGGACCCAAGATTTGGACCCCAGCCTGCAGGGTCGAGTCCAAACCCAAACCCCTTAACTTGGCATTCAAGGCCCTCTGTGGCCTGGCCCCAATCTACCTCCCCACCCTAATGCCCACAATGCTCCCACATGAGAGGCCTCCATCCCAGCGAGGTCAGGCTCCTCCAGCCCCCCAAACTCCCTCCTCTGCTCCTGCCTCTGAGCCTGGCTCACCCCACAGTCCTCCCACAGACACTGCTCCCCGTCTCCTCCATCTAACAGTGCATCCCGCGAGGACCTGCTTCTGCTGAGCCCTCCGAGGCTGTTGTTCTCCGGTGACTGGCCTTCCTTGTCAAAGCTGCGCCCTCTGCCAGTGATGGGCCCTGCCACAGAGAAAACTCCTCTTCTGCCTTCAACACCCAGGCCTTTCTGACGGACCTCTTTGGATCTAGCAGTCCTCGTTCCAGGAGCATCAACCTCCCGGCACTGTGTGTACCTGGACGCCAGATGCCGTCAGCTTCCCCTGCGGGCAGCACTGGGTCCTTCCCACCACAGACCCTGGCAGGGAGCCACACACAGTGGAGAGAGCCCAGCCTAATTCAGACCCTGGTTCTGCTGCTTCATCTCTGGAAGAACTTGGATACATCACTGAAGCTGCTCGATGAGACGGAGGAGAGCACCCACCTAGGGTACCTGGCATGTGGTGGGGCTCAGCGTCGTCACCAGAGTGACACCTCCCTTCCCGGCATGATGTGTGTGCCATGGTGTCTCCTACGGGGTGCCATAAGGTCTCTGAGGGCAGGGACCGGGTCCCCTTCTCCCTGGATCACCTGAGACCACCCCAGCACTCTGCATGCAAGAAGTGCTCAGTCAGAGTTCTTTGATAAATGGAGTTGATGAGGCCAGGGCAGGGCCGGCAGGTGGGGAGGGCAGGTTAGAGCAAAAGACCGCACCCTGCCACCAGAGACATGGCTCACATGGGGCCCCCAGCCCACGCTGCATGGGGACGCGGCGTGGTGACGCTTTCTGCAATGCATGAAAGTCTCACTCGGACTCTCAGGCTCTGAGACCAGCAGCTCCTTGCTGCCTGCTCCCTGTGTATCCTGGGAACGAGGCCGGGTCACAGCACGGCGGAGCAGGCTGGGGTGAGGGGCGCTGCCCAGCCCCCAGACGGGACCGCCTCCCTCGGGAGCCCGGCACCCAGCTCGCACCCAGTTCCGGGTGCCCCTCCAGCCCCACTTTCCCAACGCCCAGCCCATCTCTCCAGTTAGGAGCAACCCCCTCGCCTTCCACCTGAGGACACATGGCTTCCAGGTTCTGCACAGAAGGAAAGGTGGAAGGGGTGGGTGGGTGGGGGAAGCACCTTTGAAACCATGTGGTCCAATTAGCCAGGCTCTCGCCCTTCGTGCTCACAAACAGGCACACACATTAACACCTGCTACAAAAGCAAACATTTCTAGATATCTTCATCTTTACCTCCTTGACACTCCCATGAAAGCGCTCTCAGCAGCCGGTGACTGACAGGGTAGTTTCCTTCTTCTACTTCAGCAGGGGGCTTTCAAACAGAAGAAATTGAAAAGCCACCAATCTCCCTGTCAGGCTGAACTCCTGGGGCCTTACCTGCCCCTCCTCAGCGCCCCCGCTCCCCTCACCACCGGGCGAGCCCCAACCCACACATGGTCGGGGTCCACACCTTCAGGGGAACTACTTAGAGTCACCAGGACACTGGACACCCAAACCCACCGAGTGTGCCACGGCTGCCGCTGGGGGGGACCAGGGACCATCCCCACCGTGAGCACAATTTCACTGAAGAAGGACCTTAGCAATCGCTCCTTTTGCGGAAAACATGGATGGTGGCCCAGACGTGAGCAATTGTCCTGCATCACTGGTGGGACGGTAGTTTCACACAAGTGCCTTGGAAATCTGTCCATCTGTATCTACTGAAGGTGACCTACTGGTATCCTATGATCCGCCAAGTCCAGCCCTACCGATCTTCCCATTCAAACCGCATGCACCTGTTCACCAAAATCCACACACGAGAAGGTCCACAGCAGCACATGATCTGAAACAACTCCAACACGGAAATGACCAAGAAGCCCAGCAAGAGTCGACAGACAAGATAAATGAAGTGTTCACATGACGGAATAGTACACACCCATGAGAAGGGGCGATGTGCAAACTACGGGCTCGAACGTGAATGACCCAAAGCCGCCAGACACCAACGAGCAGAGACCATACAATCTCATTTACATCCGGTGCAAAATGGGCCCAAAAAGCCCTATGCCATTCGACATCAGGATGGTGACAACATTTCGTTGGGGGCGGGGGAGGGCCCAGAGGGCTCAGGAGGGATGCGAAAATGCTCTGCTTCCTCGCTGGGCTGTTGCTTACACAGGTGTGCCCGGTTCATGAGAGTTCACCGAGTTGCACGGTTAATGGATCTCTTCGAATGTATGCGATTAAGGGTTTTGTAAAACAGTTCTCGGTCGGCATGGCTGTTTTTAAGACTATAATGGAAAGTTATTAGAGGAAGTGAAGGGTCAGGATGCTCAACCCACACCTGAAGCCTCACTGCTCAGACTGCAGGGGTCTTGGAGACGGCGATCATCCTTCCACTGGAGACCCAAGGCACCAGGATTCCAGAAGCGCCCAAAGCACTCACCGCCAAGTCCTCCATCCCCCAGGGCCAAGCCCCCACGCTCACTGGAAATCCAGCCGCACTCCCTCTTCCACTGAGGGCATCCCCAACCGCCAGGGAGACCACACCCATCCACGCAAAGCACACACCTTCCCTCCGTACCTCAGGCCAAGAGGGAACACTATGGCGCTTTCCAAGTCCCCCTTCTGGAAAGGCTGATTTTTCCAAAGTCCAAAACTACTTGAAGGGGAATAGGAAAAGCACTGAAATAACTTTGTAAGCACTCTGTTTTGACAATGTGCCTGAGGAATTCACCACGTTTAGCGGGGAAATGTGAGCAGTTAAATCTATTCAATGTCATGACATACGAAATTGAGGCATAATTGCCCCTGAGTGCTTGACAACTGGAAAGCACTTCGTTTCAGAAATGGAGGGAAATTTATGCTGGGAAATGGAAGAGATTGTCAAAAGTTTGATTGTAATGTGAGTGGAGCTGCGACAAGAAGGCTGGATGGAGAAAGTGCTCAGCTCTTACACTTTACTCCCATTTGAAATGTCTCTGAAACAGCAGTTGTGACTCCATCTTTCACCCTAAAAGCAGTGAAATGATGATCGGAACCACAAATTTCAGACCCCGATGAGTGGCCCCAGCATGGGTGGGAGGAAACGCTCTCTTACCAATCATGTGGTTGGCAACATGGATTTGGATCTCTCTCTCGTTCTCAAAGGTCATCTGGCACTTGATGCACTGGTATGTCTTTTTCTGTTTGGAAGCCAAAAAAGAAAGGAATTAGATAGTCAGGAGGTAGAAAAGAACATAAAGCAAAAGTGCCTGGAGGTCCTGGCTCAAGACTTTCCAGAATGGCTCTGGTCCCCTCCCAGGTCTCGCTGAGCCATCCAATTCCCACCTGCCTCGGAATCCAGCTCTCCAGCCTGGGGATGGGGACTGGGCTAGATTCTAAGGGAGCTGTCCTCTGTTAGATGTGGGGAAATTGCCATGATGGGAATCACCATCCCAAGGTGAGAGCACACAGTATGACCATGGAAAAGAAGTTGAAGGGGGCTGCCCTGCTTGGAGCATGCTCAAATCCATCTATGCATCCCCTAGCTACCCATCCATCCATTTCTCCATCATCCATCCATCTACCTACCCACTGTCTACCCACCTATCCAACTACATGCGTGCGCGCGCACACACACACACACACACAGAGCCATTTGTCTACCCATCAATCCACCTACCTATCTTATCATCCATCTACTTATACACACCTACCCATCCACCCGTTCATTCATCCACCCTCCATCTACCCATCCATCTGCTGTTCATCTGTCTGTCTTCCCCTACATCCATCTACTTATCTTCTCTCTCTAACCATCCACCCACCCATCCACCTATCCAACCATACATCTATCTTTCCACTCATCCAACTACTCCATCTCTTTACCCGCCCTAAGGACCCTGTGGCAGAGCAGGGGATACTGCTCCTGCCAATCCTAGTGTTAGAAGTAACTGAGGAATTCCTCATTTGCCCTAGGCACACATGGCCGCAGTGATCCTACAGCTGGCTTCCACGCACAGGAAGCTGAGACCAGCTGCCCTGATGGGGTGGGAGCAGGAAAATGGAGATCATCAGAAGCTTCAGAGCTTCTTGAAGACCCATTCAGGGTCGAAAGAGTGGAGCTCATTCTCAACAGTAAGCCTGGCTGGGTGGTTGTGAAAGCAGGCCCCTGTGGACAGGGGCAGTATTGCCTATGTGGGGGAAGGTTGGTGGCTGTGGGTTTTTATGAAGGGGACAGGGTGGTACTGGAATCCAAAATATCCAAGCTTTTTGAAGACCACTTCAACTCCGGGACGATGGGGCCTCCCTCCACCCCTGGAAAAGGGAGCAGGACTTTGGACTTCTTGGCTGAACGCTCAGGCCCAACCCTCAACGATGCAGCCAGGATGAACCACCAGGGGGCTCAGTGTCTCAGCTCCCACCATGACTCCAAGCACATCTGCAGCTCCCCTCGAGGGTCCCACCTCCAGGCCTTTGCCCACGCTGTGTCCTCCACTCGGAGTATACCCTTTCTATCCTTGAAGACTCCGTTTAAATGTCACCTCTGCTGAGAAGCCTCCACTTCCCACCCAGGGATGAGTTCGGGGCCTCCCCAGGCCCCCGAGCTTATGCTTAAGCATCTAGTTCATCAGCACACGGATTTGTTGTGTCTAATTGACTTGTTTGCTCCCCCCACTGCACCACGAGCACCCAGAGGCCCAGGATGTGTTTCGTCCACCTGTGAGGTCCCACCGCCAGCAGAGACTCCCTGCTTGGGAAGCATCTGTTGAACAAACGAGCAAAGTTGCAAATACTATGTTGCAAAGCACTCTACTAGGACAGAAGGAACAAAGAGAACCAAAGATGGGACTTCTATACGCTGGATCCTCAGCACCGGGCACAGGGCCTGTCCCAGACCGAGTGCCTCATAACGACTTAACTTTTATTACAGTGGTTGTTGATGCTGAGCAAATGCTGGTGGAACACACGAGTGAAGAAACAACAGTCTTTGTTGGTGCTGGGAGCTTCGGTTCCAGAGGCAATGTCTCCGCTCAGCCTCCAGAACCCGCTCTGATAAGACCGGGGCTCTTCCCCCAACGTTGCAAAAGACCCAGGGGTTCAGAAGAGTGGCCGAGAAGCAGGCATTTAGCCTGGAAATGCCCCGGGGAAGAATGGCATGAGGCTGGAGGGCCAGACAGGGCTGGGGATTCTGGCCATACAAGAGACAGAAGAGATGTTCAGGTCAGAGGAGACAGTGGGGACTGAGGTCTTCTGGGGGGACACAGGCCCAAAGCCCCCATCTCAGCTCAACTCCACGTCTATGCTCATGGAGAGCAATGATCTTGGGTCTCTCCATTGTCAAAATCATTCATTCCTTCCCACATGTGTACCCCACCCCCTTGATGCGGGAAGGAAGGAAGGGAGGGAGGGAGAGAGGCAGGGAGGGGTGAGGGAGAATGAAACACACCCCAGGAATCTCCACACCAAGGAAGCCCAGAGCAGGCCTGCTGCACAAGGAAGGCCATGTGCCCTCCCCATGGTTCTGCTTGGGTAGAAGTCCGTGGAGGCCACACCATAGCCATGGCCGGTCCAGACCAGTGCAGAGGACGGGCCACAATTACGGTGATTTTGGTTGTTCCTCCTAGGGGGAGGTGAATGAAGGGGGTCGCTATGCTTGGTAAAAAAAAAAAAAAATCACCAGGGGCCGAGCAGAATGAGAAGCTATCCCCAGGGCTCCTCCAGCGTGTGGCCACCCCCTCGGCAGTAGGAAGAAGACTGCAGATAACTGGGCCCTTCCTGATGGGGAGAAAGACTCCAGGGGATTCCCAAGGGAAGGGACGCTGCTGACCACAAGAGCCTGGATGTACACACACACACACACACACACACACAGCCTGCATGCACGGATATGGACGTGCCCACGAGGACACACACAGACATGCAAACAGACGTATGTACCCTCCCTCGCCCCGACTCGCTGTCAACACACAAGACCCCCAGCCCCCGCCACACACCCAGCAACCTGCTCCCTGTAACACAGACACATGGGTACAACAGCCACAGAGCAGTGGGGACGTCCTCACGACCACAAGCTCACACACGTCGACGTATCCAAACTCATCCCGAGACACAAAGGCTTTCGGCTCTGTCACTGGAGCCCCGGTGGCTACATCCGTCACACCCAGTGTGCGCACGAGCACACGCATGGACCCCTCCCAGACACACCCCCGCGGTCACAGCAGACTCCCGAGTGTCCCCGTGTGCACTCGCACGCACAGCCTCACCAGCACCAACATTCACTAAAGCTCGTGTGTTATTCCCAGAGGCCCCCACGCCAAGACGGCCCTTCCGGCCTTGAACGCTAGGCACCTGGCCAGGGCCATCTGGTCCTCCACGTCGGGGGAACGTGAGCTCAGGGACAAGCAAGTGAGGACTCTCTCTGTCTCCTTCCCACTGCAATGCTGGCCGGACCCCGTCCTCACCCCAATACCTCCTCTTGGTCTGTCTTCCCCTTCTCTATCCCCCAGAGAGCCCCTCCTCCTCTGGAGCTTCAGGCCCCACCAGGGGACATAATTATAGAAAGAGAGAACTTGGCATTCAAAGCACCTCCTCTGTCATAAGCCCCCTCCCCAGAGCCCAGCCCAGGAGAACCAGAGCTGAGCCCTGGGGCCTGCGGCCAGGGCTGCCTCCCCCTGTGTGGCCCCAGCCAGCTCAGAGAAGAGCCCAGGGCAGAGGGAGAACACGCTTGAGACCAGCAGACAGGAGACAAGAAGAGTGGGAACGACAGGAAAGACAGCCCATAGCTGCTGAATTTCCACGATTGTGATGGCAGCTCACATTTACTGAGCACCTACTATGTGCAGGCTCTGTTCATTCTGAAGACTCACAATCATTTGGGAAGCCCCACTTTAAGGGTGGAGAAAGTGGAGTTTGGAGAGGCTAAACCACTTGGCCAGAGCCCCGCACTGCTGAGCAAGGGGACAGGGATTTGATGCCAGGCAGGCTGCGTCCGGAGCCGCTCTCTGAGCAGCTTTTCTCAGCTCCGTGTCCCAGAACACCCCAGACGGTCCTGGGCTAGGGCACAGAGAGCTGGTGCGGCCTGGCCAAGCCCTCTGACCTGTGCGAGAGCACCTAGGCTGCCCCAGCTGGCACTGTGAGGACCTGGGGAATCAATGGCGGGCTGGGATCTGCCCACACTGGCCTAGAGTTGGGGTGATGTTGTTACTACCCATAAACAGAGCTGGGGAGGGGGCGGGGCTGGAGCCTCCATGCTTCCCCGCTCCAGCCGACAGCAGCCTCGGCCCCACGGGAACCCAGTCCTCTGAGAGCTGGTTGCTATGGATACACTCCCGAGGGTCCCAGCCTGCCAGCCCCCAAGCCCTCGCTCGGCCCCCAGAGTCTGCTCTTGCATGCGTGAGTCCTAGGGGAGCGAGGGGTGGGCGAACAGACAGCTGGGCCCCTGCCCCCAGGCGTGCCCAGGCAGGGGGCAAGGCCCCAGAGGCTGGGCCTCCACTGGGGAGGTTCCATGCTTTGTCTAGCTCCTTTCTGCAAATGGCCCATCTGCCCAGGCCTCTAGATGTGATTGTCTGCTCACCTCCTCTCTTGCAAGGCCTGGGACAGGGAGAGGTAGGCCTGTCGGGCTCCCAGAAAACAAGCCCCCTCAGGTTTGAATCCGTGAGCTGGCAGGTAGAGCTGTGCATCCCCGGGTAGATGGTTCCCCCTTTCTGAGCCTGGGGACCATCTCTGCCAAAACAGAGGTCACGGCAAAGCTCCCAGGTTGTTGCCACGGAAATGATAAAGAGCCTTTACGCACACACTAGGGGCTTCATGAAGTGGTCCTTGATGCAGAATCCAGGGCAGAGACTGGGGAGGGGCCGGCTGCAATAGCTCAAGGCTTTGGAGGCACCAGAAGCAGCCCCGTGGCTAGCAGGAGCCCCCGCACCACGGTGGGCAGTGTGGGAAGGCAGGGATGGGGCTGGGGTGCACCTGGGAGGACGGTGTACCGGGCCCCAGCCCTGCCACACTGTCCCACAGTCTGAACGAGGGGGGCAACTATCCCAGACCCCACCCCAGCCTGCCACCAGGATGGGCTCCAGAGCCAGGCAGAATGTGGGTCAAGAGCTCGCTCAGCTGTGGCCCACGCTCCCTGGGTTCAAATCCCTTCTCTGCCTCTTGACAGCTGGGGGCTAATAACGGCCAACGGTTCTGTGCCTCCGTTTCTTCATCCGTAAAGGTAGTGTCACGGCGTAGACAGAAAGTGCTCGGCACATCCTTATCCTTCGGTAAGTGTGAGCTGTGATCATAAATGGGAGAGATAGCCAGTGATGTTTCCTGTGCGCCCAGCACTTCCTTTGTTCACTTAAAGCTCGGGGCCACATACGGAGGTCGGCACAGTCACAATATTTAACCACGGATGAGGCACGAACCCCGACCAATCACAGCAGATGCTCGTTAAAAACCCGGAAGGGCTCCCCCCTCCCCGGGGCCTGCCCGGTGATGTCAGCCCCGGACACAGACCCTGTCGCTATGTGTTGCTACCATTATCACCCTCACTCTCTGGCTTTATAGGTGAGGACAGACGCCCGGAGAGATGGAACCCCTGGTGGGTCCTGGAGGAGGCAGATTTTCATTTTAACCCCGCCCACCAGTGGAAGCTGAGCAGAGCTGAGAGGTGGTGACCAGGGCCGGTGCACAGTGTCCTAGGGGACCCCTGCCCAGAGGCAGTCTCCGCACATTCCCCTTCCACTCTCTCCAGCCCTCCTTCTCTCTCATTCTCGCCCTCCAAGTCCCAGAGTCCCAGGCCCCAGTTCTGATCCCACTTCTGCTCCCGAAGCGGAACAGCCAGGGCTACTTCCCCGTCTTCCAGCAGGCACCTGCAGCGGGTGGCCCTCCTCCAAATTCTGCCTTACTGCCTGTGACACCAGCAGTGACCCTCGAGGGAAGGATACTCCCGAGATCCACTTGGCACCTCCCCGGTCTGGAAACAGACAACAGACTCATTGGGAATCCCCGGGCCCATACTGCCTGACAAGCCAGGAGCCACGCAGGCTCCAGGCCCACCATCACCTTGGCCGCTGGCCCCACAGCCCATGCGGACCCTCCAGCAGCCCGAAACTTGCCCTGCCTCCCTGAAACCTACTAGCTGTGGGCCTGTGCTCTCCCCCTTGTCTGGGAGCCCCCAAGGTAGAGTCCATTTCTGATTCTCCTCGACTGCCAGGCACCGCCCCCCCCAAACATAACGGGTGCTCGGGACAAATCTGATGACGACTGAAAGGATCCATCAGCCACGAAGGAGAACAGTCACGGGAACCATTCCTAGGGTCTTCCATGCACCAGCAACTGCCCTAACTATAATGTGTGCTGTGGACGATAACAGTTATCAGCTGGTGCATACGGCTAGCACGATCGGCCCGAACTAAGTGCAGGTCCTGAGCCCTTTATAGATGATGGCTATGGATTATCAAAAGAATCCTGAATCTGAAGCCCAGAGAGCAAAGGGACTCACCCAAGGAGACTCAGCAAACAAGCGAGTAAGTCCACCCCAGATCTGTAAGAAAGGCGATAATCACTTACAACCGTGTGTCAGCCAGGGCACCAGGCCCTTTACTTATCTTACACCACGGGTCCCTAAAAGCAATCCTATGACGTCCGGATGACTGTCACCCCCCCTTTTGCGGATGAGCACTCGACAGATGTGGCCCAGAGAGATAGATAACGTACGCCAACGTCACACAGCGGGAAGGGAACGGACAGCCCTGGGGGCCACGTCGCAGTCTACGACGGAGCGGATGCACTTGACCGCCACATGAGAGCGCGGCCTCTCCGGGCTACTAGAGGCAGCACCACGAGGAGACACAGAGCTCAGCGGAGCCCCGAGGAGCAGGGGCAGGCTCTTACCCGGGGCACTGGCGACGTCTGGGCGCCTTTCCGGGGCCCACTGGTCTCCGGCGTGAGGTCACGGTGGTCCACCTGCACGTGGCTCTCCAGGTCCTCGGCGCTCTCGAACTTGACGCTGCACTCGGGACAGCGGAGGCCGGCGCAGGGCCGGTCGGCGGGCTCGGGCGGGGCCAGGCCGCCCACCTGTCCGTTGGCGCTGCGGGCCATGCAGCCGGCACAGAGGCCGTAGGGGAGCCCGTTGACGTCGAGCTTCACCAGGTCCTGCTTGCTGCGGAACTCCTTGAGGCACAGGGCACACTTGTAGAGCTTCTGCAGCCCCTGGCCGTTGGGGGAGGACGCGGCCGAGCTGCCCACCAGCTTCTGCATGTGGAAGGTGCCGTGGATCTTGAGCTCGAGCGTGGAGGTGACTGTCTGCATGCACACCACGCAGCGGAAGCCCGTGAGCGAGTTGCGCAGGTCGGGGTGCATCTGACAGTGCTCGATGAACTCCTCCTCGCTCTGCAGGGGCATCTTGCAGATACGGCAGGTGCCGGTGTCCAGGCTCTTGCTGTGGGTCACCTTGTGCTCGGTGAGCGTCAGCAGGGAGGGGAAGCGCTCGCCGCAGATGGGGCACATGTAGTGCTTGGCGGGGCCCCGGTGCGTCTGCAGGTGCTCCCGGAGCCCGTTCTCCGAGAAGAAAGTCCGCGAGCACACGTTGCACTTGTGGCTGCCCTTGATGAACTCGGCCTTCTTGCGCGAGCCGTCGTCCTCCCCCGGCCGGATGTTGTGGTCCCGCAGCCGGTGGTTCTGCAGTAGCACCTCCATGGTGTAGGCCGCCCCGCAGATGTCGCAGCCGTACATGGGCTCCGACGCGTCCACGTCGTCCTCGCTGGCCTCGTGGCTGTTGGGCGCCTCGGGGTTCTTGAGCAGCACGCCCTGCAGGTCGGCGGGCTCCGCCTTCTTGGTGGCGGCGGGGGGCACCCCGTTGGCCGTGCCGTTCTCGGGGGTGGCGTCGAACACGCAGTGCTTCTCCCGCAGGTGCTTCTCCAGCAGGATGATGGCGTGGAAGGCCTTGCTGCAGAACTTGCAGTTGTACTTCTTGCTGTGCGTGGTGATGTGGCACTGCAGCTCCACCTCGGTGCTGAAGGTCTCCCCGCAGAAGATGCACTTGTGCGCCTTGGCCGGGTTGCCCAGGTGGCTGTGTTTGACGTGCACCTGCAGGTCGGCCTCCTTGCGGAAGTCCCAGTTGCAGGCCGTGCAGCGGTACATCTTCTTCTCGTTGCTGTGCTTCACGGCCAGGTGCACCTGGATGGACACCTTGGAGTCGAAGACCTCCTGGCACAGGGTGCAGTGGTACAGCACGAAGGTGTGCATGTCCAGCAGGTGCTTCTGCAGGTCGTCCACCGAGGAGAACTGCTTGTCGCAGCTCTCGCACACGTAGTGGGTCGACGTGGTCATGTAGTGCACCGTCAGGTGCTGCAGGAGGGACTCCTGGGAGTCGAAGTCCTCCTTGCACTGGGGGCACGCCTGCTTCCGCAGCAACAGCTCCAGGTGCAGCTTCAGGTGGGTCTGGAAGCTCTCGAAGTTGGAGAACTTGAGGTCGCACTGATTACAGGGATACTCGCCGTTGGAGATGGAGTTGGCGCTGGCCGAGAGCCGCTGCCGCTTGGGGGAGGCCACCTCCACGTCGGACGAGACCGGGCTCTGCTCCGCCTTGGACTTCTTGCTGTGGGCGAGCGGAATGTTCTTGTGGTTCTCCTTGATGTGCTTGGTGAGCTTCAGGATGGAGCCGAAGATGGGCGAGTTGGTGCAGTAGGGGCAGGAGTAGACCTCCATGAAGGATTGCGTGGGCTGCACGACCGGGGACTCCAGCTTGGCGCTGCCCACGCCGCAGTGAGCCTGCTGGATGTGCTCGGTGAGGGAAGCGTCGGTCAGGAAGCCCATGGAGCACTGGTTGCAGAAGAAGGCGTTACTGCCGTCGGGCGGGCCGACGTCGGGGCCGCAGTGGGAGGCGCGGATGTGCTCCTGTAGGCTGTTGATGTCGGCGAACACGTCGGGACAGTAGTTGCAGTGGAAGGCCGAGAGGTTGCCGAACTGCATCACCGGGTAGGCGTGGCTCTTGTGCAGCTTGCGGACATGCTCGTTGAGGTTGTACAGCGTGGGCATGGAGTCCAGGCAGATCTGACACGTGTGGCTCTGCTGAGGCTTGTCGGCGTGGATGGTCTTCAGGTGGATCTCCAGCACGGCCAGGCTGTTAAAGTCCCGCTTGGAGCAATAGGGGCAGCTGTAGACCACCTTGGACCAGGCCTGGCCCTCGTCCCGCATCTTCTTCTGGCCCCGCAGCGGCTTCAAGGTGGAGTCCGGGGTGGAGCCACGCTCCACGGACGCGCTGGAGTCCGGCGTGGCGCTGCTCATGGAGGCCACACTGCCCAGCACGGGGTCGGGGCTGGCGCTGTGGTTGCTGGAGTCGGGCTGCCGGTGGCTGTCCAGGTGGCAGTAGACGCCCTCCACCGAGGAGAACTGCTCGGGGCACATGGGGCACTTGTGTTTCTGGTTGGCGTGGGCTTGGTGGATGTGGGTGAGCAGCGCGTTCTCGTCCACGAAGACCTCGGGGCAGTGGATGCACTGCAGGTCGGCCTTCTCGGAGAGCTGGGGGTGGCGGGTGAGCACGTGCTTCTCCAGCTCCTCCGTCTGGCTGAAGGTGTCCTCGCAGTAGTCGCACATGAAGTCGTCCTTCTTGGCCTCCTTCTCCGACTTGGCCAGGTGCTCCTTGTTCTTCTTGTGCGCCTGCATGTGGCTCTGCAGCGAGCTGGTGGAGGAGAAGCCGCGCTTGCAGACGGTGCACTTGAAGGGCTTGCTGGAGCTGTGGGTCTTCAGGTGGATCTTGAGGTGGTCGCTGCGGGAGAAGGCGGCCTCGCACTCGTGACAGTGGTACTTCTTGTCGCCCGTGTGCAGCTTGATGTGCCGGTCACGACTCCTCTTGTGCTTGAAGAGGCGGCTGCAGTAGGTGCACTTGAACGGCAGCTTGTCGCTGTGGATCTGCTCGTGCCTCTTCAAGTAGCTCAGGCGGATGAAGGACTTGTCGCAGAACTGGCAGGGGTACGGCAGGCCCGTGCCCCCTTCCTCCTCGCCCAAGCCGAGGTCACACCCATCTCCGATCATCTGCGTGGGTGACGCAACATCCTTGCTGGAGGGAGACGAGGCGACCCAGGAGAGTTGCGGGTCGTCGTCACCATCTGCGGGGGGGAAGGCGGAGAGGAGATTAGAGGCAATTCCCAGGGCCGCCCAGAAACAAGGACAGAGCCGGCTCTCGACAGCTCGCCGACTGCTGCCGGGGGAGCCGGGGGAGGGAGTGCTGGGGGCAGGGGTGGGTGGGCTCAGCGGAAGCGGGTGGACATGAAGGCCCTCGGTGTGCAGAGGGGTGGCAGGATATGGAGGAGACACGGAGACAAGTCTTCCTCCTCGGCGACACCTGCGTGGGCCTCGCTGGACACCGTACCCCCCACAGGAGGTGAGCTCTCGAGCACTTCCCTGATGGTGTTGGGGGTGCAGCCAGAGAGCGAAAAAGTCCCCGGAAATGACCTCACTGACCAGCAGTCCCAGAGGCCAAAAGGAGGCAGGTCCCCACCTGAAGGAGTCCTGGGGATTGACTCCCCTTCCAGCCCCTGGTCCTGGTGGGAGGTTCCACTTATCCTTAGGGGCATAGGCAAAACCGTGCAAGAAAAGAAAATGCACCCCCCCCCCCGCAAAAAAATGAAAATGTGCCTTAGTGAATTCTGCTGCACCACATTTGGGGATGGAGCTGGGTCTGCTGCTACAGGGAGCAGACAGACCCGGGAGGCCGAAGTCCCGGGCACGTGGCATCAGACCCAGCAGCACAAACAGGGGTAAGCAAAGGCTGCTTGAGAAGGATCTGTGGCGTTCCCAGCCCAAACCATCCTAAGAGGGGGTGCTTGCTCTGCCCCCCCTCCACCCCTGGATTTGCCCCAAGGCCGCTCAGGACCCTGGGAGATGGCCTGATCCGGGGTGACTAGGGGATGAGCCCGGGGTCCAGATGGCCCTGAAACCCACCTTGGCAGGCAGGGGAGGCCGTCCTTGCCCAGATGAGCACCTGGCCCACCCCCCCCCCCGGCCTTCGCTGGCCCATCCAGCCTCAGGGGAAACCTAAACAAACCAGGGGCTGGCCGTTTCTGGCAAAACAAAGGCACCCAGGACCCAGGGAGCAGAGCCGGTGAGGTTCCCCCACGCCTCGGTGGGGGTCAGGCCGAGCCAGCCTGCGCACGGAGTGAGTTCTGCGGCTCAAGTTTCGCGTCAGGTGGATTTAAAACTTAATAATGAATGTAACGGACCGCAGGCTACCACGGGCAGGGGAGAGACAAACAAAAGCTCAGATGCAGCCGCACTGACCTTGCTCTTGTAACCCCAAGGAAATAAACCACTGCCCCGGCCAGCACAGCTTAATCTCCAGAAAAAGCCTCACAGACCTAACCCAGAAAGTCTGGGCCAGAGGCAGCCCAGACACACATACACATCCGTTCACACACCCGATTCCCACTGTGGCTCACACTCACACTCACACCTGGTGGCACTCACCACAGCCACGGGCATGACCCCGGCCCCGAGGGTCCCATACCCCGAGGCTCTCACAGTTGCCTCTGCTGTCCCAGGCAGGATTTTGAGGGGTCTCCTCAGCGCTGGCTCTGAGCCTTTTCCTGGACCCCACCCACGACCCCAATGTGCCCCCCTGGTCCCTGGCCTTGCCCCTGACCCCAGCCGCCAGCACTGGCAAAGCTCTGCCTGGGAGGATGAGGCTCTCTGCAAAGCTCCCAGCCCTGCGTCCTGTACCTCCCGGAGGCCTCTCCACCTCTGAAGCCCAGCCGCCCAGCCTGGCACAGGGCACCTCCCAGAACATCCTCCCGGGGCGAGGGCATCTGCTCCCCCGGGGCCTCCCACGACAGGGCCCTTCGGACGGCAAGGGAAGGATGCAGCCGCTGCCAGCTCCTCGGATTAGACGCGGTGGGAGATGCCCCAGCCCCCGCCTGGTTAATTCCCAGCTCATGCCAGCTGGGTTCCGTGGGGTGCAGACAGAGGGGCCCAAGGGAGGAGATGGCTGGAGCTGGGGCAGCTGGGGGACCTGCTGGGCCCCCGCCCCCCAGCCAGGCTCAAACGACTTTTGATTATTTTGATGCCCTAGCTCAGACTCACACAAGCTGCCAGGGAGCCCTTCCCGTGCGCCTGGTGCTCGGCTGAGCGCTTTTCTCACAACCACCAGTGAGGCGGGAGCAGGGCCCCTCCTACTGTACGGATGAGGAGACTAAGGCACAGCCACAGCGACTTTCCCCAGGAAATGACAGCACCAGGACATGGGTCTGGACGCGCCTCCCGCAGACCTGTTGCATGAGATTACCCCTGCATCAGGGAGAAAGGCGAGGGGACCCCCACGTCCAGCCTCCAGGGCAGTCACAGGCTGCCTCTCATTTAAAGCCCCCTGACAGCACGACCGCAACCAGCCTGCCATCTGCATTCAGGGAGGGGCCCCCCAGAGACCAGAGACATGCAGGCGCTCGCAGGGCTGATGAGCGGAGGATACAGGCTTGAACCCAGGTCAGTTCAATGGTGAGTGAGACAAGGAACACCCCTTGCCCAGAAGACTAGGCTGGACACGTCTTTGTGCCAGCATTCATTTGCTCCCAAGCCCTTCAGCCCCCGGGGACGAGAGCAGAGCCCTGCACTCAAAGCCCCCCGCTCCTCAGCTTATCCATCAGTCCAGAGTTATCCCTCTCAATCTCTCCGCCTCAGTTTCCACATGTGAGAAAAGGGAAGCATGTGAGAAGCAGATGTGAAAAATGAATGTGAAAAAGCACTATTACTCCCCTGATATTAAATGTCCAGAAAAAGGCACATGTGCAGATTAGCGGCAGCCTGAAGCTGGAGTAGGGAGCAAGGAAACTGCAAATGAGCACGAGGCATCCTTGTGAGATCATAGCAGTGCCCCCAAACTAGGATGTGGTAAGCACTGCAACAGCTCTGTAAATCCACCACGTTGCTACCTGCTCGCTTAAAACAAGGTAAGTTTGTGGTATACAAATTATACTTCAAGAAAGCCATTCACCGGGCGCCTGGGTGGCTCAGTTGGTTAAGCGACTGCCTTCGGCTCAGGTCATGATCCTGGAGTCCCGGGATCGAGTCCCGCATCGGGCTCCCTGCTCGGCGGGGAGTCTGCTTCTCCCTCTGACCCTCCTCCCTCTCATGCTCTCTGTCTCTCATTCTCTCTGTCTCAAATAAATAAATAAAATCTTTAAAAAAAAAAAAAGAAAGAAAGAAAGCCATTCACCAGAAGCACTATTTGGCCAATAATCATAATTAGCACTAATTAGTACCACCAATGCTGATGATACCAGCAACTACACTTATTGGGCACGCCACCCCGGCTAATTCCTTCCATCCTCACGACCACTGGTGACACCCCACTTTTGAGATGAGGAAGCTGAGGCTCAGGGAGGCGAGTAACTTGCCTTCGGTCTCATGGCCAGAGCGCCACGTCTCCCAGCAGCGCAGGCTTCTGCTCACACTGGTCCCGCCAGACTTTGAGAAGGAGAATCAACCCGCCCTGCGCCACAGTCCCCAAGGCCCATGGCTGGGCAGCCTGGTTGGCTTTATTTTTCTGCAAACAAGTTTCAAAACTAAAGCAAAGCACATTATTCTGGGAGCCACCAACAGAGCCACTGCCGAGATTATAATCATCTGAAGGGAAATGACCATAAGGCCCCTTACACTGAAAAGGCCCAATCGGGGGAAATGAGCGTGTTGACACAGAAAGCCCCAAATTCAGGCTGCACTGTTTAAAGCCTTTTGTTCTAAACACGTTTGACCTTGGCTGCTGCCGGCCCACCCCTCCCAAGTGCAGTTTGCTTTGGGGGCACACAGCTTAGTGCTCTAGGAGCAGGCTGGAGAGATGCGCCGGGGCCAAAGCTCCCAGGACGTAGGTGCAGGGATGTCAGCAAAGGACGAGGGCCCCCGGCCTTACAGTGGTACCGTTCCTCTCACACGTGCACGTACACCACACATGCACGCACACCACATGCACATGCACGGCCGGGACCGCACACACCCTCCGGCAGGGGTGCAGAAAGGGAAGGGGTGCAAAAATGGGGCACAAGCAATCTCAGGAGCCCCTGCGACTTGAATGTTTCAGAACCCACAGAGAAGGCAGGTCCAAGAAAGTCCCGTTCAGCCAGCTACCTTGTTCCTTCCAAGTAAATGCCTGTATAGCTTTTACTATTGCCGGGCATTCTTCTAAGAGCTTTGCATGTGTTACCACATTCAGTTCTCTCGACAGCCCAGTGAGATGGGTACTATTATTATCTCCATCTACGGGTAAGAAAAGCGAGGCACAGAGAGGTTGAGTAACTTGCCAGGTGCCACACAGTTGGGAGGCAGCAGAGCCAGGAATCAACCCCAGTCAGCCTGGTTCTGAGTCGGTGCCTTCACCCTCAACTTCCCACTGCTTCTTTCCTTTGGGAGGGGGAGCCGACACCCGAGGAGATCAAGTGCCAAAAGCAGTGACTAATGCAGGCCCTCGGCTTCCCCTCCCCCTAGAATGACTACAAAGTAATATGACAAAATGAGTAGAGAAATCACTTTCAAAACGGAGATTAAAATCATTTAAAAATGACTAATCCTGCAAAAAGGCCTGGTAGGAAATGGGTTATATGAGGCTTTTGCTGTCTGCTGCAGGAAGGGAACCAAAACAAGCATAAAAGAGGGGAGAAATTTCGATAAAAATTCAATTAAGTAGCAAAAAGAACATTAACTGGGCTTCAGAACGCATCTGCAGCAGAAAGCGCAGGGCGGACCGCAAGCTCACGAGGCGGCGCTGGGCGCCCCGCACCGGCCCCGCACCGGCCCCGCACCAGCCCGCACCGCCTCTCACACACCCTGTCTGCACAGAGCACAGTGGCTGCCGCCCAGAAGGGCTGGGAGCCTCACCCCCTGGCTCCTCCTGTCACAGAGAATCAGGGCCACGGCAGCCGAGGAAGTGCCTGGACAGAGGCGAGACGTCAGGTGGCCCCAGGCCACAGGAGCGAGCAGAAGGGGGGACCTTCCAGCAGGGCGGACACCGGCTGAGGAGGAAGTGAGCCCTCACGACCAAAGCTCTGCAAGAGGAATAAATGGTTCTGAAAAGCGCCCTGGGAGGTGCCCTGCAGCCGACGGGAAAGGGAAAAGCACGGATACCCAGTGGTTCCAGGTTTCTAGGACATTCCTGGGCTTTCCAAGTGAAAGAAACTGACCAGATCTTCCAGACCATGAAAGAAGGCTGAGGAACAGCAAGCAAGGTGCCTCAGGGAGAACGTGTTGAGGGCGGAGGAGAGCAGGACAGAGAGTCCATCAGGAAATTCTGGGCCTCGGCTGCCTCTGCTATAATATGGGAAGTTGGAATTTTGGTCTACAAGGTCCCTTCAGGATGAATATAAAGGTCATTTTGTGCAGGATTCCAAGCATCCAGACTGTCTCCATTAGAACCACAGAAAGGCCTGACAATTCTTCATGACGCTCCAAAAGGTCTCCTCACCACTACCCATTTCCTTAGAAAAATGAAAATTGCCAAGGAGACAAGGTCCCCACAGGACCAAGCTCTATGGTCCTCTGAGTAGAGCCTCCCCTGTGCCTCCATCAGGAGCAACAGGAATCAGAATCGCAGTGACCCTTCCGCAGCTCAGAGAAATGGGAACACAGACTCAGGGACCATGTAATGCCAATTCTGTATGATACAGAAGGTCCAGAGACAGAAGGGGACTTCCAGGATGATAAATTGGTAGTGCTTGCCTAGAGTACTGTATTCAGAAGGATTATAAAGCCATATCTGCGCTCAGAAGACAGGAGTGCTGAAATTGACTGGTGATGTCTGCCATGAGCACAGGTCTGTACACGTGGAATGTTCCAAGGGCACTGAACAAATCAGAGGAAGGAATCTCCTGACTCCCAGTGCTAAAGAAGAGGGCTTTAGCCAGCAGGTTTCCTCCTCCAAGAAAGGAGCTGCCTATCCTCTCTGAAAAGGGAGGCCTTGAGGCAGGGGCCCGAAAATCCTGTTGTTCAAGTACAGATAAGAGGACTCAGAAGAGTGAATGTGCTTCAGGACACACCACAGACCGCACTCCCCTTGGGGCAGCCAGAACCTAAACAGGTGTCTTTCCAGACAGAAATGATACAAGTTCAGCTGAGGAGGGCATCTGGCCATATTCTTGATCTCTTCTTGGGAAACTTCAAACCTACCCATCTGTGTCTCTGTACCACCTAGAAGCCTAGGGCAGCAGAGAGAACATGGGGGCACTGGGCAAGCTCGGAGGCCCTCTGCTGGGGCTGCTTCCAGCTCACGATGATGTCAACTTCCCTGCGAGGCCGGAGGCTCCCCTCCCAGCAAACCCCAAGTGAGTGGGGGCCTGGATCCCAGGACACAAAGGCCCAGCAGGAGACGGGGCCAGCAGCCCAGAGCCCCCAAGCTGAATAGGGGGCATCCTCAGCATCTCAGTGCCTATCAGGGGCTCAGCCCCCAGAGACAGAATCTAGTCTCCAGCCAGGCCTAAGGGGAACCAAGTTCACAGACAGCAGGGGGACAGAGTGCCTGCCCTGTTCCTTGCACTCCGACCAGGCGCCAAAGCTAGCCATCCGTCCCAGAATATTCCTCAACTCAATGGCATCCACACATGTAGAATCAATACCAGTGCAAGGGGGAGGGGAGGGAAGCGAGAGGAAGTTAACAGACCATCACTCATCTTATTTCGTAGATGGGGAAACTGAGACCACACAGCAAGGAGCAGACAGATGCAGAACTAAACTCATAAAAACCACAGCACTTACTGTTTAAGGAACATTTTCCGGAAGCCAAGTTCTTTGCTAGCATGTTCTCATTTGATTCTTACACACATTAGGAGGTAGGTACTATTACCATCCCCTTTTTTTTTTCTTTCCTTTTTTATTTTTTTCTAAAGATTTTATTTATTTATTTGACAGAGAGAGACACAGTGAGAGAGGGAACACAAGCAGGGGGAGTGGGAGAGGGAGAAGCCGACTCCCCGCTGAGCAGGGAGCCCGATGCGGGGCTCAATCCCAGGACCCTGGGATCATGACCTGAGCCGAAGGCAGACGCTTAACCACTGAGCCACCCAGGCGCCCCTTCTTTTTTTTCTTTTTTTAAGATTTTATTTATTTATTTATTTATTTGAGAGAGAGAGCACAAGTGGGGAGCCCGATGCGGGGCTCGATCCCAGGACCCTGAGACCATTACCTGAGCCGAAAGCAGATGCTTAACTGACAGAGCCACCCAGGCCCCCCTACATTCTCCTTCTTGAGAACTGCAGACTGAGGCTCCAAGGAAGAAAGCAAGCCCTGGGCACACACTGCTAGTGAGTGACAGATGTCCCCCAGCCCCATTCACTCACTAACCCCCAGACCATGCTGCCTCTCCTGCCCTGAAGGCTGGTTCAGGCCCAACCTGCTGCAGAAGCTGCTCCCTCGTTCTTGAGGCCCACCATGGACCAGCACAGAGCCAGGACCTATGGCTCAAGGAGAGCCAGGAAGAGGTCCCACACTCTACAGTCCCACCTGCCAAACAGGCAAATTCACGTCCTGAAGTGGATTAGCAGGCCGGACCAGCTCCAAGGCCAAGCACCAATGACGGTAGCCGGCCTCTTTCCTCACTTGATGGCGGATAAAGCATGCTAGCAGAACTGGGCAGAACTGACCTGGGAGGTTGTGGGAAGAAGAGTCACGACTACCCCCCTCCCAAGAATGTCCGTGCCCTAAATCCCCAAAACCTACGAATACGTTACATTACATGGCAAAGGGGAATTAAGGTTACAGTTGGAATTAAGGTTGCTAATGAGCTGAGCTTAAGATAAAGCGATGATCCCAGATTATCTGGGTAGGCCAAATGTAATCACAAAAGTCCTTAAAATGTGGAAGAAAGAGGCAAAAGAGGACGATGCCACAAGACTAGTGATGGGGGCAGCTTCTAAAAACTAGAAAGGTAGGCGCCTGGGTGGCTCAGTTGGTTAAGCGACTGCCTTCGGCTCAGGTCATGATCCTGGAGTCCCGGGATCGAGTCCCGCATCGGGCTCCCTGCTCGGCAGGGAGTCTGCTTCTCCCTCTGACCCTCCTCCCTCTCATGCTCTCTGTATCTCATTCTCTCTGTCTCAAATAAATAAATAAAATCTTTAAAAAAAAAAAAAAAAACTAGAAAGGCATGGAAACAGACCCTCCCCTACAGCTTCCAGAAAGGAATGCAGGCCCACCGACGCCACAATTTTAGCCCCGTGAGATCTGCATTAGTCTTCCGACCTACAGAACCATAAGAAATTAATTTTCATTGCTTCAAGCTACTAAGTTTGTGGTCATTTGTTACAGCAGCCATCGGAAACTAATACAGATTTTGCTTCCAGGAGAGAGGTGCTGCTATAATCAATACCTAAAAGTGCAGAAGCGGCTTTGGAATCGGGCAGTGAGCAGCCGCTAGAATTCTCAGGAGTATGGTAGGAAGAGCCTACATTGCCTTAAAAAGATGGTTCATGAGAGGCCGCCTAGGTGGCTCAGTTGGTTAAGCATCTGACTCTTGATTTTGGCTCAGGTCATGATCTCAGGGTTGTGAGACTGAGCCCCGTGTCGGGCTCTGCGCTGGGTGTGGAGACTGCTTGGGATTTTCTCTCTCTCTCTCTCTTTCGTCCCTGCCCTTCCCCTGCTAAAAAAAAAAAAAAAAAAGACTGTTCATAGAAATAGGGATGTTGGGGCACCTCGGTGGCTCAGTCATTAAGCGTCTGCCTTCCGCATAGGGCTCCCTGCTCCACGGGAAGCCTGCTTCTCCCTCTCCCACTCCCCCTGCTTGTGTTCCCTCTCTCGCTGTGTCTCTCTCTGTCAAATAAATAAAATCTTAAAAAAAAAAAAAGAAAAAGAAAAAAGAAAGAAATAGGGATGTTAATGACCCTGTTAGTGAAGACGCAGAAGGAAGTAAGGAGTACAAAGGAAAACCTAAATCGTCATAGAAAATACCTGAATCATCATGACCAGACTGTCAAGAGAAACTTAGACACTAAGGGCCCTGATGGTGAGGGCTTAGAAGAAAATGAGGAACATGATCCTGGAAACTGGAGGCAACAGATCCTTATTATAGAGTGGCAGAAAGCTCAGTGGAATTGTGTCCCACAATTATGTGGAAAGCAGAACTTGTAACGGATAAAAATGGATATTTAGCTGAGGAGATTTCCAAGCAAAATGTCGAAGACATGGCCTGGATTCGTCTCGAGAAGAAAGAGCTAGATCAACAGAGCTGTCAAACGAAAAGCAAGCCAGGAATTGATCATTTTGGAAATCCTCAGCCTACCCAGATAGCAAAAGACATTATAATTAAGAGATTCTCCAACAGGAAAGCGCACACTGGAGAGAAGGCTGAGGGTATGACTGTACATCATGCTAACATCTCAGAAAAATCAAAAGCTCAGAGTATTCAGTCCCATGAAAGGCTCTTTGAAAAGATTAAGTGTGTGGCCTACAGATCCCCTAGATCAAACCAGAGAGCATCTAGGAAATTTGGGGAGATTTCTCTGCAACCATCTCAGTAGAAGCCAAAAGTAAAGATAGGATTATCTAGAGAATATCTATGGAGGAACCTCTTGTCTGATAGAGTAGATCCCCATGACATACACAGGAGACCCACGAGGTTGTTGAGAACTCGATATCACAGAAATGCAGCCAACTTGTACCAAAAAGGACAGAGATGAAAGAAAGAAGGCTGTCAGACTCCCAAAACTCTACAGCAGGAAACAGGCTAATAAACTACTCAGCTGGGGGCGCTTGGGTGGCACAGTCAGTTAAGCATCCAAGTCTTGATTTCAGCTCAGGTCATGATCTGAGGGTCATGAGATCGAACCCCGCACCGGACTCCACACTCAGCACAGAGTCTGCTTCAGATTCTCTCTCCCTCTCCCTCTGCCCCTCCTCACCCCCCACACATGTGCTCGCACTGTCTCTCTCTAAAATAAATAAATCTATAAAATAAAGTAAAATAAAACAAAACGAAACTACTCAGCTGCAAACATGTGCTACCTTTCATTAAAAGAAAAAAAAAAAAAAAAGGATGACTCAGAGGGCGGGACCTCCAGCCCAGAAGGCAAAGCCGAAGCCAGAGGGTAGAATGCTGAGCACAGAGGGTGGGGCTGTGAGCCCAGAGCACGGAGCCATGGGCCATGGAGAATGAGATCATATTGGACTGGGTTCAGATTCTGGCACTGTATAACCACAGGCAAGCACATCCCCTCTTTGTGTCTTCACTTCCCCAACTCTCCAGAGAAGGAATCAGATGAATTGGTCTCGGAGAGCCTTGGCAGCTCTAAGAGTCTGTGATCCATTAGTGATGTCTGCCCTGGGTACAGGAATGAGAAACAGCAGGTAGGAGGCATCCCAGTTCACTGCTGGTTTAGGTATTTTTTTCACTGAGCACATATTTGTCGAGCCAGCTCCATATGCTTAGTCCTCTGAGGGGTACAGAAAGCACTCAGCATTCTTAGGTTGCTATGCTCTTCTCTGCCCAACCTGTCCATCAGTGACTGTCTAAACTTGCAACTCGAAACCAATTCTTTGCTGCTCTGAAGCACTTTGAAAGAGAAAAAAAACAAAAACCCCTTTCGTCATGGCGATGGTCAGTCCTACCTGCAGATGTTTGGTTTCCTTAAAGGGACGGATGGGGGTACGGTGTAAGGCATAGAGGCCCAACCCCTGGGAAGTCAAGAATCCACCCTGGGAAGGAAGGGGACGGGGAAGCTGGAGGGTCTTTCCTTAGAGGTAGGGCAAGGAGCCCCAAGGAGGCTACCAGAAGCTGATGTGACTCTACCTGAAATCTTAAATTAGAACTATGCTATTAGCAAAGATAATAGCAGCTCATCTTCACCCTCCCCTCCTCCAGGGAGCTCAGAGTGCCTTTGTGGATAGGATCTCAGAAGCTCCAGTGAGACCACAGCGAGGGGAAGGGGGGATCCTTCTCTCAGTTTGGGGATAAAAACTAAGCAGGTTGGGGCACTGGGGGGCTGGCGGGCAGCATGGGGGTGGGGACAGGCCCGCAGAGGTCAGCAGCCCAACACTGAGAAAAGGGGGAAGCTATTCTTGCCCTTGGAGCTGCTTCTCCAGCGGGTCCTGGAGGGTGAAGAGTGGGACCCAGTTCCCTGCCCAGCCTCAAAGGGGCGCTTAGCAAGTAGCCTCTGAGGGGCCGCATGTCTTTTTCCAGCCAGCTCGGGGTTGTGCTGAAATACCACCTCACAGCGAACAGTGGCCATCAAAGCCCTTAGTAAACCTTCTGGGAGCCCAAACCATCAACGTAATCATAATCGTAAAGAGACTCGGTCAATTGCAGGGAGACGCGAGTAACGGGGAGACAACAGAGCCACGGGGAAGAGGACAGGCTTGTTTAGCCGGAGCTGCCACTCGTTGGCTGTGTGACTATGGACAAGTTACTGCACCTCTCTGAGCCCCCATTTCCTCATCCATTGGATGGGGATCACAAAATGGGTAATGTGTAGATGCTGCTCAGCATTCAATGAACGTTGGCTAAAGAAAATAAGGCGGTTGCTCTATAACTTTATCATTAATTGTAAAGGCCTGATCTGTGTGGCATTTCAAGTTCTGCCCAGCAGCTTCACACCCATGATCCCATTCGACACTGAGCAGCTCAGTGAGGTCGTAGTGGTGGTGGTTTTTCCCATATTACGAGCAGGCAGCGTGGCACACCCCCGGCATCCCACCCACTCAGCGTCCCCCTCTCGCACTCCACACTAAGTTGCGTGGTCACCCCACGGATGAGGAACCAGAACAGAGAGGTTAGGTCACATCCCGATGTCAGAAAGCAGATGGTAATTAGAAAAGCTGGGGCCGGACTCCCAGCCCAAGGGCTCTCAGCCAGCTGGACTGAGAGAAACAGTGACCCGAGCAGTGGGACACAGATCACCATGGCTGTCCTCCCCCCGGTCAGACTGGGGGCCACCCAGTTATCCGTTATTTTGTAAAAACGTCAACATTTAGAAATGGAGAACTCCTGAAGTTTTTTTGTTTTTTTTAAATCCACATTCACTTCTGGCTTTTCTTAAAGGAGAAGGAGAGCTGTGGCAGAGGTTCTGCATCCGCACATCCACGATGGAGCCCAGCCGCGGCTCCCAGTCTGGACCAGGGGCGCTCACTCTCCTGCGTGCCCACGCTCGCGGGGCCCCCTTCCCCGTTGCAAAGTGTCCTTACACACTCAGCTCCACCGTGATCATCGAACTTCCCTCGGTTTTACAGATGCAGAAAACTGCCTCCGTTTCTCCATCTGTAAAATGGGAATAATAATGGTCCCAACTACCGGGTTGCTATGCAGTCGAAGGAAGTGAATATCTGTAACATGTTATATGTGAGAAATTCTCTGTAATGTATAAAATAAAAAAATAGTCACTGGCTCCTGGCTCCCCAGCTCAATATAAGGTCAGAGGACAGAGAGAGGGAGAGGCAGGCAACAGCCCTGTTGGTCTGAATGCACACAAGACAGGGAGTGGTCCCATCTTCCTGGGTCCTGATTAACTACCAGGGGCGTCTAAGTTAAGGGCCAGCAATTAACCCTATAGAAGACGGTTCTCAAAGCAAAGGACACTTGACCTGCATAAAAGGCCCTACAATTGACAATCCCAAGACATCGGAGAGAAAGGAGCTTTCCAGAGCTGCCAGCCCAGCCCCCTCATACGGACAGAGAGACTGAGGCACTGGCAGCCTTGCTAGGGCATGGACCTGGCCTCCAGGCTCAGAGTGCAGGGGGTGGGGGATACGGTCTCGCTGCCCTGCACCCACGGCTGCTGCCACCCCAAAGGACCACTGGACACACAGGACAGGAAGGAGGCCTCCACCTTGCCCCTTGGAGCCTCGGACTTCACAGAACGCACAGCCAGCCTGGCTGCTCCATCCCTTAGACAAATTTACTCAGCACCGATATTGAAAATGCAATTGAGTTTGAGTTTTATTGCAGAAATTAAACAGACCAGGAAAAAAAAAAAAGGCAAGGAAAAAGCCAGCCCTCGTCAACTCACCCAAGAGTTAACTGTAATCAAACTAACGAGTGTGGAATGACACGATCAGGTCCTGCCAGGGCCCCCCAGTCTGCCCCCACGAGACACTCCCCGAAGACGGGCACTTGTAATCAGCAGAGGGGCCCGGAAGGCCTTCGCCACCAGCGCACCCCGACTTCGCCCTGCCCTCCTCCCACCGCCCCGGGGTGGGGAGAAAGCGTCGTGCGAAGTCACCTCCGAGAGCTTCCACGAAACAGCACCACCAAGGGCCAGCGCAAAGGCTCACTGCTCGACTCGAGAGAAAGCAAAATGCTTTCGCGGTTGAATCACTGTTTTTCTTTACTCCCTTTGGGGACCGGCAGAGCCCACATTCGGCCGTGTTCGTGGACCTGGGACTGGAAACAGCTGTGCTCTAATTACATGTAAAGTGTACCGAAACATCCCTTTTATCACAGACTGGAAATCTGTTAGCATCTGTCTCTCCTTTGTTTCTTCCACAAGATACAAGCTTGTTTCTACATTTTTCTCACCTGTAGCGGTGATTAAAATTCATTATAAATGAAAGGAGTGAACAGAGAAACAAGTTCCTCTGTGTACCGTTCTAAACTCAAATTAGAAACAGCTGCTTGCTAATTCATGCAGCGATGTTTTGTCGTGCTCTGTGAATCAATAATAACTCACCCTATTGCTGCAGAAATTTGGGGATAATCCATATATTTAACTCGGCGTTGGATTCTCCAGGCAGGACTGCCGCGGCAGAACCCTGACCTGTCTTCAGGCTGGCAGGAGGGGACTTTGGCTCGGCACTCTGGAGACATCCACGGCTGCCCCAACAACACAGATCCCCCAACTCGGGAGGCGCGCGAGACACGGGCCCTGGCAGGACCAGGAGGAAACCCCGAAACACTATCCTCGTCTCCTCCCCTCCCCCGGAAACACCACTTTAAAAAAAAAAAAAAATCAGCTCTGATTAAACGCAAACCACACACATCCTCCAGCCGCCGGAGGGAACAGCAAAATTAAAAGTCTAATTGGTACCCGGAACAATTTAAAACTATTAAGTATAGGTGAAGCTTTTCTGTAAGAAAATAATCCTTTGATTGGGATTAAGCTTGTTTGGATAGCATTCTTCCCTTCCCTACGTTTGAGCTGCAGAAGTCAGAGCTACAGTCTGGAAGTCCCCGATGCTTCTGAGAAGGGTTCAGCCATCTCCTCTGCCAACTTCCGGGAAGAGGGCTCGTGGCATCCAGAGCTGGGTCTCCATCTGGGCCTTTGAAAGGGAATGGCTGTTCTTTCTCTTTTGTGGGGAGGGAGGTGAGTGACACATACTGTTTCGCCAAACCTGCTCTGTCCTGGCTAACAGGCACTGGTCCTTCACGACACTGCCTCCAGGGAGCCCTCCCTGATTCCCTCTGTCACCATCAGTACCTCTCCCTGACCTCAGGCCACTGCCTTTGGGCCATTTCTCACCCTGAATTGTGGCTCTTGGTATCACTGCCTACTTCTGAGTCCTTGGGACATCCCCATGTCCCTGGCAGCCTTTCTAGACTAAGATATGGTCTCAGAGCCACTTTTTGAACTGCAGACTGGTAGTACCTCCCACTGCCCATGTCCCAGCCTCACCTTTCAGCCAGCAACAGCAGAGCCCTCCGTGCGTGCCTGGCATGGTGCCAACTCTTTGTAAGCTTTACCTCATTAAATCCTCACCTCCATCCTATATGGTGAACACCATGATTTCTCCCATGTCACGGATCTGATACTTGAGACTCAAAGAGCACAAGTACCCTGAGTTTCACAGCAGCTAATGGAAGGAGTCTGGTATTATGCCTACATTTAGTCAGAAAACCATCAAAGCCACCCACTGTGCCTCGCCCGGCCTCTGAGACTTTGTTCGGGCCATCATGCTCGTCGAGCCTGCCCACCCCTGATCACAACTCACCCAAACCCGACCTGTTACTCAGGGCCCACCTCCACCCACCTCCCAGGCATCCCAGCGGGAGTCTCCTGCGTGGCTAACAGGCTCTCGTTTTCCGATGTTCCTTGGGGCCTAAGAAAAAGGCAGGCCAGTACCTCCTGGGGTCTGTGGGATATAGGCAAGAACGCACAGCCCGTGCTCATCTGTATGGCCATAGAGAGCTTTCCCTCAGGGAAGGCCAGTGGGTGCCAGACAGCTCAGTCCTGGGCAGGATCAGGAAAGAGTGAGCACAGAGGAGGTGTCAGGTTAGAAGGCAGGGGACACTCAAATTGGGCTTTGTGGAAGGAGTAGGCTCTCCTCTGACCCATGTTCCCCAAAACATGGGAAATGTCCCATTGCTGGGACCCATGATGATTTTAGGAGGCAGCCACATTGGCTGTCTTTAACTTCTAACGTTCCAGCAAGGAGAGAGCACAGACCCCAGGCTCAGCGTTCGCAAGACCTCACAGCTCCTGGCTGGAACCGCATGAGCATGGGCCTTTTTCCTTAGGTTTGTTTTTAATTGATTTTTAAGGTTACTGTCTACCTACAGCAAAGGATACTGATTTTCCTTTTGCAGAATTAAATAAATGAATTAATTTAAGTATGGAAACAGAACTGACTCCACAGAAAATACTGGGTAAATCACAGCGCTGCTAATATTCAAATCTCGCAGGACTCACGGCAGGGGCTGATGAAGCACGAAAGGCTGGCACCCCCAGTGTCAAAGTGACAAAGTGACATTCATCACGTGGCCACTGCAAGTCTTCCCTCTCAGAGCACGTGCAGCTGAAGTCCTGAGACCCAAGTGGGTGAACGAGGTAGCCCCAGGGGGTTCTGTTCATCTGACCCAGGGCAAGTCTCCACTCCCTCCTACCACCACCCGCAGTTAGCTAGGGGCCCTAAACAAAGGTCTTTCAACTTGGATCCCACATGCCATGTCCACAGCCAACCCTTCAGATAGCAGACCAAGCAGAACCTGAGCCGGTGGAGGGGGGGTAAGCAAACTTCCACCCCCTTCTCTCCTCTGCATAATGCCCACATCTGGGAAATTTCTGAGGCTCTACATCACAGGTACAACCAGCCCGGGCTGGGCCCCTGGTCCTGGCAGAGTCTGCACCAGGCCAGGTGTGCCATGCCCCCCAACCCCCGTGACCGCCCAGGTCCTCACCTAGGGAGCTGGGTCCCCAGGGCCCTGGGGGATGTCACAGCGAACCCAGCCTCAGCTCCTCAGGGAGCAGGTGTGAGAGAAAGTCCCTGGCAGTGGCGGCTGGGAAAACACCTGTCCTAGGAGCCTACTGCTATAGCAGGCCCCACCTCGGCAGCCCTCCACCCCTCAGGCCTCGCCCCCCGGTCCCCAGAGACCACCACTCAGCTCTCCAAGCTCACAGCAACCAGGGCAGGTGCCAGGCGGAGGTCACGGTCGGGGCATGTGGGTGGGGCCTGAGCCAGGCTCAGGAGGCCTCTGCAATTCAGTGCTCCCTGAGGAGGGCCCCTGAGAGAATCAGAACTCACAACACAGGGGCTGCCACCATCCCCTCCAGGTCTGGCTGGCCACAGGCAGCAGAGCCCAGGAGACTGGCCCAGGGCTCCTCACAGCGGGCTGGACCAGCGCTGGACCAGTACCCTAGTTCTGGGGCTGCTTTCAGCCCCCTGCTGCTGTGTGACCTTGGGAAAATCCTGGGCACTGTGGAGTTGGATTCCCCTTGTCCCCTCTACAGAATGCAGCTGATATATGCGACTTTCTCCCTGGAGGTGTGGACACCGGAAGGGCTCAGTGAAGGTAAAGAATGAGCAAGCAAATGAACAGATGACCAAATTCCAATTATAATTTTCACAAAAGCCAGTATCAGAGAAAACCACGTGGTGCCTCTAACCGAGAACTCGGGAGCTTAGAGAAGACATTGAAAAAATAATTAAGAGGTTATGTTGCATCTTATGTATATACATATATGCCACAGGTGCATATAAAATTGGATAATAAATGACATATGTTATGTGCTAAATATTTCTTGAGTATTTGCTCCATGCCACATGTTGTCTCATTTAATATTCACAAAGTCTGACAAGTCATCACTGTCAAACCCATTTTGCAGATGGGAAAACTGAGGCTGGCAGAGATTGACATGTCCAGGGTCTTACAGGTCAAATACAGCCGAGCTGGGCTTTGAATATGGCTCACCTGACCTCGGTATCTGTGCTCTTAGCACGGTGGGATGCATGTGCGTGAGTCTTCCTACCTGTGGGACAGAAACAGAGTGGGTGACCCCGGCTCAGGAGCACGAACATTGCCCCCATGGATACGGCTCCACACAGAGCCCAGGCTGGATGCCCAGCCGAGAATCCCCAGAGGATGTCTGGGCCGTGTCCGCATTCTCAGCCCAGACACCAGCACGGACAGGGTGCGCACGTGGTCCAACCTGGAGGCGCAGACCTGCTGCTGAAGCTCCGTCAGATCCGTCGAGGCCCAGCTGGAGGGGCCAGCCCCCAGCAAGGGAAAAGCGAGGGGCCTCCCAGCATCTGGGAGGACAGAGTCCCCCCCACCCCAAAGCACTTGCTCTCTTTGTACCCACAGGTGCCAGCTACCCTCTCGGCAAGTCCGTGAGACGGTTAGGAGCTTGGCTCCATTTTACAGAGGGAGGACACGGAGGCCTGGGGGGACGACAGAGCCGCTGGTACCCCAGTCGCCTCCGCAGCTCAGTGGCTGATTAGAGCCCCAGACCTCAATCTGCTCACTCCCGCTCAGCCCAGGGGCAGGGAGCTAATGCCCCCCCACCCGGTGTGGCCCTCAACCGAAGGGAGACCGAGCCAGGGGCTTCTGGCACATGCGTGCAGATCCCAGCGGACGCGAGCCTGGGGTCCGAGCAATGACCCGGACCTTTCCCCCTTCCCCGCCTCCCTTTCTCCGCCCCTCCTGACTGCCTCCTGGGAGCACCTCCCAATCACAGAACCTGCACCCAAGTCCTGGCCTCAGGCTCTGCATTCTGTGACGCTTGCCCGAGGGGGTGGCACCGCCCCCAGAAGCTGAGTCTGTCCAGCCCCTCGCCAGGGCGAGCTTGCCAGGCTCAGGTCACCGAGAGGCCCCCTTCAAGACCCGTGCCTGGCATTATTACTCAGCTTTGCCTTTCACTTGCCTTGGACCTGAGCATACTACCTTCCCGTGCGTAATCCCGAATAACTGTCTTGATGAAATCATGGGTATGATGCTTTGGTAACGTCCATCAAAATAAACATAATTACTAAAAAAAAAAAAAAGTTGCTTGAACCACCTGACGTCTGGCTGTGTATCCCCGAGAGGGGCCTGGGTCCTCACCGTGGCGCCCCTGCCGAAGCCCACAGTTCCCATGGGACTGCAGCGCTGTGTGTCCATCCCTCCCCTGCAGGCTGTGTGCCCAGCACAGCGCCTGGCCAGAGATGCAGGCCGGGGGAGGAAGTGGCCTGAGCCCCGCGGGGAGGAGGGGAGAGCCCTAGGACTCTCGCTGATGTGCTTCTGCCAGCAACACAGCCACCCTGCGGGTCCCACTCACCCTTTATACTCATCCACATCTACGACTCAGCAGAGAGAATTTCAATTTTCCCTGGATTTTCATGTTTCAGCCTCCAGAAAAATTGCCATCCTGGGCTTTGTTACCGAGCTATCGAGCCTCAATGACTGAAGGCTGCCCCAGCCCTGCCTGTGGTGGGAGGGAGATTAAAGCAAGCCATCAGGCCCCGGGGAAGGCTCCAGAAGGGCAGCCGAGGGGAGGTGGCCACCTGGCCCAGGACCACAGTGAGAAGGAGGAGCCCACCCCCGGCCCCGTCGCAGGGCTGGCATCCCCCAGAGGTGGCTGTGGCCTAGGGGAGTTCCCCCCACTGGACTTCCAAGGGTGGACAGAGCCGCTGACGTCCTAGACATCACAACTGGGGTGGGTAGTCCCCTGGTCCTTTCTCAGCCTCACTGACCCTTCTCTAGGTGCCCCTGCACAGTCCCCTGCCCCCTACCTCTGCTTTCTCAGACCGAATGGGCCACCACCTCCTCATGCAGGAACCAGGCCTTTCTCGGGCCCCACGCTGTGCCTACTCTCATCCATAGACTTGAAGATCATCATCATAAACTACATTTACTGAGCACTTACTATATGGCATGCTAATTTTTGTGTCAATTATTGAGTTAGTTAAATTGTTGGTCATAAATGTTTTGCTTGTGTTAATGCATTTAAACCACATATAATCCTTTCACTAGATGCATTTTAGGGATGAGGGAACTGAGGCTCAGACTGCTAAAGCAGACCTCAGACCTGCCCAGTGAACCACTCACTGTGCATGTGGGGACACTGAGGCCCTTGACGTCTGAGGAGGGGACTTGCCCCAAGGCAGAACCCTGCCGAGCCAGCAGGATCTAGCTGCCTGATTCATCAATCTCATCGTTGGATTTATGGGAATCCCACCACCACCACCCCCCCCCGCCACACACACACGGAGTCTGAGAAGATTAACATAATACAGAAGTATAAACTGAGAGAGACTACCCTGTTGGAAAGTGATCAATCACCCAGGATCCTGCACACAATGCATCACTATGCAGGCATTGACATCCTCCTCCCAGGGGCATCTGGAAAGGGGGACACTGCCCCCAGCCCAGCTCAGGTGAAGGGCATCCCTGAGGGTAATGCTAGGTCCATTGCCCACCAGGAGCCACTGTCCCCAGCAGGGCTGGGTACAAGCTCACCTCAGTGCCAGGCACAGAGTAGGTCCCGTGAGGGAATGAACCAATGACAAGAGTTTCAGCCAGGTCACCCTGCTGGACGCAGGCTACGAATGGGCTGATCTCCTTACTCCTCCACCCCGCACTACACCTGAACAGCACTTCTCACACCATTGTTCATCTTCCAATGATATTATGAGGGCTTCCCCACAGGTGCTCTTGGCTTAGAACTGCCTGGAGACAAAAAGCCTCACATTCCTGGATCCCTGGGAGCCCCTACAAGGTACCTGGTGACAACTATCTGCTGGATGACTAAAGAATGAATGAATGGATGAAAGAGTGTGTTCCAGGTCTTGGCCTAGAAGAAGCACTTGATAACCATGGCGTGAATAAATGAATGATGGACAGACGGAGGGATGGATGGACAGATGGATGGATGAATGACAAAACTAATCACAAAGAAGGTGCAAGGAGGGGTGCCTGGGTGGCTCAGTCAGTTAACCGTCTGACTCTTGATTTTGGCTCAGGTCACCATCTAAGGGTCGTGAGATTGAGCCCCACATTGGGCTCCACACTCAGCATGGAGTCTGCTTGGGATTCTCTCTCCTCCCTCTCCCTCTGCCCCTCCCCACCTCACTTTCTAAATAAATAAATAAATAAATAAATAAATAAATAAATAAATAAATAAAATCTTAAAAAAGAAGAAGAATTAGAAGGTACCAAGGATCACACCAGGAGGCTCCTGTCAGGTGGAAGCCAGGGGTTGGTGGGGTAAAGGTTCCAGCTGGAAGCCACTAGCCTGACCACTTGGCCCGGAGGGGCTGCCCCTGCAGAGCCTGTCCAGTGTTACCGAGGTCCCCAGGGGTCCTGCACACAGTGGTAGAATGCAATTAGTCCAGTCTTCAGTGCAGCACGCATCGGTCATTCTTTAATTTGAAAGAACCTCTTGGAACTGGGGAGAGAGCAAGGTATGGGGAGGACTGGGGTGGTGCAGGGATGGAGGCAGAGCTCAGCTACGCTGCCTCAGCCTGAATCTCTGGAGGAAGGGCATTAAAACAAAGGAGACCCCAAGAGTAGAGGGAAGGGAAGAATTGGGGTGGGGGGCCTTCTTAAATAGACCAGACCAGAGCAGAACAAATGGCTAGATTTAATAAGGCTGAGATTCCATGTTCTTGAAGGTACAGACTCAGCAATGTGATTGGGAGGGGGGGTTTTTTGTCCGATAAAACCCTTCCAATGGTTGCCTCTTTCCACACAACACATTGGAGGCTGAGGCTGGGTGTGAGGGGGTATGTGTGCACGCAGGAATCCACACACATACCCACACGTGCATGAATGTGCATGCATGTCTTCCCTATGAGGGAACTCCAAGACCTTCCCACTAACCACCCAGCACCCACAAACAAGTGTGTCCTCCCACTAGGAACTCACAGCCAAGCAGGCGCCCTCGTAAATTCTTCTGGGAGAAAGTCAGACCAGCCAAGCCCATGTGGGTGTCACCCCTTCCCGGCCACCATTGCCCTGGATTTCTCCTTTGCTCCTGCCCAAAGGGGCCAACAGTTGTAAGTGACTGCGCCCCATTCATCTTAGGAAACTCCTTGCATTCATTCATTCATTCATTCAATCCAAATATTTCCTGAGCATCTACTCTGTGCCGGGCTCTCTCCACAAGCTGGGACAGCAAACACACCCAGCAAAGCCCCACTCCACGGAGCTTACATTCTAGGAGCATCAGGACCACGTCCAGGAATGCTCTAGAACCAAGAGAGCCTGGGTTCACATCTCAGCCCCACCACTGACCAGCTGTATGACCTCAGACATGGTCCTGAACTTCTCTCAGCCTCCTCTGGCTATGGTGAGGATTAGGTTGGATACTCCAGGTTCAGCACTTTGGCCCAGCACCAGGTACACAGGAAATAGTCAATGAACATATCACTGCGTGTCACTTCCAGACCTGGGGCATCAAGAGCAAAGGTCACTAGGAAAACCCCTGGTTCAGTGCAGGGCTCACCAGTCCCACTCCCAGTCTGCCCTTCCCATGAGTATCCTTAATTTCCCATGTCCTCACACCACCATTCCCCAGGTCTGGAACAAAAGCTACTAATGTCATGTGATAGAGCCAACCACCCCCCACCCCACCTTACCACTGAGCCCATCAAAAAGCCCATATATAGAAAAGCCTTCAAGGGGACACGATCCACCTCTGCACCCAGGACCGAAATCCCCTCTGCAAGAAAGGTAGGGTCCCTTCTGGTAGTGGGGAGCTCATTCCCTCCTACGCTTCTTTAGCAAGAAAAAATTGTCAACATGAATCCTAAGGGAGGAGATGCTGACCACCTCTTGGGGACAGGAATAACAGAATCCCCCAACACCCACTGTCCTCCAAGAGGAGAGAAAGATAGTCATCTGTTACATGGAAGCCATTGTTTTAAATGACATTGCAATTTACATTTGCTTATTCCTGCAACAAGTATTACCAAATGCCCATTCTACCAGCCCAGTTCCAGGCTCTGGGACAGGGTCGTAAGCAAAGCAAAGTCCTTGCCCTCAGAGAGCCTACAGGGTAATGAGAGGAGCTGGTCCTGAAGCCATAAATCATCTATAAGAAGTCAGGCAGCGCTAGAAGAATCGTGGAACGGGATGGCTGAGGTATCGCTCTGGACAGGTGACAAGGTGATACCTGAGCAGAGAGCTGAAGCAAGCAAGGAAGCAAGCCAAGGGGGAATCTGGAGGAAGAGCCTTCCAGGCTGGGGGACGAGCAGGAGCAAAATGCCCTGAAGCTCGAGCAGGCTAACTTGGGTACATTCCAAATCTCTATTTTCCGAGATGCCAACATGATGCTCAGATTGAGGGCACTTGTCCTGCCCTCAGAGATCACTGGCCAAGCTATTCATCCCCACGGGGACCTCACGTCCAACCCCACATCGACTCACTGTGCGACCTGACGCGGGTCTCTCAACCTCTCTGATCCTGGTTTCGGCAACAGCTAATCGGGGCTGAGCATCCTCCAAGAAGGCACTGCCCCCGGGGTCCCCCCCAGTCTGCCACCCGGTGCAAAACGCACCCACCATTCCCCTCTAGCCCACGGCGCCATTCTCACACCCATGCCAGCAACACCACGCAGGATTGGTACTGCTGCCAAAATAGCTATTAACCCAGTAGCCAATAATAACATGTTATCCTATCAATTTGCTTCTGAAACGCTGTGTAACTGCAGAACCCGTTTGCCACCTCGGTAGCCTGGTTACGACATAAACAGAAAGAAACTCACCAGCTCCTTCCCGAGGAGAACAAGCGGCTGGCCTCGACACACACCCGCTTACCACCGAGTCCCCCCCACCCCACGGGGCCCCCCAAATCCATCAGGAGTCATGGTCTGGTGATCCACAGTCCAGAGGCCTGTTTCCCTGCACTCTTGGCATGTCATCCCCGTGTTGGAGAGGAGACCCGAGCCTGGGAGGTGATGGCTCGGGGCCACGCTGGCTTTGTGGGTGGCAAGGTTGGGCCCAGAAGCCAGCACTCCGGCAGCCTCCCCGCTCCAGGCCAGAAACTACGGTGCAAGAGAAGAGGGGGGAGACGTGAGGGTCGGAGGGGGGGACCAAGGCGCCTAGGGGCCAGCAGACGCTCAGGGTCACACCAGCCCAAGGGGCACCCAGACCATCATGAGAGCTATAAGCCAGGCCTCTTCACAGGAGACAGGCCACGAGGCCCCCGATCTGGGGGGAGGGGGCACTGAGAGAAGAGCAGCACCAGACCCAGAAGTCAGGGTACTCCCCAAGGAGCCCCCCGCCCCCACATGGATCTGACCCCCCACCACCACCACCACCAAATGCCTCCTAGGCCTTCACTTCTCCTCTCCCAACTCCAGGAAAACAGTTTCCTTCCTCCTGGGTTAGATTCCACTCTGAGCGAACATTCCGCTTCCCAACGAGCTGGAGCCTCTAATGGGACTCTTGGCGGTCAGCGCAGACACCAACTGGCCTGTTTTATTCATTCTTCCCCTCCAACCCCGCCCCTCCGCTTACCTCTCCCCCTGCTCACCAGGGCACCCCAGGACAAGTCGGTCGATGCCCTTGTTCCCGGCACCCAGCGGTGGGGCGGTCGAGGCTGGAGAGGCACTTCCCACTGCCCCACCGGTGACCTCAGCCCCAGGACGCATCCCCACCCTCGGCCTCAGCCGGGAGAGGATGGGTTGAGAGTGCGCTGCTCCCGCCGCGGCGCTTGGCAGAGCATCCAGCAAGTGGGGAGAGGAAGGGCCTCGGGGAGGGTGGGGAGGAGGAGGCAGAGGAGGCCAAAGGCTCGGCCACTCAGCCAGATGTTGACCCCGTTGAGGGCCCCAGGCCCCAGGGGCGCCCGGGAAGCTCTGACTCCCCCCACCCCCCAGCTCTGGGATTCTTGCGGAGAGGGGGGCCTGGGACGGCGCTGCTCCCCTGCCTGTCCCCGAGGTCAGGGTTAAAGAAGGAGCACAGAGAGACGCTCCGGGGCTGCCAGGACAGGGTGGGGGACAGCCCCTCAGAGGCCCCTGGGCGGGGTGGGTGGGGTGCCGTCTGCGGGAAGGAGCTCTCAGCAAATGGAAACCAGGCCTCGGAAACTGGCCGGACCACAGCCACTGCACGGCTCCAGGGGAAACCCCGCTGCTTCTAAAAGGTGCCCCAACCCAGCAAAAGGTGGTGTTAAAAAGGAAAGAGCAGGGAGGGGGCCAGGCAGCTTCGGCAAGATCGAGGGGTGGAAACTGGAGGCAGACACACAGTCCCTCCTGTTCTGTGCTCTGAGCACCCTTCATTGTTGGCACATTATCCCCCAAGGCCCGCTTGCCTGTAAGTGCTGTAAAAAGCCAGCCCACGGAGCAATTTCCCCCCCTGCTTCCCTCCACCGGGCCTTCAGTCAGATTTCCAGCGGCGCCGGGCCTGAGCTGCATCCCGGGCCTGGGGCTCAGGCTCACGCTGGGCCAGGCGGGCATGAGCTCCCAGCTGCCGCGATGTTCATTTTGGGGATCCAGCCCTCAACACTGAATCCTCGCCGCACATCAGTGAGGAAGACAGACGCGGGGGTGAGGAGGTGGCCCAGGGACCCATGACACCTGGAGATCTGGGTCCTGACATCCGGAGCCTGGGCTCTAGTAGAGCTCAGTGAGTGCAGACGTCATCCACCCGTTCACTCATGCACTCATTCACTCCTTCATTCATTCGCTCATTAGGTCATGCGACAGAGTCGATGCCAAGCTTCTGACTCACCAGGCACTCTAGAGCTGGGGGCACGAGAGGGATAGGCAGGCCTTGCTCTTGCCCTACAGAGGCCTCGTGTGTGGGAGGCAGGGGTCCTGCGTCTGTGATCCTTGCTGTGACTGGAGAAGCCCATGGGCCAGTGGGGGAATGGGGTTTTCTAGAAGGAGCAACCTCAAGAATCAGCCAAGGGAATGAAGCAGGGATGCAAAGAGAGGACCCAAGCAGCAGCTCAGCACATGCAAAGGCCCGAGATCTGTGGCCGCTTCCAACAAACCTCTCCACCCCTCAGCCGGTTCCTCCTCGCTCTCAGCAGCAGTGGGCGGCCCAGGCCCAGCAGCCCCGCCCCAGCTCACAGACTCGGGGAGCCCCCCAATGGCACCTCTAGCCACTACGCCCATACTGGAGCCTGGCTTTCCCAGTCCAAGGTCTTGTTAGAAAGGTTTTCATATGTTTATTCTTAAAGGGGGGGTGGGGGGGTGGGAAGAGAAAAGGGAGTCCTGAAGGTCTTTCTCTTTCCAGAAAAAAATAATAATAATAAATAAATAAAACCTCAGGAAAAGGGCATGGAAAGGCCTCCGCATCTGTAACCGCTGAACAAATGAAAATTAGCTCATTTAATCAGCTCCTCATGGCCTGGCTGTCCCGAGTGGGCCCCGGAACACAGCGAACTTCACAGCAGAAACTCGCCAGCCAATGTCAGTTTATCCTACAACAAAGGGATTTTCTAAATAGCGCGATCAAAACGCAGTGAAGGCCGCAGAGAGCTGGGGAGCCAGAACTCGACCCCCCACATCCTGGTGGGCCCCCACCTCCCAGCTTCATCCCTTTGAATGGAATTGTTCTTTTGGCTTTTGTTCTAATTATCTAAACATGTGTTTAACTCTGTTCTACAAAGATAGTTTCAACCAGCAAAGAAGGTAAGGCTAGTGCCCACCATCCACAGCTGCGGCCCCTGCCCCCAGCCCCACACCGTCCCCACGTCCCCCTCGCCGGGCACCACCCGCCTCCGGCACACACATAAACACGGAGACGCCTGCACGCACACGCACATGCACGGAATTACACACACACACAGTCCTCTACCGTCGTCTGTCGCGCGGTCATACACACCACACACGGCTACACAAAACACACAGCTCTCCAGTTCCTGCCTAACAGCTGGGGGTGGGGGAGGCGCAGCTCACCAGACCCCCAGGGAGGGCCGCCGTGCACACACCTGAGGCCCAGGCTGGTAGCAAGGACTCTTATTTCCCTGGAGTACTTTCTCCACGCAACTTGCCACCTGGGCTAAGTCATTAGGGCAACTGAGGAGGGGGGAGCAAAAGGCCAAGGAAGGGGAGCTCGGGGGGGGGCAAGGGGAAAAAAAGGCGGGGGGGTGCGCGATGCCAGGGTGAGCACGAGCCAGGGCCACTCCCGGGCTCCACTGCCATACGCTGACCTCCCCTTCCCTTCCCGCGGCCTCCCGGCCAGCCCACCTGCCAGCCCACCTGCCGCGTGTCTAAGCCCGGAGCTACCCTAGGTGCTCGGTCCCACAGGGAAATGAGCCAGGCTGGGTTCTAATCCTGGCTCTGCCGCTCCCTGGCGCTGAGCCTTCACCTCCCTCTCTGTGAAATGGGAAACAATAGCAGAATCACAGAACTGTCGTGCTGATGACATTCGAGACGGCGACTGCACTGCCCAGAGCAGAACACACTGCATGGAAGTTTGTGCTCTTTCCATCTGACCGTGTGGGCACCGAGGCCCGAGAGGATGCTCGCACAAGGGTCGGGGACACAACCAGATGACAGCTCATCGTTGTGTAGCTTTCAATTTCTTACCCAAGCCGAATCCCTAGCATGAAGATGAGGAACAAGAAAAATTAAATGAAGAAAATTAAACAGGGTATAAGGAGCAACCGACCAGGATGATGGGACTGAGCCCATCTGATGACATTTTCCGAATGCCTACTCTGATTTTCACAGCAACACCCTGGGCAAGTGCAATGGTTATCCGCAAGCCCCAGATGTGGAAACGGAGGCTCAGAAGACTGCTCTGAAGACTGCAAGCTTTCCTCTGCAAGGACCCCTGGGGAGGAGGGGAGAGGGGCATGGCGGGGCGGGGGGGGGGTGGCGCGTGGAACAGGACAAAATCCCACATACGGAGCACTTCCAGTGCACAGGGGACCTGCGGCTGCCTTTGACTCCCAGGAGTACAAAAGCCACAGACAGACCACCCCACCCAGACCCAGGACACGCTAGCTCTCAAAGGCCCCAATACCCTACACCCCAATGCTAGGGAGGCGGGAGGCAAGGACTCTGTCCCATTTCACAGACTTGGAAACTGAGGCCCACAAGTGGTAGAGGCAGATGGTTCAAATGGCCACAACCTCCCGGCCAGCTCTCAATGGGAGCTGAGTGTGTAATTCTGGAGGCTTCCCAGGTTGGCAGGCGGTCAAGACATAGTCAGGTGGCCTGACGTAGCCTCGATATGGGCAGGGGGTGCCCGGGGAAACAGCTCCCTTGCTAACTCACCAGCGCCTGCAGAACCCACATCCTTCAGGCGCCCCCAGGCCTGCCCCCAACAAGCACCAGGCCACCCAGGAGGAAAGAAGCATAGGCAGTGGAGGTTAAGTGCATGGACTTGGGTTGAGTCTTGAATCTGCTACATACATGCTGTGTGACCTAGGGAAAGTAACCTCCCCTCTCTGAGTCACAAACCTCACCTGTAACATGAAGACAGTTAACAATGGATACCTCCCTCCCGGACTTGAGGATTGAAGGGAATGATGTCTGGGAAGGGTTTAGCTCAGTGCCAGCCCCAGCCCCCACACGGTAGCCCTCAGTAAGCACAGGGAATGAGGCAGGAAGAGTAAAGAATGGTGTCAAATCTACCCTCTCTTGCACACGGGCTTCCCTAGAGGCCTAGGCCATCATACTCAATGGGCAGAATATCTCCTTCTTTCAGACTCAGGACGGTTGCCCTAACAGACTCCCCGCCGGCTCATGCTCCCCTCAGCTGTCCCTGAACCAAGCCCAGCAGACAGCTCAGAGCATGTGGCCTGGCCCGGGACACCCAGGAGGGTACAGACCGCTCCTTCCTGTGTCTGGGCCCAGGAGGCAGGAGCTGGACCTGGAAGCCTCTCAGCCCCAAACTTCACTCCGACTAGAAGGACTCAGAAAAGAACCACAAGGGGGAAAAATAGTTGTTGGCATTGCCACCCCCACGCTGGCCAAGTCACCATGTCACCCCACAGGCTGGTCCTGCTTCCCTGCTCCTAGGCCTTGTGGCCCTAGCCAGCTCCCTCCTGCTCTGAGCCTCAGTTTCCACTCGCTGGGCTCTGAATACCTTGCAGGGCTGCAATGAGGGTCAGAGGAGAACAGGACTGGGAAATGCTCTGTAAACGCAAAGTGCCACGGTCACAGGCAGGCTCTGGGGACAACGGGGGTAGGAAGGGGAGAGGCACCAAGGGCAAGCGCGACCTGCCCTCTCGCCTAAATCCAGGCAGTGGCCACAAGAAGAGAAGGGGCTCACCCTGGAGCTTCTGGGTGGGAGCCCCAGAATGCAGGCGGTGGCTGCCCCAGCCACTCTCAGCAGCACGCAGAGCTGCGGCCCCCCGCACGGCACCCGGCGCATAGTAGGTGTCGTCGACCGGCTGGCATCAGTGTTTGCCCAGCCTCCGACCCTCACACAACCTGCAAGACCCACGCAGATGCCCGCAGATCACAGCCGGAAAAGAAAACAGTTCCTCAAAAAGAAAGCCGACCATGTCTGTGCTTGTCGAGCACAGGCAGTGGGCCCGGCGAGGCATCAGACCCCGCGGGGCCGTGGCCCAGGAACGGCAGGAATGGGCGGGACTCTGCCCACTTCATGGCCACCGGGGGCCGGCCCTACCCGTCTGACCGCCTGCCGAGAGGGAGGAAGAGGGCAGGGAGGCTCAGGGACACAGCGTCGGGCCCTGAAATCCGGTCCTGCCACCCTTCTGCCCCCCATGCCATCCCCAGCAAGGGCACGCCTCTGTCTGAGACCCACTTTGCCCAAAGCGCCCCAGCTCCCTCGGCCTCAAAAGCTGGGAGACCGAGGGAAATGGCACGCTGCCTCCTTGTGAGCCAACTTGGGCTACAATTAATCTGAGGCGGGGGTCTTCTTAATTGCGGGGTCTTACAACCCAAACAGAAAAGCAAAGTACAGCTAGCTGAAATGCTGGCTTGAGGCAAGACACTTAAAGCATCTTTTTTCCTTTTGCGGGTAGGGGGAGGACTCTTTAAAAAAAAGTTGGGGTGGGGGCGCCTGGGTGGCTCAGTCGTTAAGTGTCTGCCTTCGGCTCAGGTCATGATCCCAGGGTCCTGGGATCGAGTCCCGCATCGGGCTCCCTGCTCAGCGGGGAGTCTGCTTCTCCCTCTCCCTCTCCCCCTGCTTGTGTTCCCTCTCTCGCTGTGTCTCTCTCTGTCAAATAAATAAATAAAAATCTTTAAAAAAAATAAAAATAAAATAAAATAAAAAAGTTGGGGTGGCATGAATGGAATTACCCCTAGAGGACAAGGATGGAGCCATTGGCCAGATGAGAGTGTCCTGTTCCCTTAGGGAGTCAGGCCAGAAACACTGGGAGGCAAGCATCTCAAAAGAGATGTCTTACTGGGGGTGGGGGAGTCCAGCAGTAAATATATAAATAAAGGGAGGCTCACCTCCAATCTTCCTATCTGCCTTCCTCTGCAGGCAGAAGCACTCCCCACCCCACAGCCCCTCTAGAACATGGTGTCTGAGCCAACAGGATTCCCAGGACCAGGAAGGCCGCGCACGCCTCACTAGCTGGGCCCAGCCACCCAGTGGGAACCAGAGAAACGGAACCTCCAACACAAGCATGACCACCCCCTGGAGAGGCAGAAGGACAACCGGGGGCCCTGCCCTTGGAGGAAGCGACAGACTGGGCAGCAATCTGAGTCTCTGAGACAGAGACAAACCACACGCATCAGATCCCAAGTCTGATACCCCAGGGTGGGCCAGGTGTGGGCCCTTCCTCCATGTCCCAAGCACAAATCAACCTGCTATGGAGGTTGGCACTTAGCAAAGGAGCTGTTTCCCCTCCTGCCTGGGAGGAAGGGCACCAGCGGGGCGCCTGCACGCACAGGGCCAGCAGGGACAGCCTAAAAGCAGGTGAAGGGCCCCACCCTGCACAGCCCAGAGCTTGAGGAAGGAAGGAAAAGGCAGTTCGGTGGGGTTGAAAGACAGCTCTACCTAAGGTCTCCTGAGCATGATGGTGGGACTCTCCCCAAATGCCTTGCATATGCCCGTCCATGACCCCTACCCTAAATCCTCAAAGCCAGATGTGTCCCAGAATTCAGACTTTTTCAGGTTCTAGAAAGGTAACACAGTACATTTCCTGAGTATCTGGGAACACCTCAGAAGCTATCAAGCATATTTATATGTCAGCAGCAAAACAGGGAGATATTCACCAACTTGACTTAAATAAAGCCTATAAATAGCTTCACATCAGCCAGGTCAAATTTTGCTGCCAAATGAGCTACCAAAAAAAAAAAAAAAAAAAAATCAGGTTTCACACTTTCTGACATTCAGAATTGTCAATAACGGGTGTACAGACCTATACTGTCTCTTTCATCTTCCCAGTGACCGTAGGGGGGAGGTACGGATGCTTCTCCTGCTTTCCAGAAGAGGGAAAACAGGCACAAAGCAGTTAAGAAGTAACTTCTCTGTGCTCACATTGCACGTCCGTGGGGGTCCCATGGCCGTCTGGCCTGAGAGACTGTGGGTTCTACCCCAGGATGTCCTGTAGTAGCCCCAAGTCCTGAAGCGCAGTTTAAAAGCTTCCTGAAGAAACACTCAAGCATCCGTGTATGTCCCCAGAGTGTCCACAGCCCAGCCCACCACGTGCGCGGTGTTAAGGCCAACCCCCGCCAGGAGGCGCCCTACCTGGAGGCCACGGGGACCCAGGTGGCATCCCCACACCTGCCTGGGCCCTTTCGGGAGCCCAGAAGCTCAGGGGTGGATCTCCACCAGCAGGTGAGATTCCCCACTCCGCCCTGATGCCCAGGTAATGACTCCCCACATGACACAGTCTGCACAGATCATTTTACCCACAACACATGTGCTCAATGCATCCCCAGCCTTGGAGAACAGGCGCAGGTAATCTCACTTGACAGAGGCCAGGGCTCCCAGAGGCCGGGACCCCATCTTGTCCAAAAGATGGGGGAAATGTACAGCTCCTCAGGTGTATCCAGGTCATCTCTGGCGTCTCTTCCTCAGCAGGTTTTAACTGCCAGGAAAGACTGTGGCATCAGCAAAATCCTGATGCCCCATCACCCAACAATTACATGATCGTTTCATAGGCATTGAGACACTCCCACCAGTGTGAGCGGCGGTGTCCAGCCCCAGCAGACGCCACCCTGGACCAAGAGCGCTTGTTAAGGTGAACTCCAGCATTGAGAAAAAGCTCCAGCTGCAGGCCTGGCCCATTCTGTCACTGCTCTGATTTCTAATTAAGAATTAAAGCAGGCGGGGCGCCTGGGTGGCTCAGTTGGTTAAGCGACTGCCTTCGGCTCAGGTCATGATCCTGGAGTCCCGGGATCGAGTCCCGCATCGGGCTCCCTGCTCGGCGGGGAGTCTGCTTCTCCCTCTCCCACTCCCCGTTTGTGTTCCCTCTCTCGTTGTGTCTTTCTCTGTCAAATAAATAAATAAAATCTTTAAAAAAAAAAAAAAAGAATTAAAGCAGGCGCCTTTCTTCAGAAACCCAATGAGACAGGCGCAGCAGGCTGATGGACCAAAATGTGGGCACACGTGTGTGTGCGCATAGCACGTGCCTATCCACACACGCAGGCGCACACTCTGCTTCTTGCCGGGGCTGCAAATCCCAAATCCAGTCATCCAATCAGCACCGGTGAGGACTCACCAAGTTCTGGGCACTGCGTGTGGCCAAGAAGGAGAAACCCAGGACTCTGCCTCCTTATTCTCTAGAGGAGGCTAAGAAAAACACACAAACCAAGGCAGACCACAGTGGGACCATAAAAAGGTCCCCATCAGGCCCGGAATGCTCAGTTCTGGCTGGCCTATAAGGGACACCAAGAGGCAAAGACATCTTGTGCTAAGTCTTCATTTATGGTAAAAAAATAAAAGGTCAAGGGGAGGGGAGAGAACGTTCAGGGCAGAGGAAAGAGCAAGGGCAAAAGCCAAGAAAAGGCAGCTAACACAAGAATGGAAATTATTCCAGTTGATAGATAAGAGGTAAATGGAGATATAATGGGAGTTCTACTGGGGGCACTTTTAACCTCTGTTTAGGTTAAAATTTAGAAGACGTTCAGCAAAAAGATGGAGATACAGCTATTTAAGCATTGTCAGTGATTCCCTGATATTTCCCTCCGTGAGCAGGTGCCCAGGAGAGGTTTGAGATGAGAACAGAACTTGGCTTGTCCTTCCACCAGTTTATGCTCCCTTGGCCTCTCCTGCAAGCATCTCGGCACGCCGAGGGACTTCCAGTGTGAGCGCGCACGGTACACAGAGTGTTCTTGGGTGACTGGCAGCCCGGCCTCCGTCTCCGACAAGAGTCCCTGATCCTGGCCACGTGTATATGACGAATCGCAGCTGATACGTAGACAGTGCGTTGTCCACTTTACCAGTAAGGAGAATGGGGCTCTGAGCCGTGACGTCACTCTGCTGCCGGAATTACAAAACCCGGAAGGGACACAGCCTACATCTGACCCCCAGGCAGTGCGGCCCCGGCGCCCACCCCCTGGACCACTAGACGAGAGAGACACGGGAACAGAGCTGTATGTCAGCAAAATGACCAGGCAGGAGCCCTTGAGGGAAATGGGACAAGAAGAAAGCACGCCCCTCCAGAGGAGCTAGGGGTGGACTGTAGCAATGGGCGGCACGCCGAGCCTTGGAACAGGCCGGGTGGGATGGCAGGGGCACTCCAGCATTCCAGAGGTTTCCTTCAATAACTCCAACCTATGAGCTCCCAGTGGCCAAGGTGTCTTGGGAAGGGACAGCCCCAGCCCTTCCCGTCCCGCCATCACTACCCTTCCCCCACCTCTCGCTACCCCCCACCCCAAGAAGCCCTGGGAAGACCATCTTTCCCACCACCCAGATGGACAGAGTGGTGGGTGGACAACTGGAAAAACCACTGGAAGCAGTGGGTGACGCACAGCCCCTATGGTGTGTGTATTCATCTGCCCCTGAAATGAGGTAATGCATTTCTTCATGCCAGCATTACAGGGTTGTGGAGAGAGTACCAGAGACAAAATCCAAACTTCCAGCTGGTCAACTAGCATGCTGGGTGACCCTGGAGACATCCCTTAACCTCTCTGAGCCTTGCTTTCCTCTATCTGTTCATTTATCCATGCAACAAACATATAGGGGGGCCCCATGATGTGCCAGGTGCTAGGCTGGGATAGAGGTCGGTCAGTCAAGCCTGCCTGGCTCAGGGGCCCAAAGCCTGCCTGGACGCACGTCAGGAGTTGCATGCCCCCACCCATGGGCTGGAACCATTACCCTGGCCACCTTCGACTAGGTGGGGAGCAGTCTTGGGAATTCTAGAGAGTTCAGCCACTCCCAGGAGGCCCCCCTGGCTGGGCCTGCCACCCCACCACTCCATGGTGCCATCAGCCAGGACTGAGCACAGGGAAACTCAGAAGCCTGGCTGCCATGGCCTCCGCCACCCAGGCTGCCACCGCCCCGCCCCCCTCCAGCTGCCTTTGAGCCTGCTGCCGCCGCTGCTCATTTCCAGGCAAATGTTCTAGTTAATTAAAACACACCCAAGTGCTCACACGCACATGAAGCCAAGCTACAAAATCTGCTCTACCAACAGCAGCTTCTCTTCTCCAGCCTGGGATCCATACTGGCAAGAGAGGGCTCCCAAGCCATTGTTACTGGCACTAGGCTCTGCTTGGACAGTCCTATGATGCACACACACTGCACTCGGGCACACGCGTGTGCACACATACACGAGCGTTCCGCACAAACGTGTGTCGGGCGTGCGGCACATACACTCATGTGCACGTGCGCACGCATGCTCACACGTGCATGAACACACACCACAGTGTGCCCTCCTCCAGGTCATCTCCAGCAACCATGGCCCTCCAGCTCAGAACATCAGCCTCGATTAGTAAATAAACACTTGCAGCACGGGGGAATCAATGAATTAACAAATGAATCAATTGATTATTGATGCAGTCAGCAAACGGGAAGAGCACAGCTCTGGCCCCAAGCCCAGTGTTATATGCTCACTGAATCAGTAGAACAGACTGAATTCCCCAGAGAAGAGGAAGAGCAGCTGGGTTGGGAACGAGGTTGGTTGTCCTCCTGCCCTTCATTCCACTTCCACCTACTGTGGAGCTCGGCCAGGTATAAACTGGGATACACTGATGTGCCCCGGCGCATGTGACCAGAAAACTCACCCTCCCAGACCTGGACATCCTGAACTACCAGTAGCTGGCAGGAGAGGGCCCTGGGCATCACAGCCAGGAGATGGAAAGCAATCCCTTTGATGGTATCCAGCTCCCAGAAGGGAAGCACAGAGGGTTTGGTGGCCCACGGGAACCTCCTGGCATCCTCGGCCTAAGTTGGATACATAGCCATCACAAGCAGGTGACTCTAGGTGATAAAACAGCCAAGATAAATGAGCTAGTCATCCTGCCCCAGCAAGCATCTCTAGCACACTTCAGGTCCACCAAGACTATCTTGCTCGTAGGAACCATGAACAATCTTGTTCTCGACGAGGAGCTAAAGCTCATGCAAGATTTCAGCCACGCGGAGTCCCAGATAAGGCATAGCAAGGATTTCTGTTCATGGAGATGGGGGCCGCTGAGCTGGGCACCTCAAGCCACAGCGTGTGGACAACTGACCTCTACCTCATGCCGTGGGGCTGGCAAAGCTCTCTGCAGACAGCAACATATGTGGGAAGGGATATCTGGAAAGACGTGAAGTCAGTGCACTCGGAGCTGTCCCTGTCACCCACTCAAAAGGCAGTCTTGCACCAGCAGCTTGGCATTGCCTGCGAGTTTGGGAGAAATTCAGAATTTCAGGCCCCACCTGCACCTGCTGGCTCAGAATCTGCATTTTAACACATTCCACTACTAATTGTAGCTATTTAAGAATGAAACGAAAATACGTTTTTTCTTTGAATTTATGTGTTTTATTTTTCAAACACTTACTAAGTTGTTAGGACATCCTTCTTCAGTGGTTTGGCCTGACTACATTAACATAGGTTAACTGTTGTGTATTTCTTTTGGCTTGGGCGGGGGGGGGGGGGGGTAACCAAGAAAAAAATCACCAACGAAGATGTCATGAACCAAGAAAGTTAGGAGCCTCTGAACTCTGTATGAGGCATAGTCTGGGTGACAGAGACACAGCACGGAATAAGGCAAAGTCCCTGTCTTCATGGAATTGACAGTGTGGTGAGGGGGCTGGACAGTAACCAAGTAATCAAATGATTATATAAGGTGTCAGGTAACGGGAAGTGAAGGAGAAAAATAAAGCAGGACGAGGTACTTATTGGCCACCCATTATGTGTGAGCCCTGCACTCTCCCATCCATGTCACCAAGTCCCCATGCCAGACACCTTTCCTCCCTTTCACTCCCATATTCAGCCAGTCATCAAGTCCACCTTGCCATCAGCCAGTTCTCAAGTCTGTCCACCAGACTTCCCTCCCTCACTGCCATCACCTGAGTTCAAGCCACTGTGGTTGGTTAGTTGGCTGGCTGGCTGGCTGGCTGGCTGGTTGATTGGCTGACTGGCTGATTGGTTGGTTGGCTGGCTGGTCGATTGGCTGGTTGGTTGACTGGTTGGCTGGCTGAGTGGCTGGTTGGTTGGTTGGCTGACTAGCTGGTTGGTTGGCTGACTGGCTGATTGGTTGGTTGGCTGGCTGGTCGACTGGCTGGTTGGTTGACTGGTTGGCTGGCCGGATGGTTAATTGGTTGGTTGGCTGACTGGCTGGTTGGTTGGTTGGCTGACTAGCTGGTTGGCTGGCTAACTGGTTGATTGGCTGGTTGGTTGGCTGGCTGGCTGGCTGGTTGGTTGGTTGACTGGTTGGTTGGTTGGTTGGTTGGTTGGTTGGTTGGTTGGTTGGTTGGTTGGTTGGTTGAATGGTTGGTTGACTGGTTGGTTGGTTGGTTGGTTGGTTGATTGGTTGGTTTGGACCGTTACTGTGGTCTCCTAACATGTTTCCCTAAGTCTAGTCTAAACCAGCAGTAGCCTGAGTGAGGGCTCTTTGCAGAGCACAGGACTACTCACTTCACTGCCCTGCTTGAAATCCCTTTGAGGCCTTGCCACTGTAGCTAAGTAAAGCCCTTAATCAACCCCACAGGCCTGAAGTCATCTCTCCCTTGGGCAACAGGACACAACTCCAACATTGGAATTGGATTGGATCCACCAGCCTCATTTCTTTTCCCATATTGATTTTCATGTATCACTTGCTTTTTACCCATAGTAACTACTCAAAGACCAGCTTTGCAAAGATATGACATCATCAAAAAGAATAGACAGCAATCTGATGTTGAAATGGTGGACAGTCCTGGGTTAGCAGTTCACCTCATGTCCAGCAGATGCTGAGTATTGCTGTGTTTCCCTTGAAATTTTAAAATATATCACAGAGCTCCTGTGGGTTAGCTGTGGCACCCTGCGGCACCTTGACACACAGTTTGTAGACCAATGTCAATTATTTATTGAATGAATGAATGAGAAGCATCGTGTGAATCTGATGTGAGACATGTAAAATGTTGGCTCAAGAGCACCAGCCCCAAATGCTTCAGAGCCCATTGGGTCTCTCCCTTTGGGTCTTAGTCTTCCCAGCAGTATTCAGGTCAGGAGCCATCAGTACACAGGTCAGAAGCCATCAGTATATAGGTCAGGAGCTATCAGCAAACAGGTCTTGAGCCATCTGCCACTTGTAAAAGCCTTTTTTTTTTTTTAAGATTTTATTTATTTATTTCACAGAGAGAGACACAGCGAGAGAGGGAACACAAGCAGGGGGAGTGGGAGAGGGAGAAGCAGGCTTCCCGCTGAGCAGGGAGCCCAACGCAGGGCTCGATCCCAGGACCCTGGGATCATGACCTGAGCTGAAGGCAGACGCTTAACGACTGAGCCACCCAGGCGCCCCTGTAAAAGCCTTTAAGCCAGACAAGCACCTGTGTTGATCAAGGCCGGTGGGAAGAGACAGGGAGGGAGAATTTTCTAAGGACTATTCATGTCCCACTGCATTTCCTCAGCTCCGTCAAACCCCAGAATTGGAACAACGACCTGGGGAACTTGGTAGGGGGTCCCAGTAGGAAGGGAGGCAAGAAACAAAGGGTGGGCTCGGGGCACCAAGGGGTTCCTTTGTCCTGAGCAGCACAGGTGGCTGTGCCAGTTTGTGGAACATGAAATCCACCAGGATTCCAGACTAAACCGCTCCCAAGTTTAAGTGGAAAATGAAACCTGGGTTCTCTTTTGGCGGCTTTCTCCCCGCTGGGCAGCAGAGCTTTGGTAATCAAGCACTTCTGGGGGTGGGGAAAGGGGAGAAAAAACTCATGTGTAGGAATATTCAAGTTCACGTCAGCAACAGACTTCATAAAGCAAGCAGGGCAGATTCACAAACCTTGGCATTGAAATTTGAACGGGGAGATTAAGTGGCAGGGTGTACACAGCAAAGCAGAGGCTAATGAGACCTCAGACCAGATCGTTTTGCCACAAATGTCAGGGACTTCAAAGTGATGGCTCCGGGGCCGGTCTGCCAGTGAGGGGAGCCCTCGGCTCGCCCAGCCCCACAGCTTCTGCCACCGCCTCCAAGTGCCTGCTCCTGGTTCCCAGAGGCCTGGGCCTCCACCAGAGCAGGGTCAGCTTCCAACATGGGGATTCCGTCTGTACCTGACACAGCCCCCTGTGCACCCCTCCATCTCCTCCTCTCTGGTCTGCTTTCCCCCCTTCCCCTCCGTCCCTGCTCCTCTTTCCCTTTTCCCTTCCGCTGATTCCCAACCCATCTCCCCTCCCTTCTCCTCTTCCCTTTCAGAACCAGCCTCCCCCCCCCCCCCATTGGCTTGCTCTTCATCCCATTTCCTTTTCTCCTCACCCTCAGGCTATCTGTCCACCTCCTTGCCCGCTCCCTCCCTTCACTCCCCAATCCTGCCTCTCTTTCTCTCAATCCCCCTGCCCTGCCCCACTCCTCAGGCCCCTTGCTCAAACACAAGAGAGAGGAGCCTGTCAGGTTGCTGGGCCTGCTGTGACCCACGGGACTGACCAAGCAAATCCCAGCCCACCCGTGCAGGGAGAGGAGGCTGGGCCAAAAGGCCCAGCCATAGGGAAGAGCCTAGGGCTGCCAGGCCCTCCCAGGCCATGCACGCAAAGCCAGGGTCTGGAGCCACGGGGAGACCTGGGAAGTCTTTCCTTCACCTCCCTCTAGCAACTGTCCTGGCCTGGGGTCCCAGGAGGGGCACCACATCTGGCAAGAACAGAACTTCTGACAGATGGGATGTCGCTGAGCATGGCAGGAGGGCCTGAGAGAGAAGAGGAGTGGGGAGAGCAGGCTTTTGGGGGCGCTGAGCTGACAGAAGGGGTGGAAGTCAGTCATGGAGAGTGTGAACTCTGAAGGCAGGCTGCCAGGTGCAATCTCCGTCACTTTCTGGCTGCGTGACCATGGGCAAATTATAACTTCCCTGAGCCTCAGTTTCCTCGTCTGTAAAATGGGAATGGTGATCACCATACCCACCACAAAGGCTGCCGTCGTGCTGGAACAGGGTAGTTCCCTGTTGTAAGCACTCAACAATTCTTACAGCTGTGCCCTGTGTGGTGGCTCTGAGTAGGTGTCAGGACTTGGACAGAGGGGCCGCCTAAGAGACCTCCCACCCTAGGGCCCCCACCCCACTCAGAGCACCCCCTCCCACCTGAAGACCCCTGTGTCAGCAAGGGACCTCAGGGCTGAGGGGGCACCAGGCAGCTTGTCTCCTGCTTCTGACCCTGATAAAGAAGGGACCCCTCAGGCGCCTGGGCATCTCAGGGGGTTGAGCATCTGACTTGGTTTCAGCTCAGGTTGTGATCTCAGGGTCATGAGGTGGAGCCCTGCATGGGGCTTCACGCTCAGCGCGGAGTCTGCTTAAGACTCGCTCTCCCTCTGCCCCTCCCTTCCCAAATAAATAAATAAATCTTTTTTTAAAGAAAGAAAAAAGAGGGACCCCTCTCCAGCCCACAGAGCTGCAGTACCACGAGGACTGAGGAATCGCCCCCACCACCTTCTGTATTCCTCGCCTATTACGATCTGTGGACTGAAGCAGAGGGGAGCCTGGCCCCTGCCACTAACTGTGCTTCCTGACCTTTCCCTCAACAATACTTACTGAGCTCGCCTGCAAGCCACACACCCCCCCGGGGCACTCAGCGGTGGCAGCGGCCGAGGGGGCCCCTCCCGGACCTGACCATGTCATGCAGGACACAGACCATGATCAGAAATACACCAAATATGTGTAAAATAACCACTAGGGTAAAGGCTACAAAGAGGAACTTAATATAAGTATATTCTTGTTACTTAACACTCACACTTGATATAAGTAGATTCTTCCTTTCGGATCCCAAACCTTGGAATGTCAGAGGTGGATGAGATCCACCCTCATCTTTAGATGGGGAAAGTGACGACCGGGAAACAAAGGGCCAAGTTCACGCAGAGCCAGCTGGTGGCAACACCAGGACTCAGTTCTCCCCACCCCAAATTCAGAGCCCCTTCCTCTCGGCCACAAGGCACATTAAGAACAGTACCCTCAAGAGGCCCAGGGTCCGAAGGAAACTTGGAGAAAGAAAAGCCTCCTGGGAAGTCCCCATGTGCCAGGAGTGAGGCCAGGCACTTGAGCCATATCTCGGGCAGCATTTGCCCGAGTTGTTAAGAGCAGCTCTATGGACCAGGGACTCTGAAGGCAGGTCAGACCATGACCTCACTGGGCAAAAGAGCAGAGTATACCAGATCTCCTCTGGTTATAATCCTGTAAACCCACATGTGTGAGGACAAGGACCAAGAGAAAGGATATAAATAGGAAAATAGGGTTTTGGAGAATGAAGATTTTTTTTCCCTCAAATTCAACTAACTGTTGTCTTTAATTCATCTCTTGAATTCTTAGGTTATAAAACTATAATAACACGGCCAGATATATCAGGGATATTTAGATTCTCCAACTGCTCTGGGGAGAACCAACTATCATGAGGAAGTTCATGCCATTAATTAGCCCAAAGTTTGGATGGTGAGAGAAATAGGGCAGAGATGAAAAGACCCCAGGCTGCAAGCAAGAAAATCACCCATGTAAGTGGTACATTGGCTTCCCAAAGCCTCCCCAGACCCGGCTGTACCTCTCTTGGAAAGTCTGCTTTGGGGATGAGGACGAAAAAAGAAGCTAGGCCTCTCGAGGTGCGGTTAGGATATGAGTGGTCCCTTGACATCAGACTCCTCGCCTCCAAGTAGCAAATCTAGGGGAGGTGCCTTGAACTGACAGCGGAAATTCAGCCCATAAAGAGTACGGAGCCCATCGGGGAGCCCCGCCTTCCCCGAAGACCCCACTGCCCAGAAGCCCCTCCCAACATGATCCACTTCTAGGCCCCGCCTGCCAGGCTAAGCAGGACCCACTCCTACCCCAACCCAACTATAAGAGGGAGCTGCTGAAGGCAGTAGGTCCTAAATGAAGGTGCAGAGCCTAAGGCAGCAGGCCCTGTCACATACCAGACAAAGCAGATTTTGTGTGCAGCTCAGACAGCAGGTGGAAATATACGTTCCTCCCGCATCAGCCCAGAAAGGCACCATCAACCAGCTACCAGCTATCCTCAGCCTCAGAGGCCCAGCCTGGCCAGCCAAGAGGATCTACAGGGGAGCAAGGAACACTGGACAGCCTGCCTCCACCTGAGCGTCAGCACCGGCCGTGGGTGGGGAAGGAGGCCGCCCAGGGCAAAATCTCCAAGGGTCAAGCAGTACCTGATCCCAACATGTCTGAACTGCTGTATGGCCTCCTGGAACAGGCCCTTCGACGCACACGAACTGGGCTCAGCTGGGGACAGAGCAGGAGCAGTCCCAGGCCTCAGGCGCCGTGGGATCTCTGGCTCCTTGGATTACACCCCACTGTCCTCACCAGCTCTGCCTCCAGGCCCCTGGCCTGGCACCGGGCTGCCAGAACAGCGGAAGGACTTCACACACAATCCTGCTTCTCGGCCAGGCCTCCCCACTTCAGGAAAGAACTCTCCATTCACCTGCTGCTCAAGCCCGAACCCCAGGAGTCCCCCCAGCACCCCACACTCCCTTGCCCCCAGCTTCTAATCATCCCCAAGTCTCGCCAGTTTTGCTATCCAGAAAACTCTCGAATATGCCCTTGGTTCTCTACCTCTACCACCTACACCACCATCTCAGCTTCCCCACGTGGCCCTCACCTGTCTTCCTCGCCCCCCCAGCACCCCTACCTCGGCCCACAAGGCCTTGCAGGGGTCGGTCCCCACCCCTCTCCACAGTGCACCCCCTTGCTTACCGTGCTCCCCAGCACCGCCTGCTGACGGTCCTCCAGCTTCCGCATGCCCGCCTGCCCTGGGGTCTTTGAAGCTTCTCTGGACTACCATCCCCATTATTTCTGTGCATCATTCCACCTCACGTCAGTTCTTCAGAGAAGCCTTTGGTTCTCTCTTATGCCTCGGCTCTTCCTTCCAAACACTCACACGCCTCTATGACATTCGCGGTGATGTGGCGATTTGTCCGTTGTCCTTCTCCCTCGTGGACCGGGCCTGCCTTGCTGATCACTGTATATGCAGCACCCAGTCTGAGGGCTGGCACACAGTAGGTGCTCGATAAATATCTACTGAAACATCATTGCCTAAAAATCCTGGTACTTGAGCCTGGGGTGGGTGGGTGGGTGGGTGGGTAGGAAGGCCGGCCTCGGACCCTTGCAAGCAAGGCACCGTGTGCGCTGTCGGAAGAACGAGGCAGTTCTGATGGGGGCCTGTTCCCATGGTAGCAGGATGTGTCCATGCCCTCGCAAACCCCGAATGCTCAGTGGCAAAGACATGTGGCCTCAGACTTCATGGGCGGAACCCCTCCAGCCCGGGGGAGCTCCCTGCCGGGAAGGGCCCCTGCATCCATCTTAGAGCTGGCCACTCTCGGGCCACCGGCCTTCCCAGGCTGCCCAGCGTGGAGGCTGTGGAATAGCGATCAAGGACCTCCCTGCCTTGCCGCCTGGCTCCACCGTGCTCCTGAACCCCGCGCCCTAGCCACCAACCCCACCCCCCACCCCGGCTGTCCCACCTCCCAGCCTTTGTCTTCGCGGTCTCTGACCAAGAGAGATTTCCGTCTCATCTCAACCCGAATTTCAACCTTTGACAACCCGAATTCCTGGTTTCTCTTGGAAGTCTGGGAGCTTGGGTCCGGCCCCCAGCCCGGCCACAGGTGTCAGGAGCTGAGGAGCGGCTGCACCCCCAGCGGGCATGCCATCTCCCCCGCCCGGCCGCCACCACCACCTGAGCTGGCCACCCCGGCCTTAGCCACGCGCGTCCTCATGCCAGGCCCGGGCCGCAGGCCTCCTCCATCGGGACCACGTGTTCTCATCTCTGTCCCGGCCAGGAGGTGGGAGCTGCGGAGCAGGGAAGGGTGTGCAGACGGGGTCGGGCGCCCCTCCGCCGCCCACCTCGCCCGCGTCTGCCCAGCGTCTCCATTTCATCCCGGCCACCTGAGTGCGCGGCTCACACACATCCTCCGGCGGCTTGTGCCTTATGGTTTATTAACACCCACTAATAAACAGTGCGCAGGCCCTCTCCACCCCCCCACACACACACCGCCGCTGGCCGAGCCTTCCCTGTCCTGCCCGCTCCCAGCGCATCTTCGGCCATGAGGGAACAATTAGGAAAAACTCCCTCCAGGTTACATTTAGAAAGGGGTGGAGGGGAAAAGGCTTCCCCTAGTAATTCTCATCCAGTTGCCCAGGACTGCCCGTCCCCACCTACCCCCAGGCCAGCGCCCCGGGGCCGGCGACCACCTCTCCCGGAACACGGGTTAAAATCACGCCCAGCCTCTGCCCGGCCCTGATTATGCCCGTGTTTAAAAATAAGATGTGAAAGATGCATTATGTAAGACCTGTAACACTCTCCTGCCCACCTCCGACTCTGGAATCAAAGATCATCATCGCTGCATCAAACAAGACTGAAAGAAAGGCACGAACAATGAAGAGAGCCGCCCGACATGAGCCCGATCAAAGCCACGGGCACGGAAAATGAGGAGCCAGGGGGGCCTTTAATTACTGCCGCCTCCTCCGAGTCGTGCGGCGAGAGGGGAGAAGGGAAGTTTTGAAGGCCACCAGGTTCCATCCTGCTGAGGCTCCTGTTTCCACCGCCAGCACCAGTTCCCGACAAACTCGCGCCTTTCATTTCCCTCCCTTTCTTCCCTCCTTTTGCTCGGCCCCCCACATGCCAGACAGGACTCCCGGACTCCCCAGGGCTCGCTGTCCACCAGCGGAGACAGCTCAAAGGGGCTCCTCGGAGACCCTGCGCAAGGGCCACGGCCCCCCTCCCCCAGACGGCTGGCAGCCGGAGGGGCTCCGGGGTGGGGGGCTGTGGGGGGCCCAGGGGCCCCCCCCGTGGGAGCCGGCGCCGTGGACCACGGTCACTTTTTTTTTTTTTTTTTGCAAGTCTCCCTGGTTGAGAGGGGGAAAAAAAAAAACTTCAAATTCACATTGGGCAGGGCTCCGTGGGGCAGCAGATCAAACCTGAGGACCGGCTGTTTGAGCTCAGCGGCAGAAAAAAGGATTGCCCAGGGACTGAGCTTAAGTAGAAGCTGGATTAAACTTCAAACGCAGACTCCCCCTTCTTCTACACAGCAGACAGTCATGGCTAATATTGCAATATGGACTCTAAAAATGCATTACAAATAACTTACTCTGGACCCAGACTTGGGCCTTTTGTATCGAGGGGAGGAGCTAGGGAGATAATTTCGACAGAAAAGGCACATGGGAGCCCGCCCTCTTCCTCAAGAGCGGAGGGAAGTCCATGGAGTCTTGGGCCCAGGAGGCCAACTGCAGGCCCCACGCGGGAGCCCATTCAGGAGAGGCCTCGCTGGCGGCCCGGGAGGCTCTCCCGGAGGCTGAGGGAGGCTCGGGTCTTCCCCAGTTAGGAGAATCCAGGCGTGTGGCATAAATGAAGAAATGCCAGGACGAGGTGACAAAACAGTGGGCCATTTAAAATGGCTAATAATTTAAATAAATCACTGACATCCTTAAAACACATACACAGGGCGCCTGGGTGGCTCAGTTGGTTAAGCGACTGCCTTCAGCTCAGGTCATGATCCTGGAGTCCCGGGATCGAGTCCCGCATCGGGCTCCCTGCTCGGCGGGGAGTCTGCTTCTCCTTCTGACCCTCCCCCCTCTCATGTGCTCTCTCTCTCTCATTCTCTCTCTCAAATAAATAAATAAAATCTTAAAAAAAAAAAAAAAACACATACACAAACCACGGGGTATAATTGTGTTATTCACGTGATGAAGGAGTGACTCACTGAAAAAGAAAAACTTGCAAATTCCCAGGTGGAGTGCATGGGAGCAGAAGACAAGTTCGAGGCTGCAGGATTTTCTTCTTGCAGTGCCTTCAGGGTAATCCTGTGGCTCCTGGGGGTCAGGAGGCCGGGGCTGGCAGTGGGGCTCCAGATACCTGGATGAGCCTGGGCTGGGCTGGGCTGGGCTAGGACAGGACGGGCCTTCCTGGGCTCCCAGGGCCAGCCCAGCAGGGACCACCACGAGAGATCCTGGCTGTGCGCACGGGCACAAAGCTGGGGGGGCTGGAGGTGTGGGCGCAGGATAAGAGGCATGTGTTCCTGTTTGTGCATGGTGGCTCAGGGCACAGGCCCAAGATGGTGTTATATGAGAAAGAATTTGGGCAAGGATATGCTGTTTTCCTAGAGAAATCTCCTAGACTGTTTTCAGAAATACTCAGAGTCCACCTCCCTAGGATGACACTTCCCTGTGACCATCAGGGGTTTGGAAATGTCTTGAGTCCATCAGATAGAGACGAGGCCTAGCTCTCCTCCCTTCACTCTAGAATGCACGGGAAGAGGCCAGTCTTCCCTCAAGTGCACATCCACCATGGGGCACATACGGGGGTCCCACAGGCATGTGGGGGCCACTGCGAGAATGTCCCACATGGCTCCACAGAAGGCAACAACAGGCTGGGTGTCGCCAGGAGGTGGCCTGGCTGGAGACGGGTCTGTGAGGAGCACCTGGGCGGGTTGTCCTTCCCCAGACAGAAAAATCAGGGGGATCTTCCCTCGCAGTGGCCACATCTCTAGACCCCACTAGCCCCCAAGGGCTCCCAGGACGGGACCCAGCTCTGTGACACAAGGTAACTTGACAGTCACAGCACTGTGGCCAGCACCTGGCCTGGGTCCACTGAGGTACTGTGGCCTGGATTGTGCCACGCTGCTCCACGGACCATCCACTGGTGAAGGCTCCCCCTTCACGCCCTACCGCACCCCATCTGATCTCTTTGGGGGTGGCCTGTTCCATGCCAGAGGAAACAGAACCACCGCTCACTGACTGTAGCTCCAGTGTGCCAGGCAGTGTGCTGACCCTTCACACTCACCTCTCTGGATCCCCCATCACCATGCAAGCGAGGCTTCGGCGGCCCCATTTCACAGAGGGGTAAACTAAGGCTCACAAAGAGGCTCACTGCTAAAGATCACAGACTTAGGGCAGAGAAAGAATTTGAACACAGAATTGTCAAGATCCAAATCATCTCTTCTTGCCATGGTGTGACATCACCTCCCAAAGACTTTCTAGAGCTTCCACCCTATTGGTAATAATAATAAATATCTTTGATACAAAGGTACAGACCGGAGAGGTTCCAGAGGAGGCACCAATGAGGTTAAGCAAATGAGTTATTCATGCCCCAAAAAGAACCCCAGGCCGTGCCTATTGGCACCCCTCCCCAGTACAGGCACGCAGACAGACAGCGCTCCCAGTAAGAACGGGGGGGTCGGAGGAGGGCGAAGGAAACTGCCAAACAAGGAGGCCGAAAGATTGTGCCACTTTTCCTCCCCTCCAGAGGACAGGACATGTCAGCCACCAGCGTTCGAAGGAGGAAAATGGAAAATGCAGGGGAGCCTCCTCCCCACGCTCCCCACGCTCCCCACGCACCCCACCACCCAAGACGGAATTGTGTGGCCAGGTCCAGAGAAGGCCCAGCAGAAGCGCAACCAGCTTGAGGGGTGGAGGACAGGCAGCCCCAGGGGTCCGCCCTGGGCAGCATCCCCAGACTGGAGGTGGCAGGCTGGGGGGCGGAGCCAGTGGGGTAGTGGGAGGAGGCTCCAGAGAGGGGCCAGGAGGTCTGCGGGCAACCTTAATGAATTCCTGCAAGCTGATTCCTGTCTGGCCAGACCTAGCCCCTTGGGAGTGGGTGGGGACAGGAGGGGCGACCTTCCCCAGAAGCCATTGGCTCCAGCCTGAGGCACAGGCATCTGATTGGGGTCATTGATTACTTCCTTCTCAGAAGCAGGCCCACGGCTCTTGACTTTGGGCCTCTGGTCACCACAAGGGAAGGATTTGGCCAGACGAAGACAGGGGGTCCTTTAGAAAGGAGTGAATATATACTCACAAAGATATACTCAGGGTCATTATATCTGTATAAGGAATATGTACAAAGACGTACTCTCGTCTACCAGGGTTCTTATCTCCTGGCAGTTCTGGTCTCTGAAATTTCTAACTTGTAGAAAGCAAATGTCACTTTCTGGGCCTCTCCCAGCTGGGGAGATGCAGAGTCTGTGCACACCTCACTCGATGGGACAGTACTACTCGGTGACCAAGAACTTGAGATCCACGGTCAGACACACATGGGTTTGTCACCAGGCACGGCCAGGTCCTGGCTGAGCAACCTTGAGCAAGTTCCTGAATACCTCTGGGCCTCGGTTTCTTGCTAGGTGAAAATAAAGGATCCCCAAAGCACCTACCTAAGACAGACATTGAGGGCATTAAAGGACGAGGTATCTGCTTTTTCCCATTTCTTACGCACAGTCCTTCACATTTGAGTATACCCACCCATGGGCCAGAAGGGAGTAAATGAATAGGTTTTCTCCCTCCCCATCCTGTCCTCCTTCAGAATCCTGGCCTGCATCCTTGGTGCACAGAGCTGCATGAAACAACCCAGCAAGGCCACAGCAGAGCCAGGCCCAAGACCTCACATGAAAGCAAGCCTCAGTGAAGCCAGGGAATAGGATCCACTGGACCCAGTGGTTCCCACCAAGGACCAACATGGGGACCCAAGCATGACCTCCGCCTCCTGCAGCCAGAGCACAGAGGTCTGAAGCCACCTCATCCATCTTGCTGGCAGCAGGCACAGAAGCTAAGGAGACCAGCCACATGGGGGAAGGTTCTAGAAAGGGACACAGAAGGGGGCTGGGCAAAGCTCAATCCGTGGAGTATACAAGCCCTGACAGGCAAGCAGATGCCCACCCACTGGCAATATGCTGGGTAAAAAGCCACTTCCAGATTTTTCACACACTTCCACACCTTTTCCCTTTGTGCAGTCTCTGTGGAAGGTATTATGGTCCATAAGGGCAGAGACCATGATTTATTCACCTCTTGTCCGAGTGCAAGAGCTCATGAGCAAGTGAATAAATTAACTAAAACAGCGCAGCTAACATTTATTTAAGTGCCTCTCGTGTGCCCCGCGTTGCTCAGAGCACCTCACACGGGTGGCCTCATTGGATGCTCACAGCAAACCTATGTGGTAGCTGGTAGAGACTATTGTTCGTTTCATTTGACAGATAAGGAAACTGAGGCACGAAGCTAAGGCTTGCCCCACATCACACAGTAGGCACGAAGCAGAACCCAGGCAGTCGGGCTCCAGAGCCCGTGAACAAAGTTCGAAGGATGCTTCCCGATGCCGAGGTGGAATACACCATGCTTTTCAGGTTGTGCACCACCCGTCCCACCTTCTGTAAGAGCAGCCCTGTCTTCCTTGAGCAAACGCTCCTCTCTCTATGATTCAGATACCCCAAGCCGGCTAATAGCACTGCGTCCCCCAGCCACCAGACCGGTTTGGGGTAGGCATGTGACCAGTGTGGGCCAACCGGAGTGAATCCTGAGGCTTTCTCACTAGTCGTCAGAAAAGAGATGCTCTTGCTCAGCAAGGAGGATGTGAGTGTGGGGCCACGGAGGGGAGGGGGATTAACCAGCCCCTCTTAGGAAGAGCCTGGCTGAGAACGAAGCCAACAAAGAGGAAAGCAGAGACAAGAGAACATGAGAGGTGAACTCCCAAGGATCCCTCCATGCCTCAAGGTTTATTCTCCAGCTAGTTTGAAATGTGGTTTTGTACCTCCAGGTACTTCGCAAAGCTCTTTTTCTGCCCACGTGGTAAAAGCATCCAATCTCGGTTCCTCCGCAAGCAGAGATGGCTGCCCAGCACGGAGATGTCCTTCGGCGTGCCTTTCTTCCCATCACCTTACAGCCGTCGCACTCCCAAGGACTGAAGGGCCTATGTTTTCCTCTCCTGCAAAGAGCGCTCCACACAGGCCCTGCCCTCATCCTTCTAGGAAGGACTCTGATGCCTTCTCTCCAGGACAGGCACCCCCCCAGGCTACGGCTAGGGTGAAGGGGACCAGGCAGCCCATTTTTGGTTATCCAACAGCCTCTTGAGATTGTGTTGAAAGGGCCTCTGGAAATCATCGTGAGCATTTCCAAGATACAAAATATGGTCCAGGGGTGCCTAGGTGGCTCAGTCAATTAAGCATCTGCCTTCGGCTCAGGTCATGATCCCAGGGTCCTGGGATCGAGTCCTGCGTTGGGCTCCCTGCTCAGCCGGGAGAGCCTGCTTCTCCCTCTGCCTCTGCCCCTCCCTACCCACCCTGCTCAAGCTCTCTCTCAAATAAATAAAATCTTTAAAAACAAAACAAAACAACAAAACAAAATATGGTCCAATATCATGTGAAGAAATGAGTCTGCAGTTAAGCAAAAGCTGACAAATTACTCCCAACACCTACATGCACCCCACACCTGCTGAAGACAGGAGAGCATGGCTCCCATCCCGGTCCCCAAGACACCTGTGGCTTGGACCGACCCTATCCCCCCTCTGGGCCTCTTCCTCAGCTCTACACCCAGCAGCTCAGACCAATCATCCCTCAGCAGCCTTACAGGGTGTTCTTTTGTTCGGTCTGGAAGCAAAAAGGGCACTGGCTCTGGAGCCGAGAAGACCTGGACCCAACTCCAGACCCACCGACTTCAACAAGAACTGACACTGTTTATTGGGCGCTTACTCTGTGCACTCGGAGCCCCTGACACGGTATTTCAAGGCATCCTCCCAGTGCTCCCGCAAGGTAGGTATGGTTATCAGCCGCATTTTACAGATGAGGAAACTGAGGCACGAGGAGGTTCGATAAATCCACAGGAGTCACAGGGTTTGCGAGTGACAGAGCTGTGTTCTCTCAGGCAGGCTTGCTTACCATCTGTGAAATGGGACCGCTGCCCAGCTGTCCGTGTTATTGTGAGAATGCGGGAGTCCGGAGGAGGAAAGAGCTAAGTTCTGTGCCCCAGGACAGGTCTTTGGCTCCCCTCCTCCCACCTGAAGGGCAGAGGTGCCCAGAATGCTGCTCACCCTCCCACCTCATCAAGCAGATAGAAAAAGCACTCAGGAGAGGTGAGTACACGCTCCGGACTCAGTGACATGTATGTGTCCTCAGACACTGGATGCTGTTGTTGTTGTTGATTTGAAAGGCTCTGATTTAAATAATTGGGCCATCTTGAGCTCTCGCTCCAAACAAAGAAAGTGAAACACGGCTGCCAGAGAAAGACCCCAGACCAAGGGCTTCCCGTGGCGCCAGATTCCAAAAACCGGACTCCATGACCATGTTCTCAAGGTGTTTTTCCACCTCCGGTGGCAGCTTTGGGAGCAGGAGGCCCAGGCCCGCCGGGGTCGGGCTGGCCTCTCCCCTCTGCCCCTTTGAAGTGCCCAGCATGGGGTGGGCTGGACGGAAACCCTGGGCCGCAGAGGCCGCCGGCACCTACCCGCCCCCACCCGGCCGCCTCCCCCTCATTGTGCAGCCTGACGGGGCCTTTGTTGTAGGAGCCCAGGCAGGGGACAGCCAGGGACCTGGCCTCATTATGTGCCTGACCTGAGGCAAGCCCCCTCCCCCCAGGGTGGAAGGTTAACGTGGCTGCCCGCCACACAGGCCTGGGCCTCCGGGAGGCCTCCTTCCAGGGACAAAGAACCAGCCCCCTTCCTCCTCTCCAGGCCCCCAAACAGCTGCCGGCCTGCAGAGCCCATTCAGGAGGGGAGCTGAGGGGCCTGGAGGCATGCTGTCCCAGGCTTTGATGGCTCAGAAGTCACCAGGGGGCCTCCTTTCCAAACCTCCTTCCTCCGACCCTTACAGGGGAGACAAAGCTCTGGGGGAGCTGGTGAGGGCTGATGCAGGAATGCGGCCAGTCCTGGGGGAGGAGGCTGGCTGGGGAGGGCCGGCCCACACCTCTCTCTCTCTGTCTGCCCACGCTCGGGACCCTGCTTCCATGGAAGGCTAATGTCAGCCCCTCACCAAGGCAGGATGGGATAGACCTGGCAGGAGGTCAGAATAAAATCAGAGGCCTCTCAGTCCTGTCCCATGGGTCCCTCTGTCACCTGGCTTCTGTCACCTAGCCAGAGATGGGCTCCCTAACACCAACCAAGAAGGGGCCTGGCGTGTATGCGGAGCACCAGGTAGAATCGCCTGAAGACTGCTCCAGGTCGCTTCCCTTCTACGATCTCCGATCTCCGATTATTGGAGGCCTGCACCTCACACGCTGGACTGACACGCCGTTTTACTGCACACTGATTTTAATTTCAAAAGACTCCAGGGAAATTTTTTGGAGTGTTTTATTTGCTTAAGACCCTGGAGTCGACACTGGGGCTTCCCTGGGGCACAGCCGGACCTGCTCAGGAGCCAGCAAGCCAGGGCCGGGCAGGAGAGTGGGTGTGCGCCCCAGAGTCGTGCGTTCACGCGTGTCTGCAAGCAGGTGCGTCCCAGCGGGTGCACAACAAAAGGCCGGCTGAAAGCCTTACCTACGGAGCAGGCGGGCAGCAGCGTGAGCCCGTGGAAACAGCCCGGTCGGCCTATTGTTGAGAAGGGCTGCCTTTCAAGGGACAAAAGGTAGAGGGGGGCAGGCCTACACACGCGCAAGAGAGGCAGGCACATCTGTACAGGGCATAAGCATAAACCGCTGGCCCATTATCGGCACAGTCTCCCCGGCAGCACCGTGGGGGAGGTGTGGTGTGTGTGTGCACGTGTGCGCACGCGCGTGTGCAGGGACTGGCCCCACTCACATTGTCCTGCCCAGCCAGGAGACAGACCCCAGCGCCACGCGCTCTTACAAAGACATCGATTTTCCTCCTCGCCTTCCAGAGCAAGATCAGATGAGCTCCCAGAGTGACACATCCCTAACTTTTCAGTGGGGCTTTCTTTCCCGACTTGTTTGCTTGTACTATATATTTAAAAAAAAAAAACCTGGTCTCTAATTGTGTCCGCGCCCGGGCCGCGTCTTCCCAGCTCCCGCCCGCCAAAGCAAGGAGGGCATGCTGATTATCTGAGCGCGCAGGCTGCTCACAGGGCATCCTGGGCCCTGAGAATGCCAGGGGGTTAGGAGTTGGGGGGAGGGGGATTAATTGCCAAGAAAACACAAGGCTGTGTTGTGACTTTGATTCCATCAATTACCATTATCTTTCTCCGCAGGGCCGCCAACCATCCCCCGGAAGCGGCCGCGTTTAACTTTCTTTGCCAGTCCTGATACCCCGTCAGATTTCTGGTGGTGCCACGCCGCCCGCCTGGGCTCCTTCTGGGCCCTTATCAGCCGCTCCCAGTCAGCCTGGCCCGGCACAGCTGTTCCAGGCCCTCAGCCCCTCACTTTATCTGCTCGCGCAGACCTGGGCCTGGCAAGCGGCGGGCCCGGAGCCTGCTCCGCATTCCCCAGGAAGCCGGCTGGGAACGCAGCCGCCCTGCTCCCAGAATCCTCTGGGAGTTCATTACCAGCCAGGGTACCCCAGCCCGGCAGCCAAGGTGTGGGCCGCGCCGCCCAGCCTCGCCGCCAGCATCATTAAAACTCCAACCTTCTGAAGAGAAGAAAGAACAAAACCACAAATTTAGATTAATAAAGCATTTGTTGATTCTACAGCAATTTAGCAGGCCCCTAAGAAACCCACCAGAGACCCGCGGAGCTCCAGTAATTTTCTGTTATATTATCTTTCTTGTAAAATACTTCCCCAGACAGAGTCCCCAAAGGGGCTCAAATATCACTGTGACTAACCAAAATCAATGTGCACTCACCTATTGACATTTTTACATAGTTTTTGGATTTAGTATCCAGCCGAAAACACAATCAACTCCTCTGCCAAGGAACCGACAGGCACTTAGCTAGTCAGCTATTAGTGTTACAAAGGAAAAAATGCAGGCACCCAGGGGAGCAGGGCGAGGAGGCACTGACGTCAGGGGGTAATTGGGTGTCTGAGAGAAATTGCCAGCGGCTGGCCGGCTCCCCCGGGGCCGCACAAAGCTGAGCTGTAACTCTAATAAAGGAGAGGAAATTCTAGAAAAGGGGGCTTTGCTACAAAGGAGCCCGGGCAGAAGCCAAAAATAGCCCTTTGGAAATAAATAAATAAATGTGGCCAAAGCGTATAGATCTAAAAAATAAAATAAATCACTGCACAGAGGAGGCTTTCTGGCCTCCCCTCCCTGGACATCTGTTTGGGGCTCAAGGACGCCACCTCCCCCTGCAAGCCTTCCTCTCTGGAACCACGCGGATTTTAGCGCGGGAAGGGGGTTCGCCATCCATTTTGGCAAACAGGATGGGTTTTCTAAAGAACCTAAGTTTGCAATCCCCTCTCCCCCAAAGGCAGTGTCTTCACTGTTTACTTTGAGGCACATAAGGAGGAGGAATTTCTATTGTTTGGTTTGGGTTGTTTTTATGGTTTGGGTTTGGGTTTGTTCCCCAAGCCCCCCCTGCCCCCCGGCCCCCAAGGAGCAGGAGGGCGAGGGGTAGCTCTTATAATGCCACCTCCATTCAATGAAAACTGAAGAGGTTCTTGCCACATAGCTGGAGACTCCCCTGGAAAAAGTCTGTATCCTTGGAAGTGGGTTGAATTTTCTTGCTCGACTACTTCCCCACCCATCACCGCGGCTCTCAACCCTGAGGTCAGAGGCTACGAATGCATCTGGGCAGACTTCACGGCCTCCCCCAACGGAGGCCAAGGTCTTCGGGAGGAAGGAGGACAGGAAGATGGCAGCTCCCACCCTGCTGCTCTGGAACCAGGCCCCAAGCTGGGAGATGGCCTCCCGTGGGAGCCTGCAGCCCTCAGAAGACCCGGGGAGGGGGCCGGGAGAGGATGGTCTGAGACCCAGAGGCCACTGGGACATTCAGGTCTTCTTGGTCAGGCGGGAGAGGGTGGCTTGGGGAAAGAGATGGCGAGAATGGGATTCCCGGGATCAGATTCTATTTCATCGCTTTGAAAGAAAAAAGAAAAATAGGGCCAGGATTTAAAAAAAGAAGAAGAAGGAAGGAAGGAAGGAAGAAAGGAAGAAAAAGAAAAAAGCAGAATGCACTCCAACCCAAAGCGACATGGAAATTGGTCTGAACAAAGGTCTTCAGCTAAAAATGTCAAATCAGCGCCACAGGGCTCCCTGCCCTCTCAGCCTTGGAACCCCTGCTGAAGCCCATGGGCCCTGCTGGGAGGAGAAAAGTCCCCTCCCGGGGTCTGCCCAGGGCTGTGAGCCCGCAGCCCCACCCACCAAGACACCCCAGGAGCCACCACCGGAGCTTCCTGGCTGGGGGTCGGGCGGTAGGGGGTGGGGGGAGGGTGGCTGAGGCACAAGGGCCCCAGTTCCTTTCCTCACCAAGCGCCCAGCGTTGGCAGGAGGAGGAAAATCCGCCTGGAAAAAAAGAAAGGGATCCTACAACTGACAGCCCAGGGGAGGGAAGCTCAGGAATGCGCCAGCCAGCGCCCTGGCACCAAATCACAAACCTTGAATCAATGATGCAATTGCTTAATTAATCAGCCCGCTCAGGGTGGGTGCATAGGATCTCTGTGAGTGTCTGACCCAACCAGCTCCTGATGGGCAAACCCCCCTCCTCGGGCCCCCTCTGCTGGACCCACGGGACCACAGATGGTTGAGCACCGTCTGGGAGTCTCACCGAGGGGGGAAAAATGTGAGTTCCCGAGTCCCCTGTGTGATCCAGTCACTCTGGCAGAAAGGAGGAGGGAGGAGGGAGAAAGAGGGAGGGAGGGAGGGGGGGCGGAAGGGGGAGGGAAGAGGGAGGGTCTTATCAGCAACTTAGAATTTCTTGGCCTTGGCGGCAGCAAGTTAGCTCTCTCAATGTTATTTGCTTGTCCCAGTCAATGAGACTGTAATAGAAAGAGAGAGCGAGAGACCTCTTTTCAGCAAGCCAGTGAATGCCAGATTTAGAAAGGAAAAAAAGCAGCTTAAATTAACCCTAAGGCTTAACATGTGGAAGTCTTGTAACTTTTAAAAATACAATACCGAAGGTGAGCGTGCAGACAAGAGCTCGAACAAGGCACACACAGAAGCTGGTGTGTGTGTGTGTGCGTGTGTGTTGAGGGACAGGAGAACATCCCTTCTGTCTTTGCAAGACTTCAGCAACAAAACACTTGCAAAAAAAAGTGGCCGGCAACCTCACTATTTCCTATTCTGATGGCCCCGACTGGGAGAGAGGGTTTGAATCCAGTTCGCACGGGGGGGTTGGACCCTCTCCAAGGTTGATTTTCTCATCTTTAATGCACAGAAGGGAGGGGAGGAGAGGGGAGGGGAGGGGAGGGGAGGGGAGGACAGTGAGCGGGCCAATATCTCAAACCGACCCCAAACGGTTAATGATAATGAGCCGGCGCGCGCCCCAGGAGTTTAACAGCTCTAAGGAAGAGGGGAGACCCCGGGAGAGGGGGGCACGGCAGAGGTGTTTTCAATTACCAAAAAGAAAAATAATTTATTTTTAAACAATAGCCCCTCGACACTGGGTGTTTAAAGAGAATATGCCCCGGCCCCTAAAATATCAAAGTGAGATTTAAAAATAGAAAAGTCATTTCCCCCCTTCCCCGTTGCAGATTTTACTGTAGCGTTCTAGAAGGCAGATTAAATGAAGGGAGCTCAAACACACTCAATTTTGTCCTTTAGCAAATTCTTCTCTTTCACTCTTGCATGAAGAAAAAAAATCTCCCCACAGAGTTTTTCTCTTCTTCCTGGTGTGGATCTGGGCCCCTGCAGTGCCCTGTGTAATTTCCAGTTCCTCAGAATTCAGGTATTAATAAAGACCCCATGGGGACTTCCAACAATATAACCCTACATTTTGAGGCATTATGAAAGGAAACCCCCAGGGGTCTGTGGCTCAAATTTCTGAAATGTAGGCATTGTAAAAGGCACCCCAGGGGATGCCCGCAATAGAAATCTGCTGAATTCAAAGCATTTTGGAAGTCCTGGTGGGAGTCATTACTCCCACTGGAAGCTTTTTACAAAACATGTGTTGCTGACATGTTGACAGATTGCTCAGTGAAGTGTTTAGGTGCATGCACAAGGCGGGCCTTTGGAGACGCTCCGCGCTGCCAGCGACTCTCCCAACGCTGGAACCAGTACCATCCATATTTCATAACAGGGGAGGCCGAGGCAGCCGGGGACAGGAGGAGTGTTCTCCGAACCAGCAGCGAGCCTCGCACCCCTCCGCCGCCGCGCCACTTCAAGTGGGCCGGCCCAGTCCTCGCCTTTGGAAGCGGGTCTCTGCTGCACAGCTGTGATAGTCCTTGTATCCCTGCCAAGGGCTTTACTGAAGGAATCTTGAGGCGACCTCACTGATCACTGCAAGGCGTCGGGCAGACCGAACCGGGGGGGGGGTGGGTGCCGGGCGGGGGGTGCAGCGGGGGGCGGCTGGCAGGACCGTCACCGCCACCGCACCCCCCACCAGCCCTCCAGGAGAGGCCGCATGGCGGGGAGGGGCTGGAACTGGGGTGCACTGGTCTTGACAGCGTTAAGCTCGCCAAAGTGATCTGTGACTTTAATAAGGCAGAGGGGCTCAGAGGAATTAGCTGCCTAGGTGATGGGGGCCGGAGATGGATGGAAATGTATTCATGGCCTGGTGGGCCAAGGGCCAGGCTGGGGCCCTGAGGAGGTCGGCTCACCCACAGCCCCCCAGCCCCACGCGCTCCGAGGCGCTCGCTCCAAAAGACTTCCTCAGCCACTCGAGGAGCGAGCACCAAGCAGGCCTCGCTGCGTGCACACACGCACACACGCACACACGCACTCACACTCTGTGGCAGGATAATGCACCATATGCCCGTGTTCATAAAATTTTAAAGGTAAAAGCGGATGTAATGTGATAAATGTGTATATGTGTTGATAGGAACACACACACCAATACATAGGCATGCACATTCCAGCGTGGGGTCTTTTCCTTCCTCCGAGGCTCCGCTTTTGCCTTCAGGACCCCCACCCCCGCCACCTCGTGCCCCAGAATGAGAGAGGCGACCTGTCTCAACCACGCCACGGCCACTGGAACACACAAAGAAATCTTCTCTAGAAATTTTGGTTGCTTCTTTTAAAATTCTCTTTGTACTACCATACCATGACGTGGCGGGCTTGGGGTTGTCCTTCATTGATTTTTTTTTTTTCAAAGCATGTTAAGAAATAATCATCATTTCTGCTGGGCACCAGAGCATTTAGAATCAGGGGTGAGGGGGGATTATGGGGGATGGTAACCACATGTCTAGCCCAGCCCTACATTTTCCCAGGATTTCACCTCCATGCTAGAAACTGACTTTGGAGTTGGCCTGTAGGAAACACGTTCTCACCCTGGTGGCCTTCCTCTTCTTTCTCCTCCTTTCAAAAGCAAATTGCATTTCCATAGACAAATGGCTTTTCCAAGAGAAGGGTGCAAAATTGCATTCTCCCAAGCCCCCCACAGCCTTCTGGGGACATTGGTTCCAGAGGTACCTGACAAGGGAGCCTCCACCCTGGGTGTCAGCCCTCAGGGAGGCCCCCTAAGGGATGGATAAGGCTCCACTGACTGAAGGAATGCAGTCGTTCCCACCAGCACCTGTAGGTGAGAAAGCTACTTCCGGAGCTGGCTGGCTTGGAGACAGCTCCCAAGGCTCTGGGCCGGGAGTTTTCTATCTGCCGGCTCCCAAGTGCCCAGCTCTGAGATCGGTACATCACAAAAGCACGGAATAGACAATCAGTGTTGAGTGAAGAAGTGAATGGAGACATGGGTGAACAATAAGCTCAAGTCATAGATGAGGCTGTCAAGAGTCAACCCCAAGAGGTAATGTGACTTGAAAAACATAAAATTGATAACAATCTCCCTGTCCCAAAAGAGGAAGGACGGATTTCCCCTTCAGAGCAGACATTGGGGAACCCTCTTCTTCAAAGAGAAAACCGTGATCTTGGACGCTGGTAGAGGCAACTGAACCCAGGCCCCAGGCATGCACTTTCCAGAGGGCTGCTTGGCCCCAGCAGCCAGCGATGCCGTGCCCAGAGGGGGACCACCGGGGGTGGGGGAACCGAGAAGGAGGGGAAGAGTCTTTGGTAGAAACTATTTCTAGGGATGGCACAGCTCCATGTAAAGCTCCCAGTAGGCATGCCAGACCTGTCACATGAGATCCCCCCCTTGAGTCCATCCCCCCACTCCCCCCCCACCCATGCCCCTCCTTCCATCCCACCTGCGGGGCTCTGACTGCTTCTCCTTGGATGACGGGAATCTATGTCTACGTCTGACTAGGGTGACCAGCTTGTCCCACTTTGTCTGGGACTTTCCCAGTTTTAGCACGGAAAATCCTATATTCCAGGAAGCCTCTCGGTCTAGGGCAAACCGGGGCAGGTGGTCACCCTACACCCTTACCCCTAAACTGTAGGGCTCCTTGAAGGTAGGGGCCAGCATAGAGCCTGCTACAGAAGAGGTGTGTGATAAACATTTGTTTAATCCATGCCTGAACAAATTAAGGCTTTTGACCCTAGTTTCCAGCAGGCCTGAGGGGGTACAATGGTTGCTCAGCTCCCAGGTAAGCACACAGCGAGGGCACCAGGCGCACAAAGCAGCATCAGGCCTGCCCTTGGAGGCCTTCGAACGTGGCTGCTGAAGCTGGGAGGCGGCCAGGACCTCCGCACCCCACCGGGGTTCCTCCCGCCCACAACCAGCAGCAGCCCCTGGGCCCCCCTGAACCTCCCACCCTCCGGGCCTGGAAGCCACTTAGGAGCAGTCAGCACTGCAATCACTAACCTTTAGGCAGCTCTCCGTCCACCCACTCCCAGCCCAACCCCTCCAAGCCTTTGGGCTTGACTCTTAGAGGTGCAACAACTGCAGACTGGGATATAGAGTGTTCTTTCTGGGAGAAGTCAGGAGGATACTTGGAGTAGGGAAAAGAAAAAGGCCCAAAGTACATGCTTCGTTAGCTCTGGCCATGATGGGAGAAAGAACACCATCCGGACCATTCGTTCATCCAGCAAACACATCCCATGAACCCTCCAGCCAAATGCCAGCCCCTGGGCGAACACGGGTGAAGAGGCAAGGTCCTGGCCTTCACAAGCCCCGTGGGTGGGCTGCTGGGATGGCTGGGTCCCATCTGGCCCCAGGGGACTGCAATACCCACCTGAACACAGCCAGACAATGGAACACGATAATGCCGATTCGTGGAAGCTTTAGGAAAGTATTTAACAATATGATACACTGTTTACAATCTCTAGGTACTTGGGAAAAAGCAGACTGCAGAACCAGAATCAGGAAGGACAAACGCCAAGACCCTGGATCTCTGGACAGTGGTTAGGTTTTATCTTCTTCCTCTGGCTTGTCTTTATGTAATAGATCTTCCACAACGAATTCACCTAATAATTAGCACAAAGCAAGAAAAATGTATTTGGGGGGCGCCTGGGCGACTCAGTTGGTTAAGCGACTGCCTTCGGCTTAGGTCATGATCCTGGAGTCCCTGGATCCAGTCCCGCATCGGGCTCCCTGCTCGGTGAGGAGCCTGCTTCTCCCTCTAACCCTCCCCCCTCTCATGTACTCTCTCTCTCTCTCATTCTCGCTCTCTCAAATAAATAAATAAATCTTAAAAAAAAAAAAAAAAGAAAGAAAAATGTATTTGGTAAACAAGGGTCTGCTTACTGCTCAGGGGTCAGGGGAGGCTTCCGGGGAGGCAGGAAAGGATAGTCTGGCTTTGCCAAGGAAGCAAACGGTGTGGGGGGGGGAGGGGGGCTGGGGGGGTTCCAGGCAGAGAGAATGGCACAGACAAGCCCACGACAGACTTCAAGGACAATGGCCAGGCGGGAGGCGGTAATTCAAGCTGGAAAACCAGGGACAGACCCCACCACCCGTGGCCACTTGAGTAAAGAGCCGAATTTTGGTTTCATGGGCATTGCAGGCTGGCATCCCTCAAGGCCCTGACCCATCACACCGCTCCACATCAAAGGTGAGGCCACATTTGCCTGGGAAGAACTGGTTTCCATCCTTTGGTTAACAAGATGGGCGGGGCCGCAGTCCAAACAAGGTGGAGGCTCCGAGCTCTCCCCTCCAAGCTAGCCCTTGCTCCAGCATCTGGCCACGCAGACGCGCTGGGACCAGTCCCGGCCCATCCAGCAGGCACTGAAGCTGCGGCCCCACGTCCGAAGGGGGCTCGCTGCCTCGTGAGGGTGGGGGCTGCGGTCTCAGCTGCTCCGTTCCCGACAGAGCCTGGCGTGATCGGGCCCAGGAGGTAGACGACTTCTGGCCGCCGGAGGGACAGCTACCACCGAACGCAGAGTCCAGGTGTCAGGAGGAAATTAAAACAAATGACCCCGCCGCATTTTTTATTATCCATTCATAAAAAATACAAGAGCGAGATGGGAGAAAAATAGGTCACTTCGGTGAGATTTACAGTGATTTAGAAATCTAAACATCACCCAAAGGTCTCTGGAGTCCATCTGGCTTCTGAAGGCCAGGTCTGCCTGACCCAGAAGGGAAGAGAGGGCCCACAAGTACAGAGCAGAGTGGGGTTAAGATCTGCACACCCGTGACACGATGGCACCTTCATCCACACAGCATGAGTGGCTGCAGGCCGCATGAGCGCTGGCCCCACAGGGAAAACCCATCAGCCACCCCCCAGAAGGACCCACAGATGTGTCTACTCTCCACACGGCAGCCACAGCCCCAGTCATGTCACACCTTGCCTTATCCCCTCCGATGGCATCCAAGGAAGGACCTGCATTACCTGGCCCCAAAAGACTCTCAGCCCGATCCTACACCCTCATGTCCCTGCTCTCTGGATCCCTACATTCCTGGCTTCCTCGCTGGTCTTCCAACCCTCTGCAGCACCGCTGCTTCCCCAGGGCCTTTGCATACACTCTTCTTTTTGTCTGCAGCACTCTCCTCTGGAGACTTTACCCACGATCTCTTACTCATCCCAGACCCAGGGCCAAGACTCTTAGAGGCCCTGCATATAGAAAAGAGTATGCTCCACCCTCACATGATTCGAATGAAATAGAACAAAACCCACTACACTGTAAAATAAGAGTGATGAAGTCTTGACAAAATTTTTATTGATTCATTTATCTGTGCAACCTCTCAAGTTTTTTAAAAAAATACTTAAAATCAAATTTTTACAAAAGAACTTTCTCCGGTGGGGGTGGCCCTGCCTTACCAAGACCCTGAAGCACTAACTTGGATGCAGTACGGTTCAGATCTCAGCCCCAATTTCACCACCTCCAGGAAGCCCTCCATGACAGCTTATCGTTACCAGCCCCAGCACAAAGACCAGATGCAGAGGCCCTCTCAGCATTTTCACAGCTCCACGTACCTTCCCCTTCAAGCCTTTAGGGCAACTGTGATTTTCCCATTGTCTGTATGATTCTCCAAGCACACTATGAGCTCCATAAAGGGAACAATGCCCACCTTGCACACCATCATGCCCTGCTTAGAACATAGCATGTGCTCAAGAAAGAGCTGTTGAACAAATAAATAGAACAATAACAGCATGAATAAATCAGGGAGGATGACTGGCATTACAAACGCAATCACCAAAGAACCACGAGGAGCCACCACGTAGCTCCTGAGAGGAGCCTAGTCCCCTAGGGAACTGAAACCGTTCTTCTAGCAAACCTGTGCAAGAAGCCTACTACGTGCCGAGCCTCAAGGACACAAGGATGAACAAGACACACCTTCTCCTCCAGCCTCTCTGCCCAGAAAAGACAGATACATCAGAAACCCATGAGAAAAGGGAGCCTCCAAGTGCTAGGGGAAGCTAAGGAAACAGAGGTGAACTTCAGAATGCTCCCTCACTTCCGTGTCCTGTGTCCCCCTCCTACGGCGCGGGTCAGGATGGTGCTGTCCTCAGTGGGTGCCCCCCTGCTGGGTGCAGCAGGGGCACACAATGTGGCTTTTCCTTGAAGTACACAGGATTATTAGGACTCGCATTCCCCTTAGTGCCCAGCATGCTATGTTCCCTAATGCAACACACATTGATCAAGCTCCTTCTCCATGCCAGACACGGTGCCCACTTCTAGGGACGTGAAGACCAGGCCACGGTCCCTGCCCTCAACAACGGCCATGTCAGGCTCGATGGCTCTCAACCACGTGTGGCAATAGCTCCCTTCGGGGGCACCTTTTCAAGTGCGACAATAATCAGGGAGGTTGCTGCTGGCATCTAGTGGGCAAGACCAGGGGTGCTGAATGTCCTGTAAAGCAAGTGACAGTCCCTCAGAATGATGAAGTATCCGGCTCAAATGCCACCCCAAGGTTGGAAATTCTAGCACAAATCTATCAGCTGTAAGCAAACCGACAAATTCTCCCTTGACTTGGCTACAACTGCTGGAGGCCGGTGTGCCAAAAGTGCAAAGTCAAAGGATTTACAATCCCCCAAGGTGAGATCCGCCAGATGTGTCCAGCTTCGGCCCTAGAAAAACCCCAGCTCCCACCAAAACGCTCCTTCCCCTCTTCCCCGGTCCTCCCTGCCTCCACCATTTGCTGAGTGATCCCAAAGTCCTTGCTACTCCAAGTGCGGTCCAGGTACCAGGAGTATCTGCGTCCCGAGAGCTGGGAGCAAATGCAGAACCTTGCTCCTCCCCCGCCCCAGAGCTGCCAAATTAGAATCTGCATTCTTGCAAGATCCCAAGTGACCCATACGCACTGGAAACAGCCTCCCTGGCACTTTCTGTTCACAAGCCCTCCTGGGGCAGAGCAAGAGAGGGAGGCTCCAACCACCTCAGGCGCCTCCATCCCCCACCACCCCATGTTTCCTGCATCCTCAGTGAGAGATGCCATAGAACCCTCATGAACAACAGACCAGGTGTCACGGGACAGGTGCGCAGCTCTTTTCTCCCTACTCAGCTCAAAGGACGGACAACGAGAGCGGGACCTTGCCCCCAGAACAGCCCGAACACGTGTCAGCCTTCAGAACACAACTGGGGAAGATTCACACTTATGCCCCAGATAAGTAAAGGGGTGACGTGTCAGTGCAAGGGCACTCTTTTTGCTGTTCCTAAGGGGCTTACTGCCCCTGAGGGGACCCAGAATGGGCATAAAATGAGGGCCGAGATGCCTTCCTCAGAACCACACCAACACCTGTGTTCCTACCCCCAGGCTGAACTTGGGGGTGCTCTGGAATTTTGATCCAAGACTCATTTCATGCCTACTCTCCCAGGAAGACTATAACTTCCCAGGGGCAGGATCTGACTCCCTTTTGTAGATACCTCAAGCCACAAAACTGATCTGGCACAGTATCTGATACCAAATAAGAACTGGGGTTACAGTTGAAGGACAGGGTGGGATGGATGGAGTGGGATGGATGTGATGGCATGGTATGGATGGGATGGGATGGGATGGGATGAGATGGGATACGGTGGGGTGGGGTGGGATGGGATGTGGTGGGATAGGGTGGGGTGGGGTGGGGTGGAATGGGATGGGATGGGGTGGGGTGGGGTGGGAGGGAATGGGATGGGATGGGATGGGGTGGGGTAGGGTGGGGTGTGATGGGATGGAATGGGATGGGATAGGATAGGGTGGGGTGGGATGGGGTGGGGTGGGGTGGGGTGGAATGGGATGGGGTGGGGTGGGGTGGGATGGTATGGGATGGGGTGGGGTGGGGTGGTATGGGATGGGGTGGGGTGGGGTGGGGTGGGGTAGGATGTGATGGGATGAGATGGGATGTGATGGGATAGGATGGGGTAGGGTGGGATGGGGTGGGATGGGGTGGTATGGATGGGATGAAGTGGGATGGAGTGGGGTAGGCTGGGATAGGGTGGGGTAGGATGGGATGGGATAAGGTGGGATGGGGTGGGATGGGATGGGATGGGGTAGGGTCGGGTGGGGTGGGATGGGATGGGATGGGGTGGGATGGGGTGGTATGGATGGGATGGAGTGGGATGGAGTGGGGTAGGCTGGGGTAGGGTGGGGTAGGATGGGATGGGGTGGGATGTGATGGGAGAGATGGGATGTGATGGGATGGGATGGGATGGGATGGGATGGGATGGGATGGGATAGGGTGGGATGGGGTGGGATGGGATGGGGTAGGGTCGGGTGGGGTGGGATGGGATGGGGTAGAGTCGGGTGGGGTGGGATGGGATGGGGTGGGATGGGGTGGTATGGATGGGATGGAGTGGGATGGAGTGGGGTAGGCTGGGGTAGGGTGGGGTAGGATGGGATGGGGTGGGATGTGATGGGAGAGATGGGATGTGATGGGATGGGATGGGATGGGATGGGATAGGGTGGGATGGGGTGGGATGGGATGGGGTAGGGTCGGGTGGGGTGGGATGGGATGGGGTAGGGTCGGGTGGGGTGGGATGGGATGGGGTGGGATGGGGTGGTATGGATGGGATGGAGTGGGATGGAGTGGGGTAGGCTGGGGTAGGGTGGGGTAGGATGGGATGGGGTGGGATGTGATGGGAGAGATGGGATGTGATGGGATGGGATGGGGTGGGATGGGATGGGGTAGGGTCAGGTGGGGTGGGATGGGATGGGGTGGGATGGGATGGGGTAGGGTCGGGTGGGGTGGGATGGGATGGGGTGGGATGGATGGGATGGGGTGGGATGAAGTGGGGTAGGCTGGGGTAGGATGGGGTGGGATGGGATGGGATGGGATGGGGTGGGTTGGATGGGATGGGATGGGGTGGGTTGGATGGGATGGGATGGGGTGGGTTGGATGGGATGGGATGGGATGGGATGGGATGGGATGGGATGGGATGGGACAGGACAGAATGTATGAGAGAGAATGGAATGCAAGAAAGGTTGGGCCCAGCAATGCCCCTTTCTCACTATCAGCCATGGAAAAAGTGCTCCTGTAGGGAGACATGTACAAGAATGTTTACTACAGCCAACAATTAGAAACAACTTAACTGCCCATCACCAGGGGACCAGCTACATAAACCATGGCACATCCACGCTATACAATGCCATCATGCAACAGTTAAAGAATAAGGGGGATCTATATACCAACATGCAAAACTCTCTAAGGCATAGTATTGGGGGGGGAATCCATTGCAGAATGATAGATCCAATATGGTATCATTTATTTTTTTAATAAAAAATCAATATGACATTGTTTCTATGGATACACATATACCATATTTCATCAAATCTAAGTCCCCATGGGTTGTAAAAGGCACTATTTTACATACCACTAAAAGAAGAAAAAAAAAACTATCAATTAAACCGTGACCAGCCACTAATTGTAGGATTCATCTCAACGACAGAGATGGGTTTTTTTTGTTTTTTGTTTTTTGTTTTTGTACAACAACAGAGATGTTAAAGTGTGTCCTGGAACCTATGAAACGCAGTATTATGCAAATTTGGAGTCGAAGGTCTTGAAGTACGCCAGCCAAACTAGTGATTGCAAATTAACGTGGGGTAGGTGGTGGTGGGCAGGATGGAGACTTCAGCCGAATCTGCATCTGAAACTTTCACAAATGGAATACATTTATGTGTTAGTGCTATTCAATAATCTCTAAAAATGAACAATGAATCATGGAACACTTTATCTAAAACTAATGATGTAATGTATGGGGATTAACATAAGAATAAAAAAAAAAGAAAGAAAGAATCTCTAAAAATGTTTTTTCACTAAAGAGCGAGGAAAGTCTCCTCCGCCCCTCACTGAAAGGTGAGGCAATGCTGAGAGCACTGGACGGGTCCATGAGTCACCACAGAGACGGGGACTTTCCAGGGCGCGAGGCCAGGGTGGGGCTCGGGTGGGTGGGCGAGCGAGACACGCCAAGCTCCGTGAAGAGGAGAAGGAAGCGCTTCTGAATGTCCAGTGGGGACGTGTCACGGAAAAAGAAACAACAGGAAGGGAATTTGATTTGGGGAAAGAATTTGCCATCGACTCACAGACTAACACAAGGCTACTTGGGGGGCCCCAGGGTTGCCCCCCAAAACGGCTCCTTCATCTACCCTTGCTGCTCTCTGCAGAAGCTGCCTGGAAAGTCATAATGCCATCCTGAATGCATCACTCACAAGGGATCTCCTTGGACTCAAGCTTCTAATTCCGCCTTAATATCCAATTCTGTGTGTCAGGGAGAGCTGAACCTCGGCCTGCAGCAGCCGCGTCACCTTGCCTTGCGCACAAATAAAAATAGCTTTGGTGCTCGGAACACAGGTTCCCTTGCCTTATCCTCTGGGGGTCCCGGGAGCGGTGCAGCCAGCGAATGGAAACCGTGCGCGGTATAAATACATAATGAACAAAGAGGCTCCTCAGAAGCATCCTTGACCTTCCTGCTTTCCTTGACTTCTCCCCTGCCATTGTCCCCAGTGAAGCCATAAATGGAATGACACCGTTGAGGGGGGTGACGGCCACAGAGTGCCTTCCTTGCCAATTTCTCCAGTAGTTAAGCAGTAAATGGTGTTAATCGGAACGAGAGTCTATTCCGTTCTCCATTTATGCAAATAACAAAGTTCTGGCAGCTCAGACCGTGATTTGAACAGCTCCACCTGCCAGGAGCCAGGCCTCACATCTGACAGATCTGCTCCTCTGTTCCCATAATCTGCAGCCTGACGGAGCAAGACCGAGTCACAGACTAGTACCACGTCCCAGGGAAAGAGAACACCAAAAGCCAAAAGCCCCACGGCAACCTGACAAAGCCCCAAGCTCCAAGACAAACACGTAGCTCCAACGCCCCCAAACAAGTTCACACGGGAAAAGTTCTCCTTTTATAAACTGGGGTTCATCCCCAAAAGTTGACTTCTCAGCAGCACCCAAGCCGGCCCCAGGGGCAGGGGCGATGCAGAGGGCGCTGGTCATTGGCCCCTCCGGATCCACGCTCCTCCCTTCTCCACCCTGCTCTGTGTCCCAGGAAGCTGACCAACAGGCTCCTCTGCTTTGGGGCTCCTGTTAGGTTTAGCCCAGGGGTCCGGCAGAGACTGGAGGGTAGGAAGGGACAGAGTCGGGGTATTTATTCTCCTGGCATGCTCCCTGGCTTGTCGCAGGTTGCCTGTCACCAGGGAGCTCACAGCTACAGGGGCAGTCTTCTCCGGGTTCCAGCAAAAGCCCCTCCGTGTGCCCCATTACATTCTCCAACGTGGCCAGGAAGTCCCGAAAATGCTCCCCCATCCCGGTTGGCCTCCCTTCGACCTACCCACCTCCGTAAAAAGGGCCCCTTATTAAATGCTCTTCAATTACCTCGTTTGAATGTACCATCTGTTTTCTGTTGGGACCCTGACTAAGGGGTATGTTTTAAACAATTTTTAAGTAAATGTGTCGACACAAGGTGTTTGTGAAGATGGTGATAAAAAGCCGTTAGAGGATGCGGTGTAAAATATGTCATCAGTGAGAGTGACACGAGATCAACAAAAAAACCAAAACCAAGATCAGTGGTGAGGCAAGTGGCCCGTGGCAAAGGTGGTCGGAGGGCAAAGCCTCCCTAGGTACCCACACCCCTCCTGCCCCGGACTCCCCAGGCCCTTCCCTCTGTGACTCGGCACTTCTCCCTGCAGGTCTGCCACCCCCACCGTGGGGAGAACAAACCACCCTGGCTGGACCCCACGACATGCAGACACTCCACCGGTGCTCCTCAAATCCCACCCCGGGGACCTTCGGGTCTTCCCGTGCTCCCCGTGTGCACCCCAGGGTTTATTAGGCATTTGTCCATCTACCTCTTCATTACCCATCTCCCCTGCCAGAACAAAAGCTTCCCGAGGGCAGGGACCTGCTATATCCCTAACACCTATCATGGCTTGGCACGTAGTAGGGACTTTATAAAAAACTAGAGGTCCAGCATGCAAAACATCCCTATCCCCTGGAAGAGCGGCATACATCCTCTGGTTTGTCTTTTGGTCTCAGGGTGCAGGTGGGACGAAGTTTCTGAGGCCAGGAAGGGAGGTGTGTTCTTGGTGGTACACCAAGGCGGCTCCTCTCCAGACAACGGGAGACTGTCCACAAGAATCCCTGGGCCTTAGCCAGCCACAGGAGTGACAAATGGAACAACCTGGCACCACGTCCAACAAAATCATTCAATAAATATTTCCCGAGCACCTACTATGTGCTGGGCCCGTGTTAGGCCAGAGACAGATACAGGCATGAGAAAGAGAGCACACCGCTGTTCTCAAGAGGGTCAACTTCTAATAGCAAAGCCAAAAAAAATCAAAAAGAAAATGGGAAATAAAAAGAATTACAAGAAAGGAAATCAAAGGGGACGATTTGACAGACGGTGAAGGAGAACTACTCAGGCTGGGGAGTGGGGGCGTCAAAGAGGGCCTCTCTGTGGAGGGGGCACTGGAGCTAAGACCCACGGGGAAGCGAAGGGGAGATCCTCGTGCAAACCTGAAAGAGCATCCAGGTGGAGAGAAGAGGTGGAACAAAGGCCCTGGGGCAGGAATAATTAGTCTCGGGAGGAGGAACCCACGGGGAGTAGGAGAGGCAGGCCCAGGGCTGTGAAATGGATTCATCCTAAGTGCACCAGGAGAGGGGCAGAGTCAGGTGGAAGCAGCCCTGGGAACAGATGCTGGGAAGCAACTGGAAGGCCACAGACAGATGCCAACCGTCTCTCCTCCCCAGTCCCCCTACCCCCTGCCCTCCACCACCTTCTTGCCACCTCCTCATCACTCAGCCCCTACCAGCCCTCCGAGGGGTCAGACCTGCTCCGGGAGATCTGGTCTTGTCACCCTCTGCCACTTGGCAGTGCTGACAACCACACAGCCAACCACTAGGCCAGGCCGGGACTTCGGGCATCCAGGGTGGCGGGGTGGCGGGGTGGGGGAGGGGCCCGCGGGGGGGTGCTCCCGCCAGGCCAGTGGCCACGCCTCCCCACCAGCACAGCTGCCCCACAGCCCCAGTCTTCCCAGAGGACCCCCTCCCCAGAGCAATGATGTCATTCCCAAAGGCAGCCAAATTCTAGCCAGTCAACTCCAAAATAAAACTGTTTAACACAAAATGAAGCATTTTATAATCCCCTGTACATTTTTTCCCTAAGCTGGCACACACAGTGTTTAAAAACACTGCCAAAACACTCAACCAATAGTTCGGCTTTATTTTAGACCAGTGCCAGAGTTAAATTTCGGATTTCCTTGCTCCTTTCCCGGTCCGGAAACCCCCCGACCCGCATCCCGGCCCCGCCCCCACCCCCACCCGCACCCGCACCCCCAGCCCCACCAAGCCTTCGCCGCAGCATCACAAGCAGTTGTTAACTCCCTCTCTAAGGCCAGGCCAGGCCGATCCCCTGCTGGCTGCACTCCTTGAACCACACGCCTGAGGCAGCAGGAGATAAATTTGGTTGATTTTTCATTTTGTTTGGGGATGTTCTTTATTTTCCTGTGTTTAGGGTGTCATTTGAGGGACGCCAATCACAGGATCTCAAGGTTCGGAGGAACCCCTCTCTCCATCAATCTTGGTGCTCAAAGGGACAGAACCAAGACCAATTCAAGGGGCCACAGGGACACCCACTCTGGCCCACATATGAAGAGCAACTTTGTATTTTGTTCTTGCTCCCCCTTGCTCCCCCACTGCTTTGATGCCCAGCTTCGACCAGATCTCCCACTGCTCAGCCCCATCCAACCATACATTTTACCCAGAAGTGATAGTAAAGATACCAACCACTGGCTCACCTTCATAGGAGCAGATGGCCTCTGCACTGGCAGGACTGGCCATGCTCATCCCCACCCCTGAGGTCAGGTCACCTACTCTGGACTCTTTGGTCAAATAGCATAAGCTCCTTCCCTCTTTGGGCTGATGCTGCCTAAGAGCATCCATCCCTCCCCCACCCCGTTCTTCTGCTAGCAGCACCCTGATTTCCTCTGGGGAACATCTCTGGGTCTGCCATTCAGAGCACTCCATTCTGCCTGAGCCAAAAGCCAATACAACATTCATCAGAGCCAGGAGATGCAGGAAGACTGGGTTCCAAAGCCTTCGCCAGGGTCCCTGGATGTAGCCACACCTGAAGCTGGTGCTAACTACATCTGGATTTTCTAGTTACCTGAGCCACTAAATTCCCCTACTTGACTGAAGCAAAATAGGGTTGAGTTTTCTGATACCAGCCACCGAGAAGCCTAACTTCCCAAACTGCAAGCATGGCTTTGAGGACCGCCCCCCTCTCCATCTTCCCCTGAACCCCTCCCAGCCCCGGTCTCTCCAGCAACACAGGACTGAGCTCTTGCCTCCTCATCCTGCTTCTGCTGACACAGCCTCCGAGCACGCTAACCGTTTTGGCAGGGAACCCGCTATTTGTTTTCCCGCTCATACTGCTCACACGGGCCTTGGCCAGCACTCAGCTACACCACAGAGGGAACCAGGCGGTTCTTCAGAACAAAATAACTACATGCAGGTCAGTTTAAGAATCTCGTGGCCAAAGCCTGCGAGGGGCTAGGTGCTATAAAAGGTAAGCTCCAGAAGGCCAGGAACTACTGTCCGTTTCACTCACTACTCTATCCCCTGTGTCTAAAATAGTTCCCAGCTCATAGTAGGTGCTTTATGAATGAATGAATACATACCAGGGGGTGCTGTGATTCTAAAGAACACATTTTTCTTCTGAGCAGTGGTTTGCTTTCTTCTTTTGGGCGCGGGGAGTTGTAGCCTAAGTAAGGGACACGGGAAGAGACCACCAATAGCTTTCAGCTCTAATAAAGGACTCTCGGAGAACAATACTTTCTAGTTGCCCCTTGTACCCCAAAACCAGGTCAGGATCCGGCTGGAGGCTATTCCGATCTTCACTGACAGGCATTTCTCAAAGCTTTTCAAACCTCAAATTGGAGGAAACCAAGATTTATTACTTGGGAAACACAACTGTCAGGTCTTTACGCCCAACAGATTGAGGAATCCACACGCGCCTGCGGGAGAAAGCACCAGGGCCTCTCCGAGGGTTCCGGTCCCTGTGACCATCAGGGACAGCAGTAGCAGGCAGGAGCAAGGAGGGCTGGGCTAATGAAACTGTAGTCTTGACGGGAAAGGGACTGACCAGAGTGCCGCATAACTGACCCTGGGTTTGCTCAGTGACGCTGAGATTTGGGAACCATATATGTATCCATTGGGGGAAACCACTTATTACTGAAATACCTATAGAACAAAGAAAAACATCTTGTTATTGCAACTTTGGAATACTTTATCTGTCCCCCTCCTTCACCCCCTGAAGCTGATGGTGGGTGATGTGACTTGGGGTCACCCTGGGTTTCTCAGGAGCCGGCACAGCAGACTCATTTAATAGCTGCCCCTCCACACCATCTGGGCACCTGAGCCACTCAAGCCTCAAGGCCAGACCAACTCTCTCCAGCCGGGGTCCAAGGCCTGGACACGATGTGCCGGAGGCCCAATAGCCGGGGGATGCCACCAGGGCATGACTTGCTTCTCCCAGAACTCTGCCCCCAAAGGGCCAAGAGGCAGAGGATCAGGGAAGGAAGAGTGGGCCAGCTTCTGTGGGAGCCCCCAAGGGAGGAGCACAACTTCCACGAAGTTTATAAGAATTCAAGTGTCCAAGTCCCTCCTCCGCAAGAAGCAAACAAAAAGTCCAGTCCAAATGATGTGAGGTTTGTGGGTCCCACACCAGTCCCCTGTCCATCCTGGGAGCTGCACTGCCTCCCGGGTATTACCAGCCACGTCCTGGGGAAAGGGGGGTGCACTCACTAAGCTACCACCTCCCTGTGTGACCTTGGACAAGTCCTACCTCACTGAAGAGCCTGGCCCAGTCCAGGCTTTCAGACTACCTGGGGGGCTCCGGGGCAGGCTGAGGGGGCGGGAGGAGAGATGTAGACAGAGCTCAGAATCCGCAACACCCTTTAACAGAGCGCTCTACGTCTGCCTCCCTAAAGTCCTGAGGTGAGATGGCTAGATTCCATCAAGAGCAAAGTGAATGGACTTGACCATCGATACTCGGCAATCTGGCATTTGATTCAACGACTGTATTTCTCCGTATTTGCCTGCACATCACGCCTTCCTCCTACAGAAGACATCCTGGGAGCCCCCTCCCCAATTCTCAGTCCCCATGGTCTGTATGGAGGTGCCCTCGACTGCCACCACCCTGAGCTACTACGCATGTCTGTCTCCCCCGGCCTTGGGGACGCTTTCGGGGATGAGCCTTGGTCATGGCTACTCCGCTAGGAGTCAACCCCAGGACTCCTGTCCTGGCGACTGGAAAGAGGCTGTTCTTTCTCGGAGGCAGGAGGGTGGGATCCTGAACACCTGGGGATGGGGTCTGTAGACACAGCCTTGGAGCATGTCCCTGGAGGGTCATGCTTGAAGCCAGTCTTTCTTCTCAGTTCCCTGGGCCCATGAATCTGCATTTTTTTGCCGGTCAGCTGGAGTTGAGTATGCACATAGCACGTTAATTGAGGACCTACTATGTGCCAGGCAGCCCAAAGGATCGTGGTGACTTCACTTTCCGGCTAGATTATACATTCCTTGTTAATAGAAACTCTCTTCTCTCTCTTTCTCTCTCTCTCTCTCTGTCTCGCTCTCTCACAAACACACACACACACACACACACACACACAGCCCCAGGCTCACAGTAGGTATGGTATCACAACTTGCTGGCACGACATGTACCTTCTGGAAACTTCCAAGCTGAAATGGATGACAGCAGGCTGGACTCAGAAATATAGACGCAACCAGCCTGAAGGCCAGCTTGGGATTTGTCTTTTCCTCCCAAGACCTTGAGGTCCCGCTGGGTGTACATCCTGGCCCAAACAACAGGAAGCCAGCGGAAGGTTTGGCTGCTGCCAGGAAAGGAGAGGAAACCAGGATCCAGACTGGGCCGGTCCCGGGCCAGTCCTCATCACTCTCCCAAGGCCTCTGCAGGGTCCCCTCACTGAGGCTCATCCCAGGGGGTGTTTGCAGCAGACGCCTTCCCCGTGTCGGGCACCTCACCTGAATTCCACTCTGGCCCACCCCGGACACAAAGGAACCCGCCCTTGGGCACAATGATTCAGAAACCCATTGGGGTAGTCAGGCTAGCTGCGTGGGACAAAAGGAAAAGGAGAGCCCTCAGAAACCTCAGAACGCACGCTTGGGACACACCGTTGCCCGTGGAAACCAAGAGACATGTGGATTCTTCCCACCTTGACCCCTGACCTCTACACTGTTAGATGAGGTGTCCAATTTTTGGAGAGACCCACGGGCCCCACAATGTGATAGCAGCATTCGCTCCACATAATCAAGTCGAGGGGGATACACTCTGTAAACCTGTGGGCCCCACGGGAGGTGAATAATCACACCAGCATCTGAAAAGCAACTCCCCTCCACATGACCTCCAGAAGCCAGGGCACAGCCCGAGCCCAGAGAGAACCACGGTCCCAGGCAGCCTGCCGACTTCCCAGGTGCCTTCTGGTGGGGAACTCGGAGGGCAGGGAGCAGGCAATTTAGGGAAGGTTCTGATCTCACCACGGGCGGGGTAGACCCAGACCGGCCGGTGGCTCACCCTGCCCATCCGCTTTCCTCCAAAATGGCAGCACACTCACAGGACAACGTACACAATCAGCATCCTCTCGGATACCCCCTCAGACGACATCTCTGCACGTGGAAGCATCTCTGATTTATTTATTTATTTAGAGAAAGAGGAAGCGAGGGCACACATAAGCAGGGGTGGAGGGAGGGACAGAGGGAGAGAATCTCCAGCAGACTTCCCGCTCAGCGTGGAGCCTGGCGCGGGGCTGGATCCCATGACCCTGAGATCACAACCTGAGCCGAAACTGAGAGTCGGACGCTTAACCGACTGCACCACCCAGGTGCCCCTGGAAGCATCTTTTAAAGACCGTGGGAAAGCCAGCTATTTAAAGGCCACCCAGGGCACGTCACCTTACAAGTCACGGAATGCTTTTGTGGAGTGAATACCTTCTCCACTGCGTTACCTTTTATTTAAATAAACAGTTCCTACATCCCCAGCACCCAGAAGGGTCCCTACACATAGCACATGCTCAATACTTGCTCAATGAGTAAAGCATCTCTTCCTTCTCTAACTCCCCCTTCTGATGATTCATTCGTTGAAGACCTACTATGCCCAGGCATGGCTCACGGATTCTTTCTTTTTACAAGCTCATACCTGCCTAATTGCTGACAGCTTTTCCCTCATGGAGGTTGTGGCTCCCTGGAGACAAGAGCAACAAACTTTTCTTGAGCACCTACTATGTGTTCTAGCTATAGGCCAACACTACCCTGGGGACAGAGAGGAGAACAAGCCCTGGCATCAAGGCATATGTCCTTACCAGCACAGTGGGCTTGTAAATATTTGCCAATCTGGTAGGTTAAAAATAATAGGTAGTTTCTTGTGGTCTAAATTTACAGTTCTCGGGGTGCCTGGGGGACTCAGTCGGCTAAACGTCCAACTCTTGATTTTGGCTCAGGTCACGGTCTCAGGGTCGTGAGGTGGAGCCCCTCGTCGTCAGGTTCTGTGTGGAGTCTGCTTGAGATTCTCTCTCTCTCTCTCTCTCTCTCTCTCTCCCCCTCTGCCCCTCCCCCCGCCCCCACTCCCCCACTCCCACTCTCTCTCTCTCTCTCTTTCTCTCTCAAATGAATAAATAAATCTTTAAAACAAAGTTGACAGTTCTCCTCTTCTAAAGAAGGTTCCTTCCTCAATGTGTAAGATCTCATTAGTGTATCTCTTTCTGGTTCCACTTCTGTCCTTTGCGCACGGGAGATATTCAAAATATCTGAAGACCAGTGGGGCACCAACCGTTCCGAGCAGGGGCTGACCTCAGGCAGCCCAGACTTCGCCCTGCTTTCCTGTTCATTTATTGGTTCTTTTCTTAGTAGAGTTGGTAGGAGTTTCTTACACATCAAGGAAAAATATCTTTTGCCCGTGATATGTGTCTTTGGTTTGGTTTATTGTGGTTTTGGCTATGCAGAAATGTTTTATTTTTAGGTGGTCGAATATTTGTCTTTTGTTTTACGGCTTTTGGGTTTACGGTTATATTTAGAAAAGGCTTCCCCACTCTGATCTCATCATATTCTTTAAAAACCCACTTATGTTTCCCTTTAGTATTTTCAAGTGTTCTTTCTCTGTTTAGATTTCTGATCCATTTGGGATTTGTTCTGGCTTTCGGAGGAGAGGGATCCCATTTCCATTCTCCAGGATGGCTACAAGTCACCCCAATCCCGGTTACTGAGTGATCCATCTGTCCTCCACGGCAATGCAGTACACCTCTCTCATACACTACATTTCCAGTTCTGTTCACATCCCTTTCTGCTCTCTTTTCCGAGCCCTCATCCGTCCCACACCACTTAGATTCCTAGGGCTTCAGAATGTGTTTTAAAATCTGGTCTGGTGGGGCGCCTGGGTGGCTCAGTTGGTTAAGCGACTGCCTTCGGCTCAGGTCATGATCCTGCAGTCCCGGGATCGAGTCCCGCATCGGGCTCCCTGCTCGGCAGGGAGTCTGCATCTCCCTCTCCCGCTCCCCTCTCTTGTGCTCTTTCTCTCTCTCACTCTCTCTCTCAAATAAATAAATAAAATCTTTAAAAAAAAAAAAAATCTGGTCTGGTTACCAGCCCTCCCCATCGCTCCTCTTGTTCAGAATTCTCCTTCCTCTCCCTGCATGCCTATTTTCCTGATGAACTTTAGAATCAGCTCGTCCATTTCTAAACAAATCCCATTGTTACTTTCACGGGCTAAGTAAAGTTAACAGGTTCATCCAGGGGAAACTGACCTATTTACGATATCGAATCTTTCCACCCAAGAAGAGTCTGCCTCCTCATTTAGTGAAGTCTCTTCTGTGTCCCTCCATGGTTGATGTTGCTGGTTTGTTTGTCCTCTCCAAACATTTGAAAGGGGCTTCCTGGGTCTGTTGCCTGGTCTTTACACATTCTCTGACTACCGTGAGCAGGATCCTTCTTTGCTCCGCGTTTTCTAGCCGGATGCCGTTCGCATGCAGGAAAGCTCTTGATGCAGGGGTATTAATTGTGCTCCAGCCCCCAGGCCTTTTGCACTGCGGGACGCCGGCTGACACCAAGGCGCAGCGCATGCTCCCCGGGGGCAGAAGGAAGCGGCGCCCAGCACATGTGCACTTGGCACTGCACTGCCCGGCGGCTGCCCGTGCCAACGCCGCTCTGTCCAAACGGAGCCAGTACGAGGGGCGCCCCAGGCAGTAAGGCAGGGAGGGCCCCCAGCCCTGCGGTCAGAGCAAGAAAGGGCCTGAGCCCGCACACAAAGGCAAGATCCCGCCAGCCGGCGGGCAGGAAGGAGGCTGGCAAAGGTGCCAACCTTCCCGCAAGCCCCAGCCCTGTAATGAGGGCCCACAGGTCACTCCGGCCACAGCTGAACAAACCAGGGTGTAATTAACTTTCCACCCGGCTTTTTACACAGCAGCATTTCACCTTGGCCAGAAAAGGCGGGTCTGCCTTTCCGAAGGGGCTGGGGAAACACTCCTCGGTCCCAGTCCTCAGGAAGTGGGGGGCAGCCGAAGGGGGAGCAGCAAAATTAACCCACAGGGAGCTCATTTTTTTTTGCTGTTGCTATTTGAACAAATCCCTCTCCGTCCCCATCTTTTTTTTTTTTTTTTTTTTTAAGTTGAGCATTCAAAAAAGCCATGTCTGTCTGGAATTTAGCTGGAAATTGTTCACTGTCCCCGGTCTATGTTCTCTGTGTGAGCTGTTCAGACCTCGAATCTTAGCTCAAGCTCTCTAACCTTCAGCAAGATCCCCTCACTCTCTGAGCCTCAGCTGCCCGATGTGTAAAATGGGGATGAATGGTGAAAAATGGGATCTCCCTGCTGGGACCGTTAGGAGGACTAGGTGGGATCATTCCTTCATCCAACAAGCACGTATTAAGCACCACTGTGTGCCAGGCACTGGGCTAGGGCATAACAGGAAACAAAACGTACATGGCTCTTGTCCTCGTGAAGCTCAACAGTAGTGGGAGAGACCGGCGATAAACACATTAAAAACTATCACAGAGGGGCGCCTGGGTGGCTCAGTCAGTTAAGCGTGTGCCTTCAGCTCAGGTCATGATCCCAGAGTCCTGGGATCGAGCCCCACATCGGGTTCCCTGCTCAGTGCAGAGTCTGCTTCTCCTTCTCCCTCTGCCTCTGCCCCTCCCCACCACTCATTCTTTTTTAATCTTTTTTTTTTTTAAAGATTTTATTTATTTATTTGAGAGAGAGAGAATGAGAGAGACAGAGAGCATGAGAGGGAGGAGGGTCAGAGGGAGAAGCAGACTCCCTGCTGAGCAGGGAGCCCGATGCGGGACTCGATCCCGGGACTCCAGGATCATGACCTGAGCGGAAGGCAGTCACTTAACCGACTGAGCCACCCAGGCGCCCAGCACTGTCCACTTTAATATTTTTTTTTAAGATTTTATTTATTTATTTGAGAGAGAGAGAATGAGAGAGAGCACATGAGAGGGGGGAGGGTCAGAGAGAGAGGCAGACTCCCTGCCGAGCAGGGAGCCCGGTGCGGGACTCGATCCCGGGACTCCAGGATCATGACCTGAGCTGAAGGCAGTCGCTTAACCAACTGAGCCACCCAGGCGCCCAGCACTGTCCACTTTAATATTTTTTTTTAAGATTTTATTTATTTATTTGAGAGAGAGAGAATGAGAGAGAGCACATGAGAGGGGGGAGGGGCAGAGGGAGAAGCAGACTCCCCGCTGAGCAGAGAGCCCGATGTGGGACTCGATCCCGGGACTCCAGGATCATGACCTGAGCCGAAGGCAGTCGCTTAACCGACTGAGCCACCCAGGCGCCCCCCACCACTCATTCTTTCTCTCTCTCTCAAATAAATAAACTCTTAAAAAAAAAAAAAACTATTGCAGAATAACCACAGAATCTGACCCGTGTTATGCACTGTGTCGGGGGTGGGCCTGTGGGAACAGCGATCAGGGAGGCTGTGGCCCACATGTGGAGCCCCGGGGGGTGGGGGGGTGGCAGGTGCTTCAAGGATGCCTCTCTGTGCCCAGTGAGGAGCCTGGTCTGCGTCGGAGACCACGGAATGGTGCCTGGAGGAAGAAACCAATGCTTGGCTTCAACCTGGTCCTGAAGACAATTTCTGTTCTACGGAGCAAGCACCTGGACGGGCCCAGAGTTAGAAATCTCAGTCTTTCGGGGCGCCTGGGTGGCTCAGTTGGTTAAGCGACTGCCTTCAGCTCAGGTCATGATCCTGGAGTCCCAGGATCGAGTCCCATATCGGGCTCCTTGCTCGGCAGGGGGTCTGCTTCTCCCTCTGACCCTCCCCCCTCTCATGTGCTCTCTCTCTCTCACTCTCTCTCTCTAATAAATAAATAAAAAATCTTAAAAAAAAAATTATAAAAAAAAAAAAAAAGAAAGAAATCTCAGTCTTTCTAAAGAGACTCCATCTGCCTACCTCTCCCTACCTACGATGAAAACCCAAATCACACCAGTGGTGCACCTTTAGCGAAGAGGCTAGAGATCTCCAAAAGCTGTCGGGTGCTCCGGCCCTGGGGACCTGCCATATTGCATGACTGGCACAGTGCACATCCCTGCTGACAGCCCAGGCCCGACATGAGGGGGAACGTCCCTACGAGAGTAGGATCTAAAGCATTAGAACAGCACAGATCCGGCACCCAAACGTCTTCGGGCACTTAGCCTCATTAATTTGGGCCAAAGTAGCAGTCAGTCTAAATCAGAGAGTCTCCTGAAAAGGTAGTCTTCGTACCAGAAAGCCGTAAAACATTCCACCTGAGTCCAGACTGAAGGTCCACAGCTGACCTGCTTCAGTGAGCACATAAAAAATTGGAATCAGCCCCTGGGTAAATCAAACCTCTCGTACCTGCTTCTATGGTGCCCCAGGAAGTTCCCAGAGATACTTTCTAAAGCAACTGAAGTCCTCTGGGCTTCTAGAAGATGATGAAAAACACCCCCTGCCACCGCTTATAGGGTCCACACGTGCTTGGCCAACACTTCACAGACTGGGTCAACTTAAACTTCAGCTCACTCCCTGTTCTGACATCGTTCCAGTTCGCGGAGCCCGAAGTAAGGGGGACTTTCCATCATCAGTTCAGAGAGCCACCAAATGCTCTGGCCATTGCCTCATCTGGGGCCCACATATGATGCTCCATGAGGCACAGACAAGCCCGTCACAGGCATCAAGTCAGCCTTTGTCCACTCTGTTGTAGAAATCCTCATCTCCTGGTGGACCAGTCTAAATTTAATATTTTTGTAGTATATGGACACAGGACCTGCAACCCAAGCTTCATCTGCTTGAGTGCTGCTGATAATGGAGAAGATCATGTTGCAGCATGGGAATCCATTCAGAAAACGTTCAGTAACAAATGCAAAATGCAAAATTGCATATGCCACCGACGCCAAGCCTGTAAACATGTCACCCTGTGGGCCGGGTCTGGAGGAGAACAAGGAGGAATCAGCTCCTGGGGATGTGAGTATCCACAGAGCAGACGGCTCTGGGCTTATCTCCTTTCGGGTCCTAAGGATGCAACATTTGATGCCTTGTGGGTTTAAGGCTGGTTTCTCCTCAGACACGAATGAGAGACAGTGATAATGAGAAAGACGGAGAGAGAAAGAGGGCTGGCTTCTGAAGTCCACGCTTCAACAGCCTCTTCTGGCCCCAGCCGAACCCCTCCCACGAAGGGACAATGGAGAGGGGGCCTTCTCAAGCTCCAGAATCTCTGCAGGTGAGGGTTCCTCAGGGCAGAGTTCAGGGGCCTTCCTCCCTCTGCACGTCCCCAATGCCATCCTGGCAGGAAGTCCCCCCGCTTCCGTGGGGAGCTTCCCACCACCTCGGAAAATCTCCAAACCTCAGCGACTCTCCCAGATTCTGCTGGAACGAGGCACTGCCCCACCCCCACCCCAACGGCCACAGAAAGACACAGAAAGAGCCAAGAGGTCACCCTCTTAAAGCAGTTTTCTGAAAGAACCACATTCAAGATGGCGCCCCACAAACACACCCCACCTCCCCGGGACACACCTGCTTGGTGACGGGTGTGCAGTCTCCACATTCCGGCAGTGACTGCCCCCAGCAGGGGATGAGTGGGGACGAGTGTTGTTCACACCCGAGGCCTAATTCTGATGCCAGGAGGAGTGGACAGCGGGACTGACAGGTGGTGCTGCCCTTGGGCCCCAAATTCTCAAAAGCAGAGAGGGCCCCCCGCCTTCCCTCCAAAAAAAACTTGTTTCTTTCCTCAGAAACATCTGCTGAGCACCCAGAGCCCGCGCAGCCTCAGCAGAGCGTGGCCCTCTCTGAAATGGTCTTTGTCGGGCTGTTGAGGGTCCACCTTTCCCTCCGGGGTGACAGAGTGGCCGCACTGCCCACCTGTTTCGTCCCTAGTCCAGCAGCTGGATGGCCGATGGTGAGCATCCAGCAGCCCCCTGAGCCTGGCCTGGGAGGACCTGCTATTGCATTTTGGCGCCAGTTCCAAGATTTTAAAGCAGAAGCCAATTTTCACATATCTTGTGCTAAAGCCCAACATATAAAAGACTTTTTAATGTGGTCAGCTCGGACTGGAGTGGGTATCAGAGCCCCTCAGTCAGACAGGCCCCAACGCTCACCCCAATAGTTCCAGAAACATCGCTGGGGACACAGTAGGAAACCACTGCAGATCAGAGAGTATGCAGGCGGCCGAGGTAGAGACCTGCTTTGAATAATATGCACACAATTCCCAGTGGTTTATCCTGTCATTGGGTAATCCTCAGAACCTAAGACCTGGGGGAACATCGCTCCTGACATTTTACTTCCATGTCAGGGAGACTCTCCAGACTGGGTCACACCTTTACTGGGCGGTAATGAATTTCTCAGGGATGCTATTAGGCAAGGTCGCTTCCCATACTCCTTTAAGGAATTTCTGACTCCCTTCCGATGCTCCAGGGCTGGGGGATTCCTGGCTCCCACGTCCCCATGGAGGTCGTTAGTGGGGTCCTGCTAGGAAGCAGGCAGGAGTGTCGGTGGCTGAAGGCCCTGCAGACAGAGTTACCATGATGTCAGCCAGGCTGCAGCTCTGGAGAGAAGAGAAAGCCACTGGGAAAAGAGGCCTGCCCAGGACCGAAGGCACAATTTAGCTACTATTTCCAGCAAAACACCCCGATATTCGGCCTCAAAGCCTCACACTGGTCCTTTGCCACCTGGAAACACCACCATTCTCGAAAGTGTGGAGAGAGACAAGAGAATCTCCTTGGTTCTGAAGAACTGAGTGGTGCTGGGCATGGGGCCTCACTCCAAGAGCCGCAGAGACTCAACGCAGCATCACTTCGCAGGAGTCCTGAGGGGGCCTGGGCTGATGCTAGGCGAGCCCCACGGGTTCTTTTACACTCCAAAAATAAAGAGAATCACTTTTAATTAGAAGATCAATTCATTGATTGTTTTCCAAGTCAGGGACAATATTTCATTCCCGTATCGTTAAGATTCCACCTCAGTTCTGGGCTAAATCAAGAAATAAACAGGCCATCTACTATTTTCTCGAGCAGAATGAGAGCACACAGCCCAGGTCCTGGAGAGATCCTGGCTCGACCACCAAATCCCTAGGTGCCCTTGGTCAATCACCAACCCCTCTCATGCCTCAATATTTCCCCTCAGGCAATGAGGGGCCTGAAAAGCCAACCCCATATGTCCCTCCAATTCTGATCCTAAGCTTGGCCATCACCTCTGCCTGTGGTTGAAATTGCACAAATTCCAAATGACTGGGATTTGGTTTCCTGAGCCCCCCAAAAGTCCAAAACTGGGAAAATCCTCTCAGGTCCACTGTTTCTGGTTAGTTCCTCTCCCCTCAAACCGGCATCTGCAGCCTTGCATCAAAGGCCACCATGGAGAGAGATGTCGGACCACAGATGCTCTGGACTCCCCGCTCGGGGCCTGAAACTGTGTCGGCCCCTTGCCCCTGTAAGCATGGCTGCCACACTCCCAGGCAAGACACAGGCCCCCATTCTCCCACTCCATCCACCCCATAGGACCCAGACACACAAACATACATGACTCATGACGTCTTAAATCACTCCTGTAAAACCGTGGCCTTGGCCCCCTTCTCTGAGGCTGCCAGGACACAGGAAACAGGGCCATAGGCAGGTTTGGCAGAACAGCTCCCAGCCAGCCCTCTCCTGCTCAGAGAAGCAGGAGGCCGAGCACAGAGGTGGAACCAGGTCCCTTTCTGCATGGGCTCTTGTTGGCCTTTGAAATTCCCCCCATCCCATCGAAGCCCAGCCTCCGAGCTCACTCCTTCACGCAGCTTTCCACACTTAAGCTACTTAACTTTGCACTAACGACCTCTTAATTGCCGGGTTTCCAAAAGGCCTTGCAGAGATCCAGGGTGCAGACCCTCCGGGCTTGGGCCCACATTCTAGAGATGGCGGTTTTGGGGGAGGCAGCAACGGGGTGCTTCCCCCAAATCCCTGCCTGCCAGAAAGCTGTTGCTTTTATTTTTAATTTTATTTAAAAGGCGGATACAGGGTACCCAAGACACCACAATAAAATGACATTAACTGTAAAATTACATTATTAATTCTTTAATCTCACTTGAGGCTTCAAGCTGTTGCTATGTCCAATTATCCGTATAACCACCTGTCAGAATCCCGGCGCTATTTAGCATTACCTCCAGGACAGCGGTGGGCCCGGTGGTCCGTCAGGTCTGCCAGACACTCGAAGTCCTGCTGACAGTGATCGCAGGTGTAAATTGACTCATCCTCCATGTCTTCATCGTCCTCATTTCTCTCCTCTTGACTTGTCACGCTGTTCCTGTCTTCCAGCGCACGGCTGGTTTTCCGATCACACTCAGGCTCTCCTTCCAGGCCTCCTGCCAACAGGAAGAATACAATCCATGTCAGCTGACGGGGTCTTGGGAAAGGGTTTTAAAAGAATCGCCCAGCATTTATTAAGATACGTTTAATTACTCTACCTCCCAGGGTCCATTATTCTTGACACCTCTCAGTATATTAATACATGGGGGGGGGGGGGGTTTTGTAGCGTGTGGTGCCATAATTCTCAACTAGGTGCTTTAATTCTTGGTGCAAATCTTCTAGGGGAATTTCCTGTCATCTTCCCCCTGCGCATGGATGCTGGGGGTCGTGACCCATCACGGAGGTGAAAATGCCTTTGCATTTTGTCTCCTGAAAACCCAATTCTCTTACACATTTCTCCAGAGCCTCCATCAGCTGCTCCTGATGCACCTAAACGTTTCGTTTCCTGCCCCCCCCCCAAAGCCTTGCAATTTAACAGCAAGGGAGATCTCTTAGCCAAGTTCACCGTCCACACGGCATGCCTCCCAATGTGGCGATGTTGGCTCAGTTCTTGGCAAAGACGTCCTGATCCTGGAATCAAGGAAGCACGTGTGTTTGTAAGACCACGGATAGTCAAATCACAAGGTAAACTGCATCTGAGCCCTCACTCATGCCCTGGGATCAGCCTAGAAGGTGAGAACCAGTTTTGGAATCATTCAACCAATTTCTGTAAAATAAATCACCTATTCTGTGCTTAGCACTATGCAGACAAGTGGCTAAACTGTACAGAAAAGTGAGTTAAGGATCATGATAATGATGCCTTGCATTTCACATAGTGTTCCACATGCTTTTTCAAAGCCCCAATTACATATGCATAGCCCCATTTCCCAGGCTTACACATTCTAGAGCTAAGAGGGAGCTCACACCATCATGCGGTCCTGCCCCTGCCCACAGAGAGGGGCAGCCTTGTTATTCCCACTTCATAGGTGAGGCACCTGACACCCAGGTAAGGGGACACGATGTCCTCAGCACCCGACAGACGTTTAACTCAACATCCTGACTCCTGTCTACTGCACTTCCCCGCACGGCTGGGGGAAATGGAGCACAGCCTCAATCTGAGAAATTAATAGGACACATCAAGAACTTGTAAATCAAAGTGCAAAAAAAGCACGGTAAATATAACACAGAGAATATATCAGTAATCCCCATAAATGTCAGTGGATTAAACTTCCTCATTGAAGTAGAGAGACTCAAACTGGAAAATCTAAGAGCGTGTTACGTCGTCCACAGTCTGTCCTGGGAAACAATCTACCCATCCAGAAATTAGCACTGATGTGAACTAAGGAGAGAAATCTCTATCACGTGGAAGGGCGCTGATGCAAACCCACACACACAGGTAAGGAGGCGTGTGTGCACAGATGCGTGTCACATACAACCCTGCAGTTACAGCAAAAACCTTCAGCACACAACCTTTAAACCCCCGAGGACCAGCCACCAAAGCAAGAAAGAGAAACGAGGCAAAGAATGCATTCGATTCGAGGTGGAAGCCACAGTCCTATAAATATTTCAATTTAGAAACTGATAATGTTATACGGGCTCTATTTCTCCCACCTGCACAAAACACGCACTTCCAAGCACCCGACATCAAGAACCTACGAACACAAATCAGCTCATCGGAGAGCCAGCTGCCGCCTTCCGTGGCGGGGAACGTGGCATGACACGCCGCTTGCTTGCAACTGCTCGGAGGCAGTAAAAATCAATGCTTCCATTTGTGGCCCATCAAAACATCTCTCTTCTTACCAATTAAGGGATGTACAATTTTTAGGTTCTCTTATTATCAGAACACGCCAACTCCCGGCAATACAGAAATCCCATTAAAAGCCAGGCAGCATATTTATCTCAGGAAATCTGATCGGCTGCTGCCGTGGCGACAAGAAATAGAAAGCAAAGAAATGAGAAATATCATTCGGAGCTTTCAATATTATAAGTCATCACACAGCCACGGTTACGCAGTCAAGCGCCCGTCTCTGAAATTCCTAGTTTACAGTCTCTTTCCTTAAAAAAAAAAATGTTCTGGGTGTGAGGGAGGGAAAGAACCATCGTTCCAGCTTTATCTACTAGACGAACTCTCCAGATAATAAGTTACATTCAGCACCACACTTGTGCTACTTTACTTAACACACAATTTAATAGACATATTTAAATTATCCCCTTGTTACTTTTTTTTTTTTTTGCCATATTTACTTGGCAGCACTTTCCATAATAGCTCATCTAATCCACAACTGGAACCACAAACATTACAATGCATTTGATCTCTTTAAATCTGGTACATCCTGTTGACTCAGGAGTAGATAAATCAGGATGTCAACTCTTGGGTTTTTATAAGGCAAAAACCCATAAAGTCATCCAAGAGTATAAATCTGTTTTAAGGAACTGTCACCTCCCCTGCCACTGTCTACTAATGGGAAGGCAAGGTGGCTGCGCACAAAGGGGCAGGGGAGGGGAGGCGGGCAAAGGTGGGGGACCCCCATCCTCTGAGGTCCCAGGGGGTCACACGGCCAGCCAGCCTGCCCTCGGGAAGCCAGAGAGAAAAAAGACAAGCGGCCCGAGAGAAAAGACCAGCGGCCTGAAGAAGTTGGAGATCAGGACCCCCCTGAAGACCCAGTGTTCAGTATCCTGCATCAGCAAAATCAGAACCTCAAAACAGGAAGCCCTCCATCCGGCTCCAGCTTTACTCCCTGCAATGCGCTTTCATTGCCCGCAGGCTCTGAACCTCACACAAGGGGAAAAGAGTAAATGGTGCTCTTTTTCCATTTGCAGATGAGGAAACAGAGGCTCTAGGGGGTCATCCAAAGCTGACGTTAAGCAGCACGCCCTTCCCCCAGGCCTGGGGCCTCTTGGAACCCTAAGCTCTCCAAGGCCCGGGAGGGGAAAGCCCTGAGGGTGATGTCTCCCCTGGAGCACCCTTGGGGTCTCCTCATTCTCAGGCCCTCCTACAGCAGCTACTCAGGAAGCCTGGGGGATTGAGTGAATGGACCTTCCCCCCTTCCATTGATCCAGCTCTCACTACTCAGGGGTGGCCCTGCCCATCCCAGGTCCTGTCTTCATCCAGCCCTGCGAGTCCTTGCCTGAGTGAGCACAGAGAAGGCAAGAGCTCAGAGGCCACCACCAGCCCTGAGTCCCCATCCCAGGTGCTGCTTCGAGCTTCTGACACTGTGATCTCTGGGCCTGAACACCGGGGGATCCACTGGTCTCTCCAACCATCCTGCCCGCCCGGAGGAAGCAAAGTCAGCGGGCTGAGGAGCTCATTCTTCTCCATGCAGGCCCCTGGAGCTCGGAAGGACTTCCCGAAAACAGGCCCTGGAGCCTTTCCCTCCCTCGGCTCTACCCCAGTCCTCCCAGGGCTGCCTGGGAAGGCTGGAGCTGAGCGGTGGTAAATAGGGACCTCTCCCTAAGGTCACCGAGCCCGTGGACAAAGCTCCCCACCTCCCCAGCCTCACGCTCCCCACTGGACAACTCACAGCCTCGTTGTTCTCCAACGTGCACACCTCTGCGCACGCCGATGTGCACTTGGGCACTCCTTTGGCCAGGAGCTCACCAAGAGCAGCTCGCCTTTCTGGAGCACCTGCTGCCTGCCGGGAACCTTCTGTGAGGACACTGGTGCAAAGCAAGGCACAGTTGTGTCTGAAGCAAAACCACCCTGCTACACGGCCTCGCCACAGTGGAGACTCGATGAAAAACTGTTGAGGGATCTGTAAACCCTTCACAGTCACGTGTAGGATCCTTGTCCCGGCCCCAAAGGTCCAGTAAGGGCTCTGCCGACCTCACTGACTTATCACTTGCCCCACAGCCACACAGACCTTCTTCCAGTCCCTTCCATTGCAAGTTTGTTCCACCAAGGGCTCCACACTCTTGTTCCCCCGGGACTCTTCCCCCAGCTAACGGGCCTCCCTACAGGCCTGAGCGCCAATGTCACGCGGATGCGCAGCACTCCTACCCCATAGTGCCTTTTCCCTTTGCCTCCAGTGCCTCTGGCATAGTGTTCACTCACGCTTTGGTAGATTAACTTTCTTCCTCCCCGCCTCCCTGTGGCACCCTGCATTTTCCAAAGACAGCAGCAGCAACACCTCCCATCCCACACGCTCTTCTGTAGTGAGACCCGCACTCGCCCATCAGGAAGAGGGATCTAATTCCCCTGCACAATTGCCCTCTGGCCCGGCTGGCCGCAGTGACTCCCTTGACATTAGAATGTAACGGAAGCAATGTTCTGGGATTTCTGAGGCTAGGTCGGAAGGATTGCAGCTTCCACGGGATCTCCCTGTCTCTTGGGACACTACCTAGTAGTACCCGGCTGCCATACCATGAGAAGTCCAAGCCACATGGAGACAGTGTAGTTGCTCCAGTGGACGGCACCAGCAGAGCCCCCAGCCGTACCAACCGCCAGCCGTGGGAGTGCGCCATCTTGGACATCCAACCCAGACGAGCCTTCAGATGACAGCAGATTCAACTCACTCGGCAACTACATGAAAAATGCCAAGTGGGACCCCAACCAAGTCCACTCAGCCCACAGAGCTATGTGAAATAATAATCACTGCTTTAGGCCATTGAGTTTTGGGGTGGTTTTTTATAGGGCAATAGACAGCGGGGATGCTCCCCAACGAGACCACAAGCTCCATAAGGGCAGGAGCTCTGTGTGTGCTTAGTACCATCTCCCCAGCCCCTGGTACAGACAGAACACACGGCGGGGGGCTCAGCAATGCTCAACTGAATGAAAAGATTGGTTTCAAAGAAACATGTCTCCGAATATCAGTACAAGCGATGATAAGTATTATTAGGTTGAACCACATGAAGTTGCCATCTTCGTGGGTCAAAGAAGTCAAATATTGGCCACCCCAAGCGGTTGGCACTGGTATATCTCACGCCTCTCGAGCTCTGCCCTTGTTTTCTCTATCCTGGGCTTATGGGCCTTCTCCCGGCTTCTGGCCTCCACTGGGCAGGTACTCAGCCCTGGGGCCCCAGAGGTGGGACTGAAGTTGTGTAATGTAAGATGGGGCCACTCTGTCCCACCAGCTTCTTTCTCAAAGCAGGAGGAAGAGGATACACCTGGACTGGTGGACCCCACGGCACCACCTGCATACATCCCACAGTCCCTGAGCCCAAGATACGGATTTGCCGAACTTTCTACGAGCAAAGAGAGGAGTAACACAACCCTCTTGATTCACCGCTTTTCATTAGAAAGCCGTGCATTGCCCCACCCCAGGCCTAAGCAGCCTCACGGACCCACTGCCCACGAGCAAGGGCTTTCATTCAAGATGATAATCTGAGCAGGCCAGTGGGACCCTACAGAAAGGGTGCGCAGCAAGAGACAGTGAGCGAGAAAAGTGGGCCCCCATCCTCTTGAGGGAAGAGGCAGTAGAAACCGAGTCGGGGATAGAAGGAGGCGGCTCGGCCTACCCCCCTCCCGACCCCCCCACCCTGGGTGGTGCTGACCACAGGAGGAGCAGTTTCTGGCACTGTCCTACACTCGCGTCCCGTGTCCTCATCACAGCCACCCTATGCAAAAGGTAGGGTCGGCATCCCCACTCTGCAGATGGGGAGGCCAAGACTCAGGACCTCACACAAGTCACACACGCTGGGAAGGGCAGAGGTTGGCCTCCTGACGACAGATCTCGGCTCCTAACCACTGCCTGGGAGGGCCAAAAAGGGGACGTCTGTGAAAGGGCCGAGCAAGGGACAGTTGGCTGAGCCTGGTGCCAGGAGAAAGGGAAAGGAGATCAGCCCCAGAGGGGCGGGGGCAGGCTGCCCGCAGGCCACCAGGTCTGGGAACTGAACATTTCCTACCTTCTCAGCGAGGCTTCTGGAGCTCATGAGTCAGGGCTGGTGGGGCCTCACCACTCCCAAGGGCCGGAGGAGGGAGGCTCAGTCTGCGAACCCCGGTGAGGGTCTCCTCCCTCTGGCCCCAGCCCCCAGCCAGTGCGAGAGCCAGCAGGGACCTCAGTGAGAAGGCTGCCCCTTCTCTTCCTGGGAGGGACCATGGGGGTCCCTCCCCTTACCAGCAGGGAGCCCCGGGCACCCTGAGAACCAACCAGGGACCACCAGGGGTCCCACCTCTGGGGCCCCAGGGCTGAGTACCTGCCCAGTGGAGGCCAGAAGCCGGGAGAAGGCGCATAAGCCCAGGATAGAGAAAACAAGGGCAGAACTCGAGAGGCGTGAGATATACCAGTGCCAATAATCACACACGGTCATTCATTCTTTCCTTCATTCATCCCGCAAACATGTGCGGAGTACCTGCTGAGTGCCAGGCCTAACACGCACACCTTTGCTACCACATACAGGGTAGGGTGCTCCCCGACCTTATTCATTTCGGGTGCCTCAAAGCCCACACACAAAGCCTGGCCCAGAAGGGCGCTCAACAAATACGGGCTTGGTGAATGAGCGAATATATGAATCCATGAATGCCGAAAGGGAGGTACAGGTGGGAAGGGCCGGCGGCCTGGGCCCGCGTCAGTCAGGGGCCCAGCTCCCAGTCTTCGCTGCAGTACCCCCACCACGCCCCATGGGTGACCCTGAGCAAGTCCCTTCCCTGCCTGACACTGACTTCGTATCGTCAGTAGAGAGCCTGCTGGTGAGAGACACGACAGGCGGAGGTGAGGCTCACCCGAACGGATGGCCGTGGATGCAAGGACTCCGTGTGAGGCCGGGAGCCCTGTGGGGTCTAGAGGAGCCCAGAGGAGGCTGGGGCGGGGCAGGCGGGAAGAGGCAAAGGTGCAGGGCAAGGGTGCAGGGCAGCGGGGAGCAGAGAGCAACGCAGAAGCCGGGAACGGTGCCCGGGGATGGTGGGGAGGCTCCTGGAGGACCAGAGAGCCCCCCTCGCTGCCCCCCGCCACTTCTCATCTCCTCTCCCAAGCAGACTCCAATGGGTGGCGGCACCCCCCCCCCCCAGCACAAATCAGAACCGCTGGACAGTGAATTCGAGGTGCGTCCGGGGCTCGGCCGGGGAGCCCCGCTGTACAGGAAGTGCAGGGCAAGGCCGTGCAGGGGTCCAGCGGGGCTGACGGGGCCAAGCTGCTGCAGGAAAGGCTCTCATCGAGCGAGCACACACACCAGCGGCAGGCAGCCGGAGTCACGCTGCAGGGACTGTCAGGACGACGGACAAAGAACGGAAAAGAATCACAGACTGCAGAGCCAACCCGTCCGGGTTCAAATCCACATGCCACCACCTCACGGCTGGGGGACCTTGGACAAGTCCCTTACCCCCTCGGAGAACAATCTGAACAAGTTCAATCATTGTAATGAGGTAATATTATACAGAGCCTGATCCCTGGCCCGCAATAAAACTTGAGAAAAGCGTAGCCACGATCACGGTCTTATTGGTGCTGTTATCACTCCGACCAGTACCTGCGGCATCATGACTTACACAGGAGCTGGGGACACAAGGAGAGGTCTAGAGGAGCCTCATCGGCTCCTAAGGATGGAGAATGCCAGGGCACAGGGCCACCCGAAGGCACAAAAATGTCCATACAGACAAGAGAATCCCCTGGAGCAGGAGAGGACAGTCCTGGGCTCAAGCCCAGGCTCCCCCCTTCCGCGTCCTATGACCTTGAGCAAGTGACAAGCCCACCTCCCCCCCCCCCACCGGAAACAGCGTGACCTCTGCCGGGGGTCTGTCCCAGCCAACCCCCGGGGCCGACAGTGTAGACATGTTCCCTTTACAATCCGCAAGCCCGTTTTCCTGCGCGCTCCCCTGTATGTAGTTGGGCGGCTCCCCATAGAATTCCTAGTCTAGGAAGGCGTCTACCATTTCCAAAGCGTTTGTCCTAGAGTAACATTTTTCTTTAATAGAGAATGCATACTCCATCCTAACAGCCTGCCTATTTCCTAAAAAGAAAAAAAAAGAGGGGGGGGTAGGTTTCTAGCAGCGTGTTCCCCAGGGCCAGAGTGGGAGAAAGCACTTCCAGAACCTGGGCACTGGGTCGAACCCCTGGCTTAACCTGAGCTCACTGTCTGGGCTCTGCCTGTAGAGAAGCACTTTCTCATGCACTCCTGGGCTGGTGGGATGGAGGCCGGGAGGGGCTGGGCCAGGGCTGGGCCAGGAGCCTGCCAACCCCAATTAGACACTCTGCTTGTGCATCCATGGCTGGCCCCAAATTCCACGAGGCAGCCACTATTTATCTTCAGATTTAAAATATCTGCAGTGCGGGCAGCAGGGTAACATTTAACACTCAGCCTAAAGGGTCCCCTTGGCAGCAGAGCTGTAGGCAAATATTTTAACACATAATTTGCTGTCCAAGTTCTGCTTCTTAAATAAGGAAGCAACTTCCGGGTGGCTGTCTGGGGGGGTGGAGCCGGGGGGCGGGGGGGGGCGGGGGGAGGTTTCTGTTGGTCCCCTGTCAGTGCTGACAGCTCCGTGAATGGAATTTCAAAGCCACGGTCAGTCAGACGATGAATCTCACTTGGTTGCACCACACAAGCCTTGCTGGGATGCCCCACCTTGGCTGACGATGCAGGACCTGGTACCGGGCCTCCCTCTCCACAGGCCCATGGCTGACCACAGAAAGGACTAGAATCTTCCAGAGGGTATCTCTTTAGTTGCCAGGAATTCTAGAACCTGAGCCCAAAATGATTAGCAGCGTAGAGGATGGTAATCACTTCCCTCAGACCAGAACTTTTAATTCATTTGCATCCCTTACCCAGTGATCCGTGGCCCCACGACGGAGATGGTACCAATACACCCATTTTACAGAAGGCAAAACTGAGGTTCAAATGGGTGAACGAGGCTCCCTTCCCCCATCACTCAGCCCACGAATGGACCAAAGCTCACAACGCCAGTGCCCTCTACTGTTATACAAATGAGTAGATCAGATGGGGGAGGCTGGGGCAGACAGACACCCACCCAAGGGGGCGGCCCCTGCTCAAATGCTCTATGTACACGGTCACCATATGGAAAAGTGATGCCCGGTGCAGATACATCAGCTGACTTTTGCTGTTGTTTTTTCAAAGAAAGAAATCCATAATTTTATGTGACATCCCTGGATTTTTAAATGTTGACTTCAAGTTTCAGGAAGCAAGATGTGGACAAAACAATAGGCCTTGGAGGGCTGGATGCAGCCTAGGGGGGTCCTTGCCATGAAGCATGCCCAGCAGGAGCCACAGGTGCCCTAAGCCCAGGGTGCCCTGCTCCCTCCCCACCAGACAGGAAGCTTGTTAGCTGGGCGGGAATGGAAGCGTCCCTTCTTTGGAGACTTAGAATCTGCGTTCAAGTCCACAACCATGTGACCTGGGTGGCTTACACTTCTGGGCCTCGCTCTCCTCACCTAAAAAATGAGGATGGTATCACCTCCTCCTGCTCAGGTCACCCCAGGTCTCTGCCACCTGGGGCCCTGGTGGGCAACAAGCTCCCAAGAGCTGGAACACAAACGCCACACACATCAAGTCAGTCAACAAACATTTACTGAGCACCTACTGCGTCTTGGCCCTTATTCTCGGTGCTGTATGTGCATCAAAGACCAAAAGCACAGCTGTTGAACCGGGTGAGCCTGACATTCCATCAACAGCACCTTGCCCTTTGGGGTCCATACCTGCAGGACGAATGCATGACGACCCTCCCAGTGGGTGTTCAAGTGCTGAGCCCAACCCGAAAGGCAGAGAGAGGTGGCGGCTGCCCCCCAGACCCAGCTCCCAGCTTCAAAGGGCAAGGGAAGGAGCAGAAAGAAAAGGTGGTAGGTGAGGAGGGAACGAGAGAGGGACGAAGCAGGAAGGGGGGAAAAAAGCAATCACAGGCACCCCCACCAAAAGGGGGGGGAATTATATTTTTCCAGCAAGTCGTTAACAGTGTCGCTCCTCTGAGCCTCACCATCTTAATAAAACTGATCGCGCCGCATGCAATAATGAAGAGTGGTTGGACAAAGCCACCCTGGAACCACGAAAATTGTGCGCCGTGACCTCCTGAGGCTGTGACCACTCTGCCCTCTCCTTGCTGTCATGTTTGGTCTCCGACGGCTGCTGGGAAGGAGGAGATGGAGGAGCGGGGCCGGAGGTAGGCAGGGGAGGGAGGGCGGCAGGGCAGCGTGGGGAGCTCGATAAATCCAGCTAATTTGTGGCCAGCACCGTGGCCTGGCGCTCCTAATTGCTCCCGGTCCTGGAGCAAGACTCAAGGCAAGGACGCTGGGGCACAAATCACCCCCTGGCGGCCAGGACAGAAAGAGGAGCCCCTTGTGGGGAAGAGAAGGGGGCAGGGAGGGGCTGTGTACCCCAAAGACTGCGCCAGTGGCCAGGCTGAGCGAGTGGCTCAGGGTCAAAGGCAAACACAGGCGGTGCAGACGGAGCCCGAAACCCTGGGGCCACAGCGAGGTCGCTGGGGGATCCCAGCACGTCGCAGCCTCCCTGGACCTCAGCCGCCCCCATCAAATGAAGGCATGGACCGTGGAGCAGCAATTTTTAAAACAGTGCACCTTAGTGACTCATCCCTGATGCGGGGGGCCGGCCCGAGGGCAGAACTCTGATGCATCAAAGGAAGCCCACTCTGTCGGCTTTAGACTCTGGGACCCCACGGGGCGGTGCTTTCTAGGAGTTCCACTGCAAAAGCAGAACATGTGCAAAAGTTCCCCCAGCCAACTCCCCCCACACCGCCCTCATCCCAGCTCAGTGAACCTTCACCCCTCCAGGGCCGGCCACCCTGAGCTCGGAACAGTCCCTGCTCTGGTCACAACAGCCAGGGCCCTTTCTTTGCAGGACATCTGACCGTCTCCTGTGTCGATGAACAGACCCCAGGCGGGCAGGGTCAACAAGAGTTGATCTTGTTGGCCCCCTCATCTTGCTCCCTTTCCCCCTACCCAGCACCCAGCATAGGACCGGGCACATAGCAGGTGCTCAATAAATATTTGTGGAGTGAACCCGTGAACAAAACCACCTGGAAGGGCTCTGTGGATCCAGCCACAGGTCTAGGCATCTCTGGGGAGGGTTGCAAACGGGCACAAATCCAGGCACAGGCCCCTGGCCCTGCCCGCCACCCCAAGATTCGGAGACGGCAAGGATTCCCTGCACAAATTCTGGGGCCCAGGCTCCCGGACTGCTGTTGTAATCCCGAGGCTGCCGCCCGCCCCTCCCCGGTGACCCTCCAACCCGTCTCCCATCCAGGCCCGGGAGGCCCGGAGCCACAGTGGAAATGCTGTGTAAAGCCTTTAAAAATTAACAACTTTCTGGGCATGGAGACAGCCTGGTGTGCAGCGGCGTCCCAGGGAATACTGAAGTAGCGCCTGGAGAACGGGGAGCGTGTCTGATCGAGTGGTTCTCACCATGTTGTTGCTACTGAGGGAGAAGCCAAATGGTGGCACGCTCAGCTTGCAAGCAGCCGGTCCCCACTGAACCCCCGCGGCCAGGCCCCCCACTCCTCCAAGGGCCCATGCGAGCAGCGGGCGTCACCAGGAAACCACGGGGGTCCCTCCCCGCTTAACCTCATCCACTCACTAAGCCCTGCCAGCTCTCCACGGATTTCCTGCCGGCCCACAAAAGGGTGTCAAGTCCCACAAACAGGCTGTAAGACATTCCAGAAGTTTCCAAAAAACCTAGATGCTAAGACAGCTGAGAGAACAAAGCCAACGGCCCACACAACACGTTTGAGGGGACACCCCTCGGGCAGGGCGCCCCCCACCCTTCCCAGGAGATGGATTTAAATGGGCAGCGCGCTGGGCCCACACCCGCCAAGGAGAGCAGAGCCTGCTTTCGGAGAAACATTCCCACACAATGAGGAACGGAGAGACCTGGAGAGAATTAACCACAGATCAAAGGTCAAGTGGGCAGCGCAAAGGAAACTTCCAGACCCACCCCAGGGGCCTGGCTGCCTCCTCCGCAATGGCCAATATCCGAGTGATCTATATGCACGCACACACCCTCACCCCATCACCACCGCCCGCTCATCCTCCAACCATCACTTAACTCAGATTTCAAACTGCTTGCGATGTTCTTTAGTCAACATGAAGCAGAAACCTTTTATTAAATGCTGCTAATTTTTTATTGATCACACTGTGAATCATTTCATTTTCCATTACCGCAAATGTCTCCTATCAGGGCTCCACGATTACGCTTCTTTATTCCATCTCAAGCAACTTGTCACTTTTAATCAGTTTTCAGTTTCAGTATCGCTCAAAAATTAGAAAGCGGGCTCTCTGTATCATTACTGCTTTTGTTTAAAAAAAAAAGTTTCCATACAGGAAAGGTTATTATACTTGGAATAAATATACATGAATCAAATTCAAATGAAATTCCTCCCTGACTCTAACCAATTTTAGCATTAGCTTTTATAATTTTTTTAGGTTTATTTTCACGGGAAGACTGTTCATAATTATTGCTCGTGCTCTCCCAAAACACTTATGTTACTAAAGTGTGAAATGTCTTCTAACACAAAGACAGATCTCTGGGAAGTAATTACAGAAATGCATTCAGGGGCAATAATTCTATATTAGCTGTCAGCAGCAGACATCCTCTGAAAGGCACTTGTTATGAAGGAATTATTTGTGTTACCATTGAAGGCATGGCAGGCAGGCCCAAACTGCAAGACTGCGTCCGACCAGAAACACGGGCTTCCTCATCAAGGGTCAAATTAAGTTTAAATCATTACCTGGAAGCCAGGCAAACGCGTACCTGACTGTCTATTGTGGAGACGTTTTTGAGACGCACTCAAGCACAACGTGGTCTTCCCGTTCCCAGCGTGGTGCAATTACCCTGAGTCTCAAAAGGATTCTGCCAGGAGCTTGTCACAATAGGGAGAGAGGAGGTGGCAGGGTGTCTATTAAATGCTAACTCATGTCACCAAACAGAATTTTCAATAATTATAAATTGCCGAGATGCCTCGCAGCTGACCCCCTCGCGTTAAGAAGATCCCAGAATATTATCGGGAAAGCGCAAGAATTTGCATCAAAGGCAGGAAAGGACTCTCTGTGGGGAGCCCAAGGGGATGCAGTCGAGGGGACAGGGACCGGTGGACTATCTCCTTGCCCCGTGGGGGGTACAGGTGGGGTCTGGGGAGCCAGATCGGCACCATTAGGGGCAGAGAAACAAGCCTACGATGAGGACAGGTGGAAGCTACATTGGCGGAACTGAGGAGATGGCCTGCATTGTTCTCTGACTTTTGTCCCTAAATCTATGCGTGACCTCGGGCCAGTCCAGTCCTCTCCCATCTCTGAGCCTGAGCTTCCCCAACTGTAAGAACATCCTGCATCGACCCTGTTTCAAGGATATTAGATGAACAACTAGGAACAAAGAAGGTGCACTTAGCCCCTCCTGCTCCTGGCCTAGTCCTCCCACCTGTAAAATGGCAGGATTGATTCTAGGAGCCATTCAAGGAGCCGCCTGGCCCCTGAGAGCCGGAGAAAGCTTCAGGAGAAGAGCAGAGTATCTTCCCAGGTCCAACGGGTCCCACAGACACCTCCGGGGATCTACCCCTAGGAGCCTCAGTTTCCCACACAGATCACTGCCCGGGGTGGGACTCATAAATCAAAGAGGAGATAGAGACCGAGGGCTCTTTCATCTGCTCACTCACTGTTGTTTCCAGAGACTGGCACTTTCTAAGACAACTCAGGGCAAAAGGCACGACAGCCACTTCCTCTAACAGCATGGGGCCGGGCTACCCTGAACAGCGGCAGTGGTTAGCCCCCCGAGCCTGGCCACCCACCCTGACCTGCCCTGGGGCCAGCCTTCCCATTCCCCCTTGGAGGCTCACTGGGGGCTGGATGCACCCCCAAGCTCCAGGGTCAGGCCCAGACCCGGCCAATCGGGGACGGACACATGACCCAAGCAGGGCTACTGAGACAACACTACGCCACGGCATTTTCTGGAACCGCAAGGAAAGGGGTCACCTAACATGACAACGGGAGAGGAGAGCTGATGGATGGATGGGAAGAGGGACAAAAGGTGTGTGAGTCATGCCCTTGAACCCAGTCATTCCGCATCAAGATTCCTATGCTAGAAGTTCCTGTACCCGAGTTCACTGGGAGGCTATACACCTCAGAATGGTGGACAATAGCCACAGAAGGAGACAGCATCTACATTCCCATGCAGAAGACGGATGATACATCAAGGGTAGAACGTTCACAGAGTGGACCCCATGCCGCGATTAAACATGTATCGGCAAGGATTCATCTTCCAAACAAGACTTCAAGAGAGAAAGCAAGTTTCTAAAGATCAACTATGGTAAATAAATGAATGAATGAATAAATAAATAAATAAATAAATAAATAAATAAATAAATAAATAAATAAATAAATAACACAAGCTATGGTAATATGGTAAAATATGACAACATTTACAGAAAGTTTAAAAACACGCACCAATAGCATTTATATACCGATGAGACGTATTCCAAGAAGAAAGCCATACCATACAGGGAAATGGTAAACGCCGAGCCCCTGACAGAGGGCGAAGAGCGCAGTTGGGAGCTCCACGGGTGACCCACGGTGTCCTGTCCCTCAAGCCGAAGGGTACACCCTGGGTGGTCGTTACTCTCTTCTACTTATCTGAAATACTGTATAATAATTAAAAAAAAAAAAAAACTATTGCTGAACAGTTGTTCAGATGGTGAACGAATTGGGGAATTTTTCTTTTTTTTTTTTTAGACTTTATTTATTTGACAGAGAGAGAGACAGCGAGAGAGGGAACACAAACAGGGGGCGTGGGAGAGGGAGAAGCAGGCTTCCCGCGGAGCAGGGAACCCGATGCGGGGCTCGATCCCAGGACCCTGGGATCATGACCTGAGCCGAAGGCAGACACTTAACGACTGAGCCACCCAGGTGCCCCCGAATTGGGGGACTTTTGATAGAGAAGGTTGGCAAAGGCATCAACGCCATCCACAGTTTTGCAGACTGTAACAGCCACGGGATTGTTCCCGGGTCTCGTGGCAGGCTAGTGGCGGTACCACAGCTCGTCCTCAGGCGTGCGGGTCCTGCCTCAGCCGTCTGCTCCTTCCCTGCACCCTGTATGAGGCGGGTAGAGGAGGGAATTTCCAGCTTGAGGAAATAAATGGCACATAAGGACTTGGTTCTCCTGGAGCGTAGAATCCCAGCTCCTGGTACACAGAAGGTGCACAATAACTATTCGCCACGTGAATGAATGAATGAACGAATGAATGAATGAATGAGCGAACGAACACAGGGCTGAATGAAAGTTGTGCCCCTTAAAGCAGACCCTCTTGGACAAGACCCCTTTGCTGGACAAACACCAAGTTAGTCATTTTTAAGCAAATGCAGACTTTTCCAGGTTCGTGTCAAAAAAAAAAAAAAAAAAAACAATGCTCCAACTCTGACTTCTCACCAATTTTCTGACCCTCCTATGGGTAGGCTGAGATTGTGAGTCATGGCTGAGTCTGGAAAAGCACCTTTGGGGAGATGAGAATGGAAAACAGTCTAATTTAAGGAGGAGCCAGGTACTGCCTAAAATGCATCCCTGGCCCCCTTCCATGAGCACACATCACATGGAAAAAATTACTTGAACTCTCTCTATAGGAGAGCGTCTGATGGCTGGGCCGACCAAAAGGAGCGGGTTGCTAAGAAATCACACCAGGCAACATCAGATGATGACTTGTTACAGTCAAGATACAGTCAAGGTCAGAGTTCAAAACCGTGGCTGGAAATCTTTCCAGCAAATCCCCTTTTCTGTGCAGGGAGAAGAGAAAACAAAGCCATCTTGTCGGGCACCCACTGTGACCTCTGCCCTAGGAGGTAGGGACTATTTCAGCCTCAGTTACAGATGGGAAAACTGAGACCCAGAGAGGAGAAGGTCGCACAGCTAGTGGGTAGCAGAGCAGGGATTCCAATTTCCAAGAGATGGGAGCTCCATCTGAGCATGAACAGGCTTCCCCGGGATACCAGCTTCTGAGATCCTCTCGGTTCACCCCTCTAGTGCAGAACAGGGTGAACAGTGAAGTCTACGCCATGGCTTGACCACAGCCTGCGGGGACGATGCTGAGTTTCCATAGGGTCCAGGTGCTGCCATCCCAGCTCCAGTGCATTAAATTAAGAGATGAGGCAGGTGGATTGTCACCTCCTTCTTAAGCCAAGGCACTCCCCAGAAGGGTGACCAGGAGCACGAAGACCAAAGACACGGACGCCAGGGAGTGGGACCCCACAGAGACCTCAGCTAAACTGGGCACAGGGACCCCAACGTGGAGGCAGGAAAGTCCAGGGCAGCCCAGAAATGCCCAAGCTGGGGCTCTGCCCGGTCATCCCACAGGAATCCCCATTTCCCGACCCCAGGGCTGATGCCAGGAGGGTGCCAGCCCAGCCAGGGCTCCCACCGGGCTTCTTCCCCAGAACCGCCTCTGTATTTCTGAGTCTCCCTCCTTCCCACAAAAAGGAAGCTTTGCTCTTATTTCGGATTACAAAGACAACAGCAACGGACATGGAAGATGCAATGTCAGACAGACAAGCATAAAGAAAACAGTCGCAATCACCTGTGATCTCACCACCTAGAGGCCCCCGCGGCAAGCGCTCTGACGAACAAGGCGAGCCGTTCGCAGACACGCGCAGCAGTCATCTCGTAAGACCGGGGTCCCGAGCCGCACGCCGCCGTGTGACCTTCTTACACGCTGTCGCACTGAACCCTGCGCCACAGCCAGCTCAAAAGGACAGCTTTTAGAGTCTGCCTTGAAAGCTTCATCTAGAAGGAACCACGAAGGTTCCCGGCTCCTCGTGAAATAAGAACAAGTCCCAGTAAATGAACTGGCCGGGGGTGGGGGGGAGGGGGGGTTGGGTGGGGGGGAGCACATTTTTCCTAGAAAAGACTTCCTTGCTCTGCAAATCTGCAAATGGGTTCACCCCACAGGTTTGCGTTAGAAGATTCTACGAGTGTGCACGGGTTTCTGGAGGTGCAGGTCAAAGGGCCACCTGGGTTGGCATCACCTGGAGGGAGGGCCTGTTAAAATGGAGATGACACACCAGCAGCCCCTCTCTGAATACGGGGCTTGGAAATCGGTATTTTAAACCGCCTCAGTACGTCCGTTGCTAAGTATTGTCCAAGTGTATTTAAAATGGAGCGGAAATAATAGTGATTCTCCAGTAGAATTTCTCAATCACCACACTGGCCCAGGAGGCTGACTCCCCACGACAAGAACTTGCTCTGTGCCTCAGCACGGAGTCGGGTCTGTGGGACAGCATGGTCCCAGGGCTTGGCCTTCCTCTCTTCAAAACCTTCCAGGTCCGGACTTGCCACCACACCTGTGCAGGGGACAAGGGCCAGGCAGTGGGCAGTGTGGGCAGCCAAGCTTGAAGGGAAGGCTGCCCTCAGCCCATGACCCCGTCCGGCTGTCACTCACACGTGTGCATGCACACACACACGCATGCACAAACTACTGTTCTGGGGGAGTCCAGCCTGGGCCTCTTCCTGACACCCACTGATCCCAGGGAAAGACTAGCAAATGCCTACTCTGGGAATTCTCAGTTGGCAGCTTGCTCTCTGCCTTCCCTCTTCCACCAACCAGCAAAGGAGGGTTCCCCTCTCCTAGGCATGAAGCCGGGATGGTTCCTGGCTTTTGTCACTCACAGCTAAGCACTGGGCCCAAGTCACTCCCACCCTCCAGGGGCCAAGCCAGGAGGGTTTCCGGGAAGCCCCTCATTGTCCTGTCCTTGGGGGAGCTCAGGTGGGGGACGTGAGCTGGATGTTTCTGGGAAGCGAGCTCCTCGGGGAGTCGCCTTCCCCTCTCTCTGCCAGCTGTGGGTCTGAATCACAGAAGAACAGCGCCGGCCCCTGCGGCCACAGGAAGAAGGCCGTGGGCCCCAGGGCCAGCCTCCTGCTCGCTCTGGCAGAGACACATAGGAGCATTTAAGATACATCCATTTATACACAAAACATTTCCCAAGACTTATAATGTGCCAATGACTTATCACTGTCCTCAAACACAGCAGGGAAGGTGGAAGACATACCCTCCATTGGGAGAAAGACGGCAGATACATAGAGACACAATCCTTTCCGCACACGATGAGCACTCTGAAGGAAATGAAGAAGTGGGACGGGACGGGGAGAGGCCAGCTCTAGCAGGGTGAAGGGCCTTGCCGAGGGGGGCGGGGGCTGAGCTGCCAGGGATGAGAAGGAACCAGCCCATCAACACCCAGAGAAGAGCATTCTGAGCCAAAGGAACATGGAGCCCAAAGAGGTCGGAGGTGATAGAGAATCGGGTCCATTCCAAGAACCAAAAGGAGGCCGGTGTATCAACAGTGTAGACTCGGGAGAGCAACCCTAGGCCCGGGGAAGGCCCAGGACACGCCATCAAGTCCTGGATCAGACCGTGACTGGGAAAGAGCCCAGAAGCAGTGCTAATATCTCGATTCGGGGCAAACGTGAAACATCCAGACTGAAGACACATGGAAGATGAATGTGTACAAATGAAAGATCAAGAACCTCCATACTAGAATTCAACTTGATCCTATCTCGGTTGGCAAACATTTCACAGGCTGTGAGGTCAGACGTCATTTCGAACCCCGCCCTTACCACAGCCAGCTGAGCTCTCTGGTTTATCAAAGACGGGATTACACTGAAAACCATGCTGGTATTCCAAGGGTCGGGAGAGAAACTACCAGCACCACATGCGCATGGCCTCTGCTTACCAAGATAATGATGGGATAGACCTGGGGGCGGGGCTTGCCTATGCAGGCAGGCTCTGGAGTCACGATCTTGGCACTCTTAAACCACTGACTTTAGCCTTGGAAAGATCAAAGTGCCACCCAAGAGGGACACCCAAGAGGTTTCTGCAGCCCCCAGGGGCAAGGATCTTAGCCAAGACACCACAACAAGGTGGTAGTAAATTCAGACCACCAGGCTCATCTCAGACTCCTAGTCCTGCCCAGCCAAGCTCTCAGAGATCGAGCGCCTGAAGAAGAACGCTGGGCTGAGGGGCCAAACCCGTGCGACAATGTCATCCACCCTGCCCCCACGATGCATCAGCCTGGGAATCCAAGAACTTGGACCGCGTGGCAGTGACCGCGTAGCCCAAGAAGGCATTTGAAACAGGTGGTCTGGTGCATCCTCCAGCTTCCACAGACCCCAGGCCCACCAGGGGGGACCCCGTCAGTGGCCGTTCCCCACCCCACCCGGCCGGGATCAGGCCTAGGGGGTGAATTCAGCAGCTCCGTGTGACGGAGCTGCAATGTTCTCTCTTGCCCGCACAGCCCGCTCTGGACTTCTAGCCCCAGCCCCAGCTGTTTGACTGATTCAGGGGCCCAGGGGTTCCCACCTCTGACAACAGCAACATCATCAGAGAATTCTAGTCCTGGATCTCTCTCTGAGCATCCCGCCTTTTGAAAAGAAGGGAGCAGGGAGGAAGGCAGGAAAACTGTCTACAGACACCGAGGCTCTGAGTGAGCAGGCTAGTCCTGGAGAATGACAGGCACAGAACCAGAGCCTGTGGGGTTGACCAGGTGGAGAACCTGCGTCAACTGATCGTGAGGCCAGAGCACATGGGTTTGGCCGTAGACGAGCCGGAGAGGCAGCCCTGTGTCATAGCTCACCAGCTGTGCGACTGCAGCTACGTAACCTCTCCGAACCTCAGTTTCTTCCTCTGTAAAATGGGAGGACAACAGTGTGGGAGGTGTGTTGAGGATGACACAAGAGAGCCATGGGACTCATCTGCTTGGCAGTTCGTAACTGTGGGACTACTGTGTGCCACGCCGGGCAGTGTCCTTGGGCTGGGGCACAGCAGTCCACAGCACCGACAAAATCCACTAGGGAACAAGGGAGAAAAATCTCAGGTGGTGATAAATTCAGAGTGAAGAACTGAAACAGGGTCGATGGGGTAGGAAGTGATGACAGGCAAAGAGGCAACTTTACCACGGGCATGACAAAGGCCTCTCTGGGGACTGGTATTTGAGTAAATGCCTACATGGCACAAAGAAGCCAGGCATGGAAAGGTGGAGGGAGGAGGCTGCGGCAAGTGCCAAGGTCCTGGGGCTAGCAAGCTGGGAGGCTCAAGGAACAGAAAGGTTAGCATGAGTGGGTGAGGGCCAGGTCCGGTAGGGTTTATAAGGACAGAGCCAGAAGTTTGGGTTTAGTACCTCCTCCCTGTGCAGACAGGACAGCAACACTGCACACCCTACCCCATCACCCTAACTACTTGTAGTTTCCAGAAGCACTCACAACCTCATGCATTTGTTTATTGTCTCCTGACACCCAATCCAATGTAAGCTCCAGGAGGGCAGGAATCTCCACCCTGGGTCATTGAGCAATCCTTACTCCTGGCCTAGAGGAGGGTCACAACAATGTCAGCTTAATAAGTAATTATTGGCACTCAGTACGTGCTCAATAAACATGATGCTTCAGGCTACCACTAGGATCCTGGCTGCTCTGCAAGGAAATGAGCCTCTCATCTCTGGAGGCATTCAAGCAGAGCCTGGAAGAACACATGTTGGGGACCCTTGGCACCAGGAGGCGCTTGGATGGTCGGGGCTCCAGGTTCTCTCCCCTTCCAAGAGCTGCCAGATCTACCCTCTGCCCAGTGCCGGGGAGCAACTAGCTCCTGCCACCGTGAGGAGACAGCTGGGGACAGACATCATCTGAGTGGCTAGGACGCACGTGGCAGGGCTCGGGCAGCGCCTTGATTTCTGGATCACTCAAGGTTTACTAGCACCACCAAGTACAGCCCCTCATGCTGCTTTAACGAGAGACAGAACCTTAATGGCGGCCGGGATGAGAAGGAAAGAAAAACTTTTTTTGCCAACATTGTGCATTGAGTGCCAGGCAGAATGGACTAAATTCTCCCTCAAAGGCCACCCCCCTCCCTCCGCCCCTGGGAAGGGCACTTCCTGCAGACAAATGGAACTTGGCCTATAGGGTTCGACTTCCCTTGTGTCAACTAATTTCTGACTCAGGGTTTTCAGCCATTTATTTCTAGAACAATACGCTCACTGCAAAAGCCGTCCAGTGAGGCAGTCTTCCTGGCGGTGACAGTGTGGTCTTCCCTCCCACACCCTCCCGCTTTTCTCCTCTGCAGGAGGGGGAGGGAGGTGTGAAAAGCCATCTGAAAGAGGTGAGTGGATGTGGTCAAGCCTGCCCCCCACCCCCGGGGCAAGTCTCATTTTCGGCTCTCTGGGGCCGGCCAGCTGGAGTATAAGCGAGGACCCCAGAAGGGTCCTGGAGACCCAAGATTTCGGGGCAGGCAAGTGGCAACGGGGGAAAAGAGGGTCCGGCCCCCACAAGGCGCTCTTCCTCCACACAGTAATTAACCAAGGCTCCCAGCACCCTTCCCTGGCTCGCCCACCTGCTTGTCCCCTCTCCCTAATATTTTTCTAATTTGCGTTGCCACTTCCTGCTTCCTCCAAGCCACCTTAATTGGGAACTCTGTAGTTCACACGGCAAGTTCCTCTCTGCTCTCTGAGGACACCTATCGAGGGTGGAACCAGGCTCTTCACAATAATTCTTACCAGACACGGCTAATAATGACCCTCTTTCGCTAATGAAAAAAACACACACATGCACACATTGCGGCTGCTGTAATTAAGCTTGTGACAAGTTGAGTTGGAGGGAAATTAGATTTATTTACATGCTGTTCTGTTGCTGATGAAGCACTAGCTATCGGGAAGACTTCTAATTAACCCTCGTTTAGAGGGTGTGCTCTTTTGTGTCTCCTTCCCTCCCTTTGTAAATTACAGTTGGTTAAAAAATAATAATAATAATAATTAGCCATTCTTAAGAGTGGAGTTCTCTCCTATAACTCGGTTTAATCCTCGAGCTGCGTTGCCCCGGATGCTGATGGTAATAAAATGCCTGAAAGCTTCCAGTTCTGAGCTATAGTCCCATCAATTCAACCAGACAACAAGTGTGGCTGAAGTGCCTGCCACCGGCCAGTCCCTGTCCTAGGCGCCCAGCCAGTAGAAAGCAGGGCCAGAGCCAGCCCTGCTCCTAAAGAGATTGGGATGACCAGAAAGGAACTGGGTGAATGGCCAGTTGAGGCAGAAGAAATGGCCAGGCTGTAAGCAGGCTGCATTCAGGTTTGGTGGGAAGCACTGGGGGTGCGGGGGCGCACTGAAGGGTCTGTAAGGGAAGGACGAAAAGCAAATGCAGGATTTAAGCAAGATCAGAGCAGAGCCCACAGAGGCGACTGGAAGGTCTCGATGTCCAGGGTTTTCAGAACAGATTTGCTGTCCATGGCTGACTGCCTCCTCCGTCTGTGTGTGCACAGCTGTGTCTGGGAAAGCAGCCGGCCCAGGATGCCACGGCTACGAGCACACAGGTCCAGGGCTAGGTGTTCTCGTCCTGGGAGCTCCGGATTCTTCAGACCTGGTGCCCAGGAGGCGGCGGGCACCGGACAAGGGCGCCCATCCCCACTTACCACAGCCCCTCGGGTCTACAGATGCATGGACCAAAAGGTTGCTCCGTTTCAGAAATGTTGGATTCCGACAAAATGCCCATCTTAGAATCAAAGCAACACAAGATAATCAAGTCTTCAGAGGACAGCCAGCCTCGTGGAGGCCAGACCCTGCATGAGATATACGGCAATCAGGCGAGCTGCCTGCGTCCCATAGATGGCCAAGGCAAGGAGCATCTGAGCTGTCACAGCCGAATCTACAGCGCCACCGTCTCTCAGGGTCACCTTCCCCGCCAGCCGTATAGCAAAAGTGGTCCCAGTTCGTCCCTTAAGGCACCTAGGGAAGCCTCTGGTTGGAAGGGACCCCAAAGACCACGTCGTCCAGCCCAGCTCTTGCCTGGGAAAGCACGCCCCTGCCAGCATCCCTCCTGAAGACTGTCTGGAACTGGCTGGCACGCCTCCAGGGAAGGGAGGTGGTCGCGCTGATCACCACCTCCCAGGGCACTGCCAGGCCAGGGAATCTGATGGTGTGGGAAAGGGGGTGAGGACAGGATGGGCACAGGGGGACAACACCCATCTTGAGTTTGGATGCTCATCTACGGCCATAGCACCCTGAACGCGCCCGATCTCATCTGATCTCTTGGATGCTTGCAAGCACCTCTGACGACAACAGGGGACGTGGGGAGGGTAGACATGCACAGGAACGGGCTTCCACGGCGCCGCAAGATTATTCGCGGTTTCTCCAAAAGCACATGGGACTTTTTAAAAACCTATGTCCCGCTGAAAGACCGCACAGCTCTAGACTCCAGAGGAAGGTCCGTGAGACATCTCCCATGTCGCCACACACAAGAAACCACCCGCCTTGCACGTGGCTGTTTTGTGTCTCTTCTACATCTCTTGCCACGCTGGACGGTGACGGTTCTGTCTCTGCCCTTAGACTATGCAACACCGGGCCAGGCACACGCGGCCCCTCAAGAAGATGCACCGGATGCAGAGTCGCTGGGCCCTCCATGCCAAAGACAAAACAGGCTTCCCATCAATGTGCATGGTACACGTGAGGCCAAAAATGTCCCAACTCACAAATCCTATTTTTCTTGCCTTTCAAATGTTATATTGGGGATTGCATGGGTTTCTAATGCTTGCCACTCACTCAACTTAGTAACTGGCTATACTAACATCTCCCCTATTCTCCTTCTATTTGTTCTCGCTTGGGAGTTAATGCACCTGTAGCAAAGGGAATCTTCGACCAGGCTCACATAATCATGGCTGCCTCTCCCGCCCCAGGGGAGGGGCTTCATATATGCCTGGGAGGTGAACAAGGAGACCAGCCCCGCCAGCTCCTGCTAAGAGGATGGCATTGTCATCCACCTGCTTGAAGCAAGTTCCCAGGACAGCAGGAGCCCCTGAGTGCGAAGGACTGCACAGCCCCCACCAAAGGTTAATGCTGTTTAACTACCCAGCCTTTTAAAATCACCATGTCCCAATCACATGGAACTCATCTGCCAGTAACTTCTAGAATTCGACACATTTCTGCAGGTTATTGGAGCTCCTGGGAACTTGAACCAAGCCAGACGTGTGGCCACCTGCCTGTGGATCCCCTGCCCTTGGGTGGAGGGGTGAGGAGCCTGACTCAGCAAGAACCACACCCCCTTGCCATCTATTCTGAAGAACGGCCTCAAGGACACACACGTGCACCCTGGACGGCCCCACAGCAAACTCAGTTTACCTACTACAGCAGGTGCAGGGAGATTAATTTCCCAAAATGCCCTGAACGGGAAATAAGTCACAAATACAAGTCAAAGAAAGGATGATGTACGGCCCCTCACTCAGAAGCACGCATCAGCTCCTCTCATCCATGCTGTCCGTCCCTCCCGGCCACCATCACCCTGGTTCAGGACTGTGTCACCTCTTCCCCCCCACAGCCTCACTGGCCCGTCCAGCCACTTGTCAAACCCTGAGCGGACGCCTGCTGTATGTTAAATGTCCTTCTTATCCCACCTTCACCTGCCAACCGTGGAAAACGGTTTATCCAAGAACCTCAAAGTCAGAAGGATCCACTTCAGGGATTTGTTGTACAGGATTTTTAAAATAATCATCCTTCTTAAAAAACTATTACTCTCTCATGCTCCTTAAAGAATGACACCCCAAGACTAAAGTATAATGGCAAGGAACACACATTTGGGTGATAGAACTTTAAAGAAATGCAAAGAAGTGATTACCATAGAAGTCAGGCGAGTGGTTACTTCTGGAAGGAGGAAGGGGGCTATGCCCAGATGGGGCCTCTGGGGTGGCTGGCAAAGTTCCATATCCGGACCCAACTTAGAAGAATTCCCTCAGTCCGAAATTCGTTCGTGGGGCATCTGTAATCGTTTTACATTTTACAATAAAACAGTTCGCCCCTTAGCCCTGTTCTCTTTCACTGTGCTGAGCCTATACAGAGAGATTTCTGGGGACGCCTGGGCGGCTCAGTCGTTAAGTGGCTGCCTTCAGCTCAGGTCATGGTCCCAAGGTCCAGGGATCGAGCCCCGCATCGGGCTCCCTGCTCCGCGGGGAGCCTGCTTCTCCTTCTCCCTCTCCCCCTGCTTGTGCTCTCTCTCTCTCTGGTCAATAAATAAAATCTTTAAAAATTTTTATTGAAATAAAGTCTCTAGTCAAATATTAAAAAGAGAGAGAGAGAGAGATTTCTGGTCATGGACTCCCCTACTGGGCTGTAAGCTCTATCAGGGCCCAGATCACATCCGACTTGCTTGCACTACAACCCCAGTGCCTCAGGTTGCCGAATGAAGGAATGAATGAATGAATGAGCCTTCCACAAGAGCTGTCCTTTCCAGACTATTCTCCGGGGATCAGGAGCCGCACATGCCCTACTTACCATGGAACCAGTGGTGCCTAAGCCAGGGCTCAGCACACGGGAGACCATCGATATATTTTTATAAAATAAATCAGTGAAAGAAATCCAACTATGCCAGGCATAGGGGACACAAAAATGACCAAGACATGGTCTTCCCAGCAAGGACTTCCTCATCTAGCAAGAAGAAGCACAAACCAGACCACGGGATGAAGGCGAAGGTGGAAAATGCACAGGGGGTGATGTAAGCACCATGAGGGGGAATCAGGAAGGGCTTCTCGGAAGAAAGGACATGGAGCTGAATTTTGAAGGAAAAGCCAGGAAGTCCCTCCACTGGGAGGCAGGACAAGCACCTTCCGGGAGGCCCTCGGGATCTCCCCAACCCCACCGACTCCTCCCCAAACCATCTGCTGTATGTGCCGCTTCTGCCAGGAGTCATCTCCCAAAAGTCCCCAAGTTGTGCTGTTACCACCTCCCTTCCAGCGTGCGTGTGCTTGCATCTCTCTCACACACACACACACACACACACACCCTGATAAAGTGCCTCCCACATACAGTGTGACCTGGGACACGTTACTTGGGCACACTGCCCAACCACTCTGTGAGGTGTCCCTGCACCCGGACCGAAGGACAGAGGCTCACAGGGGTCAAATAATTCGCCCGCGACCAGGCCGGGAAGGCATAGAAAAGAGGGACATAAGAAGGCCTTCCCATGTGTGGAAGAGTGAGGGGCTCACAGCCCCCTCCCCACCCCACTGTCACTCAGAACATCAAAATGGCACTTGGGATTCCCCCGAAGTTCCTCCTCCCCGCTCAGGAACTGGAGTACTGACCTCTGTTTCTTATCTTCCGCCTCAGGCTGGAATGCTGGCAGGGCCAAGCCCAAGACTGGCCCTGGACTATGTTCCTCTAATAATTTCGGAGGAAAGGAGCTCAGTACAGACCCACAACCCCCACACCTCTGAAATTCAAGCTTTGCTTCCTGTGCTTCTTTTCATGTCCCTTTTAAGTAATCTCTGCACCCAACGTGGGGCTTGAACTCACAACCCTGAGATCAAGAGTCTCATGTTCTATTGACCGAACCAGCCAGGCACCCACTTAAAGGACTCAGATCTTAATGGAAGTGGGTGGCGATTTTTCCAGAAGACGTTCCCTGCACCCGCAGGCCCCATGTGCCCCCTCAGCCATGCCCTCCAAGGGCAGTCACTGCCCAACGTCTACCCCCAGACGTGGCTTTGCACGACCCCAAGCGTCACATACACAGACACGCTCCGTCTGTCCTCTTCTGCCTGACTTCTCTCACTCAACCTTAGGCCTGGGAGATCCAGCCCATCTTTGGGTGTGGCAGCAGGCAGCTCATCTTCATTGCTGTGTTTGTACTTTTCTTTTAATTTTTGCTTTCGTAAAGGTCGGGTCCAATCCAATCCCTTTTTCCCCATCGGTGTCACTGACTAGACTCAGATATTAGATCACAGGACCCGCTCATCCCGTACTTCTATTCCACCATTTGTGTGGTTGCTGGTGTGAGGTGTAAAGCATTCCTATTCCCGTGATTGGCAACCAAATGTCACTGAGCACAGAGCTCCCTCTCCTCCTCTAAGAGCTTCTGCTACTCCAGCTCAAGGGGCTGAAGGGAGGCAGGGAAGGGGCTGCGTCTATGGGTCCCCCAATCCTAGGGCCGAACTGTGGCAGGAAGGAAACTGAGGGGAATTTGGGGAAGGAACCCGAGGGGACCTTCAGAGCAAGACCCAGAGCCTCACCACCCCCTGGCCCAGGCCCAGCTCCAGAGAGCCTAGAAGACACAGCCGACAAGCCTCGACCTCTGGCCACGGGGGCCCTTCATCCAAGTCGAGGCAGGACAAGACCACACTCTCCAGGTTCCTTCTCATTCCTCCGGCAGACAAAGCTCGACATGAAGGGTTGTAAAATGGCTCAGCCACTGTGGGAAACAGCAGGGAGGGTCCTCAGAACATCGAGCAACCCAGGCGTCCATCATCGGATGAGGGGAGAACAAAATGTGGTCAGTCCATACAAGGGAATATCATTCAGCCTTCAAAAGGAAGGAGGTCCTGACACCTGCCTCACCACAGATGAACCTCGAGGACGTGAGGCTGAGTGACATGAGCCAGTCACAACAGGACTGATCCCGTATGATGCCACCTGTGAGATATCTAGAGTAGTCAGATTTAGAGACCAAATAGGATGGAGGCTGTCAGGGGCTGGGGGACAGGGAAATGGGGAGTTGCTCTTCAGTGGGGACAGAGTTTTAGTTGAGGGAAACGAAGAGAGTTCTAGAGACGGATGGTGGCGTTGGTTGCACAACATTGCGCATGGGCTTAGCGCCACTGAACTGTACATCTGAAAATGGGTGATTGTAAATTTTATATTAGATGTACTTGACCACAATTTTTTTCAAGTTTTAATGGGAAAACACGTCAAATGCCAAGAAAGGGTATAGCAGGCGGATGTGAGAGAAAGCAAAACAGAAGTCATGGTATTAATATAAGACAAAAATGCAATTCAGGGCAAATACTGTTAAATGAGAATGGTTTCAGGCTTTTTTTTTTTTTAAGAGAGGGAGAGATGGGGTGGGAGGGGCAGAGGGAGAGGGAGAGAGGGAATCTTAAGCAGGCTCTGCCCAGCTCAGAGCCCGACTCGGGACTTGATCTCACGACCCTAAGATCATGACTTGAGCCAAAATCAAGAGTTGGATGCTTAACTGACTGGGCCACCCAGGCGCCCCTCAGATTTTTTTTAAAAAGTGAGGTTTGCAGCCGTGGTAAGTCCAAAGAGGGAGCAAGACGCCTAAGAGCATAGAATCTGCAACCAGAGAGAGAAAGGACAGTCCGAGGCTCCTGTCTTCTCTCTCGCTTGCTCCCCACATCCTGGCCACAGAAAGCAAGACTTGAGGCCAGCTTCCATCAGACACAGCAAGACCTGACGTGGAGAGAGTGAGACACCCTCCTTTGGACATGGGCATCCACGCTTTTCTCAAGTCTCAGAACCTTCAGAGCAAGACCCAGGCTCTGCATGACTCCCCTTCCTTTGGTTTCTTTAAAAGGAGGTTTTGCCCCCAGGAGGGCCCAAAAAACTCAAAACACTGCAGGTCTGAGCCTGATTCACGGGGAGGCTGCCAGCCTCCCATCAAGGACGCATCTGGAACCGACACACAGATTCCTTCTTAGCAATACAGGCAATAGCCCCCAGCACGGCATACTAAGCCCACCCCCTCCGAGCCCAGGCTCGTTACAGTGTTATCCCCTCACTTCACAGCCATGCTAAGAGCCAGGGACCACTGGCTCCATTTTACAGAAGGGAAAACCAAGGCTTAGGGAAGTCAAGTAACTAAGCTCAGGTCCCAGGCACAAGGCAGAGCTGGGATTCACTGTAGGACCCGGCAGGCAGACTCTCGAGCCCAATTCTTAACCGTCAGACTCTTGTGTCCTTCCAACACATTCAAACAACCTGGGGGATTTCACAGGCTGGAAACCAGGATTCAGGGTGGGCCGAAGCTGAATCAGGTACACCAAGCCATCCCTTAGCAATAATATCAATTCACATGGACAGTTTTGAGTTTTCAAATCATATCTAAGAATCCATGTGACCCAAACAGATCAGTGAGGAGATGGGAGAGGTTTTGCTATCATCCACGACGGATACGAAACGATCTGAGGAATGACCAGAGAGGCGCATGAACAATCAAAAGTCACACAGCAAGTTCCCAGGGAACCGGGCCTCATCGGGAGGTAGTCGCCCCACTAGGCCCCCCAGGAAGGTCCCCTCAGATGCAACATTCCAGCGGGCACCAGGACACAGATGGAACTCTCTGAAGCCCATTCAGCCTTTCTGCCAGGCCACCGCATGCTGCCTGCCTGCCTGCCAGTCTGACGCGCTGCCCTCCGTTTTTCATTGCTAATTAATTTGGATGGAGATGTCTTTAAACCGAGACTTACGTCGGGTCCTCCCCACTGTCTGTGAACCAATTTCATTACAACAGAAACCGTGTTGCCAAAATGAGAAATCCCCTCCTTTGCAGGCCTGTGCCCTTGAAGGCATCTTATTAGAAAAGACCATTTCTTAATTAACATTTTTGATCTTTAATCCATTACACATCCCTCTAATCCTGTGCGGAGGTGCGGCTGGCCCACTTCCGCGGGCTGGCTCCGGGCTGCGCGAGGCTGGCAATTTCAGCTCTGAGGGCTCGCTCACAGCTGGACTCCGCCGCGGACGGTCTGCAGCGCCCAGACACCACCCCTGGCCCGGCCGCGGGGCCGGTCCCGAGCGGGAGCCGGGGAGGGGGGCCTGGCGCAGACGCCCCCGGATGGGCCAGTCTGCAGACGAGAGTTCATTTCATTAACCCCTGAACCCCATCTCTTCTCGGCCCAGAATGATTTCTACAAAGGCTGTTCTCGCAGATCTGGCTCCCGCCAAGCGAGAGGGTCGCCAGGCTGGTCTTCCTTGCCATTTGCACGAATCTCGAGCAACCTGACCACATCTACACAAAGAGCTGGTCCCACCAAGGTCAGAGGGCCCCACTTTGGAAAGCTCCGGACCTGCCCGGCGGCTCCCTCCTTCCTGGAAGGAACCTTCTTCATTCGGTTTTGGGGATCCCGTCTTTGCCTTCAGTGCTAACACATCTCTGGACAAAGACCTCGCCTCTATTCTGTCTGAGCTCCCTCCCAGCTATAAGGGCCAGCGACACACTCGAGACCCAAATATGGCCCCAGGCCCCTCCTCCCCTAGCACCAGACCATACATTCCCACTCGACCCCCCGAGAGGCATCCCCCACTTGCGGCCGAAACCAAGCTCTTGAGCACCACCCCACCATCATATCAGAGCGGCTCCTCCCAGGACACCCAGCCGCCCAGCTGCTCACCTCCAGCCACCCAGCTGCCCTGGAGCCTTGGAGTCACCTTGCTTCCGTCCTCTCCCTTCCTCACCCCGACATCCAACCAGCGACACATCCTGGGGGACCTACCTCCAAGAGAAATTCCTAATCTGATGTCTTCTCACCTCCTGGCCTGGGTCTCAGCCCCCGTCATCTCCCACCTGGGCGGGGCCTTCGGTCCCCTTCCCTCTTGCCCACACACAGCTAAAGAGGTCCCTTCTCCCTTCTGCCCCCAGCCTCCCATCAGCTCAGAGTAAAATCCAGCGTCCACCAAGACTCAAGGCCTGCCTGCCTCCCTCCCACTCCACGCTGACCTCCCCTCCCCTTCCCCACCTTCCTGGCCTCACCTCCTGCCCCCACCTTCCCCCATTCCCCTGACCTCACTTCCTCCCCCCCACCATCCCTCCACTCTCCTGACCTCACCTCTTCCCCCCCGCCACCTTCTCCCCACCTCCCTGGCCTCACCTCCTTCTCCCCACCTCCCTGACCTCACCTCTTGCCCCTCTTTCCCTGGCTCACTCTACTCCAGCCACAGGGACATTCCTTCTCTCCTTCCACAGGCCCAGCTCATCCCCATGCGGGGAACATCTGGAATGCTGCTCCTACCCCTCTGCATGGCTCATACCCTCTTTTGCTCAAATGCCCCTCCTAGACACAGAGGCCTCTCTGACCACCCTCCAGATGCCCCCTCCTCCCACCCCCCATCACTAACTGACCGCCCTGCTGGTCATGTCCCAGAGAAACACATTCTGTATTTGTTCAGGCTTTGCTGGCATCATGCCCCGCACTAGAACGCCAGCACCGAGCACATCAGGGACTCTGTTGGCCCTGTTCACCACGCAGGACCATGCCCAGCACTTAGTAGGTGCTCAGTCACACATGTGACTGAATGAATGCAAGCTGTCGGGATCCGGCCGGTGGTGACACAGGTCCCAGCCATCACTGGCTGTCAAGGGATGCTCATCCAGCAGCAACTGAGAAGGTGGTTAGACGTTCACTAGAACTTCCCGGGGCTGACCATTCTGCGAAACTGGCCGTCAGTGAATAAAGCAGAGCTGGAGCCCCAGGCTGGATTACTAGGGAGGGGAGGGAGGGAGAAAAAGCCGTCCCCAGCGGCAAGGGAGGTGGAGCCTATGAACAGTTAAGGAACAGGGACAGGCCGGCCGTTGGTCCTTCACAGACTCCGAAGGACAGGATGGGGGGTTCGTGGAACCGGGAGGCACATAGGCAAAGGCTGCGCAGAGAGCAAGGATGGGGCTGGGCCCAGAAGGACTCTGGCGCGGGGCGGGGGCATTGCAGGAGGGGGACACAGCCCAAGTGGATGCATGGGCTAGAATGAGGGCAGAGAGCACAGGACAAAACTCCTGCAAGAGGCCACTTTGGGACTTGGGGCATCCCCCCACCCACACACCAACGCTTGAGCTACATATACCGGTGAGAACCTCCACGGGGAAGCCCGTGCCTCAGGGCACCATGACCGCCCAAGGCTGCTGGTAGCCCCCAAGCCTGGCCAACCTCAGAGCTGGGCCCAGGGCGTGGGGCTCTGGACTCCCGGTCTAGTGCTCCTGCTGTCACCACTCTCTAGGCTCGCTCGTTGCCCGCTGCGCCAGCTACCGGCCCAGACCTTGACTGAGCCCTGAAGGCCATTGTGCTGCAAAGCCTGAAGTCGAGGGCCCTTCCCCCCAGCAGCACTAGGTCAAGGCACTCTGCTCCCACACCCCCCGGGGCCGGGGATGGAGGGGTGCCGCTGGAGGAGCCATGGGGCTGGGTGTGGAGGAGCAGGTGGGCCCATCTCTCCAACACCAGATCAGGCTCCTTTTAGGGACACTCTGCCTCAGCCAGAACAGGCATCCCCCAGTGGGTCTGCCCCAGGATCTGGGGCTGGGGTGGTGCCAGGGGGAGCCCCAAGGAGAACACCCATGATGGGGACCATTCAGCACCCACCACACACCCCTGCCCCCCTGCCCTTGCACATGGACCCACACACCACCCTTCACGAGCCTAGGCGTCAGACACAGCCCTTCCCTGGCTGTGGGGTCCCGGTGTGGGGGTAGGGGGGTGCATGGCAGGTTCTAAAGTCAGCCCATGAGGCAAAAATGCCCCCTGCCCTGAGATTCAGCGGCCATGGCTTGGGATACACACATGAGGATAACGGCCGTGAGGTGCTTGGTTCCTACGTCAGGCGTGAGGGAGGAAGACACACATCTTAGAACCCCAGAGTCGCAGCCACCTCACTCTCAGGCTCACTCAGGCAGCCCCCGTGGCTGGAACTGCCAACTCTCTTCAAATTGTTATCACCTCCTTTATTTGGGCAAATGTGCATCTTAATTGGGCGAAGTTAAATGAACTAGTAATGACCTATAAGTCTGCACATAGGCTGTCAACAAGGTAGGGAGGTGGGATTAGGCGCGCTGTGCTGCAGACTCCCTGTGTGACACTGGGCAAGTCTCCCAGCCTCTCTGAGGCGCAATGTCTGCATATGGGAAACAGGCCTGAGAACACTACCTGCGGTCCAAGTGCTACTTCAGCGGTTCAGAGAGAGAATGCCTGCGGAAATGCCCGTTGGAGGGAGGTGAGAGGACACAGGGACCAGCACACAGGCCTTGGGGACCGAGAGAGCCAGATTCAAATCCTAGCCAGGCACCGGTCTCTGGAGGAGAGCACACACAAACTCCAGGCCAGAGCCACTGAGACACGTGGCAGCCAGCCACCAAAAACGACCCTTCCCTAAGGGGTGGGTCCTCGGCAGCCCCGCTCCAGGCCCCTTGGGGTCCCCAGGCTCCGTAGCTTTGCAAGAGTCAGGGGCTCTGGCTGGAATCCCAGGCTGGCCGTCTCTTTCTCTCTCCACACTCGGGGAAGGCATTTCCTCCTTCTCGGGGCCTGCGGGTCAGGTTTCCACCCAGATGGAAAGTCCCATCCAGGGGCCCCCAAAGGAGAGCTCACCATGGAAACTCCATGGGGTGCCTGCCAGACACAAGGGCAAGTGGCCACTGGCGGGCCTTCCTGGGGCCAAGCCCACAGTCCTGCCAGCCGGAGGGGGAGGGTCCAGGAAGGGGGCTCCAGCTGGACTTCAGAGCTCAGACCCAGAACAGTGTTCATACATACAGAGAGCGGGTACATGGGAGTGAGTCTGGGTATGCAGATATACATTTAGACATGAGTCTATAGAGACCCCGAATGAGCCCCAGCCCCGAGTTCTCCTAACACCTCTGAGCCTCACTTTTCCTGACTGTGCCCCCCGCCCCCCCGCCCCAGAGGCCAGATTCTACTCAGATGAGTAAATACAAAATCCTATAAAAAGGGAACAAAGGATAGGGCTTGCTGGGTGGAACCCCCAGCAGCAAGTCCACAAACCATGGCCAGAGTACAATCTGGGCAGAGGGGCCACGGTGGGTGACGCGTCTCCCGAGCTTTTGAGCTCAAAACATAAGGATGCAAACAGAGCTTCCCAAACTGTGTCCCAAGTCTTCATGAGCAGAACGCCTGGCTGGCTGTCGGCTGAGCATCTGACTCGTGGTTCCGGCTCAGGTCATGGTCTCGGGGTCACGAGATGAAGCCCCGTGTCAGGCTCCATCCTCAGGGGGGATGTCTGCTTGGGATTCTCTCCCTCTGCCCCTCCCACGCACGTGCGCTCACTCTCTCTCTCAAATAAAATAAATACATCTTTAAAAAAAAAGAAGACGGGCGCCTGGGTGGCTCAGTTGGTTAAGCGACTGCCTTCGGCTCAGGTCATGATCCTGGAGTCCCGGGATCAAGTCCCGCATCGGGCTCCCTGCTCAGCAGGGAGTCTGCTTCTCCCTCTGACCCTTCTCCCTCTCATGCTCTCTGTCTCTCATTCTCTCTCTCGCAAATAATAAATAAAAAATAAAAAATCTTAAAAAAAAAGAAGACTTCATGAGCTGGGGATAGGTGGTCCTCAGAAACAGGTAGGGGCTAGTTTCTGAGTCAAGAGTTTGAGGAGCCCTCCCAAAGACTCCCAGCAACCATGGGCATGTCAAGGGCTCTTCAAGGTCCTGCACTGAAGAACCCCGCTCAACTGCACTGAACCAGGCACTGAGGGAAGCAACCTGAGCATCTGCCGCAGGACGCAGCCTGCCTTTGCCCAGCCCCCTCCAGGCTGCACTGCATGGAAGTTCGCGGCTGCGGTGTGCACTTAGGCCCTGAGCATTCTTCCGAGGTCAATTTAAGAAAGAACTCTAGGAAAGTTGTTTCTGTATTGTGTGCCAAATTGTTACTGAGACAGTGGCTGTTGTTCGTTCAATGATTAATGAGGCTCTGCACAGTAAATTCCTCAGCATTTAGTGCCAGGGAAAAACATCTGTCCGTCCCCAGTGCATAAATCAGGAAGAGGCGGCCAACTGCCCTTCATCCGATTTCTCGTTTGGCCTGAGCTGCCGGGAAGCTCACCTGCATGGTGACCATTACCTTGGGCTTCGGACATAATTAGTTCTTTCATCTATTATTTTAGCTGCCCAGTGATGTACGGCCACCTCATCTCATTTCATTAATAATACCAAGAGCTGGTACTTGTGAGTGCTTGCTGTATGTGGGCACCACGCTGAGCACGTGACATCTACATTCTCCTTCATCCTGGCAAGGGTGCCGCATGCTAGGGTTGGTGTTCCCGCTTTACAGATCAGGAGACTGAGCCCTGAGAAGGTGAATAACTTAGGCAAGTGCATCCTCACAGCTGAGAAGTGAAGAGTCCTGCTCTATGTCCTCACTCTAGAATGTGAGTCCTGCAGAGCAGACACCACTGCATCCTTGGGGCCAAGTATGGCCCAAACAGAACCTTGCTGTTAGATGCTGAACAAACGGGTGCGGGACCCAGCACTGAGACAAAGGTCTGTTTGCTTCCAAATCTGTGCTCTGACTCCTGGTTTGCTTTAGTCTTTAGGGCTTGGCCAAGCTAACCCTGACCTTAGCCTTAAACATAACCCTAACCCTAACCTTAGGCTTAAACATACCCCTAACCACGGTACTAAATCTAAGCTTACTTCTAGCACAATCCCAGATGAATTCATTAACAACCAATACGAAGCTCCCTGCCCGGCCTGGTCCTCGGTTCTAGCGGTGGCAGAAAGTCGGCTTCCAGCGCAGATGGTGGGAGCATGTGGGTCTGCAGCAGGGAGAGGTCAGCAGAGCCGGGGGTCGGGTTTCCCCTCCCGGGAGGCCCCGGGCAGACCTGAGCAGGGCAGGCCCGGCCACTCAGGCCTACAACAGCAGACGGTGGAGCAGGCACGCCTGGCCGGGCCCCTGCTCACAGAGGCGGCTACTCTGGCCTAGGAGGGCCAGCCCAGCGGGTGGGGAGGAGATGCCCTGCCCCGCTTCCTGCCCATTTGTGGCTGGCGAGGAGCCCCGCAGCCAGCACAGGAAATAACAGGGGCCCCCAGAGGCCGCCCATGCAGGCCCTGCTCCGAGGCCGCCCAGGGAGGGAAGGAGGCCATTGTCGCTCTTTGTTTCGGTTTCCCCAGCATTGCCTGGGCTCCAAGAGGCCCCTGGGAGCTAACAAAGCTTCCCCCCAACCCACAGCTGTCCAGCCTCCCTCAGCCGGACCCTGGGGACGGGCCCACCAGGCCCCTGGACTCTTAAAGTGGCAGGTGCAGGGTGGAAATGAAGTCATGTCCAAGTTGGGGCCGGGGGGGGCGCGCGTGGGCCAGAGCAGGCCAGGCAGGCGAACAGACAGATGGGCACTGGGGTCTGTGTCTGCACGCAGGTCAGCCCAGCACCGGGCCCAACAGCAGGGGTCTGGATCTTTGGACGGAAAGTATGTCTAAGGCACCGAGGGTACAACAAAGAAACCAAAGAAAAGAAAGGAAACAGAGAGCACAAAGACAACCTGGGCATCTGGAACGGCTGCGCACGGTCGCCGTCCTTGAAGAGACACGGCCCAGAAGCAGGACTGTTCCGCTCATTTGCAAGCCTAGGGGCGTGCTGCGTGTGTGTGCATGTCTCTCTTGCACATGTTTTAAGCGTGTGCATGTGAGCACGAGGTCCCGCGCTCGTCTACGCATGTGCGTGCATACTTTGTGAGCACGTGTGTGCGTGGTGGGGCGCATGTGACGTGTGGAGGCTACATATGTGAACGTGTGCCCGGGGGGGGTGGAGGAGGGACATGTGTGGATATGTGTGTTGCAGGCACAGGTGTGCGTGTGAAGGTGCACACGTGCGTATGTCTGTGAGCAAGTGAACGTGCGTGTGCGCACACACCTGCACGCACAGTGGTTGGTGAGTCACCACACCGCCGTTAAAGAGCACTCTCGGGCTTGTGCCCGCCCGCGGTCGCTCGTTCCCACACCAGCCCTGGCACAGCCCTCCAGGGGAATGTCACCATCGTGACCTCATCAGGGCTCTCGGCACATCCTCTCGCGCGTCCCCACAAGCACACGGCACATCTCCACTGAGTCCCGGTCACCGAGTTAGCAACGACAGAAGGGGGCCCTGGACTCAGATGAAACCAACCCAGGCTCAAACCCTTGCTCTGGCCCCACGAGCTCCGAAAGCCCGCCCCAGGCTCTCAAGCCCTCTGAGCCCCAACCGCTCCTCCGTGACACAGAAATGGTAGCACTTCCGAGGAGGGTTAAATGAGATCACATGTGCTGCAGCCCAGCCTCACGCCTGGCACCACCGACTGAAACAACTGGATGGTTATTATTTTTATTGTTACTGTTACTACGGTTGCTGGTAGCCAGAGCTAGTGGCTGAAGACCCAGCAGTGAGCAAAACACGCTCTACTCCTGCCTCCCCAAGCTCATGGGGTTTGCAAAGTATTTAGCCGTAGAAGGAGAAAAGCAGATGGGCACCTGGGTGGCTCAGTTGGTTAAGTGACTGCCTTCGGCTCAGGTCATGATCCTGGAGTCCCTGGATCAAGTCCCGCATTGGGCTCCCTGCTCAGCAGGGAGTCTGCTTCTCCCTCTGACCCTCGCCCCTCTCATGCTCTCTCATGCTCTCTCTCTCTCATTCTCTCTCTCAAATAAATAAATAAAATCTTAAAAAAAAAAAAAAAGAAGTAGAAAAGCAGAAGCAAAAAAGTGTCCTATTTACTAGATTCAGTGTCAGTCTAATGTACTAACTACCACCAAGTATGGCCAGCAGCCATCAGTTAAAGCAATCGACCACAACGAAGGAGAAAAGAAGTATCCGTGTGGGCAAAATAATGGTTTTTCTTTTTTTTTTTTTTAAAGATTTATTTATTTATTTATTTGAGACAGAGAGAACGAGAGAGAGCGCACATGAGAGGGGGGAGGGTCAGAGGGAGAAGCAGACTCCCTGCCGAGCAGGGAGCCCGATGTGGGACTCGATCCAGGGACTCCGGGATCATGACCTGAGCCGAAGGCAGTCGCTTAACCAACCGAGCCACCCAGGCGCCCGAAAATAATGGTTTTTCGAACCAGACAGGCATCAGTTAGCCAGGTTCAGACTCACATACACATGGACTGGTGTGTGTGTGTGTGTGTGTGTATACGTGCGTGCACGCACATGCACACACACGCACCCACACCTGCCTGCACACTCAAGGATTTTAGGAGAATGTCAGCTGAGAGGACAGCAGCCTAACCCCCGTGGGCCACCCGCAGCCTACAGCGGGACACGGGCTGACATGGCGCTGGCCACCCCTGACCCAGGAGCTGGGCCCTGCAGAGTGCCCGCCCAGGAAGCCAGGAGCAGCCAGGCAGCATGACTGAGCTGACCTTGGCCATTTCCTACTGGGCACTGACCCATGGCTGCACAGTTGGTATGTCCAGCCCTGCCCAGGGAAGGAGCTGGATCATATGACATCCTCATAGCATTTGCCTTTCAGAGCAGAGCCTGCCCACCAACCCCCTGACCAGTACCCAAGCCCACCAAAGCCATCTCCACTTAGGAAACGAGCAAGGCCCCACCAACCAGGGTCAGCATGAGTGAGGACGCTGCCCACTGTGGTAGGGCTAGAGATTGCCAGTCAAGACGTTGAGGGAGGGGGGCTGGGGGCATCTGGGCTTCCTCTGCCACCCCCACAGATCCAAGCTCTGAGCTCAGCTCCAGTCCAAGCTTCCATCAATGTGTTCTCAAGAGCAAGAATAAAAGCCCAGAGCACCCCAGGTGCCACCCTGGAAGGCTAAGGATAACCCATGTGGATTCCCTCATGTAATCCTCACAATGGCCTAGGAAGACAATTTTCCCCATTTTAGGTAAGTATCTGGACCTCAAACCCAATTCTGGCCCTTAAAGGGAACAGATATCTGGCCCTGGACTGCCAAGGGCAAATACAGACAAAGAGGCAGAGGTTGCAAACCAAGTCACCAAGCCAGGGCTAGGTTCTGGGAGCACAGAGAATCATACGTGGCCACTGCCTGGAGGAGCACACAGAGTAGCAAGGGAACTGGGCACGTACAGAAGGAAGGTCATAAGCAAGCGAAAAGCAGTGAAGGCCAGGATCACGGCTGTCCCCAGGGCTAAAGGGAACAAAGGAAGGTGCAATAATTATGATGGGGCTATCATGGCACGCTTCTTGGAGGAGGGGTCATTTAGCTGAGCTCCATAGGCAGAGGGCTCAGCTAGAACAAAAGTCAAGGGGAGCAGGAAAGAGGGCTTAACTCATCAAGCCCTTTAAGTCTTCACTACTTGGAGTGGCCACCCTGGAGCTGGTTAGAAATGCAGAATCTCAGGCCCCACCCAGACCTACTGAGTCAGAATTCACATTTTAACGAGATCACCAGATTGGCACGCACATTCCAGTGTGAGCAGAGTTGGCGTTAACCACACCTGGGCAACACAGGGAGACGTCCCCAAAGTCACGAGGAGCAATGTCATCATCACGCCTACATGCTCACACCCGTATACACACCAGACTGTGGTCCTGGTTCAAGTCACCAAAGAATCGCCGGTTCCCACCGCCCAGCAGTGGGGTCCTCAGGACTTAGGGAAAGGCTGACACCACAGACCCCTCCCTGACCTCAGGGAGCACCCAAGCCTGGAGAAACTAGAACCAGCCCCTCCCTCATTAAAGTCCTCAGGACTGCCCCCTGAAAGGCCCGGCACTCCAGGAGAGGGGAAGGGGACCCCGGGCTCGCTGAGGTGGACAGCCCCAAGTCCAAGGGGCTGGGAGCAAGGGCACGATGGCGGAGCAGCTGCTGTGGGCCAGGCCGCCGGTACCGCAAAAATGACACGGAGTCCCTGCCTCGGAGAAAGCCCAAGTCCACGCCAGAGGTGAAAACCACAAGACGAGCCCCACTCCGTGGTTTCACCCCAGCGAAGCCACTGGCCAGGCTTGGGGGCAGACGAGGAGGTTGACGAGAGACCCCACACACGCTCCTTCACGCACACCCCAGGCGCCGGCACACACACGCACGCACGTGCTCACGGCAGATGGGGCCCGGGGGAGGCGATCAGAGGGCAGCCCAGCAGCGGTCCCTGGCTGGTCCAGAGCCAGAGGAAAGGGTGGGCAGGAAACGCCACATCCCCCTAGAGAATGGGTCCCAGCCAGCCCGGGGGGGAGGGGGGGCCAGGATGCGGTACAGAAGGGTGCAAAGGCCCTGCAGTCCCCAGGGGTCTGAATCAGGGCTAATGCACCTGGGCCCCCCCACACACACACACATACACACACACACACCCATGAGTGCGCACATGAACACGAGTACGTGCCTCCGCGTGCACGCAGGGCACAGATGTCCTACACCTCGTGGACTGCTCACCATGGTAACAGAGTGGCCACCTCTCAGCTCCAGTCACCCCCTGAAGGTTTCTAGGCCTCCTGGGCTGGGGGGGAGGCAGCCCTAACAAAGGCGCAGGCCCGCTGGCCTGGCCGGGGGTCCGAGGCACAGACCAGCCGGCGCATGCCTGCCACCCTCCCCTGGTGAGCTCGGGGCCACCGCGTCTTCCTGCCCAGCCTGCCTGGTTCCACTTAGCTCAACTCCCCACAGACGCCCCGGCCGAGCTAATGAGAAACTCCCCAGCTGGCCCCACATAAAAATGCATTTCATAAGTCTTTAAAATGCTGGGAAATTATACATCTATTTAGACCTTTTCTGCTCCTTTAAAATGTCCCCTGGTCCACATTGAGAGTATGATTGGGTTGGGGGCTCAAGCTCAAGAGATGGACAGCTGGAGCCAAAGGAAGCCTGGGCCGTCCATCGCTGGCCGCAGTATCCTGGCCACAGGGCCCGGGACACGCTCGAGGAGGAGCCCAGGATGGAGGGTCACTCATGAAAGAATTCAAGTGAAGGACCCTGGCGAGGAGTGGGGAGAAAGAGGGGGTCCAAGTTACTGCAGCCTGGGTTTGAAGATTGAAAGAGAAAGTCAAAAGGTGCTGGGAGGGCACCTGGGTGGCTCAGTTGGTTAAGCGACTGCCTTCGGCTCAGGTCATGATCCTGGAGTCCCGGGATCGAGTCCCGCATCGGGCTCCCTGCTCGGCAGGGAGTCTGCTTCTCCCTCTGACCCTCCTCCCTCTCCTGCTCTCTGTCTCTCATTCTCTCTCTCTCAAATAAATAAATAAATAAAATCTTTTAAAAAAAGGTGCTGGGAGCCCCCAAGAAAAACTCCAAAGGAGAAAAAAGAGCACCTACTACACAAAGGTCCTAGTCATTGTACTATTTCTAAGAGCCAAAAATGAAAAGTAGTCCAAATGCCCAACAGGGGAGGGGCACTTAGGAAACTGAATACCCAGCCACCCAATGACCCTGATGTGTGACAGAAGGATGTGTGGGCTCCGGGGGTTACGTGAAGCTCGGGTCTCATATGGGGGAGGGAGCTAAACGGATTCCACCATGGATTTCATCTAAGTAAGTTGGTTGATATGGGACGGAGCTGGAAACGGGGCCGAGAGAAACAGAAAGGGCAGGAGTGCAGAAGCGCAAGGCTGTAGGTGCAGTTTCTATGAAGTAGTTGAAATAATAAACACGCACCCTAGGAAAACACCAGTGGGGTGGGGAGACAGCTCCAGGAAAGCTCAGAAGTACAGGCTGGGCTGCATGGAGGGGCCTCGACACCCTGCGTGAAAGGCCCAGTTTTCCAGACATTTCCGTCCACTTCACTGTCAGAACCTCGGGGTGCAGGACTGCAGGGGTGGGGAGGAGGCTGCGACCTTTGTCAGGAGTGGGGACCCTGACCTCTCTCCCTAGCCCACTGCTTATCCAGCGCCAGAATGAAAGGAAAAGGACAGGCTTCCAGCACCCCTCTCTAAGGGGCCCCCAGGATACCAGCTACCTAGATGCTACTCTAATTTCCCACCCGAGCGGGTCCCAGAGCCCACAGCCCAATTACCAGCCTCCCCTGCAAACTGCAGCCACGCCCAATGCCCAGGCACGGTCATGAGCAGGGGGCCCAGTGGGGAGGCAGGCTGGGGACAGGCGCGTGGGAGTCCCTACCGAGAGCCTGGCCCGCGGTGTTTCCCTGGCCTCTGAGATGGAAAATGTGTACAAGGCCTTCAAAACATGCACCTCCTCGCCTTCCGGGCAGAGGAGTCAGACTCTTTCACCTGACCCAGGAGGGACTGGGCACACAGCTGAGTCCCTCCCCAAGGCTCTGGATTCCCTCGACAGTGAAGAGTCTGGACAACAGCCTCACAGGCAGCTTGGCCAGTTACAGTTTTGGTGCTATGTTCGTGCCTGAGCTGCCCGGGTTCAAATCCTGGCTCTGCTACTTCCTGGTTGTGTGACTTTAAAACAAGTCACTAGCATCTCCTTGACTCAGTTTCTGTACATGAACCAAGAAGGAGGGCTGGCCCCCAGAAGTAGTTTGTAAATGAGATGGATGTTTCCACTAGCCAGGACAATGAGACCTGTCAGGTGGCAGGAAGGCCCACAACTCTGAACACCCCAATAGGGTCTCAGGCCATTGCAAACAACGAATTATATAGAGCGTTTCTCTCCAATCCCTAGAGTGTCTGTCACCACCTGGCTGACCTGCCCCGGCAGTGACAATGAGTGTATGTCAACAGAGTAACCGTTTCCCGTCTCCGGACCACCCCACAGACCCTCCTCCCACTGCACCCCCCAGCTTGCTCCAGAGCTGCCATGTTGGAAGGAAGCCCAACCTGTCCTGAAGCCAGCCTGGAGAGGTTCCAGTGACACTGCGGTCAGAGAGTTATACAAAGATGAGTCCCCTCCGCACCCCCCATCAAACCTGGTGATCAGAGCAAGGGAAGCAAAGCTCAGTTTGGCTGAAAACCCACACTGTAGGGCTCACAATCATCCTGGTGCCTGCCACTTGGAGACCACATTCTAAAGGGCTTGAAGGAAGAGAGAAGAAGCGTTGAAGGGAAGACAGGTCTCCTCACTGTGCTGGGCTGACCAGGAGAGGGGGGAAGTTGGTGGGAGGGCAGGGCAGGGGGACAGAGAGGCCCCCTGGGAGGGCCACACTTAGCAACCTCCTAACTGGTGACCAGGCCAAAACCAGCTAGCAGAAGGCCTTTCTGTGACCCGAACAACAATTTTTTTTTTTAAGATTTTATTTATTTATTTGACACAGACAGACAGAGAGACAGAGAGAGAGCACAAGCAGGGGGAACTGCAGGCAGAGGGAGAGGAAGAAGTGGACTCTCCGCTGAGCAAGGAGCCCGATGCGGGCCTCGATCCCGGGACCCTGGGATCATGACCTGAGCTGAAGGCAGATGCTTAACAGACTGAGCTACCCAGGCGCCCCAGATTTTTTTTTTTTTTTTTAATATGAGTTGTCCAAAGTGAGATACCCCTTCACATTTAGGAAGGCTGGAATAAAAAATTTTTTTAAATTTTTAAAAAGGGAAGGGGCGCCTGGGTGGCTCAGTCATTAAGCGTCTGCCTTCGGCTCAGGTCATGATCCCAGGGTCCTGGGATCGAGCCCCACATTGGGCTGCCCGCTCAGCAGGAAGCCTGCTTCTCCCTCTCCTACTCCCCCTGCTCTGTTCCCTCTCTCGCTGTCTCTCTCTCTGTCAAATAAATCTTTAAAAAAAAAAAAATTTTTTTTTAAGGGAAAATAACAACTGTTGGTGAGGATATGGAGGAACTGGTACTCCCACACATTACTGGTGGGAGCATGAAATGATGCAGCTGCTATGGGCAACAGTTTGGCAGTTCCTCAAAAAGTTATACAGAGAGTTATGACATGACCCAGCAATTCCACTCCTAAGGGTATGCCCTCTAAAGCTGAAAACTGGCACATGGAAATTCACAGCAGCATATTCACAACTGCCCAAAGGGGAAAATAACCCAAACATCCATTAACAGAAGAAAAGATAAACAAAATGTGGTCTATCCATACAACAGAATGTTATTCAGCCATAACAAAGAATATAGGACTAGTACAGGCTACAATTTGGATAAACTTGACAATATTAGGCTACACAAGGAGCGCCTGGGTGGCTCAGCTGGTTGGGTGTCCAGCTCTCGGTTTCTGCTCAGGTCATCATCTCCAGATCCTGGGCTCTAGCCCTGCATCAGGCTCCCTGCTCAGTGGGGAGTCTGCTTTTCTGCCTCTTTCTCCCTCTCCCTCCGCTCGCAAGTTCTCTCTCTCTCTCACTCTAAAACAAATAAGTAAACCTTAAAAAAAATATATTAGGCTACATGAAAGAAACTGGTCAATATAGACTACATATCCTATGATTCCATTCTTTTTTTTTTTAAGATTTTATTTATTTATTTGAGAGAGAATGAGATAGAGAGAGAGCACATGAGAAGGGGGAGGGTCAGAGGGAGAAGCAGACTCCCCGCCGAGCAGGGAGCCCGATGCGGGACTCGATCCCAGGACCCTGGGATCATGACCTGAGCCGAAGGCAGTCGCTTAACCAACTGAGCCACCCAGGCGCCCCCCTATGATTCCATTCTATAGAGAAAATAGATGAGTGGTTGCTTAAGGGCTGGGAGTGATGGAAAGATAGAAGGTGATGCCTACGGGCTACAGAGCTTCTTTTTGAGGTCATGAAAATGTTCTCAGTTGACTACGATGGTGGTGATACATATCTCTGAATATACTCAAATCCACTGAATTGTACATTTTTTTTTTTAAGATTTTATTTATTTGACAGAGAGAGACACAGCAAGAGAGGGAACACAAGCAGAGGGAGTGGGAGAGGGAGAAGCAGGCTTCCCGTTGAGCAAAGAGCCTGATGTGGGGCTCGATCCCAGGACCCTGGGATCATGACCTGAGCCGAAGGCAGACGCTTAACGACTGAGCCACCCAGGCGCCCCTGAATTGTACATTTTAAGTGAATGCATTATATGATATGTAAATTGTATCTCAATCAAGCTACCTTAAAGTGATTTGAGTTGCTGCATTTTTTTAATCTGATGATTTCCCACAAAAATCCAGCTTTCTGGTCTCTCTTTTAAAAACTCACATGGGGGCGCCTGGGTGGCTCAGTCGTTAAGCGTGTGCCTTCAGCTCAGGTCATGGTCCCAGGGTCCTGGGATCGAGCCCCACGTCGGGCTCCGCGGGAAGCCTGCTTCTCCCTCTCCCACTCCCCCTGCTTGTGTTCCCTCTCTGGCTGTGTCTCTCTCTGTCAAATAAATAAATAAAATATTTTTTAAAAATGAATAAATAAAAAATAAAAACTCAGATGGGGGTACCTGGGTGGCTCAGTCTTTCAGCGTCTGCCTTCCGCTCAGGTCATGATCGCAGAGTTCTGGGATCAAGTCCCGCATCAGGGATCCTGGCTCAGTGGCAAGCCTGCTTCTCCCTCTACCCTTCCCCCCTGCTCGTGATCTCTCTCTCACTCTCTCCCTAATAAATAAATTTTTAAAAAATAATAATTCGGGGTGCCTGGGTGGCTCAGTCGGTTAAGCGTCTGCCTTCGGCTCAGGTCATGATCCCAGGGTCCTGGGATCGAGCCCCGCATCGGGCTCCCTGCTCAGTGGGAAGCCTGCTTCTCCCTCTCCCACTCCCCCTGCTTGTGTTCCCTCTCTTGCTGTGTCTCTCTCTTTCAAATAAATAAATAAAATCTTTAAAATAATAATAATAATAATAATAATAGTAATAATAATAATGATTCAATAAATAAATAAATAAAAACTCAGATGATCTGGCAATTTGGTGCAGGTCCCTGGCACAGTCTGTGCCTAGCAGGGTCTGTGTCACACTTTACCAGAGACCCTCCCTAGCCTGCCCCCTCACCTGGGCCCCAGGCCAGCCTCGGGACAGGGAGGACCTCTATGGGGCTCTCACAAAAGGCTTTCTCATCTCTGAGGCCATTCAAACCCACGAACTCCCCTGAAATCACACGTAAAATGTTCCCACTGGATGCTCAAAGGCATCTGTGGGCTCAAAACAGGTTCAGAATTATGCTCCCATTATCTCCTTATAAGCTATCGTCCCCCTCACCCCCTTCTCATGGGTAAGAAAAATCAGGATCCCATGGGGAATGATTTAAAACCCCACCCCTACTACGCACCCCACACCTAGGCTCTGAGCACAGTGCTCGGTCCCGGGGCTCTGCTCTCAGGAGCCCAGGATCTGCCGGCCGAGGGGCAGGCGGAGGCCGGCGCTCCCCGCTCCCATGAAGCCGCAGGCCCGCCGGGGAGCCCTGCTCTGAACCAGTCCCCCTGGCAGGCCGGGCCAGGCTCTCCATCACTGTCAGGGCCCTGACGCGAGGGCACAGACACAGCAGGCCAGGTTGTTCCTGGGGGTGGTGACCATAAGGTCTCCCCTGGCAGGGGAGGCCGGAGGAGGCCAGAGGTGAGCAGAGAGCACACAGGGCATTCTGCTTCTTTATTGGAGTTCTCCATCACGCTCCCACAGGCAGGGCAAAGCGGGCGAGGGGGAAGGGCACCGCGCAAAGCTTGCAGCCCAGCTACTAGGCCCCCAAGGAAAGGAGCTGCCCCGTGGCCCGCAGCTCCTCCTGGTAAAACACTCTCAGCGCACCCTGCTCACCTCACCCTGGATTCCTTTGATCTGATGAGCCAAAGACCCTTCATGGCCCGTACCTCCAGGGACCCTCCTGAAGCCCCACGATGCCACACTGTCAGGTTCGGCCTCCCTGCCCACCTCTGGCACCATGCAGTGCAGAGATGAAACCACAGGATCTGGCCGCAAGCGGACTTGGGTTCGAGTTCCTTCTCCACAGCTTGCTGGCCAGGGACCGTGGGTCTGCTACTCTACAGCTCTGAGCCTCCTTCCCCCGTCCGCCAGATGAAGATGGCAATTCGCAGCGGCAGAGCCAAGGGCGGCTTGGGGAGGCTTTGCTCCCCCCATAATCTTCCTTGGCACCTGCCCCCATTCTCTGATGCGGCCAAGTGACATTTTCTCAGCTTAATGAAAAGTGTTACACTAAAGCAGCTTTAACCAGGCCTCTGGCCCTGTCCGCCACCAGATGGCTGCCCCTAAACCAGCCTATGGAGGAACTCTGGTGCTGCCGCTGGAAACAGCACCCACCTCATAGGGCTGTCATGATGGCTCCGTGAGATACCGCAGGTCAAGCATTTGCTCCATATCTGGCATGGACCAAGCCAAGGCTCAATAAATGTGACATCACCCTCATCCAGGGCTGCCTCCCAGACTGACTTTGTCCCCTCACCCAGGATTTGTACCATCTCACAAGCCCCATGCTCAGGGAATCCAAGCTGACTTTTTTAATAGCCCAAGCCCAACAAAATTGGGAAGGAAAATTTATCACATACGCACACTGTAAAAAATCACCAGAAATGGGCCAATGAAAACAAAACAATCCATTGCTTGGCTGCGGATTATCCAATGCCCAGGATGCTTTGCCCTCCCTTTCCCCATCTCTGAGCAGATGATCCAAAGCTGACTGGCACCATGAGTCCCTGAGGGCTGGAGGGGACTCACAAAGAGTCATGTATCTCTTCCTGCACCAGTGTATGGGGCATGCTCAGCTCTTGGCTGGAAACGCACAAATCCCACAACCTCCGCGATGCCCAACTGCCCCAGAGAGGCCCTGAGGCTGGCCATGCCACGACGGCAGCAGAGAACCCAAGACCAGCATGGCCCCCACACGGCCCCCTCAGCATCACAGACCGAGAGTTCCCTGCCGTAGGGATGCAGCCTGGGGCCCCGATGCCCCCTGCGCGGGGCTGTCCATCCACCACGACCAACGCCACTGCCCTCCTGGCACCCCACTGCTGTTCCTGTCTGTCCTCACTACCTCCAGTACCATTGGGAAAGTGGCAAGGTAGCAGGACCTTATGTGGACACCACGCTGGGCGCTTTCCTGGTTCAGAGCACAGTGGGGATCCTTTTCAGAGTTGGCAGAAGCCTGAGCACATGCACCCCGATATGAGTCAGGATCCCTGGAGGAGACATGGAGCTTTATAATCTCACTGTGTTTCCACCAACCATGGGGGAGTACATATCCCCTGTACAGGAAGAGACAGGACAGGGGCTATGCAGTCCTTTCCTCCAACCTACCCAGTGTGGACCCCAAGGTCTGTCCTAACCCTGGACTCTTCTGAAAATGTGAGCACCACCCCCCTCGTTCTGGCTTCAGACACCCTTCCCAGGGAGGGAGACCCTGTCACCAAGGGCCAGGCACCTGCAGATACAACAGTGCCCAAACCTGAGTCAGCCAGGACCCAACCAGGACCCTTCAGACTCTCCAGGCAGCTCCCCATCATGCTGGAAAGAGCACTGGACAAGGAGTCCTGGAACCCAGGTTCCAATGCTAGCTCTCCACTTCCCTTCTGTGCAATCTATACCAGCATTTCCCAAATTTCTGTCATTTACAAACCATATTCATGATTTCTGTTGAACCCAAGCACTGTGTACCATTACTTAAAATTGTCAATGCAATTTTCTCACTTAAATGACTTCAGCATCATCGTAAGTCACAAGTAGCCATAAAATCACAAATCCAATGTATAACCATTCGAACGTTAAATGTTCATATGCCTGATGCCTCACACCACATTTCTGGAACTACTGACCCAGAGCAAAGCTCCCTCTGTGCCTCAGTTTCCCCAGCTAGAAGACAAGGAAGTTGGACTAAATGATTCCCTCAGAGTCTCTTCAGGCCCAAGATTCCTCAAGATCAGCCTGGATCCAGTCCCCCCAGAAATCCAGAACCAGCTGGTCAGGATCCTGGGACAGGGACGAGGCCGGAGAGGCTGTACCTGCCGGACTGGGAGCCAAGAGAGGCGCTGGCTGGATGCAGAGCAAACAGGAGAGTCATGCCCCCCACTAAGGAGCTCCCAAGGACCCCAAAGCCAGTTCTAATCCCAAATTCCACAGGCAGCTCCAAATTACAAGACTTTACAGTTAGAAAAACTCTATCCCTTCACTCCTTTTTAGAGCGAGGGAAACTGAGGCACAGAGGAGCTTACGCAAGGACAGAAGTGAGCCGAAAACCCAAGTCCCCTGACTGCCAAGTCGCCTGCATCACCCGATGGGGGCCACACATCCCACAAGTCTGAACTTCTCCTATTACCTCCCCCTAGAGGCATGGGCTTGGGTTGCTGGCCTGGGAGTGCAGAGCATCCCCTTCTGGGAGGGCTAGTCTGGGGACTGTGATTTCAATTGGAGTTTAAACATCCTAGTAAAGTGGGTTTTATGCAATTAGACTGGAATGAATGTGCAATGAGGCCCATGGCAGGGGGCTTCAAAGCCTGTGTAGTGGGGGTATCATGGCCCCTCTGAACGCGCCCACAAGAAGGAAACGTGGTCCCCCAGGAGAATAGGGCATATTAGTCTCCGTATGTAATAGATTTTATTGACCATATGGAACTGATATAAAAATCGTGTTGCACAGGGTAGTCTGGCCTGGAGACAGGAATGTGACATGAAGAATATGATTTCCATAACCAGCTGGGTAGCTTCCTGAGTTCCTGAGCCCGCCCCCCAGGACCCCCAGCAACTCCCCCAGCAGCCCCTGGGCATTTACCTGATGCAGTCACGGAGGAATCCCAGGCCAGCGAGAAGTCCGAGGCCTCCCCCTCTTCAACTGAAAGAGAGAACAGAGATGGGCCTGTGAGTTTTGAAGCTGTACAAACAGGCCATCAGGGAGGGGAACAGGGCAAGGAAGAAGGGTCATTTGTGGGGGTCCTTATAATATCCACGATCAGGAGCAAGGGGATAAAGCCTACAAAGAGGCCTTTGTTGGCTTCACGGACATGTAAAGTAATCAGAATAAAACCTGAATAGCGAGTAAGTGCTGGATCAGTACAGTTTCCCCATCTCTGGGTCCCTAGCAGACATCACAAATCAATCACAGCACTGCCTAGAGCCAGCATCAGGATCTTTCTCTTCACCGTGCTACAGCCGATCACTACCTGTAATCACGTGAGAGAAAGCCATGAGCCACTCGCAGGAAGACAGCAGAGACTCAGACCTCTCCCTGATCCCGCAGACATTGTCCTCCTCCCCAAAGCCCCTTAAGCCACCACCGGAATGCGAGAGCTTGTTTGTGAAGCAAATAAGACCACCCTCAGAGGTTGGAGGAGCACAGGGTGCTATTGCACACACTGAGAGAACTGGCCCACAGACAAACCTCAGGATATGCTAAGGTCCTGTGGTCAGCAGTCACAGGCTGTAACATCAGAAAGCAACTCACCTCTCCACCCCGCCCCTGAGCTCACAGAACAAGGCTGGGTAGGGATGGGGCACCTCCATCACCCTGTACCCCAACATGTAAGACCAGGCTGCTGGAGATGGAGGCCAAGTGCCAGGGGAGCACGGGAGAAACTCTATTCGGCATAATAAAGCTCTTGTCCTGGAATTAATCCCAGTTTAGGGCATGTAATAATATTAAAGCTGGGTTATGGACTCTGTAAAATGTTTAAGCCAAAAATGTGCATACACAGTATTTTTCAGATTTAACGGGCTCTGAAGTTCCACACCTGTGCAGACTGAAGCTACCAGGTCCCGCCCGTTCCCTCTGCACCGTCGCTGTCCTCCGTGGGCACACACGGTGAGCCAGACGCGGTGCTGGGTGCTTTCCAAGCAATACTGCGAGTACTCCTCATCAACACTCCCAGAGAGGCCAAGCGATGTGCCTGAGGTCGTACAGAGCTACAGGGAGTACGTGCAGAGTTTGGTCTAAAACGCACAAGTGGGTCTGAAAGGAAGACCGATGCAGTCTGAAACCACCGCATACAGAGGCGCAGAGGATGCTGTCCAGAATCCTAGCAACTCGGGACTGATAAGCAGCAACCCCAGCCCAGCCCACGGAAGGCAGGTCCACAAGCGTGCTGGGTAGCCGAGCAGTGAGAGGAACATGCAGGCTAGGCTCTGGTCCTGCATTCGAATCCTGATTCTGACTCGTGAGCAAATTATTGAACCTCTAAGCTTCAGTTTGGCCATCTCAAAGATAGCTCATAATGGTGCCTAAGCCATAGGGTGGCAGAGAGGCTTGCGCAGGGTGATGGAGGCATCTGCTGGAACAGGGGCTCAGGCACTCAGGTAGGTTTGGCACCGGGGCTGGACAAGTCCAGCTCTGCAGGGGCGGCCCCCTTGATCATGTATCTGTCCCCGCTCTCGTTCCCCAGCCGGAGCCTCACAGACCGCGCCCAAGAGGGGACATCCACGACAAGGAGCAACAGGCCAAGGAATGCTAACAGAGTGTTCTCTCTTGCCCAAGTTTGCATCCTGAGAGGAGAAAGGCAGAATCCAGACGATGAAAGGCCAGGGAGAGCTGGGGTGGGGCCGAGGCTCTGGTTTGAACTCAGCGAGTTACAGCCGGGGTGGGTTTTCAAACACACAGCTCTGTAAATATGAATCAGGACCTCGCACCAGACAGAACAGATCCTACTTGCTAAGCTGATTCCAACCAGACAGCCCCCAAAACCCGGGCGGATGATGCTCCCAGCGATCCGAAGCCAGCCGTGCGTGAAAGGGGCAGTTAACGGCGCCCGCCGCCACACCTGAAAATCCATTTCCTTCACATTTCACCGTTTACTTACTTTAAGATCTATGCATTTTGCTTCCATTAAGAAGCTGTTCCCGGTTTGTAAGGTTACCATGCGGCGATTCTGTTGGTCACCTTCAGCAAGGTCTGCACGTCCCTATTGGTACCATGTCGATCACGGGCACCATGACATTAATGCATGACCCCAGTTGTCCCTTCGTCCGCGGTGTACTCCTCTGGTTGAGAAGCGTGACCTTCCACATCTGAAGGTCTGGAGGATGTCCCCAAAATGCCCAACCCTTCCCTCCCTAAGATCAGGCTTTGGCCATCATGGGAAGGATGAAGACATCTGCCATTCTGGAGCCCTTGGGAGGATTTCAGGCTCCCTTGCCGAGGACCAGAAGCCTGCAGAGGTGCGAGAGGAGAGCGACCCGATGCCGGCCGGCTGGGGAAGTTCAAAGTGGCGGACACCGTAGGCAAGTGGCCGCGTCACGCACCGGCTTCTCCAGAGCCATGTTCTCACAGCGAGGAGCCCGTGGCCAGCCCGCCTGGTGCCATGGGGCATGAAAGCATTTTCCTACGACTGCTGTCTGCACCCCACTAACATCCCACCCCCACATTTCGCTTAGCAAAGTAGAAACACGCCATCCTTTATGCATTCCTGATGAGAAAAAGGCAAGCCCTTGCCCCGCCAGCACCACCGTGAGTTTCCACGAACGTGCAGAGGCTCTCCTTCCCCCCCCAGCCGGACCGTGACGCCTCTGTCCAGACCGGTCTCTTCCACGGCGAGATAACTGGCGGGGGCAGCAGGCCCCGAGGAAGGAAAACTCTTATCAGCACCGTGGCCCATATGGATAACAGCCAAAGGGGCTGCCTAGCAGCCGGCCAGAGGAGTTAGGTGCTTTCTGGAAACTTCTGCAGACTCTACCTCCAACTTTTTAATTGAAAGGCGTTTGGCATCACTGCCATCTCAGGGGGAACACGGACACCTGCTCCTGGGAATGCTGGCCACTGGGGAGGGCAGGGTGGGTGCACGAGGCCAGTGTGCACCTGGGAGGGAGTGCGGGCACAAGTGTGTCAGCACGGGGAGAGGGCACAGTGAATGTGAACACACAGGGTCGGGGCACGGCCGCGAGTATGTATACACAGAGGGGGTGCAGGGCCTGGGTTCGCACTGGAGAGTGCACAGAGTGTATTAACCATGGTTTTTAGGGTGTGTTAAGAAGGATTCCAAAGCTCTATCTGGGCTTCAGACAGATCACAACTCTGTTCTCTCTCTGCTCTGGGATCACAAGCTGTGGATGTCTGCTTGCCCCATGGGAGTATACAGCTCGTGAGCCTCACCAGACACCGTCTCCCCAGCTCAGCAGCAGGCTTGTAAGTCACGACAGCTCCCTACCCTGGAAGGGCCCATAGCCTGCCCCTGTGCACCAGGATGGCCTTGCCATCAACGACATGCCAGTGAGGCCCAAGGACTGTGTGCTGGGCCTCTGGACTTGGGAAACCCAGCAGCATGGGGCATGTGGTGCCAGGTGGGCACGTGTATAAGCCACCTCCCCAGGGCCGCTGCTGGGGGGCAGCGGGGGCAAGGTCAGACAGGACCTGGGTTGGCAGACAAGGTGCAGGTCAGAGGTAGGAAAGCTCGGGGACAAGTTCTAAGGCAACGAGAGAGATGAAGAGCGGTGAGTACTAACCCGAGGGCCAGAGGAAGCCCCCGGCAAGGTCAGCAGGGCCCAGGAACCCCCTTCCCTCCTCCCAAATCCACACCAGGACCAGCTGCTTGGCCTAGCTTCAAGGATCTGAGAAGGTCCTGCCCCTGGATGTAAGCCTCCACACATGTGAACAGACAGGCTTTTTTCTGGGAAAAGAATCCATGGGTTTCATCAAAAAGATCTAGAACACCACCACCACCTCCTGCCTGCCAAAGAAAGGTTTAAGAACCACTAAATTAATGGCTTTTATTTTGAGAGTATTCTCAGCTGGCCCCACCTCTAGCTGGTGTTCCCAAAGTCTTAGGGGACCTCTCCGTGCTTTACTGGCCTTGGCCCCACTAATCATCCCACCCAAAGGGAAGGGCTGGGCCCACACTGGTCAGACAGAGGCTCCCTAGAGGCATCCCTGCCCCAGTGGAGGTGGTGAGCCAGGCAAGAGCCACATGACTGCCTCTCCCAGGCTCATCCTTAAAGAAACCCTCTCACTTACACTAAGCCAGGGCCGAGGAAGGTAAAGGATATACCTAGAGCCCAGATTCTCATTGTCAAGCATGAAATGCAGTGTCACTATTCCCGACTTTTAGTACTAAGCAATCTCAAGGAGTGAAAAAGCGTAAAGCAGGGAGGACTGTTGTGTATGGCTGAGCGGGTTGTGCACTGCACAAGGGGCCCAGCAGAGGTAGTGAGAGAGGGTTGAAATTTAGCCCACACTCTCCACTAAACAGCGTGTCCTGGTGCAGGGCTATGAATGCCTAGAGCAAGATGTACCCACCTTTTGCACAGAGGCATGGCCAGCCCTTTTTTCTAACTCACACAAATATACTGTAAAGTGTAGCCCATGACCACCTCTGGCATCAGGCCTCAGGGCCAAACGACCAGGGTCAAGTGCAAACAAACCCAACCACTAGGCCAACACTCTCTGGGGTCCTCTCAGGTGGGGATGGGTTCGGGGCAGTCAGTTGAGTTGGGGGAGTGATGGCAGGAGAAAGCAAAGGCTCTCCACAGCTAAAGATAAAATGACCCAAGACCCCCCCACACCCCATGGCAGCCCCCTTAGCACCAAGCTCAGACCCTCAGAGGAGCCAAGATCTCATAACAGGGTCACATCATGACCCATTTATTTAGCTCTCATGATTCCCTGACCACTTGCCAAAACGAGAGTAACAATTGAAATAGCTCAGTTAAGACCACCTGCCTTTTCCCCAGTGAGCACAGCCCCAGAACGAGGATGAGGACTCTGCAGCCCCCTCATCAGTCGGTCTGCACCTCACCACCAGGAGGGTGAGCCTAGGATTTAAAGAAATCTATTTTTTGGACAACATGGCTCCTAACCAGAAGACTTCTTCCCCTTGATCTAGGGCTTATAACAAAAGGCAGTATGATCCAATGTGGGAGGCAAAGCTGTTGCACAGATCCATCAAGAGAGTGTGGGTGGGTCTCCAAGTGGGCAGCTTCGTAATCCATGTTTACAGCAATCTTGGCAATGCTTGACTTTCCCCTTAAACACTGGCTTTAGAATGAGTACCTATAAAGAGATGCAACTTTTCTGAGAATTATTCGTAAATCCTTCCCCTGGCCCATCCTGGGCAGAGGGGGCAGAAGCCTGGATCTTGCTTGGCCATTGTCTTCCTTTTCTCCCTTGCCTTGCTTAGCAAGAAAACAGTGAGAACAGAAAGACATCCAGTAATAGTCCAAGAACTCCAAAAAAGAAGTGGGTCCATCCTTACTGGGAAGGGGAACCTTCCAGAAGTCATCCATCAGAGCTCGTCTAGTGGGACAGATGGACTAGATGAGGGTACCCGGAGAGTAGCTATAAAATGGAGGAGTTCAGGTAGGGAGTCCTAAAATAGGGCTCCCCAGGACTATCCTCCAGCTTTGCCACTTCCAGGCCAGTAGATCTGGGACAAGATGCTTGATCCACTCTGACCTTCGGTTTCCTCCTCTGGGAAATGGGCAAACTATGAGTACCCCCTGACAGGAGGGTCCAGAGGACTGAATGGAATGAGCTGGTATTCCTAACGCACACAGCCCAAGGTAAACAGGCAATCAACGTCGGCATTCTCTCCCCCAGGTTCCCGGGTGACCACTACGGTGTCACTGCACTTGTGAAGACAGGAGGGCTCCAACAGTGACATCAGTTTTCCCATGAGATTCACCCACCCCACCCCCAGAAAGGGTCCAGTGACAGCCCTGCGTCCTTTGGTATCACCGCCTCCCAGTTCCTGCCACAGTGCAGGGGTGGTGTCCCTAAACGTGGAACCCTCTGGTGGTCCCAGCCAGGGGGCTCAGCCTCTGTGCCAGCTCATCTCCCCTCCCTTTCCGACCCCCCCACCATCACCCCACACCACACACCCCAAAAGAGAAGGGCTGGGAGACATCTGCGGAAGGAACAGAAGGGCCAATCCCAGCAGAATCTACATACGGAGCAACTTTGCAGAGATGGGGTTCCTCTCCTCCACTCTTCCCTAAAAAAATGAACATGATAACAATGACGATGTGAAAAATAGGGTGATGATATGACGCATTACAAGTGTGCTGGACGTGTGAGAGGAATGGGCTCTCACCAGACCAGAGATGGACTAGATGTGGTAAACCTAACCCAGCTCCCCGATCCCGCAGCCATGGCAGACATCACTCATCGATCAGGGCTCACTCGCTCACCACACAGGGATGCAACTTCAACAGCCTCAACAAAGTGGGCTAAAGTCTGTTGGCCTTCTCCGTCCTGGTCCCGACAGCTTCCCCTTCCACAAGTACCTATGACAGCACACACGTACTGCACACATTCGCACACGCACCTTCCACTACACTTGGGTGTGTGTCCAACTGGAGCAGATCCGGGCCAGAGCCAGGACTGCTCTCCCCCGGGGAAAGCCAACCTCCACTGAGCCCCTGTGGCACCAGGCACCATGCCGAGCGCCCCACCTACTGGCTCCCACTTCATCCTCCCAGCCTCCCTCTGAGAAAGTCTTCAAATCCCCACTTTTTTGATGAGGCATTGGGGCCCCAGGGAGCCGAAGCATCTGTCCAGAAGCAGCTCGTGGGCTCACAAGGCCAGTGGGGATGTTTCCAAGTGTGGCTTTAGCTCCAAGCCATGAACATCCAGCTACGCATCCCTCGCCCTGCCTGCTCCAGCCCAGGCACGGGGCAGGAGGACAGGAAACTGAATGTCACAGACACACCCGACGTGTCCACTTTAGTGGAGAATGGAATCAGGAATGGACCAGCAACGACAATATGGCAAAGGCCAGGCATCCAAGTGAATTAAAATGGCTCTTTCTCATTTTATTGAAAGAGTACCCCAAAGCTCTGTCGGAGGAGGAGCAAGGCCTGGGGAGGTCAACAGCCCCCAGGGACCGGTGCGCTGCCACAGCCTGGGTGAGGAGGCAGAAGTCAGCGTGGCCCGGGGTCCCTCAAAGCTCTCCCCCCACCCCCCCGCGCCTGCCACTCTTAACCAGAATCACCTGGTATCAGTGGGCTTTTACAGATGCTCCCTCAGCTGCTGCCCGAAAGTCAAGCCATTTCACAGAAGGGAAAATAAAGTCCCAGAGAAGAGAAATAGCTCACCCAGGAGGGCAGCGGAGATGACAGAAGCAGACCTGGAACCCAGGCACCCTAGCTTCCAGGCCCTGGAGTCCGCACACACAAAGCTCCCTACGTGAGGTGTTCCCGAGCCCTCACCAGGCACCAAGCTCTGCAGCTTCTCTGAATGTAGTCCCCAGGCAGCTTGTTAGAAATGTAGCCTCTCATGGCACCTGGGTGGCTCAGTCGGTTGAGCACCTGATTCTTGGTTTCGGCTCGGGTGAGGATCTCAGGGTAATGAGATCGAGCCCCGTTGGATTCCGCGCTCAGTGCAGCGTCTGCTTGAGATTCTCTCTCTCTCTCTCCCTCTGCCCCTCCCCCTGCTTGCTCACATGTGCACTCTCTCTCTCTTTCTCTAAAATAAAGAAATAAATAGATAAATAAATAAACCTTTAGAAAAAATAAATTTTTTCTAAAAAGAAATGCAGACTTTTTTTTTTTTAAGATTTTTATTTATTTATTTATTTGACAGAGAGAGAGATAGCGAGAGAGGGAACACAAGCAGGGGGAGTGGGAGAGGGAGAAGCAGGCCTCCCACGGAGCAGGGAGCCCGATGCGGGGCTCAATCCCAGGACCCTGGGATCATGACCTGAGCCGAAGGCAGACGCTTAACGACTGAGCCACCCAGGCGCCCAAGAAATGCAGACTCTTAAAAGCAGAACCTCTGGGGGTGGGGCCCAGCAGGTAATTCTCGTGCATGCTAGGGCTTGAGAACCGCTGGCCTACACAATCCTGCAAGTACATTTATTAACCCCATTTTATAGATGAGAAAACTAAGACCAAGCAACTTGCCCAAGGTGGCAGAGCTAGGACAGCGTGAAGCTAGGACTGCGATTCTTAACCCCTTTGTTTCACTTCTGCCTTCAACAAACAGAAGCTCTAGCTCCAGACTGTGTGGGGTCAGCCAAGAAAAGGAAGAATCTGATTCTCTCCCCAGTGATTCCAGTTTACAGAAGATTCCCTACGTTCCTTCCTGGGCCAGCACCAGCGGAACCTAGGAAGAGAATTCATCCTCTGGGGTCTCCCCACACACACAGGTTCCTTGGGGTGTCAAGGGGAAACCAATGGAGACGGTCGTGTGTTGGCCAATGTTTCACAGGTGGTTCGGGGAGAAAGGGCGCTGGTTTGTAGCATCTGCTCTCTGCAGTGTAAATCCTCCCACCAACTGGCCAATGTCAAGGTTCCAAACAGGGTACTGCCGAACACGGATCTGGGAAGAGATGTGCCCAGTTAGCACAGCTCTGGATAAAGCAGCCTGCCAAGGGAGGCGCGGGGAGGGAAGGGGTGGCAGCCAGGAGATGGAGCCAGCCCTGGAAGTCACGAGAAGCCACAGGGAGTCCACGGCTCAGGCCACTGCACCTCCCCGGCTTGCCCCACCAACCCCCCACCCTGCCCAGACTCTGCCCCCTTAGGGTGCCAGGTATATCGGAAACCAGGAACTCACTCAAGAGTTGCCCTTTTCTTATTGTTTCCTAGAGTAAGCATCCTTTTCTTTTTATAAAAGTCTCTGACATAAGCAATTCACTTACAATGTAGAAAACTAGCAAATACATGTAAGTTAAAAATGAGAAACAAAAAGTACAGCTTTCTGGGTATAAATACGTTGTTACAGCCTCCCAGAAAGTTGTAACAAGATGTATCACTGAACACCACTAACTGCTCCGGAACCTGCTTTTCTTTTTTTTTTTTTTTTTTTAAGATTTTATTTATTTATTTGACAGAGAGACACAGCGAGAGCAGGAACACAAGCAGGGGGAGTGGGAGAGGGAGAAGCAGGCTTCCCGTGGAGCAGGGAGCCCGATGCGGGGCTCGATCCCAGGACCCTGGGATCATGACCTGAGCCGAAGGCAGACACTTAACGACTGAGCCACCCAGGCGCCCCTGGAATCTGCTTTTCTAACTCAGCCAGTTACCACGATCAGCATCTTTTCCCATAAAAACCGTGCATGACCACTGTCACCATTGACGGTGGCCCTGTCACAGGAGGCTCCAGGGCGGGCTGAGCCAGTGCCCCGGTGCTGGGCACCCAGGCTACTCCTGGTGGCTGTCTACCATAAGAGAAGCCGTGTTGCAGGAGACACATCCACACACTTCACCCATGGCCAGTGAATTTTTCTCAGGATCAGTGATTTTTCTCAGGATTGCCCGGATTTGTAAGACATAACGTCCAATGCGTATTTGGCCTTTTCCTCCTTTACTAAGCACCGAGGACCTCAAGTGACCCAGGACTCTGAGTTAGGTACTAGGAGAAAGATGAGAAAGGGACTTTGACTTTGACCTTCAACCCTTAGGCTGTGGACTCCCCGTTGATAAGCGTTGCTATGGTTGTGGCCCCCCCAGGGGGGGGCACCTAAGATCTGAGTGAATAAATAAATGAACAACTAAGCTAAGGGATGATGGAGGATGCTGAATGAATACCAATCTCTGAGTGAGGCAGAAACAGGTGGAAAGAGTGAGGACCCAGAGTGTACATAGAGAGGAGGGGTGGGAGCTAGGGAAGGTGACCGGCAGGTCCCTGGACGGCAGGAACCACTTGCCACCTACAGCCCTAGCCCGGAGCTCTGAGGCCCACAGTTGGGGTCCCAGACAAAGCTCAAGGCGGGGGGACCAGCCAAGAACCAAGGTGAGTTTCTACTTTCACCTCAGATAAAATTCTGATTTCCTTTTACACGAACACACAACATCTACAAAGTGGGAGTGGGGACCCCTGGCTGGCTCCGTCGGAAGAGCATGTGACTCTTGATCTCAGGGTAATGAGTTCGAGCCCCACGTTGGGTCTAAAAAATAAATAAATAAAACTTAAAAAAAATAGGTGGGAGTCATAAAATCCCCATTTGTTTTGAAGGCAAAGTGAAGTAACACACGTAAAGAGCTTAGCCCAGTGCCTGGCACACAGCGAGCAACACTAAATAGGATTACTGTGTCTGTGCTCCCAGTAAATGTGTTCAGGATTGGGGGGTTTCCTGCAAATTCCCTTTCTGGGGAACTGCCTGCCGGGGCCTTAACACTTGGAGGGCCTCAGGCCTCCCAGGCTGTCCTCCTGTTTAATCCCCTCTCCCTGAGGTTAATCTCCTCGTTCATATATATATTTCATTTCATACAGTCACCCCTGCGCGATCTCGTTAACCAGCAACGTGCAGCATATAAATGTAGATTTACGGCAGGGTCTGGCTCCCACTTCCTGCGTCGGTGGCAACATTGGGTGCTCGGCCACCAGCTGTTCAGCTCTGGTGGAAGGTGACAAAGCCAAGGACACACTCTGCCATGCACAGAGGGACCATGGCCATGTCCCACACAAAGGGGTGGACGGAAGCGGCCCAGTGAGTGCTAGGAACATGAAGGTGGGTGCTAGAACCATGGGGGCCAGGGAACACAGCCTGGGGTCAGGAGAGAAAGGGACAGCACCCACCCAGATCTGTCCACTGTTTAAGATGGAGGAAGGAGTGGACACAACCAGAATCCCGCTCTCTTGCCTTTTTTCCAACTGGGTTTTAAAAAAAGCATCATAGAGTGGAAACCATTATTTTTTTACAACCCCTTAACAACTTCTCCTCTGTGCTAACATACTGTAAATAAATGTCACTACCTTGTTATACATGTGGTTTATCTTAAACACACGCAAAGAGGAAACTGAGTCTCTTATTGAAAACTGATGGGCATGTACGTGTGCATGTGTGTGTGTAAGTGTTTTCATCTGGTTTTGGATGCACAGACCACCTCTCCATCTCCTCCTTCGTATCAAAAGCCCCAAGCCTTCCACAGGAATGAACTGTAACGACCATTTCCAAACATTTGGTAATTCCGCATGCATGTCCCGGGGTAGGGGCAATCATAATAAATACTTCACAGTTTCAGGAGTCAATACTTTTAATAAGTCTAGTTTGGGAGGGGGACATTTCATTGGCACAGACATGTCCCCCAGCTCCGCCCCATCGCCCACCCATGGTGGTTAGAATGCACGTGGGGGCCCTCGGGGGACACCTGGCAGCTGGCCCCACCAGGGCGGCACTGACATCACGGGCCTGATGTTCCTGAGACAACGACCGACAAGGCAGGTGCGGTGGGAGTCTTCCTGGGCACGCAGGACACCCTGAGCGGTGACCGGCCCCTCCGCCACCCAGTCCCCACGGACCTCCCGGGAGCCTGGCCAGGAGCACACACAGCCTGCACTAAGAGTTATGGAATGCTTGGGCGCCTGGGTGGCTCAGATGGTTAAGCGTCTGCCTTCGGCTCAGGTCATGATCCCGGAGTCCTGGGATCGAGTCCCGCATCGGGCTCCCTGCTCCTTGGGAGCCTGCTTCTCCCTCTGCCCCCCCCCCTCTGTCTCTCATGAATAAATAAATAAAATCTTAAAAAAAAAAAAGAGTTACGGAATGCTTTTCTTTCCCTCAGCTCCTTTGCTTAAATACCTTCCCTTCCCACCTCGGAAGGGCACTCCACATGAAATCACACATGTAGGGTGCTACTCACAATTTTTCTAATAGATATTAGAATAAACATATCAAGTAACACTTGCCTAATAGTAGAACCAACATGTAAGTATGGGGGAGGGACGACCCTCATTCGCCTATGGACCACCTGAATCACAGCAGGATTCGGGGATGTGGAACGTCACACTGCTCACTTCCTCCCAGCCCAAAGTTCCCATCCGTTGTCCCATACAGAGAAAAGCAGCCTCCGAAAGCCGAAGGGGGAGCCCCACTGTAGGCTAAGCCCCAAAGGGCCTGGGGGACGGCAAGGGATGCAGCCGAAGAAGACAAGCCGCCCGCAGCACCCCCAGGCCCCGGGAATGGCACACCGCCCTGGAAGGAGGGATGGCCCTGGGTGGGGGGTACAGCAAGCCCTTCCTACCATCAATCACATCTGTCTCATCCCAGAGCCCTGAGAGGCCCAGCGCTTGCCAGATGTGGGCCGCCCGTGGGGACAGAGTTCATTTTCCTCGCGTTCTGTGATAATACTTGGCTGTGTTTATTTAACCTTCCGCTTTGGATGGGCCAGGAAAATCAGTTTGGCTCCCTTCGATCAAAACATAGCAGCCCACACATCATGCGAGGACACCCACACAGAAGAAGCTCCCCCTACGCCGTCCGAAAAAAACACATCTGGCCCACTGCTGGCAGGGGCCGGCCTTGGGGGGCCCGGGGCGGCTGCTTGGTGCAGTGCGGGGTAATCCGGGGCTCCGCACAGGCTCCCTCACCAGGCCCAGGGGCCTCAGGGAGACTGCAGGTGGCACAGGAACTTCAGGAAGCTGACCGAAGGAAGACAGGCGAGAAGGACAGCCCATGGGAAAGGCGCCGTGGTCCCAGGTCTGCGTCCGGCGCCTGAAAGAGCAGACGCCTTCTTCCGGCAAGGCCCACAGCCCAGCTCCCAGGGGAGAAGGTGGGGAGCTCTAGGTGGGTTTACAGAGCCAGGAAAAACCCCTCAGGCTCCCTGTTCTTATGGACTATATCGAGTGCCTCTGTTTAGCCCCATGGCACCTGAAGCACGATCCTAAGCCCCACCAAGGCTCTGGGGCCAGGGTGCCCGCCCAGGACCACATGGCAGGGCCAACACGGGAGCTCACCCCTCCGTCAGGCAGCCACCAGCCATCACTCAGGCCCACCTGTAACACCCCCGCCCACAGACCACCCCCCTTCTTTCCCACCCTCCGCTCCTTCCCTCCCCGAGAGGGCCCCCACAGATCCAGGCCCTGCCCATGCCCTATGCCCTGCAAACAGTACTCTTGCCCCTCTCCAACCCTGGGGAGAGGCCCACGGAAGCTCCGTCCACCCTTGGGAAACAAATTTGAAGAGGCCCACAGAGGTCTAGGGTGGTCTGGGGCCGTGTGGGCGAGGGGGGGTCCCGGGGACCTGGAGACTAGTCCAGAAGTAGGGGCACATCCCGCCCCCTTGGTCACAGGCTCCTCACCCCCCGGCAGACAGCCACAAGGGGCCGCCTCTAAAGCAGGGAGCTTGGGTCCTGCCCCGCCATGCCCAGCTCTCTGGCCCGGCCGGCCTCAGGCTGCACTCCTCTCCATGCTTCCGCAGGGATGCTCAGCGGTGGATTCGGCCTGGAAGATCTCCCAGGCAGGAAACTCGAACCGCTCAGAGCACAGGGTTGGTCATCAGACCAACTAACACTGGCACTAACCCGCTGTGTGAGACGGGCCATGCGGTGTCTCTCTCTGGGCCTCAATTTTCTCATAAGTCAAGTGGGACGATAGGAATATCGACTCCTCAGAGGTACTTCGAGGAGGGTGTGTCCCTCCACCCACAAAGCTGCTGGCGTGTGCACGCAGCTTTCCTGAGCTCAGCACACTCTCACGCCCTGAAGCAGACACATTTGCTGACGGGTCAGGGTGCTGGGTCAGGATGAGCAACACTGCGTGGTCCGTGTCACAGAGGAGAAGGCTGAGGCCCAAGGAGTAAAGCGCCTACCGCATCCCACGTGGGGGTCCAGCCCAGCCCGGACTCCAGGGCCGGGCTCCTTCCCAGTCAGACTCCAACTCACCTGCCCCAGCCGGGGGCTTGAGCTCCTGACAGGAGGTGTCCGTTCCCACCTGGGCCTGGCACCCACCCACAGAACCCACCGACAGAACCCCCCGCCAAGCCCTACAGCCTTCCTCATTAGGTTAAAAAGTGTTCTCTGGAAACCAGAGGCCCTTGAGTATCATCTGCACCAGGCACAACGCCCAGGGCAAGCATCCTACCCCCAAAGCTTCTAAGAGGCAGGCCGTGTCATGGAAGGAGCCCGGGCATGGAGTCCAGCAGCCCCAGACAGAAGTCCTGCACCTCTGCCTGAGCGTACGCATCTGTAAAATGGAAGAAAGAAGAGTACGTGCTCGTCGCCGCGCAGTTATAAGCACTGGATAAGGTCTGTACAGGCCGAAAGTACCCACAAGCACATTAAAGACCATGACATCTAGCAGAGTAGCATCAGGGCGACCCCAGCTACCAGGCACCAGGCGAAGCATTTGGGGAGCATTAGCTACTTTAATCCTCGCAGCGTCTTTATGCCATCCGGCAGGAGAAAGCCAAGGCTGGAGAATAGGAAATGACTTGCCCAAGGTGACACAGCCCCCGCTTGGGGTGCTAGAGTAACCCAGCTCTGCCTCCAGAGACAGCCGCCGCTGCATCACAATTACCGTCACCCTGGCTGTGGAGGGTGTCACCTTCAGAACAGCCTTCAGAGTCCTCCATCTGTGTCCAGGCCCTGGGCCCCCGAGGACCCTGCTCCATCCAGCTCATGCATCTGCACCCTCACCTCCCAGGCAAACACTTTCCTGCCTCAGTACCTCTGATACGGGGGCTCCATTCACATTAAAATGTCCCCCTCCGCATCGGAGGCCCCACCTGAGCTCTGCTGTCCATCCCCGGGGAACAGACCCCCTCCCCCACTCTGGTCCCCATAGTCCTCTCTCGAGGCTCTGGGCAGTGAGCGTTCCAAGGCCGGGCCCCATCAGGCACCACTATCAGCTGGTTAAAGTGAATTCATCCCAAGCCCTTCACTGTTTTACCTTTTTTAATCCTCCCGGGGGCGGGGGGAGGAATTCAAATACAGGTGGGCACACAGAGAAAAATAAAACTGACCCCTCATGCCCCACTTGGAAATGCTGTAGGTATTTTGAGGTATTTGGCCTTAAGGAACACTTTCCATGCATTATATATCTTCCTTTTGTAAAAGAAGCCCAGCCCACCCCACCCCCGTGTCCTCAGGGCCCCCAGGATGTGCAGGGCAGCACTGGAAAATCCAGCTCATGGCCCCATGGGGAGGTGGCCAAGAAGGGGCACCAGGGTAATGGGGGATCCTGAAACCACATCTTAGGAGGGAAAGCAAAGGAAAAGACGCTGTTGAACCCAGAGGGGCAGGCTCAGGGCTGTCTTCAGGCATCTGAAAGGCTGTCATGGGGAAGAGGGACTGAGCTTGCTCTGCGGCCCCAAGGGGTCAAGCCGAGAGCAACCAGTGGAAGTCACTACAGGGAGACTGCAGGAAGGAACAGAGAGGATTCGCTCAGCAGAGGCTACATGGGAAGGTGCACTCAGGAGGTAGTGAGGTTGCTGGCATGGGAGGGGGTCAAGCAGAGCTGGAGAGACCCTCAGGGAATTCAAGGCTCAGCTAGGAGAGGAGGCTGGAGTTGACCTTGACGGGCTTCTCTAGGCCAGGATCCCAAATGACCACAGGGGCACCAGAGATGAATAGGGAAGAGGGGAGACCGTCGGGTTATAAATGACCCCACCCCCTGGCTCAATCCAAGCTGCTGCCTGGAGTATGCTCAGCAGGGTCAGATCTTCTGGATTTTCCCAGAAGGCCAGAGATCTGAATGTTTATATGAATCACTGCAATTTTTAAACAGGCCCAATAAACTTCTCACAGGCCCGATATGGTCCATGCACTGCCTGCTGGAGACCCCCCATCTAACAAGGAACTCACAGGGCAAATGAGGCAACCGAAAGGAAAGGGGAGCCATTTCGTGGCCTGGAAGAGCAACCATCCCTGCAGGAACAGAATGGGTTAAGTGATGATTTGGCTCTCTGCTCCACTCCAAGGCTGCAGCTGGCCTCCTAGGCCCCCGGGAGGCTCTGTCAGCTGCCCGGGCCCCCCGCCCAACCTGCCTGCCTCAGCCACCCAGCCTGGAACCCTGGATCTGGGAACAGGACAGCTGCCCTGGGGCTGGCGGGCCACAGCCAGCCAGGGAGAGATTCCGTTCCCCGTACCCCGCTGAGAGCCATTTGCTCATTTGGGATGGATGCCACAGGGGCAGAGAAGCAGGCCTCTGTCCCTGCTCTCCTCTCCCACTTCCCCTGCAGCTCCAGGCCTAGGGACAGGGAGAAGATCCCAGGCAGCATGATCATTGAAATTGTGACAAGTATGACCATTCACTGAGCATGCACACCAAGGCCCGGGCTGGGTGTGCAACACACGGCGGGCTCACATAATCCTCACAGTAACCCTGAGGGGGAGTTTTTAACCATCCTCGCTTCACAAGTGAGGAAACCTATGCTCAGAAAGGTTAAGACACTCACCCACGGTCACACAGCCAACGGGTGGCAGAGCTGGGATTCAGACGTAGGTCTATCCAGCTCTAAACCCCACACACACCAAACCACTGGGGCAGAGGGTCCCTGCTCCCAGGCATCCATGTACCCCCTCCACCTGGTTATGTTCCACGGGATCTAGGTACCTAGAGCCTGACCAGCCTATGAGAGGAGAGAGAGGGGCAGAGAAGGGGCAGGACCAATGTTCCTGGTATAGAATGAAGCACATCGGCCAGCAAATGTCGAGCCATTTCCCTCGGGCTCCCCTCCTGTCCTACAAGGGGGTCCACTCCGAATGAACAATGTCTTGTAGGAAACGGGGGAGCCTGGGCTTGAGGGCCACACCAGGGGGAAGACAAGGTCCCCTGTGGCCCTAGGGGTAACCTCAGGCTTGTCCCATTGTCATAAAACAAGAGAGCGCCCCAGGCTACTCTGATGTCTCCCCAGATCAAGAGCCCTGAACCTACGACTGTTTTCATCCTGAGCAATAATCCCTGGGAAATCTCAACTTGGATGTGCTGCCTATAACTTTTTCAAAAACACATCAAAATAAACACGCAGATATTCAGACCTCAAGTGTTGGTGTAAGGGTGGCCGATCCCCTTGGGCAGGGGCCCCGGGGGGCGGGGGGCAGGCTCCAGGAAGCCGGCTGGGTTGTGTTCAGACCTGATGCTGGTTCCGCCGGGGCGTCCCGTTTACGGAACTTCACCAAGCTGAGCACCATGGCTGGTACGTGAACCTTCCAGAATACAACGCTAACGTACAAAGCACAGCAGCGGTGCGACGTTAACTGCTCTGGAATCACATCGAACAGGCTGGAGAGTAAGAAAAGGAGAGGAATCGTAGGAGGGGAGAGAAATATATACATTTTCCATGTGTGCACGTGCGCGCGCACACACACACACACACGGAATCGTTCTGGGACAAGAAACCAATAACACCAGCCGCCTCCGGGGAAGGGAAGTGGGTGGCTGAGGGTGTTTTGAGTTTTGTGCCCCATGTATTCATTAGCAATTAATTTTAAGTTTATAAGTGTTCTTAAAATCCCCTGCCACACCCCCAGGGGTACCCATGCCCCACCTGGGGAAGCGGTGCTGGGACATCCGCCCCTGGTCAGTTTCCCCCAAGGCCCTGCCCATCCTGGTGCCCTAGAGGTCATGATGTGGTGAATCCGAGCCCGCAGCCCAAACCCCGCCAGACGGGCAATGGTCTGCTTCTCCCCTCCCCCCAGCCCGCCCCGCGCCCTGCCCCCAGGCTACTGGAGCCTTCCGAGGTGATAGCAGGGCAGCATGATAGTCCGGCAGGTGTGGTGCCCACCAGGTGCCCTCTGCCCCAGCCTCCGAGATCAGCACCCTGCTTCTGCCCGAGGGAGCCACTTCTCACCCACTCGGACCTCGATGGACTGTCAGGCAAAAATGCGTCACCCTCCCCTGGGACCCAGCCAGGCTAGAGGTTCACATCCTCCCAGACATTGATCCTGGAGGACAGCGGCGCGGAGACAGAGGAGCTGGGGACTCTGGCATGGCAGAGAAGAGCCGCTCCGTCTGGCTGCGCGAATCTCTGCAGGTACTCGGGGTCCTGTTTCAGCTTCTAGTCATCCCATCAGCTCCCCCTTAACCTCCCTTCTGGCCTGAGTTGTCCAGAGTTCATTTCTGTCGTGAGCAACCACTGAGCCCTGACGGACAGGGAAGCAGCTGAGCCCATGGACGGTCCCATCATCGTCCCACACCCAGAAACCCCCTCCCCGGGAAAGACCCGGCGCTCCCCAGGCAAGGGCCACGGGTCCACACCCCTCCTGCCCAAAGAACCGCCTTGGAAAGTCAGGAGGAGGTCTCATGAGGGCTTCCCCAGAAGAGGCTGAAGGAAGAAAACAAACAGCTCCTCACTCCGGGACATTAGCAGGACTAAACCCCCACCCCTTCCTCCTGGAAGTCCCGGACAACTCAGGAAGCAACAATGCGGGGGCACACGTGAGGCTATGCCCCCCAGAGGCTGAGAGCTGGCTCGGAGCAGGCCCTGGGTCATGGTGGCAGCCTGGCCCTCCGCAGCCGTGGGACCTCAGGCCGGGCCTGTCACGCCACCTTTCCAAGCACCACCATCCAGTACCCTGGATGTGATCAATCTACCTTCCCAAGGGGTTGCCCACAGCGCCGATGAAGAGTCCGGCATGCTGTGTGTTGTGAGGCTTGGTAAGTTATACTTAGCCTTGCCAACAAAGGTGAGGGTCTGGAGGGCAAACAAGGACAGAGGTGGGATTCCCTCTCTCGGGTACATAAATACATATAATTTAAAAAAAAAAAACACAAAGGAGAGCCTGGCTGGCTCAGTTGGTAGAAGATGTGACTCTTGATCTCAGGGTTGTGAGTTCAAGCTCCACATTGGGCGTGGAGCCTACTTTAAAACATAAACACACAAACACAACAAAGAACTCACAGCCTGATGGGCTACAGGGCACTGGCCTCCCTTCTGCAAGCCAGGCATCCCTCCTGAGACTCTCCTCCCCACACCTGTACATGAGAATGCCCCCCTCCCCAGCGACCCCAGGGGAGCAGCACGCTGACAGGGTCTCAGGGTCTGGACTGAAACAAACCCAGGCCCATAGCTATGTGACCTCTGGCACTTATCTGCTGTGTGACTTTTGGCAAGTGATTCAACCTCTCTGAACCTCAGCTTCCTCCATCTACAAAATGGGGAGAAGAGCATCTACCTTAGTGGGAGAACAATGCTGGTCAGTGAATGTAGCCATCATTATTATTATTAATTATTCATTATCGAAGGCTTAGTATGCTTTCCCTGCCCTGACACCCTCAATCGCTGCCCCCCCCCCCCCGCTCTGGGGCAACAGCTGGACAGACAGATCTCGACTCGGGGTCAGAACAGGAGGTGACCTCCCAGCCTTTGTTAAGCACCTCCCTTACCTTGCCAGAAGTCTAATGCAGAACCTCCATTCATAAAGGCAGTACGTGGGGGCCCCCCAGCTCTCAACCCCCTCCTGGCTGGCTCCTCTGAGCACAGTGGGAAAACACTGCTCTGGTCCAATGTCCTGCTGGACAGACGGGGAAACAGAGGCACAGAGCGGTGGGGGGACTGGGGCAAGATCACAGAACAAGCAGGAAGCAGGGCTGGAGCAGGACCCGTCTCTGCCACAGTTCAAGGAACCCCTGAAGACTGACAGTGCTCGAGAGCTCTGGGCCCAGGCAGCTAACACAGAGTGGGGAGCAAGGCTCGCCCTAACACAGCAGGGACAAGGACAAGGGGGGCTGTGGCAATCGACAGCATGCACGCCCTCGTGCCCATGGGCAGCCCCGGCCCATCCCTGCTGGTACAGTTAAGCGCCAAGCCAGCCGGATCTTCTGATGACTTTGAAAAGGAGCTAGAAATCTGGATTGTGTGTGTGTGTGTGTGCACGCGCGAACTTTCCAAATTTTAAGTGCGACGTTCCAATTCCAAACACATTTTAATCCCAAGTGGCCAGCAAAACAAAATATTCTGGCACTGGATGTGGGTCCTTAGATAACCAGTTTGCAACCTCTGTTCCAGTGTTCCGGTGGAGGCCCTGAATGTGTTCCTTGGTATTGAGTCAAAATGACATGAGAGGTGCTTGGAAGGTGTCTTTCCCTGTAAGTCAGTGTCTCACCCAGGTGGCTAAAATTATACCGTTAGCTATTCATTCCTTTGAGTCAAACAGCGCTTTCCTAGAATGTTCTTTTAAAAAGATGATTCCAAAGAGATCACTGTTTAGTGTCTTTGTCTAGAGGAGACACCTGGGCAACGTTTCAGTCCTGGAGAAACAGAAATTAATAACAATAAAAATAGCCACAATAGCAGTAACTAAGCTATCCTGAGCAATGACGATGCTCAAGGCCCTCTCCCAAGTACCAGAGGACACAGTTGACTGCAAAAGTTTCTGAGAAGGAAGAGAAGCACATGTCTACTTTAGATAAGAAGCTGCTAACATCCCCCCCAAATGCCACCCCCCAGCTGAGAGCAGACACTTGGTGTCTTTCCAGCAGAGAGAAGCATCCACCACATTTGCGATCTCAAAATAAGTCTGGCGTCTTCCAGGGACAAAACTTTCAGCTGCCAAATAGCTGGGGCTCGGCCGAGGATCTGGCCACCTGACGTTCTGGGAGCAGGGGGGTGCACGGAGTCCTGGCAGTGGGGAGGGGAGGGCAGAAGGGAGGCAGGGGAGAGTTTATCTCGACGTTTTTTCCTGAAATGCTGATCTTAGGTCTAGACAATAGAAAAGACACAGCTAAAATTACGATGAAGTCTTTCCCCAAAAGGCAATTGGTTACATCTGATTTTAAAAGGCACTTGTAGAAGTCCACCCTCTTGGTCCATCCGGAGTTTTGGAAGAGGGCTCTAGAAGAGGCCTGCAAGATTACAGACTCTATTATAAAGAGACATGCAGGGCTGGAGAGGACTTCCCAGGAGGCAGAGCAGGAACCGGAACATGGATCCCTGATCCCAGCCCGGGGTTTGGGTCCCAGAGCCACAGTCCCTTAGCCTGAACAAGAGGAAGCTGAGTAGAGCCACGCTCAAGGAGGGATTCACAGGCTGGGCTAAAGCCCTGGAGACAGGAGAACTGGGGAAAGGGTAGTCAAAGAACACAAGAAAACAGGGGCGCCTGGGTGGCTTAGTCGGTTAAGCGTCTGCCTTCGGCTCAGGTCATAATCTCTGGGTCCAGGGATCAAGTCCCACATCAGGCTCCCTGCTCAGTGGGAAGTCTGCTTCTCCCTCTCGTTCTGCTGCTTCCCCTGCTTGTGCTCTCTCGCTCGTGTGCTCTCTCTCTCAAATAAATAAATAAGATCTTTAAAAAAACAAGAAAATAAATTAAAAACCACCCACCTAGCCCATGGTTGTTTTCTGCTCAGGTGTGTGGAGTACATCCACTTTTACTCCATCTGGCCTCTGGAACCCATCAGATAAGTGAGGAGCAAAGTACGGCTCTCTCCATTGTAGCAAGGCCCAGAGAGGTTAAGACACAAGTTCACGATCAAACAGATGGAATACCAGGTCTTCTGTCTGCCAACCTCTGTAACCTCAGGTCACAAACCCCCTTCTCTGCACTCCCACACACTGGCCTTTCCCACGTTCATCAATTGTGCCAAGCCTTCTGGGCGTGGTGAGCGGGGCACGGCTTTCAGCACCACGAGCACCCTCCCCCATGCCAGGCCCACAGTCTTGCCCGAGGTCCTCATGGTTCAGTCTCAGGTCCATCATCCCTTTTTCTGGGAAACTTTTTATTCACTTGAAATCCAATTCCCCTACTCCTTGACATATCCACACCCCAGGCCTACGTTCCCTCCCCTTATATCCACACCCCAGGCCTACTTTCCCTCAATAGCAGAACTGCATAAAATCACCGGGAGGCATTGTGAAGACTCAGATTGCTGAGCTCCACTCACAGAGCTTTCTGCTGCAGCACATCTGGGGCGGGGCCCGTGAATCTGCATTTCTAACAAGTTCCCCAGTGATGATCCTGATCCTGTGCTGTCCAACATGATAGCTGTAGACTTCATAGGGCTATTTTAATTAAAATTAAATGAAATTTACCATAGTAACTGCTCAAGGGGCGCCTGGGTGGCTCAGTCGTTGAGTGTCAGCCTTGGACTCAGGTCATGATCTTGGGGTCCTGGGATCGAGCCCCGCATCGGGCTCTCCGCTCAGCAGGGAGTCTGCTTCTCCCTCCCTCTCCAGCCTGCTTCTCCCTCTCCCACTCCCCCCTGCTTGTGTTCCCTCTCTCATTATCTCTGTCAAATAAATAAAATCTTTTTTTTTGTAAAGATTTTATTTATTTAATTGATAGAGAGAGAGACAGTGAGAGAGGGAACACAAGCAGGGGGAGTGGGAGAGGGAGAAGCAGGCTTCCCACCGAGCAGGGAGCCCAATGCAGGGCTCGATCCCAGGACTCTGGGATCATGACCCGAGCCGAAGGCAGACGCCCAACGACTGAGCCACCCAGGCGGCCCAAATAAATAAAATCTTTAAAAAATAATAATATAATAGCTGCTCAGTCCCACTAGCCACATTTCAAGGGCTCAGGAGCCACACGTGGCTCCTGGCTACCATACCAGACAGCACAGAGAGAGAACATTCCATTTATCAACAAGAGGTCTGTTGGACAGTGTTAATCTAGACTCCAAAGAGGTCGTCACAGACTCCTTTGTGGGAGTAGCTGATGACTGTCATCTCTTCCACAGGACTATATACACCATGGGGACTGGGCCTACTATTGTGCCCAGCTCACAGTAGGCCCTCAATAAATATTTGTCGGATGGATCATGGAAGGATGGATGGATGGCTGGCTGGTTGGATGGATAGATGGATGGATGGATGGATGGATGGATGGATGGATGGATGGTGAGGACTCTGGAAGGGGCAGGGATCCCAGTGGCCTAACCCCACTCTGGGGGAGCACACCCCCATCAGCTCCCCTGACTGCCCTGATAGAGCATGAGCCCTCCTCTGGATCGTATAGCCCCTGTCCCCAAATAGGAGCAGCTGAAGACTGTCCCCCAGGTGCCCAGTAACCATGCCCTGCCTGCGAGCATGAACTTTCTTGCGTTGGAAAAGAAAGTTAATTCTCAAATGCCTTTACTATTTTGAGTTCTTGGATACCTAGCAAAGAAGAGCTGACAATCTGCCTTAAGAGCATCAGTTCTGAATGTCTTAAAGACATTTCTTTCCAACTAAGTAACCCAAATAAATTTAGCGACTTTTTTTTTTATAAGGAGAAATAATTAAAGAACAGATGGCGTTGCTTACTTTGAAATTTTTGCTCTAAAATAGATTTTGTGTGCACCTTGGTTGGAGTTCAACTCTCCTCCCGCCCCATCCGTGTGTCAGAAAAGGAGATCAGCTCACTAATTACCTGGCTGTCTTTTCCCTACAAGATCCCAATTTAAGAATCTCGTTTCATTCTAAGAAAATTAATTCAAAATGCCAAATAATTTAAAAATGTATTAAGATTCCCCTTAGACTAGAAAGCAAAAAGGAGCTTTCATTTGCTAAAAAATCACCTTGGGTAGTCAGATTAAAGTTTAGCGCTTAAGACTTGATCCCAGAATTGAGCTTTTGGCAAAGCTATTGGTTCCATATGTCCACAGAACGTTTCATTTAAAATATGTGTGCTTTTAAATTGGTCTCTGACCATTTCTGTGCCACGGTCTCTAACCGCCCTGTGCTTTTTCCCAACCCTTGGAGCCTTGTTGTCCTCGGAAGCTAGACTGTTTTATTTGCATTGGAGGTAACCTATTTCCAGCATGCCAAAACCTGTTCACTTTCAAAGCCACTTTTGGAGATTTTATAGCCTGAAATGGAATAAAATTTAAATTTAATAAAATTTGAGACCTGAACCAAAAAAAAAAAAAAAAAAAAAAGAACTGGTTTAAAAGCCAGCTACCCAGACGTTGAGGAAAATATTCTGAGAAAGCCCCACAGGGAGGAGGGGGAGAAAACCAGACCATCGTTAGCCTGCCAAATGTCATTTGGGGCTGGTTTTAGAGGAGAACCAGAGCTGGGGATGCAATGCAATTATTTAAATCCAGAAAGAAAAATGTTTGCTCTGAAATTTGGCAGCAGCTGATTGCCTCCGATTCTTCCCGTTTCAAACTCATTCCATGCATGGGTGGGGAAAGCATCCAGCCCAGAAGAGCGGATCAGATAAGGGTGTTGTCACACCTGGGCTCGCAAGTTGAAAGGTCCTGCGTGTTTGTGTTTTGGTTTTGGTTTTTGGGTTTTTTTATTGGATAAACTGAGAGTTTCACTCTAAAGCATTGTGGGATGGCAAACTGCATTTTTCTTTAAACCACAGGTTGTACCAGGAGGGGATTTTCTCTCTTCCTTTGTTTCTCTCTGTCTCTGCCTTTGTCCCTGGCTGGCAGCCCCCCTCTGCCCCTGCCGTGCTCGCTCGCGCTCGCTCTCTCTCTCTCTCCCTCCCCCTGGCACCCGGTGTGTGAAGGCCTCGTCTGGCTGTCACTCAGGCCCCTTTCTGGGCTCCACAGGCCTTAGGGTATTACAACCCCCCACTGCCCAGGGGCCCTCTGCAGCCTCGAAGCTGTGCTCAAAGGCTGGCCACCGGGAGTCTGCTTTGACACCCACACAAGGGCTCTGGAGGATGCACCCAATGCCCTCTGATGGTTTTCTCTCTCCCCCAGAGATGGTTCCTAAAGAAAACTGCAGCGCCTGTCCTCCCGTGAGGGGGAGCTGGAAAGGGGAAAGAAGGAGCCTTCCAGTGGTCCCTGGCCGGCTCACTGATAAATCGGCTCCAGCAAGAGCGTGGGCAGAAACCCTGGTGGACGGGGGGGCAGCGCCCGGCACACAAGACTGTGGGTGCGCTTGCCTAAGTCACCCCTGCAGGAGTTTCCAAAGACAAGTCCGTTCGGCCAAGAGACGCTGCTCCCTCATCCTCCCTCCTGCAAAAGCATGTCCAAGGCGCCCAGCTGGGTCAGAACATGCACTGCTCTTCTAGCAACTTCCATCTCCCTGCTTCCCCTGCCCCCATCCCTCAGCCCCCTGCTCTCCCTTCTTGGGGGGGCGAGATGGGGGTGGGGATGGTAACAGCACTGCCCACTGCAGGCTAGTAAGCAAGTTCAACGGCACAGCATCCTCAAAGCAAGCTTGAGAGGTGAGATACTACCGCTACCCCCATTTAACAGAGGAGAAAACTGAGGCTCCGATTGCTTACTTACATGGCTTTGCCAGCTAATCAGGGGTAAAGCCAGGATGCGACTGCCTTTAACACATGTGTGAATGGATCCCCAGTCTCCCTGCATGAGAGGCTCTCCACCAGCGAGGCCTTGCCCTGGGGTGTGGCTCAGAAGCGGGGAACTGAGTCATCCCCACTCTCCCATCAGGCTATCCCGGTGACTAATGACTCTGGGCAAAGCAGAGAGGCCCGTGTGGGGGACAAGGCCTGTGACCGACCTTGAACTTAAGAGGCTCTGAGCTCTGACCAGCGTCGCTAATGGGCCCGGCGTAACCTGAGCCAGCCCTTGGATGGAAGCTCAAGGCATTAAGGCTGGCTGGCCTGCCCGCCGGCTGGCAACACTACCTGGCTAACAGCCGGACCGCTCCATTTCACGGGGCCTCTGCTCAGGGCAACCTTTTCTCGTACGGCAACAAAGCCGTTCCCATTTATCAAGCGCTGACTAAGTGCCAGGGCTCTGCGAAGCCCTTTACACGCATTATCTTGTTTAATCTTCACTGCCGCACTGAAAAATGGCATGAACGCTGCATTCTAGGCAAGGCGACTGAGGCTCAGAGAGGATGAGGCGGCCCCCCAAGGGCACACAGCTCGGAAGCTCGAAGCTGGTATCTCAACAGGCCTGCGTTCTCAACCCCAGTCCTGAGCTGTCTCTGGAAGGAGATTCTTGGCTGAGATTATTGGTCATTTCAGCTTCTTTTCATTTGAGTACATTTTCAAATGCTCTGCAACATTCCAAGGAGAAAAAAAGAAGTTGTAACTTGATAGGGAAAAAAAGAGAAGGAGGAAAAACAGTAGGTCAGGGAAGAGCATTGATATCATTATGTTTGATGGGAAAACTTCACACACACAAGCGTGCGCGCACACGCATCTTAACCGGCCATTTATTTGGAATTTTGTGATTGTCAAAAATTAAAAATCCCAACGGCTCATTTTCCTTGTCTACGGCTCAGGTCATCAGTTTCAAACTGGGCAGGAGGCCCCAGACACAAATTTTCCCTATCATGGGGCTTCCAAGCCCACGACGAGGCACCGTAACCCCCAGCCCAACTCCACCCAGGCTCCTTCACGTGTCTTCCCAGCGTCGTCCCAGCAGTCCCGGAGGTGGAGATTAGAGTCCCTTCCCCGACGAGGATCCTGAGCGTCACAGGCGGCGAGGACCACACCCACTGTCACACCTAGCTTACATGTGGCAGACCAGACCGGTTTCCAACCCAGGTCAGCCTTCCAAAGCACTTCCAACCTGCTTCCAACATCCACTCCCTCCAGTCCTAAGAGCGTTTGCCACTGGATGCTCCTGGGCCAAGGGAGCACTTTGCAGAGATGCCAACACAGCGCTCTGGAATGATGGCAGAGCCTCACTGAAGGCCTGAGCCCCAGCGGGATGTCGGGGAGGCAGGAGCACTGGGCTGGAAGCTGTGGGAGACTCACTTCCCCTCTCCAAGCTTCTCTAGCATCACATCTTACATTTTCCTGCAGAACAGGGGCTTTGCTGGGTCCCCGGAGCAGAGGGAAACCAGCCCCCTTGCAGTCTCTTTCTGGACCCTGTGTCTCCGGCAGACACCGAGCTGCCTCGAAAAGGACCCTGTTCTAGGGGGCCCCGTGGCACAGGCCTGAGAATCCACCAGCCTGGCACCCTCACCCACTAGCAGCTGCCCTTCTCCCAGAAGGGAAAGAAGCTCGTGGGCGGGTTTTTAAGGCTCGAAATAAAGTTTAAATATTACGTGGAAATTACTAAACAAATCAAATCACTGTTAAGTGGATGTCATGGGCTTCCTCTAGACAATACGTTTAATGAAGATTATTGTCCTCCTGGTTATAGTTTGAGATTTGCATTTTATTATCAGAGAACCACTTATGCATTACTCCAGGATTTTCATTAGGTAAATAAATTTTTATGTGGATTTCATTATATTCCCTTGGCTGAGATCCTGATCACTTAACAGCAAGAATGCTGCTTCGACATCCTGTGTGTCAATCAGGATGTAACAGTTTCCTCCGGTTGTTGAAAAGTACTTTTTAAAAAATCTGGAGTTGATGGCAAAAGGAAGAGGGACGGGGTCAGAACTCAGGGTAGAGTCGGTGTCCAGGGCCTTCCCTGAAACAGACACACACAGCCTAAAAAGGTAGCTCCTGCTTAAAAAGACACACACCACTACATCTATATGCGATCCATCTAAAACTTCTATTAAAATGTTCGGTATATAAAGCTTATATGTCACGTGTAATTTTTTTTTTCCCCCTGGTGTTTTCTCCACCCTGCTTTTGGCCACTCCAACACAAACTGATGCAATCGCCCCGGGAATAACAGGGCTGAGGTGTAGGCCAGTCCTGGAGAAAAAAAGTTGAAAGAAACAGGAAGAAGCAGGAAGGAAGATGGTGGGGGTAGACATTCCTGGAACCACAACCATCAGCCGGAAAAAAAAAAAAAATCTTTTCTAAGAAGTCTAATACGAAGCAATTAAGCTAATTGGAGTCTAGATTGTACCAGGTGCCTCCGGAAACTTGAGACCAGGGGAATCTCCTTGCTGGAAAAATCACACCTCGCTATGAATGAGTGACGGACTGAATGAATGAAGCAGCTAAAAGCAGACCCTAACATCCAGATCTAACCTGGGAGGCCCTATAAGACACAGGTGGCTCCAGGTGTCCCTGTTCTAAGGCCTGAGAAGGTTTCAGAAGAATTTGCTAATAATAAAACCTCCTGGATATTGAAAAGGGCTCCCACAGGCCAGGGACTGGGCCCGGCCCGATGCGCATAGAGCATCCACCCCGGCTCCACCCAGCCCAGAGGACCAGCAGAGAACCTCCCAAGATGCCTTTCCTGAGAGCACATCAGCAGAGAGACAGACACCCCGGAACAGCCCAGGGAAGAACAGCAGCCGACAAGCCGTTGAAGGAGGGGGCAAAGGGGTCAGGTTCACCTTCAGAAGGATGCAGCAAATGCCTTCACGTGGGCTTCCATGAGGACCGCCTACAGCATCTTAAACCTTAACTCCTGCAACATATTGAGTCCCAGCATCAGCTCTGTCCCGGATTATCTGTGTGATTTGGGGAAAACCGATCGCTCCCTGATTTCTCACCAGTGATAACAAGGGTACTGGCTCCACTGGGTTGAGTGAGACGAAAAGAAAGCTGACACAGAATGGGAGAAAATATGTCCAACCTGTAGATCCAGAATATATCGAGAACTCCTACAACTCAACAACAAAAAAACAAACCATCCAATTAAAAACTGGGCAAAGGGGACGGTGCCTGGGTGGCTCACTGGGTTAAGCATCCGACCCTTGAGTTGGGCTCAGATCCTGATCTCAGGGTCATGGGATCGAGCCCCACATGGGGCCCTACGCTCAGTGGGGAGTCTGCTTCTCTCCCCCTCCCACTGCCCCTCCCCCTGCTTGGGCACATGCTCTCTCTCTCTCAAATAAATAAATAAATCTTTAAAAAATAAAACTAGGGCGCCTGGGTGGCTCAGTTGGTTAAGCGACTGCCTTCGGCTCAGGTCATGATCCTGGAGTCCCGGGATCGAGTCCCGCATCGGGCTCCCTGCTCAGTGGAGAGCCTGCTTCTGCCTCTCTCTCTCTCCGCCTGCCTCTCTGCCTACTTGTGCTTTCTCTCTGTGTGTCAAATAAATAAATAAAATCTTAAAAAAAAAAAAAAAAAAAAAAAAAAAAAAAAAAAAAAAAAAAAAATAAAAAATAAAACTAAATTAAAAAATAAAAATGGGCAAAGGACTTGAACAGAGATCGCTTCAGAGCAGATACACACATGGCCGATACATAAATGAAATAATGTTCAACATCACTCATCATTAGGGAAAGACAAACCAAAACCACAGTGAGATATCACCTCACACCCACTAGGATGGCTTCTTTAAAGAAAACCGGAAAAGAGCAAGTGTTGGTGAGGATGAGGAGAAACTGGAACCCTGGCGTGCTGTCGGTGGGACTGCAAAATGGTGCAGCCCCTGTGGAAAATGGCATGGCACTTAATCAAACCTTAGAAATAGAATCACCATGTGATCCGGCAATTCCACCTCTGGGCATAAATCAAAAGAATTGAGAGCAGGGTCCTTAAACAAACAAACAAACAAATAAATAAATAAATAAATAAATAAATAAATAAATTTATTTTAAAAAGCAGGGTCCTAGAGAGAGATTCGTATCCCCATATTCGTAGCAGCATTATTCCCAAAATAGCCCAGAGATGGGAACCTCCCCAAGTGTGTACCAAGAGATGAAGGGATAAGCAAAACGTGATGCGTGCGTGTAACGGCAAATTCTGCAGCCTGCAAAAGGACGGCTGTTCTGACACCAGCTACACCATGGGTCCGCCTTGAAGACATGCTGCTAAGTGATAGCGACCAGGGACGGAAAGACAAACACTATATGATCCCACTCCCATGAGGTACTTACGGCGCCAACGGCGTAGAGATGCAAAAGTAGAATGGTGGCTGCCAGGGGCCAGGAGGAGGGGGAATGAGGAGTCGGTGTGGACTGGGGACAGAGTCTCAGTTTGACAAGACAAAAAGAAGAGTTTTGGAGATGGCCGGTGGTGAGGGCTGCACGACAGTGCCAGTGTATTTAATGTCCCCTCACTGCACTGACTGAGACAGGAAATTTGTTATTTAAGGACCATTAAAAAGTGGACCGCTGGGCGCCTGGGTGGCTCAGTCGTTAAGCGTCTGCCTTCAGCTCAGGTCATGATCCCAGGGTCCAGGGATGGAGCCCCACTGGCTCCCATCTCAGCGTGGAGTCTGCATCTCCCTCTGCCCCTCCCCCCTGCTTGTGCTTGCTACCAAATAAATAAATAAAATATTTTTTAAAAAAAAGCTTCTGGGGCGCCTGGGTGGCTGTCATTAAGCGTCTGCCTTCGGCTCAGGTCGTGATCCCAGAGTCCTGGGATCGAGCCCCGCATCGGGCTCCCTGCTCCGCGGGGAAGCCTGTTTCTCCCTCTCCCACTCCCCCTGCTTGTGTTCCCTCTCTCGCTGTCTCTCTCTCTCTGTTGAAAAATAAATAAAATCTTTAAAAAATATAAAAATAAAAAATGGACCAGGGGGGAGGGGCGCCTGGATGGCTCAGTCGGTTAAGGGTCGGACTCCTGGGACGCCTGCGTGGCTCAGTTGGTTAAGCGTCTGCCTTTGTCTCAGGTCATGATCCCAGGGTCCTGGGATCGAGCCCCATGTCGTCCGTCAGGCTCCCAGCGTGCTTCTCCCTCTGCCCCTCCCCCTGCTTGTGCTCTCTCTCAAATAAATAAAACCTTAAAAAAAAAAAAGTGTCAAGACTCTTGATTTCGGCCCAGGTCCTGATCTCAGGGTCGTGAGATGGAGGGCTCCATGGTGGGCATGGTGGGCATGGAGCCTGCTTAAGATTCTCTCTGTGCCTGCCTACACCCCCCCCCACCTGCTCTGTCTCTCTCTCTCTAAAAAAAACAAGAAGGAGGAGGAGGAAAAACATGGGGAAAGTGAGAGAACTGAGTGCAGACTACTTCCGCCCAGCGTCTGGGACTCAGTAAGGATCCACGCTTGCCCGTAGCACCGAGTGTCATCTGCCCAAAACTGTCAGCCCTCCAGTGGCTCCCATTTCAACAAGTTTTTCAGCTGTCAACATCTTTCCAAAACTACCAGCACTCCAATGTCAAGTTTTTGAAAGGCACGACAAAAACCACCTTAATCTTCAATCCCAAACGAGTCACCTGTGCTACCCAAGCAGCAGGGGCTGGACTGAACGTTTCTCGGAGCCCTTCAAAAAGGCCAGTGGGATAGGGAGCGCAGGGTAAATGAGGGTGCCTGAAGGGAGGGTCCCCCAAATACGGCAGCGGTCCTCCTCAGTGGGGACATTGGGGTTTTTTTTATTTTCTTCTCTATATTTTTGTGTATTTTTCTCATCTTCGGCACTTGAGCGATCATCGCAAAATGTTCAAGACGTTTTCATTCTGTGAAGTAAATGTAATAAAAAAGAGAACCGCCAGGCAGCTCAGAAGCCTCTTCTTGCATAAAATGAAAGGGCTGATTACACTCCTCTGACTGCCAACCAGCTCTCTGGTGTCATCGCTCACCTCCACCCCGCATCACCTTCCTCAGACATCCCCTCCCCCCACCCCTGCGGTCTGCTGCTCTGGGCCTTTGCACATGCTGTTCTTTTTTTTTTTTTTTAAGATTTTATTTTATTATTTATTTGACAGAGAGAGAGACAGCAAGAGAGGGAACACAAGCAGGGGGAGTGGGAGAGGGAGAAGCAGGCTTCCCGCCGAGCAGTGAGCCCGATGCGGGGCTCGATCCCAGGACCCCGGGATCATGACCTGAGCCGAAGGCAGGCGCTTAACGACTGAGCCACCCAGGCGCCCCGCACATGCTGTTCTAATCCTGGAGAGTCACATCACCCCCTTCACGTCTGCACTCCCAGTCACCTTCCTCGGTGAGTCCTTCCCTGACCCAACCTGAAAGTGCACCTTCCCAGCCCAGCCCCCACACCTCCCCTCCTTCATCCTGGCTACCGGCCCTGACCACCAGCACCACACACAGGTTAACTGACTGAAGGAAGGAAAGTTAGCTTTAAATCATTCTTACCCACTTAATAAAGCGGCCCCAAGACTCTCCTCTGTCCACGCTTTCTAGTAACCCCAGTATAAAGTGCTGATAGGACTTGACAGAAATACGTTGACTCTTTTCTAATTCAGACTTTTCACTAATTCCGAGTGGCCTCCTGCCCATGGACATTAACAAGAGCACCACGAGATGGCCCATCTCCAGGGTCCCTGACCCCGCATTCCAAGTCCGGGGCATTTTTCTTTGAAGAGCATTTATCACTCAATCAAGCCACCCAGCCTGCCAACGTTCTGGTGAGTGCCCCTTACAAGAGGCTAGGCCATCGCTGCTTAAAATCTCACTTGTCCTCAGTATCTCCTGTTTATCTTGGGAGCCGTCTACATGAATAGTCCGTGTGTTGGAAGAACATAATATTTTCCTTGGCTTTTAGGCAACAGTCTGGCAAATGAGCGTTCCCCATGTAACTTTCTGATGGCTTTATGCAAGCAGTTAATTAGAATTATACAGACATGTTTATAGAAGTTTAAATGAAGCATAGTTCAAGTTTGGGAAAATATATATAATTACTCACACCGACACTTCCCACTGCAAGAGAAAAAGCAACATAAGCAAGAACACTGAAAGCCACAACAGCAGGAGCTGGGAAAGCCTCAACCAGCTTCAATGGCTCCACTTTGGGGGCCTTGGGGAGACTGAGCCCTGGTGGAGAACCCACAGCCCCACCACCTATCACTTTGCTCATTAGGCTCATACTGCAGCCTACGCAGCCCCCAAAGGGCCCCCGGGGTGCGCGCCAAGCAGAACCCGCGTCCACACACCGTGGTCCCGCCTGCGCACACAGCGCAGGGCCACAATTTGCTGCACAACCAGCCACGGAGAAGAAGAAGGGAGACCCAGGGAGGTTCTTTCTCCCCCTCTGAGAGAGAGGCCTCAGCCTTCAGAAGGGAGCGATGTTTCTGGCAGCCTGTGTGTGGCAGGCTGGCCTCAGTCTGGCTCCACCCACCTTCCAGCTGAATCCCCCACCCCCTCTGGGACCCCACTCTCCCTCGATGTTGCCCAACCTGGACGGGGCTGTCCCCCTTCCTCTCCCTTCCCCACACCCACGCTGACGATGTAGCAGCATCCACTCGGGTGTCGGAGGGGGGGTTCCCAGAGTCCGCTTCGTCTGACCCCTGCGAATGGTCAGTCTGACAACTCCATTCAAGGATTTCTTCAAAATTATTCCGATCCCTCGTCTTTAAAAGAGCCACAGCCAACTCTCTCCACCTTCTTGTTGTCTAGAATGACCAGCTGGCTCCCACTCCAGACTGAGGATTTGGCATCCGCGAGACTGAGAACTCGGGTTTCCCAGGAGTGGGATGGGCTCAACCGGCCTGACGTGGGCTGACCCCGCTGCCCCCTGGGCCGAGGGAGTCTCCAGCAGCAGACAAGGCTGTCCTCGGGGCAAAGGGTGGGCGAGGGTCAGATCCCGACGCCCAGGTGGGCATCGCTGCTGCCCACTGGCTTCAGCCAGACAGAGGGGCCCCTGGCTCCCATCCTCAGCTCACCCCCTGCAGGCCCCTCACTGCATGCCCACCTCCAGGAGTGGGTCCTTCCTCAGAACCAGTCCTTGGGGAAGCCACTGCCAGCAATCTGGTCGCTGTAAAGAAAACGGGTCCATCGGCTCATGGACATGTCTAGTCTCTCCTCTACCTCCAAGAGCAAAGAACACAAAAAGGGATCTGGATCTCTAGGGGAGAGGCAGACAGAAACCGAGGAGTTAGAGGAGACAAGGAATTCAGAAGGGTAGTAGCAGGCCCTTCACTCAGCACACAGTCACTAAATGCCCACTGCACGCCAAGTACTTCTTGAACACGCCCCCCTCCCGCCCTCCAGCCTTTCTCCTGGAGCCTAGGAACACAGGAGTGGACAAGTCAAGCCCAGTCCCTGTCCACAGAGAGCTGAGAAGCAGGGCAGAAGGGAGACTGTAAGTGAGCAAACGCATAAATCCCCCCCAAGAAGAACTAATGTGACATAAAGAAAGAAAGACGAGCAGCGGTGGGCGCACTTTAAGGGAAAGGCAGTCAGGAAAGGTAACGCTGGACCTGAGTCCAGAAAGATGCAAGGAGCCAGCCCCGGCAGGAAAGGGGGAGGACGATTTAAGTCAGAGGTACAGATGTGCAAAGAAACGGGGTAGTCCTAGGACATGAGGTGAGGAAAACAGGGACTGGAAAGATTAGGATGTGGGAAGCGGCTATACGAAATGAGGGAGGTGTTCCAGAATCTTGCCTAGAAAGAGACACAGCTACCAGCCCCCTAAAGCTGCCTGTCCCCACACAGCGCTGGATAACTCCCCAGCAGGCTTTCCACCCATTCTTTCTTGCTCACCCACCTCAAATGTGTTCAGATAGCCGCAGAGGCCACTAAATGCAAGGAAAGCTGGGGTTCTCTAGAGCCCCAGGAGTGATGCTCCATACCTGGCCTAGGATGTACACGGGGATGCCACTCTCACCAAAGACACACAAGAGGACTGCGGAGCCATTTAAGGAAGCTATACTTCCCCTAAAGACAGGCCTGTGTAAGGGAGCTTCTCTCTCCTGGTCTTTGGACAAAGACATGGCAGGGAGTTGGGGGGAGAGGGTGATGTCCGGCACCACAACAGCCATTTCTTCACCATGAGGAGACAAATATGAGGTCAAGAGCCAATGTGTTGAGCAGAACAGAGCATAAAGATGGAAGGCACCAGTGCTGACTGCTCCGCTAAAATCCTCTAGAGCCACGCGCCCTCCAGACTTCTCGTCCTATAGGATGATATATGTGAACGTGGACTGAACCTTGGTCTTGTAGCCCAAAGCATCCCCAACTGAAACAATCCCTTGTCAGCCAGCCAGTTCTATCAAACAAAACTGAATGTCTGGCCTGGCTGCTTGCTCTTCCTCTTTCCAGAACCTTTAAGTTTCTCTGTGCCACTCCCTGCCAAGAGAGGTCCCAACCAGTCACAGATGCAATCCTCTCCCCAGGGGGATTTCACAACCTCAGGATCCTGGGGGAAATCCAGTCCTGAGCAACCAAAGGGTCAAAATACAGATCATAAAGATTAGAGGAGGGAGAGAAAGGGAGAAAAAGTTACTTTTAATGACACCATCCAGTAATAAGGAGCTAAAGAAACCTCAAAATGCCTGAGTCCACATTCTTGCTCTAATAAATAGAGGTCAGAGGTCAGAGGTCACAGCAAACTCTTTCTTTGCTCATTTTATCTCTGTAATATTCCTAGGAGGTGGGGACGTTCTCCTATTCTATAGTTGGAGAAACTAAAAGCAAATAAAGTCACAGTGAGGAGGACAGGCACCAGAGCCAAGAGGCCTGAGTTCAAATTCCCACTCTTCCATTCACCTGCTGTGTGATCTGGGGCCTCAGAGCCTCGGGTTCCTCAACTGTAAAATGGGGATAATGTGACTCCCACTCAGAGGTGTTGTGAGGATAACAAGAAACCACTATACAAAAGGCACTGAGCCCCACGCGTGGTTTCCACCCAGGGCTGTCCATGATGAAGGCCTGGAGATACAGCAGGATCTATGGAAGCTACTTTCCTAAGGAATGTCCAAGACACCCAGGCCCGGGGGCAGAGCTGTGCAGAGAGAACAAGCTGCAAGCATTAACCAGTTTCACCCACTTGCTTTGTCAGCTTCTGCTTTTTCCTCCTACAAAGTGGAGGCTCCAGAAAAGCCATCAATTATCTGAGGGCCCTGGCTGCCAAGGTCAGGTTGACTACGGTGTGGGGCAGACCCGGATCCAGCCAGGATCTTTTGCCCAGCCATTGCCTTACTGGACAGGTAACCTTCTGGGCCCACCCAACACAAGATTTTAAATGTGTCAGAATCGGCTTCCAAGTCATTCTGGCCAAGCCTGCTGACCAAGCCAGGCGACGCCACTTGCGTCTAAAAAACAGTCTGAGATCATGAAACGCCTGTCTTCTGGGGGCAGTAGGCTCTAAAGGGAGCTGCTAAGGAGGAGGCCAGGAATGTTCTGAGCAAAGCTAAGCTCCTGGGAATAAGGGTGTGACCTCCCAAAATGACTCCTTTTCCAGATCCCTGCCCTTGGCCAATATGGACATCAGGAGGCCTGGAACCCGCGGCCCCTGGGGCAGAGCCATTGGGCCCAGGGGAAGCTCCTCAAATAGGCAAGGCCGGAGCCTACATCTCCTAACAGAGCAGAGCAGGGCACCCAGAGAGCTTCCCGGCCAATCACTGAGCCTCAAGCCTGCAGGATACCAGCTGAGTGGACCCACTGAAACCAGGATCCCAGATCCCCCCCCAGGGCCAGGCAGGCACATCCATGAGCGACCTTTGCACAGGGAACTGGGATGAACATACCCCACCCGCAGGAGCGGCCTCCACCCCCACCACCAGGATTGCTGCCAGGCAAGACCATGGGCCTCGCAATCCCAGATCTGCCCATTTGTTAAGAGAGATAAGCAAGAAATCTGGATGAATTTTTCTGTGAAATCTCCAGAATTTTAAATGTTGGTTTGTTTCTTTTAAGCACAGCACAACCCAATCAAAACATATCTCTGGGAAACACTGGGCCTCAGGCCACCAGTTTGCAACCTTAATCCAAAAGGATGGAAAAGCAACAAAAAGGGGTTGATGCTCAGGTCTGCAGCTTTCCTCCCGCTCACCGAGGCCCACCCCCCACCTCCACCCACTTCCCTAGGACCCCCTTGCCAGCCCCTGATTGCAATGGGGTTCACATGCGTAGGAGGGTTTCTCTGCCTCCATAAGCTCCGCCCAGCAGGCAATACCCACGGCCCAGGACTCGGGAAACACCTCTCCACCGAGAAAACCCTCAGCACTTGGCTCTTCGTGGAGGCTGAGTTTGCTCCCCGACCAGGATGGATTTCCGTGCGGGGGAGGAAAGGCCTGCGCATGCGCCCCCGGCTCCAGACCCTGGTATTCACAGTTTCAAAACTGCAAGTGATTATTTTGTTTCATAAGAACAATCGCTATGCAAATGAAACCTCCAGCTAATACAAACAGGGCAGTTAAATTCACTTGCCAGTGTTTATGAAAAGAAATTCGGCCGGGCCCTGACCAAGCAGCTAAGAAAATGTTTAATCACAAGATACATTTGAGTGAGGAAATTAAGCAAATAAGAAAAGATGCTCTGACTTGGCTCCCTGAGCCATCCCCCCCCCCCCCCCGCCACCTCCCACCCCTCCTTTATTCGGCAAAACAATGATGGTGAAATGAAAAGGTTCCCAGGGGAAGGGCAGATGTCGAGACTCAGAGGAGGAAAAGCCAGAGAATGAGGCAGAGATGAGGCTCCCAAATTCGAACAGCCCCCTCAGGGTCTACCCACCCCATTTTTTACAGTTGTCTTTTGGCGGGGTTGTGGGAAGGGAGGAGGGAGAGAATGTGCGGTTCAGCAGGGCTGGCCGGGAGGGTGCACAGACCGTCCCCACTGACCCGTGGCTCCTACAGGCGACAGCACTGGACGCCAGGACACATCCTGTACTGGGAGCGGTGCTCACGCCTGTGGCCAGGCCCTGGACCACAGGACTAGGGCTCAGGATAGGGCCTTGACTTCCCGAAGCCTGCTGCAGGGCAGGGGGCAGGCTCGGGGACCCAGGCAACACCAGAGCAGGGCAGAGTGACTGGGACTCAGGCGGGATCCCTGGGGGGAGGAGCTCAAGTCCTGAGAGGGCCATGCAGGAACCCCAGAGCAGTAAACAGCCCCAGTGTCAGGAGGGATTCTAGAATGTTAGAGCAAAGAAAAACTCATGTCATCGGGCTTGCTTGGGCTCCAAGCCCTGTGGTTCCACCACGTGGAGCCCGTGTGACTTCAAACAAGTTACTTTCCCTTTCTGTGCCTCAGTTGCCTTCTCTCTCAAATCGGGATTAGGAAAGCATGCCTCACCACGCTGTTGTGTAATACAGTGAGATCATACACGTAACATGCTTAGCCGAGTCCCAGAAACTTAGTAAGTGCTCAATAAAGGGCAGGTGTCAGGCCCAAATCCCTCAGTGCCCAGAGAGGGCTGCCGGGTTTCCCTCAGCCACCCAGATTTAACTACAGGCTCAGAACTGGACCCCAGCTCCAGGCCCTCCAGCAGATTTAGGGGAAGAATGGGTGGAGGCTAGGGCTTGGCTTTGCAGAGGCCCCTCTGGGAAGAGCACTCGGCAAGGAGGCTGGAGGCAGCGGTGGTAGGAGGGACCTCTGGAGCCGAAGCTCCCTGGGGCTGGGGGAAACCAGAGCCTGGCCCTGGCAGGGCCTCCCAGGGGCCCAGGCAGGGGCAGCTGTCCAGAACGGTCTGTCCATGGAGGGGGCAGGGAGGCTGCCACTCAGAGCACGCCGTGTGCCAGTCCCTGGGGCCGGGCCGGCTCAGCCTGCTGGCTCCATCCAGAGCCCGCCCCAAGGGATGCTGGGGGAGGCAGCCAGGACCAGAGCCGCTGGCTGCGCACTCCCCTCCCCCAGCAACAGGGGACTAAAGTGGGTCAAGGAGGAAGGAGGGGGCCCAGGAGGCCTGGGGGAGGGGCCCGAGGAGCTCAGAAGGCACCCAGAGGGAGGGGACCGGGGGAGGATGCACGGGAAAGCAAAACCATGTGTGCAGTGGGCCTTGGGGGGCCAGGGCAGAGAAGTGCAGAGGCTGCCGTGGACTTGGGGGTTCTCAAAATCACCTCAGAATCAACTGTAGGGGGACCTTCGCCCTGGCTCCGGCCCCTAGAGGGTCGGTCCTTCTCTTTCTCCCACCCCTGGCCTTGAGGGCTCCATTTCCCCCAACACCTCAGCCTCTTCCAGAGCCACACACCCAAGAGCCCTCCCCCACCCCACCAAGGGTCTGTGAGGAACTCTCAGTCAGCTTTGGCCCTCTGGCTCAGAACTGGAGGTGGGCTCAAGCCAGGAGGTGTGGTCCGAGGACGGTGGGGAGAAGCCATCTAGCTGACCCCATCCTGGCCCCAAGCTCAGCAGAACTGTGGCAATGCCAGGCCAAGTCAGACCCCGGTCACCAGGGAGAAGAGAGTGAGCCCCATGTCCCCCTAGGGGTGTCCTTGGGGAACCTGGTGTGAAATGAAAGGAAAAGAGGCAGGAAATGCCAAACAGGGCTGTTCCCCTGCCAGGAGGGGAAAGCCAGGCCCCAGGCCCCTCAAGGGTAGGGGCTGGGGGCCACAGTTCAGCCCATGGAGACGTGGACTGGCAGTCAGCCTCCACCCCTGGCTGGCCCTGGCCCAATTATCGGCTTCTCTCCCTTCTCTCCCAGCTCCCCCACCCTGCATGGCCCAAAAAAAAAAAAGGAAACAACCACCCAGGCAACTCGATATGGTCCAGAAACCTCCAGGGTCCCTGGGTTCCAGGAAGCGGGCGCAGGAGGGGGTGGAGGGCAGGGAATGCAGAGGGTCGGTGCCCAGGGAGAGGGATCTGAAGGGGGGGCGGGAGGAGCTGCTGCTCCCAGGCCCCTCAGCCAGGATGGGCACCGGGTAAGGGGCAGCCTGGAAACCTGCCCCAGGAGAGGTATGCACCCCTGGGTTCAAACTCAAGCTCAGGGGAAAATGTTGAGGGGGATGAAGCTGCAGGCTCAGAGGCCAGGCCTTGGGCCCAAAGGGCCGTGTGAGTGGAAACAGAGAGGCCCAGAGGATAGGGCCCTTTAAATCTTTGAGTCCCTCAGCAAGGCCACCCACCCCCAACCAGCACATCCAAGATTCCTGGGCTGAGCCAGCTGGACTCTTTGGGCCTGGCTAGGGGTAGGGGCACAGTAGAAGGGAGGACTCCCCACCTAAATGCAGCAAGCAAGCACCTCCCCTTCCAACCTAGCAGAACAGGGGCGTGGGCCTGGCTGGGTGTGCAGTTCCCAAGAAACGGGGAAGCAAGTACAGTCCTGTCCCCTGCCCACCCCAAATGTCCCTCACCCTCCCACCCCCCACCTGTCCAAGCTGCTTCTTCCCCAAGTGAACTTTAGGAGCAGGCCCAGGCAGGCAGGAAGGGGGGAGGGTAAGGGGGTGTGAACTTGGCCACCAGTTGGGTCCTCAGGGGGAACATGGTGTTACCAGCCTCAGAGTTCATAACTGTTTATGGGTCTGTTTCCCAGCCCAGCGTGGGCTCCTGGGGGAAGGGAGGCCTGCTCATTCACCAGGAATGGAGAAGGTGGCCCAGGGAGTGACTCAGGCAGGCACCATGGTGTCAGGCAGCCCAGCTGTGACATGTGACTTTGGATCTCAGGTTGACACTCAGAGTTTTCACCTGCAGAATGGCAACCATAATGGTACCGATTTCAGAGGGCTGTTGAGGGGATTCCTGAGAAATTGTGTAGAAAGCATTCAGCATGCACAGGGCACACAGCTCAATAAAAATTATCAATGCATGCACTTATCCATTCTCACTGCCTCTGGGGCCCAAGCCACACCGTCTCCAGAGAGAAAAGCAAACTTGGAACTCTCCTAACAAAACGAAGGCAAGACACGATGCACAGAGACATCTGCGGTGGACAGGCCCAGCCCCATCTCATATGTCTGAATGGGGAACCATGCTCAAACTCAGAACTCATGACAGGCCTCGCACGGCCCCGGAGAGCCCACGCAATGGGTGGGTTGTGGCAATGAAGACAGAGAATTCAGAATAAAGGCCATTCAGACGCCCAGTTCAGACTGAACTGTGGATGGAGCGGGCCGTAGAGACAACCGTGTTCTCACGGTCCTGGCTGGAGGTGCTGGGAACGGAGGCAGCTTGGGACACTTAGGTGACAGTAATTGACGTCCGCATTCCCTTCCACCTCTAACCCTAACAGGGCTCACCAGGGCCTGGGGGTTAGGCCCCCTGTGACCTTGGAAATGAGCAGCTTGGCTGACAGCTGGACACGGGCTGTGTGAGTCAGAGCAAGGCTGAGTCTGGACCTCCCTTTCTCACCTGGGAAATGAGGAAGGATCCCCTCCAACCTACTGCCTGGGTACTTGGAGGTGCCTGTGAGAACCTCTGGAACCATGCGACACTCAGAGGTCATGCAAACGTTGGGAGTATTTATGCTCCAGTTATGGGGGCCCATCCTGGGGACTCTTCTAGAAGGGACCAGCAGGCCACCCCAAGCCCAACAACCTCCTTCACTACCCTCTCCTGCCTCCTTCTTCCAGAAAAGCCCACTGCACTTGTCCCCACCCCTCCAGGCACACATCCGCTAAATTCCCCCAATTCTGTCCCCGCAGGTCCTCATGGACTGGGAGCATGGCCTTTCCTTCTCCCTCCTCCCCGCACAGGGCCTAGCCCAAGGCAAGGGGGTGGCATCCCTGGGCATGAGTTCAGAGCCAAAGGGCACCAGCCCCCTCCCTCTGCAGTTCCCTCTCATCCTCCAGGCCAGCTAACACTTGGCCACCTCTGAAATGCCCCCTCCAAGGACAACACTGCCCAAGGCTGACAAGCCATAGCAGTCTCGCCATGAAAAATGACCTAATGGTGTCTATCTTCCCACTTTATTGTCATTCTCACTCCCCCTGCCCCCAACTAAACTGTAAGCTCCCTGAAGGCAGGGACTCAGCTCCTTTCACCCACCACTGCGCACCCAGCCACAGCGTAAGACCTAGCACAGAATCAGAAAGGAATGAAGTCAGAAAGGACCCAGCTAGTCAGTGAATGAGCGAATTTTAAGTGGCAAAAAACACAAGAATCATTATTCACATCCGTTTGCCAATCTTCTGTCTGTAATTTTTTAAACATAAGTGCACTCGAAATTGCACTCCGGCGCCCCTATACCCCTTACACGTGCGCCTGGGCGCCGTGTCGCCGGAGGACCTGCGTTCCAATCCTGTCTAGTCCTAGCTGCGGGACATTGGGCCATTTAATTTGCCCCCCCTGTGCCTCAATTTCCTCCTCTGCGAAACGGGATAATCACAGTACCTACCTCAGAGGGCTGCTGGGGCGCGCAAATGAATTAAACGAGTGTGAAGTGCTCAAAAGCCATCAATGACACTTATTTTTTTTATTATTATGCACTGAGGGATGGCCCAAACGGTCAACTGCCCTCCGCGGGCCCCGCCCCAGAGCTGAGGGCCAATCAGTGCGCCAGTCCCCAGAGGGCCCCCCGGGGGCACATCTGGCCAGCGGAGCCCAGCAGCCCACCCACGGGCCGGCCGCCAGCTGTGGGCTAGGCGCCGCCGCCGCCCGCCCGCCGCCCCCGCCCCGGGCCTGGGACTCAGGAGTCCTGGGGGCGCCGGCTGGGCCCGGCCGGCCCCAGACTCGGAGGGGCGGGGGCGGCCCGCGGTGCAGAACAAGCCGGGACCCCCCTCCGGGCAGCGCGAGCGAGCGCCGCAGCCCGCGCCTTCCCAGCCGGTCCCCCGCCGCGGCCGCTTTGTGCCCAAACCTGGGCCTGAGTTATTGCGCCGCAGCCATGGAGCCCTCCCGGGCGGGGGCCGGCCCGACGCGTTCCCAGGGCGGCCGCCTCAAAGGGGTCCCGGGGCCGCTCCCGCGGGGGGGTGGGAGACAGAGCCGGGCCGGGAGGGGCCGCGTTCCCAAGCGCCAGGCTCGGCCCGCCGGCCCCGCCCCAGGCTCCGCCCCCAGGCCCCGCCCCATCTCCTCCCCCTCCACCCACCTCGGCCCGGACCTCCTCTCCCTCCCCCACCGCTTCCCCTTGCCCTTCCCCATCCCTGCTCCCGGGACCCAGATCACCCGCGGCAGCTCTGCAGACTGACCCCAGGAGGGCCCTAGGGGCCCCCAAATCCCACCTCTGCTCCAGGAAATCTCTGCTCTCCCCCATCCCACTAGCCTCGGGCCACAGCCCTGGCTTGGAAAAGGGTTGGATTCTGGGCTGGGCCTCTGAGGGAATGGGTTGTGGGAGTCTCCTGGCCTCATTTTCCCATCTGTCAGATGCGGGGGGGGGGGGGGGGGCGCGGAATGTGGGTCCAGTGCCAGGCACTGGGGACGTGACAGTGACCGACACAGGCAGGGGCTCTGCCGCGCGGTGCTCACAGCCTGCTCAGCCGGCTGCCCAGCGAGGGACCATCCCTGGGCCCTCCATGCTGACTTGCACAAGCTAACAGTGAGATAGGACTGCATGGTTTGGGGAGGGACGGGGGAGAGTGACACTGAAGGTCCTAGCTCAAGACTGGGATCCAGAAGCCTCCTTTGCCCCATCAAACCGACTGGCCACCCAGGGAAGCCTATCTCGGAGGCCTGGACTCTGCCATGAAAAACAAAGAAGGCTGGGCCAGTGGTGGGTCCTCCCAACGTGGAATCAAGAGACCCAGGGAAGGACCCCCATCTCCCACATGCCCCAACCCCTTCAAAGTACCAAACACAAAGGCTTCCAGCCCCCAGGTCCCCTCATGCCCCCCCATCACCCTGGGCTCAAGTGTCACTTCCCAGATGGCCCTGTCTGGACAGCCTCCTCCACCCCTCCCTGCCCTGCCTATCCCAGGATCTGCTGTTTCCCAGAAATTATGTTACTGACCTGTGTACTTGTAGATGGCACCTCACCCCCACTAGAATAAACTCACTTGGTTCACTGTTGTGGCTTCAGCACCTTGAACAGCCTGACACACAGTAGGTGCTGAATAAACATGTCTGAGATGAATAAGTGAATGAATGAATGAACAGATAATGATAGTAGCCCCTTAAAAGCCTAGAAACTGACACTGTACCCAGACAAGAGGATTCCATGACTAGTGATCGAATAAGTTTGGAAACCAGAAACTATTAACATCTCTGAGAGTCCCACATTAGCATTTTTTTTTTTTTAAAGATTTTATTTATTTATTTGACAGAGAGAGAGATAGCGAGAGCAGGAACACAAGCAGGGGGAGTGGGAGAGGGAGAAGCAGGCTTCCCGCCGATCAGGGAGCCCGATGTGGGACTCCATCCCAGGACCCTGGGACCATGACCTGAGCCAAAGGCAGACGCTTAATGACTGAGCCACCCAGGCACCCCCACATTAGCATTTTAAAGGCTCTGAGAAGCCCTAAAAATTTCTAAAACTTTTTTTTTTTTTTTTTTAATTCATGAGAGACAGAGCGAGAGAGAAAGGCAGAGGGAGAAACAGGCTCCCAAGGAGCAGGGAGCCCGATGTGGGACTCGATCCCAGGACCCTGAGATCATGACCTGAGCCAAAGGCAGACGCTTAACCATCTGAGCCACCCAGGCGCCCAAAAAATTTCTAAAACTTTTAACTCTGTTTAATGCAGCGTTTGCCAAATGTGTTTGGCCACAGAAAACATTTTTTTATTCTTTTGGTAGAACATCAACAAAATCCTGGAATACATTTTGGGAAACATCAATGTAAGCTCACTTCTCACCCTCAAAACCATGACTTTACATGGCAAAATGAATCTTAAGAAAGAAAATGGCAAAATGAATCTTAAGAAGGAAAATGGCAGAATGAATCTTAAGAAAGAAAAAAGGACTCGCTGCTTCCGTTTGGTGGTGTCAAGTCAAGCATAGTGCTTGGCACATAGTAGGTGCTCCAGAAAGATCTGGATGAATGGATATAAAGTAAATTCAAGAATAAAGTCTACCAGCCAGGTGTATTTTCTCTGCCCCTGTACTGATAGTCTGAACCATGCAAGCAATGACAAGAATCTCTTCCCCTGGGAGGCTGGCCCACACACACATCCGTGTACCTACATAGACAACCCAAGCTAGGACACACATGCACACACACACACACTCATACACACACACACACAGGTACAACCATTCAGAGGCATATGCCTCCCACACAGTCACCTTTCCTGTGCCTGGCCAGTGTGTCCCTTAAGAAAAGCAACTGTCCTGGAAGTGCCTGAGTGGCTCAGGTCATGATCCCAGGGTCCTGGGATGGAGCCCGCATCAGGCTCCCTGCTCAGCGGGGAGCCTGTTTCTGCCCCTCCCCCCGCTCATGCCCTCCCCACAGCGTGCGCATGCACACTCTCTCTCTCTCTCTCTCTCTCTCTCTGTCTTAAATAAATAAATAAAATCTTATGAAAGAGAAAGAGAGAAGGAAGGAAGGAAGGAAGGAAGGAAGGAAGGAAGGAAGGAAGGAAGGAAGGAGAAAGAAAGAAAGAAAGAAAGAAAGAAAGAAAGAAAGAAAGAAAGAAAGAAAGGCAACTGTCCTTGGTGGGATGGAGAGGACATGAGGGCTGGAGAAGGCTCATTCACAATCTGGCAATTCGCATCAGGCTCCCTGCTCAGCGGGGAGCCTGTTTCTGCCCCTCCCCCACTCATGCCCTCCCCACAGTGTGCGCATGCACTCTCTCTCTCTCTCTCTCTCTCTCTCTCTCTGTCTTAAATAAATAAATAAAATCTTATGAAAGAGAAAGAGAAGGAAGGAAGGAAGGAAGGAAGGAAGGAAGGAAGGAAGGAAGGAAGGAAGGAAGGAGGAAGAAGAAAGAAAGAAAGAAAGAAAGAAAGAAAGAAAGAAAGAAAGAAAGAAAGAAAGAAAGAAAGAAAGAAAGAAAGGAAGAAAGAAAGAAAGAAAGGAAGGAAGAAAGAAAGGCAACTGTCCTTGGTGGGATGGAGAGGACATGAGGGCTGGAGAAGGCTCATTCATAATCTGGCAATTCCCAGAGGGTAGGGTCACTCCAGGAGGTGACAAATTAAAAGCTAGATTTTTTTCCCACCCATTTTCTCCAGTTCAAATGTACAGGCGAGAGAGAAAGAATGGCAAAGTTAAGCTGCCCCAAGTATGACTCACACTCGAACCCTCCGGATGGCCATTTCTGTTTGACAAAGCCTTTCCTCACTGCTCCTGAGATTTCACCCTCACACCTCTCCAGGGAGTGGAGCCCCAATTTCGCGGAAAATGAAGCTGAAGCTTACCAACAACTCGGTGAGGATGTGGGTGGGATAAGGTGGGAGCCCAGGTACACTTAAGAATCCCCCCCATACCCCAGAAGCTTGGGTGTCCCATGTTGTTCCCAAGGCAGGCCCTGGAACAGTGGCAACAGCAAGATCCACCCCCACTTTGCCCTGCCCTCAGGTGCAAGTCTGCCACAAGGTCATCGTATGACCTTGGACATCTGACTTGCCCTCTCTGGGAAAATCTGATCATTCACATCAGAAGGGAAGCTCAGCTGAGGATTCTCTAAGATCCATTATTGCTCATGAACAAGAAAGCCTGAGGTCCCCACGTGAATGGTCAGAAATGAGTGTCCAGGTTAAATGAGATACTGCTTGTAAAGTGCCTTGCCCAGGGCCTGCATACAAGTTGTGTTCATTAAATGTTAGCTGCTCTTGGTGCTGTCTTTCCATCCTTCTGGGTCCAAATCAAACACTACCCCTCTGCCAGATCTTGTTTGAGTCCCTCCATCAAAAGGAATCCCTCCAGGGCCGCCTGGCTGGCTCAGTCAATACAGTATGTGACTCTCATCTCAGGGTCATGAGTTCGAGCCCCACACTGGGTGTAGAGATTACTTAAAAAAAAAAAAAGGAACCCCTCCAACCTCTCTCAGTCCTCATCCTGTACCTCCACCTTGGGCTGCCCTATCCGGCCCTGTGGTTAGGGTCTTATATCCTCTCTAGACTGTGAATTACCTGAGGGCATGTCTTCCTTTTGGTTCATCTCTGCATCCACCTTGAAACACAGGCTAAGAGTCTCACCTGAATAAAATACTCAAGATTTAGATGGAAGGGAAGGGAGGGGAAGGATGGATGACAGATGGATGTATGGATGGTTGGGTGGATGATGAATGGATGGTGGATGGATAAATGGATGATGATGAATGGATGATAGGTGGATGATAAATGGATAGATGGATGATGGACAGATGGATGGATGATGGGTGGATGATGGATGGATAGATGGGTGGATGATGGATGGATAGATGGATGGGTGGATGGGTGATGGATGGATGGATGGATGGGTGGATGGGTGATGGATGGATGGATGATGGATGGATGGATAGATGGATGGATGGATGATGGACGGGTGATGGATGGATGATGGATGTGTGATGGATGGATGATGGATAGATGGATGATGGAGAGATGATGGATGGGTAATGGATGAGTGGATAGATGATGGATAGATAGATGGATAAATGATGGATGGGTAGATGATGAACAGATGATGGATGGATAGATGGATAGAAAGATGACTGGAAGGAAGAAGAAACATGACTAAAGAACTAGTTGAGGGAAAGAAATGCCCAAACCCTCAAGCTCCACATTCAGTGCAGTGCCCTTCCCTGAAGAATAAATAAAAATAGTCCATAAACATAAGGAAAATGGTCAATCCAGCTAGTAATCAGGGAAATACAAATTAAAAGACGAGCTCTTTCTTGCCTGTCAGATTGGCAAAAAGAGAAAGGGGGAAGAAGGAGGAGAAAGAAGAGGGAGGAGGAGGAGGAAGAGGATGAGAAAAAAGAGAACACATCAGCACGTGGGTAAGAGTTAGGAGAGACCCGCACTTGCACACTACAGAAGGGTACATCGGTACATCCCTTTGTGGAGGGCAATGAGCAAATATCTATCAAATTTTCAAGTGACTACACTTCGACCTAACAAGTCCACTTCTAGGAATCTAGCCTAAGAAACACAAAGATTTATAAATTCGAAAGCTCCTTGCTTCATTGTTTGTAACAGCAAAAAACTAGAAACAACTAAATGTCCATCAACAGAGAATTGTAAATAGATTCTGGTGCACCCCATTCTATCGAATGATGGCTGTTGCAGTGGAGCAAATCTACAACACCAACATGATGGTATCTCCTAGATGAACAGTTCTTAACCCTGGCTACTCACTCAAATTCCCCAGGAAGTGCAAGGAAGGAGGGAAGGAAGGAAGGAAGGAAGGGAGGGAGGGAGGGAAGGAAGGAAGGGAGGGAGGGAGGGAGGGAGGAAGGGAGGGAGGAGGGAGGGACGGAGGGAGGGAGGGGGAAATTGACCTAGGACCCCATCCTCGAAGAGTCTGGATTGTCTGATCTATAGTAGGACCCAGACAATGTTATTCCTTGAAGTGCCTAAGATAATATTAATGTGCAACCAAGTTTGGAAACTCACTGCTACTTGAAAATAGCACATAACAGAAAGTATAATATAGTCAAGCGGTATATCATACTATATAGGGGTAAAATTCTGTATGCGTGCGTATATATACATATGTTTGTGTAAATGCACCACAAAAAAAGGTCTGGGGACGAAGACAACTGCAGATAACAGCGCTTCCCTCTGGGGAAGAAAGGGATTAAATTATTTAAGATGTGTCAGTCTTTTTTTTAAGATATGAATATAGATACCCCAAAAGGCAGGTCACACAGATGGGAGGGGAGCAGGACAGAACTCCTGTCCCTTTACTCATGGCCCCCTCTCCTAGTCCAGAGTCCGGGGACTTCTCCACCCCTCAAAGAAAGCATGAACTTCTCTGTTGCCTTTTCTGGTCCATGGGCAGTTGCAAACAAAGGTAATGATTATTGGTGCAGGTTTGCTTAGCTCTAGCAGTGAGACTCTGGGCAAGGTAGTTCTGTGCCTGTCTGGGCCTCTATGAAGCTGAGGTCAGTCAGAGAGCTGAGGTGAGAACCGGAGGAACACATGGGAAGAGCTGAAGGCAGGGTCTGGCAGGGTAAGTCCCTCCATGTGTCCTCCCCAGTGATCTAGATTAGCCACGCTGGTTGCTTTGGATGTGCATATGGGGGACCCGGTCATCCTCTACCCACGTTATTCCTGGAATAGAGAAGCACCAGAGAACCTGCTCCAGTGATGTTTGGCAAAGCCCCTGGAGCCCAAAGAGCCAAGGACACCACCAGCTGAACTTTCAGACACCTGCAAAAACACTAATACTACAGTCAAGCCCTTGACACTTATCTGACGTGCCCCTCCGTGCTCAAGAGTCCGGAGCAAGGGAGGCCCCAGCTGCCCCACACAGGATTCCCTAGAGCTGCCTCTTCGGAATTCTCACTCTGTGGACTGGTCACTTGACAAAGTAAGTTGAAAAGACCAAACCATAGCTTTCTAGCTTGTTTTTTTTTTTTTTTTAAGGTTTTATTTATTTATTTGACAGAGAGAGAGAGAGCGAGAGCAGGAACATAAGCAGGGGGAGCGGGAGAGGGAGAAGCAGGTTTCCCGCCGAGCAGGGAGCCCGATGCGGGACTCGATCCCAGGACCCAGGGATCATGACCTGAGCTGAAGGCAGATGCTTAACCACTGAGCCACCCAGGCGCCCCCTAGCTTGTTTTTTTTTAAATACTTTTTATTTTGAGCCCAAATGTCCAGCGACTAATGAATGGATAAAGAAGAGGTGGTATAGGGACGCCTGGGTGGCTCCGTCATTAAGCATCTGCCTTCAGCTCAGGTCATGATCCCGGGGTCCTGGGATCGAGCCCCGCATCAGGCTCCCTGCTCGGCGGGAAGCCTGCTTCTCCCTCTCCCGCTCCCCCTGCTTGTGTTCCCTCTCTTGCTGTGTCTCACTCTCTCAAATAAATAAATAAAATCTTTAAAAAAAAAAAAAGAAGACGTGGTGTGTATATATATATATGTGTATGTGTGTGTATATACATACACAATGAAATGTTACTCTGCCATCAAAAAGAATGAAATCTTGCCATTTGCAACAACATGGATGGAGCCAGAGAGTATAACGCTAAGGGAAAGAAGTCAGCCAGAGAAAGACAAATATCATAGGATTTCCTCAGATGTGGAATTTAAGAAACAAAACAGATGAACACAGAGGAAGGGAAAAAATTAGAGATAGAGAGGGAGGGAGGCAAACCATAAGAAACTCTTAACTACAGAGAAGAAACTGAGGGTTGGTGGAGGGAGGTAGGCGGGAGATGGGCTAAATGGGTGATGAGTATTTTTTTAAGATTTATTTATGCATTTATTTATTTATTTACTTATTTATTTATTTGTGAGAGAGAGCATGCATGTGCTCATGGCGGCGGGGGGCGGCGGGCAGAGGGAAAGAATCTCTGAGCACAGAGCCCCTCACCGGTCTCCACGTGGGGCTCCATCTCCCCATCCTGAGGTCATGACCTGAGCCAAAATCAAGAGTCAGATACTTAACTGACTGAGCCACACAGGCGCCCCTGGGTGATGGGTATTAAAGAGGGCACTTCTTATAATGAGCACGGGGTGTTATATAGAAGTGATGAATCACTAAATTCTACACCTGAAACCAATCTTATCCTATATGTTAACTACCTAGAACTTAAATAAAAATTTGAAATCAAAAAAAAAGAAAGAAAGGAAAACTTTATTTATTTATTTTTTAAGTAAACTTTACCCCCAACATGAGGCTCCAACTCACAACCTGGAGATCAAGAGTTGCATGCTCTACCCACTGGGCCAGCAAGGCGCCCCTAGCCTGTATTTTTTTTAAAACCAAAGCTTCTTGTGTTTTCCCCTTTTTATGTTCCAGGAATTAAAATCCTAAACCATCTAAGGCAGGTAGCTCAGCCAACCAGTTCCATCCCATTTCATAGACAGGGAAACTGAGGCCCATAGAGGGAGCTGTCCTGCCCAAGACCACAGAGCATGTTTCCTCCACCCACACTCCCACAACCCCAGAGAGAAATAAATCAGTCTTGACCCAGGCCTTCTGCTAGAAGGGGATCTTTCCTTTTCATTCAGAGTTTTATTTAATTGCCAGGTTCCCTTGCAAACACATCCCATCTTCTCCTTCCTGCAAATTTCCCCCAACCCCAACCCTCACTCCTAGTGCTATTCAGGGGAAACGGGTCCCTGAAAGATGAGGGAGGTCCCAAAGGCCATTTAATCAAAGCTTGGCTGCACAGGCCTGGCCAGCACCAAGCTGGCTCAGAAATGTCTGGTCCGAAGACACCCCGGGCCATGTGGCAGGAAGAGGTGGGGGAGGAGGTGGGATAGGGAGTTTATTCAATGAAAAGTTCTGTTTTATTTTGTTTTGTGGTTTTTTTTTAAAGATTTTATTTATTTATTTGACAGAGACAGAGAACACGAGAAGGGGGAGCGACAGACAGAGGGAGAGGGAGAAGCAGGCTTCCCACTGAGCAGGGAGCCCGATGCGGGGCTCGATCCCCGGGGCCTGGGATCATGACCTGAGCCGAAGGCAGACGTTCAACCGACTAAGCCACCCAGGCGCACCTGTTTTATTTTGAATTAGTATTAGAATTTGCTTAGAGGGGCGCCTGGGTGGCTCAGTTGGTTAAGCAGCTGCCTTGGGTTCAGATCATGATCCTGCATATAATCCCCCACATCAGGCTCCCCACTCAGCAGGGAGTCTGCTTCTCCCTCTCTCTCTCTGTCCTTGCCCCCTGCTCATGTTGGTGCTGGCGCACACTCTCTCTCTCAAATAACTAAACCGTTTTAAAAATTTTTATTAGTGGGGCACCTGGGTGGCTCAGTCGTTAAGCGTCTGCCTTCGGCTCGGGTCATGATCCCAGGGTCATGGGATCGAGTCCCACGTCCGGCTCCTTGCTCGGCGGGGAGACTGCTTCTCCCTCTGCCACTCCCCCTGCTTGTGTTCCCCCTCTCGCTGTGTCTCTCTCTCTCTGTCAAATAAATAAATAAAAAATCTTTTAAATAAATAAATAAATAAAATAAAAATTTTTATTAGAATTTTATTTAGAATTTAGTATGAAAGTGTCACATTGTTTTTATCATTTAAAAACAATGTTTGGGGCGCCTGGGTGGCTCAGGTCATGATCCCAGGGTCCTGGGATCGAGCCCTGCATCGGGCTCCCTGCCCTGCACTGCAGGAGGCCTGCTTCTCCCTCTCCCGCTCCCCCTGCTTATGTTCCTGCTCTCGCTATCTCACTCTCTGTCAAATAAATAAATAAAATCTTTTTAAAAAATAAATAAAAACAATGTTTTACAACCTAGCACAAGGCCTGACACAAAGCCCTGGATCAGACAGGGCAGCAATCTCACAGCCGAACCCGCAGGATGGGTGAGGATGAAGGGGAGAACAGGCACAAGCCATCCCCACCCAACGCAAGCGGCATGAGGGCCCCCAGCCCTCCAGGATGGGGCATCTCTCACTTCCTGAACAGGAACAGGGGCTGGCAGGAGGTGGAGGGGGCAAGAGAGCCCATCAAAGATGCCGAGGAAAGGGGTGGGGTGGGGGGGTATGCCCAAGTCAGATGCCCCACTCACTCGTGCACTTAGGGGGGTGCATTCACTCATTACTCAGTCACTTGTCCACTACTCTCTCACCCACCCACCCATTCACTTACCCCCTCAAAGTTTGCACGTCTAGTCACTCACTTAAGAAATCCCTTATAGGGGCACCTGGGTGGCTCAGATGGTTGAACGTCTGCCTTCGGCTCGGGTCATGATCCCAGGGTCCTGGGATCAAGCCCCACATCGGGCTCCTGGCTCAGTGGGGAGCCTGCATCTCCTTCTCCCTCTGCCTCTCCCGCTGCTCATGCTCTCTCTCTCTCTGTCTCAAATGAATAAAAAAAACTTTAAAAAAAAAAAAAAGAAAGAAATCCCTTATAAACACAAGGACTCAGAGGCTCAGGTCAATGGCATCTACCAGTCAGCGTGGGGTCCCAGAAGCCCACCAGGCTGACCATATCCCATATGTGATTTCCTGCCCCTGAGTGAGTGGGGCAAGGCAAGCTTTGCCAACTCTCAGTAGGGCTGCTCTGGGAACGGGATTTGAGTCACTCCCTAAGGCCCCAGGAGACAGAACCAGAACCAACGCACCTACATTATGGAGGCAGATTGCGGTTTAATGGAAAAGAACATATGGAACTCAAGCTAAAAAAAAAAAAAAATGCATAGAGGTAGTGAGCTCCCTGGGAGTGGAAGTGTGCAAGTCCAGGATGGATGAAATTAAGGATGCCGCAAACACACCCAAAGAGGTCTGAAAGAAGTGACCTCCAGGTTCCTTTTCTTTTTTTTTTTTAAAGATTTTATTTATTTATTTGACAGACATAGTGAGAGAGGGAACACAAACAGGGGGAGTGGGAGAGGAAGAAGCAGGCTTCCCGCAGAGCAGGGAACCCGATGTGGGGCTCGATCCCAGGACCCTGGGATCATGACCTGAAGCCGAAGACGCTTAACGACTGAGCCACCCAGGTGCCCCATCCAGGTTCCTTTTCAACTTGAGGCTGGAAGGAGTCTGAGAAGTTCAAAGACAAAAGGAGTGAAAGTCTGAATCTTCCAACATGCGAGCCAGGCCCCTGGCTGGCCACTATCTCCCCAAGGGGCACAGGGCATCTGCAGAGTTGTCCTGAGCACCCAGAACATGTGCACCACTCACTGCTCCCCAGAGAGCCCAGCACTCTGCAGCCTCCACCCCAGGAGGCAGGAGCCTGCCCCTTCTTTCCATCTCCCTCCTCTGGGAACCCACTCTCCTCCCTCCCCTGCTCCCTGGGGACTCCCTAGGCCTGGTGACTGTCTCTCCTCTCCCCAGGTTCAGACCTGCAGTCCCAGGGGGCTAGGGACAAAGCCATTTCTCTGGTTCATGAACCAGAAATAGGATATTTGTTGCTGGTGGCTACAAGGTCGTGCAGCCCCCAGGCCAAGGGGGTACACCCAGCCTGGATGCGGGGCCACTGCCACCCCAGCTCCCTTCTGCAGCCATGCCCTGCTCCCTAACCAAGGCCAGATGGCCATCACTCTGCCTTCAGGCAGGTAAAATTCAGTGCAACAGGAGTTAGGTGAACAGTATGTTTTATTTAATTAGGATCAACAGAAGAGATAAACCTCACAGCAGGACAGGGAATGACAACGCTGCAAAAAATAATTCATGCCCAGGTAACGAAAGGACAAATTTCAATTACAGAGAAAACCGGGGGAGAGAAAGGTGCCTGGTACCTCCAAGGAGGAGAATGGTACCAGCATCGGCAATGCCCAAACCTGAGGGCCAGAGGTGGTGGGCACTCCAGGACTGGAAAGCCGGGCAACTAGGTGGTCGTTCCAGAACAGCTGTCCCTCCCTTTCCTGAAGGGTGGGGAGCTGGGGGAGCCAGGGGGGCTGTCTGGGTCCTCGCAGGCAGGTATGGGGGCCGTGGGGATCTGCCCTGCTAGGGCCACTGGGCAAAGTCACATCCAGCCAGGCCCGAACAAATGGTGTCCCCAAGGAGAGAGAACAAATGTTCTAATCCTGACACTGGTCACTAGATCACTCAGCTGTTAAGCATCCCCCTGCCCTGCCCCCTGCCCCCGGCCCTGAAGAGGGCCCTCATCCCATGCCCTACCTTCGGGCACACCAACCTCATTTCTCACACTAGAGCAAGGAACGGCCCCACCGGGGATCTCCAGAGTCCCTTGATCTTCTGAGCCTGCTTCTCATGTCTACCCTGGAAAATGGAGTGCTTGAACTGGGTGGCTTCCTCCGAGGGTGGTGGGCTGAGACCCCATCACCACCACCACCACCTGGGTGCTGCCTGAAAATGAAAAGTTCACGGTGGTGATGATTGCAAAACAGCATGAAAATACTAATGCCGCCGACCCGCACACTTAGAAATGGCTAAGATGGTACATTTTAGGTTATATATATCTTACCTCAATTTTTGAAAGAGGGAAAAAATGAAGAGCTCTGAGCCCCTCCCCAGACCAGCTGGGTGAGCATTTCTAGCGTCTGGGCCTGGGGACATATAATTTTTTTTCATTTATTTATTTAAGTAATGTCTACACACCCAATGTGAGGCTCGAACTCATGACCCCGAGATCAAGAATCGCATGCTCTTCGGGTTGAGCCAGCCAGGAGCCCAGGAAATGCAATTTTTTTTTTTTTAAAGATTTTATTTATTTATCTGACAGAGAGAGACACAGCGAGAGAGGGAACACAAGCAGGGGGAGTGGGAGAAGGAGAAGTAGGCTTCCCACTGAGCAGGGAGCCCGACGCGGGGCTTGATCCCAGGATCCTGGGATCATGACCTGAGCCCAAGGCAGACGCTTAACGACTGAGCCAGCCAGGCGCCCTGGAAATGCGATTTTAACCAGCTTTTCACGAGGGGCGGGCGACCAACACGCAGCTGAGGATCGTCTCAGCTGCAGGAATCCACGCTCTCCCCAAATCAAGGTTTCCCTTACCTTTTCCAGCATAATGCCATGAATTATCTCCATAAATACTTCTTGTGCAAATGAGTACTCAAAACAAGGACGGGTCCAAGTTTCACAGCCCAAGGAAAATGTTTTATTGACGTATTCTCCCCCCAAAATGAGCACACCAGCCACACCTTCCTTCCCAGGGCTTGGCCGCATGCACCCCAGACAGAAGAACTTGCCCAAGTGGGCTCCGCTCTCTCTCTCTCTCTCTCTCATCCCCTCACCCCAAGCGTTAGGTGACAGCAGCCCCAGCACCCCCATTAGCCATGAGGAAAATTGCTGTTAAATTAGTGAGCCCATCTACAGAGCCCCATTTTATATCCCAATTCAGAAGATGGCGTGAACATCTGCTTTCACTTCAAGACATTAATTTTCAATTATTGGAGAAAAACAAAATTAGTCCTGACAAATTGCTGGCGAGCACAGGCTCTTGTCTGGTGGTTCATAATAATAACTTCAGGGGCCCACAATTAGTGTCCTCAGCCGGAGTTTCCTGATGGGTCCCTGTCATCTGTGTCAGTGGCAACAACATCCCGGTCCCCGGGCATTCTCAGGGAACTGCCTCGTTGGGGCCGGTTGAGAGAACTAAGGAAGTTAGGTTTTTCTCTTTCTGGAGAAGGCAAGGCTGGGGTGGAGGGGAAGGGAGAGGATGAATACAAAACAGCCACCCTGATCATTTTCAGCTTGGGACATATCGCGCCCTGCTTCCCTTCCAAACACTTACATGGGAATGCAAATCACTCCTGAGCCCAGGGGCGCCCACATGGCACAGTTAGACCACCTTAGGATTCCAGTCTGCCATCTTCAATGGGAGACGGATGGGTGACAGGATTCTCTTAGGAGACCCCTTCCACCCCTGCCATAATGTCATCCGGGATTTCTAAGTCCAAAGCCCAACAGCTCCAGCCTCTGAGATCAGAATGTGTATGAATCTTCTATAACAAAAAAATTGTTTGCTGGGGTCCCATCCACTGGGGAACCTGGTTCAGCCCAGGTCAGACTCTACAGGAAAAAAAGAAAGAAAGCTCTGAATCTGCCAACCTCAAGGACCCCCAAATCCAGAGTACAACCCACTTGATAAGATATTATCAACACTGTAATCTCATTTGATGGGTTTTTTATGTATCTTGGCTGCTGTAGTCACTATATCAATAAGAAGCCACTGAAATGTGAATGAGCAGAAGAATTCGGATAATGACGTGGCAATCTTTGAATTTGACTTGTCACAATCGAAACTAGAGTGTGTTTGCCTAGTGAATGCGTTCAGACTCTTGGGGAACAGGAAGGGGGGGCGGGAGGCAAGTCAAAAAGAAAGAAAGAAAGAAAGAAAGAAAACAAAACAAAACAACAACAACAAAGGAAAATTATATCTTTAAGACAAGAATGAAAGACGTTGCTACTTCCAAAGTCAACGCGGTAACTGAGCTCCAACATTGTGTAATTGACTTTGCAAGTAGAACAACAGCAATGTAACAAAGAAAATGTCAGTGTTTTCACAGCACTAATCTATAACGCTGGGAGGCCCTCCTGCTGTCAGCCAGGGCTGACAATACAATAGCTTTCAAAGGGATATTACCATCATGCTTTTATTCCTGACATCAATCAAGACAAAGAGAATCCTTTTCACAAGACATTAAAAATCAAACCTTTGTACAAGAAGATAGGTAAAACAGCATCCTCCTTAAAGACAGCCGCGCAGAGCAATCAGCTAATTGGCGCTCCTTGAAAGAGGTAAAGTATTTTTATTTACTGAGTGTACAACCCCAATTGTTGGCTGCCACCGATCCTGGCAGGTAAGCTATGAATCAAAACTTTCCATCAGCATTTCCCCCACTCCACTTGGTAGGCAGAGGGAGCTCACAGCGCCAAAAACTTCAACTGGGATATCACCAATCCAGGCTTAATTAGTCCATTTTGGGTGCAAAACTATTCTGATTCCCCACTACCATGCGCACAAAATGCCCTTGCAAGCTGACGGGAATCTGCAGAAATTGTCAGATTTGTCAATCCAGGTTTTCCCTAGCTACCCACAGTAATGCGGAGCCCCCTAACAATTTTCAAGGCATTCTTCTGTTGCAATTACCCTAGACCCGCAGATAAGAAAGAAGCCCTGATATCCACAGCAAACGTTTACAAGACATGAAGATAATATTCTTTGCAAACACCAGTGTACCACAGACAAGATCCAGGAAAGGTAAATCCATCTTAACCTCGACCAAAGGGTTAACTGACTCTACACATTCAGTTTAGTCAAAAAAAGGGGGGGGGGGCAGTGGAGGGCAGTCAGGAAAGCTGGGCATCTTCTGCTTGCTTACCAACAAGAGTTTTTGATGATTGCATGTCAAAAGTTGGTGCCACTTCCAGAACCCTGCAGGTCCAGGAGCAGGGAGTTAAGAGGTGCTCATGTTTGTGCGAGTTCATTATCTGCACACTATCCAAGCCACTGAAGTCACCCACCCACTCGCCTGCAAGGGGTCCAAAATGCCATGTCCCCACACCTCTTCGGGGCTTGACAGAGCCACGGGTCTAGGTGGCCCCAGGCCCCAGATTATTGCTAAGGATGGGGGGTGGGGGGAAAGTCACTCAATTTCCAGCAGGGGGTCCCTTTGGAATTCAGGGCCCAGGTGTTTTGTGACTTCTTCCTCTGGTACCTAACAGACCATCTGCCAAAAATATGGGAGTCCAGCCACTCAAAAGACGGAGATGCTACTCTAGAAGCATCTGCAAGCAGGAAAGATGTTTTTTACTTTTCAAATATAACTGTGATCGCTTTGGGTTTATTTTTTAATGGTTTGTTTTTAAACAGTTTCTGGACAACAGGTGCTTTTCATTTCACAAGTAGAAATGTTAAGAGAGGCGGGAACTGGCCTCAAAACCGCCCTGAAGTATCCTATCCTCCCACCACCACCTCCATCAGCTTTTTTTCCCAGAGCCAGGCAGCAAGCACGCCCATATACCATCAGCCTCAGTAGCAGGTTCCTTTCGTTTACACATCCAAACGAACAGTTAAGAGAAATCAATGCATCTAATTGCCAGACTATTAAATCCTACATCAGGGGAAGAATTCCACAGCCATCAGCTTAAGAGTTGACTACTGATACAGCAAATTATTATTGCAACTTTCTAGTAGATTGAACCAGATCCCCCTTTGGTCTCCAGCTAGCAACGCTGTGCTCAAAGATGTTGCACTCCTGTCTCCCCTCTAGGGTCTCTCCCTCCTCCTCTTCCTCTGCTGACACACCGTAGCATGCCACCACAGTGCCAGGGCTGGCCGGGTCTACTGAGTCACTTGAGGACTGTAAAGTCCCCAGCATTTTGCACCTTTCTCTATGAACACACGCTGGGCACCTATGGTTAGACGTTTAGCAGGGTCCTTCTGCCAGAGGCACACAGTTATCTTATTTTATCGCTTATTAAGTTTTTGCAAGGAAACAGGTGTAAGAATCTAAACAGCAATTACTAGCCATAAAAGATGTTTTCTAAAGTAAGGCAGGCTCTTCCACTCGCTGGAAGGCCGTGACTTAATGGAGGAGGCAGCGATTAAAAATTAGGATTAAATGTCACTGCCCAATCCACACAGAAAGCTAAAGAACCTATAAAGGATTTGTTTTGCCCTTCCTACAAGATCATGTACATTTAGCCAAACAAATCTCGACAATTTACACTTGTATGTGGTCTCAGCTGAATCAAGAAACCTGTAACCTCAGAACGCCTCTATTTATTACATCTCAATTATTTCCATGGAAACACAAGCAGTGGAGAACTACACTGTTCCCAAGTCCCTAGACCACCAAATTTCTAAGATGGACTTTTTGAGGACCTACGGGCTGGCAGGAGAGGAAGACAGAGAGGGGGAGGGGAGTGCAGAGAAGTCACCGGGGGTAGTTGGGGATGTTGCGGGGGGAGAATGCGCGGACACAGCCTGACTGCTAATTAATAATAAGAACGGTAATTAACAGGCAGTTGCTATATGGAGAAAATCAACAGTATTAAAATCATCCAAAAGTTTTAAGCTGAGTCTGGGAAAAAAGATGTATTAATTTTCCATATACATAAATAAATAGGCTGTTTCTTGGATCTGCGGAGGCAGTGTGGGTGAAGGGAGACAGGTTACCAAGTCACCTGATATCGTCAGCCAAAATAACATCAGTGAGAAGTGATGAGAACAGCCCCGGAGAATGAGGCCAAAATTATCAAAGGAAACAAATCTCACAACTGCCACACCACACCACCAGGAGACAGAAAGGTGGAGAATGGTGTGGGGGGGGGGGGGGGAATCGGTCAGAAAATGTGACTTTTGTAACATTCGTGTGGTTTTGGTGTTATTATTTTTTTTTAATCACAAGGCTTTTGAAAACCAACGAGGCTATTCTCCCCGCTGCCCTAGTGCCCTGGCCCCCTTCCCTATTTGCTGGGTGTCCTCCCTGGGAGCTGGGTTTTCCAAAGAAGGACAAACAGCCAAAGGGGACAAGTGACCCCACTCCAGAAGGAAGGTTGTGTGTCCGTGAGTGGAAAGTGAGACCCCCCCCTACCCCCCCGCCCCAGGCCTGTTTGATTTTCAAAGCAGCAACGCTGGGGCTTTCAAATCACACTTTCTGAGCATCCATTAGAAATTGTTATATTTCTGTCTTTCCTTCCTGCTATGGGCTTTCACATTTCCGAGATCAATTATGAATTACAGTCAAGCGACTTTCACAGCAGAATGCCCGGGCTGGGGAAGCCCACAACGCCTCCACGTTAGCCCTGACACACAGCAGTGGAGGCAAAATAAAATAAAATAAAATGTAAAAGGCACCACTGTTCCTTAAGAAGCACCTTCAAGCATCTTTAAAGGTGAGGACCTTGTCATTTAAACACTTGGTGTGGAGCTGTCCACACTCAAGCACACACTTTTGAATATTGTCTGAGAAAGGGGGGAGGCAGTTCTTCAAATGCAATAAATCCATCACCTGCTGAAACTCTTATCTATTCAAATTATCATCTCTCTTAATTCCTCCCTTGATAAGTGGCCACATCTCCACCTTATTCACCCCAGTAAACTGAATAAAAGGCAAAATGGTGAGAGACGAGGGTGGTAGCTGCTTCTGGAAAATGCAAAGAACCACAGGGAGAAACAGAGGATCTCAGGCTCCAAGGGCAGAAAGGCGCTGTGTGGCTGATATTTACAATACTTCTCAAAATGCCTACACTGGTCTTGTTCTCACTTTGCTGTCCTTCCCCCACCAATTAGTTTGAATTGTTGGCTATACATACACACATACAGATTTAGAGAGAGACATTCATTAAAAATCATGTCAAGGCTCATTTCATGAAAGGCTGAGACCAATTCTTGAGTCTTTCTCAGAGATACACAGAGTGGTTTTAGAATTAGGTTGGAGCAACTCTGAAACACCCACCCATCTGTTCACTACAAATTGCTCTACCTTTGCTTTCTGTGTCTCGCCTTCTAAAATAAGGAGGTTCGGAGGCAGGGATTGAGGTTAGAGGTAGCTAAGCTTTGCATCTTCCTTTATGAAAAACCTGCTCCTATACACAGATTTAACTCAGAATCAACTGCCTGAGTTAAATAAAACTGTTTTCCCAACCACAGATCCTGAGTCTACATTTTCTTCCGGGCCACCTTAAGTGGCTCTTGAAGGAGTGAGCAGTGAGCCAGGGAAAGAGAAAAAGAAATCAAATATTATTTCAAGCCACAGAGCCCTTCCTATTCAGCAAAAGGACAAACATCTACCATTTGCCTGTCCCCTTCTTGGGGTCTCTTCGGTTTCCTTGTGCCTTCATCAGAACACCCTCTGGGTCCCCAGTTCTGAGGAGCAGGCCAGGTTATCCCAGATTGGGATGCCTGCCACGGTGAAGGGAACAAGACCAACTTCTCTCAAGGAAAAAGCGGAAAGGGAGCAGCTAGCTGCCTTGGTAAGACTTTGCACTGAGTTGGTCTGCTTCTAAGATGACAGGGACAGTGTCTGCTCAGCCAGGAGCCCTGGAATCTGCTGGAACTTTAGGAGAGCAATGGCGGGTGTCTCACGACCCTCCTTGCCAGATTCAGTCCGGGCCTTTCCAGCCAGGAGCAGGCTGGCAGGAAGGGAGCGGGGCCCCAGCGCCTTCCCGCGCAGGCCTCCAGGAAATGAACTTTTCAGAGCAGAACTGGGCTCGGGCCAGAGGTCATCAGGGGAGTTGGGAGAGGACAAGGGCCTCGGGACTTTTGGCTCCAGAGACCTAGCAGCTCTCATCCTGTCCCTCCTCTGTCATCTCTCAGCTCGACGGGCCAGTCGGGCACCCACCCGAGGCGCTGGAATCGGGACAAAGCAGCAGGCGCGAGGCCTGGAGAGGCCAGTCAGTGGGGACAGAAGGGCAGGGGAGGGGCTCCGTCGCCCGCGCGCGGCGGCCTGTCCCTGGGGCCTCGGCTCTCCAGGGGCCCATTCTAGCCGGGGACCCTTGATGGAAATAGAAAGCAAAGCGAAGGAGACGGGGCGGGGGGGGGGGGGGGCGCGCAAGCTGTTTGTGTGTGTGCGTGTGTGTTGTGTGTCTTCACTAACGTGTGCACTCCGGGGACCCGACACAGGAAGCCGGCCTAGGTGTCGAGGATGTGAGTGCCCGGGGTTGGGTCCCAGGCGCCCTCCACCGAGGGGCGCGCGCGGCGACCGCTGCGCTCCCCTGGGGACCCGCGTCCTGCCGCCGCTGCGCAGACAATGAACTCCTGGCGGAGGCTCCCGGCCCGGTTGGCCTCGGTGGAGGGAGGCAGGAAGTGCGGGGGCCCGGGCCGGGAGCGCGGCCCGGGCAGGGGACAGGGAGGGGGCGCCTGGTGGCCGGGGCGGGGACGCTGCGCCCAGGGCGCGCGCAGGCTCTGCCCGCCGCCCTCGGCTACGGCGTCCCGGGGCGACAAGGCGCGGGCCGAGGAAAGGCGGCAAGGCCCGGGGCCCGGCGAGAGCGGCCTCCGAGCTGCCGGCCTCCGGGCGCCGGTCCTCACCGCCTCTTCCTTCCTCCCGCCGCCCGCCCGCCGCCGCCGAGATTCGCAATCCCCGCCAAGTCAGGCCCGCACCCCTTGATTGGCCACGCGGGCCCGGGGCCCGCACGGAGGGAGCGGCGAGAGCCCCTCAGCGGCGCCCCCAGGCCCCGGTCCCCCGCGGGCGGCGGCGCCGAGCCCGGGGAGGGTCCGGGCGGGTAGGGTGTCCGCGGCGTGCCCCCTCCGCCGCCTCCGCCTCCCGCTCCCGGCTTCCTCCTCCCCCTCCTCTTCCTCCTCCTCCGCCTCCGCCTCCTCCTCCGCCGCCGCCTCCTCCTCCTCTCGGCTCGCTCGCGCGGGTCCCCGGCCGCCCGCCCGCTCGCCGGTCCCTCCTCCCTCGCTCCCTCCCTCCCCGCTCGCTCGCTCGCTCGCGCCTCCGCCGGGCCTCGCTCGCTCACCTTTCACCGAGCGCGGCTTCGCCTGCTTCCGCCTGGACATGTCCGGGGCTCCCGGCGCTCCGTCGCCCTCCGCGGCCGGCTCCCCCCGCCGCCCCCCGCCGCTCCGGGCTGCCCTTCTCCCCCTTCTCCTCCGCCTGCCTCTCGGAAACTTTTTTTTTTGCAGCCGGGTCGGCGGCTGCGGGGAGCGGATCGTAGGTCCGGGGCGGCCTCCCTGGGGGGGACGGCCCGGGCCGGCCGAGGCCGCTCGGGGGCGGGGGGAGGCCCGGGGGCCGCGCCGGGGCCCTGCCTGTTGCAATGCGGCAGCCGGGGGCTCTCGGTCCCAGCGGCGGTCCCAGCGGCGCGGGGAGTCCGGAGGCCACTCGGCCGAGCCGAGTTATGCAAAAAAAAAAAAAAAAAAAAGCCGCCCCCCTCCTCCTCCCCACCCCCCGCCGGCCCCCGGCCCCTGCGGCCCCCTCCCTCCCTCCCCCACCCCACCGCCACCCTCACCCTCCTCCTCCTTCTCCTCCTCCGCCCCTTGCCGGATTTTTGTGCAAAGTTTGCAGGCGTCCGGCCACGCAGCCCGGTGCGGAGCTCACAATGAACCCATCTGAGGAGGGGGGACGGGGCTGGAGTCGAGGGGGTCTCAGGGGGGGTGGAGACCGGGAGGCGGTCGGGAGCGCGGAAGCTCAGCACCCCCCGGGAAAAAAAAAAAAAAAAAAAAAGCCTTCAAATTATCCCCTGCCGCACAAAAAAAATAATAATAAATATTAATGGCTAAAAAAATACCCAAACGCCTGGTTTGGAGATTATGATGGATGGGGAGGGGGGGTCCCTCAACTCAGCCTACTTGGGGGGGCTCGAAACGGCCGCAGTGGCTCGGAAGCCGCAGCTCGGGGCCCCTGGCTCACGCCCCCTTCTCTGGCTCTCGGCTCGGTCCGGCGCCGGGCCCCCGGAGGAGGAAGGGGCGCGCGGGGGCGCTCAGGCGGCGGCGGGCAGGCGCGCCCGTGCCCCGGGCATCGCTCAGCCCGTGCGCCGGGCCGCCGCTGCCTGCCCTCGGGCTGCGGTGCTCAGCGCGCGGCGCGCAGCCGATCCCCAGGCCGGTGCCAAGTCGCCGGCCCCGCTAGCTGCCTCCATGGGCCAGGGGCTCGGAGAGGGGGGAGGCGGCGGCCGCGGCGGCGGAGGAGGACGAGCAGGCGGCGGCCGGGCTCCCGTCCTCCCGGGCAGCGGCGGCGGCGGCGGCGGCTGCGCCCCGGCTCCTCCGCGCTCCAGCCGGCGCCGGCCCGCCCGCCAGCCTCCCTTGCGCTCCTGTCTTCTTTGTGGTCGCTGGCTCTCCTCCTCCCGATCCGGCTGCTGGGGCTGCACTGCAGAGACACATAATAAAGCCAGGCTTGGCTGGAAATGTAGCCGGGTCCCAGCAGGAGGATGTGAGGAGCGGAGTCCCGGCGGGGGAGCGCTCTGATCCCGTGGGGCGCCCCGCACTGCTCCGGCTCGGATCAGACGGAGAGAGGGCCAACAGCACCGAGCGATGGACAGCGCTGGAAATACAGCTCCGGCCGCCCGCAAAACCCGGACCGCGGCGGCGGCGGCGGCGGCAGGCACGGCGCGGGCGCGGGCACCGCACCGGCACGCGGGGCCCCGACTTGGGCGCCCGCGGCACCCGGGGCGGGAGGAGGGAACTGACACAGGGCCCACGCGTGCTGTCAAGCTCGCCAAGATGAATTAGCATCACAAACTGCAAAAAGGGGGTGGGGGGCGCAAACTGGGGTGAATTGCCCTAGCACTGCCACTTCCGCAAATTATGCCCCACGCACATGAATTAACTCTGAACTTGGCTTTTCCCTCTTGAACTCTGCCCACTGGTCCGTGTTTGAAGACCATCTCTGCCCCGCATCTGCAAACTCTTCCACCACCGAGCTAACTCGGTGCGGCCCTCCACACTTGCATTTGTAAGGCTGGTACGTCTGGGTGCGCATTTCTTAGTTAAGACAATAAAAGGAATATCTTGGCCCCAAAACGTTGCAGTAGCACTGCCTTCCCCCGCGGTTGACAAAAGAAACCTGCTCCTACTTTCCGCAAAGTTTTGCCCCAGCCACCAGGGGGCGCCTCGCGTCCCTGCGACTCTTGAGCCAATGGAGGCTTGGTCTCAGAGCCCGCCAGGAAAGCGCTCACACTTTGGGAAAGTCTTCCGCAGGCGACTCCCCTAAACCATTCCTTTGAAGCCTCCCCCTCCCACACCAGCTGCAGGCGGCCGGGTCTAGGGTGGGGGAGAGGCCCCGACATCGCCCCCCCCCCCCCCGGGCGAGTGGCGCCACCTTGGGCCGGCTCGCTCCAGAGCTGGGAGAGCGAACCGGGTGCGCGGTGCGGCGCTGGGGGTTATCAATCTCGCGGATCGATAAGTTGCCACTTGGAGAGGGGAGGCTGTGTCCCCTCGGAGACGAGTTACCCAGGGCAACCTTTCAGAGAAAAACCCGCTGCCCGCCGAGAGCCGCGCCGGGGCCGGCCGGGCAGCGGCGCCCGCCCGAAGCAGGGCGCCTGCGCCCCGCCGTTCCCCAGCCCGCCCGCCAGCCCGGCCCGCGCCCCCCTCGGCTCGCTTCGCAGTCCCACCCGGCCCGGCGCGCCTCTCTGGGCCTGCGGGCTCCAACCCCTTGCCGGGCTGAGTGCGGAGGTAGATGCCGCCCCCGCACCCCTGCGGCTAGGGCGGGCGGGTGCAGGGAAAGGCCTGAGGCGGGCTGGGGGGGGGGGGAGGATGGGGGGAGGCCAAGCTCTCGCGCTCAAGGCCGTCTCCCAGGTACAGTCGGGTGACCGGCGAAACGCGACGCCGAGGCGGACACCTTGACTCCGGAAGGCAGCGAGGATCCCCAGAAGAGCCAGGAGCAGGACGGAGATGTCCCCTGGGACCCAGGCCCTGAGCCCCCCACCCCCACCCCCGAGTTAGGGCTGCCACCCCCCCAGGTCGCCGCCCTCCCCAGTTCTTGTGTCCAGGCGTGTGCAACATCCTGGCCTTCCCGGAGGGCGGCGGGGACCGCCTCTCGAAGCTGGGGGGCGGCAGGGGGAGCTGAAAGGGGATGCCAAGGGCCAAAGCGAGGGCAGAGGCCGCGAGGCGCCTGGGAAGGAGCCAGGAAGGAGGGGCCGAATCAGCAGCTCCCCCCACCCCCGCCGGCGCCTGGGATCGAGGCCCGCGGAGAGAGGCTGACAGGCGGCAGATGGCACACGCTGGGGGAGGGGGGCGGTTGGCCTCGGCTCCGGGGTGCCCCCGCCGCGGGCTGCCTCTCCTAGGGGGAGGGGGCGGAGAACAGCCCCCGGCTCGCCCGCCCTGGCTCCCTGGGGGGCTGAAGACTCGCTGATCTTGCCCAGCCGGGAGCCGGAGAGAAGGGGACGGACAAAAGGAGCGCGGTGGGGAAGGGGTGTGCTGGAGGAAAGGAGGGGTCAGCGGGCGGCGCTTGGAGACCCGCGGTGCTGCCTTTTTTCCACCTTCAGGGAACTGCCAAAGCCCCCGAGGCCAGAAGTGGGGATAACAGGATGGGGGGCGGGCGACAGCGTATTCCGAACTAATCCACAAGGGCTGGGGGTCCTGGAGAAGAGCACAAAGTTTTTTGGACCCCTTCCCGGCACGTCGCAGTCACACACGTTCGCGTCCCGGCGCTCACCCCTCCCCTGCAAGACCGATCTGCTGTCTCCCAGCTCAGTGGCCATCAGGGTGCAGTGGGAGCTCGACCTCATCCCCGCCTCGGCCCGGGCCCGCTTTCTCTGAAGCTTGAGTTTCATTTTTAACTCCTTCCAGAAAAAAAAAAAATTGCTGTTTTAAGGAAAATTCCAGAGCAGCAAAAAGCCAGTAGCTCCTACCAAAGGGGTCTCAGGGGGCACTGGGTGAGGACAGGGCTGGCCTTGTTTCTCACCAGCCTGGTGACCAGGGACAAGAAAAACGTCATTTTCAGCCGGTGTTTCACATCCCACCTGCCTACTTACATCAGGGTATCCAGGAGTCTGGGCCCCTCCTCCGCCAAAAAGGCCTCCTGTGGCCTCTTCTTCCTCACCTACCTGCTCCTGCCCAAAGGAGTGGCCAGAGAAATCCTTTGTAAACGGAAAAAAAGCCACCATCACAAATGCAAGAGAAATTACAAATTGACCTTTTTGAAAACAAATGAGACCTTGGTCACATAAATGGGCATCTCCCTTCCAGGTAATAACTTGGCCACAGGAGGGGGCACCTACCACCCAGGCGCCCCACCATCTCTGCACGCCTCCTAATGATGCATCCCCAGACACACAGCAAGAGAGGCTTCTTTTTTGAGTTTCAGAAAGAGGCAGGTTGTCCTCCGGTGAATACAGGAGAGGTGCAATGGGTGACAAAAACAAGGTAGGACAACAAAGTAAAATAAGATAGGGTTCTGGGGCACCTGGGTGGCTCAGTAGGTTAAGCATCTGCCTTCTGAGGTCATGATCTCAGGGTCCTGCTCAGCGGGGAGGCTGCTTCTCGCTCTCCTGCTCCCTCTGCTTGTGCTCGCACACGCTCGCGTGCGCGCGCGCGCTCTCACTCTCTGTCTCTGTCAAGTAAATAAATAAAATCTTTTTAAAAAGAAATAAGATAGGGTTCTTTTTGTGGCCTCTAGACTGGTATCCCTGAAGGATCTCCAGAGTCATTCAAGAGGTGCTTTGTGGTAAATCACCAAATGACCACTTTCTCCCCATCCACGCAGACCCACGCGCGCACACACCCATACACACATTAACCTACACACTTGAAGTAAACAACAATCACTGGAATATACACGATATGAAATTCATGATTTCTGTTCACCTTTTAATTACCTGAAGGTCACACTCTCTACTGGGAAAACTTGCCTATAAGGAACAACCATTTGGGGGAGGGAAGATTAGCCCCTCAGTTTTCCCCCAGGAAAGAAGTCCATTCCTTTGTTCATTTGTTTATTCAACATGTGTTTATTGATCGTGTGCCTACTGTGTGCCAAAACCCAGGGGGAAGCCACGAACAAGGACCACAGGCCCTCCCTGCTGAGGCTGGTTTTCCCGTGGGGAGGCTGACTTTTTAATAAATGCCCACATAAATAATTATTTAATGACAGTTTTGAAGAACCCTAAGAAGGAAAAATATAGTGTAAATGAGGCCAAAAAACCAAGGGTCACAGTGGTGGTCTGGCTGAGAGCCTGGAGGAGGAGGAGGAAGGAGTCAGGAAAGAGGGGAGAGAACAGAGTTCCTGGCAGAGTGAACAGTGTGTGTAAAGGGCCTGAGGTGGGAAGGAGCTGGGTGATTCTGGGGAGAGGAGGTCATAGCTCCAAGCGAAGAGCCAAAGGAAGCAGTAGTCATAGCCAAGCTTAGGAGCTACTGTGACCCATCTTCCAACCCAGCAGCCTTCCTCATTGCCCTGCTGGAGAACCTCGGGCAAGGGACTTGCTGGGTCTCCATTTTCCCATCTGCAAAAGGGGGATACAGGTAGCACGGATCTCATGGGGTTGCCCTGAGGATTTCATATTAGTGAGGACAGCCTGTTGGGTCCAGAGCAAGGCCACCAGGCCTGACAGCCATGCTCCAGCCTCCACTTTCCTTCCTTCCTGTCTCTCACCTTCACCACCCCCCAAGGTCAACCGTGTTTCTAGAGAGAGATGCCAATCACACAACTGCACATTCCCTCCTTGCACTACAAGTCCCTTCCTCCCCCGGTGTTCCCTTGAGATGGACAGACATGCCCCTGCTTTCTAGAAGCTTTCTAGCAGCTTTAGGTCTATGGAGAGGGAATCTGTGTTTGAGTGGATGTGATTTTTCCTTCTTCTCTTGTGCATTTTTGTTTTAGTGGCATGGTCCACCTATTCGTGGAATCCAGGTTTCTCTGGGCACTCCTGTCCTGGGGGTACTAAGGTTAAGTCATCAGGAGCCGGCCTGGCACCCCAGTTACTCGCTGGCAGCGACCCACCATCCCCGCCTCCACACGGGTATTTACAACATTGAGGATCCCTCTCACAGGGCTTGTTCTTGAAGCTTCTGAGGCTTCAGAACACAGTAAGACAAGAGAGTCCCTTCCTCTGCTCTCAGTTCTCAGCCTGGCTTTTTGGGGAGGGAAGTCCCCGCAGATGCTCCTGAAATTCTCCAAAGGTCCCCAGTGCCCCCCCACCAGGACCAAGACTCAAAGAGACCAGCAGCGGGCCCAGACATCTGCCTCCCGGGGGCTTTGGGAGTACGGTGCCAAAAACAATACAACGGGTGTGGGAACCTCCTTGCCTTCAGTTTCTGTTCAGCTGGGAAAGCCATTTCTATTTTATCATCATTATTATAATTATTTATTCTTCAAGTGTCAGCAGTCTTTGCAGGGAACACCCACAAGGCAGCAAAGAAACCAACTTGGCAAGAGGGTCCCAGTGGACTCACACCCTCGGAAAGCTTGAAACTCTTGGCCTTGGCCCTGAGAATCTCCACCCGGACCACCTCTAACTGCCCCAGTGAGTGGCACACGTGCCTGAGGTCACTTGACTCTGGGTCACATGTTGCTTTGTTCTCTCGAAATACTTCTTTTACGATTCTTTAAAAGAAACAGGAAAATCAGTATATCGTGACCGACTGTGAAAGGTGCCCCGTTTTCTAAGTTTGAACTGGGAGTGGCCGTATCAGACAGGGCCCGCTCCAGCACTGGTCGCAAGACCTTTGGCCATCAGCGGGCCAATCAGCCACCAGTGTTTTGCTAATTAGCAGACAGGACACCCACAAAAGTGACAGATTCAGAAATGAGCTCTATTTGGTGAAATTAAAGACATTCAAAATGTGGTTTAGCGAAATCATTTGGAGACACACTTCCATCTTGCCTGAACAGGGAATGCACATCCCGTGAGACTGGGGTCACCTGTACCCTTAGAATCCCCAGCTTGATGACTCAGGGGTCCAGTGTCCGGCCAGAATTTCTGACTGCATGGTGCCCAGCAGAAGACACAGAATCCTGCCCAGGAGTGGAACAGGGGCTCATCCCGAGCGTGCCTTTCACGCCGAAAGTGGTTAGATAACCTGAAATCGGGACAGAATGTGGGAACTTCGTTGAGCTGGTTATAGGACCTGTTTGGTCCCTGAGGTGGTACCTGCTTTGATAACCACTGGTGTGTGTGGCAGGATCTGGTCAGGGACTTGCCTCCACTCTCACCTGCTAGAGATGTTATGTGGGAGTAGCAAAACCTCTCCCACCTCTTTTGCGGCCACTATTAATTACCAAAAAGGACCTAAGAGTGTGCATAGATCATTTTGGAAAAAAAAAAAATCTGATATTTGCCTGTTTCCTATACATGTACCCTTTCTCTTTCAACCCCTCCCCCTCATCCCCTGCAACTGTCATAAAAAGAAGCTACTAGGTGCCCAGGTCCAAGAGAAATGCCATGGAGATTTCTGAAAAGTACTAGTATGTGTGGTCCCTGTGTCCAACAGGGACAGTTGGGGACCCTATGCCCACGGCAGGGAGGAGAGTAGCAGGATCAACAGGGCCGAGTCTACCCAGCTCCCTCTTGCATCCCTAGTGCCCTGCAGAAGCTCAGAACTTAGTGATGGCATTAGGAGAGAGATTGCTAATCTGTGCGACATACAGAGGAGTCGCCTAACACATCTCTGGGCAAGCAACCATCTTCACCCAAAGGGTTTCTGGTGGACAGCACAGGCCGGTTGGTAAGATTCTTTGCCCACCCAACTATGTTGGGGGCCTGGCTTTCCATCCCAGGACAAAGCAACTTCATGGATAAAATGAGGAGAATAAAGCCAGGGGCATAGGATGGTAGTGAGCAATGAGAGGATGTCACCACGATGTGTGAAGGGCATGAAATGACCTTGCACGTAGTAGGTGGGTGATAAATGTCATGTTTTGATTGTGGTCCCTCTTCCGTGATGGATATGGTGTGATATGCAGGGTGGGCCGACAAGAAGGAGAGCTCATTTACATGGACTGGAACCAGCAAAGGCCGGAGAAGAGAGCCGGTAAGGCAGCTTCCCGGAGAGGAGCCTTCGCATACAACCCCTCTTTCTATCTGTGAGGTCCCTGGATTCAGTAACTGGGCCCTTCCATACTATAAGGGCAGAATAAATGTTAGCTCGTGTTACTATCTATAGGCAAAGTACACTCAAGAAGTTTAGGTTCCCTGAGGTTTACCTGAAGCAAACCCTCCCTCTGCCTCAGTTTCCCCATTTGCGAAATCCCTCTAGTTCTCTGACTAAAGGAAGAAGCAGGTTGGGGTTTGCTCCCACCCTCTGGCCCACCTAGCACCCGGCCAGCATTCAGAGCCAGAGGGAACAGAGGAAATTCAGGTGAGAGACCACCAAAGCGGTGGTAGGGCTTGGGCTGGGAGCAGAGGGGGGCCGGGCTGGGGCCCCAGTGGCCCCAGCCTGCTGCAGCATTTCCCAGGGCCTGCTGCTGCCTCCTCTGAGTGCCCTGGCCCCATCCTGGCCACGCACATTGGGACATGCCAGGGCCTGGCTTCCCAGGGGCCAGAGGGAGCTCCCGCAGGGGACATCAAAAGCCCAAATGCCTTTCAGAAAGGAACTAAAACTTTCTGCCTAACCAAAGCCTCCACAGGAGAAGAACAGCCTAGCCCTTTTCTTTTTAAGTCTCTTTATTTTCCAGCCGGCTGGCCTGGTCATTCTCTTTTTTTCCTATTATAAACGGTCCCAGCTGCAACACACAGGGAAAAAAACCATCTCCCAGGCCTGGGCAGGGGCCGCCTGCAGCCAAAGCCGCCTGGCTGGCCTCCTGCGGCAGACAAAGGCGGCTCCAGCCTCCGGCACCCACTGGGAGAGGCCCCGGAGCCCCCACTCAGAGCCAAGGCCACAGCAGGAGCTAGGGGAAATTCAGGAAGTTTCTGCCAGCACTCCAAACCTTCTCCTGCCCCTGGGAGCAGAGCCCACCATCCGGCTAAGCCAAGGACTCCTGAAAAGCCTGTTTCCCAAGGGCAGAAAATGAAAGATCAGCCCCCTCCTTATAAAGGCCACAAGATTCAAGCTTTAGAGATGATCTAGTCCAACCACGCATCTCCAAAAATGGGAGTGCCTTTCTGATATCTAGGGGGGAACAGACTTGCCCAAGGTCACGTAGCCAACTAACGGCAGAGCTGCCTCCTGAAGCCAAGGTTCCCAGTTCCTATACCAGGTGGCAGAGAAGTGTTGGGGGAGCAGGTGAAGGACCTCAATATCCTGAGGTTGCTGGATGAGGTGAGGAGGTCATTTCTTTTAGCAACAGGTAAAATTGACATGGGACAACCGGAAAGCAGACAGCCAGGTTTGTATTCTCGACTCCCCTGCCTTCCAGCAAGTTATTTCGTTTCTCTGTGCCTCTGTTTCTCCATCTGTGAAAACAGGGATATGCTGGTTCCTACCTGACAGGGCCGTAGTGAGGACTGAATAAGCCAGTACATAAAGCACTTAGGATAATGCTCAAAAAAGTTATCTCTTGGGGCCCCTGGGTGGCTCAGTTGGTTAAGTGTCTGCCCTCAGCTCAGGTCATGATCTCAGGGTCCTGGGACCTAGCCCCAGGTGGGGCTCCCTGCTCAGGGTGGGGAGCCCCTTCTCCCTCTCCCTCTGCCCCTACCCGGGCTCCCCTACATGCCCCCTCACCGCCCCCCCAGGTTTGTGCTCTCTCTCTCAAATAAATAAATAAAATCTTTTTTTAAAAAAAGTTACCTCTTACTATCTGTCAACGTAAGGATTTGTTTTCTTCACGCAGCAAATGTTTATTTTCAACCTCTGGGGTCTCCTCTGTGACAGGCCCTGGGCCAGCTGCTGGGGATCCAGCTGGGGAGGCAGAAAGGTCCTTGGCCTGCCGGAACTCCCAGGCGAGGGGAAAAGGGGTCTGAGGGATGGGGGTTGTCTAGCCCAGTGCCTGACTCGTGGCACCCCAGTTCCTCAGATCTGGTAGGAATCTAGCAGACTGGAATCACAAACTCAGCCGTCTCCAAAGCAAAGCCGACAGGGCGGATGACGCCAGGATCCTGGAGAGGTTCCAAGGAGAACACCCTTGCAAAGAGGTGGGAAGCTACCACTCCGCTGTGTGCTTTTGTATTTTAAATCCTTGCAAGCAGCTTAAGTATTTTTAATTATGTTTTTAAGTGGGATTGGGTCCCAGGCCGACGGTTTGCGACCTCCCCCGCCAGGTGGGTCCGGTTCGTGCTCTTAAGAGCCCGGGTCCCCTGGCTGCCCGCCCGCCGTACCAGGGAGGCAGGGGTCGGTGTGGCAGCCAGAGGGAGCGGGTCCCGGGACCCTTGCGGCTCAGCATCCGCCCCTCCCGGGCCAGCTCCAGGGCGCCCCCAGCGACCTCCCAGCGCTTGGGGCGGGAGCGGCCCAGGGTGTGGCCCGCGAGCTCGGGGTGGGGCGGCTCGGCGGCCGGGCTGTCGCGGGGTGTCCCTTGCCGCGCCAAGCTCCGGCGCCCAGCCTGGCCCCCCGCCGTAGTCCGTGGGGACGCCGCCAACCGTGGGGCCCAACCCACCTTCAAAAAGCCAACACACCCGCAAACAAACTCCCCTCCTCTGCCCTCTGAATCCCCACCGCCTTCCCAGAAACTTTGCCTCCATCTAAGGATGGGCGGGGGCGGCAAAAGCATCCCGGGCCGGCCTGGCGGAGGGCCAAGCGCCCTCCTTTCCACGTCTCTGTCCCCAGGGCCCCACCTGCAAGGCCCAGCCTGATAACCTGCACAGAACTCTCGCTGCATCATCTGAGTTATTGCCCACACGCTGTAGCTGTCTCCATTTCACAGACGAGTATGCGGAGGCTCAGGGAGGCTGCGACACTCGCTAGCCCAAGGTCACAGGGCGCTTTAGGGATGGAGCCCGGATTGAAATCAAGGCGGACCTCCCTCTAAAATTGAAGATTTTCCCCTGCCCAACTGCTGTTTCTACGCCTTGCCTGAAGCATAGCCTTGATGTATTGATTTTAAATGGATAAATGTTTAAATACCAACAGAGAGAGATCAAGATGGTGTCTGGGAACCACAAACAATTTTATCACCTGTCTGGTTGGTGGGGAGGGATATCCTTCCCCCATCTACATCAAGGCCCCTATTCTTTTGTTTTAAATTTTTTTTAAGTTTATTATTATTATTTGGTAATCTCTACACCCAATGTGGGGCTCCAGCTCGGGACCCGAGATCAGGAGTTGCATACTCTTCCAACTAAGCCAGCTCGCACCCCTTTTTAATTTTTTTAAAGGTTTTATTTATTTACTTGGCAGAGAAAAAGAGAGTGTGCATATGCACAAGCTGGGGGAGGGGCAGAGGGAGGAGCGGACTCCCCGCTGAGCAGGGATTCCCAGTGCAGTGCTCCATCCCAGGACCCTGAGATCGTGACCTGAGCCGAAGGCAGATGCTTAACCAACTGAGCCACCCAGGCGCCCCTTAATTTTAATTTTCAATTAGAGGAGATTTCAAACAAGCCAAAAATAATGTAGCAGATACCTGTATGCCCCCAATACATGTCAAAATTTTACACATTTGGGAAGGGGGTGCTTTCTTTGATATTGACAGTGGATGTTTTCTCAGTGTTACTCAAATGTAGCAGCTTCAGGGCGCCTGGGTGGCTCAGTTGGTTAAGCGACTGCCTTCGGCTCAGGTCATGATCCTGGAGTCCCGGGATCGAGTCCCGCATCGGGCTCCCTGCTCGGCAGGGAGTCTGCTTCTCCCTCTGACCCTCCTCCCTCTCATGCTCTCTGTCTCTCTTTCTCTCTCTCGCAAATAAATAAAAATCTTAAAAAAAAAAAAATGTAGCAGCTTCAAGTCAGATCTCCTAGGTACCCTTTCCTCTCTCCACCAAGACCTAAGCCTGTCTTATTTTAAAATGCTGCTATAGGATCAAGGAGTTCTGCCCTGGGTAACCAGCAGGGCTGGACATGCCTCTAGTATTTAGGTATTCACATGTCAGGAGGGAAGCTCCAGGAGTCTTCTCTGAAATTCAGGGTCTTGAACAGTACTCAGTTGTCATTTGACCCTGGTGGGGAGGGATCTGTGAACAGGCAGTGAAAGTAGTGAGGGTTCCATTTTACAGGGGTACAAACTGAAATTCAAGAAGCCATCCACTGGGGCGCCTGCATGGCTCAGTAGGTTGACCATCTGCCTTCGGCTCAGGTGATGATCCCAGGGTCATGGGATGGAGCCCCACATCGGGCTCCCTGCTCAGCGGGGAGTCTGCTTCTCCCTGCTTCTCCCTCTCCCTCTGCCCACCGCCCCCTCCCCTGCTCATGCTCACTTTCTCTTGTTCTCTCTATCACAAATACATAAGCAAAATCTTAACAATAAAGAAGAAGCCATCCACTCAAGACTGAGACTCTCCTCTCTTCCCTGGCCCTGCCTCCCTATTTACTGCTGCTTTCCTTGGAGCAGAGGGTGCGGAAAGGAAGGGGTGCCTTTAGAGGGAGGGGCTGAGAAAGCTAAGCTCCAGGCAAGAGGGGAGGGGTCAGGCTGTACCCACCCTCCAGGGGAGAAAACTGCAAGGCCCTGGGTGGCCTGCGGCCCTGCCTACTCCACAGGGGCCTCGGGGTGCTTGTTGGGGCTGGGCAGAGTGTGAGCAGAGACATCTCGCAGGGCATCTGGGGGCTCCCTGCTCAGAGGGAAGCCTGCTTCTCCCTCTCCCTCTGTCAGCTGCTCCCCCTGCTTGTGCCCTCTCTCTCTGTCAAATAAATTAATAAAATCTTTAAAACAAATAATAAATAAATAAATCTACCTTAAACCAAAAGGATGTGGTTCAGCTTCAAGCATGCGAAGATTCAGGCATCACCAGGGCTGTGGTATCTCTTCTTTCTCAGACTCCACGCAAGGACAATATGGCTGCCCCACCAGTTTCAAAATCAGTGCAAAAGAGCCAGCCTCTTTCCCCAACCCCTTATCCTGACCACCGTGACTGGCCCAGCCAAGGTCAGGCACCCACCACTCCCTGTGTGCTGAGCACCATACCGCACCTACATCATGATCTCATTTTATCTTCAAGTGCATGTCGTATACTTGAGCTCATATGTGTTTGTTCTTTCTTAATAACTGTCTTTCCCATTAGATTATAAGCTCTAAGGGGACAGGAACCTTGTGTATCTTACTTACTGCTGTGTCCCCAGTGCCTACAACAAACCTAGAAAAGCCTAGGCACTAAAATACTTAATGGAAAGAATGCAGTTTTACCCTTCCAGAAGTAGGGAAGGGGGGTGGGGGGTAGACAGTTGTTCTCACCTTCTGACCAGCTCACTTTTTAGCCAGTTTCTCTATAATGGAGGATGGCTTATCTTACCTCTCTTCCAAAGCTCCTTTCAAACTCTTGAGCTTCCCATCCCTAGAAAGACTCAACTGGCCAGTCTGCAGCTAGGGATATTTTTCTCTCTCTCTCTCTCTCTCTCTCATTTTTTTATCTCTCCATTTTTTAAACACTCCATAAAAACACTATAATGGAAACTATAGAAATCCAGAAGGAAAACTGCCCACAGACCTACCCAAGATTAAAACAATGTTTTCCTCTGCCCGTGTCACTAGCTTCTCATTGTCCATGTACAAATCTGTTTTCACAGATTTACAATAGCATCCTACATAAAACATTAGGTGACGTATTTTCAATACATACTTTCCCAGTTTTGTTGTAGACTAAGTTAGCTTCTTCCCTTACTTCTCTACTTTCTTCCCAGGCCCACTTCCAAGGCTGGTAGTCTGGTGTGTATAGCCTTCCAGAAGGATTCTCCCTGCTCACAGGTCATATACAAACAAAAATTACATTTTTTGAAAGAGCAGTCTAGTATTAGTGTTAAAAGCTGCATCTTGGGGTGCCTGGGTGGAGGCTCCTTTGTCGGTTGAGCGTCCGACTCTTGATTTTGGCTTGGGTGGTGATCTCAGGGTCCTAAGATCGAGCCCCGAGTTCGGCTCCATGCTGGGGGTGGAGCCTGCTTGGGATTCTCTCTTTCCTTCTCCCTCTGTCCCTGCCCATTCAAGCTCTCTCTCACACTCTTCAAAAAAAAAAAGGTCCATCATATTATAGACACTAGACGTTTATCCACCTCTGATGCTCCTCACTTGACCATATATTATGGAAACTCTCCAGGGCACTTGGAGTAATGCCAACTCATTCTTTTTCATAGCCACATAATATTTTATGTAGAGCTATATCATCACAATTTACCTTTCATCCTGGAGAGAAATGTTTCCCAGTTTTTCACATTTCAAAACACATTTTAATAAGTATCTGTGTATATTTACCCTTAAGTCCCAGGATGGAATCTCAGGAGCATTGTTGTGGGACGAAGGCTATGTTTTTTGTTGTACCGTTTGTATTTTAATATAGATGGCTAAATTTCTTTTCCTCCAAAGCTGTAACAATTCATATTTCCACCAACTATGTATGGGACTGCTTTCTTCCCGCCCCTTACCAGCCAGAAATAAGTGACATCACCTGTTTTAAGTTTTGCTAACCTGATGGGCATAAAGAGGCATTTCTTTCTTTTTTTTTTTTTAAAGATTTATTTATTTATTTGAGAGAGCGAGAATGAGAGAGAGAGAGTACATGAGAGGGGGGAGGGTTAGAGGGAGAAGCAGGCTCCTCGCTGAGCAGGGAGCCCGATGCGGTACTTGATCCAGGGACTCCAGGATCATGACCTGAGCCTAAGGCAGTCGCTTAACTAACTGAGCCACCCACGCGCCCCATAAAGAGGCATTTCATGTGGTTCTAATTTACATTTGTCTGGACCAGGAGTCATATTGAGTTTCTTTTAATGTGTTTTTGGCTATTTGGGTTTCTTCTTCTATGAAATGTGTGGTTGTATCCTCAGCCCATTTGGGGGGCCCTTTGACTATGCACTTGTCTCAATGCATCCTAATTATTTATGGTCCCAAATTCTGTGGGTTCCTCCTGGGAGGGAGGGGCCAGATCTTATTCCTGGCAACAGCCCCAGTGCCTAGCACACACAGCAGGACCTCAGGAAACACTGAATAAAGAAAGGAGCCTTCACCTGCCCGAGGCCCTGGGAGCCTCTGTTCTGCAGCCCTCAGGCCCTGGGCAGGCTGGTATGCCCCCCAGCAGGAGGACCCAAGAATGTTCCCACACTGGGATTATCTGTTTATTTCTCCCAGCCAACTGCCACAGGAATCTCTCACCAGGATCTCTGAAGAGCTCCCTGGCAAAGCTGAGTGGAATCTCACCATAAATGCTCCCAGCAAGCCTTGGGCCTCCCCTTCCTCCTCTCTCCTCTTTCCTCCAGGAGAGGAAGGTCCAACCACAATCCCATGGAGCACCTGGCCCAGGAAGGTCAAGTTCTCAAACTTCTTCCTGCTGTGAATGAGTCAGAGTGGGAGGAAAGGGATGGGGACCTCCCAGTGATGACCCCAAATTGCCTCTCCCTAGGGCTTGCTCATGTGCTTTGGCTGGAGAGAAAGGAGTAGACTTGAACAATGGGAATGTCTTACCTAGGGAAAGGCTGAAGTGGGCACCAGTGATTTCCCTCTGAGAGGGTGGGGCTGGACAGATTCCCCCTTCTGATCTCCACAGAAACAGCTCCCTACATCATTATGGACCTGGGTGGCTCAGTCGTTAAGTGTCTGCCTTCGGCTCAGGTCATGATCCCAGGGTCCTGGGATGGAGCCCTACATCGGGCTCCTTGCTCAGCCAGGAGTCTGCTTCTCCCTCTCCCTCTCCCCCTGCTTGTGTTCTCTCTCTCTTGCTGTGTCTCTCTCTGTCAAATAAATAAAATCTTTTTTTTAAAAAAGGAAAAAATCAAAGTGTACGCTCTTCGGCACCACAGTCTACCTCCTCCTGCACAAGCCAATGCACTTACAAGTTGTCTTTGGTTAGCACCTACTATGTGCTAGACAGGGCTAGCCACCAAATGTACCACGAAGGAATTAAACTCCAAACAACCTTGGCAGACAGGTGTTATCCTCCCCACGTGGGTGGGTGGGTGTCCTCACCTCCAGGGACTGCACGTGGCTCCTCTAGCTCTCAGCTTCTCTGCCTTGGGCGCCCCCCACCACCCTCCTGACACCCTCCAACCACATCACTCCCCGGCTGGCCCCCACATGCTGGCCACATTTCAACTGGAATTCCACAGCCTGAGTGATGTCGCATCCTCTTAACACTCCCAGATATTCGAGGGGGTAAGATTCAGAGTTTAAACAGCCCCGGGAGAGAAACAGACGGGGGGGGGGGGGGGCAGAAAGCCATTAGGGGCGAGGGACACGGGGGGCGGGGTGGGAGGACGGCGTGGCCCCGCGGAAAGAACCTTTTCCTCACTGTAGGGAAAGCCGCCCCCCACCCCCCCACCGAAGCCTCTGCCTCCAGGTCTTTGAGCGAGGAGGAGGGAAGCAGGTGAGTGTTCTAGGACTCCCAGAGCGTGGGGGAAATGCTTCTGGCATTAAACAAAGCCTTTTTATATTTAAACTGCCAGCCCAGGATTTTCAGAAAAGTTTCCCCAAGCGTCACTGAGTGTGTGTGCACAAAAAATTATACACCGGTGTATAAACACAGTTGGATGCAGAAACACACACGTGTGCACGTGAAAACACCCCAGATAGGTCTCGGCACGGCCACGACCGCGCGAGAGTCACGGCCACCTCGGCGCGCACCGCACCCTGTCCTGCACACCCAGGGCGGCGCGCTCCGTGGGCTGTTTTTGCACACCCGGGTGCAGAGCCGGCCGGGGGTGTGGGCTCCACCAGGAATTCCAGAGCCACGGGAGGTGGGAGGAGGAGGAAGCCGCCGCAGCGGGGGTGGGGGGAGGAGGGGGAGAGGGGCGGGAGCCCCTGAGCCGGGCGAGCCGGGCGTGGGGCCGGGGCGCCGGGCTGGGCAGAGGTCGCGGGAGGAGGGGGCGGCAGATCGAGGCCCCCGCCCCCGACCGAGGAGCCGCCCGGCGGGAGGTGGGGGGAGGACCCGGCGGCGGGAGGCCGGGGCCAGATCAGACGGCCGAGGGGCCAGCGCAGGGGGCGGGGGCCCGGGAGGGGGCTGGCGGTCGCTACGACCGGAGCCGGGAAACCTGTTCCCGGTCCTCCGGGCGGAGGCTGGGGACGCGGGGAGCGGGTCACAGCGCCGGATCCGGAGCCCTGGGCGGGACGCCGCAGGCCCTCGGATTCCTTTCCCTCTCCTTGCGCTTGGAGAAACGAGTGGAGAAGACGCTGGCCAGGTTCAGCAGGGGCTGCAAGGGCTGGAAAACTGGGGGCCCCGGGGGGGGGGGGGAGACTTGTGTACAATTTTTATTATTATTATTACTGTTATTTTTAATGTGAGTTCCTTTGGCTGGAGTCTGGGCCCTTCAGACGAACACAGAACTCCAAAAGCCAAGGCCTGGTTGAAAAAGAGCCCCGAAGAGCCTGGTGAGGGTTTGGTGAAGGAGAGTCTTTGTTCTCTCCCCTTGACCATAAACCTAGCCCTTCTCTCTCGGCTTGCCCTACCTGCCCAGCGCCTCCCAAATCTTGGGAGTCAGAGATGCTTGTGTCCTGGGTTCCAAAAACAGCTGTGCTCCTCCTCGCCTGTCTCCCTGAGGGAGTCACACTACTTGACCCTCCATTTTTTTTGTCAAATGGGCTAATCATACCTACCCTCTAAGGCTGCCTGAGGATTCCGTGGGACAGTGTGGGTGCTGGGTACACGCGGAAGCTTGGAATGGAGTCCACCCGTGCCCTCCCCCTACATAGGTTTAGGATGGATTTTTGGCATCCACAATGAAAAGCGAGCCATGGCCAATACACTGTTAAAGAAAGTAGGTGATGCTGAGCTCGGGGAGCCTCTTTCCGAACCTCACAGTGGGCCAAACAAACGTGGAGCTGAGCCCCATGTCTCTCAACCTCCAACCCTGGGCACCTTTCCCTGGACTCAGTCTTGCAAGCAAATGGCATTGTTTTCCGAGGGGGGATTCAAGCCCATCAAGTCAAAAGCAGCTACCAATTCCTTTTTCGCCCTTAATTCACTGAATACCATGTATGTGCCTGTTCCTTCATGTGAATGAATCCTCCCTGTCCTGCCTGCAAACTCCACTGCTCCAATCTCAAAGACAAGACCCAGCGATGTGACGTCCGTCCATGACCCAGGTCACAGCCAGGAGGCAGCCTTCCCCCGGGTGTCTCATGTTCACCGAGATGCCTCGCGCTCAGACCTTAAATCTAGGAGGTCAGCTTTTTCTAATCCCCAAGTGATTCTAGTGTGTAGCTGGGAGGAGAGCCATAGCACTAAATGTCAGATCGAGATTTTTCCAGGCCAGAGTGAGCAAGCAGGGGTCCCTGGGCCCAGTCAGGCACACACTGGCATGTTTTCTTTGGCCCCCACACTGTTTGCTTTATGTGATTCTGAATTCACTGCCTGGGGGTAAAAATCGGGAAATTTCACACCAAAATCCAGATTTCTGACATCTTCTTCAATAGTTGGAGAATTAGACGATGCAGGATGGGTTTGCACAAGACAGCAGTGAAAGTTGGCTGGAGCATAGGGACAGGAAGGAGCAGCTTAGACCTAGCATGAGCCACAGGTTGAGGGCCCCACCCACTCGACCGCACCAGCTGATGTTCCTTTTCTGACCTCACTCAGTGCGCAGATGGGGAATCTGGTGTCAGAGGGGCCAGAGGTTTGTCCCGATACCCACAGGTTAGGTTTAAGGCACAGCAAGACTGGGAAGAAACCAGGTCTCCTAGCTCGCATTTCCTGCTCCAGCATCTTACAGGATGTGTAGCTCAGAGAGCCGGGAGGCTCCAGCAAATGAGTCAGCATCTGCGCAGATAATTTCAATATCCCAACAATTACAGGTGGGTACATTATGAACTGCATTTAACTACCTGTTGAGAGCTGTTAATGGTCACAGTGGAAATCCATAGGTAGAAGGAAATGTGCTGGGGTGGGAGCTGGGGCAGACCCCGAGGACACAGATGCCCAAGTGAAGACAGTCTGATTCACGCTCTCAGCCCCTTAGAATGAGGGCATAGGTAGGGAGTCTCCTTTCTCATCCTCCAGAAGGGCAAACTGAGGCTGGAACCATCGTAGCAAGCAGAAGGTGGAAGCTGGGAGAAACCTGGGGACTTGAACTTGTTCAGGGGTGGCAGATGGGTTTCATCTCACGTGCCATCTGTGATCAAGTGGTCCTGCTGCCTGGGGCCTGGGGTCTCCAGGTGGGCCCAGCAGGAAAGAGGGCCAAGATCTGTTGGTATGTCTGCCATGGGCTGGGTGTGGGGAACAGGGCAGGGAGATGGGAAAGTCTCTCAAACTGAGGAGATGTGCCAGGGCCTGCAGGGCCCACAGAGAGTCAGATACACAAAAATTTCAGAGGGGGAGGACCGACTCAGGACAGAGAGCTCACGCAGGCTGCAGAAAAGGCACAAGCCTGGTGAGGAGGCTGTCCCAGGTGCCCCAGCCAAAGAAGATGGTTCTGGCACATAGCCTGGGATGGGGGCCAAGGAGATTCAGACACACACCCGCACCCCACCCCCTGCCCAGTACAGGCCAGATTAAAGAGATCTGTGGGTGGGCAAGTGATACCTTCTATCTTTCCAAGTCAGCCTGGGAGCTGCTAAGCCTTGTTTTGGTCCCCAGCTCTCTTTTCAGGGAAAAAAAAAAAGCCACAGTGGCTCAGGATGCCTGAGGGCGATGTGGGTGTGAAGAGTCAAAGGGCACACAAGGAACACCCCAGACCTATTTCAGTCTGTGGTCCAGGGAGCCATGTCCCCACCTGGCGGGCCCTTGGGGTACAGGGCTGATAGTGTGGCCTCTAAGCAGGCCAGATTTGCTGGATCTTCTTACCTATGAGCCAGGCTCAGAGTGGAGATTATGATTAGAGCCTGCAGAGGATGCAGGAAATGTGGGCCGCACCCCCCCTTACCAGGTAAAGAGGTAGATCCAGGATACCTACTGAGTTTCTGGATACAAGTCTCTCCAGTGGCCGCAGAACCCCGAGAGGTCCCTCCTCACTGTTCAGGCCTCTGAGCTCAGGGAATTGTTTGCAGATACACCTGGCTGGTAGCATGGAAGAAGCCAGGCTCTGGCAGCCTATGCCCAGGATACCAGATCACTCAGAGTCCAAGGCTCTAGTCTCTTCCCAGGACCCCAGGCACCATCTCATCTCCTTCTGGGGCTGCCTGGCGCAGGGAGCCAGAACCTGGGACCGGGGGCTGTAGAAAGAGCAGGGTCCCCCTCGCTCTTCTGCCGCTTCCCAGCACGTGTCCTTGGACAAGCTGCACGCCCCTGTGAACCTCGTGTGTCCGGCCCGCTGCACGGGGCTGCGGTGAGAGCCAAAGGAGGACACAGACAGGGTGGAAAAAGCCACAGACAACCTCAGGCCAAGTGCAACTTGAACCTGGTTCCCAACAAATCTCCACGGCGGCCTGTGTTCCGAGCCGGCATGCTCTAGCGCACAAGCCAAGGCCAGCCCCAAAGAGAGCGCAGTGTGGCAAGGGAGGCAGATCCCAAACAGATCGTTTGGACAGCGTGGCCGCCAAGTCGCAGAGGTGGCCACTGAGTGCCCTGGGCAGCCAAGGGCAAGGAAGGGAGGAGGCAGCTCCGAGGATTTTCATTGCAATCGGCTTTCGCCTGGGTCTGCATCCTGGCCCCACCGCTTGCTAGCTGGGTGACCTTGGGCACATTGCTTAACCTCTGAGAACCTCCATTTTCACATCTGGAAAATGAGAAGAGTCATAGCCGACATGTAGTGAACACCAACTATGTTCCAGGAAATGCTCTAAACCCTTCATACATTTTATTTTTTATTTTATTTTATTATTTTTTAAAAGATTTATTTATTTGAGAGAGAGAGACAGCACGAGCGGGACGGGCAGAGGGAGAGAGAGAGAGAGAGAGAATCGCAAGCCGACTCCACACTGAGCACAGAGCCCAACACGGGGCTCGATCCCAGAACCCTGAGATCATGACCTGAGCCGAAACCAAGAGTTGGAGGCTCAGCTGACTGCGCCACTCAGGCGTCCCCCCTCCAGACGTTTTAAATCATTCCTTAAAACCCCCCGAGGCTGCAGGTACTATTGCAGGGCTGGGGGGCAGATGAGGAAGTAAGGCCCAGAGAGGCAGAGCACTTTAGCTGAGATCACACAGATGTTAGGTACAGAGCCAGGCTGACCCGACAAGGTCTCCAATCTTTACCTTCTGGGGTCAGTGAGGAGCGCAGTGACACACGGAGCAGGCTCGGCACCAAGCCCGGCACTCGGGAAGCTCAGAGCCCACATTCGCGGCCGGTCGGGCTGATGGTAGGTGTTGAGTTGGGTAGAGCCGCCGTAGACGGCATGGCTTAGACGTTAGAAATGTGTTTTCTCAACAGCCTGCAGGCTGGAAGTCTGAGATCAGGGTGTCAGTGAAGCTGGCTTCTTCTGAGGCCTCTGTCCTTGGGTCAGAGCTCACTCCCCCTCCCTGTAGGTTCACATTGTCTTTCATCTGCTCTCATGTCTGGGTCCAGATCTCCTCTTCCTTCAAGGACACCAGACACATTGGATTAGGGGCAATGACCTCGCTTTAACTTAGTTGCCTCTTTAAGACCCTGTCCCTGAATGCAATCACATTCTGACTTACTGGGGTGATGGTGGGGGGCGGGGCGTAGTTAGGACTTCAAATACCAAACTTGAGGGGATACCATTGAGCCCATAACAGTGGGAGATGTGGTTGCCTGTAACCAGGGCAGGGGCGGAGAAGGACCAGGCCCCAGAGCCCTGGTCAGTGGTAAGAGGACCAGTGCGGGCTTGGGCCCTGGACACCATGTCAGGGTCACCTCCTGAGGGTGGAGTCAACAGGGGAAGAAGGTTCCCTCCCCCAGTTTCACCCACTCAGCCCACCACATGGGATTTGGTGCCCCAGTACTGCGGGGCTGGTCTCCCCAAACCTCACCTCCATAAAGACCTTATCCCAGGGGCCAGAAAGGGCACGTGGGCCCCAGTTGCCACCTGGACAGCTTGCCATCACCCCTCTGGCCCAGCTGGATGGTGGACCGAGAACACGCTCGTGGGATCAGGAAACTTCCTCCAGCTCTTGTTCTTCCTCAGGAAGACTTTCTCAAACCTCCTTGGGAATTCTGCCTGCCAAGAAACAATGACAATAAAGGGATCCCTTAAATTCACTCAGGGACTCAGGGCTTTTCAACATGTTTTATTTCGGCCTTGCACTTGGCCGGGTTTGGCCAGTCCTGGAAGGCATGCTGACCACAGCCCCAGATGTGGCCATTAAGCCTTCAGGAGTCAAATCCTGGAACCACCACCACAGTTGGGCCTGGGCTCATCCAGGGGAGAGGGGCCTCCAGATGGTGTCAGCTGCCCCCTCTTCTCCCAAAGGTGCCCCCTCCTCTCCAGCTCGCCACCACCACCATCGCTGTCACCTGAACAGCTACAGTTTGCCTCCCGGGTGGTCTCCTGTCTTGTTCCCCCAAAGCAGCCAGAGGGACCTTCCCATACATCATTGGATCAGATCCGTTCCCAACTTAAAGGCTGTTGGGGAAGTCCAGACCTGACCTGATGCTGACCCCGGCCTCCTTCCGCACAGCCTGGCCTTGCACTTGCTGACCTCTGCCTAGGATGCTGGAGTGCTAAGTGTGCTCTCACTTCCTGCCAGCTCCCCAGGGCTCTCGCGAGCCCCTCCTTCTCCGAGAGCTTTGAACTTGGCCTTCCGAGCACCCACTGCGTGGCTGACGCTGGACGCGCATGCCCACACTCTCCGCTTCTTCTGCACCTAGGGCCTGGGTATCTCGGGATCACCAGTGGAGAATGTCTGCCTCTTTCGTTCACCGTAGGCTCCAAAAGAACTAGGGAATGATTTATTCTGCTCAGACATCTCTGAGCTCTGAGACTTCCTACCTCCCGGCCGCCCCACTGTGACCTTGGGAATCTTTCAACCAGAACCAGTGCTGAACTTGGGGCAGGGGTCTGGGGCTACAAACACTCTTCGGAGGCGTCCACATCCTCTGCCGGGATGCTTGGTCTGCCCCAACTGCTCCTGGACGTGTGGAAGCTCCCACTGTCCTCCCAGAGCACAGACATACCTCCTGAAGGACTTAGTCAAGGTCACTGTATTAGTTTCTCATTGCTGCTGTAACAAATTCCCACAAACGTAGTCACTTAAAACAACACAAATTTATTTATTTATTTGTTTGTTTATTTGAAAGTCTTATGTCTTTTTTTTTTAAGATTTTATCAATTTGTTTGAGAGAGAGAGAGAAAGCACAAGCAGGGGGAGCGGCAGGCAGAGGGAGAAGCAGGCTCCCCACTGAGCAGAGAGCCCAATGCGGGACTCGATCCCAAGACCCTGAGATCAAGACCCGAGCCAAAGGCAGACACCCAACTGACTGAGCCACCCAGGTGCCCCCAAAAAGCATAAATTTATTATCTTACAGACCTGGGAATCAGAAGTCTGAAATGGGTCTCACTGGGGTAAAATAAAGGTGTTGACAGGACTGCATTCCTTCTGGAGGCTCTAGGGGAGAATCCATTTTCTTGTCCTTTCCAGCCTGTAAAAGCTACACAACGTTCTTTGGCTCATGGCCCCTTCTTCTATCTTCAAATCCAGCAGCAGAGCATCTTCAAATATCTGACTCCTACCTCCTCTCCTGCCTCTCTCTCTTTCACTTTATAGGACCCTTGTGATTGCACAGGACCCACCAGGATAACCAAAGAAAATCTCTTTAGCTTTTTTTTTTTTAAGATATATTTATTTAGGATGCCTGGGTGGCTCAGTTGGTTAAGCGACTGCCTTCAGCTCAGGTCATGATCCTGGACTCCCGGGATCGAGTCCCACATCGGGCTCCCTGCTTGGCAGGGAATCTGCTTCTCCTTCTGACCCTCCCCCTCTCATGCTCTCTCAGTCTCTTTCTTTCTCTCTCAAATAAATAAAATCTTTTTTTGTTTTGTTTTGTTTTGTTTTTATTTATTTGACAGAGAGAGATAGCGACAGCAGGAACACAAGCAGGGGGAGTGGGAGAGGGAAAAGCAGGCTTCCCGCAGAGCAAGGAGCCCGACACAGGACTCAATCCGGGGACTCCAGGATCATGACCTGAGCCAAAGGCAGATGCTTAACGACTGAGCCACCCAGGCACCCTCAAATAAATAAAATCTTTTTTTATTTTTTTTTTAAAGATTTTATTTATTCATTTATTTGAGAGAGTGAGAGAGAGAGAGAGAGAGAGCACATGAGAGGGGGGAGGGTCAGAGGGAGAAGCAGACTCCCTGCTGAGCAGGGAGCCCGATGCGGGACTCGATCCAGGAACTCCAGGATCATGACCTGAGCCGAAGGCAGTCGCTTAACCAACTGAGCCACCCAGGCGCCCCCAAATAAATAAAATCTTAAAAAAAAAGATATATTTATTTATTTGAGGTGGGGGCAGAGGGAGAGGGGAAGAGTCTCAAACAGGCTCACAGCCCTGAGACTATGACCTGAGCTGCAACCAAGAGTCAGACATTCAACTGACTGTGCCACCCCGGCGCCCTGAAAATCTGTTTATCTTAAAGTCAGCGGATAACCACTTTAATTGCATCTGCAAACCTCAGTCCCCTTGTCATCATAACCGCCATATTTACAGATTCCAGGGCTTGAACATAGACACTGGGGGCATTATTCTGCCTACCACAAGGAAGGGCATCGTGGCCCTGCTAGAGGGGGCACAGGTGGCAGGCGAATTGGTCCTGGATGCAACCACTTGGGTTCAAGGTCATCACTTACTAGTCATGTGACCTTGGTCATGTCCCTTTTCTGAACCTGAGTCTCCTCATTTTTAAAATGGGGGACAGGGGTGCCTGGCTGGCTCAGTCAGAAGAACAGGCTACTCTTGATCTTGGGGTCGTGAGTTTGAGCCCCACACTGGGTGCAGAGATTACTTGAATAAATAAATATTTAAAAAATAAGATAAGGGGCGCCTGTGTGGCTTAGTTGGTTGAGCATCCGATTGGTGATTTCAGCTCAGGTCATGATCTCTCGGTAGTGGGACTGAGCCCCAGGTTGGGCTCTGCAGTCAGCGTGGAGTCTGCTTGAGATTCTCTCCCTCTCCCTCTGCTCCCTCACTCAAGCACACGCACTCTCTCTCTAAAATAAATAAATAAATCTTTTAAAAAAATAACAAAATTGAATAAAATAAAATGGGGGACAATGCAATACCTCTGCAATGGAATACTTCTCAACAATGAAAAGGAATGGACTATTGATCCATACAGCAAGGTGGAGGAGTCTCAAAATTATTATGAGTGAATAAAACCAGGCCAAAAAAGTACCTACTGCATGATTTGGATTATATAACATTCTAGAAAATGCAGATGAATTTATGATAACAGAAAACAGATAAGCAGTTGCTCATGGACAGAAGGAGCCAGACGGTGGGTGGGAAGGAGGGATCACAAGGGGCCCAAGGAAACTTTTGAGGGTGACGGATATGTTCCCGTCTTGATTGTGTTGATTTGTGTTGAAATGCGTGTGTGGGTGTGCGGGGGTGTGTGTAAAGATGTCAAATTACAGGGATGCCTGGGTGGCTCAGTCGGTTAAACGTCTGCCTTCGGCTCAGGTCGTGATCCCAGGGTTCTGGGATCGAGCCCTGCATCAGGCTCCTTCCTCAGTGGGGAGTCTGCTTCTCCCTCTCCCACTCCCCCTGCTTGTGTTCCCTCTCACTCTCTCTCTCTGGCAAATAAATAAATAAAATCTTAAAAAAAAAAGATGTCAAATTATATACTTTAAGAGGTAGAGTTTAGGGGCACCTGGGTGGCTCAGTTGGTTAAGTCACTGCCTTCGGCTCAGATCATGATCCTGGAGTCCCGGGATCGAGTCCCGCATCGGGCTCCTTGCTCGGCAGGGAATCTGCTTCTCCCTCTGACCCTCCCCCCTCTCATATGCTCTCTCTCTCTCTCTCATTCTCACTCTCTCAAATAAATAAATAAAATCTTAAAAAAAAAAAGAGGTAGAGTTTATTGTATTCAATTATACACAATAAAGCTATTAAAAAGTGCTAGATGATTGCGGTTTCCCCTCATTGGGCGGTGGTGTAGATTAAATGAGTTAATTCATGAAAAACCATAGGCTGACACCTGGCACATAGTAAATACTCAAAAAGCGTTAGCCAGCCTCATCATTAGTGTTGCTGTCATGGCTAAACAGCAGTGTTTCTCCACTCTGGCTGCACCTGGGATCACCTGGCAGGTATTTTTAATGCACCAAAACCTGCCCCCCTCCCGGGGGAAAAAGGGTGCCCCCCCCCCAGCACAGAGGGTGGCTGGACATTTGTGAAGATGCCCACGTGATTTTATAGGACTTGAATGACTCAGGATTTTTCTTCACTGTACCAACATCCATCTAGTCCCACAATGTGGAAACTGTGTCAGTATCTTCCAGAAAGTTCTCTCATGCAGGCCAGCTCCTATGGAGCAACAGCTCGGGCCTCCTTCATGCATCATCATTCAGCAAATGTGACCTACTACATTGTGTAGCCCTGACCAGATGCTGGGGGGGAAAAAGGGGAAGCCCAGTTCCTGCCCTCCGGGATGCCCGGTCCAAGCAGAGAGAGGCATGAAAAAACAGATCTATGCAGTGAAGAAAAGGCCACTGGAGACACACAGGAGATTCTGTGAGGGCAGGGAGGAATCGGAGAAGGCTTCACCAGGAAGAGGTGACATTTTTACAGGGCCCTGAAGAATGTGCAGGAGTTTGCCAAGGAGAGGAGGAGGAAGAGGGGGAGGAAGAGGAGGAGGAGATGATCATGTGTGTATCAGTTATCTACTGCTGTGCAACAAATCACTCCAAAATTTCACAGCTTTAAACAACCATTTTATCGTGTTCGCAGACACTGCAGTTCAGGAATCTGGATAGGGCAGAGTGTAGACAGCTTGTCTCTGCTCCTCCATGTCTGGGGCCTCCGCTGGAAAACTTGCAGCTGGAGCAACTCCAAACCGAGGGCTGACATCGTCTGAAGTCTCCCTCACATGCCTGTCACTGGACCAGGAGGATGCAAGGATGAGGTCGGCCGGCCAGTGGGCCTGCGTGGGATCTGTCTGTGCAGCTTGGGCTTCCTCACATCATGGCAGCCACAGTGTGGTTGGACCGGAAGCTCAGGGCTCTAGTAATGAGTATTCCAGTGGCAAAGATAGAAGCCACACTCCCTTTTGTCACTTGGCCTCTGATGTCACAGAGCATCGGGGTGCCTGGGTGGTTCAGTCAGTTAAACATCTGACTCTTGATTTTGGCTCAGGTCATGATCTCCGGGTCATGGGATGGAGCCCCACATTGGGGAACAAACTTAGCATAGAGTCTGCTTGTCCCTCTCCCTCTGCTCCCCCCCACTCCCGCTCTCTCCTTCTCTCTCTGAAAATTAATAAATAAATAAAATCTTAAAGAAAGAAAAAAAACGAAGTCATAAAGCATCATTCCCACTGCATTCTATTGGTTGAAGTGGTCTTAAGCCCACCTGCACTCAAAAGGAGGGGCCAGGGACCCTGAAGGTCATGTCTGAGAACTGCTCAGTGTGTTCAGGGAATAATCACAGTTAGGAGGGGGTGGATCACTACAGAGGTACTGAGTGCTTCTGATACTCCAAAGACCATTCCAAACTCTCTTCATGTAGTAATTCAGAGTGCCCCCTACCCAAGGCATAGCACTTCCCTTGTCTTCCAGCCGATGAAACCTGAGCAAAGTCAGAGAGTAGGCTTGTACAAGAGCTGAGATTTGAACCCAGGCAGCCTGCCTCCAATGCCCAGGTCCTAACAGCTGCACTACACTGCTTCCCACCAGCAGAGACCTGTGTGGCCAGATCCTGGGATGCCTCTGGCCAGGGGCTGGAGCTGCAAAGCCCTTGGCAGACACACGGGAGAGTCTGGGGTTCATCCCAAGAAGAGTGGCGAGCCAGGGAGGGGTCTTAAGCAGGCAAATAACATGACCAGTTCTGGGTCATGGAACAATCCCACTGGAGACGAGTAGAGGATGGACTGGAGGAGGTGAAGCCACAGAGGGGGACACTGATCAGCAAGTGGGTGCAGGACTGGAGTATTGAGGGCCATGAGGGAGAGAAGAGGGCTGGGCGCAGGGGAAGTCGGTAAGTGCCAGGCCTTGGGAGGCTCCCCTGCCATTAAACATCATGATTTTAATATTTGGCCACTTGGGAACATTCTTGCCATAAGAAATTTTAAGTTTTTTTTTTTTTTTTTTAAGGGAAAGCCAATAGTTATTCTTGCAAATACTTTCTGCACTTTTTTTTTTTTTTAAGATTTTATTTATTTATTTGACAGGAGAGACACAGCGAGAGAGGGAACACAAGCAGGGGGAGTGGGAGAGGGAGAAGCAGGCTTCCCCTGGAGCAGGGAGCCCGATGCGGGGCTCCATCCCAGGACCCTGGGATCATGACCTGAGGCAAAGGCAGCCGCTTAACGACTGAGCCACCCAGGCGCCCCTTTAAGTTTAATTTAAAACAAAAAAGAATGCAAAATCACATAAAAATAGAACCGGAATGTATTTAAGATGTACTTACCCACTGCGCTATTGACTCTCCATTTGCCTCCCTCTGCATATACTCTTCACCCTTCTCCTCCTCCCGAATCCTGGTCTCACTACTCCAGATGGCATTGCCAGGGCTCCCCTGCCCTCTGACTCCCTGTGTCTCAGCCACGGGGGACCCTGGTGGAGATCAGAGGGTAGGAGAAGAGAGAGGCTAGAATATTTAAGTTCTCTGGCTCCCTCTTTGCCTCTCCGTGGTCCTGGCAGTGGCTGCAACCCTCAAGTTAAGGTCACAGCTTCAGGCAGCCCCTCTCCCACCGCTCCGGGGCTCATCGGGTCCCCGGGTCTCCGGTAACACCGCTCCTGCCCCCACCTGACCAACACGGCTGTACACAGAAAAAAGCCTGGATAGAAAAGCCCAAATTGTAAATAGCAATTACTTAGGGGGTAGGAGGAGAGGGGTTTGTCTCCTACTTTCTACTTTTTGATGCTTGGTAAATTGTTTGCAGTGAAGCCATATAACTTCTATGATTTTTTTAAAAAGTCATGTTCAGGGGCACCTGGGTGGCTCAGTCGTTAAGCGTCTGCCTTCGGCTCAGGTCATGGTCCCAGGGTCCCGGGATCAAGCCCCGCATCGGGCTCCCTGCTCAGCGGGAAGCCTGCTTCTCCCTCTCCCACTCCCCTTGCTTGTGTTCCCTCTCTCGCTGTGTCTCTCTCTGTCAAATAAATAAATAAAATCTTAAAAAAAAAAAATTAAAAAGTCATGTTCACCATTTAACATTTGAAGCTGGTCCAATGTAGAACAGACAGATGTGGGAGGAAACATCTGCATCCCTGGTTTCCAAATATGTCTGTAAACCTTTGACACCCCTCCCTCCCAATGGTGAAGCTAATTCCCTCCCCTCAAGTGTGGGCTGTCCTTAGTGACTTGCTTCTAATGAATCAAATATGGTAAAAATAATGATGTATGTCTAGATCATAAAAGGATCACAGCTTTCTCCTTGCTCTCTCTCTCTCTTTCATGGATCACTGGCTCTGCGGAAAGCCAGTGGCCATGTCATGAGGACGCTCAAGCAGGCTTCTGGAAAGATCCACATGGAGAGGAACGAAGTCCTGCCAGCAGTCGGGTGAGTGAGCCATCTCAGAAGCGCCTCCTCCAGCCCACCAAATCTTCAGGTGACTGCAACCCTGGCCACCATCTTGACAGCACCCTTGTGAGAGACCTCGATCCAGACCCAACCGATTCAGCCACTCCCAGTCCTGACCCACAGAATATGTGGGAGAGGACAGAGGTTTACTGTGTTAATGCTGCACAGTTTGAGGGTGACTGTTGTATGGCAGTGGGTAACCCACCACAGGTTCCCCGGACCCCAGCTTGGATATTAGGATAAATGAGACACAAGGTGGGGAAGGCATCAAGGGGGAAGAGGGTAGTTTCCACTAGGGGATGTTGAGCTTGGGGGTCCTTGTGGAGGTGGCCTATGTTCACTGGGCATAAAGTTTGGAGGGAAGGATATAAAGAGAGGACAGAGATCTGGAATCATCGGCAGAGAAGGAGGTAGAAGAAGAAGCTTCGAGAATGCAGAAGGTCACCCAGAAGAGTGTGCAGCGGGGAAGGAGTCCAGGGCACCTTCACTGGGGTGGGGGTGGGGGCACTGAGAAGAAGGCATAGGACAGGGAGGCGAGACGAAGGGAGAGGGACAGAGAGCTACCCAAGAGCATGAGAAATGGGAGGAGGATTGTGAAGAAGTCTCTGGGTCTGACCAGAGTGTCCTGGGTGACCTTGCTGAGAGACAGCAGTCTTCTGGCTTCTGTCCCGAGTCCCTCTGACTGAGGATCTCCACATGACATCCTTCCAAGGGTCGGGGACAACACAACCCTATCCTGGACCCAGCTTGCTCACTCAAGTCCGCCAGGCTGGGGACACCAGTCACCCAGAGCTTGTGGGAGGGAGGCAGGGAGAAGCCTCACGTCTGCCGCTGGGGCTCCCAGCGCTCACTCTGCCCAGAGTGGGGTGCGCTGCTTTGGGGTGTTTTGTTTTTTGGGGGTGTTCTTTCCTTTCAAGAGCTTTCTTAATTTCCCCTTTCTTTCCCCACGCTCCTGTCAGGGGACTGAAGCGTGGAGAAACCCTTCTCTAAACATACACTCGACAGAAACACGCTCGCAAATCCCCTACGTTCAGCCCGGGGAGGCCGCTCCTAAGATCCCGGGTCTTCCCGAGTAATTGCAGAGCCGGGAGCTTCTCGCGGAGGAAAGGGCTCCTCGAACACCCTTACGCGGCGTCCGTGTGGGACTAACTCCGCCTCCCCGGGTTCTCAAAACCCAATTTAATCCAAGCTTATTAACACCTAACATTTTAATTTGCCTTTTCAATATGCTCTGCGCTGTATAAGCGTAACAAATTTAATAACATCGGAAGTAAGGATTTCATCTGTTAATTACAATGTTTCCACTTCTTCGAGAAGCTCTATCCAGTTGGGGTAACCCCTGCGGAAAAGAGCGCGCCCGAGAGCGAGCCCGCTTCGGGGCCTCCCCCCACTCCACCCCAGGTGCTTTACTGCAAAGCCGCGGGAAGGAAAAAACCGCGTTTCGTAGGCGTGGAGACTCGGCTGAAACGGGCTCTTTTCGCGGCGCTGGCGTGCGTGCCCCCAGACGCGCAGGCTGAGACAGGGTTTGGGCGTGAGTTGTTACTTGGGAGGGGGTCTCAGGCAGGGGGTCCCCTGGGAGAGAGGGGACGTCGACAGGGAGGGGGCAGCAGCACCTAAGGGTGTGTCGGCAAGCGTGTCACCCCTGAGGCCGGCTGGGGCTCAGTCAAGGACCGTGGGGGCTGTGGCCGCTGGGGGTCAGGCTGGGGAGCACTCACTTGTAAGGCTGAGGGAACGTGGGAGGGGGTCGGGGGCCGGGCGGCGCTGATGTAAGGGGGCTCCACGCACACAAGCAGGACCCCAAGCCCCAGCACACGTTGGCGCGAACGTGAGTTCTGGGACGAGCTAGGTTGTTGAAGAAAACACAGCTCTGGATCTTTCCAGCCGGAGGAGACTCTGAGCCTCAGGCCTAAAGCAATCAACAAACCATTTTGAACAATAAGGCACCGGGCTCTGCTAAGGCCTGCAGAGTCAGCCCTGGGGGAAGCTTGCTTTTGTCCTGTAAATGCAGCAGGGTTGCCCAGAGGGGCAGGGGAGGCCCTGGCGTCAGGCGCGGTCCCTCCTGGGGGTCCCGGACACACTTTTATTCTCTTGTTTGGTGGCTTGTAGCTTTATTTTCATGGGTATTCAAAACAAAATTTACCATCATGGATAATGCTGCTTAGGACATAGCTGAGTTTAAAAAGTAAGGGAACCCAGGGGTGTCTGGGTGGCTCAGTCATTAATCGTCTGCCTTCAGCTCAGGTCATGATCCCAGGGTCCTGGGATGGAGCCCCCATAGGGTTCCCGGCTCAGCAGGGAGTCGGCTTTTACCTCCGCACACACCCCCGTGTCTGCCCTCTCTTTCTCTCAAATGAATAAATGAAATCTAGAAAACATAAATAAAAATAAATAAAAAATTGTTAAAAAGGAAGGCAACCCAAATATCCATGGACAGAAGAATGGATAAACAAATACGGCAGATACGTACAATGGAATATTAGTCATATAAAAAGTTAAATTCTGCCAAATGCTACTCTATGGATGTGCCTTGAAAACATTACGCTGAGTGAAGTCAGACACAGAAGAACAAATATTGTATGATGCCATGTACGTGAGGCACCTAGAATAGAGACATTTCTAGACACAAAGCAGAATAGAGGTTACCAGGGGCTGCGGGGGGAGGCAAATGGGCACCTCACTGCTTCACGGGGACAGTTTCAGCTTGGGAGATGGATGCTGGTGATGGTTACACAACTTCATGCCACCAAATTGTGTGCTTAAAAATAGTTTAGGGGTGACTGGGTGATAGACACTGGAGAGGGTATGTGCTCTGGTAAGCGCTGTGAATTGTGCAAGACTGTTGAATCTCAGATCTGTCCCTCTGAAACAAATAATGCAATATATGTTAAGAAAAAAAAAAGAAGAAGAAGAAGAAGAAGGTAGCGGGAGGGGAAGAATGAAGCGGGGGAAGTCGGAGGGGTAGACGAACCATGAGAGACCATGGACTCTGAAAAACAAACAGGGTTCTAGAGGGGAGGGGGGTGGGAGAATGGGTTAGCCTGGTGGTGGGTATTGAGGAGGGCACGTTCTGCATGGAGCACTGGGTGTTATGCACAAACAATGAATCATGGAACACTACATCTAAAACTAATGATGTAATGTATGGGGATTAACATAACAATAAAAAATTAAAAAAATAGTTTAAATGGTAAGTTTTAGGTTGTGGGTATTTTACCACAATTAAAAAAAAAACTGAGCCAATTATAATGTTGATGTAAATAAAAATATCAAGTAAAGTAGTAGTACATCCTACATTCACCTATGACAAATACAGATGGGGAAACTATCAGGTAAGTGTAGGGGGAAGGTGACAGGCCACCAGGTTTCTAGAAGCAAGCAGATGCAGGAAGTTTGCCAAGGGAAGGAAGAGGGAAAGACAGTCCCGGTAGAGGGCACGGCAGGGGTAAATGTGTGAAGAGCATCACTGAGCATAACTTGACTCATTTGGGGCTTCACACGGGTCTTGTGTGGCTGACCAAGGGACGGCGTGAGGAGAACAAAGGAACTGAGGGGACAAAGCCAAGTTCGTGTCCCCACTCCTGGTTATTTTTAGTTTGGGTCCGCCATTCCCAGGGAAATCCCAAGATGAGGATCCCAGGGCCAATGAATTATTTAGGAGGCAGTTATTTAGGAGGCTCAGAGGCGCATCAGGGGAATAGGGATATGAGGCAGGAAATGGGGGTAGCCTTAGAGGGTGTGTCATTGTGCAGGTGACCGAGGCGGTGAGGGGGGCACCTGCTGGGCACCCAGGGAATAGCGAGAATGCCAGGTTTATTCCCCAGAAGCCCGAGCTGCTCCCAGGGAGTGCTGACTCCTCACCACCTCTGGCCTCCTGGCCCTCAGCCCAAGTGGGCTCAGGGGGCCAGAGAAGTCAGGGGCCGGGGGCTGGAGGCCCTGCGCGTGCAGGCCCACGAGGCTGGGTGTTGAGGGGCTGCAGGCAGGTGTCCACAGTGTCAGCCGCAGTTGACCGCCTCTCGTTTCACGTCTGAGACCAACTCTTAGTGAGGGAGGCAGAGGAGGAAAGAGAGGGAAGTTATCTGCCCGCAGTCCGGCTGAGGCCTTCATTTCCCTCACAACATCAACTCGGCCCTGCGTTGGGGAAAATCCAGGGTTTCGAGATTTGTATTTCTCTTACCACTTGGTCCCTGACTGAAACCACTCGATCCAAAGCACTGGCCTTGGTGGAGAGCGGAGGGCAAGATGGCGGCCGAGCGGGAGGACCTGGGCTCGCCTCCTCCTATGAATACAACTAGATAACTCTCAAATCATCCTAAATAACCTCAAAAACTGGCCGTGTTGGATTCATGGAAGACACTGGGGTGGGTGTGGGCTCTCCAACATGGCACCTTCCCGAGGTTTAACGGAGGCCTCCTTTGGGGCTCCCGTGCCCTTGCCCTCCTGTGCCCTCCTGTGGCCCCGTCACACCTGTCCTTCTCTGGCCTTCCTTGTGAGGTTCTGAGCTCCACAGTCGGGGACGGGAGCCCATCAGCTGGGCTCACGTTGTAGCTCTACCTGCTGGCCCAGGGCCTGGCACCGGGAGGCTCTCGGCAAATACCCATCACCTTGAGGGATGAAGAACCCAGCGCAGAGCACATGCTGTGTGCCCGACGCTGAAGCCAGCGCTTCACAGCACTCTCTCTTTGAATCACACAGTCACCCTAGGACACAGGGCTCTGTATTGATTTTGTAGAAACAGGGTTGCCCTTATTATTCTCAGTTTACAGGTGAAGCAACAGAGGCTCGGGCTGAGTGACACTGCAGCCAACACTGAGGGTGCGCCACCCATAACCCACCCCGAATCACATCAGTGCCCAAAGGCCTGACTTCCAACAGCCCGCAGCTCCGTCCCCTTGCCTGGAGTCTTTCTCCGGCCACCCAAGAGGACTCTGCCCACGCACGCGACCGGCCTAGGTGCTGCGGAGCTAACAGCCCTCCAAGCAGCCCTCCATCAATGGTGGTGAGAATCGGCGTATCAATATCCCAGCTCCCCCACCCTCGGGTACATGCTGTACACGCATTCGCAGACTTCCCCAGAGGGATGAGCTCCAGCTGCTCAAAAATTCACTCTTTAGGGCCTTCCCTCCCTCCCCCCCCACTCCCCACCCTCCTCCTGGTGCTCCCTGAGATCACCTCTAAATAACCACTTGCCCTTGAGGCCTTGTCTCCATGGGTGTTTCTGACTGAGCAGCTCTGCACACTTAAACTTTAGGGTGTTCGCTCCGCACCCACACTCTTCACCTTGATGCTGCCCTGAGCCATGACTGACCCTCAGGCGTCTCCCACCAGAAGCTTTCAGGGATGCCACCATTTCCGTGCTCCCTTGGAGTTCCCACCTTGGTAGAACCATCAGCCTCATGAATGGAGAAGCCCAGAGTTCAAATTTTAAGCACATGTAAGGGGCTCTTTCTGCATCTTTGTTACTTTATCCCAATTTTTCCAGAGCCTTTGGAAAAGTGAAGCCTTGGCCTACAGCTTCACCTTTTTCAACCTTTTCCAGCCACCCCCTAAGCTATTCCTCTGCCTTTCACCAGACCCAACTTGAGATTTTTCTCTTTAGAATTTACAACTGGGTTTTTCTGGCCCACTGGCGATGAGTGACTGGATCATTCTGGTGACGGTCCAGAGACCAGCGGGGACAAGCTGTTGCCCCAAGTGCATCCTGTAGAGAGGGTTATTACTAGTCCCCCCCAGTCTATCCTTCACCCTAACAGGTCTCCCCCACTTGCAGCCTGTTCCCCTTGTAGCCTCCAGGACGATGTTCTGCAAATACTGAGATGGTCACATCAATCCTCTGCTAAAACCTTCCAGTGGCTTTTCTGACAGAATAATAGCCATCCTGCGCCCACAGCCAGCCTGGCCCAGCACGACACAGGCTCTGCTGACCTCACCCCTGACCACTGTGCACTGACGCTCTGGCCATCTTCCTGCACCTGAAACTTCTCCAGCACTTCCTGCCTCAGGGCCTTTGCACTTACCTGGGGCCTCCGTCCCTCCTCAGAGAGGCTGGTCGCCCTGCTTTCTATTCCCCCACCTCATCGCTTTCTGCCAAGCCATTGTGATGACTGTCACCGCAGCTCCTATTGCTTTTGGAGGATGTTTTATTTGTCATTCGCCCACTTCCTGGCTGTCGGTTCCCTGAGGTCGGGGACTTTGCTCCCCTTGTTGAGCACTGTGTCCCCCAGCACCTGGCACGGGCCTGACACAGAGCTGGTGCTCAGTACGTCCGTGCTGAAGGAATGCCCCCCATGCGATGTGACAACCAAGATGAGGTGGATGAAGCAGAGGAAATCGTTGCTTCCTTGCACTGGTGTCCCTCAGGGAGGGCAGGCTGCCTCCTTCCTCTTGGAAATCCAAACAACCAACCGTGTTTAGGAGGCGCCTGTAAGCTGCTCCTGTAAGATCCCTCTGCCTGCTTTAACTCCGCTATATTTATCTTCCACCCAGTCCACTCACGGCCCCGGGGGAGCCCCCATCCGCCAGGAGCACGGGGAGTTCAGCTCAGGTCCTGGAGTGGGAGGGCCTGGCAACCGGGCCCTGGGAGCAGCAGACCTCGGGGCTTTCTCCAAGCTTCTCTCGGTCCCCAGGGTCTTTGGTGGCCTCTGCTCAGCAACCTCCCGGGCCCGGGAGGGGACAAGTCCCTGAGGGAAAGGACTGGAAAGTGAGGCTCCGGGGTCAGGGGTCCTCCTGGGAAGGAGCCCTAAGGGGCATGTAGTTTGCTTGGAAGTTGCCAGGCTCCAATCACCCACAGCCCCCTCCCCAGGGCCCTGCACCCATGGGAGACAGAACCCAGAGAAGCAGCAGGCCACGTCCTCAGAGGAAGCTCAGGCCACTGGAAAGTTGCTTGGAAAAGTTTGCCACCCTTCTCTCTCACTCCCCCCAGGTGCCCTCCGGGGGGCACAGGTACGTGGGTCCTAGGAGGCCAAGTGCCTGGCTGGCTTCACTCTTTCCAAGGTGGGTCCTAGAGCCAGGAGCTCACAGAGAATCAGAATCTGGGCCCATGAGACTACAGATCTCACTGGATCAAGGCCCTGCTTTCCTCTCAACCACATCTAACCTACCTAGGACAGTGTATTATCATATATGGTCAGGAAGTGCTTTCTTGGGTCTGCCTGTAGTCTCCCCTGCTTTCATGGAAAAGCCTGTTTTGAGAATGTGGCATCCAAAGGTCAGATTGTACCTATATCTTGGATGACAAGGAAATCAGATTTAAAGACTAGACATTTGAGGGCCCGGCCTGCGGAGGTAAGGAAGTGTCAGGACCATCGGGAGGAGCTGTTTTCTCTTTTCTCAACTTCCTACTTGAGCAAGACAGAACAAGGAAAGTGAGGGCCAAGGGCTTGGGCTCTGGAGGCAGGCAGACACGGGTGCAGCCCCGGCTCTGCCCCTGCCCTCGTGGCCCCAGGTCCATAGCTCTAATGGAGTGCAATCCAGGTACCAGCCTCAGGGGTAGGATTAGCTGAGCTGACACGCGAGCAGGAGCCCAGGAGCGGCTGCTACTGACCGTGCAGTCAGCACGTGGCACGTGGAGGGTGCTGGGGACACTGCTCTCCCCCCTCCTTCCTCTGGACTCGCAGACCCTGAATGTGCATATTCTCCTGGGTAAAAATGAGCCTCAGCCCTCGCTCGAGTCTTCATTCAACAAACACCGCCGCAGACAGCCTATGTCCCAAATGCCCAGGCCAGGAGAAACTCGCTGTGGGCGACATGCGAAGAAGGGGGTCCTGAGTGGGGGTGACCAGGAGCTAGTGCGGTGGGGGCAGGGAGGAGAAGGTGCTGGAGCTGGGGATGTCAGGAGTGAGGCAGGCCAAGGAGGACTCGCAGGCTGAAGGCAGAGACACTTCCTCCTCTGCCAAGGTCCGTCGTTTCGTGCCTTTTATTTATTTTACATATATTATCTCCTTTTATTTTTTTAATGATTTTATTTATTTATTTGAGATAGAGAGAAAGAGCAAGAGAGAGAGAGAGAGCACAAGCTGGGGGGAGGTGCAGAGGGAGAGGGAGAAGCAGGCATCCCGCTGAGCAGGGACCCCCGATGTGGGACTCGATCCCAGGACCCCGGGATCATGACCTGAGCCGAAGGCAGATGCTTAACCGACTGAGCCACCCAGGCGCCCCTCCCTTTATTTTCTAAACTGGTGTGGCTTACCCAGGGTCAAGTGATCCCCTCTTCACTGTACAGCTCCGTGAATTTTTAGCCGTGTGGACACTGGCGTGACTACCTCTCCGGTGTAGGTATAGGACCCGAGCCACCAGCAGCCCCGCGTGCCCGTGCCCAGGCCATGCCCTATGCCCCAGGCCCCGGTTCCAACTCTGTCACCACCCATGACAGAAGGCCCCCTTTTACATCATATATTTTGTCACACCCTTTTCACTGTCTTCAAATGAAATTCATAAATCCCCACCTAAATTAAGAAGGGAAATAAAAGAAAGCATAACATACTCATGTATATTTATAATACAACAGCAAGAACAGTGGGGCAGGATATGAAGGTTCCCATAAGAATATCCCAGACGGAGCGCCTGGGTGGCTCAGATGGTTAAGCGTCTGCCTTCTGCTCAGGTCATGATCCCAGGGTCCTGGGATTGAGCCCTGCATCGCATTCCCTGCTCAACGGGAGCCTGCTTCTCCCTCTGCCTCTCTCTATCTCTTATGAATAAGTAAATAAAATCATTAAAAAAAAAAAAAGAATATCCCAGACGTGGGGCGCCTGGGTGGCTCAGTCGGTTAAGTGTGTGACTCTTGGTTTCGGCTCAGATCTCAGGGTTGTCAGATTAAGCCCCGCGCTGGGCTCCGCGCGGAGTCTGCTTGAGATTCTCTCTCTCCTTCTGCCCCTCCCCCACTTACTCTTTCTCTCTTAAATAAATAAATAAATAAATAAATAAATAAATAAATAAATAAATAACTTTTAAAAAAATAATCCCAGGGGCGCCTGGGTGGCTCGGTCGGTTAGGCGTCTGCCTTCGGCTTGGGTCATGATCCCGGGATCCTGGGATCGAGCCCCGCATCAGGCTCCCTGCTCACCAGGAAGCCTGCTTCTCCCTCTCTCTCTGCCCGTCCCCCTGCTTGTGGTCTCTCTCTCTCAAATAAATAAATAAAATCTTAAAAAAAAAAAAAAAATCCCAGACGTGAGCCTTCCCCAGGGAGCACTTACACCCGAGGACCCCCCAGATCAGCGGAGCTGCAGGGACGTCAGGAACACTCAGCCCACAGGCCTGGAGTCAGAAAGGCAGGCAGGAGGGTACGTGACTGAGGTCACCGAGTCGGCCCCTGGCAGAGTCTCGCCAGAACCCAGGTCTGAGGGACGGTGTCACACCGCGTTCAAGAACACAGGCTGTGCAGTCAGATGTCCTGGTCTGAATCTTGGGAACTCTTGTGTACTGGCCTCCACAATGGTGAAGGCCAGAGAGCCTGTGAGGACTGAATGAGACCGTGCACACAGAGTGCTCACGGTTCGCCCGGAGAAGCGCATCGGTTTACCCGGCAGCTATCTATCACCTACCGTGTTCCAGGCATTGGGCTGGATGTGGAGGTGCCCAAGGATGGATGAAGCTTCAGGAAGCTTACACTCTGGTCAGGGAGACACGAGACATGGGCGACCAACACTTAAACAAGACAGTTGTGGCTGGTGAAATATGACAAGCAAATATTAAAAGAAGTACTAAGTCACTAAGAAGTTGGATTTTTTAGATGGAGGGGCTAAAAGAGGAGACACCTGTACTGTAAGATGAGTGATAAGACATTACCCAGGTAAAAATGGGAGGAAACAGCATTCTAGGTGGACGGGCAGCAAGTGCAAAGGCCCTGAGGCAGAAACAGGCTTGAGTTCTAGGACAGGAAAGAAGGCATAGAGAGTAAGAGTGTTAAGACATGAAGTTGGCCAAGGACACAGGGCCAGATCATGCAGGACTTTGCAGAATTGCATTTTGGTGGCAAGGGAAACTTGTAGAAGTTTTCCACCAGGGGAGATGGGATAGTCTGATGTACTTTGTTGCTATTGTTGTTGTTGTCTAAGTAGGCTCCCTGCACGATGTGGGCCTTGAATTCACGACTTGGAGATCAAGAGTCACATGCTCTACCGACTGAGCCAGCCAGGTGCCCCTGATGATGTACTTTTACAAGCGCCCTCTGGCCGCTGTGTGGACAAAGGATGGAGAAGGTAAAGGGAAGGAAGGAAACCAGTGAGCGGGCTACCGTGGGTGTGCAGGTGAGAGGTGATGGAGGCCTGGGTCCAGGAGGTGGTGGGTGGACACAATTGGACAGATGTGGATCGCTCATAACTCAGTCGACATTAGGGGTGATTTCCATCCAGCGCTCATGTGCTGTGCGTTCAACAAACATTACCCTAGTGCATCCCAATATTGCCTTGCTTATTCAATTCAGTCTTTATTCGGGACCTACTGTGTGCAAGGCTCAGCACTAGGCTGAGCTGAAAGGGGGTGGTGGAAGGAAGCAGAGATCCCCTCCACCCCACCCTGCTATCAGAGACCGAAGAAGAAGCGGAGCCGTGTGTCCCAGGTGGCCGCGAGTCCCAGCTCACTAATGAGAGCCCCTTACTGATTGGGCACTTAGTCTATGCCAGGCCTTACCTTTAACTCTCCACTCTGGGAGGTTGAGCCCTACTGCGTCCATTGTACAGATGAGGAAGTAAAGGCCTGGGATTCACCGAGGCACCTGTCACAGGAGACCTGGGCTTACACTGCCCCATGAGGAGACCCAGCTCCGCTCTGGCCTTCACCGTGCACAGCCCCCCCAGCCTCTGCCTCTGGAGCGCATCTCCCTTTCCACACCCCTCCCCACCCCTCCTCCATGGGCAAAGCCTGTGCCAAGGGCTCGTTCCACATACATCTATGAAGCCGCGGTGCAGCTGCAGACTCAGCTTCCCAAAACACACACGCCCAGAGTTCCACCTCTCACCACTCTGGCCCCCGCTGGGCGGCCATCACCTCCCACCAGGATGAGGCCCCCGCCTCCTGTCTCCCAGCTTCTGCCCTTGGCCTGTACCACCTAGAACGGTGCTGAGAAAAAGGACACGAGCCACGTGTGGTTTCTCACGTCCTAATAGCCACATTTTTAAAAAGTAAAAGAGGGCGCCTGGGTGGCTCAATTGGTTGAGCGACTGCCTTCGGCTCAGGTCATGATCCTGGAGTCCCGGGATCGAGTCCCGCATCGGGCTTCCTGCTCGGCAGGGAGTCTGCTTCTCCCTCTGACCCTCCCCACTCTCATGTACTCTCTCTCTCTCTCTCTCTCATTCTCGCTCTCTCAAATAAATAAATAAATCTTTAAAATAAATAAATAAAAAATAAAATAGTTGATGGTGGGACGCCTGGTTGGCACAGTCCAATCCTTGGTTCTGCTCAGGTCGTGATCTCCGGGCCTTGGGACGGAGCCCTGTGCCGGGGTCTGTGCTCAGCACGGAGTCTGCTGGAGATTCTCTCCCTCTCCCTGTGCCCTTCCTACTCATGCTCTCTTTCAAACAAACAAATAAATCTTTAAAATAGTTGATGAAGTAGTTTACCTTCTTTCGTTCAGAGTACTTTTTTTTTTTTTTTAAGATTTTATTTATTTATCTGACAGAGAGAGCGAGAGAGAGAGCAGGAACACAAGCAGGGGGAGTGGGAGAGGGAGAAGCAGGCTTCCTGACGAGCAGGGAGCCCGATGCGGGGCTCGATCCCAGGACCCTGGGATCATGACCTGAGCCGAAGGCAGACACTTAACGACTGAGCCACCCAGGCACCCCAGAGTACTTTTTTTAATGGATTTTTTTTTTCAAGATTTTATTTATTTGAGAGAGACAGAGAGAGAGCACAAGCCGGGGGGAGGGGTAGAGGGAGAGGGAGAAGCAGACTCCCGCCGAGCAGGGAGCCCGATGCGGGGCTCGATCCCAGGACCCTGGGATCATGACCTGAGCCGAAAGCAGATGCTCAACTGACTGAGCCACCCTGGCACCCCCAGAGTACATCTTTGGCATCATCCAGTGTATACATACACACATGGCGAATCTCAATTTAGACTGGCCACATTTAGAGCCCTCTGTGGCCACATGTGGCCGGCCAGTGGCTTCAGTGATAGACAGAGCAATTCTATTGTCAACACAGTAGCCAGGTGGTCCTTTTTTTTTAAAGTTTATTTTAATTCCAGTTAGTTAACATACAGTGTTGTATTAGCTTCAGGTGTACAACATAGGGACTCAACACTTCCATACGTCACCCAGTGCTCGTCACAGCAAGTGCCCTCCTCCATCCCCATCACCTGTATAACCCAGCCCCCCCCCCCCTGGCAACCATCAGTTTGCTCTCTAGAGTTAAGAGTCTGTTTCTTGGTTTGCCTCTCTCTCTCTTTTTTTTGTTCCCTTTGCTTATTTGCGTTGTTTCTTAAATTCCACATAAGAGTGAAATCATATGGTATTTGTTTTTCTCTGACCTTTTTTTTTAAAGATTTTATTTATTTATCTGACAGAGAAAGAGACATCGAGAGAGTGAACACAAGTAGGGGGAGAGGGAGAGAGAGAAGCAGGCTTCCCGCCGAGCAGGGAGCCCGATGCGGGACCCTGGGATCATGACCTGAGCCGAAGGCAGACGCCTCACGACTGAGCCACCCAGGCGCCCCTTTCTCTGACTTTTTTTAACTTAGCATTATTCTCTCTAGTTCTATCCACGTCGTTGCAAATGGCAAGATTTCATTCTTTTTCATGGCTGAGTAATATTCCAGTGTGTATACACACCACCTCTTCGGTATCCATTCATCTATCTATGGACACTTGGGCTGCTTCCATATCTTGGCTATTATAAATAATGCTGCTATAGACATAGGGGGGCATGTATCCTTTTGAATTAGTGTTCTTGTATGCTTTGGGTAAATACCCATAGTGTGATTACTGGATTGTAGGGTAGGTCTATTTTTAACTTTCTTTTTTTTTTTTTAAAGATTTTATTTATTTATTTGAGAGAGAGAGAATGAGAGAGAGAGAGCACATGAGAGGGGGGAGGGTCAGAGGGAGAAGCAGACTCCTTGCCGAGCAGGGAGCCCTATGCGGGACTCGATCCAGGGACTCCAGGATCATGACCTGAGCCGAAGGCAGTCGCTTAACCAACTGAGCCACCCAGGCGCCCCTATTTTTAACTTTCTGAGGAACCTCCACACTGTTTTCTAGAGTGACTGCACCAGTTTGCATTCCCACCAGCAGTGTAGGAGGGTTCCCCTTTCTCCGCATCCCCGCCAACATCTGTTGTTTCTTGTGGTGTTGACTTTAGCCATTCTGACAGGTGTGAGGTGATACTTCCTTGTAGCTTTGATTTGCATTTTCCTGATGATGAGTGATGTTGAGCATCTTTTCATGTGTCTGTTGGCCATCTGGGTATCTTCTTCGCAGAAATGTCTGTTCATGTCTTCTGTCTATTTTTTAATTGGATTATTTGTTTTCTGAGTGTTCAGTTTTATAAGCTCTCTCTATATTTTGGATATTGTCCCTTTATCTGATATGTCATTTGCAAATATCTTCTCTCATTCCATAGGTTGGCTTTTTTTTTTAAAGTTTTCTTCTTGGGGCACCTGGGTGGCTCAGTTGGTTAAGCGACTGCCTTCGGCTCAGGTCATGATCCTGGAGTCCCCGGATCGAGTCCCGCGTCGGGCTCCCTGCTCGGCGGGGAGTCTGCTTCTCCCTCTCCCGCTCCCCCCCTCTTGTGCTCTCTCTCTCAAATAAATAAATAAAATCTTAAAAAAAAAAAAATAAAGTTTTCTTCTTATCTTTATACCCAACGTGGGGTTCAAACTCACAACCCTGAGATCAAGATCAAGAGTTGCATGCTCGGGGCGCCTGGGCGGCTCAGTCTTTAAGCATCTGCCTTTGGCTCAGGTCATGATCCCAGGGTCCTGGGATCAAGCCCCGCATCGGGCTCCCTGCTCAGCGGGAAGCCTGCTTCTCCCTCTCCCACTCCCCCTGCTTGTGTTCCCTCTCTTGCTGTCTCTGTCTCTCTGTCAAATAAATAAATAAAATCTTTTAAATTTTTTTTAAAAAATAAAATGCAGGCCAGCGCATATGGTTCCTCTGTTTGGAGTCTTGCAGTTGTTCCTTGCTTTTCTCAGGGTCATTTCAAAACCCTCGCTGGATGAACAGACCGGCGTCCCTCAGGGCCTTTGCACTCACTCTCTCCTTGTACCTATAACACTTCCACCCGAGATATCCCCATGACTTGCTTCCCTGCTTCCTCCAATCTTTGCTCAAATGTCATATTCTCACGGAGGCCTGCCCCCCACTCCCCCCACCCCTCCACCCCCATCAACTTGCAGCCCTGCCCCCACCCTCTCCTTCCTACCTCATCCTTCATCCCTAATTAGTTTTCCTCCAAAGCACTTATTACCTTCCAATATACTGCATAATGTTCTTATTTATTGTGTTTGCTCTCATTGTCTCCCTTGTGAAAACATCAGCTCCAGGAGGGGAGGGATTTTTTTTGTCTGTTTTGTTCATGGCTCTATGCCCACAGCTTGGCACATAGTAGCTACTCAACAAATATTATTTGGTTGGATGGATTCACAGATGGACAGATGGACGGACAGACAGACGGACGGACGGATGGATGGACGGATGGACACAGACCTGCCATGTGCCCGGCAGGCAGATTGGGTGAAAAGCCGTAGTCGCACACGCAAGCCAGCGACAGCTGCGAAGCTTCCAGTGTGGCCACCTTTCCTGGCGAACGCAGCTCTAGCAAGGACAACTGCAGGGCGGCGGGGGGTGCGGTCTGGGCCACCCCTCTGGAAGCGTATTTCCTCAGGCCAGTTTCTTGTGGTCTGGGAGGTTTTAAAGTAGTCTGTGACTTAAAAAACAGAAAATCTCCCGGTCTGCTCAATTAATGTTCACAGTTCATTGTTTAGAATTGCACATAAAATTTTATAACGGGAAATTACGAGAATTCTCTTTGAAGACTTCCCCCAAGGAACGGATTTGGGAAGGAAAATCCCATTCCTGCTTTCAAGGGATAGGTCCTCTTAGCAGAGTCTGAAACCTTCCCAAGAGAAGTGCTTACGGGGGGCAGCGGGGAGAGGGGGGAGAGGGGGGCAGCAGAAAGAGCAGGAGCCGTGGGGTTGCGTCCCAGCTCCGGATGAACCCAACAGCCAGCACTGAATCGGGGCTAAGCACTTCCCACACAGTCATCTTCAACTCAGGCCAGCGGTGGACAAAGGATTGTGCCCATTTATTAGATCCGAAAACTAAGGTTCAGAAGGATTCTGACCGAGGCCCGTCTCAGGGAAGCCATGTGGTTTTGCCTCCCACCCACGAAAGGCCCCGACTTTAGGCTCTGTAGGGTCTCCCGAGGGGCGACACAGAGAGTCACAGAGACCTAGCCCACATCTATCATGTAAGGGTGTCCATTCACCCCCAGACCACCCCTGCCAGACATAGGGATTGATCGCTGCTCCTCAACACCAGGATTATTGTCTGAAGAGTACATTGCATGGTATCTTTTGAGTGTATTAAACTGTTACTTCGTTCGATGCAAAAGTTGAAAATGCGCCCGAATTTTCGGGATCCTATTTAGCCATTTCTCTACTTGTTTTCAATCATCTAGAGACTCAAAAACAACAGTGCCCGCATCTCTCTGGACTCGCAAAGGACCCAGGTGCGGACTGATCCCAAGCAGACGACTGTGTCCACAGAGACCTGCCAAGACCTGGGCCAAGTGCCCCCCACTCTGAGCCTCAGTTTCCCTCACGGTCCCGACACTCCAGGACGCTCAGACTCTCACTGCTGCCATGAGGTGAGGGAGGTGAGGAAGCCTCACCTTGAGCCCACCCAGCTGATGACACTGCCCCCCAGCAGCCTGTCCTCACAGGGTCTCAGCAGAATTGTCCCGGCACCGGTGGGCTTGCAGATCCTTCCATATGTGTGCCCTTCGGGCTGCCCTTGTGTTCTAAAGTCGGGCTGTGCCCAGCAGGCCTTCCCGTAGCCCACCTCACCCCCACTCCCACTTCAGAGCACAGCTGTGCCCGCCCCTTCCCCTCTGCCTCAGGCTCAGAGAACTTCCTTCCCGGCCAGCACCCTCCTCTCTGAAGGCTGCTCTGGGTCAGACACCTGGACATGCCACTTTTCACTCTTTCTTTAAATAATTATTGAGTGCCCCTTGTGTACAGAGGGTTCAGCAGCTAACTGATTAGGTCTCTGCTCTCCTGGCCCTTAATTCCTGGGGGATAAGAGAAAGATAATATACACAAAAGCAAATCAATAAGATGACTTTAGAGGAAACTGGGTGCTATGAAAACAGGGTCAAGAGTGACCAGGGAGGCCACTTAGAGCAGGAAACTAAGACCTCCAGGATAAGGACGCAGAACTACGAAGATTGAGAAGAAAAGGCAGTGCAAAGGCCCAGGGGCAGGGTCACTGAGCTTCCGGGAGGCCTTGCAAGGGTCATCTGGGGCCACCTATGGAGCTGTTGCTCATCTAAGGTTGTAAGTTATGAGGTTTTTAAAAATTTTTTTTGTTAAGTAAGCTCTACACCCAACGTGGAGCTTGAACTCACAGCCTCATGATCAAAGTTGCATGCTCTACCAACCGAGCCAGCCAGGCACCCCAGGTTGTAAGTTGTTTTGCCCACGAGACTCATCATCCCGGCAGACCAAGGCAGGGCAATCACAGCGGGCCAAAGGGCACTGGCAAAGCTGGGCTGTGGAGCCAGCCAGACATGGGTTCACAGCCAGGTTCTCCCAACTTGGCTGCTCGTTACCAAACCCTCTGGGCCCCAGTTTGCTCCTTTGTGCAGCAGGACTTCAGACTCTCTCTGAACGTGTGCCTCACAGGGAGGAGCTGGGTGACCTCTAAACCCTGGCCTGGGCTGATTCTATTCCTTCTCCAAGCTCCCCGCTCTGTGTCCCTGTGGTTCTAGGACAGAGAACCCAAATGGTGAGACAAAGCGGCTGGGACTCCTACAAGAGGCTGCGCTCTGGAGCCCCTGCAGGGCTTGCCAGGGAACTCCGTGAGGACGCAACCGAGGCCACCCCTTCCCTCTTTATACGCTTACCCCTGGGCTCACTCGCAGCTCCTGCCAAAATAAAAATGTGTCCTCTTCCTGTTGAAGCTTGCTCTCTCTGTCCCTCTGACTTGCCCATTTTGTCAGAGTCATAAGAAGAGATATTTCTCTCTCGCACCAACTCCACGATAAGCAAAGCAATAGTGCAAACCCAATAATCAACAGCTCGGGACGTTCAGCTTCGAGGCCAGACAGGCAACAGGGAGTGGTAGAGTCTGCAGCGAATTGGAGTAGGTGCAGGCTCTATCTTGAAGGGCCAGGGGCTACTTCTAGTTTCCAGCCGACTTGCAGTGAAAACATCAGCCTCTGTAACCCGAGGTTCCGATCATATGGTAAAAGCCAGACCTCTGGAAGCACATGGGAAATCTACTCCTTTCTTAATCCGAGCAACCGATCCAGACAGCGAACGGTCATGGCTCAGGCCAAAGAAAACACGTGTGTAAGCAGGATTGGTTCGAGAGCACAGAAGGAAGGGTGGGTTCACTCCGACCTACCAGGGATGAGTCAGGCTGGAAACCAAAGGTCGAGGGAGGGATGCCGGCTGGTGAGATGGGGTGTCGGGAGATGGGGAGCAACGGAGCAAAGGCGGGGGGCCAGACCACGTCTGCTGTGGCCAGTGCTGGCCAGCAGGTCATCAGTGTGCCTGTGACAACCAGAGCGGGCCCAGAGGAACTGGCCCCAAAGACAAGCCGAAGAATCCGGAATTTATCCTGCCTGGCTTTTGCCTTCCCTGGGAAGGTTTCTAAATCTTCAGGTTTTAAGGAGAAAAAGCCTAGTGGACTTTTGCTAAATCCTTAGCCGTGCCCCTCCTTCCTCCGCCAGCAATCCAGGCACCCCTTCCCTCTGGTAATCTCCATAGCTCACTCATAAATTATGAGCGCGTTCATTTGCATGTCAGAAGCTCCGCCAAGAAATTAGATAAAATTGATCCGCCACAATTTATTCTCTCTGTTTTTCCAAGAAATGGCCTCCCTCCCATGTTTTATTCATGGAGACACCCAGCTCTCTCTTTTATCTCCAACTCTCAGTAACATTTTCAATTTACTCAATTTATAGCTGCAAGACGCCCTTGGGCTGGGCAGGGGGGAGGCCACCCAGGATGGGCCGCAGCTCTCCTGCTCCGGGCTCTCGGCCGGCGCGCTCTGAAGCGAGACGGAAGGGGGTTCCAGCAAGAAGAGCTCGCCGGCCCTGGGCTCCGGGGAAAGGCTTCGGGGGCAGCCCGCAAAGACGGCTCTGAGCGCTAATGAGGACGGCCTCCACCCCGGGCTGAGCCGAGCGGGGAGCCTGGGTCTCTGCTGACTCCAGGGGAGCTTCCAGCAGCTGCTGGGCCCTCAGCGAGGGAGGCCCGCCTTTGGCCTGACACAGGAGGCATCTGCCGGGGGGAGAGAGAGAGAGAGAGATCTGCCCCTGACAGCCTGACCTGTCTCCACGTGCTGGAGACGCCTTCTCAAAGAAAGAAGCGGAGAAAGGGTATTTCGCATCTTCAGCGTCTCCTTTAGAGAGAAGCAGATTTCTGGAAGGCATATGGGTTGGGTTTACCTTTTTTATTTATTAATTTTTATTTATTTATTAAAGATTTTATTTATTTGACAGAGAGAGACACAGCGAGAGAGGGAACACAAGCAGGGGAAGGGGGAGAGGGAGAAGCAGGCTCCTGGCCGAGCAGGGAGCCCGATGCGGGGCTTGATCCCAGGAACCCGGGATCATGACCTGAGCCGAAGGCAGACGCTTAATGACTGAGCCACCCAGGCGCCCTGAAGATTCATTATTTTATTTTTTTAAAGATTTTATTTATTTATTTGACAGAGAGAGACACAGCGAGAGAGGGAACACAAGCAGGGGGAGGGGGAGAGGGAGAAGCAGGCTCCCCGCTGAGCAGGGAACCCAACGCGGGGCTCCATCCCAGGACCCTGGAATCACCACCCGAGCCGAAGGCAGACGCCCAACGACTGAGCCACCCAGGCGCCCCTACCTTTTTTATTGCAGAGCCATCTCCCTCTCTGAGAGGCACGAGTTCGAGGGAGTTGGCATCTGTAAGGGTGGGCTGGCAGTTTCAGCTTGCGGTGCACACAGAGCCGCCCGACACCCGTCCAGCGACAGACACCCCCCTCCCGCAGGTCCGCTTCTGTAAGCAGAGGTTGCAAACTCGAATGCCCTCCAGGGCCGTGCAGGTAGGGGTGGTGTGAGGCAACAGGGCTTGGTGGGGACTGCGGCAAACAGGAGAGGGGCCTTTCGAGAAGGGGGAGCCTCTTGTCCAGCCGACTGTTGCCGTGAGGAAATGATGCAGGCCCGCTGTTGCCAGAGCTTCAAGTGTTTCCAGAGACTCCAGAAGTCCAGATCGTATGCGAATTTGTCTATATTTCAAAGATGGCAGGTTTTTTTCTTGTTGAACATTCTGTCGCCAAAACAACTCATAACTATGACAGCCATTTCTGCTGTGGTCTGCCATCCACACTAGACTTGGGACTAAAGAGCATGTCCTATTTTTCTGTATGTGGCACAGCCTAGCCCTGTGCTTGGTATATAGTGAGTACCCAGAAAATAAGTGTCGACGGAGGTTGAACTCCTCGTGGCGGGAGCTGTTCTTTACTGTCCCCAACAGGCATTCTTCCTGTACTCTTTGAAGTTATCAAACCTTCGTTTTTAGCTGGTCATAAAAATTATGGTCTAAAAGACACATTTCTCAGCTTCCCTTACAACCAGGGACTATGTTCCAGCCAGTGAGAAGGGAGCATAACTGTTGAGTGGGACTTCTGTGAAGGATATTGAAAAAGAACTGACAGAGCTGAGAGTTTGCTCCTGTTTGCTCTTCTGCGTTTTCACCTTCCTATGATCCTGGTTGTGATGGCTGGAGCTCTGGCAGCCATCTTGGACCATGCAGTGACTGGAGGATGGAAGCCAATGCCAAGGTTGGGGGTGCAGAAAAGGAGAAGGAATCTGCGTCACTGATGGTAGAGCTGTCTTTCCACCATGGACTGTTCACGTTTGGACTTGTTTTACAAGAGAGAAATTAACTTTATGGTCTTTAAGTCACTATCATTTTGAGGTTTTCTTTTATATGCAGCTAAACCAAATCCTAGCTTTTGTACCTGTTTCCAAGGTATGACTGACTGCTCAGTACCACATTCACAATTCCCCACCTGGGGAAAGAGGAGGAGAATCCAACTCATTAGATTTACCCTTTGCAGGTAAATCCCATGGGATGGGCTGAAAACAGGGAGACTCAAGACAGTTTGTAGACCCTCTGGGATCCTTCTGGGGTTCTTTGTTCACAGGAGGCCCAGGGAAACCACCATCTTTGGTGGGAACATTATGGTGACCTTACCTGCCTGGCGTGGTTTAGGTATGTGCCTATGTGGGGGCAGGGAGATGACCAAATGGCACTAGATGGTCCAGATTTGATGAGAATGGAGAGACAATTGTTGGGGAAGACTGCTTTCTTATGTGGTATCCCCCTAAGCTTAGAACAAAGCCATTGCCTGGGCCCCCTTCCCCAGTGGGGTAATTGGTGTCCCCAAAGGAAACTGGCCCAGCTTTCTGAAGCCTGAGCTTTCCCCCCAACATGCAGGGCTGTGGGCAGGGCTTTGGCAGAGCCACTCCAGAATACAGCACAGAGCCTGTTTCCCCGTCCCTGCTGGGCCCTGTGCATGACAACACAGGCCTGGGACAGGAGAGTAGGAGGCTCATATCCCATGCTCAGAAACAACAAAGGCCCACCGCACAAAGGCACAGCAAGAAGCTCAAACCTAGGGGCGCCTGGGTGGCTCAGTCAGTTAAGCATCTGCCTTCAGCTTGGGTCATGATCTCAGGGTCCTGGGATCGAGCCCCGCATCGGGCTCCATGCTCAGCGGGGAGTCTGCTTCTCTCTCTCCCTCTCCCTGCCACTCCCCCTGCTTGTGTTCTCTCTCTCTGTGTCAAATAAATAAATAAAATATTTGAAGAAGAAGAAGAAGTAGCAAAGACCTTGAGTCCGGGGCCCCACCCAGGTCTCAGCTCCACCACTTTCTAGGTGGATGATCTTGGGCCTGGTAGTGATTTTGGTTACAAGTAACAGAAGACCCAACTCAAAATGGTTTAAAGAATGAAAACTTTTTTTTTTTTTTAAGTAGGCTCCATGCCTAGTGTGGACTCACGACCCTGAGCTCAAGACTTGAGCTGAGATCAAGAGACGGAGCTTAATCAACTGAGCCACTCTGGCACCCCAAACTTTTTTTTCTTGAATAACCAAAAGCTCCAAGGTAGAAGGCTCCAGGCTTGGCTAATTCAGCAACTCAATCACATCACCAGGGGGCATATTCCTTTTCTCTTTCTGCTCTGCTTGTTATGATAGACTGAAACAAAGGCCCCATTCTTTACCCCCTCCTCCATGCCCTCTGCCCTGTGACCTGGCAGTGGCCACGTTCCCAGAGGAGTCACCAGCTCTGCCGCCTTTGACAATGGGCTCAGCCAGGTGGCTTGCTTTGATAAGAGTGCACAGATGCAGGAAGAGGCTTGAAATGGGCATGCACATGGGGGTTTGTCCTTTGCACCTCTGCCATGGCCCTGAGAACCTGCCGGAGGATGAGAGATGTGGGGCAGATCTGAGCCAGCCTAGATCAGCCGACTCCAGCCACATGAGCAATCAATGCTTCTTGCTGAATGCCTCTTAAGTTTGGAGGTTGTTTGTTATGTGGCGTTATTGGGGCCATAGATAACTGATACACGTCCTCAACTTATCAACTTGCACCTTATGCTGACTCTCTTCACGGCTCTAATGACTACCACAGTTCCAGAAATTACATGTAGCCAACAATGACCAGAGGCAAAAGATAAAAGGGAGTCACCCTAACATGGGTCTTTTTATCAAAGCAAGGAAAACCTCCCTACCAGCCCCTAACGGGCTTCTCAGCCAGCCTGCATCTCCTGCCCATGCTCAATGCCGGACAAGAGAAGGAGATCAACATGCCTTGGTCAGCCAACAATCACTCCCTGGGCTATGGAGTGACCCACTTCCCTTGGGAGGAAGCATAAGCAAAATGGGGACAAAGAAGGGTATGTGTTGGTATGAGGGGTGGGGATGGCTGGGGGACAGGCAACCAACAGCATCTTCCGCACACAGTGTCCTGGAGACTCAGTTTTCCCATCTGTCAAATGGAAATAATACCTGCTCTACCCACTTCCCTAAGTGAAATGAGAACACACATGTGCAAACAGCACAGCAGGTATTAGGATTATATGACTATAATAGAGACAGCCTATATGTCCATCAGATAATTAGTCCTATCCCTTGAAAGAGTTTCTTTCTTTTTTTTTTTTTAAAGATTTTATTTATTTATTTGAGAGAGAGAGAGAAAGCACATGAGAGGGGGGAGGGTCAGAGGGAGAAGCAGACTCCCTGACAAGCAGGGAGCCTGATGCGGGACTCGATCCAGGGACTCCAAGATCATGACCTGAGTCGAAGGCAGTTGCTTAACCAACTGAGCCACCCAGGCGCCCCTCCCTTTAAAGAGTTTCTAATGGGGACTAGAAACCATACTAGACTCTTTCCCCACCCTTCCCACCCTGCCCCAGTGGTGAGGGCTCTCTTGTGGTGACAGTCTGGTTGAGTTGCTTATGTTGCAGTTTGTCCAAAAGGACCCCTTCTCCTTTAGACACAGCACCTCTCTGCCAATCATCTGCAGAAGGGGGAGGGGGCAGTGCCCAGGGAGGAACCAGGAACAGCCTGGCCTTGGCTGGTAGGGACAGGTCTGCAGGGGCAGCACCATGCGGGGTACTGGGGGCAGGTCGGTACCTTCTTCAGAAGAGGAAGTGGTGGGGCAGAACCCCTGAGGGAGCCCTTATGAACTAGGCACCCTCCTCAGGCATCCATGCCATCAACAGTTTCCAAAGGAGAGGGAACCCCAGGCATGAGAGGTTCTTTAGGGACCAGCTGCCCCAACCTACTGTCCCTCCAGTGTGGACCCCTGGGAATCCAGAAGGTTCTTCACTAGGGTGATGGCAAGGGCTGGATGTCTGTAAAATTCATTTTTTAAAAAAATTTTATTATGTTATGTTAATCACCATACAATACATCATTAGTTTTTGATGTGGTGATCTACAATCCATTGTTTTCATATAACACCCAGTGCTCCATGCAGAACGTGCCCTCTTTAATACCCATCACCAGGCTAACCCATCCCCCCTCCCCCCTCCCCTCTAAAACCCTGTTTATTTCTCAGAGTCCACAGTCTCTCATGGTTCATCTCTCCCTCCAATTCCCCCCCCCATTTTTCCCTTCCTTCTCCTAATGTCCTCCATGCTATTCCTTATGTTCCACAAATAAGTGAAACCATATGATAATTGACTTTCTCTGCTTGACTTATTTCACTTAGCATAATCTCCTCCAGTTTCATCCATGTTGATGTAAAAGTTGGGTATTCATCCTTTCTGCTGGCTGAGTAATATTCCATTGTATATATGGACCACATCTTCTTGATCCATTCATCTGTTGAAGGGCATCTCAGCTCTTTCCACAGTTTGGCTATTGCGGACATCGCTGCTATGAACATTGGGGTGCATATGGCCCTTCTTTTCACTACATCTGCGTCCTTGGGGTAAATACCCAGTAGTGCAATTGCTGGATCATAGGGTAGCTCTATTTTTATTTTTATTTTATTTATTTTTATTTTTTTTTAAAGATTTTATTTATTTATTTGACAGAGACATAGAGAGCACAGATAGGCAGAGCGGCAGGCAGAGCGAGAGGGAGAAGCAGGCTTCCCGCGGACCAGGGAGCACGACGCGGGGCTCAATCCCAGGACTCCGGGATCATGACCTGAGCTGAGGGCAGCCGCTTAACCGACTGAGCCACCCAGGCGCCCCAGGTAGCTCTATTTTTAAATTTTTTTTTTTAAGATTTTATTTATTTTTTTACAGAGAGAGAGACAATGAGAGAGGGAACACAAGCAGGGGGAGTGGGAGAGGGAGAAGCAGGCCTCCCGCTGAGCAGGGAGCCCGATGTGGGGCTCGATCCCAGGACCCCGGGACCATGACCTGAGCCGAAGGCAGACGCTTAACGACTGAGCCACCCAGGTACCCCTCTATTTTTAAATTTTTGAGGAACCTCCACACTGTTTGCCAAAGTGGCTGTACCAACTTGCACTCCCACCAACAGTGTAAGAAGGTTCTCCTTTCTCCACAACCTCTCCAACATTTGTTGTTTCTTTCCCTGTCCATTTTTGCCATTCTAACTGGTGTAAGGTGGTATCTCAATGTGGTTTTGATTTGGATTTCCCTGATGGCTAATGACTGTAAAATTCATTTTCGTGGGGCGCCTGGGTGGCTCAGTCGTTAAGCGTCTGCCTTCGGCTCAGGTCATGATCCCAGAGTCCTGGGATCGAGCCCCGCATCGGGCTCCCTGCTCCACGGGAGGCCTGCTTCTCCCTCTCCCCCTCCCTCTGCTTGTGTTCCCTCTCTCGCTGTCTCTCTCTGTCAAATAAATAAAATCTTTAAAATAAATAAATAAATAAATAAATAAATAAATAAAATAAATAATAAAAAAGATAATAATAAAATTCATTTTCGTATGTGCTTCAGCTCACACCACAGACAGGTACTTTTAAAATAAGGTTCCGGCTGAGGAAGATGATTCAGGAATAAAGTCAGCGAAGCCAAGCCCTGAAACCATCGCTACAGGTCTCAGTCCTGCCCCCTCCCCCCATTACGCCTCAGCCAGGGACAAAGGCACAGACTTTTCAGGCTGAGAGCGTTGTTACTGCAGGTCCCTGACATAACACATGAGCTTGTGGGGTTCTTTCCACTCTGTGAGCAAGTGCACACAGGAACCAGGCTATTGGCGACAGCACCGTGTGGGCACGTGGATGTGTGCTGGTAGGGGCCTGGCCAGCAGAGCACAGACCATCTGCACAATGGATTTTTTTGTTAATAAATAATATCTGTTATTGTTATTATTATTCACAGTATAGCCTAAGTCTCCCCTTCCTCTCATCCCAACTCTGAAGGATCTACCAAGATGGACACACAGAACCCCTTCTGTTTCTTCCTCTCCTATCCACCTCGCCCCTTCCTTCCCTGCCTGAGGCGACCCCTTTCCTTAGCCCCGCCCCTCCTGCCAGCCCCGCCCCTGGCCCCTCCCTTCTCCTTTTGCCCCTCCCATCAGCAGGCTGTGGCACAGCCCTCGCTTTTGGTGGAGTTTTGTGGGATGGCGACGGGGCCCACGTGTTTGGGGGTAGGACGGAAAAGGAAGAAGCTCCACTTTAGGAATGGACATGGAAGAGCGCCAAGGTGTAGGCCTAATGGGGCGAAAAAACAAGTCCCGAACAGTGTGTGTGCAAATGAGTGTGCGGGCCAGGAACCTCTCTGGAAGGATACACACAAGACGCTGCTTAAGTGGCTGCCTCTTGGGGGAGCAAGGGAGGAGCAGGGGTCCAAGGGCAGGAAGGAAACCTACTCTGTAGCTGAGAGCCTGTTTTTGAAAAAGCATTATTTGAAACTGTTGTCATGTGAGGATTTTCCCTGTTTAAAATAAATAGACTTATTTTCAAAGTGTTTTAACCACTCCTCTTTTTTTAAAAGATTTTATTCATTCATTTGAGAGAGGGAGAGACAGAGAGAGCACAAGCAGGGGGAGTGGCAGAGGGAGAGAGAGAAGCAGACTCCTCACTGAGCTGGCAGCCCCACGTGGGGCTTGATCCCAAGTCCCAGAGACTGACCTGAGCTGAAGGCAGACGCTTAACCATCCGAGCCACCCAGGCGCCCCAATCACTCCTCTGTTGATCTCGTCAGAGCCTCCCTGTGGGTAGGCATGGTTATTCCTATTTGAAAGAAAAGCAGGCTGAGTCCCCAAGACAAAGTGACTGGCCCATGGTCCCCAGGAAGACTCCAGTCGGGCCTGGAGCAGCACCAGCCTCCTCGCCCTCCTTCGGGAAGGGTTCCCAGCGTCAGCGTGGCGGCTGCCTCCGGCGTGAGACCCTCTCTGGCCAGCTTCCCCAGCTGCCAGCAGTCTGGCTTGCCGGTGCCCTCCAGGCTGGGCACTGGGGGGGCTGGGATGCTGAGCCAGGGACCGCTGAGCCCCTAAGAGGATCCACATCAGACCGTGCTGACCCAGCTCAGTGGCCAGGCCTCCACTTGCCCGCCAACCCTGTTCCCATCACAGTGCATTGCTTATAAAATACATTCTTAAAACGCCTGTCACATTTTATCTGATGTTTAAAATTGATTTTCTTTTTGGATGACACACAATATGAACCGGCTGCTCAATGATCTCTTTATCAGCCATAGACTCCAGCATGATGCTCATCATCCATGTCTGGACGCTGGGAGCAGGCCTGGAACTGGCCCAGACATGGGGTTCCGGGAAGGCTTTGAACCTGGTGTGAGCATGGGGCCGGGGAACTGCCCAGAGGGTTTTCCAGTGACAAACAGGGCTCCCATCTGTTTGCAGAGGCTGCTGAAAAGTTCTTGTTGCAATACTCGCACAAGATAGGCAGCTCGGAGTTCGGAAAAAAACCCCAAATCCGAATGTGTATTGAGCAGCTACTAAGAACCGGGGTCTGCGCTTGGCATTGTCAGCCTGTCACTCCCTCTATTCTGTATAACAGCCAGTAAGGCTTGAATAACTTCTTTTGATTTCTAGAGTGAGTCTCCCTGAAGCTAGCACAAGCCACGATGGGGGAGGAGGCTGGGAGGGACATCCCGGAGTGACAAGGAAGAAAGGAAGAAAGGAAGACAGACTCGCGTGGGAACTCCCTGGTTCCTTCAACAAATATCTGGTGAAGGTCTGTGACGAGTCAGGCCCCATTCTGGGTGCTGTGGTGACATCAGAGAACAAGTGTAAAAGAAAAAAAATCCCCCCTGGAGTGGTAGGCACTTTACTTTTTTAATTTATTTTTTATTTTTTATTTTTTTCATTTATTTTTTTAAAATTTTTTTTAAAGATTTTATTTATTTATTTGAGAGAGAGAATGAGATAGAGAGAGCATGAGAGGGGGGAGGGTCAGAGAGAGAGGCAGACTCCCTGATGAGCAGGGAGCCCGACATGGGACTCCATCCCGGGACTCCAGGATCATGACCTGAGCCGAAGGCAGTCGCTTAACCAACTGAGCCACCCAAGCGCCCTATATCACATCTTCTTTATCCATTTGTCTGTCAGTGGACATGTGGGTTGCTTCTATATCTTGGCTATTGTAAATAATGCTGCAATAAACATCTGGGTACATGTTATCTTTTCGAGTTAGTGTTTTGATTTTTTTTGCGTAAATACCCAGTAGTGCAAGTACTGGGTCATATGATCATTGAATTTTAATTTTTTGAGGAACCTCCATATCTTTTCCACGGTGGCTGCACCAGCTCGCATTCCCACCAACTGTGCAAGAGAGTTCCCCTTTCTCCACCTCCTCGCCAACACTTGTTAGTTCTTGTGTTTTGATTTTAGCCATTCTGATACCTTCCCGTGGTTTTCCTTTGCATTTCGGGTGGTGGGCAGTTTCAACAGGTTGATCACAGAAGGTTCCAGCGGGGAGGCACCGTCAGATCTCAAAGCACAGCAGGGGCCAGGCTGAGGACGAAGAGTGGAGACAGCCTGGCCAAGGCGGTAGTGGCCCCACAGCACGGCGTCAGCTGTTGCTAGTCTGTGACTGGCTGCCCTGCGTCCGGAGCCCGCCCCTGGTCCAATCAGCAGTGGCCGGGGGCGTGTTCCCCAGGGGGCAGAGCTGATTCCCTGGGAGGGGCTGTGGGTGGCCCCCCAGCCAGGAAAGAGCACCTTTCTTTTACAAATGGACTCTCTCGGAGGGCTTGCTTCAGAGACTGCCCCGTCAAATATGACCCACGGAAACATTTTCTTTCCTTCCTGGTGTGTTGTTTTAATTGAGCCAACACTTAACAAGGGAAATCTCATATAACAACTCAGGTTTTTAAAAAATTCTCCTGAAAATGATCATCAGCTCTGACAACTCTGGCCACTCATTTTTTTCTGCTGGGTACAAGGAGGCTGACGTAACCAACCCTGCAGGTGGGGCTCAGCTGGGACTCTGTCTGCACTACCCAAGGGACTCTTGTGCCACTGCCTGCCCCCTGTGGCCATTTGATCCACAAGGTTGATCCAACGGTTTGTCCAGGGTCACAGAGGAGCTACTGGGAGCCAGGACAGGGCCTCTGATCGCCCTGGGTGCTATTTGGCTGTGCATCCTGCCACTGCCCCCCGACAGCTCTGGCAGCCGTTCCAGGGTGCCCTGACTCCGTCCTGCCACCAAAGGAGGCCCTGAACTGACAGCAAAAGGGCAGGCTCCCAGTGGGCTCCCCACCCACTTCTGCTGGTGACATGTCATTCTTGCTGGCTTAGAGTTGTTTTGAGTCCTCTGATCCCTTCCCCTGAGCCACTAAAACTTATTTCTTTAGAAGTTTTTCTGAGCAGAAAGCCTAAGAACTCTAGGGATAAGCTTGGGATCTGGGGAGCAGGGCTTTGATTATCCCTCCTCTTGGTATCCCCCAAGTCCGAGGACTGTGTACGGTTCAAAGGACCAGCCTGAGTGGTGAATGAGTAAAGGGCCATTGCTGCATGCCAAGTCCAGAGGCCTCACTGCGGGACCCAGAAGGAACACCTTTCCCTCCAGCAAAGGGCTAGAGGTGGAGTTCAGGGGAATGGGGGGCTGGGGTTGAGGAGGGTGGGATGGTGAGGTCTGAGAAGCAAAACTCACCTCTCTCAGACTGGCTCCAGACCATGACCACGGGGGCTCCCTGACCAGGAATTTGCAGGCAGCCAGATCAGTTCGGTTCCTGCAGGAGGCCGTAGATGTGTGGCAAATGAGCAAGGTGAATTTCCAGGGGAGGGACAAGCGAGCCTCTAGTGTGGCCTCAGGCACAGCCCAGATGCCTGCCTGTGCACGCTTGGGTTTCGGGCCAAGCTTCCCACTCAGCAAACCTCTCCTTGAGGGAGCAGACAGACGCTTCAGGGCTCATCTGGGCCCCTCATTCCTTCCTGCCCCTATTCCTTCAGAAAACATTTGTTGAGCACCTACTATGCATTTGGTGCTGAGCTGGGTGGCGGGACTCAGAGTTGTCCGTGACCAGTGGGGGCACCAACAGCCATGAGATTTAGAACAGAGCTGGGAGATGGGACTGAGGGTCCTGGTGGCCAGGGAAGGCCTCACAGGAGTCACACTGAAGCCGACACAAAGGGTGAAGAGGCGTTGGCTGCACAGAGTGGAGGAGGGTCAGGCAGAGGCAGAGCAATACATGATGGTCCAAAGACAAGGCAAGGGTTCAGGAGACCCAGAAGCAGTCCGGGTGGCTGGCAGCGAAGGGGAGGGAAGAGGGGGGGCAGCCGGTGACCACAGGTGAGGAAGGTGGGCGGGGCCTCACAGAGGCAGGGAAAGGCCTGGACTCGGTCCTGAGACAGCTGGGGGCTAGCCTGGGGATTGGGAAGAGGCCCCGTCACTGCAGGTGGAGGACAGGCTGGAGGAGGCCAGCAGGGTGTCAGGAGACTCTATGCAGGGACTCCAACATTTGTGCCACCGACCTGGGGCAGCGTGTGCGGGGGGGGGGGGGGGGATGTAAGAAATACCAGGGGTCCCTGGAGCCCCAGGTGACGCAGTGAGGCCTGTCTCAGCGGATGAGTCTGGGTTGGGGAGGCTTTCCCTAATTCTGTTGTGAAAATCCATCATCACCCTGGGAAATCAAAGGCCCTTCAAAGGCCCAAGCTGGAGCTCACGTTAATCTGGGCAGACACCCTCTCGTGGCTGCATGTCCAGCTTGTGTCACTCTAAAATTCTCTTTGTTTCAGCCATCTGAGAGCCTGGGCTGCTGGGGTCAGGGAATCCACAAAAGGCTCAACGTACGCAGGGCCTGGGGTCTGGGACGCTGGCTGCTGGGCCCAAGGAGAACCTACTGCTGAAAGGCCGGTCCACACGGAACACCCAGCACCCCCCCGGCCCTCAGCATCCTGCTGCCCGCCAGCACAGGTGGTGGTGGGCTCTGGAGCAGGGGGCCGGCTGTTGGGGAGCGGGAGGGAGGCACCGAGTCTCCCAGCACTGCCTGCCTGGAACAGTGATGCAGGAGGACGTCTCAGAGATTTGCCTCTGTGCCCTCCACACAGGGCAGTGTGGTGGCTTTGGAGGTTTCTCAGGTCTGAAGGGGTTCCCCGAGCAGCGGCTAGGCTTAGGGGTGGCTTGGGGCAACTTAAACCCACCCCAAATCTCCAGCAGCTCCTCCAGCCACCTCAAGTAAATACATAACCCATGTAAAGATAGTGCCCCTGTGACCAACCCCCCGCCCCCACTCACAGCCAGCCTGCCAACCTCCAAGCCTGTCCCGGCTGCCCGGGCTGGATGACCTGACACAAACATGGGGTGGGCTGGGCCCCTCTGAACCAGACCACACCTGAAGTTTTGGGGGAGTCAGGCCCAGCCCATGGGTTCCCAGCTCGTCCTGAGGTGGTCATGGTCTTGGAGGCAGCCTGGCACCTCCATCCCCTCCCGCCAGCATCCTCAGACACCCATTGTGTCCCGGGCTTCAGAAGTCACAGTCTGCCCCCTTCTGGTGGCTGGGAATTCTCAGGAAGCCGCCAGCTGGCAGGAACTCCATCCAGCACAGGTGATGGGGTGAAGGTGCTGGGCTGAACCCGCCTTAGCACTGCCTCCTGGGTGGCCCTCCCAAGCTCCGGCTGAGGGGGCAGGGGCGCGGGCCCATGACCAGGGTCTCAAAAGTATGACCTTCCCTCCAGATGCTGTTATGCATGGGCCACAGGAACAGGATGGAAAGAAGCGACATTCTCCATCTTGAAACTTATGTCCCATTACCAGGCTAGGCTGCCTTCAGTGACCTATAAATTAATTTTTAAAAAGAAAAATGCTAATTACCCTGGCACAGTTCGATTGCACAGTCGTGTGTTAGGAGCATTCGTTGGTTAAATCTATTCCTATTAAGCAGACTGCAACGGTAGAGATTTGTTTCGATGCTTTCTCATTCTGTAACATATGGAAGCCACAAAACACATGGTTGCACACTGTGCGGGACCAAATACCAACTGGAGGGCTTGCGTCTCGGTGAGGTCTGGAGCCTGGGGCAGGATCTGCGTTGCCTCTGCACCCTCAGAGGGACCAGAGCTCTGGGGTCAACACATCTGGGCTCAAGAGCAATCTTCTTGCTGTGTGGCATTCGGCCAGTGACTTAACCGCACTGTGCCTCAGTTTCTTCATCTGTAAATGGGGCTAATAAAGCAGCCCTGTCGATCCAGTGGCAGGGCAGATTAGATGAAACTGCACACATAAAGTGTGTAGCCCAAGGCGATTGTCCAGTGAGCAGGGCCTGCGTTAGCTCCACATGCCACCCCACCAGTGCTTTCCCTGGCACACCAAGGGCCAGGCTTGTGATCTTCTTGCCATGGGTGAGGCCGCTGGAGCTCAAAGAGGCCCAAGCAAATCAGTGGATCGTTGCAGGGCCACAGTGCCTTCCTGTATTGCTGGACTCCAAGTCCGATGCTCCCTCCTTGTCCCAAACCTTCCCTTGTCCAGATTTCCAGGTGATCCTGTCTCCTGATGGGCTGCTTTCCTTTTTCCATTCAGGTTACTGAGGAGCTGGCAAATGGCAGGCAGGGTACCAGAGCCTATGGGGGTGGGCGACTGGGCTCCAGCTCTCCCCGGAACCCCGTTCTCCTGAAGGAGACGGACGGACGCCCAAGCAGCCGCGGGCGCGAGAGGCACTACTCTGAGATACCACAGGGCAGGGCTACAGGCGGGTAATGGGGCTCGGACGGCTTTAAGGTCAGCCCCAGGGTTGAGTGTTGGGAGTTAGGAGGGAGTAAGGGGAAAGGCTCAGGTTTTAGGAAAGAGGGTCTTTCCTGAGGGTCTGGAGTTTGTCTTTCCAGAACCAGGTCTGAGCAGACAGCCCTCTGCAGTTCTTAAGAGGATGCCAGTTTGGCCTCTTTTTTTCGGTGACACCACTCACTCAAACTGGATTAAGTATAAAAGGGGATTTATGGGCTCGTGGAACAGAAAAATGCCAGGGCATGGCTGCCTTCCAGGTACCACCCAAGGCCTCAGACAATCACGGCAGACCCCACGTTCTCTGCCACCTCTTGCCTGGGCTCTCAGTGGTGGCTCATCTTCAAGCGCCCCACGCCCTCCCTCAGGGGCTACTTCCCGATCCCAGCTCCAGGGCGACAGCCCACATTTGGCGACCCCACCAGAAAGGCCTCGCGCGGCTGGCTCTCCGAGAGTTCTAACGGAAGTCCTGGGGAGGACTCTCATTGGACCAGCTGGAGTCCCAGGCCTGCCCTTAACCAATCATAGAGGCCAGGCCAGTGGGATATGCTCATTGGCCAGGCCCGGGTCACATGACCCCCACCTGCGGCGCCCGAGGCTTGGGAAGCCAGTCCCTAGGGCTGGGAGTTGGGCAGGGGTGGTTCTCCAAAGGGTTATCAAGGCGAATTCCCCAGGTGAAAGCAACAGATGCTTACTGCAAAGGTGACGGGTTTTGTTAATCTCAGGGTTTATTTTTTCCTCTGTCTCGCTTTCATGCCCGAAAGCTGCTATTTTATGACACACAGAGAAAAGTTACCAGCACCAGTTTGGTGACCCGGTGGACTGAAGCTACGCAAGTCCCCTGTATACACCGGCTGCTTGGAAAAGACCCCAGATGCAGAGGAGCTGCCACTGCTCCGTCTCCAGTCCTAGGACACCAGGCTTCTGCCTCGCACAGATCTGAGGCAGCCATGACACCCAAAGCCCCACAGACAGCCCAGGTCTTAGCTCCCCGTACCCACCACTGGCAACCTGAGACCGCAAGCACCAACATAGATACGTCTTCTACTCCAAGAAGCAGTTCAGGGTACACTGGCTTCTAGGGAAAAAGAATGATCTAAGATGCATGTTTTCTCACAAGACACATTAAGTGTATGAAATTAGGATATGTTTTACTTTATCATGCACCTTTCACAGGGGGTATATGGGAAATGTACCTTCTGCTCAGTTTTGCTATCAACCTAACACGTCTCTTAAAAATAAAGTCTATTAAAAAAACAATAGCAAGCATTTGTGCTATCTAGTCCTGCACTCGACTGGGCTCAGCCAGGCAGTTGTCACTCAGGGGTCAGATGGCAGTGGGCTGGAGCCATCTCTAGGGCTTCCTCGTGCTTGACATCTTAGGTTAGCTGGACCTCGGCAGGGGCTGTCTGGCCACACCTCTACCTGTGGCCTCTTCATAGGCCCTGGGCTTCCTTGAACTTTGTGGGCCAGTTTTGAGAGTGAGCATCCCCAGACAGAGAGGGTGGGAGGAAGAGGGACCAGAGGGGAGCTGGCAGAAGCTTCGTGACTTACCACCCAAAGGCAAGCAGAGTGGCAAGGTCATATTACAAGAGCACACATGGGATGGGAGACTGTCATGGCTCTCTTCAGAAAATAAAATCTGCCACGCTGGGGCACCTGGGTGGCTCAGTCGGTTGAGCATCCGACTCTTTGATTTCAGCTCAGGTCCTAATCTCAGGGTCGTGGGATCGAGCCCTGAGATGGGCTCTGTGCTCAGCATGGAGTCTACTTGTCCCTCTCCCTCTGGCCTCCTCCTGCTCACATGCTCTCACTCTCTGCCTCTCTCAAATAAATAAATAGAATTCTTCAAAAACAAACAAACAAAAAATCAGCCACACTGACCTACCTTCTGGTATGACTAAGGCCAAGAGCAGCTGGGAACTGGTTACAGGTGTGCTTCCCGCCCTCATCCTGAGAACTGTGCATGTACTGTCCACCTGCCTCTGGCCCAGGCGCATCCCATGGTACTCCCTAAGGAGTACCTCCTCTTTTCCAGATGAGGACACTGGAGCTTGCCAGGTCTCTGAGCTCAGGGCTGCGAGCTGCTTTCATTAGGAAAACTGGCCCCTGAGCATGAGGCCCCTCCCCTCTAACTCCTGGGCTACTCTCTGCCTCGCCTGCTCTGAGCCGGAGCCAGCCGCCTCCCTTGATCCCTGTGCCCTCTTCAGCTTTGCTCGGGCTCCCCCACATCCCACCCTGCACTGTCTGGCCACCCCCTAGGCGCTCATTGTCCATCCAGGGCCGGGTAGCCACAGCCACTCCCTCAGAGCCAGGGAGCCAGCACTCGGACGCATTGCCCAGCACTCCCTCTCCTGCCAAGCGTGATCCCAGCCCTGCTGTGCTCACGCGCAGAGACCCCACTGTCCCGCCCTCCACAGGAGCTGCTGGGTCCTCACCATGTGTTGGCTTCCTCTCAAAAGCTCTTCTGCCAATGACTACGTATCAGCCAGGCCCGCAATACATGGTGAGGCAGCGGTAAGCCGTCTGTGTGCATGCTTGTCCTCAGGCAGGACTGTGAGCATCAGGGGGACAAAGACCTGCTTTGTTACCTGCCGTAGCTCCCGGAACATACGGGCACTCACCTGCCCAATGAACGAGCGACTGGATGAACGAACAAATGAATGGACAAGGTCTTAAGAGTTGAGCCTCGGTCTGCCTGCTAAGGGAACTAAGAGTTACCCCCAACTCCAACCACACCTCCCACAGGTCGCTTCCGACTGGGCCAAAACCTGCTTGCGGTTTTCTTCAAGGTTTAACACGGTGGACTTGGCAGAGCTGCCTCCCTCCTCTTCCCTCCTTGCCACCCCCACCCGTCTCCACTTCCCCCCCATTGTCATCCCCACCTGGCCACAGCACACCCACATGCTGGTCAAGCGGAAGTCATCTTGCAGTTCAGATTTTTAAAGTTAATGTTTGCTTCTTAGGTATACAAATAATGGACACTTTAAAATGAATGGAAGGAAGGAAGGAAGGGAGGAGGGAGGGAGGGAGGGGAGGGAGAAAGGAAGAAAGAAGAAAGGGAAAAAATTACAGAATGAAATTCACCCATATCGCCATGACATAATTACTATGAACATTTCTGTATATTTTCTTTCAGCATTTTTCAAAGCATAAATATTTTGCACAGTTGAAAGCATACTGCATATGTATGTTGTAACCTATTTTTCCAAAGCATTCTAGCATAAATACTATCATTAATTGTCTCCATAAATTTAATTCTAACATATGTTTTAATGGCTGCCTAATATTCCATCTTATGAATAAGCCACAATTCAAGCCATTCTTCCAGACCTGGTCTTTGGCGTCTCACTTTTTCATGTGAGGCTGTAAGAAAGTCACGGGTTTTGCACTCTACCTGCCCAACATCCATCCTTCTTTTGGCAAAAAAAACCCCCACCAAAATCCCCTAAGGCCCCTCCCCCTCCTAGTGCGGTGCAGACGCAGATGGCCTTATTCCCCACCCAGCTCCAGGAGAGGACATGTGACTGAGGGCTGACAGATCAGCAGCGTCCATCCCCCGGGCCACTGTGCTTGGGTCCAGGATGAGCACGTGGCCCAATCAGAGTCTGAGACTCAAATCTGGACCGCTGTCCATTCTTGCAAAGAGAGGCCTGCTCATTCACTGCTGTTCGTGGTAGCTTAAGGTGAAAGTCGGGAGCTGCTGGTGTGCATCTTGCCACCAAAAGAGGAGCAAAGAGCAGCATGTGAGACCCTGGATCTGGCTGTGCCTAATGCTGGTGCTCCTTTTTCCTTTTCTTCCTTTTTTTTTTTTAAATCACATGAGCTAGTAAATTCCCATTCGGTCAGTTTGAGTTGGGTTCCTGACCTTAAGTCCTATTGGAGATTTGTCAGACACATTTTTGTCCACGGTGCCAATCCTTCATTTCCTTAAGAGATGGATCCAAAAGTGGAAATTGTGGATCAAAGCGTTGTGTTTTTAAAGCTCCTAATATGGGGGCGCCTGGGTGGCTCAGTCAGTTAAGGGTCCTGGGATCAAGCCCTGCCTCGAGCTCCCTGCTCAGTGGGGAGCGTGCTTCTCCCTCTCCCTCTGCTGCTCCCCCTGCTTGTGCTCTCTGTCAAATAAGGAAATAAAATCTTTAAAAATAAATAAATAAATAAAGCTCCTAATATGTACTGACAGATTGTTTTCCAGACAGTCTGACGATTGATCCTCCCTTCCCGGGTAGGGAGAGATGCCGCACTGTGCTCCCAGCGTGCCCTCTGCATGTTTGGAAACAACCACGCTGGAATGCTTGCTGAAAGAGGCCTGGGCCAAACCCTCAGCCGCCAACTGCCCAGCATGCAGGGGATGCACTGTGGAGCGGACACGTGGGGCTGGGTGTGAAGGCACCCGGCAGCCCCAGACCCTGAAGCAATGCCTGGGTCACAGTACCGTGAGAGAGACACGAAGGCCGGCAAGCAGGGTCTGTACCAGAAGGTGACAGCTCCCAGAAACCATTCGGCAAGTCACTCTGGGCTACCAGTCACAGATTGTGTCGTTCCCCCCTCCCCCCCATAAATGGTTATTTCTCTTCCTCTACTAACCCCTCTTACTCAGTGTTTGGAGTGGCCCAGAATCCCTTTCTCTCTAGAATCAAGAGCCTAAGACGAATTCTCAATGAGCAAGGACATTTATTTCTAGGGAAATTCTAGATGCAGTAGTCATTCAGCTAAATGCATCATGAAGGAAAGGATCCTGGGAAACGTTGACTGTGATTCAGAAACATCAGAACTACCCACATGAATCAGAGGAGGACTGAGCCTGCTCGCTTCGCAGCCTGTTTTGAAAAGAAAAGCCTGGGCCGTGGGGTACCTGCTGCTCCCTCAGTCCCGTGGCAGGCAGCAGGAGGGTTCTTACTGCTCTCGCCCCATTCAGCAGGTGCGTGTCCATTGTAACTGCACTCCTCCCTCAAAGGATGGGCTGCAAGTCCAGCAAAGTCCCCGAGCTGGCTATTCTCTGCTTGCCTCCTACACACACCAGCCTGCTCTGTGCCCTGGGAGTGAACACATGGCACCCCTCCTGCGATGATCAACTGCCCAGTCGCCACTCCTAGGTGTGCAGGGTGGAGCAGACACGTGAGGCTGGGGGTGGGGGATGGCCAGGGGCCACTTCTGGGTTCTGGCAGTGGCTGCCCCTCTCTCCTGAAGGCCACAGCTCCCAGCCATTTCTCTCCCACTGCTGCAGCTTTGGCTGAGTTCCATTAACTGCAACGCCTCTCCTGGAGCCTCCAGGCCACGCGGCGGTAATGGCTTTGTGTGTTGCTGGTCCCCGAGCCCTCACTATGTTTTACTGGGTCCCCACATCTTGGTAACCAGTCCCATTAGCCACCCTTCAGTTAAAACCTTTTCAATATGCCATGTATGTGTCTCCTGACATCAAAATAGCTCAAACACCCCAGAATTCTAACATGCAGAGCTCTGCAAGTCTTCGAGAGGATATCTTTTCTCACTGTTGAAATGGGAACACTGCAGACCAGAGAAGGGACTGGCCCCTGGTCCCGCAGTATAATTTATAGGTAAAGCCAAAGTGAGAAGTGAACCCAGCCCCTCACAAAATCCCCCTGCTCATGGCACAGGAGTGACACAGTGGGTTTGCGGTTCTATTTAGCTGTGTGACCTTGCCCAAGTGACCTAGCCTCTCTGAGATGATAACATGTGCTCACTTCAGAAAGTACGTGTGGGGATTAAATGAAATGATACACCTAAGCACTTAGCACAATTTATACATACAACTTGTAGCGGTCATTGGCTCTCAAGAGTTGGGTGGTGAGGTCCGACAGTTGCAGGCTGAGAATGACCAGCCTGAGACACCTCCCCTGGCATTGAAATGGGCCACTTAACAAACAAGCAAACAATGCAGATACATAAACTAGCCAGCTTGCTGCTGTGGAGGAATAGAACCGACTCTGAGAAGGCTTCCTTTCCTGGGTCTGTCAGTGACCGTGAACTCCATGAGGTTAGGGACTGCTATCCCGGAGGAGCCCAGGTGTTCTTGCTGAAGGACTCTTGCATATGTTGGAGATGACAGAGAGAAGGGTGGGGTGTTGGACCTGGAAGGGAGTGCGAATTCATCAGCCCTTGGCATTCCTGGGCCTTCTAGGAGTGGGGAATACAGTGGGGAATGAGACAAGGCATTGACCTTGTAAGGCTCACCTAAGATCCTATAACCTAATTCTGCATCTAAACAACGAGGAAACTGCCTCCCTTCAGTGACCCACAGCTAGTCAATCAAGCCGTTGATATTGAAGTGCCATGTCCCGCCATGTTCTGCTTCGGGTTTGGTCTGCATTCGGTGATGGACAGGAGGCAGAGGGAGAAAGATAATTTTTTTTTTTTTTTTTTAAGATTTATTTGTTTTAGAGAGAGAGGGAGAGCATGAGCAGGAGGGGCAGAGGGAGAGAGAATCTCAAGCAGACTCCCTGCTGAGTGCAGAGCCTGACACGGGGCTCAATCCCAGGACCCTGAGATCATGACCTGAGCCGAAATCAACAGTCAGATGCTCAACTGACTGAGCCACCCAGGTGACCCTGTTTCAATGAACTTTTGTAGGACTTTGTTAGAGGTTTGGCAGCTGGTCAGAAAATAACTGCCCCCTAAACATTAGGAGAAGCATCCCGTCCAATCATATAATCACCTGCTCTTTCAACACTGAAACGGTATGAATGCCAAATATCCTTCAGATATCAAGTGGAGACATACATGAAAATCTTTTAGGCTGTTATGTGAAAAATGCAAAGCACATAACAGTGCTTTAGGACACTGTATTCCTAGAAAAACAGTAAGGACACAGCTGTATGTTTGCACAGCCGTAGAATATTTCTAGAAGAACACACATACACACAGAACTGTTAACATCGGCTGCCTCTGGGAGAAGACCAGGGTCTAGGGGAGGAGGGAGATGTACTTCTCATTCTAAACTGTTTTTCACCAGGTGCAAATTTTTCCATGAATTACATTTTCAGTGGAAACATAGGGAAAGTTAGGACAGAAACAAGCAAAAGCAATAAACAGAACTCCTTCTTTGAATTTGACTAGAAGAGAGAGGCCAAGGTGGTGACAGTGACAAGGCTGTTTGGGAATCCCTGGCTGTTGACATGCATTTTGGCCTCTAAAGGGGCAGCTCTTCACAACAGCTGTGCCGGTCTCAGCCCTTCAAGTTTAACAACAAAATCTATGGTCTCCATCGTTCTCCGAATTCTGTTTATGCCCAGGCGACAACATGAAGCTGCACAGCAAAGCACAACATTCTTTTAGACATGGTCCCAGTAAACAGAGTCTTCACTGCCAGGTGGGCATGCTGGCTCCTCTTTCTGAAGATATAATTTGGAAATATGTATATGCATATCTAAAAGCCTTTAAAAGTGAGCCCCCATCGACCCCAGCTCTATGAATTTATCACAAGGAGATAACTAGTGGGATGCTTGGCCGGCTCAGTCAGTGGAGCATGAGACTCGTGGTCTCGGGATTGTGAGTTCAAGCCCCACCACTGGATGTAGAGATTACTTAAAATCTTAGAAAGAAAAAAAAAAAGCCAATAACTAGCGAGAACACAAGACCGGTTAAACACAAAGGCACATTCTTATAATGGAATACCATATAGCCACCAAAAAGAATAACAGGATTTATATTCACTGATAGGCAGAGCGACTTGTTAAGTAAAAAACTCGATATAAATGAAATAGCATTATATGGCATTATATGGCATTTGCTACGTGCCAGGGCTATTCTAAGCACTTTACATACAGTACTTCAATTTTTGTTACAACTTTGACATGGGTACTTTTACTGTCCCCATTTTGTAGATAAGGGAACTGAGGCAAAGAGCTAAAGTGACTTGCCAAGGTCACATAACGGGTAAGCGGTGAAACAGGGATCAGGACCTAGGCCATGTGGCCCCAAAGTTTGTGCTTTTTATCTTAAAGATTTTATTTATTTATTTACTTGAGGGAGAGAGAGTGTGTGCTCGTGAGTGGGGGGAGGGCAGAGGGAGAGGGAGAGAATCTCAAGCGGGACTCCACGCAGCGTCCAGCACGGGGCTCAATCCCACAACCCTGGGATCATGACCTGAGTCGAACCAAGAGTCAAGAGTCACTTAACCGGCTTAACCGAGGCACCCCCCAAGGTTTGTGTTCTTAGCCACTGCTTCCCACCCTGCACAACATGCCAACCACAGCAAAGGAGAAAGGAATTTTATTTTATTTTATTTTTTTAAAGATTTTATTTATTTATTTGAGAGAGAGAGAGAGCACATGAGAGGGGGGAGGGTCAGGAGGGTCAGAGGGAGAAGCAGACTCCCTGCCGAGCAGGGAGCCCGATGCGGGACTCGATCCCAGGACTCCAGGATCATGACCTGAGCCGAAGGCAGTCACTTAACCAACTGAGCCACCCAGGCGCCCTATTTTTTTTTTTTTTAAAGATTTTATTTATTTATTTGAGAGAGAGAATGAGATAGAGAGCATGAGAGGGGGGAGGGTCAGAGAGAGAGGCAGACTCCCTGCTGAGCAGGGAGCCCGATGCGGGACTCGATCCCGGGACTCCAGGATCATGACCTGAGCCGAAGTCAGTCGCTTAACCAACTGAGCCACCCAGGCGCCCAAGAGAAAGGAATTTTAAAGAGAGTCGCCCCACTAGTAAGTGACCATGAGATTGTAGATTAATATTTCATATTCTACATGAATGACATTTGTCAAGTCAATCTATTCTTTTTTTTTTTTTTAAAGATTTTATTTTTAAATAACCTCCACACCCAACATGGGGCTCAAACTCACGACCCAAGATCAAGAGTCACACGCTCCACTGACTGAGCCAGCCAGGCGCTCCAAGTCAATCTATTCCTATTTTGGAGTTAAAAAGTGTATATTCCCGGGGCGCCTGGGTGGCTCAGTCGTTAAGCGTCTGCCTTCAGCTCAGGTCATGATCCCAGGGTCCTGGGATCGAGCCCCACATCGGGCTCCCTGCTCGGCGGGAGGCCTGCTTCTCCCTCTCCCACTCCCCCTGCTTGTGTTCCCTCTCTCGCTGTGTCTCTCTGTCAAATAAATAAATAAATAAATAAATAAATAAATAAATAAATCTTTAAAAAAAAAAAAAGTGTATATTCCCTTTGATTCAAGAACTCCATTTCTCAGAATTCATCCTCGGGACAGGATAAAAGAAATGCCAGCTAAGAAGCATGAACAAAAGATGCATATCACAAGATAACTACAATAACAAGAAAATTAGAACCAAAGCAAATGTCCAACAAGGGATTGGTGAAGTAAAATGTGCGATCTACATATGGTCAAAGAATAAATATTGACATAGTGCGATGTTTATGCTCTACTGAGGAGGGCAGGAAACAGCGAGCCACGTTTGTGAGATACAGCCATAAATGTACAGAGGGAATGTGTGGGAGGAAACGCAGGGAGAAAGCGCTAGCAGCAACCTCAGGGTGTTGAAATGGTGCCTGTTTTATTTGTGATATTTCTGAATCTTCCAACTTTCCTGCCTTGAATATACTGAATGTATATTACCCTTGTAATAGTAAGAAATGTTATTTTTATAAAATGGTTGTCACTATTACCCTGCTGAAGTATCAGATCCGAGACAAGAGAATCCCCGGGGGTTACAGTGCCTTCACTGGGACTCTCAGGAAAGACAACGCAGCGTTCTACTAGGGAAAAAAAAACACAATAAATTAAATTAATTTCTACCTAAACAGCCAGCTTCTGCCAGAATATCAGGAAAGAGTCAAGAGGCAGAAGATGCTGCAGTGCCTTCCTGAGTACCTTCAACGTCTCCCCCGGCAGCAAGCCAGCCAGCAGCCCCTCTCTGGTCCGACAGTGCTGGGGAGTGCAAAAGGTCGATCAAATAAGGATGCGCAATTCAAACATTTACTTTTCAAACACCTTCAGAAAGTTTATCATACACAAACAAGCACGACAGAGAGAGAAGAAGGGTTCAAGTTCAAGCCAATTCATTTGCCCAGGGGCCCCAGGGAACAGGAGCATCATATAGTGAGTCGATCACAAAGGGCCGCGGGGGTGGTTCCTCGTGGTGGCAGGACAAACTCGGCGGATTTGGTGGTTGGCTACGAAAAATACTGCAGACTAAGTATAACCAGAGTCATCACCAAAAGGAGTAAGATGCCACGTGAGCATGAGAGTAGTCTGTACTGGGAAAATTATTCAAGGAAAACTTCAGTGTGTCCAGAATTGTCTGTAAGTGGCTCATGCAATGGTATTTCAGCAAACACTCTGATGTATAGCCAAGTGAGGGAGATTTTAAGGAAAACTGCAAAATAACATGTGAGCAATGCTTCTTTGGAATCTTATTTGACAGATCTGATTTCTTTTTTCCTTTTGCAAACCATTTGCTCATAGGGGAAGAAAATTACCCTCAATCCATCTTGAGCAGAGAAATCATGGAATGTTAACGGAGCATCTACTATATACATGACAGGAGGCTAGACAACAGCAAACCTCCCAGCTCCTTAGGGCACATGATCCAACGCTAACCTGGGAACAGAGCTGAAAGGTATCCGGTGTGACCACAAGCTCCTGGGCATAGACAAAATCATGTGACAGTGCATATTATGCACCTGCTGGGTTCCAGGCACAGAAAGGCAGAGAACTCGGTCCTGTCTCCTGGGGGCTCATAGTCTGCTGCGGAGACAGACAGGCGGCATCAATGAGATAAATGTTGTCACCAAAGGCATTCCTGGAACAACAGAAACTAGGGAGGAGATGTCACCTCAGGGATGTCTGAGGAGGCTTCCAAGAGGATGGAACATTGGGTTGAGTCTGGAAGGTAGAAAGGAACTGAGTGGGTACACTAAAGACTCAGGGTGGGGGAGTTTGGGTGGAAGCCATAGAGCAGGATTCACGGGGACAGAGACAGGTGAAGGTGAGCCCGCGCATGGAGGTCCCTGTAAGCTGGGTGTAGGAGTCTGGCCTTAGCTCATGACCCAGTACTTTTCAAAGCTCACACAGACACACATACACACAGACACACTCTCTCTCTCTCTCTCTCTCTCTCTCTGAGAAAAACACTGCATGAACAGTTAAACCCCTATCACTCTGGATGTTCTCCTGGCACCAAAGCAAACCAAATAGAGATTCAGGCACTTAAATAGCACAACAGGATCAGTTATAAAGTAGTCATCCAGATAATCTAGTGTAAGCTTATATTAAAAATGTCTTGAAGATTATCATGAAAACTGAAACACAAAATCAAAATATCCTCATAAAACTCACAGTCATCTTGGTACAATTTTAAAGACCCTCCAGGGCTCTGTGTCCCGAATTTGAAAAACACTCCTATGAGCAATGAAAGGTTCTTTTTTTTTTTAAGATTTTATTTTTTATTTTTTTTTTAATGTTTTATTTATTTATTCATGAGAGTCAGACAGAGAGAGAGAGAGAGAGAGAGAGGCAGAGGCAGAGGGAGAAGCAGACTCCCCGCTGAGCAGGGAGCCCGATGTGGGACTCGATCCCAGGACCCTGGGATCATGACCTGAGCCGAAGGCAGACGCTTAACCATCTGAGCCACCCAGGCACCCCAGATTTTATTTTTTTATTTGAGAGAGAGAGAAGGGGAAAGAGAGCATGAGCAGGGGAGAGGGGCAAGGAGAGGGAGAAGCAGACTCCGCATTGAGCAGGGAGCCTGATGCGGGGCTGGTTTCCCAGGACCCTGGGATCATGACCTGAGCTGAAAGCAGATGCCTAACTGACTGAGCCACCCAGGAGCACCAGTGGAAAGTTCTAAGCATATATTTGGGGTGGGGGAAAGCACAGTGGGGACTGGATTAGATTTCTACCGCTTCCCTAACACTGACTCAGTGATACAGAACCATGCCCCTGACAGCAGGCAGGACGGCTGGAGTGAAGGTGCCAATGTGGGGGCGCCTGCAGCCCCAGAGGCAACGAGATGGAGAAGGGAGACTACGTTTCCTGGATACCTTCTTTTTTTTTTTTTTAGAGATTTTATTTACTCATTTGACAGAGAGAGACCAGAAGCAGGGGGAGCAGCAGAGTGGGAGGGAGAAGCAGGCTCCCCGCGGAGCAGGGAGCCCGATGCAGGACTTGATCCCAGGACCCTGGGATCATGACCTGATCCAAAGGCAGATGCTTAACCGACTGAGCCACACAGGCACCCCTCCTGGACATCTTCTATGTTCAAGGCCGGGAGCTCCGCACATGGAGACTGCAGAGAGTGGGTGCCTGACTCCTGGAACATGGGGAGCCTAGATGGAGATCTAAGACATGAGACTCACCAAAGAAAAGATCTAATAAATCATTAAAAAAAAACAAAAACAAAACAAAACCGGGGCGCCTGGGTGGCTCAGTTGGTTGGGAGCCTGCTTTCAGCTCAGGTCATGATCTCAGAATTGTGGGATCGAGCCCCGCATCGGGCTCCCTGCTTGGTGAAGAGCCTGCTTCTCCCTCTCCCTCTGCTGCTCCCCCTGCTTGTGCTCGCTCTCTGTCAAATAAAGGAGTAAAATCTTTAGAACAAAACAAAAAACCAAAACCGCTTAAATGTCCATCAACAGACAAATGGGTAAAGAAAACGTGGTATAGACACGTATGTTTTTTCCTTAAGAAAGGAAATCCCAGGGTGCCGGGTAGCTCAGTCAGGTGAGCATCTGACTCTTTTTTTTTTAAGATTTTATTTGTCAGAGAGAGAGAAAGAGAGCACAAGCAGGGGGAGTGGCAGTCAGAGGGAGAAGCAGGCTCCCCACTGAGCAAGAAGCCCGATGTGGTGCTCGATCCCAAGACCCTGGGATCATGACCTGAGCCGAAGGCAGACGCTTAACCAACTGAGCCACCCAAGCATCCCATCTTCAGACCCATTAAGGCCTGCACATAAATATGGACAGCTTTTTTTATGTCAATCACACCTTAATATAAATACATATATACACACATACATACAAAAACAAAACCAAAAAGTAAAAAGTCCATCAGAAAAAGTGGGATTTGGGGTACCTGGGTGGCTCAGTCGGTAAAGTGTCCAACTCTTGATCTCAGCTCAGGTCTTGATCTCTGGGTCGTGAGTTCAAGCCCTGCATTGGGCTCCATGCTGGGCATGGAGCCTACTAAAAACAAACAAACAAAAACCAGAAAAAGTAGGATTCTACGAAGGGCAGACTGTCCTTCAGACAACGAGCCCACTCCCCATAGGAAAGACTTTAAGGCAAGTGAGAACTTAAGACATTAAAGCTTGGAAAATTGGGGCACGAAAACGCCATCCATGGAAACGGGAAAACATGCTGGAAATCAAAGGAGCGAGTCCTGCTTGCAGAGGCCAGTCTACCTGTCCTCCTGAGTGCTCACAGAGCGGCGCAATGCATTCCACCAGGCACCCAGACTCAAGGAAATCCCAGTGCACCTTGCTTTTTCACCACCCTCCCTGGGGACCGGCTTCTAATCCCAGAGAAGCTGCCCCTCCTCCTCTGAATGCAAAAATCAGGATGAAGTTTGGTGCCATGAGACCTGATGATGGTTCTAGCATGCAGACTTTTTCTCCATTCAGAAAAGCAACCTCTTCACCGCTTTTAAAGGTCGATTACTTTCCTCTGGCTCGATACTGCATAATATTTCCCTTATGAAACCACCTTCACTTTTTAGTCTATAGACATCTGTTCTCTCTCTTGCTGGAGACAGGAGGCTTGTTCCACTTGCAGTTTCTCACCTGCAACTGAACTTCACTGCCAGTGATCCTTCCTTGAGGGCATCCTAACTATGCTCCGCAGTTTCCCTTTGGCAGCCCTGGTCAGATTTGAGCCCCAAGCACAAGTTCAGAGGCGGTTCGTATAGACTGATGTAAAGGGCTTTCCCCACACCAGCCCCCAAAGCTAGACTCCTTAAGACCTATGAAAGAGGTAGAGTTAAGAGTTTAAAGAATTCCAGAGGGTACATGAGGATGGTGGTGAAGGGAAATACGTTTCCAGCATTGTGATTCTTCTTTTTTTTTTTTTTTTAAGATTTTATTTATTTATTTGACAGAGAGAGACACAGTGAGAGCAGGATCACAAGCAGGGGGAGAGGGAGAGGGAGAAACAGGCTTCCCGCGGAGCAGGGAGCCCAATGCGGGGCTCGATCCCTGGACCCTGGGATCATGACCTGAGCCGAAGGCAGACGCTTAACGACTGAGCCACCCAGGTGCCCCACTGTGATTCTTCTTGTTGTACAGACTTTGTAGTGAGGACTCCTTCCTGCTGCTGGACAACAGTGTTGAAAACCATTAGCAGCCCAGATAGTTGGCTCGTAAGGAAAGAACATGATGTTTTAGGGTTGAAGGAGAGAAATAGAGAAGACTAATAATAGGAGAGATCCCTTCTGAAAAGCCAGTGGTTTTGAATAAAATGGACGCAATCAAGGTGGGGACGAGCAGAATTGTTCACATATCTACTGGGGTTTAGGGACTGTCTCACATAAAAAGGTAAAAGATTCATTATTGCCCAATTACTAACTCTTTGTATAGAAAAAAAGGTGTAACAATTCTAGCTCACCTCCCCTATGACTGACTGCAGCACTCATAACTCACAAACACACCCTGTGATAGGCAGAAATCTAAGATGACCCCCAAGATTCCTGGCGCCTGGTGTACATGCCTTGCATAATCCCTTCTTTGAGTGTAGGTGGGACCAATTAATATTATGGGAGATCACCAAATGGGAGATTATCCTAGGTGGGTGGGCCTGACCTAATCAGGCAAGCACTTTAAAAGGAAGCCCCCAGGGGCACCTGGGTGGCTCGGTCGGTTAAGTGTCTGCCTTCGGCTCGGGTCATGATCCCGGATTCTGGGATCGAGCCCCAAGTCGGGCTCCCTGCTCAGTGGGGAGTCCGCTTTTCCCTCTCCCTCTACCCCTCCCACGCTTGTGCTCTCTCTCACTCTGCTCTCTCTCTCAAATAAATTTCAGCTCAGGTCATGATCTCAGGGTTGTGGAACTGAGCCCCACGTTGGGCTCCTCCCTCAGTGGGGGGTCTTCTCAATATTCTCTCTCTCCCTCTGCCCCGATCCCACCACCCACTCTCTCAAATAAAGAAATCTTTAAAACAAACAAAAATAAGAGCCGGGGGCCTGGGTGGCTCAGTCGTTAGGCGTCTGCCTTCAGCTTGGGTCGTGATCCCGGGGTCCTGGGATCGAGCCTTGCATCCGGCTCCCGGCTCCCGGCTCGGCGGGAAGCCTGCTTCTCCCTCTCCCACACCCCAGCTTGTGTTTCTGCTCTCGTTAACTCTCTCTGTCAAATAAATAAGTAAAATCTTTAAAAAATAAATAAATAAATAAGAAACAGCTTGTGAACTTGGAAGAGGACACTGAGCCTCAGATGAGACCCACTTCTGCTCATCCAGTTTTCAGTCTGGTGACAGGACCCAGCTAACCTGTACCCAGACTCCTGCCCCATGGAGACTGCAAGACAATAAATGTGAATTGTTTCAAGCTCCTAAGTTGGTGGTAATTTTTTACATGGCAAGAGGAAACTAATATACCCGCATATCAAAAGACCCTGAAAAATCTGGGCAAAGCCTTCAGCCAGGTTCTTGTCTTGGCTCACACAAGAATTCAGACAGACCTGCTTTGTTCCCAAGGGATTTGAAACAAAAATCACAGACCAAAGTGGAAAATAAAAATATTATTTAGCAGACCGTAGAAAAAATAGTATTAGAAGTTTCAATCTAGTAAACATGTTTTTGTCCAAAATCCAATGTGGGATAAACCAGCGTCTATCATTATACCCCAAATTTCCTTTTTTTTGTTTATTTTTTAAATTATTTTTTTATACCCCAAATTTCCTAATGTAATGCCAGAAAGTATACCTCATTGCACCTTCTTTCCAAATATGATCCTAACCTACTAAGTGATGGCCTGAAGATCAGCGTTAACTGTTTAGCCAAAGTGATATATTTTATTTGTAAAAGTCACAACATGAGTTTTCTTTACACTCCTAATAGCAGAAACCCACTTTTGTCATTTCCTATTGAGTAATAATTGGGAATATTTTAAACTGGCTATAAACTTAAGCAGCACAAGATTAGAAATGGCCTAAACTGTCCATCGATAAGATCTGATGAAATTAAGGCAAGTCTATACTCCAGAATGATAAGTAATCATTAAAAAGAGGTAATAACACAATCATGTTCAAGATATAATGGAAAACCTAGGGGCGCCTGGGTGGCTCAGTCGTTAAGTGTCTGCCTTCAGCTCAGGTCATAATCCCAGGGTCCTGGGATCGAGCCCCGCATCGGGTTTCCTGCTTGGTGGGGAGCCTGCTTCTCCCTCTCCCACTCCCCCTGCCTGTGTTCCTTCTCTCACTGTGTCTCTCCCTGTCAAATAAATAAAATCTTCAAAAAAAAAAAAAAGATATAATGGAAAAACTAAAGAGGTAAGATAACGTTTACAGGATGTTACCATTTGAGTGTTAAGTCTGTATACACTTGCCTCCATGTGGATAAATATCTATATAAATATCTGTGAGAACCCGATACTAAATTAAGAAACAGAAGTGGGAGACCTATTTTTTTACCATTTACTTTTTGTTTCTTTTGAATATTGTATTGTGTGTATCATCTATTTTTTAAAATACTAATTTTTTTTTTTTAAGATTTTATTTATTTATTTGACAGAGAGAGACACAGCGAGAGAGGGAACACAAGCAGGGGGAGTGGCAGAGGGAGAAGCAGGCTTCCCGCCGAGCAGGGAGCCCAATGTGGGGCTCGATCCCAGGACCCTGGGACCATGACCTGAGCTGAAGGCAGACGCTTAACGACTGAGCCACCCAGGCGCCCCTAAAATACTAATTTTTAAAAAATAAGCCAACTTCAGAAAAATCTGTGCTTTTAAGAAATACACAGATTGTCCCCTCTCATGCTCTCTATCTCATTCTCTCTCAAATAAATAAAATCTTAAAAAAAAAAAAAATACACAGACTGTCTTCAAAACCTTAAGACAAGTTAGTGCTCTAATCTTGTTCTACTAAATTATTTACGTCACTATAAGAAAATAAAGTCTTTCCCCTGTAGATGCTAGTGATTCATCTAACAACTCTGATTGTCTCCAGAAAGTTTATGTATATTTATGTGCAAGGGAGGGCTCAGGTGCCCCTAAGGAAGTCTCCTGAAGATGGGATGAGGGCTTGGTCATTAACCCAGCAGCACCTGAAGGCAGACTCACAGGACAGGACACAAGGGCTCCACAGGGATGAGTTTCTCAACCTCTCGTCCCTCTACCACCTGGTATGTGGGCACTGACTAGGGCTTCCAAGTGGCCCCATGTCACCCACTTGGTAGGGCACAACACTAAATGTCAAAAGAGCAAGCAAAGAAACCCCCAGCCAGGATGTAAGCCTTCAAACTATGCAGGACAAGACTTATAAGTTCATGGGGGGTGGGGTGGGAGGGATGGGGTGACTGGGTGATGGACACTGGGGAGGGTGTGTGCTCTGGTAAGCGCTGTGAATTGTGCAAGACTGTTGAATCTCAGATCTGTACCTCTGAAACAAATAATGCAATATATGTTAAGGAAAAAAAAAAAAGAAGAAGAAGGTAGCGGGAGGGGAAGAATGAAGCGGGGGAAATCGGAGGGGTAGACGAACCATGAGAGATGATAGACTCTGAAAAACAAACTGAGGGTTCTAGAGGGGAGGGGGGTGGGAGGATGGGTTGGCCTGGTGATGGGTATTGAGGAGGGCACGTTCTGCATGGAGCACTGGGTGTTATGCACAAACAATGAATCATGGAACACTTCATCTAAAACTAATGATGTAATGTATGGGGATTAACATAAGAATAAAAAAAAAAGACTTATAAGTTCATGTCATCTAAGGAGATGCCTTGAGACAAAGGGAAAAAAAGGTTTCTTTTTAAAGCTGTGGAAGGAAAACCATGCACAGGGGACAGACCATGTGGAGATGCACAAGGAACGGCAGCCACATGACAACAGAGGCAGATTGGGAGCGATACTTCTACAAACCAAGGAACTCCACAAAGATTCCTGGCAAATGCCGGAGCTAGAAGAATCAAGAAAGGATTCTCTCTAACAGGTTTCAGAAGTAAGCCTGGCCTGGCTTGATTTCAGACCTCTAGCCTCCAGGGCTGTGGGACAATTTCTGTTATTTTAAGCCACCCAGTGTGTGGCACTTCGTTACTACTAAACAGCAGCCCTTAGAAACAAATACGCTGACAAAAAAGCCTTTGTGAGTCTTCACTAGCCCATTCCCTAAACAGATAGTGAAAAAGGTGCTCAATATTATTAGTCATTAATGAACTGCAAACTAAAACAATACTGACGAACATTTCATAGTCCTCCGGAAGACTGACAGCACTCAAAGTGAGGGAGGGCGTGGAAGAACCAGAGCTGTCCGCCACAGCCGGAGGCCACATTAAGTGGTAGCACCACTTTGACAATTCTTACTAAATTAAATATACGTCTACCCTATGGCCCAGCAATTCCACTCCTAAGTATTTACCCAAGGGAAATGAAAATATATGTCTACAAAAGGATCTCTATAAGCAATCTTATAATAGTCAAATACTGGGAACGACCCAAAAGTCATCATCAGGGGAATGGACAGCCTGTGGCATATCCATACAATGACCTCCTGCTCAGCAGCAAAAAGGAACAAGCTATGGGCTCATGCAACGGTAAGGGTGAACTTCTAGAGCATTCTATTAAGCAAAAGAAGCTAGTCTCAATAAAACAAAAGACTGCCAGGGTGTTGCTTTTTTAAAGTAAGTATGTGTTAAAGATTTTATTTAAATCGCTATTAAAGGGGAAACCAGTAAGGTGTTGCAAGCAATTAAAACAACAATCCAGGGCGCCTGGGTGGCTCAGTCGTTAAGCGTCTGCCTTCGGCTGAGGTCATGATCCCAGGGTCCTGGGATCGAGTCCCACATCGGGCTCCCTGCTCGGCAGGAAGCCTGCTTCTCCCTCTCCCACTCCCCCTGCTTGTGTTCCTGCTCTCGCTATCTCTCTCTGTCAAATAAATAAAATAAAAATAAAAAAAATCTTTAAAACAACAATCCAAACAAAGCCACATTTTTTTTTAAAGATTTTATTTTTTATTTATTTATTTGAGAGAATGAGAGACAGAGAGCACGAGAGTGAAGAGGGCAGAGGGAGAAGCAGACCCCCTGCTCAGCAGGGAGCCCGATGCGGAACTCAATCCCGGGACTCCAGGATCATGACCTGAGCCGAAGGCAGTCGCTCAACCAACTGAGCCACCCAGGCGCCCACAAAGCCACATTTTTATTTATTTCTTTTTAAAAGATTTATTTAATTTTACAGAGAGAGAGAGAGAACATGCATATGTGCACATGCGTGAGCAGGAGGTGGGGAGAGAGAGATCTCAAGCAGACTCTGAGCTGAGCACAGAGCCCAATGTGAGGCTTGATCCCAGGACCCCGAGATCAAGACCTAAGCCAAAATCAAGAGCCGGAGGCTTCACCGACTGGCACCCCTTAAGATTCTATTTGTTTATCTGTTTGTTTAAAAGATTTTATTTATTTGACAGAGAGACACACAGTGGGAGAGGGAACACAAGCAGGGGGAGTCAGAGAGGGAGAAGCAGGCTCCCCGCGTAGCAGGGAGCCCGATGCGGGACTCGATCCTTGGACCCTGGGACCATGACCTGAGCCAAAGGCAGACGCTAAACGACTGAGCCACCGAGGTGCCCCAAGATTTTATTTTTTAAGTAATCTCTCCACCCAACGTGGGGCTCAAACTCACAACCTTGAGGTCAAGAGTCATGCACTCCACCCACTGAGCCAGCCAGGTGCCCCTACAATCACATTTTTAAATCAGAAGTATTGAAATGAAGTATTCAAATGAAAGCAAAACTGGATCCTTCTACACTGGAGAAGGGAAGTCGATAAAACCTGCACTGGAAATAGTTTACTTGAGTATCTATAAAAAGTATTTGTAGTTTATTTTTTGTTGCTGAGGTATAATTGACATACATTATATTTGTTTCAGGTGTACAACACAACAATTCAGTATTTGTATACTGATCGTTGCGAAATGATCACCACAATGAGTCTACATGATTCCATAAACTAAAAGAAAAGACAAAACTAAGATGACAGAAGTCAGAAAGGACTGGGGAAAGACAGGGGAATGCCCGGAATGTTCTGAAGTGATGGGAATGTTTATACCTTGTTTTGGGTGCTGGTTACCTGGGTCTGTACAATTTTTAAAACTCAGTAAACTTAACATTTAAGATGTTATACTTCCATTAAAAGGGAAGGTCCAATATAATAATTGAATCAGGGAAGAATCATCAATGGACACTAAAACAATAAGGTAAAAGTTGTTGGGGAACAGGACATTTGCTTAATGCCAAAGCATCATGCCTCAAGGGAAAAACCTACCTGCTCCATGGTAGTCACCACCTCACCCAAGGGACCAGGCTATAGCAGCATTCCCAGCAGGACAACTGTTATGTGCCTTACGATACAATGCATTAGAAATTAGCACCACCTATGAAATATCCTTGCCAAAATGTAGGACTTGAATCTAATCAAGCCTCTAGACCAAATTTCCAGGATACAGAAAATATAAGGAACAGAAGAACAGTCAAGTGACACCATGAAGAAAAATCAGACAAATCCAGAATGTAGGATATTCTGCAAGACAAGTGGCTTGGACTCACAGTATCACTGAGGGGTGAGATGGGGGGATGTATAAGAAGACTGTTCTAGATTAAAAGAAACAGACATAAAAACCAAATGTGGGCATCTGGCTGGCTCAGTAGGTAGAGCATGGGAATCTTGATCTTGGGATCATGAGTGCAAGCCTCACAGTGGGTGAAGAGCCTACTTAATTAAAAAAGGGGGGGGCATATAGTATTTAAAACAAAAAACAAAAAAAATGTAATGTACAAACTTTAATTAAATCCTAGTTTAAAGGGAAAAAAAGGCCACAAAAGGGGCACTGGCTGGCTCAGTTGGTGGAGTGTGAGACTTGATCTTGGGGTTTGAGCCCCACACTGGGTGTAGGGATTACTTAAAAATAAAAAAAAATTTTAAGGCCATAAAAGCTCTTTGGGGACAAATGGGCAAATTCAAATCAGGGAACCAGATATTAGATATTACAGGATTATTATTAATTTTTAAGGTGTGATAACAGTATCATAATTATATACAGAATGTTCCCATTCTTAGGAGATGCAGGCTACAGGCTTAAGTATTTAAAGGTAGGATGTCATAACTCTGCAACTTACTTTCATAATAGAGAAAGAAATTTTATTTACACAGACATATGTACCACTTAAGAAATGGCAGAGTGTTCGGCATCAGGGAAATCCAAATCAAAACCACGAGATAACACCTCACACCAGTCAGAATGACTAAAATTAACAAGTCAGGAAACAATAGATATTGGCAAGGATGTGGAGAAAGGGGAACCCTCCTACACTGTTGGTGGGAATGCAAGCTGGTGCAGCCACTCTGGAAAACAGTATGGAGGTTCCTCAAAAAGTTGAAAATAGAGCTACCCTATGACCCAGCAATTGCACTACTGGGTATTTACCCCAAAGATACAAACGTAGTGATCCGAAGGGGCACCTGCATCCCATTGTTTACAGCAGCAATGTCCACAATAGCCAAACTATGGGAAGAGTCCACATGTCCATCAGCAGATCAATGGATAAAGAAGATGTGGTATATATATACAATGGAATATTACGCAGCCATAAAAAAATTATGAAAAACTGCCATTTGCAATGACGTGGATAGAACTAGAGGGTATTATGCTAAGCAAAATAAGTCAATCAGAGAAAGACAATTATCATATGATCTCACTCATATGTGGAATTTAAGAAACAAAACACAAGATCATAGGGGAAGAGAGGAAAAAATAAAACAAGACAAAATCAGAGAGGGAGACAAACCATAGGAGACCCTTTTTTTTTTTTTTTTAAAGATTTTATTTATTTATTTGACAGAGAGAGAGATAGCGAAAGCAGGAACACAAGCAGGGGGAGTGGGAGAGGGAGAAGCAGGCTTCCCGCGGAGCAGGGAGCCCGATGCAGGGCTCGATCCCAGGACCTGGGATCATGACCTGAGCCGAAGGCAGATGCTTAACGACTGAGCCACCCAGGTGCCCCCCATAGGAGACTCTTAATCATAGGACACAAACTGAGGGTTGCTGGAGGGGAGGGGCATGGGGGGATGGGGGAATGGGGGAACTGGGTGATGGACATTTTTTTTTTTTTAAAGATTTTATTTATTTATTTATTTGACACAGAGAGACAGCAAGAGAGGGAACACAAGCAGGAGGAGTGGGGGAGGGAGAAGCAGGCCTCCCGCCGAGCAGGGAGCCCAATGCAGGGCTCGATCCCAGGACCGAGATCATGACCTGAGCCGAAAGCAGTCGCTTAACCAACTGAGCCACCCAGGCGCCCTTGGGTGATGGACATTAAGGAGGGCACGTGATGTAAGGAGCACTGGTTATTATATAAGACTAATGAATCGCTGACCTCTACCTCTGAAACTAATAACACACTGTATGTTAATTAATTGAATTTTAAAAAATTTAAAAAAAGAAATGGCAGTGTTAACAATTGTCGATACAGAATATATGGGTGTTCACTGTACACATCTTTCAAATTTTCTGTATACTTAAAAGGCTTCATAATTAAAAAACTGGAACATAATGAAGTCAAAGGAGTCTAAATGTAATGTGGTACCTTCCTGGAACAGAAAAACGACGTTAGCAGAAAAGCTGGTAAAATACGAATCAAGTGTACAATATAGTGAGTATTACTGTACTAATGCAAATTTCCCAGTAAAGGTACCATGGTTTTATAAGATGTCAACATCAGGGGAAGCTGGATAAAGGGAACTCCCTGTACTATCTCTGGGAATTGTCTATAAACCTAAAATCATTCCAAAATAACAAGTCCTTAAAAAGCGGCAACCAGTATGCAAAAGCTACAAGTTTTTATTTTATTTTAGTACGTGTATAATCGAACAACTTCAGGATCCAATTTCTACAACAATGACCTTCCACACGTCTCTAATTTGGCACAGAGACTCCAACCAGGAAGCACGTTTCCACGGGACCACGTATCGGGCAGAAGGGAAGCACGTCCATGCCCGCTGCCCGGACACCAGTGCCGCGGGTCAGACAGGCCTCGGTCCTCGGAGGAGGGTGAAGCCGCCCTCTGGGCAATAGCCCCCTTGTTCTCCTGGCTCCGGGAGCTTTCCTTAGTTCAGCAGAGATGCGGGCTGCACCGTCTGCTTGTGCAGCACTGACTGAAGAACTGCAAAGAGGAGGAACCAGCAGCATCAATGTACGTGCCCTGCCGGGTCTGCAGAGGGCCCAGCGGGCCCACAGCCCTCCAGCCGCGCCCACCTGTGCAGGCAGAAGCACACGGACCTAGCTCCAGCCACAGCAGCGTCTTGCCATGCTTGGGGCGTCTTAAAAGCTGTTCGTGCGTATTATCTCATTTAATCCTGGTGCCTGGTGCTAGGTCTCATCTTACAAAGGACTGGGGGACACCTGCCCCCATCCCCACCTTCGCTGAGTTATAAACACTTCACCCAAAGGTCCCTCTCTAACCACAGGAGATCCTGGTGCCTCTCCCCTCCAGACACCCTAACACCCAACTTCCTCCAACACCAGCTCTTGGCTTCATGGCAGCCCTGCAACCAGTCCTTCCCTCAATATGTCTGCAGTCCTTCCACTGTGAATGGACGTGGCTGAAATCCAAGGACCGTGTGGTGGGTAAGAGCACAGAGCATGGAGTCCCATGGTTCGTGTGCAGTCTCTGCCCCACCAGACACCATTGTGTGACCCTGGCCAGGCTCCTCACTCTGAGCCTTAGGTGACTCGTGTGGAAAAGGGAGATCATCTCACTACGTAGCTTGCAGGGTTGTTTGAAGACTAAATGAAATTACCCCATGCCTGCCACATGATGAGAACTCAATGCATGGTACCCACTACTCTTATACCTTGTATAGGCATGCTTCACGTTTTCACTCTTGTTTTTAAAAATGTTTTCTCTATTACTCCTGGAATTTGGGGCTGAGAGGGCCCTCAGAAGCCAGAGAGGGCCATCTTAGGGGTAAGGAAAATTCTCAAAATTTCCCCAAAATGAGGTCTGTCACATGAGGATCTTCAGATGAGACAGACTGTCTAGGTTCCCAGGAGGGTAGGAATCACAACCCTATGTCTGTTCCATGTCTTGCCACCATTTTATAAACACACATCCTTTATACTACAACCACAGCATGTATATCTTACAAAACTATGTTTGACTAAAACATAGAAGATGAAACTTCACTTTATTTTTTTAAAGTAAACTCTACCTCTAACATGGGGCTTGAACTCATGACCCCAAGATCAACCGACAGAACCAGCCAGGTGCCCCAAGGATTGAGACTTTAAAATGGCAGTAAATGTCATGGAAAATGTGTCCTGCATGAAGAACAGAGAGGGAAAAAGGCTTATTTTCCTAAGAGCTGGGGCTTAGACACCAAATCTCAAAAAAGAACAGTGACCAAGAAGAACTCTGGGCAGCGCCTTTACTTGGGCTCAGTAAGCCTGAATGCCTAGAAATGAAGTCAGCAAAATGCCTGCTTGGCTGCCTTACCCAAGCCAGAGTGCATCTCAGCTCCTACCACCACCTTTGTGCCTTGGGGGGCCTGGGGGCAGCTTGGGGGCATCTGGCCTCATCTCTCCCGGCCATACAGGAGGAAAGGCAGCACCAGGCCTGCACTGGGGAGGAAGACAGAGGCAAAGCCTCAGAAGTAGGGCTGTGTATCAATCATCAGGACCTTAAGTCTGAAAGGTCAGGTCCCTGTCCTCCTGCCAGGCGGCAGGGAGGCTGTGCATCTCCCTGAGCCAAGCAGAAACAAAGTGCACACCTCTGAATGACATCAGCAATACACAGGCGCATAGGTACATGACATTCAACCTCCTGAGAAGATTCTCCCTTTGCCAACTCCTTGCAATCCTCCTGAAGAGTCACAGTCAGGGAGAGAGTTTCTAGCAGTGCTGGTGTTCCATTGACACCTCCCTGGCCCTTAGTAATCTCCTTTCTTAACTAGAGGGAGAGCAAGCCTTCAGCTCAGAGACTGAGACAGGCAATAGTTTCTGGCAGGAATACTCTTTTGTGTTCTCTTTATTAGGGTTATCTTCTATTTTACAGCGACTGACAATAATGTCCATTTATGTCAGAGATATATTTCCCTTAAGTACATTTGCAGCTTTAAAGGCCGGGGGGGGCGGGGAGCAGACTAGGAAATAATGGATTTCTATATGGTAAAAACATCACACACTTTCCTGCCTACCGCTATAGGCTCTTGTCACATCCAGTAGCTTAGAACTACACTGACCATTTAGGTAGCCACTAGCCACAGGTGACTACTGTATAATTACTATGTGATGATACTCAGTTAAATTAATTACAACTAAACACAATTGAAAATTCAGTTCCTCAGTCTTATCAGCCACGTTTTAATAGCCACATGTGGCCCACAGCTATCATAGTAGACCATACAGCTGTAGAACATCTCCTCTGTTGCAGAAAGGGCCACCGGACAGCATGAGCCTAGAATGCCACTCCCAGCTCACCTGGCTACTCACCTGGAGGTGGTGCGAGAAGGCCTGGTTTCTCCCCAAGTAGTGGACGCTTGGCACGCTTGGGATGGGGGCATCCCAAAGGAGCAGATCTCTTGGAGGGGGCTGCTGGAAGCAGGGGAGGGGCAAACAGACCTTTGGGGTTGCCCAATCCTGCAAAGAACGAAAACCAAAACATAAACAGGAAGATACGTGATGAACCTGGTTCCAGCTGCTCTCCCCAAAGGGACTTTTCCTTAATCTTTAGAAAGGGGCTGAGCAGGGAGCACCTGCCACACACAAATCTCAGCTCCTCCGAGCTCTACCAAGTCCTCTCTGGGTCCAGACTAGGCCTCAGTGTTTATCCAGGGGCTGGCAAACTAGAGTCTGGGGGCCAAATCCAGCCTGCTGTCTGTTTTGGTACGACCTGTGAGCTGAGATGGTTTTCTTGTTTTTAAATGGTTATATAAGTATGTACATAATATCCTTAACTTTGCTTCTTGACCTGTAAACACTAAAAATTAACATATTTACTATCTGGCCCTTTAAGAAGTTTATAAACCCTTCGTCTAGTCCATGCGTGCATGCATGTCTTGACATCCTGATTCTCCACCCTCACCTTTTCACAAGTGGGTTTTGTTCCAAATGTTGTTACACTTGGACTATATTTTCTCAAACATCAGAAGCAGTAAGGTTTCCAGACAGGTCATAAAGGCAGATCCGTAACACATGTGAAGTACTCTGTTCCTGAGAATCTAACATCCATCCTCCGGAACACTGGCCTGGACATGGTCATGGCCTAGCACTCTGTCACCCTCCCTTGGGCAGTCAATCTGCCCTGCTATCCTCACCCTGTTGAACAGGGCATTTTTTTCACAGTTCATGCCAAGGCCCTGAAGCAAGCACCTAGCCCTTTCTGAGGGTCTGAAAGAATTTTGTTTTTAAACTTTCGGCAATGATAAGAAGCATTCAGAGCAAAAAGATCTCCTGAGCCCTTCTCTTCTTAACTCACTCACTTCTCACAGGAACCAGGTGGTAAGAATGCCCAGGGGTGGACCAAGGGACTGGGCTGAGGCACACGGGAGCGTGGTGAGTGCAGCAGAAGGAAAGGAAGGAACACAGGGTAGCAGGAAAGCCCAGGCTGTGACGGGAACAGAGAAAACTTGAAACTATACTCCCAATCATCCCAAAAGTCACCAGGTCAGAAAGGGAGGGGGCACAGAAATGTTCGCCCCTAGGGCTGTGGATCGTCAACACAGACTGACTTTGCCAATAAAAGACATACACATGTACAGCGACCAAAGCAAGAGGACACATTCCCTCTATTTTGATCCACAATAATAGTCAAAGTGCAAATACTGCACTCATAAGAGTTTTGGCTAAAATGATCCCTGCTCACATAAAAGACCAAAGCAATATTTGACTCTTAGGCACAAATGCATCCGAGGTCCAAATTTTATTTAAGGCCCAGGAGAAAAGCCGCCTTTCCACAAAGTCTTCACTGCCATCTTTGTCTTTAACATGGCAGACTGAAAACATGCTCTCATCCAGTTTCTTCTCTGCTCCCACTGTTAATACACAAGGAGAACAGAAGAGACAAGAGTGTACGAATATTTGGAAGATGAGGAACAGGGGGAGTAGGGACTAAGTAGAGGAAGCTGCATTGTAGGTGCCTACAGAGGAGTTAAAACTCTACCCTTGGGGCACCTGGGTGGCTCAGTCAGTTAAGCAGCCAACTCGTGATTTCAGCTCAGGTCATGATCTCAGGGTCGTGGGGTCAAGCCCTGTGTCAGGCTCCGCACTCAGCGGGGAGTCTGCCTGTCCCTCTCCCTCTACTCCTTGCCCTGCTCACGCGTGCACGTTCTCTCTCTCTCAGTCTTAAAACAAACAAAAAAACCTCTTTACCCTCAACAGGCAGAAAAGGCTCAGACACCAGATACCCCAGGAACCACAGGCATAATGGACACTGGGCTTGACTGGAACTCTGTACCCCAAGTGGTTAGTGCCACACCCAAGTCTCCTCCCAGAGGGAAGAGATGGATGTCTGATGAACAGGCTTGAGCAGCAGGATCCAGTTCTGCTGGAAGTGAGGCAACTCTGGGGATTTTCAGTTATGTAAGTCAGTCAGGTCTCCTTGTTTGAAGCTGAGTTAGGTCCCTGTCACTTACCATGGAAGGAGTCCACAGTAATACAACCTCATTTTAGGCAGATGTCAGATACTTTTTATGCCAACTACTCAGAAAAGCCTGGAAAACACTATGGGATTCAGAGTGCCTATTAAGGGAACACCATTTAAGCCATCCTCAATGCGGCCTCCAACCTTGATAGGAGAGCTCCTCTACACTTCCCCCGTGTTAAAACTTAGGCAACTCATTCAAGAGGAATGGCACCCACTGAAACCCCAGGTGTCTCCCCTAGTCTTCTGAAATCCTAGCATTCACTGAGAATATGCCAATGAACACTGCAATTGCTCTCAACTGTCCTGCTCTCTCAGAGCCACTGCGAGCTCTTATTCCTGGAGTGAAGCACTGACCTGGTGGTGGAAGGAGAGCCCCTCCTGGTCTGTCCCCTAACAATGGGGGCTTGGCAGGAAGGGGGGGATGAGGGCCCGAGAAGGACGGCTTTCCAGGGGTTGGAAGAAGTGGAGGCGGCTTGCCCACGACAGGGGTATTCCTGCCCTGAAATGAGGAATGATCACTGCTAGCCAAAGACTCGAGCATCTCAAAGCCTGGAAAAATGAAGAAAATAAATGGTCACCAGAAGTCTGCTGCAGAGGCTGGTGAGCTGCACAAGGAACAACTCGGGGAATTCAAGGAAGCCAGTTTTTTTCTGACTTGGAGGTTTCTATGATCAAAGAGAAACAGGATGTTAACTAGACTTGTTGCGGTCATCATTAGATGATATATACAAATATCAAATCATTATGCTGTGTATCAGTAACAGAATATGTCAATTATACTTAATCAATTAATAAATTACATAAGCACTCAGGGAAAAAAAAACCTATTGTGTTTTAAGTTTATGAGGCCCCCAACCCTGAGAAAGTAAGTACAATGAAAAATGTATAAAAATAAAATACAGGGGCGCCTGGGTGGCTCAGTTGGTTGGGCGACTGCCTTCGGCTCAGGTCGTGATCCTGGAGTCCTGGGATCGAGTCCCGCATCGGGCTCCCTGCTCGGCGGGGAGTCTGCTTCTCCCTCTGCCCTCTTCCCTCTCGTGCTCTCTGTCTCTCATTCTCTCTCTCAAATAAATAAATAAAATCTTAATAAATAAATAAATAAATAAATAAATAAATAAATAAATAAATAAAAAAAATACAATACATTCGGGGCGCCCAGGTGGCTCAGTTGGTTAAGCGTCTGCCTTCGGCTCAGGTCATTATCTCAGGGTCCATGGATTGAGCCCTGCTCAGCGGGGAGTCTGCTTCTCCCTCTCCCTCTGTGCTCTCTTACTTTCTCTCTCTCTCTCAAATAAATTAATAAAATCTTCAATAAAATAAAATACATTCTACATTTTATAAGATGAATGATTTCTTTAAAGCTTTAACATGGCCCTAGAAGTTCAGCTATGTTTCCCCACAGGGACAAGTGATTATTATTTCTTCTCACCTACTCAACTCAAAACAAGTAAACTGAAAAGTCACCATTTTAACGAGTTTGGCTCATAACTGGAATGCTCTTTACAACCTTCAAGATTAGGAACTACTTCTTTATGTTTACCATACACTTAAAAGATAATCTACAAATGTATCAATTAACAAGCTGAAACTTTGAATCACAAAAGTAAACTGATTAGGAACAGAAACTATTTCCAACGAGTCCATCTATCTATACAGAAGTCATCCTATTTATATATTAAAAATCTGATTCAAGGGACGCCTGGGTGGCTCAGTTGGTTAAGCGACTGCCTTCGGCTCAGGTCATGATCCTGGAGTTCCGGGATCGAGTCCCGCATCGGGCTCCCTGCTCAGCAGGGAGTCTGCTTCTCCCTCTGACCCTCCCCCCTCTCATGCTCTCTCTCTATCTCATTCTCTCTCAAATAAACAAATAAAATCTTTAAAAAAAAAAAATCTGATTCAAAAGGAAATTCAGCTTCAAAAAAAGCATTTTCGTCTATAAAGGTTACACATTAAAATAGTGTAATTCCTATGTGGAACATGTTCCTATCAGACACCTTTATATAACAGAAGTATAGTCTCTCAATTAAATAAAAAATTCTTAGCATTCTTTCACATATGGATTTGCAGAATAGGAATTCCTGGGATTTAAAATGGGGAGGGAAAACAGTGCCAAATACCTTCCAGTTGCCCTTTCCTGGTCTTCAGGTAGTCAATGAGCAGATTCAACTCATTCCCATACAAATGCATTCCCTCACTCAACAGGAAGAGAAGGCGTTGAATGCCCGAAGGGACAGAGTAGCTGGTCAGGCGCTCCCGAGCCAGGAAGTCGTCCACCAGATCTCCAGCCTGCAGAGCAATTCTAGCACATTCCTGCTGCTCCCGTTTTGAGAAAAATCTCCTGTATTCTTTAGCCACCAGCTCCAGGGCATCTTCCAGGGGCATATGACGATGTACTAGGGACAAGAAAGAGCCTGCTTTATATCACATGTGTGCCCTGATTCCTTTTAAAATCAGAAAATAACATAGTTAATCCAACTACATGTCGTTTAAACTGTGTCAGCTTTCAGTACAGATGTGACTGTCTACTGATCCAACTGGACTGGGACCCTCCAAAGCAGGTGCCCTGTCAATTGCACAATCAAACATTACATTGTTTCAAAATTATAACATGTGCAGCTTGGTTTACTGTTTCCATACAGACCCGCTTTTCACAATTGGACAGCTTCACACTACACTGATAGAGAGAGATGGAAAGAAAGAGAGCAGAAACAGGTTCCATGTGTATCAATGGGAATTCTTTTTTTTTTTTTTTAAGATTTTATTTATTTATCTGACAGAGAGAGTGATAGTGAGAGCAGGAACACAAGCAAAGGGAGTGGGAGAGGGAGAAGCAGGCTTCCCGCCAAGCAGGGAGCCCAATGAGGGGCTCCATCCCAGGACCCTGGGATCATGACCTGAGCCGAAGGCAGACGCTTAACGACTGAGCCACCCAGGCACCCCTGCAATTTTTTTTTAAGATTTTATTTATTTATTTTACAGAGAGAGAGACAGCAAGAGAAGGAACACAAGCAGGGGGGAGTGGGAGAGGGAGAAGCAGGCTCCCCGCCGAGCAGTGAGCCCGATGTGGGCCTCGATCCCAGGACCCTGGGATCATGACCTGAGCCGAAGGCAGACGCTTAACGACTGAGCCACCCAGGTGCCCCGTCAATGGGAATTTTAACGCTAAACAAATCTAGCCTAAAAAAAGGCAGGATGCAACGTCAACCATCGCTGGCTACTAGAAAAGTTTAAAGGGAAAAAAAAAACCCTAAAAGCAAGGTATTTGATTTGGTTCCAGCAATCCAGGTGGATAATTTGAGACAAGCGTGATTCACAGAAAAAAACAAGTGGAAGCAGAGAACAGAGCCTTCAGAGAGGCGAGCAGGTGAGAAATAGGGCTGCTGGTTTTCATTACACACCTTTTAGTGTTCCTCTCTTCACTCTGTATGTGTAATACTTTGAAAAAAGGCAGACAGACAGACAGACAGACATGTAGTGCAGGGCTTCTAGGCTCTGTCGCTGCAGGCCGAGGAGTAACCCACAATCCTCTACGTGGCTCTGCAATCTTTAGCTCAGGCCTATGGGATCTTAAATCATGTTAAAAGCCTTTCCAGGTCAGGTCCGAGTGCTCCAGGCCCTAAATACTACATATAAAATAAATTCTAGACACTAGGAATGGCTTCTATGTAACTTAATGGCTGTAGTCAATGCATAGGTGTCTTCTAATCTCTCCTAGGTTTACCTACTGAGAATAAGACTTCATAAAAGTTTAATTTTAGATGAGAGGCCCCTACCCTGTCTTGCCATGTATCACATCTAAACAAATTTAGGATCCAAGGGGCACTACAGAGCTACAGTGGAGATTATGGTATTTGGTTAAATCTTAAACTGTTTATTAAGGTTACATTTAGGAAGAAATATGAATGTATATTTGCCTACAGGTGCTGAAGCTTCATTGTTTGACTGTCTTAAATGTTTGTCTCAGCACAGAAGCAGCTCCATGGGCTTGTGAATAATGGCTGCATGCAAGGTATAAAACAAACTGTCAGCAATAATGCAATGTGAAAGAGAGGCCTACTTACTTTAGTGGTTATTTCCTAAATGATCTTGCATGAATGTAAACAGATGTGATTAGTCCTCTGCACAACCTGTTAAATTAAACTGTTCCCCACCCCCATCCCCAGGAAGTTGGGATTTGTAATTTTTCAAAGTATGCCTTTTCTTTTACATTTTCAGAATTTATGCATGACATAAATGGGGTTAGTCTTATTATTTGTTTAAAATAAATTAGGCATTTTCTACGTTTAGAAAAATCATCATTTCACACTCTCGGGAACAGTACTGAACAGGAGCTGACTAGGTGGGTACAGGCAGCTACATAGGGGCAAAGCAAATGGAATGGTCAGAGGAAAGGATGTCCTGGCACCCCCCAGATTATGGGACGCCGAGTGTTCCTCACTATTGTTTTTTTCAGATCCAACAGTATAGCTGGATTATAGGACATCAGTCTGACACCGACTTCTCTGAAGGTCCCAGAAGCCACAGGCAGGATATAAATTCAGCTACTAGTGCTCCACTAGGTATCTGCCCAGGGGAAAGGTCTCCTGACTTAGCAGTGAAAATCCTACATTGCTATGGAGACTCAAGCTGAGATGCGCCTGCTGGAGAAGCCTGCCTGGCTGCTGCCTACCCAGTAGAGGAAGGAAGCAGGGCTGGCCTGCATCTTGCACAGTGCCCAGTGCAATGAGGAACTCAGGAAGTGTGCACTGCACAGAACAGCACCAAGAGCTTCCACAAAGACAAGAGGACTATAGAACCCAGGCTCGTCTGGGTCTGACTCTAGGGGAGCTGCTGAGGGGCCCTCCACAAGGCAGACCCTCTTCTCTGGAAGCAGCAGCTCTGACCAGGAGGGAAATAGGAGGGTGGTCTAGGATGTGTGCATCTGCCTAAGTCTATGTATTTTGGGGAAGAAAAGGGCTCATTTTCGTGCACTCTCATGAGCCTAAGAATAATGAAATGTTTGAGATATCACAGGAAAGGCAAAGTTAGCAAGAAGGTTAGTCTAAGAGAATGCACGAACATAACTTCTCTTAGACTTACCATTGAGGGCAGAAAAGATGGTGGTGAGATTTGGTCAAAAGTTCCTCTACATAAGAGAACTGCCTTGTTACATAATATTTGGGACAAAACATTCTGGATTCTTAAGTAAGAAGCAATAAAGATGATTTAAGTTTCAGTTACCCTAATACACAGGAGAATACTTTGGGATACCTATTCAAGTCACTTCTTACTCAACTAGATCCAGCTTAGTTACTGACAAATATGAACCTTCAAAGTATACCAGCATATAAAGAAAAACTCTTCATTTTTAAAGCAGGGTCCATTTTAAGTGATAGTTCTAGAGAGCTAAACTTACTTTTGATAGACTCATGAAGCATAATCACGGTGCAAGAGGAAAGTTTTACATTAGACTGTTCAACAAGAATGCAAAATGGGGATCCATCGTCCTTAACTTCCTGGAGTGCTCTTGTAAGACTTGACTCGGAGGAGAGGTGAATCATTTCCACCACAAGGCCGTGATCCTGCAACCGATGACCTATGCCTGTTGCATATTCCCTTAAAAAAACAAAACCACATACCACGCACACAAGAAAAAGGTGGGTTATTATCAATCAAACAAAAGAAAAAAAACCCCTACATCACCAAGCAGTTGTTCCATAGATACTTTGATGACAAATTTAAGTGAGGTATAAGACACTATATTTTTACTGTACTTGGATAAGTGAAGTAGAAGATGCTGTATTTTTTCAAAAATCATGCATGCCCTGCAACTTGTTTTCATTCTTAGACACATTGAAAACATTCAATAGTACATTATCCCTTTGATGGGATCAGTTAAGAGAACTGGAGGCAACTTTAGCCAAACGAAACTTACTTTTTTGAAAATGTGGTGTTCTCATACGGTTGACCACATACAGAATTTTATAAAGAAAGCAGAGTATGTCAAAGCCGTGTTTTTGTGTGGCGTGATACACTGGATAAGCACCACAAACATGGCCAGCATTTTTCAAGATGCAATCATTGATGAAATCATTTCAATTTAAAGACCATGAAAGAAAATGTAAGATTGTTTGAAAGAACAGATAAGACTATTATCTTCAGAAAAATAAGAGAATGCTCATCTACAATTAGTTCTTGGGACAGAGCAGTATTTGTTAAGGTCACTACAACTGCGACAATTCCTTGCTAACAAGTAAATGGATGAGGGGATGCCTGGCTGGCTCAGACAGTGGAGTGTGTGACTCTTTTTTTTTAAGATTTTATTTATTTATTTGACAGAGAGAGAGAAGGAACACAGCAGGGGGAGTGGAGAAGGAGAGGCAGGCCTCCCGCTGAGCAGGGAGCCCGATGCGGGGCTCAAACCCAGGACCCTGGGATCATGACCTGAGCCGAAGGCAGACGCTTAACGACTGAGCCACCCAGGCGCCCCAGGAGTGTGTGACTCTTGATCATGGGGTTGCGAGTTCAAGCCCCGCGTTGGGGGTAGAGTTTACTTAAATAAATAAATAAACAAATAAGTAAATGTATAGCCAAACAAACAAACAAAAAAGAGTAAACGGATGATACCGGAGTTAGCCATCTCGATCAATATCAACCATCCCATAAACAACCTTGGATCAAACCCCAGAGTCCTCTCATCTCCCATTTTCTTTTCTTTTCTTTTTTTTTTTTTTTAAAGATTTTATTTATTTATTTGAGAGCGAGAATGAGAGAGAGAGAGAGCATGAGAGGGGGAGGGCCAGAGGGAGAAGCAGACTCCCTGCAGAGCAGGAAGCCCGATGCGGGACTCGATCCAGGGACTCCAGGATCATGACCTGAGCCGAAGGCAGTCGCTTAACCAACTGAGCCACCCAGGCGCCCATCATCTCCCATTTTCTCAGCCTGGGTCTTCAAGTCCTAGAGAATCCATCCCAGACCTCTCCTTTGGGTTTATGCTTCCCTTCCTGCCCGATACTTGCTTAGAAACCTGCACAGAAACTTAGAAACCTCAAATGACATGATTCCCTGAAACCTCCTTGATTTACCTCCTTGGACCCTACAATGGTAGTTTGCTCTTCCTCTTATGTATCCTCTGCCTAGAGCAGGAACAACTCAGCATATCCCATCTTCCACTTGTTATTTCTGCACGTGTTTTATCTTGTAGGCTGCATGTGGTACAAAAGAGGAACTGTCACTTAATTATCTGTATATTCCTCACTGTGCTTAGCACACATAACGGATACACATTAAATGCATGTTCTGTGTATTAAAAATTAAAATGATGGCAGGAAAAATGGTTTCCATGCAATTTGGGAGAGTAAATGGTGATTTCAGAAAACGAATTCAAGAGGAAAACAAGAAAAACAAGACATGGTTCATATTTACAGAGTGACAGCCCATGAGTCAAAACTATCACAATAATAATTCACATTGGAGAACATGATTTGAAAATTAATTACTGTTTTGGAGTATCAAGGAATGAAGCAGCCAACCAATATATCACTACAAATCTGTCCGACATCGAAGTGACAACAGAGCAGGCAGCAAGACCTAGTTTGCGGACTCTGGCAGATGCAGCCTGCACTCGGCCAAGGAGTCCCTAAGCTGCACCCACCAAGGGTCCTAATCCATGGCTAAATGCCAGAACTGCGGAACACTGGGCAGAAGAGCAGTTTCTGAATACCACCCCAGATGGAGGGGGCGCAGAAAAGCAATCTTGAGGACTCCTCTCCACCAATCAACACCAGCCAGCCTGACTCTGGAGCTGGGAGACTGGCAAGGGCATTAAGGTGCAGGAATCAAATGGCTGCTGGAGCCCATCACAATTCTAAAAGAGCTACAAGGTGCTACAGATCTATGTGATGCTCGCTACAAGTTCCAAGAAAGCTGATTTAGTCAAAGATTAATGTAGTTTCCCTGGTTGATGCAAACGATTGCAGCAAAGTTGCTAAATGTTGAGGGAAAACCAAGCCACTATGCATGCTGAGTCTTTACTGCCTCTGGTTCAAAATTGGTTTAAATTAGCACATGATCAAATTAATCCAGGGCATGCCTGCTTCTCTTTCAATTATTAAAGGGAAATCCCATAATTTTCTAATGTAAAAGGAATTGGCCTCTCCCACCCTCCCCATGCTGTGACTGACCTCATTTCTTCCAGTGCGCTGTCTCCCAAGATCCAACCCAAATACCCTCCAAATGAGATGAAGCTATAATTTTGCTTTTACAAACTCTTACAATAAAGATGCTATCTACAGGGGCGCCTGGGTGGCTCAGTCGTTAAGCATCTGCCTTCGGCTCAGGTCATGATCCCAGGGTCTTGGGATCGAGCCCAGCATCGGGCTCCCTGCTCTGCGGGAAGCCTGCTCCTCCCTCTCCCACTCCCCCTGCTTGTGTTCCCTCTCTCGCTGTGTCTCTCTCTGTCAAATAAATAAAATCTTAAAAAAAAAAAAAATGCTATCTACAAACACATTAGATTTCTGTAAAGCAGATATCACCGAGTAAGAATTCTGAGTCATTTTAAGATTGTCAATTTTCACAAAGAGTGAGAACACCAACGCTGCCTTCTTGCTGAGCTGTTTTGTGCATGCCTGGTCTCCTGTTCAGGAAGGATTAGTTCTCATGTCTGAGTCTGCAGTATCACTCACTCAGCACCTAGCCTGGACTAAGTGTGCATGCCTCCAACCAACCATTTGTATACATGCTCTTTGCCAAGCACTACGAAACCCGACAGAATCCAGAGACACAATTATCATCACACATTAAGTCCCCTGTCTGCCTTCAAGTGCCAGCCAATGTGCGCAAGATCAGGGTACTATGCAGACCCAAAGGACAAGCTGGAGACAGCCAAGAGGGCAGGAGACCAGGCCACAACTGCGCTGAAGTGGCCTGCGTGAGTTACAGGTGTTAAGTGGCCTATACAAGTTACAAGTGTTAGTTGGCCTGCACGAGTTAGAGATGGAGAAGAGGGAACGGGCATCCCACATTGAAGGAAAAATAGCAAGGATAAAGGCTGAAAGGAATTCAACAAGCAGTTAAGAAATGAGAGGAACCTGTCTCTGAAATCAGTGAGGCCAACTTGTGGCGTCCTACACTAGACTGTCAGCGCCCCAAGGCAAAGGTTTGTCTGTTATGCTCACTCAAGTATCCCTAGAGCCTAGAACAGTGCCTGGCACATGGAACCCAGCCTGATAATAGCCTTGGTTTTTTTCCTGATTATGAAATCAATGGATATTCATTGTAGAAAACTCGAGCAATACAGAAAACTGAGTAAGAGAGTAATCATCAGAAACCTCCCCAGCCACAGGATAGTAAACCCAACAGTGCATTCTTGTAATTCCTAGAGCAGTGTTCTAACAGCATTTCCAGAGTCTTTCCATTCTCAGCAACTTATGGATGTAAGGCTGAATACTTAATTATTCCATTTGTACACATTCTCATTTCACAGGCTAGAAAGAAATAAATATACCTCTGTTCATTATTGATAGAAACGATAACGCAATCTGAAGGCCTCTCTCGATCACGCTCTTTCTGAATCACTTGATAAAAGTGCTGGAAAAGCCCTTCTTTCCAAGTGTCCCTGCTGCTGGCATCACCTGAAAAATATTGACATGTTCATGCTCTTGCAAGGGCAAAAGCAATCACTGAAGGTTTTCAGGGTTTTTTACAAAAGTGTAAAGGAATGGCAACACCTCTATAAAGAATAGATGAAGAAAACTGAAGGGGAATCTCAGCAAGACTCTTACCTAACTGAGTGGACTGGGGTCGCTCATGACTTTCTTCGTGCCTTTTTGAATAATCAGCCACATTCCGCCGTAATTCTTTAATGCTATTGGATGCATGAAAATATAATAGTTTGTGCAAATGCAGTCTCCCTCTAAATGTGTCCCCAAAAGCCAAGAAATAAATACCAGGTCACCTGGCGCAATACGTATGCACCAAAAGAAAGGCCGTGTCTACACAGAGATAGACGCTCAATAATCTGTTCTCATTTCAGAATATTTTGAGTTTCTGGGATTTTTTCTGTCCTCTCCCATTCACTTCCTCTTGCCTATTAGGATGAAAAGTACTACATGGAGCCAATGATCTTTGTCAATCAGACTAATACAGACAGAAACTCATATTTGAAGGTGTTTATTTTAAAGAAGAGGAGATAATTTTATCAGACGTGTCTATCTTTTGAAGAAGAGGCACTTATCTCTGAAGGTCTTCATTGGATGTGAGTAAAAAACGAGTCAATGAGGTCTGCTCATTTTACTCCTAAACACTCTACAGCTCCTGTGAGCCAGCTATTTTCCCTTGCTAAAGGCATGCAAATAGTGCACAGATGCTGGGTAATCTATTAGCCATCTAAAGTAGTCCCCTTTGCTGTGATTTAACAGAAGAAAGGGGGAATTCAATGCACGCTGTACCCAAAATCAGGCATTTTTACTGCGGCTCTCCAGCATCCAGACACCAATGTGTCTGTCCACAAGGAGTGTCCTGCCAGGGAGAGAAGCACCTCGGCAGGCAGTGATTAGTTCCTTTCTCACCAGAGGCATCAGGCTGCATGGCAGAGCAGCCATGGAACATGCTCAAACCATGACTATTCAGCAAGCTGCCAGCAAACGTCGATCCCTTTGCTCTGCCCCTGTACGATTTTCATTTGGGTTCTTGTCCATATCCAATTGCCTGACACAGCAAAGACGCAGCTCCAGACTTTTAGAGGCAGAGCTTGTGCCTGAATCCACACCTCCCCTACTGCCTGAGGATCCTGAGCTACAAGAAAATGTTTCCTTCCCCCACGCAGACTTTATCTCTGTCTACTGTCTCTGACAAACACTAGCCACTGACTCCAGAGGCCATTCCTCAAGCTGCCTGCCCTCTCTACCCCTTTCTAGGCTGTCTTCTTGCTGGCTTTCCCTTACCCTTTATATACTTTCTTTTAACAAAGTGGTCTGTAAAATGCCCACCACCACTCTAAGTAATTAGACAGGGTTTGTGGGGCACCTCAGAAGCTGGTACGTGGTCATCCAGGAAAGGCAGTATGATGTTGAAATTGCAACTGCCTGGGTATGAATCTCAGTGCTGTCACTTACTAATTGGGTAAGCTTGAACAAGTTACTTAACATTGCTATGCCTCAGTTTCCCCACCTGTGAAATGGGGCAATTGGAACCTACCTGGAAGTGTTGCTATGAGGATTAAATGAGTTAATGCAGGTAAAGCCCTTAGAACAGTATCTGATGCAGGACAGGCCTTCAATAGATGTAAGCCATTATCATCTATCTCTGCCTTTAGGCTTCCTTCACACCAGAGCTAAGAAAATCCCTCCTTCAGAAGATCACCTACCGGTGTAAGTATTCTGAGTCTCATTGTCAGGAAACGTTACCTGAGAGAGACTAACCCCCATTAACAGTCACTCTTGAACTCTCTACTTCCAAGTGCTTCCGCAGCTGAGGAAGGCATTTTTCAATTTTGAATTATTAATCTAATCTGACACAAATCTCATCTTTAATGCAGGTGAGAGAGAGGCCCTGTCAAGGTTTATACATATAAAAATCAATTCAGATACAATTCAAGGAAGACTGCTTTTTACCAAAACTACAGAGGTAAATCCAAAGCAAGAATCCTGAAGTGCCACGTTGATTTACCTATTTTGTTATTCAGAAGAACTCCACTGCTGAATGTGACAGACTAAACTAAGTAAGGCCACCTTCAAAACTAGTTTAAAGACTTCAGAATCCTACACGGTGGTCAAAACAAATGAGGATCAATTATCCTCCATGACATACTGTTACGTGAAAGAAGCAAGTTCTAGAACAATATACCAGTGTGAGCCATTTCAGTTAAAAATAAAGGGGGAAAATGGGGAGAACACTGAAAGGGATTTTTACTTTTTAATATCAAACACTTTTATATCTGTTTATCCATTCCTGAGAGAGAGAGAGAGAATGGGCGAGGGAAGGGGCAGAGAGAGAATCTCAGACTCCATTCTAAGCATGAGCCGGACACAGAGCTCGATCTCATGGCCCTGATATCATGACCTGAGCCGAAATCAACAGTCAGACACTTAACAGTCGACTGAGCCACCCAGGTGCCCCAAACCATTTTTAAGTGACTTTATTTATACTGGAATACTGATTCACCTCATAACCAAAATAAATTTGCATTTTCAGAGCATAAACCCATGGTCAGATGGTAGCACAAAAAAGGTGGAGAGGTGTGGAAGAAGGGAGTCAAGGGCCTGCTGCAGTGGGTCACTCAGGCAGAGCCCACAAAGGGGCTCGGATGGTCGAGTCCCTTCAATCTGTAGGTCTGTTTTAGTTACTAGAGTTCAAATGACTATGGAAAGGGAGAAGTTAAAGCCGAATGGCTTAATATGATCAAGTTGACCTGAGGGACTTCCCAAAAAGCAAATATTAATAGCATCAATTTTAACAAACACATAAGTCTGCACAGTAAGAACACATCTAAATTACTACTAAAGCTTTTAACAAATTGAGCCACAACAATAAAACTTTACCTTAGCATGTCTTCACCCTCCTTTAAGTAGCCCTCTTGGGGAGAATAAGAAGTCGGCAGAAAAGGTTTATATGGCTTGCTGCTAAAAAACCAACAAAGACAAAATTACACTTAAGAAGAAATTATTTCCCATAGCCCACACGTTAGTTTCCACAGTTTTGGTACACTCAAAGGTGATTAAATCTTCAGTTAAACTGGATTTTTAAAACTCGAACAATGATTTTCTCAAGACTTTTTTTTTTTTTCAGAATCTCTATTTTGTAATGCCTATTTCTATTTTTGTCTAGTTTGTTTGCTCAACTGTTTTTCCAGAGTTGACAACTGAAAGCACAGCTCTGTCACAAGAAAAGACCATTATAATAAATTCACCAATGGAAAGGGGCTTCAACATAATGAATCAGATTTACCCAAATGAACTGAATTAAACAAAAAAGAAAAGTAAGAATGTAATGCTGGTGGTGTCTGGTAATCTTAAAAAAAATCTGTTTTTTTGGGGCGCCTAGGTGGCTCAGTCGTTAAGCATCTGTCTTCAGCTCAGGTCATGGTCCCAGGGTCCTGGGATCAAGCCCCGCATCGGGCTCCCTGCTCCGCGGGAAGCCTGCCTCTCCCTCTCCCACTCCCCCTGCTTGTGTTCCTGCTCGCGCTGTCTCTGTCTCTGTCAAACAAATAAATAAAATCTTTAAAAAAAAAAATAAAAATAGTAAGGGGCAAAATCTAGGAAGAAAATGCCTGCTACAAATTGTTAGCTGAAAGAAACAAGGGGCTAAACAAGATTAACTATTATGAATTTGGACCGAGAGGGTTAAAGAGTTATTAGAAAGCTTTCCTTTTCCAAACAGGATCAGGAGCACAGATGCTCCACTCGACCCTCTTCTCAATGATCCTAGCCAAGTCTGAAGGCCATGAGAAGGAATAAGCAGATGGTTCAATGTGAGTAAGTCAAAAGGAAGTTGCATTTGCCTTATTCGGCTTCCTAGCAACTAGACTGAATGATGCCAAGAAAGCCAGCCGGCTCTAAGGAGAAACGCTGCAGGACACTTGGAACCCAGCGGTCGGGCAGGGGAGAGAAGGCCCCCAGACACCCTCACCTGGCAAAACAAATCCAGTGCCGCCTGACACCCACACATCCCACTTCACCAGGACCTTCCCTTCCCCTTGCGGTTGCCCCGGCCACACCGATGCCAACCCCTTGACTACCAGGACAACCTTTCAAACTCCAGTAACAACAGATGAGCAGTCTGGCCCAGCCATCAAAGAGTAACTTCCCACTTCTCCAAGGGAGGCAAGGCCCAAAGCACTCAAGGCACCTCAGCCAGCTGGACAAAGGATTCCGCAGGCCAAAAGGCCCACGCTCAGACACTGCAGCCCAAGCACTGAGAAAGGCAGGCAGACGTGTATACTGGCTGGGATCCCGGAGGCCTGAGAAACATCGCTCCCAGAGCCACAGTATGTTCCTCCTTTTCTCCTCCTTCAAAACATTCCCTAAGTACCGTGCAGGCTGGGGGTTCCCAAATGGGCTGCGTAAAGGAATCACACTCAGGCAGGAATTGTCCTTGTATAAGTACATAAATAGGCACACGAAATACATCTCCAATACCATGCAAATGGCCAAAGGAAGGCCTGGATTATTAAACGTTGCAAGGTTACTCTAAGCCCTGGCAATACCACTGTATTTTGGCATATATTCTGGGTCTCCCTCTAACTGGTGGCACCCATTAAAACTTCAGTTCCCCTCCTACTCCGTACGTAGCATAGCAGCCACTGTCAAATAGAAAATGGGACTTCTAATTACAAATATATCTTGGGAAATGAATACAGTTTCCAAGATGTTCAATGAAAATGTTTTCAATGCATTATACTTAAGCCTTGTAACAACCAATCAAGCTGGGTATTATCAACCTCCCCACACTTTTTAAAAACAGATGAGGAAACTGAGAGTCGGGTCACACGACTTGCTACACAGCTAAGCTATAAAGCCCAAATTCAAATCCAGGTGTATCTGACTGTAAAACCCAGGCTCCCTCCAATACCTCATAGCCCAGAAACTCTGGGCTTAACCCAGGAGGTCTGCAAGTAAAAGAAAAATAGGAAAAGCAATGAAAGAAGGACAAATATAAGGAATAAAGATATTAAATCATGCTGTATTTTTATGGAAAGTAGATTCATGTGGGCCTAAAAAACTCTCATTTGAGAGCATAGAGAGTATGGCAGAGGGCTCCACGGTGAAATGGCTGCCTGCCCACGCCTCTCCCGGCCACGCTCCAGCAGGCGAAGAGCCTCCTCCACACCTCTGGGTGGACCACCTAAGGAAGAGCAATTCATGATTCAAGCCTCAAGACTGATGTGGAGGAACCAGAATTCTCATATGCCACTAGTACGAAAGTAAAATGGTACAATCACTTCAGAGAATCATCTGGCAGTTTCTTATGTGAAACACATAACCCACCCAGCCCAATCCTAGATATTTACCTGATAAAAATGAAAGCACAGGTCTACTTAAAAACTGTGCATGAACGTTCACAGCAGCTTTATTTGAAATAGCCAAAAACTAGAAATGTCTAACCACAGGAAGATGGGAAAACAAATTATGGTGTATCCACAGGTCTTAGCCTGCCCAGGCCACCATAATAAAGCATCATAGGCTGGGTGGCTAAAACAACAGAAATTTATTGTATCAGAGTCCTGGAGGCAGGAACTCCAGGATCAGGATGTTAGCATAGTCCAGTCCCAGTGAGAGTTCTCTTCTTGGTTTGCAAAGGCCACCTAATTGCTGGGCCCTCACACAGCCCTTTGACAACATGTGCACAAGGAGAAAGAGAAGACTCTTCCTCGTCTTATAAGACCACCAAACCTACAGGATTAGGGCCCCACCCTTTTGACCTTATTTATCCACTCCTAAAAGCCCTGTCTGCAAATACAGTCATGTTGGGGGGTAGGGCTCCAACATATGATTATAGGGAACACAATTCAGTCCATGGCACCATAAAATGGAATACTACTCAGCAACAAAGAAATGGAAGTACTGATCCACCCAACAATACAGATGAATCTCAAACTATTCCGAAGGAAACCAGAAACTTCTCCATATAAATATACACTGTATGATTCCATTTAAATAATTCACATAAATTACATATATAATATATAGAAACTTATAGAAAATGCAAGCTAGGGGAGCCTGGGTGGCTCAGTCAGTTAAGCATCTGGCTTCAGCTCAGGTCATGATCCCAGGGTCCTGAGATCGAGCCCCACATTGGGCTCCCTGCTGAGTGGACAGCCTGCTTCTCCTTCCTCTGCTTGTGTTCTCTCACTCTCTGTCAAATAAATAAATAAAATCTTAAAAAAAAAAACCCACAAAAAAAGAAAATGCAAGCTAATATATTGTGATAAAAGTGATAGACCAGTTGCTGCCAAGAGAAGGGGGAATGATAATGATGAATAAGAAACTTTGGGGGATGACAGCTGTGTTCATTATCTTGATTGTAGTGCCGGTCATCCACATGTCCAAACTGAAGTTGTACATTTTAAATATGTGCAGTGTATTTATTATATATCAATATTACACATCAATAATCATACATCGATAAAGCTGAAAAAACTCCAAGCTTTTTTCCCGTTTCATTTTCCCTCTGTAACACCAATGTGTTTTTTTTCTTTCCCTTTTTTTAAAAAGTTTATTTATTTATTTTTAAGTAAACTCTACACCCAATGTGGGGCTCAAACTCACAATCCCAAGATCAAGAGTCACATGGTCTTTCGACTGAGCCAGCCACACGCCCCAACATCAAAGTGTTTTCAATTCAATGTGTTTCAAGTTTTATTTTTTTTTCTTTTTTTTTTTTAAGCAGACTCCCTGCTGAGCAGGGAGCCCGATGCGGGACTCGATCCCGGGACTCGAACCCGGGACTCCAGGATCATGACCTGAGCCGAAGGCAGTCGCTTAACCGACTGAGCCACCCAGGCGCCCCTGTTTCAAGTTTTAGCACTGGGAAGAAATCATGCAGATTCTGATGTCTTTACCTGGAGAGAACCTTACACATCTATGCAAAGAGAGTCCGTCGAAACACTTCCCCACTATTTCAAATTAAATGTACATGTCACTCCCAAAGCCTCCAGGAATGCTAGTACGATTATTTTTAACTTGTTACTATTGTATCTCAATTACTTCAACTTATTAGACAGCTGATCTATTAAGTTCTCAGGGTAGGACCCACTGGGGATAAATTTTAAAATTAAAAAGATTTTTAAGAATCTACTCTTAGAAGTTCCATCATTATTTCAAATTTCACTAAAAACAATTTGAATTTTAACACTCCTCTGGAGAAATTTCAATCAAGCCTCCAGAAATAGGAAAAGAATAGTACCATGGCACTGTCAAAGGACACAAACCAAAAAAAGTCATAGGTTTCCTCTATGATATTCTAAAAAAAAACCAGGGTGAATACACAGCTAAACACAGTGTCACCATGCAATTCAGTAATCACACCCAACTGATCTGAAAACGTATGTCCACATGAAAACCTCCCCATGAATGTTTATAGCAGCTTTATTCATAATGGCCAAAAACTGGAAGCAACCAAGATGCCCTTCAATAGGTGACATAGATAAACAAACTGGCACATCCAGACACTGAATTTTATTAAGTGATAAAAAGAAAAGAGCTATCAAGCCACAAAAAGACTTGACTAAATCTTAAATGCATATTGCTAAGTCAAAGAAGCCAGTCTAAATAGCTTACATACTATACGGTTCCAATTATAAGACATTCTAGAAAAGGCAAAACTATAGAGATGGGTGAAAAGATCAGTGGTTGCCAGAGGTTTGACACAATGGAACTGAATAGGTGAAGCACAGGGGTTTTTTCCAGGCAGTGAAATTATTCTGCATGAAACAGTGATGGTGGATACATGACACTATGCATTTGTCAAAACCCACTGAACTTCACAGCATGAAGAGTGAACCTTAATGTATGCAGATTTTAACAAATCATTTAGGAAGTCGAGAGAATCCCAGGATGGAATACAGAATGTGACAAAACAATTACAAATTGTCTATGAATGTATGAAACAACCTCACAGAAGGGAGGGAGGGAAAATGTAGGAGCTCACCTTTGTACAGCTTTGCAGAGAACCAGGTGGGAAAGGATTTGGCCCACGGCTGTAGTTTTCCAACCCTTGCTCTAAAGCCTAATGAGGCCCTCAAGTGGTAACTTTCAGAAGCCTGTAAAAGGAGGGCCATGTGATGTGGGATCCGTGCCACAGGGAAGGCGGCCAGACCCACGGCTTTGCCCGCATCTGGTCCAGAGTCGATGCCAAAGTCCTGATCCGGACTTAAAAGATAACTAACGCCCAGCCCCCACCCTTCCACAGCCCCCCCCACCCCCACCACCAGTCTGACCTAATTTTCTACTTCCACCGGCACTCCTGGGGGGCTCCCCCCATGGCAACTGGCATGCCTTCTAGTTGCTACCTTTAGGAGGGCCTTGCCCCTTGTGGGTCCCACTGTCTTAAAACACTCCCCTCCACACACACACACAAATACCCACATGGCGAGCTCCCCCACTTCCATCCAGGGTTCTGCCCAAATGTCACCTTCTCTGTTGGGCCCTCCCTCACCTTCCTCACCACCTGTGCTCCCTGCCCTCTGACCCAGCTTCACTTTTCTCCACGTCACTCATCAACACACACACACACACACACACACTTTAAAAATAAACTTTATTTTTTACAACACTTCTAGATTTTCAGAAAAATTGTAAAGACAGTACTATATAAGAAAATTCCCATATAACCTACACTCAGTTTCCCCAATTATTAACATCTTACATTTGGAATACATTTATTATAACTAGTGAACCAATATTGATACATTCCATGTATCAATTAAAAGAAGTCCATACTTTATTCTGATTTCCTCAGTTTTTACCTTTCTTTCTGGTCCAGGATACCACATTTCATTTTTTGGTCATGTCTCCCTAGGCTCCTCTTGGCTGAAGCAGTTTCTCAGACCTTCCTTGTTTTTGATGACCTCGACAGTGTGGAGGAGCACTAGTCACATACTACATATTTTTATTTATTTGTGTATTATCTCATCCCAAGCCGGAAGGTAAATTTCTAGAAGACAGGGATTTTTGTCTGTCTCTTTACGATTTCCCCAGCAACTGGAACAGGGCTTGCCACAATGTAAGTGTTCAATGAATAACTGCAGAATGAATGAATTTGCTAAAATGAATGATATTTTTAAAAGTCTAAACTCCCTAGACCTTCAGGTTTCATAGAGCCCAGCCCCTCTCATTTAGCACATGAAGACAGTTAGGTCTTGAGGGGTTAGGTAACTTTTTTTTTTTTTAAGGATTTTATTTATTTGACAGAGAGAGACACAACGAGAGAGGGAACATAACCTGGGGGAGTGGGAGAGGGAGAAGCAGGCTTCCCGCTGAGCAGAGAGCCCGATGTGAGGCTTGATCCCAGGACCCTGGGACCATGACCTGAGCCAAAGGCAGACGCTTAATGACTGAGCCACCCAGGCGCCCCTTTTCTTTTGGTTTTTAAGATTTATTTATTTGAGAGAGAGAGAGAGAGAGAGTATGCAAACAGGAGGGAGGGGCAGAGGGAGAGGGAGAGAATCCTCAAGCTGACTCCTTGCCAAGCACAGGGCTCAATCCCACAACCCTGAGATCATGACTTGAGCTGAAATCAAGAGTTGGATGCTCAACCGACTAAGCCATCCAGGCACCCCAGGTTAGGTAACTTTCAAGTTACAGGAACCAGAACTAGAACCTCCTCAACCTTTTGTGACTGCCACAACCAGAAAACCCATATTTCACTGTACACAAGGACCCCTCAACCACTGTCGGTCTGACACTTCAAGTTGCCCACAGGGAACTTGGGAGCTGATACTCATTCTCAGCAACCTCAACAGCTTTTTTGGCATAACAGTGTTTATTTGGGTCAATGACTTGAATATTTTATTGCATTTTTGCTCTTTTTTTGTTAAGATTTTATTTTATTTATTTTGACAGAGAGAGACACAGCGAGAAAGGGAACACAAGCAGAGGGGAGTGAGAGAGGGAGAAGCAGGCTTCCCGCTGAGCAGGGAGCCCGATGAGGGGCTTGATCCCAGGACCCCGGGATCATGACCTGAGCTGAAGGCAGATGCTTAATGACTGAGCCACCCAGGCGCCCCTTTGCTCTTATTATTTTATAAACATAAGGGAAAAAACAAAAGGAAAAAAAATGCTGACACCAGTAATTAGGAGAAGTCATCTAGCAGGTGACAAACAGAAGTGAGATCTTTTAGGTCAAATCAGATTCTACGTAGGCCTTGGCTGATCACCTGAAACCAGCACCAAGTGCTAGAAAACCCTATGAATGAGTGTGTAAATGGAGAGACATGAATACCCTCCCACGATAGATACTATTTTTTCCTCATTCCTTATCTTTTCAGGAAAAGATATCAAGAATTCTTTCCACTTGTTATACCTGTATGGTAACATTTCAACATGTGCTTTAGTGATAACCAAATGGGAATCCAATAATTGTTGGGTAAAATCTGCTAAGCATGAACTTCAAATGTATACTTTCGGAACTCATCCAGAGCCCAATGCATAGCATGGTCTAAATAAATACTTACAGAACACACGAAGATGAAGTGATTCAAAACTTTATCAGAAATGAACAATATGGGGGGTGCTTGGGTGGTTCAGTCATAAGCATCTGACACCTGATTTCAGCTCAGGTCATAATCTCAGGGTCATGAGACTGTGCCCCACGTCAGGCTCTGCACTGGGCATGGAGCCTGCTTAAGATTCTCTCTCTCTCTCTCTCTCTCTCCCTCTGCCCCTGCCCCCTACTCTCTCTAAAAAAAGAAAAAAAAAATGCTGCATAAACATGGAAAAATTATTTCTAGTGCTTCTACTCTTCTATATATTCCATACAAATACTAGACATTAAAGCAAATGCTCTTTAGATACACAGAAGCGTTCTTTGCCAAACCTGTATTCTGGGAAAATTTATAAACTTCAAGCATATCAAACAGATAGATTTAGGAAAATTTTACTTATGTGTTTTTTACTCTATCTTCTTCCAAAAGCCTTAAGGGTGCTACCTAAGAAAGTTGATTCATATATGTTAACATCTCATTAAGCAGTATGATTGGGATATAAGATAGTTCACACACACACACACACACACACACGTAGTATCAAAGCTTTTCACTTTAACCTTTTTCTATTTCGTTATTTTTATCTTTCTTCAAAGATTTTATTTATTTATTTATGAGAGAGGCCACGCGTGCACAAGCACAAGCGGGGGGAGGGGCAGAGAGAGAAGCAGACTCCTGCTGAGCAGGGAGCCCCACTCGGGACTCCATCCCAGGACCCCCAGATCATGACCTGAGCCAAAGGCAGACGCCCAACCGACTGAGCCACACAGGTGCCCCATCTTTATCTAATCTTTCTAAAATATACTAAACCCATCTCATCCTTCCTTAACAACTAAAAGTCTTTCATCATTTGTCTGTTGGCTAGTCCAGGTCAGTTATGACCATCACTCCCATATTTTATCAAATATAAGACTTGTACTTTTTCTTTTTCATATATGAAATTAGGGATCCTTCTTACAATAATATATACATTTGATGTTGTGTGTTTTACTTTTAAAACCTACTATTGGGGCGCCTGGGTGGTCATTAAGCATCTGTCTTTGGCTCAGGTCATGATCCCAGGGTCCTGGGATTGAGCCCTGAATCAGGCTCCCTGCTCAGCAGGAAACCTGCTTCTCCCTCTCCCACTCTCCCTGCTTGTGTTCCCTCTCTCGCTGTCTCTCTCTCTGTCAAATAAATAAATAAAATCCTTTTGAAAAAATTAAAATTAAAATTAAAAAAATAGGGGCACCTGGGTGGCTCAGTCGTTAAGCGTCTGCCTTCAGCTCAGATCATGGTCCCAGGGTCCTGGGATCAAGCCCCACATCAGGCTCCCTGCTCCGCGGGAAGCCTGCTCCTCCCTCTCCCACTCCCCCTGCTTGTGTTCCCTCTCTCTCAAATAAATAAAATCTTCAAAAAAAAAAAAAAAAGAAAGAAAATTATAAAAATAAAAGCTACTATTAAAGGTGGCTCAGTAGGTTAAGCAGCTGCCTTTGGCCCCGGTCATGATCCCCACGTCCTGGAATCAAGGCCCAGGTCAGGCTCCCTGGTGAGCAGGGTGTCTGCTTCTTCCTCTCCCTCTGCCCCTCCCCCTGCTTGTGTTCTCTCTCGCTTGCGCTCTCTCTCTCAAATAAATAAAATCTTTAAAAATAAATAAAAAATGAATGACATCACAAGATGCAATTGGCATGAACTGTGGGAAACTCTAGAAGACAAAGGACCTGTTTCTTCAGTAACGACAAAATATTTTAGAGGGAACCTATAGATTTAAGACTTAAGAAACATCGGGCGCCTGGGTGGCTCAGTTGGTTAAGCGACTGCCTTCGGCTCAGGTCATGATCCCGGAGTCCCTGGATCGAGTCCCGCATTGGGCTCCCTGCTCAGCAGGGAGTCTGCTTCTCCCTCTGACCCTCCCCCCCTCTCATGTGCTCTCTCTCACAAATAAATAAATAAAATCTTTAAAAAAAAAAAAAAAGACTTAAGAGACATCAACTGCTACAGAACATTCCACCCAACAATAGCAGAATATACATTTTTCAAGTGCACATTGAATATTCCCAAGGATAGACCATGTTAGGTCACAAAACAAGTCTTGATAAATTCAAAAACATTGAGATCATAAAAAGTATCTTTTTCTGGGGGCACCTGGGTGGCTCAGTCGTTAAGCGTCTGCCTTCGGCTCAGGTCATGATCCCAGGGTCCTGGGATGGAGCCCCGCATCGGGCTCCCTGCTCCAGGGGAAGCCTGCTTCTCCCTCTCCTACTCCCCCTGCTTGTGTTCCCTCTCACTGTGTCTCTCTCTGCCAAATAAATAAATAATATTTTTTAAAAAATATCTTTTTCTAATCACAATAGAATGAAATTAGACATTAATAGTTGAAGAAAAACTGAAAAATCCTAAAACTGGAGAAATTCACACCCTTTTAAATACCAATGGGTCAAAGAAACCACAGTGAAAAATCAGAAAATACCCTGAGACAACGAAAATGAAAACAACAACATAGCAAAACTGAGATGCAGTGAAAGTAATGCTAAGAGAAAAATGTATAGCTGTAAACATTTATATTAAAAAAGATCTCAAATCAACAACCTAACTTTACCACTTAAGGAACTAGAAAAAGAAGAACAAATAACCCAAAGCTAGGAGGAGGAAGGAAATAATAAAGATTAGATTAGAGATAAATAAAATAAAGAAAAACAATAGAGAAAAATCAATAAAATGAAGGTGGTTCTTTGAAAAGGTCAACGAAGTTGATAAACCTTTAGCTGGATTAAAAAAGAGAAAAAAGAACACACAAATAACTAAAATCAGATATAAAAGAGAGAACATTACCACCAGTTTCACATAAATAAAAAAGATTATAAGAGAGTACTATGAGAGCGCCTGGGTGGTGCAGTCAGTTGAGCATCTGACTCTTGGTTTCAGCTCAGGTCATGATCTCAGGGATATGATCTCGGGGTTGTGGGATTGAGCCCCATGTGGGGCTCAGCACAGAGTCGGCTTGGGATTCTCTCTCCCTCTATCCCTCCCACTCATGGGCGCTCTCTCTCTCTCTCAAAAATAAATATTAAAAAAAGAGAGAGAGGGGTGCCTGGGTGGCTCAGTCGTTAAGTGTCTGCCTTCGGCTCAGGTCATGATCCCGGGGTCCTGGGATCGAGCCCCGCATCGGGCTCCCTGCTCAGTGGGAAGCCTGCTTCTCCCTCTCCCACTCCCCCTGCTTGTGTTCCTGCTCTCGCTATCTCTGTCAAATAAATAAATAAAATCTTAAAAAAGAAAAAAAAGAGAGAGAGAGTACTATGAGCAATTATACACGATAAATTGTATAACCTAGAAGAAATGCACAAATTCCTAGAAATACACTATCTACCAAGACTGAGTCATGAACAAATAAAAAATCTGAATAGACCTGTAACTAGTAAGAAGACTGAGTCATTAATTTAAAAACTCCATAAAAAGACTATACTTTCAGGGACCATTTCTATAGTTTGTTACTAGAGAAGTCTCTCTGAATGTATAGAGTACCAAAAACCATGAGGAGGGAGTGTAGCATTCTCTCCTAAGCATGAAGCCAGCTCTGGGTGTTGTTTCTGTGGCTGCTTTTGCCATAGTTGACTGTTCTCTACCTTTGGGAGAGCAAGAGGGAAAACAGAAACAAAAACAATCAATCTCCATAAAGAACACTCAAAACCAGATGGCTTCACTGGTGAATTCCACCAACCATTTAAAGAAGTAACAGATCCTTCTCAAACTCTTCCAAAAAATTGAAGAGAAGGGAACACTTTCCAACTCATTCTATGAAGCCAGCATTACCCTGATACCAAAGCCAGACAAAGACACTACAAGAAAACTGTAAATCAATGTCCTTTATAAACACTGCTGCAAAAATCTTCCAAAAAATACTAACAATCAGGATTCAACAGTACATTAAAATGATTATACACCATAACCAAGCACAATTTATTCCTTTAATGCAAGGATGGTTCAACATATGAAAATAAATCAATGTGATACTCTGTACTAACAGGATGAAGGAAAAATTCACATGATCTCAACTGATGCAGGAAGCATTTGACAAAATTCAACATCCTTTCATGATTAAAAAAAAAAGTATTCTATAACCACTCTACAAACTAAAAACACAAGTAAACTACCTCAACATAATGAAATCTATATATGAAAAGCCCAAAGCTAACATCATGCTTAAGGGTGAGACTGCAAGCTTTTCCTCTAAGACCTGGAACAAGACAAAGATGTCCACTTTCACCACTTCTTTCCAACATAAGACTGGAAGTCCTAGCCATGGCAATTAAGCAAGAGAAAGAAATAGAAGGCATCCAAATTGGAAAAGAAGTAAAATTATCTCTGTTGATGGCATGTTATACATGTAGGGAAAACCCTATAAAGCATTGCACCAAAAACAACTTTAAAAAACCTGTTAGAATAATAAACAAATTGGGCGCCTGGGTGGCTCAGTTGGTTAAGCAACTGCCTTCGGCTCAGGTCATGATCCTGGAGTCCCGGGATCGAGTCCCGCATCGGGCTCTCTGCTCGGCAGGGAGTCTGCTTCTCCCTCTGACCCTCCTCCCTCTCATGCTCTCTGTCTCTCATTCTCTCTGTCTCAAATAAATAAATAAAATCTTTAAAAAAAAAAATCACATTAAAAAAAAAAGAATAATAAATTAAGCTAAATTGTAGGACACAAAATCAACTTGCAAAAACCAGTTGCAATTCTATACACTACCAATGAACAATATGAAAGGAAATTAAGGAAACAATTCCATTTACAATGGCAACAAAAACAATAAAATACTTAGGAATAAACTTAAACAAAGAAGTCAAAACTACATACACTGAAAACTATGAACTGTTGTTGAAGGAAGTTAAGGAAGACACCAGTAAGTAGAAAGATATCCCATCTTCATGAGTTGGAACAGTTAGTATTATTAAGATGTCAATACTACCTGAAACAATCTACAGGTTCAATGCAATTCCTATCAAAATCCCAATGACTTTTTTGCAGAAGTCCATCCTAAATTTCATATGGAATTCCAAGGGACCCCAAATAACCAAAATAATCTTGAAAAAAAAGAACAAAGTTGGAAGTTTCACACTTTGATTTCAAAACTTATTACAAAGCACAGTATTAAAAAGTGTGGTACTGGGCGCCTGGGTGGCTCAGTTGGTTAAGCGACTGCCTTCGGCTCAGGTCATGATCCTGGAGTCCCGGGATCGAGTCCCGCATCGGGCTCCCTGCTCAGCGGGGGGTCTGCTTCTCCCTCTGACCTTCCTCCTTCTCATGCTCTCTGTCTCTCATTCTCTCTCTCTCAAATAAATAAATAAAATCTTAAAAAAAAAAAAAAAGTGTGGTACTGTCATAAAAACAGATACACAGACCAAAAGAACAGAACAGAAAGCCCAGAAATATACCCTCACATATAAGGGTTAAATAATTTTTTTGAAAGTGCCAAGACCATTCAATGGGAAAAGGACGGTCTTTTCAACAAACTGTGCCAGAAAAACTAGCATCCACATGCAAAAAAAAGTTGGACCCTTTTCTCTCACACCATATACAGAAACTAACTCAAAGTGCACCAAAGATTTAAATATAAGACCTGAAGCTATTAAAGTCTTAGAAGAAATGATGGGAGAAAGCTTTGACACTGGATTTGGCAATGATTTCTTGCATGTGACACTAAAAGCAAAGACGACAAAAGAAAAAAACAGATAAATTGGACCATATCAAAATTAAAAACTTTTGCACATAAAAGGTCACTATTACAGGGTGAAAAGGCAATTCACAAAATGGGAGAAAATATCTACAAATCATATATCTGATATATCTGGTATGCCAAATATATAAAGAATTCCTACAATTTAACAACAAAAAAACAAACCACCCAATCCAAAAATGGGCAAAGGACTTGAATAGACATTTCTCCAACAAGATATACAAATAGGCAATCAGCACCTAAAAAGATGTTCAATTTCACTAATCATCAGAGAAATGCAAATCAAAACCACAATAAGGTACGCCCAGCTGGCTCAGTTAGTAGAGCATGCAACCCTTGACCTTGGCATTGTAAATTCAAGTCCCACACTGGGTGTAGAGCTTATTTAAAAAAAAAAACACAAAAAAACCCACACAATAAGATATCACTTCACATCCATTAGGATGGCTACTATCAAAAAAACCAGAAACAAGTACTGGGGGTTGTACAGCAGTTGGAACCTTTGTGCACTATTGGCTGGATTATAAAATGGTGTAACAGCTATGGAAAATAGTCAGCAGCTCCTCAAAAATTTAAAATTAGAACTTCCATATGATCCAGCAATCCCACTTCTGAGTATATATCCAAAAGAACTGCAATATCTAAGAGATATTTGCACATCCATGTGCATAGCCACATTATTCATAATTGCCAAGAAGTGGTAGCAATCCAAATGTCCATCAATGGAAGAACTGAGAAACAAAATGTGGCTTATACATACTGTATTTGTTAGTTCTCCAGAGAAACACAACCAAGAGGATGTATACATAGAGATTTATTCTAAGTAATTGGTTCATTTGACCACAGAGGCTGGCACGTGTAAAATCTGCAGGGTAAACTGGCAAGCTGGAGCCCCAAGAACCAATGTCCCAGTATGAGTCTGAAGGTAGTCTGCTGAGAACTAGCAAGAACTGATGTGGCAGATGAAGTCCAAAGGCAGTCTACTGAAGAAATCTCAATTGCTGAAGGAGGTGGATCTTTTTTGTTCTCTTTAGGCCTTTAACTGATTGGATGAGGCCCATTCATATATTGGAAGGCAATCTCTTTTATTCAAAGCCCACCAATTTAAATATTACTCTCCTCCAGAAACACCCTCACAGAAATACTCAGAACAATGTTTGACCAAATACCTGGGAACCACATGATCCAGCCAAGTTAATATATAAAATTAAACATCATACATACAATGGAATATTATGCTGTCTTAAAAGGAAAGAAATCCTGTCACATGTTACAACATGTTATGAACCCTGAGGACATTATGCTAACTGAAATAAATCAGTCACAAAAGTACCATTATATGATTTCACTTATATGAGGTAACTAAATGTAGGGTAAATGCCTGACATTAAGCTTCTGATTGCCAAGAGATCCATTTCAAAGATATCATCTTGAATAAACATATTGCCAGCTATATGACACAGCCACTAGGTAAAACAACCAGATTAGGAACTAGGTTACCCATGAAGTTCCCCTTACAGAAAAATGCTGGGTAACTTAGATAACTGACCACTTGAGTGAACCTGCTTCCACTCTCCCATGCCCTCATTTCTGCTCTTACACTTCAAATTAGCCAATAATGAGTGACCCCTCAAAAGCCCAGACATTCCACCCGCAGACCCTAATAAAGTCAGAGCCCCAGCTCCTCCCACTATCCCTGTCTCTCTACTTGGGACCTTACAGGTACCATGTACCCTCCAGGACTTGCAAGTAATAAATCCTGTTCCTCAAAATTCCCTGATTGTTTTTGCTGAGGTGCACCCTGTGATCATTAAGAACCAAAAGGGTCAGTCCAGTCACAGCCCAGGCCCCCGTGGGGGAAATATCAGTGGAGCTCGCTGTAAGAGAGGCCCAGGCGAGTGCCTCAGGCATTCCTAGCTGAGAGCATCACCATCAAGAGGTGGGGTGGAACACAACACTAAAGTAGTCAAATTTATACAAATACAAAGTAGAATGATGGTTATCAAAAGCTGGGAAGGGGGCAATGGGACTTATTGTTTAATAGGTACAGAGTTTCAGGGCACCTGGGTGGCTTAGCCAGTTAAATGTCTGCCTTTGGCTCGGGTCATGATCCCAGGTTCCTGGGATCAAGCCTCATGTCGGGCTCTCTGCTCAGCGGGGAGCCTGCTTCTCCTTCTCCCTGTCCCCCTGCCCCTCCCCCTGCTCGCACTCTCCAGCTCTCTTTCAAATAAATAAAATCTTTAAAAAAAAATGGTTAAAATGGTAATTTTTATGTTATATATATCTTAACCAGTAAGAGAGATGTCAACTAAATGTAATATGTAGGCTTTATTTAGATCTCAATTCAAATTAAATAACTATAAGATAATCAAGAAAACAGTGTCTAGATATCTAATGACATTAAATTATTGATTTGGGGGAGTTATATTAGTAAACAGACTATGTAATAAAAACAGAGTTCTTAGCTTCTAGAAATACATATTGAAATATAAATATATAGATATGTTCTCTGAGATTTGCTTCAAAATAATTTCAAGCTGGGGTGAGGAGCAAGACTAGACCCAAGACTAGCCTAGAGTCAGTAATACTGGAATAAAGTGATGGGTACAGAGTGGTATATTACACTGTTTCTCTACTTCTGCTTATGTTTGAAAAAAAGGGTTGTTTTTGTTATTGTTTTTAATGAATGGCATCTTAGAATTAAAGAAATAGAGTAACAGTGCCATCCCATCATGGAGCAATGCTCTCAGGTACTGCTGAGATCACTGGCCCTAATGGCCTGTGGCAGGCAGAATGGCGTACAGACATATCCACATCGAAATTGCTAGAGCTTGTAAATAGGTTAGCTTATGTGCCAAAGGGTCTTTAGAGACATGATTAAGGACACATATGGTGGTACCACACTGAATATCTGGATGGGTCCAATGTAATCACAAGAGTCCTTAAAAGCAGAAAACCTTTCTGGGCTACAGTTGGAGGAGAGATCGGAAACTTGGTAGGGACCAGCTCTGAAGACAGAGGAAGGGATCTCAAGCCAGGAATGCCAGTGGCCTCTGGAAGCTACAAATGGCCCTGAGCTGACAGCCAGCAAGGAGATGGAGACCTCAGTCCTACAACTGCAAGGAACTAAATTCTACCTACATTCGAACAAGCAAGGACATGTGTGCTCTCTTAAAACCTCTCAGGAGAGGAACACAGCCTGCTGACACCTTGATTTTAGGCTGGAGAGATGCAAGTTGCACTTCTGACCTACAGAACTGTAAGGTAACAAATGTGTTCTTTTAGACTGCGAAATGTATGATAATCTGCCATGGCAGAAATGGAAAACTAATACATGGTCCAAAACATCTACGACTTTTAATGTTTCTGTCTGCCTTTTACATTTTTTCCCCTACCTTCCCTTGGTATAAAGCTAGAGTCTATGCTGCTTATTCACCACTTCAAATGTGCTATGGGCGTGTAAAGCAAATATACATTCGTTCATTCATTCCACACCAACGAGCAGCTAACTGAGGAGTGGCTGCTCTGTATCAGGCAGGCAGTAAGCTGGGCACTAGGGCCGTGATGGGGACCATCCTAAGAGACTGGTGTGTGTACCCAGACCTGCAGCTGTACGCACACTGGCTTTATCTACAGCACCCTGACTCCAACCAAACACAACCAGCCGTGGGTGCTGGGGGTAGCTAGGCTTAGCAGGCTGCAGTTTCCAGGTAACTGATACCAGCAATTTGCTGGTGCAAGATTCTTAAAGTAGTCCCAACACCAACAGCAGGAGTCATCTCAGCTGCAGAGTTAAACGTGCATCTCCCTGGACCCAAGACCTCAAAAACCAACAGGGATGGATCCTGGGGATCTGCATTGTAACAGGATCTTCAACTGATTCTTAGGCATCCCGAAGTTTGAGAAGCAAGCCACAGTGGGGTACCGGGGGCCCAACCCCAGCTCTCTGGGAGTAACAAGGCTCTGAGTAAGAGCCACACAGCCTATAAGTAATGTCTAAAAACAATAGTGCAGGAAAAAAAAAAAAGTGCAAAGATCTGATGGTAACCGTTTTGGTGACTGCAGAGGTAAAATGCTGAGTATACAATTAAGTTTGCAGATTACCCTCAAACATGTAAAAATCGAGAAGTTAGTTTGTTCACAAATTTCTCTAGCAATATAACAAAAAGCATGAACAGTGTTAACAGTGGCAAATGCTCAGCAGTGGGCTTATAGAAGATTTGCACTTTTTGTGCTATGCATTTCAGTGTTGTTTGAGTATTTAAAAACAAATATTTACTGTGCTTCCTATGCGTCTATATTCCAAAATAAAAAGTTTAAAGAAAGCATTACTTTTGCTCTTAGAAGATTGAAAAGAATGTCATTTTGTAAATTATATAAACCAAAATTAAAGTAGGGGTTGCCTGGGTGGCTCAGTCATTAAGCGTCTGCCTTTGGCTCAGGTCATGATCCCAGGGTCCTGGGATCAAGCCCCGCGTCGGGCTCCCTGCTCTGCAGGAGTCCTGCTTCCTTTCCCACTCCCCCTGCTTCTGTTCCCTCTCTTGCTGTGTCTCCCTCTGTCAAATAAATAAATAAAATCTTTAAATTAATTAATTAATTAATTAAAGTGAAATCAGCAACAATTGCTAAAATTAAATCTTGATATCTGCATTTACGTCTTCCCCTAATTTTGCTATTTTACCCTGGGAACACCTAAGAACAAATACACATATTTAAAGAATATTTCACTTTACCTTTTAGATACTGAAGATCTTCCATATTGTCCTCTGTGAGGCCTAGCCGATGAAGACATCTTAAGTTCTAGGAAAATAAATTGCATTTTTAGAATTAAATTAGAAAACCATTTTACAATATCAATAGCACTGTGAAACATTTACGAGCAGCAATGCTTGCTTCCAACCTCCACCCATACCCACTTTTCAAGCAAACACAACAATGAAGACCAGCTAATGACAACCCTGAGATATCCTCCCAACTCTACTTCTCTACTAAAGAAAAAGTCTAAGTCAACACAACATCTAGGGAGGATGCAGGGAGCACTGGCAAAAAGGCTCACGGACTGGAGAAAACGAAAAGAGATATGAGTATGAACTAAAATGCACAGTGGCAACATACGAATAAAAAAAAAATGGGATTCCTGGAAAAAAAAAAAGCACAGTGGCAAGGTGTAATGAAACAAACTTTATTTCACTGATTTCAGTTCCACTTTGGTTGTCCTGTCTTCCTTCAGAACCATGTGATGCTTGATAAGGAGACATGACAAAGGCAAACCACCACAAAACACACTGTCCAAAGCCAGATCTGGGGCCAGCAAGGATAGTTTTCTTTTCCTTAATGAATTCATTTGTGCATTGCCTACATCTGAAAAGATGCTGAGATGTCTACGACTAAAAGGGAGAACAAATAAAGCGTTAAAATAAGGAGGAAAAAGAAGCACCAAAATAAGGAAGTTTTCCATTATTTTTTTTAAAGATTTATTTATTTGAGAGAGAGAGAGAGAGCACATGCACACGCACAAGCATGGTGGGTGGGAAGGGCAGAGAGAGAATCTCAAGCGGACTCCACGTGGAACATGGATCCTGACGTGGGGCTTGATCCCGCAACCCTGAGATTAAGAGTCAGCTGCTCAAATGACTGTGCCATTCACGTGCGCCTCCATTATTTTAAATGATATAATTCACGCACCATAAAATTCACCCTTTTAAAGTTAAATTTTATGGTGTCTTTTAGTACATTCACAAAGTTGTGCAACCATCACCACTTATGTAATTCCAGAACATTCTCTCATCACTCCCCCTCCATCAAAAGAAATTCCAGCAGCAGTCACACTCTATGCTCTCGTCCTCCCAGCCTCTGGCAACCAATCATGTACTTCCAGTCTCTTCGGAATATGTATTTCAGACATCTGATATAAATGGAATGTCCTCTTTTATGTCTGGCTTCCTTAATTTAAAAGCATGCTTTGGGATGTTGTGAGATGCATGCATCAGTATTTGCTCCTTTTCATGGCTAAATACTATTCCACTGTATGGATATACCACTTGTTCATCCATTCACCAGTTGATGGTCATTTGGGTTGTTTCCACTTTTGGGCTATTATAAACAATGCTGCTATGAACATTTGTGTAACAGATTTTTGTGTGAACACATACTCAATTCTCTTGGGTACACATTCAGGAGTGGAATTGCTGGGTGATATGGTAATTATGCTTAACTTTTTGAGGAACTGCCAGACTGTTTGCCACATATGCTGTACTATTTTACACTGTCACCAGCAATACATGAGGGTTTCAATTTCTCCCCAACCTTGCCAACACTTGACATGAATCTTAAATAGCAGTCTTCAAATTGGTTACATGGACCTGGGGATAGGAAGACATTCTGTGGGGATTGTGAGCATGAGCATGATGGATACTCTGAAAATAATTTCAGGCCCCCTGCTTCCGTAGGTACTCTTTCCCACCTGGACTTGATCTAACAGGCTAAAGAAGGGCCTGTAACCTCCTTCTCCTCTCCTCTTGCTCAATCACCCTATCCCACTGCACAAAAGAAAGACCAACTGACATGGCAGAAATGGAAAACTAATACATGGTCCAAAACATCTACGACTTTTAATGTTTCTGTCTGCCTTTTACATTTTTTCCCCTACCTTCCCTTGGTATAAGGCTAGAGTCTATGCTGCTTATTCACCACTTCAAATGTGCTATGGGCGTGTAAAGCAAATATACATTAGTTCATTCATTCCACACCAACGAGCAGCTAACTGAGGAGTGGCTGCTCTGTATCAGGCAGGCAGTAAGCCGGGCACTAGGGCCGTGATGGGGACCATCCTAAGAGACTGGTGTGTGTACCCAGACCTGCAGCTGTACGCACACTGGCTTTATCTACAGCACCCTGACTCCAACCAAACACAACCAGCCGTGGGTGCTGGGGGTAGCTAGGCTTAGCAGGCTGCAAAGTTTCCAGGTAACTGATACCAGCAATTTGCTGGTGCAAGATTCTTAAAGTAGTCCCAACACCAACAGCAGGAGTCATCTCAGCTGCGTAGTTAAACGTGCATCTCCCTGGACCCAAGACCTCAAAAACCAACAGGGATGGATCCTGGGGATCTGCATTGTAACAGGATCTTCAACTGATTCTTAGGCATCCCGAAGTTTGAGAAGCAAGCCACAGTGGGGTATCGGGGGCCCAACCCCAGCTCTCTGGGAGTAACAAGGCTCTGAGTAAGAGCCACACAGCCTGTAAGTAATGTCTAAAAACAATAGTGCAGGAAAAAAAAAAGTGCAAAGATCTGATGGTAACCGTTTTGGTGACTGCAGAGGTAAAATGCTGAGTATACAATTAAGTTTGCAGATTACCCTCAAACATGTAAAAATCGAGAAGTTAGTTTGTTCAGAATCTCACTCGATCCAGTAGATTACCCCAGTGTAAAAACTTAAGAATGAGATTAAAGTAAGTGGAGAAGGCAGAACAATGCAAACAATTTCAACAAGAGATACTGAAGGGAACAGAGCCTTATTTCATCCAATTACAGTATGGCTCTAAACACTGTCCATCCTAGAAGAGTGGAATGTTTGACATAGAGATGGATATGTTTGATTACACCATAACCAATAATCAACTAAAAATGGATCACAGACCTAAATGAAAGACTAAAAAGTATAAAACTCTTAGAAGAGGGGCGCCTGGGTGGCTCAGTTGTTAAGCATCTGCCTTCGGCTCAGGTCATGTTCCCAGGGTCCTGGGATTGAGCCCCGCATCGGGCTCCTTGCTCTGCGGGGAGCCTGCTTCTCCCTCTTCCACTCCCCCTGCTTGTGTTCCCTCTCTTGCTGTGTCTCTCGCTGTCAAATAAATAAATAAAATCTTTAAAAAAAAAAAAAAACCTCTTAGAAGAAAACACAGTAAATATTCAGAACCTTGGGTTAGAGAAAGATTTCTTGGATATGGCACCAAAAGCACAAGCATTAAAAAATTGACAAGTTGGGGGGGCACCTGGGTGGCTCAGTCAGTTAAGTATCCGATTCTAGATTTCAGCTCTGGTCATGACTTCAGGGTCATGATATCAAGCCCCATGTCAGGCTCCATGCTGAGCATGGAGACTGTTCAAGATTCTCTCTCTCGGGGGTGCGTGGGTGGCTCAGTTGGTTAAGCATCTGCCTTCGGCTCAGGTCATGATCCCAGAATCCCAGGATCGAGTCCCGTGTTAGGCTCTCTGCTTAGTGGGGAGTGTGCTTCTCCCTCTGGCCCTTCACCCCACTGTGCTCTCTCTCTCTCAAATAAATAAATAAAATCTTTAAAAAAAAAAAAAGATTCTCTCTCCCTTGACCTCTGCCCCTCCCCTCCAGCTTGTGCTGTCTAGAAAAAACCTTAAAAAAATTGACAAGTTGATTTTATCAAAACTTTAAAATTTTGTGCTTGAAAAGACACTGTTTTTTTTTAAAAGATTTTATTTATTTATTTGACAGAGAGAGACACAGTGAGAGGGAACACAAGCAGGGGGAGAGGGAGAAGCAGGCTTCCCGTGGAGCAGGGAGCCCGATGCGGGGCTCGGTCCCAGGACCTGGGATCATGACCTGGGCCGAAGGCGTCTAGACGCTTAACAACTGAGCCACCCAGGCGCCCCTTGAAAAGACACTATTAAAAAATTACTTGTAAATCTTATATGTGATAAAGAACTTGTATTCAGTACATATAAGGAACTCTTACAATTCAATCATAAAAAGAAAAATAACCCAATTTTAAAATGGGCAAATGATTTGTTCTTGGTTTTTTAAAATTTTATTTATTTATTTGAGAGAGAGAACAAGAGGGGGGAGGAGCAGAGGGAGAGGGATAAGCAGATTCTACACTGAGCATGGGGCCCAACTAGGGGGTTGATCCCAAGACCTTGAGATCATGACCTGAGCCAAAACCAAGAGTCAGACACTCAACCAACTGAGCTATCCAGGTACCCCTAAAATGGGCAAAGGATTTGAGTAGACATTTCTTCAAAGAAGATGTACACATGGCACAAAACACATGAAAACGTGCTCAACATCATCAGTCATAAGGAAAGTGCAAATCAAAACTACAATGATATCACACCCATAACGATGGCCACTATCAAAAAACAGAAAATAATAAATGTTGGTGAAGGTGTGGAGGAACTGGAACCCTTGCACACTGTTGGTGGGCATGTAAAATGGTGCAGCCACTACAGAAAACAGAATGGCAGTTCCTCAAACAATTAAAAACAAAATTACCATATCATTCAGTAATTCCATTTCTGGGTATATACCCAAAAGAACTGAAAGCAGGTTCTCAAGAGATGTTTGTACACCCATATTCATGGCAGCACAGTTCACACACAATAGCCAAAAGGTGTAAGCAATCCAACTGTCCATCCAGTGGAAGAGTGAATAAACAAAATGTGGTATATACACACAGTGGAATATTATTCAGCCTTAAAAAGGAAGGAAATTCTGACACATGCTACACCATGTATGAATTTTTTTTTTAAAGATTTTATTTATTTGACACAGAGAGACAGAGCAAAAGAGGGAACACAAGCAGGGGGAGTGGGAGAGGGAGAAGCAGGCACCCTTCCTTTAAGAGTAATACTGAACCTAACTCATTTTTTTCCCAGTCACTGAACTCCCAAAGAAGGCCCAACCGTGCCATACCTGCTCAAGTGCCTCTTTCAGACAGAGGGCACCACCCTCTTGATCACCCCTGTACTCCCAGCCTAGCCAACCCCGGCCTCAAGACTCCCCCACTCAGGCATTGAGCTTGGTGCAGGGAACACAGGGCGAGCAGATAAGAGGACTGCGTTGCCCTCCTGGGAATAATTTATTAATCAAACATCACGCAGTCAAAACAGTTATTAAATAATCACTGAAGCAAAATTACAACTGTGTGATAATAGGGAAGCGGAGGCACTTTGGAAATGGTGCAATAGGGGCGCCTGGGTGGCTCAGTTGGTTAAGCGACTGCCTTCGGCTCAGGTCATGATCCTGGAGTCCCGGGATCGAGTCCCGCATCGGGCTCCCTGCTCGGCGAGGAGCCTGCTTCTCCCTCTGACCCTCCTCCCTCTCATGCTCTCTGTCTCTCATTCTCTCTGTCTCAAATAAATAAATAAAATCTTTAAAAAAAAAAAAAAAAGGAAATGGTGCAATAGGAGACTATATCTGTTCTAAATCTTTATCCATATTAATTCATTTAACCATCAAAAGATCCTATAAGGTAAGTTCTATCATTACCCCATTTGGGGGATGAGAAAGTGGGCACAGAGAGGTAAGGTAACTTGCCCAGGGACACACAGCGGATCAGTGGTCCCAGATTCACACACGGGTCTGACTCCAGAAGCCTGGTGTAATCACCAAATCCGCTGCCTCGGTAAATATTGGAGGAAAGAATGAACTGGAGACAGCCACAGCACATTAGCAAGAGTTCTCCCAAGGAGGTAAAGGGAGGCCGGGGCAGGGCTAATGCACGGAGCACCGACCTGCTGGTGACGAAGACACGCCAAGGCGGGAAGGCAAGAAGACGGGCAGGGAGGCTGTAAAGGAGGCAGGAGAGGCCGCTGGGGCTTCCCGCTTCATCCCCAGGTAACGCGTCCAGCCCCCCCCCCTGCCCACTTCCCAACTGGGGAAACTGAGGCCCCCCCCAAGGAGCCAGAACACAGGTTCTGAGGCACCGGCCTGCCTCAGCCTCCCCGAGCTCTCCAGCCGGCAGGTGGTTAGGGGCAAAGGGGCTGCAATGAGGCAGGACGGCCCCCCCCCCCCCCGCCCTTGGCGGGGCACTTACGTGGCCTGACCAAAGTGTTCTTCCCAGGTTCCTTCACGCAGCGACTCGTGCCTTTGCTCTCCCGCCTTGCTCTGCGCGCCCGCGGCCCCGCCCCCAGCAGGCCCCGCCCTCCACACCGCGGGGGGCGGGGCGGTGCCCACAGCGCCTCTGGGGGCTGGGAGGCGCAGGCCCGCGCACCGCCTTCTTGACTGTTCCTTCCTTGTTCCTTTTCCTCTTTTCCTTTCCTTGCGCGTCCCTTCTTGCCCGTCCTTCCCTCCCTCCCTCGCCTTTTCTTTGCCTTTCATGTTTTCTTTTTTAAAGATTTTATTTATTTATTTGAGACAGAGAGAATGAGAGACAGAGAGCATGAGAGGGAGGAGGATCAGAGGGAGAAGCAGACTGAGCCCCATGCGGGACTCGATCCAGGGATTCCAGGATCATGACCTGAGCCGAAGGCAGTCGCTTAACCAACTGAGCCACCCAGGCGCCCTGCCTTTCATGTTTTCAATCACACAGTTGTTCTTTCACTCATTCTTACATATAACAATTATGTGTGCGCCAAACACAAAACAAAACAAAAAACAATTAAATGTGTGCCAGAAACTGCTCACTGGGGATAAAGCAGAGAAGACAAAATTCCTGTGCCCATCAGCTTACATTGTAGAAGAGGACAACAAATGAGTGGCTTTCCAACTTTGTTATCCCCGCCCACAGATGCAACACATTTTACATCCCTTTCCAGTACACCTACACACACACACCCCCCAATAAAACTAAATCTCAAGGGTTTTTTTTGTTTTTTAAAGATTTTATTTATTTATCTGAGACAGAGAGAATGAGAGAGAGAGAGAGCACATGAGAGGGGGGAGGGTCAGAGGCAGATGCAGGCTCCCCGCCGAGCAGGGAGCCCGATGCGGGACTCGATCCCAGGACCCTGGGATCATGACTTGAGCCGAAGGCAGACGCTTAACCAACTGAGCCACCCAGGCGCCCCTAAATCTCAAGTTTCACAGAGTAGTACTTACCTTGTTGATTGGCAGCTCCTCAAAAGACAACTAGAAAACTTGTGACCAAGCACAACTAACTTTGTTGGACTTCCTGCAGTAATGGAGAATGCTACCTTGACAATCTCAGTTAGAATCTCAGAATGGGGGGACAAGGAAAGGAAATGTATAGGGTTGGGGTTTGGGCTTGGGTAGTTCAAGCTGGTCTTTCAAGACAAGAAGTGATTGGGAATCCATGAGACTCTAATAGGCAAGAAAGATGTTACAAAGCAGGTGGAAAGATTGAATTTTAGAAAGGTATTTTTATTTCCTTTAGTTTATCAGCTATCAATGACTGAGTCAAGGCTATAGAACTTCCTCTTTAGTAATATATGCTTTTTTTATAAAAAAAAAATTTATTTATTTATTTGACAGAGAGAGAGAGAGAGCACAAACACGGAGAGCGGAAGACAGAGGGAGAGGGAGAAGCAGGCTCCCCGCTGAGCAAGGAGCCCGATATGGGGTTGGATGCCAGGACCTGAGCCGAAGGCAGATGCTTAACCAACTGAGCCACCCAGGTGCCCTGCCTTTTTTTTTTTTTTTTAAGTTCCACACAGAGCCCAAGGTATGATTCAAACTCACAACCCTGAGATCAAGACCTGAGCTGAGACTGAGTTGGTTGCCCAACAAACTGAGCCACCCAGGCACCCCATGATAATATAGCTTTAAGGAAAAACATCCCCCTAATTTAAATTTTTTAATTTTTATTTATTTATTTCAGAGAGAGAGAAAAACCATGAGAGGGAAGGGGGAGCAGAGGGAGAGGGAGAAGCAGACTCTCCGCTGAGCAGGGAGCCCAATATGGGACTCGATCCCAAGACACTGGGATCATGACCTGAGCCAAAGGCAGACATGTAACCGACTGAGCCACCCAGGCACCCCATTCTCCTAGTTTTAAAGAAATGTTAAATGTAATTTCCTTGATATTTATGTACTAAATAAATTATAAATTTTTCAATTATTTTTAAAAACAGGGATTGTTTGGAATTGGGCAAATGTCTTGACATAAATTTTAGGATTCGTAAAGCAAGGCAAGGGCTTTAAAGCAAGTCTCGATAAGTAAAACTGCTGTTTGATAGGCAACTTGTTTTCCCAGATGAGCAACCCTGATGGGATTCCCAGTGTGAGAGCCCATCCTGCAAACTGTCCAGAAAAATAGGTTTGAACAAATTCCTAAACCAATTATTTATTGGTTTATAGCCTTATCTTACTGAGCACAGCATCATTTTTGCTGTATTCTACAGGTCAAAGCAATAGCAGAGAGCACCCAGACTCAAGGAAAGGGGAGCAGACCCCATCTCTTGATGTAAGGATTATCAAAGAATGTGACCAACTTAAATCTTCCACATTTGAGGGCACCTGGTTGGGTCAGGGGATAGAACATGTGACTCTTGATTCTGGGATTGCGAGTTCAAGCCCCATGCTGGGTGTAGAGATTACTAAAAAAATAAAATCTTTTTAAAAAAATCCTCCACATTTGGATTATTTAGAAAATAAGGAGTTCTTTCTTCTGAGCTAAAGAAAGAATAGGGATGAGGAGAGGCAGGCCACATGGATTGGCTGATCATTGTCAATTAAACTTTCCTTCTGGGGCCACCTGGGTGGCTCAGTCAGTTAAGTGTCTGCCTTCAGGTCAGGTCATGGTCCCAGGGTCGTGGGATCAAGCCCCACGATGGGCTCCATGCTCTGAGCTCCATGCTCAGAAGTCTGCTTCTCCCTCTCCCTCTGCCCCTCCCCTTGCTCATGCCCTCTCTCTCTCACTTTCTCAAATAAATAAATAAAATCTTTTTAAAAAATTAAAAAATGAAATAAGTAAACTTTCCTTCTGGCAGGGAAACCTAAATATAACTTCTCTTGCACTCTTAGTGCCAACCTTGGGTCTTAAAGTTGGGTCCCATTTCCCCAAATACATTTTTCTTTTCTGCAAACCACATCATAACAGGAATTAGGCTGGTGTTCCTTAGCTCTATGACTGTATCGACTTTCAAAAAAGTCATATTCCCCCATGTTTTTGTCTCTGAAAAGGTGTTTTCTTGTTTTGGCTATGAAATGGGGAATATTGGAAAGTGACTAGCATACAGAGCAAAATGGAAATATGCATAGTGATTAGTTTTCTCTAAAGATTGGATATTGAATGAGCCATTTGTAACCAGCTATAATATCATACCCAGAAAAAAAAAATGATAAACATAAAAAAAGGTTAACATAAAAGCAGTTCTTTCGGGCGCCTGGGTGGCTCAGTCGGTTAAGCGACTGCCTTCGGCTCAGGTCATGATCCTGGAGTCCCGGGATCGAGTCCCGCATCGGGCTCCCTGCTCGGCGGGGAGCCTGCTTCTCCCTCTGACCCTCCCCCCTCTCGTGCTCTATCTCATTCTCTCTCAAATGAATAAATAAAATCTTAAAAAAAAAAAAAGCAGTTCTTTCTATCTTCATGTTACAGCAAATGGGCAGAGAATGAAGAGCAGCATGACTAGAATAAGCCTAAGAAGATTTGAAGAGCAAAACCAGAAAGACAAGCTGAGAGTTTGATTCAGAATTTGGAAAGTACTCTTCATCTACTTGGTCTGATGGCCCTGGAGTAGCTGTTTTTCTTCTCATACTGTTTGCTTCTAGAGGATTCTGAGAATCTTCAGATGGCAGCCCAATTGTCAAAAGGTAATGAATGGATAACAAAATGTGATAGATACATACAGAGGAATATTATTCAGCCTTCAAAGGGAAGGAAATTCTGACACATTCTGACACATCCATGACAATGTGGGTGAACCTGGAGGACCAAATGTTAAGTGAAATCAGTCATTCATAGAAGGGCAAAATACAATTTGATTCCACTGACATGAGGTACTTAAAGTCAAAATCATGGAGACAGAAAGTAGAATGGTGGTCACCAGGAACTGGGGGGAGGGGAAGTTAGTGTTTAATGGGTACAGTTATAGTTTTGCAAGATGAAAAGTATTCTGGAGATGATAGTGTAGTGGTGATGGTTACACAACTATGTGAATGTACTTAATGCACCAGAATTGTACACTTAGTAATAGTTAAAATGGGGCGCCTAGGTGGCTCAGTCAGTGGGGCATCTGCCTTCAGCTCAGGTCATGATCCCAGGGTCCTGGGATGGAGCCCTGAGTTGGGTATCCTGCTCAGTGGGGAGTCTGCTTGTCCCTCTACCTCCCCCAACCCCCCGTTCATGCTCTCACTTTCTCAAGTAAATAAAATTTTGGGGGCGCCTGGGTGGCTCAGTTGGTTCAGCATCTGCCTTCAGCTCGGGTCATGATCTCCGGGTCCTGGGATCGAGCCCCGCATCAGGCTCCCTGCTCAGCTGGGAGCCTGCTTCTCCCTCTCCTTCTGCCCCTCCCCCCTGCTCATGCATGCGTGCTCTCTCTCAAATAAATAAAATCTTTAAAAAATAAATAAAAACTAAAAATAAATATAAAACTGTGGGTCCAGGGCGCCTGGGTGACTCAATCATTAAGCGTCTGCCTTCGGCTCAGGTCATGATCCCAGGGTCCTAGGATTGGGCCCCGCATCGGGCTCCCTGCTCAGCAGGAAGCCTGCTTCTCCCTCTCCCACTCCCCCTGCTTGTGTTCCCTCTCTCGCTGTGTCTCTCTGTGAAATAAATAAATAAAACCTTAAAAAAAAAAAAAAAACTGTGGTCCCTTGGGGTGCCTGGTTGGGTCAGGCAGGAGAGTATGTGACTCTTGATCTCGTGGTTGTGAGTTCGAGCCCCATAGTGGGTATAGAGATCACTTAAAAATATATCAACTTTAAAAATAAATAAATAAATATGGGTGCCTAGGTGGCTCAGTTTGTTCAGCATCTGCCTTCAGCTCGGGTCATGATCTCCGGGTCCTGGGATCAAGCCCTGCATCGGGCTTCCTGCTCAGCAAGGAGTCTGCTTCTCTCTCCCCCTCTGCCCCTCCCCACCACTCATTCTGTCTCTCTCTCAAATAAATAAAATCTTTTAAAAAAATAAAAAACAAAACTAATGAAATAAATAAATAAATAAATAGAAACTATTTTCTAACTAAATGGACCGACTTAACCAAAAATAATTCCAAACACCAATGCCCCTTATAGGTAAACTTCAGTCTCCCCAGAATTACTTTTCTTAAAACTGAATTGGACAGCCCTGGTTTTAAAGTTGTCAAAGCTGGATGGGATGCCTGTTTTGATTGGTAGTTTGAAGCTTCCTAACATTATCAGGAATCTAAAATCGCCTCTCTGCAAAATACAATTTCTAGACTAAGTGAGGCAAACAATTAGAAAAAGATAAAAAGGTTTCTGGGGGATCAAATAAATCCCAAATTTCTTATGTTCCCTGGATTAAAGCTGGATGTGAGCCATAGAAAAAGAGTTTCCTAAAGTGACTAAGGACCCCCATAGGTTTGCTGAAGAATTTAACATAGTTACTCAAATTTACCAACCTGGTTTCTCAGATTTATATCACTTAGCCCACATGCTAGTTGGTGACAGCCAACCCAAACATTGGATGAAATTTGCCCATGGGAGCATGCTGAACAGGATTTAGAAAAACAAACCCCTAACTTTTGGCAAAAAACTAAAAACACATGCTGAAAACTTCCACCAAGCAATTGCAGTAGCTTTCTCTAAGCCTGTTGACTAGAACAAAATTCAAGCTTGCACACAAAAATCTGAGGAACCTGTTTATGACTATTATACTTCAGATTGTTTTCAAAGAAAATTCTGGTCTTCCTTCAGATGTTGAATCCACTTGGGTAGCCTTTAACTCCATATTTATTAGTGGGCTGAACCAGGAAATTTCTCTTTTAAAGGACAAGGATGGGGGCGCCTGGGTGGCTTAGTTGGTTAAGTGTCTGCCTTCAGCTCAGGTCATGATCCCAGAGTTCTGGGGTCGAGCCCCACATCCAGCTCCTTGCTCAGCAGGGAGTCCGCTTCTCCCTCTCCCTCCTCTTGCTTGTGCTCTCTGTCTCAAAACAAAAAATAAAACTTGAAAAAATAATAATAAAGAACAAGGATTAAATGGGAAACTGTCTGCTCCAGACTGAGTTAATTTGGCAAAGCAGCTCACCTGCATGCAAGGTGAGTCACCTAAAAGAAAGACCACTAAAATTCTTAACTTTGACAAATGGAGGCCCCTAAACAAAATGAAAAACCTCATGGTCTCTGCTATTATTGCAAAGAGCCAGAACATTGGAAAAAGGATTGCTACCAACTTACGGCACCTTCAGCCCTCCAGCCAGCCTTTCCAATGGCCTCCTAATTCCCAATGATGGGGTTCTGAGGAACTATTGAGGATCTTCCCAATCCTCCCTCCTACTCAGCTTGGAGAAAAAAACTCTCCAGATTAGGAATGAATCTCTCTCTGTCCTTATCGACACCAGAACTACACAGTCAGGGCTTCACCCCACTGCTATAAAGCCGGCCCTGCCTCAGAGTACTAAAATAGTTCCAATAGTGGGGGTCTCTAATAAACCTCAACAGGTTCCTATTTCTGAACCCATTCCCTTTCGTTTAGGCCCCTTAAGATACCCATCCTTTTCTCCTTAGTTCCTCTTCCCCTATTTTTGTGGGACAGAGATTTCTTAGAAAAATATCATGCTGGAATTTCTTTCTCCCAAAAGGGGTAAATAATTCTAGAAATTGACAGTAGTAATCAAAATAGCCAACTGGGTGAATTAACGCTTCAACATCTTTTATTTGCTCTATCTCTGACAGCACTATACATGAGTGGGGGACACTCATCATGTGTCCTTACTGGATAAGCTACCTTCCTATTTATGGGCAAAATCTTCAACTGATATTGGCAGAATCCACAGTGCATCTCCCATAGATCAATCAAAACCTCTTCCCAGAACTAGTCAGTACTCTATAAATCAAGAACCCCTTCAAGGTATCAAGCCCATAATAGAGGATTACAAGATTCAGGGCCTCATTATCCCCTGCACTCACCCCTGTAATATCCCAATTTTACCCGTGAGAAAACCCAATGACTGAGAATGAACTTTTGTCCAGGACTTCCGAGTAATAAATAACATTGTTATCCCTTGGCACCTCATTGTTCCTAAGCCCCATCTGCTACTGATCTCCACTGCCACTGAAAGTGCATTTTTTGCTGTCATTGATCAACACAGGGCATTTTTTAGTATTCCAGTCGATAAGTATAGTCAATCTCTTTTTGCTTTCACCTGGGAAGAACAGCAATACATCTGCACAGTGATGGCTCAAGGTTTCAGAGAGTCCTTATTTTTCACAAATCTTACAAGCTGATTTGAATGATGTACAGTCTTCTGCAGCATCTACTTTATACAATGCATAGACTGCTTCTCTGCTCCACTTTTCAAGCCTCTTCACAGGAAGACAGTCCACCTGTTAAACTTTCGGCCTTATGGTGCCTGTGTGGCTCAGTTGGTTAAGCATCCGACTCTTGATTTCAGCTCAGCTCATGATCTCAGGGTCCTGGGTTCGAGCCCTGCATAGGGCTCCACGTTCATCGGGGAGTCTGCTTCTATCCCTCTCCCTCTGCCCCTCCCCCTGCTCATGCTCTCTCTCTAAAATAACAAATCTTTAAAAAATAAAATATAAAAAAATAAATGTTTGGTCTTAAAAGCATATAAAGTCTCCAAAGAAAAATTGTAGTTTGCTCAATCTCAGGTTTGATTCTTAGGGCACCTGATCTCAGAACAAGGGTTACATTTGGAACCAGGCAGATTTCACAGCATCCTGAACTTCCTCAAACCTAAAACTAAGCGCTAATTATGAGGTTCTCTTGGACTAGCTGGCTTCTGTCAAAACTGGATTCCAAACTTGTCTTATGGCTCAAATTCTATGCGCTTTACTAAGAAACAACAAACTTTGACCCTATTATTTAGAAGATCGGGATGACATAGCTTTTGGGACTTTAAAGAAAAATCTAAATAAAGCCCCCTGCCCTTGGCCATCCTATCAGCTCCTATTTCCTTTTTTTATGTGAGAGGGAAGGACATGCCCTTGGAGTGCTCACCCCAAAATGCAGGGACCATCATCAATCCATACGGCATTACAGGGCAACAACTGGACCCTGGGGCTCAGGGACATCCCCCTTGCCTTAGAACCATTCCTGCCACTGCCCTATTAGTTAAGGTGACTGAAGAAATTGCCACGGGACCTTCTTAACCATCCTTGTGCACCCTGCAGCAGAAGGCCTCCTGAATTCTCATCACTCAACACTTTGGGGACAGTCACCCCACCTATGACATCTTCCCACTAACTGCCCCTCCTATAACTCTTCTTGCAACAATAGCCTTCACCCTGCTATTCTACTCCCGGCCTCCACAGATGAGACCCCTCATGCCTGCTTAATGCTGACTCATCACCTTTTGCCTCCCCCTGATAATTTATAGAAAACTCCTCTAGCTGCAGATTTTTCATGGCTTACTGATGGGTCTTTTTTTCAGATTTTTTTTTTTTAAAGTAATCCCTACACCCAACACGGGGCTCAAACTTACAACCCCAGGATCAAGAGTTGCATGCTCCACTGACTGAGCCAGCCAGGCGCCCCCTGATGGGTCTTATTTAAAGGATGAAAATGCTAAATATTGTGCTGGGCATGATATTACAACTCTATTTGATGTCAATGAGGCGGTACATTTGCCTTTGGCTACTTCACCCAATGGACTGTGATACACCTTTACTCAGGCTTGTACCTCAGACAAAAGTAAAAACACAAACATTTATACTGATAGTTGATATCCCTTTGGGGTAGCTCATGACCTGGGAATGGTATGGAAACAGTGACGTTTCCTTACCTCTAACAGGAATGAAATTTAAAATGGCTCCTATATCCAAAATTTATTAGATGCCACAATTTTGCCGGCTGTTCCAGCTATTAACTCTCCTTGACGTTGCAGACTCAACTCCCTGGAGGCCAGAGGAAACCACCTCACTGATATTTCCAGCCAAAATTCTGTTCTCAAGGAAACCGAGAGTCCAACCTCTGTCATGGTCCGGAGGGATGTTCTCTCAAATGACAATTTGAAAAAATTGACAAATGACACTCAACAATTGGCCCCAGAAAAGGAAAAACAATATTGGAAATCTAATAAATGTTGGTTCAATTAAAAGGGAGAACTTGGGTTTGGACCAAATACCACTCCAGCCCTTCCAGAAATTCTAAAATTCCCACTACTTACTACTGTATGTGCTTTAAACCACTGGTCTACTGACAACATGATAGCATTTCTGAACCAATAATGGTGGAGAAATATTTTTTTTATAATTTTTTTAAAGATTTTATTTATTTATTTGAGAGAGAGAGAATGAGATAGAAAGAGCATGAGAGGGGGGAGGGTCAGAGGGAGAAGCAGACTCCCTGCTGAGCAGAGAGCCCGATGTGGGACTCGATCCCGGGACTCCAGGATCATGACCTGAGCTGAAGGCAGTCACTTAACCAACTGAGCCACCCAGGCGTCCCAATGGTGGAGAAATATTAATAAGGCTGCAAAAAGTGCCCACCTCTCTTGTCCCACCTGTCCAAAGTCCAATCCAAGGAAACCTGTTCAATCTGCATGCGGACACTTTGAACTGCCAATGGCCCACTCGAGCTTTGGCAAATCAATTTTATACAGCTCCTCCCATCTCGTGGATATAAACATGTTTCAGTCATAGTTCGTATGTTTCCTCACTGGTCCAAAGCTTTCACATGTAAATGGGTCACTGCGTGGGTGGCTCAGTCGTTAAGTGTCTGCCTTTGGCTCAGGTCGTGATCTCAGGGTCTGGGATCGAGCAGCATCGGGCTCCCTGCTCAGCGGAGAGTCTGCTTCTCCCTCTCTCTCTGACCCTCCTCCCCACTTATGCACTCTCTTGCTCTCTCACTCTCTCTCTCTCTGTCTCAAATAAATTAAAAAACACTATACTTACCTGGGGAACCCTTCTTGCACTTCATGGTGATCAGAGAACCCATTTTATCGGTCAGGGGCTTCAATAAATCTGTGCTATTCAGCCAGTTTTACACCACTTTCATTGTGCATGCCATCCTTAATCTTCCAGTTCAGCTGAATGCACTAATAGCACCATCAAGATTCAATTGGCAAAATTTGCAAAATTCCTCCAAATACTTTTTAGGGCACCTGGGTGGCTCAGTCGGTTAAGTGTCTGCCTTTTGCTCGGGTCATGGTCCCAGAGTCCCAGGATCAAGCCCCACTTCTGGCTCCCCGCTCAGTGGGGAGTCTGCCTCTCCCCCAACTCGTGCTCACACTCTCTCTTTCTCTTTCAAATAAATAAATAAAATCTTTAAAAAAAAAAAAAAGAAATCCTACAAATACTTTGGCCACAAGCATTGCTGTTGGTCCTTCTAAATCTCAGATCCACATTTTTTAGAACTCACTGAGTCTCATCCTTTGAGACAGTCATAGGACACCCAAAGCATTTGGTCCCTGCCTCCTTTGAGCCTCAGCTAATAAAAGATATACTTCAATAGTGTAAAAGCCTAATTGCTTCTATTAAAAATAACCATGCTGCGGGGCACCTAGGTGGCTCAGTCGTTAAGCGTCTGCCTTCGGCTCAGGTCATGATCCCAGGGTCCTGGGATGGAGCCCTGCATGGGGCTCCCTGCTCGGCGGGAAGCCTGCTTCTCCCTCTCCCACTCCCTCTGCTTGTGTTCCCCCTCTCGCTGTGTCTCTGTCAAATAAATAAATAAAATCTTAAAAAAAAAAAAAAACCATGCTGGGTTGCCTGGCTGGCTCAGTCGGTAGAGCATGAAACTTTTTTTTTTTTTTTAAGTAGGCTTCACATCCAGCATGGAGCCCAATGCAGGGCTTGAACTCATGCCCCTGATATCAAGACCTGAGCAGAGATCAAGAGTCGGATGCTTAACCAACTGAGCCACCCAGGCACCCCTAGAGCATGCAACTTTTGATCTCAGGGTCATGGAGCCTACTTTAAAAAAAAAAAAATGCTTTGGTAGATGAGTCTTTTTACAGTGTGCTCAGAAGACGGAGATCTTAAAGCATCACACCTTACAACCCGAAGATTTTATCTATTAAAGACACCTCCAAAAGACTCTCTTCAACTCACTGGAAGGGCCCCATCAGGTACTGCTAACCAATCCTTGTGCCACCAAATTCCAGGAACTAGACTCATGGATTTGCATGAGACAGTTAAGGAAAGTACCAAACCCTGACTGGTCCTGCACACCATCTGGTGACCTAAAAGTAAGTATGTCCCAGAATTGAAGACATTTGATGATGGGGTACCTGGCTGGCTCAGTTGGTGGAGTGTGCAACTCTTAATCTCGGGGTCTTGGGTTTGAGCCCCACGTTGGGTGTAGAGAGTACTTGAAAAAATAAAATCTTTTTTTTTTTTTAAAGATTTTATTTATTTGAGAGAGAGAGAATGAGAGACAGAGAGCATGAGAGGGAGGAGGGTCAGTGGGAGAAGCAGGCTCCCCGCTGAGCAGGGAGCCCGATGCGGGACGAAAAAATAAAATCTTAAAAAAAAAAAAAGACATCTGGTAAGATGACATCTGACAAGATAGTTTTCCCAAAACATCCAGACCAGGCTGGTTACAAGGTTCAGGATTCAAAGAAGTCTGTCTTTTTCAACTGGACTATTACCTGATTCTGGGTTCATTTTTTTTTTTTTTTAAGATTTTATTTATTCATTTGTTGGGGCACGTGTGTGGCTCAGTCGTTTAAGTGCCTGCCTTCGGCTGGGGTCATGATCTCAGGGTCCTGGGATGGAGCCCCACGTTGGGCTCCCTGCTCGGTGGGGAGCCTGCTGCTCCCCCTGCTTGAGCACATGCTCTCTCTCTCTCTCTCTCTGTGTCAAATAAATAAACGGGGTCTTAAAAAATAAAAGATTTTATTTATTCATCTGAGAAAGAGCGCAGGAGGGGCTTGGGCAGTGAGGGGCAGAGGCAGAGGGAGAAGCAGGTTCCCTGCTGAGCAAGGAGCGCAACACGGGGCTTGATCCCAGGACCTCAAGATCACAACCTAGGCCAAAGGCAGACGCTTAACCAACTGAGCCACCCACGTGCTTCCTGATTCTGTGTTATTATCCAAATTCATGATTTCTAAGTTTACAAACTTTACAGGATGTATTATTGATTACACCTTTGATTCCAGTTATTTTAAGCTAACAATACTGTTAAAATGTCTTTGAAGTGTTGATGTTTTGCAAAAGGTTCATCAGCTATTACTTCATGTTTATACCTGCACTGTATCTTCCTACCTGCACTCACTGAATTCTCTTGGTACACTTCTTTTTTTTTTTTTTTTTTTAAGATTTTATTTATTTATTTGACAGAGAGAGACACAGCAAGAGAGGGAACACAAGCAGGGGGAGTGGGAGAGGGAGAAGCAGGCTTCCCCTGGAGCAGGGAGCCCGATGCGGGGCTCCATCCCAGGACCCTGGGATCATGACCTGAGCCGAAGGCACATGCTTAACGACTGAGCCACCCAGGCGCCCCTCTTGGTGCGCTTCTACAGTACCCATTATTCTGCTTACATGGCTGCTTTAAACAGGGACTTCCAGGAGGTATAGACGACTCCGGGTTTGCCTGGAGTCAGAGGGAGAACTTTTCTCCTCCACATCAGGAGAAGTGTCAATAAAATATTTTCAATTGGCTACTTTCAGACCATGGGTCCTGGCTTAGAACCATCATATGATTTGGAATTGTCGTGTTACTTTTAATTCTGTACTTATGGCCTGTCAAACCTTTGTAAAAATGATGTGCCCGAGAAGATTATCTCCAGTGCTTACGATCTTGATAAATACGGACAATACATGGTAAATGCCTGACTTCTCCCTCCTACCCCTCCTTTTTGCACAAAGGTGACAGTAGGTTTCTTTTCTTTTTTTTTTTTTTAAGATTTTATTTATTTATTTGTAAGAGAGAGAAAGCACAAGCAGGGGGAGCGGCAGGCAGAGGGAGAGGGAGAAGGAGGCTTCCCGCTGAGCAGGGAGCCCCATGCGGGGCTCAATCCCAGGACCCTGGGATCATGACCTGAGCTGAAGGCAGATGCTTAAGACGACTAAACCACCCAGGTGTCCTGGGTGACAGTAGGTTTCTAACCTGTACAATTTCCCTCCAGCATGGGACATGACACACAAGAAAGGCCCTTCCTGGCACAAAAGACAAAAGGTCAGTCAATTAAGAAAACATGACTCTTGATCAGTGATGCTTTCAGAGAAAGATCTGGATCAAAAGAAGGCAATGTGAAAATTAATAAAGGGACCCCTCCCTAAAATAAATTCAGGAGGCCAGAAGGGGGAGCCATACACTCCGTGTCAATTACAGGAAAGAGTGATTAACCCCCAAAGGAAAAAGATGTACGTTGCATCTCCCACAAGAAATCGACTACCCCAACGACTCAACCAATGAGAAACCATCATTACCCTGAACTTTTGGGTTTCTCCAATGGATTTCACTCAAAACAACTCCTCCCAACCTCCTCCTTCTTCTCCATAAAATAACATTTTTCTCCTTTGTTTATTGGGCTAGCTTATGGTTTTTGCTTTCTTTTGTTTGTCCTGAATTGCAGTTCCCTGCCATTCCCAAATAAATCCATTTTGACTAGTAAAATCACTGACCATTTCATCTTTTAAGACAGCAGGGCTTTTTTACTGTAACTTTTCTATCCAATTTTTGCAGCCAAGCACCTAACCAACATATAAACTAATCAATATAGATCTAGGGGTGCCTGGCTGGTTCAGTCGGTGAAGCCTGTCACTCTTGATCTCGGGGTTGTAAGTTCGAGTCCCACATTGGATGTAGAGATCACTTAAAAATAAAATCTTGGGGCGCCTGGGTGGCTCACCCCAGGCTCCTGTGATCGAGCCCCATGTCCGGCTCTCTGCTCAGTGGGGAGTCTGTTTCTCCCTCTCCCTGCTTCTCCCCCTGCTTGTGCTCTCCCTGCCAAATAAATAAATAAAATCTTTTTAAAAATAAAATAAAATAAAATCTTAAAGGGGCACCTGGGTGGCACAGGCGTCCAACTCTTGGTTTTGGCTCTGGTCGTGATCTTGGGGTTGTGAGATTGAGCCCCACGTCGGGCTCCATGCTCAGCTCAGAATCTACTTAGGACTCTCTCCCTCTACCCCTACCCCCTCTAAAATAAATAAATAAATCTCTAAAAAATAATAATAAATAAAAAAGAAAATCTTAAAAAAATTTTCCTAGAACTATTTCAAATTCATCTGTAAGGTTTTTTTTTCATTTTATAACTTTAACCTTCTATTCCTCCAGCACTTTGTGGGTTTTTTGTTGTTGTTTTGTTTTTAAAAGATTTTATTATTTGCGAAAGAGAGAGAGAGCACAGGAGAGAGGTGAAGGGCAGAGGGAGAAGCAGACTCCCTGCTCGGTGGGGAGCCCAAGACGGGTTGGATCCCAGGACTCTGGGATCATGACCTGAGCCAAAGGCAGACATTCAACCAACTGAGCCACGCAGGCACCCCTCCTCCAGCACTTTGAATACAAGGGAATCTATACACTTTTAGTATGGGTTTTTAAATTATTTTTAATTATAGTAAAACACACATAATATAAAATGTATGACAGATTTTAAGTATACAGTTTTGGCCCAGAAGCCCATTCACACTGTTGTGCAACTGTCACCCCCATCGAGAACACTTTTCTTCTTATAAAGCTGTAACTTTGTACCCATTAAACACTAAGTCCCCATCTCCTCCAATCCCTACAACCTCTGACAACCACCATTCTACTTTCTGTCTGCATGGATTCGATACTCTAAGTATTTCATTTAAGTCCAGTCATACAGTATTTATCTTTTTGTGACTGGCTAATTTCACTTAAAATAATATCTTTAAGATTCATCCATATTGGGGCACCTGGGTGGCCCAGTCGTTGAGCATCTGCCTTGGGCTCAGGTCATGATCCCAGGGTCCTGGGATCGAGCTCCACATCGGGCTCCCTGATCAGCGGGAAGCCTGCTTCTCCCTCTCCCACTCCCCCTGCTTGTGTTCCCTTTCTCGCGCTCTCTCTCTCTCTCTCTCTGTCAAAATAAATGAAATCTTTAAAAAAAAAAAAAAGATTCATCCATATTGTAACATGTGTCAGAATTTTCTTCGTTTTTAAGGCTGAATAATATTCCATTGTGTGTTAGGGGCTGAATGTGCTCCCTTTGCCTTGGCCAATTCATACGTGAAGCCTAACCCCCATTGTAGCTGTATTTGGAGATGGGACATTTAAGAAGATAATTAAGTTAAATGAGGTCATGGGGTGAGGCCTGGATCCTATAGGATGAGTGTCCTTATAATAAGTCAGAGAGCTCGCCCTCTCTCTCCCCTAGCCCCCACTCACCCATCTTCTGCTTAGCGCACACACACGCACACACGCGCACACACACACACACCCCCCCCCCCAAAGAAAGGCCATGTGAGGACATAGCGATAAGGCAACTGTCTGCAAGCCAGGAAGAGAGTTCTCACCAGGAATAAAATTGTCTGGAGCGTAAGAGCAGACTAATCGGACCCACGTCCATCCTCTTTACTATGAACTTTCTTTTATAGACTCTCACAATAAAAAGTGATAAGAGATAGTAATCCAGGCACCTGGCTGACTCAGTTGGAAGAGCATACGACTCTTGAGTTTGAGCTCCATGTTGGGTGTAGGGATCACTTAAATAAATAAAACATAAAAAAAAGAGAGAGAGAAAGAGAGAGATAGTAATCACACAGTAATGGTGTTAGTACTAAGGAAGCTTTCCAACAAGGAGAAAAAGTTTCAAATCTGAGCACCTCATCAGAGAGTCCTAAAATGGCTCCTGTGAGGAAATGGAATGACCCAATGCAGAAAAAAATAAGACAAGATAAGCTCAACATTTAGGAGCATCATTTAGAAGTGCCTTTGCAGGGTGCCTGGGTGGCTCAGTTGGTTAAGTATCTGCCTTCGGCACAGGTCATGATCCCAGGGTCCTGGGATCGAGTCCCGAGTGGTGAATCCCTGCTCAGTGGGGAGCCTGCTTCTCCCTCTGCCTCTGCTCATGCACTCTCTCTCTCTCTCTCTCAAATATATAAAATCTTAAAAAAAAGAAGTGTCTTTGCAGATGTAATTAAGGTTAAGAGTCTCTGGGTGAGATTAGTCTAGATTATCTGAGTGGGCTCTAAATTCAGTAACAAATATCTTTATAGGAGAAGGGAGGAGGAGAAGACACATAGAGAAAGTGATGTGAAGGCAGAGGCCCAGATTGGGGTGTTATAACCACAAGCCAAGCAAGGAATGCCAAAGATAGCTGGCAGCCCCCAGAAGCAAGCAGGCGCATGGGAGAGATTCTCCCTCAGAGCCTCCAGAAGGAACCCACCCTGCCAATACCTTGATTTCAGACTTCTAGCTCCAGAACCATGAGAATAAATAAATTGCTGTGGTTTGAAGTTGCGATAATTTGTTAGAGGAGCCCTAGGAAATGAAGAGGGATTGGAAGGTAGGGATATTTTAGATGGACAGGAAGACTTTTCTGAGGAGGTAACATGTAAGTGAAGTTTTGGATGAAAAATTGTCAGCCTTTTGAAGAACAGAGGGGAAAGAGACCCAGGTAAAGAGAACACGAAAGGGGGGCACCTGGGTGGCTCAGTCGTAAGGCGTCTGCCTTCGGCTCAGGTCACAATCTCAGGGTCCTGGGATCGAGCCCTGCATCAGGCTCCCTGCTCGGCGGGAAGCCTGCTTCTCCCTCTCCCTCTCCCCCTGCTTGTGTTCCCTCTCTCGCTGTGACTCCGTCAAATAAATAAATAAATAAATAATCTTTAAAAAAAAAAAAGAGAGAGACAGAGAACACAAAACGCAATAGCCCTGAGGCGGGACAGGCTTAATATGTGCAGGGAGCCAATAGAAGGCCCAGTGCACCTTAGGGACAGAGAGAACTCTTGCAGTGAAGAACAGAAAGCTGTGAGGAAAGAGCATTCAACAGGAGAAGTTGGCCTAATCCAGGTCAGGGGTCGAGGGAAAGATATGTAGAGGAATAACTAAGAACCAGCATTGTGGGGAAGAAGTGAATTCCAGGCTGTTAAGGAGCATGTGCAAAGGCCCTGAAGCAGAAAAAGCAGAGATTTAGAGGAACACATACGCAAAGTGATTTTCCCTGGACCACACACAAGCAGGCCCGAACTCACCTTCAAATACAACTGAAGAGCGCCTGCATCTCTGTTAGGTTGGTCAGTGATGCGAGTGGCAAAGAATTGCACCAAGAGCCACAAGCAGGACAGAGTTTATGCACCCTCCAAGCGAGGAGACGGCCAGACATCGGGAGATAGGTCAGCCCCAGTTCCCATCAGGCTGGGCCCTTTAAGGGGTTTTTAAGCGCGAGAGTGTTGCCATGGCGCCCACAGTTGGGGTGTGAGGAAAGGGATCAATGCCTGGCAGTGGAAAGTGGGAGGTGGCAGGGTTTAAAGGGACTCTGTCCAGGATGTGGGTTGTGGTCAGGCCAGAGAATATGTTTCATAGCTGGGGCCTACTTCCCGAGAATGTAGGGCACCGCTACCTAGAAAAAACAAGAGTCAGGACCAAGAGCAGACACCTGTGATTATGGCGGGGCAAGGTGGGGAGGGGGAGCGCTTTGAAGAGACTCCTTTCAATCTCTAGTCTGTAACTTCTTAGGAGCATAATGTGGCCTCATCTACCTATCAACATTTAAATGGTTCATTTTCCTCAAAACAGCAGTTATGTTGCTAGGAATCTAGTTCATGTAAAAATTTATACAAGGGGCGCCTGGCTGGCTCAGGCACTAGAGCCTGAGACTCTTGATCTGCGGGTTGGGAGTTCCAGCCCCATATGGGGTGTAAGGAGTACTTAAAAATAAAATCTTTAACCAAAAAAAAAAAAAAAAAAGGAGGGGGAGTGAGGTTCTGGGTAGCTCAGTCAGGTAAGCATCCAACTCTTAATTTCAGATCAGGTCAGGATCTCAGGGTCGTGAGATCGAGCCCCACGAATGGCTCACACCAGCTCACCCACTGGGAATGGCGGCTTCTTAAGATTCTCTCCCTCCCTCTCCCTCTGCCCCTATCCCCTCTTAAAAAAAGTTTATATGAGATATATAAAGATATATACGTATATTTATATGTATGTGTATATATACACATATATATATATGAGATATATGTTGATGAATGTGACAGTTAATTTTCTGTGTCAACTGGCTGGACCAAGGTGACCAAATACTTGATCAAACATGAGATTAACATTTAAATTGGTGGGCTTTTGGGGCGCCTGGGTGACTCAGTCGGTTAAGCGTCCGCCTTCGGCTCAGGTCATGATCCCAGGGTCCTGGGATTGAGTCTCCTGTCAGGCTCCCTGCTCAGCAGGGAGTCTGCTTCTCCCTCTCCCTCTGCCCCTCCCCACCCCCGCTCATGCTCTCTCTCTCTCTCTCCCCTCTCTGTCTGAAATAAATAAATAAAAATTTTAAATAATAATAAAATAAATAAAATAAATTGGTGGGCTTTGAGTAACGCAGATTGCTCTCCATAATGTGAGTGGCCCCCACCATACCTATAGCTCCAGGCCAGAATAAAACAAAAAGACTGGCTTCCCCTAAGCAGCAGGGAGTTACCCTAGCAGATGACCTTCAGACTTAATGCAACATCTTCCCTGGGTCTCCAGCCTGACAGCCTGCCCTGTAGATTTTGGATTTGCCAGCCTCCATAATCACATGAGCCAATTCCTTAAAATAAAACTTTGTCTATATGCATATTTCATTGGTTCTGTTTCTCTGGAGAACTCTGACTAATACAATGCACATTCACTTGAGACTTGTTTAAAATAGTGAGCTATTTCAACATACTAAATGTCCACCAATTGGGAGCTGGTTAAATATCTATCTAAAATGAAATGGAAAGATTTCCATATCATATTTTTAAATGAAGAAAGCATTTCACACAACAACTAGTAAAGGATGATTCTATCCATGATTGTAAAAAAGAAAAATAAATCTGTATGTGTATAAATGTATTTGGTATATATGCAAAAATGTATAAGTAGATAGAAAAGAGCTAGGTGCGCCTGGGTGGCTCAGTCGTTAAGCGTCTGCCTTCGGCTCAGGTCGTGATCCCAGGGTCCTGGGACCGAGCCCCGCATCGGGCTCCCTGCTCAACGGGAAGCTTGCTTCTCCCTCTCCCACTCCCCCTGCTTGTGTTTCCTCTCTCGCTGTCTCTCTCTCTCTGTCAGATAAATAAATAAAATCTTTAAAAAAAAAAGAGCTATAAAGATATTTACCAAACTAGCAATAAAAGTGGCTACCCTGGAGATGGGGCATGGGTTTGAAGAGGGGGTGGTGAAGAGAAACTTAAATGTATATTCCTTATATTTCTTTATCATTTGAAGCTTTGACAACTATAATATATTCCATATTGCATAAATGACATGATTTTTTTAAAGATTTTATTTAGTTATTTGAGAGAGAGAATGAGAGAGAGAGCACGAGATGGGGGAGGGTCAGAGGGAGCAGCAGACTCCCTGCTGAGCAGGGAGCCCAATGCGGGTCTCAGTCCTGGGACTCCAGGATCATGACCTGAGCCAAAGGCAGTCGCTTAACCGACTGAGTCACCCAGGCGCCCCATCAGCTCCAGAGTTTTGTTTTTTTTTTTTAAGATTTTATTTATTTATTTCAGAGAGAGAGAATGAGAGAGCACATGAGAGGGGGGAGGGTCAGAGGGAGAAGCAGACCCCCCGCTGAGCAGGGAGCCCAATGCGGGTCTCAGTCCTGGGACTCCAGGATCATGACCTGAGCCGAAGGCAGTCGCTTAACCAACTGAGACACCCAGGCGCCCCAGTGACGTGATTTTTAAAACCTGTAACCATGAAGGCCTATATTCCACTACCTTTTTTCTTTTTTAACTAAACTCTACACCCAACATGGGTCTTGAACTCAGGACCCCAAGATCAAGAATCGCATGCTCGGGCACCTGGGTGGCTCAGTCGTTAAGCGTCTGCCTTCAGCTCAGGTCATGATCCCAGAGTCCTGGGATCGAGTCCCACATTGGGCTCCCTGCTCAGCAGGAAGCCTGCTTCTCCCTCTCCCACTCCCCCTGCTTGTGTTCCTGCTCTCACTATCTCTCTCTGTCAAATAAATAAATAAAAATCTTAAAAAAAAAAAAAAAAAGAATCGCATGCTCTACCAACTGAGCCAGCCAGAGGCCCCTCTACTACCTTCTTGAAACCCAGCCCACTTTTACCCCTTGCATCCCTTATTTGGCTTTGCTTCTGCTTTCCAAGCTATAGGATAGAAGTCCCTCTCTCCCTTCCTCTCTTCTTTCCTTTGGTCCTTTGACACTTATTTACTGAGTATGCATTATGTGCTAAACAATGCACCGGGTGCCATGGTGAGCCAACAAACCAAGGTCTCTCAGGGAGCTTGCAGGCTGTTCAAGAAACCAGACCTCGGGGGCGGAGCAAGATGGCAGAGGAGTAAGAGACCTGGATTTCGTCTCGTCTCAGGAATTCAGCTGGATAGGGATCAAACCATTCTGAACACCTACAAACTCAACAGGAGATCGAAGAAAAGAAGAGCAACAACTCTCTTCAGAAAAGTGACCACTTTCTGGAAGGTAGGACGTGCGGAGAAGTGAATCCGAGGCGATATTCGGGAGGATAGACGGCGGGGGAGGGGCCTCCGTCGGCCGCTTCTGGCAAGTGATAGAGCCGCGGAGCACAAAACCGGAACTTTTAAAAGTCTGCTCTGCTGAGGAACGTCACTCTGGTGGCTAAGCGGGAGGTGGAACCCTCCGGGACAGTGTGGTCTCAGGACCCTCGGGGTCACAGAAAGACCAGGAGCGCCTGAGTGCGGCAGAGCTCCCAGGTAACGGAGCAGGGAAGCCGGCTGCAGAGGCGGAGCCCAGTCGCGGTCTCTCAGCTCGGGGTTGCCATAAACTGTGATCCGCGGCACAGTCGGGCCACTGATCCTCCAGCAGGGACCCAACAAGCGGCAGATCCGGGGAGACTCACCTTCCTCCCCCGGGAGGAGCCGCGCAGGAGTGCACCGCAGGGATCTGCTGGGTTTGGAGACCCCACCCGGGGTCGGGTGCCAGAGATAGAAATGCGTGGTCACAGGCCGGGTGAGCACGGAGTGCAACCGGAGACCGGGGAGACGGGAGTGACTGGCGGCTTTTCTCTGGGGACTCACTGAGGAGCGGGGCCGAGTTCTCGGCTCCTCCGGGGCGGAGATTGGGAGGCCGCCATTTTCACTCTCCGCCTCCAAAGCTGTACGGAAAGCTCGCAGGGAACAAAAGCCCCGGAGAGCAAACCCGAGCAGATTACGTAGCCGGGAGGGGGCAAGGGCGGGGCAATTCCGCCTCCGGCAGAGACATTTGGAAACCACAGCAACAGGCCCCTCCCCAGAAGATCAGCGAGAACAGCCAGCCAAGACCAAGTTTACCGATCAATGAGAACGGCAGAACTCCAGCGCTAGGGGACTACTGCACATAGAATTCACGGCTTTTTTACCATGATTCTTTAGTCTTTCAAAGTTATTTTTTTAACTGTCTTTTTTTCTTTTTTCTTTGAATTTTTCTTTTTCCCTTTTTCAACCAACATCTTATCAATCCCTTTATTAAAAAAACATTTTTATTTTTCATTTTTAGAGTCATATTCTATCCCTTCATAGTAGTTACCCGTATTTTTGCCATATATATATATATATATATAAGTTGTTCTCTCTTTAAAATTTTGAGATAGTTTCTTCTAACAGATCAAAATATACCCTATATCTCTAGTATATGGTTTTTTCTACTCCCCTGCCTGACCACATTCTCTCCCTTTTTTTTCTTTTTTCTTTTTTTCAATGCTCTTCTTTCTTTTTTCAAACAACTTCTTATCAATTCCTTTTATAAAATTTTTTATAATTTCTATCTTTACAGTCATATTCCATCCCTTCATCATCTCAACCCTTATTTTTGTACATATATAAGTTTTTCTTTCTTTAAAATTTTGGGAGGCACTTTCTTCTAACAGACCAAATACACCCAAAATCTAGTGTGTGGCACTGATCTATATACCAGCCTGATAATATTTGATCATATTCTGTTTTTTTGTTTGTTTTTTTCTGTTTTTGTTTGTTTTTATCTTTTTCTTTTCCTTTTTTTTTTCTTTTTCTTTTTTCTCTCTTTCCCTTTCTTTTCCCACTGCTTCAGGTCTTTTCTGATTTGTTTAGAGTATATTTTATGGGAACATTGTTACCCTGTTAGCATTTTGTTCTCTCATTAATCTATTCTCCTCTGGACAAAATGACAAGACGGAAAAAATCACTGCAACAAAAAGAACAAGAGGTAGTACCAACTGCCAGGGACCTACTCAATACGGACATTAGTACGATGTCAGATCTAGAGTTCAGAATCATCACTTTAAAGATACTAGCTGGGCTTGAAAAAAGCATGGAAGTTATTAGAGAACCCTTTCTGGAGAAGTAAAAGAACTAAAATCTAACCAAGTAGAAATCAAAAAGGCTATTAATGAGGTGCAATCAAATATGGGGGCGCTAACTGCGAGGATAAATGAGGCAGAAGAGAGAACCAGTGATATAGAAGACCAAATGATGGAAAATAAAGAAGCTGAGAAAAAGAGAGATAAACAACTACTGGATCACGAGGGCAGAATTCGAGAGATAAGCAATACCATAAGACAAAAGAACATTAGAATAATTGGGATCCCAGAAGAAGAAGAAAGAGAGAGAGGGGCAGAAGGTATAATGGAGCAAATTATAGCAGAGGACTTCCCTAATTTGGGGAAGGAAACAGGCATCAAAATCCAGGAGGCACAGAGAACCCCTCTCAAAATCAATGAAAATAAGTCAACACCCCGACATCTAATAGTAAAACTTACGAGTCTCATAGACAAAGAGAAAACCCTGAAAGCAGCTCGGGAGAAGAGATCTGTAACCTAAAATGGTAGAAACATTAGATTGGCAACAGACCTATCCACAGAGACCTGGCAGGCCAGAAAGGACTGGCAGGATATGTTCAGAGCACTAAATGAGAAAAATATGCAGCCAAGAATACTATATCCAGCTAGGCTGTCATTGAAAATTGAAAGAGAGATAAAAAGCTTCCAGGACAAACAAAAACTAAAGGAATTTGCAAACACAAAACCAGCCCTACAAGAAATCTTGAAAGGGGTCCTCTAAGCAAAGAGAGACCCTAAAAGCAACATAGACCAGAAAGGAACACAGTCAATATACGGTAACAGTCACCTTACAGGCAATACAATGGCACTAAATTCCTATCTTTCAATAGTTACCCTGAATGTAAATGGGCTAAATGCCCCAATCAAAAGACACAGGCTATCAGATTGGATAAAAAAACAAGACCCATCGATATGCTGTCTGCAAGAGACTCATTTTAGACCCAAAGACACCCCCAGGTTGAAAGTGAGGGGGTGGAAAGCCATTTACCATGCTAATGGACACCAAAAGAAAGCTGGGGTGGCAATCCTTATATCAGACAAATTAGATTTTAAACCAAAGACTGTAATAAGAGATGAGGAAGGACACTATATCCTACTTAAAGGGTCTATCCAACAAGAAGATCTAACAATTGTAAATATCTATGCCCCTAACATGGGAGCAGCCAATTATATAAGGCAATTAATAACAAAAGCAAAGAAACACATCGACAACAATACAATAACAGTGGGGGACTTTAACACCCCCCTCACTGAAATGGACAGATCGTCTAAGCAAAAGATCGACAAGGAAATAAAGACTTTAAATGACACACTGGACCAAATGGACTTCACAGACATATTCAGAACATTCCATCCCAAAGCAACGGAATACACATTCTTCTCTAGTCCCCATGGAACATTCTCCAGAATAGATCACATCCTAGGTCATAAATCAGGTCTCAACCAGTACCAAAAGATTGGGATCATTCCCTGCCTATTTTCAGACCACAATGCTTTGAAACTAGAACTCAATCACAAGAGGAAAGTCGGAAAGAACTCAAATACATGGAGGCTAAAGAGCATCCTACTGAAGAATAAATGGGTCAACCAGGAAATTAAAGAAGAATTTAAAAAATACATGGAAACCAATGAAAATGAAAACACAACTACTCAAAATCTTTGGGATGCAGCAAAGGCAGTCCTAAGAGGAAAGTATATAGCAATACAAGCCTTTCTCAAGAAACAAGAAAGGTCTCAAGTACACAACCTAACCCTACACCTAAAGGAGCTGGAGAAAGAACAGCAAATAAAGCCTAAACCCAGCAGGAGAAGAGAAATAATAAAGATCAGAGCAGAAATCAGTGAAATAGAAACTAAAAGAACAGTAGAAGGGATCAACGAAACTAGGAGCTGGTTCTTTGAAACAATTAACAAGATTGATAAACCCCTGGCCAGACTTATCAAAAAGAAAAGAGAAATGACCCAAATCAACAAAATCATGAATGAAAGAGGAGAGATCACAACCAACACCAAAGAAATACAAACAATTATAAGAACATATTATGAGCAACTCTATGCCAGCAAATTAGATAACCTGGAAGAAATGGATACACTCCTAGAGATGTATCAACTACCAAAACTGAACCAGGAAGAAATAAAAAACCTGAACAGACCTATAACCACTAAGGAAATTGAAGCAGTCATTAAAACTCTCCCAAAAAACAAAAGCCCAGGGCCAGATGGCTTCCCAGGGGAATTCTACCAAACATTTCAAGAAGAATGAATACCTATTCTTCTGAAACTGTTCCAAAAAATAGAAATGGAAGGAAAACTTCCAAACTCATTTTATGAGGCCAGCATTACCTTGATCCCAAAACCAGACAAAGACCCCATCAAAAAGGAGAATTACAGACCAATATCCCTGATGAACATGGATGCAAAAATTCTCACCAAAATACTAGCCAATAGGATCCAACAGTACATTAAAAGGATTATTCACCACGACCAAGTGGGATTTATCCCTGGGCTGCAAGGTTGGTTCAACATCCGCAAATCAATCAATGTGATACAATACATTAACAAAAGAAAGAACAAGAATCATATGACCCTCTCAATAGATGCAGAAAAAGCTTTTGACAAAGTACAGCATCCTTTCTTGATCAAAACTCTTCAGAGAAAAAAAAAAAAAACTCTTCAGAGTATAGGCATAGAGGGTACATACCTCAATATCATAAAAGCCATCTATGAAAAACCTACAGCAAATATCATTCTCAATGGGGAAAAACTGAGAGCTTTCCCCCTAAGGTCAGGAACGTGGCAGGGATGTCCACTATCACCACTGCTATTCAACATAGTATTGGAAGTCCTAGCCACAGCAATCAGACAACAAAAAGAAATCAAAGGCATCCAAATCGGCAAAGAAGAAGTCAAACTCTCACTCTTTGCAGATGATATGATACTTTATGTGGAAAACCCCAAAGACTCCACCCCAAAACTGCTAGAACTCATACAGGAATTCAGTAAAGTGGCAGGATATAAAATCAATGCACAGAAGTCAGTGGCATTCCTATACACCCACAACAAGACAGAAGAAAGAGAAATTAAGGAGTCGATCCCATTTACAATTGCACCCAAAACCATAAGATACCTAGGAATAAATCTAACCAAAGAGACAAAGGATCTGTACTCAGAAAACTATAAAATACTCATGAAAGAAATTGAGGAAGACACAAAGAAATGGAAAAACGTTCCATGCTCATGGATTCGAAGAACAAATACTGTGAAGATGTCAATGCTACCTAGAGCAATCTACACATTCAATGCAATCCCCATAAAAATACCATCCACTTTTTTCAAAGAAATGGAACAAATAATCCTAAAATTTGTATGGAACCAGAAAAGACCCCGCATAGCCAGAGGAATGTTGAAAAAGAAAAGCAAAGCTGGCGGCATCACAATTCCGGACTTCCAGCTCTATTACAAAGCTGTCATCATCAAGACAGTATGGTACTGGCACAAAAACAGACACATAGATCAATGGAACAGAATAGAGAGCCCAGAAATGGACCCTCAACTCTATGGTCAACTCATCTTTGACAAAGCAGGAAAGAATGTCCAATGGAAAAAAGACAGTCTCTTCAACAAATGGTGTTGGGAAAATTGGATAGCCACATGCAGAAGAATGAAACTGGATCATTTCCTTACACCACACACAAAAATAGACTCCAATGGTTGAAAGACCTCAATGTGAGACAGGAGTCCATCAAAATCCTAAAGGAAAACACAGGCAGCAACCTCTTTGACCTCAGCCAAAGCAACTTCTTCCTAGAAACATCGCCAAAGGCAAGGGAAGCAAGGGCAAAAATGAGCTATTGGGACTTCATCAAGATAAAAAGCTTTTGCAAAGCAAAGAAAACAGTCAACAAAACCAAAAGACAACCGACAGAATGGGAGAAGATATTTCCAAATGACATATCAGATAAAGGGCTAGTATCCAAAATCTATAAAGAACTCATCAAACTCAACACCCAAAGAACAAAGAATCCAATCAAGAAATGGGCAGAAGACATGAAGAGACATTTTTCCAAAGAAGACATCCAAATGGCCAACAGACACATGAAAAAGTGCTCAATATCGCTCAGCATCAGGGAAATCCAAATCAAAACCTCAATGAGATACCACCTCACACCAGTCAGAATGGCTAAAATTAACAAGTCAGGAAACAACAGATGTTGGCGGGGATGCGGAGAAAGGGGAACCCTCCTACACTGTTGGTGGGAATGCAAGCTGGTGCAGCCATTCTGGAAAACAGTATGGAGGTTCCTCAAAAATTTGAAAATAGAGCTACCATATGCTCCAGCAATTGCACTACTGGGTATTTACCCCAAAGATACAAAAGTAGGGATCCGAAAGGGTACGTGCACCCCGATGTTTATAGCAGCAATGTCCACAATAGTCAAACTGTGGAAAGAGCCAAGATGTCCATCGAAAGATGAATGGATAAAGAAGAGGTGGTATATATATACAATGGAATATTATGCAGCCATCAAAAGGAATGAGATCTTGCCATTTGCAACGACGTGGACGGAACTGGAGGGTATTATGTTGAGCGAAATAAGTCAAAGAGAGAAAGACATGTATCATATGACCTCACTGATATAAGGAATTCTTAATCGCAGGAAACAAACTGAGGGTTGCTGGAGTGGGGGGTGGGGTGGGAGGGATGGGGTGACTGGGTGATAGACACTGGGGAGGGTATGTGCTCTGGTAAGCGCTGTGAATTGTGCAAGACTGTTGAATCTCAGATCTGTACCTCTGAAATAAATAATGCAATATATGTTAAGAAAAAAAAAAAAGAAGAAGAAGAAGAAGGTAGCAAGAGGGGAAGAATGAAGGGGGGGAAATCGGAGGGGTAGACGAACCATGAGAGATGATGGACTCTGAAAAACAAACTGAGGGTTCTAGAGGGGAGGGGGGTGGGAGGATGGGTTAGCCTGGTGATGGGTATTGAGGAGGGCACATTCTGCATGGAGCACTGGGTGTTATGCACAAACAATGAATCATGGAACACTACATCTAAAACTAATGATGTAATGTATGGTGATTAACATAAGAATTAAAAAAAAAGAAACTAGACCTCAGGGGGCATCTGGGTGGCTCAGTCGGTTAAGCGTCTGCCTTCAGCCCAGTTCATGATCCCAGGGTCCTGGGATTGAGCCCCACATCGGGCTCCCTGCTCAGTGGGAAGCCTGCTTCTCCCTCTCCCTCTGCTCCTCCCCCTGCTTGTGCTCTCTCTCCCATTCTCTCAAATAAATAAATAAAATCTTAAAGAAAAAAATTTAAAAAAAAAAAGAAAGAAAGAAACCAGACCTCACACAGACAAACAATGAACCAAGCAACTACCAAAGACAATAGAGTTGGAAGGGAAAACAACAGGGCACTCTCTCTGGCTATGAAAGGGCATAACAATGATTTTGAGTAGGATGTTCAAAAACGGTCTCGATGAAATAGAGATTTGAGCTGGATGCTAGCCAGGCAGCAGGTAGACAGTGGGGCAATGGGAAGCCTTCCTAGCAGAGGGGAAACACTGACTGACTATTGCAACTTCCTTGAGGTAAGCAAGAGGAACCGACCAGAAGCCCGTGACACCAGCCAGCTCTGGGTGAGGGTGCCTGGTTTATAAGATAAAATTGAAGAGATAGACAGGGCCAGGTTGTATGTATTCAGGTAAAGAATTTGGCTTTATTTCAAGGGCAATGGAAAGCCATTATCAAGTTATAACCAGGGAAGGGAGAAGATCTAATTTACATTTTTTTACAACCCTCTCTTAAATCTACCCTACGGAGAAAAGACAAATCATTATTGAAGGATCTTCTAATGAAGATCTAAAAAAATGCAGAGCTAGCAGAATAGAGCCCAGAAATAAACCCATGCTTATATAGTCAATTTATGACAAAGGAACCAAGAATGTACAATGAGGAAAGAATAGCCAAGAATGTACAATGAGGAAAGAATAGTCTCTTCATGAAATGGTGTTGGGAAAACTGGACAGCCACATGTGAAAGAATGAAACTGGACCACTATTTTACACCACACAAAAATCAACTCAAAATGGATTAAAGGTTTGAATATTAAGACTTGAAACCATAAAACTCCTAGAAGAAAACATAACATGTGAAAGAATGAAACTGGACCACTATTTTACACCACACAAAAATCAACTCAAAATGGATTAAAGGTTTGAATATTAAGACTTGAAACCATAAAACTCCTAGAAGAAAACATAAGAAGTAAGGTCCTTGACATCAGTCTTGGCAAAGATTTTTTTGGGAGTTGATGCCAAAGGCAAAGGCAACAAAAGCAAAAAGAAACAAGTGGGACTACATCAAATTAAAAAGCTTCTGTAAAGCAAAGAAAAATATCAACAAAATGGAAAGGCAACCTATGGAGTGGGAGAAAATATTTGCAAATCATATATCTGATAAAGGGTTAATGTCCAAAATATATATGAAGAACTCACACAACTCAATGGGAAAAAATCTGGTTAAAAATGGACAGAGAAGGGGCACCTGGGTGGCTAAGTCGTTAAGCGTCTGCCTTCGGCTCAGGTCATGATCCCAGGGTCCTGGGATCGAGCCCCGCATCGGGGGGCTCCCTGTTCCACGGGAAGCCTGCTTCTCTCTCTCTCCCACTCCCCCTGCTTGTGTTCCCTCTCTCGCTGCGTCTCTCTCTGTCAAATAAATAAATAAAATCTTTTAATTAAAAAAAAATGGACAGAGGGCCGCCTGGGTGGTTCAGTCAGTTAAGCATCCGACTCTTGATCTCAGCTCAAGTCTCCATCTCAGGGTCATGAGTTCAAACCCCACATTGGGCTAGGCATGGAACGCTGGGCTTGGAACCTACTTAATTAAAAAAAAAAAAAATTGGGGCGCCTGGGTGGCTCGGTTGGTTAAGCAACTGCCTTCGGCTCAGTTCATGATCCTGGAGTCCCGGGATCGAGTCCTGCATCGGGCTCCCTGCTCAATAGGGAGTCTGCTTCTCCCTCTGACCCTCCCCCCTCTCATGCTCTCTCTCTATCTCATTCTCTCTCTCAAATAAATAAATAAAATCTTTTTTAAAAAAATTAAAAAAGGGCGCCTGGGTGGCTCAGTTGGTTGAGCGACTGCCTTCGGCTCAGGTCATGATCCTGGAGTCCCTGGATCGAGTCCCGCATCGGGCTCCCTGCTCGGCAGGGAGTCTGCTTCTCCCTCTGACCCTCCCCCCTCTCATGTGCTCTCTCATTCTCTCTCAAATAAATAAATAAAATCTTAAAAAAAAAAAAAAAGAACTTGAAAAAAAAATTAAAAAAAAAATTAAGTAGAGCAAGGCACCTGGCTGTCTTAGTCAGAAGGGCATGTGACTACAACTCTTGATCTCAGGATCATGAGTTAGAGCCCCACATTGGGTGTAAAATTTACTTAAATAAGTATTTTTAAAAATGGCGGGGTGGGGGGTGCCTAGGTGACTCAGTCCATTAGGCGTCTTCCTCTGGCTCAGGTCATGATCCCAGGGCCCTGGAATCAAGTCCCGCATCGGGCTCCCTGTTCAGTGGGGAGTATGCTTTTTCCTCTCCCTCTGCCCCTCCTCCTAGCTTGGGTTCCCTCTCTGTCTCTCAAATAAATAAATAAAATCTTTTTAAAGATAAAAATAAAATAAATAAAAATAGGTAGAGGATCTGAATAGACATTTTTCCAAAGAGATATACAGATGGCCAACAGCTAGATGAGAAGATGTTTAAGGTTACTAATCTGGGAAATGCAAATCAAAACCACAATGAAATACCACCTCACATCTGTGAGAATGGCTAGTATCAAAAGACAGGAAATAACAAGTATAGATGTGGGGAAAATGGAACTCTTATGCACCACTGGTAGGAATGTAAATTGGTGAAGCCCCTATGGAAGATGGTATTGGAGGTTCCTCAAAAAATTAAAAATAAGAGGAATGACTGGACGGCTCAGTCAGTTGAGTTTCTGACTCTGGGTTTCAGCTCAGGTTATGATCTCAGGGTATTGGGTTCAAGCTCTGCATGCAAGTTGGGCTCCAGAGCTTGGCAGGGAATCTGCTTGGGATTCTCTCCCTTTCCCTCTCCCTCCTCCTCTGCCCCCTATGCTCTCCCCATTCATGCTCTTTCTCTCTAAGATAAATAAAATATTTACTTTTAATTAATAAACCTTTTTAATTAAAAATAGGGGACCTCGCTGGTTCAGTTGGTAGCGCATACAACTCGGGGTCATGAGTTCAAGCCTCACATTGGGTTTAGAGCTTATTTAAAAAAAAAAAAATGAGGGGCGCCTGGGTGGCTCAGGCGTTAAGCATCTGCCTTTGGCTCAGGTCATGATCCCAGGGTCCTGGGATCAAGCCCCACATCCGGCTCCATGCTCTGCGGGAAGCCTGCTTCTCCCTCTCCCACTTCCCTTGCTTATGTTCCCTCTCTCGCTGTGTCTCTCTGTCAAATAAATAAATAAAATCTTTAAAAATAAATAAATAGGTGTGCCTGGGTGGCTCAGTCGTTAAAAGTCTGCCTTCGGCTCAGGTCATGATCCCAGGGTCCTGGGATCGAGCCCCGCATCGGGCTCCCTGCTCAGCGGGAGGCCTGCTTCTGCCTCTCCCACTCCCCTGCTTGTGTTCCTGCTCTCGCTCTCTCTCTCTGTCAAATAAATAAATAAAATCTTTAAAAAATAAAATTAAATTAAAATATAAATAAATAAATAAATAAATAAATAAATTGGGGGGCACCTGGGTGGCTCAGTTGGTTAAGCGTCTGCCTTCAGCTCAGGTCATGATCCTGGGGTCCTGGGATCTCATGGGGCTCCCTCCTCAGCGGGGAGCCTGCTTCTTCTTCTCCATCTGCCTCTCCCCCTGCTCATGCTCTCTCTCTTACTCTCTCTCTCAAATAAATAAATGAAACCTTTTTAAAAAAATGAAATAGAATAGTATAGAAAATGTGAAGGTGCATCACCAAAAGCAGGATAAATATATGTGTCTATGTGTACTGGGTCATGACAAAGCATGGAGAGGAATAGAGGAGAAAAAATGAAGGCCACTACTTAGAAGAAACCCCTATAGTAGTGCACCAGGAGACATGTACAAGCATTGTTCATTATAGGAATAAGAGAGAAAAGAGAAAGTAGCAATCAAAATGTCTATCAGTAGTAACAGGAATAAATAAATAATGGATCCTACATTGGATTACTAAGTAGCAACAGAAATGACTGTCCAGTAGCTACATGCATCAACACAAATGGATCTTAGAATTAGTACTGGTAAATAAGCCAACCAATTCTCAGAGGATTATTCACAACATGACACTATTTTTGTAAAATTTACAACCAAAAGGAAATAATAAATTGCTTAGGAATACATATATATGTGGTAAAACTATAAAAGAAAGCATGGGTGGGGTGCCTGGCTCGGTCAGTCAGAAAAGCATGAAACTCTTGATCTCTGGGTTATGAGTTCAAGCCCAACGTTGGGTGTAGAGATTACTTGGATAGATAGATAGATAGATAGATAGATAGATAGATAGATAGATAGATAGATAGATAGATAGATAAAAGAAAGCAAAGGAATAGTTTTAAAAGAACAACAACAAAAAAAAGTTCCCAGTAATGTTGAGGACACTCAGGACATCAAAGGATTTACTACTGTTCCATTTCCTAGGTAGTGAGGTGGGCTCAGAGAGATTGTTCTTTGGTCATGCTTCTTAACTTCCACATGCGGTCCTTCTATATTTTTGTACGTATCAAACATTGTGTCATTTTAAAAGAGGAAAGTGATATCTTGGATTGCACTAAGTGATGTGGGAAACAAAGGCAGAAGAAAAATTGTTAAATTTCCTCACTGCCCATTGACAAGTCCTTGAAACAGGCAGAGTGATATTCCTCTAGAGACTCAACTGCCTGGATATCGATACTTTGCTAAGGGCAAAAGGAAATCTTAGCCCTACCCCCAAGACCCTGTAAGTCTACTTTAATATATAAAAATTCTTTTGGAAACTTCCTTTATCTCTACCCCCCTCAAGATACATGTTGGCAATCATCCCCCAAGCATGTGGCCCACTGATACACATCTGAAGGGTCTCATGACTAAGGTTTTCTTAGATGATAATAAAATGACCCTTTCCCAACAATAGCTAACCCCCTCAAGGTCCTGGAAACCTTGCTTCCAAAATTCCTTAGAGACTTAAGCTATCTTTAACCCCCTCCCAACTTGAAAGTATATAATGGGCCACTCCTCATGACCCTGGTACAGCTTTCTGCCCATAGGTCCTGTCCCGTGCTTTAATAAAACCACCTTTTTGCACCAAAGATGTCTCAAGAATTCTTTCTTGGCCATCAGCTTCAAACCTCTAACATCCTTCCTACATCACTAAGGAGAATGGCTGGAGGTAGGGGAGTTCCATAGGGAAAGGGGAGGGTAGGCAGTAGATCGGAGCCATTGCGATTGTCTCTGAGAAATGATGGTGGTGTGGCAATGCACGGAGAAGACAGATTTGAAAAGTGTTTCAGAGGTAGGATGGACTTGCTGATGGGGTGCCCATAAGGGATGAGGAAGGAAAATCAGTAACGATTGGCCAATGGAACAGACTCCAAAGACAGACCCTTGCAGACATAGAAACTTGTTAGAGCACAGCACTATCCAGGCAGATCAACAAGGAAGAGGATGAGTTATGGGTAAATGGTGCTGGAACAACTGGTAGACCACACAGAAACGAAGAGATATTGGATATGTCTCTGAACAAGCTGAAGACGAGAAGGAAAGTCAAAACTTGAGAATATTTAGAAGAAAAAGTGAATGGCTCTAAGATCCATTCTGAAGACTGAAAATGGGGGAAAGAAAGGGCATGAACAACTAGATTTTTGGCTTAAGTAACTGGATGGATAATAAAAATATTAATAGCTAACATTTCCATAACACTTATTATGAACAGCCTGGGACTTCTCTAAGCATTTTGCATGCTTTATCGCGCTCAGCCTTCACACCAATCCTGTAAGAGAGCTTTTCTTATTGTTATTAACAGAAGCAGAGGAAGCCCAGGTAACTTACCTGAGATCAAGCAGCGGGTAAGTGGCACAGTACTTACTGATCGGCTGCAAAAACTCTGTCCATGGAAAAGTGACAAAACCCGTGTGTAGAGCTCAGCCTGCAGAGGGGTCCCCAAAAGCACTACATGAAGAAAGCCAGATTCTTCTCAGGGCCTTCAATCTCGGAGGCAGGACTCCCGGGATTTCCTGTCCCCACCTCCGCTCACCTCCCCAGGAGGGCATGCATGCTGATGAGCCTAATGAAAAGGCGGAGTGTTATGTTAAAAAAAAAAAAAAGTCCCTGAAAACTGCAATCCCAAACTGCCCCTGCAGAAAGGGGCTAACCATTCCTAGGATGCTCTGACTTAGCGTCATTCCATTTTCTTTTTTTATAATTAACAAAGCTATCAAACGTGTATTATGTGGCATTAGTGTACATTTTCTTATTGTGGTAAAATACACCATTTTAGCCATTTTTAAGTGTATAACTGGGTGGCATTAGGTACACTCACATTGTGAGCAAACATCAAACTTCATTCACATTTAACAGGTCTTGAGCTTTTGATGTGTGCCAGGCAAGTATTCTAGGCACTGAAGGACATAAACCTGATCTTCACCTGAATGCAGCTCACATCCTAGTTAAAGGCATACAATAAACATGAAATTAGTAATTACATAAATGTGATTGTATCGAATATTGACCGGTGCTAGGAAGAAAACAGGACAGGGCAATAATCATGGTTGCTATGAAGCATTTACTATGTTTCAGCAGTGATTTGAGACCCGAGCAAGGGGTATCTCATTGTACCCACCACTCCAGCCCTTTGGGGATAATGCCTGTCTTCATTTTGTGGGGAAAAAAGTGAAGCACCGAGAGTTTCACATTCCACAGTGAGTAACTAGGGAGAGGTGGGGGCCTGAAAATCATGGTAAAAGCTGGAGTGATCCAAGGCCTCTTTAAGGAGGGAACATTGAGTTGAAGCCAACATGCAAGAGCAAGCCAAGGGCAAAAGAGTTCCACAGAGAGGGAAGAGCAGTGCAAAGGTCCTGAGACACATGTGCCTCTCAAGGAACAACAAAGAGCCCACGTGATTGGAGCCATCTAAACCAAAGAGAGAAGTGAGGGAATGGGGGAGGGGACGGAGGTGGCAGGAAAGTCTTGAGAAGTAGGCACGGAGGCTGTCAGGGTCAGAGCCCACCAAGCCGAGCCGTGAAAGTGATCAGCTGTCCTGGTTTGGCCCAGAACAAGTTGGTCACCCTTGAAAGTAATATTATTCAAATTTCTGCTAAGTGCAAAGGAAAGCAATGGAAAGTTTTACATAAGGGAGGTACAGGACCCTTTTGGCTACAGTCCGGAGGAAGACTAGCAGAACGGGAAGCAGGAGAAAGGAAGACAGTTGAGAGGATCTTGCAATCTCCCAGGCAAGGGTGATGGTGGCCCAGACTTGGGTGGTAGAGGTGGAGGTGAGATGTGAGAAAATTTGGGATTCAATTTGGAAAAAAAAGTGATGGGACTTGATGGGTGGGCTTAAGGAGTGTTGGGGGAGGGGACAGGAGAGAAATCAAAGATGACCCACTGGTTCTTGGCTGAACACCCAGCGGATGCTGGGCTGTTTGCTAAAATGGTGAAGATGGATAAACAGCAGGTTTGGGGGAGGATCCAAGTTAATGCACGTCCTCTGAGAGGTCCCCTAGCCCTCAGACTGAGACAGCGAGGGAGGGAAGCTGCAAAGAACCTGGAAGCCCATTCCCTTGCTCTGGGACTGCGGTTCTGCTCTCCGGCACCCCACCCCACCCCCCCAAAGCTCACTTTACAAAACAAAGCCCCATCTCCAGCCACTCTGAATTAACAACGGAGCAGGGCCCTGGCAGGGAAAAGACGGGGTGTGTATGTGGGGGGGACAATCAGGGCACCGTATATATTATTTTTAATTAAAGATTTTTTTTTAAGTAATCTCTACAACCCTGAGATCAAAAGTCGCATGCTCTACTGACTGAGCCAACCGGGTGCCCCCAGGACCCCTCATTTGAAATGGGGCACCTCGGAAGCCTCCTAAAACAAGGCGCATTAAATCCATCCTACACTCCTGGCTTTCTTGTCTTGTACATATTTCTGTTAGAGTGAAGTACTGTTTCGGATACAAGCAATTTTGGCTCCTGTTGATTTTCTCAGGGATTTGCACTGAAAAAGGAAGTAACGTTTCTGGCAGAAACAAAGTGTGATTTCACTGATTGGTTTTACGATGAAGACCGGTTTGGGCAATTAGAGTAGACAGTGAAGAATGTCTATAAATTAAATAAGTGCAGGGGCGCCTGGGTGGCTCAGTCGGTTAAGCAACTGCCTTCGGCTCAGCTCATGGTCCCAGGGTCCTGGGATCGAGCCCCACATCAGGCTCCCTGCTCAGTGGGGAGCCTGCTTCTCCCTCTCCTTCTGCCCCTTTCCCTGCTCATCCTCTCTCTCTCTCTCTCATAAATAAATAAAATCTTAAAAAAAAAATTAAATAAGTTCAATCAGTTCCTTCCAGCTTCTGATGAAAATATATTTAAGGTGTGTTATAAGATAAAAGCTTTTTTACTTTTCAAAAACCATTAGCAAAAGAATTAGCAAAGAGGTATTTAAATTTCCTAACATTACAATGTTTCCCAGTCGTTTTTGAGTGTGTTGAGTTAAGCAAGTTGTCTATAAGTGAAAAAAGACCACATAAAATTAGCTTTCATGTGATAACTCTTACTAAAAACTTTTTGATACATTTTCCAGAAACTCAGGAGGTGAGAAGGGTCTAAGGACAGAGTGAGAAATCCTTTTGCAAAAGAGGAAGTTGCCACAGTCCTAAGAAGGACCTAATCCAGTGAGAGAGCAATACAGTATTTTTTGATGATAGGTTATTGATTTAGGAAAGACATTAGGGTTCGAAGCCGACAGCCAAGAAAGAATTCTTGAGACATCTTTGGTGCAAAAAGGTGATTTTACAGGACCCGTGGGCAGAAAGTGCTGCACCCAGGTCTTAAGGAGTGGCCCATTATATCCTTTCAAGTTGGGAGGGGGTTGGGGATAGCTTAAGTCTCTAAGGAATTTTGGAAGCAAGGTTTCCAGGACCTTGAGGGGGCTAGCTATTACAGGGAAAGGGTCATTTTATTACAGTCTAAGAAAACCTTAGTCATGAGACCCTTTGGATGTATATCAGTGGGCCACATGCTTGGGGGATGATTACCAACACGTCTCTTGGAGGGTTTAGAGATAAAGGAAGTTTCCAAAAGAATGTTTATATGTTAAAGTAGGCTTACAGGATGGGAGGGTCAGGGTGTCGGGCTAGAATTGCCTTTGCCCTGGGCGCCTGGGTGGCTCAGTTGTTAAGCATCTGCCTTAGGCTCAGGTCATGATCCCAGGATCCTGGGATCGAGCCCCGCATTGAGTTCCGCATCAGGCTCCCTGCTCAGCAGGAAGCCTGCTTCTCCCTCTCCCACTCCCCCTGCTTGTGTTCCCTCTCTCGCTGTCTCTCTGTCAAATAAATAAATAAAATCTTAAAAAAAAAAAATTGCCTTTGCCCTTAACAAAGTGTCAACATGGAGGCAGTGAGTTCTTAGAGGAAGGTCACTCTGCCTTTTTCCAGGACTTGCCAATGGGTCTACATAGTAAGGAAATTCAATACTTTTTCTTCTGCCTTTGTTTCCCACATCATTCCCCCCTGAACAATTTTGACCCTTAAATCTTTAAGGTTGCTGAGGGTAGAAGGCCTCATCTGTAACTTCTTCCTGCTGAATAGGGGCGTAGAGATGTCCCTACATATGGGTCAACATTGGTCAATTAGGGCTTACACAGATATAGGAATTAAAAAGGCAGAGGAAGCTGAATCCAAGGGAGATTGCATGTGTGGATCTTCCTGAGTGGAAAGGATCATCTGTTCGCTTGAAGTTATGGCAGCAAAGGAGTCTTGGCACCAAATGGAGAGACATGGGAGAAAACAGCAAAACATGATTAGTGTAACAAAAAGAAAAAGAAGCCTGAATAAGAGTCCTTAGGTAGTTGACAAAAAATCCTCTTCTAGTCCAGGAGTTTAACTAATCACTAAAGGAAAGAGCGAGATTGTTTAAAGTGCCAATTTGAGGGGCGCCTGGGAGGCTCAGTCGGTTAAGCAGCTGCCTTCAGCTCAGGTCATGATCTCAGGGTCCTGGGATTGAGCCCCGCATCGGGCCCCCTGCTCCGAGAGGAGCCTGCTTCTCCCTCTCCCTCTGCCCAGCTGCCGCTCCCCCTGCTTGTGCTCTGTCTCTATCTCTCTCTCTGTCAAATAAATAGTCTTAAAATAAAATAAAATAAAATAAAATAAAGCTCCAATTTGAGTATTCATGTCAGAATCCCAGAATTTTTTGTGGTAATCTGGAACATATACATAGCATTTTGTTTTTATAATAGCGCACGTTTCATTTTAGTAACAGTTAAAACATCTAATGCCATTCTATTTTGTAAAACTGCTTTAAGCATTTGCGTTAGTTCAGTATTTAGTAGAGAAATGCTCTTTTGAGTATCACTTAGGGCTTTGACCTGTACTCATTAAGAGCTTTCATGTGCCAAACAACACCCTCCAGTCCCAAAGAGGGAACAAAGATGGATGTTAGTTGGTCATACCAATGAGACACAGAACGTGTCCAACATCATTTTAAATTTGGAAGGTTGACCAGGTTGAGAATGGTTTTAATCATGCATCCGTGCATCTAGGCAAAACCCAGAGTACAGTGGCCTGTCCAGCCTGGGGGAAGCCATGAACACAAGTTAGAGCCGCATAGCCATTAAGGTCCCATTAGGAGATAGTCATATAATTCTGGGCCCCTTTAAATGCAGTCAAGGTATCAGGGGCTATTCAGTTTTGGAGGGCCATCTTTTGAGTTTGTGTAATAAAAGACAGTCCGTTGTTACTTTGTAGGGACACAAGAGTCCAAATCTATCGACAGTTTCTCTAAGACTTAATATTTGTGGGCGCCTGGGTGGCTCAGATGGTTGAGCGTCTGCCTTCGGCTCGGGTCATGATCTCAGGGTCCTGGGATCGAGCCCCGTATCGGGCTCCCTGCTCCTTGGGAGCCTGCTTCTCCCTCTGCCTTTCTCTCTCGCTCTGTTTCTCATGAATTTAAAAAAAAAAAAAATCTAAAAAAAAAAAAAAAGACTTAATATTTGTTTATTTTGTGCTACGTGCTTGGCTGCACGGTTTACCAAAGTGTTTCCTCTAGATCCTAAGGTCATATCGTTTGATGTCCTATGAGGTGAATTACAGCTACCTCCTTAGGTAGGTATACAGTCTTAAGAAGAGTAATAATTTCAGACCCCTATTTGATTGGGGAATTATGGCTTGATAATAATCCCCTTTTCTTCCAAATGGCTCCGTGAGCATGTAAGACTAGGAAAGCATATTTGGAGTCAGAATAAATAATTTTTAATGCTTTGGTGATTGCAAAGCACAAGTGAGCACTATAGCGTACCCAGCTTTTCTTTTTTTTTTTTTTAACAAGAAGTTAATTTTATTTTTATCATCATCAAGTAACAAATTAAACTGGAGTTAAATACCCAGATCCCATTACATCTTAGAATGTTCTGGCCTTCACTTGGTAGCAGAGCCTGTTTACTTTTTTATTTTTTAAGATTTTATTTATTTATTTGACAGAGAGAGACATAGCGAGAGCAGGAACACAAGCAGGGGGAGTGGGAGAGGGAGAAGCAGGCTTCCCGCCGAGCAGGGAGCCCGATGTGGGACTCAATCCCAGGACCCTGGGATCATGACCTGAGCCAAAGGCAAACGCGTAACGACTGAGCCACCCAGGCACCCCAGAGCCTGTTTACTTAAAAATGTTTATTTTATTCAAAGGTCTTCCTGGAGAAAGGAAACACTGGTGACAGCATTTTTTTAAAAAGTTTAAAAATCTATCATTCTTATTAATTGTACTTTTGACTAGATTCCTCATGCAAATCCTCTGCCAATCAGAGCTTAAATCATGTACCTGTCTCAAGTAGTTTAAGAAGGAATTTGCCACTCTTTATCATATCTAAACTACAAATAAGAAATGCATTAGCAATATTTAGGAACTTCTTGGTTCCCTACTAAAGTATAGAGATCCTGGCGGGTGGGGGGAGGTGGGAGGGGGAAGCTCATGAATTCTTCGTTGAAAATCTGCGTACCCAGCTTTTCTTATTCCTTTTTCCATAAAACTATTGCCATCAGTAAACCAACTGTCATCTGTATTTTCAATAGGGGCATCTTTTAAATCTGGTCGACTAGCATAAACAAGATCAATAACCTCTGAACAGTTATGCTCTATAGAAGGATGACGGTCAGGTCCAGGCATAAGGGTAGCTGGATTTAAAGTTTGACAGGTTTCAAGTATTATTTCAGGCATATCTATAAGTGTAGCCTGGTATTTAATAAGTCAGTCTCCCATCATCCATTGGCGGCCTTTGGTTTCTAAGACACTCTGGACCTGATGTGAAGTCATTACACTCAGGGACTGTCCCATAGTGAGCTTTGAGACACCTACCAGGAGAACTGTTGTATGCTTGGCTAAAGACTTTGTTTGCAATCGTACATCAACAGAGGTGGCTTTTAGGATAAATAAGACTAAGGGATAATACTACCAAGAAGGCTTCTTTGGGGGCGCTTGGGTGGCTCAGTCGTTAGGCGTCTGCCTTTGGCTCAGGTCGTGATCTCAGGGTCCTGGAATCGAGCCCTGCACCGGGCTCCTTGCTCGGCGGGAGGCCTACTTCTCCCTCTCCCACTCCCCCAGCTTCTGTTCCTGCTCTCACTGTGTCTCTCTCTGTCAAATAAATAAAATCTTTAAAAAAAAAAAAAAAAGAAGCCTTCTTTGTCTGAGGTCCAGCCTTAACAATATCTTAATTATGAGGAATCACTGGCAAGTGGGAGAAGACTTGTTTCAGGAGATAAGGGCATCCCTAAGTGCATCATCCAGTCTGATCATAGGAAAAGTGGGGTCATCCATTATCTCCACAAGTCCATAGTTAACCCCAGAGAGTGGGTATGCTCTGGCTTTTAGGAAAAAATTTCGTCATCCCAGCCACATAGAATGGGTCAAGCTGCTAGTTGAGTTATACAATCATTGGGGAATCGATCCCATTTCCCAGTTGTTCAAATAATCGTATGGCCATGGGGTCCTGTTATTATCCCCACAGAATAACAAGCAAGAAGATTGTCTATACATGAGCTACTGTGGTAATTTCTCTGAAGCTTACCTCAAGTTGTCTATCTTAGGTAAACCACAAACATTTAAAGACAATCAGCTCTAGAATTCAACATCCACAAAGGTGTGTTATTGAAAGATAATTTTTCTCTCTAAAATAACCCTCATTTTTAATCAGAGATAGGTAAATCAGAACTACTTTATTTGAAAAACAAGTCCAGTTTTAACAAACTTGGCCTAATGACTTACATAAGCCAGCAAGAATAGTGAGATCATATAGCTCTTTTAGACTCTGCTTTGCTGGAACTTTTATAAAGAATCTCTAGATTGAACTCTTAGTAGCCTCTCCAGGTCGGAAGCCAAGCCAAGTGCTTGCCATCAGACATGCCTGCAATACCTGTAGATGTGGGTGGATTCCTCTTTATGAGGTCTCCAATATATCCTGAGTTTCCTGCACCTGCCAGGAAGTGACATTCTTTACTCACCTGGTGAGGTTGCTGGGAACCTGTAAGCAAGGTGTCAGGCCAACAGTTCCAAAGGGCTTTATGGCTCCAGGTTTCATAAAGTCAACCTTAGTTCCTCAAAACTTTGGTCATATCTGAGTCTATCCATATCTCTCTCAAATATGACATTCCAGTCAAAGCCTTGGTAAAATAACCAACATTTCCAATGGTGTCCTGTTACAAGGAGAGCAGATTCTCATTGAACTTCTGCAAATGACTATGATCGCCATGGAAGAAAGAGTATTTACTGAGACCTTTTTAATTTCAGAGGGTTCAGGTAGAGAGAAAAATTAAATGGTTCAATTTGTTCACAAATGAATACTTTATCACGTTTCTGTAAGTCATAGATATCTTATGAGAAAGTTTACTTAATCTGGAAGAGCAAACATTAGAGAACCAGCAATGTTTCAAACAAGAGTCACAAAACTGTAATCATCTCTTTAGTTCATTTAGTCCCATGTTATTAATTCCTGTTCAGTTTGAATGCAGCTTTTAGTTAGTTCTGGAAATTCTTACCCATTTCAGTTGTGATCTTAAAGATTTTGAGTACCTGTGGGGCACCTGGGTGGCTCAGTCGTTAAGCGTCTGCCTTCGGCTCAGGTCATGGTCCCAGGGTCCTGGGATTGAGCCCCGCATCGGGCTCCCTGCTCCAGGGGAAGCCTGCTTCTCCCTCTCCCACTCCCCCTGCTTGTGTTCCCTCTCTCGCTGTCTCTCTCTCTCTGTCAAATAAATAAATAAAATCTTTAAAAAAAAAAAAAAAGAACCCTGGGATCGGGACCTGAGCCAAAGGCAGACGCTTAACTGACTGAGTCACCCAAGCACCTCACACCAGAATTCTTTTTTTTTACCAGAATTCTTTAGATGGCAAATTTATGAACCGGTTAAGCACAAAGCATGTTTACCAACAGACCCAAATATCCTTAGTTTTTTGTAATAAGAAGTCAAAAGCACAACCCTCTATCCAGTAATCAATGCTTTAGCACTTTATCCTATTAGGAAAAGACCTAGATGTCCAAGGAATTTAATCCCATTTACTATCCAAGCAAAACTTTAGTTTCCAGTTCCCAAAGACTTCGAAAGCTATCTTAATTACCCTTTGAAAACTTTGAGACGGACAAGATTAACCATCCTTTTAAGTCATCTTTTCGCTAACAAACTGCAACAGAGATAATATGTGCTTATTTGACCTTCCCTGAACCTTGATAGAATGAAAGTTTCACATTTAGTGCTGGTAATTTTAAAGACACGTCTATCTTAATTAAACGAACAAACTTAACTTAGTTTACATACTGAATTATGTTCCACCTGGGTCTTCCCCATTGTCAATCTTTACCTGAGACCCTGGCGGGGAAATCTGGAGTGGGTGGTGTTAGTCCAGGGGGTGCTCTTCTTGATCCTTGACAGCGAGGGAAGAAGGAGCCATGGTGCCTGAGGCACGGAGGATGGTACAGAAGCCAGTTAGGCAGGCCGGACCCAAGGTGGTGCAGAAACAGGAGAAAGGGGAGGGGGAAACAGAAGAGGCAAAGTGCTGCCAGAAGGCAGAGAAAGGGTTCCAGGGTCTAGAGCTCATCAGCTCCAACAGAGACGCAGACACCATGTTTTCCTGCCAACAAGGGGGAATAGACAGTCCATGTCAGGCCAGAGAAGACAGGGAACTTCCCCGAAACAAAGGGAGTTTTGGCAGCTGCTTGGGAATATTCCTTAAAGTCCCCGTGCCGAGGGAGACTAACCACAGTTGGCTCCAGTTATAGCCATTAAGCTGGGAAACAAGCGAGGGAGAAGTCCCCACAACAATGAGGAGAAGGAACTGAGAGAGTCAGAGTCCCCTTTGCTAGGGAGGACCTGTGTTTCCTCCAGCAACCTGGGTTTATTTGGAGGAGGCCTGTTTATTTATTTATTTTTTTAAGATTTTATTTATCTGACAGAGAGAGACACAGCAAGAGAGGGAACACAAGCAGGGGGAGTAGGAGAGGGAGAAGCGGGCTTCCTGCAGAGCAGGGAGCCCGATGCGGCTCGATCCCAGGACCCTGGGACCATGACCTGAGCCGAAGGCAGACGCTTAACAACTGAGCCACCCAGGCACCCGAGGAGGCCTGTTTAGATAATTATCATCCAATATGTCAGGAGGGGGTTTACTAGCCAGACACATTCAGGCAAACACTTTCTGCCCTGTTTCCTGCAGATGAGATCTAACTGACGGATCCTACTGAGGCCATGCAGTGTTACAGGACATGAGTCCTTTCCTAAATTTTGCAATCCAATTGTTTCCAGTGGGTTAAAAGACACCCCAAGGGGTGCCTCAGTGGCTCATTCAGTTAAGCGTCCAACTCTTTTTTTGTTGTTGTTAAGATTTTATTTATGTATTTGACAGAGACACAGCGATAGAGGGAACACAAGCAGGGGGAGTAGGAGAGGGAGAAGCGGGCTTCCTGATGAACAGGGATCCCGATGTGGGGCTCGATCCCAGGACCCTGGGATCATGACCCGAGCCGAAGGCAGACACTTAACGACTGAGCCACCCAGGCGCCCCCAAGCGTCCAACTCTTGATTTCAGCTCAGGTCATGATCTCAGGGTCGTGAGATCGAGCCCCGAGTCCGGCTCTGCGTTCAGCACAGAGTATGCTTGTCCCTCTCCCTCTCCTCCTCCTCTCTCTCTCTCTCTCCCTCCCTCTTAAAAAAAAAAAAGGCACCCAAGGGAGAGTCCTTGGGAACCTAAGAAGCCTAGTACTGAGGCCATGCACCCAGAAAAGTAAAGAAGGTCCATTACCAAATTCCCCCCAACTCCCAGGTGGCGTCCCACGGATATGTCAGAGGTTCCTGTGTGTCAAAAGCAGAGGCGTCCCTCAAACAAAGAATCAGACTCGCTATTGATCACCATCCTGCCTTCCCCTGAAGACATTACTGCCGTAATAAAAGGCCCTGTAGGAGGGATGCTGGCATCGTATCCTAGGCTGACGATGGGTGCCTGGTGAATGGACTGAAATACCCATGCCGAGCCATCACATGACCTGACGGTTGGGTACTGCCCTGCCATTTTTAACCCATGGAAAACACTAGAAAAGTCTTACAAGGGGGAAATTATCGAATTTTGTAATTTAAGTAGTTAATAGAGGACATCGATGGAAAACAGTAAAGATGGAAATCCATCATGGTCTAAGTGACATTCCAACACTTGTAGTCCTTACAGCCAGCTTCCCTAGGAAACGATCCCCGGTTGGGTTTTAATTCCATCGGGTACTGGTTTCGGCCGGCTCCCAGTGGAGTTCCCGGGGCCAGAAGCGGCTAAGCCAGGGATGTGAAGGGGATCACATTAGATCAATCAGGGGGAAACCTCACACAGGAGTCTTAAGATTGGCAGCCATCCTGGAGACTTAGGTGGCCGTCCTGTGCCCAAGACAGACAACTTTGTCTAAGGACAGGAATAAAGAGAGGGCATCAAGTTCCTGGGTCTTATTACCATCCCGGACAGGGTACTAACTTCCAGCCAGAAAGGCAAGCTTTCTCCTCCCTATAGAGTAGCCACGGGCTAGAGGGTTGCAGCCTGAGCAATCGGCATGAAAGTGTTCCAATAAGACCACACTCCTTGAAGAACCCCTGGAATGAGAGTGAAGGAAGAGGAGAAAAAGTACTCATACCAACTTTGCACTGAGGCTCAGAGTCTAGATGAGACTAGACTCAAAGCCCCACATTCGGGAGCCATATGATGTAGGAAAGACATTAGGGTTCGAAGCCGACGGCCAAGAAAGAATTATTGAGATGTCGGGGCGCCTGGGTGGCTCAGTTGGTTAAGCAGCTGCCTTCGGCTCAGGTCATGATCCCGGGGTCCTGGGATCGAGCCCCGCATCGGGCTCCCTGCTCCGCAGGAAGCCTGCTTCTCCCTCTCCCTCTGCCTGCCTCTCTGCCTACTTGTTCTCTTTCTATCTCTCTCTGTCAAATAAATAAATAAAATCTTTAAAAAAAAAAGAATTATTGAGATGTCTTTGGTGCAAAAAGGTGACGTTATTAAAGCACGGGGACAGGACCCGTAGGCAGGAAGAGCAGCACCGGGGTCTTGAGGAGTGGCCCATTATGTATTTTCAAGTTGGGAGGGGATTAGGGATAGCGTAAGTCTCTAAGGAATTTTGGAAGCAAGATTTCCAGGACCTTAAAGGGGCTAGCTATTGTTGGGAAAGGGTCATTTATTACTAAGAAAACCTTCGTCATGAGACCCTTCAGATGTATATTGGTGGGCCATATGCTTGGGGGATGACTGCCAACATATATCTTGGGGTGGGGGGTTGGTAGAGATAAAGGAAGTTTCCAAAAGAATTTGTTAAATATGTTAAAATAGACTTACAAGATCCTGGGCAGGGGTGGGGTGCATGGGGGGGGGTGTCAGGATAAGATTGCCTTTTGCCCTTAGCAAGGTATTAGGATGGAGGCAGCTGAGCTCCTGGAGGAATGTCATTCTGCCTGTTGTAGGGACTTGTCAGTGGGCTGTGAGTGATAAGGGAATTTAATAGTTTTTCTTCTGCCTTGGTTTCCCACATCAGTTATTATACTTTAAAAATTTTTTTTGAGTTTTATTTATTTAAGTAATCTCTGCACCTGACATGGTGCTCAAATTCATGACTCCGAGATCAAGTCACATGCTCTTCCGACTGAGCCTGCCAGGCACCCCTTTTTATTTTTGAAATCTTGGTAAAATACACATAAAATTCTCATCTTAACCATTTGAAAGTATACAGTTCAGTGGTATTAAGAACATTCACACTGTTGTGCAATGACCAATTCTATCCATCTCCAGATACTTTCTGCCTCTATAAACTGGACCACTCTAGGTACCTCGTTTATGTGGAAACATACAGTATTTGTCTTTTTGTGATTGGCTTATTTCAGTTAGTGTGAGGTCATCAAGGTTCATCCATCTTATAGCACAGTCAGAATTTCCTTCCTTTTTAAGGCTGAATAATATTCCAAGTATATATACACATGACATTTTGCTCACTCTTTCATTTGTCAATGGACACCTGGGTTGTTTCTACCTTTTGGCTATTGTGAATCTTTTTTTTTTTGAGATTTTATTTATTTGTCTGAGAGAGAGAGAGAGCAAGGGAGGAGCAGAAGGAGAGAGACAAGCAGACTCCCTACTGAATGCAGAACCCGACATGGGGCTCAGTCCCACAACCCTGCAGTCATGACCTGAGCCAAAATCAAGAGCCACCTAGGTGCCTCAATTGTGGATCATTTTTTGAGGAATTGTCATACTGTTTTCCACAGCAACTGCACCATTTTCTATTCCCACCAACAAGGGTTCCAATTTCTCCACATCCTCAGTGACAGTTATTTGTTTAAATAGTAGCAGGGGCTGGAGGTGGAATGGAGCAGGGTTGAGGATAGGGTACAAATGTCCAGTTATAAGATGAATGAGTCCTGGGGATCTGATGTACAGCATGGCAATTATAAGTAATAATACTGTATTGGGGGCTCCTGACTGACTCAGTTAGTGGAGCGTGGGACTCTTTTTTTTTTTTTTAAGATTTTATTTATTTATTTGAGAGAGAGAGAATGAGATACAGAGAGCATGAGAGGGGGGAGGGTCAGAGGGAGAAGCAGACTCCCCACTGAGCAGGGAGCCCGATGCGGGACTTGATCCAGGGACTCCAGGATCATGACCTGAGCTGAAGGCAGTCGCTTAACCAACTGAGCCACCCAGGCGCCCCGGAGCGTGGGACTCTTAATTTCAGGGTCTGAGTTTGAGCCCTACGCTGGGTTATTACTTAAAAAAAATAATAACAATAATAATACTGTATTGTATACTAGAAATTTCTGAGACAATAAATCTTTTTTTTTTTTAGAGAGAGAGAAAGTGGATCGCAGGGGGTTGGGGAGGGAGGGGCAGAGGGAGACAGTGAGAAAGAGAACTTTTTTTTTTTTAAGATTTTATTTATTTATTTGACCAAGAGAAAGAGAGCACAAGCAGGGGGAGCGGCAGGCAGAGGGAGAAGCAGGCTCCCCGCTGAGTAGGAACCTGATGCGGGACTCGATCCCAGGACCCTGGGATCATGTCCTGAGCCGAAGGCAGATGCCCAACTGACTGAGCCACCCAGGTGCCCCAATTTTTAAAAATAAATAAAAATGTATGAGGGGGTCCTGGATGGTTCAGTCGGTTAAGCGTCTGCCTTCAGCTTGAGTCATAATCTCAGGGTCCTGGATTGAGCCCCACGTTGGGCTCCCTGCTCAGCAGAGGAGTCTGCTTCTCCCTCTCCCTCTTTCCCTCTCCCTGCTTGTGCTCTCTCTCAAATAAATAAATAAAATCCTAAAAAAAAAAAAAAAGTATGAGGATGAGGTGCCTGGCTGGCTCAGTAGGTAGAGCTTGCAACTCCTGGTCTCAGGGTTGTGATTTTGAGCCCCACATTGGGTGTAGAGCCTACTTTAAAAATAAATAAAACCTTAAAAAATAAAAGTGTATGAAGAGGCATATAACTTGTCAGAATCATTTTAGAAGGTATAGCCATGGAAAAGTTATGAAGATTATTACTGCAGTTACTTTCAGGAGCCATGGGAAGGTTCTGAACACAAGAATAATGTGATGTTTCAGTATTTCACAAACCACTGCTTGGGATGAGGGTAGAAGCAGGGGAACAGTTGAGATCATTGAAGCAAACCCAGGTTCTATGATGGTCTGGACCAGAGTGGATGTAGTTAGTAGAAGTAGTGGTTTTAGTTTAAATATAAGTTGAGGGCAGAGCCAACAAGGTTTGCTAAGTGATCTGATGTACCTTGCAGAAGGAGAGAGAGAGAAAGGTCAATAATAACTCCAGCTACAGGGTTGGAGTTGATCTATTTATTTGCTCATCTATCAACTCATCTCTGAAACGGGTTTGATAGACACTCTTGGACTCAGAGCTGTGGTATAGGGTTTAAAGGAGCTATAACACTCCTGAACTATAAAAGGTGTCATGCCAGACCCCCTAGGAAAATATAACAAACTTTAGCTATTGTCCTGGACTTCCCTCTTCAAAATGGATCTTCATCTCATCCCTAATGTTTTCAGGAGCTGGTGTTTTATCTTGTTTTTACACGGAACTCTACTCTTAACAGAGGGCAAGAGTTAGTTGTAGATATCTTTGCATTCCCAGTTTATGTCCCAGTGCCTGAACATGTATTACTTAAGTACTTGTTGACTATCTTCTTGCCAAATCTCATTGATACAATGTTTTTACAAATCTATTATCCTTTGGTCTCCCCAATACCTTGGGTTCCAAATTTCTTAACCTGACTATGAGGCCCATTTTCTTCCTCTCCTCCTTTACTGCCACTTAACCCCCATAATCCATGCACGTAGATGCTGGTGACAAGCTAAGAATGTATACCCTTTCAAAGACACGCTCAATATTTATTTGAGCACAGTTGAAAATGAAAGAGGAGAGGGAGCACCCATGAGATAGTCATTGGTCTTCCTTCTGTTGTCCCAGGCTCTTGCTAGAAACTTGCATACCCCATCAGGCAAACAGAAGACCTGCAGTTAGCAGGTCTCTTTGGCTTTTTTTTTTTTTTTTAAGATTATTTATTTAAGTAATCTCTACACTCAATGTGGGGGCTCAAACTCACAACCCGAGATCAAGAGTCACATGCTCCACCTACTGAGCCAGCCAGGTGCCCCAACAGGTCTCTTTTGAAGGCAAGTTAGCAAAGCTCCCATTTATCACAATACGTTGTACTTGTCCTATTCATCAGTCTGCCTCACTCCTCATCTCCCCAGGATCTTGCCCAGGAGAGCCTATAACAGATATTCAATAACCATTCTCTAACAGTGCTGGGTGCCAAAGGGAGAGGTGATGAACAAGACTTGGAGATGGAGAAATGGAGCATTGAGCAAGAAGTGAAAATTGATAGTTTGACTTAGGGCTTAAATTTATTTACCCCTCCTTTAGCTCACTGTATGGCATTACCCTGTTAGTTCCTTCATACAACTATCTTTATCTGAAAACAATTACTTATTTGCATTTTTTTTAAGTAAACCGTACCCCTATCACCTAACGCCACACTCAAACTCAGGACCCCAAGATCAAGAGTTGCATTACTTATTTGTATGTTTATTGCCTGCTATAATAGGACAGGGATCTCCTCTATCTTGCTCATAACTGTATCCTGATAAAATACAGTGCCTAGAACATCGTGCAATAAGTAGTTCTTGAATGAATGAATGACCACAAGGAAATAAACAAGAAGCATTTTGACTAAATATAAAGGTAGTCAGTACCTTACAGATTTTTTTTTAAGTTCTAGGTACTGGGGCTCATACTTTGCTTGCCTTTTTTTTTTTTTTTTTTAATAGTGTCTCTCCTCCCGGGTGCTAGGCACATGCCAAGCTTTATACTTATTGTCTCATTTAATTGCCCAAACCACTCTTGGGAGTAAGCACTCTTTTTTTTTAAGATTTTATTTATTTATTTGAGAGAGAGAATGAGACAGAGAGAGAGAGCATAAGAGGGGGCAGGGTCGGAGGGAGAAGCAGGCTTCCCGCCAAGCAGGGAGCCTGATGCGGGACTCGATCCCGGGACTCCAGGATCATGACCTGAGCCGAAGGCAGTCGCCTGACCAACTGAGCCACCCAGGCGCCCTTTGTTTGCCTTCTTTATGATTTATGAAAGTTGGTAACTTGGGGAAAATTGGGTAACGTGAGAAAAAAGTAACCAAGGGAGAAATGGGTTAAGGAGTTTGGTTATCAAAGAAAGAGGTAATCTAACCTAAATCAATGGTTTGGGCTCTAATTAGTTCTGTACTCCGTTGAATCCTAGAGGGGCGAGCTAGCTCCTTCCTTTCTGTACTCCTCGTCAGCGATCAGAACACTGCCCGGAAGATAAAGGGCGCTCAAATATTTGAGGAATGAAAGAACCAGACAGGAAACGAAGAATATACTTCTGAGCGAGCTGGCTCGGAGAGGCTGCAGTTCCTCCCCGGGGCAGGAGGCGGCGCCAGAGTTACACCAGCCCGGCCGCCGGCAGTTCTTGGTCCCTCCGGCAGACCGTCCAACGCTAGGCCCCGCGGCCGGTGCAGTAGCTAACCAATAGAAGGCCGTCTTAGTTGTGGGGTCCGGCAGAGATGCCCAATGAACGTAGCGGGTGTAGGCAAGGGGCGGTGCGACGGGGAGGGGCGGAGGGAAGCCGTTAGAGGTGGGAGTTGGCGTTGCGGGCCGGGCGGGGGCCGCGGGGCTGCGATGCGGACGGCACCGCGGCGGTGACCGGAGCTGCCGCCCGACATGAACTCGCTGGAGCAGGCGGAAGGTAGAGTGGGTCTCCTGGGTCGCCCGGGCAGTCCCGGGCTCCTCCCGGAAGCCGGCGAGGCTCTGGAGGGGCTGGAGTCGCGGAGACCCCGCCCCGGGGAGAGGAGGCCGCGAAGGATGGACTGAAGGGGCCGGGACCTCGGGGGCCGCGGGGGCCGCGGGGGCCGCGGGGGCCGCGGGGGCCGCGGGGGCCGGGCCGAGGGGCGGCCGGAGGCGGCCGGACTCTGGTTCCGGCGCGCGCGGCCTCCGCGGGCGCTGGGGGACGTTGCGTCAGCTCTCCCATCCCCCCAGCTCCGAGCGGGAGCCCCTCGCCTGGGCTACTTTGTCTTTTATTCATTGGCAAGCATTTTGCGCTTTGTGTATGCTAATTCACTTTATTTTATTTCGATAACCCCGGGAGTTGTATCCTCATGCCTGTTGTGGTTTCTGGTTAACTGCCACAGTAAGGGAGGGCCTCTTGATCTCCTTTTAAAGTTCAGAAGACGCAACTGTGGAATGATAGCCCACCGTGCTCACTCAGGAGCACCTTGGACGCCCCTTTGAGAAGGCCTCCGAGCTTGAGCTCCGGTAGTGCCCCGAAGATCACCTGTAACCCATTCTGTGGGAGGGGGGAAAGGGGAGTGTCCACACCCACCCGTTAGCCGAATCAGAAATCCGGTAGGACCAGACGGAAAGCGTAGCCATTAATTAAACATAAGGGCTAGAAATCGGAATCGGGTCACTGCGGTCAAACAGACCTCGAAGACTTTGATGTTAGGGAATACGTCGTCTAATAGAAAGTTCTTGGTTCCAACAGAATTAAAACTCGACCTGATTTTGATCCTTTTATTTGCAACCCCCAAAATTCTAGCTTTTGGCGCCGGCTGAGGCTGCTGCTGATTTTCCACATACCATTTTGCGAAGCTTCTAAAAGTGAACCAGCCAGTTTCCTTATATGTGAAATTGGAATTAAAGAAACCTAATGTTTTTGTCAAGTGCTTAAAGCTGTCATAGTAAAGGAAGTAAACAGTGCAGTGATACATGTAAGTTGGTGTGTAAGACCTGAAGCAGTTAGAGTATCTAAAATTCCATCTTAATGGATGCAAACTAGTAAGAGTGGCTAATTGGAAAATTGAAATCTTTTTGCCTAGATCTCAAGGCTTTTGAGAGGAGACTTACAGAATATATTCATTGTTTGCAACCTGCCACTGGACGTTGGAGAAGTAAGTTCTTGAATGTTTCTTTAAGGGAAAATAAACGGATAATTGGTACTTTTATCCCTGCCTGGCAATGATTTGCTTTTGTGTAAAATCTTTTACTAACAAACACTTTACTAAACCGTAAGATTTCCTTTTGTTTTGACAATTTTTAAATTTATTTAACTTTGTAAACAGTGCATCCTAAAGAAAAAAAACTTTTCCAAGACTTTATTTTTAAGTGATCTCTGCACCCAGTGTGGGGCCCGAACTCACAACCCTGAGATCAAGAGTTGCAGGCTCTACCGACTGAGCCAGCCAGGCACCCCAACCAAAGAAATCCTAAAGAAAAGGAACTGGTCATGCTAAAAGAACAGTATTTCATGTGGTTGATTTTCATTTTTCCATTAAAATACATGCACTTCTTTTTTTTTTTTTTTTTAAGATTTTATTTATTTATTTGAGAGAGAGAATGAGATAGAGCATGAGACGGGGGAGGGTCAGAGGGAGAAGCAGACTCCCTGCCGAGCAGGGAGCCCGATGCGGGACTCGATCCCGGGACCCCAGGATCATGACCTGAGCCGAAGGCAGTGGCTTAACCGACTGAGCCACCCAGGCGCCCAAGAGAAAGGAATTTTATTTTATTTTATTTTATTTTTAAAGATTTTATTTATTTATTTATTTGAGAGAGAGAATGAGAGAGAGAGAGAGAGAGAGAGAGCACATGAGGGGGGGAGGGTCAGAGGGAGAAGCAGACTCCCCGCCGAGCAGGGAGCCCAATGCGAGGCTCGATCCCGGGACTCCAGGATCATGACCTGAGCCGAAGGCAGTCGCTCAACCAACTGAGCCACCCAGGCGCCCCATGCACTTCTTTTTATTAAGTACTACAATATTGATAAACGACACACATAATAATTTCAGGAGGTTCTTTAGCAGTTTTACAATTTGCCTATAAACTATCGAAATAAAGTTCTGTTGAGGGAAATCATATTTAACATATACTTGCAAAAGTTATGAAATTACCCTTGGTCGATTTTAGCAGAGCATGATTGTGTTGCTTTGCAGCCTATTGTAATAAATTCGCATTATAACTGTTCAAAATGTCATGAGTACTACAAAGTATGATTTGAAAGAAGGGTGGTTATTGCCCTGTGGAAATACTTAGGAAATGCAAATAAATGCACATGTGATGACCTCAGCAAACAAAATGCTTTGCTAACTTATGCTGGGACCAGTCTTAGTTTCTTGGATGTGTATTACTAAAATTTAATTCCTGCCAAGAGGGAAGTACAACAGCACATGTTGAAAACATGTTTTATTTCAAAGTGTAATTCAGTTTGTGGGACCAGAGAGCACTATTGAAGTTAGGAGTCTTTTTCTGTGTCAAGATTTTTCATGATATTTTTATTAGATCTGTCTGCAAAGTTTTATTTGTATGCTGCGAGAGTTCTGGTTGGTCAGAATTTACAAGTAATGATATTTTCAGATTCTTTGGTTTAAGGGAGGAATTACCCCTAAAAACTTATTTCACTGCTACTTGAAAATCTTTTAAAATGTGTATGATGCTGTGGTATCTTATAGTGAATGTACTTTTTCTGTGATTCATGGTCTCAGTGCTTACATATAAATGACATCAGTTTGTTTAACGTACCAGTCAAAAATTTGTGTATGAGGTCCCTGCCAGTGGGTTTGATTTTGCTTTTGCTTCATTTTCCAAAGGAAAAATCCACGTAGGATGACTGTTTCTTATTGGAAATACAGCATTATAAGGAATTGAGTTTAGTCTATTCTGAGCTGAGAACGTCATTTTGAAATTTTGATTCTATACTTAAATAACTAAAACGAAATTGTTTTCCTGTGATTTGCCTATTCTAAAAGTATATCGCAAGGAATTCTAGATAAAGTTTTACGTTTCTATTGCTCTGTGAATCTTGATTTTTATATTTTAAAACTGTATGTATCCTAACTGAAGGACAGTACCTTGATATCCAGAATATTAACTAGGTCTTGGTGCCCCTTTATTATTTTCTAGTAGTACTATTTATTCCTTTTTTAATTTTTTTTTTTCTTTAAGAGTTTACTTATTTTTTTAAAACATTTTCTTAAAGATTTTATTTATTTGTCAGAGAGCGAGAGAGCACAAGCAGGGGAAGCTGCAGGCAGAGGGAGAAGCAGGCTCCCCATTGAACAAAGAGCCTGATGTGGGACTCGATCCCAGAACCCTGGGATCATGACCTGAGCCGAAGGCAGCCGCTTAACCAACCTAGCCACCCAGGCGTCCCTAAGATTTTATTTTATTTTTTAAATTCTTCTTTTTTTTTTTTTTTTTAAGATTTTATTTATTTATTTGACAGAGAGAGAGAGAGACGGAGAGCAGGAACACAGGCAGGGGAGTGGGAGAGGGAGAAGCATGCTTCCCGCCGAGCAGGGAGCCCGCCAAGGGGCTCAATCCCAGGACCCTGGGATCACAATCTGAGCCGAAGGCAGATGCGCAACGAGTGAGCCATCCAGATGCCCCAGTGTCCCTAAGGTTTTAAAGTAATCTCTAAACCCAACGTGGGGCTTGAACCTACAGCCCTGAGAGCAAGAGTCACACGCTCCACCAACGAAGCCAGCCAGGCGCTCTGTGTCATTCATTCTTAAGTTTTATTTAGGATCTATTTAGAATTCCTAAAATAATTCTAGCTTAATGGGGAGAAAAACTTCTCTGAGTTCTACCCTCTGTAATTCCTACCCTGATCTTCCTTTAAGTCTCTGAAGAAAACTTGGTACTGATTGGTGTGTTCCACGTTCTTGACACCAGCCGTTGTTTAATTGAACAGCAGGCAGTTGTCTGCAAGGCAAAATCCTCCAGTCAGGATTTCTCAGTGCATTCATAAAAGAGTCATTGTTTGGTTTGTTTATGGTAGAAAATGAGAGGTGTTTTTTTGTTTTTTAATTTGAATTTATAAGATCTGCAAAATCAGCACAGAGCACATTGAAAGTTCCTGCTGCTCTTAATTTTATTTATCTTCGTAAGTTCTCACTAAAGTACTAATGGGGACAGTATCATCCTTACTTACTAAGGTTCATAGTATTTAAGAGAATTCCTCAAGTCGTACAGCAGGTTTCCTAATTCCTCAGTCAAATGCATTTTCTATTTAATAAAGTGCTGCATCCTTTGGCTGTCATTGATTGGGAACTGGTGGTATTAGTATAAATTTATTAACAGTTAATTCCTTACTAATTTCGTGTTTATCTTTCATCAGTGCTGCTTATAGTGGTATCTGTCTGTACAGCTACTGGTGCCTGGAACTGGTTAATAGATCCCGAGACACAAAAGGTAGAAGTTTTTATTTAAAATCTTTACTGGATTAAATGAGATAATGTAGCAGTGCTTTGTTCATTGTAAAGTATTAAATGCTACCTATTATTTCTAGTAGTGATACTGATCATTATATTAAATATATGCCTTACATTAATTTGCTTAAGAAAAATTTTGATTGTCTGTTGTAGATTAAGTATCTTACAGGGAAAAGGCCTAAGAAATAACCCCCTTACACTACTTTTCATTCATTTCTGAACTTCTTATATATCTTTTTACATTTCATATTCACAGTTTGTACATATTTCAGTGTAAAAATTGTCATCTCCGTTGTTCATTTAATATCTTCTGTGCCAGCTTTTAAAAATTATAAAATACCATTTTCTTTCTTTTTTTTTTTTAGATTTTATTTATTTATTTGAGTGAGAGAGAGGACCCAAGAGGGGGTAGGGTCAGAGGGAGCAGACTCCCCGCTGAGCAGGGATCCCGGCGTGGGACTCGATCCCAGGACTCTGTGATCATGACCTGAGCCGAAGGCAGTCGCTTAACCCACTGAGCCACCCAGGCACCCAAAATAACATTTTCTTCTATGACTTATCTTGGTAGTACTTTCGTCATCCCACAAAGCATTTGAAATGATTTTGCAGGAAATATGATAAAACAGCAAAATTTTAATGTAATAAAATGTCAAGATCGGGGGGGGGGGGGGAAGAAAAGGTTAGACTAGAGGGTCAAAAACAGGAAGGAAACCGGGTCACAGACAAGGCCATGTGGGCCACCACACTTGCCAGAAATGAGTTATAAATTAGTCTGTGTTACCTAATCAATAAAGTCACAGCTAGTTCCATTGTTTTTCCTCTCTGTGAAAAGAACACATGTATGAGTTCCATAAGCTAGCAGAGATTTTGTTATTCGCATTTATCTTTAAAAAAAATTTCCTGGGCGCCTGGGTGGCTCAGTTGGTTAAGCGACTGCCTTCAGCTCAGGTCATGATCCTGGAGTCCCGGGATCGAGTCCCGCATCGGGCTCCCTGCTCGGCAGGGAGTCTGCTTCTCCCTCTGACCCTCCCCCCTCTCATGTGCTTTCTCTCATTCTCTCTCTCTCAAATAAATTAAAAAAATCTTTAAAAAAAAAAAAAATTTCCTGCCTGAAATTTAATATAGGAAACACTGAGAGAGCTCCCACTGGGCACTGTACAAGAACATCCCTGTACCAGATGCAATAAAAGATTTCATAATGTTATTTCTCGAAGCATCCTTTGATCAAATCTGATAACATGTTTCTCAAAATTCTGCTGCTTTCTACTAACTTGTGCCTTAATTTCAAACTAAGGTTTTTTTATTAGAGAAGCAGTAGTCTCCCAATTTTTCAGTGAAGTTTTTTTGCCTCAGTGCAGCTTTATTTAGGTAATAATGATGTTGTAATTTTCTCAAATCTCAAACCCACATCCCTTTTTCAACTGTTAATTAGGTAGACTACTTCCAGTCGCTTTATTTATAATCTGTTAGGTTATACAGAAGAAAAACCTAATAGCAAAGCTTTTGTCAGCAGTCCAAATGGCAATTCAGGTAGCCAGGATTTATTTAGCATGTAGTCTCCCTGACTTTATCCATTGGGGTGGAGATATAAAAGAATAGGAGGTAAGGGACGTTGGTGATGGAATTTTACGTTAACAGAGGGGTTTTTATGGCAGATAGGAAACTCTCTTGTGTGTTCATTTATAAAAGTCAGATCTTAAGGCTGTGCTTGGTGCTCATCTTCAGGGGAAGAGTGAAGAGACTGGCAAGAAGATTGGAAAAGCCTATCTTGGGAAATGAATCTGACTTCTAATTGGGAAAAATATAAGCTGATTTTAGCTAGTTGAGATCTTAATAAAACACAGAATTAAATGTAATTTGAAATAGGCCCAAAACTCTGTAGTTAATGTAATTTTCTAAATTAGGTGAGAATATAACTATTAGCCTAAGGGTTAACTCTTTATTTCAGTATTTAATAACCTCAAAGCTGATAGGGGTTTTAAACAGCAATTGTCTGTAGCAGAAGTTGCAGACTCAAAAGCCAGTGCATGACTATCTGGAAGAACCCAAGGAGAGAAGGAATAGAGCAAGCTGGAAAGTACATGAATGCCTGAACGGTATTTAGATGCAGTTGATTATTGCCATGGAGGAAAGAAGGCTGATGTTGACTGGTCTAATTAAAATTAACGCATAAGACATTATATGTGGTTACATTGTGCAGGCCGCATGAAATCTAGCTGGCCTGTGGGAATTAAACTGTCCTTGAAGGTTTTTTTTTTTTTTTTTAAGATTTTATTTATTTATTTGAGAGAGAGGATGAGAGGAGAGAGAGAGCACATGAGAGGGGGGAGGGTCAGAGGGAGAAGCAGACTCCCTGCCGAGCAGGGAGCCCGATGCGGGACTCGATCCCGGGACTCCAGGATCATGACCTGAGCCGAAGGCAGTCGCTTAACCGACTGAGCCACCCAGGCGCCCTGTCCTTGAAGGTTTTAAGAAGACATTCCTTTGGAATATTAACCTTTTTTCAGAATTTCATCCTTCTGGGAGCTTCTTCTCTCCTGATGTTTTCAACCTCTCGTTTCTTCATTTGACAGACTTATTTAACAACAGCATGCTAGGCCAGCTACCTGGTGCTTTTTGCAAATTTAGTTCTCTGTCTTGAAATATGTATGCATCTCTTGGTATAAGAGTGGAGTATAGATGCCTTTGGATTAATTCTGTTTCTCCCATTTAGTTCCTAGTCCGTTTGATTTCTTTTTCCAGACTCTAAACACATCTTTCCTTCTTTAAACTACAGTGCTATTCCCCACTAGTCTGGCTTCAGTGCCCACTCTTGTTCCAGTCTTGGATCCTGGACTCTTGTCTCTACATACTCACATTGTCTTGTTTCCTGCTATCATCTGATTATGCCCAGATCTGAAATTAGCTCTTTGTTTCTCTTAAACGCTCATTTTTTTAAAGATTTATGTCTTTATTTGAGAGAGAGAAAGTGAGCCTGCAAGCGGGGGGTGGGGCGGAAGGAGAGAGAGAATCTCAAGCAGATTCCCAGCTGAGTGCGACATGAGGCTCGATCTCACAACCCTGAGAATATGACCTGAGCTGAAACTAAGAGCTGGATGTTCAGCTGACTGAGCCACCCAGGCACCCCCCCTTTTTAAAGTTTTATCTAAGTGATCTTTACACCCCATGTGGGGCTCAAACTCACAACCCCAGGATCAAGTGCCCCTAAACTCCCCTTCCTTATAGGTAGGTACTAATCATCTTTCCCTCTTGAGTGTCGTCTGGCCATTTAAATCCAGTAGCTTTGGGGTGCCTGGGTGGCTATTGGTTAGGCGTCTGTCTTCGGCTTAGGTGAGCCCAGGGTCCTGGGATCGAGCCCGACGCCGAGCTCTCTGCTCAGCGGAGCCTGCTTCTCCCTCTCCCTGCTGCTCCCCCTGCTGTACTCTCTCTCTCTGTCAAATAAATAAAATATTTTGAAAAAATAATCTCAGTAGCTTCAGAACCAAACTTACTTTTTGCGTCCACAGAGAGGGGAGGATGATACTGGAACTGAATCTTACGAGGCCACGTAGGAGAGGAGGGAAGGAATACCTTGTGTGTGTGTGGGTACAGCAGGGGATGGTTAGACTGGGACCAGGCAATGAATGGCAGAGTCTACCCGACTCTTACAAGGAAGGTTTTTAATAACTAGATCACTTTTGACCTGTGTTTTCATTGACTCTCAGATCAGAGACCTTATCTTCATTCATTCAACAGTACTGATTGAGCACCTATGTTTGCCAAGCACTATTTCAGATATTGGGAGAACAGAGATGCACAAGACAGTGTCTCTACTCTTGTGGAATTTACAGTCTTCTGCTTTTATGTACGTGTTTATGTATGTATGTATGTAATCTTTACACCGAACATGGAGCTCGAACTCATAACACTGAGATCAAGAGACATGCTCTACCAACTGAGCCAGTCAGGTGCCCCCAATCTTGTGCTTTTTAAATTCTTTTTTACCAGGAAGTGTTCAGTAGGATGGTTTTTGATTGTAAGAATGAATTTTTAATGGTTCAAGTCTTTGAAATGAATGGAAGGAATATTGCTATATTATCTTGCTACATTAAGGATTTGGAACATATATTTTTATTTTTGTGGAACAGCAAAACAGAAGTAGGATTATTTTAAATTCTTCAGATCCTCATATTTCAGATGACATATATTTATGCATAAGTGGGGAGGTAAGAATTAGTATTGTTCTGAGATTTTGTACGTTTTTATATTTCAAACTCTTCTTTTCCAGGTGTCCTTCTTCACATCATTATGGAATCACCCGTTTTTCACCATTAGCTGTATCACTCTAATAGGCTTGTTCTTTGCTGGAATACACAAGAGGGTCGTTGCACCATCAATGTATCCTTTACCAGAATTGACTTTTATTCTTTGAATGAAATTAAAGCACCTTCTTGATCATCTAGGTGTTGTTTTAAAAGCTTATTCTTCATATGATAAATTTTCCTTTGACCACATTTTTTTCAGTATAGCTGCTCGATGTCGAACTGTATTAGCAGAATACAATATGTCTTGTGATGATGTGAGTATCTTTTACATTAGAAAATTATAGACGTGCATGAAAGGACTGACATGTTTCGGCTTAAATAAAGCAGACATTAATAAATTGTCTGCATGGGGCACCTGGGTGGCTCAGTCGGTTAAACATCTGTCTTCCGCTCAGGTCATGATCCTGGAGTCCCCGGATCCAGCCCCACATCGGGCTCCCTGCTCAGCAGGGAGTCTGCTTCTCCCCCGGCCCTTCACCCTGCTTGTGCTCGCTCTCTCAGATAAAATCTTTAAAAAAAATTGCATGGCTTAATAGTGGGAAATGTTCCTTATAGTATTGATCCTAAGAGCCATATTTACATCTCAGAAATTGAGATGCATCTAATAATCTGTAGTATCGTACAGTTCAACTGGTAGAGTTGAGAGTATAATATACATATATATATATATATATATTTTTAAGCACGTAAGCTCTGTGCCAAGTATGGTGCTTGAACTCATGACCCTGAGATCAAGAGTCACATGCTCTACCACTGAGCCAGCCAGGTGACCCCAGTTTAATCTTTCTTAATGACATAAAATCATGATATGTCTTATGATTAAAGCCGTCTTAAATTCAATATACAGTGGTTCTTATTGGCCAAAAATGGCTTATTGGGTGTTAAATTTGTAAACTGTTATTTATCTCATGGTATTCGGTATGTAGGATTTTTTTAAAGATTTTATTTATTTATTTTTGAGCGAGAGGGAACACAAGTGGGGGGGGAGGGCCGGAGGGAGAAGCAGACTCTCCGCTGAGCAGGGAGCCTGGTGCGGGACTTGATCCCAGGTACCCCGGATAATGACCTGAGCTAAAGGCAGGCATTTAACTGACTGAGCCACCAGGTGCCATTTATGTAGGATTTTAAATTAGATCTCAAATTAATTGACAGACTATGCACAATAAACCAACTGTGTTTTTTTTTTTTTTAAAGATTTTATTTATTTATTTGAGACTGAGAATGAGAGAGAGCGAGCACATGAGAGGGGGGAGGGTCAGAGGGAGAAGCAGACTCCCTGCCGAGCAGGGAGCCTGATGCGGGACTCGATCCCAGGACTCCAGGATCATGACCTGAGCCGAAGGCAGTCGCTTAACCAACTGAGCCACCCAGGCGCCCCCCAACTGTGTTTTTAAAAGTTAATCCTGTATTGATACATTAAGAGTATCTCACAGGTTTGTTTCGCTTATGTTACTTACAAAGGTATTTTTACCTTCAAGTTAAAAAACTATCAAATAATACTTAACCCAGTATAGAAATTAGAATAAAGAGAAAAAAAAAAAGATACTAAGCCAGGAAGGCCACTGGATCAATGAAGAGAATAAAGACTAAACACTTTGATTTTTTTTAAAATTAGCGGATAAGGATAGTATTTCAAGTCAAAAGGGAAGAAATGGGCTAATAGTGTTGAGGCAATTGGCTTTTCATTTGGAAAAAGGTGAATTTAGTTCTCTGCTTTGCATCAATTAAAAAGACTAGATTCCACATAAAGTCTTAAATATATTTAAAAAGACATTCCGTAATTAAAATATTAGAAGAAAATACATATGAATGTTTCTTGGTTTTTTAAGATTTATGTATTAGAATAATAAATAAATAATAAAACACGCACATACATGAGTTGGGGGAAGGGTAGAGGAAGAGAGAAATCCAAGCAGAGTCCCTGCTCAGTGTGGAGCCCAACATGGGGTTCGAGATCATGACCTGAGCTAAAACCAAGAGTTGGGATGTGTAACCCACTGTGCCACCCAGGTGCCCTAGAGAGATGAATATGTTTATGATCTTGGCTAGAAAAACTTCTTTTTAAGACCCAAAACAAAACGCCATAATGGAAGAGGTTGGATACCTTTAATTGTACCAACATTTGAAAATTTTGTACAGCAAAAGGCAAAAAATGAGCGGTGATTAGAAGAAAGTATTTGTGGGGCGCCTGGCTGGCTCATTTGGAAGAGCATAGGACTGTTGATCTCACGGTTGTGAGTTTGAACCCCATGTTGGGTGTAGAGGTTACTGAAAAATATAAATTTAAAAAGAAGAAGAAAGTGTAAGATATCTAATAGAGGATAGAATACAAAATATTTAAAGACCTGTTAAAAAATCAGAAAAAAGGGGGATGCCTGGGTGGCTCAGTTTGTTAAGCATCATCTGCCTTCGGCTCAGGTCATGATGCCAGCATCCTGGGATCAAGCCCCGCATAGGGCTCCCTGCTCACCGGGGAGTCTGCTTTTCCCTCTCCCTCTGCCTGCCTGTCTGCCTACTTGTGATCTCTCGCCCTGTGTCAAATAAATAAATAAAATATTTTTTAAAAAATCAATAAAAAAATAGTACATTTGAAATGTGGGAAAAGTTAAGTCATATCACTGAAGTGGGAATATAAATAGCCTCATTTGTAATTGCGGAAATGCACAGTAAACCTGAGTTTTTTTTTCTTTTTTTTCTTTTTTTTTTTTTATTAAGATTTTATTTGAGAGAGAGTGAGAATAAGCATGAGTGGGCGGTCCGGTGCGGGGGAATAAGAGGGAGAGGGAGAAGCAGACTTCCCACTGAACAGGGAGCCCGTCATAGGGCTGGATCCCATGACCCTGAGATCATGACCTGAGCCCAAGGCAGATGCTTAACTGACTGACCCACCCAGGCGCCCCTAAACTGAGTTTTCATTTGTCTTCCCTACCTTCACATTGGCAGAAGTTAAAAGTCCAGTACTGTGGTGAAGCAGATGAACCCATGCACTGCTTGTTGAGAATATACACTGGGATAGTCATGGTGGAGGGCAGTTTCCATCATTCTTATAAAATGTAAAATTGGCATGTCTCATGACCTAACCATTCTACTTCTCTCCATCTACCCTCAGTGGGGACCATCACATGCATGCAAGGGAGGCAGGTATGAGGTCGTTCATTGCAACATCCTTTGCAGTAGGGAAAAAATGGAAACCAGTTTTATGTTTCCCAAAACAAGGGGAATGGTATTTATTTATTTATTTATTTATTTATTTTAAAGATTTTATTTATTTATTTGACAGAGAGAGACACAGCGAGAGAGGGAACACAAGCAGGGGGAGTGGGAGAGGGAGAAGCAGGCTCCCCTCAGAGCAGGGAGCCCGATGCGGGACTCGATCCCAGGACCCTGGGATCATGACCTGAGCCGAAGGCAGTCGCTTAACCAACTGAGCCACCCAGGCGCCCAGGGGAATGGTATTTAAAAGAGGCTGTGGTATAGCCACGTCATAGGAAACCATAGGTAAATCTGTAAATGCGGGCATGCAAGGATCTCCAAGACATGTTCGGTGCAAGAAGTAAATTACCAAACGATACACTCAGTTTGCTATCTTTTTTTTTTTTAAGTTTTTTTTCCCCTGGTACCATTTTCTTTTTAATTCTAGTATAGTTAATATACAATGTTATATTAGTTTCAGGTGTACCATGTAGTGATTCAGCACTTCCATACATCACCCTGTGCTCATCATGACAAGTGCACCCCTTAATCCCCATCACCTGTTTGCCTCATCCCCCCCATCCCCTCACCCATCTCCCCTCCTGTAACCATCAGTTCTCTGCAGTTGAGAGTCTGTTTCTTGATTTGTCTTTTTTTCTTTGCTCGTTTTTGTTTTTTCTTAAATTGCACATATGAGTGAAATTATACAGTATTTGTCTTTCTCTGTTTCACTTAGCATTACGTTCTCAAGCTTCATCTATGTAGTTGTGGAGATAGCAAGATTTCATTTTTTTTTATGGCTAAATATTCCAGCGTGTGTGTGTGTGTCACATTTTCTTTATCCATAAAAAAGTTTTTAAGATTTTATTTGTTTATTTGACAGAGGGAGACTCAGTGAGAGAGGGAACACAAGCAGAGGGAGTGGGAGAAGGAGAAGCGGGCCTCCCGCCGAGCAGGGAGCCCAACGCGGGGCTCGATCCCGGGACTCCGGGATCATGACCTGAGCCGAAGGCAGACGCTTAGTGACTGAGCCACCCAGACGCCCCAAAAAAGTTTTAATTATGAAAATTTCCAGACCAAAAAAATGAAGAGTATAATGAACTGTGTACCCATTGGTTAGTGTCAACAATAACGAGCTCATGGCCATTCTAATTTCATGTGTACCCCTGCCCACCTTCCTCCATCAGATTATTTTGAAACAAATCCCAAGTGGTATGTTTTACCTTCAGATATTTTAGCACATTAGAAACACCAGATTTGTTTTTAAGATTTATATATTTATTTTAGGGAGAGAGTGGGGAGGAGGAGCAGAGAGAGAGGAGAATCTCAAGCAGACTCCCCGCTGAGCACAGAGCTTGACACAGGGCTGATCTCACGACCCCAAGGTCATGACCTGAGCTGAAACTAAGATTTGGATGCTCAACCGACTGAGTCAGGCAGCTCAGAAACATCAGATTTTTATTTTTTATATATGTGAATGTAAACACATAGGACACAATTTGGAAGAATTCACGCTAAAACTGGGTTCTGTAAGAGGGCTAGAATTCCAGATAGATGGAAGGAAAGATTTTAGCTTACCTATATTTGAAAAATTTTTAAATTGTTTGCTTTCCTATACCGAACATGGGGCTTAAAGTCACAATCCCAGGATCAAGAGTCATGCTTCACCGACTGAGCCAGCCAGGTGCCCCTGTATTTGATTTTTTAATAATGAGATTACATTAATGTCTTATTCATGTAATTTAAAAGTATAAAATAGATTTAAACAATGGGTAAAACAAATACTGGTCTATTCACACAGTGGAATACTGTATATTTTTTATCGTAATAACAATATAAAATGGTACAAACTACTGGAACATAGTAACATGGATGAATCTCAGAAACACATTGAGTGAAAGAAGTAGATGCAGAAGAACACATAGTCTATGATTCCATTTGTTTAAAGGCCAGAGACAGGCAAAATTTATGGGAAGAGGTTATGTCTATGTAAGGAGTGGGGCTGCCATTGACCAGAAAGGGGAGTGGAGGAACTTTCTGGGTGGGGGTGATGTTCTGTAGCCTGATCTGGGTGGTGGCTATGTGGTGCACGCGTGTGAGTGTGTGTGTGTGTGTGTGAAGATTTTTAGTTAGCACACGAGCAGGGGGAGGGGCAAAGGGAGAGAGAATCTTAAGCAGACTCTGCACGGAGCCTGATGTGGGGCTCGATCTCGTGACCCTGAGATCATGACCTGAGCCAAAATCAAGAGTTGGACACTTGAGGGATGCCTGGGTGGCTCAGTCGGTTAAGCGTCTGCCTTTGGCTCAGGTCATGATCCCAGGACCCTGGGATCGAGTCCTGCATTGGGCTCCTTGCTCATCAGGGAGCCTGCTTCTCCCTCTGCCTGCCGCTCCCCCTGTTTCTGTGTTCACTCTGACAAATAAATAAAATCTTTATTTTTTAAATTTTTTTTTAAGATTTTATTTATTTGACAGAGAGACACAGCGAGAGAGGGAACACAAGCAGGGGGAGTGGGAGAGGGGAAGCAGGCTTCCCGCCGAGCAGGGAGCCCGATGTGGGGCTCGATCCCAGGACCCTGGGATCATGACCTGAGCCAAAGGCAGACACTTAACTGACTGAGCCACCCAGGTGCCCCTAGAGCTTAATTTATTTGTTTATTCATTTTCTTAAAAGATTTTATTTGTCAGGGCACAAGTAGAGGGAGTAACAGGCAGAGGGAGAAGCAGGCTCCCTGCTATGCAAGGAGCCCGATGTGGGGCTCGATCCCAGGGTCCTGGGATCATGACCTGAGCTGAAGGCAGACGCTTAACTGACTGAGCCACCCAGGCATCCCTAGAGCTTACTTTGAAAAAACAAAATAGTTGGCCTTACAAGAGTTGTATCCACTTAACACTAAACATCAGCATGCTTAATCATTGGTTTACATTTTCACCTGGAAATAAAAATTTAATGTTGGTAAAGGAAAAATGTTTTTGCTCAAATACATTTATTTATGTTTTATAAACTTCCTTTGACAAGGAGCATGAATTTATACATGTTGGGATTTTATTCATAGGATTGATTGGCAGATTTTTAGGTAGCCAGTGGACAGGGAGTTCATCAAATAGATTGTTTTAAAGTAATGAAGATTTTAGGGGCGCCTGGGTGGCTCAGTTGGTTAAGCATCTGCCTTCGGCTCAGGTCATGATCCCAGGGGCCTGGGATCAAGCCCCACATCAGGCTCCTTGCTCAGCGGGGAGGCTGCTTCTCCCTCTGCCTGTCGCTCCCCCTGCTCGCTCCCTCTCTCTAATACATAAATAAAATCTTTGAAAAAAAAGTAACGAAGATTTTAGGAAGAAAGCTCCACACAAAACTTTGAAAACATAACTATTAATTGCTTAACCTTTACTTCATATAGAGGGGTGTTCTGGTACCCTTCAGATGCACGTCAAGGTTTATGGATAGGTGGTGATGTTTTTAATGGAACTGTGTATTGAAAAAACTTTTTTTTCCCCCCCATTTTTACAGACAGGAAAACTCATTTTGAAACCTAGGCCTCATGTTCAGTGACAATCTGCACTCATTGTTATGGGACCTAAAACAGCCTTTCTTCAAATAAGTGATACAGCAAAAAGCCATAAAGGATTCCTTTTACAGTCGGATATGTGAAGGTCATAGCAACAGCTGACAAGAAGTGTGCAATATTTACCCAGATGGTCTCAATGATGGTGACTGGCCTCGCCCGTGCTGGTACCTTGATTATCTGTGTTACATACAGTATTACTGTCACTTTAGTACTTCAGACCCTGCAGAGACTTTTGCAGATGAAGTATATCTGTACGTTACTAAGTTAAACTTAGAAACAGAACCTCATCCAGTTTTTATAATGTATTTTTGCAAACTACTGTAAATAGCAAATCAATGCCAATGTCAAAGAGGGAAGCGTCCTGCGGACTTTGTTCTCCTGCACAGTATCATAGGGGCATGCTTGCCGTCCCCACGGCTCTTTGAACCCGGCTGTCTCACATAGCTGTGCCTGTCATTCTTCCACCCCTCTGTTTTAATCATAATGCAAGAAAAACGTCGGATTGAGTGTGAACTGAGGAAGACTCATCTCCATTATGTTGTGAGAAATCAGTAGATGTTCTGAGAAACCATTCTTGTTAAACCAGATAGTGAACTTCAGCCACTCTCGTGGTAACCATTTCCAGTTTGTTCTTTTCCTTCAATGCTAAATATACTTTATATTTTTTTAATAATTTTAAGAACACTCCAAAAGCTTCTGAATATCCACGTTTAGGTATAAATTATGTACCGTCTGGGAATTTGATAGTCCTCGTTTGAGACCATTGCATAGTAGCCATGGTGGGCGTGCCGTTAGACTGGTGTTGCTCGGGTGCAATCGGCCGCGCCATCACGGGCTGGCTTGGGAGCGGCGCCCCCAACTAGAGTCCACAGTTCTCACTGTTCCGAGAGTGCTGATGACATACTGTGTATGCATTTTAGCCGCCTGTACTATAATTGCCCTTAATCTTAAACTATTGGGATTGCTGTAAATATTTTAAAGAACTGGAGGTGCCTTTTACCTGTTTATTAGAAGATTTTGAAAAGGTTTAAATTATTTCACGAGCAGTCTTTTAAATTCCACTTAACAGAAAGCTGAAAATTCACTCACAGGACAAAAACTTTTTAACAAGGCTACCATTTAACTTAACTGTGTTCATCTTGGCTTTCACCTGTGTAAGATTTTATTCTCGAAACTGCAGCAATAAGACCCTCTGCTCCTACAGAGTCATCAGAGGGTATTCTATATATTCGGCACTGTTTGATTTTCTGTAAATTTTGTAGGTAAATATGTGCATAAAAATAAATACTTTATATATAATTAGTGATCGGGCTTTTTTCCTTGATTCATGTTAAAAACATACCACGTGTCAGATACACGCTAGTTCCAAATGAGATATCTCCCTTTAACTCTGTCTATAAGAGCAAGTTTCAAGTAGCAGTTATAGACCTCCAGTTTATTAAGCTGTGATTACCTTTAATTTGTCTTACTCATCATTGTGTAATGACATTTGGCTCCTAATCAGGAAATGCAGGTTTCCTCCATTGTGCTTTACAAATTTGGATTGACTGTTTGCTCTAAGAATGTAAAGCAGAAGAAGGATTTTATAGGTCCTTAATCCTTTTTGGAATAATCAAGTACTTTGAATATTTAATGAAAGCCTTGAATCTTTTCCCCTAGAAAAATAGACCTGTGTGTGTACATATACTTGGCATGCTTTCAAGGATTTCTTCCTTTTTTTCTTAAGATTTTATTTATTCAGGGCACCTGGGTGGCTCAGTCGTTAAGCGTCTGCCTCCGGCTCAGGTCATGGTCCCAGGGTCCTGGGATGGAGCCCTGCATCAGGCTTCCTGCTCAGTGGGAAGCCTGCTTCTCCCTCTCCCATTCCCTCTGCTTGTGTTCCCACTCTCTCACTGTCTGTCTCTCTCTGCCAAATAAATAAAAATCTTTGGGAAAAAAAAAGGTTTTATTCTTTTTGAGAGAGAGAGCACAAGCCGGGGGTGGGGAGAACAGAGGGAGAGGGAGAAGCAGACCCCCCACCAAGTAGGGAGCCTGATGGGAGACTCAATCCCAGGACCCTGAGATTATGAGTTGAGCCGAAGGCAGATGCTTAACCAACTGAGCCCCCCGGGCGCCCTGCTTTCAAGGATTTCTTGATGTTAGACTGCTTGGAATCTCACTCCAAGAAAGAAACTTTGGTTCCAAAGATTTTTCATCCCTTTACTTCTAGCAGAACATTTTCCAAAAAAGTCCGGTCTAGTTGAAATGGACAAAGTATCACCCTCTCATGCCCCCTTCTGCACTATCTGGAAATTACTGTTGAGTCCAGCCCCATATTACAGGTGGGAAAGACAGTCTCAGATTTTCAGAGTGCCTTTATTATGGCTCTCCACAACTTATTAAAGACAGAGCTAGCACCAGGATCCAAGTCTCTTGACTCAGATTGAAACGATGTTTGTGTGTGTGTGTTGAACTTAATTCAGGAGCCATTAGAATGTGATGATTAAGAATGTAGATTCTTGGGGCGCTTGGGTGGCTCAGTCGGTGAAGTGTCAGTCTTTGGTTCAGGTCATGATCTCAGGGTCCTGGGATCAAGTTCCGCATTGGGCTCCCTGCTCAGCGGGGAGTCTGCTGCTCCTCCTCCGTCTGACCCTCCCTCCCCACTCGAGCCCTCTCTCAAATTAATAAAATCTTTTTTTTTTTAAGATTTTATTTATTTATTTGACAGAGACCCAGCGAGAGAGGGAACACAAGCAGGGGGGTGGGAGAGGGAGAAGCAGGCTTCCCGCTGAACAGGGAGCCCCATGCGGGGCTCAATCCCAGGACGCTGGCATCATGACCTGAGCCGAAGGCAGATGCCCAACGACTGAGCCACCCAGGCGCCCCTAATAAATAAAATCTTTTTTTTTTTTTAAGATTTTATTCATTTGACAGCGAGAGCAGGAACACAAGCAGGGGGAGTGGGAGAAGCAGGCTTCCTGCTGAGCAGGGAGCCCGATATGGGACTCGATCCCAGGACCCTGGGATCATGACCCGAGCCGAAGGCAGACGCCCAACGACTGAGCCACCCAGGCGCCCTAATAAATAAAATCTTAAAAAAAGACTGTTATTCCAGAATTTCTGGATTTGAATCTCAGATGTACTACTTGCTTGTTTTGTGACTTCAGGCAAATTATGTAACCTTAGTTTCCTCATTTATAAAATTGACATAATGCCAACCACCCAGGTTTATGTCAAGTACGCTACAGAGGCCGTACTCTGTAAATCTAGTTTAAATCCTAAAAGAAAACAACTCATTGTTGGAACTTCACCCAGTGTCAACATCTCAGTTGAGATAACCATGCGGAAATTCTGCTTATCTTTTGAATCAAGCAAACTCTTGAATAGTGAACTAAATACAAAGAGAAAGGATTTTTGGCCCCTAATGATTAAGAAACCTAAAACGGTTCTAGGTGTTTCCCATTTAAGCAGCCTCACTGAAAACATCAAGGCTTGTGACTCTCCGATTGTGCTGTTTTTTGAGGAGCTCTTTTCTCCTTTAGAACTGGACTCTTGATTGATGTTTTCTTTAAGTTGTGTTTTTTTTTTTTAAGGCTTTATTTATTTGAGAGAGAGAGTGAGTGAGCGAGAACACAAGCAGAGGGAGAGGGAGAAGCAGACTCCCCTCCTGAGCAGGGAGCCCGATGCGGAACTTGATCCCAGGACCCTGAGATCATGACCTGAGCCGAAGGCAGATGCTTAACCGACTGAGCCACCCAGGTGCCCCTAAGTTGTTTTTCTGTTTTGTTTTTTTAAGTAATCTCTATACTCCACATGGGGCTTGAACTAAAGCCCCCAAGATCAAGAGTCATGTGTTCTGGGGCGCCTGGGTGGCTCAGTCAAGTGTCTGCTTTTTGGCTTGGGTCATGATCTCGGGGTCCTGGGGTCAAGCCCCACATCGGGCTCCCTGCTCAGTGGGGAGTCTCCTCCCTCTGCCCTTCCCCCCCCGCAATGCATACCTGCACTCTCAAACATTAAAAAATAGTCATGTGTTTCCAGCTGAGCCAGCCGGGCGCCCCTTGATTGACATTTTATGGAGACTGGGCTAAGAATTGTTCTAGCTGAAGATGCTCTGCCCTCATTATCAGCAGCTCCCCTGTCATTTCCTCCTGCCAAGACCATAGAAACTCAAGTTTTATTCTTCCTTCAGACTACACTTTCTATATGCTTTTGCACTGAGTAAGTAGAATTTCTTTTACCCTCTAAAAATTGGGAGCGCATCTTGTCTGCATCATGAAACACATTTTAAAAACATGTTTTTAATGTATGATTAATTGCTATGCAAGTCTGATTGTGTGAGAGACAAAAATGAGAGTAAAAGGATGTCTTACCGGCAAGTATCATTTTTGCAGACTGCTTTTTATGTGCGTGGCAAGTGCTTTGCTGGGTATGAAGGTATGAAAAATGTGTGAGGTAGACTCTTTGCCCTCTCAGAACCAGTGGGGAATGCAGACCAATGATCCAGCAGTTACCATGTTTTTTAAATGCTATGCCAGGTAAGTGTAGATGCCCAGGGGAAGGGGGTCCAGCCTGCACTGGGCTCTCTAAAGAAGTTCTTTCCAAATGGATCTGAAGGGTCACTGGGGGCGCACACAGGCAGTTTTTGAATGTGGCTGGCAGCATGGAGTTGGAGAGGGGTTGTGGCGAGAGATGAGACTGGCAGCAAGTAGGAACCAGGGGTCGGGACTACTGCAAGGGCAGTGGGAAGCCACCGAGAGTTTTGAGTAGCGCGGTGACAACTGGGTTTGCATTTGATGATGATGACTACTGTGGACTGAAGGGACATGGCCTGGGAGCTGCTGCTACAGTCCAGGGGACACGTGTGGGCTCTTGAGCTAGAGTTCGGCAAGGGGGACCAGAGGAGTGAGAGCTTTTGGAAGTCACACGAGTGAGGCCCAGTGGGAGCCAGAGAGGGGTAGCACTTGAGCCTGAAGCCCATCACCCTTTCTCGTCCCATGTATCCTGTTACAGAAATAAAGGTTCTGTGATCATGCATTTTGGGAACATCCTCCTCTTGGAATTCCCCATGCTCCAAAGTTTATTAGAAGCTCCAAGAAGCCCTGCAGTAGAGAAACAGCTTCTGCCTGTTTCCCTCCCATTTTTTTTTTTTTTTTTAAGATTTTATTTATTTATTTGAGACAGAGAGAATGAGATACAGAGAGCATGAGAGGGAGGAGGGTCAGAGGGAGAAGCAGGCTCCTCGCCGAGCAGGGAGCCCGATGCGGGACTCGATCCCAGGACTCCAGGATCATGACCTGAGCCGAAGGCAGTCGCTTAACCAACTGAGCCACCCAGGCGCCCTGTTTCCCTGCCATTTTGTGACATAACTTAGCACTCACTGTGGATGCTTGGTTTCTCTTTACCAAGCTCCTGTTGAGTACTCTTGCTGGGTTTGGGAATAGCAGCCAAATCAGTCCAGCTTCTCCCACACAACCTAGAACACACCCTTGACTCCTTTGCATCTGGGAAGTGGCCATGCGGGGAGGCTGGAGAGCTGCGTTTCTGTTTCAGGGTGCTCAGTGGTGCTTGCTGGTGGTGGCCCCGGTTTCATCAGGCCAGTTGGATAGCATGAGTTTGGGCATTTTTTTTTTTCTAAGTTTAGTCTTAGACTGGTCTCTGTAGACCTCCCCCAAATTCTCTGAGTTACCCAGTGTCCTTTCAGTGATACGTTTTCTGTTTAACCAAAGTTGGCTTCTCCTACTTGCAACTAAGCCCCTGACCCACACAGAAGCAGTGTTCCAAGGAGCACGGTTTGAGGAGAGTTGATCTGTATAGAGGACTCAGGCACTGCTTCAAACCAAGCATGATGTCGTCTGCCAGGTTAGGGGACTTCAGGCCATGTGTAGTGGAAGAGCCCCAGCGGCGGGTTGACTGGTTTATAATCCTGGTTCATCCACTAGCCACTTAGGGGCCGGTGACTCATTGTCTCTGAACCTTGCTGTCCTCATTTGGGCCTATTCGTAGCTGTCTTGCAGAACTGTTGTAAGGACTAAATGAAATAATGTATGTAAGATATATAACTTCCTGGGTGTTTTTATTACAAACAGATTTTTATTTTAAGTCCCTATTCTGGCATATGTAGATCTTCAGTACCCAAGAGCCCCTGGCAAGATGCTCAGTGACTATCCGTTGAATGAATGAATCTTGATTTTGGTATTGAAATTGGGTTTGTGCATAATTACACTAAAAAATCACTTTCCTTACATAATTTGCCTATCTAGTTTTGGGAGAGGTTACTTTTTTTTTTAATGCTCTTTTTTAATTTTAATTTTTCTTAAAGATTTTATTTGTCAGAGAGAGAGAGAGAGCACAAGCAGGGGGAGTGGCAGAGGGAGAAGCAGGCTCCCTGCTGAGCGGGGACCCGAATGTGGGGCTCGATCCCAACACCCTGGGATCATGACCTGAGCTGAAAGCAGCTGCTTAACCAACTGAGCCACCCAGGTGCTCTGGAGGTTACTTTTTTAAAAAATATTTTTAACTATCTCTATACCCAACATGGGGCTTGAACTCAACCCCAAGATCAGGAGTTGCACACTCCACTGACTGAGCCAGCCAGGGACCCCTGGTTTTGGTTAAGGTTCTTAAGATAGAAGAGTAAAGGGATGCCTGGGTGGCTCAGTCGGTTAAGCATCTGCCTTCTGCTCAGGGCATGATCCTGGGTTCCTGGGATCGACTCTCACATTGGGCTCCCTGCTCAGTGGAGTCTGCTTCTCCCTTTCTCCCTCTGCTTTTCCCCCTGCTCGTGCTTGCACGAGCTCTCTCTCTCTCTCGTTCTCTCTCAAGTGGATAAATAAAATCTTTTTTTTTAAGTTTTTTTTTTTTTAATTTTTATTTATTTGACATAGAGTGAGAGCAGGAACACAAGCAGGGGGAGTGGGAGAGGGAGAAGCAGGCTTCCTGCAGAACAGGGAGCCTGATGTGGGGCTCGATCCCAGGACCCTGGGATCATGACCTGAGCCAAAGGCAGACGCTTAACGACTGAGCCACCCAGGCGTCCCATAAATAAAATCTAAAAAAAAAGACTGGGGCGCCTGTGTGGCTCAGATGGTTAGGTGTCGGGTCATGATCTCCAGGTTCTGGGATCGAGCCCCGTGTTGGGCTCCCAGCTCGGTGGGGAGTCTGCTTTTCCCTCTCTCTGCCTCTCCCCCTGCTTGTGCTCTCTCTGTCTCTCTCTCTCAAAAGAATAAATAAAAAATTAAAAAAAAAAAAGACTAAATGCTGAGATTTTCCTTTTTATTTTTTTTCCTAGAGAGGGAGTTGGAGAGGGGGAGAGAATCTTAAGCAAGATCTCACAACCCTGAGATCATGACCTGAGCCAAAATTAAGAGTGGGACACTTAACCGATGAGCCACCCAGTTGCCCCACCTTTTTTTTTTTTTAAAGTAATCGCTACACCCAACATGGATTCGAACTCATGATCCCAAATCAAGACTTGCATGTTCCACTGACTGAACCAACCAGGAGCCCCTAAGATTTGTCATTTAAATAACAGTAGAAGAACTAAAATAACTTAGTTTACTATAACTTCATTAACTCAAATGAGAAATATATCCTTGTTAGAAGTTGCTTTTTAAATTTTAAGTTATCAGGGCGCCTGGGTGGCTCAGTTGGTTAAGCTTCTGCCTTCAGCTCAGGTCGTGATCTCGGGGTTCTGGGATCAAGTCCTGCATAGGGCTCCCTGCTCAGTGGGGAGTCTGCTGCTCTCTCTACCCTTCTCCCCTGCTCGTGATCTCTCCCTCTCTCTCTCCTTCTCTCAAATAAATAAAATCTTTTTAAAAAATAAAGAAATTTTAAGTTATCTAAAATTATGCATCAGTATCATTAGACTTATTTTTTTCCCCTGCTCTCCCCTGAAAACCATCTTTTAAAAAACCAACAAATTGTTATTACGGAAAATTTTAAACACATGTAAGAGTAAAGAGAGCAGTATAATGAACACCCAGGTACCCATCACCTCACTTCAACAATTAGCATATACGTACCCAATCTCATCTACGCCCTATTTCTACTTCCTTTCTCACCCCCCACAAAAGATTATTTTAAAGTTAATCCCATGTATTTTATTTTCCACCTGTGAATCCAGTAAATTTCTCCAGAAGAGAAGGACATAACCACAATGCTGTATCATACCTAAAAAGTTAACAGTATTTCCACAACATAAAATATACAGCTCATACCTCCTCAGTTGTCTCATAAATACCTCTTTTACAGTTGGTTTGTTTGAATCAAGATTCAGATAAAGTGAACTTGAATAGCAACAGTTTGGAAAAACACAACGCGGGAGCTGGGGCTGGGTTTCTGAAATCACTATTTTAAAAATTTTTTTGTTTTTAATTCCAGGATGATTAAGATATAATGTTATATTAGTTTCAAGTGTACAATATTAGTGATTCAACAATCCCATACATTACTCAGTGCTCATCACAATAAGTGTACTCCTAATCCCCTTTATTTCACCCATCCCCCCCATCCCCCCCCATCTCTCCTCTGGCAACCACCAGTTTGTTCTCCATAGTTAAGTCTGTTTCCTGTTGTTGTTTTTTTTCTTTGTTTTGTTTCTTAAGTTCCACATGTGAGTGGAGTCATATGGTATTTGTCTTTCTCTGACCGACTTATTTTGCTCAGCATTATATTCTCTAGCTGCATCCATGTTGTTGCAAATAGCAAGATTTCATTCTTTTTATGGCTGAGTAATATTCCATTGTATATATATACTATTATCTTCTTTATCCGTTCATCAATTGATGGATACTTGGGCTGGCTGCTTCTGTAATTTGGCTATTGGTTTTATTATGCTACAGTAAACATAAGGGTCCATGTATTTCTTTGAATTAGTGTTTTTGTATTCTTTGGGTAAATACCCAGTAGGGTGATTGCTGTATTATAGGGTAGTTCTATTTTTAACTTTTTGAGTAACCTCCATACTGTTTTCCAGAGTGGCTGCACCAGTTTGCATTCCCAACAACCGTGCATGAGTGTTCCTTTTTCTGTACATCCTCACCAACACCTGTTGTTTCTTCTGTTTTTGATTTTAGCCATTCTGAGAGGTGTGAGGTGATGTCTCAATTGTAGGTTTGATTTGTATTTTCCTGATGATGAGTGATGTTGAGCATCTTTTCATGTGTCTGTTGGCCACCTGAATGTCTTGTTTGGAAAATGCCTGTTCATGTTTCCTGCCAATTTTTTAATTGGATTATTTGTTTTTTGGGTGTTTGTTTTTGTTTTTAAATATTTATTTATTTATTTATTTGAGAGAGAGAGAGAGAGAGCCAGCCTGAGGTGGGGGCAGAGGGAGAGAGAATCCTCAAGCATACTCAGCCCCACTGAGCACAGAGCCTGACGTGGGGCTCAGTCCTAGGACCCGGAAATCATGACCTGAGCCGAAATCAAGAGTTGGCTGCTTAACAAACTGAGCTACCCAGGTTTTTTGTTTTTTGCTTTTTGTTTTTAATTTTTATTTAAATTCTAGTTAACATACTGTGCAATATTGGTTTCAGGAGTAGAATTCAGTGATTCATCACTTACTTACAACACCCAGTACTCATCATAACAAGTGCCCTCCTTTTTTTTTTTTTTAAAGATTTCATTCATTTATTTGACAGAGAGAGAGACAGCGAGAGAGGGAACACAAGCAGGGGGAGTGGGAGAGGGAGAAGCAGGCCTCCCGCCGAGCAGAGAGCCTGATGCGGGGCTCGATCCCTGGACCCTGGGATCATGACCTGAGCCTAAGGCAGACCCTTAACGACTGAGCCACCCAGGCGCACCAACAAGTGCCCTCCTTAATGCCCATCACCCATCTCCCATGCCCCTCCCACCTCCTTCCATCAACCCTGTTTGTTCTCTGTCATTAAGAGTCTCTTATGGTTTGTTTCCTTCTCTCTCTCTCTCTCTCTCTCTCTTTTTTCCTCCTCCCATATGTTCATCTATTTTGTTTCTTAAATTCCATATATGAGTGAAATCATAGGGTTTTTGTCTTTCTCTGACTTATTTTGCTGAGCATAATACTGTCTAGCTCCATCCATGTCATTGCAAATGGTAAGATTTCATTCTTTTTGATGGCTGAATAATATTCCAATATATATATATATGCCACATCTTTATCCATTCATCATTCTATGAATATTTGGTCTCTTTCCATGGTTTGGCTATTTTTGATACTGCTGCTATAAACATTAGGGTGCACCTACCCCTTGAATCTATATTTTTGTGTCCTTTGGGTAAATAAAAGTACATTTGCTGGATCATAAGGTAGTTCTATTTTTAACTTTTTGAGGAACCTCCATACTGTTTTCCAGAGTAGCTGCACCAGCTTGCATTCCCACCAGAGTGTAAGAGGGTTCCCCTTTCTCCACATCCTCGCCAACATCTGTTGTTTCTTGTGTTGTTAATTTTAGCCATTCTGACTGGTGTGAGGTGGTATCTCCTCCTGGTTTTGATTTGTATTTCCCTGATGATGAGAGATGTTGAGCATCTTTTCATGTGTCTGTTAGCCATCTGGATGTCTTCTTTGGAAAAGTGTCTGTTCACGTCTTCTGCCCATTTCTTTACTGGATTATTTGTTTTTGGGGTGAGTTTGGTAAGTTATTTATAGATTTTGGATACTAACTCTTTATGAGATATGTCATTTGCAAATATCTTCTCCCATTCCATAGTCTGCCTTTTAGTTTTATTGTTTGTTTCCTTCACTGTGCAGAAGCTTTTTATCTTGATGAAGACCCAATAGTTCATTTCTGCTTTTGTTTCCCTTGCCTCTGGTGATGTGTCTAGCAAGAAGTTGCTATAGCCCAGGTCAAAGAGGTTGCCGTCTGTGTTCTCCTCTAGGATTTTGATGCTTTCTTGTCTCACATTTAGGTCTTTCATCCCTTTTGAATTTATTTTTGTATATGGGGTAAGAAAGTGGTCCAGTTTCATTTTTTCTGTGTGTTCCTGTCCAGTTTTCCCAGCACCATTTATTGAACAGACTGTCCTTTTTTTTCCATTGGATATTCTTTCCTGATTTGTCGAAGATTAGTTGGCCATAGAGTTGAGGGTCCATTTCTGGGCTCTCTATTCTGTTCCATTGATCTATGTGTCTGTTTTTGTGCCAGTACCATGCTGTCTTGATGACGACAGCTTTGTAATAGAGCTTGAAATCTGGAATCATAATGCCTCCAGCCTTGCTTTTCATTTTCAGAATTTCTCTGGCTATTCAGAGTAATTGTGGTTCCATACAAATTTTAGGATTGTTTGTTCTAGCTCTGTGAAAAATGCTGGTGGTATTTTGATAGGGAAGGCATTAAATATGTAGATTGCTTTGGGTAGTATAGACATTTTAACAATGTATATTCTTCTAATCCATGAGCATGGAATGCTTTTCCATTTCTTTGTGTCTTCCTCAATTTCTTTCATAAGTGTTCTATAGTTTTCAGAGTACAGATCTTTTACCTCTTTGGTTAGGTTTATTCATAGGTATCTTATTTTTGGTGCAATTGCAAATGGAATCAATTCCTTGATTTCTTTTTCTGCTGCTTCATTATTGGTGTAAGAAATGCAACAGATTTCTGTATGTTAATTTTATATCCTGCGACTTTGCTGAATTTATGTATTCATTTTAGCAATTTTTTGGTGGAGTCTCTCGGGTTCTACATAGAATATCATGTCATCTGCAAATAGTGAAAGTTTGACTTCTTCCTTGATGATATGGTTGCCATTTATTTCTTTTTGTTGTCTGATTGCTGAGGCTAAGACTCCCCATACTATGTTAAATAGTAATGGGGAGAGTGGGACATCCCTGTCTTGTTCTCAGTTTTTCCCCATTGAGGATCATATTTGCTGCGGGTCTCTCGTATATGGCCTTTATGATGTTTATGTTCATGATGTTCTATCTATCCCTACTTTGTTGAGGGTTTTAATCAAGAAAGGATGCTGTATTTTGGCAAATGCTTTTTCTGCATCTATTGAGAGGATCATATGGTTCTTATCCCTTTTTTTATTAATGTGGTATATCATATTGATTGATTGTGAATATTGAACCACTCCTGCAGCCCAGGAATAATTCCCACTTGATGGTGGTGAATAATTCTTTCCTTGTACTGTTGGGTTCAGTTTGCTAGTATCTTGTTGAAAATTTTTGCATTCATCTTCATCGGGGATATTGGCCTGGAGTTCTCCTTTTAGTGGAGTCTTTGTCCGGTTTTGGAATCAAAGTAATGCTGGCCTCGTAGGAGGAGTTTGGAAGTTCTCCTTCCATTTCTATTTTTTGGAACAGTTTGAGAAGAATAGATGTTAACTCTTCTTTAAATGTCTGGTAGAATTCCGCGGGGAAGCCATCTGGCCCTGAACTTTGGTTTGTTGGGAGATTTTTGATTACTGATTCAATTTCTTTGCTGGTTATGGGTCTGTTCAAATTTTCTATTTCTTCCTGTTTCATTTTTGGTAGTTTGTATTTTTCTAGGAATTTGTCCATTTCTTCCAGATTGCCCAGTTTGTTGGTATATAATTTTTCATAATATTCTCATATAATTGTTGTATTTCTGTGGTATTGGTTGTGATCTCTTCTCTTTCATTCGTGACTGTATTTATTTGGGTCCTTTCTCTTTTCTTCTTGATACGTCTGGCTAGGGGTTTATCAATTTTATTAATTCTTTCAGAGAACCAGTTCCTAGTTTCGTTGATCTATCCTACTGTTTTGTTTCTTTGTTGTTTTTTGTTTGTTTCTATATTGTTTATTTTTGTTCTAATCTTTATTATTTCCCTTCTTCTGCTGGCTTTAGGCTTTATTTGCTATTCCTTTTCTAACTCTTTTAGGTGTAAGGTTATGTTGTATATTTGAGACTTTTCTTGCTCCTTGAGGTAGGCCTATATTGTAATACACTTAACCTCTTAGGACCGCCTTTACTGCATCCCAAAGGTTTTGGACTGTCATGTTTTCTTTTCATTTGCTTCTGTGTACTTTTTAATTTCCTGGTTGACCCATTCATTCTTTAGTAGGATATTCTTTAACCTCCATGTATTTGTGATCTTTCCAAATTTTTTTCTTGTGGTTGACTTAGTTTCATAGTGTTGTGGCCTCAGAATATTCCTGGTATGATCTCAATCTTTTTGTACTTGTCAAGGGCTGATTTGTGACCCAGTATGTGATCTATCCTGGAGAATGTTCCATGTGCACTCGAGAAGAATGAGTATTCTGTTGCTTTAGGATGGAATGCTCAGTATATATCTGTGAAGTCCATCTGGTCCAGTGTGTCATTCAAAGCCATTGTTTCCTTGTTGATTTTCCACTTAAATGATCTGTCCATTGCTGTAAGTGTGGTGTTAAAGTGCCGTACTGTTATTTTATTATTATCAATGAGTTTCTTTATGTTTGTTATTAATTGATTTATATATTTGATTGTGCCCAAGTTTGGGACATAAATATTTTCAATTGTTAGACCTTCTTGATGGATAGACCCCTTGATTATGATGTAATGCCCTTCTTCATCTCTTGTTACAGTCTTTGGTAGAAAATCTGGTTTGTCTAATATAAGTATGGCTACTCCAGCATGATAAATGGTTCTTCATCCCCTCACTTTCAATCTGCAGGTGTCTTTAGGTCTAAAATGAGTGTCTTGTAGGCAGCATATAGATGGGTCTTGTTTTTATATCCATTCTGATATTGGGTGTTTATTTGTGTAAGTTCTTTATATACTTTGGATACTAATCCTTTATTGGAAATGTCATTAGCAGATATCTTCTCCCATTCAGTAGGTTGTCCTTTAATTTTGTTGATTGTTTCCTTCACTGTGCAGAAGCTTTTTATTTTGATATAGTCTCAGTAGTTTGTCTGTTTGTTTTTGCTTTTATTTCCATTGCCGCAAGAGACATATCTAGAAAAAATGTTTCTATGGCCAGTATCAGAAGAATTATTTCCTGTGCTCTCTTTTAGGATTTTTATGGTTTCAGGTTTCACATTTAGGTCCTTACTCCATTTTGATTTATTTTGCATATGGTGTAAGAAAGTGGTCCAGTTTCCTTCTTTTGCATGTTGTTGTCCAAATTTACCAACAGCATTTGTTGAAGAGACTGTCTTTCCACCATTGTATATTCTTACCTCTTTTTTTTTTTTAAGATTTTATTTACTTGGGGGCGTCTGGGTGGCTCAGTCAGTTGGGCGTCTGCCTTCGGCTCAGATCGTAATTCCAGGGTCCTGGGATCAAGCCCCACATCGGGCTCCCTGCTCAGCGGGAAGCCTGCTTCTCCCTCTCCCACTCCCCCTGCTTGTGTTCCCTCTCTCACTGTCTATCTCTCTGTCAAATAAATAAATAAAAGCTTTAAAAAAAAAGATTTTATTTATTTATTTGTCAGAGAGAGAGAGCACAAGCAGGGGGAACTGCAGGCAAAAGGAGAAGTGGGCTCCCTGCTGAGCAAGAAGCCCAATTTGGGACTCGATCCCAGAACCCTGGGATCATGACCCAAGCCGAAGGCAGACGCCCAACTGACTGAGCCACCCAGGCGTCCCTATTCTTACTTCTTTTGTTGAAGATTAATTGACCATATAATTGTGGGTTGGTTTCTGGGATTTCTGTCCTGTTCCATTGATGTATGTGTCTATTTTTGTGCCAGTACCATACTGTTTTGATCATTCTAGCTCTGTAATATAACTTGAAGTCTGGAATTTTGCTACCTCCAGCTGTGTTTTTCAGTGAAATCACTGTGTATAAATTATATCTGATTACATTTGTAAACCTAACTTATGCTTATAGAACGCTTTTCCCATTAATTATAAAGAGTGACTGCTGCCACGAGCTTTCATTGTAAACAGCATTATCATAATGACCACCACTACCGTCTTTTCATGTACTAGGAACCACATAGGAAAAGGGGAGTCCAACACAAAAGCCCCAGTGAAAGTCCAGCTGGACTGCTGTGCAGCATCCTTAGAGAACTCCCAGTCCAGATAAGGGCCAGAGGATAGGGAGGAAGATCCCAGGGAAGAAACTTGAATTGATACATTTGAACATATGGGCAATATTCTTTTTTTTTTTTTTTTTTTTTTTTTTTTTTTTTTTTTTTTTAAATATTTTATTTATTTATTCATTAGAGACAGAGAGAGAGAGGCAGAGGGAGAAGCAGGCTCCCAAGGAGCAGGGAGCCCGATGCGGGACTCGATCCCAGGACCCTGAGATCATGACCTGAGCCGAAGGCAGACGCCTAACCATCTGAGCCACCCAGGCGCCCCTTTTTTTTTTTTTTTTTAAAGATTTTATTTATTCATTTGACAGAGATAGACACAGCGAGAGAGGGAACACAAGCAGGGGGAGTGGGAGAGGGAGAAGCAGGCCTCCCGCAGAGCGAGGAGCCCGATGTAGGGCTCGATCCCAGGACTCTGAGATCATGACCTGAGCCGAAGGCAGACGCTTAACGACTGAGCCACCCAGGCGCCCCGGCAATATTCTTGATAGACAAAGATGTTGGTAATTTGGAAAAAAATAATGACAGACTGAGGGAAACCAGGATGATGGGGGGAAAAAGGCAATTATTAACTCCACAAAAAATGAAGGATTGTACAAGAAAGAACCTGTGGATTTTTTGGGGTTTTTTTGTTTGTTTGTTTGTTTGTTTTATGGAACACTTAGGTGTTTTATTTTATTTATTTATTTATTTAATTTTTTAAATTTTATTTTATTATGTTGTGTTAGTCACCATACAATACATCATTAGTTTTTTTTTTTTTTTTTTTTTTTTGAGAGAGAGAGCACATGAGAGGGGGGAGGGTCAGAAGGAGAAGCAGACTCCCCGCCGAGCAGGGAGCCCGATGCGGGACTCGATCCGGGGACTCCAGGATCATGACCTGAGCCGAAGGCAGTCGCCTAACCAACTGAGCCACCCAGGCGCCCCATCATTAGTTTTTGATGTAGTGATCCACAATTCACCCAGTGCTCCATGCAGTACATGTCCTCTTTAATACCCATCACCAGGCTAACCCATCCCCTCACCCCCCTCCCCTCTAGAACCCTCAGTTTGTTTCTCAGAGTCCATAGTTTCTCAATGTTCATCTCTCCCTCCGATTTCCCCCCCTTCATTTATCCCTTCCTTCTCCTAATGTCCTCCATGCTATTCCTTATGTTCCACAAATAAGTGAAACCATATGATAATTGACTTTCTCTGCTTGACTTCTTTCACTTAGCATAATCTCCTCCTGTGGTTTTAGTGTATTTCCTAGTTCAGTAGTGTGCAGTGTTTGCATTGTCCTAGCACTTTACACAGCGACTGTTGATTTAATCAAGAATTGTGGGAGGAGCGCCTGGGTGATTCAGTCAGTTGAGTGTCCACTCTTGGCTTCAGCTCAGGTCATGATCTCAGGGTTGTGGGAGCCCCGTGTCTGGCTCTGTGCTCAGCCTGGAGTCTGCTTGTCCCTTTCCCTCCCCTTCCCCTCCTTGCACTCTCTTTCTCTCTCTCTAAAAGAATAAACAAAGTCTTCAAAAAAAAAATACATTAAAAAAAGAGTTGTGGGACAGTTTTGTTGGATAAGGGAGAAATAGGGAGGAGGTATAGGAGAGCTACATCCTTACCTATTGGGGCAAGAAGTCAAGAAATAATGTATATACTGACAAATTAGAAAGCATATTAGCTATCATTTGGGAATATGAAGATAATAATAGTAGAAACAGGTAGAAAGGTTGAGGGTGTTTGCTTCTTCGAGAGGGCTTGGGGTTGGGAAGAAGTAAAGCAGGGACTGCTGTTCTTTTATGACTTTTCAAATCATGTATGCACATGAAATACTTCCTTTCAGTGAGGTAGCTAAATAAATATGAGTTTCCTAGATGGAGTAGTTCATTTTACAAGCGGAAAAACAGGTATAGGGACCCTTTTGCCTAATTTGGGAACCCTTGTTCTGCTCTTAGTCTTTTTCCATGTTTCTCCTTTACCTGGTGTTTCCCATTAAAACTTTGATTTCCTCAATTTACTAGCTCTTCAATAAATACCAGCAATTTCAGTAGGAGACAGGGGCGTCTGGCTGGCTCATTCAGTGGAGCATGTGACTCTTGATTTGGGGTCGTGAGTTCAAGACCCATGTTGGGTGCAGAGATTACTTTTTTTTTTTAAAGATATTTATTTATTTATTTATTTGAGACAGAGAGAATGAGAGAGACAGAGAGCACACGAGAGGGGGGAGGGTCAGAGGGAGAAGTAGGCTCCCTGCCGAGCAGGGAGCCCAATGTGGGACTGGATCCAGGGACTCCAGGATCATGACCTGAGCCGAAGGCAGTCGCTTAACCAACTGAGCCACCCAGGCGCCCGAGATTACTTTCAAGAAAAAAAAAACCAGGAGGAGACAATATACTGCAGTTACTACGAGCCAACTCAAGTTTGACTGTGGAGGGTCAATCTCCTCTTTGTCATTTAAAATCATGTGCTCTTATGCAAGTAACTTCTCTGTGCCTCAGTTCTCTTGTCTCTAATGTGGGGATATCAACATCCCATGAGCTTGTTGGTGGGTTAAATAGCTTATACACACAAAGCTCTTGGAGCAGTGTCCATAGCAGTGGCTCAATAAATACTGTCAATAAGGGGCGCCTGGGTGGCTCAGTCGGTTAGGCATCTGCTTTCGGCTCAGGTCATGATCCCAGAGTCCTGGGATCGAGCCCCACATCAGGCTCCCTGCTTAGCGGGGAGTCTGCTTCTCCCTCTCCCTCTGCCTGCCACTCCTCCTGCTTGTGCTCTCTTTCTCTCTGACAAATAAATGAAAAAAATCTTAAAAAAGAAATCTTCAAAAAAATTTAAATACATACATACATACATACTGTCAATGGGACTCTCACTCTCCAAATAGGGAATGGAACCCATTACAATCACCAGTGAATCTAGGGAAATGATCAAAACAGGGATAAATTCTATAGGCTTTTTAAAAAAATAAACTATATTAAGGTTAATTTACAGATAATAATTCTCTTATTATTATAAAATACAGTTTTAGCTACATAGTTTGATAAATTTTTTTTTTTTTAAGATTTTACTTATTTATTTGAGAGAGAGAATGAGAGAGAGCACATGAGAGGGGGAAGGGCCAGAGGGAGAAGCAGACTCCCTGCTGAGCAGGGAGCCCGATGCGGGACTCGATCCTGGGACTCCAGGATCATGACCCGAGCCGAAGGCAGTCACTTAACCAACTGAGCCACCCAGGCGCCCTTGATAAATTTTGATAAATGTAACACCCATGTAACAATCACCACGAACAAGATACAGAACATTTCCATCACTCCCAAGGGGTCCCTTGTACCACTTCCCAGTCAATTCCTATCCCCAGCCCCTGGCCCTGGGCAACTACTGTCTGGCTTCTATCACTGTGGTTTCTAGAGTTTTCTCTATAGTTTCACTATAAATGAAATTATAGTATAATCATACAGTACAATACTGTCGTGTCTTCTTTTGCTCCACGTTTTTGAGATTTTATGTATGTTAGTATGTGTACCTATAATTCGTTCCCTTTTTGTTCCTTTTTTGTTTCTTCATTTAACTTTTTTTTTAACTTTTTTTTAAACACTCAGTGAGCAGATAATCTAGGATTTTTTTTTTTTAAGATTTTATTTATTTATTTGTCAGAGAGAGAGAGTACAAGTAGAAGGAACGGCAGGCAGAGGGAGAAGCAGGCTCCCCGCCGAGCAAGCAGCCTGATCAGGACTGGATCCCAGGACCCCGGCATCACAGCCCGAGCCGAAGGCAGACACCCAAGCGTCCCTTAACTGGTGTTTTTTTTTAAAGATTTTATTTATTTATTTGAGAGAGAGTGCAATCGGGCAGGTGGTGAGCAGAGGGGAAAAAGAGGGGGAGGTGGAGACGGGGAAGAATCTCAAGCCGACTCTTCACTGAGCACAGAGTGTCACACGGGGCTCAATCCCACAACCCTGAGAGCATGACCTGAACTGAAACCAAGAGTTGGATGCTTAACCAACTGAGCCACCCAGGCGCCCCTCTTCATTTACCTGTGATGGACATTTTAGTTGTTTCCAGTTTGGGACTATTATGAATATTCATGTGCAAGCTGCTATGAATATTCATGTGTAAGTCTTTGTGGGTATATTAACTTTTCTTGGGACTACCTTGGGGTGGAATGGCTGGATTATGAACTGAGTGCTTGACAAGAACCTGCCAAACTCTTTTTCTAAAATGGCTGCCATGGTGTTTTTTTGTTTTGTTTTTTAAGATTTTATTTTTAAGTAATCTATACACCCAACATGGGGCTCGAACTCACAACCCTGAGATCAAGAGTGGCATGCTCCTCCCCCTGAGCCAGCCAGGCACCCCTGTGGCTGCCCCATTTTACATTCCCCCCAGCACTGTTTGAGAGTTCCAGTTGCCATACACCTACTGAAATGGCTAAAATGAGAAATACTGAAAATACTGGTTTGGGCAAAGATATAGATAGAACAACTGGTTTTGTTGACTTTTTGGGTAAATAATATGCCCTTAAGATGTTTCTCAGCATTTGGGGACAGGATTGCCTGTTTTGATCATAGCCATTTAAGGTTTATCCCTTTCCAGAGGTTGGGTGGGTTAGATGGGATTTAGGGCAATCTGTATTAGGATTAAATCTCACCAAGTAGAAGTGACTTTTTTTTTTTTTTTTAAGATTTTATTTATTTATTTGACAGAGAGAGAGATAGCGAGAGCAGGAACACAAGCAGTGGGAGAGGGAGAGCAGGCTTCCTGCCGAGCAGGGAGCCCGATGTGGGGCTTGATCCCAGGACCCTGGGATCATGACCTGAGCAGAAGGCAGACGCCTAACGACTGAGTCACCCAGGTGCCCCAGAAGTGACTTGTTTTAACCTAGGTATTTTTCACGGTGTTTTTATTTGTTTTGTCTTGTTTTGTTTTGAGCCAAACAGCCAACAAGGCAGGCAATAGATTTCAGGGACAAAGATGTAAATATCCTAGAACACAAAATTGATTTGGCTCATTTCAGGCAATGACTACTAGATATTAGCATTCTTTAAAAAAAAAAAAAAATCCCGTACTTAAAAAAAAGAAAAAAATGTTTTTTAAGATTTTGTTTGTTTATTAGACAGAGAGAGCGAGCGAGAGCGCACAAGCATCCGGCTCCCTGCTTGGCTGGAAGCCCGCTTCTCCCTCTCCCACTCCCTCTGCTTGTGTTCCCTCTCTCACTGTGTCTCTCTTTGTCAAATAAATAAATAAATAAAATCTTTAAAAAAAAAAGAAAAGAAATGTGTGATCGTTGATGGTTGTTTTTTTTTAAACCAAAGTGATATTAGGTTAAAATAAATAAAACGAACCCTCCCTTTCCAACCAGCTACAGAAAGAGCACACAAATAGTCATTTCCGGGAAATGGGCACTCGCTTTGTGGGGTGCATGGAGTCATGGAGGTGACTGGTGGGGCTGCTGAGCCAGTTTCTGGGGACTTGGTGTCAGTGGCACATGCTGCCAGCCGTGTCTTATGGCAACGATCCTGATACGGAGATGGATTGGGCCAGGGAAGCAATGAAGCCTGCGGAGACAGCTACAAGCTGGTTTCGTCAGTTGACCCACACAGTTCCTGAAACTCACCAAAGCAGATGACCAAATCTATTCTGAGTTTTGGGACAATTTTGAGAAACTCAGGCCTGATGTGTTTGTTGGACTCAGAAGAGCTCAAATCCGAATCAGCTAAAAAGAAGTGGAGGTCATTCTGCTTCAAGTTTGACCGGATTGTAGAATACTTCAGCTACGATCCTTTGCTGCGACTGGATTGGTTGCAGGGCTACACTGAGGAGAACACCATCTTTGCCCCCGGGATAAAATTTTTTTGCCATTGAAATTGCTTGGAGGGGCACCTGGGTGGCTCAGTCGGTTAAGCGTCTGCCTTTGGCTCAGGTCATGATCCAGGGTCCTGGGATCGAGTCCCGCATCGGGCTCCCTGCTCAGCGGGAAGCCTGCTTCTCCCTCTCCCACTCCCCCTGCTTGTGTTCTCTCTCTCGCTATCTCTCTCTCTGTCAAATAAATAAATAAAATCTTAAAAAAAAAAAAAAGCTTAAAAAAAAAAAAGAAATCGCTTGGAACCGGGAAGGCTATCACAAAGCAGTTTACACCAGTGTTCATGATAAAGAAGAGGAAGAAGGCAACCATGGCAGAAAGAAAGGAGCTGACCATAGAAGAGCAGAAAGAAAAGGAGACACAGAGAAAAAGTCGAAAACCTGGGGCGCCTGGGGTGTCTCAGTCGGTTAAGCATTAAGCGTCTGCCTTCGGCTCAGGTCATGATCCCAGGGTCCTGGGATCGAGCCCCGCATCGGGCTCCCCGCTCAGTGGGGAGCCTGCTTCTCACTCTCCCTTTGCCTGCAGCTCCCTGTGCTTGTGCTCTCTCTCTCTCTCTGTCAAATAAATAAAGAAAATCTTTGAAAAAAAGAAGTGGAAAACCAACCAAGGAAAAGAAAAGAAAAGAAGCCAACAAAGAAATGAACAAAAGTCGTGAAACAGCTATGTAAGGTAGACAAGAAATAGCACTCTAGAAGCAGTGGCTCAGCTGAGTCTCCGGATACCATGATGCTACTTGCAATGACCCCTGTGGTTAAGTATATGTCCTCATGCAACGGAAGACCTGCAGAAGGGACATCTTTCCAGCCTCCTCATCAAGAGCTACTGTGCTTGTTCTCTTGTACACACTGGCTTAAAGACTATTAGTGGGGTTGACTCTTTCTTGGTTCTCACCACTGGTCAACTGGAAAATTTTATAAGTAAATTTCTTTTGGTTCCGAAAAAAAGTAAAAAAAATAAAAGGAGTATTGAAATCCTGTAGTAATCGTTGGATGACCCAAAGCCAGCCTTGACATGCCCAATTAAAACCAGATAGGAAGGTACCAGCTCTTCACTGAAGAGCCAGAAGAACTACCTTGACAGACAGGGTTTGCTGAGACCTGAGCAAGAAGAGTAAGAAACTACCAATAGGGAGGCAATGCTGCCCACCTGGGAGCAAAGGAAATACTCTGCAATATTAAATGGGCCTATTTCGAAAAAAAAAAAATTTTTTTTAAAGATTTTATTTATTTATTTGAGAGAGAGAGAATGAGAGAGAGCAAGCACATGAGAGGGGGGAGGGTCAGAGGGAGAAGCAGACTCCCTGCCGAGCAGGGAGCCCGATGCGGGACTCGATCCAGGGACTCCAGGATCATGACCTGAGCCGAAGGCAGTCGCTTAACCAACTGAGCCACCCAGGCGCCTGAAAAAAAATTTTTTAAGTGGATAGTTTTATGAGTTCTACAAATGTAAGATGATTTTGCTACATGAAACTCTTGTGCTGCAAATAACCTGCAAACAACATCCAACAATATCTAGATGAATGACTCTGACATTATGAACAAAATATCAACTGCTGGGGCGCCTGGGTGGCTCAGTCGTTGGGCGTCTGCCTTCGGCTCGGGTCATGATCCCAGGGTCCTGGGATCGAGCCCTGCGTTGGGCTCCCTACTCGGCGGGAAGCCTGTTTCTCCCTCTCCCTCTCCCCCTGCTTGTGATCCTGCTCTCACTTGTCTCTCTCTGTCAAAAAAAAAAAAAAATCAACTGCTGATCCAGACCCTAAAGCTGTGGCAGGAGTCCTAAATCTTACAGCAGAGTCTTCCGGGCATCAAGGGCGGACATTGACAAGTGATAGGGGAGTGTGAGGGTAACAGGAAACGGGGGCCACACCGAGGAGGGAAGAATTATACTGTATTTCTTTAAAACTTTTTTTCATGGCTTAAAAAATAATGCAAATACTATCTGCTCATTCTAGAAACCTCCCCCCCAAATAAAACAGGCCAATAATCAGATTTTTAAAAATTCTCCTTTAATTCCACCCAGAGGCCAACACAGTTAACACTTTCATATGTATACTTTTTTTGTTTGTTTTTAAGATTTTATTTAGTTATTTGTCAGAGAAAGAGAGAGAGCACAAGCAGGGGGAGGGGCAGAGGGAAAGCAGGCTCCCCACTGAGCAGGGAGCCCAATGTGGGACTTGATCCCAGGACCCCAGGATCGTGACATGAGCCGAAGGCAGACACTTAACCGACTGAGCCACCCAGGTGTCCTGATATGTATACTCTCATAGATATTTCCTCTGTGTTTTTCCAAAAATGGGATTATATTATATATGCTGCTTTGTGACCTGCCTCTTCACTTCATAGTACCTGGTGAACAACTTCCTTACCCTATGAATAAACAAAGGATGATGGGCAACAAGTTAAAAAATTGACTCGGATAAACATAGTAGGTATGTGCCAGTTCCTTAATGAAGGAGCCAGGAGAATGGTAAAGCTGGTTTATTTATTTATTTTTTTAAAAGATTTTGTTCATTCATTTGACAGAGAGAGACACAGCGAGAGAGGGAACACAAGCAGGGGGAGTGGGAGAGGGAGAAGCAGGCCTCCTGCGGAGCAGGGAGCCCGATGCGGGGCTGGAGCCCAGGACCCTGGGATCATGCCCTGAGCCGAAGGCAGATGCTTAACGACTGAGCCACCCAGGCGCCCCAGTAAAAACGGTTTAAAGGAGAAACAGAAATGTATATAGTCAGTGAGGAAACATTTGCTTAACTAAGATTCCTAGATTAGATATCAAATTGGTGATGTTCTCCAAGGCAATGGAATTGTATCCTTTGAGGTTATATTTTCTACTGGACAGAAATAATTTGTATCTTGAATGGACAAAATTATTTGCAACTTATTAATCTATAATTCAATATCAAATGTTGAAGAGGCCAGGCCCATAAGTAAGCAGTCCACTCAACAAAAGTACATTTCTTGGTACAATTTTTTTTTTAAGATTTTTTTTTTTAAAGATTTTATTTATTTATTTGACAGAGAGAGAGACAGCGAGAGAGGGAACAGAGGAGGGGGAGCGGGAGAGGGAGAAGCAGGCTTCCCGCTGAGCAGGGAGCCCGATGTGGGGCTCGATCTCAGGACCCCGGGATCATGACCTGAGCTGAAGGCGGACGCTTGACTGACTGAGCCACCCAGGTGCCCTGATCAGAGTGTTTTCTTCAGGAAGATTACCTTACAAAATATGCAGGGAGAGAAACAGGAATCTGTGAGAACAGCTAGCTCCTATTTAAAATATATGGGACCAATAATTGATTATAAGCATTTTTATTGTCTCAAGGAAAGAGGTTCTACGCAGTCTAATTCAAAAACTCCCTCTCAACAAAGATAATTTGTAGGAAAAAGGGATGGTTGGATAATCATTGCTTGACTGGATTTTTTTTTTTTTAAGATTTTATTTATTTACTTGACAGCGAGAGAGGGAACACAAGCAGAGGAAGCGGGAGCGGGAGAAGTAGGCTTCCTGCCAAACTGGGAGCCCAATGCGGGGCTTGATCCGAGGATCCCAGGATCATGACCTGAGCCGAAGGCAGACGCTTAATGACTGAGCCACCCAGGCACCTTTGCTTGACTGGATTTTTAAAAAGTGACTGGTTACAGATTATTAGACTAGTTAAAGGTCACCGGGCTCTTCCTAAAACTGCTATCTTTCTGGTTCCCAGAGGGGATCTTAAGTTCATTGAGTAAAGTTTATCATTCATTTTAACAGAAATGTTCATTTCTCCCAGGAAAGAGTAACTAATGAAAACAGATCACAGAGTTCTCCCCTAACTAAGGTTTTGGACCATTTTTTCTTGCTCATCCCCACAGTGAGAGAAACAGCAGGAATCTTTTTTTTTTTTTTTTTTTACTCTCCTCCTGTTCTGTCTGGGTGTCATGCCCTACTCTTTCCTGACTATGTGGTCTCTATTCATTCAAGAAATTGCATACGCCTGGGCGCCTCAGTTGGTTGGGCGACTGCCTTTGGCTCCGGTCATGATCCTGGAGTCCTGGGATTGAGCCCCGCATTGGACTCCCCACTCGGCGCGGAGTCTGCTTCTCCCTCTGACCCTCCCCCCTCTCATGCTCTGTCTCATTATTTCTCTCTCAAGTGAATAAATAAAATCTAAAAAAAAAAAAAAGAAATTGCATATGCCTATTCTGTGCCAGATAGGCCTTGTTGGGCCAGTGTTGGGAGTACGGTGATCCGTGTAGATAGGCAGTCTTGTCCTCACAGGGTTTAGTGAGCAGTTGGAGAGACTGTGTGGATATGTCTGAGTATTATACACAAATAAAGTTAAGGGGCACCTGGATGGCGCACGCAGTCAGCTGAGCATCAGACTCTTGGTTTCAGCTCAGGTCAAGATCTCAGGGTCGGGGAGCCTGCTTCTCCCTCTGCCTCTGTCCCTCCCCCTGCTCATACTGTCTCTCTGTCTCTCTCAAATAAATAAATAGAATCTTAAAAAAAAAGACTCTCTCTACCTCTCCCTCTGCCCCCCGCCCCACGCACTCTCTCAACTAAATCAATCTTAAAAAAAATTAAATTGTTAACTAATTTGGAGCTGTGCTTTGAAGCAAAGGAACAAGATAAGTGCAGTCTCAAGGGAGCTCTGTCTCAGACTTTGAAATCAGAGGAGCTACCTATGAAAAAATGACACTTGCATTCACCAGGACAGGGATGGGGACTGAGCCTTTTCAAGGTCCTTAGGCAGAAGAGATCTCAACCCTATGGAGGGTGGCTAAGGGCCAGAGTGTAGGAGGTAATGTGAGATGAAGGTGGAATCTGGCCTTGCTACTTCCTGCTACCTGGTAAGATTTTGATCTTCATTCTAAGAGAAAGGGGAACCACTGAAACGTGTTTTTTTTTTGTTGTTTTTTTTTTTAAGATTTTATTTATTTATTTGACACACAGAGAGAAAGCACAAGTGGGCAGAGAGACAGGCAGAGAGAGAGGCAGAAGCAGGCTCTCCACTGAGCAGGGAGCCCGACGCGGGACTCGATCCCGGGACTCCAGGATCATGACCTGAGCCGAAGGCAGTCGCTTAACCAACTGAGCCACCCAGGCGCCCCGACCACTGAAACGTTTTAATCGAGGGAGTGAATATGAGAAGGATGGAAAAAAATCACTCTAGCTACTCTTATGTATAGGCAGAGTAGAAAAAGAAAGACCAGAAGCCCCTGTGGTCAAGGCAAGAGAAGACAGTAGCTCGGACTGGGGAGGTGGCAGGACAAAATTGGCCAAATAGACAGAAGTAGGAAGTAAAATCTACCAATATGCATTTGGAGCTCCAAGTTTTCCTTGTACTTACAGTGGTCTTTGATAGGCCAGAAATTTTGTACAAGCTTAGCTACACCTCTGTGACTGTTTTCCAAAATATGCTGTAGTAATTAACGTTATTTACCTTACTAGACAGTCCACTCTTTGAGGAGGGGGTTGCCACAGGGTAGAACTTTTCTCCCATACAATATTGACCTGAAAGCTATGCATTTTGGGGGTGCTCAATATGTACATGTTTAATTGTAAAGACTACAGAAGATCTTCCTGTATAATTCCTTCTTTCTTAGTGCTATACTACAATTATTCAACTAGAATTATTCATATAATTATATGTTTAAGACATCTCTCTCTAAACTGTAAATCCCCTAAGGACAAAGACAAAGGAGAGGGACCAAATCTGTTTTGGTTATTGCTTTATTCCATTGCTCAGCACTGTGTCCGGTGCTCAATAAATACTTGTCAAAGAATCATTTTGCTGTTAATGTATGCAATATTTATAGTGTGCCAGTGAATGTTCTTAGCACCTTAAACACACTTAACACATTTAATCCTTATACCAACTCCATTAGGGATATATTATTGGTGTTCCCATTTTTACAAATGAGGAAACCAAGGCAGGAAGATTAACTTAGGGAGTCCATCTTATCAAACACTGATGTACATTTGGGCACTGGGGTGACTCAGTCGGTTGGCCACTGACTCTTGGTTTGGGTTGGGTCCTGATCTCCAGTAGTGAGATCCAGCCCCCTGTGGTTAGAGCAGAGTCTGCTTGAGACTCTCCCTCTCCCTCTGCCCCTTCCCCCCCCCCAAAAAATAGATGTACATTCATTCTAAAATATTAACTGGGTTTTTGACTATGACAGGAGCTGTGCTAGGCCCTAGGGACACAAAAAAATCGTGATTAATAATTTTGAGCACCTACAAATTAAATATGTTAGGTTTGGTGTTAGGCACTTCACACAATTTTGGGTAAGCCTCACAATAACCTTGCAAGTTAGGTACCCTTAATCGCATTTGCTTATTGTGGAAATAAACGTTTGGCAAGGCTCAGTAACAATAAACGTCACTAGCTGGTGAGAAGCGCACTCGGTGCCGCTGGTGGGAGTCAGCAGTCCCATCAAAGTCCTGCCTCCCACTTCCCGGGGGAAAAAACACAGGACTCCGCCCCTCGTCCAGGTCTGGCCCCGCCCACTCTCATGACGCCTGCGCACTCCCCGCGCCAGCCCTCTCTTCCCCGCCGACACGCGGCACGCCTGCGCACTTCTTTCCCATGTGGGCTCCGGCCGTCAGCAGGCCCGCCTGAGCAGTGACACCGAGACCCCCTCGGTAACAGGACCTTGCCCCTAGCTCAGCAGCCTCCACCGTCCTGCTGTTGCCCTTCTCTCTCGGACTTTCCCCGCAGCGCATATCTTCATGGGCAAGAGCCGGACCAAGCGCTTCAAGCGACCTCAGTTCTCCCCTACGGGCGACTGTCAGGCCGAAGCGGCAGGGGCGGCGAACGGGACGGAGGGAGAGGAGGATGACGGGCCGGCGGCGGAGCTGCTGGAAAAGGTGAGGCGGGGGCTTGCAGGGGCCGCGAGGGGCGGGGCTCGCGGGGAGCCCCGTGGCAGCGCGGTGCGCCCCTGCCGCGGCCCCCGCGCCTGCGCTCTGCGCCGCCTCTGACACTTGGTCCCCTCCCGCAGCTCCAGCACCCGAGCGCCGAGGTCCGCGAGTGCGCCTGCGCGGGGCTGGCCCGGCTGGTGCAGCAGCGGCCGGCGTTGCCCGGCCTGGCGCGTCGGGACGCCGTGCGCCGCCTCGGGCCGCTGCTGCTGGACCCCAGCCTGGCGGTGAGGGAGACGGCGGCCGGCGCGCTGAGGTGAGCCGGGAGGGGGGGTCGCGGCGGCCAGCCGGCGCGCCCGTGCGTGCCATGCCCCGTCGCCTGTCACGGTGCACTTGCCTGCGGCAGCTCGGGAGACCCAGACCGCCCAGGGTCTCCCATTTGCACAGGGGGGATTTGAACTCAGCCTGCAGACTCCAGAGGAACCCACGCCGCCCGGGGGCCACACGCATTCCGTCTGTCCAGCGGGCTGCTTCAGCTGCAGCAGCCGGCAGGGATCCTCCCCGCAAGGCCTAACATCCTTTACGGTCTCTCCAAGAACCCTCCAAAGTCCCGAGGTCCTGTGGGCTCTTCCAGTGTGTGTGGCAGGCGTTCTGGGTGCAGGGGGTTTGAACAGGCAGAGCGCTGAGCAAGAGCGCCGAGATGCCTGCCTTCACAGAACCCATGTTGAGGAGACAGGAGGCCAGGAAACTGGTAAAACAGGTAATAGGAGGTAGTGAGAAGGGCGATGGAGAATACCAAGAGGATGATGAGCCGGAGGTGGGAAGTTACTTTAAATTCCGATCTGTAGATGACACTTGACCTGATGCCTCAGAGCCAGACATGAAAATCCAGGGGAAAAGCATTCCCGGCAGAGGGAACAGCAAAGAAGTGAGGCAGCAAAGGGCTTGACATGGTTAAAGAACAGAAAGTTTGGGACACCTGCGTGGCTCATTTGTTTGAGCGTCTGCCTTCAGCTCAGGTAATGATCTCAGGGTCCTGGGATCGAGTCCGGCATCGGGCTCCTTGCTCAGCGGGGATCCTGCTTCTCCCTTTGCTTACTGCTCCCCCTCCTTGTGCTCGCTCGCTCTTCCTCTCTCTCTCTCTGACAAATATATAAGCTCTTAAAAAAGAAAAAGAAACATAAGGGTTAGTGTGGCTGAACATAGTAGAGGGTGGGTATCATAGGAGATGAGGTTGGAGTGATGTCCTCGATAGTGTAGGGCTGAAGGACCTATTGTGAGCAGGAGTGGCCTGATGTAATTTACCTTTTGAAAAGGCTCCTCTGATGGCTGTACAGAGAATGGACTGTAGAGGGGGCAAGAGTAGAAGTTAATGGTTGCAGTTCTTGCAACTGTGTTACATTACGCTTGATTCATTGATTTAGCAAGTGTATTTTGTGTGCCTTCTGTGCACTAGGCAATGGGCTGGATAGGCTGTGGGCATGTGTTAGTGAACAAGACAGACATAATTTCTGTCCTTCATGGATCTTACAGTATTGAGGGAGACGGGCATTAACCAAAATAATCACACAATTGTATAATTACAACCAGTGATAATTACAGAGGGTGCTATGAGAGGATATAACTGGGGGCTCAGGGAAGAAAACCCTAAGGGAGGGATGGGGATTAGCCACATGCTGGAGGAAATTGCATGTAGGAAGGCCTACCCTTTCCCTGAGGCTTACATATCCTGGGAGCTCCTGGAAGGTTGTGGGGACATCTTCCAATTCATCTCCATATACTCAGTGCCTGGTACAGTGCTGTGCACTTAGAAGGCAAGCAAGCAGTGTCTTCCCAATTAAAATTCAGTTTCGCCAGAGTTCCTTCGGCCTCGCTGTCATTCAGCCTCACCTTTGCTGCCCTTGAAGTCTTGATCCCAAGAAAATGTCCCTTCATATCAGATCATGCTGTGATTTGTTCATTAAGTAGGAAAAGTCTTCTCCCCTCTCCCTTCCCTGTTGTCATGCACCTGTGTATTGTCTCAGACTTCAAAATTAAGTTGTTACGTGGAACCAGGATCAGAACAGATCTGATGGAAATCTGTGGATTGGTTCTGTAGCATCTTGCAGAAATCATAAGCAGTTTCATCTGGAAAACAAGTATGGGGAGAGATTAAATTTGACAGCTTAAAAGTGTTTTGTGACATGTGCTCTGAGAAAGTAAAACATTTTAAACTTTTTGTGTAGAAACCTCAGTGCTTGTGGAGGTTTTGAAGTTTGTGATGACATGGTGACTAAGGATATCATGACCCCTCTGGTTGCACTGCTGAAAGAGGTATGTGGTTTTTAAAGTAGCTTCATGGTACTTTTTAACTGTAGCTTTTTGTATGCACCCTTAGTTTTTGTTTTTGTTTTTTTTTTTTTAGCTCTTTGGTATTATTTTGTCTTCCCTCAGAACATTCTATGGGAATTTTGTTTTTTTTCCTAGAAACATTGATTTCTCATCATTCATACAAATCTCTGTTATTTTGTCCCTACTATCTTTACTTATATGCTAGTTGGAAAAGACCTTCCTAAAACTATAGACTGATTCCTTTAGACCTTAAATTTTGTAAATAAAAATAATTAGTCTTTATGGATTACTTGTTTTTGTGTCAGTGGTGTTTTATGTATTATTTAATCCTTGCATCAGTCCTATTTGGAAGGTGGTATTCCTGTTTTGCAGATGAGAAAGCTGAGGCATAATTTGCCATGAAGATTACATTACGTTTTCAAATTTAGTATCATGCCAACCTTACTGCATGATGGCGCATATGCATCAGGGTGCCTGGGTGACTCAGTCAGTTAAGTGACCGATTCTTTTTTTTTTTTTCTTTCTTCCGATTTTATTTATTTGACAGAGAGAGACACAGCGAGAGAGGGAACACAAGCAGGGGGAGTGGGAGAGGGAGAAGCAGGCCTCCTGCTGAGCAGGGAGCCCGATGCAGGGCTCAATCCCAGGACCCTGGGATCATGACCTGAGCTGAAGGCAGACGCTTAACGACTGAGCCACCCAGGCGCCCCTAAGTGACCGATTCTTGATCTCCGCTCAGGTCTTGATCTCAGGGTCGTAAGTTCAAGCCCCACGTTGGGCTCCACGCTGGGCTGTGCGCCTGGCGTGGAGCCTACTTAAAAAAAAAAACAAAAACAGCAGCTAAGGTGCTGTTAGTCCACTATTCTGTATTGATGGGTAATTTTTTTTTTAAGATTTTATTTATTTATTTGACAGCGGAGAGCATAAGGAGGGGGAGCAGCAGAGGGAGAGGGAGAAGCAGGCTCCCCGCTGATCAGGGAAACCAATGTGGGGCTCTGATCCCAGCTCATGGGATCATGACCTGAGCCGAAGGCAGACACCCAACCGAGCCTCCCAGGCGTCCCTTGATGGATAATTTTTACTTAAGTCTTTATAAAGAATATCCAGTTTTGCTGAGAGGCATCAGTCTTACTCTGTTTAGAGTCTGGTTCTGAACTGGTGGTGATTTTGCCCCACAGGGGACGTTTGGCAATGTCTGGAGACATTTTTGATTTGAGGGTAGCTGTTGCTACTGGCAAATGCAGTGGGTAGAAGGCCAGGATGCTGCCACACATCCTCCAATGCACATGTCAGCCCCCACAGCAAAGAATCATTCAGTCCAAAGTGTCGGTGGTGCTGAGATTGAGAAGCCCCGCTTCAGAGGCTGCCGTGGATTATGCTAGAGGGGCAGGACCGCAGTGGTACCGGGCACCAGCTTTACAGCCGGAATACCTGGGTCTGAATCCTAGCTCTGCCGTGTACTAAGCTACACCTTCAGCAATCTCCCTGTACCTCAGTTTCCTATTTGTAGTGGATGACTGGGGAGAATAGTTCATCTGCTTCACAGGTGCGTGGTCAGGATTAAATGACTTAATGGAAAGTGCTTAGAGTGGTGCCTTTCTGTGCCCGATTTACTATCTTTATTGTATTAGATGAAATACTTTGTATTGATTTTACATTTTAAAACGTTAAATGCTTTGTGTCCAGTTTGTACAATGACTTGTGAACTTTTTTTGTCTATATTTCTTGCCAGAAGGGAGCAGGATTGTCGGAAGGGTACTGCTTGTGAGAATTTGATGAGCTCGTTAACCACTATAATTTCTGATGTTTAGTTTTTGTGATTCTTCACTACCATTAGCGTTTTTGTTTAATTATTCTTTTGAACCAGGGTACTAATCATGATATTTGGTTACAGTGTAGTGCTGGCCTGGATTCAAATGAGATGTCTCCACAGGAAAAAAAAGATCAGAACAGAAATTCTATTGAGAACATAGCCAATGAGGCCATGAATGTGCTGTGGAATATATGGTAAGAAACTTTCCAAACAGCCTCCTGCTACAGCATCGCTCAGGCTTTTTCTGTCAGACTGTAGTGTCTGTTCTCCTTGGTGGGGCTATAAATCCCTGATGTTAATGCTTGGTAGGAGGTAGTCTCAAGTGACCTAAAATCAACCTTCCTTCCTAAGCCCTTTTCCTCATAGCATCACTACCGCTTTGTTTGCTTTATAACTCTTCTCTCCCATCATTGCTGCTGACAGAAATAAGAGGAATCGTGGCCATTACCACCTGCTGCACCCCAGTTCTTCCCCAGTGCCTGCGCAACCTTAAGCAGTCACTGTGTTAAAGCTGGTCAGGCCTCCGAGCAGTAGCTGCTTTGGTCTGGCACCTGGAATGAGATGCGGGCCACAGCCCTCGGCTGGTGCTTTACTCCTCTACCCTGGCACTTGCCATTTGACAGGGAAGAGATGCCTAAGAAGAGTTCCCTCGGCCCTGGTAGGAAGAAGGCCACACTCTCCATGATTGTGACGGTGGTAGGCTGGAGTGGACTTGCAGCTAGGAATGGAAATGGCTAGAAACACTACCTGGATTTAGTTTTTCCTACCCTATTGTATGTCCCACCTTTCTAGCAGAATTCTGCCACAGTTCCTTATTTTCTAGTCAGCAGTAACAATAACTTCTGACCTAAAAGCACAGGTATATCTTAGAACACAGGACCAAGTTGGATCCTGAAAAGCTGCCTACATAGCAGTCTGAACTTGCCTGTGATATCATTTCAAACTAGTGGGTGCATTCCACCAGAAAAAGTGGAGAGATCAGGTCTGAGGAAATGACACTTGAGCAAGCCGGTGGGTACATTTTCCTGTGCACCAGATAACTTTAATTTACTTAATTGTTGGACTTAGAAGTTTTAAAAATTTTTCTTTGAAAAGAGCCTGAAAAAGTACTCTCCACACACTCTTTCCTGAATGCCTGTGAGCCCTATCTATATCACTTCCAGTTGTCCTAGCTCTTCACGTTTTTGTTTTATACTTCATATTTTAAGTCATATATATTTAAGTTGCATACACATGTATATATTTGCAATTACTTTAACCCATGTATGCCTTATCTTCCTGACTATACCTGACTTTACTGTGGGCATCTTGAGGGTAGGTTCATAGCAGTGTTGTAGTAACTAGTTAGGTAGATAGGCAGGCAGAGAATAGTTTATCTTTAGATAACAGGATTGAATTTCATAATTTAGTCAGCTCTGTTTAATAATCTGGTCAGCTCTATTAGTATGTCATGTATATGTGATATGTACGGAGGATTACTTTTCTCTGGAAACATGGATCAGATTATTAAAATCAGTTCTGTTTACCCTGTATTTAGTATGTATATTAACATTCTTAACATTAATTCTGACTTTTTTATTAAAAGGTAGTGTAGTTTGTTTTGTTTTGTTTTTTTAAAAGATTTTATTTATTTGACAGAGAGAGAGAGACAGCTAGAGAGGGAACACAAGCAGGGGGAGTAGGAGAGGGAGAAGCAGGCTCCCGGCTGAGCAAGGAGCCCGATGCGGGGGCTCGATCCCAGGACCCCAGGATCATGACCTGAGCCGAAGGCAGATGCTTAACGACTGAGCCACCCAGGCACCCCAAGGTAGTGTAGTTTCAAATGTATCTAGTAATTTCTCTTTTGTAGACTGCAAATTCTGCTTGTTGAAATTATAATAGCAGTCTAGAGGGAATAAATAAAATCCGTTTTATTTTCTTTTAAATTAGTGCTTTTTGTGTAAGTGTAGAGGCCTTTTATCCTCACTTTAACTTACTGTTATGTAGTGGAAGGAACCATAGGCTGGACCCAAGGAACCACCACTAACGAAATGTGCGATCTTTGGGTAGATCACTTCACCTTTTGGGGCTTGGGTGTCCTTATGTATGAGACGAGGAATAGAAGTTAAATGATTTCTAAGCCCTCTCCCAGCTCCAGCCTCGTATAAGGAAACTGGCATGCAGGTAAAGAGATCGGCTAAAATGTTCTACTGTGATAGAAATAAAAATACAGATAGCCAGTTTTGTCTGTGTACAGTAAATAAGAATGGGCATTGGTTTCTTCATCTATAAAAATGGTGGGTGTTTGACTCCAATTCTTGTTTTTGTTTTGTTTTTTTTCTTTTATAAAGCCTAATTTATCTTTTCATGAATTTCTGTGGTTGATTTCTTAATGTTAAAATGTGAATAGTAAAACTTCTTTTTCCTCCTTCAATTTAGTGAATGCAGTGGTAGAGCAGTATCTATATTCAACAAAGAAGGGTGTTTGGAGATTGTATTAAAGTATTTAAGTAGGTTTCCCACCAATGTTGACCTGGCTATTTCAGTAGGTAAGTGAAGAAAAAGTGATGATTTATTAAGTATGTGTGGCCTTATTCAAAAATTTTTGTTCCAACATAGCATGTTTGTTCTATAGGAGTGATTTCTTTTTTCTCATTTTATATATAAATGTGTAACTGAGTTCTGTTTGTTCTGAATCTTTTAAAATCTATGATTAATACTTTACTTACTCATACAATTTTCCTGCTCTTCACTCTGAAAGGGAGGAAGGTAATTATGTGAGCAGTCTATTATCATTCTTAGAACACTTTATTAATTCTTGAAGCTTTCATCTCCCATTTACTGAGAAACAGTAACCCACAACTACCAGGCCTCTGAGCCAAAGTTAATTGGAATCTAGACTTATTTAAATGTCTTGTACCACTATCTCATACTCCCAGCAGAAAACTGATAACTTGTGCTTTTCTTGAGAGAGGAAAATAAGTGATTGAAATTTCATGTAGGCCTGCTTCCCTTCTGTGGGAAAGGGCAAGCAGAGCTCAGCAGCTTCAGCTGCCTTGACTCCCTCGTGTTCTCGCTGTGCGGTTAGAGAGCCGTAGTGGGGAGCCCTTGTCCATTTGGAGAGACAGACTGGAGGATGGGTGGCCCAGCAGAACTCTGGGGAGAGTGGAGAAATAATTGATGAAAAGCATTTCTTTTCTACCCATTATAATGGCCAGGCATCCAACTGTCCTTTTATTTAATTATGCATTTCTCCTGGCATGGACTGAGTGTGTTCCCCTTACTGATGCTTCTTTTGGCTCTAATGGATACTTTCAAGAGAATAGGAGAAAACAGTGGAATAAATACTACTGGGAAAAATTAAAAAATCAGTTTCTCAAAATGGAATCTTTGGCAGAAGGGTGATTTATGAGTAAATGTGGATTTTAAAAATGGTTGAACTAGGAAATTGGTAGGTGGCTTTTAATCTCAGAGGACAGTTTTTCTCACAATTAGGGAAATTCACAAAAGTTAGTTAATAGCTTTTAAAAGAAAAACTTCACTTCTATTTTGTGTCTTTAGTCTTGTAGGTTTAGTTGTTTTTAATTTTTGTCCTGTAATAAACTGTAAAAAAAATGGGTCTGAGGGCGCCTGGGTGGCTCAGTCGTTAAGCATCTGCCTTCGGCTCAGGTCATGATCCCAGAGTCCGGGGATCGAGTCCCACATCGGGCTCCCTGCTCAGCAGGAAGCCTGCTTCTCCCTCTCCTACTCCCCCTGCTTGTGTTCCCTCTCTCTCTGTAGAATAAATAAATAAAATCTTAAAAAAAAAAAATGGGTCAGAATAAAGTAATTTTGCATTGTATAATAATGTTTTCTTTTTGCATTTAGCTAGATTCGTGATTTTTTAAACAAATGTCCAATTACTTTGGTTTGAAAATCAAGCAAGGTTTACATACAGTAAAGTGAACTTTCTGAGATTCCATCCTATATATTAATATGGCTTTCTTTGCTCTTGTATTGACTTTATGGTAGCAACCTCAGTTTCTCTTGGCTTTTTGCTAAAGTGAATTTAATTAGTCTCTTAATGAAAAAGAATTACATTTGGATATATGCGTATATGTGGATTTGTATACACATGTATTTGGGGAACCAAACTAGATCCCAGCAGTAGCATATATTTTGACTAATTTGGATGATCATGATTGACTGAAATTTTGAGACCTGGAAAGAAATGGATTTGTTTGGAATACACTAAGAAAAACACATTTGGGCTTGCTTCCTCTTTTGTGCTTCAGAGGTTCTTCTGTCAAACCTGTCAGGCAATCCCAGTTGTTTTGATACTTTCAGTTAATTATTTCTGATTTGCGAGTTGTAATCCATTGTCTTGTTTAACTCAAGGGAGGAGTTAAGCACTAAAGGGATCATATGTCTTTTAATATCATAGCCATCTCTTAATTTACTCATTTTTATGTAAAATACTTTTTTCTTTTTTTTTTTTTTTAGATTTTTATTTATTTATTTGACACAGAGAGAGAGACACAGCTAGAGAGAGAACACAAGCAGGGGGAGTGGGAGAGGGAGAAGCAGGCTCCTGGCCAAGCAGGGAGCCTGATGTGAGGCTTGATCCTAGGACCCTGGGATCATGACCTGAGCCAAAGGCAGATGCTTAACGACTGAGCCACCCAAGCGCCGCCTCCCCTTTTTTTTCTTAAGAAATACTGTTTTACCAGAAATAGCCCTAACTTTTAAGGTCATGCTGAATTTAAAGGAAGCCAGAATGTCCCCAAGTCCAGGGCTTGTTCTCGATAACGGAACTGCTAAAAGCGTTGTCTCTCCCGTAGACTGTTTGCCACTGGTCCCCGACGTGTGCAGAAATTGAGGAGAAACCTTAATAAATGTTCATAGTAATTTCACATTGTCACACCATTTAAGAGCCTTTTAAATTGTATTTTGTAAAAGTTTATTTTGTAAAGAATTAGAAATTAAAAAGAAAAAAAAAATCTTTCATTGCACTGACAATTTGAGAAGCCCCGTTTGCACGTACCATCCTTTAAGTAAAGCATACTTACTTTACAAAAGCTGTCTGTGTCTGAAGGAGTTGTAAAGATGCAAATGTTTAGATGGAACTAGAGAGTGTAATGCTAAGTGAAATAAGTCAGAGGAAGACAGCTACCATATGATTTCACTCATATGTGGAATTTAAGAAACAAAAAGGATGAACATAGAGGAAGGGAAGGAAAAATAAAATAAGATAAAAACAGAGAGGGTAGCATACCATAAGAGACTGTTTACTATAAGGAACAAACTGAGGGTTGCTGGAGGGGAGGCGGGTGGGGGGATGGGGTGACTGGGTGATGGGCATTAAGGTGAGCACTTAATGGAATAAGCACTGGGTTGCAACTGATGAATCACTAAACTCTGCCTCTGAAACTAATAATACAGTATATGTTAACTAAATTGAATTTAAATACAAAATAAAAAAAGATGCAAATGTTTTCTGATGAATTAAATTGGTATAAATTATCCTAGCAGAATTCATTTGTGTTTTAATACTTAATTTTTATCTTTATAGCATATTGTTTGCAGACAGTGACCGAAGATAACCCAGAGCTGCTGAAATCTTTCAGTGCCCCAGCATTGCATGTACTGGAATCAGCAATGCTTTCTCCTGTCAGTTCCATGGAGTACATTCTATTAAAGACATTGGTGGCAGGTAAAATTTAGCCATAGGCGGCAGTGTGCTTTTTTTTTTTTTTTTTTAATGTTTCATTTATTTATTCATGAGAGTCAGAGGGAGGGAGAGAGAGAGAGAGAGGCAGAGGCAGAGGCAGAGGGAGGAGCAGGCTTCCCGCTGAGCAGGGAGCCCGATGTGGGACTCGATCCCAGGACCCTAGGATCCTGACCTGAGCCGAAGGCAGATGCTTAACATCTGAGCCATCCAGACGCCCCAGCAGTGTGCTTTTTTAGTAATTTGTAATGGGTAGAGATGGAGGCCAAAATTCAGTCACTCGTTCATTTTCACCACATAATGACCTTCTGTGCTTATGTCTGTTCTGAAAATTGTAATATTTAAGTGGAGATCCTTAATTCAAGAGGTTATGCATAGTTGTGGAGCCTTCTAGAATAGGTTTCTTTTCAATTTAACAAGCTACTGTCTTTGTATAAAGAAATGCTGGGCGCCTGGGTGGCTCAGTTGGTTAAGCGACTGCCTTCGGCTCAGGTCATGATCCTGGAGTCCCGGGATCGAGTCCCGCATCGGGCTCCCTGCTCGGCAGGGAGTCTGCTTCTCCCTCTGACCCTAACCCCTCTCATGTGCTCTCTCTCTCAGTCTCTCCCTCTCAAATAAATAAATAAAATCTTTAAAAAAAATAAATAAATAAAAATAAATAAATAAAAAAAAAAGAAGTGCTATTGTCAGGATCCTTTCTTGTTATGAACCAGTGAGTTCAGAAATGGGCATGACGTGACCACTCTCTTTTCTGTAAATTCTTTACCCCCAGCTCCTTTCTCCTTGGGATTTCTAAATGTAGAGGTAAAAAATAATCTGGTGATCTGTTGAGTAATGGGTAATTTATATATTTTCTGTATATATCTTCTTCCTGCTCTTCCAGAGGTAATTTATCATGAGAGGTGTTGTTTTTTAGTAGTGAAGTACATGTAACATAGAGTTTACCGTCTTGACCATTCTTGAGTGTATAGTTCAGTAATATTAGGTACATTCACATTGTTGTGCAACCAATCTCCAGGACTCTTCATCTTGCAAAAGTGAAACTGCACACATTGAACAACTCCCCATTTTCCCATCCTCCCACCCCCAGCAGCCACCATCCTACTTTCTGTCTCTATGAACTTGACTATTTTAGGTGCCTCATCTAAGTGGAATTATACAGTGTTTTTCTTTTTCTGATTGGCTAATTTCATTTATTTTATTATTTTTAAATCTTTTTTTTTTTTTTTTTAAGTAAGCTCTACACCCAATGTGGGGCTCAAACTCATGACCCCAAGATCAAGAGTTGCATGCTGTACGAACTATGACTAATTCATTTAGTATAATGTCCTCAGAGTTCGTCCTTGTAGTGTGTCAGAATTTCCTCCCTTTTTAAGGCTGAATAATATTCCACTATGTGTATATATTTGACCACTCATCAGCAGATGGGCACTCGGGTCAGTGGCTATTGAGTAATGCTGCTGTGAATATGGGTGGACACATATCTGTTTGAGTCCCTGCTTTCAATTCTTTTGGGTCCATATCCAGGATGTATTTTTATTTTAACAGTGACTTGTTTTGTTTTGTTTTGTTTTTTTCAATTAGTTTGTCTGCCTACTTAATGGTAGCTCCTGTTCTGTTTTTGTTTTTTTTTTTTAAGATTTTATTTATTTATTTGAGAGAGAGAAAGAGAGAGAGCATGAGAGGGGGAGGGTCAGAGGGAGAAGCAGACCCCCTGCTGAGCAGAGAGCCCGATGTGGGACTCGATCTCGGGACTCCAGGATCATGACCTGAGCCGAAGGCAGTCGCTTAACCAACTGAGCCACCCAGGCGCCCCTCCTGTTCTGTTTTGATAAGCAAAAAACCAAGAACCTGCTGTCTGGTTTGTCCAGAAACCTTGGAATTTTTGTGCATTTCGTTTCTCTCTTGGAATATAAGAAGGTGCCTAGGAGGGCAGCTCAGGTTAAGATGAAAGAGAGCGAGGCAGCTTCATTTGTCGTTTCAAGTGAAACTTGATCAGCGTTCTCTCGGTCTGTTGCTGTGCGGTGTGTCTGAGAGAGGCATTGTGTGCCAAGGAAGAGAGATGATCATGCAGGACTGTAATAAAGGGAGCCGCCTCTGTGCGAAGCCTTTTTTTTTTTTTTTTGACATTTAATAAAAACTGAACACAGGCAGAGGGTTGGAGATTTTTTTTTTTTTATATTACACCTGAGCTTAAAAGAACCAATCTTGTGGAAACTGTATTTAATAAAAGTTTTCACAGGCGAGTCCTTTGTCCTTACGTGCCTTTTCCCCCCAGGCACCATTTGGAACCTAAAGGACATTATTCCATCCAAGAGTCAGGCGGAAATCATAAATGCCATACTGAAGATCTTGTCTGACGTTCTGGACGTGGACGCTGGTGAGACGGTAATTCGAATGCATGAAGCCGAAAAGCAGAGGTTAGAAGCTGCTGCAGAGACGGAGGACGTGCTGGAGAGCACCAGCCGTGGCTCTCTGATGGAAGATGATGAAATGGAAGAGATCCCGCACAAAAGAAAAGTCAGAAGGAAAACCTTCATTTCTGATTTGCTTCCAGTAAGTCAGACTGATGCATGCAAGCCTGGATTCATACAGCCACTTTCTTCTAATAGGTATCCTGAGCTTTGTAGAACCCTGTCACGGTACAGTTATTACAAAGTGCAATTCAGTAACAGTCCGTCATGTTTCCCCATTGGCTCTCATTGCAGCTTTAGAAATCTACTCCCAGAGGGGGAGAAAACATCTCCTGTCTAAAATGAAACTTTTCTATACAGAGGATTTCCAAGAGGGGAGAGACCAGTACTTCTGTAACACTTGAGAAACGTGCAGTCATCTTCCTAACTCCTGTGTCTCCCCTCTTCAGTTACACACTCTCGGCCAGATAGTCTTCATTACTGAAGGAGTTTGTACTTTGCTCCGGTGGTACTTGCATTCTTGTCTCTTTTGTTTTCATATTTATCCTTACCAAAATAGTAGGCTCAGCCCGCATTAATTAGCCCACCATTGCTGAGCAGAGAAGGTTGGGTGCTTGTGAGAACTGGTGGTTGTTCATGTTCACCGACACACTCGTGTTGGAGTAAAGGTGAGCAAGCTCAGGGGCAGGGAGCATTTCAGTGGAGCCAGTCAGCAGAGATGGAGCCATGCTTTGGGACGATGTTTCCCCCCAAAGAAGGTCAACGAGTAGTTGGGAAGGCAGGGAGGACAATGACTTGGCTTTATTCGTTCAGGTGCACATTTTCTGTGCTCCTGGTGTGTGCCAGGCACTGTGCCGAATGCTGATGCTAGAAAGACGATTAGGACATTTTTATTGTCTTCAGGGACCTTTTCTGTCTTGGGAGGACAGACTCATAATTAGGATACATGACGGTGCTCGTGCTGAGAGCGGGGATAGGGCTGCGCACAGAGTTTTGAGGGAGTAGTTTGTAGAGCGAGGCACGCCGCATAGACAGCCTTGATGGGAGAGGAGAGGCTGAGGTTGTCAGAGAAGGCTTTTTGGATAGAACACCTAGCTGTCTTAAAGGATGGGATGGGAGCAGCGTGGTGAAAGCAGGTTAGTGTCGTTAGGGGGCCTGGAGGCTGGGAGATGGGTTAGGCCACTGACGGCATTCTGAAGAAAGATGACGGAGGCTGAACTGCAGGAACCCTAGCCCTGTCCTCGCAGGCTTTCTGCACTTCCAGGTGTGGCCTCTCCTGATCCTGAACTGAAACTAAGAGCTGTCTTCATTCAGAGTCTTAAGAGTTTTGAGAAGTTTATGCCCAATATAAGAGTTCTTTAAATGGAATATACCTGAAAAGAAATATAACAGTATGCTCCTTTCCTGGATTCACAAAGTGTTGTAAAGCATGAATTGGTGGTATTTTAATGAAATCATAATGTTGTCATGAGAACTACTTTCCCAGCCCCCATGGATAGATAGCCCTTAGGTGCACAGCATCCTGTTAAGTCCTGGGGTGAATATAAACATGAGAAGGCTGCCCCACCCTTGAGCTGCTTGCAAGTCATAAAGTTGCGTCAAAATCATAGCACTGCTTTTGGTGTGGGCGGGCACATATTTGAACGCCCAATTTACTGCTTGTTCTATAGTCTGAGTAAAATTTAAAATAAGTAAAACAAGATAGACAAAGGCAGAGCCCTAACAGTATTTTCTCTGCAGTTTGACATTGGAAGGGTGAGTTACAGATCTGGGACAGACGTGCTTCCCCCTCCCCGCCCCAGGAGGGAAAGTCAGGATGTGACTGATCAGGGCTTGGAGGCTCTGCAGCTGTGGTCTTGCATGGACTGGCCCGACCGAAAACACGTGTACCGTGACTGACCACGCCGACTTCCCACCAGCAGGAGCGGGGAGTACAGTTGGGTTGTAAGGGAACTCTGAAGTGTCTGAAATCCCTTGCAGGGAGGGGGAGAGCGGAACACTTGCGTCCTTCCACTGCTCCCCCTGGGACTCCTATAGGGAGAAGGTGGGGACTGAGATCCACATCTACCAAGATTCAGTGCCACCGTGTAAAAAGTACTGAAAATTAACCGTCATTTAGGTATTTACTTTTCTTCGTATTATTTAAAAATAGAACATTGCTGCTCATAAAATGCAGCGTTTTCTCATAAGGAAAGCTTGCTTTTTAAAGTCTCTTAACATAACTGAGTAGACCAGATGATTAACATGATGGTCAGTCAGCCAATGTTTAAGTGCCTGTACGGTGCCTGTATTTGCCTGGAATACAAATGTAATGTCCGACAGCTCTGGTCTTCCCACTGCCTGGTGGCTGGTGCAGGAGGCCTTCGGAATCAACCTTTAATTTGCATAATTTAAAGTAAGAAAGTACAACCACAAATATGTAAAGAGAACCAACCGAAGTTGTCATTTTAACGTATGCAGAAGTAGAGGAGTCCCTTGCCCAGCTTCCACTGTTACCCAGTGATCAAATCATAGTCTGTTTTATTTCATCTATTTCCCCACCTTGCATATTTTGGAGCAAATCTCAGATGTCATAACATTTCTTTTTTTTTTTTAAGGTTTTATTTATTTATTTGAGACAGAATGAGAGAGAGAGCACATGAGAGGGGGAAGGGTCAGAGGGAGAAGCAGGCTCCCCGCCAAGCAGGGAGCCCGACGCGGGACTCGATCCAGGGACTCCAGGATCATGATCTGAGCCGAAGGCAGTCGCTTAACCAACTGAGCCACCCAGGCGCCCAAGATGTCATAACATTTCATCGAGATTGGTTCTTTATGTTCATTTGATGACAATAAGAAGCAGAGAACGGTTCTGATCAGGAGAGTTATAAAGAAGTAGAACTTAATTTCAGGGTTCTTCTGAGCCAGATTTTCATACTTCTCTAGGGGATGAGAGCTCAGCAACATCTCTCATTTAGCTTTGAGTCTCTAATAAACTTTTGTTTACTTGAATATCATACACACACAAAGCAGGTAGGAATAGTTTTTATATATCTTCTTCCCAGCAGTAAAAGGAATACAAATAACATTCCTAAGCTACATCTTTTAAATGAGCACTTTGCTTTTAAAATAATTTTTATCAAAAATAATTATCTTTTGGGGCACCTGGGTGGCTCAGTCGTTAAGCGTCTGCCTTTGGCTCAGGTCATGATCCCAGGGTCCTGGGATCGAGCCCCGCATCGGGCTCCCTGCTCGCCGGGAAGCCTGCTTCTCCCTCTCCCACTCCCCCTGCTTATGTTCCCTCTCTCGCTGTCTCTCTCTGTCAAATAAATAAATAAAATCTTTAAAAAAAAAATTATCTTTTAATAATAATTTTACTATTTTAAATTTATTTTTATTATTATTTTATTGTTATTGTTATAGATTTGATTTTTAAGTAATCCCTACACCCAGTGTGGGCCTTGAACTCACAACCCCGAGATCAAGAGTCGCATGCTCTCCCGACTGAGCCAGCTAGGTGCCCCTGTTTATTTATTTATTTATTTATTTATTTATTTATTTATTTATTATTTTATTGTTAATCCCCATACATTACATCATTAGTTTTAGATGTAGTGTTCCATGATTCATTGTTTGTGCATAACACCCAGTGCTCCATGCAGAACGTGCCCTCCTCAATGCCCATCACCAGGCTAACCCATCCTCCCACCCCCCTCCCCTCTAGAACCCTTATTATTTTTTAATAATAACTTTGAACATGGTTCAAAATTGCAGTCAAATTGTTACACAAGAAGTTGCTGGAGGATTATAAATCAGTATGAACATTCTGGAAAGGAAAATAGGAACATGTCACAGGATCTATAGGTAGTCCTTTGACCCAGTAAATCTAAGGAAATGAGAAATCCAGGTAATTTGAAATATTCCAAATTAAATGATAGTGTATCCATTTAATGGAATATTGTACAGGCATTAAAAGACAATTAGAAGCTTGTTGAAAGGGGGAAACATTCAGATGATAAAATACGCATTATTTTTAGCCTAGGAACTATTCTGGAATATCAACATAGCTATTTCACTTTTCATAGGTAACTTGAGAATTAAGGTTATGTGAATTTCTACAACCCATTTTAAGTTCATGTTAATTATTTCCAGAGAAGGAAGTTCTCCCCTTTCTTCAGTCTTTTTTTTTTTTTTTTTTAATTTATTTATTTGACAGATAGCACAAGTAGGCAGAGTGGCAGGCAGAGGGAGAGGGAGAAGCAGGCTCTCTGCTGAGCAGGGAGCCCGATGCGGGGCTCGATCCCAGGAGCCTGAGATCATGACCTGAGCCGAAGGCCCCTTTCTTCAGTCTTAAAGAAATGCCTTTTATTTTTTTTTTAAGATTTTATTTACTTGTTAGAGATAGTGAGAGAGAGCACAAGCTGGGAGGAGAGGGAGAAGCAGACTCCCTGCTGATCAGGGAGCCCGATGCAGGACCCTGAGATCATGACCTGAGCCAAAGGCCGACACTTACCCTACTGAGCCACCCAGGCACCCCAAAGAAATGCTTTCTTGCAGGGTTCAGAGAAAGCCAGGAAGCCAAGCCTGTCTGCACCTTAGCCAAGCTCTGTTGGTCACATAAGGGCTCGTTAGTAGTTCTTGTTAATGCAGTCTTTTCCAACGAGACGTCTAAGCATCTAAAAGCTGGTTTGTTGTGTATAAGTGGCTGGTCTCTGAAATGAGCTCTTGTGTTAATCTTAGTGTTCTGAGCTACTTCTTAACACACTGGATTAAGTTTCAGGGTGAATTCAGTTCAGAATTCCGGAATATTTATCTTTTCTCTCCAGCTACCTAAAATAACTGTGCAGATAGATGGAAGCCCAGTTAACGCGGCCTGCTGCTCAGTGCCAGGAGCAATCATAATGCTTGTTTGTGCTTCAGCACGTTATGACTTTTCTTCTGGCTGCCCCATCCCCCATGCATTCTATTCCAAGGGTAAAAATCATCCAGTAGGCTCTAGCTAAGGACATTCACGTGAAAATACTTTCCCAAACATTGAGAGTTAGTTGTTTGTTTGTTTATTTATTTATTTATTTATTTTTTAGCCCACTGACAAGGAACTGAGAGAGACCATAGCGTTGTTGACGGCTCAGCAGACTGCTCTGGAAATTGTCGTCAACATGTGCTGCAGTGAAGGTTTGTTACCAGTTTATACGTTTAGACATTCTCCCCCTGGACTGAAAGGGTAGCTTCCATGAGTTTTCTTAAATATTCCACTTACATGTGGTTTGCAATCTTCCCAGATCCCTCTGATGATGAGTGGGAAGAGCTTTCTAGCAGTGATGAGAGCGATGCATTTATGGAGAATTCCTTCAGTGAGTGCGGTGGGCAGCTGCTGTCTCCCCTTTGCCTCTCCCATGAGGTTCACACCGCGTTCACCAACTACCTCATCCCAAAGAAGGTAGTCTGTTTCAAGTCCAGCTTCATTGTGGAGCATGGGAAGGGCTTGAGAGAGCTATTCACCGTGTATGCAAAAGAGGTTTGCTCGCACTTCCAGACTGTGGGTAATTGGTAAGAAAGAAGCTAGAACTAACAGTAGTGGGAGTACGCTGGAAAGTAGATCCTTCCCAAGCCTAACCATTTCACTTAGAGGCAGTAGGTTGGGGCTTGATAAAGGGATTGTGTGTAAAAGGATGCTAGTCGTTAACCTTTGCTTTACTGCCTTTCTTGAATCTAGATTTTTGAGAAAACTGCCTTTCCAAACAGCACTGCAGTTGACATATGTTTTAGGAGTCCCACTTGGAAATCTTTGGTCAGAAAGTAAGAACTTTTCTGTTTTCAAAACTCTTTGTCATTGTTATTACATGAAAGGATGGACCACTAACTAGAAGAAGCTGACTTCCCCCAGATTCAAGAGTTCTGTTCCTGTGCATATTTTCTAGGAAAATGTGTGCATATGTGCACTAAGCCATGAGAACGTGAATAGCAATGTGGTTCTAGTTGCCCCAACCAGGAAGCAACCTCAGTGTCCATCGGTGGCAGAGTCGAGAAATAAATTTTGACATAATCACACAGTAGAATATATACAGCAGTTAAAAAAAAAAAATCTGAGCTAGAACATTGAGCAAGAAAGCAAAGCACAAAAGAATATACACTGATTCTGTTTTTACAAAGTTCAGTAACTGGCAACGCTTAACTATTTTGTTTTAGGATACATAGGTAGTTAATAGGATACATAGGTAGGTAGTAGAGCAGGGAACTGTTTACCATAAAAGTCCAGATAGTGGTGACTTTTAGGGGTCGGAAAGGTGGGGCAAGATAGGGAAGGGATAGATGCGCTGTGAGGGTGTTAGCCGTGTTTCTTATCTTGGGGCACGGTGTTCGCTTTATAAACTATGAAACTCTGTATGTGCGTTGAACACTTTATGTATAATGTCCTATTTCACAGTTCAGAATTGTTTTGCCAATGTCGCCATGCATAAAAATTCTTCTAAATAAATTCCTTATGACTCATAAGTGAGCTGTGCCTCAGGCCCTGAGTGCTCAAGCATTTTGATGAGGTAGATAATCAGGTCACCTTAAGATTCTTTGTTAATAGCCATACATCTTCTGCGTTCAGATATCCCCAGTCAGAGCCTGAAGCTTAGGTTAAAAGTGAATACTGAATTCTGTTGGGTAACTGTTAGAGAAACACACCGCATTCTTTGCCTTCCTATCCAGAATGAACACTATTCAGTGCAGAGCCCTCGTGTGTCTCCAGAGTCTTGTATCCCTCCTGGATGTGGACCATCTCGGGGGACCTGCAGCCCTGCAGACACTTGCACAACATCTGTCCCAGCTGCTTTTTGCTCAGCCAGGTAAACATTTAGGCCTCATTGTGAAAGACTATTTGGATCGAGCAGAGTTTTGAAGGGTGAGGAACTTGGACTTTGGCATTGTGTCGTGCTTGTCATCCAGCCTGCAGAAACCTTTCCCAAGCACTAAGAGTCAGATTTATAGTTGCCAGTGGCATTGAGTCCAAACAACATACGTAAGCTGGTCTGTGGGTTATACTGTTATTTTTTATTAAAACTGCATCCAGTTATGTCAGGCCAATAAGGCTGAATCACAACTATCATAAGTATTAGGCCCCATGAAGATATTTGCTTAATTCTCTAGTCTTTATTTTTCTTCTTAAACATAAAACCATTTGATTTACATTTGATTGGCTAATCCGTACATGTATTACAGAATTCACAAGTTATTAGAGGGTGTAAAGTGGAAAGCCTCTCTCCTCTTCCTCATACCATCCAGTTCCTCTCCCTGAGTCAGTCGCTGTTACGGTTTCTTGTGTGTTCTTCCAGAGAGATTCTCAGTATAAAAAGTATGCATGTGTGTTCTTAAGGCAGATGGTAGACTACCAGACATAGAGTATTGTACCCTGCTTTTTTCTAACATTTCTTTCTTCAAGCACCTTTGCATGGTAAGAGATGTTACTAAGGTCTCTAATATGGATTAATTTCATTTGTACACAGAAACTTAGATAGTATATGTAGTTAACTATTCTTTCTAAATGGCCTAGCTGTACAAGGGTTATTGCGTGCTCCTCTACCAGGTTTTCATAGTTTGTGGTAGTAGAATCTCATTTGACTTAGCCACATCGAATTATAGCAGCTCAAACCAAATGAAAGAGACTGAGAGGGAGGGAAAAATAGTATTTTATGTAGTAAAGGAAAATTCTCCACATTACCTACCCAGCATGCATGTCTGCAGTGAGGGTAATTGAGAGATAAGAATCTGCTGCTCTCAGCTCCTCAATTTCAGAGTGTCTTCAGGGAGTTTTTGAAGGTAAGCTTGAAGATATGTAATACTTGCTTTCTGCACTAACTTTAAAATTTCATCACCAAATAAGCTATAACTCCACTGTGTAACATTCAGCGTAGTATTCATATATCTCATTGTAAACTATTTAACTTTTCTTCTTCTAAGACGCCACATTAAGTCAAGAGTTGTAACTCTTAGGGGACACATGACTGGCTCAGACGGAGAGGCACATGACTCTTGATCTCAGGGTCCTGAGTTTGAGCCCCATGTTGGAGGTAGAGATTACTTACATAAATAAAACTTAAAAAAAGAGTTGAAACTCTTAAAAGATCAAAATATGGTCGCTTTTGACTAAATACAAGCTTCTATACAAATATTCATTCAGGAGTTGTTCCCCTGTTCTTTTTTTTTTCCTTAAGTGTTTTTTTTTGTTTTTAAGTAATCGCTACACCCAGTGTGGGCCTCGAGCTCAATGACCCTGAGATCAAGGGTCGCACGCTGTAACGACTGAGCCAGCCAGGTGCCCCACTCCCCAGTTCTTCTAGACATCTTTTTTTTTTTTTCTTAAGATTTTATTTATTTATTTGACAGAGACCGCGAGAGAGGGAGCACAAGCAGGGGGAGTGGGAGAGGGAGAAGCAGGCTTCCTGCAGAACAGGGAGCCTGATGGAGGGCTCAATCCCAGGACCCTAGGATCATGACCTGAGCCGAAGGCAGGCGCTTAATGACTGAGCCACCCAGGCGCCCTATTTTTTTTTAAGAGTTTATTTGAGAGAGAGAGAGAGAGAGAGCAAGCAGGGGGGAGGGGCAGACGGAGACGGAGAAGCAGGCTCCCTGCTGAGCAGGGAGCCCAACATGAGGCTCCATCCCAGGACCCTGGGATCATGACCTGAGCTGAAGGCAGACACTTAACTGACTGAGCCACCCAGGCATCCCTATTTTGCACTCTTACCAAGTTAATACAAGGTACTGTGCACTTAATAGTGCATGTTTCAGAAGTTCTAGGTCAGTTTTTAAAAATGAAGTAAATGTTCAGAAACCCATATATAGTTATTGTTCTGTCTCTGCCAACCTTCCAGCATTTGTCCGTCAGCAGATACAGTTTTCCAGTGATCTCAGACTGTGCATTCTTTAGCTGGTGTGATCATGTGAAAACCGTGCCCAGCCACACCTAAGACAGGATATAGACAAGACTGGGCAAGCTCTGGCTACAGAGGTGGCTTGTTGCTGTGAGCCGGTCCGATAACTATAGCTTTATGTATTTGTCTCCCAGCTTTATAAACTAGGCAGAGATCTGGATGGCATGGGGGGGATGGGGCGGTTACTGGAGAGGGGATGTTTTATCTGACTTTTGCTAACATTCTGGCTCCCACCAACCCAGCCGAATGTCCATGGTGGAGGAGGGGGAGGGCTGCTATTGCTCAGGCCCACTCCCTCCACCCCTTCACGTGGGCTCCCGGTAGGTTGCTGGGCCAAACGGGGTTGTGCACAGCCAGGCCCCTAGGTGAGCAGGCCTAGCCTATCACTGTTTCCAGGACGTGCCTACCCTGAGGGAATCCTGTCTGCCTCAGTGGCAGAACAAATCGCCATTTTTCGGTGGGAGTCCCAGGCAAGGTACCAGAAGCTCCCATCTCCAACCAGCATAGAGTTTGTTGCACTTGCAGGAAAGCGCACACGTTCTGTGCCTCTGCTGTACAGAAAACACGTGGGTGTGTTCCTCCCGGTTCAGCTGGCTCTTCGTGGTCACTGATGCTTGCACATTTATCACCTGGATGATCACAGGAAAATGATACCACGCTCGGCCTTGGAGAAATAATGGAAAGTTTCTCAATTGTGGGAACATATAATTAAACACTTTACGTAAATTCCAAGTTCATGGGTATTGTTGAGAGAACCTTTTCTTATCAGAATGAAATTTTCGATAAAGGAGAATTGCTTATATTTAGAGATGGTATTCTAAAATTCCTTTGGCACATTGAGATTTATTAAATAACGTAATCTTGTGGGGTCTATGTGGATAGTGTGAACTGTTACTGGAGAACTTTCTGGGGAGGATGGGGCCAAATTTTTCTAGCTTTTTGTGTTACCATGTTTGAACGTTAAATGTATGAGGATCGTACAACTCTGCCTAACTTGCTTTACTTTTAATGCTAATGTATTTTAATGCTAAAATTAAAAAGTATAAATTAAATTAAATAAATTAAATAAATTAAAAGTATAAATAAATCTCTTTCTGAATAGTTATAAAATTTGAGATACATTTTGTTTGTGGCTGCCATCAGAGATAAAAGGAGAAAGTTGTTAGTAGATTCTGGTCCTTGCATTCTCAGTACATTAATATCTTTGTCTCCTTCATTAAAAACTATGGATCTTCAAACCATCAAGAAAATTTTAGCAATGTTGTGTTTTCAGATTGGGTCAGTCTATCATTTGCTCCATTGCATGGGTTCTATAATCACTTAGGGTTCCCTGTTTTCCCACATTTGGGAAAGCAGAAAGCTGTTTTTTCACTATAATTAGGATGATAGTAGCACCCATTCTGGAATATGTTTCCTATTCTATATCAGAACATTGGAATCAGTCTGAAAAAGTCACCTAAATAAAAATTTGCTGCTTGGCTACTTGTGGGTTGACTGTTTACCTACATTTAGGTGTGCTACAGATTCTTACATGCTGTACAAAGTTGTTGAGGGGAAAAATGTTTTCAGTCACCTCTTTTGTTTAACTTCTGTTGACATTTACTTAATTTCTTTAACAGTACCACATGTGTTGACCTTTTAGTGAGAATTTGTCAGAAAGGCAGGGTAGATTGAAGCTTCTTTCCCAAGTTTGGATAAATGACCAGAAATGTGAACTCAATAAAAATCACCCGAATGTTTTCCTTAATTTAGGGAGAGTATGAATTACACATAATGTAAAACAGTAACGTGATTTAGATTAGGGTTTTGAATCTAAGGTAATGGTTATTTTTCTAAGAATGCAAGACCAAAAAAATGCTTCTGAGTGTGTTCTATTTCGTATTGAATGATTTCTTCATGATATAGTTCCATTGTTTTATGTGCACTTCATGAATTTCTAGGGCTATACTTCATAGCTGTAATCAAATATAAATATAAATATAACCTACTTTTTGAATTTTAGTAGTAACAACTTCACACCAATTTTTGAGTACTTTTGGGTACTAGGCTTTATGAGTGAGGCATTATTACTCCAGCTTCCTGGTAAGGAAGCTGGCATTTAAAGAGGTTGAGGAACTCCTTCAGGGGCACTCATTCCTCTCGCCCATATTTTTTTTTTAAGATTTTATTTATTTATTTGACAGAGAACACATGCATGGGGAATGGAAGGCAGAGGGAGAGAAGGAAGCAGGCTCTCCGCTGAGCAGGGAGTCCGATGCAGGCCTCGATCCAGGACCCTGGTATTGTGACCTGAGCCGAAGGCAGATGCTTGACACTTAACCAACTGAGACACCCAGGCACCCCTAGCCCATACTTATTGACCACTCTATGCCATACACCACTCTAGGTCCAAGGGATACAGGTGCGAATGAGATAGGCAAGACCGGAATGCTCAGGAGCTTACAATCTCAGATGAATAAAGATGTAAATGTAATTTCGTCTAGGAAGAAAAAAATAAAAGAATTGGTTGACATGGTGGCTGGTTCCAAGGGCCTGTTAGATGGGTTCATGTGGAAAGGGCTGTCTGAAGAGGTGACATTTGACCAGAGGCCAGAAGGAGAGGTCACATAATGTCAGAGGCAGGATTCCATCCCAGGTCTGTCTGATCCTAAAGCTATCCTAGTATCCGTTCTGTGAAATTTACAGGAATTCCCTACTTCAGTACATAATGTATATCTGGTCCTGAGAGGCAAAAAATATAATAAGCTTTGATTTAGATTTGTGTGGAAGCTGCCTCATTCTCATGCAGGCAGCCCCAAAAGGGGCGTTGGAATCTTCATAAGGCCCCAGGCACCAAGGGGGCAGAAAGCCAAGGCTTAAAACAACAATAATCATGTGTTTTCTCATGGTTTCTATAGGTCAGGAATTTAGTGCATAGTGGAGATGGTTTGTCTCTACTCCACAATGTTTAGGCCAGGGGTTCTCAACTAGGGGCAACCCCCCCTCCGACACTGCAACCCCCCCCCCCCCCGGGGCCATTTAGAAATGTCTAGAGGCATTTTTTGTTGTTAAAACTTCGGGGTTGCTGCTGTTACCTAGAGGATGGAAGCCAGGGATGCTGCTAAATATCCTATAGTGTACAGGGGATCCCAAAGAATTACCTGTCCAAAATGCCCATAGTGGTAGGGTTGAGAAAACTCTACCCTAGGGCTTCTGCTGGAAAACAAGGAGCCAGAATCATCTGAAGTCTTGTTCATGTTGATGGTTGGCTCACAGGGGCTGTCAGCCAGAACAAGATGACCTTGCCATGTGACCTAGGGCAAGAGTTGAGAGAAGAGAGCAAACACATGTGAGTTAGGTGCGAATCATGTTGCCTTTCATGACTTAGCATGTCATGTTCATGTGTCCTGTTGGTTGATGTCACAAAGTACCCCCAGATTCAAGGGGTGGGGAAATAGACTGTTGTGGTTATTTTTGGACAATATAATCTACCACGGCAAGTCCATTGCTTTCCCTTCCCACCAAAGGGGTAAGAAAGAAAAGAGTAAAAATGAGCAGGAATGGGAAGGGGAAGTTGGGTCAGTAAATACAACCGTAGAAGCCACTGAAACCACGGAGGTATAGTGGCCCAGCCCTGCGCAAGCAACAGTTCTTGGCTAGGCAGTGGGTTTGGGTTGGCCAGGAAGAACTCTGATTTGGGAGACATTGCCATGTGAGGTCTGCCCAGCACCGTGATGGCAATCTGTGAAAAGCTGAATTCTGTCTACGCAAGCTAGCTCAGGTGTATCATGTGCTAAAGAGCGAGGTAAAGGGCGCCTGGGTGGCTCAGTCGTTAAGCGTCTGCCTTCAGCTCAGGTCATGATCTCAGGGTCCTGGGATCGAGCCCTGTTTCGGGCTCCCTGCTCAGCGGGAAGCCTGCTTCTCCCTCTCCCACTCCCCTGCCTGTGTTCCTGCTCTCGCTATCTCTCTCTCTGTCAAATAAATAAATAAAATCTTAAAAAGAAAAAAAAGCGAGGTAAATGAAAATCCAGTGCCTAGAAGGCAAGGACTGTCTGCAGAACGCTCCCTTGTTACAGTTATTTCAATTGTGGACATCTTTTCAAAGTCAAGTATTCAGTTCACAGGAGACTGTTAACCAGAAGTCTTGGCTTAACATCAAAAATGTTTTAATTATGGGCGCCTGGGTGGCTCAGTCGGTTAAGCGACTGCCTTCGGCTCAGGTCATGATCCCGGGGTCCTGGGATCGAGTCCCCCGTCGGGCTCCCTGCTCTGCAGGGAGCCTGCTTCTCCCTCTCCCACTCCCCCTGCTTGTGTTCCCTCTCTCGCTGTGTCTCTCTGTCAAATAAATAATAAAAATAAAATCTTTAAAAAAAATGTTTTAATTATAATAGCATATATTAACATTTAACATTGCGGTGTTTTTTTTTTTTTTTTTTTTACAAAATAACTTGTCTTAGAGAAAGACAAATTTATATTTCACTTTTGTGTTTTAGATTTTGCTAAGCATGTTGACTTTCTAGAAGCCATAAGTAGTGCCTTGAGGGCCCTTTTGCAAACAATGGCCTCCAAGAACATTTCTCAGGTAAGATTTTTAAAAAATTTTATATGAAACCCGCAAAGATTCCGTATTATGGAAGCAAAATTCATTACTTAACTGTTTTTTTTTTTAAGTATTTATTTCTATTATAAGAGTAATGTATGATCCTTGTAAAAAGAAAGCAAAAATGCTTAAAATAAAAAATAAAATATTTTGCTTCTTCCCACCATTGCCACTAACACACAGATTTTTTTATCTTGACATACCTGTCATAAATATTTTCTCTGAATGTCACTTGTCTTCTTCAGTAACATTTTACAGAAATTATCAAGCATGCCCACTGACCCTCCACAGTGATCCATCGGCATCTCTGTGATAGGTACTTTCCCACTTGTATTCTTTACTTTTTATTAAGGAAATTTTCAGACGTCTCTAAAAGCACAGATGATAGTATCATGAACCACAAGGGTCACAGAGTTGGCAACATCCTGGCATTCTTGTTCTCTTCATCTCCCTTACACTTTTGTTTTTGTTTCCTGGACTGCTTTAAAGCAAATCATGTTCCTTCACTCATAAGTATTTTATTACATGCTTCATTATGTGTCTGTGACAGAAAATGGACTTCTAAAAAACTTAACTACAGTACCATTACTCCCAAATTAACAGACATTGCTTAATTATCATTTGATATACAGCCTAAGCTCAGTTTTTTCTGATTGCCACAAAAATGTCTTTTTCAGTTGTTTTATTCAAATCAGAATCCAAATGCTTTTGGTTGATACTTTGGTTTAAAAAAAATTTTTTTTTAAAGATTTTATTTATTTATTTATTAGAGAGTGAGCGAGAGAGAAACAGCATGAGAGGGGAGAGGGTCAGAGGGAGAAGCAGGCTCCCCGCTGAGCCGGGAGCCTGATGTGGGATTCCATCCCAGGACCCCGGGATCATGACCTGAGCTGAAGGCAGACGCTTAACCAACTGAGCCACCCAGGCGCCCAAAAAAATTTTTTAACGGCTTTAGTGAGATTTAATTCACATACCAACCATACAATTCACCCATTTAAAGTGCACAATTCAGGGGCGCCTGGGTGGCTCAGTTGGTTAAGCTTCTGCCTTCTGCTTAGGTTGCGATCCCAGGGTCCTGGGATCGAGTCCCGCATCAGGCTCCCTGACCAGTGGGGAGTCTGCTTCTCCCTCTGCCCCTCACCCCGCTTGTGCTCTTTCTCACTCTCTCTCTCTCAAATAAATAAAATCTTTAAAAAAAAAATAAAGTGCACAACTCAGTGGTTTTTAGTATATTCACAGATTCTTAAATCTCTTAATTTAAAATATTCCCCCCACCAACCTCCCTTTCCCTGTATTATTTATTCATTGAAGAAGCTGTCATTTGTCCTGTAGAAGTTTTCCCATTATGAGATTTGGCTAGCTTCTCACGATGGTATTGTTGACATGTCCCTGTCTTGTCCATATATCCTATAAACTGGGAACAGGATCAGATTTTTTGGCAAGAATAATTCACAGTGCTGTATATATTTTTTACTTTTATATCACAAATTATATATTTTCATAAATTAGTGATGTTAAGATTAATCAGTGGATTCAGGGCACCTGGGTGGCTCAGTCGGTAAAGCGGCTGCCTTCGGCTCAGGTCATGATCTCGGGGTCCTGGGATTGGGTCCCTCATCAGGCTCTGTGTTCAGGAGGGAGTCTGCTTCTCCCTCTTCCTCTGCCCCTCCCCTGACTCATGTGTTCTCTCCCTCTCTCAAGTAAATAAATAAAATCTTTTTTTATTTTTTAAAAGGTTTTATTTATTTATTTGACAGAGAGAGACACAGTGAGAGAGGGAACACAAGCAGGGGGAGTGGGAGAAGCAGGCTTCCCACGGAGCAGGGAGCCTGATGTGGGGCTCGATCCCAGGACCCTGTGATCATGACCTGAGACGAAGGCAGATGCTTAACAACTGAGCCACCTAGGCGCCCCTAAAATCTTTTTTTAAAAAAAAGTATTAATCAGTGGATTCACCATTTTATCAGTGGTGCAAAATGGAGACATCTTAATTTTGTCATTTCTTTTACGTTTATTAGCTGTGATTCTTCTCTAAGTAAGAACTTTCTGTCTCATCAGTTATTTGGTAACTTTGAAATAAAGTTCATACCAAAAAGATAGGATTTTTCCAGAATAATAAATTAGTGCCCTTAACAATCTCTAAAAGTGATCAGTGAGGTTTTTTTTTTTTCCAGTGAGGTTTTTTTAAAATATCATTATGAACTTGTGGGGTTATTTTGTTTGTTTTGTTTTTAAGATTGATTGATTTGAGAGAGAGAGCACAAGTGGGAGGGGGAGAGGGAGAGAGAATCCCAAGCAGATTCCCCACTGAGCACAGAGCCCGACTTGGGGCTCGATCTCACAACCCCTCTAAGACTGTATAGGCAAATTGCTGTGTTTTAAAGTTACTTGACAAAGTTCTCTTTGTGACTTGTTATAAAGTTAGCTTCAGTTGTTTTAGCTTTCATTTTTTTTTTAGCTTTCCTTTTTTTTAAGAAACTTATTTTTTTTGCTTTAATTTCTATTTTTTAATTATATAAAATATTTACACAGTTTCAGAGTTAAAATTGAAACAAGATATATTCAGGGAACTATATGGTAGATACATACAATGGAATATTATTCAGCTTTAAAAAGGAAATTCTAATACATACTACAACATGGATGAATTCTTGAAGACATGACATTAAGTGAAATAAACCGAGCACAAAAGGAGACATACAGTATGATTCCATATACAAGGGACCTAGAATAGTTAAATTCATAAGGACAGAATGTGGAACAGTGGCTGCCAGGAGTTGGGGGAAGGGAGGAGTAGGGACGTACTGTTGAATGGGACAGTTTCAGTATGGGATGATGAAGAACCTCTGGACATGGATGGTGGTGATGGCTGGTGGTACAACAGTCTGAAGGTACTTACTGCCACTGAACTGGACGCTTAAAAATGTTTTCAGCTGCAGGCAAGAGATCGTGGCTAAGAATGGCTTAATAATAAAGGTATTTCAGGGGCACCTGGGTGGCTCAGTCAGTTAGGCATCTGCCTTCGGCTCAGGTCATGATCCCGGGCTCCTGGGCTCTCTGCTCAGTGGGGAGTCTGCTCCTCCCCCTGCCCACACACCCCCACATCCCCACCCTGGCTCATGTTTGCTTTCTCTCTCTCTCAAATAAATAAATCTCTTTTAAAAAGGTTAAAATGAGGGGCGCCTGGGTGGCTCAGTCGGTTAAGCGACTGCCTTCGGCTCAGGTCATGATCCCAGGGTCCAGGGATCGAGCCCCGCATCGGACTCAGCAGGAAGCCTGCTTCTCCCTCTCCACTCCCCCTGCTTATGTTCCCTCTCTCGCTGTATCTCTCTCTGTCAAATAAATAAAAATCTTTAAAAAAAAAGGTTAAAATGGCAAGTTTTACCAAAAACAATTTTATTTATTTATTTATATTTAGTCTAGCTTCTGTCCCTTTGCCCCTCTTCTTTCGGGTAACCGTCCTTTTTTGTGTTTTGATTTATCATTCCATTGTTCTTATTTTGAAAACATAAGCAAATACGTAGGCATGTGTATTTCACCCCTTTTGTTAAAAGTAGTGCTTCTGCACCTTGCTTTCTTTTTCTCCCTTATTAATCATTGTAGTATACAGGTATCTTCCTCATTTCTTTTTTACAGCTTCACATTCTATTACTCCATCGTGTAGGTGTTCCTTATTCATTCAGCCCTGTTGATGGGTGTTCTCATTTCCAGTCCTTTGCTATTAAAATAGAACTGCAGTGAACAGCCTTTTTACAGATGCTTTTTGTGTTTTTGCCATTGTGTCTTCGAGAGAGTGAGTCCTAGAAGTGGGCTTGCTGAGTTGGAGAATAGATGGGATTGGTGATTTTTGCTAATTGCTGTGGTCCCCTCCTTAGAATTTGAGGCATTTTGAATTTCCTACAGCATTGCTTGAGAGTGCCATGTTTTGCTATAGCTTCAGAAGCAGAGTTGTCAAAATGTTAGATTTTTACCAGTTTGATAGTTGAGACATATCTCAATTTTAATTTGCATTTGTCTTACAATATGAGATTGGATGTCTGTCTCTTTATGTGCTTTAAGGGCCTTTGCATTTTTTTTTCTGTAACGGTTCTTTTGCCAGTTTTGCTATTGGGTTGGTGGTCTTTTTCTTTGTATATAAGAGCAAATCCTAGGGCCTTGCCCCCAATCCACTGAGGCAGAAACTTTGAGGAGGGGCCCAGTGATCTATATTTTAACAAGTTCTCTGGGTGATGGGCATGCACACCAAGTTGAGGGACCCGTGTGCTAAACCATCCTTGCTCCTTCCTTTCTAAAATCTTCCAGTTTTGATTAACATGTCATTAGACCGTACCACCCACTTCTCTTGGTTATAGCCATCTACCATGCCCTGGGGCACTCTTTGTTCCTTGAAGATTCCTGCTGTTGGGCATTATTACTCTTCACCAGTCCTGTCATGATTCTAGGTGACTTCAAGATCCACATAGATGCTCCCCCCAGTCCCTTGGCTTTGAAGTTCTTGGACCTCCCTTTCTCCAACGGTCTGGTCTTCCTTCTCTACCTTAGTCATTCCGTGGCCACACCCTGGAGCAGTGCTTCCCAAACTTTATCTTGTCCACAGTTTAACGAGAATGCCTCTGGTACTTTACTATCAAATATAGTATGTACTGTTGGCGTCTAGTCTATACTCTTTCGATTTTTTTTCTTTGTATATTTGAGAATTTTTTTCAAGAACGTAACTTTTGACCCTCAGTTTCTTTGACATGGGAATGGTAATAATGATGGGAGGATTAGAAAACCCTATACCGTAGGGCCTATGGGAATATAAAGTATTTTTATTGATTTTTCCATGATCTTCAGCAGTGGCTAACTGGATCAGCCTGACGTTTAAAGAGAATTATTCCCAGCTCATGCTCAGTTAATGTCTGGGCATTCATATATATTAAGACCATGAATTCTCAGGTTGGCTGTGTATTGGGCATGAGCATGGAATTTGAGGATTAGAAGGACCCTAGCTTTCTCATACTTTACAAGGAGAGGGAACCAGGGACCAGAGATGCTGAGTAACAGCACCAACAGTGGAGTGCAGCTGTCCTGCTCCCCTGTCCAGTTCTCTGCCTTGTCGGTGTGTGCACCTTGGGCAGCTTGCATTTGTGACTCATACTGGTAGTAAAGCAGCATGCCTCCAGCATTCCTGGCAGCCTTGTTCTGGCTGGGAGGAATGCCAGGGTTGGTGGGATTGTTTCCATTAGAGTATTTCCTAAGAAACCTGCACATATTAGCTGTTACCTTTCGATTGGCAGAAGCACTGCAGATGATCCGGAAATGAGTTTGATTTAGAACTGTTCAGTATTTCTATATGTAATAATATCTAATATTTACTAAGTTCTTGATATGCATTATTTAATCCTTTAGCAACTCTGCATGGTGACCGTTGTCCCTGTATCACTGATGGGGAAATGGAGAGACCTTTGTCAGGGGGGTGTCTTACGCAGGATTGCTGAGGGGTAAGGAGAGGAGCCAGGGTGTGAACCCAGGATGTCAGATCCCAAGCCCTTCGTCACCACACTGTGATAGCCTGGCAACACGATATTCGAATTCTCTGGTGATACCTGCACCCATGTGTGTGTTCAGATTAGTTTAGAATGAAAATTATCACTACGCAGCAGAAGCACTCTATAATTTAATGGTTTCTACAAGCTCTAATAATTTACTGTAACAGCATGACATCTGAGGGTGAGTTCTTAACTTGTACAGATTCAGCCAATTTTTATTAAAGCCACATATTCTTTGTACATTTTCAAAACATTTTATGATCAGTGTTAAAAAGAAATTAGGATCTCTTTAGTTTGTGTACATCTGACTGAAAGTTGTCTTTTTCTTTTTTAAGATCTTATTTGAGAGAGAGAGCACAAGTGGGGTGGGAGAGGAGGCAGAGAGAGAGGGAGAAGCAGACTCCCCACTGAGCAAGGAACCCAACGTGGGGCTCGATCCCAGGACCCCGGGATCGTGACCTGACCTGAAGGCAGACGCTTAGCTGACTGAGCTGCCCACGTACCTCCCAAAAGTCTTCTTTAAATGAAACTAATAGGAAACGAAGCCCCTCTTCTAGGCTTAACAGCTATGGTAGAGTGAGTAATGACAGTGACATGAACAGGCCTCATCTTCATTCAGGATTACCAGCTATACTGAGGAGTGATTAGAGTATATAATAACTTCTCTGTCGTTGACATTTCTGTCAGTCCTGTTGTGCATGCTCTTGGAATTGGTTGAGTTTAACACTATAAATACTCTTTTTCCTTTTCAACAGTGTATGACTCCCAACCAGCTGATGACACTATGCACAGCCGGCATTCATAGTAGTAATACTGGGGTTAGAGTAAATGTTGTTAGTATTTTAGGAATCACGGGCAGCGTCCTTGCCAAAGAAGATGGAACACTGGAAACTCTTAAGGTAAAACTATATGCTTCCAATGTAAAACATTAAATCATTAGAAACAGGGGGAAGAGTAACTGTTGGTGTGGGATTTTTAAAAACTTCTATGGACATCAGAAGAAGAAATTCTATCGAGAAGTTGCTTACTAAGGTACATTATTAAAATATGCCCTTTGGCTTGATCTGACTATAGGAATTAGGTGGGTACTTGAAAAATTGAGTTGCATTTTGCCACTTTATTCCTGAGGTACCTTTTCAGATATAAATTTGTCTTTAGTGAAAGGCCAAGTTCAGAATTGTCCCAGGTACCTCTGCGTTTGCTGTTGCATAAACTGTGTGCATATTCTCTGCTCCTACTGATGAAGGATCAGCTCACCAGTTGTCTTAGTACACCAGGCTAAAGTGCATTCTGAACAACACTGCACAGTCCGCTCTACTATCACTCTGTAAATTTTAAGCAGCAAACGCCCTAGGAACTCACTCAGCATATTTACTTCCAGCACTTTATCTCAGCACAGTTGCTCAGGAACTACACTGCTGGAGACCCAGCATCACTAGTAACTAAAAGGACCGTGGTAGTAAAATTACCCTTCATTGTGCTAATAATAATGGCTGAAATATTGATTACTAATTAATGGGTAATAAACCGACTATTGGACTTGCTGAGAACTTTACAACAATGACTTTTTTTTTTTTAAGATTATATTTATTTATTTGAGAGAGAATGAGGGAGAAAGAACATATGAGAGGGGATAGGGTCAGAGGGCGAAGCAGACTCCCTGCCGAGCAGGGAGCCCGATGCGGGACTCGATCCAGGGACTCCAGGATCATGACCTGAGCCGAAGGCAGTCACTTAACCAACTGAGCCACCCAGGCGCCCTTTTTTTTTTTTTTTTAAAGTAGGCTCCATGCCCAGTGTGGAGCCCGACATGGGGCTTGAACTCACGACCCTGAGGTTAAGACTAGAACCGAGATCAAGAGTTGAACACTTGGGGCACCTGGGTGGCTCAGTCCGTTAAGCAGCCAACTCTTGATTTCAGCTCAGGTCGTGATCTCAGGATGATGAGATCGAGCCCTGTTGGGCTCAGCGAAGAGTCTGCTTCTCTCTCCCTGTCTCTTTCTACCCCTCCCCTGTTGTGTCTCTCTAAAAAAAAAAAAAAAAAAAGAATTGGATGCTTAGCCAGACTGGGCCACCCAGGGGCCCCAATGATTGATGTTTTTTAAGAACCTTATTTTAGGGGTGCCTGGGTGGCTCAGTCATTAAGTGTCTGCCTTCGGCTCGGGTCATGGTCCCAGGGTCCTGGGATCGAGCCCCACATCGGGCTCCCTGCCCGGCGGGAAGCCTGCTTCTCCCTCTCCCACTCCCACTGCTTGTGTTCCCCGTCTCCTGTCTCTCTCTCCATCAAAAAAAAAAAAAAAAAAAAATCTTAAGAACCTTATTTTAAAAAGATGATACCTGCATGTAACAAAACATTCACAAAAGTAGACAAGAATATATAATGAAAGACTCATCTCCATTGCTAGCTTTCCAGCCCCCCACTTTGACTCTAGAGAGACAGCCACTGTGACTCCTTTCTTCTCTATTACTCTAGGAATTTTTGATAAGAAAAGACACATAAGTGAGAGAGAATATCGCCGTGTTGCTGTCTGTGTACACATATACAGATGAGCATGTGCATGTTAAATCCCTTCCTGCCCCTTAAGACTATAATTTCCAAGATCCACTTAGGAGCCGCAAGTTTTTCTCGGGCATAGCATGTGATTTTTAAAATGTTTTTTTGTTGGGGCGCCTGGGTGGCTCAGTTGGTTGAGCGACTGCCTTCGGCTCAGGTCATGATCCTGGAGTCCCGGGATCGAGTCCCGCATCGGGCTCCCTGCTCGGCAGGGAGCCTGCTTCTGCCTCTGACCCTCCCCCCTCTCATGTGCTCTCTCTCTCTTTCATTCTCTCTGTCTCAAATAAATAAATAAAATCTTAAAAAAAAAAAAAATCAAATGGCTATTTCCATGGAGAACCGACCTTTTAAAAAAAAAAAAAAAAAAAATGTTTTTTTGTTTTGTTTTTTGTAAAGATTTTATTTATTCATTTGAGAGAGAGACAGAAAGAGAGCAGAAGCAGGTTGAGAGGCAGAGGGAGAGGGAGAAGCAGACTCCCCACCGAGCGGGGAGCCCAACGTGGAGCTCAGTCTCAGGACCCTAGGATCATAACCTGAGCTGAAGGCAGACGCTTAACCGACTGAGCCACCCAGGTGCCCCTAAAATGTTTTTATTTAGTCACATTTCCAAGCAAAGTAGAAAGTACAATGAATTTTGTATACTAGTTAAGCATATTTAACAATCATTAATATTCTATCATATGCACTTCACACAGTTTCTTTGCTGGGTATGTTAAAGTATGTTAAAGTTAAAGCTCAGTATTAAAGACAGCATAGTATTTTGCCCTGTTGATTCAGTATGCATGTCTTAAAAATAGGGACAGTTTTGGGGTACCTAGGCAGCTCAGTCGGTTAAGTGTCAAGATTCTTAATTTTGGCTCAGGTCATGGTCTCAGGGTCCTGCGATTGAGCCCCTTGTCAGTCTCCCTGCTCAGTGGGGAGTCTACTTCTTGCTCTCCCTCTGCCCCTCTCCCCCCACTCTGTTTCTCAAATAAATAAATAAATCTTTAAAAAAAAAACAAGGACAGTTTCTTACATAACCACTATTATCACCCTTATACAATCAATCATCATTGTTAATGTCTTTTTTTTTTAATTTTAATTTTTAATTTTTTAAAAAAGATTTATTTGTGAGAGAGCGAGAGAGAACGCAAGCACTCAAGCAGGGGGAACAGCAGGCAGAGGGAGAAGCAGACTCCCCACTGAGCAGGGAGCCCGATGCAGAACTCGATCCCAGGACCCTGGGATCGTGACCTGAGCTGAAGGCAGACGCTCAACTGACTGAGCCAGCCAGGCACCCCATTTTTTTTTTTTTTTAAAGATTTTATTTATTTATTTGAGAGAGAGCACAAGCTGTGGGTTGGGGGGAGGGGAGGACTGGGTGGAGAGGAGCAGAGGGAGAGAGAGAAGCAGACTCCCCACTGAGCAGGGACCCTGACACAGGGCCCCATCCCAGGACCCTGGGATCAAGACCTGAGCCAAAGGCAGACGCTTAACTGGCTGAGCCACCCAGGTGCCCCCTCATTGTTTAATATGTCTTCTGCATGGCCCATCCTCAAGTGTTTCCAGTTGTTCCAAAAACATCTATTTACAGATCGTTTGTTTAAACGAGCATCTAAGTCAAGTCTACATGTTATGTTTGGTTTTGGATCGTCTAAGCTTTTCTCAATCTAGAAACTTCTCTCCCTAGCACTACCTCCCACCACCTGTTTTTTTTTTCCCTCCCTCCCTCCCTCCCTCCCTCCCTCCCTCCCTGCCTGCCTACCTGCCTGCCTCCCTGCCTTCCTGCCTTCCTGCCTGCCTTCCTGCCTGCCTGCCTTCCTTCCTTCCTTCCTTCCTAGCTCTATGCCCAGCATGGGGCTTGAACTCATGACTCTGAGATCAGGAATCACGTGCTCCACCGACTGAGCCAGCTGGGCACCTCTGCTACCAACTGTTTTTTCCTCAACTCCTGGGGGTGGTTGTCTCACAGTATCCAACCCTCTGGATTTGTCTGATTGCTTCCTTGTGGTGTTAAGCTTGTTCCTTTATCCTCTGTATTTTCTGCAAACTGGAGGTTAGATCTAAAGGCTGGATCAGATTCAGATTCAGGTTAATTTTTTTAATAAGACTAGTTCATAGGTGACAGTATGTGCTTCGTATTTTATTATAAGTTATTAACTCTAAATACTATCCTAGATGTTATCTAGAGTACTTAAATTCAGATAAGAAAATAGAGGTCCAGAGCGGGTAATGGACTTTCTAAGGGTCAGCCTGTTATTTATGTCACAGCTGGAGTTTGGACTCGCTGTTCTTAGCATTTCCACTCTCCCACCGATAATACCAGATGTGCACATCACCCTTAAGACATAAAGGGTGGAGCAGGACAGCCAAAACAAAGTAAGTTCACTCTTGAACAGTTCCTCACAGATTGGGAATGGCCTGTTCATTAGCTAGCTAATCATCACAGGGTGGATGGGTGTTAAAGATCATCACAGGGAATCAGAAAGAGATTAAGTGCTCTTTGTTTTTTTAATTGTCCTAGAGTGTTTTTCATATAATTTTATTTTTTCATATAATTTTAAAAGCATATTTTTTTTGTTGCAGATATACATCTGTATTTTGACACCACAGGGAAAGCCTTTTGAGGGAGATAGAGGGGAAATTTTAATTTCCAAAACCAATCTTTCATATATCATTTATGAATTTTAATTGATTTTATTTAGGAATATAAACTCTAATATAATTAATTTATCTTGTTGATATTATACTTGGTGTATTTATAAATATATGTGAAGTCTTTAATCTTTAGTTCTTTCAAAGTTTTTTTTTTTTTTTTTTTTTTAAGATTTCATTTATTTATTTGACAGAGAGACACAGCAAGAGAAAGAGCACGAGCAGGGGGAGTGGGAAAAGGAGAAGCAGGCTTCCCGCTAAGCAGGGAGCCCGATGCGGGGCTCAGTCCCAGGACCCTGGGATCACGACCTGAGCCGAAGGCAGACGTTTAACGACTGAGCCACCCAGGCGCCCCTAGTTCTTTCAGAGTTTTAATTTGTCTCTGGCATTTCTAAATTTTAAAATACCATGTGTGAATTGTTGCCACATTTAAAGTTAGTACTTATTTTGGAAACTGATGTTAGACTATTGGACATAACAGTGTGCCTTGTTGTCTCCAGACCATTGGGTGCTTTCTGCTTGAAGTTGCCACCAAAGATCCCTCCCTTGTGGTGGCAGGAGAAGCCTTGGATGCTCTCTTCGATGTTTTTGCAGATGGTAAAGAAGCTGAAAGGGCCTCAGTTCAGATTAAATTGTTACCTGCTCTGAAGGAATTCCAGCCAGTCTTCAAAATGAAGGTATGTAGCTGTTTTGTGCGTAAATGCTTAGGTCTCACCATCCTCCGAGAAGGGGGGCCTGTAGTTTCTTCCATGCAATCTCTGTGATTCATAGAGCGCTTCATCCCCAGAACTGAAGAATGCTTGTTGGCTGAGTCAGAGCTAAGGCCTTTCTGTTGAATCACTGTGACTTGGGCCAGAATGGTGTGGGCACGGTCCCCTTTCTAGAAGAGTTCAGTAATGCTCACAGTGCTTGTGGAGAAGCACCGCAGTCTGTGGCCTACAAAGCACTTTCGTATACGTTGTGAATTTATTTTATGTCGTTACAGCTAATACATTACAGCTTGATTTCAGTGTTATGAATATTTCCCTTTGGTGCTCTGAAAAAAAGGGCAAACTCCAGGCTGGTCTCTGTCGGAGAATGTAGCTCCCTTCATTTACCCTTTTATTTATTTTTTTGTTTCACCAGAATCATCAAAGCTAACTTTGAGTCAAAAAGTAATTTTCAGTAACTTGGTGGCCAGGGGAAGGCACCAGGAATTTTAGAAACAGCCTTGAATCCTATGTCTATAAGTTTACCATTCTCCAATTATCTAAATCTCTATTTCTAGGGGCGCCCAGCTGGCTCAGTCAGTGGAGAATATGACTCTTGATCTCCGGGTCATGAGTTTAAGCCCCATGTTGGGCATAGAGTTTACTTAAAAAACAAACCAACAAACAAAATTTCCATTTCTAAATTATGTCATTTTGAGAAATAAAAATGTTTGTATTTTTTGCTTTTAGATTTCAAATTAAACATTTGTTTTTAAATCTTTGCCAAGAAAATAGAGGTTTGGATGAAAACTTAGCTTACTTCTGTTGTTTTCCAATATGTATATTTTGTTTTTGTTTTTGTTTTATTTGAGAGAGAGAGAGAGAGCGGGGGGAGGAGCAGAGGGAGAGGGACAAGCCGACTCTGCTGAGTGCGGAGCTGGACACGGGCCTCAATCTCAAAACCCTGAGCTGAAACCAAGAGTTGGAAGCTTAGCTGACTGAGCCACCCAGGCGCCCCCAATATGTATTTCTTTTATCTAACAAGCTTCTAATGCAGAATTGATTTCTCAAGGAGAGAACTCTGTGATAATTTTTTAGGAGAATATGATTGTATGTCTAGTAACTTAAATTTTCTGAAGTTTTTTTTAAGGACGAAATAATTTTCTTTAGAAAACTAGCAACACAAACCATAAACATTCCATGTCGTAGTTACATCTAAAGTCAGTGTTGGTTTAAGGACATCAGTATTGGTTTGTTTTTAATGTTTTCATGTTTGGGCGTCTTATATTTAAAAAATGTAATCATAGTGGCTAATCTTTATTGAGTTAAGATTCACCAATAGGTAACTTAAGTCTAGGGTAAACAATTGAACAGTTTACCCTTAATTACGCTTTGTTCAAGCCTGTAGGTTTTTTTTTTTTTTGCTTTTTTTTTTTAATTGAGATACAGTTGACATATTACATTATATTAGTTTTAGTGGTTCATAGTGATTTGATACATGTACCTATTGGGAAATAATTACTACAGTAAGTTTAGTTAAATCCATTACCACACAGAGTTGGAAATTTTTTTTCTTGTGATGAGAACTTTTAAGCTCTACACTCGTAGTAATTTCCAAATATACAATCAGAGTCACCATGCTGAACATTACATTCCCATGACCTATTTAGCTTATAACTGGAAGTTTGTGCCTTTTGACTCTCTGTTCATCCATGTTTGTCTGTTCTTTAAGAAGTGAGAGGTTTTATTCCCTTTATTTTCTGTCTCCTTGGTAACCAAATTGAGTGACGTTTCTCCACGTAAAGACAGACGTGCATTAGTATTTCCCCCCTTTGTTATCCAAAAGGTAGCCTAATATATTCACAATCCTGTACTTAGTGTGTTTTCTCTTAACACTATCTCCTAGAGATATTTCCATACCAGTACGTGGTGGGTATCCACAGTGTTCTTAAAGGGTGCAGGCAGGCCCTTGGAACATCTGAAAAAGGAGTCTGCACGGTAAGGAGAAAATATGCCCTATTTCTCTGCAGCTGCAGGGAAAGCAGATATAGTTGAGAATTCAGCCTGCAGAAGCAAGTGTTCGGAGAGGAGTTATGTAAACTATGAACCAGCAAAACAACCCCTAACCACTGGGAGGGCTGTTCTGATTGATTTGCCTACTTACTATGCATTGCTATGGTAATGATGTTTCACTAAGTGTTTTTCTTTTCTCAAAGGTCTAAAGCCCTAATGAAATTTCTTTGTTAGCCAGAATGGCAGCTTGTAGTTTTTCGTATGTTCTTCTGTGAATGAAGCCACAATTGCATTAGAGACTGTCAGGTATATTTTTAGCCCCAAGTTGTATTTCAATATGATACAATGCATTTTACTGAAGAACTTCTCCAGGGCACTGGCTCTCAGGAATGCCCTGTGATCAGCAGCATCAGGATCACCTGGTAACTTGTTACAAATGCAAATGCCCAGGCCCAACTCCAGACCTACTGAAAATCAGAAATGGTGGGTGGGCCCTGTTTTTTAACAAGCTTTCCAGAGATGATACTGTTGCTAAAATCTGAGAACTGCTGCTCTAGACTAGAGGTGAAGTCTAGTTCACATAGCGTAAAACTTACTGTTTTAAAGTCTACAATTCAGCCGTTCTTGGAACGATCATTTTTAAAAGGTGCATAATCTTAATTTATCTTTAGGGCTCACACTCTGTATTCTTTTACCTTGGAAAGCGAAAATCTTTCACCAAATTCTGGCAGCTCTTTGTTCTGAAAAGAATACGCCCCAAATCAAATGCTTTCTTATCTAAAGGAATTAGTAATGTATACCAAATCACGTATGATTTTTTGGCAGATACGAAAAGAAGGGAGAGGTAAATACAGTCCAGATCAGCTGTGTGTTCTCGACAATGTGAAGATGAATTTGAGAAGGTTTGTCGCTTATCAAGAAACTGTTGAGAAAAGACTGACTACTTGAACCATTGAGAGAGACCAGTTCTCGCCCCAAGTGTTCAATGCTAAAGAGTACTAAAGTATTTCCTTGGAGTGTATGTGTTTCTAAAAGTCATTTTTTAAATCCCCGTATCCTGTACATTCATTTGAAGTTTATAAAAACTTCAAAACCTCTCAGAAACTCTTTTAAGCCGTGGGATCTCTGTGGCATTTCTAGTATTCTCTAAATTATGTTTCCAGCATGTTTTAATCACTGGAAACATGAAGAGTGGAAGAGTAGAAACAGAAAGGAATCTCAGGTGGTTCTTCGTGAGCAGCAAAGAACCTCCCAAACAATCATGTTTTCCTTGAATTTTGCAGGAAAGGAAAATCCAAAGCATTGCTTGGATGCTCTTTTAAGCAAGTATCATTTTATACGTGCTGCCAAAGCTAGCAAGCATCATTTTATATTAGCTAAATCTCTAAACTGAAATATGAAAACAAGCTTTATTAAAGTTTTTTGGTATGAAGTATACCAATTACATTTCCCCTTTGTGCAGAAGTGAATGAGTTGAGTTTGTATTCCACTATTTAGTAGAATATTCTGAGGAATTCGTGAGGTCATTGTCAGCCTCCGTACAAACGGAGCTGATCACTTACTGCTTTGTAACAGCACTCCATGTTTAATTTGATGTGGAATCAGAATTAGAAGGAAATATTTTTTAATAAATAACTTTTTAATTGCAAGCTTTGTGTCTTACAAAGTCTTTTTAAAAATCCCAGATAGCCCTGTTCTGGGTTTTTCACTTGGTAACGGATATAGCTTTGACTATATGGGAGATACTAAAAACAAGACTGACAGCAAGAATCTCCAGCATTACTCTCAATGTCCTTGCATTAATAGGGTGACAGCTGGAGCGAGGGGTGGGGGAGTTTCAGTACCTCATTGTCTGAGAGGCGGGTGGGAGGGGGGCGTGGGGAGCCTGGACCAGCTCCATTGTCCATGCATTTGCTTGATCGGAAGAGTTGTCAATGAAGATTTTCAAATCTTCCCACAGTTGATCCCAGTTGTCCTGTTAAATGGCCCAATACCCAGACCTTTCTCGTCTAGTTAACATCCATCACCTCACACAGTTAAGTGTTTTTTTTCTTGTGATGAGAACTTTCAAGATTGACTCTCTTAAGTAACTTTCAAATATACAATACAGTATTGCTGTCTTCACCATGCTGTATATTACATCTCTTACTTCTTATAACTGAAAGTTTGTGTCTTTCGTCTCCTTTCCCCCATATTGCCTTCTCCCCCACCCACCCCCGACATGCACCTCAGGCAACCACCAGTATGTTCTTTGTGTCTATGAGCTTGGTTTTTTTGTTGTTGTTGTTGATTCCCTGTATATGTGAGATCATACACAATTTGATTTTCTCTAACTTACTTCACTTAGCATAATGTCCTCAAGGTCTGTACATATTGTCGCAAATAGCAGGATTTCCTTCTGTCTCTTTGTTGCTGAATAGTGTTCCATTGTGTGTGTGTGTACAGACACTGTTTACTCTTTATTCATCCATTGATGGGCACTTAGGTGGTTTCTGTGTCTTGGCTGTCATAAATGCTGCGATGAACATGAGGGGTGCAGGTATATTTTTGAGGTAGTGTTTTAGTTTCCTTTGGATATATACGCAGAAGCAGAATTGCTGGGTCATGTGGTAGTTCTATTTTTAATTTTTGAGGAATGTCCATATTGTTTTCATCACTGGCTGCACCAACTTACATTCCCACCAACAGTGCTGAAGGGTTTTCTTTTCTCCACATCCTCGCCAACACTTGTTATCTCTTGTCTTTTTGATAATAGTGTTTCTTGCTAGGTGCGAAGTGGTATCCCGTTGTGGTTTTGAGAGAAGGATTCTTCCAATGAAGAAAAGTTTCAGAGTTCTCCCTGCTTCAGATTTTTAGAGAATAGAATTGTTTTCAAGAAGAATAAAATTTCCGGTTTTAGCACAGGGCTAGTAGGCTCTTGATACAATATTTGTTGAATGAATAAATGTTAGCGAGTTTCTGTTTCATTAAGCAGCCTCTAAAGCAGTTGTTGAATTCAGAATCGTCCTATAGAATAGTAGAAGGTGAATTCTTACATTGAAAATGTGCCATCCAGGGGCGCCTGGGTGGCTCAGTTAGTTAAACATCCAACTCTTGATTTTGACTTAGGTTGTGATCTCAAGAGTTGTGGGATCAGGCCCTGCATCGTGATCGTGATCTGCACTGGGATGGAGCCTGCTTAAGATTCTCTTTCTCCCTCTACCTCTGCCCCTCCCCCTGCCTACTCCCTTAAAAAAAAAAAAGAAGAAGAAGAAAATATGCTATCCAGAAATCCAGAAATTTTAGACTTTGAGGCATTGATAGTTTGGCTTATATTGCTACATTTAATTTTGCTATTCAAACAACAGGGAAAGATAGGAAAAGATTAAATATACTTTATGACTCTGTTTACATAATAGCTCAGTAGATCACGCGAATATTATTCATGGCACGTATAATAGAACCTTTTTTTCCTGTAAGAATGTAGGGAAAAAATCTTTAAAATGTATTTATTTGGGGGCACCTGGGTGGCTCAGTCGGTTAAGCATCTGCCTTCAGCTCAGGTCCTGATCCCAGGGTCTTGGGATCGAGCCCCGCATTGGGCTCTCTGCTCTATTTTAAGTGTTGAAGTATGAACTCATGTGAGATCCTTTGTTTTAGGAGGTATTTTTAAGTATTCAACCTACCATGGCATATTTGCCCAAGGAAATAAAAATCACTGCTTTACTTCTCATTTTTTAAACTTTTTTGGGGGGGAGGGGACTACTCATTTTATTTTAAGATAGAATTGACTTTTTTTTTTTTAAAGATTTTATTTATTTATTTGACAGAGAGAGATACAGTGAGAGAGGGAACACAAGCAGGGGGAGTGGGAGAGGGAAAAGCAGGCTTCCTGCAGAGCAGGGAGCCCGATGCGGGGCTCGATCCCAGGACCCCTGGATCATGACCTGAGCTGAAGGCAGACGCTTAACGACTGAGCCACCCAGGCGCCCCATGATATAATTGATTTTGAAATATCAGTCATTTAATTACATTTCCTTATTTGCAATTTTATCTTTTGCTTTTATTTAGCCTTTCAAAGAAATACCTTTGAGTTGTCAAGATAGGGAAGGGTCCTTATCTCTTCAGCAGTCCTGTTCACTCAGTTCTGTTGTAGGCTTGCTTCCTGCCTTTTTAAAATTGCATGGACCAGTATTTGATTGTATTTAACCAATATGTAGGACATGAGCAGTTTTAGAACTCACTTCACAATATCCAGAAATTCTTTCTTTTCAGCAACAATAGTAAAATTGCTCTATAGTATTTTAAATATCCACTTTTGGCAGAAGACTCCCTTTCTCTGCCATTTTATTTTTATAAAATATGGATTTCTCGTACCTATCTAATCCATACAATCTGTCTCCTCCGAAAGAATGTCTGTCATCATCTCTTACAGCTTCGAAATAAGTCTTCTAAGTAGACTATGATACCAATAGTGTCTGTTACCAAAGAAAGTCTTGGTTTTTTGGATGATTCTGCCAAAGGACTTAGAATGGTGTGGAACCAAACACATGTCAAGGGTCAGTTTGCATATTTGTGGTGGCATCAAGAGGCCTGTGGCCAAATGGTGTCTTCATTTTGGGGGCAGCTTCTTCTTAGACCATTCCTGTGGCTGCCCTGGGTCCCTGGTGCCCTTTGTCTGCCATTTCCTGTCCACTTGCAGAACCTGATCCTCCTCCCCTCTCTTCAATTTTGTGACCCTCCCTAGAATTTTATAATAAACTTTATTTTTTGATAGCCATGATGAGTTTTTGCTGGTTATAGCTGAAAAATCCCTGATTAATACTATATCTTTCTAGAAGTTTTTCTGGACTTACCCATCTAAACATATATGAATACACTGTATCTATAATGGGAACATCATGTTCTATAACTTGGATTTTTTTCTTTAACAGTAATTTATGGATATATTGTTATGTCAGAATCATGGTTAGGTCTTAACGGTAGATGTTTCTTCTTATAAAATGAAAAAGTACTTCATTTCTACTGGATATTCTGTTTGATCTTAGTTTGATAGGTTGAGGTAAAGTTTGCTTTTCTCAGCTGGTTCCATTTTTTTTTTTTTTTAAGATTTATTTATTTATTTTAGAGAGAGCAAGAGAAAGTGCTTGAGTGGGGGGAAGGGCAAAAGGAAAGGGGGAGAGAGAGTCTCCAGCAGACTCCCCACTGAGCGTGGAACCTGATGTGGGGCTCCATCTCACAACCCTGAGATGACCTGAGCCCGAAACCAAGAGTCAGACGCTTAACCGGCTGAGCCACCCAGGCGCCCCTACAGCATTTTTAAATGTTCTTTGGAGTCTTCCAGTGGTTTGGAGAATAGAATCTTCTCATTTGTTGAACCTAATCCCAAACTTGTATAAAAAATAGACCCATAGAAGCTATAGGATGAGCACCAAAGTTTTTTAAAAATCCAGTACTTGTTTTACAGTAGTAATTCTTACCCTTTTCAGGTCATTAATTTTACTGAGAATCATAGACTCCTCAACTAAATGCACCGCATTTGTTATCTTTTGTGTAACAAATTACCCCAAAACTGGTAGTTTAAAATAACAAAATTTATTTTCTCTCAGTTTCTTTGGGTCAGGAATTGAGGAGCAGCTTAACTGGGTGGTTCTTCCTCAGGGTCTTACAAGGTTGCAGTAAAGATGTTGGCCACGGTTGCAGTCAACTGAAGTCTTGACTGGGGCTGGAAGACTTCTTCCAAGGTGGCTCGTTCACATGGCTGTTGGCAGGAGGCCTCTGTTCCTCACTGTGCGTGTCATCATGACATAGCACCTGGCTGCCCCCAGAGTCAGTATCCGAGAGAGAGAGAGGAGAAAGCTAGTTTCAGAAGTGACGCACCATCAGTTCTGCCACATTTTATTTGTTGTAAGTCACTGAGTCCAGTGCACACTCAGATGGAGGAAGATTAAGTTCCACTTCTTGAAGGGTGGGGTATCAAATAATTGGTGGACATATATACATATATGTATATAATTTTTTTTTTTTTTTTTTTTTTTGAGATTTTAAATAGTCTCTACACCCAATGTGGGGCTTGAACTTAGAATTCCAAGATCAAGAGTTGCATGCTCCGGGCGCCTGGGTGGTTCAGTCGGTTAAGCGTCTGCCTTTAGCTTGGGTCATGATCCCAGAGTCCCAGGATCGAGCCCCGTGTCAGGCTCCCTGCTCAGTGGGGAGCCTGCTTCTCCCTCTGCCCCTCACCCCACTAGTGCGCTCTCTCTCTCTCAAATAAATAAAATATTTATTTATTTTTTATTTTTTATTTATTTATTTTTTTAAAGATTTTATTTATTTGACAGTGAGAGATACAGCGAGAGAGGGAACACAAGCAGGGGGAGTGGGAGAAGCAGGCTTCCCGCCGAGCAGGGAGCCCGCTGCGGGGCTCGATCCCAGGACCCTGGGACCATGACCTGAGCCCAAGGCAGTTGCTTAACCAACTGAGCCACCCAGGCGCCCCCCATGTTATTTTTTCTTCACAATGGAGTGGAAGTAGTCTTTTTGAAACATGAACTTACTCAAGTTTCTTCCTTGCTTTTATGCTCAATCACTTCAATGGTTCCCATTACCCACAAGCTATAAAGTTTAAAATCCTCACCATATCCTGCAAGTAGCATGACCCCTGGGCTAGGTTTGCCTGATAGAGTCCAGATTTGTGCCTGTTGGCCCCGCCTAATTATCGACAGGAGTCTGACTGCCAAGACGACCCTGGATGAATATCAAAATGAATTGATGGGATAGTGTGAGATCCGGGATTGGGTGTGGGACCAGGATAGAAACAGCTATAATGAACAAAACAGACAACTGACCAAGGTGAATTTGCAAAGTGGACTAGATAACAGCGATTTATCAATGTTCAAGTCCCTGATTCGATCACTATTTATGGACGAGAATATCCTTGTAAAGGGACAGGAGGTCTCTGACTTTCTCTCCAATGATTCAGGGGAAAAAAAATTTATATAAACAGAGAGAAAGAATAATAAAGCAAATAAGACAAAAGGTAAATAAGTAGTAAATTGGGAAAGGGTACATGGGACTTCTCTGAACTATTTTTGTAACTTCTCATTGTTTGAAATGATATGAAAATGAAAACGTAGGAAACTAATATGTAAAAGGCTGAAAAAGCAAGTGCTCCAGTATTGACATTAAATGATGTGGTTATCCAACCCACGACTCCTTATGTCGTCTGGTTCTGCTTGGCCCTCTGGTCTCCCACTCTGTTCTCTGCCTCACTCAGTAAGCGTCACCCATTCTGCCCTTTATTCAGTGGCTTGAGCGTGCCCTGCTCCTTTGCATCACATGCATGTGCATACCCATTGCTGGGCTTCTTTTCCTATTTCATCTAGTTAACTCCCGAGTCATCCTTCAAAACTCAGTTCAGGGGTATGTGGTTGGCTCAGTCAGTAGAGCATGAGACTCTTGATCTTGGAGTTGTGGGTTGGAACCCCATGTTGGGTGTAGAGATTACTTAAAAATAAAATCTTTAAAAAAAAAAATTCAATCAGTAATTCCCACAGGGAAACTTTCTCTAACCATTTAGACAAGATCAGGGGTCAGTGTTCTAGACACTTAAGAGCATCTTGTATCATATATTTACCCTTTCTTCATATATAGCACTTGATTCTTGATCAGATTTATTGAAGCTCCTGTGTGCTGGGCATTCTGCTAGCTATTGAGGACACCAAGGTAAGCAAATACAGTCCTTGTCTTATAGAGCTTAGGGGCTAGTAGGAGACAGATAGAATCTATGTAAAATTACAAGTGACAAGTGCTAAAAAGAGGGTACGTGAAGCTATGAGGCCACACTGGAGACCAGGAAAGACCTCCTGGAGAAGTGATAGAAGCAGTTAACGGGGGGATGAAGCAGGGAGAATCGTTTCCAGAGGGAGGAAACAGCATATACAAAGATCCCTGGGCCAGAGAGAGTGAGACAAGGATGAGGGGCCAGTAGAAGCTCCCGTGTGGTAGGTGTTCATTGTAAGGTGTGACCAGTGAGACAGGTGGGGGCCTGACCGCCAGGGTTTTTAAGATGTTACATCTTTATCCTATAAGCAATGGGAAGATGAAGTCCCTCAAATATTTTTTAACAGAGAGCAATAGAGAGGAGGGATGATATGATCAGACTAAAATTTTGGAAACCTCTGCTCTGGCTGCGGTGTGAAGAAAAGATTAGAGGTGAGCCAGAGGAGAAGCAGGTGGACCAGCCAGGAGGTTACTGGGGTGGTTTGGGAGATCGATGGTGTTGGTTCCGATCAGTGTGGTGTTGATGAAGTAGAAAGATACAACAGCAGGTGGTAATGGATTAGACACAAGGGGGAAAACAGTAAGATGGAGGGAAGCGTCAGGGTTGAGTCAGGTTTCTGGCTTACATAACTTGTTGGATGGTGTTAACCATTTACCAAAATAGGAAACACCAGAGGAGGAGCAGGCTGGGGGAAAACCGATGAGTTTTTGATTTAAGTATCAGAGAAGATGTTTTTGAGTGCAAACAACAGAAAATGGGGATCCACTGTCTTAGACTGTAATGAACTTACTAGTTCACATAAAATCCGATGAGAGGGCTGGTTGATTCAGCAGCTCATTAGCATCATCAAATATTCAGTCTCTTCCCACATTTTTGCTTTGCCTTCTTCAGCACAGGGGCTATAGCTCCCTTTTGTGGTTGGAAGACGTCTAGAGACATTAGGGTCCAGAGCCAGAAAGGGGACTTTCTCCTCATTGTGTGTGTGTGTCTCTTTTTTTGAAAAGATTTATTATTCGCGGGGTACCTGGGTGGCTCAGTTGGTTAAGCGTCTGCCTTCGGCTTGGGTCATGATCCCAGGGTCCTGGGATCGAGCCCCGCATCGGGCTCCCTGCTTGGCGGGAAGCCTGCTTCTCCCTCTCCCACTCCCCCTGCTTGTGTTCCCTCTCTCGCTGTCTCTCTCTGTCAGTTAAATAAATTAAAAAATCTTAAAAAAAAAGATTATTTGCTTGAGAGAGGGAGAGCACGAGTGGGGTGGGGGGAGTGGCAGAGGGAGATGGAGAAGCAGACTCCCTGCTGAGCAGGGAGCCCCACATGGGGCTCGATCCCAGGACCCTGGGATCATCACCTGAGCTGAAGGCAGACGCTTAGCCAACAGAGCCACCCAGGTGCCCCCCTCTTCTGTCTCTTTAGGAGCTGAATACCTGTCCAGAAGCCCTCACAGCAGATCTCTCTGTATCAGTTATAGTACTTTATGTTATATGTTGAAACAATCTGAATGACCACGTGGCTTAACACAATAAAAATTTATTTCCCACTCACATCACAGTTCCATGCAAGTTGGGTGGCTCTCTCGAGGATCTAGGATCCTTCTTTTACATGCTTCCATGATATTGGAGTCCAGTCCTTTTAGCCTTATGGGTGAGTAGAAGAGTGACCCAAGGATCTCACTTGAAATTTTAGGACCAAGCTCCGAAGTGGCAACTCTTATTTCTGCCCACATTCCATTGGCCAACACTAGTTCCCCACCCCACTCTTAACAGCAGAAGAGGCTGAGAAATGTCGCCTTAGTCTGTGCCCCAAAAGAGGAGCTGGGATTGGTCAGCATGCAGTCAGTCTGCTGTATCAGCACATTATCAGCAGCCAGAAATGGGTCAAATACCTTACTTCTACCACTGTGATAAGGGGGATGGAATTACCGTGATTGGCTTATATTGATCAGATCTGTGTGAATCTAGACTTCCCTCCTATACTTCAGTCATAACATATTGCAACAGATTGAATGCAGAAACTGCTACTGTAGCGGTCTTTCAGCCACGGGTGGGAGGGAACCACCCCCTTCATTGGATTTTTTATGAGATAAAAAAAGTCATTATGGTTTAAACCAGTTGATTCACATTTTCTGCTACTTGTACAGAATGGACCTGGAAACCGTATGACCCTCTTAATAGATGCGGAAAAAAGCATTCGACAAAAAGGCTAACACTCTTAGCAAACTAGGAATAGAAGGAGATTTTTTTCAACCTTTTGAAGAACATCTACAAAAAACCTACAGCCAACATCGTACTTAACGGTGAAAGACTGAATTATTTTTGCCTAAGATCAGAAGCATGGCAAGGATTTCCACTACTGACTACTTTAATCCAGTATCATATTGGAAATCCTAACCAATGTAATAAAGCAAAAAATAAAAAAATAAAAAAAAAATAAGTAAAAGACATATGTACCAGAAAGGAAGAAATGAGACTGCCTTTATTTGCAGTTGACACGTGTGTAGAAAGTCCTTAAAAGCATACAAAAAGGGGTGCCTGGGTGGCTCAGTCTTTAAGCGTCTGCCTTCGGCTCAGGTCATGATCCCAGAGTCCTGGGATCGAGCCCCTCATTGGGCTCCCTGCTTGGCGGGAAGCCTGCTTCTCCCTCTCTCACTCCCCCTGCTTGTGTCCCTCTCTCACTGTCTCTCTCTCTGTCAAATAAATAAATAAAATCTTAAAAAAAAAAAAAACAGACAAAAAGGCCACCAGAATTAGTAAATTTAGGGGCACCTGGGTGGCTCAGTAGGTTGAGCGTCTGCCTTCTGCTCAGGTCATGATCCCAGGACCCTGGGATCGAGCTCCATGTCGGGCTCTGTGCTCAGCGGGTAGCCTGTTTCTCCCTCTCCTGCCACTCTGCCTGCTTGTGCTCTCTCTCTTTCAAATAAATGAGTAAAATCTTTAAAAAAAAAAAAAAAAGAATTAGTAAATTTAGCATGATCACAGGATTCAGGATCAATATACCAAAGTCAGTTGTATTTCTATATATTAGCAATGAAGAAGCCAAAAAGAAGTTAGATAACCATCGTATTTATGTTAGCATCCAAAAATGTATGTAGGAATAAATTTACAGAAGATATACAGTATAGGGGTACCTGGGTGGCTTAGTTGGTTAAGCAGCTGGTTCTTGATTTCTTGATTTTGGCTCACGTCATGATCTCAAGAGTCCTGGGATCAGTCCCCCCACTGCCCCCAACTTGGTCTTGGGCTCCATGGTCAGCAGGGAGTCTGCTTCAGGATTCTTTCTCTCTCTTTGCTCCCCCCCCACTTTCTAAAATAAATAAATCTTAAAAAGATATATAGTACATGTACATTGAAAACTACAAAACATTGTTGAGAGAAATTAAAACCTACATGAATGGAAAAATATACCATGCACATGGATTGGAAGATGATGACATTTCTCCCCACATTGGTCTATAGATTCAAGGCAATCCCAATCAAAATCTCAGCAAGCTTTTCTGTAGAAATTGACAAGCTGAGTCTAAAACTTATGTGGAAATGCAAAGGATTTAGCATATCCAAACAGCTTTTTTAAAAATTTTATTTATTTATTTATTTTTTAAATTTTATTTATTTATTTTTAAGATTGTAGTTATTTGTCAGAAAGAGAGAGAGAAAGAAAGCACAAGCAGGGGGAGTGGCAGGCAAAGGGAGAAGCGGGCTCCTTGCAGGACTTGATCCCAGGACTCTGGGATCATGACCTGAACCAAAGGCAGACAGACGCTTAACCGACTAAGCCACCCAGGCATCCCTAAAACAGCTTTTTTTTTTTTTTTTAAATATTTTATTTATTTATTTGACAGAGAGACACAGCAGGAGAGGGAACACAAGCAGGGAGAGTGGGAGAGAGAAGCAGGCTTCCTGCGGAGCAGAGAGCCCGATGCGGGGCTCGATCCCAGGACCCTGGGATCATGACCTGAGCCGAAGGCAGACGCTTAACCACTGAGCCACACAGGTGCCCCACCAAGACAGCTTTCTAAAACGTGAACAAATTTGGAGAACTTACACTACCTGATTTAAGACTTACTGTAAAACTTTAGTGATTGAGGCAAGACATAGAGATCAGAAGAACAAAATTGAAAGTCCAGAAATAGACCCATAATTATATGGCAAATTGCTTTTCCACTAAGGTGCCAAATTAATAAAGAAATAATGGTCTTTTTATTAAACGTGCTAGAATAACATCTATATGGAAAGAGATATGTTCAAGAGTGAATGTTTAATAAAATTTATTTTTTTTCTAATTCATCAAGTGCATTTTAAAAAATTTTCAGTATACTTAGCATACAACATCAAACGCATTCCTTTTTTTTTTTTTTTTTTAAAGATTTATTAGAGAGAGAGAGTATGAGCAGGGGGCAGGGAGAGGGAAAAGCAGGCTTCCCGCTGAGCAGGGAGCCTGATGTGGGGCTCGATCCCAGGACCCTGGGATCATGACTGGAGCTGAAGGCAGACGCTTAACTGACTGAGCCACCCAGGCGTCCCCATCAAACACCTTCTTCAGTGCAGCTCTTATTTATTTATTTATTTATTTATTTATTTATTTATTTATTTATTTATTTGACAGAGAGAGACACAGTGAGAGAAGGAACACAAGCAGGGGGATTGGGGGAGGGAGAAGCAGGCTTCCTGCGGAGCAGGGAGCCCGATGCGGGGCTCGACCCCAGGACCCCGAGATCATGACCTGAGCTGAAGGCAGACACCCAACGACTGAGCCACCCAGGCACCCCTTCAGTGCAGCTCTTTTTTCTGTAAGTGCATGATAGGGAAGAACACAATGACTGTTGGTATAGTTTGGTATCAGTGACTTGATTTATAGGAACCACCAGCAGTTTTATGAGCCATGGCTCTTTTGCCCACAGGCCGATGTGTCAACATGGTGAAAAAGGCAAGTCGTACTTTAGTATTGTTGCAAAAGTAGTTTTGACCTTGTGGGACCCCCAAAGGATCTGTGGAACACGCTTTGAAAACTACTAGTCTAGAAAGAAGTAAAAAGAGAACAGAAGGACTACGGAGACCAAACCTTGGAGAAATCTAGTATTTGGTGGCCTGGTTGGAGGATGAAGCAGAAGGGAAACACAGAAGGAGTGACCCTGGGACGTCGGAGAAAATCAGAAAAGTGAATGGTCAGGGAATGCTTTCAGAAGGTGGATGGGGCCAATCGTGTGGAATACAGGTTAAGGTCCGCTAAGAAGAGCAATGAAGAAGGGCTACCGGTTTAGGGACGTGGATGGGGAGTATGTGAGGCAGGGAAGGGAAGCTGCTGGGGAGAGAGTCTTTGGGGGGACTTGTCAAGGGCAAAAAGAGACAAAGAGCAGCTGAGGGATGGAGTCACAATTGCTCATTTACTCTCAGCGAATAGAAGAATGAATGGGTGATGCATTGGATGTGGAGAATAGAGCAAAAGAAAATCCCAGGAGGGCATCTGGTTTCCAGCTTCTGGAACTAATCAAATAATGGTCTATTTCTTGAGATTGGAAGCTCAGGCCCAAGTTAGGTGGAACATACCTGTAGTTTGAGTTGAGGAAGCATTTCCCTAGGAAATTTTAATTTCCTATTTTAAAGATTATGGTTTTTTTCCTCCTATACCTTGAGGCCCACTTACTACTTCTGTTGGTAAGAAGCTTTAGAGTTTCCAGGTCTTGGGTCTTGCACTTTTTATCTTGTCCCCTTTTCCAGTTAAAAGTTCACCATAGTTTAAAAAACATATTTCGCCTTATGGGGCACCTGGGTGGCTCAGTCAGTTAAGCATCTGCCTTCAGCTCAGGTCATGATCTCAGGGTCCTCAGGGTCTGCTTCTCCCTCTGCCTCTGCCCCTCCCCCCGCTCGTACTCTCTCTCCCATTCTATCTCTCTAAAACAAATAAAAAAAAATTTTTTTTTAAAGATTTTTATTTTTACTTATTTGAGAGAGAGAGAACACAAGTGGGGAAGGAGCAGCAGGAGAGAGAGAAGCAGGTCCCCACTGAGCAGGGAGCCTGATGGGGGGCTCAATCCCAGGACCCCGAGAAAATGACCTGAGCCGAAAGCAGACACTTAACTGAGCCACCCAAGTGCCCCTAAATAAAATCTTTAAAATCTAAATAAATAAATAAACAAGTTCATCTTAGTTTTGCTAACTAGAAGTTAGTAAAAAGTTAGTTTTACTAACCAAAAAAATGTTATGTCTTTATATAGTGGAGATTCTCAAATTTTGTCCCAATTAGAGAAATTTATATCTTTAATTGAAACTATTTTGGCCCACTTAATTGAGTATTTTCTTATTTTAATGAATAGAATTAACTTGAGTTATCCTTTTCCTATGCAGAGTGAGAAATTATAAGCAAGTGGTTTCCAATATTTGCTTAAATATATTTTTATCCTCCCTAATCTTACATAGGAATCCTAATTTTGAGAACACAGCTGCCCTAAAATTTTAACATTTTCAGTGATGTATGCCTGTCCATGAAAAAAACAAATTCTTTTTAAATAAGGGAGCTTCTTTAATTACTTCCATTTAGTATGAATTCAGGAAACATACTTTGCTACTCTCATTTGTAGGGACCAATTTCTTGAGTTTATTTAAAATAAAAGACAAAGTTATTCAAGTAAAACAGGAAGAAATGAAGATTATTTTTTTTATAAAGATTTTATTTATTTGTCAGAGAGAGAGATACAGAGCACAAGCAGGGGGAGCGGCAGAGGGCGAAGCAGACTTCCCGCTGAGCAGGGAGCCCGATACGGGACTCGATCCCAGGACCCTGGGATCATGACCTGAGCTGAAGGCAGACACTTAACTGACTGAGCCACCCAGGCATCCTGAAATGAAGATCTTTTAAAATAAATGGTATTAATAGGAATAGTGGATCATTTTTAGGGCCATCAGATTTTAAATTGCAGACAGTGGAATGGGTACAGGACATGGAGCCAAAATGACTTCACAAAGCTGTTTGAAATAGTTGCCTGCCTTTTTTTCCTTTTTTATTTCAAAGATTAGTGTACAGAGTCAGAAAATGTTTAAAATCATCACAGTCTTTTTTTAAAGATTTTATTTATTTTAGAGATAGAGAGCACAAGTGGGGGAAGGGGCAAAGGGAAAAGTAGACTCCCCGCTGAGCAAAGAGCCTGATGTGGGGCTCAATTCCAGGACCCTGGGATCATGACCTGTGCCAAAGGCAGATACTTAACTGATTGAGCCACCCAGGCGTCCCTGTCACAGTCTTTAAAATACATTATACACTCTAATGAAATCAACCATACTATGCAATTATTTTCACTAAGATTTACACATGAATTTAATGCATTTCACAGTTTGATAAAATAGCCTGATAAATTACCCCCCTTCCCCTCAATTTAAAGCCACATGAAAGATATGGAACTTTTCACTTTTGGTCTTTCACCTTGAATTACAAGGTAAAGTAAGTTCTGGAAAATTCAAAACATGACATTTTCCACTGCTCTGTTAAAAGAAGTTATGGGGCGCCTAGGTGGCTCAGTCAGTTAAGTGTCTGGCTTCAGCTCAGGTCATGATCTCAGGGTCCTGGGATCGAGTCCCGCATCAGGCTCCCTGCTGGGCAGGGAGCCTGCCTCTCCCCCTCCCCTGCCCCTGCTCATGTTCTCTTTCACTATCTCTCTCTCTCTCTCTCAAATAAATAAATAAAATCTTAAAAGAAGTTATAATTCCTTCCAATTTTTTAAAGTTATATTTAACTTTTATAAAACAGGTATTACATGTGTATGATAAACAAAAGAATGCCAGAAAAAGTCCATGAAAAGTTTTTGTGTCTTCCATTTTCTCTCCGAAAAGTACCCTTACTGGTTTTGCATGTGTCCTTTCAGAAATGCTCTTTGCATAACAAAGCACATATATGTGTTCTCCCATTTGGGATGCAAATGATAACTTACTCTTTATACTGTTCAATACCTTGATGTTGTTAGTTAATATCTTAGGGGTCTTTCCGTATCAACATGTACAGAACTGCCCCCATTCTTTTCAGCAGCTCCATAGAATTCCACTGAAGGGTTCAAACCATAATTTAATTAGTTTTCCCTTAGAGAGTGAGGCAGCCATGCATCCAGCTCAAGAGATTAGACTCTGGAGCCAGATAGTATGGGTTCGAATCCTGATTTTACCCCCTCCTCCCTGTATAAACTTGGACAGATGACTTAATTTCTTGCCTCAGTTTTCATATCTGAAAAAAGGGAATAATGAATAATGACCATGCTACTGAACATGTTTGTTCTTGAGGGTTAAGTGAGTTAGTATTTGTGAGACACGTGAATGTTTCTTACATAGATGGATAGGTCTAGATTGTTTCTAGTCTTTTGCTGCTACAGGCAATGCTGAATATTCGAGTACTTGTGTGTGCACAAGATCCTAGAGTTTGAATCACTAAAGGTAAAAAGAGAAAATGTATATATACCCCCTTTCTCTGCTGTATTTTTCTTCTTTAGTACTTAACACACCATTTGACATACGCATTTAGAACATTGTATTTTTAATTCCATAAATTGGCCCAAATTTCTTCTCTTAACATTTGGAAAGAAAAATGACAACCAGAAACCTAAGGAACCTCCTGTGTTCCAGATTTTTAAAGAGGGCTTTAGAAAGAACCCATACATCTGGAAGCTGCGTGTTCTGTAGTGCTCACCATGCTCTTTCCTGAGGGAGATGTGAGGTGAGGGAGTCACTGTTCTTCCCTGTCTATGGGGGCTGTGTATGTGTATGTGTGTTGGGCGGGGGGCTTGCGGAGACCCTGTAGACAACGGAAGACCTGTAAGTGTCTCTGATATGTGCAATGACATGGATTGCCGAATAAACTCTGGAGGAAAAAGAAGAAAAGATGCCATTAATTTTACTTAGAAGGTTCAGGAAGAAAGATGTGGCAATGCAGCCTTGCGCACATCTACCCTCATCCGTACCACTTTGGTGCACATTGGCCGGACTTCCAGCTGCCAGTCCCCAAATTTCCTTGCTTGAGGACTTTGGCCCCAGCATGACAGCTAGGAAGTATAAGGAATGGATGAAATCTCCCCCGAACCCCACCCTGCCAAAATCCCTCCATCGGTGACTGGCAGGAAGAAGTGTATAAATACCCAGCACTCTAACCCCCTCCATGGGGAGACTCTGAAGTCCCAGGGTTCTCCAGCAGGATTAAGTCTTAGTTACTCACACTGGGACCCTGCTGGAAAACAAGTCTTTGTTGCTGCCCTCCCTTCCCGATCTGATTTCCCCTCGCCCCATTGGTGTCTCCTGGGATCATCTGCCACATAAACTGCTTGCCCTTGACACCTGGCTTAGTGTCTGCTTCCAGGAGAACCCAAAGCAACACAAGACATATTAAATTTGTGTTTTAGGGAGGGGGAGATTGTGTGTGTGTGTGTGTGTAAGATTTGGAAGTTCATAAATTTATATTCTGGGTGTGTAATATCTTTGTGCATTAGCCATACTGGTGGAATAATGTTAGTTAATGTGCAAGGCGATTATCTTAGATTTCTCTTCTTAGGATAGAAGAGAATTCTCATTTCCATTTATCAAATCAATTTCCTTCAGATATCAAAAATTGCTGAAGTCAGTTTACATCCCTATTTAGGAGAAATTAATCTGATGCTACATTAAATGACATTTCGGTCTACTCAGGATCAGAACAATATAGTTGTTTGAAGTGGAAAGGCAACATGTTAAAAAATTCTAGTGGAAAAATATGGTGGCACTCCCCACATTTGTCATGTTGCTGCCAGTTACACGGGAAGCCAGTTCAAGAGGGAGATCTTTCACCCTAAAACTCAAAACCTGAAGATGCCCGGGCTTGGGTCCTGAGGTCCAAACAACTAACTTCAAGGCTAAGTTTCAAGATCTAATCTATGAGTGTGTAGATGGAAATTCTTGCTGAACTACGTGTGAAAGTGCAGCTGATAAGGCAATTGCTAAGTTCTTACTTAACAGGAATGAGATGAAATGAGATCCTGGAAAATCAGAGCAATACACCCTGGTTTGAAAAACAGTGTGTTCATTTGGGAGAGACAACAGGCATTAAAAAAATGTAAGAACTCGTTTATTCAAAGGGTGCCTCCATTTGTGTATCTGTAAGGGGGGGTCACCTTGATGATTGCTTGGATAGGTCTGGGGGGTTAATTTAAAAAGTAAACATAAGTCGTTACTAAAAGAACTGTTTTGTTTTTTTAAAGATTTATTCATTTGACAGAGACACAGCGAGAGAGGGAACACAAGCAGGGGGAGTGGGAGAGGGAGAAGCAGGCTTCCCACGTAGCAGGGAGCCCAATGCGGGGCTCGATCCCAGGACCCTGGGATCATGACCTGAGCCGAAGGCAGACGCTTAACGACTGAGCCACCCAGGCGCCCCTAAAAGAACTGCTTTTAAGAGGTAGAATGACATGAGCTTTTCTGCAGATCTTCCTCAGAGCAGTGTTTATATCAGCAAAAGATGGCAAACTACCTAAATGTCCCTCTCACAGCGGCATGGCTAAGTCACTACAGTGTAGTTTCGTGTGCAGTTCTGTACAGAGTTAAAAAAGGGAGGCAAATAGTTACATGGACTAACACTGAGAGAGATCTAAGGTGCTGGAGTGAAAAGAAAGTTGCTGAAAAAAATGCACATCTGTATTTTAAAAAGAAACTATATGATTTTATAAAGATATATATGTGGATCTATGTGTGTGTGTGCATATTGATTTTTTTAACAAATTTTATTTATTTGAGAGAGAGAGAGCACAAGTGGTGGGGAGGAGCAGAAGGAGAGGGAGAAGTAGACTCCACGCTGAGCACAGAGCCCGACGCGGGGCTCGATCTCGACCCCGAGATCATGACCTGAGCCAAAAATCCTAAGTCAGTCGCTCAACCGATTGAGCCCCCCAGGAGTCCCTGCATATTGAATTTTTATTTGTCATTGCCTCCCCTGCTAGATAGTAAGCTCTATAAAGGCAAGAACTATGTTGTTGTTGTTGTTGTTTTTAAGATTTTTTTATTTATTTGACAGAGAGACACAGCGAGAGAGGGAACACAAGCAGTGGGAGTGGGAGAGGGAGAAGCAGGCTCTCCTCTGAGCAGGGAGCCCTATGCAGGGCTCGATCCCAGGACCCTGGGATCATGACCTGAGCCAAAGGCAGACGCTTAACGACTGAGCCACCCAGGCGCCCCAGAGGCAGGAACTGTTTTCTATGTTTCGTTCACTGCTATACCCTCAGTGCCCTTAGTAGCGGCTCAATAGTTAATTTTTTTTCAGTAGTTATTTATTTACTTTTGTGTGTATGTGTATGTTCCTTTCTCTGTGGTAAAATATACACAACATAAATTTGCCATTTTACCCTTTTTAAAGTGTATGGTTCAGTGACATCAAGGAAATTCACGTTGTTGTGTAACCATCCCCATCATCCATCTCAAGGACTTTTTTCATTTTCCCCAACTGGAACTCTGTCCCCATTAAACATTAACTGCCTCCTCCCCACCTCCCCCTGCCCCTGGCAACTACCATTCTACTCTCTGTCTCTATGAATTTAACTACTCCAGGTACCTCGTATAAGTGGAATCATATAATCATATAATATTGTTGTTTTGCTACTGGCTTATTTCATTTAACATCCTGTCTTCAAGGTTCATTCATGTCAGCATGTATCAGAGTTTCTTTCCCTTTTTAAAAAAGATTTATTTACTTATTTTAGAGACACAGAGAGATAGACAGAGCACAGTGGGAGGGGCAGAGGGAGAGGAGGAGAATCCGAAGTGGACTCCCCACCGAGTGCCCAGCCAGGTGCGGGCCTTGATCTTATGATCCCGAGATCATGATCTGAGCCAAAATCAAGAGTGGGATGCTTAAACAACTGAGCCACCCAGGCACCCCAGAGTTTCCTTCCCTTTTTTATTTTATTTTTTTTTAAGTTTTTTATTTATTTATTTTTTTTGACAGAGAGAGAGCACAAGAAGGCAGAGTAGCAGGTAGAAGGAGAGGGAGAAGCAGGCTCCCCACTGAGCAAGGAGCCCAATGCGGGGCTCGATCCCAGGACCCTGGGATCATGACCTGAGCCGAAGGCAGTTGCTTAACCAACTGAGCCACCCAGGCACCCCGGTTTTCCTTCCTTTTTAAGGCTGAATATTATTCCATTGTGTGTGTGTGTATGTTTAATGTAATTTTTCCATATAGCTCTCTCTCTCTCTTTATCTATATAGAGAGATACACACCACATTTTGTTTATCCATTCATCTGTTGATGGATACTTGGGTTGTTTCTACCTCTTGGCTGTGAATAATAATGCTATAAACATGTCTATGTATAATCAAGTCTCTGATTGCAGTTCTTTTGGGTAGATACCCAGAAATGGAATTGCAGGATCATATGGTAGTTCTATTTTTAATTTCTTGAGGAACCATCATACTGTTTTCTGTAGCAGCTGCACCATCTTACCTTCCCACCAGCAGTGCACAAAAGTTGCAACTTCTTCACATCTTTGACAACATTTGTTAACTTCAGCGTTCTTTATAATAACAATCCTAATGGCTGAGAAGTGGTCAACAGTTATTTTTTGAATGAACCAACAATATCTCTAAAATTAGAATAATTACTTATTCATTGTATTTTGTCTAAGGATACTAGTGTTATCAAAAGAATGCTTATATGCTTTTGAGATACACTGTTTTCAATAGCAAGAACATTGGAGTGTCCATTTTATACAAGACATCTAATAGGCCCTAAGGCAAAATATATTGTTAAATTCAAGTTACTGTTTTAATTTAGATAAATAATGTCCATTGTCAATGTCCATTTATTCTAGAGACTGTACTAAAAGATCTTTCAAGGTTCTGCCCTATACAGTTTCATTTATAGAATGAAATTAAATATTTAAACACAAGAAAAACCAACATTCATCCTCAAAAAATTACGCATAGAATTACCCAATGAGCCAGCAATTCCACTCCCAGAAGAACTGAAAATAGGTATTCAAATAAAAACTTGTACACAGATGTTCATAGCAGCATTATTCACCATAACCACAAGGAAACAACCCAAATGTTCATTAATGGATGAATGAAAAAACTAAATGTGGTATATTCATACAGCCATAAAAAGGGATATATGCTACAACATGGATGAACCTCCAGAAGATGATTCTAGGGGTGCCTGGCTGGCTCAGTTGGTAGAGCATGAGACTCTTGATCTCAGGGTCGTGTGTTCGATCCCCAAGTTGGGCATGGAGCCTACTTAAAAAAAAAAAGAGAGGGGCACTTGGGTGGCTCAGTCAGTTGAGCATCTGACTCAGGTTTCTGCTCAGGTCGTGATCTCGGGGTTATGATCTTGGAGTTGTGGGATCAGCCCTAGGTCAGGCTCTGTGATTGGCAGGGAGTCAGCTTGAGATTCTCTCTCCCTCTCCCTCTGCCCCTCCCTGCACTCATGCTCTCTCTCAAATAAATAAATCTAAAAAAAAAAAAAAAAAATAGAAAAAGAAAATATTACCCTAAGCAAAAGAAGCCAGAAACAAAGGCCACGTATTATATGATTCTATTTATATGAAACATCCCGATAGGTAAATCAATGGAGACAGAAAGCAGATGAGTGGTTGCCAAGGGCTGTGGGAGGGAAGAATGAGGACTACCTGCCCACCCAGGGTGATGAAAATGTTTGCAACTCGATAGAGGTAATGGTTGCATAACATTGTGAAATTACTAAAGTATTACTAAATCATACACTTTTCAATGGTTACAATGGTGAAGTTTTTGCTCTGTGAAATTTACCTCAATTTTTTTAACAAAAGTAACATATCTCCACACAGCAGGGAGAAGGCTAGAAGAAACAAGGGCTTCCTCCCATGCTCAAGTGCACTCCTCTGAGCTAATGACTGTCAATGGTTTCTTACAAATCCTTCAAGAAAATATTGGTGCATAAGTTGTTTTTTTTTTTAATAGAAATTGGATCATATTCCACACACTGCTCTTCACCTTGTTTTTTCCACTTAATGATACATTTTAGTGATTTCTCTATGTCAACATGTTTAGTGCTGGTTCATTCATTTTAACAGGTGCATAGTAGTATTTTATTGACTGAATGTACCTTAATTTGTTTAACTAGCCCCCTCTTGATGGATGCTTATGTTGGCTACTGCAGACAACCTTTAAATATTCCTATTCAAAGATCTTTGTGCATGTATGCAGACATACAAGATAAATTTCTTTCTTTCTTTCTTTCTTTTTAAAGATTTTGGTTTTTTATTTGTCAGAGAGATTGGGAGAGACAGAGAGTAAGCACCAGCATGGGGAGCGGCAGGCGGAGGGAGAAGCAGGCTCCCTGCGGAGCAAGGAGCCTGATGCGGGGCTTGATCCCAGGACCCTGGGATCATGACCAGAGCCGAAGGCAGATGCTTAACCTACTGAGCCATCCAGGTGTCCCCAACATAAATTTCTTTTTTTTAAAAAAGATTTTATTTTTATTTATTTGACAGAGAGAGAGACAGCAAGAGAGGGAACGCAAGCAGGGGGAGTGGGAGAGGGAGAAGCAGGCTTCCTGCAGAGCAGGGAGCCCGATGCGGGGCTCCATCCCAGGACCCTGGGATCGTGACCTGAGCCGAAGGCAGACGCTTAACGACTGAGCCACCCAGGTGCCCCCCCCAACATAAATTTATAAAAGTTGCTTTGCTGGATGCTGTGGACCATATTTTTGACCCCTCCTTCCATTCGTATGTTGAAGCTCTAACCCCCAAAGTGACTCTATTTGGAAATAGGGCCTTTAGGGAGGTAATTAAGGTTAAATGAGGTCATAGAGTACAGCCCTAACCTAGTATGACCGCTGTTCTTATAAGAAGGGGAAGAGACACCTGACTTCTCTCTCTTTTCGCATATGGACATGTAAGCACAGAGGGAAAAGATAGCATCTTCAAGCCAGGAAGAGAGGTTTCGCCAGAAACCAACCTTGATTGCACCTTGATCTTGGACTTCTAGCCTCCAGAACAGTGAGACAATACATTTCTGTTGTTGAAGGCACCGAGTCTGTGGTTTTCTGTTAACAACAGCTGGAGCTGACTAATACACTGGGTCAAAGGATATACACATTTTAAATTTGATAGATAGGACCAAAAGAGTCCTCCAAAGCTTTTTGTCCACTTTATCCTTCCACAGACTGTGAACAAGACTAGTTACTCCCATGCCCTCACCAGCACTGGGTATTATTATACTGTTTAACCTTTATCAATCTGAGAAACACATATTTTTATGCATTGTAATTCAAATGGATGCTTGAAGTTGAGATTTTTCCAAATGTGTGTGTGAAAAAAGACTTTTAATCAAGTTTTTTTAATCCTCCTTCATCCCTGGAAGCCCATTATGTGGTATTACGTAAAAGCTGGTCCAACTCCACAGGGACGTTTCAAGAAACTTTCTTTTTCTTTTCTTTTCTTTTTTTTTAGAGGTGGGTGGCAGAGGCAGAGGGAGAGAGAATCTTAAGCTGGCTCCGCGCCCAGCATGGAGCCCAATGTGGGGCTCGATCTCATGACCCTGAGACAAAATCAAGAGTCAGCCGCTTAACTGACTGAGCCACCCAGGGGCCCCTCAAGAAACTTTCTTATGCACTTTCCATTTCTTCTTGCTTCTTGCATATTTTATGAGTTGGAATGGCTAAAAAGAAATAAAAATAAGAGAACATTATTTTGGGGGCCTCTCCTACTTGATAGTAACATATTTAATTCACAGTGATTTGGGGAAATGGGCCATAGGTCCTATAGTATTATAGATGAACATAATCTTCCACTGCGGTTAAATTTTCTCAACTGCCTGGTCACAATAAAATGGATTTGAACAATTTTAGAACAGGGGTGCTTACTCTCTGTGTCCATAGCACTGTTACAAGTAGGGACAGGAGGGGCTTGCACTTTGTTCTTTGAAATCTGTTGAGCTAGATTCTCCCTGATCATTCTTTCCTCCTTCTTACCACTTGGGAATCCAAAGATGTGCCACCAGGACACTCTGCTCCAGGGGCTCCCAAGTGCCCCATTTGAGTTATATATCCCTCCAGCCTGTCCTCCAGGTGCTTGCATTTCAGCCGGGGGAAAAAGATTTGGCTACAATGACATATATTAACTAGAAAACACAAGCACATGCCCATGGACCACTGGATTGTGACCAAGTCCCCTGACTTAGTCCTCTTTGTGCCCCAGTGTTAAATGATGGTGGAATGAATGAATGAATGTATGAATGAATGGCAAAGACACCAATTAGTTAAGTATCCAAATGTTTCCTGGGAAAGATGTTATTTTGACCAAGAGGATGAGTACCGCATTTGATCTTCATAGGAGTCAAAGTCACGACCTTAGAGCCATGTTGGCAAGATTCGTGGCTTGAACAGATTCATCAAGCTGATACAACCTTAGTGTCACCCATGAGATTGTAATGTTTTACACACACACACACACACAAACACACCCCTAATTATGATTTAAAAAGCTAGATAGAAATGCTGTCTTATAACTCAGTGTTTTTCAGCTATCCATTCACAGATGCTGATTAATCATTGAACATTCATTATGACTGTGTGTTTTCAGGTCCAGTTTTAGAACTTTGAACAAGGTCTGTAATCTCGTGTTGCTGTGGTCATAGTCCCTCGCGATTACGGACAGTGAATAACCAAGTCTCAAATATTCCCTCCAGCCCTAGGAGAAATGACTTTCAGTGTATCTGAAATTTGTTATATAGTCTAGTTTCCAAGCAGATCAGAGGCTACAGACTGGAAACTGTTCCACAAGCATGATGTCACAGTGTTTTTTCCCAAGTGGTAACCTCGGCAGCTTCTCTTTGCGGAATATGCTGTGTGGCCTCCCCAGGTCTGTGCTCTACTCTCTGACTCGCTTTTCCTTGATGTGTAATGGGTTCTATCCATTTGTGCTCAGCGTGCACATTTTTAGTCAGCTTTTTTGCTCGTCGGCCAAACACGGAAATTGCTGCTTGAGATTTTGGCTGCACTTTTCAAAGCCTATCAGACTGTCCACAGTAAGTAACTCTGTAACTTACATTATTCAAATTTTTCTTGAATGAAATGCCTTTTAGGCTAGATACACAATAAGGGAAATGCTTGGCACCTTTTGTCGTGCATTTTACCTTAGAAAAGGACCCTGTGGCTTGGCTTACACATATCCAGAAATAAAATTTGCCTTTCTGCTTCCTTTTGAGGCAGTCAAAACATGATGTACAGGTTCCAAGCATATTTACTTCTGTTGGTAGCAATTCTCTTGTTGAAGAGGCTTGCCACAAAACATCCAGGAGGGGAGTCGGGTGGAAATGAATAACAGACTAGGTGTTGCTTGGACAGGGAGGGCAGAGCACCGACTAAGCACTTGAGTCCTGAAGGAGTGATTTTACTTTGGAAATCATTAAAAATGTGAAGTCACGGGGTGATTTTGTTTTGTTGTGTGTGGATTGTATGGGTGTATATGTTTAGGTATTAAAAAGTCTCCAAATTACCTTTGGGGTCATTCTTCCCTTGTTTTAAAGAATAGTGCATGATCTCAGCTAAGTAGTTCTATGGGCTGATCCCATAAAACCCATGAGGTCTGACAGCCTTCCTCCTCTCGTTTTTTCCCATCTCCTACTCCTGGCAGTTATCCTCCTGGGGGTGGCTGATTAATCTGTGGCTCCCACCCACACTCATTACCCAATAAGTCAAATGGTTGCTTGGCCATATCCTTAATGTTCCCAGTTTTTGCAATATGCATAGGCTGAAAAATTTCCAAATCATTAAGTTCTACTTCCTTTTTGCTTAACAATTCTGTCTTTAAGTCATTTCTTCTTGAATTTTACTATAAGCAGCCAGGTGGAGCCAAGCCACACCTTCAACCCTTTTTTTAGAAATCACTTAAGTTAAATATCCAATTTCATTGCCTACAATTTCTACCTTCCACAAAACACTAGAACTCAAACATAATGCAGCCACTTCTCTGCCGCTTTATAACCAGGACTGCCTTTCATCCAGTTTCCAGTAACATGTTCCTCATTTCTGTCTGAGACCTCATCAGAATGGCCTTTACTGTCCATATTTCTACCAACATACTGTTCATGACTACCGAGGGATTCTCTAAGCAGACTGAGGCTTTCTCTACAGTTCTCATCTTTCTTTCTGACCACTCACCAGAATTACTTTTTTTTTTTTTTTTTAAGTAGGCTCCATGCCTAGCGTAGAACCCACTGTGGGACTTGAACTCATGACCCTGAGATCAAGACCTGAGCTGAGGTCAAGAGTCAGAGGCTTAACTAACTGAGCCACCCAAAAACCCCTCACCAGTTACTTTTAAAGGTCTATTCATGGGGCTCCTGGCTGGCTCAGTGGGTAGAGCATGCAACTCTTGATCTTGGGGTTGTGAGTTGGAGCCCCATGTTGGGAGTAGAGATTATTTAAAAATAAAATACTGGGGTGCCTGGGAGCCTCAGTCAGTTAAAAGGCTTACTCTTGATTTTGGCTCAGGTCATGATCTCAGGGTCCTGAGATAGAGCCCCGAGTCGGGCTCCCTGCTTTCCCTCTCTCTCTGCCCCTCTCCTTGCTCGTGCACGTAAGCTCTCTCTCTCAAATAAATAAATCTTTAAAAAAATAAAATGTTATAAATGAATGAATGAATGAACAATGTCTATTCATGGACTTTTTCCAGCGTGAACTTTCAAACTCCATTCTCTACCCATTACCCAGTTCCAAAGCTACTTCTGCATTCTTAGGTATTTGTTACAGCAACACCTCCATTTCTTATTTTCCTATGTATGACTTATTTGGATTTATTGTATACATAATATATGTCCGTATGTAAAGATTTTATTTTAAAGATATTGTTTATTTGAGAGAGAGAGCAAGCACAAGCAGGGGAAGCGGTAGAGGGAGAGGGAGAAACAGGCTCCCCGCTGAGCAGGGAGCCTGATGTGGCACTTGATCCCAGGACCCTGGGATCATGACCTGAGCCGAAGGCAACCGACTGAGCCACCCAGGCACCCCAATATGTAGAGATTTATATGGATATTTATTATGAGGAATTGGCTCATGCACCTTGGAGGCTGAGAAGTCCCACAGTCCGCTGTCCACAAGCTGGAGACCCAGTCAGACCAGTGATATAATTGAGTCTGAGTCTGAAGACCTGAGAACCAGGAATGCCAGTGGTGTAAATATTGGCCAGAGGGCTGGAGAAGATAAGTTGAAATGGCCCAGCTCTATCAGTAAGGCAGGAAAAAAGGGACAAATTCCTCTTTCCTCTGCCTTTGGTTCCATTTGGGCCCTCAACTGATAGGATAAGGCCCACCCACATGGGGGGGAGTCCATGTGGACTAATTTAGTTTAATTAAATTAATTTAATTAACAATCATACCAAGTATATTTTCCAAGAAGGTCTGAACTGCATTTCAAGTTATATAGGGTCTAGCAAGAGAACATTCTGGAGTGAGATTCTGACAGTAAGAGCCTTTGTCTTTAGAAATGGAATTTCAATGACAGTTGACAAAAGCAGTTGTGGGTGAGCACCTTCTTAGACAAGACCACCTTACCTAGGGTCTTCTCCCTATCCCACAGACTGCCCTGCAGTGATGTGTTAAAAAGAAATGGTAATTCGGCTGGGGTCATGATCTCAGGATCCTGGGATTGAGCCCTGCCTTGGGCTCCCCACTCAGTGGGGAGTCTGCTTCTCCCTCACCCTCTGCCCCTCCCCCTGCTCGTGCTCACGCTCTCTCTTTCTCTCAATAAATAAAATCTTATAAGAATAAATGATAAAATGCAGAGGGTTGTTTGGGTGTTGGATCCTGGCTGAGTTCCTGGGCTTTCTCCCCGTAGGGTGGCTGCCCGGAGACTATCACGTGCTTTGCAAGCTCATGGCCAAGGAAGCTATTTCCCTGACAAGAGGAAAGATGGTAGAAGGAGCTGCCTTAAGAGCCTTGTATAAACTTGAATCTGAAAAATGTCTGGAACTTTTTACAGATTGGTCAGAAATTTGAGAAAACACACCCATTCTGGCAGTGTTTTAATTTTGTTTTTACTTGCCATTAGGCTGGGCAAGCAATTCTCTGTGGGGGCTTTAGCAAATACCATGGTCAAATTTTATCGAAACACCAATCAAAACAGAGGTTATTCAAAAAAGGCAAATCTATAGAGATAAAAAGTAGATTAGTATTTGCCTGGGCATGGGGTTGGGAAAACAGATTGACTACAAATAAGCCCTAGAGAGCTTTTTGGGGTTGGAAACATTCCAAGATCAGATTGTGGTGATAGCTGCATAAGTCTGTAAATGTACTAAAAATCATTCATTAAATTGTACACTTAAAACAGGTGAATTTTATAATATATAAATTATACTAAAAAGCTCCTAAACATACACACATGTATACACACACACACATTCACTCCAAAGATTCCAGAATGTCACAGAACTTAAGCAATTTTGTTTCTAAAACAGGAATGGAAGAAATTTTGACAGTCCAGAACAAGATACAGGCCTCCACATTGCCTATTATTTTGAAATGTCACTGAAAAAGATTCTCCTGCTTGGAATCCTATTTGTATTCATGAGGGAGAAAAAACCATGCTACAATGATGTATATTGTGTGCAAAAGGGGAAAGTTTATAAATGGGACCCAAGTCCAAGATTATTAATACCTGGAGCAAATGCTTCAAAACCCAAACACTGAGGATACTAATAATTTTCTTATCATTTGTGGTTCTTGTTAACTCTGGAGTGAAGTAATATAATCACATACTGCCGAAGATTTAAATATAATGGCAATTATTAATAATGCCATGTAGTACTATGTGTGTGCAATTTTCAGTTTTATTCAAGTTAATAAATCAATGAAATCATGTTTAAATTTGCTTGATTCTTGGGTAACTTGCTTTCTTCTCATTTTTCCACTCGATTTTTACTCTGCAGAATCTTCATGTTTCAGTAAATCTTCCAAGTCGAAACCATTGACTCAACATTTTCCCCTCTAAGAACAAGAATACTGAGAATGAATAGGACATTAGATTATGGAGCAAAATGTCTGGGTTTGTGATAGCCGTGTTTTTTGGCTCATCAATTTAATGCAGATGGTTTTGAAGACTGTAGTAAGTGTCTGTTCTTTTGTTCTAAATAGCAAAATGAAAAGGTTGAGTAATCAAAATTTATTATTGAAATTAGTGTAGTCTATCTCTTTGAATGCAGTAGTAGATTATTTTGAGACAAAACACTGCAGATTTGTTGGGGAAAATGAATACATTTTTGTGTATATAATATTCCCTACTGTTTTACTTTAAACTGGATGATTTTTGAGGAAACTTCCACAAAAATACTTTATAATTATATACCATGGTAGACATTCAAGACTCATTACAATTTTATACCATAGCATACATTCAACACTTAATTACATTTCCTTGCCATTTTGCATGCAAAGTATATTCCTGCCTCAGGGCCTTTGCACTTGCTATTCTCTCTGCCTGATGGATCATTCCCTAGATGGTCATGGCCCACTGCCGCATTTAAGTCCCTGCTCAGATATCACTTCCTCAGAGCAGCCTTCCCGGATTAGCCCATCTAAAAATAGCACACTGTCACTATCCCTTTAGCCTGCTTTTTCTTCATAGCACTCAACCACTGTCTGACCTTACATACTTGCCTTACCCACTAAAATGTAAGGTCCATGACGGCAGGGACCTCATCAGTATTGTTCATTGCTGTATCCCCAACAATGCTACATATTTGCTCAAGACATATTTGTTGAAATTAATTGAATAAATTGCAATTTGACTTTAAATATTTACCTCTTTTTTCCTCCCTAACCAGACAGTAAATTCATGGAAGGCAGCCAAAGACCCTGGTTGCTTATTTATCCTCTCTAAAGCAATTAGCTCAGTTCTGCATGGATGACAGACATTCAACCAAGATTTACTGAAAGAATGTTCGGAAACATGGATGTGTTTTGGGGCTAACTAGTCAGCATTCCCTCCAGGTGAACAAACAGTAACATCTTGCCTCTCAGCCCACATGTCACAAAGTTCTTTTATTTATATTAACCCATCTGATAATTTTGCCAATACTTTAGTAGTTTTTAAGGTTTGCTTAAATAAATGGGCTCTCAAATATAACAAATGCTAATTTCTGGTATGAACTATTACTAACTTTGAATACTTTTTTTTTGGCTTACATATCAGTGGCATTTAATGTGTTCTTGGACATCTGAAAAAAATATTTTTAAAGACTGAATAACGTTTAAAATAAATAAGTAAAAATAAAAAAGTCTATCTTGACACATAACATGTGCAGGGACAGATTTTTGGAAATGTCTTAACAAAGTCTTCAAAGGGATTGTTTCTAGATGATGGGACCTTGATAATGTTTACTTTTTCCCCAGCTTTCCAATTTTCTTAGACTTTTTTTTTAAAGATTTTATTTATTTATTTGACAGAGAGAGACACAGCCAGAGAGGGAACACAAGCAGGGGGAGTGGGAGAGGGAGAAGCAGGCTTCCCGCCAAGCAGGGAGCCTGATGCGGGGCTCAATCCCAGGACTCTGACCTGAGCTGAAGGCAGCCGCTTAACCGACTGAGCCACCCAGGCGCCCCCCCCCCCCCTTTTTTTTAAGTAGGCTCCGCACCCAGCACAGAGCGTGCACAAGCCGGGGGAGTGGGAGAGGGAGAAGCAGGATCCCCACTGAGCAGGGAGCCCGATGGGGGCAGAACCCTGGAATCTGCCATGTGACTTGCATTGGCCAATGGGATGTTAGCAAACATGATGCACACTGAGGCTTGAATTCCACTTTGTAGGATTAGACTTGTTACCTCTTGCCCTCCACTGTGGCCACATGAACATACGTGTTCATGATGGGTGGTGACAGACACTTGGAATAGAGCAGTCAATTCTCTCATCTCAGCTGAGATCTTTCTTAGATGGGTAACAGGTAGTCACCCTGTGACCCATCTAAGCGACATGTGAGCGAGCCCACCCAAGATCAGCTGAGCTTGGTCCAGATCAATTCAACCCTGCAGACTTGTTGGCTCAGTAAAGGCTTATTATTGTGTGCTACGGAGGTTTTATGGTTTTTAATTACACAGCATTATTGTGGCAGTAGATAATCAATATGGCCCCACCTATGTTTGATTTTTAAAATAAATTTGATGGAGTGCCTGGATGGCTCAGTTGGTTAAGCCTCTGCCTTCCGCTCAGGTCATGATGCCAGGGTCCTGGGATCAAGCTCAGCAGGGAGACTGCTTCTCCCTCTCCTGTTCCCTCTGCTTGTGCTCTCTCTGTCAAATAAATGAAAAATCTTTTTAAAAAAACCCAAAAAACAAATTTGAAGTCATCAAAATAAATCTGTTTCTTTCTTTTTTTTTTTTAAGATTTTATTTATTTATTTGACAGAGACACAGTGAGAGCAGGATCACAAGCAGGGGCAGAGGGAGAGGGAGAAACAGGCTTCCCGTGGAGCAGGGAGCCCGATGCGGGGCTCGATCCCAGGACCCTGGGATCATGACCTGAGCCGAAGGCAGACGCCAAACGACTGAGCCACCCAGGCGCCCCTTTTTTAAAGATTTTTTATTTTTAGGTAATCTCTACAGTCAACCTGGGACTGGGACTCAAAACCCTGAGATCAAGAGTGGGGCACCCCAAAATAAACCTGTTTCTATACAATGCTTTATTTTTGTATAATTTGTCAGTGTGAATATCCTTAAAAATACCACTACTCATTTTTCTGGCTTTGTAATTCTCAGTATAGAGCTAATTTCATTCTGAGAATACTCTTAATATTGACTTGTAGTAAATCAACAACAAATAGGATGAACTAAAATTCTATTTAGGGTTTTTTGGGGGTGTGCTTCCCTACTTATAGCCATGTTATTCTCTCAGCAAGAAAAACGGTAGAGCAATGCTTCGTTATTTGACCAGTATTTTTTCATCTTTGCCAAAACCCCCCAAACTTTCCAGGATATTGAGCTCCCAAAATAGAAGGCCAAAAGGGGGTATCAGGGACTCATTCTGGACTTTGGACCAACCTCAGAGGGCACAGAGGAAACGTGCTCACTTATTTTTCCTCCTTAATGATTTAAAATACTTAAAATTCCCTTTTCCTTGTCGTTTTTACCGCAGGGATTGGGAAGACATGCAAATAACCACTTTGGGGAAAATCTCTACTGATGCCAACGATATGGTCCTCATTTTAGGCTTAAAAGGTTTTGGGTTTTCTTAAAGTTAATTCTGCACCGAGGAGAGCTTTCCTTGGCTGCTGGTGCACCTGAGGGCAAGTGAGGATTCTTTGCACGCCGAGCAGCATGTGTGCCTGCCTCCGTGTCTGTGCATCTGTGCGCGTTTCTGTGCCGGCGCGCGCGCGCGCGCGTGTGTGTGTAAAGCGGGTTTAGGGTGTGTGAAGGTGGTTCTGAGCCCATGGCTTACACGCTCACCGAAGAAGCGCGTCCAGCCACGCGGACGGGCGCAGGTTTCCCCAGTCTGGGCTGGGGTGGGGGATGATCCGCCAGGGCTTGGGGCTCCAAACCCCCCGCGGGACGCAGCACCGTGGGTGCGGGGGGCGACGGGGGTGCCCGCATAGTCCGTGTCCATCCAGGATCCAGAGCACATGCTCGGGGGTGGGTTACGTTTTCTCCCCCTCCCTCCCCCGAGGCGGGCTTGGAGCGGAGATCTCGGGAGGGGTCGCGAGAGCGGAGGGGGTCCCCGAGGCCGCTGGGTGGGGGAGGGTACGATGTGGGGGCGGCGCCTCCGACCATCCGTTCGCTGCGGAGCCGGCCGGCGTCTGTCCGGCCTCGCCGGGTTTCAGGGACCGGGAACCCACACCGGGGGCGGCGCGCGCATCACGGGCGCCTAGACGCCCAGGTACATGCGGCCCCTTCTTCAAGTGGCACGGGGACGGTTGGGTACGGCGGTTGCGGCCCCCGCCGCGCCGCACCGCGGCCTCTGTGACGCACGGCGCAGCCGCCGAGGCTGACCGGGAGGCGCGGCGCGGCGGGGGCGGGGCGAGTGCGGGAGGGCGGGGCGGGGCGGGGCGGAGCTAGCGGGGCGGAGCCGGCGGAGGCCCCGCCCCGGGGCCGGAGGAGCGAGAACGCTACGGAGCAGGCGCGTCCCGCCGCCGCCGCCGCCGCCGCTGCCGCCCCCGCCGCCGCCGCCGCCGCCGCTGCCGCTGCTGCCGCTCGCCCTACTCCGGAGCCGCCGCCGCCGCCGCCATTTGCACGGGGACCCCAGTGACAGGGGCTCGGCGGAGGGGCGGAGGGAGGGGGGGAGGGCCCGCGGAGCCCCCGAGGGCGGGAGCGACGCCGCCGGCGCCGGCCGGGCTCCCTGCGCGACCGCGCCGCCCGCGGCGGGCCCCGAGCAGCAGCAGTAGCAGCAGCAGCAGCAGCAGCAGCAGCAGCAGCCGCAGCCGCCGAGGCCGGGCTTGCGCCTGAGGCGCGGCGGCGGCGGCGGCCCTGCGGGCGGCCGGGAGGGGCGGGGGCAGCGGCCGCCGCCGTTTGATGGATCCGAGGATCGCCTGGTTCCAGCCAGAGCAGCTCGGACCGTCCAACAGTCTGTGGATGCAGATTTGGGAGACGACCCAGGGGCTGAGGAACCTCTACTTCAACCACCACTGTCACAGCAGCGGCGGCGCGAGCGGCGGCGGCGGCGGCAGCAGCACGGCCACCGGCGGGAGCGGCAGCAGCACCGGCAGCCCCGGCGGCGCGGCCCCGGCCCCGGCCCCGGCCCCGGCCGGCATGTACCGCTCCGGGGAGCGCCTGCTGGGCGGCCACGCGCAGTCCGCGGAGCAGCGGGACTTCCTGCCCCTGGAGACGACCAACAACAACAACAACCACCACCAGCCGGCGGCCTGGGCCCGCCGGGCTGTCGCGGGCCCCTCGGCGTCCCCGTCCCCCTCCGCGTCCTCGTCCCCACACTCCGCCGCCGCCGTCCCCGCCGCGGAGCCCGCGGACCCGGCCTCGGGCAGCAGCAACAAGAGGAAGCGCGACAATAAGGCCAGCACCTACGGACTCAACTACAGCCTGCTGCAGCCCAGCGGAGGGCGGGCCGCGGGGGGCGGCCGGGCCGACGGCAGCGGGGGCGTGTACAGCGGGACCCCGTGGAAGCGGAGGAACTACAACCAGGGAGTCGTGGGGTGAGTGGTGGCCCTGCGGCCTGGTGGCCTGGCCCTTGCACACGCGCAGCCGGGCACACGCCCACAGAAGGTGGATTGGGGGGAGCCTGGGCGAGGCCACCCCCCTCGGCCTGCCTTCGTTGCCGCTTCTCCAGGGTCTGATGGCCATCCCTCCATCCCTCCGCATCCGCACCTTCCCCCACTCCTTCTTAGCGGTCCACACCTTTTCCCCCTCCGCCTCAGCCTTCCAGGCCTTTTCTGGACATCCCCTTAGCCATCCACATCCTCCCCTCACCTCCCTTAGTCATCCGCACTCTCCCCCTTAACAGTCCATACCTTTCCCGGCCCCCTTATCCATCTAGTCTTTCCTCCCATCCCCCCCTAGTCAAACACACCTTCCCCAGTCTCCCCCCTCCAGCCCCCCCCCCGTCTTGCTCCCCATCAGCACACCCAGAGATGAAGTCTATTAGCACAGGCAGATCATTGATTCCCTGAGAACATTCCTGTGTTACTGCCTTTTGATGGTACAGGACCTGGAGGTGCTTTCCTTGCCAAGAATAGAAACATCCAGAAAGCTCCTCCCCCTCCCCCAATCCCAAACAGGAATCATGTCAGCCCTGTAATGTTTTGCCGGCTGTTGACCCTTTTGCCCATCTTTTAATTTTTTATTTAAAATAAATTTCCGGTATTAGCGATGTCTTTTTCTGTGGGGATTGAGAAATAGGGTGACAGCTAAGTGTAGGCCGGGGGAGATGGTGAGCTCTTCTGAGGCCAATAGAACTTTCTAGGAGTTCAGGATCCTTGGCTTCAGCTTCTCACTGTAAAGTTGTCATCCTGGCAGATACAGCCAATGCTTTTCATTCTAGGGGGTAGCTTCATGCTAATGAGTGAATGTTGCACCATTAATGACTTTCTGTTTAAAGTTCAGCTGTTACAAAATGGAATCTTACCTGACCCCTGATGAACTATGTACATAAGCAGGGAATGTTCCTAGCTAGATATCCCTTCTAGAAGAGCCCCTGTCCTGGAATAGGTTACTGAGTCATTTTTTATTTTGTAAAATAAAAATCTGGGCCGTGTGTGTGTTTAGCTTGAGTGTGGAGAACGAGCTTTTAAATTGTTTTTCATTTTCCAGATCCTGTTTTCCATTGGGGGCTACAGTAGGCAAATGCAATACCATTAGTAATCCTTTGTGAAGCGTTTTCGTAGATTCACCCATTCAGATCTGCCCTGCTTTGGCAAGCACAGACAGTTCTGTGTACCTTTTTGGAGGTCTGGGTAAAATGAGTTGGTGGGTTCCATCTGCTTCTAGTGGGCTGGTGTCTGCTCTGTGCTACTATTACAACTCCCACCTTTTATGGAAAGTGCAGTCAAGCGTTTTGGGACTGGTGCTGGGTTACATGTCAAACCCGTCCTCACTTTTTCAGAGGGGAACCTTTTAGGGTTGAGTCCTCTGTTGCTAAGCTTCAAGGGCGCTCTCCATGGTCATCACGTTTTAATAAAAGGCTCACGGGTTCCATCCTGTTAGCATTTCCAAGACGAAGCCTAAACCTGTGGTTTAGCGACAAGCAAATTGATATTTAAAGGTTCTGGTAGTTTCATTTCACAGACATAAGCTCCAGTTAAGTAATCACTGTCAACTCAAACCTTGAGGTTCCCTAGTTTCGTTTTACTGAAGCTTCTGCTTATGTGTCTGGCAAAGATAGGTGACAAATCCAGAACAGTGGCTGCTTTTCTTTTTGACGGATTGGAAATTGTCTTCTCCTCTATTTGCTATTTATGTTAGGGATATTGTAAAAGGTTCACATTTGAACTTAGGCAGAGGCAGGATGTTCTTATTCCTGACTCAGGTATATTGCCCTCAAAGGGATTAAGGAGAGGAATTTCCATTTCCCGGAGTAGTTTTAGTGTTTAAAAACTGATTGTAAACCTGTTTTTAAAACTGTTTATCACTTTATGAGACTTTCAATTCTTCTGCCTTTTCCTTTAGAGGATGTCTATGTTATTAAGCAGTTCCTAACTGTTTTTGTAAGTGTCTGGGTTTAAAAATTCTTGTTTTGATTTGTGGATCCCTGCGTCTTGACTTCTACAAAAGTTTTGCTATTTTTAGTACAGGTATTTAAAAATCTGAATTCACAGTGCACCTCAATGTTATGCTGTTCTGGGATTAAATTTAGTAAAACTGTTACTAACATTCTGAGTTCTGGGGACTGACGTTTAGCTAATAGGTCAACAAACTGTAGTGGTTCCTGGCCTCTGAACCGACTTAAGTCCAGATAGAGGAGTAAAAGGCATATGAACAATGGACTGGAACTGTGGGACGGCTGTATACATACACTCTCTCTCATCTTCTTTGGTCTCTGTGTTCTCTGCCTTAGCCAAACTGGTTTACATACTCCCTGAACACTCCAGGATACAGTTCAAAATCCTGACTTCTCTGTCATCCAGGTGCTTCATTTTTGTGGTTCCTCCTTTGAACTCTTGAATTACTTGCTTCATGTTCTTGCTATAGTCTGCTTATGTTTATTTTTCCTTTTATGTATATGTTTTCACTAACCCACTAGGTCACTAGTTAGGATGGAAATTTCTTTTTTTATTTTAAGATTTTATTTATTTAGAGAGAGCGTGCACGAGCAGGGGGGAGGGGCAGAGGGAGAGAGAGAATCTCCAGCAGACTCCATGCTGAATGTGGGGCCCCATGCAGGGCTTAATCCCAGGACCTTGAGATCATGACCTGAGGCGAAATCAAGAGTTGGTTACCTAACCAGTTGAGCTACCCAGGGGCCTCTAAGATGGAAGTTTCATTCTTTCTTTCCTTTCTTTTTTTTTTTTTTTAGATTTATTTATTTATTTGCTTGAAAGAGAGAGCGTGCACGAGCAGGGGGGAGGGGCAAAGGGAGAGGGGGAGAGAGAGAATCTCAAGCAGACTCTATGCTGAGGACGGAGCCCAATGCAAGGCTCTATCTCATGACCCTGAGATCGTGACCTGAGCCAAAATCAAGAGTTGGATGCTTAACTGACTGAGCCACCCAGGTGCCTGGAAATTTCTTTTTTTTTTTTTTTTTTTTTTATTTGAGAGAGAGAGTGAGAGCACAAGAGGGGGGAATGGGAAAGGGAGAAGCAGACTCCCCGCCAAGCAGGGAGCCCGATGCGGGACTCGATCCCGGAACTCCAGGATCATGACCTGAACCGAAGGCAGTCGCTTAACCGACTGAGCCACCCAGGCACCCTGGAAATTTCTTAAATGTAGAGTAAGATATTTGGATTTCATCCTGAAGGCTTCATATTCTCTCTCAAAATTAAATCCAACTAGGGGTGCCTGGCTGGTTGAGTCAGTGGAGCATGTGACTCTTGATCTCAGGGTTGTGAGTTTGAGCCTCATTTTGGGCAGAGAGATTACTTAAAAATAAAATCTTAAAAAAAAAAATTAAAAATCCGCTCACCACTTCAGCCTTCTCCATGTACCCACAGACTCAGGGAGTTTGCTCGTGTTCCTTTTTTTCTTTTTAAAGTTGCTTTCACTATTCTATTTCTTGGAATTCATTCTCCTCCAAGGCTGGCTGTGGTGTAGGAAGCAGTCCACCTGCTCCTTCTGGTTGTCCATGAAAAGGAGCCATAAACCCTTTTCAGAGATTTAATTGTTGATTACCATAGAGAAAGAAGCGATGTCAAAAAAGTAGTGAACACAGTTACCTTATGGAGATTCAGAGTCCTTGGTCTTGAGCCCCCTGTGTCTAGAAACTTCTTGTGGAAGGTGCTTGGAGCTTGTCCAAGCTAATCAGAATAGATTTGTGTTGGCTGCATTGCCAGATCTGTAGATTTTTTTTTTTTTTCAAGGCTTGGATGACTTGTTCAGAATAATGTTTTGGAGCATGAATTTGACTGTGGGACATCGAGAAGACCCTGCTGGGAAACTTGAGTTTAAGGAATAATTTCTTGACCAGGGCCACTGGGGATGGGAACGGTAAAGAACGAATGAGTGTGAGCGCTGCTACAGGGTGAGGGTGGAGAGGATCCTGACTGCCTTCCTGGGTTAAATAATCACACAGTAGCTTTGAACCAGAGTGGGGAAACATTGCTGTTGTTATTATTGCAAATTAGGGGTGGCATTGTGGATTTGGAGTAAAACATAGGTGATGTTTAGGCGGAGCTGTCTAGCAGTGAGTTGAAATTTGGGGACCAAGGCGTAGTCAGCTTTGCTGCAGTGGGGCAGTGTCCTTCCTGACGTACGCGGTACTCTAGATCATGGTAAATCCAAGATGCTGACACTATTCTTCAGCACCAGCATTATGGCCTCTTTCTGCGAATTTCTGTGCGCTGTGATCAATAGGATTGCTGTTAATGCTGGGCTTCAAAGTAAGTGATCAGGCAGATTAACATGGCGTTGAATATGAAAGAATTGAGAGGTCTTGTTCCAAGTGCTTGCTCTAAGTATTCATTTCTGTGCATTTGCACGTGTAGCCCACAGTAATTCTTCGGTGAATAAAACCCTCAGGTCCTTGAAGTTTACTGCATTTGAGTACCGAAAGGTGATTTCAAGAAGACCTTCGGTTTCCTGCAGGGTAGATTCTACACTAACAGTGTAATTCATATTTGTGGATTTCCCCAAATCTAGTATACTGTGTTCAACTAAGGTACTTCCATGTCACAGCTCGTCTTCTGTCTAAAATCTATGACCCAGGGAGCCTGGGTGGCTCAGTTGGTTAAGCGACTGCCTTCGGCTCAGGTCATGATCCTGGAGTCCTGGGATCGAGTCCCACGTCGGGCTCCCTGCTCGGCGGGGAGTCTGCTTCTCCCTCTGACCCTCCCCCCTCTCATGTGCTCTCTCTCTCTCTCTCATTCTCTCTCTCAAATAAATAAATAAAATCTTTAAAAAAAAATAATTAAAAAATAAAATAAAATCTGTGACCCAAACACTGTCACTCTCCGAATCATTGGTACGTCAGGGTGTGGAGTCTTTTTCAAACCCCATTAAGTTTTTAGCTGTTGAAAGGCAAGAGGAACCAGGGAGTGGATAGAGCTTTTTGTAGTCTACCCTGGATTCACACAGAAGGTTTAGGATATTGTGGTAAAGGAAGGATAGGAAAGGGATACTAGAAGGAACCAAGGCGGTGTGTGTGGGGGGGTGTTATCACAGTGCTGGTCCTGGTGTGATAGATGGCCTTATAGCACAGCTTCTTCCATGAAACCCCTACCAATACATCCTAGTGTTAGGAGTCCAGAAGAGTCCATGGGAGGAAAATCCAGGGGCTCCCCTGCTGATATGGGCACTGGTCAGATGGTTGTAGTTAGATATTCTTTTTTTTTTTTTTTAAAGATTTTATTTATTTATTTGACAGAGAGAGACACAGCGAGAGAGGGAACACAAGCAGGAGGACTGGGAGCGGGAGAAGCAAGCTCCCCGCTGAGCAGGGAGCCCAATACGGGGCTCGATCCCAGGACCCCGGGATCATGACCTGAGCCGAAGGCAGACGCTCAACGACTGAGCCACCCAGGCACCCCGTAGTTAGATATTCTTATACCTGCTAAAGCTGAGAAAAATTTCAGCCACTTTTCTATGGAAGATAGAAAAGCAAGCTGTTGTATAATTTCACTCAGCTTTCTATTCTCCCTTCTGTTGAATCCGTTGGAGTAATATTTAGTGGAGGAAACTATTTCAGGATCACACCCACGGCACTAGAGACTCTGTATTAATCACTTACACACACATAGGTGTGGAGTAATGCCGAAGGGGGGCTCGAGGCCAAAGAGGATGCTTATTTGAAGTTTTAGGGTCCAGTTCCCAGCAGCTGGTCTGAGACTCTTCTGTCTTTCCTCTTTCCTACAGAGCTGACTGGACAGCTCAGAGCCTGCTTGAGGAATTCAGAAGACTGCCAGTAGAATGTTCTTTCTATCCTTCAGAATATTTGCTAGGGACTCAGCTGCTGCAGAATACTGTAAAAGCTTGCAATTCATTTTACCATTTTTAACCTGACGTGGAATTATTTTTTTTTCCTAAGGGAATATTGAAATTGAGGATGGCCTTGAGCTAGACTTTACATTAATTTGGATCCAAACAGCAGGCGATAGGTTTATTTTCATCTTACAAGTTTTATTTGATGATATAAGAGACTTTTGTGTATTAAGGGCCTTGGACCATATGGAGATTGAAGTTGAAGATTTTAGGAAGAAGCAATGTGGAGACATTTATGTTGTGCAATGGTTCCTTAGTCACTTGAGCAGTTTCAAGTCTGAAAAAAATCTTGCCATGTCCATAAGAGATTTCATGTAGTATCTGGTAACTAAACTCACGAATTCTACCTCCAGCCATGCTCTCTGCTGAAATAGTTTGAATAGTCTGCAGAAACCTGTGTTTTCAAATTAGTTGATTTATTAAAAGTGCTCAGTAAAGTCAAAGTGTTCGTGGTAGCCTTGTTACCATGTTCCAAATGCTATGTTAAATTTTTTCTATTTGTTATATTAGCCTTCTCATGCATAGCTCCATCTAATTTTTTTTCTTTTTCTTTTGAAATACAGAGTCACAGAAAATTGCAAAAAACAGTACAGAGAGATTCCATGTTCCCTTCACCTAGTTTCATGCAGTGGTAACATTTTATATAATATAGTTTAATATCAAACCCAGGAAACTGACATTGTTACAGTTCATAGCCTGATTTAGATTTCACCAGTTTTACATGGGTTCATTAATGCGTGTGTGTGTGTGTAGTTCTGTGCAATTTTATCATGTGTAGGTTTGTGTGACACCACCACAATCAAGATACAGAACTATAGCAGCACCTCAGAGCTCCCTCATGCTAACCCTTTATTTTCATGCACACGCACCGTCATCTCTAACCCTGAGCAACCACTAAGCTGTTCTCCATCTCTGTAATTTTGTTATTTTGAGGATGTTAGATAAATGGAATCACACAGTATGTTACTTTGGCTTTTTTCCTCTTACCATAATTCCTTTGAGATCTATCCAAATTGTTTCATGTATTAATAGTTCATTCCTTTTTAATGTTGAGTAGTATTCCAAAGTATGGATGTACCATAGTTTGTTTAATGATTCACCTGTTGAAGGACATACCAGAAGATTTTCCAGTTTTTGGCTATTACAAATAAAGTAGCTATAAACTTTCGCATACACATATTTATGTGAACATAAGGTTTAGTTTTGGGGCGTAAATGCCTAAAGGTGCTGGGTCATATGATAAGTACATATTTATTTCATTTATTTATTTTAGACAGAGAGAGAGAGCTGGGCAAGGGGCAAAGGGAGAGGGAGAGAGAATCCCAAGCAGACTGCCTGCCAAGCGTGGAGCCTGATCCAACAGCCCTGAGATCATGACCTGAGCTGAAATCAGAAGTCAGAGGCTCAACCGACTGAGCCACCCAGGTGCCCCAAGTACATATTTAGCTTTAAAAGAAACTGCTAAACTCTCTTTTAGAGTGGTTGTATCATATTACATTCCTATCAGCGATGTATGAAATCCCGTTTCTCTGCATGCTCACCAGCATTTAGTATTATCACTATTTTTTATTTTAGTTGTTCTAATATAGGTAGTGATGGTTCATTGTGCTTTTATCATATTAACCTCATTAATAGCCTCACCTAATTTTAACTTTAATTTTAATTTTATTCTTTTTTAAGATTTTATTTATTTATTAGAAAGAGAGAGAGAGTGGGAGTGGGGAAGGGGCAGAGGACGAAGGATAAAGAATCTCAAGCAGACTTGGTGCTGAACTTGCAGAGTCTGGCATGGGATTCAATCTCACGACCCTGAGATCACAATCTGAGCCGAAACCAAGAGTCGGAGGCTTAACCAACAGCCACACAGGCGCCCCAATCTATTTTTATTTTAAAAACTTCTTGGCAGTATTGAGAATGTTCTTAATTAAAAATTTCTAGGTAAAACCCATTTTAACTCTTTTCCTTTGTCTCTGAAGTACTTTGCAGTGTTTCCTTTACATGTTCCTTTTTCTTAGAAACTAGTATGAAGTAGAGGTTTATTTTCACTTTTTAAAAACATGTAAAAAGACAACTGCAGAGTTGATTTCAAAATTTAGAGTCCTGTCCTTTTGTATGTTATGAGTAAGCTTTATTTTCTGTCGGCTTGGCTATCTATTGGGGAGTAAACACTCATTAGTGGTGGTTTGTGTTGTTTGTGGTGAAGTTACAGTATTTTTAAAAAAAGATTGTATTTGAGAGAAAGAGCAAGCACGAGAATGTGTGTATGGGGTGGGGGGAAGGGCAAAAGGAGAAGGAGAGAGAATCTCAAGCAGACTCCCCGCCAGGCACAGAGCCTAACACAGGGCTCGATCTCACGACCCTAAGATAACAACCTGAGCCAAGACGAAGAGTCAAGATGCCTAACTGACTGTGCCACCCAGGTCACCCCCCCCCTTTTTTTTTTTTACTGTATTTTTATATTGGAACAACGCCTTCAGACTGTGCAGAGTAAATGCTTCACCTTCACACTTATCCTTGAGTACACCATGTTTCATCAGAACCAGTTTCTGGACTGAGAACTGGGATCTGGTCCTTCATGTTTCCCTTACTGTTTTGATTTTTGTCAAAATAATGTAACTTTCAGTACCATCAAGTGTTATAAATTTCTGCCGCAGCAGGAATAAGAATCCATTAGGATCGTGGTTGTAGAGGTTTAAAAGTTAACTTCCAATAATTCGGACTTAATGAAGTGTTAGGAGTCTGATGAGGTTTGGAATTTTGATGTCTTTATTCCTTGAAGTTAGTTATTCAACCTTTCTTTCTGGGTATGAAGTGTTAATACCACTGTCCTTTAGAATACTTGTTTTTAAAATCAACAGATTGTTTAAATACTACTAATTAATACTGATTGTCAAGAAACTGAAAAAAAACAGCTAAACCAAAGAAGTAAAAAAAATAGCCCCCATTATACTACTTCCAGGATATAACTACTGTTAACCTTTCAGTTTATATATACATATATTTCCTTTTTTCTTTTTATCAATATGGATTCCTACTGTGAGTATACTTAAAAAAATTTTTTCCAATGTAAAGAATTAAACAAAAATCTGGAGGCCAGAAGTTAGAACTGGTTTTATCCTAAGATTGTTTTCTTTGGAGGAAGGGCATTAGAATATTGTGGGCATACTTTTTTTTTTAAGATTTTATTTATTTATTTATTTGAGAGAGAGCGCATGTGTGAGCAGGGTGGGAGTGGGGGCAGAAAGAGAGAGAGAATCTCAGGTGGACTCTGCGCTGAGCATGCAGCTGGACAAGGGGCTTGATCCCACAGCCCAGAGATCATGACCCGAGCAGAAATCAAGAGTCGGATGCTTAACTGACCGAGCCACCCAGGCGCCCCATGGGCATACTTTTTTGACGGAAAAAAATTAATAGAACAAATATCTTTTATATAAAATATATTTCTAAGGCAGTGTTTATTTATTTATCTATTTATTTATTTCTGATAGCACATGCATATGCAAGCATGTGAGCCGGGGGTAGGGGCAGAGGGAGAGGGAGAGAGAGAATCTTAAGCTGGGTGTGGAGCTTGATCTCACAACCCGGAGGCTGAAATCGAGAGTTGGACGCTCAGTTGACTGAGCCACCCAGTTGCCCCTCTAAGGCAATTTTTAATACCTCATTACCTTTAGTAGGACTCTTTGTACCTGCTGTGTGTGGGCATGGTATTCCGTTGATTTAATGCACCTTCATTTATTTCAGTAATCCCCAGTTGGAATTTACTTTGTTTCTAATTTTTTGTTTTTTATAAAAAACATGTTTTTAGAGGAGCCTTTGCTCCAGACAGGATTATTTTTTTTATTTTTCTACTTATTGTTACTGAGATGTAATTCACATGCCATCATATTCACCCTTTTAAAGTATACAGTTCAGGGGTTTTAGAATATTACAGGAGTGTGTAACTGTCACCACCACCTAATTCCAGAATATTTTCTTTTTTTAATTAATTATTTTTTATTTAATTTTTTAAAGAAGATTTTATTTATTTATTTGACAGCGAGAGAGGGAACACAAGTGGAGGGGGCGGGAGAGGGAGAAGCAGACTCCCCACCAAGCAGGGAGCCCGACACGGGGTTCGATCCCAGGACCCTGAGATCACAACCTGAGCCGAAGGCAGACACTTAACAGACTGAGCCTCCCAGGGGCCCCTAATTCCAGAACATTTTCATCACTCTAGAAAGAAACCCTGTACCCATTGTCACTCCCCACTCTACCCTTCACCTTCGGCCCCTGGCAAACTCATATAGACCTTCTCTCTCTATGGATTTACTATTCTGAATATTTCATAAGAATGGAATCATATAATATGTGGCTTTTTGCTTATCCACTTACCAGTTGATGGACAGTTGGGTGGTTTCCACTTTTTGGCTATTATAAATAATAATGCTGCTATGAACGTTCATGTACAAGTTTGTATGTGGACATATGTTTCTATTTCTCTTGGGTAAATACCTAGGAGTGTAATTGCTGGATCGTATAAAGCAGCTGTAACATTTTCCATTCCCACCAGCAGTGTATGATGTTCCTAGTTTCTCCATATTTTTTTTTTTTAAGATTTTATTTATTTATTTGATAGAGAGAGACATAGCGAGAGCAGGAACACAAGCAGGGGGAGTGCGAGAGGGAGAAGCAGGCTTCTCGCAGAGCAGGGAGCCCGATGTGGGACTCGATCCCAGGACTCTGGGATCATGACCTGAGCTGAAGGCAGATTCTTAACGACTGAGCCACCCAGGCGCCCTCTCCATATTTTTGTCAACCTTTTTCATTATCTTTTTGATTATAGCCATCCTATTGGGTGTGAAGTAGTATCTCTCTCCTTGGAGTTTTGATTTGCATTTCTTAGAAACTAATGATGAACATCTTTGCATGTGCTTATAGGCCATTTTTTTTTTTTTAAAGATTTTATTTATTTGAGAGAGAGAATGAGAGAGAGCACATGACAGGGGGGAGGGTCAGAGGGAGAAGCAGACTCCCTGCTCAGTAGGGAGCCTGATGTGGGACTCGATCCCTGGACTCCAGGATCATGACCTGAGCCGAAGGCAGTCGCTTAACCAACTGAGCCACCCAGGCGCCCTAGGCCATTTTTTAATTGGGTTGTCTTTTTGTTGAGTTGAAGAGTTCTTTATATGTTCTAGATACTAGACTCTTTTTAGATAGATGATTTGCAGGTACTTCTTCCTTTCTGTGGATTGTCTTTTTACTTTCTTTATAGTGTTCTTTGAAGTATAAAGGTTTTTTTTTTTTTTCTGTTTTATAAATTCCAATATGTGCATTATTTTTTTCTGTTGCTTGTGCTTTAGATGTCATATCCAAGAAACCACTGCCTAATTCAAGATCATGAAAATTAAGCCATGTTCCTTCTAAGAGTCTTACAGTTTTAGCTCTTAAATTTAGGTATTTTATTTTATTTTTATTTTTTTAAGTAATTTCTCCACCTAACATGGGGCTCAAATTCATGACCCTGAGATGAAGAGTTACCTACTGATTGAGCCAGCCAGGTGCTCCTACATTTGGATTTTAGATCCTTTTTTTTTTTTTTTTTTTAACGCAGGGCTTGAAATCATGTCCCTGAGGTCAAGACCTGAGCTAAGATCAAGAGTTGGATGCTTAACCGACTGAGCCACCCAGGTGCCCCAGGTCTTTGATCCATTTTGAGTTCATTTTTGTATATGTGTAAGGTAGAGGTCTAGCTTCATTCTTTTGCCTGTGGATATCCAGTTGTCTCAGCACCACTTGTTAAAGACTGTTCTTTCTCCAAGAATCGTCTTGGCACGTAAAGTTTTAGACTAGAGGGTATTTGTATCTTGTAAGGCTTTTGCCACTCTTACCTATGGAAAGATTGGGCCAGTTTACCCTTACATCAGCAGTGTGCAAAAATCCCAGTTTCCCCTAAACCCTCACCAGTGCTAAATATTATATTTAAAACCGATACAAAAGAATTTTTTGCTGGCTTTATAGGTGAAAAATAGTATATTACTGATATAATTTGCACATACTTTCACATTAATTGGCTTTTTTTTTTTTTTTTGAATTGCTTATTTCCTTTGCCTAGCTTTTTTTTTCTTTTCTTGCCTTTTTTTTTTTGGTCCACTGAGGCATTTTATTTGTGCGTTATGTATTACATCCCTAGAAAAAGAATCCCAGGATTTTCCCTCCTCTGTGTTTTCGTCTTGCTTCTTCGTGTCCATGATACCAGCTGAGGTTGTCAGTACAATGAAACCAAACTGGTAGGAGGGGAGCAGATTATTCTGCCATTTTTCTAGATCTTTGAGTTGTACATCAAATCTGGGGCTGATCACTCCGCTCTTGTTTAACCTGCCTGTGAGGTTCACAACAATTTTCCCAGCTCTGTGACCATCAGTGATTTAAAAGTCGCCAATGTAAACATGCTTCATCATCACAGAAACCGGAAGATGACTTTGGAGCATGGTCTAATAAGAACCTGGCATTTGCTTCTTTTTTCAGCGTTGTTCATGCTCTTGAGAGCATCTGCCAGGACATTCATGCTCACCATTATGGCGACACGGAAAGATGGCAGAAAGAGCATTGCCTAGCTTTCTTTTGCTGTCTTATTAATTTGTAAGAGGCTCTTGGTCTGTCCTATTACAAATATTTATAATTTTGGGGCGCCTGGGTGGCTCTGTTGATTAATTGTCTGCCTTTGGTTCAGGTCATGATCCCAGGATCCTGGGATTGAGCCCTGCATTGGGCTCCCTGCTCATTGAGGAGCCTGTTTCTCCCTCTCCCTCTGCCCCTTCCCCCTGCTCGTGCTCACGCTCTCTCTCAAATAAGTAAAATTTAAAAAACCCCACGGGGATGCCTAGCTGGCTCAGTGGGTTAAGCGTCTGCCTTCGGCTCAGGTCATGATCCCAGGGTGCTGGGATCAAGTCCCACGTCAGGCTCCTTGCTTGACAGAGAGCCTGCTTCTCCTTCTGCCTGCCGCTCCCCCACTTGTGTATTTTTCTCTCTCTCTCTCTCTCCCCCTCTCTTTGGCAAATAAAGTCTTAAAAAAACAAAACAAAACCCACAAATATTTATAATTTTTAATTCTAATTTTATGATATTTAAATAGTTTTATTAGGGTATAATTTATAATTATAGTATTCACCCATTTTAATTGTACAGTTTGGTGACTGGGTAAATATATACAGTTGTGTAACTGTAACAGTCAAGATCTAGGAAGAGATACAGAACATTTCCAACACTCAGAAAGTACCATCGTGCCCTTATAGTCAATCCCCTTACCTCTTCTCTTGCTTTAAGCGACCACTTGCCTTTTCTAGGGTTTCATATAAATGAAATGATATATACCCTGTAGTCTTTTGTACCTGATTTCTTTCTCTTACCATGATGTTTTGGAGATTCATCCATATTGTTGTGTGTAATATTGGTGTTACTTTTTAATGTCAGTAGTATTCCTTTGTCTGGATCTATCACAATGTGTTCATCCATTCTTCATGACCAATAGAATTTGTAAATGTGTCCTCTGCTTTTGATATTAGTATTACTTGTTGGTTTTGCCACTCATCCCTGCACAGGCCAGACTGATCCATACATATTTTGGTTGGATAATCAACTGTTATGTGCAAACTACTGTGCTAGACTTTTTGTGGGAAGTGATGACAGTAAAACATGTTCCTTGCCTCTTGGAAAATTATGGTCTGGTTGGATAGTGCATAAGGTGGAGAGGTTGCTTTTGACTAATGAGGTAAGGGCAAACTTTGGGTGGAGATTTTTGCTAATGTTTTGAAAGATCGGTTAGGTTGTGGAGGGTTAGAAAAGAAAAACTGATTGTACTAGTTTCAAATGATAAGCTCTAAAGGGACAAGTTGGATATATAGTATTTAGCATATTTAAGGTAGATAGTGAACAGACAGGATCTGCTGTGACGGTAGACCTCAACTAAAGGAGGTCTGAAATTATTCCAGTTAATTTTGTAAAACCTATTTATTGTGGAAAATTACAAACAATATGGAAATGGAGAGAATAGGATAATGAACCTCCATGTACTCATCATGTAGCTTCAACAGTGATCAATCCTGGCCAAACTTACCTCACCAGCGCACCTTATATTCATTCCTACCCCCCATTATTTTGAAGCAAATTACAGATGTCGCATCATTTTGTATAAATGTTTCTGTATATGTCTCTAGATAAGGACTTAAAAAGAAACCATAATCACAATACTGTAATTACACCTAAAATTAACATTAATTCCTTAGTTGCATCAAATATCCAGTGTTCGTATTTCCCCAGATATGCCATAATTATTTTTTAATGGTTTGCTAAAATCAGAATCCGTATGAGGTTTTGCATTGCCATTGGTTGAAATGCCCTTTAAATCTTTTAATCTACAGCTTTGTCTGCCATCTGTTTTCCCCTCATAAATTTATTTGTTGAAGAAATTGAGTTGTTTTTCCTGTAGACTTTTCTGCTGAGTTTTGCTGATTGCATTCCCTTGGTATCAATTTAATATGTTCCTTTGTCCCCCTGTATTTTCTATAAGTGTGTAATTAGAACTAGAGGCTTGATTATGAGTTTTGTTTTTTTTCCCCAAGAATACATCATAGAAGGGTGCCTGGGTGGCTCAGTCGGTTAAGTGTCTGCCTTCAGCTTAGGTCATGATCCCGGGGTCCTGGGATCGAGCCCCGAGTCGGGCTCCCTGCTCATCAGGAAGTCTACTTCTTCTCCCTCTGTGCTCTCTCTCTCTCTCAAATAAATAAATAAAATCTTAAAAAAAAAAAAAAAGAATACCTCATAGATGGTGATCTGTACTTTTCCCAGAAGACACATAATGTCCGAGCGTCTTTCTTTTTGTGATATTAGTAGCCATTAGTGATCATGGCCTATATTTATTAGTTCATCGCTAGGGTTGTAAACTTGTAATAGTCTTATTCTCTCGAACCTCTATCAGTTGTCAGCTGCAACACTCGTGAAGGGAGAAACATTTCCTCCTCAGCTCTTTGGTTGTCCTAAGGGCGCAGTTCTCACAGGGCACATGGGGTACGAGTGAGAAGGGGGATATAACTTCTGACTGGCTCTGTGAACGAGCAGAAGCAGGGGGGGCTGCATCAAAGAGCGGAGGTGGGCTGTGGGCTGACTAGCGCAGGATGCGTGGAAAAGGCAGTTGCTCCCGCCTGCAGTGAGCTACGCTGGGCCTTTGATGGGTGGCTGGGACTGCCCAGGGAGGCCTTCGTCTCTGGCCATCCCTGCGCTTTGCTCTCCGCTTGTGTTAGCTGCAGAAGACCGTGGTGGATCTAGTGGCCTGTGAGCCTCCGCCTGGGAGACAAGAGTTCTCACGGCCTTGACGCAACAACCAGGAGTAACACATTTATTTGTCCTTGGAATTAAACTTGGATTGTATTTCGTCCTCTTGTTCTAACGTGCTTTAACCTTGGTGCGAATCGTTCCCGCCCTCAGGCTAATGTGATCTGTGCAGCATTATAGAAAGGATTCCTTCCGGTACTAAATCGAGTGATTCCCCCCCCCCAATCAAATATTTATTTTATTTTATTTAAAAAAAAATTTTTTTTTTTTTTTAAAGATTTTATTTATTTGACAGAGAGATAGCGAGAGCAGGAACACAAGCAGGGGGAGTGGGAAAGGGAGAAGCAGGCCTCCCACGGAGCAGGGAGCCCGATGTGGGACTCGATCCCAGGACCCCAGGATCATGACCTGAGCCGAAGGCAGATGCTTAACGACTGAGCCACCCAGGCGCCCCAAATATTTATTTTAAAAGCCACTATTTACATATAAAAACCACATAGCGGGGCGCCTGGGTGGCTCAGTCGTTAAGCATCTGCCTTCGGCTCAGGTCACGATTCCAGGGTCCTGGGATCGAGCCCCCATCGGGCTCCGTGCTCGGCAGGAAGCCTGCTTCTCCCTCTCCCACTCCCCCTGCTTGTGTTCCCTCTTTCGCTGTGTCTCTCTCTGTCAAATAAATAAATAAAAATTAAAAAAAAAAAACCAAACCACATAGCAAGCATGGTGGCAGCTGTGTAAAGAAGAGGGTTTGGCCTCAGGTAAAAGAGGGCTCCAGGGTGATGCCTCCAGGTCATAGTTTGGCTTCAGCTTCCTTAGGAGTTGGGGGTCGCCCCTTCTGGGAAAGTCAGTAGTAGGGAAGGGCATCTGAGGCCGGGCAGCATAGAGGCAGTCAAGGACTCTTCTGAGGTGGCTGTTCTTCTGTCTTTCCTCCACCACGGTGTGTGTGTGCGCGTGCATGCGTGCGCACGTGTGTGTGTGTGTATTAGTAGAATTTTTTTTTTTGAGCAGTTTTGTATTTCCAGAATAATTGAGCAGAAAGTGCAGAGTTCTCATATACTCCCTCACTCCCCTACTCCCATCCCATTTCTCCTATAATTAACATCTTGCATTTGTTATGATTGATGAGCCAGATATCGATGCATTACAGTTAAAGTCCATAGTTTACGTTGGGGTTCAGACTTTGTTTTTTACATCTCGTAGGTTTTGGCAAATGTTTAATGACGTGTCTTTATCATCATAGCATCGTACAGAACAGTTTCACTGCCCTAAAAGTCTTCTGTGCTTCCCCTATCCATCCTTCCCTCTGCCTGAGGCCCTCGCAATCACTTTTTTTTTTTCTTAAAGATTTTATTTATTTATTTGACAAAGAGAGACAGAGTGAAGAAGGGACACAAGCAGGGGGAGTGGGAGAGGGAGAAGCAGGCTTCCCGCCGAGCAGGGAGCCCGATGCGGGGCTCCATCCCAGGACCCTGGGATCACGACCTGAGCTGAAGGCAGACGCTTAACAGCTGAGCCACCCAGGCGCCCCAATCACTGATCTTTTTACTGTCTTCTTAGTTTTACGTTTTCCAGAATGTCATGTAAATGTGTCTACTTTCACTGATACGAATTTAGGCTTCCGCCATATCTTTTCCTGGCTTGATAGCTCTTTTTTTTTTACTTTTTATTTTTTTATTGCTGAATAATACTTCATTGTATGGTGGTTAACACTATCCAATGACCTATTGAAAGACAGCTTGGTTGTTCCAAGTTTTGGCAGTTAGGAATAAAACATCTGTATGCAGGTTTTTGTGTGTACACGAGTTTTCAGCTCATTTGGGTAAATACCAAGAAGGAAGATTGCTGGATCGAATGGGAAGAGTATGTTTAGTTTTTTAAGAAACTGCCAAACTGTATTACAAAGTGACTGTACTGTTTTACGTTCCCGCCAGCAGTGAATGAATTTCTGCCGTTGCACGTATTTGTCAGCATTTGGTACTGACAGTGTTCTGGATTTTGGCTAGTCTGGGAGGTGTGTAGTAGTATCTCATTTTAATTTGCAGTTCCCTCATGACATATGATGTTGCGTATCTTTTCATATGCTGATTTGCCTCTATATTCTTTGGAGAGGTGTTTGCTCAGGTGTTTTGCTTGGTTTTTAATTGTGTTATTTTCTTACGGTTGAATTTTAAGAGCTCTTTGTATATTTTGGATACCAGTCCTTTAATCAAATACATGTTTTGTAAAAATTTTCTCCCAGTCTGTGGCTTGCTTTTTCATTCTTTTGACAGTGTCTTTTTCAAAGCAGAAGTTTTTACTTTTAGTGAAATTCAGTTTAGCAATACTTTCTTTCCTGGACTGTGCTTTTGGTATTGTGTCTGAGAAGTCATTGCCAAACATAAGGTCACCTAGATTTTCTCTTTTGAGTTATCTTCTAGGAATTTTATAGTTTTGTTTTGCATTTAGGTCTGTGATCCATTGGAATATCAGTGTCTAGATTCATTTTTTTGCATGTGAATGTCCAGTTCTTCTGGCACCGTGCTAAAGACTGTCTTTCCCCCATCGGATTGCCTTTGCTCCTTTGTTAAAGATCAGTAGACTATATTTTGTGTAGGTCTCATTCTGGGCTCTCTTTCCTGTTCTGTGATCTCTTTGTGTATTCTTTTGCCAGTACCACGCTGTCTTGATTACTTTAGTGTTTTTTTGTTTTTGTTTTTTTATTACTTTAGTTTTTAGTAAGTCTTGAAGTCAGGTAGTGTCAGTCCTCCAACTTTGTTCTCCTTCTATGTTGTATTGGTTATTCTGGGTCTTTTTTTTTTTTAATAACTTCCCGTATAAATTTTAGAATCAGTTTGTTGATAATGCACAAAATAATCTTGCTGGAATTTTGATTGGGATTTCCTTGAATCTGTATATATAGTTGGGAAGAAATGACAATGACATCTTGACAATTTTGAGTCTTCTTATCCATGTACCTGAGATTGTCTTCCATTTCTTTAGATCTTCTTTGATTTCTTTCATTCGAGTTTTGTGGTTTCCTTCGTCGAGATCTTATACATATGTTGTTAGATTATATATCTAAGTATTTCTTCTTTTTTTTTTTGATGCTAATGTAAATGGTATTGCATTTTAAATTTCAGATTCCTGTTGTTTATTGCTGGTATATAACAAAGCAATTGACTTTTGTTTATTAACTTTGTATCCTGCAACCTTAATGGCTATTAATTCCAGGAATTTTTTTGTTGTTTCTTTGGGATTCTCTACGTAGATAATCATGTCATCACCAAAAAAAGCAGTTTTATTTCTTCCTTCCCAGTCTGTACACTTTTTTTTCTTGTATTATTGCATCTGCTAAGGCTTCTGTGATGCTGAATTAAGAGAGTGAGAATGGACATCTTGCCTTGTTCCTAATCTTAGTGGTAAAGTGTCTAATTTCTCCTTGTTAAGTTTGATGTTAGCTGTAGGATTTTTGTTTATGTTCTTTATCAAGTTGAGAAACTTCCCCTCTGTTCCCAGTTTGCTGAGAATTTTTGATTGGGTGTTGGATTTTTTTCAAATGCTTTTTCTGTAGCTATTGATACGATCATAGGATTTATTTTTTCTTTAGCCTGTTGATGTGATGGATTATATGTATTTATTTTTGAATCTTGAACCAGTCTTGCATACCTGAAATAAATCCTGTTTGGTCATGGTATATTATTTTTTTGTACATTGTTGGATTTACTTCATCAGTATTTTGTTGAGGGTTTTTACATCTGTGTTCATGAGAGATATTGGCTGTAGTTTTTCTTTCTTCTAATGTCTTGGTCTAGTTTGGGGATTAGGGTAATGCTGGCCTCATAGAATGAGTTAGACAGTATTCCCTCTACTTCTATTTTCTGGAAGAGATTGTAGAGAATTGAGATAATTTTGTCCTCAAACTTTTGGTAGATTTCACCAGTGAACCCATCTGTTTTCAGTTTTAAAAGGTTATTAGTTATTGATCAGTTTCCTTAGTAGATATAGGCCTATTCAGATGGTTCTTTTCATCTTGGGTAATTTTTTTTTTTTTATTAAAATTTTTAAAAAGATTTATTTATTTGAGAGAAAGAGCTTGCTGGGGTGGGTGCGGGGGTGGGGCAGAGAGAGAAGGAGACAAGCAGACTCCTGCTGAGCAGGGAGCCCTTCACGGGGCCAAAACCAAGAGTTGGACCCTTAACCAACTGAGCCACCCAGGCGCCTCTCACCTTGTGTAAATTCTAATAGATTGTCTCTTTCAAGGAATTGGTCTGTTTCATCTAGATTATCAAAAAGAGTCGTTCATAATAATCCTTTACTATCGTCTTAGTGTCCTTAGGCGTAGTAGTGTTGGCCCTTCTTTCATTTCTGATATTAGTAATTTGTGTCTTCTCTTTTTTCCTCCTCAGTTAATCTGACTAGAGATTTATCAGTTTTACTGGTCTTTTCAGGGAATCACCTTTTGGTCTGATTGATTTTTCTTTATTGATCTTATTTTTATTGATTTCTGCTCTAACTTTATTTTCTTGTTCTTTGAATTTAATTTGTTCATCTTTTTCTAGTTCTGTAAGGTAGAAACTTAGATAATTGATTTTTAGATCTTTTCTAATATTTGCATTCAGTGCTATAAATTTTTTTATAAGTGCTGCTTTCTCTAAATTTCACAAGTTTTGATAAATTGTATTTTCATTTAGTTAGAGATAGCTCTTGAGACTTCTTTGACCTATGTTTTACTTAATCTCCAAGTATTGTGTGTTTAATCTCCAAATATTGTATTTTGGGATTCGTCCTCTATCTTTTTGTTACTGATACCTAGTTTAATGCCAGAGCATACTTTATATGATTGCTATTCTTTTAAATTTGTTAAGGTGTGTTTTATGTTCTAGATGTGGTCTGCTTGCTTGCTTGTTTATGTATTTATTTATCCATAAGAAATGCTGGTGATGTAAGGTTCACTTATCTTTATTGTATGTGACTTCAAAATACCATATGGTTAGAAAAATCAGAATGAAGCAACTCAAGTGTTGATGGATGAATGGATAAACAAAATGTGGCATATACATACAGTGGAATATTATTTAGCCTTAAAAAGGAAGGGAATTCTGACCTGTGCTACAACTTGGATGAACCTTGATGACATGCCAAGTGAGAAAAACCCAGTCACAAAGGACAGATACTGAATGATTCAACTTCTGTGAGGTGCCTAGAGAGTAGTCATTCATAGAGACAGAAAGTTGATTTGTGGTTGCCATGGGCTGTGGGGAGAAGAGAATGGGGAATTTTAGTGTTAATGGGTATAAACATTTCATTTGACAAAGTTCTGGAGTAAACTTACAGTTGTGCAGTATGAATAAGTTCTGGAAGTCTGTATAGCATAGTGCCTGTAACTTCTAATACTATACCTATACCTAAAATTGGCTAAGAGGGTAGATCTTACATTAAATATTCTTACCACACACTTAAAAAGATAAATAGAAAATAAATAAAGGGGGCAGGAGGATATTTGGGAAGGCGGTGGATGTTTTGCTGGCCTTGATAGTGGTAACAGTTTCACGAGTATACACTTATCCCCAGACTCACTGAGTTCCATATACTACATATTAAATATTTTACGTCAATTATAATTCAATAAAGTGGCTTTAAAAAAGGTTCTGTAGGTGGATAGTGGTGATGGTTACATAACATTGTGAATGTACTTAATTCCATAGAACTGTACACTTAAAAATGGTTCGAATGGTAAATTTTATGTGTATTTTACTCTAATTTTTTAAAATGGAAAAAAATTCTGAAAATTAGAATGTTGCCAAGGAAAAGGTGAAAGTTACTGGAAATTTTTCTTTTATGCCACGTTTTTATTTATCTTGGGACTTATTTGTCTAGTTTAATTTTCATTTATGATTGATCCGATAGAATGTAGTTGTGTTCTGTTAGGATTTTTTACGGTCTGATGAGGAATAGGGTTTTTATGTAGACAAGCACAGAAATATATCTGATGAATCTGATACTTGTAGAGGATATTCATGCATTTGACCTGCTTATGGACTTGACTGATTTGTAGCCATGTGGTATAATCATCATGGGGTTTGAGATCAAAGGATCTTCAGAGGTCATTTATTCCAATCCTTTTTAAGAAATTGATCATTTGAACCTCAGAGAGGTTAAAAGACTTCAAGTTTCACGGCTAATGGAATGACTTTGCCTTTACCTGAAATCAGAGCTTCTTAGTCCTACATTGTAACAGGTCTCAGTGTATGGAGAGTCTGAGCCCTGTCAGTCCAAACTGTGTGATTGCAAATAAAACTATGTGTCGTGTCTTGGCTCCTCCCCTAGCATGTTATTGTTTCCTACAGCCCATGCAGATAATGGTGTTCTGCTTAACGAGCTCTCTAAGAGGAACTCCTAAACCCGTTACTTCAAAGCAGCGTTCTCAGCCTAAGGAAATGAGAAAAAAAAATTCTGATGACTGGAGCCCGCTCTTCAGAGTCTGATTTAATAGGCCTGCAGGGGGGAGGGGTGGCTTTCACATCCTGCTGTAAGAAGTAATAATCATATGCAGCACAGGTTGAGGAGTACTGCTTAAAGCATCGTTTAAAGCATGGGTTCCCAGAACTGGCTAATTCCCAAAATCCCTTAGGGAGCTCAGAACTCTCAGACCCCACTGCTGTAGAGGGACTCCTAGTCTGGTCCTGGAATTGTCTGAGGCTGTGATGGAGGTGGTGCCTCCCCCCTACTTCTTCTGTGTTGATTAAAACCAGACCAAGTGATTGAAACAATTTCAGAATAGTTACGTGAGCAACAGACATCATTTTAATGAAGTGAAGGTTGGCTCAGGCCTTGTAATGCTGTTATTTTTTGGATTAAAAGTAAAAATGCTTATTAAAGAATTTGAGATGATGTGTAAGATCTTCAAGAAATTTGGTCTTGTACTAAAAGCGCTTTTTCCCCCCATATTTTTTTGTGGGGGGGGTCTGCATTTGTTTTTAAGCGAGGAAGAGCATATTGTTGGAGAGGTACAGAGGGGAATATTTGTGTATTTAAATGTGAAGACGGTGTGCCTTCACTTAGGTTCAGACCACCTGGCATTCATATAGATTGGAATCCCCTTAATGGAATATTAGATAAAGCATATATACTGTATGACCCAGAGATTTTTCTTAAATTGTAATTATATAAGTAAGGCATGTATTTACTCTCCTTTTAAAAACTAAAGGTGTTACAGAAAAGTCCAGAGCCCCACGTGACTGCCCTTCTTTAGCACCAGCCTCTTCTTCGGCGGGTGTGTTGGCTTCCAGTGTCCTGTGGATCCCCCCAGAACTTTTCCTTATCAGGTCAGCCAACCAAAGAAAATACATAGTATTTTGTAACTTCTGCTTGGAAACGTGTTCATGTAAATGCTATGTAGAATTCAGCTGTAAAGCTGTACCATAATTTTTTAAGCCATTTTCCTATTGATGAACACAGAGGCTGTTTCCAGGGCTGTGGTAAGCATTCTTGGGCAAGGTGCCATGTGCACGTGTGCTGTGAGATTGCTGGTGCGGGGTGGGGGGGGTGGGGGCTGCATGGTTCAGTGCTAAATCGTCCTCGGCCCAGGCCGCGCTGCAGAAGCTGATGGAGTTGACTCAGGAGAATTTGCTGGGCGTCACTGAACTTGCAGGGATTTGAGTGAAGACACGAAATAGCAGAGCAAATGTCAGCTTTTTGTTTGTAATTGTCATAAACATGAAGAGTCTTTTGGATTTGCTATGCAGACCCCCCCCTCCGCCCCAATAATGTCTGCTAATAACTGTGTGCCCCGTGCCAATGTGCTGGGTGCTGACTTGGAAACATTCTGGAAAAAAATGCTGAATTAGGTTAGTGATGTGAAGATGATTAACAGATAATGGTAGCCAGAATAATTGTGTCAAAACAGCAAGAAATACCAAGAGAATTTGATGTGTTCTGCATTTTCTTTGGTGCTTGCCTATTGTAATAGTGTTAGAAACTTTAGGTTGTGTGTATAATAATTTTTCTTGTATATTTGGTCAGTTTGACTATGAAATAACAAGCATGGCCATTTCAAAGAAACTCTTCATTATAAAGTATCAACTGTTTTCTAGTCTCCATAAACTCTTATTTGTGTCACTGTAAAAGATCCATTTAAAAAAATAGTTTTCGGTGGGGCGCCTGGGTGGCTCAGTCGTTAAGCGTCTGCCTTCGGCTCAGGTCATGATCCCTGGGTCCTGGGATCGAGCCCCGCATCGGGCTCCCTGCTCCACGGGAGGCCTGCTTCTCCCTCTCTCACTCTCCCTGCTTGTGTTCCCTCTTTCGCTGTGTCTTTCTCTGTCAAATAAATAAATAAAATCTTAAAAAAAAAAAAAGTTTTCGGGGCGCCTGGGTGGCTCAGTTGGTTAAACGTCTGCCTTCGGCTCAGGTCATGATCCCGGGGTCCTGGGATCAAGCCCCGCATTGGCCTCCCTGCTCCGCGGGAAGCCTGCTTCTCCCTCTCCCACTCCCCCTTGCTTGTGTTCCTGCCCTTGCTCTCTCTGTCAAATAAATAAAATCTTTAAAAAAAAAAAATAGTTTTCATCGGGGTGCCTGGGTGGCTTAGTCAGTTAAACGTTCGATTCTTGATTTGGGCTCAGGTCATGATCTCAAGGTTGTGGGATCGAGCCCCACGCCTGTTCTCTCTCTCTTCCTCTGCCCCTCCCCGCCTTAAAAAAATAAAAGTAATTTTCATCAACATGCATGCTCTTAGTACTTCCCCTAGTCTACATTTTGCATGGTCTTTTCCATGTATTTACGTTGTCTACAAATGTAGCCTTTTTTGGAGGGGGATAAATATATTTTCCTATGGGACCATACCAGGGTTTACTTAGGCTCTCCCCTACCCTGTTGTTGGACATTGAACTCACTTTATATTTTCTGTCATGAATAAAGCATTGGAAGCATACTTACACAAAGTGGTGTTTGCTTTTTAGCTGTTGTCTCCATCTGTGTTCCTCAAAATAAGATCGCTGGCTTTCTTTTTCTTCTTCTTCTTTTTTTTTAAATAGGCTCCATGCCCAGTGTGAGGTTTGAACTCAGGACCGTGATATCAAGAGTCACATGCTCTACCAGCTGAGCCAGCCAGGCACCCCACACTGGGTTTCTTCTTATATGCTGCCAGGAAGATTGTGTGGCTAACAGCGAAGGAAGGGAACTTTACCCCTTTTCTGAAGGCCGCTCCGGCTCCTCTTCTCTCCCGCACCAAGTAGATTAGACTTTATCATCTTATCTGTTTTTGTCTTGGGGCAGTGGTTGTGAGATTTTTGCCCCATAGGTTTGTGGCGCGGGTGTTGGTGTTTTTGACATCTGTGTAAAGTGTGTTGTTTTGATGTTCTGCTCTGAGGTTGCACTAGTTTGTTAATGTTTTCACTTTTCTCACGCTTATCACTCTCGTATCTGAAAGTGAGGCGATGGTGGACTTGGCACCATTGACTCAGAACAGTGGCTGTTTGTCCTTGGCCAGAAGATCACATGACCAGGAGCGAGGTAAGGTAAGGGATTGAGGCGTTGCAGAGATGGGTGGTTGCATCGTACAGGGGAGAAGAATGCCCAAGAATTGTCCGGGTCTGTGTATCTTTCCATGGAATGCGACAAGGCTCCCTAAGTAATTGTGAATTTAAGGACATGTAGTGTGCGCTTACTGGTAAGGAAGTTCAGCGTAAAAAGAGGTTTTTGTTGGGTTGTAGTGGTGGTGGTGGTGTTTTTACCTTTTGTGGATGCTTGAAGATTGTCCTGTGAAACCAGCAGTGCCTAGGAGAGAGCTTAGATGGGCAGATGCAGATTCATGGACTCTCTAGTGACGTGTGCAGAAGCTACTGGACGCTAGCATTAGATTGTTTGTACATTAAAATCTCTCTCAATGGCCTTGGATGGTGACCCTGGGATTCCTAGACACTTTGGGGGTCCTGATAGAATGTGGTCTGCAAGTGTTTTCAGTATTTCAAAAAGGGTAACAAATTGTCCGTTCCCTTGGCCCACGTACTAACTTAAATGTCAGGTGGTGATTTGATTTGGTTTGAATAAGTCATTCATTACCTGGGTCTCTAAATCTTCTTTTTATTGACTTAAGACTCTTCTATTCCTCTTTTTTTTTTTTTTTTAAGATTTTATTTATTCATTTGAGAGAGAGAGACAGAGAGAGCACAAGCAGAGGAGAGGCAGAGGGAGAGGAAGAAGCAGACTCCCTGCTGAGCTGGGAGCCTGACATGGGACGCGATCCCAGGACCCTGAGATCATGACCTGAGCCCAAGGCAGACGCCTAACTTTCTGAGCCACCCACGCACCCCTTTTCTATTCCTCTTATGGTGCTTTGTGGTAGCATACAAATCAAGGCAGAATCTTTTTAGGGCTGTGATGGCAGCTTGTCCTATTCCCCCCCCCCCACCTTTTTTTTTTAAATAACAGCCTCATTGAGCTAAAAATCGCAATCATTTAAGATGGACAGTTGATACAGCTTTTAGTGCATTCACAGAATTGTGCAGCCATCACCAGAATAAGTTTTAGAACATTTTCATCATCCCCAAAAGAAACCTCCTATCCATTAGTTACTTTCTGTCTTTCCCCAAAACTCGGTAGGTAATCAGCAGTCTACTATCTGTCTCTGTGGATTTGCCTATTCTGGATATTTCCTATAAATGGAATCCTACAGTGTGTGTGGTGTCTGCCTTGTTTTTCAGGGTTCATCCATGTCGTAGCATGTGTCAGAGCTTTGTTCCTCTGTGTGGCTGAGTAACATTCCATTGTATGGATATACCACATTGTGTTTATCCATTCAGCAGTCAATGGACACGGGTTGTTTCCAGTTCTTTGCTATTGTGAATAATGCTGCTATGAACAGTGTTTGCAGGGGCTGCATTTTCAGTTCTCTCGGGTAGACACCTAGGAGTTTTCCCCTTTTGGTTCTTAGTGTCATGGTTTGTTTTTTTTTTTAAGATTTTATTTATTTATTTGACAGAGACACAGCGAGAGAGGGAACACAAGCAGGGGGAGTGGGAGAGAGAGAAGCAGGCTCCCTGCTGAGGAGGAAACCCAATGTGGGGCTCGATCTCAGGACCCTGGGACCATGACCTGAGCCGAAGGCAGATGCTTAACGACTGAGCCACCCAGGCCCCCCTCTTAGTGTCATTTTGACCTGGTATGCTTTCACATCTCCCATACTTGCAGAGTATGAAATAGTGTTAGTAGTGAAATAGAAATAGTGTTTCAGCTAAGAAGAAGGAAAGACCTAGTCATATGTGTCTGTGTGGGGGAAGACTTGGGTTATTTCCACCCTGATCTTATTTGTACAGTCTTGATATAAACTGGCAAAAGTTGCAGTTGCTTTCACGTTTTTATTAGTGACTATTTTCAGTTACCCACAGTAAGTGATGATGAAAGTCTTTTTTTTTTTTTTTTTAAGTAGGCTTCCACGCCCAACATGGAGCCCAACACGGGGCTTGAACTCACCACCCTGAGATCAACACCGGAGCAGATAGCAAGAGTCAGATGCTTAACTGACTGAGCCACCAGGTGCCCCGAAACAGTCTTAACTGTATTATTAGCCTGATAGGAATTTACTTGTTCGTTGGTAAAAATGCTGCAGTTTTTACATGAATTCTAATGGGAACTAGTGTTTATTTAACTTGCAACTTGGAGGCCAGCAAGAATTGTAGGACCCATTGTGTTCTCAGAGCGAGAGGTCGTTCTGGCTAGTGAATGCTGACTGACAGTTCTTGATTGCTGTTGGTGGTGTCTTGGATCTGTGGAGAGAGAGGAGGAAAGTAGAGGTACTCTTGCCGGGGAACACGGCCTGTCAGTGGGCTGTCTGCTTATTCATTGTGTAGAATGGTGGAGGGAAGTTTTAACTCCTCATTATGTAAACTTTGGATTCTTAGTCATTTCAGATTTTTACTAGTAACTACTTTGAAGGTGTAGAGAGGATACAAAGTGCCATAGTGAGCCCCTGAGTACTGGGTTTAACAAATGTGACTTCTTTTTCCTCCCTCCCTCCTTTTTTTAATTTAAGGAATATAGTTTTTTGGATACGCTTGAACACCCTTTGGTACACCTCCCATTTACCTCCCTCCTTTCCCAGGGGTAACTGCTCTTGCAAGGCAAAGAGATATATGTCCTCTCTATCCACGTTTTTATGCTTCTGTGTTTATGTCCATAGCAATATATATAATTTATGCCTGTATTTTTAAACATTACATAAATAGTTTAATTTTTAATTCTAACTCTGTAGCAGTATGTCTCAAATTATGATCTTCATAAAATATTTTTGGCAGATATCCAGTGTTACTAAGTTTTTCTTATTGTGATAAAATATGCATAACATAAAATTTACCATTTTAGCCATTTTCAGGCATACAATTCAGTAGCACTAAGTACATTCACACTGTTGTGCAACCATCACCATTATCCATTTCCAGAACTTTCTTGTCATCCCAAGTGGAAACTCTGTACCATGAAACAGTTATTTCCCATTCTCCCCTCCCCCGCCTCTGGTAACCTCTATTCTACATTTTTTTTTTTTAAAGATTTTATTTATTTATTTGAGAGAGAGAGAATGAGAGAGAGCACATGAGAGGGGGGAGGGTCAGAGGGAGAAGCAGGCTCCCCGCCGAGCAGGGAGCCCGATGTGGGACTCGATCCCGGGACTCCAGGATCACGACCTGAGCCGAAGGCAGTCGCTTAACCAACTGAGCCACCCAGGCGCCCCTATTCTACATATTTTTAAAGATTTTTAAATTTATTTGAGAGAGAGAGAGAGTGTGTGGGTGTGTACGTATGTGTGCGTGTGCACGAATGGGGGAGGGGCAGAGGGAAAGGGAGAAGCAGACTCCCTCCTGAGCGGGGAGCCGGGAGCTGGGCGCTGGGCTCGATCCCAGGACCCTGGGATCATGACCTGACCTGAAGATAGACACTTAACCGACTGAGCCACCCAGACGCCCCATGTATTCTATTTTTTCTATGAATTTGCCTATTCTCAGTACCTCATATAAGGAGAATCAGATGGCATTTGTCCTTTTGTAGCTGGCTTATTCCACTTAGCGTAATGTCTTTAAGGTTTATCTGTGTTTTATGTATTAGAATTTCCTTTTTATGGCCGACTAATATTCTCGGTATAGTCAGACTGCATTTCGTTTATCCATTCGTCTGTCGATGGACATTTGCGTTGTTTTCACCTTTTGGCTGTTGTGTACAATGCTTTGAACATTGGTGTATGAGTATCTTTTTTTTTTTTTTTTTAAAGATTTTATTTATTTATTTGCGAGAGAGAATGAGAGACAGAGAGCATGAGAGGGAGGAGGGTCAGAGGGAGAAGCAGACTCCCCGCCGAGCAGGGAGCCCGATGTGGGACTCGATCCAGGAACTCCAGGATCATGACCTGAGCCGAAGGCAGTCGCTTAACCAACTGAGCCACCCAGGTGCCCCGGTGTATGAGTATCTTGAGTTTCTGCTTTCAGTTCTTTTAGATTTAGCTCTTTTTTCTTTTTTTAATTTAAATTCAGTCAATTAACGTGTAATGTCTTACTGGTTTCAGAGGTAGAGGTCAGTGATTCATCGTTGTATACAACACCCAGTGCTCATTACATCACGTGCCCTCCTTAATGTCCATCACCCTGTTACCCCACCCCCCACCCCTCTCAGTTCTTTTGGATTTATATCTACAAGTAGAATTGCTGGATCAAATGATAATTCTGTGTTTAACTTTTTGGGGAACTGCCAGACTATTTTCCACCACAGCTAAATCATTTTATATTCCCACCAGCAGTGCAGGGAAGTTCTGATTCTTCCACATCCTCACCAACATTTGTTATTTTTTTTCTTTTTCTTTTTCTTTTTGATAACAGCCATCCTACCAGGTTGAAATAGTATCTTGTGGTTTTGATTTGCTTTTCTCCGGTAACTTAATTATGCTGGGTATCTTTTCATATGCTTATTGGTCATCTATGTATCTTCTTTGAAGAAATGTCCATTTGGATCTTTCCCCAGCACTGTTTTTTATTTTCATTTATTTATTTATTTTTTAAGATTTTATTTATTTATTTGACAGAGAGAGAGCACAGGTAGGCAGAGAGAGAGGGAGAAGCAGACTCTCCACTGAGCAGGGAGCCTGACGCGGGGCTCGATCCCAGGACCCTGGGATCATGACCTGAGCCGAAGGCAGCCGCTTAACTGACTGAGCCACCCAGGCGCCCCTCCCCAGCACTGTTTTTTAAATAAGATTTCTTCCACCATAGAGTGCCCTTGGTGTACAGGAGCTTAAGTTATTTTTATTGTAAGAATGCACACAAGGATACATTTCTTATGCTTAAAAGATTATAAAAACAAGACAGATTAACAGATTACAGATAAAATGACAAAACCAGTAAAATTAAAATTAATTTTATGGGACAGATGATGTTTTTACTCAACTTGTACACTCAGTGTGAATACAGTACGGTCTGCTGTGGTGTTGGGGGCTCTTTGGGAATGCCTGTATTACCTGGCCATGTGACTGCTCTGTTCTCTCACCACTTTTCTCTATTCTGAAAACAAGGAAACTACACAGGGGTGACATTTGACCATTCACTGGTATATGTGCATTATATACTTACCAGTTCTTAACTCTGTTCTTGACTGTTAGTACCGACCGATTAAAATCTTGTTATTTGGCCTTAGCCCGATGGTAAACACAACAGCACACACGTGGGCCGGGAAATCCCTGGGCAGCTCTCTGTTTCCAGGGAAGCATCTGGATGATCCAGAACAGGCTTATGTTCATGTTTTTAGAGTAATACTGAAATGGAAACACACGATTTAAAAATTCTCATGGAGAATGTATGGACTGGGAGAAGTGTCCACAGACCCATTTTAAGACCCATTTCGCAGTGTTTAACAAACATTGCTTTATTTCCTTGGCTGCTTGTAAATTTAATTTTTCCCCCTCAAGGTCAAACAATTAAGGTAGGGAGGCTGACATTCAAGTTTGGCAAGAGGAGCTTGTTTTGCCTTTTTGTTTTTCTTTTTCTGTAGGAACAGTTTAGAGGGCATCTCAGTGCGGTCTCCCTTCTGAAATGCCTCTGCTGTCCTGGAAGATGGTGGTTAGGGTTCTTTCCCTTTAGGGGCGGTCCATGTCTTTTTCTTAATCACATTAACTTTAGTTATTCCTTTTTTTTTTTTTTTTTTTTTAAAGATTTTATTTATTTGAGAGAGCGAGAGCGAGCACAAGCCGGGGGAGCAGCAGAGGGAGAGGGAGAAGCAGGCTCCCCGCTGAGCAGGGGGCCCAACTTGGGGCTTCATCCCAGGACCCTGGGATCATGACCTGAGCCAAAGGCAGACGCTTAACCCACTGAGCTACCCAGGCGCCCCAACTTTAGTTAGTCTTATTGTAACTTCAGTTTCTCTTCTTGCTTATTTTTAGTGTTTTTATCTTAGTGCTTTTTCCCTTGAATGCAACCAAAATCAAAGCTTCTGTTCTTCATCTTAGATCATGATACATGTATTTACAAATAATTTTAGTGCCAAGAATCTGTTGAGTTGGCTTTTACTACATTAGTTTTGTTTGATGTGGTTAACATGACCCTTGAATACCGTGTCTTCTGACTGAAATTCTCCACTGAGTTGTCCCTATTTAAAGTGTGACGCTGCCAGTGTGATTTTAAAAATACTGGAAGTGAGTTACGGTGACAAAGCTGCGAAGAAACACCCTTTAGTTTCCTTTGACTGTAAGTGCCTTTGGTATTTGTTTCTACTTGGAACTCATTTTTCCTAATGCTTTCTTGAGGAAAGACCCTCTCCCTTCTTCGGCAGGTCTGGGGGCAAAGACTAAGACACAAACTGAGGCCCTGTCAGATCACCTTCATGCTCTCTCTCCGATGTTCCTGTGTGTAACCCGTTTCTTATTAGTGTGAACTCCTATATATAGCACCTAAAATCAAGCTGTTCTCTTCTGTGCATGACATGAAGTAGTGCCCTACTCTAATTCCAGGCCGGGACGAAATATTTCTATTAAAAATGTAATAGTTTTCTAAATTTGTGTCAAGAAATAACCAGAGAATTATATTTATTAAGAAAATGCCCTTTTTGTTTTGTTTTGTTTTTTGGCTAGACTAATAGCATTTATGTGAAATAACAAATTGCTGTGATTGGTAGTAGGATAGGGCCTAGTTCTCAGTGACTTGTCTCTGCTGATTAACTACATGATGTCTAAGTGAGCTGTTGGAGATTTTTTTTTTTTTCTGAACAGTGCTGTTTTTAATGGTTTTTTTTTTTTAAATAGTGGTAAAATACGCAAAAATAAAATTTACCGTCATTAACGTTTTTAAGGGTACAGTTCAGTGGTATATAATTCACAGTGGAATTGTTGTACAACAATTGCCAAATGTTTCAGAACATTTTATCCCCAAACAAATCCCATACTCATTAAGAAGTCACTCCCCTTTCCCTCCTTGCACCCAGCCTCTGGCAGCCAATAATCTGCTTTCTGTCTCTGTGGATTTACCTGTTCTGGACATTTCGTATAAATGGAATCATACATTGGAGCACCTGGGTGGCTCAGTCGGTTAAGCGTCTGCCTTCGGCTCAGGTCATGATCCTGGGGTCCTGGGATCGAGCCCTGCATTGGGCTCCCTGCTCGGTGGGGAGTCTTCTGCTTCCTCTCACTCTGCCCCCTCCCACCCCCACTTGTGTACTCTCTCTCTTACTCTGCTCTCTCAAATAAATAAAGTCTTTAAAAAAAAATAAATGGAATCCTTAATAAGTGGTCTTTTGTGACTGGCTTCTTTCACTTAGTTTTCAAAGTTCATCCATGTTGTAGCATAAATCACTATATTCCTTTTTATATCCATTGTATTGGCTATATCATATTGTATTAATGACAAGTCTCTGGGTTAGTTGAATTTTTAAAAATTATGTTAAAATAACGTATAATTTAAAATTTACCATTTTAACCTTTTTTTTAAAGATTTTATTTATTTATTCAACAGAGGGAGAGGGAGAGCATAGCAAGGGGAGCGGCAGGCAGAGGGAGAGGGAGAAGCAGGCTTCCCGCGGAGCAGGGAGCCCAATGCGGGGCTCAATCCCAGGACCCTGAGATCATGACCCGAGCCAAAGGCAGATGCTTAACTGACTGAGCCACCCAGGCACCCCTATTTTAATCATTTTTATTTATTCTTATTTTTTTATTTTTTATTTTTTATTTTTTTTTAAGATTTTATTTATTTATTTGACAGAGAGAGACACAGCGAGAGAGGGAACACAAGCAGGGGGAGTGCAGAGGGAGAGGGAGAAGCAGACTCCCCTGCTGAGCAGGGAGCCCGATGCGGGGCTCGATCCCAGGACCCTGGGAACGTGACCTGAGCCGGAGGCAGACGCTTAACGACTGAGCCACCCAGGCACCCTAATCATTTTTAAGCATGTATAGTTCAGTGGCATTGAGTATACTCACACTGTTGTGCAATCATCAGCACTACTGTCTGTCTCTAGAACTTTTTCATCTTCACCAACTGAAACTTTGTACCCATTAAATACTACCTATTCTCTGTTCTCCGGCCCCCAGTCCCTGGCAACCACCATTTTACTTTCTGTCTCTATGAGAGAGACTACTCTAGATCCTTAAGAAAAGCAGAATCCTATTTGTCCTTTTGTACCTGGCCTATTTCACTTAGCATAAAGTCCTCAAGGATCATCCATGTTATAGCCCATGTTAGAATTTTCTTCCTTTTTAATTGCTGAAGAATATTCTGTTGCATGTATATACCATGTTTTTATCCATTCATCCGTGATAGACACTTGGTTTGCTTCCACCTTTGGAATATTGCTAATAATGCTGTTAGGAATGTGAGTGTGCAAGTATCTTTGAATCCCTGCTTTTGGTTCTTTTGGCTGTATACTCAGAGGTAAAATTGCTGATCATATGGTAAATCTAGATCTAACTTTTTGAGAAACTCCCATCCTGTCTTCCATTGCACCTGCACCATTTTACATTCTCATCAGCAAAGCACAAGTAATACGAGATCCAATTTCTCCACATCCTTGCCAGTGCTGTCATTTTTGTTGTTGTTTTTTCTTGATAGGTGCCATCCTAATGGCTACTTGAAAATTTTATTTTCAATTCTAATATATCTAAATTTCAATGTATACACAAGCACATAGCTGTTACCATTAAGTATTTTTTTAAATAAGTAACAAATATGATCTTAGTTGACCCTTTGACATGAACTTGGTTGGGAGCATGGAAGATGTTGAGGAGACAGTTGTTACTATAGTACTTCTAAAAATTTTAAGTCTAACTGCATAGATTTATTTACCTCCCAAGTCATGGACAAAGTAATGCACAGCAGTACAATGGTGTAAGTTGGTAGACTTGATCTATCAAGTTACTCTTGGAGAGATTATGGAACTTACATATAGAGCAGGGGTCAGCAAAGTTTTTCTGTAAAGATAGTAAATATTTTAAGCTTTGTTGGTTCTAAGGTCTTTGTCTCAACTACTCAGCTCTGCTGTTGTAATGCATGAAAGCAGCCACTAACAATATATAAATGAACGAGCATGGCTCTGTTCCAAGAAAACTTGGTGTATGTATACTGTAATTTGAATTGCATATAACTTACACCTGTTCCCAAATGTTACTTGTCTTTGGACTTGAGACCATTTCAAAAATATAAAAACATTCTTACCTTGTGGGCTATATAAAAGCAGGAAGTGGGTGGGCTGGGTTTGGCCTCTGGGTGTGGTTTGTGGATCTGTGGTACGGAGGGGTTAGTAGATATTAGAGGTGGTGTGGAACCCGTGTGATACTTGGGTTATTTGTGGTGAAATACTTTGGAGTTAGCTTTTGGTCCCGGCAAAGGACCAAGGGCTGACGGAATTAGGCTTCTGGAAAGGAGGAGTAGTAAGCGCAGAGTAGCAGATCCTAGAATCCCAGATGGCATGTATGTCTTATGTAACAAAGATTAAGTGATCCGACTAACTTCGGGCACAGTGCTTGGCACATCGTCACCTTCCATAAGTGTTTGTGGGAATGTAGGATGAGGAGGGTTAAGGGAGGTCTGAAGGATGGGGGCGGGGTGGCTGGTGGCTGCCATATTAAGTGACTGTGCTGTTTGGGTAGACCTGTCTTAGAGAAGTGACTGGTCATACCCTCTCATTGCCTGTGTGTGTGTGCGTGTGTGTGTGCGCACGCACGCACAAAGTCCCAAGGCAGCTGAAGCCTGGGGTCAGTAGGACTCTAAAGTGTACCAGGTGCCAGGCAGTGGGCTGGGGGCCTCACGGAGCTGCTGGGTGGGCGGTACCATCCCTGTTCTACAGATGCAGGCCCTGAGACTGAGGGAAGTTGGTAACTCTGGAAAGGTCACTCAGCTGGAAAACTCGTTGCTGGAATTTGAAAGTAATTTTACCTCTGCGATCCTAAAGGTTGGCATGTTCCAGTGAGATCTGTTTTTCAGATTTGGTTCTGCTGTTGATTTTCTGTGTGAGCTTAGGGAAATGATTCTCTGTTAAGAAAAAAAAATTTTTTCTAGTTCAAGAGTTACTTCTAGCAAGCCTGCCTCGCAGAATTATTGTAGATGATTGAATTAGGGAATAGATAAGAACTCTTTGAAAAAGGTGAAGTACCATACAGAGGCAAGATGCTTTGTTGAGGCGAGGCCCCCCTCCAAAGGGCACGCTTGTCCTATCAGAGTAGTGTAGCTCTCAGAGCCTTGCACCGGACCTGGGAACTTGATTCTTTGGAGAAACCCTTAATCTCTCAGTGAGTTTACTTTTTTTTTAATGCCTGTATTAAGTGGAATAGGAGCTGAAAGAGAAGGGGCTGGAGGCAGAATGACACAGTAAGAATGAGCTGATGGCAAAGCAGCAGAGCCTGCGTTCAGACCCCACTCTGTTCCAAATGTTGCTGGGCAGCTACGGGTGTGCACGTGATGGCCCAGAGACCGGGAAACAGAAGGAGAGCTTTAAATTATGCCTGGTGTGGTAACATAGCATATTTTTATCATTATTAAAGTTTTAGCATGTAGAGAGGAAAGTCTGGCAATACTTAGATATTTCATCTGCTGTTAATGAAGACTAAGTGAAGCATTATTTTATTACTATATTCAGGCCCTCTTTAAAATTATCAAAGTGCTATGGGGCGCCTGGGTGGCGCAGTCGTTAAGCGTCTGCCTTCAGCTCAGGTCATGATCCCAGGGTCCTGGGATCGAGCCCCACATCGGGCTCCCTGCTCGGCGGGAAGCCTGCTTCTCACTCTCCCCTCCCTCTGCTTGTGTTCCCTCTCTCGCTGTGTCTCTCTCTGTCAAATAAATAAATTAAAAATCTTTAAAAAAAATCTTGGGGTGCCTGGGTAGCTCGGTCGTTAAGCATCTGCCTTCAGCTCGGGTCATGATCCCAGGGTCCTGGGATCGAGCCCTGCATCGGGCTCCCTGCTAGGTGGGAAGCCTGCTTCTCCCTCTCCCACTTCCCCTGCTTGTTGTGCTCCTTCTCTCGCTGTGTCTCTCTCTGTCAAATAAATAAATAAAATCTTAAAAAAAAAAAATTATCAAAGTGCTCATAGTGTCTTCCAAAAAATGTATATGTATGAAAAGTATATGTAATACATACATTTTAATTTCGTAGGCTCTAATAGATCTCTTATTTTGTTTGTAGGTCTTAAAAACTCTAAGCTGTTTTCAGGGATTAGTGATAAATTTAGTGAGAGTCTTTACAAGGTTGGTGAGTAAGCATTATTATGATGAAGTTCTGTGTGGCCCAGTATAGACATATTAGAAATACTCTTAAAATAGTAATCATCTCAGGCCTCACTTTGGAGTGGAAGAAATAGTGTGGAAGAATTTCACAGTGCATTGCAGAGAGATGTGACTGCTAATGACTTACGCAGATTTTTAAGAGAAGTTAGGTGGTAAATGAGACAATGTATTTAAAGTAGGTCTGGTCTGAGAGATTTAACATGATGAAACAGTGTAGGGTCCAGATCATTTTTATAATCAGTGTTTTAAATATTATGCCCATCCAAAAAATACGTCTTCCTGTGGTATGCTGGTTGGCCGCTCAATGAAAGTATCAGATGTATTGTTTCTGCTTTGTTTTGTTTGCTATTCTGTTAAGAAAATTACTTAGTTGGGAATGGCGGGGGGTGGGGGGGAGGCGGTTAACCAACTTTTAATTTTTTTTTTTTTTTTTAAGATGAGGGTTGTGGGTTTCTGTTTGATTTTAAACATTTTTGTTTGTTACTGTATTTTACTGGCTTGTTCACAAAATTTGTTTAGAGGGAGGCCACATATTTAGAGTTGTAGCTTTTACTTTAGTCATCATCATCATCATTGGCATCATGAAAAAAAGAAGCTACCATGTTGCTTTATTTTGGCAAAATGTGTAACACATGCTTATTGAAAATAACTTTATCAGGGGAAGCCTTAAATGAAATTTGTCTGTTAATTATTTGTATTATTTGGCCTTATCTTGGTAATTCTAGCCCATGAAAGTAGGGCTAGAAAATCGTCTGATTGGCTATGAAATAAACATACAAAAGCCAGTAGTTTTTCTGTATAACAAAATATAATTTAAAAAAGGAAAAAGATTTTACTTACCAGAGTATCAAAACTCCCAAAATAATTGGAAAAAAAAAAAAAAGCGAGAAATGTGAAGAAAACAAAAAATGTTACAGTGGGTGGCATAAAAGACTTGAAGAGGTTAAATCAACTCATTAATTTTTTAATTAATGTAATTCAAATAAAAATCCCAGTGAATTTTTTCTGAGGGGGGAGAGTGATTTGTTACAATGATTTTAAAGAGCATCTAGAAGAATAAATAGGCAAGAATAGCCAAGAACCTTTTGAAAACCAAAGATGAGTTTGGGGAAGGATTGGTTTTTGTACTATCCACTATTTATAGATTTATACAAGAATTTTAAAGAGTAATCTGAGCCCTAGAATAGATAGAAATAGCAGTAGATCTGAAAAGAAAGCTGAACACCTGACCCAACTGTGCTTAACAGTTTAATATATAGGCAAAGGCTTTGTGTATAAATCAGGATTTTTTCAAGTGCAAGAGAAAGAAAATCAATCATCTTGGTTAAACAGAAAACAAAGGCATTTATTTTGTCAAGTACCTGGAGTACCCTTGGGGTGATACTCGCTTCAGTGACTCCCAAGGAAGCTCAAATGCCCTTTCTCTCCTGACTTTGCTTCTTTCTCAGGATTGGCTCCTCTTTCTCCTATTGCTGATGGGCTCCTTTCTGCAGCTAGAGGAAAAGGAGGTGTGGTTGTTGATACTTCCAGGCTTCTATTTTTACAGCCTAAGGTCAAAGAAGAAAATGACCTTCCTTGGTGTCAGTATGTAAAGTCTTAAGGAAGGATACCATGTGGTCATGGCACCATCCCTGGGCCGTGACCATGAGATGCTGCACTAACAGGGTCACCCATGGCTGCTCCTGTCCGGGACTCCAGCTAGCTCTGCTATGCAGCCCCACCTGAATCACGTGGAACCCTCGGAGAGGAATTGTGCCCAAGGAGGCGGGGAGGTGATACAATTACTGGATGAAGGTGGGGGCAGACCATTGGGCAGATTGGAGTGGCAAGTGTATACTCAATCATTAAGAACAGGATGGAGTGGGGCGCCTGGGTGGCTCAGTCAGTTAAGCGTCTGCCTTCGACTCAGGTCATGATCCCGGGGTCCTGGGATCGAGCCCCGCATCGGGCTCCCTGCTCAGCGGGAAGCCTGCATCTCCCTCTCCCACTCCCTCTGCTTGTGTTCCTTCTCTCACTTTGTCTCTCTCTATCAAATAAATAAATAAAATCTTAAAAAAAAAAAAAAAAGAACAGGATGGAGTATTCAGTAAAGGGTGCTAGACACTTGGTCAACTATTTGAAAAAAAAAGTTACAACCCTGCCTTTCACCGTCACTTCAATTCCAAATGAATAAATGACCGCTAAACAGGAAAAAGAAAAAAAATTAACTAGAAGAAATATCAGATTTTAAAAAAATTTTTGTAATAGATTTTATTTTTTGAGCAGTTTTAGGTTCACAGCAAAACTGAGTGGAAAGTACAGAGATTTCTTCCCATGTCCCACCAGCATGCAGTACATTTGTTACTGTTAATGAATCTATGTTGGTACATCATTATCACCCGAAGTCCATGGTTTACATTAGCATTCACTCTTGGTGTTGTACATGTATAAATGGATAAATGTATAATGACATGTACCTACCATTAGAATATCATACAGAATAATTTCATTGCCCTAAAGATCTTTTGTGCTCTGCCTGCTCATCCTTTCCTCTCCCCCAGCCTTTGGCAACCACTGATCTTACTGTCTCCATAGTTTTGCCTTTTCCAGAATGTCATGTAGTTGGAATCATACAGCATGTATGGCCTTTTCAGATGGCCTTCTTTCACTTTGTAATGTGCATGGAAGGTCTCTCCATGTCTTTTCATGGCTTTGATAGCTCATCTCTTTTTAGCACTGAATAATATTCCCTGTCTGGATGTACCACAGTTTATCTGGTTATCTACTGAAGACCATCTTAGTTGTTTCCCAGTTTTGATGATTGTGAATAAAGCTGCTGTAAACATCAGTGTGTAGGTCCATTTTGTGTGGACCGAAGTTTTCAACTCCTTTGGGTAAATACCAAGGAGCATGGTTGCTGGATCTTTTTTTTTTTTTTTTTAAGATTTTATTTATTTGACACAGAGAGACACAGCGAGAGAGGGAACACAAGCAGGGGGAGGGGGGAGGGAGAAGCAGGGGGAAAGGGGGAGGGAGAAGCAGGCCTCCCGCGGAGCAGGGAGCCTGATGTGGGGCTCGATCCCAGAACCCTGGGATCATGACCTGAGCCAAAGGCAGACGCTTAACGACTGAGCCACCCAGGCACCCCTTGTTGCTGGATCTTAACAGTAAGAGTGTGTGTAGTTTTTTTTTTTTTAAGATTTTATTTATTTATTTTGACGGAGAGAGAGACAGCAAGAGAGGGAACACAAGCAGGGGGAGTGGGAGAGGGAGAAGCAGGCTCCCCGCAGAGCAGGGAGCCCGATGCGGGGCTCGATCCCAAGACCCTAGGACCATGACTTGACACAACGACTGAGCCGCCCAGGCACCCCGAGTGTGTTTAGTTTTGTAAGAAACTGCCAAACTGCCTTCCAGACTGGCTGTACCATTTTGCATTCTCAGCAGCGATGAATTGCTCCACATGCCCACCAGCATTTGATGTTGTCAGGGTTCTGGATTTTGGCCATTCTAATAGGTTTGTAGTGGTATCTTCTTGTTTTAATTTGCATTTCCCTGATGACATAAGTTGAATATCTTTTCATATGCTCATTTAGCATCTGTGTATTGTTTCTGGTGAGGTGTATGTTCAGGTCTTTTGCCCATTTTTAAGTTGGGTTGTTTGTTTTCTTTTTGCTGAGTTTTAAGAGTTCTTTGTACTGTGTATTTTGGATACCAGTCCTTTATCACATTATGTGTTTTGCAAATATTTTCTCCTAGTCTGTGGCTTGTCTTCTCATTCTTCTGATAGTCAGATATTTTTCTTTTCTTTTCTTTTCTTTTTTTTTTAAAGATTTAATTTATTTATTTGACAGACACACAGTGAGAGAGGGAACACAAGTAGGGGGAGTGGGAGAGGCAGAAGCAGGCTTTCCGCGGAGCAGGGAGCCCGATGCGGGGCTCGATCCCAGGACCTTGGGATCATGACCTGAGCCGAAGGCAGACGCTTCACGACTGAGCCACCCAGGCGCCCCAGTCAGATATTTTTCTAATCTCATGGTAAAAAAAGTCTTTTGAGACCTAGAAAAGCGAGGACTTAAAAGCAGAGACTGTAGGCACTTGGCCAATTGGCTGGAGCAGACCTGCACACGCAATCTATTTCACCTACACTGTTCTGTCTTGTTTAATTTATCTTTTGAAAATTGTGCTAGAATTTTAAAATAGAAAATTTACCTACAAGTCTAGATTTCTGGTTTATCTTGAAAAAATGAGAAGCGTTGGCAACACTGGACTCAGATTCCTACGTGGCAACAACTGGCCAGCATTAGGGGGCAGCCACGCCCTTTAGATGGGGTGTGGGGCTGTCAGGGACCCGCTCCTCTGCCCCTCCCACGTGCGTCCCAGCCATGAAGCAGTATGTGAGTTGCCCTTTCTTGTTACCTTAGCTATCTGTTCCTTTTAAGCAAAGATTCCTAAGTGTAAGTCCATCTAAATAAAAAAAAAGAATTTATGCACATTGAAACGGCTTCACAAAATGGAAAAACTAACAGGAAAGTGGATATGCTGTCTGTGGCAAAAGGTTAATACCGATAATATAGAAAGAATGCTAATGAACCAGGAAGAAAATAAACACAACACAAAAAATAAGAGTAAACATTTAAAAAAAAAGAAAAAAAGAGGTTGATTCCCAGTAGGCCATAAGCTTCATGATGGCAAGGACCATGTCTGCCTTGTTCCGTGTGGGGTCTTAGGGCCCAGCTTAGTGCCTCACAAATATTTGCTAATAATAATTAATGATAAATTATATTTATTGAGGGTTTACTATGTGCTAGGTAAGCAGTAAACCTTCTGCTAAATCCCTCCTGTACTCTTCTTTAATCCCTATAGAAACCCTCTGAGGTAAGTACTCTGATCCTCGTTCACAAGTGGGAAGCGGGCCTGGAGAGGTAGATCACCCACTCAGGCATATCCAGTAAGTGCTGATGCAGAGCTTTTGATTCCAACTCATGCTCTTTATATATTTATATATAACATTATATGTATGTTTATATTATATGTTATATATTTATATATTATTATATATATTTGCATTATATATTAATTCCATCAAATAGCTTATTGAAATGAGTTGAAAAAGAAAGAATACAAATGTCCGGTAAACGTGGAGAAAATTTCTGACCATATTAGGAATCAAAGAATAAAAATAAAATGCCTCCCGTTGATGTAGAGGTTGGGGAAGGGTCTTCCTGTATTTCTGTGGGAGGCCATGTCAGCATCCATTCTGGTGGAGGGCATTTGGGGAATTTTTTTTTTTTTCCACAAGTATTAACTGTTCATAACTTTTCACTAAAGGATTCCACTAATAAGAATTTATTCTAAAAGAAAAATTAGAGTTGATTACAGATTTACATGCAAAGACAGCCTTACCACATTAATTATAGGACTGAAGAATTGGAAGCAACCTGAACGCCCAACAATAAAGGATCAGTAGAATAAATTATGATATTTTCATGTACTGGAATAGTATGTAATTGAAAGTTCATTTTTTTTTTAACTATTTTTTTTTTTTTTAAGATTTTATTTATTTATTTGAGACAGAGAGAATGAGAGACAGAGAGCATGAGAGGGAGGAGGATCAGAGGGAGAAGCAGACTCCCTGCCGAGCAGGGAGCCTGATGAGGGACTCGATCCCGGGACTCCAGGATCATGACCTGAGCTGAAGGCAGTCGCTTAACCAACTGAGCCACCCAGGCACCCCGAAAGTTCATTTTTTTATGTCAAATGACCACTGGATAGGTGTGTAGTGGTATCTTCTTGTTTTAATTTGCATTTCCCTGATGACATAAGTTGAATATCTTTTCATATGCTCATTTAGCATTTGTGTATTGTTTCTGGTGAGGTGTATGTTCAGGTCTTTTGCCCATTTTTAAGTTGGGTTGTTTGTTTTTGTTGAGTTTTAAGAGTTCTTTGTACTGTGTATTTTGGATACCAGTCCTTTATCACATTATGTGTTTTGCAAATATTTTCTCCTCGTCTGTGGCTTGTCTTCTCATTCTTCTGATAGTCAGATCAGAAGATCTGTGGGTTTCCACCGACTCTAGAATGCTGTGTGGGGGAAAGCGGCTGCCGCACGCGTTGGGGAGCATGTGTCTGGCACGTACACACCCCTGGCCGTGTTTTGCTGCTGTGAAAGGGGGTGCAGCTATAGGTGATTCTTCTGTTCGTTTTTTTTTTTCCCCTGTGTGCTTTTCCAAACAGCTGTAAATTTCCCTATTTCTTTCAGAGTCTACGATGTTGTTAATTCTGAAAGAATATAAGACCTCATTAAGTCACCCTAGGTGGACAAACATGTATTTTGTGAGTGTGTAAAATTCTCTGTGAATTGATTTATTTTTCTTCCTTTCACTTCAGCTTTTAGAAGTTCTGTAAACAGGGGCGCCTGGGTGGCTCCATCAGTTAAGCGTCTGCCTTCAGATCAGGTCCCCATCCCAGGGTCCTGGGATCGAGCCCCGTGTCGGGCTCCCTGCTCAGCGGGGAGTCTGCTTCTCCCTCTCTCTGCCCCTCCCTCCAATTCATGCTCTCTCTCTTGTGCTCGCGCTCTCTCAAATAAATAAATCTTAAAAAAAATAAAAGTTCTATAAACAATACCAGTACTTATCTGAAAGATCTCAACAGCATAGAAAAAAAGCAGATTATGAAAAACTTTCTCCAAGTTAGGCTAGTTCCCAGTTCCATTATCCAAGGTGATCGTTACCAGTAGTTAAAATATTTTAAATACGCATCGGAAGTTTACCCTGTTTAGTGTAAATTATTTATTAAGCAGATCATCCCCTCCAATATGTTTTGGATGTCTGGATTTTTAGGAGTAGTGATCCTTGAAAGTCAGGTACCCCTGTGTTGGTTCTGTGCCTCTTTATTCAGAACCCCAGCGTGGGAAGAAGACCTTCCAGTGCTTGTATATTTATAGAGCGGTGTCTGTTCTTAAACACCAGCCCCTCCAGCAAAGATAGATCCGTAAATGAATAAAGAAAAAATAAAATTTTGGTAGTAGAGTTGTATGGGTTAAACCCATCCCCATTTCATTGTTCTACTTCAGAATATAACACACTTCTGTAGAGTGAACTGTTTTTATTGGCATTTGGACCTTGTCGATAAGGAAAGATTCAGCCTCATTTATTTTTTCCACTCAGCAAATATTTGAGGACCTCCCCTTTGGGGAGTAAACTTAATAACTAAGCCTTTATTTCAAGATATTTGATCTCAGTTGGGGAATGCTGTTGACTGTTGTTTGAGCTTTCCAGCGTTATCCAGGTTTTCTTAGATGTGCTCAGTCCTGGAGGAGTTCAGAATTTTTACCGGAAGGGGAAAGAATTAATGGCTAGAGTTAGATAAAGCAGTTTCTTTCCTCTTTTCTCTCTTCTGCTCTTCCTTAAAATTGCTTGAAAGTAGCATCTGGGCTGGGTGTCAGAAGTGAGAGTCTTGGGGAAAGAAGTCAGATGGTTTGCATTCTCTCTCTTTGGAGCTGTAAAGGGCGAAGGGACAGAGGAGGAAAGCAAATGAAAAAGCCCTCCTTCTGAAACACTGGCCTAATAAAGTGGTGGTCCAGAAACTGAGAGCAACAGACAACGGCATTGAAAAGGGATGTTCTCATTTCTAGGAAAGCAGGTGTGAGCACCTCCGAAAAGAAGAAGAAAAATGAAAACTTTATCATCTAGGACACAGAAACAGGATCCATTCTCTGCACTTTTACTCCTGTGTCCTAACCAAGGAGGGGCTGACATAGCAAACAGAACATTCCTTAACTATGAATAACAGTTTTAAAGGCCTACAAAGTTTGCAGAAGATTGTAGACCATTTTTCCTTTTAATTTTTATGTCATCATCCGTATTTTCTCTCTACTTTTGAATCTTAGGATACAGTGAGAATTATTTGGGATATGAGTACGATTCTTGTCTACGAGTAGAAGAGGTAGAGGGCTTTTCCTTTACCTTTGATACGGTGATCTTCCTAATTTAGTTAGGCATGTTTTTTTTTTTTTAAGTGACCTTGCTGTATCTTTATCAGTACTGTAGAAAATTATACACATGGTGCCGACCTTAAAATATAAAATAATAAGGTATTCCATTTTTGAGATATTTCTAAACCTTGGCTTTTTAAAAAAAATTACATGCTAACTGGATATTTTCTTAACAGCTGTATCTCTATGCACATGCAGACTTGTTTCCTTAGGCTATATTCTAAGAAGCGGAATAGGCATCTTTAATTCTGATTGACATCTCTAGCTCTCGGGCCAGTTGCCCTCCTTTCTGGTTCTGACATGTTGACCCACAATGTATGAGTGTCCATTTCCTGGGATCCTGGTACTGAGCTCATTTTAAGGCATGTAATCTCCCTTTTATCGCCCTGTGGACATGGGTGTGGATAGATGGACACCTGTGATCTGAGGGCCCCTTCGTAAGGAAGCACTTCTGGGCTGCATCCTGGATCTGGGCCCACAGCTGAACCCGGGAGAGCTGGGTCTGAGTGGGGAGGCTGGGAGGCGGGTCATGGCCCTGGGATTGACTGGGAGGTGACAGGCAGGACTTGGGCCAGCGTGGTTCAGGAGCACTGAGGAGGGTCTAAGGGAATTCTGCGTGTGGGAAGTTTACCAGTGAGGTGATATTTGCGCTCTCAAAGTCTGAGTGAGAAGGTATGCCAGGCACAGGCTGGCCTGTGCAGGAGTAGGGTTCTGGTGGCTATACTGGGGAGAAGAGCCTACGAAGGCAGGGACTGCCCTGATAAGGGGTTTGGAAGTGACACAAGTCGGTTGAGGAGGTGGAAGATGGCCTAGAGAAGGGAGAGGCCAGGGGCAGGGAGGCCAGTCTGGAGGCCACTGGGGTGTCGTACTGAGAGGGAGAGAGGGAGGAGGGAGGAAGGACTGGAGCTGTAAGTGACAGAGAGAGCACGAGCTGGGGGGGAGGGGCAGACGGAGAGGGAGAAGCAGGCTCCCCACTGAGCAGGGAGCCCGATGCGGGACTCGATCCCAGGACCCTGGGATCACGACCTGAGCCAAAGGCAGACGCTTAACCAACTGAGCCACCCAGGTGTCCCGGGAAGTTTTTGGTTTTTTATTTTTGTTTGTAGGAGAGACACGATACGGAGACCTATTAACCCCAAAGGATGAGGAAGAAGGATGAACCAGGAAAGACTGAAATTTCCATTTGGGGAAAGAGTAATTCAGGGAGGAAAACACAAGGAGAAGGAATAGGTTTTGGAGAAAGATAAGGAATTTCGTTTTGGATTTATTGATTTTGAGGTGACATCTAGGTAGGGGTGTCTAGCTGGCAGCTGAAAATATGAGAGCACGGGTATGTGTATGTGTGTGTGTGTGAATTTCTTCGTAAAATTTAAATTCTAGAGCCTCTTGAAGATGTCGTTCAGACTGCACCAGGATCGCCCTAGGCCTTGCTGTTACTCACTTCTCTTGGTGCCTGTGTGCATTTGAGAAAAATCAAACAGTACAGAAGGGCAGAAATCCCAGCACCTCAGACCTCAGTCCCACTCTCCAGAGGAAACTCCTGCCAGCAGTGTTTATGTATTCTTCCAGAAATTTGTCTTGCATATACATACACATGTAAGTCTACAAATCTCTGGAAAGGGTGAGTCAGACACCAGCAGAAGCTCAGTACATGTACCGCGTCAGGCATGCAGTAACTTCCCAAATGTTGTGTTGTGTGTCTGTTGCTGTGTGCATGGGTTTGGGGTCCCCTTGTTTCCCCAGGGGTCGGTGCTGTTCACAGGCTGGCCCGAGTTCCTTCTACCGGTGCTCAGTTTCTCCAGTGGCTGGGCGTGTAACTTTTTGGTCTGTGAGGCTACGTACTTGAGTCTTTTTCTCCTTTAAGTGTTAGTTTTCTTCAGTGAGTGTTCATTGTCATTATAAAGATCTTGTTATAAAAATATACAAAGGTGGGGCACCTGGCTGGCTCAGTCAGTAGAGCATGATCTCAGGGTTGTGAGTTCAAGCCCCACACTGGGCATAGAGCTTAGTTAAAAAAAAAAAGGTTAATTAACAATAGTAATTAACATGTATGAGGTTTTTTAAAAGATTTATTTATTTGAGAGAGAGAGAGACCACAAGTGAGAGGGACAGAGGGAGAGGGAGAGAGAATATCAAGCTGACTCCCCGCTGAGTGCAGAGCCCGACATGGGGCTTGATCTCATGACCCTGAAGCCAAAGCCAAGAGTCAGATGCTCAACTGACTGCACAACCAGGCACCCACCCCCTAACATGGATGCATTTTTAAAAGGTAGACTGTTTAAATGTATACATTTTTTAAAAAAGATTTATTTATTAGGGTGCCTGGGTGGCTCAGTCAGTTAAGCATCTGCCTTCGGCTCAGGTCACGATCCCAGGGTCCCAGGATCGAGCCCTGCGTCAGGCTCCCCTGCTCAGTGGGAAGCCTGCTTCTCCCTCTCCCCCCTGCTTGTGCTCTCTCTTGCTATCTCTCTCTCTCTCAAATAAATAAAAATCTTTTTTTTTTTTTTAAGATTTTATTTATTTGACAAGAGAGAGACAGCGAGAGCAGGAACACAAGCAGGGGGAGTGGGAAAGGGAGAAGCAGGCCTCCCGCCGAGCAGGGAGCCCGATGTGGGACTCGATCCCGGGACCCCAGGATCATGACCTGAGCCGAAGGCAGACGCTCAACGACTGAGCCACCCAGGCGCCCATAAATAAAAATCTTTTAAAAAATTAAAAAAAAAAAAGATTTATTTGAGAGAGAGAGTGGGAGAATGGGGGGGGGCAGAGCGAGAGGGAGAGAGAATCTCAAGCAGACTCCTCACTGAGCGTGGAGCCTGATACAGGGCTCGATCTCATGACTCTGAGATCATGACCTGAGTTGAAACCAGGAGTCAGATGCTCAGCCGACTGTGCCACCCAAATGCCCCTAAATGTATACAGTTTTAAAAAGTGAATCCCTATCCACCCCGATTCATTTACCAGATTTAATCACTGTAAACAGTATGGTATATAGACTCTGTTCTGTGGGTTGGGGGTTGGGAGAAATACACACACAAACCCAGACTTTTATGTGGGAAAATATAAAGAAAACGACAAATGGCCCATAATCTTTTTAAATAGATAATAACCCCTTTAGAAAAGTAGACAAACAAATACACACTGAGAGTTTGAAAATAATTCTGTGCTTTTCCAGTACTACTCTATACTAGCACAGCATGATGTGAAATAAAACGTTGGTCTCCCTAACTCTGCTGTCATGCCCTGTCCTTAAGGTAATCACTGTTAACAGTTCTCCTTCCAGAAAATTTGTAATGCAAATAGAAACTCTGTGTGTGTCTTTTTAATGCACCTGTAGTGAATCTTGTTAAACACATGTGCTTTTTCTTTTAAGCTGAACACATTTGGGATCTTTCTCATCAGCTCATATAGCTCTGCTTCCTTCTTTTTAATGGATTATTGGCCATAATTTAAGGGAAGGTCCGTGAGTGCTGCTCTGATTATTTAATTGGATTCCATCGATGGACATTGAGGCTGTTTCTCAATTTTTTCATATTCCAGATAATGCTGTGGTGAATAGCCTTATTCCTTCAGTACTTCTGAAGGATAAAAATAAAGGGACTTTTTAAAAACAGCTTTATTGAAGTATAATTGGTATACAAAAAACTGTACGTAGTTAATGCAAATATTCAACCTGATGAGTTTGGACGTAGGCATACACCCCTGAAACCATCACCACAATCAAGGTAATAGACAGGGGCGCCTGGGTGGCTCAGTCAGTTAAGTGTCTGCCTTCAGCTCAGGTCATGACCCCGCATTGGGTCCCTGCTTAGTGGGGAATCTGCTTCTGCCTCTGCCCTCCCCCCCGCCCCCGCTTGTGCTCTCTCTCTCAAATAAATAAAATCCCTTTTTTAAAAAAAGTGATAGACATATGCAACACCTCCAAAAGTTTCCTTATGTCCCCTTCCCCTTTTTTGTGGTAAGAATATAATATGAAATTTGGGCGCCTGGGTGGCTCAGTTGGTTAGGCGACTGCCTTCAGCTCGGGTCATGATCCTGCAGTCCCGGGATCGAGTCCCGCATCGGGCTCCCTGCTCGGCGGGGAGTCTGCTTCTCCCTCTGACCCTCCTCCCTCTCATGCTCTCTGTCTCTCATTCTCTCTCTCTCAAATAAATAAATAAAATCTTTAAAAAAAAAAAAAAAGAATATAATATGAAATCTACCCTCTTAAGACATTTTTAAGTGAATAATACAGTATATTTGCCTGTAGGTGCTATGTTGTACAGCAGATGTCTAGAGCTTATCTTGCTTAACCAAAACTTTATACCCATTGAACATCTCCCCAGCACCCCTCCCTCCAGCCCCTGGGCAACCACCATTCTATTCTCTGCTTCTGTGAGTTTGACTATTTTAGATAATCGTGTTATAAATGGACTGGTTTATTTCATTTAGCATAATGTCCTTCAGGTTCATCCATGTTGCAAGTTTCAAATATTTCCTTTTATAAGGCTGAATAATGTTGTAGGTCTATACCCCATTTTCTTTATTCATCTGTTGGTGGACATTTGGGTTGTTTCCATATCTTGGCTGTTGTGACTAATGCTTCAGGGATCATGGGAGTGCAGAAATCGCTCCAAAATCCTGATTTTAATGAAAGAAGGGGAATTTAATGGGTGCCTGGGTGGCTCAGTTGGTTAAGCGTCCAACTCTTGGTTTTGGCTCAGGTCATGTCGTGAGAGATCGAGCCCTGCACTGGGCTCCACAATCAGGGTGGAGTCTGCTTGAGATTTTCTCTCTCCTTCTCCCTCTGCTCTTCCCCCTGCTTGCATGTGCGCTCACTCGCTCTGTCTCTTGAAATAAAATCTTCAAGAAAAAAGGAATTTAAAAAAAGTATTCATATAAATGTTGTTTATCATTAATTAGGACAACAACCATTGGAGAGGTTGTAGTAATTTATACTTTCACATGTAGCATGCAAGTGCCTTTTCCATATATCTTTGTCAAAATTGGTTATTATTAACCAACATTTTTGTGCGGGGAAGTATCTCGTTATGGATAGTAGTTGAATAGAACTTTGTCAGTGCTTTCATGTGAGTCTGAAGTTAGTAATTAATGAGGACTTCAGTTATGAAAACTGGAAAGCTTGACCTTGGTGTGGAGGTGGCCCAGGCAAGTTGCAGGCCTGGCAGGTGTCCCTGAGGAAGCGGGTGTTAGCCCCTGAACAGATGTTGGGTGAGCCTCAGTGGGGACCAGCAAGGGCTTTTCTGCCTGCCTTGGCCTGGGAGGCATCAGGGAGGCTGCCTCTGGCTTTAGGGATGCAGAGGTCCTAAGCTACTCATATCCACCCCCTTGGCAGCCCAGTTGAAAAGGTGTGAAACAGGTTCTTCCCTTTTATATAGCCAGAGAAATTGAGCCTTCGAGGGCCATTTCTTTACATTCTTAACCCCCCCCTCTTATGATGAGCATTATGAAATTCGTATAATTTTGAAAGGCTAGCATTTCTCCTCTGGTAGAGCTTATCTCAGAGACAGAGTGATTTTTTTTTTTTCTTCCCTGTTTTGATTTAAATGATCTTTACATTGTACTTTTTAAAATATAGAAACTTTTTTGTTTATATCTCTTCCTTGTCTCATTAAATTGTTATTAATTTTGAGGTTAATGTAAATTTTTCCCCAGCAATTAATTTCGATTCACATTCTTTTTGGGGGGGCACCCTTCCCAGTTACACAGTGGCACTTATTTTATCATACTGCTTTTATGTAACATACTTTTTCTTTATAAACAGGGAGTGGAGTGCTTTCTTGCTCACTTTTCCTTTTAAAAAAACAAACACCGATGCCCTCATAGAAGACACTGTGTTTTGGTCACATACGAGTTTTGGTCAAGAGTTATATTTTCAGGAGCGCCTGCCTTGGTGGCTCAGTCGGTTAAGCGTCTGCCTTCGGTCGGGTCATGATCCAAGGGCTCTGGGATTGAGCCCTGCATCGGGCTCCATGTTTCGTGGGAAGCCTGCTTCTTCCTCTCCCACTCCCCCTGCTCATGTTCCCTCTCTTGCTGTGTCTCTGTCAAATAAGTAAATAAAATCTTCAAAAAAAAAGTTATATTTTCAAATTAAAATGAGAAACTATAAGGCTGGGTAGGAGACATTCAGCCATATTTACTAATTAATCACAACTGAGGTTTGATCCAGATGTAGGAGAAATTGAAATTTTCCCTGTGTGGTTGGAGGATTTCGGAGGCATAAAGTTACATTAATTTGTGAAAGCAAGCTTACAAAGTTTCTGTAGTCTCTGGCCTTTATTAGGTCATCGTGCTGACCTAATAAAGTGTGCCAGGCATATAGTGGGCACTCCAAAAACGGGATTCTGTTCCTTCAGGAGTCTTTAAGCACCTAGATATCCGTGGCACCATGCCAGTAAAATTATACACAGTCCACAGAGATAGAGCTCCCTCAAGATGATTTAAAAATCTGTACTGGAAGTTTTTTTCCCCTCAACGTACTAAGATTTCTCAGTCAATTCTTGAAGAATTTTACGTGTAGCTAGTTACATGTAGGCGAAAGAGACAGTGATGTTTGTGTTCACCCCCGTGTGGGAAGGAGATGGCCCCGGCGACATGAGATGGGTTCTCGTGTTCTTACTGTTGGAGTATGTTTGAGCTTCAGTAGCCCTCCTTCCCCCCACACCCTTCCTCTTCCCTGCTTCCAGTGTCACACATGCAAATCAATAAAAGAATTAGGATAACCTGTGGAACCAGTTTTTCCTAAATAGGGAGATGGTTCCATGGAATATTAATGTTTAGGGTGGTCTTATTTTAAAAGCTTATCCAGCTTAATGTGCTAATCAGAAACCTAGAATCCTAGTGATAAATGGAATTTTAGAATCTTTTCCATTTTTTACCAAGTTCAGAAGTGTCTGTGGGGTACCTCAGTTGGTGAAACTAGCGACTCTTGATCTTGGGATTGTAGGTTTGAGCCCCACGTTGGGTATAGAAATTGCTTATAAATCTTTTTCTTATTTTTAAGATTTTATTTATTATTTTAGAGAGAGAGAACACAGGTAGGGGAAGGAGCAGAGGGAGAGCGTGAAGCCGTGCTGAGCACGGAGCCCGACACGGGGCTTGATCCCACGACCCTGACTGAGATCATGACCTGGGCCAAAATCAAGAGTCAGACACTTAACCGACTGAGCCACCCAGGCGCCCCTAAAATCTTAAGAAAAAAAAAAAAAAAGAAATGTCTTATTAGACCTTTGTTTGCCTCATGGTCATTTAGTTTCTTTATTTACACTTGTAGTGATGGGGACCTCACTTCCCTTCAAGGCAACCCATTCCATTCCCTGCAGCTGTGGTCATTGGAAAGCTCTCCTTCTGGTCATCTGAAGCCTGCCTGTGGTGGAACAGTGTGGAACTTAAACATTATCCACCGCAAAACTACTTTATTTTATTTTTATTTTTTTAAAAAGATTTTATTTATTTATTTGACAGAGACACAGCGAGAGAGGGAACACAAGCAGGGGGAGTGGGAGAGGAAGAAGCAGGCTTCCCGCTGAGCAGGGAGCCCGATGCGGGGCTCGATCCCAGGACCCGGGATCATGACCTGAGCTGAAGGCAGACGCTCAACGACTGAGCCACCCAGGCGCCCCCACAAAACTACTTTAAATGAGTATTTCTTTTCATTAGACTGAAATTACCCAGGACAAGGATCACTTTTGACTGATGAACCTTCTTTCCTTCTAGTGTGTTTAACTAGGCACTCAATAATGTTTAGAGAATAAATTCTCAGTTTCTTGTGATTTGAAGATTAGCTGGAAGTTGGGCTACATATTTTTTGCCTGTATTTGAATTAGAAATGGTGTAAATGGGCCTTTGTGGAGTAGATACAGTCACGTTTAGGGGTTTTTCCCTTTGGTTAAAATGGAAGTATTCCCCAGTGGTTTTGGACCACAAATATGCTTTGATCATTCATAGCAGACGATCCCGTTAGTTAAGAAGAAATCTGTTTTCCTTTTAATTTGTGGTCCTCATCCTTCTGAAAGAGCAGCACAAGCTGTGGACTTTCTGGACTGATCATTTTAGCTGTTGTCTTCAAGAAGCTGAAGGGGATAGCCTTAGGAAAAAACCCTGGGAAGCTTTAAGAAAAAAATCAGAAGATGATGATCCTAAGGTACCCAGCAGTGTACCCAGGAAGACTTGACCCCACTGGGAGTGTACGGATTCGTGTGCAGAACTCCCTGGAGTTTTAAGATCCAGTTTGGTGTTTTCTCTGTTTTTGTTTGTTTTTGTTGTTTTTTTTCAGCATTGCAGAGTACACAAGCCGAACACCGCTCCAAATCATTCCTTACCAAATGGCCCAGGTTTTGACATTAAGGGCCCGAAAAGGATCCTGGTTGCTAACCCCCAATTTGTGCCTGAGGACACTGAGGCTGGAGAGCACCAGTCCCTTTCTGAAGGAACACAGCTGCCCTCAGGCAGAGCCTGAGTCTAGAACTCAAGTTTTTTGACTCTTAGTCTAAAAATAAAACATTAGAAGAGACAGAGACTGTTGATTGCTTACTTGGCCACGTTTTAAATGTTATAGCCGAGTGGGGGTTGGGAATTAGGCTTTTTTTTTTTTTTTTCCTTCCTCAAGATCATTTTTGGTTTCCTTGTGCTTCCAGCTTCCTGCGACTCCTGTAACTGCTTTAAACCAGGATCCTTCAGGACTGTGTTCCTGCGGGGCTGCCCTGCATGCCTGTCCCCCAGCCCTGCCGGGTGCCCCTCTCGCTCCCAGGCACTTGGCAGCCATTGCTCTTAGCTCCCTTCTCCTGGCCTCCTGCTCCGCCACCGTTGTCCAGGAGACCCCGTGAGATCCATGCTCACGTGGCCTCCGGGGTCGCCAGCATTCAGCGGAAGTTTAGCAGATTTCCTCCCATTTCCCCCTCACTTTCCCTCCTAAAGGTAGCTCCTCACAGCTGTACCTGCTATCTTCAGTTTCTTCTGTCCTCCGGTAATGATCGACTGCATTCAACTCAGTAGCCAGCCTAGTGGGTTTTTCCTTTCACCCTGTTCATTGATTCCCTGGCCTCTCAGGCCTCAGCCCTGGCAGGCATCCTCCCTCCCTCCTCCTTCCCACTGCTGGTCGAGCTCTGTGGGCCCAGCCATTGTGTGTGTGGGCACGCGTGAGTGTGCTGCCTGTGGAGCCCGTTCCTTTCCTGTGCCACCCCCCAGACCTTCGTCCCCTTCTGCAGTTGCAGTAATTTATGGACTGCTCTCTCTGCATCCAGCCTTGTCGCTCGGCCAGTCCATTGTTGACACAGTTGCCCGACGAATCTTCTTCAGATGCTGCATTTTTGAAGTCAGTCTTTCCCTGTTCCCTCTCAGAAGCATTGAAGTAGCTCCTTGTTCCCCTAGGAAAGTCCGAACTGCTTAGCTCCTCATTCGGAGCCCGCTGTGGCCAGGGGCCCGCGTTCCTCGGTGGCTTCTCCCGCACCTCCGTCGTTCGCAGCCCGTGGAGTTTGTTTAGTGCTTCCCGGGGCAGCCTCCTTCCTCCTGGGCTCTGGAAATCTTTAGCTCCTTCATGGAGCCTGTCTGCTGGCCATTCTTTTCAGGTCTCTGCTGACGGTCCCTGGCTCACTTGTTCATCTGACGTTTGATTCACTAAGCAAACAGCACAAAAGACATGCTGTTTTGTTTTTTAAAGATTTTTATTTGACAGAGACACAGCGAGAGAGGGAACACAAGCAGGGGGAGTGGGAGAGGGAGAAGCAGGCTTCCCACTGATCAGGGAGCCCGATGCGGGGCTCGATCCCAGGACCCCGGGACCATGACCTGAGCCGAAGGCAGACGCTTAACGACTGAGCCACCCAGGCGCCCCAAAAGACATGCTGTTTTGCTCCTGTGAGGAATGGATCATAGAGGGGTGAGAGGGTCAGGGCTCTGTGGCCAGGAAGCTCTCCTGTGGCATCTGGATTCTGTATCTTTCTGTGTTGGTGTCTACCGGATTGGAAGTGTAAAGGCAGAGGCTGGGCCTTCCATATTAAAATTTAAAAATAAAAAAAACGTTACCAGCGCACGTCCACACAGCGAGCGTTCTGCACGGGCGTGTTAATCAAGTCCGCGATAGCTGCCGTTAAGACTTTTTGGAATTTCTTATTTTATGTAACTCTTCTGGCATTTTTTTAAATTAAATTCTGTATATTCCATCTTAGCCTAGCATCAGTTGTAACATTAAAATTAGGGTAGAAATCTATGAACATAAAGTCATCAGTGAAGTTACAAGACTTAATTAGGTAAGGGTATTTAAGATAGTGATTTCTCATCAGACTGGCCTTGCCCATATTAACTTTCCTGCTTTTTTTTTTCCTTCAGTCTGCATGAAGAAATCAGTGATTTTTATGAATACATGTCTCCAAGACCGGAGGAGGAGAAGATGCGGATGGAGGTGGTGAACAGGATCGAGAGTGTGATTAAGGAGCTCTGGCCCAGCGCGGACGTGAGTACCTGTCTGGGTAGCTGGGTGCTGAGGGCGCTGTCCCTGTGCACAGGCTGGAGAAAGTCTCAGTCCTCACACTCAGGTCTATGTGCGTCTCAACACTTATGGTCCAATTAAATTTTAATTTTTCCTCTAGCCTTTAGAATTCGGGGCATCCTAATTTTTTGCAGTGAATTGGATGACTTAGTTAAAACTATTTCTTTGCAGTGCTGAATAGCAATACTAAAGGTAAACTACATTTAGGAATCATTAGTATACAGAGAAGAAAGACAGATCAGGCCTTCTTGTAGTAGTGTGGTAACTGGATCTGATGTAGGAAAATCCCACTACTGTTTTGTTCCAACCTGCTAGTACAAATGTTATATAATTGTTTATAGCCGAATGAAAATGTCAAGTAGAAATTTCTTATGTCATTAGAAGTTCATTTTCTTAGGTGAACGCAGGCATAAGTCTGTTTTCCTCTCTAGATACTGCTGTTTCCTTCTTTCTGGCCCTTCCTTGTCTCCCTCTACAGACCCACCTAGTGAACAGAACTTTGGCCCAAGATTTCCTCTTTGCTTATTTGTGATTCTTGTTGAAACTAAGTGAATACTTTTTTAGGGCCTTTTTTTTTTTTGAGGGTCGGTTATACAATTTTGTGCATTCAAAGAAGTTAGAATCCATTACTCTGTATTACGTGGCTTTTCTTTAGACTTTGTCATGGGATGGTGATGGGGGTGCTAGGGAAGTCTCTTTTGTCCAGTTGGCAAAACAGAAAATCTTCGAATAAAATACTGTAGGTGAAGGGAAGGGGGTGATGGTGCGGGGGGGGGGGGGGTGTCAATTTTATTTTATTGAGCAGCTACTGTGTGGTCACATGGATTCTCCCATGTGCTCCCAAGTCCGTGTCTCTCAGCGGCGGGTGAGTTTGCCACTCAGGGGTCCCTTGGCAATGTCGGAGACATTTTTGATTATCATTGACTGGTAAGGTGCTCTGGGCATATAGTGGGAAGAGGCCAAGGATGTTCCTAAACATCGTACGATGCACAGGACAGCCCCTCACAGACTGCTGTCTGCCCTGAACGTCAGTCGTGCTGAGGTTGAGAAACCGTAATTTAAATTAATCCTCCTCTGGAGGTGGGGGGTTTTATCCATCTTTTTGTTCCCAGAGGAGAGACATGTACCTGTGATTCTGTTCCCGGGTCCATCTTACCTCTGGGGCCGAGCGTTCACCCTTTATTGAAATTCCTTGCCCACCCTGAGCCTTCTGCTGTGCTCCCCGGCCGGGATAAGATGTGTCTGGTTTTACGCCTCAGCGAGACGTTAGGATGACACTGCCAGCTGTTCTCCGTGGAGCTGGCCTGCCGCTGACCCTAACTCAGGGGCCCTCGAGAAGATTCTCGCCTAGGGAACCCAAATTATGCCTTTGTTGAACATGTCTCTGCCCTATAAGGGAACACGAGTGACTTGAATATTACTTTTGAAAGTTTTCTATTTCAATCTGTGCATTTGATATTTTAACCTTATAAGTGTAAAGTATTTTCCTAATGTCTGCGTACGAGAGGTAGCATCCCTGCTTCTGGAAAGCATGGTGTCATAAAAAAAATGCTCTTGGGGTGCCTGGGTGGCTCAGTCGTTAAGCGTCTGCCTTCGGCTCAGGTCATGATCCCAGGGTCCTGGGATCGAGCCCCGCATTGGGCTCCCTGCTCGGCGGGAAGCCTGCTTCTCCCTCTCCCACTCCCCCTGCTTGTGTTCCTGCTCTCGCTATCTCTGTCAAATAAATAAATAAAATCTTAAAAAAAAAAATACTCTTGTACTACTAAAAAACACCAACAGAGGGTAGCAAAACCCCGACATTTCTCCATAGCTTGGTGGCTTTTCATTGGATAGATACCTTAATGTTAATAATTTTTTTCTGTTTCAGGTCCAGATATTTGGAAGTTTTAAAACTGGCCTGTATTTGCCTACTAGGTTAGTACATTTATGAAGCTTTCAGGGGGATTGTGCATTTTTCTGGATTTTGGCTATTGACGGTGGAAGAGTAGAAACGAGAGATTTATGAAATGAAAATTCACCTTATCTGTATTTTATTCAAATCACCTTGAGGGTAGGATATCACTTGAGATGATCCTCTCAAACTGACACCTCTGTCACCTGGGATAGATGTGAAAGTGGACTCCGTTAACAATTTCGGCAGTTGACCACCTGCCTGCCGAGAACTGTTTGCCTCCATAACTTAACCCACTAACTCAGCCGTTGATGTCGTATTATACGATGCAGCCTTTTGCACTCCGGAATGAATGCCAGCCCTGTTGTTTCTTATTAAGAATTCAGACTAGGGCGCCTGGGTGGCTCAGTTGGTTAAGCGACTGCCTTCGGCTCAGGTCATGATCCTGGAGTCCCTGGATCGAGTCCCACATCGGGCTCCCTGCTCGGCAGGGAGTCTGTTTCTCCCTCTGACCCTCCCCCTTCTCATGTGCTCTCTCTCATTCTCTCTCACACAAATAAATAAATAAAATCTTAAAAAAAAAAAAAAAAAAGAATTCAGACTATTAGCAGTTGTTCCAGCATCCAGGCCCAGAGCTTCAGGCTCTAGACTCTTTTCTGAGGAAGGCCCCTTATTAATTTCAGTCTCCTTAAATGAGGCCAGTGTGGCCCACGGCCTGGGGCAAGGTGGGGCCTTTTTGGGGATATGATAAGGCTTCCCCAAGGAGTGAAAACCTGTTTTCTATAAACTGAAATTTCACCATGTGTTTGCTTTTACTTTTATTGTGGTAAGAATACTTCATGTGGGATTTATCCTCCTAACACAGTATTGGGTGCACAGTACAGTATGATTTTAACTGTAGGCATCCATCATGTTTTTGGATTTGAGCTTGATTTGATCTACTTTACCCAAACTTAAAATGTGTAGATGTGGAGAGATCCTAGCAATTTCTTTGCTGCCCGTTGCTATCGTAGGCCCATAAAAGCCATAAAATATCCAACTTGGCATTCATGAATATTTTTCCTTATTTAGATTCTGAGTTTAAGCAAAACCCTGAGTCACTGTGAAAATTTTAATTGAATTTTCTGAATATGTAGTGCATTCTCATAGTTCAGATTGAAAAGGCACACAATAATTACAGTGAAAAGCGTGGATCCCACCTGTGTCCCCTGCTCCTAGAGGAGCCACTGGTATGGTACCCATTTCTCACACGTCCTTCCAGGAACATTCTGTACATATAAAGGGAAACGGGTATGTGTCTTCTTCCTTTTTCATCCAAATGGTGGCATCCTACATACACTGTTTGCCACGTACTTTTTACACTTAATTGTCTAAATCAGTTGATCAGTTAATCTCATCCATGTGGGCATGTCTTAAGTTTTTTAGTCTCAGAAACCTTTATGAACAGGAAATGTTCACTGGTGTTTTCTGAGGTTTTACTTCTTCCAAAACCACCCTGTTTCCTGAGGTCTGACTTCTGTGAGATGACTAGAAGGAGATGGTTGTTGAAGTCACCAGCCTCCCCTTCCCCTCTAAAAAGTAGCCACCGCCAACACATTTAGGTCTTCATTGGGCAGTGAGAGGAATAGGCTTTCACTGCACTGATTTGAAGTCTGGGAGCCTGAACGTAAGTGAAAACAAGTACAGTTTCTTCAAACAACTTTCGTGTGTGTGTTCTCTGTTCAGTGACATTGATCTCGTGGTATTTGGGAAGTGGGAGAACCTTCCCCTCTGGACCCTGGAAGAAGCCCTTCGGAAACATAAAGTTGCTGATGAGGATTCGGTGAAAGTTCTAGACAAAGCAACTGTAAGTTCTTCTGACATTTCATCTAAAAATCTCTGGTTACTAATGCATGAAACTTAAAAAATTAAAATTTAATTTTGGTGAGCATAGTGGGCTTCGCAGTAAGTGATTCTTTCCTTTGATTAATGATCACGATCCTTGTATATAAATTTTGTGAAACGTGAACTTGTGGTTATATATTTCTTTAAAAAAATAATACTCAATCTTATACATAATACCCACTGTAGAGTTTTTAAATATAAAAAAGTATAAGTAAAAATATGGCGATCTATTAAACAGCTTATAGTTATACAGAAGATGTTGCTCTTCTCTGTTACTGTTTGTCCTTGAAAAATTATATATACAGTTGACTCTTGAACAACATGGGGGCCCCCCTACATGGTTGAAAATCCACATGTGACTTTGGATGCCCCCAAAACTACTAAAAGCTGTCTGCTGACTGGGAGGATTACTGATAACATAAACAGTTGGTTAGCACATATTTTGTGTGTTATATGTATTATATACTATGTTCTTAGAATAAAGCAAGCTAGAGGGAGAAAAATGTTAGGAAAATCATAAGGACAGTACATTAACAGTATTGTGTAAAATTGTGTAAAAGTGAAGCGCACAGTTGAAACTTGTGTTGTTTAAGGGGCAACTGTGATTGAAATTTTGTTGATCAAGTAACTTGATACTTTAACTCTATCTAGAATGGCCATTACAGAACGTAGTTCATGGATGCTCATTATAGAAATAAATTGATCTATTTTAGAAGTTTGGAGTTTTGTATGTTAGCTTTCCTTAGAACAAAAACAACTTATACTATTTCTTATAAAAAGCTATTAATTTGGAAACCCAATTCTGCAGATAGAGTTTGCTGGCCTGAGTTTTCTAATACATGGCACACATGGAGCCTTTAAAAAAAAAAAAATTTAACTAATCTCTGTACCCAACGTGGGGCTCAGACTCACGACCCTGAGATCAAGAATCACATACTCTTTTGACTGAGCCAGCCAGGTGCCCCAGAGCCTTTTTTTAATAATTTTTTATTTAAGTTCAATTTAGTTAACATATACTTTACTATTAGTTTCAAGGGTAGAGTTCAGTGAGTCATCAGTTGCATATAACACCCAGTGCTCATTACATCGAGTGCCCTCCTTAATGCCCATCACCCAATTACCCCATTCCCCCACCCCCCCTCCCCTCCATCAACCCTCAGTTTGTTTCCTCAAGAGTGTCTTATGGTTTGCCTTTTTTTTTTTTTTAAGAATTTCTAATATCTCATATAAATCATTCAGTCATTTTTTAAATTTGAGAATAATTCTCATGTCTTAACTTGTCTTGGTAGGTTGTTTTATGGGCTATTTGCAAAACTGACCAATAATACCAGTGGACTATTGAGTTTCACCTGATCTAGCAGCTTTCTAATTAGGAACAATTTGCTGATAGGCCTGACATTCATAATTCTTGATGCTACACTGAGCTGGAAGCTGTTACTCAAAGTACGGAATATTGAGAAAGGTTTTTGTTACGTCATTTCAAAATTCTCAGCCAATAGAAATGATACAATACAGTGCATGAGGTTAAATGCTAAATATGTAAAGTATCTAACAGGCCGAGGGAGGTGTGATGTGTAGTATTCAGGACACTCAGGAGTTCTTACGTCCTCATGAGGAGGTGGAGACCTCAAGTCTAGGAACCTTTCCATCCCCCGATCATGTTGTTTAAGTGTTTTAATGTTGCCTTTTGCCTTTCTTCTCTTTCTAGGTACCTATTATTAAATTAACAGATTCTTTTACTGAAGTGAAAGTTGATATCAGCTTTAATGTACAGAACGGTGTGAGAGCAGCCGACCTCATCAAAGATTTTACCAAGGTCAGAGAATTCATAGTGTGGATTCAGTGAGACTCGGAGAAAGGGACTTCTGTTTGGAGGTTCTGATATGCTTTGCGAAACTGTTTGGATGTGTCCATTGCTGACAAGTGCTTCTTTGCTGTGCGGTGGCCTTACTTTCCTTGAATCTGCTTGTAATAGTCAGTAATTTATAATGGGACCTCAAGTCAAGGGTTTGGAAAACTTTTGAAGAACTTCTCTGCTCTCGATCCTTCCTTCTAGGGGAGATAAGGACTGAAATGCTGAATAATCATTCTTGTCTGCTTTTTTTTTTTTTTTTTTTAAAGATTTTATTTATTTGAGAGAGAGAGAGAGAGCACATGAGAGGGGGGAGGGTCAGAGGGAGAAGCAGACTTCCCGCCGAGCAGGGAGCCCGATGCGGGACTCGATCCCGGGACTCCAGGATCATGACCGGAGCCGAAGGCAGTTGCCCAACCAACTGAGCCACCCAGGCACCCATTCTTGTCTGCTTTTAATCTCTTAGGAGTGTAGATGAAGAACCTCCTGAGCCCCCCAAGTCACTTGTAAGGTAGTTCCTGCAGGTTTCCCTACTTTGTCTTGAGGTGACTTAATGTCTGTTTTCATTTGTTCAATGTTCTTCCAAGACAGGGAAGAATTTGTCAGCATCTTCAGAACATTCACATGCGTACACGTCAGCCTTTTTCTGCTTAAGCTAAAAACTGTTAACTGCTTTGGTTCACCTAGAATATCTTTTCTATCCATTCAGAAAACTTTTTTTTTATCATCTCTACAGATTTCACCTATTTCGTTTCTTTGTGAGAAAAAAAATTTAACTACCTTACCGTGTTGTAAACATTATATTCTTGTATAAATGTGCAGAGTACAGGAAAGCAGAGAAAGAAAAAGATTGTTCATAATCCCGCTCTTTTGGAGGTGTTTGGTGTGTGGAAATTTTCTTTTTCCCAGAAAAGAAACCTTTTTTTAAAATTGAGAATAATACACGTGATAGAAAATTTACCAATATCAGAGGAAAATGAAAAATGAGTCACTTTTATACTTTATGCTTAAATCAACTTCATGGGATTTACCATCATCAAGCTTTCCTTTTGGCTTGTTTATCCTCTTGAAATTTTTGTTTTTCCAAGAAATTTTTAAATTTTATGCGAACTCTATTATCTTTTCCTCCCCACCCCCCTCCTCTCCAGCAACCCTCAGTTTGTTTCCTATGATTATCCTCTTGAAATTTTTAACAAAAGGAATAATATGCTATATACACATTGTCTCATATTTTTTGGAGGTTTTCATATCAGCACAGACAGGTTTCCTTCATTCTTTTCAATGACAACGCAGTAGTCCTTTGTCAGGCTACCCCATGCTTTGTGTCGTACTGCCCTGGTGATGTTCCCAGGGTTTTTTGCTTTCACAGAAAGTGCTTGAATATCCTTCCATACCTGCATCTTTCTTTACACTTGTAAAATTATTTGTAGGAAGATTCTGGAAGTGGAGTTTCGGGGTCAAAGGGTATATGCAGATCAAATTCTGTTGGAAATTTGCCTGATTGTGCTTTAAAGAGACCATCTATTCATGTCTTCAACCATAATGTTTAAGAATGATTATTTCTCCAAAGATTTTTTGTTATTTCTCATGCTTGCTTTCTTTAACATGATTTGCAAAAGCATAAACTTTGTTGTTTCTTTTGGAAGCAGTATGTGTTCATTCTAAGTGTCAAGAACAAATTAGAAATCACTAGTAATTCTACCCCTCCTAGATAGTGGCCATTAAGACTTCCTTCTAGATGTTTGGGTCTGCTCTGTTCCCCTCAGCGTCCTTAGCCTAGCGCCTGGCTTGTGGAGAGCACTTAAGGAGTCCGTGCTTGAATAAAAGACGGACTCGCTGTCCGTGTTTGCCAGCTAAGGGGTTCTCACCCATCTCTGTAGAGCATGCAAGGTGGGTCTGTGTGTGGTCTCCTGCCCACATGGAAGACAGCAGGCAGGACTGCCCCTGCCCCTGCTCCGGCACTGGGCACAGTCATCTGAAAGACCCTGGTCCGCTTGCTGGAGCGCCCCCTGAGAAAAGCAATTCCTTCAAACTCACTGACTTAGTGCATATCGCGTTGAGAATTGGTCCTGTACTGTTTCTGTTACCTGTTTACAAGTCAATAGCGTATGGTAATAAATAATTTAATATGGTGAAAAATAAATATTCAATATGGTAATAAACATGGTAATAAATAAATGTCATCAAATATATATTGCTAGTGTTTCTGTCCCATGGTGAGTACTTAGATGCCATTATTTACATCTACCTGTTTTAGATTTTTAGATGTGAGAAGAAAATCCTTATGATTACTTACAGCTTACTTTTTTCTAGCTTACTCTTAAAATAGAAAATTAAGTGTATTGGATATCTCCACTAAAGTTTGTAATGTAAGGACCAGTTTATGCTCCTGATAATGCTTATTAGCACAGTTACTGAAATAGGAATTCACTGAAAATATAATTTTCTTTTTCAGAAATATCCTGTATTACCATACTTGGTTTTAGTATTGAAACAATTCTTATTACAGAGGGACCTTAATGAAGTATTTACAGGTGGAATTGGTTCATATAGTCTCTTTTTAATGGCAGTCAGTTTCCTTCAGGTAAGTTGTTTGATTATACCATGCCTAGTATACACCAAAATAAAATAAAATAATTCAGAATCATTTTGGGAAAAAATTTAGATCAAGTTCTAATTGGAATGCTTCCCTTAATTATGACTCCTTGAAACTGGGTACCTTTTTATAATTTCACAAATAAGCATTTTTAAATCCCAGGAAAGAACTTTTTTTCTTCTTAATCCCATATGTTCTAGTAGTTTTGAGAATTTTCACTCAGATTTTAACATGCATAGGTGTGGCGTGGTTTTCGTAAGTGTAAATAGTAGTATAAATGCCAAAAACAAGAATATCTTCTAAGCCTCTAGGAAGTTCAGCTGGAATTGAGACCTGCTACCTGGGTAGAATGAGTTTGGAGTCTTAATTGGTCTGAATGTATTTGTGAGGCACGCTGTCGCTCGTGAGGCCGAATGGCTTCCCTGATGTGTTGGGGCCATGTCCGCCCGTCCGCGTCCTGGGGCAGCTGTAAAGTTCAGCCTTGAATTTTATAAACAGATTGTCACCCACTGTTGTGCACCCTTGGGCTTTCGTGTTGCCTATAACAGCAGTATCGCTGCTGTGCCTCAGTTCGCCTGTTGGCTGCTATCCCAACCGAAACTAGAATAGTACTGTTTTGTCAGAGTTAGGATGTCACTTATTCTCCCCACCTTGATAATTCAGAGAAAATCCAATATAATTTCTTTTCTTTTTTTTTTTTTTTTTCCCGGTTTTAGTTACATCCCAGGGAAGATGCTTGCATCCCCAATACAAACTATGGTGTTCTCTTAATAGAATTTTTTGAATTATATGGACGACACTTCAATTATTTAAAGACTGGCATCCGGATAAAGGATGGTGGTTCATATGTGGCCAAAGATGAAGTACAGAAAAATATGCTCGATGGCTACAGGCCATCGATGCTTTATATTGAAGATCCTTTACAACCAGGTATTGAAATTAGGTAAATTTGTGGGCAAAGAAAGGGCATTGTCAATATCACACTTTAAACTCTCTTTAGAGGAGGGGTACCCGGCTGGCTCCGTCACTGGAGCATGTGACTCTTGATCTTGGGGTCGTGAGTTCGAGCCCCACGTTGGGTGTAGAGATTACTTAAATAAATAAATAAGATCTTTAAAATAAAATCTCTCTTTAGATGAAAAATGAAAGATTAACTTCCGATTGTATTCATTCTTTTTCATAAAAATATTTTGTAAGAAAACATACGAAAACACACACATGCGTGTGTGCATATACACCAGGAAAACATGCCGCGTCCTCCCAGTGCGTTGGGAGTAGAATCCATTCGACCCTGAGAGGCCGAGGAGTATAGGTATTAGCCATTGGGGGTGTTTGTGAACAATGTGAAGGCCGTTTTCCTGCTTTGTTGTGTCCTCATTGCCCCTGATTCCAGCCTATTGTCAGTCAGGGCTTTAGGTGAGGTTTCTGAAGTCCTCAGGGGCAATGAGCATAATATACCTCAGAAACAATGAGCGAAAGGGCTCAAAGAGACCGTTCATTTTCCTTTTGGGCCCCTTCTTTCCTCTTTTAATTTTGCATGGTCTCCCTGTGCCTTCTCCAGCTTCACGTTGGCTTGAAAGGGACCAGCAGGCCCTTTTCTTGCTTACGTGGGGTTATGTTTGTTTGCTTGTATCCTAGTTTTTCTGGGCAATATATTTTTCTTGCTATAATTCTAAAGTATTTAGATTCTACATTATCAGACTTCAGTGGAGATGCTTTTAGTCATTTGCTTAACTGTGTTAACTTTGAAAGTGGAGAAGAAAAGGGAGTTCAGAGAGAGAGTAGTTGCCTAGGGGCTCTTTTGTGGCTGATTGTGCCATATCATAAACATAGTTCTGCGTGTTTATTCACTGAGGAAATGTTTATCGGGAGGCTACTCGACGCAAAGGGCACAAAGATTTTCAGCAAGTGGTCCTTGCTCTTCGGGAGCTCATAATTTCCTGCCAGAGATAATTTAGATAGCTAATAGAAACAAAAGATGGGGATGTCTCGTTTAGCTTGGTTTCACTCTTAGGAGAGAGCAGGCAGTTAACTCCTTTTGTTTGCATGACTGTATTGTGGGATAGTCCCTGTTGGGCTGGAATGCATTTAGGCAATTTATATGCCATAACGTACTTACTGCGTGATACACAGGTTCAGAGCCTGAGGAGTTGTGGGGACGGCCGCCTGCCCAGACTCTTTGTACAACTGTAGCAGGAAAGCAATTGCCCTTGCTCTTCTGGAAGAGGGCCCATGAGCATTTAGTTCTTATTAAGCAATGGTCACACTTACTGTCTTCTATATACATTTCTTTTAAAGGTAACGATGTTGGAAGGAGTTCATATGGGGCCATGCAAGTGAAACAGGCCTTTGATTATGCCTATGTTGTTTTGAGTCACGCTGTATCGCCAATAGCCAAGTATTATCCCAACAACGAAACAGAGAGGTAAAGGTTTAACTAAAGTCAGCCCTTTGGGTCAGAATTGGTTGTGGCTTCTTATCTCCAAATTAATGACCCCCCCCTTTTTTCTTTAAACCCATGCAGCATATTAGGTAGAATAATTAGAGTAACGGACGAAGTTGCCACGTACAGAGATTGGATATCAAAGCAGTGGGGCTTGCAGAATAGGCCGGAGCCTTCGTGCAATGGTAAGAGTTTCTCACTGATTGATTGACTGAGCATTCGTGGCTTTTCTGTGTTGTGTGTGTTTAATGGGAAGAAACGTTTTCCAATCTTTTGCCACTCTTTCAGGAAATGGTGTTACCTTGATAGTAGATACTCAGCAGTTAGATAAATGTAATAATAATCTATCTGAAGAAAATGAAGCCCTTGGAAAATGTAGAAGTAAAACTTCGGAATCTCTTAGTAAACACTCTTCAAACTCTTCATCAGGTCCAGTGTCTTCCTCTTCTGCCACACAGTCCAGCTCCAGTGATGTCGTAAGTATGAGCACATGGTTTTTCTGCCCTAGAGACCTGGGAGCCCGGGGTGGGGGGCTCTGTCTAGACGGCTAAGCCTAACTCCTTTTCTTACTGGTTCCTGGGAGATTTTAATAAGGTCACTGATTGTACACGTCCCCAACACTGGATTGAAATTTTCAAGCATCCAGCAGGAGTGAAAGAATTTTAGTGAGCGTCCGTATATGTTACCATCAGATCCTACAGTTGACGTGTCACTTGCTTATCCCATAGCCAGCCATTCATTCATCCCTCTGTCCACCAATTCATCTCATTCTGTGATACATTTCGAAGTAAGTTACGGGCCCTTCCCCCAAGTACAGCAGTGTGCGCCTCACTAACCAGAGTTCAGCGTTTGGTTAGGTTTTTCTTTCGATACAAAATGGGTTGTACCTCACTAAATCTTAACAACTGTATACACGTGTGTAACCCCACCTATAACAAGACATAGACTATTGCCATCATCCCAGAGGAGTCCTTCGTGGCACTTTCCCGTCAGTCCTGAATTCCACCCCGGAGGTAACCGCTGTTAGGACTTTCTGATTGCACAGGTTAGTTTTGCCTGTCCCAGAATTTCACATAAGTGGAATGATGATAGCGTATACTCTTTTGCGTAAGGCTTCTTCCACTCCGTAATGTTTTTGAGCTTCTTGAGTGAAGTTTCAAAAATTGAGATATAATTCACTATTTTAAAATGCGCAGTTCAGGGGTTTTCAGTGTATTCACGCTGCTGTGCAGCCATGAGCACTAAGTCCGGGACGTGACCGTCACTCTGGAAAGACACCCGGTAGCAGCCCCTCACAGTTCCTCCTTCCCCGAGGCCCCTGGCAGCCCTGCACCGACTAGCCCTGACGGAATTCTCAGGAGCGGTTATACCGCAGTTCCTTTCCCTCATCAGGTTGAGCTTCCTTCACTGAAATATACAATGGGCTTACCGATTATTTGAATTTTGACTTTAGCAAGTGTATGAACTAAAGCGTAATCTAAATACGGAAGGGACGTAATGTTATGCTGTTGTCGCTGACCATGTATCGTAATGGAGTCACGAATCCTCACACGGCACGAGCCCCTATGTGGAGGACGCAGCTGAGCTGCGTGTCACGGACGCGGTGGGGCGGGAGCAGAGCCGGCCTCAGGAGGGAGCCTTAGGGACGAGGAGTGTGGGCCTCCGAGCCGCTGGGTAGAGTGTGCAGGTGAAGGGGAGCCCTGAGGGGAGAAGTGGCACAACCCAGGCAGCCTAGGAACAGCTGGCACGCAGCCCACTGTCTCCAGGAAGCCCTTCGCCACGTGGGGTGTTCGGTTGGAGGCCTCACTGACTGGTCATCGCAGACTTGCAGAAATGGAGCCTTTTGACCCAACCAGTTTGGTTTTGGTTGAGTCAGGGACCTAGGGCCTTGTCTTGGCCACGTTCTTTCCACAGTACCAGGGCTCATTTCCTGTAAATAGATGTGCAGATAAACTTGGACCTCTGTGAGCCCCGATTAACAAGGTCAGGCGTGGGCAATGGATTTAGGAACAAACAGAGACCCTCTGATAAAATAAGCCACTGTGAATGTTTAGAGGGAAATTTGTGAAAGAAGGAAAGCTTAAGCAGTTAATTTTATAAATTCCTCAGGGTGCTTCCTTCGACTCCCAGATGTTTAAATTTAGTCCAGAGAGTACTTAGCTGAAGTTGTTCAGCCTCCTTAATACTGAGTTTCTAAATTATTAATATGTCACGTTATAACCCGTATGACTTGTGTTAGGATTCCGACGCGACACCATGCAAAACCCCGAAACAGCTGCTCTGCCGTCCATCCGCCGGGAACCGAGTAGGGTCGCAAGACGTGTCCTTAGAGTCCTCTCAGGCAGTTGGGAAAATGCAGAGCACCCAAACCACTAACACCTCCAACAGCACCAACAAATCTCAGGTGTGTGGAATGTGTGTTTTTGATGGTTAGTATTCGATACAGCATACTTAGAATTTCTTACACGCGAATATATATACATGTATGTATGTATATCTGTCCATCCATCCATCCATCATGGATTTGAAGAAAACTCTAGATTTAAAGAACAAACGTGTTTTTTTCTAAGAGGTTCCAAAGCACAGTGCTTCTAGTAATAGGATGTCCTGAAGATCGTTAATGAGACACCATTGTAATGTAAACCTTTGTGGGAATTTATGACTGCTTCTTATAAGATGTTCCAGCCAACCCACCTTATTACAGATGGAGCATTAAAAAAATGAGTTATAAAAAGATTGACTTATACTTGAAGTAAGCTCACATGAAGCTTGTACATGACCTCACAGCAGTGTCGTGCATATCTGGGAGTAATATATCCTTTTTTTATATTTTAATATCCAGTACCTAGTTGCTTGTGTTGAAATGGTCGGGCAGTGGTCAACCATGGTCAGTCAATTCCTATCAGCTTTGGCTTAAAAAGGCCACAGAAAACACTCTATTTTCAGTTTTGTAGTTGCCTGAAATTTTATTAACCATGAAGAATGAATCAACATGAGGAAAGGAGCCATTTCATACTGGGCTCTGACCCTCAGTACCCTGGGGACCCTGGGGAAGGCCTCTTGGCAGTAGAGATGAACTCTTAATGTTGGTCACCTCATGTCTGACCTGACTCCTAGAATCCAGTTTACCTTAACAGCTTCATCATGTGCACCACACCCAGATCCATTTACAAGTGGCAGTTAAAGTGACAGAGAGCAGGGAAGGGGCTGCCGGTCGTGATGACCCCTGACCTGGCAGTGTACCTGTGTGTCTAAGCGCTTCTTCCAGTAATGCCATTTATGATGTAGTACCTTGGTGGATAGGTTCCTTGAGAACAGTTTCACGTTCCATGCACTCTGTTAAGTCAAGGCAGTATTCCAGTATTTCCATTAAAAAAGAATGGAAGAGTGTTAGAGCTCAAGAGAGTGAAACCCCTGTCGCATCGTTTTCTGCTTGCTACATAAGCCAGTGTATTCCTCATTTTAAAAGCACCCCAAGTCAGGTCTTAGCGAGTGCTCTGTTGAATCCACAAGACTGATGTCTCTTTGACCACTTTCTTTCTCTGCAGCATGGATCAGCAAGGCTCTTCCGTTCTTCCAGCAAAGGCTTCCAAGGTACAACTCAAACAAGCCATGGTTCCTTGATGACAAACAAACAGCATCAAGGCAAATCAAATAATCAGTATTACCATGGCAAAAAGAGGAAACACAAGAGGGATGCCCCCCTCTCAGACCTTTGTAGATAGTCGGCGTTGTACGATGGACTGTCTTCTGTGTGCAGTGATCTCGTGCTCAGGACAGTTGGATAGGGACTCCTGGCATTCGGGAGCCTTACGCTGTTCAGACTCTGATTTAGCAACTGCGTTTTTTCCCAGCTCGCCACGGAATGGATCATGAAGACTGACAACTGCAAAAACAAAAAGCAAGCAAAAAAGGGGGAAAAAAAAAAAAGGCTGCTCATTTGATAAGTCATATGCTACAACAGGGTCATTTTAAGATTTAAAGCTTGAATGTAAAATAAATCTATTTCTCATTGGCTTTATGCAGAGTTATAGGGAATAGTATTCAGTGTGGGTAGGGTGATAGAAACAAAAACCGATTTCAGAGGATGGGGTGGGGAAAGAAAACAAAAGTATCTCATAGGAAGTCCAGATTCCAAAGGGGAAAGTGATCTGTGCATGTTTTCTTTTTCTTTTTTTTTTAATATTTTTGCATATATTTACCATTTTATTGTGTGTATATATAGATGACCATATAGGAAATTGATATTTGTAATAGTGGATTTGTTAATACTTTTTACATAACATTACTGTTTAAATTGTAAACAGATTTTTCTCAGGATTAGTTTGAAAAATAATCTGACTTGTCATCTTAACATCCATATATAGGGAAGTGATTAGTTCTATTACTCAATTTGTTTTCCTCAGCATTGAAATGACTTACTAGAACCCTTGTGACCTGCTGCAAAAATTTTTCCTCTCTAAAGAAAAGGTTTATGGTGGCAAATGACGTTTTATTTTGTAAAAAAAAAAAAAAAAAAAAAAAAATGTACTATGTACTTTTGTGTAAACACTGAAAAAATCTCTAGTCATCTCTAAGAATTACCTTGCAACTGTTTTCTACAGTGCTGTCGTCTTGGGCAATGGGCAATTACATGACTTTGTGTTTGTTTCCTTTGCAGTCTTTTTTTGTTTTGTTTTTCTTCCTAATAGGACAAAAAAGGCCACCCGCGTCCAGTCCCATTGCTGTTGCAGTGACTCCCCGAGTTCCACAGACTTTGCATGCTGGCCCTTCTAATCCTGTGTACCGCGCGTGCTTGTTTTTCTCATCTCTTATTCTTTTTTAAATCCATGCTTAACTAAACTGTGGGAGAGAATAACTGTAAACAGCTTTAATTAAATCATACTTATAAAAAACTATTTTCTTATACTCCACTTTATGCTTTTGGTATTGTTGATCTTTAAAAATTAAATGGTCTTTGATAATGGATCTATTTTGTATTGCCTTATTAAGACCAAATACTTCTTGTCATCCCATTCTTTATCCTCTCCTTCCATGGAATTGTTATCTTTAATTAAAACTTTTTAAAACATTGGCTTGTTTCAATCCTGTAAATTTTGGTTGTGGTCAGCTTTGAGCACCAGTGAGATGTATAATTCTGTTATCCATCCCATGTTGAGTTTCAAACTCGGGAATATTGAATATAATAGGATGTAAGTGACATTTCTGAAAATGCTTTCTTTCAATGTGAAAGCTCTTATGTTTAGCATCAGTGTGTGTGGCTCTGTTAATTATAGCCATTTCTGAAATGAGATTCTTTTATATATATACACATACACACATATGTGTGTGTGTGTATATACATACATATATATATATACATATAAAGTACTATTGGCTTTTAGGAATTTCTTTTATATACATTTATGAAATACTGAAGACCAATCAGACCATTAATGGACACTTAGTGCAACTTTTTATAAAGAAAATAATGCTAAAGTAAGACCAAAACTGATGTCATCACTGAAATTAACAGTTGTCAATATGTTCGTATTTTAATTCACAACAGAAAAATGTGTTCCACAACTGGAAACTCCTGGTACTTGTGTAAACTGTGGAAAATTTTAAATGTGATGTTATTTTGACAATGTTTTAAATTTTCGAGTCCCATTTTATTCTGATCAGAATTTTTATCAAGATGTTGAGCTTTTGTTCTTTGAAACCAGTTTGTCATAACATATCGTGCATAATCACAGTATTTATTTCTAGGACTCTTGCGAACGTGTAGACTGATGTTTACTGCTAAGGGAACAATTATTTATAAAATAATATTAAATCCAGTATTAGCTGCCAATTTCAGACACTTAATACTTGCAGAGATCCATTGTTACATTTACCACACTGAAGTTTTTTTCCTTTGTTGTTTTGTTTCGTTTTAAGAATCACCCTCATTGTTGAAAGTAAATGTACTCTTAGGGTGCAGATATTAGCGTCCCAATAAGCATGTGATTATATTAAGGTGGTGGTAGCGGGAAGATAATCTTGATTCCATTGGGAATCTTAGGTTTTCGTAAATTTATTGGGAAAATAGTTTTTCCTGTACTGCTGAAGTTTCTTTTTGGTAAACAGTATCTTTCTAAAAGAAAAAGCATGAAGGAGAAATTGAGGTGTGTATATATCCTCAAATGACCAGCATTGTATTCGTGAATACTGTGTATCTTGCAATGAACAGTGTGGAAAGCTGTTCATTTTTCAATCTGAAGTAAAAATACTTTCAAGAACTTTTAGTTTGCCTGCTCATTTGTTTTTGTACATTTCATCTCTGTATTTATAGACTCCTTTTTTCTTTTTTTGAGTTCCAATGCTTTCTATAAAGATTTTGTGACTATATCAGAAATGTGTCATTTAAATATTACAGTCCATCCATACTCATGAGTCATAACCTTCCTTTGCTCGTACTTGTAGAAGGGGATCTTACAAATCTGCCTCGCTGTGGTGACATTTCTCTGGCAGTCATGTATTACGCGTACCTGGTTGGTGTCGAAGCTCCTTGAAAAGTCATAATAAAAACATTTCAGTATTTATCTGGTTTTAGAAGTGCTGATAGTTTGTAGACGTGTCCATGCAAAACCTGAGTGCTTAAGTGTTGATGACAAAGGTAAACGCATTTTCTCCCTCCAGTTTTAAGGTGTCCATTGAAGGTGCCTGGTTTTTAGTGTCTTTGTCTTGTTCGGAGATGTTGCACACGGTTTCCAAATCTCGCTTTGATTACTGGCTTTACGTGTCGTTGCCCTCCAGGCTTCAACAGTTGATCATACTATATTTTTGTCCTAATTTCAGTGTGTTTTACCTTTATTTGCATTTTGTGCCGGTCATTAAAACTTGGGTCATTTGCTTTGGCTCCAGATATTCCTGGGTAAAGTCTTCACAGGGTAAAAGCCTGCGTGCTAGGGACAGTGTGACTAATCGTCTGTTTTTTTTTTCTCTGAAGTCTCGTACCTCCCAAGTGTTTTCTCATTCCCTCCCCCGTGTCATGGTAAGTGTGAGTTGTGTTTGTCTTAACCTGTGGACTAGTGTTTGGGGTTTCCAGAGCTGTAGGCGGGCCAGGAGAGAGGATGGCCACGGTGAACTGCGGGACCCTCTTCCTGCCACGTGCTCACTGCAAAGACTTCTCCATTTAGGTTAGGATGTAGTTATCAAGGTTGCTCTGTAGAAATCCCTAGAAATCACTGTTATCGGGGATTACCATTAAGTTGTGTTGATATTCTTACTGTTCATGGTTGCGTGTCCATTTTACTTCCAACGTTGACGTACAGTTTGAAACCGATCCGTTCCTCCAATGAGAACATGCTGTTGATGTCTTAGTGTGCAGTCACTAACTGGGAATGTTGATAGGAGGTTGGTTGCTTCTCAATTAACTTTTCAGACACTAAGTGGTAACATATAAAAAAGACCTCCCCAATTTTGCTCTGATAAATACTGAAGTGTTAAATTAATGATCAGAAGAGTTCATTCTCACCCATCAGTTCTTGCTCTCTGAGCTCATTCAGCGGCTTCGATTAGTGGAGAGCAACATTCTCATCAACTGTTTTGTGAGGAAAGCATTCCGTAAATGGCTCTGTTGAGCTTAATTGAGTAGAAAGTTATATTTAATAGCCACTCTTTATTCTAGTTTTCATCAGTGACTTAATTCATCTAGTGAAATACTTAGAGAATGGTGTAGCATCACCGTGGGAACAAAGATATGTAAGAGCAGTTCGTCGGAAGTGCTGTCTGTATCTTGCCTCGGCTTCTGAACCTCAAGAGTATCTTGTCAAAACATTTATGGGCGGAATCAACGTTAAAAGAACAAATTTCAGTATGCTACTTGATATTTAACGTAACTAAGAAGTCAGATTTTACCATGGAAGTTATTTGCATGGCTCGTAAAGGAGAAGCCCATTTCTCTCCCATCTTCTTGTGAGCTGTTTTAACTTGATGCCTTGAGCAACTTTTTTTTTTTCCCATCAAAGATAATAACCAGCTGTAGAAATCAAATGTTGACAGAATTATTCACCAGGAGAATTGCTTATAAACTCTGCTGATGTACTTGCTATCCAGAATTAAATATTTACTTAAGGGCAGTTTTTAGTTAATACACTGCTAATGTTTGTTTTACTCTAATGCAGGTTTTGTGATTTTTAAGTATTTGGCCTTTACATTTTCTACTTAAGTATATGCCCTATTAAATTGAACCTAGTCCACAGTCTACTAGCCAGAAGGAGGTCACACTGTAGAAGAGACTGAACGAGAGAGAGAGAGAATGCATCCCCTTTGCTAGTTGTGAACTTGAGGTGTTTCCCGGATTTACTGAGAGAAACGTTGGCCGTATCACTAAGAACAGATGATAACAGGAAATCTCTTAATTTGTATATTTCAGCGCAAGTGTTTATTAGTATTTGCACATCATTATCTTTGCATTTTAACGTAAGTCCCTGTGGTTCTGGACGGCCTTGTGTGCTTCTCATTGCGGCAGCTTCTGTGTGACTACAAGCCTGGGGCCCCACTAAGGAAATAGTCTGGATGAATTTGTTAGGAGTGTTGTTTTACCTTAAAGATGCAGGAGTAATGACAGATGATGAAGTATCACAAGCTGGCCATTACCAGACCCGTGGGGTGGGTGGGTTGGGGGAAACAGAGGCCCAGGAGAAGCATTATCTAAAGCCAGTAACTTGGTGAAGCTAACTTAGCCCTCCTCTCTTACGGATTGTAGTCAGCCATCCCTTCTAAAGAGAGCGCAATTATTTATTGGTTATCAGCCAGATTTTTTTTAGTTTAAATTTATCTCGCCTTTCAACTTGGGTTCTGTGCAGTCCATGGCTGTGCCCTAAATCGTTTCATTATTACCTTTTATATTTGGTTGCAGTTTCTCATAGTATGTCTTTTTGTCCCTAAACTGAAATCTCCAAAATTTAAGATCCCTCTCTGATTTTTATATATTTAAATTTGAAGGAGTCACTTAAAAAAAAAAAAGTCTTTTGAAAGTCCTGTAATCCTAAAATAACCCAAAGACTTAATGATAAGTATCAGGATCTTCACTGTACTCGTCACGAAAAAGCACTGTCTTACTGCACAGTGTGAATGGTGAACGTGTAGTTTCTGGATATAAAATGTGAATGGACGATTGAGAGAAACCTCGTTTAGTGGAATATACATAGATATATATATTTAGAAGTTTGGCGAGCCAGTGTTTGTTTTTAATAACCTTTTCATTTATTTCCTTCTTTGATTAGCATTGCCTTCTGTGTTAAGAAATGTGGACTCCTGTGAGGTGCTGGAGGTTTGAATCATCTTGAAAGCTTTCCAATCTTGTCTAGTTACCGCTGCAGAGGCACTAAGGAATTTACCAGAAAAAGAGATTTGATTCAAATGATTTATGAAATCTCGACATTTCCTGAGGTCATATCCTGGGCACCAGTTACCAATACTATGAATGAATTGCACACCTGGAAGCTTTTTTTTTTTTTTTTAAGCTAATGATTTCTTCAAAGATGTCAATTGTTTGCCTCGAAAATTTTATAAATTGCATTTCTACGCACATCTGCCCCCAGTGCTTACCACTGGGCTTATTATTCATAATCTGCAATTCAATAAAGGCTTTGTGCTTTCATTTATCTTCCAAAACCTCTGGTATGAGCCTTTATGTAAAACTTGAATGGCTATTTAAAAAATTACCGTGTACTTCTAAAGGCAGCCCTGTTTAGACCGATGAGAGGTTTTTCTGTACATAGATAGCGTTTCTGTGCGTTTTTAGCCTTTTTAATGCCAGTTGCGGAGTGGGAGACGCTTTAAGATGCTCTTTTTTTCTCCTGCCCCGGGGTCCTAGCCAAAGATAGCGATGGGCCTCTCCACAGGCACTGCAGACTGAAACCGGCCCCCTAGAGAGTCTGGCATTCGCAAATGCCAACCCAGTTCTCTCCTTTGCTTTAATGCAAGGGGTTATGCTCGCTGCGCTAAGAAGTTGAATACTTGACCATAGGTTTAGTGGAGCAACCCGTTACACAGCCTGTTACAGTAGAATAATGAAAATGTCTGGTTCTCCAAAGAACAGAGAAAGAAGCAGGGTTAATAACCAAACGCATCCTGAGCATGTTTTCCTGAGGGAGGAGTGGCGGTCCCGGGACTTGGACCGATGGTGCTTGCCTGGCCCCCAGCTGATTGGCGGTGAAGAAAATCCTGGATAGTTTGCCTCAAGATCATCACAAGCTGATTGAGAGTTTATAGACAACTGGCTGTTAAAGCCAGCCTGCCCCTCCAGCCTGGTCTCTTCTGTTCACTTCTTGCATGTGGATTGGAAATGTTCTTTAAAAAAAAAATATGTATGATCAAAATATCCTGTTAGCATCCCAGAAGTTTCTCAAACGGTAAATTAGAGAATGAACTGAATATACAGGACAAGTTTGTCCATCTACCTAGACATGGTGAATATACTTAATTTCTCAAACAATGTGTGAATGTACCATTGTGAAGAAATGTAAATAATATGTAAATATCTAAATGAAGGGATCTGGTTGCCCCTTACCCTCTCTCTTTTTTTTTTTTTTTTTTTTATTTACCTATCTGAGACAGAGTGCAGAGGGAGAGAGAGAAGCAGGCTACCCACGGAGCAGGGAGCCCGATGCAATGCGGGGCTGATCCCAGGACTCGATCATAACCCGAGCCTAAGGCAGGTGCCCAACCAACTGAGCCACCCAGGCGCCCCATGCCCTTTACCCTCTGATCCCACCTAGCTCCCCAGAGCTAACCACTTTCATATTTTGGGATGTAGCTGCCTAGATTTTTTTTTAAAATGCATTTACGTACATAACATATCTGCCCATACATAATGCCAGGTGGTCTTTTGCCCTTTTACCAAAATGGTATATTGTGGTATTCTGCAACTCCCCTCCCCTCTAGAGAGCTCGTGCCTTGTCAATACAGACACTGGTCTATTTCATTCCTTTTCATGATACAGACTTTTGTTTGCAAGTAGCTTTAGTAAATTAACATGTCAGACACCCCAAGGCCCTTATAAGCTGATAGATCTGTGAAATATCCAGTACTTGAGCTTACCTCAAACGGATTTTATTGAAGTATTGCTATTCAATGGCACTTCTCCTGAACTGAGTTTTCTAGGGAAAAAAAAATTTCCCCCAGTTTTATCTTCTTTTAGGTGAATTTTCATGAGTTGCTTTAAGAAGTTTCATCTTTGATACTTCTGCTAGGATTGAAATGTAAACGCAACATGGTCATCTGAAACTTTTTCGAAAACGTGGCCCTTGACAGAAGTGATTTTAAAAAGACAGTTATTGATCATTCTCCACCACCTGCCCCCTAAAACTGGGTATCTTAGTTTTACGATCCTTCCGTAACTGCAAGCAGCAACAACTAAAACTCTAAAAATGTTCTGTGTGTGAAAGGAGGATGACTTGGATGGTGAGCAGAGAGAGGGAAATTTGGCCTGAAGAAGGAGCCAGTTATTTGGGTCAGAGAGAGCGGAGAGCTGCCTTGAAATTTGTGGGGGAAATCTGGGAAAATTCTGTTGGAAAAAGAGGATGAAAAGGTGGCTGTGGGAAATTCCAGAGTGTCTCCCTACTCCTTAGGAACATAGTGATGGGTTTTGTTTTTTTTTAGGAGATAATTTTCCTTGAAATCACTTTCTTAGGCTCTCATTATTTGATTGTAGAATTTCTGCTGTAATTTCTATTCATAAGTGTCCAGAAAATTCTGTTACGAGATGTTCTATATTTACCAGGTCAGGTTTGACTTTTAAATTGGGAACATTTTCACTAAGTAAAACGTTTTATACTTTTTGTTTGTCTAAGAAACCATTTAAAAGATGCAAACCCATCCATGAAATAATCCATTTAGGAAATAAGCATAAATTTGTGTCTATGTGTGTGTGTGTTTCTAAAGCAAGTCACTGACTCCTATTTGAAAACATGGGATTAAAATGTTGAAGAGAAACCCGTTAGAAAAATGTCAAGGTTTAATGCCAACATTAACACGAAATGGGAGAGGGCTAAAAGTATCAGGTGGCCTGTTTAAGTGGTGTATCAGTTTTCAAAAGAGCTATTGCTCACCCCTGCATGAATGCAAACCATTTTTGTGCTTAAATCACCCAGCAGGTGTCTTCAGGAATGTGGCTTTGCACAAGGACTCAAAATAGTTGTAAGGTGCATTACATCATGCGTCTTTGTTTTTTAAAGTCCAATTCAAGGGGCGCCTGGGTGGCTCAGTCGTTAAGCGTCTGCCTTCGGCTCGGGTCATGATCCCAGGATCCTGGGATCGAGCCCCGCATCGGGCTCCCTGCTCGGCGGGAAGCCTGCTTCTCCCTCTGCCTGCCGCTCCCCCTACTTGTGTTCCCTCTCTCGCTGTGTCTCTGTCAAATAAACAAATAAAATCTTAAAAAAAAAAAAAAAAAAGTCCAATTCACGAAAACGGTGCTCTCACATAAGTAGGCAAGACCTCTGTACATGAGCCCAGGAAGTAAGGGGCGGGGGCACACAGGAACAGGCTGTGGGGGAAGGGTATGCAAGGCTGCCAGGCAGGGCCGGCTGGGGGGCACCGCGGGGTTGGGCTGGGTCCTGCCAAGGAAGTGACGAGCAGGGCGCTGGGGCAGAGCCGCAGTTTTGTCATAAAGTCAAAGAGTTCTCAAAGTCTGTGCCCCACCCCTTCCCCCTGCTTTCTCCCTGTCCTGAGGCAGCCACTTCCAACTTTTGGTGGTTTGGGGCGGGTGGAGTGTTTACCCCGATGTCTCTAAATAATATACCTGTAATGCCATTTCTTTTTTTAGGATTTTTTTTTTTTAAGATTTTTCATTTTTTTAAGTTATCTCTATGCCCAGTGCAGGGCTCGAACACACAACCCCAACATCAAGAGTCACAGGCTTCGCCAACTGAGCCAGCCAGGCACCCCTCTAATGCCACTTTTTGATGTTCAGTTCTTGAAAATCAACGTTCGGGGGCGCCTGCCTGGCTTAGTTGGAGCCTGCCACTCTTGACCTCGGGGTTGTGAGTTCGAGCCCCAGGTTGGGCGCAGGGATAACTTAAAATAAAACCATAGAGGTGCCTGGGTGGCTCAGTAGATTAGGAATCAGACTCGTGATCTTGGCTCAGGTCTTGATCTCAAGGTCGTGAGTTCAGGCCCCGCTTTGGGCTCCGCGCTGGGTGTGGCGCCTACTTGAAAAAAAAAAAAATATGTTTTAACTTCTTACCACCCCTGAACTTCTGTGCCCCAGCCTCCCAATAGAATTATATGGAATTTTGTTTAGCACGATACTCAGCGTTTACATTATCGTGACTGTGTAGATGCTGCTCTTATCGGTTGAACTGTGTAATAAAAAGATTCCTTTATTTTTCTGCATTTTTTAAAAAGATTTTTATTTATTTGACAGAGAGAGAGATAGCGAGAGAGGGAACACAAGCAGGGGGAGTGGGAGAGGGAGAAGCCGACTCCCCGCTGAGCAGGGAGCCCGATGCGGGGCTCGATCCCCGGACCCTGAGATCATGACCTGAGCTGAAGGCAGACGCTTAACCAACTGAGCCACCCAGGCGCCCTGCACAAGTCTTTTTTTCATTTGCTTGTTTTCTGAAGGGTGTTTTGTTTTGTTAGTTTTCCATGTACTTTATTGTTTTTTATAATTTTATTTAAATTCAATTAATTAACAGTGTATTATTAGTTTCCGAGGTAGAGGTCAGTGATTCATCAGTTGCAGAGAACACCCAGTGCTCATTCCATCACGTGCCCTCCTTCATGCCCGTCACCCAGTGACCCCATCCCCCACCATGCCATGTATTTTAGTAACTCACCCTCACTGCTGCCATCTTCTAAGACTCTACAAACGCTCAGGTGCTCAGGTAACCCATCACTGCCATCTTGCCAGGGGCGCCTCTCCTGCAGCTTCTGCCCAGCTGCGCCTGGTGCTCACGCGCCACCCTGCTCTCCCTGCATGTCCGCCTGGTCCCCCGCACTCGCCCCGGGGGGCAGCTCCTGTCCTCCCCATCCCCACGCTTCCCTCTTCTGTTGATAAGCTCCTCAGGGAGCAGTCCCAGGCGCTCCCTGGGAGACAAGGCACAGGCTGTAAACCTCTGAAACGGTCTGTTCTTCATTTATGCTCAAATGATAGTTTTGCTGGACACAGAATTCTGGGTTGGAGAACATTTTTCCTTCAGAATTTGAAAGCATTGCTTCATTGCTCCTCATGTTGTGAGAAAAGTTTGTTGTAACGTGTTTTTTTTTCTTCTTGAAATTTTTCGGGTCTTCTTTTTGGTTCCCAACGTTCTGAAATGTCACTGTTATGGAAACTAGGTGGGTCTGTTTTCGCCTATTCTGCGGGGCCCTGGGTGGTATGGACCCTTTCCATCTGGCACCACATGTCCCGTATTCCTGGGAAATCTGGAATCCTTATTTTTGTTTTCCTCCCTTCTGTGTTCTCTGGACCCCACAGTGACTCAGATAGCAAGTCTCTTGGACTGATTCTCTAGTTTTCTTGTCTCTTCTACCCTCTTTTCCATCTCTGACTTTCTATTCACCTTGATCTTCCAGCCCTTCTGTTGGTTTTTCATTTCTGCTATCACGTTTTTCGAGTTCTTTTCTGTCCTCAGATGTTCCTTGTTAAAAAAACAGCATCCTTGGGGCACCTGGGTGGCTCAGTCGTTGGGCGTCTGCCTTCGGCTCAGGTCATGATCCCGGGGTCCTGGGATCGAGCCCCGCATCAGGCTCCCTGCTCAGCGGGAAGCCTGCTTCTCCCTCTCCCACTCCCCCTGCTTGTGTTCCCTCTCTCGCTGTGTCTCTCTCTTCAAATAAATTAAAAAAAACAAAAAACAAAAAAAAAAACAGCATCCTGGGGCGCCTGGGTAGCTCAATTGGTTAAGCGACCACCTTTGGCTCAGGTCATGATCTCAAGGTCCTGGGATCGAGCCCCACGTTGGGCTCCCTGCTCAGTAGGGAGTCTGCGTCTCCCTCTCCCTCTGCCGCTCCCACTGCTTGTGCTCTCCTGCTCTCTGGTTCTGTCAAATAGATAAAATCCTAAAAAAAAAAACTTTATAAAAAAACAGTATCCTATTTGGTTTTGTGGTTGCAATATATTTTTTGAATCTTTGAAGATGTTAATGATACAGTTAAGTTTCTGTCTGCCTGCCTAGTCTCTGTGACCTTCATTTTTCTGTTGTCTTGGACTCTCTCTTCGGGTTTAGAGGCCTTCCTCAGACTCCTGTTTTCTGGTTCCTGCACATGTGTAAGGGGGGGGCCCACCACGCTCTCGGAAAGCCCTGCCACTCACTGTGGCAGTCAGCAGTGTGGCTCCCTCAGCGTGGTCAGGCTTGATGGCAGGGAGGAGAGGATCTCTGGGACATGGCTCATGGGGTTTCCCAGAGAATTCCTCCAGCCTGGGGTAAAGACCTGGCTGCCCACATCCTGGGAGCTGAGGGGGAACAGTGCTGGCTTGGTGGGGTGGGGACAGGGCATGTCTCTATTTCCCTGATAAATCTGCCTTTTCAATTTCTCTCTTTTTTCCTGCAGCTGGACTTGGTGTGGTCCAATCCAGACTCTGTATGTTCGCTTTTCCAGACAAAAACCCTGCAGACTCTGCTTGGGTGGGGAGGGGTGGCTGCTCAGCTGGGCAGTGGTGGTCAGGCGTGGGGAGAGATGGGCACTCTTAACTCCTTCTTAGATGTTCAAACTCCCTCCTTTAACTTAGCTCTCCCCTGCTGCTGGAGAGAGCTGGCCCCTCCACCCTCCAAGCCTTTGCGGCTTACCCGTGTAAATGGGACTGATTCTTAGCTTTCCTGGTGGCCAGTTCTTATATCTCCCGTCAGTACCACTGATCCACTTGCTTCCCACCTTCCACATCCATGTTGCTGTTTCTTCCTCTTATTTTCTCCATTCTTAGGGACCCTAAAATCCTTTGGTCGCTGTTCTAGTGGACTCATGGAGGCAGCAAATGTACATGATGGGTTCCGTCCACCATCTTTTCTGGCCAATTTTTTTCCAGTTTTATTGAGATATAATTGACATACGGCACTGTATAAGTTCAAGGTGTACAGCATAATGACTTGATCTGGCTAGTTTTTTTCTTAAGAGATTATTTACTTGAGAGAGAGAGAGCTTGAGGCGGGGGGAGGGGCAGAGGGAGAGACAGAATCTCAAGCAGATTCCAAACTGAGCACAGAGCCTGACGTGGGGCTCGACCTTATGGCCCCGAGATCATGACCTGAGCCAAAACTAAGGGCCGGGCACCCAACCAACTGAACCACCCAGGCACCCCAATCTAGCTAGTTTTCTTTTTTTTTTTAAGATTTTATTTATTTGACAGAGAGAGTGAAAGAGCACAAGCAGGGGGAGCTGCAGAGGGAGAGGGAGAAGCAGGCTCCCCCACTGAGCAGGGAGCCCAATGTGGGGCTTGATCCCAGGACCCTGAGATCATGACCTGAGCCGAAGGCAGACGCTTAACCGACTGAGCCACCCAGGCGCCCCCTGGCTAGTTTCCTAACATAAAATTGGATTGCCAGGGAGAAGGGTATAGAAAGTACATTTCAAGCCAAGTACAACTGAGCCTCAAGACTCCGTTATCTCAGGGAGTGGAGTGAAAAAGAGGATTCCCAATTCTTATCTTTGGATTGTTTCATTGTCTACTGTGACGTTCATAATCCCCTTCTAAAAGACCGTTAGCTGCATAGATCCACAGGTCCTCACTGAGCGTCTGTCTGTGATAAGCACTACCGAAGGAAACTCCTTTCTTAGGGGTAAGCAACAAGGACCATCTGGCTGGGAAGGCCCCCACTGCTCCATGTAGTGATGAGTGAGAAGTTGAACCAGGACTGAAACGATAAGCACCAATCTTGGGAAAGTTGCTCGCTGTCCCGCTTGGCTGATGCCTGCCACAGAGAAGGGCTGGGTTTGCCGAAATGAGTGACTCACAGCTTCTGTCCTAGTGACTTATTTTCTGTTTTTAAATCTTCTGTCTGCACAAGTGCAACTTGGGCTGCCACCGAAAATCATTCAGGCAACAAATGCTGATGGTTCTCGAGCTGTGGTGCACGGCTCCCCTGGGGCAGTTAATGAGGGACTCTTCAGGCAAATGTGCTCTGGAGTTTTCCATGTCCGTGTCCACTCAATGTGGACATTTGGAGACTCCCCACTTCACCTGGACAGAGACATTCAACTTTTAACTACAGCTCTGCAGTGTGGATTTGATTTCCTATGCAGACCTCTCTGCTCCAAAATTACTAAAAAATGTTTTTTACAAGTTTTATGCAGAGGTCTTTAATCTTATTTTTTTTTCTTATTGTTGTTTTAGTATGGTGTATGAGGTGGTACAGGCTAGTTTTTCCTCAAATGGTAGCCAATTCATCCAACACTTAGATACTGAAGAAACCATTCCTTTTCCTTTCTGATTTCAAGTGCCATCCTTGTCACTAAATAAACACACCTGGCTTTTTTTAACAATGCGTATTTGCAGACCCCTCCCCGGGATCAGAATCCCTGGGAGAGGGACTCTAACGTCTCTGAAAATCAGTGCTTTGGAGCCTTGCTACCGGGGGGCGCTGGCCTCAGGGCCGGGAGCACTCGCACCTCTGGGGAGCTTGGTGGAAGTTAAAATTCTCGGTAGCCGGAGGACCTGCTGAATCAGACTCCAAGGGGGGCCCAGCGGTGTGTGTTTCCACCAGGCCTCTGGGCCATTCTGACTTCGGCTCCAGTCCGCCAGTCATTCGCTGAGGGCAGCGTGCAGGGGGCATCGTGAGCTAGCTGGCCACAGCGCAGATGTGGGGCTGCCTTGGCCATTAGTGGGAAGTTCACGGCTCGCACCGATGCAAGCATTGTGTTGAACTCACTTTCCCCAGCTCCGTTTTCCTGTCTGCTGTCAGGAGAGCTGGTCATAGAATTACGAAAAGATGACACACACACCACAGGGTGGGAAGTCACAGCATCGCGCCCTAAACCCCGCCACCCCCATACCCCGCAAAGGGGCTGAGGGCGGAAGGGACAGGCCTGAGCGTGAGCCCCGGCAGGTCCATCCCCCGCCCAGGGCTCACCCCTCACTCTCTTCAGGCTTGACCTTGGCAGCCAGGACACCCCAGCCTGGAGCTGAGACGCTCACTGGTCTTGAGGCCTGGGGCAAACTCACTTCCTGGCTTCTGCTCAGGGGCGGAGCTGCAGGGTGGGCGGGGCCAGGTGCAGACGCCGGCTGATGAGGATTAGGTGTGCCCACTCTCTTGCCCGCTGCTGAGATGCCCATTTCCTGCGCAGGGAAGTCCCAGGCCCTCCGATCTTCCTCTGTGAGCCCTCGGGATGCAGCAGCGACCTCACCAGGGTAGCGGCCCAGCTCCGGCCCACAGGGCCAGGTGCCACCATCTGGATGCCGGGAGGCGGTGGGAACTGGATTTGGGGAATCAGGGCGGGCTTGCTGCACGAAAGGGTTAGCAGTCTCAGCTGGGACCTCCCTCCCACCCACCATCTGGGTTGGAAGATCAGATTTTCACCTTCCAGCACTCCGCCATCTGATTCCTCAACATAGTTCCAAAGTGGGTGTCCACTGGGCTGGGTTCGAGGCCTACTGCGGGGTCAAGGCGCAAAGACCCAGACCCTGGGTGTCGCTTCCCTGGAGGGTAACCTAATGCGCCTGGCTCCGGGTGCCGTCACAGGGTTCCAAGTAGATCGGCGTCTCTCCAGCCTGCTTGTCATCGGATCACCTGCGCTTGATAAACTGCACGTTCTCAGCAATCTTTCCTGCGGAACTCGGGCGAGGGACTCCGAGGTCGGGGCGGGAGAAATGGGCCTAACCGCTGCCCACGTGACCCCTCTCAGCAAAGCCATTATTCCATAATGGGCGTCAGTGCAGTTTGGACAGGTGGACTCATGAAGGTCTCAGTTAAACGCTCTGCTGGTCGCCTCCTTTGTCCCTCCCAGCTGTGACTCAGGAGTGCTTTCTTGCTCACCCAGCCTGGGTGCCTCGGAAACAGGGCAGATGTTTTTGCTGCCGGCACTGGGGCCCCACCCTGGGCTGTAGGCAGCAGTGAGTGGGGTCACGATGGGGTTAGACACCTACTTTCTGACAATACCTTCTTTCTTAGGCCTGCTTTATCTTCCTCGTGTCTGTGAGCACGGTGCTCGGGGGCGGCTCCCATCTCCGGACGCCCCGGGAGTTTAAGGCCGGGGAGAGGCAGAAAGTTTCCACCTAAGCTTCCTTCATCTTGGCAGGAGGGCATTAGCCCGAAGTCTACAGTTCCTTCTAGAAAAGGGCGTTCCTGGAAGGGGGTGGTGGTGAACTGGAGCAGAAACAGCTGAAAGAGTTTGCTAGAAAGTGTTTCCCTCTGGGGGTGGAGCAGCACCCCGTGCGTCCACACACGTGCGTGACTTTGAGAAAAAATACTTCGGTATTCTGGGGACACGTCTGGTCTCCTGCTCCCGTTCTCAGGGGGCCCGGGGCGCGGGCGGGGCTCGTTCTCGGCACCGCGGGTGGAACTGCAGCCGGGCGGGGGCGGGCGGCGCCTGAAGGCGGACGGGGCGTCGGGCCCCCGCCGCGGCCAGGCTCGGGGCTCGGGGCTCGGGGCTCGGGCGGCCAGCGGGGGGCGCCTGCGGCCGCTCCGCCGCCCCCGCCCGCACTGCCGGATCCCGCCCGCGGCCGGCGGCGCGGCCACTCGGGCGGCGGCGGAGGCGGCGGCGGCCGGAGCGCCCGCGGGAGCGGCGGCGGCGGCAGGTGAGCGCGGCGGCGGCGGCCCGGGCCCGGGCGCGGGGAGGCGCGGCGACCCCGAGTGGCAGCGCGCGCCGCCGTTCGCGTCCCCGGCGCCCCCTCCCCGCGTCGCGGGGGGTTGTCGCGCGGGGTGTCTGCGCGCTCCTCGCCGGGCGGAGCCCCGGTGGGTGTGGGGCCGGCTCCCCGGAAGGGCGCGGAGTTGGGATGCCGGGCCGAGCGGCCCCCGCTCCCCGCGCTCTGCTCCTCCTGCGAGGTTTGGGGGGGGGTCTTCTGGGATGCTCCCTCCCTGGGTCCTCCGCCCCCCTCCGCCCGGCCCTTGCCCGGGGCCGCGGGAGAGCCTCGCAGACAGAGCCCCCGCCGGCAGGAGCTGCGGCCCAGCCCCACTTTCCGGAGGGCAAGACTGAGACCTGCGGGAGGGACGCGGCTCTGTGCCCTCCCCCGCCTGCACCCCGGGCCGGTGGCCTGCGGACCAACGCTGTTAAGCTTGTTGGCCTGTGATGGTCCAGAGGGGCTGGCTGGTTCGGTTTCCCAGACTTGGACAAGGGGGCCAGTAGATGTATTGCAAGTAACAATAATACCTCAAGGGGAGAAGGCTCAGTGAGGGCCAGACCAGGGGTTGGGGTTGGAGGCAGTCCAACCACAGCCCGGGCTGAGCAGGACCCCTCGCCGGTTGCGGGAGAGGGGGATGGGAGAGAGAGCAAGGCGCTGGCCCCTGACTTAGATCCCCAGGGGGCGAAACCTGAAACCTAACCCTTACACCTGAAGGAAACGGGTAATGGTGGTGGTAGCCGACCCTGGTTGGCCGAGAGAGGCTGGAGCCTTTCTCGGTGGGGTGTGAAGGTTTCTATCTTGGGTCCCCTCCCCCAGAGGCCAAGAACTCATGTTCTTTCTGAGTCCCAGAGTCAACGCTGGAAATGAGACTTTAGGGCCCGTTACTAGAATTGGAGCCTTTCAGGGGGGAGCACAGTTGCCCCGGGTGGTGGGGCTGTGCCCAGAAGGGCCGGACCCGGACCAGCCCCCGGCGTGCTGAAGCGCCCTCAGACCTGGTCCAGAGTGATGCTCAACTGGGGTGTGGATGGATGGCCACAGGCCTGCGCTGGTCTCAGGGCACGAGGCTGGGGGCTCGGCAGGCAGGGCTTTGGGGCTCTGTGAGGCCCTGCTTTGACACGTGGGCAGCTGCCCTCATAGTAGCGGGGAGCTTGTGTGGTGTAGACCCCGGGTGTAGCAAGGAGGCCCCACAGGAGTGGCCTGCTGCATCAGGGGAGCCGGGGTGGGCCGCTGCCTCCCCCAGGGCTCAATGTTCAGGATCCACATGCGGGGTCCTCTTCCCTCAGCTCTTGACGCTCTTAGGCGTCAGAGAGAGGTTGCTCTTGGGCCTTTTATGGCGGGTGGGGGGGGCAGGGAGAGGTGGGAGCCCTCTGATTTCTGAGGCCAGATGGCTTACGAAGCCACGGCACATCCCTTAGATCTTTTGATCCTGTGATTTAGGGCTGGAATGGCCACCCCATCTTTAGGTGGGAAAGCTGAGGTCTTCAAAGGTCTCGTGACAAGGTAGACCTGGAGCTGGGACTAGGGCCTGGCCTCTTGGTCTTCCCGTCCTATTCTGGCATGGTTCTGGGGAAGTCTGTTTGAGTACACATTGGGAGCCGGACCCCACCCCAACAGGCCGAGTCAAGTGGACCCCCTAAACCCCCCACCAAGGGCACAACACATTGCCTGCTCACCTCTCCTTTCCTCCGGCTCCTCATTTTCCCCGAGGATGCGCTGGGGCTTTGCCGCTGACCTCCACCTCTTGGATCCTTTTCCTCTGTACCTGGGCTCACAGGCATGGCTGATGGGGCAGAGGGGCTTATGCTGACTCTGTGGCTGACTCCAGCAAGGGAGCCCTGAGTGGCCAGCCTCAGCAGGGGGCACAGAGACGAGTTAGGCATGCTCCCTGCCCTCCTGAGTCCACTAGCCCACTGGGGAGACTAAGGGCACCTTGACCCCAAACACCTCTGTAGGGAGAGGCTCACACAGCAGGGCAGGCCCGTCCTGCACCCGGGACACTGGAGAAGGACGGACAGGCAGAGGTCTGCATTGGGACATCTTCGGGGGAGTCTGGTGATCGATCTTTTTCTTCTTCATTCATGCTTGTTGTATTTTCAAAATTGTCTCAAAGGAAGAAAAGCAAAACTCTGGAAAACTTTCAAGAGAACTTCTGCCTCTGAAGCTCGGACCGGGGTTTGTGGGTCTGGTCTGGGGACAGATGTAAACTTCTGAATTTAATCGGGTGTCCAAGGGGAAGGTCCCAGGATTTTGAAATATTTCAGCACAGATTAGCCTTAAAGCCAACAGAACAGCCTGGAACTCAAGCAGAAGACAACATCCTAATTGGTCTGTTGCAGACCTTCCTGGTATCTGGTGTGAGTCTGAGGGGAGCTGTGACTCACCACCAGCCCAGCGGCTGGAGAGACTTGTCATGGGGGCTGGCTGGCAGGGGGATGGGGGCCGGGGGTGACGGTAGCCTCCAGGTCCTGAGCCACACCCATTTAGGAACCAAAGAGAGTGGTTTCCTAAGCTGATGCTTGGCCTGGGTTAGAACTGGGGAGAGGGGCCCCCAGCCCAGAGAGCAGTTGATGACTCCACATCCCGGAGGGTCCTCACTGAGGAAGCCAAGTACGTGGGATCAGCCCACAGGCTCCTTCTCCTCTCTGAGTAGCACAGGCTGCATGACCCCTCGAGTCCTGCGTCTTTTCTGCTCCCTGCACAGAGAACTCCATTCCTACCTCCCAGCCCTCATGTTTGCTGTTCCTTCTTCCTGTAAACCCTTCCCTCCCATGCAACCCCATCAGGTGTCTTAGAAAGTGCTCTGCCCCCCTCTTGGACAGCTGACCTCAGGGGTCGCATTCGGTGCTGGTGGACTGTGGGTCAGGGATCTGGCCTGGGGGCCCTTTTAACCTCAGGCTTTGGTTCTGGGGCTTTAGCCTTCGTCTGCGTTTTGGACATGGACACTTGAGCCTGAATTGTCACTTTAAGAGGGGGGTAAAAGGCAGGCAGGAGCCGTGGTTCCCTCCCACCCTCAGCCCTCCACCGCCCTCTCTGTCTCCCAGCTTATTATAGAGGGGGCTAAATGGAGCCCCGCGGGCTGGGGTGGTGGGCATTGGGCCAGGGCCATTGCCAGGTGCACGGAGCCGGCAGCAGGAGGCCACTCCTTCAGCTAATGACCACCTGCTGAGTGAGGTGGCTGGGAGTAGTCTGGCTGTTTGCAGAGGGTACCACAGTTTCCAGCTATTAACAGCAAAGGCTATTATTTGCAAGGTCTTACGCCTGGCAGACAAGAACACAGCCTCTGGAGGGGGCCTCTTGGGCTTGAGTCTCAGCTCAACATTTCCTAGCTGTGTGACTTATGGCAAGTGCTTCAACCTCTCTGAGCTTGTTTCTCATCTATGAAATGGAGGCAGTAAGAATACTTATCTCAAAGGCCGAGGAATGGTTCCAGATTAACGTTGACCAAGGGGACAGGACAAACCAAACTCAGTATGTGAACCCAGGCTGGAAAAAAAAACATCGTGTACAGGACATTATTGGGCCAGTTGACGACATTGAATATGCACTGTAGATAAAAGCATTGTATCAATGTTAAATTACCTGATAACTATTTGTAGGGGTCCTTGTCCTTAGGAAACATGCACTGAAGTATTTAGGGGTAGAGGGGCACAGTGTAAACAATCTCCTTTCAAATATTGCAGAGAGACCCATATATAGACAGATCTTAAAGTGAGGCCAAACAGCACAAATAGGCAAATCTGCATAAAAAGTGTAGGGGAATTCTTTGTGTTTTTCTTGTAACTTTTCTAGAAGTTTTAAATTATTTCAAATTACAAAGTTAAAAAATGCCTACTGGTCAGAATGAAAGGATGTTCATCCACGTTACTTAGAATGGTGCCTGGCATTCACTGTGTTCGCTGTTGCTTTTTATTATCATTAGTCGGGGCAAAGTGTAGCTTATTGTCACAGTAACGTGTGTTATTTTTTCCACTTTATAGATGACACACTTGAAGTCCAGAGAGGTTGCTCCAGGTCACACAGCAGTAAGTCCAGAGCACTGATAGGAGAACAGCTTACAGTTTCTTTTGGATTCGTTGCCAGAATCTGAAACTATGAGATTCTACACGAAAACCCAGATTTCCAGCTATATGCCTCGTCATACCCCAGTCCTCCCTCAGTCCTGCCCGTAGCACTAAGCAGTGTGCCTGGGTCTTCCAAAGGGATGCAGAATGGCTGACCGCCTCCCCCCACCCCTGGCCCCGTGACTAGAGTGTTGGAGTAGCTCACTGAAGGGTCCCCAGGTTGCAGTCTTAATCTGGCTTTGGTGTGTGCAGGGAGGTAGTTACCCCTCTGAGCCTCTGGGTCTTCCTCTGTAAAATGGGGTTATACCCCCTTCCTGGAGGGCGATCAGAAGGACTCAAGGGCTCAGCATGTCAGCCTTGAGCAGGGTGGACTTCTGCATGTGTGGCCATGAGGACTGTTCATCCCAGTGCCTGGCCTCGGATACCCCTGGGTCCCCACCAGCCTGGATGCAGGGTCAGGAGGTGCCCGAGAGCAAAGGTCGGAAATGGGCCTGGTTGTCCACAGGGGGTGGGGGAGGGCAAGGCTGGGCAGACACTTTCCATGGCTTTGTGGGTGTGCCTTACGGTCCCCATCTCACAGAGGAGGGAACAGGCTCCACGGGGATGGCGGGAGGAGTGCACTTGGTGGGTCTCCCCCACAGATGGGGAAACTGAGGCTCAGAGAAGTGATGTGAACTTTAGAGGCTGCTTCTGCTTCCTCGGCCAAGGCTCTCATTACGGTCCCAGGAGAAGGACAAAGGCAGCTCATAGCTTCCTTTTAAGTGGCTTGAATTTTTTATGTTAATTACAGAAAAAAAATCACATTTATTATTAAAAAATCAGAAGACTCAAGCAATAAAGTGAGGACAAAAATCAGAATCTGTACTCTTTGAAGTAACCCATTAATATACGGGTGTATATCCCTCCAGAGGGCTTTTTTTTTTTTTTTTTTTTTAAAGGATAAGAAAACAAATTGCTCACGACAAATGTTTTTCTTGTCCTCTAAGGGAAGTTCCCCCAGCCCAGCGTGCCCCCCACGCTTTGGGAGTGCGTCGTCGGGGATCTCAGACGCACCAGGCTGGCCCGGCCTCCGGCCTCCGGGGCGCGAGCAGCCCTGGCGGATTTCTTGGTGCCCTATTGCTGGACATGTAGGTTGTTGCTGGTATTTTTGCGGTTGGAGCATTCCTCTGAGGAGCGGGCAGCAAAGAGTTTGCATGCACTGGGGATTCTTTGTGTAGCGTAAATTAGGAGGGGGGGCACCCCCACCCCACCCCCACCCCACCCCCGGCCAATGCAGGTTTGCGGTAGGCGTCTGGGGCCGCGGAGGGCGCTCGGCTCCCGGGGAAGGGGAAACTGCTTTGTGGTCAGCGGATGAGACAGGGAGGGGCTCCCACGAGGGCTTTGCAGGGAGAGGGGTTAATTGTCGCTCCCTGGCTGGTCCTGGAATCCTTGAAGCTCCTGTGCGGGCGGTGGGTGGAGGCCGAGGCCATGGAGGAAGAGTGCCTCTGCCCGGCGAGTGGGTGATCGGGGAGCCTGGGACCCTGCAGTTCCCCCATGCTTCCTGCACAGGGGCCTGGGGTTCAGGTTGGGAGCTCATCCCGCGTGGTCTGGGGGCTGGGCCCGGAGCAGGATTGAGTCTGGTTTTGTGGTTTTGTCGTTAGGTTCTAGCTCTGGGACCCGGGGTGAGTGGCCTTCCCTCCCAGGGCGGCACATTTCCCATCGGTGGGAAGGGGCTTACCACGACCCCTTCGCTGCTGAGACTTGAACAAGACGAGGTGCCAGAGTTCTTCCAGGGACCGGGTCTCAGCTTCACTAGGGAAGGATTACAGGGATATGGGGGAGGGCAGACGAACTTGACTGCAGCTGTGTACCCATCCCTGAGCGGCCACCCTGGAGTCCTCCCTCCTCCCGCACGCTTTCCCCTCCTGACTGATCACTTCATCTGGACAAATTGTAGTATATATTACTGCAAGATAAGGACTAACCCCCCCCCCCCAGGATTATTACCACACCTGAAACCTAACCATGTTCTCTCTGATTGTAGCTGTCCATGCAGAGTTCAAATTTCCAATCATTCCATACACACCAAATATGTATCTATTTTAGTTTTTTTTAAAAATGTGGGTCCAAATAATGAGATTGCATGACAGGATTGATAGTCATCCACTCTCTCCCTGGTGCCGTGTTTTTTTTTTGTTTTTAGAGATTTTATTTATTTGAAAGAGTGAGAGAGCACAAGTTGGGGGGATGGCAGAGGGAGAGGGAGAATCAGGCTCCCCGCTGAGCAGGGAGCCTGATGTGGGACTTGATCCCAGGACCCTGGGATCATGACCTGAGCCCAAAGCAGACACTTGACCGGCTGAGCCCACCAGGTGCCCCATTTTGGGGGTTTTTGGAAGCCAGATCCCTTTTCCTACAGTAGAGCCTCCTATCATGTGTAACACATTCCTTACCCCCGTGAACCTCCTATGAATCGGGAGGGGTATCTGGAGGCTTGATCTCATGCAGTTTCGTTCGCACGGGAGCATGCTGGAGACGAGACATGCTTGCAGGCTTCTACTGGGAGGTTGGCATTGTCTGCTCGCACCTCTTGTGTGATGCCTGAGGCCGCCGATGCTCAGTGGCTTTAACGTCGTAGCATTTTTAATTATACACGCTTCCGTTTTCACCTGGTTACAAGTGGTGCTGAGTTTGGCACTGTGGGCGAACTTCGTCTCCGGACGTTGTTTTTTCTGATTCTTGTTTTTTTCTTCATGGTAGTTTTACCTGGTGTCTCTTAATAACACGGGTAGTTAATTTTTTTAGAGAAAACTGGAAAATAGTCATAAATAAGAAGATAGGTATGAAAATAAAACCATTAAATTCTGCCAACTTAGTGGTAACTCCTAAGATTTGGGTACATCCTTCTAGATTCCTTTTTTTTTTTTTTTTTTTTAAGATTTTTTATTTATTTGAGAGAGAGCACGAGCAGGGGAAGGGGCAGAAGGAGAGGGAGAAGCAGACTCTCTGCTTAGTGTGGAGCCCATCCTGGGACTCCATCCCAGGACCCTGGGATCATGACCTGAGCCAGAGGCAGATGCTTAACCGACTGAGCCACTCAGGAGGCCCTAGATTTTCATACATCTGTGATAGTGTTAAATGAAAGAGAGCTGGCTCTTCTGCACATAGATCTGTGGCTGCCATTTTCATGGCGTGGCATCATGGGGGTGACCCCCTTCCTTGGCTCTGTGGGGCGGAGCGTGGCCTTCCTCCCTGCCCCTCAACCGTTCACACGGCAGCTGGGTGTGGGGAAGGACAGGCGGCTGCTGGTGCGGCCCAGCTGCCAAGTTTTTCAAAGGAAATGAGGACTTTTGGTTGGCAGGGCAGTAGCTTTCACATCTGTTCTTTTAGGATTCTCTGCTGTTACTCAACACCCTGTGACCCTGGCTGCCCCCTTCCTCCTCCAAAGTCCCGTCTCCTGGGCCTGGCAGAGGCCCGGGCCGTCTGGGTCATGGGAGCCAGCCCCCTGCCCTCCGGGGCGCCGGCGTACCACCCACATGATGCAGGGCTGGTCCTCTCCCCTTGTTCTGGCTTTGGACCTGCGACAGGCGGCGGATTTCTGCAGAGCTGGGGCCGCTGTGCAGAGGAGCCGAGTTTAATAGCTAAGATGCTGTTTACTTAGCACATGTGTTTATTTGGAGTGGCTTTGAGGCTCGCCCCAAGCCGCCCCTTAGGACCACCACTGATCAGGAGTTAGGAGGCCCTCATTCCATCCTGTCACTTGTAACCCATTGCCTGACCTCAGCCAGCCCCTTCTCCTCTGGAATCCCGTTTTCTGCCTGTGGAGTGAAGGAGGGAGCCAGAGCGTGTCCGTATGTCCCCAGGCTGGGGAAGCAGGGGATCCCGGCACACCCCTGAGCCCACAGCCAGGAGGAGATGGAGGCAGAGGGGCCGGAGGTGAGTTGGTGCGTTGGAATACACCCACCCCCCGCCCAGTGTGAAAAATCAGCCCGGGAGGAAAGTGACAGGGCCCCCTCCACTGGGGTCTCTCTGCAGCCGTCCTGACCACGACGAGCCTGGAAGAGCTGGGGCCAGCGGACCAGACGCCAGCGCTGAGGCGAGAATCTGAGCGCAGGTCTGTGAGGCAGAAATGTCACCGAGGGCCCCTGGACGGCCTGGTGTGGGGGTGGGGGCGGTCTCCCGAAGAGAAGAGGCGATCCTGGCTCCCTCCGGAGCAGGCCAGGGCTGCGGTGGCGAGAGGGAGTCCAGCTGCCGGGGACCAGGGCTGCGGGCGCTGCTCCCGGGGACGCCGGGGACACAGGGGACACAGGGCCCGCGGCTCCCTGGCACGGGGCTGCCTGAGTGTCCCCACAGCGTGCGGGCCAGGTGGAAGCCACGTGTCTCTCAGGTCACGCCACACAGTGTGCCTTCTGCCTATTTTTGGGTCGCCCAGGTGGCGTGGGAGGGGCATGAACACCCAGGGTGGCCGGAGGTCATTTGCAGGCTGACTCCCGCAGTGGTAAAGGTGGCGCTGGTCGCTTCTAGCTCACGTCCCACCGGGCTGTTTCCGACGTAGTTCCAACCAAAGTCCCGGAATTGGATCCCCCGGGACCACTTGGAGTCCCACGCCCACTCCTCAGTGGACAGCGGTCACAGGCGCACCCCTGGAGGGCTGGTTCCCCATAGGAACAGCGAGCCATTACCAGAGTGGAGATGGGTGCTGCAGAAGGGGGCTAGAGCACTGTAAACGCCCTGTGGAGAGGCCTGTGGCGCTCTGCGGCCCAGAGGTGGTAGCGATGGGACACTGGGGAAGGCTTCCTGGAGGAGAGGGCCTTTATACTTGTCTCGGCAGGATGGGCAGCATTTTGACCATTCCTGGTGGCAGAAGGGTCTGAGTCAAGGTGTGGAAGAGTGAGGCATGGGATGTGGACTCAGGGATGGGCTGGGATCCCTTTCTTTCCCGGGCTGGGAATATATGGACACACTTGGGCCCAGTCCTTCATTTAACAGTCAGGAAACTGGGTTTCCAGAGGGAGAAGGGACTGGTTGAGGTCATGCAGCTGGTTCTGAGTTATAGGATGGAACGAGGGCCTCTGACTCCTAATCAGGGAGGATGGAAACATGAGTGGTGGGGGTCAGGACTTGACTCAGCCACGGAGGGCCTTTGACCCGGGCAGTCATGTAGTAGAACGAGGATCTGGGGTTTGGAACTGAGGGAACCCACCCGGTCTGGCCTCCCTTGTCTTCTGCTTTAACTGAGCACTTACTCCATGCCTTACACACGTTTCTCACCTAAGCCTCCCTGCCTTCCAAGGACCTGGGTGACTTTATAGATGGGCTCCCGGGCTGGCAGGATCACACGGCTTGGCCAAGGTTGCTCCGTGGGGTTCTGACTCTAGGGCTCATAAGCCTGTTCCTTCCTCATCCATGGGACGAGGGGCTGGGCTGGCAAATCACCAGCCTGATTGCTCAGACCCCTCTCAGGGCTCCTCGGGGGGTGCGGTGAGCCCCTTGACTTTAGGGGAAGGAAAAGATGAGGTGACTGAGGTACAGATGGTGTTTCCCTGCTCACACCCCCTCCGGGAATCCTGCCTGGGGTCCCAAAGGCACTGTGCTGTGGGGTTTCTTCCCGAGGGGAAAGGCTTGACATCTGTTGGCTCAGGGCTCGGCGTTACTTGTCCTTTGGTCGCCTGACAGCCCTGTCTGCCTTGTTTTCGCTGCGCTTCTATTCCTTCTTGCCCACTGTTTCAGGGCCTTGCCACTTTCTCAGCCTGTGGCTCCCAGGCAGGTGAGGTCTCTCTGCCTGGAGCTCTGGTCCACGTATCTCGTCTCCGTGGGTGATTCTCCCAGCCCTTTGTGCAGACCTTGGTGGGCACATCTTAACCTGGGAGCTTGGCCAACGGGGGTTGTCGTCCAAGTCCCGTTTGTATCCCTAGCACCAGAGAGGGGTCCTGGCCATGGGGAGGAGGGTATAGTGGGATTTGGAGTAGCCTGTCCTCAGGGAAGCCTTTCTTTGGTCCACGATGGTCATGGGGTGAGTGGTTGAGAGCACAGGCCGCAGAATCAGGCGGACCTGAGTTTGAATCCTGCCTGGCTCTGCTTTTTCTTAGCTGTGTGTGCTTGGGCAAGTGAGTGGCCTCTCTGAGCCTCAGCTTCCTGTTCTGCAGAAGCGGCAGGATAGCAGGACCTTCCTCATGGGGCCGATGGGCAGTTGTATGAGGCTGTGCTCGACGCTAGCCCGGTGTCCGAATGCTGATCATAAGGCTCGTCAGCCTGTGGGCACAGACCCTGCCTGCCAGGACCTTGAAGTCTGTGTGAGGGCTGGGGGGCCAGGTGCCCAGTGGCCAGGGCTGGGGGAGCAGCAGGTCAGGAGGGAAGAGCCTGGCCACGGCCTCCCCTGAGGACGGAGCTGAGACAGAGGCCTGGGAAAGGCAGGAGTGGCAGCTGGGAAAACTGGGCTCTGTTCTCCACTTTGTTACCAAACCGTAGGTTTTGCTGTTAGGGTAAGAGGTAGAAAGTGATCGCAGGACCCCAGGTCACATGTTGGAACAGGCTCCCTGAGGACCAGGAGTGCCTTGCCCCTCTATCTTGGGAGGCCTCCGCTCCCTGCTTCCAGGCCCTTCCTAGCCTGCTGCCTCACCACTGAGCACCACATGATCCCAATGGGGAAACTGAGGGCTGGCAAAGCAGAAGGGGCTTGCTTCCTGGCCTCCTGGGGCTCAGGGCTGCTGGGGTTCTCTGGGGGCGCGAGCTGCTTGGAATAGCAACTCCAGGCAGGGGCCTTGGCTTGGGGGCAGCTGCGAAATGGAGGGACAGCAGATGAGGCTGGAGGCCTTTGACCTCACAGAGCTGGCTGAAGCCCCCTGACCACGTGGGTGGGGAAACCGAGGCTCAGGGCCTGCCCGTCAGTGGGGGAGCCAGGATGGGGCCCGGTGCCGGGCTGCTCTCGCCTTCAGTGCTCATCAAAGATGCATTTACTCCTGGCCTCCAACCGTCTTCTTGGGGCTTCTAACGGAGGTTTGGGTGCTTGTTTTATTTTCACTTTTTGAAAGTCGTTCCAGCTTCAAGCTTCCAATTTCCATGAAGTCACTGGAGCCGGGAGCCTGGCCTGATGCCTCTCCCCACTTCTGTTGAGGGCCCCGCTGCAGCTGGGAGAGCCCCCCCACCCTCCCCCTCAAGCCCGGAGGCGCCTAGCTCAGGGCTCGGCCTTAGCTTTTGTGCAGCGGCCGCTGTGGAACAGGAAGCTGTGGGTCCCAGATGTGACTCGCTCTCGGTAGGTAGCCAGCGAGGGAGGCTTCCCATGCGTGCGCCCGGACACCGGCCGAGGAGGGGCAGGCGTGGGCCGGGCTGCCCCCGAGGGGGCCTGGACGAGAGCCAGGTAAAGGGCCGGGGTGGGGAGGGGGGGCCGGGGCACCCTGTGTCCCGGCGGCCTGGGCCGAGGGGGGTGCGGGCCAGGCCTCCCCCGCCGGCCGGGAGTGGACAGGGTCTGGGCTGCGGGAGGTGGGGGGCCTTCCGGACAGAGGACCTGGACAGCTGGTCCCAGGCTTTGCCCAACCTGACGAGGGGTGTGGTCATTTCTGTGGCGGGGTGCTCACTGGGCGCGTTCCACCTGGAATTCCGTCAGCCCTGGACTCTTCAGATGTCCACTTTTCGTGGTTGTAATTTTACATTTACGAGTACGTTCTTCTCGACGGTAACAATTAGCGAGGGAAGGGCAATCGAACTTTGTTACGTTAAAAAGAAAAATAAACCAAAAAACAAACTCTGAAAGTGACACATGCCCAAGAGACAGAACCGAGATGCCTCAGGAAAATGGAATCGTCTTCCTTTCCCTCCAGCCCTCCCAACCCGAGGCCCCCAGGGACCAACGTGGACCAGTGGGAGTAAGTCCTTCTGGAACATTCTATGGACTCATCCAGACCCAGGCACACAGAGCGAAGCAGGTGCCTCGTTTCTGTGTCACCACCCGGGGTTCAGGACAGCTGGCCCCAGGCGCTTCCTCTCTGACCAGCCCTTGGGGGAGGGGAGCTGCAGGGGTGAGGAAAGCAGAGGCCCGGCCCGGCCAGGCGGCCAGAGTCTGGGTGGCTGGAGTCCAGGCTGGCTCTGCTTGGATGGCTGCGTGGCCGTGGGCTGTCAGCTGCATATGTGCGGGTGGACAACCCGAGGGTGGCCCACATGAGAGGGACTAGGCCAGCCTTTCTCAGACGGGGCTCTGGGGGGTGTGTGTGTGTGTGTTTTAGCCCATATGTAGATGAGCATGTTTAAAATTTGCTAGGTGTTTATTTTAATGTATTTAAGAAAAACGAACCTGTAACTAGGACCTTGGGTCTGTGAGTTCATGATGTCTCCTTGCCTGGGATGGGGCAAATGAAGATAACTGAAACGAGAAGTGAGCAGACCTAAGAGGAAGTGTAGAGGGACCAGCTCGCCGGAAGTGCAGGCGTCTGTGGGGACTGAGTCGGGGACCGTCTGTTCTGGGAGGGTCTGTTTCTAACCAAGCTGCGGGTCTCCCCACCTCCAGAGGGGGCCTTCTGGGGTTTTCCTGTGGCTTCTGATGTGAGGTGCAGAGGAAGGGAGGCTCTCAGATTGTTCCAGATTCGGGGCCCTCAGAAGGGAAGGTGTGAACTTTGTGGGGGCAGAGTCTCTTGTAGAGTTTGAGTGCAAAGCAGTGGCTGTTTACTGGCAGCTGGTTCTGGGGGTTGGGGCAGGGGTGGTCTCGAAGGGCCCCTTTGCCGGGAGTGGGTCTCGAGAGAAGGAGACTTCCTGCGAGTCCTCTAGGAATGGGCGTCGGTGCAGGGAGGGGTGAGGCCGTGAGTGGTGGGATGGGGCAGGAGGAGGGCCTCTAACCAGGCCAAAGGTGCTTTTTCAAGAGGAGATAAAGGTCAGACTTGTTGTTGTGGGGACAGGTACCCCCCCCTTTACAGTTTATAACTCATGGTTTAACCCATTTCCTGCTCCTCTCACCCCCACCCTGTGCGGTAGGTACCCTCCCTGTCCCCCACCAGTTTGCAGAGAAGACAGAGGCCCAGCAGGACACTTTCTCATCCTGGGTCACACAGCGAGTCAGCCCCCGGGGTGGTCCAGGTGCACACACTACCTGTCACGGAGAGCCGCCATGTCTGAGGCCCCAAGTGGGGGTCAGGACGTGGTGCCTCCTCTTTGGAGAGGCTGGGTGGGGCAAAGCTGAGCCGGGGCTCTGGGTGGCTCTGAAGGGTGAGTAGGGGGTGATCCTTACCACGTGGAGGGAGGAATCGGGTTCCCCTGAGTGGGTCCCCCACCCCGTGGGCCTGGCCTGACCCTTGTCTGCACGCGCTGCAGGGGGCGCTGGGGCTGGGGCAGGGCTGTCCCGTGGCTGTCCCGCGGCTGGGACATGTGCTGGAGTCCTGCTTCAGCTGGGCCGTGGGTGATCTGACCCTCTGGATTTTCCCTGACTTGCCCTCCTATCCTCCTGGTGATCGTTGAGAGGTGGCCGGTGGCCCATCCCTCAGCGTCCCTCGCCTGTCTCCTGTCCTGGAGAAAGAGCGTGGGGGGCACATTCGCACTGAGCTGATGACCACTTTCCATCCTCCAGCGCCCAGACAGAGGCCAGAGCTTTCTCCAGCCGGGACCCTTCTGGGGCCGCCGAGGGAGCAGGCAGAGTGGGTCCCACGGGCCGCCTGAATCCGAGTGGCTGGTTCTAGCCTTCCATGGGGTCCGGTCTCAGCGATGGGAGGGAAGGCGGGTGGTGGGCCCATCGGGCAGTTAGTGTGTTTGAACAGACCTGTGTAGCTACGAACGGGGAGTTAGTTCGGCTCAGTGAATGAGACTGCCAGAGAGGCAGGGGTCTTCTGGAGGTCGTTGGGTCCTGCCCCCCAGCCCCACTCTGCCTGCTTCCAGCAGCATGAGAGGTGAGCTAGGTTATTTGAGCCAGTTTCTGGCATCTGTACAATGGGTCGCTCATGGTTAAGGCCTAAACAGGGTGACACGTTGCGTCTGGTGCCGCAGAGCCACGACTCGAGGGGAGGGGTGATTGCTGCCTGTCCTGCTTCAGGTGGGAGGGTGAACATGGTGGGGGAGGGAACCAGGGAGGTCAGGATGGGCAGGGCCGGGGGATGGCTGACTGCTAGCTCACATCTGTGAAGTGGCCGTGCCCAGGCAGGTGGCCGGGAAAGCCACGTATGCCTGGAAAACTCCTCCCAGTTGTCTGAGACGAGCGCACCCAGGTCTTAAGTCTCCTCGGGGGTGGCTGGAGCCCCGCTCCCCTGCCAGGTGGCCCTCCAGCTCTGCCCCCGCCCCAGCTTGCAGAGTCCCCACCCACCCACTAGGGCTCCTCCCACCCCCAGCCCCCAGGGAGGGTGGCGGGGTGCCCACCTGACGGCCATGGGCATCTGGCTCGACCTGCCGCTGCCCCCCGATCTCACAGATAGCCACATCAGGCCTGGGGTGTTGCCCGATCCTGGGTGCTGACCTGGGCCGGAGCATCTTCCTTTCCCGATTTCCCCTGTAAGCCCTCTAGGTGTTGGGGTGGGGACGAGTCTTGGGTCAGAGGTGGGCTCAGATCCTCTTTTGTGACATTTCTCCCATGGCACTGGATCGTCCCTTCTCCTGACACCTGCTGATCCCATCAGTGGGTCTATTTCTCAGGCGCCATCTGAGCACCAGCCAAGTGCTGGGCAGGGAGGAGGAACCCCGAGCTGACCCTGCTGTCCACATGGGGCGGGATGGCTGACTGGGGCCCTAGAGAAGGGGCTGGCGGGCTTCCTGGGCTCCTCTGGCACACAAGCTGGACCAGTTCTCCTGTCTGGTGTCACGTTTGAACCCCTTCTTCTGGCTTCTGGGGGCCTCTGGCCGTGCCCCCAATGCAGTGCACTCGGCCAGCCCCCCGACTCTGTCAGCACCCTGCCTACCTCGCTCCTGCCCTTTGCTCAATCAGCCCCTCTGCTTACTGCTTCCCTAGCTCACACCCCATCCCAAATGGGGGTCACCCATTTGAGGGCTCCTCCTCCAGGGGTCCTCAAGCTCGGGAGAAAAGGGGGCTCGAGTGGTCTACTCCGGAGTCCGTCACTTGGCATCCTCCCCCCCTCCCCAGGCTCTGTGGTGATCCCCTTCTTGGTGCTGATGCTAGGGGACACTGGGGGCACCCTCCTTTCTCCTCCCCGCTATGCCCCCGTCTGTACCCCTCCCCACATTGACCACTGGAGGGAATGACCTGTGAGTGTCCCAAGGGAAAGGAAACAAATTGAGCTCTTTGCTGCGGGTACTCTGATTGGCAGACATGTACGTGGCCCCCAAGGCTTACCTCCTCCCACCTCCTCCTGTGCCGGGATGGAGGTGATGGGGGATGGAGGTGATGGGGGCGGGAGAGCTCATGATTCAGGGAGGAGCTCGTGCCCGCCGGGGGCCGCAGCCCAGCAGGCTTGGCTTTCAGGGCACGCGAGGCTGTGCGCGTAGTAGGCGGTGCCACCCCCTCCCCCCCAGGACCCAGAATACCCTGGTGGGGACCTCTTTGTCTTCCAGGATCCAGGCCCTTGTCGCCCCCTCCAGGGGCCTTTGGTGCCCCTGCGAAGTAGGTCAGTGTCACTATCTCTGGTGCGGCTGACTTGGGTCGATGGTTCCTGGTGTCATTGGCCGGCTGCGCGGGGCACAGCCCCTCTCTGCACAGATGGGGAAACTGAGCCCCACAGGGCTCCACAGCTTTGGGACAGTGCACGTTTTCCTGCTTAGAGCTGTGTGGGAGGCACAGTCTCCTCTGGTCTCACTAAGTGGTGGGGACGTGGATGAGCGGCCACGTGCCGCCGCTTCCTAGCCTCAGTCTCCCCACCTCTGCAATAGCCAGGCTGACTCCACTCCTGCACAGCTTCCCGGCCTCCCACACCTGTCTCCCTCGGCCCCCCAGCTGGCTGGGGGAAGAGGAGCCCTTGGAAGTCGGCTGGAGGTGCTGCTTTAATGGGGGCCCCAGGCTAAGGGGGAAGCGTCCCCTTCTGAGACAGCCAGACTCCCTGGAGCCACTGCCCAGGCCCCCGGGGACGGAGAGCCTTAGTGGCAGGCGGTGCCTGGGCCAGCGACCAGCACTTCTGTACCCCCAGCTTTCTGGGCCGGGAGCGAGGGAGGGGCTGCCTTTGGGGGGCTGTCGGGAAGTCTGGCTGAGACCCCTGGGACTTAAAGGGTGTCCCCCAGTGCCCGTTGATATCCAGGTTTCTCCGGCTGCCCACCCCTTGTGTCTGGAGCCAGCTGGGGTGACTCCGTGTGAAGCCGCTGGTACCATCAGCAGCCCATTGTTTGAGGGAGGAAACAGGCCCAGAGAGGCTAATTAATGTGCCCATGGTCACACAGCTCCTCCGACGTTCGGTCCCTGAGGCTTTCCTGCCTTCCGGACTCTCAGCCTGAGTGCTCCCTTGCCCACCTTCGCGTTTCTCTTCCTCATGGGGCTCGCTTCTTGCATGTGTCTCCTCTCCCCCGCCAACATGAGCTCCCCAGGGGACCTCTCCGGGGGACCTTGCTAACCGTGGCCTCAACATGTCACCCGGCGCGGGGTGTGGGCAGGAGCCCGGTGAGCACAGGTAGGATGGAGAGCAGGGGCCCCAAGGGGGAAGCTTCTGGATTTACAAGGAGGTTTTATAAGCCATGAGGTCACTTCACTGCTGGACTAGGCCAGAGGGCTGGGGACATTTTCATCCCCATTGCTCAGGTGACCTGCCAGAGCTCATGCAGGCGGGAGCAGGGACACCAGGGTTGTGCCCAGCCGCTGAATGCCCGTTCGGTGCCCGCTGTATTTGTCTCAGTCCGTGGAGCTTCTTGGGTTTTAAGTGTCCCCTCTGCGGCAGCCAACGGTTGGATTTTGGAAGCTGGGCAGCGTGTAGCCAGACGTCAGCCTTGGGGGTGGGGTGGTGGTGGTGCGTAGCCTGGCAGTGACAGGCCGGGTGCCCTGCGTCTCGATGGGCCGGGTAGGCACTGGGGAGGCAGAGGCAGGCACTGAATCCCGATTAGGAGGGGACTGGGCAGGCCTCCTGGGGGAGGTGGCAGCTGAGCCTGGCTCTGAAGGGTTGGGCAGGAGTTTGCTAGGCAGAGGGGGTTTCGGGGCTGGGGAGGTAGGCAGTGCTTTTCAGCGGCCAGAGCCTGGAGTCGAAAGGGTGGGGCTCGTTTGGGGAACCGAAATAAGTCCAATCACGCACTCACAAAGAAGCCTCTGGAAGCCCCGGAGGGGTTCTTTTGGCCAGGGGTTGAGCAGGACTGGGCTTGGTGTTCTTGGGGTCCCAGCCAGGTGAGAGAAGCCCTGGCAGGCTACCCCACGGGGAGGCTTGTGTTTGGGGGTGCATGGGGCTCTATCACTGAGGCTTCCTGTGCCCCGCTGGAGCCTGGCTCTGGAAGGCAGGAGTTTGTGGAAGGAAGGAGGAAGTGACCAGGAGTAGGGGCCTTAGCTGTAGGGAGGGCCTCCTGAGCCCCTGTGTGGGTGCAGCTCCAGAGGCCGGGCTGTGGTTTGGGGGGGGGAGGCGGGGGGAGGTCGGCTAGAACTGCTTCCCCGGCAGAAGGGCTCTTCCGGGCTCTGGGCTGGGCTTCACCAGGCAGTCCCCCTGCCCATCCCGTGCCCTCTTGGCCTCACTCAGGTTCTCAGGAAGCCTTGAGGAAGTGGGCTCTCAGCACCTTGGATTAGGGCTGGGCACTCTGGTGGCTTGCCTGTGGGGGTGGTCTGTGGACTAGGCGGTGACTTCAGGGGGCCCAAACCAGACAGTGATGTTGTGCTGGGCTTCATGGATGGTCGGGGACAGCCATGGCCCCCAGCATGGCCTGCTGAGATCTGGGCGGGGGTGTCTTCCCATCACGTTTTCCCACTGACCTCTCCGTGGCTGGCTCCTTTGCTCTTCTGAGCGTGAAGGGACCAGAGCGGGCGAGAGGCTGAGCTCGGACTATAGCTTGGGTCTCCTGACATTCAGCCCAGGCCTCTGTCCCCTGCATTGCTTTGTCTCTGGCAGGGGGGGACGTTAAGGCAGGTGGGCTACTTCCGTGCATTGCCCGAGAGAGGCTGGAAGTGCAACAGGAGGGTCTTTCCCTGGTTGGTATTTAGAGCCCTTTCTGCTTTCTCATCTCCAGGGCAGATCGCTTCCCCAGCTGAAAACTGCCTGAGGGCAGCGGCTGTATTGTAACCCAGGCCTTCCCTCCCATCCTCACCTCATCCCTTCCCTGGAGGCTGAGCTTAGGGCTGCTCCCCTGGCCTGCAAACAGGTGCACTGGCTTGTCCTCCACTGTGCGTCCATCCAGCCCAACTCAGGGTCAGGTGGAGGTGGGAGAGTGGGCCCACCCGCCCCCACCCCTTTCCTCCGGTTGGGTTCAGAGTTTGCAGAACCTGTCCTGAGGGCAGGCGTTATGCTTTCTCCTCTCGGAACAGGCCTGCAGGGCTTGCAGTGAGGTCCTGATACTCTCTGGGATGCCAGATGGCAGTTCCCTCTGCGCCCAGCATCTCCCCACCTCCCCCTGAGCCCAGGATGGGTGGACGGCCTCTCCTTCGAGGCCCAGCTGGGTACCCCATGGGGGTGTCAGCCCCTGGTGCTGCTCAGAGCCCCCGATAGCAGTTGTTAGGTGTGACTACTTTTAGGCCGGGCCACTCCCAGGGCAGAGTGGGGGGTCAGGGCTCATGATAGGGTCAGGGTGGCGGGGAAGGGGCGGATTCCCTGCCTACTCCCTCCCAGACCTCTCGGCCCTTTCTGTCAGCTTGCTACTTGTCATCTTGACTTGGGTGCGCTGTGCCAGGTGCAGCCCCGGCACCCCACCTGCGTTACCCCCTAGAATCCTCTCAAAGCCCCGTGTGGTCAGGACGTTATTCTCCCTTTTTTCAAATGAGGGAACTGAGGCACAGAGAGGGTAAGTAACTTTCTCAGGGTTGTGCAGCTGAGATGGGATGGGCCTGAGATGTATGGTGTGTGTGTGTGTGTGTTTTTTTTTTTAAAAACAGGTTCTATTTTTTATGTATTTACATACACATATATATGTTCACACACACATACCCACATCACTAAACATGCCAGGAACACGTCTTTCCATGTTATATGTCACCTTGACTATCAATTACCTTCTATTGCCCTTGAATTTTTCCAGTAGAGTCTATTTTTTAGTTCATTTTTTTTTAAAGTTTATGTCTTTTAGTAATCTCTACTCCCCAACATGGGGCTCAAACTCATGACCCCAAGATCAAGAGTCACAACTAAATAAACTAAAAACCCCGTTTTTAGATTATTTTTAAAAAGATTTATTTATTCATTTTATTTAAAAAAAATTTTTTTTAAAGATTTTATTTATTTATTTGACAGAGAGAGAGGGAACACAAGCAGGGGGAGTGGAAGAGAGAGAAGCAGGCTTCCTGCCAAGCTGGGAGCCCGATGCGGGGCTCGATCCCAGGACCCTGGGATCATGACCTGAGCTGAAGGCAGACGCTTAACGACTGAGCCAACCAGGCGCCCCTATTTATTCATTTTAAAGAGAGAGAGAGCATGCATGTGCAGCAGGGAGGGGCAGAGGCAGAGGGAGAGGGAGAGAGAAGCTCTAAGCTCAGCTCAGAGCCCAACACAGGGTTTGATCCCACGACCCTGAGTGTAGAGCCCGATGTGGAGCTCGATCCCACAATGCTGAGATCGTGACCTGAGCCGAAATCAAGAGTCGGACGCTCAACCCCAATTAAGAACTTTTTAATTGTACCAGCTACATTATGGCCATAGAAACAAACTGAAGATTCATTCACTCCGTCAAAGCAGTTTTGGTTAGCCCGTGTCCTGGTTCAGGTGTTACCTATTCCAGGCATTACTGTTGCCATGTGGATTTTTCACACAATACCCTGGAAGAGCAGAGTTCAACCTGCCGCACCCTTTTTGACACCTGCATAGTATTCCATAGTAAGGCTCTATTGTGATTTATTTCACCAGCTCTTAATGGGTAGATACATTCTCTTCTTTTGCTATTGTAAATAATGCTGCAATGAATAATCTTGTACATGTGTCATTTTACATATGTGAAAGTGTTTGTAAGAGAAATTACTTGAAGGAGATTTGCTACATCAAAGGTTTGTGCATGAGTGATTTTGTTACATCTGATTAAATGGCCCTCCCCAGAGGTTATGCTGAATCATACTCCTGCCAAGGCTAAGTGTGAATGCCTGTTTTGCCGCCGCCTGTAAATGCTCTGTAAATACTTCGATCTTTGCCAATCGTAGAGGTAAAAATGATTTTCCATAGTAGTTTTAATTTGCACTTCTCTTATTATAGGTGAGGTCAGCTTCCTTCTAAATGTTTAACAGCCATTTGTGTTGCCTTTATGTGCACTTTCTGTCCATACCTTCTCCCATTTTTCTATTGGGTTATTGGTCTTTTCCTTTTTGATCTGTGGAAGCTTTTTACATATGGGGGAGATTAGCTCCATATGATAAGAGTTGTAAATATTTCCCTCATTTCTTATTTTTTATCTTTTGATTTTGCTCTTTTTTTTTTTTTTAAAGATTTTTATTTATTTATTTATTTGAGAGAGAGAATGAGATAGAGAGAGCACATGAGAGGAGGGAGGGTCAGAGGGAGAAGCAGACTCCCTGCCGAGCAGGGAGCCCGACGCGGGACTCGATCCTGGGACTCCAGGATCATGACCCGAGCCAAAGGCAGTCGCCCAACCAACTGAGCCACCCAGGCGCCCTTTTGATTTTGCTCTTAATAGCTTTTACGATGCAGTAGATTCTTTAAGATGTAATTGAGTTGATCAGTCTTTTCCCTGTGGCTTTTAGGTTTTGTGTTAGGTTAGCGAGGACTTAGCTGCTGCAGCATGATAGAAGAATGCTTTCATGGTTTCTTGCTCACTCATCTTGGTGTAGATGATGAATCCAGCTTGCTCTCTCTCCTCTGGGTTTTGCTGCTTCTTTGAACAGATTGCTAGCAGAGTAGTTACATCCTTCTTGCTCCTGCAGGTCAGTGGTTACTCTGGGTTATATCTGCCTGTAGGTGTGTGAAATAGATCTCTTCGCCCACCACCCAACCCCATGCGTGCCTCCTCACCATTGGATCTACTGTCTGGCTGGGGCCCTGGGCAAAGCATGAAGTCAGTGGGAAGACCAGTGTCCTGCCATCCTGGCCGGGACTAGCACCAGGTGAGGTCCCTGAAGGCTAGCTAGACTACCCCTTTCTGTCCTTCCTTACCAAGGGGAGAGAGATCAGATATGTGTTGAATGTGGGCATGAAAGTGTTTTCATTTTAAAGGGAGAATGTAGTGAGGGGAATGCTTAAAGGAATGAATCACTAATGGTGGAATTTCAGGCAAGAGCCAGTTACTTAGCTAGTTAATAAGCACCATTGCCTGGACACCTACTGTGTGCAGACACCCAGCGGGGGGGGGTGGGGGCACGGAGACCTCTGCCCTTTGGGAACTTGTGCCTGGAGCGTAGTTTCTTCTTGGCATCTGGCCTGGTGCCTGGTACATAGAAGGTTCTGGTGCACAGCCGTTAAAGGAATGAAGGCATGGATCTCTCTCAAGATGAATGCGTGCGTGCATGAATGAATGAATGGACAAATTTTCCCCAGGCAGCCACTAACCATCATTGGAATTGGCACAGGAGATAGAGAAGTGGGCTTATTATCCCTGGCAGCTGAGCCCTGGAGGTAAGGGGTAAACGAGTTATTTGCATTTTAAAGGAGGGACGGACTAGGCTAAGGCTGAGTCCCGAGAAGTGGAAGCGAGGGTGTCAGGTACAAAGAATAATCCATACCCCACCCTTAGAATTAGCCCTCTGGGGCCAGGTGACAACACCCAGGCTGCCCCCTTCAGCTTGTTGTCCTTTTCATTTTATGATTCACACTCCACGCCCAGCCCAGCCCAGGCGGCGGAGGTCTGACAAAACCATTCCTTTGCAAGAAGGAAAACCCGAGGCCCAGATGGGGCAAAGGACTTGCCCAGGGTTATTGAGCAGGTTGGTGGCAGAGCCGGGATTGGAACATAGGTGCTGGACCCCAAGACTGATGGGGAGCCTCTGGTCTGGTGTAGAGTCAGCCTGGGGTCCTGGGAGAGCATGGCGGGAAGTGGGGCTGGCTGGGGAGCTCACGTCATTAGGGGACTTTGACCTTTGGTCCTGCCTAGTGGCCTTGAGGGCTATCACCAGGAGGTGGCGAGATGAAGTAGAGGGTTCTTGCGCGGGAGGGGGGTGGGGGGGTGTCCTGCCTGCTTCATGCTTCTGTCTCTCCCGTTTGGGCCCCATGGTTGGGCTTCCTGAGCTCTGGAAACCGCGCCTCCTTTCTGGGCTCATCTGCTATTTTGTCCCGCAAACAGCCTGTTGGCCACCATGACCTGCGCCTCACTCGTCCTGGGACTTGGGTAGCAGCACCCCCTGTTTGCTGATGAGGAGGACTGAGGCCCAGAGTGTGAGTGCTGGGAGCAGAGCTGGGTTTTTTACCTGCACCTCCTCCGGCCCGGCAGGCTCCCCGGGGGAGGCGGTGCGCTGCCCCAGGGGCATCCCGTTCTTCGGAGGGAGACCCTTTCCCCACGTTGGCACCTCCTTCTGCCCTAGTGGTCTCTCCCTCCTTCCGGAGCTGCCCTGCTTGCTTTCCCCTGCCTCTTCGGCCTGGTTCGGGATTCCAGCTGGTTGGCTCATCTGTGTGTCCATCCATCCATCCGTCTCTCCTTCCGTCTGTTCCACAAGCAATTGCCAGGGCTCAGCTGCAGGACACAGACACAGATCCTTCCACAGCCGTTCGGTGTGGCAGGTGCTGGGATGTGTGACACACGGGACCAGGGACCAGGGTGTGGGCAGGCCTCCCCAGCTGGGGACTGACCGGCGTGGGGACGGAGGTCGGGCCCGAGGCTGCGGGGCTCTGGGGACTGGAGAGGCGGGTGTGAAGGGCAGTAAGACTGAAAGCCCTCGGTCCCGCAAGGTTTCTTGGGTGCTCGTCTGGGCCAGGACTGGGCTGAGCAGGGCAGCCTCGGGCTCTCCTTGGCAAAACTGCGGGTCTCCTCAGGGAGCGGGGAGGAGACCCCCTCAGCCAACAAAGGTCTGCTTGCGACCCAGCCCGTGGAGGGAGCCGGCTGCGGGGCCAGCCCAGGCGGCCGAGACGAGTGGGTGCTGGGCTGCAGGAGCATGGTCCCCAGGCGGGCTGGGGGTGGGGCCTCTCCTCAGGCCTGCCTGCCCCTGCTGCCCACCCCAAAGCCCCACTTCCTCTTTTTGAGGCCACTGGGGCCCCAGGCCCCGTGCAGCTCCGGAGCCTGCCGGGCTGGGCCAGAGGAAGCCAGGCTGGGATTCCTGCCAGTGCCGCTTGGGTGAGGAAGTGGCTGCTTTCTCTGTGTCTGGGAAAGTTGGGGGTGGTCTAGAGCTCCCCACAGGGGGTGGAGGCGCTGGGGTGCTGCTGGATCAGCCACTTCTGCTGGGGAAGGGTTTCTTGAGCACCCCCAAGGGCCTGGTCCTGCCCGCATAATTTGAGGTCCCAGCTCCCTATTTCCAGCAGCTCTCTGGCTGAGGAACCCAGACCCCGCCAGTCAGTGTTTGGCAAGGAGACCACAGTCCTGAGTTGCAGGGAAGGTGGGGGGGGTTGTGTGTGTGTGTGTGTGTGTGTGTGTGTGTGTGTGTGTGTAGCTCAGAGGGCTGCCTGGAGGAGGTGGTGCTTCTGGATCTTGCTGGCTCAGAGCAGGCTTCCTGACGTGGCTGTCTGACCTTGCTTCTGGGAGGCAGAGGGAGGTACCTTGATGGAGTCCTCTTTGCTTCTCACCCTCTATCCTAGGCCTTGAGAGGGGAGGGCAGAGAGGGGTTGGCGTTTGGAGATGTTATGGGCTCTGTGGATGTCAGCACCGTGAGGGCGTTGAGCAGGATGCGAGGGGGTGACCTGTGTTCACATCTGGTTCTCTTTTGCTGGCTGTGTGACCTCAGGAAAATGACTGAACCTCTCAGTGTCCCCACATCCATAAAAGGGAAGCAGTGGTCTTACTCCCCTGCAGGGCCGGTGTGCAGAGTTAGAGCCCCATGGGCACGTGGTAAGCACCCACTAGATTCTGTTCACGGCATTGTCTGCCCCGGGCTGGCGCGGGACATGGGCTGCAGGAGTGCAGAGCCCACCAGGAGTGATTCCCTTGGCCTCCATTTCTACCTGAGCATGCCGCTGGGCTCCCTAATTCCTCCCGCAGGGGGGAATCTCTGGAGGCCACTAGAGAAGATGTGGGGAGTCCCCTTGCCCCCGCCTCCTGCTGCCCCAGGTCCTGTGCAGGATGGCTGGCCCTGGGCTGTGGAGTTTGGGACGAGGTGACAGAAGTATGAGCGAGGGGGGTTCCCCTCCTTGGCCCAGCCCCCTTCCAGGAGGCCTTAGCCAGGACCAGCCTTGTCTGCAGGGACCTACTCTCACCTCTGAGCTAAGGGGGACTCTGCCCCCTGCCCCTCAATGAGGGCTTCCTGGATATGGTAAACTGGGGCCACATGGACCTTGGCACTGTTGATTGCAAGTGACAGAAATTCACACTGGCTTCAGCCGAAAGGGGCATGATTGCTCGGTGCGATTGAATTATCTGGAGGTTGCGTGAACTTCAGGCAGAGCTGGATCCAGGCGTTCAGGGGGTATTTTCGAGCCTGTGTCTCTCCAGTTTCCCGTGTTGGCTCATTCTCCGTGGGCTGTCCCTTACGGTGGATTCAAGCAGCTGCCTGCCGCCGTAGGCCCGCAGGAGAAGACAGTGCCTCTTCGCTGTGGGTCAGCAGAAGTCCCAAAGAGGGTTCTCACTGAGAGGGTTTTGGTCACACGACCGTCCCTAAACCAATCACTGGGGCTTGAGAGGGACAGTGTGATGAGCCAGCCTGGGTCATGCGGTCCCTGACCCAGGGGACCGACAGTGGGAGAGAAAGTCCCAGCAGAAGTAGACGTAACGTCCCTCTCCCAGCTGGGCCCTTGGGGGTTCCCCTCCTCTGTAAAACGGGGCTGCTTGCCCTGCTCCCCCACCAGCGTGATCGTGAGGTGTGAATGACAGTGAGTGACCCCTGGGCTCCACTTCCTCCAGGTGAAGGGGCCTCGACTGTCCCAAGTGCAGATCTCTGCCGTCGGTGTCTTGGGACTTCAGACTTCCGGTGGGGTGGGGGTGAGGGAGTGATAGGGAGGTAGGGCTTCGCTTGACCTGAGGTGGGACTTACAGCCAGGAGGAGTGCCCACTCACAGAGAAGACTGCCCTGAGAGGTGATGAGCTCCCCGTCACTGAGGTGGGCAAGCCGAGGCTGCAGGGTCATTTGTTGGACACGTGGTGAAGGAGGTCCTTCATCTGGGGCCTTCATCTATGGCCTCCCTGCCCTCGGCCACCTGCCCTGAGTCCCAGCCCTCCCAGTCGCCAGTGGTGTCCGTGGCCAGTCGAGGAACCGGTGATGGGACAGAGGGGCCTCGAAGCCTTCCCTGGCAGGGGGGCTCCGTGTCTGGTTTTGGGGGGGTTGCTGCTAGGGAGGCGCGGGTCTGTGGAGATGCCACGGGGGACTCGCAGACCATCTCTCCAGGAGCGACAAATGCATCTTCCCTCCCAGCCCCCAGGCCTGCCCTGCTGTCCCAGGAGCGGGACCACGTCCCCGCACGGGCCGAGGTCCCCGTGCCCAGGGCTGTCTATTGTCCACGTTCTCTCCCGCCTGCCGTTGCCCAGGAAGTGGCCTAATTAGATCCCCGAGAGCAGTGTTTACCAGGCCTGGGTTCCCACGGGCCCCCGGGAACCTTCCAACTGCTCCTCTCTGCACGCCTGCCTCAGCCTGGCTGCGTGTGCCTGGAGGGGCAGGTCAGTTCTGGGGTGTCCTGGCCGCCCCCGGCTCTGGTCTGGGCGCTTTGCCTGGGGTGGGGGAGAGAGCCCCTGGGGGGGGGGGTAGTTGTTGTCGTCCTGGGCCCTTGGTGTTCGAGGTTTCTGGGCCTGGCAGTCGGGTCCCGGCGCACTGGAGTTTGGCAGCAGGCCGGAGGGCCAGGCCGTGCTGTGTATATTTGTGGCAAGTGGTTCCGTCCCCGGGAGCTGCCCCCGCTAGCGGGAGCTCCCTGGGGAAGCCTCTCTCAGTTCAGCGAGAGCGCGAGGCCGGCCAGGAGCCTGGGTTTGGGAGCTGGCGGACCCGGGTGTGGAGCCCAGCGCTGCCCCCAAGCAGCTCCGGCTGTGTGCTCTTCGGCGAGCCGCGCGACCTCTCTGGGCTCAGCTCTGCGTCTGTAAAACGGCTGTTCTGCAGATGAGAGCGGATATGTGTGTGTGGGCGCCTGGCGTGACGGCGTTGACGGTAAAGAGCTGGTTTGGGGAGCGCCCCCGCGCTGGGGGCTTCTCAGGGCAGGGAGCCGCTCTCGTTTTGTAAACCCTACAACCCAGGGCTAGGCGTATGTGGTTAGTAGTCGAAACATGCCTCGTGTGGAATCGAGACTGGTTAGTTCAGAGTCAGAGGTCGCAAATGAGTGGCCGCACAACTCACGTTTTTGAATCGGCTGCCGGCATTGGTTAAGTTGGTGCTTCCCGTCGAAACCAGCTCTGCAGGTTGTCCAGGCTTCGGGCACTTGGGTAGCCCTGGGCCCAGCCCCCGCAGAGCTGCCGGCCTTCCACAGGTGGCAAGGCTTGTGGACACCTGCCGGGCCCAGAGCCACGGAGGCATCCAGGACCTCCGGCAAATGGCCTCTCCCCCCGAGCCCCCAGTATGGGGTTTTTCCAATTCGTTCCTGGAATTTGTGGCATAGCAACTCCCGGAGGGATCCGTGCCCGAGGTGGCTCGTGGATCTAAGGTGGGCGCTCACTGGGGGGCCTCACTCGGACTCTGGGACTCTTGGGCTGGGACGCTGGGACTCCTGCTCTTCTGCCTCTGGGCGCTCCGGACTGCCTTTCCTTCACAGCTTTTGCTGGTGGCCGTTCGTGCCCGTCGTGACCTCCCTGGGCCTTCCCACCTCTTACGGCCTCCCTGCCCTCTGCCACCTGCCCTGTCCCTGTTCCAGGCTCTGAGGCAGGCCTGGAGGATGTTGGGGGCCTGGACTCCTGCCCCCAGACCTCAGTCACTGCACGTAGGGATTGTACATTTTCTGGTAACTTTCTCTTTGTGGGGACGGGAGCTCCATGTGGAGAGAGAGCTGGCCTGGTGCATGGGCACAATGACAGGCCTTTTGGAATAAATGAATGAGCAGATGGACGAATGGTGCTGGGGAAAGGGGGAGCGCGTGTGGGCTGAGCACTGCAAGCCTGGCCCCCGTGCCCAGCTTGTCACACGCGGTCCGCTCTGCTTCCCTCTCTGAGGTTCGGGGTCCATTTCTACGAGGTGGAGCTCGCAAACTTCTTACGTTGGGTCAGTGGAAATTTAAAAAAACGCATTTCCAAAATGCAGTCTTACGAGGAAGCTTAACATAACACAAATGCAAGGGCGATGCTCTGGGTGTCCTGGGCATGAGGGTCTGAGGTACAAACCTCACCAGAGAGCCCCAGTCACTGAGAGAGTGTGACCTTTGCGCAAGGACCATCAGAACAGGAGAAAGCCTGCAAATAGACCCCATGCGCACGGTCACCTGACTTAACACAGAGGTGGCTTCACTGAACTTCTTGAGGAAGGAATGGTGGCTTTGCCGGAAGCCGCTGGGGTGGTTAGAGACCCACGTGGAAGGAAGGCGGGAAGGCTGATCCCTGCCTCACGCCGTGCACAGAGACTCCCTGGGATGGATCAGAGATCTCTTTGTGAAAGCAATACCATCTAACCTGCAGAGCAGTGCTGTCCGGTAGAAGGTTCTGGATGATAGAAATGCTCTTTTTTTTTTTTTTTAAATTTTTATTTATTTTTTGACAGAGAGAGAGAGACAGCGAGAGAGGGAACACAAGCAGGGGGAGTGGGAGAGGGAGAAGCAGGCTCCCAGGACTCTGGGATCGTGACCTGAGCTGAAGGCAGACGCTAAACGGCTGAGCCACCCAGGCGCCCCGATAGAAATGCTCTTATCTCTGCTGCCCGATACAAGAGCCTGGAGCCGTGTGTGGCTTCTGAGCCCTTGACATGAATGGGACCAGTGTGACTGCTGGTCTGAATTTTAATTTTCACTTCTAATCCAGTTAAGTGTAACTTCCCACAGTCACGTGTGGCTACTGTCGGGGGCAGCGCAGGTCTAGGAAACCCAGGGGATGAGCTTGGAGGGCAAGGCTTCAAATAGGATCTAAAAGTTCGGTTTGGGTTCGGGTTGGTAGATGAGACGCAGATAAGGCCTGGCCCCGCTCTCCCCTGCCGCCCGTCCTTCCCTCACTCGGCCCGTCCAGGTCACACCCGGACCTGCTTTGTGTCTCCGCAGAGCTGAGGACCCCGCACGTCTGGTCGGCCTGGCCCGGGTGCAGAGGAAGAGAGTGGCGGTGCCGTGAGCAGGCCTGGCCGTGGAGGAGCGGCGTGGGCCCCGCGCTGCCCATGGGGCTGCAGGCCCCCGGGGCCCCTCCCCAGCCCCGCCTGCCAGGCTCCCCGCGGCCAGAGGCCTAGGCCAGCCGGCTGTCGGCAGACGGATGCCCCCCGGGCCGCGGGCTCTCCCGAGTGGGCTGCCAGGCCGGGGTGCCGCAGGGGGACAATGCCGGCCAAGGGGCGCTATTTCCTCAACGAGGGCGCAGAGGGCCCGGACCAGACGGCGCTCTACGAGAAGTACCGCCTCACCAGCCAGCACGGGCCACTGCTGCTCACGCTCCTGCTGGTGGCCGTCACCGCCTGTGTCGCCCTCATCATCATCACCTTCTCCTGCGGGGTGAGTGGGGCGGCCCGCGGGCGGCTGGGTGCTCGGCTCTGCTGCTGGGTGCTCGCGGGGCCGCTCTCTGCCCGCCGTCCGTGCCTGTCGGGGCCTCTGGGGCGTGCTTAGGCCCCGGGAGGCAGGTTTCTCGAATTCATTTTCAAGTCTGGGGTGGTTTTAGAGATTACATTAATTTGGCCCAGGTAACGACCCTCCCTTTTCTCCAAAACAAACTCGGATTCTGCTGAAGACCGAGGCAGGGGTGGCTCCCATTCCCGGTGCTCCTCCTCCCAGAGCCGGGCTGTGGCCCCGGGGGCCTTCTCAACCCCGCTCTCCAGGAGGGTGCCACCAATGTCATCCGTGACCTCGGCCCGCCACGGCCACTGCCTCGGTGTGGCTGCTGAGTGCCGGACACGTGGCGAGTATGACAGAGGAGCTGGATTTTTAAGTCACGTAAGATTGATCTTGAATAGACACACGTGGCTAGTAGCTACTCTGTGGGAGAGCAGAATTCTAGAAGACCTCCGAGACGCCCGGGAATTAGCAGGGTGAGGTGTGTAGAGTGGGTGGCACCCAGTAGGGCCTCTGTCCGTGCTGCCTGGATCTGCGTGCCTGTAAAGCGCAGGACATTCGTTCCAGCAAATGGTTCCAGAGTGCCTACTGTGTGCCGGCCCCCAGATCAGCCTCTGTGCCCACGGAGCTTCAGGGTCCAGGGGGAGACCCTGCTGACCCAGCTGTGACTTGCCTGTCCTGGTCGCCACCTCCCAGTGTCACATCTCTGTACCTTTGCTCCAGCTTGTCCCCTTGTGTGGGATGCCTTGGGTCAGCGTCTCCTCCTTTCCCCAGCCGAGCTCCTGTGCTGTCCCCCTCTGGGCATGCACAGAGCACCCTGCGAGCAGAGGAGGCCCAATGGGGAGGGCTCGGAGTGGTGGCATCTCAGGGCTGCGCGGTGACTGGGGGAAGGTGGCGGTGAAGGCCTTAGCCATGACAGCATACAGCCTGAAGGGAAGGCAGAGCACGGTGCTTAGAGGGAGCACAAACACCAGCCCCGCAGAGGAGAGCACAGGTGACGTTGCTCAGGGCAGGCTGGACAGGCGAGCCTGGCAGGCTTCCTGGAGGGGACGGCGCATCTCACTGGGGAAAGCTATGGCATTTCCGTGTATGTGTGCCCTGCCCAGGACCCCTCCAGACACCAGGCTGTCCTGGGGATGGCCTTCTTCACGCTTGCCGTGTTTGTGGCTCTCTACGCGCTGGTGTACGTTGAATGCCTCGTCCGGCGGTGGCTCAGGGCCCTGGCGCTGCTCATCTGGGTCTGCCTCATGATGCTGGGCTACACGCTGGTGTTCGACTCGTGGATGAAGGCGGCTCCTATCTGGGCACAGGTAAACCCTGGCGTCCCCGGGGGGCGGCCGGATGCCACCAGCCAGCTGTGCACCCAACAACTCCTGCCCTCGCTGGGCATCAGGTCCCTTCTGGAGACAGGGCCTGCATCTGGTGTGCTGGCCTGGGGCCTTCCTCCTCCCACGGGCTGTGGTTCTGCAACAGAAGGCGGGCCCTGGGCTGATTTTGTCCCCTCCGCTCCCTGAGCTGAGGAGCTGGATGAACTGGGAGGAGCGTCCCTGTGGATGTCTGGCTGGCGCATCGTAGGGGGAGCTCATTCGGTTGGAAATGACACAACTCCAACTCAGAGACAAAAAGGCACAAATTGGCCCATGTGCCAGGAGAGGCTGGGGGGCCAGTCCTGGGCCTCTGGCAGGATGGCCAGGTCCCGATTGCCCTCTGTTCTGTTTTCCTCTGTGTCATTTCGTTCCCAGAAGGCCGTCCCCAGGTCGGGCACGGCTGCTGCCCAGGCTCCAGGCAGCCCCCCCACCAGCTTGTCCCCCCTCCCCTGCAGCTGAAAGAGAAACCTTTTTCTTAACCAGCTTGAGTCACACTGGCCTGGCTGGTCACTATCGCCTCTGGTGGGCTGGGGTGGGCTGAGGCACGGGGAAGCCAGGCAGACTGGGGGCGGTGGGTGGGGCTGCGCTGCTGGAGGCGGCAGGTGAGTGGGCGGCCCCAGCCGTCCAGTAGAGGGAGAGCCTCAGCAGTGGGCGCCAGGCGGGCACGCCCTGGGTCCCGGGGGCCTGGAGTCTCACTCCTGGGGAGGCTTGGCCTTGGCCCCAGATCATAAATCAGCTCGTAGGAAATGATGGATAATGTTGGCTGGGTCTGACCCAGACACGGAGTTTGGCTTTTTCTTGTTCCATTGTGTGTTTGTCACTGTCCCGCCCCACAGGAGAAAGGAGGGGGCCGCCCTGGGGGCAGGGGGCTCAGGATTCAGGTTTCTGGGGCCATCCCCAGAAGACAAGCGGCTGTGGGGGCCCCCATGTCAGTTCTGTCTGGGGCTGTGTCCTGGGGTGGGGGCAGCGTGGCCAGTCCCCGAGCCTCCCCGACGCCCTGCCCCCAGGTGCCCTTCCTTCTGTTCATCGTCTTCGTGGTATACACGCTGCTGCCCTTCAGCATGCAGGGGGCCATCGTGGCAGGGGTGATCTCCAGCATCTCCCACCTCCTGGTGCTTGGAGTCCTGAAGGAGGCCTTCACGAAGCCCAGCATCCAGGTGGGACTGCAGGTGAGGTGCGCACAGGGGTCTGGGGGGCGGGGCAGGCGAAGGCCCCTGGGCAGAGGCTGTGGTTTGGGCCTGAGGATGGCGGAGATGGGTGTAGGTGAGCTGGTCCTGAGGCCTCAGCGCCTCCCAGTGGGTAGGGAAGCTGGCCCCTAGGGCGGGGACATGCCCTGCAGCCTTTCTCTGTTAGCCTGCAGTGCCCCAGATGCTCCGGCCCTCTTCCCTGGGTCCAGAGCACTGCTGTGAGGGTGAGTCCGCCCTGCAGAACCCCGTCCCGACAGGGCTGGGAGTATCCCTGGGCACCCCGTCTTGTCTCTGCATTGAGTGACTGAGACATGCACAGTTTGTGGTGGTCCGCAGAGGGGGTTTCCTCTGACCTGGCCTTGCAGCGGTTCTGGAAAATAGAACCCAGAGCTCTGGGCACTCATTGGGGCGCCATGCCTTCTGTGACTGTCCTTGAGGCCCCCCCCTTGGGCTCTGGGCTCTGTGATGTGATGCACTTCTGCTTCCCTGGTCTCTGGGGCTCTAGTTTTCTGGCTGCAGAGAAGGGCCTGAGACCTGGTCTTAGAGTCACAGTGACTCTAGGGGACCAGTGCCCATCTGGGCTCCCGTTTCCCTGCCTGCCTACGAAGGGTGCCGGCCCGAGTGGGCGGGAGGTCAGAGAATGGGGGTGGGGTGCCACCACCAGCCCGCCGAGGGCTGGTACCCTGGGGCGCAGGCCAGGCTGAATGCTGAGCCCACGCTCGCCTCGCCCCCAGCTGCTGGCCAATGCGGTCATCTTCCTGTGCGGGAACCTCACGGGCGCCTTCCACAAGCACCAGATGCAGGACGCCTCCCGAGAGCTCTTCACCTACACCGTGAAGTGCATCCAGATCCGGCGTAAGCTGCGCATCGAAAAGCGCCAGCAGGTGTGGACGCCGCTTCCCCCTGGAGCCCAAGCCTGGCCCTGCCCGGCCATCCTGGGCCCCATGCCCTGTGTCCTTTCTCTTTGCACATCAGACGCTCACTGAACAGCGTGTGCCTGGGGCACAGGGTGGACGCCCATGCCGGCCTCACCGCAGGGGCTGCCGGGGACACAGGAGGCCGGGGGCCGGGCTGGCTTGGGGGCAGGATGCAGGCTGGCGGGGATGGAGGGGGCCGTGGGCAGAGCAGGCAGGGCCATAGGGAAAACCGAGGCCAGGTCACCGAGCCTGGGGCCTGACGTCCCCCTGCCTGTCCCCCGCCTCCCCGGGGCCCAGGAGAACCTGCTGCTGTCCGTGCTGCCGGCCCACATCTCCATGGGCATGAAGCTCACCATCATCGAGCGGCTTAAGGAGCGCGGGGACCGCCGCTACATGCCCGACAACAACTTTCACAGCCTGTACGTCAAGCGGCACCAGAACGTCAGGTGGGTGGCCGGCCGGGCCTGTGCGCGGGGTCCCCTGGGGGACTGGCCTCAGTCTCCCCATTTGTTTCCCCGGGGGGTGGGATCAGATCACATTGGTGTCGGGGGAGATCCGGTAGCCCCCTACAGTTGTAAAACTCTGTGCCTAAGTAGCACTTTGGGGAAGAAAGGGGTCCTTTCAGGTGATTCTCAAGGGGGCACAGGCCCCCCAAAAGAGGTGACGTCTCCCAGGCCTTGGCGGATTCGAAGGGGCTACGGCATCTTACGCGAAGGCACCAGCCTCAGTGAGCCGGAGGGGTGGGTGCCGTGAGCTGGTTGGTCCGGAGCTCACGGACTCTGGAGCTGGGAGATCTGGCACATGCTGCCACTCTGGTTTCCAGCAGGCTTCAGCCCGAGCCTCGGTTTGCTCATCTGTGGGATGGGAGTCCTCCTAGGGTAGTGTGCGTGTAAAGTGTCGGGCATGGAGCTCAGCCCTGGGGAGCGTGGGGCCACATCTCGCCACGGGGTTTCGTTCTGAAGGCGTGAGGAGGGAGAAGGACGTTCTGAGGCACCCCCATGCTGCGGTCTGCGGTGATGGGGGGCCTGGGGGTGGCAATTCTCAAGGGCCCTGCCTGCAACTCCGGGCTGCCGCCTTTTGCCTTTAATGCCAAGCCTCTGGAACATTCATTCATCCTTACGGCCCTGGGCTTCTGTCCCATCCCTCTGGAGGCCGAGGAGTGGCCGGGGAGACTGGGGTCAGGGCCGGCAGGCGCTCAGGGGCTACCAGGGGCCTGGTGCTGACCCCCCACCCCCCCGCCCCCCCAGCATCCTCTATGCTGACATCGTGGGCTTCACGCGGCTGGCCAGCGACTGCTCCCCCAAAGAGCTGGTGGTGGTGCTGAACGAACTCTTCGGCAAGTTTGACCAGATCGCCAAGGTGAGCTCGCAGGCCTTTGTGCCGGCCCCTTGCCCCCCGGGGGTGGCCTGTACCCAGTGCTGTGCCGAGATGGGCATGCAGAGGCCCCGGCTGAACTTCGGCACTCAGTCGGCAACCGCTTGTGAGCGTTCCACGGTGGCGGTGGGGTTGCGGGGTGGCCACGGCGGCCAGGACCCTGTCCCCAGAGAGTGAGGCTGGTGGGAGACTGCCAGTACGTGCGGGGGCATGCACAGGGGCTCAGGCGCTCAGGGGGCACTCAGGAAGGCTGCCTGGGGGAGGAGATGCCTCCATCTCAGTGCTGGGCCTCGCCCCCAGTCTGCCTCCCGACAAGATAGCTGGTGAACCATGCGTGCACATTAAAGTTTGAGAAACCTAGAAAGAGACGCTGAAGAGGAAAAGGAGCAGTTCTGGGCAGAGGGAAGAGCGTGTGCAAAAGGCTGGAGGAGAAAGAAGACTCTGGGGGCCCTTGGAATGGACGTGGCCCAGTGTGACTGGGTGGGGTATGAGGGGATCGAGGTGCCAGGGGCAGACGTGCAAGGATTTAGGGCTGAGGTGAGGAGGACTTGACCTGAGGACACTGGGGAACGTGGCAGGTGCTGAGTAGGGGAGGGTATGGGGTGAGGAGGGGCTCCCAGGTACAGCTGAGCAGGGAGAGGTCTGGAGACGGGCAGGGCAGGGCTGAGCTCACTGTTGGTCTTCCTGGGTGGCATGGAGCCTGGGGGTGGGGATGGGGGGTGGGGGTTGTGGGCGTGTGTGTGTACATGTGTGCATGCGTGCACTCATTCATTAACTCATCAAATGGTCCTGAGACCTGCCACGTGGCAGCCTTGAGCTCCTGTGGCCTTGGGCCTGCCCTCCAATTGCCCCCGGCCTGTATGCTCTGAGCTTTGAAGAGGGGGTGTAGGGGGCTGGGGGGCCTGGGGAGCACCTGGCCCAGCTTCCGGTGAAGACAGACTTAGTGGTGGCCGCTAAGCAGAGACCCGGGTGTTAAGATTTAAGGCCGTGGCCATCTGCGCTGGCTGCACGTTCGAATCCTGTCGAGAGCGTCAGTAAAGGCCAGCCTGTGCCCACGCCTGGGCGAGTTCCGAAGCGTCCCCTGGGCGCCTCCACGGGCGGAGAATTAATGGTCTGGGCCTTGGTGGGAAGCAAGTTCGGGCCCCACACCAGGAAGACCTTCTCGTGGTCAGAGCTGCTCTGTTCTAGGAGGGACTGCCTCACCAGGAGTGGCCTCCCTCTTAGGGGAAGACCACCGCAGGGCGGTGACCAAACTTCAGGCCAGGGGTGCCCCGAAGCACGTCCCTCAGGGTATTGCGGACCAAGTGATTCGGAGGGCCTGTCTAGTCTGGAGCCTTCTTTCAGGAGCCTCCTTCCTTCATGACATCCCTTAAACAAGCAGGTGGGGTTCCCAGTAGCTGGGCCACATGTGGGCTAGGGGCCTGGGCTTCCGGTCGCACATGGCCCTTTCCCTGCCACAGCCCAGGGACCTGCCCTTGTCCTCTTGGACGCAGCTCTCCCTCTGTGGCAGGTGCAGGAGGCAGGCCCTTTGTACAGATGGGGAGAGGGAGGCCTTCTAGCTGCCTGCTAAGGCCCCCGTGAGGGCTGCAGCTGGGCCCGGGGAGCCTGGGGAGTGGGCCTGGAGCCGGCATGTAGCCCCTTCTTCAGAGTCTCTAAATCCCCACCCCACCTTGGCCAAGAGCTGACAGAAGGCCTAGTGGTCGCAGTAGTACCTCAGATGGAAACTCAGACAGCCTGCTGGGCCCCCCATCTCCTCAGGGGCATTTTCCTATGTGGCCCCAGCCTCAGCATTCACTTCCATCTTTCTGTCCTCTCCCCACTCCCCGGACCCTGCTGGTTTGCATCCCTGGCCGCCTAGCCATCTCTCGGGTTACCTTGACACCTGCTGGCCCCTTGGCTTGTGGCACCTGCCACCTGTCTTCATGTCCTCTACTTCCTCCACCTCAGCCGCATGGGCTGCTTTGCCGGGTACTCAAACAGCTTTCCGCCTGCCGGGCCTTTGCACATGCTGCGTCTTTCATCTGCCTGGAATGCTCTCCTCCCTGCAGGCCAATGAGTGTATGCGGATCAAGATCCTGGGGGACTGCTACTACTGCGTGTCGGGTCTGCCCGTATCCCTGCCCACCCATGCCCGGAACTGCGTGAAGATGGGGCTGGACATGTGTGAGGCCATTAAGTAGGTACCCTGGGCAGGCCCGGGCACTGGGTCCTGTCCCCATCACGGACCCCTCCTGCTTCCCAGGGCATGGTAGGGAATGCACTGTACCCACTTTGCAGATGAGGAACCCGAGGCCCGCCTGGGTCCCTCCGCAGCCCTGGCTGGGATGGGGTGACGGGACTGCTCTGCCCAGGCAGGTGCGAGAGGCCACAGGCGTGGATATCAGCATGCGTGTGGGCATACACTCAGGGAACGTGCTGTGCGGGGTCATTGGGCTGCGCAAATGGCAGTACGACGTGTGGTCCCACGATGTGTCCCTGGCCAACAGGATGGAGGCGGCTGGAGTCCCTGGGTGAGGTTCAGCAGGACCGTGGCCGTGTCAGAGGCCATGGGCCAGCTCTGGGCTGGGCGGGCGGAGGGGGTAGGGGGTTGGTCAGAGTGGGGTCAGAGATGGAAGCAATGACCTCGCGTTGGGGGGAGCCAGGCTGGGCTCTGGCCTGCTTGGCCCTGCGTGCCGTGCACCCTCTGGGTGGGTGCCGGCCTTCTCTGGGCCCTGCAGCTCTGACTCGGGGCCGGTCTCCCCCAGCCGGGTGCACATCACAGAGGCGACGCTGAACCACCTGGACAAGGCGTATGAGGTGGAGGACGGGCACGGGCAGCAGCGGGACCCCTACCTGAAGGAGATGAACATCCGCACCTACCTGGTCATCGACCCCCGGGTACGAGGGCTCAGAAGCAGCGGGCAGGGTGGGCGGGGCTGGCTGAGGAGACCCTCTGGGCCGGGACTGTGCTGGCGAGTGGGGTCCACACCCTGGGGGAAGACCCCCGTGGAGGGAGAGTGTTTTTCCCTTCCAGGCTGTGGAGAGGTAGGGAAGAGGCCCGCCCGGGGTGGGAGTGAGCTCCCCGTCACTGAGTGTGTTCTAGGCTCCACACAGCTTCTCTGGGCCTCAGTGAACTTGCAACAACTACAATGCCTACCTCAGGAGGAGAAAGAGCTCGTGTGAGCGAACCGCTCACCACAAACTGGGCACCTCATAAACATTCTAGAAATGATAGTCACTGCTAGTTTATTTTCCAGGGGTTTGTCACTCATTTCCCGGATTTTGAGAGGACACATTTGTAAGACATGCTTTGGATAAGACTCAGGACAGCGAGGAATGGCCAGGGGGCCACCGGGCAGGAGCCTCGGTGTGTCGTGGGTTCTGCCCCCGTGGGTGGCCGCCCCGCGGGCTGATGCCTCTACCTGCTTGGAGGCCCCGCTTTCGTCAGGACCCCGAGGCGGAGGCAGCTGCTGGGCCGCTCTGAGGCAGTGGGCCCTGGCCCTGCCCCGCGCCCACACAGGCCCTGCTTTCCTGCCGCGGGAGGCCAGCTCGTCTGGCGGCCTCGGTGAATCATCCTTGGGGCTTGCTCAAGAATGTCGGCCACAGGATGGGCTCTTTCCAGCTCCCTCTGTCTCTGGCCCTGGCTGTCCTCAGAGCTGGCCCGACTGCCAGTCTTGCGAGCCTCCTGGGCCCCGTGATGTTCCCTAGGGACGGGAACCGCTCAGCAACCTCCCCTCCCCGGCCGTGGGCCCTGGGTGCTGAGTTAGCATCTGGGGAAACCCTTCCTGGGTACCTCGGGGCTGCTTCCACCCCACAGTCATGGAATACAACCCAGCCCCTCACCCCATACCCTGCAGCTCTGGGCCCTGCCCTCTTCTCTGACCGCCCCCCCTTTCCCCCTGAGTGCCCTTCACCCCAGCCCCTGCCCTCCACTGCCAGGCTCTTCGTGCCGCAGGACGCTTGTCACTGCTGCTGTCTCTGCCCGCGGCGCTCTCGGCTTGCTTGCAAGTGCTCCTGTTGGTTTACCCTCTTTGCTTGTCTGCTGTCACTGTGAGCTCCACATGGGCAGGCTCAGGGCAGGGGGAGCGGCCTGTCCAGGCTGCCATCCCCGCGCCTAGAGCAGCGCCTGGCGATGGAGCCGGAGCTCAGAGACCGCGTGCCCAGAAGCAGAGCCCCGTCCTGCAAGGCGGTGGCAGGGACAGCTCTAAGCCCTCCCCTCAGCAAGGCCGCTGTGGGACTCGCAGGCGAGCTTCAGTTTCAGACAAACGACGAAGTTTTTAGCATGTGTGTGTTTTGTGCAGGATCTAACTGGGCATCCTACGGTTTTTCCGGCAACCCTACCTTCCCCATCTTTGTTGAATTTCATTTATTCACGTAGTCGAACATTCAAAAAGCACGAAGGGGGTGTTGCGGGCCGTTGTCCTCACACCCTTGCCTGTGGCCGGCGTCCCCGCTGAAGGGGACAGCGTGGCGAGTCTCCCTTCCACAGAGATGCCGATGCACACTGAGGAGTCGAGGGACTGTCCCGCGCCCTCGCCAAGCCCCGCACCCGCTTGGTACCTTGCTTTCTTCACCTGATGACGGAGCTGGGAGACGCGCCCTTATGTGTGCGCAGAGGCCGCCGCACGCTCAGGGGTGCCTCCTGCTGTCGATGTGGCCGGCCTTCCCCAACTTTGGCCTCTGAAGGTTGTCCAGAGGTGGCAGGTGGCCGGCGGGGGTCACCTGCGGGCTGGTGACGGTCGCAGGTGCCCTCCCAGGGCCCACTTCGGAGCAGGTGCCTTTATACTCAGAGCTGATGGATCTTCAGTGCACATTTATTTCTCAGGAAGCTCCAGTGAGTGAGAAGTGCTAGCGACCCCAAACTTGAGCGGCTGGGGGCTGCGGGGGCAGAGTTGCCGACCCGTAAAGGGGAGATGGAGAATGGGACCTCCCCCGACTCCAGGGCAGGTGGCTCTCGGCGTGGCACAGCCGGATTCCAGCTGGTCCCACTGGCGAGGCAGACAGGCGCATCTCAAGGCTTAAAAATGTTTCTATCCCGAAAGGAGGCTAGAAGTTTCTAGGAAAGTTGCTGCCTGTGGCTTAGCGAGTGTCTGTGGCTGTAGATGCTGGTCCCTGTGGGTGTTTGCAGAGACCCAAGGGGACAGGGGGTAGGGGGACTTGGAGATGGTTCAAGCTTGTCTCTGGCGGCCATGGCACTGTTTCTCTTCTCTCCCCCTTTTACAGTCCTGCCCGTCCTCCCCAGCAGGGGACGGTCCCCTGCTCTTAGGGGGGTGGGGGGCAGGGGGCCACAGAGGAGGCTGGCCGGGCTGACACCCTTTCCCTGACCCGGCCACAGCAGGCACATGGCATGTAACGCTCCCTGCCGTGGAGTGGGGGCCGCACGAGTGGAAGGGCCTGGAACGCTGCCCAGGGGGTGGGGCTGGCCCCTCGGTGGGCCGGCTGTCTGGCTCTCCGGGTTCCTGGCCCGCACTCCTCTTCCTCCAGCTGCTCCCTCCTGGAAGGACATGTGCCGGCCACATGTGGGTGGGCCGGGTGGGATGCTTATGGCTTTCCTGGGCACTGTCTCCCCGGCCAGTGGGCTTTCAGGCCCCAAGGGAGACAGTGGTGCCACAGAGCGTCACGGGGCTGGCAGGGTCTTAGGGCTTAGGACTTCGGCCCGATCTTTCCCTGGGGAGGCAGAGAAGGGTCTGAGGGGCTGCGCACAGTTGTGTGTGATCCCCAATCTCCTGGCTGCCTGGGAAGGACAGGGCCCGAGCTGGGACCTCCTGTGCAGCCCAGCCAAGGAGTGCACTGGGCCATAGCCGGTCCCCGAGGGGCTCGCAGACCCAGCAGCGTTTCTGCCATTCTCTTTTTCCCCAGCCTGGCCAGCTCTCGGGGCAGTGTGGCATTTCAGGGGGAGTGGGATGGGGGCGGGGCCCTTCCTGGGCTGACGGGGGTAGGGACAGGCCGTGTCTGTGTCTGCCTACAGAGCCGGCAGCCGCCCCCGCCCAGCCAGCACCTCCCGAAGCCCAAGGGGGACGCGGCCCTAAAGATGCGGGCATCCGTGCGCATGACCCGCTACCTCGAGTCCTGGGGGGCCGCGCGGCCCTTTGCTCACCTCAACCACCGTGAGAGCGTGAGCAGCGGCGAGACCCCCGTCCCCAGCGGGCGGAGGCCCAAGGTAGGACCCTGCCTCCCAGACTGCTCGGCACCTGCCCCGTGTGTCCGAGGGTGCGGGAGATGAGAGACCCAGTCCAGGGACAGACTTCGGGGGCCCCTCATTGCAGAATAACTGTCCCCTCTCCTTTCCTTTCCAGACCATTCCCCTGCGGCGCCACCGGACCCCTGACAGGTACGTGCACCATCCCCTCCTCTCCGTCAACTGTGGCCTGCCTTCCTGACCAAGTCCTGCCCCACCCCAGTCACCCCCTTAGTGACCACCCCCTCCAGGCAGCCTACCCTGACCACCCTCTGTCCAGGAGGGCAGCTCGGAGGGGCTGTGGCTTGGAATGAGGACTTCACAGTAATGGAGTGCCTGTGGTGTCCCCACCCGGGGCCGGGTTAGTGGTTGGCGTGAGGGAAGCCTGCGGGTGGAGGGGAAGAGGCCTCAGAGGTTGGCCTTTAGGGGTCCTCTGCTTCTGGCTGGGCTGCTGGCCACCTGGGCCTGCTGCTTGATGCCGGGCCTCCACTTGCCCTCTCTGGGCCTCAGTGGGACCCTCCTGTTCCTCGGCCACCCCGCACGAGGCTCTGGGGCCTCCTGCAGGCGTCTAGGCACCCAGACGGGGGTGCTGCCTCGTGTTCGCTCCTGCCTCTGGGCAGGCGGGTGTGGTCCTGGGGTGATGCGCTTCGGTTCCTGATGCAGGAGCACGTCCCCCAAGGGGCGGTCGGAGGACGACTCGTACGACGAGGAGATGCTGTCAGCCATCGAGGGGCTGAGCTCCACGAGGTGGGACCCCGAGGCCTCTGTTCGCCCAGTCCCCCCTCGGGTGGGGGTTCCCCATACAGCCAGGCCCTCCTTGTGCCCGCGTGCCTGGTGCCCAGCTCCGGCTGCGTCTGTGGTGGTTCCTTTGCCTCCCTGGTGCTGCCTCCTGAGGGTGGGCTTCTGCCCCCCATCTCCCTGCTCCCTGGAGTGGGACCCCCTCCCACCCCCCTCCCCCATCTCCTCCCGAGGGCGGGCCCCCCTATTCCCCCAGGCCCTGTGTCTCACGGCCTGCGCCTGCCACCCCTCAGGCCCTGCTGCTCCACGTCCGATGACTTCTACACCCTGGGGTCCATCTTCCTGGAGAAGGACTTCGAGCGAGAGGTGAGGACCGGGGGCTCCAGGCCTGGGGTGGGGCGGCCACCGCTCCGACGTCTGTTCAGCGAGGGTGGTGGGCATCACCCCGGCGGGCCATGGTGGGTGGGTGGGGGCCCGGTCCCGCCTTGCTTGGACTCTCTTCCCGTTGGCCTCACTCCTGTACCTGACTCGTGCCCTGTTAGGGATTCTCCCACTTGGGTTTGGGAGACCTTTGCTCCCCTCATATGCTGGGACCTCAGCGGGTAAGGGCCAGCGCACGCCTTAGCCTGGTTCTCCCTTCTGGCTGCTACAACTACGTGCTTTTATGCCGTTCTGCAACTGTTGACTTATTTACTGAGCGCCTACTGTGTTCTGGCCATGTCCCTGGCACACATGTATGTCCTTGAAACCTCAGACGGCCGGACAAGGTGGCCGTTGTTACCCATTTCACAGGCTTCTGGCTTCTGGTGTGGCCCGTGAGGGTGGCCCCAGGCCACGGGGCTCTGGTGCTGGGGCTTCTTTCCCCTCTCAGCCTCAAGATTGCCGGTGGTGGTGGGGTCTTTCTCTGGCTGGGGCTTCCTGAGTCGGGGCTCCCTCGGTGAGGAGCTTGGGGTCTGAGGGAAACCTGCCTGGCAGGCCTGCCAGCAGCTGTGTGACCCTGGGCAGGCTGCCGGACTCTCTGAGCCCCGGTTTGCTCACGTGCAGCAGGAGCCCCTGTGGCCCGAGATCATGAGATTGTGCCTGGTGGAGGGGTGTGAGTGGCACGGGGTCCCCCTGCCCACTAGCTAGGGGCTCAGGCCCAGCCTTACTCCTGGGTCTGGGGGGAGGACAGACCCACCGCCAGCCCCAGAGCTCACACTTGGTTCCCGTCCCCAAGCTTGGGGCCATAGGCTTCTCAGGGACCTGGGAAATAGAGTCAGAGACCTGGGTGGGGTGGGGGAGGGGAAGGGATCAGCTCTAAACGTCGGGGAACAGAAGGAAGGTCATTTGGTCATGATGATGTCCCATCATCACCTGGAACTCAGGGAGTATGTGAGGTTTGTTTTAAAGATGTATTTATTTGTTTTAAAGAGAGAGAGAGCACACGTGCACAAGGGGGGGAGGGGCAGAGGGGGAGGGAGAAGTGGGCTCCCCGCTGAGTGGGACCCTGAGATCATGACCTGAGTCCAACGCTTAACCGACTGAGCCACCCAGGCGCCGCCAGGGTGTGGGTGTGAGTTTTGATGAACTTGAGCCGGGGTGGGCCGGGAAGGGGCGGAGCAAGCGGCCCTGACTGTCCCCGTCGCCCCCAGTACCGCCTGGCGCCCATCCCCCGGGCGCGGCACTACTTTGCCTGCGCCAGCCTCGTCTTCGTCTGCATCCTGCTGGTCCAGGCCCTGCTCATGCCCAGGTCAGTCGGGGTGGGCGGGATGCGCGGGCCCGGGGCCTGGCAGCGCCCCCAGAAAAGCTGCGTGCGCTGCCCGACTGGCAGGAGGGGCCTGGAGTCCCAGAGACTGGACCAGGGGCTGTGGCCCACACCTGGGCCCACCAGTGCTTACTTTTGTTTCCATCGAACGTGCTCGTCCTGTCAAGCCGCAGGCCTTCCCAGTCCCCTGAGACCTGTGCGGCCCTGTGGGCGTGTGGCCTGAGGCGACCGCTGTCCCAGAAGGCAGACTCCTAGAACCGTAGCCACCTCCAGCTCCCTCTTAGATGTGGGAAACTGAGGCTCAGAGGGCTTCGTGCCCTATCCGGGTGCAAGGCCCCTGTTGGTGGGGGACGGCGGGGTGGGGGGAGGTCACAGGGAAGGAGTGAGGTCAGCTACGTGGTGGTTTCTGGAAGTGGGGTGAGGTCAGAGGATCCACTAGGATTGGGGTTTAGGATGTGCTTCCTAAAGACAAACTAGGCAGAAGCCCTTCCGTCTGGTACTTCCGGGGCGGCCGTGGGTCTGAAGGCTGCGTGCCCACCCGTTTCTTAGATACGTGGCCCCGGCCTCGTGCATGAGTGGGGCAGCTGGACCATGGTGCTCAGAGATCCCCTTTGCTGAGTGCATATGGCAGTTTGGGGGGGGCAGGAGGCGGCTGGGAGCCTGAGAATTGGGGTGCTGGGGGTTGGGGAGCATGCCTGTGGCTTGGCCCTGGGCCGACGGTCCCCCAGACCTAGGGTTTTCTGCTCTCCAGGATGGCGGCTCTGGGTGTGTCCTTTGGGCTGGTGGCCTGCGTGCTGGCGCTGGTGTTGGGCCTGTGCTTTGCCCACGAGTTCTTGGTGAGTGGGAGCACTTGACCGGGCACCTGGCCCTGCGCCGCCGGCCCTCCGCGCCCCTCCTGCCCGGGGGACAGTTTGCAGAGCGCTTCTCCCAGGAATGCCACCTTCCCGGGCTGCCGGGGGCCCCCAAGCGGCTGCGGCTGTCCCCGGCCCTGAGGGTGGGAGCGTCCCCTCTATCTGTGCACCCGTGCGTCCTGAGCTCTGGGCCTGAGCTCTAGTGGAGCTCTCGGGAGCCCTCATGTCTGTCCACTTGGCCCTTGGGCCGAGGGGTCCTTGTCCCGGAGCTGGCGCCGGCCCCCTGACCCCGTGCCTCCACAGAGGTGCTGCCCGGCCTGGGGGATGTTGCAGGCCATCTCCGAGAGCGTGGAGACCCAGCCCCTGCTGCGCCTGTCCCTGGCCGTCCTGACTATTGGCAGCCTGCTCAGCATCGCCATCGTCAACCTGGTGGGTTCTGGGGGGCGGGTGGGGATGGCGGGCCCTGGCGAGGAGCCCTCCTGCCTGTGCGTGCTTCCTGGGGGGATGGGGGAGCCAGTCCTAGACCCTGGGCACCTTCAGGTTCTCGAATCCCACAGTCTCCTGCCCGAGAGCTGCATCTGGCATAGCTCTCTGCAGGGCCCTGTGGGCGGGCTCCACGAGGCCCCTGAGATGGGCCTGGGCTCCTTCCCCTTCACTTTTCACACGAGGACCTGGGGCCCCCAGAGAGCTTACATGGCCAGCCCCACAAGGACAGGATGTCTTGAACCACCAGTGTTCTTGGCATCTTCTACCTTCTTCATCATCATCCTTCTACCTGGGGAGGCCCTGGCTTACTCTCTCTGAGACTCCGTTTCCTCGCTAGGGCGAGTGGCCCTGGGCACAGGCTGGGGAGGACACTTGAGCTCCTGCTTCTCAGGCCTCGCTCACGTGCTCAGTGCTGCGGACAGCACGTGTCCCTGCTGGTCCTCCCAGCTCTGACCTCTGGAGCCAGGGGCTCTCCGTGTCCCTGAGACCCGGTGACCACCACACTCAGGGTCTCCTGGGGAGAAGGGGGCTCACTGACTACGCTGATCCCAGCTTCTCCCCTGCCTCCCCCAGCCCCGAATCAGCCTCTGATGCTTTGGTGATGGTGCACATGGGGCTTCATTTTACACCCTCCTCCTCCCCGGACCTCTCCCCTCCGGGAAGTAGATGCCTGTGGCCGGGAGTCCGGGCACCGCGGCTCTGGGCGTGCCTGGAGCTGGGCCTGGCAGGTCCTAGAGTCCCAGGTCCCTGGGCCACCCCTCATGGTGACCTGTCTTCTCTGCAGCCGCTGATGCCTTTCTCGGCCCCGGGGCTGCCTGCAGGCAACCAGACGAGCCCGAGGCCTGGGAGCAACATGTGCGGGCTCCTCCCGGTGAGTGCAGCCGGGCCCTGGCCCAGACTGCTGGGCCCCGCGTGCCCCCGCTGGGCCCTGCTCCTGCGCAGTGCCCCGCCTGAGTGCAGGAGGCCACGGGGTGCGGGGGAGCGGAGTCCAGCCCCTCCCAGGAGATGGAGAGAGCAAGGCCCAGCCGGGGCCGAGGTGGCCTCTGATCCCGGAGGACACAGGGCCTTCGGGGCCGGGGCTGCTTCATCCAAGGCGCGAGGAGGGGCCCCGAGAGGTTGACTGGTTGGCCTCATGGGTGGTGGAGCCATGACTGGCCTCAGGCAGGCCGACAGCAGAAGCCAGGTCTGGGGAGCCCCGATGCGCGGCAGCGGAGGGTGGGGGACTTCCGCGGGCCGTGGTGAATTTTGAGCTGGTCTCTGAAGGACAGAAAGGTTCTGGGACAGGGAGAAAAGCTGAGGCACGCAATGGGAGCCCGCAGGGCTTCAGGCGGTGGTGTCGTGGGGAGGCGCGGGGACAGCTGAGACACGGAGCCGGAGGTAGGTTTGATCCAGATCGGGGGTGGGGACGGAGCCTGAGTGCCTGGATAGAGAGCTTGGTCTCTCTTTGGGGGGCAGTGGGGAGCCACAGCATGATCTTGAGCGGGAGAGGGACACGGGCAGCGATGCCCTTTGGGAAGGGCAAGCTCGGGGCAGAACTGGAGGCGGGGAGGCTGTTCAGGGGTGTGCGTACTGCTGCCCTCACCTTTGTCACATCCACAGGCCACTGCAGTTGTAGTTACTTTTTTCCCCTCCCTTCAGTGAGTTCACCTGCCATAAGTAGAAGTAAAAATAGAGTAAAAACAACGCGATGCTCCAAAGTTCTAGACTGTGTGGTCTGCTCTTTGCTAAGAAGGGAGGTCATCAAGGCTGAGAGCAGTGTTGCACATGCGCTGGCCCTTCACGCCCCTCCCCACCCCCCCGGCGCTGGAAAGGGGCTTGGAGTCAGGGTGCCGGCGCCAGAGAGGCGCCCCGTCCTGGTGACCTGGGTCCAGGAGCTGCCTCATGGTGAGCGACACCCCCCATCACCCCAGTATTACACCTGTAGCTGCATCCTCGCCTTTGTCGCTTGCTCGGTCTTCCTGCGGATGAGCCTGGAGCTGAAGGTCGTGCTCTTGACCGTGGCCCTGGTGGCCTACCTGGTGCTCTTCAACATCTCCCCGTGCTGGCAGTCGGACTGCTGTGGCCACGTTGTGGACAACCTCACCGAGACCAACGGTACCCTCAGGTGGGGCCCAGAGCACCCTGTCCCCCTGCCCGTCTCGAGTGTGGTCCGTGGGGTGTCATGTTGAACCGTGCTGTGCTGGCCTTCACAGTGCCATTGGCCTGGACACCTGGGGGCTGGGCTGGCAGGTGGCATGGTCTCCATTTTACAGGAGGGGACGTGATGGTCCCAGGTCCGTACACTCAGAGCTGGAGTGTCACTCATCTGCAGGTTCTCTGGGGGACATCCCGAGACCCACGGAGGCTTCCTGGATCCTCCTGTCTCTACGCCATTCTTGGGGTGCGGGGGGGAGGCTTCGGCTCTAGCCCGGTCCCCCTCCTTGAGCCGTGTCCCGGATCTCCAGAGTTCTGGAAACAACAGTTGTCTCCGGTCTGTCCCTGGACTGGTGGCTGAGCCCTGTGGCGTGGGAAGGGATGGTGTGCTTCTGGGGGCTCTCGGCCCCAGGTGGGTTGAGGAGAGGGACCTGGCTCCCCTTAAATTTGGGGGCCCAGAACAAAATCTGCTCCCCTGGGTTTGCTGACAGCTGCAGTCCCTGACTTGGAGGAGTGCTTGGCTGTCCCCTCACCTGCCTGGAGTGCTTTTCCTTCAGACGTCACTTCAGTGAGGCCTCCCCCACCTCCCAGTCAGACCATCTTCTCTTGTCACCCCGAAGTCGCTTGTTTCGTGTCTGTGCCCTGAGGATGTGAGCTGAGGGCAGCCGTCTGTCCCGGGCTCGCGTCTGAGGGCCGGGCACGATCGACTCTGGCCTTTCCCCTTCGTGTCCCGCAGCTCCCCGTTCTGTGTGTGGAAGGACGCGAAGGCGATGACCAATTTCTACCTGGTTCTGTTCTATGTCACCCTCCTCATGCTCTCCAGACAGGTAGGGCCCCGTGCTCAGCGGCGGGGGTGGGGTTTGGGGGGGGGCGGGACACAACCGGGCCGGGGCATCTGCAGATTTGGGGCTGCATGGGAGACAGAGCCCAGTACGGAAACCCTGGTCCCCAGGTCCTCACCTCCCCACATCCCCTCCTCTCAGGACACCAGTGACATTTGGTCACGTGGGTCACTTGGAGAACCGAGTCCCGGCTGACTGGCATTCTGAGGCCACGGGGAGGTGGCCGTTGAGCTGGGGACGTTAGCCGGGGACACAGGGTGGAAGCACTGAGGGGCTGGCTCAGCAGGCCCCGGGGCGACACTTGTGTCCTCGTGTCCCCGCTCACAGCGGCCAGGACACCGATGTTGCCCGTTGTCCGCAGATTGACTACTACTGCCGCTTGGACTGTTTGTGGAAGAAGAAGTTCAAGAAGGAACACGAGGAGTTTGAAACCATGGAGAATGTGAACCGCCTTCTTCTGGAGAATGTCTTGCCAGCCCACGTGGCCGCTCACTTCATTGGTGACAAGTTAAATGAGGTGTGGTGCTGGCGGGCGCTGGGTGGCCCCGGGTAGGGAGAGACGGAGGGTACCTGGGGCCCGCACTTCTGGGGGCCGTGGGGCCGCCCGGGGGCGGGTGGTTTGGGCACCAGCGGCATGTCCAGGCCTCTGTGGTCCGGACGGTCCGTGCGGATGAAAATGTGCGTGGTTCACGGGTTCCGTGCCGCAGCATTTTACGGAAGAGGACCCAGGCCCCCTGACTGTGACCTTGGCCCGCCCTGCGCGGCTCTCAGCGTCCGCCCCGGGACCCAGGGTAGCGCCGAGTCAGAACCACCCAGAGCCCGCCCCAACCAGTGCACTCAGATGAGAGTCTCAGGCATAAGGCAGGCCGAGCGACACTCGCGTTGCGCCCCCGGCCCCTGAAAGTTTTGTGGGACGGCCGAGGGGCCACGTCCCTGTGCTTGCTTGTCCCCTGGCACGGCCGGCTGGCGCAAGGTCGTCTTCTGCCCGCCCCCATCCAGGACTGGTACCATCAGTCCTACGACTGCGTGTGTGTCATGTTCGCGTCCGTGCCGGACTTCAAAGTTTTCTACACGGAGTGCGACGTCAACAAGGAGGGGCTGGAGTGTCTGCGCCTGCTGAACGAGATCATCGCCGACTTCGACGAGGTTCGGGCAGGGTGCGGGCCCCCCAGATCGGGAGAGGGATGCATGCGCCTTTCTCTGCGTTTCTCTCAGTAAGCGCTTTGTTACCTTCTCTGCGAGGGGCAGATGAGGGTCCTTGAAGAAGGCAGCGGTGCCCTTATCTGTGGTTTGCCGGCCGCATGAGCAGATGACCCCCCTCCCGACACATGGCCAGGAGGTCGGTAGTGGCCAAACGCCGTGTCGCAGCGTCCCTGTCATGTGCCTCGCTTCATCTCATCACCAGGAGGAGGAGGAACGAACGCAGTACAGGAAGAGTTTTTGAGAGAGGGACCCTTCACGTAATTTTATCAGGGCACGTGGTTCTGTTGTAACCTTTCACCGTGCCTGATTTCTAACTAAACCTCATCACAGGCGAGTTCGTGGGCGAGAGAGCACACGCTGTGGAGGGCTCGGGACCCTGTGGTGCCAGGCAGCCACTGGGGTCTGGGAGTGGGTAAGGGGGGCTGCTGTAGTTTGATTCCCAGCCAAGCCCACGCTGCCAACTCTTCCAGAGGAAGTCCGTCGGTTTGGACTTCATTTTTTTTTTTTTTAAGATTTTATTTATTTATTTGACAGGAGAGACACAGCGAGAGAGGGAACACAAGCAGGGGGGGTGGGAGAGGGAGAAGCAGGCTTCCTGCTCAGGGAGCCCGATGTGGGGCTCAATCCCTGGGATCGTGACCTGAGCCGAAGGCCAACGACTGAGCCACCCAGGCATCCCTTAATTTTTTTTTTAAGGATTTACTTACAGCACACAAGCAGGGGGCAGGGGCACAGGGAGAGGGAGAGAGAATCTTAAGCAGGCTCTACGCTCAGCACGGAGCCCGATGTGGGGCTCGATCCCAGGACCCTGAGATCATGACCTGAGCTGAAACCACGGGTCAGATGCTTAACTGACTGAGCCACCCACGCGCCCCTTGGATTTCGTTCTTAGCTGCAAACATTCGACATTCCTGGGTAGATCCTGTTGGGCTGTGCTTGCTCCTTAAGAACGAGAGTCCTGACGCAAACGGGAGGACCGGCAGCAGGGACAGAACCAGAGGCCTCGTCCCTGCGTGGACTCGGCTGTCCACTCACAAGGGAAGGCCGAACATGAGAAATGTCGGCATTAGGAGCAGTGGCGGGAGGGACCCCACCCCTTCTCAGACCTCGGGGTGTCCCTTTGTCCCGCAGCTGCTTCTAAAGCCCAAGTTCAGCAGCGTGGAGAAGATCAAGACCATCGGCAGCACATACATGGCAGCCGCAGGGCTCAGCAGCCCCTCAGGGACTGAGAACCAGGTACTGAGCTGAGCTGGTGGCCTCGCGTCCCAGTCCCCCACTAGGGGGACTCAGCAGGTCCCAGGCCCGTCCTATGAGGGAGGGGCAGAGGACCTCGCCGCCCAGCCTCCTGGCCGCCTGACACCCAGTGCAGGCGGGAAGTCGGGGCCGGGGACCCGCGGCCCCCGTGCGCAGCGCTCTGTCCCGCAGGACCTGGAGCGGCAGCATGCGCACATCGGCATCCTGGTGGACTTCAGCATCGCCCTGATGAGCAAGCTGGACGGCATCAACCGGCATTCTTTCAACTCCTTCCGCCTCCGAGTTGGTGAGGGCCCAGAGAGCGGGGCCCGGCTCGGGGAGGGTGGCTGGGCCCGTGCCTCCTGGCAAGCGCATGCTCAGGCCTGATGGTGCACTTCACTGTCTAGCGGGAAAGCCTTGAGAACGCCCTCTCGGTCTTGCAATGCTGGCGACAGGGCAATTACTCTTCCTTGGCATTCTGTTTATAAAGTTAGCTTTGGAAGTTGTGAGTAGATAGGAACAGAACCCTACAGAAAACGGAGAACCCCCAAATCACCTTCTGTAAACCTTACAACATCCTGAGAACAAAACCAAGTTACTGACCTAACTACCCCGTGTTAGCTGCAGGGCTGGTGCTCACAGCCTGTTTGTTCTTGGTTGGGAGATGAGCAGATGCTAGAAAAGTGCTAACCGCAGCCCAACTTCTGGAGCAAGCAGCCGGAAGAGGGCTGCCCGGGGGTGCCTCTCGTGCACCCCAAATGAGCACTCCTGTCACGGGCTTGGGAAGCCCCCTCTAGCCATTTCAGCTGTTGGTCGGTGTTTTCTGTGGCTGCTGCTAAGGGCAGAGCCTGAGGCTTGGCCTCCCTGACCCAACCGCAAATGTTCCCTCCAGGCATAAACCACGGGCCCGTGATTGCTGGAGTGATTGGGGCACGAAAGCCTCAGTATGACATCTGGGGAAACACGGTCAACGTTGCCAGCCGGATGGAGAGCACTGGAGAACTTGGCAAGATCCAGGTACAACCCAGCTGGGGAACCTATGACCACAGGGGGAGGAACTTCCCAGAGGCGCAGGGACCCGGGCATCGGTCAGCAATGTGACTCCAGCCCTGATGTGCTTGAGGGACACCAGACCCGTGTGCTGCTTGGGGCTGGTTTCTGCCTGACCCCCCACAGCAGGTGTTCTTCCTGCTTCCCAAGACTGTTGGCCTTTTCTTTTCAGGTTACTGAAGAAACATGCACCATCCTCCAGGGACTAGGTTATTCTTGCGAGTGCCGGGGACTGATCAACGTCAAAGGCAAAGGCGAGCTGAGGACTTACTTTGTCTGTACAGACACTGCCAAGTTCCAAGGATTGGGACTCAACTGAGGGCTTCTGGTAGGTGCAGAACATGCTGGAAGCGGATTTCCTTTCCTGAGGCAAGCCAAGGGGAGCACTCAGCCCCACGCCAGTCACAAAGGCATTCCAAGGGTTTGGCCGTCACTACCCCGGCAGATGACTATGTGGAGCTTCCTCGGATTTGTGCTAGAGGATTCCTGGGAACATGCATCAGACCCTCACCTGAGGCAACCACGGAGCCTTGCCACCCACAGGCAGCCAGGACCTCTGTGCCGTCCGAGTCTGCACCACAGCTTCTAGACAGCGTGGACAGGCTCACTCATGAGGTCTGGATGCTCAGTCCCCTCGGGGCTGTGGCGATCTCGGAGCATGAGCCATACATACCCTGCCTGGCCTGCGAGCTGCACACGCGGGCCCGGTCTTTTCTAGGTACAGAACTAGGACAAGTCGTCCAGGACGGGCTGGGTACTCCTTTCTGCCCCAGCGGATCAGCCACAGGATTCTGCATTGCTCACACAGGCATTTCGGTAAATAGAGCTGATAAGGCTGTTTTCAATCTGTGGTTTCATGCAGCAGGGAGGAAAAACCACAGCGGGCACCTGCTACCTCTTGTCATCTCCGGCGTGTCTGTTTTAAATGGCTATACTATTGGTGGAGGTTTTATCCTTTTTAATGAGTTCTTAGATGCTAGACAAAGTCTCTTCCCTCCAGCGTACTGTCTTTTTAACCACTGACACGGAAGGAGAACCTACCGTCCAGCGTCCGGGGCTTGGGCCTGGAGTGTGGCTCACGGCAAGAAGGCAGGCGGTGGCGTGGCCCAGGAAATGAGGCACCACCTCCTACCCCCTCCCCGACTGCTCCCCCGTGTGGGGCTCGCCCCTGCAGTCTTCCGCTAAATCTTCGCTTCTGTGGTGGAAAGGAATGGAATCTGTGCAGACAGGACGCAGGCAACCTGTAGCACTTCTTTTCTTTAGTCCTCACACCTAACTTGAAGAGCTTCAAAACGAAAAGCTTCTGCTCCACATGAGCGTGCAAAGAGGTTCCCGTATGTGGGAAGCCAGCCCGCTCGGAAATGCTGGGCTGGTCTTGCTCTGAACTGCATGAATCAAGGCGAGTGCGAAATGCCAGGTCCGCGAGATGCATCTCACAGCACTTCAATTTTCAAAGACTCAGAAGTTGGCTTGAGTTGTGTTTCCAGGTGAGAAGGAACCAAACTGCCCATTCCTTTTTCTGGATCAGCTTTGCTGCCTCATCAGCAGTGCGCACCCGGGGTTTCTCACACAGCTGCATTTCACTGCAGAGCAGGGATTCCCAGCTCGGGGTCCTCCGGGAACCCCCAGCCATTACAGGAAATCTTGCATATGGGAAGCTTCAAAAGCGGACACAGGGTTGCAGCCAAGGGCAGGGAGGACTGAAGCTGAACCCGCTGTCTGCTCGGGCCATGTCTGCGGCTTATCAGCCTGAGAAGGGGCTTATCTCGTTTGCCCAGAGGAGCCGGATGCGCTAGCGGCTGAGGCTTGTATGTCACTGGGAGAGAGATGAATGAATTACAGGAACTTGCTGTACAAAGGAATTTTATGGCAAAAATGCTGTTAAGGGATAACCTCACTTAAAAACTGCTTTTCTGCACCAACTTTTCATATAAAGGGCTGGTGTCGGGTGAGTACTACACTGCGACCCGGACACTTAAATCGGCAGTGACCAGGGCCGCTCAGCAGGGCTCTCCTCGGAGGTCAGGAAGGTTCTGTCATGGATACGATACCGGACACACCTAGGCATGCTGGGTCTCTCTGAGGTGGGCCTACTTCTACTCTTGCAATATTAAATTACTTTTTTCCTCCAGCAACAGAAATCCAGTCCTCTCTTTTTATTTCCAATTCAAACACGGTGCTCCGATAAGCACATTTTGGGAAGTTTTGAGTTTCTGATGTGCCGAGTATGGTGTGGAACGGACCCTAAAAGGCACCTGCAGTCACGTTTGCTCAGTGTGTTTTCCAGGGGCTCCTCACAGGTGTCATTCTGTTTGTTTTATGACAGGACAAGTATCTTTTCTAACACTGACCTTTCCTAGGGGTCACGGGCCGGCGTGAAGGGGGCCTCCCCCACTCTAGTGAAAGTCACACCTGAAGTTTTCTGGTTTACTCATTAAGAAAATTAAGTAAGATCATTAACCACTGTATACATGGTGTATATAATACGTCATGTCCAAAAACAGGTTTTGAGAAGGTACATCCGAATAACTAGGAATGACTCTGTATACTGAATATTTATAGATCTGTAACATTTGTTTCAAAATGTTATACTTCATTTTTATAAAGTACCAGTGTTTCTACTTTGTTTAGCCTTTCATATATTCAATCAGCAATTTGGAAAAACAAGTGTTTTGAATTTCAGTTTTCTTGGTCTGTTTAAGAAAATCACTGCCTGAATTATAATCGAAAGATTAAAATTATTAAACTCTAAAAAAACTTGATAAAATACATAACTGGGGGCGCCTGGGTGGCTCAGATGGTTAAGCGTCTGCCTTCGGCTCAGGTCATGATCTCAGGGTCCTGGGATCGAGTCCTGCATCGGGCTTCCTGCTCCTTGGGAGCCTGCTTCTCCCTCTGCCTCTCTCTCTCTGTCTCTCATGAATAAATAAATAAAATCTTATAAAAAAAATACATAACTGAACAATTTTGAAGTTCTTTTGGCATACGATTTTTAGTAGGTTTTTAAGACTGGGTCGTCTTGGAGAATCAGTTTTCCTTCACCCCACTTGTTCTTGCTAAATCTTCGTTTTTAAAGTCAGGAAAATAAAAACGCTTCCACCCGGCGGGGGGGCGGGGGAGATGAAGGGGCGGGGGGTCTTACAAAGCAGAGTTCCCTGAAGCAGGCTGCCACGTGGTGCCTGGTTATGGAAGAGAACCTCATGTCTCCTGGTCTCCTACTCCATTATCTGCTCAAGCAGCCAACCTTTGTATTTCAGATAAAAGTAGAGGACTCTCAGTTCAGGGGACACGCTGAGGCACAGGTGGCCCGGGAGAAACAGTAAACAGAAACGTAAACTTTCCTTTAAGCTCTGTGATTCCCTAAGTGACCTTCTCAAAAATGAAAAAAAATAAACCAAACAGGACCACCAGACGGGTTAGTACTATGAAACTCCTGGTGTGATGTTGGGGGGTTGGTTGGGGGAGAGAGAGGGTGGCATGGGGAGGTACGTCACCTCATCTTCTACAGGAGGACATCATTCCCATCAGGTATGCAGGGGACATACACTTAAAGTAATTTTAGAATCTACTAGTATTTGTTTTCATGGTATAACGATGGAAAATCTCACTGGATGGGGATTTTAGAGAAGCGTCTGAGCTCCGGTCCCGTGTGTGCCCTAAGGAAGTAGCGCTGTCATTCCGACCCACTGTGCCCAGGCCCACTCCGGATGGCAACAGGTCAGAGTCCGTCCTAGTCCTTCCTCACGAGGACCTTCTTTGAATAAATCATCTAGGTAAAATCTGTAAGTCGGAACTCTTTGGTTTAATTTCTTTAACGAGGAGTTCTGACAAGTGTGGTAAAATGAGGGAGTTCAATTATTTGGGGGCCTTGCTGCTTTAACGAAGGGTCCTGAAAAGGCTGTTTTATTTCCTAAGTGTTTCTCTATCACCTCAGCCCCGGGGAAAGGTCAAGAGCGACTCAGCTGACAGCACAACACAGCTCATAGTCCCAGGCTCAGCTTTATTACCTAAGACAAGTCCAATCTCTGGAACGTTAAAATTAACTGTTCCAAAGTTCAATTAAAAACACAATTTACAAATATTTTATATCTTCTGAAAAGCATCTCCAGGTTAAGAATGAAAAAAGTATGTACAGACTATATAATGAAATACCAGTGAGCTTCAAATCCCACTGGGTCCACACTCGGCAACGTCAGTCTTTCTCGGGTCTTCAAAATCTGAAAGGAAAGGTTACGGCCTCATTCAGCACTTTCCCCCTTTTACTTAAAAGGTAAAGGTATCATCCAGAAGAATAAGTGCTGACAGCCCTTCTTTACCAAGGTTAAAGACTAGATATACCACCAGGGTATCATTGTAGGGTTTTTTTGGCAAATGTGTCAAATCTTTATTTCCTTTACGTCTTGTCTAAAGAATTAATGAAAAGTTTTACAGCACCAACACGCAGAGACAAAAATCTTTCCAATATTACTCGAGGGGAGAGGACTGATGTTCCTTTTACTCACAACAGTCTCCGTCCTCCCAGACACACAGGGCACATACCTTCCGTTAAATCTACAAAGTTGTTTTCCATGAGGGGGGAGGGGATGGAAATCCCCATTGCTTTTCGAACTCCATACGTGCTGACAATGTCGCCTGGAGTGACTTGCTGCGCAAGTTCTTTCAGATTGTTGGTTACCTGTTCAGCTAGGGAGAAGAAAAGAAAAACAGTTCTAGGTGTTAAAATGTGGTTCCTTTACATGATAATAAACAAAAATCAAAAGACCAATAGGAAGTTGACCCTGGAACACCAGGGGTTGGAGCTGTGCTGGTCCACAGATACATAGATTTTTTTTGTGTGTGTGGATAAATACAGGACTGTAAACCTATTCTCTTCAACGTTAACATTTTCTTTTCTTTAGCTTTACTGTAAGAAACAGTATGTAATACATGTGACGTACAAAATACGTCTTAGTTGACTGTAGGTAAGGCTTCCAGTCAACAGAAGGCTATTACAGTAAAGTTTGAGGGGAGTCAAAAATTGCACGTGGATTTTCAACTGCGAGGGACGGGGGAGGAGGGAGGTCAGTTGGTACCCCCAACCCCCACATTGTTCAAAAAAGAAACCATCCATGGTTCACTTCAGCTCTGCTGACAGTGGTATCACTTCTCAGAAGGTTCTCCCTTTTAAGTATCCCCCGGTTCTCCTCTTACCGGAGGCGTAACATACCAAGATGCATTTCCCTGTAAGAGGGACCCAAGAGACAGATCATGTTGGGAGGGGGTCTGGTGCTCAGACGCTCGTTCTGGGCTTCCTGGAGCTCTCGGAGCAATCTGGTGGTCTCATCAAGTTTCCTCTGGAACATTTCAGCTTCTGTGTGGTACGAAGAAAAACACACTAATAAATAAATAAAATCTTTAAAAAAAAAAAAAGAAAAACACACTAAAGAAAACACGAACACACTTGTGTTTGATCTTGTGCAGTAAAGGGAGTCCTATGCTCTGGGGTTTTGCTACTTATTGGCTAGTCTTCTCTCCTCAATGAAATTAATACCAGAGACATGCTTCACTCTTCACAGAAGCACAGCCAGCCAAGATCTTCCTGTGGTGAACAGCTATGTCAATCTGGACTAATGTGACATTAAATTGTGACTGCCCAGGTCATGAAGTGACACACCTTCAGAGTCAAAAACTTCAACAGGAGCACCAAAATTTGTTACTGCTTTCAGTGCTGTGAGCCGGTCCTGATTACTGGAATCTAAACGCCCTGCTGGCTCTATTTCGGTAATCTGCTTTAAAAAACAAAACAAAACAAAAAAAAAGGAATTATTTGGGCTTGCTAGAATGAGAAATCATTAAGATGGTTTGTGTTTACAGGCCAAGTTATTCCACCTATTTACTTTGGAGTTACAATTTTGATACCTACAAAACCGTCTTCCCAGAATACTTGCGAAGTGCCATTCCCCAGTCCGGGCCAAACACCATCCACAAACACATACTTTCCGTTCCTGAAATAATGTGTCTTACAAAACACCCATCCTTTGTTCCATCTGGCAGCCACTCTAAAGATGAAAGGAACGAGAGCCTTGGTACTGCCTACGCCACGAAGAGCTTCTGGTTGACTGGGACGATGCCTCCTGTTTCCAAGGCTCACAGGCCATGCTTTGGCCCCCAGTGCGGATGCTTGCACTCCCACAGTAGAGCTCGAGCATGAGATACTTCCTGGGTCACCTCCCGGCCCCAAAGCCAGGCTGTCAGTATTACATGGGAGAAACAAAATCCTAAAATGGGTGGAGTTGTATTTTTGGAATGACGAGACTCAGAGTTTCCATAACCTCAACGCTGCTTTTGAGGAAGAGATGAGCCCAGATAACAAGCCACCAGAAATTAATGGTTCCATTTAGACACTGGGCATTGCATTCCAGATATTTATGTGAACCCCCGATCTCTCTACCTACTTATGGCTAAGAGTGTGTGGGGAGAAACTCTCGGTATATACTTATGGCTTGCCATCTGCGGGACCCCCACCACCCTACTTTTTACCCAGCCTCCTTTCCCATTCTCAAGATTTCTTGCGTTCCTGCCCTCTCACTAAGCACATGACCTTGCTGGAACCTCATTCCTTGCAAACATGGTTCTGTGGGTACCATTCCCACCTACATCTATCCTTCCTTGACCTCATCTTCAAGTTCTCCTTCCCCTCAGTTACTGGGGTCACATCCATCTGCCCTCACGTCCCTGCTTCCTCCACTCATTTAGCTCTCTGCCGCCTACCTCTGTCCCCATCATTTTGCTGACCCCGCTCTGATGAAGGTTACAAATGACAGCCTCCACTCTCCTCTTGCTGGGCTCCTTCCTGCAGGTCGTTCTTTTCGTGGTTCTTCTACCTCACCTACTGGGCTTCTCCAAGGTTCTGTCCTTCAGTCTTTACCCAGTGTTCTCTCTGGACAATCTCATTCACTTGAATGACTATAGTGAAACTCTACCTTTCCACCACCAACTTCCAGACCTGTACACCTGCAACCCAGATCTGGGAATCCCCTGCCACCCCAACAACGTCCCCAATCACCCGTGTGGGACGTCGAGTACAGCTTCTCTCCCTGCTGGAGGGGAGCTCCTTTCCCTACACTTTGATGGGAGCTCACGATGCCATGAGGTACCTCACACACCAGGTCCTGTGGACCTGACTTCTACTGTACTTTGTCTTTACTGTGTTGCCATGCTCGTCAGTGTTTTGCTCAGACAAGCCCCAGAGCTCTTTGGGTCCCCTCCTCCAGCCCCTCTCCCCTCCACGTTTCCTCAGAGCTTCCTGTCTTCTGGGGTAAAATCTCAGCTTCTCGGCACTGCCTGTAGCCTCTCTGTCGTCAGGGCCTCACCTGTGTGGGCCTCCCCACCTCCCCTCCTCTGCCCAGGCACCCCGCGCTCACACGCCAACTGCACTCTCTGCACACGGGCCCCTCCCGCCCACGTCCGCTTCTGTCACTATACATGCAGTTTCGGCCCCCTTCCCACCGCCTGCTGGGAGAATGTCTCTTCACCTTTCCAGGCCCAGCTGGCCCAGCACGCACTCTGTGAGGGCCGCCTCGGCCATGCAGAGCAGCTGGCCTCTGCAACCCGCACTCCTACAACATGTGCAGCATTTACACCGTGCGGTCCCCGGGGCTGGCCCCCAGGCTCCCATGCTCGTGTGCTGCCCTAGCTGCTGCCCCGCCCCCTGCCCCCTGCAGAGAGTGCTTTAATTTACGGAGATACGCAATAAATCATGCTCTTTTAAAACAAAGTTTTATCACTTAGGCCTTTTAGCTTATCCTCCATTTAAATATTTTTTATGAAGAATAAAATATAATCACCTCCATTTCTTTTGCTGGGTCAAGGGTCCTAGTCTGGCCTTCATCTTCTGGTGATGGCTAGAAGTATAAAGACAAGCAGCTTTTTATTAAGATATATTAAAAGATGTAAATATCAAGGAAAATAAAAAAAATATTAAGAGCTTCAAGGCAAGGAATAAGAATATGGATTACTGGAGTTTTTTTAAACCTAAAACAAGTTAGATATAATAAGTTACATTTTTTTTTTTTTAAGATTTTATTCATTTGACAGCGCGAGAGAAATAGAGCAGGAACACAAGCAGGGGGAGTGGGAGAGAGAGAAGCAGGCTTCCCGCCGAGCAGGGAGCCCGACGTGGGGCTCGATCCCAGGACCCTGGGATCATGACCTGAGCCGAAGGCAGACGCTTAATGACTGAGCCACCCAGGCGCCCCCATAAGTGGCATTTTGAGAGTATTTGAGTCAAGAGTACCTATTACTGGTAACTTCAAGAATGATCTGTGTCTGAGCAAAAAGCTATACATATATATATGAAGGTACCTGGTAAATAGCAGAGAAGTGCCTACTAAATGGAGTTGGTTTTCAATGACAGGTAAATCTATGGCAAGGAGAAAACAGGAGGCACTCTAGGGACTAATTTGCATTAAGAGAGCAATATTCTCAGATAGCAGAGGATTACCGTAAAATATTCAAATGCTATGGAGAATGTGAAAGCTTCCCATAATCCTAGCTGTCAGAGATCACGCATACCTAAACAACAGGCAAATGTATTGTGCCCGAAAATCAATAATGATGTGATTTTTTTTGAAAGGTTGTATTATGATTTTTTAACCAATTCCCAATTTTTTTATATTATAAACAATGTATCCTTACATGTAACTTTTTTTAATTTTCTAAGATACAGTCTGAGCAAACTGCTGGATCAGTGGACAGAGAAACTTTAGATCTGAAATCGACTGCCCTACCAACCAAATGAAAGCTATTCAATTTTAGCTCAAGACTATTAATTCAGATTGTTGGGAGGGTCAGAGGAAAAATATTTCTGAACAGATGAGAAGTGGCATGTTTTTTAGGTCACGTGAGAAAAGTCGTTCCTGCGCGAAGCCTGCATGTACAGCAATTCTCACTGAACGTGAGGTGCTGACTCAGCACTGCTGAGAGTTACCCCAGGGACTGGCAGCCACGTGCGGCAGAGGACAAGGTGGCAGCAGCCACAGCCCTCAGGAAGAGCTAGGACCCCCAGAGACACAGGGTTCTCCTAACTATGGTGACAAGGACATTCTGGAGCTCGACTCTCTTCTACTTATCAGGAGGAACATTTTCTGGTTCTAATCTTGGAGCTGAGGGTGTGAATTATTCCAGATGATGAACTATGTCCGACTGGACTGGAGACAGGTTACAAGTGTTAATAACAGAGCAAAGCGGAAGCTTCTTTTTTCCTTGCGGCCCCACCACTGTGTTGTTACTGAGTAATAAAGAAAAGAACATTCTCTATCATTTTAGTCAATTCCGTTCCAAGCCAGTGAGCGAGACTTCCTTTTTTGTTAGGGTACACAGCACCAGCTGACTTCTGAGTCGTCAACCCCATTCTGATTCCTACATTCCCAAGATTGGGAGATAATGACAGTCTCCTGGCCCTCACAGACCCTGGTAGCTGACTTACCCATTTCCGTTCATTGTCCTCCACCCACGGTCCCCACCCAGGCTGGCCTGGCTTTTCAGGGGAATGCAGCTTAGCTGTCACCCTGGTGACTCCCATGGTTTCATAACACCGAGTGACTAATGCTAAGAGCCAATAATAAATTACCCATTTCTTTAGCAGCCTTCTTACCATCTCCAACTCTTGCAGGGTTCTAGAATGACCTCCTTTTGTTAAAACATCCAGTAAACTGTCTGCCATCACATAGGGATAATCCTGGCACGTGGCCAAAAACTCATGGATGCTGAAAGAGAGTGTGTTGGGAAAGTCACTTCCATATAAATCACCTCCGTCAGCTGAATCTTCCTATCCCAGCCAACTGTTTCTGTCAGACACGCCTTAATTTACACGCCACGGTGTAAAATTTTCCATCTAGGTACAACACCCTATTTATATATTTACCTTTATCATCTTGAGCAAACTAAACAATATCAAGAACTCAGAGACATGAAATGCTCCTGGGGAAACCTTCCAAGAGAAGTAAGACTCTCTCAATGACGGAGGCTCCAGGGCTCAGTCCTGGACTTGCTCCTGCCCTTCACTTCCTCCCTAAGGTGACCTTATTCACCTCAGGACTTACATGTGGACTAAGAGTCTCCAGGTTACACCTCCAGTTCGGACCACACCCCTTGGATATACACGGGTCTATCAGTGTTTCAGAAGAACGTGGCATTCTGGATACTGAAGAATTGGTCACTCACCTGAAATCACTGGGAAGATCAGAGTCTTCCCCATAGGCTGAATAGATCAGATCCGAATCGTCCTTGCTGATATTTGCAAATGTGGAGTCATAATGCGGAGCATAAGAACTGTAGGGTCCGTAGTTCAAGTATAACACTGTGGACAGAAATCAAATACTACAGTACTGTTCTTTCACTTGCGTGTCAATCTAATTTCTGTTTTATTAAAGATCATTCCCTTCTAATTTTATTACCTCACTGACTGGCATAACAAATCCAAGGTAGCTATTTTCCCTCACGGATCCTTGGGAAGTCACAACTCAAGTGACTTTTTCCCCACAAAGGAGAGACAGAGGAAAGAAAGCACAAAATTCATTTTGAATACTAATAGCTGATTTTTCAGTTTCTTCCGAAGTTAATAAAACAGCTGATTCATGTTGCAAAACTAGCACCAAGAGAGTTAAAGAAATGGTAATTATGCTTTTCTCCCCGCCAAATGCTTGAGCGAGGAGAGAAACATGAAGCCTTACCTGGAGTGACTTTGTTCCTTTTGTCTTCCTTGAACCCCTGCAAAGTATTTACTCCAGACTGAAGCCTTCCAGTTGTCATTCCCAGTCTCACAGGGCAGTAGCCTGGTTCTGAAACAAGAGCAGGCCTGGTGTGGGAGGTGCACGTGATAAGGAGCCCGGGGGGCACTCTGTGGGCCGTCTGCACGCACACTGCTTCATGCGGTCTATATGACTCTGTCCAGGAGTCTGGGTGGCCCTTCGTACACCCATCTTTCACCCACGAAAATCTCAGCAAGGGAGGACTGTAGCCAAGACCTGAACCTGGTCCTTTTCATTATGCTCTACTGCTTCTTGTAATTCTTTATAATCACGTTGCATTTCACTTAAAAAAATTTAAGGATTTAAAGGTTGAAACTTTATTTTGATAGGAGTAAACCAGTAGAAAAGGTTAGCAAAAGACTAAGGAAAAACACCTGATTAAAGACAAGAACTCATAATCTATTCAGGAAAGACTGGTATCTACGAGGCATGCTATTCCACCCTGGAACAGAGGCTGCGGCCACAGGTGACCACAGTGATAAACTGAAAGCACTAGTGAGGAAGGTGGCACACCTAAATTGGGTCTTCTCTCCCTTTCAGCAAGCAGTCTGGAATTTGGCAGGAAGAAGGAGCTGAGAAGGAACAGGGGGCAAAGCCTGCACCTTAGACCAGGATGCTGGCTCCTTGGGGGCTGCTGCCATGTGCGGAGCCAGCTGGGCCTGGGCCACGCTGACCCTGCCTCTAGCAGCCGGAAATGCAAGGCAGCAGAGCAAGGGCACAGACTGCTGGACACACAAAAAGGGGCAGATCTTAAGGTGTCCCCTAAATCATTAGTTGCATCCCCTTCCCACCAAATTTCCACAATAGCTATACTAGAAAGCGCCATGTTCTCAGTCTGGCGGCACTTCCTTTGATCCAAGACCATATAAACTTCTACTATGCAAAGTTCGCATAAAAGCAAAAAGTGAGGTTTTCTACGCCCCCCCCCCCCCCCCGACACCAGTTCCTCTTCTTCTAAGTGAAGGAACTCCGCCGGCGTTTCAAGAGCAGAGTGCGATGCGCGAAGACACTGAGAGGCTCCCCGGTTAGCCCTCAAATGCATCCGGCTCTTCCCGGCTGCTTCGATGTCTCTTACCCCCAGCCCCTCACCCTCACTCACTTTTTTGGGACCAACCTAAGCATCACCTTGCTAAGGAATAAGGAAGCCTTCTCTGGCCCCCAGACACTAGATGGGCCCTTTCTGTTGTGTCCTGTCACAGCTGCCCTCTTCCAGGCAGACGAGCGGCAGCTCTTCACGCAGTGACTGGCGTTCGTGCCTCCACGCCCCACCCCACAGACAAGACGGGAAGGGACGCGTGCCTCCCGTTGTCCCCTATGACACACTGCGCTCCACTTCCAGCTCCCAGGCCTTGCCCGCAGCAAAACGGTTAAGTCCTGGAGACTGCTCCCTGAAGTGTCATCATTCGTCTCTGTATGCCCAATGCTTGCTCTTGTAACGGCAGCAGGAAAATGGGTATTTACAAAATAACATTCTCACCTTTGCTTATCCTGACACATGACTCCCTCCCCCTCAGATGAATGACAAAAAGTTCTTTTTCTTACATCAAATTTCAAACTGGAATCCCTATACTATCGCCCTTAAAATACCATCTGAGAAAATAAAAATATGACCGGGGTTTCTAAAGTCATGCTTCCCAACCTTTACCAACTTTCTACCAGCCACAGTGGAAGACAGGGTGTCGTTATGCATGTTATTCCATGACTACTAAGGTACTACAGGGCATATATATTTGCTCTAGTCACTGAAATTTAAAAAGCCAAATTTATTATGTTATAATAAGAGGGTTTTGAGATACCTCCTGAAATAACTGAGCATACACACATAGTCTCTTAGAGCCAGAGCTAGAAATTACGTCATTTTTTGGCTTTAATGGTGGGTCTGGTATTCCAAGGACTTTGTATTTTAAAGAACAGTGGATCTCTACAGTACCTGCTTTAAGATGAGGTAAAGCCGGGCTAGCTATTAGCACAAAATACACAATGTCTAGCCAAGTTCTTTGGGGATGACGATACAGTCGGATTGCTCAGTATCAGGCTTGCTGTTTTAAAATGTCACCCAGGCTACTGCTTGTTGCCAAACAGCAAGTTCATGCACATTCTGATCTGTGAACTTACCTCCTACAATGGTATCCACAGGATGGAGAAGCCCCAATGTTGTTGTTCCATCTGGTTTTCTCCTTTCAAATTCACACTGCAATGACCCAAAGTATTCAAATGTGGTACACTGTTTTATATTTACCACATTCATATGCAAGTACGTGTACATATATATATCTCTCTCTCACACTAGAAAGCCTTAAATTTAGCCAAACCAATATTATGAGTTACTAGTGTTACACTTGGATACTGACTTTCCCACCTCGCTCCATACACACAGTGGCTAATGGGCTGCAGAAATGAAGGTTAGGGAAACCTCAGGCTGGTAAAGAGCTGTGCGGGGCCTTTGGGCCCCTCCGCTCTGCCCTCCCTATTAAAAAAGGAAGATACTGGAGACCAGGGGAGGGGAGTGACCTGTCGAAAGTCACGTATTAATCCATTTGGTTTTAAAACCAATGTGCTAAACAATGATTTCAAGAGACCAGAGTATAAATGTTCATTTTCCAAGTTTAGAACACATTAACATCACTAAAATCCAGTAACAGAGGAAAAGATTCATTATGTACTTTACAAATTATTATAATTTTCTTCTCTGGGTGTTGTACTGAACAGCTCTTTGGCAGGTATGGTATGGGTTAAAAGTGCACAAGCAATCTGAAAACTGCAAGCCCCAGACAACCAGACAGTAGGTAGTGAAAAGAATGAAAAAGCCCCGTCACCTGGCTATTAACAAGCCGCCTGGTCAGCTTTCCTCCGGATTCCTTAACGATGCGGTCAATCTGCTCCTGCTCTCTTTCTAAACTATTGCTCTTACATTTATCTTCAAGCATATCTTTGTCTTTCCTGAAAACATACATTAATACTAAGTAAAAAAAAAAAAGATAAGATGAAAACATTAAAATGAATTCCAAAGAGGAGCACAACTCAACCGGAGGCACTTGCCTTACGGTCGCCAAGTACAGCTTTGTTCCTCGGGGGCCCGGGAGAGCCCGGAGCATGCTCATAGCCAGGCCAGCCCAACAGCCTGCTTAGCTCTCGCCTTTGTGTGTCCAGTGCTATTTGTCTTGAGCATTTTTCTCAATACAGTCACACAAATGGACTCTACCTCAAACATATTTTGAAGGGGGAGGGACACATCATTCTCTTTTTAAAGTCCAGTTTCTAAATTTAAAATGAAATACATTTGGGGGCGCCTGCGTGGCTCAGTCGTTACACATCTGCCTTTGGCTCAGGTCATGATCCCAGGGTCCTGGGATCGAGCCCCACATCGGGCTCCCTGCTCAGTGGGAGGCCTGCTTCTCCCTCTCCCCCTGCTTGTGTTCCCTCTCTCGCTGTCAAATAAATAAAATCTTAAAAAAAAAAAATTTGAATTGTACAAATCTTAGAAATACAATAAAAATACGTCACAAGTTTACTCTCTTTGCCTTACACCAGCAGAAATCCAGCCTACTCACTAGAACCCTCTTTCAGAGTTGACAGTGAGATGCGGGGCCTCAGGGCTGCTAGTGAGTCAGTGGTGTGACCAGGTGGCCACAGCTGCGTCCGGCCATGCCCGGGGCTGCCGGGGGGGGCAAGGGGGGGACCAGTACTGAGTTATCGCTCCTACCAGGTGATGTCTGGTGGAAAACACGCACACACCTCAGCAACAGCCCATCTGTTTAGGAAGTAGCTTCACCTGTAAATTTACGGTTTCAACCCCTTTATGGAATGAGGTAAAAAATACAGATTTTTTTCTTAAACAGAGTTCTACTTCAATAAATTTCACTAATAATAAGTCCCTAAAGATAATTTATTGGTTTAACTACTTTCATAAGAATACACATTCAGAACTGTTTTCTGAACTATGTTTAAACAATTGCATATAATGCTTTGTAGGAGAAGACGGGGATCATTATCACCGAAATGGACTTTCATGCCAAAAACCAACCAACCACGGGTAGACCTCTTCTCAAGGCAGGCACTGAACCAGGATTTTTCCCGCTTACTGGTCTGAAAAAGATAGTTTAACTTAAATATTCCAAAGATTTTTTTACTTTTTGTTTTCTTTATTGGGACTCTTGAAGGCTTGCGCTTCAGTATCTCCAGAGTCTTCCCTTTCTCTTGGCCAGCAGCCGCTGTCCTCCCCACTCTGCGAGGTGTCTGTTCTATCTTTCTGCTTTCGACTTTTTTGCAAGTCTGCCATGAATTCTATGCTCTGCTTCAGGCTCTGAATTCTCTCCTAAAAATATTCAAGAATAGTCTCATTGCATATTTGTCATTAATTTTTAAAGTGATGCATTTCTTTCTCACAATGTGAGTTTGCACTTACTCTGTCATTAACTAGGGAAGAAAAGCAATTAAATGTAATTATACCAAGAGAGTATGTTTGGGAACCAGGGCAATACAGTCTATTCCTTCAATTCAGATAATTTCCAACATAAGAGAATGCTTTTTAACTTGACTACATCATCAAAACGTTCATAGAGGAGAAAGCATGAATAAATACTAAGTATTCTTTGCAGTACTAACTTTAAAAAGGAGAATTTAGTTTAATAGCATGTTTAAATTTTGTATTTAACAGAATGGCTTATCTTTTGAAATTTAAGAATTATCAGGTATTTCAAAAGCTAGAGGATGTGAACATGTGAAGTACCCTTACACTCTGGTATCCTAGAATAACCACTGAGGACGCTGGCATTTTTCTCTGTGTGAAAACAACATGCTTCCAGGAGAATAAAAGGTTGCTAGCACAGTTTCTTTCCCAGAAAGCATAATGTTCTTACCAAAGAAGTCTTGTTTCTATTTTGTGAAACACGTACTTAATTTTCCACTGCATTGATATGCTGTGAAATTTTCTTTGTGGTGAAGGGCTTGAGGTTTCTGGAGGCACATTTGTTTCTAGTGACTTCTGCTTTTTAACTCTGAGCACTGTTACTGGATAAAATATGGAGTGCAGTCTCCTTAGGGCTGCATGGCAATGCCAGGGAAGACTTTTGCAGAATAATAGAAACTGAGAACTGGAAAGGACCAGAGGTCATTCAAATAAGAACAACATAGCCCAGAAATGCTAAATGCCTCACCTAAGGTCATAGAACCAGTGACGAAGCCAGGGCTCTGGGGTCCCATGAGGGGCCCTGTCTCATCACACTGCTGAATTAGCAATGCAGACCGTGAGAGCCTCCAGAACGCGGACCTGCTATTTTTACTGAACTTTTATTTTAAGGTAGTCTTATTAAAATTATCCAAGTAATATATTTCATTGTAGACAAAGATTTGGGTAGAGGAGAAAATACAAACCTTGTTTATCATTATGCCAGTATTTCTCTAAGCATTACACATATTGGCTAATTAGAATTATACTGAATATTTGGTAACATGAATTTTTTTCATTAATAAATTACAATCATTTTCCCTCCATATCATTCAATACTCTTTAAAATGTTTTTAGTAAGTGTGTAGTATTTTATCCTGCGTACCATGGCCTAATTAATATTCCCCTATTAGACATTTAGATTATTCCAAGTTTCCACTATTACAAATAAAAGTCTCATGAACGGCACTATAACTAAATCTCTTCAAGAATCTCTCCTTAGGATAAATTCCCAAAAGTGATACTGTATGTTAACTATATTGAAAAAAAAAAAAAAATTCCTAGAAGTGGAAACACTAGGTCATCAGGCTTTTGATATTTACTGCCAAACTGCTCTCCAGAGAAATTTTATCAATGTATATATCAGTGTTTGAAAGTTTCTCTGAATCCTTATCAAACTGAGTAGTATTTAAAAAAATTTGCCGATTTAAAAAAAATGTCTTATTTTAATACATACTTAAAAAATATTAGTGAATATGATTATCTCTGGAACTTTTTATCGGCCATTTGTGTTTTCCCTTGTGTACGTCACTTAGGTAATTCCTTACCCAGCTCTATCTCTAGTACCTAAATCAGAAGCTCGCACACTGCAAGTATAAATGGTGTTAAATGAATGGGCTTAGATCATGAAGTTCTCAGTTATCTTTTTATTTCCACTCTAGAATTTTATAAAATAGAACCTACATTAAAAACATTTTGAAGTTTTTAAAAACGTAACACACACAAAATGAAAAGAATTAGAGAAATCTTCTAAATTTCAACACAAATCATTGGAAAAAGCTGGGTTTCATTTTACCTTGAAAGTCTTTTTTTTAAAAAATAATTAAGATGTCTCCAAATCAGCATACTATTTATCAGTCCTCAATTTTACAACATTAAACGGCTGAAAGGGCTGGACTCTGCCACGCGGGTGCTTACACACGCATCAGGCACGGCCGCCTGGCCGCCAAGGTCTACCGAGGCGGAGCAAGGGCGCACAGCCTGCCAAGGTCACTCAGCGTCTCGAGGGCACAGCCAGGACTTGAACCTTGATTCTAAAGCCACCATGCTACAAACAGGAGTTTGTACTATTTTGTTTGTAGTATAATGCAGCATTCTAGTATTTATCTAGGAGATCAAAAAAGTTATTCGACTACTTCCATTCTTTATAAAAATGTCTACCAATAGCCACTATTTTGTGTGTCAATGAAAAAAATGATAAATGACTGCTCTACAATCTTTACACGGAACATTCAAAACCAGTGATCTTTTAAAAAGACACCATTCATGGAAGGGTGTGCTGGGCTCCCTTGGGAGTACCGCTATCAGAAGAGTTAACTCAAGAAGATCTAAATTTAAACATTTAAAAAATCACTGTTGTAAGGATCCCTCCCATTTAGGGTGGAGAGAACAGTCAACAGGAAGCTATAACACAGGATGGGTAGGGCTCCTCAACAGGAAGAGATCTGAAAAAAAGGAAGACAACAGAGAGAGAAAAGGGAAGGTGGAGAAGAAAGTTTATTTTCTGTACTTCCAGCCATCCCACCCCCAGTAAAATTCAAGAGATACTGTAATCTTTTGCATGTTATATTAACTACATTATTTGAAAAAAAAGAAGATAATGGTAAATCAAAGTTGATAAATTTACTTGGGATACTGCAAATTCAACTTTCTCCCAAAAATTTAATGTACATATTGTGGAGTGACTAAAGACTACATTTGCGGGATGCACTTTTATTTCAAATGTAATTTGTAGATTTTTAAACCTGGAATATGGCGTGGGTCTGGATTCTGAGTCTTCCTGCAAAGAGTGGGATAAACATTTTATAGTCCCCTTTCCTTTGTAGATTTTGCCAAAGATGGGTACCTGGTTTACATTACAGTTTTTTATGTCTATAGGAAAGGGTAGGAACTGATGCTGTCTGTCTGAATATTAGGAATGCAAGAATACTCATCAACCCAAATGCTTTTCTTTGCCCAGTTAAATGGATCTGAGAATCTCTTAGAGCCAAGCACACACTCAGACATCTGCACACCAAGACAATTCTTTAAAACTGTAATACAGATGGTCACTGTAACAAGTGGGAAACCATGTGCATCTACACATGACTCATTCCTACTCTCCTATAACTCCTCTGAGTCTGGGCCCAAGCTCTTCATTCTGATTTCTTTCTCATTCTTCCTGTCTTATACCTCCACTTGTCTCTTCTTCGAAAAATCCCTCTCCTGCCTTGCTCTCCTTTCTCGTAGTCTCCTGCCTACTTAGCTCTTAATGAGAGTCAGCACCCTAACGCTGGCAATTATCTTGGGAGACTGCACTTTAAACCTTCTTTAAACCACTTTAAACCATGTCTTCTCCAGACATGAGAATACCGAGGCCCAGCATGGTTCATGTCCTGCCCGAGGTCCACAAGCTAAAACCAGAACTCCGACTTCCTGCCAGGATCACCTCCGTTAACTTCCCATCCTATTCAGAGCCATGAGTAAAACCTCAAAAGACACGACTTATCTTGTGAACTCTCCTCTTCTCCCAGCAGGTGCACAGCGAGCCCCTCAATTCCCCTCATCCCATCAGCGGTTGTTCTGAGACAGCACGTGTTCTTTTCTGCCACTAACCTCTCTTCTGAATAAACTGTCATGTTTATGCCGTCTCATGAAGCTTGATGATGAAGTGTCCCTCCCACCTCAGCCACATTACTATGGTACCAGTTCTGGCCCTTCCAGGAGGAGTGCTCCTGCAGGGAGGTGGCAAAGAGCAGGGTACTGCTCACTGACATTTTCTTTGTCCTGGAAGGAGTTCCTGTGCTTCACCATCAGAGTCCATCCTTCAAAGGGAAGTAGAGAGCTTTCCCCCCAACAGGCCTCATAATTCATCTCACCAATCTTATCCTGGAATTCAGGGTGATGTTTCTTTCACAGCAAATATAAATCCATCTGGTGACTAACCAATTCAACAGCCTCTAAATAAATAATTAGTACTTATTTGTATCAATTCCAAATGAGAATTTCGTGTTTTAATTTTCTTTGTATGAAAACTTTTTTCATTTAATATTTCCTACTTTAATATAATCCGCCTATAAAACTAGTACTGTACTGGATCTCTATCACTCTAACCAAAAAACAAAGGTATACAGATTTTATAACAGTTACTATTTATGACAAAGAATTTCCTTTACCTGGCTAAGAATTTTCATCCCTGAGTGCAATAGCTTCTTTGCAGCTTTATAATAAATGGTCTCGGGTTTGTTGTAAATCATAGCATTAGTACACATTAGTTTGAAGTTATCCTGCAGAGAGAATATTAAGGAGAAAAATGCATTTAAAACAAAACAAAGCACCTTCTTGTCCCTGTTTGATGAAATCATACAGGTCCTCGAAAAATTAAAAAAGATAAAACAAAAACCCTATCCTTTTATTTCACTGTTTACTAAACAACATTAAAGCAATTTAGTGTGTTTTAAGACTAACTAACAAAAGCAGTACTGCTAAGTTAATTTAAATTTTGTACTACATTCCTTTCCAAATTCTTACATTTTTTATAATGAGCAACATAAACCCTTAGATCCCAAGATGAAATTTTTAAATGGATTTCTTCACTATAATCTTACTGTACACAAAAAGAATTGGAAGAAAATACTTCTATTTAATAGAATAATATTTAAATTTTTTTTTTAGAGAGAGAGAAAGCAAGCAAGAGTGGGTGGGGGGAAAGATTAGGGGAATGGACAGAGGAGAGGGAGAGAAAATCTGAAGCAGGCTCCTCACGCAGTGCAGAGCCTGGCTTGATCTCATGACCCCAAGATCATGACCTGAGCCAAAATCAAGAGTTGGACCTTTAACTGACTGAGCCACCCAGGCGGCCCTATAGAATAACCTTAACTGAGTTCACGTAATTAAAATATTACTCCTAGTTTTAAAACAAACATCTTAAGTTTCCATTTATGAATTAAATAATTTCAAATCTTTTTTTTTTTTTTAAAGATTTTATTTATTTATTTGAGAGAGAGAATGAGATAGAGCATGAGAGTGGGAAGGGTCAGGGGGAGAAGCAGACTCCCTGCTGAGCAGGGAGCCCAATGTGGGACTTGATCCCAGGACTCCAGGATCATGACCTGAGCCGAAGGCAGTCGCTTAACCAACTGAGCCACCCAGGCACCCAATAATTTCAAATCTTGATGAAAACTGTGACAGGGCTAAATTATCACAGTATTTTTTAGGAAATTCAAATTAACTGAGCAAAAATGTTAAAATATTTACACTAATTTTAAGTGTTTGGATACTATCATAAGCTAAACATAATTTGCAGCATGCTGCAAAATCATGCCAATGTGAAATAAACCATACAACCTCAAAGAGTTGGAACATGTAACCAGAGTAGCCAAATTATCAAAACTGTACTTTTAGGTTAAATTTCAAAGTACCTATGTATGCTGGAGAGCTCAATTCCACTGCATAGTTTCATGATTAAGTAATTTTTTACACTGTATAAACGTGGCAGTGATTATGCCACGACCTGAGTTAAAATGGTAAAAATCCAACAAAAAAAAATTCCCCCTAAACAAATTCCTCCTCCATATCCAAAACAAATATTCAAACCCCACTATTTAATAAAAAGTGATGACAGCTTAGGACACTTAAATGGAACAATAGGCAGACTTAGTATTACCTGAAAGCGTATGAGAAGACGGACTCAGGGGTCACAAGAAGTCTGGTATTAAACTTAAAGTGGATGAAGTACATGTGGATCCTTATCCCTGGTCAAGCCTCTAACCAATAAGAATTTGCTAGGTCCTGGATCTTTCAGAACGTGATGAAAGCCATGCATCCACTCCTCAAGCATATATACACACACCAAGTTGAACACAAACTTTTTAATGTCATTTTAGCAAGTTCCCCTTAAAGGCTCATCTCTGGCTTCCATCCAGAGGACCCCAGGTTAAGGGCCCTTGCTATAGATTTTCTGAAGAGCTCCCATTCCATTAAGAATTATTAAATATGTATTTTGGGAAACAGAGGCAAGAGAGGGAGGACATCAGATGACTATTACTTATACCAAGGGACCACTGGTCTCTAGCTGGCAAGAGAGTACTGGATTATTCCACTGATCTGATCTGTTAAGACAATTTTTAGATTCCATGAATCTTAACTGTCATGTGCTAGGCTTTATTGGACTTTGGGGGTAATGGCACTTGGTCACTCAAAAAGCTAAATGACCTTTCTGTATACTTTTCAAGTAATTAAAAAAAAAAACCTCAACAGCCTAACGAGCTGAATAAGCTAATTAATATTACATCAGGCTATTGATTTTTCCCCAAAGGAAACACAGTAATGTAGAAAACTCCAAAAATGAAAGTATTAGTTTATTTCAATTACAACAAATCTTAATTATCATTTGTGCAAAAACACTTAGGGGGGCACATTTCTATTCTCTTCTGTCATCATAAGAGAAAGATCAGAGGAAAACTGTTCACAAAAAGAAAAAAAAAAAACCCTGTGAAATTTTTTTCCATTAAGCAATAAGAAGGTCAGAAATATGCTGAAATAAACCATTCTAGCCTAATTTTCACCAGGTGAGAAACTGGGAAAGTTTCCATTTCTCTGAATACAAGAGAATGTAATTCAGGTTTCCAGAGTAAGTAGAATGTTACCTATGCATTCAAATGAACAGTAAAGATAGAATTAAATGCTGGTTTTATTCATAAATCTCAACTGATCAACATGTGGATTTAAAAAAAAAAGGCAAAAAGATAATCTGTAACTGATTAGGGTCTAGTACTTAGATAGATCAGGTGACTACTATAGCGTTCATGCAGAAAAAATAAAGGCAAAATAGGTATTATCTAAACCAGTTAAGTTTGGGTGGTTTGATACAGAGAAAAATTAAAACAAAACAAAACACACTGTTCCTTTCTTTGAAGGTCAAAATGAAAAGTATACTGCTGAAATCAACATATACCATAACTACTTAAAGATGGAAAAACTTCCACTGTAACATCGGGCACACACATCACCCTCTCATGCCTTATGGGTTCTTCACTCTTAAGTTTTTAATTTCATTCCTCTCTTTTGAAGAAAATATGCTCAACAAATATAGCCGAATTGAGTTCAGGAAGCAACTGACTTTCATCAAATAGAAGTGTAATTAAACTTTTACTATTTCTGGACAAGACTTATCCTCTATTGGAGAGACATGCTACACCTTAGCTGTCTAGAAATAGAAAAGGAAACTACTCCGTCGCAACTTTAAGTATCAATTTTATCTGTACTGGTCTGAAATGAAAAATGAGACAGAGTGTAGAACATATGAAATTCAAATTTTTCTAAAACACCCCCAAATAATAAAAGACAGCAAATGGATTCGTTTGTCCAGTTTTCTATCACGTGACATTGGTGCTCAAAAATGTTTTCTGAGACAGAAAAATACAAAAATTTTGGATATTAAAATAAACTTAATTCTCTACAAAATAATAGGTCAATGAGAAAATTTCCTATTATCAGATATGCAGATTTCTACCAAGACTGTGTATACACAGAATCCAAGAGTTCAACTCTCAACTGAATAATTATGTTACTTTGTATTACAGGTCAATTTTCCAATCACAACATAAATAACTATAGTTACCTTCAGTTCTTCTATGGACTGGTAATCATTGTTCTTAATCTTTTCTTTCATGGTACTAAAATCCATTGGGTGCTTAATGATCATGGAGTAGCCGGGAGCAATAAAATCAGTCACAGGAAATGAAAAGAAAGCACTTGGGTCTTTTCTGTGAAGATATGAAAAAGGCAATTTTATTTCTACTACAAACAAATCTACTGGTCTAGGAGCAGAAGTCACAGGAAACATTTCAGTGTAGAAAGAATCTGTAGTATACTAACATGCTCTTCACTGCAAGTTGAAAGAATGATTTTATTTTTTTAAAAATTTTATTTATTTATTTGACAGAGAGAGAGAGAGGGAGAGCGAGCACATGCAGGAAGAGTGGGAGAGGGAGAAGCAGGCTCCCCACTGAGCAGGGAGCCCAATGTGGAGCTCGATCCCAGGACCCTGGGATCATGACCTGAGCCAAAGGCAGATGCTTAACTGACTGAGCCTCCCAGGTGCCCCTGAAGGAGTGATTTTAAAGACTCATAATAACAAGGTTAAGATGTTTTAATACTAATCCGTACCCTTAAGACAGAGAATCTTTTAAAATATGCAGCCTAATTAATCGGTAGCACCTCCTACACAGGGAAAAATGAAACAAAATAAAAGATCTAAGACTAACTAACTAATGTCTGGCCTTTGGGAGATAAACACTATGTACTTTTATCAACCATAGGGGAAAAGACAGAAAGAATAACTATAAATGCACATCTGCAATCTTCCATCCTGATTTATAACTGTAAGGTTGGATTCTTGGTGGGCCACAGAATTCACGTGAGTATCTAGATTTTCTTAATCAGTGGACCCGACTTTAGTGTGTATAGGAGAGTACTCAAAAAACTGACATTAAAAAGGTCCTCATACTACCGCCAAACTTAAGAACCAGTGCTTTCTATTGTAGGCCCTCAATTCTGGCTGTGCAATTCTGCTTTAAAAAAAATTCCAGTTGTGGCGGGTGGGGAGGTGGCGGCTCACCCTAGACTCACTACATCAGAATGTCCTGGGAAGGAGGGTTCGTCCAGGCACCGGTACTTGCAGGGTTGAGTACTGGTACTGCAGTATTTGGCACTGGTAATTCCAGTACTGACAGGGTTGAAAAACATCGCATATGATTAGGTCACTAGATTGATTTTTTCTCTGGAAATTTGGCAAACCGAAGTTTCTTACTCCAAATTATCGTAACAATAAAAATGATTTAAAATGTAGTAGTAGGAGCAACTTTTAAAATGTATTTACCACATGCAGGCCCTATGGTAGGTGCCTGATGTATTTTATATCTAATCCTTACAAAAGCCATCAAGGTGGTGGCAGCCTCACTTAGAGAGATGGGGGAACTGGGGCTCAGAGGTCAAATCTTTTGTTCTAGGTCATAAATCTGATAGAAGAGCTGGAATCTAAACTCAGCTATTTGTTCTTCCTTACAGGATGCCTAGGTGGTGAGACCAGAAAAAAAAAATAAGCAAAAATACCCAGTGTGTCCATAGTAGTTACTATGAGTAACAACACTGATCATATCTGGAGGACTTCTTCAGAGCAAATCATCTACCATCCCTCCCCCCCCAGAATCAGTCATTTTAACAGAACCCTAATCAACTATACCGTTCATCAGCATTTGGGCTGAGCCTCAAGGATGATGAATACACTAAAGACCATTCAAAAAATGTGGCTCTGGGTTCTAATTCCCAAAACGTTCTGAGAAATGTCAATATCCTTGGACTAAGAGGACCTTTTTTTTTTTTAAGATTTTATTTATCTGAGAGAGACAGACAGACAGAGAGATGGCACAAGCAGGGGGAGAGGCAGAGGGAGAGGGAGAAGCAGACTCCCTGCTGAGCGGAGAGACCGATGTGGGGCTCGATCCCAGGACTCTGAGATCATGACCTGAGCTGAAGGCAGATGCTTAACCGACTGAGCCACCCAGGCGCCCCAATGAGAGACCTTGTTAAGTGGATTTCTTTTAAGTTGACATCATTAAGCTATATCCTGGTCTTATGTTACAAAAAATAAAACTTCAAAGGCAGCCAAAACACTTTATAATCATACATTCTAATAGAGTCAGAACACCTACCATTTACCTGTTCATATTTGGAGACATGTAATGAATGACTTATTCAAGGGCAAAGGCTTGAGATGTAATTTTCTCAATTATCCTCTAACACCAAAAAGGGAGGGAGGCCACTAACTTCTCATCTTAACTGCAAAGCTGGACAGGTGCTGAATACAGAGAGCACAAGAGGCTTTAACTTACAAAATGATTTGTAATCTGTTCTGGGTTGACACAGAAGGACAACACAGTGAGAAGAAAGTTCACCATAAGAATGCAAGCCCTCCACCCATGAATCCTCTGCAAATAATGTCTCTGAGCTGAAAATTCAAATTCTGAGTAGAGACAGGTATCAAAAATATGTATTTTAATAAAGATGGAGTTACTCTTTTCCCCTTTATGAACTTAACATTGGTTTAATCTAGATACTGTAATTTTTAGAACAAATTTTTGCATGTAAGAGAGGGTCACAAATCCTCTTTACTTTGTTTCTTCTCCCAGACTTAATAATTACTGAATATTCACAGCACAATAAGCACTGAACAAATATATAGAAGGTATTTTCATCTATTAGCAAAATGAAAATAGCTGTATTGTTTATTCCTGGTTTAAAGCTTTAATATCAGAAGTTACTTTAAAGAGAAATTTGCCATTAAGAGTATTATGTAACACTCTTCAAGTTGCCAGTTAAACCAAAGGAGAACATTTAAAAGTCTTCTTAAAGTACTTTCTGCTGCCAGGCAAAATATTTATCATCCACTTTAAAATCAAGTACATTTGGATTTAGGCCACAAAATGTGGCTTTAAATAATCAAAAATAGAGAAGTGGTTTGGATCCTATATTTCCCATTTCAATTTCCAAGTTATAAAAATGTTGGAAAAAATATTTACCTCTGTAATTGTCTCATCAGTTGATTCAAAGCTTCTTGAAGGGGTGTCTGTTCTACTTCTAAAGCAAAGGAGAAAGGGAAAATGTTTTCAAAAGGAAGATTCTAGAGAGTATTGTTTAGCTTATTTTCTTTATGAGTTACTTCATACCCATCATTAAATATCATACAAAAATTCCATTTCTCTTATAAATATACTGAAGTATGAGAATATCAATTCAAAACTGAAGCTACTTTCAAGCTCTTATGCAGCAACAGAAAAAAGAAAATTAAAAAAAAAATTAAACAGCTTTTAAAATTTAACTTAAAAACTAAAAACCCACTTTCCCTGGCTACAATCCTTAAAATAATTTCAGCCTCCTCATTCAGGGACGTTAATTCAGAGTTATTCCAACCTTCTTGTTTGGCTAAAGAGCTTGTGAGAGGCTTCTCAGGAGGCAAGTCTAATCTTACAGGGGTCGGGCACTGGAGGTCTTTTTCTGCCTCATTCTCCACACGGTCCCGATCTCGCTTCTTTTTATCCTCCTAAATGGAACAAAGGGAAATAATTTAGAAATACTTCAGAATTAATACCTTTAAAATAAACAACACTCATTTCACTGAAAAAAACCCCAAAACAAAAAACCAAGACATCACTCAGAAGATTCTAAGTAATGAAATCTTAATGTATTTTACTGCCATCTACTGGAAAAGGAGTGAACAACAGTTCATACAGGGGTGAGGGAGTATTGCTTCTGTATCCCAGAAATAACCAAATAGAAAAATAATACTATTCACAAAAGCAAGATAACATACCTAGGAATAAATCTAATAAAAGTTCCCAATACCCTTTGGGAAAAATGTGAAACATTACTGAAAGGTCATTGTGGAAGACCTGAATAAAAGAGATATACCATGTTCATGAACTGAAAGACAGTCAATTCTCTCCCAAGTAATCTATAAGTAAAATGTAATTTCAGCGAAAATTGTAAGACAGAATTTTTCATGAAATCTGACAAGCCAATCATAATTTATCTTGAAGAATGAATCACCAAGAATAATCCACAGTTTTGAAAAAAATCACAGTAAGATGTGTCTTGTCAGATAATATTCGTATAAAGTGATAATAATTAAGACAATGTGGATCTGACACGGGGACAAACAGACCAACATATAGCGTCCAGAAACAGACTTGTGCACATAGAAAAGTCTTGTTATATCAGGGGTGGCATTATAAATCAATGACAAAAGGGCAGTGCTGGGATAACTGGTTATCTACATGAAAAAGAAAATAAAATTAGATCTCTACGTCGTATCATACACAAAAGGAAATTCCAGATAGATTAAAGACTTAAATGTACAAAGCAAAGCTTTAAAACTTCAGATAAATATAAAGAATCTTTATGAACCAAGAGTAGGGAAAGATTTTCTTACCCAAAAGCAAAGCCAAAAGACTAGCTATGGACTGAGATAAAGTACTTGAAACGCAAAAAAACTCATATAAAGTATTACCAAAAGTTAAGTAAACAGCATTTATTCAGGTAAAATTCAGGTAAAAAGGAAAGTGGGTAGAAAATGGGTAAAGGATATCACAGGTAATTCCTAGAAGAAACCTGAAATGTCAAAAAACATGAAAATTAGCTCAAGCTCCCGAGAACTCTGGGTATTGTAAATTTAAAAACTAGAAGGCATTTCATATCTGATTGGCAAAAATTAAAATGTCTGAAAATGTCAAATTCTGATGAAAATGTAGAGAAATTGGGCTCTCATACCTTATGGATGGGTGAGTAAATAGGTATAACCACTAGGAGAACAATTAACAATATCTAGTAAGGCTGACGATGCCTTTAACCTACTTCTCAGCTCTTCTACTGGGCATACACCCTAGAGAAACTTCCTTTCACACAGTATACATGAAAGACAGGTGTAAGAATATTTATTGCCACACTCTGAAATAGTAAAATACTATGAACAATCTAATGTCTACCAAAAAGAAAATGGATTAATAAATTATGCATATTTACACAGCAGGCAGAATAAGCAGAAGTTACATTGTATCAAAATGTATAATGTTTAGAAACATAATTTCTAGAGACAAAAGTTGAGATTGTTATCAGTTGTGTAGTGTAGTATACACACACAAATGTGTAAGTGTATATTGTTCACAGATCTATGTAGAAGTAGTAAAATTACAAGAACAAGTATGCAAGTGATGCACATGAAACTCATGATAATGGTTCGCTCTAGGGCAAGAGAGAGAGGATTGGGATTCTGGAAGAATACACAAAAGGCTTCATCTTGATCTATACTCTAATTTTTAAAAAATTTTTATTGTTATGTTAATCACCATACATTACATCATTAGTTTTTGATATAGTGTTCCATGATTCATTGTTTGTGCATAACACCCAGGATACTCTAATTTCTTAAACAACAACAACCACAACAAAAATTAAAAAAACCCAAAACCAAAAAAATCAAGCAAAAGGTACAATGTTGAGATCTGCTAAAACTGGGTGGTTGGTATCCAGGTGGCAGTTTTATCACTGTTTTATTTTAAATCAAATTTGTAATAAAATTGTCCAAAAATGTCTATTTTATGCCTTTGAGAATTAAGATTCTCAACAGGATCTTATCAACTCCAAAACTATTTTCTTGGCTTACGTCCTCATTTATTATCCTAGTATCTAGAGCAGTCAGTGGTTCTCAAAGTGTGCTCCTTGACCAGCACCATCAGCTGGGAAATTGCCAGAAGTGTAAATTCTGAGTTCCCATTATAGTTTTCAAGGTTCAGTGCGCATTAGAATCACCTGACGAGCTTGCTGAAACATTAATATCTTGGCCCTGTCTCCAGAATTACCCATCTTATGCCTAAGGTGGAGCCTATGAGTATTACCAGCAAGTTTCCAGGCCATAAGGGTGTTGCTGCTACAGGAATCACACTTTGAGTATCACTGATACAGAGCTTCCCTTCTAAGGGTCCAAAGCACCTAATACAGAATATATGACTGGGTTAAAAGCTCCAGAGAAAAATGCTATAAACTGTACTCATCGTGCACTTGATCTCAGTTACCATCAAGTTGATTGGTGTTTTTTATGGCTTCGTGACAGATTCTGGAGCAGCAAATTTTGACTTTGGAAAGTTTTGTATCTTTTGCCCAGAAAACCTGGCATGAATTTTTTGTAGGCTGGCAGGTTTCCATCTGTTCAATGGAAAAAGACCCCCTAGAGACACAGATTCCTTCTTGTTAAATGTAAATTGTGGCGTGAGGACAGCTTGGAAGGCAATAAGCACTCTGCTAGGTGGAAAGAACTAGGGCCATAGTGCCAGGCATCTAGAGTAGGGGTTGGCAAACTTTTCTGATAAATGGTCAGATAGTATATAATTTAGTTTTGTGGTCCATAAGGTCTGTCACAACTACTAACCTTTGCTGTTGTGGCATGAAAGCGGCCATAGACAATACATAAATGAATGGGTGTGGCTGTGTTCCAATAAAAGTTTATTTATAAAACCAGGTGGCACTGGCCATGGTTTGCTGATGGTGTATGGGCTCAAGTTCTAGCCCCAGCTTCATCCTTAACACACTCTGTGACCTTCTTAGGCAACTCATTTATCATCAGGCCTCTTCGTCATCCACAAGATAGAGATTTAACTGCTGATTTTATTTATCCTAGAAAGTCAATGAGATGGTGAAATGAGGTCAAGTAATAGAAAAGTTGCAAAAGTACCAAAGGAAGGTACTACCTGATAACTTTATCTTGTCAGCCTGGTCTATAGTAACCACCTTATTTTCAGTATGACAAGAGCATAATGTAGCCTTCTGGGCTAGGGTCCAAAAGAGAAAGAGAATATAAAAAACCTATACTTGGAAACTACCCTAAACTGGAGATATTGTAATGTGTTACCACTAGATGAGGAATTAGGAGACCTGGAGTCTAGTTTACCAGAATGTGACCTTGAACAAGTTACCCCACTTATTCACTCTCAGTTTCACCTACAAGAGGTTTTGATCTCTACAGTTCCCTTTCCACTTAAAATTCTGATTTCAACCTTATTTTCTTCATGATTCAGAATATAGTATAGAATCTTACTGCGAATGTCCCTTACTAAAGGTCACACAGATATGTAAAACCAAGAGTTAACACAGTTATGCTCAATAGTGCATTTTGCCAATTACATATAGAGAATGAAACAAAAACACTAGAGCCATTTAACTTCAGGTAGCCAAGGAAGAAAGGTTTACAGTTACAGTTTATAAGTGGGCTCAGATTCTGGCTTTGCCACTTATTAGCTATCAGATTATAGATAAACTATATAATTCTGGGGGGACTAATTTTCTTATCTTTAAAATACACAACAGAGGTGCCTGGGTGGCTCAGTTAAGTGGTCTGCCTCTGGCTCAGGTTATGATCTCAGGGTCCTAGGATCGAGCCAAGCCTCGCTTCAGGCTCTCTGCTTTGCAGGAAGTCTGCTTCTCCCTCTGCCCCTCCCCTGGCTTGTGCTCTCTCTCAAATAAATAAAATCTTAAAAAAAAAAAAATACACACAATAGTACCTCAGAAGATGGTTTTGAGGATGAAATAAGATCGTGTATGTGAAATTTCAGTGAAGTACTTACTCACGGTGTCCACTCATTCATTCACGCATTCAACAAATAAATGAGGTTCTACTGTGTGGATACACACTGGTGGATAAAACACACACAGCCCTGTCCTTAGGCAGCTGAGAGTGTAACAAAGGAGGCACACATTAAACAACTCATTAAAAAAACCCAAACAGATTTCATGGGGAGAAGAACTGTTGGGTGAATCTAATTTAGACTGGACAAGTGTGGGAAGGCTTCTATAAGGAAGTAACATCTGAGCTGAGATCTGAAGGATAGAATTTAGCCAGGCTTGCGGGGGGGGCAGGGGGAGGTGGGTGGAAAGAGCATTCCAGACAGAGGAAGTATCCTCTGTGCAAGAAGGTCCAGGCAGCAGAGACAAACCATGGCTATTTCTGTTAACTACAAACACACTGGACTTAATTTTTTCACAGCTCAATGGCAAGTTATTAATTTGTGAATGACACTTTGGAAGCAAATCTCTGTTCATATTATGATTATAACACTCATTGCACTGTATTATAAACACATCTGCCTCTTTCACTGCCGTTCCTCACGGGCAGGGTCCCAGGATGGCCTCAGGAGGAAACCAGAGTGGGAGGATCTTCTGCCATGAGATCCTGGGTGCGGCAGATGTCACACCAAACAAATCAATGAATTGTTTTGACAGAATTTTCATTCTGCGTAATGACAGTCATTCATTTCTTCTCTCTAGTTATGAGCCATCTCATCCTCTATGCCTCCGTTAGCTCAGCAATACAATGAGATACTAACAGTACCTATCCCATAGAGCCATTTGTAAGAAGACAGTAAACGTACTGGCCTACAACAAACCCTCAGATGTTAGTTTTGAGTATGTTATCCCCCTTGGAATCCAGTTTAGTGCTTTAATAAAATAGGTGCTTATTGGAATTTATTCTATGTGAGTAATAGCTTAAAATTTTCATTAAGTTTTTTTTTTCATTAAAAGTTTTAACCTCAGCTTTATAAATAACATCCTATGTTAATGCTTATGATTTAAAATTTTTAAAAAGTCTCTCATTTTTTCCTGATAAGATCTCTAGCAAAGGAACTAGTCTAACTTCTTTGAGCATCTAAACCTGAAGCTGACTTGCAAGGCTGTTAAGACAGAATTTGGGTTAGGATTATGTTTTTCAGGAGTACAGGTCTGAGTTTCAATAAAGGAATTTAGAGCTGTCATCTGAGCTCTTTCGTTGGAAAACCTTCTAGGTAGTTCTCCTTACACCCAGCCTCTGCTCTTCAATAGCTGCTAGACGCTGCTAACAGATTAACATTACTAAGGCTCAACTTTTATCATTCTTCCACTCAGAAAGTCTCTGACTGCTTAGGGTCAACATATTTAAGTTCAAACTTCTTCCTCTGACATCTCACCTGCCGTTCAGGTCTCATCCTTTACCACCCCCCTTCCTTTATTCTGTGCTTAAAAAGAAAACTCCTTTCTGTCCCCTATACACACCCTCAACTTGCCCAGCTCCACGCTACCGTTCTCAGTCCTCTGCTGTTGTGCAGCGTCCTAACCTCCGAATCTCTCTGCGGCACTGTGGTGTTCTCTTCAGGCATCAGCTTCTAAATCAGTACGCAGGTGAAAACTGGGTCGTCAGATTACCTTTGAAAATCCCTGCAGTAGCCAATGAAGTACAATACTCATGGCTGTACACACAGGATCCTTTACATTTAATTGTACAAGATGAAAAGAACCTATGTTACAAATATAGCTCAGAGTATACAGTTGATCCCATGTTGCTTGAACCATGCAGTATAACATCACTATTTCTGACTTCTGAAGACCGGCTCAAATGCGGCCTCCTGAGCAAAGTCTTCTGTGATCCCCCTCACCCAGCCCCAGGGCCTCTCCAGAGCCTCCGTCCGAGCTAGAACTCTTTGCCTGTTAGGGCACTGATTTTAACCTCCCACGTACTGCGAAGGGGGTGGAGGGCAGTGTCCACTCTAACAACTCTTTTGTTAATGACCTCTTGAGGGTAGGATTGGAGTTCTTGTTCTGGCACTGACTGTGTGACTTTGAGCAAGTTACTAACCTCTCTGAGCCTTAGTTTTCTCATCTGTAAAAGAGAAAATAGTATGATCTGGCACTTCTACTATTGGATATATACCCAAAAGAACTGAAAGCAGGTTCTTGAAGAGATACTTCTATACTCATGTTAACAGCAGCATTATTTATAATAGCCAAGAGGTAGAAGCAAACCAAATGTCTACTGATGATGAATGGATAAACAAAACATGGTATATTCATACAACCCAATTATTACTCAGCCATAAAAAGGAGGGAAATTCTAACACCTGCCACAACATAGATGAACCTCCAGGAGAGTATACTAAGTAAAACAAGCCAGTCACAAAAAGAGAAATGCTGTGTGATTCCACTTCTATGAGACACCTAGAGTAGTCAAACTCACAGAGATAGAAAACAGAATGGTGGTTACCAGGAGCTGGAGGGTGGGGGATATGGGGAGTTGTTTAATGGGCATGAAAAAGTTCTGGAAATTGTACAACAATGTAAGTATACTCAACACTACTGAACTGGACGCTTAAAAATAGTTAAGATGGTAAAGGTTATGCTACATGTATTTTACCACAATTAAAAAAAAGAGAGAAATAGTAATACCGGCTTCATAGGATTACGGTAAAGAGTAAGGGGAGATAACATACATAAAGCAGTAAGTGCAGAACCCAGCATGTAATATGTATATGTTCTATGTAAAGTGTTTATGTAGTTTTTTAGTAATTGTGTGTGTGTGTGTGCGCACGCGCGCGTATAGTTGTTATTTCACTTAAAATGATTTTGTAAACACTTCTGTAGTTTTTATAAATCACCACGTTATCAGTGTAATGGCCAACACAGAATTTTACTTATTGCCCCTCAGTTTTACTTCACTGTCCTCTTGTGCCTATATTATTAGACCAAATGATGTGAGCATTTTTTATCAGCTGCTATTTTGTTATGTGATGTGGAAATAACTTGAAAATGTAAAGCTGGATCTTTAGGAAAGGGTGATGTTATACATAATAAGAATTATGCCAGTGCACAAATTCTTTGCCAATCACTCAGCATTCAAATGCTCAGGGAAAAAAAAAAAAAGCCAATACACTTTCATAGGGATGGTGTCTAAATTATGGCCTGATTAAAACAAAGGGATATATATAGGACTCGTAATGCTCTGGTTGGTATTAAATGCCACCACTCTGCATAGAGAAATACAAACAGATACTAATGTATCTATTTGGGCGTTTTAAAGTAATATAACCAGGCCTTCCCTACTCAAGAGAAGAGTATCACTTAACTCAAACACTTTTGAAAAATTACAGGGTCTTACGTTGCATGTGTGTGTGCTTCCCTAAAACTTTATCTTCCGCAAGTAACAGATCCTTGATTTTTATTAGGGTACGAGGCCTCCACCCCCTTCCCCAACTAAAAGACATTTCCCAGCCTCCCTAGCAGCTAGTATGGCCATGTGGTTAAGTAAGTTCTGGGTAATGAAATATACGCAGAAGCTACAAACGCCTTTCAGAAAAATGCTTTAAAAGGGAAAGGGCGGGCATGCTTTATCTTTTCCCTGCATCCTTCTTCCTTCCTGCCACATGGAACTGACAGAAGCATCACCCGTCCCGTAGAACCACACATCCCCCAGCCACTCCCAGGCCCAAGGATGTCACGCAGCTGATTCTCCCCAAGAAGAGACCCGAGGCAATTGCTGTTCCTAAAACTCCCTGGAGATCCAGAACATAGTTCACAGTGGGGTGTCCTTCTGAAGCCTCCCTACCTAGACAACACTAGCAAAAGAATGCCCTCTCCCCATCCCCAGTCTGGCCTGCAAAAAAGGGATAACCCAAACAGCCTCTACCAATGACACCCCAGAGAATGTCCCCTGGTCCCTGGCCCTGAGTCCTGGGGAAATGGGACCTTGCACAAATTCCCTTCACTTCTCCGAGTTTCCATTTTACCTTTTATAAAATGGAAACTAACCTACCTGTCCTATTCTGCAGGGTGTTCTGTCCAAGTAAGACTATGAATGCAAAAGCATCTTAATTTACAATGGAATCAAAATATAATGAAGTCTAATGACATTTAGAGCCACAATCAAGAAAGATGAGAGTGGCTGGAACGGAGGGGGAGAATTCTAGGAACTTATCTTGAAGATATCCTTATATAAGTATACAGAGATTTGTGTCCACGAGACTCGCTGCAGCTTTATTTGTAACATTTAGACGTAATATTGCATAAAATAAAAATATGGTACATCAATATAACCAAATACTATGTAGTTAATAAAAAGAATGAGGAAAGTGATAAAAGAAATGAAGAGCACAAGCATATCAGCTGGCATTATGGTGCCAGGACTAAAATCAGAAGTGGTTAAAAGGGGTGACCTCAACTCCCAGTTAAATGAGATGAACAAAGTACAGAAGAGATGACAGAGATGAAAGCCGCCCACACACCTGGGAGATGAGAGGGAAGTGGAGGCGTGTGCAGATCACAGACAGCAAGCTACCGCCTCCATCCAGAAGTGGACACCTAGGAGAAGAGTTCACACCCCGGAAACCTGGAAAAGCTCAAACCTGGAGCCACCAGGAACCACAGAGTCTCCAGACTGCATACCAGTCAGGAGTGGGGAGAGATGCTGGACTGAAAGCAGAGCAGTGGGTGGGAGGACCTTCAGTCTCCTACCCCTGTTGGCCCCCGAAATACCAGCAGTCAGGTAAACTTGTTCCAGGAGGGATTTTTCTCTGGAGAACAGACATTTGGGGGTTCCACCAAAATGATCAGGTCTCTGTATAGTGACTCTACAGCTGACAAACTGTCTAGACACAAAGTATTTCATTGGGCTTTTGTGCTGCACATTGAAATTCAGACGAGAAAGGCTCAACAGATAACTAAGGGATGCTGTTAATGTACAAAGAGGAGACCAAGAAAATAAACGGAAGAACTCGAGCGGAAATAGAGACAAAGCAGGGAGCAAAAGAAAACGGGGGGAAAAAAAAAAGCAAAAAGCCCATCAACTAATATCCTCAGAGAAAAACAAGAACAGGGTGCTATTAAAACAAGGACAATGAGAGAAGATGCTTTCAAAATACTAGGAGACAGTAATTTTCAGTCCAGAATTCCACACTGAGTGAAACCATCAATCTACAGGAGTGGACTGTATGAGGGTAGAATAAAGATGTTCAATCTCATAAGGACTTATGAAAACTACCTCCTATGAATGCTTTTTTAGAAAAGTTCCTAGAGTTAAGATTCCACCAGAAAAAGGGAGTAAATCAAGAAGACACAGGATCCAGGAAAGAGGCAAAGGAGGGTCCCAGAAGGCCTAGAGAACAACTAATACAGACTAGAGCAGGAGGGCACGGACGGCTACAAGATGGATGTCTCAAGAAAAGGGGAACTGTTTGGCCATGTGAAAAACAGAAATCAAATGGGTTTTATAAATCTGTCAGAGTTTGGGAAGAACTGGTACATGATAATCAAACCAATGAAAGCAAATAACAAGGGATCAAGACCAAATCTGTATTTATTATACTTGCCACCAGTGAACAGTAATTGAACAGTGAATACTGATTTAACCAACACCTGTGATGTATCTATACTGGGAGAATGGATGAAGGGAAATTGGGGGCAGGAAGCAGCATTAGAACACTAATTTAAATTCTCATCTTCTTTAACAGACCAGTAAAAGATGTAAACTTATAAATCAGGAAATACCAACATAAACCTACTAAAAAAGGAGACAAATATCCAAAGAAAAAACCAGAAAGTTTGGGAAGTAAAACTCTAGGATGGGGCAGGAGACTGCTTTTGTGTTAAAAGCCTTGAAGTGGTCTTGACTTTTAAAAACGATGTTCATTAAACTACTTTACAAATAAAAATAATTTAAAAAACCCCAAAAAACTGGTTACCTCTAGACAGAGAGACTGTGTGAGGGACTAGGGTGAGGAAAATTTATTGCCCTCCTTTTGTTCACGTCTGTATTGCTTGAATTTCTTAAATCGTATGCATAGAGTGGCTTTTATAACTTAGGAAAAGAAAACATTAAGTAGTTCTATATATTGTCACAGTCTAGCCAAAGGCAATTAAAAACTGAGGCAAAAAATAACAGATTTAAGAAACTCTAAAGAGTCTGTAAGCTTTAGTGACTTACGGCGTGTTTAATCCCATGGAACAGAACACTGCTGTTATATATAAATGTAAGAAAAATTACAAAGCGAACTTATGGAAATCTATTTTCAAGACCCCGTAATTGATTTAGTAAGTCACTCAGTGACAGGTTAAATCTGGTGCAGAAGTCTAGGACAATTCCAGATATGTATACGATCATCCATCAAAGTTAATTATTATTCTGGCCAGCCTGTGAACCAAGACAGCAGCTACTTTCCCCCCTTTTTCCTATTAACTGCAAACGGTTAAGACAATGCTTATTTTTATCACTGGTGTCATATCCCTTAAAGGTCTCTGATCGAATTTTCTCTTCAACAGACTCAAGCTTTAAGATCAAAGCTGCTCATTATATATCTGGCATTACAGTATTCATCTACGTCAGAACAAAATCTGAACCCCAACAGATCCCTATCACTTCTGAACTGACGATTTTTGACAAAGCTCCAACACGGAGGCTTTTCTGAGCATGACTTTTACCTTTCCTGGGTGGAGAAAGTACTCTGACACAGCTCCTGAAAGTCAGGACTTAGCTGCTCGCTCACTTGCTGTGAGTTTAACTAAGGGTATAATTACAATCGAGAGCTGCTGAAACTCACAGATGATTCCTGTTTCTGTGCTGCCCTGCTCCTCCTCAAAACAAGGCGGATTTTACAGGCGTTTTAGCGTCTCGCTAGACACAAAGAGAATAGAGTTAGGCCGGCAGCGGGCGGCGGGAACTCTCGAAAGTGGTGCGACCCGCAACGCGGAAGCCACGCAACGACATTTACCTTTACTCGTCTCCGTTTTCTCCCCTTTTCTTCCCCTGGAACCTGCTTCTCTCCTTTCTTTCGCTTTTTCCGCTTTCTGTCCTTGTGTTTGTCATGATCGTTTTTGTCTTCGAAGAGGCTTGAGTCGTGCCCCGAGCTGCCCGTGGAGAGCTCGGTGACTTCGTTCCCTCCCACTTTGAGGACCAGCTTCAAGGGCTTCTCTACATACTCTTAAACAAAAGGAAAGAGCCTCGATTACGCGGGGGACGCGCCGGGCAGCGCCCACAATGCAGAGGCAGCGTGGCCGGCGGGAGAAGGCGGCGCCACGGCCGCGGCGGCTTTGGGCACGCAGTGGGCGCCCCGCGAAGCACCTGTTGACTGACGGACACCCGCCCGGAGGGTGCCCCGAACGCGGCGGGCCTCTGGGGGCCGTCTCAAACCTCCCGGCAAGAGCCCCGCCGGGGGCCAGCGGCCTGGGGTTCGAATGCGGCCCCGGCGGGCCGCGCCCCCTTCGCGGGTCCCGGCCTGCCCGTGGGAGGTGCGGCCCCCGGCCCTCCTCGGGAGCTCCAGGGCGGTCTCGAAGGAGCGAGGCCCTCCTCCCTCCCCACCCCAGCCCCACCCCAGCCCAGAGCCGCCGCGGGCTCGCCGCCCCCCACCGCAGCCCACTCCTCACCCTCGTAGAGGTGTTTGTCCGACTTGTGCTTCTTGTGCTTCTTGCCCATATCCGACCGGGCCCCGGTGCCCGCCCCCCGCGCCAGGCCCAGGCCGTGCGGCGCCGCTTCCGGTCCGGGCCAGGCAAGCGGAGGGCGGGAGCGGGGCCCGCGAGACCCCGCGCCGCGAGGCAGGGGGGCGGCGTGCGCCGGGCGGCGCGAGGCCCCTCACGAGAAGACGGCGCGCGAGACCCGGCCGTAGCCCGAGAGCGGCGGCGGGGCAGCGAGCGGCCGGCGCGGAGGCGGGAGAGAGGGCCCGCCGCGCGCGCAGGGTGAGGCCGGCTGCCCGTGGCGGCCCCTGGCGGCTGGAGGGGGCGCTGCAGGCCGCGGGCCGGGGGCGGAGTCCGGGCCGGGGGCGGGGTCCACTGCTCAGAATCTCTCTTGCCTCTCTTCTCTCTCCTCTCTCTCTCCCTTGCTCTCCTTTTTCTCTTTCTTTCCCTCTTCTCCACTCTCTTCCTCCCTTCCCTCCTTCCTTTCTTTCCTTTTCTCTCTCTCTGTTGGTCTGATTGTCTGTCCGGCTCTCCTTCCCTCCCGCTCTGTCTCTGTCTCTCCTTCCCTTCCTCTCTTTCTGTCTCTGTCTCATTGTCTGTCTCTCTGTTTCTGTCTGTCTCTCCCTCCCTCTCTCTTCCTGTTTCTGTCTGTCTGCCAGTCTTTCCGTCTCTCCCTCCCTCCCTTCCTCTCTTCCTTTCTCTTTCCTCCCTCCCTTCCTTCCTTCCTCCCTCCTCTCTCTCTTTCTTTCTCTCCTCTCTTCCTTTCCTCTCTTTCTCTCTTCCCTCCCTCTTCCTACCACTCTTCTTTTTCTTTCCATCATCCTTCCCCCTCCCCTGACTCCTCGTTTATATCCCCCTTCCCCTTGTTTCTGTCTTCCCTTTGACATTATTTTTTGAACCCTGTACTGGATGCCAGATCCAGCAAATCCCGCACATTGGTAACTAGAAGGATTCTAATCTTAAAAACAAAATAAAACAAAAAACCCTTATGTGCTGACATGTAAAACTGTAACTAAACTGTAACTAAATCAACATCAAAAAATATGAAACCGACTGCTATTTGGTAAGATCCATATATGGAAATAAATGTTGACATCTGGATGAAAAGGCTGCAGTAGAGAGCTGAAGCGGATTGTTTTAGTTTTATGCTTCTCTCTTGTTTGAAATTTTTTTTCATGTGCATGTTAAATTTTTAAAAGCTTTTGTTTATCTACTTATTTATTTAGAGAGTAGGAACAGGGGCAGAGGGAGAGGGAGAATCTTAAGCAGGCTCCATGCTCAGTGCAGAGCCCAAATTGGGGCTCCATCTCAGGGCCCTGAGATCATGATCTGAGCTGAAATCAAGAGCAGATGCTTAACTGACTGAGACACCCAGGTGCCCCAATGTTAATTAAAAAAAAAAAATGAAAAGAGAGATACAATTTAGAAATTAACTTGAAAAGAAATGATTAAAATGTATCTATGAGAGCTATACCAACTGAGAGTCCAGACTAACACCATTGCTCTTAGATGGACATCTACTCCTTGATGCTGTTTTAAGCTTTTCTCATCCACTCTTATCCTCAGGTGCTGAGCCCTACTGGAGAGATGTTATTTACATTCCTGTTCATTGGCATTTACCCAAATATAGTGTTAAGATGTATTTAATATAACACATCCAGGGATGTTGGCTACAGGGAAACAATATAATGTTGATATTTTTCCACATGACAACTTCCTAAGCTAGGAAGAACAGAAACATTCTTTTTTTTAAAATGTAATGTAATTTAATTATGTTATATTAGTCACCATACGATACATCATTAGTTTTTGATGTAGTGATCCACGATTCATTGTTTTCATATAACACCCAGGCACAGAAACATTCTTACTCCCATTTTGCAGGTGGAGAAATTGAGGCCCAGAGAAGTAAGTTGCCAGTTAGTGGTAGAGCCTGGACTCAAATGCAGGTTTTCTGAATTTGAATCATGAGCTCTTTTTACATGTGAATATGGTGAAGATGTCTTGACTGTCTCTACTTTTTAAATTTTTTTTTAAAGATTTTATTTATTTATTTATTTGAGACAGAGAGAATGAGAGAGAGAGAGCACATGAGAAGGGGGGAGGGTCAGAGGCAGAAGCAGGCTCCCTGCCGAGCAGGGAGCCCGATGCAGGACTTGATCCAGGGACTCCAGGATCATGACCTGAGCCGAAGGCAGTCGCTTAACCAACTGAGCCACCCAGGCGCCCATTGACTGTCTCTACTTTTAACCTTATAAAGCCCTGTGTATTTTCAAATAAGCCCATAATCACAGCCTTCTCTCAAGAAAGGATCTTAGTCATTTATACTTTAGTAAGAATTTGGACCTCTGGATCACATCTCCCAGGAAGATTTGGAGCTTTAGCTTGAATTCCAACCATAAAATTGTAGACTTGTAGTTCAGGACCCTGTGGTTGGAGTGTGACAGAAACCCAATTTGAATTATTTCAAGAAAAATAAAAAGATTCTAAATGAGAAGATTTTCTTTCTTTCTTTTTTAAAAAATATTTTCTTTATTTGACAGAGAGAGCACAAGAAGAGGGAGAGGGAGAAGCAGGCTCCCCACTGAGCAGGAAGCCCGATGCGGGACTCGATCCCAGGACCCTGAGATCATGACCTGAGCTGAAGGCAACTGCTTAACAGACTGAGCCACCCAGGCATCCCAAAATAAGAAGATTTTCAAGTCAAGCTTGAAGATGGGAACCAGAGATGTGATGCTGGCTGGTATCTCTCTCTCTCTCTTTTTTTTGTTTTGTCTCTGTGTACATTTGGCTCCATCTTTTCTTTTTTTCCCCCCTATATGGCTGAAAACATGGTTACCATAGCTGCTTCCTGATTAACTGGGACAATAGTCTCTTCCCTGTCAGCTTCACCTAGGAAAAAATGCCAGAGAAGGGCTGATTAGCTTGGATTGGGTCATATATTTTATGGACCGGGGAATGGGAGATTGATCCAGCTTGGGTACCAAGTCCACCCCCATGGCCAAGAGAAGTTAGAGTCTGTGACGACCAGGCCCCATCAGACCCTCGTGGTTAGCCAGGGAAGATAAGGTTTCTCCAACAAAAGGAGCTGCTTTTTCATGAAGGCTAGAAGTTGTTGCCTCCCTGTAACAAGCCTCTCTGGCATCCACGAGGTGGAGTCAGAGTGGGGGAAGAGGTGTTGTGTTGGGGAAGAAAACTCCAGTTGCTTTGAGATCAAGCCACCATTGCCCACTAAGTATAGGGCAAAGCTTGGCTCAGCTTCTCAGTCATTGGCTATAATCTTTTTCTTTAAGGGGGACTGCGATGTCAACTCTCTCTTGTGGGTCTGGCCTCCGCTGTGATCTGAGTTTACCTCTTTGCTTCCCATCACCTGGTGTGCTTCCCCAGAGAAGGGGCTGGTCTCATTCCCTTCATTCCCATAGCAGCACAGTGACCACTACTCTCTGCAAATGCCCTCCAGAGCTAGCTCACTCTGTGTGTGTGTGTGTGTGTGTGTGTGTGGTGTGTCTTTTCTCTGACCAGCCTGGGATGGAGGAAAAGGGTCTAGTTAACTCATTCACATTATGGAGTGAGTAGTTGCCCTCCTGCCCTCAACAGAGATACTACACAGGTCCCAAAGTGTTCGCAGCAGTGAAAAATGATTAAGAGCCTGAAGCAGAAAACACCTCACAGAAGTTCCTGGGAGATAGAATCCCTGACTTATCCACTTTTAAAATTCCCGGCTCCAGGACAGAGCCTGGTACATAAAAGGCACCAGAAAATGGTAGCTGAACAGTACTTTGCTGTGTAGTGTAGACTCTAAAGTGATCCCTGGAGACTCCTGCCTCTTGGTATTTATGCTCTCCAACTGAGTGTGGAAGGACCTGGGGACTTGTTTCTAGCCAGTAGGATATGGCAAGGGTGATGAGATGTCACTTCTGTGATTCAGGTACTTAAGACGGTGACTTCTGTCTTGCTAGCCAACTGCATTGCCTTCTTGGCTCACATGCTTCGAGGAAGCAGGGTGCTATATTGGAGAGGTTCACATTCAAGAAATTGAGGGCAGCCTCCAGCCAGCAACCGGCAAGAACTGAGGCTGTCAGTCCAGTAGCCCCTGAGCCATTGACCCTGCCAACAGCCACCTGAGCTTCCAAGTGAATTCTTCCTCGGTGGAGCATTCGGATGAGACCTCAACCTTGCCTCACACCTTGACAGCAGGGTTTAAGGGACCCTGAAGCAGAAGACCCAGGTAAGCTGTGGTGACACTCCTAACCCACAGAAACTGTGAGATAATAAAATGTGTGTTCACTTAAACCATTACATTTTAGGGGAATTTGTTACACAGCCATAAATATAGCATATTACAAGTATTATCTCAAACAGGGAAGTTTCTGAGCCTGCTGCATATCTCAGTAAGGACTAAGGTGACAGCAAATGAACCATTGTCTGTGCAGGGTACTTGGCTGGAGTGTTGTACATACTACCTATCCTCTTTTACCTTTTCCTGGCTTGGTGAGAGGAACACTCTTGTCTCTGCCCCACAGGTGGAGGAAACTGGGGCCTGAAGAAGTCAAATGGCTTTTCCAAGTTCACACAGCTTGCCTGTCTGGGATCTGAATCCATGTCTGCCTACCTCCCAACCCTACATTCTGACCAGTAGGCCACACGGCTCTTCGAAAAGAGGGCCAGGAACCTCCGAGGTTTCTTCCTACATGTTTGGAATAGCATCAGATGGAAACAAATTCCACAAGAGGATTCGTATGCTCATATAAACAGGTAGGAATGGATGTTTGTGCACCCAGAGGATCAGAAGATAAGTCAAAGCATGAAAATAGTTGTCATTTGCTGTTTATGGATTTCTGGGGTCCCAGGAGGCTAACTGAACAAAGAGAACCTGGGCAATGACAGACGACTGCTGCACGTGAGGGAAGACCACTGTCCTGGTAGAGCTGCGGGTTTTGTGACCCCTGGGCAGGGGGTTGTTTCTGACCTGGGCTGTGAGGGGATGCCTCTTGGCAGGAGCTAGTTGTTTCCCATAAGGCGATGAGGTCTTCTCTCTCTCGTGCATCCTTACTGGCTGAAGAGGAAGACGACAGTCTCTTGGGAGAGGACGAGGCTGACTCTGTACCTTGCTCAGTTCCACCCAGCCCCTGCCTAAATCTGGGGGCCTCTGCCACTTCCCTTGTCGTCGCAGAATGGGTGCCTCCTCTTTCCAAGGTGGACTGACCTGATGTGTTTCACCAGGTCCCTAGAACACAGCCCCCAAAGCTCTGGGGATGAGTGTTAGAGCACTAACACCTGATGACCATCTGCCATGCATGCACCGCTGGCTGGACCCTGGCTCAGTGTCCTCCCTGCAGCCCCCAGAGGAGGATGGGTTATGTCCCTGTCATGGAGGCTGGAGCTGTGGCAATGTCAGGACCAGACAGGAACCACAACAGCCAGAGGGTGGGAGTCAGAATTGGAAGCCAGTCCTCCCAACCCCTGGACCAGAGTAACCCTACAGCTCTGGAGAGGGACAGACTGGCTCACCTTGAGCTCACAGTTGGCAGCTGTGTGACCTTGGGCACATCGCTTCACCCCTCTGAACCTCAGTTGTCAGTCTTGGAACAAGGACAAGAGAATCAGGTCTATCACTTCATAGGGTGGTTGTAAGGATGAAAGAAGATAATGTGGTCAAAATGCCAAGTGTAAGACTGGAGTGCTTAATAAATGCTAGCTGCTAATATTAATTTTTAAGTATTTTGCGATCCTTTAAAAACATACTCGAGGTAATGTCATTTCCCTGATCAAAAGTGTTTCATGGCTCCTCATCTCACTCAGAGTCAAAGCTGAATCCTTACCTTGGCTGTCAGGCCCGATCTGGCCCCCATTATCTCTCCAGCCCCGTGTCCTTCCCTCATCCCTGAGGCCGGCCACACTGTCCTCCAGCCAGCAACTGGCAAGAACTGAGGCTGTCAGTCCAGCAGTCCACTTGCTTCTGCCTCACAAGCCCGCTTCTGCTTCAGGATCTCAGCCTCTGCTCTTCCCTGTGCCTGGAGCACTCTCCTCTCAGCTCTTGGCCCGGATCCTGCCCTTGTGGCGTCCTGGTCGCCCAGGTGACTGCCTCAGAGAAGCTTCTGGACCAGTGACCCACAGCAGCACCTCCTGACTCCTCACCCCACGTGGCTCAGCTTCTCTTCATGACCCACGTGGCCACCAACGTCATGTTCCATATCCGCCACATGTCTGTGTGCATGTTAGTCAACTGTCTCCCCCTCAGGACTCCCAGCTCCCTGAGGACAGGAATGGGGCCCACATCACTCACAGTTGTATCCTGTGTACCTACCACAGAGCCGGGCTCAGCGCAGACCCTCAAGAACTATTTGTCTGATGAATGAGTGAATAATTATGCTGTTTTATGATGATGATTCCCTCCCACTTTCTTCCCTGAGGGTCTTTTGGCTGGGGACAGGAGGTGACTGGTGGCCTCCCAGGGAGTCTGAGGAGGAGGAAGAGGAGAGAGGCAGTGAGGAAGGCTGGCCACTGGGGGGGGTGGCGTTCCCAGGAAATGGCCTCTGCTCAGCTGTCTCGGGGCCAGGCCTGTCTGCAGAGGACTTGTTGCCCAGTGAGTGTGAGGCCGTGGCAGGCCAGGCCCTTAGCAGCCCCCTTGCTCTGAGGTGTGCCAGGCTCCCACCCCAGCCGGGCCTTTGGAACTTGGTGCCCCTATGGAGAGGGAGCTCTGGGACACAGATGATGTCCTGGACGCCTGACCCTGGAGTAGAGTGTGGCCTCTCTTGGTTAGGCAGTTCTGGGACCTCCAGAGGAGACTCTTCACAGGCCTGACAGAAGAAAGCGGCTTACTGGGAACCGATGCCATGATCCTGTCAGGCTGAAAGCCCCGAGTATCAGGGGCCTCTGAGACCCCCCCCAACAGCTGTATTCCTCAAAGCCCCCTCATGCCGCTGTAGGCCAGGCGAGGAACTCCCAGGGCCAGTTGTCCACGTGCTCCTTACTTCTCTCGTCTTCCTTTGTGTGGATCTCAGCCTTCTCTGGGGAATGGGCAGAACCAGCCCTGGGCGCCTGTGTGGTTGGCATGAGGATCAGGGCCAGTGAGGGGTGAAAAGGCTTCTGGCACAATGAAGGCCTTCCTGAGTGTGGAAGACCAGAAAGGGGGTGGGGGGCGGGAGGAGCTGTTTCTCTTGGATACTCTGGGGGGCGCCCTGCCCTCCGTCCTGGGGGGAAGGGGAGAGAGGAGGCATTTCCCCAAGCCCAGGCCCCCACAGCTGCAGCAGGTGGCCCAGCTGGGCTGTACGGGCAGGCGGCCAGGCTGGCACCAGCCCATTAATGGGTGCGGAGGGCCCTGAGGGGGCGAGGCTGGCTCACTGGGCAGCTCTTTGGGGGTGCAGTGGCCTGAGGTGATTCCCTGTGACAGGCTGTCAACAGGGCAGCTCGCAGGGCTGCTCACGATCACAGGTGCTGCTTCCCCAGCTGTCTGCCTCTGAGTGAACAAAAGGCAGGCCGCGGATGGCAGCCGTCCATGTGGGGAGCTTGTGCTCCCCTCCCCTCGTGGCCTCGGAGCTGGTTGTGGGAGGGCAGTGAGTCCAAGCGATGGTGCCCATTGCTGACAACCGCAAAAGTTATTTGGACTCAGATTCTGCCAGGACGGGGAGAAACTTTTTTTTTTTTTTAAAGATTTTATTTATTTGACAGAGACACAGCGAGAGAGGGAACACAAGCAGGGGCAGTGGGAGAGGGAGAAGCAGGCTCCCCGCCGAGCAGGGAGCCCGATGCAGGGCTCGATCCCAGGACCCTGGGATCGTGACCTAAGCTGAAGGCAGATGCTTAACGAATGAGCCACCCAGACGCCCCTTGGACGGGGAGAAACTTGGAACCCCTGATCAAATGGGAAAGACACAGCACGAGCACCTTCCTCCCTCCCTGCCCCCCTGCCTCTCTTCATCCTATTTTCTTGACTGCCTACCATGGTGCCAAGGGCTGGAACACAGTGAAGGCAAAATAGACCTGGTCCTGTCCGCATGAAATTCACAGTCATGCACTTAACGGGTGATTGCACACACACATGTAGTTGACCCTTAAGCAACTTGGGTTTGAGTCCACAGATCCACTATGTGCAGTTTTTTTCCATACAGGGTAGTACTGTAAAAGTATTTTCTCTTCACTATGATTTTCTCAGTAACGTTCCTTCTTCTAACTTACTTTGTTCTGGTGCACACATATAAATACACCTATAAATATGTGCTAATCAGTGGTTTATGTTATTGCTAAGGCTTCTCATCAATGGCAGGCCATTAGTAGTTATGTTTTGGGGGGACCCAAAAGTTGTACGCAGGTTTTTGACTGCATGGGGAGTCAGCACCCCTAATTCCAGAGTGGTTCAAGAATCAGCTGTATTTAACCATGGTTGTACTAAGTGTTAGGAAGGAACACAACAGAGTGGTGATACATTATGCTGTTATGATAAGACTCTGACACAGCCTAGGGGTTCAGGGCTCCCCACTGAGGAAGCCACCCGGGGATGCATCTTAGGTTGGGTGCCTAGAAGCTGGTGGGGCAATCTGTTGATGGGAGTCTGTTTGGGGCAATAGGAAACAGCAGGAAGGGAGTGCGAGTCGCAGGGTAGGGCAGGGCAGAAGCCGAGGGAGGCTGGGGCCTCTGCCTAGCTCAATCACACGGAGGTGCAGGGAGGTGGGTGTGGGGCGGGAAGGGCTCTGCAGAACAGTTCACTGGAGGAGAGGGGCCGGGCTTTGGTAGCCGGGGTCAGGTGGAGAGGTCAGCGCAGTGGTTTTCCTGACCCCCACAGAGCCACTCTAGTCTATGCAGGGCAATCCTCTGAAGAAGATGGTGGCAGTGGGCCCTCAGCAGGCAACATTGACACCTGCAGGAGGTGGCATGTCCCGGGGACAGGTGAGCTGGGCGGGGCATCAGCAGCATCCACTAGCTGGGCGGAGGGATCAGCATATGCAAAGGCAGGAAAACATTTGGTGCATTCAAGGAAGGGAGAAGGCCAGTTCTGGAGCAAGAAAATCGAGGGGACACTGGGGGCAGCGCCCAGAGATAAGGCTGGGCTGGGCAGAACCTCAGGAGGCATGGCAGAGGTGTTTGATTTTATTCCGGGGTGCCACAGAAGGCAGTGGATGTGGGCACATGAGCAGGTTTGCATTTTGTCAAGAGTGCTTTGGCTTCTGAATAGAGAAGGAATTGTGGGTTTAGGAGACAGGGCAGGGAGAGCAGCTAGGAGTTGACGTTGGACTTCACAGTGGGGGTGAGGGTGGTGGCGGCTTGGATTGTGTGTAGGCAAGGGGCTGGTGCGGAGGGATAATTTGAGAGTCACTTAGGAGGAAGAATCTAAAGATGCCTGTGAATGAGCAGGAAGCTGGTGCCTGTGTCTGGGGCCCAGAGGAGAGGCTAGGTCTGTCTGAAAAGAGATTTTTGGTCTAGAGATGTCTTTGGAACCCCAGGAGTGAATCAGACCACCCAGAAGGAGAGAACAGAATGACCAGAAGAGATAGAGCCTTGAGGACTTTGAATATCAAGATCATTGGAGGATGAGGAAGCAGGAAAGGAGATAGAAGAGCAGCCCGGGGGCACCTGGGTGGCTCAGTTGGTTAAGCGACTGCCTTCGGCTCAGGTCATAATCCTGGAGTCCCGGGATCGAGTCCCACATCGGGCTCCCTGCTTGGCAGGGAGTCTGCTTCTCCCTCTGACCCTCTTCCCTCTCATGCTCTCTGTCTCTCATTCTCTCTGTCTCAAATAAATAAATAAAATCTTTAAAAAATGAAAGAAAGAAAGAAGGAAAGAAAGAAAGAAAGAAAGGAAAGAAAGGAAAGAAAGGAAGGAAAGAAAGAAGAAAGAAAGAAAGAAAGAAAAGAAAGAAAGAAAGAAAAGAAAGAAAGAGAGAAAGGAAAGAAAGAAAGAAAGAAAAGAAAGAAAGAAAGAAAAGAAAGAAAGAAAAGAAAGAAAGAAAGAAGAAAGAAAGAAAGAAAGAAAAGAAAGAAAGAAAGAAAAGAAAGAAAAGAAAGGAAAGAAAGAAAAAAGAAAGAAAGAAAGGAAAGAAAGAAAGAAAATAAAATAAAAGAAAGAAAGAAAGAAAGAAAAGAAAGAAAGAAAGAAAAGAAAGAAAAGAAAGAAAGAAAAGAAAAGAAAGAAGAAAGAAAGAAAAGAAAGAAAGAAAAGAAAGAAAAGAAAGGAAAGAAAGAAAAAAGAAAGAAAGAAAGGAAAGAAAGAAAGAAAGAAAATAAAATAAAAGAAAGAAAGAAAGAAAAGAAAGAAAAGAAAGAAAGAAAGAAGGAAGGAAAGAAGGAAGGAAGGAAGGAAGGAAGAAAGAGAGAGAGAGAAAGAAAGAAAGAAAGAAAGAAGAAAGAAAGAAAGAGAAAGAAAGAAAGAAAGAAAAAGAAAGAAAGAAAGAAAAAGAAAGAGAAAGAAAGAAAGAAAGAAAAAGAAAGAAAGAAAAGAAAGAAAGAAAGAAAGAAAAGAAAGAAAGAAAGAAGAAAAGAAAGAAAGAAAGAAAGAAAGAAAGAAAGAAAGAAAGAAAGAAAGAAAGAAAGAAAGAAAGAAAGAAAGAAAAGAAAGAAGAGCAGCTCCGGGCAGGAGAAAGGCCCCGCCGGGAGGATGCCAGTGTCAGAGCCGGCAGAGGGCATGTGCAGGAGGGAGGGGCGCCAGGCTGCAGGGAGTCTGCAAGCTCTGCAGGGGTCCGTTCAGGGCTGGAAAGGGTGGCTCAAACAAGTAGAATCATGCAGGCAAGAACGCTGAGGTGGGGATGCTGGGGGAGACAGCAGCTCAGAAATGGTCGTGCAGGCTTGGGACACGGTCCACTGTCACTCCTGGAAACCCTGCTCTGGGAACAGAGAGTCGCTGTGTACTGTGGCTGTGGGTTGGCTCTGTGCCACCCAGATCTCTAAGTTTCTGGTGCTGCAAAAACCAGCTGTGGGACCTGGGACACCCGTTCTGCTTGCTATTCACGGCCGCAGAAAGAGGACTAGGCTGCTTCCTTTTAAACTTCGTTGGTTCTGGGGAACCACTTCTGATGTTCTGTCGGTGTCTGATCAAGTTTTATTTTATTTTTTTTAACTTTTTTTTTTAAAGAGAGTTTATTTTTATTTTATTTGACGGAGAGAGACAGCGAGAGAGGGAACACAAGCAGGAGGAGAGGGAGAAGCAGGCTTCCCGCGGAGCAGGGAGTCCGATGCGGGGCTCGATCCCAGGACTCTGGGATCATGACCTGAGCCGAAGGCAGACGCTTAACGACTGAGCCACCCAGGCGCCCCTCAAGTTTTATTTTAAATGTGTGTGTATATTTGAGGTTTTTCTTGATTTAGCTATTTAATTTTAAGCTTATTTATTTCTTAATTTGTATTCATATGTTATAAAGTTGAAAATACAGGTGGGCACAAGGAAGACATTTTAAATTGCTTATAATCCCACCACTTTCTGTAACGTTTTGGAATATGTCATTCCAGATTTTTCCAACCTGTTTTTCAAATTAGAGTTTGGTAGTGATTCTCGTCTCCTTGCCTCGGGAGATATATTCACGATGCTCCATTATTGCATATTCTAGAGCCTCGCTACTCAAAGTGTGGTCCATGGACTAGCTGCATGGCGGTACCCTGGAGCTTGGGAGAAATGCAGAATCTCTGGCTCCATCTCAGAACTATGGAATCAGAACCTACATTTTTAACATGATCCGTGGTGATTCATATATATGTATTGAACTTTGAAAAACACTGTTGGAGGGGCGCCTGGGTGGCTCAGTTGGTTAAGCGACTGCCTTCGGCTCAGGTCATGATCCCGGAGTCCCAGGATCGAGTCCCACATCAGGCTTCCTGCTCAGCAGGGAGTCTGCTTCTCCCTCTGACCCTCCTCCCTCTCATGCTCTCTGTCTCTCATTCTCGCTCTCGCAAATAAATAAAATCTTAAAAAAAAAAATTAAAAAAAAAAACCACTGTTGGAGAACATTGGTTTATACCTAGGCTTTATTTTCTTGGACAAGAAACAGGAAACCTCTAGGTTAGAACAATTAGACACCAAAGGAAAGCTTTGACAAAGTCAGATATACACCTGTTGTCAGTGTTTTGACTCAAAAGCTCAATGGGGGGGGGCACCTGGGTGGCTCAGTCAGTTGAGCCTCTGACTTTTGTTTTCGGCTCAGGTCGTGATCTCAGGGTCATGAGATGGAGCCCCACATCAGGCTCGGCACTCAGCAGGAAGTCTGCTTGGGATCTCTCTCCCTCTCCCTCTGCCCCGCCCCCTGCTCACATTCTCTCTAAATAAATAAATAAATAAAATCTAAAAAATAAAGGCAGTTCAATAGTGTGAAAAGATCTGCAGATTCGAGGGACTTTTTCACTTGTCCCAATTATTAGAATTTTTTTTTTTAAAGATTTTATTTATTTATTTGAGAGAGAGAGAATGAGAGACAGAGACCACGAGAGGGAAGAGGGCAGAGGGAGAAGCAGACCCCCTGCTGAGCAGGGAGCCCGATGCGGGACTCGATCCCGGGACTCCAGGATCATGACCTGAGCCGAAGGCAGTCGCTTAACCAACTGAGCCACCCAGGCGCCCTAAAAGTTTTTAACTATAAAAAAAACTGTGATGAAATCCCCCCATATGCAATTATATATTATATATATTTTATATAACCATTTTTTAGAAGATAATTTTTAAGAGAAGTTTTGGTAGGTTCACAGAAAATGAGGGTAAGGTACAGAGATTTCCCGTATACACTATGCCCTGACACATACATAGTCTTCTCCATTATTAATATCCCCCACCGAAGTGTGCATCTGTTACAACTGATGAACCTACATTGACACATCATAATTACCCAAAGTTTGTAGTTGACATTAGGGTTCACTCTGGGTACTCTATATTCTGTGGGTTTAGATAAGTATAATAACATGTACCCATTATTATATTATCATACGGAATATTTTTACTGCCCTAAAGACTTCTGTGCTCCATCTATTCTGCTCTCCCTAACCACCCCCCTGACCCCTGGCAACCACTGGTCTTTTTACTGTCTCCATAGTTTTGCCTTTTCCAAGATGTCATACGGTTGGAGTCATATAGCATGTAGCCTTTCCAGATTGGCTTCTTTCACTTAGTAACATGCATTTAAGATGCCTTCACATCTTTTCATGGCCTGCTAACTAATTTCTTTTTAGCACTGAATAATACTCCATTTGTCTGGATCACCACAGTATATTTATCCATTTCCCTCCTGAAGAATATCTTGGTTGCTTCCAAGCTTGCATAAACATGTATAAAGTTAGTGTAAACACCCGTGTACAAGTTTTTGTGTGGACATAAGTTTTCAACTCCTTTGGATAAATACCAAGAAGCCTGATCGCTAGATTGGATGGCAAGAGTATGTTTGTTTGTTTGTTTGTTTATTTATTTATTTAAAAAATATTTTATTTATTCATTTGAGACACAGAGATACTGAGAGAGGGAGAGAGAGCATGAGCAGGGGGAGAGGCAGAGGGAGAGGGAGAAGCAGGCTCCCTGCTGAGTCAGGAGCCCGGTGTGGGGCTCGATCCCAGGACCCTGGGACCATGACCTGAGCCGAAGGCAGACGCTTAACCATCTGAGCCACCCAGATGCCCCAAGAGTATGTTTAATTTTGTAAGAAGCTGCCAAACCATCTTCAAAGTAGCCATACTATTTTGCATTCCTACCAGTGATGAATGAGAGTTCCTGTTACTCCACATCCTCACCAGCCTTTGGTGGTGTCGTGTCCTTCTTTTTGACCATTCAAATAGGTGTGTAGTGGTATTTGACTATTGTTTTAGTTTGCATTTCCCTGACGACATATGATATGGAGCCTCTTTTCATATGTTTATTTGCCATCCATATGTCTTCTTTGGTGAGGTGTCTGCTAAGGTCTTTGGTCCATTTCTAAATCCGCTTGTTTGTTTTCTTATTGTTGAATTTTAAGAGTTTTTTGGTATATTTTGAATAACAGTCCTTTATCAGATAGGTCTTTAGCAAATATTCTCCCAGTTGGTAGCTCATCTTCTCATTCTCTTTACTGTGATTCACAGATCAGAAGTTTTTAATTTTAATGAGGTCCAGGTTTCAATTATTTCTCTCATGAATTTATATGCCTTTTGTATTGTATCTAAAAAGTCATTACCATACCCAAGGGCATCTAGATTTTTTTTCCCATGTTATCTTCCAAGAGTTTTATACTTTTGCATTTTACATTTATGTCTGTGAGTTAATTTTTGAGAAGGGTGTAAGGTCTGTATTCTGATTCATTTTTTTTTACATGTAGATGTTCAGTTGTTCCAACACCACTTGTTGAAAATATTATATTTTTTCCATTATATTTATTTTATTCCTTTGTCAAAGATCTGTTAACTATATTTATGTTGATCTATTTCTGGGCTCTCTCTTCTGCTCCATTGACCTATTTGTCTATTTTTTTTTTTTTTTTTGCCAGTACCACACTGTCTTAATTACTCTAGTTTTATAGTAAGTTTTGAAGTTGAGTAGTGTCAGTCCTCCAAATTTTTTCTCCTCCAGTATAGTTTTGGCTATTCTGGGTCTTTTGCTTCTCCATATAAGCTTTAGAATCAGTTTGTCTATATCCACAAAATAACTTTCTGGGATTTTGATTTGGATTGCATTGAATCTGTAGCTCAAACTGGGAAGAACTGACATCATGACAATATTGGTTCCTATCAGTGACCATGGAACATCTCTGCTTATTTAGTTCTTTGAGTCCTTTCATCAGAGTTTTGTAGTTTTCCTCATGTAGATCTTGTACATATTTTGTTAGATTTATACCTAAGCATTTTATTTTTTGGGATGCTAATATAAATGGTATTGTGCTTTTAATTTCAAATTCCACTTGTTCATTGATGGTTTATAGGAAAATAATTGGCTTTTGTATATTAACCTTGTATACTGTAACCTTGCTATAATCACTTATTATTCCAGTTTTTTTTTTGGAGGGGTTGTTGTTGATTCTTTCAGATTTTCTACATAGATGATCATGTAATTTGCGAACAAAGACAATTTCTTTCTTCCCAATCTGTATTTTTTTTAAAGATTTTATTTATTTATTTGACAGAGAGAGAGAGAGAGAGAGCACAAGCAGGGGGAGTGGCAGGCAGAGGGAGAGAGAGAAGCAGACTCCCCACTGAGTGGGGAGCCCCATGTGGGACTTAATCCCAGGACCCTGGAATCATGACCTGAGCTGAAGGCAAACACTTAACGACTGAGCCACCCAGGTGCCCCCAATCTGTATTTTCTTTTCTTGTTTTACTGCACTGGTAGAACTTCCAGCATGATGTTGAAAAGGAGTGATGTGAAGGGACATCCTTGCCTTGTACCTGGTCTTAGAGGGAATGCTTTGAGTTTCTCACCACTAAGAATGCTGTTATCTAGCTGTAGGTTTTTTGGTACGTACTCTTTATCAAGATGAAGAAGTTTTCCTCTATTCCTACTTTCCTGAGAGGTTTTTTTTTTTTTTTTTTTTTTTTAATCATGAATGGATGTTGAATTTTGTCAAGTGCTTTTCTGCTTCTACTGATATGGTCATGTTATTTTTGCTCTTTAGCCCACTGATGCAATGAACTACATTAAGTGATTTTTAATTTTTTTATTAAGATTATTTATTTATTTGACCGAGAAAGGGAGAGAGAGAGAGAGAGGGAGAGCACAAGCAGGGGGAGTGGCAGGCAGAGGGAGAGGGAGAAGCAGGCTCCTCTTGGAGCAGGGGGCCCGATGCGGGGCTCAATCCCAGGACCCTGAGATCATGACCTGAGCTGAAGGCAGCTGCTTAACCAACTGAGCCACCCAGGCACCCCGTGATTTTTGATTGTTAAACTAGCCTTGTAACCTTGGATAAATTCCACCAAATTATAGAGTATAATTCTTTTATACATAATTGTATTTGATTTGCTAATATTTTGTTGAGGATTTTTGTATCTATGTTTATGAGAAATATTAGTCTGTAATTTTCTTTTCTTATAATGTCTTTGGTTTTGGTATTAAAGTAATGCTGGCCTCATAGAATGAGTTAAGAAGTAGACTTCTTTGCTTCTGTCCTCTGAAAGAGATTATAGAGAATTCATATAATTTTTTTCTTAAATGTTTGGTAGGTTTCACCAGTGAACCCATCTGGGACTGGTACTTTCTCTTTTGGAAGGTTATTATTTATTTATTTATTTTCTTTAATAGAAAAGGGCCTCTTCAGATTGTCTATTTCTTCTTGTTTGCTTTTGGCAAATTGTGTCTTTCAAGGAATTTGTCCATTTCATCTAGGTATCAAATTTGTGGGGTTACAGTGGTTCACAGTATTCCTTTATTGCCCTTTTAATGTCCATAGGATCTTTGTAGTGATGTCCTCTTTTTCATTTTTGATATTAGTAATTTCTGTCCTTGCTCTTTTTTCCTTAGCTTAGCTAGAGGTTTGTTGATTTTATTGATCTTTTTCAACGAACTAACTTTTGTTTTCATTGATTTTCTTTATTGATTTCCTATATAACCAATTTTTATACCTGGAGACAAATACATCAAAATTTGGGTCTTCATTGATTTTAAAAAGTAAATGTTAAACTTTTAACTGAAAAGATAAAACGCATTTGCACTAACAAGATACTGCTTTTGTTTCTTTTATACAGGAGTTCTGCTTATGACTTCTTTTGAAATGAGAAGTTGCTAAAGATCTTTGAAAACCACTCAATGATATGATCTCCAGGGGCCCTTCCATGGCTCTGTGATTCAGTTAGATAAAATACTGTTGTGATCAGATGTTTTTTAAAATATCTTTCTCTTAGTAAACCATATAAAGTCATACAGATTAGTCAAGTTTGGGTGTGCAGTTAGATAAAGTCATCTGGAATACAATACAGGGTAAGAGCACAGCACTAGAATTCAGGATGCCTGGTTCTCACTCTTGTATTGTTCAGCCTCCATGTGATAGTCAGAATACTTTTGTTTGGTAGTATCTGAAAGCCACCTCTGATGAGACTGAGCTTCATGTAATGCTACATCCAGGAGTTCAAATGATGTCACGAGATTCAGGCTTTCTCTATCTTTTGGCTCTGCTTCCTCTGCACTTGTCCTATTTTGAGACATGCTCCAATGGCCTCCAATAGCTCCAGGCTGACATCCTCATAGATCTATTTCAGAGAAAAGAGAATGGTTCTTTCCCCGGTGTTCTAGCAAAAAGTCATGGGGTTATTTGATCAAGCCAATTTAGATCTCATGCCCAGTCTGAACCAATCACCATGAAAGGGTGGGGTGGGGGTGGGGTTGGCTATGATAGTGGTAGAATTCAATGACAAAGCCAATTCTTATCTAGCCCTGGAGCTTGAGTAGAGGGCTGGTGCCACCTAAACCATGTGGCCTAAGTTGAGGTCCCCAAGAAACGGTAAGATGCTGTTACCACAGGATTGGAGAATGAATGCTGGGTAGGCAAAGCAATTCAGTAGAAACAAAAACAGTTTCTAAACTCAGCTCTCTACCTGCCTTAAGGGGACTTGAGTTATGAGGGCCAATAAGAGAAGGATGTGTACAACAAGGGGGGACTAGTAACTGTTGTGAGATGGATGGAGCCCAGAGGCACACTGCTGTGTAAACTTGGCCGGCAGGCAATACCTGGTTGAATAAAAAACACACAGTATTTAACAAACAGAACAGGCTTCACAAAACGTGAACTCTTGCCCCTTATGAGACTGGTCACCAATAAAGAGCTGGCAGAGAGACTCTTTCTGACTAATCACATTCTGGTTGGCCTGGTTGACTCTTGCCCTGCTCATCCAAGAGGCAAATGTGCCCATTTGCTTGGGGAAATACCACCAGAGAAGCTCTTTCTGCTTCTTTCTCTGCTGTGATCTTGTCTTTCAGAGGCCAGTAGGGATCAGACTTGGAACTGCTGACATTGTTAGCCCCAGGGGAAAATTTGTGAGGCTCAGCCAGATCTATTTATGTCAAATTTTACAATGTCATTGAGTTATTCACACTTGGAAACTGCTGATACTTAATTGTAATTGTTTAACGCTACATGTAGGTGATTTGGAAGGCGCTGATTGATGAATGGCCATCTCTTTCTGGTTCCTGAGGCAGAAAAAGGAAAAACAAAAGTTTCCCTTTTTTTTCAGGAGGGAAAAGCTTGGAGTGGTGGATGCAGCCTTCTCCTTCATCCCTGCCTGTTCAGCTTTCGCTTGGGGTAAAGTCCCCTCCTCAAAGCCTTTCTAGATGCCCCCATTAGGAGGAAATAGCCACTCATCTGTGTGCCCTTGACATTGACTTACCAAGATCCGCCATGTCTTCCAGCTTCCACTCTGCCCCACCCTCAATCCACTCTCCCCACGACAACCAGAGGGACTTTTACGAACGTAGATGAGTTTAGACTGTTCTCTTGCCCTGTTCACAACCCTTCGGTGGTGTCCCTTCACACTCAGATAAAACCTGAGCTTTTGTCCTGGCCCCAGGCCCTCCTCTCTGACTCATCTTGCACCATGATTCACTTTGACTCATTACACTCCAGAAATAATTTTCCTAATTTTAGTCCTTTGAACATGCCATACTCTTTTATCATGCAGGACCTCCATACAGGCTGTTTGTTCCCTTACTCTGGAATGCTCTTCCCACACTCTTCATATGGTTGGCTCCTTTTCATCTTTTACCACCTCAGAAAGGTAACTCCCTAAACCCTGCTTAAATGAGTCTCCTTTTAGTTTCTTTCATAGCACTTTATACTTTTCCTTTTTCCTTTAAACATCACATTTACAATGACATATTTGTTTATCATCAATCTCCCCATTAGACTGAGAGCTTCATGAAGGCAAGAGCTGGGTCTATTTTTCTTTTTGTTCACTGCTAAATCTGCACCTGGCACTTAGCATGTACATACACATTTTTTATTAGAGGGTTGAAGTTCTCGCTTATGGTAGGCAAGACTTACTTCTGTGTTCTTCTTTCTGGCCAAGACTGATTTCTTCTCCCAAGAGGGGACTAGGGGTAAGGGGTTGTGTTACTCTTACCTCTGGCTCCCTCAAAGAACTTAGCATGGTGTTTAGCCCACAATAGGGGCTCAGTGGGGGTTGCTGAATGAATTCATATTACATGTACTCTTCCTCTCTCTCCTAACTGAACGGTCAGCCATTCCTGGAAGACCTGCAGTACAAGACTTCAGAGTTGCCAAGCTATGGCAAATCTAAAACTCTCTTCTGCTGCTGTGTTGTGGTCCCTGAGTTTCTACCACAACAGAGCCAGGACAGGCTCTAAGAATTATCTTCCAAGATGCAGCATATCTGGACAGCCCTTGAGTCCATGCTCTCACTTCCAGAGATATTCATTAAGCAAATAGTGATTTTGTTAGGTCTGTGGGGGTCTCAGACGAGAACAAGAGCCCCTGACCTCAGGAGGCTCAGAGTTTAGTAGAACAGTTGCGTAAGTTGGCCCTTTCTAGCCCTATGGCCTTGGACCCATTACTTCTCCAAAGCTTCGGTTTCCTCATCTATAAAATGGGATAAAAAATGTACCAATATCATTGCTGATATGAATTATCATATTGATGATATGATTGATATTACGATTGATATTATGATATGATTGATATTATGATTGAATCATCATACTGATGATATAAGTTGATGCATGGGAAGTGCTGAGGACAGGGTAGGGCTCAATAAGGCTTGGCTGTAAGGATAGCAGTAGGTATCTGCTATGCTCAGGTTGGGACAGGCAGGAGTCACCCACCTGCAGCCCTCTGACCACCTCCTGTTTACCATCATCTCTATGCAAGGCTGCCCTCTGGTGGTAATTATGCAGAATGACCACCCGGCCTGGGCTCCTGCCTGTTCTACCTCGATCCCGCCAGCCATCCCAGTTTTGGCCTTTTGCTTGTCGGGTCCGTGATATTTCCCAGATCTACCCTTTTGCTAGGTTCCCACGGCTGCCCTTCCTGGTCAACAGGGTTCTCAGGTTGCCTAGCGCTAAGAGACAAGTCAGGACAGAGGCAGAGAGAAGCCTCGGTATTCAGTGGTTGTTCAAGCCCATCTGGCACCAACTTCCCTCTTTTTTAGAGAACAGTACCCTTAGTTCCCTCTGGAGAGCCTCCTCCCCAGACCCAAGCCTGCCAATGAGGGTATCACATCTGCCAGGACCAATGAGTGGTTCAGGAGTGGGCATGTGACCTAAACCGGCCAATGGTAGTATCACAGCTGCCCAGGCCAGTGATTGGCTCAGGGGTAGACATGTGACTGGGGCCTGGCCAATGAGACTATCACAGCCCCTGATGTAGTGATTGGTGCAGGGGTGGACACGTGGCTGAGGCTTGACTTGGGTGGGATGTTTTGGTGAAAAGGTTTCTCCTGGGGATGATAAGCTGGTAGTATGTCAGCCTAGAGCTTTGGGCCTGAGAATAAAGGCAGAGTGGAAAAAAACAGAACCTAGAGGAAGTATCCTGGTGACAGACTGGAGTTCCTGGATGATCAGCGTCTTACACTTTTCAATCCAGTGGGAAAATAAATTCCCTCTTTGAGTTTGGCTACTTTGAACTGGATTTCTGTTAGTTGCACTTCAGAATACACACCACATACCACACCCATGCCCCCACACACTTCACTCAGTACTTACTGAGCACTGCCTCTGCTCTGGGAACTGAGCACTTGGTGGAACTGAGCAACCAGAGGTGACGTGGACTCATAAAGCCAACCCTGCTTCTCAGCCAGTGGCCATTTTGGCCTTTATTGAGGAAACGGCCACATAAGTCACTGTACAATAATTCTAGTTTAAGATGTTCTAAGGGGCCAGGGCCTTGCTCCTCAGAAATAGAATCTTTGGCAGGGACCCAGGTTTGACAAGTGCTCACCACAGCAAGACCCTTGAAGGGAGGCAGTAGTGAGTGGGAAATTGTACCGTGTGCCCGTGGTCGCAAAGGAAGACTGCCTTACCTGGAAGGGAAGAGAGTTCCTGGGACTGGAAATATCTCAAGCTTGGGCATGTGGGTGGGTGGGAGCAGAGGGAAGGTGCTGGTTGGGCTCCCTGTCAGTTTTGAGGAGGAAGGAGGGAGAGATGGGGGTCTCCATTTTGTAAAAAGAAGAATCAGGAGTCAAAGAAGCTTGCCAGGAGGCTTGGTAGTGTCATGGCTCTGCCACCAGAAAGACCTGGGGTTGACTTCCACTTTGACCAGTTAGTAGCTTAGTGACCTTGGGCAAGTCACTTGACCTCTTTGAGTACAGTTTCATGGAATGGAAACAACAGTGATATTCCCTCAACGGTTTGTAGTGAACAGTGGGATGATGTGTATGAAAAACGCTTTATAAACTAAACTATAAAAATATAACCATAATGCACCAATTTTAAGGTGGGCTTTTTTTTTTTTTTTAACATTTCCCATTTCTGAAATTGGGATGAATTGCAATCTATGGTACAACATAATTTAGTTGGTGGCTTTTAGTTTTTCTTGGTGGTTCATAAAATAAATGTGTGTTGCAATCAGTGGTATCTCGTGAACAGATGTGATGGAATCATAGTTGAAATAGTAATCAATGTCATTGCCTCCCACGGCTACCTTTGCCCACGAACTCTCAGAGAACGGAAGTGACACCTTTTCACGTGTGCCTCCTTTCAGCCTGGCACAATGTCTGGCAAAGTCAGTGCTCCATCAACGATGTATACTCTGATAAGGGCAAGTGGCCAGCTAAAAGGTTTGGCAGGAAGGACTTTGGACAAGCCAAAGGCGACCATCTCCCCTTCCAATTCATTTGGCAGCATGGTGGGCATGAGGAGTGGTCACTGGTGTGTTTTTTCTTGGTGCCCAGCATCTCTTCACCTTATATCTGAGAGATGCTGCAGTTCATTGTCATTCATTTAGATGGGGTACAGAGGGAATGCTGCCTTTCCATCCCCTTATGCCACCACCCCACCATCTCCGCACTTCAGACTAATTCAGTTAGCATTGGACATGCCTCTGGTCTCAGTAATAGGTCCAGGGACAAACATGATCCAGTCAGAACCTTGGAGATACCATGAGATCTTTGCTGATATAGCGGCTCCTGTCTGTGCCCCTTTGGCATTTGCCATTTCCATGAACACTGGCTGAGATTCCAAATGCCAGTTCCGGACTCTGCCTGAGGGCTCTCTTGGGCTGCTGGAGTCCTGTGTTCATGCATGCAGCAGGCCAGAGGGTCAGGGGGTCGGCGCCACCAAGGAGCCAGGGCTGGGACCAAGTGAGGCAAGTGAAGTGCCTACGGTGCAAGATGTGAGGAGCCCTAGACCCTATCCTGGAGCAGCCCTTAACCAGCGCTGATGGAGGCTGGTGGATAAATGTCCTGATTCTCTTTGGGGTGCATGCCTGACCCTGTCTCTCACAGCTCCCTGGTGAGATCAGAGATAACTGGCTCCATAACACAGCCTTTATTGGCTTCATTCCCTTCCCTGGTTCACATCCCCCATTCCCTACCAGTGTTTCTTGTGATCACGTCCCAGTAAACCACTCGTCCTCAAATCTTTGTCTCAATGTTTGCTTCAGGTGGGAGCCCAAACCAAGACACGAGGACTCCTCCTGTTGGCTATGGTTAAGGGAAGATGCAGCTCTAGGAGCTGCTAGCCGCTGTCTTGCTAGCCGTGAGGGGCAAACCCTCCAAGAATGAGCTGACGGAGAGGAGAGAGAGCTGAGAGATGGCAGGTGATGTGATTTTAATGAAGTTTTGCTCTAAGAATCACATACCACAGTTCAGACACTTTATGAAATGCCCCATTAGATCTCTCTGTGCAATCCTATTTTTTTCTCCTACAGCCACACGACAGAATTAGTCCCCTTTGGGATTCACCATTCTGGAAGTCGTTCAGACGTGGGCGGGGAATTGTAAAGAAAAAGCAGAAAGGAGTGCATGCATGTTGGTGGGGTGGGATGTGGTGTGCATGTGTGGCGTGTGTTTTCGTGTTTGTGCTTCTTGGCCGGACTCATCTCATAGGCTCCGAAGTCAGGAGATGTACTACAGCCTTGTCTACCGGGAGATCACGTGGGAACCCCTCCTCCCCGTCTCTCATCTCTTTCTGTCTTGCAGGAACTTTGTGTGTCTCATCTCTACTGTTCTCAGTCATCCATCTTTTTCTCCTCTCTGCCTCCTTCCTCTGCTCTATGCGGCCAAATGTGATCATCAATCCGCTCGACCTGACAGCTTGACCCCCAGTTCAAATGCTCCGCCGAGAACCTGACAAGCTCTGCTCGTCTGCCAATAGATAAGCTTCCCTCGAGCCACGTCCTACCGCTTGTCCAATCAGCTGTGGCCATGGTGCTGGGGGGCGGGGCCTTGGGGAGAGCGGCCAATGAAATATCCTCTGCAGCTCCACCCCTTACAGGTGCGTGCTCCGGAAGCCTCGGGATAGCGGCTGGGAGGGAAGATAACGATAAGACCCAATAGTGACAGAGCATTTCTTTTCTTTTCTTTTTTCTTTTCTTTTCTCTTTTCTTTTCTTTCTCTCTCTCTTTTTAAAGATTTTATTTATTTGACAGAGAGAGACAGCGAGAGAGGGAACACAAGCAGAGGGAGGGGGAGAGGGAGAAGCAGGCCTCCCGCCGAGCAGGGAGCCCGATGCGGGGCTAGATCCCAGGACCCTGGGATCATTACCTGAGCCGAAGGCAGACGCTTAACGACTGAGCCACCCAGGCGCCCCGAGAGGGAGCATTTCTTTAAGTCAGGCAAAGCAGGCATGAGACACCTGTTACCTCTTTTATAATAAAAATTTATTGCAGTATAACAGGCGCACAAATCTTAAGTGTACAGCTCAATACATGGATTACTTCTTTTAGTTCTGACGCTAAACTCAGGATAAGACTGTGGTTACTATCATCTCCGATGCTCAGGCATGAAAAGAGGCTCCGTGAGGTCCATGGACTCACCTATGGAGTAGATCTAGGATTTGAATCCAGGCAGTTCAACCTGAGCATCTGAGGGCATAACCACGAGCATACCGCTCGTGTCACAAGTCACCTTCAGGGATGGGCATAACGCGTGGTCCCGGGCAGTGGCGGGGAGACAAACCAGGTGACGTGAACTTCCAAAGGGCGGGCGTAGGGTGCTAGACGGAGGAACTCCAGCCTGCCTCCCCGCTCTTGGCCGTCCTTCCCCCTGCCCTTCTGGTCACTTGGTGCCTTCTTTTGCTTTTCTCGGGCAGCGCATGCGCAGCTGGAGGCAGCCTCTGGGAACCACCAGCGGCTTTATGATGTGCAGATGGTGTTTCCGCTGAGCCCCTCGCTTTTTATGTCGGTGGCCTCTGGGAGCCGGGCCAGCGCAGATGTCCCTGATCGTGAGAAAGCCTCCCTTGGCAAAGCTGGCCAAGATGCCAGCGACGGGGGCCTCAGGCCAGCTCTGGCTTGGATTCTTTGATGAGGGGGCTTGGCTCGATGCTTGCAAGGTGATGATTCTGTCATTTGTGTCCAGCCCTGTGGATTAGGATGGTGTGTCTGCAGAACCAGGAATATCACTTCTGAGTCTACAGACAAACAGAGATACTGCACAGCTAGTTTTTCAAAGGGACTGTACATTGATCTCTTTTTTTCCATATATGTTGTTTTATCTGACTCTCAAGCTATCTAAGGGCACAGACTGTCTCTCCCATCAGAGGAGGTGCCCTCCTGGGACAGGAACAACCTCCCCACCCCCCCACTGCCGTCAGTGATAGACTGGGCCAAGATCAAGAGGCATGTGTCTCCTCCATCAGACTGGGAATTCCACAATCAGAGATAAATGTGTCTCCCCCAGCAAACTAAGAGCCACCAGTATCAGGGAAAATGTGACTCTGCTATCTGTTCTCAGACTGGAAGTTCCCCAAATCAGGAAATTATGACTCTCCCATCAAATTGGAAGTTTCCAAGGTTGAGAACTATGTCTGTCTCTTCCAACAGGCTAAAAACTCCCCAGGGATGAGATGAGTGTCTTCCCATTAGACCAGGAGATCCCTGAGAGTGGGAGGATGGCATCTCTTCATTTCCTTTCTCCTGGAGTGTTTGACAAGGCTCTGCCTGCGGAAGACACCTGCTGCAGAAGAGAGGTCTGCTGACCACCCTGGGGGGGGTGGGGAGGGCAACTCCCAGCCTGAACTCAGCAGACCTGCCTTTGGCCCAACCACGTGGGAAGGGTGAGGACAGTGTCAGCCAAAGTGGGTACTGCAGATACAAGGGTGAGGAAGACCAGCTGTGAGATGCATGGGCACAGGATGGTGTCCATCTTGTGACCTGAGGTAGAACCCGGCCTCTGGCTAGGGGGCTTGTTTCTCTAGAGAAGCTCGGTGATGATGACCGAATGAGTAAGTGAATGAATGGGTGAATGAATGAATGAGGGAGTGAATGAAGACTTGGTTCCTGCCCTTGAGAAGCTCACACTCTATGAGGGAAGGAATGAAACTCACTTCTTTTTCATGCCTCTATTTGTTGGACACGATTTTCGGCTCTTCCACGTGTATCACCTTATCAATTCCTCGGAACAACCCTGGAGGATAAGTTCTATGTTCTTTACTTTATAAATGAGGAAATTGGGGCACAGAGAGGAAAAGTGACCTGTTCAAGGTCTCACAGCTGGTGAAAAGATAGCTGGGATTTGAACTGAGAGCCTTTGATTTCCAGATGTGTGTCCTCTTCCTGGAAAAATTATTGCCATTTAATGTCAGAGTTTCCTGAGACAGAGGTGGATGAAGCGGCACATGAACTGAGGGAGAGGGAAGCTCAGAAAGGCTTCAAGGAAGGAGCAATGTTGGGGAAGGGTTTTGAAGCATGAGTAGGAGTTCACCAGGTAGAGAAAGGAGGGACTACTCTGGAAGACTCCCTTCAGGGTTTGGTGGGCAGGGTGCCCACTCCCATAGGTGCTTATCTGTGGCCCTGCCTCTCCAGGAGCTGGGCTTCCTCCCTCTCTATGGGAAGACATACAGATGGAAGGCTAATCTCATGTTAGCACCTCACTGCTAAGGTGGCAGGAAATCTCTGCTGTGAGCCTCCCACCCTGGCGCCAACTGTGGTCTTCGGAGGAAGGAAGGGTGGTTGGGGCCAGCTGTGATGGAAAGGAAACTGAGAAGTTTCCTCTTTGGTTCCCCTGAGAGGGGCAGGCAGTGCATGAGGAGCTGGGACCCTGGTCCTGCATCTGGCTAGAGGGAAGAGGCAGAGGAAGATGAGAGTAGGTGAATCGTCCCCCAGGCCTGTGACCAGTGGTCATCTCTCTCCGGTTTAGAAAGCAGATGGTGGGAGTGCCTGGGTGGCTCAGTTGTTGGGCGTCTGCCTTCGGCTCAGGTCATGATCCCAGGGTCCTGGGATTGAGCCCCGCATCGGGCTACCTGCTCAGTGGGAAGCCTGATTCTCCCTCTCCCACTCCCCCTGCTTGTGTTCCCTCTCTCACTGTGTCTCTGTCAAATAAATAAATAAAATCTTAAAAAAAAAAAAAGAAAGCAGATGGTGATTTATCGAATGCACTGTGAATGCGACCATCCCTTAGATTTCTGGGTCTGGTGTTTGTGACATTCTCCTGGGTGGGAATGTAGAGTAGGTTTTCAACAGATACTTGGTTGCTGATTGATGGTCGGACTTTGTGAACGCATCATTTTGTTAAGACTGGCTAGAATGAAGTTGAGCTCTTAGTTGAGCTCATTGGGGTCCGATGGGAATCACAGATTCAAGGAGGTCAGAAAGAGGGAGGAGGCCCTCTTGACCTGTGGCTTTTAAATTGTAGGTGTGTTTTAATCAGCAGAACCTTAAAAAAAGCCTGGAGATTTTACCTGAAGTCCAATGTGTGTAACAGATGAAAGGTCGGTTTGGAGGGAGGCGGGGGACCTGGACGAGTACCTGCTCAGCTCCCTCTTGACCTCTCCTTGGCCCCCTCAGGAATGTTCATGGAAACCCCAATCCTCCCCAGCACCTGAATATCTCTGGTGCATTCTGACTCCTGAACTTCACCACGAGGACAGTTGAGGCACGGACAGGGAAGCCATTTGCCTGAGGTCATGTCAGTAGTAGGTGTGTGGGGTGGGGTCCCCCGGATTCCTGCACTGAGAGTCAGTTTGTGGGGTGTGTCTCTTCAGTCGTGTTGCTGGCTCTGCAACCATTGCCTCCAGGCTCTCACATGGGCCAGAGGAGCGCCTGTGACCCAAAGCTTTTGGCTCTGGGCACTGCTCCCGCCCAGGGCCCATGCGGGTAGACTCGGTCTGTTTTGCAGGAGGGCAAATTGAGGTCCGGTACAGACCAGGCTCCGGGTTACACAGGGGTCAGGTGGGCTGTTAAGGCGGGACCAGGTCAGAGCCACTTTTGGTTCTGTCCCTCCAGGATCTTTGCTTGTCCCAGGCTCAGTCAGCCAAAGGAGATCCTCCCAGTGGCCCCTGGCGGGCGGCCGGAAGCCATGAGAAGCGGGTTCTGATATGGAAGCTGCCAGGGCGTTACTAACGGGCTGTCGCTTGCAATTAGGGCAGTGGCCTTTCATCTCCCTGCCACTCCCCTCCTGCTCAGGACAGCCTCATGTCAGCTTCCCGGCCTGACTCCGTCTGGCCGCTGTCAGGCGCCCCTCCTCAGATGGGACACCGGGCGGGGGCCAGGGCCCGGCTCCGGATCCGACTGTGGAGTTTCCCGGGGCCCACCTCCAGCGGCCGTGGGCCCAGCCCTCAGCCCCACGGGAGCTGCCAGGGCCCCTGTCTCCAAGCCTCAGCCTGGCAGCCTCCGTCGGCTCCAGTGAGGCCTGCCCGGGATGACCTAGGTGTTCTGGTGACTTCTGAGGGCCTGGCACGAAGAGATAAGGCCCAAATCAACAAATCTGCCATTGCAGCTTTGAAGAGCCAGTCTCCATCACTTTATTTTGTCTTTCTGTCAGGTTTGCCAGATGGCTTGGGTCTTTCTGAGGCCCTGTACCGAGGGGGCTCAGAGAGAACTGGTACAGCTTCAAAGCTCCTTTTTAATCTTTAGCAACATCACAGCGGCTGGGAAACTGCCTGGGTTCCCACAAGTCTCTCCCACAAAAGAGGCGCGGCCGAGGCTCTAATGAAAGCCACATAAAGGGATGGCTGGAATCAGAATCAGAGGCGAGAGAGCAGTCGCTAGTCTTTCTTGTAGCTGTGTCAAAAGAAATTCTAAGACAAATTATGGCTTTGGGTGTTTTTCTAAAAGGACTGACAGAGAGAGGAGCCGGGGGAGGATGCTTTGACCCCTCAGCACCCTTCCCCTCGCATAAAAGGCACAGGAGACTGAACAAAAGGCCGAAATACAACAATAAACTTGCGGCGTGCGCGCGTGGGGATGAAAGCCTCGCTGGCATAATTGTGGGCGAGGGTGCGCCGGAGCGGGCGGGGGGCTTTACCTTGCCGCCAGCACTATTAATGATGAGGCCCCCTCCTCTCCCCTCTCTGGAAGGGGCGCCTTTGGTTTTCGGGGACGGGTGGGGGGCGCTGCGCCACGCGGCTGACATCTGGCGCGGGCTTCGGTTCTGGGATGCGGTGCTCCCCGGCGCCCTCCCTGGCTGCCAACGCCCAGGCACCCATTAGCAGGAGACCAGCGTGCCCACGGGTCATCCTCCCTCCCCACCTGGCCTCCTGTCAGGCCTCTCGGCTGTCTCTTGGGATCTGGGGAGGGGTTTCTGACCTGCAATTCTAATCCCCCACTGATCTTTTGCAGATCAGTCCTAGTCTATGGAATCAGGCGGTGGGGAAGCCTCCGCTGTTTGGATCATGCACTGTCTTAAACCCCCACCATCGGCCCAAAGGCCAGGCTGCCGCCCCCCCCCCCAACAAAGGGCCACTGTGTTCTCCCGTAGGGGTAGGTCAGACACTCTCACTTTCTGTCTCACCTCCAGTCATCTTAGTTTACCTGGATGGTTGCTCAGCTCTTTGTAAGGCCTGGAGGCAATGGGACGGCTAAGGTTTGCTAGAAGGAGGTGGGAAATTGGACAGGATAGGGGGCCTTCCAGGAGAGGGGCGGGGTGGAGAGTTGGGGGTTGCTGAGCAGCATCCTTGTGAGAGCACCATTGACTTGGAAGGTTGGTAAGGACTGCAAAGATGGCAGACTGGGGTCTTCGGAGGGGAAGAGGTTAACCAAGGTCACACAGCTGGTTGAGGACAAAGCCAGACCCCCAGTTCGTGTTCCACAAGAGGAATCAGATATCCTGAGAGAACGGGGGTCTTGTGTGATGTGGGGTCAGAAGAGAATTCAGATCCCATGGCGGGGAGATGGACAGGCTCTGGCCTGTGTTCTGCTGCCTTCTTTGGCCCCTTCGTAGGGCTCAGTGGCCATGGACCTTGCTTTCCGGAGCTCTGGCCAGGAGGTGTTCCTGGGGCTTTCTACGCATCAGGCCCATGGCCCAAAGTAGGGTCGAGGGAGGGGCATCCCCAGTGGGCATCTGTCTTCACTCACTTCACCTCTGGAGGCTCTTGCTCTGCACCAGGGACTTGAGGAGAATTTTAACTGAAGAAATATAGCTGCAGGACTTTCCCCTGGCTGATTGACAAGGTCTTCCCACCTCCCCTTCCTGCTTTCAGCCCTGGAGAGGAGAGTTAGATGTGTTGACAGGTGGGTGCCTGTGGGAAGGGCAAGGGAGGACATGGCCCCATCTCTGTCTCCTACTTTCTGCCTTTGCTCTCTCTTCCTGTGTATCTCCCACTTTCTCCTTCTGTCTGTCTGTCTGTCTCCTCCCCATTCCTCTCCAGTGCTGGCCTGGCCTGGGGCTCTGGTTTCTGCTCTTGTCACTGGAGGCTTCCATGGCCCCCTGTCTCCTGCAGGCTTCTGCTGCCTCATCTCCCAGTGGCACCAATCACTGGTGGAGGAGCTCAGGGTGCCCAGGGGTGGAGAACCTCAGCTGACTGAGGAGTCAAGGCGAGCTGGTGAGGGCTGGGGTGTCATATCACGCCTTCCTCCCTTGGGGCAGAGCCAGGCAGAAGCTGCCTGCCAGGCCCCTGGGCTATTTTAATGAAGACAAATTTGGGCCGATTGGAGGTTATAACCACGTGGGCGCAGGGTTCTCTGGCTCTCCTGTATGTACGGTGCACACTGCCCACCACCAAGCTCCCCTTGTCCAAGGCACTGTGCAGTGGGGGGGCGGGGGGCATAGGTTCTGGGACTACACTCCTGAGGTTTCAATCCTGGCCCCTCAACTTCTTAGCTGGGGGACCTTGGGCAAAGCGATTTACCCGTTTGGGGCCTCACCTTTCTCACCTGTAAAATGGAACCAAGGATTGTTAACTTCTAGGGTTGTCATGAGAAATAAGTGAGCTCATACATCGAAGTGCTTAGAATAGTGCCCGGCATGCTGGTGCTCAACAAACGTGAGCTACGCTGTTCTCCCCAGCCAGATCTCTTCAGCCATCGTTGTCGGCAACAACTAAGTGGATATTCCACTTCTTGAACCAGTCCTCATGCCTGGGTATTGTGGGGCTTCTGTGGTTACGACTGTCTTTTTCTCTTTCTCCTTGTCTTCTGGCAACCAGCACTCTTTCGGGAAAGTCTATTCCATGTAGCTCTAAAGGGGGGGCAAAGCCTGCCATGGCCACGTGACTCAGGCCTGGCCAGTCAGAGAACCCTATTCTTTTTTTTTTTTTATATTTATTTTTTTTATTCTTATGTTAATCCCCATACCTTACAACATTAGTTTTAGATGAAGTGTTCCATGATTCATTGTTTGTGCATAACACCCAGTGCTCCATGCAGAACGTGCCCTCCTCAATACCCACCACCAGGCTAACCCATCCTCCCACCTCCCTCCCCTCTAGAACCCTGTTTGTTTTTCAGAGTCCATCGTCTCTCATGGTTCGTCTACCCCTCCAATTTCCCCCGCTTCATTCTTCCCCTCCCGCTACGTTCTTCTTCTTTTTTTTTTTTCTTAACATATATTGCATTATTTGTTTCAGAGGTACAGATCTGAGATTCAACAGTCTTGCACAATTCACAGCACTTACCAGAGCACATACCCTCCCCAGTGTCTATCACCCAGTCACCCCATCCCTCCCACCCCACCCCCCACTCCAACAACACTCAGTTTGTTTCCTGCGATTAAGAATTCCTCGTATCAGTGAGATCATATGATACATGTCTTTCTCTGTTTGACTTATTTCACTCAACATAATACCCTCCAGTTCCATCCACGTTGTTGCAAATGGCAAGATCTCATTCCTTTTGATGGCTGCATAATATTCCATTGTATATCTATACCACATCTTCTTTATCCATTCATCTTTCGATGGACATCTTGGCTCTTTCCACAGTTTGGCTATTGTGGACATTGCAGAGAACCCTATTCTTCAGGCCACAGGGACCGGTTGGCTCTGGGAAGGTCTTATGACCGAAGCCAGGCCAATGTCCTCCTCAGAATTTTGCTGCCTGAAGTGTTCCGGAAGATGGTTTTCCATTCTCCGAGATCCCAAGTCCTTAGGATGATGTAAGCTGGAATCACTAGAAGCCTCCTTCTCCAGCTGCATAAGAAGCTACCATAGGAGGAAATGAGGTCATCATGTCAAGAACAGTAGAATAAGACAAGAAGGGAAGGGGAGGGGTGGAGAAAGAGAGAAAGAATGCAGCCATATCAGCAACACATGTTGCCGTGTGTGCTTACTGCTGAGCCAATGACCTTTTGTAGTTAGAGAGGTTTGACATGGGTTTCTTGCAATTGAAAGAGTCCTGATCAATGGCGGGGCTGGCTTGATTATCTGGGAGGCCTGCTCTTGGGCTCACAAAACTCTGCTCACAGGAGCTCAAACTCTCCTCAACAGAGAAGCCACACCATGAGAATGATGCTGAGGTGGACCCGCTGATGGATTGAGAGGCAGAGGAGAGACTGGGTTGGAGACTTGGAGTCAGTGTGGATTCAGCAGACTATGCGCCTTCCCGGCCGTGGCGGCCCTCAAGCTGGGCTTGATTTCAGGGTCTTGGAGAAAGGGAGAGGGCAAGCATTCCAGGTGAGCTATTGGCTCAGAGGAGAGAAAACATGAGATGTGTTAGAAGATCAGCAGCTAGGCTGGTTTGGCTGAAATGTCAGGTCAGTGGGGAAAGGGAAACTAGAAGCAATGAGGCTGGAAAGTTCTATCAAAGTCAGAGCAGGGTGGGTCTTGAGTTTCAGGTCTAGGAGCTTGGATTTTATGGACTGGACAATAGGGAGTCACTGGAGTTTGTTTGGTTTGGTTTTGTTTTGAGTGGAAGTTGAAAGGTTCAGAGCTGTGCAGAGGATGGTTAATATGTGGAGGCTGAAGCCAGGGAGTTGGTTAGAAACTAGGTGAGAAATACTGGTAGGCTAATGTTGGATGGTAGTCTAGAATGGAGATGTATATCTTGAGAATTTGTTGTTTTTATGCTCAGCATCCACTCTCACTTCTGGTAAGAACTTCCCCACTTTCCTTGGGGAAACCTCTGCTCCCTTGAACTAATCTTTATGGTCTGGGTGAGACTGACAGCCCCCCATCCCCCACCGCCAGACCTAGGGCATGGCATGTGACCTTCGCCTTAGTCTGTATGGTCCAGGCATGCATGTAACCTTGGCCTAAGCTAACCCATATATCCATCCTTTGACCACAGTAAATGGTTCAACAATGGCCATGGGTTCCAATGAAAGTCAGGCCCACTCTTTTTATAGGATGAGTTAGGGAAAGGGAATTCTATTTTCCAGTGGACTTGTGGCTGAGAGGAAATGAATCTGGAGCTTCAGAGGACCCCAGGAGACAGAATGGAGTCATACAGAGGAAAGCAGAGTGACATACCGAGAGAGTAAGACCAAGTCCTGACACAAATTACTTAGTTGTTTAAAAGATGAGTCAGAGATTACCAGGTAGGGAAGAGGTGGGAAGCATTCTTGGCAGAAGAACTGGCTGGTGGCTAAAGTGAGAGAGGCCCCAGAGGGAGGTAGGTGGAGTCACAGGCTCTGGTGTCAACTGGCAAATCCTTCAATCTCTCTGCCTCAGTTTGCTCATCTGAAAAGTGCCCCCAGTGATGTCTACCTTGTAAGGCTGCAATGAAAGTCATCAGCAGGACTTTTCTGCAAAGTGCCTGGCACGCAGTTGGTGCTTAAATAGTTGCTTTCCTACTGTTCTTTTTTAGTGATTTATTATTACTTCTCAAGACATGGAGGAATGGAGGCACATAGGACAGGTGTGCATATTAGTCGTTTTTCAGTTGCAAGTAAACGAAACCCAACTCAGACTGGCTTAAGAAAAAACAGAAGGAAATTGTTGGCTCACATATGAGTACAGTCCAAGACACTAACGGATTTCAGGCATGGCTAGATGTAGGGGCTCACATAATATCACCAGAATACTGTTTATCTCTCCATCTTTTGCTCCTGTTTTCCATGGTGTAGGTTCCATTCCAGGAGTGTGCTGGAGCCAATTGTAAAACATTCAGGAATCTTGCACAGTTAAATCATTGGTAGCATGAAATTGCCCGTGGTAGGAGTATTTATATCATGGAAATTGGCAAACACTACAAATCAGGGCCTTTTTTATATTTATTTATTTATTTATTTATTTATTTATTTATTTATTTATTTATTTATTGCGGGAAAAGAGCTAGCTCACCAGCACATGACTGCCCCATTCTCCAAAAGGCACTTCCATCTCGCGAGTAAGATGGCTGCTTGCAGCGACTGGCTGACCTCCCACCATCTCTGCAACCCAAATGGGAAGCAAGTACTTCTTCCCCAGGGATTCCAGCAAATGTCCCAGGGTTGGGTCTCCTTGGCCTGGCTTGGAATTTTTTCTATTTACGGAATAGTGACTGGGGCCAGGGCACCAGGGCGCAGAGTATACCCATTGGCACTTGTCTTCTCTGGAGCTGGGAGTCGGGGTCAGCTCCACCTGAACCATGTGGATTGAGTGGGTGGGGATGGTTCCCTTTATTGTAACAACCGCAGAACCTGGCTGCCTAGAACGGGAAGTGTTTATTGCTCATACAGCTGTGGTTTGGCTCGAGGGTCTGGCCAGGCTGAGCTTGTGTGAGGCACTTAGCCGGGACAGCTCTCCTCCCATTCTCTGTTTTTCTCCTCCTGGGACCAGCTGATCAGACCTGAATGTCGTCCTCGGGGTGGAAACAGTGGTGGTCTTGTTTTCACAACGAGAAACAGTGATGCCCTTGCAAGGCTGAGGCTCAGACTGGGCACACCATCACTTCTGCCTCAATCTTTTCCCAAAGCCACAGGACTGAGCCCGGAGCCAAGGGGTGGCGACATAAACTTTGCCTCTTTAGTGAGATAAACCATGAAGTCCAATGGTGAAGTGTTTAGATGCAGAGAGGGGAGAAGGATCAAGACCACTGAAACAACGTAGTACCTTCTCTGAACAAAATCAGGCTGCTGTCAGTAGCAGAAAGGGAAGGATGTTGAGCGGGTATAAACAATGAATGTGAACCGATGGAGTTGGGGAGGGTGGGGATGGGTTTGGATGTGCTGTGTGTGGTGAGGAGGGGAGAGGGCCAGAGGGAGGGCTGCTGGAGGATGGGAGGCTAGAGTGTAAGGTAAGGACATGACTGGAATGGGCCTCCTGCCTCCGTGACACCCCTCATTTGAGCTAGATAACTGTTTTGGTCTGCACACCCAGGGGAGCTGTCTTCATTTTTGTTTCCCCAGGAGCAGATCCTGAGTGCGGGTTTGAGTGTACATTTATTTGGCAGGTAATGCCAAGAAACAATGAGAAGAAAGTGGGAAAATGAGCCAAAGGTGCTGCCAAACTGGTTCTCTGAGGTTTTGTTTTTTTTTCTTTTTTGAGAGAGAGAGAGAGAGAGAGAGAGAATTCGAGTGGGAGGGGAGGGGCAGAGGGAGAGGGAGAGAGAGAATCCTAAGCAGGCTTCATGCTCAGCGTGGAGCCCAATGTGGGGCTCGGTCTCATGACCCTGAGATCATGACCTGAGCCGAAATCAAGAGTCGGATGCTTAACCAACTGAGCCACCCAGGCACCCCTAACCTGGTTCTCTGAAAAAACAAAACAAAACAAAACAAAACAAAAACATTATCGTATCTGCCAATTTCATGGGGTAAGTGTTCCCACCGTGGTTGATTTCAAGCTGCCGACATGACACAGCTGAATGAGCTGGGAAGAGGTGGGTAGAGTGGGCTCTCATGGGCTGGTTCGAGCTGGCTGCCGCCCACCATGGCAAGTGACACAGAGACGGAAGGTGGCTGGCGAAGGGGGCCTCATCAAGCCAGGTGTCGCTGTAAGCCACAAGGGCTCAGCACCACTGGGGATTCCAGCACTGGTATGCAGCATCTGCCTTTACCCCCCTTCACAGCCAAGGGGTTGGAGTGCTCCTTCACCGACTCCCCGTCCGCCACTGGTTCAGGTTATTTCCCAGGGCGTGGTAATTCGCCAGCACTTCTGGCCAAGGCTCTGGTTGCCGAGCAAGACCCCTGGGGCTGGATGTTGCGAGTTGGGCCAGTGTGCGTGCCAGCCTTCGGGGTCCCTCACCAGCTTCTGGGCCGTTCTCCCCCCGCATACTACCCCCTCACTGAAAGAAACATTACCTGCTTCCCTCAACAGGAAATGGAGTAAACATATTTAACTTTTCCAGTGATGCCATTTTGATGTTCTCTGGATGTGGAGGTGTCTCTCTGGAATATTTTCAGATCTGTCTTTGTTGGGGGTGGGAATGGGGTCATATTATGTTTATTTCTTGCTTTTTCTCAGACCCTCTGATGTTTTTTTCTTGGGGTTGGGAAGCCTGGAGAAAATTCTCTCTATTGTGTTGTTGTTTTTAATTGCTAAAATCTATTGATTTCTTGGGAACTACTCATTTTTGGTGATTTGCTGTACGGAGGAGACAGGGTGGACCAGCCCCACGTGGGACAGGCTCCAAGTGTCCCAGGAGCAGCCCATAGCAGAGGACCACCGGGAGATGGTGGATGAATCCTTCAGCTTTATTATCCCTCAGGTGGGACACCTCAGGCACGTCCCAGGGGTCTGGTTGGGATTGAACCCCTTTTGCCCACAGCCGTAACCTGCTCAGTAACCCACCCTGCATTGCCCACGTTCTCCCGCCTCACCTGCCCGCATCCCTACAGGTGCCTCCTGGGACCATTTCCCTGATAAGCTGCTCATACATTCTTGTCTCAGGCTCTGCTTTGGGGGAACTCAGACTGGGGCACACCCCTCTTGGCTTCTGACCTAGACTATCTGGTAGCGTTGAAGTGACACCTGATGGTGTTTTTGGTTTTCCACAGGGGCTCACCAGGGCTTCAACATCTGGTCGAAGAATCAAAGAATGTGAAAATCCAAATCCAAGGAGGCTGAAGGGGAGACGTGTGCTGGGACCTCCCAAATCTGCAGGTCCATCCCTCTGTCTCCTGGGCCCTAGACCAGGCATCTTCCCGGATGGCTCCAGCTGGACCCCCAAGCTCGAAGTGAACTTATCAGTCCTCCCCACCCCTCATACCCAGCATGCCTCCTCTCCTGTCATCCCTCACCCCCGTCTTGCCTCCCTGCAGCCCCTCCCTGCAGCCCCTGCAACTCTGGCCATGTGGTTCCCTGCTGTGAAGCCCTGGCTGTGGACTCCCCATCGCCACAAAGAGGAAATCCACACTCCTGGCCGTGACCTCACAAGGCCCCGCAGGAGCTGCTCCCTGTCCGGTCTGCGGTCTCCACGCTTTGCCCTTGGAGCAGAACAGCCTTCAGTTCCCGGGATCCACATGCTCTCTCCAGCAAGCCTTAGCGTAAGCTGTTCTCTCTGTCCCAACCCTCTTCTTCCCTCTTCCCCTGGCCGGCGCTGGTTTATCCTTTAGGGTTAGCCTAAATGCCACTTCCACAGAGTGGAAGCCTCTGAATCCCGGGCCTGGGTGATGAGAGCCCGTTTTCTCATGAACCCCGGTGGATACATGGATCCCCTGAATTACACTTGGTTACTTAATCACCTCTCTCTTGGGAAAGGCAGACTGTCCCCGAGCAGGCCCCATCTGATTTGTTCCTGGGCATGTATCCCTGGCACTTGGGGCTGAAGCTGCCCTATGAATGCCTGGCCGGTGAGGCAGGGCGTGAAAGGGTGACTTTTCTCCAGCCTGCCCCGGAAGCCTGCAGCCAGAGACCTGGGCTTCGAGCTCTCCAGGAGGAGACAGAACTTCTGCTTGGCAGCCTCTGTGTTCCCCGCAACATCTTCTTCAGGTCCTTAACGGGAAGAGAGGGGAGAGAGAGGTGGAGAGGAGGAGGCAGGGCAGAGAAGAAAGCAAGCCCTAATCCGCGGCCCAGAAGGAATGAACATTTCCAACCTTGCTACTTCTCTCATCTAAGTAGGTCACACGGAAGAACTCGGAGTCCCTGTCAAAGTTTCAGGCAAAAACAATAACTTGGTTTTGACCTTGCTCTCTTCAAAAAGCAAGTTGCTGCTGAGCTGCAACATCAAAAAGAATAAATAATTGTTTTTCTTTTTTGTTGTTATGATATGGATCATCTGAGCGGTTAGTGGTAAGCAAGCGGCTTTGATTCGACTCTGGCTCCCCAGCGCTCCAGCCGCTATATGTCAGCAGGCTCCTGTTTCCACCCCAGGATAGCAGAATCCCTTGATTAAATTCATATTTGTTTTAATCTTTCCCTGTGTCTGATCTCGAGCTCAAAGATGGTCAGGAGAAAAAGCCGGCTGCCCCGCTGCGGCCACGGGGAGGGCCCGTGTCAGGCCCCACGCTGTTTGTTCTGTCCACCGCGATAAGACAGCCAGCCCGCGGCGCCCGGTCGGGCCCACGGTGCCCACCCCGCTTCCCGCACCGCCGGCGGCTGCCGGGACAGCCCACCGAGCCTCGGGGCGCCGGAGCAGGCCGAGGAGGGCGGCGGGACCGGCTGGCAGCGCCGGGCGCAGCCTTGGCTCAGACCCTGGTGCTGGACGGGGCGGGGAGGGGGGGGTGCCAGGAGTCTCTCTACAAACTTTAAAGCTGCAAACATTCTGGATCTGGGGTGCACGGAGTGGAGTTTATCACCCTGGCCGGTTCATAGCGGGCTGCTATCATTTGTCTGTGTTTGACACCTCCCCGCCTTCAGCTCTCCACCCCCCACCCCCAATCCGAAGGCATGGAGGCAGCCCTCCCAAGGCCTGGCTAAACATCCTCAAATACACATTGTTGCTTTGTATGTGTGTGTTTCTTTTTTTTTTTTATTGTGGTAAAATACACATAACACAAAGCTTACCTTTTAAGATGTATGTGTTATTAGTATCCAGAGAGATGGCTGTGTTCTCTACCGTGCAGGGGTCAAGAGTATTAGGCTCCCGACTCAAAGTGTCTTAAGCTCAAAATCCCAGCTCTGCCACTTGCTAGCGGTTACTTAGCCCTTGGGTGCCTCAGTGTCTCCATCTGTGAAATGGGATGGTATAGTCGTTCCTGCTTCGTAGAGCTAGCCGTCCAGAGGATTAAATTAGTTCATACTTACGAAGCACTCAGAATGCTGGCTAAATTCTGAATGCTCAAAAAAGGCTAGCTGTTTTTATTATTCTGTTTTTCACTTGTGATTTTCTCTCACGTAGCCTTGTGTTTTTGAGAATCACCCATGCTGCTGTTCCTACATCTGCTTCCTTGCTTTAAACTGTATTCCAGGGGCACCTGGGTGGCTCAGTCGGTTAAGTGTCTGACTCTTCATTTTGTCTGGGGTCATGATCTCAGGGTTGTAAGATCAAACCCACACTGGACTCCACACTCAGTCGGGAGTCTGAGTGAGATTCTCTCTCTCCCTCTCCCTCTGCCCCTACCCCTGCTCACGATCTCTCTGTCTCTGTCTCTCTCTCTCAAATAAATAAATCAATCTTTAAACTGTATTCCATAGTGAGCATTGCCCACTATTTTTTGATTCCTCAGAGATGGACCCTCACTTGGCAATGAAGCAATGAGTTCTGTCCCTCGCAGACCAGGAGAGGATTTCTGCCTGCAGGAGTGGGGTCACTGGGTCCTAGGTCGAGAGTCGGCAAGCTTTTCATAAAGGTGACACAGTAAATATCTTTGGCTTTGTGAGCCGTACACTTTCTGTTGCAAGTATTCAACTCTGCTGTAATAGCACTAAAATGGCCATGGGCTATATGTTACTGGGTGTGCGTGGCTGTGTTGTCATAAAACTTTATTTATAAAAACGGGGAGGCGGCAGGTCGTAAGAATGCCCAATACCACCAGTTGCTCCCTGACTGGCTCCTCCAAGCAGTGCCCATGCGTTCCCATCTCCCCATGCCCTCCTAACGGGATTCTCCAAGTCCCTGATTTGGAGGGCAGAGAGGAGCCAAGAGGGCCCATCCGTCCACCCTCATCCTTTGACTGCCTCTCTTGCCCTCGACCTCTGGTTATGACTTTCTTTCACTGTGAGTTTGGGCCATTTGCATCTTTTGGTGGAGACATTCCCCTGTGAAATTTAAGTTAATGTGTTCTTGGGACATCTGAACCCTTGTCACTCCATGTATTGTGTGCCAGGCACTGTGCTAAGCTCTTTACATGTATTAGCCCCTTTCAACCTCCCAAAAACCCTGTGAAATAGATACGAGTAGAATTTCCTTTTCCAGATTTCGGAAATTCAGCCTGAGGTCACATGACTAGAACAAGGCGGAACCAGTACATGAAAGCACATCTGTTTAATGTCAAGTCCAATTCCATTCTAGTCCCTCTCAAGTGGGCTCTGGGAGGAGGACGGGACCTGGCAGAGGAGGTCTAGGAAGCTCAAGGGGGGCGGGGCACATTGGGAAAGAAGGGGAAGAAGCTGATAACAAACTTGACTCTTGTATGCCCAGGAGGGGTGGGGGCGTCTCTGGCTAGGAGTCTACTCGGGTGGTTTGGATACTCATGCTCACAGTGGAAAACTCTGTGGAGTCAGCAGCTTAGGGCCCAGGTCTGTGCCAGCAGGGGAAGGACTTGGATCAGAAAGGGCAGAGGCTCAGTCACCTGTACCAAGTGCAAGGCCTGACCTGAATCCTGCAGGAGGGAGGGCTGTGTCTGGACTACCTCTGATCCCCACTGTAGTCAGTGTTATGCCTGGCATTTACTTGGCAAAGCAAATACTGCTTGAACATGAATTAATTGAAAGCGATATTTTCCAGACAATCTTTACTGACATAATCACACACATATAGAAAAGTATGCAAATCCTGCGTACGATGCATTTTTACAAAATGAACATACCCCTCAGTACCCAGATCAAGAAACAGAACTTCCCCAGAACCACAGAAGCTCCTCTCATGTCCCCTCCCAGATGCCTCACCTCCCACAGGCAACCCCTCTTCTGGCTTCTAACAGCATAAATTAGCATTGCTGGGTTGTGAACTTGAACTTTATACAAATGGAATCATCAATGAGTATCTTTTTTTGTTTGGCATCTTTTGTTTAACATTATGTTTGAGATTCATCCACATTGATTGAATGTAGTTTTAGTTTGCCTGTTCTCATTCTTGGAGAAGTATTTCAGGATATATACATTATATATATATATATACACACACAGTTCTCACTATATATGTGAGACTGTATAGTCTATCATCTATCTATCCATCTATTTATCATCTATCTATCTACCCTCTATCTATCTATCTATCTATCTATCTATCTATCATCTATTATCTATCTATCTATTTATCTATCTATCTATCTATCCTCTATCTATCTCACAATCCATTCTACTGTTGTTGGGTATTTGGGCAGTTTCCCCTTTTTGGCTATTCCCCATAATGCTGCTATTAGCATTCTTATATGTACCTTTTGGTGACCATTTACATGACTATCTATTGGGTATATATGTAGGAGTAGAATAGTTTAGTCCTAGACGAGCTGATCTTAGCTCTGGTTAGATAGTGCTCAACAATTTATATTCCCACCCCCATGTGTGAGAGTTTTGTTTGCTCTAGACCCATGATTACATCAGGGCTTGCAAACAGCCATTGAGTTTCCAGGTGTTCTGAACATCTCTAAGCTTCAGCAGATTGTGCGTTCAAATGAGGGCTCCTACCATGTCTGGTGGGCTCTTCCTGATTGGACAACTCCCTCCCCTTCCTGCCTTCCTCCACAGAGCTATAGGTATTAAAAGAGTGCACTCGTTAATTACTGCTGCTGATGGCATTTACTGAGCTCTTGCTATGTATGCGGTACATGTACTGTTCAAGAATTAGTTGATTTACTGACCATGACAATCCTTTGAGTCAGGTACACTTAAGAGCAGCCTGTCTTACAGATGAGGAAGCGGACACGCAGAGAGGGGAAGTTACTAGTGCAAGGCTACTCAACTGCTAAGTGGCAGTGGGCCAATGTTAAATTTAAGCCCATGAAGTCTGGCTTCAGAGCCTCTCTCCTTAAGTCTCGAGGTGCCTAGTAGCTGTCTTCCTGTGCCGTCACCTGTGGGCCACCACCTCCTTCTCCTGTGGGCCCTCCATGAAAGGCACGTGATTGTTGGTCTGCTCAGGCAGCTGCCGTCCATGTACCATTGGTGTCCGGGCCACTCTTTGGTGCTGGTCTGGACCACCCTCCTCCAGCCTCCCTTAGGGTGCCATCTGGGAGCTGCTGCTCATGTCCTGTGGGAAATGAGTAAGGGAATGGCCCCCGGACTGTGCCAGAGGGATCCCACAGCAGATCTGCATGAGCCCTGGGTGTCTTAGCTCTGCTGGCCACAATCAAGGGCTCAGGTTGGTGGTGGTGGTGGTGGGGCTTGACTAAGAGCAAGCAGGACCAGAACTATTTATTATTCTTCCCCTACTTGTAAGTTCAGGTGCCAAGTCTGGCTCATAACCATCAGACTTTTCTTTCCTTCAGGAGGATTTATATTTTATATAGGGTCCCAGTTCTGTCTGGGTTCTGGTTTCATACAATACAAGCGGGTGATGGCAAACTTAAGCATGAGAGGAATGGAATGGAAGAATCCTGGGTAGCTCATAGAATCCAGAGAAGATTGGAGTCCTTTGAGGTGGAGCCCAGACTCTCCCAGGATTCCATAGGGGATGATCCTCCAAAATATGAAGGGTGTTTGGATCCTGGGGAGAAGGGTGAGACAGACAGAGAGACTGGGAGAGAGAGGAAGAATCTCCTGGATCCTGGCCTTCACCTGGGAAGCCCTTCAGCCCCTACCCTGACCCCATGGAAATTAGCTGGCACCACGAGGGTGACCAGAAAGCCTGGTGCAGGCCTCCCCTAGGCATTGCAGGATGCCCTTGGTAAGTCTGCATATGGAGCTACTTTTTTTCATCAGAGTGACTTTGCTGCCAAATGAAGAGCTCAGCCCTTTTCTGACAAGGATTTGTCCAGCTGAAGTCATGGCGCCATCCAACAGTGAGGAACACACACAGGGTGAGAGCTACAGCCACGCCCCTGATGAATGGAATGCTCAATTGGAAATGATTTCTGCAACAATTTCTCACCTCTTTATTTCACATTCCACCCTTAAGATAACACTTAAAATCTTTGAGGGAAACAAATCGTAAGAGACTCCTAACGATAGAGAACAAACTGAGGGTTGAGGGAGGGAGGTGGGTAGGGGATGGGAGATGGGTGATGGGTATTAATGAAGGCACTTGTAATGATGCGCACTAGGTGTTGTAAGTGATGAATCACTGAATTCTACTCCTGAAACCAAGATTGCTCTGTATGTTAACTAACTAGAATTGAAATAAAAATTTGAAAAGAAAAAAAACACATTTAAAATCTTAAGTATGGTTTTCAGGAGGAGCCAATAAAAAATTGTTTGTGTGGTTGTCACTGTGGGCTAATTTGTTTTTCTTTATGAAAACAACTTAAATACAATGTCAACATGTTATATAAAGGTGAAGAACATTGCTAAATATATAAAGAAAGTGATATTGGATTTGAAACACTGACAAGTGCATTTAAAAAATGTTGCTGTTGTTGGGACGCCTGGGTGGCTCAGTCCGTTAAGCGTCTGCCTTCAGCTCAGGTCATGATCCCAGGATACTGGGATCGGTCCCGCATCGAGCTCCCTCTCAGCCGGGAGTCTGCTTTTCCCTCTGCCTGCCACTCCCCCTGCTTGTGGTCTTTCTCTGACAAATAAATAAATAAAATCTTAAAAAAAATGTTGTTGTTGTATAGAGCAGAAATCAGGGAAACCAGAAGCTTCCCCAAATTCTGAAAACCGGTGGAAATAGCTTGCACTGTGGCCAAACTGTCCAGGAGTGGAAAAATGGACCCATGGGATACTAAACAAAAAAGAACGGAAAACTGGTGACTAATTCCGACAATTTGTTGCTTTTTAAAAATTAATTAATTTAATTTAATTTTAATTTTTAAAAAATTTTATTATGTTATGTTAGTCACCATACAATACATCATTGGTTTTTGATGTGGTGATCCACGATCCATTGTTTTCGTATAACACCCAGTGCTCCATGTAGTACGTGCCCTCCTTAATACCCATCACTGGGTTAACCAATCCCCCTCCCCCCCGAGTTTGTTGCTTTGACTGTGGTTCCATCTGCCAACTCGCCTGGGGCTGTGGTTATCTATCAAACAGATGAAAGATGCTGGTGGATCTTGGGGAGACCCAGCCCCCACACAGTGCCAGTCCCTCAACCGTGTTGGGGCTCGCTCTCCTGCTGAGCCACTCCTGGTGTCCAACTTCTGGTTCTGGATGTTCTTCAAGATTGCTTACTATGTTTGAACATTATGCTCCTGTTTTAGTGTGCCCAAATAGCCCCAGTTGAGGAGAGAAAGCTCTTCTTCATGGAATAGTACCAGCTAATAAATAAAGGAAAGAGCCAATTACAAGATGGCCATTTTGCCACCGTTAATAAAATTAATTGATTCAGGTAAGTTTCATCAATGATGTTGAAAGCATTAGGTAGAAAGTTGACCAAGACCTGGATTTTTGCACACTGTCAGGGTACTGACCCCACACTCTACCTGCAAAAGGAAATATGTAATTGCATATTGGCAAGATTTGGTTGTTGCCCCTCTATCCAGGAATTAAATTTATCTAGCGCCACTAATGTAGGAACTCTGTTGTTCTGGGCTTCCTGTTGGGATATCATGATGAAGCCATAGCTTCACCTTTGAGGGATCCCTGCTAAAGATGTTGAATCTGCTCCTAACCAAATCTTTAGTGCTAATTCTGGTTTATAGCAAATGTAAAGGACAAAGGAACAAATTAAATGACGCCACAAGGAAACGATCAGATAGACAAATAGAGATCGTGCAATATTCCTTAAGATAAAAGGTCTAGTGTCTTCAACAAAGTCAATGTCATGGGGAAAAAAAACAAGGCTGAGGGGGGATTGTTCTAGACTAAAAAAGACCTACGAGACACAAGTGCAAGATGTGGTCTTAAAAAGACATTTTTGGAGCAGATGAGGATTTGAATACAGACTGACTATTAGATGCTGCTAGGGAATTAATGTTGATTTTGTTAGCCGAGATAATGATATTGTGGGAAAGTATCCTTATTTTTTTAAAAAGACTTTATTGGGGCACCTGGGTGGCTCAGTCGTTAAGCGTCTGCCTTCGGCTCAGGTCATGATCCCAGGGCCCTGGGATCGAGCCCCACATCAGGCTCCCTCCTCCGCGGGAAGCCTGCTTCTCCCTCTCTCACCCCCCCCCCCCCCGCTTGTGTTCCCTCTCTCGCTGTGTCTCTATCAAATAAATAAAATCTTTAAAAAAAAAAAGACTTTATTTCAGAGAGAGAGAGAGAGAGAGAGAGAGAGCACAAGTGGGGGGGGGGCAGGCAGAGGCAGAGGGAGAAGCAGACTCCCCACTGAGCAGGAAGCCAACTGCAGGACTCGATCCCAGGACCCTGAGATCACATCCTGAGTCAAAGGCAGACGCTTAACGACTGAGCCACCCAGGTACCCCATGTTTCCTTATTTTTTTTTTTTTAAGATTTTATTTATTTATTTGAGAGAGAGAGAATGAGAGACAGAGAGCAGGAGAGGGAGGAGGGTCAGAGGGAGAAGCAGACTCCCTGCTGAGCAGGGAGCCCGATGCGGGACTCGATCCCGGGACTCCAGGATCATGACCTGAGCCGAAGGCAGTCGCTTAACCAACTGAGCCACCCAGGCGCCCGTTTCCTTATTTTTTGACAACGCCTGCTGAAGTACTATTGTCATGCTGTCTGCAATTTACTTTCAAATGGTTCAGCAAAAATAAGAAATATGGAGAAGCAAATATGTTAAAGCTAGAAGGAAGTTTATGGACGTCCATTTTTCTACAATACCTTTCAGTTTATTCAGACATGTCTTCAAAAGGCTTGAAAATAAATATATTCCAGTGCATATGAAAACCTTTAAACCTCCCAACAGTACGGTCGCAAACAGTGAAAATGTAGGGGCAGGGATTGATTCAGGAGGGAAAAAAAAAAAAAGGGCTGTGCCATAAAATACGGACTTTATGGCTCCCACAGCAACTGTAACTTGAGGGAGACGTGGGTGGTGGGTCTGGATGTGGCGGGTGGTGACTGCCACAGTGCACGAGATCTCCCACGCTGGGGGCTCGCCAGCTTCTCTGGGAGCCATTGCCAGGGTTTATGATTGGGTTTACGAAATTCATTCAATACTTTGGCACCTGTGCAAGAAATACATGTGTGCCCTTGGAAAGGTGAGTGTGCCCTTGGAAAATCTTAGAACAAAACCAAATAACTAAACAGCCCACTAGATCTATAAAAATCCATATGGAGTCCACAAATTGTGTCTCACCTCTCCCCCATCCTCTTGATTTTACTGTCACCTCCCTGGAGGCTGAGGCAGACCATGGCTTGCCTTTAGATTCAGAAGCTGTGATTCTTGGCCTTGGTTGCTAAGAAAGGCATGGGTGGCCTTGAACAAGTTACTTGGCCCCTGGGGCACTACATTTCTCATCAGTAAATAAAGAATGACAAAATCTGCCTTCTAGATTTTTTTGGCTTTTTTGTTTTGTTTTTTCTTTTCAGGTGGACTTCACGGGCCATAAATTAACCATTTGAAAGTGAAGAATTCAATAGCATTTGGTCCATTCACAATGTTGTACAACCGTGTACAACGGTGTAGAGCACCGTCTCAATGCAGAATTTTTTCATCTTCCCAACGGAAACTCTGTAGCCCTTAAACAAGAGTTCCCCATTCCCCTGGAAACCACTAATCAGCTTTCTGTCTCTATGACTTTACCTATTCTGGATATTTCAAATAAATGGAATCACACAATAAGTGACCTTTTTTTTTTTTTTTTTTTTTTTGCCTACCTTCTGTAGCTTAACTTAATGTTTAATTCATAATATCGTAGCATGTATCAGTATTTTATTCCTTTTTATGGCTGAATACTATTATATGTGCGTACCACTATTTGTTTATTCATTCATCCATTGATGGACATTTGGGTTGTTTCCACCCGTTGGCTATCATAAATAGTGCTGCTATGAACATGCATGTATTTGTTTGAGTTCTTGTTTTCAATTCTTTTAGATATCCAGCTAGAAGTGAAATTGATGGATCATCAGGTGATTCTATGTTTAACTTTTTGAAGAGCTGCTAAACTGTTTTCCACAATGGCTGAACCATTTAACATCCCTACTAGCAAAGTTTGAGGGTTCCAAATTCTCCATATCCTTACCGACACTTATTATTATTATTATTTTTAAATGTAGCCATCCTAGTGGGTGTGATGTGGTTCTCTCAATGTGATTTTGATTTGCCTTTTCCTAATGACCAGTGATTCATGTGCTTACTGGCCATTTGCATATCTTCTTTGGAGAAATGTCTACTCAAGCCCTTTGCCCATTTTTGAATTGGGTTGCATTTCTTCTTACTGTTGAGTTGTAGGAGTTCTTCATATATTCTTGATACTAATCCCTTCTTAGATATAGGATTTGCAAATATTTTGTACCATTTTGTGTGTTGTCTTTTCATTCTCTTGATAGTGGCCTTGATGCACAAAAATTTTAAAAGTTAGTGAAATCCAGGACGCCTGGGTGGCTCAGTTGGTTAAGCGACTGCCTTCAGCTCAGGTCACGATCCTGGAGTCCCAGGATCAAGTCCCGCATCGGGCTCCCTGCTCAGCGGGGAGTCTGCTTCTCCCTCTCACCCTCCCCCCTCTCATGCTCTCTTAAATAAATAAATAAAATCTTAAAAAAAAAAAGTTAGTGAAATCCAATTTATGGGTTTTTTGTTGTTGTTGTTGCTGTTGCCTGGATTTTGGTGGTATATCTAAGACTCCATTGCCAAATATAATGTTTGTCTCCTGTGTTTCCCATGGAGATTACAATTAAATCCTAAATATATAACTGTCTAGTTTGAATTGATTCCAACTTAGCTTCCATAGCACACAAAATCTCTGTTCTATACCTCTCTGTCCCCTCCCTCTTACGCTGTTATTGCCACAAATTACGTCTTTATATATGTGTGCGTATTAACATAGACTTTTAATTATTGTTTTATGCATTTGTCTCTTAAATCAGGTAGGAAACAAAAAGAGGAGTCAGAAACAAAAAACACAATAACGCTGACTTTTATATTTACCTATGTAGTTATATTCACTGAGATTCCTTATTTCTTCATATGGATCCAAGTTACTGTCTAGTGTCCTTTTGTTTCAGCCTGAAGGGCTCCTGTTAAGCATTTTTTGTAGAGTGGGTCTCTTAGTAACAAACTTCCTCAGCTTTTGTTTGTCTGGGAATCTCTTAATTTCTCTCCCTTTTTTGTTTGATTGACTTTTTATTTATTACGGTAACTTAGGCATAACATAAAATTTACCATGCTAACCATTTTTAAATATATGATTCATTGGCATTAACTACATGCACAGTGTTGTATAACCATCACCACTATCAATTTCCAGAACTTTTTCATCATCCCAAATAGAAAGTCTGTACCTGTTAAGCAATAACTCTCCATTCCTTCCCTCCCCTTCCCCCTGTCCAGTCCCTGGTAATCTCTATTCTCCTTTTTGTTTCTATCAATTTGCCTATCCTAGAGACCACATTTAAGTGGAATCATAGAGTATTTGTCCTTTTTTGGTCTGGCTTATTTCACTTAGCATGTTTTCAAGATTCATTCAAAATTCATTTCAAGGTTGTAGCACGTCAGAATTTCATTCCTTTTTGGACGAATAACACTCCATTGTATGTGTAGATCACATTTGGCATATTCATTCATCTGTTCATGGACACTTGGATTATTTCCATGTTTTGGCTATTGGGCATAATAATGCTATAAACATTGGTGTTACAAGTATCTGTTTGAGTCCCTACTTTCAATTCTTTGTGGTATATACTGAGAAGTGGAATTGCTGGATTGTACACTAATTCTACGTATAACTTTTGAGGAGCCACCAAACTGTTTTTCACTGCAGCAGTACCATTTTACATGCCACCAGGAATGCATGAGGGTTCCAATTTGTCCATATCCTCACCAATACTTGTTGTTCCCCCTTTTTTTCATTTTTGTTAATTTATATATATATTTTAAAGATTTACATATTTATTTTAGGGAGAGAGAGAGAGGGAGCACTAGTGGGAGGGGCAGAGGGAGAGAGAGAATCTCAAGCACACTCCACACTGAACACGGAGCCCAGCACGGGGCTCTATCTCACGACCCTGAGATCATGACCCGAGCGGAAACCAAGAGTCTGATGCTTAACCGACTGCACCACCCAGATGCCCCTAATTTATATATATATATATATATATATATATATATATATATACACACACACATAACATATATATTTATTTATTCATATATTTTTTTAAAGATTTTATTTATTTACCTGAGAGAGAGAGAGCAGAATGAGAGAGAGTGAGCATGAGCAGAGGGGAGGGGCAGAGGGAGAGGGAGAAGCAGGTTCCCTGCTCGGGGCTTGATCCCGGGACCCTGGGATCATGACCTGAACTGAAGGCAGATGCTTAACCAACTGAGCCACCCTGGTGCCCCTTGTATATATTTTTATAATAGCCTTCCTAGTGAGTTTGAAGTGGCATTTGATTTGGATTTGCATTTCCCTAATGACTAGTGATGTTGAGCTTCTTTTCATGTGCTTATTGGTCATTTGTAGATCTTTTTTGGAGAAGTGTCAATCTTTTGTCTATTTTTGAATGTGGTTATTTGTTTTCTTGTTCTTGAGTGTAGGAGTTCTTTATATATTCTTGATATTATTCTCTTCTCAGATACATGATTTGCAAATATTTTCTCCTATTTTGTGAGTTGTCTTTTTCCTCTTGATAGTGTCTTTGATGCACACAAGTTTTAATTTTTGTGAAGTCCATTTTATCTATTTTTTTCTTTTGTGGCCTGTGTGTTTAGTGTTAAACTTAAGAAACCATCACCAAGTTCAAGGTCATGAAAATTTTCTCCCATGTTTCTTTCTTTTTTTTTTTTTTTTTAAAGATTTTATTTATTTATTTGAGAGAGAGAGAGCTCATGAGAGGGGGGAGGGTCAGAGGGAGAAGCAGACCCCCTGCTGAGCAGGGAGCCCGATGTGGGACTCGATCCAGGGACTCCAGGATCATGACCTGAGCCGAAGGCAGACGTTTAATGACTGAGCCACCCAGGCGCCCCTCATTTTTCTTTCTTTCTTTTTTTTTTTTTTAAGATTTTATTTATTTATTTGAGAGAGAGAGACTGAGAGAGAGAGAGCATGAAAGGGGGGAGGGTCGGAGGGAGAAGCAGACTCCCTGCCGAGCAGGAAGCCTGATGTGGGACTCGATCCAGGGACTCCAGGATCATGACCTGAGCCGAAGGCAGTCGCCTAACCAACTGAGCCACCCAGGCGCCCCCAATGTTTCTTTCTAACAGTTTTATAGTTTTAACTCTTAAATTTGGGTCTTTGATCCATTTTGCATTAACTTTGTATGTAAGGTAAGGGTCCAACTTCATTACTTTGCATGTGGATATCCAGTTTTCTCAGCACAATTTGTTGAAAAGATTGTCCTTTCCCCATTGAATGGTCTTAGTAGCCTTGTCATAAATCAATTGATCACATATAGGTTTATTTCTGAGCCCTTTATTCTATTCCCTTGTTCTATATGTCTATCCTATGCCAGTACCACATTATTTTGATGACTGTAGCTATAGTTAGCTTTGAAATCGGGAAGAGTGAGTCTTCCAAATTTGTACTTTTACAAGATTGTTTTGACTATTTGGGGTCCCTTGACATTCCGTATGAATTTTAGGATAGGTTTTTCTCTTTCTGCAAAATCACGGTTGGGATTTTGATAGGGAGTGCATCAGATCTGTAGATTGCTTTGGGTAGTATTGCCATTTTAATGATATCATGTCTTCCAATCCATGAATCAATTTATTTAGGTCATCTTTATTCTTTCAGCAAGTCTCTCACTTCCTTGGTTAAATTTACATCTAGATGTTTTACTTTTTCAGTTGCTACTGTAAATGGGATTGTTTTATTACTTTCCCTTTTCAGATTGCTCTTTGCTAATGTATAAGATATAGATGATTTTTGCGTGTTAATCTTATATTCTGCAACTTCGCTGAATTTATTTATTACTTCTAACAGGTTTTTTTTTTTTTGGTGTGGATTCTTTAGGGTGTTCTACATTATAAGGTCATGTCATCTGTGAGTAAAGATAACTTTCTTTCTTTCTTTCTTTCCTATGTGGATGTCCTTCAATTGTTTTTCTTGACTAATTGCTCTGATGAGAACTTCTAGTACTATGTTGCAAAGAAGTGACAAAAGTGAAAAAGATAAAAGAAAGGCATCTTGTCTTGTTTCTAATTGTAGGGGAAATTCAATCTTTTTTTTTTTTTAAGATTTTATTTATTTATTTGAGAGAGAGAATGAGAGACAGAGAGCATGAGAGGGAGGAGGGTCAGAGGGAGAAGCAGACTCCCTGCTGAGCAGGGAGCCTGATGTGACTCTCAATCCCGGGACTCCAGGATCATGACCTGAGCCGAAGGCAGTCGCTTAACCAACTGAGCCACCCAGGCGCCCTGAAATTCAATCATTTACCACTGACTATGTTAGCTAAGGGTTTTTTGGCGCCTTTATCACGTTGAAGAAGTTCTGTTCTATTCCTAGTTTACTGACTGTTTTTACCAGGAGAGAATGTTGGATTTGCAAATGCCTTTTCTGTATCAATTGAGGTCAAGGTGCCAGCAAGGTAGGTTTCATTCTCTTGGCTTGTAGGTGGCTGCCTTCTCACTGTGTGCTCACATGGTCTCTTCTGTGTGCCATGTGGAGAGAGTGAGAGAGAGAGGGAAGGGGATACAACTCCATTTCATAGCAGATTGGAAAATTTCAATTGTCTTACCTTCGGGTTTGCTGATTCTTTCATCAAGTATTATCGAATACTTCTAGTGAGCTTTTCATTTCAGCTCCAGAATTCCTATTAGATTCCTTTTTATATTTTCTATCTTTGGTTGATATTCTCTGTTTGTTCATAATTTGTTCTTCTGGTTTCCTTTAGTTCTTTGTCCATGGTTTCCTTCAGCTCATCAAGCATATTTAAGACAGTTGATTTAAAGTCTTTATCAAATACGTCTAATATCTGGGCTTCCTTGGGGACAGTTTCTGGCAATACTGTTTCATCTCATGAATGGCTCATACTTTTCTGTTTCTTTGTATGGCTTGTAATTTTTTTGTTGTCACAAGTGGACATTTTGAATATTATAATATGGTGACTCTCAAAATCAGATTCTCCCCAGTTTGCTGTTGTTGATTTTTGAGGGCTACAACCATCCATTTGTTAATGACTCTTCCAAACTATTTTTTTTTTTTTTTGCAAAGACTGTATTCCTTGTTGTATATGGTCACAGAAGTCTCTGTTCCTTTATCTCAGAGGTTAGCCAGTGACCAGAGAGATTGTCTTAAATGCCTGGAAACAAAAAGAAGAAAAATACTCTCTTCCTCTTTGCAGATGGGTTCTAAGCTAGGGCACTCCTCTAATGCTAAGCCAGGCCCATACACATCTGCTTTGGCTTTCACCTCCTGCTTGTGCCGACCCCAAAGATCAGCCTAAGGTAGAAGCCTATGGTCTTATCAGATCTTTTCTGAGCATGTTCTATCCCTGGGAATGCACATTGTACTCCAGATTCCCTGGTATATATAGGAGTCCTTTGAAGACCTTAGTGCCCCAAGGGTCTTCCTCTTTAGTTTCTTCCTTCCCAGACTTATGGGTCTGTCTGCGGTGTGCCTTGTCTATCCTCCCAGGTAGTGGCAGGCAAATGGCTACAGGTAGTATAATGCTTTTTACAGATTCCACATCAAAAGCCACTCTAGCCCAAGGGGTACAAAACAAAGGTCAGCCTTTGTGCTGGTCTCTCAAGGAACTGCCAGACAAATCAAAATACATGACCACAATTTTTTTGAGAACAAGATCTGCATTGCTCTCCAGCTCCAGCAAGGCACACCAGGAATGCAGGCTGCCATCCCCATGGCTGCCACTGAGCTGGAGAATGGGGGATGATAGGTAAGGTAAGCAAAAATGCTACACACTTTTTGAAATTTGGCAGCCTGTTTCTTCATTAAGAACTTCCCTAGTTGCTGTAAAATTTTCTTTTTTTTAGATACTAGTGTTCCAAAAGAATTGATTTTTTTAGTTTTTGCCAGTTTAATTGTTGTTTTTGGATCAATTCTTAGAGCTCCTTACTCCTCTATTTCTGTGTCATCACTCAACCTCTCCCAGGTTAAAAACATTTTTTTTTTAATTATGGAAAAACTTAAGCATACACAAAAGTGAAGAGGGCATTTAAATAAATCCCCCATGAATTCCTGGCCTTAAAAATGGTCAACTCATCTCTGCCACCAACCATTGATCAAAGACTTAATGCTGTGCTCAGAGTCCTGCATGCATTGTCTTGTTTTCACAACAGCTCTATGAGGTAGTTACTAATATCTCCACACCACAGATGAGGAGATTGAAACTGGGCGGGGGGGGGGGGCGGTGGTTATTTTCCCAAGATCACTTCCTGAACCAGGACTAGAACTAGGATCAGAATCATGGCTCCAGATGATTCTCCAGTCGCTTTTCTGTGGAAGCCCATTGGGTACTGACAACACCCCAAGAGGCAGGTGTGAGGGACATGGCTAATGTTCATTCCAATCCACTTCTTACCTGCTTCTTGGTAGGGGGGACTGTGGCTCTAAAACTTTGTGCAGTTAGGCAGGGTCCTGTGGCAATGAAATGTAGGCAGGAGTGACACGTGTCATTATTGGGCTGAAGCATTTAATTGCTGGTGATCACCCTCCAGGCTTCTCTTTATTTGCTGCAGGGAACTGTGAAGCCTTGTTCTGAGATGCCCGTTCCAGGTTATGGATTGAGAAGCCTCTGCCACCTTGGGTCCTCGAGGAATGACTATGATAGGAGAGCACAGCTCTTCACGAACCTTCATTGTACGTGTAACATGGGCAAGAAATACACCTCTCCTGTGGCAAACTGCCAATATTTGGGGCTTATTTGTCACTATAGCATCACCTCGCCTATCCTGACAGGTCAAGCCAGGTAGGGCTATCAGCCCTGTTTTACGCATATGGAAACTAAGCCCCAGCAGCTTGCCCAACGTCAAACAACTAATGTAGTTTTAGAAATAGGGATGGAACCCACATCCCGAATCCCTTGCCTAGATTCCCACCTACTGATTTCTGGCGGCATATGTAGCTTTCTGGAAGGGGCTGACCTGACATGGAATCCTCATGGGATGCCAGCAGGATCTTTTTCTCAGAGTACCTCTCTCATGCCATGGGTCCTGTGCCTGAAATCCTACATTTTTAAAGCATCGTTTTCATTCACTGTGGAGATGGGCTGTTGGTGGTGAGTGGGTGCAGTCTATTTTATTTATTTTTAATTTTTAAATTTTTTAAATTTTTATTTTTTTTAAAGATTTTATTTATTTATTTGACAGAGAGAGACACAGCGAGAGAGAGAGAGCACAAGCAGGGGGAGTGGGAGAGGGGGAAGCAGGCCTCCCGTGGAGCAGGGAGCCCGATGTGGGACTCGATCCCAGGACCCTGGGATCATGACCTGAGCCGAAGGCAGACGCTTCACGACTGAGCCACCCAGGTGCCCCGGGTGCAGCCTATTTTAGAGACCTCACCAATCTTTGCCATGGTTTTGGAAGATTTGGCTTTTTTGGCAATGTTTGGTGAGAACAGGGAGCCTGTGTATGGCCCAAAGTTTCTGTGCATGGTTTTAGGGAGGAGGTCCAGTTTCAAGTCCCACTTACTTTCTGTGACCTCAGGTAAGCCAATTAATCTCTTTAAGCCTCAACCTTTCTCAGATGTAAAATGAGGCCGGTAAGAAAGAGGTTGTATTAAATTAGTTAAACCATATAAAACACAACCCATGACTGAAATAGAATAATAATGGTTGTGATAAACAGTCACTATTCCCAGGGAAAGACTGGAAGTTTTGGGGTCAGGTGTTGGTTTTGTAGGTGGCTTTAGAGCAACAGAATTTCAGGATGATCCGCTGGTGGTCTTGGACGGTGTGGATTGGGGAGGAGGGCAGAGGAAAGGGGCCTGTTGGAAAGCAGTTGAAATAATGTGAACGGCAGAAGAGGCAGGTCCAGGCCAGGATGAGGACAGTGAGTGATCGGAAAGGACAGTCGCGAGACCACTGGGGAAGGGAGAGCTGGGTGCTCGTGAAGTTGCTACGACTCCTCTCAGCATGCCCCAAGATACCCGTACTGACTGACTGGACAGCCCAGGTCCTGCCCCGAGTTCTGCATCCCTATCAAGGCCTCCGGACCAGCTGCTGGGCTGAGCTGATGGGGCAGCTGTTTTCAGCTGGCTGAGAGCTGATGTCCACAACTTAGCAGTCGTTACTTTGCACGTTAACCCCGCCTGGCGCCACCTCCTCTCCCCGAGAGCACAGAAAGGAAAACTCCCTGGGACCATCCTAGATGCCAAGGGCAGAAGGAGTGGGCAGCTACAGCCATGCCGGGAGCGGGCTCTTCGCTTTAAAGCGAGGCCACTGGCTTCAGACTCCCCGGCCCTGGGCACGGCTGGGGTCCCCCTCCTGCTTCTAAGGGAATCAGCCCGGCTTGGTCTCTTTTTCCAAGTCAGCTGAAAGTTTCTAATCTCTTTGCAAAGTGTCAAGTATCTTCCAGTGCCTTGAAAGGTGGTTTTCTAAAAGCAGATCAAACAGCTCTGACATTTGCTGCCGAGCCATTTTAAGTCCTACTACAGGCTTGCCTCTGGCCTCGGCATAACCTCAGATAAAGGTTGAAGCGGCATCTCTCGTCACAGACGCGAGGAGCCTGCTTGTGGGACCCACATCCTGGAGAGAAACATATTCCGTAAAAGTTAATCTGCTGCTTTGTCTTGGCCAACAGTTTATTCTTTCATGAAAGCCAGCCTCTGGCCCCCAATTGAATTCTGCACACACGTTTTTTTAATTTGCTGGAATTTGCGAAAACACATCAGTGGCCCTGCTGCTTTTGGGTTTTTATGTTTAGCAAAATAATCCCACAGGCACGGCCTTCAAAGGGCTCCCAGCATCCCGCGCTCCCCAGCTCTATTTTGGCTTTCCAAAGAGGGAGCCGAAGAGCGCCCAGAGCCCGTGAGGAGTCCAGGGCCCGGGGTCACCCATCCACTGTGCCGTGAGGGGCTGCCAGCCAGGACCATCCAGAATGCGCTCATCGACTCAGGTGCCTGCAAGGGTCAGGCAAATAAAGGAGCGGGCCAAGCGAGCTGCAGGGACGGGCGAGGAGCAATGGGGCCTGGTGGGGACTGAGGCAAACTGAAGGCTGCGAGCCCCTGTCTACATGGGGCAGCCGGCCCTAGCACGGAACGATTGTTGTGGGGGGGAATGTGGGGCTGGTGCCCTCAGAGCTTCCCATTGCCCCAGAGAAGCAAGGCATTTGGCATTTTTAACATGTGAAATCTGTCCCTTTTTAAATGTTGGCCCATATTCTCTTCAAACGCTCCGCAGGCCAAAGCAAACACGTCTGCTGGCTGACTCTGGCTTGCAGGGCTGCCTGTTGGCAATCTTTGATCAAGGAGGCAGAGCTAAGGAGTGGGGAGGGCAGACTCACCTTTTCTCTTTAACCTGGGAGGTCATCCAACTGCATGGCCTCGTTACACAGATGGGGAGACTGAGGTCCATCATTCAGAGAGGTCACTGATCTTTCTTCTCTGCCTGTAGCCTCCTCTGAGACTTAAGAATGTTAGTCCCCGAGATATGAGACTTAAGGGGTGACACCTCCCCAGGACCTGCGTGTTAGTAGGGGGACCGCAGAGCCTTTACAGTTCAGAGAAAATCTCTTCGATGGTGGAATTTCAGACCAGGTGGCAGGATGGTGGAATTTCAGACCAGGTGGCAGGGCGGTGGGGCTGAGGGCTTTTCCAAAAGTCTCTCCAACACCGGGTGATTTTCCATTCTGCCTTGTCCCAGGTGGCTCTGGGGGAGGTCTCCCCCTGGCAATATTTGGCATAGGTTTCTGCTCTCCCACAAACCTGCTGGAGGCCCAAGCTGGTGCCCAGGAGAAGCTGGGCCACTGGGATGCTAGGGCTCCCACCTGCAGGCCTAGCACGAAACTCCCAAGGTGCCTTTGGCCGCCGGCCGCCGGCTGGCATGGAAGGCAGTGCCCCCCCTCCCTGAGAGCTCAAACAGATCCGAGCAGCCAGAATTCTTCCAGGACCCACTCTGGGCTCGGCCAGGGCAGAAGCAGTTCGCTCTGAGGAAGAGCTGGCCTTCTCGCCTCTCCATCCTGCCAGCACGCTCAGCGAGATGTCTCTCCTGCCCCACACTCCCAGCCATGTCCCCATCCTGCCCCCACACCGTCTCATGCGCAGCCATCAGAATGCTGACCACCAAATTAGCCCTTTGTGATTTCATTTGGCTTTTATTGGCTCAAGCTGGATGTTGGAGATGGAGCCAGATGTGAGGCCGTGGGAGCACTTGAAAGGCCAGGTAATTAGCAGCATCTGCCTCTGACTTCTTATCTTGACAGGCGGACACACAGGGCAGTGACCTGGGAGCTGGGAGGCAGTTGCCTTCACCACATTAAACGAGGCAAAGGCCAAAGGGGAGCCTTGGTCGGCCTGGAATGCCGCCATCTGTGTATGTACGTGTGCGGGTGTGCACGCGCGTGTGCAAACATGTGAGTGTGAGCATCTTGAAGAATCATCCCCTCCACCCATTGCTCTCTTGCCTCTAGGTCCAGGAAGAACCATCTGCCAGTCTCTAAACACCTGGGGGTAGAATCCGCATTATTTTTAAGTTGAGGAATAATTTACATGCGATGAAAGGTATAGATTTTAAGTATACAGTTGGATGAGTTTTCACCAATGGACAAAATTCATGTAATCCATACCCAAATGAAGAGGAAGATGTAGAACATTCTCATCGCCCCAGGAAGTTCTTTATGCTCCTTTCCAGTGAATTCTCCTCTGTCCCACACACAGGCAACCACAGTTCTGATTCTATCACCATGGATTTCGTTTTTTCCTGCTCTTAAATATCATGCAAATGGAATCATGGACTATAAACATAGACTTATGGTCTTTTTGTATTTGCCTTTTTTTGCTCACCATAATGGTTTTGAGATTCACCCAAGCTATGCTATGTACCTGTGGCTCATTCTTTTCTAATGCTGAGTGTGATTCTGATGGTGCGAGTGTATTGCAATTTGTTTACTCATTCGCGGGTTGAGGGATATTTGGGCAGTTTCTGGCTTTTGGCTATTATGAATAAAGAAGCATCGTAAGTTGCCATAAACTGAATGGCTTAAAACAATGTAAATCTATCATCTCGCTGTTTCTGTGGGGCAGGTGTCCAGGCACGTGTTGGGGGGCCCCCTCTGTTCAGGGTCTCACCAGGCTGAAAGCAAGGTGTCTGCCAGGGCTGGGTCTCATATGAACCCGGGGGTCCTCTCCTGAGTTCATAGAATTGTTGGTGGTTGTAGGACTGAAGTCCTCGAGTCCCAGGGCGCACCTTCTGTTCCCTGCCATATGGCCTTCTCCCCAATATGGCAGCCTGCTTCTTCAAGGCCAACAGGGATATACCCGCTGCTGCTTCAGATCTCTCTGACATCTTCCATCTCTGGCCTCCAGGCCCTCTTTTAAAGGGCTCACCTGATTAGGTCAAGTCCATCCAGGATAATCTCCCCTTTGATTAATTTAAAGTCAGCCGAATAGGGAGGGACATCTGAAAAATTCCTTCACCTTGCCACATCATGTAACCTAATCACAGGAGTGATATCCCATGGTATTCACGCCGAGGGCATGTCTACCGGGGAGATGAGACTCTTGGAGGCCATCTTGGAATTGTGTCTACTACAAGGAACTAGGAGCATTCTGGAGTTTTGTTGCTACTCAAGTGTGCATCTTTAAAAGATGAGGGCGTTTTCTATTGAGCTAAAATAACATTATCCTGCTTAATGAGGTTAATCATTATTTCTAAGTATCATCTGATACCTGGCCCATATTTAGTGAGGAAATCCGTTGTCTTAGCAATGTGTTGTAGCCAGTTTGTGCAAGCAGAAGATTGTCTGGGACCTTGCAGTGCCTGGGGGCACCGGTCCCTTGGATTGCCTTCCATCTAGCACAGTGCCCTTTGTTGTGGCTGGTTGAAGGGAGAGGCTCAATCACCTGGTGGATGATTAGTGGGGTTCTTCCTTTTGTCACCATTCAGCTTGTTCCTTTATTCCTTTTCCATCCCGTGAACTGGAAGTCAAATCTGCAGTTTGATGGACCCCATATACATCTTCTGGCTGGAGCAGATCATGGGATAGCTGAGAGCCTCAAATGGTATCACTGGGCAGACACAAGATTGCTGGTCATCCCACTGTTTCTCATGCAAGACTGACTCCGGGGTCGGGGTGGGGACAGCCTCACCCCTCTGGTTCCATTTTTTTCTTCCTGGGCCCGAAGGAAATCTATAGGGTCTTATTTTGTACAATGTGAATATCCAGTTATGCATTGACAATTCACCTAATGGTTTTAACACATCGATTGATAATCCTTGCCTGAATCGGTGATGACATTAGGGGCCAAGGGTGGACTTTTGACCCAGCATTTGCACTCTGCAAAGCTAGGGTTTGGTCTGAAATCAGCGGGGTCCATCTGGCGTAGACCCTTGCCAGGCCTCGGGGCAGAGGTGGCCTGAGATGGTCGGGGCCAGGAGACCCAGTCCTGTGGCAGCCTGCTTGGAAGTGAGCCATGCCTCACTTCACCGAAAACACCAGGAGGCCAGAGCGTGTCACTGCTGAGTCCCAGGCCCTGGGGCACGTGGCTGAGCTCCCAAAAGGTTCTGGACAAATGAACGTATGAGTACGTGGTAAGTGCATGATTGAATGTTCATCTAGACCAAACACGGGGCTCCTGAGCTTCCTGAAATCTGCACCTGGCTTTGGTTCCCCAGTCATTTCTCAGACCAGAGGCCATTCAGGAGGACCGGCCATGCACCGGGACACCTCTTAGTGGGTCTCTGACTGGTACCTGCTCCCACAGGGAGCCCACCTTGATGTGCTGATGCGCCTCTCCCACCACTGTCCCAGCGAGCCTGGGCCCCGCTGGGGGTTATAGCTGTCTGAAGCGTAGCTCTGCCCGCCCGCTGGACTGGTTTCTCTTACAGCCTATCTCATTCCCTGGACCCCATCACCGGGAACCAGCCGGGCCAAGCTACAGCTGGAGTTACGGCCAGGTGACCCTGGCAGCGCCACCCACCTGTAAGGTGCCCATCAGATAACAAACACGAGGAACACTCAGGCAAGTTTGGGTGGGGTGCGCGTCCTCCCCAGACAGTACTCCCTCCACCCTGGCCTCCCTTCTGGAAAATGGCTCAGCAGCTGGGCTCCGGCTCCAGGCCAGCTGCCCCTCCTGCAGAGAAATCTGCCTTTAATTTAGAAGTTCTATTTCTTTCTCCGTGGAAAAGTCTCTGTGGTACCAATTAAGGAACTCTTTTATCCCCTCCTGTTTGAGGAGGGAGGAATTTGGGGACTGTCTAGGAAGGGCTCCTTTCCTCACTAATTCCCAAGGCAGAGTGATTTTCCTTGGGAAGGACACCTGGCAGGAGGCTCTGGGAGAGTCCTCCCTGGCGACTCGGCGACTGACACGCACGGAGAGCTTGCTCTGTGCCAGGCACTATCCGCGCTGCATGGGCTGCTTCACCGCGTCTTCCCACCCACAGGAAGGCCTCTGGTCATCTGTCGCAATTTACAGAGGAGGGAACAGAGGCTCGGAAAGGTCTCTGTCTTCCTCAGGGCCAGTCGGGTAGTTGATGGTGGAGCCAGAATATGAACCCATCTTGGCCTGATTCCAGGGTCAGGGCCCAGAGTGGTTCATTATGTTGACAGAGTATGTGACTTAGTGTTTTTATTAAAGGACATCAGATCCAGAAAATGGACACCTGGGCCACATTTTGCACAATTCAGAACTTATTCTTCTCTGTGGAGTCTCCAGTGTGTCTATGTGAAGTCGTCAGATCAGGGTGGCAGCTCTAGAAAGAACCAAGGTGTGTGTGTGTGTGTGTGTGTGTGTGTGTGTGTGTGTGTAAGGCTCCGTCTGATCCGCTCCTTTCGGGCTTCTCCTGTGCCACTGTTTTACCCAGGCCTTCAGTTCTGTCCACACCAGCTGGTCCTGCTGTTTTGGTCTTGGAGCATTTGCTGGGCTTGGATGCTCCTGGGGCTAGGATGCTGTCCCTCGGATTCCACCTGATAGATTCCTTCTCTCTCGATCCCCCAGTGAACACGGCACACCTTCGTGCTTTTCAGAATGCTGGTCATAACGTATCACATTTAAAAAAAAAAAGGTTTATTTATTTATTTGTGAGTGAGGGCAGAGGGAGAGGGAGAATCTCAATCAGCGCAGAGCCTGATGTGGGGCCCGATGTCACGCCCCTGAGATCACGACCTGAACTGAAACCAAGAGTTGGGTGTTTAACCGACTGAGCCGCCCAGGCGCCCCCCTATTGAACTTCTTTTTTTAAATTTGTTTATTGTTATGTTAATCCCCATACATTACATCATTAGTTTTAGATGTAGTTCCATGATTCATTGTTTGTGCATAACACCCAGTGCTCCATGCAGAATGTGCCCTCCTCAATACCCACCACCAGGCTAACCCATCCTCCCACCCCCCTCCCCTCTAGAACCCCCAGTTTGTTTTTCAGAGTCATTCGTCTCTCATGGTTCGTCTACCCCTCCGATTTCCCCCGCTTCATTCTTCCCCTCCCGCTACCTTCTTCTTCTTCTTCTTCTTCTTTTTTTCTTAACATATATTGCATTATTTGTTTCAGAGGTACAGATCTGAGATTCAACAGTCTTGCACAATTCACAGCACTTACCAGAGCACATACCCTCCCCAATGTCTATCACCAGCCACCCCATCCCTCCCACCCCACCCCCCACTCCAGCAACCCTCAGTTTGTTTACTGAGATTAAGAATTCCTCATATCAGTGAGGTCATATGATATATGTCTTTCCCTGATTGACTTATTTCGCTCAGCATAACACCCTCCAGTTCCATCCATGTCGTTGCAAATGGCAAGATCTCTTTCCTTTTGATGGCTGCATAATATTCCATTGTGTATATATACCACCTCTTCTTTATCCATTCATCTGTCAATGGACATCTTGGCTCTTTCCACAGTTCGGCTATTGTGGACATTAGTGCTATAAACATTGGGGTGCACGTACCCTTTCAGATCCCTACTTTTGTATCTTTGGGGTAAATACCCAGTAGTATTGCACTTTTTTTAAGCTTGGCAAAAAGTTTAATACAGAAAGCTATAGTAAATCAATACAACAAATATGCTAACCACCCAGAACTTAACATATGACAAAACTTTGTCATCTCTGTTTCAAGTATTTTTTAAAAATTAAAAGAAAAAATATATCACTTAAAACATTAAAGTCCTTTCTGAAGCCCTTTACATTCCTTTTCTTCCTCTCCTCCACAGAAGCTGCCACTATGATGAATTTGGGGAACCAAATTTGTGTTTTAATATCTTTACGGCGGTTTGGTCCAGCCATAAATAGCATAGAATGTTGTTTCTTGTGGATAACATTTTTACATGTTCATATCCTTCGGTTTCATATTTATTTTTCACACAAGGTCATATTTGTTATGCTTTATATATATATATATATATTTTTTTTTTTATTCTTATGTTAATCCCCATACATTACATCATTAGTTTTAGATTGTTATGCTTTTTAAGCATTGTTGTTGCGCTACCTCGTTTTAGTTCATTCCTTTTAAAAGCTGTATGGAATTTCATTTATGAAAAAATCAGAGAGCATAAATTTTCGTCGTTGAATCTATTTGGCTTGGTTTTGCAGGAGGCAGGCGTGGAGACAGAGGTCTGTGAGCAGCAAGTGTGCTGGGGAGTGTTGTCTCAAGTGTGAGGGGGCGAGGGAAGCCGAACTGGGCAGAGAGAGAGGTGGGAGCTGTGCTGTAGTTGGGACAGAGCCCTCAGCTGACCCCCACAGGGAGCGCTGGAATGGGGGGAGCCTTTCAGAGTTGTCCTCCATCAAGACAAGTTTCCAAGGGTTTGTGCCCCCCTCGTTGTCCAGGCACTGGATGAAGGCTGCCTCCAGGAAAGAGCCATGACTTTGGGTGAGGCAGCTCCATTTGCTGAAGGTCAAGTCCCAGAGAGGACTCATGTGGGGACCACCTGCAGCCAACACTTCTGGCATCCGGGAGGGAGGGGGGTGCCTTTGTCCTCAGCGGGGAGCTGGGCAGCTCACCTCAGCATCCAGTACAGCCCAGCTCTTGCACGGTTCAGATCCACCTGCTTCATGTAGTAAATTCACCACCTCTGGGAGCAGGTCCTCCAGGATTCTGGCTGGTCTCTTTTTCCAGGGAAAATGACAAAAGGGAAGTGAGTGGGACAAACTGTAGCCCTTGCCACCACGGCTGGTATTAAGGCTATATGGGGACCGCATCATCTCCCATTTCTACTGTCCATTCGTGTTCGTTTCATATCCATTCTATGTTCATTTCACCCTCTGTTAGCACGTCTGCTGGTCTGGGTGGCTTTCCTGCTGGCGTGACCCTGACTCTCATCATTGAGGGTCTGTACCCTTGGTCATCCTATTCTTCCCAGGCCATAATTACTGTCTGTGTCCATTTGCTGTCAGAATTGGGAAATACTAAGGGACACTCAGTTGATTACCTGGTTTCCTAAAGTATTTTTCTCTGCTCTCATTATATAATGGCAGCCCTACATTCTTCTGCTAATAGCGAAATTATACTTGCCAATATAGTGACTTATGTCCTTGCCTGTTGGCCTCTTGGCATGAGGAAACCAAAGTAATCAGGTGGAGGCTATAATTTTAAGTTTAATGGGATCTTTACTGTGACCCCTGGTAGGAGCATGTCCCCCTCTGGAAATCAGAACTTTTAGGTTCACAAAGCCTAAAGTTGAGGAAATGAGAAACCCAAATTCCCCAGTTAGGTTATGGTAAATGATGGTAATTGGGCCACTCCTATTTCTATCTGTGGTTCTTGGACTCATCTACTTTATTGAGAATGCCATGCACAGTGATCTTTGCTTTGGAGTTTATTCCCATCATGAAGGATGTACCTTCCTCTCCAAGCCGGCGTCTTGGCTACACCTTTTAGGCCAGTAACTTCTGAGTGGTGCAGTTTGTGATTGAGATCCACGGTCATTTGCCCACCACTGCACCTCCTTTGCTGTTAAGTGGGTTTCTTGATCGGAGGCATTGTCATATCAGATCCTATGTAGTAGATCAGACCAGTCTGCAAATCTCAGGGCAGTGGTAGTGACTGGACCCTGCAAGCAGGAAAGGCAAATCCATATGCAGAATATGTGTTGATTTCAGCCAAGAAGATTTGCTGTCTCTTTCTGGCTGATAGGGGGTCCAGCGTAGGTAACTTGTCACCAAGGGATTGGTTGTTCTTTTCAAGCAATAGTGTCATATTGAGGGCTCAATGCCGGTCTCTGTCGTTGGCTGAATGGACGTTCTGCAGTGATGGTAGCTAGATCCACTTTGGCGAGTGGCAGCTCGTGATTTTGGCCCATAAATAGTCTCCATTCCTGCCATTATAGCTACTCCATTCATGAGCCCATTTTACCAGCATTGAGGTGGCCAACTACAGAGACTGACTGACACTGACTGGCCAAGTTGTTCTGTCTACTTGGTCGTTTAGCACCTCTTCTATGGTGGCTACTCTCCGATGGGAGTTAACACAAGCCACATAGATCTTCCCAGTTCATACTCACTCTCACGTGTCTATCATGTTCCTCTTCCCCAGACCTCCTTGACACCAACCTTCTGCTTTTTCTCCTTCCAGGCCTCTGACCAAACAGCCCAGCCACTCGCCAATGCCTATGAGCCCATGTAGAGTCTAATCTCGGGCTACTTCTTTTCCAGCACAAATGGAATGATTGGGCATGCCCCCTAGAGCCCTGCCATTGGGAAAATTTTCACTCACCACTTCCAAGGTGGTAGAATAACAACAGATCATTTTTGGTTTGCACCACATTCTGAAATGACATGTCTGTGAACCAAGCTTGAGCTTTTTCTTCTCCATCAGCTGGTCAAAAGTTTTTCCCCAACCCAGAGGCCATTTGTGTGAGCTGAAAGAGAGGAACCGGTGGTGGATGACATGGCAGTGTGGGCTCCCCACTCATGCAGCTTCCTTATACCATCAGGCCTTGCTTTTCCTGATCTGAGATGTCCTCCCTCCATTGTATGGCCAATTCCTTTTGGGCCCAGCCAACCTTTTGACTTAGCAGGTCTGATGGAACTCAGCTGTATAGTCATTTGAGGTTCAAGGTCAGATGGTTCATCTCTAACCAGGCTCAGTAGCACTTTGGGAGCTATTTTATAAAAGGTGTACACTTTTATTTTAAAAAGGTGTATATTTTATAAAAGGTGTATACTTTTTTTGTTGCAAATGGTACATCCTTGCTCTTCTGTTGGGGCTTGCCATGAACTCTACATGGCATCTTTTTTCCACCACAAATACCTTTAACACCGTAGGGTCTGCTGGGTCATACGACCCAAGTAGCAGAGTTGTTTACACGATAGTCTAGATCTGCTGTAGAGCATTTTCCTGCTCTGGGTCCCACTTGAGACTGTCAGCCTTATATATCATGTGGTATGTGGATTGGAGCAATATTTCTAGGTACGGCATACGCTGCCTCCAGAACCTGAAAAGTCCTATTAGACATTATCCTTTGTGGTAGGAGGTACAGGTTGCAATAATTTCTTTTTTTTTTTTTTTTTAACTTTGGAGGGGATATCCCAGACCACTGGACTCTTAAAAACTTCACTGACGTGGCAGCATCCTGAATTTACAATAGGGTTTGATCTTAGTCTCATACATATATCTTACAAAAGCCTCCAAAATACTTGCCACTGCTTGTTCATCCAATTAGTATGATGTCGCTGATATAGTAGATCACTGTGATTTTCTGTGGGATGTCCAGCCAGTCTCTTTGGACTGTATTATGATAGACGGCAGGAAAGTTAACTTAGCCCTGGGAAGGCTAAAAATGTGTCCTATTGCTCTTCTTCCACAAGTGGGAAATCTTTCTGATCCTTTTCCTGAAAGGAATGGAAAAGAATGCATTTGCCAGATCAAAGGCTGCACACTATGCACTTGGGGCTGTGTTTAGCAAAGACCGTGCCTCATCGGGAAGCTGCAAGTGAGGCTACTACACTTCACTGTCATCTTCCAGGCCCACCTGTTACTTAGGAGCCAGATGAGTGAATTAAATGGGACTAGGATGGAGACCATACATCCTTTAGGTTTTAAGGGTGGCACCCATCTCTGCCATTCTCCCTGGGATGCAATATTGTTTTTGACTTACTATCCTTGGCTAGAATGGGAAGGTGGTGTCAGGGGCTTCTCACTTGGCCTCTTCCGTTGTGATAGTCCTTATCATAGGCCGAGGAACCAATGCGGAGTTGTAACAACAACCATGTATGTCTCTTCCTATCATATATTTGGGGCTGGGAGAATGACACTTGCTGGGTCTAGGGTCTCAGCGGACCCGCTATGAATCAGATGTTCATCAAGCTGGGATATCACTTATTGCCTGGTCCCCACGCATCCTTCTTTAAAGGTGGGGGCATGATACCACTTCAGTTCCTTGATTATCCACATCACTTCAAATCCTGTATTTGAAAGTCACTGCAATGTAAGGGGATTTTTCTTTCTCAAGTATACGGTTGTCCATGTCAATGACTATAGATCCCTTTGGAGAAAAACTGGGGGCATGATGACCATGTATACTTGCCATGGTGTGGCAGGGTTCTTCCTCATGGCAACCTGGCTTCTCCTTCAGTTAGTAGTTTCTGGGTCCAGGCCCAGAAATTGGCAGAGGAACCGTGACTTTATTAGGCTACTACATGGCTACTCTTGGCCTTCTGATAATCTATCCTTGATTTCTTTCGCTTGTACAGATTGAGCATTACCCTGTTAGTTGCCCATCTATCTTCCCCCTGGGGATGTCTTATTCTAGTAATAATTTCCTTAATCTTGCTTTGGATCATGCTCTCCCGGTTGCCTTTGCAGGTTTGCTTTTCATTACGATGATTGCACCATTCTACTTCCGATGGTTAAGCATCTATTCAAGACCTTATCATCCTCACTGTGAGGAGGGAGTCTGTTCTATAACAGCATCTCCTACCTCCGCCTGGCTCCATAGGTGTGCCACCAGTGAGTTTCTTAGTGATGCTGGGGCCTCCTCACTACATTATTCCTTATTGTGTTGGTAAATGTAGTGTTCTCTGGACTGTCCATGGAACATGGCCGGCTGGTGGGTATCTCGTCTTTACGTGGCATATCCACTCTAACATACCTGCGTCTATGAGCGTTCCTTCCTCTGTTGTCTGCTGCAACAGATCTGGCATGTCTCCTTCAGTTGGCCCGGTCCATCACTTTCTCCAAGCTTATAAGCTCCATTCTAGTAGCACATTAGTACCATCTCCCAAGGTCCTTTCCTGGCTGTTCAATCTGATCATGGAAGAGCGCTCTCATATCAATATACTCTCCTTTATCCAACTTTATAGCCCAACCCCCTCTGTTCAGAACCCTCTGGATCTAGTTCCATTGTGTTCTCCTGGCTCCTGCAAGCCAGTGTAGATTGACAAGATCCTGCAGCACCTTCAGGGTATAGTCCTTTCCCCTCCTCACTACACCCAGCACCCGGGCCCAGGTGTGACTTGACCCTGGTTATTGGTGAAGGCCACGGCAAGGGAGAGGGGTCAATCCTATCTGACAAGATCAAGGCCTCTGCACCATCTTTAAGCAAAGGGAAGCACCTTTAGAAGCGAGGAGGGGCCACTTCTGTGGGGCCAGAGGGTTCAGGAAGACCTAGGGTTTCAAGATTCTTGAGCACCTTGACCCCATCTTAAGCACCAAGTTTCCACCCTTGCCCAACCGGGTTGCTAATTTTGGCATAAGCAGATCTGTCAGAATCAGTTGAGGATTCTGCTTTCTTTGGAGTGCTGCTATTTTTTTTTTTTATTGTTATGTTAATCCCTTACATTACAACATTAGTTTTAGATGAAGTGTTCCATGATTCATTGTTTGTGCACAACACCCAGTGCTCCATGCAGAATGTGCCCTCCTAAATACCCACCACCAGGCTAACCCATCCTCCCACCCCCCTCCCCTCTAGAACCCTGTTTGTTTTTCAGAGTCCATCGTCTCTCATGGTTCGTCTACCCCTCCGATTTCCCCCGCTTCATTCTTCCCCTCCCGCTACCTTCTTCTTCTTCTTCTTCTTTTTTTTTTTTCTTAACATATATTGCATTATTTGTTTCAGAGGTACAGATCTGAGATTCAACAGTCTTGCACAATTCACATGGAGTGCTGCTATTTTTATGAGTAAGTCCTGGGCTCGATCCTGAGCTTTTTATGCCCTCTGCTGCAGGAGATGAGAGCTGTACCCTTTACCATAAGCTGGTCATTAATCCCCTTCAGCCTTTCATTGTCTTTCCCTGATGCATTTATTGCACTCAACGAGAGCCCTCCAGTCTTTCTCAAACACCTGAGAGGTTGTGGCAACCAGTGCGTTCCCTTCTGCCAGTTTCCTATCCTGGCTCACCCTCTGCGAGAATGTTAACACTTCCACACACCAGTTGCTTGTGTATCCCGCCTGTCCCCAGTGATGGGTCCTCATTGCCATCTGGCCAAGTGAGGCGATCCAGCTCCAAAGTCCCAATTTAGAGTGCCTGTTCTTGGACCACCTCTGTTACAAGTAGGTTTCCAGAAAAACAGACTTTGAGATGGAGATTTTCAAGCAGATTGCTCATGGGGAATGCTCTCAGGACTGATACGTGGGAGGGACTGTGGGAAGCAGGCTTGCGTGGAAGAGAAGGTGGGCTGCAGTGCAGATGCATCACAAGCTTCAAAGGACCGTAGGGGGAGTGCTGGCTGGAGCTGGGGAAGCCCCACGGACTTGTGCTGAGCTGAGACAAAGGGGCTGGGTGTCTATACTCCTGCACTGATCTGTCATTGGAGGTAGGCTTCCCCAGCGAGGGCATATAAGCTTGGGCAAGGCAGCTCCCTTCTACCAAAGGCCATTCTCAGAGAAGAACTCAGTTATGAGCCATTGGCCGCCAACACTCCCAGGAGATGGGGCAGCGAGTATCTCCGTACTGAAAGGGGTCTAGGCAGCATACCACAGCACCTGCTACAGAGAAGTATGGTTTCTATTTCCCACTATTATGACAATGCTGCAATGACCATCTTTGCAATCTCTGTCCCGTGCACAGGTATGAGCAATACTTCTCCGCCTGTTTCACATCATGCAGCATGAACAGAGTATGATAAGGCACCCATCTCGTCGGGGTAAACAGGACAGAGTTGAGAGCCCTGGAGTAGGCTGCTTGTGTTGCAGTGGGCTTAGACCAGCATGTTTTACAAAACTTTAAAGAGATGCCATTTCCCAGCCTTTAGACTTTAACATTGTTGTTAAGCTGATGGGTGTGAAAGAGAGTCTCATCACCATTTTCCCTCCCCCGATCCCCAGTGTGGCTGCGCAACTCTTGCCTATTGCTTGGCCATTTGCTTCCCTCGGCTATGACTTGCCCACTCATGTCCATCAACCCTTGTTCCTGCTGGGTCGTCGGTCTTTTCCTTATGGATGTGTGGGGGTCACGGCTTCACTCCCTGGGTGCCTCTGCAAATTCAGTTCCCCGCTGCTCTCGCCACAGCCCCCCAACCAAGAGAGTCTCTGATGCTCTGCATCTTTATGTCTGGAGAGGGATGTCTGGTTGCCTGAGAGAGAGTTCAGGTCACATGCTTGCACCTTCGCTGCCAGGGAGTCTAAGAAAGCCAGCCCTTGGCTCTTCCAGCTGCTGCATCTGCAGTTGAAGGTGGCCTCAGCTTGTCACCGAGTCCTGGAAGGTGAGGAGTTTCTCAGAAAGGCGTCAGATTTGGGAAGCCCTCCTTCAAGAACAATAACAGTATCCCAGTGTTAACAGGTCTATACCGCAAGGTTATTGAGACATGGAGAATGGAAAATGCCCTGCAAGTGCTCATAAGCTATTGCGGGGATGCCAAATTAAGTGCGTTTGCACAATGTGGCATGAAACTCATGTAAATTCTCCACTCCCTCTCAACTCCGTGTTCCTTGTTTGCAGGGGAGAAAGCTAACAGTTCCTCTGGATCAGGTGGGTTTGTAGTAGTTACGGTACTGCTCTCAGGGAGAGAAAGGAAGACACCGGGCTTCGTTTTTGCTGTCCCCTTTGTCGAACTCAGTGCCTCTCCCACTGCCCTGAGGGAGTGTAGCTTTTAAAGACAGGCATTTTCATATACTCCAGATTCCCGACCGCATTCGAGCCCATCATCTGGTGTCAACTAACCCCACAGTGATCTGTGGCCAGGCTGGAGGGAAAAACCACCTGGGTTGCATCCATTAAGAGTCTGAGCTATCCTATACTTTGAGATTTAGGAGATTTTTCTTTCCTTTTCTCTTCTTTTTCTTTCTTTTCTTTCTTTCTTTCTTTCTTTCTTTCTTTCTTTCTTTCTTTCTTTCTTTCTTTCTTTCTTTCTTTCTTTCTTTCTTTCTTTCTTTCTTTCTTTTAGAGAGAGAGAGAGAGTGAGAGGGAGCAGGGGAGGAGGGGCAGAGGGAGAGAGAATCTCAAGCAGACCTGCGCCTGATGCAGAGCCTGACTCAGGGCTCAATCTCATAACCCTAAGACCATGACCTGAGCTGAAATCAAGAGTCGGATGCTTCACCAACTGAGCCACCGAGGTGCCCCTAGGAGATTTTCAAGGATGATCTTTGACACTCTGGGAATTACCTTTTGTGTGAAGACTTTAGAATCGACCTGCTATCAAAGTGACAACCCCTGAAAACCAGTGGTCTCATCTCAAGTGCTGCGTGTGATGGATGGATGGTGACAGTCTGGAGGGTTGCAAGCAAGAAAGCCCGGTGGCGATGGAAGAGCCATGTCTGCCAGGAGGGCAGGAGTGGGGAGTGGGCCATGGGGGCTGGGGATCTCTGAGAAGCCTGAAGCTTGTCTCCTCTTCCTCCTATAGAATCTTTTCCCTGTTCCCTTTAGTAGCACCCAGCTCTGCCCCTCCGTGTAGCAACAGTTGAGGTGCAGGGAGCCCTCTGTTAGCCCAAAGTTAACGTTGGTCAGTATTCCGGAACATAAATGTGTCCTGTCCCCTGTGGGTTTGAGCAGTGTGGAAGTTTCCAGAGCCTGGAGACTCAGGGGCAAGTGATACAGTTGGGGTGGGGTCCTGCTAGGCTGAGAGGCGGACCACCAGCCTGGGGAGCTCACTGGGCCACAGCCCACTGTGGGGTTCCCCACCAGCCTGGGGAGCTCACTGGGCAGTGCTGGGCCAGTCTGCCCTTGGGGACTGGTTGCTGCCATAATATCCCTATCGGTCTGCTTGGCATTCTAGAACATCTCTGCTGCCACAGCCTACAGAGAACGTCAAGCTCTCTCGTTGTTGGGGTGGGAAAACCTGGGGCCTAGCAAGGGAGAGGGGGCCCCGGGGCAAGCTGGAGACTGGAACCCCAGATCTCCTGACCCCAGCAAGACCCCAGCACCCCTTCTCAGCAGTGTGTGGAACCCTTGGGTCCCTCTAAGCCCAAAGAGGCCTCTCCCCAACAGGGTCAGAGCTGACGGCCCTTAACGGGAACACAGGCACCATCCAGAAGCCCTGGCCTGGTGTGGAGGCCCAGCACCCAGGGGGCCACTTCAGAGGCCTTGTGGGGGAGCCTCAAGGGGGGATTCTTTTCAGTGGAGCCCTTCCTATTGCCCTGGATGATGACCCCAGTGGTCCGTGCAATCCAGAACTACAGAAAGAGGGGATTTGAGCTGAGGACTGGGTGGCCCCTGGATCCATCCTGCAAAAAGGCAGGAAGGTGCCTCTCAGGCCATCCAATTGCCGCCCCCCCGGGACTGCCACTGTCCTTGGGGCCCAAGGACCAGATCTTAGCCCATAAAGTGGATGGATGAGGGGGACAATCCAGGCTGGGTCTGGGGGCAAGAAGGCTCCCCTGAGGGCTGTGGCCACCCAGTTCCTTGTGCAGAGACTCCCCCACCTCAGCAGCACCCTGGTCCAGGCCTGGCAGCCTGGGGCTCCCTCTGCAGCCAGTCAGACAAGCAGGGGGGTGGGCAGGGCCTCCCCACCTGATCATTCCGGGGACAGACATTGGGTTAGGAGTCGGACTCCTGGATTCTAGTCCCCCCTCAATCTGATGGGGAAAGAAGAAGACATTTTTGCCTGGCTACAGACGTGTTGTGCGCATGCACACACAGACACACACACACGTATAGTTCCGTTTGGCCTGGGGTTGGGGTATTTGGTAGGAAGAGGGAGCCAGGGAAGAGGGGAAGATGAGCTGCCAAGTGTCTGCTCCTCTGGGCTCTCTTGAGCTCTGGGTTTTGGGGGGAGCTAGATGTGGAGGTGCAAGCTGATGACGCCGCCAAGGGAGATTTTGTGAGACTGGGTGCCCAGCTAAGGCTTCAGGCCCACAGGACTCAGGATGTCACCGGGCTGGGGAGAAAGGGCTCCCCCGTCTCTGCCCAAAGCCCAGCCCTGTTGCGGGACCGGGAGGAGCATCAGAGGGGCATCGTCAGCTCCCTTCTCCCAGTAAGGCGGTTCCAGCGGCTTGGTGGGCGGGTGGGAGCCAAAGCTGGAGTGCACGCTGGGCTGGGCCCCACGGCCTGTGGCTCATGGCCCCACACATTTTGCGGGCAGGGACTGCACCTGTATCCAAGCGTCAGGAACGGGGCTGACAAAGCAGTGAGGCTCACTAAGTGCTCTGTTGACTGCCTCTGGGGGCCGGGACCGTGTCCTGTGACCCCGGGGACAGCTATGCCGCTGGGAGGGGTTCCTTTTTGCAGGGCATGGTGTCACTGACACTGTTCATGACGGGCTGGGGTCAGGAGATCTGGGTTCCAGTCTCCAGCTTGCCCCGGGGCCCCCTCTCCCTTGCTAGGCCCCAGGTTTTCCCACCCGAACAATGAGAGAGCTTGACGTTCTCTGTAGGCCGTGGCAGCAGAGATGTTCTAGAATGCCAAGCAGACCGATGGGGATCGGGCTCAGGGCAAGGAGCAGAGTTTGCTCACGGGCCCCAGCTGTGAGCTCCCGCAGGTGCTGACTCAGCTCTCTGGCCCCCTCCCAGCTTTCCGGGCGGCCCCCTGGCCCGGGACTGAGCAAGGGGGTGCTACCAGACCCTGGTCACCCCCCGGTCACCCCCCGCAGGCTTTGCTCTGGAGCTCCCTGCAGGGCTGGCGGAGCTCTCGTCAGGCGGGACGGTGGTCCTGCCTCCCCGCCCTCATTTCCTTCCACGGCCTGGACTCTTAACGAAGCTTTTCAGCTCAGTTTTATTCAAATACAGTTGGCCTACCATATAAGCCCTCTATTTACAGCGTGCAATTCAGTGGTTTATAGTACATTCATCGAGTTGTGCGATGGTCACGATGGTTAATTGTAGAACATTCTCATCACCCCCAAAAGAAATCCCATATTCATGAACAGTCACGACCCCCATGTCGCCCCCAGCCTCTCAGCCCCTGGAAACCACGCACGTACTTCGTCTCTATAGATTTGCCTATTCTGGGCATTTCATGGCTTCTTTTGCTTAGCGTTTTTGAGGCTCATCCATGTCGTAGCCTGTATGAGTCCTTCATCCCTTTTTCTGGCCGAGTAATATTCCATCACAAGGCTCTGCCACACTTTCTTTATCCATTCGCCAGTCCGTGGACATTTGTGTCATTGCAATTTTTTTTCAGTTGTGAAGAATATGACTATGACATGCAGGTTCAAGTTTTATTTCTCCAAGAGGAGGATTGCTGGCTGGTATGGTAATCTTAACCTTTTGAGAATCCCCCAGACTCTTTTCCACCCAAAGCATCTTCCGTTCCCACCAGCCGTCCAGGAGGGTTCCGGTTTCTGCACCTGCTTGCCAACACGTGTTACTGTTTGTCTTCGTTCTGGCCATCTTCCTGGGTGACAAGTGGTATCTCGCTTGTCACTTGTTCAGATTTGCGTTTCCCTGAAGGCTAATGATGTTGAGCATTTTTCATGGGCTTCTTGGCCCGAAGAAAGATTCTATGTTTCTAACTTCATCTCAGCCCTGCTTGCCAGAGAACCCAGCCGCAACAGGAGGGAGAATGTATTGGGTGGGGTATGGAGGAGGAGCCCGTGTCCCTTGCTTCCTCTGTTCCTCTCTGTTTCTTGGTCTGTCATCACTCCCTCCTTTTTGCCCACAGTTTCTGGAACACGCTGGTGATGCCCAGTGTGTTTGCAATTTTTTCTTTCCAATTAGAAGCACAAAAATGTCAGCTGGACACCACCCCATGGCAACTACCCCATAACAAGTTACGTTTTCTTTCCGTGGGGCTTTCCAGAGACCGCCCAGCTCGGTTGGACCTGCAGCCCTCAGTCACCGTGTAGCAGAGCTGGGGTTGAGCTGTGTCATCTTCTGGCTCTCAGAGATTCTGTATTATCACGCTCTTCCTTTTGGTTTTCTTCTCCCCTCTCCTAATGATTTCCTCTGTGCCAGTCTTGTCTCTCCAACCAAGGGGTGTGATCTCAGAGAGGGCAGGACAATGGCCCTCTCTTGTCCCTCCCTCCGTGCCAGTGCCAGGCTGGAACTTGGCAGAGACTCACCACTGACAAGAAGCTTTGTGGCAAGTGGGAGCTGGGGATCAAGTCTGATGGCCTGTGAACCGTAGGGGGCTGGGGTCCCCTCCGGCTTGTTCACCGAGCGCCCAGGATGGTGACAGTGTGGGGCAGGTGGTGGTATAATAAAGAACATATTTGGTCTTTGTCTGTGGTTCCTGGCACAGAGCTCCTAAAACCCTTGTTATTTCCTGAGTGACAGGAGTGTCTTTTCCTAATGAGCCCTTTTGACCACACCTGAGTTTATGCTAATGCGATGACCCAGGTGAGACCCTTAGGAGGTTCTGGATGGTGGCTGGTCACCAGAAAGACCAGATAGTGATTAGAGGTGGGAACCTGCAGCCCTACCCCGGTCCTCTGGGGAGGGGGCTGGAGGTTGGGTTGGAAAAACTCTTGAACTAAGACATTCAGAGGGCTTTGGGGCTGGGGGACACATTGAGCTGCTGGGATGGTGGGTGCGCCCAGAAGGGGGTGCTGGAAGCTCTGGGCCTGGCTCCACTCCCACACCTTGCCCTGTGCATCTCTTGCATTTGGCTATTCCTGAGTTGTATCCTTTAAAATAAACCAGTGATCACGGGGCGCCTGGGTGGCTCAGTCGGTTGAGCATCTGACTCTTGGTTTTGGCTCAGGTCGTGATCTCAGGGTCGTGAGATCGAGTCCTACATCAGGCCCAGAGCTCAGGGTGGACTCTGCTTGAGATTCTCTCTCCTTCTGCCCCTCCCGCTCATGCTCTCTTTCTCTCTCTAAAATAAATACATAAATCTTAAATAAAATAAAATAAACCAGTGATCCACAGTCAAGCCCTTTCCTGAGTTCTATGAATTCTAGAACCTGAGGAGGGGGTTGTGGGAACTTTTAGTGGCTGGGGCAGAAGTGTGGGTCACCAGGGGACCCCAGTGGGGGCTGGCGTCTAAAGTGAGAGCGGTCTTGTGGGACTGAGCCCTTAACCTGTGGGGTCTGGTGCTAACTCTGGGTAGCTAGAGTCCGAATGAAATGGAATTGTTGGACACCCAGTTGGTGTCAGAGAATTGGTGTCAGGGAAAACCACATACAAGCCCTCAATGAAAATTTGTTGAATGGATAAAGAATAATAGCCAACATAATTTAAGTACTATATCCTGTGTCCTTGGCTGAATGCTTTACATTCACTCATTCAAGAAAACACTTTTAAGTACTCTGTGCCATGTGCTCAGCTTGGTATTTGGGGACAGCTGTGAATAATTAAGTCAATTCAACAAATGTGCTTTTTTAGCACCTACCACTTCCTGTATACTGTGCTGGGTACTGGGAATACAGCTTTGAGCAATTCAAGTCTACACAGCACATAGCCGCTGAGTCCCTACTATGTGCCAGGTGCTACTCCAGGCTTGGAGGATATGGCAGTCACCAAACAGTCAAAATTCTTATCCTGTATTTTGCAGAAGCCCTAGGAGGTGAGGCCTCTGATTGTGTTCATTTCACACTTGAGGAAAGGGAGGCTCAGAGAGGTTGATTGTCTTTCAAAAGGCCACAGAGCCGGGATAGTGAGGCTAGACCCAAGCCCCGGCCCATCTGACATCAAGCTTGGGTTCTCACTGGCCTAGGCTGAACGTTAATATTGAGGGGAGTCCTGTGGCCCACCTTGCTGAGTGCTTTGGGGCTCCTACATCCTCCATGCAAGCTTCCCCTTCTGGACCCCCTGGCCCTGATCCCTCCTCTCTGAGACACAAAATTCCGACCACGGCCTGCGGTGTTCCTGAGTGACACCCCCGAGTGCCGTAATGTGTTTTTGTGCACAAAACCTCGTGTTCAGCAAATTGCTGTGACCAAGAGCCTATCCAGTTACCTGCCGCATCAGAGGTATGTTCTGTGGAGGTGCCAAGCAAAGCAGAGAATAATACCTCTAAGAATTTTAACCATTAGATAGAAAAAGTGCAGCCGTGGCAGACCCTGGCCGGCACTGCTGAACAGGAACCAGATACAAAGCAAACAAGAAGGGCCCGTCCCACGTGGGGGCTGAGGCCTTTCCTGGTGGGTCGGCTGCCCCGGCCCCAGAGTCACGTTGTCAGAGCCATCGGCCACCTGCCTCGGGTCGCTGGCTAGCTGGAGGCAGGTGGCGCTGCTGTTCCCAGGCACTGGTGTGTGGTCCTGAGCTGAGGTCGGCCTCCCGGGGATGGGGGGGCTCCGCTGGGATGACCGCTGAGCAACCACAGCTCCCTGGAGCGGCTTTCCCAAGCCACACCCCACCAATTCCGTCCCCCGCCTTGGCGACTTGTGGGCGACAACTTTGCTGAGCCTCACTGGGGAAGGTAATGCCCGTTTCACTTGTGAGGATTACAACGGGGTGATATAAGCAAAGAGAACTGAGCGTGGCCACCCGTGGGCTCTGTGGCTGTCACCTACAAGTCAGACATCGACCTCACCAATCTCTGGGAGCACTTGCTAGGCCATGCCGGGTGCACGCTGACGAGGCGGGTGAATGGGGTCCCTGCCCTTCTGAAGCTTACAGTCCAGCGGGAGGTTGGGTGCCATGATCACACGTGACATTCGCATTAGGTCTATGACAGAAGGTTTTCCACTGAGTGGGAAGTCAGAGAAAGGCACGCTGGGAGATTTTGGGGGTGCCTGAGCTGAGACCTGAACAATGAGGAAGTTATGAGGGTGTAGAAGGGAGGGACACGCTTTTTAGGTAGAGGGAACTGCACTTGCGAAGGCCTAGTGGCAGGAGGAAGCCCGATGACCCCAAGGACCTGAGATAAGACTGAGGAGGCTGGAATGCAGAGTGACAGGAAACTGGAAGATGGGGCCGGGAAGGTGGGCAGGGACCAGATCCTGCAGCGCTTTGGAGGCCAAGTGGAAGGCGTTTCTCTTTTCACGTAAGAGCAATAGGAAGCATTACGGTGTTTGAGTCAGGTGGTGACTTGATGGGATGTGCATCCTAATAAAGCTCACTTGGCTGCGATGTAGGGCACGGGGCGGGGGGGGAGGCCAGAAGGCTAGTAGGGGGTCTTCACAGTGGTCCAGACGAGAGAGGATGGTGGTTTGGACTAGGACGGTAGCCATGGGTGGAAAGAGGTGGGCGCGTTGCAAGGCATTGGTGCTGTGGTGGATGAGGTGGGCTGGTCGGAAAGCCTCGAAAACTAATGTCACCATCCCGAGGTCCTACGGACGGGACAGAGAACCAGCTGGGGCTGTTCAAGCCATACTCCGTTCCCTGAACATCTTCGCCCCTGAAAGCCACCAAAGGCCAAGAAAGCTCTGTGCTGGACCCAGCCCTTCCTGCACCCACACCTCTCAGCCATTCTCTGGGTGCCCAGGTGGGGTCTTGTCAAATCTCCCAAGGATGGACCTGCCACTGTTCCCGCCCGGGCACTGCGGGGACCTGGATGTCTGATCCTCTCTCCTCCTCACTCACTGCCAGCCTCTCCCGGCCAGAAGCCAGTCCTGGCATCCTTGGTGGTTTGGTGCAGTGGTCCTAGACCTGGTTTTGGAGTTGGACAGACCTAGGTTTGGGGCCAGGCTCCACCAGTGACTAGGAGCTGTGGCATCATGGGGCAGGTCCCTCAACTCTCTGTACCTGTTTCCTCATCTGTGGAATGTAGGGGCATCTAACTCGTAGGTCGTAGTGAGGATTTAAATGAGTTAGCCACGTAAAGCCCACAGCATGTACTCAGTAAATATTAGGTCTTACTATTACTACTAGCTGTAAAATGGGAATAATGATCATAGGGCTATTGAGAAGACTGTACCCATTGCAGTGCCTGGCACATGGTCAGCGCTCAGAAGGTCAATGTAGTTGACACAATGGCGCTAAATCAGAAACAGCTTCAGCCTCTGCCACTGGGATCTTTTCCGTCAGTTCTGGATACACATACCACGGGACGAGAGGGAGCCATTTAAAAGGATGCTGTAGGAGAATGAGGCGGGGACTTGGTTATCCTATAATGTTAAGTGAAAAAAAAAATTGGGTTTAAAACTTGCTATGGCCCGAACGTATACCTAGAAAAATTAAATGTTGAAATCCTAGCCCCCAAAGGTGATGCTGTTAGGAGGTGGGGCCTTTGGGAGGTGCTTGAGTCATGAGGGTGGAGCCCCCGTGAATGGGATTAGTGGCTTTATAAAAGGGACCCTAGAGAGATCCTGTGTCCCTTCCACTGTGTGAGGACTCGGGGAGGAGGTGCTGGCCAGGACCGAGGAAGCAAGCCCTCGTCAAATCGCAACCGTGCTGGCTCCTGGATCTTGGACTTCCCAGCCTCCAGGCCTGTGAGCAATACATTTCTGTTATTTATATGCTATCCTCATGTTCATAAGTGGAGTTTTGTTACAGCAGCTCAAACAGACTAAGACAAAACTGTTCAGACTAAGACAAAAAGAGATAGTGGTGATCTTTATTTCTTGTTTAGACTTCTCATCAGTAAAAAACATTTCAACTTTGAACATGTGTTTATTTGAGAGCCTGAGAAACTATTATGATAGGATGCTTACAAAGAGTTTTCAATGACAAGAGAACATACTTGTAATCCAATGTGAAATTTAAAAAAGAAATTAGATCACAAAATTGTTTGTAGAGTGTTGGCTCACCTGAAGAAAGCGAAGTACCCAGAAGGAAATAAATCTGCCGTGACATCGTTCTTTGGTATCTTGGAGTGAGGGTGTGGCAAATCTAATTTATTTCATTTTTAAAGATTTTGTTTATCTATTTGAGATAGAGAGAGAGGGAGAGAGAATGAGCAGGGGAGAGGGGAGAGGGAGAGGGAGAAGGAAACTCTGCTGATCAGGGAGAACGACATGGGGCTCGATCCCAGGACCCTGGGATCATGATCTGAACTGAAGACAGACGCTTAACTGACTGAGCCACCCAGACACCCTGGGTGTGGTTATTTTAAGACAAGGCCTTGGATCCTTTGACCTTCCTCCCCCACTGAGAATCAGAACCTATGGCTTCTCTCCCTTGAATCTGAGTGGGCTTAGGACTGCTGTGCCTACTAGAACATGGCAGAAGTCACCCTATGTAACTTCTTTCTTTCTTTATTTAAAGTAATCTCTACACCCAACGCCGGGCTTGAACTCACCACCTTGAGATCAAGAATTGCATGCTCTATACCAACTGAGCCAGCCAGGTGCCCCTTCACTTTGTAACTTTTAAGACCAGGTCATAAAAGGCCATGGAGCAGGGCACCTGTGTGGCTCAGTTGGTTGAGTATCTGACTCTTGATTTCGGGCCAGGTCGTGATCTTGGGGTCCTGGGATCAAGCCCCACGTTGGGCTCCCCGCTCAGTGGGGAGTCTGCTTGTTTCCCTCTCCCTCTGCCCCTCCCCTTGCTCTCTCTCTCAAATAGATAAATAAATCTTAAAAAAAAAAAAAGGCCATAGAGCTTCCCTCACTTGCTAGAACCTTCTCTCTTGGAGGCCTGAGCCTCTAGGTAAGCAGTCCAACTCCTCTGAGGCCACCACATTGTGGGGAAGCCTAAGCCACATGAAGAGGCCATGAATAGGAACTTCGGTCAACAGTCTCAGCTGGTTCATTCCAGCCCAGGAGCCAGACATGTGAATGAAGAAGTTTCTAGATGATTCCAGCCCCGAGCTGTTTGAGTCTTCCTAGCTGAGGCTTCACACATCATGGAGCAGAGACAAGCCATCCCCACTGTGTCCTGTTCAGCATCTGTGAGCATGATTATGTGGTCGTTCTCTGCCAGTAAATTCGGGTGGTTTGATATACAGTGATAGGTAACCGGAACAGGGGGAGTATGGGAAATTTTTATCCTTTTAACTCTACTTTTCTGGAACCCTGATGTTTTTTATTGTGAGCATATGTTTTTATTATTAAGGAAATATAAGGAATTTTTTGTTGAGTGAATAAAGAGAGCACGTAAAGAAAGGAAACAAAAGGAATGAAAGGAAAGGGAAGAGAGAAAGAGGCAGGGAGAAAGGAGGCAAGGGACTGTTTTTGTGGGAAGGCCCTGACTCCATCCCTCTCAGGAATCGTGGAGCTCATATAAACTTCCCCTGGGCATTCCTTCCCTCCAAGGCCCATTCCCTTGAACTACTCTGTCCTTGGACCATGACTGAAGGACGCAATGGTAAACAGCTCAGAGTCCGGCAGCTTGGCTGTGTGTTTTTGTGCAACTCACTCAACCTCTCTGAGCAGCATTTCCTCACCTGCTGCACGGGGTATTCTTGGCCACAGCTGGAATGTGGAAGAAGCAGGATTCAAATCCAGGGCTGTCTGACACCTGCCAGAGCAGTTCTCTTCCTTCATTAAGGGGGTCCAGGAAAAGGCCCTGGGGGACAACTGGGAGGAGAAAGCTGCTCCCAGCCAGCCCCTTCCTGGGAACCCTCTGTGCAGGCTGGGGCCAAGGTGCTAGGCACAGAGTAGGGAGGCTGTGGGCCCAGGCAGATGCCAGGGCTGCTCCAGTCCCTTCAGGAAGCTAAGTGAGCCCTCCCATAAACCTTTCACCCCTGCACGCTCTGAATGGAGCCATTCAGAGGAGGAAACCTGACCGGCCGATGTTTTATGCATGGTCCAGCCATGCCAGCGGGAGTGGGCCCCCTGGGAGGTATTATTTTTAGCCACAGCATGGGATTGAGCTGGGGGCTTGAAAGAAGCAGGCTAGTCACCCACCTGTCCAGCCCCCTCACCCAAGGACCCCTTCCCTTGCTGGGTGGCCAGAGGCAAAGTGACCACAGTCTGTGCCCAGCACTGGGGGGCGCTGGCCTGAGCCAGGCAGCCGCTGGGGGTGTGGGAATCTCACGGTTCCGGGCTGTCTGTTGTGTAGCCAAGTAGAGCAGTTGACCACCTCAGACACCTGTGTGGCAGCCTCCCATGGGGCGCTCCCTCCCTCCCCTTCCAGGTACTGGCTCTGAGTATGGTGGAACCCAGGCGAGGGGGATGAGCATGTTTCTGAGACTCCGCGTGAGAGGATGTAACCTTTGTCAGCCTTTTGAAATTGCTCTGCTGTTGTAAAACGTCATCTGAATGCTGGGGGTGCACTTTCCTCACTCCCAGCCTCCTCCGGGCACAGTCCCCAGCAGGTAGGGTGTCCATTGCGGGGTAGATTGGCAGGTGACGCTAGGTCATTAACATCTTTATCTCGTCAGGTGTCCACCAGGTTCCCTGCCCCTCCTGCCTTGCTTCCAACTGAGTTTTCAGCAACAGGGTGGCTAATGTTTACTGAGCACCTTCGTGCTTTCTGGTCCATCACTTCTTCTTCTTCTTTTTTTTTAAGATTTTTTTTAAGATTTTATTTATTTATTTGAGAGAGAGAGAGAGCACAAGCAGGGGGAGGGACAAAGGGAGAGGGAGAAGCAGACACCCTGCTGAGCACGGAACCCGATGCGGGGCTCGATCCCAGGACCTCGGGATCACGACCTGAGCTGAAGGCAGACGCTCAACCGACTGAGCCACCCAGGTGTCCCCAGCCCATCACTTCTTAATCTACACAACCGTTGGGGGCAAGAACTGCTGGACCTCAATTTTGATGGGGAGACAAGGAGTTATGGCAGAGCCGAGACCCAGACCCAAGCCTGTCTGACCCAAAGGAGTATTCTCTGCACACTTTGAGGCCTGACCTGGTGACTTCTTTGGGTTAAGAGCTAAAACCCACAGCTCAGCAGTGTTTTCTCTTTTCTCTTTTTCTCCTCTTGCTGAATCATCAGAAGCAACAAAATGTGGGTGTAGAAGGAACAGTGGACATCACTGCTTTCAAGCTTTTCATTTCTCAGATGGAGAAATTGAGGCCGAGAGAGGGGCGGGCACTTACTCAAGGTCACTTGGTGGCTCAAGGGCAGTCCCCAGTGTGCTGACCTTATTATTCCAGGGCTCCTTCTGTTCTAGCCCAACATATTCTAGTACCTCATCTTCCTGGGCCTCTGTCTGCCTGTCAACAGGACCAGTCATTCCAACTTGACTCACGCTATCATGGATGTAAAGGTGCTTGGTGAACAGATGGCCTGATTCCCCAGTGCCAGCCCCGTGAGCCCGCCCCCCATTTGGCAGGTTGGTCGCAGGCCAGCTCGTCACCCCTCAGGTAGGCATCCACCTGAGGGGGGAGGGCAGGGCTAAGAGAGGTTGCTGGATCGTCACTGCGTTAATGATGATAAATGACTAAGATCCTCACCAGTCAGAAATCTCTCCAGGTCTTTCAGTGAGAGAGAATTCAATAGAAGGCATTGACTAGATAAGACCTATCAGAGCTGAGAGGCCCAACAGAGCAAGCTGAGATGGCCAGGAGCTTCCCAGCAGCCGGAAGCTGCTACCCGCTCTGGGCTGGGGCAGAGAGACGAGCTGGCCCTGCCAGAGCCCGGGAGCTGGGCCAAGGGCTAGAATCTAGGCCGGGGCCTATCTGGTGGGAGCAGGACCATAGACCCCACACCAGACGGTTTTTGTTGGAGACACCACAGGAGACACAGAGATGGGGCTGGGGAGGGGAGAAATCCCTTGGCTTTTCCCTCCTCTCATTCTCTGCCATGCCTTCCATTGGCCAAACCAACCCAGAAACCAGGTGGCAAAGGGGTCTGGGAAATGTAGTTCCTGGGATACGGGGCGGGAGCAGGGGCAGAGCAGGGGCAGGGCAGGGATAGGGTCTGGGATCAACAGGTAGTGAGTGGCACAAGCTTGTTCATATGACTGAGGACCAGGCATTAAGGCAGGTTAAGCTCCCCAGGGGCACACGAGTGGGAACCCTTTTACAGATGAGGAAGCCGAGGCCCAAAGTAATGAAGTATCTCAGCCAGGAAGTGGGAGGAACTGGCTTAAACGCTGGCCTTGTGCTGGGCCTCTGCCCTCCTCCTTGCGCTGGCCACCCCCAGCTGTGCCTGGGAGCGCGCGCTCGGGGCTCAGTTGCACCGTCCTCAATGCAGGCCAGTTGTTAACATGACCTTACAGCTGAGGAAATGCTGACCCTGGGTCACGTAGCTCGTTGGTGGTGGTTCCAGCCCATCCCTTCTGGCTTCAGAGCGCACGCCCTTCCGAGCACAGGGACCCCTGCCCCGGCCAAGGTGCTCCCTGGAATCCCTTCTCATGGCCGCTCCTGGGATCCCCGTGGCCCTCTCTAGCTCATTAACTCTGCCCGGATGGCCGGGCTGGCGTGGCTCAGGCATGACCCGCACGCCCAATCAGAGGAATTCAAAACGCCGTTTATTTATCAATGACTTAAGCTCATTTGATCATGAAGGATGGAGCCCAAACTGTTCTCCGAAGCCACCGTCGTCGTCGTCGTCGTCCCTCAGCTGTGCCAAATCCGCCTTTGATCTGCTAATCCTGAGTTTATAAGGTTAGGAGATAAGTGGGCGGAACGAAATTCTTTTCTCTTTTGGTCCATCTAAGCGGCATGAAACCCCCAAACATCCTAGACCTCCTGGGCCCCAGCCTCCTCCCCGGGATAACTCAGATGGTGTGTGAAGGGGGAGCTGGTGTCCTGGAACACACAAGGTATTGGGGGCGGCAGGCACTCCCCACCAGATCTGCCTGATCCTCTTCCTCCCCGTCTTCCTCCTCTACCTCCTCCTCCCCTTCCTTTTTCTGCTCCTCCTTCTGCACTGTCCTCCTCACACTGACCTGGGGCTTGGAAAACCCAGGAAGCCGATCCAGCCAGTGACCTCGCCAAACTGCTGGGACCTGCTCCCCCTTGCCACCCCCTCTTTCCTTTCGTACACAAATCTGCCCTTCCATCTGGAGCCCTCCTGCCTGGTACTGACCCTGGGGAGGCGACAGAGACCCTGTCCCTAGGAGAGGGACAAGACTTCAGGCCAAGTGAGCCCAAGCCAGATTTATGGTGCCCTCGCGGGAGAAAGCCCCAGGGAGTGTTTATAGTTCAGTGCATCGAAGAGCAGAAGAGCAGGAGAAATTTGTAGTCAGGCAGTTGTGATGGAAATCCCAGCTCTGGCCAGTTATGTGACCCTTGGGCAACCGGTCAACCTCACTGAGCCTCCGTTTCTTTATTCATAAAATGAAGAATAATGATGGTACCCACCATCATTCATTGACGTCTCACTGGGAGAATCAAATGAGGACCCCTGCATCCTGGGGCGGAATGAGTGCTTCTGGCGGCGATGGGTTTTGTGATCCTCTGTAGTACCACAGACAGTCTGCCCCTGTGCAGCCCTTCCCACTCACCCATTTGGTGGTGGGTCTGTGGCTGCCGTCTGTCCCCACAAAGCCTGGAGCCAAACTGCGTGGCCCCTTCCACGTTTCCTGGGCCAGTGCTGGGGGAGACATCCCAGGCACAGGATGGACATCAGCATGGTCAGTGTGCTGAGGAAGGTGGGGACAGTGGGCAGGGGCTCTTGTGAGCAGCGAAGGCTATGACTCAAGCCACAGACTGATGAGGGCCACGGGAGTGAGGTGGGCCGGCCGGAAGAAGCCACTTGGAGCTAGACAGGGGTGGAGGTCTTGTGGGTCACCAAGAGGCTTGGAATGCAAGCGTCCTGACCTATTTCATGCCCTTGAGATGCAAAAAGGCTTCAAGGGCAAGGACTGATCCTAGACAGGGGAAGGGGGAGGCTGGGGCAGACCAGCCTCCTTCTCTCCCGCTGGGGAGGGAGAGGGAGGCAGGCGAGGGCACGGCCACTGCTTCGGGAGGCTGGAGGCTGTATTCTCATCCTGCTTCCTACCAGCTCTGAGTCCTGAGCCCAGTCCCCTCGTGGGGAGGGCATCACCTGGCCTCTTGCCTGCTTCTCCATTTCGAAACTGCGAACTGGGAGCTCCCTTTGAGCGGAGGCTCTTCCTTATTCACCTTTGAGTCACCCACCTGTCAGCGGAGCGCCCTCTCTTTCTAACCAGCACATAAACTAGATCAGATCCTACACTCACATCTGGGAGCGGGAGGGGGTGGGCAACCCAGCGCTCCTGAGATTTCTGTAAACTTTAGGTGCCGACCGTTTCACGGTCGCTGCCGGCTCTGACTCCCTGCCTCCCATCTCCCCTCCCACTTCATCTCTCCTCCATGACTGTGTCCTTTCTTGTCCCCGGACCAGCCCCAGAGCGGACCCAAACTCTTTCCTCACGTCCCCCGCAAACGCCACTCACACCAGTCATTCCTTGCCACTGCAGACTTTGCTAGTTTGGGGAGGAAGAAGGTGACATTATAGACACTGACCCGTTGAAATCCTTATCAGTCATCCTTGCCTGGAAAAGCCCCTTAGCCCTTGCCCCAGTAGAAGTTTTTCACTCGATACCTTTCCATGTGCGCTCCTGCCATGGCAGCCCTATTTTTCTCCAGCTCACCCTTCATCCCTGTTAAACCCGTATGCAGAGAGAACTCAGTTTATTGTCATCTTCCGATCAGGCACACACATCAAGGCTTTTCCTCCACACACAAAGTGCCCCAGCAAGATGTTTTGCTAAACACATTTTTCCTCTTTAAAGGGGACTTCGGAACTAACTGTTAAATAGCTTCCCCCACCCCTCAATTAACTTGCCTGCCAGGGCGTCCCCTCTCTGGGTCTGTCTTCCCTCCTTTGTCCACGGGGATCACCGTATCCCCCTTTCCATCCCACGCCCCTGCTGTTTTGGATCAAGACAGAATAACGCACAAGGAAACTAAAGGGCCACACAAATGTTCAAATCCCCCTTGGAATAAATATTCCATGATGATAAAAATGGTGCCATAAAAACTTTGGGAGAACTCTGGCCTCTTCGGTTTGGATCTCCAAGTAGGAAGTTTTGGGCCTCGCTGACAAAATAGCTCTTGGCTTTCCCCACCGCTGAGATTTGCCAACTGCTGGAAGGATGGTGCAGCCACTCTGAGGTTCTCTGTTCGAGAAAAGATGTCCGTCTCTCTCGTTTGGTCCCTCTGTGGGGAGAGGGTCTGTTTTATTCTCTCTCTCTTTTTTTTTTTTTTTTACCATATGCAAATCTTCCTCTTGGCTTCCCTCACAGCTTGGTAAGTGATTGGTTCTTGCTTTCAACATCAATAGCAAGGCATATATTTTTTTACTTATGCGCAATTCTGTGTCTGAGTTCTCAGGCACTCAGAGAAAACAATATAGCTCTCCTGCAGGAGGTAGACTGTGTAAATATATATTAGTTTGGGGATAAGGAATGAGGAATGATAAAATATTCAGAAAGTGATCTGTTCTTGAGGGATGTTATTCTGCACAGCCTGGGACCAGATTAATGACACCGTTTGTGAGGAAGGGAGACCAGCCCCATAAAATATGTATTAGCGGGGATGGTGGTGGGATGGGCGGGGGTGTTTGGGGTTGGATGTGCAGGCCCCGGCCTCAGAATCTGGTGCCCAGCCTTAGTCTCCCTCATCAGAGCTCCCAACGGCGGGCTCCAGGGCCTTGGAGGGCGAAAGCTCCAATGTGGGGGGTGCCGGCCATACCCAGGCGGCCACAGGGGGCCGGATGGAGTCCTGTGGTAGGAGTACTAGGTGAACAGTTGGGAGGCCTGGCCCTGCTGCTAACCTGCTGTGTGGCTTCAGGCAAGTCCCTTAATGTCTCAGAGTCTTTGTTTCTTCTACAATCAAATAAAGACTAGAGGATTCTTAATAGGGCTTATGCGGCAGGAGAGTGGGTGGGGGTTATCCTGGAAAGGAAGCAAGATGGACAAATCATACTTGCTAGGCCTCACCATCGGGAGCATACTGTACATGGCTTGAAGAAATTCTCTGAGAAGCCAGCTGGGGAAAGGGGGTAAGACCTCTAAGGACCCTGCTTGAGTAACAAGGGATGGCCCCCAAATTGCCTTCTAAAGTGGACAGTGCTGGGGCACCTGGGTGGCTCACTCAGCTGAGTGGCTGCCTTCGGCTCAGGTCATAATCCCAGGGTCCTGGGATTAAGCCCTGAGTGAGACCCCGTGCTCAGTGGGGGGGTGGGAGGGTTCTGCTTCTCCCTCTCCTTCTGCCCCGCCCCCATGTTCTCTCTCACACATGCTCTCTCTCTTGCACGTGCACTCTCTCTCAAATAAATAAATAAATAAAATCTTTAAAAAAACATAAAGTGGACAGTGCATTTAACGTTAGGGTTTTGTTTGGCCGAATAGGAGTGCAAGTTTGGGGCCAGAGTTGAATTGCTTGGAGGGATGGCCGGAGAGGGAGAGGCTAAGGGTAGCTAACTCTGTTTGGCCCGTCCTCTAAGTCAAGAGTGGATAAATATTTACACTCCACTGGCCTGCCTGAGGGGCCTGTGTGTCTTGGACCAGGACTGACCCCTTGGGTTGCTTCTACCTTAGACACTGCAGGTTCCTTTGTCCCGTTTCTACCCACCCCCAGTTCAAGTCCTTCCCCAAGTTGAACTCTCCTGGATTTAGCTTTTATTACAACAGGTGGCCTCTTGTCACTCTCTGGGACTTCACAGAGCAATAGTAAAAAGTCTGTACCACCTATCCCATGTGCTCGGCCTGGTGCTATAAATATGATCTCATTTCATCCTAGAACAATACTATTATTGTCCCGTTTTACAAATGAGGAGCCTGAGGCTCAGAGAAGTCAAGGAACTAGTCCAAGGTAACACAGCAGTCAGTCTGATCCACAGGCCAAGGCTTCAACCACCGTGCTATATTGCCCTATGAGTCTATCTCCTCTCCCCCAGTTATGCTGAAGCTTCTCAGGGAAGGATTCTGGTCCCACTGGCCCCCGTGAGGGAGCTTGGCAGATCCCAGTAATTGATTGATGACCCCCCCCCCCCCCCGCCACCTAGGCCTTCCCAGCCTCTCTTTGGTAGAGTTCTCATTAAGTCACAGGTCTGGGCAAATCTCATGGGATGTCTGCTTAGGGGCACGGAGGCTCTGATGTCTCAGATTTCGAGGACACCCAGGTGTATTTGTCCAGCAAGGACTCACTTATGAGTGGCTCTCGTCTGAGCCCCCCATGCTGCTTCATTGGTGGTTTCCAGCAGCACATGAATGAACCTGGAGATCAGCTTGTGAGCCTCTGGATCAGCGATGGGGCTCCTAGCTCAGAACCCAAGAGTTCATGCAGCCCCCATGGGACAGCCGAGGAACCGCTCAGACTTTCACTGAGTCACAAAAAGTGGCCACCTATGGGACAAAAGACATCATAGATAAAACTGGGAGTAAATATTTGTATGCATGTAATTGAAAAACGGTCCTACCTGCACCATCCAAACAACCTACCGAATATAAGAAAGAGGGCAAACAACCCAACAGAAAGTGGGCAAAGGCTAGGGACAGGCAGTTCCCAGGAGAGGGGACTTATAGGGCTGATGCAGCAGGGCAAGATGCAAAATACTTATGTGTGGGTATCTGAACAGGTGCAGTCAAGGTATCAGTAGACGCTCCCCCCGCTTGTGATCCGGGGGATGCAGGGCACAGGCAACGTGGGAGAACTCCGCCAGGCCCTCCCTGGCCCTCCACTCCGACCTGGCCTCCATCCCAGGGTCCCTCCCACCCCAGATTCCCCAGGGAATCTTCAGCTCACCAGGTTATGTTTTTCTCAGGAGCCAAGGCTGAAAGGTGTGAGTTGGTCTTCAGGTTCTGCGAATATGTCTCCTGCAGATTCTTCCTTCTTACTCGAGATCAGAAGAGGAGGTGTCCTCTCCCCGTTTTCCCCTGTTCTGGGAGCCGGCCGTGGGAAGTCCCAGCAAGCGGGAGGTCCAGTCCCCTGCGGCTCTAATCTGACTCAGTACAATCTTCAGAGCGGGGATGGATGAGACATGTCATCGGACATTGTCCAGGGTGTTTGGCAGGATAGGCTGGAGCTTCCTCCCCGACCTCCTTCTCCCCCACAGTGACCTCGGAAGGGGGATGGGTCTCCCTGTCTTCTGCTGTTAGAGGAAGCCCAAAGTGCTTAGAGTGTGCCATGGGCTTCTGCCTTTTCAAGCGTCCAGGAGGCAGCCTGAGAGAGGGGTTCGTTTTAGCACTCAGGGGTGGATGAGGATGGACATCAGTCCTGTCGAGCCGACGGGAGAGGGCCCCGCCCTCCACTTTGTGAGGACCTCGGGAGCATGATGAAGCTGCCACCTGCCCGGAAAATTTCCCCTGGACTTTGCTTTAGGGGGTGCTGGCAACGGTCATAGAGCTGGGTGAACTTGTAGAGGTACAAAGCCCTGTCCTTCTCCCCCCAGGTGTAACAGGTGCGGCCTGTGCTCCTTCCAAATCGCCCCATGCTGCACCTGTTCAGGCTGACCCTATGGTTTCCTGCTGCACCATCTGTGGCTCTCTCTGGATGCTTTCTCCGGCTGCTGGGACCCATGCAGTAGAAGTGCAGGGGAGTCGATATCCCTGGGATCACACTACAACCCAAAACTGACAGCTTTCTCACCCTGCTGGTGGGACCCCTGAGGCGTGCTCTATGCAGTCCCAGGTAGAAGTGAGCTTGGGCTGCCCACAGGTGACCTGCTCATTAACGCCCCCCGACCAGCTTCTGCGTCTCCCATCCCCACTCCCCTGCAGGTGCTTCCTAGGACCAACCCCTAAATGAACTCCCTGTTTCAAATCCTGGTTTCAGGGTCTGCTTCTGGGAAGCCCCACTTAAGACAATAGTTGTAGCAGAACGAAAAACAAAATTATGGGTTGGGGGTGTAATCCACAGAAGCAATTCACAGATGTTCCCAGAGCAAAAGAGCCTCATTGTATCACCTCACCCTGGGACACTAGCGAATCCAGCCAACCTCTCCTGGGCATGTAGCGCTTTTTTTTTTTTTTTTTTTTTAATAAAAAAATGTGGTTTCCCCCGTCGATAAACCACTTATAATTTTCATACCATAAAACAGAATTATGGCTTGGATTTCAGTTTACTAGCTGGTTCCCCATGCCTTTGACAGTTCTAGTGCGTTTTTGACTCTGTAATATCTATATCGGGAAGGGGGGGCATCTCCCTGAAGCTATATTTGTTCATGCTCTCCCTCCAGTCCATATCAAGCTGTCCCCAGAGGGAGCCCCTGTCACCTCGACCCACCCCAAGCCCAAAGGAGGGCTGGCCTCATCTGTGGGGAGTGACTATCTCAGGTTTGGGCCAGCACGAGGGGACTAAGAGTCTGGGGTGACGAAGGGGTTGGTCTGGAGATCTTTCCCAGATGGACCGTTGGCAAGTCTAGGACTTTACATGTAAATTGTATGCTGGCACACAATGGAGAGGAGAATCTCATGGGAGAGAGGTGGGACAAGCCTTGAGATGCTCCATGGGGGTCCAGAGTGGGAGGAGAGGAGGGGGCTACGGCCATATTTGACCCCTGGGCGTCTAGAAGTTATGGGATGGTTGTGCAGGGTGCTGGGCTGGAGAGCAAGTGGTCACCACGCAGAGCGTTAAGTCATGTGACTTTCTCTAGGAGAGCGGGGGGTGGCTCTGAGAAGATGAGCAGGTAGGGGGCTGGGAAGGTCCCCCGGTCCCCTCTGATAGGGATTGAGCTCACCTCCCCTGAGCGCGCATCTGTGGCCACACCGGGCTCCTGTGATGAGGAATGAATTTAGTAGAGTGTCACCTGCGGGATACCGGCTGGCAATCTCTCTTGAGATAATGACAGAATCATGTGATACCGCATAAGTTGGTTGCTAGTAGCTTATCTGGAAGACGATCCCAGGAAACACCAGCAAAGGGGCAGGAGAGTGAGATGGGGGAAGGGAGGGTAGCAATGTGACAATGGGGAAGGGCATGCTCTGTACGACTGGGACTTACCCTGCCGGGGGACCCTGCGGGCCAGTGCAGAACACACACTTTGGGTTATCCCAGCTCCCGAGCAAAGAGGGAGCCGGGGTATTTACACCCCACCCCACCTCTGACACAGGTTGAGAGCTGCTCTGGGACACTAGTGATTTTCCTAGCACGGCTGGCCTGTGGCTGGAATGGACACGTGGCACTCTGGCCATCAGAGAAAACCCTCTGAAATGTTGGTGTCCAGGAATATCGTACTGGCCCTTCATCCGGAGTCTAACTGCTGATGGAACTGCATCGGAGACCCTGTAACTCTGTGAGATGAAATACGACAAGTGTGAGGCCACTCGGGAAGCAGGTGCCCAAGCCGGGTTAGGGCGGGGAGGAGGGCAGCTAGATGGACCATGCAGCAGCAGACTTGGCCTTGACCCTCTGCTCTTGACTTCATCTGGACTTCAGCGGGGCGTTAAGAGACCAAGTCACAGTGATGACATCAACCGCAAACAATGTCTTGAGCACTTACGAAGTGTCAGCCACTTCGCTAAGCACTCCCTGCGAGTCATGTCACTGGGTTCTCTCTAAGTGGGTTCTCTGGTTATCTCCATTCAGAGAGAGGCCCAGAGCCAAGGGAGCTTGCTTAAGTTCACACAACCAGGGAAAGGCAAGAATGGTGGCGGTGGGGGCGGTGGGGGCGGGGGGGCAGCGGCTGTGGGTTCGCTGGATACCGCGTTTGATGAAAGATGCAGATGTTGCTTCTTTAATCAGGTGCCGGCCTCACCAACCACGCTGGCCCCTGACATTCCCCCCGCCCCCACCCTGTGGGGCCAAGAGAGCCTTCAGGACAAGAAAGCCCCCTCCAGCCTCCTTCAGCGTCATCCCGCAGGCTGGCCGCCCTCCCTGTCTCCGTGCCCGCGGCTGGGAGCTTTCATTCAAGTGGAATTGAGCCGGGGACTTCTGTAGCACTTCATTTACATGGATGCCAACAAGCTGAAATGTGCAGCAACCTTGGAACACTTTCAAAGGCAGGAATAATTCCTCTGAAATAGGTCTTCCACAAGCTTTATCTTGTCCTTTCTTTTTTTGTTAATCTTGGAGCTCCTTAGCATGTCAAAGCAATTTTTCTAATGTCACATCTCCTCGACATTAGCATGAAAGGGCTTTAAGAGATGATTTGAAAAAGAATAAATGTTGAATGAGCATTTATTATAGAGTCACTTTTGCTACATTTACATTTTGACTCTGTTTCTGCCGTGTGGGCAGGAGAAGCAGGCTGATTTGAAAGTCAATGGTGTCTAAACAGACGACGCTACAACTCTGTTTACACTCAGCTGTTTCCTCTGAGCATTAATTTACAGAAAGAGAAGATTTCATTAGGCCGATTTGTCTCGGGGAATGAGATTAAGCAGAGCGTGTGCGCCTCACATGGAGGTGGGATTCCCCGCAGAGTTGATCCTGTCGTCAAGAGGCCACGGGGCAAGGGTAAGGGAAGCCCATCCTCAGTGCTAATGGCTTTCTGCACACCTCTTAGTAAATTAATTAGCGGTGTCCTGTCCTTCCTTCCGGAAGCCGGCCTGGCCCGAAGGGCGTAGGGCAACGGGGTGAGAGCCCTGTCTGTGAACAAGGCCACGCGGGTGTGACTGCAGGCTCTGCCACTCCCTGGGAGCCAGGGCGACGATCTTAATCTGTTTCCTCATCTGAACCATGGCCATAACATCTATCCGCATCTCACAGGGCTGATAGGAGAGCGGGAGGATGAATGGAAAGTGTTTCGCGCGGCACTGGGCACTCAGGACGAGCTCCCGCAATATTGGCTGGTTTTTACCTTTGTATTGGTTTTTTTGGTCTGTAGAACTTGGTCAGAGTTCCAGACAAGTGACCCTGGATTGTGCCAAGTATGGATTTTTCCACCTTTGCATCTGGAAGAAGCTCATTCTGTGTGTTCCAACCATAGGCAGGTCGGGGGACGTGAGTGGGTTCTGGGGCTGATGGGTGTTTCTAAGATTGCCTTCAGGCCTTTTGTGTGTGCGTGTGTGTGTGTGTGTGTGTGAGAGAGAGAGAGAGAGCGAGAGAGATTGGGAGAGAGAGAGAATGAGCACAGGAGAGAGGTCAGCTCAGTACACCTTGATCCTCCCTCAAGCTTGAGCCCCCGGCCCCAGCTCTTCCCAGTCCTGGGTCAGCCTCTGTCACTCGACTTCCCCTCAAGCTTCTCTCTGCATTTGTCCCCCCACCAGCCTGTAAGCTCCTCGAGGGCAGAAAATGGCTCTTACTCATTTTCATCAAAATCCGGCCTTCACTTAATGCGCAATGACTCAAGACTTCATCAAGTCTATTGTCTTTTTCAAGCTTGGTTCCTCAAAGCTGCCTCACCCGTGTTTCAAGGCAGCCTTAAGTGGGGGTCTAATCCGTGCTGGCTCAGAGGGCAGTGCTGGCAGCAGCTGGGGCTGGGGGACCAGAGCCCTGTCTCCTGGGGAAGCTTGCCCCTGGCCCCAGCCTCTTTAGGGCACAGGAGCAAGCCCGCTCCTCACAGCCTGCCCCAAAGGAGCTCATCCCCTTCATTTCACAGGTGGGGGAAGCTGAGCTTCAGAGAGGGGGCTTCATTTGCCTCTTGGTCATGTGAGCTGGCTGGCGGAGCTCGGCCCAGCGTCCAGGTCTGGTGAGGCTGGCCCAGCACCCCTGGTAGCCTGCCAGGCCTCCCATCTTCCCCGTGGGACTGGATTCTTTCTGGAATAGTCTCTAAAGCCAGCCAGAGGCCAGGTGGTTCAGCCCTACTCTTGCTCTCATCCTGCATTCCCTCTGCGCCTCCTACTACCCTGTGCCCCCTCTCTGAGCCCTGCCCTCCATTTGGCAGCCCCCCGAAATGCTCTCCCAGCCCCACAGGGCTGATGCTCAGGCCTTAAATAGATCTCTCACTCCCCCATCCCTGTTTTCTTGATTTTTTTTAAAAAAGATTTTATTTATTTATTTTTTAAGATTTTATTTATTTGAGAAAGAGAGAAGAATGAGCAGGAGGGAGAGAGAATCTGAAGCAGGCTCTGCACTGAGTACAGAGCCTGCCCCGGGTCTCAATCCCACGACCCTGAGATCATGACCTGAGCCGAAACCAAAACAAGAGTCAGATGCTTAACTGACTGAGCCACTCAGGCGCCACTCCCGCCCCCGTCCTTGTTTTCTTGATTTTTATAAAACAGTGTTAGCTACATTGCTTCTTGAGCATCTGCTATGTGCTGGGTGCTGGCCAAGGCCCCATTCCTGCAAGGCGGACAGTATTGCCCCCCACCCCCCATGTTGCAGAAGAATGCATAGGGTCACACAGCTCAGCAACGGAAGCAGGATTTGAACCCAGGTTCCGGAATCTGGCTGACTCTAGGGACTCCCTGTTGTCAGGGGGTCAGCCTGCTTCCACACAAGTATCTCCTACATTTCCCCTGATCCCCGAGCCTTCTGAGGGTGGGCTCTGCCCTGCTTGCACTCCTTCCCCAGGGCGTTCTGAGCTCACGGTTGAGGATGTCACTAAGTCCCTCCATCCAGACTCACTGGCTTGAGTTGAGAGATTATTCCCCCCTCCCCTCCTCTCCCGAAGGACCTAATCCCAGCCCTGAGACACTACACACAATGTGCCTATGAGGAGAACCCAGGACCCCAGGACAAATGGCACACAATGTCCCACTGAGTCTGGCCGAGCTGGGACAACCACCTCTGTCACTAACCAGCTGTGTGACTGTGGGCAAGTTGCTTAACCTCTCTGAGCCTCCGTTTCCTTCTTCAAATGGGGATCATAATAAACAAGTTGCTCCTCATCTCTGGGTCTCCGTTTCCTCTTCTAGAAAACTGAGGTTGGATGGTCTATTTCTAAAGTCCTGTTTAGCTGAGTGGGTCTCAGAACCCTGGTGCCAGGAGTGGGATTTGGCCTGCTCTTCGTGTCCCCTAAGAAGGGAAAACAGTCCCGCCAAGGCCCCCCACCCCAGCAGTCCTAGAGCAGATCAGCAGCCTGGGGTGAATCCTCCTTATTCTGTAGAATAAGGCAAAGGTTGCTGATCACAGGCTGCTTGAGAATGTAATCATAAATTTTGGCTTAGGAGGAGAGATTGGGGTGGGGGTGGTGGAGAGGAAGGGAGAGAGAGAGAGAGAGAGAGAGAGAGAGAGAGAGAGGGAGAGACAGGGGAGAAGAAAGCCCACTTCAAGGCCAGTTCCCCTCCCCTGGCTGGAAACCTGTGTGTGTGCACGAATGAAGGGAACAGAGCAGAAGCAAAGACTGGCCTTCTGATGGAGCATGTGGTGCCCACTTTGAACGGTGGCCTTTGTGCCTGCCTATTCAGGGCGGCCTCAGGACAATGGGGGGCAGACACGCAGGGGAGGACAATGACAGGGACATTGCTGCCTGCTGCTTTGCATTCCCTTTGAAGTGGCTCTGCCCTGGGCCCCTGCAGGCTCCAAAAAGAATGCTTTTGTTGCCCGCTCCAAAGATGCTGTAAGATGCTGAGCAAAAGTAACCGGAGGGGATCTGCTCGATTAAAAAAAAAATTAAAGATAAGAAACAAATCAAGCTGGCCACGTGGGGGCTGGCGGCAGCTTTGAACCCTGAGAAGAGTAGGGACATCGTGATCCAATCCTATCTCCCCTCCGGGGAAGTGACTGACTTCTAGGGGTCACTCTCAATGGGAACTGGGGGCCAGGGTGGGGAGTCCTAGCTGGCTGGGGCCTCCTAGAAGTTCTCCAGAGCTGGAGCTGGGGCTCTGAAAGCCCACTCCAGTGCTGGTGCTTGGGCAAAAAAATGTGGGAGGCAAAAGCACAAGAACCGTACTGTTTACTGAATTTGGTGTGTGCCAGGCATGGGGCTAAGTGCTTGCTTTATCGCCTGTGTGACTACCTCAAAAATGCTTCACTATTGATCATGTGATGAATGTGTGCACGCAAGATAACTCTACGTCGTAGAGGTGGGGGTCAGCATCAGAACTACCTGAATCAGGAGACTACGTTGTTGGCTTCAGGGCTGAGGGGAGCAGGTAGAGCAGGTTGAGCACTACAAAGTTCCAGGGGGTGCCATTCGTACCATTGTCATGGTACCTCCTGGAGTTGTGCAGTGTACAACTTGGACATCTGCACATGGAGCCCCTGCCAGGGATGGTGAGGTGAGACGTGAAGGGTCCTCATCAGGAATCCACACCTGCAAATATTGTTAACAATATCAACCTCAAGAATTTGTGTATTAGCATGAGGATTATTAGAGGCAGTTTTTTTTCTTGGTGACAAGAATGGAATTCAACATAGGCGGTTGGTTGGTAAGGTTGGATAGGCCCTACTGCCTGTGAAAAAGGAGATGTAAGCCCCGGGAAGGCCAGCGGTCCAACACTGGCTCAGCACAGTGTCTAGCTCATTGGAAGTGCTCAGTAATTGTTATAATTTCCCCCATTCTACTGCTGAGGGGGCCGAGGCTCAGAGAGTGAAACAATTTGCCCAAGCACACACAGCCGGCAGTGGTGGTGCCAGAGGCTGTGGCCGTCTGGGCCCTCTGGCCGTGGCCTTGCCTGACTCTGAGAGGGTGCCCTCTTTCAATTGGACAGGAACGGGGTCAAGCCATGCGCCAAGGCCCTCTGCTCAACAGTATCAGGTGCCTTGACCTTGAGCCCCGGGTCCATCAGACCTTCTGGATCTGCCCTGAACATCTAGGGAACTCTTCATGCCTGCTGTGCCCTGGGGTTGCCCCCAGAGGTGCTTTTTCCAGAAAGTACTCAAAGGGGCAGAACTGAAGAAGATCGTGGACTGGTGGACAATCACCTGGGTCCCTTTCTATCATTTGCGGGCACCCAGCTAGTGAGTGGCTCAATTAGGACTCGAACCCGGGTGTTCTGTCACAAGTCTATGGCTTAAAAACAAACATCACTCCTTCCCCCACCCCGCAATCGCCCACAGCACATTTCCCATCTGCAGGCCCTGTGCCGGGACCTTTCTGACGACCTCCTCTTCCAGGTTCCTTCCCACTGCCCCGCAGATGAGCAGTAGGCCACGGGAGACACAGAGGCCACATCAGGGACAGAGACTGTGAGCTGACAGGGAGCAGAGGGCCTGAGAGCCCAAGATGGGTCACGAGAGCCCCAGGGGTCAGTGCTTTTTCTGTCTGTCTGTCTGCCTGCCAGCCAGCCAGTGTCTCTGGGTAACCAGTCCCTTTCAGACTCTCTGGAAACCCTGGCCGCCCTGGCTTGCTGGCCTTCTAGACAGGTGTCCCAGCCTCCATCGCTGGGGCTGCCTCTTGGGACTTCCCCAGGGTTCCAGGAAGTCCTCAGTGGTTCTCAAAGCCAGAGGTCTGGTTATCCTCATCTCCTGGGCACTTAGCAGCCCACAGGTGAGCATGGGTGGGTGGCCAGTGATTCCTCATCACACCCCCACCCCCAGGCTTGAAGCTCCTGCTTCAGGCAGCTCCTGGCACTCCCAGGGGCTCTAGCCCAGTACCTGAGTGGCCTACCTACTAGCCTGAGCTCCCTCCTGGGCAGAGCAAGAGTCTGAGAGGGACCCTCATATACTGGATCCCGTGTGTGCAACAAGCTACGTAATGTGCCAGGCACTGAAGGGGGAGAAGAGGTGGACAGTGTCAGCTCCCTTCTCTCTGGAGGGAGCACCGGGGTCAGAGTGCTGGCCTGGCAGGCCCCAACCTGGATGCCAGGAGCCACTGGATGCCAGGAGCCAGTGGGCTGAGTCAGGCGGGCAGGAGCTCAGCAGAACGAGGGGAAGCCTGTTCTCAGGAGGTCAGGAGGGATTCCTGGAGGAGGGAGCGTGAACTGAGCTTTGAGAGAATCAGGCCACTATTCCTACCTTTTTGCAGGCCGTTGCTCAGGCCTGGCCTTGTCTTTGACCTGTCTTATTTCCCATAGCCCTGCGAAGGGGATCTTGTCCTTTCTTGATTCTAGATGACAAAACTGAGGCACAGAGAGGTTACAGAGCCACACAGCTGGTGACTGATAGGGCCCAGGGTGGAGCTGTCAGTCTTGGGGGCACACAAATCCTGCAAAGGAATAAATCACTGTCATTCAAGGCCATATGTTCTCTAGTAGGAGGGAGGCACCCTGTGGGTTTAGCACGAGGACTGGGAGAGGTGGGGAGGAAACTTTAAGAAATGGGGCTCTTGCAGGATGAGTAGGAGTTTGTTCCTGGCAGAGGAGGGCCTTCTGGGCAGAGAGAACGAGTGTTAAATCCTGAAGGTGAGAGAGAGCCAATAAGGAGGAGCTTGTGAGTGGCCCGGGACAGCATTTAGCACAGAGTAGACACTGGAGAATTGTTTATCGGAAGAACGAATGCATTCATGAACAAACTGTATCCCCATAGTAGGACTTCAGTCATTTGTTAAACGAATGAATGAATGGATGGGGGGATGGATGAACGAACGATCGAAGCAGGCCCGCAATAGGTATTTGCTGAGTTCACGACTGAGTGAACGAGGCGCTGATGTCACGGAACTCGCAGGGGGCGCTGACTGCCGGGGCCCCGCCGCTCGGCCGGCCGGCCGCTGTGCCTGGGGTCCCCCCCCCCCCCCCCCCCCCCGGGTGCGCGCTCTAACGCGGAGCAGATGGCGGGCGGCGGGGCGGGGCGGGTGCCCGTGCGGCGGCAGCCGGGCCTGATTAGGGCCCCTCCCGCTGGCGGCCGCGGGCGCTTTGAAGTGAGCCGCGGCCGGGCCGCTCCGGCCGCCCGGCCGTCCCTGCCGCCAGGCCGTCGGTCCGGGGCCGGCGGCGGGGCGGGCGGCGCGTGTTTATCCAGGTGCGGGCTGGGGGCTGGGCGCGGGGATCCTCTTTCCCCCCCACCCCCGGCCCATCTGGGACTTCAAAGCGCGGCGCTGGGGCTCAAAGGCGGCCTCGGGGTGGGGGTGGGGGTAGGGGCGGGGCGGGCGCGCGGGCTTCCTGCGCTCAGCCGGGCCCCGGCCAGCGGGGGCGCGGGGTGGGGGGCGAGGGGGCGGCTCGCACCGCGGGCCCCCACGCCCCCCCATCCCGGAGAGCGCTTTCTGGAGCGCCGACTGTGTGCCGGGCGCATGCTCCGCTGTGAGCGTGCGGTTTCCCGACCTCTGGTCGCATCTAGAGACCGGCGATGCTAGGGTCCCCGTTTTACAGGCGAGGGAGCAGGCTCCGCAAGGTCCAGGACCGGCCCACCACCTCTAAGGCCACCTGACTCCCGGCGCCTCTCTGCATCCCTGCCTTTGGGAGCAGCCTTCTTCCAGCGCTTTCTGAGGCTCGGCCCTCCCAGTTGTGGGCACAATGGTTATAGTTTATTATGAACGGGCGGGTCTTGAGCCCCTACCTTGTGCCATGTGTGTGCACGTGCTTCCTCGGCCCACGCCCCCCGGGGAGGTGGGCGTGGCCGTTTCCCCTCACTTCAGAGAGGTCAAGAAACTTGCCCAGAGCCACACAGCTAATGAGTGCCAGAAGCAAGATTTGAAACCTAGGGCTTGTTGGCTCCAGGATTCTCCCTCTTTCCATCAGATTCTACCCTACTGCCTCCCAGGATACCTCCCCGCTAGCCCCAGCTCAGGGCTCTTTCCGTCCGCGGAACAGCCAGTAGAAGTTAGCTGTCTACACTCTCCATACAGCTCATCTTTCATGGCGCTGCTCAGGCACCAGCCGCAGCAGCAAGGAAAGGCATCATCCGAATCTCGTTAGAAATTCGGAATCCCAGGCCCCTCACCAGGCCTGCAGAATGGAATCTGTATTTTAAAAGATCCCTGGTGAACTGGATCTGCGTTAAAGTTAGAGGAGCACTGAACTGTGAGAGCATTTTGGCTGAAGGTCTGCTGTTGTCATTGTGTGGCAGCCTGTCTCTGGGAAGCTTTGACTCCCCTTATTGGACTGGGAGCAACTCAAGGCAAGAGCTGAGCCTTCTCCATCAGACCAGATATGCTTCCAGAGCAGCGGCTGTGCCTCCCCCAACAGACTGGGATCTCCCCGAGGACAGGCATTGGCCCTCCCCTACCAAACAGGGGATTTCGCAGAAACAGAGATCGTTCTTGGTCCCAGGCCAGGCGCTTGCCTGAAGCTTGTGGTGCCGCACCCATCTGACTGGGAGTCGCCAGATCCCCTATGAAACTTGGCTCTCTTTGGGGTTGGGAGCCACCTGCAAGGAGAGGTACCTGGTGTCCATGTTTTCCAAGAGGATGGAGAAGCCCAGGGTGGAGGCGTGCCTTCCCTCCAGGATCCTCGTGACCCCCTTTCTGACCCAGGGTGTGCCTGCTAGAGGGTTCTGGAGGAGTGGGGGCGGGGGAGAGGGCAGATGCCACGGTGGGGCGTGTGTGCCGTGGGACACCAGGCCTCTCTGGGCAAACATTTGTCCTTGTGTGTCACCAAGGGACCATTCAGGCGGCAGGAAGCCCTCGGGCGGGTGCAGGAGTAAGCCTGCTGGCGGCGGGAGGGTATTTTTAGAGTTTTGACTGACGGCCCTTTCTTAAGCTGTCGCTGCCTCTGCCCTGGCCCCCAGCCCCTTTTGGCCTGGACAGAAAAGAAAGCAATTGTCATTTTGTTAAGAGGAGGGTCCTGGCAGCCCTTCTGTGGTCCCTCGCCAACTGGACAGGTTATTTCTCGCTGTGTCTGGGGTCCATGCTCCCCTGCTGGCACTCCCAGCGGGCCCCGCAGCCTGACCCTTCACACATCTGGCAGTGATAAATGGCTTCAGCATCGCTGCCATCACCTTGCACCCTCTGATCCCGCTCACTTTGTTCTCCCTTTAAAGCCAGTGGGCGGGTGGCGGGCGGAGGAGGCGGGGGGCCCCCCTCTTCTTCCCCTTCTCCATCAGCCGTCTCCTGGATACTTGCAGGCCTGTGCTCTGATACCACTTGAAAGGGACCGCAACAGTCAGTTATCTGGTCTGGGAAGTCCGGCCGTGAGTTGTCTTTGCTGACTCGTGGAGTATGTGGGGTGGGAGTGCATGCCTGTGTATGGATGTATGCGTGCACATGACTACCGCACGCATGCCTCTGTATGCTTGTGTGTGTTTGTGTGTGTGTGTGTGTGTAGATTTGAGGATATGCTAGTATGTGTGCCTTTTAATTACTATCGCTTTATAATGTCCTTTGATCTCCTGTAGGTCAAGACCACCCCATCCCCACCCCCACACCAACATCCTCTGCTCATTTACAAATTTTTCTTGATGACCCAGTAGTTCCAACCTTAGGAATATGCCCAACAAATATGTGCATAAATGTGGATCAAAAGACAAGGACCAGAATGCTTCTTGTGATATCTCCAAGCTGGAAACTTACCCAGATGCCTATGAAGAGTACGATGGATAAATACATGGTGAGATAGTCATACATTGGGACATTACCCAGCAATGAGAATAAACCATTGACAACTCAGGTAACAATAGGGAGGAACTGCACAATCATGATGCTGAGTGGAAGAAACCAGATACAGAAAAGTACATGCAATCTGATACTATGTATAGAAAGTTGAAAACCAGGCAAAGCTTGTTGATTAAGATAGAGGCCAGGTGAGTGGGGTACCCTTAAAGGTGGTAGTGACTGCAGGGAGGTAAAAGGGCAGTTTCTGGGGCAATATTCTGTTTCTTGATCTGGGTCTTGGTGACCCGGGTATGTTCACTTTGTAAAACTTCATAGAGCTGTACACTTCTAATTTGTGGACTTGTTTCAGTATATGCTATTCTTATATTATAGTCCTCCATAGAAATTTTAGAATCAGTTTAGTGAGTTCAGTGAAAAATGCTGTTGGGGGTGCCTGGGTGGCTCAGTCGGTTGAGTGGCTGCCTTCAGCTCAGGTCATGATCCCAGGGTCCTGGGATCGAGTCCTGCATCCGGCTCCCTGTTCGGTGGGGAGCCTGCTTCTCCCTTTCCCTCTGCTGTTCCCCCTGCTTGTACTCACTCTCTCAAATAAATGAATAAAATTTTAAAAAAAAAAAAAAGAAAAATGCTGTTGGGATTTTGGTTGGAACTGCATTATATTATAGATTAATGTGGGAAGATTTGTCCTCTTTATGACATCTTCTCCTCCATGAACATGGTATATCTCCACATATTCAGATCAGTTTTTACATCTTCCCATCTGACTTCCTCCAGAGTCCTGTGAATTTCTGGTGGGGTTTATTCCAAGGTGCCTTGTGTGCTGTTGTTTTTGTGAAGAGGATTTTTTTTTCTCTTATGTTTTCAAATCTTTTTAAAAAAATTGTGGTAAAATATACATAACATAAAATTTACCATTTTAACCATTTTAAAGTATATAGCTCAGTGGCATTAAGTGCATTCACACTGCTGTGCAACCATCCCCGCATGCATCGCCACAACATTTTTATCTTCCCAAATTGAAACTCCGTGCCCTCTAAACATGATCCCCATTCTCCTCTCCCCCCAGCCCCTGGAAACCACTACTCTATTTTCTGTCTCTATAAATTTGCCTATTATATGTACCTCCTATAAGTGAAATCAGACAATGTTTGTCCTTTTGTGACTGACTTATTTCACTTGGCATTATGTCTTCAAGATTGATTCACGTTGGGGCGCCTGGGTGGCTCAGTCAGTTAAGCATCTGCCTTTGGCTCAGGTCATGATCCCAGAGTTCTGGGATTGAGCCCCATGTGGGGCTCCCTGCTCAGTGGGGAGCCTGCTTCTCCCTCTCCTTCTGTCCCTAACCCTGCTTGTACTCTCTCTCTTTCTCTCAAATAAAGAAATAAAAATCTTAAAAAAAAGATTGATTCATGTTATAGCAGGTATTAGAATCTTATTCCTTTTTAAGGCTGAATAATTTTATTGTATGGATGTACCACAGTTTGTTTATCTATTCATCCATCGATGGGCATTTGGGTAATTTCCACCTTTTGGTTGTTGCGAGTAATGTTGCTGTAAATGTTGTTGTGCAAATATCCATTTGAGTCCCTGCTTTCAACTCTTTTGGGTATATACCCAGATGTGGAATTACTGGATCATATGGTAATTCCTATGTTTAATTCCTTTTTTTAATTTTTTATTTATTTTTATTTATTTTTAAGATTTTATTTATTTATTTATTTATTTAATTTTTTTTTAAAGATTTTATTTATTTATTTGACAGAGAGAGACACAGCGAGAGAGGGAACACAAGCAGGGGGAGTGGGAGAGGGAGAAGCAGGCTCCCCGCAGAGCAGGGAGCCCGATGCGGGACTCAATCCCAGGACCCTGGGATCATGACCCGAGCCGAAGGCAGTCGCTTAACCAACTGAGCCACCCAGGCGCCCAATTCCTTTTTTTTTAAAAAGATTTTATTTATTTATTTCAGAGAGAGAATGAGTAGGGGGAGGGGCAGAAGGAGAGGGAGAAGCAGACTTCCCACTGAGGGGGAGCCTGCCGTGGGGCTCGATCCCAGGACCCCGAGTTCATGACCTGAGCCGAAATCAAGAGTTGGACGCTTAAGCAACTGAGTCACCCAGGCGCCCCTCTATGTTTAATTTCTTGAGCCTACTGTTTTCCACAGTGGTTGTGCTATTCTACTTATAGGCTGGTTTTGTCCATTCTAGGTTAGTTTTGCTGGTGTGTAGGAGAGTGGTTGGGTTTTTGAAAACTGCTCTTGGAGTTTTGTGCACCTCCTTGAGTATGTGCATACCTAGAATGTGTGCATGTGTTTGTGTGTGTAGCAGTCACACTAACAAGAGCATGGCCTTGAGATAACTTGGAATGCTCTGGCTGCATAACCCAGAAACCCCCCTCAAGCTGCCTTCAAGAGCCAGGAACCTCATTATTTCACCCTCCTAGAAGTCCAGAACTCGGGTGGGCTCTGCCCTCGATAATCAGCAGCTCAATGCTATCATCCGTCTGTCTTTCTACCCTACTACCCTCAAAGCCAGATGACTGCCAGTGACAGGGGGGCCACAGGCGTCTTTGGCCATGTCCAGCAGGACAGCGCAGGCTCCCCGCTAAGCATGGACCGTGGCTTGCTTCCTTTGCAAGCACGTGATTCCAGGAGCCCCGAGGCAGGCCTCTGAAGGAAGTTGCAGGTGTGAGCCAGTAGGAAAAAAGCCCAGAAGCCAGGAGTGACGCATAGATGCACAAGAAGGTGGGAGGCACCCAGGGAGTCTAGGAGGGTACCTGTGCTGTCCCTGTAGTCATGTTGATAAACGCAGAGTCCTCTTCTCTGTCTGCGTGCTCAGGCCGGCTGCTTTTACCTGCACAAGATGGCAGTCGCAGGTCCTGGGTCCCTTCCAAAGGTGATATCATCTGGCCCAGGAAAGGGGCTGTTTCTTCCTGAACATCTCATTTCATCGTTGAGGGGACTTTTCACAAAAGCCCCAGCCCTCTTGCCTCAGGCCTCATTGGCCATAATTGGATCGTATGCCCGGCCTGAAATCAGGGAAATGAGCTCACCATGGCTGGTTCGACTAATCTAACAGATCTGGAGAGAACACCTTCTGGGGGGCTGTGGCCACATGGAGGGTGGACACCTGTTGAGACAGAGGTGGGAAGAAAGGACTGAGACACTGAGCCTTTCCTTCCCATTGTTCTGTCCTGACCTCTAAGAACCACAGTTGTTCTTTGGTGAAGAGAGAGAGAGAGAGAGAGAGAGAGAGGGAGAGTGTATAGTCAGGGAAGACTTCCTGTAGGAAGGGGAACTCAGCATTACGAGAGGGAGAGAAAGAGCACGTTCCTAGACTGAGGGGAAATGTGGGCAAAGGGGCAATCAGAATGGGCAGAGGTATCTCCATGTCCGGCAGAGAAAATGCTGGTTACGCCTGATGTGTCCTTCGTCTGTACATTTCTTGAATTAGAGGAATGGGCTTTCAAATGCAACTCAGAGCTGAATCCAATGATTCTTTCATTCATTCAACAGATGCATTTTGAGGACCTACACTATACCAGTCTTGTGCCAAGCACAGGTGACCCAGCAAGAAGCAAAGCCAAGCCCGTGCCCTCAGGGCACTCCACTAAAGAGGACAAGGTCCCTGGCTTGACCATCTTCTGTGGCATGTGTCTGGTCTGCCCAGCTCAGATGGCCAGGCCATGTCTGTCTCCCACACTGCTGATGGTCCTTGACGGCACAGGACCTCAACTGGGTGACTCTGGACCCCAGCGATCAGCGCCAGAGTCATGTCATTTCAAAGAGGATCTGTCCATCCGCCGTTCCCCACCACAGCCCAGAATCTCCCACTCGGGGCACAGAGCTTTCACGGTGTCTCCTTGCCAGGCAGCAAGATACAGAGTAAACAAGATAGCGAATTGATTTTACAAACAGTCATCCCTTAGTCTTGTTTTGATGGCAAGTAGATTAAAAAACACAGGGTGTAGTGGATGCCATGCTGTGCTACCCAGAGCATCTGCAGGATGGTGGCTCATTCCCTCAGCCTCAGAGTGCTGGCGCTGGGGGCTCCGGTGAGTCCCTCCCCTCGACGGGGGAGCACCCCTGCCCCTGTTTATGCTCCCTCGCCGGGGCTGGTCCAGACATACAGTGAGCGGTTCAGGTGAAGCACAAAGATCCTGCCTATGTCTGGGACAACTCCGAAGAGCCTTCGGGATTGCAAAGCTCCCCTTGGGGTTGGCAGAAGCCTCTGTTCAGGTGCATGGCAGCCCCGCTTCTCCCTCCACCCAGCCCTGACCCCGTCAGCCTCGGGGTGGGGTTCTGGGATGATTCCTCACAGCACCCCATGCACAAATCTCCATTTCATAGCGTGCTTCTTGGGGTCCAATCTAAGAGAGACTGTATTAAGTTTAAATGAAAGAACTATTTTAAGATTTTCAAATGTCACATTTTGTATGCATGTACATGCATACACATGTATGAACACACACACACATTTGGGGAAGGTTTAAAATATTGCAGAGTGAGGAGGAGGTATTGTTAATTTAGATGATGACAGACCAAACTGGGTGTCTTCAGTTTATTTCTTTCTCAACATTAGGCAGATAAATGCACAGCTCCCATTTAAAAACACTGTAGGGGCGCCTGGGTGGCTCAGTCGTTAAGCATCTGCCTTTGGCTCAGGTCATGATCTCAGGGCCCTGGGATGGAGCCCCACGTCGGGCTCCCTGCTCAGCGGGGAGTCTGCTTCTCCCTCTCCCTCTGCCCTTCCCCCCCGCTTGTGCTTGCTCTCTTTCTCACATTCCCTGTCTCTCTCTCAAATAAATAAATAAAATCTATAAAAAATATAAAGAAAAGCACTGCAGTTTTAGAGCCCATGGCATTTACTGAGCCTTTGCTACATGCCAGGTGCTCTGCTAAGCACTTTGCCAGCATTTGCCCATCTTGTCCCCACTATAATTGTCGGAGGTTATAGTTATCGTTGACATTTTAAGACAAGGGAAGGGAGCCTCAGAGAGGTTAAGTAACTTGTGGAAGATCACACAGATGTGTCAGGGCTTGATTAGGGAAGCAGAACCTCTACAAGTGATACAGAAAATGGATTTATTGTGGCCATTGGACCGTAAGCATCATGCAGGCTGTTGCCTCTGCGTCTGGGGCTGAACCCAGTGTCTCCGTGAGCCTCCCAGGAAGGAACGCTGAATGTGGAGGCCAGCGAGGACGGAGCCGAGGCAGCATCTGTCTCTCACCTTCAACCTGGGTGCCGTGGATGACCTCGAGGCAAAGCTGGTGAGCCACACCACAGAATTGCTCACAGCCGGCCCCACGCTGGGAGACGCTGAAGGAGGTCTGGAAGTTGCTGGAGAAGCCAGGTGCGGCCCCAGCCAATGAGGTGAGGCAGTGGATCAGGCGTAGGGTGGGTAAGCTACCGCGGCCCTGCCAGACTAGCCTCTGGAGCAGCAAAAACACGGCTGCTGCTGGACTTCCACCTTCCACGTCTCACACAGAAGGCCCGTTTTGGCCAATGCTAACTCAGAACCATTTGGAAATTCTGGGACCACCCGCGTCCAGCTTAGCCGAGTTGACACGGTGCCCCGCTTCAGCTCACCGATGCCATTTAGGAATGTGGACATGGTATGGCCAGATAACCTGATTTTTTTCCACTTTAAGCTGGAGATACTCAATTTGGAGTATGTGTGTATGTGAGAGAGAGAGAGAGAGAGAGAGAGAGAGAGAGAGAGAGAAAGCTGCCAATTCAAAAGCGCGGGCAACCAATTTGAATTTTTTCTTGGCTCTGGGCTCCCAGTTTGTGACCTTTGACCCTAGGAACTTCTAAGGTCCTTTGGATTCCAGAAGATTCTCCCCAACATGCCGGCTGAGCTCTTGAGCTGCTGACTCCAAGGCTTCTCATTTTCTCAGAAGACTGGGAGGCAGGCTGCCCCCTCTGGCTCCAGTTCCAGCTCCCACTCCAGGATGGTTCCTCGAGCCTGGTTTCCTTCCTCTCTCTTTGTTTTCAGCCACATCTCAACGGGGAAGATGTCCCCACCAGACTCAGCCAAGTGGAAGAGTGTGAGTGGATTTGAGGCAAGGACAAGATTTCCTGCATCCACTCCTGGTGCTTGTAGCCCTTTCTCCCCTGCATCCACCTTTTTCTTTTTTTTTTCCTCTTGCACTAAAGAGGATAGGTTTTATTCTCTAATATGGAAACAGTTTTTATGTTGACGTTTGCCATTCATAACTGCAAAAATGTTCTCATGTAAACTGGTGATGCGCTTTTCCCATTTTATTTCCCATTTTATTGTCTGGCCTCCCCCATTTTCCTTTCTCCCTCTGCCTTCCAACTCATGCTTGCAAGCTGGAAGTATCCTTCCATGCTTCTCTCCGTTCTCAGGGAACCATCTGTACACATAACACGCACGCACGCACGTGCACAGTACACTATGTTCTGGTGGAGGGTTTTCTCGATCATTGTTTAGATTACCCAAACGAGGTATTACGTATGCCTCTCTGCATGTCGCTTTTCTCCTCCAACGCTGTGGAATTCCCTGGGTCTGGCTGGAATTTATCCTCGTTCAGGCTGAGCCTAGGGTGTGCTGTGCCATCATTCCGTCCGTCAATTACTATGGATGGACACTCAGCCCGTGTGTTAAAGGGCACTAGGCTCTGCCACATGGAAGTCCAGAAACTGGCACCTGCTCACCACCAGAGTTTCTTTCTTGTTCTTTCCCAGGGCAGTGTGGCTGGGCAGCCCCGGGGTGGGTGGGTGGCGGGGGTGTTCCCCAAACAGGGACTCAGGGATCGGGCTCCTTCCATGGCCAATCGTGGGGCCTCTGCAGTCAATGGCAGAAGCAGGGAGACAGAGGAGGGGATCACGCAGCGGGCTTTATGGCCACACATCACTTTCCCCCTCAGTCCATCAGCCAGGACCCAGTCACGTGGTCCCAACCAAAATGCTGGTGAGGCTGGCAAACAAGGTCTTCCCTGTGTGCCAGTGTCTGCCATGCTTTGTTTTGAGGTTTTTTTTTTTTTTTTGCCATTATGAATAAGAATTCAAGGAACTTCTTTTGTCATTTGTCCTTAGGACATGTCTTCATTTCTATCAGATAGATTTCTAGGGTAAGGATCGCTGGGTCAAAGGACACAGATATCTCTTTTTTAATGCAACATTTTAATGTAACTCCGGAAGTTTTGATTCTTGTAGCCAGCTCTCTTCCTAAAAAGATTGTAATAATTTACATTTTCAGTAACAACATATGAACATCGCTTTTCTCCGAATCCCCACCAGCAATTGCGTTATTGTTCTTTTAAATTTGCCTCTGTGATTTCTCATTGTCAGCTTAATTTGTATTTCCCCCGAACCACTAATGAGTGCGAGCATCTTTTCATTTGTTTGTGGCCATTTGGCTTCATTCTTTTGTGAATTGCCTATTCATGTCCTTTGCCATAATTTCTTTTGGGTTGTTTGCCCTTTTCTCTTCAATTTGTAAGAGCTCTTTGTATATTATAGCTGGTGACCCTTTGTCCTCGGCATCTCAAATATTTTTCCAAATTTATTGTTTGTCTATTAACTTTGCTTATGGTATCTTTTGCCTTCCAAGAGATTAATATTTTTATGGACAGTCACATGTGTCTGTCTATATTCTATATTCATTTCTATATTCTGGGTTTGCATTCTTGGAAGGTCTGCGTTCTTGGAAGGTCTCTCCTTACTTGGGTCCTTTAAGAGGCTGCCCGCCCTTCATGGGCTGTGAACTGGAAGAAGCTTCGCTCCTCCCCTTTCCTGGGGATTTGCCGCCACCCTTACTACTTTTGGCCATGTGAGCGCCAAGCGCCCAGACTTGATTCCTACAGCAATCAAGGCCTTTGGTAGTTGAGCAATCCCGGTCACACAGCTGGAGGTCGGGGAGGGGTCCTGGGCTTGGAATCTGAAAGCCTGGCTACTAGAACTGGTTTCGAGTTACCTGTGTGGCTCTCGCTGCACCACTAGGCCTCCGTGGCCCTCAATCGCACCATCTGTAACATGGGGCATACCCCTTGCCCTGCTGACTTCCTGGGTGCTGTGAATCTCAGATGATAAAATGGAGCTGAGGACTCCATAGGCTTTGAAACACAGATGTTGAGTTGCAACAATAATGTTGACGTGGGGAATAAAGGCAAAAGAAAAAATTAAATTTCCTTACAAGTTACAGCTCATTGACAAGTCCTTGAGACAGGCAGAGAGACCTTCCTCTAGGAACTCAACTGCCTCGATGTTAATACTTTGCTAAGGGCAAAAGGCAACCTTAGCTTAACATTAACCTGGCCTCCAGGATCCTATAAGTCTCCTTTAACATATAAAAATTCCTTTGGAAACTTCTTTATCTCTACCCCCCAAGATATATGTTAGCAATCACCCTCCAAGTATATGGCCCACTGATACATATCTAAAGGGTCTCAGGACTAAGGTTTTGCAAGACAGTAGTAAATGACCTTTTCCTAATCATCGCTAGATCCTCAAGGTACTGGAAACCTTGCTTCCAAATTCTTTAGGGATTTATGCTGTCCCTAACCCCCTCCCAACTTGAAAGTATATAATCAAGCACTCCTCATGACCCCAGTGCCCCTCTTTCTTTCCATGCGTCCTGTCCCTATGCTTTAATAAAATCACTTTTTTGGGGAGGGGAGGGGCAGAGGGAGAAGGAGAGAGAGGGAATCTTAAGCAGCCTCCCCACCCAGCATGGAGCCTGACTCGGGGCTCGATCTCACAATCCTGAGACCATGACCAGAGCTGAAATCAAGAGTTGGACGCTTAACCAACTGAGCCACCCAGGCGCCCCAATAAAACCACCTTTTTGCACTGAAGACGTCTCAAAAATTCTTTCTTGACCGTTTGCTCCCAAACCCCAACATCCCACATCATTGTGAAAACTGACCATTTCTGACTCTTGACAGAGAGGGACTTTACATACATTGTCTCATTTAATCCTTACGAATCCTAAAACAGGTATCATAACCCTCTTTTTGGAAATAAAGAAACATAGACTCAGAGTGGATAAGTTACATGCCCAAGATACAGAGCAGGTAGGTTGCAAAAGCAATACGCCAGAATTTGAGTGTGTGTGTGTATATATATGTTTGTGTGTATGTATGTGCACGTGTATATGTGTGTGTGTGTGCACGTGCTTGTTCACGTGTGTGTGCGTGTATGTGTGATAGGCTGCCAAGGAGAACTTGCACAGCTTAAAGGTTAATGTGAAAAGCATGGGATATTTTGTAAAACACTCTGGGTGTTTCCTGGGAGGACCATCTTCCTGAACCTCAGAGTTACTGAAACCTGTCAAAATGGACAAGGATGGCCCCCAAGGAGGACCGGGGCTAGGCACGAGGGCTGCTCGCGTGGTGAGGGTGTGGAGAACTAACATGCTATGAGACCATATGGCTATGACCATAAACATGCTATGAGAGGCATGAAGTCACCACGGGTCTGGGGCTCGCGGGCTGAGGTTGCTCTGAGGGGTGGGAGTGGGGGCCGGGGCTTAGTGGGTCTCACATTGGGCTGTGGCCTAAATACCTGGTGAGGGGAGAGCCAGGTCGGTATGAATGCGGCTGCCCTTTTCCCACAGAAACGGCCACGTCTTCAGGGGAGACTGGCTATCTTCCCAAAGAGATCGGTCTTGACCAGACCAAGCTCGTCACAATAATGCCTCTCTCCTGGCAGAGATGGGCCTGAGTTGCAATTCTGGTCATCGAAGCAGGAGGAGAAGTCAGGGGAGGGGCCCTCCTTGGCTTCTAAAATGTGGCTCAAGGTAAGGATTGTGAAAAAGGAGAAAGGAAACCTCATTTAAAATGGAACAGGGAGGCCAGTAGGGGGAGCTCTCATGCCCTGCCTTTCAGGCCCATTGCAGACCCAACAAGCAGAGAAGGACCTTGCAGGTCAGTACTGTTCCAGCTACTCCTTTAGTCTCCCAGCAGGAGGAAGAAAGGTTTCCTCTTGCCCTGACAACAGCCCAGCCAATGAGAGACTGACACAGCTCATCCAATGAAAAGCCACTAGCCTCTGAACTCCCAGTTTCCTCCAATAGACTTTTGGTTTGTAATAGCCCTCCCTACTCCCCACTTTGTTCTCCTTTGAGCTGTACCTTCGCTTTGTTTTCTGGACTGGTGGAAGGTTTTGCTCTAGCTTCCTTGTCCCCAATTGCAATTCTCTGCTACTCCTAAATAAGCCCATTTTTTTTTTTTTTTTTTTTTGCTGGTAGTTTTATTTTGAAGGTTAACAGGATATCTCCTTTTTCCAGCTTTGGCTATTATTGTGTGAGGTCGTGATGCTTGGCACAGCTGCAGCCATCCTGTAACCATGAGGAGAAGGACTAGCTCGCTGAGGGTGGTAGAGCAGAACAAGCAGAAACATGGTGGCTGGGAGTGGTGATGCAGTTGAATCAGTGAACTGACCAAACCCAGAAGGCCCAACCTCTGGACTCATTGTTTTGTGAGATGACACATTTTTCTTGTTGTTTAAGTCATTTTGAATTGGGTGTTCTGTCGATTGCAGTCGAATACAGTCTGTCTTTGCACATTTTGCAGGAGTAGGACTGTAGAGTCAGAGTGGAAAGGTGAGGGAGATACGATCTAGTTAAGTGATCAAGTGCTCTAATCTCAGGACCGCTTTGCATTCTTTTTTGTTTTTTAAAGATTTTATTTATTTATTTTAGAGAGAGAGCCTTCATGCGCCAGCAGGGGGAAGCGGCAGAAGGAGAGAATCTCAAGCAGACTCCCGACTGAGCAAGGAGCCTGATGTGGGGCTCAACACAGGGCTCAGTCTCACGACCCTGAGATCATGACCTGAGCCAAAATCAAGAGTCGGGCGCTTAACGGACTGAGACACCTGGGCGCCCCCCACTTTGCTCTCTTACATTATCCAGGACTCCAAAGAACTTTTGTTTGTGTGGCGTATAGCTATCAGTATTTACTATATTAGGAATTAAAACCGAGGAACTTTAAAAAGATTTATTAATCTTTAGAAAGTTCTATCTTATGTTAACATAAATAACTTTTTTTTTTAATCAAAAAGAACTAGATTTTCCAAAACAAAAAAGATTTGGTAGGGAGAGTGGCATTGTTTTTGTTTTTGCAGCTCTCCTAATGTCTGGCTTAATAGAAGGCAGCTGGATTCTTGTATCTGCTTCTGCATTCAATTTGCTCCAATATCACATGTCATGAGGCCTCTGGAAAACTCCACTGTACAAATCCTGGGGGAACAAGAGTGAGTGAGCAAACGCCATCTCAGGTTTGTATCAGTTTTCTGTGGCTGCTCTAACAAATGACCATAAACTTGGAGACTTACAGCAGAAATTTATTCTCAGAATTCTGGAGGCCACGAGCCTGACATTTAGGAGTTAGCAGGGTCATGCTTCCCCCAGAGACTCTAGGGGAGAATCTGTCCCTTGCCTCTTCCAGCTTCTGGTGGCTGGCTGTGTTCCGAGGCTTCTGGCTGGATCACTTCTTCAATCTCTTCCTCCATTGTCCTTGCACCTGCTGGGCTGTGTTTGTCTTATGACGACAATTGTCATTGGATTTAGGGCCCACCCAGATCATCTGGGCTTATCTCCTCATCTCAAAACGCTTAACTTAGTTACATCTGCAAAAGCCTCTTTTTTTTTTTTTTTTTTTTTGCAAGTAAGTTTCCATTCACAGTTTCTGGAGATAAGGACATGGGCCTATCTTTTGGGGGACCACCACCCAACCCACGACAGTATTATTATAAAAAATAATTCAGCCTGTGAAACCCAGGAAAGAGTCTTGGGGACACCTGGGATCACACTTTGAAAACCAGGGGTCTAGTCCCATGGCTTCCACACACGCATAAGTAGGCAAACGATGGAAGGAGGACCAGATACACTTAGCCTAGTAATCCAGCAAAAATAAATTTTCCAGAGAGAGTCCTAGAGGAAGGATTCCAGGAAAGGAGAATGAGAGGTGTCCGGTGTGTGAGAGAGGACCAGGGCCAGTGGAAGCCCAGAGGTTGGAGAGGAAGATGGCAGGTGAAGGGCTTCTAAGTACAGGACTGCCTAGTTTGGGGTTGTTTGCTGTGTGGCACCACCCTATGACTCCCTCTGTCACCCGAAAACTGATCCAGGCTGATATTCATCAAGAGCTCTGTGTGAATGATGTTGGCGGAGAGAGGGGTGGTCAAGGGAAGCAGCGCTGGGGCTCCTGTCTGAGGCAGGGACAAGACAGGATGTGGTAGGCAGGGATGGCGACATGACCTGTCAATGATGAGGTCAGATGAGAAGATGGAGGGCGCAGGTGATGGAGAAAACCTAAGAGACCTCCCAGAGATTGTGAGAGAGAGAGGGGTTCCCATCCTCGAGGCCATGCAAGGGAGCAGCCTCGCTGGTTGGGAGGTAAAAAGCAGATGAGCTTTGCAACTCAAAGGACAGTTATCTGGCTGAGTGGGACCAGGGATCCAGGAAAGAGACAGGTCAGATCCCTTCGTAGGTGCCACCTCCCCAAGGGGCCCCTGAGGAGCCCCAGAACCCCTTAGGCAAGTGGATCACATTTAAAACAGATTAATTTTGGGGCACCTGGGTGGCTCAGTTTGTTTAGAGGCTGTCTGTGGCTCAGGTCATGATCCCAGGGTCCTGGGATCGAGCCCCTCATCAGGCTCCCTGCTCAGTGGGGAGTCTGCTTCTCCCTCTCCCTCTGTTGCTGCTCCCCCTGCTTGAACTCTCTTTCTGTCAAATAAATAAATAAAATCTTTAAAAAAAATAAAACAGATTAATCTCTCCCTGCTCATTTTACAAATGGGAAACCATAAAAAAAAAAATGGTTGATGATCATCACGTCATGCAAATGCAAAAAAACAAAAACAAAAACTAAAAACCCTCCACAAAAACGCCACAAACACTTTTTATATCACAAAAATCACCTTAAGAATGGAAAAAAAAAAAAAAAAAAAAAACCCAAACTGGAAAATATCTACAACACCTATGAAAGGTGAAAGGTGAATATCTCTACCATGCAAAAATAAAGCCAATACCCTCAGCAGAAAAATAAGCAAAAGGACACAAACAAGCAATTTTGAAAAGAAGTATAGATGGTTAATATGAGGCAAGATGCTCAGTCTCACTAAAAAAAAAAAAAAAAGAAAGAAATGAACAAATGTCTGTAATGAGCTATAATTTTTCACCTATCTGTTTGGCCACAACTGGCAATTAAAATAATTGATAGTATCCAGCTCTGGCAAGTGTGGAGGGAAAATTGACCCTTTGCGCTGCCGGAGGGAGAATTAATTGGTACAGTCGTATGGAGGGCAGCTAGAAAATGCGAATCAAAATGCAAAATGTGCTTGCCCTTTGGCCCTGAGGTCCCACTTCTGTAAAATGGGGACAATAAGGCTCCCCATTTCAGTTCATTGTGAAAAGGCTCAAGTGAACTAAGCCGTAAAATGCATTTAACACAGTACCTGGCAGAAAGGGTTTGAGAAATGTTAGCTATTATTAGCAATTTATCCTAGGGTATAAGCTCCCATGTGCAAAATGATGTGTACAGGAGATGGTCCCTGTAGCATCGTTTTCAATAGCCAAACACTGGAAAGAAATGGATGGTGTATCGAGAGAAGGAAGGAGGCTAATTCCAGGAGGGCAATGCCCCTTGCAATTGTAGGATGAACCGGAAAACAGCTGAAGGTCCTTGGCCAACACTGTTCTTTTGATCTGGACACTGGTCACAGATGTGTTCGCTTTGTGAAATTTATGAAGCCTGTATCCTTGTGATGTGGGCCCTTTTCTGTAGATATGTTCTATTTCAGGCACCCGCCAGTACTAAAGTATGATCTCATCTAAATAAACCCGGACACATACATGTATGGAAACAAATCTAAAGGGACATTTACTCCACTATATTCACAGTTGTTTCTGGATGGGGGGAGCTATGGGTCATTTTTATTTCCCTTTGTGTGTGTATCGATATTTTCTGCTTGTCTTCAACGAGTAGGTATTATTTTGTAATTAGGGAAAAGCATGTCCTGCATTAGGACTCTTTGTTGTAAGAGTCAGAAACCCAACTCAATCTTATATGAAGAAAAAAATATAATTAATTGGGGTGTGACTGAAAAATTTGGCAAAAGATTTGGTTTCAGGCCTGGAACCAGGCTCAAGGGAGGTCATGGGGAAATTGTCCCACCCTGTTTCTCAGCCCTCTTGGAGTTCATTGGTCAACAGGAAAAGTGAGAGCCAGGGGTAGGTATCCATAGGTCCAAAGTAACCAAAGCTACTGTATGGGGCAGAAGAGGGAGAGGCCCAGAGGGCTTCTCAGAGGAGGAAGCCATGAGGTGAGCCTTGAATGACGGCCAGGATTTTCATGGGCAATTAGGGGAGAAAAGAGTTTCTCTGCCAAAAAGCTCTACAAAATGCCGGGTGTACTGCAGCTTGAGGAGTAGCTCAGTCGGTTGGGGTATGAAGCTTATTATTAGAGACCAGAGTGAAAAGGTTGGTGGGGGTTTGATAGAAAAGAGCCTCAGTCCTAGGGCATTAGTCAACATTCTTTAGGTTTATAGTTGCAGAAACCCTATTCAAATGGAGCCAACCATAAGTTTGGGTTTCAGGCACAGCTGGTTCAGGTGCTCAAACTATATTTGTTATCAGGACAGAGACTCCCTGATCCTCTTTATCTTGTCTCTAGTTTCCTCCCTGTTGTCTCCCTCCCAGCAGCATCAGGCCCAGATCCTACTTAGCAACTCCAGGGAAAATAGAATCTTTTTCCCACTAATTCCCGCAAAAGCTCCAGGATGGGTGATTGTTAGTTTACCTTGATTCCTGTGCTCATTCCTACACCAGTCACTGTGGCTGGGGGGCATAGTGTCTTAAGGATTCAGGCCTGGTTAGGTGGCCACTCTTAGAACCAGGGGCTGGTTCACGCAAATGACTTCACACCAGTCACAAGGAACTGTAATCGGATGAAGAGGGCCTGCTTTCTGGGTGGGCACAACAGCAGGTGTCCAATAAAGGCATGGCGCTCCTCCCGAGGCTATGCTGCAAGCCGCCCAGAAGGAAGGCAGCCTTCAATGTGTGGGGGGCACTAGAACACCGAGTCCAGCTTCCCCTTGCGTGTCCTCTTCTCTCCCCGCGAGGGCCAGAAGCTCGCTACGGTTGGGCGCCCACTCTTGTCCCCCCGTGTATTCTCCACGCTTGCCCCGCACACCACGGGGTGTATATATAGTTCGCGTGCTTTGATTGCATTTCATGGCATCCATGTAGTGACCTCTGTTCTCACCAAATCTCTTTACGTTGCAAGTGACACTCTGTTCAAATCGACAAAAACAAAAGTGGGGAATTTGTGGCCTCTCACGTGATTAAACGTCCGCGGGAGCCTTTTGCTTCGGTACGGCTGAATTCCATTGTTTAAAAGGATGTCATCAGGGGCGCCTGGGTGGCTCAGTTGGTTGGGCGACTGCCTTCGGCTCAGGTCATGATCCTGGAGTCCCGGGATCGAGTCCCGCATCGGGTTCCCTGCTCGGCGGGGAGTCTGCTTCTCCCTCTGAGCCTCCTCCCTCTCGTGCTCTCTGTCTCTCATTCTCTCTCTCTCAAATAAATAAATAAAATCTTAAAAAAAATAAAAATAAAAATAAAAGGATGTCATCAGGTCTCTTCTGTCTCTTGCTGTCACCTTCCACCTTTTAAAAATACCTTTTTCAATGTGGCCCTATGCTCACTCAGACTCTCCCAGGCCAGCGGTAAACCTGGTCCCCGGCAGCTCCATCCGGGCTGACATCCCACTGGCCTAACAAAAATACCCATTTCCCAGTAATTCCATCCGGAGTCCTGCAACAGAAGCTTATTGGCCCAGCATCAGTCACATGACCAACTCTGAGCCAATCACCGTGGCCCAGGGATGTACACTCTGATTGGCCAGCCTAGATCATCTAGAGCCACAGGTGGCTGGGGATGGTCCCTCAAAGAAAGTCAAAGTTATGGGGATAATGGTTGTTGTTCAAGTAGACCTAACAAGTATCCGCCTGCACTGACACCACATCTTTGGGTTTCCCCGGCTTTGGGAGCCAGTAGCTCTGAGCCCATAATTAACAAACACCCTTATCGGAAGGACCCTCGGCTCCCACCTCCAGAGACTCACCCTGAGTGGGGCAGTGAGGGAAGGAGCAGGGGAAACCGGCCATGCCTCCTCTCTGGGGCTGCGGGTGCCGAGCTTCTGGCTGAGCTTCTCTTGGAAGACTGGATCACAAAGCTCTGGAAATGGGTGTTTCAGATGGAAACGCAGACACACAGTTAATTACAGCGTCCCGCTCGGCGCCACCCTAATTAAGGCAGTTCTCTGACGGGGGCCAAGATTTAATGCTCTCTCTTTTATAGTGCGTGGTGGCAAGTGGGCAGCCCCGTCCTCTCCCCTCCCTCTGATGCGTCCTGTCTGGCTGGCCAGGGGCTGGGTGGAGAGGGCCGCAGGGCTGGCTGGCTGGCTGGCTGGTAGGCAGGCAAATGAGAAATGCTATCCATGCTCCATTTCAGGGACATAGCTGCCTTCCCAGGACAGAGGACAGGGCAAGTAAGGGGGAGGGGCAGTGTGAGGGGCAGAGGTGTTAATCCTGACTCCTTCTGGGAGGTGGTGGTGGGTGGGTGGCAGTATCCCAGTTCAAAGAGAAGCGTTAGGACTATCTTGGCTTGGGGGCTTTCCAAGAAGTGGGAAACGGCTCCCAGAAAGCACTGGAGACCTTGCTGGCTAGGAGCTCAATCAGGCCCTGATGTCTGGCTTCATGACCTCCCCTGCTGCAAATAACTTGGGGAGGGCAGATCTACTGCCCCCCACAAAATCTAAAACACCATAGAATTTTTTTTTTTGAAACCTATAGAATTTCTCTCTACCATCCACAATACAGAACTGTCCAGTCCATAATTAGAGAACTCATTGGATTGCAGTGCTAGCAGGGACATAAAAATCATTTCACATTATAGGGGAAGAAATTGAGGCCAAGGTAGAAGTGATCTTCCCAAGAGCCCAGCGTGTGCTAGATGGGTGTGGAGGAGAGCTGGCACCTAGATCTTACCTCAAGTGCCAGGGCTGAATGATTGGACAGCTGGAGGCTATGATGATATGATTCTGAGGGCTTTATCTTGCTCAGTGGGGAACAGACTCTTGATCGATTAGTGATGCCTACCATGGGCACCGGAAGGGGAATAGTGGTCCATGTGCCAAGTTGTTGCCACCCCAATCTAGATGTCAGAGGGATGCTCTGAGCTAGGCCCTGAAAGTAGGCTATCTTGCAGGGTTCTGGCTGGATAGAGAAGCTGAAAATCAGAACAAGTTTGCTGAGAGAGACGTGAAATCTACGAAGCTCCTCAATGAATTGCCATCAAGTTGCTGTGAGGGATTTGTGATCAGAATAGCAAAATGTTAATTTCCAAGGTTTTTCACTTTAAGGAATATTCTGATAAAGCTTGGATTATGTCTCTACAGCCCTACCTGCCCCCCAGAGCTGTGAGTCTCCTACATCTGTCCCTTTCCTTGAGGGGATTTGGGTCAGTGATCCAGGTGGTGGATCTCAAGACCCTCGGAAGGGCGGGGTCTTGTGTAGAAGACGCATCTAGGATACTGGTCACGGAGTTCAGAAGCTTGAGGTGAAGGGCCGGTGCTGAAGGTCTGAGGGTCAGGGCACCTAGGTTCTCCCCCTGTCTCTGCTGTCACAGCTGTTCCCAGAACAAGCCTCTTTCTCTGCTGAGCCTCACCTACACAATGAATGAGGGCACAGTGGGCTCAGGGATTCCTTCAAGCTCTCACACTTGACCAAATGGTCGACTTTTTTGGTGTGTTTGGTAAAAGACACATGACATAAAATATACCATTATGACCATTTTTCAGTGTACAGTTCTGGGGTAGTCGATACATTCACGTGGTTGTGCTACCATCCCCACCATCCATCTCCAGAACTTTTTCATCTTACCCAACTGAAACTCTGTCCCCATTACACACTAGCTCCCCATTCTCCCCTGCCGCTCCCCATCTTCCCGAAACCACCATTCTTTCTGTCTCCATGAATCTGACTATTCTCAGTGCCTCATCTAAGTAGAAACATCAAGTATTTGTCCTTTTGTGACTCACTAATTTCATTTAGCATAGTGTCTGTGTCTTCAAGTTTCATCCATGTCATAGCAGGTGTCAGAATTTCTTTTTTAGGGGCGCCTGGGTGGCTCAGTCGTTAAGCGTCTGCCTTTGGCTCGGGTCATGATCCCAGGGTCCTGGGATTGAGCCCCACATCGGGCTCCCTGCTTGGCGGGAAGCCTGCTTCTCCCTCTCCCACTCCCCCTGCTTGTGTTCCCTCTCTCGCTGTGTCTCTCTCTATCAAATAAATAAAATCTTAAAAAAAAAAAGAATTTCTTTTTTAAGGCTGACCAGTGTTCCATGGTATGTATGGTCCCCATTTTGTTTATCTATCCATCTGCTGAAGGACACTCGGGTCCCTTGTACAGTTTGCTATTGTGAATGCTACTGCTACAAACATGGGGTGTCCAAACGTCCGTTGGAGTCTCTGCATTCACCTCTCTTGGGGATATACCCAGGGTAGGAGTGCTGGATTGCAGGGTAACTCTATGTTTAAATTTTGAGGAATTTTCATACCATCTTTCAAAGCAGCTGCGTCATGTTACGTTGCCAACAGCAATGTGCGAGGGCTCCCATTTCACCACATCCTCACCACACTTGTTTTATTTTTTTGTTTTTGTTTATGTTTTCGGTAACAGTCATCCTAATGATATTGAGAGATATGTCGTTGTGGTTTTGATTTGCATTTCCCTAATGAGTAATGATGTTGAACATCTTTTTGCGTGCTTACTGGCTATTTGTCTATCTTCGTCTGAGAAAGGTCTATGCAAGCCCTTTACTCGTTTTTAAATTGGATTGTTTAAAAAAATAAATTGGATTGTTTATTTCTAGCTTGGTTTTGATCTGAATGACCCTGAATGACAGGTACTAAGGAAGGGTAATTTTGTCTGGGTTTACTGAGGTATAATTGACAAAAAATGTAAGTATTTAAAGTCTACAACAGGATGATTTGACATATGTATACCTTGTGAAAGGATCCCCACCATCAAGTTAATTAATACATCTATCCCCTCACATAAGGTTACCTTTGTGTGTGTGTATGTGTGTGTGTGTATGAGAATGCTTAAGATCTCCTTCCGTAGCAAATTTCAAGTATATTAACAGTTTGATCAACTAGAGTCACCATGCTATCCATTAGCTCCTCAGAACTTATTCATCTTACAACCAACACTTTATACCCTTTTACCAACACTCATGTTTTCTTTATCCACTCATCCATCGACTGACAGATTGTTTCCTTGTCTTGGCTACTATGAATAATGCTTCAGTGAACGTGGGAATCTCTTCAAGATAGTGATTTCATTTCCTCTGGGTAGATACCCAGAAGTGAGACTGCGGGATCCTAGGGTAGTTCTATTTGTAATTGCTTGAGGAACTTTCATACTGTTGTCCATGGCGGCTGCACCAATTCACATTCCCACCAACAGTGCACAAGGATGAGGAAGGGTAATTTCTGACGGAAGAAGGAATGTGGATGAAAAGGCCCAAGGCTGAAACATGTCCCGTAGTCCCCCCCACGCCCCGCTCCCAACCTTATCCGCAGTTTTGCTTCCTGAGGTTTGTTATTCCCAGGCAACCACGATCTGGAAGCAGATGATCCTCTTTCTGACATGTCTTCGGAAGGTCAATGGTAGCCCAACGCTAGGTCACCATGCCTACGTCATTCCCTCACTTCATCTCATCAGCAGGCATTTTATCAGGTCACATCAGCATAAGAAGGGGGAGAATAGCACAGCACAACAGATATTTTGAGAGAGAGAGAGAGTCCACAATCACATAACTTTTATTCCAGCATACTGTTACAATTGTTCTATTTTATCATTATTGTTGTTAATCTCTTACTGTGCTTAATTTATAAATGAAATTTTATCACAGACATGTATGTGTAGGAAAAAACAGAATATATAAGGCTCAGTACTCTTCACGGTTTCAGGCATCCACTGGGGGTCGTGGGACGTATCCCCCGCAGATAAGGGAGGACTCTTTTTTTTTTTTTTAAAGATTTTATTTATTTATTTGACAGAGAGAGAGAGAGTGAGAGCAGGAACACAAGCAGGGCGAGTGGGAGAGGGAGAAGCAGGCTTCCCGCGGAGCAGGGAGCCCGATGCGGGGCTCGATCCCAGGACCCTGGGATCATGACCTGAGCCGAAGGCAGACGCTCAACGACTGAGCCACCCAGGCGCCCCAGGGAGGACTCTTGTACTAAGTCTGGCTTCTCTCTTTCTGGTGTGTTTCTCCAGTGGTCTCTTCATTCTGTCTGCCGTGGTGTTGACCTCCTCCCTGGGCTTCCAGTGATCTCCGCCTCTCCTACCCAACTCCAGGTCCTTCAGGCTCTCCTCACATGTCGCCAGGACAGATGGAGCAACACTTGGGCGAAGAGCTTCACACCACACCCTGCAGGGCGAGTCTCTTTCCCTGACCGTCCACCTCAAATTTGGGGCCTGGGTCTCACTGGATTCATCTAGAAGCAGAGGGTGGAGACTCAGGAGCCCCTGCTCCTCGCATGAGGCTGCTCTGGCCACAAGGGATGGAGCCCCTCGCATTACTTCAGTAAAATCACGTGAGCCTTGAAGAACGGGGACGGTCGCTGGTACACTGAGTGCTGAGACTGGAGGGCGTTCAGAGTGCCAGGCGGCTGTCCCATGGGGCTGTCTCTCTGTCCCCTCCGCGTGGAGCACAGGCTCCTCAGCTCAGAGGAAACATCGCGCAGGTGACTCTCCTGCTACCAGTTGTCGCCCTACTGTGCTCTGCTGGGTTTCTCTCCACCTGACTCCTGTTGACTCAAGGCCTCTGCTCTCAAGGGCCCCGTGACCCCTCCTCCGTCACAGCCTCGCAGCGTCTGTTCCCGCTCCTCACAGACTTTCCCTCATGCCTCCCAGTCCAGAGGAGGGACCCAGATTGGCCTGGTATACTAGATGTCCACTGGATCCATACAACCCTGTCTGCTCTTGGCTCTCTGTCCCTTGCTCTGTGCCCAGTGGCGTGGCCCCAGCAGTGGCTTGTGCTACACGCACCTACCTGTGGGAAGCCCTGGCCGCCATCTCTGTCATGGCGTCTCTTAGCGCTGCCGGCTCTCTCAGCTTCCTCAGGTGGGGAAGGAGCAGCTCCAGCCTTTGGGATGGATCCGACGGGGCCCATGGAGGCTCTGGCAGCTGCCTGGGGCACCCGGATAACGCATGGAAGAGTAACCACCCGGTGAGGCAAAGTTGGACAAGTGAGTCAGGAGGTGGAGGTTTCTCACTGTCCTCCCTTAGATAGACTCTTCTAGATGCAGTGCTTCCAAGGGTCCTCTCCACATCTGTGGTCACATCTCCACAGAGCAGGCCAACCCACTGGATTTCTCCAGAAGCTGGGACTAGCTAGATCATGCTCATATCTGAATTTTGCTTTCCTTCTTTGTCTCTGAGCTCCCTGGGAAACAGCGCCCAAGATGGAGCTTAGTGCACCCGAGGTTTCCTGGCGTGCTCTTGGGGTCACCGTGTGTGGACGGGCAGGATGGAATCAGGGCTGGGCAGAGGGAGAAGTGAGTTGTGATGGAGTCTCACTCAGTGGGAGTCCTGAGGCTGGTGGGGCTCTTCGGAGTGGTCCTGAGTTGGGGTGAGTGAGGGATGGGGCCTTTCTGCAACAGGTGCTCTCAGCCGTCGATGGGCTGTTCTGGCAAGGGGCAGTCACCTGGGAGCCAGGTGACTTTAGGAGAGCAATTCCAAAGAGGGCTGGCAGTGGGGGGGTCACCTGACAGCAGCACTCCCGGGAGCTGGGTGGATAAGTTCCCCACTTCTGAAGGGGGATCCACTCACCCCTCTTCCCGGCCTTACTTCCCTTTTCCCCTTATTCTTGCTTCCCTGGGATTGTATTACCTGTATCAGTGGGTAAGCTTTGACCCAGGTTCTGCTTTCTGGGGAGTCTGGGTTAAGATGCCCCCTAAACCACCACCACTCCTTCTGGGGAGATCTTTGTGTTGAGAGGTACCATAGATGATTGGCTAGCCTATGATTTAGCTTTCCTAGGTCAGGGGATCGACTGGCTACCAATCCTCTCTGGTCAGAGGTAGGATGACACAGACGTCAGCCACCTGGGCCCCAGGGACAGTCTGTCCCCTCTTCCCTCAGCAGGGGATTGTGAGGTCAGCAGTCTCTAGGACTGGTGCGTCCAGTACAACCAGGCACTGCTATTTAATGGGACACAGGCAGGGCAGGGTGACAGACATGATTTCTGTCCAGGGAGCTCAAGGTCCCAAGTGGGGTCACCAATCTGGGCTTCTCAGAGCCTTTGCAGGGGGAACCCCACACAGAGGCAGAGGCAGACACTCTTGGCTGCCCGCATCGGCCATTCCCACCTACGCTTGCGGTTTCAGGGGGTGAACTGTGACTGTTCTAACCCCATTATGGTTGGCCATGATGACTGGTTTGAGTCTGGGCATGGGACTCAGCTTGGACAGTGGCTCTGAAGGGAAGTCTCAGAAGTAAGATTTGGAAAAGAATTTCCTCCAAAATGGAAATTCCTCTTTTTGCCAGACTGCACGTAATTGCCCAAAACTGCACGTATGATGTGGCCGTGGGGGTGGGGAGACATGGTGGGTGTGGTGAGGGGGGCGGCATCTCTGACGATGTCACTGAGCCACGGAACTGACCTGGCTCCACTCTGGGCTGATGTGTTAACATCCTTATTAGTGCAGGGGCACCTGGGTGGCTCAGTGGGTTAAGCGTCTGCCTTCAACTCAGGTCATGATCTCAGGGTCCTGGGATCGAGCCCCGTGTCGGGCTCCCTGCTCAGCGGGGAGCCTGCTTCTCCCTCTCCATCTGTCCCTCCCCCTGTTCATGCTCTCTCTCTCTCTAATAAATAAATAAAATCTTAAAAAAAAACAAAAACAAAAACAAAAAGTCCTTATTGTGCAGCAACCAAGAGCAAGGTCTCTGAAGCCTGACTGCCTACTACTCATTAGCTGTGTGACCCTGGGCGGGGTGCTTAACCTCTCTTGCCTCAGTATCTTTATCAGTAAAATGGACATAAAAGAAGATCCACCTTGTAAGTCTGCTGTGAGGCGTACATGTGTCTGTATGTGTGAAGAGATTAGAACAGGGTCTGGTATTCAGGAAATGGTGTATCAGTGTTGACTGTTCCTGAGGCCCCCTTTAAAGATAGATCTAAGTTAACAGGTAGACAGAATTGGATCAATCACAAGCCTTGGTTCGTGACATGCCACTGCTATTCTTGTTAATATTACGGACACCTGTGAACCTGTCACTCAACTCAAAACTCAAGATCTAGAATATCACCCATTGTAGTTACTCCCTTGTACGTGTTTCTCTTGAACTGGCCCCCTGATCACCCCACTCCTGAGCCCCCCAGTTGAATACTGCCCTGAATTTTATGTTTATTATTCCTCTGTGTGTGTGTGTGTGTGTGTATGTAGTTTTGTCAGATAGATGTACGCCCAAATAGCATGTTATTTTGTTTTGCCTGCTTTTGAGCATTATAAAATGGGTACACGCTGCATGGTCTTCTGGGAGTTTTTCTTTCCACAAAGACACTTTTATTTGGGGTTTCTGCTCCTCGCAGTCAAAGGAATCCAATCCCCAAGCACCTTCCTAAAGGGAGAAAGAAAAGCCCACTTTTGACAGACAAGAAACAAAAGTTAGATCTTTTCTTCTTTCTCGATTCTTGCACTTAATTTGGCTGTGGAGGTGTCCTAGCCCTCATAGGGGTCCTTCCAGAGATGCCTTTCTTCTGAACTAGTGTGTGAGGGGGTTCCTGTCCTGCCAGTCTGGCTGTCCTGCTGGGCACAGGGTCCAGGTGTGAGGCACGAAGAGATGTGACAGCTCCGAGCCCTGGTCCCCGTGGAGAGAGGCTGCGGCCCCCCTGGAATTTTTCTGATGCCTTTGAATCCCCACTGGGAATCATTTTCCCTTTTCCATCCCAAATATGGGCTAGGGCCCTGGAAGGCGTGGGAGAACTAATTTGAGGCAAGCGTAAACACTTCCATACCAGTGGAACCCTGGCCGGCAGGAATTCCAAGCCATCCGAGAAGTCTGCCAGCCTCTCGTTGGACTTTGGCTGGGACCCTCTGCTGTAGCTACTTTTAGCTGGGAACATTTTTTCCCAGACTTTGGAAGGCCACACTTGAAGGGTTATGATTTACTCAACCAAGACCCCAAACTGACCAGGGGCATTTCTACATCGAGTTGGCCACTTACATGCCCGCCTCCCCAATTTCCCCTTTCTGGGTGGTGGAGCCTACTTGTTAACACCCAGAGCTCAGGAGGCAAATCAACCTGGATTCTACCCCTGGGTCTACCTCTTCCTGACTTGGGGCCAAGACCTAATATGTCTGACTTTGTCTCCTCATCTGGATTATAGAGATAATATATTCCCTGCCTTAAGTGTGGTGAGGATTAAGAGAGTAACAATGTATATGAACGTATGCATGCAGGATAGTGTTTGTACCAGTCAGTCCAGGTGAGGTTATGCTGCAGTAACAAACATCCCCCAAAGCTCAGTGGCTTAATACAACAGAAGTTAATTTTTCCATTCTTTTTTTTAAAAAAGATTTTATTTATTCATTTGAGAGAGAGAGCGTGCTCGTGCACAATTGTGGGGGAGGGGCAGAGGGAGAAGCAGACTCCCCACTGAGCAGGGAGCCCGATGGGGCTCCTTCACAGGATCCTGGGATCATGACCTGAGCCAAAGGCAGATGCTTAACCGACTGAGCCACCCAGGTGCCCCTATTTTTCACTCTTATAAAGTTTGCTGTAGGTCTAGGCCGCTCCCCAGGGCAGCTTTCCTCCCCACCCGTGTGTGATACATGATCCAGATCAAATTCTAGATCCAGCATTTCAGCAAGAAGCCACCGTGTTCCCTGTGGCAGAGGAAGAGATTAGCTAAAGAATTGGGAAGAGCCCTTTCATTCCCAATTAACTGGACAGAACTAGTCACATGGCTTCGTCTAGCAGCAAGGGCATTGGGATATGCGATTTTCTATAGGTCCAGGGAGGAAACGTGAGCCAGATATTGGGGAGAACTTAATGTTTCCCACAGTCTTCAATAAACATTAGTTTCCTGCCTTTATTATCTACCCTCAAAGAGTTTAGAACCTGTTCAAGGTGACAAGGCATAGATAGATGAAAAGATAAACATATTTCCTTAGTTCCTTAGAAGCATGCAATCCTTTGCATTTTGTAGAAGGCTGTTCAGCCTCATTTCCATAGTCTCCTGGGGAGGATTTTTCCTGCTGGCGTATGGGAAGGAAGACGGGGAATGGAGTGCGGGGGACCTATGTGGGGACTGGACGGGCGAGTGTCAGAACCATCTGGCTTTGTAGAGGAAATTCAACTGCATCACACCTCCCAGGAGGGCAGGAGAGGAGGCTTGTAACTCAGTAGTTCTTTGTGGACAGAAAGAAGGACAGACCATGTGCCAGGCATCAAGCCAATGCTCTCTGTGCTGTCAGTCATGTCGTTATTAGCACCCTGATTTTACAGATAAGGAAACTGAGGCTCAGAGAGGTGAACTCTCCTGCCAAAGACAAGCAGTAATAGCACGAGGAAGGAGGGGGGGGGGTCAGGACCACCTCTGGCTTGAGGAGGGGGTCAGGGATGCCTCATTCCTTCAGCTCATGCTATGACTGAGCAGGCAAGACAGAGGGATGTTCGCAAAATGCGAAAACAGACAAGAGGCTCTTGGCTAAAATCCAAGGTGCTCACGGGACTTTTTCACAAATAAAAAATAAGATAGAACTTTTTGGTATAGGAGCAGCGAGTTGCTCCTTTTGGCTAGAAGGGCGTTGGGGAGGGAGGAGGATTCTGCAGAGTGTGAGGGAGGACGTTCTTTTCCACGCTGGGGTCTCAGGCTGGCTAAGATCAGAATCAAGGTGTCCTTCCCTTGTAAGATGGGGAAACTGAGGCCCAGAGAGGGGAAGCGTTCGTTCAGGGTCACACAATCAGGAAGTGGCAGAGGCAGGTGACGACTGGGGTCTCTGGATGCCTGTCTTTCCCATCACCCCCTCCACAGCTGCCTCAGGGCAGAGGGACGTGGAGGCCAGAGGCCACAAAGCCAACACCAAGCCTTGTGTGCAGGCAGGGCTTGGGGGCCCCTCCCCTCCCGGCCTCGTCCATCCCCGCAAGCCTGCAACATCACAGACAGGAAGGGAGCCGAGGAGTGACACCCCCTCCATACTTCAGTCCCCTCAAGGATCCCATTTCCCATAAGCGTGATCCGCAACACGTCGTCGTGACAATTTTTAGGATTCTGATAAGATGGCAGAAAAATCAAGACCAGAAGGCACAAGGAGAAGGCAATCAAATGGGGGAAACCCTTTTTTTCTGTGTTTACCAACGAGGCAGGCCTTCTAGCTAGTTCTGCCCTGGCTCTCCCCAGGCTCCCCCTCCTGACGTTAAACCACAGCCTACTCCCTAGTATGTGTGTGACTTGCTCCCCAAACCCGGAACTCGGTTTTGCCAGGAACTGAGGTTTGGAATGTTCAAACGTGGGCAGGCTGCCTGGAGGTGGGGGCCCGGGGCGAGCTCCCCAGCTCTGGGCGTGCACAAGTTGAGGTTGGCACAGGTGTGACATGCGGCAGAGGGTGTCCCACCGTTGATGGGGCGCCCCTCCAGATGCAGCCTTGTGCTTCGTCCTTCCATCTGTGTCTCCCCTGTGCTTTGGCTTGTGTTTGGCTAATGGGAAGCAGCACCAGGGCACCATCAGTCAAGCTGTTCATTCATTCCCTGCCTCTCTCCCTGCCAAGGCCACACAGCTCCTACCTGGTGGCCTCTCCCGAAGTCACCCGTGCTGGGTTCTGGTACCTGCTCCATGCCCTAGTCCTTTTAGGCTCTAGGGGGGGAGGGTGCTCACCACTGGTGCTCCCTCATCTCAGGCTGCCTCGCCACCCCTCTCTGTTCCCTTTCCCGTGTAGATGGTCCCATGGGAAACCCCCGCCCCTCCACTTTGGAAGATGCCATCTATTTCCTGCCGGGACCTGGACTGATACAAACAAAAGGGTGGGACATCGACCCCTTGGACCTGGTCCTTCCCAGAGGCGGCCGTTCCCAGGTCCCACTGGCGTCCTGGCGTCCTGGCCTTTCCGACAGCCTGGCCCCTCCGCGTGCCAGGCCTGCGCCGAGCTCCCGCCAGCCTTATTTATTTATTGAACAACATGCAAGCACAGTTTCCTTTTGTGTTTAATGTGTCAGCGTTTCAGTGGATTCTGACTTCAAGGCTTGGATGTTGTTGACAATAATGAGATCACCCAGACAATTATTGTTTGATTTTTCAGTTTGCCAGAGAGGGGAAGATTAAAGAAAAGTTAAGAAGCTTTGGCTGTTCCCTGTTATCCGTTTGCTGGGAGGGGTGGGGCTGGGGCCGAGGGTCAGGATGAAGAGAAAATCTAACTGCTTCAAAATGCCCACATCGGGAGACCCTCGGCCGTCGGCACCCGGCAGGCGGCGCCCACGTGGGATGATCCGAGGGGCACTGGGAGCTCCTCTCCCCGCGGGTCCTGGCTCCCCTCGGACCACAGGATCTGCAAGTCCGTCAGCTCCCATGTCCATTCCTTCGGCGTCAGTCCTGGAGTGAGACACGGGACACTGGAATTCAACGAACATTCATAATTGTTATTACGATGGATGGAATTGTTGTTGTTTTGGTTCAGCCACTAACTTGTTGATGCGGGGCTGGCTTTACTTCTCTGGCCTCAGTTTCCCCTCTGGGCAGTGAGGAATGAATGAAACCATCCAAACCCGCCTTGGCCCTGACCTCCACCGCCCATAGCTCCCCCTTGATCTGTGTGGCCAGATTTTTCAGATGGGGAGTCCCCAGGAAGAGGGTGCATGGGTGCTGAAGGGGAGGAGGGTGCTGAAGGCACGGGTAGGTACTAGAACCTTCTTTGCTGCCATCATGCATTCTTAATGAGACCTCAGCCCCAGGAGGATAGCATGTCCCATGGGGTCCCCGGAGGGGCAAAAGAGCCAGGTAGGGCAGGGCAGTTTGGAGAGTCTGCTCCCTCCTTCCATCCTCCATGTGGGGCTCCTAGTGGGGCCCCTCCTGTGAACCCACCCCACTGGCTGACAGGATATGGCTTCTATGCTCAGAAAGACCATCTGGAAAATGGCTCTACCTCTGGAAATGTTCTCATGGCCTCTTCTACACCTTACACCCCTTTCAGGAACAGCACCGAGACCCTCACCCCCAGTGGGTTCTGCCTTTCCCTCTACCTATCACCTTCCCTCTCCCTCCCTTCTAGACCTGCCTGACCCTGCGGCATTGCCTCCCTGCCCCTTCCTGTGCATGAGCCCATTACCCTCTGCTTCTGTCAGGTTGTCGTCACTTCTGGTCTCAAACAACCTGCTAGGTGTGCTATGTTGGAAGGTGATCATCGGGACAAAGCGGTTTGTTACTGAAAAATAAAAAAACAGGAGAGAAATAATAGGGAGGTGAAGGGGACTCAGGAACTTTAAGCAAAAAGAATGCTAGACAAATGGGGAAACTGAGGCCCAGAGCGAGGATGGAAGCTGTGTCTCCCAGCCCGGCTGTAGCCCTTCATCTAGGGCTTACATCCCCCACAGCAAGATCAAGCAAGCAAAGGCAGTTTACTGAGTGTTTCATAAAGCTATTTCTCCTGAGAGTTAGTCCTTCCTATTTTTGGTGTTTAAATGTCCATCCTTTTTTTTTTTTTTTTTCTTTTCTTTCAAGTAGGCTCCATGCCCAGCATGGAGCCCATTGTGGGGCTTGAACTCATGACCCTGAGATCAAGACCTGAGCTGAGATCAAGAGTCGGACGCTTAGCTGACTGAGCCACCCAGGCGCCCCTAAATGTCCGTTCTTTTATGAAATGTTGGTGATAATGAATAATTGCTGACCTCCTTTTAAGTTTTTAATTTTATTCATTTATTATTATTGACTTTTTTTCTGATTTCCTTTTTAAATATCTTTGCTTGGCGTAAGACACAGATTTTAAAAATTGGCAATATCAAATTGATAAGCCAAGTTTCGGTGAGATTTGACTGTTGTATGATAGCCAATGTCTGGGAACATGAGCCTTCCAGCACACTGAGAAGGCACAGACTGGCATTTGCTGAACTCCTCTCCTGGTGGGGAGCTCTCTACCTCCCCCGACATGTGGTTCTGAGGACCACAGGCTCATGGAAGCCAAAGCTCACAGCCCCCATGGGCCCAGGCCCGAGCCCCATTGTGGGAGGGAGTTCACAATCAGGCCCCCCTCCCCCCCTTGGTTCCTAAGGCCTTCTGCTGCTGTGCATCAGAAAAAGCAGGACGAGATTTCTCCTGGCCAACCCGTGATTATGGGTCATGTTTCACTTTCTTTACTGTTTTTGCTATTGTCTGACTTTTTACAGTGAGCAGAGTAACTTCTGTAGCCACCTCCAATAAATCATCTCTGCATCGAAAAGGTATAAGCCCACAAACCTTTGTCCTCCAATGTTAAAAATTGTAATTGCTCATGGAGCTACGTTGGAACACGCAGGAAGGACAATGAGAGTGTCTCCTTCCCATGAGAAAGTGATGGCCAGCATTTGGGATCTTTCCTTTCCATCCTTAGGACCACATAGAAATGGAGGACACAGTCGGCTAGTCCATGGAAGGCTGTAGAACACAGATGTCGAACGCCTTTGCTTTGGGAGGACACCGTTTGGGAGGGTAGAAACTAAGTCTGCTCCCTCTTGGGGTTCGTCCTTCCACACAGCCCACCCATCCCCTGTAGCTTCCCCAGACACCGATGCCGGCCCAGTAGGAGCTCCCCTGATAGATGTTTGCGGAGCTGAAGGAAAAGGCAGCAGAGCAGAGCAAACCCCTGAGAGGTGGGCCGCCACTCCCCGGCTGGCCCCCCGGGAGAGCTCTGTCTTTGTTTCTTCTCGTTGTTTAGCTCAAAACAGAGTTAAGACTCCTAATCATCTCAAATGACCTGAAATGGTTTCCCAAGCAACCTGGGCAGACCCTGGGGGGTCCGGAGGGCATGCAGGGGCCCTGGGCCTCTGGGGCTGGAGGCCTGCCCATCCCTTCTCTGCCTGACACGGATTCCAAAAGGGCAGCGGATGCCTGATGCCGAAGGGCTGGGGAGAGTGAGTGTGTGTGTGTGCGCCCGGGTGTGGAGTGGGGGGCTGGGCGGGGAGCAGGGGTCTAGCTTGGGCCTGGGGCATTGTGTGCAGGGGCAGGGAGGAGGAAGTGGCCTGGGGTAGCCGGGGACAGCCATGAGTGAGAAGAATGGGGTCATTCTTCCAGAAAGCTGAGCGCTCAGAGCTGGGGTAACTCCCCGGGGCAGGGGGTCCCGGCCACTGTTTGCCCAGGGCAGGGCCGTCTGGGGATCAGTGCCAAAGTATGCCTGGCCGGGGCGGGAGGGGGTGTCCCCGTAGGAGTGGCCAGTCCCAAAGTGGAGGGAGAGCTGGTGCTGGCCCACCATGCCCACTTTTGGGCCATCCTCATGGATCTGGGACTTTAGGACCGGGAAGGCCTTCCAGTCATCAACAGTGTGGGGGAAACCAAGGCCCAGAGAGGAACAAGGACTCTCCTGAGCTCCCTGAATGAGTTAGTGGCAGAGCTGGGACCCTAATCCCGATGACTCTGGGGACCGGAGTTTGAGCCCCGGGTTGGTGGCTTTGTAGGTGAGTGTGTGAGTCCTGGGGCCTCAGTTTCTCCATCTGAACGATAGCGATAAATACAGGCCCCCACGGAGCTGGTGCAGGCCCCAGGCTAACGCGTGCAAGGACACTTTGTAGCTGCTATTTACAACTGACTCTTAAATCGAGTCTCCAAGTTCTTGCTGGACCCTCAAGGCCCCTCACGGCCACCCCTCCTCCTGGCTCCTCCGTTCAGCTCCTTGGGGACACTTGCTCTTTCTCTGTTGGTCTCCTGGCTCCCAAGGGAGGATGAGCCCAAGTCCTCAGCCTCTCCTGCATTCCTTGTGGTTTTCCTTTCAGAACAGAGGCCTGGGACAAAGGTCTTTCTTCCAGTTCTGGGCATGGCTGATCGGCTGGGGAGAGACGGAGCACAGCTTCCCAGGAATCCGGGTGATGTGTCACCCGGTTTAGCGGCTGCTGAGGAGCCATCAGTCCTCCAGCTCAGGAACGAGGGCTCTGTCCTGTTTCTCACCATGACTGGGCACTTTGGGGGCAGGGCTGGGTGCCCTCTGGCATGGGGGCTGAGCAGCGGGTGGAACGGGACCAGGAGGCCAGGACATTTCCTCAGTACACAGTCTAGGCTTCTGGGCACGTGGAGGCCGTGGCCGGGGAAAGTGAAGTCATACCATCGCTGGGGCTTTTCACTGCTGTTCCCACGGCAGCTCTGCCCCCAAACTGGGCAGCCCCCAGTTTCCTTATGGAGCCCGGGGCCTTGAAATCACCCTTCCAGGCTTTCCTACCTCCCTGCCAGGTCTGTGAGGTCAGAGGAAACACAAACCGTTCTTGCCTCGCCCTCAAGAAGTTGAGGCCTCAGAGAGCTCTGGGGCTTCTCTGACCTTCGAGCTCCCAGAAGACCCCGACTCCATACCCTCACCCGTCCCCCTAAAGGGATAGGTTCCAACCGCACTAGACGTATGGAGGTGCACTCAGCCAGAGGCCTGGGGTCCCGGGGAATTGTGCAGGTCAAGCCAAGTCCACAAGGGGCTTGGAGGTCCTGCTCAGTTGGGCGCCCACGGCAGCCTGTCGTCTGCTGCAGTCTGGCTACTCGGCTTTCTTGGACCTCTCCCTGGGAGCTCATGGAGATTCTGTCAGTTTTAAGGCACAGAGATCCCCCAAAGTAGCAATTTCGACCACTAGGTCATTTATTATCTCCCATAAGAGAAGCCCAGGGACAGGGTAGCTCCCTGTTGGTTATGCAATCTCTTGGGCATTCACTTCTGTCCCTTTGTTCCCTCCCCTGTTCTTAGTGTCAGCGTGACCTCTTGGTTTGGCCATCCTCATGGCCTCAAGATGGCTGCAGGATCGCCTGCTCATGTGGCACCATCCAGTGGGGAGGAGATGGCTGACCTCACGTGTCTCTCTTTGAGGGCAATAGACGCCCTGCTGGAAGCACCCCCAGCTCATCCCTTGCCTCTCGCTGGCCGGAACTGACACTAAGCTGGTTCTACACCAGGGATTGGTGAGAGGAGTTTTGACCAGTCAGGATTCATCCTGGGGATGGAGTCCAGACTTCCTCTGAAACCTATTACCTTGGACCTGAGCAAAATGTGAATGAAGTGGCAGAGGGGATGCTGGGAACAGGCAGTCAGACACATATCCCTTAGTCTCTCCACGTAAATACGTGTTTGTATATATATACACACGCACTTATACGTTTGTTCCATTTTTAAAGCACCTACTTTAACATTGTTTTAAAATTCTGATGCTGGGGCGGCCGCTGAGATGGCGTTTAGTTGGTCGGGTCTCACCTGGGCTTGAGGATTACTGGCAGTGGCCCCAGGAGATTCCAACACGCAGCTCGCTCCCACTGAGGACGCACCAGAAAGTTCCCGGGGCCTGTTCAAACTGCCACAACGACCACAGCAAGCTCTCAGTATTAGCTTCATTTTTGCCCATCTGAGAGATGAGAAACAGTCCCTCCCTGCTGTTTTCACTGGAATTTCCCTGGTCACCCCTGAGGATGGGCATCTTTTGGAATGTTAATTACCCTTCCGTGCTCCCTACCCCGTGATTCCTTCCCCATACTCTTTTTTTAATTTATATTTTTATTTAAATTCAATTAATTAACACTTAGTGTATGATTGGTTTCAGAGGTAGAGGTCAGTGATTCATCAGTCTTATATAACACCCAGTGTTCATTCCATCACGTGCCCTCCTCAATGTTCATCACCCAGTTACCCCATCCCCCAACCTCCCTCCCCCCAGCAACCCTCAGTTTGTTTTTTATGATTAAGAGTCTCTTGTGGTTTGTCTCCCTCTCTGATTTCATCTTGTTTTATTTTTTTCTCTCTTCCTCTATGCTCCTCTGTTTCGTTTCTTACATTCCACGTATGAGTGAAATCATGTTTATAGCAGCAATGTCCACAATAGCCACACTGTGGAAAGAGCCCAGATGTCCATTGACAGATGAATGGATAAAGAAGATGTGATTATCTATCTATCTATCTATCTATCTATCTATCTATCTATCTATCTATCTATCATCTATCTATCATCTATCTATCTATCTCAAGGAATATTACTCAGCCATCAAAAATGAAACCTTGCTATTTGCAACAACGTGGATGGAACTAGAGGGTATTATGCAAGTGAAATAAGTCAGTCAGAGAAAGACAATTATCCTATGGTTTCCTTCCCCATACTCTCACCCATCTCGCCGCTCACAGAGCCAGAGCCCGTTCATAATCCTGTCTCACTGGGTCTCCCAGAGGCCTCGGAGGACAGATAGCAAGGGGGAGCCCATTTCCCATTTTGGACACATGGACATCAAGACCCAGGGAGGACCCTGGGTCACCGAGGGGACAAGAGGCAGAGATGAGCTCACACTGGGATCTTTATACTTAGATCCACCTCTGTTTTCAGGACACTCATAGTTCCCAAAAAAATTTAGGCAAGGAAGTCTTGTTTAGCATCTCACACGTAACCCCAGGTGTAGAAGACGGGGAGGAGGCCCGTCACTGAGGGGAATGGTCTAAGGTCTCACCTCTGCAGCTCTGCTCCCTGAGGGCCCGGGTTGGGTCTTCTAAACCTCCTCTTAGCCTCCCTGCCGTGCAGGCCAGGCCACAGGCTGGATTTCATGGATTCCACTCATACTGCTGCTTTGTCTGGTCCACGAGCGATTTTTATTTTATTTTTCATGTTTTATTAAGGTATGCTTTTTTAGAAGGTATAATTTTATTGTACAACTGACATATAGTAAAATTCACCCTTTTTTGGTACTGGGTCCTACGAATTTTGACAAGCTGTCACCACAAGCAACATACAGATGATCTCCATCATTCCTCAAAAGATCCCAAACGCCCTTCTTTGTCTATGCCTGTCCCCATTCCCAACCCCTGGCAACCACTGATCTGTTTTCTGTCCCTATGGTTTTGCCCTTTCCAGAATGTCATAGAAATGGAATCCTACACTAAGGTGTCTTTTGATTCAGAGCTCTGTAATTTAGCAAAATGCCTACGAGATTTGGCAATTTTGTTGCACGTGTAGGTGGTTTGTGCCTTTTATTGCTGATCAGCACAGCATTCTGTTACGTGGATATACCATAATTTGTTTATCCATTACCCAGTTGAGGGACACTTGGATTATGTCTAGCTTTTGGCGATTACAAATAAAGCCATCATGAACATACACTTAGAGACTTTTGTGTGAACACAAATTTTTACTTCTCCTGGATAAGACCAGGGAGTGGGGTTGCTGGGTTGGATAAGAAGTGTATGTTTAACTTTATAAGAAACTGCCAAGCTGTTTCCTGTGTAGCAGTCCCATTTTGCATTCCCACCGGCAATGCAAGAGTGTTCTAGTTGCTCTGATATTCGTCAGCACTTGGTATTATCAGTTTTTTGGGTTTTTTTTATGAATTTAGTTATTCTGATAGGCGCATAGTGTTATCTTAGTGTGGTTTTAATTTGCATTTCCCTAATGACTAATGTTGTTGAACATCTTTTCATGTGCTTATTTGCCATCTGTATATCTTCTTTGGTGATGTTTCCAAATCTTTTGTTTAGTTTGTTTTTAATTAGGTTTTGAGAGTCATTTATATGTTCTGGATACAATATAAAGTGGTTTTAAAAATCAGCATTTGTTTATAATATTTAAAGAGAGGCCAAGAGATTTCATGCAAAAGTTGCGTTTCTGGTTTAAAAAAAAAAAAGGGAAGATGTGACAAGGTTGAGCCCAGTATCCCACATGGCAGTAGCAGCTGAGGCTGGGTAGGCCCTGCCTCTTTCTGTGGGCCCCATTCTCCAGCCCCTTGCCCGTTTAGGAGCCGACCTCGCTCCTGCAGGCATCAGAGTTTGAGACCCTCTGAATAAAGTGTTTAATGTTTGTCCTGTGATGTGGGTTGTCCACTTAGATGGCGCCCCCTAGGGCTGAGTTCAGGTTTTGCACTGTTTTTCTTCCCACCTTCTCAATGACCCCTTGTCTGGGACTGAATCCCCAAAACCCACTTTTTCAAAAGACCACAAGACCCCTCCTTATGCTCCTTGGTTCCTTGATGTTCCCCCACTGGCCACCACGTGGTGCCACTCATGCAGTGGTTGGCGCCCCCCGGAGTTGTGCAGTGCACAACCCACATGACCATACACGCTTAGGGGAGTCCTTTGTCCCTCCCTAGCCCAGGGCTCAGGTGTTTATTGTTTGCTCACCAGGTGGGAAGATGCTATGCAGCAGGGACCAGAACCTAAAGTTGTCTCAAGACACCCTACTTTCTTGGCCTTTGGTTTTAAACTTATAAATTCACTTGAGGATTATACGGGACCAGTGGTCCTCAATTTTTGGCATGTGCTAGGATCACTTGGAAGGCTTGCTAAAACACGGATTGCCAAGCTCCACCCTCAGAGCATTCAGTAGGTCTTAGGGCAAGGGACCCAAGAATTTGCATTTCTAACAAATTCCCATGTGATGCAGAAGCTACTACTCCTGGACCCCGCTCTGGGAACCACTGTTCTAGATCATTCCAGAGGAAAAGAGAGAGAGAAGAGTGATTCTGAGCGGGGGAGATTGATTTAGGAAGAGGAGGTAATGAGAAGGACAAGAAATTCCCTGAGACAGGAAAGGGGGGTGTAGGATTCTCAGGTCCCTAACGGACAGAACCAGAGAGTCGGGGGTGGCAGCCCCTCTGAGGGGAATGGCTACCCCTGGGGTGGCTGGAAGGAGACCCCGGGCCTTTGCAAACGTGCCATGCCCAGGTGAGGCTGGAGGCCTCAGAGCTGCAGCCTTGGGGGGAACGAGGGTCCTGCGGCGTTGTCCAGCTCTGCCTTGGGATGGAGACCCATCAGCAGGGGCCAGGAGCCCATTCCTAGTCAGGCTGCCAGGAGAGTGCTCGGAATCTTGTTTAATTTGATTTTAGAAAAATAAAATAGGGACTTTATTTTACACATCTAGATCACGGAGTAAAACTCATACCCCCTATCCATGATTTTCATCATAAGCACCTCTGCCTTCACAGTTGCTGGGGTTTTAGCCAAAGATAAAATAATTCCATTTTCCTTACACATGCAGAAACCAATGGAAAGAAATCCACGGACGATGAAAATCAGTTTGTAAATAACTGCAAAGTGGAATAGTCAAGAGGTGGTTAAAATGACTGCTTGTTCTCCCTATCACTAAAGCTGTTTAATAATAATAATAATAATAATAATAGCTAGAAGGGTGATAAAAGCACAAGCCAGGTGCCAAGGGTCGATGGTATCGGGCACGATGGGCAAGGATCTCCAAGCACATTACATATTTTGAATCTCCCCAAAGCCCTGCGAGGTAGGCATTTATTGCTTCCACTTTTAAAGGAGAAACTGAAGGTCATAAAAGCACTTTTATCATAAAAGCACATAAAAGGACAAGGTGCCTTGCCTAAAAGCACACATCCAGGGGCAAAGGTAGGGTTCGAACCCAGATCTGTTTTACTATTTATGTTGTGGATCATACGGCTGTAAGAACAGATAATCTCTCAAATCACCGTAAATTAACATGGTAAACCACAGGAAGGATGGAGGTGGCAACAAAGGGCAAAGGCCGGGGGTGGACTAGACCTCAGAAGGTTTCTCCCCCGGCTCCCTGGGACCATCTGGCCTGTGTGTCTATTTCTCTCTGCACATCAGTTTCAGCCTTCTTTCCTTTCAAACACTTCGTCGTCGGGGTGCCTGTGGTCCTGTTTTGGTCCTTCCCCAACACGGTTTAACAGACTGGATCCCACTCCCCAGGAGGAAGGATCTGATGGGCCCAGCTTGGGTCAGGTGTGGCCACTAGTCCAACTGGTTGTTTCTAGGGAGGGCATGGGGCGGGGAAGCGGGGGGGAGGGGTCCAGCCCCAGGCAGAACAGGTGTTCTCTGAGCAGGTGGCCCCTATGTTGTATAGGAAAACCCAAGGCTCTGAGAAGCAATCACCCAGCTCATGATGAACCTGGAATGAAACTGCTTAGCTGGGTTTTGAGCCAGGCAGACGTGGGTGGAACTCTTCGCCCCACTGTGTAAACTCAGGCACGTCCTTGAGCCCCCAAAGCCTTGGTTTTCTCAATTGTAAAATGTAGAAAGCATAACCCATCTCGTAGGCTTGTTGCGAAGAGTAGACAATGTCTAGCTCCTGGCACACGATAGATGTTTAGTGTTAACATCAAGCATCCCTATGTATAGGAAGGCACCTTTGTTGCTCTTTCTTTTCCAAAATAGCTACATTGACCATAATATTAAAACAGGAGAAGACAGATAAGTGCTGATTCCCTGTGTCTTGTAATTCTTACTTCTGGAGTCTATAGTTAGCCTCTGGTTGACCTCAGACTAGTTATTTGAATGCTACATGGCCTCAGGTTTCTCATCTACAAAATGGGCACAATAATTTCCCCACCACCCCCTATAATCTCCAACAGTGGGGCAGAGGTTCTGGTGGGCCCAGGGATATACAAGAAAGAACTTCGGGGGAGTCATTCAACAGATTTTTTTTTTTTTTTAAAGATATCTGAATAGAGTTGAAAACTCCTATGCTCCAAGGATCAGGAAAAACCTTCAGAAAACTGGATATCTCATTTCCTTTATAGAAGCCCAGTATTGCCAGATAATCTGATTTTTAAGGAGAAATTAGAAGGGAAATCCTCAATTTCTTTAAGAAGTACTTAAGTATCTGATAATTTTTTTAAAAGATTTTATTTATTTATTTGAGAGAGAGAATGACATAGAGATAGCATGAGAGGGGGGAGGGTCAGAGGGAGAAGCAGACTCCCTGCTTGAGCAGGGAGCCCGACGCGGGACTCGATCCCGGGACTCCAGGATCACGGGACTCCAGGATCATGACCTGAGCCGAAGGCAGTCGCTTAACCAACTGAGCCACCCAGGCGCCCCAAGTATCTGATAATTTTTTAAAAAATCATTTAGGAGTTGAATTCGTATTCGCATGAAAAATCATCAAAGGGGTCACATAAGGCACACCCGGGGGCTGCCCGTTGGAGACCCCTTCTCGGAGGCAGGCAGGGCGGTTTGGGGGGCCTTACAGTGAAAGCTGTCCCCTACTCAAGCTCGGGTCCAAGCCTCTGGCCAGGCTACAGACAGTTCCTCCCCCCCAGCCTCCTCCCTGCCTGGGGCCAGGGATGACTTCAGCTGGAAGACAAAGGGGCCTTCATGTTCAAAGGCCGGCAAGACGGTTCATCCTCAGTCCTCCACAAACAAACAGGGCGGCTTTGATCTGGGTGGGGGTGGAGGCAGCAGCTCCAATTAGGAGATCAACCCGTGCCTGGGCTAAAGAATGTTTGTAATAAAATAAAAGATCTAAGTGGTGGTAATGAAGGATAATAGAAAAATGGTGTCACTCAGGATTCCCCCTGAGCTGTCCCATTTGACGAGGATTAACTGACTGGTGGGGCGGGGGGGGGGGGGGGGCAGTCCACAAGCCTCTCCCGGCCTTCGCCCTCACCCCCACTCTGCGTGCACACCGAAGGGCCACCCGGAGAGAGAGCATGACCATATTTTCGGAAGCATGCGCTTCTTCACCTTTGCAGACATTGCCACTGTCACCCAGGGGTGACCACCCTCCTTCATTCAAGACATGTGAGTCAAGACCTTCCCCAGTGACCTTCCTATGGGGAAGGAGCCCCTGCTGTCCTCTTGTAGCTCTTACCCTGCTGTGGGTTGATTCACTCTCTGGAGCCTGATCTATGGAGTTTGGTCCTGCGAGATAGCGGGCTTAGACTATTTCTTGCTGGAAACTTTTGTTCCTTGAGGGCAGAGGTGCTTGCAGATTGGGGATGGCAGTTCTTCCTTAGGGTTGACGTCCACCACACTCAGTAGGGAGGAAGGTGCATGGAAAAGAGTAAGCTAAAGTCAATGGTTGGATACGTGAGCTCATACAGACAGAGGCACAGGGTTGGTATCTCCAGCCTTTACATTCGTCATCAGGGCTGCTTGGTATGGTTGTTCGGATTGTGCACTGCACAACCCTACGGGATACCGTTTATAGTTTAGGGACTAACTATTTCCATAATGCCCTCTGTCTTCATGATAATGCTCAAGGCAGTCATTTTGGTTCTCAGATGAGGAAATTGAGGCTCAGAAGGTTGCATGATATTCTCTAGGCAAGATGAGTAGGCTGGGAATGTGGGTCCTGCTGACCCATGAAGCCCCTGTTTTACCACAACAGGATATGACACTGAAGGTGAGAGCCTGGAAGAGGTATTCTGTAGGTGCTCTCCTAGGGCTTTGTCTTTATGAACTCCTTGAATCCTTACACATCCTGATGAGGTGGTAGAGTGATTATCATCTCCATTTTACAAATGAGGAAGCTGAGGCAGAGGGTGGACTGGAAGTAGCTTGCCCAAGGACATTTAGTATGCAGAGTTGTGGGTATTTGGTTTGTGTGTGTGTGTTTGTGTGTGTTTTCGAGAGAGAGAGAGCGAGAGAGAGAGTGAGCGAGCAGGGGAGGGGCAGAGGGAGAGGGAGAGAGAGAATCCCAAGCGGGCTCCGTGCTGAGCCATGGGGCTCGATCTCATGACCCTGAAATCATGACCTGAGCCAAATTAAGAGTGGGACGCTTAACTGACTGAGCCACGCAGGCGCCGCAGAGTTGTGGGTATTTGAAGGCAAGGAGCTGGGTGCTCAAAGCCCATGACATTGCCTGCTATGCTATCTTACCATCATCATTGCCCCATTTCTGGTTACTTGTGGTTTCTTTCCCCTTCTAAATTGGTAGTTCCATTGATCTGAGAAAGCCTGGGGGGAGAATATTAATTCCGTCCCTGACCACGCTGGTCCCCGGCATGTGGCAGGGATCCCTGGGCAGAAATTTCCTGGGGTGATGGGGTCTTCCTCCTTCTTGGCTCCCTCATCATCCAGCACACCTCTCCCCGCTCTATGCTGAGGTAGCAGAAATCACCCCCGCTCTCCTTCCTCCCTGCGAGGGGGCCCTGCTTCTCGGGAAACTGCCCGAGGACAGTCTGGATTTGTCTTCCAGGTATAAAAGATTCACATGGAATTCCTTTAGCTTTTATTTTATTTTTTCTGTTGCTAATTAGGAGTTTCTACCAATTTGGTATGATTTGAAGTTGGTTGCTTCTGAATGACCAGTGAGTAGATGTCAGGGAGACATTAGCCTGGTTCCTGTGGATTCAGTGACTTTTTAAGAAGACAGGGAGGCTCCCAGCCTCTTGGAGGTTCCAAGCCAGAGGGACCCAAGGTGGTTAGCTCTAATGCTGGGACTTGGAGTTAGTGTCTGAAACGGAGGAGGTCACCAAGTCTGCAAGGTCGAGCCAGTTTCCCTCTTAGCAAGGACAAGCAAATCCAGAATACCACTCTGGAGGCCCCTTTAGAGCCCCCATGTGTATTTTTCTCCTCACTGGCCACAGACTTAAAATCCTTCAAGCTTTTGAAACTTTTGAGTTCGAGTCACGAAGTCATACCTCTGCCCCACTAATGGGCGAACCACATTGCCAAATACAAATCCCCGTGGGGCCCAAAGCACATTGCAGAGGGTCCCTGCCCTTTGTAGAATTCTGGGGGGCTTAAGGCTCCTTTGTTGGCAAAGGTCCACTGGTATTCCCATCCCCCATGGGGAGGGCGATCTGCTTTATTCAGTCTGCTGATTCAAGGGTTAATCTCATCTAGAAACACCTTCATAGACACACCCTGGATAATGTTTAACCAAACGTCTAGGCGTTCTGTGGCTGAGTCAAACTGACATAAAATTCACCATCGCCACATCCCACAGAAGCCAGCTCCTCGAAGAAGAGGTGGAGATCTGCCCCTCTGCCCACTGGCTTGGCATCCTGCGGGGGGAAGGTTTCCTTAGAAAGACATGTGTCACTCTCTGGGCCACGGTAGGGGTTTTCCAGGGTAAATCTGACCCTACTCCAGTCTCCCCATCCTGGCTGATGAGCGCTCGGTACCCCCTAAACCGCACATCCACACACACCGCTCAGGCCTACCACCTCCAAATTTCCTCCCTTATTGTCACAACCAATCCTGGGTCCCAGCTACCTGTACTTCCTGGCTGGCCCCCGCTCACCCAGGCTGCTGGGGTGGATGGCCTTCGAAATGCTCGCCTTTGCCAAAGACCCGTTGTGTGAGAGTGCATTGTGGGTGTGGGACAGATAGGGGTGGGCTGTGCACACGAAGGGGGATGTGAGTCTGAGTGACTCCTACAAAGCAACCCCAGGCAGTGGACATGGGATTGTGGGCCGGGGGTAAGGGCCAGGGCAAGGGCACGGGCCAGGCAGGGTCGGCTAGCTGGAGAATAAAACCGATCCCCCAGGATCCTCATTAGGGGGCCAGCCTTGCACCCGCTTCGGACACAACCCACTTCCATGCACACGTGCCCGGGAGGCTTGCCCAGGGGCTGCTCTCTCTGCTCCCAGCTCTCCTGGGAGGGGCGAGTGGCTGTGAAAGTTCACCCGGGGTCCTCCTGCCGGTTGGTGCCCTGTCCCAAGGCGAAGCCAGGGCCCAGCTCCCTTGAGGCATGTCTAGCTGTGTGCCCCCCCCCCCCCCCCCCCCCCCCCCCCCCCCCGGCGCACAGCCCTTCGGGGCTGAATTTCTCCCATCTGTACGGGAAAGGGTGTGTCAGGCTGGAGGCCTGCCACACATCAGTCTTCCCGGCCAACATCTGCCCCCTGGCCTTGGCAAAACGCGAAAAGTAAGGACAATGCCGTGGGTTGTTCATAGATCTAAATGCATTCCGTTTAATGGGCTTTCCTTTCTTCTGAGATGATGTCCTTCTTCTTTTTGATATTTAAATGCCTTTTTAAAAATCCAATGCTAGATGATATGATACTTTATGTGGAAAACCCAAAAGACTCCACCCCAAAACTGCTAGAACTCATACAGGAATTCAGTAAAGTGGCAGGATATAAAATCAATGCACAGAAGTCAGTGGCATTCCTATACACCAACAACAAGACAGAAGAAAGAGAAATTAAGGAGTCGATCCCATTTACAATTGCACCCAAAACCACAAGATACCTAGGCATAAATCTAACCAAAGAGACAAAGGATCTGTACTCAGAAAACTATAAAATACTCATGAAAGAAATTGAGGAAGACACAAAGAAATGGAAAAACGTTCCATGCTCATGGATTGGAAGAACAAATATTGTGAAGATGTCAATGCTACCTAGAGCAATCTACACATTCAATGCAATCCCCATCAAAATACCATCCACTTTTTTCAAAGAAATGGAACAAATAATCCTAAAATTTGTATGGAACCAGAAAAGACCCCGCATAGCCAGAGGAATATTGAAAAAGAAAAGCAAAGCCGGTGGCATCACAATTCCGGACTTCAAGCTCTATTACAAAGCTGTCATCATCAAGACAGCATGGTACTGGCACAAAAACAGACACATCGATCAATGGAACAGAATAGAGAGCCCAGAAATGGACCCTCAACTCTATGGTCAACTAATCTTCGACAAAGCGGGAAAGAATGTCCAATGGAACAAAGACAGTCTCTTCAACAAATGGTGTTGGGAAAATTGGATAGACACATGCAGAAGAATGAAACTGGACCACTTCCTTACACCACACACAAAAATAGACTCCAAATGGTTGAAAGACCTCAATGTGAGACAGGAGTCCATCAAAATCCTAAAGGAGAACACAGGCAACAACCTCTTTGACCTCAGCCGAAGCAACTTCTTCCTAGAAACATCGCCAAAGGCAAGGGAAGCAAGGGCAAAAATGAACTATTGGGACTTCATCAAGATAAGAAGCTTTTGCAAAGCAAAGGAAACAGTTAACAAAACCAAAAGACAACCGACAGAATGGGAGAAGATATTTGCAAATGACATATCAGATAAAGGGCTAGTATCCAAAATCTATAAAGAACTCATCAAACTCAACACCCAAAGAACAAAGAATCCAATTAAGAAATGGGCAGAAGACATGAACAGACATTTTTCCAAAGAAGACATCCAAATGGCCAACAGACACATGAAAAAGTGCTCAATATCGCTCGGCATCAGGGAAATCCAAATCAAAACCTCAATGAGATATCACCTCACACCAGTCAGAATGGCTAAAATTAACAAGTTAGGAAACGACAGATGTTGGCGGGGATGCGGAGAAAGGGGAACCCTCCTACACTGTTGGTGGGAATGCAAGCTGGTGCAGCCACTCTGGAAAACTGTATGGAGGTTCCTCAAAAAGTTGAAAATAGAGCTACCATATGATCCAGCAATTGCACTACTGGGTATTTACCCCAAAGATACAAAAGTAGGGATCCGAAGGGCTACGTGCACCCCGATGTTTATAGCAGCAATGTCCACAATAGCCAAACTGTGGAAAGAGCCAAGATGTCCATCGACAGATGAATGGATAAAGAAGATGTGGTATATATATACAATGGAATATTATGCAGCCATCAAAAGTAATGAGATCTTGCCATTTGCAACGACGTGGATGGAACTGGAGGGTATTATGTTGAGTGAAATAAGTCAAACAGAGAAAGACATGTATCATATGATCTCACTGATATGAGGAATTCTTAATCGCAGGAAACAAACTGAGTGTTGTTGGAGTGGGGGGTGGGGTGGGAGGGATGGGGGGACTGGGTGATAGACACTGGGGAGTGTATGTGCTCTGGTAAGTGCTGTGAATTGTGCAAGACTGTTGAATCTCAGATCTGTACCTCTGAAACAAATAATGCAATATATGTTAAGAAAAAAAAAAAAGAAGAAGAAGAAGAAGGTAGCGGGAGGGGAAGAATGAAGCGGGGGAAATCGGAGGGGTAGACGAACCATGAGAGACGATGGACTCTGAAAAACAAACAGGGTTCTAGAGGGGAGGGGGGTGGGAGGATGGGTTAGCCTGGTGGTGGGTATTTAGGAGGGCACATTCTGCATGGAGCACTGGGTGTTGTACACAAACAATGAATCATGGAACACTTCATCTAAAACTAATGTTGTAATGTAAGGGGATTAACATAAGAATAAAAAAATTAAAAAAAAAAAAAAAAAAAAATCCAATGCTAGCTGCTGAGTGTGGGCACGTGTGCATGGGCATGTTGGTTTACATGCTTATATATATATTAAAAAAAAAAAAAAAGGCAGTGTGTGTCAAAGGATGGCCGGAGAATGCCCGGGGGTCCCTAAGACCCTTTCAGGGGGTCTACGAGGTCAGGACTATTTTCTTTTCTTTTCTTTTTTTTTTTTTTTAAGATTTTATTTATTTATTTGACAGAGAGAGAGATAGCGAGAGCAGGAACACAAGCAGGGGGAGTGGGAGAGGGAGAAGCAGGCTTCCCGCCGAGCAGGGAGCCCGATGCGGGGCTCAATCCCAGGACCCTGGGATCATGACCTGAGCCGAAGGCAGACGCTTCACGACTGAGCCACCCAGGCGCCCAGGACTATTTTCATAGTAATACTGAGATGTTATGTGCCCTTTCCACACCAGAGGTGCAAGAGTAATGATGGGTAGACCTGCTAATGTTGGAGCACAATGACGCACTCACAGTTACGACGAAACACAGAAAGAGACCGGATCACCGAGGAATGTTCTCGAAGCAGGAAAATCCGTTAATGCGTTGATTTCTCCACACTTGATATAACCAATTCAATATCTTCGGCCACCAAACGCATCCAGCCTTTCTCCTGCAGACTGAAACACAACAGTTGTCTTAAGGAGAAGTATTTGTGTAGTAGTTTGAATTGTGAGCTGACCTCACCGAACACCACTTTTACCTTGCGGGGGGAGAAAAAAACAACTCACAGAGAAATTACGGTTCATCAGACTTGAGTGCCGGCAGACATTTCCTTGCCAATGAATGAATGAATGAAACATGCCTGTCGCATCAAGGAAAATAATGGGGAGCGTGTGTTGCCAATGATAAAATCCAAGCTTTCAAGATACTGGCAATAGCTACCTGGAACAGAATGGGTGTCCCATAAATGCCATCCTTCCCTTTCCCTCCCAGCCCTGCCTCCCTCCTTCCTTCCCTCTCTTCTTGTTGGAGATTAGCTCCTCGGCACCTGGACGGCAGGCCTCTGAGAATGTCGTGTGAGCTGGGGGAGGAGGGCACAGGTCAGTTAGGGCACAGGGTAAACTGCTAGAAGAATCGTGCCCCTGGACATGCCAGGTGACCCCCTACCCGAGCTGACCACCCGACTCCTTCTCCCGTGCTTCCTGGGAAACACTGGCAGACTTTACATAGGGAAGAAGTTAAGCAAACTTGTAACGCACAGTCGGAGAGAACAGACAGAAGGAACAGAAGGAGGTAGCTGAAGGAAGCTCATCCAAAGAGGGGTTATTCTCTCCCTTTTCGTTTATACATCACTCGAGATCCTTGTGACGGTAGGGGCAAAAATCCCACTCAAGCCTGCTTACACAACAAAGGGGGAATTTATTGGCTTCCACACTAAACGATTTCATGTTTTTAAGGTAGGTCACTTTCAACATCCCACTCCTGGTACCAATTTCTGTATCACGTGAGGTGGCTTGAGGACAGGTGGCTGCCCCAGGCTCTGATTCACCTGAGCTATTTGGGCTTTTATTGGAATATACCCGGGGTAGCTCAGAGGACTGGAGAAAGGGCTGAAGAACTGGATCTGGAGGTTATATCTCAGAGGATGTCAGAACAAGGGATCTGTCTCCTGATGCTTTGGTTGTAGCCACCTTCAACCCCCTAAGTTCAAGGGCCAGGTCGGGAAAGAAATTCGGATTGCGTGCCTGACCCTGTCTGATCCCAGAAAAAAGATGGGGCCGAGAGGGGGACTTTTGCCTGATAGACAAAAACCTCACTATCACACCTTCAACCTCCCCGTGGAAGGACACTGTCATGGCCCGTGTTTATTTAATGGACTGGTTACGGCTTTCATTCTCAAGTTTTAACTTACAGATATGTGTGTAGACCTTATTGGTGGCATCTTTCTAATGGGAGGCAGCACGTACAGTAGTGAGAAAATCTTGGCCTAACATCTAGTAATGCTATAACCTTGGGCAAGTTATTTACCTTCTCGGAGATTCCATTTCTTCATCTTTAAAATGGGAATACAGATTCCTCACTGTTGAGATGATGAAAGAGATAAGGAAGGCATGAAAGGATCTTGAGGTAGAGTGGCATTCAGTTTATCCCCGAATGGTGATAAGTGGTGGCGACGTTTATCACTGTAGCTTCTCTCCCTCTCTACTCTCCTAGGTTGGGTTCCCAGAAGAGGCTGCAAAGAGGAGGGAATGTGCGGGACGTGGGAAAGTGGGGCTGGGAAGGGACAGTGTCGGTTAGGGCACAGATACTCAAGCAAGGATGTGGTGTCAGGCATGTGGCACCCAGCGAGGATGGGGTATAAAGCGAGGATGGGATATCAAGAAAGGATGGAGTGTCGAGCAAGGGTGGGATATCAGGGATGTGCTAGGATGGGCTAGCAAGGATGGGCTATTGAGCAAAGACCCCCAGAGGGTCGTGTGGGCTCCCCGCCACATGGGTGCTCTGGAGATGCATGAGTCACGACTCAGAGTGGCAGAGAGCAAGAGAACTGGAAGAGTGACTTCCTCACTCTGCTGGGCATTGGCTGAGTTCTCCAGTCACTCGAAGGGAGCTTGTCAGCCGTGAGATACAGGTGCTGGTTATTGGGACCCAGAGCACATCAGGGGTCGGGTAGAGGGGTCCGAAGAGGTGCAGGCAAACCCTCTGTCCTCAGCAGTCTCTTTCATATTCGCACAGGAGACTTGAAGCTGGAGATGATTTTAATGGAGGGGCCAGGGTTAGAGAAGGCACGGGGTGGGCCCAGCAGCTTCTGTTCTCTGGGTCAGAGAACTCCAGGGTGCTCCTCTTGGGGCTGCCAATTTGCAAAGCACTTCTGAATAGGAGAATCAGTGTGCTCAGCTCAAAAGCTGGGAGTGGTTATTTGAAATCCCAGCCTGAGGAATGAGGATTTTGACCCAGAGGCCCTCTGCACCGTGGCATTTCACCAGCGGGCTCTAAGCTGGGCCAGGCTGCATATACGTACTAGCCTAAGCTCACGCCGTATTCCCAGTGCTTGCATTTTGAGGATGTAGAGACAGGCTGCAGTTTCACAGGTGGTAAAAGGCCTCTTGCTCTGGTGTCCTCCCAGGGCCTCCTAAGCACCTACCAGGCACCAGGCACTGGCCTCAGCACTGGGAAGACCTCAGGCCTCACAGATTCACTGACTCTAGCTGCTGCTCAGCATCGGAAAAGACAGGCAGACCATGCGTGTTGGAGTGCTGAGAAAAAGAGATGCCACTTCCCACCTGGAGATCGGAGAAGGCCTCAGGGAAGGGGCAGATTCTGAGCCCACCTAGAAAGGATCTGAACTTACCGTATCAGGAAAGGGAAATCAAAACGGTCCGAGTTAGTTCATGGCCTAGAAGGTTTGGGAATATTCTAGAATATTCTAGAATATTTTAATAGTTATTGAGCAACATTCATCTGGCACTTACTATGTACTAGGACGAGTTCAAGAGTTTTCATATTTGTAAAGAGTACGAAGATTCAAGGGATACTGGGGATTTGGGCTGCCTTGCACCTGACCCTCTCCTCTTTAGGAGTCATATACCCATTCTTTCTTCTCTAACGGCTAGGGTGTGGCTGGGCCAGTGGAATGCTTCCTTCTTCAAAGAAGCAGGGGGAGCCAAAGATTCCCACTCTGTAAAGCAGTGGCCTGAGGATCCAGTGCCCAGAGACCAGGGGGCCAGGGGTGGTCTGTTCCTCAGCTATGACTCTTCTGGCACTAGTCCCAGCTGCCCGACATTACTTGCTTTTTGCCCATTTTCTCAGTCTGCTTTTACAGCTACCTGTGCGTCCCTTTTCTGTTAGGATTAGTCATGGTTAGATTCTGTTTGAGCGCTCAGAGTCTTGACTGGTTCAGAAGAGGACGTGAGGCAATGAGGCCGGAGAGAGAGATGGAAGACTGACTGAGGAAGGTCTTGAGTGCCAGGCTAAGCATTTGTGACTTTATCCTTTAGGTCAGTGGTTCTAAATCGGGGATGAGCTTCCGAATCACCCGATGTATTCGTTAGCTGTTGCTGTGGTAATGTCGCATAGCAAGTGATCCCGTGTGGCATACGACAACAAAGATTTATTTTTCTCACTACAGCTCTGAAAACCAGCTGGGCGGACTCTGATGCGTTTGACTAGAATTGGCTGAGCCGGGCCGGGGATTGGGTTCGTATCCGTTCTGCATGTGTCTCATTTGGGGACCCAGGCTGAAAGGCTATCTGGGGCAAACTCTTTCATGGTGGATCGTAGAAGAGTGAGGAGGAGGAGGAGTGGAAAGATGAAATGTCTCTGAAGGCCTTGGTGTGGAACTGGCACTGTGTCCGCCCTGCCCATATTCAACTGGGCAAAATAAATCACACGGCCAAGTCCAACTTCCTGGGTATGGGAGAGCCTCCTCTGCTCACCACGAATCATGGGAAAGTGGACAGGGAAGAATTGGGGACAAATCATTTCATCTACCACACCAGGAGTTTTTCCCCAGTCTGAAGCCCTGATTCCAAGCCTTTGAGTAGAATATTTGGAAAAAGCTGCACTAGTCCTTCTCATGTGCCCTCCCAGGGGATAAGTCGTCCTGCTCGGGACAATGAGAGGCCGTGGAAGGCTTTGAGCAGAAGCAGGACATCATCAGTCCTGCACTTGGAAAACAGCTTTTTTTTTTTTAAAGATTTTAGGAAAACAGCTTTGAGCGACCGATGGACGTGGAGGCCGGGAGATCAGTCAGGGAGCGTCTGGTTGCAAACTGAACCAGAAGAGATCACGAAAGCTTGAGCCTAGTGTTCAGGTCCCTCTGCTGTGTCACAAGCCACCACAAAACTCGGTGGCTCAACACAGCCACCATTTAAATGTTCTCTCGTGATTTGGGCGGTGACTGGGCTCCGTGGGGTAGTTCTGCTCTGTGTGATGGCGACAGGGACCTCAGCCGCCTGGGGACTCTCTTATGTTAGACATCCAAAATGGCAGTTGTCGCTGGCTCTCCACTAGAAGCTCAGCTAGGGCTGTCTACAGGCACACATACATGACCTCTCTGTGTGCCTTGGGCTTCCAGCATTGCAGCCGGGTTCTGAGAGGGAATGTTTCGGAAGCAAACATTCTAAGTGGGAGAAAACAGAAGCTGCTCATCCTCTTAAAGGCCCAGCACTTGTACAGAATCCTTCCACCAGACTCTGTTGGTTCCATGGTCACAGACCAGCTCAGACTCAGTGGGAAAATAAGTAGTCTGCTTCATAGGGAGAGGGACAGGTAAGCCATCTTCAATCAATCACACCTGGGCAGTGGCAGTGTGGAGGGAGGGGATGCAGATGGAAGAGACATTTAGGAAGAACTGTCAGGACTTGGCACTTTTTTGGTCATGGAAGGAAGAACTGAGATGCCCAGAAAGCCTTGCCCTGAGGGCTTATCAAGGTGGCCTCTGCGAACCCTGGAGTCAGCTCTGGGGTTCTCACATGGAGTGGCCCCACTGTCATGTATTAAATGTGTTCCCCGGGAGGGAAAGGTGATTGGTGTCTTCACCTGGGACACCTCAAATGACTCTGGCAGGTACCGGTTAGTCAGATGAGCTCGGCTTCTCACAGGACACGGGACAGGTAAGTTTGGAGAGCGGGGAGGGGGGAAAAGAAATGCTGGATGCTTCTGGAAGAGGAGATTTGCGGAAGCCAGAGGAGGATGGAGCATGGGAAGGTCTGGGAGACGGAAGGAGAATGGCTTGTCATTATCCTGAAGAATGAAGACCTTGCAGATGCTGCCGGAGACGGAATGATATCCCCTCAAGGGCAGCACTGGCCTCTTCCCAGTGCTGCCCATTGATCCAGGGGGCCAGTCCTGATGGCAACGCCCCCATCACGGATTCCCTCTGCCCTTGGAGACCCAGCTCCATTCTGGAGAAGGACATCTTATGGTTCTCCTCACTAGGAGAAAATCCCAAAATCCTCTTCCTGAACATCGAGACCAAACTTTGGAGGGCGGCCTGGGTCAGAGTATGATACAGATTTTTCTTTTCTTTTTCAGCCTCTGGCTCCCTCACCAAGCCAGCTTTCCTTCAGATCTGTGGCTTCTGGTCTCCATGTCACCTGTGTGTCCAAGAACAGTTGCTAACTTGCTCCTCAGATTGTTCAGTCTCTCAGTCCTGTGTCCCTACTGTCTCCCATTTCCCTTTCCCAGGGGTCAATTTTAAGAGGTCAAGTCTACTCATTTGAAGACATCTCCAAAGACCAGGCTCCGTTCTGGACATGGGAGGAAGTGGCCCAGGCCGGAGCTGGGAGACAGCAGTGCCTACTCATGATCATTCTTTCTCCTCCTCATATCAGGCGCACAGGGAATAGATAGAAGGGACACTATGGAGGCAGACACTCCTAGACTGAGTCCCAGGGCCACCACGTACAGATGATATGACCTCGGGCAAGTTACTGTACAGATTTGAGACTCACTTTTCCCATCCATAAAGTGGGGGCAATACTTCTCTGACAGGCCCTGAGTTTTGCACACTGGAGGGTGGAGTTATAAGGATATTCTGCCTTCCTCAAGTGAGATAATGACTCCTGTCTCCCCCTTTCCTTTGGGGGACTTGTTCCTTCCCAACCAATATTGTGGTGGGGGTGGGGCTGGAGCTGCCAATCAACTTCATCAAGCCACAGGGCTGGGCATCTGACTCAGGCGGGACCAACCAAACTCCTGTAGGGATTGGTTCAGAAATGTGCACATGACCCATGCTGGACCAATCAGAGTCCTTCCCCAGGATTTTTCTCTCCTGAGCTGGGAAGAATAATTCTGTTTTCAGTCTCAACACAAGGTTGTTAGGTTATGAGTCTGAAGCTGCTCATGATCTGTCGTCCCAGTACCTGGGTTACGTGAGCCCATAAAGTTCCTTTCTGCTTGGGCTAGTTTCCGGTGGGTCTTGTCACTGCCATTTATAACCAAAAAGTGCTAAAAAAAACCATTATTATTTTAAAAAAATTTTTTTTTATTCTTATGTTAATCCCCATACATTACATCATTAGTTTCAGATGAAGTGTTCCATGATTCATTGTTTGTGCATAACACCCAGTGCTCCATGCAGAACGTGCCCTCCTCAATACCCACCACCAGGCTAACCCATTCTCCCACCCCCCTCCCCTCTAGAACCCTGCCTGTTCTTCAGAGTCCATCGTCTCTCATGGTTCGTCTACCCCTCCGATTTCCCCCGCTTCATTCTTCCCCTCCCGCTACCTTCTTCTTCTTTTTTTTTCCCTTAACATATATTGCATTATTTGTTTCAGAGGTACAGATCTGAGATTCAACAGTCTTGCACAATTCACAGCGCTTATCAGAGCACATACCCTCCCCAATGTCTATCACCCAGTCACCCCATCCCTCCCACCCCACCCCCCACTCCAACAACACTCAGTTTGTTTCCTGCGATTAAGAATTCCTCATATCAGTGAGATCATATGATACATGTCTTTCTCTGTTTGACTTATTTCACTCAACATAATACCCTCCAGTTCCATCCACGTCGTTGCAAATGGCAAGATCTCATTCCTTTTGATGGCTGCATAACATTCCATTGTATATATATACCACCTCTTCTTTATCCATTCATCTGTCGATGGACATCTTGGCTCTTTCCACAGTTTGGCTATTGTGGACATTGCTGCTATAAACATCGGGGTGCACGTACCCCTTCGGATCCCTACTTTTGTATCTTTGGGGTAAATACCCAGTAGTGCAATTGCTGGATCATATGGTAGCTCTATTTTCAACTTTTTGAGGAACCTCCATACAGTTTTCCAGAGTGGCTGCACCAGCTTGCATTCCCACCAACAGTGTAGGAGGGTTCCCCTTTCTCCGCATCCCCGCCAACATCTGTCGTTTCCTGACTTGTTAATTTTAGCCATTCTGACTGGTGTGAGGTGGTATCTCATTGAGGAAAAACCATTATTTTTTAGTGCTTTCATAATAATAATAATGATGATGATGATGATGAGAGCCCCTTTTATCACATGTTTCTTTGCTGGGTTCTGTGCTGAGTGTTTCCACACACTGGCTCACGATTCACCTTGGTCTGTGGTTATTTGTATGCGTGGTGACACTTTCCATGTACCTCATCTCCTTGAGATTGGTTCTGTCCCAACACCGTGCAGAGCACCCAGCCGGTGCCTGGCCCACACGAGGTGTAGGGCAGCCTGATGCCAGCCCCACAGTGGGTCACCTTGGACTTAGCGTTCAGTGTGAGGTGAAGGGGGTGGTCAGTGTAGACAGTCTGTTACCACAGAGATTCCACCGGCCACAGGGGCTTGTTCCTCTGGCCAGAAGTTGTGTGGGGACTGATCCTCGGAAGGCGGCTGCCTGAAAGTGGGAAGGAGCCCGCTCCTGCTCATCTTGCAAACCCAAGCCTCAGTGCCTCCTACCCTATTAATATGTTGACAGCTGGCTCCAGAATTCCTTCGGAACTGTCTGTTTCACTGGGGCTGGAGGTGAGGCCTCCCCAGGCCTCCAGCTGGGGGTTAACATGGAGGCTGGCAGCTGGCTTGCCGAGGAAGAAGTGACACTGAGGCCGGCATCGAAGGATTAGCAGGAGCCCGCAGTGGGGAGAGTGGGGAGCAGAACAGCAGACAGAGGTCATGGCCTCAGGGGGCCGCCGGGGCCTCCATGGAACTGGCCCAATGGTAACGCTCAAGGGGGCCCGGGTGGGAGGTGAGGGGGAGAGTGGGCACCCTGACACTGGCCCTCCGGATTTCAGCCCAGGTTGCTAATTTTTAAGAACAGAAAAACTGGCATTTTTATTGGCATTAACAACTTTTTCAAGTTGGGATTATTATTATTTTTTAAAAAGATTTTATTTTATTTGCCAGAGAGAGCAAGAGAGCGAGAGAGCGCGCGCACGCGAGAGAGCGCACAAGCAGGGGGAGCTGCAGGCAGAGGGAAAAGCAGGCTTCCTGCTGAGCAAGGAGTCTGACGTGGGGCTCGATCCCAGGACCCTGGGATCATGACCTGAGCTGAAGGCACACACTTAACTGACTGAGCCACCCAGGCGTCTCTAACTTGGAATTATTTTTACCTGGAGTTAGAGATATCCAGGATGTTACATGTGCATTAAAACACTAACTTGAATGGAAGGGGCACTGGTTTTGAGAGGGCCCACAGCTCTCCTTGCGTAAAACCTTGACTTACTGTTGTTTTGTTCCCATTGCTTGGGTTTTTTGTGAGGCCAAAGAACTTTTCGCAAGTTTGCTAGTCCACCATATGTCCTCCTGGACCATCTGGGCGCCCGATAGATAGCAGGCTCTTACAAGGGCAGGTTCATGTATAGGGGAGGGGCAGGAAGAAGAGGGCGCAGGGGCTCCCAAGACCTGTTCTCAGCCCTTCCTTCCCCTCCACTTTTCTTGCTGGGGTCAGCTCCATTCTCCCAGGGCCTGACCTGCCAGCCTTGGATCCTGTGTTATGGCCAGGGCCCTCCCTGGAGACACCCATGGCAATGGATGGAGGAGCCTTGGCCCTTGCCCCTGGCCCCCTGCTCCGGGGAACAGCATCTGAGGACGGAGGGCAGTAGGGAGTGTGGGTTCAACCTCACTTCACATGGCGTGGGAGCTCTGTCACCTTGCACCTCTGTTGCAAACACAAAAGGTCAGCTGTGATGTGTAGCCTCGTGAGTTCTTGGAAGTTGGCCTGATGCCAGATGAAAGTGGGACCCATGGAAGTCTCTATGCAGGAGGGAGACCCGGCCCCTCCTGAGCATGGTTCGCATGGTGGAGGGCTCATATGACGACAAGCATTAGTGATGGCCAATGCCTATGGAGAACCCACCCTGAGCCAGGCACTGCATACCATTTAACAGATGGAGAAAGTGAGGCCAAGTAGCTGGCCAAGGTCACCGAGCTGGTAGGTGAGGAAGGCAGAGCCACCTCGGATAGCCTAGAACCCTCTCCAATTGTTTCTGGCATGCTCATTTCCTAGCTACACTCCCCATTTACAGATGAGAGAACTGAGGGCAGATATGGGAGACAGGAAGTGCTAATGTTCTGCATGGTCTTTGTTTCTCTCTGGTACCCACGGAAGGCAGAAGATCTGGGCAAAGGAGGAACTTGTTTCTTCACCAGAAGCAAGATTTGTGCTGGGAAGAAGGATCTCGGGGGTGGGGCACCTGAGTGGCTCAGTCAGTTAAGCAGCTGCCTTTGGCTCAGGTCATAATCCCAGGGTCCTGGGATCGAGCCCCGCATTGGGCTCCCTGCTCGGCGGAGAGCCTGCTTCTCCCTCTCCCTCTGTCTGCCTCTCTGCCTGCTTGTGTTCTCTCTCTTTCTCTGTTAAATAAATAAATTAAAAAAAAAAACTTAAAAAAAAAAGAGAAGGATCTCAGGGGGAGGCCCCAGACTCAACATTCCTTGGCTGAGCCCCAGGGCTTTACATATACCTTGATGAACACTTACTTGGTTGACGTACAGTTGCACAGGTGATACACTGCACAACTCCAAGTGGTATGTGGCATAAACCTGGGGGACCCATCCTGTAGCCCATGAGACAGTGTACAGTAGTGGCCACATGTAAGGGCTTGGCTGGCAGGCAGTGGGGGATCGAGTCTCTTCAACTTGGTTGAGAAGCCTTGTTATTCTCCTTGAGCCGACTTCCTCAACCATAAAGTGGAAATGATCATCACAGTCTCTTCATTTCCAGGGGGTTTGTAAGGATGATGTGAGATGACAAAACACATAGAGACCTTCACACAGGGCCTGGCAATTGTGGGGGACCCTGAAGCAGCAGGAGGCAGGCTGGCATCCTCTCCCTAAGTTTTCCCTTTTGGGGAGAGCCTGGGGCCTGGTCTGAATGATTGCCTCCCCACAAGTCACCCTCCCTGTCTCCAGTGCTGGGTTCCCCAGGCTGGGTGCCCGCAGGCAGGCCTGTTTCATACTTAACATGTTTTACAATTAGTTGCCCACTGAAAAAAAGGGGGAGATTTCACTTCGAAACCTGGCTTTCCAGCTACTCTCGAAAAATCCAAAGGTCTAGCAACTCTGGGCCCTCGGGTGGGAGCCGGTGTTGAGCAGTAGCTGTACCCTTAGGGTGGGCCGATAGCCCCGGACCTCGCTGGCCCAAGCCCCTCCCTTAGACTCGCCGCCCTTCCCCTGGTGAACCTGTGAGCCCCAGTTCTATGGCGTCCCTGTGCTGTCCCCGCGACCTCTCAGAGCTTGGCTTGCTGTGCCAGCCGGTGCGAGGACCTTCCTCCGTGTGATGGGTGTACCTCACTGGGGAGATTCTGCGCAGGCGCTCTCAAATGTGCCAGCCAACGTGCACAAGCAAGCCCCCAGTGTCACCGTCCTGAGGACCTTCTCTTCCTCCCCCTGCCTCTGTCCTTCCTGTGAGGTGGCTGCATTGTTTTGGGACGCAAACATACACACGTTATTAGAACCCCAGATCAAAGGCGGCGTCCCACCGCCTGCCTCTCAATGGTCCCTTTGTGCAGACGGAAGCCGGCCGGTTGAGTCAGAACTCAGGGATAGAGGGAGGGGCTGGGGAGGAGGCGCCCAGCACAAAGATACTTGTCCCCCAGAGAAGTCCACAGATCGTGATGGTAAAAGAGGCGCCAGGTGGAGGATGTTCCCCCAGCCGCTGTGGGAAGATGCAAATGGGGGAGAAAACACTCATCCCTGTGGTTTCAGAGGGGACGGACCACGGTGGCCCCTGCCTGAGCAGCAGTCTCCATCTGTCCCCCTGCCCCGGCTGGGAGTGGAAGCTGCTTGGAGCGAAGGGGTGGGCAGTGACCTCTTGGACACAGAGTCAGAAGAAACAAAAATGATGTGGGAGGGGCCTGGAGGAGGCCAGGAGAGGCCATGGGGGACAGTGTCGCCTCTGGTCAGATGGGTCCCTGCGCTGTCATTCCTGCCTACGGCAAGCATCGCTAAAGCCCCTACTGCGTGCCAGGCGCGATGTGGTGAGGCCGGCACAGACCTGACCGACTCAGGGCCGGGCCCCCGCACGTGGAGGGCGAGGTGCCATGCTGTGACTGCCCTCAGGGATAGCTGGCGTCTGCCCGGTCGGTGGGTCCGTGCTGGACGCCCTAAGCGGTTCACACACATTGTCTCATTTATCTCCGGGGCTGGTTTGAACAAAGAAGTGCTTTGAGAGTTCAGATGCTGAGCCAGGAATCTGCCAGCTTGGGGTGGGGGGGCGCGCGATGCAGGCAGTGGTGAGCAGGTATGAGAAGGATTACCGAGAAGAGAAGGGGGTTCTCTGGAAGGGGAGCCTGTGAGGACCGAATGGAGGTCAAGAGGTCGAGGTGGTGCTGGATTCTAAGGAGAAGCTTGCCGACCCCTAAACTTGGCAAGGCCCCAGGGCTCGATTCTGTTCTCGGTCAACACTCCCTTCCCAGGGGATTGCATCCACTGTCAGGCTTTAAGTTCTGTCTACATGCTCATGATGCTCAGGTGGATCTCTGCAGACTACAGCTTGCTTCTGAACCCTAGGCTCGCGGATCCACCTGTCCACTTGACCTTGCTGCTTGGCTAGGCAACAGGCCTCTCCAAGTAACGTGCTCAGACTGAGCCCGGGAGCTTCCCCGCTCCACACACAGCTCCACCTGCAGTCTCCCTCCTTCCCGTGGATCAGGTCAAACTCTGGCATCTTCCGTAACTCCTCGTTCTCTCTCATCCCATGTCCACTGTGTTAGCTAACCTCGTTGCCTCTGCCTTCCAAATACGGTCACAGCTGACTCCTCACCTCCTTGGCTGCTATCACTCAGGGGTAAGCCACGATCATGTCACAACAACATTGCTGCAGTCACCTTGTTACTGGTCTCCTTGTTTCTGCCAGGTCTCCTGCTGCCACCCCCTAACCCACATTCTGCTCGCAACACAGCAGCCCAGGTACTCCAGGTCATAGGTCTCTAATGCCCCCATTTCCCTAGAATAAAGCTGAAGCCCTTGGCAAGGCCCACAAGGCTCTCATGATGAACCTTGTCACCTTCCAACATCATCTCCTCCCCCTTGCACACACTATTCCCATTTCCCCATGCTTCAGAGCCATAGCCCACCTTGTTCCCAAAACATTCATATCACATCCCTGCCTCAGGACCTTTGCACCCGCTCTTCCCTGCCTGGACCTGCTTTTCCTCTGGCTTCCCTATGCTTCTCTATGGCTCCCTTCTTCGTTTCCAAGTCTTCACTCAAAGACTACCCTCTGACCCCTCTACCTAAAACTGCAACCCCTCCTTTGGTACTTCCTCTCCCTCTTTCCCACTTGATTTGCCCCCCATAGACACACCATCTATTTCATGGACTTATTTTTATCTGTTTGTTAACATAAGAGCCTGTTATAAGTTAGGCCTTCAACAGATCTTTGTTGAATGACTTAATTAGTAAAAGAGAAACACCTTTATTTCTCGGGTTCCTTCTCCCTGACTTCTGTCCCTCCTTCTCCACCGAGTACTGCTACTTACTCAGTGACAAAGCAAGTCATAAACCCTAGCAGCTGCTGAGAACGTGTAACTTTCCTAAACTTTGAATGTGGTCTACAGACCAGTGGCAGCAGTCTCCTCTGGGAGCTTGTTAGAAATGCAGATTCTCGGGTCCCACCCCAGACTGCGTTTTCACACCATCTCAGGGAATTCATATGCACGTTAAATTCCAAGGAACCCTCAGCTAGGCTATTTGACCCCGGCCCAGGAAAGGGGGACCAACGGTCTGTCAGGGACCCAAGGTCAGAACACACAGGCAGAAGCAACAAGGTTAGGAGCCGGGAACAGGCTGTATGAGGGTCCACGTGTCTCTCTCCACCTGCTTTACCATCTCTGCTTCTCTCTGCTCCAAGTTCTGCTTCTTTTTGCCTGTTCCTTAGCCCACGTGGACCCCAAGCAGCTGCTCCAGCCCCTGGAACGATGGAGCCCTTGGGTTTTGGAGACCACCAGCAAGCAGACCCCAGACCCTGGGCATCTCTATTCAAATCCTGAGAAGAGCTCCTGGCTGGGCAGGCTCCCGGGTCAGGCATCCAGCCGGCTGTGGCCGAGGAGCGAAGGGGTCATGTGGTCCTGCCGTGGCAGCAGGCCCCCCTGAAGCTGTGCTCCGTGGAATGGAAGGAGAAGTGGTGGTGGTGGCAAAGGCGATGGGAGGGTGGAGGGGAAGGGGGAGGAGGGGGAGGAGGAGGTGGGGAAGGAGACTGAGATAGAAGAGAAGGCCAGGGAGGCAGGCAAATTGACCATGAGCTTTCCTACAGTGATGCTCTTCCTTCTTGCCTCAAACTGTGGCCATGGAGCCTCATGCTGAGTGGATGTCCGATTGCTCAGGGGCCTGGAGGTGGACATATACGTCCTGGGACACGCTAAGTGTGCGCCATAGATGCACGTGGGTGCATATATCTTTTTACACTGGCTCTGTCCTCACTGACTTTCCTTTCTGCCATCCTCTTAGGCTAGGTCCCTGGATTAGGAGTTGGAATCTCAGATTGGAAGGAACTTTAGAAGCTGTCTAGTCCGGCATTTTCCAAAGTGTGTGCCATGACCATTTGTTTGTACTCAAACTTCCTAAAATGGGTTCCCCAGGTCGGTGAGTTTGAGCAACACTGCTTAGGATGCCTTCCTCTTGAAGAATCACAAAGCTGAAGGTTCTGACAAGTCCTGCAGAAAAGGAACTTGTCACCCTTCAGCTAAACCAGGGCTGCCCAAAGTTTCCCACAGAACCCTTTCTTTCATGTCATGATAGCATCTCACAGCTCTGGTGTTCTCCACGGAACCTGCTTTGGGAAATGCTGATTGGCCGCACCCTGCTTTCTATTATATGGACGTGCAGACTGAGTGTGGTGATTAGGGCCCAGGGTCAATTGCATGTAACTGAAAAACAAAGGCTCAGGAAGGTGGAAGTTTCTTTCTCCCTTTTGTGACAGAAGTCTGGAAGTAGACAGACCAGCACCCTAGCTGGGAGGGCTTCACAGATGCACGGGACGAGGGCCGAGAGGCAGGGATCGCAGGAGAGAGAGCAGGGTCTCACTGAGGAGCAGCATGATGAGGCCAGGCTGGCTCCCTCCCTCTCTCCTTCCCTCTGAGTAAGCCTGTGCTCTGATCTTGCTAGAACACCCCAAGGGCGCTTGGGTGGCTCAGTCCTCTGCCAGAACACCCCAAGGGCGCTTGGGTGGCTCAGTCCTCTGTCTTCGACTCAGATCATGATCCTGAAGTCCCGGGATGGAGCCCTGCATCAGGCTCCCTGCTCAGCGGGGAATCTGCTTCTCCCTCCACCCCTCACCCCGCTCGCGCTGTCTCTCCCCTCCCTCAAATAAATAAAATAAAATAAAATAAAATAAAATAAAATAAAATAAAATAAAATAAAATAAAATAAAATAAAAAATAAAATAAAACACCCCGGACCTGGGAGAAGCTGGAGGCCCAAAAACTCAATTCAGTTCAACCAATACTTAGGCTCAAGTAGTGTAGCTGTCTTTGGGGCCTCTCTCCCGTAAGATTCGAATAGAATGGCTTGGGGGACCTCACCCTTTGTTCTAGGGGAAGCCCAGCCTCTTCTACCTCATCTCTAAGGACTGATGCTGGGGCTGGTGCTCCTCCTGGCTGTATCCGGCTCCCATCTTTCGCGTCCCCCACCCCCCGCCCCGCGATGAACATTTCCACTGCCTGTGGCCTATTGCCCTATGATGACCTATGCTGGGCTCATTCCTTCATTCTGTCCTGTGCCCCTAACACACACGTGGTTAGGATTTTGCAGAGGTTGGGAGTAACAGAGGGCGATCCCACCCTACAGCCGAGCAGGTCTGCCAATCACAAGTTAGACCTCACTGTCCTGAAAAGTGATTGACCCCGCCCCCCTCCTCACTGGATTGCCCCTTCTTAAGGCCCTGATTTAGTGTCCTTCTCCCATACTCTCTGGTCCCCTTGACACACATCTCTTCCCTTTCCTGGTTGCCATCTCCAAAATTCCTGTGACTTTCTCATGCAGACTAGTTCAACTCTCCCTTCCTCACCCCAAACTGGGTTTCCAGGCCACTTAGCAAATGCCATATCCCAGCGGGGGTTGCGGAATGAAGCAACCCAGGGACCAAGGGGGAACCAGCAGAGTTGGACATTAATTTTCTCTTCAGTATATCCCAGAGCACATTCTTGGCAGGGGCCAACCCTCTCATGGACAACACACCCACACACACCAGGTGGGTGGTGTCTGTGGGACTCAGCGTGCTCCTCTCAGTCTGTCTAGAGCACCTCCTATGGGCAGTGCTGGGTACTGCATCTAGAGATGCCAGTCAGGCAAGATCCCCTCTTTTAAGGAGCCCAGACTCCAGGAGGAACATTGAGTGACCTCATTATAAAATAAGGACTGCCAAGGCCAGAGGCAGGGGAGGGGAGCTGGGCTAACCCGTTCAGGCTGGGAAGTCAGGAGAGCTTTCTCTAGGAGGTGGCCTTTGAAGGGAGCCAGAGCTGACAGCTATAACCTGGGGACAAGCGTGGGGGTGGCCAACCAGGGAAGAAAAAAACCCCCCTGGCTCCACGTCTAACAGATTTCACCTAAACCAGCCTTGCTAAATCTCAAGCCCCATGAAAACCGTTTCTGTTATAATCTCTCTCTCTTATCTCTTCCTTCCCATCCTTTCTCATTCTCCTCCCCCAAAGGATGGGAAATCTTCAAAGAAAAAGATGTGTCACTGTAAGTATTCAGCCCAAGAAGTGGGCCAGATAAATTATTAAAACACATAAAAAGACAGTGAGTCGTGGGGCGGGGAGCTGGAGCAGGCCGAATAGCCACCCCAGGGGGACGGTGGGCTGGTGGCGCCCAGAGAGCCCCTCCTCGGAGTCCTGGACAGGCTAAGGTTTCACCACAAGGCCCACCTCTCTGGTTTCTCGCCCCAGGGCCAGGTTGGTGGGGGTGGTGGTGTCACGATTCCAACAGCGGAGGCAGCAGCGAAGTCCCCGGCGCCTGCCCGGCTGGGAAGGGCCAGCCTGAAGGTGGAGGGGGCCTTTGTGTCTGGGCTGGACATTTGGGATTTACTTCCCCCAAGACTCAAACTGGTAACTGCGGAGTTTTAGTTCTTGCTTTTATCTCTTTTTGAACTGTAAAAAGAAATTCCCAAGGGGAAGAGGGGATACTTTTTTCTCATGAAAGAAGAAAGCCATGACCGGTTTAAGGAAGTAACCAACTTTTTGAGCACTGTGAGAAAGAACGAGCAGAGTTTTTGCTTTGATTTTGATGCACCCTGTCACCGGCGGGGGGTGGGAGGTGAGAGAGTCTGACGGCAACCCCAACGGAATGCCATTTCCTTTGGAGGGGCTTGCAGGAGAGCTCCTGCCCTCTGAATCAGACACTCAAACCCCCCACTTCCCTCCTATTCCTGACTCCTGTTATCCTGCTCCGCTTTTTCGTTTTCCTACTGCTTGGTCGGCGGAGGGGGGTTCATTTTGGCAATATTGACATTTTGGGATGTGAGGTTGAGACTGTGTTGGGGCAGCCTCATGGAGTGAAAACAGCCTGGCCAATTGGATCAACAGGCTTGGGTTCAGTTCCTCACCAGGTCGCTGGCTCGCTGTGTGACTTTGGACAAGCAGCTTCACCTCTCTGAGCCTGGTGGTTTCCTTTCTTTGTAAAGAACAAGTCCAAGCCTGCGTCAGAGAGTGGTTGTGAGGGCTACCCATGACTTAGGATGATGGCTGGCTCGTAGCAGGTGCTGGGTAAACAAGTGCACTATAAAATGGACAGTAACAATATTTTGGGGAGTCCCAGCACTCCTCAAATGAAACCAGCCTGCTAAAGGCATTAATAGACCTGCTTATAAGATTAGCCTTCATTTTCACCAACAAGGGTGTGGGAAGCATGAAGTTTGGACGGTGGAAGTTAAGACATTCTTGAGACATTGTGGAGTAAGACATTGTAAGAGATTTATGACTCTGGAGGCCCCTGCAGTTCCCAATGTCCTTTTGAGACAGGTAAAGGGTCCGGAGCTGGGATGCCCAACACAGCAACCACCAGCCACGCGTAGCTATTGATCTCTTGCGATGTGGCGGAGTCTGGGTGGGGATGAGCTCTAAGTGTAAAATACACATCAGATTTCAAACAGTGCCAAACAAAGAATATAAAATATCTCATTATATGTTGAAATTATATTTTTGGTGTATCAGGTTAAATAAAATATATTATTAAAGTTAATCTCATCTGTTTCTTTTTGCTTTTTTTCTATGTTGATGAGCGAGAGGGCCTATTTTTTCTTTTAGTGTTCTTACAAGCTTCTAGAAATTTTTCCTTTTAATTTCTTTATTGAAGTGTAATTAACACACAGTGCTGTATTAGCTTCAGGTGTACAATGCAGTGATTCAACCATTCTATTCATTACTCGGTGCTCATCGTGATAAGTGCTACTCTTAATCCCTGTTTCTTTTTACTTAAAAAAATGTGGCTACTAGAAAGTTTAGCTTTACACATGTTGCTTACGTTATCTTTCTTGGGCAATGGCCGCTCCAAGGAGCTGGCAAAATGGGGGAGACTTGAGCCTCCATTTTACAGACCGCAAAACTGAGGCTCACACAGAGAACTCACTCCCAGGGGCAGAGCGCGGCTCCTCACTCCTTAGCACAGGGTTTTCTTTTCCCACGCCCAGGCCGCCCGGTACCAGGTTGAACTTAACAGGCTCACGGTGTCCCCAGCAGAGCAGGCATTCTCCCTGAGAACCACAAAGGTGGGGTGGAACCCCTCGATGGCGCCCTCCCCTCCGCAGAGACTTCCCCAGACAAAACAAACAAGCCCTTGGGTCTGGCGAGCTGCAGCAGGGAGCGGAAACCAGGGAAGATCAAAGACCCAGCGGTTACCCCCTTCCGGGCCGCGCGGCTGGCAGCGCGCCTCGACCCCGGGGAGGGCACCCACGGGCCCGGCATGAGGCATCCGAGCGATTGGCTGGCAACTCGTGGCTGTCGGACACTTGTAGCCGCCAGCAGTGAGCTGGGCCAACAACCGGCTCGAGGCGCGGTGGGGGCTCCTCTTGGATCCTAAATCAAAACGTAGAGGGGCGGAGTGGGAGCATGGGGCGAGTAATAAGCGAACACTTTGCGCCAAAAGCAGGTCGTGGTAAGATCGGGAAGGGGCAGCGCAGCCGGCGCGCAGCCGACCTCAGCGCCGCAGCCGCGTCTCCTCCCCCGACCTCAGTCACATCACCTGTAAATTGGAGCCACTGAGTCCTGCCCGGCCCTCTTCGAGGAAAAATAGAGCCGAGGGAAGGCGCAGTACTGTTAGCGAGGGCAGCGGTTGTTCTAGAGCAGACCGGACTCGGGAGGGTGTCTGGTCCGATACGCCCACTGGCCAGAGGCCCTTTCTCCCCTCGGGTCCCCGGGTCACCGACCCCAGGTCCCTCGACCTGTCGGCCCCGCGGCCCCCGGCGCGGGGCTGAAGACCTCAGCCTGGAAGGGGGCGCTGTGTCGGCCCCGCGGCGCCTGGCTCCGCCCCGCCGTCCCGCCCCCGCCCCGCCCCCTCCCGCCCCCTCCGCGGCCCGCCTCGCCTTTGATGCGCCGCGCCCGGCCAATGGGCGCGCGGGGAGGCGCGGGCCGCGGCGGCGGGCTGGGGGCTCGGCGCGCCCGGGCGTCAGTCGGGCCGCGGCGACGGCGGCAGGAGCGCGTCCCGGCGCCGCTCGGGCTCCGCTCGGCTCGGGGTTGCTCCGGGAGGAGGAGAGCGAGGCGAGGCGCGGCGAGCCGCGGGCCCCGCGGGCCGGGCGCATGGCTTAGGGACGGCCCCGCCCGCCGCGCCCGCAGCATGGGGAAACTTCACTCCAAGCCGGGTCAGTGTCCCCGCCCGCGCGCCGGCCCCCTGGCCCCGGCCGCCCTCGCCCCCGCGATTGCTAACTCTCTGCCTCTCCTTTCTTTCCGGCTCCCGCCGCCGCCGCCGCCGCCGCCGCCGCCGCCGCGCGCGATGTGCCTGCAGCCGCCGTGTGCAAGCGCAGGGAGAGCCCGGAAGGTAGGGGCGCGCGGGGCACGGACCGGGGGGATGGACGGGGAAGCACCGCGGACCGCGGCGGAATGGCCTAGCCCGCGGGATCTTATTACCAGGGCCACCCCCACCCCCAACTCTGGCCACCAGTCCCACAGACCCGCTCCGGGAGCAGCCTTCGCGCCCCTTTTTCTGTCCCACCTACCCCCTCCTCGCCGTCCTGTGCTCTCTCTTCTGACCCCCAACCCCTCCTTTTGCGGTCCCCGCCCTCCGCGCTCACTGCGCCCCCCTCTTCAGACTCCTAAGCCCCTTCCCTCAAGATCCTGCCCCTCTGTTTCCGGCCCTCAGCCCCTTCTCCCGAGCTGTGGGCTTTGCGCCCACTGCGCCCCTCTCCTGACCCTCAGTTTTCCACTTCCCCTCATCCCGTGCTCACTGCACCCGTCCTCTGACCCTCACCCCTCTCCTCTGCCGTCCTGGCCTCTGGCGCTCGCTCTTCTGATCCCCAGACCCCTTTTCCGGGGTGCTGCTCCCCCTTATGCGCTCCCCTCTGGGTCTCTGCTCCTGGGGCTTCGCTGAACCCCTTTCTCCCAATTACCTGCGTCCCTCTCCCTCGGATTGTGCCCCGGCGCTCAACCCCCTCCTGGCCCCGCTGCCTCTGCCGAGCCCACTCTTTCCCTCCTCTCTCGGGTAACTTTCGGCCCAGGGGCCAGACTCAGGGGCTCCGTGTCTTCCCCGCCCCAGGTGACAGCTTCGCCGTGAGCGCCGCCTGGGCCCGGAAGGGCATCGAGGAGTGGATCGGGAGGCAGCGCTGTCCAGGCGGCAGCTCTGGACCCCGACAGCCGCAGGTGGCGGGCACCGTTGGCAGAGGAACCCGGGTACGATCCCCACCTACATTTTAGCCCCAGAGACGGGTCTCCTTACCCACCTCAACTTTTAGCACCCTCTTGGCACAGCTTCTAAGTCCAGAAAGTCCCTTTGCAGCTGCCCCTGCTCCACCAAAACCACTGGTACCCCCATGTCTTGGGGAATCTTAGAGGTGGCTCAGGTGTCAGTCTCCTGTCTGGCTGGGGGTAGAGGGCTGTCTGGGGAGAGAAAAGTCCTAGCTGGGGAGGTGGTGCGGGTCCAGTCTGTGGGGAAGCTTGTGTGTGCTGGAGGGATTTGGGGGCCTGCTCTGACTTCTACCTTGTTTCTGCGGTCAGCATTCAAAGGTAGATTTGGAGGGGCGTTGCTAGGAAGACAGGGAAGGCATCGAGGGGTGTCTGGGTTGGAGGGCGGGACTGTGCTGGCCTCCAAATGTATTCTAAGTGTCTGTGGCATTCATCAGTACCATCTGCCCAGGAACCCCAGTAGAAGAGGCTGTGATTAAGGTAGCAGAGCTTAGGGGGCACTGAGACCTGGTACCCCTTCACTTGGCCCACAGGGAGAGAGAGGGTCTCCTGCTGCTGCAGCCAGGGCCCACCCTGAGTTGGAGTTATTCCTGGGGGAGCAGTTGATGTGACAGGGAAGTGAGTGAGTCCAGCCCCAGCTCTTGGCCTGGGACTGGTGCTCACAGATGTCCTAGGAGCTCTGGAACTCTGCACGGGGCTTTCAGATGGTCTGCGTGGAACTCGAGCAAGCCAAGGATCAAAGGATGAATCAACTTTTTGATGTGACATTTAATTTTTTTTTTTTTTTAAACTTAGAGGGGAACAGACTGAGTCTCAGGTCTGGTTAGTTCTTTGGTCTTGTCCATGGGCTAGGGAGGGGCCTGTGGAGTTTTCAGATGTGTGTGGGGTGTGTGTGTGTATGTGTGTGTGTGTGTGTGTGTGTTTTGGGGCCGTGGCACCTGGGCTGGTTGCAGCTCAGTTGCAGGGGCCGGTGTTGGGAAGTGAGCCTGGGGATAAAGTCCCCTCTTGTGCACGTATGCAATAATCTCTGCATCTGGGAAAAGCCCCCATCTCCTCCTCCCACTGCCTTGCTTAGCTGGGGGGCTTTCTCTTCTCCATTTTTCTTCATCTCTTGGCTGGGCTGGAATTGGAGCTGCTGTCCCCCAGTAAAGGTCAAAACTGGGTGGGTGGGGGGCACTGCGGTTGAGGCCCTTTAGAAACAGAACTACAAACTTCCCTTTCTTCCCCCACCATTTATAGTTTTTGATCTACTTACTTATTTAAAGCCCAGTGAAAATGATCCGATTTAGCCATATGAACAAATGCATTTGCAGCTCAAGACAGAGGCCAACTGAGTGGATTTCCATTAATCAAGTTTTGGGTTTTTTCAGCCTGTTTATTTTTACAAAGTATTCCTGCAGAATGACATTTATTTGCAGTCCCCCCCCCCCTTTTTTTTTTCCTTTCCTCAACTGCCAGGCAGCTTGCTCCATGCTTTAGGGGAAACTTGAAATACAGCGAGGGCTTACTTCAATTGACTTTTATCTTCAAAGCCATAACGAATGTTACCCGCATGTTTTTGGTGGGTCTCCTTGGCATCCAGTCCTGGAGGATGGGAGGGAGGAGGAAGGAAAGAGAGGAAAACAAAAGTCTGTCGTTTTTAATTAAATAGTAGTATTCCTAGCAAGAGGAATGTGAGCCAGTAAAAGTTGCCATTGGGGGAAATGAGGGAGGGTGGGGAGGGGGCCCAGCTTAAGTCTGTGGCTTTGGTGAAGTCATGGAATTTTGTTGCCTGGTTTATTCCCCCAGCTGAGGACAGCATGGGGTGGTGCTTGCCCCCTCCCTTCCTCGCCCCCTCTCTCAGAGAAACACTGAGGGGTCATTAATGTTTGTTCAAAGCACTTTTGAAGATGTGAGACACAGAGCCAGCCGCGTGACATATGTTGGGTAGTGGAGGGTCAGCACTGCCATCCAAGGTATTAAGGGGAGGGAACCTCTGCTTCCTGGGGAGTTCTGCTTTGGTGACTGGGACCCGGACACTGGGGTTCCTTTTTTTTTTTTAAAGATTTTATTTATTTATTTGAGAGAGAGAGAATGAGAGACAGAGAGCACAAGAGGGAAGAGGATCAGAGGGAGAAGCAGACCCCCCGCCGAGCAGGGAGCCCGATGCGGGACTCGATCCCGGGACTCCAGGATCATGACCTGAGCTGAAGGCAGTCTCTTAACCAACTGAGCCACCCAGGTGCCCCGACACTGGGGTTCCTACCAGCCCTGGCCCAGCCACCGAATCTGCAGGGGGCGGGGGGGATGGCGAGCCCAACCTGGGAGAGGTCAGGGGAAGCGCAAGGTCGGGGGCTGCACGGTGGGGGTGTGTGCAGTGATTTCAGGTGGTACCTGGAGGAATGTTTGTTATCTTAATAGGCAAGCATTTCTGCTACCAGAAAAGATAGTAACTAGGACATAAAACCCATGATTTCACGGATAGTATCACTTAGGACGAAGCTAAATTGAAAGAGAGCGGTGAAAGTTGATTCCGAGCAAAATACTAAGTAGAAGTGGTCAAAACTGTGACTAGGGAAATGGAATGTCCAAAGTTTGGGAGACATGGAGGAATAGTGAATGAGACAGCAGTGGGCAACCTCCTGCCTCGTTTAGTTTCCCTGATTCCCAGTGGCGCAGAAAGGGTGGCAGCAGGTTCTTCCGTTAGATCATCAGGATGTAGGGTGTGGGCTCCAAGGTCTGCTGGATTCCAGGGGCTGGCAGAGGTCCCCCCACCAGCCCCAGGCCTGGCGTGGGGATGGTCTCTGTCTCCACTCCACGCGGCCTTTCACTAAGGTGGCTGGAAGCACATTAGTGGTTCACCCAACTAGCATTATTATTATTGCAATGAACATTATTATTTATTAAGTGCCTGTGTATGTCAAGCACTTTGCTTACATTGTCTTACTCCTCCTCATAACCCTATAAAGTTGCCAGCTGGCTGATGTGGACTCTGTCTTTCTCTCTTTCTGGAGCACTTTCTAGAAAACAGGGGCCATGAGTGGCAAAGGTCTATGCAAGAGCATCTGCCCGGGGGGTGCCTCCCTTACTCATTTCCAGAGAGGCAGCATGCTGACCAGCTGCTGAGTACTTTGGGAAGAGGCGGGTGGTGGGGCAGGCAGGAGCAGGAGGGGCCCCTGCTTGCCCTCTTCCTTCCTGGCCGGGCCTCAGTAGCTTTGTAAGCGTTTAGGGTGGGTCCCAGTTGCTTGGAAGGTCCTGGGACGGGAGAGGGTGATCTTGCTGGCGCTAACCTAAGCCTGCCATCCTGAGTACAAAAATAAATGAGGCCAGGCTCTGCCACTGTAGCTTGCCACCTTGTATAAGCTGTTTTACCTGAGCTCATCTGCAAAATGGGTATAATAACATTCTCATCCCTGGCCGGGTTATGGCATGTGACTCTTGGAAAAAGAGTTCAAAAGGGAGAAGGGTACCAGGAGGTTTGCTGAGGCACTGGTGGGGCAGAGATGGGAACGCGGATTAGGAATCCAGAAGTCTCCTCCCTCCCCTGCCCCACCATCCGTTGTAGATGCACTTGGATGGACAATGGGCTAAGGGCGAGGCTTCAAGGAATCATGAGCTCAGAGGAGAAAACTAATGAGAGATGGTGACGGGGCCAAGTACAGTGAGAGAACAATGACACGAACGATCTATAAGCCAGACAACAGTGCGCTAAACACTTAGAAGTTTAAATAAGCCTAATAATCTCAGAGAGATAAAGAAGGAGAGGTAAACACAAAACTAGCAGGCGGTTACAAAAGAACACCAATTGTGAATACCGGGTCTGGAAAACGTAATATAATATAATGGGTGAAAGAAAAAACTTGGTAGAGGGATGGAGCTGTGTAGCAGACACAGGAAGGCTGATGGTGAACCCCTGGACAAGCGGAGCCTGGGTGCACTGTGCTCCCGAGGTGTGTACCTGCGTGCGTGGACATGAATGTGTAGGACCAGCAATTCCTGGCCCCCCCACCCCCCCAACCCCGGGTTTGGCCCTTTTGTTCTTTTATGGCAGATCTGCCTTAAGAGGCAGGCCGAGAGCTGCGGTGCCGGCAAGCCTGTTTGTGGGTTGAAGGTGGCCGCCAGGCAGGCTGGTAATTTGATTAGGGGGCACCTAGTGCATTTTGATACTTGGGGAAGATGGGGAGGGCGCAGGCTGCGTCGGAGCCCGCGGGGCCGTGCGGGGCTGGGTGATGAGGTTGGAGGCTGGCTGTTGGCCCAGCTGCTGCCCCAGTTGCCGGATTCCAGGGGAATCACCCTTGAATGATACCAGTTGGCACAATTAAAAGGCCCCATGTTTTCACCATATGGAAAGCGTTAGGCCTCCTTACGTGCTTTCAAAGCTATGTGCCGGGAGGTAGACTTGACATTTGAGGTAAAGCATAAATTAAATATTTGGTGTTTTCAGAATTAAAAGATGATTTGCTTTGAGGCTGGGGGAGGTATCTGGGCCTCTGCTTGCTGGCATCTTTGGGTTTTCCATGGAGGGTCTCCTCTGCCCATGGCACCCAGGACCAGCTTCTTAGTCCCACCTGGCAGCTTTCTCTACCCCCGGGGGTGGGAGGTAGGGGGGAAGAATGGGGAGGCCTGAGCTGGGCAAAGTGCCAGGTGGGGCTTCTGGTTTCCAGTAGGGCTGGGTCCCTCAGGAGGGCAGGTGGTGGGCAAGGGTGTCATATTCTGAAGGCTTTAATGAATCTCTGTGATGTGGTCTCTGGGAGACTTCGAGGAGCATCTCTTCCTACCTTTGGAACTTTTCTTCTTTGGGAGAGAAGTTCCCCCAAGTCAGGGCCATGCGTGTTCTAGTCCCTGGAATTCAGGAACAGCCCCTGCACATTTGCGTTTTATACAGACTGTAATAAACCCCGGGAGAGGCTGAACCAGGAAGCAAGCATGGCATGTCTCCTGGGGTCCTAGAACTTGGGGGAATGGTGCATCCCCTCACCCAGTGGGGATAGCCGGAGTGAGCGGAGAGGGTGGGCCACGGCTGGGCAGAGAGGACTCCTAGCCCCGGGAAACTCCGGTACCACCCGCAGGGAACAAACTATCCCTATGAGGGCTTAAAACAGCTACACCGAACGTCAGCAATGAAAGAATCACTTTTTGAGAGGAATACATCTTCCTTGTGGTAGCCCCAGGGCACATGGTGGACACTCATGATGTATTTGCTGAATGAATGAATGAAGATAGATTAGGCCACCATCCCTGCCTCATTCTCTCCCAGATCCTCTTCCTCAGGCAGATGGAAGAGTGGGATCAGGCCTTTGCTTTCAGGTACTCAGCTATTAATTATGATCAATAATGAATTGTTATTCCTAAGAACTCCTTAGCTGGACCAGGTATCAAGGACACAGTGGTACATAAACGAGATGTGGTCCCTGCCCTCCCATGGCTTCCAATCTAATAAAGGAGACAAATCAGTACTTACAGGCACATTAATGGACAGTAGCACTCAGGAGAAGCTGCGTGAAGGTGGCATTGAAGCAGAGACCTGAGAGGCTGTGAGGAAGAGGGTATGGGAGGAGAGAGTTGGTATTCGTGCACGGAATAGCTGTGGGAGGCCCCAGGCTTGCCATGTCCCTGGGAACTGGGTGCTGGTTGCGCCGGGAGGGTGGACTCCGAGTGGCTTGCAGCCTGTGGGACCTGCAAAGCTCTCCTGGAGCTCAGGCTTTCTGAAAAGCCCTGCGCATTAGTGGCTTGTGGCATGTTCGAGCTACCTGTCCCCTGGACAGGTGTGCGGGGTGGAGGAGCAGGGGTGGGGGGTAGTCAGCTGCTGCCCCAGTCAGCAGCATGCGCCTTAGAGCCGATGGATGTGGCATGTCATGGACTTGGGGCCTTGGAGGCACAACTCCAGCTGTTTGGATGGATCACTGGCCCCTGCTTTCCTGTGGGGGGGGGGGGTCGACTGGAGGGCCAGAAGCCCAGCTGTGGTGGGATATGGGGGGCCTGAGGGGTGGGATTGGATTGGTTGCTCAAGGCAGAGAGAGGCACCCCAAGGACGAGGGGATAAGAGGCAGTGACAAGCCAACCCCAGAGAACCGTTGTGAGCCTGTGCCTGAGGGAAGAGGACCCCTTGCCTTGGTTTACCTGATGTGTCTGAGAAAAAGGAGTGCCAAGGGACCCTCTGGTCAAGGGGCCAGTGCCCACGAAGGGGTCTGCTAGCACTGGGAGCCAGGCACCCCACCCATCCCGGCTTGGGGGCTCTGTAGCCTCCCTCCCTGGCTGTGGGTTCACAGTGTGCTTTGGTTTAGAAACTTTTGGAATTTTTAGGTCGCTTGTTGGATTCCAAAGCAGGCGCTTCCGGCTGCCTCCCTGACTTCCCTTTCTTTTTCGCTCACACATGTTCTTTTTGTGGCTCTTGTCTCTCACAGACATTCTTTCTCTTCCTCTCGCTCACTCTCTCCCCCCACCCTCCCTTCCCCTCTCCTCCTCCCTCTCCCCCTCTCCCCGAGGAAGGAAAAAATTCAGACTCTCACAAACAAAATATCTGCCATTCCATCTGAGGGAGAACTGAGGCAGGAGCCCAGAATATCCTGGAAGAAACGCCAGAGAGAGCTGAAGGCCTCAGTTGTTTAATCTGGAAGGCGGTCTTTGATGTCACCGTGCTCCGTTTATCCTGGGAGGCTGCCTGCTTCTTTATGGCTGGCTTCAGATTCTTCGTATGAAGAATGGCCGAGAGCCCTCAGGGGCTGGGGGAAAAGCCTGATCACTCCCTGAAGGGCAGGCCTGAGGATGCTGCCCCTCTTGCCAAGCCCAGGTGGGGTGGAGAACCTTTTCCAAACAAGCATTTCCAGAGACATAAGTAATTCTTTGATAACGTCACGGGGAAGCAGAGGGGGCTGTTTATCCATGTAGGCAGCAGTCACAGGGCTTTGCGAGGAAGGCTCAGGTCCCTCCATGGGTCATCCCTAGCCCCAGAAAGGCGGCTCTGCCCACCCGGGTGTGCCCTGCGTGTGCGTTTGTTTAGAGGAATCGGTCTGGGCTTCACTTTCTGTACTTGCTGAGCCATGTGGGCAGCACCCTGTGTGCGTGGCATTGTGTGTGGCTGATGCCTTTCAGAGGACCCCAGGGTCCCAGAGGGGGGCTTCACAGTGGTGTGGCATCTCCTCCCTTCTCTGGGCCTCGGGTTTTTCCAGCTGAGAAGTAGGATAAAATCACTTATTATAACTTAGCAACTAATGCATTTTATTCAAGTCCACAGATAGTCCTTCCTGCATCAGTGTGAGAGATGTTGAGTACCTATTTTAGGCCAGGTATCCATTTACTCTGCCAGTAGAGCATGCCACTTGTGTTCATGGAGTTTATGCTCTAGTAGGAAAATAGAAGTATTTTTAAAAACAAAGGACACAATTTAAGTTGTGATATGTAGCTCAAAGGAGGAGTACTGGGGTGCTTTGAGAACACTGAATGGGGTTCAGACCCCATCTGGGTGGCTGTGCATTCCACAGATATTTGCGTGTGCTTAGGATGGTGTGGAAACTAGGAAGCATACGGCCTCACCGAACTTAGAGTTTAGTGGGACTAAACGTTCATCTTTGCCTCTCATCCGTTTTTCTTATCTTATTGCATTGGTTAGACTCTCCCATACTATTTAATAATAGTTGGTTGCTTATCTAGTTAAGAAAGCTTTCTTCAACCCCAGGCTTGCTACTATTTTTGAAACCGGGAATAATTACTGAATTTTGTCAAATGCTGTTGGGCTGTTGTCATCCTTTGCTAATGTAACAAATGATTATGTGCATGATCGACATCACTAGATTTCCTAGTGTTCAACTTTCTTTGTATTCCTAAACACCATCCTTCTTCATCATGAGACATTGCTATTTTAAAATGTTGCTGTATTTGATTTGCTAATCTTTCGCTTTGGATTTTTGCATCAATATTCATGTTAGATTGGCTCATAATTTAGGAAGGTGGACACTGAGCAATGAAGACAATGTTAGGGGAATGCTGGAGGACACTCTGGGGGCTCTGACAGTCTAGAGCAGGGGGTGCCAACTGGCCTTGGGTCAGAGGTGGTCTTGGAGGAGCTGTGATTTCAGCCCAAAGGTGAGTTGGGGAAGGGGTGGTGGGGAGCAAGGCAGGGGGAGGGGGGGGTGTGTAATGGCACCATGAGTGTCTGCTAGGTGGACTAGCAGTGTGTGAGAAAGCCCTGTAGTGAAAGGGGCAGTTTGTTTGAGATGCTGATTGAAGTTCATTTGGCCGAGGAGGGGTCACAGTCTGGGCTTGGGGGCCTTCTCAGCCATGTTATGGACCTTGGTCTTTGTCTAGAGGGAAGATGAGTGGCAAGCCCTATGTGAGGGGCCAGCAGGGCAGAAGTGGGGGAGCTCTCATGCCCAGAAAGAAGGAATGTGGGGACGGGCTCTCAGTTGTAAAAATACTCTGGAGGATAAAGAGGAATCAAGTAACTATGTCTTCTGGGCTCAGTGAGAGATTCTGGAATGTCTGCATCAATCCAGGCACAGCACTTGACTCTTGGGGGTCACCCGGGGGGCCCTTGAGGAGGCTACCAGCAGATGAAGGACCCAGAGAAGGAGAACAGGACATAAGGCAGCATAGTGTGATGGTTAAAGAGTAAGGACTCTGGAGCCCGATATCCTGGGTTCGAATCCTGGCGGCACCATTTTCTGACTGTGGGACCTTGGGCATAGTATCTAATCTCTGTGTCAGCCAGGGCCCTGTACTCTAGACAGTTTAAACTAATGGAAGCTAACTTGTGAAGCTGTGGGAAGGGTTACAGCACCTTCACGGGGTGTTGAGGCACCCATGGAGTGCTTGGCCCCTGGCAAAGGCAGGGGGGTGTTACCATCCCAGGGCAGAAAGGGCAGGGGAGGAAATGTTGGGTATTTTAGATTCGGATCCCTGTAGAAACCACAGCTGAGGCAGGGAAAAAGCCAGGCAGGAGCTCTAGATATGGAAGATGAACCATAGTCAGAGACACAGTGCAGAGGGAGTCGGGGGTGGAGAGACATACCCCAACCTCTCTCTGCTTGCATCCTCGGGTTTCCTGCCAGGGCCTCCCATTGGCCTAAGCTGGAAGCCAGAGACCAGGAAGCTTCAGCAAATTGGTCTAAGGGGGTCAGCTTCCCGGGGCACAGAGCAGCATAGAGGAGGGCGGGGAATGGATGGGGGTGGGGAGGCCAATAGAAGAATCAACTCTGGGCCTCGGTTCCCTCATCTGTAAAGCGGGGGTGGTAATGGGACCTGCTTCACAAGGTGGTTGTGGGGATTCAAACTGTAAAATGGTTATAACTGCCTGGCACAGAAGTGCGTGCTCAGTACAAGTGAACTATTAAGGTTATAAAGCCACAAGAGACACCAGGCTATGGAGATTTGGGGAGGACTTCTTGAAGGAGGTGGTGTGTGAGGAGGCTCTGAAGGATGGTCAGAGTTTAAAGGGCCAGGGAAGTCATATTAAGGAACGTAGTGGGCTGGGTGGGAGACACACAGGAGGGGTGGGGACTGGGGGCCCCTGGGGGCACACGTCCTGTCTCAAGGGGGCATCCCCGCTCAGCCCCAGCCAGTGGTTGCCGAGTGGGAACGTGGCCCTGGTGTTGCCACATCTGATCATTAAGAGAATCCAGCCATCTGGATTTTTATGTGAAATCATTCTAATTAAAAGAAAAATTGTCATCAACCAAATAACACTTTTAGAAAATACTTTCTTTGGGTGGACCCAGGCAGCTCGGTTTGGCCTGTTGTGCCCTGGCTTGTGAGATGAGATTTTGGTGGGGGACGAGTGTGTCAGTGGTAATAGTACATACACGTGAGTACGAAAGCGGCCTCATGCTTTACGTGCGGTTTTTCCGTGTGTTGTTCCCCCATGTTGTGCGGATGAGAGACGGGCTCAGCAAATGGAAGTGTCAGGCCCAGCTAGGGAGAGCCAGACTCAGGCTGCCTCTGAGCAGAGGGAGCAGCCCCAGGGAAGCCTGGGGGCTGGGAAGTCAGGGACAGCATTTTTCGGTTGGGCAGGACACTGTGGGAGGGGCAGGTGGGGTAAACAGGGAGAGATGTGGGTTGGGCCACTTTGTGGACAGCACTCGTCCATACTTCGAGCTTGCATCTAGCATCTTGCATCGGTTCTCTTAACCTCCGTTAGACCCGCCTTTGGGTTCGGGCCCCGTTGTGCTGAGGCCCCCGTGTGCACACAGAGCAGGTGTCAGAGGCGTGGCTTAAGGAATCAGACTTCCTGGGTCTGACTCCTGACTCCCAGCTGCATGTCTCCCCAGCTGGGGGGCTCCTCTCTGATCCTCAGTTTCCACATCTGTGGAATGGGTAGAATCTTGGTTCCTAGCTCATGGAGTGTTCTCAGTGGGAAATGAGTTCCTCTCAGCCAATCAGGGAGAGTAAAGCAGATGTCTCTCCTCTTACAGCTTGCTAATGATCAGCCAGATGCATGCTAAACGTGATGAGGAAAAGAGCAGGCTGTGGTGGGAGAGTAAGGGAGGTTCGACTGTGGACTGGGGTGTGACATTTAAGTTGCTGCGACCCAAAGAATAAGTAGCCGGCTAAGGAAAGGGACATCTCAGACAGAGGGAAGTGCAAAGTCTGTGATCAGTGCAGAAAATCTTCAACTGCCTCCTGAGTGTCTGACCCAAGACCGGACTCCAGGCTCTGAGATGTTAGGACGGAAAAGCATATTCCAGCAGAGGCGGGTAGGCATTGCCTGGGGTTGGGCGGAGAGAGGGGGGTCTGGTATATGTCACAATCCACCACGAGTCCTGGTCCACCCACTGCAGGTGATTTGATTTTTTTAGTGATGTCTGCCCACTCTCCTTTCTGGCTGGATGGGAGGTAAGGGGAGAAGGCATGGAGCTGATTGGCTGGCCCGCCATGTGCTGCCCAAACCCCCTGGCCTTGAGTACTGATCTGGGGCCCCAAAGAGGCCAGGGCAGAGCATAAAGGGGCCCTGTTAGCAGGGCTGGCCTGGCAACCCTCAGGCCACAGGTGAGGGCTGGGGAAGACCAGAGCCTCCCAAATGGGCTCAGGCCCAAGGGTGTTTTTCTAATTCCAGAAGGCCACGCAGGCTGGCAGGCCCCGCACACAGAGGCATGGGCTTGCGGTGGCCCCACTGAGTGGGTTTGGGACTGCTGCTTTGGGGTGCCATGGCCATGCCCCACCTGGCTTCCCGAGGGAGCCTTGTTGCAGGACAGTTTTTGACCTTGACCCTGTTACTTTACTCGTCTTTCCCCCAGTGATCTAGAGAGACTTCAAAAGCAAAAAGATGATGAAGAAAATGCTACAGACCAAGAATGAAGTTGTGTTTTCAATGGGCACTGGGAGACGCCTTTATTCCCCTGCCCTGGATATTCAAAGGAGCCTGGTACCTCGATCGGTCTTGTTCGTGCCTCGTTCGGTCTTGTTCGTGCCTTGTTTTTCAGTGTTCTATGGCTGCAGCCTCAGTGTGGCTACTAAGTGTCCACTCTGTTCCGCGCCCCACGCCGAGCCATCTGCAGCACGCCAGGCCCTGAGCCACGTGTGGCCCATACTGCTCAGCGCTCGCAGCACCGTTAGAAGGCAGGTGCTCTTACTATCCTCCTTTTACCACTGGAGAAACTAAGGCACTAAAGGAGTCTACCTCCTTGCCCAAAGTCACTTGACTTGGAAGTAGAATCTTGCTCCAGCAAGATTCAAATTCAGGTTAATCTGATTTTAGAGTTGTCTTCCATCATTATAGATGAGATTTTTTTTTTTTTCCACCTTCAACCATATGTTTTAATCCCATTCGTCACTCATGAAATCAATTTAGTGACCGTCATTAAAAAAAAAAAAGAAGTAGAATAAAAACGAGAGAGGACATTGCCTAAAGTAAGAGGAAATATTGCTTTGCGTGACTTTTTGCTTAGTTTATAGGCATGGATATTCATGTCTATAGATAATAGATTGATCAGTCTAGATCTATGGATATCTACCTACACATCTGTACCCAAATCCGTATATATAGAGGCCCATTCTAAAATGTAATTCTTACTGCGGGTTGAGGTGTTGGAAAACACTGATGTTTGGTTATCAGTGCAGGCTCTGAGCCTGAATGCTTGCTTTCAAACCCCAGCTCTGCTGCTCACTAGCTGTGTGACCTTGGGCAAGTTCCCTAACCTCTCTGTGCCGAAGTTTTCTTTCTTAACCTCAGGGCCTTTTGGTTTGTTGACTATTTGGTCACGACAGATTCTCCCAGGATGGCTGGGGGTGCTTTCTTGCCCACCTACTCCCTTTGCTTTGGGCATGAAGAGAATGAGGAGTCCTTTGTGTGTCCCCAAGCCCTCTCACTTGAGAACCAACCTCTGAGCAGCAACTGCCTCCTGGAAAAACACGTGGCTGAATCTTTGGGGACTGGACAGAGTACTGTGTTGGGTATCCTGAGCTGGGGGTGGCCCCGGCTTGGCTATTAGGTAGCTAATGTGACCTCTCGTGGCCTTCGCCTCTGCATCTCCAGATACACTGAAGAAAAGGAGGGTGCTTGGGTTCTCTTTTGCTGTGTAACAAATTACTCCAAAATTTAGTGACTTAATTCTTTTATGATTTGCTTAACATTATGCAATTTGGGTTGGGCTTGGCAGGGGCAACTTGTCTGTGGCTTCACGTGGCATAGCTGGCGTGGCTCGAACAGCCAGGGGCCAAGAGTTCCACTTGGGGAACTGGGGAACCCCCAGCCTGGGGCCTCGGTCCTCTTCCACGCGGCCTCATCACATGGTTAACTTGGGCCGCCTCAGAGTATGGTGGTCTCAGGGTAAGCTGGCTCCCTACTTGGTGGCTGCCTTCCTGGGAGTGCAGAAGTGGAAACTGCCAGGCCTCCTGAAGGCTTAGGCCTGGAATTGGCAATGCCACATTCTCAATGTTAAAGCAGGTCACAAGTCGAGGCCAGGTTCAGGGGAAGGGACTACACGGGGGCATAAATACCGGGAGGTGGCATTTATTGGGCGCCATCAAGGTAGTCTAGCAGAGAGGATGGCCTCCTGGAGAGAACCTGCGGCTGAGTCGGAAAAGGGGCTGCAAGGTGTCCGATGCATATGGGATCCTGGTGCTTACAGCGGGATGTGGCAGGAGTTGTCTTGGTGGGATGACAGCAAAGGCGGGACGGGCCTGCGTCATGAAGGGACTGAGGGAGCCTTGCAAATATGTGCTCTGCTCACGTGTAGGAACATCCACGGCTGCATTATTTGGAAGAATGAAAAATGTGTAACAACTCAAATATCCATCACTAGGAGACAGCTAACAAACATGGGGTGGCCGTGTCTCGAATCTCTCTGTGACTTGTGAAACCAGGGCGAGTGAGGGTGGGCAGTGGGCTGACGGGAAGGAGGCCCTGAAATGCTATTGAATGAGCAAAGCGAGAGCAAAACAGAAGTATAACGTGGTCCCGGTTTTTTGCAGGATACAAAAGTCTATTCAGGCCCATGTCTATATATTTGCAGGTGCACAGAGAAAGATCTGGAAGGATACACTGTCAAAGGCTGCTTCCCTGAGGATTGGAGTGGTGGGAGGTGGTGAGGAGAGAAGGAGTTTCACTTTTCACATTAGATGTTTCTACATTGTTTGACTTTTTTTTTTCCCCCGTCCAATGAGCATGGATACTTTTGTATTTTTCAAAAAGCCCATAGGTTTTAGAAGAGAATGAGAGATGAGAAGTGGATCGCGTGTGCAGGAGATCTATGGAAAGGCTTTGCTGGAGGGGGTGGAGAGAGAAGACAGTGGCTGGAGGGGGGTGTGGGGGTGGGGAAGGGCACAGGGTACAGCGAGGACCACCTGCATCAGAACCTCCCGCGTGCTGTCTCAGATGCAGAGCCCTTGGGGGCCCTCTCCCCCCGGGATGCTCTCTAATTGGAGCTCTCTGTATTGGGTGATGCCTGTCCTGCCTGGACACTTTGGAAAGGCTGTCGGGGAGGGGCCGGAAGGTGAGGGCTGAGGCAGGGACGGCGCTGCCCACGGGAGCGGCCCCGTGGAGAAGCCGGCGCAGTCCCTGACTCACGATCAGCTCAGTCAATGGTTCTGTCTGCTTCGGTGCATTTCCCCGTGGCTGTGGCGTCTTAAACCTACAAGTGGATTTCGATCTTTACTGACAGTTGTGGATACCTGGCCTTTCTTTCAAGACCTGCCAGGACTCTCGTTTTGTAACCGGAAGGAAGGAGACGTTAAAAGGACCTCGAGACGAGCGCTGTCCGAGAGAACTTTCTGTGATGATGACAATGCTCTGTGTCCGCACTGTCCAACAGGGGCATCATTAGCCGCCTGTGGCTCTTGAGCACTTGGGATGTGGCCTCTGGGACTGAGGAACTGCCTCATGGGTTGCACAGCTCTGGACCAACGGGAAAGATCCAGTGCTGTGACGCATCAGGCTAACCCCCATCCTGAGCGGGACATAACTCAAGGGAGTTATCTGCAGCAGGTGCTGGTGGAAAGCCCTGGTGAAACCCTTCTTGGGGTCTTTCCAGACCCCGCTCCTTGGAGGCATGACTTCCCTCCAGCTTGGAGGCAGGCAGCCCCACCGGCCACCGCTATGTCAGTGATGGGAAGGATCGTGGGGTCCTTCCAGGGGGGTGGCTTGGAGCACCTTCTCCTGGTGTCACAGATCAGGCCTTCCCAGCCTTCTTAACCTTGGGAGGGGCCTGCTTGCCATCTTGCTTCTGGGGTTCTTGGGTGAGGACCTGTCCCTTTGGCCCTGAACTTGGAGGCACAACCCGCTCCTGGGCCAGCTTTTCTCCAGGAGGAAGAGCCAGGGCTTTATGGTCTGCAAAGCCCTCCTTTGGTCAGGCATTTAATACTTAGAGAAAGCTGGCCAGGGCCAGCACTAATACGATGGGGGAACAGAGGCCGGATGGCAGAGTCCACGGGGCCAGTTCTGTGTGGCTCACCACGGCATCCTCGGGGACTTTTGCACAGCTCGGCACATGGCAGGTGCTCAAGGAACACTTGCCGCGTAGCTGGGGCTGAGAGGGGCTAGCAGCTTGGTCCGTGGGCGCGTGACCCCAGAGGAGCAGGAAGTCAGGTCCTGTCCCTCCACTCCCTAAGCCCTCAAAGAGAGCCTCTTCTCGGTCTCCCCTGCCTTTTCTTTCTTTCTTTCTTTTTTTTTTTTAAAGATTTTATTTATTTATTTGAGACAGAGAGAATGAGAGAGAGAGAGCATGAGAGGGAGGAGGGTCAGAGGGAGAAGCAGACTCCCCGCTGAGCAGGGAGCCCGATGCGGGACTCGATCCCGGGACTCCAGGATCACGACCTGAGCCGAAGGCAGTCGCTTAACCAACTGAGCCACCCAGGCGCCCGACCTCCCCACTTCTTTCAGAACTGAATTCAAACTCCCTTGCCCTTCACAGTGGGGTTCCAACCTGCTCTTCCAGCCCTCTCTCCTTTAACCAGACACCCCATCCCCTCAGCGAACACCTGCTTGTTAATGTGTTCTCTAATTGTAAAAGTGATAGGCATTTATTATATAAAACTTGGAAATACAGAAAAGTATAAACAAAATAAAAATCATTCATAAACCTGTCACCTGATAGATAGCCACAGTAAACATTTGGGATATTTCCTTCAAATCTTTCTTCTATTAATGTCTATGTTTTTGCATTTTCTTTCCTTTTTTTCAAATTAAAAAAAATTTTTTTTAAGATTTTATTTATTTATTTGACAGAGGGAGACACAGCAAGAGAGAGGGAACACAAGCAGGGGGAGCGGGAGAGGGAGAAGCAGGCTTCCTGCTGAGCAAGGAGCCTGATGTGGGGCTCGATCCCAGGACCCCGGGATCATGACCTGAGCCGAAGGCAGACGCTTAACAACTGAGCCACCCAGGCACCCTTTCCTTTTTTTTTTTTTTTAATTTATTTGTTTATTTGAGAGAGAGAGAGCTCGAACATACGAGGGTGCGGAGAGGCAGAGGGAGAGAGAGAACCTCAAGCAGATTCCTCGCTGACTGTGGAGCCCGACATGGGGTTTGATCCCATGACCCTGAGATCAGGACCTGAGCTGAAATCAAGAGTCAGTCCAACTGACTGAGCCACCCAGGGGCCCCTATGTTTTTGCATTTTCATTTCAAGATTCAATTCATACATATTTACAGATTAGTAAGTGACTTTTGTTCCCAGGTAAACATTATATTGTAGACATTTTTAAAAAAATTTTTTTTCTTAAGATTTTATTTATTTGCTGCAAGAGAGACAATGAGAGACAGAGAGCATGAGAGGGAGGAGGGTCAGAGGGAGAAGCAGACTCCCTGCTGAGCAGGGAGCCCGATGCGGGACTCGATCCAGGGACTCCAGGATCATGACCTGAGCCGAAGGCAGTCGCTTAACCAACTGAGCCACCCAGGCGCCCTCCTCTGCCTTTTCAAAAGGGTCCTCACCTTTCTCCTTTTCGTAAATGAAGTAATGCACGGTAAAAAATAAAAATAAAGACATTCAAAATAGTACTAAAGGTTATGTAAAGAAAAGGAAGCCTCCTTGCCACACTGCCGCTGGCCTCCCAGCGCCCCTCTCCCCGGGCACCTGCTGTTTCTGGTTCTTCCGGTGCATCCCGCCTTGCTCTGTGGGTATGTGCACCCTTATCCCCGCTCAGACAGCAGGAGCCCTCTAGGCCAATTGGACTGGTATCTGTAGGTTAATTGAAAATGGATTTGAGGTGGGGAATCATGAAAAAGTGATAGAGACTTTGTGTTCCCTTCAGTCATAATCTGGTTCTGCATCTTGCTTTGTTAACAGTGCATCTTGGAAATCAGTCCTTATCAGTACATTGAATCTTACTGCCTTTCAAGGCTCTCAAGCCTTCCATTCTAAGGATGGACCATAATTGACTGCACTGATTCCCTATTGTTGGGCAGCGAGGTGACTTTGGGCCTTGTGCCTCTAGTCTACCCTAGATCAACGGTGTACATTTCTATAGCTCTTCTTCTGCATGCATACCCCAGCTCCAGCACACACGGCACACCCTGATGTCATCTCCAGGGGTGGTTCTACTGCTTTTCTGGCAAAGCCAGAGTTTCTCCCCTGGCCTGGTGTCTGCAGAATGCGGGAGGGCTGTGGGTTCAGGCTGGGTGTTGTGGTTAAGTAAGTGCGACCTTTCTTGGTGTGGATTAGTCAGGATCCCTTGGGTTTTCAACCCATCCCCACTGTTTCATACAAAGGCGTGTTATTGGCCTGTATCACCGGCAAGTTCCGAGGGTGAATTGAATTCAGGTACGCTGGATCCCAGAGCTCCAACTCCATCCCAGGCCGGCGGTCTGTGCCTTCAGCTCTGCTTTCTTTGGGGTTGGCTTTGTTTTCAGGCACAGGCTCTCCCCAGGTGGTGGCTGCTTGGCACCCAGTGGTCCGGACTGCTGTTCCAGCCTGGAAGGGAGTGGTTTAGCCAGATCCCAAGCTGAGCTGCCATCGTTTTGACTTGGGTCACGTGCCCATCACAGAACAAATCCCTCCGCTTCTGATGGTCCTGGGTCAACATGGTCATCCTGGAGTGGGGCTGGGATCAGTTCCAAACCTCAAGGGGCTTCAGGGGAGAGGGTGGGCAGTTCCCCAGAGAAAAAGCACCTGTGAGGAGAAAGCTGCAGAAGGCACACTGGAGGGAGGGGGCCAGCATCTGTGTCCTCCCTGGCCCCTGGGGTTCAACTCACTGACTGTGGCTCCTGTCAGCAGCTGGTGGATGTGGGTGGGGACAGCGCAGCCGACAGTCAGCTGACTCTCTAGGGACAGCCACTCCTTGCCACTGGATCTCAGAAGAGCCCTGGTGGTTTGTCCCCTCCTCCACGCAGCCCACATGGGTCACAGCCTTCCTTTCAAGCTCCTAGCTTCTTAGTGATGATGATCTTAACCTTCAGGGAGTAGATAACAAGACCCTTTTGGGAATCTGCTAAATCTGATGGTGTCCTTCTCTTCAACTAAAGGCTCTCATGCCTTTAACTCCAGTTTCAGGGCACCCATTAGCTTCCCAGTTAAGAACCTCTGCCTTATTTTGTATGGCTTTTTTGTTTTGTTTTGTTTTTTTGAAGATTTCATTTATTTGACACAGAGAGAGAGACAGCAAGAGAGGGAACACAAGCAGGGGGAGCAGGAAAGGGAGAAGCAGGCTCCCCGCCGAGCAGGGAGCCCGATGCGAGGCTCGATCCCAGGACCCCGGGATCATGACCTGAGCCGAAGGCAGATGCTTAACGACTGAGCCACCCGGCTTTTTTGTTTTTAACTTCATTATCATTATTATTATTTCCCACGTGGATCTTCTTCTAATTCCAGGGGCCACAGATCTTTGGGCCTGGCCTTTGGATGTGGGTTTATAGGGAACCATGTTGACTGTATTGACGTTGGGTCTTAATTTCGTCACTTGTAAAGTGAGAAAAAAGAAGTACCCACCTCTCGGAGTTGTTTCGAGGATTAAAGGAAATAGTGCATGGAGCAACTTAAGGCTTAGCATGCAGTAAGCACTCAGTAAACATGCTCGGTAGCTCAGTAAGGCCTCCAGAGCTGCTGGTAGGTTCTGGAAGATGCCCGGGAAACTCACTCACATCTCTTGGGGGCCCAACACAGCACCTGGAAGGGGCTTGGTTTCTGTCTGGTGGACGAAGAAGTTCAGAGAGAACATCTTTGTTTGCTGAGGAGTTGCTGGGGCGATTCACCTCTATTTCCATTTGGGAAAACTAAGGCCCAGGAGGCTCCCGTGACTCATGCAGGTGTCTTGGGGTTAGTTTGGGGTGATCGTGGGTACCTTTACGTTCTGATCTTCGGACACCCCTCACTTATTTTCACAACCGTGTCTCCTGTCTGGCCAAGGACGGGTCATAGGTGACGGCTCACCTGTGCGTTCCGGGGCTTGAAGGAGTTCCCCGATCTCAGCGAAGCCCCAGCTGGGGGCTCCGCTGCCAGCCGGGCTGGACACCAGGTCTGAGGTGGTGGGTATTGTTCTGTAGAAACGCGAACTGGTGCTCTGCTTTGAGAGTATTAAGACACAAAGTCCCTGTGGTTAACAGCAAATTAATCACAGTGTTAAGGAGGGAACGTCTGGGTAGACATGACTTCATGAGCTTGTCATATAGTCTGCCCCTGCCATGTTTTGCTCTCCAAGATTTTTGACTTTCAGAGAAGGAACCACAGATAGAGTTTCCCAGTTTTACAGAAATATTTTTACTGGGCAGAAGATTGCTTTATGGTGAGAGCCAGTTATTTCAGGAGACAAGCAAAGAGCCCTTTATTCTCCTGTTCTGTGGGAGGAAAATATTATGCTAGGAAGCCCGCTTCTCCGACAGGCCGTGTGAGGGGCTGGGCTGCATTCATGGAATTGGGAGTGAGTGACAGAGATGGTGCAGGGGTCTGGGGGGCTCCCGGGCATGCACCCACCTTCTCTTAACCCTCCTCTGGGGATTTTGGGCTTGTTACACAGGCAGAAGGAAGCCTAAAGTCACAGAGCAGGGAAGGGCAGTGGTCAGAGCTGGATTTTGGGCCTGGGGGTGCGTGGCAGAGAGGGGGAGACCGTGGGGTGGCATGCCAGTGTGTGAGGCCCCGGGCTGGAGAGAAGTAGGCCTAGGTCAGAGCGGTCCGTGCCATCAACCAGGCGTGTGACTCTGGGTCCCGTGTAACCTGGGCTTGTGAGGATGAAGTGGGACTACCCAGGCTCAGCATTTCCTCGTTTACTGGATCCGTGGTGTCCACGGTGATGACTTGAGGCAGGGAGACCGGCCTTCCTCCAGTCCACATTCCAGAAGCCGCTCATCATGCCACTTCCTTTGCTATAGTGCTCTCAAGTGCAGCAGGCCCCGAACAGAGACTCCTGGTCTGATAGTGCAGTCGTGAGGGATTTGAGATCTGGGCCACCCCAGCCCATTGGAGATTTATGGGCCTCATTCCTTGAGCTGGTCAGTATTTCAGTTCATGGAAGGGACTGTTCTCACCTGGAAATCAGGGGAGACGATGTTGGCTTGATCGTACTCAAGGAGGATGGGTTTGACCTTTGTGGATGGAGACTTTGTTCTCCCCTTCCCCCCTCGATGTGGAAGAAGAACGCCTGCCAAAAGTTTTGTTTGTGTCTGGGGCAGTCATGCGCCTGATAAGGAGACAGCATCCTTGCCCCTTTCTTGCTGCTGACCATCATCCCTTTTAAGTTGGGCGGTTGGAGAGGGTTGATTGATGTCGTTCTCTTCCTCACCTCCCTTTCGTTATTTAGAATGTGAGGGAGAGTTTATCTTGTTCTCCAGGAGATCTATTGGTTTGGCTTTGGAATGGCATCCAAGTTTACAGAATGGAGTCTGGTGCCCAGAGCCTTCTGGTAAATATTTTGGGAAGTTGGATTCCACTGGCATTATGGCCCGTGGGTTTGGGCATTGGGTGCTTTTCCATGGCTAGATGATTGGACGTGGACCCTTCTCATGCAGTGCCTCACGCACGGGTACGTGCTGCGACATCTCAGTGCCCAGAATCTCTGCCTCTTAAAGGCTCAAGGTGCTGTGCCTTCTGCTAGGAATCCTCACATTGCTCATTCACTCCCTGCAGATACACCCGGTCCTTCTTTATCCTTGACACCCTTGTGTCCTTCTTCCTTCCCATGAAACCTCCATCATTCATTCATTAACCCCACCCCTCCCAAAGCCATTCTCCGAGTCTGCCCCCTTCTTTCCTAAAAGCCTTCCTGTCGCTTTGCTGACACCTCCTGTGTCCCGACCTGGGTTAGCCAAGTCCCATAGATGGGCCCTGGGCAAGACCCATATGCTCTCCAGCCTCAGTTTCTTCATCCATAAAAGGGGCTGGAAATAACAGGACTCCCTCCCCCCTCTTCTAGGGTGAGCATGAGGACCATCAGGAAATGGATGGGAAGCCTCAAGGCCATGTGTACAGAAGAGTCTGGCACGTTTTTCACTCCCCTCCGCTCCCCAATTTAGATTATAAGCTGCCCAGGTAGAAGCCAGTTCTTACTCCTGTTTGTGGCTCCTTGAAAGCATCTTAGCATGTCTCATCCACAGTACGCCCTGAGAACATAGTAAGTGGAACCCACTGGCTAGGAGGGGGAGTGAGTGACAGAGATGGTGCAGGGGTCTGGGTTCCTTGGATGGAGAAAATCTCTCAAACTTAATTTTTAAGGTTCTGGGAAAGAGAAACAATATTGCTTCAGCAGGGTGGTTAGAATGCTGCCCACTATGGTAGCCGTGAGCTTTACACGGCTGTTGAGCATTTGAAATACGGCTGGGCTGGATTGTGACTACTGCGCAGATTTCAAAGGCTTAGTATGATAACAAAGGATGTAGAATTTCTCATGAACAATTTTTACATTGATGACGTATAATGATAATACTTAGAAAGGGCAATTTTTAGATGCATTGGCTAAATTACGTTATTAAAATTTCTTTAATGCGGCTGCTAGAAAATTTTAAACTACAAATATGGCTTGCATTTCCTATTGAGCAGCTTTGGTCTAGATGCTAGACCATTCTCGGGCACCTGGGTGGCTCAGTTGGTTAAGCGACTGCCTTCGGCTCAGGTCATGATCCTGGAGTCCTGGGATCGAGTCCCGCATCGGGCTCCCTGCTAGGCAGGGAGTCTGCTTTGCCCTCTGACCCTATCCCCTCTCTTGTGTTCTCTCTCATTCTCTCTCTCTCAAATAAATAAATAAAATCTTAAAAAAAAAAAAAAAGATTTAGATGCTAGACCATTCTCGATGATGATATTGTCCCCAAGTAGGCAAAAGTTGGTTCTTGGGGCCATGGGGGGGGCAGGGGCAAAAAGTTCTTATTCATTTTAGGAATGAAGCACAAATATACATATTGGTCTACATAAATAGTTACACAGAATATTTGTGGTATTAAAGTTTCAAGTGATTGGGAAAAAAAAGTTTAAGTAGGCTCTGTGTGGGGCAGGGGGCAGATAACAAGGCCTGAGAAACTCTGCTCCAGGGACAGTCAGACCTGAGTCACATGCTGGCTCTGCCTCCTATTAGCTGTGTGACCTTGGGCGAGTTCCTTAACCTCTCTGTGCCTCTATTTCCTCATCTGTAAAATGGGAGGAGAAATGGTCCTTATCCTGCAGAGCTGTTGTGTAGATTAAAGGTGAAACACTTTGCTCAGTACCTGATAAACAGGGCAGTTATTATTGTTAACTCTTATTCGTATGTGATAAGCGAGGCCAACTCACAGAGTGACGGTAACGCCTGTTCGCCCAATTTTCCATCTGGAATCCCTGGGAAGACCTTAACGTCTGCAGAGCACTTTGTACATGGCACGGACATGTGGCTGGAGGGTATTTGAGCACTGGGTGCCCCCATCCCCAATCATGCTAGTGGTGGGCCAGGCACTGGGTGGGGGGGGTCCACACTGAGGTCCGTTCATCAGTGGCCTTTGCCGGGCTCGTGGCAGAGGGGCTCGGGGTGTCCAGCTGTCAGGGTGGGGCTGGGCCAGGGCTGTGCTGGGCATCTCCTCCCTGGGGCCGCCTTCAAAGGGAGAGCCTGCAGGAAGGTGGAGGGGGGAGGAGGGGCTGCCCCATTGACTGCCCGACACAGACAATTGGATTAAAGGTCCCTTTCAAGGTCTTAGAAATTGTTAGTGACATGGACCCTGGCCTGGGGACTGCTGCCTTTTAATAACAAAACCAGATTCCCTCTTCTGAGATCACCACTGAGAGGCACAGATGCCGGGCCGTGCCTTCTGTATGAGGAGGTGGTGAGCGAGGCTGCTGGGCCGCACGGCTAGGGTGAGGAAGACCTGCTGGGCGCTCAGCCCGCTGGACAGCCCCCAACCCCAGAGTCTCCACACATGGTGGCTTTGGGGGGGCAAGTGGGGGTCTTGGGGGTTTCAGGTGATCCGGAGACCTTGGGTGCCCACTGCTTGACACCTGCTCTTGATTCCACTCACACACCCAAACATAACCCGTCCCAAACAGCTCTCTCCATCTTCCTGGGAAACCCATGACCGGCCCTCCACTCCCCTGTTGCTCCATTTGGAAGCTGGAGGTCATTCCCGGCTCTTCCTCTCAACCCTCTCAACTGAATAGCCGGCAGATGGGACAACTTTTGTCAATTCTGTGACCAAACACCTCTTCGATTTGTCTGCTGCCTCGTCGCTGTCCCTGTCTGGTCGAGGCCACAATCATATCCCTCCTGGAGGGTTCCAAAGCCTCTGATGTTACCTTCTGTCATTCAGCCAGGCTGACCTTACAGGACACATTGGAATTTTACAGAATCGTGCCCCTCTTTAAATCCCTACTGTGCTTTTCTGCAGCCTTTAGAAGAATGTCAAATCCTTCCTATAGTCTACAAGACTGAGTACGATTGGCCCCTTCCCCACCTCTTCTGCCACTGCCTTCCCCTCACTCCCTTGGTCCCAGCCACTCTGGTCCTTTCTGAACACACCCATCACACTCCGACCTCAGGGCATTTGCACATGCTGTCCCCTCTCTTGAGATGTTCTTCCTGATATTCTCTGCCTGGTTCTTCCTCACCCACCCTTCAGGACACAACTTCCACATCACTGCCTCGGCGCAGCCTTCCCTGAGACCCCACTCACAGTGAGTTTCCTTCCTCCTGCTGTTCCTTCTCCTAGCACCCAGCTCCTTCAACTTGGGGGCTGCTTATCACCATTCAGCCTTAGCAAATTATTCATGAGGTGATTGAGTTGCTGCTCACCTCCCACATGAACATCAACTCTGTGGTATCCGGGGCAGGTACTGTTATTAACCCCTGCAGCTCCAGGCCTACCACAGTGTAGAATGGGGGGTGCCTGGTGGCTCAGTCAGTTAGGATCTGACTCTTGATCTCAGCTCAGGTCTTGATCTCAGGGTCGTGAGTTCAAGCCCCGTGTTGGGCTCATGGTGGGTGTGGAGTCTACTTAAACAAACAAACAAGCAAACAAACAAACACAACAACTTGCAGAATGGAATTGCTTTGCTCTGTGCTTTGGACACATTCCTGCCCCTCTGGGCTTCAACTACCCTGTCTGTAAATAGTGGGGATAGCTGGACTCAGTCGCTTCTAAGTGGCTTCCATCTTGGATATTCTTTGGAATTAATGTGCTTTTTCTGAGACCCCGTATGGTGCTTGGGGCTGGCTGGAAGGCTGGGTGTGGCAGGGTCACATGCCCCACCTTCTTCCTTTGTGCTCTAGCTGGGCTGGGGCTCACGGGGTCTACTGTGGGACCCCGGGAGAAAGAGAAATCCTCTGTGCGCCAACTAGCTCATCGGTAAAAATGGGTGCTCATCACCACCACCATGGTTCTTCTTAACCAGCCTGGAGCAGCGTGGCATTGGGTTCGAGTGAACCTCTGAGTCAGGCAGAACTGGATCCGAAGCCAGTCTCTGCCCAGCCCAGAGCATGCGGAGGTTAGAAGGGATGCTGACAGGCTGTTTGGAAGAGGGTAGGAGAATGGGCTCTGGGATCAGGGGAATTGGAATCCTGGGCCTGCTTCCTACCAGTTATGTGACCTCAGGCAGCTTTCCTGATCCTTCTGAGGCCTCAGTCTCCTCATCTGTAGAAGCGACTACCAGTTGAACCTCCCCCTTGGGGTTGGTGTATGAGTTCAGTAAGATCTTGCTTGTGAACCTCTGTGGCCTGGTGTAGGCCAGGTGCTCAGTAAATCTGCTTTTTATTATGACTAATACATATTCCCTTTAAAAATTGCTTCTTGTGAGGGAGAAGGAAATAGGAGAAGGAAAAGTCTTTCTGGAAATTTCTTTACCCCATGGAAAGGTCTTTGTTATGTCCTTCCTTGCTGGAAAACCCCCACCTCTACCTTCAGCCTCACCCCGTCCCTGTCCCTCCATTGTCCCTCTGCACCCTGTCTGGTCACCAGGTGACTCATTAATTACTCCAGCTGGAGGGTTCCTGTGGACACCCCCTTATGCTGAAATTGCCCTGTGGCTGGGTGGACATCCTGTGATGCCCGTCTAGGGCCTGAGGGTGACGGTCAAGGGGACAAAGGGAGGTTCGGTTTGGAGACTCTGGGCCTCCATCCTCCCCTTGACCTGCCCTGCAGTGTGAAGGCGGGTGCCGGTGGGGGAAGAATCAGGGCTTTCTGGAGTCAGATCAGCGTGCTGCCTGCTCTCTGCCCCATGGGACCTCCCCTCTTGGAAGCTCCTCTTGGCTCAGTTCTGGGAGAGGGTCCCGTCCTCACAGCCCTTTGGAATCTGAGACCCTTTGCAGATGTGCAGCTTCCTGGGGGGATTAACACCCTCTCCGAGCCCTCTGGGGTTTTTCTGGCAGCTCTTCCCAAGATGGCCTTGTGTGCATCAGAATAACCTGGGGAAATTAAGTGAGTAAATACCTTCTGGGTCCAACCCCCTGTGAGTCTGATTCAGTAGGTATGAGAACGCTTGTGGAAACAGGTCAGGCCCATATCAGCCACAGGGACTGAGAGAGGGGAGGGATGGTACCCCGGGGAGTATCACACAGATGGGGGAGGGGTGCCTGGCCGCATGAGCGACAGCTGTTGACTATATGTCTGGGGGGAAGCCCAGGAGTCTCTTTTTAAAACACACACATGTATGTGTGTATGTATAATACATGCATCTTGATACATACACACTTCTAGATTTTTGTTTGAAGTAGGCATTCTTACTCCCATATCCCAGATGGTAAAACTGAGGTTCTGAGCGACAGGGTCCCTTCTTCCAGGTCAGTATCGAGCAATGGACCTCGATATGGGATCCAAACTCAGGACCGCTCTGCTCATCCTGCCTCACCACTGCCTCTCTTAGGACTCAGTGTTCCTGCCTGTCAAATGGGCACACTCCACTTGCCTTGGCCACCTCCTGGGTAGCCAGCACTTGGAGAGCGGGACTGAGGATTGGGAACTCGCGTGTGTGAGTCACCCCTCCCGACTGAGGGGTGAGCTCCTTGGAGTCGGGGCTTGGGGCTGAGGTGGCCTGGGAGGGCCTGTTTGGTTTGGTTGACATTTCTGAGAGATGCTGGGCCTCACTGGTGCCCTGGCTGAGGAGACACAGCCGTCTCCCCCCCCCGGGGACTAAATTTAGGATTCCTCGGCTCTTGGCTGGGCCTCCTCTTGTTTTTGGAAAGTCTCCATTTTGTTCCTCCTGCTGCCCTCGGGCAGCCGGAGCCCAGCCACCCAGCCAAATGACTGCCCTGCCCGCTCTCCACTCACGCTCTGGCCTGAATTGATCTTGTCGGAGTTAATTAGCAGCTGGTCCTGCTGGCCTGGCCTCCAGCGGGCAGGAGCTGTGCTGGGGGTGTGCCAGGAGCCAGGGGGTCCCCACCCCACACCCCTGCTTGCTGCCGCCTCAGGCAGAGGCCCTCTGGAGGGAGGCTCGGTGGTTTTCTTTGGCACTTGGTGAGCAAATGGCTCTCTCTCTCCCTTTTCTTCTGAGCCCTGTAAAAATAAAAAGTTAAAAGACCCTCAGGTTTGAACAGTAAAACCAAATACATGAAACCAAGCTGTTTCCATGTGGGGGCCACGGACTGTGAACACCCAAGTTTGAAACTTCCTCTCGCTGGAATTTATGGAAGCCTTGGAAACTTTTCCTTTTCCCTTTAAACAGCAGAATTGGCTCAGGGCATTCTTTAAAAGCATAACCCTGGTGCTGCTCACAGCTTGATTTAATACAGCTTGAATACAATAGTAACTTCTGAACGGGGCTCTCTTCAGAGAGCAGGAAAGGGGTTTCATGACACCAGTGAGTAGGGTTTTTTTTTTTCCCCTTTAGCCAAGAAGTATATTCTAAGATTTATTAGATTCTCCACTGCCCTCCCCCTAGTAACCCAGATTTTTGCTAGAAGTAAAGGAAACTTGCTCAGAACAAGTTCTTTAACTAGGGGCTAGAAGATGAGACCAGTTCTCTGGGGGGGGACTCGGGCGCGGAAATACTCACCCGTGCCCAGAGGCCGGTTGGGTTTATTGGCAGGTATTCGCTTCACAGACCAGAACCGCTCAGGGCCCGGCTTTAGGAGCATCAGTAGGAGGGTAATTGTGTTTCGGGGAGAAGGGGCGAAGTATGGGGGGTGGGATGTTGCTGGGGACAGTCAGCGATCCTGCAAAGGGAATCCGGTCTGGGCTTCTGGGGACGGGTTTGCCGGCCTGTATTTCTGGGAGGGGCGTTTGGAAAGGCAGCGATGTCGTGACAATGTTCCCCAAGAAATAAGGCAGGTTCCTGATCTGCCTCTGCCTCAGTGGTATGAATCTCACGTCTGAGGAGCTCTTCGCCAGGGCTGTGGGGCCCGAGTTTGGCTCTTAGGGAGCTCAGGGGCTGCAGCATTGGGAAGGGGGTTGCGCCCTCAAAACAGCAGGCCTACATTTCCGTGTGGTCACCAGTGGCTGCGCCCTTTAGAGCAGGGCTTCTCACGGGAACAGAGATGTTTGGCAGTGTTTGCAGACATTCTTGGGTATCACGCCAGGGGGCTGGTGCTACGGGCATCTGGGGGGTAGACCAGGATGCTGCTGGATACCCTCCATGCACCAGACAGCCTCACAGCAAAGAATTATCTGGCCCCAACAGCACCCAGGTTGACAAACCTTGCTATGGAGCAGCACCTGCAAAGCCCACCAAGTCCACTCTTGGCTTCTAGAAGGTTCTGAGTTCCCGAGATTGGTTGCCAGCTTCTTGGCTTATTCCCGCCTTTTGTTCAAAGTTGGGACTGTGTGCGAATTTGCCCTCACTCCTCCCAGGGCCCTGCCCCGGCCCCAGACAAATGGGTGCTTGGTGGCTGGTGGGTGTACTGACTGCTAGGCACGACCCAGAACAGAGCTTATAGGAGCTGCTACCCCTACTGCCATAGTATAGGAAGGCATTTGGCCCCTCCCTGCCCCCCTCCCCTTCCCCTTCCCCAGGCAGCAAAGAAGATGCCCCTCAGTGGTAGTGATTCCTGGTTTAAATATCGATAACTCCCAGGCGCCTGGGTGGCTCAGTTGGTTAAGCGACTGCCTTCAGCTCAGGTCATGATCCCAGGGTCCTGGGATCGAGCCCTGCATTGGGCTCCCTGCTACGTGGGAAGCCTGCTTCTCCCTCTCCCCCTCCCCCTGCTTGTGTTCCCTCTCTTGCTGTGTCTCTCTCTGTCAAATAAATAAATAAAATCTTTAAAAAAAAAAATATCGATAACTCCCTACAGTTCAAGTTAAGGGTCTGTAGCTGGGCACTGTGAGCTGCAGAAGGACAGGCTCCACACCCCCTTCAGGAAGAACCCAGTGTAGCGGGAGGTGCAGAAAGGGATTTGTGGGAAAAGGTGTAAAATATTCCAGAGCAGGAAGGGTTGGTGGAAGAAACAGGAACTTAAATCAAAACCCAGTCTGCCCCTCCCAGCTACGTGACCTTGGACAAGTCACCGAATTTCTTGATCCCGTGGCCCTCACTTGTCAATGGACATAGTAGGAGTAACTTTCTAGCAGGTTGTTGAGTGGGCAGAACACTTACTTTTTTTTTTTCAAAATAAGTTTTCCTAAGTCATTCTTGATCAAGGTCGTAGGCATAACTGAGTGTCCAGGGGTCTTAAAGTGCACCTCTATCTAGGGGCATTCAGGGTGGGCTGCATGTAGGAGGTGGCAGCTGATCTGACTTAGCAAGGTGAGTTTTTCCTGCCTTGGTTTTGCCTTGAGCTGCTCACTCTGGTGAGGGTCTGTTTTCCTGACCTCTGGCATTTTTCTTTCTTTCTTCTGTTTTAGACGGGGTGACCCTAGATGTTGGAGCACATAAACCTTGATGTTGGAGTGGCTCACGAGGCTAGAATTTTCTTTATCGCTCATGTACCAGTGTAAAACAGGTGTCTTGTTTGGAAGGTGACTCTTGCCCAGGCAGTGATTCAGTGGCCTGCGCTCCTTCCATCTTGTAGCTCAGGTTCTCCAAATCCGCTTCCAGCTGGCAAAGGGGGAATGAAAGAATGAAAAAAACATCCACTCCTTAAGATCCCTGGCTGAGATCACATGACCTGACCCTGATGCAAGGTGCTGGGAAATGTAGTTCTTTCTGGGCAGCCACCTCCCAGGGGCAACCCCACACCATGGAAGGGAGAGCATGACTCTTTGGGGGGCAGGTGTCTATCTGTCACAGCCCCCGCTGCGTCCTTGTATTCTTTGCAGGGTCTCTTGATACCTGGGCCTCCTTTTCTGCTGATTTTCTCAGCTGGCCGTATCTAGCTCCATGTTACAGAAGCTTTGTGCCTCTGTTCCCATGTGCAGTGGCGTAGCCCCTAGGGGGCTGCTGGTGCCTTCTGGGAGATTCACACCCAGCTTCTGATTGGATGCCCACACTGCACGTACTTCTCGCACTGCTGTGGCTGGCTGTCACATTCTGAGAACCGTTCCTCATGGTTCTGAGAATGCCCAGGAGGCCTCCTGCAGGCCTGTGGTCCTCCTGGGTAGCCTGGGAGCCGGTTGGGCTGTGGGGCTGGGCTGGGGCTGGGTCATTGCTTTCATGATGCCTCGTCCTATCAGAGGCAGCTTTTGTCTCTGGGAATGCAAGTGTCGCTGTGTCACCCTGGAGAAGTGACTTTATGTCCATCGGCCTCATCTGTACAAGTTAAACACGTGCTCACATAAAACTCTGGCCATCCTGAGGGTCCCCGGAGTCCCTCACTGTGCAGTCTAACCCCATACACACATGCATTCTGTCTATCCCATGGCCTGCACCTGCCTTTGTAGGTCTTTCCAGGTTGGTTTTCTGTTTTTATTTTCAGTTTGAGAACAAATCCCATTTAAAAAATTTTTTATTGTTATGTTAATCACCATACATTACATCATTAGTTTTTGATGTAGTGTTGCATGATTCATTGTTTGTGGATAACACCCAGTGCTCCATGCAGAACGTGCCTTCCTCAATACCCATCACCAGGCTAACCCATCCTCCCACCCTCCTCCCCTCTAGAACCCTCAGTTTGTTTTTCAGAGTCCATCGTCTCTCATGGTTCGTCTCCCCCTCGGATTTCCCCCCCTTCATTCTTCCCCTCCTGCTATCTTCTTCTTTTTTTTTTCTTAATATATATTGCATTAACAAATCCCTTTTTTTTTTTTTAAAGAGACCTGAGTGTTATGACACCATGACGGGTTCTCTTGATGGCCTTGGCCTTTCATCATGTGCTGGCTCATAGCTCACCCCGTCCCACATGTGCCAGGGCGAGCCCAAGTAGGGGACGGGGCCTAGTGCTTGGGGTGGAGCCTTCGCCAAGGCAAAGCCTGCATCTTTGGGAGGCCCTCGACGCATCAGGCCCAGGCACCCGTACACACAGGGAAGGCAGTGCCTGGGCTTGGGTGATTGTAAGTAACAGCACCCAACACAGCCAGAGTGCCCACACCCTGCAGCTTGGCTTCCCGAGGGCTCCCTGGCCAGAGAAGATTCAGGAAAGCCGACAGCACTTTACTTAGTGTGTTTTACTCCCTTCCTTTCGGCAGAGATTGCAAATGGGTGGACTGAATCTAACCCCCGGCTTGTTTTGTTTGACTGATTTAATTGCAAAAAAAAAAAAAAAAGGATCAATGCTTCAAAACGGAGGATTTCACTTAGAAGTCCAGATTTCTGCCTCCTTTTTGAAAATTGGAAAAGCTGGTAATACGGGCATCAGCTTTGTAGCCTGGCAGCAGTCAGCTGGGGCTGAGTGTGGCTGGGCCTTTGGACACAGTAGACGCCTCCCAGAGCCCCGTGGCGCCTGCCAATCCTGTTTCTCTGCGGCCCTTCATCATTGTTCTTGCACATGTTTTCTTATAGAGATATGTTTCTTCTCTCTCTTTTTTTAAAAAAGATTTATTTATTTATTTGCCAGAGAGAGAGTGTGGAGGGAGGGGCAGAGTGAGAGAATTTTTAAGCAGACTCCCCGCTGACCCACACGGGCCTCGATCCCTCCACTCAGGAGATCATGACCTGAGCCGAAACCAAGAATCGGAGGCCCAATTGACTGAGCCACCCAGGCGCCCCGAGATGTGTTTCTTTTTAATAAGTTTTTCTAGTTCTCGCAAAGAAAAAAAATTGCTATCAAAGATGGGGGGAGGGGCGGAGATGAACCAAGATGGTTCTTTAAGCAAAATGAGAGCATATTTCTCTGTGACGATGAAAGGTTCTGTATGTTTCCTATGCGAATATTAAATGTGGCCCACTTCATTTATATAAATAACCTAGCTCCAATAGGATTGGAGCTTGTCACATCTGCCCTACACTGATGTATTGCTTCCTATAGGACAGTATTTCCCAAATACAGTATCCCACTAGGAATTTTGGGGGGGTCAAAGATTCTATGTTAAAATAGGGTTTGGGAAACGGTAGATCTACTAACCAAATTAATATGTTTCTTTACTGCAGGAATTCTCAGTGCCTTTATTGTGCCAAGATACACTATGAATCTCAAAATGGGGTTTTAAGCATAACTCGGTGTTCTTTCGATTTGGTGGCCAGTTTCCCAATGTTCTCTGACCAGGGAGCCCTTTGGGAAGCAGAGCTGTAGGGTTTGAGTGCTCTCACACTGTTAAGTGCTGTCTCTCCCACTCACCCAGCCTGCGTACTGCATCCCCTGCGTGTACCTGCTCTTAGGCTAGATGCACTGAGGGCCTCCCCAAGATGCAAACTCTGCTTCGGCAAAGCTGTCTTCTGCCAGCTCCCCTCGGAGATTTTGAGTCCTCCTTGCTGTGTGGGACCCCTGCCACTTGCTTAGAAGCGACTTGGATTGAGCAAGCTGGCTGAACAGCCAGTGCCCTCTCTCTGTGGTCAGCTTGTGGCTCTGGGTACTTTGTGGGCTTCCACAGAGCTGGTGACTTGTTTTCTGATCCAGGATGATGTTGGGCTATTTGGCACCCCCTCTCAGTCGCTGTGAGTCTACAAGGGCTTGACGAGTGGGATCTGGGGAGGGAGGAATCATGTATCGGGAGATTGCCTGGCCCATCTTCCTGAGCTATGTGTGCCATGAGGTGTATTTCTTGCCCAGTAACGCCTTTGTCTCCTTGCCTGGCCCCAGTAAGACAGCTCCTGGACCAGATGTCAGCCTTGATCTGCTGAGCATCCTGGGATGTTCCTGAGAAGGCCAGAGTGCGTTGCCCGCCCAAGGATGTCTCAGCTAATTAGTCCATTGGAACCGATGGGCCTCAGATCATGAATCTGGAGCCGTCTGCTAATTATGCCTCAAATGTGATTTTAGTTAAACAATTAAGGGCTCTCCCAGGGCTGCCCTTCCTACAGCAGTCCCACAGGCCTCTGCCTAGAGCACTTGCCGAGATGTGATTCTTTTTTGTCCCGGGTCCCCAGGGCCCAAGGGAAGCTGGATCTTGCAGGTGCTCATTTCCAGACTGAGGTCTTTGCAAAGAGCATGGTGGCCTCATACCTGCCAGACGTCGCCGTGTAGGTGCAGGAATAGGAGCAGTGCCACTCACTAGTCGTTTCACACGTTCAGTCTGCAAGGGGCCTCGGGGTCTTCGGATGACCCAGCAGGGATCCTGGGGTCCCCAGGCTGCTGCTTTGAGGTGTTTGTCCCAGAATCACATCTGGGGTGAACGAACGGTTTTGGGTGTTCCGGCCCAGACCCGCTCTCGATGACTGCAGCCCCAGCCTCCAGCAGCCACATGGGAGATTTCGGGGCAACCAGCAGAGCTGCCTGGCTGAGCCCAGCCAATCCGTAGCATCACAAGGGGTTAGAAGGTGGTAGTTGGAAGCCACTAAGTTCGGAGGCGGTTTGCTACACAGCAGTAGAAGATCAAAACAGGGGTGGCTTGATGTCAGCTTGCATGGAAGAAAGATGATGTGTCCCCTGGCATGTGGTGGAGCGTCACCTAAGTATTGAAGAGAGAAGGGCTGAGCAACAAATGGTCTCCCTTGAGGGACATGGTGCACAGTATGGTGGAGGGACCAGGGTCAGGACCGCAGATGCGGCTCCATCCCTTCCCGGGTGTTGTCAAGAATTCTGGGATTCAAAGCCTCCTCCAAATACAGAAAATCCTTGAGAATCCCTCATTTAAAGCAAACCCCTTGATTTAATGGGTTTCTCATTCAAAATACTATCACTCGTCACCCTGTTAAGCTCAGGAGGTTTATTTCCTATGTCAGAAGAGAATGGGCATTAAGAGTATCTAAGTATCTATATGTATATATATTTTTAACATGTAACTATATGTGTACAGGTAGATATATATCTACTATATAGAACTGTAACTATATACGTGCGTATAACCAAATACATACAGGTAGCTCTTGCTGGGTAACAAGCCACCCTTCGACTTTAGTGACTTAACCATTCGTTATTGTTCACACATGTATGGTTTGGTCGGAGCAGTTTTACTGACCTGGGCCAGGCTGGGCTGCTCTGGGCTGGGCTTGCGCAGGCTTCCGAGGATGGCAGGCAGGTCGACTGGCAGCTGCCTGGTCTGGAAAAGAATCGGCTGGGACAAGGTGAGTCTCCTCCACGTGCATTTCACATCCCTGCAGCCAGTAAGCCCAGGTGCCTCTCATCATCTCGGCGGATGTCTAAAAGAGGAAGTGGAAATCCCAGGTGCCGTGTCAAGTCTCCGCTTGCCTCACGTTGGCTACAGTTCCATTGGCCGAAGCAAGTCACATGGCTAAGCCCGGCGTCCGTGTGGGAGGTCACCACCAAAGGGTCGTGAGTGCAGGGAAGTGTGGACAAATCGGGGCCATTAATACAATCGGCTTGATACAGTGGGGCTGAGGGCTCTGTTTCCTGCCCATTGGCCCCCGGGTTGCGACTTCCCAAATGGGTGATTCAGTTATTATTCAGCCCGTGACTCAGTTTTCCCATCTATAAAATGGGCATAATAATAGAAGGACTATTGCAAGGGCTTCAAAAGAAGAGAAATGTAAAGCGGGTGGTATAATGTCTGGCACAGAGTAAGCCCATGGTGAATATCAGCAATTATAATTATCAGCCAACGTATGAGTGACCCTACGTCACAGGTACGTGGTAACTGGGAGCTTCCGGGGCTGGTTGGTTTCTCTTCTTTGGCCTCCGTGGATAAACAAGGGGTCTGTTCCATCTAGGATGGCCCCCGCTGAGCCCATCTCCCCCTGACTGGGGGCAGCAGGGCCTCGTGACACCCCAGCACCTGTCCTGCATCACCCGTGGCCCCGAGTGTCCAGCCTGTCACCTGTAGATGGTAGCAAGTCCCAGACACCAGGAATAAGGGGGCCCAGGCCACGGCATTCCCCTCCCCGGCTCCCCAGGGCATTAAGGATGCTGTTTAGATTCAGGATGTGCCGCTCTGGAGGAAAGAGAGGGTTCCCTTTTGTTTCTTTTTCCTCAAAACTTGGCCTGTTGTGGAATTTCGTTCCTGTCATTAGATTCAGAGTTTCACCACGCAGTACCCGCCACCGCTCAAGCACCAAGGGTCCAAGAGGGGTGGCCATAGCCCCTCGCCGGCGTAGGGCCTGGGGACACTGGCACTTCCCGTTTTGTCCACTCAGGAGCTAGACGGGGCCTTTGTGGGAATGTAGCAGAAAGCATCCCGGCAGCTGGGCTCCGTCAGCCTCGTGGAGACATGGTCCCTGCTGGCCAAGGAATTCTGGGTCTGAGTTGGAGATGAAGCCACTTTGGAAGCACATCCCAGGCCCTGGAAGAATCTGAGTGCCCTGGGCAGCAGGCCCGACGGGGGGACTTGGGCCCGAATGCCGGGAACTGAAAGCTGGCCTAACTTCTAAGGCTTGTGGAGCTGGCCCTCCGGAGGCCTTGCTGCCTCCAAGATCCAGCCGCCAGGCGTTTACCCAGGCAGGGCCTTCCCTACCTCCCCACGCTGCCCTTGTCAGCCCCCTCCACGCCTCAGCCCTCCCTGGGCTGCACGGTGTGGTCGGTGCTGATTTTCTCCTCTTCTCTCCAGTTAGAAACTGGTAATGTAACAAGAACGATAGTAGCAGGACAGGCAGGGATGTCCGTGACCATTTACTGAGAGACTTCCATGTGCCACGGACAGGCCAAGCGCACCACGCTCAGTATTTCGTGGCATCTTTGTGCTGCTTAGTGAATCTCACCGGTAAAGCTCGCCCTTCTTTGGAATTGCGAGGATGTTTCTGTCTACTGGTTGTGTTTATTCATCAGATGTACTCACCGTGTGCCTGGTACTGTTCTAGGTACGCTGGGCACAGTTCTTATCTGCATGTTCCAGACGAGGATTGGGGGCACAGAGCAGTCAGTTCATACGTGGGGCTGTGATTTCAACTCTAGTGGGCAGGCTCTGACCCTCAGCCATGCTGGGTCGCTCTGAATGATGTCCGTGGCCTGACTTTTTTTTTTTTTTTTTAAGATTTCTTCCTTTATTTTAGAGAGAGAGCGTGTCAGCGGGAAGGGGGGCGCAGGGGGCTGGTAGGGAGGGGGCAGAGGGAGAGGGAGACTCTCAAGCAGGCTCCATGCCCAGCGTGGAGCCTGATGCAGGGCTTGATCCCAGGATCCTGAGATCATGACCTGAGCTGAAATCAAAAGTCAGACACTTAACAGACTGAGCCACCGAGGTGCTCCCATGGTCTGACATTTTAGAAGACAAGTCCCCATCAGAGTTTTCCATTTGCACCCTGTTCTGTGAGCTGGGTAGAAATTGCAGTTCCTTGAAGAGGCCGGCGGGTAGAGTCTGCCTAGTCAAGGTGTGGGCCATTGGATGAATGAATGAGGATCTTCTTCAAGGGGTTTCTCCTGTTTGCGAAAGCTTGGGTCCCGGAGCCACAGAGGTGTCTCCTTGCTTCAGAGGGAGTGAGGAGGGGTGTCTGCCCGCCTCCCCACCCGTCCCCAGCCAGGGGTCAGTTAGCTCTGCTTGCTGTCTGTGGACTACCGGCGATCCAGGTTGAAGGTGTTTGGGCCGGAGGGTTAAAAATAGGCCCCATTTTCTGTTCAGACTCTTAAGGCCAGAGAGGATTCCTAGGCTTCCGTGAGCCATTGTTGTCCCCAGCCAGCCCTTGGTGGTAAAGGGGGGCATTTTCACTTCCTGGTCTTCCCAGAACTCTGGAATTAAAGAGGAAAGTCCCACCTATCAAGCCTGACTCCTTCTTAAAGTAGGAACCCTCTCCAGTACATCCCGTACAGAAGGCCACCCAGCCTCTGCTTGAATACCTCCTGTGACAGGTAGCTCACTATTCTGAGTGGCCTCTTCCTTTGTTGGATAGCTTCAGCTCCTGGAAGGATAGAGAATATTGGCCCTCTCTGCCCTGAGTCCTGCTCTGTCTTCGAGAGACACTCCGAATTGGCCTTCTTTGTCTGCTGACGTGTGTGAAGGCAGGAAACCGGCCTCTTCCACTCTCAAAGTTCTCAACCTTTACCCTTGTGTTATCAGTTCTACCACTTGGAAGCTGTGTGCCCTGGAGTAAATTACTTAGCCTCTCTGAGTCTGAGTCTATGTCTTAGTCTGAGTCATTTTATCATAATACAAAATGGAGATAGCCATGGTCCTGAGCTCAGACTTCTTGCGAGGGAGGGTTAAATGAGTTATTGCCTATAAAGTACTTCAAACAGGGCTTGCTGAGTAAATAAATATCAGCTCTAACTATGCAGTCATCTTTCTGGTCACCCCTAGACTGAGGCTTCTCAGGCTTGAATGTATATATGAATTACATGGATTTCATGTAAATATGCCAATTCCGATTTAGAAGATCAGGCGAGGCCCAAGACCCTGCATGTCTAACGACTTCCCAGGCTGTGTGGAGACTGCTGGTGCTCAGCCCACACTTTGAATAGCAAGGCTCGTGTAGTTGTGTCTTTCTTTACGAATAAAACTTCATTTTCCAGGTAGGGGCTACTCTGTTCCAGTGATGGTAGAATCATCATGTCCCATGATAGAAGATACAATACTTGTAGTAAAGCAGGCTGACATTGTAGTACTCAAAGGGGGGAGAAGTATTACCTTGGATGTCAAGGTAACTTTTGTCCTCTGGCTTCTGAGTCTGAGCCAGTGATCAATGGAGAAATTGTCCTGTAGGTTGCATACAGCCTTCATGGATCTGAAAGAATGTGAGGATCTCTGAGGGACATGCCTTGCCTCTGGGAGTCCCTCTGCTCCCGATCCTGGGGTGTATCATGTGACTAGCCAAAGCTAAGTCAGTGAGGGGAGTCCCTCCGGGTCCTGTGGAGTGGGGTTTCTCACGGCAGATGTGGCCGCCACAGGGAGCGAGTGAGTGAAGCAGCGTGGTATGGGCGATGGGTCAGTGCCCTGCTGCCAGTGGGACCCCCTCGTGTCCCAGGGACTGCTGCTCACAGAGAAGACCACTGACACCTGTTTGTACTTATAGGGCTTGTTCAACTTACATAATAGAGAAGCCGATTTTTCTTAAAGACTTAAATGCTAATTTCCAGTTGCATTCCCAGAAACCCTTGGGGCAGAGGAGACAACCTGAGAATGACAGATTGAACCCGCTGACAAGAGCACGATGGTTAGGGACTTAGCAGTGCACTTCTGATTCAACCTGTTCCAAAGCTGCCATGATGCTGTAGCTTTAACCAGTGTTTCTCTGCTCCTTATCTGACTCTGCTGGGCTGTGATCTGCTCTGGGCAGAAAGGGAGTGGCCGCTCAGCATGATAGTTAGATCCAGCACAGCCTCCGAGACTAGGGGGCTCAGCTTAAATCCCAGCGCCACTCGGTCAAATTTCTTCACCACCCTGTGCCTCAGTTTACTCATCTGTAGAATGGGGGAAATAGCAATGTCTACCTCATAGTTGTTGTCATCATGAAATGAGCTCATAAACACAAAGTGCTTAGGAGGGTGTCTGGCCCATAGTGCCACACGAGATTTGGCCGTTTCCCATTATGTTGTGATCTCATTGTGCCTGAAAGAAATCGAGCCTCTTCCCACGACCTGGCATCACAGGATCCTGGTTGTTGACCAGCTTATCCCTGGTGAGTCTTGGACCTGGCTGCTTTTGCCGAGATGATTCAAAGTCAAGCTCTTGTTCTTCTGGCTAAGCCGCCCTCCCCCTGCTGCATCCCCTCGCCTCCGACCTCCACCACTTTAAAAAGTATTTAAGAAAATTTCAATCCTACACAAAACTAGAGAGAGTATGGAAATGAATCCCCTCGAAGTAATCGCCCAGACGCAACATCCAGTCAGCTTTCTTGACTTTTATTTATTTATTTATTTATTTTTCTTGACTTTTTTTTTAAGTATTAAACTTTACTTGTGGGATAATAGAGCTTTTTAAGTTTGTATCGTCCTCATAGGTTTCCTACTTATTTACTTAGAAAAATCTTTTTATTTTCATTTTATCGTGGTAGGAACACTTAATATGAGATCCTAGCCTCTTAACAAATTTTCACGTGTACAATACGATATTGTTGACTATCGATCCAATGTTGTACAACAGATCTGTGAGCCTATTCATCTGGCTTAGCTGACACTTTATGCCGGTTGAGTAGCAACTTCCTATAACTTCTTTCCCCATCCCCTGGCAAACACCATTCTGCTCTTTAATTCTATGGATTTGCCTATTTTCAGTACCTCACTTAAGTGGAATCATGCAGTATTTGTCCTTCTGTGACTGGCTCATTTCACATAGCACAATGTCCTTGGGGTTCATCCACATTGCCGGATATTGCAGAATTTCCTTCCTTTTTAAGGCTGAATAATATTCTATTGTATGTATACACCATGTTTTCTTTCTTTTTTTTTTTTTTTTAAGATTTTATTTATTTATTTGTCAGAGAGAGAGAGAGAGCTCGAGCAGAGGGAGCAGCAGAAGGAGAGGGAGAAGCAGACTCCCCGCTGAGCAGTGAGCCTGATGTGGGACTCGATCCCAGGACTCTGGGATCATGACCTGGGCCAAAGGCAGACGTCCAACCAACTGAGCCACCCAGGCGTCCCTATACCACGTTTTCTTTATCCATTCATTTATTGATGGAAATTTAGGTTGTTTCCATACTTGGCTATTGTGCACAGTGTTGCTATGAACATGGGAGGGCTAATATATCTTCAGGATCCTGATATATTCAAAGTGCTTGAAGAAGAAAACTGCCAGCCAAGATTAGTATACCCAGCAAGAGTGTCCTTCGGAAACGAAGGAGAGATGAAGTCTTTCCTAGACAAACAATAGCTGGGGTAAGGAGCACCAGACCTTCCTTACAAGAACACTGAAGAGAGTTCAAGTCACATTCAATAGCAATGCAATAGCATAAGAAAGCATAAAACTCCAAATATATAGACAAATACAGAATAGTGTAATGGCAGTGGGTAAATCACTTTGAATTCTACTATAAAAGTTATAAGACAAAAATATGAACAAAAACTAGAAAAATATGTTAATAGATACACAATACAAATATATGTAAATTGTGACAGCAATCACATAAAGTGTGGCTGGCAAGGGGAGAAGTTGAATTTCTGTATGCAGCTCAAACAATGGATGCTGTTAGAACTATGAGATATTTTTATTTATTTATTTATCTATTGATAGAGCGGGGGAGGGGCAGAGGGAGAGGGAGAGAGAGAATCTCAAGCAGGCTCCATGCCCAGCGTGGAGCCCAGCATTGGGCTCCGTCTCAAAACCCTGAGATCATGACCTGAACCGAAATCCAGAGTCGGACGCTTCACCGACTGAGCCACCCAGGCACCCCAGAACTATGAGATGTTTTTTGTAAGCCCCATGGCAACCACAGAGAAAATTTTTAAATTATATGAAAGAGAAAGGGAAAGGAATCAAAGCACATCAGTAGTACAAAGAATCAACAAAACACAGAGGAAGACAGGAAGACAGCAAGAGAGAGAAAGACGGACAAAAAAACTCTTAAGACTAACAGAGAACAATGAAAACAATGATAATAGTGAATCCTTCCCTGTCAATAATTACTTTAAATGTAAATAAACTCTCCAATCAAAAGACAGAGTGGCTAAATGGATTAAAAAAAAAAATAACCCGATGATGTGCTGTGTACAAGGAACTCGGAGGTTTTGTTTGGGTTTGGGTTTCTGTGGCCCGGCATGCTCCGTATGGAAGCCCCGTGTGGCTAGCGCTCACAGCTCACTCCCCTGGCCTTGTGAAAAATCAGCCCGGTCAGGGGCACTGTTAAGACAGGGCTGTGCCTTGCTTGCACCATCCTATAATTAGAGGGATCCCCCGCGTGTGGCTCTTCCTTGGAGGAGGAGGTGGCTCAAGTCTGGGCAGGTCCTGCTCCCCCTATGATGGGATCAGGCAAACAGATCATGTGGGAGCCCTCTGTCATGCACTCTTTGCACATTGGCATTATAGTGACCTCTCCTGCCAGTCCACCTCGGAAGGGGCCCAGTCCTTTCCAGCACTGCTGGGCTTAACTTCATCTCCCCATATCGATCCTCCTGTACTCGCACAGAGAATCCAGAAACATATCAATACCTCATAGAAAACTGGCAGATGCCCAGTAGAAGAAGCAAAAACACCCACATGCCTTCATACCCTCCTATGGGTCAGAACCACCAGATGCTCACAAGATATTCACAAACGGTATTCTTTTTGTAGGATGACCTCTCCTCCTTCCTTTCTATTATAAGTATGTCTTTATGCACTTTATAGGAACCTTTATTTTTGTTTATTAAACGAACATTTTTGTAGAGCTCCCAATAAGCCAGGCATTAAGTGCTTGGCAAATATCACTCACTTTAATCACCACAGCAACTCCATGAGGTAGATATCATTTCCCTGTGATACAAAGGAGGAAACTGAGGCTCAGGGAAGTTAATATCTTGCAGCTGGAAGGTGACAGAGCCAAGACCCAAACCCCAGGTGGTCTGGGGCAGAATCTGGGTCCCACCCCACTCAGCGATGCTGCAGGCTCCTTTTGGTGCTGTTATGAGCTCACAGCCGTTAGGACTCAACCTATTGTAAAATTAACCTGATAATTGCTATCTTTGGAGGTGCATGTTGTCAGGCTGAGGCTGCTGGGGTCCTTCTGCGGGTATTTAACATGGGTGGCTTTGTGAATGGGTGATGGCCCCGTGAGGTGACCTAAGGACAGCAGAGGAAGGATGGAGGTCAGGGCCTGGCTGAATCAACCCTCTCATGAGCCCATGAAATCATAGCCTGTTGTAGCAGGGAGGCCTTTGGAGACACCCCCTTGCCTCCTCCCTTTATACAAATGGGGAAACTGAGGCAGAATGAGGTTCCCAGGCCAGCGTTTTTTTTCCCTACCATAACCATTTGTCTCCTGGTGAGCAGGACTGGGAAGGTAGGACAAGCCTACAGAGGGATCTGAGTTGGTTGGAAATAGGGAGCCATTGAGGGCTGCAGATCAGGGGAGGGAGCCTGTGGAAATAAAGAAGTAGTGTGTCATCTGGATTGGGGTGTGAGCCAAGGAGCTGGTTGGCAAAGCATTTTCCAGGTAGCTGACCTCAGCGCAGGAGCCTGGATGAACCAAGAAATCAGGTGGGTGAGGCTGCCCCAGGGTGGGCCAGAAGAGCCGTGTGGGTGGGGGCCAGGCAACCCAAGGGGACGCTGTCTGCTCATGAGTGGAACAACCCGGGCTGTGCGTGGGTTGGCCTTGGTTTCAGGTTGGAGAGGCCCTTTGCACCTGCCCAATTTGTGTTCTGGGCAGTGACTTGGCTGCCGCCGAGGACAGAGCTGGCCGAGGCTGCAGGGAAACGCCGGGCCTGTGTTTTGAGCAGGAGCCAGGGCTGGATTCTGGAATAGGCAACCGGCCCAGGCCCAGTCCACACTGGCCCCTGATCAATGAAAACTGTCGTAGGGCCAGCGCATCGCCGCCGCTTGCGGGCCGCTGAGATGGGCGAGGCCTCCCAGCGCTGCTGTCCCCAGAGTCCCTGGCTCCGAGACAGTCATCAGCACATCCGGGCCTGCCAGGGCCCAGTCCTACCCCCCACCCCACACTCTCCCTGCTCTGTGATTCATAGCCCCGTTCGTCCCTTCCTGACATCTCCCCCAGGATGGTTCTGGCGACGCACGGAGGAAACACAAGACCTGTGGAGAGGAGGCAAAGGAGGGTTAGTCGTTTACTTTGGGGGTTGCTGTTTTATGTGCTCTAGGCTCTATGCCAGGTCTGTAGGGCCTTCGGTAACGAGGAAGAAATGTACGGTCCCTGTCCTCGGCCACGTGGGGAGATTGGCGATCCAGAAGTAGTAGTCCTACTGAGCGCTAAGGACCACAGTGAGGCCCTCACAGGTTGGGGGGGGCACAGAGTGGGGGCCATGCTGAGTCTGGGGGCTCCTGGGCTGGCTTCTCCAGGAGGGAACATTATAGCTGCGTTGGGAGAAGGAATCAGGTGGCAGCTAGTGGAGAATGGTGGGAGTGGCCTGGGCAGAGGGCAGTGATGGGGCGAGAGGGGGGTGGACAGCCTGGAAGGCACTGACCACAGGGGTGGGTGGAGGTGGGCAAGGCCGGTTGTAGGTAGGGCTACCACCGGCCCATCTACCCATGACTGTGCAACTCACTCCTGTTGGCCTGGCCCAGTTATTAATAGCACCCCCTTTCACTCTCAAAAGTGACCTGGTTTGGGCAGTAAAATTATATGGGCACCCCAGAATCTAGGTACTAGTGTTGTCATTTTATCAGATGAGAAAACTGAGGGTCACAGAGACTCGAGTAAGTTGGGCCAGGCCCTGGAAAGAGGATGGGAATGGAGCTGGAATGGGAACCGGGCCTGTCTGACTGGAAAGCTCAGGCTTTCCCATAATCCCGTGCCACCTTCCATAGTAAAGTGTAAAGTCAGAGATGTATGTAACTTAAATATTCACTGAGCCTGACTCTGTGCCACATTGTACAGGGTTACATGGGGTCAGGGGAGGCTGGATTGAGCAGCACTTCAGTGGCCCGTGAAAACAGAAAACAAGCTCAAACTGGTCTAAGTAAAAAGGGGTGATTTAGTGGTTCATGTCGTTGAAAAGTCTAGGGGAAGGGCTAGCTTCAGGCATGGTTTGATCCAGGCACTCAGTGTTGTGGGGACCCATTTTCTATTGTTTCAACTCCTGCATCTGTTTTCCTTCATGTTGTTTTTTTCTTTGAAAGAATCTCCCTGTAAAGAGGTAAAATGTTTTTTCAGTGTCAGATTTCCACCCTCCCATTTCATTAATGTCAGCAGAAAAAGAGCTGATGTCCTGGGATTGCATCTATTTGACCCAAACTTGGGTCATGTGCCCAGTCTTGACTAATCCCTGTGGCCAGGGATGTGCAAAGTTCTTACTGGTCAGGCCTGGATCATGTACCTACCCTTGTGGTGAGGGGGAGAAATCAGCCCTGTCCATGCCTCATGGATGAAAGTGGTGGAGGGGTAGGGTTTCTAGATACCATACAGTACATCCAGTTTTATTTCAGATAAATAACACATTTTTTTTCTATAAGTATATCCCAAATACTGCACGAGACATACTTATATTAAACAGTGACTGAATCTGAGATTCAAGTTTGAGTGTCCTGTGTTTTTGTTTGTGAAGTCTGGCCAGCCTGTGGAGGGGTGGGTCTCCAGGGAAAATCAAAGTGTTACCAGAAGGAGGAGGAATGGATGGTGGGGGGTGGGGAGTTGTTTGTCCAAATCACAGGAGCCCACTACAGAGTCAGAGAGAGGGATAAAAAGCTTTCCTTCGGCCTTGGATTCCTCCTGAAGTCAGCCCTGATAGCTACGGGTATTCAGTGAGAGAAGTCACTGGAGGATGAGGTGGTCAGGAAGGGCTCCCTGTACTTGAATTAGGCCCCAGAGATGGGGAGAGGCATATATTGAAATGGGGGTGGGGTGAGTGTTGGGTGGGAGAAAATGTCCATTTCTGTCTGCCAATCAGGCCTGAGCCCTGGCATAGGGCTCCTTGCCCATCATCTTTCTGGACCGGCCTTGGGGTGACCCATACCTTTGTCTGAGACTAACCAGCTTGCTGGTCAGCCTGTCTGCCCCATATGGATTTACCAAATGTGTCAGGATTCCTCCAAAGAACCAGGTAGTTCAGTGGGGAGCCATCAGGTATACCATAGAAGCAGAGCCTGAGACAAGGGTCATGTACAAGTGATTCATGAAGGATAATCTCCCAGGGCAGACCATGAAGGAAGGGAGGGAGCTCCTGCAGGGAGCTCTGGAGTATGACTTCTGCCTCAGAGTTGGTCCCCACTGGAGGTGAGGAAGCTGGGCTCAGGGCCACCTGGCAGAGGGTGGGGTGGGGAGGTTTGCAGTTCTCTGAAGGCCTCTGAAGATGCCTCACAGGTTCAGGCTGGTGGTGGGGAAACCTTACTGAAGGTGGGGGTGGGGGCCATGCAGAAATGGCAAGAGATCCAAGTGGGAGCCATAAGCAAAGGGCCTAGAGAAGTCGGGGAAACCTGCACACTGTGAGCACTTCAAGCTGCTCCTCGTGCAGATCGTCCATAATATGTGAGAGGTCCCACAGCGAAGGACCTGGGATCTTTTCCCAACCACATGGGCCACAGGACCCTGCTCGTGGGGACATTGGTCTGAGGGTCTGAGCTTGCTGACTCAGAGCACCTAACCCCTGGCTTCTGGTGGAATTGAGGCGCTCTTGTCTTTATTGCTGGCCCCTGTGGGGACTGATTTTTGCCGGCTCTTGCTGCCGGTTTTGACTGTCCTAGATTCTGACTGTGGCTGTACCATTCTTTGGCTTTGTGACTTTGGGCAAGTGCAGTCTCCTTTTGGGGCCTTAGTTTCCCTGTCTGTTCTCTGAGGGGGTCTTAACCTGAAGTTCACAGAAAGGTTCGATGTGCAGTTTTATTTGTGTGGTGTTTTTCCAGGGGGACTTCTCGGGGGGGTCTGGACCTTCCCTCTGGTCAGAAGCTCTGCACAAGGGCTCTGGTCTGGCCCCGACCCTGTGGTCCGAGGGACTGTGTGTGTGCGTCTGCAGGCATTTGTTCCTCGACATCCAGAAACACGCCAGGGTTCGTGGCTCAGGAGCCCCTGGCCTTCTTCTCGGGGGGTCTTGGTCCCTCTCACCTGCACTGCGTGTTCCTGCCTCCCCGTTCAGAGCCTCTGCCTCCTCATGTGTAAGAGGGGGTGAGGGCTCCTTCCTGACCTCTTAGGGTTGTGGGTGAGTTGACGACCCAGGGGCTGCAGTGGGACAGGGTGCGACAGATGCGGGCACTGCTGTGAATGCCTTCTTGCCCTCAGACCCAAGTGCATCCTCTGACCTTGGATGCTGGCCACACAGCATCTCCTAGGTCTCCGTGGGCTTCCTGGGGGACCACTATGGCGGCAGGGATCCCTGGTATGACCTGTGGGGGCAGGCAGCCACCCTACAACCCCCCTCTTTAAACAAACAAACAAACAAACAAACAAACAAAAAACCCCAAAGATTTTGGCTTGCCTGAGAATGGAAAGAGTAGAATTTGAGGGATCTGGAGAGAAAGCTGCTACTCTCCCCCGCTCCCAGTGACAGCCTGCCGGGGTTCACATGCTCAGCTGGCCTCGTGCCGTTTCTGGAATCAAAGCCTGTCTGCATTACATGACCACAAAGAAGGTCTTGCCTGCACCCACCCCCCACCGGCTTCCTCTGCACCCACAGCCAAGCGCACTCGGGAACAGGCGGGTTCCTGGTGGGTTCTCTTTGTGGGCTGTGTGCATGGCGTGGGAGGGAGCAGTGGGGTCTGGGGTGCAGAGAGGCCCCTTGCCCCCCCCTCCCTCCCAGGTGGGATCCCAAAACCGCCCCATTTCCCTTGGACGTGGCAGACCACACCCCCTGCTAGGGCCAAGACCCTTCTAGCCGACTTGTGTGGGCGAGTCCTTCTCGAACCAACGTGGCCCATTGCCGTGTGTTGTAACATGTTTTCTTCCAAGCGCTTAGCTGTTATTTCTGATTGTCGAAGTAATGGTGCAGGTTCACGGTGAGCCATCTGACAACCTCAACTCCAGCGCCTAGGTACCACCTCTGGGAATTTGGCGGCCGCTCTCTCCTGATGGGCCTCTCTGACCACGGCGCATGGAAACACGTGTAGATAATTTTAGCGGATGCCATCCCTTCTCTCTGCGCTTTGGCGACTGCTTTTCTCCTTGAGGAAAATGCGGGGAGTGTTTTTCTGAGTCAGTAAATTTAGTCAGAGCCGCATTTAGTTGTTTCACACATATTCATCGAGCACCTCCTCTGTCAGGCAATACGTGGTATGTCAGATGGTGGTGAGTGCCCCAGAGGAAACTGAGGCAGAGAAGGGGTAAAGGGAGGGGGGGGCGCTGCAGTTTAAATATAGAGGGGTTTGGAAGACCTCACCCAGGTGATGAGGTGAGTCAAAGCCTGAAGGGGGTGCTGCGGGAGGGGGTATGTGGAGAAAGAGTTTCAGGCAGCGGGAACAGCATGTACAAAGGCCCTGAGGTAGGAGTGTGTTTGCAGCAAGGAGGTGAAGGTGAGGTGAGGGTGGCTGGGGCAGAATGCGTGCAGGGAAGTAAGAGCAGAGCAGGTAGACGATGGGGCAGACCGGCCGGGTGGGGCTTTGTAGGGCATTCGTACGACTTTGGAGAATGGACGAGGGGGTACGAGGGCAGAGAAAAGGCAATGGTGGCCATCGTCCCAATGAGAGAGGATGACCTCTGTGCAGGGCCTGGAGTGCACCAGGGGTGGGGGGGGGAGGGGAGGGTGTGCTGGTTTCCAGGTATGTTTTGGAGGTAGAGCCAACAGGATGTAGTGGGGGTTGGTTGGACGGGTTGGAAGGGCAGCGGCAGGCTGACTCCCGGGTTGCTGGCCTGAGGAACAGGAAGGGGGGTGCGGCCCTGGTCGAGTGCAGGGAGGCAGTCTGGGAGGACGGGTTTGGGGCGGTCGGGAGTCAGTTTGGACACGTGAAGTCGCAGGGGCCTGTGGAGCAGCTCGGTGCGCATGGCCAGTGGGCCGGGGAGCCACAGCAGTCTCTTCGATGGAACAGTGCTTTAGAAAGCCTGGTGTCTTTTGAGTATAAAAGCATTGCATGTTCTTGGTTACAAAAGATGGAGCAAAAGAGAGAGAAGGGGAGGGGAGGAGAGACGGCACAAATCCAGATTGTCCAGAAAGCTGGGCAGCTGAAGGGGACAGTTCCCCCCACTGCCCATTCCTGCTTTCCAGGGAGCCTCTGTTACCGACGGGTAGCGTGTCCTTCCAGAAACGTTCTGGAGAAAATGCCTCTTTTATTTATGAGCCCAGTGGGATCTAGCTGTCCTCACCTGCTCTGCCCCGTGCAAGCACACCTGGGAGCCTGGGAGCCCAAGCTCCCAAGCAGCACTGCTAACCCTTCTGTTCTTCCGTGTCCGCCTTCTTACGTGACCCTCAAGGCACATCTGTGTCACAGGCCCATTTTACGGGTGTGGACACGGAGACTTGTAACCACAGATCCAGTGGCACAGAAACGGCTAAGATTCTGAAGGCACGGACTCCTCTGGGACTTCAGATGTGCCACCCTTGATTCTGCCCAAATGCAACGAGGTTGGGAGGTTGGGAGTCAGCTGTCACACTGGTGGGGGCGGGGGGGTGAGACTTCACCAGCAGGCGGTCAGCAGTTGAGGGTGGAGGAAGCAGCACGGGAGGGGGTTGGGAGGCCCCAAGGTGGGGTCCAGCCAGCGAGGGGGCTGGGGAGAGGTCCTGCGAGCTGGGCTGTGGGGCAGGAGAAGGAGGCCAGGACAGGGGGAGGTCTGGTGTGGACAGGCATCAGAAGGCCAGGAAGATGACTTTTGCAAGTGCTTTCAAGCCAGATGGGGTGGACTGAGTGTGTGTGTGTGTGTGTGTGTGTGTGTGCATGCGCGTCTAGCAGGAGGGTCCCAGAGTCTGGCCCAAACCATTTTTCTCTTGTTCTCTCATGAAAACGAAGCCTCCTTACATGTACAAAATGAGACAGCCGGGCGCCTGGGTGGCTCAGTTGGTTAAGCAACTGCCTTCAGCTCAGGTCATGATCCTGGAGTCCCGGGATCGAGCCCCGCATCGGGCTCCCTGCTCGGCGGGGAGCCTGCTTCTCCCTCTGACCCTCCCCCCTCTCATGCTCTCTCTCAGTCTCTCTCTCAAATAAATAAATAAATTCTTAAAAACAAACAAACAAACAAAAACCAAAATGAGACAGCCTTCTTCCCTCTTTTTATTTAAGTGAGGAGAAACCGGAAGCCCAAGCCCCTCACTCCCAAAGCTGGGAGAGACATCATGCTTCCCCAGGGCCCCAGGCCACACAGGGCCCCCTCCTGTGCTGGCCTCTGCCCACAATACGGTGGCCCCGGCTCTACGCACCGTCCCCTGGCCGACAGATGACAGCACTGTGAGGCCTGAGCAGCCTGGCTCCCGGCCACCCCGCTCAGCAGGGCACACCCGCCGGACCCTGGCAGCAGACCCACGGCCTGTCCCCGGGCCAGGAGCTGCAAGCAGAGGCCGCCCCGGCTGCTCAGGGATCAGAGGCCTCTCCCGTTCTCAGCACTCGGCTGTGTGGCCCGGCAGGCCGGTGGTGGGGCAGGTCAGTGGTGTGGTGGGCTAGGCGTGTGGCAGGCGGGGGCCTGGTGGGTCTGTGGCATAGCGGCATCGGTGGCGTGGCTGGCCAGGGAAGGGTGGGTGGCCAGGCGGGGGGGGTGGGGGGTGGGCAGAGACAGGGAAGCGCCGAGTGCTGGCAGCCGGCTGGGGCGCTCCTGGGTCCGGCTTTGATCAGCTGTGGGGCATCCCTGAAGGCAGCGGGGGTGGGGGAGAAGATGGGAGGGCGGAGGGGGAAGGACGGGGGCCCCCCTCCCCACCCCCCGAGAGCAGAGAGGGGACGGCTGCGTTATGGCCTGCGGACTGCTTGGTGGGTGTGCTGAGCGCCTTACCCACGCGATCTCATTTCTCCTTCCAAGTGCTCCTCCCAGGCACTGCTCTCATTCCCATGTTCAGGTGAAGAAACTGAGGCACGGACAAGGAAATCACGTGTACGAGGTCACACAGTATCAGGCAGAGGAGCCAGGGCTCAGGTCGGACCCTCACGGGAGTCACTTGACTTCCCTAGGCCTGGGCTCCCTCCTGGCTACAGGGGGTGACAGCGACACCCCAGCTCACGGGGCTGTTCGGAGCGTTCAGCTAGGCACCAATGTGCTGAACAGAGCACTTGGCCCACGTCAGTCACTTGCGAAAGAAATGCTGCTAATTATTATCACTGAGTCCTTTATGTTCGTGACCTCAGTTACTCCCACGCCCCGACAAGCCCATCGGATCCTGGTTTCCACTGTAGAAACTCCTTTGAACTTCCATCTAGTAGGAAAATTCCCATCACGCCAGCAGAGAAGCCCTAAAGCCCCATGTCCCGGCCAGCCCTGGACAACCTGCCTTGTGTTGGTTCATGTCCTCCTGAGAGCGCTCAAGTCCCGCAGCCTGGAGATTAAGGCAGGCTCTGGGTAATGCCAAACTTTGCTGTTTTCTCTTGGCGTTAGCTGTTTTTCTCTCCATGCCCAGGATTCCTGTTCCCAAAGCACAAGCCCTGGAGGAGGCCCTGGGACCAGGTGGGGGGAGTGTCCGCTGGGCCTGGCCGCTTACCTGGGGTCACCCTCCTTCCTCCCCCAACCCCTTCCCACCTGTCTGATTGCTCAGGGTGGGGGAGGGGGCAGAAGACTTCAGTTCTGGGCTCTTTAAACCTTATAGTTCCCAAAGCGTGATCCGCATTCCGCGGGGGGGGATGAGGCTTGAGGTAAGTGGTGGACAGCTTGTATTTTAATGGTTCTGCATTTGTTTGATACAAAATATATTTTTGAGAACCCCAACGGTAACTAGGACATCACACCCACGATTTCACTGATCTTATTGGCAAGACTAGGTTTTAAAAAGAAAGAAAAAGGGAAAGAGAGCCAATCTAAAGAAAAATGTGAATGACTCGTGGAAGCCCAGGTGAGACCCAGTTCTGGGGGTAGCTGGGATGATGGTGTGTGGATGCTGGCAGCTTGCTGGTGTGACAACAGCCCAGGAAGTAGACTCTGCTGGCCCATTGCTGTCTCTGGCTGGCTGCGTCTCGGGGACTGGGCAAAGCCATCTTTGGGGCTTTTTTGCACCCTGTAGGGTGGAGGGCCTGAGGCTCAGAGAAAGGGAGTGTGGTGGCCCCGGAGTCAGACCCCAGGGTTGGAGGTCCTTCCTGCTAAGCGATGCCATCCCACTCGCTCCCCGTCATCCACCTTCCTGATAAGCATTCCCTCAAGTCCAGAAAGCCAGCTCAGGCTGGAGCCCCCGAGATGTGGGGGGCAGAGGCTGGGATGTGCCCATGGGAGCAGAGGGATTACATCTTGAGCAGATAAAAACAGTCGGGGAGAAAGCCAAGGAATTTTAATTACTGCTGCACATCTTTGGAGTCACGAAGGCCTGGTCCTCGCAGGCCAGACACGGAGGCCAGCTCTGCACACGGAAGCCCTCGGAGCCGCCGTGCCCTCTTCTGCTCAGCACCCCCACCCCTTCCAGCTGGGAGATACCTATGCAGGTGCCCAAGGCTTAGCGGGTGGCGACACCTTCCTCCTTCTGGCTTCCAAGCTTGGCTGGGATCTTGGGCTCTGGTTTTAAGGGACTGTGGCTTGGTTCTGAAGGGCCTGGGGGTGGGGGGTGGGTCAGAGCTTTCAGATCGAAGTAGAAGCCCAACCGGAATTGCTGTAAGCGATGAAGGCAGGTGAAGGTGGATCTGGCCCCAAGGTTTATCCAACAGATATTTATTGTTTACTATACATCAGGCACTGTTCTAGAACAGCACAGACCCAGTTTCCTGTCCTCGGGGAGCTGACTTCTAGAAACGAGTTGACCTAAGGCCTTGAATGATTGCGCTGGCCTGGGCGCTGGCCTGGGTGTCTGTCCCTTTGTGAGCTCTCACCTGGGCTGCGCTGTCTCAGGCAGCTGGAGATGAGATTGGACACAGCCTTGGCACCAGAGAAGACCTCTTTCTTGCCAGCTCCTATGAGAAGGATCTGCAGGGAGGACTTCAATTTGCTTAGCTGGGGCAGGCAGAACCCGTGGCCCTCACTGGGGGCTCCGTGGCCATGGGAGGCTGCGGTGTCCTCAGGGGAGTGTCTGAGGCCTCTGCCCCCGATGTCACTTGTTTGAGAAGAGTGGCTATTTCTTTCTGGCAGCAGCTGTGAGGTCTAGGTTCTGCTGACATCCGGGAGGAGTGAGTCCCCACGGAGGACGGAACCCCCAGCCCCTCCTGGCCTGTCACTGGATCCAGGGCCTCCAGGAGCCTCCCCACCCCCAGCCCTTTGTCAGTGGTTATCTTTCAGCCCTGGCTTGCACGTTGCACAGGTGGGGGTAAAATGGGTAATTCCCCGCATTTTTGACCTGCCATGCTCCTGGGCAGAGTGGCTCTCAGGGACAGAAGTAACAGAGGTCCACGGATTAAGGTGCACAGTGGAGATGGGGACATTGAGGCCCAGAAAGTGGATGGCCCCAGCTTTCTTCTCACTCTTGGTTCCTGCTGGGTCAGGGGGCTGGAGCCCCAGAAGGTCTCATCTCAAGGGGACCACGAGCATCATCCTGGCCCACTGCCCCCATACTAGAGACAAGGGCCCCAGGGCCTGGGTGGTTCTAAGCCAGCTCTGCCACTTTCTCTCCTTAAGTGACCTGGGGCCAGTCACACACTCTAATCCCTCTTATAAAGGGGGTTATTGTGTGGGGTTTTATTAAACTAGATTTCAGTGGCCCAAGTGATACAGGAATGTACTAGAACGCTTCTGAGAACGTTGAGGTTTCTCGCCTCCCATCCCCCTCTCGTGCCTTCTCTCCCTGGCGGTAACCACGGGGATACCTGTACGTTGGGTGCCTAAGGGTATGTGTGTGTCTGGTGTTTTCTTAGATGTACGAGTCGCACTCTACTTTGTGTGTCTCCCATGTAGCGTGGCGCTCCGCATGCCGGGATTTACGGATCTGCCTGTTTCTTCGGAACCACCGTGTGGCATTCACGGTGCGGATCCAGCACAGTTTCCTTTCTCGGGCATTTAGCGTGTTGTAGACTGTTGGTGAACTTGAGCAGGCCTCCCTGGTGCTCTGGTGAGACTGTTGTCCCAGGGTGGACACTGAGGTGTTGAATCACTGGACGTGAGGTTTTTGCAGGAGTAAAATGTGAGAATGTTCCGAGCGTGGGGCAGAAGTAGGGCGCTCTAAAAGGTGCAGAGAAGCTCATACTTAGTGTTTCCCACTACGTGTATTCTGTGTACATTTTCTCCTGACTCTTGACATCTGAATCCCCAGGTTACAGAAGAGCAGAACGGGAGCCAGAGTGGTTCAGGAAGGCATCTGCTGTCACTCAGCTGCTGAGGCCGGGCAGGTGGGCGGGCGGGCGGGTGCCCTGACTCCCGGGTCCAGCCCGGTTCTAGGAATGGAGCATCCCTGCCCTGGACGGCCAGAGCCTGCTCTCGGCAAGGCCTGCCCACAGTGGTGCCGGACCCCCAGGCACGCCCGGCCGGCCTGCCTCTGCACAGCGTGCTGGGAAGACAGAGCTCGCCAGGAATTTCCTGGGGCAGCTCCAGGGCAGACTGCTCAGATCTAAGGGTTACGGGGTGGCTGGGTCGTGCCTCCCACCCCTCTCTTCCCCGGCATGTCCCAGTCCTATGCATTCTTGGGATCTAGAAGTTGCGCCGTGTGCTCTGGGCACCAGGAGTTTGCTTTGAAAGCCCGTGGCACCAACATCTGTTAGCTCTTAGAGAACAGAAACATTGACAAAGAGCTGCTGGGCAGGCGGTGGGGGGAAGATATGAAGCTCAGGAGTAGGAGTCTCAAAGACAAAGAGGAAAAACCCTAACCGAACTCCAGCCCGCTCCCAAGCCCTGCTTTGATGTGGTTTCCCGTCCCCGGAGGCCTTATAAGGCCTTATGCCTGCAATTCTGGGCTCTGGGTTGGTGCTGACTGCACACTCAGTGCCTGAAGGAGATGGTCTTTCTTCCTGGGGCCCAGCGTGGGGCCGAGTAGCAGCAGTGCTGGGGCGTGGGAGGGAGGGAGGGAGGGAGGGAGGCCTGGGCCCTGTGGCCTGAGAGGCTACCGAGCCTGGCCACTAGGCAGGGGGTAGCCTGGCATCAGGCTGGGTGCAGCAGGAGGTCCAGGGATCCAGGAAGGCCTTTGATAACAACTTAGAGCCTAGTCTGATGCCGACTGTCCTGGAGGCCGGAGGAGAGGGGGCTGGGGACCAGGGGCTGGAGTGATGGCTGAATAAAGGAGCAGTGAAGGGAAGTCACTCATACCAAGCCCCATACTTGGGCTTCCTACACGGCAGTGGGGAAGGGTGTGGGCTCTGGAGCCAGGCGCCTGCCTTCCAGCCCAGCTCTGACACTTACTAGCTGTGTGACCTTAGGCAAGTCGCTAACCTCTCTGTGCCTCAGTTTGCTCATCTGTGAAGTGGGGATAATAGTGGTATGACCTCAAAGGATTGCCATGAGGATTAAATGCGAAGCATTAAAAACAGTGTGCCGGGTAGGAGAGTGTTTCTCAGTGTCTTTGAGGGCACCTTGGGGCTGGTGAGTCTTTGAGATTCTCTGAGCAATGTTCTGGTAGCTATTTGACCACCAGAGTAGAAGAAGCAATAAACAGTAACTATTGGTCTATGGAGCCCCAGTCGTGGTATCAGGTGTCATGTTAAGCACTTTCCATGCAATGACTGACTTAATCCTCACGCCCACCCAGAGACGTCACGAGCACTATCGTCCCTGTGTACAAATGGGAGGCTGAGAACGTTCCTTCGCCCACATGGTGCAGCTGGTATGAAGCAGAGCTGGGATTTGAACCGAGGTCTGACCAATTCCACTTCCATGCCCTGCACCTTCCACAGTGGGGCTCTGCGTGGGGCCCATGGCTGTTGAGGGGTCTGAGTACCTTCCTGCAGGATGGTCCCGAGGGTCTGGCCCCACACCTTGTCTGCGGGTCTCCCGGCCAGGGCTCTGCTGAGTCCCCAACCTTAGTGGGGAGGAGCTGTGGGCCCTTTGAGTCCTGTAGCACAAAGAGGAGGCCTTGGCCACCACCCTCGGAGCTGGTGGCAGGGCTGTTCTCTTTACACATCTTTAAATGTGATCCCTGGTCCCTGGCAAGTGACTTACCAGGGCTCTTGGCTGCCTCTGTCCCATGCCCACAGGAACCCTGACTCCACTGTACTAGCTCGGGCCAGGCTTCTGGGAGAACTGGCTCAAATCTTAGCTTTGCTGAGGATCCAGAACCTGTCACCTGGCCTCGTGGAGCCTCCTCCTCATTTAAATACAGGGCTTTTGGGAACCCCATTCCCTGGAGGTTCTTGTGAGGATTCCCTCGGTCCCATTATCTCCTGTCTCCTATGTCCCTCGAGGACTGACGGCACTTCCTTCGTAGGAAAAAAAAAGGGTAACAATTATAACTCTCACTTTACGAATTGCAGATCATTTTTATGAGTGTTTATTCCTGGAGAGATGGAAAGTGCAGGGCAATGGTGAAGACTGAGGGAGATAATAAATATCCTTACAAGGTGTCTCGCGTGGTGCCTGGCCCTGAGGAGATGCCCAGTAAGGTCAGCTGTCCTGTCATTGCACCCATTTTACAGAGAGATAGACTGAGGTTCCAAGAAAGCAGTGGCTGGCCCCACGTCCAAGGGCGAGGGGAGGCCATGGAACCAGGATGTGATCCTGTGTCTGCCTCAACACCGCATTGCTGCTGGCTTAGTGATTCAAAGCTTGAGGACCACGGACAGTGCACTCCCTGGGCGTCTGGCTTAGCAGATGAAATGAAATTTTTTTTTTTTTAAGATTTATTTATTTGAGAGAGAAAGAGCGAGCAAGGGGGGCAGGGGCAGAGGGAGAGGGAGAATCTCAAGCAGACTCCCCGCTGAGCACAGAGCCCTATGCCGGGGCTCGATCTCACGACCCATGAGATCACGACCTGAGCCGAAACCAAGAGTTGGACACTCATCCGACTGCACCACCCGGGCGCCCCAGATGAAATGGATTTTTGCCGGCATCAAGCACCTGTGCCTCACAGTGAGTCCGTGGACCCCGGTGCTGGGGAGCTTTTACGGTTCTACAGAGCAGTGTAGCGTTTAGCACGAAGAGGCGGACCCCGGAACTTGCCAGAACTCTGCTTTCATATGCAGAGGCATGCCTTTACTGTGTCAGGGAGCTTGGTCCTCCCCGCAGACAGTTCTCAGAGTGCGTGATGCACACCGCGAGGCATCATTACTTGGGGTTCCAGACGGCTGCTTTGTTGTGGGAGACCTTGGCAGTCTCTAAACTCCTCCAAGTGTGCCGGCAAGAAGACGTGAGCGCTCGCAGGGGTGTGCCTGGCGGGTCCTGGTCGCCTCGCTGGGAGCGGCCAGGGTGGCGGGCCGAGGTCAGCGCTGAGCCCCCGCTTTCCAGAAGACCTCAGCACGAGCCCCTTAAAGCCGGTCGCCAGCTCCTGGGAGTGCTGCCTGCCAGCCTGTCTGGGGGAGGCAGCATCTGTCTTCCTCTGGCATGAAAGATGGGCTCTAATTGGCTGCCGGAGTGTCCCAGCCACCTAATGATGCCGCCTGAGCGCGTGCTGTCCCTGTCACCGGCTCCCAGCTTCCCTGTCAACTCCGGCGCTGTTAACACAAACAGCCAGTTTACAAGCCCAGGAAGTGTTCGGTGATTATGATAATTGGCGGAGGAGGTGGAGGGAGAAGCCACCCCGACTCCAGGAATCAAGGAGCCTGGTTTTGAAGTCAGTGGGACACCAGGAGTCTGAATGACCACATTTTCACAACCTGCAGGGGAAAGAGTGTGATGCCCCAGGACGATTTGGAAGAAGAGGGAGAATGGAGAACACCAGGCCTAATCCATAAAATGTTAGCTGTTGATCCTTTCAAAACAAAACAAACAGAACAAAACAAAACAAAACTAGAGACTTATCTCCAGCTGTGTCCAGCTGATAAGATCAGCTCTACCAAGCGTGATTTTGGTTTTGTTAATCAAGACAAGCACTGTGTTTCTGTTAAGTATCTGAAGTGGGGGATCTTTTCCCCCTTCTCATTTTTCAAGGAGAGGGTGCATTCTCTTTTTCTTTCTCTTTGCACTTTTTTTTTCCCCCAAAAAGAGAAGTTGGTGACAGCTGCTGAGTTTGGGCTTTTTTATTGCTTGTCATTTTGTGGTTCGAGAAGCGCTGCCAGAGCATTGTTGTGGCATCAAAGAGATAAGGCCGTGTAACCCTCTCAACTTTGTCTCTTCCCCAGAAGAGGAGCATTTCCCAAAGTGGGTTCCTTGGAACTCAGATCCCATGGGATGCTTTTGAGACACGAAACTCCACGGTCTCAGTAGGTTTGAGGAATGCAGCGTGAGTTACCACTTGGATATTCACGGTGTCCGTTACCATAGTAAATTCTTCAGTAAGGGATCTTCTCTGACTTGAAAACAATCTTTTTGGATCACAGAACTCTTACTGGCAGAACACCAGTAATGCGGAAGGCGGTCTGACAAGTGCTGGTCTTGCTTCTTCCATATCTAGGGTCACCCTGCTGGGTTAGGTTGAGATAAGTAGTACCTTTGTCGACCTTCCAGAAGCTTCCCAGCCTGTGGGCTAACCAAACTCCCCTTGCCAACCTGACAACACCCGAGTGGCAGCGTGACCGGGCTAGTCGGGAGCAACTCTGCCACTGGGCATCCTGAACTCACACGTGGGGCACCGGGCAAGGCAGTGCAAGGGTCAGGCTAGTTTCTGGAATGTGTGTGCACTGGGGAGAGGCGGCAGGCATGTCTGAAGATCAGCCAGGAGGCAGAGCATGCAGGCTGCTGAATGTGATGCTGAAGAGTTGGGGGGTTATGTTAGGGGCTGTAGAGACCCACTCGTGTGCATACCAGGCCCTCTTTGCAAACCCATGGAGACAGCCCGCCTGGAATCCTCTGCTGGAGGAAGGAGTCACACCGAGATCCCTTCCTGGGGCCCACAGAGGAGGCTTGTTGGTCCTGAGTCCATCAAAGTTGACTCCGAGGGCTAGATGAGGGACGTTTTCCCATCTTGTCTCTGTCTTTTTCCAGGGCAGAGGGTGGAACATCCTTTCTGAGGGAGAAGCGTGCAGTATTTTATAGTGAGCTGTAGGCTAAGAAAAAGGTACTTCCTAAAAAGCATGGGGACAATTCACTTTTCAAGCGAGAGGATCCACCTCAGTTGACCTAATTTCCCATCAGAAGAATCAGAGCAGGGGGCGCCTGGGTGGCTCAGTCGTTAAGCGTCTGCCTTCGGCTCAGGTCATGATCCCAGAGTCCTGGGATCGAGCCCCGCATCGGGCTCCTTGCTCCATGGGAAGCCTGCTTCTCCCTCTCCCTCTCCCTCTCCCCCTGCTTGTGTTCCCCCTCTCACTGTGTCTCTCTCTGTCAAATAAATAAAATCTTAAAAAAAAAAAAAAAAAAAAAGAATCAGAGCAGGATCCCTGCTTCCCTGTGACCAGCCAGGCACATGTTCATGATGCCACCTTTACCGTCCCAATATGGGTTTCCTCCTTGACTCTGTCGGATACTTACTTAACGTCCCTGCTTTGTCTTCCTCTAGGAGCTGGTGGGTGAAGTTTTCAGAGAAACGCTCAGTGAGGAGGAAGAGGAAGACTTTCGGCTAGAAGGTACTGGAATCCATTGGTCTCTTCCTAGGGTGCAGTGAGATGGGGAAGGGGCCATCTGGCCCACCACGTGCCCTAGGTACGCTCCAGAAAATCTGCAGACCAGGCAGAGGACGAGACCCTGACTGCCGGTGGGGGTGGTGGGGTGAGAAGAAAGAAGGGAGTGAGTGTAGCCCTTCATGGGTCCAAGCCCAGAGTGGAGCCAGGCTCCTGAGGCTCACATCCTGGCCCTGCTGTGTACTGGCCGGGGAACCTTGGACAGGTTGTTTTAGCTCAGCTTTCCCGTTTGGTGGGGGGTGACCATACATAAAGTAGCTGTGGTATTTCCCCGTCTCTCAGCTCCCATCGCTCACGTGGAGCACAAACAAGCACACATACAAGCAGCCCCCCACCAGCCCCTCCCCTTTCATGTCTGTAGCTCTCTCTCCTGCCTTTGTTCAAGGGGAGGCACCGCGTAGAAGGACGAGGATCTTGGAGCAGAGGGCCGGCCGGCCACTGGCGCCCTCACTTGACTTCGGGCAAGGCACGCCACCTTTCTAGAGGAGCCTTAGTTTCCACACTTACAGAGTGGGAATGAGAGCCGTCTCCCTGCTTGACTCCCTTCATTGGGTACGGAGCCCAGATGGCACTGGAAAGCATTTGCTACGTGGGATAGCATTTCCATTTTATACTCAGAGAAGAGAATCACTAAACTGGGGAAGCCTTAGGTTAGTAGGGGCCTTGCTGTGGAGGTGAGGGCAGGCAGCTCGCAGGAGAGCCAGGGGGCCCAGGGGCTTGGGGGGGCGGGGATCTAGGCCTTGGTGCCCTGTAGGGCCTTGGGAGGAGCAGATAGTGCCAAGAGTTTCTCGAGGGGAGCCTGGGCCAGACCTGAGGGCTGTGGCCACATGCAACCCGAGAGCTGTCAGCCCCAGGCCATTTGTCCTGAAGAGGCTCCCCAGGTGGCTTGTGTGCACATTACACTTTGAGAAGGGCTGTTTTAAGAGATTCACTCAGTTGCCTAGGAGATGGTGGCCTGCCGGGACCCAGGTATCTATCAAACTTTGTTCAAATATGAGCAGGTCCTGAATCAAGGGCTGGGGGGAGTCCCATGGATGGAAGGCTTTGTGCAGCCTACAGAGCTGGTAACTGCACTCAGAGGCTCTGCAGCCTTGATTTTGTCATTCCTCTGGGCTCCCCCAAGCCTCAACTATTGTCTTTGGCTCCATGGAGAGATGCCAAGAGTTGGTGCCTTGACATCTGGGGAGTCAGGTAAAGGTGGGCAGGATGAAAGCCCTGGGGATTGGAGTGACCCCAGACACTGATTCCATGGGCTGCGGCTCTCATTCCGGTTATGTATTCATTTCTCCCTCATTCGCATGGTGACTCAGTAGCAAGTTCATTCTCTTGTTCATCCATCCCTCCACCTCTCCATCCATCACCCATTCGCTACCCATCCAACCAGCCACTCGTCTGTCTGTCCCTTCAATCACTTATCCCTCACTCTTCACTGTCCCACCACCCACCCACCCACTGGCCATGTCCCACCCATCCGGCCATCCATGGTTTGCCCTACTCTCCTGTCCCCCGTCCACCAGCCCGGCCACTCTGAGTTATCACGCAGCCATCCATACTCCCTTCTCTGCCTGTGTGTTCATCCCCCGTCATTCATCCCTTCATCCATGGACCCATCCTCCAGTCATCGTCTGTCTGCCTATCCATCATGTATTGAGCCCCTCCTTACTGCCCCACAGGAGGCACTTCTCTGTCCGTCGAGGCTCAGTTTACAACCATGTAATTGATTTCAAATGGGATGTCATTCCCTGCAAACAGACACGAAATGGCCTACCCATGGAATCCACTTCCCTCTGGAGGGGAGCGTTACTTTGTTCACTGTCTACATTCAGTGCGTGAGTCCCATTGGAATGATGTAGAAGGAATGCTGGCCGAGGAGCACCTAGACCGGGGTCCCCTCCCAGCCCTGGTAGCAGCCCACTGTGGATCGTGGCCAGGTCCCCCCCAGCTCTAGGTCCCCTTGCCCTCTGTCACATGATGAGTGGGGACATGAAGCTGGACTCTGTGGGTATGCAAAGGCCGTGGGCTCCTTGCAGGGAGAAGGAAGCCCTGTGGCAGGGGGGAGGGCAGCACTTACAAACATTGGCTGATGGGTGGGGGATGAAGATGAGGCGCCCGAGGGTCCTGGCTCCTGATGGGGAAAGACTGTCAGGCTGGCGGCACTCGGTCTGACCCCATGGCCCCCCAGCTGCACGCCAGGCTCAAAGGGCAGCCCAGGCACCTTGCTAGTCCCTGGTGATGTCCGGGCACATCGGTGCCACCACTCATGAGGGAGGGGGTTAGGAGCCATTCTCCTACCTCAGTTTCCCAACTAGGGGTCAGACTAAGTTGTTGGTGGTCCAGCTTTTTGTCCTCTTTCTTCAAACAAAAGTTTACACAGAAGCAGAGAACATAAACCAGATCAGATTGCAGAGAGACTCAGTACGCCATGGCCAGTGTGTTTTATGTAAAAAGGGGCACGAGAGAACGCTCTGTATTTCCTACGTGTGTGAGTAGAGACCACGTGTGTATTACTGTGTAGCTGGAGGGCTCGACAGACAAAGATAGGAGGCTCCTCTTGGACCTGGGAAGAGGATACTAAAACCGGAAAGAGCTCACAAAGAGAGGGCTGTAGTATTAACGGGGATGAATGTTTGAACTTTCCCAAGAAGAACGAATTGAAAGACTCAAAGCAGAATTAAAAAGTGAAAACGGTGAGTGGGTGAGGCTGCTCTGGTTTGCGCCTGGGCCGGCCTGCGTGGGACACTGGTGGGAGGGATGCTGGACCCGTGACCGTCTGTGGTTCCACGGTCACCCATGGTCCCAGCCACGGCCACGGAGAAGCATCCACCTGGTCCGGGGCGGGGGCTGCAGCATCCCTCTGTGCTACCCGCCCAAATCCTGAATCTCTTCTTTGTCTTCCTGTTGGCCAAGTTCATTGCCTCTTGGCGGGCTGGAGGGCTGTTTAAGGGAGAAAAAAGGCCATCTGAGGCGTGAAGATAAAAAGAAGTCTTTTAGCCATCCCAGGAGAGGACAGCTTTAGCTCCTGCGTTGTTATGTAAAGCCGGCCCTAATCCAGCATCTTAACCGCCTTAACTGGCCAGCTGGGAGCTCGCGGAGGGCAGATTAAGTCTGGGCTGGGTGCGAGGGCTGCCGAGCTCCTTTTGAACTGTGGAGAGAACAAAGTAAACATCAAAAGTCCCAAGCTCTGAGAGCTGGCTGGGCGTGGCAGGGGCGGGACTCTCGGGGCTGGCTTTCCAGGGGAGAAGGGGAGAGGGACCCTCCCTCTGCCGACCCAGCAGGGGTCTGAGCACAGGGGACGGCCCACCCCACCCTTCACTCCGGTCCCCACCTGGCTTCCCCATCTCGTCGGTTGGGCCACACGACAGGTGGGTGGCAGCCTGTGGCTTGTGGCCTGAGGTGCAAATTGGAACCACACCTGTTTGGCAGACCCACCATGCCCTGAGTGGCCCCCCGGAAGCACTGGTCTGGGGGCGTCCTCCCCACTCGGTGCAGCTTCTGCTCTGGGCCCTTGGGAAGGGAAAGACCTGTGCGTGGTCACAAGCCCCTTCTCTCTGGGTCCCCTCTCTCCCTGCCACCCAGGGATGTCCCCACCCCTTCCAGGGGGCTTGACTTCCAGTCTCTGGCCACAGACCCCCAACACCGTGTCTGTTTCCTGTCCTCCGACCTCCACTTGGGGCTGGAAGCAGGCACATTGCCGTCTGCCTGGCATCTCTGGAAAACTGATTCGACAGACCTCCCGTAAAGGAACTGTCAGAGGGCTTGAAGTCAGGCGGCCCCACCCCTTGGGGGCCCAGGCCCTCCATCCAGGCCCCCAGGGCTGCTGCGGGGCAGGCCTCTCTCCCCCCAGCTGGGCCTCCGGGGCTCCCCACTTCCCTGGTCCCAGGATGGATGTGTTAGAGTAGTTGGACCTGCCAAGCAGGGCAGTGGTGTTGGGGCTGAGGCTCTGGGGGTCTGAGTAGCCCCACTGTGAGCTCAGGACCCGTCTGACTCTGCAAGGGCCCTGAAATTTGTCTCACCACCACCGCCTCCGAATCCGTGAGAGGCACCTTCCTACCTTTATTCGGGCTTTTTTTGGGAATTTGCAAGTCAGACCCCGGAGCCAGCCTGGCTTTAACCACCAGTCTCTGGGTGACCTTGGGTGAATCGTTTCACGACTCTGTTTTTCATTTGCCTTTTTGGGGGTAATCAGAGCCCTTCTGCAGGGTTCCTGTGAAGACAGTGAGGTCGTTTATGCAAGTGCAGAGAACAGCCTTGGTACGCGGAGTAAGTGCCCAGCCTATGTGAGCTGGGAGGAGTCTTACTGTTTCATGCGTCCCTTCTTGAAGAGGAGCCAACTGGTGTTTATAATTATTTACTAGTCCAGATCAAAGAAGACCTATTTTCAAAGCTTCTTTAATCCTATTAGAACCTCTCCTTCTCCTCCCAGTGCATGACATAGAGTCTGGCATGCTATACGTGCTCAATAAATACTCACTGGAAGAATGAAGTCAACAGCATGAAGTCATTGAAGTCAGGCAGTCCCCTCCCTCGGGCCACCCAGGCAGGTCCCATGTACCACCCCCACCCCCACCCCCCACCCTGCGGACCCGGTCAGTTTGTCCCGGCCCCCAGGTGTGGCATATCGACCACTCACAGACCCGAGGAGCCCTCAGGAGGCTGTTCGTCCACTTCATTTGTAGTTGGAAAACTGAAGCCCAGAGAGGAGCACACTGAGAACCGAACTCGGGTCTCTAACTCCTCCTCATTCGGGGAGTCTTTACTGAGCACCTGCTGGCAGGGTGTCACACGCGGGACGTGGGAAGGACCACGCAAGTTTCTGGTAGTGGTGCTCTGCCAGGAGGTAAAACCCAGTGGAGGGTAGAGGGTAGCAAGGCCTCTCTGAGGAGGTGACGTGTCAGCGGAGATGCAGGTGCCGGGAAGGAGCCAGCCGTGGAGGATGTGAAGGGAGAGCAGCCAGGAGGAGCAAGCAAGCAGAACCCCAAGCGGGAAGGAACTTGGGGTTTAGAGAAGCACAAAAGGGGGACCTGTGGGCCCGTCAGCAAGGGTGGGACCACGCGCTTGCTTTTACGCTGCTTTTGAAGAGAAAGCGTTGGAAAATTGTAGGCGGGTGAGTGCCAGCTTCTGACTTCCATTTTAACAAAGTACTCGTGGCTTCTTGGAAGGATGGGCCCTGCGGGGGAAGGAGGAAGGAGGCCATGACAATGGGACATGATTCCAGTAGTGCCGGCGAGGGTGAGGGCCTCGGCCTAGCGTGGAGGCCATGGGGCTGGAGAGCAGTGGGTGGGCCTGGGGGTAGGCGTGGGAGACGGGAGGTGGGGTGAGGGGGTGGATGAGGGAAAGAAAGGGATCCTGGGCACCCCCCCCCCCCCCCCACCGGCTTAAGGACCAAAGGCAAGGCTAGGGCCACTTCTGAGGTGGAGGTTTGGGCAGGTGACAGTGAAGGCTGTCTGTTGGGGGCATGTCAGGTGGCAGATGGCTGTTGGACATCCAAGTAGAGATGCCAAGTAGACAGACAGTTGGACACTGAGTCTGGAGGTCAGGGAGCAGCTGGGGGGCAGGGAGACAGCGAGAGGGAAAGGGGGGGAAGGACTTCTAAGGACGTCTCCACAGACGGCCCTGCACGTCTCCCCGGCAAAGGCCGGTCAATCACTGGGGCTGGCCGGTGGTTCCCTGGAAGTCTGAGAGGAGGAGGAGATGACTGGGGAGCAGCGGGGACCCCCTGACGGAGGGCAGGCGGGCCACACCCTGCCGGCTGCGCGCTCTCAGTTCAGAGCCCGTCCTCCTGTGAGTGTCAGCGGGGCCCGACTCCGCTCGGCGGCAGTCCCCCCAGCAGCCCGGGTGACGGCAACCACTCTGGAGTCTGTTCTTCATAAAAGCTCAGCTGGAACGGTGGAAATTCTGACTTGTGTCACATACCGAGCAGGCTTCAGTAGTTTCAAGTAGCTCGGGGTTAGATTTTAAAAGTTGAATTGCATCACATGTTTTAACTTGAGCAGGGATGGAGGGAGAGTGGAAGGGACATGGTATTTTTAGCCCCAAAAAAGCTTTTTTCTCTTTCCTGCTCCCTCTCTGCCAGCATCACCCCCTCCCCCCGTCGCCCCCTGAACAGATGTTTCGTTTCAACCGATTCAAACCTCAAAGCAGAGTGGCCATCAACCTTGTGCTCTGATGAGGTAAAAGGCTGGAATGCTATTTGTTGGGAAGGTTTCTTTCTTTCCTTCTTTCTTTTCTTTTTTTTCTTTTCTTTTCTTTTCTTTTCTTTTCTTTTCTTTCCTTTCCTTTCCTTTCCTTTCCTTTCCTTTCCTTTCCTTTCCTTTCCTTTCCTTTCTCTTTTTTCCTTTCCTTTTTCTCTTCAGTCACCACTGGTCCTTAAATAAAATCTCCCTACAGTAAAATGCAGCCTGGGGAGGCAAGATTGTGGAGGAAAAAAACCCCAGGCTGGCATGTCTGGTCTCAGGAAGGGGTAGACACCCACTGGCGGAAAGGCCAGAAACTACCTTGGAGGATCCCGCCGCATTAGGTCAATTCCTCTTTGGGTGGTGGTGGCTTTTGTCCTGATAAGCAGGGGCTTAGAGTTAAGTCAGGATTCTTTGGGTTCTTTTGACACTCAACCCAAATGCGACGAAGCTTTGGCTGATGATCTTGAAAAATCCTAGGGTGGATCCTGCCTAAAAAGGGCCAGCTGGATCCTGGAGCTCAAAACATGTCATCCACACACACATCCACTCCCTCCCGCCCTCTCTCTCTGTATCTCTCTCCCTCCCTTGGTCACCTCTCCCTCTGCCCCTGTGTTGGTCTCTCCTGCTAAAGGTGGCAAAGGGTAGCTACCCAGCTCTGGGCACTCCCATCCTATGAGCTCAGCCACCTCAGGTGAAAGAGAGCCCCCAAGTCTCAATTCTTCTTGCAAAAGTTTGGCTCTCACCAGGTGGATCTAGGTTGTGTGGCACCTGAAGTTTATCCCAGTTTGGGAGCCATCTTCAAAAAAAAGAGTACATGATTCTTTTATTTATTTTTTACACGATTCTTTTATAACTTTGAACCAGGTGATAGATCTATCCCACTAAACCTAAAGAAATATATCTCCAACTCAACCTTCCCTTAGCTTAATTCCAGAAATGCCTGTGTTCACTCCGACACTGCGTGACACATTAGGACGTTTGGGAGTCAGAATGGAAAGAGACAGTGGTCGTAACCAACTGAGGTTAAAATACCTAGTTTTGAAAGTATCAGAAAACCAAACGACCATGTGAACACATTGCCAGGGCCCGTGTAAGGGAGGGGCCCACAGGCTCAGCTTCACTGGCTTTCAGGATGCACCCTCCCTTGGTACTGACCTAGGAGCAGCCCCAGTGGCCATCAGGATGAAATTCATTGTGTCAACTAGGTGCTGGGTGCATCCCCAAAGCCGGAGTCAGATCAGCCCTCCATAAATCCATGTGGATTGAGATGGGAGAGGGGTGGCCCACCAGAGGAAACCCAGATGCTATTCTCAGAAGGAGGACAATGGTTGCAGGACACGCAAGAGCAGGTATCTACTATTGGGTGATGGAGTGGAGATACCAGAGGCTGGGGAGTCAGGAAACAGGGATTTTCGTCCTTTTGTTTCTACACTTTGGGTTCAAATCCCGCTTGTGCTACTTACCGTTGTCTTGTTTTGATGATGATGATGATGGCTGTGCTGATATGCCTAGACGTGGGGTGACAGACACTGTGCTGTATGTTGGGGCTACTTTAGGAAGATCGAATTAACAGAATAATGATAATAGTGGAGTAAGACGGACTCACCGAGCAGGGAGCCCTAACCTAGGCCCTGGAAGCGTGCAGGCACGTTCTCAGAGGTTGGAGGGCTGAGGACCTGAAGGATGAGCAGGAACTGGTGAGCCAGGACGAGTGTTCTTGGCAGGGATAACAGTGTGAGAGCACGGCTGGGTTACAAATTAAAAAGCAGTTCATGGGAGAGACAGGGCCAAGAGACAGCAGCGGGAAGATCACTTTCAGCAGGGAACTACATGGCTAAATCCATTTTGCTAAGATTCTTAAGATTAGTTTCCTCTTTGGTTCGATGCAAACAGGAACCTACCCCGCCTGGTGTTCTTAACAGGCCCTAATGGAATACTGCACGTACCCACTAACCTCACCAGCCCGCTGCCGTGGTCGTTGAACGAACAGATTTGTGCGCCTCCCAGACCCTCACTCCCTCAGGAGAACCTCGCACAAATGATGCGAGAAACCATTTGGCCTGGAATGCACATATGATATCTTTCTCTTTTTACTGGCAGCAGATTTACCCACCTAATTATATTTGGCATAGGCTAATATTAAAATTCATCTGCATTCCCTCTAACAGCTGCCGGTGGCGGGCTGGGGAGTCAGAAACATCCTGGCGAGCCACCCTGAGACTAAAATATTTGCAGCAGATAATCTGCACGCGGACAATTGAGAAAGGCCAGTGGAGACGTTAGGGCAGGTGTCCAAACTCCAGCAAGGAAGCTTTGGCTTGTGTTAGATCTTACATCGTATCAACGGAGAAGAACGTGGCAGGTAACCGGGAGGAGAGAACCGCTTGTCTGAGTGTCAGTCATTTCTGGTCTCTGGGGAGCGGGGGAGGGCTGATAATAGTCACAACGGGATTTCAAATTTGTCCCTACATCCTAAGTTTATTATCAACCAGGCCTTTCTGGATTATGTTAAAATAAGCTGGCGTTTGCTCCTATCATCCAGGGTTTGGATTTTAGCCGAAGTATGGGATTCAGGAACAGACCTACCTTTCTCCCTGCCGGTTCCCAATCTCAGTCAAGCCAGAATTTATGGTGTGTTTGTTATGCAGCCTTCCTTGTGTCTGCCTGTGGGGTTTGGTGCAGTTTTGCACGCTGGGGTGGATTGGCTGCCCTGTGCATGTGCTGTGGGCATCCCAGGGGCACTAGCCAGCAGGACCCCGCTCCTGGGAGACTTGCAGTCTGGCCACCAGGATGTGACAGGCTCCTGTGAAGGAATCGGAAGATCCCAGATCAGATTGCGCAGAATGAAGTGTTGGGCCGGATGGGGAGAGACCGCACTCTGCTCGCAACAAATGCATTCGTGCAATGTAGAGAAAGGAGCTTCCCCCCCACCCCCTCCCCCCGGCCTCAAGACACCTTTCTGCCATCTGTCCAAAAAATGTCACTGGCGATATACAAGTGTATGAGGTCCAGCCTGTGAACGGCGCCCCCTAGAGTTGGACACTGCACAACCTGTCTCTCAGATGACCCTAAGCCCCCTGAAGAACCCTGAGGTGCCTGTCCTGCCTGGGTGCCAGGGAGGGTGGGGCTGCAGGAGGGCAGATCTGTTTTATTTTGTAGCTGATTCTCATGCCGTTTGGGTGGTGCCAGCTATCAGCAGCTCGTGCTGGGTAGGCTGTGCCATCCTGCTCCCTGGGTCACTGCTATTTGCCAGGCTAAACAGGCTCCAGGAAGTGACCGGGTCTCTCCCAGCATGCGGTCCCAAATGAGCTGTTGATGCCTCCTATTGGGATTGTGGTTGCGGGGTGAGGGCTGGGAGTCTTGACCTCACGATCACCCCCAGTGACCATCCCAACCATCCCCACTCATCCCCACTCGGGTCTTTCCTCGCTCCCTGGCGCTCCTCTGTACTCTCTTCTTTCCCTCTCTTCCCTCCCAGCCCCCTCTTCTTTTTAAACTGGGGGAGGGACAGGGAAGAGACTGTCTTTGATCTCAGTGGAGGAAAAAAGTCTGTTCTGTTCAGGCTTTTGGCTAACACAACAAACAGTGTTTAAAATTTAACTTTGCTTAATTAATTAGTAATTCTGTTTAATGCTGTCTGATCTCCCTCCAAAAGGTATTTTGAAGCTTGAGAAGGGAACATCAAAGGGAGCCGGGTGAAGATGGTCAAGTAATGCATTTAATCTGGCAGTTGCTGGGGGTGGAGAGATGCCAGGTTGGGAGCTAATGTGGGAGAGAGCCATCATCTGGTAAACACAGCCAGCAGGCTCCTCGCAGCCGTGGTGTGAGAAGGGACAGGGAGCGGTTTCCAAAGAGAAGGAGCTCCACACACCACCCCCAGACTCATCTGAGCTGAGAATTGGTTTGAAGAAATCAGAGTTGACATTTTCTTTCTTCCATGCCTACTGTGTATGGTTGGGCAGGTTGTGTACTGCACAAGAGTTTCCAGGTAAGCAGGTGAGCAGCAGGTGAAATCCAGCCTGCACCCTGCTTATCAGGGTACCCTGGTGGGAAGGGTACCTAAGTGCAGTTCATAAACTTTTCTATAAAGGGCCAGGAGAGTACAACTTTAAGGCTTTGCGGGCCCTATAGTCTCTGTTGTGATTACTGAACTTTGCCATCATAGAGCGAAGCAGCCATACACAGTGCATATGAACGTGACTGTGTCCCAATAAAACTTTATTTACAAAAACAGGCGGTGGGTGGGCTGGCTGTTCTAAGTCATCTACAGGTACGTCACATCTAAAGGTATGATAGGAACGTAGGCTATAAACCCAGAATACAAGTCTTTGAACATGAAGACTTTTCTTTCCTCCTTGCTCCAACCCTTCCCTTCCTTTTTCTACTCTTCCTCCAGCTTTCCTTTCTTCTTTCAAGTTAGCAGTATCTCCTGTTGTTGCTGTGAGTGATTAAAGAATGATCAGAGTCCCTCTGAAATTATGCCCCCCCAGAAGATCATCTCTGGGGGGAAAAAAAATCTCTGGGCTGAGCAGGAGTAGGAGAGAGAGAATGGGCTCAGAATTTGGCGCCAAAGCCCATCTCGACAAAAATGCCATTCTCTTTGCTGGTTGGTGGGACCTTGGCAGCCCGAAGTGGGTACCCTTTACCTTTCTTGTGCCTGCCCTTGAGCCCAACGATGGATGTATGGAGGGCAGTTTGTTCTGTGCAGGGGTGGCGGGGCTGGGTGCTGGTCGATGTTTGGTTTGAGAGGGTTCACATGTGGGTGTAGAAGCGGGGCCCCAAGTCCCAGCCCCTGCCTCTGGCACTGGGGTCTGCTAGGCTTTCTGATCATCTCTGACACCTCCTCTGGCCATTGGGCGGAGGACAGTGACAGGGTGAAGGGCCTTCTTCGGTGGGGGCGGAGGGCGCTGACTGTCCCTGGTCCTAGCCCCCAGGGCTCGGGGGCAGGATGGCTCCCAGTCCTATTACCCATCGGTGGCCAGCCCCATGGGTGTCCGAGGGGTTTTCTGAGCTGGGATGGGATGAGGGACCCCTTGGTGAAGAGAAGGCAATCCAGACCATGCTGGTCTTTAGAGAAGAGACAGGAAGAGGGTGAGCGGTCGAGGGGGGCGTTTTCTACCCCGTTGGGTGAGGAGGAAGGAGGGGAGGCAGGGAGGGCCTGCATGTGGGGAGGGGTGCTCCAGAGAAGGAGGGAGCAGGGACAGAGCTTTCTTTTCTTTGGGTTTTATCAAGTGGAACTTGAAAGGCAATGTTGAACCTGAAGGTGGTTTTCTGATAACTTCTCTTTGAACTTGAAGTTTGGTTTCGATAAGCCTGGCTGGCTTACATCTCCAGCCAGGACCTCTGTGGAGGGAGGCTGCAGCTTTGAAGATGGAGCTGGGCTTTGTTTTCCTTTCTTCTTTCCCCCGCCCCCCACAGGGGGGCCGAATAGAGGATGTTGCCGGCCAGAAGAGCACCATGGTTTCTCCAGTGGGGCGGTTTTGGGGTGAGGGGGATCCTCTGGATCTGGGCTGTCGGCTGGGACCACGGCTCCTCTCCATCTTGTGCAAAGCCAAGCTTTTACTGAGCACCTGTTGCACGCAGGCCACTGTGCTAAGGAGGGACTTTCCTCATTGCCTCCCCCCACCCACTCCAGTAACCCTGTGAGGAAGAAACCATTTCATCTCCATTTTCCACACGAGGGCACTGAGATCCTGAGCAGTCCAGGGCCTTACCCAATGTTGCCCAGGCCAGTAAGTAGCAGGGTCGGGATATGGACCCAGAGTATCAGTCCTCTCATCAGGACGCTCCCGCCGAGCTCAGCTGCGCCCACCGGAGATGCTGGGGGCTCCTAGAGCTGAGGGCTAGGAATGGAGAGAGACTCCGCTCCCTGACTCGCTCTGACAAGCCTCTCTAGACCTTTTTGCCTTTTTCTAAGTGGGGGCGGCCGTAGTGCCCACTGCTTTGTGGCCTGGTCGAGCACTTTGCCTTGCACCCCAGCCAGTCCCACGATGGCGGATGCTCGGGCCCAGCAGGACCTGCAGATTTGGGGTGGGGGAATCAGGGTGGCTACGTGCTTGGCTGTCCTTGGGTCACTGGCTAACTGCCGGCTCGACTGCCCCAGGACTCAGCATTGCACTGGGCTGGCATACCGCCTGGCCATGGTGGTGTTTGCTTTGGAGGAGCAGGGAGGGCAGGACCTGGTTTTATCCACTAGATCAGAAGCCGTCAGTGCTGTCAAGGCCCCCCACCCCCACTCCGCCCCCTGCCCTGGAGGCCTCCAAGGACCTGGATCTCCTTTTAGGTTTGTCCTTATCAGCCTCATTCTGTGAAAGCACCAGGAGGGAGCTGGGGTCTGGGGCTGAGACAGGGTCTCCCGCTGGATCCCTGACACCTCTAAGGAGTTGTTGCCTTGCTGTGGGGGCGTTGTGGGCCGGGGGGGGTCCCCCTGAATCCCTCTGGGTATACCCGGAGTGAAGAGAAAGGGAATACTCAGGCCCCTCTGGGAGGGGAGCTGTGGATGGAGCCAGGTCAGTCTGTTGCTGCCATGGCCTTCCTGTCCCCACCCGTCTGGACTGTTGACCAGAGCATCCTTATCTTCAGCTCCTCCCTCCCTGCTGTTCCCCATCCCAGGCTGCCTGTGTTTGATAGGATGCTTTTGTGTCCTTTTGCATTCCCAAAGCCTCCATTTTGAGAAAACTTAGCTACCAACTGTGCTGATTCCCGAGAGATTGAGTTGGGGTGGGAGGGAGAAGAGGACATCATTCCCCTTGACTGTAACTCTTCGCAGCTGCTAGGACCCTGTGTACTGGCCCTGGGCTTCTGGCCCTTTCAGTCCTAGCTCACTGAATCCACCCAAGGATCCTCTGGGGAGGGGACTGCTCTGATCCCTGTTGACAGGGAAACCATTGAGATGTCTGGAGAAGGTACACGACCCACCCTGGGTCACACATAGTGTCAGGAGGACCCAAGCAGAGACTGAGGCTGCTCCTCAGGCCGCCTGAGGGAGGCCCCGCACCTCCTGTTTCCCTCAGTCCTCCTGACTGCCCATCCGGCGTGCCTTTGCCTGGGCCCAGGCCGGCAGCATCTTCGAGGCCAAAACGTCAGCAGGGAAGGCAGTGAGACTGTGTGGAAAGTGGCCATGGTCTATGAGCTTCCTGTCCACCTGTCTCTGGTCTGGCTGGCTGCAGGCTGCTTATCTGGGCTGTATAGTTGGGGCAGAGAATGGCGGCCTTGAGGCGCCCTGGGGTCATCTGAGTGGCCGGCACAGGTGACCTGGGAGGGGGGCTCCCCTCGGGCAGCCCTGGACATTACCCGAGGCCAGAAAGCCAAGTGATTTTGACTTTAGCACGCGGGCACCTGGTCCCCAGACCAAAGCCCCGGTGGGTGTGGTGGCCCCGAGGCCCAGCTGGGGACGGTCCTCACGCTGTCTCACTTGCCCTCCCCGCAGTGGCCCTGCCTCCCGAGAAGACAGACGGGTTGGCCAGCGGAGATGAGAAGAAGAGGGAGAAGGCGAGCGAATCTTGCCCAGGCTCCAAGAAGCAGCTGAAATTTGAAGTAAGTTCCCTTTCCTGGCGCTGGGCTCTGGAGAGTAGGGCTTCTATCCTTTTGGCGGTGCTTTTCGAGGAGGGGCGCTGAGGCCTGTCCAGATGCAGAGGGCTTTCACCTCCCGTGTGAACAGCTGCCCTTTGTGGGAGGTTTGTCCCGCCACGTCTGGGGCTGCCCCAGCTCCGCGTGGGCCCTGAGGACTCAGCACTGCCATCCCACGGGGCTGTGGCCCGGCGGTCTGGGGGAGGACGTGAGCGGGGGCCGGGGGGACAGCTGGCCCTGGAGCTGCCATTACTGTACTAGGGGCCTGCCTTCCCCTCTGGGCCTCAGTTTCCTCGTTACTGGAAGAAGCCTTTGATTCGACTCCTGAGGCTGTTCTGGGGAACATGTCGGGGCTCCCGGGTGGGCTGGATGCAGAGTGGCAGGAGGCCCTATCTGGGACTCAGTTTCCCCATGCAGTCAACAGCTAAAGGAACATGTCGTCCTAGAGCTTGCAGTCTGTCTGTCCTGCCCCATCCCAAACAGTACGTTAAGCTCCTTCTGTGTACCAAGCAGGGCCGGGTGCCGGAGAGCGGAACCCGGGCCTGTTGGCACGGAGCTTACCCGCTTCTCTCTGCCCTCCCTTCTCCTCCCTTCTTCCTTCTCTGCTTCCCTCCATGAGGCCACTAGGGCATAGCTCTGGAGCCAGCAGCCTAGGGTTCCCATCCCCACTGGCCTCCCTTGGGAAATGTGGGTAGTTTCAGTCTCTTTCTTATCGGGGTATTTATCGTAGGCCTGGTGAGTTAATGCACCTAACATGCTTAAAAGGGTGTCCACTATCACGTCAGCACTTTCCTTCTTCCTTCCAACCAAGCTTGATTGACACCTGCCGGGTACCAGGGGACCCCACAGTGAATGGGGCATGGCCCTGCCCTCCTGGAGCACGGTGTGGTGAGGGGGACGGGAGAGTGACCTAGACCCAGTAACTGCGCAGCTAGGGATGTGATGGGGGTCCGGGAGCACGTGGAGGGGTGGCCGCCTCGGTCAGGCTGGGGCGTGCAGGGTTTGGAGGCAGTTCCTGAGCGTGTGCAGGGCGGTGGCTGTAAGCAGACGGGGCGGATGCAGGTCTGAGTTGAGCCTCTGAGTGCAGGAGTAGGAGTTGGGGGAGGTGAGGACACGGAGCCCCTGGGATAAGGAGAGCACTTCCGGCTGAGGGAACGGCAGGAGCAAAGGCCCAGAGGCCTGTCGGTGCTGCAAGCTGTGTGGACACAAAGCTGCATCGTGTTGCATAGTGATGGTGGGTGGTCTGGGGAGATGACTCGGGACAGGGTGTGAGCCGGGTCACAGTGGGCCCTGAATGCAGGAGCTGAGGGGGGCGGGCAGCATCCCGTTGGGGAGCTGGGGTTGCTAGCTGCTTCCGGGAGCCCACCGGCGTCCCTGCGTGTCTTCTGGGGTGGTTGGCAGAGCCGAGGGCCGAGTGCAGCGGCAGAGGGAAGGCTCAGACCGAGACGTCTCTCTTCCCTGGAGGCCCGAGTGGGCCGATTTCTGGGAGGGCCCGGCTGACTGCCCGGGACTCATCCACGGCCCATGAGGAGGACTCACCCGAGAAGCCCAGGTGGTGGGGGGCTGGGGGGACAAAGACATATATGACAGAAGTTGAGGGGGGGATAGTTACTGAACCCCGAGCTATCTTTGGGGCCGTGCAGGAGGGCCAGCAAGAAGGAATCAGATGAACGCTGTGTGAGTGTGAGTGGGGGGGGGGGGGGCACGTGTGCAGGGCGAGCGCTGTACTACATGAAACGGCGCCTCACAGAGCAGAGCGGGCACTTGGCAGGTATCAGATGGGCATGTCACAACTGAGGGAAGGCTGACTTTGAACTCCGCATGGGCCGCCCGAGGACTGCTGGAGGGAACTGGCTTCGAGCTGCAGAGGCTGGGGGCAGGGACGCCGCGCTCGGGCACATCCCTGCCAGTGTTCAGGGGCCAGGTACCGCTCCTCTCTGGGGGCCCGAGCCCATCTTCCTGCAAAAGGGGAGGGCAGCTGAGGCAAGACGTGGAACGGAATGGCCTGGGGGCGTCTTTGCTTGTTTTCATAGACTCTTGTGACCCTCTTTGGCAAACCAGCCAGCCTTTCTCGAACTTTCTATCTGGTGTTCAGCTGGCTCCTGCATACACACTGCCAGGGACAGAGCTCATTACTGCCCAGCTCGGGTGCCTGTGGTTAGACGTATCGGGTCCTGTGAGCGATGATAATGAAGTCATTGTTAACATTACGTGCATCATATGTTAACATCACAGCAAAGACAATGGCAGCTACTATCATTAATTGGACTTCTCTAGGTGCCAAACCGTTCCACGCTTTTTCCAGTTCCCCCGTTGCAGAGCCCGAGGCAAGGACTTGGCAGGTGATCGCAGGGAGCAGCAAAGGAGGGAAGCCAGTACCAGTGGGTGAAGGGGTGGATTGGTGCCAGAGCAGCTGGGCTGTGCAGAATGCCTCACACTGCCCCGGGCGCTCAATCCCCGGCTCTTCGGGTCTTCCTTGGACACAGAAGCTGGCTGCTTAAGGTGGGAGGTCGGGAACCATCCGCCACAGCTGCCCGGGAACACCGAGGGGATGCGGGGTGGGGCGCTTCATGCTCCCATCTGCCTCGTGAGAGCAGTAACTGGCCTTTCCCATGATTTACACGAGGGGAAACTGAGGTACAGAGAAGCCATGCCCAGGGTCACACAGCCATGGAGGGCCATGTACCTGCTGGCACCCGGGGCTGAGCTGGGGCTTTACCTTTTAGTGCTCGCTCACCCTCCCCTGCCTTCCAGGTCAGGTGGCCACCCTGGGCATCCTGTAATAGCTTCCTGTTACTAGTTCCTGTGTCTTCCAGTAACTTCTGTCCCTTGGTCCAGGTTCTGTCGCCCTGAGGCCACGAAGCCTCCTCTCAGACCCCCAGCTCACACCCCCGCCCCGCCCCGTGTTTCTTTTGCCTTCAAAGACCCAGAGGCTGTCCGGCACCCCTGCAGGCGTCTCTCCCGGGGCCAGACCTCCCCTGCCCAGCCTGGCCTCCCCACCTGGTCCCTCATGTCGTGGTTGTTGTGCTCTTCCTTCACACGAGGTCTGGGGAGGGCAGTGGGGAGGCGGCCACCCCGTGACCTGGCCTCTGGGTACTCCAGCCACATCCGTGGTTGTCTGTCTGTGTCCAGGAACTACAGTGTGACGTGTCCGTAGAAGAGGACAGCCGGCAGGAGTGGACCTTCACCCTGTACGACTTTGACAACAATGGCAAGGTCACCCGTGAGGTGAGTGCACCTGCCGGGCCGCCGGGGCTTCAGGGAGACCTGGAGGGCTGTCCCGCAGCTGCCTGGTGAGTGGGCAGCGGGGACAGAGGACAGGGTGGCCGGGCTCCCCTGCACTCAGCCTAGGCACTGCCCTCCCCCCGGGGGAGGGGAAGGGTGGGAGGCAGGCGCAGAGACCTGAGGGCTCCCCAGAGGAGGACCCTGAGTCCCAACAACGTCCCATCCTGCCTCCTCCCTCGAGTCCCAGAGCTCTGGCTGGGGCAGGGGCTGCGACCATCCCAGGCCACTTCCCACCTCAGCTAGTGCGCCCAGGAGCTGGGGCCAGGTGGGCACACGGAGGCCAGGCAGTGCCTCCCTCTGCCGGGCAGGAATGAACACCCCCAGCACCGAGAACTCTGTGCCTGGCCTGGCCACGGGCCTGTGCTTCACCACTCTCTCCCTCTGAACGCCGCGTCTCTGCCCTCAGCCCTCCTGCCACACCTCCGTCCCCCCTGTGTGCCTCTCACCCTTCTTCCACGCCTCTGTCTGAATACTGAGCACCCACTGTGCGCATCCGCCATGCCCCAGCTGTGGGGACGAGGGGACGAACAGTTCAGACACAGCTTCCAGCCTGTGGCTCCGACAGCTGCTGAGGGAGGCCGGTCCCAAACAGTTACAGGACGGTTGTGAGGTGAAGGAGATCAACAGTGTGACAGAGAGGGGCCCGTGTGTCTAGGGAACCTCCTAGGGGAGCATGGCCGTGTGGAGCTGGGGGAGAGGTGCCTGGCAGGTGCAGAGCAGGAGTGCTCGGGGTGTTGAAGGTGCTGGAGGAGACCCGTGTGGCAGGCCCTGGTTTGGGGTCCTGGGGCTCAGGGAAGCCACCAGTGGGTTGGGGGAAGCAGGGGCAGGACCTGGTTGGAGCTACTGCAGTCTCTGCCTCCCTTTCACCCTGGGCCTGGGTGCCACCCCTTCTGCCTCCTTGTTGCTTTTCCCACCGTCCCTCTGCGACATCCTCTCCCTCCCCAGGAGGCCCTGGTTTTCAGATATGGGACCTGCTACCGGTCTGCATAGGGGTCTGAGAGCAGCATGGCTGGCTCTGCGCCTGCCTCACGTGCAGCTCACGAGGGCGTCCGGGGTGTCCCCAGAGAAGCTTTGCTGTCTTCTCTCCCTGCCTGGTTCAGGGCTACAGATTTTCTTTTCTGTGGCTGGTGCAGGAGAAGCTGTCAGAGGGGACGCCTGGGTGAAAAAAGGGTATCTCTTCCTCAGGCCGTGGCCTAAGGAATATTCGAACAGGGCTGGGGAAGAAACTGTGAGTGACTTAAAATCATGCAGGGTTCTTGGGGAGGTAAGTGACAGAATCCCAGCAAACTGTTATAGATTAAAAAAAAAAAAAAGGAATATATTGGTTCACATAACTGAAATGTGGTCCAGGGCACTGACTTCAGGCATGGCTGGATCCAGAAGCTCGGTACCTTCAAGACTAGCTACCTTCAGTGGCTCTGTTTCCTCTGTGTTCCTCATTGCCTAGCAGCCCTGCCCCTGGCCAGTAGCAAGGTGATGGCTGACATTTTCCCTCTATCTGGGACTCTCAGCAGCTCTCCCAATTCAGAAGTTCCAGAACTAAATCTCACTGGCTCCGACCCCCTCACACGAGTGGCCCTGACCCAGTCATTTTTGCCATGGGTTTGCAATGCTTGAGATGGCCCTATTCCGGGTCGTGGAGCCGAGGGGAAGTTATCGGATACATGAGCCACGAAGACCAAAAGTGAGAGGGGGCGTGTAATCGGCTCATAATATAAAATCAAGCAGGGGCAGGACCTGGTCTGAGCTACTGCAGTTATTAGGGGGCAGGGGAATGGATTCCGGGCAGGCAAAGCCCCAAGAGAGACCTGGGTACTTGGGAAGCAGTGGAAACCCTTCTTGGTTGGAGATGTTGGGGAGGCCGGGGAGGGGGGCATGGTTTAGGTGAACCCCCATCCCCCTCCAGCTGTGATGCTTTGTGTGGAGTGAGCAGCCACCGTTCCTCCCCATCCTGTTTGGGAATGGCCGCTGTGGTGTAATTATCTTCACAGGGAAGCACACTGCAGTCTGGAAGCTTGGTTAACTGAGCTGAATGGCGGTGGCCCCAGCTGTCTCTCAAGGCCACACAGGCAGCTGGGCTGGGCTTCTCGGGGGTGCGGTGGGTGGCATTGCCCTGTCTTCTCACTCATGTGGCAGCCAAGACCCCGCTGCCCCTGTTAGCCGCCACCTTCATTCCTTGCTGGTTTGGAGATGCTGACCATAAGAGGGTTGGCCCCCCGCTCGGAGGCCTTGCAGAAACCCGCGGGCAGACACTGCCGTCTGGTTCTGCATCTTGCCTTTCTTTACCCTCGGTAATGAGAGGAAGAGCAGGGAGGTGAGGGTTCCCGAGGAGGGTGCCCCAGCCCGGCCTAGAGAAGGCCATCCCTGGATCGTGTCTTCCTCCTGCGGAGGAGCGAGGGGGCTGGCTTCCAGTCCAGGGAGAACCCAGCCTCGTGTTTCCCCTTGGTCTATTTTTAGCCCCAAGGCCACTCCTCAAAGCTGGCTATAAATACCGGTCCCCTCCATGCTCTCTGGCTGTCTGCAGGCATGTTTCTGTGCGCTGGGGCAGACAGGCTCCCACCTCACTGCAGCTATGGCCCAGAGCTGGCGTCTGGGCTCACTTCCCAACTCAGAAGAAAGTACCTGTTCATTTGTGCAATAAATATTCACGAGCATCTACTTCTGTGTGCTGGACCCCGTACAGGCACGAGTCGATTTTTCAGCTGGGATTGCCAGAGCAGGCCTGTTCCTAGACCCTGAGTCACTGCCCCCCACCCTGGCTTGGGATAGGACACTTGGGGGATAATGTTGGTGGACCTCACCTTCCTCATCTGTAAAATGGAGACACTGGGTCCTCCTGCATGGACTTCCTAAGAAGGAGGGGGCAAACGTGGGTATGCAGAGCAGCTCAAGGGAAGAAGGGGCGAGAAGAGGAGTCCTCTGCGGGCCTGGCCAGAGGAGCTGAGATTGCTGAGTGAGCCAGTGAGCCTGGGTCTCAAACTGGCAGCCTTCACAATCCCAACGTAGCCCCGAGATGTTCCGGCCCAGCCCCCCAGAAGGTTTTGTTAAAAATTAAGTTATCACAGGCAACCGAAGTAAAAATAGATGAATTGACTACATCAAAATTCAAAACTAATGTGCATCAAAGGACACAGCAGAGTGGAAGGCAACCTACAAAAAGAGAGAAAATATTTGCAAATCACGTATCTGATAAAAGATTAATATACAGAATATAAAAAGAACTGCACCTCCACAGCAGGAAAGCCAACAACCCAATTAAAAAAATGGGCACGGAACTTGATCATTTCTCCAAAGAAGAGATACAAATTAATGGCCAAGAAGCCCATGAAAAGGTGCTCAACATCACTCATCATTAGGAGATGCAAATCAAAACCGCAGTGGGATCTCACCTTATATGCGTTAAGATGGCTACTATAAAAAAACCCAATAGACCGACAATGACAAGTGTCCCCGAGGAAGCGGCGACAGCAGAACCCCTGTGTGCTGTGGGTGGGAATGTTCGGATGGCACGGCTGCTGTGGAAGGCCGCGTGGAAGGTCCTCAGAAAGCTAAACACAGAATTCCCATATGACCCAGCAATTCCACTTCTGTCTGAGTCTCTGTAGCCCAAAGCAGGGTCTCAAGGAGATACCTGGACCCCCAGGCCCACAGTAGCATTTTTCCCAAGAGCCAAAAGGCAAAGCCACCCAAGTGTCCCTGGCTTCCCTCAGCAGAGGGGTGGATAAACATATACATACAATGCAGTATTATTTAGCCTTAAAAAGAAAGGAAATCCTACCAGGTGCCACAACAGGGATGGGCCTCCGGGACCTCTCACACAAAGTGCGACAAGCCAGTCACAAAAAGACCAATCCCACGTGATTCCACTTCTGTGAGGTACCTGGAAGAGTCAGATTCATGGAGTCAGAAAGTGGAATGGTGGTCAGCAGGGGCTGGGGAGATGGGAAAACGGGGAGTTGACAAAAATTAAATGAGCTTCCAGTATCAGAGATTCTGAAGATTTAGCCGAAGATTCTGGATTTCTGGAATGACCCTCCCTTAGCCAGCACTGCCACGGAGCTAGTGGGCAGTGCTGAGTGGGAGCCACCTCTGTGGGTTCCCCACTCCGGGTCACTCATCCATATACCTGCCTGGCCATGGTAGTGCTTGGTGTCACCTCTGTCTGAAGGGCTTAGGGGTGGGGAATAAGGTGAGGGCTGAGTCTGTCTGTTTATGAAGAGCCGCAGGGCTGATAATTGGCCATCTGTGGGCCCGATCTATAGAGAGCAAATACCTTTTCCAGAGGCTTCATCATTTAAAGCTGGAAGCCTCCCCTGCATGCTCCCCCCGCCAGACAAACGCCCTTAACAGACGCCCAGAACAAAGGGAGACCTATTTTATCCCTCCATTCCCCGGTCAGAAGTCTCTGAGACGCTTCACGGAGCATGGGTTGGACATCCCTGTTCTGCTTGAGGGCATAACTGAGGCCCAGAGAGAAGATGAGATTGGGTCAAGTTCTCGCAGAATAGTTTATCTTTAGCGACACATCTAGTTTTCCAGTTTTCACTCAGAAGGAGCTCATCAGACCCAAAGTAGGTGCTGTCGGGGCCCCTCTGCCAGCAGTCTCCCTGACCTGCCTCTCAGTTCACTTGCTGCTGGTGAACAGTGCCCACCGTGAGAGCTTTCTCCAGGTGGGCGCTGGCTCAGCCTTTGCAGGACAGCCCGGAAGTCCCGGCAATGTAGCATCACCCCCCAGGGCAACTCTACCCTGGAGGGATGAGACTTTTCTTTCTTTTTTTTTTTTTTAAAGATTTTATTTATATATTTGACAGAGACAGAGATAGCGAGAGCAGGAACACAAGCAGCGGGAGGGGGAGAGGGAGAAGCAGGCTTCCCCCCGAGGAGGGAGCCCGATGTGGGACTCGATCCCAGGACCCTGGGATCATGACCTGAGCCGAAGGCAGACGCTTAACGACTGAGCCACGCAGGTGCCCGGGATGAGACTTTTCTGAGGTGGGGTCCACATAGTCCCTCCGAGGACCCAAGTGCCACTTGGGTTGCCCGTGGCTGGACCTGCTCATTCACGTCATCCCCCGCTCCCTGCCCCTTTGCTCCTGCATCCTAGGATCCCCTCCCAAATGAACCTCATATGCACGTTTCTGCCTTAGGCTTGACTTCTGGGGGAGCCAGGGGGCTTTCCCTTCCTCAGGTTTCACTGGGGCCTCTGATTCCTGGGGCTGTGGATGCCCTGTGGCTGAAGCCCCGGGTGGCTCTCTGCTTCGCTCCCCTGCAGGACATCACCAGCCTGCTGCACACCATCTACGAGGTGGTTGACTCCTCCGTCAACCATTCCCCGACGTCAAGCAAGACGCTGCGGGTGAAGCTCACGGTGGCCCCCGACGGAAGCCAGGGCAAGAAGGGCATCCTTCTCAATCACCCCGGTGAGGGGCTGGGGGGCCGCCCCGGCCACAGAGGCCAGTACACTCCCAGCTCTCAGGAAGGATCACACCCTGCCCTGGGAAGAGTAGGAAGGAGCCCTGGGGTCTTTTCCTGGGAGCGACTTTGTGGACAGGTGGAATTTGAGCAGGTTCTTGAAAGAGCAGGATTTGGATAAGAAAGGAATATACAGGTGGGAGGCCCTGTGTAGGCACCGCCTTGGAGGTGGGCAGGGACATGGCCAGCGGGGAGTCTGGGGGAGAAGGTACAGGGCCAGGTAGCTGTGAGACCCCTCTGTCTGGTCCTGGCTTGGAGAACCCTTCCCACAGCCATGGTGAGCCATTGTGGGCCAGTTGTCAAGGGTTGCATGCCGGGGAGCTTAGAAAACCTCACCAGAGCCAGGAAGCTGGTGGGCACAGGCGTAAGCCGCTCACCTGGCTGTTTCTCGGGTGGGACTCAGACCTGCAGAGCACGAGGCCCAGAGCGGAGACCAAACCCGCCGAGGAGCTTCGAAGCTGGGAGAAGAAGCAGCGAGCCCCACTCAGGTACAGTGGGTATATGTGCGGCTGGGGGTGGGGGGTGGGGGGTGGATGACAGCCTAGTGCCCCTGAGCACATATTGAGCACCAGCTGTGTACCTGCATCTGAGGGATTTTGAGCAGGGGGCTCCAGTCTGTTTTCTCTTCAGGGGGCAGTGATTTCAGAGGACAGGCTCACAAATCAAACTCTGTTTTTAGAAAATGACTAAATGTAGGTCCACGTTCCTTTGTCCAAAATGCTTTGGGCCAGAAATGTTTTGAAATTCAGCATTCATTGGGTTTTAGAAGAGATGTTCCCAGCACATTTCTCATATATTCTACTTGGCATCTGGGCAGCACCCTGGGATTTCACACGCTGAAATTTCTGCGCCGACACGTATGAATATCCACACAAAGTGATATAAAGCCTACAGTTCCCTTTACATCCGTTTAGGGCAGGCTCGGCTGCCAAAGAAGTTATGAAAAATCTTTGTCTTCAGGCTTTTTGCGTTTCAGAATTGTGGCTAAGGGACTGTAAGGCTGCGATTCTCTTCCACCTGTTATTTCTTTAACTTCAGGGAGGGAAGGAAAGGAGGGAGGGAAGCGAAGAGAGAGCGTGTTTAAAGAAAAGCATCAAGTAAACAGGAATATAAAGTAACAGCAGTGTAGGAGGTGTGAGGATGTAGGAGGCATCCGTGGCCGGAAGTCAGGGGCCGGATGGCAGTACCTGCCCCAGGGAATGGAAAGGAAGTGACCCGATTGGGACAGGCACCCGCCCAGAGGGGAAAGACTGAAGGCAGTCCCAGCAGGGGCCACAGCTCGGTGTGGGGAGGGGCATGCAGGCTGCAGGCTAGCTGTGTTGGGGAGTGGGGGGGGGGGGGGATGAGAGGGGTGGGGCTGGAGCTCAGAGAGCCTTGCAGGGGAGAGGCATGGAGCCCAGACTCCCGCAGTGGGAGAAAGGTGGCCTCTGGGGGCACCTCCCTCCCCACCCCCTCCTGACACACACACACACACTCCATTCTTGGCTTACAGAGCCTGCCCCCCTCAACTCCAGTGGCTTGGGGGCTTCTGCTGCCCACACTGTCTGGGAAACCAACCCAGGGGTGAGGTCTCCTGTCTGCCCAGGGCGCATATGGTTCGAAGCCTGACTTTTGGGCTTAAGTTCTGACCAGTAACCTCTCACCTTTACTTTGGACCTGTTCAAAGCAAATGCCTCTCCAGTCCTCCCAGAAGGCCCAGGAGGCCAGCAGAGGTCTACGTCTCCACGGCCAGGGAAGGAACTAGAGACACAGATTGCCAAGATGACCACTCCCTCCCGTCCCCACCCTTTCCCAAGACCCAGAAGGAGGTGAAAGAAGGGTCCAGAAGGATTCGTCCCGGTGGCTTCCCAGGAGACCGTGGGGCTACCCCCACCGAGGGCCGGTGCCCACCCCCTCACTGGCCTTCTTGCCCTAGGTTCCAGGGTGACAGCCGTCTGGAACAGTCCGGCTGCTACCCGCATTGTGTGGATGAGAACATTGAGAGGAGAAACCACTACTTAGATCTCGCCGGGATAGAGAACTACACGTCCCAGTTTGGGCCCGGTAAGGGAGCTCTTGCTACCTGCAAGGCGGGGCGAGGGGAGGGCTGGGCGGGGGGAGGCGTGCCAGGTGGCGCTCATTACACCCCCCTGGGCTGGGGGAAGGTGCAGCTTTTACTGGACAGGTTAAAGAGTCTTCTCGGAGGAGACGACATTAAAAACATTTTACAAATGAACACATGCCCCAAGTTGAACAAAATCAAATAGTATCTCAGGGCCTGTCGTGCAATGGAAACAGAGGCTCTGTGCCCCACCCCAGACCACTCCCCGCCCCCCCTGTTCCGTGAGCAAAACGCTGCTCTGTCTTCATCAGCTGTTGACATCTGTTGACCCCCTGCTAAGATAAATGAAGAGGTAGCCCACTTAATTTCACACCCCCAACTCCTCTCTCCCCTTCCCCCTCCTACGTGTAATCCCTGTTGGTCACCTCCGCAAGTTAAAGAATATGCCTGTCCATTGCCTTCTGTTCCCATGACCTCAGACAGCTACCAGTGTCTCTCTCTTTCTCTTCTCTCTCTTGGCAGGGGAGTTACTTAGTTTTAAGGACCTAACAAAGCAACAGATCTTCCCCCTTCGCAGATGGCCAAGTTCCATTCCAGAGAGGTTCCTCCAAGGCAGCGAGGAGCAGCCTGGGCGGGGAGGGGCGCTCTCTGAACAGTTACCAGTCCTGGAGCACAGGGGCTGGGGGGGGTTTCTGGGGCACAGGGCAGCCCCGGCACACAGTAGGTGCTCATTAAATATCTGTTAAATTGGTTCCTAGGCTCCCCATCAGTGGCCCAGAAGTCAGAGCTGCCCCCCCGCACCTCCAACCCCACTCGGTCTCGCTCCCATGAGCCAGAAGCCATCCACGTCCCACACCGAAAGCCCCAAGGCGCGGAGCCGGGCTCCTTCCACTTCCTTGACACCCCATTCGCCAAGGTCTCGGAGGTCCAGCAGCGGCTCCGGGGCGCCCAGGACGGGAGCAAGCACTTTGTGAGGTCCCCCAAGGCCCAGGGCAAGAGCGTGGGTGTGGGCCACGTGGCCAGAGGGGCACGAAGCAAAGCCCCTGGGGGCCCCGCCGTCCCTGCCGTGTCCCCAGCCGCCCACCTGGCCGCCAGCCCCGCCCTCCTCCCCGCGCTGGCACCCCTTGGGCCCAAGAAGCACAAGCACCGAGCCAAGGAGAGCCAGCAGGGCTGCCGGGGTCTGCAGGCGCCCCTGGCCGTGGGCGGCAGTGTCGTGGGGAGGGACCGCGTGAGGGACCTGCCGGCCGTGGTGGTGTATGAGAGCCCGGCCGGCCAGGCGGTCCAGAGACATGAACATCACCACCACCACGAACACCACCACCATTACCACCACTTTTACCAGACATAGACCCCTCCCCAGAAGCCCCCACCCCGGCCATATGAAGGACCCCCCCTTCCCCAGGCCCCCCAAGGCATTATTATTCTATTAATTATTGTTATTATGACGATTATTGTTATTAATAATTATTGTTACTCCACTAATATTCAGCTAGCCTCCATGTAGAAGATATATGGAAACACAGAACTAAACTTTTATTTATATGTTGTGAGGACTGCATAACTTACCCAAGACAATGACTCTGGGTTTGGAAGTGGCCTGTTGAGGGTGGACGCTCGCTCGGGCTCCCGAGGGGCAGTTTCCACGCAGGCTGGTCCACACCCTTCCCGGCTCTGGGGGAGCCCTCGGCCAGAACTGTGCCCTACCCCAGTCTCTTCCAGGAGAACACCCTTACCTGGCCCGCTTCCAGAGACCCTCGAAATCTCCGAGAAGATAAACAGCTGCTACCTCTTAGTATTATTCTGATTTTCTTTTGCCCTTAACTGATTGTAACGTGCTACAAGGGATTTCAGCGGACCGCGGACGCGTGACCTTCCTGGCTCTTGTGTTTTTATGTCCCAGCCTAGAAACCCTAGCTGTCCTTTCTGGAGTTCCCTTTCCTGCCCCTCCAGCGGGATCACGTCCTCGCCCCAAACCAGTCCCATCTTTTCTGCCGTGCACCACATGAAAATACGCTTCTCCTCCTCCCTTCCCTTGTTCTCTCTTCTTTAGAAAGATACACACACACATATTTAAAGACTGCCCCTGAAACCAGCCTTCTCGTTTTGGAAACCTCTGGAGAGGGAACCCAACCACAAAAACAAGCGTGGTTTTCCCAGATCGGGCATTTGTGTGTTGTCGGTTGTGACCCAAGATGTGGAAACCTCATGTTCTCTACCGTTGGCAAATATAGACCTACCTACGTGGTTCTCTACCAGAGCTTCCTTATCTATAGCTAGGCGCCATCTGTCCATGTATCTTTCTATAAATATACACTCTCAGGTAACTTTTCCGGTGTGCCGAAATCAGTGGCTTGCTTCCTAGACATGTTCGGAGCCCAGATGTCACCCTGTGTGCCTCCTGGTGGGACCGCTGTCCATCAGATGCGAATGGTCGCTTGCCTCTCCTCGGCAGGTCCTTTTTCGGGGCTCAGGGTCTGACAGATTTAGAGAGGCCTGCCGGAGTCCACAAGCTGGGAGGGCAATGGGGACAGTGGCCAGAGTTGGGGCCTCGGAGCAGTGTCCTGCACAGAGCACGACTTCGTCGGATGAGAGCCTGGGGAGACTAGGAAAAGGACCACCGTCAACCAGTCGGGGTCCCGTGGGAAACATGACACAATCTCCGACTGGGTAATCTGAGGGAATACTTACAAAGTGTGGGCCAAGCCTCCGGAAAGAGTGCAGAATCCGGGGCGAGCCATACGTGGGGCCACTCCCGCCCCTACAGTGGAGCAGAGAGGGTGGGAGTCATCTTCAGACAGAGCCGTGGGGCCGTCTCTGTCGGGGACGCAGACAGCCTGTGGGGACCCTACAGGGAAATCCATCTCCTGGCCTCACTCCTTCCTGCCCTGCATCCTTTTGAGACACTATTGGCTGAAGCCCCTAGGAGCCAGAGGGAGCCACAAGGCCAGGGAGCTGTTGAGGGCTGCGGGGACGTTCTTTCTAGGCAGAGAGGGACACATGGAGGAGTGGCCAGCTGCCTGGCTCTCCGCTGCGTGGCTGCCAGCTAGCATCTCCTCTTCCAGAGCCTCCGGGTTTGGTTTAACCTGGCTGGTAAGGAGTTATTTTTGAGAGTGAACTCAGGGAGAGCGTCAGGCTCAGAGAGGTTAATTCGCTAGAGATCACACAGCAGGTGGCCGAGCTGGGATTCTAGTCTTCCCAGACCCCTGTAACCACTGGGGGGTTTAACCACTGGGCCAGGGCTTCCCTTGTTTTGCGCTGTGGGCTTCTATCAGTCGGCATCCAACTCAAACGGATGGGAATGTAACCAAGGCAGGGAGGGAGCTGGCTTTGAGAGGACAGGAGCCAGGGTGGGAATGAAGCCGAGAGGCGCTGGGTCCTACTCCTCCCGCTCTTGGTTTAGACTTCTACCTCGATAGGCTTGGTCACGCTGTGGGGGGCTGCGGGCCCTCTGAGCCCCAGGACCAGCTGGAAAAGGATCTTCTGCTAGGGATAGTCCAGGGCAGGATTCTGATTGTCTGGGCTCGATCCGGTACCCACTCCTGGGCCAATCACTATGGCCCACCTCGGGTCACATGTCCAACCCCGGCGGCCAGGGGGCGGAGTCTGCGGCAAGAAAGGAAAGGCAGGGTTGCTGAGCAGGGACCCAGGACTAGAATTGCTGCAAGGTGGAAAGGAACCAGGGATTGGGTCCACGTGGGGAGTCTCCCTGCAGGGGCTGTAGAGTGTTCCCTCAGCCCCAGAGAGGGGGTTCCACACCACCTCTCGCAGCCCCACGCCCGCCAGGATTCGGTGATTTCTTAGGAACTGGGGATTTATTTAAAATACCATTTTGAAAAATCGTGACCTGTGCACATGCTAAAGATTCAAATAGTACAGAATGGGCGGGTGTGCAGTAAAAAGTACACTTCCTAAAGAATCCCTGACTCTAATATTCCCGGGCCCCTCCTGGGCTGAATCATCCAGTGAGGCTTGGGCGTTGTGAGCCCAGACTTTGGGGCCAGGCTGCGTGGGTTCAAATTCTGACTTCCCCAGTGCTCTGTGCTTCAGGCGATACACGGTACTTCTCAAGCCTCCGTTTCCCCTCTGCAGAGGGGGATCATAAGAGACCTATCCCATGGGGTTGTTGCAAGAATTCACTGAGTTAAGCCCGGCCCAGAGGAGCACCACGAAGATGTTAGCTGCCATTATTATTTACAAGATAAATGCATTTCTGTAAGATATCTTCCCGCTCAAATTTTGTTAATTCTTTGAAAAGACTTGTTTCAGAGCAGTTTTAGGTTGCCGACAAAATCGAGGGGAAGATACACAGATTTCCCACATACTCCTTACCCCATGCATGCACAGCCTCCCCCATCATCAACATCTCTCACCAGAATGGTACTTTTTTTTTTTTTTAAACCAAGGATGAACCTACAGGGACCCACTGTAATGATCCAAAGTCCGTAGTCTGCCTTGGGGTTCGCTTTTGGTGTTGGACATTCTGTGGGCTTGGACAAATATACAATGACATACCCGTCATTATAATATCATACAGAGTATTTTCACTGCCCTAAAAATCCTCTGTGTCCCACCCATCCCTCTCTCCCCTGCCTCGTTTTGTTATTCTATTAAATATTTCTAACAAGGTTTGAAACAGAAAACGGTAACAGTAACTGAACACACCGCCCAGATTTGACAAAAGCTGACAGTTTACAATATTTATTTCAGATCTATTTTTAAGAAAGAAAACACTACCATGCTGCTTAATCCCCTTCCCACCCCCACTTTTTTATTTTTACCCGAGGAGTAACATAGTCTTCATACTCAGGCCTTTCCTCTGTGACCTCATGTATTTGGAGAGCTAACCCCCGTGGTTATAGAGCTCGGCCCCCTTCTCTCTAACAGCTGCTCAGCCTTCTCTTGCTCAGAGGCACTGTCACGGACTTGCCCCATCCCCTCCTGCCAGGCCTGTGGGTCTCTCATCCCAGTGGCACGGAGGGTCCTTGTGCTCAGCTTGACCCGGTGCCCACCAGCAGAAGCAAGAGGGACAGCGCCAGCACCGAACTGCTGAGTTCAAGGGCATGTGTGATTTCAATGTTGGTAGATTTTAAATGACCTCTAAAAGAAGTTGTTCCAAATAGTTAGAAGTTGAAGGAAGAAGAGGGAGAAAAAGGAAGAGGAGCAAGGGAGGAAGGGAGGAAACAAGGAAGCAGGGAGCGAAAAGAAAACTAGAAGGGGTCAACCATACTTCTTGGTGAGGCTTTGAGCACATTTTCCTGCAGGCTGGTATGGGTGAGTTTTGTCTTGTTTGCAAATCTCCTGACATCCTTTCCCGAGGACCTGTTGCTGCTTCTCCAGGACCCTGAGCTCTGAGCTCCTCTGGGGCCTGGGGAGAAGGTGTCGGCGGGACAGGACTCGGCTTGGCCAGCGTCGCGCGCTCGCGCGCACAATCACTAGCTGGTGGCTAGGATGCCCCGTTCCTGCTCACCTGTCACGGGGCCCCGAGGACGTCTGGGGTGTCAGGCAGCCAGCTGGGCTGAGGTGTGAGGCTGGCAGCTGCCCGGCGCTGCTCTTATCTCCTGGGGAGCACTGGGGGCTCGGGGAGCCTGGGGGTCTCGTGCACTTCCCACCCAGCCATGCCAATGACACTTTTTGGCAAAGGAAACAGCCGGGAGCAGTTTCTTTGGCTTCTCCTTCGTTGTTCTCAGCGTTTAGATGTCACATCATTACAGGGCCGGAGGGAAGGCAGCCTTGGAGGTGGCAGGAGGAGGGCAAGGCGGCCTGTATTCAAGTACCATTTCTGTCAGCCGCCGCCACTAATGACCCCAGCTTCTGGGAGGCCCGTCAGCACTCGCGGGAGTGAAAGAGGACCCTGGAGAGATGCCTGGTGTAAGCCGACTGTGACACCCTCTGACCCCCCACCCCCGTCTTCACCTGCTCATTGAAGGCAGGGTTGCACCCAGCACACACCTGGGGGTGGCAGGCCCCAAAAGACCCCACGGCAGCCTTGCCCTTGTCCAGTCCAGGCCCAGCCTCTGCCCTCCCAGCCCTGCCCTTGCCCCACAAACCCCGTGGGCGCGGCCTGGCTTCACCCCTTCTCCGCGTGCACGTGCTGTGTTTTGCAGAACCAATATGGGTAGTTCAGACGAACGCTTTAGTGACCCCTAAAAGTGCTGCCAAGAGCACCTTTCCCCAGTCATTAAAGTTTCATCACTAGCCTTGTTGGGGGCTCTGATCTGGTTTTTGTCTTCTCACCTTCTCCCAAACCCGCAGACCTCTGAACCTGGCCCTTGTTCTCAGGGGCTTGTTGTGCCCTTGAATGATTTTATGGATTAATGTATGTCTCCGCCAAGGGCTTTCTGCCCTCAGCATCTTCCTTTAACGTGAGGAGGGGGAACGAGTGTGAGACCCATTTTCTAGTAGCAGAAGGTGACTCCGGGGAGGAAATGACACTCAGAGCCTGGCCTTGTTTCCCCAGCTCCCACTGACCATCCCCTGGGCTTTCTTCCCCTCTGCTTTGTCTCCACAAAGGGGAAGAATCCGGGTGCATTCAGCCTGTAAGCCTGGTGGAGACAAGAAGGGCTCTACCTCGACAGGAGACCCTCCAGACATGACTTGGGCATAGACCACCCCGTCGGGGGTGGGGGCGGGGAGGGCAGAGCAGAACGTTCACAGCCTCTAACTCTCATCCTGAGGGCTTCACAATCACCCGGGGAGGTTTTTTAAAATACCAGTTCCTGGGCCCACCTCTGATGCTGATTCGCTGATCTGGGGGGTGGCCAGCCTTGGTTGTGGTCAAGCTTATGGCGCCCTGCCCCGCCCCTCCAAGGGTCTGCATTGGGGGCCATGTCTGGGCTGACCCTTTGGAGGGCCCTTCCTGACCCCCCATGTCTGGATGGAAGAGGCAAAGGAAACAGCCGGGAGGGGCGGGGCAGGGCGCCCTAAGCTTGACCATAACCAAGCCTGGGTCTACAGTGCTGCAGAGAGGGTCAGCTGGTGGTTGCACCAAGCCCCTACTCCCCAAGGCTGGCCTTGACCTTGAAGAGGCATCAAGGTGTTTCAGCTCCCAGGGGACTTCCGGACTTCCGGTGGGCCAGGTTGAGAACCCTGAGCCTTGCATTCTCCCCAGATGACCTCAGAAGGCCCCATTCGAGGGAAATCCCTAACTTCAGGGGCCATACGACTCTCCCAGGGAGCATGTTAGATGCAGATACCCAGCCCCCCGCCCCTCCCCGCAGAGAGTGAGATCGTGTGGGCCTGGGCTGTGATGGCAGCAGGCATGAGTGCCCTTGACCGGCTTCCACCCCAGGGAGTGCTGTTGCCCTTGGGCCCAGAGGCCACAGCGTGAGAAACTCCGCGGCTACACCTTGGAGCAATCGGGGTGGAACCCTAGGGGCCCTACCTTCAGGAGTGTGTGCACTGAGGTGTAAATGAGGCAGAGAGCGCTCCCCATGCCCCTGTCCCACCGCGAACCTCCAAAAAGCCTTCTGATGTTGGAGCAAGTGGCCACGGCCACACCAGAGGACAAAACTGGATAATTCAGTAACAGCCCTCCGGGTGCAGGCCAAGTTCTTTTCCTCATTGCCCTGCCACCTGGGCCCTCAATACCCTTCCCTGCAAAACCACAGGCACCCAAGGACAGCCAGCTCTAGTGAGATTCCCAGGCGTGTCTTCCAACTAGGATGGGTCCACAGTGACCCCTGGTGTGTGGACCACACACTCTCCTTCCTTCTTGGCTCTTCAAGGAGATGCAAGTGGCCTTTTCTCGATCTTCCCACTTTGTTTTGGAGTCCTTGCTCGATGCGGGAGGCACTGGTGTCCTCAGTCAAGGCCAGCCTTGGGGAGTAGGGGCTCGGTGCAACCACCAGCTGACCCTCTCTGCAGCACTGTAGACCCAGGCTTGGTTATGGTCAAGCTTAGGGCGCCCTGCCCCGCCCCTCCAAGGGTCTGCATTGGGGGCCGTGTCTGGGCTGACCTTTGGAAGGCCCTTCCTAATCCTCCATATCTGGAGGGAAGAGGTATGTGGAGAGGGGCGTCAGAGATTTAGAAGAAGGGTAATCAGGGTATGATTATCCAGCCATGGAATAACTACCAGGATCTGAGGAGGCCCTAGAGGAGGCGATCAGGATGAAGACCTTAAGGGGCTGTGAGCGCTACAATAGGATTACCTACCCCCAACTCTCTACCCTCACCCCAAGCTTTGACTTCCCCCCTGCTCCACTAAAATAACTCCCTTCTAGATATTTCTCATCGCAAAATTCTGAAGAAGTTCATCAAAGCTGACTCTATTTGTTTCTTGAACAACAAGGCCTCACTTCTTGGAGACAACTTAGCCGGTGCCCAGACAAAGGGGCAGTCAGCAGTACTTGTCAGCGTCTCGCTGTGGCTGCTGGCTTCCTCCGAGGCTGGAAGGTGCCCGCCTGCCGCGGCAGGGACTTCTGGAACTGCCCTTCCTGGAGCATGCGCACAGTCGGTGGTCACTACAGCGAAAAGAAGGAATGTCAGAGGAAGGAGGGAGGGGATTGCGGATTGGGAGTCCTTTAGTGGCTGGAGGGTTTATGGGCGTTCTCCTGCGGCTGAATCCTTGACTGTGGAGCTGTACAAAGCAGTCATAGTTCAGATAAAAGTCTGGGAAAGCAACAGCATCATCGGCTTCTAATTTTGTTAAATAAGAATGGAAAAGAAAAGAAAACTGCAGTCTTTTACCGTTTAAAGAATTTAAAAAAAAGAAAGAAAGAAAAGAAAGGACAAAATGGAGCTTTATTTGAAAAAAACAACCCCTCACTGCATTGGTGTCCCCACCACCACCCCCCACCGTCCCCCACCGTTGGAAACCAGTGAACATTTGGCTGAATGTTCATCGTGTTTGTGAACAGCCGGTTGTGGTTGGGCAGGAATTACTGTCCCCATTTTAAAGATGGGAGAACTGAGTCCAGAGGAGGCGTGTGCAGTCCATATTGACATTCCTTCCTGCAGCTGAGTCCAGACCAGCTCCCGGGCCCCCTCTCCAGTCTGTGACCTCAGCTGCCTGCTGGGGGACGTGGGGATCGGCATCTGTGATGTCTGGGGAGAGGGTTTCCACAGCCTCAGTCCCGGGCCAGGGACTCTGCCAGGGCCGTTGTGGAGATTCTGCTTGCCTAGGCAAAGCTTGGCTGTAGCCAGACTGTTGGAGGCCTGTCCTGCTGGTCCAACAGTCAGCTGTCTACGGTGCCTCGGGTGGGGGCGGGGGCATGGTGCGGGGCTCAGAGCCACGTCCCTGAGAGCTTGTCGCCCTCCCATCCTTCCCATCCCCTGCCTCCTCTGAGCCTCCCCGGGCTTTCTCCTCTACCCTCTGATCCCTTGGGCTGTATCCAACACATGCCCATCAACATGTCACGATTGACCCATCTGGGATTTCAAAAATTTTGAATTAATTTCCCAAATCTGAAGGTTTCATCTCTATATCTAGATTTTGAGGTTTTCTCATAAAGGTCAAAAATGCCATTCCACCAGGCCCACCTTCCGAACAAGGCAGGGATCCCCAGGAGCTATTGGGATGCCCCTTCAGATAGTGCGCATGCCCGCCAGTGTCTTGGCGCCCCGTCAGACTGGGGCCCGTGCACCTTCCCTGGATTGCCCCTGCAGCATCTCAGCTCATGACCCCAAAGATGCTCAAGCACCTTTGAGGGCCAGCGATGCCAATGAAAACCTGGGCCTGTTCAAGGCAGAGTTTTAGATGCTAATGGGGGCGTTCCAGGTACGGGAGGATTTTCACGGGGAAGATCTCTGGGGCCAGTTCTAGAAATCCGCCCTCAGCACATGGCCCCATTCCTCCTTTAGCTGGGGCAGGGTTGGCTGGGGGCCCCTTGCAGAGGGTGCCAGCCTGCGTGAGACCATGCGCATCATTGTGTAAAGAGGCAAAGTGGGTGGAAAGAGTCCCAACTCAAAAGACTTTGGCTGGATTCCATTTGGCTGGGTTGAGCTGATGACCATGGGCCAGCGACTTCACTGCTCAGAGACTCAGTTTGCTTTTCTGTAAAATGGGCCTAATGAGATCCGCTTTGCTTTTTAGCTCCAGGGTCTTCGGAGATGTAAGCAAGGGGAGAAATACAAGAGGAGAGTCTTACACATTACAGTCCCTGAACAAATCCCCACATGGCTCAGCTCTCTTGGAGGATGCAGCAGAAAGACTGCTGATGAGGGGGGTTCTCAGAGTGGGCCTGTGGGGAAGCCCAGCACTGCCCTGTCCAGGCCTGGCACTGGCCGTGATTCCTGACTCTGGGCTGCGTCTCACCGTTCAGGTTGGGCGTTTGGCCCTTCCCCATCTGCAGATCCAGATGTGGCTCCTGGATCCTGCACCTCTGGTTTGGTGGATGAACTTTGAGGAGGGGATGGGATCCAGCAGCCAGGCCCCAAATGCAAGCTTGAGGGCTCAGCTCCGGTGGTTGAGAGTATGGACTTTGGGGTCAGGCAGACCCTAACTGAAACCTGGTTCTGCCACTTCCCAGCTGTGTGACCAGTGGGACGGCTATGGGCCCAGTGGCCCAACTTCTCTGTGCCTCCGTTGCCTTCTCTGCAGCATGGAGCTAATCAGAGTACCCACCTCCCTGGGGTGTTGTAAGGATCAGAGTAAATGATCCAGTGAGTGCAAAGTGCTCCGCTCAGAGCCTGGCCCCCAGTAGGCCCTCAAGAAATGGCAGCCGCTGTTAGGAGAATCTGGCCCCCCCGGGTTCCTGGGGAGGGAGCTGCAGTCTTGAGGGCTGCCACACCTGCCCTATTACTTTTCCTTTCCACGTTCGATGGGGTCACTCCATTTCTTCCAAACCTGACCTGCACTGTGAACTTGGGCAAAACTCCCCCCACCCGCCGCCAACTCTCTGGGCCTTAAATCTCACTTACATAATGGGGCTGCCCGTGGTTCAGACAAGTGGGCCTTGGAGTGGCAGCTCTGGGCCCTAAAGAGATGTGGCAGCGCTAAGACTGGCGCCCTAAGGGCTATGCCCAGCAGTTCCTTCCCCCTACCAGTGGGGGAAACGGGGAGCCTCTGGGACAGTTCTTAGCTGCCCTGCATCTGGGATTCTCCTTGTCCTCAGAGAGTTTGGTCCGGCCCCAGGACCACTGAGGAGTCTAAGTCACCATACTTATCACTTATGGAGCACCTACTGTATGCTCAGCCTGCATTGGCTGACATCCTTCGGACACCCTTGTGAAGAAACCATGAGACTATTCTGCTAAGTGACTTATACCAAGGTCACGGTTAATGTGTGGTAGGGTTAAACACAGAGTGACACCTGAGGAGGGGGCAAGCTGTTAGCCACTTGACTCTCCCTTTCCAGGAGCCTTCGGACATTGGCAAAGATGAGCAAAGACTGGTCCTACCCTCTCCTCTACCAGCCAAGTCCGGGCAAATGTGAGTGAAGGGGAAGCTCTGGGAGGTGGGCCTGCTGGCCCAGCCCGAGACCCCAGCTGCAGCAAGATGGTGCCCTGCCGGTCCCCTTCTTCATAGCACCGATCACGTTCATAATTGCAGTCGAGTCCTGTTACGTTCTGTACAGTCATTGCTAACACTGAATTAGCACATACTGAACCATCGCTCTTAGGAGACGTAAAGGGTTAGGTTCCTGCGAGCCTCTGGTTGCAACGTTTTCATCCACCAGTCAATACCTAGCCTTGTTGTGTGTGTGTTTCTGTTTAAAGACACCTGATTTACAATATATTGTTGATTCGTTAACATCAAACTCATGGCCAACAGCAGTGTAATTCATGCTTGAATGAAGCTGATTTAACATGCATTTTCACAGCCTTCTGGTGCCTCAGAACACTAGACAGCATGTCAGCACCACATTTGGGGGGCATTTTAAACAGCGAAATCACCAACACAAGGCACACAAATACAAGAAGTGTGGCATGAAGTAGACAACAGCAAGGACACTTGTTTGTAGCATGAGAGCTGAAACAAGAAGGCAGAACATCGCCTTGTTTGACGTCAGTTGGAAACCCACATATCTAAGGGGCTTAAATTTTTTGCTGCTCCAGTGTGAAAGCACCGTGAGTATCGATTTGGAGGTTACAAGTCGCTACATTTTAGAGAGTAGGCAAATTCATAAATAAAGACTCTGTGAATAATCAGAATCGGCTGTATATTCTTGTTTGTGCCTCTGATTATTTAGTTAACATCCATGGCCACCAAAGCACGGTCTTGCTCACCAAAGATTATTTTGTAATCCCAAAGGCCCTGCAAAGATAGACACTTGCTAGGGGCGCCTGGGAGGCTCAGTTGGTTAAGCGACTGCCTTCGGCTCAGGTCATGATCCTGGAGTCGCTGGATCGAGTCCCGCATCGGGCTCCCTGCTCAGTGGGGAGTCCGCTTCTCCCTCTGACCCTCCCCCTTCTCATGTGCTCTCTCTCTCTCATTCTCTCTCTCTCAAATAAATAAATAAAATCTTAAAAACAAAACAAAACAAAAAAAGGATAGACACTTGTTAGAGTGCCTTCTGGCCTCCCCACGTGACCCCGGGCTAGAGCTCACATATGGCCGCTCTAGTGCTCCAGGCTTTTCTGCTGGTTGCATTCATAAAGACAAGTGGGCAGGGAGCCTCCCCTCTCACAGATGGTGCTCAGGTTCATTAACATGTTGACTCTGCCCTCGGGGATGGGTCGTGGCATTTGGACAGACTGAAAACCAGGAATGTACTACAGATGCTTTGGGTGCATGGGGGGGGGGGGTAACACCACTGGGCTTGGTCTGTGGGCTCCTGGGGTGGTCCAGGCACATGGGACCTGGGTGACTTTGGATGGCTCTGTCCCCTGGCCAGATCCTCCCCAGATGACCATTGTCACCTGATTTCGTTTCCTCTGATTCTATCCTCAAAAAGGCAACATCTGATTGTGATTTGTTCAGAAATTCCTAACCGGAATATTCTAGTGCGGTCCATGTGACTTTTTTCCTCCCTCCCTCCCTCCCTTGTTTCTTCTTTCCTTCCTTCCTTACTTCATTGTGGAGAAGTTGGCATTCAGTATCTCACTCAGCCTTGCTGTGTGGTTTAGTTCCTGCAAGTCTGTCTCTGGGAGCTGACCACTCCAAAACTGACACGGTCAGAGCAAAGGTGACCCAAACTTGGTACTCACTGTTCAGAGAGGCTCCTCTCAGGCCCAGCTGGCCTTTCCCTGGACGACACCTGTCCCAAATTCATCTCCAGATTCTTCTTTCTGTCTGTACCCTCAAATATTTATTGATCAACTACTATGTACCAGGAGCCATGCTCAGCGCCAAATAAAATAGACATCCTCCCTCCCTTCACAGAACTTTCAACCTAGTAGGGAACAACAGTCAGAAAAAATTACATTGTTATCAACTGTGATCATTTCTGGGGGGATGTGTGAGTGAATAACAGAGGAGACATGATTGAGACCAGGGTTGGAGAGGGCCTCTCCAGGAAGCCACACTCAAGTGGAGACCTCAAGGATAAGGAGGAAATATCCAGGTGAAAAGCTAGAGGAAACAGCTTGTGCAAAGACCCTGGGGTGGGAGAAAGGGTGGGCCATTGGATGAACTGATGGAAGTCAGTGAGGCTGAACACAGACAGCAAGAGAGGCCCAGGGTGGGCAGTGCCTGGGGGGGCGGTCACCATGAAGAGTTTGCTCATTACTCTGAGGACACATCAAAAAGTTGGAAGGTCAGGGCGGGGAGGGCGGTTAGGGTGTGACTCTCTGGTCAGTTAGGGGAGATTGTAAACTGTCGCCTGGAGAGGGGGCTCTCATCATAAGACACCATGGCAGCCTGTCGGACAGAAGCTGCTTGTAACACTCTTGCCCACAAAAGTGCTAAGGATCCACTTGTCTACACCGAAGGTCAGCAATACCTTCCTTTGCTGTTGAGCAACATCTTCTTAAGTGGGGGAAGGAACAGAAAGTAAAGTTGGAAAGAACAAGAGGGCAAATACAGCGGCTGAGAGAGAAAGAGGCCTCAATTTCCTCTCTCTCTCGGGTAATTGCTGAATTGGCGCTCGTGAAGGCAGAAAAGGAATGGCTGACTTATGTCCTTCCACCAGAAGAGCGGACAGAAGGGAGGCATGATATTGACTTAAACGCGGGGGATTTAAAAGGCCCCTATGTTCCCACTTTGTGCTTTGCTTCTAACAGACAGCCTGGGACCTTTGAAGTCAGTCTGGCCCAGTGGGGAGCGGGCTTCTGTGGAGACAAGATGCTAACAGGGGCGGGGGAAGGGGGCGAGGGGGCGGCCAAACTCTATTAGGCATGCTCTAGCAAAAAGAAAGGCAAATCCAATGATAATGTACATCTGTTTCAGGGAATTTATAAGCTTTGAACATTTTTTATGGGCAGATAAGTGGGTCCTTTTCTTACCATAACTTAGAACTTCAAAGCTGAGTGTGTGGATAATGCAAATTGCTGAAATATGAGATTTTCCCTACAAAGAGGTTTCCAAAAAAGACGAGGAAGAAAAAGAGAGGGGGAGAGAGAGAACTAAGGCTAACTGATGCCATAGTCTTTTATGTACATGGCAAAAATGGGACAGAAATTGATTTTTATGAAATAAGAAATTGATGGGAGAGACAGGGAGAGGAGGAGTCCAGAGGCAGGTGTGAGGGCTGGGCCTGGGCAGGGCAGGTCAGCCTAGGCTGTGGGCCAGCTCTGGGGACACAGCCCCCTCCCTCTCGGGGCCCTCACCCTTAATGGGGAAGACAGGACAAATGGACATAAGGACACTTCAAGGCAGCCAAGACACTGTCAACCCAGCGCCTGGTCCATCCAAGGTCCCAGGGGACACAGGGACAGGGTAGATCCCGGACACCAAGGGAAATCGGGAAAGGCTTCCTGGAGGAGAGTGGCTGTGTAAGGCAGGCATGATCCTGGATGGCTGGGAGGAGGGGCAGGTGCGCACCGGGTGAGGAGACAGCTGAATCAGGGGATCCACAGGTTATGCCTCTGCACACTGTCCTTTGCACACTCAGTCCTCTGTGCTTTTCTTGTCTGCCCACCCCGACCCCCAGCAAGTAGCCTCTGAGCTCCTTGAGGGCAAGGACATAGTAAACACTCAATATAGGAAGGAAGGAAGGAAGGAAGGAAGGAAGGAAGGAAGGAAGGAAGGAAGGAAGGAAGGAAGGAAGGAAAGGAGGGAGGGAGGAAGGAAGGAAGGGCAAGGACATAGTAAACACTCAATATATGCAGGAAGGAAGGAAGGAAGGAAGGAAGGAAGGAAGGAAGGAAGGAAGGAAGGAAGGAAGGAAGGGCATGCAGGATCAACCAGTTCCGTCTTGTCACTATTTCACGTTTAATATTTATAACATAGCCAAATATGAATATGTGGGCTCATAAAGTTGTTCTTTGGGCATTACAAATTTTGGTTCTTCTGTTCTTCTTGTTCTTTTTTTCTTCTCCCTCTCCTCCCCTCTTCCTCTTTCTCCTCTTTCTTCAACACTCTCACAGAAGTAGGAGGCCTTCTGTGTTACTTTTGTCATTGGTCTAAGCCACCGTGGCAAAGCCATCCCCTTTGCCAGTGATTGGCTCAGGAAACGTCATGTGATCCTATTCTGGCCAATGGGACCCGAAGGGAAGTCTGGGGCCGGGCTTGCGAGACGTCATGGTGGCCGCCATCTTGCAAGGGGCCGGAGGACCGCAGAGCGGAGACAGGGCGGCCTGCTGCCTCTGCAAGAGGGAGGCCCAGGGTGGGCAGGGCCTGGGGGGGCGGTCACCGTGGAGAGTTTGCTCATTACTCTGAGGACACATCAGAAAGTTGAAGTTGCTCAGCACGGGCACTCCGGCTGCTTGGCTTTTCTCAGGAGAAACTCCTTGAGGTGAAGATTTGAGATCAAGTCGTTTCTTCCGAAGTGATCCTGGGAAGTGCCAGTAGGGCACCGAGGAAGTGAGGCAGGGAAGCCACGCCGCGTGGACAGTGGGGGCTTAATCCCGCTGGGAACCCCGGGAGCCCATGTAGGACACCCCTCAGACTTACGCACGGCCGCAGCCAGGGAGCCGGGGCGTTTATCCACCCGTTGCTGTGCGCCATTAGCCGGCAGAGCAAGCTCAGGTGTGCGGACGGACCTTCCGCAAAGCCTCGGTGGTGCTGGCAGTTGGGAAATGGACTGGCAGACACAGAAGTGCTTTACACGGGGGGTTCGGGGCACTGGCATCGTCCGTTCCTTGGGGTTTCCTGGTCCATGCCGGGTGATCACGGAGGGCCTTTGAGGAGGAGGAGAGGGATTGGGACATTGTCCTGGGGATCCGCGGGCAAACATTCAAGGTTCGGGGCAGGTGTGAAAGGGTTGGGGTGGCGTTGGAGGCACCTGGGTTTGCGCCAAGGGAACTCAGTGTCTGCCTTTATCTGACATCTTGGCAGCATCGAGGTGGATTTTAGCACTCACGTGGATACCCCCCCCCCCCATTTTGTAACCACCCGTCCACTCCCCAGAGACCTCCTTTTTCCCCTCTTCTTTAGCCAGCTCCCACTCCCGGGCGCCACTGTGGGCCCAGAAGTGCCCCACCTCAGAAGCCACAAAAGCTGCCACCTCCCTCTGTCCTCACTCCTGGCCTTCTCACGGTCCCCTTTGGTTCTTCCCCCCACACCAGTGTCCTTTCACGCCTTTGTCTCTACGTCCTGCTTGCTCTACAGCAGCCCCTGGTCTGGATTGCCACCACTCTCTATACAGCACCTTCCAGGCCATCACCTCTGTCTTCCTGCCCCACCACCTGACAAAAGCCACCTCTGGGAAAAGTAGAGAACTCAGGATCAAGGGCTCTCGAGTCAGAGGGACAATTGTCATTATCCTCACCAGGTTGCCATTGCCTTTTCTGTTCCTAGACCCAGTGGGTATTTCAGTAGCTACCTTTCTTGACTTCTTGGCTGTGTTTCATGATGGTGACCATATTCTCTTCCTTTCACATTCTCCCTCCACTCTTGGATTCTGGGCACACGCTGCTTGTTGTTCCCCTGTATGCATTCTCCCTTTCTTCTTGGTAATAGAACCTCTGGTTTTGAGTTCAAGAATAAAGGCTCTTTCGCAACTCAATTTCGTCACTAAGTTCTAGTCAAAAGGAGCTGTCATATGGCAGCTCTGGGAATCTTTTTTAAAAGCTAGCTTGTTTATTCCCATTGTCCCTTTTCTCCTCCATCCCCTTTCCCATTCTGCTGCCTGGAAAGCAGATGTGATAGCTGGAATTCTAGCCACCGCTTTGGACCGTGAGGACAAGGACAATGCCCTAGAGATGGTGGAGTGGCTGGAAGAAGCCTGTGCCCCCAAGGAACAGGACTTCTGTTGCAGACCTGGACACCTACATTTAGACTCTTCAACGAGGAAGAAACCAACTTTTCACTTGTTTAAACCACTTTCTCTTGCAACCAAACTGAATCCTCAGTGAAATGACTTTCTTGACACCAAGCCCTGTTGGACATTCTCTAGCCCCTCTGGACCACATTTAGCAGGAGGCTTTGCCGAATCCTCCTTTAAAAATTGCTGCATTGAAACTGGGTACGTGGGACCTCTCTGTACTGTCTCTGCAGAATCTGTAAGTATCGACAAAATAAAAAGTGTTTAAAATGGCGGCATTGCTGCAGTCTTGATCTTGGCCCCCTTTCTTCTCCATGGCCTCACTTCCTGGGATCTCATCCACGGCCATGGCCTTGATGACCGTCTCTAGGCTGTTAACAAGGGGCTCCAACTGCATGCCCCCAAACAAAGTCGCCATCCTACCCCAAAACGTGTTTCAAGCTTAGTAAAGGCTGATACAATCCACCAAGCAGTCCAAGCCAGAAGCCTGGGGGTTCTCAACTCCTTCTTCCTCACCCCTCATCCGATCGCTGAGACTTGTTGGTTCTCCATCCAAAAGAGAGTTCACCTGTACCTAGGCCCTCCATCCCAGTGGCACCGAGCTGGGCAGAGAAGCCTGTCAACTGTCCCCTGGCCTGGTCAGCTCCTCTCCCAGCCTCGCTTCTCCTGTCAGTCCCCACAGTGCAGACAGAAGGCAAACACGAGTTTGACCTTGCCACTTCCCACCCAGAAGGTCACCCTTCGGACCCTACTTCAAACCCACCCCATCGCCCTCAGGACAAGGGCCCACTGGCAGGCTGTGTGCTTGCAAGCAGGCCCCTGCAGGCCTGGAGAAGGCCCGGGCCCTTGCAGGAAGACTGGGCACAGCATGGGATGTGATTCTGCTGGGGGTGGGGTGGCGAGGTGAATCTGCTTGTGCGACCATCCCTAACAGCCATGCCGAAACAGCAGGGGGCCGTGGGTCTGTGCTGCCCCTGCCCCATGCCTCCTTCGAGACCAGTTCCTTCAGGAAGCCCTCCCTGACCCCCAAGCCTGGGGCAGATGCCCCTCGTAGGCTTCCCCGCACATCCCTCATAGCACACCTACTTGTCTTCCCTGCTTAGCTGTAAACTAAGGCACAAATGAGATGAGGTGACAGGGCTTAAAATAAAGCTGTGGAAACAGAAGGAGAGAAGTGTAGAGATGCTTTAAATGTACAGAAAGCTGGAATAGGGTTTTAGGAGAGTCTAGACGGGCTCGGGGATGAACGGAGCTGGGGTGAAGAAGCAGCCCGTTCCTTGCTCTGAGCTCTCTGCGATGCCAAGGTGCCAAAATCCCCCTGGAGACAAAGCCCTGCCTACGTAATCCTCACGGCAACTTTGTGGGGGGAGGCTTTCTGTCATGTCCATTTTACAGATGAGGAAGGTAAGGCTCTCTATCCCCGACCCCCACACACATTGATGTCAATCCGATTCCATATGACCTGGGATCCAGCTTGACCCGGCTCCGTGGCTTCCCATCTCGTGGCAGAGGGTGGTCTGGGAAGGGGGGTGTCGAGATGGCCAGAGGACAGGCAGGCCTTCCCCTCACCAGTCAGCCAAGCATCATGTACCACCCGCCCCCGGGGGGCTTCAGATGCGAGGACGATGGAAAGCGAGAATACAATTTCCTGATAAAATAGAAGAGGCGATTAAGTTAATGAAGGATCATTTTGCGGGTTTGAAAACTATAATTAATAGGCATTAATTGTATATTTAGAAGTTGAGCATGGCGTGGGCTCGGGAGCCATCTCAGACACAATGAAACCGTAAGCGCTGCATAATAAAGACAGGGCCCAGATGGGCCTCCAGGCCCCTAACGAGAGCTTGGCGAGGGGCTGCTGTAATGATAAAAGATACCACTCGCTGTTCTGCTCTTCCTTTAACGACATCCTTTCCGAGATGATGCTTATCATTGGTACTTTCATCTTCAGTTAAATAGCATATGGCCCCGGCTGATTAAAACCCCCTCCTGGTTTTAATCAGCGACTCGGGATCAGGTTTCTAATGGTGGCCGTGGTGGTCTTGCTGGGGCCCGTGGTAAGCTTTTCAACGACATCTAAGTCTGGAGAAAGGGGGGCGGGAGGTGAGGGTCTTGGAGCGGGCCCTGTCTGCATCCCCGGTGGCAGGCGGGCCGCTCTGGTCCTCCTGGAATGACCTGAGTCGGGAGCCAGTTCCTAGGATGCCTCGGAGATCAGGCTGGGCTGGCTCAAGTTGTCTTCAGGGGACTAGGCTGGCTGGAGGCCAGGCCTGGTTAATGTTGGCTGTGGCAGGGAGGCTGGGCTGTCAGATCTTCATTCTTATAGAAAGCTTAAAAGGTTTAGGGGCGCCGGGGTGGCTCAGTTGGTTAAGTGCCTGACTCTTGATTTCAGCTCGGGTCTTGATCTCAGGATTGTGACTTCAGGCCCCATGTTGGGCTCCACAATGGGCATGGAGCCTACTTTAAAGGAAGAAAAAAAGTTTGAGGGAGACTCTGCAGGGGCCGCTCACCCAGGGAGGAAGAGGAAAGACCACTCAGGGGACTGGAAGACGGGAATCAGACAGATGGCATTTGAATCCCGGCCCCATTGCCCAGGGTTGTGAGGTGTCACCAATCTGAGAGTCACTTTTTTTTTTAAAGATTTTATTTATTTGACAGAGAGAACACAAGCAGAGGGAGAGAGAGGGAGAAGCAGGCTCCCTGCTGAGCAAGGAGCCCGATGTGGGACTCGACCTGGGCCGAAGGCAGCCACTTAACTGACTGAGCCACCAGGCGTTCCTTTGAGAGTCACTCTTATCACTATTATTGGATGACTTCGGTTCATTTATTATGCCCATTGTACAGATGGCATAACTGAGCCTCAGTCAAGGGTTGAAAGCTGACTAAACTTAGTTGGTGAGTCAGGAAGGATGGTGGCATAGAAACGGGGGTCTGGGGAACGTTCAGGAGGATCTGTCTGATCTTCCAGCACCCCTCCCCCCACGCATCAGCTCCTGAAGGACTGAGACCACGTCTGTCCTGTTTATGTCCATCCACATCCCATGCTGCTCACAGTGCCCGGCTCTGTCAATCCTTAGTAGGTGTTTTCGAGGAAACGAGGAATCCCATGGGAGGTGGCAGAGTGGGCAGCTGCTGGGGGTGTCCAACAGGTAAGTAGCAGAGATTTCTATCGATCATCAACTCTCCACATGCTTCTCGTATGTCCCAACCCCCTCAAAGCTAGTTGGGACCACAAGGCTAGTTTTGGCCACTGGACTACAAGTGGGAGTGACGTGGGTGGAAATGGTAAGAGTCTGTGCGTGTCTTTGCAGTTCTCTGTGCCCCTGAAGGCTTGTCCTGAGATAGCCGAGCTGCAAGAGCCAAGCAGCCTGGTCTGCTGAGACACTGTGTTGTCCTGGAAAGTGTCCCGACTTGCTCTGGGCTTCGTGAGAACAGGAAAGGAACGTGCCATGTGTTAAGCCACTAAGATGTCAGATTAGTTTGTTACTGCTGCAAAATGCAGCCTTATCCTGACTACCTGGAGGCAGTTACTGAACTTGAGTTAGGGACAGGGCTGCAGTCAGGGATCTGACTAGTGTATGATCCCAGCATGTCGGGTTAAGGTTCACCTGGTCAACCTCTGCCTGCACTCACGCCCTGTGGGCCCTGCCTCCTCTCTGGGTCAGTCCTGGCAGGCTGCTGTACAGGGTGCTCAGAAGGGGCCTGAGGCAGATGACCCTGTACCAGCTTCCAGAGCTGCTGAAGGTCCCTGAGACACTTGTGAACAGGAAAGATCAGAGCTGGGCTCTGGGCTCCCCACATCTCTTCTTAATAGTCAATACTTTCCTCTCCTCACCGAGTAAGTTAATTTATCTAACTTTATTTATCTTAGACAAGCCCATGGTGCTCAAGCTTTATGCAGCATCAGAATCACCTGGAATGCTTGTGAAAACACAGCATGCTGGCCCTACACCCAGTTTCTGATTCAGTAGGTCTGAGGCAGAGCCTGAGATGATGCATTTCTAACAAGTTTCCAGGTGACCCTGATGCTGGTCCAGAGACCACACTTTGAGAACCATTGGTCTGGGGCATCTATGGCCCCAGTCCCCGGAAGACCAGGCCCTCTCCCAAGGGCACCTCGTCCTGGTATTTATGCCCATCCCATGCATGCTGGTTTCCACCAAGTCTCCACATAGCCGGCCTCCCCTCCCACTGCTTCTGGGGGCTCCCAACCCACCTAGATAACTGGGGAAGACCATGGAATGCCTGAACTTTCTATGACAGGTCTTCTTCCTGACTTCTGGGGCTGGCTGGGCATAGTTGTTCCCTTTGTCCCATGGCATATGGCCTCTCAGAGATTTGAATACAGCTATATAATCAGGACTCTTTTGGTTATAAGTGACAAAATCCTGAAATAAATCTTGAAGGAGGATTTATTGGCTCTTGAAAGATCCAAGAGATAGTTCTAGGGCCTTCAGGCACGGCTAGATCCAGGAGCACAATCAATGTTGTCAGTGCTCAGTCTCCTTCTCTCCTAGCTGTAAGGTGAAGTGATGAGTGTGTGTTAGGATAAGGAGATGAGAGTAGGAGTATCACACATTCCTTATCCCTGCTGCCCCAGTCCCTGAACCTATAAAATGGGACATTTAAGTTCAGGGAGAGTGATATAAGTTGCAGGAGTCACAGGGCTGTGAGGACTTTTGATCCATTCCTCTAGGCTGTCTCTTGGGTGCGAGGATACCCAGGCAGAGACAACCCCAGAGGTGTGACTAATCTTAGAAACTCTCTATGTGGTATGCACTTGAATGAGCCTCAGTTTCCCCATCTGAACTTGTGCCCTCCAACAGAGACTCTTTCAGTGTTAGTATGTGATGAACCTGGAAGGAGCTGAAATTATGCCTAGAAATGTGATTGAAGAAATTGTATTTGTCAGATCCTTGGGGATAGGGAGGGGTCACGGTAGGGAGCAAGGCGCCTGAAGACACATATTCAGGTGTTAAAAGATGATCATGAAATGGTCATCTTTTGTCACAATGAAAGAGAAACCTCAGCAGTTGAAGCAAAAAAGGGTGTTTCCTGTGTCCGTACGCAGGTGTGGTTTGATCTAGGTGCTTAAGATAATCAGCACTCAGTGGACCATTTCTCCCTCCATTTTTTGGCTCTGTTTCCTTAGTCCCCCTTGGGCAAGCTCCCCGGCAGCTCCAGGCTTGCATCCCCATGCAAAGAACCAAGAAAAAAACCATGTCATCAAATGCTAGCTAGGTCACATTGCCCACCGGAAGCAGCAAGAGGAGAGTTGGAAGTTTTGTCCTTCCTCCTAGCACTCAGTCCCATTGGAGCCCCAGGCTGCTTCTCCGTGGTTCTGATTGGCTCACGTACCCACCTCGGGGCCAAAAGAATATAAGGCTCCACTGGGCCAGGTCTGAGTCACACACGCAGCCCCTAGCTGGGGCTGGAGACACGCCTCCTGAGCCGGATGTTGGTGGAGGCAGGGTGGTTATTCCAAAGCAAAATTGGGATGCTCTGCCCAGGGGGGAAATGCATGCTGGGAGGCCCACCCAACTGATGTCAACCACTGGCGCCAAATTATCAGCCTGCCTGAGGCCCCCTCCTCCATCCCTGCTCTAGCCTCTACCCTTATCTCTCCCTTGCTTAAATCCTAAACGCAACCCTAACCACTCAGCCCAAGAAGCTCTGCCCTGTGATCCCCCTTCTTCTGGGAGAAAGAAAGGGGGCGCGGCAACCACATTCTCTCATTAGTCTTTCTGACATCTTTTGTCACCTATCAGGGGAACAAGCAAGTCCTTTGATCACAGCAAAAGGAGAAAGAGTATTTAAAACACGGCCTGTGAAGATTTACTGAGCAGAAGGTGGGGAAGGTAGTCAGTGGCAGTTTTCAAAGCAGAAACATGATTTCCAGTCTCCAGACTTGCTTGTCTGAGGATTGCTAAGGAGGATTCGCCTGCAGCCTGGGTTTTTAAATGGGTCAAGGAGCCCCGATGTCGGGAGAGGGGAGCCCCAAGGGACTTGGTGGAAGGGGGTTTCTGGGAGGAAAGTGGCAGCCCCGCCTTTGATTCGTCAGGGACTGCAGACAGTAAGGCTGAATGGTCAGCTGGGGGAGAGCACTGGGGTCACCACCCAAGGTGGGACTCCAGACATGTCCCCTCCCTGCTCTGAGCCTCAGTGTCTACTCTGGGTGAGGGCCGGGACCAGAGTTCAGAAGCGCCCCCTTTCCCTCGGGGTCCCCCACAATGCCTGCCATATCCACCCCCACCTTGCTACAATTTACAAAGATTCCCTTTGCCTAACGTAAGCCTTTTAATTGAATAAGGAATATTTATGTCACCCACATAAATGGGGGGGGGGAATGAATGGTCCATAAGAAGACAAAACAACCAAGAAAAGAGCATGTCATCAAATCCTAGCTAAGTCACGTTGCCCAGCGGAGGCGGGTCCCTCCGTAGAAATCCGAGATTGGCAAGAGGGAGGTGGGTTTCCGGGGAGGGGAGGCTTTCTCCTGGCCATGATTAGGAGAGAAAGGGGCTGACGTCTCAGCCTGGGGTTCAGGTTAAAGAATGGGATCGTTAAAGAATGAGCTCACTGGGGGGGCTGCACCCCAGTCTGGGATGAACTGGACCCAGGGAGCGGGAGGTCCCGCCCAGTGCTGGTCACGCATCCGCGCACCTGGCCATCCCACTGTGCCCCGCAGGAGTGAGCTCATCATGTGGGCTCCTGAGGGGCCCGCGGGCACATCAGGGAGGTTCCAGCAGCCTGTCCCCCCGCCCCCCAGCCCCTCCTGGTTGCAGGGCTCTGCCACTGCTCTTTCTGAGGTGTCTTCAGGGAGCCAGGGACAGAGGCAGGGGATTCAGGTTCGCTTTGTGTCCTACCCTGCTCTCTCTCTCCCCTCCCCTGCAAGCTCTTCTAGGCTTCAGCCCGGGTAGGGTCTAGGCCCAGTCTCTCAGAAGGAGATTGGAGGTGGTGGGGTGGGGGGTGGGCAGGGCACAAGATCTGCTTCCCCCACAAGGGGTGCCTACGGCACCACTCAGCAGTTACCTCCTGAGCACCTTCTATCTACCAGACACCGGGAGAGGCTACATGATTTAGAAGGCCTGGTGCAAAATGAAAATAGGGGACCCTTGTTCAAAAAGTATTGAGAATTCTGACAGTGACGATGGAGTCTTAGACCAAGCCTGAGGCCCTTCTAGGTAGGGGTCACGTGGGATTGCAGAGGTCGACCACCCATGACACTAGCCCTGTCCCACCCTCCTCTAGGTACCAAGGGCAAGTGCCTGGTGAGCTGTGCCCCCGAGGGACTCTCTCACAATGGAGGGAGAGACAGTGAGCAGCCCCCAGGCTGATGTGCCGTGGGGATGCGGGGCTGGTAAAGAAATAAGCGGAAGATCACTGGGGTCTCAAGACAGCGAGGTGGGCTTTGAGCCGGGGAAGGAGATGATCCATCCCCGTTGGGAAAGTTCTCTCTGGCGGCAGGGAGGAGGCTGTGAGAAAGCCAGGAGGTGCCAGAGTTGTCAAGGGGAGCTGGGGCCAGGCAGGAACTGTGGAGGCAGAGAAGGGGTGGGGTCCAAGGCCTATGTGGAGGGCAAACCTAAAGGACTCCCAGATGGATTTAAGGCCTGTCATCCGCTCACTCACCCCCCAGGAGTGGCCCCAGGTGCCCAGGGGGAGACAAGGAGGAGACAGACCCATCCCCCCCACTGAAGAGAGTAGCACAAAGGACTAGAAACCTGCTTTTAGGGGGGCCCACGCAGGGGGCTGTGGGGTCACGTGATGGACCGAGAGGGAAGGACTCTGGTAAGTTGTCATTTGGTTCGATCCTTTTTTTTTTTTTTTTTAAAGATTTTATTTTTATTTATTTATTTGAGAGAGAGAATGAGAGACAGAGAGCACGAGAGGGAAGAGGGTCAGAGGGAGAAGCAGACCCCCCGCTGAGCAGGGAGCCCGATGCGGGACTCGATCCCGGGACTCCAGGATCATGACCTGAGCCGAAGGCAGTCGCTTAACCAACTGAGCCACCCAGGCGCCCCTGGTTCGATCCTTGACACATTTATCTCACAAAATCCAGGGATGCCACTACCCAGTAGGCACATAACCCACTTATGTCGGGGGTTGAATCGCGTCTCCTGTAAAGACATGTTCACATCCTAACCCCTGGTACCTGGGAACGTGCCCTTGTTTGGAAATTGGGTCTTTGCAGACGTGATCAAGTCAAGATGAGGTCTTACCGGATTGGGATGCGCCCTAATGCAATGACTGGTGTCCTTCTGAGAAGAAGGGCATTTGGACACAGACGTACACAGAAGGGACAAGGCCACGTGAAGATGGAGGCAGAGATGGGAGCGATGTCTCGGTAAACCAAGGAAGTCCGAGGATTGCCATGGAAGCCAGGAGTCGGGCATTGCGCTGGTCCCGCCCTAGAACTTCAGAGGGAGTGTGGTCCTGCGGACACGTTGAATTCAGACTTCTGGCCTCCAGAGCTGTGAGAGAATACATTTCTCTGGTTTTAACCATCCGGTGTGTGGTGATGTGTTACAGCAACTGAGGAAACGAATACAACTTACAAGCAGAGAAATTGAAGCCCGATAAACAGAGGGGCTGGCTCAAGGACAACCAGTGCTCCAGCGACCCCCCCTCAATTACACAGACTGCAATCAGGGAGGAGCAGCTCCCCAGAGGAGAATAACCAGCTGCTGTTTCCAGAAGGAGGCAGGCGGGTGAAACCCAGAGACACCCAATGCCTGACTCTCCGCTCCTTCCCTGGCCTCTCTGGCTCCCTCTGGACCTGGGGAATGCTCTGGAGCATCTTCCCGCATCCGCGGGCACCTGCAGCCTGTCCAGCACCTTAGGAGGTGGAGGAGGTTGTGAAGACACCAGGGGAAGGCTGCTCTAGTGGGTAGCTGCTCTGCAGGCAGCCAGCTACACAAGGACTGCACAGTAAAGTGAGAGGGTAAGAGTCAAGGGAGATGATCCCATGGAAAAGAGCCCAGGGTCCCAGTGGACCCCCAGCTAAACACAACAAAGTGATAAACAGGGTCTTGAAATTTGATGGCCAAACAATTCTATCCTAGTGACTAGGTGAGAAGACAAGTGCACCATTTTGAAAAAATCGATGTAAAAATACCCATCAGATTTATGCCTTTCTTTTTGGAATGAGTGTTTTTTTTAATTTCTGGATGCTTGGCACAGAAGAGCAAGCCCAGGGATGGGAGGCAGGAGATGTGAGTTCAAGTCTTGGCTCTTCTACACTAGTGCTCTGTGACCTTAAGATTCTTTCCCATCAGCAAAATGACCTGACTGGTTCACCAGAGTGGTTCTCAAATAGTGGTCCGTAGAGCCCCAGGAGTACCCCAGGGTCTGAGGTAGAGCCCCCTGGCCTCCCATTTCTCATGTATCGGCTTTCTGTATATCAAATTTCATTTGAAAACGACCCTGTGGCTTTAAAAAAAAAAGACTCTGAAACCTGAACAGGATTAGCTTTGGAGTCCCCCCTCCAACCCGAATATTCCAAGATTCTTTGTCAGAATGACAAACTCTGTTCCTATACACTTCATCCTGTTTGGGAGCTATTGCAAAACATCCTTTCTGCTGGTTCCTGTCAACTAGCATCTTGTTTATCCGTAGGAGCCATGTTCTTCTGGGACAGGATTGCTGCTGAGCACCACCTCCCTGCTGGAACTGGGTGGCCCTGAGGGCCAGGAGGAAGCAAGCAGAGGGAGGCGGGTGGTCTTCCTGAGAGCCCAGAGGCTTGGTGTCCTGCAATTGGGGAAGTGCTGCTAGGGGAGCGGGCTGGGATGGGGAGGAGGATGGCACAGGTAAGTAAAGTGCAGGCTCAGACGTCTGATCGTCTGATCGCAGCTCCCTCTTACAAGCCCTGTGACCTTGGGCTAGCCAGCTGACCTCTTGATCTCAGCCTCCTTACCTGTAAAACAGGGGTGGTAGCAGCACCTAACCCATAGGGCTGTTGTGAGGGTTAAGTGTAGCGTAAGTATAGGAGTGTAAGGTGCTAAACCAAGGGCCTGGCATGAGTGCTCTCTGCGTACCAGGCATCAGGAGCCTCAGCGGTGATGGTGACATGGAGGCTGCTTGGAGCCTGGAAGGGAATCCAGCAAAGGCAGGGGTGTTGGACAGACTGGCACCAATCACTTCCCAGCCTGGGCATCTCCTTTCAGGACCCTCTCCCAGCAAGTCCCCCAGACCCCACAGCTATCTCCAGACGGTGTCTCAGTTAGCTATTTCTGCATAACAAACAGCACCCAAATCCAGTGGTTTAAAACACTTTATTATTCAAGTTCACAAATCACACGATTGAGGGTGGCTGATCTTGATGGAGTTTGCCCACACATCTGGGAGTAGCTGGCTGTCATTTGATCTCAGCTTCCCTGGGCTCTGCATCTGGAATCTCTCCTCCTCCAGATACGCTGGGTATGTTCTTCTCATGACAGGGGCAGAATGAAACATGCAAGGTCTCTCGAGTCCAAGGCTTGGAACTGGCCTGATGTCTCTTGTGCCACATCATACTGGCCTAAGCAAGTGTCCAAGACAGCCCAGGCTCAAGGGGTGGGGAAACTGACCCCGCCTCTGCAGTGAGACGAACTGCAGCGTCACATAGTAATAGCACGGAGACAGGGAGCGGGGAAGAACTCGGGCCATCCCCCCAGTTGACCACACACTATTATTTTAATGAGGTACCTGTAGGGATCTCTCTGCCCCAGTGGCTGATTGCTATTCCTGAGTGTCTACCTTTCATGATTCCTTCCTGTGGTTTAGGGCAAGTATGGACTTAAGTCAGAGCACCATGTTAGCTGGGTGTGTGTGACATATCTTAGGCTGCATTGTTCTCTAGTCTAAGGCCTGAAGTTCATGTAATCACCCCACCCCCACCCCATACCCAGGGATGTAGCACAGGCCGGGGGCGGAAACCTTGGGTTCAAATTCCAGCCCTGCGTGCTGTCATACTTGGTGCATAATAAATACTGAATTCATATTTGCTGCATCCATCCATTCCTTTATTGAAATATTTTTACTGTGAAATATAACGCAAACAGAAAGCCCATAAATATACATGCATGGCTTAACAAATTATTACAAAGCAAATATCATTGTAACCACTACACAAGACTAAGAACAGAACACTACCCGTGGGCTGAGATCCTCCCTGTCCCCCGCACACAATCCCCCCACACTCCGGAAGTAATAACCACTATGTTGACTTTCATTTTAACCCCTTCTGCTTTTTTTTCCCCCCTTTAAGGGTTTTGCAATCTAAGTAAGCATCCTTAACAACCATCATTTTGTTTCTTGTCTTCCTGAACTTCGTTCAGTGGAGCCATATAGGCTTTATTCTTTTGGGTCCGGCTGCTCACACTTGGCCCTGCTTGTGAGATTCGACTGCTTCATTGTGTATAAGTGTAGTTTGCTTTCGTGGCTATATAATATTCCAACTTACAAATATAAATATAAATATAAATACACCACTATCTACTGAACTGTTTCACTGTTCATGGACATTTGGGCTCTTTCTAGTTGGGGGATATCACTGGGAGTAGTCCTGCTCGGAAATTCTGGTTCATGCCTTCTGGTGAACAGGCTTGCCTATCCATCTGTAAGGCATACTCCTAAGAAAGGAATCGTTGAGTCCTCATGTAATAGTTTATGGTCAGCTTCAGGGGATGGTTTTCCTTAGTGGTTGTACCCATTGCCACTCTAACAAGCAAGGTAGATTTCTCTTCTCTTTCTCCTCCCACTCTATCTCCCTCTTCCTTCCCTCTATTCCCTTATCCATCCAAGCCACACAGCCTCTGGGTGAGGCCCTGGGTAGGTATTTCATGGTGAAAAGAAGTCAAAGAGTGTGGCTCCTCTTCTCCCCCAGTTCAGTAGGCAGATGGATGAGAACCTCTCAGCACCACCCCGGGCCTCAGAAGGTCGGAGGTAGCACCCAAACCCTCCCTCCTGGGAAGCCAAGTGGCAGGGCTTCTGGGGGTGCCTACCCTCCCTCCCCCGATACTTGAGAAAGGGCCCTGCTCCCATACCAAGGGAGGCTTACTCCCGCCCCCACCCCCAGGAGCCAGCAGGTTAAATGTCTGACCGCAAGGGGTGGCCGCCCTGTATTTTTAGGCACCTTATTTTGATCGTAGTTGCAGTTTCGCTCCCTTCCTTCTGATAGGCCCTGGAGGTGGGGGGGGGGGGGGGGGGAGGACGGCCACAAGGAGGCCTCCTTCCGCCCCTTTGGGTCCGCGTGCTGCAGCAAGAGGATGCGGGAGCAGAAAAGGGAAGTGAGGTCCTGAACCCCAAGTGAGGGTCCTTGGTGGGGGGGGGGGGGCGAGGGGGACGGGTGGCAGAAAAGGAGGCAACGAAACGTCAGCGTCTTCCCAGCAAAACTTTCTTCTTAGTATTATTTCAAACCCCTTCGAACGGTTTTTCAAAGACTCCCCCCCGCCCGCCCCCCTCCGCCCCGCCCCTTTGGGAGAAATGCTCAATTTCCCTTCGGTTTCGTTCCTCCAGCGCTGCGCGGAAGCTCCCGGAGCCGCCGGTGTGGCAGCGCCATCTGCTGGCCGCTTCTTAAATTGCGGGATGAGATCCCGCCTCGGTCCCGCCTCCCTCCAGAAGTGCCCGATGCAAGGGGGGGGAAAGAACATTTCAATAACCTTCAGTACAACGAGAGTGACCAATAAGCCTATGACAAATGTTCATACTAACACCAGGGAAATGCACATTAAGCCGTGGATACCACTTCTCATCGTTCACACTGGAAATAGTTTAAAAGAGCTACCGTCCCAGTGCTATGGAAGGTTCACGGAAACGGGCATCTCTCATACTCAGCTGGTAGAGGAGTGAGTTAGCACAGACTCTCTGGAGAGAAATTAACATTACCAAAACCATGGAAAGTGCTTATGATTCAGAGACACCACAGTTAGAAATTGCCTCGAGAGTGTACCAATACAAAAAGACACTGCATCCAGGGCTTTGTTGTGGTGTTGCCTGTAATGAGGAAAATTACATTACAAGACGGTTAAAATAAATAAAAAACACCATGGAAAATGTTATATATTATAGTAAAGTGCTCATGATATATAAATAAAATTTAATCATACTCTAATCATACTTTAATTTTATTGTATGCGGTATGATACCATAAGGGTGGATACATGTCAGTGGGTGTTACATTCGTCCAAACCCACAGAAAGTGCAACACCAAGAGTGAGCCCTAATGGAAACTATGGACTCTGGGTGATAATGACGTGTCTGTGCAGGTTCATCAGTTGTAACAAATGTATCACGCTGGTGAAAGATGTGATCATGGGGGAGGCTATGTGTGTGTGGGGATTGGGTCTATGTGGGAAATCTCCATACCTTCCACTCAATTTTGCTGTGAACTGGAGACTGATCTAAAAAAACAACAACAACCACAAAGTCTATTTTAAAATTTGAAAAGCAGCTTACAAAACAATATGTTAAGACTTATTTCTGTTGAAGGCTGGGCAAGCTCACTGTGGTTGCCGGACTTGGGGGCAGGATCTGCCCTGCCTGGCCCCTCAGGAAAGGACATGAGGGTGTTTGGTATATATCCTGCAGATGAGGGGTTTCACAAGGCCTTGGAGGGGGAGCCACTGGGGTTGCCAAGAAGGGAGCCTAGGAGCCTGCTGTTGCTACAGCTATCTTGTCACCAGGAGGAGAGCTTGTCGAGAGAAAGAGGCAAAGCAGGGAAGCAGAACAGAGAAAGACAGAAAGTGAAAGTTAGAGACCAGATGACAAGGTTTGATTCTTTGGATCCAACTTGGCTTGAAGCTCGTCTATTCCTAGACTCTTCTGATAATAAATTCCTCCCCTGGCTTTCTGTTGCTTGTAACCAAAAGGGTCTGTGCTCCCTAAACACAAGCTCCCAGCTTGCTCACTTTGCAACGAGCCAGTCACTGGAGATGGATGATGGCACACATGTGGCTTGCCAGGCGTTATTTGGCAGCACTTGGAACCCTTCCTTGCAGTGGGTACCGTCAGCGTGACACATCGGGGAAGGGGCATCCTGGGCCTGCCCCCTTTCTGGGCCCGGGGCCTCAACTAAGGGTCCCCAGGGACAGAGGAGGCTCCTGCTTAGGGGTGCTTCTGCTTTACCTCTGCTTAAAATTCTCCCCTCCCCATGCTGCAGTGTCTGCCTCCTTAGCCTTCTCTGTGGCTTCCTTAAACACCTCCTCTTCTGAGAAGCCTTCCTTGACTACCTGGCTGAGGGAGACCATTCTGTCAAACAGAGCTTCTGTTTGCTCTGTGAGTGACTCCCTTCTAACCTCGATAAGGTCAGCACAGGGGCTGTGCCATTCACCGCTGTGTCCCCAGATCTTGGCAGAGTCTAGCAAAACAGTGGGAGTGTCATCAATCACTGTTTACCGAGAAAATGAGAATATGCACAGATAGATGGATACGGCTGGCAAGAGCCTATTCTGGGTGCAGACCATGAGAGTAGGGCTCTGTGCAGGGCCTCTTTGGGGGAGCAGTATTTTCTTGTTCATACCAGGGGCGCACAGTGACACCAACCAGAGGACATACTGCAGCTTCAGGTTTTGACTGAGACAGAATTTTCCTTCCAGTTGGGGGGTCTGACCTGAAATCAGGTATGAAGCCAGGAGCTGGAGCCTAGGTATCGCCTTCCAAGTGGGGTGTTGAAAGCCGAGGATGTCAGGGCGCCTGGGTGGCTCAGTCAGTTAAGTGTCTGCCTTTGGCTCAGGTCATGATCCCAGAGTCCTGGGATCGAGCCCCGCATTGGGCTCCCAGCTCAAGGGAGAGCCTGCTTCTCCCTCTCCCTCTGCTGCTCCCCCTGCTTATGCTGGCGCGCGCTCTCTCTCTCTTTGTCAAATAAATAAATAAAATCTTAAAAAGAAGAAAGAAAGAAAGAAAGCCGAGAATGTTAACAAAAGTCAAAATCAGGCCCACAACTGAGGAGCTGGAGAGCCAGCAGGGCTGAATACAGGGCTGGGGGTGGGGGACCAGGGCCACGGGCCCAGCAGCAGGGAGCAAGACCCAGATGGTAGGGGATAATGCACAGACAACATCGAACGATCCAGTCCACATGGTCAGAAACTTCTTTCCTCTTGCAGTATTGTCCAGTCCTTCTGAGTAAATCGAAGACAAGTCTCAACTTGGTGATGACGGGTCCTTAACACCTGTCTCTCTGTCTCTTTGAACAAAGAACCTCTGGCGGCCTCACCTTCAAGGCCTGTCGCAAAGGCCTGTGAGGTGTACTAACGGCAATAGGTTTCATTGTGAGGATTTTTAGAGCTACCTTCCTAATTATAGCAAGTGATTCTGATTCTGATTTTCCATCTAGAGCGGTAATCGGAAGTTTCTTTTTCAAAGAAATTTACATAAGCGAAAGGGGGACTGCTGAAAGGAAAATGGCAAGTGGATGATGGAACAGGTGGTGGCATTGTGGGGCCCCAAGGGGAGGGGGTGTGTGGCTGAGTGGGAGGATGCCAGGAAGGCAGCGCTTTGCTGAGTTGCTGCAGGAGGGACAGGAAGCATCTGGAGAGCCCCTGAGCAAGTACCCCTCCCCCACCAGCAGGTGGGATTGCAGCTCCCGGGCAGAGTTACAGCCAAGGGAACTTCCAGAGCGAGGGGCATGCTGGGGAGAGCCCACCCTGAACTGAGCCTCCTGGCTGGCCCTGGCCCAAGCTTCCAGACTGATACTGCGCCCCCAGGTCTTGCTGGGTGACCCCCAATGACCTCTTGGAATTCCAGCCCGGGATCATTCTGTCTGCCCTGCCTGCCAGACCGCGTCACTTGGATGTGGACACCCCAGGCCTGGTCCTAGAGCTGTCCCTGTCTCCCTGGGTGACCTTGAGGGAGTTCCTTCTCCAGGCCTGTTTCCCACCTAGAAACAGAGATGAGAGAAATGATCTTTAAGGGCCCTTTAAAGATGAGAGGACCAGGGACATATCCCTACCGCCTCCTCTCCTCTCTCCCCTCCAAAGTCGGGCTCAGTGGGAAAGGCACAGGCTGGGGGTCACACCGGCCTGAGTTTAATTTCCTGCTCTACCCATTGTGAGCTGTGGGACCTCGGGCAAGTCACTTCAGCCATCAGGGTGTCTGTGTCCTCATCGGTAAGATAGGATAAGAATATCTCCTGAGCAGAGCTGGGCCGGCAGTGATGAGGAAAGCCCGGGACACACAGCTGGGCTCCAATAGTGCTGGGGAGCTCTGGGTTTTCACACGCAGTGCCATCCTCCCATCCTGGCTTGGGGTCAGGCAAGAGACCCGCATCCCAGGCACATGGGCTCACCAGGTAACTTGACCCCAGCTAACAGGAGGCCTTCATGGGAACAAGCCCCCTCAGGCTTAGGGCCTGAGTGCCCAGAAGGGGGTTCCTGGACCTGGGTGAGGCTGGCACGGTGCTCCCACCTGGCGCTCCCTGGGTCCTGGATGGGGGCACGCGGACAGGAGGAAGCCTGGGAAGGGAGAAGACACCTCTCTGCTTGAAGTACTGTGCACCACACTGTATGTGTTCAGACCCCAAACCTTGCAGTTCGGATTTGAGGAGGAGATTCCCGCCCCTCACCTCGTGCCAAATTTGATTCCCGCCTTTCTTGATTGTCCCTTTCTCTGAAGCTGGTTTCTCCCACATCGACCCTTACGTGGAGAGCTACCTCTTTGCTCTCCCAGCTTCTTGCTGGAAACTCCTATTAAACTTCCCGGATTGGGCATTTTTTTCCTTCTGAGTGACTATTTGGGGCACCTGAGAGTCGAGGTGGCATTTTACATTTGATGAAATGACTTACACAATCAGGAAGGTCTTCTTTACCATTGCAAATAGAGTCACGGCCTTTTATTTTTCCACTGAACACTTTAATTTTCTCTATGCCCAGATTTTCAAGAGGTCCAACGTCTCGCACTCAAAGTGTCCTTCTCCTGCAGTAAATTGAGAGACCTGAGGCTTTCTTTGTCCCAAAGTGTCAGGCTGTTTCTCGCCTCCAGAGCAGAGCCTGATTGGGCCACTCCAGCTGCTGCCACACGGTGTCGCTGTTGAACACATTCTGGTGCAGTTTGGTGAAGGCCCCTTCCCTGCTACAGGGATCCCTTTGCTGAGCCTGGATCCCTGCAGGGGCCAAACTGGTGCCCCGCATGAGGATGCCAAGTTACAGGCTCTTTATTTCACCCTGATAAGCTCAGCCAGATGGTTTAGGTCTTCAGGGACTTCCAGCCTCAAGCACATATTGCCCCAAACCAGCCTGGACCATCGGCTTCAGGCCCGGTGTTGAACCTAGGTTATAGGTCCAGGCTCCCCCTCCACTCTGGGCTCCTGGTGTCCTTTCCTGATAGCAGACTTCAGTCAAGGGCATCCCAACCCATCAGAGGGGTTCCAAGAACATTGCTCCTCAAATGGGAAGGTGTTAAGCATTCAATCTCTGTTCTTCCCAGAGGCTGCACTGGGTATCATCCCCCACCTCCTTTGGGGGCTATGTCTATATAACTCAGGGAGCCTCGTCAAGGGCCAGGTGCCTTATAAATGAAAACCCACCTGGACACTGAGTTATAGCATCCTACCAGAGAATTGTTGGCAACTTCCTTTCCTAAAAATGCCTTGTTTCACAGAATCTTATGACAGGATGACGTTCTAGCCCAGTATCCTCCCACCTTTGAAAGGGTAACATACACCCCACCCCGGTGACAAGCTGGCCTTGAGGAGCCATGGGTGAGCTTTTGTTTTGCTGAGCCGGGTCTACAGGCTAAGAGAGAAGAGCTAGAAGAGTTAGGATGATGGTGGGGATCTTTGCAGGCAATGCCCAGGGAGGAGGAGCAGAGAGGAAAGACAGACAGCTGGTGGGGAGAGCTGCCTGGAGGAAGTGGGTTAAGCTTTGTCCAGGCCGTGCAATGTAAACCTCCCCTCCAGTGACGCCCCAAAGCATCAGGAAGCTGGATCTTACTGTCCGGCATTTTGGCAGCTGGGTTTGTGGTTTCCAGACGAGGTGAGCCTGGCATCAAAGGGACCCACGACGCAAGCAGAGGCTTCCGAGGAGCCCCGGGGAGCACCTCCGATCCACACAGATGGGGATGCGGAGGACCAGAGGAGGGGCTTGTCCGAGGTCACCCAGCAAGTTAGAGCCTCAAGTGGCTCCTCCCACTAAACACGACCCCCCCCCCCCAACAGCGCCGCGAGCCGCGGCCATCCGCAGTCTCTGGCCCGCCCGCCAGAGGGGCTCAGTACAGATATTCCCGGACCGTGAGCTCCTTCAGCGTGAAGCCCCAGGGGCTGGGCTTGCGGAGCTGGCTCTCCTGCAGCTTTTCCTGCAGAGACACGAAGTCCTTGCCCAGCGCGTAGGCCAGGCGGAGCATGGCGTCCAGCAGCGGGGCGTAGTAGCGGTGACCCTCCCGGGCCTGCAGGCACTGGAGCGCCCTCTCCCCGGCCGCGAACGCCTCGGCCGGCCGCTCCAGGTCCCGGTGGCAAACGAGCATGGCGCACAGCGCCGGGACCAGCATCACGGGGCAGTGGGCCGTCAGCTTCTCCTGCAGGGGCACCACGCGCACCAGGATGTCCAGGGCCCGGCCGTACTGCCCCCCGCGCAGGCAGCCGAACGCCTCCCGGAGCTCGGGGCGCGTGAGGAAGTCGATGAACTCGCGGGAGCGCCGCACGCAGCGGATGGCGTAGAGCAGGCTCAGGTACTCCTGGAAGGCCAGCTTGCGCTCGGAGATCATCTCCTCGGTGAAGTTGCCCATCAGGTGCTTCTTGGGGAAGACGATGTCTTCGATCTCTTCCCTGAACGTCTTGAGGAGGCTTTTCTGGAGCATCTCAAAGTCTGAATAGCGCCGTTCCAGCACGGCTTTGTTGCTGTCAAAACTCCCTGTCTGGATGACGACGATTTGGTACATCTGCAGTGGAGAGAGAGAGAGAGAGAGAGAGAGAGAGAGAGAGAGAGAGAGAGCGTTGACTACATCCTAATGGAAGGTTTTCCCCGGCAGATAAAAATAATGATGATGATCATTTAAAGCGGAGCCCGAAAATGGGTTACCGTTCCATGCAATTCCTTTTTTTTTTTTTTTAAAGATTTTATTTATTTATTTGACAGATAGAGAGCACAAGTAGGCAGAGAGGCAAGCAGAAGGAGAGGGAGAAGCAGACTCCCCGCTGAGCAGGGAGCCCGACGCGGGGCTCGATCCCGGGACTCCAGGATCATGACCCGAGCCAAAGGCAGTCGCTTAACCGACTGAGCCACCCAGGCGCCCCCCCCGTTCCATGCAATTCTGTTGTAAATTGCTACCAGCATTGGCTGAGCTGTACAAGCGATTGGTGACAAGAGGCCACGCGAGAGTAACAAACACAGCGGCACGGAGGCGGCTCGTGGGACTAGGAGCACAGAAGCAGGTGACGCAGGGCGCCTGGGGGTGCTCCGGACTTTCATCGTCAAAACTGGGCCTCGGGTTCCTGAACTGGGGAGCTTGGGTTCGGTCTGCGTTTCCCGAGCCGGCCACACGGGAGAGGTGGTTTTGGGTGGTATGCTCGCGGTGAAGGTCAATGGTAAGGAGATGATTGCTTTTCAGTTCTCTTGCAGTTAGAGAATACTAATGAGGGCTCAGGCTCCTTGGGTTATAATTCCAGCCCCGCCACGGTCTAGCTGTGTGGTCTTAGGTGGGTACTTGAACAGCAAGGGGCCTCAGTTTTCCCGTCCAGGAAATGAGGATAGTAATAGTACCCCCCTCGCTGGGTGAGGATGAAATGAGTTAACGCTCTGCAACCACGGGGGACTGGATTCAACTTGCAGTCAGCACTTAGCCCCCACTATTGCTATCCTGGTCCCAGTTAAGGGGCCAGGAGGGGAAAAAGGTTGAGCGTGGCTCCTACTTGGACCTGCACACCCCCACCGCCAAGGGCTCAAATTCCATTTTAACAGAGAGCAGCCCCCCAAGCCCAGAGCTTGCCGCCAGCCATGGCGTAACCAGCTAGAATCTAATGACAGCATTTAGCTTTCCTTGCCACTTATTTACTTTCAAGATTACCTTTTCTTTATGCTATGTGATACTGGTTTCCCTTTGAAAGATAGTGATTTTGTGTTTTTAAAAAAGCAATCAGATTTAAAGAAAAAGAGGTTAATTATTATCTATCATTATTTTATGCAATATATAATTATTATTAATAATATAAATGAGTGGGGATACCAAAAACTGTGGCGAAGGGACACAGCTGGCTAGTTCTGGCTGCCGTGGAATTCATCTGGGCTAGTTCCTTCTCAGGATCAGGGACCGTGACTCACTCCTCTCCAATTCGCACAGTGCTTAACACAATGCCCAGCGCAAAATCTTGCTTTCTGACCGTTGTCTCTGTTAGAACTCTGTCAGTCAAGCTGCGTCGGCCCATTTCATAGTGGGGCAAGTTGAGGCCCAGGGCCGGGAAGGAAGTGGTGAAAGGCTCGCCCTCCCTGTCTGATCTCAGCTTACCACAAACTTGGAGACTTTTCTCTCCTCGATGCGGGCGGACACGACCTCAAAGAGCAGCTTGACGCGTCTCCAGCAGCGCTTCTCCTTCCGCCAGTACTCCTGCAGCTCCCCGGTGGTCATGCTGGAGTTGGGGCTGGGGCCGCCGTGAGCGTCTGGAGGGACGGCACCCGTCAGCACTTGCACCAGGCCAGTGCACTTTGGGGACAAGGGTCTGGGGAGATGGCTGGGTCTGTTGGGGATGGGAAGTCCGAATCTGGAAGGGCCATGCCTTTCCCGCTCCCCGGCCCCGCCCACCCAGACTCCTGCGCCCCAAACCCCACTGCAGCCATCCCACCACCCGCAACCTGAAATAGCCCCGCATCCCCCAGCAAGTTTCTCCATCGGGAAATGCCGCACGTGTGTGTCGCACCAGCCACCTCCGGCCTGCAGACTGGCCACTGTGAGACCCATGCTCCTGAGAAGCAGGGATGGTGACTGTTCCTTTCTATACTCCCTAGGGCACTGACACGGTGTCCTCGCCCGGTGGGGGGGGGGGGGGGGGGGCGGGAGCCTGAGCACAGGCCTCAGCGACCAGTGGAGGGAGCCATTGAGGATGTTGGGCTCCAGGCTCAGCCTGGTGGGCCCCTCCCCACTGTCTCATCTCCTTTCCCACGTTCCCTGCTTTTGTTTGCACGTGCTACGCCTTCTGCCTTAAATGCAACTCTCCTATTTCCCTACCTGGAAAACTCACAGCGTCTCTTAGCCCTCAGGTGCCCCGGGGGCCATTCTGATCATCTCGGGAAAGATTAGAATCCTTCCCCACCAAAATGCACCAATCATTGTGCATTTTATTTCAAAGGATGTGGGGCCCCCCGGGGGGGCGGGGTGTCCCTTCTCCGTGGTGTCTTTCAAGACCCAGCACACATGTCACTTCGACTGTCCCCTCGCATTAGAGTGAGAGCCTCCCACCTTTTCCCTACAGCCTTTCTGGTGACATCTCGAATTATTTTTCACAGATCTGTTTCCCCACCAACCTTGAGGGCCAGCAGTGTTGGATTGGTTCCTGTTTCCCCCCGGGGCCAAGGACAGAGCAGGCATAGGCTCGGACTGAACCACCGCATGAATGAGCAAATTTTGCTCCAGGAGATGGCGCTGGGGTGCACACAGCGGGGGGCTGGGCTGCTTTGCACTCAGTGCTCTGCAATGTGTCGTCCCCCCCCACCCCCCCCCCCCCCCCCGGCTTCCTACTAGAGGCACCTAGGGCTCTCACACAGGGGGCTTTCTTGAGCTAAAGCAGCCTGTTCTGGAGCTGGATGAAGGATGGGACTGGCGGGCTGGTGGGTAGTAGCCTGGCCTCCTGGCCTCCTGGATGGGACAACTCTGAGATACGTTCCTACGGCTTGCAGAAGACCCCCGCTGGGACTGAGCCCAGTTGCCCGCAGCAGTAATCAACACCTTACTGGCTTCCTGCCCTTTCTTTCCTCGATGTACCCTTATGATTCCTGGGACCTTCTCCCAGAAAAACAACAGGCACCAAGTTCTTGTGCCAAGTTGAGAAAGCTACCCCCTCTCCCATGGCACCTGTTGAAGTACCCAATGTTTGGATTCTGAATATCTTCAAACCTCTATCTCTGACCAAGCCCCAAACCCACCTAAGTGCCCTTCGGGTCCTGGACACGGGAGGTCTCGGCCAGCGGCTGATGCTTCCTGCTTGGTCCCAGCCGTGCACTTGGCTATGGGTCCCGTCCATCCAGGGCACCCCGGGTGCTTGGGACTTGCCATGCTCCAAGGCTGCCAGGGGGGCAAGAGACAACAGTGATTTCCCGCTCACGTTGGGGTTCCTGGTGGGTCCTGGGGTGCTAGGATCTGTGTCATAGTCCCCATGGCTGAGCCCTCCCCTGCCCACCTAGCTGTCCGCCCAGCTGTCACATGCGAGGCTTGGGTCTGCTGCCCCTTGGCTGGATTGATCAGTCCGAGGCCTTCTCTTATTGTTACAATGCTTCTATGATCAAGTTCTCTGAATTTTAAATGCCGTGATTTCAAGCCAAGGTAGTGGCTTTCAGGATTACTTGGGAGAAAGATGCCGGCTTGTCCTGAAGAACATTCCAATACTCCATTTATGTTCCACGTGTAAATAAAATCTCAGTGCCCAAAGTAGGGGTCCAGGGATGTATCCTTCCCATCTCTCTCTCCCTCTCTAAGCAAACACTTACTGACGACTTGTGGAACACACTTCATAGACACCTAGGTTCTTCACATCCACTTATTTCAGGCCCACAAAAATCTTTCGTGACTCCCAATCACAGAAGAGGAAACTGAGGTTTAGCTCACGGTGACGTGGCTGGTGAGCCTGGCCCACAAGCAAAGCCGAATGTCTGTGACGGGTCAGTTTGTACGCTCTGCCTTCAACACCCACTCGCTCACGTAACTGACTCCATGTGCAGAAGGAGTCTTACCTCCATCTTACGATAAAGGAACCAAGACTTGGGGCTACCCATGATCCGAAGGCTAGTAGGTGAAGCACAAGGATGCAGGTGGAACCCCTCCTCGGGGCCAGGGGAGGGCAAGCAGCAGGAGGGCCGGGGCTATTTTATGCAGTAACTCTGTGACCCAGATCCGTGAACGAGAGGACCTGGTGCCTGCAATTCTCTGTGCCTCAGTTTCCCATAAGATGGGTATAAGAACGGAACCTGCCTTCACGGGGCTGGCGTGACGGTTCCAAGTTGGGGAGACCGTGCTCAGGGCTCTGCACACACCAGGCGCTGTATAATAGTCTCTGCTATTGATATTGGACACCTGATAATACTTGGAGAAATATTTGAAAATCAGTGATTCTAAATTAAGGTGTAAATTGGAATAGACAAATTAGAAACGGGATGATGAGAATATTAGCTCAGATGGAGCGAGTAGCTGGAGCACCCCTTTGGCACAGAAATCTGCAATCAGAAGGGTGCAAGCGATCTTACGTCCTTCTTCACTCGATCCGAGGGAGGAGCTGCAAGGGGCACACGGGGCAGAGCTGGGACGCGAACTCTGGTCTGCCGGGTCTGCTGCATTCCCGGCCCCGTGTCTGAACCCTTCTGCTGACTATGGCCTAGAGGGTGTGGGATTACTGCTGCCGTAACAGAGTCCCAGCTCTGTCCCTGGGTGTGACTGAGCCCATCCCACCTCCAGGGCTGAGGGGTCCCCTGGACAGGCCTGGCTTGGGGAGAGCTGAGGTCAGCGGGGGCCAGGGTGCCTCCTTCGGGGGGCAGCTCTTGCTGGCTCAGGTGAAAGGAACCCTGGGCCATTCTCCAGGTGGTTCTGTGCCATTGCCCAGCGCGTGTCTCCCCGGGAACCTCCGTCCAACCTTACTTTATATAGATGGGGAAACTGAGGCACAGAGCAAGGGCATGGCTGGCCCAGGGCTGCACACACTTGAGCCCGCTAGAGCCTGCACACCTCGTTTCTGCTTCTCTCCTTAAGAAGTCAGGCCTTCCATCCTGACCAACTGTGGGTCCGTATGCAAGTTATTTAGTATCTCCAGGCCTTGGTGTCCCCACCTGAGAAGTGTGGTCTCAAGCTCTGTCCTGCCGACAAGACAGTGGTTGGTAGGGGACAAGTTCTCTATATCCTGATAGGTGCCCTGGCAAGGTGGTGAGTGGTCTGCATGCTCTATTACATAGTGGACTCTGGGTGGCCAGGGTTCTTGGAAGCCCAGTGTTTCCTGTGGGCACTCCTATGTCCCTGCCTCAGTTAGCTCATCTGTAGAATGGGTGATGGCAAGCCTCAGTTGTCCCAGCCCTTCCAGCTCTGCTGTCCTGTTCAGGCGGCTGGTGCCAGGTCAGAAGCAGGGCACAGTTCTCCCAGAGACCCTGTGAGACCCCAGGAATCATGGCCTTGGCTGGATGTACCAGTAAAGACCTGGGAGAGCTGAGTATGAACCCAGGGCTTTGAATAAAAATCAAATTCAGCAGCCAAAGCCAGTTCCCTTATGTTTTCTCCTACAGGGTTGTTTGGGAGTCACCATGAGGGGAGTGAAAAGGAGAAAGTCATGCACTGGTGCCTGCATGGAGACTTGGCCATCTTCCTGTTCCTCTCTAGGCCTCAGTCTCCTCATCTGTGAAATGGGGAAAACAGCCTGTCACTCCAAAAGCTCTTCGGGGATAATGACACATGGGGTTCCATGGGTACTTCTCTCCCCTCCCATACCCTGTATAGCAAAGATTTCTAGATTTGACAAGAAAATCCTGCAAATGTTGGTGCTCTTGGGTGCGGGTCCTGTGCTCAGCCCAGGAGACAGAGCAGCTTCCCAGCCCCCTCCCCATCCAGCCCAGCCCCCTCCCCCTCCAGCTGTGTGTGTGTGCAAACATTCTGCTCCTTCCCCTCCCAGGCCCTGAGCACCACTCTTCCCTCTGAGGGCTGCCCCCCATGGCCAGGCCTTCTGATGGCTACACTGGGCTACATTCTGAGCCCATGCTATCTTCCTGAGGGGGCTGCAGAGGACTTTCCATCGGACTGAGACACTGGGTGGGCACACTCACATTTGGGAATCCCCCAGGGGGATGGGGGTGCTGGGAGATTGTAACAAGCAGGTTTCCTGGCTCTTGACATCAGAGAGTGCCATCTGGCAGGTCTGGGGATGGGCCCTGGATTCTGCCTGTTGCACTGGTCCCCCGGAGCTATACTGACACTGGAGTTCTCTGGCACCAATTTTTGAGAAATACCGGTGTGATGACTTATTCCCCAGCCTCAAGAGGGGTCGTCGAAGTATCTCAAAAGAATTGAGGTGATGGAGGGTCAGGAAGCTGCTTCCTGCTCTACCCCAATGAGCTAAGGAGAGCCCTACACTTAGAGGCTGTCACCAACCCTTCCCTACCCCGCCCTGCCCCCAACAGGTAGTGAGGGAGGGCCACAGGGAGAGGGGACTCAGACCACGGGGTGGGGGCGGGCAGAGACTCACTGAGGTTGGGATCAAACACTGACCTGAAGCTTCTCTGGCCCTGTGTGGGTCCAGGGGTCCCGGAAGAGTATCACATGGCCGTCTTCAGCTCCCCTCTGTTCCAGGCTCCAGCGAGCTGCAGCTTCTAAGTTCCCCGTTTGAAAACAGGAAATAGGCTGTGTGACCCGCTCTTGGTGCCCCAGCCCATTGGCTGATGACAGACAGTACGTTGAACCCTGCTGACGGGGTCCCACAGGGCAGGGGCAGGGCAGAACAGGGCAAGGCAGGACCAGGCCCCGAGAGCCCTAGTTCTGAGGGATCCAGTTGGGCCTCACACAGCCTTGCAGCTAGCTTGGCTGTCCCTCAGAGTCCCAGATAATCTCTGGCATCCCAACAGTATCCCCCATCCCTCTTTAACATTCATTATTCTCCCCTATGAGCTAGGCCTGATGGGGGCCCTCATGCTTCACTGACAAGTGGGGAAACTGAGGTTTGGAGTACAGAGCCAGTGCCTCACGTGGAAGGGAAATGGGGTAAGCTCTCAGTTCCATTTGGTGCCTTTCTCTGAGCAAAACTGCATCCAGTTCTCCCAACAGAAAGTACCGGGGAAGTCAGACCTCTGGGCTGTGATGTGATTCATGGCCACTAGTATTTGTGACCTTGAGGACAGGAGACTGGGACAAAACAACAAAAAAAATAGATAGCCCCCAAGAAGGCCACCATGTGTCTCTTCTCAGCTATGATCCCCTTCTTCCCCATTAGAGGCAGTCCCACTCCGAATTCTGACTGGGGTCACTTCTCTGCTTTTCTTTGTAAATTTACGATCTTTGAATAGACCCCGAAACAATAGAGCTTAATTTTCCCTATCTTGGAATTTTATAAAATTGAACCACGCATAGTGTTTGTATGCTTTGGTGTCTTGCTTCCTTTGTTCAACATTTCTGTGTATAAGATTCATCAATTTGTATGTGTGTGTAGCTAGAGTTTTTTCATTTTTGTTGTTGTGTTGCTACATTATTTGAATACATCATTATTTCTCCTTTTTTCTTTTTTTTTTTGGTCTGTGAATGCACTTTTGGGTTGTTTCTAGTTTGGGCCATTGTGATCAATGCTGCTGGGAATATTCTTCTACGTTTATCCAAGTGCACATGTTTATGTAAGGTGAAATCCCTGGGTCTTAGAGTATGAATTGCTGAATAGCTTTCAACTCTCCTGGATTATGGCAAAGGTTTCCTCCCGTGGCTGTGTTTCTGTGCTCCCACCCACCGCCACAGTGCCTGTGAGTTCTAGGTGTTCCACAACCCCACCTACACTGGATGTGGTCAGTATTTTTTTATTGTAGTCATTCTAGTGGGTGTGTAGTGACGTCTCATTATGGTTTTAAGTTGCATTTCCCTAATAAGGAGTGATGTAGAGTATCTTTTCATGGGCTTAGTTTCAATCTTTATATCCTCTGTTCAAGTCCATTGCTCATTTTTATTTTTTTTATTTTTTTTATTTTTTATTGTTATGTTAATCACCATACATTAGATCATTAGTTTTAGATATAGTGTTCCATGATTCATTGTTTGCGCATAACACCCAGTGCTCCATGCAGAACGTGCCCTCTTTAATACCCATCACCAGGCTAACCCATCCTCCCACCCCCCTCCCCTCTAGAACCCTCAGTCTGTTTTTCAGAGTCCATCGTCTCTCATGGTTCGTCTCCCCCTCCGATTTCCCCCCTTCATTCTTCCCCTCCTGCCATCTTCTTCTTCTTCTTCTTTTTTTTTTTCCACTTGGGTCTTTTTTTTTCTTAACATATACTGCACTATTTGCTTCAGAGGTACAGATCTGAGATTCAACAGTCTTCCACAATTCACTGCGCTTACGAGAGCACATACCCTCCCCAGTGTCTATCACCCAGTCACCCCATCCCTCCCACCCCACCCCCCACTCCAGCAACCCTCAGTTTGTTTCCTGAGATTAAGAATTCCTCATATCAGTGAGGTCATATGATACATGTCTTTCTCTGATTGACTTATTTCGCTCAACATAATACCCTCCAGTTCCATCCACGTCGTTGCAAATGGCAAGATCTCATTCCTTTTAATGGCTGCATAATATTCCATTGTATATATATATATACCATATCTTCTTTATCCATTCATCTGTCGATGGACATCTTGGCTCTTTCCACAGTTTGGCTATTGTGGTAAATCCATTGCTCATTTTTTAAAAATATCTAAATGATTAATTAATTTAGGGGAGTGGGGCAGAGGGAGAGAGAGAGAATCTCAAGCAGACTCCATGCTGAGTGTAGAGCCTGATGCAGGGCTGGATCTCACAACCCTGAGATCATGCCCTGAGCTGAAACCAAGAGTGGGACTCTTCACCAACTGAGCGCCCCCCTCCCCTTGCTCATTGCTTATTTTCTTCATGGTTTGTAAGGTCTTTGTGGTTTTCAGTATTCTTTCCCATCCTGTGGTTTGCATTGCACTCTCTAAATAGGGTCTTTGGATGAATAGAAATTGCCAACTTGAAAGTATTCAACCATATCAGTCTTGACTTTCACAGCCCATGTCATACCTTAAGAGAGAGATTAAGGAGAGATTTCTCTTCTTTTGTTCTTTCTCGTTGCTTCTGCAACCACTTGGCAAGCCACTGAGTGGCTTCTGCTGAGTCACAATGTGCAAAGCCCTTAGAACAATGCTGGTCCCTAGCAAGCACTGAAAAAGGTGCTGGCAATTCCTGCTGTTTCTCAACACCTTTCTAGTGTGCCTTTCTCATTTGGGGTTCTCCAATGCCTGTAGAGTAGATGTTCGTGTATGGCGTGAGGTAGGGAGGCCCAGTGCTTTTCCCTCCACGTTTACCGGCCTTGTTTACTGAAATGGCCATCCAATCCCACAGCTCGGCAGTGTGGTCGCTGTGAGAAGGGTATCGGCGTATGTCAGGGTCTGGGGTGTCCAGGGGGAGTGGCCTGAACGGTGTGCCTCTGGCCCGCAAGCCCGTGTGCAGGGACCGACCCTCACTCACCTCTGCCCCCCACCGCCCCACAGAGGGCCTGGCATGGCCGGGGTGGGGGGGGGTGCTGGGGGGTGGGGGTGGGGAACGCTTCCTCTGTGTCGAGCGTCGCTGGAAGTCCTTCTCCCATCTGCCTGGGCCTAGAGTCTTCGAGCCTCTCATGAGGCAGCCAGCGGATAGGGGGAGGGGTGTGTGGAAGCTACTGCTTCCTCTTCTGGGTGAAGGAGGTGTTCTCTGGAAAGTCCCCAACACGCAAGGGTGTCTGGCTGCCGTGGAAGGGACCTAGCTGGACCAGAGTGGCCATGGCGGGCCCCTTACCGGGTGTCGGCTCTTCTGTGCTGCACAGAGCTGTGTGTTTTAGGTAAAGGGCAGGCGAGGCCCCGCTGACATGGGGGGCACAGACTGGGTGTCCCCCCACTGCTGGGCTGACCCCAGAGCCTGAGGAGTGGGCACCAAAGGGAAATGCTGGTGTCTCAGAGTCTGGGTGTCTCTTCTAGAATTCAGACGGCTTGGACCTTTCAGTGACTTCCTCCCTCAGGCAGAGTAGGTTCAACCTCTGTCCGGAGGCCTCCGGACCTGCCCCTTGCTGGTTTCCTGACCTCGTCTCGCCCGGTGCCACTCCCAGACTTGCCACACGCCAGCCCGCCCGGACCGCGCTCTCCCCGCAGCCTGCCTCGTGGCCTGTCCTCGCGGTCCCTTCAGCCAGCAACGGCCCTCTCCTGGTTCTTTCCACAACTGGCTCTTTCTCATCCCACAGCTCGGTTGTCTCTCCCTGGCGTGGCCCTCCGTGACCCCTCTGTTAAGACCTACCATTGTTTTGCTTCTTTGTTTACTTGTTTATTGCCAGTCTCAAAGGCCATGATGACGGGGTCTTTCCTGTGTCAGCATTCTGTCCCCAGTGCCGACCCCAGCGCCTGCCACGTAGTGGGTGTTCGGCAATTGTGTGAGGCACGAGTGAGTGGGTGGGTGAGGAGCAGGGGCGATTGGATCCATGACTCAGCCGTGTGACCTCGGCAGGCCACCGCCCCTCTCTGAATCTGCTTTCCCTAATTGCAACGTGAGACTAACTGAAGGATCCTTCTAGTATCACTGGGCAAGTAACTGAGTGTTGGCCAATGCCGCTCACCACTGAAACCTCTGGGTATCTGACGAGCTCGAGACTCCAACACTGACATACCCCCTTCGATAGAGGTGTGTCCGCACAAGTGTGGCAAAGAAAACCCAAACAGATGAGGTGTTCATAGGTGATGTAAAATCTGGTCATGTCAATCTTGTTTTTCCACAGCTGGGTGGACACACATAAACCTTTTAAAACTCTCAAAGGTTCTGGGGCGCCTGGGTGGCTCAGTCGGTTGAGCATCCGACTCTTGGTTTCAGCTCAGGTCGTGATCTCAGGGTCGTGAGATTGAGCACCATGTCAGGCTCTGCACTCAGCTCAGGGTCTGTTTGAAATTCTCTCTCCCTCTCCTTCTCCCCCACCCCCCATTCACACGGGCTCTCTCTCTAAAAAAAAAAAAAAAAAAAAAACTCTCAAAGTTTCTACTACCATATGATCCAGCAATTCCACTTCTGGGTATTTATCTGAAGACAATGAAAACACGAATTTGACAAAAGATCTGCATCCCATGTTCATTGTAGCATTATTTACCACAGCCAAGACATGGAAACAACCTAACTGTCTGTGGATGGAGGAATGGGTAAAGAAAATGTGGGATCTGGATACAATGCAATATTATTCAGCCACAAAAAAGAATGAGATATTGCTATTTGCAACAACATGAGTGGACCTTTCACATGCTATGTGGAAAAGATCAGGCAAACACTGGGCGATCTCTTATATGTGAAATTAATACTGGAAAAAAAGCTCATAGATACAGAGAATGGATTGGTGGGGGTGTGTGTGAAATTGGTGAAGGGGGTCAAAAGGTACAAATTTCCAGTTATAAAATAAATAAAGCATGAGGATATAAAGTACAGCATGATGACTGCAGTTAATAATACTATATCATACACTGGGAAGTTGTTAAGAGAGTAGATCTTAAAAGTTCTCATCACAAGAAAAACAATTCTTTCACTATGTTCTATGATTAGACTTATTGTCATCATCATTTCATAATACATACAAACACTGAGTCATTATGTTGTGCACCTGAACCTAATATTGTTATAAAAATTTTTTTTTCAAAAAAAAAAAAAACCCCTTCAAAGGGGCTTAATACTGTGGAATTTTTGAAGTTTATTTATTTATTTTAGTAATCTCTACACCCAATGTGGGGCTCGAACTCGTGACCGGGAGATCAAGAGTCAGTGCTCCTCAGACTGAATCAGCCAATACTGTGGGATTAAAATTGGGGCCAGAGACTGGAGGGGGGTGGGCACTGCTATGGTTATACTGAGACATGACAGGTCATGAAGATTCACACCTATACCTACTTCTACGAGTTTTTTGTTTTAGCTCTTACATTTAGGTCTTTGATCCACTTTGAATTAATTTTTGCAGATATGAGGCGGGGGACCAAATTCATTCTTGTGCACGTGGCAAATGGTGCAATTTTCCCAGCACCATTTGTTGAAAAGACTACTTTCCCCCCTTCGCTTGTCTTGGTGTTCCTGTTGAAAAGCAACCTACTTTTTAAATTTAGCCGAATATCATGATGTCTCACCATGCTAAAAAGCATACCTCTGTAGCGTCTTTTAAAAATAAATTTCTATTGAAATACAACAAGCGTAAGGGAAAATGCAAATACCATAAGTGTTTAGCTTGATCAGTTTTCACAAGGTATTCACACCCATGTAACTGCCACTCAGATAAAAAAAAAATAGAACATATTAGCACCCCAGAAATCCCCTTTGTACCCCTTCCTGGTCACTACCTCTGACCTCTTCCCCTGTTGTAACCTCTATCCTGGCTCCTATCACTGTAACTTGTTTTTCCTGCTTTTGAACTTTATATAAATGATACCAGACAGTATTATGTTTTTGCATCTGGATTCTTTCACCCAACATGATGTTTATGAGGCTGCGACCCTTGTGGGCTATAGTATCATCCACTTTCCTTGGTTATTAGAATAGAGCATCATTGTTGGTACATTCACTTAAATATTTATTGCATGCCAGGTCCTGTTCCAGGCCCCGAGATAACACAGGGACCAAGACAGAAAGGTTTCTGTTACCTTGCAGCTCATGTTCTTTTGGGTGAGAGACTAACATCAAAGACAATAAATAAGGAAATATATACAGTGTGTTGTATACAGATAAGTGCGCTTGAGATGGGAGAAAAATACAAAATAAAGCAGGGAGAGGGTTGCCGGGGGAGGGGTTGCCGTTGTACATAGGATGGTCAGGCTTGAAGACCTCACTGAGAAAGTCACATATAAGCAAAGGCCTGAAAGAGGTGAAGGAGGGAGTCATGTAGATTTCCAGAGGACAAGCATTCCAGGCAGAAGGAACAGCAAATGCAAAGGCCCAGTGGTGGCAGCAGGCCTGGCATATTCCAGGAACAGCCAAGAGACCAGTGTGGCTCGAGCAGAATGAATGAGGGGGTAGTTCAGAGAGGTCCCTGGGGGCAAACAGTAATTATAAGGACCTCCACTGTCTTTTACTCTGAGATGGAACTCAACGGAGGGGTTTCAGTGATATCATTTCACTCTTTTTTTTTTTAACCGGCTCACTGCAGCTGCTGTGTTGAAGAAAGACTGTAGGTGGAATCATGGACAATAGCCGGGAGCTCCTGCCAAAACCAGGTGAGAGACGTCAGAGATTTGAACCCAGGTGGTCATGGTGGATATGGTAAGAAGTGGCTGCATTCTGAGTCTATTTTGAAGGTCAAGCTGGAAAAAGTGCTCCCAGGTTGGACATTGGGTAGGAGAGAAGATGAGTCAGTTCAGCTGGAGGTTCAGTTGCTCTGTCAGTGTTCTTAAGTAATCTGCTATTATCCAGCTTTTCACTGTTGTAGATAAGAGGGTGGTGAACATTCCTGTAGATAGATCTGTGCACTATCCGGAATGATTTCCCTGGGCTAGAGGCAGTCCTTCTAACTCAGCATTCCCCAACCAAGGCCACTGCATGCCACCTGTGCAGGGATTTACCTGGAGGCAATGTGGGGTAGTGGTCAGAGCCAGAACTTTGGTGACAGGGGGGCAAATCTTGGCTCTGCTGTCTCTACTTGGATAGGTTAATTAACGTTTCTGTGCCTCAGTTTCTTCATCTATAAGTTTTAAATAATGATAGCCAACACCCCGTAGCTGAGATTAATTGGGTTAATGTAGGTAAAGCCTGCCATATAATAAGCACCACGTAAAAATGTCAGATATTTTGCTTTACATGAGAAAATTTCCAAATACGAGTGTTTTAAAAGGAACGTTTTAATACCTTCAATGGAAAACCAGTGTCAGTTGCTCGGAAGAATTGGAAACCATAAACTGAAATAAATTTAATTTGATGGAAACAAAACAGTGCTGTTAAATTCTAGTTAGATGTTGTAGAAGAGCCAAGTAGACCAGGCAGTGTTAGAGAGAGGCTCAAGCCCCATTCGTTCCAAACAGAGAGGGCTTGCTTCAACTTAAACAGAAGGCTTGCAGGAGAAAGGAAAAAAAGAGGAACTTGAAGTGCCCCGTCCGCTCTCACCTCACATGTAACCCGTCACACTCTGGAAAACACTGTTCTGGGACTTCACAATATTAAGGCCTCAGATGACTATGGACTTACTGGCTGCCAAAGAGTGCTTTGGTTAATACTGGCTCCCACAGCTTTCCTAGCCTTTCCTTCCACAGGATGTCTGGGGCGTGTGTCTCGGGAGGGGGCCTCTGGTTCCCTCTAGTAGAAAGGTGGCTCACTAAGTGGGACACACTTGGCCCCGGGTCCAGTTGACGGGCTGTCCAGGCCTGTTCCTGTTACCCTCCTGCCCAGTCTCGGGAGACCTCTGGGTGGCCCAGGGGTGGCCGCGGGGCGTGGTGCCAGGACGGGGGGCGGGGGGGCCGGAGGGGGTGTGGCCCGCCGGGCAGGATGGGTGGGCTCAGCGCGGGGCGGGGCGCCCGGACCGGAGGGGTGTGGCCCGCGGCGCAGGGTGGGTGGGCAGAGCGCTAGGGCGGGGCGCCCGGACAGAAGGGGCGGGGCCTGAGCGGCGCAGGAATGGGAGTCCGAGCCTTGAGTTTTGCGCCCAGACCGCAGGGAGGAATTGGGGCGCGGGTGACTGTGCGGTGAGTGCTCCTCTACCCAGCACGGGAGCGCGGGGAGGGGCTGGGCGCCGAGGGGAGCTGTCCCCGGGTCCCGGACACTTGGCTTTTGAGCCGTCCCGGCCGTCGGGCTTGGGGGAAGGGGATGCCCTGGTTTTCCCTTCGGCAGTCCCGGGGTCTAAATGGAGGTTAGAAGGAAAGGGGGAGTCTCGAGGTAGCGGAGCCCCCTGGCGGGCAGCGGCTACAGAGACTGAGTAGGCTTGGGGGCGTGAGCAGAACTTCCAGGCCCCTTGAGCCTTTGAGGTCTGGAGAGAGGCTGTGTATGGCGATCCTGACGGGTTTGAAGGGAGAACCCGCAGAATGAGAAGTCCCGAGGCACGGGGCTGGCCTGGGAATGAGATTTCAGTTCTTAGAGGAAGCCTCCTCAACTCTCAGTCGAGACTCCTCCTCTCTCTGGGCCTCAGTTTCCCCATCTTCATCATGCCTGTGAATGGGTGGGTATAGGTGAGAGAGTGCCTGGATGATATCTAACCCTGCCTGTGGCCTTGTAACTCTTAGGGGAGCCTCCTGCCTCCTTCCCTCCCTTGGTGGGTGTGGAGACCCTCCTCATTCCCATCCCTTCCTGCATGGACCCACACCAGGGCCTGCAAAGCCTTGCATTCTCTGTGCCTTCTGCCCTGTCCTTTGGTCCTCATGTTGGGGAGCAGCCATCTGGTCTTACTTGCTTTCCAGCAGACTAAAAAGCATCCCCAAATCTCCTCCCACAGTTGGATGACTGTTTGTCTGCTCTTGCTTCTCTCCCTCTTTCTGAGCCCATAGGATTCTCCCTCGTGTGGCCTTGATCTCCCCATGGGCTGTTCTTGTCTGCCATGTCACCTGTCCCCTTGGCAAAGACCAGAGTGACACTCCCATTGCCTCTGCTCTCCTGTCCCAATCGCTCTGGCCCTAGGTTTGTTGGTTACTCAGATCCCTTTTGCCAGTCTGGGACCTGAGGCTGGAGGGGACCCCTATTTAGCCCACCCACCTCCCACCTGCTGCATCATCCCTAGTGATGATGACTTATGGGGTGCCTGTTCATTGTCCTGCAGCTCTCATTACACTGAGCTAAAATCGATGGCTTGCAGGTTTCCACCGCTCCGTTCCACTTCTGCCTCCTGGAGCCATGCAGAGTCAATTCATTCTTTTACTCATTCAAATGATCTTTATTGATACACTGGGTGAGACCCTGGGCTATAGCAATAAGAAAAAAAAAATCGGGCAAAACTCCCTGCGTTAATGGAGTTCGTATTCTAGAAAGGAGTAGGACAGCAATCAAGTACATACATGATCTGCCAGGCAGGGAGAAGTGCTATGGAGAAAAACAAAGCAGGCAAGAGGGGGTGAGGGCTGGGCTTGGGTTTGCAGTTTTATAAAGCATAGGCAGGGAGGGCCTCTCCGAGGTGGTGACAACCTGAACAAAGCCTTGAAGGAGATGAAGGGTGAGCTATGTGAATATCTGAGGGGAAGGACAGTGCACCCGTGGAGGGAAGAGCACAGAGCATGTGCAAAGGCCCTCAGGCAGAGGCGTGCCTGGTGGGAGCAGGTCCAGCTTGTTCCAGGAACGAGGGGAGAGGGAAGGGGTGGGGAAGTGGGGGTCCATTGCCTGGGGCCTTGAAGGCCACTTTGGTTTTTACTGGGAGTACAGTGAGAGCCATTGGAGGACTTTGAAGAGAAGAGTCACCTGCTCTGACTCAGGAGTCAGCAGACTAAGACTGTAGGGAGGTGAGGGCAGAAGGTGTGTGTGTGGGGGGGAAGCAGGGAGGGGACCACTGTCATCATTCTGGGGAGAGACCCTGGGGGCAGAGAGGCTGTGGGAAAATATCCGATTTTCCGATTTGGGGTCAGGAGGGTTTGGATGTGAGAGAAAGGTGGAGTCAGGGATGACTCGAAGGTGTTTGGCCTGAGAGTCCGGAAGCTTGGAGCTGCTGAGGTGGGAGCTGTTTAGGGGGAAGAGCCGGAGCGCTGGTTTGTGCTTGTTATGCTCGAGATGCTCATTAGGCGTCCACTGGGAAGATGCCCAGTGGGGGGCTTGCGGGGGCTCTGGAGCTGGAAATAAAATTTGGGGCTGGCATTTAGAGCTGTAAGAGCAGGTGGGCTCAGTTAGGGAGAGAGTGGTATGGAGGAGAGAGACCCAGCCCGGGAGCGCTGGGGCTCCCAGCATCAGGAGCCAGCCAAGAAGGAACGGCCAGCAGGCTGGGAGGAGAAGTCAGAGTTGGGGTGAGGGGGGTGCTGCAAGGAGAGGGAGAGCCATTCTGATAGACGCCTTTGGCCAAGCCAGCTGGTCCAGGGCTGAGAACCCAGCTGAGACAAGAACAGTCTGGGGGGCCCAGGGGGATGCGCCTGGAAGACAGCAGTACAGACCACAGACAGGAGTCCTGCTGTGGAGGGGGTCAGAGAATTGGGGTTCGAGCTGTCTGAGGAAGAGAGGGCTCTACTCTCCTGATGGAGACACTACAGTCTGGGTGCTGGTGGGAAATGGTCCCCCAGAGAGAAGCTCAGGGAAGGGGGTGGAACGGAAGAGGGGCTACAGGAGGGGCAGGGATGGGTCCAGTGCCCCGGGGAAGGCTTGGCCCCAGCTGAGAGTCAGGACAGTTGAGAAACCAAGCTCCCCTGGGCCTCCCTCCTTCTCTTGTCTGCAGGGATCCAGTGGGCTGAGATTTCAGCCCTTAAGCCAATCAGCTGGTTCAGAGCTCCAGAGAAAGTCGGCTGGCTGTGGTCTCAGGAAGGAAGGAGGTGTGTCAGGGCTTCGGCCTAGACCTGGGTTTAGGGGTAAGGGAGGGCCCACGTGGGTTGTCCCTTCCACTTGACTCTGTTTCATGCCTCTTTCTTGGCCTGGGCCTCACCTTCCTCAAGGAAAGACTGTTAAGGACTCCAAAGTTGTAGTAACTCAAGTAAAGAAAAGGCAGTAGAGATAGACTGATTTAGTTAGACTGAAGAGGGGAAGTCTGAACGGGTGATTCGGGGGCCAGAAGCTGGATTTTTAGGGACAATTTTCATGAAATAGGGGATGATTGGTCATCTGTTTTCTCTCACTCCCAATTGAAGCTAAAGCAGGAGAAACTTAAGTTAGACATGATGAAGAACTTCCTGAGCTGGTTATTTGAGGACTGTAGCAAGGCCAGGTCCTCCCCCTGCCTGTTTACAGTAAGAAAGGACAATGTCTGCTCAGAGACAGGGGTCCAACCAAATGGGTCCTTGGGGATTCTTCCTGCTCTGAGGTTTCTGGAAGGAAGCCAGGGAAAAGTTGGGACTTTCCAGCTGCTGGTGAGCATCAGCCTTTAGGGCTCAGGCCTGCTTCTCCTTCCTGGTGTCCACAGATCCTCGATGTTACCAGTTGGGTGTGTGTGGCTCAAGCATTTGTCAGCTGCTGCGGACTTGGTGTGTTTGGGAAGGGCCCCTGCTTACTCCCAGCTTGTCCCCTTGGGGGTGAGCACAACTGTGGGTCTCTCAGTGCAGGTCATGGTGGATGCACAGAATGTTCCAGGGCTTTACACCAGAACTGATGAGAATTACCTAGTTCTGCACAGTGGCTTGGCCACCTCTGGCTTCCAGACCATCCTTTCGGGATTTTCCGGGGAGGTGGGGTCTGTAGGTGAATCTAGACCTGGCAGTCCTGTGCCACTCAGCCTTTGCCTTCCTGCTCAAGGCCGTGCCCGCTCCACCAAGCCTAGTAATCTTTGCAGGGGGAGAGTGTGGTCTAGGTTCTCCTGATGCCGACGAGGGGGCAGCTCTCCGTCCTCAGGCATCCTGTGGATAAAAGGAGCAGGTGTTGCCTGGTCTCATGTTAACCTTGCAACATCTTTAATTCCTGGCTGCACACATGCCATCCAGGCATGGGGTCAGAGAGGGAGGGCCCACCCCATGTTTGGGCTCTTCCCAGAGGGAGGGGCGGGTGGTTCTTTTCCCCAGGTCCTGGACAGGGGTGGCAGTGGGGCTGGGCTTTCCACAGCCGAGAGCCATGCCAGGGCCAAGCCCAGAGCTTTTCCTACCTGTCCTGTTCTCTCCTCTCCCCCCTCCCATGTCTACCCTCCTGACTCCTCTGCCTGGCAGTGGGCACAGGGTGGAGGCCTGCTTGGCCAGAGAGAACTGCCCTAGAGCAATCTCTGCGTGGGGAATGCCCTCCCGAGCTGCCAGACACGCAGGCAACCTCTGCCATGCCTTTGTCTCCTCACCTGGCCAGCCCAAGGCTTCCATCCTGAGTGCTAGCAACAGTCTGAGTTGGAGACATCTCCTTTCACTTCCCTTGGCTGGCATGAGGGCAGGCACAGAATGTTCCAGGCCCTCCTCTTCCTCGGTGGATTTTTGATTCATGAGCATTCCCATCATGCCTCCCCGAAGCCCAGCCCTGTGCCAAGCTTAGGGAGGCCAGGATGAGTAAGACCCAGGCTTCTACTCAGGCCAAGAAGGGGGAAAGACACATAAACAGCAAATAGGAGAGATGCAAAATCTCCAAGCACCTTGGCGTCTGCTCCCTTGAGTATCTCAGAATGTCCCTGTTTTGTAAAAAGAAGGAAGTGTTCCTCTTCTTTTTCCCTTTTGCTTTCACTTTCTCTGGGCACTGTACCCGTCCACGTCCCTGGTCCCTGTGACAATCGCGGAATGGCTCCCACTGAGAGATCTTCTCTGCTGCTTGGGGACGCTCCCGGGGCCTGAAACTCAGAGAAATCACTTCCTCTCAAATTTCCAGAGCCCAGAGTCTGAAGGCTGAGCCCAGAGTAAGCCCCCCGACAGAGATGACAGCATTTAATGTGTGGTGGCGAGGGAGTGGGAGGGAAGGGAGGGCCTGGGGGCAGTTGGGAAGGAGGCAGTGACAATTGGGGTCCGTGCTCCCCTGAGCTTTGAAATGACTTAGTGTGCGCTCTGATTTTTGCTTCACCTGGGCTGAGTTCTTTATAGCAATGTTCTGGTCTGCCCTCTGGGGTCGCAGCAGGTTACCCTAGCAGGCATGGGTTCAGGGGCACCCCTGTGGTGGAACCCAAATATGGGGGAATTAAGGGCATGCATTCTGGAATCACACTGCTTGGGTTCAAACCCCAGCTCCACCTCACCTGACGGGGAACCCTTGTACAAGTCACTTGGCCTCTCTGTACCTCGGTTTCTTCATCTGTAAAATGGGGCTGATCATAGCAGCTCCTTCAGAGTGCTTGGGAGGGTTGAATGAATTCCCATGCGGAAGCGCTTAGACTGACTGACAGCACTCTGCATGTGCTTAGTAAATATCAGCTGTTACTGGAGAGAGCAGAGCCGTCAGCCTGAATCCAACCAGCAGGGGGGAGCCCTCTCATAAGGTCCCAAAGAGAGTTAATTTCCAAATCCCTTGGGAGTCATTGCTCGACTATCAGCTCAAGACTTACTAAGGCTTCTTAAGCCAGGGATGAAGTGCAGATATGGAAACCAGGAGCCGTGATTGAACTCTCTGTGGGACCTCGAGCCAATTTATTGCCTTTTCTGGGCCTCAGTCTGTACATCCGCACAAGGGGGAGCTTGGATTGGGTAATGTCCTAGTAGATCCATGGCCTCCTCGGATTGGGGTGGGGCTGACTTGTCCTCCTCCCCTCACCCCACTGCCCCCTGCCTGCTTTCAGAGGAGTCCTGACCTCACTGTCCTCCCCAGGTTATGAAATGTGCACGCAGGAGGACTTCCAGGCTCAGAGGAGTCAGCTGGTGGGGCTGTTGGTCTCAGGGTCCCTGGAGGGCTTCGAGAGCATCCTGGACTGGCTCCTTTCCTGGGAAGTCCTTTCCTGGGAAGACTACGAGGGACTCAGCCTCCTGGGCCAGCCCCTCTCGCACTTGGCCAGGCGCCTCCTGGACACTGTCCGGAATAAGGGCGCTTGGGGCTGTGAACAGCTTGTCGCGGCCATCCGGGAGGCCCAGACCGACTGCCAGGCCCCAGAGCTTTCTGGCTGCTGGGATCCCCACTCGCCCCACCCAGCCCGTGACCTGCAAAGTCACCGGCCAGCCATCGTCAGGAGACTCTACAACCATGTGGAGGGCGTGCTGGATCTGGCGTGGGAGCACGGTTTCATCAGCCGGTACGAATGTGATGAAATCAGGTTGCCCATCTTCACATCCTCCCAGCGGGTAAGGCACTTCTGTCTTGGGTAATCAGAATTCACAGGAAAAGGGTGCTTAGTCACCAGGACGGGTTTGTCTTTAGGGAGTCAGCCCCGTGGGGAGACAAAGGTGCTGGCCTTCCCCCTTACAAGGTCACCAGGCAGGTAGAAGTCGTTCAGGGCCTGTTCTCTGTGATGCTGGGGCTTCTCTGTGGAAACTCTCCCTCCTTAATCTCCCCTGTCTCTTCTCCTCGTCTGTGAAATGTCAGTAAGGTTCTCAGGAAAAGTCAGTGAGTTGATTCATGTAACCCTTCGAACAGTGTCTAGCGCATTGTAACCACTCGTTAACATTCCCATTGGCCACCATTTGTTGTGTTATTGGTGATATTCTGTACTTGCATGCTTTTTGGCTGTCTTAAATTAACAGCTTAACATCATCAAAATTCATTAAGTTGTCTTTGTATTTCATAGTTAATTATTACATTGTATTTAATAGATACTTTAACATTTAATTACTAATCGTTAATAATTAGCACACTATGGACCACCGTTGTTCACATGTCTACATTGGATTTCTGATACGAACTTGCAATGGCTCATAGACGTTCAGAGTTGGGGTGTAACTCCCTCTGAAAACGCATTCCATTAGACCAGAAAAGTGTCTGTTGGGTAGTTTTGAAATTCCTTCTTCATTTTACCCCAAATAGCAACCCTCTGGGCTCTTGTGATACAGATGGAACCATCACTGACATGCCCCTTTATATATTGGAGAACTGATGCCCAGAACAGTAGTTTGATGGCATGGAAGTGCCGTGCTGGACCTGGTACCTTGACTCGCTTGTTCATTGTTCATTCATTCATTTATTCAGCCAGAATCTATTTATTTATTTTTTAAAGATTTATTTATTTATTTATCTGAGAGAGAGAGAGAGAGAGAGAGCACAAGTGGGGAGAGGGCAGAGGGACAGGGAGAAGCAGGCTCCCTGCTGAGCAGGGAGCCCGATGTGGGGTTCAATCCCAGGACCCTGAGATCATGACCTGAGCCAAGGTAGACGCTTGGCTGACGGAGCCACCCAGGCGCCCCATTGGCCAGAATTTATTTAGATGCTTAATATGTGCTGGGCTCTTAAAGCTTCTTGTCCTCAGTAAATAGGCACTCAATAAATACTTGTTGATGAAACACCTCAGTTATTGAATGAATGAATAAATGAACTGGAATTAAATGGCAGTGTTAGGATGGGCCAAATTGGGGGGTTTTCTAGTCTTTATTCTAGTCTTTTTTCTATTTAAAAAAAGGTCTGGTGATTAGGTGAGTCTAGGTTGAGACTGATGGGATAAGCCAGTGCATCCTTAAGGCTGGCTTAAAGTGGCTGCGTATTTACAGAGCACGCGTGGTGTGGGCCCCTCCCGTTACTCACTAGTGCACATGAAACCTACAATTCTACCCTGAGCACCAGCTCCTTGAGCCTGGCCCTGTGGGGATTACAGAAAACATGTTCGTTGTTGCACCTACCCTGGTGTCTTTGTGATCTGTTGTGGAGATCGAATCAGCCCATACGGGAAGTGAAAGGATTGTGTCTTGTCATCTTTGATCAAGTGTTCAACAGTGTGGTAGTGTGGTCCAGCCTGGATGCTCTGAGCAGTTTAGAGAAGGCAGCCTTGGGCCTAGAGGAGACAGGGCATGCATAGAGGAAGTATTTGGATTGACGAAAAAAGAAAGTAGGGTAACTCATGGGCCAAAGAAGAAATCGTAATGGAAATCAGAAAATAATTCAGAACCAAACAGTAATGAGAATCTGACTTATAAAAATTTATGGGGTACAGCTAGAGTGGAACATAGAGGGAAATGTATAACCTTAAATGCTAGTATTAGGAAAGAAGAAAGGCTGCATTTTAATGAGCTAAGACTACATCTTAAGAAAAGGCCAGGTGGACAGCAGAAGCACCCATCACTGGCACTGTGCAGAGAATGTGGCCGACAAGACCTCTGAGGGTCGTAGGAGTTTCCCGAGGGACTGGGCGGCCTGAGGTTTACATTTTTGGAGTCCAGCTCTCTCTGAGCCTTCTTTGAGGTCTGGCATCCTTTGGTTCTCTAACTTGGTGGCTTGCCTTCAGTGGTTGAATTTCTGATTCAGGGTGGGTGGCACTGTGGTATGTCCAACCAACATATCCTCCCAATCCAGGACTGCCTTGTTTACTCTTGTAGCTGACCTTGTAATTTCCTATAAAGAGGCAGGTGTCATGGATTGCAGGTTGGGCACCCAAAAATGCTGTGGAATGAAACAAAATGCAAGTTGAAGAACTAGATCCCTAAAAGACCCACTGCTACTATTTACTGAGTGAGTGCCAGGCATGGTCCATAGCCCTCGACGGTTGTGATCTCTAAGCCACACTGTGACCTTCTCAGGGTGTCGTGTTGGCTCTGCTGTTTTTTAACAGTGGAGAAACTGCCCAAACCACCCGTCTGGGAAGTGGCCCAGCTACAGTTTGAATCCAGGCCTGATTGCCCCCAGAGCGAATGATCTTCTCTTTCTGACCTGAAATCTGGGGCTTCATGTGGTGACCTCGCACAGTCGGGTATAACATTGCTAGCAGACCTGAGGCTATAAAGCCAGCTCTCCATCTGACTCATGCACCTGCTAAAGTTGCTAGGGCCAGAGTGTCAGACTGAAATGCTTGACTCTTTTATGACATTAACTCCAACACCTTTAACTTGGGCAATGTAGCATGCCTGCAGAAAAGTGTATAATTTCATATGTTGTGGTATAAACACATTCCCATCACCCACATGAAGACAGAATGTTACTAGTACTTTCCTCCATTGCTACCCCTAGCCTGACTTTTGTGTGAAGTCATTTCTTTGCTTTTCTTCATAGTTTTAACACCTTACGCAATAATTCTCCAAACAATGTGTTTTGTTTTAAAAAAGTTCTAGCAAGCACAAGCATAGCGGTGTCAGGGAAGGGTAGTCCTGCCTCTCCTTCTTGGAGGCAGGCTCCCAGGAGCACAGAAGCTGAACAGGGCCTCAGGGACTTGGTCTTGGCTTTACCATTTGGAGGCTTTCTAAGGGCTCCTGCTGGGAAGTCAGTGGGCAAGGTCATTGAGTGAGTCCCGAGAAACAGAGCATTCACTACAGCTGGAGGATCTGGTAGGGCAGGTCTGAGTCAGAGCCAGATGTCCAGGGATAGTCAGAGGAAGTGGGCTGCTCTGTAGGGTCAGTTGTAAGCTTGTCCAAGGCTCTTCCGGCTCCCAGGAATAGGGCCAGGCCAAACACTTCTGCGGGGTGAAATGAGTGTCCTCCACTGACCCAGGCCACAGGGGTGGAGAGAAAGAATGATATTAGCCTGCGGTGCAGACAAGCCAAGTATAGATAAGGATTAGAGCCAGGCCTGCCTGGACATCTAGGAAATAATTGTCCTGGTCCTGTGTGAGTCTTGAGTCACGTTGCTCCAGTCTGCCTCAACTGGTGGCCCTTTGCTTATGGTAAATCCATCATCCTGAGATTTCCCTTGATAGTCCTCTTGTGTTGGTTTTCCTCTATCCTGAGTAATCTGTCTTCCTTTTTCTTGGTTTGTTCTATTTTGGGAGATCGTATCTCCCCCACACTGTAAAATGAGTATATGGGAGTTAAATTTTAAGCTCTTATATAGCTACAAGTTTCCTCGTATTTGGTCAATAATTTGGCTGGGTATAAAATTCTGGGTTGGTCATCATTTTCCTTCAGAATTTTGAGATTATTACTCTCTTATCTGCTCTCTTCCAGAGAAGAATTGCTAAAATTCCAAAACTCTTTTATAACTCTTTCTGGACGCGTGTGGAATTTTCTTTTGGCCCCCTAACATTGTGAAATGTCACAGTGATGTGCCATAGTGTTTTTCCATTGTGCTGGGCACTCAAGGGGTGCTTTGAATCTGAAAACTCAGTTTCTTTTATGTTCTGGAAGATTTTCTTGATTACTTTATTGATGATTTCTTTCTCTTTTTTCTTTTCTCTCTTTATGGAACTACTCTTTGAATTTTAGGACTCCTAGACTGATCTCCTAATTTTCTTCTCTTTCTTGCCCATTTTCTATCTCTGTGTCCTTTTTTATCACTTCCTCTATAATATCTTCCACTTAATCTTTAAACCCTTGTGCCCTTGTGTTTTTCATTTTTGTGATCACTTTTAATTTCTAAGAGCTATTTTAAAATGTTTCTTATTATAGCATCCTATTCTTGTTTCATGGATGCAATTTCTTGTCTCACTTAAGGACCATAATGATACGTGGTTTTTTTGTTTGTCTTGTTTTGTTTTTGGTGGAGGGCAGATTTTTTCCCACCCTGCGTAACCTTTTTATCCCACAAGTTGCTTTCCCCTTCCCCACTTATTTGGCCTCAATCTCCCATATGAGATACTTTCTTTGGGCATGTGGTGATCCTTAGTTGACCGCTCATGACTGAAATATACTCCCTGAATCTTACTCTGGAAACTCAGAGCCTACAGGTGAAACTTGTCTGCCTCAAGTTTCACTGTAGACATTTTGGGAAGTGATGGTATTTGTATCTTTAGACCTTTCCTCCTAGGTTGGTCAAGTTACCAGCCTGGAGGTAAAGGTCTGACTTCCAGAGTTGTGAGAACCCAGTGAGTAAGAGGGCTGGGTGGTGATAGTGGTGGGGAGAGGTCTCTGCATTCAGCACTCATTTTGCACATGGTCATTTAAACCTGCTTTGGGGGCATGATGCCCATCTCCTTTATTGTGCCTGGTACCTCCCAGTCCAGGGACCCTGTTTTAGCCTTTCCAGAATATAAATCTCCACACTTTGCCATGGCAGGGCAGGAAAAGTTGTTGTTGGCTTGGAGTGGGTCAGGGGAACCAGAGATCTGTTTTATAAACCATGTTGACTCAACCCTCCTTACTTTAATCATTTCCTTTGATTATGGAGGTACCTGATGCTCTTAATTCCAGAGATCTTTATAGAGTCTGAGATGCACATTGTGTGGTTTTCAACCCACTGTTGGCTTAGGATCTGGCTTTCTGGGCTCTTCTAAGAATATTACTATTCATTCCTTTGGCAAGTCCTTGAATGCATGCTCTGTGCCAGGCACTCTTCTAGGTGTTGAGGATACAGCAATGAGCAAAATAGACAAAAATCCTTGTCCTGGAGATGCTCATGTTCCAGTGCAGGGAGATGGATAATAAGCAAAAGGAAGCAAGTGACAGGGCATGCTGGAAGGTGATGGATGTGCTATAGAGAATAGCAGAGTGGGTCTGGGGGTTGAAAGTTACAGGGGGTGGAGGTAGTGATTGCAATTTTAAGTAGAGTGGTCAGGGAGTTCTCAAGAAGGTGATATTTGAGCAAAGGCTTAAAGGAGGTGAAGGAAGGAGTCATGTGGACAGCTGGAAAAAGGGCATTCCAGGCAGAGAGGACAGCCCCAGCAAAGGCCCAGAGGTGGGAGCATGCTTGATGTTTCCAGAAAACCCGAGGCTGGTGTTCTGAGCGGAATGAGCAGGGGGAAGATCAATAAGAGGTGAAGTGAGAGACGTTAAGCAGGATCCTGAGGGTCACAGACAGCACTTTGGTCTGTTTAGAGCCTTGTAGGTTACTGTTGAACTTGGGCTTTTACTCTGAGAAAATGAGGGAAGTGCTGGGACATTTGTAACAGGAGAGGTATGATCTGACTTTTATTTTTAAAGAATGACACTCTGCCTGCGATGTTGAGAATAGATTCTGGGGACAGGGATGGAAGCAGGGACACAAGTTAGGCAGACTTTGCTGTTTTCCAGGTGAACAATGATAGTGGCTTAGACGGTGGCATAGAGGAGGGGACAAAAAGGGGCAGGGCTCTCCAGCTGTGCATCCAGTGGGGTAGACACTGGCCACATGTGGCTATTGAGCACTTGAAATGTGGCTGGTCTGCAGTGGCATTCTGTTCTGGAGAACGAATGTAAAATAGCTTAGTAATTTTTTATATTGATTACATGTGGAAATGGTGATATTCCGGCTATCTTGGGCTAAATAAAATATATGATTGAAATGGATTTCATTTATTTTTACTTTAAAAAAATATGGCTACTGGAGGACTCAACATGACAAATACGTCTCGCATTTGTGTCTACCCTCTGGGCAGCGAGCATTATACTTCTACTGTGCTGTTCTGGATATGTGGTCAAGCCAACAGGGTTTGTTGGTGGATTGCAGAGGAGAAGTTTCCAGGGTGATTCTAGAAGTTTGGGGCTAAGCAACTGGAAGGGTAGAGTTGACATTAGCTGGAAGGAGGAAGGCTGCAGGTTTGGGGGCGGGTGTAGACCAGGAGTTTAGTTGTGGATATGTTAAGTCGGAGGTATTTAGGGGACATGGTGGGCAGGCAGTTTTGGGTGTGTGTGTCCAAGGTTCAGGGGAGCAGTTCAGGTTGGAGATGAAAATGTGGGGGTTGTGCTCAGTGATGGTATTCCAAGCCTTGGGGCTCCATGGAATCACCTGTCTTCCAAATGATTTCTTGCTTCCAGAGTTGTTTTTCCTATCCTTGCAGGTTTATGGATTTATGTCCTTTTCTCCTTTTTAAGTGATTCCCTCTTTTAGTGAGAGACAGATCGGGTGCGTGTTTTCCAGTGCTCGCTTCACCACGCAGCACCTAGTAATGTCTTCTTCAAACTCCTCTTGCTTTGGGGTGTTTTTCTGGCCTCTTATTGTGGTGGAAGGGAGATGCCTAAGAAACTGTAGTGATCGGTAGAAACCTTCCCATACCGTCTCCATCCACCTTTCTGGAAAGATACTGACTTTTGCTCTCCCCATAGGCAAGGAGGCTCCTCGATCTTGCCACAGTGAAGGTGAATGGGTTGGCTGCCTTTCTTCTACGTCATGTTCAGGAATTGCCAGTCCCGTTGGCCCTGCCTTTCGAAGGTATATACTTATATGTTCTTCTCAGTTCATCAGAAAGGGAAAGAAAGGCTGTACGGATTCCTGGTTAAGGGCAGAACTCCAGAGCAAGACTTGTCCTAAGTTAGAATTCCACCTACTGGCCCTACGGGCCTCCCTACGGCTCAGTTTCCTGATTTCAAGGATAACACCACCACCACTGACTCACTGGGCTATTGGGAGGATTGAGAGGCTTACCATGTGTAATATTAGGGTTATCTTTTGTTAATTCCCAAGCTGCACCATGATAACTGGAGCCTACTGTGCCATGAAGCTAAGACAGGTCTTCCTCACCAGCCAAACTCTTACTATCTGTCCTGAAAGGGATACACTTTTGAGATAGGGCTGTTACCTCTTGATTTCTGCAATTTAACTACTCACTATGAGAAACTCTGGGACCAAATGGATTTAGATAACGTGGTAGCTCTCTCGTTGCACATGGCCACCAACCCAACCCAGGGACGGGAGGGGCTCGGATCCCACAGTTGGCACGTGGTAGGCATCCTTGCAAAGGCTTTATTTACCATATCTGTCCTTTGCAGCAACCTTGAGAAATCCGTGTCATTTTTTCCATTTTACGGATGTGAAAACTGGGGCAAGGAGAGCGGGGGTCGAGGTGAGGAGGATGTGTCTGGTTTTAAACCGTCTCCACCGTCGCTTCCCCTTTTCTTGGGAGGTGAGATCATTAGTTGTAAAGAGAGGGCGTGAGCCTTGTATGTCTTGTTCCACCATCACCATAGGGATTGCTCATTGGCAGTGAGGGCCCCTGACCTGTGGGTGGTGCTAGCGGATAGATTTACCACCCTGGGCTCTACCCTCAGGGCAGGGAGCATGCCTGCAGGAGGGATGGCTAGAAGCTTGTGCTTCGTACCTTGGTGTGCACCATCTCCCTGAGAACAGGGCACAGACATCAGTGTCCAACAGGGGCTGCTCATCACAGAGCACTGTGCCCGGGTTGGGCCTTGGTTAATGACTGCTGTTGATACCATCAAGCCCAGCTGGCTTTCATGCATTGTAACTCTGTGACATGGGGTCAGATTCCCCAGAGTGACCAATCCAAAATGGACGACTGACCTGTGTTTGTTTTTCAAATGAGAGATACCTGTTTTTCTGGAGAATTTTTTATTGGTGGGTCGTGTCTGGAAAACCTGCATTAGAACTCAGGGAATTAGAAAGGCAGGTGTATATTTTATGGTATCTACATTCAGTGCTCCTGGTATATCCAGATTTAAGAGCAATGATGACCATCAGCTCTGGGAACAGAAGACGGAACACAAATACGGGGCAACTGCTTTGGATGACCATAAACATAGCTTCGGTATGCTAAGTATGCTCTGTGAGAATTACTTGTTAGCTTTTGAGGTGAGGACAAGGGGGCTGGTCTTTGGTTGGGAGCAGCGAAATCATGATGCTCGAGTGTCCCCCCACCCTGGGGGCTCTGGACTACCACTTCCCCATTCCCTGAAAGAGGAACTAACCCCTGATACAGGAAGTAGTTTGCTCACATTGGTTATTAGGATGGTAAAGGAAAAGCAGTTGCCTTGTGGACACACCCTACGTGCAAGAGGGTTGCCGAGGGTTATGTGAAGAGGATGGGGAAGTGAATAGTGACCAAGGACTCTTGTCCAAGTGCTTGACCCAGGCACCCCGCTGCCCCTGAGACCAAAGAGTGCTAGGTCCACCTGGATCACCCAGGATATGTCCCTATCTCTTTAGTTTAATCACATTTATCTAGTCCCTTTTTTGTAAGTAAGGTGATATATTCACAGATCCTGAGGATTAGGACATGGTGCTACTGTTATGCCTACCAAACCCACCAGTATCGCGATAATAAATACCATCTTTCAAGAGTTTACCATATGTCAGACATTCCTCTAAAGTTTATCTTATCTCATTTCCTCCTGTAACAATCCTTCATGGTGTGGATTGTCCCTGATTTTGGAGATAAGTATACCGAGGTTGAGTGGCTTGCGCAAGCTAATGATGGAGCCAACTTTCAAACCCAGGCGTATCTGACTTCAGAAACTGGGCTGTCAGGCTCATACACCTTGTATTTTTCTTTAGAAAGACGCAGCCGAGATTGAGTGGTGAAGAGGCTTCTCGGAGGCCATCTAACCAATATGGTGGGACAGGCATCGGAGTGCAGGTCCTCTGATCCCAGCCCAGTGCTCCTTCTAAACTACAGCTCTTCCTGATGTCAGTAGTAATAATACCACTAGTTAATATCTTTTGAGCTCTGTGTGGGATGCTGAATGAAGCACTTGACATGAATTATCTTAATTGCTCCATGTAAACCCTATAAGGTAGGGACCACCATTTTCCCACTTCCCAAGGTAGGGGGGAGGGGGTGGAATTCCCAGGCTTAGGAAGGTTACATGACTGTCATCAAAGCCCACAACCTGAAAGTGGAGAAGCCAGGGCTGGCACGTGCTGGCTCTTCTTTCATGCATAACATCACACTCCCCCATGCAGCCCCCTCTCTGTCAGATCCCATCCTCCCCACCGTCCTACCTCATTCGCCTCTTCTTCGGTCTTCCAGATGCCGCATGTAAGAAGTACATGTCCAAGCTGAGGACCACGATATCTGCTCAGTCTCGCTTCCTGAGCACCTATGACGGGGCTGAGAATCTTTGCCTGGAGGAAATATACACAGAGAATGTTCTGGAGATCTGGACAGAGGTGGGACTGGCCGGAGCCCCGCAGAAGAGCCCTGTGACCCTGGGCCTGGAGGATCTCTTCAGCACCCGTGGCCACCTCAATGAAGATGCAGACACTGTGCTGGTGGTGGGCGAGGCGGGCAGTGGCAAGACCACGCTGCTGCAGCAGATGCACCTGCTGTGGGCTGCAGGGCGCGACTTCCAGGAATTTCTCTTCGTCTTCCCATTCAGCTGCCGGCAGCTGCAGTGTGTGGTCAAGCCGCTGTCTGTGCAGATGCTGCTCTTTGAACACTGCTGTTGGCCTGACGTTGGCCAACAGGACGTCTTCCAGTTCCTCCTCGACCACCCCAACCGTGTCCTCTTAACCTTCGATGGCTTTGACGAGTTCAGGTTCAGGTTCTCGGATCGCGAGCGTCACTGCTCTCCCACCGACCCCACCTCTGTCCAGAATCTGCTGTTCAACCTTCTGCAGGGCAACCTGCTCAAGAATGCCCGCAAGGTGCTGACCAGCCGACCTGATGCGGTGTCCGCATTCCTCAGGAAGTACCTGCGCTTGGAACTCCACCTCAAGGGCTTCTCCGAAGAGGGCATCGAGCTGTACCTGAGGAAGCGCCATCGTGATCCGGGGGTGGCCGACCGCCTCATCCGCCTGCTCAAAGGGACCTCGGCCCTGCATGGTTTGTGCCACCTTCCTGTTGTCTCCTGGATGGTGTCCAGATGCCACCAGGAACTGTTGTTGCATGGCGGGGGCTCCCCAAAGACCACCACGGATCTGTACCTGCTGATCCTGCAGCATTTTCTGCTGCATGCCTCCCCCCCAGACTTGGTGCCCCGCGGTCTGGGATCCGGCCTGCTTCGAGGCAGACTCCCCACCCTCCTGCGCCTGGGCCGGCTGGCTGTCTCAGGCCTGGGCACGTGCTGCTACCTGTTCTCAGCCAAGCAGCTCCAGGCGGCACACATCGACAGGGAGGACATTTCCCTTGGCTTCCTGGTGCACGCCAAGAGCGTTGTGCCCGGGGGCGCCGCCTCCCTGGAATTCCTGCACATCACCTTCCAGTGTTTTTTTGCAGCCTTGTACCTCGTGCTCAGCGCTGACCTGTCACCGTCCTTGCTCAGACAGCTCTTCAATTGTCACCGGCCGCGCAGCTCGCTGCTGGCCCGGCTGCTGCCCCCCATGTGCGTGCCGCGCTCAGAGGGCCAGGAGGGCGGCACGGCCGCCTTGCTGCGGGAGGCCGAGCCGCACAACCTCCGGATCACGGCAGCCTTCCTGGCGGGGCTGCTGTCCCGGGAGCACGGCGGCCTGCTGGCCGAGGGCCAGGCGTCCGAGAAGGCCCTGCTCCAGCTCCAGGCCTGCACCCGCGGCTGCCTGTCCCGCAGCCTCCACGAGCACTTCCACTCCATCCCCCAGGCCGTGCCAGGGGAGGCCAAGAGCATGCACGCCATGCCCGGGTTCATGTGGCTCATCCGGAGCCTGTACGAGATGCAGGAGGAGCAGCTGGCCCGGCAGGCCGTGCGGGGGCTCAAGGTCGGGCACCTGAAGCTGACGTTTTGCGGCGTGGGCCCTGCGGAGTGTGCCGCCCTGGCGTTCGTCCTGCGGCACCTCGGGCGGCCCGTGGCCCTGCAGCTGGACCACAACTCTGTAGGGGACCTCGGTGTGGAGCAGCTGCTGCCCTGCCTGGACGTCTGCAAGGCTCTGTAGTGAGTGCGGGGCGACGCAGGCTGGGTGTGGCGCTCGGTGCCTTGTGGGAGGTGGGCGGGGCGCGGGGGGGAGGGGCCGGGTGGCCAGCCCCCCGCCACCCCTCCGGGGCAACCCCAGCCCCGCCCCTTCCCCGCTGGGGGGGGGTGGGGGCGGGGCTTAGTTTCCTGGTGATGATGACAGCCATGCGTATGGAGTGTCCCGCGTGTCAGGCGCTGTGTTACACGCTTCCTGCAATTAATTCCTTTCATCTCGGTGAACACCCGGGGCCGTCTCCCCGTTATCCTCCGTTTGAGGCCCAGAGAAGCAGAGTCACTGGTCTGGTGGGACACGGGAGATGGCAGAGCTGGGTTGAACAGATCACATCTTTCCTGTGACAAGTCCTTGCTCCCCACAAGCAGCCTGCCCGTGGACAGGTTTCGGGGCTCCACGGGAACCTTGAAGTGACACGCAAAGTTCTGTGTCATATGTGTGTGTTATTAGGAACCCCCCACAATTTAGAGGTGACTTAGGCCCCATGAGAGATTTTAAAATCCCAATGAGATGCGAATTTCAGGATCCAAGAGCTGGAAAGTGGCTGCAAAGTTGCACCGCATGCCCCCCACTTTTTTTTTTTAAAGATTTTATTTTTCATTTGAGAGAGAGAGAGATCAGGAGCGGGGGGGGGGAGCTGCAGAGGGAGAAGCAGACTCCCCGCTGAGCAGGGAGCGCAATGTGGGGCTCGATCCCAGGACCCTGGGGTCATGACCTGAGCCAAAGGCAGATGCTCAACTGACTGAGCCACCCAGGCGCCCTGCACCTGCCCTTTCATCCTGCATGCAGTGCGGCACCCATGAGGGTATGCTGTCACCCATACTGCTTCCGGACCCCCGTCTGGAGGTGTGAGGTTTCCTTCCCCCTTTGGAACGTCCGTTCCCGCACCCACAGGGCCTCTCTCCACGTCTAGGGCCAGGTGAGAGCAGAGGGCATGGCCGGGTCTGGCAGCCAGCTGGCTGCAGGCTCCCCCACTTTCCTCCCTGCCTTGAAAGGGCATGTCCTGCTCCCTATTTAAAACCTCCGAGAAAGCAGAAGTGGTAGCTTAACATTAAAATCTACTCACAGCTTTCTGGGGCTTTTGGTCTATCCCAGATGACCTTATTTGACTCTAAGCAAGGGACAAGCCTCTCCTTGAATCTATTAAGATGACACACCTTCTCTGGGCCAGAGCAGCAAGATTTTTTTTTCCTCTGGAGCAAACATATGCCTATCTATTAGAAACTTGGTGGCCTGTGTTATCCCTTACATAGGGTCCATGTCATAAGTTTATAAATGTAAAGTAATAATAATAATATGTAGCATATTTTATATAGTTAACATGTATATTATAGATAATATATGTTATGAATATATCAAGAGGATATAGTGTTGACACATTTAAATTGGGTCATTTGCAGAGAGTTTAATAAAGGGAGTGTTTACAGAGGCTTGGGCAGCAGTTAGGAAGAGCCAGAAGGGACAGGGCAGGGTCCTGGGGCCAGTGATGGTGGGGTGGGGACGGGGCTGTCACCCTCCGCAGGCCTGGAGAGGCAGGGCTGGGGGGCAGGTGTGGAGAAGGCTGCCTGGTAGGAGCTGAGACTACAGAAAGCTGGGAGAGTGGGGGTCCTGGCCTTTCCTCCCCTTCCCACTCTTGCCTTGACCAACCAACCGGGAGTTAGCTCAGGGTACCTGCTGCTGTCATCCGTGGGCATCAGCCCCTCAGGACCGAGAGCCAGGCAGAGAGGGGAAAGTGGATCTGGCCAGGCAAATGGAAGATGGCCAGCACCATACTCTATTTCCCCAGGAAGGAGGAATCCCCATATTTTCACTCAGGAAGTCTGAGACCTGTCTGTGGAAGTCATTTTCTTGATAAAATATGAACGTGCATTTTTCTGAATAGTGGACCCGTCATCCTCAAAGGGGTCCTCGAGTCCCAAGAGGTCGGGAACCACTGGCCTGGATGATCCTTATAGACCAGTCCATCCTTAGAATGAACGGACCCCCTCTCCTCAGTTAAGGAAAGCCCACGTCACTCCCAGGATGTGTCAAAGGGCTGAGGGGAGGCTCGAGGTCTGTTTTTATTCTCAGAAGAAGGTTCCAGTGCTCTGCTCGTAGGTGAAAAGGAGCTTGTGGAAATGCAGATTCGAGGGCCCATCCGCAGTGGTTCTCATTCCCTAGGTCGGGTGGTTTGTGGGAACCAGCTTCATTTTCCATGAGCCGTAAAAGACCTTGACCAAGTCCCACTTCTCTACTCTCTGTACCGAAATTGCCAGTGCTGTGTGGGAGGGGAAAGGACCTGGAGGTTGCTGCTTGGGCATTTCCTGTGTGTGTGTGTGTGTGCGCGTGTGTGTGAGACAGAGACAGAGAGACAGAGAGACAGAGACAGAGGCTAGTGGACAGCGGGAGGACTCCTCTCCCCCACAGCCATACTGCCTCTCTCCCACTTGAATTGTTTCCATGCCAACAGAAATGCGCAGCCTCCAGGAAACCTGTCTACAGAGTGTCCCCATCTAGGTTTCTTTAGATGCTGGCTCTGACTCTAGGCTGCTGGCTTTCACAGTTTTTGGGCTGTGGCCCACCGTGAGAGAGAAGTTACAAGCAGGCACACAGGCATCTAAGACTGAAACAAAAACTTCACAAAATGACTTTCCGGTGTAAACTCGGATGCATTCTGCCCTCTTCTGTTCTTTCTCCCTTTTCAAAATGCTGCTGGGCTCTTCAGAGTTGATTTCATGACCCACCAGCGGGTCACGACCTGCAGCCTGAAAATCACGGCTCTAGGAGCCCCTAGAAGGCCTGGGGGGAGAGGCAGGGGATGTCATGCTCAGGGGTGGGGTTCGGAGCCAGACCTCCCTGGTCCAGATGCTTTAGGCGCTGTGCAACCTTGGTGCTGTCACTCCACTTGTCTGTGCCTCAATTTCCTTCCCCTTAATAGACATCATGGTAGTACCTACGTGGTGAGCTTTTGTGAGGATTAAATACCTTTACTTTTGGGAAGTGCTTAGGTGAGCACTCCATGCACGCGAGCGGTCATGATTATAGGGAGCTTCTACCCATTCCAGGTGCTCACAGGGCTTTATGTGCACTGTCTCTTTAAATCTTACTCTACAGCCAGGTGGGGCTGGGAATACCATCCCCCGCTTTTTACTGAGGAAGGGAGCAGCAAATAACTAGTAAGTGGCTGCTAAGGATCCGAATTTCCACTGAGGGATTCCAGAGCCCACGTTGTTAACCTTTAAGTTAGGGTGTCCCCGATCTGCCTGAACAAGGGGATCATGGGCACAGTTGTTAACATACACAGATCCCTGGGCCCCGCCGCCCCACACATACAGAATCACCAGCTCCAGGGGAGGGGCCTGAGAGTCTGTATTCTAGAGAGGCTTTCTGAAGATCTCGTGGCATCAGGTGAGTTTGGGGGATGCTGCCCTCCAGTGCCCACCATCACCTCCTGCGGGGGAGGGGGCTGGCTAATTCCCACCACATCCACCCACCTCGGGAACCTTCTGTGAGGCCGCTATGAAGATCATTTCTGTGTTACAAAGCTGGAAACCGTTCCTTGGACTAGGCCAGTGACCCTGAGGATTCCAGTGTTCTTTAGCAGGAGCTCTGGGTCCCCGCTTGCTGAGCTGTCCCCCACCTAGGGCATGGCGTTGGCACCCAGACCAGGGATGGGGGCATCTCCTCTGTTCTGGGGTGCTCAGTGCTTTGCGGTGTTTTCCAGAAGCCCAGACGATGGCACTTTGGGCACGCGTGCAAATCTCTCCGGGAGTCTTGTTTATTTGATTTTTCTCTCGTCAGCTCCATTTTCAAATTTATTTGTTTTGTCTTCTGTTCAGCTTGCGAGATAACAATATCTCCGACCGAGGTGTCTGCAAGCTCGTGGAGCATGCGCTGCAGAGCGAGCAGCTGCAGAAGTTAGCGTAAGTCGGGCTTGGGCTGCGGACGTGGGGCCTCGTGCCCCCAGCCATGCTCCAGGCCGTGCCACCGGGGCCGTGAGCCGGGCCAGGGGAGGTCTGCCTGGTCGGAGGGTGCGGGCGGCTCCTGTGCTGAGGGAACCGGCTACCCGGCTACCCGGGGCTTGGGGTGGTCACTGACTGCCGTGCTTGGTTTCCATGGCTCCTCCCTTTTGGAACTTTCCAGGCTTTTCAACAACAAACTGACCGATGGCTGTGCACAACCCATGGCCAGGCTCCTTGCATGCAAGGGGAACTTCTTGGCATTAAGGTGAGGGCTGCCTTTCTGCTGCACAGCTGAGTCCGCTTGGTCTGGCCTTGGCCCTGGCCTTGGCCCTGGCTCGGCCTCTGCTGGGCCGCTGATCTCCTGGCTGCTTTACAGGGCCAGCGTTGCCTTGGAGCAGGGTTTCGCCAATGCTCTGACCTCCCCAGCAAACTCTGGACCGGCTCTGCTCGGCTGAGGGCTTCCCGCCTTTTGACCTTTAGCCCCAGGGCTGAAGAGGGTTTCCAGGGCCTTTTCCTTCCCTGTGTCTAAGAGTGTCACGAGCTCTCTGGGGTTTCCCAGCTCACTGATGCATGTTGAGCACAGGCTGTGGGCAGAGGTGCGCATCAGTCCCCTGTCCCCACGGCGGTGGCAGCCAGTCGCCGAAAAGCTCTCAGAAGGTCCTTTCAGTGCTTGGCAGGTCCGGCTTTGTACTCCAGTCTGTGAAGTCTGCGATTCTGCTGCTCTTGGCCCTCCTGGCTCAACTGGAGTCTCTCTCCTGACACCATTAAATCACCTCTCCTGCTGGCCCCTGGCTTGGCCTGGCTTCTCTCTCTCTCTCTCTCTCTGGGAATGTCTTGCCTCCTGGATTTCTGTGGATGAACAATTGCTATTGTCCATTCTTTCTACCTGCTGGGCTGGGTTTGGGGATGGGAGCCTCCATTTTTAAATTGCTAACCATGTAGCTCAGTCTCAGGCAGGGCTGCTGAGGCCAACCCCAGAGGTGCCTTTCTGTACAAAGGACTCTGTTCTGCCACCACCACCTGCTCCCCCAGACTCAGAATCCTGAGAACCGCTGTGGCCAGGGGGAGGGCCATGTGGTGTAGCGGGAAGGTGCTACACTCGAACCTGAGGCCTGGGTTCTGGGCTAGAATAGCACGATAGTTGAAAGCATGGGGCTCTGGGGATCAGACCGACTGAGGTTTGGGTCCAGGATCCCTGAGATTTGAATCCTCATTTGCTGTGTGACCTTGGGTCAGCCCAGTGTCTCTGTGACTCTGTTTCCCCTTCCGTAAAATGTGGATAATAATTACAGCTTCCTCCTAGGTCGTTGGGATGACTAGATGAGTTAACATATGCAGAGACCCGACACAATAAGTCGGTGCTTTAAGCAGTGAGCTCAGTGGCTAAAAGATGGCGAATAATCCCGAAAGTTCTCAGTATGTTTGTCCAGTAGTTCAGGCCTCTGAGGAGGGATTAGATGTGCAAGAAATTTGTTGGGGAAAATGCCAATGAGGGGCAGAGAGGGAAGGCGCTGGGGGAGGCTGGGCAAGTCAAGTCTGACCCTGAGTGAGGGGGAGAGGGAAGGAAGAGGGCTGGGAGGAAGTGTCCTGGCCTTCAGTGCAGTTCTGAGAGCACAGACGGTGGCGGCCAGTCCTCCAGCCAAGTGTGCCCAGCTGGGTCTTGTGTCTCCCTTGTGTCACTGGCTGGGAGCCGCCTGTGGGAAGCGGGCCTCGGTACAGAGGCGCCCTTGGGTTTCCCAGCCCAGCAGCAGGGGCCCTTAATCACAGGGCCTGTGGTCAGAGGTGTGAGAGGCCACCACACTCCTTCTGGAAGGGGATCACAGTGCCTGCCTTGCAGCATTATGAGCTAGAGTGGTGTCAAGGGCCTGAAAGTTCTCTAAAAAGAGGAAAGTGTACTATTAATTCCAGGAAGCCTGGGGTTGTGGGTGAGAGTTCTGGGGACCTCCCTGAAACTCTCTGAGGTACCTGGATGTGGCTGAAGCCTCCCCCCTCCAGTCCCTGCTCAGCAGGATCCCCTTCCCTCTCCCAGCGGCCAGGGCCTGCCCTCTTTCCAGAACAGGTGAATGCTCCTTGCAGCAACAGTGGACCCAGGAGAGCTGCAGGGGGGCATGGAGTCTAGCACCAGCCAGTGGCTGACGCAGGAGGAAAAGGTGTGATAGTGAGTCACCCTCCCTCCCCTGGGGAAGCCACCTCCTCGGACACCTGCCTATTGTGCATTCTGCCCGTACCTGTCACACTGCTTTGCAAAACAGGTTTCCCCCACTTCTTTCCCTTTGCAGCTGGGAAATGAAGTAGTGGGAGTCCTTACTAAGTTCCCCCAAACAGGAATAGAAAAGCACATACGCTCACTGTTGGGCAGGCAGGAGCTAGAGGACAGGCTCCTGCGTCCTGCAGAGAGCTCCTCAAAGCTTTTCTCCATGTTTCTGTGTCTGGGACACACTTTTCCCAGCAGGCCCGGGCTTTCTGGGCACTCACATCTCCCTGTCCCGCACACTCTTAGCCTCCCTGCCTTCCCTTCCAGGCTGGGGAATAACCATATCACTGCCGCAGGAGCCCAGGTGCTGGCCGAGGGGCTCAGAGCCAACGCTTCCTTGCAGTTCTTGGGGTAGGTTGGATTCTGGGGCAGAGGGACCGCGTGGGGGTGGGTTGGGGGACTTAGAGGTAGGTGACACATTTCGGCCAGAAGGCCCCAGAGGCAGTGGGAGAGAGTGGGTGGCCCTTGGCTGCTTTGGTGTTTGTCTTTCACTCAATAAACAGGAAGCTCAGGAAGAGCCTGTGGTGGCAGGAAGCTCTCTGGTCCTTGCTGGATCCAGGGCTGTGCCTTTCGCCCTCGTGAGTCCATCAGAACCCCTTGGGAGCTTCTGAAGAATGCCTGGGCCCCACCCTAGACTAATTAAATGAAGCGCCCGGTGCAGGGCTTAGGAATCAGTCATTTAAAAAAAAAAAGCTTGGCAGAGGTTGTGCGGCCAGGGGTGAGAAGCAGGGTAAGAGATGGAGGTGGACAAGGCTGGAGACTGGCCCCAGGATGGGAGGGGGCTTTGCCGGGTTCTTCAGAGCGCGTGTTGCTGTGGGGTCAGGCCAGGCCTTCCAGGGAGGGCAGAAGAGTCAGACGCGGGCTGGGAGGGCAGTCCCACAGACCACAGGTCCCCACAGAGTGTTGCGGGGGGCGGGGGGAGGAGGGGGGCATCCTCTGGTTGCGGGGCAGAGTGACCACCCCCCAGGATGGCATCCTTGCAGTCCCCCCCTCCCGTCCTGCCTCCCCTGGTGTGACCTAGGGTCCCTTGGACGAGAAATGCGGGTTTGAGGACCCAAGACTGTAGGAAGAGAGACTAAAACCTTAGGGCCCAACCCATTTCATAGGCAGGCAAGCTGCCCACACGCTTGGGAGATCAGCACCTTTCCAAGCCGCGTGCCTAGCCCCACAGAGTCCAGCACAAGCGCGGCCCAAGCCCTACCAAGCTCTCTCCTGCTCGGGGTCGCAACTAGTGGATTGGGGCCGTTCTCTTTCAACACATATTTATTAAGGCACCTGTCTGGACCAGGCACTGTGCTCAGACCTCCAGATGCTATCCTCTGGTACAAACTGTTCTGAATATTGGTTTTTTCTTGCTTAACAATATATCTTTCATACCCTAATGACCTCATTTTTGAAAGACAAGCCGCTTAGTATTCCATGGGCTGGATGGCTGTAATCTCTTTAACCCAGCTCCTTTTGAGACACATTGAGGTTGTTCCAGGTTTTTTGCTGGTTGTTTGCACTCTCCCCGGGGCACAGAGCTGTGCTGGTGCAGAGCCGGGGCTCAGTAAATATTTACCTGATGAATGAAAGCGCAGTGAACCTCTTAGTTAGGCCACCTTTGCTCACGTGTGCCCAGCCAGGTCCGGGCTCACTTCCCGTGTGTAAAACAGCCAGGTCACACCGTCTGAGCCAGGCCCCACCTTTGAAAAGGGAAACATCCATCCAAACTGCAGGAGGTCTCGGAGGATGACCCCGGGGGTGAAGGAGTTTGACACCATGAAGGAACGGGGATGCTAGGGAGGAACAAGAATGACCCCGGGGTGAAGGAGTTTGACACCATGAAGGAACGGGGGACGCTAGGGAGGAGCAAGAGAGAGAGAGCTGGCTTGTGGGAAAAGAGTGAGACTTGTTTTGGGTGGTCCTGGAGGATAGTTGAGGGCTAGGGGGTAGCAGTCCCTGGGAAGAAGGGTCAGGAAAAATGTTAACCCTGTGACTTGTCACTGAGAGGGAGTTCCCTGTCCCGGAGGGCATGTGCTAGGTGGGCCTCTATTGTTCTGTAAATCTGACTGAAAAATGCGAGTGTGGTTTGGCCATCGCTCTAAAAAGGTAGAGGTAGGACCACTTTGCTGGGACCTAGGAGCCCCACTGAGACCATTCTGGAATTGGGTGGTCGTAGCCCCTCCAGCCGGGGATGTAGAGAGGAAGGGCAGGCTTCATGCATGTCTAGAACACACAGCAGTTACTCACTGACCGACTGACAGAATCTGTTGGCTTTTTTAGGTTGTGGGGCAACAAGGTGGGTGATGAGGGGGCCCAGGCTTTGGCTGAAGCCTTGGGGGATCACCAGAGCTTGAGGTGGCTCAGGTAAGCTTCGGGGTCTGCATGGCCGTGGGGAGCGGGCATGAGGAGGGAGGAGCCTGGGCCAGTAACTCCTTCCTTTGCTTGAACTTTGTTTTACATCCCCCCCACCTCCCATGTTAGGCAGTGGGATGAGAAAAAAAAGACCCTTGGATTTGGAGTCAGGACATTTGAGTCTTTCTGGGTGACTTTGGAGTATCCCTTCTTCTCTCAAGGGTCTTGATTCTCAGAGGCAACTAGGTGGCTCAGTCCCTTAAGCATCCAGCTCTTGATTTCGGCTTAGGTCATGATTTCAGGGTCGTGAGATCGAGCCCCGCGTCCAGCTCTGCGCTCAGCACGGAGCCTACTTAAGATTCTCTTCCCCTCTCCCTCTGCCCCTCCCCATTCTCTCTCTCTCTTTCTCTTACTAAGAAATATTAAAAAAAAATATTCTAAAGTGGGTCTTGATTCCCTATCTATAAATTGAAGATTTGGGGCTGCATCAGATATATTTTATCTCAAGAACCAACTCCAGTCCATTAATAGTGACTACCCAGGACATCATGTCGGGAGGGAGTCTAAGGCTGCTTCCTAGGCTTCATGGAAAAGAGCACTGTAATCAATCAGTCATGTCCGAAATGAAGCCGACTAGGAAGCTGGGCCATAGGTGTCGTGCATTTTGCCCTTCTTGGCTTAGCTTCTCCCTGAGGCCCCTCCCTGCCCTGACACGTCGTTGTTCTTTGATTCCATTCAGCCTGGTGGGCAACAACATCGGCAGCATGGGGGCTCAAGCCTTAGCATTAATGTTGGAAAAGAACATGGCACTGGAAGAACTCTGGTGAGATCGGCGGGTCCCCTGCTCTGGGGGGCAGATAACAGCCTTTCTTCATTCCTGGGCCTCCTCCGTGGAAGCGGATAAAACTGAGCTGGATAATCAAGCGGTTGGGCTTTTGGGTTTGTTTTTCTCTATGACCCGGGTGGTGTGAAGCGTAGAGAGCCTGGCCTGTAGGTGCTGATTCTTTTTTTTTTTTTTAATTAATTAATTAATTATTTATTTATTATTTATTTATTTATTCTTATGTTAATCCCCATACGGTGCTGATTCTTTTTATTAATTATATTTATGGGTTTGTATACTACCTCCATGTGGCATAATGGTTGAGAGCAGAGACTCTGGAATCCAGCTGGCTGAGCTTCCAGGCCTGCTGTGATCTCAGGCAAGTCATCTAATAATCTCTGCATCCCAGGTTTCTTACCTGTAAAATGAGGGCATGACTGCTTCCAATGGTAAAGCATATGTTATCATTCTCATAATGTTTTGTTATTTCTAAGTCGAGTGCCTAAGAACACCGGAGAGTAGAGTGAGGGTCACCTTAGAAGGTGGAGTGGGGTTTGGAGCAAGTTCAAAGGTGACCCATAAATTGTACTCGCATTGTTGACCTGAAACTGATTCTAAGTTTCCCGTCCTTTCGATGCCACTAGTCTGGTCTTCGTATGACACGTTCTGGGAAGTCCCTGATTATATCAGGGAGATCGAACGCTGCTTTCTCCAAGAAGTGGAAGGGCATTGAAACCTCTGATCATTGTCACAAAATGGATATTGTGGTGGCCTTGTCCCATTGATTATACCCCGACTGGACTGTACCACTCGGAAATTCTCGTTAGAGGCAGGTCTCACCCTTGGATGTATCAGTTATGACTACACGATTAGGCTGCAGGGGAGGGAAAAACTCCATGTCCAGTGGCTCAAACCAGTAAAGGATTTATTTTTTTCACGTCCGACCAGTCTGGAGGTCGGCGGCATGGGGCCGGCGTAATGGCTCCACCAGGCCAGCAGGGGTCGGAGACTCTGTCTCTCTGTCGCTTCAGATCCTCAGTCTGTGGCTTCGCTGTCAAGGTTGGGTGCCGCATGGTCACCAGAGGGCTGCTGTACCTGCACTACTATTTCTGTGTCTCCAGATTCAGTCTGTATATCCAGGAAGGGCAGGAGGCACAGGCCAGTGAGGTCTCTCTCTTTGAAAGAGCATGTCCAGGAGCCCCATCTGCCGGGTTCCCCTTGTGTGTTAATGGCCATGTGGATGTCACCGGCCAACCCCGGCCATAGTGGAGAGTGGGAAATGCAGCTTTTTTTTTTTTTTTTTTTAAATCAAGCACAGGGTTGCCCAAATGGAATGAGGCTTCTGTTAATAAGGAAGGGAAAATGGCTATTAGGTCACCGGGACATGAGGAAGCCTGGGGTGAATTCTCTCCCAGAGACACCCCTGGGATTGAAGACCCTCACACCCGACTCTCCCGGTTCTCACTTTATCTGTAAATGTAGATTTTCAGAAGTTGGCTTCTCTAACTGGGGGGCAAGCAGGTTAATCCGTACTGACATCCTCTTCTATAATAAATGTTACCATATCAACCGGATTTTCTCTCTTGTTCTTGCCAGCCTGGAGGAGAACCATCTCCAGGATGAAGGTGTGTGTTCTCTTGCCAAAGGACTTGAGAGGAATTCAAGTTTGAAAGTTCTGAAGTAAGGAACCCGTAAGCGGGAGCCGGGATGATAATGACTGGCCCGGTGGGGGGGTCGGCGGGGGGTGTCTCTGGGCAGCTTCCCACCTGGCTAACTCACCCAGGGTGACCTGGCAGAAATCGGCTGGTAGGGTCAGGGATCCCCCAGACACAGATGGGGATTCAGTGCAAGTTGTTTACCGGGGAGGTGGTCCCAGCACGCACTGGTGAGAGGTCAGTGAAATGATGTGGGGGAGGACAGGGATCCAGTAACAAGTATGTCATCAAGCAGTTATCACCCCGCTTATCACCGAGCCCAACAGCGGCTCAGACCTGCTGGGGAGCTCCAGGAGCCCCTACCCAACCGAGGAGCGAGGCAGCAGGGGTATTTAGCTTGTCCTTCATTGGTGTGCTTGTGGGGATATGAATTTTCCAGCACTTCCAGTTTGCCCTGCACGTGGCCGAGCATGCTCCGGGGCGTCCGTAGAAAGGCCTCAGGCAGAGAGTGGAGGTCTTCCCAGCAAGCAGCCCTCAGAGTTAGAGGGGAAAACTGAGGGCATATGGGTGGGTTGCCAATGGCATCTGCTATGGGGCTTACAGGACATGCCCCCTCTCCAGGGGCCATCTCTAGCTCTGGCAGATGTCTTCTTCCATCATCTCTGGTGGGTTCTCTTAGGTTATACAGGTAGGCGTGCTTGCATTTATTCATGTGTGCATTCATTCATTTCTTTGTTGTATATCCATGCCTACATTCATCCATTTATGTTTTGATGCAAGAAATATTTCCGGAGCGCTCACTGTGCCAGGCGCTATTGGAGGCCCCGAGGATAGAGTGGTGGAAAGAACAGAGCAGGCCTCAGCCCCCTTAGCTCTTAGATTCTAATGGGAGAGGCAGATAATGAACAAGTAAGCAAATACACAAGATTATTTATAATAAAGGCTCTAAAGAGAAGAGAATTCAAGGGAAAGATGTGTCAGGGAGTGTCTGGAGAGGCAGGGTTGCAGCTGCCTGGGAAAGGCCTCTCTGGGAAGGTGGCATGGGAGTTGAAACCTTGAATAATAAGAACAGTTATCGTTCTTATAATGCTGAGGTCTCAGGAATGCACACTCTAGGTGGCCCGAACAGCAAGTGCAAAGGCCCTGTGGCAGAAACAAGCTTGGTGGTTTTGGGAACAGCAGGCAGGGCGTGCATGGTTGGACTGTATATAGGGGTGAGGGGAGGGAGGAAGGGGCAGGGTGAGGAGGCCACATAGGCCTCAGAGCCATGGGAAGGATTTGGAGCTTTATTCTAGGGGCCTTGAGAAGCCTTTGGAGGATTTTAATCTGCGCAGTGACATGATCTGATTTACATCATAACAAGATCATGCTTGCTGCTTTGTGCCGAACAGATGGGGAGGAGGGGTAAGATGGAAGCAGGGAGACCAGTCAGGAGCTCCTGCTGTCTTCCAGGCGGGAGATGAAGCAGAGAGACTTGGATCAGGCTGGTGGCGGAGGAGAAGGCTGGTTGAAGGCGGGTAGGCGCTGGTTGGAGGTCCTGCGGAGGGAGGGTCCGGGAGCCGGAGGGCTGGAGGGCGGCAGTGCCGGCCGGAAGTGGTGGCGAGCCCTGGTGGTGGGCTCAGCGGGCAGGTCCCCACCCACGAGGACCGGGACGGCCGACGTGAGGAGGAGCCCAGCTAGGGATCATCAGGGGCTTGTGCGCGGGCTCTCCGAGGCTGGCGCCGCACCTGCCGGGGTGCCAAAGGTCTCGCTGGAGAGGGACGTCAGGGCATCCTCAGACGGCTCCTTGTGCGACAGGAAGGGTGGCATCTGCCCTGGCAAATGTGGCCCGTGGAACACGCTCGCCTTCAGAGGCGGGCAGACAGCTGCCTCTGGGAGAGTGTCTGCTTTGCTGCCAGCCCGCCAGCCACTCTGGCAACACTTGTTTGTATTGCTTTGCAGGGGCGAGGAAGTTGCCAAATGTTTGGGGAAAACACTTCCGCCCGTCACTTGGGTGAAACCGGGCTGGGAGGCCTGGGGGACGCCAGGACTGTCTAAGTGGGGACGCCAGGCTTTGCACATGGGGGGCCGACGGCATACCTGGTTTAGTAGTAACCAGGTGTGACACGGCACGTTTGTCCTCCGTCGCTGTCACAGACTTAGCCCCGTCTACCCTGAGGGCTGCCAGGTGATGGCAGCAGGGCTTGGCCCACGCTGCCTAGTCCAGAGCCTTAGCATTAAGCACCACTGAATCCATCAGCCCTCGCTGTTTCCCCTTCTTGGGGCGCCTGGGTGGCTCATTCAGTTAAGCATCTGAGTTTGGTTCAGGTCACGGTCTTGGGGTCCTGGGATGGAGCCCTGCATTGGACTCCCCGCTCAGTGGGGAGTCTGCTTGTCCCTCTGCCCCTTCCCCCTGCTTGTACTCTCTCTCTCTCAAATAAATAAATAAAATCTTAAAAAAAAAAAAATGGGGGGAGCTTCTTATGTACCTTAAAAAAAAAAAAAAAAGCCTGCATCCTTCTTTTTCCAGGCAGAGTGGCTGCCAAATGTTGGTTAAGTGTGTGGGCTCTGGCACCTGGCGGGTTGGGTTTGGACCCCAGCTCCAACGTTACCCTCTGTTTCTCCTTGGTTTTGTGCTTCAGTAGCATTGAGTGTAAAGGGAGGTAGTAATGGGACCCTGCTCTTCGGGTTGTGAGCGTCACTGGGGTGACAGAGGTATTGAGCTGGCACATAGTAAGAGTTCAGCAGATATTGGCTGTTATTATTATCAGCGCTGGCTTAGGGTCAGCTTCCTGGGTGGTCCTGAAATCCTGGAGGTGGCAGACACGTCGTGGAGATGTCTCGAAGGCCAAGCTCTGAGCTTAAAAAGAACAGCAGGGGGTGGTGGCTCTTCTCTGCTGTCTCTGACAGTGCGCCTTCTCCCCTCCCAATTGCCAACCTCGTATTTTCTCGAATCCATGTCCCTGTGCCCCCCATCCCCACCCCACATGAAAATATTACTGTTCATTGATTATTTCCCATCAGTAGAGTACGGTGCCAAATGCACCACAGAATATGCCATTCTTTTGTTTAAGTCTTAGACTCCACGAGGTAGGTGCTCTTTAAGTCTGTCTTACAGATGAGGAAGTTGGGATTAATTTGCCTGAGATCAAAAAAGATGCGGTGTAAGTTGGATTGGAACCCAGGGAGTAAAATGCACATACTTAACCCCCATGCCATAGCCCCTTCCTAAGGGAGTAGCTACCTAACTAGATACATGAATCTGGGGAACAGAGGAGAGAGGGGTGCATTTCCTTGTAGGCCTTGAACCTTTGTGGATGAGCTTGTTGGGAATCTCAGACAAGGGAGGGACATGTCAAGGGGGCAGGTGGGCTTCTGTAGGCTGGCCAACTGCCAAAGCCTCCTTTAATTGCACAGGCCCAAGAGGAGAACCAAGCATCCTTGAAGTTCACCTTTCAGTCTTTCTCTCCAGGCTATCCAACAACTGTGTCACCTACCTTGGGGCAGAAGCCCTCCTGTGGGCCCTGGAAAGGAATGATACCATCCTGGAAGTCTGGTAAGGCCCCTGGGCAGGCCTCTTTACCTCTCTGAGCCTCCCTTTTCCAATCTGTAAAATGGGGCCAGGAAAGAGGGGGACCTCATTTTCCCTCTGGGCTCTGACATTCTGTGACATTCTGCATGCAATGGATCTAATTTCTCTCTGGGGAAGATGTTTTCACGTCTCCAAGCATGGATCAGGTGGTTCATTTTTAAACCCTGAGTAGTCAGGAATGTTTCAGTCCAGGTAACAGTGTAGGAGGGGGTGTGGTGGAAGACGGACACGGACACAGGAATTTGGGGGCATTGCACCTGCCTTCCCAGGTTGGGGCTGTTGCCTCTGGGGGAGGTGACATTGGTGGGGGGGGACGGGGAAGGAGGTACTGTTGTACAGTGTTTCCAGGTCTTTATAATTAAAAGCCATGTTCTTTCATGTGTTTGAAAAAAACATTGAGTCACACCTTCAGAGATTTATGCTCCTTCTTTACAGGGATGTATTTATCACTCACAGAGTAAGTATGAAGGTTTCCCCTATACGTGTTTCAGGCACTGGGCTATAAGCCAGTCTTTTAAAACTAGGAGATTCCCCCATGGAAATCTATATTTCTGAGTTTTCTCCCCAAAGTTTCCAACTCTGGGTCTGAACAGAAAATGCCAGGAAGTAAGTAGAGTAGAGTAGGGCTGACCCCACTGAGCTCTTGCCGACTGCACACCTAGCAAGCTTGGCGTCCTGGACCAGGCCCCTTTGACTGCCGTATGTCTCATCCCTGCGAGCTTGTGACCCCTGCTTCGCAAATGCCGACTGACTGGTCCCTCCCTTAAAAATCAAGGCAGCAGCAACAATACGTATTAGATGATGAAGTTAAAAATGAAGACTTGTCGGAGTCTGCCCTGGGAAGAGATTTTTCTTTCTGTATAATTGTGTAATCCCTGTAGGCCATGAGGTCCTCAGGTCCTGGGCAGAGTGTGGGTTTTTGTTTTTGTGTTTGTTTTAAACCATTGCATGGTCATAGGAAATGTCACATTCTGCGTCTGGGGGGGCGGGGGGTGGAGGAAACTAGCATCATGTTGATATTTTAAGGGTTCTGATGTTATTTGCCGCCTGTTGGCAGAGCTTGGGAGGGCATCAGTGTTTGCTCATTGCATTCTTGACGGATTCTGCTGTTGCCTTAAAAAGAATCACCAGCCTTGGGGAGTCGGGGCCGGCTGGGTCCAGGGTGGGTTTTCTCTGCAGAGTCCCAGAGGCTTGCTTCATCACACGCAATGATTCATGAGCCGCCCTGGTGGACCAAGGCTAACACCAGCATGGGAGGGCTGCAGCTGGGCCCCAGGGACCAGGCCATTGAGGCCCAGGTTTAGGAAGTAGCAGCTTCCAATTAAAAGCACCACCCTGGCTCAGCACTCATCCAAACCTCTCTTTGCTTTATCCCCTTTAGGCTCCGAGGCAACACTTTCTCTCCCGAGGAAATTGAGAGGCTCAGCCAGAGGGACACCAGACTCTTGCTCTGAAGCCTGGGGGCCAATGTTTATCTCAGTTTGTTTGCGAACAGGCTGTGGGTTTAGATCCCAGGAGCTGGATTACATCTGGCAGCAGCCCATTCACACAGAGCCGTGTCCTGCCCAGGGAGGGCTGGCGCAATGGGTCATCTTTGTTCCGGCAGAGGAAGGAGCCACGGTGCCCTTCCGAGCAGACTTTTCTGCAGCCGACTTTTGCATCCGGTTCTTCCCACGATTCAGTCCATGGAATGTAGCAGAGGGACAGCTCCTGCCGCCGCCTCCAGCTGATCTGACGTGGGTCAGTGGGGCCCGTGGATGTTACTGCGTGCCCGTCACTGTCGAGACCTGGACCCACAGGAGAGGCCCCTTCCCACCTGCCTCGCAATGAGGAGGGGGACTCAGGAAGCAACTTTCTGCCGGGTTTTAACCCCTGGGTTGTCATCTCTCCAGGCTCTTCCCCACATCTGGTCCCTCCACCCATCCTGGACCCCTGCATGGGGCACTTCCTCTGTGGGGAAGGACCCAGAATACTGGTGTTCTCAGCTTTGATATTTATAGCCTCCCCCACCCCACCCCCCACACATACGCAGGGTGGGAAGGGCTATAATTTACCTGCTGCCCTTCCTGATACTTGACCTTATTGAAAGGGGACATGTGACAGCCATTTAGTTCCTCCAGCCATTCTAGATTTTCACTTGCTCTTAGCCAAAAGGCTGAGAAGCGATTTTCAAGAAAAATAAGACCACATTACAGCTAATATCATACGCATACTTTTATTTCCGATGAAATCAATTAGTCTTCAGTTAAGCCTTTGGAAGCCACTCTCCACCCAAATGCAGTTTTTTACAATCAGTCCGGGCCAGAATTTTGAGCACTCCCACCAGGGCTCTGGTTGATGCCTGGGAGCTGGACTCTGACAGCAGACTTTTCAAATATATTCATAAGAGATGGTTCAGTGTTATGTGATAGAAAGTTATGGATCAAAAGTTTATAGGGGCAAAACCAAAGACTTTTCCTTATAAGGCAGATATTTTTCTGGATTTTTTTTTTTTTTACCAAATGATGCATGTCGAAGCCTCTGTAAATGGTAGGTGCTGTACAAGTGTTATTATTTAAACATTATTATTTGTGAACACTGGTTAATATTTATAAGCCACTTTGTTTTATTCTCCCCAGTTTGTTTTTATAAAAAACACAACCATGGATTTTATGCTGTAAATAGTCACAGAGAAGAAAACTGTGGAGAGGCCCCCAAAGCTGTCTTCACTGTGACCAAATATTTAAAAAAAACATTCCTGAACGTTGCCAGATATTTAAGCACAGTTTTCTACTTGGAGGGGGAAGAATGATGTTTGGACCAGAAAATGTATTGGTTAGGGCAAAAGCAGTTCTTAGAAATAGGCTTGCAAAAAAACTCTCTGGGCTTTGGCTTAGAAAGGTCTAACCCTGCGTGAAGTCTGTGCAGGAGCCTTGTGGTGCCCCTCATGGCTGCAAGGCAAACGTGAGGAGGCCTCTGGGCCTCCCTTGATTCTCTCCCCATGGCTCCAGGAGTCTTTAGCAGGAGAAGGATGGAGAAGGTTCGGGAATAGCTCTCCTCAGCAAGCAGCCTCCTGGGTAGGCCTTGTTGAAATCATTCTCAGCTACATTTATTTATTTATTTATTTATTTATTTATTTATTTATTTATTTATTTATTTATTTATTTTAAAAGATTTTATTTATTTATTTGAGACAGAGAATGAGATAGAGCATGAGAGGGTCAGAGGGAGAAGCAGACTCCCTGCCGAGCAGGGAGTCCGATGCGGGACTCGATCCCGGGACTCCAGGATCATGACCTGAGCCGAAGGCAGTCACTTAACCAACTGAGCCACCCAGGCGCCCTCTCAGCTACATTTAACGAGCAAGAGCTCAGGTAGCTCCTCACCGAAGTGAGATCCTCTTCCTGGGAATGTTTTGTGTGGGCCTGGCTCGTGAAATACTGCGGCATCTCCGTGGGCTCCTGTGTGTGAGCTTGCCTGTGGGCTCTCTGTTGGTGGTGGTAGTTTCTGGCCAGTCCACTGTTCTGATACAGAAGATCAGGAGGAAGGTGGAGATCGATGGGCCTGCTTTCCCTGAGGAGTAAACACAGCAGTCCATGTGTATGGCGGGGACTTGGATTGTAAATTTCGTTTTCCTGAAATTCATTCAGCCATGATTTATGGGCCAGATATGTTAGGACCATCGGTGGATGAACACAACAGACGGGATCCCTGTCCTCAAAGCACTTAGGTTGGGGAGAGGTGGAGAGGTGGGCAGAAAACAAGTGAACTGGAAGATATAGAAAATAAGATCCACTGTGGTAAGTGATAGGAAGGAAATAAACAGGGGCGCCTGGGTGGCTCAGTCGTTAAGCATCCACTTACAGCTCAGGTCATGATCCCAGGGTCCTGGGATTGAGTCCTGCATCAGGCTCCCCGCTCGGTGGGAAGTCTGCTTCTTCTCCCACTCCCCCCAACTCATGCGCCTGTGTGCTCTCTCTCTCTAAAAAAAAAAAAAAGAAAAAAGAAAGGTTCAAGATAGAGGGGAACCTTCAGATTGGGGATTGGGCTGAGACACGTAAGCTGGGACCCTAAGAATGAGAAGGGTCTGGCCTTGCAAGAGTGAGGGGGCTTGTTCACCGAGGACAAGCTGCATGAAGACCCTGTCATGGGGAAGAGCTTGGTACATGTAGTAGGTTGAATAATGGCCCCAAATATTTAGCTCCTCATTCCTTGAGCCTGTGAATGTTGCCTTACGTGGCAAAAGGGACTTTAAAGAAGTGATTAAGGGGCACCTGGGTGGCTCAGTTGGTTAAGCATCCAACTCTTGATTTTGACTCAGGTCATGATCTCAGGGTTGGGAGATCGAGCCCCACATCTGGCTCCGTGCTCAGTGGGGAGTCTGCTTGAGATTCTTCCTCCCTCTCCCTCTGCCACTCCCCCCCGCCCCCCCGCAAGCTCTCTCTCTCTCAAAAAAAAAAAAATGTGATTAAGATGAGGATCTTGGCTGGGGTGCCTGAGTGACTAATTCGGTTAAGCGTCTGCCTTCGGGCTCAGGTCATGATCCCGGGGTCCTGGGATCGAGCCCCACATCGGGCTTCCTGCTTCTCCCTCTTTCTGAACAGAAAAAGGAGAGACCACCTAGGAGCCATTGCAGGTGAGAGGCAGTTGTTTTAACGTGGTGTCAGCAGAGGTGGAGAGAAGAGGATGGATTCCAGAAACGTTCTAGGAGTCGATTCCTGAAGGTTTACAAATGGAATGGATGAGAGAAGAGGGGGAGGGGAGACTCAAGGCTCCTCATTTTTGACTTGAGTAACTGGGGCACACCATCCTGGAGGTCAGGTGGGAAGACAGATGGGAAGCCAGCTTGGAAGTAGGAGGGACTTTGTTTTGGATGGTCAAGTTAGGGACACCTGAGTGATGTCAAGTGGAGACACCAAGTTATGCTGTGAGTCTGGAGCCCGTGGGAGAGGTCATTGCCAGGTTTAACAGCATGGATGTCCTCAGCCTCTAAAGGGGAATGGGGTCATTGGGCCTGGATGTCATAACCCAGGGAGAGATTAGGGAGAAAGAAGAGTTCAAGAGGGCCCAGGGAAGGGTGCCGCCGGGACCTGGATATGTGCTTACCGTCAGAGCTCAGAGTAGAGGCTTCTTACATTTCCAAAGTCCAGCAGATCCACCAAAAGCATTCTGGGGCTGGGCAGGTAACTTGCGAACAAGTTAGCCGACTTTCCAGAAGTCATTTGCAGAACAGGAGCAGACACATTTTAGATTTGTGGCTGAAAATACATAATTCTTATGTGCAGACAAAAAAAAGTACCAGAGCAAGAGAATTTTTTAAAAGAGCTTCAGGCTTTTAATTATATTCACCAACATCCTAGAAGAAAAAAAAAAAAAGTCAATCTGAGTGCTACCCCCCCCCCCCGGCCCCCCCTACATAGCACCAAAATCAGATACTGGAACGAATACACCCCGCAGAAAGTGTGGGAGGTAGAATCACATTCTAAGCAGGCTGAGTTGAGACTACATACAGCATCATTTCACTATTGCACCAACACATCTTCACGCCTCCGTCCCCACTCAGGAGATGGGTGCAGCCCAGCGGGTGAAGCACGCAGCGGTGGGGGCATACACTCTGGTAGTGCCCGCACCCAATGGAACACATAGGCTCGGGCCCTGGGTGGCAGGTTTCAGGTGAGTGACATCAGGGCCATCCTTCAGCTGTGCGGACAGGAAATCCGAGATCGGTGGATTCTCCAAGATTCCTTTTTTTTTTTTTTTTTGCTCTAAATTTAATCCCATCTATCATCACTTCCAGAACAACCCACAGATCCAATCCCCTAGGCATCATCCCTCCCTTATCAGTCACCCTGAAAATCCCTCCCCTCCCTTTTTTTTTTTTTAAGATTTTTTTTATTTATTTATTCATGAGAGACAGAGAGAGAGAGAGAGAGGCAGAGGGAGAAGCAGGCTCCCAAGGAGCAGGGAGCCCGATGTGGGACTCGATCCCAGGACCCTGGGATCATGACCTGAGCCGAAGGCAGACGCTTAACCATCTGAGCCACCCAGGCGCCCCTCCCTTTTTTACTTGGAACAACTTTCTTGACATCTTCAGTTCCTCATGCCCCCCCTCCCCATGTGCTCTACCCCACCCCCAGGAAAGACGGGCCTCCTTAGGGGCCCACCCTTACCTGGATTACTGCATCAGTGTCTTAACTGGCCTGCCTACGGCACCTGACCCACGTCAGCCTGTTAAAAGGTAAGTCTGATGAACCACTGCTCTGATCAAAATGCTCCGGAACTTGCCAATCTAGCCCAGGGTGAAAGTCAAGGTCCCCTCTTGGCCTGGCCCACCCCTGTGTTTTCACAGACCTCCCCTTTGCCACTCCGACTCCCGTTCCCTGCGCTCCAGCCACACGGCTTCTTGGCCGCTCCTTGACAACGCAAACTGCGTCCAGACCTTTGCATTTGCCTATTTTCTCTTACAGGAACACTCTTCCCGAGATAGTGGCCTGGTTGGCTTCCTCATTTACAGCAGGTCTTTGTTCAAGTGTCAGCTCATCAGGGGACTCCTTCCCTGAACCATTTACCTCAAATAGCCATCCCTGACCACTCTCTCCTCCCCAGCCCTGCTTAATAGTGTCTTCCCAGCACACACCACCTGACGTACATGTGTTTCTTCCTTCCCCTAGAATGTCAGATCCATGAGAACAAAAGCCGTGCTTGTTGCAGAGTCCTCCAGGGCTAAAATAGTGCCTAGTGCATAGTCGATGCTCAGATATTTGTTAACCGAATGGAGAATCAACCTGCCTAAAGGAGGCAGAACGTAAGAAGTTGGGGAGGATTATAAAAATGAATCGCCTCTTTCCCAACACCATTGGTATCTCCTTCCTAAGGGAGGAAGGTTTCCTGCCACATGAGATCATTCCTAATGTATTTACTGCCCCAAATGGGATTCCGGAGGTAGCACAAAGGTCCCAACGAAGAGCATTAGACCCCTTTTCTCTGTGGGTGTGTTTTTTAAATCACGCAGAGATCATTTGTCATTGATAACAGCAAATAGCTCAAACGGGAGCATGGATTTATAGTTCAGCAGGATTAGGGGAAAGATGATTAAAGTAATCCCTTTTATCTTATCAAAAAGAGCTTTAGGGTGACCAGAGTAAAAGCCCCCACACAGAATGTTCAGTTGTACCTGCAGATCCACCCCCCCCCCAACCCCCCACCTCTAAGAGACAAGCACATCCTTGGTATGGTGGACTCTCCACTCATCCAGTGATTGAAACACCGTGCTGGGCGGTAGGGAGAAAGCGCCCATGCAGTATCCTTGCCTGTGGGGACGCCTGGTCCAGTTAGCCCCGTGGTTCAGAGCTTATTCATTAGCCCCATGGTTTAGAGCTTATTCTGAATGCCCCTATTCCCAGGAGTGGTGGGGAAATGGCTGGAAGCATGGGAAGCTGGATGAACAGCTAGGAGTTGCCATTTCCTGGGATGGGGAAGGCAGAAGGACTGAGGTGGGAGTGGAGGAGCATCAGGAGTTCACTTTTGGCTGTGTGGGGTGGAGGTGCTGAGCAAGCAGTAGGACCTAAAATACTGAATTTGGTGAGGCTGGAAGTAAGAGGTAGCCTGTGGTAGCCATTTGGGGAGCACGGGGCAGGGTCTAAGAAATGATGGTTACTTGTGCTACTGAGATTTGGTTGGGTCCTGGGTAGGTGTTACTCCAAGTCACAGGTCCCTACCAGGTGACCAGGTTTCCAGCTCTTGGGGGAGAGAGCTCAAATTAATCCAATGGCTTTTTGTTGGGTTCCTGCTGTGTACAAAGAGAGCTATGGGAGACAGTTTAGAATCAGTGTTAACTACCCTATTAAAACCCTTCAGCGGGATCCTGCTCTTAAGCTAAAGACCAAAACTTGACTCCCAAGGCCCTACCTGAAGGGCTCTTTTGTGCTCACATTTACTGTGCTCTGCCTCTTTCAGTTCCTTCAATATGTCATGCACAGTCCTGTTCCCTTTGCCGGAAGTGCTCCCTTTCCCCCTTGGCTGCTAGTCGTCTTTCCTATTTCATCTTATAGGTGACTTCCTCAAACAGGCCTTCCCTCAGTGCCCAACCACATCTTATGTGTGCTCAGCACAGTTCTCCTTCTGGGGCTCACCCTGCCCTCCGTAGTTTAGTAAGTGATCTTGTAGCTAGTCCTTTAAGGTCTGCCCTTCCCTGCCAGAGGGTATGGATGGCATCTCTCTTGGACACCCCTGGGTTTCTTGGTCCCTGCTCGGTAACCCAACCAGGAGTTGTGTGGATCCAGGCCAGGCTGAGTGGAACAGGCTGTGAGGTGGTGAAGAAACAGAGGGGATCAAGCAGGGACTGGAGCCATCTGCAAAGACCCTTGGAAGAGGGTGGACTTTGGTTAGGCCTGAAACAAAGGGAGGATTGGAAAGCAGAGAGGATAGGCATTTCAGTTGGAGAATCTGTTTCAACAGAGCTGGAAAGAGCCCTGACTTGAAATCAGGAGAACCAGAGTCTCAGCTCATCTCCTGGGTGACCTGGGACAAGTTATATTCCCTCTCTGGACCTTAATCTCCTCTCTGTAAAAGGAGAGACTGGCTTAGCAAGGATTGCAAATAATAGCACCATGACACTATTCCCCAATCTTATCCCCTGGCAGACATCTCTTTTCCCTGAGAGCCTGAATACAGTTTTAGAATTGTTTTCAACACAGTGTTCTAGGCAGTCATTACCAATTGATGGGAGATGGTAATTGAGATAAGCCCTGTTTATCGGGCCTGGCTTGGAAGAGTATCTCTTGGATGAAGTCAGGCTTTGACACTGTCTGATTCAAGGAATGGGTCACAGGAGGACTGAGCAAGGCTCTGACAGAAAGCAGCGGGCTCAGCAGCACCAAATACCATCATCAGAAAAGGCTTGAAGATGTCTTCGTCCTGTGGTGGCAAACTGACCTTTGGGGGCCAGTAGAGAACGTAAAGGAGAGAAATATGCCAGGTGAGTAAACTAGGGAATGGTGAGCAGTGTGGAAAGGGAGACTGCCCTGTCTTAAAGGATTCAAACTCTTTCTCTCCCATTCCACTTCCTCTTCTTCCTCCTCCTCACCGTATAGGTCAAGCAAGAATAGTCTTCAGGCTGAATTGCTCGCCCAGACAGCCAGATGGTGACCTCTGAGTCCTCCTGACTTTATTGGAGAATCTAGACCTGGGAGGGAACTGTGTCGCCTAAGGCCACACTGTGAGCCAGGCCTGTTGATTTCCATTTTATTGCTTTCTACGGCACTGTGGCCTTGAAGCTTGAGACACAGGATAGGGAAGAATGAAAGAGACACAAGAGTGGATTGAGGCTTAGGTTTTCAAAAGATGTCCATTTCATCCTGGGTGCTTATGGCAAGGGAGGTGGGTGGCCTGTTTACTAGTACTGTTAGTAATCACTCATGTGACTTCTTTTATGTACTCACTGGTTTAAACTGCCCAGATCTTCAGAAATGTCACTTTCCACTAGGGAAATTTTCCCTCTCATGATTAAATACACACACCCCTCTTCTTTCCTCAGTATTAATCACCTTCTCCTATAATTGGTACTTAAAATGTCAAAGGAGAAGGAATTAATTAACAGGAGTATCCAGTGCAGCAAGGCATGCTATGCGGCAAGGCTCAGGGACTGATTATAAAAAGCACTTCCTTAAATATTTTGAGCACTTTTGGGAATCAGAAACCTCCCTTCTAATTGAAAGATCCTTAACTACACCCCAAGTCCTGGCTGGTGGCCAGGGGTACAGAGCTGAGTGAAGCAGCGAGTGGAAATCCCGTCTTCGCCACCCTAGGGAGACCTCCCTCCAAACTGGGATAGGTGACAGCAGAGGTCCCGGGCCGAATCTGAGGGAGGAGAAGAGATTCAACACGACTGAGCTCCTGCTGTGTATCGGGAACTTTACCTACGGTGTTTGGTGTTTCACAACCGTTCTGTAGGACCCGTGATGACTATCTCCATTTTACAGATGAGGATACTGAGGCTTAGCGTGGTCGTGAGATCCTCACGTCACGAGGCTACTAATTGAAAGCGCAAAGGATTCAAACTTAAGTCCGATTCTAAAGCTTTGCTTTTTCATGGAATCCTGAAATCCTATTCCCAGCTCGTGTCACCCCAGCCCCAAACTCCCCGCAGGAGTTTTGACAGCTAAGCCGAGAGCCAGGACCCGGGCCTGGGAGGTGGAGCGGGGAGCAGCACAGCGCCCCGCCCCGGCTCCGGTATCGGCCAATGGTAACGCGGCACCCGCAGTCTTCTGTCCAATCAGCCAGAGCTCCCCGCCCACCTCCCCCGCTCCACCTCCCCTCCCCTCCGCTTTCCCTTTGGCTCGACCGAGCTTGACGGAGCGGAAAGTCCCTTCAGCCGGCTCCGGGCCGGCAGCCATTGGAGGAAGGTCTGTTACAGGGCTGCCCAATCAGAGCGTGCACAGAAACGCATCTCGGGCTACGATTGGTTAGTGCGGCGGTTGGCCCCTCGCCCCCGCTCTCCCTCTCTCCCCCCGCCGGGCGGCTCGGAGGCGGGGCAGGTGGGGGCGGGCCCAGGTAGCAGGTTCGGCTGCGCCGGGGCCGCGCGTCGGAGGTAAATATTAAGGCGGTGGGTGTGGGGCGCCGGGCCGGAGTGGGACGCGGGCTGGCGACACTGGGGAAGGGGCGCTGCCCCGCCGCCCGAGGTGAGTGAGTGAGCGGGCTACTGAGGCGGCGAGCAGCGGACGGCTGGGTCCCCTCGGGCGTCCCTCCCCGGCCTCGGGGCGCCTCCAGCCGCCGCCGCGGCCGTCGGGCCCTCGCCGCCGGCCCGTTAGTTTCCCTGGCCCGGAGCCGGCAAGGCCTGCGGGGGTGCTGAGCCCGCTGACGTCAGCCCGGGCTTCCCCACCCCCGGAGCTTCCCCCCCACCTCCCCCGCCGCCCGGGCTTCCTGAGAGGGCTCCCGAAACGTGGGAGCGTGGTCGCCGCCGCCGGGACCTCCGGAAGAGAGAGGACTCGGGTGGGAGCCGCGCAGGAGACCGTCTCCCCCGCCGGCCCCCCCATTTACAGATGCGGAAACTGAGGCGCGGGCCGCTGGCCGGCTCCCGACGGCCTCCGTTGGCCTCGAGAGCCCTGGGCTGTAATATCTCCTCCTTCCTAGCCGAGGGGCGTATCGATCGGTCGGTTTGGGGGTGTTTGTGGCTCCTGTCCAGGAAGAGCAGTCGGGGTTCTGGCCTCGTTAATGGCGTGTTCTGCTTTTTCTTTCAGTTTCCCCCTTTCCAGGGTGAGGAGGATGGTCTTCTACAACAACCTGGAGTTCTTTAGTTGAAAGGTGCGCTCTGTCGAAACGAGGTATTCTTTCCCTTCCTTTTGTTTTTCTTTATAATGTTAACGATCTGTGGGGAAATCGGCAAGTCTTGACAGAAGATAGTGTTCCTGAATTTGTTTCTCAGCTGGGTCCGCTGCCCGGTTATTCATGTACTTGGCATCTTTTCTATTCCACCCTGTGGCATTTGCATGTTTCAGGATGGTTGTCATCTTCCAGCCACCAAGCCTTTCAGTCTCTCAGCTCCCACCATCCCTGCCCCCATCCTCTCCCCGGTCTCCCTGGAAAGTTGGATCCTTAGCTCAGCTAAGGAGCATTCCTTACCTTGCTTTTGAATTCGGGCTAATAGAGATCTTAATAAGATTGTTCTTTTTGCAGTCATTGGCTCCCGGAGAAAAACCCAGGCCTTGAGGGAGGGTGTTCATTCAAGTGTTGGTTTTCTGCACACCCCCTCACGCCCCAAGTAGACTGAATGGCCCTGAGGATTAGGCTGCCAATTCCCCACTGGGTAGTGGGTGGATTTGAACTAGAAGTATTAGGAGAAAATGATTTGCTGGGAATTCTTGTGGAAGTTCGTGTACTGTGCATGTTGATATCACCCAGAACATTCTCTTATGTTCTGCTGCAAAATGTTATAGTATTCCTGTGAAGAAGCCTTCCTGTGGACGGTAACTTTTGTGAAGAGCTGATAAAGCCAGGGCACTATTATGTAAAACAAACATTCAACAGCAGTGATTTCTCATGGTCTGGCATGCCTGAACTGTGATTTTGCTTGACTTACGGAAGTCCTTATCATAAGAAGACAGAAAGGATTAATTATCCTATTCATCAAAAGATGAGTATTTTGTTCCTGATTTCCACACATTCTTCTTAAATTTGTCAAGGTATTTTCATTGGCTACACAGAATTTATAGGCATCACACATGATGTGAAGATCTAGGAAACCAGTTTCAAATGAACCTCAAAACAACTTGTTTTGGTAATGGTGAAATTTGTCTTGTTTCTTCTCCTATGTGTAACAATGCAGTGGTGGTAAACATTAACCATGACTTCATTTATTCTGAGAAGTAGTATATATATATATTTTTTCCTTTTTAACCTGGAAGATACGCTTTTAATCACTTAAAACAATTAGGACGGGGAAATGGAATTTTGGCTTTCACTTTTATCACCTGAGTTAACCAAATCATTCATTCATTTCACACGTACTGAATGCCCTTACATGTCAGACAGTGGTTTGGCACTGGAAATACAAAGATGAAGGATATGAGAGGTTCCAGTTTGGAAGTGTAGCGGCCGGGCTTAACTCTACGGAGACTTTGGGGTTCCTTGTTCTTCCGCCGTGAATATACACGCAGATGCAGGAGCCAGACTCTTTTTTAACTTTATAAATCCCGCTTGTTTTAGGGACGGAATACTTGTGCGCTTGGGACACAGTATGTGAGGAAAGATAAAGCTGACTCTCTTTTCTGGTCATGGAATCTGTTTTTCTGTTTTTAGCTGTTTAGTGGTATAACAACTTGTTCTTTTAGTGAGAGAGATTCTTCCTTAAAATGGTGATTATTCTAGCCATCTAGACGCTTTTGGAAAAAGTCCTGTGTGTCTTCTTTCTTTGATATTCATGCTGACCTCCCTGTCTCTTTGCCGCCTTTATAATTAGGAGCAGAATTTTAGAATTGTAAGTTTTATTCTGATTTAGGTAGTCTTGTGTGGTTTTTAAAACAAGTTGGGATATTTGAGAAGATGCAAAAACGTTCTTGAATTAGACCTATCTTTGTTTTCTCTAGTGAGGTTCTATGAGCAGTATAACCTGATAGCCTGAGAATTAAAAAGACATTGTATTTTCTAGACAACCATTGTCAATTGTATGTAGCTAATGCTGTTCATGTGTACTGTATATTATCTTTTAGAATGTGGTAATTCTGACCTTTAATATTTTTGTATAAAACATATTTTTTGACCCATCTTTTCATTGCATTGATAGGAAACTGATAAATATTTGTGTCTTTCAACCTTCATCTTGGTTTAATGGCTTTATTTTAATACAGTTAAACTCTGATTTGTTCAGAATCCAGACCCTCAACAAGCTCAGATAACCAGATGTATTTTCAAGTCTTTGTGACCCTGAACCATTCCCTCATCTCGAATGTCGTCAAAGGAAAGGCCTTTTCTGTTCAGTATGGTTTAGGGTTAAATATGTCATTTCATTCCACCTCTTTGGTAATTTTCGTTCAGTACTTAGAGTAATGATCAGGATATTCATAATCACTCAATTTTCCAGCCTGAAATAAGTGCAGAGGCATTTAGATGAATCATGTGTGATATATTTACACTCAAAGTGAAGTATACTATTAGAGGCAATTTTAAACCAATTAGACCTGAAAGGTAGTAAGAGAACATAAAGTAGGGCAGTTATCGTATCTTAAATCTGCCATACTTCTCAGCATCTAACACTGTGCTGAGTGCACAAAAATACTAAACAAACTAACAAACCTTGACTGATAAAGAACTCATTGACAATGTCATTTAAATCTTTCCCATATCGTCTTTAGTTTTTATTGCTTGGGGTTCTTAAGACTTAATCTAACTGTTGTGCATATCCCAGTGAAAGAAGAACGTTGTCATTCTATTCATTTCTACAGCGGAGGGAAGTCTCTTTATTAACCTATTTCTGCTGTAATGGCAGTATATTGAGATATTCATGGCCATTAAATTTATTATCTTGTATAGCTCTGGAGTCATAAAGTTCCCCATTCACCTTTCTCGAACTGTCAGTTGCAGTGATGAGAATCAGTGTTTAATACGGTAATTCCAAACTTATTCTTTCTTAATGTGTACTTTCTAAAAGAGGAAAGGCCACAGTCTTTTTATTTTTGGATAATGCTTTTTAAATGTTTTATAAACTTTTGCTCTGGTTCTTCTAGTGGCCTAACACGACCCCTGCTTTTGTTGAGGTGAAGCTCACTCCCACTTGTGCTAACGCCTGTCCGAGCAGAGCTGCTCCTGTGTGTTTACTGTAAACTGTGGTTCTTAATAATGATTGTTAAATTGCCTTCCACCTTTTTTATAATCCAAAGGAATTACATTAAATTTTACTGTGGACTGTCTCTTAAATGATTAGCAAATAACACTTCTGTAATCAAATTCATTTAAAATGGTGTGCTAATGCATTACATACAGTAATTTAATTTTGTCTTGGTAATATTTCATTATCCACTGGTGGGCTTTGTTTTAAATCATGACATGACTTGTTAAGCTGGGGAACCAATGGAGTAGAAATCATGGGCATATAATATTAAGATTTAAGGATGTTCTTAATATTTGAAGGTGTAACTTTTAGGAATTTTAAAAAGTAATTTCTTTTCTAAATAGAATTACCATACTTGAAAAGCAATTTTTGGCCAAAAATATTTAAATACATTTAGAAAGAGAACAAAGCAGCTCCCTTTTTTGGAAATTGCTTTGTGACCATCTCCACCTCCTGGGAGTAACCCAAACAAGTCCATGCGGTAAAACTTCTGCACTTCACTCCTAAAAGACTGTTCAGAGTTTACGTATACCTCTTTAGTGATTGTTGTGTTTTTTTTTTTTTAAACACACAAACATATTTCATCCCCTGGCTTCTCAGAACTGATCAGAAGCCGTAAGGTGGAAAGCAACAAGGCCATAAAATGAGTCAAATGCACCCTGGAGGAAACCACAGAAAATGGCTGATTGCAAGGGAAAATCAGGGACTGTAAATCTATAGAAAGCAGACACAGGAACTCAGAAAGCATAACGTCAAGCCTTTTAACAAAGTCACAAACATCTTTGCGTTTTGAGAATCACATGAGAGCTTATATTCATATTGATAATTCGATGATTCAGAAAATAGTATTTCCTTGTTGACATTTGAGAAGAATTTTAGTCAGAAATAACACATACTTCATTTTGGTACTTTAAAGGAATAGAGCCAGTTTAAGGGTTTAGGTCTCTGTCTGGGTAGCCTTCATGAGGGATTTTGTTTATAATGGTGCCAAGATAGGGGTTTCCACAGGTGTCTTATGTAAGTGGCAAATATAAACTGATTCTCTTCCTGCTGAAGTAGACAGTGCCCTCAAGTGGAATTAAGACAAACACATTATAAAGAAAGGAAAAAAAAGAGAGAGAGAGAAAATCACTTTACACCAGCTCTGCCCCCTGCCTTTACTGGATGTTGCACAGATATTTCAATAATGTTGGTTTAAAGGGATGCCAAACTTTTTATCCTGTCTCGGGTAACTTACATGTCTCATTCTGGGTTGTAGAGGGACAGACCTTTAACAAAAACTCAACCAATTCCAGAGTACTTCATTATCTAATGATGCATTCCATGTGTAGATTTGCCAGATTATTTAATCATTATGTTAAATTATTAAACTTAAAATTTGGTTCTTTAGTTTTAGAAGTACTTATTTCTAAATTCCAAGAATAAAATAGACAAATACGATAGTGCTCTCAACTGCTGCTGTGAAATGGAATGGAAATGGATACCTCTACCTCAAAGAAGGATGGAAGGGCTCCTGGGTGGCTCAGTTGGTTAAGCGTCCGACTTTTGATTTCAGCTCAGGTCGTGATCCCAGAGTCCTGGGATCGAGCCCCACGTCTCTGCTCAGTGGGAAGCCTGCTTCACCCTCTCCCACTCCCCCTGCTTGTGTTCCCTCTCTCACTGTCCCTCTCTCTCTCTGTCTAAATAAATAAATAAATAAATAAATAAATAAATAAAATCTTTTAATAATTAAAAAAATAGCCTTCTCAGCCCTACTTTAAATGATGGTTAAAAATGATACAATTTCATCAAATCAAAATAAGATTTAGTTCATTATCTTAATAATTATCTTACTGAAAAAAAGTTCTTATGTATTTTCTGTCACATGAGTGTGGCCATTTGGTTTCTAAATACAGTTACTTATTCCATCCTTCTTTTTGGGGAGGGGCACAGGGAGAGGGAAAGAGAGAGAGAATCTTAAGCAGGCTCCATGCCTAGTGCAGAGCCCAATGCAGGGCTCGACGACTGAGCCACCCAGGCGCCCCGAGAAGGCTATTTTAATTGTGAAAGATTAGTATTGTATAAATTTTAGGTGAAAATTTGAAACTGAAAAAGAAATAATCTTTTTGTATTCGTTTCTAGGATAACATAGTTAAAATTGTGGTATAAAAATTTTTGTATTTGTTACTGTGTTAAAGTTATATTCCTTGTTACATAGTCCAAGTTTTAGTGGCTACAAAATTGATTTTTTTTTTAAAGATTTTATTTATTTATTTGAGAGAGAGACTGAGAGAGAGAGAGCATGAGGGGGGGAGGGTCGGGAGGGTCAGAGGGAGAAGCAAGACTCCCTGCCGAGCAGGGAGCCCGATGCGGGACTCCATCCAGGGACTCCAGGATCATGACCTGAGCCGAAGGCAGTTGCTTAACCAACTGAGCCACCCAGGCACCCTACAAAATTGATTTTTAAAGACCTCTTTACTATAATCAGATTTATATTATCTGAGATTTTGAGAAATTAGATGATGGCTCTGATTAATATGATTAACATTTGCCTAAGGACAAAATGTACATGATGAAGGAGATGAAACTGGATCAGAGAGCAAATAAATGATCCATTATCAAAATATGGAACACAGATAAATGAATCGTGGTTAAAGTTTCAGAATATGATTGATCATTTTTTTTTTTATAAAGGATGTTTATCATAATAATTATGGTGGGTAACTTTTTACTTAAATGGTGTGTACAGAAATAACAGCCTTTTTGATTTATGTGTGTTTTGCCAAAAAGAGCAACTTATTCATTTAAGTTAGGCAGGATCTGTTAAAAATGCTACTTTTTAAAGTTAAAAATATATATATTTAAAAATGTATATAATGTTATCTGTTACTCGAATTTCATTGCCTTGGAAACAAGCATTATTGTATTGTCTTTGAAGACACTTTACAATTGGATCTCCTTAATTAAAGATGCAAAATTACGGTAGCTACAAGTAATGTGTGTCTTTTAACCTTTCTAGGTACTTTTGGAAGTTTCATTTATGTGTGTGTTTTTACTAATCGAATGAGATCTTAAGAAGTCTTTAATCTTAATTTTAGCTCATGTAGAATAAAGTGTAAAGTTTCTTTTTGCTTGTCCTCCAGGCATTTTGCTTTGCTGTCTTTTTACAGCATGGACACCAAATTGCTAAAAACGTGCTTTGGGACTGCCAGTGAATTTATCTTTTGCGGTTTTACTACAAACTTAGTAGTTCCCTTTTTTTTGAGTTAATGTTTTGGAGTTAATGTCACAATGAGTTCAGGCTTATGGAGCCAAGAAAAAGTTACTTCACCCTACTGGGAAGAGCGGATTTTTTATTTGCTTCTTCAAGAATGCAGTGTTACAGACAAACAAACACAAAAGCTCCTTAAAGTACCAAAGGGGAGTATAGGACAGTATATCCAAGATCGTTCTGTGGGGCACTCGAGGATTCCTTCTGCAAAAGGCAAGAAAAATCAGATTGGATTAAAAATTTTAGAGCAACCACACGCAGTTCTCTTTGTTGATGAAAAGGATGTTGTAGAAATAAATGAAAAGTTCACAGAGTTGCTTTTGGCAATTACCAATTGTGAAGAGAGGTTCAGCCTGTTTAAGAACAGAAACAGACTAAGTAAAGGCCTCCAGATAGATGTGGGCTGCCATGTGAAAGTACAGCTGAGATCTGGGGAAGAAAAATTTCCTGGAGTTGTGCGCTTCAGAGGACCCTTATTAGCAGAGAGGACAGTGTCGGGAATATTCTTTGGAGTAGAATTACTGGTAAGTTTGATAAACTGTTTTAGTGGGCTGTGTGTGTGTGTTTCTGTGTATATTTGTATGCCCACATGTATTTTTTTTCCCCTTTAAATATAACCAAAAAGTTTTTCCAGAAATCTTCTGTAATTTTTAATATTCATAATTCTTAGGATTTACTTTCTAATGATAAATTGAGATGATGCAAAGACGATACACTGAAAACTTTTTAATAAACAACCTACTGTGGTAGGAAATACACATAGATCGTGTAATTATTCAAGGCTTTCAAATCTTAGAAATTTTAACATTGTCTATTTTAAAAATGGGGAACTTTACCAGTTATAACTGAATTACTCACCTCACAAATTGTTAATTATCTTGTGACATTAGCATCTGTAGGTTTCTCAGTTTTTCTTAGCGTGTGCTGTTAAGTAATGTAATGTAGCTCTAAGATTTTAGAAAAGTAAGGTGCAGCGATTTAAACGTGCTTTTGGTCGTCCCTCATAATGTATGTGAAAATTGTCTTGGAATTTGTTTCTACTAAAGAGAGAACCAAGAACTCTGTGATACATTTCCAAAATTAATATTAATTCTCAAGAACTTAAATGTCAGTTACATTTTTACATTCTTGCATATAGGATTTCATGCCTTATTTAGTGATTAAAGTTTTTAAAGCAGTGATTGTAAAACAGTTGGAGATTTGAATCCCAGTTATGCTATTTACTAGCTGGGTTGCCGGCTTACTTAACCAAGCCACTTCCCTAAATCTGCTTCCTCATCTGTAAAATAGTGAAACCAGTACATACCTTGAAGTGTTTCTGTGATAGGCTGATTCAAGAGTTAGCGGGGTGGCTGGCCCATAGTAAGTACTCAGTAAATGGAGCTAATGTTATTGTTATTTTAAAGTGAATTTTTCTTTTTACGGCAAAATTATTGTTCAAATCACAGTGTAGGATCTGGCCAGGCTCTCTCACAGTGGAATTATGATTTTTAATTAATTAATTAATTAATTAATTGTATTTCAGCATCACATACAGCTTCTTTATTCTTTTTTAGACACTTGAAATTCAGTAGCGGCTGCTAATAATAATATTTTTTGTATGTGTCATTTAGAATTTTCCCAGTGATTTCCCTGAAATCCCCAGAGTGGATCTTTTTTCTTCTGGATCATCTTTCTCCATCTCTTTATCTATCAATCATTTTTTTTCCCCTCTCATTTGAAAACTAGGAAGAAGGTCGTGGCCAAGGTTTCACTGACGGGATATATCAAGGGAAACAGCTTTTTCAGTGTGATGAAGACTGTGGAGTATTTGTTGCGTTGGACAAGCTAGAAATCCTAGAAGATGATGACAATGGATTGGAAAGTGATTTTGCAGGTCCAGGGGACACAATGCAGATGGAACTTCCCCCTCTGGAAATAAACTCCAGAGTTTCTTTGAAGCTTGGAGAAACTATAGAGTCTGGCACAGTTATATTCTGTGATGTCTTGCCAGGAAAAGAAAGCTTAGGATATTTTGTTGGTGTGGACATGGTAAGAAACTTTTGGAGTATATTATCTTTATGGGTATATCTGTTTTATAAGCAATTTTAGGTACAAATTAAGCACCCCGAATATTTAAAATGGACTAATTTGGAGTAACTTAAAAACATCTTCTAATTTATCTTTGGTAAAGGAACATTGGTATGGGACAGGAGTCTAGATATAGAGTTGCACTTACTCTTTTTTCCAATTTGAATAAGCTGGAATAATGTTTCAGTCCTTAAATTTCCTCTGTGATAGCTGACCAATAAACAGAAAAATAAAAAAAAACAAAAAAACCCCCACCCAAGTGTGTTATCTGAGGTCTTATTTTTCTTTATCTTGCAAAGGTTGTTTTTTTCCCCCCTAATCTGTGATTCTCTTTTTATGGTATTTTGCAAAATCTTATTGGCTGATCTTATTTTAATGAGTAGTGTAAACATCATTTATGGGAAATACGTGCATAGAGGAAGAGCACATTGCTTTAGAGGAAAAGATGATTAGAGTATCTCCTTATTTCTTTTCATTGTGGTTAAATATATGTAACATAACATTTACCATTTTAACCATTTTTAAGCTTATAGTTGCATGGCATTTAATTTCATTCACACTGTTGTGCAACCATCACCCCTATCTCCAGAGCTTTTCATCATCCCAGACTGGAACAATGTCCACATTAAATGCTAACTCCCATGACTCCTCTCAGCTAGTATTCTGCTGGTAGCCAGCATTCCACTTTCTGTCTCTGTGAATTTACCTTTTCTAGGTACCTCATGTAAGTGGAATCCTACAGTATTTGTCCTTTGTTCATTGTTTTGTGTCATTTTTAATGTTACCTTGCAATCATACTTGTTCATAACGGAAACGTTATAATATGACAAGTTGAATGTTACCTGTGGGCATTAAGGGAGGGAGAAGAAAGAGCCTGAGAACATTTTTATTACAGATTGGCACTATGGACAAGAGTTTGTTAGGTAGAAAGAAGTAACTCATACAGAATTATTAAACACTAGAATGAGTTAGGAGAGACCATGACTAATAGACTCTTGTCTCATGATGGGTTTAGTGATTATTTTTATCTACTCAGGCATACTTTTTGGGAGGGTATGAATGCTCTAGCATCAGTTTATCTTGTGCTTGGAAATTCTAGGAAATTCTATTTGATACCCTTTAGTTCGACAAACATTACTATGTTGTTTAGACAAACATTTACTGAACATTTGCCATGTGAAAAGTTAGAGACTTAGGATCACACTATTCTGTGTGGGTCCCTCAGGATAGTTAATGATAAAGCACACCTTTAATATTTACTTAGAGGAGAGATTGTGAGCTGGTTGGAGGGAGGGTTGGAGAAAAAAAGGCCATTGGCCATTGGGGTTAGTGTCTCTTGCTTTGGCATCTGGGCCTCCTACTTGGTAAAAGCCCTGTAGGCCTTCCCCCTTCTTAGATGGCAGTCCTGAGGATCATCTTGTTTACTCGGGGCAGGCTGCCTAGAGCTTTGCCCCACCAGCTTCTCCCCTGCCTCTGTCTGTCCTTCAGTTGGCCTGTGCAAGTGTATATTCCAAACCCCTGTAGTGTGCTCTTTGAAAAGAAAGTTCTGGCAAATGCAGTATTCTTCATCTGCTTCTGTTTCTGATGACAGCATGTTGTACACATTGGTGTTCAGGGCAGTTGTCTGACTGGCCCATCTTTTAATCTAGCTCGGGGAACAGCACTGTACTACTTGGTGTTACATTGGAATATAAAAGAATTGAATGTAAAAATCTATTTCAGAGGGAATTCTTGCATATCCCTACAATGTCAAAAGAACAATAAAAAATAGATTTGCTATGTATAGAACGGCATAGAGGGGTTCAAATGGAATACTTAAGTTAAGCTCAGGGAGTGTAGGAGTGATTAGAACAAGCTAGGCTTAATTGGGGGCAGATTTCTGGGTGAAACAATGTGTTACTAATAAGTCTTCCTGTGCAAATGGGTATTACCGTATAGACTAGCATCTGTTGTCCAGTAAAGCATGACCAATAGTTTCAATTTCTTGCTCATCTATGAGCTTACTATAACTTGATTATTCTTGGATCTCATTTTTACCAAAACAAAAGCAAAAACCAAGTAAACACAAACAAACCAAAAACTATTACTGTGGCCATTATTTCTGATACATTCTTTTCTCTTTTAGGAAAAATAGTTGAAATTGGCCCGTGTAAAATCTTTTGGAAGATCATTTTCTGGAAAATAGAGATTTTCATACTCATGTTTTATTGAGAAGGGTTTACAACTTTATTCTATTACTTAATTTCTAGGATAATCCTATTGGGAATTGGGATGGCAGATTTGACGGAGTGCAGCTTTGTAGTTTTGCAAGTGTTGAAAGTACAATTCTCTTGCACATCAATGATATCATCCCAGGTATGTTTTCTTTGTGTTTTGTATATTATATATTTTATATAAATATAAGGCAGAGTTTCTAGGCTGTATTTTGTTTTGAGGATGTAAATATAAACTTCAAGATGCACTTTTGGAACTTGACTTTTTATGTTATGGAATTGTTATTAAATAAAATATCCTTTCTTACCCCCAAATGAAGACAACACTTACAGATTTTTATTCCAAAAGTCGGTGAGTGTGGCTTGGCATTTATACGTTATCATTAACTTTTCATCACCTGGTTATTCTAAGTGGGAGGAAAAAGCCCTTTCTGATCATTAGAAGGGTCAGATAATACAAGTGAGAAGCTGGTTTTAAACTAGAAGCCTTTAAGCAGAAGTTGGCCATGTAATGTGATCTGATCTACTGTGGAGAGGATTCTTGCTGGATGCCCTATGAGATTTCTCCCAGTTTTGAGATGCTGGAGATTCTCTCTCTCCCCCCCTGTGCCCTCCTGCTCGTGCTCTCTCTCTCTCACTCTCAAATAAGTAAGTAAATCTTAAACAAACAAACAAAAAACAAAAACCCAAACCATCAAGCAACCTTTTATTTTACCTCAAACATGTGGCACCTAACAGCTGCTGTCAACTAATTAATAAATTCCTATTGATGGAGAAATCAACAGCATCTTCCCCCTGCCTTTAGTAGAATTCCATTTACAGGCTAGTCAGCTGATAGCATGTTAATCATGAACTGACAGGCATTCAGAGGTGGCACTTTTTATTGAGCATTATGCAACTATGAGTAAATGTCAGAAAGCCTACATTCAGTAGCCACCAATGTATGAATCCATGAATTAGATGACTTGTACTTCTTTACATTCCTGACAAATTTATAAGGTCTTAATTATTCCCATTTTGCTGATAAAAAACTGGGGCTTAGCTAGGACTAAGATTGGCTAGGATTCAGTAAGTGGTAGAGCCAGAATTCAGATCCAGACCTGTCTGATTATAAAGCTCTGCTCTTTTTAGTACCTCCTCACCCCACATCCTGTGTGTACACTTCGGATGTGAAGACTTGCATAGAAAAGCATACTTCTCAGCCTCAGATGGATACTTGGGAATATTGTTTCCATGGAGATGTATTTTTTCTCTAATTCTATAAAAGCTGAATTTTCCTATAGCAGGGATCATAACCGAACAAAACGATTTTTCTGCTTCCAGTGTTTTTCCCTTCTTCCTAAATTTGACACAGAACACTTTTGCGTTACCCACAGGTCATTCCAGGTCCTCAGTATCTTTTTTGTAAAAATGAAGGGGCTAATGCTAGATGATCCTTAGGATTCCTACTAGCCTGCGCTGTTTGCCCTTCCTGTTCCCTGTTGGCTTGGCAAGTAATAAATGCTTGTTTCGCTGAGTTGGGAAATGCTTTCTACTTTAGCTTTTAGTTTTACAGCAAGAGGACATTAATTTAATTGGGGGTATGGGATTCAAATAACAGCTTTATTTCGATTTTGCTTTGTAAAAGTCTGACATACTTGGCTTTTCTTGAATTTTAAACTGAACATTCCTATACCTACCACCTAGATTAATAAAATGGACATTTTATTGTACATGTGGTGTATATGGGCCAATTTAGTCCCCCCTCGCCCAGATAGTTACCCAGTTGTCCCAACGTCTTTGATTAAAAAGTTCATTTTTGGGGCGCGTGGGTGGCTCAGTCGGTTAAGCGACTGCCTTTGGCTCAGGTCATGATCCCAGAGTCCTGGGATCGAGCCCCACATTGGGCTCCCTGCTTGGTGGGGAGTCTGCTTCTCCCTCTCTCTGCTCGTGCTTTCTCTCTACTTCTCTCTTTCTCAAATAAATAAAATTTTAAAAAATTTCATCTTTTCCTACTCCTTTGAGATGCCACTTTTACCATACTCAATTCCCACATATACTATCATGTATTTCTGGACTTTCTATTCTGTCTGCTCATGCTTCATTCAGTACCCCGTTGTTTTTAATGATTCTTTATAATATGTTTTTGTATGAGCACTAGTCTTGCTTCATTGTTCTTCTGAATTTTCTGCTATTCCACATTGTCTTCTAAAAGGTTAATAGATACATTTAAGTCTATAATCCACCTGGATTTAATTTTGTGTAGGATGTGAAGTACACATACCCAATTTGATCTACCATGCTTGCTGCGTATAAATCCAGTGTCAACGTACTATACATGGATCTCTTTCTGGGCTCTACTCTTTCCCTACACTAAGACCTTTAGGCCTTCATTATCCTAGCTTGACAAGAAGCCTTCTAGCTGTAAGAGTACATTTCTCCTCTTGTTCTTTTTTCATAGTGAGTGTCTTGGCTGTTGTTGGCCCACGCGTCTTCATTGTCAGTTTAACAACCGGCTTCTCAAATGTTATAGGAGAGTTCCATTGGGATTTTGATTGGAACTGTTGAGTCACTTGAGGAGAACTGACATTTTTATCCTGCTGAAATTTCTAATACATGAACATCGCATTACCTTTCATTTACTTAATCTCTTTTTAGTACAATTGTCTAAGTTTCTCCATTTCTTGCATGCATTCTGATACGTTATAAAGTAAAACGTATTTTCTAATAATTTTTTGTGGTATATAGAAATACAGTCAACTTTAAAAAAACAAGTTGTATTGAAATCTAATTCATATACCATATAATTCCTTCATTTAAGTTGTACCGTTCAGTGTATTTTAGTATATTTACAGATACATGGGGTCATCACTATAATCAGTTGTAGAACATTTCCGTCACCTCACAAAGAAACCCTGTACCTTTTACCTGTCCCTCCACTATCCCTTCCTTCTCCTGAGTCCTAACCGACCACTAATCCACTTTCTGTCTCTGTATGTTTATCTATTCTGGACATTTCATAGAAATAGAATCATGTAGCATGTGGTCTTTTGTGACTGGCTTCCTTCACTTCGCCTAATGTTTTCAAGGTTCATCTGTGTTGTAGCACGTGTCAATACTTTATTCCTTTTTATGCCTGCGTCATATCCCATCGTATGGATGTAACACATTTTGTGTATCCGTTTGTTGCTGGACACTTGAATTCCTTCCATCTTTCGCTATATGCAGCGCTGCTACAGCATTCATATACAAGTTTTGTGTGGATGTTTGCTTTTGTTTTTCTGGGCATATATCTGGGAGTGGAATTGCTGGGTCATTTGGTAACTCTGTGTTTAATCATTTGTGGAACTGTCAGACTGTTTTCCAAAGCAGCTGCACGACTTTACATTCTTACCAGCACCGTGTAAGAGTTCTGACTTCGTCACACCCTTGCCAACATTTATTATTATCTGAGTTTTTGGTTCTACCCATCCTAGTGAGCGTGTTATCTCAGTTGACTTGTGTCTGCTGAGTTTTGTTGCAACAGTCTTACTAAAATCTCATTAAATTCTCAGTTTACCCATACATTACTTTTTCAATAATCAGTCATTATCATCTGCAAATACTAATAGTTTAACTCCTCCTTCCAATCCTTGTGTCTTTTATTTTTAAAACATGGTTTCTTATCTTACTGTCCTAGCTCTAAGAACCTTTTAGTACATACTGAATAGAAGTGGTCATATCAGCCATCTTGGTCTTGTTCCTGCTCTCAAAGGGAGTGCTTTCAGCGTTTCAACTATAAAGTGTGATCTTTGCCCTAGGATTTTATTGTTGCAGCCATCATTTATCAGGTTTGAGAGGTTACCTACTGTTCCCTGTTTTCTGAGAGTTTTATCATGAATGGGTGTTGAAGTCTATCAAACTTTTTTGTCTGTTGACATAATCTTGTATTTCTTTTCTTTTAATCTAATTTCTTAATATTAAATCAGCCTTACATTTCTGATGTAAATCTAACTTCATCATATTCATACATTGCTTGGTCCAGTTTGCTAATCTGCATGTGTTTAAAAAATCTTAAAAACAAATTATAAAAATAGTTTGTCTTTAAATTAAAATTATTTATTTATTTATTTATTTATTTATTTATTTATTTATTTATTAAAGATTTTGTTTATTTATTTGACAGAGAGAGACACAGCGAGAGAGGGACACAAGCAGGGGGGAGTGGGAGAGGGAGAAGCAGGCTTCCGGCAGAGCAGGAAGCCCGATGTGGGGCTCGATCCTAGGACTCTGGGATCATGACCTGAGCCGAAGGCAGACGCTTAACAACTGAGCCACCCAGGTGCCCCTAAAATTTTTTTTTTTTAATAGTGGTAAAGTGCACATAACATTTACCATCTTGAACATTTTTAAGTGTACAGTTCAGTGGCATTAAGCACATTCATCTTGCTACCATTCATCTCTGCAATAGTTTTCATCTTGTAAAACTGAAACCCTACACCCATTCAATAATAACTGCCCAGCCCCCATCCTCAGCCTCTGGCAGCTACTTAATCTACTTTTTGTCTCTATGATTTTGACTGTTCTGAGTACCTCATATAAGTGGGATCATACAGTATTTGCCTTTTTATGACTGGCTTTTTTCATTTTGTGTAATGTCCTCAAGGTTCATCCCTGTTGTTACGTGAGTCAGAATTTCCTTCATTTTCATGCTACATAACAGTCCATTATATATGTATATGCCACATTTGTTTATCTGTTTATCTCTTGAGGGACACTTGAGTTTCTTCCATGTTGTAGTTATTGAGAATAGTGCTGTTCTGAACATGGGTGTAAAAATATCTCTTTGAGATCCTGTCTTCAATTCTTTTGGGGATATACCCAGAAGTGGAATTGCTAGATTATATGGTAAATAGATTTTTAATTTTTTGAGGAACTACCACAAGGTTTTCCACAGTGCCTGAACCATTTTGCATTCCCACCAACAATGCACAAGGTTTTCAGTTTCTCCCCATCTTTGCCAACATTTATTTTGTTTTCCTGATAATGGCCATTTTAATTGGTGTGAGGGTGATATCTCATTGTAATTTTGATTTGCATTTTCTTAGTGATTAGTTATGCTGAGCATCTTTTCTGTATTTATTGGGCATTTGTATATCTTCTGTGCTGATAATGTCTGTTCAAGTCCTTTGCCCATTTTTTAACTTTTTTATTTTTTTGCTGTTGTTTTAGGCATTCTCTATATATTCTGTATATTAATCCATTACCAGATATGTAATTTTAAAGTATTTTCTCCCGTTCTTTGGGTTTCCTTTTTGTTCATAGTATTCTCTTATAATCTTTTTTATTTTGGTGGAATCAGTAGTAATGTTACTACTTTCATTTCTGATTTTAGTAATTTGAGTTTTCTCTCTTTTTCCATCTAGCTAAAGTTTTCTCAATTTTGTTGATGATTTAAAAAATCCAACTTTTGGGGCGCCTGGGTGGCTCAGTCGGTTAAGCGACTGCCTTCGGCTCAGGTCATGATCCTGGAGTCTCGGGATCGAGTCCCACATCGGGCTCCCTGCTCAGCAGGGGGTCTGCTTTTCCCTCTGACCCTCCTCCCTCTCGTGCTCTCTGTCTCTCATTCTCTCTCTCAAATAAATAAATAAAATCTTAAAAAAAAAAAAATCCAACTTTTGAGCTCATTGATTTTTCTCTGTTGTTTATTTTGTATTTTGTTAATCTCTGATCTAATCTTTATTTCCTTCTGCTATTTTGTAAAGGTCTTGTAAACTAGCTTGGTAAAGCTAGTTGTAAAGTTAGGTTGTTGATTTGCGATCTCTCTTGTTTTTCAGTGTAAGCATTTATAGCTATAAATTTCCCTCTTAATACTGCTTTCACTGCATCCCCTAAGTTCTAGGATGTTGTGTTTTTCTTTTCATTTATTTCTAAGAATTTTCTAATTTCCTTGAGATTTCTTTGATTCATTGGTTGTTTAAAAGTGTTGTTTAATTCCCACAGATTTCTGGGTTTTCCGATTTTACTTCTGTTGTTGATAATTTCTTCCTCTTGAGAAGATACTTCATATGATATCTGTCTTTTTAAATCTATTGAGAATTTGTGGCCTAACGTATGGTGTATCCTGAAAAATGTTCCAGGTGAACTTGAGAAGAATGTGTATACTGGTGTTGGGTAGAGTGTTTTGTGTTATGTCTGTTATATCTAGTTGGTTTGTTGTGTTGTTTAGGTCCTCCATTAGCTTATTTCTGTCTGGTTCTATCCATTATTGAGAGTGGGGGATTGAAGTCTCCAACTATTATTGTAGAAATATTTTTCCCTTTAATTCTCTCAGTTTTTACTTCATAGATTTTGCTGATTACTTATTAGGTATGTAAATGTTTATAACTGTTGTATCTTCTTGCTGCATTGAACCTTTCATTAACACGTAAATGTTCTTCTTTGTCTCTTGTAATCTTTTTTGACTTAAAGTCTATTTTGTCTGATATCAGTATAGCCATCACTGCTCTCTTTTGCTTACTATTTGCTTTGGATATCTGTATCTGTCCTTTCATTTTTAATCTCTGTGTCTTTGGATCTAAAGTGAGTCTGTTATAGACAACATATAGTTGGATCATGTGTTTTTTTTTTTTTTAAGATTTTATTTATCTGAGAGAGAGAATGGGAGACAGAGAGCATGAGAGGGGAAGGGTCAGAGGGAGAAGCAGACCACCCCCCCGCTGAGCAAGGAGCCCGATGCGGGACTCGATCCCGGGACTCCAGAATCATGACCTGAGCCGAAGGCAGTTGCTTAACCAACTGAGCCACCCAGGCGCCCCGGATCATGTGTTTTTATCCATTCAAATTTGTCTTTTGATTGGAGAGTTTAATCAGTTTATACTTAAAGTAATTACTGATAAGGAGGAACTTATTTGCATCATTTTGCTATTTGTTTTCTACATGCCTTCTAGTTTTTTTTCACCCTTATTTCCTGCATTACTACTGTCTTTTGTGTTTAGTTGATTTTTGTAGTGAAATGTTCCTTTTTCATTTCTTTTTCTGTATATTATAGCTATTTTCTTTGTGTTCACCACAAGACTATATTTAACATCATAAATTTTTAACACTCAGGTTTAAATTTGTACCAGCTTAACTTCAACAACATACAAATAAACTCTTTTCCTTTACAGCTCTACCTCACTTCTGAAGGACAGTTTTGCCAGATATAGGATTCTTGGTTCACAGTATTTTTCTTTTAGCCCTTTGAATACATTGGCTCACTGTCTACTGGCCTCCAAAGTTTTTGATGAGAAATCTGTATATTTCTTTATTGAGGATTCCTTTTATGCCAAGTTGATTCTCTCTTGCTGCTTTTAAGATTCTGTTTTTTGAAAGTTTGATTCTAATGTGTTGCTGTGGGAGCCTCTTTAATTCATCTTACTTGGTGTTTGTTGAGCATCTTGGATATTTATATTCATTGCTCTCATCAAATTTGGGGTTTTCACTCAGTATTTCTTCAGATAGTCTCTGTTTCTATCTCTCTCCTTTTTGGGATTCCTACGATGTGCATATTGATATGCTTAATGGTGTTCCACAGGTTCCTTAGGTTCTTAATTTGCATTTCCCTGATAATTATTGATGTTGAACACCTTTTCATATCACCTCTTGGCCATTTGTATGTATTTTTTTGAAAACTGTTCAATTCCTCTGCCCATTTTTAAATCATGATGTTAGTTTTTTTGCTGTTAAGTTGTACAAAATCTTACATATTTTGGATATTAACCCCTTAGTAGTTATATTATTTGCAAATATTTTCTCCCATTCTGTAGGTTGCCTTTTTATTTTTTATCAGTTGTTTCCTTTGTGCTCTGCAGAAGCTTTTTAGTTTGGTGTAGTCTCATTTATTTATTTTTGCTTTTGTAGCTTGTGCTTCTTTTGTCCTGTCTGGGAAATTACTGCCAAAATCAATGTCAAGGAGCTTTTCCTTATGTTTTCTTCTAGGAGTTTTACAGTTTCAGGTCTTACACTTAAGTCTTTAATTTATTTCAAGTTCACTTTTGTGGGGGGTGTAAGATAGGGATGCAGTTTTATTCTTCCGTATGTGGTTTTCCAGTTTCCCCATTACCACTTATTGAAGAGACTACCCTTTACTGCACTGAGTATTCTTGGCTCCTTGGCAAATACTAATTGATTGTATATACATGGGTTTATTTCTGGGCTCTCATTTTTGTTCCGTTGGTCTATGTGTTGATATATGTTTGTAGTTTGCAATCAGGAAGTGTAATGCTTATGCCCTTGCTCTTCTTTCTTAGGATTGCTTTGGCTATTCAAAGTCTGTTGTGGAAGTGTTATTTTTTTAATGAATTTTTCCATTTAATCTTTGTTTTTTTTTAAGTTTTTGGCACAACATTCTTAAGCTCTCTTATTTTCTTTTAAATCTCAGCAGTATCTGCAGTTGTGTCCTTGTTTTCATTCAAACAATTGTGTCTCTAGAGGTTTCTTTCATTTATTAAAAAAAAAACACCTTATCTTTTGGCTTTCTTAATCCTTTCTAGACATTTGTTTTCTATTTTAGTAATTTCTGTTTTTTTTTTATTATTTTTTTCTTTGGATTTTTTTTGATTTATTGTTTTTCTTACTACTTTAAACAGTTTATTAATTTTTAGTTTTTCTAGTATAAAGCATCTAAGGCTATAGATTTTATGTACTCATCTACCTACATTCCACAAAATTTATCTAGTTATCTTGTTATTAAATTTGAAGCATTTTGTAATTTAGTTTATGATTTCTTTTTTATGTAACCCCTGAACTATTTTAAAATATGATTTTAAATTCTTAGGTAACTTTTTTGGTCATTATTATTTTTTTAATTCAGTTGCTTTATGGTAAAAGAATAGGGTACCAATCCTTTGACATTTGTTGGGGCTCCTTTATGGCCTAGTACATGATCATTTTACAGAGATGTTCTGTGTGGACTTGAAAAGAATGTGTTTGCTCCAACTGTAGCCTGGATGCATTGCATGCATATTTTATATGTCCCTTAGATCAAGCTAATTTATTATGCTACTCAAATTTTATGTATCATTATTGAGTTTTTAATTGCTAGCTCTATCAGTTACTGAACAAGCTATGTTAAAACTTCCTAACAATGATGGATTTGTTAATTTCCTCTTAATTTTATAAGTGTTTATTTTGAAATAGTTATTTGCTGCATACAAGTTTAGAATTTTTTTTTTTTAAAGATTTTATTTATTTGAGAGCGAGAGAATGAGAGAGCACATGAGAGGGGGGAGGGTCAGAGGGAGAAGCAGGCTCCCCGCTGAGCAGGGAGCCCGATGCGGGACTCGATCCCTGGACTCCAGGATCATGACCTGAGCCGAAGGCAGTCGCTTAACCAACTGAGCCACCCAGGCGCCCCCAAGTTTAGAATTTTTAAGTACCTAGAGTTCGGAATTGTTATATCTTCCAGGTAATTTGAACTATTTATTGTTGTATAGTCTGTCTTTATAGAGAGAGAATGAGAGGGAGAAGAAAAGAGAGGCACTATCTTCATTGCTAGTAATTCTTTTTGCCTTAAATTCTATTTTGTATGCCGTGGATAGGTTTTCTTTTGGTTAGTATTTTCCAGGTATTTCTTTTTTCAATCACTTATGTTTAAGGTATGTCCCTTGTAACAGCATGTAGTGGGATATCTTTTTTTCTTAATCTAGTTTGGCAATTTTTGTACTTTGAAGATTTAATCTATTAATATTTATCATTACTGATATTTGGATTTATTTCTACTGCCTAATTGTTTTCTATTTGTCCTAATTTTCTGCTTTACCCCCACTGTGTTGTTGGATTGAGATGTTTTCTCTCCCTTTCCACATTTCATTTTCCCATTCATTTCACATGCTTTTTTTTTTTTTGAGAGCATTTAATTTAAAACATCTATTCTGATGATCTTTGTCTTTTCATTGTTGTGTAATCTATTAACATTTAGTGTAATTATTGGTATTATTGAGTTTAGAACTATAATTTTATTATCTATTTTTTATTTGTCCCTGTTTTTCTTTCCTCTTACACTCTTTTTCTACCTTTTTTGCAGATTATTTGAAAAATTTTAAGAATTCTATGTTAATCTATTGGCTTTTTAACTGCCTATCATTGTCCTGTTGCTTTTAGTGCCTTCTTCAAGGATTACAGTATATATTCTTAATATTTTAGTGTAGTTAGGATTAATATTGTACAGCTTTATGTAAAATATAGATGCCTTGCCACCATGTAAGTCTTTACCTCTTTGCCATCCTTTATGCTATTGTCATGTATGTTACATCTATGTACATTAAAAACTCACAAGAAAATGTATTTTTTGCTGAAATCATGTATATTTTAAAGAAATTGAAAGATCCGAGTATCCACCTGTTAACGTTTTCCTTCATCCTGAAGAACTTCTTTTGTTGTGTACTGAGGTATGGTTCTTCTAGAAATAAATTTCTCTTAATTTTCTTGTATCTGAAAATGTATCTATTTTGCCTTCATATTTGAAGGATATTTTCAGTGTATATAGAATTTTGGTTTGCTATTTTTTCTTTTCGTTCTGTTTTCCAGTGGTTTTCTAGCATTTTCTAACCTCCATAGTTTCTGGTGAACATCAGCTGTCATTTAAATCATTATCCCTCTGTATGTAATGCAATATGTTGTTTTTCTTTTGGAGCTTTGATGATTTCTCCTTATATTTGGCTTACAACGGTTTAACCAGGACGTCCCTTGCATAGTTTTCTTCATATTTATCCTGTTTGGAGTTTACTGAAGTTCTTGGATTTGTAAATATGTATCTTTTAACAAAGTAGGAAATATTCTGACCATCATTTTTTCAAGTGCTTTCTTTGTCCCTATCAGCCTTCCCTCTTTCTGTGGCTTCAGATGGATATATGTTAGAATTTTTGGTATTGTGCATGCAGTCCTTGAGGCTCTGTTAATTTTTTCATACTTTTATGTATCTGTTCTCCACATAATTTCTACTGTTCTATCTTGAATTTTACTGACTTCCCCTTCTCTTGTCCACATTGTGTTTTTAGGGCTAAAATTCATTCATCCAATGAATTATTTTTTCAGATATTGTCTTTAAGTTTTTAGAAGTATTTTTAAGACATCCATCTTGTTCTGACTCATTTGTTTCTTTAAATAGTTTTTATTTCTCTGGTGAGATATTGCTATCTTCTTCACTTGAGCATATTTTCTTTTTCCTCATTAAGCGTAGTTATAATAGTTCTTTAAAATTCTTCTTCTCTGCCAGTTCCAACATCAAAATAGTCTATGGATTGGTATCCATTGTGGTTTTTTCTTTTGAGAATGGGTCACAATTTTCTTTCTTTTTTTTTTTTTTAAGTATGTTGAGCAATTTTGGATTATATCCTTGTATTGTGCCCTTTTTAAAAATTTTGGGTTTCCTTCATAATCTGCCTGTTGGGTTTTCTTTTTTTTTCTTTTTCTTCTTCACTCTCCAGTGCCTGCAGGTAGTTGTTTTTATGTAATTTGTCAAATTTTAAATCTATTATTTTAGGAGAGGAATTCTGGTGTGAGCTTACTTCATCATTACAGCTTTATTTTTAAATAGATATTTTGGAATGTGGAAAGCATTTATTCAAGAAAAAAGGGAGTTTCTCTGGGTAGGTATGATGAATTTTATTTTATAGTTTTTTCCCCTTATTTTCAAGTTTTTATTTTCAATTCCAGTTAGTTAACTTACAGTGTACTACTAGTTTCAGGTGTAGAATTAAGTGATTCATCATCTCCATACAACACCCAGTGCTCATCACAACAAGTGCTCTCCTTAATAATACCCATCACCCATTTAAGTTTCTGATTGTTTGAAATACAGTATTGTTTCACACTATAACTATTGAATTTTTAAGTTTTTTAAAAAATTGTTTTTAAGCTTTAGTACAAAATGTTTATAAGAAGGTCATTTCATTTCTAAGCCAAGCAGTTTTCAACCTTGGGTGATTTTGACCCCAGGTGTCTGAAGACATTTTTGATCATCACATGTGGGGTGGGAGTACTACTTTGAATCTAGTGGATAGAGACGGGCAAATTCTGTGAATTATGCTACTTTTATAATGTTAACTTGCCGGATGCCTAAGGAGAATCCTTTGTAAAATAAAATTTCTTTCATTATTAAAGTATTCTTACAGGGGTAACCAATTCCGTGCTAATGTTGTTTCTCCAAAATCACATGGATAAATGTAATTTAACTTGTCTTACCAAATCAGAGATATTTGTGGGTTTCATAAAACAGACTCTTAACTGTAAAGAGCAAACTGAGGGTTGCTGGAGGGGAGGTGGGTGGGGGATGGGCTAGATGGGTGGTGGGCATTAAGGAGGGCACTTGTGATGAGCACTGCCTGTTGTGTGGAAGTGGCACATCACTCAGTTTCTACCTGAAACCAATATTACACTATATGTTAACTAACTGGAATTGAAATAAACTCTTGAAACTACACAAAAAGTTTCCAAAGGGTGCTTTTGAAAACTCAAAACCTTAATAGTGTAACCATCCTTTTTACCTACCTTCTTTGAGTTTTGCATTTTACAAGTGAGTATAATTCATTACATTGAGTAAATTGAGAGACTAGGGAGAACACTAGTTTAGTGTTATAATTTGAGAAAGGAAAAGATACCTAAAATATGAAGTTGGCTTCTGTATAATTGATTGTGTTTTTCTTAGTCTGCAGTAGAATAAAGATTTGAAATGCCTCCCCCTCCCCCCCTCCAAATTCTAGAGCTGTATTTCTGTATATTTTTTCCATGTCTCAGTTTGGTTTGAAATGTAAATGATCTTGGTTCTACACTAGCACAAAAAGAAAATGAAAGGAAAAGCTATCATTTCTATTTTTCCTGTAATTTTCCTCTAATTTCCAGAGGAATTCTTTAATACTATTTATCTTCAAAAACATTTACAATTCTGTTTTATTTAAATAGTGATGTAGGATCAAAATAATAAGAATTAGTTACATGAATCTCTTGGGAATCACCTGTCAGGCACACTTTGATCTTCTAGATCAGTGGCTCTCATTGTCATTATTATTGGCTCTCAGAGCAGTGACAAGAAAGGAAAATAGTACTTTTTATTCTCCTTTTAAAGCTTGATTTCATAAACCTTGAATAGAAGATAATTAAGAATGATTCCAGCTTTTATAATGTAATAATACAAGTTATACTTTTTGCCAACAAAATAAAGCTCACAAATAGACTTAAAAAGTAAAGTTGTCTAAATGAAAATTAGTTGCTTTGAATGGGTCTTCGTCTGTATTTCATGTCATCATTAACACCCTTTTTTGGAGAGAAAAAGAGAGTCATAGTGTCTCTTTTAGTTCCTTAGTTTCTTTTTCTTGCCCAATTACCTTCCTTTGTAGGACAAAATTAATATTCCCAGCATTTAAAACTGTTTTGAAGCAGTTCAATGGCTGGTGAGATTAGGGGAGAATTCATCTCCATCAATTCCTTGTTACAGTGGGCTTCTGAGGAGTCCCTTTGACTCCAAGATGCAAGAGTCTTAATCTGTTTCAAAAGTTTTTCTCTCTTCATTTCTGCTTCAAATGTTAAAAACTCTAACATAGCTAATTTGATGTGTTCACGTTCTTAAAGCTGTTGTGCTGGAGCAGATCATTTAGTGCTACCCCTAAATTATACATTTCTGCTTTTCTAGTCCAGCCTGTGTCTTCTTTTTTTAGTGTTGGAGGTTGGGAATGTAACGCTAATTTGGCTTTTTAGATTATTCAGTGCATGCACATTTGCACAGAATTTTAAAAGGCTATGTGAGATCTTTCCCTCCCAACATTGACCCCCAACTGCCTACTTTCCTTCTGTATCCTTCTTCTTTTTTTTAAGTTTTTATTTAAATTTCAGTTAATGTACAGTGTAGTATTAGTTTCAGGTGTACAATTTAGTGATTCAACACTTCCATACATCACCTGGTGCTCATCACAAGTGCTCTCCTTAATCCCCTTCACCTATATCGTCCATCCCCCCACCCCCTCCCCTCTACATCTACAGTTAAGAGTCTGTTTCTTGGTTTGGTTCTTTCTCTCTCTCTCTCTCTTTTTTTTTTTTTCCCTCCCTTTGCTCATTTGTTTTGTTTCTTAAATTCACCACAATCAAGATAGCATACCTATCACCCATAACGATGCCCTTTGTGATTATTTCCTCCCACTTTTGCCTGCCCCATCCCCCCCAAAATCCAGGCAACCACTGATCAATCATCTTTGTATCTGTATACATTTGTCCACATTTTCTGGAATTTTATATATGTGCAGTAACTCAGGATGTACTCTTTTTGTCTGATTTATTTCACTCAGTATAATTCATTTTGACACATTCATGTGTCTTTATTACTGAGAACTATTTCATTCTGTGGTAGTATGTAATTTTATGTATATGTTTTATAAGTATATTGTTTACTATATATTAATATATAGCTTAGGTGTATTATTTAATGTATGTTAATACATTGTAACTATATATTAAATATATTTTATATATATCCTCAATTCTTGCTTATATTTAGTCTTTGACCTGGATTCCTGACCCAGAGCTCCTAAATCCCTTGGAATTTCCTGGGTGATAGGAGTGCCTTCTGTTCTAGTGAGATGACTCTTGGTGGCCTCCTGGATGGGGGCTGGTCACTAGAAAGACCAAGCCATGATTAGAAGCTTGAACTTTCAGCTGCAGTCCCTATCCTCTGCAGAGGGGAGCAGGGAGAGGAGCTGGAAATGGAGTCAGTAATTGATCCTGCCTACCTATTGAAGTCTCCATAAAAATCCCTAAAGTACAGGGTTTGGAGAGCTTTCAGGTTGCTGAACACATGGAGGTGCTGGGAGGGGTTTGCTCCTAGAGACGACACAGAAGCTCTGTGCCCCTTCTCCATACCTCGCCCTAAGTCTCTCTTTATCTGGTTATTAATCTGTATAATTTATTATATCCTTTATAATAAAATGGTAAATGTAAGTGTTGCCCTTAGTTCTGTGAACCAGTCTAGCAAATTATGGAACCCAAGGAGGGGGTCCTGGGAACACTGATTTCTAGCTGGTCAGTCAGTAGTACCACAACCAGGAACTTGTGACTGGTGTCACAATGAGGACAGTCTTTCGGACTGAGCCCTTAACTTGTGGGATTTGCCTCTGATTTTCTCCTGAGTTTTTAAAAGTCAAAATATAATTCACACAGCGGAATATTCACCCCTTTAAAAAATGTACAATTCCATGACGTTAAGAACATTCACAATATTGTGCAGCCATCACTGCTGTCTAGTTCCAGAACTTTTTAATCACCCCAAATGGAAACTCATACTCAGTGCCTGGCAAACACTGATCAGTTAGTTCTCTGTCACTATGATTTGCTTATGGACATATGGACTATATGCTGCTATATGGACATATCATATAAACAGAATAAAAAATATGGCCTTTTTTGTCTGGCTCCTTTCACTTAAGCATAATCTTCTCAGGGTTCATCCATGCTGTAGAATGAATCAGTCCTTGAGTTTTTCTTATGGGTGTACAATATTCCATTATATAGGCATAGTGCATAGTTGACTCTTGAACAACATGGGTTTGAACTGTGTGGGTCCATGGATTTTTTTTTTTAAAGAACAGTAGTATACATGTATTTTTTCTCTTCCTTATTTTCTTAACAATATTTTCCTTTTTCTAACTTACTTCATTGTAACAATACAGCCTATGATACATATAACATACAAAATATGTGTTACATTGTTAACGTTGACTATGTTATTGGTAAGGCTTCTGGTCAACAGTAGGCTATTAGTAACGTTTTGGGGAAGTCAAAGTTAAATGCAGATTTTCAGCTGCATGGCAGTCAATGTACCAAACCCCCCTGGTGTTCAAGGGTGAACTGTATCTTATTTACCCATTCATCAGTTGATGGCCATTTGTATTTCTAATTTTTGATTATTTATGAAAAATGTTGCTATGAACGTACATGTTGTAAGTTTTTGTGTGGACATACTTTTCAGTTCTCTTGGGTTCATGCCTAGGAATAGAATTGCTAGGTCATATGGTAGCTGTATATTTAATCGTTAGTAGAACTGCCAGGCTGTTTTCCAGAGGGGCTGCACATTTTACGTTCCCACCAGCAATATATGAGAATTCTGATTTCTTCACATTCTCCTTTTTCCTTTTATTTTTTTTAAGTTTTATAGTTTTTCATCTTACATTTAACCCCATGGTTCATTTTGAGTTAATTTTTTATGTACAGGTATTTTTCTTTTTCTTTTCTTTTTAATGTCTAATTGTCCCACAACCATTTGTTGAAAAAGACCTCTTCCACTGAATTGCTTTTGTACCTTTGTCAAAAATCAGTTGGGTATATTTGTATGGGCCTATTTTTTGATCATTTTTTTCTTTTGAGAACTTCCTCTAGATCTGCTGGTGACAAATTATTTTAGTTGCCCCTCATCTGAGAATGTCTTGCTTTCCCCTTCATTCCTGAAGGATATTTTCACTGATTATAAGATTCTGGATCAAGAGTTCTTTTCTCTCAGCCCCTGAAAAATACTGTGCTACTTCCTTTGGGCCTCCCTGGTTCCTGATGAGAATCTGCTCTCATTTGAATTGCCTTTTTTTCCTCTCCTAAATGTTTTGTTTTTCTCTGGCTGCTTTCAGGAGTTTCTCTTTGCCTTTAGCTTTCTCAAGTTTAATTATGATGTGTCTTGGCATAGAATTCCTTTGGGTTTATCCTGTTTGGTGTTTGCTCAGCTTCTTGGATTGCTGAGTTTATATCTCTTGCCACATGTGGTCAGTTTCAGCCTTCCTTTCTTTGAGTACTTTCTGAGGCCTGCCTCTTTCTCCTCTCCTTTTATGGAGAAAGCCAAGTCTGGTGCCACCACCTGATAGTGGGTGGGGCCACTCTAATAAATGTTAGATCTTTTGTGAAGTCCCACAGGTCCCCAAGTCTCTCTTTTTCTTTTTTTTCTTTTTTTAAGTCTATTTTCTCTTTGTCGTTCATACTGACTAATTTGTATTGTTCTATATTCAAGTTCACTCATGATTTCCTGCGTTTCCTCCATTTCGCTATTGAGCCCATCCACCGAGCTTTGTATTTGGGTTGTTGTTTTTTTCACTTCTAAGGTTTCCATTTCACTCTTCTTTGTATCTTCCGTTTCTTTGCTGAGACTTTCTATTTCTTTGATGAGGTTTCTGTTTTGTCATTTTTTTCCAAGTGTGTTTCTAATTGCTTATTGAAGCATTTTTATCATGGCTGTTTAAAATCTTTGTCAGGTAATTCTAACCTTTCTTTCGTCTCAATGTTGGCATTTATTGACTGTCTTTTAAAATTCTTCTTGAGGGACGCCTGGGTGGCTCAGTCAGTTAAGTGTCTGCCTTTGGCTCAGGTCATGATCCCGGGGTCCTGGGATCGAGCCCCACATCGGGCTCCCTGCTCAGCGGGGAGCCTGCTTCTCCTTCTCCCTTTGCCATTCCCCCTGGTCATGCTCTCTGGCTCTCTCTATCTCTCTGTCAAATACATAAAATCTTAAAAAAAAATTCTTCTTGGGATCTTACTGGTTCTCAGTATAATGAGTGATTTTTATTTGAAACCTGGACAGTTGGGTATTATGTTTTGAGACTCTAGATCCTACTAGATCTAGAGCCAGCTTTTAGCCAGCTTTCTCTGACACTGCTCTGGCCAGGGAAGAGGAGGGTATATGCCACCTCATTACTGCTGGGTGGAGGCAGAAGTCTGTTCCTCCCTTGGCCTCTGTTGATACCTGAAACGGAAGCTCCTCATTCCTGCTGGGTAGACGTGTGCGTTGGTTTCCAGTGACACTGTGATGAGTGTGGCCTCATTGCTGCTGGGCTGTGGAGAAAGTTCTGACTCTCCACTAGACCTCCTTTGGCCCCACCCCAGCAGGTGGACAGAGACGGAAGTCTAGGCTCTCCATGTGTTCTCCTCTGACACCAAGGGGTGGGAGAACTTGGTTATCAGGTGGTGGCTCCAGGCTTGGCTTTCTCCAATATCATGCAACTGGGGTGTTGGAGTACTTTGTAACACCCTTACACGAGTGGAAGTCTAGGCTCCCCATTTGGCCTTTGTTGGAGTGGGTGGGGCCACTGTTTTTTTCTGTGGTGTTTGCCTGGTGTTGAGTGATTATTATCTAATATTTTTCTGTCTTACTAGGTTTCCTCTTTTCTCATCCTTTGACTAGAGAGAGCTGACTTGTTGGGGCTTTCTTTTGTCTGTACCCATTGGCGTTTCCAGTTTGCTGGCTTCTTCAGTGCTAAGAGGGATACATGAGGGAAGAAGAAAATCCAGAGAATTTTCCACCGTGTTGTTCCTTAGGTCCGGAGCTCCTCACCGGGTCTGCCTTCTCCTCTCCACCTTCCAGGGTCTTCTAATTTCTGTTTTGCATGTTATGTCCAGAATTTTTATTTGTACTTATCAGGAGGAATAGGAAAAGGTATGTCTACTCATCTTTCCAGAAGGGGAAGTTGCACCTGTTGTTGTAAGTTAACAATAATAGATCTTAGGCATCGTTTCATATTAGTATATGAATTGCATACTTAGTCTTTTGTTTAAATTATGCATTGTATTTCATTTTATGAATGTACCATAATTTTTTTAACCAGTTCCCCTACTCTACTGATGGGCATTTAGGTTGTTTTCAGTCTTTTGCTCTTACAAGCAGTGCTTCAGTGAATAACTTCATGTATATGTATCAGTTTGCATGTGGTCCAGTATAGCTAGAAGATAGCTTCCTGTCTTACTATCCATATCTTCTTAGAGAACTGTGTATACATTTGATAGAAGAGTCACTGTTGCCTAAAGGAAATCAGAATATTTCATTTTAGATGGATCTGATTGTGAAAAAGTCACTCCCTGTATGAATGTGTGCTTAGATCTACTTTCCTACAACTTCATGCACTGATTCTAGTTCAGGGCTGGTGATCAAGATAGGACAAATCCAGCTCCTCTTCCTTACAACAATCCTTAGATATTCAAAGCTGGATGTCTTTGGAACCTTCATCTTCTGTTCTCCATCCTAAAAAGTTTGAGTCATTTTAGCCATTGCATGATTTCCAGATACTCTTGAATAAGACCTGGTTTGTTGAAGATGCTTTTTTTACACTTGGGCACCTAGAGGGAAATGGAATACTATAATCAATATGTTGGCTAATGGTTGCTAATGACAAAAAAATTGACCCCAAAATTTTGGGGACAGCCCTGTCACAGTCTGAATTATATTCCCAGAGACCACTGTAATGCCTTCCTTGCATTATGAATGAATGACTGCATCTATAAATCAATAAATTAATAAATACTGAGCTTACTCTTGACTTAAATCCCCAATTTTGTTCATGCATATGTCTGCTTCTGATCTGTGCTTGTACAGTTGATTTGGAGGGCATCAGCTGGACTTTGCCTTTGGCCCTATAAAACTTTATGTCATCAGAGCCATCCAGTCTTCCAACATTTTCAGATCATTGTGGATACTAATTGTGTCCTTGCATGTATTGTTTCTCTCTCTCAACACCATGCCATCTGTACTCATCTGACTACGTAAATGGGATATATTTTGCTCATATTCATACAAAATATTCATAAGATATTTTTTAAAAAGGTAACTTCCTGGAAGTAGAGTTGCCGGGTCAAAGGGTATGTGTATTTACGTTCTGATAGAGAATGCTAAATGGCCTTCCACAGAGATCGATTGTCCGTCCGAATCACCTTTAATTTGACGCACTAGATCTGAGTATGTAACCCTGATGTCATCTGATGGGACCTTCCACTTTTTTTTTTTTCCAACAAGTTTTCATATAAAATAATCTAAAATATAAGGACAGCATTTATTGTGATCAGCCACAATCCTGCCTCATGAAGACATCTTTGTGTAGTGTTATGTATCGTACGTTGGTATCTGGTTTTATAATACCTCATTTTACCCAAGTAAACTTGTATTTTCTCTAGTAGCTTTTTCTGTGGATATTAAACTCTCACTTGGGTCTGAATTATGCTCTTGTGGCTGATGATGTTAAGCAGTACATCAGTTAAGTGATTTTTCTCAATTTAATGGGTCATTCAAATTTCTTATGGTTTGATGGTTATTGTTCACTAGTTTATTGTCATGATTTCAACCCAAGATTCTCCAAGAGATTTTTGTTTTTCTGATTAAATTAACAAGAGTGATGGATGAGCTGCTACTTTATAACTTTTTATTGAATCATAATTGATACAGAATATTATATTAGTTTCAGTTGTACAAGATAGTGATTCAGTGTTTTATACATTACCAAAAAATGATTGCCATGATAGGACTAGTTACCATCTGTCACCCTACAGATTTATTACAATATTATTGGCTCTATTCTCTATGCTATACATTACATCTCTGCGATTTTTTTTTTTTAAATAACTGGAAGTTTGTACCTCTTAATCCCCTTTACCTATTTTGTCTGCCCACTTCCCCTTTCCCCTGGCTATTGCCAGTTTGTTCTCTGTATCTAGGAGTCTGTTTCTCGTTTGTTTTATTTATTTTTTTAGATTCTACATATAAATGAAATCATATAGTATTTTTCTTTCCCTGTCTAACTTCTTTAACTTAGCATAATACTAGGTCTGTTCATGTTGTTGCACATGGGGATTTCATTCTTTTTTATGGCTGAGTAATAGTCCTGTGTGTGTGTGTGTGTGTGTGTGCATGTGTAACACATCTTCTTTATCCATTCATCTGCTGGTGGACACTTAGGTTGCTTCTGTATCTTGGCTATGGGATACATACATACTTTCATCATTTTGAATGTAGTCCTGCTTTGTATATATAATGGATATTCTTCATCTGGTTTCGTTTACTCAACCCAGTCTCTGTGTTGTATATATCAGTAGTTTATTCTTTTTTTTTTATTGCTGTGTAGTGTTCTGCTGTATGAACAGATTACAGTTTGTTTATTTTGCTTAGAATGGATTATTTCAGCTTTTGGTTATTCTGAATGAGATTGCTGTGCACACTTTCGTACATGCCATTTGGTGGACGTATCACACTATCTCTTTTAGTATCTCTTAGGCATAATTGTTTTAATCTCACAAAATTGTCTGCCGGATTGATTCTTTATTTACTTTCCCATACCGTGCTCACTTTGGCAGCATGTCTACTTTCCCATACTTACTTTTCCTGAGATGGTAATCTCCTAAAATTCATTTAAGGTAGAAGGCTTTGGTTTTGGATCATGAACATAGCAGTGACAAAGAAACAGTATTTGGTATGTCATTGCTGGAGGGCAAGTTAGATGTGGCATAGCATTCTGTAGGAATGTCTCTTCCTCAAACTTGGTGTTTGACATTCTCTCAGACCAAGTCTTTGGCAGAAGATAACCACTGTTTACAAGTCCAGTACCGTGTTCCCAGTCTTTGGAGCCTTCCCCTAATCACCCCCAGAACAGCCACCAATGGCTCGTCCATGTGGCCCTCTGTTACTGCCAGCCTCTGTTAAGATCGTTTGCTGCCTTCCTGGTAATCCCACTAACTGTATCATGTATGTAGGATATCACGTGCATGTGCGTATCTTTCGAACATGGACTTACATGTAGCTAGTTACAGTTAATAGTGGGAATTAGCTTTCTTTGGTCAATTTATATGCTATCATTTGGGAACTTTTTTTGCCAGTGACTGAGAAATTTTACCTTCCACAGTAGCTCTCATATACTTGGAGACTTGGAGATACTTGAATGGCATCATCATCAAAGTATTAGTAAATAGCTTTTACTATATCACTTGGTTGAAATCATGGCTATTTAGTATAATTCTTGAATTAAAATAATTTTTCATTTGATCATATTCTGACACATTTAAGATACAGTTTAACACTGAAATCTTTTCTCCCTCCAACCATGATTTATATACATTACCAAGCATGATTTATATATGATTAATTCAGTATTATTTCCTTTTTCTAAAAAAGTGGCCTTTTCCTTATGTTTAAAATGTAAAAATTTTCCTATTTTTTTCTTCCTGTTCTCAAAAATCTACTGTGGGTGCTATTGTTTTTGCTGATATACAGCTTTATCAGGTATGACTCCTGTGTCATGTTGGACTTGACAGATATGTTGTTGAAATTTCCCGGGGAAAATCTTTCCAGATTGACTCTCTACATTTGCTTGATCAGTATTTGTGAATATCTTATAAAAATTGTTGGCCTTTAAGGTATAGAGTGGTCTATCAAAAACAACTTTGCCAAATTTATTACACCTATATTCCAAAAAGAAGTTTTGAGTGTTTTCTTCAAAAATATTGATATTTTTCTCTGGTTTTCTTCACCATTAATCTGTGTATAGTTCTCTGCATTTTTCCTGTTTATACGCGTACATGTTTGTATACTTGTCAGTGTTATTCTTAACATACATGATTTTTCAAACTGCTACATATTTCTGACCAGGTTTTTTCCAGACTGTCTTCCATGAAATACATTGGTCTGAGATGCTAAAGAGAATGGGACAAAAAATATTATAAAATGTTTACTATATCCTTCTTTGAGAGATTCACCATGCACATTAACATATTAAAGGATCTGGTGTTATGCGGTAAAGAAATTTGTTTACCTTTGTTGATCTCAGCATCTTCTAGAAATATTTGAGTGTAGAACACTTCATAACACCCTGGGTGTTGTGGGGATACCCACTGGGGAACTCTTGCAAAAGACTGAGTAGAGTTTTCTCTGTAATGTTTTAACACATCAAGTAATAATTGATTAAAAGTGATTGAATTTTCAAGAAGTTAAAACACTTAGCTGAATTGTATTTGGGTTGTATTTTCTTGTAGAAATTACATTTTGAAATACAGCATTGATTTTTTTTTTTTCCTGTATACTCTCTTTCAGTACTTGTGTCGACCTTTAAACATTCGTAAAACTACAGTAAAAATGCTGCTTTTTTGTAGGAAAGAGGTTTTTCTGGTTGCTGTTATCATGTTTGCTCGATTGCTTCTCTTCTGTAAGAATTTGCTTTGATCCTTAAAAAATATGTTTACTGTTTCAGATAGCGTGACACAGGAAAGGAGGCCTCCCAAACTTGCCTTTATGTCAAGAGGTGTTGGGGACAAAGGTTCATCCAGTCATAATAAACCAAAGGCCACAGGTATGGGTCAGGAGACTACAGTTCTTAGATATTAACATGGTATCTGATTTGCCATAGCACTGAAAGGAGGTTGAAAGTTTTTACTCAGTGTATATGTAGGTTCTCTTCTTCCAAACGTTTTTAGTATTTCACTAAAAATTTTTTATAGATGCTCTTGCTTAAGCCAAGAGTTCCCAACCTTTTTTAGTTGATGAAAAGCTTTCTGTGAAAACCTGTGTCTTTTGTTGGTTTGTATCAGCTGCTTTTTGGAACCCCCTACTTGTAACATTTGTATGTAAAGTTTAGAGTTGCAACTGTACAAAATCACCTTATCTGGATAATGTTAGAGAGGGTAAAGTATATAGAGAGTAATTATGTGGATTTTGCTAACAAAATGTGGCACAAGATAAATTCCAAACTGCTAAGCAAAAATTTTTGTCTCTCTTCCAGAAACTCCCTCACAATGCATGTGGAGTTTTTAGCTTTTTTTCTTTAGCTTCCACATATTTCATAGTTTTAAAGGATGGTGGTTATACAAGCTAAACAGCTCATTTAAAGAACTGTAAGAATGTTTGTTAACTCAGATGTGGGTTAGGAGCAGAATATTTTTTCCTCCGTTATCTGGTGAACAAAACTACTTTGGCTCATTTTAAAGGAAATTGTATTTTAAGAAGTATTTTATGTGACTTTGGACCCTGGGAGACTTATGATTAAATGGGAGACACAAGTAATCATTATTTTTTGTGTTAACTTATGGATCTAGATAGGATAGCTCACACTTGTTATTCTCACTTAAATATAAATAGCCTACAGATTTTCTGAAGACATGTGCATTACTTGTGTTGTAGCAGATCTTAGTTATAAGCATAAAATACAGAGCTATCTGCTTTAAATTGAAAAAAAAAAAACAAAACACCCAGATTTTGTATGGGTTCTAGAAGCGCCCTGCTCTTACCTACAGCGTGTCTTCTTAGTACTGAGGCAGGGTAAGGTCTTGAAATGTCGGTGACAGGACTACACTAACTCTTTCTTACTTTAATTAATATAAAAAAATAATACTGCTTCAGGTTTTCAAAGGCATGAAGAAATGAAGCAAGGAATTTGATGATGAAGAATTCCAAACTGTTTAAATTTTTTAAACTTAATTGGCACACTGATTTATGTATACAACATTTGAAGATAACCTTCTTCTGAAAGAAACCGTTTTAAAATAACAGGTTAAATTTGGGAGCCAACAGGTTCATCACATGAAATTGGGGAATGGTGATGTTGACACTTGGAAATAAGCCATAGAAGGTGAAATAATTTTTAAAAGCAGTTTGTCTTAAAAAAAAAAAAAAAGCAGACTCTTTTTTTAACTTCTTCCTGTTCCCCTCCTATATTGATTCTTGGGTGGAAGAATTTTTTGACATTACCAAAGTGGTTGAAAACGCTAATAAAATACATTGTGTTTGTATACCTCTATTGCTTTCTTAAGCAATTGTTAACGCTGTATGCATGTTAATTTCTCTTAGGGAAAAGCTTTCACACCATATTGACTTTATTTTTAAAAGAAACTTTTCTTGATCCATAGGATCTACCTCAGACCCTGGAAATAGAAACAGATCTGAATTCTTTTATACTTTAAATGGATCTTCTATTGACTCACAACCACAATCCAAATCAAAAAACACATGGTACATTGATGAAGGTAATCTATAATTTTAGTGTCTCTTATAATGATCCTCTCCTTTTAGCTCATCAGGGAAAAAAATAAAGGCTTTTTCACTAGCATATCTCATTTTTGGAAACAGAATGAATAGGCCACTCTTCAGTAATATGACTGAACTAAAATATTTTGTACAATTTGAACTGTACTGCTGTTAAGATTAATACAACATTCAGAAAATGTATTAGTAGCTCGTTTTCTTCCCTTAGCTGATCTTTAGGGTAGATCTCTAGAATCAGTTGAATCATTTAAAGTCTTACCTGTCTGGGTCTTTCTTTACCTCTTTAAAACACTCCCTTTTTACCTTTCTTTGGTTCAGGGACATCATTTTCTTCCGGTTTATTATTTTCTTTGTTCATTCCTTCAGTAAATATTTATTGAGTGCTTACAATGTGCCAGGCACAGAGGTTACAATGGTGAGTGAAAAACAGGGTCCTTGCCCATTCTCACTTCATGATCAAGTTATTAAAATGGACATTAATCAGACCATCACAGAAGCAGATCTAGAATTGCAATCATGGTGAGAACAGTGAAGGCACGTGATGCTGTGAGAGCATATAAAGGTGGATTTTACCTACGGGGACTCGGGGATGTTTCTCTGAGGAAGCAGTGTGAGCTTAAATTTACCAGAGGAGTGCGAGATAACACAAGGAAAGGGACAAAGAACCTTTTAGGCAGGGGGAATAGCATATGTAAAGGCCTCGTGAAAAAATGGAGCTGGTGTTTGCCAAGGACTAAAAAGAGCCAGAGTAGCTTGAACAAAGAGAGACGCATAACATTTTATGAGAAAGGCACACAGGGCCAGGGCATGTGGAACCTGGTGTGCCCTATTTAAAGGAAATGGGAAGCCGCTGAAGGATTTTCAGCAAGGGATGACATGACCAAGTTTGCCTTTTGAAAATCATTCTGGCAGCACCGTGGACAGTGGATTGAAGCAGGGACCGTGTGGCTATGAGGGCACCATTGAAGGTGGTTGCAGGGCCCAGAAATAGATTATAGCAGCTAGGGCGAGACTTGTTGGGGGAAGGGATGGGGAAAGTGGATGGTGTAGGAGATATTTAGGAAGTGACTTGATAAGACTCAGATAGACTGAAAGTGAGAGCTGAGGAAGAAAGAGGTATCAGTGATACTCCAGATTTTCTGGCTTGTATACTTCTGTGATTATAGAGGAAGGTGATGAATTTGATTTTGAATATGTTGAGCTCCAGGGGCCTTTTAAACTTCCCAGAGGTGATTTGTTAAGTAGACAGTTGGATATACAGGTCTGGAGCTTAGAAGAGAGTTAAGAGCTGGAGAAGTAAATTTGCAAGTTGCTCCCACATATTTGGTGATTAAAGTCCTGTGAATAATATCACCTTTGTTGAGAGTGGGGGGCGGGGGATGGAGGGTGAGGGATAAGACCTTAGTGGCTGGGAGACACGGGAGACAGAGAAAAAGCAACCGGAGGGAGGTGAGGAGAACCAGGAGGTTGTTGGGTTAAGAAGCTGGGGAGCTAGCGGACAGCAGTATTGAATGCACCGAGGAGGGCAAGGAAGATGAAGACCACACGATTACCTGCTGGATTTAGCCAACGGGATCCATCGATAACCTCAGTTGGTTATGCTTTCGTGGAGTGAGGACATGGAGACATGAGTCCAGCTGCCTAAAGTGGAAGTTTAGGCATCATCCTGGACTTCTCTCTCATTAGTCACATCCAGTTGTCACCAAGTTTTCTGGAGTTCCTCCTCTTCAGTATTGCTAGAATCTTTCCCGTCGTCTTCATTTCTGCAACACTGCCTTAGTTCAGGTCCTTTGTTGCTGTCTGGTTAGTATAATGGCCTTCCAACCGGTTCGTCTGCCTCAGCCTTGTTCCTTCTGAATTTATTCTGAACAATAATAACCGCCCTCACCGTCATCTTGATCATTGCTACCATCATCACTGTGGCAACTTACTCTGGACAACTTACTGCACGAGGCATTGTGTTACACGCTTTAGATGCATTACTTTGTCCTCATACCAGCTTTATGAGGTAGGTGTTTTTACTTTGTCTCTTGTTACAGTGGTTAAATACCTTGTGCCAATGTTGTACCCCAAGTCTGCTTAACACCAGACCTGCCGCTTTGGATCACTACGCTGTGTTTCTCTTCACATTACTCTGTGGTTGATTTTTCTGAAGCTATATCTGCTCATGTCTCTCCTTTGCTGGATATCGATTAATTTTCTGCTGGCCCTTGAAGATAAAAATCCAGATTCCTTACTTTGGCCTGTTGGACTCTTTTACGGCATGGCTTCTTACTTGTTTCTGTCATTTGTCCTGCATTCTGGCTCTATCCATGCTTGGAGTGGGGCCATTTTGGAACGTGCCATACTTTTCTCTTGGCGCCTGTTGTTCCTCTTGCCTGGAAATCCTTCTTCCTGTTCCTCCCACTCCGTGCTCAGGCTTACTTCTATCCATCTGTTCAATCTCAGCTTGGGTATTATTTTCTCCTTGGAAGCCTTTCCCGTCTCTCCTGGGTTAGGTGAGGTGCCATCATAATTGTTTGTCGCCTGTCTCTTCTGCCAGACTGGAGTTCCAGTTGCCTTGCACAGGGCTTGGCATGGAGTACATTTCGTAATTGTTTGCAAATTAAATCAAAATAAGAATTGAAGAGTACGCTAGAACTCTGTAATGACTTTTTAGTTATATGGATTATTTATATTATACATAAACAAATGTAACAGTCTAAGTCTACTGATACCTCCCTTGGGCTCAGATAGTCCCTTGGGCTTAGATACTCATAGGAAATGATTTGAGTGAGCTCTCTGATTTCGCCTTCTCTGTGCCTTCGTTTCGACTTGGGTAGGATATTGTGAAGATAGGCAGGCATAGGACCTCATCCCCAAGAATTCTTCCTATAGCCATAGAGCAGGGAGCTTCCTTCAGTGATGCTTCTCCAAGAGGGTTCTGTCTCCTGAGAGACTACTTTGGTAGGTTTTGGCCCATATGTTAGCAGTTATCCGCTCTCTCAAAGATCTTGGGAGTGTTGGGGCACCCGGGTGGCTCAGTTGTTAACGTCTGCCTTTGGCTTGGGTCATGATCTCAGGGTCCTGGGATCAAGCCCCACATCAGGCTCCCTGCTCTGTGGGAAGCCTGCTTCTCCCTCTCCCACTCCCCCTGCTTGTGTTCCCTCTCTCTCTGTCAAATAAATAAATAAAATCTTAAAAAAAAAAGAAAAGAAAAGAAAAGATCTTGGGAGTGTTGAGACAGCAAGGGCCTGGCAGGGTCCTTTGGTGAGTCACAGCCCTGCTGGCCTCTGCATGAGCATGGGGACTGTCCATGGTGGTTATGGCGCAGCCCCACTCTCTCCCTCTGTTGTTACTGGTGGCTTTGGGAATGCTTTTCCTATGAGCTTCTTTCTTTCTAAGGAAAGGAAACTAGTAAAACCGTGGGTTTGTCATAACCTAGGTGACATTAATTCTTTAAATTTATGCTATGATTTTATTCTTATACAGTTTCTGTAGTGTGGCAGAATATTTTTAACTTTTTGACTTTAGTCTAATGCTAAGTGTATACTAAGTGTATATAAGAATGTGGGTCCTAAACGGGATATATAAAGTCATGAAATCTATATGGAGTAGGCCTTCATCCTTAAATTAGAAAACAGAAGTAATTTCATTGTAAAGGAACATTTCTTCTCTATAATTAATTTCACTTATATATTTAAAAAGCTTTTTTTCCTACAACATTTGATTCATGTATTCACTTTTTTCTTAAATGTTGAGTATTTTCTTGTGTTAGTGGCTATACCAAGTGCTGTGGATTCAACCATGAAGCCTCATGAAAAACCATGAAAAAGACAAGCAGAATTCCTGTTCTTATGGAGCTTATAGTCTGGTTGGTATGACAGACAGTAAATATGTAGACAGACAAGGTAATAATCAATGGTGCCATGTGCAAGAAAGACATGAACAGGGCATGATAGCATCCGGTGGGAAGCCAGCTACCGTAGAGTGTTGTGGAGAGGTCTCTTTGAGGAAAGGATATTTGGGTTGAGATCTGGATGTTGTGAGTGAACCCGTCAGAGAAAGAGCTTGGGAAGAAGATTCGAGGCAGAGGAGATAGGAAACGCAAAGACCTGAGGGGAGAAAGAGTATGTGAAGAACAGGAAGTAGGCCAGACTGGCTACAGCATGGTAAGCAAGGAAAATAGATATATGAAAGGAATTTGGACAGGTAGGTGGGAGCCAGATCATCCAGGACCTTGTAGATCTTGGTGAGAAATTTAATATTTATTATAAGAACACTGGAAAGCCGTTGGAAGTTTTTAAATAGGGGGATGATAGAAGATCATGGAAGATCTTTAGATTTTAAAAAGGTCTCTCTCAGAGTTGTATGGTGAATAGTTTGGAGAGGGACAAGAAGGTCAGATCAGGAAAGAGACTCATTACAGGGTGAAAGATGATGGTGGCTTGAATTAGGGAGATAATAGGGGTGAAGAGAAGAGGATGAGTTTGACATATATTTTGGAGATAGAACCAAATGCTTTGTGGATTTGGGTTTTGGGCTTGAGGGGTTGAGGGTTTGAGAAAGAAAAGAATAACTTTTAAAATTCCTATGTTAAAGGGGATCTTGGGTGGCTCAGTTGGTTAAGTGTCTGCCTTCGGCTTAGGTCATGATCCCAGGGTCCTGGGATCCAGTCCCGTGTTGGGCTCCCTGCTCTGTGGGGAGTCTGCTTCTCTCTCCCTCTGCCTTCAGCTCCCCTGCTGTGCTCACTCTCTCTGTCAGATAAATAAATTAAGTCTTAAAAAGAATAAAGTTCCTATGTTAAATATCATTACTAAAGAATCTTAAATGGATAAGATAGATAGAATAATAAGGTACAAAGTACAGTGAACACTCATGTAGTCACTACTCACTTTGAGAAAAAAACTATCCTCGTGACCTTTGAAATTCCCTTGGAGGCTCTTCCTAGAATCCTTCCCTTCATGCTCTCCTCTGAGCTCCTGTCATCTTTAATTCAGTGTTTATCATTCTCCTGGTTTTCATGATAGCCTTATAAGTTTGTACGTCTAAACAGTATACTGTTATTTCTGCATGTTTCTGAGCTTCCTATAAAGGAATCAGACTGTATGTATGCTGTAATTTCCCCTCAATATTATGTTCCAAAGATTCATCATAGTAGTAGTGTGATTATAATTTATTTGTTCTCATTGCTGTATAGCATTCCATTCTGTTTCATTCAATTGCTGTGAAATGTCTAAATATACCACAGGATATGTTTCCAATCGACCACTGATGGACATTTGAATTGTTTTTATTTTCCTGCTATTATTAACAGCTCCGCTATTAACATTCTTACACGTGTCTAGACTGTATACTTAGAAATGGATTCACTGGGTCATGTCATATGCACATCTTTCCTTTACTAAATCATGCCACAGTGTTCCCAGAGTAGTTGTACCAGTTTACACTCCCATCAGCATTGTGTAAGGGTATCATTTGCTCTTGACATTTATCTGACCAATAGTTAATGTTCTGAGACCTTGAACTTTTGAAATATCTCACATTGCTTTTGTCTTTTTTTTTTATCTACTTACTAGTGAGAGCAAGAATCTTTTCACTGATGTGTTGGTGATTTGGGTATCTTTTTCTGAGTTGCCTTTCAGGCCCTTGGACCATTTTTTCCTAGGTTTTTTTTTTTTTTTTTGTCTTTTTTATATTGATTTATAGGCTTTTGTTCAATTTTAATCCTTTGTCAGAAATATGTATTATAGGGGCACCTGGGTGGCTCAGTCGGTTAAGCGACTGCCTTCGGCTTGGGTCATGATCTCAGGGTCCTGGGATCTAGCCCCGCATCGGGCTCCCTGCTCGGCGGGAGGCCTGCTTCTCCCTCTCCCACTCCCCCTCCTTGTGTTCCCTCTCTCGCTGTCTCTCTCTCTCTGTCAAATAAATATAAAATCTTAAAAAAAAAAATGGATTAGAAGTGTTTTCTCCTTGTCCGGCTCATATTCTTACTCTTGTTATGATGCCTTTTAATGAATAAGTAGCTCAATTTTAATATCATATTTGTCAGTCTTTTCCTTTATGGCTTGTATACTTATATTCAAAAAATTACTCTCTGGCCTAAAATCACAAAGAACATTCTTGTATATTGTCTTCCAGAAGCTTATAGTCTTGCCTTTCACATTTGTCTTTGAAACACCTGGAAGTGATTTTTGTGTAGAGCATGCAGTACAGCTTCAGTTTAATTTTTTTTTAAAGTTCCGGTAACTGATGATCTCAGTATTATTTATTGAGAAGTTTATTCCCTGCCCTTCCCTCCATGGTCTGCAGTGCCTGCCTGGCATCTGTATTAGTTATCTTAAGGAAATAGCTTTTGGCTTTCTCTTTTTGTATGTTGGTTTTGTCTTAAATTAGTTCCTGTTTTTGTAAATTTATCTGGTTTTGATTCTCTTTGCTGTATGTTTGTCTTCTCTTTCATTAATTCCTGTTGTATTTATTCTTTTCCTCTGGACTGTTTTTTGGGAGGTTAATCTGTTCTTCCAACTTCCTAAGTTGTATTCTGAGTTCATTAATATTCTTTTTTTTCTAAAATAAACTGTATTAAGTCTGTACATTTCCTTTGTAAGTACTAATTTAGTTGTGCTCCACAAGCGTTTGTTGCTTCTTTCTCTTTTTTCTTTATTTTAAAAATTTACATAATCATTTCTTTTTTGGTCCTTTAGTTACTTAGAAGCGTCTTTCTAAATTTTTTGGTATTTTTTGGTCCTGTTTTCTAACTTAATTGTATTATGGACAAAGTAAAACCTATTTAATACCAATCAATAATAGATTTTTTGGTTTGAACAGTTGGGTGCCATTTACTGAGGTAGAAAAATCTGGAGGTGGGAGGAGAATCTAGACCACTGTTTGGAGAGATTAAGTGTGCAGTGCTTACAAGAATCCTTCTAGAGTCAAAATGGGCAGTTGGACTAGGCGTGTATATTAATTTTTAGAGATATGGGCGTATTTAATATTCTTGAATACATTTTTCTAAATAAAAATAATTTTTTATAGTTGCTGAAGACCCTGCAAAATCGCTTACAGAGGTATCTCCAGACTTTGGACACGCTTCACCACCCCTGCAGCCTCCTTCCATGAACTCATTATCCACTGAGAACAGATTTCACTCTTTACCATTCAGTCTGACAAAGATGCCCAATACCAATGGAAGTATTGGCCACAGTCCACTCTCTCTGTCCGTTCAGTCCGTGATGGGAGAGCTAAACAATGCACCTGTCCAGGAGAGTCCACCCTTGGCCATGACTTCTGGGAACTCACATGGTCTGGAAGTGGGCTCTCTGGCTGAAGTTAAAGAGAATCCGCCTTTCTATGGGGTGATCCGTTGGATTGGTCAGCCACCAGGACTCAACGAAGTGCTAGCTGGACTGGAACTGGTAATTTAATTTGACTTAAAAATTGCAGTTCTTCTCTGGAGTTCTGTGTATTTTTTTCCCTATTACGCTTTTTTTGTCAAAATGTTTTGTCAGAAAGGCATCACTAGAGAAAAATTTTATTCCCGTGTCACCCAACTTCTTTGCCACCCATGAAGCATCTGACCCACTTGTTCCTGATGTTAGTTCATCTATGTTCAACTAATGAAAACAGATTTTTAGACTAATGTGTTTAGGCTCATTACATTAAACAGAATACAGTAAGGAAAGCAAATCTGTTATCAGCTTTCTTTTTCTTCCTCAGTCTCCCTCCCCTAGTCAGTTCTAATATTTATATCATCGGTTTTAAGATTAATTGCCATTTTTAGAGATTTTTTGTGATCTTTATTAGAGGGAAAGATTTTCCCTTTGGAGACTAGGAAAGCATAACGTTTGGCCTTTCATGATCTGGAAAGGATAATTTGAGAACATTTAACTTTTATCTATAAAATATATTTCTTAAAAAATTTGTTTGCATGCCAGTGAATGCTACTTTTGGGGAGGGGCAGTTGTTAAAATAAATCGCCTCTGCCCCTTAGTTTCAGTACTTGTGGAAATGGTGTGGGAAAGTTGGTTAACCAGGGAAGGTTTAAGCACACATTCTAGAAGAAAATACATTGAGGACTTCATGTTGGATTAAGGAATTAATTTCTTAAATGATTGGTTGTGGGCTGAAGCACTGGTTAGTCGATCCTTTTTTTTCTGATGGAGTTCTCGGGACAGGCGTGATGAGGGAATTCTGAGAAAGGCTGAGCCAGAAACACATCTTAGCAACCTTCGTTCCTTGTATGCTATGTTGCAAGGTGCAGAGTAACACATACCGAAGCATTTCTTTTTCAGGAAGATGAATGTGCGGGCTGTACGGATGGAACCTTTAGGGGCACTCGGTACTTCACCTGTGCCCTGAAGAAGGCGCTGTTTGTTAAACTGAAGAGCTGCAGGCCCGACTCTAGGTTTGCCTCTCTGCAGCCAGTTTCCAATCAGATTGAACGCTGTAATTCTCTAGGTATTTGGATGCCTTTCGTTTACTTTACCAATCTGGAGTGACTCTGGTTCTGATCTCAGGCCATTTTGCAGTAGGAGGCAGTGACAGCGTTTATACATATTTCTTGCCAATGTTCATCAGCTCGTAAATCAGTAAAAATTGCTACTTGGTGTATAAGAAAGTTACAGTTGTCCCAAGAGGGGACTTTTGAAAAAAATATCAGGAAAAAAAATGAGATTTGGAAAGTGAAAAATAGTGGGACTTATTTTTCTCTTCCTGTTGGTCGCCAGCATTTTTTTAATGTTTTTAAAATATTTGTTTGACAGAGAGAGGGAGAGAGCACAAGCAGGGGGAGCGGCAGGTGGAGGCAGAGGGAGAAGCAGACTCCCAGCTGAGCAGGGAGCCCGATGCGGGGCTCGATCCCAGGACCCTGGGGTCATGACCTGAGCCAAAGGCAGACGTGTAATTGACTGGGCCACCCAGGAGCCCTGGTCGCCAGCATGTAATTTTTAAAAACACAGAGGTGGAAATTGAAAAGTGGCCTTCTTTTGGTGTATCGAGTACACCAATAAACATAGCTTATCAAGGAGTCAGCACTGTTACACGAAGTAGTTTTAGATTGATTCATAGAGGACAGATCCCCTCATCATTCATAACAGGGGACAGTTTCCTGATGCTATATCCCTTTCCAGTTTGGGGTAATAGTTCTGAAGCATCTTGACAGTTAAGCAACTATCAATAGGAAAGCCATCTTTATGAAAAACATTTTTCCTTACAGTTGAAGTAGTGCTGTGGAATTTTTTTGTTTTCTTTTTCGACTTGAAGATGAAACATCTCAGACAAGTTATAAAATATTCGGGGAACAAAATATTTTATTTGGCAGATGCTTTTTATACAGTACTTAATACCCTGAAGTGTTTTTTAAATGGTGGAGGAAGTGAGGTTGAAATGAGCAGTAGCAGTTTTACAAGCCAAGCTGAAGAACAATGAACCCAAACCTACCTTTTACTTAGTTTTAAGTCATGAAACAAATTTTGCCTCAGAATACAAAAATGTATTTTAAAATGAAGAAATATATAGGAGTACATATTGTAATAGTTAAAAAGGGTACTTTGGCATTTTCATTTTTATGTTTGCAGCATTTGGAGGCTACTTGAGTGAAGTAGTAGAAGAAAATACCCCACCCAAAATGGAAAAAGAAGGTTTAGAGATAATGATTGGAAAGAAGAAGGGTATCCAGGGTCATTACAATTCTTGTTATTTAGACTCAACCTTATTCTGGTAAGTTTCAAATTAATGCAATAGGGATACAGTTCCACGGGGGCAGAGGCGTGTGTGCGTGTGTGTGTGTGTGCGCGCGCGCATGCGTGTACATGTTGCATGTGCATGAAAGAAACTGCTAACTGCCTTTGAGTGGCTGGGGAACAGGAAAGAAAGGGAGATTTACATTTCATTATACCCTTTGGAAGCTATTGAACGTGGTCTCGTGCTCATATCCAAAAAAATTACTATAAAAGTAATGCTGTGAGGGAGGAGTAAGACTGATAGTGTTACGGGGGGACAGATATTCTGGGAAATCGTGTGACTGAAGAGAATTAAGAGAGTTTTTTTTAAAGACTTATGTTCCGTAGAAGCACAGTTGCCCTCATATATGTAGTTTATTCCAAAGTTGAACGACTTAACACGGCAAGAAGTTTTACACTGAGATCCAACCAAGTTCGCCGCTAGTTAAGTTGAATGTAACTGACCAGCTGTCTACAGCCATGTTGTAAGAATTAGGAACTCAGTGGGGTGTTAACATTTTAAAAGTGGGGAGGAGAGCAAACGTGGTGGGCCATTCTTTTTGGCAGAATACTTTACATCTCGTGGGTATATAAGGATAAAAACAAGCCCTAAAGAACTGATAAAAGACTTTTTAGATTTCCTGATAAAAATTTGTATTGGCCAAATTTCCTTTTTCTTTGATCCTAGCAAGTCACTGCTGTTAGTCGCTCAAGTGATTTTGGCACAAGTGATTTTGGCATTTAAAAGAAATTTCTCTCTCTGCAAAGGGGTGTGTGGGGAGAGAGGTAGGATATCCGGAGTGGGTTATATACTGTGTATGTGTATGCCTTGGGAAGTAGTTTCAGACATCCTCCTCTGTTGTCTGTCTGTACTTCGACTCAGATTTGTAGGCCCCTTTTCAGCTTTTGCAGAGAAGTTCACTTAATATACTTGAGGCATGTTTTTATCCTTTAACACTGTCAATCAATAGTTTGTTTTCTCAATATTGGTATTTTTAACTTAGAAGGATCTCTAGACCCTGATGATTAAACGATGGGAAACTTAACGGGTGTCTCTGGGACCTGTGTTAACGGAAAGCACTAATTTGTATGTTCCTTGTTCTCCAGACTTTGTGTGTTTTCTCTTCAATTCTCTTTAGTCTCTGTTTCCCAAAAAGTATCATTTTAGTATCTGTTCAGTATCTTTTTAGTATTCTGTTTAGTATCTGTGGTACGTGTACAGCATGAGGAAAAATACTCCTTTTATTTTACAGCTTGTTTGCTTTTAGTTCTGTTCTGGACACTGTGTTACTTAGACCTAAAGAAAAGAATGATGTAGAATATTATAGTGAAACTCAGGAGCTACTGAGGACAGAAATTGTTAATCCTCTGAGAATGTAAGTAGAAGATCTATACTTATTTTGCCTTTAGATGGTGTCCTATTTGCTGTTTTTTGGTCTAGTAATTAATTTATACCTGCTTTCATTTATTAAGGAATGGGTGAAAATTTGTTGATGAAGTATGATTGAACCTTTACTGCCTTTACTTATTTAATTTCTAAATCTGGTTAGGGTGTAGCACATAGCGTATGCCATAAAATGATGAAACCATTTTGGTAGAGTCCAATTTAGTAATTGCAGTAGGTTTAGAAAAGCTGATGTAAGGTACGTGGTACTCTTATCTTCTGTTATAGCTCATTCCAGCAGTTACCTCTAACAGTGATCATTCTCTCTGGTCCAATTGGCATAGTCTGGCTTCTTAAACTTAATTTTATCTGACAAAAAAGGAGCAAAGGAAAATTTTGATTTGTAGAATAGCTAGTATTTAGTACTCTTGTATTAGAAACAGATGAGATGTATTTTATTAACACCTTTGTTGGTTACAGGAATATATTTAGGCCTCCCTGCACATCCTTTAAAAAGTGATGTTTTTGGTCATTTCTTAGTTTATGAATTATAAATACGTCTTTCTTTGATCACAGAAAGCAATTTGTGATGATATAAGCTCAAGTGACGAGACATCTAGTAGAGACATTTCGTAAGTGGTAGTAGTGACGTGTGATAATTTCACATTATAAAATTTAAACTATGAAGAGTTAGCTAAGGCCCTAGACTATGAAAGAAATCTGTTCACTCAGGAATATAGAGAACAAACTATGTAATTTAAAGTCTATATTAATTTGAATCTTGGGACCCTTTTCTTATTTAACAGTTAAAATTTAAAAATAGTCTGATAGAAGATTTTGATGACAAAAATGCAGAAGACTGAATAATAAAGGAGGGCATGCAGAATGGCCTACTGTATAACATGGCTAGGAAAGTAAATTATAATCTCCCTCCTTCTATCTTTTCTTTACATTCTGTAATGAAAATGACTCTAGTTTTCATCCTTTAAGGTAATTACGAGTCTTGATTTTGATATCAGTTATTTTATCTGATGCAAAGTTTTAAGTTTACTGTCCATTTCTTCTCCCAGGTAATTGATAATGGAACAAGACAGATCAAATCCAAAACTCTAGACCACTTCCTTCTCTCCTTCCCAAACATCTTAAGTCCATTAACAGAAATTATTATTATTTGGATACTGTTGTCCAACCAGTTAAGAATCATGATTAACCAGACTCTGTCACCCTGTTCACAGCAAGGCCCTTGGCAGATGCCTTGTTGTGATCAAGATTCCTTGTGTCTGCAGCGTTCCTATCTCCATTATAGCTGACTGGTTTTATCTGTTACTGAAACTTCTGCTTTCTCCGTTTCAAGCTCCTCAAAGGCAGAGTCCCTGTTTTATCACCTTATTCATTTTTATATTCCCAGTGGCTGACAGGTTAGAGTACTGTGTTCAGTGGTGGATGCTCAGTGTATGTTAGTTGCAGAGAGTCAATGAGTGAGTGAATAGTCAGTATACAAAATGGGTATTAGCTTAGCTAGTTTCGACTTGCTCTTGTTAAGCTTGTGATGGCCTCCCAGGTTTCTTCCAAAGGCATTTTTAGCGTTAGAATTTTGTGAGGGATCCCCGTGGAATATACTGAATGTGTCCTGTATTCAGATAAAGATGAGAGACAATGTCATGCACTTGATGACCAGCTTGGTTGCACTTTCAATTTTCAGTTTTTTATCAAGGCCCTTTACCATTCATTCCCTTTGGCAGCTTTTTCAGTGTTTAATATTAAAAGGACTTGCTCTCAAAGTTGTTTTTTTTTTTTTTTTTTTTTTAAGTAAATGCTTTAATTTCTTAAGCAAATAGAATCAGAAGATCAGTCATCGTAATTTAAAAATGCTTTTTCTTAGATTAGTATATGACAGCTATTACTTAGGCATGATAGTGTCTGGGGTAATTCTGATGCTAGATTTTTAATTTGTAAACCTCAAGAAGCAGCCTATAACTGTGATTTTCAAAATAATTGTCTAGCTAAGAATTTATGTATGACATACTGGAATTATATAAGAACTGTGTGATTATCAAAATGGGTTATACTAATTTGATATATATGCCAGTATTAATTGTTTTTTACTAATGTAGATACGGATATGTGTGTGCAACAAAGATTATGAAGCTGAGGAAAATACTTGAAAAAGTTGAGGCTGCATCAGGATTTACCTCTGAAGAAAAAGGTGGCTCTTAATTTATAGGATATGCATTAAAAATAATTTGAAAGCACATGCTAAATTATTGGCAGAAATGCGTGTCTGTGTAGTTTTGGGGGTTTTATTTTAAACTAGAAATTCCTTTCTGTGTGATGTACAATTTTTTTTAAGTTCTTTTTTTAAGCTTTTATTTAAATTCCAGTTAACACACAGTGTAATATTAGTTTCTGTGTAACAGACCGTTTTGCCCCCTTTTTGTAAATACTTTCTTCTAAAAGTGAGTGATATATGGGAAAATGAATCCCTTTGAGAAGCTGCCTAGTTGTAGTACTTTAAGTTAATAAATAGTTTTTGTCTTTCCTTACAGCAATGGTATTCATCATTGTTTCCCTTTAGGGGTGAAGGGTTGCATTGGGTTCATCCCCATTTTTCCAGTTAGCTTTCCTTGTTATAAAGGGACTAACATGGCAAACTAGAATTAAGTTTATGGTCAGAGACCATGTTTTAATCTATTCTTAGCTAATGGATTTCCTTAGAGATTCAGCTCCTGACTGTGAACATGTTAGCAGCATACTGTAAGCAGCTATGATGTTTAGAGACTTGGTAATTATTCAAATAACAGGAAACAACAAGATTATATTTCCAGTTTTATTCTGCTTAACCCCCCAGAAGAAATTAAAATTATTTCATTATACATGAATTTACTATACCTTTTCACACACAGTAAAGTTATAACAAAATTGGACTGTCCTACTTTGTCATAACTATTAAATATCCTTTATAGTTTTCATTAGGCAGGAAAACTTGAGAACTATGCTTTTAATTGAAAAAGTATCAGTTATGAAAGTGAATTTAGAATCAGAATATAACTATTATAAAAAAATAGAATGATTTAAAAATTTCATCTATGACTTATTTTTTTATTTTCTCCTAGATCCTGAAGAATTCTTGAATATCCTGTTTCATCATATTTTAAGGGTAGAGCCGTTGTTAAAAATAAGGTAACTTTTAAATTGTTACAGAAGCATTGGAAAAAATAGGCGATCTTCATTTTCTCTGCCATCATTCCAAAAAAATGATTTCTTTAGTGATTATTTAATATTGTATTTGTTTAGGAATCTTAATATGCTAGGTTTCTATGATGCAAATTTAACCATTTAATTATGTAATTAATTAGTTTAATTGTTCTCCCCATAGTATCATAGTTAACTGGAAGAGTGAATCCAGTGTAAATTTGTGCTTTTAATTTTAACCATAGTAATAAATATTATTGCAAATCATTTTCTTATAAAACTGTATATAAATATTTTTATAATTTAATTAATGAAAGATCCTAAAGGAAATCAAGATTTTAAGAGAATCTTATTCTTGGAGCGCCTGTGTGGCTCAGTCAGTTGAGCATCCAGTTCTTGATTTCAGCTCAGGTGATGATCTCAGGGTCCTGGGATGGAGCCCCACGTCTGGCTCTGTACTCAGTGGGGAATCTACCTGAGATTCTCTCCGTCTGCCCCTGCACCCGCTCATGCTTGCACTCTCTCTTTCTCTAAAGTGGATAGATTAATCTTAAAAAAAAAAAGAGAGAATCTTATTCTAACCCAGTCAAATACCATGAGAATGCTGTTTTTGATGATCCATCACTCAGAATTAGTTTAGCCTCATATTAGCTCTTTTGTTCCCAGTTTTGTAACTTAGCCTTTTTTTCTCCTCCATCTTGAATGAAAGTCTTGAATCTGATGCACTGAAGTTCTTAGTGAGATATTCTAAATGGATGAACTTTCCAGGTGGTTTAATGATCACAGTCTAAGTGCTGGACCCTTTTATACTTTAGCTTGGGTTCCTCTGTTGAAAATCTTGCTGATTTACTATTACTTCCCTAAGCTGGTCACGTACAAATACTCTTACTCGTCTTTGTGTCGTAAGTGATGTTGTTTGATGCCAGTGTTGAATCCTTCTGGAAGGGAAAGGAGGACAGTACCACAATTACAGTTTGATACTGTTTTGGAAGTTTTATCTAATGAAATAAGACATAATACATAAACATCAAGAATACATATTTATTCTCTATTCAGAGATGGTAATAGCTATATGAACATCTAGAAAATCGTAGAGAATTGTTCAGAAACTACTGGAAGTAACACAAGAATTTGTAATTTGGCCATGTAGACAATAATCATGGAGAAATCAATAGCATTTCTATATACCTTCTAGCAGATATGAAAAGGGAATGCTTTCATACTTCATGAAAGTATAAAATGCCAAGAAATCAATTTTATTGAGATGGGTTTTTTTAAAAAGACTTGCCCAGAGCTCAAAGGTGAGTTAATTAATTAGTGAGAAAGATTGTGTTCCAGTTAAGAATAGTAAGTTACTTAGAGATGTTAATTTTTTACAGAATGATTTGTACATAAACAGGATCTTAACTTTTTTTTTTTGAACTCAGTAAAGTGATTTTAGAGTTCTTTACAGGATGAAATGGGTGAAAACATTGAAGTTTGAGGTTTTTTTTTTTTTTTAAGAGCTCTATTATAAGCTGTAAGGCAAAGCACTAGACATTAAACAGTGTGATACTATATAAAAGTGGACCAATAGACCTGAATAGAAAGCTCAAAAATAGAATCTCAGTATCTTACAAGTCAGCTTTCAGACACAAATGAGGAAAGAAAGCTGTGTTTAATACATGATGTAGGAAATCTAACAGGCAATTTGGGAGAAAAAAAGTTACTTTTGTTTTCCTCTGGAAGAGCTATATTTCAGATGATTAAAACAATTGTCTTTTTTTTTTCCCCCATAGCCCAACACCCTTTGTGAATGTCATAGACTCTCAGTAATAACAAAGATGAAAACAGCTGTGATTCTCGGGGGGTGAAGAGGGCTGGATACATGTAAGAGTGCATCTCGGTGCTTGAAGGGCTTGTGGGGTTTGGATAGGGCCTTGGGAAGTTCCGCCACCCCTCAAAGGGGTCACTGTTCCCCTCCCCTTTCAGTGGCCTCTTCATATGGGGAGTCACTCGTTTAAAGATTGTAAGAAGATATAAAAAGATACTTCAAACGTTAGCTTTTCTGTCCCAAGTGTCATTCTTCACCTGCACGAGCCTTTCTTTCTGAGGGAGAGTCCGCTGATGTAACAACTAGGAAGAGGAGTACCGTAAACTCTAAAATAGTGGAACAATCTGAGAGACTGCACAGAAGTCTTACAGGACTGACGAGACAAAGGACTTTAGCCACCTAGGAGGATAAATGGCGGATTAGATAACAAACAAAATCAAATAAACAAAAACAGAATTCCCAGAAATAGAGATTAAAAATGTCTATCTCTGTATATATGCTTTATGGCTGGGAGGGGATGCGTCACTGGATGCAGTATGTATTGCTGAAGAGAGAATTGCTCATTTGGATGATAGATCTGAAGAAAGTACCTGGAATGTAGCCCCAAGGGAAAGAAGTTGGAAAACGAGAGAGGATAAGAGACGTGGAAGACAGATTCTAAGTGCAGTTCTAGGAGACACTGGAGAGAATGGGGAAGAAGCAATAATTTTGATAGATAACAGCTGAATATTTTCCAGAATTTTTGGCAGACTTAAGTTCTAAGAAGAAAGGTGCACAGGATTCCTGAGCAGGAAGAACCAGGACTAAATCACCTAACTCAGAGACTTACTACAGAATATACTTTAGAAAGACAAAGCTGAATTTAGAACAAAGGAGTAGTATGCTAGAAACAAGGAAGAATCAAGGTCATAAATATAGGTAAATTAAGCCTTCATACTCAAAAAACAACAATAACAAGAGTACTGGTAATGATGACTCGTGTGGGGTGTTAAAGAGAAGGTAAAACTGAAGTCATAGCCACTTGTAAGAGAGGATAGCGCACAGAGGCAAAGAAAAATTCCAAGAAACAGAATAAAATTGGCAATCAAGGGCGCCTGGGTGGCTCAGTTGTTTAAGCGACTGCCTTCGGCTCAGGTCATGATCCTGGAGTCCAGGGATCGAGTCCCGCATCGGACTCCCTGCTCAGCGGGGAGTCTGCTTCTCCCTCTGATCCTCCCCCTCTCATGCTCTCTGTCTCACATTCTCTCTCTCAGATAAATAAATTAAAAAAAAAAAATTGGCAATCAAGAAGCAAAGATACAGGGCAGTTTCAGGTTGAATTACTGAATACTTCTCGTTATAGAACATGGTCTGGGTATTCTTATTACATGGATATATTCTATTCCACAGTGCTAGATAGCCCAGAATCTAAAGAATTTTGTTTTTATCTTCTCCATAGATATATGTTTTCTTTTAAGGTTAATGCAACATTTGTACCCTTGTGCTTTTAGATTTTCTTAGTGGAAAACGGCAATCTAAATTGTACGGTTCTGTGCCATCCCACCAGCTTTGTTGTAATTCTTGTGTCTGTGTGCCTTAATGACCCGCTTATTACTTTAGGGTTTTGGCCTTCTAAAACTGTGGTAATGAGATTTGAGTGCTTGTTTTTTTTTCTCCCCCAGCCCCCTCCCAGGCTCCTAATCCATCTGCCTCAATATCGCAAAGCTGTTGGTCTTCATCCTCATTTCTGGTTCCCTTCTCTCGATGCCTGCTCTTGGGTTCCCATCAACCACGATTCCCCTTCTCCCCTCACCATTATTATGTCTAATTGTTGCAACTACTGACCTCGACCACTTTATGCTTTCTTAGTTTCCTGTCCTATTTTTTTTTTCCCTGTTACCTGTAAGTTAAATTTTTTTGTGCTTTTGGCTTTCACAGAAAAATGCTGGTCTTTTATAAAGTCATCAACAACCAAGTAAAATATTATTGATAGAGCATAACCTTCAGGTTTTTTGGTTATCATTTGTTTTTATTTGTTGTGGGTTCTCATGAATCTCCTGGCTTTGTTAACAAGTAAGTTTTATTTATTTCAGGACATAAGTTGCTTGGAAAGCTGAGGGCTTTGAAGGTTGGTCTCTGAACAGCTGTTTCATTATGGAAACTATGTTAATAAGTTTCTATAAAAATCTTGAAATCTAGCTATAAAAATAGGTTGATTCTGTACCCAGAAATTCTGCTGGGAAGGTAAATAGTACACATAAAGATTATTAATCCTTTTGGTAGAGTTAGTTTTTTAAAGATTAATGGCATTCTATAGTAAAATATTTAGTTAGTTAATTTAAGATTTTATTTATTTAAAGAGGAGAGGGAGAGCATGTGTGAGCGGGGGAAGGGGCAGGGAGAGGGAGAGAGATCTCAAGCAGACCACGCTGAGTGCCGATCCCGACATGGGGCTTGATCTCCCAACCCTGAGACCATGACCCAAGCCGAAATCAGGAGTTGGACTCCCAACGGACTGAGCCACCCAGGGGCCCCTGTTGTAAAATATTTGAAAGGGAAAATGTATAATATATTGGTAACACTGTGACAGGCATATAGTAGGAGCTTACTTGGTATTTGTTGAATAAATGAGTGACCACCTAAAGAGATAGCATGCTTTCGTGGAGAGAATAGTCAGTGGTTGATAGGACACCTGGTTTCTACACATGGCTCTGCTTTAAGTTGCCGGGAAGCGATGATTATTCTTTCCTAGAACTCAGGGCCTTCATTTTAGAAGTGAAGCGTTGAGTCTGGAAGGTCTCTAAGGGTCTGTCCCATTCAGAGACATAAGAATTTATTTTCCTGTTTAAAGCATTAAATGCCTTTTAGATTTTAAACAATCAATAGTTTAATGGATTGCTGATTAAAAATCCTTTTTAGATTTAGACAGTTAAGTTGAACCAAGTAATTTTAGCTTCCGGTTGTTACTGTTCACACAGTGCTTCTCGACTGCAGATGTTATTCCATTATTTTTCTGCTGATCCCTAAGGGGACTTTTGGATATGAAAACTAAAATAAGAACTCATTGTTAAGGTTTTATGCAAAGTACATTTAATTAATTAATCTGCATTATTGTTTTTCACCTGTTCTGATGACCCAGGGGCACCGTCAATGCCGTAGGTTTTTCTGGCCTCAAATACTGCTGGGACAGCTTCACGTCCTGACTTAAGCATTTTGGAGAAAAATGATGTTTCTTTCTGCATGTTTTTAGATCAGCAGGTCAAAAAGTACAAGATTGTTACTTCTATCAAATTTTTATGGAAAAAAATGAGAAAGTTGGAGTTCCTACAATTCAGCAGTTATTGGAATGGTCTTTTATCAACAGTAACCTGAAATTTGCAGAGGTTAGTGATTATTATATTTTATGTGACATTCCTTAGTAATCTTGAGACTACTACTAGATTTAATAACTGTTAATTTTACCCCACTGAGAACATAGTAACTGTTAACAAAACACAAATTAAGAAAAAAAAAAAAAGTTCAGTGTTTCAGTTGTGTCCTTGCAGAAAATGCCTTAGAATTAAGATTAGACTTTCTGGATTTTCGGTGCAAAAGAAAATATAAAGCTAATTTGTAACTTGAAAACTTTTAAGTAGTATTTGAAGCAAAAGGAAGAATTGTGTTTTTTTTTAAACTGTCATTTTACCCAGTTTAACATTTTATCTAAGCATATTAGCCAAACATATCAAAAAAGAATGTTTACTTTTCCTTCAACAAGAGACAAAATAAATTCACTTCTATTGGTTTGTTAGTGAACAAGTGATAGGAATTATTTTTCTTTTATTGTTTACTGTGTTTTCATGATCTTAGTGGTACGTGCTTGTGGTTTATTTTTATTGAATTTATTTCTGAAAGAATGTTCTGGTAAAGCTTTTAATGGCTACAGTTATTTGTTGAAATAGAAGGAATGGTGTCCTTCAGTGACCACAGTTTCTTTATTATACTTGCCAAAACAATCTTTCTAAAATGTTTGTTTTAAATATAAACCCACAGTGGAGTGTTACTCTAGATTGTCATCGTATTGTTAGAGACCCAGGGTTGTTGACCTGCCTGACCTCTGGGTGTCCAGGAAATGGATCCTGGACCACTTGAAAACTTGTGGCTCATTGGTTCTCCCCGCTCTGCATTCACGCTCGGATCCTGCATACAGGCCGTTGGTATTATAGCAGAACCTCTGCTTGGCATGGTGACCATGACTGCTTCGGTTTCATAGGGAGAATTTTGTTCAGCACTTTGATTCTAAAAATACATGTATCTTGTTTTTAGGCACCATCATGTCTGATTATTCAGATGCCTCGATTTGGAAAAGACTTTAAACTGTTTAAAAAAATTTTTCCTTCTCTGGAGTTAAATATAACAGATTTACTTGAAGATAGTAAGTATAAGATTTTTGTTTGTTTTGTTTATTTTTCACAAATAGGCCAGTCTCATTAATTATGAGTCAGAGTCTAACAGGATACGGTTCTTCCAAAAAGCAATTCAGGATCTGAAGAGCCTGAAATACTAAGCTAGTACTTTCAGTTTTAGGTATTCTGAGAAAATAATCAGAGATGCAAATAAATATTCTATATACAGATGTATTTATTGTCACATGATTAAGAAATCAGGAACAATCTATTTGAGAGAAGAGTAGTTAAATGAATTATGGTGTATCTGTACAATGGAACTACTGCCATTGAAATTCATGTTTGTGAAGGTAGTTTTAATGTAATGTGAAGTGAAAAGGTAAGTTGGTTCTTTCTATAAGAGGACCCCCCGCCCAATGCACACGCACAAATGCACACACAGGGTTACATAAATCTGCAGATATAAAATTATTGGAGAAAATTCACAATAGTGTTGACAGTGGTTATCCCTTGCCAACTGAAATTGTAGATGCTTACAGTTTTCTTCTTTATATTTTTTTCATTCTTTGAATTGTCATCAGTAGACGTTTCATAATTGTGTAAAAACACTCTAGAATACACTGTTTTTAAAAAATTGTCACTTGGGGCGCCTGGGTGGCTCACTTGGTTAAATGTCTGCCTTCAGCTCAGTCATGATCCCAGGTTCCTGGGATCGAGCGCCAAGCCCCGAGTCAGGCTCCCTGCCCAGCGGGAAGCCTGCTTCTCCCTCTCCCTCTCCCTGCCCCCTGCTCGTGCTCTCTCTCGCTTGCACTCTCTCTCTCTCAAATAAATCTTAAAAAGAAAAAAAACAACCTGTCACTTGATCATAGAAAATGTCTTTTCAAAGATATCCCGAGTCCAAGGAAATATAACATTTATGGGGACAGGGAGGGGTGGACTTGTTGATGCTAAGTCCTCAATAAAGCTTACCTTTTCCTTTTAATTTGTTTAATGGAAGAACACATGTTTAAAGGCCCCATAACCTGTCTCCCACCCCTACCGTTTTAGCCCCCAGGCAGTGCCGGATATGCGGGGGACTCGCCATGTACGAGTGTAGAGAGTGTTATGATGACCTTGACATCTCCGCTGGAAACATCAAGCAGTTTTGTAAAACCTGCAACACTCAAGTAAGTGTGACGTCACTTAATGGATGTTCTCTCCTGAAATAGGAAATTATTTGTAGTTGGAGTTGGAAACATTTTGGAAACCTTTCAAAACCATTATTAACTTGAATTGATAATCAAATGGTATTGCTCATGCGTCTTCTGTTTCGTCGGTGGACTGTTGAGAAGTACTTGGTTGCTGTTGATCGGGTTGAATTGAGTTAGAGTAAGTGGGGCCCATTTGCAGGAAACACTTGAGTTTGGCTCACGAGTGACATTCCCTTCATGCTCCGTTTCAGGTCCACCTTCATCCCAAGAGACTGAACCATAAATATAACCCGGTGTCACTTCCCAAAGATTTACCTGACTGGGACTGGAGGCACGGCTGCATCCCCTGCCAGAAGATGGAATTGTTTGCTGTTCTCTGCATAGAAACAAGTCACTATGTCGCTTTTGTGAAGTATGGGAAGGATGACTCTGCCTGGCTCTTCTTTGACAGCATGGCGGATCGGGATGGTATTTTGTTTTGCTTTGTTTTTTTAAAGATTTTATTTATTTATTTGAGAGAGAGGGGGAGAGAGAGAGAGAGCACCAGCGGAGGGAGGGGCAGAGCGAGAAGGAGAAGCAGACCCCCTGATGATCAGGGAACCCGATGCGGGGCTCGATCCCATGACGCTGGGATCATGACCTGAGCTGAAGGCAGATGCTTCACCAACTGAGCCACCCAGGTGCCCCCGGGATGGTTTTAAGAACTTTTCTTCTACGTGTGGCACCGTTTTAGTTTGCAGTGGGATAGTTCATAGCGGATAGTCTGTTCTGAGTCATAGAGTAGTGTATGTGGAAAGCCTCTCAGGAGTATTTTGGTGACATAGTCTTTATATCTTGAAATGCATATGCAGCCCTGTTACTAAATTAAGGAACAGTATCATTGTGATATTTTGACACACGTGGTTTTTATTAAAAGAAGGATCCTAAAATTCTTATTTTAGGGCTGAGAAGTTTTTGTTTCAGCTTCGTCGTCTTTTACTCTCAGGCCCCTCTCCGTTTCGCTACAAGCCGTAGTCACCATTCATGAAGCGCCTACGCGCCGAGCTCTCTGGGAAGTACGTTGAGTCATTGTCCCGAAATCCCTGCAAGATGGGGGACTACTCCTCTTTTCCTGTTATTAAAACTGAAGTTAAGGTGCCTGAGGTCACATAGCTTGTATTTAACTCCATCTTTCTGACCTCATTGCTTCTGTCTTTTATACTACGCACGACATTGTCTTCTAAATGATGAAGCAAAGAATAGAAACAAATATCTTCTTTGGAAAAATAAGCCTATTCTGCGTGTAATATTTCTTCCCGAAACGGGGAGTATGCTGCACCTTCTCAGCCATGTTCGAGGACGCTTAGGCATTGTTTAACCAATACATAACGAGCACATGTCCAGTACCAGGGGCTCTCACGTAACTGAAAAGCATCTGGGGGTCGGACATTTGGAAAAGCCTTTGAGGGGTTGGGCCGGGAGCACCTAAAACCACACCAGTGCCCTCATTCAGTCTGATGATATGTGAAGCAAAGCCTTGCACAAATATGTATTTAAAAATTAGGGAAGTGGAATAGTATTCATTTTGCTAGATGTGCTCTAAACTGGATGATCTCATGGTGGAGCGACCGGGGTCCTTCTGTCTGGGAGGGGACACGGGATGTGAGGAGTTGGATGTTGTGTGATTACGCATATTATGGAACACTATTCCCTGAATACAGAGAAGCCTATAAAGTGGGTTTTGGACTTTGCTCAGGATATGCTTCCTTTTACTGGTTTTATTCCATTGGTCCCAGAATCCTTTCAGAAACCAAGAAGTGAGAACGCTGTCAAGACTTAAAAGGAGCCTTGAACTTCTAGGAGTCAGAAGTAAAATAAGGTCCTTCAGATCTTGGAAATCAGCCTCCACTAAATTTAGAGTCGCAGAATCGCTTTAGTAGGCCGGGGCGGCCAAAGGGGTTAGAACTTGGCTGCCCTAACTAGAGCTCTTCCTCCTTCCTCAGGCGGCCAGAACGGCTTCAACATTCCTCAAGTTACCCCATGCCCAGAAGTGGGAGAGTACCTGAAAATGTCTCCGGAGGACCTGCACTCCCTGGACTCCAGAAGAATCCAAGGCTACGCACGGAGACTTCTCTGTGATGCGTACATGTGCATGTACCAGAGCCCAACCATGAGTCTGTACAAGTAATCGGGGTCGCGTCTGGGCAGGGGCAGCGGCCGAAGGCAAGGTTGTCGTGTCACACTGACCCGAGCTAGCAGTTCTGTTCTGCGTCCATTGCCGGCAATGGATGTCTTTGTGGTGGTGATCCTGCCGAAAGGGAGTCCTGTGTTTAAAAAAACAAATTGCTTTTGTGTTCCTGAAGTATTTAATAAGAAGCATTTTGCACTCTAGAAAGTATGTTTGTGTTGGTTTTTTAAGAAGTCTATCTAAATGAAGTTATTAATACCTGAAGCTTTAAGCTAAGTGCATTGATCATATGATATTTTTGGAAGCATAAAATTTTAATTGTGACAGTTTAAAACCTCTTTTAGTCCATTGGGAATGTAAATAAATGTGTCTTCTTTATGGACCAAGGATATGAAATCATTTTTCCTTTTAGCTAATGGTTGCCTTGAGGAAGAAGTATGTTGGTTTTATTAAGAGTCTACTTTCAATCCAGTTATGAAAATTGTACTGAGTTTGATTTGTTAATTCTCTCCTATATAGTGCCGAGCCCTGCATGCCCGCACCCCACTGAGCTTCTCTGTCTCTGCAGTAGTGGCTAGAAAAGTACTTAAATCCCTTTAATGGTGTTGTTTCCTATTTGTTCTGGTTTTGAGGTATCTTAGTGATTTTTGTCATAAAACGTCTATTTTTGATGTAATTTTCCTGGGGGGTTCGAATATACAGCAATTGAAGCTCTTCATTCACACCAGTAACTGTCAGCTGAGAGGTTTGTTTGGGTGTTTTTTTTTTTTTTTTTTTTCCGTAAGGCTCTCTAACTATTTTGTGGAACAGGGCACAATGAATTTTATTAAAGGGTTGGGGTGATAAGTAGATTTCTACACAAATATATGGCCCATCAGAAAATAAATTTGAATCTGGAATACTCATTAAAATCTCCCTGAAGAGATGTATTGGCTTTCTAAACCTCTCCTGTTGTGAGGAAGACCGTCCAGAACGTAAGTGAGGTCAGCCAGTCTGCTCACTAAATGCAGCTTGATTTCATGGGAGATCATGGCAGTTACGAATCAGATACGTTACTGAAATGTTTGCAGCAGCTTCATCCTCCTTCTGGTGAAATAAGTAGAACATGGATGTGTTCTTAGCTCATGTTCACAGCGTGTGTCTAGACCATGAGTGGATGTTGTAGACTAGAACCGCAGATTATAAATGTCAGTGCCGTGGAACGTGCTTTGGTCTGTGTTTTCTCCGAGTGTCCTTTTGTGGTATTGTTGTCCTTGTGGAAAGACTTCCTAACCATGCAGAAAGACAAAAGAGTTGTCATGTGTATATAGCATGTGACTTCATAAATCATTTAATGTAAAAAAAAAAGAAAGAGTCTTTATAAACCCTGCAATTAGTTTTTTTAAAGTCATGTTTACCTTTGGTTCTATCATTCCATTTTGCTGATACTTATTAGCTTTATAAATTGTAGCAAGGTAGAAAAACTCTTTCATCTTGTAATTTTTTCATTTTTGAAATGAAAAAGCACATAAATTTTGCATGAGGTTTTGCTAAATGCTTGGGTGGGGCCGGGAGGCGGATACTGGGTCAGGGGTTGGGGGTGAGGAACCCAGGCTATGGGGCTGGTACCGCTCCTGTCCACCTCGGGTAACAAGGGAGGGGCCTGGGGTGCACGATATCTGAGGTCTCTTCCGGCTCTCACCTTCTACAAGACCAGTCACCCCTTAGTAAAGCGGTGTTGAGTGAATAAATGGATGAATGAGCTTATCAGTGTGATTTTAAAATGATTATCTGGAGGAATGACCAGGAATCTCTATCTAGGTAAGAATGAATTTAATGGTTAAAAAAGAGGAGAAAGTTCCTTTTCTTTGAAACAAAATGTACATTCAAGAAGGTCTGTCCTCCCTGGCCTCTTATGGCAGAAGGCTTGAAGAAGACCCATATGGATGCATGCACAGGTTTCCCCCTCTGGGATATGGAGGCTCTTTCCAGGGGGAGGGGCCACATCCATAAATTATTTCTAAGGATATTTCCTTCAAATAGAACCTTATGTCCTTTCACTGTTACCTGGGGGAGGGAGCGCTCAGTAAGGGGAAGCCCGGGCCAGCCGTGGCGCTCTCTGTGGAGGGCTGAGGCTCTTCCCCTGGCCCTGGATGGTCCCTCGCCCTGTCCTAGCAGAGCCTGTGTGGCAAGTGGGCACCCTCAGGGCTGGGCTATATGGCCCCAGTGGCTCATGTACCTGGTGATTTGTTTAATTTGTAGCCTTAAATTTCCTTTAATACTTTCCTGTTGGCTTCTAAAATGTTTTGGTTCTCCCTTTTCCCATATCCTATCTAAAATCAAGATGGCAATAGAGTAGAACTATTTATAACATGGTGTATGATTCATAGCTACAAATAGAAAATGTAACAAGTCCTGTTCGCCCACCTCCCAACTAAATTCACACTTGTAAGTTTGTGTGTGTGTGTGTGTGTGTGTGAGAGAGCGCTGGCGTAGGAGTGGGAGGGAGACGGGGCCGGGGGGAGGGAAGGGAACCGTGTCGTGAGGTAGAGACTAAGTGTGTTTGTCCCTCACAATCAGCTTTATAAGGGAGTTATAGTTTGACTCCATCCCCGAAAGAATGTTTTATAAGACTGAGAAAACACATGGAAAGCCAAGAGAAACAGTAACAGAAGTCACTAACATATAGTTGTTATAATTGCTAAGGATGATCTCCTATTAGAATAATTTAGGATTTTTGTAATTCACATTTGCCAGAATGTTACAGGTAAATGACTTCTTTCTATCCCTTGGATTCATTTATTTTTTCACCTAACACATAATTCAGGAACAAGAGAAAGACGTAGTAATTAATCTTATGCATCTTGTGTCATCATGCCGAGTCCTGTTGTTTGAACTTGGCGTCTTCCTAAGTTCAAGCTTTACTCCCCTTCTCAGGTAGATTCCCATATCCAGCTAGATAATGTCGCACCTGCTTGGCCGATCGGAGACAGAGAAGTGAGCCGGGAATACAGCATTAGGCCTTAGCTGAGCGACTGCCCACCACCGAGTATTTACTGGACATTTATTACTGAGGACTGTGTCAGAAGGAATAGGAGACAGGGTTCCTGCCTTCGAACAGCTTAGCTCTTACTTCTGACCACAGAATCCCCACTCCTGGTGGCTTCAGTGGAAGGGCACCAGGTCTCAGGGACGCTCTGGGACTCAGTAACAAAAAAAGGAGTGACCTGGTTCACCCCTTTCTCTGGCTCTTGCTCTGTTAGAAGCAAGGGAGAAGATGACTGCTTCACTACTTTGGACCTTCGTGTCCTCTGTATAACAAGGGGGTTGGAATATCACATTTTATAGGGAAAAATACAAACTTCTGGGTCCCACGCCACACCTGCTGGATCTTCATGAGTGGAGCCGAGCCGAGGGAATTTGCTAGTAAAAGGCTCCACCGGGCAAGCCTGATGACCAACCAGATTTGAAAACTACTGAGCTAAAAGATCTCAAAAATACCTTTTCTTTATGTGATTGTGTGATTGATAATGTTATGGCATTCATTATTCTACCTAAATGTAGGTAATTGGATGTTGATCACATTGTCTGTGTTTACGTATGAATTTATATAAGAAATGCATTTGAGTATATATACCTCAACCCACTGTTTCCTAGAGGTTTTAGCAGTCTTTGGAACACACACATATCCTAAGAGGATATTTGATATTATTTACCTGGACATTTGTCTCCCATTTTATTTCTTTAGGGGAAACGGAGGCTCTCTCTGGGTACCAAAGAAATGGAAAAACGCAAACTCTTGTGCAAAATTAAAGAAAACATTATTCCGTACTATCTGCTACTTGATGAAAATCTTAACATCACATGAGAAGATTTTTCGTTGGGGTAATAGGTCCTCTTATCATGAAGCAAAATGTCCTTGTTAAAGTAGGTGGAGTATAATGTTTCAGATTAAAAATAAGATCTCCTTCTCTGGCAGTTAGTGATGTTAACAACACACCCACGATTCCCCTTCAATGAAAGTAATACTCGAATCCCCCAAGGCACGTAGGGGGAGTGGAGGAGGAGAGCATATTAAAATGGAAACCAGTGTGCACATGGGAGGGTGGAGGACGACAGAAGGTAACCCCCTCCAAGCGGATGTGGTGCGTGGGGCCCCGTGAAGGCAGGGTCTCTGTGCACCTCCTGGGGTCCTTGTCACTTGTCCGAGACTAGGCTTGTGGAGTGTGAGGCTCCCTGCAGGGGGTTTCCCTTGCACTTGTCCGTGCTCCTTCCAGAAGTTTCACTGGAGGGAAAAGAGAAGAAAGGACACTTCATCTTATTCTACATCCTGGGGCAGCTGCAGGGTCTCTCTTGAGTCAGGGAGCAGTGCTGAACAGCCGACCGGCAAAGGTGGCCAAAGATAATGGAGACGCAGGGAAGGAGCTATTCCTTCTTCCTGATCCTGGTCAACACTGGCGTTTGTAGGAGGCCACTCCTGGAGCCTGGGTTGGTTTCTTGACCCTCAGTCTTGGCCATTTTTGTTCGAGCACATGTCAGAGTCTCTCATTCTCTCACATAGGTTGGGGGTGTGGTGGGAAGGGAAGGCCAGTTACGGGGGAGGGTGGTCCCCCCAGGCACCCCACACCTCAGATCTCTCTCTCAGTCTTAAACACTGTCCACTCTGGCTTTGTACATTTTTTCTAGAGAGATTATATTGGAGACTCTACTGTCTTTGGTTTTGTTTTTGAAATGGCTTTAACTCCAGAGAGTCTCGTGTCTTGTCACGAACATTCACTTTTTTTTTTTTTCAATCCCATTTGAAACGTCCCAGGGAAGTTGTGGTTATTCATAAATTGGTATAAAGGAGCACATTTTGTACTACATTTCGCATATCTGCTATCTTGTTTGGCGTTCTTTTCTTTTTCTTTTTTTTTTTGGCCTGAAGAACAGCCTGTATTTATGAAGATATTCTTTAAAAATAACACCCCATAAAATACCCCTTTACTATCAGATTGCTCTGATTTAGCCTTAATTTTGTTAAATTTTTTAGAGATGAATGAAGTGCTGCTGTGGAAAGAAATGTACTATATACTATTTCTGTATCATTAAAATTAAATTTTTATGGTTCCTTTTCCTTGGATTTCTTTGGGAGAAGGGTTTTGGGTGACGGGAAAACTGGGGTTGACTACAACCTCTTGCACTGTTGCGGGTGCCAGGCAGGTGCCCACTTTGGGGGAAAAGCTGTACCTGGAAATGCAGCCTCCACCTTCATGACGACCGTTCTAGAAAACCTCGCGGATTTCTCCTGCTCTGGGCAATGTGCCAGTGGGTCGCTTCCTGGCATCACGGTTCCCAGTAGCTTCTCAAAGTAACTGGGCATTTCTGGGCTCTGGCCCCGATGAAAGCTCAGTTCTGCTGGTCTCTAAACCACTCCCACTAGCAGCCGCCCTCCTGAGCCTCATCGTCTCTAAACGTGGGCACAAAGCTGTCGACTAGAATAGTGTGTCCCGGTCTCCCATGGCTGCCAAGGAGGCGGTTCAACACTCTGCTGTCCTGTCTGACCCAGAGAAGTGATCACAGGATGCTACATGGGCTGACACTCTCATCTCCTAGGTACCCATAGAACAAGTCCTCCTCAAGAATTCCTTGGAGTTCGGGGTCCCTTGCTACCAAGGTAGGAAAGCCAGAATGGTCTACATGATACTGAAAATAGTACATCCAAGAACCTTCTTGTTTCAAAACCCTATAGCTGAATGAACACATTGGTGATCAAGAAAACGTTGCCATTTTAGCATCCTTCGGTCAGACTCCAGGGTTTGTGTACTTCGTCCTAGGTGCCCTTCGTAGGGAGAATGTTAGCATGGCAGTGAGGATGTAGGCTCACTGCGGGTAGGGACCACCCGGTGAAAATGAGTCCCGGGCGGAGGAGAGCTGAGCGGCTTGGCAGAGAAACCGCCAGCCCATTCTAAGCCTTCCTTCCTGGGGCCAGGCTGGGTGCTCTTCTGACTCTCGGAGGCAGGTCGTCCCCCACTAAAGCCTGCCGTTTAGACCAGCAGCTCTCATTCCAGCTGTACGCCGAACTCGAGCACGGAGACTTCAGACCTAGAATGCCTATGCCCGCCCAAGCGATTGGAATCTGCAGACAGGGCCAGCCAGGCACTGGGTGTTTTTCAAAGCTCTTTACACCTGTCCATCGTGCAGCAAGATTGGGAGCCGCTTGTCAGGAGGACTGGGGCTTTTTGAGAGATGTAATCTACTTGTCATTCCCCGGTGGAACTTTCTGCTCCGGGAAAAGACAGAGGATCGTGGACTTGGACAAGCTCCCGAGGGGAAGTGGAAAATCTCTTGTGGGGCTCCTGGCCTCGCCTCTTGAGAAAGAGCCTTGGAAATGTATGTTGGACATGTTCTGGAGGCAGGAGAAAGCATCTGGAGGCAGGATGAATTTCACTAATTCTGAACGGAGGACTTTGAATAGAGTATGACGAAGATGCTCTTCTCTCCATTCAGGGAATATTCCAGATGGTGTGTAAACTTAGATGTCATAAACAAACAAGAAAACGCACCAGGCCAACTGGGTAAGAAGTAGAGGAGTGCTCAGGAAGAGACTCGGATTTGGGGGGGCAGCCGTCGCGCTGCACCGTGGACGATCACGTCCGTGTGCCTTGCCCGCTTTGGAGGACTGTTCCGCAGCGCCGAATGCCGCCGGAGGAGGAGGTAGTTTCTGAGGTCTAAGCCAAGAGTCAGGTGAGCGAAGACTGATCCGGAGAACGGTGACCTTCATCACAGACGCAAATCGTATCCGCTGCCTGGACTCCTGAATTTCATCCAGCAAACCATTCCCTTACAAATAACCCCTGTGTCTGTTTTAAATACTGCTTCTTCCAAAGTAGCTTGCGGTCGCTGACTTTGCCCGGGCTGCCTTCTTGAGCCCCTCTCCCCCGCTTCTCCCCACTTTGTGAGGTGTTGAGTGGGACCTTGGAGGTCTAACCGTGCGGGCACCAATCAGCGCCTGGCGCGGTCTCATCAGCCTGTGGAATAAATGAGGTCAGGCCTTGGACCATGATCCGTGGCTTCCTAGCTGCCCATGCTAAATAGCTAAAGAGAGGGGTGCCTGGGTGGCTCAGTTGGTCAAGCGTCTGCCTTCAGCTCAGGTCATGGTCCCAGGGTCCTGGGATCCAGCCCCGCATCAGGCTTCCTTGCTCAGTGGGAAGCCCGCTTCTCCCTCTCCCACTCCCCCTGCTTGTGTTCCCTCTCTCGCTGTGTCTCTCTCTGTCAAATAAATAATAATAATAAAAAAAAAGCTAAAGAGAGGCAAAGCTGTTCCCTGGAGTGTGGCAAGGTGGGCTTACCATCTTGTCATCTACATTCTACGTATTTTAGAGCTTTTTTTTTTTTTTATTTGAGAGAGAGAGAGAGAGAGAGAGAGAGAGAGAGAGAAACAGCATGAGAGGGGATAGGGTCAGAGGGAGAAGCAGGCTCCCCGCTGAGCTGGGAGCCCGAAGTGGGACTCGATCCCAGGACTCCGGGATCATGACCTGAGCTGAAGGCAGTCGCTTAACCAACTGAGCCACCCAGGCGCCCTACATTCTACGTATTTTAAAGAAGTGTGTGTTTTACTCTTTCTGGCCATCTCTGCAAACTTTAGACTATTTTGTTTAGATGTATTTCCAACTGTGCCCTGTAGGTCGCCCCTTGTGGGTGGGACGGGCCGCCGCGGGTGGAAGGATAAAGTGCAGTTCAGAGTTTCTGCTCAGAGGTCAACTCCTCAAAGAGGCCTTCTTCACAGCCCACATTAGCTGGTGCTGTGCTGGTAAATGATTAACAACCGGCTCTCCAGGGAGAGGGGAAAAGCCCTGATCTGTAGCCTTTGCTGATTTTGTGGTGTAAATACTCTCACCATGGCCGATGGCAGGCTACCAGTGTGTCGTCTCTGCAGGTGGATTTGGAAAGAGATGCAAGTAGGATTGCATGTACATATGTAGCATTTCCACTGAACAGATAGAGACCTAAATACCTGAGCACAGACCGGGGGCAGGGGTCACAGCCCTTAGACCAAACCCAGCTCACCGCCTGTTTTTGGAAATATTTTATTGGAACACAGTCCTGTCCGCTCATATTACGCATCTACGGCTGCTTTTTCCCAGCAGTCACCATGGAAACTGTATGCCGCACTCAGCCTAAAATATTTACTGTCCCGCCCTTTACAGAAAAAGTTTGCTCAGCCGCAGCATAGATAATTGTAAAATGTAAGAGAATTCAGAAGTGATGAGTTTTAAACAGCTTATTAAATTTAATGATAACTTTTAAATATAACTTATTAACTGTGAGCTTATGTAATTTAACTCTGAGACTAGATGTGTTTAAGAACTGGCTCTCTCAATTCCAGAAAATCCAGGCATCGGCTTCTGAGAGCCAGCTCCGGTTACCAGTGACGTCTTCGAAGATGCACCTGTGTGCTCCGTGTGCGCCCAGCACTGTTCTTTCTCTCCACGGCACCTCTGGTGCCCGACCTAATGGTTTATTGTGGTCTCTTTGCACTAGAAGCAGGGACTTTCTCTAGATCCCTTTGTTCCTTTCCTTAGCACCTTAAACAGTGCCCCGCACAAAGTAGGTGCTCAAACATTTGCAGAGTGAACGAAGGAAATTTTAGCCTTGAATGCGTGGAAGCCAGCCCGTTCACTATTGTGGATGTGGCCAGAATTAGACCACTGTCCCTACATCTTTTGAGATGAGACAAGAGGGCCCGGCCTCTGGTTCCGCACATACTGCTTCCGCTGAGAAGTGGAGATGTCGTAGAATTTCCCTCATAAGTCTTTATGAACTTGAGATGAACCCATGCATATACAGTGCTTGGCACAGCCTGGTACCCAGCAAGCCCGCAGTCAACGGTCGCCCCCAGCAGCCGCAAGCAGTCGTGGTAGTATGATCATGAATTTGAGAGACAGTTTGCAAGTCTAATCAACACGTCTCTCTCCACCTCGCTTCTCCCTCCCCGATCTTATTTTCAGGTCATCTGCTCAAGTCTTCCTTTTTTTTTTTTTTAAAGATTTTATTTATTTATTTGACAGAGAGAGACACAGCGAGAGAGGGAACACAAGCAGGGGGAGTGGGAGAGGGAGAAGCAGGCCTCGCGTGGAGCAGGGAGCCCGACGCGGGTCTGGATCCCAGGACCCTGGGACCATGACCTGAGCCGAAGGCAGACGCTTAACGGCTGAGCCACCCAGGCGCCCCATCCGCTCAAGTCTTCAGATTGCTTTTCCAGATTTAGATTTTCTTATGCAAAGGTGTCCTCTTGGCGCAGCACCGCCATCTTGTGGTCATAATGGGTTATGGCAACGTCCTGGATCTTGACTCCCCGCTCCCCGGGCAGCCAGGTCCCAGGTTAGGGAAGCAGCAGGTGATTGTTGAAAGCAAATGTGGCAATGAGTCAGGGTTTACACGCCAGGTTACAAATGACATCCAGGAGGGTTTAGGCTTCGTCTGTGTCATTTCAGGACAGCTGGCTAGTGGGGGGCATTTCTGCTTGTTGCCTGTCTTCTCCCACTCTCTCCGTCTTGTCCTCTCTCTATCTCTCCTTCTACCTTGAGCTTTCAGGTGGATTTCTGCTTATTTCAGACGAGTTAGTGCCATCTACCGGGCAAAGGCCGCAAGGTCGGATGTGAGGTCTCTCAGGGATCTGCAGGGGAAGGAATTACCCACCTGTGGCTTTATGGGAAGAACGTAGGCAAAAGGATCCTGATGTCAAGCCCCTTAATTGTTGCAGATTTCTTCACTAGAAGCCTTCTTCTATGAGGGAAGGAGGCGCGGGGAAGGGCTGACGTTAGTAAAACTACACTTGTCAGGGTCTCTGTGTGAAAACTGGTCACACTCTCATCAATTTTTCCTAAAGGGTGGTCTGCAGACCACCTGCATCCGGGTCATCCATGGTCTTAGGAAGGCAGGCTCAGAGTCCACTGCCCTCTCCCCCCAAACCATGCAGAATCATACTCTCAAGAGCAGGAGTCTGGAATCTGCATTTTGAGCACCCCCCCTCTTTATCCCAAGTGAATCTTATATGCACTGGAGTTTGAGAACCACTGTCCTAGACCCTGCCTTTGTAGAAAAGACTATTTTATTTCTGCAAAATTTGGAAAGAATTTGCCCTTGGATTAAGGCTTTAGTAAACTGCTTTGTGTGCTAGGGAGAGCACCCATCTCTTCACAAAGCCATGGCTCCCGCCTTTACTCATTCTGTGTGGTGGATTGTTAACAGAGCCCAACAACCCTGGGCCAGCGCCTGGCCCATCACAGGTGATCCTCCCAACTCTGCTGCCCCTGGCAGCCATGTCCCACCCACCCTCTCTCACTCCACTCTGCTCTGCAGGTGGGGTAAGCCCCGGCCACACACCTGTGCCCAGGCTTAGCACGGGGCTGTGTTGGAAAGATTCTAGAACTGGTGGTCACCACCTTCCTAGGTGGCTTCTCTCTGAGCCTCAGTTTCTCCATCTGTAATACAGGGGGTTGGGACTCTAGTCTCTCCTGTCCTTTCCAGCTCTGACATCCGGGGGTTCTGCTGCTTTATAAGCCCCCTCTCCATGTTGCACTCATGATGCCAGTTGGGTCTGGTGTGTGTGCAGACGCCTCCTCAGACTGCTGACTTCTCTTGTTTGGTTCTTCCTCGGCCCCCAATCCTAAACAGTTACACACAGATCGTGAATGACATGGGTGTTAAGACATGCAAGCTTTTTTTATTTTTAAAGATTATTTATTTATTTGATAGAGAGACAGTGAGAGGGAGAGCACAAGCAGGGGGAGCGGGAGAGGGAGAAGGAGAAGCAGACTCCCTGTTGAGCTGGGAGCCCGATGTGGGGCTCCATCCCAGGACCCTGAGATTGTGACCTGAGCCAAAGGCAGACGCTTAACCAACTAAACCACCCAGGCACCCTGAGCTTTTTTTTTTTAAAGCCTTAACGTTTTGTATGCCTTATACTCAGGAATTCTATTGCCAGGACATTTTTCTTTTTCTTTTTTTTTTAATATTTTTAAAAATTTTTTATTTTATTATTTTTGTGTGAGAGAGAGAGAGAGAGAACGAGCGAGGGGGAGGGGCAGAGGGAGAAGCAGGCTCCCCGCTGAGCAGAGAGTCGGATGTGGGACTCGATCCCAGGACCCTGGGATCATGACCTGAGCCGAAGGCAGACACTTAACCGACTGAGCCACCCCAGGACATTTTTCTAAGGACATGATGCTCACAGGAGTGGCCGAGATTAGCTCTAAGACTGTAGGCAACATTGTTTATAATCGACAAACTTACACGTGTAGGACCTTGACCAATTCAGGGTATGGCTGGACTATGTATGCAGTGCTCTGCAGCCATCCAAGATTCTTCTAGAACGTCATCTTTTTTAATGACATGAGCAAAGGTCTACAATGTATTAGTTGCAAAAAAGCGGGTTATAAAAACTTACATAACACATCTGACTTGGCTTATAAAAAGATTTGTGTGAATGTCTTGAAAAGTTTGCAAGTGGGGACCCCACTGACTGCCCCGATCGCAGTGACCGCCAATGAGTTTTATGTTTCCATGTTTCCCCAGTTGAGACCCGCAGCTGACTGACTGACAGGGCATGCAGGGAGGGTGGCTGGGCAGGGGCCGTTCATCATACGGAGACACTGGATGTGGGAAAGTTTGGGAGCTGTGAGTCCAACGCCGTGGGGCTATTTGGGAGTTTGGGGTGGTCATCTGGGAGGTCATTTAGTGTGATGAAAACCCAGGTGCATTGCCACCAATTTTGCAAGCAGATGACCTCCTGGCAGCCCTGGCAGGAAGGCCCCTGCGAGTGCATGGGAACTGGGAAGGAAGGCGGGAGGGGCCCACGGAGCCCGGAGGGCTTTTCCCACCCCAGGGAGGGAGTGGACGGCAGATGGCACCCGAGGGTGAGGCCGCCAAGACCTCAGCATATCAGAGGTGTGGCTGGGGGCACCCCGGGGGTGCTGCCCATGGCTGGATCCATGCAGAAGCTCTTCTTCCCGGACCAGCGAGCCTGAGTGAGGGGCTCTGCGCAGGGCAGCATAAACCTCCAGGATCAGCCTGGGGAGACTGAGGCAGCTGAGCGGTCGTCCGGTGCGTGGCGACGAGCGAAGAGAACTCTCTTTGCTCTGTGCGTTTTGGTGCAACGCAGACTCAGGCGACGGCCCTCGGGCCTTATCTGCTCCGCTCTCTGCGGCGTGTTCCATCACGTAGAAAACACCCTCACCGCCTTCCCCTCAGCTGCCGAGTGGCCAGAACACACACAGAGAGAGGTTCATTTTAGAGGTGGAGAAACTGAGGCCAACGGGATCTGCTGTGATGCTCTGGGAGCGTGAGCCCACCTCTCCCGGGGCCCTCGGCCAAGGCCGCGAGCACAGAGCCTGCTGCCTGCTTTGCAGCGGAGAGTGGGGAGGGGAGAACGAGGGCAGCCCCCCACCCCGAATGGCAGTGCCCCTTCCTGGCCTCGTGTGCTCAGGGCCCGGGACGGGGGGGCCCTCCTGACCCAGGCAGTGTGGCGGGGGCCGCGAGAGGGGCATTGCGAAGGGCTGCATCGGGCAGGACCGTGTGTTTTGGGCACCAGAACAGGGGGCCAGGAAGGAAGTGTGGGGCCGGCTGCATTCCTGCTGGTGGTCCAGGGGCCTGGAGTGGGAGTGAGGGATGGGGGGCACTGGGGGGGGGGCGCTGGGGAGCAGGACGAGCCGCACAGGACTCTGCAGCCAAGGGTCCTGGTGGGAAAGAGGCTCGGCTCTGCCCTGAGCGAGGCATGTCTGCGCCCCGGGCCTTGGTGTCCCCGCTTGGCGAGCATCGGGCCCTGGGCTAGGTGCTTCCTATGCGCACTCTCTCATGCTGGCCGGAACCTCCTCCCAGTTCCCAGATGAGGACCTCGAGGCCCGGGCAGAACCAAGGGGATTTGAACTCGGGGCCACCTGGCTCCGGAGACCTGGCATTGACTCTAAAATGGGGGTAGTGTTGGGGAGGGAGTCCCAAGACCGTTCCCTCGGCTCCCACCTGTTCCTGCTGGGTGCCTGTGGGTCTGTGCTCCAGCCAGCTGCCCCCCACCCCTCCCCCACTGACAGGGCACCCTGCCTGCCAGGTAAGGGCCCGATTAGATGCTCTGTGGGTGTGGCCTGGTGTTTGGGACCATCTGGTCCATGGTGCAGAGAGCACGCCACCACCCTGCCAGGGACCGGCACCCCTTCATGGCAGCGCTGAGCTGGGGTGGTATTGAGGGGTCCCCAGGCCACCTACTGCAGGCAAGACTCCGTGTGGCAGCTGAGAGCAGGAGCCCGGGCCCCCAGACCTGTGTCAGGCCTGGGGATGCTCTCCTGCTCACCCCCCTGCCCACTGGGTGCAATGTGCATGGGCTCCGTGATCTCCCTTCCAGCACCAGGCAGCCTCCCTCTGCTCCCCGCAGTTCCTCCTCCTGACCCCAGCCACAACCATTATTTTGACTTCGGTCACCCTGGCTTCATTTTGCCAGGTGTTCGTGCCCGTGTGAAGGGAGACGCAGCTCCTATACACTTCATGTATGTCTGTGATTTTCATCCACTCTATTGCACAGCTCCGGAGTGCCCTATTAGGGGAATACCCCATAATTTGTTTATTAACACGGATGGACATTCGGGTTGTTTCCAGGTTGGGGCTATTATGGCTATGTGGCCAGGAACCCTCCTGAGCATGTTTTTTGGGGGCACTCACGTAAGCCCAGCTGTGAATGCCTGATGGTGGATCCGCTGGTCACGGAAGACAGGTGCTTGTTGAACTAGCAGATCCTGCCACATCGTTTCTCAAGGCGGCTTTCCCATTTGTGCGCCCTCCTTTTCTTATTTTTCTCAGCCAACCTTACGGTAATGAAAGAAGGAGACCATTAGACGGGGATGCTCGGCCTCAGTGAGCCAGCCAAAGCCCAAGCCAGAGACCGTGTGCTGGGCTCGGAGGACATGAGACCCAAGACCTGCCAATCACAAACAGCCAGCGAGCCTCCCCCAAACCAGGCAACTGCCCAAGCGGAGCCCTCACCAATCACAGCGGGGCCCCCCTTTGCCTCTGCACCGTCCCTGCAGAAACCTCTCTCCTAGGCTGGGGCGCCCCTAGCCACTTTTGTTTTGGCGCTCCCCGATCTGAATGGCTGGGCACTCCAATAAACCCTTCAAAATTGTTATGTGCCTCAGTTTACCCCTGAGCACCGACTTCACAGAGCTGTTGTTTTATACAGAGTATTTTAAGGAAACAGATGAGTTTTGACAAACTTTCTCTTTGTGTTAAAGTTCAGTTACTTTGTTCAGTTACCTCCAGCTCAACGGGTGTATGTGTGTGTGCGTGTGCATGTGCGTGCGTGCGTGTGTGTGTGTTCCCCCTTTTTTCTAAATCCAGGCCCAGCGCAGAATGAGAAAAGTCTCCAGAAGTTCAAGTTTGCAAGCAGGCCTTGTCTTCAATACCATTAACATCAGGGGCCTGGGCCTTCGGAGCGGTTGAGATTGGGTCCAACCCTTCATTTTAAAGTTGCGGAGCCTACAGTCTATACCACGGGGCCCTCTGATGCTCCCGGGGCATCTAGTTCATGCGGTGAATTGGAGACAGAGCTGGACTGGAACCCAGACGTAGGCCGGGCCCTTTCACCCTGGATGTTCTGTCTGCGCCGGGCGGTGGGAGAAAGTGGAGTGGGGCCGGCGCTTGATCCTGAGCTATGTTGTCCCCATCCCCTCTGCACCCCTCGCAGGACGCCTCAAGCTGTGGTGGGGGGGCGGTCTCTGTTCCCTGAAAGCCTGAGTGATCCACATAAAGGTCCTTCTTCATGAGCATCTCCCAGCCGAAGGTTCTTCCAGGCTCATGTTATTTGGGGTGTCAGAACTTTCCTCCCTGGTGCCCCTTCATCCGCAGGCCTCAGAGGGCCCATGTCGGGTAGGGAAAAAGTTTCTCCACCCTTCTCCAGCCCAACTGGAAGAATCTTGGGTTAGCAGGCCTCAGCCTGTTGTTTTCAGCTGCAAACATCCAACACGGGGGTGTGGGTCCATCAGCACCCCGATGTTTCAGGACTCCACGAGCCTGATTCATCTCACACGGTCCCCTCCTGCCAAGCCCCACCCGGCTACGGCAGGGAGAGTGTCCCCTCGTGAACAGGCCACCTCCCCTGGGGCCCTAACTTGGCCTAGATGCTCTGGGAAACCAGCCAACCTCAGGCTGCTTGGAGTCGGTTCACCATATGCACCTTGATGGGCCTCAGTTTCCCCACCTATACAATGAGGCAGGGTCCTAGACCAGGGCTCCTCAGGGACCAGGGAGGTAACAGAAGGAAGGGAAGAGGGTTGATGCTGTGCAGGGAGTGGGGGAAGCAGAGAAGCAGCCCAGGGGAGTCTGATTTTTCAAAGTCAGGAATTTCCAAAAGCAGTGAGCTCTCGCGGTTTGTGAAATGCTGGCAAAAATTGAGTGTTTGGGTTTGTTTTCGGACACGATATGGGCCCCCCTTTTGGGAGCACTGGCCCAGACACTGGGTCCCAGCCCCTCTGAATCTGGATTCCTTCTGTCCGGGGCCCTGGCTGGGCGGCGGCAGGCTGCAGAACCCCGAGACTGGGGGCTTGAATTCCGACCGCCTCTCACCCCCGGCCCTCCCCCCAGCATCCCTGTTGTCACATCTTAGCACCCCCTTAGCAGGGTCACCTTCCTTCTGGGGTGTTTGATCTGGCACATGAAATTCCGATCAGATTGCCTTTTGAATGAGTCGACTGTCAAGAATAATAGGGCAAAGGGCACCAGCATTGTGTCCTAACTATAACCGTTCCAATTAATTATGGGTGTAATTAGCATAGAGCGGGAACAGCCCTGGAAAATCATACTTCATGGGTTACGGATACCCTGGCAACTCTTACATGAAGGGTGATACCGGGCTGGGGTAGAGATAGTTATTAATAAATTACTCCCATTGTTGGAGACCCTTATTCATACAAATTAGCAGGGGATACATAATCAACTTTAACTGTATAATTTATAATAATTGATTTCATTTTGACTGACCACTAGTCGGTTACCAAATACCCTCGGAAGAAAAATTGCCCTATTAGGGTAAGTTTAATCCTAAACATAGCTAATGAATCCTATTACTTTAAGGTCATATTTGAAGCTTTTGTTAATTGTCAGAACCATTTTAAATTGATTAGAGTTAAATTAAATCAATGTAATGTTTAGAAAAACAATATTTCTAATGGATGAGGCCAGGCTGACCTCGAATAAACATATTTATCAACCGATTCCCGGTGACGAGAAGGGGAACAGCTGGGCCCATAATTCACATTTGTCTATAATATAGGAAATGTCACCAGGCAATTAGTTATGTCAGGTAATGAATAGGGAGCATGGGGACTCCCCTCTGGCAGCTGGGGCGGATGGGGGTAGAATGTTCTGGACCCAAGCTGCTGCTCCCCTCTGGATGGCTTCCCTGTCCCCCAACCTCAGCGCAGGGCTCGCCGGCTCCCTCACCAGCACCTCTCACCCCTCCTCAGCACTCAGGGTTCACGTAAGCATCATAGCCGCAGTGAAGCCTCACTTGACCCCACAGATTCCATCAAGTCCCCCAGGTATGGGCCCTCAGGGCAGCGTGGGCCCCCGCCCCAGCTGTCAGACTGGGTGACTCTCTGATGGCCATCGTGAGCCGCCGTGTGGCTTTCCCTGGCACAGGGTCCCACATGCGGACGGCTAACAGGTAGTCCGTGAAGACTCGCTGGATGAATGAAGGAAGGAGCGACATAGGACGCTGGCCTGCCACTCCGCGTGTCCTGGCTGGAAAGAGAAGGGTGCCGTCTAGTACTCCCTGAACACTTACCGAGGCCACGTGCCTTCCATGTACGCCACTAGCTTTTGTTAGGTGGGCGCTGGTACCCCGTGGTACAAAGTAGCTAAGTCACCCACGTTTTCTCGGCCAGAACTCAATCTCAGGTGCAAGAGAATCTGGAGCCCTTTCTGGGGCCTCTGTCCAATCAGGAGGGCTGCCTGTAGGAGGTGGTGTGGGGAGCCTTGAGGGAAGGTTTGGAGTTCCCCAGGGGGCAGGGGGGATGCTCTAGGCTCATTCCTGAGGGAACAAGATCGAGGTGGGAAGAGCAGAGATGGAGGAAAGGAAAGAGATGGGTTATTCCAGTGGCCGCCGGCTTACTTGCCCAGCCCAGTCTGCGGCGGGACGGTGGGCAGGCTGGAGTTCCTGGGGGGGGGGGGGGGGGGAGTTGGGGCGGGGGATGTCTAGACCTGGCGTGAGTCCCTGGTCAGAAACTTATTCAAAGTGTTGACTTGGGCAGTTCACTCTGGCCTCAGTTTCCAGGGCTGTGAAATGGGCTCCCGGCCACCCCCCTCAGAGGAAGGGCCTGGAGCTCAGCCCTGCTTCCGCCACTCTGGCCGGGCAGACACCAACCACAGGCCAAGCCGACTGGTTGTGGGGGGTGGGGATCCCCCACTTGATTCGGCTTCTGCTTGGGACCCCGGGGCAGAGTGCCGGAGGCAGGCAGGCTGGGATCTTTTGAGCCTGCTGAAGCCTGAAAGAGACCAGAGACCCCTGAACACACAAGGGCGCCCAGGATAGCAAAAGCATCCCGACTCCCTGTCTGGGGAGACACCTTTGAGAATCAGCCAGATCTGCAGCTTGTCGTGTCCTCTAACCCGGCAATTCCCAGAGCTCTTAGGGCCCCATCACCGAGAAAAGCAAAGCAGCGGATTCATGAGCCCCTCCTCCCAAACGAGAAAACTCGGGCCAAGAGTTTGCTGCTCCCCGCAACAGAGCCAGAACTCCGCCTCCTGCCTCCGATCTTTCTATCGCTGCCGGGCTCTCCTTTCCTCCAGGGTGTAGCCGACCCTCTGCCCACTCTTGCTGATGACCAGACTGATGGGGGAGACGAGGGTGCAAGGCCCCCTGCAAGCCACGATGTGCCAGGGCCATCCACAGCCAACGGCTACCGTGTGTTCTCCTTGGGCCCAGCAGTGTTTGCTGAATGCTTTCCAGATACTGTCGTAATCAATTCTCACAAAAATTAGGACGTGTTTTTATCATGATCATCCCATTTTGGGGATGTTTTCACGGAGGCACCGACAGGTTAACACCTTACCCAAAGTGGCACAGATCCTAAGTGGTGGAGCTGGGATTTGAACCGTGGTCTCGCGTTGGGGCCCGCGCTCATCAGCCTCTCTTTCTCCTCCGGTCAGGAAGACGGAGGGCCTGGAGTCATTTCTGATGACCTCCAGCAACCTCATCTTCGATCACAGCTTCCTTAAATGGCCGTGGGTTTTTCTCATTAAAAACCATTTTTAAAAAGCAAATTCAGGGCGCCTGGGTGGCTCAGTTGGTTAAGCGACTGCCTTCGGCTCAGGTCATGATCCCGGAGTCCTGGGATCGAGTCCCACATTGGGCTCCCTGCTCAGCAGGGAGTCTGCTTCTCCCTCTGACCCTATCCCCTCTTATGCTGTTTCTCTCTCTCTCTCTCTCTCTCAAATAAAAAAAAAAAAAAAAAAAAAAGGATTACATTTAAAAAAAAAAAAGCAAATTCAATCCGAGCTGGAGTAATTTGGGCAACAAAATAATGAGCTGCAGGGTTGCATTATAACCCAAAGGAGAAAGTTAATACACAGGATTCCATACTGATATACATACATGATTGAGTAAATTTAAAAGAAGGGACAGATCCCCCTTTCCGAAAACGACGAATAACACGGAGCTGGGAGGTGAAGTCTCCCTCTCTTCGAGTTGGGGCTGACCTCAGGGATTGGCTTCTGAAGTACAGAGTGTAGACAGGAAAGAACAGCATATTCCCAGCGGGAAACCAGCAGACGCTACTGACCAGGTGACAAGTGACATCACTTGTGTGAAGTCCTGGGGCCCTCATGTACCCCACACGGTGTGACAGGGAGGCACATCACCTGGGCTGTTCTTCCCCCAAACCTGTATCCTCATTCGGTCATGAGAAGACGTTAGAAACACAAACACCTGACTGCTACTCTTCAAAGATGGTCAAGTCACGAACACCAAGGAAAGTCCGAGAAACTGTCACATGCTTAGGAGACGTGCTGATTCAACGCACTGGGGGATCCTGGGTGGGGACCTGGAGCGGAAAGAGGACATTTGTGCGACACCTGGTGATCGCTGGATAAAGTCTCCTGTTGAGTTAGGAGGATTGTGCCAGGGTTAATGTTTTTGCTTTGACAAATGTACCCTAGTTACGCTTCCATGAAGGGAGATGGGACGGAGGGTATACAGAACCATATTATCTTTGCCAATCTTTTGTAAATCTAAAAATATTCCCAAACAAAAAAAAGGTCATTAAGAAATTACTGATATAGGGGCGCCTATCGTTAAGCGTCTCAGTCGTTAAGCGTCTGCCTTCGGCTCAGGTCACGATCCCAGGGTCCTGGGATCGAGTCCCACATCGGGCTCCCTGCTCTGCGGGGAGCCTGCTTCTCCCTCTCCCACTCCCCCTGCTTGTGTTCCCTCCTTCGCTGTGTCTCTGTCAAATAAATAAAAAAAAAAGAAAGAAAGAAAAAAGAAAAAGAAATTACTGATATAGGGACGCCTGGGTGGCTCAGTCGGTTAAGCGTCTATCTGCCTTTGGCTCAGGTCATGATCCTGGGGTCCTGGGACAGAGCGCTGCATCGTAGGGCTCCCTGCTGAGCAAGAAGTCTGCTTCTCCCTCTCCCTCTGCCCCTCCCCCCTGCTTGTGCGCTCTCTCTCTTTCTCTCAAAAAAATAAATAAAATCTTAAAAAATAAGAAATTACCGATATAAACATATGGTTAAAAAAGATGTCCAGTAGTATGAAAGTGGAAAGTGAATCTCTCTCCCACCTGTGCGCCTCAGTTCCCAATTCCCTTCCCCAGGGTTAGACATTTTTACCAGTTTCCTATTTCCTTCCAGAAATCTTTCCAGGAAGAGACACAGGCAAATAAATATCCACCTGCCTTTTTGGGGCACAAACGGGACACAGTCTGCACTTGGTCCTGCTCTTTGCTCTCTTCACTGAACCCCATAACCGGGCACCTTAGTCTATACACAGCTGCGTTGTCTAGCATTCATTTCAACTTTGAGGTTGCTTCCAGACTGTAGGGTTTTTGTTTTTCTTCTTCCTTTTTAAAAAATAAGGATTGGTGTATGGTAAGAGAGAAACTTTCTATGTGCTTTGATCATGTAATAAGCTCTCTCCAGGCTGTCTTGAGGGCCTGGCCAGATGCCAAGTGGTCCTCGAGGGATGAGAGCTTTCCTTTACGGACTCTGCGTCCCCCTTGCCCCACACCTCTGTCACTGGAGGGACCCGCGTGTCGCTTCGAGCAGAGGTGGCTGCAGTGGGCAGGGCCATGGCTGGGAGCAGGGCCCTGGGCAGGGGGCAGCCGCCAGGGCAGCGGGGCCTCAGGGAGGGGGGGATCCCATTTGTTGTCGGTGGCTCTTGCGTGAGTCAGGCGCCTGGTGGCCCCGTATTGATCTGTGTCTCCAGCAAAGGAAGGGCACTTGGATCAACAGACTCCAGAGGCAGAAAAAGTTGGAGTCTGGCACGTGGAGGGAGGGCGTGCGGAGCGGTGCGGGGTGTAAGAGCAGACACTGGAGAAGTGAAGGTGCTCAGAGGGTGTGCACGGTGGGCCCAGGCCGCTGTAGGGCAGGACGGCTGTGTCTGTGTCTCCGAAAGCTCTACCCCTGCAGGGGAGGCACCGGGGGCTGTGAACGGCATTTTCTCCATGTTGCTGAGGTTGCAAACTCGCAGTCTGTGGGGTGTCTGGACACAATTGGAAAAGGTTGCCAGTGTTTTTTTTTTTTTTTTTTTAATGAAGATGTCACACAAGATCTGGATATCCGGCTTTTCTTGAGAAACTGGAAGAGTAAGCATGTTGGGGCCTGTTTTCTAGAAGGGCGACCAGGGGCTGGAGCTGACAGCAGAGGACTCTGGGGACAAGTCTTGTGCGCTGCGGGTCTCCATGTCCCCACCTGGCCACCATGTCCGAGGCCTGGACACCAGAGATAACTGAGTTTGTCACCCCCGGCATAAAGAGAGGGGCCTCCGGGGTCCACGGATCCTACCTCCAGCGAAGGTCAAGGCTGGTCTTATTTTAAGCGGAAGGAAATCCCACTGCATCATGTGTGAATAGGAAGAGAAGGGCGCAGGGAAGTGACCTCTCCCGGGCACTGACTCCGTGCCAGGCACCTTATAAGCACGTCATAGACACACAACGCCCCTGTTGCTGGGTTCTTAGTTCCATTTTACAGATGGGAAAGCCAAGGCTCAGAGAGGCTAAGACTACCTATCCCTGACACGTGGCATGGGGTCTGGCCGTAGGGAGGCCTTCTGTAAGCTTCTCAGGACGGCGAATGAAGGAATATTTGAGAGAGTGGATTGTGTGGCAGTTGAACACGTCTCGTCCTGTGGCCTTCCCTCCGTGCATGTCTGTCTCTGTGTCCAAATGTCCCCTGTTTGTAGGGACACCGGCTGTACTGGATGAGGCCCAGCCTAACTTGATTACCTCTGGAAAGTTGCCATCCCCAAATAAGGCCACGCTCTAAGGTGCCGGGGGTGAGGACTCTCACATATTGTGTTTTGGAAGGCACGATTCCACTCCCAAGGGGTGGCTTTAAGACTCAACTTCATTTATGGCCAAACGAGTTCCTGTTACCTGGCTCTCTCCTCAGTGCCACGCCGTTCTGTTGACAACCTAGGTCCGGGTTGCCTTGTTTGTCACTGTCCCCCTTTCCTGCTCTGTTGATTACAGAACTTCTTTTTTTTTTTTTTTTTTTTTTTAAAGATTTTATTTATTTGACAGAGAGAGATACAGCGAGAGAGGGAACACAAGCAGGGGGAGTGGGAGAGGGAGAAGCAGGCTTCCCGCTGAGCGGGGAGCCCGATGTGGGGCTCGATCCCAGGACCCTGGGATCATGACCTGAGCCGAAGGCAGGATTACAGAACTTCTTATTGAGCCTGGCTGTGGTCTCGCAATCCCAGACTCGGTTCTCCTGATGCTTGCTTCTGCTCTGTTCATCAAGTCTGACCTAGGCCTTCTTTCTGCTTGGTTCAATCCTGGCGCCCAAGGCCCCGTGCGGGGGTCTGCTTTCTCCTTCTCTGAAGCTCTCCCTGATCATCCACGCAAAGAGTATCTCTTCTTCCATGTGCCCTAGCAGCATGAGTTCTGGAATTGTCCCTGTAGGAAAGGCTCTTGTTGGAAGGAAGAGACCTGGGGATGGATTTGTACCATCTTTGCTCAGGAGTCAGAGAAGCTCCATTGTTTCCTTCAAAGTAAGGGAGAGGGGCTGATGGGGATGCAGGGAGGGCCCACGCCCCTCACTCCTCTGTCACCCCTGGGCTTGTGTATGTAGCACTCACCTCATTTACCTCATTTGTTGTGTCTCGACGATGATCTGTTTGCCTGTGTGGTTGATGAGAACCTCTGTCAGGTGCAACATGACAAGTCAACCTGTCTTGCCTTTGAAGGAAGCCATGACAAGTCAACCTGTTTTGCCTTTGGAGGAAGCCCACCGCCTGTTCCTGGGATGATCTGAGGGGAGGGTGGACCTGGCCCAGGGCTGAAGGGAAACATCCCCTTCTCTCAGGGATTGCAGATCCAGCGGTGATATTTTTTAAGACCCAGTCCTCCCTGCTCTGAAGAAATGGGGGATCTTAGTCTTGTCTCACTAATGATTTGGACTCGAGGTTTCAGTATCAGACGGAGATTGTTCCTGAATGGCTCTGCAGAGGAGGGGTGGAGAACAGGAGGGAGGGGGCAGATCCTCCAAGCTCATTCACCCAAAGTAGATCCTGGGCGTAATGAGCTCCATAGTGGCTCTCCGAAGAGTTTTTCCACCCTGAACCTCAGAATGTGACCTGATTTGGAAAAAGGGTCTTTGTGGATGTCGTCAAGGCAAGGCTTTTGAGATGAGACTATCTTGGATTAGAGAGGGGCCTAAATCTTGTGGGGAGTGTCCTGAAAAGGGACAGAAAAGAGGAAGACACACAAGAGTCACACAGGGAGAAGATCACGTGGAGGAGGGGGCCATGATGAGAGGGGGGCCTCCATAAGCCATGGAGCACTGGCTGCCAGAGGACACTGGGAGACACAGGAAAGCATTCTCTTTCAGCCCCCGAAGGAGCATGGCCCTGCTGATACCCTCCCTTAGGACTCTGGCCTCCAGAACGGCAAGAGAATACATTTCTGTTGCTTTCAGTGAGGCAGAATATGAGGTTCATAGCAGACGTCTCTGAGGGGTGGCGCATCGTTCTGTGTGGCCCTTCATAGCTTCCCAAGGAGACCTGGACCCCATGTTATGCCAAGCCTTCCCTGGGTCTGCCGCCCACCATGTCAGACCCTGGCATGGCCTGGTCTGAGGGCCTCTGGGAGGGAACACAAAAGCATACTCCTTTGGTGCAAGGCTATGGGGTGGGGGGCAGCGTGGGGAGTTGGTGGGAAGCGGTGGAGTGGTCATTGGGAAGAGAAAAGGGGGCGGGAGCTCTGAAGCCTGGGGTCCCCCAAAGTGAGGCTGCCAGAATATTCTTGTTGGGTGGGGTGTGGGTCTCAGAGAAGACATGTAAGGGGTGCTGCTCTGAGGCTGGTTGGATGGGGAATTCTCTGGGTCAGCCACAGACCCTAAAATCCCACTACTGAATCCTCGGAAGAGCTGGGAGGGGTGAGTCCCACAGCAGTTACTCCGCAGGTCCTGTTGTCCTTTTATAAGTCGCATCCATGATGGATGGTTGGCGACATTCGACTTCAGTTTTCTGAAGGCACAGTGAGAATGGAGATGCTTGTGGAGTACTCTGAATGCACAAATCTAGATTTCCACGAGATTTTCTTTTTTTTTTTTTGATTATTTTTGGCTTTCATATTGTAATTTTATTTTATTTATTTTTTTATTCTCATGTTAATCCCCATACATTACATCATTAGTTTTAGATGTAGTGTTCCATGATTCATTGTTTGTGCATAACACCCAGTGCTCCATGCAGAACGTGCCCTCTTTAATACCCATCACCAGGCTAACCCATCCTCCCACCCCCCTCCCCTCTAGAACCCTCAGTTTGTTTTTCAGAGTCCATCGTCTCTCATGGTTCGTCTACCCCTCCGATTTCCCCCGCTTCATTCTTCCCCTCTTGCTACCTTCTTCTTCTTCTTTTTTTTTCTTAACATATATTGCATTATTTGTTTCAGAGGTACAGATCTGAGATTCAACAGTCTTGCACAATTCACAGCGCTTACCAGAGCACATACCCTCCCCAGTGTCTATCACCCAGTCACCCCATCCCTCCCACCCCACCCCCCACTCCAGCAACCCTCAGTTTGTTTCCTGCAATTAAGAATTCCTCATATCAGTGAGGTCATCTGATACATGTCTTTCTCTGTTTGACTTATTTCGCTCAACATAATACCCTCCAGTTCCATCCACATCGTTGCAAATGGCAAGATCTCATTCCTTTTGATGGCTGCATAATATTCCATTGTATATATATACCACCTCTTCTTTATCCATTCATATGTCGATGGACATCTTGGCTCTTTCCACAGTTTGGCTATTGTGGACATTGCTGCTATAAACATCAGGGTGCACATACCCCTGCGGATCCCTACTTTTGTATCTTTGGGGTAAATACCCAGTAGTGCAATTTCCACGAGATTTTCTCTTAATCTTTCACGGGTGCCTTGCCTGCACCCACTCCCACCACAATGTTGAAAGCAAATTGTCGCTATGGAGTCTTCGCATGAGGTACACTCAAATTCTCTTCAAATTTTTTTCCCACTCGTATTTCATGGGCTGAATACTATTTAAGTCCTATTACAGGAACACTGGCATAATGGGTTTGAGACCACCCAAGTGACTGTCAATCATCACCCAACCCAAACTGGGGGGCAGAAGTGGCAGTGAGCTTCTGCCCCCCCGAGACCTTCTCAAACTTCCGCGTGCAAAGGAATTAAGGGGGGTGGGGCTGGGGTTCTGGGAAAATGCAGGTCCACCTCAGAGGGCATGAGCTGGGGTAGGGGATTCTGCATTTCTGCCCCGCCTCCCATGGGCATGCTGATCCTGCCAGCCTGGGGACGATGCATGGAGAAGGCAGAGAGAGCAGTATCTCAGCCTTGGCCGACTGTCACTAGGTTCCACGGTGCAGAGGGAGAGGCTCCATTAACCAGACCAGTTGGCTAGTAGAGGTGCCCAGGACTGCAGCATGCAGCTGGTGTCTGCATCCCTATACTTTCCCCATCCGCTGAGTCCACTTTTGGTCTGGCAACCAGGTGGGGTAAATCGCTAAGTGACTGCAAGCTTCATGGGAACAGCATCAGCTCAGTGTTTAGCATGTACTTGGAGCTCCTTAAATCTTTTATTTTTTTGTCACGTTTATTGAGGTAGAACATATGGTAAAAACCGCTTTAAAAGTGAACAGTCCCATGAGTAGTTTTGACAATATATAGTCATGTACCAGCCACCACCCGGATATGGAACATTTGCTAACAGCCAAAAACCTTCCCTCGTCAATTTCCTCCCCATCCCTACTTCCTGGCAACCACGGATGTGATTTCTGTTCTTACACTTTGGTCTTTTCTTGAAAATCATGTAAATAAAATCCTACAAATCGAGTCTGGCTTCTTTCACTTACCGTAATGCTTTGGAGATTCATTCATATTATTGCAAAGATCAGCGGTTCGTTCTTTTTTATTCTGAGCAGTATTCCATCCCATCCATTCATTGGTTAATAGCTTTTGGGGTTGCTTCTGGTTTAAAGCAATATAAATGATACTGCCACGAACATTTGAATATAGGACTTTGTGGGGACATGTTTTCATTTCTGCCAGGCGTGGAGGTGCCGGATCGTAAGGTAAGAGTACATATTATGGCTTTTTCAAAACCCAGCAAAAGGTTTTCCAAGAGAGTGCTTGTTGCGTCAGATTCTTACCACCACATGGATTACCAGTCTTAATTTTAGCCATTCTAGTAGGGGTTAGTAGTATCTTATGGTGGTGTTAATTCGTATTTCTTTAATGAGTAATAATGTTGAATATCTTTTCATGAGCTTATTTGCCATCCATGTATCTTTCTTGATGTAATACCTGTTCTGGTTTTTGCCCAATTTTTTCTTGGATTTTTTTTGTCTTATTATTGAGTTGGAAGAGAGTTCTTTATTTATTCTAGATTCAAACATTTTATCCAGTGTTTCTCAATGTATTTTAATATTACCTTCCACTTCCCCTCTCAGGAGCCTTCTTTTTTTTTTTCATTCTTATGTTAATCCCCATACATTGCATCATTATTTTTAGATGTAGTGTTCCATGATTCATTGTTTGTGCATAACACCCAGTGCTCCATGCAGAATGTGCCCTCCTCAATACCCATTACCAGGCTAACCCATCCTCCCACCCCCCTCCCCTCTAGAACCCTCAGTTTGTTTTTCAGAGTCCATCATCTCTCATGGTTCGTCTACCCCTCCGATTTCCCCCACTTCATTCTTCCCCTCCTGCTACCTTCTTCTTCTTCTTTTTTTTTTTCCTTAACATATATTGCATTATTTGTTTCAGAGGTACAGATCTGAGATTTAACAGTCTTGCACAATTCACAGCGCTTACCAGAGTACATACCCTCCCCAGTGTCTATCACCCAGTCATGCCATCCCTCCCACCCCACCCCCCACTCCAGCAACCCTCAGATTGTTTCCTGCGATTAAGAATTCTTCATATCAGTGAGGTCATATGATACGTGTCTTTCTCTGTTTGACTTATTTCGCTCAACATAATACTCAGGAGCCTTCTTAGACATTTTTTCATAATGCCCCATCATGAAATTTATTACCATGGATATACTGTATATTTATGCACTATGTTATTTGGAGGGCCACACACCATTGTGATATTTTAAAAATTTGGGGGGCGCCTGGGTGGCTCAGTTGGTCAAGCATCTGCCTTTGGCCCAGTTCATGATCCCAGAGTCCTGGGATCGAGTCCCACGTCAGGTTTCCTCCTCAGCGGGGAGTCTGCTTCTTTGTCCCTCCCCTAGCGTACTCTCTCTTTCTCTCTCTCAAATAATTAAATAAAATCTTTTATGAAACTAAAAAAAATAAGAATCTTTTAGTTCCCAAAGAACCAATATTTGCTTCTTTGAGGGTATATCACCTCCATTGTGAATGCATGCTTTAATCAGATATGTGTTTTGCAGATATTTACTCTCAACCTGTGACTTGTCTTTTTATTTTCTTAACATTATCTTTTGAAGAGCAAATTTTTTTTAAATTCTTATGTTAATCCCCATACATTGCATCATTACTTTTAGATGTAGTGTTCCATGATTCATAGTTTGTGCACAACACCCAGTGCTCCATGCAGAATGTGCCCTCCTCAATACCCACCACCAGGCCAACCCATCCTCCCACCCCCCTCAGCTCTAGAACCCTCAGTTTGTTTTTCAGAGTCCATCGTCTCTCATGGTTCGTCTACCCCTCCGATTTCCCCCACTTCATTCTTCCCCTCCTGCTACCTTCTTCTTCTTCTTCTTCTTCTTCTTTTTTTTCTTAACATATATTGCATTATTTGTTTCAGAGGTACAGATCTGAGATTTAACAGTCTTGCACAATTCACAGCGCTTACCAGAGTATATACCCTCCCCAGTGTCTATCACCCAGTCACCCCATCCCTCCCACCCCACCCCCCACTCCAGCAACCCTCAGTTTGTTTCCTGCAATTAAGAATTCCTCTTATCAGTGAAATCATATGATACATGTCTTTCTCTGTTTGACTTATTTCACTCAACATAATACCCTCCGGTTCCATCCACGTCGTTGCAAATGGCAAGATCTCATTCCTTTTGATGGCTGCATAATATTCCATTGTATATATATACCACCTCTTCTTTATCCATTCATATGTCGATGGACATCTTGGCTCTTTCCACAGTTTGGCTACTGTGGACATTGCTGCTATAAACATCGGGGTGCACATACCCCTTCGGATCCCTACTTTTGTATCTTTGGGGTAAATACCCAGTAGTGCAATTGCTGGATCATATGGTAGCTCTATTTTCAACTTTTTGAGGAACCTCCATACAGTTTTCCAGAGTGGCTGCACCAGCTGGCATTCCCACCAACAGTGTAGGAGGGTTCCCCTTTCTCCGCATCCCCGCCAACATCTGTCGTTTCCTGACTTGTTAATTTTAGCCATTCTGACTGGTGTGAGGTGGTATCTCATTGAGGTTTTGATTTGGATTTCCCTGATGCCGAGCGATATTGAACACTTTTTCATGTGTCTGTTGGCCATTTGGATGTCTTCTTTGGAAAAATGTCTGTTCATGTCTTCTGCCCATTTCTTGATTGGATTCTTTGTTCTTTGGGTGTTGAGTTTGATAAGTTCTTTATAGATTTTGGATACTAGCCCTTTATCTGATCTGTCATTTGCAAATATCTTCTCCCATTCTGTCGGTTGTCTTTTGGTTTTGTTGACTGTTTCCTTTGCTTTGCAAAAGCTTTTTATCTTGATGAAGTCCCAATAGTTCATTTTTGCCCTTGCTTCCCTTGCCATTGGCGATGTTTCTAGGAAGAAGTTGCTTCGGCTGAGGTCAAAGAGGTTGCTGCCTGTGTTCTCCTTTAGGATTTTGATGGACTCCTGTCTCACATTGAGGTCTTTCAACCATTTTGAGTCTATTTTTGTGTGTGGTGTAAGGAAATGGTCCAGTTTCATTTTTCTGCATGTGGCTATCCAATTTTCCCAACACCATTTGTTGAAGAGACTGTCTTTGTTCCATTGGACATTCTTTCCTGCTTTGTCAAAGATGAGTTGACCATAGAGTTGAGGGTCCATTTCTGGGCTCTCTATTCTGTTCCATTGGTCTATGTGTCTGTTTTTGTGCCAGTACCATGCTGTCTTGATGATGACAGCTTTGTAATAGAGCCGGAAGTCTGGAATTGTGATGCCGCCAGCTTTGCTTTTCTTTTTCAACATTCCTCTGGCTATGCGGGGTCTTTTCTGGTTCCATACAAATTTTAGGATTATTTGTTCCATTTCTTTGAAAAAAGTGGATGGTATTTTGATGGGGATTGCATTGAATGTGTAGATTGCTCTAGGTAGCATTGACATTTTCACAATATTTGTTCTTCCAATCCATGAGCATGGAACGTTTTTCCATTTCTTTGTGTCTTCCTCAATTTCTTTCATGAGTATTTTATAGTTTCCTGAGTACAGATCCTTTGTCTCTTTGGTTAGATTTATTTCTAGGTATCTTATGGTTTTGGGTGCAATTGTAAATGGGATCGACTCCTTAATTTCTCTTTCTTCTGTCTTGTTGTTGGTGTATAGGAATGCCACTGACTTCTGTGCATTGATTTTATATCCTGCCATTTTACTGAATTCCTGTATGAGTTCTAGCAGTTTTGGGGTGGAGTCTTTGGGGTTTTCCACATAAAGTATCATATCATCTGCAAAGAGTGAGAGTTTGACTTCTTCTTTGCCGATTTGGATGCCTTTTATTTCTTTTTGTTGTCTAATTGCTGTGGCTAGGACTTCCAATACTATGTTGAATAGCAGTGGTGATAGTGGGCATCCCTGCCGCGTTCCTGACCTTAGGGGGAAAGCTCTCAGTTTTTCCTCACTGAGAATGATATTCGCTGTAGGTTTTTCATAGATGGCTTTTATGATATTGAGGTATGTACCCTCTATGCCTATACTCTGAGGAGTTTTGATCAAGAAAGGATGCTGTACTTTGTCAAAAGCTTTTTCTGCATCTATTGAGAGGATCATATGATTCTTGGTCTTTCTTTTGTTAATGTATTGTATCACATTGATTGATTTGCAGATGTTGAACCAACCTTGCAGCCCAGGGATAAATCCCACTTGGTCGTGGTGAATAATCCTTTTAATGTACTGTTGGATCCTATTGGCTAGTATTTTGGTGAGAATTTTTGCATCCATGTGCATCAGGGATATTGGTCTGTAATTCTCCTTTTTGATGGGGTCTTTGTCTGGTTTTGGGATCAAGGTAATGCTGGTCTCATAAAATGAGTTTGGAAGTTTTCCCTCCATTTCTATTTTTTGGAACAGTTTCAGAAGAATAGGTATTAATTCTTCTTTAAATGTTTGGTAGAATTCCCCTGGGAAGCCATCTGGCCCTGGGCTTTTGTTTGTTGGGAGATTTTTGATGACTGCTTCAATTTCCTTAGTGGTTATAGGTCTGTTCAGGTTTTCTATTTCTTCCTGGTTCAGTTTTGGTAGTTGATACATCTCTAGGAATGCATCCATTTCTTCCAGGTTATCGAATTTGCTGGCATAGAGTTGCTCATAATATGTTCTTATAATTGTTTGTATTTCTTTGGTGTTGGTTGTGATCTCTCCTCTTTCATTTATGATTTTGTTGATTTGGGTCATTTCTCTTTTCTTTTTGATAAGTCTGGCCAGGGGTTTATCAATTTTGTTAATTCTTTCAAAAAACCAGCTCCTAGTTTCGTTGATCTGTTCTACTGTTCTTTTGGTTTCTATTTCATTGATTTCTGCTCTGATCTTTATTATTTCTCTTCTCCTGCTGGGTTTAGGCTTTATTTGCTGTTCTTTCTCCAGCTCCTTTAGGTGTAGGGTTAGGTTGTGTACTTGAGACCTTTCTTGTTTCTTGAGAAAGGCTTGTATTGCTATATACTTTCCTCTTAGGACTGCCTTTGTTGCATCCCAAAGATTTTGAACAGTTGTGTTTTCATTTTCATTGGTTTCCATGTATTTTTTTAATTCTTCTTTAATTTCCTGGTTGACCCATTCATTCTTCAGTAGGATGCTCTTTAGCCTCCATGTATTTGAGTTCTTTCCGACTTTCCTCTTGTGATTGAGTTCTAGTTTCAAAGCATTGTGGTCTGAAAATAGGCAGGGAATGATCCCAATCTTTTGGTACCAGTTGAGACCTGATTTATGACCTAGGATGTGATCTATTCTGGAGAATGTTCCATGGGCACTAGAGAAGAATGTGTATTCCGTTGCTTTGGGATGGAAGGTTCTGAATATGTCTGTGAAGTCCATTTGGTCCAGTGTGTCATTTAAAGTCTTTATTTCCTTGTTGATCTTTTGCTTAGACGATCTGTCCATTTCAGTGTGGGGGGTGTTAAAGTCCCCCACTATTATTGTATTGTTGTCGATGTGTTTCTTTGCTTTTGCTATTACTTGCCTTATATAATTGGCTGCTCCCATGTTAGGGGCATAGATATTTACAATTGTTAATCTTCTTGTTGGATAGATCCTTTAAGTAGGATATAATGTCCTTCCTCATCTCTTATTACAGTCTTTGGTTTAAAATCTAATTTGTCTGATATAAGGATTGCCACCCCAGCTTTCTTTTGGTGTCCATTAGCATGGTAAATGATTTTCCACCCCCTCACTTTCAATCTGGGGGTGTCTTTGGCTCTAAAATGAGTCTCTTGCAGACAGCATATCAATGGGTCTTGTTTTTTAATCCAGTCTGATAGCCTGTGTCTTTTGATTGGGGCATTTAGCCCATTTACATTCAGGGTAACTATTGAAAGATAGGAATTTAGTGCCATTGTATTGCCTGTAAGGTGACAGTTACCGTATATTGTCTGTGTTCCTTTCTGGTCTGTGTTGCTTTTAGGGTCTCTCTTTGCTTAGAGGACCCCTTTCAAGATTTCCTGTAGGGCTGGTTTTGTGTTTGCAAATTCCTTTAGTTTTTGTTTGTCCTGGAAGCTTTTTATCTCTCCTTCAATTTTCAATGACAGCCTAGCTGGATACAGTATTCTTGGCTGCATATTTTTCTCATTTAGTGCTCTGAATATATCCTGCCAGTCCTTTCTGGCCTGCCAGGTCTCTGTGGACAGGTCTGTTGCCAATCTAATGTTTCTACCATTGTAGGTTACATATCTCTTCTCCCGAGCTGCTTTCAGGATTTTCTCTTTGTCTATGAGACTCGTAAGTTTTACTATTAGATGTCGGGGTGTTGACCTATTTTTATTGATTTTGAGAGGGGTTCTCTGTGCTTCCTGGATTTTGATGCCTGTTTCCTCCCCAAATTAGGGAAGTTCTCTGCTATAATTTGCTCCATTATACCTTCTGCCCCTCTCTCTCTTTCTTCTTCTTCTGGGATCCCAATTATTCTAATGTTGTTTTGTCTTATGGTATCGCTTATCTCTCGAATTCTGCCCTCGTGATCCAGTAGTTGTTTATTTCTCTTTTTCTCAGCTTCTTTATTTTCCATCATTTCATCTTCTATATTACTGATTCTCTCTTCTGCCTCATTTATTCTAGCACTTAGCGCCCCCATTTTTGATTGCACCTCATTAATAGCCTTTTTGATTTCTACTTGGTTGGATTTTAGTTCTTTTACTTCTCCAGAAAGGGTTTCTCTAATAACTTCCATATTTTTTTCAAGCCCAGCTAGTATCTTTATTTTTTTCATTATTTTTTATTTTTTATTTATTTGAGACAGAGAGAATGAGAGACAGAGAGCATGAGAGCGAGGAGGGTCAGAGGGAGAAGTAGACTCCCTGCCAAGCAGGGAGCCCGATGCGGGACTCGATCCCGGGACTCCAGGATCATGACCTGAGCCGAAGGCAGTCTCTTAACCAACTGAGCCACCCAGGCGCCCCAGCTAGTATCTTTAAAGTGATGATTCTGAACTCTAGATCTGACATCATACTAATGTCCATATTGAGTAGGTCCCTGGCAGTCGGTATTACCTCTTGTTCTTTTTGTTGAGGTGATTTTTTTCCGTCTTGTCATTTTGTGCAGAGGAGAATAGATTAATGAGAGAACAAAATGCTAGCAGAGTAACAACGTCCCCAGAAAATATACTCTAAAGAAATCAGAAAAGACCTGAAGCAGTGGGAAAAGAAAGGGAAAGAGAGAAAAAAGAAAAAGAAAAAAAAGAAAAAGAAAAAGATAAAGATAAAAACAAACAAAAACAAACAAAACAAAACAACAACAACAAAAAAACCAGAATGTGATCAAATATGATCAGGCTGGTATATAGATCAGTGCCACACACTAGGTTTGGGGTGTATTTTGGTCTGTTAGAAGAAAGTGCCTCCCAAAATTTTAAAGAAAGAAAAACTTATATATGTACAAAAATAAGGGTTGATATGATTAAGGGATGGAATATGACTGTAAAGATGGAAATTATAAAAAATTTTATAAAAGGAATTGATAAGAAGTTGTTTGAAAAAAGAAGAGGATTTAAAAAAAGAAAAAAGAAAAAAAAAGGGAGAGAATGTGATCAGGCAGGGGATTAGAAAAAACTATATACTAGAGATTTAGGGTATATTTTAATCTGTTAGAAGAAACTATCTCAAAATTTTAAAGAGAGAACAACTTATATATATATGCCAAAAATAAGGGTAACTACTTGAAGGATAGAATATGACTCTAAAAATGAAAAATAAAAATGTTTTTTTAAAAAAGGGATTGATAAGATGTTGGTTGAAAAAGGGAAAAACAAAAATTCAAAAAAAAAGAAAAAAAGACAGTTAAAAAAAATTAACTTTGAAAGACTAAAGAATCATGGTAAAAAAGCCATGGATTCTATGTGCAGTATTCCCCTAGCGCTGGAGTTCTGCCGTTCTCATCGATCGGTAAACTTGGTCTTGGCCGGCTGTTCTTGCTGATCTTCTGGGGGAGGGGCCTGTTGCCGTGGTTCCCAAATATCTTTGCTGGAGGCGGAAGTGCTCCGCCTTTGCCCGGTCCAGGCTAAGTAATCTGCTCGGGTTTGCTCTCCGGGGCTTTTGTTCCCTGCGAGCTTTCCGTACAGCTTTGGAGGCGGAGAGTGAAAATGGCGGCTTCCCAATCTCCGTCCCGGAGGAGCCGAGAACTCGGCCCCGCTCCTCAGTGAGTCCCCAGAGAAAAGCCGCCAGTCACTCCCGTCTCCCCGGTCTCCGGCCGCACTCCGTGCTCGCCTGGCCTGTGACTGCGCGTTTCTCTCTCTGGCACCCGACCCCGGGTGGAGTCTCCAAACCCAGCAGATCCCTGCAGTGCCCTCCCGCGCGGCTCCTCCCGGGGGAGGAAGGTGAGTCTCCCCGGATCTGCCGCTTGTCGTGTCCCTGCTGGAGGAGCAGGGGCCCGACTGTGCCGCGGATCACGGTTTATGGCCACCCCGAGCTGAGAGCCCGCGCCTGGGTCCGCCTCTGCAGCCGGCTTCCCTGCTCCGTTACCTGGGAGCTCTGCCACCCTCAGGCACCCCCGGTCTTTCTGTGACCCCGAGGGTCCTGAGACCACACTGTCCCGGAGGGTTCCACCCCCCGCTTAGCCACCAGAGTGACGTCCCTCGGCGGAGCAGACTTTTAAAAGTTCCGATTTTGTGCTCCGCGGCTCTATCACTTGCCAGAAGCGGCCGATTGAGGCCCCTCCCCCGCCGTCTATCCTCCTGAATATCACCTTGGATTCACTTCTCCGCACGTCCTACCTTCCAGAAAGTGGTCGCTTTTCTGATGAGAGAGTTGTTGCTCTTCTTTTCTTCGATCTCCTGTTGGGTTTGTAGGTGTTCAGAATGGTTTGATCTCTATCCAGCTGAATTCCTGAGAGGAGACGAAATCCAGGTCTCCTACTCCTCCGCCATCTTGCTCTGCCCTGAGCAAAATTTTTAATTTTAATTTTGACAAAGTCCAATGATTTCTTTTTATGATTTGAGCTTTTAGCTTTCTAATGATTTGTCTAAACCCAGATGACAAACATTTCTCCTATGTTTTCTTCTAGAAGTTTTGTATTTTTAGCCCCTACATCTAGGTTTATGATCTATTTCAAGTTACTTTTTGTATGTGGTATAATATAATGGTCAAGGTTTTTTTTTTTTTTTCTTTTGAAAGGAATGCCCAATTTTCTAGCACCATTTATTAAAAGTACTATTATTTTCCCATTCCATTACCTCTGGCACTTTGTCAAAAATAAATTGATCATTATGTATGGGTCTATTTCTGGACTCTTAGTTCTGTTCCACTGATCTATCATTATATAAATACGACACCATCTTGGTTATAGTAGATAGCCTTATAGTAAGTCTGAAATTAGTATGATTCCTCCAAAGATCAAAAAATTTGATTTTTTTTTTCAAAATTGTTTTGGCTATTCTAGGATCTTTATCTTCCATGTAATTATTTTCCATGTAAATGTAGAATCAGCTTCACAATTTCCACAAAAAACCTGCTGGAATTTTGATTTGGATTCAATTGGATGTCTAGAAATATTTGAAGGAGAACTGACATTTTAACAATATTGAGTCCTCTGATCCATGAACGTGGTATGTCTCTGCATTTATTTTGGTCCTCAATTTTTTTTCTTTCAATAATGTTTTATGGTTTTTAGTATACAACGTAGCTAGATTGATCAACAGCTATTTCATATTTTTCAAGCTATTGTAAATGGTCTTTTAAATTTTTAATTTCCAATTGCTCATTTCCAGGACATAGAGGTATAAATGATTTTTTGTATCCTGATCTTTTATCCTGTGACTGTGCTAAACTCACATAAGAGTTCTAATAGCTTTTTCGTCGATTTTATGGCAGAAAAAAAAATCGATGGTAGAATTTTTTTTTAAATGTAAATGATCCTGTTGAATGTGAAAAGATGCCTTTTATTTCTTTTGCTTTCCTTATTGCACTGGCCAGGCCCCCCAGTACAAATTTGAAGAGAAGTGGTGTGGATCTCTGTTATTAGATCTATTGACATGACCGTTTCATTTTTCTTTTCTCAGTCTGTTGATGTGGCAAATTCACACATTTTTGAATGCCAATCCGATTTTTCATTTCTGGGATAAAACCCATTTAGTCTGTATATTGCTGAATTTTATTTGTTCGTTTTTTTTTTAGATTTATTTATTTATTTATTTATTTATTTATTTATTCATTCATTCATTCATGAGAGACAGAGAGAGAGAGGCAGAGGGAGAAGCAGGCTCCCAAGGAGCAGAGAGCCCGATGCGGGACTCGATCCCAGGACCCTGGGATCATGACCTGAGCCGAAGGCAGATGTTTAACCATCTGAGCCACCCAGGTGCCCTATTTGTTCGTTTTTTAAAAGTATTTTCGAGTCTATGTTCATGAGGGACATTGATCTCTAGTTTTCTTTTCTTGTAATATCTTTGTCTAGTTTTGGTATCAGGGCAATGCTGGCCTCATAAAATGAATTGGAAAGTAGTATCTCTTCTATTTTCTGAAGCAATCTTATTTCTTCCTTAAATGTTCAGTAGACCTCACCAGTGAAGCCATCTGGGCCTGGAGTTTGCTTATGGGAAGATTTTAAACTATGAATCAAATTTCTTTATGGAAAATGATTTGTTTCTATTCAAATAAGCTTCGGTAGTTTTTCTTAAAGGCATTTGTCCATTTAATCTAATTTATCAACTTTATTGGCATCAAGTCACTCTTAATATTAGTTTATTATTTTAATTTCCATAGAATCTGTAGTTACGGCCCTGCTTTCATTCCTGATCCTGTCCATTTGTAGCTTTTCCCTTTTGTCTTGATCATTCTGCCCAGAGGTTATTGGTTTTATAGATCTTTTCCAAAGAATCATATTTTGTTTTCTTGATTTTTTTTCTATTGCTTTTCTGTTTTTTATTATATGGATGTCTGCCTTAATCTTTATTATTTCCTTACTTCTTCTTTGGTTTAACTTTCTTTCCTTCTTCTAGTTCTCTAAGATAGAGCTGAGGTCATTAACTTGAGACCCTGCTCCTTTCCTAATGTCAGCACCACGGGGTCTACCGAATCCTATGGCTCCCAATGAAGGGCTCATAGCACAGCCTGGACTCAGCAGTAAAGCCCTTTCTTGCTTTGGGTCTCACTTAAGACCAGCAACCTTCCACATAACTCAAGGAGTGGGCAGGGGCAGTCTTCCCAAATGTGGGAGTATGCTGCCTCCAACATCTAAATGGGTCCAGCAGTCACTGGGCTTCTTTCTTAGTGATAGGAGGTGCACGGGACAATCCTTTGTGCTTTGTGTTGGAAGGGATGCTCCACTGCTCCAGATAACTGGATCCTTAGAAGCTTTGCTGATGCATACCTCTGAATCCTTTATTGCCCATCCTTTGGAGAGCATGGATCTTACCGAGGCATCCAGAAGACTTACCTCTTCTTGATCATCTGGTCCAATTAACATGATGCCATTGGGACAAGGAACTAATGTCAGGTTTTGTAAAGTGTCCATATGGTCCACGTCACTTCAGATTATATTACGATATAAATCAGCATTACTATATTCCAGGGCTGGTTGTAAATGAATGCTATTTTCCATTGGATGTAAACGCGAACAGCTTGGCAAGGATACTTCGTGATGGGTATGCGGAGTGAGTTGAATGATGGGGTCCCCCCATCCCCAAAGATATATCCATCTGGAACCTCTACATGTGACCTTATTTGGAATAAGGGTCTTTGCAGATATAATTAAGGATTTCAAGATAAGATCCTTTGGATGAGGGTAGGTCCTAAATCCAAAGATTAATGTCCTTAGAAAAGAAGGGAAAGCCAACACACAGAGAAGGAGGCATGTGAAAAGGGAGGCAGAGTCTGGAGGGATGTGTCCACAAGCCCAGGATTGCCGGCAGCAGCCAGAAGCTGAAGCGACAGGGAAGGCTTCTCCCCTCGAGTTTTCAGAGGCTTGCCGGCACCTTGATTTCAGACTTCCAGCCTCCTGAACTGAAAGAATAAGTTTCTGTTGTCATAAGCCACCCAGTTGGTGGCCATGCATCATGGCAGCCTCAGGAAATGAACACAGTATGGACAAGAACACCTTTGCCAGATCAGAAATTGCAAGCCACACCCCCGAGGCTGGGTAGATTTGCTCTAGTAAATGTACCACATTTGGCATAGGGACCGCAATCCAGCTACTGCTGGGTTGAGCCTTTCTTCCACCATCTGCAACCGTAGCTCCGGCATTTCTACTTCACTGAAGGCAAGCAATCATTTTTCCCAAGCTGCTAGGAGCCATCCCAGCTGTGTATTAGACCCATTTCCAGAGACTTAAATCCTGGGTCAACAAACGTTGCCTTAGCCAGCATCTCATTCCGTCCACCTTCAGCACCCACAGGATCCACCCCCGGGCAGACTTTCCCAGTCCTGCTGGGGCGTGTTCACCAGGTCCTGTCGCTTATAAACCCTCCGGTCCCTTAGCAGGCCTAGCACAGCTGACTCACGCAGAGATCTGAACTTCGCCTCGTGGCCAGGAGGAGCGGTGACAGCAGATCCTGAGGAGGGGCCAACACTGTCTCAGAACCCCAGCTGAGGCTTCCTCGATGGTCTTCTTGCAAGGGGGAGAGAGCCGCAACGCAGACCCAGGGAAGTCGGAGTTCCCAAGTGCATGGATTCCATGGAGTCCAAGTTCTGAGTCCACTTGGGTGTAGAAACCTTGCCTATGCCAAGGGTTTAGATTCCTCTGCGGCTCTGTCCCTGGTGGTCAGCTCAAACGTCAGAGCTCTGGTACAAGGCAGTGCCCCCCTCCCACCTGTAGCCCAGGCCACAGATGGACCACGAGTGGCAGCCTTAGCATCCTCGCTGCTATCTATGGCATGCCACAGACGTTTCTCCCCACTACTCCCCCATGGGTTTCTAGCCAGCTAGTGACTTCAGAATCCCACCCCCTGAGTCTATTTCCTAAGACCACTCCTGGCACCAATTATATTAGCTCAGGTTCCCTAGAGGCAGAAGAATGCATGTTCTGGAAAACACATTGCCGACAAAAATTCACTATCACCATGGAGCTGTGCGTTCCAAGAATATAAGACACGCCACCTCATGGAATAATTAGTCTCGAATTCTGTGAGCTTTGAGTTTTGCGGGGTCTTTAGGGCGCTGTTGTCCCCTCCCAGTGCTCCTTCCTGGACCTCTGTTGTGCAGTCGGCTGGTCGTGGCCCCCAGCTGCCCCTTCTCTGGAGCACTGCCCTCAGCTGATGGAAGAAGGTACTTGATCCTGGAAGTTAAACCCCAGCGCACAGCAAGGGCGGCCGGCAGCCAGTGAGGGGCTGATGGGGTGGGGGGGGGTCCAAAAGACTCTGGCCTCAAGGCAGACTTATGCTTCAGCACGCCCTACCTTTGCCATGGCTCACACAGGACTGGGCTCTCGTGAGGACTGTCATGCCCTGTTCTTTTGTCTCTCTTATCCTGTCTGATTCTCTCCCTTAACAGCCTTTCCCTGAAGAGAGAAACTTCTCGGTTGATCGTGTGCTCCTGATGCACAACATGGTGGTTGTTTGGTCTTCTTCAGAATAACTTTACTCCCTCCGTTCTCTGGCCCGGAGTTACTGATGTTTAGGGGTGTGTGTGTGTGTGTGTGTGTGTGTGTGTGTGTGTGTGTGTTTTAACACAAATTCTAGCATTACTACCACCCTTTAATACAGGCTTGCATAATGTTGTTAAAAGATTAAAATATGTTTTGAACTGTACGATCAGGTAATAATAATGCACTTAGCCACCAAACTTACTGTCAGAATCTGTGATGACGGGGTGACTGCATGGGTCACCTCGTCATGACAAAGGATGGCGGGTCCTTCTTCCCACTGGCTGGAGTGCCATCGCCATGTGGCAGTAATAGAAATGCGGCCTCAGCTCACATGGCCTGCTAGCTTGGAAATTACACAATTCCCGAGGAGTTGTTTTACTCTGGGGGGAGGGGATTTCAAATTTTGCATGTCACATTGGAGATATTATTATTCTTATGTTACATGATTTCAAAATCACTTCATTCAACTTCACATCAAATACAACACTCGGTATCTTCTAATACTTTTCTAGATTTGTCTTTTATTTTTAGCTTCTTGATCAGGTAGGAATTAATTTTTATACATGATGTGAGGTAGGGATTGATTTTTTTTTTTTCAAATGGAGGGCCCGATGTCACAGTCTCATGTATGGAAAACTCCATCATTTCCCTGATTTTCCCTACATGCACATGTCTATTTCTGGAATTTCTCTTCTGCTTCTCTGGTTTCTCTGCCTAACCCTTTCCACTTCACGTGATTTTAAATACTTTATGGTCTGTTTTAATATTTGGTAGAACAGACGCCCAAATAATTGTTTTTCTTTTCACTTTTTTTTTCTTGGCTATTCTCTTGCATTTTCTCTTCCAGGTGATATTTGGCATTGTCTTGTCTGGTTCCATAAAAAATCCTGCAGGGATAGTGATTGGGGTGGTAGTGAATTTATAGTTTAATTTGAGGAGATTTGACATCTTTACAATATTGAGTGTTTCCATCCAGGTCTATGGTTGTGCCTTCCCATTCATAAAAGGTCTTCTTTTATGTCCCACTGTAAATTTTTATAGTTTTCTTCTCATAGATCCTGAGCATTTCTTGGTAGGTTTATTCCCAGGTATTATATATATATATATGGTTTTTTTTGGTTTTCACCGTGAATGATCCTGGAGGGTTTCTGCCGTTGTACTTCCATCACGGCAGGATTCTTGAGGCTTGAATGAAAAGAAATGTTTCCAGCTTCTGAGTGAAGGAGGCTGTACCTCACTTGACAAGTCAGAAGGCAAAAGTGACCGCAGACATGGGTTCGTTTTCTTCAGCGTGCAGTCAGTCCTTGGGTTCTGATTTCGGCTCGAATGCGGTTGCAGTCTCCTGTCTGGTGTACGGGGGGCAGGTGGGCTCCCTCAGCACCCGTGAAGCCCGATGCTGAACACGGTTATTACACTAGTCCTTCTGCAGTCACTCTGAACACAAGGGGACTTTGGGTCTCCGCTTCCTTTCTCAGTAGCTCCGGCTCTGGTGGTTTTCCCTGTGATTTCCTCTGCTCCCGCCAACCCCCTCCCATCTGCTCCCCATCTTCCAGGAATTGTGGACAACTTCTCCAGCATAGTTACAGATTCACTCTGTCTCTTTTAAATACGGCGTTTCTTTCCAGGGGCCGGGGGCAGGAGGACAGGGAGAAATGTTTTGGGTGTTCATTTTTCTTAAGTCAGGAGAATCTTAGATACGTTTCTGGGGGGGTGCAGGGCAAGTTGAAGATGCAGGGAAGAGGTGCTAAGTGACGTGGCACTGTCCCTCAAGGAGGAGCAGGAGGGGCTGGGCTCAAAGGTCGGTGGTGGGAGGGCTGGCTTTAGACAGGCAGCCCAGATCAAGGGCGGGCACAGGTGTAGGTGTGTTCGTGGTAGAACGCGAACTGTGTCCCCATTTGTTCCTTCTGTGTTCTCAGCGAGGTAGGACAGATGCGAAGTTATCATGCATTTCTGTTCAAGGCAGAGAGGGTTCTCCACACAGGCTGATGGGACAACCACAGATCCCACCTGTCCCCAGCTGGGTGGGGGGTTGTGCAGGGAGCTGAGGTGTATCCCGGTGCACCCACCAGACAGGCTCTGGCCGTGGACCTGTGTACCTCACTCCCAGAGAAGTGGGAGCTGTTCGAACTGGCAGGGCAACCAGGCTTTTGGACGGCACACGCCACAGCTTCTGTCGCTGGCCCTGAGCTGGTGCCGATCATCTGCACTAAGCCAGACCATGGGGCAGGAGTCCCGGGAGCGTCCCAGTGAAGCCGAGGCTTCGGCAGAGAAGTGAGAAACCTGTGCCCAGCGCGGGCAAGTTGGAGAACTTCAGTGTGTGACTCGTTCTTTTCCAAAATTCCTCTTTCCCCCCTTATTTAATTTTTTTTTCAGAAAACGTGTGATTTTATATGCTTTTCTCTGCATGTATTAAACAAATTGCACAGCTGAATAGCTTTTCTTAAAACCTGGACATTCACCAAAAAGAAGTTTGCCAGCACAGGCAATTAAGCTTTCTTCTTTGAACAATGGACTGACTGACTGGCACATCTGAAATGCGAGCGTGTTTTTTTATTCCACTGTTCATCCTTCAAGCTGATAAACAGCAACAATGGGAAACAGCTGGGACAGGAAAACATTTGAGTTTGTATTTTCAAAGCAAGCAAGAAAGAAACCCGTCAGTGTGGGCCAGATCCCGTCTTCCGCCTGAGGGCGAGCCGGCATTTGGGGAGGGAAAAATACTATACATATTTCTAATCAAACATTACATATTTATTAATGTGCAGCTGGTGCATTGTATTCTGAGGCTTGGTGTGTGGGGGGGTGTCTTCCCCCACCCCCACGCCACCCGCCTTGTTCTTATAATGTGTCTTGTCTGGCAGGCTGGTATTGTTCTATAACTGACGTTACTTTATAAGAACCCAGAGCTGCGTCCATTTAATAGGAGTCATGGAGACAATCGCTCTTGGAGCAACTCGGGTCCTGGTGACGTCGGTGCCATCTGAACCTTAGTTTCTGTTCTGAGAGCAGGATGGGTAGACAATGGAGGTATTTGTGGACAGGTGCACTGGGGATACCGTGCATGGGGAAGCCCCCAGCACCTTTGTGCCACCCCCCGTACACCACACCCTGGGGTCCCTTCGATGAAGGACACACCTCCTGCCCATGGGTCCGTGCCCTTTCAGAATGCGGGAGCAAATTTATTTGGATGCTTATTGAGATTAAACTTGCCGTGCACTTCGTTGGGAGCAAGGGTTGCATCTGTTCATTAGGTGGGGAGGCTCACCTTGTCAATTTCCATCGAGCGCGGGCACGAGCGATCACTTTATCATCATTTGTCAGCAGCCTGGACAGGTTTTACTCAGCTCTGATTCCTCCCGGGCCCCGTTGTCATAACTTCATTGGCTTTATGGCCGCAGCTGAGCTCCCTTGTGCAATTGCCTAATACATCGACTTTACCTTAATATTGGTAATATGTTAAATGTAAAAGAACGTGGAAGAGAGACTAAAATATTAAGCTTCAGGCAAGCCACACACTACTGGGACAACCCCAGGCCCACCCTACACTAGTGTCCCCATCCGTCACTGGAAATCCCATTATACTGGGTAAGGGAAGGGATCCGTCTCCTAGAGTTTGGAAAAATTGGAGATTTCAGCCTCCCTCTGGTCTCGTGGACCCAGAGAGTTTAGTCGGGGAGGCTGGAAAGGGTTCTCGGCCAGGGGGTGGGGGCATTGGCTTCTGGGGCACAGGGATGGCAGTATCATTCACCCCCTGGGCTTCGGGCTTCCCATCTGCTTGCTGAAGGGAGCCGGCAGGAGGTCAAGGCTTTGACGCTCAGATTCCCACTGGGGCCGGGCAGCAAGAGAGAGGAGCAAGCGGGCCGGGTGGGGGGTAAGGAGGCCACCACCACTCTCACCTGCACCGAATGCTGCCGTGGGGGAGAGGCGGCCCCGCAGACCCAGACGTTTGGATTTGGAAAGAGAAACTGGAAAGTTTGGAATTTGGAAAGAAAGAATTCAGAATTCTGAATGTGTATGTCAGCTGTTTTAATTTTTAGTGTTGGCACGGAATTAAATTTTAAAACCCCACTCTGTTGATACAATAAAATGTCTGCTGACCTTGATTAATGATGATGATGATGATGGTGATGATGATGGTTAATGATAACTCACATTGCTGAGTGCTTGTCATGGAGCAGGGGCAGGTTTCCTCCTCACGATGATGCGATAAGACAAGAACTGATATTATCCCTGTTTTACAGGTAAAGGATTGGAAACCTCGTAAGTAACTTGCCCAAGGTCACTATCCTTGCTGTCGGCTGATCAGGTAATTTGCTTCCAGGACCTTGGACATCTACCGACAAGGGACTCTGGGCCTGTGTGGGAAATGCGGCTCGTGTCTGAACTCAGATTTGCTGGCAAAGACCAACGTCTTTCAACCTTCTGTTTAGAAAAAAATCTATGCTGCCCTTAATCTTTTGCTGGAATCTTCCACCTTTTGCTGGGATCTTCCACCTCTGTTATTGCTGTCCTTCAAAATCCTGGGTTTTCCTTAAGCAGCGGGGAATGACCGTGCTCACGCCCTAGTTATAGGGCAGAGGTAAAGGACATGGCTTGGGTTTCCTGACTTTCCCACAACGTACCTTCCTACATACACAGCCTAGAGCTCTGTCTTAGGTTTAGCGAAATGTGTGAAAATCCAAGCTGTGTCCTCCACTCCCTACAACTCAGCCCTCGGGCCTCCAGACGGGACATTTACCTGAAACTTCTTAGCTCCTTAATAAACACTTGTGAGATGAATGTTTGATGAATTAAAAATTTGAGAGTAGGGTGTTATGAACAAGGGTTTCTTTCTTCCTCCCACCCTCCCTCCCTCCTTCCCTCCCTCCCTCCCTTCCCTCCCTTCCCTCCCTTCCCTCCCTTCCTTCTTTCCTTTCTTTCTTGCCCTTCAACTGGGCTTAAGTTTTTCCTGTCATTATCTCTGGTTGTCCTTTTCACAGACTCTCGCGGACAAACACACACACGTGCATACACTTACCTGTGGTTCCACACACACCTCTGCACATGCAGTGCTTACCTGTGGCCCAACATAATTGTGCACACACTTGTATATGGCCCAGCACCCACCTGTGAATGCCTATGCTTACATGTGCAAATGCACATACTTACATGTGTTTCGACGTCCATGTGTACACATGCTTGGTGTGGTTCAGACACACCTGTGGGGTGGGAGCCGCAGTGTGTCCCTGAGTGATCCTGAATCCCACCCAGGCTTAGAGGTGCCGAAGTATGTTTCCTGTGCCCTAGCCTCGGGGAGAAAGATAAGGGTCTGTTCCGGTTTCTCACCTGAGCCAGGATCTGCTACTGCCCCAGTACATGTCCAACATTGGCTGATACCCAACATTCTCAGGAGGTAACCGACGACGTTCCCCAGAGAACCCTTTGGCTTGCACAATTCCACCCAGTGAGCCCATCAGGGGAAGACCTGTCCTGCCCTTGCAGGTGGGGTGATAAAGGGAGGTGGCTTTCCAGGGTGTAAGGCACAGAAAGGGTCCTTTGTGCGTGAATGTGCATGTACACGCACACATTGCAGTGGGTGCAGGCCATGATGGGATGTCTCAGGAAGGAAGGAGGGTCATGCACCTGTTCAGGTGCGATGTGCCCTCTGCTGGCTTAACCAGAGAACGTCAGCAGCCTCCTGCTGAACTGGGTCCACCCTGTTCCCATAAACCCTGAGGAATGGTGTTTTCTCCCTGGGGGAGGTGGGAGGCTGAGGATGGTCAGAAGCTTGTGTAATGGAGCCACTCACCTTTCACCCGGACTCGGGCTCGCATTTCATTCCAAGGATTCTGTGGAGGACTTGTGCTTTCGTGGAGAAGTGGTGAATATTCAGGCAGGTAGCAGGAGATTCTGTTAGACTGGGACCATGCAAGTTCACAGGGTTGGGAGTGGAGGGACTCCCTCCCGTCCCTCTAGACCCATTTCAAATGCAAGGTTGGAGAAATGGAAGGAGGGGCTGATGAGGAGGGGAGAGTAATTGAGGATAATAATAAGGCAGCTTGAGCACCTACTATTAACCCATTTTGCTAGGTGCTTTAAATAGATAATTTCCAATCCTGACAACGACTCTGTGGGTTGATTGCTTTACTATCTAGGCCCATTTCTCAGAAGTTATAACTGAGGCTCAGAGATGCTAAATCAATCCATGCAAACTTAACGTAGCAGGTTCATGCAGAGTGGCTTATAATGCCGGGACTAAATGATTCCAGAGCCCCTTTCTGTCCCCACAAGGACACCAGTTCCCAGGCTCCCCACCCCTGAAGGCTGGAGCGGGCCCTCCAGCGCTGGCTACTCTCGTTTCCTGGTGCCTAAGGCCGGTAGAAAAGAAAATTAGCTCCATCACCAGCCAGGCCTGCTCGGCGGGACCTCACAAGCCAGAGCGGTCCCTCCACCGTTTGCGGAGCGCGAGCCCCGCCTTTCCCAGTGGTCTGTCACTTGTGGGAGAAGTTGGGAGCCGGCCTCTGCCTCGCGTCCCGCGTTCAAGGTTATCCAGAGAGCGCCGCGGGCCTCATTTGCATGGCGGCGCGGTGCGAATGCCCAAGCAGCGCCGGCCAGTGGGGGCGCGCAGATAAGGTCTGCAGGCCCGAGTTTCGGGTTGTACTTGCATTATCATAGGCTTCCTTAAGCTCGGATGAATATGTAAATCTTCCGCCGCCGCCTCCTTGTTCCGCGGTAATGGGGCCCGCCTCCGCCCGAGCAATTCCGAGGGTAAAATTGATTAATATTTGTTTTCAAAATGACACGCGGTGATGTATGGGCCCTTTTACAACTTAAATTAATACTTTAAAGAGATGAATGGTCTCTACAGAGGGTGTTAAAGTTCAAGCCCAGGGAATTTGCATATTTATATTACAGCCAACTGATAGTAATTGTGGGAACGGACTGTAATGCCGTTCGTTTGTCATTTTCAGCAGGGGTGTGTTTCAGCCCGGGACCTCATTAACTCCCGGAGCCTCAGCCCCTCCACCCCTCAGGACACGGGCTGGCGGCTCTGGGCACCAAGGGCCTGCGTCCAGGCCCCAGTTCGGCCTTTTGATCCCCAGCCTCCTGGGGTTTGGGCCCCTGTTTTGGGGGGGCAAAGACATATGCGCAGGGGTAAAGGCGGATGCCTTGAGCTTATAGACCCTACATTCTGTTTGTCTGAAATCCCTCTCCCTTGTAGCCAGAGTCCGACCCTTCCTTACCATCTGTGATGCCCCTCCCAGCCACCTCCCACTCTCACTAGGGTCCTGCCATCCTTCTGCCTTCCTGAAGGTTCTCCCACATCTGAGACAGGGTCTGAGGGCAAATGGTTTCTTTAGGAAGTGACCCCAGGGAGTAATGGTAGAGAAAGGGTAGGGGACCGTAGAGGTACATCAACAAGCAGGTGGGACGCCATCCTGCCTGGGTCCTGGGGCATTGCTGTAAATACCGTAGGGCAACTTCGGGATTGTTCTACCCAAAGGTGAGGAAGCTGGTGCACTTCATTCTCAACTTCATTTGTCGTTGGCTGAGGGCTGCTCCTTGGCGACTAATGGGGAGCACCTGCTGCTAAGTGCGGGCACAGAAATCCACGGCTACAGTCCCTGGTGTCGCCATTGGGCTGGGCAGCCTGGACTAGAGTGGTGTGTGGGACGGGGAGGCCAGTGTCTCCTAACTGGCCTCCCTGCTCCTGCCTTTGCCTCCTCAACCTCCGTCTACCCTCCAGTCAGCAGCCAGGCCAATCCTTTTGAAGCAGAAATCAAGCCAGATCATTCTTCTGCTCAGAACCCTGCCCTGGCTCCTCCTATCTCTTTGGAGAAAAGCGAACAAACTCCATGCCATGACCAACAAGGCCCTGCACATTGGACCTGTCTCCTAATCTCTCCCCCTTGCTCCTTCTGCAGCCACAAGGGCTTCCTGTTGTTCCATGAATACACCAGCCATGCTCCTGCCTCAGGGCCTTTGCACTGTCTTCTTTGCCTGGAATCCTCACCCCCCACCCCCCATTCCCTGGACATGGCTCAGTCCCTCACTTCCTTCAGATCCTAAATCAAATGTCACCTTCTCAGGGGAGCTTTCTCTGCCCACTCTAGTCATTATTCTGCCTCCTTACCAGTTCCCCGGGCCTCTGCCCCACACTTGGTATGTCTCTTCCTGCTTTGTTGCTTCTTTATAACGCTGCTCACACTCTGACACATGGCATATTTTTCTTGTTTGTTGTTGGTCTTTTCACTCTGGAATGTAAGCTCCATGAGGGCTGGGACTTGTCAGCTCACTGCTGCATCCCCCAGCACTTGCAACAGTCCCTGGGTATAGTAGATACACAAGAAAACCGTATTGAATGAATGAATGAAGGCAGGCCCAGCAGTGGCTGCGTGGTGGGTCCCACTGCGCAGGTGGGATAGCTAGGGTCGGTGGAGGTGAGGAGGTCTGGCCGGTAGAGCTAGTTTTATGAGTTTGCTTAGCTGGGCTCTGTGCTTGGTTTAATGCTCAGCTGTACCTGTCTTGAAAATTGTCATCATCTTAGAATAAGGGATTCTACATTTTCAGTTTGCACGGTTCCACGAATTATGAAGCCAGCCCCACTGTCAAGTTACCAGAGCTTAATTCAGGCTAGAGCTGCTAGGCATGGGGTCTGGGCAGGGACTTTGCAGGGAGTTTTTAGATCATACTGCTACCAGTGATGGGTGGTGTGCCTCACAGAGGTTTTGGGAGGACAGAGGGCCTGGCGCTAACCATCCCCGAGCGAGATAGGTAATGAAACACAGAGTTTCATTATTTCTCATGGGCGTGCACCCCTCACAAGCCCATGTGTTCAAACAGGCACACACAGACCCAGGGGCATGCATTTTAATATAGATGTATTTTTAAATGTCCTACATTTTTTTTGGTAGATTACTTGCAACATTGGCTCAGTTCTCCACCTCTCTGTCCAGGGCAATGTGAGTGTGCAGTCCTCCTGTTACAAAGTGGAGTCTGTTTATTCCCCCATCCCTTGAACTTGCGAGTTGCTCTGGCCAGTGGAATAGAGTGGAGGTGCCCGGTGCTGGTTTGGACTCTTTCTTTCTTGGATTTTGTCTCCACATGAGAACAAGCGTGGGCTGGCGGGCTGGAGGGTGAGGGCCCAGAAGAGTCAGCCAAACTCTTCTAGTGGAGATCCCGGGCGGAAGCCCAGGTGAGGCGAGCCAGAGGACCACAGATGTGTCTGTGAGTCCTGCTCTGCCTGGCTTCGATCAGAACTGCCCTTTTGGCCTGTAGAACCGTGAATAATAATAAATGGCTGTTAGATAAGCGGCTGCATTTTGGGGTAGTCGGTTGTAAATCAGTATTGTGGCGATGGGTAATCAATACATGACTTGTACTTAACTAGGCAATTGCTCACACAGGAGCCAATGGCCATGTGTTTGCGTGTCCTTACTGAACCATCTCAGACCCCCCAGCGGGTGGTGTGGGCAGAGAAAGGAGCCGGAGAAGCGGAGGGAGGCTGGATCTCAGCCCTGTGCTTGTTTTTCTAAGGGGAAGAAAAGCGTGGAGTGTGTGTGCTGTTGACCCCTGACCTGTCGGCCCTGGGCCCTGGGGCACCTGGGCAGAGAGGGATGAGCTGCTTCTCGCCTGAGCGATTGGGAGGGCGTGTGATGGCAGAGGGACTCCAAACCCACCCCTTCCCTGTTCAAGGAGAGGAAACGCAGATTTGGAAAAACTGGTGGGAAGCAGGCAGCGAAGGCAGGGTAGAGTGGGACTGAAACCAGGAGCTTCCTGGAGGGAGGAGAGGTTGGGCGCCCACAGCCCTGAACACCTGCTGATTTGGACAGGATGAGCCAGTCCTCAAAGGGGATGGTTGCTGGGTGAGGACTGCTCATGTCACCAGCCGGATGGTGGATACACACACACACACACACACACACACAGCATGAACAAGATAGAAGGTAGACAGCACTTTTTATTAAAAAATAACTTTTTTGGGGGACGCCTGGGTGGCTCAGTCTGCTAAGCATCTGCCTTCAGCTCAGGTCATGATCCCAGGGTCCTGGGATCGAGCCCTGGGTTGTCGCATCAGGCTCTCTGCTCAGCGGAGAGCCTGCTTCTCCGTCTCCCTCTGCGCCTCCCCCCTGCTTGTGTGCTCTCTCTCTCAAATAAATGAATAAAATCTTAAAAAAAAAACTTTTTTTGGGGGAAATTTCCAGCTTACACCAAGTTGCAAGAACAGTACAGTGAACCCCTGTTTACTGTCCCCTGTAGTCACCAAATTGCTAGCATTTTGCTGGATCAGCTTTATCTCTCTTCCTATATGCACATAGTATTGCTAGGAAGTACACGTATTATAACCCTTCACATACCTATGCACTTCAGAAAGACGAAAAACAGGCATTTTCCCTTATGTCCTGCCGTATAATAATCACATTTAGGAAAGTTAACACTGACAGAATACTGTTATCTTTTTTAATATATAAAGATTTTTATTTATGTAAGAGAGAGAGAGAGCACAAGCAGGGGAAAGGGGAAGAGGGAGAGGGAGAGGCAGACTCCCTGCTGAGCAGGGAGCCCGATGCGGGGTGCAATCCCAGGACCCCGGGATCAAGACCTGAGCCGAAGGCAGACGCTTAACCGACTGAGCCACCCAGGCCCCCCTAATACTGTTATCTAATATACAGTCTCCATTCAAAGTTCACCAACTGCCTCAGTAAAGGCCTTTAAAACATCCCTCCCGGGGCGCCTGGGAGTGGGAGAGGGAGAGAGAATCTCAAGCAGACTCTGAGCTGAGCCTGGAGCCCGACGTGGGGCTCAATCCCATGACCCTGAGATCATGACCTGAGCTGAAACCAAGAGTCAGATGCTTAACCGACTGAGCCACCCAGGTGCCCCTCCATAGAATTTATGAGACCTTTATTCTAGAGGTTGCATGTATTTCATGGGGTAGATGAGCCCCTGTGGCTTACTTTTAGAAAGGCTTTGATTTTTTGGACATTTAAACATTTTCCAGTACTTTGCTGGTTCAGTCAATGCTGCCGTGAACGTCTTGTCCATGGTGCTATTCCCTCTTCCCCACTACAACTCCAGGAAAGAGGCTCCTCCAGATCCATTCAGAGCCCCCGTCTGAGTACAACGTTCTGGCATATTATGCTGCCCCCTCCACCACAATAAGAAAAATATAACAGAGGCACTTAAGCCATTGCTTCAGTTGCAAAATGAGTGAATAATGGTATTAAGTTCTGCCACTTTTAAACTTGGCCTACAGTTTTCCTTCTCATCTGATGAGCCGTCTTCCTGTCTTTTGAGCCCTTCACCGAAACGGTCTTGGGATTTGCTTTTCCTTGTTGCCACTGGGAGCAGTGGGGGCCTCCAGGCCCCCAGATTAATGTAACGTTGGTTGTGCCTTTTAAAGTACCCCATTCTTTGCTTTCTGAAACTGCATTAGCGGTGGGCTTCTTTTCTTGGGACCCTTTGTCATGGAGAAACAAGCTTTTATCTTCTGAGGAGCATTATCTTAAGGGTAAATGGCAAGTGTCCTGGGGGTGCGTGCCGCTCAATCTGCCCCCTCCTGTTCTGCCTGCTGGGTCACACAGGAGGCCGCTTTGTGCCTCATCCAAATGGCAAATCGGCCACTTCATGGCTCCTTGCTGATCGCCCCAGCGGCAGGTGGCTTGCATGCCGCCCTGGAAGCCGAGAGCAGAGCATGCGTCGTGGGGAAAGGCGAGGCCCCGGCAACCGTGAGTGCTCTGAGCCCAGGGCCCGTGTCTGTCCTGCTTTTTATACTGTGTCCGCAGCACCCAGCTCCTCGCCTGGCCTAGATCAGCTGTTCAAAGATGGACTGGTGAGTGGATCCTTGAATGATAATGAGAAGGCTTCTGGAAAGAGCGGGCCTGGGTACTGGGTCTTGTCAGGTGGAGTCTGGGGAATGGGGTGGAAAGGAGGATGAGGAGAAAAAGGGAATGTCAGCTTTGTTCAGCCCATAGTAGAGATGGGGGTGTGTGTGTCTGTCTTGGCTGCAGTTCCACTTGGGTTTGAATGGTGAGATGGATCATTCATTCATTCATTCATTCAGTACATATCATTGAAGTGGTTAATATGTACTTGGCTTTATCCTAGGCAAACATTCCAGCCCCCGTGAGGCTGACGTCCTCATGGGGGACAGACACTAAGGCAATAAAAATTCAGCATAGGTAAGTGAAATAAGTCAGTTAGAAAGAGACAAATACCATATGATTTCACTCATATGTGGAATTTAAGAAACGAAACAGATGAACATAGGGGAAGGGAAGGAAAAATAAAATAAGATGAAAATTGAGAGGAAGGCAAACTGTAAGAGACGCTGAAGTCTAGGAAACAAACTGAGGGATGTTGGAGGGGTGGGGGAGCGGGGATGGGGTCACTGGGTGGCGGGCATTGAGGAGGGCACATGATGTGATGAGCACTGCGTGTTGTATGCACCTGACAGATCACTAAACTCTACCTCTGAAACTAGGCAAAAACATTCAGCATAGAGCATGTTAAGTGATGAAAAGTGCACAAAGAAAATGAAGCAGACACCAGCCATGCTCCCACTCCTCGCTTTGTTCTCTTCTTTGCATTTTAGTTTGTTAGGAAAATTCTACAGGAAAGAAAAAGAATACATTTGCACTGTAGGGAAATTATACAATACAGAAATAGTATAGAGGCCACCCAAGAAAAGACCCTTCACCATCCCTGCTCCAACCCACCCTCTGGCCCAGAGTTTGAGTGTCTATGTGTCTGTGTTTCCAGACCTTTCTCTAGAAAGGTCTCTTTCTCAAATATATATATTTGAGCTTTTATTTTAATTCCAGTTAGCATACAGGGTTATGTTAGTACAATATTGTGATTCAACACTTTTCCTACGTCACCCGGTGCTTGTCACGACAAGTGCCCTCCATCATCCCCATCACCTGCTTCCCCCATCCCCCACCCCCCTCCTCTCTGGTAAATATCAGTTTGTTCTCTATTCTCTGCGCATTTGTATAGAATCTATATATTTATTATCTATCTCTCATCTGTATATACGTCCCTATTCTTCCAACACAAATGTGATTATGCTAAATATATTGTTCTTGCTTTTTTTTTTTTTTTTTTAATCGCATCAACACTGTGACGACCTCCTTTCAGGACATACATACAAACCCACCCCTTCCTTGTGAAATGCTACAGAGGGTTTCAGAGCAGGGGTGTTCTGCAACTGATTCAACCAGTTCCCCACCGAGGGACCTCTAGTGTGTTTTCAGCTTGCTGAGGTTACGGATGATGGTTGCTGGTGAACACGTTGGCTGTGTCTTGGTGGGCATGTGAGAGCATTTTGGTAGGATGCTAAAAGAGGGATCAGTGGGTTCCAGCATAAGTGGGTCTTACATTTTGATACATGCTGCCAAATTGTACTCCAAATGAACTGCTCTAATTTCCACTCAGAGGGTCTGTTTGCCCAAACCTCACCCAGCCTGTGCCTCTTCATTCCCCTGTGGGACGTCCTGCCAACTCAGCTTTGTTCCTCACGGGTCAAGGTGGAACAGTACTGCTAACGGAGTACCGGGGCCCCAGTGGCTCACGTGGGCTCGTATGTACCTCACAGAAAGTCAGAGTGGGAAAGCCCTCGTGAGACCATCCAGTCCAGCCTGCTCACTGTTGTGATGGGGAAACTGAGTTCTGGCGAGGAGACAGGACTTCCTCTGAATTCATAGCATGTTAAGGGCAGTCTGGGACTGGAACCCAGATCTCCTCTCTTTGCTCAGAGGATCCTTGATTCCTCCTAGGACAAACATCTAGGCAGGCTGTTCAGATCAAGATTTTTTGTGAGAAGCGGTTAAAATATAATGATTGAGAGCATGGGTTCCAGAGTTAGATGGCCTGGAGTCAAATTCCAATTGTCATTTAGAGCTGTGCAACTCAGGGCAAGTTACTGAACTCCTTGAACCTCAGTGTTCCTCAGTGAAATGGGCCCAACAGGAGCACCCATCTTAGGGGCTGTTGTGTTATGCTGGGTTCATACATGCAGATCACATGTGTACTGTAGGTTCTATTCACTAATCTTCCTCCTGGAAGGAAAATTCTGTTCATTCAATGTTAATCCTCTTGGTCCTTACTCCATGTCATGGACCATGCTGGAGCATAGCTATCAAAAATAGTGAGATGGTAAGAAAGGTCAGGAAGTGCCAAATCCAAGGACATCATATTTACCCCTTGTTTTCTTCTAAGAGTTTTACAGTGTCAGTTCTTACATTGAGGTCTTTGATCCATTTTGAATTAATTTTTGTATATGGTGTAAGGTAAGGGTCCAATTTCATTCTTTTGCATGTGGCTATCTAGTTGTCCAACACCATTTGTTGAAAAGACTACTCTTTCCCCTTTGGATGGTCTTGGCACCCTTGTTAAAAATCAGTTGACCATAGATGTGTTGGTGGTATTTCTGGGCTCTCAATTCTATTCCATTGATTTATATGTCTATCCTTGTGCCAGTACCATGCTATCTGGATTGTTGTTGCTTTGTAGTAAGTTTGAAACAAGGAAATGTGAGTCCTCCTACTTAGTTCTTCTTTTTCAAGATTGTTTTGGCTATCCACCTTGGTCTCTTGAAATTCTATATGAATTTTAGAATTGGTTCATCAATTTCTATAAAGAAGTCATCTGGGATTCTGATGGGGATTGCACGGAATCTGTAGATGAGTTTGGGGAATATTGCCATCTTAGCAATATTATGTCTTCCAATCCATGAACGTGGGATCTTTTCCCAATTATGTAGATCTTCTTTAATTCCTTTCAACATATTTTGTAGTTTTCAACGCTCAAGTCTTGCATTTCTTTTGTTAAATTTATTTCTAACTATTGTACTCTTTTTAGTACTATTATTAATATAATTGTTTTTAAAATTTCATTTTCAGATTTTCATTGCAAGTATATAGCAGTACAGTTGATATTTATGTATTGATCTTGTTTCCTGCAACCTTGCTGAACTCTATTTGTTCTAAGCTTTTTAGTGGATTCCTTAGGATTTTCTATGTGCAAGGTCATGTCATCTGTGATAAGAGATAATTTTACTTCTTTCTTTCTAATCTGGATATGTTTTCTCTTCTTTTTCCTTCCTTCCTTCTTCCTCCCTTTCTCTCTCTCTTTCTCTTTCTTTCTGCCTTCCTTCCTTCCTTCCTTCCTTCCTTCCTTCCTTCCTTCCTTCCTTCCTTCCTTCCTCCCTCCCTCCCTCCCTCCCTCCCTCCCCCTTCTTTCTTTCTTTCTTTCTTTCTTTCTTTCTTTCTTTCTTTCTTTCTTTCTTTCTTTCTTTCTTTCTTTCTTTCTTTCTTTCTTTCTTTCTTTCTTTCTTTCTTTCCTCCCTCCCTCCCTCCCTCCCTCCCTCCCTTCCTTCCTTCCTTCCTTCTGCCTAATTGTTCTGGCTAGAATCTCCAGTACAATGCTGAATAGAAGTGGTGAAAACAGATGTCCTTGTTTTGTTCTTAATTTTAGGGGGAACATAACCAATCTTTCACCATTTTAAGTATGTTTTTAAGTATTGTGTTTTAACATCATTTTTTAGATGTTAGCAGGGGAGTTTTTATAGATGCCCCTTAGCAGATTGAGGAAGTTTTCTTCTCTTCTTGAATGTTTGTATCATGAAAGGGTGTTGGATTTTTGTCAAATGCTTATTCTGTGTTAATTGAGATGATTATGTGATTTTTCTTTTTTATTCTATTGATATGATGAATTACATTAATTGATTTTCAGATGCTGACCCAACTGTGCATTCCTGGGATAAATCCTACTTCATCATGCTGTACAATTCTTTTTATATGTTGCTGTGTTCAGTTTGCTAATATTTTTGTTGAGGAATTTTACATCTATATTCCTAAGAGATATTGGTTTGCAGTTTTCTTTTCTTGTGATGTTCTCTCTGCCTCTAGCCTTCTGAAGATCCCCCAGAGTTTGGTTCAGCCATCCAGGCTCCCATGCTTGGGCCAAATTATTGGCTACCTCCTGGGAAGGGCACCAAAGCACATCTTTACAAACATCTACACAAGTGCCTGGGGAGATAGGACCCACTGACATTGCTGAGTGCTATTCTCTCCTTTGACCCTCTCAAGAAAATGTTGTGAGTGCTATCATTTATGCCCATTGCATAGATGGGGAACTGTCCCTGGTAGATCTATGGGCTTGGTTTCCTCTAGAACATGCTTTTAATGACATCTTGAGTGTGCAATGGACTGAATGTTTATGTCCTCCTGCAGATCCATGTGTTGAAATTCTAACTCCCAAGGTGATGATATTAGGAGGTGGGCCTTTGGGAGGTGCTCATGAGGGTGGAACCCTCAGGATTGGGATTATAAAAGAGTTCTCAGAGAACTCCCTTGCCCCTTCTGCCATGTGAAGACACAGTGCAAGGGCAGCTGTCAATGATCCAGGAAGCAGGCTCTCTTCAGGCACTGAATCTGCTGATGACTTGATCTCAGACTTCCAACCTCTAGAATTGCGAGAAATAAATTTCTGTTGTTTATAGACCACCAGGTCTATGGTATTTGGTCCGAGCAGCCTGAAAGGACTAAGACAAAATTGCAAAAATCGAGCAGCCTGAATGGGCTAAGTCAGATTTAATTTACTTTCTTGTTTTTATTTCAAAAGATAATGTAACAAACATCCCTACTTCCACTGCTCAGTTCTTGCTATTTTTCATATTTGCTTCCAGTTGGCTTTTCCTCAAAGAAATAAGGCATTAGAAATTAAACTAAAGCCCATTTAACCACTTCTCCCCAACTCCACAGAGACCACGACTCACCCTAGTTTTGGTGGTTAATCAATTCAATACTTCTTTATGTGTAAACATGTATCTAAAAATTGCATATGTTTTTGCACATATGTTTTTAATATTTTTATTTCAAACATTCAAATATTTACATAGCAGCATGAATTTGGAGTTTTTAGGCCATTATTTATTTTACGGAAATGGGATCATTTTATACATACTTTCCTGCCTTTTGCTTTTCTTACGTATCATCATCTTAAGGAAATCCCTATTATCTTGGCATGACTCTAATTCATTCTTTTTAATGCCTACATAACATGGATATTATCCATCCCTTTGCCTTTTGATGGGGATCTAGTGTCCTGTCACAGTGACCAATTGCGTGACAAGCACATATGTACTCTTAGGTAACAGTGTTTTTATTTTTGTAAGATACATTTCCAGGAGAGAGAGTGCCAGGTCAAAGAGTAAATATATATTTTTATCACAATGACTATTTCTGGAATGCACCTCCAAAAGCCTGAAATGATTCCCATTTCTTTTAGATTTGAACAAGAGTAACCACTTCCCCACACCTCCCCTGGCAGCAGATATCAACTCCCTTAAAATTTTTGCAAGTTTGACAATTAAAAAGTATCTTAGTGTTATTTCCATTTGCATAGCCCTGAGTTTGAGCATTTTTTTCATATGTTTAATAACCTTTTGGATTTGCTCTTCTGTGTTTGCTTATTCATGTCCTTATCCCAATTTAAAATTAAAAAATCATTTCTTCTATTTTTAACAGCTCATTAGTATATTGTAAATACTAACCCTCTGCTCTCTGAATTGCAAATATTTCCCTAAATCGATTACTTGTCTAAATTGAGTGTGTTATCTGAGCCAAAAACAAGTTTTAATTTTTATACCATCAAAAAATTTTTGACGATAAAAATTTATTTTTCTTTTTTGGCTTTGGGGTTTTTCAATTTAAGAAAATCACCTACATTTATGTTTGCAGTGGTTAAAAAGCCCAAGTGAGTAGTGTACTGCTGGGTTTGTTATGTAGAGCTGTGAGAATGTGTTTGGGTCAATTCAAAAATAATAAGAATAACACTAATAATAGTGTTGGTTAATATTTATTCCGGCCTTACTATATTTATCAGGTTCCGTAGAATCATTCATGCATTATTTGGCTGATCCTCAAAACACTCTGGGAGGTGGGTGCCATTTTTATTTCCAATTTATAGATAAAGAAACTGAGGTACAGAGAGGTTAAGTATCTTTCCCAAAAATACACAGCAGGTACTGGCTTCCGGACCCTTGCCCCCCTGCTCTGGAGTCCATGCTCATGACCACTGGGCATGTTGCTGCAGAGAGAAGTTGGGTTTGCACAGGCTCAGAAACAGCCTCTGGGAGAAAACAGGCCTGCTGTGGGCACAGGTGCTCAGAGGATGGCCAGTGTGAATTCATCAAGAAACCTGTCCTTACCAGGGAGGCAAGCTGTGCCTAGGATGGGTACAGCTAAGCCCAGAGAGGCACTTACCCCATGACATGGGACACAGAGGCAGGGGTGGTGGTTGGGGGCATTCCATTTGAGGCCTGAACATATGTCCATACAGCTGAATGGTCCAGTGATAACTGTTGGCTGGGTAGCTAGCAACCCACATTGTACCTGCTTGTGCTGGTTAATGTTATGTGTCAACTTGATGGGGTCATGGGGTGCCCAGATATTTGGCCATAAGTTATTCTGAGTATTTTTTTTTTTAGACGACATGAACATTTTAATTGGTAGAATAAAGCAGATTGCCCTCTGTAATGTGGGTGGGCCACATTCAATCAGCTAAAGTCCCGAACAGAACAAAAAGGCAGACCCTTCCCCAAGTAAGGTGTGATTCTCCAGCAGAGTGCCTAAGGACTTTGTCTGTGCCTGGGCTCCGCCTGCTGGTCCACACTGCAGATCTGAGCTCGCAGTCCCCTTAATGACACGAGCCGATTCCTTATAATAAATAGTTTTCTATGTATGTATACCAATCCTTTTGGTCCTGTTCCTCTGGAGACCCTGACCAATAGACAGCTAGATTGAAAGTATTTGCCATGCTCCTTACACAGTATGCAGGGGAATAGTCTCTCGTTTTAAGGGGAGAGCATGTGTGAAGTTTCTTCTCTGCTGGGCAGAGGCCACTGAGTTATAGAGGCAAAGACTTTTTCTCTGGCAGCAGCATGAGAGATTTGGACTAGACGTGTGAAGAACTTCCAGAAGTGAAAGGTGCTAAGACAAATTCAAGAGGAAGGGTAAAAGGAGTTCTGTTTCCTTGAGGACATGGGTATTGAGACAAAAGGGCACAAGAAAGCTTTCAAAGCTTTCCGGAGCTTTTCTGGGTCTTTGAGAATGACCCAGAAGGCACAGTTGTTGCCCAAAATGTGGCCATCTAGAAATGATCATAGTTTCCTCCCAATGCTCAAGACTGAACACTCCGACAAGATTCCAGAGACGGTGAGGGGTTCCCAGGGTACGATTGTGTGGGATCACCAGGCTTGGGTGGGCTTCCTGGAGTGGATGCTTCCTTAGTCTTCGGTTGCTGTGGACATTGGGATGGACATGGGGCTGCAGAGGGCCTATGTCTTTTGTCTCCAATATCAACCCTCTGGTAGGCTGTTCTGTAGAGCTTAGAGAATCTCAGGACAGGGACAAGGGAGGCAAGGGATTTTGTGTCCCTCGAGTGTTCCAGGCCCAGGATACATGCATTTCCTTTAGCGAGGCTGTTAATCCTCTCCTCTGAGGTAGGTGCTGCTTCCCCATTTAAAAAATACATCTTTGGGGGCACCTGGGTGACTCAGTTGGTTAAGCGTTCGATTCGTGATTTCAGCTCAGGTCATGATCTCAGGGCCATGAGATTGAGTCCCACGGTGGGCTCTGCGCTCAGTGGGGAGTCTGCTTCTCTCTCTCTCTGCCTCTCCCCCTCCCTCCCCTCCGCTCATGCACTCTCTCTCACCAAAATAAATAAGTAAAGCTTTAAACAAAACTACACATTTGTATTATTATTGCAAATTTACTGCTATTCTTTGTAAGATGGTTAAAGAACATGTAGGTATATAAAGTAAAAGGTGAACTCCCCCCTCCCATTCTACCCTTTATTCCCATCCTTGACAATGTAGAAGGCATCCTTTTAAACTTTCTGTAATATAGGTACAAGCATACACATATAGGGTTAAAAACATTTGTTTGGTACAATATATCTAACATAAAATTCACCATCTTAACAGTTATTTTTGAGTGTACTGTTCAGTGGCATGAAGTGCGTTCGCACTGTTGTGCAACCATCCCCACCACTTTTCCAGAACATTTTCATCTTCCCAGACTGAAGCTCTGTCCCCATTACACACTCCCCCTCCCCCCACCCCTGGCAACCACTCTTCTACTTTCTGTCTCTAGGATAGAGGTTTGACTCCTCCAAAAACCTCGCGTAAGTGGAATCATGCAGTATCTGTCCTTGTGACTGGCTCATGTCGCTGAGCGTCATGTCCTCGAGGTTCATCCATGGTGTAGCAGGTGGCAGGCCCTCCTTCCTTTTGAAGGCCAAAGGATATTCCCTTGTATGGACCAACCACATTTTATTTATCCATTCATCTGTGGAGGGACATGTGGGTTGCTTCTCTGCTGTAGCTGTTGTGAATCATGCTGCCATGAGCATGGGTCTACAGCTATCTGCTCAGATCCCTGCTGTCCATTCTCTTGGGCATATACCCAGAAGAGGAACTGATGAACCATGTGGTAGTTCTACGTTTAATTTTTTGAGGAGCTACCATTTTCCACAGTGGTGGCACAATTTTGTATTCCCATGAGCGGTGCACAAATGTTCTAATTTCTCCACATCCTTGCTAACTCCTGCTCCTCCTCCTGCTCCTCCTGCTCCTCCTGCTCCTCCTCCTCCTGCTCCTGCTCCTCCTGCTCCTGCTCTTGCTCCTCCTGCTCCTCCTCCTGCTCCTCCTGCTCCTCATCTTCCTGCTCCTCCTCCTGCTCCTCCTGCTCCTCCTGCTCCTCATCTTCCTGCTCCTCCTCCTGCTCCTCCTGCTCCTCATCTTCCTGCTCCTCCTCCTGCTCCTCCTTCTCCTCCTGCTCCTCCTGCTGCTCCTCCTCCTGCTCCTCCTCCTCCTGCTCCTTCTCCTCCTCCTGCTCCTCCTCCTCCTGCTCCTTCTCCTCCTCCTGCTCCTGCTCCTCCTGCTGCTCCTGCTGCTCCTCCTCCTGCTTCTCCTGTTCCTGCTCCTCCTGCTCCTCCTTCTGCTCCTCCTGCTCCCCCTGCTCCTCCTCCTGCTCCTTCTCCTCCTCCCACTCCTCCTCCTCTTTTTGGGTAAGAGCCACCCTAATGGGTGTGATGTGATAGTGCATTATGGAACATACAAGGTTTTAATTTCATAAAAGTGATACCTCACAATGCAAATCAGTCATCACATTTCCCCCAAGAAACAGCATGGCACCTTTTATGGGGCACATACCAGTCGCTTCTTTCATGGTCATTATTCTTATGTCACAGATGAAGAAACCACAGTCTGGTGAGGTCAGAGAGGACAGCGGATGCCTCTGGGAAAGGGCTGCAGAAGCCTCCCGTTCCAGCTGCTGGAGTTACATACTCACAAACCGCCCCAATGCAGTGCCATAGAACAACCACTGTGTCACGGCGTCTGTGCATCAGGAATGGGGACACTTTGTCTCTGCTCCGGACGTCTGGGGCCTCAGAAGGACGACTCAAAGGCTGCTATACTTTCTCCTGCTATGGCAACAAGTGACCACAAACTACAAGGTTTAAAATCACACACATTTATGATCTTACAGTTCTTACAGGTTGGAAGTCCAGTGGGTGAGGCTGGATCTGTGCTTAGAGTGTCACAAGGCCGAAATCAAGGGACCTGTCTGGGATCTTCTTGGGAGACCCCAGGGGAGAATCCATTTTTCCTGCTCAACTAGGTTGTTGGCAGAATTCAGTTCCCTGTGATGCTAAGACTGAGGTCCCCTTTCCTTGCTGGGCTTCTCAACTTCCAGAAGCAGCCTCCATTCCTTGGCTTGTAGCTCCATTCCTCTATTTCCAAAGCCAGCCACAGGCTTGAAATCTCTCCTGCCTCTTCCCCTGCTGCGTCTCTCTGACATCTCTCTGGCCGCTGGAGAAAGTTCTTGGCATGTACAGGGGCATGTGATCACAGCGGGCCCACCTGCGCAGTCCAGGCTGCTCTCCCGTCTCAAGCTCCGCGCCCTTAGTCCCACCTGCAGTCCTTCCTGCCATGCGACGGAGCACTTTCACAGGCTCCGGGGATTAGCACGTGGAGCTCTTTGGGGGCCATTATTCTGCTGGGGACGGGGCTCATTAGAAGGTTCACTCACACATGTCTGCTGGTTGATGTTGGCTGTTGGCAGAGACCTCACCGGGGCAGTCAGCTGGGACCCCCCACGTGGTCCCCCAGGTGACCTGGGCTTCCTTACAGCACAGTGCCTGTGTCCCAAGGGTGAGTGAGGAGAAAGAGAGAGAACGGTGGAGGGGGGTGGGGGGGAGAGGGAAAGAGAGGGAGGGAGGGAGAGAGAGAGAGAGAGAGGAGCCTTATCATTTTTGTGTCCTAGTCCTAGCAGCCACATGGCATCACTTCTCTGTCCCCCATCCCTTGATGGGAAGTGACAATGTTCTTCAAGAGCCCATGGGACTGAAAATATCTTGGAAAATCCGGTCTGCCATACCCCTCTATTTAGCAGCACAATGACAGTAATAATAATAATAATAATAATAATAATAATAATAATAATAATAATTTCCAGTAGTGATAGTATTTATTGAGTTCTTACAAAGTGCTGGGCTGCATTCTAAGCATTTTACCTGCATTATGTCATTTTAATCATCACAAACACCCTGTGACATAGATACTCTCATTATTCACATTTACAGATGGAAACTGAAATGGGACTTCAGGAGAAACTGAGACATAGAGAACTCAAGTGAGCTCAGGTACTAGGTTTGGGGAACAGATCTCTGAAGAGCTAGATGGGCTCGGGAAGTAGAGGGAAGAAAACCTGCTGGGAGGGTCTGGGATGAGAGCACCAGGTCAGCCCTGGTGGCCCCACACTTGAGCCAGGCTTTGAAGGATGGATCAGGTCCACAGCAGTAGTGCTGGGGGGAAGGATGTTCTACGTTTGAGGCACAGGCTAAGCAGAGGCGTGGCGGCCAGGCATCCCATGGTGACAGGGGAGATGTGGGTTCTTTTGCCTGGAGGAGAGGGGGTTGATGGGATGTTGGGGAGAGGCGGGGAGGGCCTGAAGTCAGCTGAGACATGCAGATTTCTGCTGGAGACTAGGGAGCTATGGGAGGTGTGAGAGCAGGGAGGGTGGCAGAAAAGGCTTTTCTGTTCTGCAGGACAGTCTTAGGGGAAGGGACAGCAGCTGGTTGGAGCTGGCCTGAAGTCTTGTCTTTATCTCCAAGCAACTCGCTCCTCCCCACTTTCTTCTCCTCAGTCCAGGAGGAAGGAAAGTGCTTTAGACCCCAGAGTTCCCCACAGGAACCTGCTGAAGGCCAGCTGGGCAGTAGGCCAGCCCGGAAGACACAGTGAGCTGGGCTGCTGAGATCCAGCCTTGGGTTTCCTCCCTCCCCTGATCAGTTGGGAGACACCTGCCTCGCTGTGCTCTGGGCATGGCAGGCGGGCTGGGTGTCCACCCAGGTTCTGTGTGGTTCTCTCCCTCTGTGTGTGCCTCTGTCTTCCTTTATTCATTTTTTTCTTCTGTCCCAAGTCTGAGCCCCTTTCACAGATGAAGAAATGGAGGCACTGAGAGAAACCGCTTGAGGAAGCTGACTTCAGGGCTTTGGGGCAGTTGGTGTACGGAATTCATTCTCCTTATTTGCAAAATAGGGTTAAGTCAGAGTTGGAATAAGGATCCAATGAGACCATGCAGCTAAAGCATCTAGCAAATAGCGAGTGTTCAATAAACAAGCCCTCTGGAATTCTCTTGCACCCTGGGTCAAGGGCAGGAAGAGCTGCAGCCCCTTGGTCAGCGAAGGACAGGGTGGTGGGAAGAGTTCTGTTGGAGCATCAGTGATGGCCCTGCCCTCTTTCCTCAAACCTTACCCCCAGGTTAAGAACCTTGGCACCCTCTCCTTTCTCTCTTTGGGCACTGCCTTTTCCCTCTTGCATGTGATTCTCCTGGGACAGCCAATCAAAGATCCTGCCTTGCTGACCCAAGGCGGGTCATGTGACTCCAGCTGACCAATGAGGAGACCGCACCTGCCTGGAAGCAGTGATTGGTCCAGAACTGGGCATGTGATTCAAGGAGGACCAATCAGAGTTCCTTTGGGGGAGATGGCGAGTGGCACTGGGAGAGAGGGTTTTCCTAAATCAGAAGCTGAAGATGGCAAAAGCACATGCTCCCCATCATTTGGAACAAATCTGCTTGATACTTTAACTGACAGAGAGGAGAGCAGAACTGAGACCTGGAGAGAGAGCCAGGTTCTTGAGGACATGAAACCTCTGGATCCAGCTGTGCCTGAAGGTGGCCTTGGGCTCCCAGTTCGAGGAGCCGATCAATGCTTTTTGCTTGAGCCAGTTTGACTTGTGTTCTGTGAGACAGCCCAAAGTGTCCTGCCTAACCTAGAGTCACACTTGGTGCCCCTTCCTCCACCATCCATCTGCCCATCATCTCCTGGCCATCTCCTTGCCTAACCTTGCTCCTCGCCATGGTTCAGGCTCTTAATCTACTTCTCTCCAGGGGTCACCAAGTGTGTGTGGGTGGGGGGAGGAGAAGAAGTGGGGAAGGAAAGGGAGATGCAGTGGAAGGAGGCAATGGAGCAGGGAAGCAAAGATGCACCATTCCAGTCAAGGGAGTCTGAGAACTGAGGTTCGGACTGCAGCAACCCCATGGATTTCCACAGCCTGCCTAGCTGACAGGCCACGCTGATGCCTATTGTCCTCCACCGGGTCCCTGTGGTGTCCCTGCCTTTAGCCTATTTATTTTAGAGAGGAGGAAAACTGAAGCCGACAGGGCAAGTGACTTGTTCAAAGTCACACAGCTAGGAAGTGGCAGAACTGGGGCTAGAATATGGGTCTTTTGACTTTAAACTTCACCCCGGCGAAACCTCAGGTGTCAGAAGGGAAAGGCCCTCACCCAGGCTTCCAAATATGCAGATAAGAAAACCAGGGCCCAGATGGGAGAGACGCTGGGTCCTCGTCTCCCCAGTAGAGTGGGGATTAGGAGATGCAGGGCACAGGTGCACGCACCTAGACACACACAGAGAGCCAACACCCTTCTCAGGTGTGTGCTCAGGGGTGACTCAGACCATTCAGGGCGATGGGGAAGGGTAAAGCAGAGGCACGGTTAGGAGCATCAACAACAACTCCTTCAGAAAGTATTTAAAACAATGAAATGGTAGCGCGTGGCTTCCCAGGCAAAGCGCTGCCTCCTCGCCTGCTCCTCAGAGCCGCGGGGTCCCCTGACCACTGCCGTATCTCTAAATAATGCACGTCTGCCACGATTTCCTGACTCATCAGTTTTAGACATTATCTATTGATTTTCCGCTGTGATAGATGAGGATTCCCCTCACACTCACGGCCTCCTCTTATTAATGTTGGGTGCTTCTGCTTGTTCTCTTTCCAACTTTGAGGACTCTACCTCCCCCTCTGTTTCTTGGTCCCAAAATGCTGGCTGCCCCTCCTGGGATCCCAAAGCCCTTCTTGGTCAGGCGAGGCTCCCCTGCGGCTCCACAGACACCCCCCTCCTGATGTCCCAAGTGCATGCCCACGGGGACCTGTGGGTCACGGATGTCATAGGATCCTGGGTCTTGGGCTCCTTTTCCCACCACTCCATTCTTCCTCTTGTGTTCTGTCCCTCGGTTTGGCCTCTGCCACAGTCCCCTGCAAGGAGTGGGGGTGTCAGCCTAGCCAGTAGTCCTGCCACCTTACAGGGGACATTCAGCTTCTTGGGGTCCTGTGGCTGGCTGTCTCTGACACTGCCCCCCATCTTCCCCATCAGCACTTAGAAACAAATGAGGGTCTCCAGGGGGCTTTCTCTGATTACAAAATTATCTGGCTTCACTATGTTATTAGAAAAAGAGAGAACCAAAACACACCCAGGACAAACGGACGAATGACAAGTGTCAGCAGCCAGAGCCTGAACCTGCTCTCTAAGTTTGCAATTGCTTAGCACCCACCCCTTACCTTTAAAATATGAACAATGGGGCCTTTTGTGGGGGTTGTCACTTCTGCTGGGCCCTTCTGAGTCACTGCATATACAGTGTGAGTCATTCTCCAGCTTGGGGGTATTTTGGGACTCGTGTTGTTTTCCTTACAATTGCAGAAAAATCAAATATTACAGAGGTGATAAAAAATACAGCAAATTCATATGACCCAGCTCAGTGTGTGTACAATTCTAGGGCTGGGAAGGAAGCTGCGGCATGAAGTCATTGTGAAGGGCTCTTTGGTCAGAGGGTGGGTAAGACTGAACACCAAGCATGACCCCTTTTTGCTGAAGTCAGATAAGAAGCTGAGTATGATAGCCTAAGAAATCTTATGCCAAAGATGGAAGGTGCCAGCCTCTTGATCCAGTTCCTGAGGGTTTAGGGAGGAAGGGAACGTTCTTCTCTCAGTGGGAGCTGTGCCTTCAGAATTCTCTAGTCTTTAGACTGGGTGTGTTGGGAGATGGTGGGGGTTGGGTGGAGGGTGGAGGGAGGGGATGGAGCTGAGGTTCTGCTTCCTCCAGTGGGCCAAGGCTTCACCTTGCAGTGTGCCTTGATGGAGCCCTCTTCTGTCAGGGGACAGGAAAAGATGCTGAGTGGACCTACGGGCCTCTGCAATAATGGAGAAACTGAGTCACAGTGTAGGAGGCTCCTGAGAGGTGTCATGGAGCCAGGACCTGACACGGGGATTAGCAATCACCTCCCTCCACCGGAATGTCTTTCTTGCTGTCACACTGGCTCTTTCATACCACCGACCTTAAATAACTCACTTCCCCTCTGTGGGCCTCAGTCTCCCCAACTGTAACCTTGCACTTTGATGATTAGTAAAGGCTGATTCAGCCCAGATGCTCTGCTTCTTTGAGGGGCCTCTGCTTATCAGACTCTGGACCACCGAGGTCAGGGCCCCTGTCCTTTGGGAGTGCGAGTCTGCAGGCCGTCGCAGGCAGGTCCTAGGGAGCCAGGTGTGGCCCAGGTACCAGGGGCTCCAGCAGTAATTGCATTCCGAGCACATGTGTACCTCTCCGAGCTGCGGGGCCTGTCTCTTTCTATTAGTTTAACAAGCCCTGGTATTAATGAGATTGCTCTATAATTGAACCTTTTCACGGGTCCCTCGGTAATGAAATTATGCTAATTTGCATTCAGCACCACCAGGCATCCATCACGCGGGATCAGCCGGAGCGGCCGGTGAGGCGGCGGGGAAGGCACCGCTAATTATCACCGAAATGAACAAACCCGGCAGTATTATTATTTTATCTTCTGCGCCTTCCCTTCCTCGCTGCCCACCTCTCAGGCCCCAGCCATATTTTTGTCTTCTCCCGCACGTGACCGCCCGGCCGGGTAGGGGACAGGCGGGAGGGGGCTGCGGGGAGGACGCCACGTCTCCACTGTGTGGCAGCATGGGCCCGGGAACGGCTCCCGCGGCTGGATGTGCAAGCACATCAGCATTGGTGCGCGGGGCTGGGCCGGGGCTGGGCCGGGGCCGAGCCCCTGGGCGTGCGAGCGTTTTCGTGCCTGTCTGCTTGCGAGTGAATGCCTGTCTCTGCAGGTCTGTCCGCTTGTGGAGTGTGTGAGCCTCTGTCAGTCTCGTGGCCAGGGGTGAGGGTCTCTGACTTGATGTCTGGCTGAGGACGTGTGTCTGAGGCCCTATGTGCGTGTCATTGCTTGCGAGTGTCCCTAGCAGAGTGGGAACTTGGGCAAAAATCCGTGTGGGAGCGGGTGGTGTAGACCTCAGTACATTTGTGCATGAGTCCGGGTTATCAGTGCGTGTCCGTAGGTGTGTGTCTGGGATGTGTGTGGTTGTATGTGTGGTGTGCAGGGTGCGTGCATCAGTGTGAATGGGGAAGCCGCGTGTGTCTCTCTGCCCGTGCCAGCATGTGAATTTCCGGGACTGTCTAGATGTGTGTGAACGCGTGCGTATGTGTCTGGCCACGTGTCTGGGAGCTTCCAGCTTTCCTGGGAAACCCAGTGGCCTGGGAATGGTGGCTCACTGAAGGATGCTGCATCCGGAGTGGCTCATGATGAAGCTACAGGGAGACTAGAAGGAGGAGGAGACGACAGGATGCCTCTCCCCATTTTCTGGGCGCCAAGGACTCCTCCTGGGCTCTTGGGTGGATCAAGAATGGTTGAGACTGATTTTCGGGCCAGGCCTCTTGGATGGTGGCTAGGAGGAGGAGTTTGATTTGATTTAGAGAAAAAAAATTGATGTTCCTTGCTAACCTGAGTCTATGCAGTAAGACTCACTCTGGCTTTACTGTGAAATATGACTCGAGTGTCCCTCTGTGCCAGGCCTCCTGGCCCGTGCTTGGGGGCTAGTGGGCTGGGAGGGAAGGAGGCCACTGCACCCCTCCCTGACTGTCTACCAGGGCAGGACGTGGTCAGCTGTGCCACCAATGGGTCATCTACTTTGGGCGAGACTCTCCCTTCTCTGAAACTCAGTTTTCCCAGCTATAAAATGGGAATGGGAGATACATTGGCTAATGTGATTTCTGAGATCTTTCTAGAAATGGAATGCCATGGCTCTAAGAGACTATGAACTCTGTTTCACAGCAGAGTGCTCTTACTGTGTGATGTTCAGGCTTTGGAGACATTTGCCTCTGACCTTGAGCAAGTTACTTAACTTTTTTTTTTATTATTATGCTATGTTAATCACCATACATTACATCATTAGTTTTTGATGTAGTGTTCCATGATTCATTGTTTGTGCATAACACCCAGTGCTCCATGCAGAACGTGCCCTCTTTAATACCCATCACCAGGCTAACCCATCCCCCCACGCCGCTCCCCTCTAGAATCCTCAGTTTGTTTCTCAGAGTCCATAGTCTCTCATCGTTCGTCTCCCCCTCCGATTTCCCCCCTGCATTCTTCCCCTCCTGCTATCTTCTTCTTTCAAATTCTTTCAAATTCCTATCAACACAGATTTGTTTTGCCTGCTTTTGAACTTCATATAAATGAAATCACATATATATGTGGTCTTTTGTATCTGGCTTTCTTTGCCCAGTATCATTTTGTCGGAGATCCATCCATGTTTAGTGACAGCATTTGCTTAGCTTTACTTGCTGTGTAGCCCACAATACGTTTATAATTCACCTGTTAATGGATATTTAGGTGGTTTCTGATTTGGGGTTATTATGACTAAAACTTCTATGAACATTCTTGTATATGTATTTTGGGGGCATGTATATCTTCACCTACCTTGGTTAAACACACCCTTGGAGTGGAATTTCTTGGTCATTGGGTAGTATATGCTTACTTCAGACATTCATCTAGAATGGTTGTACTGATTTATATTCCCCACCAACAAGGTGTGAGACTTCTAGTTGTCACAGATTTTGCCAATATTTGGTGTTGTCAGTCTTTAATTTTAGTCATTATAATGGGTGTGTAGTGTTATCTCATTGTGCTTTTAGTTTGTATTTCCCTGTAAGTCAGGGATGTTAAGCACTTCTTTGTATGCTTATTGGCTGTTCATACATGATCTTTTGCAAAGTATTCAAATCCTGTGTCTTATTTACGGGATTGTTTGTATTTTTATTATTGGGTTGTAGTTCTTTATATATCATGGCTACCAGTCCTTCATCAGGTATGCTTTCCAAATATTGTTTCCCAGTCCACCATTGCCTATTAATATTCTTAATGATGTCTTTTGATGACCAGATTTTTTATGTGATGGAGTCTAAGTTATTATTCTTTTCTTCTAATGCTACTACTTTCTAGTACTTTTGCTACTTTTTTAATAAAACTTTGCCTACCCCAAGTTAGTGAGGATATTCTCCTGTGCTTTCTTCTACATTTTTATAGTTTTGCTCTTACGTTTAGGACTATGCTTGGAGTTTTTGTGTATGGTGTGAGGTAGGGGTTGAAGTTTCTTTTATCCTATGTGTTTATCCAATTGTCTCAGCACTATTTGTTGAAAACATTTTCCTTTCTTCATTGGATTGCCTTGATAACTTTATTGAGAATCAATCAGAATCAACTCGTACATTTATACCAAAATAAACTGCCTATAATTTTGATTGATATTGTGTTGACTCTTTATATTAATTTGGGGATAACAGACATCTTAGGTATATTGATTTTTCCACCCCAGAACATGGTGTATCTCTCCATTTATTTAGGTCTTTCATTTCTCTCAACACTTTTGTATTTTTCAGTTCAGAGTTTTTGTCCATATTTTGTTATGTTTATTTCTAATTGTATCTTATTTTTATATTATTGCAAAATGTGTGATTTAAAATTTTTATTTTACAACTGCAGTATTTTATTTACTACTATATAAAAATATAATTGTTTTTTATATGTTGATCTTACGTCTGCAGCCTTACTAAATTCCCTTATCAGTTCTAATGGAGTTTTTGGTAGATTCCTCAGGATTTTTCTATATATACAATTATGTAATCTGTAAATAAAATGCAGTTTTTCCTTTCCAGTATGTATGCCCTCCAATTCTTTTTCTTACCCTGTTGCACTGACTAGGAGCTCCAATAAAATATTGAATAGAATACTGAGAGCAGACATACTTGCCTTATTCTTGATCTCAGGGAGGAAGTATTCAGTACTTCACTATTAAGTATGATGTGTGTTGTAGAGTTTTTTCAAAGTTTCCCTTTATTAGAGGACATTATTTTTGTAGTTTGCTAGTTTGCTGCAAAGCTCTTGAGTGATATTAAATTTTGTCAAGTGCTTCTTGTGAATCTATGGTTTTTCTCCTTTATTTTGTTAATGTGGTATGCTTTTCAAATATTAACTCAATCTGGCTTACAGAGATAAATCTTACTTTTTTGCCATGATGTATTGTCCTTTTAAAATATTGCTAAATTCTGTTTGCTAGTATCTGTTAATTATTTCTGTGCATAAAAAGGAGATTGTAATATTGCACAACTTTCTTTTATTGTAGTATCTGTGTCATGGGTTTTTTGGTGGCATCTTATCTTTTTTAACTGTTAAAATATACATAGCATAAATTTCACCATTTTAACCATTTTAAAGTACACAATACAGTGGCATTTAGTACATACACAATGTTGTGTGACCATCACAACTGTCTAGTTCTAAAATATTTTCATTACCCCAAAAGAAAATTCATATCCATTAAGCAGCCACTTCTTATTTCCTTCTGCCCTCTGGCCCCTGGCAACCAGTAATCTCTTTTATATCTCTATGGATTTCCCTATTCTGGGTATTTTATATAAATGAATTAAACAACACATGAACTTTTTTGCCTGGCTTTTCCTACTTATCATAACATTTTCAAAGTTCATCTATATTGTAGTATGACTAAGTACTTCATTCTTTGTTATGGCTGAATAATATCCATATTGTATGGGGCGCCTGGGTGGCTCAGTTGGTTAAGCGACTGCCTTCGGCTCAGGTCACGATCCTGGAGTCCCGGGATCGAGTCCCGCATCGGGCTCCCTGCTCAGCAGGGAGTCTGCTTCTCCCTCTGACCCTCCCCCCTCTCATGCTCTCTCTATCTCATTCTCTCTCTCAAATAAATAAATAAAATCTTTAAAAAAAAATATCCATATTGTATGGATGTCCAGTACTGTATGGATATGCTATATTTTGTTTATCCATTCATTAGTTAATGGACATTTAACTATTTCTACACTGTGGCTATCATGAATAGTGCTGCTGTGAACATACATGTACAAGCTTTTGTATGAAAATCAGTTTTCAATTCTCTTAGTATATACTTAGGAATGGAATTTCAGCATCATATGGTTATTTGATGTTTGACTTCCTGAGGAACTGCCTGCCACACGGCTTTCAAAGTGGCCCTCATTACGTTCTCACCAGTGTTGTGTGAAGGCTCCAAATTCTTTACATCACCAATCACTTGTTATTGTCCAGTTACAAATAAAGTAGTAGTCAAGCTAGTGGGGTGTGAAGTGCTATTTTGTTGTGATTTTGATTTGCATTCCCTTAGCCTAATGACACTGAGCTTAATTTCATGTGATTATTGGTAATTTTCAGATCTTTTTCTGGAGAAATGTCAATTCGAGTTTTTGCCCACATTGGAATTGGGCTGTTTATCTTTTGGTTGTTGAGTAGTAAAATAATAGATGTTGGAAACCAGATCCTTATCAGATATATAATTTGTAAATATTGTCTTTTATTTTGTAGGTTGTCTTTTTCACTCTCTTGATGGTGTTCTTGGATGCATAAAAGTTTCTAATATTTTTTTTGTGGATTCTTTATAGAGTTTTCCATATATAAGATCATCTCATTTGTAAGTAGGTATAGTTTTACTTCTTCTTTCCAATTTTGAACACTTTATTTCTTTTTCTTAATTGCTCTGGCTAGAACTATTTCAGTATTGAATAGTAATGGTGAAAGCAGAACCCTTATCTTGGTCCTTAGGAAAAAACTCTTAGTCTTTCACCTTTGATTATGATGTTAGTTGTGGGTTTTTCATAAATGCCCTTTACCATGTTGAGGAAATTCCCTTCTTATTTTAGTTTGTATCCTGAAAGTGTGTTGGAGTGTGTCAAATACTCTTTTCTGTATCATTCTATTAATGCAGTACATTATATCCATTGATTTTTAAAGGTTGAAACATCCTTGCATTCCTGTGTTAAATTTCACATGGTCATGGTGTATAATCTTGCTGGATTTGATTTGTGCTGCTGGATTTGATTTACTAGAATTCTATTAAGAATTTTTGCGTCTACAGTTTCTTAGATTGTTTTTGTCTGGCTTTGGTATCAGGGTAACACTGACTTCATAAAATGCATAAGGAAGTATTCCTTCTTCTTCACATTTTTGGAAGAATTTAAGAAGATTGGTATTAAGTCTTCTTTGTTTTGTATAGTTTACAAACAGTGAATCTATCTGGTACTAGACTTTTCTTTGTCCAGAGGTTTTAATTACTGATTCATTATCTTTACTTGTTATAAGTCTACTGAGATTTCTATTTCCTCTTGAGTCAGTTTTGATATTTTGTATGTTTCTAAGGATTTTCCCATTTCATCTAGATTTGTTGGTATGTAGTTGTTCATAGTATCCTCTTTTGATTCTTTTTATTTCTGTAACTAATAATTTCAGTAGTAATGTCCCAACTTTCATTTTAAATCTTAATTATTTATATATTTTCTCTCTTTTTTTCTGTCATTCTAGCTAAAAGTTTGTCAATTTTGTTGATCTTTTCAAAGAACCAACTTTTGTTCTTAGTGATTCTATTGTATTTTAATTTCCTACTTAATTTAGCTGACTCTAATTTTTATTATTTTCTTTCTACAGCTAGCTTTGGGTTTAGTTTACTCTTTTTTTCCTACTTCCTTAATGTGTCAGGTTAAGTTTTTGATCTGGGACCTTTCTCCTTTTTAAATGTGGGCATTGAGGGGGTGCCTGGGTGGCTCAGTTGGTTAAGCACACAACTCTTGATTCAGCTCAGGTCATGATCTCAGCATTGTGAGATCAAGCCCCACCTTGGGCTCACACAATGGGCGTGGAGCTTGCTTAAGATTCTTTCTCTTTCAGCCCCTCGCTCTCTTAAAAAAAAAAAAAAACAAGGAAAACAAAATGTGGGCATTGAAATCTATACATTTCCCTCCAGGCTGCTTTTGCCACATCTCATGATTTTTTGTATGCTGTGTTTTCATTTTCATGCATCTCAGAATATTTTCTAATCTCTCTTGTGATTTACTCTTTGATTTATTAGTTATTTGAGTGTGTTATTTCATTGCAAGATGTTTGTGGATTTTCCACTTTTCCTTTGTTACTGATTTGTAGTTTCAGTCTTCTTAATGGATGGAGCCTTTTACTAATATATAATGTCCTTCTTTGTCTCATGTAAAAAATTTTGACTTAAAGTCTATTTTGTCTGATACTAGTTTGGTCATCTCAGCTCTCGTTTGGTTATTATTTGCATAATTTTCATCCTTTCACTTTTCACCTATTTGAGCCTTTGTATCTAAAGTCAGTGTCATGTACACAGCATAGAATTTGATCATGTTTTAATTGATTATGTCAATCTCTTCCTTTTAATAGGAAGATTTAATCCATTTACATTTACAGTGATTACTGATAAGGAAGGACTTCCACCAACTTGCTATTTGATTTCTGTATGTTCCTCAATTCTTCCTTAATGCTTTCCTTTCTGTTTTTTTCCTAGTGTATTCTTTTGATTTCCTTCTCATTGCCTTTTCTGTAAATTTTGCAAGTTATTTTCTTAGTGGTTACCATGGGGATTGCAATTAATTGTCTAACAGTCTAACTTGAATAGATACTGACCCAGCTTCAATGGTATACAAACCTCTGCATTATACAGCTCCATCACTTCCCTCCTGTATGCTGTTATTGTCAGAAATATATCTTTATGCATCACGTGCCTATTACCATAAATTTATAGTTATTGTTTTATACATTTGTCTTTTAAGTCGTTTAGGAAAGAAAAAGAAAAAGAAGCACAAGCCAGATATACAATAATATTGGCTTTTATATTTTCCTATGTGGTTACCTTTACTGGTGTTCTTTATTTTTTTCAAATGGCTTCAAGTTACTGTCTAGTGTCCTTTCATTTCAACCTGAAGAAATCCCTTTAGGATTTCTTGTAAGATGGGTTTATAAATGACAAACTCCATCAACTTTTGTTTATCTGAGAATATCTTGGTTGCTATTTCATTTTTGAAAGGTATCTTTGCCAGATATAGAATTCTTGGTTGACAGGTTTTTTTTTCTTTCAGCCTTTAAATACATTATCCTACTGCTTTCTGACCTCCATGGTTTCTGAAAGAAACCTGCTGCTAATTTTGTCGAAGACATTTTGTATGTAATAAGTCATTTCTTTCTTACTGCTTTCAAGTCTTTTAGTCTTTTGACAATTTGATTATAATATGTGTTGGTGGATCTTTTGGAGTTTTTAAATTAAATTAAATTAAATTTTATTATGTTATGTTAATGGGGAAATTGGAGGGGAAGACGAGCCATGAGAGACGATGGACTCTGAAAAACAAACTGAGGATCTTTTGGAGTTTATCCTGCTTGGGGTTTATTAAGATTCTTGGATGTGTAGATTCATGCAGTGTCATCAAATTAGGGAAGTTTTAGACCATTATTTCCTCAAATGTTCTTCCTATTCCTTTCTTTCTTTCTTCTTCTGAAACCTGCATTTTGTGTATGTTGGTATGCTTCGTGGTGACCTACAGTACTCTTAGTCCCTGTCACTTTTCTTCATTCTTTTTCCTTTCTGCCCCCCAGACTGGATAATTTCAATAGACCTATCTTCAAGTTCACTGTGTTTTTCTTTTGCCTGCTCAAAGCTGTTGTTGAACCCCTCTAGTGAATTTTTCCTTTCAGTTGTACTTTTCAACCTCAGAATTTGTTTGGTTCCTTTTTTCAATAATTTTAATCTCTTTATTGATATGTTAAAACATTATTCTCTTGGGTTTTTTTTTAGCTCTTTGAGCATATTTAAGACAGTTGATTTAAAATCTTTATCTATTAAGCCGATGTCTGTTCTTCCTCAAGGAGAAATTGTACTAATTTCTTTCTTTCTTTTTTCGTCTATCAACCAGCCAGACATTTTTGTTTCTTTGCACATATGTTCTGTTGTTGTTGAAACTGGAAATTTTGAATATTAAAATGCATACCTCTGGAAATCAGATCCTCCTGTTCTCTTGAGTTTATTGTTGCTGCTTCTGGTTGTAGTTGTTTGATTAATGCCTTTTCTAAACTATTTCTATAAAGATTATATTCCTTGTCCCCTGTGGTCACTGAAATCTTTGTTCTGTTAGATTAGTAGTCAGGTAGTGATTTGACAGAAATTTCCTTAAATGCCTGGAATAAACACACACACACAAACACACACACACACACACCACACCAAACCAAACCAAACTTCTCCCTGTCTTCACAGATTGTCTCTGTGTTGAGGCATTTCTTCATTCCTTAGTCATGTATTTTCCTCCCTCTCTGTTCATTTCTAACTCTGCTGTAGCTTCACTTCAGGCTTCTATGGAGCCTAAATTTCAGCCAGAATTAAAGCTTGGAGTCTTATCAGGTCTTTTCTAACATGCATCCAGCCCTGGGCATATGTGCAAGCCTTCTAAATGCCCCCGTATAAAGCTTTTATTCTCCCATGTATATCCTTCCTCAACCTCTTTGTTCCAAGGCTATTTGGTTTGCCTGCCACCTCCCCTGTTTGTTATCCTTTGCCCTAGGAGGCTGCATGTAATGTATTTGCCTTTAAGTGCTTTTGATGGTGCCACCCTGAGAAAGTTTTGAGTTGGGCATAACAAAGGCAAGCCCCTGAATTGAGTCCTCAGGGAGTCACAGGATAAGTCAATACACATAACAACAATTCTTTGAAAACAAAGTCTGAATTTCCCTTTCTGGTACCAGAAAGCCACATCAGAATGTGGGCTGGTGTCCCCATGACCACTGCTGAGTTGGTGATTTGGGGGGTGGGGGCGGGTAGTAGGTTGGTAAGTGAAACTGTCATAATTTCTCTTATCAAAATTTAGCAGTTTGCTTCTTCATTAAGCATTCCTCTGTTTAAGTTTTGGATTTCAGAATTCTGAGAAAGTTGATTCTGGTGACTTTTGCCAGCTTAATTGTTGCTTTAATGGAAGGATGGAATTTTGAAATTCCCTACTCCACCATTTTCAGTAATGTCACTCCTTTTATGTCTGGTTTTGGTATTACAATAATCTTGGCCACATAAAATATGTTGGGAAGTATTTCCTCTACCTATATATTCTGGAAGATTTTGTGTAATATTGGCATCCTCCTTCCCCCAAATGTTTAATAGCATTTATCATTGACACCATCTAGGCTTAGAGTTTTCTTTGTGGAAAGGTTTTGGTAATGAATTTAATTTATTTAGTAGGTAAAGGGCTATTCACATTTTTTCTATTTCATTTTGTGTCCATTTGGATGAGTTTTGTTTTGTTTTTATTTTATTTTCTTTTTATTATTATTTTTTAAAGATTTTGTTTATTTATTTGAAGGGGGTAGAGAAAGAGAATGTGCATGAGCCAGGGGAGGGGCAGAGAAACAACTCCCCACTGAGCAGATAGTCCTATGTGGGACCTCTGGGATCATGACCTGAACCACCCAGGTGCCCAAATGAGTTTTGTTTTTAAAGAAATGTTTTCATTTCACCTAAGTTGTCAAATTTATTTTGTATAGTTGTTAATTCCATTATTAGTCTTTTAATGTCAGTAGGATTTGTAGTAATGTTGCCTTTTCACTCCTGATATTATTTCTGTTTTATCTCTTTTTTTTTTTCTTAATCATTCTTGCTAGGGTTTATCAATTTTATTACTAAACTTTTCAAAGTGCCACCCTTTTGTTTTGCTTTATTATCTATCTGGTTTCTATTTTACTAACTTCTGTTCTCATTTCTGTTATTTCCTACCTTCTACTTATTTGGGGCTTAATTGTCTCTTACAAAGCCAAAAAGAGGAAAAGAGTAATCTTTTATAGTTATTCATATGTTTACCATTTCCAATCCTCTTCATTTCTTCTTCTAGATCTGAGTTGCTGTCTTTCTTAATTAGCCCTTAGCCTAAAGAATGTCAAAAAGCATTCCTTTGTGGGGTGTGCAGGGCTGCTGACAATGAATTCTGTAAACTTTTGTTGTACCTAGAAATGTCTTTTCACCTTTGCTTTTAAAGGGTATTTTTGCTAGATATATAATTCTGGATTAATACTTATTTTTTCCCCTTTCAGCATCTTAAAGACATCATTCTTTTTTTTTTCCTCATCTCCATATTTTCTGATGAGATAACCCGTCCTTTTTATATCATTATTCCCTTGCATATCTTGTGTCCTTTTCTCTGACTCCCTTTTAGATGTATCTTTTACTTTTTTTTTTTTTTTAGCATATTGACTATGAAATGCCTACAAGTGGTTTTCTTTATATTTATCATATTTATCTTGGTGTCTGCTGGACAGCTTGGTCTCTCAGCTGATGCTTTTCATCAGATTATGTAAATATGTCTTCAAATATCTTTTTCTGCCTCCTTTCTCTCTCTCTTATCCCTCTGAGACTCTAGTAGCACATATTTTAGATCACTTAATATTGTGCCACAGTTGCTGAGGCTCTGGAAATTTTTTTGTCTTTTTTCCCCCCTCTGTTCTTACAATTGGGTTTTCTACTGATATGCCTTCAAGTTCACGGGCTTTTTTCTGCTACCTCCAATCCGATTTTAAGGTCATCTAGAGAATATTTTATTTCAGTGATGATGTTTGTCAGTTCCAGACTTTCCATTTGGTTCTTTTTTGTGGTTTGTATGTGAAAGTATCCATTTTTTAATTCACCATGTTCATGTTTGCCTTTAAGTTCTTTAACGTAATTATGAAAGCTGTTTTAAAGTCCTCAGTTGTTAATTTCAACTTGTGGACATCTCAAGGTCTGTTTCTATTATCTGCTTTCCCCCTTGATACTGAGGAACTTTTTCTTGGGTTTTGTTGTTTGTTTTTGCATGTTTAGGATTTTTTTTTATCATATTCTAGATATTCTGGATATTGCTATCTTCTTTTAAGTGGTGTTGATTTTTGTTCTGGCAGGCAGTTTAATTACTGGTGAATTCTTTGATTCTACTAGGCTGGATTGTATTTTTTGTCAAAGTAGGTTTATTAAGGTGTTGTCCTTAATCTGCAGACATGACCCTCACTCTGGGTTATTGTCCTTTCTTTTAATGCATAAACTTTCTTTTTTTCTCCATTGAATGCCCGAGGTACTCAGTAAGGGTCTCTTCATTCTGACTGGACCAGAACTCCCTACATAGTATAACCTCTGTTATTCAACAATCAACCTTCAGCAGCAGCTTCGAACTAGCCTTGCAGAATCTTTCTCTGCACATGCATAGCACATCAATTGGCCAAAGATCTTCAAGGGATCCCATCAAAAATTTCTGGGTGCCAGCTCTTAAGCAATCCCCTCTACTCTACTACCCTTCCTTGAAAACCTGGAGGATTTCAGGCTGGTAAAGTGTCAAAGGGAAGAACTTGAGAAAAGACTTCTACAATGTGTTCCTTACTACTTTCCAGCTATGTGATCAGAGCAACTTGCCTAATTTCTCCTGCCTCAGCTTCATCATCTGCAAAATGGGGATAATAGCAGTTTCCAACCGATAGGGTTATATTGAGGATTAAATGAGATAATAACATGTAAAGTGCTTAAAACAGTGCCTATTATGTGGTGGGTTTATATAAGAATTATCTGCTATTTTTCCTCCTAGCTCCATAGAGCTGGTATGTGTCTCATGCCCAGGGTGGCAGCACTTGGCAGATGGTGCTTCATGGTGAGAGAGGGTCATTCTGTGTCCCTTTGCCAGAAATCAGGAGGGTAATCACATTCTAGAAGAATCCTGTTGCATAGATGCATTCCTCCAAGGAACCAGCTGGGGGATTGCTTTTTAGAGAGAAATACCACTCTTTGCAAATACCCTACTCCTTGACACTGCTTCTGTGAAGCCCTCTATGAGTTCATCAACCCAGGAATGACTTGGGATGGGTGGGGGCTACCCAGAATGGAGAAGTGAAGAGTCTAGGTGCTTTGGGGTACTTGGCAGCCGCTGCTGCTTCAAGGTATTCCTCTTCACGAGGGGCTACTGATGTCCAGCCCATTCCTTATCTGAAGATTCTTCTTTTAAAACCTGGACTATAATAATGACAATAAAAGAATGCGCTGCAGATAATTGACCTATCAAAACAAAGCAAGGGCTGTCAACTACCTATCCCTTCTCAAGGGGATAGAGTTGGAGCTTCTGTTTGAATCCCATCTGGATCACCTCCTTTTCCTGCTGACTCCACATTTTGCATCCATGTGGACAGGTCTTTGCTGGTGTGTGCTGTCCCCCTGTTCCCTGAAACGCACCCATGGTTTATCTTCATTTCTTGCAGGACCCCTTGAGGACGTTGTCTTTCCTGAAGCCAAAGTCAGACAAATTCATGGCCATTTCACCAGTGTTCTGCTGAAAGCTGCTCAGAGTTAGGTCTCTGATTTGCCAGACCTCACTAACGAGGTGTCTGTGTCTGTACATTTGTCTGTTTCAGTCTGTGCTTAGTCGACCACTAGTTCCAAAGACTCTTAGTGGAATTCTGTGGTCAAAGAGGTTTGGGAGCTACAGGTTAAACAGAGTAAAACAGGATTATGGATTGCACGGATTATTTATTACAGGATTATTGTTACTCTGCTCACTTGCACTGTGACTCTCCACCATGCAGGAATTGGTGTTCCCCTGTGTATCCATATTTTCACTGAGCATCTTCTCATGGAATTAATGTTTTCCCCAACCCACTGGGAAAAATGCTGGATTTGAGGACAATGGTAATAAGAACTGCCATTTACCTTTGGGGAAGTTGAATGCTGGTGATTTCTGTGCACGTGTGTGTGTGTTGCTCTTAACCCCTTTTATTTCCGATAAATGGTTCCCTGTTGGTTCCTAAAGTACTTTGAGGGCAAGGAGCAGTTAGTTATCTTCCTCTTATGCTTTTTATTCTGCAGCACTGGGGCCAGGCCTGCACACATAGGAGCGGATACAAACATCATTTGGCAGAAAAAAAAGGGTCTATGAAGCCTTGCTTTCCCTCATGCTTCAGACACTGTCAGCGTGCCAAGCTCTGGAGTGCTTCCAGTCCAAAGGAAACAGAGAGCTGGGAGGTCCTTGGAGGCTTTCATTTTGGAAAATGGGGAAACTGAGGCTCAGAGAGAAAAAGCCTTTGCACCGGGCTTGGCAGAATTTTAGACCCTTTGAATGTTCAGATAGAAGCCCATAAAACAGCCCTTCTCAAATGTGGCTGCTCTTCCAGGGAAATGTAAAAATAATCCTGGTGTCCAGGCTGCACTCTGGGCCAATGAAACCAGAACCTCTGGAGTAGGACTCAGGTATCAGCTGTTTGTTTGTTTATTTATTTATTTATTTATTTATTTATTTTTATTCTTATGTTAATCCCCATACATTACATCATTAGTTCTAGATGAAGTGTTCCATGATTCATTGTTTGTGCACAACACCCAGTGCTCCATGCAGAATGTGCCCTCCTCAATACCCACCACCAGGCTAACCCATCCTCCCACCCCCCTCCCCTCTAGAACCCTGTTTGTTTTTCAGAGTCCATCGTCTCTCATGGTTCGTCTACCCCTCCGATTTCCCCCGGGTATCAGCTGTTTTAAGTTTCCCCAGTGAATCCCATGTGGGGCTGAACTTGAGGCACAACCAGGAAAACTAAGGGTTCACAGAGGTACCTCAGAAGGCGCTGGAGAGGTGGGATAGGGCAGGGGGTCTTCATCAAAGCAACTCTGCTTGTGTCTCTTTTATCTCCTGCTCCCCTGTAACCTGTCACTGGAAGGAAAGCACCCTCCCCCCAGCAGTTCTGGAAGTAAACCTCTCCAACCGCACAGATGGGGAAGGAGGCGACCTGCTCAAAATCACAGCAAGCCCTTGACGCAACCAGGATTCGGACCCCATCTCCTGATGCCCAGCCCCAGTTCTTCAGCCATGCTGTGACCTCAAATCCTTTTTAAATGATTCGACACCCTGCGAGTTGTCCTCCCAGCATCCACATGTTTCCTCTTAATCCGGAGGCCCAGCCACCCTCTCTGTGGACCCAATCTTTTGTTTTGGGTTCTGCAGATTAATCAAGGATGGCCGGTGGTCATGGGGGCATTTTGGGTAGAGGGGGCCGTGAGTTGGAGGGGGGAGCCTCTGACATCAAATTAGCCTTCATTTTAAGTCTCGATGCAGCAATTATGACTTTTGAATAGCAGTGGTTGTTACCGAGGATGGTCGCCTAAGCAGTGCACATAATTATTATAATTACTGTGTACCTAATGATGCCTAATAAGGAGCAACATCACAGAGAGGCGCGGTGGCTGCTCAGCCTGGTGGTCTGGGCTCCGGAGGGGGGCGGCTGGGGCTCTCGTGCCTGCGTGGGGCTGCTTTACAAGGACGCCAGGCTGCCTGTCTCCCGGCGACCAGGGGCTGCAGAGTGTGCAGGAAGAGAAAACTCCCAGAAAGAATGTGCTGGCATCAGCTCAGAGACAATGAGGGTGGAAGTGGCTAATCTGGAGCCGTCCTTCCTCAGCCATCAACTTCAAGGTCTCGGGTTCATGCTAATTCCAGGTCCTATGGGGAACTGGGTCCGGGAAGGCGGAAATGGGCGTGTGGCTGTGTTGGTGTGCATATTTATAAAAAATAATCACTAATTTTTATAGAGGGCTATATGCCAAGGCCTCTCTGTTTATCTTCATCATCTCATTTAATTCTTGCCACAACCTCAGTTCACAGATGGAGAAACTGAAACGCCAGGGTCATCCCAAACCTCAACCTACCTGCCACGTACTGTACGTGGATGATCTCACCTGATCCCCACAACAGTCTCATCAGACAGGTATTCTTATTGTGGTTTTCTTATTTATTTTTACTCTACAGATGAGAATCTGAGACGTGGGGAGGGTAAGTGATTTGTTCTAGGTCAGACAGCTGTTAGATGGCAGAGCCAAGCTCGGAAGCCAGGCAGCCTCACACCTGTTGTCCTTCCCTCGTCACTACCTATTAAATCACTAGTAGGTGCCAGGCACAGGTCAGAGCAGATGACATTCTATTTGGGAAAGACCAAACAAAAGTCATATAAGAAAAATAAATATATAATACCCTGTCAGTAGCAGGAGAGATAGCAAGACAGCGGGACGAGGGGAGGGACAGGAAGGGGGGATGGAAGAAGGGATCTATTCTAAGGAGAATAGACAGAGAAGACCTCACTAATCATGTCAAATGTGAATCGAGGCTTGAATGTACTGAGAGGACGAGCCATTGTAGATCTTTCCGGGAACAGGGGTCTAAGCGAGTGCCACAGCCAGTGCAAAGGCCCTGAGGTATGACCATGTGTGCAGTGTTCAAAAAATAGCCAAGAGGCCAGAATGATGGAGCGAGTGAGTGAAAGGGGTCGTGTTTCAAGAAGAGAGCAGAGGAGCTGTCAAGAGCCAGGTCCTGTAAGGCCTTATAGACCCAGTGAAGGACTTGGTATTTTATTCTAAATGTGATGGGATGCCCCCAGGAGGGTTTCGAGCAGGGGCGGGACTTGGCTTGATTTGGTTTTGTTCGGTTGCTGTGTGTGGAGAGAGGAGACTAAGGGCCCCGGAGACGGCTGTGGCTTTGGGCACCGGGAAGGCAGTGCCGTGGTGAGAGATAGCTGGATTCTCCACGTATTTTGAAAGAAGAGCCAATCTGCTCCCAGTTTGGGTGTGGGGCGAGAGAGAATGAGAGAAGCATCACTGAGTCCTGCATGTCTCAGTTTGGTTCTGGAGCTCCTGAGAGCAGGATTCCGGTGTCCGGGGTTTATCTGAGAGGCGCTCCCAGGAAGCACCCACGGGGGAGAGAAGTGAGTCAGGGAGGCACTCACTACAGGTGTAACACAAAGTGACCGTTGTGGGCATCTAGAATTTATTCCTGCTGGGGACTTGAGGGAGATAGGGTGGAGCACACATCTCAGCCCTGAGGGGTGAGGGAGCTGGGGCCCCAGAGCTGCGGGAGTTTGTAGTAAGCAGCTTCCAGGTCCAGAGGCCAGTGCCCAAGGGAGAGGGGTGGGGCATTGCCCGCTCAGCGACACCCCAGCTTTCTGGCCAGACAACGGCGTAAATGGCCCTGCCATCTCCTGAGACACAAGAACTCGTGCTTTGGGCAAATGCTGTACACTGGGCCCCAGGCTTTATTTGAATCAGGGGTCAGCAAACTACAGCCCGCGGCCCAAATTCTGCCTTCTGTGCATTCTGGTATTTTAAGGGTTAGGGGACCCGGTCAGGCTCCTTCATCTCCCATGGTCTACAGCTGCTTTCCTGCTGCAGGGGCAGAGCCCAGTGATCGGGGCGCAGATTGTGTAGCCCTCAGAACCCCAAACATTTACTGTCAGGCCCTTTACAGGAAAAGCTTGCTGACTTCAGACTTAGATGCAGAGAGCAAAACCACATTCGAACTCTGAGATTCGGGGATTCCTTTGGAATCAAGATGCAGGGAGTAAGGCGCTCGGAGGACCATCTCTTCCTCCAGGGCTGCGTGGCAGGTCAGGGGCTCCCTGCCTCGGCCTAGACTGAGTGCCTCTCGAAGTTGGCAGGGTTTGACCTTCCCTCAGTTCTGACTGCCCTTGGCTTTGAACACCAGGTCAGACCTGGGCGCAGCTCCCCCAAGACCCGGCTCACCACTATCTGATGGCACACTTTCTGCCCTAATTTCCAGTTCCTTGGAGAAAGATTTTGATTGGCTTATCTTCAGTCAGATCCTCTCCTTGTCCAATCAGTGGTGGCCAGGGTGGAGACTCGTGGTAAGTAAGCGGCAGACCCTGGCAGGAGGGGCGTGGCGGAGGGGGGAGGTTCCAGCAGGTTCTTCAGGGGGCTGCGACCCCCTGAGGTTACCAATTCCCCATCTGGTACTTTCCCTGTGCTTTGCTCGGAGTAGGTACTTAGTAAAAACCTACTTCAGATAATCTGGGTTTCTGCCTCTACTTCCCCATCTACCAGCTGGGTGACCTTGGGCAAATCGTCAGATTTCTCTTAGCCTCAGTTTCTGCATCTGTGACATCAGAATAATCGGCGATACCACCGAAGTTGGCAGGGAGAGGCATCTCATTAGGGATGCGAGTGAAGCATGATGCTCACGTACTGGGCTTCTAGATGGAGATACTTAGTTCATGTTGTCTTAATTATAACAATTAGTGCCGGGGACCCTCCACTCGTCTCCCAGGACGGCTCTGGCCCCACCCTGTTTCCCGCCCTCTCCCCTTACAGCACCCCCCTCCCCAGTTAATGGTGTATTGTCCCTGCCCGGCGGGAACAAGGCGAGCTCAGCTGCCTTAGTCACAGGTCAATAGCTTCATACAAGTCCGCAGGGACTCACGGATGCGCGGACGAGGGGCGGGGTGCGTGAGGGCTCCACTTGGGCGCGGCCGCAGCTCCGGGTGCTGGAGGCTGCAAAGGGGGGCGCCGGCCAGCCGTGATTTGTGCAGTCCTAAGAACCAAATTAGCCGGAACGGCTCCCCGAGGAACAGGTGTCTCCTGAAAGCACGGATTCTCTCCCTCTGCGCTGGGGACATTTTGAGCCGGATAAGTCTTCATGGGGAGCGCGGTGTCCTATACATTGTGGGGTGTTTAGCATCCTCCCTGCCTCCACCCCCTACATGACAGTAGCACCCCCTCCCCACTCCAGTTGTGACAACCAATAATGTCTCCAGATGATGCCAAATGCCTCCTGCGTGGTGGGCGGGGATAAAATCACACCCACTTGAGAACCACTGTCCTAGAGATGCTGTTTCCTGGAGCAAATCCCATTGGACCGCCAGAAGGCGCACCTGGGCAAGGCTACGGAAAAAGGGGAGGACTTAGCCTTAACCAAAGAGCACTTCACCATTGGGCAGAGGAGATGAACCCCCACAAAGTGGTAAGGGGCAGCCACTGTGAATGCCAAAGCCTGGCTGCGGGGATGGTGGGGCAGGCTCCAGCTGTGCCCAGGGCTGGATTGGGGGGCAGCATTGGGGGCCACTCCAGGTGAATGGAGAAAGCCTGAGCAAGGGTTCTGGGGCATGAAATGAGTGATGATGAGCCTGGGCAGCCTGGGGATGTGTGAGGGAAGGGAGCAGAAGTAGCAACACCTGGATGAGCAGCTAGCTCCCTTGTTTTCGAGACTGGACCCGAGCCAGATGTTTTCTAAGCACTTTACTCGGATGGTCTCATTTAATCCTCAAATACTCTCTGTGGGGTGGATTTGATGACTATTCTCAAGTGTTGTGGGGTTTGCCCAGGCCACACAGCCCGTGAAGACAGGTTCCGACTTCAAGCCCAGGCTGTTGACCCTCTGGCCTCACTCAGCTCTGTTCTTCTCTGTCCCCAGAGCCACTACCATGCTGGGTGGGGTTTGGAGGTGAACACAGAAAGCTTCCCCTAACTCCTCAAAGGTGGCACCAGGGCTGTGCCACCGAGTGAATGAATGGGACGTGAATAAATAAATGAATGAACAGAATAAGGGTCTGGCCCACTGAGGCAGAAACCGCCTTCCCACCGGACTCCTGGCTCCACCCACCACCCCAGGCTCTCCTTGGCTACCCGTTAGCTTTGGCGACATCATGGGGCACGTCTGTGTGGGCTCTTGTTTGGAGGGTGCTTCGGCATGAGGGCACCATAAGATGCTGGTCTACTTTTCCTCCTTGGCCAGAACCTATTTGAAGAAAGGAGCGAAAAACAGCTAGACATCAGGGAGAACTTCCAAGAGATATGAAACCGGGGGGCGGGGGGGATGCTCAATGAGCAGCTGGATGCCTGTGAGGCCCAGAGCCCTGGAACCAGGGGTGTGGGGCCAGAAAGAGCTTTGCCACATCCCTCTAACCACTCCCTCGCTGAGCCTAGGTCCCTCAGCCCCCAGGACTGGCCCCCATGGGATATCCTTTCCTTAGCTTGGAGGCTCAGTGACAGCAGGGCAGGGGGTGTGAGGTTCTCCTGTCTCCTTTCCCATGAGCCTTCTATTTTCTCCTGATTTCTCCAGCGCTGCCCTCAGGTGCCAAGTGCCTTCTGTGGATACGCACCATGCATTCACCTACCCCTCCTGCAGATTCTGGCCCCTCACCTCATTGGGGTCTCCAGGGAAACTTCTGGTTCAGATTCCATTTGATTCAAATTCTGAGAGTCTGTCTTGCCAGGACCCTGGTCTGCAGTCCTGTTATACTTAGAAGCCAGGAATGGCCGGGGTGGGGTGGGGGAGAGGAGCAGACACCCGGGAAGCCCCAAGGGTCTCATTTAGTGACAGATGCTGCCACAGACCTCTGCTGTGTGTCACACATCCTATCACAAGCCACACGAGAACTCTCAGCTAGGGTCTTTCCAGGCAGAGCCGTGCATCTGGCAGCATCTTGGATCTGAGCCCCTGTGGGCCCCGTCTGGCCTCAGTTTCCCCATCTGCGGAATGGAAATCACAGTAATTCCATCTCTGGGATGAAGAGATGTGTTCCTCAGATTTCAGTCCTTTGCCTGCATCTTTATGAGTTTTCCTACGACCACATACTTCCTACCTATACTGTAGTTATTTAGTGTTAATTATTATTTACACATTTTTATACAGATTATTCAGTCTGTTTTAATAAAAATTATTTATTTACTTAATAATTTTTTTTCCTGTAAATTCACCTACCTTTGAAAGCCTTAGATCAATCTCTTTCAAAAGGAAACTTTTATATTATTTGCACAGGAGGAAAATTGATTCTCACCTATCACAAAAGCAAGGCAAAAAGGCCATATGATAACTATTCCTACACACATCAGCTAAGATCTTCACGATCAAGAGCCATGCTGTGCTATCTGAATTTTTCCAAGTACACGAATGTGTGCTGGTCCGGCATGTAATAAGGGCTCAACAGATGATCTCTGCTAGGAAGAAAACGAAGTCAATGTGGTATCTGCCCCTTGGGACCATTCTTCCGAATTGGTCAAGGAGAACGATCTGGTCTTATTTTTTCTCCTCTGATAATTAGAGCTACGATACCAGTCATTATGGTCAATTGCAAAAATGGTGACAACCCTTTACTCCTCCCAGGAAGAGGTGAGGTCTATTTCCTGCTTCTTAAATCTGCACTGGCCTTGTGACCTGCTTTGGTCAAGGGTGTGCGGCAGGTGTTGCACGATGCCAGTGCCAATGGCAAGCTAGAGGAAGAGGCGTTCCAGGAGGACTTGTGTCTTCCCTTCTCTTGGGTCTTGGACTGTGTGCTTGGCCTTACCCAGGTCTCCATACATTCAAAGGATTGAAATCATGCCACCTCCACGTGAACAAGACCAGGCCAGCCAACTGGAGGATGGGAGACCTCATGGAGCAGGGCCGAGGTGTCCCCGTCAAGGTCATCTCAGAACCATCGACAACATCTGACCCCAGATGCATGAGTGAGCCCAGCCCCGAGCAGCCTACCTGGTCCAGAGCAGCAGAGCTGCCCAGATGGCCCATCCATCTGCGAGGAATAACAAGGGGTGCTTTAAGTTGTTCGGCATTGGGCTGGTTTGTTAGTTAGCAATGGTAGACTTCCCTGTCCTGACCCATCTGTTGGGGAGTTCATGCCCAGTGCAATGCTCAGGCACGGCAGCTCTCTTAATTCTTGGGTGCCGTTGATCTTGTTTTCTCTTCTTAATTCTCTTTGCTTCCCTTTTTATTCCTTTGTGTGTGTGTATGTGTGTGCACACCTGTGCCTTTTGGGGAAAGGAGCAGGGAACAGATAACCAATTAAAAATGCAGCAGAGACTTGGCCTGAGTGTCCCTTAGATTCTTGAGGGCAGCTTAAGGAGTGCAAGGAAGCAGAGAAGATGGAGAACAATGGAACCATGAGTAGTAAAGGAGGTCATTGCTCTGCAGTGTCCCTCCTTGCTCACATCTAGTCTGTCTCCACAACAACACTCCAAGGGAGGTCTTATTATCAACCTTTTCTTCAGGGTGAAGAAACCAAGTCTCAGAGAAGTTAAGTGACTTTCTCCGGGTCACACAGCGGGTCATTGTTGGAACCAGGACTTGAAGGCAGTGTTGGGATTCCAAATCTCATGCTTGCTCCACAATGTGACTAGCAATTGGCAGGGGTGAAGTTGGGGTGGTTTGTTGGATAGCAATTATGGAGTGGCAGGATGGGGGTCGGCTCCCAGTGTTAGCCAGGCTTTTTCTATTCCCTGGGCACAGATTGACCCCCACACCAAGACTAAGATTTCCCTATCTCAGAAATTATCCACTTTTCTTTCCTGCAGCAACTCACACTCAAACCTTGGGGTTTTCTCCTGTATCCCACATCCGATCCATCAGCAAACCCCTCAGCTCCATGTCTCATCATCATCTCCACCTCTGTTCCTGTTATTTCTCCTGGAAGGCTGATATTCCCTACATGGCGTCCCTGCTTCTGCCCTTGGCTCCCTGGGGGGCCAAGGAAAAGCTCAAGTCCCTTCCTGTGTCTGGCAAGTTTCCCCATCTGGGGGACTTGGGCATGTCAGGCCTGGCCTCCTTTTCTTCTTTTTCTTTTTAAAATCTTGCATACATTGAAATGCTCCTTACGCTGTGCTGAAATGTAATTCATAGATAATACAACCTATCTATACATGTAATTTAAATAAATCCATATAAGTCATAGAATGCCCTAACTATACCCTGGAGGAGAATTAAAAGGAAATTAATTTATAATAAAATAGCAGTTATCTGAGGCTGTAAATACTCCAGCCCAACTCTTCTTGCAAGACACAGGGAGGGTGTCAAAACTTGCACCCTGGCAGGTGGGCTCTGTGAATGTGAGGTTGCAGATGCAGCTAGATGTTCTGTCAGTGACTCGAGCTCCCCCTGGAGCATGGCTTTTGATGGTGGAGTCCCTCCAGAAGTGACCAATTCCTGCTAAAGCGCCCAGCAGAATAGAACATGACCTCCCCTTGATTTAGACACAGGCAGCCATCCTAGAAAGTTCAATATTTAATAGAATTGTGCAAAAAATAAAAACCTTTGATGTTAAGTAGGAACTAACATTAGATTCTAGGCTCCAAATATTATAACTAGGTTTTCATGTTGGTGTTTGGTAGATAACTCTGTGTGAGAGGCTGTCTGCACGTTACAAGGGGTCTGGCATGCTCCTTATGCACTCAGTGCTGTTAACACTGTCCCCCGCCCCTCAGTCTTTGTGATGAGCAAAACCATTTCTGTACAGTTCTAACCTCCTCTCTCCCCAGCTGGGAGAGAGGCTGCTCTGGGTTCCTCTCTGACTTTCTTCTCTGCCATATCCCTCCTTACCTGCTGTACTCTAGCCACACTAGCCTTCCAAACTGTGGGTTTATCTGGGAGAAGAATGCTTCAGGCACAGGGGATGGCCAGTGCAAATGTCCTGGGGCAGGAGCATGTCTGGCAAGGCCCCCAAACAGTAAGAGGCCAGTTTGGCCAGAGCAGGATGAGTGAAAGGTAGAGAAGTAAGAGACGAAACCAGAGACAGCGGAGGCCAGAAAATAGGACCTTTGAGGTCATTAAAAAGACCAACCTTTTAAATCCCAATTGATGGCTTCTTTTGAAATGTCCGGAGACTTGGCAACACTGGCCTTCCATGCCTCCATTCCTGCCTAGTAACCATTGGTCATCTTTGTCCCCTATGGGAGGGACATTTGTTCCTTAATTTGCCACAAGCCCCGCCGGTCCCTATTGCCTCAAATGTCCATCTGTGTCGCTCACGTACACTGCCCAACTGCTGCTATAGGCATTTGAGTTTGTAACCGCTGTGGGGAGAGGGTGCCAGGGAGGACGGCGGGGTGGGGTGGAGGGAGGGGGAGAGAGTAGTTTCTCCCTTCCCTGCTCCAGCGAAAATACCCCCAAGCTCCTCCGGGAAGGGGCCCTGGGAGGCTGTGGGTGAAGCTTCCTCCCATCACTGCTGTGTCTCATCAGGGGAGGCCAAGACAGGGGCACCCGTGGGGATGCCTCAAAAAGATAGTGAAAATATTTTCCCTGGTTAAGCCAACGCTGCTATTTGTCTTAGTTGCTTAAATTATACGTGTTATTTATTTTTTATGCGGCCTGTCATTATTGGTGAATGGGGAAGGCACCCGGCCTCACAATGCAACCAAAATTTTAGATATTGCTATGTAGTTATTAACAAATGGGCTTTTAATCTTTGGAAAATGTGCCGTATGAGAAACTCTCAGGGGCCGGGTTGCTCGATATTGGGTAATTACAGGGGTGGAGGGGGTGGCCTAGGTCTTGGGAAGCAGACAGGGGGTGGAGATTTTTCAGACCCCCTGCATCTTGGCTCATCCATCCATTTGTATATTTATTCAAAAATATGTATTGGGTGCCCACTGCATACAAGGTGCTGTTCTAGATGCTGAGAACAAAGCAATGGATGATCGTATTAATATAAATAATAAACCCCATCACATATCTGGTACCTGCTATGGGACCGTCACTGCTCTGAGGGATGTGTTCTACACCTGTCAACTAATTTAATCACAGTGACAGTCTTACGAAGGAAAATGATCCCAGTTTACAGATACAGAAACTGAGGCGCAGAGAGGAATGGAAACTGAGGTGCAGAGAGGAACAAGAGCCATGCGCAGGCTTCCTTTTAAAGAGATGGATGATATACAGGAAAATTCTGGCTGTGAAAAGGAGCAGAGGTGCATGATGGAGAGCACCTGAGAGGGGTCACCTGCAGGTAAGATGGTCAGAGAAGACCTCAGCGAGGAGGTGGTTGTTGAAAGGAACCAACTCCTGAAAGATCTCGGGAGGAGAAGAGCAAGTGCCAAGGCCCTGTGGTAGGAATAAGCTTGGCATGAATGATAAAGCAGAAAGAAGGGGGTTGGCAGAGGGACTGTGGCTTTGCTGACACACTCAGACCCTGGGCTTTCCAATGGGTCCTGTGATGGTCCCGGGCTGGGGGCCTCAGCAGTCAAGGCAGGAGATGAGAGGATGGCTGGAGCCCGAGGGTTCTCCCAAGCTGAGGAGAGGACACGTGGGTATATGAATTGACCATCACAGGGCACACATGGGTAGCTCAGTTGGTTAAGTGTCTGACTCTTGATTTTGGCTCAGATCATGATCTCAGGGTTGTGAGATCGAGCCCACTGTTGGGCTCTGCACTCAATGTGGAGCCTGCTTGGGATTCTCTCTCCTTCTGCCCCTCCTTCACTCTCCCACTCTTTCTCCAAAAAAAAAAAAAAAAAAGAATTGACCCTCACAGGTGGGTGTCTGGCCAAGGAGGTATTGGGACCTCAGGCTGTGTTTCTCAAAGTAGAGTTGAAGGACCTCTTCCCCCGCACCTCTACCCTTTCCACTTAGAAATGTCTTGCTGTTCTTCTCACATACTCTGATCCTTGAGTTCACCATGTCCTCCTAATGTCGAATATCTGGATATGGATCCCAGCAATCTGCATGTTTGACCTAGAGGATTCTGGAGCACATGAAAGTTTGGGAATGGTGTAGCCAAGAATTCTTGATTAGAGACAGAGTATCCAGGAAGGGTGGAGACAGTGTTCTTCCTTCTGTCACCAGCAACTTACTCTGGCGCTCCTGGTATCAGGGGCCCCTGCTGAGGGGGCCTTTCCCATGCTGGGGAGAGCCCAGAGGAGGATGACTAGGGTGGAGGGGGCCCCTTACCTCATGGCCCAGGAGGGTGCAGAGGGAGAGGGAGGGAGAGAGAGAACCCTACAGGTAATGACATTTTCAGTCTGGAGGCTGGGAGATGGGGTGGGGGTACGTACTGGCAGGGCTGTCTCACTGGGGGAAAGATGACTTTGGCAGAGAGGCCCCTTAGGGTAGAATCGAGTCCAGGAAAAAGATTTTAGTTCAAGACAAGGAAGAATTTGTAATGGCTGGAACTGTCCCATAGCTGGAGACACAGGCTCTAGGGTCAGACAGATCAGGGTCGAGTCTTAGCTCTGCTGCCTCTTGGTTGTCAGGCCTTGGACCAGAGACTTAACCTCCTGCTGCCTAAAATGGGATTTATTTATCTTCAATAAAATGGGGACAATAATAGCAGCCACTCCTGAAGACGAAGTAAGTTAATACATGGACAGCGTCCTCAGCAAGCTCTCGATGAATGGCAGCTCCGTGACTGAGAAGGGAAGGACTTGCCTTTGTGGGCTGACCAACCTCTTGTGATAACAGAGGTGGACTGCAATACTCCTATGATTTGGGTCAGCATCTGGAAGACCCTTCTGCCCTGAAGTAAAGGTCCCACCTGCCTGTTATTGTCATAGTTCAAAATGGCGGCAGCTTTTGCCTCCCAGCCCTGGCTTCTCTCTGGGATGCCTCCTAGGGACCTGTGGGAATAAACAGGGAGAGGGGGTGTTGAGACCCATCCTGGCCACTGTGGGCTGTCTCACCATCAGGTTGCCATTGGTCATGCAGTGTTTTTCCCCAGCACTTGGACATCACCAAGTCACCTGGAACTCTTAGACCTTTGAGAAGGGATGGGCCATGTGGGTCGGTAGCATGGCTTGGCTTGGCTTGGATTGGGTCCCAATCTCTCTCTGGAGGAATCTAAGCCTGGGGACTGCATGAACACCCCCAGAAAACTCTTCAGTTTTCACTCCGGGACTGGGTTCTGTCTGAGGAGAACCTGTAGAGACAGAGATGGCAGGACGGGACCTGAGAATGATGCTGAAGATTAAGGAGAAGAAGAAGAAAATGAGGAAGATGGCACCATCCCCACTGTTACTGGCCCCTTGACGGATACAGCCTGACCGCTCCACTGCATTCTGCTGGCTGAGCCTTAAAGCAACCATGGGGGGTGGGGCTAGTGCTGCCAACCCCACTCGACTTCCAAGGAAGTCGAGGCTCATAGAGTTGAAGCTCCATTTTCAAGGCTACCAGACAAGCAGGAGGTAGAGCCAAGGTTAGAGTTTTGTCCTGGGTGTCCATGCCCTTAACCACTGAGCCAGCCCAGTGACCTTGGTCCACTGGACAGGTAAGACTGGCTTGTTGATAAAGAAAGAACCAGTGTGGCATTCATGCTTGGTGCCAACGGAGTGAGCCCAAGAGAGAGGCTCTGGAGCACGAAGGGAAATCCTTCCCAGTACAGGCTGCCTCAAAGGACAGGCCCCCTTCTTCATCAAGATCGGACTGAGCTACACCCTTGGCATTTCACACTCCCTCCGTGTTGCAAGACAAGGCAGTGGTAACCACCCGATTTCAACTGAAATCACTTGTTTTTCCCCCCTTCCCAACCGGGCTCTCCCATGAGACCCAGGTGTTAATGAAATCAAACAAAATGAAAATGGGTAAATTATTGCAAAGCTATGAACACCTCCGCAGGGCCACGCCTCACTAGTTTCCAATACCACCTCATTCGGGAGGCTGCCGGAGAAGCCAAAGCAATTTTTCCCATGGGCGAGGTGGTGAAAGGGGGGGACAAAAGAGACAAGATATTGCAATCAGGAGGTCACTGACCCAGGCTTTTGTATAATTATAGAATTTCATTTCGGGCCAACTGGACTGACGGCTGAGCTTGTTGGCAAATTAGTGGCGAAAAATAAAGCAATTTTTAGCATCCTCAAAATAGTCGCCACTCCAATGGGGTGTCAGGGGCCAGGGTGGGGGAGGAAGGCAAGGATCGGGGAAGAGAGGCCCAGGTGGGAAGCAGCTAGTCATTTGGACTCACAAGGCAGATATGTTTTAATTCAGGACCTGGGAGAATGTGTCTAGCACTGCCCTTGCAGGGATGAGCCCGGCCAACTTTGGGGTTTGTCTCGAAAGCAGAAGGGGAGGAATCAAGACTCTGGCCCACACTGCCCTCTTCTAGAATGATTTTCCCAGAATCAGAGTAGGGGGGAAGGTGTTTCCTTTTTGCCAAAGAGTGCCCAGACCAGTGTGACTTCTATTCCTGCCTGAGCCTTAGTTATTTCTTGTAAAAAATGGGGAGCAGAATGTTCACCTTGTAAGGTTATTAACGGCCCACTCTATCATAGACGGGCATGTACTCTGTACATTACATTGAAATATGGTATTGCTTGCTGTTACACTTTCCATGCTTTCATTATGAAGCTTGATTGTAATTTTTAGTACCTACATTTAGCACTGAGTACGGCTCCTCACCCTTATTGTATATCACCTTTATTATTATTTTTTGCTCCTTCTGCTCAGGTACCAGATGTACAATTATTCTGTTGACATTCTTCTTTAGATGGCCTTAGTTTTAAATTTTTTTTTTTAAAGATTTTATTTATTTATTTGACAGAGACACAGCGAGAGAGGGAACACAAGCAGGGGGAGTGGGAGAGGGAGAAGCAAGCTTCCCGCGGAGCAGGGAGCCCGATGCGGGGCTCGATCCCAGGACCCCGGGACCATGACCCAAGCCGAAGGCAGACACTCAACGACTGAGCCACCCAGGTGCCCCCTTAGTTTTAAATTTTTTACTTAAATGCCTTTGCTAGCTTCAGGATAGTTCAAAGCATCCACGAACTCGTAGGTTTAAGGGTTTGTTTATTTTTTAAAAACTGCTCAAAATAAGTATGATTATTAAAAAATACTCTTCGTTATATTTCCTCAGGTACCAATCAAATGCACATAACAGCGTTTGTCAAGCTCTCTGGGGCGACGATCAGTGTTCCTTCATCTTCCCGGGTCACACTGAGCGGATGGCTGGCCTATTTCACGAGACTTCCGTTCAGCTCCCACCATGTACTATTGGATGCCCCAAATGGTGTCCATCTGTTCAGAGAAGTGAGTCCACTGATCGTGCACTTGGATATGGTGGCGATTCCACAACTGCTGGCACCTCCAATAACATTTCCTAAACATTTACCCTCAATTTCTATACTTGATGCCAATCCATAAGGAGCAGTTCATGGACCAGCACTGTCTGCTGACCACACTCGCAGGAGCCCAGCTGTGTGAACACCTTGGAATACATCAACCTTGCAGAATGAGGATAAAAACAAGAATCAGCAGATTCTGTCAGTGGGGACTTACAATTTCTTGGCCTTAGTGTATTTATCCATAAAATGGGTCAAGGTGATGCCCTCATGCTGCTCCCAGACTACTGATATTCCCCGTCCTGCACCAGCAGACTTTGCCCATCCTGGCAGCATCCTTGCTTTGGGCCCGTAATAGGGGAGCAAATGAAGCTTCACGTGAAGTCCAGTATATTAAAAGATTGACATAAAATTTAGGAGGTAACTGCACAGTGTCTCAGGCTGCTCAAGAAACTGTGGGAAGCCCAGAGCTTTCTTTCAGCCCATGGCAATCTAAGGGTGCCTGTGACAAACCCCGGGACTCCTTGGAACAGCTGGGCAAGTGGAGAGACATTCCAAGGTCTTCCACATACAAAAGGAACAAGTGGGGTTGAGGCGTGCACAAAAATTCCCATTCTACTCACTTATTTGGAAATACTGAGTCATTGCCAAGTCTTGAAGTCCTCCTGGGATGGGATGGCAGACAGCTCCTTCCTTTACCTGGGCTCCAGGTGAGAGATCTATGGCACTCTGACTCCAGCTCCTATAGGGGTTGCGATTGAGGCAGACCTGAACAGAGGTGCTTGGTACGCGTTTGTAAGGGCACACGAGGATGAAGGAAGCTTGGTTTTCAACATCTGCATGGAGGTTTGGTGCCCCTGAAACAGGGTTACAGAGAAGGGGCTGAAAGCCTTAGCGTGTGTTTAGGATTTCACAGTCTACAGAGCCCTGTCCTGTACCACATCTTCCTCAAGCCTCAAAATCCCACTCACATTTTAGGCTTAATAAAGCCCTCATCTTAACGTAAAAGTCCCTAAGGATTGGACACAGGACAAGACTTGCCTGAAGACGTACATCCAGGTGCTGGTAGAGCAAGGACTTGAACCTAGAGCCACGTGACTCTAAAGTGTGGGTCCATGAATGGATCAGTCCACAGTAGCTGGGACTCTCTTGTTATTCACAAGTTGGAAGGTGGGGTAGACAGCAAAGCTGGACCAGGCACCAAGGGTTTGCATTGCCCTCAGCCCATTCCAAGTTTTCCACTGATATCCACTGGTGAGCCAGGCTGGGTGAACCTTGAGAAGTGACATGGTTCTTGATGTTCCCAAGAAAGTCTAGAAAGGGCTTGTGATGTGTCTGGATTTTAGAACAAGATTGGGGAGAAAAATGGGCTTATAGGCTCTTTGGTGTGGCTATGCGTGGACACCTGGGGGGAGGAAGATCATGTGTTATTAGCCCACTGATGGTTTGATCACAGATGGCTGCCTCTGGCGCTCTTTGCCCCTTGTGAGCTGCTGTAGGCATCATGCCCCCTGGCCTGTGTGGGGCCCTGGGGTGGGAGGATAGGTGTCATAGTCCTTGGGTTGTTGTAAAGCAGTCACAGATGCCATCAAGTGAATGGCACCTAGTGCGGGCGTTTGTGGGGCATTTTGACTTCCTTGGGAGGGATCTCAGCATGAGGAAGCTTCTGGGTGTGGGCTGCTGGCTCTGTGATTGCCCTCATTTGCCCTCATGGGGCCTTCCTTTTGCTTCTTTTCCTCATAGGACACCTCACAAGTGGCAGACATGGTGCCATCAAGACCTCTGGAGCCTGGCTACCTGCCAGGGCATAGATGTGGCACACAGGAAACTCATTTCATCCTGCTGCACCAGACCGAGGGGGTATAAGTTGTTGCTGCTGCAGCTCTCTCCTCGCCTTGCTATTGAGGGCTGCCCCACACTGCCCCCCACCTCCAGAGTTTCTTGGGGTTAGCAGCAGGCCTGAGCTTCTGGGTACATTTAAGCTGTTGCAAGAATATACGTAGCTTTGCTGTAACCTCTCTGTGGCTATGGACCAGCACCTTTGGCTGGGGGCTTTGTCTGATGCTGGTAGTGTGGCTTAGGGTGCCAGGGGAATCCACACCCCTGGGGGCAGACCTCAACCAGAGGCAAATAGGAGATAAATCCCCTAGCTTCCTTGCCCTCAGGTGGGAAAAGATGTGAATGTGACCTGGTCCTCAGTGGCATTGGGCTAGGTGCCCACATCTGTAACCTGCTCATTAATGCATCTGTATCGGTTGCCTTCCCATCCCTTTCTCATTTCCCTACTCTGCTCCAGTGCTTCCTGGGATCATTTCTCAAACTGCTTTTGGGGGGCCCAGCCTATAACATGTGTGCTTAAAATCCCAGGTACAGACTCCCAGGATGGGGTTAGTAGGGGGTTAGTGTGGGACTCCCAAACTCCATGGCTCAGTCAGCCGCCAGCCAAGTGTGTCAGGCTGGCCCCTACATCCAATCTCTTGAGCAAACTCCCCTGGCTCAGTGGCTGGAGGACCTTCCATGTCCCATCCCTCCTCATGAGTCAAAGCTGATGATTATCTTACTTCTGCATGATCCTCTCAAATGATTATTACTCTTCTCCTCATATAGACTGGACTTAGTGATGATGCTCACAGGACCTATTAAGCCCCCCTTTAAATAGTCTGAGAAGGTGTGTCCTGCTGCTCTTCTATAAAATATGGGGGCACTTATCACCTATTATATGATAGCTCAGCTCCTGGGCTTTAGTCAGGGAGAAAAGTCCCATTCACTAGCTTGTTTCAACAGTATAGTTGATAGTTGATGTACATACATTTTCCCCATGACCTGGGAATCCTACTCCTGGGTTGACACAGAGCAGAAATGTGCTCATATGTTCAAGAAAAGACATGTACAAGAATGTTCATGGCAGTGCTATTTGTAATAGCTCCAAACTGGAAAGAAACCAATGTCCATCAACAGTAAAAGAGATAACAGCCTTGTGATATAATTATACTGTGGAATACTATGCAGCATTGAGAATGAGTAAACTACAACTTCACTTAACAACATGGATGAAACTCACCTAGTGTTGAGCCAAAGAAGCCAGACATGGGGAAGACATACTGCATGATTCTACTTGTACCATGTCGAAAACCATGGTGTAGAAGTCAGGCCTGTGCTTGTCTTTGGGAGGCTGGCAGTGACTGGAAAGTTCCAGAAAGGGGATCCTGGAGAGCTGGTCATGTTCTATTTCTTGATCTAGGTGTTGTTTGGCTGTGTGTATTCACTTCATGAAAATCAATCCATCCGTACATTCAGACATTCAGGATTTGTGCACCTCTGTTATGTATGATATACTTCAATTTCTGTATGGATATATTAACATTATCCCAATAAAAGCCTGCTGGGGACATGCTGGGCCTGATAAGAGAGGGAAAAGATTGCATTCTGAAGGAGCTGCATGAATTAGCAAGCATTTACTGGCAGGAGTTTGGAGGGTACCCCCGGGATAGGATTTCTGGAGTGTTGGATCAAGGGGACCAGAATACAAGACTGAATAAGCAAGAATTCATTGAATTGGGGGCATTTTCTTGGGACATAGGATTTAATGCTCTGGCAAAGGCCCTGGGAGGTGGGGCAAACTCACTGCTAAGGAGGCTTTTAGAAACCTGGGGAAAGGAATGGCCCATGCTGAGGTGAAGTAGAAATACTGAGTTGCTCTGGCAAAAAGCAGAGAAAGGAAAAGGCTTAGGGAAATGAACATGTATATAAGGCCAGAAGAATACTCACCAGAGAATTATGTTGCACTGGGGGTCCAGAGGACCCACCTTTCACCATGACATCAGGAATGCACTACCAAGAAAGAGAAAGAGGGACGTTAGCATCAGTAAGAAACTCTGTGAAGGTTCTCCTCTGCAGACCAAGGCTACTGGCAGGAGATGTGGCTGCAGAACTAGGCTCACTAACAGCCATGGGAGTGGTGAGTTTCTGAAGTATCAGAAGCTCAGGCCCTGCAATTATCATAATGATTGGCAAGGTCAGAAGGGAAGCCATGGTGGCTTGGTCTGCAGGAAAGTATGAAAATGAATAACAGAGCATGATGTCCTTAGAGGCAAAATAGGCAACCAATAAAGCTGCTGCTTAACATTTACAAGTAGAAGAAGGCCAATATAAAGGAACAGGTCTATAGAGAACACCTGCTTCCAGCCAAGATGGAGTAGTCTTGATTTACTACTTGCAAATATTTTCCAAATTATGGTTAAAATGAGATGGAGTAGTCTCAGATTTGCTCTTGCGCCTGAAACGATGAAAAATGGACAAAATATATGAAACAGTGATTTCAAGACACTGGACTTCAGGCAACAAAGAAGAGCAAACCCTGAGAAATGGGAATCAAATGAGGTGAGCCTTGTGGATAGTGTCCAGCCATCGCACAGGAAGGGGGAAGTTGGGTAGACCCCTAAGTTGAGATGACAAAGTTGAGAATGTGTGGAGACAAAGGCAGCTGGGGTTTGCAGGATCAAGTACTGGAGAGGAGAGAGCTGCACAAAGGGAGAACTCCAGAGATCTGAAATGGACCCCTCAAGTATTCCGCACAGAACAGATTAGCACATATGTGTGATGAAATTCCCCAAGGCAGGGGATGGAACCATCTGCAGAATTATAGGGAATCCACTCCATACTCAAACAGGGCTAGGAAAGTGCCTACTTCCACTAGTCAGAATGGAAAATCTCAAGATTCATGGGACATTGGGTAGAATACATAGAAAAGTCTTGACTTAGTAGTGTGAAATAATCAGCCCTAGACCATGCATTGCTCTGGCCCTGCCTATCAAATCTTAAAAGTAAGACACAAAAGGATCAAACTGTTTCCAAGTAACTTAACTGTATCCCAAACAAAACTCAAAAATATTTTTTTAGGAACACGAAAATATTCAGCATACAATAACATAAAATTCATAATGTTTGCTATCTAATCAAAGACTATGGGTATGCCAACAACAACAACAAAAAAGGCATGGAAAGAATCCCCCAAGTGAGGAGATTAATCAATCAAAAGAAATTGATTTGAACTGACACAGAAGTTAAAATTAGCAGACAAGGACATTAACATAGTTAATATAACCATATTCCATATATTGAAAAAGTTACATAGTAATATGGAAAATATAAAAAAAGACCCAAATTAAACTCCTAGATCTCACACTACAATGTGTGAGATGAAAGATACAACAGATAAGGTAATGACAGATTATATATTGCAGGAAAAAAAAAGATGAGAGACATAGCAATAGAAACTATCTAAACTGAAGCTCAAAGGAGAAAGACAAGAACAACAAAAGGAACAGAATATCAGTAAGCTATGGCACAACTTCATGTGGCCTAATATATGCAGTGTCCTCAGAGGAGAGAGATGACAAAAATTTTTTTGAAGAAATAATGGCTAAAGTATTTTCCAAATTATGGTTTAAAAAGCATAAATCTATAAATCTGAGAAACTCAATAAGATGGAAGCACGGGAGATATTAAGAAACGCACACAAAGGCACATCAGAATCAAACTACTCAAAGTCAGTTATAAAAAGAAAATCTCAAAAGCAACCAGTGGGGGGGGGCATGTTATACACAGATGAAGATAAGGATGAGAGCACATTTCTTGTTGAAAATATTACAAATGGGAACACCGTGGAGCAACAACATATTTAAATGATCAAAAGGAAAAAAAAAATCAACTTAGAATTCTATACCCAGCAAAATTATCCATCAAAGGGAGAGGTGGCCTGCTTTGAGAATATATAAAGATTCCTGGGCAGAGGCCAATGGCCTGGATGATTGGTCAGGGTTCTGGAAGGAAAGGGCCTGTAGGACCTTGAAACAAGGATATCTGGGGTGGAGGCATGTGGATGGGCATATGTGAGTGGGTGTGAACTCTGAAGATTTTTGCACATTAACTCCCAGCAGAAGCTATCCACCACAGAAGAGGCACTGAACAACCAAGAAGACAAAGTGGTTTAGCCAGTTGACTTTAACCACCCTTCATCATGGGCCACCCCAGAACTGGCAGTCTGGACAAATAAATGCACAGAGAGGCCAAAATGGTAGAGATGAAGGTTAGCAAGGGCCAACATCATGGACTCTCACTTAGGGAGGCCAACTTAGTGACTACTGTCAGCTGTCACTGAATGTCTGACTTGCCAGCACTATAGAGGAATGCTGAGTCCCTTGATATGGCCATATTCCTCAAAGAGCCCAATGGGCCACTTGGTAGCAAGTTGACTACATTGGGCCCCTTCTAGCCTGGAAAGATGAGGTTCACATTATAAGAATACCTATTCCAGAAATGAGTCTGCCTTTTCTGCCTGCAGAGCCTCAGGCAGCAAAACTATCCAGGGGCTTAAGGAAGGACTGATCCACAGACATGGAACAGATATGGAATCCCACATAATGCAGCATCTGTCCAGAGGACCCACTTCATAGTAAAGGAGGGGTGAGATTATGCTCATGACCATAGGATCTACTGGTTGTATCATATACCATACAATCCAGAAATAGCTGCCTTATAGATTGTTAGAATGGCCATCTAAATGCACATCTGAGTGCCAGCTTGGAGGCAAGGATCAGGTGCCATCCTTCAGAATGCAGTATATGTACTATGACAGAGATCTCTATATGGCACTGGTCCCTGGTAGGAAAAACACATGACCCGGGAACCAAGGGATGGAAGCAGTAGACTCCACTTACCATTACTCCCAATGACCCATTAGGGGACTTTATGCTTCCCATCCTCCCAACTCTGGGCTTTGCTAAGATCAAATTTTCTATTTCCCAAAGGATTATACTCTTATGAGGGCACAGCAAGAGTTCCGTTGACTTATAAGCTGCAGCTACCAAAAGGATGCTTTGGACACCTTGTGTCCAGGAACCAGCAGGGCTAACTGACCCTATCACCAGGAAGGTTTAGGGCAGCTGTTGCATAGTGGAGACAAAGAAGAATGTGTGCGGACCCAGGTGACCCACTTCAGAGCCTGTTTAATACTCCCTGCCCCACAGTAACTGTGAGTGGACACATACAGTAAGCCCTGCATGAGATGTGAAGGATTCCCAAGGACTTAGACTCCTCAGTGGTGGCAGGTAAGATCACACCACTAAGTAAGGGTTTAAGACCAGCTGAGGATGGAGGGAATTTTGAAAGGAAAGGAGGAAGGAGAGGATGAATAGTGGGGAGGGGGTTGTCGAAGAGCTGAACCATTCCTGCCTGATGTTCCTGCTGCTTTGCTCGGGTCCTGCCCATCAGCCTGAGCGAGACTTTGTCAGAACTCTGCAGGCTGAGACACCTCAGATGCATTGCCTCCTTCTCGCTCTGTTTTCCCAGAGTCAGACCCACAGCACAGTCTGAAGGTCCTCCCCTCCGCCTCTTGCTCCTTCCTCCTTTCTCCCTCACAGGAAATTTGCCCGGTAAACCTCCCACACACCTGCTCCTGTCTAGACACTTGCTTCTCCGGAGACCTAACTGGCATGCCTTCTCTTTCCATCTCACCTTCAACACGTTCCTGTCTGTGGTGCTCCACCCCAAGCTTCCCTTTTTGCCCTTTCGTGGCTCTGATCTGAATCTGTGATTGTTTTATGTTTGTATTTGAGTGTTTGTGGTCTGCCTCTCCCTCTGGACTGGGAAACTCATGCAGGCAGGGTGCTGTCAAGGATCTCTGTAGAAAGTTGGCTGCGATGCCCCAGTGACTGGCACATGACAGATATTGTACAGATACTTGTGAAATGAATGTCAATAAATGGTGGGGAAATTGGGCAAGCCTTAAACATATGAAAATGCTTTGGAAAACGCCAAATAGTCCACTTTTCAGAAGGGCCTTCTTATAGCTTGATGTCATGTCCAGTGCTGGTCACCAGGACCTCTCTCCATAGCTGGTGGTAGCACATGCCCAGTCCATGCACAGGCAAGCAGATGCTGAGGCATCCTGGCTGCATCCCTCCGGGAGCCAGGTACAAGTTCCTGAGCTCAGTGTGATGAGCCACCCTCTCACGGGAGTGGGCACTCTAACGGGAGTGGGCACTCTAGTAACATGACTCCTTGAAAATCATCTCACTGGGATAAATACTGAACAGGATGTTTATCTTCAAAATGCAAAATGTATGAAGTGATGTAATTAAACCAGCAGGGGTGGGGACGAAGTGCTAGCTCCAAACGGTTTCTTTGAAGATGAAAGTCATTAGATTTCAATGAAAATCTAGGATGCAACATCCCACCGACACAAGAATATTTAACCTACATCCTAGAGCGGGGCAAGCAATTGATAGTGTGATTGATAATAACTTGATTGCAGTAATTGTGAAGGAGAATTTGAAAATGGTGAGATTAACAGGAGGCAGGCAATGAGTCGATGGTATCTTTGTTGAGCCAAATTTGCTTAGAATGTTGAAGTTTCTCCCATTCTTTTTTTTTTTTTTTTGGCCAGGAAAATGCTGAAATTGCTTTGTGAGTAGGCAAGCCAGGAGCCAGAGAGTCATAGAATCCCCAAACAAACCATCCAGAGAAAACAGGCTTTTGGTAGACCTCTGTGACTGGGGATACCCTACCACCTGGTAAAGAATTTTGCCATGCCAAGCACTGATTTTTCACTGTGGCAGCAGACTCTGTCAGCACTGCCCACCCCTGCAGTGGATTGCTCAGTGCACGCCACCAGCTTCCTGCTCATGTGCCTCTCTGCCTGCAGACTTTCTCAGCTGAGTACAGGGCAGACCAGAAGTGCTGAAGAGTCACCACCCTGGGAACAGCCCTCTCCCGATGACAAGTGGGGGTAACTTCTCAGCTTCCCCGGCTCTCAGGTGGAACAGCTGTGAGGTATGCTCCATGCAGTCCCCTGGGAGTCCCCAGGAGCGTGCGTGGCCAGTGGTCACCTGCTTATTAACATGCCATGAATTCCCTTCCTCACTCTCTTATGCTTGCTTTCTGAGATTATATCCAAAATACATGACCTGCAGCAGAATCTTTGTCTCAGCGTCCTTTGTCTTAGGGTCTGCTTCGGGAGGATCCCAACATAAGATAGCTACTGAATGTTTTCAGGGGGTGAAATGCAAAGTATTGACAACTAGTTGCGTGTGTGCTCGCGCGTGCGAGCGCGCGCGCGCGTGTGTGTGTGTGTGTGTGAGTGACCCCCTGGCCTGCATCGTTGGGGGGCCAGGAAGTGCAGACACAGTCAGTGGTAGGGCGTCTGTGGAGGGACTCAGAGGCACAGGGCAGTGATAATGGACAAAGTGGTACAGAATTATTTCAATATTTTATCTGACTGAGGTGCACCTGTGATTACTAATGGCATATCAACTCAGAAAATATTTGGAATTTATAAAATTTGTCCCAATAGCTTTAGAGATCAGAGAGGTAATGTGAGTGAGTGAAACAGGACAAATGTGAGAAAAATCATGCAACCACACGGATCTCTATTTTCCCTTCTGATACATGCGATATCTTGCTTTTTAAACATTTTCTAAATTTATTTTTTAAATTCCAGTATAGCTCACATACAGAGTTATATTAGTTTCCGGTGTACAATATAGTGACTCAACAGTTCTATACATCATCCTGTGCTCATGACAAGTGCCCTCCTTCATCCCCATCACCTCTTTCCCCCGTCCCCCCACCCTGCACCCTTCCAGCAACCATCAGTTTGTTCTCTAGAGTTAAGAGTCTGTTTTTTTTGTTGTTGTTGTTGTTGTCTCTTTTTTCTTTTTGATCATTTGTTTTGTTTCTTTAATTCCACAAATGAGTGAAATCATACGGTATTTGTCTGACTGACAGACATCTTGCTTTTTAAAAATTTAACACTATTTTTCAAGTCTTTCTTCCAGGTTGCTAAAGATGCCCCATGGACATGTTCTTAATGACTGCGTAAGAATAAAGAATCTTCCAGCAGTTGGAACTGTGGGGGATGAGGAGGTAGTGACCAGCACTGGAGGGATGCCAGCAGGCTCTTCACAGTCACCTGTCAGGGGGGCCGCAGAGGGAGTCCTGCTGTGGGTGTTCCGAGGCTTTGGTGATATCAGGGGCTCCCTCTCTCTTGTCACCGTGGAGGACTTGGAGAAGGATTTTGGCCACACTGGGGACAGCTCCAGCTCCTGCCCCCTCTCCAGGGTCTGAACCTTGAGGCCTGGCAGGTGACAAGTGTATGCTGGGCCCAGAGGTTGTAAATCGCTCTGGAGAGTCGCCACCTCCTGAGAATGTCACAGCCAAGAGGCCTTCGGACCACCTGCTCCAGGCTTTTCACCAAACGGGGACTCCGAGACTTGTGGCAATGCCTTACTCCTTAGGAAAACAGAACACCTACCACCAGACAATTTGGAGACTTTTGGCCTAAATTCAGAGGCAGCTGTTTTGCCAGCCTGGTGATTTGAGGAATAACATTACAAGCTTTGCTGGCCAAGTGTCTCAGACTACCTTGCAATTTGGGGGGCTGGAATGAACCTCAAAAGGTCATCCGGTCCCAGAATGACAGAGTTCGTCTTGTGTGTTAATTCTGATTAGATGCCTGGAGTGTAGTGTTAAGAAGGATTCTGAGGCTGCATTCTGGTTCAGGGGAAATGTGTGATTGATTAGTAATGTCTACCATGGTCTTGATATCCCACAGTGATAGTATGCATATCAAGGGCTCAGCATTCTTGGTATGGCTCAAACTCTCTCTTCCCTTATGCCAAGTCATTACTCAGACCTCTGCTCCATCCATTCCTTTACTAACACAATTTTTCAAATGTAACATGTGCTAAGGATACAACAAGGAGGAAGGCAGAATACCAGTCCTCAAGAGACTCAAGGATCCTGCACGTTAGAGATTCGGGAATCCCCACAGTAGAGATTAGCTCTGGCTTAGGGCATTCATTTGGGTGGTATGGCCACGTTTTGGCCACATATTCCTGTACTAATATTCACTTAATATTATTCTTTAAGTTTGCTTTTCTTTTCTTTTCTTTTTTTTAAAAGATTTTATTTATTTATTTGACAGAGAGAGACACAGCCAGAGAGGGAACACAAGCAGGGGGAGTGGAAGAGGGAGAAGCAGGCTTCCTGCGGAGCAAGGAGCCCGATGTGGGACTCGATCCCAGGACTCTGGGACCATGACCTGAGGCAAAGGCAGACGCTTAACGACTGAGCCACCCAGGCGCCCAGTTTGCTTTTCTTTTAAACTTCCCTTTTTTATGTATACCTTAAAAAAAGAAGTTTCCTAGGTGTGCCTGGGTGGCTCAGTCGGTTAAGCATCTGACTCTGGATTTCGGCTCAGGTCATGATCTCAAGGTTGTGAGATCGAGCCCTGTGTCGGGCTCCACGCTCAGCGTGGAGTTTGCTTAAGGATTCTCTCTCTCTGCCCCTTCCCCCACTTGTGCTCTCTCTCTTTCTCTCTAAAATAAATAAATAAATCTTTGAAAAAATGAAAAAGAAGTTTCCTACAGTTACCTTAAAAAAGAAATCTTGGTCCCTCGCATTAAGTACAAGTAACTGTAGAAAACATTACATAACTGCAAAGGTAAAAAATATTAGACTACAGCTTCAGACTTTAAAAATAAGACTTTAGCATAACAACTGCTTCGCTGGAAAGAAGGGAGCAAGCACTCACCCGTTAACATATCGATGCTATGAACTTTCTTTTATACATGGTTAAATCTAACACGCCTTGGGGTCAGCAGGGTGGCGGAGGCTGCTAGAACCTCAGGCAGTGGGGATGAGGTCCTGTGAAACTCGTGTGCTTTGAGATGATACATTAGCAAACTTTCCAAGAGCCTGTTTGAGAGGGCCCCAGGAGCACAGGAGGGGCTGTCCTTTTGTAAGCCTGGAACTTTCTTTCTCTGGGTACCAACCAGTGGTGCTGTCTTAGGACCTAGGGTCTGATTTCTTCGTCCTAATCCTACCCAGTGGTCCCCATTGTATGGTAGGGTTGTACTGTCTTTGATATAGAGTGTGTGAGGGCCTTGGCGGTTCTGGTCAGCTATGCTAAACCCGCCACTCTGCCTGGGCACCAACTGTCCAAGTGCCACACTAGTATGAACTTGGAGACATCACACGGCCTCCATCAGCCTGTTGCCCTCTCTATGGCACCTGGAAGTCAGGGAGATCCTCTCCCATCCCCAACAAGGCAGGTGTGCAGATGCAGGAATATCTGGACTTTTATAGGAGCCGGGTTGCCCAGGGCCACGCTCTCCTCCCCATGCTCTGTCCCCTTGCCTGTTGTTTCATTTTTGGTGGATTATCAGAAGAACCCAGTCTCAAAGTTAATTCTCTTAATGAATTGTAAATGACCAAGCCAGTATGGAAACTGCTAATGATCCCCCTTTGAAATTCTAAGCATATCTGGTTCCAGTTTACAGGCAATTCTCTGAAGAGGTTAGGGGTTGCGCTGTCACTGTCTCATTGGGGGGTTGGGGTGGGGAGGTGTGTTCTGCCCCGCATGGTCATAGGCATGCTGGGGACCTGGGGGGTGGGTCAGATGTGCATGCCAGGTGGCAGAATTGCTGGACTGGTCTGCATGGTCCAGCCCACCCCACCTCGCCCACACTACCACTCCTCTCCACCATGCCCCACTCCAATTTTGTCATAAGTCCTTTCTTTTCTAGCAGCTTGTGAAGCCACGGGTTGGGATGGCTTTGGTTTTGAGTCTGCTGTTAATCTGAATTTGGGCAGGTTGTTTTCTTGCTCCAAGCCTCAGTTTCCCTCTCTGTACAACAGATTCGACCAGGGGTTGCAAACTCGAAAGCCGAAGAGCTGGGCGGGTGACACAAAGTACTGAACACAGAGACAAGGCTGCACCACGTGAGCAGGTATGGCCCGTGTTAGGGGCCAGCTGCTTCCAGCAACAGTTGATGGCTGCCGTGCAGCAACATCAACCCAGGGTGGCTCATCCTTCGGAATTCTTTTAAAGAGAAACTGGGATTTTAATGCAAAATCTCCCCATTTAAAAATATTGACATCTGGTTTGTAAAGATTTAAACGCTGCATGGCTGTGGCCTGGCTGTTGTCTCCAGATCTCTAGGTTGAGCCCCTGGCCCTGCAGCCTGGCCCATGAGAGGTCTCAGGGCTCATGCAAGAGCCAGGGGCCTCTGGTCCCTGACCCAAGCCCCCCAGTCCACTCCTCCTGCCCTGGAATGCTGTGCCCATCATGGTCAATAGGGCTGATCTCAGATAGGTGGTTTCTCCTCTGCATCCTCCTGAACTCAGGTGTGGTCATGTGACTTCCTTTGGCCAATAACATGGGAGCAGATACAACACCTGGGCAGAAGCCCATTTTCCTCTGCCACAGTGACCAGTATTGTTCCAGATGCTGGCTGCTCCATCCACCCGGTTCCCAGAGGACGCCAATGCAGAGCGGAGCTCTCTGCTGCCGAGCAAGGGTCCCTGGCACATAGGAGGGTTTCAGGCACCGGGGTGGGTGGCCAGGAAGCCCAGGAGAGACTGCAGTCAATTGTAGTGTTTGGGGGAGGTTGGCTGGATCCTTGAACGGTCTTTCCTTCATTACAAGTGACTCCCAAAGTTCTAGGGAGAAACAGGCCTTGGTTTCAGATTTCATGTCCTTAAACCCCATACTACGGGAAAACCAGAAGGTCCCTGAATGTGATTGTGGGGCAGCTCTGCTCTTTGCAAGCCATGAGGCTTTGGGTAAGACTCTTCTGGTCTCTGCTTCCTCATCCCAAGTGAAACTCATTCAGGCGCTGCTTCCACACTGTTATTGTATGTATGTGTCACCTTAGTGTTGATTTACTTAATGCTTTCTGCTTTCTTGACTTACATAATTCATCTTCATCCTAAGCAATATTTCTAAATCCATATCAAAATAACTCGATAGCTAAGCAAGACTTTCTCATCATTCTGGAATCCTCCCTCTCCCTTTATACTGCATTCAATTTCAAAGTTCTGTCAACACTGCCTCAAAGACACGTCCTTGCGCTCCGCCTGAGGCCCCTTCCCTCTTCATTGGCTCCTTGGCGCATGCCCGGTCAGGTCCCCAGCTGTAGCCACCCTGGCCTTCTTTCTGCAACGCTGGCCGGCCAAGCCCTACCCTGCTGTCCTGTCTTGGCACCAGCCGTTCTTCTCTCCACCCGTGTATGACACCTGTTCCCGGATTTTTCTCGGGGCCAGATCCTTGTCCTTCTTTCGGCCTCGGAGTAAATGTCGCCTGGTCTCTATCTTATTGCCCTGTTTTATTTTCCGATTGCCTTTATTACTGCCTGCTATTTTCTTGTCCATTTACAGGCCATTATCTCCTTCCGCGAGATTGGGGGTTTCTCACCATCAGCTCTATTGACATTTGGGGCCGATAATTCTTTGCTGTGGGAGACTGTCCTGGGCACCAGAGGATGTTTAGCAGCATCCCTGGCCTCCAGCCATGAGATGCCTGTAGCACCCTCTCCGCAGATGTGACAACCAAAAATGTCCCAGGACAGGGGGTGGGCAAAATCACCACCCCCCCCCCCCAGTTGTTGAGAACAGCTACTGGCAAATGGGAGCATCCTAAGAATAAGGCATTTACCCTCTGAGCTCATCTTGTGCGTCCAGCAACCTGCGCCAGACTCCAGGACTAATCGTGGAGCAGAATGAATGGCTAAGAGAATCCCTAAAGTCGGGGGAGGGCGGGATTTTGTGCAGCTCTCGGAGTCCTCTTGAGGCCCTCAGAGGTCTGCGAGCTGCGGGGTGGGATGGCCGAGGTCACGTCCAGCTTCAGCAAGAGTTGCCGGCTCCCCTCCCGGGGTGAGGGTGTCCATCGGGGGCCCCCCGGCGAGCCCGGGAGGGGAGGCTCTCCGCATCCTGACCGCCTGTCAGCCTCTTAATGCAAAACCGAAGGAAAAGTTTGCAGCCACGACACGGCACAATCTGAAGAAGATAAATCACAGTTACTTGCGCCCGGCTGACAGCAGTTTAAGCCGTTGCAATCATCGGGCTCCACGGGAGAGGCTTCTTTTATCTTCCTAAATGCAAAAAGTAGAGCTGAAATTGGCAATCTCGCGGCCCTCTCGGCGGCCGGGCTTTTTACATAAATATCAGCAAGCAGTAAGTAAATTCTGTTGACGAAATGTAATAAAACAAAGACTGTTTCAAATATGACCATTCCCCGATGCATTCTGAAGCCTCGTCCCACTCACTTATTACTCGCTGCTGAGATTATAAGGTTTGCTTTTATCTGTCAGAAATCAATATTTCAAACATCGGATAAAAGAGGAAATTGAACTGGGAATAGACTGAAGTGCTGTAAAAACTACAAAGCACAATTATCAAAAAGCACTTAAAGCGCTTAATAGGACACACATATAAAAATGCTCAAATTAATGTCAGGGAGCCATAATGAGAACTTTTCCTATGCTTTTTCATCCCCACACAGTGTGATTTGAAGCCTGGCCAGTCCATCAATACGGTTTTCAATTTCTACGATGCCCTGAGGACCCCGAGCTGGGCATTTGTTAGGCATGAACCATTACATATGATTGGTTAATATTTCAGTTTATTGAAGATGCATTATTTTGTATGGAGTGTTTACGTTGTTGAGGCTTAACCATTACAAACAGTTATGACAAAAATAGATCTCGGGGTAAACAGCCTCTGCAGTCATGCTTTTAATAAGCACAGCTATAACTAGGAAATTGGATTTCTGGGAGCCAGGGGCTGGGAGGGCCAAGTGGTGGGGAGACGTGGGATGAGGTGGGCAGGGGCCTGGATTCTTCCCTGCACCCATAATACGCATGGGAAAGGTGACAAGCGTGTCTTTTCTTAACCAAATAGTGTTGGTTTCTTTTATCCTTTTCCTCCTGAAAGAGAACATTCCTCCCCTCTTGCGATGATAAACAGATTTGCCTGTTCCTAGAGCCCAACTGCTTTATCTCGTGTCATCCTAGGCCAGGGAGCCACAAACTTTTCTGGAAAGAGCCAGATAGTCATTCTTGTAGGCTTTGCAAGTCAAGAGGTAAAATCAACGATGCGATGGAGGTGCTCATATAAGCATCATTAAAAATGGAAAAGCATTCCTAGCCTGCGGGCTGGACAAAACCAGGTGGTGACCCCTGTTTGCTTGCAGATTCTTCTTCTAGGAGGAAGCGTGTGCTCACATAACTTTTATTAACCGTGTGTTATGGCGTCAGGGCAGAAGCAGACGATAAAACCCACAGCCCCTTGGTCTGGCCTATGACCTACAGGTCTGTGACCTGTGACCCGCCCTGCCAGCCTCCCTCCCTCCACTCCCACGCTCCCCTCCCCATGCCACCCTGCTCTAGACACGTGGCCTTCTGTCTGCTGTTCTGCTTCTCACAGCTTGCACTTGCTCTTCCTTCTGTCTGGAATATTCTCTCCCCGACCGGCTCTGGGCTGGTGGACTGCTTCTCAAATTTCAGGTCTTGGTCCTTCTCTGGCCACTTCAGCCCTCCCTCCAGCACACTCCAACATGAAGTCCTATTTGGATCTTTTAGTTTCTACGTTTGTTTCTTGTCTCCCTCCTTTCCCCGTAGAGGGTGGAGACCGTGATTTGTTTACCTTATACCGAGAACAAAACGGTTCTGAACACAGTTTTCAAGTTCTATCTCCATGGTCTTGGGTGTGGTTTTACCAGGCTCAGTATATACGTGCTGAATGAATGAATGAACGAATGAATGAATCAAACAATGAATGAGAATTCATTAGCTCTCCTGGGCCCAGCTGGCTGACAAGAAACACTGTGGTCTTGAGCCATTTTTGTTCCTGGACTCAGCGTCTCTCAAAGAAGGATGACGTTTTTTCCTTTACTCCTGGTGTTTCTTTTGCCCGGGGTGCACTTTCCCCTCATCTCCCACCTCAGCCACGACTATCCAAACCCTCCACATCTCTTGTCTGGCTACATGACCACTCCTCCAGGAAGCCCTCCCTGATCCTCAGGTCATGCTGACGCTGGGCCTGCCTGGGGCCCTTCACTTGTCTCTGCCTCACAGACACGCCCACCAGTTTCCTGGGCTCACCAGGGGAGCTCAGTTAATACTAGTAGCTGAATAGCCAGTGGTGATAGACTTCCAGAATTGAGACCTGAACCGAGATCTGTCCCCAGATCACACTGCCTCATTCCTAAAGCAAAATTGGTCCTGAGGCCCAAACCACACACAGGGCATCAGTGGATGCTCTTTGGACCCTGCGGTTCTACAATGGGGGGCAGTACCGATGGGAAAGAGGAGACAGGAATCCACACAGTTGTCTGGAAGGGAGGCATGAGGTTAAGGGGATGCCTGGCTGACTATGGTTGATACTTGACCACCCATCAGCCAGGCCTTCTCTCTGCTCACAGCTCGGTGAACATACTTCATTTTTTTTTTAAAGTAGGCTCCACGCCCAGCATGGAGCCTCATGCGGGGCTTGAACTCATGACGCTGATATCAAGACCTGAGCTGAGATCAAGAGTCGGACACTTAACCAAATGAGCCACCCAGGTGCCCCTGAACATGCTTCATTTCAGTTGTATGTCCTTGGATTTGAAGGTGTCCCTCTTAGTGTGTAGGATCGGGAAGGAAGAGGTTCTGTAGCTGCTGGGATGAGGGGATGTGGAAGGATGGGGGTAAACTCTTTTCCTGCTCAGTGGCGCATTTGGACATGGAAGCTGAGCTTGCATCTTCCCGGGGCCCACGTCTTCCCCACAGGAAGGTTGCTCTGGCTGGGAGAGAAAATGGTGCTATCCAGAGAGTGAGCGCCTTTGGAATGAGCAGAGAAAGGGGACAGAAAGGGGCATGCATCAGGAGGCTGGTGCAATGTGAGCCTTCCTTGGGGTGCCACCCATTCTCAGCAAGGCCCTGGCAAGTCCTGTATCACTTTTGTTTTCCTTAGGATGGGAAAGTAGAGGGTGGACGCTCCCACCCCCTGCCCTGGTGCACATTTGCTGGTATGAGGTAGGGAAGGGCGGGCGGTGTGCACACAGCTCTGTGGGTCACCAGGGGCAGAAACTGATGTCAAAGCAGCAAAAGGCCAGAGTAGCTGAATCCAAGAAGGGTAGGACAGTCCAGTACATAGAAGGACAGAAATACGTCTGAGCCTCAGGGCAAGGGACCCTGGGGCTCACACTCTCTGTCTTCCATTATTCCAACAAGGCCACCAGCATTTGCTGGGGGCTTACTACATGCTGGGCGTCCTGCCAGGATCTGGGTCAATAGAACTGAACAGAACCAACAAGGCCCTTGCCCTTGTGGGCTGATAACAGGCTTCTCTGGGTGTCCTGCCTTCTTTCTTGCTCCATCTTCCTGGCCAGCTTTCTCTGCCTGGAGAAAGCATGACTGCAGACCAAGGGGGACATCTCACAGTTGCACGGGGCACCCTTGTTCCACGTGCAAACATCTGGGGGAAAGGAGCCATAGGCCCATTTCTAGACCAATCTCTTAAGACCAGGAGGTGGAGTCCCACTGTACGAACAAGGGGGCTGCACTCTGCATGGTGGTTAGTATCTCCTTTGCAAAGGTAGAGAAATTAAGGCCTGGAGAAGATGATTACATTGCCAAAGACCACACACCAGGGAGTGGGAGAGGCGAGATTTGAACTCAAGTCCATCTGGCTGCATAGCTTGTGCTGTCTCCATAATAATGAAGGACATTTGATGCTGGGAGTCCATGGGGGGCATGGGCTGTGGAGCTGGACAGGGGGGGACCCCCATGGGAGTCATCAGCAATGGCACCCCAAGTCGTCAGCAATAGCTTCCCAATGGCTTCCACCCAAATCGCTCCCCAGGTGCAGAGCAGGGAGGGGAATGCCCAAGTGGGGCTAGCAGGGACAGAGGCCCCACACGTCTTTGCCCAGATGGGGAGGGCGGGTTGCACGTCTGAGGTCCAAAGGTGGATGAGGATGCTCCGAGGAGCCCTGGGGCCCGTGGCTCCTCCAAGGACATGGCTTCTTGTCGCACTGTGCTCACCCAGACAAAGACCCTGGGGACCCTGATCGGAGCCACGAGCCCCTTCTGAAGTTGCTGTGGCCCTCGGGGGGGGGGGGCGGTGGGTGGTGTGTGAGAGAGACCGTCCTGTCAGGACCATTGAATTTCTCACTTTCCAAAGCAGTGAAGTGCCTCTCAGAGTAGAGATAACGAGAGAAAGGAGATGTCTGCTCCCACAAAGGAGGAAGATTACTCTAAGTAGAGGATTTCGTAATTATATTCATTTGAAATAATCAAGCGTTTCTACCTATTAAGGAGCTCGTAAAGGAGGTGCTGGAGAAAGGGATCCAGTCATTTCCCGGGGCCGCTCATCATTGTTCCTGCGGAGTAAAGGAGCCGCATATACCGATCAGTCTCGTGTGTGAAAGGAGGTGGAGGGCCCCGGCGGAGCAGAGACGGAGGGACCCCGCCCTGGGTCACAGTGCCCTGGTGGCTGGCGAGCCTGCCAAAGCTGCTGGGCTGAATGGGACAGTCGGGCCCTGGGGCAGGGCCGGGGGTCCGGTGGGGGATGTAGAGCTGTGCTGGGCAGGAAAACTTCACCCCACATCTAAAAAGGGGGCCTTCCAGCACAGTCACTGTGAGCCATGAGCGCTTTGGAGCCTTTAAAATGTGCCTGAAAAACTGAAATCTTTATTCTATTTACTTGTATGTGTGTGTGTGTAATCTAAATTTAAATCCAAATAGCCCCTTGTGGCAAATTGTCCTATACTGGCCAGGACTGAGGGACAGAGCATCCCAGATGGCGGGCTCTGGAAGGCCAGCTCTGCAGGGTCTGGCCAGGTGACATCAAGATCAGTAAGACGACCAGGTACACGAATCAAGACCCCATCTTGCATTTTTCTTGCAACGTGCTGCCCTCGTGGCCCATCTTTGCTTCTCCTCCTTTTGAGAGACAGACAAACCAGAGCCCGGGTCCTCCTGGTGACCCCTTGGGGCTTTCAGAGAGTGACCTTCCCACTCTTATTTTCTGCTTAAATCAGCGAGTCCATTTCTGTCGATTGCAACTGAGATCCTAAGTATTAACGCTTTCCCCGAAAGGTGCCATCCAAGCAACTTTGTCCAAGAAGTGTAGGACACGGGGCCCTGGGGGTCCCTGTGATGTGACTGCGTCCTGCCCAGGGGCCCCCCTTCCATGGGCGAGAGCACTTGGAGCTAGCCAGTCCTTCATGAACCGACCTTCTGTAAAAGTCCTGTCCCGCCAACAGCCCCTCCTCTCCTTGCTAGGCACCCCTCTTTGTGGCAAACACTCAACATGAAAACGTTAATTGATTGCTTACAGAAAGAGCTGATCTTCCCAAAGAGGCAGGATTTCATAAAAGGCGTCCCAGTGCTATTGGAGAACCTCTGGACCAGGCCACTGGCGAACGTCGACCCCCTGGAAGGGGAAAACGAGCGTCAGGGAAGGCATGAGGGCTTTAATAGTTGGTGCTCGGTCATTGATAGTCAGGTCCTTTAGGTGTCAGAGATGAAGAACGTACTTAGGAAATACAAACAAACAAAAAAACCAGATGCAGCCTTTGAATGGTTTTGCCCAAATTGCTCTCTTTATGCCTGTGCTGGGAAAATCTATCATGAGGGGAAGGATCTTATATTGTGCTATTAAATACTTTTGACTAAAAACGAATCCCCCCAGATCAATACCAGAGTCTTTCCTGCTTCTAAGAATGAACACTGTATTATGTAATTGCCTATATTTTTTTGTCCATAGCACATAAAGCAAAGTCCTGTTTATAACTTTCAGTTCCAGTTTTAGAGACAAGGCCCCCCATCAAACCTTTGATCCTAAGAAATGTTGGCTCCCATTTTAAGCCTCGAACAGGAACTGGGTCCTCTGGGCCTATGAAGATATTCGGGAACAGCATCTGTTCTGTGCCTAGCCCGCATCCCCGTGGGCCACAGTGTCTCTGACTGTTGGGCCTCTGATACGTCTTCCCCAAGGCCGTCCCAGCCCGGCTCAATGCCTCCATGTGGTCCTGGGCTGTGAAAATCAGGATGCTTGGGTCTCCAGCCCCCTCAGCAACCTCGCATTCCCGCCCGACTCCCCCAAAGCAGGCAGGAGCTGGGTAGGATGGTCGCAGCTGCTCAGCAACCCCTGGTCACCCAGGGATTCCGGTCACTGTGGCAGCTCTAATTGCTTTTTCATTCGGCCTCCTTCTTGGGCACTCTGCATGCTGATGGTGCGGAGCCCGGTCTCCACTGGGTTGGAGTGGTATTTTTTTAGTGTCTCAACCAGTGTCCGGTTGACTGAGACATTTCGGGGAAGAAGCAGGTGCATTTACTTTTCAAGTATTATTTTACTAATCAATTGAAAAATTACCTTCATGAATGACAGAAGTGCAGACCTTTGGAGTATTTCATTAAAGGGAGCAAACATTAATTACAAATCCAGCCCAACCTTGCACAGACATAAATTATGGGCCTGATCTATTTTCTCTGGGCTTAATTGCAAGCAGTGACTAGTTCTTTAAATTATTATCTGCTAGGCCTCCAATGAAAAGAGAATTTATGGAGTGGTATCCCGAGGCCTTACTGGGACCTACACTGCTCTGTGGGGATAGATGCAGAGGAAGGCCACATCAGAGGACCCTGGGTGGCAAAGGTGCCCCAGGGAATGAGTCCCAGCCTTTCCAAGAATGAAGAAGGGAACATTTTCCACCCCCGTGCTTCTGACAGCTTTTCTGGTCTGGTGTCTCAGGAGTTGGCTGAGGTCCCACTGAAACGGGTGCATAGACACAGCGCCCCTTCCTTCTCTACCAGGAAACAGTCATAAAAGTAGCTATGCCAAGCCAGGGTGACCGTGCGGGGAATGATGCCCCCTGCCGATGTGCAAGGCAACTTGCATTGCCGTCCGTGGAGGCCCTCAGGGGATGTCAGCCGGCAGCGTGGGGCTCTGTCTTTCAGATTTGTTTGTCTTTCTTTCAGATTTCAGATGAGAAAGGTCTACCCCCCATCCTTGCTTAGTTGACACAACTGATGGGCAAAAATCCCTGAGCAGGAGGATGTTCCGGCTTTAACCTGGAGCAGATGGCCCCTTTCTAGGGTGGCGCCTGAACTCATAAGGGCCTGCAAGTTTCACGGGAGTGCCTCGTTAGAAGATGCTGTCTCTAGAAGGTAGTAACCCCCAGTCAGGCACCCGAGAGAGTCACATGGAGGCTCAAGACGTTCCCGGGGGAGGAATACTCCCAGCAGACCCTCGGGCAGAGCTGGAGATGTGGCAGGAGGGAGATGTGGCTTTCACGAGGAAGGAGATTCTGGGGCCTAAGCCAGAAGTGGGCATATTTGTGTCCTAAAAACAGGCCCGACAAATGTGAGCTCATGGATGTGCAAGCACATTCGGAACCGCTTCTTGACTGGGGTGGGAGGTGGTGGGTGGTCCCAGGCTGCCCCCACCCCCACCCCTCGCCTGCCCTGCTCAGCCTGGGTTCCCTGAGCCACTTGGACACTGCAGAGACGGCGGCATGCTGCCGATGTTAGAAAGGCTGCTTCTTGCTTGGTTCCACCTACTTGATGCCCCCTGCCGTTGTGCGAGGCAACTTGTGTAGCCATCCGTGGAGGCCCGCGGCTCCCACTTGGCCCCATCTGCAAGTGGGTCAAACGAGGGTCATATGAGATGGGGGGAACGCTCAATGGAAGAAACATGAGTGACCCTCTTCTGTGTGGGTGTTCAGACATCTGCAGCCCCACGTACAGCATAAAGCCCCTTCCAAACCCAAATCCATCACCAGTCAGCCCGGCCCGGCTCATCATTTTGGTGCCTTTAAGAACTTGGCTTTGAGTATTCTTGAGCCCCTGGAGTAGCTTCCATGACATCTTCCCTCAGCCATTAGTAGGAACTGCCTGGTTTATGACATTTTTCCTAACAGCGACAGATGTGAGGCCAACTGGACAGGGCCCCAGAGTAACAAGAGCACTGAGACAAGATCACCAGATGTTACAAAAACCCCACCAACATTCTGGTGCAGGCATGTTTGTCTGGAAAAGAGAAGAAAAAAAAGGATGACTAAAAGTTCAATATGCTATTGCCTCTCGAAATCATGAAGCAGACGATCTCTCAGTGGGATCCAAGTTTCTTTCTATCAGTCAGAGTCCCAGCTGGAGAAAGATGGTGCACTCATACCAGGGAACTCAAAGACAGTTTGATTCTGGGACTCTTCACAAAGGTGTGAGCAGGTTGTAGGACTCCCATCTGACATGGGGCTGGGAATGACGGTGGCCAGAACCTTCTCTAGATCTATGGCAGCACAGGATGGGGACAGATGGCTGTTTGCAGAAGGCCATGTGGCAGGAACTGTGATCTTGGAGGGTTGGGGAGGTGGCGGAGCTCACAGTCGTGGCTACTCCCCGGCAGGGGTGTCAGTTTGGCAGATCCCCAAGTGCCTCTCATTGGCTGAACTCCACCAGAAGCCAAAAGACAAGAGCTTGGTTCTCTATTTCATAACTCTCAGTCCCTGGGGCCTGGAGCAGGGAGGGAAATGTGGAGAGAGGATCTGGAGCACCAAACAAAAGGCACTCAGCACCTTTGCCCTTGACTCAGCCTGTGGGTAGCACTGAAGCTCACCCTGACATTCAGAGGTCAATTTCCATTGTCTCTTGTCCCCACTTGCTACCCCAGGCCTTCCCTGCTCCTGTAAATCTTTCCCTAACCACGTATTTTGGAGAATTCTCAGAGGAAGTCTTAGTGTCTCACAAACAAGTTTTCTCCAGAACGCTGCATGGGAACAACGCTCTGGGTACCACTGCCAATGTGTTTGGAGTCTTGTGGTATGAAGCTTCATGGTGGTCTACAGAAAAGCAGGGGGAGGTCTCCCCATCTCAGGCTACCCCCACCACAGGAGTCCCAAAACAGTGATGTGGACTCTGTCTTGGGTGAAGTTTTGAGTGAAATACCCTTTACAGTGTTTACTTTCAGCACTCAAGATCCCAGGACCCTGACAGTAGTCCCCAAGGCTGACCCATATCAAGAACGAACTGTTCCCCCATCATACCCAGAATCCCAATTCTTCCCATAACACCCCATAACCCAGTTTTCTTCCTTGGTCAAGCTGGCCATACCCAGACTTCTTCCTCAGGATGAGCCTTCTCAGGAGGTTCTATAGCCTCACACACTAGAAGGTCCTATAGCTGCCCATGAGCATTGGGAATGTCAACAGGCAAGATGAGGTATTGGCACCCAGTGGAGTTCCCCACCCCCTGCTCAGGCTCCAGTTCCGAACACTATGAATTTGGACATTGTTCTGAGCATCATGGCTCCTGGTCCTGCTTCTCTTGCTCTCAGTGTCTGTGAACAGCTACCATCCCTTTCTTGGGTTCCTTCTCAGCTAAAGTTAGCCAGAGTTGATTTCTATTGTTTATGACTGAGAACTCGGATCGAAACCCTGGGTGGTTGGATTAAGATAATGGTTATTACAAAGAAGACCAAGGATTTTGGTGGCTTAACACAGTGGAAGGTTACTTCTCACTCACCTCAGTCCAGTTGACATTGGGGGAGGCAGCGCATTCCTCCATATGGTCACTCAGGGACCCTGCCCAATGTCATTTCCAATATATGGCTCTCCAAGGCATCCTGGGTATTTTTACACTTAGCCAGTGGATGGAAAAAAGTGTGAAAGATGGCACGGAAGGTGTTTGTGGCAGTGGTGTTCGTCCCTTCTGCCTCTAATTTCACCGTCCAGAACTCAACTACATAGCACTTGTAAAGAAGGCTGGGAAATAGTCTCTGACTGGGTAATTGCTTCCCAGCAAAAGCCCCACAAATCTCTGGTAGCCATACCGGGTTAACCAGTTACAGGGAATTTGCTGCCTCCCTTAACTGCAAGGTACAGAGTATTTTGCATCAGGAATGGCTGCATCCAGGAGTCCAAAAAATATATACATCATCAAGAATCAGTTTCCCCTCACCTCTCGGCTTTCCCCCGCCAATTGTGTTGACTCATTTACAAAAAGGCTCTCTAGCTTTGATGCAGGAGGCTGCCCGGAAGGTCCAGAATAACATCTTCCCAGCTCAGCAAAACCAGTGGAAAGACAGTGCCTCTTTCTCATTAGTTCCAGACCAAATCCCAGGGCTGGTTCTTATTGGACCACCTTGAGTCGCATGTCCTTCCCTGAACCAATCACTGTGTTCAGGGAGATGGAAGATTGGCCAGGCCTAAGACAGGTGCCAACCTCCCCCGGAAGTGGATGAATAACCCTACCTAAGCCTCACAGACAGATTGGGAAGGGAGAGAGTGGCTCCCCAAAGAGAAATATGGGTGCTTTTACTAGAACAGAAAACGGTGAGAGCTATCAGTGTCTACCAAACATATGTAGACATTTACTCTGACCTGTGGAGAAATGATCCTGGACTGGTTCTACTGTAGAGCATTAATTAGCACAGGGAGGATGTTTCTAACATCTAAGATTTCCACACACAGAATAAGGGCTCTTAGCATCTGGGTACCCAAGACATACCCATTTTTCTGTTCATCTATCATCCATTCCATTGTCCTGGGACTCAGGAAGCCTGAGTCTGACCCTCCCTCTGCCACTCTTCCTGGGTGTGACCTGGAATAATCTTTTCCCTTCCTGGGCCTCTGTTTCCCATTTGGTGAGGCTGAGGACAGGCACAGACCAGATGATACTGGAGTCCTCCCACTCTGACATTCCAGAGATCTGTAGAAGGCAGTCTTTCTGCTGGTCCTTATTCAGGTCTGGCAAACCCAGCTGTGTCTTGTCAGCATTACCAGGAAAATTGAGTGAACACGGGGTTGGTGTTGGGGATTCCTGCTAATCCTTGCTTTATTTTTGTAGCATAATTCAATTCAGCAATCCAGTTCTACAAATATTTATCGAGTGTCTATCAGAGTCAGGATAAGCCCAGCATTTGGAGAATTACTTTTATGTTTGCGCAATCCATTCCTGGGTAACACCCTGTGTGACCTTTACAGGTGGAGAAGGAGGGAGGGTCAGTGAGGACACCCCATTTTACAGATGAGGACACTGTGCAATGTTGAATTCCCCTGACACAGCCTCTCGTGTTCCTCTCCCAGTCATAGATGGACTTTTACACTTTGTGAGTGATTATTTGATTAACGCTGGTCTTTCCCAGTAGGGTGTTTGCTCCAGTAGGGAGGGATCTGGGCTGTTTCTGCACCTAACAAGGTACCAGGCTCATAGCAGGCACTCAACAAATGTTTACTGAAGGAATGAATGAATGAAAGGAGGGGATGAGGGAAGGGAGGAAGGGAGAGAGGGAGTAAGCAAGAGGCCATGGAAAGAACTGCTTCTAACTCTCTGTGGGATCATGGCCAAAAATCCAGGTATAACTTTTGACTCCCCCAAAACTTAACTACTAATAGTTCATTGTTGACAAGAAGCCTTACCAATAATATAATAGATTAACACACATTTTGTATGTTATGTATATTACATACTGTATTCTTACAATAAAGTAAGCTAGAGAAAAGAAAATCTCATTAGGAAAGTCATAAGGAAAACACACCTGTAGTCCTGGACTTATTGAAAAAATTCCATGTGCAAGTGGAGCTGTGTGGTTCAAACCCATGTTGCTGAACGTCAGCTGTATGTGTTTCTGGTACATGACATATTGATTCAATATTTGTATATATTGTGAAATGAGCACCACAGTAGGTACAGTTCACATCCATCGCCACACATAGTTACAATTTTTTGTGATCAGAACTTTTCACATTTACTCTCTTTGTGACTTTCAAATGTACGATATAGTATTATTAACTATGGTCACCACACTGGACCTTCTATCCCCAGGACTTACTTATTTTATTCCAAATTTTCTGACTCAAAATCTTGGAGGGTGGGACCCAGTCGTGTGCATTTTTTTAGCAAGCTTCCAGGTAATCCTACTGTAGCCTGCTAGGTGCCTGGCATTTGGAACTCTTAGGCAGGAAAACTTCTCAGGACCCGTCCAGTTCTGACATCCTTGGATTTCTGAATGATGCCCACCCCAAGGCCACGTCAGTTGCCCTCCCCCTCACCACCTCCCCGCCACCCACCCATGAGGCTGGCCTCTCTCTGTACTGACATGGCACCCACCAGACTTGCCCTTGGCAGCTCCCACTGCCTCGTTCCACTCCAGCAAGCACCAGGTAATTTGTGTCAAATTTTATTCTCATCTCCCTACCTTTCCCCTCCATCTGTGGGCTTTTTTTAGGGGGCAAACTCCTGAATTTTACATTGGATCACAGTACTCCCATGCTGTGCAAATTACACGGGGGGCGTGCCCACACCAGACGGCCCTGCCACCTCCACGGGGAGCTGCATGCTCTAATCAGGGCGCACAGTAGAGCTCAGCCATTTCCCTATCTGGAAGGAGACAATGGGGCTGATGAATGGCAGGCTGCGCATTCCACCGAAGGGACAAGGTGCTCGGGCATCACAGCGAGAGCAAAGGGCACTCCTTGCCAAGCCAAAAGTCTCCCACTTTGGGCAGACAAGCAGCCCTGGTAGGGACAGAAGCTCAGTCATGAACTAACAAGTGCACTTGGGGAGCATGGGGTGCCCTGCCATGCTGCTTTGAAGGTGGTTCGGGGAACGGAAAGAGCCCTGCGGGGCATTTTTCCACATCTTGAGCCTCAATTGGCCCATGATGAAATAGGATTGTACCCCCTGACCTGTCTACATCGTAGGACGCCGGTGAGGAGCAACAGAGAAAAAACATGCAAGTGTAATTAGAAAGTCTACAACTCGACAACATTCATGCTCCCTTAACTCAACCCCCTTCCCCTGAGTGGGGCCGTGCCTCCATGGGCCACAGCCTATCCATATACAAATGGCTGTTTTCACGGGTCCTCGGGCACCTGAAATTTCTACCCCAGTGAAGTGTGCACCGTCCAAGGACTGATCCTCACGTTTGTTGTCTGTGTTCTCCCTCCAGTACATCAAGCAATGCTGAAAAAAGTGACTGAGGACGAGGTCCTTCCATGCCACGCAGAGGAGGTCCAGCCGGCTGGACCTCTCTGTTCGGCATGAGAGACCGTGTTTCCAAAGTGCCTTGTTTCACTGTTGGCACCCAGGAAGCCGGCATCCATGGATCCAGGGAAAATTGACTTTGGATTGAGTTCATAGAAAACCAGGGAATACGGGGAACTCTTTCTCAGAATTCAAATGAAAACACATAACGTAGTTAATATTAAATAAAGTGATTGGGCAACCCTCCCCCCTTTTCCTTTCCATGGTTTTTGCTGATGTGTCCTTGATCAGGGTCTGTTTTGTTTATGATTAATAAATGACTCACCTTGGGCTGCTTTCTGTTGATTCCATACGCACTATGAATTTGAAGAGGGCACATCGAACTTGGCACCCAGAGGGAATGCTCAGGGATTTGGGGGGGAAATGTGAATAGCCCAGAAGCCTCAAGGGTAAATGGATGCCAGCCTGTCGGGTCCCAGAGCAGGATCCGTGGGTCTGCACTGGTGCCTAAACCATGTATTTAGCAAGCATGCCCAGTCCTCACTGAAAGCTTAAGAGAAATGAATGTCATGGTTTTCTACATGCACATACAAATGGGGCACATTTTAGCTCCAGTCTCTGTTCTGCCTGACACTCTCCAGTTTCCTGAGTGAGCTCAATGAATCTCCTCCCCTCGGCTGGCCTCATTTTTTCTGCCTTGTATAATGGGGCTTTCTCTGAGGTCCTTCCAGCTCTGCTATGTCCAGATTTCCAGAGCTCTTGGAAACACTCTGGGTCTCATCCCTGCCTGGCTCGTGGTGAGTTTGCTGATGAAATGATCAGATCAGCACAGGATGGTGGTTTGATGGGGGCGAACTGGGTTCTCGTCCTGAGGCTGCCCGTTTCTTGCCACCACATGACCCCAAGTGGGCCCCGCCTCTCTCTAGGGGCCAGAATTTCCACTGGGACAATCGTAGAACTGGATTCAGGGAGCACAACACTGAGCCTGGCCCGCCAGGTGCTTTGTACTTGGGGCAGCTTTACGGGTGATGGTGACCACACGCTTTCAGGCAGAGCACCTGCTCTCCGGGAAAGTCCACAGGCCAACCCCACCCTGGAGGCACACACCTGGTCCAGTCACCCATGGTGGCATCCTGTCCGGTCCTGCGTGTGTGATCCCCAATTAGCCACCCCTCTGAGTCCTCCTTGCTCTGACATTTCGTGGTTCAAGGAGGGTGATAGGAGGGGTGCAGACTTGGCAGCCCACCTGGCTGTAGCAGAGGCCTGGATTCTTGGGAAGGACCCCTGTGGTGGTTCATTTTATGTGTCGACTTGATGGGACATGGAGTGCCAGATGAAACAATATTTTTGGGTGTGTCTGTGAGGGTGTTTCCAGATGAGATTAGCATTTGAATCAGCAGACTGAGTAAGCATAATGCCCTTCCCAGTGTGGGGGGGCATCTGTCAATCCGTTGAGGGCCTGAATAGAACAAAATGTGGAGGAAGAGGGAAAGGGGAAATTTGCCCTCTCTGCCTGCCTACTTTGAGCCAGGACATCAGCATAAGCATCATTACCGCAGGCCCGGGCCCAGGGATCCCAGAGGCCTGATGCGGGTGCGTAGTAGGGCTGGAACTAGCCTCCAGAAGCCGTGTCAGAACATGGCCCTTCCAACTGGGCTTGAGAGTTCAGGAGCTATTTGGTCTTGTGCTAGCCCCAGGGCTCTGACTTCTCATATGCTATAGGAGGGACTTAAAATAAACCATTCATTCATTCATTCAACCAACAATCCCAAAGTCCTGACGTGAGGGTAAGAGGGGACTTGAAGGGTCCTTTGGCCCAAATATTCTTATCCTTGAGCATCTTCCATAGCACCCCCACTGAGTGCTTGGACCACTCCACCTCATTTATTAAGCACCTGCCATGTACCAGGTATGTGCAAAACCCTCAAGCCATGAATTTCCTGCATTGCGGATTTTAACTGCAGAACGGATGCAAATTATTACCAAAAACAAAATCTATAGGATACCAGGGGGGAGATGCTCTCTATGTCACTGCTGTTTCAGAGAAGAGAAAAAAAAAAGTTCACCTTCTTGGCAAACCAAGGATGTAGCATTTGAGGGATGGGCTTCCTGGTGGAGGGAATAGCATGAATAAATGTCTGGAGGAAGCCCTGGGCCAAATGTTTGCCTGGAAGGGTGCGAAGAGCTCAGTCCTACTGGAACCCAGGGCATTTGGGAAAGTTGCTATGAGGCCATTGGAAGGTGACGGGGGCGGAGGGGTTTGCTGAGGGCTTGAATAAGAATTTGCTGAACCCATCTCACACATTCCAGTTCTCTAAGCTCTTCCCCAACATTCTCTCATTGATCTTTGAAGCGAGGCTGTCGGGTTGGCAGCTGGCCTGGCTCCTCACTGGGAAGGGAATCCCTGGAACCTCGTGGCCCATCATTCCTGGAAGCAGGCGGGCACTGGCATGGTCAGACCCTGTTTAGTTTCTTAGGGCTGTGGAGCGAAGTACCGCAGGAAGGGGGGCTTGAAACAATGGAAATTTACTCTCTCACGGTTCTGGAGGCCAGAAGTCTGACATCAAGGTGTTGGCAGGACCAGGTTCCCTCTGAAATCTCTAGAGAAGAATCTTTCCTTGCCTCTTCCAGTTTGTGGTTGGCAGTCTTTGGAGCTGAGTGGCTCCACTCTGTCCCTGCCATTATATAGCCTCTTCCCTCTGTGTCTCTCTGGCACTGTGTGTCCTCTCCTTTTCTTATAAGGAAACTAGTCATGTTGCAGTTAGGTCTCATCCTAACCCAGGATGAACTCACCTTAACTACAGTAGATCCTCCTTCTTGTGGTCTCTATATTTGCTAATTCACCTACATGCTAAAATTTATTTGTAACCCTTACATCAAAACGCATGGTCATTTATTTTTTTTATTTGTTAAAGATTTTATTTATTTATTTGAGAGAGATCGAGAGACAGCAAGCGCACAGAGGGAGAGGGAGAAGCAGACTCCCCGCTGAGCGGGGAGCCCGATGTGGGGCTCGATCCCAGGACCCCAAGATCATGACTTGAGCGGAAGGCACCCAGATGCCACCAATACACATGGTCATTTACAGATACGCACGGGCAGCAAAAAATATGAACCGCCCAATACGCATATTCCCAGCTGACGTAGAACTGCCCTGCCTTCTTGTTTCAGCTCTCATCAACAAGTTTCTTTCTTTCTTTCCTTCCTTTTTTTTTCTTTTTTAGTTTATTTAGTACTACATTTTTCTTAATTTTGTGCTTTTTGTTGGTGATTTTGCTGTTTAAATGGCTCTCATTGCTGAAATGCTGTTTAGTTCCTATGAGCAAGAAGGCGGTGATGAGCCTTATGGAGAAAATACGTGAGTTAGATAAGCTTCATTCAGGCACGAGTCACAGTGCTGTTGGACATGAGTTCAGTGTTAATGAAACAACAGTATGTAGTAAAGAAGATGTCTTTAAGCAGAAATACACATAAAACATGCAAAAATGTACATGATTGGTTGATGAAATGTTGCAACCAGAGGCTCCCAGGAACCTAACCCTGTATGTCCCCTAGGAGCGATGGATTCAGTATTCACTAATTCGGTGTTTGTAGCAACTTTATAGAACATAACCACTGTGAATAATGAGAATTGTTTGAAATTATATTTACAAAGGCCCTAGTTCTGGAGAAGATCACATTCTGAGGTCCTGGATGGTCATAAATTTGGGAGGGGGTGCACTATTCAGACCCAAACTTAGGGGTTCTCTCTCCCACACTAATTTTCCAGATTGGCCAATCTCCTTATTCTCCTTTGGGACCTTGCTAAGAAATGCAGATTTTTAGGTCCCACCTCAGAGATTGTAATTCAAGATCTGGAGTGGGGCCCAGGAATCTGCATTTTCAGAAGGGCCAGGTCAAGGTGATGAGTGCTCCCATGAAGACTCACCTTTATTCTCTCTGAACCGGCATCTATTTCTGTAAAATGGGATATTGCCTTAGAGGGTTATGTGAAGAGTAAATAAAATGTGGTCAGGTTGGGGTGCCTGGGTGGCTCAGATGGTTAAGCGACTGCCTTCGGCTCAGGTCATGATCCCAGGGTCCTGGGATCGAGTCCCACATTGGGCTCCCAGCTCAGCGGGGAGCCTGCTTCTCCCTCTGACCCTCTCCCCTCTCATGCTGTTTCTCTCTCACTCGCTCTCTAAAAAAATAAAATAAAATAAAATAAAATAAAATAAAATAAAATAAAATAAAATAAAATCTTTAAAAAATGTGGTCAGGTTGTCTTGGTACTGTAATAAGCTTGCAATAAATGTTAATCAGTAACAATAGTAGCATATTCTTTTTTTTAAGGCTTTTTAAAATTCATTTATTTGAGAGAGAGAGAGAGAGCACATGAGTGGGGGAAGGAGCAGAGGGAGAGGGAGAAGCAGATTCCCCAACTGATCAGGGAGCCCAACGTGGGGCTCCATCCCACGACCTGAGACCATGACCTGAGCTGAAGGCAGATGTTTAACTGACTGAGCACCCAGGCCCCCAGTAGCATATTCTTAAATGTCTATATCTTCAAGTTGATACATTTTTCTCAATATACTGTCATATTTACTCTCTCATTTGATTCTCTTAAGAAATTTATGAAATAGGCAAGATGGTACCTGCTTATGTCCTTGAGGACTGCAGCAAGAAAGGACAACCTACCATGAGAGAGGAGGCAAATTAAGCTTCCAAGAGAAGACAAAGTAACTTGAGAATTACTTTGGGGATATGTTGTTTAAGGTATCTAGCTGCACACTTGTATGTAACCATAGGGCTTCCCTGTACATTTTCTTTAACGATGAGTACTTTAGGATATAGTGGGAAGATTGTAAAATTTATGATAGACTTACCTTAACAGCCTTGTGATCTTAGGTTAAGCAACCTCACGGAGCCTCTGTTTTTCCATCTGTACAATGGAATAATAGTATCCATAAGGCAGAGTTGGGTGATCAGAGATAATGATGTATGCAAAGCATCTGTCACAGTGCCAAGGCACTAAGATTTTACAATGAGGCATTATGATGATATAATACTTAATAATTTCCAAAGTATTTCTACACATGCTCTCTCATTTGCTCCTCATGGTAACTTTCTATCCATCTTTCCTTCTATATATCCATCCTTCCTTCCTTCCTTCCTTCCCTCCTTCCTTCCATCCATCCATCCACCCATTCTTCCTTCCTTCTTACCATCCATCCATCCATCTTGTGATTAGCACCAGCTAATTATACAGTAGTGAGCAAAACATATAAAAATTCCTCCTCTTAAGAGCTTAGAGAGTGGTGGGAGACACAGACCCTAGACAAAAGAGGAGGCAGCAAAGAGCTATGATAAAATGCAAATTTTATGACAGAAATGAACAGGATGCTGAGAGAGAACAATGGGGAGGCCCTAGTTAGAAAGGTCAGAGATGGCCTCTCTGACTGGATAATGAGAAGGGGCAGCCATGAAAGGACTGGGGAGAAGGGCATTTCAGGCAAAGGGAACATACCCAACGGCCGTGCAGTGGGGTCAGCTGGGACTATGGCAATCATCCATCATCCATTCTTTTGGAATCCCAGAAGGCACTGCTACTCTGAAGTTTGGCTTTTCTTTCATCTCTGAGGAACCCAAGGGGTTAAATGTGAGCTCCAGGTCCCTGGAGAAAGTACCTGAGTTCCATTCCCTGCTGCTGAGCTGGGTTACTGACAAGACATCAGGAGTGGTCTCCGTGGCTCTCAGATGCCTTGCACAACACTGTAAGCGATGTCTATTACTCTGGCCAGAAAACAATGAGTTCGGGCACCTGTGGGGGATAAAACATTCCTTGTTTCAAATAGCACCTGAGGGGCATGAGTGCCTTCATCCCTAGTCATGCCCTGTAGGTGATGCTTCCCTTTACAGCTAGCTTCTTGTACCTATGGAGGAAGCCGAGGCCAAGAGAGACAAGGAAACTGGGCTCAATCACTTGGAGAGTTTAGGATGGGGTCCAGCCAGATCGTTGGCCTCTTGGCTGCTCTCCCAGAGTTGCTCCTCCACCACTCAAGCCACAGCTCACCTGCCGCATTCACGGGAATCTCAGAAGGTCAGCCCACATGGTCCCCCATCCTCAGCCAGTGCTGCTCTTACTACATGCTCCTTTGTTGGTTTCTCCAACCCCAACCAACCAGGCCATTTTGGTGTTGGTGTGCCCAAGCCCAGAGCCCACAACCACGTCCTTTCTTCCAAGAACAATGCAATCTGGAATTACTGATAAGCCCCGTTGACCATCTTGTGGTTTCCGACTTTCCCCCAGATTTGTCTGGAATGCTTGGGGCTTTGACCACGAATCTGTGAGCAAGCATTTCCCTGCTGTCTTGGGAAAGCAACCAAACCTACTATCTGGGCAAGGGGCTAATGATAAAGTCACCTATCATTATGTCACTTTGCCGGCCTACCGGTGGATGTCAGCTCCTCACAGTTGCCTCTTCTGGCATTTCCTGAGACCCTGCTCCTTCCCAAGAAGGGAGTCCGCAGGGGCCAAGATGTAGAAAAGAGAACCATGGTAATGACCCCCATCTATCTCAGTCAGCTCCAGCCCTGGGAGGAGGGAGAAGGCCAAGCTTCGTGTGCTTCCGACATGCCCGGCCAAGTTCCAGGGCAAGAGAGCAATGAGGTCCCGACTTGTGCCTGGTGGCACATCCATGGGCTTGGCATGCCATGGTCTGGCTGTGCCCCTCTGTCAGAGCAGCTGCCCAGGGCCCGTGGCTCTCCCCCCTCTCCTTCTGACCAGGGGCTTGCCTTCTAGAAGGTAAGGGGGATGGGCAACTCTGGTATTAACCCTCTGTGGGGCTCAGATCGGTGCTGAGTATGGCCTATGGGGAGTTGAGGTGCTCATGTAATTAAACTCAGGTCAGTGAGTTTGATGGGGCAGAGGCCTTGGGCTCCTGGTCTGGTCCACTCGCCGTGGTTTATGAGGCCCTCCTGCCGGGGAACATTCTCCACAGCTGCTCGGAGCCCCTGCTTCGGATTCAGACAAACCGAATGTGCTCTCTCTGGTGCCTTAGTTACTTCATGTTAAAGCGGGGCACTCATGGTATCTGCTGTTCAAGGTTTCTCTGAGGATGAAATGAGACAACATGCCCCTTAGCAGGTGTAGTAAGTAATGAAGTTTGTTACTTAAGGCTGGATTCCCCCAATCCCTGAGCTGTAACTGTGGGCCTTGAAAGGGGTGATGATGAGGCCTGGCAGGGGCAGGCGGCGGGGAGCACTTGGCCTTGCTGCTGTCAATGGCCCACGGCCCTGGTGAAATGCGTCCTCCTGGAGGACACAAGGAGCTGAGTCGTGACCCACGGCGTGAGGTGCCACGTGACAGCCCCCAAGGCTGTGTCTCCCCAGCAGATGTTGGTGGTGCCCCGTCCTGTATCCCGCTGGCTCACCCGCGTTGACCTGCATGGCACACAGCCCCTGGAAGGCAGTCAGCAGCCCGCCCCAAGCAGCTACCTCTTCCTCATTCTCTTTTCTCGGGCACCAAGGGAGCTGGCTTGAGCAAGGGCCAGTGTAACCGGGCAGAGTGCGTGTGCCCCGCCCCCTGTCATCCAGGTAATTATTCCAAGGTATCTCCTATACAGTTCCTTACAGAGCCCCCGTGGGGTTAAGCCCCTTGCCCACGGCCAGCCCTGTTCATTGACAAACCCTGGGTTGACTTTCCTTCCTTCCCCGACTTGCTTTCTCCACTACCTGCTGGTTTCCTGGGATCAGCCCCCTGAGAAACTACTGTGTCCAGCGAGGATCTGCCTTTTGAGAGACCTGAACTAAGGCCTGAAATGCCTTTGCCAAGTTCCTCGGGCCCACTGTGCCCTGATGCCACCAGCTGAGGCATTTCTGTGTTGGTGGCGAGAGGCTCATGCTCACACGTTCTCCCCTCTGAGAAGGCCTAAGTGCCTCACCTCCCAGGCCTTGCCCCTGCACATCATAGACGCAGGCCCTAGCCACCAGAGCAAGGCCACCCGTGTGGCTCAGCTGAGCACCCCAGCATTGGCATGTGTGTCTGAGGATGGCAGGGGGAAGCTATGTCTTCTGCTCCCTCCTGCTGATGGGCAAAAGCTGAAGGCGCTGGCCCCCGGCCCACCCTCTTCCTCTTTCCTTATGTAGATGAATGTCTTCAGAAGCCTCAATTCCTGGGGTTTTTTTTTTTTTTAAAGATTTTATTTATTTATTTGACAGAGAGAGACAGTGAGAGAGGGAACACAAGCAGGGGGAGTGGGAGAGGGAGAAGCAGGCTTCCCGCGGAGCAGGGAGCCCGATGCGGGGCTCGATCCCAGGACCCCAGGATCATGACCTGAGCCGAAGGCAGACACTTAACGACTGAGCCACCCAGGCGCCCCAATTCCTGGGTTTTTAAATGACACTCAGGGCCTACATGAAGTCTTTTGAATCACGCAGAGCTACCCTCGGCCCGACTAGCTCTTCCTCATGTCTCCATGTCCCAGCGTTCGGTGTCATGTTACTTGGGACACATTAGCTCAATGAAATCTAGAGCTGGAAAGGCCCTTGCATTTCAACTTGTGCAGAGACAGCCAGCATCTGTGGCTCTGGCAACTACTTCCCCAGGCCATTCTCATGGCCAATGTTGCCCAGGATCCCCATCCCCCCATCTTTCCCTCTGAGTCCAAATGTGACATTATGATCGCTCCAGCCAGAGGATGGGCAGGGCAAAGCCAGGAAACGATGGGCAGGGCCCTAAGGGGACTGGGATGGACAAGACGGCTATGCCTTGTGCTCTGGTGAAGCTTGCAGGCGAACGAGAGTAGACCATAACCAATATGCAAGATGATTTCGGGTAGCAGTGGGCGCCATGAAGAAAACAAACCCATGGTAATGGAACTGATGGGTGAGGGGAGATTGCTTTAAAGGGCAGGTCAGCTGAGGCTGGACCACGCTCAGTGGGTTCCACATCTGGAAAGGACGACAGGGGGTCTGGAGGGTGGGCACAAGGGGTCCTGGCAGGATGTGGTGTCAGGTAGGACAGCAGGGCAGGGCACCTGGGGCCGTGATTGGGAGCCCTATAGCCCTGTGTAAGCACAAGAGGATGTCACTGCAAGATTCTCGCTGGGGTGAGATCAGATCAGACATGATCTGATTTGTGTTATTTTCTTTTCTCATTTTTTAAAAAATCGAAGTATAAAATAGATTCAGGGGGTGTGTTGGTGCACACATCTTGGGAGCATCTCGATGAATTTTCCTACATGTACACCTGTGTTGCATGCATGTCAAAATATAGGACAGTTCTAGAACCCCAGGAGTTTGTGCTTTCTCCAGATCCTTCTGGCTGCTCTGTGGGGAATGCAGTGCAGGGAGGTGAGTGTCCAAATAGAGAGGCCAGTTAGAGGCGGGTGCTGTCATCCAGGCTTGGACTAGGGTAGATGCGGTGGAAACAGAAGAATGGTAGGTTTGGGATACTTTTTGGTAGAAGAGCCAGTAAGAGCTGCCGACAGAGAGACCAGGGTGAGTCAGAGCAAGAGAGGCATGGAGAAGACATCTCAGATGTTTTGGCTTCAGGTCTGTGGTAGATTGTGGGGCATCGGGGGATGGGAGGGCGGGGGGAAGGAATGGGCTGGGGAATGGGGTGGGGCAATAGGACAGACAACACAGGGCGATCCCTTGACCTGGTGAAAGCAGGGATGCCATGGCCACCCTTTGCCTCCCCCAGATCCCAGAGCAGAGTCCCCCGGAAATGAGTCACTGGATGGGGAGATCTGACAGCAAGCATCCCCGATGGCCCAAGGACAAAAGAACGCAGTCCCTGGCTAGCCTGAGGGCATCGGGAGAGCTAGGGGGAGGGCAGCTTTGGGTGAGCTGTGCTTCGCTCTCAGCTGAGTCCCTTGTGAAGCTGGGTCACTGGAAGGAGAGGTGCAGAGCGGGAGGTGATGTCGGTTCTCACTCAGGAGCCATCTGTTCACTAATGCAAATAACCTGTCTGTCAGGCCAGGCGAGGAAAAATGACTGGGGCAGCCCCACTGCAGAGCCCAGGGAGAGGGGTCTCTGGACCCATGAGGTAATCCCTCTGGTGATGTATGGCCCAGAGAAGAGCTGGGTTAATGATCTTCTGCAGGACCCGGGAGTAAAACACAGTAATTTCATAATACCACGTGTGATGGATTAAGGCGTGTTAATACCAGGAGTATACATTAAGGGAAATGATCTTGCTGGCATACTAAATGGCAAAATAAAAGCACTTTTAGAAACTTCCATGATTAATTGGTCTGCCCTTTTAGTTCCGTACCATGATAAAGTAAAGCTCACTTCTCCTGGTCACCTCCCAGGCAATTCCTCTATGGCTCCCAGCTCTCTGAGGAACCCACCCCCCCAACCCAGGAAGGCCAGCCTCGGGGAGAGGCCAGACCTGCAGCCTGGAACACACCCTCACACCCTCTCCCATCACAATATCTCTTGCCGATGTGCCACCATTTGAGATCCCATGGAGATGGCCGATTGGCACAATTCGACCTGGTGCCAGATGCAGAACACTTTGGGAATGAGAGGCAGACAGAGGCTGAGAAAGGGTGCTCTGCCACCCTGCTGGCCAGTGTGGAGCCCCGCTCCTCTACTTAACAGCCATGCAATCTTGGCTGAGTGTTATCACATCTTTATGCCTCTGTTTTTTCATCTGTGAAATGGGGACAATAGGAAACCTAGCTCCCGAGGTGATGGGGATACAAGGAGGTGATTCATTTAACAAGGGCTCATATGGTATCTCCTATGTGTGAAGCCCCGTGAATGCGTGTCCAAGGCTTAGAACAGCACCTGTCACGTCATAAGTGCTCCATGAATATCAGCTCTTGGGGTGCAGGCTGCACTGATACCACTCACAGCCCCAAGGAGTAGGTACTGTTCATATCCCTGTATCGCAGGTAGGGAGAGCGAAGGCACAGAGAGGGAAGTAAATTGCTGGAGGGTGGGGCCAGGAGCAGGCACAGATAGACCGCCCTTGAACCGGTAGGCTTCCCAAACCCCCACCCCCACCCCCACCCAATCTCCTTGGGAGGAACTAGCTGCTCTGGTTCTGTTCAGAACCGATGACTCTACAGCTGGAGGTAGGAAGAGCCTCTGGGCCTGCACCCAGATACTCCCTTGCGGGATGTTGCCTTTGTTCTTAGAAAGCCAGATCCCCGCCATCACGGATCCACGTCCTGGAGGCAGAGAGGGCCAGACCAGAGCTGGGAGACCCAGGAGGCTCAGCCCTATCCCTTTATTCATCCTGACACATCAGGCAAGTTGCCGGCCTGAGCTCCTCGTTCCCCAGCGTGGTGACGAGACATTCAAAAGACAAGGCAAGAGGATGCTTTGTAATCTGCAAAGTAAAGAACAGACTTGAAGAAGGATGAATCATCCCCGCCCCGGCAGGCCTTGGGAAAGCCTTGTCTGCAGTCTGGCTGCCCTCCCTCCTGCTGCAGGAGGGCTCAGAGGAATTCATTCCTGAGTGGTGGAGACCAAGGAGGACAGTTGGCTTCGAGGCCAGTTTACCTTCCATCCCGGCCTGCCCAGTGTACCTGACTGGTGTGCACAGGTACGTTCATGCACCTGCTGGGACGCCAAGACCCTTGGTTCATCACGCTTCTCCCTTGCATCACTCTGGAAACTGCTTGCATCTTACAGACCTCTTTAGCCTCCTCCTTATTCCTTATTTCTTCACCCGTTCAACAAATGCTCATTGGGTGCCTACTCAGCTCGAGGCAGCTGGAATGCAGCAAGAAGACAACAGAACCGACTTTGGACCTTGCAGAGCTTATATTCAAGTGGCAGGAAACAGAGACCGGCCATCCCCTTCGGGGCTTACAGCCTTCTAGCTCCCACAGATATTGAGCGTGAGGGTGGTCAACTCACGCTTCCCCTGGAAGGCGGGCACATAATGTCAATGCACGAAACTGGTTGGTGTGTCACAAGGGAAGTGTCATACCCCTGATGTGGCCCGGCCATCACTTTCCTGTCTATGGCCACGGCTACTTTTCCATTCCCATGTGGGAAGGTGGACCCAGTGGTCACATCTCCTGATTTTCCTAGAGAATGGGGAAAAATCTGGGTTTTCTTCCCTGGAAATTTCCTGATTTTTAAATGTGAGCCACTAATTCAAAGAAGTTTCAGCACCATGCAGGTCATAGGAAACCCATTGGCTAGCCCGGTCTGGACCCTAGCCTGGCCATCAGCAACCTTGGGTTTAGAGCATCATCGTGCACCATTGTTAGCTGGTTGACTGGACCCTTTGCTTGGGGACTGCGCTCTACAGTGTGTATAATACTTTTCCTGAAAAGACCTCATTTGGTGCTCCTAACAGTCCTGGGAGGAAGGCTGTCACCCGTCTGAGATGGGCCATGGGTCAGCCGTTGTCCCGGGCAAGAGCGTGTTGGAGCAAATGAAGCATCAAAGGAATCAGGCAACTCAGACGTGGTGTGAACAGTCAGGAAAGTGCTCAGGGACCAGAACTCAGATTCCCTTTGGTATTGAAAAAGGTTGCTTTCTCTATGTCTGCAGGACCCAGAGCATAACTCGTGTCGTGGCTGGTTAGAGTCAAAGGCTCCAGAGTTGGCCAGTGGGGTTCAGATCCCGCCTTCGCTGCTCTACCAGGAGCATATTGCTCAAATTCTCCGAGCCCGTCACAGCATCTGCAAAATGGTGGTGATGACAGTCCCACCTACGTCACAGGGCTTTTATGAGGACTACCAGAATGCCCATAAATTTTGGTCATAGTCAGGCTTCGGTGAATATCGCCACAATCATGGCGAATTTGGATCTGCAAAGTCTGTTATTTGGAAAATTTAATGGTATGAGACGATGTCTCTTATGCAACTTTAAATGAAAAAAACAGGCACCAGACAGGCTAACTTTATTTTTGTATACATGGGCTGAAAGCTGGAAAGAAGTAGGGAGGAAGATATGTCAAAACAGCAACAGTTTGGGGTACTGGGATTATAGGTGCTTTTAATTCTCTACCTTATAATTTTCCAAGTTTTCTGAATTTTCTAAAGTCAGCATGTATTAATTTAAAAAATCAGAGCAGGATAATTTATTTAAAAAAATTAAATCCCCAAGGGCACCTGGGTGGCTCAGTTGGTTAACGTCTGCCTTCGGCTCAGGTCATAATCCCAGGGCCCTGGGATCGAGCCCCGAATCGGGCTCTGTGCTCAGCGGGAAGCCTGCTTCTCCCTCTCCCGCTCCCTCTGTCCCTGCTCGTGCTCTCTCCCTCTCTCAAATAAATAAAATCTTTAAAAAAAAAATTAAATTCCCAATCTTCCAGAAAAGAATTTTAGCTTTAAACTTGCCCTCCCCAGCCCAGCCAACTCTTTCCAAAGAACCCCCTGCCCTTGGAGGCCTCCAATTGTCTGGGATTCCCAAGGCTGTCCCAAGAGTAGGGAATCTCTGAGCAGCAGGGGTCCTATGACGTCCTGGCAGAGTCCCCAAACGGTCCCTTGACTGTCAGTGGGCCCCACCGGGCCTGAGCTCTGTCCTCACAAGCCATTACTGCCCTCAAGAGAGAACAGACTCATCCCAGGCCCATCCTGCCCAATGCCCATGTCAAAGAATTGGCCTGCTTACCCTCATGTCTCTGAAAGTTCTCAGATGATTTGCTGGGTATAGGCAGAGTAGTACAGTTTGATTATTCACTGCCGGTTTTTACAAAGCTCCTAAGAGCACCAGGAGAAGGAAAGAGGATGAGCAAACATGAAGGATGCTTTCACTGTTCAGTTGCACCGAGGAATGAATGGATGCAGACTGCTGGGGGATTTTTGCCTTTGCTCTGAAACCAGGAGCTCCTGAAAGCAAATTCGTTTCCTCCAAAGCATAGGCCCATGGCACAGAGAGAGGAAAAAATAAAATTCACAGTCTGAATGTGCTTCTCTTAGAAATATGGAAGATGATCGTGCAATCAGATAAATACAGCTTTGGAAGAGTATGAAGCTCTGGTCTAAAATTACATTTAATTATTGTTACATTTCAGACTTTGTAGGAAATAACAGTACAGAAGTGTGACTTTCCAATTAGCATTGAAAGTGTCTATGAGCTATAGGTGAGGGTTTTAACAAACCGTGGGGTTTTGAGCCTAAAATTACATGACATTAGTTGCAACCACAGAATTAGGTTGATCAGTTATGGTTCAAACTCATCTGTTGGGAGAGAAGGACTGTTAGGTTTTAGCCCCACCCTGCACCAATTTTCCACATCCCCTCCTCCCAGTTGTTTTTGGTTTTTTGTTTTGTTTTCTTTTGTTTTTTTTTGTTTTTTTTTTGTTTTAAGATTTTATTTATTTATTTGAGACAGAGAGAATGAGAGACAGAGAGCACGAGAGGGAAGAGAGCAGAAGGGGAAGCAGACCCCCCGCTGAGCAGGGAGCCCGATGTGGGACTCGATCCCGGGACTCCAGGGTCATGACCTGAGCCGAAGGCAGTCGCTTAACCGACTGAGCCACCCAGGCGCCCCATCAGCTCCAGAGTTTTTTTGTTTTTTTGTTTTTTTAAGATTTTATTTATTTATTTCAGAGAGAGAGAATGAGAGAGAGCACATGAGAGGGGGGAGGGGCAGAGGGAGAAGCAGACCCCCCCGTTGAGCAGGGAGCCCGACGCGGGACTCGATTCCGGGACTCCAGGGTCATGACCCGAGCCGAAGGCAGTCGCTTAACCGACTGAGCCACCCAGGCGCCCTCTTTTGTTTTGTTTTTAAAACCACGCAGATCTTGAGCTCTCCTGCACGTCCTGCCCCAACCCCGGTGACAAGGCCCCCCCAGAAATGCACGACATGAAGGAAGAGTCATTTTGCCTCGTTATAGGACAACATCGGCAGCTCTTCTTCAGCCCCTTAATTCATTTCTTATAGTTTTTCGTGTCACATCCACTTGCTTTATAGCTGACTAACTCGCAAGTTATAGTTGTAATTTATGGTCAAAATTGAGTGGTAGCAAATCAAGGAATATTTCCATTGATTACCCTAAATTGTCTAATCTCCTGTATGTTTTTAGAACTTGATTGGGTGGTATTTACTGATTGCCTTCATCTAATTTAAAAATCAATCAATGGCAACAATGAGTGCTGGGAGATAAATTGAGTCTAATGCAGCCTAACCGAGGCAAATCTCCATCAGGCCTGTGCACAATCGCATCTGTGGGCAGTTTTAATACATAAACCGTAACGGCCTGGAGCGGGGCGTCCAGGGCGGACGCTCTGAAAATCCCCACTGGCATCTCATGCCTCTCGCGTCGTCCGCTTAGGGTGATTGCCCTCTGCCAGCGCAAACGTATTTCACTACAATAAAGCTGCAGCACAGAAGATAAAACGGGGATCTGATTGGGTTTCAAGCCTCGCCGGTCCGTCTTCATCCCCGACCTCCTCTGAGGATATTAATGGAAATTAACATAACACCAGGCCTTTTCGGAGCTGCCTGCACCACCCCTGAGGGAAACAACCATGCGCTCGTGAATTCATCCCTCCGACCCTCGTGGGCCTCTGTTTTTGTTTTCATCATTACTTCCTGGACATTCGCGGTGGGCCAGTCACCTGCACGGGCTTTGGGTACGTTATGCTGTTTATTTAGCACTATGCATCCCCTTAGAGGGTGTTAGCTCCATTGTACAGAGGGGAAAACTGAGGCTCGGGTGAATTTGGCAGCCGGTCCCAGATCGTGTGGCTAGGAAAGCTTGGTCTCTGGGCTGCACACCACATCCAGGGGCTAAAGGTAGGGCATCCGGGACAAGGTAAAGGGGGACCAAATCCAAGACCCTGGATGAGCTTGCATCTCATTGGGAGCCAAACATGCACGCAATTCACAGTAAGACAAAACAGGACAAAATGAGTGCTATCCCTGTCCTGTGAGCCACAAGTTACTATGGGCACAAAAGAGGCAGGGAGACTAAATTTTAACTTAGAGACCAAAGAGTCAGAAATATCGTATGATGGTTTTTTTGGACTGTCTAGACACAGTTGGGCCACAGTGGAGGTTTCAGGATCCCCAGCAAGGGCAGAGTAAATAAAATTCCTACGTGTATGATTTGTGTTGATATGCAACATGGTGCAGCATGTGACTCCTTTCGGAAACTGCACTTCCCTGCCATGCTCATCGGTCCTGAGCAATGCCTGGGAAGCCGTGTGCTCGACCTTTGTATCTGTAAGCACCTTTAGCTCCAGGCCCTGGACTTCTGGAGGGAAATCCTCTGATTTTATCAAAAACCTCAGGGGTGTTCTGAAGATGGCAATTAGGAAGATTCAAACGTGCTCCTTCCTTAAACGAGAAACACCACTTGGAGTCACTGGAATGACAAACAGATAAATGTTCCAAAGTGTTGAATTTCACCTGAAATCAAACTTTGCCCATATCTGGAGCCCATTCCAGGGGATCCCCATTTGTCTCAGAATTGGCATCAAACTAACTTCCCAGGAAAATTCCTGGAAGCCCTGGAGAACCAGGGAAGCAATAGGCAGAATCTCAGCTGGAAGAACCCTGTTGTTTCCCGAGGAGCCACTTCCCAAACCCACAAAGCTGAATATCAGGTTTTCAGGCCCAAGGAAGACTGGACACCAATGGACAGCCCGGCAAACCAAGAGCTGTCCCGTGCTGCCATTCAAAGAGAATCACTACTTCGCAGTTAAACATCTGACCAAACTGGGGTACCTGAGTGACTCAGTCGGCTGGGCATCCAACTCTTGGTTTCAGCTCAGGTCGTGATCTCAGGGTTGTGAGACTGAGCCCTGCATCGGGGTCCGTGCTTGGCGTGGAGTCTCCTTGGAATTCTCTTTCTCCTTCTCCCTCTGTGCCCCCAACCAAAATAAATAAATAAATAAATTAATTAATTAATTAATTAAAAAACAAGCTTAAAAACAACGAAAAACAGCAAACAAACAAAGAAACAAAATCTTAACAAACTTAAAGAATGGTTCATGGATCTTGGAATTTGTAGAATGGTCAGCAGGCTCCCACCCTGCCCTATTGGACTATTCAGACATCACATACCTTCTTCTTTTTTTTTTTAAAAGATTTTATTTATTTGACACAGAGAGAGAGAGAACACAAGCAGGGGGAGCAGTAGAGGGAGAGGGAGAAGCAGGTTCCCCACTGAGCAGGGAGCCCAATGCGGGGCTCGGTCCCGGGACTCCAGGATCATGACCTGAGCCGAAAGCAGCTGCTTAACCAGCTGAGCCACCCAGGCGCCCCCACATACCTTCTACTCAAACAAAATGTCATTAGACTCTTATCACAGGGCTCTACAGCTTAGGAGGGTGATGGGCCATTCCCACTTTGTTCCATGAGATGCTTAAAGCATCTTTCTTTTTTCTTAAGGATTTTATTTTTTTTTATTTATTTATTTTGAGAATGAGAGAGAGAGCACGAGTGGGTGGGGGGCAGAGGGAGAAGCAGACTCCCTGCTGAGTGGGGAACCCGATGCGGGACTTGATCCCATGACCCTGAGATCATGACCTGAGCTGAAACCAAGAGTCGTAGCCTAACCGACTGAGCCACCCAGACGCCCCTCCCGTAATACATCTTTTTGAATGAGTGAGTTATTGAACATTTCCCAACCACAAGGTTATTTTTTTTCATAGCTCAGTGACAGTTGGCCAGGCTTTTCTTCATCCTCTCGGGGACAGGGGGCTGAGTATTTGAAACCCATGCCCTGCATACGTGCCCCATGCTGCCTCATTCCTTCTCCAGTAAGTCCTTTGGCTGAGACTGCTGGTTGTCCTCCCCTTTCTTCCCAAGGTAAGAAAACTCACATTTTAGCTGGTCACAGAATAAAGCCTACATTTACCAGCCTTCCTTGCAGGTGACTACTAAATTATGGGATATAGGTGAAATTTTGCAGAACAGTTTCTGTGAACTGTCTTTAAAAAGGGGGTAGGGGGGCACCTGTATGGTGCAGTTGGTTAAGCATCCGACTCTTGGTTTCAGCTCAGGTCATGATCTCAGTGTCGGGGGATTGAACCCTGGGTCAGATTCCATGCTCAGCAAAGAATCTGCTTAAGATTCCTCCTCCCTTGGGATGCCTGGGTGGCTCAGTCGGTTAAGCGGCTGCCTTCGGCCCGGGTCATGATCCCAGGGTCCTGGGATCGAGTCCCACATCGGGCTCTTTGCTCAGCAGGGAGCCTGCTTCTCCCTCTCTCTCCCTCTGCTTGTGCTCTCTCTGTCAAATAAATAAAAATGAAAAAAAAAAAATGTTACCAGCATTTAAAAAAAAAAAAAAGATTCCTCCTCCCTCTCCCTCTACCCCTCCCCACTGTGCTGCACTCTCTCTCTCTTTCTAAAATCAATCAATCAATCTTAAAAAAAAAAAAAGGAGTTAGTATGTCGTACAATAAACCTGCATGTGAATGTTTATAACAGCTTTACTGATAATCATTAAAAACTGGAAACAACCAAGATATTCTCGTGATGTGATGAGGATGACGTTCCTCCTTGAGCCCCTAACCCCAGTTTAATCAAGACAAAAGCACCAGACAGATTCCAACTGAAGGACATTCTGCAAAATACCCAACCAGTGCTCCTCAAAACTGTCAAGGTCATTAAAAACAAGGGAAGTCTGAGGAATTTGTCACAGCCTAGAGGGGCCTAAGGAGATGTGACAACTAAATGTAAAGTGGCACCATGGATGAGATCCTGGAACAGAAAAAGGGCGTTAGGTAACAATGAAGGAAATCTTATTAAGTATGGACTCTAGTTGATATTAATGTTGGTTCATTCATTTTAACAAATATACCATACTTACACAAGAAGTTAATAATGGGGAAACTGGATGTGGGTGTTATGAGAACTCTTTGTACTATCTTTGCATTTTTTCTGTAAATCTAAAACTAATTTAAAATAAAAAAATTAGGGCGCCTGGGTGGCTCAGTTGTTAAGCATCTGCCTTCGGCTCAGGTCATGGTCCCAGGGTCCTGGGATCGAGCCCCGCATCGGGCTCCCTGCTCCGTGGGAAGCCTGCTTCTCCCTCTCTCGCTCCCCCTGCTTGTGTTCCCTCTCTCGTTGTCTCTCTCTGTCAAATAAATAAATAAAATCTTAAAAAACTATAAAATAAATAAAAAATAATATAAAATAAAAAAATTAATAAAAAAAGAGTTTGTATGCAGCTTTTGCCCCAATCTATTTTAGCCCTTCCTCCATTTTACTTCCTGGAACATGGATCTGTGGGCTGCCATCTTAAAACATGAAGACAAGTGAACCCCACGACCCTGGATGGTGGAGCTGTGAGCTGGAAGGAAACCAGGTCCCTGAGCAGCACCACCAGGCCTGGACAGCTGACTTCCAGCTTGTATGTAAAAGAAAGATAAAGTCTGATCTTGTGTAAGTCTTATTATTTTAGGCCTTTCTTCCTCAGCCAAATCCAATTGTAACTGATACTGCCCTTTGCTTGCTTTTATTCAGGACACAGGTTCTGTGGGTGGAGATCCAGGCTGCTGTGTGGGGCTGAGGGCTCAGGTCCCTGCTCCCTGACCTCGCCTCACCCCAGAAACCCTCACAGCCCTTCTGCAGGAAGCACGGTCTGGAGACCACTGCTCCATGGCATTGGTGTCATGACTCTTCAGTTTTATGGGACTCTACAGGTTCTAGTTTCCTTCTACAGATGCACAGAGTTTGGAAGCTGAGGTACCCTCAGGGACTGCTCCGCCTGCCCTCATTTTGCCGCTGGGCAAACCAAGGCCTCTAGAGAGCAGTAGGCCCAGTATCTTGGAGCTGGAGTCAGGAGCCCATTCTTATGCCTCCGGCTATCATTATCTTTCCACTGACCTAGTGGGCGCTGGACTGGTTCAGCGCTCAGGGCTCCTCGGGGTGGTGGGAAGGTGGAAGGGGGCGTGGCCAGGGGACAGGCGGGGGCCTGGTTCTCCAGCCTCAACATTAAGCAGAGCAGCTGCTTTTGTCTGTGTTACACGTTGGGCTTCTCAGATTTTCTTGTTTAAAAGAGGGGTCTGATTAATAACAATGATAACATGTCAGTAAAAATGTACATCCCTCCTTGCACTCGCCACCTCCTGTGGATGTGGAAACCAATAACCAGCCAGCATGTATTATGCCCCAGCAACGTGCTAGACCCCCTCCCTGCAGGATTTCTTTCTTTTTTTTTTTTTTTAGTATTTATTTTTTTTAATTCTTATGTTAATCCCCATACCTTACAACATTAGTTTTAGATGAAGTGTTCCATGATTCATTGTTTGTGCATAACACCCAGTGCTCCATGCAGAATGTGCCCTCCTCAATACCCACCACCAGGCTAACCCATCCTCCCACCCCCCTCCCCTCTAGAACCCTCATTTTGTTTTTCAGAGTCCATCGTCTGTCATGGTTCGTCTACCCCTCTGATTTCCCCCGCTTCATTCTTCCCCTCCCGCTACCTTCTTCTTCTTCTTTTTTTTTTCTTAACATATATCCTGCAGGATTTCAATACATGCTCACCACGGACATGCCAGGTCTTCATTTTACACGGGGAGAGGTTCGAAGAGGTGCAGTAGCTCGCCCGAGACGACTCTCAGGTTGGCCGACTCCCACGCCTGGGCTAACCACTGAACCACACTGCCTGCCTGACCGTGGGGAGAGCCAGGGTCCCTGCCAGTAGCTGACTGGCCACGCGGTCCCCTGCAGGACCTGGGCCTCAGTACCCTGTCCAGTCGAGTCTCCACCTGGAACCAAAGGAAGAGGCATCCGGAGGTCACTAAGTGTTTCTGCAGCCCGGGACGCTCCATCAGTTGGGGAGCGACATGCAACCAGCTCACAGCTAAGCCGGAGCTGCCCTGACATGACCTCTTCTCTCCTGAAGTAGCCCCAGTCCAGACCACCAGGACCACTGGGTGGAACCTACCCTTCTGTCTCCCCCAGAGAGGCCTGGGAGAAGTGTCCCTTCCCTGCTCTGTTTCAGCGTCACCATCAGATGTGGACACCGTGTGTGTGTATGGGGGGTGTGTGTGTGTCCATTACTGGGACATCTGTCTATTTGTCATCCGGGGGTGTGCCCATCACTTACACAAATTCACCCCCAAGATGTCGGGGCAGGCGTCGTTTTTTAAAAAATTGAAAGGAGGCCATTACCATCATTAGGCCCACCTGAGAGAGCCTCTCTTGGTGATGGAAGAGATTTCTGCTCTCTGGCCTCCTCCGTGGCGGGTCATTAGTTAAAAGGGGAGTGTGGGGGGGGCGGGGGGTGAGGTGCTGGGGCAGCAGGCCAGGTCCGACCATGGGGCTCCCTTTGGAGAAAGGAGCCAGAGACAAATGATTCGAGTCTGAATTCCATATACACCGGAGATTGCTTATCGATCCACATCAGAATATGCGGGCTGGCCCCGGGGACCAGCCGAGTATTTTCCCAGGGAGTTAATAACGTGGCAGCTGAGCTGTCTTGTCCAATTCACTGAAGCCAGGCCTCTAATCAGGACGGAGTTTCTTATTTTGAGAATTCTTGCCACTTGCGTGTGCTGCCTGCCTTCCACTCTGCTGGGCCCCTGTCCGTGATTGAAATGACAGCCCATGGATGGGGAGGCTAATCAAATTGTTTATTATCGACCTAAATCAATATGTATAGATTGTCGAAACATCACTGTCATGCAGCCAAAAAGTCATACTAATAATTCCCTGGCTGCAGATGTAATCCCAGCCACGATTTCTCCTACTTGAATTACATCTGAGTTTAGGGGAGCGAAAACTATTATAACGGGGAGGGGGCCAAGGAGGGGGGACAGGGCCCTCTGCTAGGAGGCATGTTTACACAACTCAATACAACTGCATTAGGTATTAATGATGGAATGTCACTTTGCCCTGTTTAAATATGAGTCCTCAGCTGGGAAGAGAGTCGCAAACACACATGGGGGAAGCGAGAGGGAATTGTTCTAAGGTCTAAGATCAAGGGCTGCGCTCTGCTCATCTGCTCTCATGTCCTGCAGGAATAGGCATCACGACAGCCCATGGACCAGGCGGAGGCAGCTGAGAGGCAGCCCGGGCCCAAGCTCTGGGCTATTTACAGGGATCTACTGGGGTGGGGGGTGTCACACTCGGGAAGTCCACATCTCATCTTTCCCTCCGAATTCAGTAACCAGGCTTGGCTTTGCTCCTTTCCAGAGGAGAGCTTGAGCAGGGGGAAAAGGAGCATCTTCAGAACTGAAAACCATAATACTATTAATTGGGCACCTTGAATGTGCTGGCCTTCTAGAGCCAGGCGTTAGAAAAAGGCAGGCACCCCTCGGGCTGTCTGAATCAGGAAAGGCACACTCTTTGAGCAGACACAAGTGGACAGGTGCAAGGCTCAGGTGACCAAATTCTGGTGTGGGGGGGTCATGGCCCCCTCACCCCTGAACCGGCACTTTGGGCACCACGCCATTAGGAGCCTGTCTGCACTGGTCCACAGGCTTTCCCTGAACCAGCTCATTTAATTCTTGTTATCATCCCGCCGGAGTGATGCTATTATCCCCAGTTTCCAGATGGGGAAACTGAGGCCCCATAAAGTTAGATAATTTACGCAAGGTTCTGCTAGGAAGCTGCAGAGCTGGGATTTGAAATCTGGCAATTTGCTGGCACATTCTAGTCTCTTAACCAGGACATGCCGGGTCAGGGCTGGCTGTGGGGTGAATGTGCCCAGGAGGCAACTTGGGGGGTCTACTCCAGCCAGCTCAGCCCTTGGCTTCCTACCTCCCTCAGCCTGCTCCCTACCCTAGGCAGGGGCTGAGACGCTCCCCAGGTGGTGAGCTATGGCTCCAGGCCGGTTCCTGAAGCTCCCATCTTCCTCTCTGCGAAATGGGAAGAATTGGCCCCACGGGCTGCCTCCCAGGGCTGTTGGGACAGTAGAAGGAGGTGATAGGATGCGGGCTTTGCAAGCCAGAGTCGGCAGGGCAGAGGGAGGGCTGTTACCCGTTAGCATCCTGGGCCCCTGCTTCTGCTCTCTGAGGAAGCGTGAACCTTGCTGCTCTTGCAAGAGAAAAGGGCCAGCTCCTCACTCCCTCTCCCTGCACCCGCAACAGGCCCCAGACGGGCCATGGTCCCCAGCCCAAAGCCCGGGTGCTCCCAGAACTGCCAGTGCCCGCACCTGTGGGGGGCGGTGACCATCATAAACTCTCCAGTGACCTTTTCGGAGCATGCCATCTGTATCCTGCTGGAATTCCCGCCCCGCCCTTGGCACACATGTCTCTTCGCTCGTGCTCCAATTCCCTGGCATCCATCCTAACCAGGGTCATGAGATATCACAGCACAGAGAATCCCCTCCCCCCCGGGGGGGCGGCAACTATGGCCAGTCTATTCCTGTCTACCCTTGCCTTCCTAGAATCTGGACATGAGGTCCAAATTACATCTTTGTCCCCCGGGAGCGACTTCTTGTTGAGTACGCTTTAATTGGTAGGCAGGAGCGTGGAGGTGGCCTGTTTTAGGGAGAACCCAGCCCCTGGGCACCCACCTCATGGTGAGCTGCGGGGACAGTGTCCTCCCCCTTCCCTGCCTGGGCTCCCACATGGGGCTGGAAGGCCGGAGCTGATGGGCCACCATCCCTGGCCCGAAGCTCCCTGGCAGGTCCTGTGGGTAGACCAGGCTGTGTCACCTACAGCAGAGGGTGGGCTGTGTGGGCGGTTTGCACTCGGCGGCGGGGAGAAACACGGGCAGGTTTCCAGAAGTTTCCACGGGTTTCCAAACTCAGCGATTACACGGCCTGCTCAGAGTCTTAAGAAGCAACCTGCTCTTGGCTTCCCTGAGCCTGGCTTGAACAGATGCCATTTGCTGGGACCCAACTGTTTAGAATCCCGTGTGCTTTTTAATGAAACGTGGAAAACCAGCTCTCCGCTGCCTTGCGCTTTGCTCTGTGCCGCCCAAAGAAGGGAGCACTCTCGGACTCCAGAAAGCTCCCTTTGCTTTGCAATTCCCCAGCCTTTGAGGTTCAAGCGGGTTCTAAACTTGGCAAACACATTTCCCCTGTCCCTAGAGGGAAAAAATAAATAAATAAAAACCCACCAGTAAAAATACATTACACTGGGCATTATATTTCTGTGACGGAAATAACTCATTTTCATGACACACTATAATAATAGCAAATTATGGCACACAATGAATCCATTCTCATTAAAGTCTGTATGGAGAAAAGCGAAGAATACAAAATGTATACAATTGTTTAAAGGAAAAATGCCATGTAATATAAAAGATACTCTAATCGCTATTTCTAATTACAAAGAAGAGAAAATCACTAAAAAATTTTTACAGCATCTAATTACCAAAAAAATAAAAAAATAAAATAAAAGGCAGATCCACAAAATAACTCTCTATAAAATTAATAATGAAGAAGAACTTCAAATGACTGTAGTTTCTCAAAATTGCTCTCCTTCCGATAGAAAGATATGAAGGTGACAGCTGGGAAGGTGCTGTGTGACAGTGTCGTTCTTTGTGTGGGGTTAGCGGGGAGCGCCTCTTCATGTGTCAGGTGGCCCCCTGGTGACACGCCCGTTGGCTCGTCCCATCTTCGGGCAGCCCCACTTTCTGACGTGGTTATCCTCCTTTAGCCTCGAGGAAACCGAGGCTCAGAAAGATTCAGTAACTTGGCCACCATCTAGGACGACCATACGCTGTGGTCAGCCCCCGCCACCATAGTGGACACCTGTGGCCCCCATCGTCCTCATCAACACCATCGCTTCCATCAATTGGGACAGAACGTCCTGTGATCATCCAATCACGGTCTGCAGCCGAGAAAGCCAGGAGCCAGGACTCGAACCTGGGACCTGGGGTTTCAAGGGTCCAGAGATTTTGTATGACAGCTGTGGTCACCAAAGAACTCCCTCCTCGAAAAAATACTGCCTCCTTCCTTGAGCGAGGCTCTCTATCTGGCGCCATGGAGCAAAAGGAAGAGACCCCGAAGGTCCCCTTTTATTTTTAGTCACCGACTCCACCGTTTTAAGATGGGCAGTGGATCAGGGAGGAGCAAGGCCTGGGGGGCAGGGAGAATGTTCAAGGCCATTGTGTTCCAACAGGTGCGGGAGGAAGGTGTCCAGGACCAGGAAGAAGGCAGTTGCTGCCTGGGGCCCAAGCACTTGCTGGCCTTCCTTGCCTCCAAATCTCCGCTCGGAGGTCAGCCCCAGCCAGAGACCTCTGCCAGCCACCCTGTCTGAGACAGCCCGCGGCTGTTAGCCTCCTGGTTTACTTCATCCTTTTCCCATAGCCAGGATCATTTTCAAAGCTCTTACCGCTGCCTGAAATTATATTTTGAAAGTATCCTTCAGCTTGTGTCTTCCCCACCAGACCGTAAGCTCCTGCACACAGTGGTCTTTGCCTAAACCTGGTGTTAGGAGGTGGTGAGCCAACAGATCGAGTGGGTTCCCTGGAATTTCCCACTTAATCCTCCAGTGACGCAGGGGTCCTAATAAAAGCTAACAATTGGGGTGGTTTCCTTGTGTGCCAGGCAGGCAGCGTTCTACGTGCTCTCTTAATCCCTCACGACAACCTTATTGACCGCCCATTTTCTAGATGAGAAAGCCAAAGCACAGAGAGGTGGAGAAACTTGCCTGAGGTCACACAGTAAGTGGTAGAGTCCGACTTGGGGCCGAGCCAGCCGGCCTCCAGCAGCCTTGCCCTTCACTACAACTGGATGTTCACTCCAGAAACATGAGGGGTTTGGCTCAATATGTCCTGGCAGCACTAGACCCCCACACTGCCCCCCTCTCTCAAACCCCCAAACACATGGCATTTGCCTTTGCTCTGTCACTTCCATCTGATTAGCCTATTGAGGATCTCCCCAGAAGAGTCCCCTAGGGATTTCTCCAAGGGAATTCTGATGGCAGGGGTGGGTGTCCGGGAAGGGAGAGTGACAGCCATAGTCTTGGGTGCGGTTTTATGGACACACTGACAGGACTTGACCTGTGTCTCTCAATCCTCTCTGGTCATTTCCCTCCTCTGCCTTTCTTTCCCCATCTCCAGACTCAGAATTCCCAAGTGACGGACCTGAAGCTTGCCTCCAGCAAGATCCCTCTGTTACCAAGAAGAAATTAAAGGTACCTTATAACCAGTAAGTTTGTGGTTGGGTATTGTATGGTTCTGTATCTTACTTTTGCTGGCAAGCTTAAGTTGGTGGTCATCTGACGATGCAACAGGGCTACACAGTGAGCTTAACTTGGCCACAATCTTGTCTACCTTGTTGTGCATCTGCTTCTGGTGTCTTCCTTTTTTGACTGTAAACTCCCTGCGAGCAGGGAAAGGGTCTTTCCTATCCATGTCCCCCAGTGCACCCCATGTTAAGAGCAAATTGCATTTCCTCTCTGATTTGGCATGCATTATCTACAGCCTGAAAACGAGCTCCTCTGGCCAAGCCCCCCTCCCTTGTCCCAAAGACCGTTGAGTGTCTGGGAAGCCCACCATCTCACCCCACTGCTGCTTCCCCCAACCCTCACCACCACGGGATGACCTCGCCTCCCTCCACCAACCTGCGGGTTTCTGCAAGATGATACTCCTCCTTGTTCATTGCCTGGTGACAAATATTGTTTTACAGCGATAGGCATCTCGTAAGACAATATTTGGAAAGTTATTATCTCAATGTCTCTGGTTGAGGACATGGAATGATATCACCCAAAGCCAGATCTGCTCTGTTGGCAGCCAGCAACTGGGGCGACTGGGGATAGGACCCATGAAGTATCTGGGGGCTCAATCTTCCGGTGATCTGCCATTGATTGGTCCCTACCCGGCTGATAAGGTCTAATCAGAATCTGAAGGGGAGGCCATGGCACTTAGCAATGAGGGGTGCGGGGATCCGGGGAGTGGGGAGAATTTGAGTGGGGAAGCAAGGGTAAGGAGATCCCCAGTGATTAATGAATTTCTTCAGAAGGCTGTCACTGTTTACCTGGCCTGCCACCAGCCTGGGGGAAGACATTTCTTCTAGTGACCAGGGCCATGCTTATTTATTTATTTATTTTTTGTCCAAAGCCAACAACTTTTCTGGACTCAAAGTCCAGAGAAGGTCCAGCAGTGGAGGTCTGAGACCTTTCCTTGTCCCTTCCCCCTGCCCTCCTGCCCCCCCCCCCCCCGCCCCCGAGCAAGAGCAGGGTGCCATCCCTTGTGACCTGCCTTGGGTGCCCACTGACAGCTGGCTCTGTCTAAATCGCACAGCTCGTAGAGTCAAAAGCAGGGTTTCTCAGGCTCTGCTCTACTGACATTTGGGGTGGATGATTCCTTATTGTGGGGGGCTGTCCTGTGCCCTCTGGGACATTGAGGCAGCATTCCTGGCCTCTAGTCCCTAGATGCTGGCAGCACCTTCCTTCCTCCCCACCTGTGAGAACCCAAAAGTGTTTCCAGGCATTGCCACATGAGCCCCGGGGTGGGGGACAAAAGCACCACCAGTTAAGAACGATTGCTCTAGAATGACAAAGCATCTTCGCTCCCACTGACCCCTCTGGACAGTGCAGAAAGTTCAGCAGCTATCTTAAATAGGGGCTAGTTTCCTGGTTTAAACAGTGTCCGCTGAGGTTCAGAGAGGGTGAATGAGCTTCTCTAGACCAAAGAGGAGCCAAGTGCAGAGGCCGGGCACTTGCAGTCTCGCCAGCTCGGCTTCAGCTCACCTGCTCCTGTGCCCCATCTCCTCACACATGTCCCCACTGTCAGCTTTACCCATGTGACACAAGGCCATCATGAAGCCATAAGCAGGAAGTGGAGCGGGGGAGAGTAGCAACCCAGGGAACCTTCTGGAAGCTCCTGCTGGTGTTCCAGTGATGAGGATTCATAAGCTGATTCTTCCAGAGCCTTGGTCTTTACTCTCACCATCCCTCTCAAAGAAAGGTCTACATCCAAGGAGAGGAAAAGGCTAGAAACTACCTGGCATCTCAGGGGCACTGATGGGTCAACCAAGAAATAGAACAGAAAATAAAAATCCGTCTTTTACTCTTAGAAATATTTGTTGTAACCAAGAATGCCCTGTAACCTGAATTGTCCAACTGAGGGAACTGGTAGATGACATCCTTGGCTATCACCTGCATTCTGTTGACTCTGGCTTTCTTCTGAGGATGCAGATCCCCAGGCCCCTGCAAAGCCTCCTCACCCAGATGTTTCTGGTAGTCGACAGAGGGAGTCTCACCTGTGCTCATGAATGAACTTGTCATTCCCACCTGGCACCACGAATCTGTCCGCCATTACTATGGCAGACCTCTTGGCTGTGTCCTTACTCATCATCCCAGGGGCATGGAGAAGAAGGGGAGTCAGGTCTACAGTGAGTTAGAGGTTGGCTGTTTGTCTTACTTGGGTGTGAATGCGTGTTCAAAGGACTGATTTCCAAAGTGGGTTCACGGAAACCCTTGGCGCTCCCGGAGGTTCCTCAGTGGTTACCATTAGGACCCAGAGTGTAGAGAGAGTGGGGAAGGCATGAGCCCTGGTCTCTGCCTCTCCTGCAACCAAAGCTCTGTTCTTTGTCCACAGTGTATGCTGATGTTCCCCCAAATGGGCCACCTGGGGACAGAATTCTCCTGCTTCAAGAAAGGTTGAAAGCCAGCGTCCTAAATGATCGGATGTGAATATAAGCATCATTTAAGGCAAGCATTTGAATTTAAAAAAATGATGAGATATTGGTCAGCTGTGGGAGGCTCTGAGCCTCGAGGGGTCCTGCAGTTCATTAAGTCCTATACCTTCAGAGGACAAGTTGCTTCGAGTCAGAAAGACCTGGTTCTAACCCCACGAACTTCTCCTTCCCCCAGGCAGTGTGAATAAACCCTACAGGTGTTTCAGGATTGCTTTTTCCCTCTTTTTTTTTCCTTCCTTCCTTCCTTCCTTCCTTCCTTCCTTCCTTCCTTCCTTCCTTCCTTCCTTCCTCCTTCCCTCCCTCCCTCCCTTTCATCCTCCCTCCTTCCCTTCCTTCCCTTCCTTCCTCCATCTCTCCTCCTTCCCTTTCCTTCCTTCCTTCCATCCTTTCTTCCCATGCTTTCTTCCTTCCTTCCTTCCTTCCTTCCTTCCTTCCTTCCTTCCTCCCTCCCTCCCTCCCTTCTTCCTTCCTTCCTCCCTTCCTTCCTTCCTCCCCCTCCCTCCCTCCCTCCCTCCCTCCCTCCCTCCCTTCCTTCCTTCCTTCCTTCCTTCCTTCCTTCCTTCCTTCCTCCCTTCTTTCCTTCCTTTCTTCCTTCTTTTTGAACAAGTTTGCTCTCTGGGTGGGTTTCTCTGCTTGCTTTCTCACAGCCTAATTATTACGTGAAAAAAATGGTGCCTCACACCTGAGGAAAAGGCTCTCTTACTCCAGTAACTAGGAATTCTCAATGGCAGTCACTGAGCAATTACACACTACGGTTTCTACTATATCCTCCAGTCTATTCTTTGACAAAACGCGTCCCTATTATTAGTCAGGCAATAATCAAATGCCTAAAATAGGCCTATAAAAGATCTCTGAACTGCAGGAATGGGTTGTCACCGGGAGTTATGACTACAGTTCGGGAGCAGGTTTCCAGAAAAATATGCAATGGCACACATGTGTTCTCTTTTTGCCAGGGAGAAGCTGCCTGGTGCAGCAAAGGAAAGAGCAGGGAGGGGAGCAGGGGTGGGAAACCACAGATCTATCACGTTGGAGTTCTTAACTCATGGCAAAGCTTCTCGGACCTAACACATTCTCCTGGGTCTTTTGTGCAACAAGGCAATTTGTTGGTGGCTGGTTGAACTCCTTGGCTCGGGAAACCACTTGAAGGAGTCAGGATTCTGCTCTATCAGACACTTTTAGACATGCAGACAGACCTACAGATTCATTCTTCTTTCGGCCTGTTCTAGGGGCATCCCGATGCACAACAGGGTCTCCCAAGTTTGGTCATTTGTGTGTGTGTGTGTGTGTGTGACATTCTCACAATTTTCTGTATGTTCACACACCTACTCTATTATATCACTGACTTGTCACTTTCCCTTAAAGAGACTTGTTCCAAACAACAAATAAAGCTTTTAATTCATTTATTGGAGGGGGCAATTTTGTAACATCACTGCAAATGGAAAATCTGTCTCTTTCCTCTTGGTTTTTTTCAACTGCAGTCAGAAAACTTGATTATCATGTTTCTAATGTTTAAAGCTTGGCCAAGATTTCAACTTTTTCTAAGCTCTGCACAGACCAAACAAGATATGGCTGGGCTCACTTTACAGATGGTCATGGGTCTGGGCCCAGTGCGTGTCCCCCACGGCCAGGCCTGGGCTGGCTCTTAACACCCTCGAGGTCTGTGGGGTGGGAGAATGTGAAGGCGAGCTGCACCAGACGGCTATTGGCCGGGCCGCCATCTGCTCTGGGGAAGCCCTTGTATTTCCTCCCTGGCCAAGCCCAGAAGGGAAACAGAGCCGTGGACTGAGTTTTCCAGCCCTGACCTGATTTCCAACCCAACATAGTCAGTATTTGCTCTGAATTCTCCAGTCGGCTCCTGCCACTTCCTCTTGGTGCCAGGGATCCTGATGGAGGACACACTGGGATGCCAGCATCTGGGGGCAGCCAGGGGGCACTTCCAGCTGGAAAAATCTGTATCCCTCCTCCCCCTGCACTGGTTTCCCCTCTCAGGGGTCCAGACACTGGAGGTCATAGTTTTGGGCTCCTGCGGATGATTTCGGTTTGCAAGGATTCTGTGGCCAAGTCTGCACAATGAGCCTTTCCATAGCGCATGGCAAAACTGCTGATGGGAGGAAAGGCAAAGCAGGCTGGAGGAATTGCCCTGCTTGCTCCCATTTCCCTGACCCTCCAGAGTAGGGCTTGCTTGCCATAGCAGGGCTTCCTCAGCTCTGCCTCGTCCAACCTCAGGAGGGCCAGGGCTTAGCTTAGAAAAGCCCCAAGGAGGTGGATGCCAGCTGGTTTCCTGCACATGAAAAGGCGCCTCCTTGAGGGCTCTGTAAGGTGCCTCCTGGTTTTAACTCTCTAGGATTTTGTTACCCAGATGTTCCTTGGGCTGTAAGAGGTTGGAGTGCCCCAGGGTGGGGGAGGGTGGTGTGACAGAGTTCCTGCCTCCCCACTCCAGCTCTGCCCAAGCCAGCATAGCCTCTTGGGAGTATGTGGAGGGCTCTTTGCCCCAGCTTGGGTTCAGAGGCCTGGTGCCAGGGAAAGAGAGGCAGGGCTGGCCCACTAAACCAAAGCCACAGATGGCAACAGGGCAGCAAGCAGTTGAAAGTAGGGGTTTGGGAATCAGGTGGCTGAACTTGGATCTCCAGTGGTGCTATAACCAGATTCCATGACTTTGGGCAAGTGATGGGATGGCTCTCTATTCTAGTTTTCTGTCCTGAAAATGGGGAATAATGAAGGACTTACCTCAGAGGGATGGCATGAACCAATCACAGGCATACAGTAAGCACTTAATAAATAGTAGCTGCAACTATTCAAACCCATTCAGCAAAGCAGCTTTGAAAGACTGATTTGGCTGCATTTATAAAGTCACCAAGTTGACTTGGACTTGGCTGATAACTTCACTGGAGCCAAGAATCTGTCCTGAGAAAATCATACTAACCATGAAAAATGCTTTATCTACAACGATGCTCATCAGAGCATCCTTTATGATAACGAAAAGCTGAAATAATAGAAATGTCCAACAATGGCGGGGGGTGGTTATCATTAAGAGTGATAATATATCTCTCGTTTATCCAGTGCCTTCTATACTACAGACACTAAACACACATGAGCTCATTCAATTGTCCTAACACTGTTACTCTCCCCATTTAAAAGATGAGGAGGCTGAGGACAGAGGGGGGATGTCCCCAGTTGGAGGTCACAGTGAGGTTTTTCATGACCCAGTCACAAGGCACAGATGAGTAGCTCATGGTGGCTCTTGAGGGTGGAGGAAGCTGGGGCATAGTTATCCACCCTGAGCACATTCTCCACAAGGGGCACCTTCCAGTAGTTATGAAGACTATGATGGAGGACATGACCGAACTTTCATGGTCAGAGCTGAACTTGGGAGGAGGAAGCCAAATGTTGGCATCTGTTTGGTGTGCTTGCCCTATCATCAACCGATGGTTTGGATGAACAGACCTCAACCAGGATACTGAAGACAGAGGTGTCTGTGGGTTTAAGGAGTCAGCAAGGGGTATGCTGAGCTCCCCCACCCCAGGAATTTGCCTTGTTATCACCCCTGGAACTAAAGAAGAGGAGAGAAAGTAGTGTTTCTGGAGCCCAGTAAAATCTAGAATTGGAGGAGGCGCCCACCTGGCTAGAGTTACCACAATGGGATTTAGCTCTAGCAGAGACACAGAAATGAAACATGGAGGTACTGGGGAGGAAACACCCCAACTTTTCTCTCTTCCTACCTTCTGATGTCCTGCCAATGCCTCCTATTGGCCAAACCTAGGCAGAAGCCAGAGGGCAGGGGAGTTCGGAGAATACAATCCACAAGGGTTAGCCTCCCAGGGCAGAGAGCAGAGAGAATATGACTGAAAGGAGAGCAAACAGAATAGTCAGCATTGGATAACATCAGAGCTGCCTTTCTGGATAATAAATGAAATAACCAGAGGACGTGGGAAGGTTAAAAGCACAAATGTGAAGGATTAATATTGAGCTTACAGAATGGAATTATATCATCATTGATTTCTTTCAATTCAACCAATGCAGTGCCTGTGCTGTGCAGATGTGCTCATGGGAATTGCGAACTCTTGGAAGGGAAGAGGGGACAAATCAATTGGCTGGAGATGGGGGGAAGCAGAGACAGTGATTAGCAGACTGGATTCTAACTGTAACTCACTGTGGGCCCATGGGAAAATCATCCCTTCCCTCTGATCTTCAGTTTTCTCATCTATAAAATGGTGAGAAGCCTCCCTGCCTAGCTGCCCTCTAAGATGAGTTGGGGATAAATGAACAGGTGAGGATACAGGTGCTTTGGGGAGTTAAAACTCAGCTTGTCATTACAAGGATGGCAAGACTCCCTGTTTCATCTGTGACTTCATGATGACCACGAAAGCAAAAGCTCCCCCTGACATCATTGTCCTCCTTCAGCTCCAAGATTCTTCCTGGGCTCTCCTTCGAACTTCTCTCCTATAGACTGAAGATGAGTAGTCTCACTGCCCTTGGGGTAACTAGGATATCTTGGCTGATTTTACCTTATGGTCCAGGATGTGAGAACAGTGACAATAGCCTCCTTGGGTTTTATTTTTAAAAAGTGGGCTAGGCAAGTGTGGGGGTGGATTGTATGGCCTCAAATCACTTCCAAATTTCTCCATTTTGGAATTTCTGTCTTCTATAAACACCAGTAACATTATTTATCTTTCTATCCAACCATCCAAACACCATTCATCCACTCATTAATCCATTTCTCATTCGTCTGTTCATCATCCATCCATCATCTATCCATTCATTCTTTATCCATTCATTCTTCATCCATCCATCCATCCATCCATCCATCCATCCATCCATCCATCCATCCATCCATCTACCCATCCATGCATTTACCCATGTAAGCATCAATATGTACCTACATATGCTCAGTCCTGTGCCAGGCTCCATGACTAGAGCATGGAGTCCTGCCCTCAGAAAGCTTCTCATCTAGCAACGGAGCTATGCAAAACTCAGGAGTCAAAAGCAACTATAAGGCAGTACGAAAGTAACTGAGTAGTAAGTGGTCTAGACAGGGAAGTTTTAAACAGTAGTGAGACACTACAGACTGCCAGGGAAGAGGTGGACTTCCCAGGGAACTGGGATCTGGCCAGAGCCTTGGAGAAGAGAAGTTTCAACCTGATCCTGAGCTCCTGAGGTCAGGTACTTTGCATGGACCGCCGTTTCCCATTCTAGCTTGGGCCTGAGCATAATCTGAGAAACCTCTGTGGAGAGCATGTTCCTGGATCAAACTCGGCTCCCTCTCTAGCAAGGAATTCTGCTCAAATCTTTCCTTGGGCTGGAAATCCAGCCTCTGCCCCACTGACCAGCCCCAAGACAGCCAACATCTTTTAAGCTCTCTTTGGAAACAAAGAGTGGGAGATGGGGGCTAGAAGGTACAGGACAAGAATCTGGCTCAGGCCACTTCATCATTAGTACTTACAAAATAATTGCTCCTTGAAAAGTGCCAGCCTGGAAGCACACTCAAGGAGTAGCCTCACACGTTGAGGGCTGACCCTCTCTCTGCCCGGCAAATGTGCTTTCTGCTTTCCTGGCTGGGCCATAAATAACCCGGCCACCTCTAATTTGGCCTCCAATACCCTGACCAGCCGTGATTTATTCACAGACCAAAACAGGCATCTCTAATTTGCTAACCAATCGCTGCAATTCTGGCCTCGCCAACCAATAATTCTGCCATCTCTAATTTGCCAATAAATAATTCTGCAGACTCAAATTTACTAACCAATAATGTGACCAATTTGCTGACCAATGGTTGTGTCAAGGCATAATGGTGCCCCTAGCAGATGGTAATTTGCTAAGCAATATTCGGACCTTTCCCCCTTCAGCAATAAAGAACCTTCGCGATCTTTGAATTCCAAATACATTACTTTGCTCAGAAGGATGCTGCAGGCTGCTGGGTTGCAAAGGGACCCTCCCCAAAGCTTGTACTTACTTATATATTCTCTCTTGAGCTCCTGGAATTATAGTTAGTATTTCAGAATGTGAGAGATGTCCCAGCTTGCTCATTTTACAGATGGAGAGATGGAGAACCAGAGTAAGACAGTGACTTATCCAAGGTCACATAGCAAGGTAGTAGCAGAGCTGAGAGTGGAACATAGGTCTCCGGGCTGCCAACCTAGTGCCCAAGCTACACCATCCTGGTAAGTTGACTTCCTTCCTCAGAGTATTTGTGCCAAGGAGCAGGTTAACTCTGGCTGGGCTGGCTGCCAGGGGACCTTGGTTTGGCTTCAGCCAAGTTCCCCTGGTGCCAGGAGGGAGAAGGATGACCTTGCTGACCCTACCACCTCGGGGCCCTGAGAGCTAGACAGAAAAAAAGGTTTTGCTATGCCACACAGAGGACTTGGCCCAATTTCAGCCCCAGGAAATGCTGGCTCTCAGCAGAAACCAAGAGCCAAATCCCACATTCTCTAAAGGAGCTGGAACCCACATTTCCCAGAATGAGTAAGAATAAGAGTTCAGCAAAGTAGAGCAGGGACCCCTCCCTCTATCACGTTCCAGGCACCCAGGCATGGTGGCCCCATGGAATGCAGGAGAAGCCTCAGCACAGAAAGATCCAGCTACATCTGGGGCTGAGGGGAGCCACTTAGAGGAGCATCCATTTCACACCCTCCCCATGTCGGAGGAGTCTAAGCTGGACCTTCCCATATCTTTTGGCAACTAGGAAAGATCACACTTAATTTGCCTCTGCTCCTTCATCCGAAAAGGTGTATTTGGCTCATTTTTATGCTTAGGCTTTTTCTAGAAATTAAAGCAAATTCAAACCAAAGTGCTTTGAGAATTCAAGGAAGAATTCCTGGAGATACCAGAACATGCCTGGGGCCCCTCATTGGAAGTCATCCAATCAGCCTCGTGTGATTTCGTCTTGAGAGGGTGGTGGGTGAAGGAAGTGGCTGGTACTGATCTCCATTGGGAGATGAAGGCTTCTCTCGCAAGGAGGCAATTCCAGTGCCCCCAGTCCTCCTCCAATACGTCACCAAATATGGGTCATTGAGGAGAATGGACCCAGGTAGAAGCAAGAGATGAAGAAAAGTGGTAGAGAGGGGAAGAAGGATGAGGCTCAGGGTCACACAGAATCTCCCGGTGATGCAGGACCATCTTTGGACTGATTGCATTTTGCTTTCTTGGTAATGGGGACCACTCCCCTCCATCTCCTCAAAAACCAGAGAAAAAGAAAATGGACAAACTGGAAGCAACCAGGCTCTGGTTAGACTCAAGGGAAAGCTGAGGGTAGATCAGTAGATTCTAGTATATTTTAGAAAGGATGACACAGTAAGTTATATTCATGGCATGTATCCAATTCCTGTCTTTCTGGGGTGAACTCTGAAAGCCGAAGAGCCGATTTGGATTTTGTCCTGGTCTAGCCACAGATCTCAGCTCAGACTTCACCTCTTCTGGGCAGAGTGGGTCGTATGGCCACTCTGATTCTCCTGATTTGGGCATTTATTCCCCTTTGACGCTTCTGTTAGCTCATTGACTCCTTCCCCAATGCAGTGGGAGCCCTGAGGCCAGGACCTGTGACCTGTTCACTGCCTTGTCCATTGTTGCCTCTCTAGGACCCAGCACGTGTGCTCCCAGGGTCAGAGCATTTGCTGAATGGTTGGATGGTGAATGATCTCTGTCAGGCTTGGAATCTCAGTTTAGGAAATTCTCTAACCAGAGGTTCTCCCCAAAGCAAAGCCTAACACAAAGACTTATATTCAAGGAGTTCATTAAGGAAAGACGCAAGGATGCAGGCATGTGGGACAGAAGGTGAGAAACAGGGAAGGTCGGAAGGCCAGTGCAAGGATGCTGTATGGTGTTGGGCATCAATAGGGATGACTGAACTTGATCTCCTGGGACCTTGTGGGGAGCCGTAGGACATGCAGAGCAACACTGCTACCTGGAGGAAGAGGAGGGAGGCAATGATCCATCAGTTTCTATCCCCCGTGGTCAAGGGCACTCAAGGGGTGTGCATGTATGAATCCTGGCATTCCATGAGACAGTGTTAGAGGAGCGTCGGCAGGAAGTGAGACCCACAAGGCATGGGTCAAGGGGAGGTGCGTGAAGCTGCACCTCTGTGAAGCTTTGCAACCTGCAGAGAATCAGTGGCTGCAGTAGTGGCTGGTGTGGGAGGTGAGGCTGAGTGGTTTTGAAGTGGCACACAAGAGTTGTCTGATACACAGAGATTCCCCTTTCTTTGTTTTAAGATTTATTTATTATTTGAGAGAGAGAGCACGCACAGTGGTAGTGTGGGTGGGGAGAGGGAGAGAAAGAATCCCAAGCAGACTCTGCCCTGAGTGCAGAGCCTGATGTGGGGCTCGATCTCACCACCCCAAGATCATGACCTGAGCCGAAATCAAGAATCAGAAGCTCAACTGACGAATGAGCCACCCAGGCTCCCTCAGATGTTCCCCTTTCTAACAAAGGAGTGGATGGAGAGCCCCCTCAGATCCGGAAAAGAAGGTGGAAGTGGCCTTCCAACAGCTTCCTGTAGGGCCAGGTTCTGGGTGTGGGGCAGGGATTTCCCCTGTATGCAGGACAGGTGGTAACTATGTTTATGTTTGCCATCTGGCAGGTATGAGGATCACAGCTAGAGTCACCATCCCGGCCAGACTCCCACCTTACCCTCACTTCTCAGGAACACATCCTGCCCCATGATACTTCCCCATCACTGCCCCCCTCCACCCGCCCACTTCTGGCCCGCCTGCCCTGACTGTCAGCCACTGGGTCCTTGGCATGAGACTGCCTTCCATCCTGCTTACTCCAACCCCACTCAGGGAAACCAGCTGGAGAAATAGAGTTCAGAGTCCTAAGTGTGTACAGAGTCAGGATCATTTTGCTCTTTCACCTACCTATGTCACCTGTTGGCTCAGACTGTGGGGAGCAAGCTCCTCTCTGGTACCTCTATCCTGTGGGGCCATCTTTCTAACCACCCTTACTCAGCATGACTCCCTTGCCACACTGGGGCTAAGCTAGTGGTTCTCAAAGTCCTGGAGCTGCAGCTGTAGCATCACTTGGGAATGTGGTAGAAATGCAGATTCTCAGACTCAGGGGGCGGGGCCAAGCAGTCTTGACCTTGACAAGCCCTCCAGGTGATTCTGAAGCACGCCACTGGCCTAATGAATGGTGTCCTGTGGTTATTGCTCGGTGTGTACGTTCATGGCAGTCCTTGTCCTCGCCCTCCAAGTTGGAGTGGAAGTCCCGTCCAGCAGAAGGATGGGTGGACATTCAAAAGTGTGGTCAGCTTAGGAAACCGCTTTGAAGTTCACCCAGGTCTTTGCAATGATAAGACTGTGGCCTCCAGGTCGTCCTCCACCCACACCATTCCACCCCGCTTCCCTGGGGAGAGTGAGTTGTAATACAAAGATAAAATTAAGAATAATTGAAAAAAATAATAATAGTTATCATTCTTACTGGATGCTCAGTCTGTGTTAAGTACCTGCTCTCATTTTATTCACAACCCTGTGCCATAAGTCCTGTTGTTATGCCCTTTGTAAAGATCAGAAAGCAAAGGTACACGTTCCCACAAATAGCAGGAGCTTTGCCACTGGGTTGAACCCAGATCTGTCTGGTTGCACTGACGACTCTCCACATCACAAATTCTGCTTCCTGGAAGGTGTTAGCCACATTTCAGACACACACACACACATATAATATATTTATTGTATTTGTGGTTGAACTGCACTCATATTTGTATCCATTTATTTTTTAAAATTAGGGAAGAAGATTTCAAGGCCAAAACTCAGCTGAACAGCAGAGAGAGGGACTGGTACTATAATCCCATGAAAGGTGAAGGGACCTGGCTTCCAAGCTCACTGTTAGCGTGTCTCTGTCAGTGATGTGGTTGTAGAGCCACAAAACGGTGGAAAAGAAGAAGCAAGGAATAAGCAGGAGTGCAGAGGGTGTGACTAGCGGTAGGGGTATGTTGGGAGAGAGGCTTGGGCTGGGACAGGGAAGTTTGAAAACCAGCTCCCAGATGAAAACCAGGGGCCACACGCGTGGATGCCGTGGGGCAACATGGGTGAAGACTGGGAGGCTGGGCTCAGAGCAGCAGGGAGTGACCCTCCGCGGTGACCCGCAGAGCACAAGCCTCGTCCACAGGGGCAGATGCTAACCCGCTCCCGCCCATGGTTGCCATGTGGGAACGTGGGCCGCACTAGATCGTCCCATTCCTAAGGAGAAGGTGGAAATCAGATTTTTCAGCAAACTCTCCTGCTTTTTAAATGTAATCAATGGATTAAAAAAATGCATATTATACAGGCCAAAACAAAACATGTCAGGAGCTGTATTTAGCTCTCGGTTGCTCTGTTCTTGACCACTGCAGAAAAGAACAGGCCCGAGAAGTCTCTAATTCAGCCATCACACCTGGTCGGCAAGTGGAACCATTTCTGGACCACAGGGGACCTTGGCCTTGCTACAAGTGTGAAATTTATTACTTGGTGTTTGGGGTTTACCAGTTGTCTCTCTGTCTCCTGCCCAACTACAGTATTAAGTTCCCTGGAACAGACTTTTTTTTTCTCTTTTTGTTCAGAGATGCATCCCAAGCACCTAGGAAAGTGTCTAGAGCATAGTAGGTGCACAATGAGGATGTGTGCATGAATGCATGATAGCAGAGAGCCAGTCGAGCCTGCCAGGCAAGCCCTTCTGCGCTTACTGCTTCCCTGGGGCATTTCATAAACAGCTCAGAATAAATGGGCCAAGCAACCCTAGGCTTCCCTCTCTTTCCTCTTAGAGAGGGTGTGCTATGGTTGGTCGGGGGTGGGGACAGAAACCCCCAAGGTCCCCAAACACTAGGCTGGGGGTTGAACAAAGCAGATCCAACAGAGGGTAAGGAGGAGAGAGACAGATGAGCAGAGGAGAGAAAAGAGAGAAAGAAAAATTGTCCCATGCCAACAATGGTCAAAATGCGTTATTAGGATGTCCAGGAAATTATAGCTTATGTCCATTAGTTCTTTCAGGGTTAATATTGATGCAGATATTATTTCTATCCACGGCCCCATTTATTTGAAATATTATGACTGGGAGTAGCTGCCGCCGTGAATCAAATCAATTGATGGAGTAGTTAGCTGTGCCACCAGGGCAGCCTGCCCACCCCCTCCCCCCGCCACGAGCATGAAATATTATGGAGATGGTTCCTTAAAGTGAGCACTTTATCATCATTTGTCTGCAGGCCCCCGCTAGGACCGCCTCGCCCGGCTTACCGTTGGGCGCACGGAGCTGTCATAACTCAATCAGGCGGCTAACGCGGCTCCTCCAGCCCACGGCGCTACTGGGCGGCCCACCGACAGCCCCCCACCCCGGTCCGGCAGGGCCTGCTGCTGGCCACGTGCAGGCCGGAGGTATTTTTGGAGGTGGAAACGGGAGGCCTGTTTCCTTGTGCCACTTACATTCTCCAAACACAATCTGTCATTTCCCGCCAGCCTTTTGGTCAGGCTGTTTTCTCAGCCTGGGGTCCCCTCTCCCCCGGCTCTGGTTGTCAAGAGGCAATGCTTTGTAGGGGTGCCTGGCTGGCTCCATCGGTGGAACGTGCAACTCCTGATCTCGGGGTCGTGAGTTCGAGCCCCACGTTGGGTGGAGAGATGACTTAGAAATAAAATCTTTAAAAAGAGCAAAAAAAAAAAAAAAAAAAAAAAGATGCTGTGCTTTTTAGACACAGGATTTGAGAGCTCTGGGCATGGTCCTGTACAGGGAGGGGACACATCGGATCCCTTGTTCCTCCCTATTGTCCCCAAGGGCAGCATTGTTTAGTTGGCACCGTATATCAACAAGAAAATAATAACTAGTTGAGTAAGTCCCAGTAGGGCTCCGATAATCTACGCAGTGCTTTCTGCTAGTGGATGACAAACTTTTTCTGGAAAAAAAAAAAGCCTTCGTGGGCTGCAGGTGTCTGTTACAACTACTCCATCATGGGAAGGCAGCCACGGGCCATGAGGGAAGGAATGGGCTTGGCTGGATTTGGTCCTCAGACGTCCGTTCACTCTCGCTCTTCTATGCTATGATCTCACTTACTCTCCTTCCTAGACCTTTGCTCAAATGTCACCTCCTCAGTGAGGCCTTCCATGACTAATTTAAAATGAAACTAGGGGCGCCTGGGTGGCTCAGTTGGTTAAGCGACTGCCTTCGGCTCAGTTCATGATCCTGGAGTCCCGGGATCGAGTCCCGCATTGGGCTCCCTGCTCGGCAGGGAGTCTGCTTCTCCCTCTGACCCTTCTCCCTCTCGTGCTCTCTGTCTCTCATTCTCTCTCTCTCAAATAAATAAATAAAATCTTAAAAAAAAAATAAAAAAAATAAAATGAAACTAAACCCGAGGCATTCCTCAGCCCGATTTCTTGCTTTATTTTTTTTCCCCCGGAACTCATATCATATATTTTTAAATGTGTTTTTGCTTCAGTATGTTGCCCATCATAACGCTGCCCCTGCCACTATACAAACACACGCACGCACACACGCACGCCTGCCACTAGAACGTAGCTCCATAAGGACAAGGACGTCGCCTGCATTTCTGGTGTCTAGCACGGTGCCTGGCACATGCTAGGAATGAAGGGTCCTGTGAGGTCAGTGCCATGAATATCCCCATTTCTCAGATGAGGAAACTGAGGAGCAGAAAGCCATAGGAATTGTCCAAAGTCATCCAGCTGCAGAGTGCTCTTGAGCTCATACTTGAGTCCTCCCCAAAGTTTTATTTATTTATTGTTTTTACTATATGAATTTATCAAAAAAAAAAACAAAACCCTTTTCATAAACCGATAAGAGTAGGAGGTCCTGTGCAGGTAAAGATGCTGGCTCAGGGAAGTAAGTTATCTCAGCGGTTAGGGAGTTAGCAAGTGGCGAGATTGCGATTCGAACTCTGTTCCTCGAAGTTCCTTTGATGCCTGGCCGGGAGGTGCGCAGTCCTGGGCTTGCCCCTTGCCAGATTTTGACTGACCTGTGTAAGCAGGATAAAATCAGAGTCTCTGTGGTCACACCTGGCGACCATAAGGGCTCGGGGCTGGATGCTGAGGGTGTTACCAAAGAGTCCCCTACTGGTCCTTCTCCCACCCTCCTGCTGCCGGGACTGTCTTCCACTTTGCCCCCCACACCAGCAGAGTCTCACCACCCCGCTTCTGCCCACATTCCCCTCCACCTGGAGCACCTCTTCTGTTCAGATTTGTTGCTTCCTTGAATGGAGGCTGGAACAAATACAACTTTTTAGCAGGTGTTACCTGGTAGTAAGAGGTGGTAAGAAGCGAAGCTTGAAGCCTTCCTTCTCTGAGGCCTCCTCTAGAAAGAGAGACGAGAGAAGACCCATTTGGGTCTTCAAGATCCCTCCGTCCTGTCCTGTCCTGTCCTACCACACCCTGTGGGGAGCCTGAGGGTACCTGAGGACGTATGATGGCCTCCAGCCACCATCCCTACCTGAAGACAACAGAGTTTGAAGTTCCCTTTGCAGATAATCCAAAATTCTACCCATGCAACCCTAAGAAGCTTAGAGACTGTGATGATTAATTTTCTGTGTCAACTTGGCGAGGCCACGATACCCAGTGTTTGGTCAAACTCCAACTCTTCCCTGGGTGTCTAGCCTGCCAGCCAGCCTGCCCTGCAGATTTCAGACTCGCCCGTCCCCACAGTTGTGTGAGCCAATTCCATAAAACAAATCTCTCTCTCCCTCTCTGTCTATGTGTGTGTGTGTCTATCTATATATGTCCTTTTGGCTCTGTTTCTCTGGAGAACCCTGGCCAATACTAACACTCAAGTCTGAGTCTTCATTTGACAGAGAGGGGAAACCGAGGCACAGGAGGGCAAGTACCCTATCCAACAACGTCACACAGCAAGTAAATAACTGAGCCTGGGTCATGCACAAAGCTAGGCCAAAACTCTTGCCCTGTGGTGAGGGGCCAGGGTCTTCCCTGCACATTTGCAGGCCTTTCGGTCAGCCGGAGGGCAGAGATCACAAGTGTTCTGAGGAAAATCACCTCCTCAGCAGAGGTGGGTGGGCGGGAAATTAGAATCAAAAATTCAGTGTGAAAATACAGAAATCGAGTTGTGGAGCCAATTTTCCATCACACTTAGCAACTCCATTTGATGTGATAGTTTGCTAATAAAACATGAGCATTACGGTAACATAATATTTTAAGTATCCATTAACTAATACGTAAATATAATGGAACCTTATGGAAATATACTTAAGCTGTCACCAACACCCCTAATGTAATATGCATGATTTCCAAGGCTATTTATAACTCCTTGGGTTCACTCTCTCACCAGTGACTTCATTGGCTCAATTAAAAGAGGATCTTGTTTTCTCTCCCAGCCCCTGTGTCAATGCGCTCACCCCTTTGGCCCCTTTCCCTGATGTACCGCGTGGGCCTGGCCAACACCCATTCCCCTCACAAGCTCTGGTCGCATGCCTGCCGTGGTCGGGACACAGCCTGTGGGCACGGAGCCGAGAATCTGGCAGGCACATGCCACGTGGGGGACAATCTTGGTCAAAGAGGAATGGCTGGGGTCTGAGAAGGCAAAGCAGGGAGGGCTCCTTGGGGGAGGTGACGCCTGGGCTGAGGAGTGGAGGACAAGGCGGAATTGGGATGTGGTGGAGCAGGGCAAGGGGAGGGACCTGAGGAGCGTGGTGAGGGGTCAGCAAGTGCCGGGCCCAGGCATGAAGATTAGGGAATGTTCCTTCTGGGTGCTGAAGGGAGCCCAGATGCTGATAGCAGAGACCCCGAGGGGCAGACGGTGGGAGACAAGAGGGGCCAGGAGGAGAGTCCCCTGAAAAGGGCCGGAGCAGACACCAAGGCCGTGCAAGTGCTCGGCCCCACCAACACTCGGACCCACCTGAGCAGTAAGTTCTCTGTTCTTCCACATGAGCTGGTGCCCGACAATTCAGTCCAGTTCTGACACCACCCCAAGGGAGCACCAGACTCCACAGGTTAAGGGCTCGGTCCCACAGGACTGTCCCCATTTCAGATGCCAGTCAAACGGATGGGGTCCCCAGGGTACCCCACTTCTCCTGACTTGGCCACAGAACCTCGGGGGTTCTCACAACTCTCTCCTCAGGTTTGACAATTTGCTAGAATGGCTCACGGGCCTCGGGGAAATACTTCCCTTACAATGACTGGTTTGTTTTGGAGGCTATAACTCAGGAAGAGCGAGACGGAAGAGAGGTCTAGGGTAAGGGATGGGGGTGCTGGCCACACAGTTGCCATGACCTCTCCAGGCACACCATCCTCCCAGCACCTCCCTCTGTTCACCAACCCAGAAGCTCTCCAAGTCTTGGTCAAGAGCTTTTCTAGAGCTAAATCTCTGGAGGCCAGTAGGTGGGGCTGAAAGCTCCAGCCCTCCAAACCCTTGGCCGTTCTGATGATCGGCCCCATCCCGAGACTGTCAAGGGGTTCCACCCCAAGTCGCCTCATTAGTGTAAACTCAAGTTTGCAGAAGGGGGGCCTTATGAACAACAAAAGACACTCCTGTCACTCAGGAAATTCCAAGGCTTTGAGGAGCTCTGTGCCAGGAATCAGAGACAAAGACCAAATACATCTGTGGCTCATACCACAAACGGACTTACTTTCCACCGTCAGTAGTGGTCTAAACCTGGAGGAGAGGAAAAGATATCAGGTAATGCCCACAACCAACTCCATGTGTGGGTTTGGGTCCTGAGATGTGTTTGAAAGGATTCCCAACCCCTAGTCTCCACTCACACAGCTGATGCCATCTTGGTCACCCCCTCTCTGGGCCTTGGTGTCTTCATCTGTGAGCCTGGAGTTGGGGTAGAGCTGTAAGAGCCTTCCACCTCAGACCCTCCAGAAAGGCTTTGGTGAGCCCTGTCCCTGCCCACACAGCCACCATACTCAGCAACTCATGATTGTATTGAGAGGAGACGTGGGTGCTAACTTCTAGTAGATCTCCCACAAAGCACATAGCAGAAATCCCTGCCAGAACCATCTCTGCCTCAAGCTGAGTGCTGCCTCTTCCATCTGTCTCACACATGGGGGTTTTGGAGCTCTTAGTTTGGGTTTCCCCTTAAGCAAACCCGAAGACAGGGATTTGAGAACAAGTGCTTTATTTAGGAAGCGAGAAGCAAATGTAGGGTGCATTATTTCGCTAGTGGCCAAGGTGGGCAACCAGAGGATAATCCCCCTGGGGTCTCCAGAAAATGAGACAAAACTCTGCCATAGAGTTATCCTACAGAAGGGTGGGAAAGCTGGGACGTTGCGGGCCAAATCCTGTCAGTCACTGGTGGAAGGTAGCTCCCAAAGCGTGCTAATGCCCTATGGTGTGTCTAGCCTGACATGCACACAGCCAGAGTGGCCTTCCCAAGTGTTAAAGAACAGCTCGAAGCAAAACAATTCAGACACTGGCAGTTGGGAGTTGGTCGGGGCAAGAAGAAATGGTAAGGCCCGCAGGATAATCTTTTTGCTTTGTGGACAGGTTGTTCATCTTGGATTGGAATCCGAGATTATGATAAACCCTGAGATTGATGGGGCTGTTTATTACTGCAGCATGACCTGATTTATCCTGACTGATACAGGTAGATGAAAAGAATGCAGATTTTTAAAATAAAAACCATTTAGTAAGCAATAGCAGAGAACACATAGATATGACAAAAAGTGGCATTTGCGGAGCAAGCAATATTTTGCGCTAAGAGATTGGTAAGTTTACTGGGAGGGCATTTATTTAAAAAGTAGAGGGACCACTTGGTTTGTCGATTACATCTGGAAGTAAGATACGGAAGATAAGCCTCAGTCAACCTTCTTAACCCACGGGACACACACTCTGGGCTTGTGGGACACTGCTCGTGAAGCTGATTACAATGGACTTGACCACCAGGACTCCTGGCTTCCCTGTAAGAGCCACATTCTAGGGTCTTGGGAGGATTAAATGAGGTATGATAGGTAAAGCATGGGCGTCTGCCATACTACATGTCATCACCGTGGGACACGCTGCTGTGCTACGGACCACTGAAAAAGAAAAATATCTGGTTAAACTCTGATGCAGTATCTTCACAATAATATGAGGCAACAATTAGTCAGACCAGCCTTTTGATCCTTTCACATTTGTTTAATGCACTCCCAGGTATTTGGCAACTTCTCCCGCCTTCCGTTCATTCTTGGCAGAGGCTAGACAATTCTTTCAAATGTATCTCAGTACATTTGATGAAGCCACACGGCTTCATCTCCTTGGGATATCTTCCTGTCTTAGGTTCCATAATGCACTTTGTGGTGGCTTTGCAAGAAGATAATGCGTTGCGGTCACTCCAACAATAAGCGTTTGCCTTGCTAATCCCAGCTGTGTGTCCGCCGTTCTTATCTGCGCCTTTCTGCACACACAGGAACTTTTCATTTCATTGCTGAATCATAGTCTGATCTTTTTGAAGATGCGGAAAATGGCAATTACACTCAGCGCGGGTAGCACAACAATGCAGAGCCCTCCACTGAAGTGACAACAATGGGGACAGCTATGACCATGCTCGCCAGGCAATGACAACTGCATCACGACAGCTACTTGGCCGATGGTTTGAGACATCATCATTTGTGAGATAGGGCTCAATTTCAGCATGTGAAAATGGGGAAAAAAAAAAAAGCCATCTTAGAATTGATGAATAGGGTGGTTAGTGTTGATAATGGGGTAGCTGCTCATCTCAGTTAGGGGATTATCACTATTTTTATGGCACACGTGGGGGGGTGCATAGTGTGGCTGCAGGGCGGGACACAGGGCCATAGAAGGGGTGGGTGATGGCAGGTGTTTGGAGAGTAGTGGTTCTCAACTAGGGGAAAGGCCACTGATCTCCTCGGCCCCTGCTTCTGCAGGCATGGCAGACTGCACCCCTTTCAAGCCAACCAGGGTGGATTGAGCCCCTACTCCGTGCAAGGTACCATGTGAGAGAAGGCCAGGAGGCTACACGACTAAACATGATGTCACTACTGTCCTCCTGGGCCCACAGGCAACAGGGGGAGACAGACACACCAACAACCATGGGGCCAGTGGACAGCAGTTAGTATTAACACCACCAGGAACTCAGGCAAGGGATTGGGGATTCCCCCATGGTTCCACCTGGGAAGGCTTCCTGGAGGAGGGAGAATGTGACCTGCGCTTCTGATAGGGAGGACTGAAGTGAAAGATGCAGAGGGAAGGGGGTGCTGTGCAGTGGCAGCAGGTTGAGCTGAGTTACAGCAGGTATGAGCTGGGGACCACAAGCTGGTCTTCATGACCTTAACCACCTGTGGGAAAGCTCTAGAACTCGGTCCAGACCCAAGCCCGTGAGCTAGCCTAGGCTCCGGCTCCTTGTCGAGCTGCGCATGTCCATAGACGCAGAGGCAGACCCACGGGTGGGTGCTCGCACACGCACGCACAGGCGCTCGCACCTGCATGAATGTGTACATGGAGAGGTACACCAGTGTACTCACACGCGTGCTTCTGCTACTGCTCTCTTGAGCATCATGCACGAGTATACGCCCAGGGACGTGCATATGCACGCATGTGCGTGCATACAGACGCACACTCACACACAGCCTCCTGCCACTGCTCTTTGGAGTGACCACAGACACGTACACGAGCAGGTATGCGTGTATGGACAGGGGTACCCGTGGGCCCTACAGGTAGACACACACATGCCCTCTGTATCGATTTTTTGCAAAAATAGAAGCAATGTGGGGCACCTGGGTGGCTCCGTCAGTTAAACATCCGCCTTCAGCTCAGGTCATGATTCCAGGTTCCTGGGATCGAGCCCCTGTCGGGCTCCCTGCTCACCGGGGGGGTCTGCTTCTCCCTCTCCCTCTGCCCCTCCCTCTGCTCATGCACTCTCTCTCAAATAAATAAATAAAACCTTTAAAAAAAATAGAAGCAATGAGTCCCCTTCCTGCATCCGTATGTTTACTAACCTCTCTCCCAAGACACTGACGCTGGGCTTAACCATGTGACTTGATTTGACCAATGGGAAAGTATCAAAAATAATGTAAGCAGAGATCGAAAAGTGTTTGCATATGAAGGTTGTCTTGCTGTACTTGCAGCCTGAGGCTATGGTGTGAGCCAACCTTTGCTAGCTTGCTGGAGGGTGAGAGACCATGTCACCAAGTCATCCCCTGACATTGAGTCAACGGCCACCACCAGACATGCCATGCCACTCTAGACCACCCCTCAGCAGAGCCACCAGCTGCCGCAGACACAGGAACAGGTTCTGAAGAAACTCCCAGCCAACCCACAAAATTATGAGAAATTTAAATTATAAATGTTTCTTGCTTTAAGCTGCTAAGTTGAGGGATGACTTGTTACCCAGCACAAGCTAACTGTTGTGAGTGGGAGCTCACAGGAGCACCATGCGCATACCCATGCATCAGCTGTACTTATTTGTACACAAAAGCACAGAAAAGCATATACTTTGGTAATCACACACGTGGGCACACACATATGCATGCATAAACAACACACATACATGAGTATGCCTACAATACATGATGCAGAACATGGCACATGTATCTGTAAACCTCCATGCTGGCTCACTTGGACAAATACTTCCTAGGTCGAGACTGACCACACTCTATGGACAAGTGAGTGGCCATGGCTTCCTGGAACCCAGTTGCCAGAGGGAAAGCAATGATCCTGGGAAGAGGTATCATCCAGCCCAGCCAGGACCCTCAGACACACAGGCCCTACTGCTGAGCAGGGAGTAGGGGCATTCTTGGGTCTGCAAGCCCCCGGACCACTTGAAAGGTTGGATGCAAACCTCAAAGCCTTCTCTGTGACCTTTTGAGCCATTCCCATTTGGTTTTCCTCCCATTTCTGGTTGTTAAGCTGTGGACTTGCAGTGCATGGTGATGCTATTAGAGGTCATTTCGTCCACTCTACGTTGCTCTTTCATATGACTCAGCACCGCTCCTACTCCAGAGTCCAGAGGGTCAGGTAGGCAGGCTACGCTGCTTGAGGAATGGGTGTCAGCCGAGTGTCTGTCATGGGGACAGGAGCACTTGGGGTGGGCAGGTGGTGACCCAGGCCACTTGCTCCCTCCAGTGTCCCTCCTTTCTGTGTATCTCCTGGTAGACACTCACAAACAGGGGTTAAAGCAGACAGGGGCTCTGATTGAGTGGCAGTTCCTCCAATGGCCTTTCTGTCCTCAGAGGACACCTGTTTGCCCCTCTCCTTTGAAATGTTCTCTGACACCTCCTTGCACTGCATGCACTTCAACTTTCTTTGTGTCTTCTGTGTCTTCTACCTCTCCCAGACCATCCACTTGTCCCTCTCTAAGCCCTGTGCCATCCCCCTGGTCTGGACCACTGCCAATACCTGCCTGGGTAATCACAATCCCAGCTGGTCCCTTATACTGGTCATGACCCCTCCAATCCATTCTTCATCCTGTTGTTGGGAACTTTCTAAAATGCAAAGCTGGCCTCTGGGTCAAAGGTCCATTGTGACTCAAGGATGAAGCCAACCCCCTGAATAATATCCATGAGGCCCTTAGTGATTGAGTCCTGAGTATCTCTCCATCTGCTCTCTCTCTGCTCGGCCCCGGCTATCTTCCCTGGGGGAAGCACTGGGACTGTGTGCAGTCCGTCTGCATCCTCATTCACCTGTGGGTCTTTGTGCCTGCTGTCCCCATGGCCTGGCCCTTCCCCCACTTTCCACACTCCATTCCATTCGTATACCCGATTGTTCCTAACTCAACTTAGGCGCCACCTCTCCTCAAGGCTTTCCTGAATTCCAAGGTCCTGTGGGTTCAGCAGCCCCTACACTATGCCCAGTACTTATCAAATTGTGTGATGATGACTTATTATTTGCACACCCATGTGTCTTGATCACCATTTTGTCCCGAAGCACTTACCTAGCACACAGTAGGCCTTGAGTAAATGTTTGAGTAAGGAGGGAAGGGAGGGAAGGGTGAGAGGAAAGAAGCTCAGGGGAGAGTGGAGACTGTGTGTTCTTGCCCCAGCATGGTGCTGAGGTTGGTGGACTGACCTCATTTTCATTCCCCTGATAGGAAGACGATGCATACAGCTCTTGTCCTCTGAGCTGCTTCTCCTTCTTGGCTCCCCCACTCTCTGCTCACTTTGCTAAGATGACAACTTTCCTGGCACCTGCCTGGTCCAGCCCCAAACTCACTCATGTGCCAGTCACTTCAGGGAACATGGGCTTCTCTCTCATTACTTGCATTCTGCATATTCAGGGTGGCAGGTGCTGCCTGGCTGGCTGGCATTGATCAGGGGTGGGTTGTGGGCTGCACATTAGAGAAATCACATAGTACAGGTAGGAGAGGCACCAAGACCTGGACACAGCATTGGGAGGGGACCAGGCGGAAGCAGGTAAGTCTCTGCAGCATGAGGATCTCGGGTCAGAAATGAATAGGGGGTCCTGAAAAGAAATGCTCTGCTGTCCATCTGTCCTGGTCAAGAAATATTTATTGCAGAGCTTCTGTGTGAGCAAGGAGGCATCCAGGGGAATGCAGGATGGCTGAGATGTGACCCGCAGCCCCTACTCACAAGCAATTCCCTGGCTAGTGAGGTGTGTCTAAGTCTTACACCCATATGCCAAATACCCACAAGATGAGGAGATGTGTGAGAAGCATCAGGCAACTGGTGCCAAGTTCAGAGTGGAGATCGTTTCCTTCCAGCTGGAGGAGGAAAGTCATCATCGAAGAGGAGGGGTTTGACAGAATCTGACTAAGCTAAGACTGGGGTTGAAGGCACAGGACATGTTCTAATTAGAGGGGATAATAATGCCAGCTATCATTTATTAAGAACAAGCTGAATGAAGGATACTGTACTAGACATTTTCTCGTGTCGCCTGTGAGCCTCACAGCAATGCTGAGCATGCAATGTCGCTTCCATTATATAGATGAAGAAACTCTGGTGCAGAAGGCAAGTGAGTTGGCTAAGGCAGCTTGTCCTGGAGCCAGGTTCTCAAACAAGGACTTTCTAGCTCTGTAACCTGATATTTGAGTAAGCTACTGCTGCATAACAAACCACTCCAAAATGAGTGGCATAAACAGCAATCATCATTTATTATTAGCTCATGGTTTGAGGAGCAATAAGATTCACCTTGGTGGCTCTCACTTGCATCTCCCAAGTGGTTCCTGCCAGAGGGTGGTGGCGCTGGGGTCATCGGATGGGTCCTTAACTGCACAAAATGCTGGCTGGCTCCTGGGCTGGTTGTTTACATGTAGTCTCTCCAGCATGGTGGCTTCAGCATGTCTGAAGAGAGGAAGAAAGAGAGGGGAACCAGGCAGGAGAATGGGGAGAGGCATAGCACATCCGAAGTGAAAGTCAAAGATTTGGGCTTGGGTCACCCTGGGCTTTGGTGGTGCCAAGAACAAAACGGGACATCGGAGGAAGTGCTGGATTGGGACAGTTGACTTTGGTGCCGGTGTCGAATGGGAGGTACGAGGAGGGCACGTTGGAAAACTGCCCTGAAGTGGGTAGAATTGTAGGTCTAGACCTTAGACAGTGGACTGGGACTCAGTATGCAGATTTCAGGGACATGAGGTGGGATTGGAGGCCATAGTGTGGCTGCGCGAACCAACGCAGAGAGAGCAGAGCATCCACAGGAGAATGCCAGAACCCTGGGGACTCTGATGTTTGGAGGGTGGTACCAGAGAGAGAGCAGGAGCAATTAGTCCAAAGGAAAGGCCTCAGAAGACCCTTCTGACCCCAAGACTCTAGGGAAACCCTAAGCGGAAGGGCAGGGACAGACTGTCACTCACGCCAAGACCCATCTCTATCTACTGTAGGACATCCATCAATCCTTTCTTCTTCAAATCCAATGGCTGATCATCTCTGTTGGTGCAAATTCTATCCCTGGTCACAATGGAAGCCACCATAAAGACAAGCACCGTGTCACAGGCACCGATGACATCAGTGGTCGTCTTGACATGCAGAGCTAAATGGATGCACTCAATGTTGGATGAGCGAATGTGTGAAACAGGTAAAAATGTGGCTGTTCTGAGAGCTGTGGGCCTGGCTTCTCTGGTCAGCTATCGCCCTCTTGTCTGAATTTCCCTTCACCAAACTCTCCAAAGAAAGTTCCAGAACCGCTATCTCCCCTGACATTTTCGTGGTATAGCAGAGGCCTAGAGGAGGAAGTGGCTTTCCGAGAGGTGAGAGGTTATGGTCAGTGTCAGAAATGGGCCTGGGAGTGAATGCCCAGTAGGCCAGCTCCACGCCCAGTGGCGCTCAGAGTTCTAAGGAACAATGGGAAGAGGGAAGCCTGCTCCCCAGGAGGACTGACCAAGGGACTAGCAGGCCGTCCCCATGAAGTGGACACACACACCCGCCAAGAAGCAGCTCTGGGAATGGCGGTCAGGCCGGCGCAGTCAGAAGCCGGGGTAGGCCATGCTACTGATAGCCAGCGCCAGGCGGGGGGCCGCCGAGCGCCAAGCTGGCCGAGGCCCCGCCCTTGGCATGCTGGCGCCTCTGGGACCTTGTGGCAGGCTGATCTCCTTGCAGACCCTAGGTCCGAGGGCGGAGGGGAGGAAGGGAGACATTGCTGTGGTTTTGCGGCCAAGGAGGGAACATACTTAGGATATTTAGGGGATGGATAGGGAACTGGCCCCACTCCCCCCAGGCTCTGCCTGCCAGAGCTCAGCCACTGGAACATGCCATTTGAGAAATGTCTTCATTTTCTCTCAGTCGCTGGCCAGGTTCCCGCCACACTCATCGAGAGCGGGAAGAGGGGGGCAGGAGAGGGAAGGTAAGGGTCATAGACGGGAGCAAAGGAGGACGGGGAAACTGGTTCTCGAGAGCTCTCCGTGCAAAGCAAACACCATGGGGCCTGCCAAATCTGCCTGCCACGTGGTCTGACAGCACCCCGGGAGGCTCCCCAGGCCCTGTCCCACCATCCCACAGGAAGTCATGTCTCACCCTGGCCCGGAGCCTGATGGGGCACACCACGAACCAGGGGCCCAACATGCCCAGCGGGCTCCATCCATCCAGTCACATCAGGGAGCCCAGCTCCAAGGACGCCAGTGCAAGAGCCCAGTTAAGCTGGGTACCTTGCCTGCCAACAGTAAACCTCTCAAGTCAGTCTTTATTTTTATAGACCATGGCTTAAAGGCCCCAGCCACTGTGAATCCTGGCTTCCCTTGCTTATTTGTAATTTTCAAACACCTTGATTTATTGCTTGAAAGTCTCTGACTGTATCCATAGACACAGGATTTCAGAAATGTCAGAGCTGGGAAAGAAAATGCCAGAGCTGCCTTCCCCCACTGCCTTATTTACAGATGAAGAAACCAAGGCCCAAGGAGGTGCCCCTAGAGACAGCTAGGCATCTAGAAATAAGTGGTGGATGGACGTAGAGAAATTCTGATCTTGGTGGGAGGCGGATGGCTGCAGGGAGAAGAAACAGGCTTAGGATCAGGTGTCCTTTTGTCGAACCCTCACTCGGTCACTTGAGCGGCATGACCTTGGAAAAGTTACTGACCCTCAGCCTTCTCACCTGTAAAATGGGAACTAGCATGCCCTTTATAGTCTGAGGAGAATGAACAGCAACCACCATCCACGGAGACCGGCAAGTCGCAGGCGCTCAACAAACATACCTTCTCTCTCTAGGTATCAGCTTGACATCTGTACATCATCCCGTTACCGATTTTTAATAAATTCGAGACCTGGGCATTTCACGGGAGAAGGCTACACCCCATGGGAACTTAACCTATGAATGGGACACGGCTTCGTGGAGACAGCTGGAGCCAGGCCTGGGGACAGAACCTTCCTCCAGAGAGAGCCCAGCAAAGGGGAGGGGCTGAGTCAGAACGTCCGCCCAGCCGCAGTTTACCCGAGATGTCACCCGATCTGGGTGGATTCAGTGGTGGACCACTCTGCCCCGGCATCGGAAAGTAGACACCTGGCTCCGAGTGTGGAACAGGAGATTTACCTTAAAGATACCCCGGTTGCGGCCCGATAGGGATCAGCTGGCATTTCGTGTGGCCGAAAGAGTGGCAACTGAATACTTTGCCCCGCTTGACCCAGCCCCTGTACCAACGCCATAGATCAATTTCTATTTTTTCCTTTCTTCTGTAAACAGTGGCGCTGGGGCAGGTCTGCCCGGATGGCTTGCCCACAGGCCCGCCCCAGAATCCCTGATCGTCTATGGCAGATAATGCTGCCTTGAATTTGTACCCATCCCAATTTTCATTCACACTGAGTTTTTTGGCACTTTAGTAATGAAAAAACGGGGGAGGGAGGGATGGGGGGGGAGAGCCATCGATATGAAACATCCCGGCTCAGATTCTGGGCAAACAGCTGCTTTGTGTTTGGAATTTGGGGCTTGACTGGGTTTCAAGGCAAACCACAGCCCTGAAGCAAGCCTTTCTTCTCTCTGCCAACAGGCGCCCACAAATGCCTAAATTTAGAAGCTGGCAATTGCCCTCATTTTGGATTTTAGGGGAAACTCAGGTAATGCAAACTATCTCAGATCAGAAAGGTTTATGAACTCACTTTGTTGATAGAGTCGACTTGCTTCGCCGGTGGTGGTGGTGGTGGTAGGGATCTTTTTTGCTTCACCTTTTTCTCAAACACACAAATGCGATTTCTATCTTGGAAGTGAAGTCGGCAGACTCTGTTTTGAGACGGCCCCTCCCTGGGGATTACCTGGAGCTCGTCTGCCAGGCGTCCCCACAGTCGTCTGCACCGTGGACGTCTGCCACACGGCTCACGGCTCATGGCAGCCCGCGGGGCCTGACTGTCCGGCGGGGAGAGCCTTGCAGGCGTATTCCCCCCGAGATGCCTAAAATCATATTTTATAGGAGGTGGCGAGATTAGAAAGAAAGAAACACTTGAAGACAGAACAGCAGAGGAAGAAGGGGGAAAAAAAAAAGAAAGAAAAGAAGGGTTTGGACCAAGACACGGGCCAGGTTCTGTCCACTCTTAGCAGAGTGGCTACCGAATGTGCTAGAGATGTGCCCCCCACCACCCCCACCCTGGCCATCAGTGTCCTCACGTGCAGGGCACAGGGCTCACATCCTCTCATCCTCTTGACACATATGTGCGGTGGGATGGAAAAGAGAAGCCCATCCTAGGTGCCCGCCCCCCATTCTTGTCTTTCATGTACACCCAGAAAACAAAAAAACAAAACACAGTTGTCAGGAAGGGGGGAAAGGGTGGCTGATGGCTGTGTGAGCTTGGATAAATTTCTTGACTTTTCTGGTCTTAAGTTTCCTTATATATAAAGTATGCATAATAATAGCTAGAGTAAAAATTTAAGAAAAGAATGTGTATAAAGCACCATGAGAGGGGATCCTCAGTACTTGGGAGGGACCTGAAGGGTGATACCACTTATGTCAATATACTATAGTCCCTGACGCTTGGGCTTGATTCGTTCCTGTCACCGCTGATGTCTGAGATAGAGCAGAGCGAGCCGGGACAGTTGAGAAAGGGCAACATACGGCAGAAGCTGAGTGGCACAGACAGAAGGCACTGCAGAGGAGGGCTGGGGGATGGGGAAGTCTGCCTGGAAGAGGAGAGAATTAAGGGACAAGGGACATGATAACCAAGGTGCAGACTCTGAAGCCAGACTTTCTGGGTTCTTACGTCACCTCTGTTCCTTAGAAGCTGTGTGACCTTAGGCTAGTTATTTAAACTCTCTGTGCCTCATCTGTAAAACAGAAATGATCATTACTGATACTTCCCCGCCTAGCGTTGTTCTGGGGATTCAATGAGGGAATCACTTAGAATCACACTTGTCACATTCAGGAAGACCGCCATTCTGAAGCTAAGCCTGACACTTGGGTGGAAGATGTGGGTAGGTGGAGGGGAAAGAGGAGGGGATTCCAGGCTGGGAGAGGATCGTGAGCAATGATGAGTGGGTGGGTAGAGCAAACACACTGTCAGGGACCAATGACCAGGTCTAGTCACTTGGAGCAAGGTGTAGGCACTGGGGTTTAGCAGGACATTAAGGGGGAGAAGGAAGCTGGAGTCAGACCCAGCAGGCTGTAAACACCAGCCCAGAAGACTGGGCTTCATGTCATGTCAGGCAAATAGTCAAAGAGGGCTTATTGGAGGCAAGCGTTGTCCCTGCTTGATCTTTGAGCAGCGCACAGGACAACGTGATGGGAGGGAACCACTGAAGCCTGGACGGCCAGGCAGGTAACAGCTGCTTCGGCTCAGGCGTCAACTTGAAAAAGCCTAGGCTGAGGATGGCAGAATTCGTGCCGTCTCCCCCTCCTCCTGTGTCCACGGCAGACATCAGTAATCGATCACGGCCATCTTCCCCAGTGAGGCCAAAGATAGCCTTTGAATCTTTCTCCACTCTCTTCTGCAGGTGGCAACCACCTGTGGACCGGAGCTGGGCCTTGGGAGGAAGCCTGCTTGCCTGCCCTGGCCTGGACCAGGGTGGCGGGACTGGGATGACCATGACCAAGAAGGACCAATGTGAGCACGAGAAAAGAAGAACGCACAATTCCCAGGGGGTGCTGACGGACAGGAAGAGGAAGAAGAGGGAGATGTCAGGGGTGGCTTACAGTTTTGGGGGGCTGCTTGGAAAATGTGTTTGGTATTGTTTATAGCAGGAGAGGCAGGGCGTGGTGGGGGGCGGGGAGTGCAGCATTTTGGGTTCAGGCGAGGTGGCCTCGGGACGTGCTGAGCGGGAGGCGAGGGCAGGCACCCGAGAGGAAGCATTCAATCTGCACTTGGAGATACGGGTCCAGAGCTCTGCTGGAGGCTGGGGCTGGGGACACGGATTTGGAAGCCGGCCACATGGAGGTGACAGCTGACACTGTCAGGGCGGATGAGAGAGTGCGAGACAGAAGAGCAGAGGGCTCGAGGCCCAGGCCAAGCAAACACTCGGCTAAATATCAAATATCGCAAATATTGCAGCGAGAGAAGTAGACACAAACAGTCAGAGAGGCAGGAGGAGAAGGGCATCCTGTCTTGTCAAATGGGCCAAGGAAGAAGACAATTTGAGAAGAAAGGGGGGTGGTCAGCGGGCAGCAGAACAGAAGCCCAGGGGACAAGGACTGGACCAGCCTTCTGGGCACTGTGCATCAGGACGTTTATGATCCTGGTGACTCCTGGGCCTCTTTCTTAAGAGGGCCCCATCCCCACCGTAGCAAATAAATTAAAAACTCACCCACAGTCCACATTAAACATAGTTTTTATATAACTATATACAAATTGAGTTGGCTTACGGTTGAGTCTTTGACGTATGTTATGGTTTGCAGACATTTAAACATATATTAATTTTAATTTTGTGGTTTTCTTTTTGTATTTGGGAGCCAAAAATATTTTTCCAGTTCCCAGATATTTTCACAGGCCCTTGAGAAGCATATTATAAAGCTTAGATATTCTGCTCCTGGTGCCAAATGTTTTCAACAGCCCAGCCTGGGATGGAAGTGGCAGGGGCTGGGGGTGGATCGTATGGGGTCTGACAAAGACCGTCCTATAATTTGGGTACATTTACTTCCATCGACTTGCAAGTGTCCTCTGGGCTGGTTTGCACGTGACTCGGTCCCCTAAAAGGTCATGGGCATTCATCAGTGTTACTGGTGCAGAGAATACGTGCCTCAGTGTAGACATCCACCAGACAGAGTAGATGCTGCCCATGTGTTGGGATAGGGTCCCGAAGGACAACTTTGGTGCCTCGGATTGACTCTTTAGCCTCTGGATTGTGGAGTTGTCTTGGGGCTCCAGAGAAGGGATTGGGGCAACCAGGAAGACCAAGGGCACCCAGGAGCTCAAGCAACAGCTGTGTCCCAACCAGTGCAGAAGTATTTCAGTGTTTGTTTGTTTGTTTTTTAGAGAGGGAGGAGGGAGGGACAGAAGGAGAAAGAGAGCGAGAATCTCAAGCAGGCTCCATGTCCAACGCGGAGCCGGGCGTGGGGCTTGATCCCACCACCCTGAGATCGTGACCTGAGCCGAAACCAAGAGTCAGACGCTCAACCAATTGCGCCGCCCAGGCGCCCCGTATTTCCATGTTTTAATGACCTGCTGAAAATCAGCTCTGGCTGTATGTGTGCTCATGTCTCCCGGGGGTCCCGGGTCAATGCCCAGGCTCCCTGGCTCCCCTGTCAGGATGAGGATTATACTTCCACTCAAAGTAGCAGATTTTCAGAACTGTTAACACTGCATGTGGGCAAGAGGCGTGGGTACCCTTGAGACCTGTGGGACGGTCCGGTCGCTGAGGACAAAGCCCTCTGTCCCGGAGAGGGAGTGGCCTCCAGAGCTCAGAGAGAGCTGGTGCCCCGGTGAGCTGCAGCCTGACGAAGGACCCTCAGCAAAGCCAGTGGACTCATGCGCTCATGGCCAGACGCCCCCACAGATCTGCCCTACAGCCGAGTCCTCCCTGTGCCCGTTCCAAGGGTCTTCCGCCCTCCCCCCAGCCCGGCCCCCCAGCCCCCCTGGAGCAGGCCGGCAGAGCCAAGTTGCAAAGTCTAAGTACTTTTTAAGCACTGCAATTTAGTGCAATTATTTGAAAGTAAACAATCTGCTCTGTCAATTAAACATTATTTAGCTTGCGTTTCTTCCGATGCTTCACACAATCAGCACCAGAGCACGCTCTCCGAGAAGGGCCCAGAAACGGGCCGCTGGTTTTTCTTCGGCAGCCCTGGTACCTGCCGTTCCACGGCCGGGGCTTGGAGGGGCTGCCGTGTGCGTTCCCTTTATTCTGAGGCGACAGCTCTGTGGCCTGTCCGGCTGGGTCCCTCCCTTTTCTCTCCCTCGTGACCCACCTTACTGGAACTGGAAGGTGCTCTTGGGGGCAAGAGGAAGAGAATCCTTCTGGGATATGTCCACTGCCTCAGAGGGGTTTGTTTTATTTTATTTTATTTTATTTTATTTTATTTTATTTTATTATTTTATTTTATTTTATTATTTTATTTATTTTATTTTTTGTTCTAGGTAAAATGAATCCCACTGTGCAGCACCCAAAGCCTTTCTTCCATTCTTACATCCATACGCATTTCATGGAAATCTAATCCATGTGTTCCCCATTCATTGACACTTAACTCCTCAAAATATTATTTCTAAGAACTGTTTGATGTCCAGAGACCCATGCCAGCCATTTATTAGAGACTTCCGCTCCAGTACTCAGCACATTGTTCCCTCCAACTGCACCTCACCTGGGCCCCCTAAGCAAGCCAACATCTGCAGGGCACAGTTTTGAGTCTAGAACATGGAATCGTGGGAGCCAGAGAGCCTCCGGGCATCCGGGGGCCTGGCAGGGGTGGCCCCTGGGCTGCCATCTTCCCAGGACTGACTCTTCACACCCAGCCCTGCTCCTGAGCCAGCTGTAGCCCCAGCTCACGTGTGTTCATGTCGCCTGGAAATCTTTCTGATGTAAGCCTCGCCTGTCTCCATGTTACCCGGCTTTCAAGACCCGGTCTTGCTCCAGATCATCTTTGGCCAATTGACATGGCTTCACGATGCAGCCTCTTTTGCTGACGGATGCTCTAACGATAATCAATAATCATTTGCATCAGTAAAGGGTATCACAGTTCATAAAGTGATTTTATATCCATCGTCATGTCTCATCTTTCAGGGACTCTTGAGGATGGGCAGAGCAGGGGCCAGCCCACCCCCATTTTACCACTGGGGAAACTGAGGTTCAAAAGACTAGAACTCACTTGGATTCAGGTCTTCTGCTACTTATTGGGTCGTCTTCCATCACGAGGAATCCATCTTTCTCTAACTTTCACTTACTGATTTACTTCTCCTCTCAGTTATTTTACAGGAAGAAAAGTGACCGTCGCCACCCCATCACTATCATGATGCCTTGTGACCTTGTTTTTCCCCCTCACTAAAATGTGATCACATTCCTGCATCCAGGGATCTGTCACCTGCAGAATGCTTTGGGAGACCTCACACTAATGGTCATCAGAGGACAAATAGAAATGTGCGCCCCCCCCAATCCCCAAACTGGGCATCAGGTATGCGAATGCATGTTCGGAGTGTCATACACAGAGCACGCACAACTCTGCAGAAGGCAGCTTTCAGCTCAGATCTGCATCAGGACAGTACTCTTCTCGGAGAAAAGAGTTCAGTGCTTCTTCTCAGCCCAAAGCCGCTGAGAACTCAGGAAAATATCTGGTGCCTGACAGGTGCAAAATCGCCTGCATAGTGTTGCTGTGAAGAGGTTTCTTTCTTACCATATGATCCAGTAATTCCACTGCTGGGTGTTTACCCAAGGAAAATGAAAACACGAATTCGAAAAGATCTATGCACCCCTATGTTTATTGTGGCATTATTTACAATAGCCAAGATATGGCAGCAACCTCTCTTTCTGAGAAAGAAGAGGTGGTGTGTATATATGCAGTGAAATATCACTCATAAAAGACAATGAGATCTTGCCATTTGTGACAACATGGATGGACCTAGAAGGGGTTATGCTGAGTGAAATAAGCCAGTCAAGAATAGACAAATACCATGCGGAATCTAAAAAAAAACAAAACAAATGAACAAGCAGACTATTAAATACAAAATAAAAACTGGTGATTGTCCGAAGGGAGGTATGTGGGGAATGAGTGAAATAAATAAAGGGGGTGAAGGGGCACAAACTTCCAGTTCTAAAATTCATAAGTCACAGAGATGAAAAGCACAGCAGAGGGAATATTGTCAATAAGATTGTGATAGCGTTGTTTGGTGACAGATGGTGACCACACTGATCACGGTGAGCGTTGTGTGATGTGTAGAGTTGTCGAATCACTATGTTGTACATCTGAAGCTGATATAACATTGTGTGTTAATTATACTTCAATAAAATAAATATGAATATAAAGTAAATATGAAGAGAGGTAGGAATAGTCCCATTTGACAGATGGAGACACTGAGGCTTAAGAGGTTGTATTCCTGCCTGAGCATACATAGCTGGAACCCTAACCTCTTGCTCCTCTAAAACACCACTCACATATTAAAATTTGAGGGGTAGGAGCGCCTGGGTGGCTCAGTTGGTTGAGTGTCTGCCTTCGGCTCAGGTCGTGATCCCAGAGTGCTGGGATCGAGTCCTACAGCAGGCTCCTGTTTCTCCCTCTCCCTCTGCCTCTTCCCTCTGCTTGTGCTCTCTTTCTCAAATAAATAAATAAAATCTTTAAAAAAATAAATAAAAATTTAAAAATAAAATTTGGGGGGTAAACAAAAAGCAATACATGTCCAGATGTTTTAAGACCCTCTGGGGGAAATAATTTATTCTTTGCACAAACGTTTATTGAGTACTTCATTTGAGTCAGGCCTCAGGCCAGGGATGCCAGGGATAAAGGAGTGACCACAACAGATACGGGGCTTGCTCTCGAGGAGCTGGCATTTTAGTGAGGGGGAAAAACAAGGTCACAGAAAAAATCACCTCTGCGGCCTGAGGAGCATAATCAGGGGAGGGAGTGTGGGGACAGGAGATAAAACAGAAAGTGTATGGTCCCTCATCTCTACCACGATCAGAACAAGAAACATTCCCTCTTTCCTACTGAAACCATGAAGACAATTTTGCCTGCAGGAAGATGCTTTCTTTTCCACCTCAGTGCTGTGCCCTGGGACAACCCCAGAATTCTCTTCTATAAGCCCCTGGCACCCTGCCTGTCTCTATTCAACTTTTATTGAGTACGTACTGTGGGCCGGGCATCATTCTAGACCAATATAGTGCACTCACAAGTATGAACCGTAAATGTAATTCTAAATTTTCTAGTAGCCACAAAAGAAAGAGTAAAGGGGTACCCAGCTGGCTCAGTTGGAAGAGCATGCAACTCTTGATCTCTCAGGGTCGTGAGACCAGTTGGGGAAGAGATTACTTAAAAAAAAAATAAAACTTTCAAAAAAAAAAAAAAAGGAACTGATCAAAAAAAAAAAAAACAGTAAAAAGAAACAGGTGAAATGACTTTTAATAACATATCTTACTTAACTCAGTATATCTAAAAGATTATCATTTTATTTTATTTTATTTTTAAAGATTTTATTTATTTATTTGAGAGAAGAATGAGAGAGAGAGCATGAGAGGGAGGAGGGTCAGAGGGAGAAGCAGACTCCCTGCCGAGCAGGGAGCCCGGTGCGGGACTCGATCCCGGGACTCCAGGATCATGACCTGAGCTGAAGGCAGTCGCTTAACCGACTGAGCCACCCAGGCGCCCTAAAAGATGATCATTTTAACAATATTATCATTTCAATATCAATCTGAAAGTATTGATTTTACATCCTTTTGTTCATACTCAATCTTTGAAATTTAGTGTATATTATATACATACAACATGCTTCAAGTTGGACTGGCCACATTTCAAGTGCTTCATAACCACCTGTGTCCAGTGGCTACAAAATTTGACAGCGCTGCTCTATGTTCTTTACACATATATATTTATATATGTTATAGATACATATATCTCTATATAATATATATATGTTTTCATTGAATCCTTACAGCAATCCAATCAGAAATCTAGTAATGTCCCCATGTTACAAAAGATAAACCTGAAGTGCTGAAAAGACAAATAGATTAAGGGGCCCATGGCTTCTGAGAGATGAAAATGGCTTCAACCTGGGTCTGGCTGAATAATTCTGCACCCTAGCTCTCCTTTTCCAACTGGCCTCGGCTGGGCACTGCCATGTCCACCTGGCTGTGCCATCTCCTGCCGCCCCATAAGTCCCGTCATCCTCAAGAGCCCCACTAGAACTAAATATTCCAAATGCACAGGCTTGGGGAAGGTGTGATCAGGACTACACACTCTACCGTCCAGCCGTTGATACTCTGAAAGCATTTCCACTTCCTCGGCTCCTTTGAGGTTATGATTATGATTCCCACTTTCTAGATGGGAGAAATCCTGAAAAGTTCAATGAGATAACATATAAGATATGAATAATTTCTACTGTGGGGCCCCTGGGTGGCTCAGTCAGTTGAGCGTCCAACTCTTGGTTTTGGCTGGGGTCATGATCTCAGGGTCGTGGGATTGAGCCCTGATTTGGGCTCCATGCTCAGTGCAGAGTCTGCTTGGGATTCTCTCTCCCTCTCCCTCTGCCCCCCTCCCCGCTTGCTTGCTCTCTCCCTCAAATTAATAAAATCTTTAAAAATTAAAAAAAATTGGGGCGCCTGGGTGGCTCAGTTGGTTGAGCGACTGCCTTCGGCTCAGGTCATGATCCTGGAGTCCCAGGATCGAGTCCCACACCGGGCTCCCTGCTCAGTGGGGAGTCTGCTTCTCCCTCTGACCCTCCCCCCTCTCATGCTCTCTCTCTCTCTCATTCTCTCTCTCAAATAAATAAATAAAATCTTTAAAAAAAAATTAAAAAAAAATTTTTTAAAGAGTAATTTGTACTGTTTACTGAGTGCCAACTATCATATTTAAGTAACTCTGACACTATTTGAAAACATTACTTATATGCCACCAAGAAAGAAAAACAACTGCCAACTAATTGGAAGATGGCATTGACTGTAAATGTAGAAATGTTAAATGTGTAAAACAGGCACGTTAGAAGCAATAAAAGAGTAAGCAGATATAGTAACGTATGTCCAAAGTAAAACACAGACAACAGGCTAGACGCTCTACACACATTATCGCATTGAGTCTTCATGGGAATGTCGAGAGGCAAGTATCATATCCTCATCTTATAGATAAGAATAATAATACTCAGAGAAATCTAATCAGTGGTTCAAGGTCATAAGTTGTTAGTAATATTTTTTAAAGACTGATTTATTTATTTTAGAGAGAAAGCACGTAGAGCGCACATGAGGGGGAGAGGCAGAGGGAGAGAGAGACAGAGAATCTCAAGCAGACTTCACACTGAGCATGCAGCCTGACGCAGGGCTCAATCCCACAACCCTGAGATCATGACCTGAGCTGAAACCAAGAGTCGGGAGCTTAACCGACTGAGCCACCCAGGTGCCCCATAAGTTTTTAGTAATATTACTGAGAAGAGCTAAGAAGAGATAAACACTAAACTGGGAGTCTTGTGACTTAAGCCAGAGCTTCCTCTCCTCCATCTCGCCTATCATTCCACACTATTGTGTCCATCAGTCTAGGCTAGGTTATGTGGCAGTAACAAGGAGCACCAACTTTCAGAAACATGAATCAGCACATGCTACATGTCCATCATGGTGGAAGGGCTCTATTCACCCTGTAGTCAGTCCACTCAGGCCCTCAAACAATCAGGGCTTCCACCATCTCAAGCACTGCCAATCACCGAACCAGAGAGAAAAGAGATAACCCACTGGCACTTACGGCCTTACCCAAGCAGTGATGCAGGTCACTTCCACTAGCAGCTCATTGGCTAGCGTTGGTCACATGGGCCTACTCACCCGTAGAGTGGGTCGGGAAGTCAAATCCTACCTGGAGCCCAGGCTGGAAGAAGACCAGAAGTACTTGCTGAACAGAACTAATAACTAACAGCTACACCCAAAGGCTACAGATAGATCCCCTCAGGAAGTCTCATCTTCCTCTTCCGTATCGGAGGCCAAAGCTGGGATTAGTCAGAGTATCCCTTGCCTTCTATCACTGATGACTTCCTGTCCAGTTCGGCTTCCTCCCTATTCCAGAGCCAACACGCACAGGGGAAAGAGGAGATGTGACCGAGCTGGATGACGTCACGCTTTGAGGCTGGGTCTGAGCCCATGTGGGGCCGCACATATGTGTAGTGGTAGGACCTGGCAGGCTTTGCCTTTCCCAGGGCCTCCTTTTCCCTCGAATGCTGGATTCATCCCCGCCTATCAGCAATTGATAAGGCCATGGAAAAAGTGAGACTATGGCTGGGGATCAGAAGGGAGGCCTGGGGGGGAGCTGGAAATGTTCCTACCATCACAGGAAAAGTCTGTCTTGTATCTCACCGTGTCCTCCCCTTCGCCCCCGGATTCAGGAACTCATGCGAGTTTTCCACAAACTGATTTTGTTGCATAGAAATTGATGAATGAGCTCAGGCATGCAAGTTGTCATGGAAAACAGCCCTTGAGATACTGGTCACTGATCCCTGGCTCAGGGTCAGAGCAGACGGTGGGGTGCTGAATTAGGGGTGGGGTGGGGGGAGGTCTTCATTTTTCTTTACATGAACTTCATCATGGCTCGTTTCCCATCCAAGCCAGGGGCTCAGCCCTGGGAGGACCCAGGTTTGGCCCAGACCACTCAGGTGCAGGACCCTGACCCACAACAGTGCAAGCCCATTAGCGAATATTTGTCACAGATTTTTGGAAGAATCCTAAGAAATGGAAAAAGCAAGAAAAATTTTAAAGTGGAGTTTTCGTTGACTTTGAAACACATATGAAGGTAACTTTCCAAAAAGGGACCTTGAAGATGGCAGGGAGAAATGGCCTTTGGCTCATCCTCCCCACAACCAGGTTGGGAGGCTGTTTCCCACCCCACACTGGTTTGAGGATGGAAGGCTGCTTGGCCCTTGAGCCTCAAGCTCCCGAGATCAGCCACTTGACCACGAATCGTCCCCACCATGGAGTCACATCAAGCTCAGAGAGGAGAATATTTGTTTTGGCCCTCCAGAGCTCAAGCCACGACCTGAAAGAGGGTCACTGCTGGCCCATTGGGCCCCGGGTGTGATGTCCGCTCTAGTGGGTGTGGCTTCTGAGGATGCAGTTGGCAGCGGGTGGGTGAGCAGGATTTCGGTGCCGCTCCCAGCCCTGGCTGGGTGCCTGTGGACAAGATTTCCTTCTTAAGTCCGAGCATAGGCTCTGCTTCCCTCCTCGAATTAGAGACCCACTTCCTCCACCTGCACCCCTCCCCGCTTGGGCACATGAATTGGGTCCCTGAAAGCAAAGGTTGTAGCTTTCTCCTCCCTTCCTCCAATACCTTTACCTGGCCTCTTCTGCTCTTCCTGTGGTCCTGGGGAGGGGTGGGACGCCCTAGAGGGGCCCCAGCACGCTTGCTCTTTGCTCTCTCAGCTCCTGATTGTCCCTGGCACCACGTTTGTCCCACTGTGTTGTTAATACCTCTCCCATGAGATGGTACATTCCGGGGACGGCCGGGGTCCTATCTGCCCAGTGCCATACTGGAACCCAGCCCCTAAAACAGTGCCTGGCACATAGCAAGAACTCAAGAAAATAGCTGAACGAATGAATGAACAAACAAAGGAAGGAAGTCTAAGCTCATTCGTATTTTTGTATTCTATCCTGAGAGAGTATGCTTTTATTCTACAGTTAGCAACACAGAGGTGGAGATGCTTTCTCTCTCTCAGCTGGAATCTTCCAAAGTATTAGGGGACATGGCCTATGTTTCCCCCATCAGACCCATGAATCTCAGGGTGAGAATTTCACCTTCTCCCACTCCTTTGCAGACAGATATCCACAAAGGCCCTCCCCGACTGTGCGCACTTACCAGATGTGACCTACCATCAGCCAGGGTTTGAATTCCTGCATCGCTCCCGGCTCCCCGGGGAGACAGGTGGGCTGGATTGTAACCCTGACTGCTGGTGCCCTTGCTGTATCCTCTGGAGCTGGGTAGTAACCTCTCTGGGTCTCAGTGTTCTCATATGTTAAATGGGGACAATAGCAGAACTGATTAATGCAGGTTTGTGAGGATTCAATGAGATAAGAAATGTGAAAATGTGAGACGGTGCCTGGCACATAATAAGCCATTGAGAAATGATAATGATAATGTTATGACTCCCCATGGGGCCACGGTTCTTTCTGGCTGGGACCCCAGGGGAGGTTCAATGGGCTGCTCACTCAAGTCACTCCATCATTCATCACCCAAAGAAATCTCTCCTGGGCTGTGCCCTGAGCCTGGTCTTTCTTGGCCTCAGAGATGAGAATCCTCCACAGGAGCCGCGACTACAGCATTGATTTATTCATTCCATACTGTTATTAAACACCGACTGTATGCAAAGCACTGGAAATACAGGGGGCAAAGGAGACAGAGGTCCTGCCCTTCGGAAGCTCACATTCTAGTGGCTCTAGCATATCATAAAGGATATCTGAGGTCAGGCAGAAAGAAGACCAACCAAAATCCTCTCTGATTGTTTCTGTGGGCTTTCCGTAGTGGACATTAGGTTGGGGGCTGCACCCACCTCTCCCACAGAAAATGGGTTTCCAGTGGTGGAAAACAGCAACACAGGGCCCATGATGGGACTCTCTTTCATTGATTGGATGAGGCCGGTCACCTAATGATCGTTAATGGCTGCCAAGGCCCTTTGTCTCTGAGTCTGTCTTTGCAGGATGGAGATAATTCCACCTGGTCCGTGCGGCTCGCCTCACGGAAGGCATGGGTTCTTCCTGCCTTTTTCCATTTAGTTGCTCCCTCTTCCAAACCATCAACCACAAGGCAGCCAGAGATCTTCCTTTTTTCTTTTCTTTTTTAAAGATTTTATTTATTTATTTGAGAGAGGGAGTGAGTGAGCGAGAGAGAGAGAGAGAGCACAAGCCGGGGGAGGGGCAGAAGGAGAGGGAGAAGCAGGCTCTCTGCTGAGCAGGGAGCCTGATGCAGGACTCGATTTCAGGACCCCGGGGTCATGACCTGAGCCGAAAGCAGACGCTTAACCGACTGAGCCACCCAGGTACCCCCAGAGATCTTCCTAAGACGCAAAGTTGATCTTGTCATTTACTTTCAAGGGATCTGGGGTAAAATCCAAGAAATCCCAGTTCCTGTACTTGACTTTCAAATAGGATAAGCCTACACACGGGTTTGTCTGACGCAGTCCTGATTGAAGACTGTTATCCTCCGCTCTTAAGATCTAGAATAATTACGCATGGAGCCCACTTTCCCCTCTTCCCTCAAACTGGAACATTTACATCCAGAAGTAGATGAATGAGGCCTTTCATGACTTGGTCTACTTTGGTCTTTCATGACTTGGTCTACTTTGGCTGTTTCTTGCACCTCTTTGTAATCAAACCATTGTCCAGCCTGCCATGCTCCCTCTTACCTCCAAGATACCTGGCATGCTGCTTCTTCTAGTGGGACATTTCCCTTCCCCACCATCCTACCCCCCTTTCTATCTTGTCCCTGTTACCACTAGGGTTCCCTCCCCCAGCGTTACCTCCAGGAGGCCTCTCTGGCCCCCCAAATCCACCACCTCCTCTGTGCTCCACACCCATGAATGCCCCTTGCTTCATCCCTCATCACAATGGCATCTTAAATAGCGTCTGTCTCCATTAGACAGGAAGCTCCACGAGGACAAGACTGTACCTGATACGCTACTTCTCCTTTACCGCACCTTCGAGAGCATGAGCCACGTCCAAAAACTGGATGTTGTGTGAAAAGGATGGACAAGCCGATTCAATAAGTCTGAGGTGAGCATGCTTTGGGGAAATTCTCAGGAACTCTGAAAATACAAAGGACCAGATGTTTATAAAGGCAACAAGATAGCTAGGGTGGAGTGAAGACTTTTGTTCTCTTAAGGAAACACAAATGCACCAAAAGCACCTTGTGCTCTAGTCTTGGGAGAGTCCTTGGAAGTGACCCAGGCTCATTTGCAGCTGGACTCCGGGCCAGGGCAACCAGTCACAGACCTTCCATGTGGGGGGGCCCCCCTGGGGCAAGCACCATTCCAGGCTGAGCCAATGGGCCCCTCCTAGGGGAGCCACCACCGGTGTCCTCCCCCAGGGGAGCCACATGGCCCCTGGGACCAGGCCAACAGCCCCCACCGTCTCTGCAGACAGCACCTGCCAAATCCCCCCACGGGGGCTTCCTCCTTCCCGACACACACAAACCTACTTCTGCAGTTGTCCCAGAAATCTCTCCAGAGACGGCCAGCCAATGAAACAAAAAATTTTAATATTTCCCAAAGCTCTGGTCCCTCACCATCCCCATCAGGGTGATGCCGTGTGGGGGAGGGAGAGGGGAAAACCTATGGTGGGATTTCTTCCGATTAAAAGAACTGATTTGTGAGGGCGATCTTCGCAGAGTATGATTAAAAAGATGTAAGTTCACAATAGTCCAAGATGTCATAAATTACCAGGGCAGCTCACTCAGAGGCAAATACACATGGACAAGCACATGAACGTGCCAACCATAAGCTCATGGCTGGGGCAGGGGGTGGGCGGGGGGGAAGGCGGTTGCTCCCGGCTATCTCTTCTTCTAGACAAAGGCTTTCTCAGTCTGATTTTCTCCGCCCGGAGGTCCCTGGGTGCTTGCACCATCAGTAACACTTCACGGAGCCTTCAGTCCTAACAAATAATTAGCTAAAATTGAACCAGGGATTTCGTACCTGCATGTCATAGGTCTGATATGAATAATGAGGCAGAAGGTTAACGGTGGGTCAGAGACAGTTCCCCATCTTTCAGCTTATTTATTCAGCGAAATGAGAAATTGATCACATTATGGCGTAGAGGGGGAGGCCTGATTCATCGCAATCAGCTCGGAATTGGCAGTTTTGACTGTAGGCAATTTGGGGACATTACTTATGCCTGAATAGGCTGGGAAGGTCATTTATAGCTTGTTAACACCTTTCCGACCTCCTTCATCGCCAGATCTTACTCGCCAACCCCCTCTGCCTTGCAGCCAGGCCACCTAAAAAAAAAAAAAAAGAAATCACAGATTGGGAAGAACGACACCTTCCTATAAAATTAAAACTGCTACAAGAGATACTTCCGGAGAGGGCTTCTTAAAATACGTGTGCATCAGAATGTGATTTGTTTGTTTGTTTACACATCCATCCATTGTCATTCCGTCCACCCGCCACCCCTTGTTTGTTGACGCACGATGATGTCATAAACCCCTTAACCCCTTTTGTGAACACTGGTTGCTTATGCAGGCTCGGCTGCTGTGTCAGGTACGGCAGAGCGGGGATTACAGGGGAGTGTTGGCGACTCCAGGGACCAGGGTGGCAGATGCCTCTGCTTGAGGGAGGACAGTGGCTCCACGCCAAGCTCTGGGGACGTTCCTAGAATCCAGCACAGTTCCTGGCAAGCAGGTGCTAACTTAGTAAATGCGGGACGCACGGTGGCTCGTGTACTGAGCGCTTACTGCATGCAGGGTGCCGAGTGGGGGGAGCGGCGGCAGCGGGAGGGGACTGTGGTGTTAGTGCAGGCTAGGGCCCCAGCACTGGACTCTGAGCCTCAGCGTCCTCATCTTCGAAGTGGGGGCAATAATTGAATGTACCTCGGGCGACATTTAAAAGCACATAAAACATGCAGCAGGGGTGCCCAGCATGTGGAACGTCCCATAAAGAGCAAGTGTCCTTACTATGATCACCATCGTTATGATCAGCATGGCTGGAAGACATCTTTGTCTGCCCTTGGAGAACTGCTGCTCTTCCCCAAGTCCCCCCAGAGTTCGAGGAGGGGTTCCCGCTGGTTACTGCTATATAACCACCCAACACAGACCTTAGAGGCTCGACACGGCAACAACCATTTATTGCCTTTCGTGGGTTGACAGGGTTCAGCGGGGCAGTTCTGCTGGTCTCACTTGGGGTGTCTCATGTAATTGCTGGTCTGCTGGTCTCACTTGGGGTGTCTCATGTAATTGCTGCCAGTGGGGCCTGGGGCTAGAGTCTATCTGCAGACTCCACGGGGCTGGGAGGACAGCCAGGTCCCTCTCCACCTCCCCAGGTGGCCTCAGGACCTCTCCTGTCTCCAAGGCCAGCATGGGAACCAGCGGAACAAGGTATGGCAGGCAGGCCATAGCATGGTTGCCCCGCTCTGGGGAGCAAAGAAGGCCACCCAAATACACAGGAATGATTATATTACATGGTCTTCCCCTTCATAGCATTAAATACTGTCCCCAGCCCAGGAGAACCCTGCAAGGACAGATGTAGCCAGGCCTCTCTTCACACCATCAGCATCCACTTAAAAACCTTTGTGCACGCCGTATGTTTGTCAGATCTCATTGTAACATTCTAGGTGTGCTTGCCCTCAGTGGAGGAGGCCCTGAGCCTTTTTTTTTTTTTTTTTCCAAGGGAAGAATCACTCTTCTTCGCTAAATTCCAGTTGTTTTTGCAGCCAGACCCGACCCTGCCTTAAGTAATGGATTCAGAGCCCCACGAACATGCTGGGCCTCGGGCCGGTGGCTGACACAGAAGTGGGGCAGGGGAGGCACGGAGGGGCAGGGCCAAGACTGTTGGTGGTCTCTGCCTTTTCCCCACCACTCCCTTCACGGCACGCAGGCACATGCATGTACCCACCCCCACCCACCCACCCACCCCCACACACACACTCATCCCCACCCTCTTCCCAGCCCTTTTCCCCCTGCCCTTAGTAAACAAAACCTTTCATTCTGGGGCCTGGAAGATTCCATAATGAGTTGAGCCTCTTAACAGTCTATTTTAATAAAACTCAGCTCCCTGGCTGTATGGAGACCATAAAACATGCAGGTTCCAGCAATAATATGTTTAGTAGCCCTGCTTGATAAAGTGGAAATGTTTGCATGTTTCAAATTATGAGCAATTTAAAGTAGGAAGCTAGCAAGCCGGTGCTTGGGTTATGAAGCTTGACATTGTTAAGCCTTAAGAGAACACATACTTCAAAGTCTCCTGGTCTGAAACATGTCCTGTGCGAGGCTCGGCAAGAAGCAGCGGGGATAAGCCTGCAGCAGCCAGGAGGGGAAACCGCAGTGTGATTTGGCCGCCAGGGTATCAGTCCTTGGGCACACGTGCAGCCTTTTTGTTCAGGAAGATGTGTCCCCAAAGAAAGCCCCGCCTGGCTCAACACCCACTCCCTCGAGACCTGTGTACTTGGTTAGCGCTTAGTGCCTGTGAACTCGGCTGGTGTTGGAGGCAATGATTTAGCATCACCAAAGCTTCCTAACAAATGCTAAATGCTGCAGGAGAGATCCACACGGCAGCAAGCCCCCGGATCCTATCAATGGTTTTAAAGTGACTTTATCTGAATCCTTGTGCTTTGGTTTATTTCATGTTAGGCTCTGTGCAATGTTTCATTTGAACAAGTGGTTTTTGCAAATTTCACTCTGCCCCCCGCAGCACTGGCCTCCTTTCTGCCCCTCACACCCGCCAAGCACAGGCCCCCTTCTGAGCCTCCGCTCAATGCTTGCTGATCTCTCTGCCTAGAACACGCTTGTCCCGATTCTCAGTCTGGTTTTCTCCTTCTTGGCCATCAGTTTGTGGCCTAAGAGTTACCTTCTTAGAGAGGCTCTTCCTGATCACCCCGGGGCTCCACATTTCTTCTTTCATGTCTCCTGGGTTTTCTTTTTCTGGGCGCTTACCACGATCTTGTAATGATTTTGTTTATTTATTTGCTTCCTTGTTTACAACTCATCTTCCCCAATAGTATGGCAGTTCCATGAGAGTAGATATCTTGTCTCCCTTGTTCACCACTGGGTGGCACATGGTAAGTGTTCAATAAATGCTTCTTGGATGGATGTGTAGGTGAGTGGATGGATGGGTGGGTGGGTGGGCGGATAGATGGGTGGCTGGCTGGATGGGTGGGTGGATGGATGGGTGGGTGGGTGGGTGGGTGGATAGACAGATGGCTGGATGGATAGATGGATAGATGGAAGAGTGGATGGATGGATGAATAGATGAGTGGTTGAGTGGGTAAGTGGGTGGATAGATGGCTGACTGGCTGGCAGGCTGGCTGGATGAGTGGATGGATGGGTGGACAGATGGATGGGTGGATGACCTATAAGAATTTTTCAAATGCCAAGACTTTAGGGTTCTGAGTCCTTAGAGGATAAGATATTAGGGTATGGTGAACAGAGTTTGGAAAGTTAAATGCAGTGTTTTGACACCATCCGTGGCCCCTCTGGCAACAAGAAGGTGCATGAGCTCCTAGGGTCACTTTTGGGAAAGAGGAATTGTCAGCAATGAAAATGATTCCACTTGTCCCTTTAACATCACACTCCCTTCTTCAGTTTACTTTCCCAAGGCCCAAGATGGAAGATACAGTTTCTATACCTTAAAAAAAAATATCCCATAATTGCACCCACCCTGGATCCTTCATCCCCAAGCAGCACCCCCAGTCACACAGGAACAAAGACAAGCCTGTTCTTGACTAGACAGCCGAGCCAGGCCCAGCCACCGTGTGGTATGCAACCCTGACTGGCTGGCTGAATTCTTTAGCTGATAAGAGTGCTCCATCTCTTGCTAAGAGGGAGCATGCAAATTGGGGTGAGGAGACCTCCCAGTGGTTCGTTCTGTCCCCGCCCCTCCACGGGAGGCACCCCCATCTTTGGACGGTCTCCTCTTACCTGCATCAAACCCAGGCTGCCCCTCTTTCTCTGGGTATCACTAGACAGCTCTACGTGGCCCGCCAAAACTAGGAATGCCTCCATCAAAGGGCTCAGGTGGGAGGCAGACAGTGCAGAATCTAGAAGGCACAACCTAGAATGGGGTTGTGAACGTTGGCAGGACCCTCCTGGGCCCCACTCCTGTTGTTCAATAAACAGCCTCCACCGGCTTCCCTGCATCTTGCCTGTCAAAACCCCCACATTCAGAATGGGGTTGCCCAGGACCACTGTGTAGAGTGCAGAGGTTATGCCCTGCTCACTTCCGGGGGCATTCGGGCACAAAAGTATGATGTGCATGGCATCTCCTTGGAGTTGTGCCTCATGGCAATGCCGGGGATCCCTCCCTGGAGATCTGTTTCAGGGATTACTGGGGGCCTGCCCAAGGCCACCTGCACATACTCCCACCACGAAAGATTAGGGAAGTCGTGCATCGGGCTGCATTTGGGTCGTCAGCTGCGGAATATTTCTACTGTCAGTTCAACAAAAAGTGTGATGATCACAGTGAAGCTTAACAAAGAAAACGCTATCAGGCAATTAGTAAGCCCAAGTCAGCAGGACTGATGTGAAATTTATCATGTTGGGAAGAGCGTGTTCATTTGCGTGTGACAAATGTCGGTGTGTGGGTGCTATGCTGGGGGAGCTTGGGAAGACAGCAGCTTTGCTCTTTCCCTCCCCAGAGTTAGAGTTCAGATCCTCTTTTCCACTGGGGTCTCAAAGCAAGGGTGAAGAAACACGCAACTGTATTTTGCAGAGAAGAGCGAAGGGGTTGATGTCCTGAGCTGGGGATGTGGAATGTTGCTTTTAGGGAAGAAGAAGTAGGGAAAAGTGAGCTACAAAGAGAAGCAGCAATTTTGTCTCACACCCAGAAAGCAAGCCTGAAAGGGGGCTGCTTTGAAACCTGTCCTGTAGGAAGACACAGTCTGTCTGGCTGTGAACCTGGGGAAGGGGGTGGGGCCCCTGCTCAGCCAGGTGCAGATGATGAATAAACATGCACCTCCACCACCCTGGAGCCACAGACCAGCCAAGGCGACACTTCCAGCAGAGGGGCCATGGCAGCCTCCCCAGGGCTCTCAGCTTACAGGTGGTCAGGGTGGGCAGCCAGACCTGACTGGGGTGTCAGGCCCCAGATGCCTCTGGAGAGGTCTAAGGGATTGGGGTATTCTTAGATTCACTGCTTTCCCTCTGATTTCTTTTTTATGAACCTGCCTTTACAAACTCACATGTGTTTGCTTTGGAAGAACAATTTCGGGGGGGAGTGGCCCAAAGACAGCCTTCTCGATGCCCCCCCCCACCACCACCTCTCCTTCACAGCCAGAGTCTCTGAGCCATGCCAGGATGTGAGGTGTGTTTGAATGTGAAATAAAACATTTATTGGGATTTAAGGCTTTACTAGAGCTTGGGAAGCCAAGGGGACAGCTGCATGGGCCTGAATGTGAGTGGATAATACCAGGATTCCTGGCTCAGCAAGGTTGGCCGCTTAGCCTGCCATCTTGTTCCTCGCTTCTCCCTCTGTTCCCCTCCCTCTGGCTCTCAGGCCATCCCCACTGGTATCCTCTTGGCCTTGCTCCTGCCAAACCCCAAGCTTTAGCATCCCCGATAGTCCAGGTTCTGAGAGCAGGAGAGTGGGAAAGAGTCAGAGGGAAGATTTCATTTATTGAGCATCAGTTGGCTAGCCAAGCACCACAGGATGCTCTGAGGATATAACGGAGAGTACGACACAGTCTCTACCTGCCCCTGTGAAACCTTCTGTCAAATGGGGATGAGCAATAAGTGAGCTGTTAATGATAGGTTAGGTGGAGAAATGCAACAATTGGGTGGACAGAGTTGATGAGGGGAGGTTAAATCACAACTTTATGGGAGCACTGAGCTGGTGGGGTGGGATGTAAAGCAGGGAATACTTCCTGGAGGAGGTGTCTCTTAAGTGAAATGTGGATGAGTGGAAATTATTTGGGTATAGAAGAGGAGCAGGCACGAGACAAAGCTTGACATTGCTTTAGGAAGCTCATTGAAAGGTCAAGGATGGGGAGTGGGAATCGCCTGCTCCTGGCCTCACTGAAAAGACAGGATTTGTGCCAAACATTGAGATGCTCGCCAAGAGTTATGGCCCAGGTAACCTCAAAGACAGAATAATGGGAGTGTCCCGTCAGGGGAGGAAGATCCTGGCTGCAGGTGACCAGCTCTCTGGTGAGGTGAAGCAGGGGTCCAAGGAGGTCAAGTATGGTGGACTAAAAATGGCCACAGTCTCTGCCCTTTCTCCAAGAGACAATCTGTTTCCTCTCCCTTGGAATTTGGGCTGCCCCTGTGATTGATTTTGACCAGGAGCTGCAGAGGGAGTGTCCTTCCAGGATTTCCAAGCGCAGAACTTGAGAGGACAGAAAATTCTGTGTTCTTCCTCTTAGAGCCCAACAACCACACTGTGGGGATCCCCAGTCAAATGTGGAGGCCACATGGAGGTGAAGCAGTGTGCAGTGGTCAACAGCCCAGAATGGTCGCCCAGCCACAGCCAGCACCAACTGGCCACCATGTGAGACCGCCATCTTGGTTGCCCCAGAGGAACAGTCTTAGCTCCAGTCAACACCTGGAACAGAAGAACAGCCCGAATGAGCCCAATCAACCCCAGAATCTTGAGAGATAATAAGTAATTATTGTCCTAAGGCACAGGCTTGGGATGGTCAATAACTGAAATATCAGACAAAGGCCCAATCCTCTGAAATTGAAGTAAAAGTCAGTCACCTGTATTGACCAGGCTCCCCACACTGGCTCATTCTGTCAACAACTAAGGAGCTCAAGATTTACTGACAAGCTTCTTCCGCCATTTCTGCCTTCAACACGCCAGTACACTTTGATGGAATATGTTGGCCAAGGCACTCTTACAGAAGATATAGGAAAATACCTTCTGCCCTCAAGGGGCTTATTGTATATGTGAAAAGACAAATGCACCAGGGGCATCTGGGTGGCTCAGTCAGTTGAGCATCCAACTCTTGATTTCTGCTTGGGTCGTGGTCTCAGTGTCCTGGGATCGTGTTGGGCTCCACACTCAGCAGAGAGTCTGCTTGAGGATTCTTTTCCTCTTCCTCTGCCCCTCCCCCTCCAAATAAAATGAATAAACTAAAAAAAAAAAAAAAGACAAGTGCACCAGCCCAACTTGTTAGAACCAGATATTTAGATGTTATCCCAGAGACTTCCCTGTCCCTCCCCATCAAACAGTGACAACTAACATTTGCACAGAGTCCTTACTACGTCCGGCATCATGTGGAGAACTTCCATGAATTAACTCATTGCGTTTTCATGGCAACCCTAAGAGGAGAGTACTATTGTCCTTCCTGCTTCACAGGTGAGGAAACTGCGGCAGAGTTAAGTCACTTGCCCAAGTCCCAAAGTTGGTCCATGACAGAGCTGAGATCTGAATCCAGGCTGGGTAATCCCAAAACTTGCATTCTTAACCAGTCCTTTAGAATCAGTGCCCACCCCTGAGTTAGAGAGCTTGAGATGCAAATTCTTTACTGTGTAACCTTAGTCAAATAATTTACCTGTTTGATTGGGTTTTCTTCCCCATAAAATAGGGTCATAGTTTTTTTATCAAGATTGTTGCAAGGAAACAACACATGCACCTTTCTAGATACATAAACACAGCTCAATAAATGCTGGTGTATTTTCCCTTTCTTTGGTGTCTCTCTCTCACTGGAAAAAAATTCTCATCACATAGGATTCCTGAACTCAAAGAATGGGTACGGAGCACCCGGGTGGCTCAGTCAGTTAAGCGTCTGCCTTTGGCTCAGGTCATGATCCCGGGGTCCTGGGATCGAGCCCCGCATTGGGCTCCCTGCTTAGTGGGGAGCCTGCTTCTCCTTCTGCCTCTGCTGTTCTCCCTGCTTGTGCTCTCTCTCTCTGTCAAATAAATAAAATCTTTAAAAAAAAAAAAAAAGAGTGGGTAAGTCATGGTGGTAGCTTGCCTCACATTGAAAGCACGGTATTTTAGACAGCGGCCTCTACTGGAGACGTTATTCATTGCAACCAGGCTCTATAACCTTTGTAAACATGTAGCTCTGGGGCAGGGGTCTGCAAGCTTTTCCTGTAAAGGGTCAAATAAGTAAGTATTCTAGGTTTGTGGGTCATAAAATCTCTGTCACAGCTACTCAGCTCTGTTGTAGCATGAAAGCAGCCAAAGATATGTAAGTATATGAGCATGGCTGTGTTCCAATAAAACTTTATTTACAAAAACAGTGGCAGGCCAGATTTAGCCTACAGGCTATTATTTGCTAACCTCCGCTCTAGTGAGAATAATAATCCCTATCTCATGGGGCTGATGTGAAGAACACACATGAGGAAGCCTGTGAGTGGCTGGACGCGACCCATGACATAAGACCCCAGTGCTGAATTCTGGCTGTTCATTTTATCAACACGCTTGGGAAATGCTGGTAAAGAGAATCTAGAAAGGTATTAATGAATTTGTTTCTCGTGTTAATTTTGAAAGGGGTTAGTTAATGGTAGTCCATATTTTATGGTTTAACAGATGCTATAATTGATCGTCTAGAAATATTTAGAAATTTCAGCTTAAGGCTTGTGCTCATTACCAAGGCACTTTCTAGGTTGGGTTTTTTGTTTGTTTGTTTGTTTGTTTGCTTTTTTAAATTATTCTTGAAAGCAAAGACCTGAAGTTGTTGCTAGGTTAGAACTAGAGGTGCATGGAGACCAGTTCCTTAGGAAACATCAGACCCTTGGGAATTCTTACCCCCGTGTGGGTGGGTGGTGATCTGGAGAACCCTAGAAACTGGCTGAATGAAAACAGTCAGCCTGAGAGGGAGGATGTGGATGCTGGTGGTCTCACTCCCCTCCACAGCAGGACACTTTCACCGCCCCCTCCCACAAAGGCCAGAGGCCCCAGATATTGACACATGCCTTTAAGCCCTTGGACACTTCAAAGAAAGAAGATTAGGAGCGAATCTCAGAACCCGTTCCCCAGAGAGAACCGTTTGTCCAAAAGTTGATATTATTGATGCTGGTGGAAGCTGAGAGGAGCGTGTAATTTATTTAATAAAAGTCGGGTTGTGTTTGCTGGGGCTCCTGAGTTTTCCTACTTCCTTGTGAACATTCTCAGGGGCTAGGAGGGCCCCCTGTGATCAACACAAATGTTTGATCAGCTATGCGTCTACTCCAGGGCAGCTCAGATGATCCGAGAGGCTTTGGCTCCCTGGTCGTCTCCAGAGTTTTCTCCTTAAATTCTTTGTTTCTTCAGAATTCATTATAAACGACATAATTACATCTCTTTTTCTTCTCTGATTGAGCACATTTCTTGCAAATGGTGATTTACCATTTGGATGCGGGAGGAGGCTGAGTGGATGCCATGCGCATAGGCAGGCTTGCCTCTCCATCCCACAGCTATACTTCTTCCTGACGCCAAGCAGGCCACTTGCCATCATCCCTGTCCAGCTCGTGCCTGGTGTGGGGCAGGGACAGATCCCCACAAATCCACAAGGAAGGAAGGAGCGCTGGGGTCAGCCCAAAGTTGAGCTTCACAGAACAATGGAGTCCTTGTAGAGAATTTGAGATGTTACCATGAAAAATTAATGGGGGTATATTGTTCCCAAGTCTAGGCCTTTTTATCTGTATATGATTGCTATAATTCCTTGCTTAGAAGCAAACATTTGATTAGACCTTTGCTTCCCAGCTATGGTGAAAACAGAAACAAGGGCTGGATAGGCAGCAAATTACCAACTGCAACAGGAAGAATTGAAAATCAGAGACAGACACGAGAGAATTCATTCGTTCATTCATTCATTTTACTAATCTTTACTGTGTTTCTTCCTGTGCCAGGAACTACTTTGCATGTTATAATTACAGTGGTGAAAGCAATAGCTTATATTTGTTGAGCACATATTATATAATAAGTATTACTCCATTTAGTCCCATATGCTAGAAACTGTCTATTTAATTTAGTTAAAAATAAATACGGAAGAGGAAACTGAGGGTTGGTGAAGCTAAATGATTGGCCAAGGTCAACAAAGCTCATAAGGAGCAGACTTTGGATTTCAACCCCGGCAGTCTGATACCAAGACTCCCAAATTTGGCTCAGTGAGTACACTGCCACTCATGAGGTTTGCATTCTAGCAGGGAGGCAGACCACTGAAAATAAAAACAAATGTCAACATATACATAAGGAAGATAATTTCGATTGGCAGCAAGAGCACCAGAGAATATGAGAGGCAGGGGTAAGGGGAAGTTATCGGGAAGATCCTCCTTCCCCACCTTGGCACTTGTAACTCATTGGGCCTATTTGTCTCACCTGAAGGCAGGGGGATGGATGAGAAGGTCCTTCTGTGGCTCCTTTCTTCCTAGGGTCACACAGGTGGCACTCACCACTACTTAAAACAGTGTTCTTCCTCTGTGTTCTGATGCATGGGATTTCCCAGCACAGATGGAGCTAGACCACTAGACATGAGCTGAATTCAATGATACCTAAGCAAAAAGTCACCTTTGCTCCTCAGCCAGTGATCCTACAGAGGACACCCAGCTATGGTAATAAACACCTATTGATGTTCAAAGACCAGAAATCACTGAAATGAGTGATTCTCAACTGAGGGTGATTTTTTTCCTCCAAGGGACATTTTTTTTTTAAAGATTTTATTTATTTATTTGAGACAGAGAGAATGAGAGACAGAGACATGAGAGGGAGGAGGGTCAGAGGGAGAAGTAGACTCCCTGCCGAGCAGGGAGCCCGATGCGGGACTCGATCCCGGGACTCCAGGATCATGACCTGAGCCGAAGGCAGTCGCTTAACCAACTGAGCCACCCAGGCGCCCCTCCTCCAAGGGACATTTGGTGATGTCTGGAGACATTTTTAGTTGTCACAAGTGGGAGACGGTTGCTAATGGTGCTAAATATCCTACAATGTACAGGGAAGCACCCTACAACAATAATGATCCAGTCCAAAATGTCAGTAGTACCAAGGTTCAGAAACCTTACACTAAAGTTATATATGTGTGCATTGAAGGGAGAGAGAGCACAAGAGAATACCACTCTCATTTTCTAGAGACTTTCTGCACCCAAAATTCTTCCAAACTTTTAGGAAGACAGGAGCTTTCAAACAACATTGTTATGCATTGAATTGTGTCCGTATGTTGAAGCCCTGACTCCTAATGGGATGACATTTGGAAATGGGGCCTTTGGGAGGTAATTAGGTTGAGGTGAGGTCATAATGGTGGGGCCCTCATGATGGGATTAGTGACCAATAAGATTAGACACCAGAGAGCTTGCTTCCTTTCTCTCTTGGCCTTGTGAGGATACAGTGAGAAGGTAGCCACCTACAAGTCAGGAAGCAAGCCCTCACTGGGGAATAGAGTTGACTGGCACCTTGATCTTGTACTTCCTAGCTTCCAGAGCCATGAGAAATAAATTCCTGCTGTTTAAGCCACCAAGTGTATGCTATTTTGTTATGGCAGCCCAAGCTGACTAATATATTCTACTAAAACTTTCCATCAAAAATTCAAAAGTTTCCGTCAAAATATTCAAAATTTCATCAAAATTCAACAGTCGAATTAAAAAAACTCAACTTTCTGAATCAAGAAGGGTCCCACTTTCAAAATGGCCTACCACTTCCATTAGAGCAAGAGAGGACTTGCTTAGAGACATGTGGTAAAAGAGACAATGCCTAAATCCCTACTTGCATAAAATTGATAATACAAAACACATCTCCATTAGGGTCTTCTTTAATTCAAACGATGCTTTCTTTCATCCCTGCCAGGAAGAAGAAAAGTCATGTTTCCAGCTTGGACTGCTGTTTCATCTGTTAGACCTGCTCGTGAGCTAAGCCAAGTTTCATTAAAAATTATTGGTCTCATAACTTTTTTTTTTGTTTTTTGCTTTAAAGAGCCCCATATGGAACCAATCTCATGATAGGATTGTAGCTGCACAAAGCCATTGGGCATTTTGACCCACTCTTGGATTCTTAGAAGATTTTAAGTACAGATCTAATTTTTCCCCACACCGGAGAATTAAGTGAATATTTCAGCTAAATAAATAAACATATCCGAACTTCAAAAGTTAGACTAAAGAAATGGTGAAGCAGATCTAGTCAGCACACAGACATTTTTTTCTTGTCTTTTCAGAGCCCATTTCCTTGACTGGCCCGATGCTCTGCCTCCAAGAGAATTTCTCCACCTTCTCCTTGGGTGCCAGCCATCGCCCACTCTTGCCTGATTAAGAAATTCTCTGGGAGGACCAGAGCAGTTGCAAACAAGTAAAATATGATCACAGCCCTTGCACAAGTATTTTAACAACCCAACCTTATGATAGGTTGTATTTCATTGGCTTGGAAGAAACGCTGCATTATCTGGGAAAACAGCACAGATGTTGCCTAATAAATGTTTTGGTTTATGCATTGTATTAACCTCATGAAACATGTATGCAAATCTCACATTAACAAAAGGTAAAAGAACCATTATATGTTATGAAGACTACAACAGGATGACCTTTGTTTTGTTTTTGTTTTGTGGGGTTTTTTTGGCTTTTTGGTTTTTTTGTTTTTTTCACCTCGGTATTTTATGGGTGTGTTTGTAACTCTTGGGGTTTCTATTTAGAAGCACACAAGGGCATTACAGATTTTCATCTCTTCTGTTTTCAGTTCTGTTATCATTCCTTCCAGCTGATTTCACATTTTATGATGCTAATGGTGGGTGTATGGTTTTGAGTTTCTCTCCTGTCAGCTGGTCAGTAGGTCCAAGGGATATATTTAATAGAATCTGACAGCTGATGGAACTGGTCTCATTGAAAGAGGATTTGATATGTGGAGTGAATGTGAGGACCCTGAATTCGCCATAATAACGGCCATTATTATTCAACCCCTCACAGCCAATATAACTCTTTCTCTTGTACACACCAGTACGTGTGTATAAAAGACATGACTTCTGGATGACTTCTTCCGTATACTGATCTGAGGGCCGTTTAGATAGCATGTCAAAACAGATTAGCCATCTTATCCTGCCACAAAATTGAGGGAAAGAACTTTGTACAACTCTGCCCAACAAATGCACATGTGTCTGTAAACAAAGAAGGTATAGAAGGGGCGAAGATTGTCCCTTGGGAGGCGGGGAGGTTGTGGGAGCCAGGGCACTGAAAAAAGCTGCAGACTCACCCAGTTAGGGTGCTCTGGTGGGGACCCCGAGAGGCACTGCCTGGGACAGAGCAACAGATAGGAATCCACCGCTTGGGAGGCTGGCCCCAAGCTTCGCCTCATATGCATGTGCCTGGTACATTAGGGTGGATCTGGTCCTCCTCAGCCAAACTGAACCAGAGTCTCTGTAGAAGTCAATTTATACATGTGCGTCTTGACAACCTGAGACAGCCACATTCTTTGCTAGGCCTCTTGTCTACTAGTAACTAACTTTATACATAACATTTATTGAATGTTCGCTAGGTGCTAAACTTTGTATCAACTCTTCTAATCTTTCCAAGAACCTTAACATGTAGATATTATTATTAATTATTATTATCCCAATTTTACATATGCAGAAGCTGAGGCACAGCCAAGTTAGGTAACTGGTTACAACTCACAGCTAGTAATTGGTGGAGCAGATGTTGAACTTCAGGCTGTCAGAACCCATAGCAATGATGGTGACACTCTTCTGTTTCTATTTTATTCCATGCTAGTGAGAAGTGTGTGTGTGTGTGTGTGTATGTGTGTATGCACATGGATAGAAATTTTTGGGTAATAATGTCCCCTTAGAAACCATGTGGTCCAGGGTGCCTGGGTGGCTCAGTCCTTAAGCGTCTGCCTTCAGCTTGGGTCATGATCCCAGGGATGGAGCCCCGCATCGGGCTCCCTGCTCTGCAGGAAGCCTGCTTCTCCCTCTCCCACTCCCCCAGCTTGTGTTCCGTCTCTTGCTCTTGCTGCCTCTCTGTCAAAGAAATAAATAAACTCTTAAAAAAAAAAAAAAGGAAAAGAAACCATGTGGTCCATCCCCCCAGCTGCAGCCAAACTCCCATTCAATCAAAGAAGCAACTGACTGTTTCTTCCTCTGTAACCTGGCTACCTCACATCCCACGGGGCTGTGACAGAGACAAAGGAGAGCCCGGGCACACTCACAAGAGTCCCAGACCCAAAGTGGGCACTCCAAAACCCTTCTCCTCATCATTTCCAACCTCAAAACCTCACCCCACCCCACCTACCTCCTTTTGTCAGCTGCCCTTCCCCACCCCCCACCGCCCCGGTTTCAACACTGCTTCATGAGCATTATTTAAGGTAACGAGACCAGGAACAGTTGATTCTACATTCTTGAATATCCTTGTATTTGTCCACTGTCATCGCCTGCAAAAAAAAGGAAAATGGCTGCAGAGAAGTGTGCGCATGTGTCCGAAGTACCTGAGGAGAGCATGCCAGATGTTAGGAGATCTACTCACAGCTGTCTGTGTTTAAATTACATGGCACTGGTACTTTTTAGGTCAGAAGCATAAAACCTACTATTGATCTTGAGCAATACATCCAATTTTGAATGTCTGTTAAAGCCCCAGGCACTTTAGTGCCACATAATCAATATCTTTTCATTCTTTCTTTCCCTCCTTTTTTTTTTTTTGGTAACAAATGTATGAGTTTGTTTATCCATCCTTCAGCCTTGCATTTTATTCCTCAAGTAGGACACACAGCATGCTGGGAACCCACTGTTCAGACCTCCACTTGCAAGACTGCAGGATCTGAGACTCAGGTATAGTAGAAATAAATAGCCATTCCTAGAGCCCAGACAGCTTTCCAGGATCTAAGAACAGGATGCCCCTTGGAAGTGACCAAATGACATGGCCCAGGGAGTGGTGTGCGGAGAGACAGAGACGGAGAAATCAAATGGAAACTATGAAGCCATGTTTACCCTGCTGTAGACCCTAAGATCAGGTAATATGTGGAATCTTGAAATTTAGAGTGGGAAAGGGCCTTGCAAATTATTTGGAAGGATGTTATCTTCTGACTTGCAGATGAAAACACCATGGTAACGACCCAGGGTTCCATACGTACCCAACCAGGTAGGCTGGTATGACTCTGGGCTCAGAGACCATTCTCTGTGCCTAAAGGCCCAATGCTGAGAAGATGGGGGTAGGATTCAGGAGTGGCTTCTTCTATAGGCTTCAGGATAGAGTTAACCCTGGAGGATGAGGAGAATGGAACAGTGAGCCTGGTGAAGGGTGAGGAATGGGAGGCAGAGGTCAGAGGACAAAGAGACATGTTACGCAAAGGCAAAGAAGCAAGAGGAAGCATGGTGTGCTGAGAGAATTGCAAATGGTTCACATTAGCAGCGTGTGGGGTGCATGATGGGGCAGCATGAGAGACTGCATCACACGTGCCCATGGGTGTCCTGCATGAAGGAATTATGAACTCCCTGCTTTGACAGGTTCTGAATCAGGAGAGTGACATGATCAGCATTGTAGTGTAGCAAGTTTAAGCTGGCAAGAGGGCAGAGGATGAATTGGAGGGGCAAGGCTGGGGTCAGGGAACCAAAGAGTAGGCTATTCCAGCGGGGCAAGACCAACAATGACAATGACCCAAGCAGAAAGGGGCAAAGCAGGGCCTGGGTTTCAGATATTTGCAAGGGAGGCTCTGCAGAGTCTGTTGAGAGTCTGTGGGTGGGTGAAGCGATGGGAGGATCACAGTGGGAGGCAGTGACACTTAATCCTGGCATGATGTGTGACTAATTGTGACTTACTGTGTGACTTTTGGCAAGTCACTTAACCTCTCTGAGCCTTGGTTTCCTCACCTATGTTATGAAGATAATATTGTCTACCCCATGGGGCTTTGATGACAATGAAATGAAGTAATGCATGGAAAGTACATTACACAGTGCTCTGCACATAGTAAACCTTCAATAAATAGTAGCTGAATTTTATTATATTACTACGGGAGATGTCCAATGCAATATGCTTTGTTTTAAGGTAGCATCGTTCCTAACATTGTCTTGAAACAGATTGCTTGGGTCACAGGCTGTTTCCAAGTAACTCCATAGGCTGGAGTTACTTCCCTAGTTCAAGAGACAATGTCTTAAGCACACATCTAACTTTCTCCTACTTCCCAGGTTCCCAAGGAAATAACCATGTATGAAAGTAGGAAAACACTTTTATCAGCACTGGGTATTAGAGAAGAGTGATGATTATAGGCCAGAAGATCTGCAGAACTCTGTTAGATGCATGGCCAATGGACCAGATTGAAGGACAAGCCAATTGGACCTATGATTCCCAGAACAAGAAGGAATAGTCTGCTTGATAAGGTCTGGGCAAAACCTCACCAATGGCCCTATGTGGGTGGGTGGGGGGAGCTGGAGATGAGAGTGGACTAGCACATCTGGCGTTGGTCAGTGCTGTGAGGAAGTACCCACAAGTCACAGCAAGAGTGATACCCACAGCAGAGGTTCCTTGGATTTAACCCCAAAGCAGAATGCCATGCCAGACCTGGATCAGGGCATTACCCCCAACCAATTCCTGGCTGCTGAGCTTTGTTAGACATTCATTGTCTTGCCAGCATCTAGCTCCTCTTATCCTAGTATTGACTTTGATTTTAAACTTGGAATCAATCCTTCTTTCTGAGTCCACCTGGTCTGAGTGGATTTCCGGGATGGAGTTCATGACCTAGGTCTGGTCAATATAGCACAGAATGGACCACAGTGATTGGTTCGGGAATGGTCATGCCACCCACAGTAGTCCAATCAGAATGGCTCTCAGAAGTTTGGTGGGAGTCTACAATGAGGTACTACTTCACACCACTGGGATGGCCGTGACACAAAAGATAGATACTAACCACAACTGGCAAGGATGTGGAGAAATTGGAATGCTCCCACACTGCTGGTGGGGTTTTAAATGGTGCAGCTGCTTTGGAAAACAGTCCAGCAGTTCCTCCGGAGCTTAAAAATAGAGTTACCATACAACCCAGCAATTTCACTCCTAAATATATACCTAAGAGAAATGAAACCAAAAGTCCGCACAATGTCCACAAATGTTTAGAGTAGCATTATAATAGCCAAAAGGTGGAAACAAACCAATGTCCAGCAACCGATGAATGGATAAACAAAATGTGGTACATCCATACAATGAAATGTTATTCAGTCGTAAAAAGGAATGCAGTTCTGATACATGCTACCACATGGATGAAAGCATGTGCTAAATGAAAGAAGCCAGTCAGAGTGGACCACACATGATATAATTCCATTTATAGGGAATGTCCTACATGGGCAAATCTCTGTTGATAGAAAACAGGTAAGTGGTTGCCTAGGTCTGGGGGGCTGGGGGAATGAGGAGTGACTGCTAATGAATATGGGATTTCTTTTTAAGTTGATGAAAATGTTCTAAAATTGACTGCGGATGGTTGCACAATTCTGTGAATATAATGGTACCGTTGAAGTGTATATTTCAAGTGAGCAGATTGTATGGTATGTGAATTACATCCCAATAAAGCTGTTACAAAAGAAAGTTTAGTGGGAACCAAGGCGAAGACCCAACGTGTAGTAGGAATTGATCTGCAAAAATTTACATTTTACCCTCTCCACCCGGCCAACGCTATGCTAGCTACTTTACCACTCAGAAGTTCCAAGGGCTACTATGGGAACTTGAGAATGAAGGTAGCTTAGCTGAAGGAAAATCCAAGTAATAGAAAGAAACTGGATTCTCAAGAACATGGTTTACGCTCTGAATCCAGCTTTGCTTGAAACCAGAATGGCCCTTTGACTTCTGTTCCTCGCTTAACCCAGTCTGAGTTGGATTTTGCATCACTTGCAATAGAAAAGACCTTGAGGCAAATACCAAACACACAAAAAAGGGACTCTTGAGCAAAGAGCTGGAGCTTCCGGCTCCCAACTACCTCCCCGCCTCTGACTCCCTTACCTTATCAGTATCTAACTCCCTCTCCCTTCAGCTTCTGGACCCTTGAATTAGCAAAATAAAACTCCATTGTGTTTAATCCCCCGGTTCTCCTATCATCTGGGCCTGAATGACTCAGACAGGGACCCATACAATCTCCAACAGAACTCCTCGGTGACACAGAGAAGCAAACAAAGAAAAAATCACCAGGACATATGAGAAGACAGAACCGTTCAACAAAAGGGGGACTATAGGTGCCTTCCAAGAGTTGAGTTATTGCAAGAAGCAAGAAAAAATTTCTAAGATTGTTAATTCAATTTGTTGGAAGGAATCAAGAACAAACTGTGGTTTCCATTTCTAGGTAGCACTTTGGGTTTATCTGTTTAACTCCCCTTCCTCTCAAAGCCTCATTATGACCAAATTTTTAAAAGAAAGGAAGAAAGGGGGCGTCTGAGTGGCTCAGTCGTTAAGCGTCTGCCTTCGGCTCAGGTCATGATCCCAGGGTCCTGGGATCGAGCCCCGCATCGGACTCCCTGCTCTGCGGGAGGCCTGCTTCTTTCTCTCCCACTCCCCCTGCTTGTGTTCCCTCTCTTGCTGTGTCTCTCTCTGTCAAATAAATAAAATCTTAAAAAAAAAAAAAAGTAAGGAAGGGAGGGAAGGAGGGAGGAAGGAAGCAGAGAAGAAAGGAGGGAGAGAAGGAAGGGGGCAGTTAGGAAGGAAGGGAGGAAGGGGCAGGGAAGGGGTGGAAGGAAGGAAGGAAGAAAGAAGGAAGGGAGAAAGGACGGAAGATCAATGATTGAGAACAGGCCATGATGGAACTAGAATCTTGGATGATTTTTTAAAAGCTATGATGGAGGGGTGCCTGGGTGGCTCAGGCAGTTAAGCGTCTGCCTTCAGCGCAGGTCATGATCCCAGGGTCCTGGGATGGAGCCCCACATCGGGCTCTCTGCTCAGCGGGGAGTCTGCTTCTCCCTCTTCCTCTCCCTCTGCCCCTGCTTGTGTGCTCTCTCTTTCACTCACTCTCTCTCTCAAATAAATAAAATCTTTTAAAAAATTACTTTAAAAAAAAGATATGATGGAGAAGGAGGTGGTTGAAGTAAAGAATTAGGAAGCCTGCAGTCCAGTGGGTGGGGAGGGTCCTGTCAGAAGAGGAAGGGGGCGCCTGGGTGGCTCGGTTCGTTAAGCGACTGCCTTCGGCTCAGGTCATGATCCTGGAGTCCCGGGATCGAGTCCCGCATCGGGCTCCCTGCTCGGCGGGGAGTCTGCTTCTCCCTCTGACCCTGCCCCCTCTCATGTGCTCTCTCTCTCTCGTTCTTTCTGTCTCAAATAAATAAATAAATAAATAATAAAAAAAAAAGAGGAAGGAAGAGACAAGAGTCTCAAAACCCCCTCAAACTTGGAGTCATGAAGTTTAAGGTGGTCCACAGAGCAGTTGGTTAGGGGCAACGTCAAGGACTTTGGCAAATAAGAACTAGCCGACCGTACCATTGGCTCCTGGCCTTCACAGGGCATGAATGGTGTGTGAAGCAAAGAACAGGTGTTGCTGAGGGGACTCACCATGAGAACAGTTGCGCCAGCGAGGGAAGGGATTTGGTGCCCTAATTTAGGGCTGTTATTATAGTCACAGCAGAATAGTACTTGGGGCAGCAGGAAACGTCCCTGTCCAATGAGAGCAAGTTGGAGCTGTTACCTGAAAGACACAGGTGAGTGTAACGGGGGAGAGGATGAAGCGGAGGGGAGAGCACATCTCAGCCCCGAGGGGGCTTCAGATGCTGCAGCCCCACATCTGCACCAGCGAACTGGCGAGGCGACCTCTGCGCTGCTCATTTACCTCCCCCAGGAGTTCACTTCCTGCTCCTCGAAGTCAACTGAACTCCCAAACTAAGAAATAAAACTGTCGGATGGACAAAGAAGTTCTTTTTCCCTCTTTGAGTAACATATTTAAACAAGGATTCTAACAGGATCTCAATTTCCAATTGTGGGTAAACAGTTTTTGCTCTGCAAGTATATACAATAAAATTTAACAAAGTTTCTGTGCATATGCCAAGTTTCTGTGATTTAAAAAAAATGGAGGTTATTCTGAGAAATCGAAGCAATTGTGATCAAATAGTCCCCCACGATGTAAAACTGTACCAAGAAATAAGAAAAAAAAAAAATCTCTGATTTGAACATTTCCCCATAAGCTTAGATTTTGCTTCTTTTAATGGAAAACCCTGAAATTCAGAAAGATAGCTCCCCAGTGAAAAACAATCCTGGAAATTTGTTAATCCATTAAGGCAACGAAGAGCAGATTTAATAGAGCAGACAACGGAATCTGTGGGTTAAGAAATGAGCTCAAGGAACTCCCCCAGAAATCAGTGAAAAAGAGAATCTTTCTTTGGGGATAATGAGAAAAGAGTGAGAGAGGAAAAGAAAGGGGTGGGGGGAGAAACTAGATGCTGGGGATCAAATATCCACGTAGGAGAGATTTGAAATGGTGACAACAAATGAGGAAAAAAAAATTCAGTAAAGATTTGATGGAAAATTCCTCTGAGCTGAAGAAAGACTCGCACCTTTAGGATCTAAAGGCAAAGTACATCCTGCGGGCCATTTAACCGGTTTTGTAAATACAGTTTTATTTGAACACAACTGTACTTGTTCCTCAGTATCTCCTCAATGGCTGCATTTGGTCTACAACAGCACAAAGGCGTAGTTAAGGCCAGCCTGTGATCCGCCAAACCACATGGCCCTCTAAGAAAAGGTTTGCCGGCCCTGTAAGAGTTCTTTGAGACACATATGGGTAAAATATTTGAATTTCAAGGATCGATTTTTTTTAAAATCCTATAAAGATTTAGTCCTCTGGGGAAGAAAATCCCAAATTCCCTCAAAAAAAAGAAAAAAAAAAGGGGAGGGACAAATTACATTAGGCCGAGCTTCTTAGCAAATTCTAGGATAAAATGTTTCAAAATGGAAAGGCTTCTGGAGGAATGAAACTGGGAACTAAGAACTGTACATGCAGCCAGGCTGCCTTTCTTATATTTGGAAATCTTACATGGAAAGACTCAGAACATATGCCATGGCAATTACTTTCTTGAAAAAAAAAAAATGATCAAAGAAATATTCCAGGTGGCTGAAAAATGAAGCAAAATAAATAATTCAGATAGAAGGAAAAAGCAGTATAAAGAAAGATTGCCAAGCAGAGAACCAAAAAACTTAATTTCTTAATAATTGCAGTTAACATGATTATAAAACAATGTAAGTGTCAAAAAACAATTCTGAAAGAGATGATATACAATGTAAAAATATATTAATTATAATATCCTTATTCTAAAAGCCAGATGGGGCTGGAAAAGGAATTGATGGGAATACTGGTAATTATAGCTTCCATTTTTAGAAGTTACTGTGTATGAAGCACCAACATAATGCTGATATAAATATTGTTTTTCATAAATCTTTGGACACATCTCTAATACTAATTCCTTAACATAAATTCTTAGAAGGTAAAACGCTGGGTCTGAGTATTTTTAAATCTTTCAACACAATGAAAGTTTGAATCTCACCAGAAATATATGAGTATTCTTTTCTCTCTGCCCTTGCCAACACTGGTGATTATCATTCTGCAAGCAATAATAGTGAAAATAATGTATCAGAAGTACAGAAGTTTGAAAAATTTTGTACAAATTAGAGCAAATTGAAGGTTATTTGCTCTAATTCTATAATTTCCACTGATGCAATTCTCAAATGGGAGAGACCTCCACTCTTTATTTAGATGCTTTTCATTTTTTTCCTGAAAGCAGTAGTGGGCATTTTTTTTTTCATGGCATTTAAATGACAAGTTGAGGGGGATGGAAAATTCCTTATTTGGAGACAACATTTATGATCAACAACTGGGGGTTGGTTAGGTTATGTCCGCATGTTCCTGAGATGGAATTCTCTACATCCATTAAAAATCATATTTATAAAGGACATTGGAGGAATAAGAAACTTCTCACAATATAATACCAAGTGAAAAGAGGAGTTTATATGATGTGATCTCAATTCTGAGATTAAAAAAATACATATTCTGGGGGCGCCTGGCTGGCTCAGTGGGAACAGCATGCAGCTCTTCATCTTGGAGTCATGAGTTTGAGCCCCAGGTTGGGTGTAGAGATTACTTAAGTAAACTTAAAAAAAAAAAAATATATATATATATATATATAATGTACAAACAGTAAGAAGGATATATATCTGATATAGATAAAGATTCTAAGACATGGGAATCCAGAAGTTGAACTTTCTTCCTTATGCTTTTTTTTTATTTTCTAAGAAAACTTAGAAATATTTTAATACACAGGGAAAAAAGATACCTTTTAAGTTCAGCTGGATGCTTAAGGCAATTTTTATGTTTCCTTAGTAACTAGGACAGTATCTGGTTCACGGCGCATATTTTGTCAATGTTTGTTGAATGAGTGAGTGAGTAAAAAGATGGTATGTTTTACACAAGAAATAACAGGTGTTGGCAAGGATGTGGAGAAAAAGGAACACTCATGCACTGTTGGTGGGAATGCAAACTGGTGCAGCCACTCTGTAAACAGTATGGAGGTGCCTCAGAAAATTAAAAATAGAACTACCCTATGATTCAGCAATCGCACTACTAGGTATTTATCCAAAGAAAATGAAGGCACTAATTCAACAAGATATATGCATGCCCACGTTTACTGCAGCTTTATTTACAATAGCCAAGATATGGAAGCAACCCAAGTGTCCACCGATTGATGAATGGATAAAGAAGATGTGGAATATATATACAATGGAATATTACGCAGCCATCAAAAAAGGAGATTTTGCCATTTACAACAGCATAGGTGGGTCTAGAGGGTATAATGTTAGCAAAGAAAAACAGAAAACCAAAAAAACAGACTCTTAGCTATAGAGAACAAACTGGTGGTTGCCAGAGGGAGGTGGGTGGGGGATGGGTGAGACTGGTGATGGGGATTAAGAGCACATTTATCTTGATGAGCACTGAATAATGTATAGACTTGTTGAATCACTATATTATACACATGAAACTAATACGACACTGTATGTTAATTATACTGGAATTTTATTTTATTTTATTTTATTTTATTTTAAAGATTTTACTTATTTATTTGACACAGAGTGAGAGAGAGAGCACAAGCAGGGGGAGCGGCAGGCAGGCAGGCAGAGGGAGAGGGAGAAGCTGGCTCTCCGTTGAGCAAGAAGCCAGATGCGGGGCTCGATCCCAGGACCCTGGGATCATGACCTGAGCCGAAGGCAGCCACTTAACCGACTGAGCCACCCAGGCGCCCCAATTATACTGGAATTTCAAGGTAAATAAATAAATAATTTTTAAAAATGATCTGCATTTTATCCAAGCAAAATTGACTTTTTGGGGAGCATCTTCTGCCGGCCTGGTTTCTGTAGGCCTGGGACCCCGGCCCATAGCTGCTTGCTTCCTGATTCCAACTGCTGCGATACCTTAACCCCTACCCATCTCTCTGTGAGGACATCCGAGGCTCCAAGCACTGGGGATGCTGCCCAGACTCCCTCTGGTCTGCCACACCGGGGGCCTCCCCAGGTCACCTGCTCCATCTGTTAGTCCTGGCTCCAGATCTCCTTCCCTGGGGCCCACCCACTTAGCCTTGGCTTTGCCGGTTCTTCCTTTTGGGGTAGAAACCACCCCTGGGGGAAACTTGTTGGCCAAGCGCGTGACACCTTGGGAAACTGATCCAGGCAGTCAGCAAGGTTGATATCATCCTGTTAAGACCAGCATTATTCCCAGGGGACTGGCTTCCTCCAAGGGAGCTTTGATTTGTAAAAATCACAAATTGAGTCATAGTCTTACGAGCAAGACTAATATCCACCCCATACATACCGGTTGATGTAACGGCTGGTTTTATTCTGATTTGTTAGGACTTCAATATTTTTAAATTTACCCCTGATTCCATGGGAGTTTGAGTGAGGAAGAAAGAGCTGGACATTCTTCTCTGGTTGAAGGAGACTTAGCAGGTTGGTATAACACATTTGCCCTATATCAAAAATAACCTAGATTACATAACCGTAACCTCTCCCCAGAACAAATATGCATTTGAGAGGCAGTGAAACATACATAATTATAGATGTAAAACACTAAAAATAGGCTCCGTGCCCCCACGCAGGCAGCCGAGAGCGTGGCACTCGAGCGCAATGCTGCCATGTATGACAATATTAATAGGAGTTGTGGCACCATCCCAGGTGGCCAGATGAGGCGACATGTTATTGCAGACATGAAAAAAGAGAGATTCTCAATGTTTATGTGCAAAGAAGCTTGCTGCTCGCTTAAGCCCCATGGAGCTGTTCCACCTGACTGTGGTCTTCTCCCAGGCGAGGAGGAAATAAGTCATCAACCAGTAACGATTATTCCATTGTGGTCCTTTATTTTATTATCAGAACCAAATTGGTGTGGATAATAATGATATTAGCAGCTTGGGTTCAAAAGCCCTGGTTGTATTTTCCAAGGAGCTCTCGCCTCCTACTATTATTCAATTCAACCAGTGTATACTGAGGACCATTTTGGGTAGCCTTTGCTATGTAACAACCCCCCCCCCCCAAAACTTGATGACTTAAAGCAACCACGACTTATTATTTCTCACAAATCTCGAAGTTGGCTGGGGAGTTCTTCTGACTTGTTTCAGCTGGAAGATCAGCGGGGCTGGAGGGCCCCCAGGGGGGGTTCACCCACGGGACGAGGAGCTGTGCAGGGGCATTTGGCTGGGCATTCTGGTGGCCCTCTGTGGGGCCTCTCGTCCTGCAGGAGGCTGGACCAGCTTCCTGACCTGGTGGTCTCAGGGCAGAGTTCCACGAGGGCCAAGGCAGAAGCTGCAAGGCCCCTTAAGGCCTAGCTTCCAAAGTCTGTGACATCACTTCTGCTGTGTTCGACTGGTCAAGGCCAGTGGCAAGGCCAGTCTGCGATGGGGAATTAGATTCTGTCTCCGTAGAAGGAGCAGCAAAATGTTATGGCCACACCTACCTCAAGGAGAGAGAAAAATCTCAAAGAAACAACCTAACCTTATACCCAAAGGAGCTAGAAAAAGAACAGCAGACAAAATCCAAAGCTAGCAGAAGGAAGGAAATACTAAAGATTAGAGCAGAAATAAATGGTATAGAAACTAAAATAAATAAATAAATAAATAAATAATAATAATAATAATAAAACAAAGACAAATACCATATGATTTCAACCCCACAGAAATACAAACAACTGTAAGACAATATTATGAGAAATTATATGCTAACAAATTGGACAACCTAGAAGAATGGATAAATTCCTAGAAACATACAAACTACCAAAACCAAATGAGGAAGAAATAGTAAATTTGAACAGACTGATAACCAGCAAAGAAATTGAATCAGTAATCAAAAATCTCCCAATAAACAGAAGCCCAGGACCAGATGGCTTCCCAGGGGAATTCTACCAAACATTTAAAGAAGAGGTTATTACCTCTTCTTCTCAAACTATTCCAAAAAAAATAGAAAAGGAAGGAAAACTTCCAACTCATTCTATGAGGCCAGCGTTACCCAGATACAAAGGCAGATAAAGAGACCACCAATAAAAAGAACTATAGGCTCCATCTTTGGTGAACATAGATGCAAAAATTCTGAATAAAATACTAGCAAACGGAATCCAATAGTACATTAAAATAATCATTCACATCTCAACATAATAAAGGCCTTATATGAAAAACCACAGCCAACATCATACTCAGTGGGGGAAAACTGAGAGCTTCTCCCCTAATGTTAGGAACATTACGAGGAACAAGACAAGGGTGTCCACTCTCACCACTTTTATTCAACATCGTACCAGAAGTCCTACCCCCAGTCATCAAACAACAAAAAGAAATAAAAGGCATCCAAGATGGCAAGGAAGAAGTAAAACTTTCATTATTTGCAGATGGCATGATACTATATATAGGAAACCCCAAAGTCTACACCAAAAATCTGCTAATAAAACTGATAAATGAATTCAGTAAAGTCTCAGGATACAAAATCAATATACAGAAATCTGTGGCATGTTTATATACTAATAACAAGACTTCAGGAAGAGAAATTAAGAAAACAATCCCAATTACAACTGCATCAAAAATAATAATGTACCTAGGAATAAACTTAATTAAAGAGGTGAAAGACTTGTACCCTGAAATCTATAAAACACTGATGAAAGAAAGTGGAGATGACACAAAGAAATGATACAAAGATATTCCATGCTCATAGATTGGAAGAACAAATATTGTTAAAATGTCTATACCACCCAAAGCGATCTATACATTCAATGTAATCCCCCTCCAAATACTAACAACGTTTTTCACAGAACTAGAACACACAATCATAAAAAATGTTTATGGAACCACAAATAGCTGAAGCAATCTTGAGAAAGAAAAGCAAAGCTGGGGACATCACAATTCTGGACTTCAAGCTGTATTATAAAGCTGGAGTGATCAAGACAGCATGGTACTGGCACAAAAACAGACACACAGATCAATGGAACAGAATAGAAACCCAGAAATGGACCCACAACTTTACGGTCAACTAATCTTTGACAAACGAAGAATGAATATGGATGAGAAAAAGATGGTCTCTTCAACAAATGGTGTTCTGAAAACTGGACAACCACATGCAGAAGAATGAAACTGGACCACATTCTTACACCATACACAAAAATAAACTGAAAATAGTTTAAAGACCTGAATGTGAGACCTAAAACCATAAAAATCTTAGAAGAGAACACAGGCAGTAACTTCTCTGACATCGACCGTAGTTAACATTTTTCTAGATATGTCTCCTCAGGCAAGGGAAATAAAAGGAAAAATAAACTATTGGGACTACCTCAAAATGAAAAGTGTCTGCACAGCAAAGGAAACAATCAACAAAACTGAAAGGCAACCTACAGAATGAGAGAAGATATTTGCAAATGCCGTTTCTGAAAAAAGGGTTAGTATCCAAAGTATATAAAGAACTGATATAAATCAACACCCAAAAAACAAACAATCCAATTTAAAAATGGGCCTAGACATGAACAGACATTTCTTCAAAGAAGACATCCAGACACATGAAAAGATGCTCAACATCACTGATCATCAGGGAAATACAAATCAAAACTACAATAAGATATCACGTCTCACCTGTCAGAATGGCTAAAGTCAAAAACATAAGAATCAACAAGTGTTGGCGAGGATGTGGAGAAAAAGGAACCCTCTCACACTGTTGGTGGAAATGCAAACTGGTGCAGCCACTCTGGAGAAGAGTGTGGAGTTTCCTCAAAAAATTAAAAATAGAACTACCCTATGATCCAGGAATCACACTACTGGGTACCTACCACCAAAATACAAACACACTAATTCAAAGGGACCCATGCACCCCTATGTTTATAGCAGGAATATTTACAATAGCCAAATTACGGAAGCAACCCAAGTGTCCATCAACAGACAAATGGGTAAAGAAGATGTGGTATAGATATACAATAAGAATATTATTCAGGGGCGCCTAGGTGGCTCAGTTGGTTAAGCAACTGCCTTTGGCTCAGGTCATGATCCTGGAGTCCCTGGATCGAGTCCCGCATCGGGCTCCCTGCTCGGCCAGGAGCCTGCTTCTCCCTCTAAAACCCTCCCCCCTCTCGTGTACTCTCTCTCATTCTCGCTCTCTCAAATAAATAATCTTTTAAAAAAAAAAAGAATATTATTCAGCCATAAAAAAGAATGAAATCTTACCATTCACAACAACACGGATGGAGCTAGAGAGCATAATGCTAAGCCAAGTCAGTCAGTCAGAGAAAGACAAATACCATATGATTTCACCCATATGTAGAATTTAAGCAAAAACACAAATGAACAGGGCGGCGGGGGGGAGAGGGAAAGAGAGAGGGAGAGAAGCCAAGAAACAGACTCTTACTATAGAGAACAAACTGATGATTACCAGAGGGGAGGTGGATGGGGAATGGGGGAAATAGGTGATGGGGATGAAGGAGGGCACTTGTCGTGATGAGCACAGGGTGACGTATGGAAGTGTTGCATCACTATATTGTATACCTGAAACTAATACAGCACTGTATGTTAACTATACCAGAATTAAAATAAAAACTTAATTTAAAAAATGTCACCATGTTTAATCTGAGACAACTGGGCTGTGTCATTTACTTAGATCATCTCAGATAATTCTCACAAGAGTCTTAAAAGGGGAGGATCACTACCCATACTTAGTAAATACAGAAACTGAGAATCAGAGAGGTTAAACCAATTTCCCCAAGCCACACAGCTAGAGAGTTGACATCAAAACACATTTCCTTCCCTGACACTGCAACATTTTCTTGAACTTGATTTCTGCACTGTTGTCGTGGAAGTTAGTGAAAAGACCAAGAACCCTTAAGAAAATCTCCAGGGAGCTTCTGTGTTGGTCATTATTTCTCTACCTGTCTTCCATCCGATCCTGACCAGCCTGTTGGCTCTGTGCCTCCACCAGGCCACGTCCCAGAGCCGCGTGGACTCAGGGCAGAGAAAGGCTCTCAAGCAGGCAAGCCCTCTGCCCAGTGCCATAGTGATCCTGCTGTTGCCACGGGGAGCAAGGAAATGGTGCTCTTGCCTTTTGCTGACTACTTACCGGCACTGGGCTGGTTGCTTTACGAAAACCAGAGTGGCTAATTCTCGTGGTAACACTGTGAAGTGGGCAGGATTTTTTAATCGCCGTCTTGCAGATGCGGAAACTGAAGCAGGTCAATAAGCTGGAATCTCAAACCCAGGCCACCTAGCTCCAGGATCACCACGGTGATCCTTCCAGAGCCAACATCTTCACCAACACCTCTTCATCCTCCTAGGCCAGCCTCCAGGTCACCCTTACCTGGAAGAGTCCCTGAACCATGAGTCCCACTTTTAAGGGGAGGGAGACCAAGGTGCAGAGCAGTTGGACGAGTCTTTGCAGGTCTCCCATGACCTTGGCAGCAGAGCTACGACCCAGGTCTCCTGCCTCCCAGCCCTGGCCTTTGCCTGAGAAAATATTTAAATCCTGGGGACGCTCTCTGCACCTGAGCACCCTGTGTCAACATGGAGGTGGCAGCATCCTCCCAAGGCAAGGGATGATGGAATCATTTGAAAATAAGAGAACTCCTGGTCCCTTCAGTTGGCTGAAGAGCCCAGCCCGCTGTCGCAAATGGATGGACATGGGACCTGGGGTCACAACGTGGGCACTGAGAGCAAACAGGAATCGTGGAGAGGCTGAGGAGGACTGAGACAGGGAGCCTTGTGCCCCAAATTACCCACCCTCGGACAAACCCTTCCTCCCGCACCACCAAACTGCATGCCACTGAGTCTTGCTTTGCAACACAGCATCCAAAGAGTCACGAATCGCCAAGATCCAGAGTGTGATTCATTTCTGGTTTCTTGTAAATAGTGAGTGGCCCAAGACTCTTGATCGTGAGTTCGAGCCCCATGTTGGGTATAGAGTCCACTTGAAAATTTTTGTTCTGATAAATAACAATCTTTAAAAAAGTAATATCCCCTCCCCCAAACCGCCAGGGTTGGGACTTTCTCTATGGCATAATCCTATTGGAAAGAGAAGCAGGTCCTTTTCCCTGTCCAGGATCCAGCCCTGGAAATTCTGCCCCAAGTCTTGTACTCCCTGGAGTGGCCCAGCCTGGCACACACCTCAGCCAGATGAACCGAGTGGGGTTGTGTAGTGGGGAAGGGGCACCGCACTACAGGTCAGGAGACCTCATTGGAGTCCTTGCTCTGAAATCTGGCCAGGTCACTTTTTCTCTCTGCTCCTCAGTTTGCTCACCTATCTAATGGGGACAATAAATCCAGTCCTGTCACCTAGCAAGAACGCTGGGAGAGTAAATGGGACCTTGGTTGTAAAACAGTTCATGAATCCGAGGTATGAGAACTTAGAATTCTCATGATGAGCTCTGGCCAGAAAAGCTGAACGCTTGCCAGCCCAGCTTCCTAGTCCTGGCAGCAAACCTGGGAGGAAACCCTGGAGGCGGCTGCCAACACCACCATGGCCAAACCAAAGGTATCTCCTGGACCCACAGGGCCTTGTCCACACCTGTGCGTGGGACAGAGATGACACCCTCACGCCCTCACCCAGGAACATTCCAGCCTTCCCCAGTCTGGCCCACACCTCGGCTCCCCTGCACCTTCTGTCGGAAGGTGGGGAGGAGGGTAACTCGACAATCTGCCACTTGGCGTCCACCAGGAGGGAAAATGGCACCAGGCGACACTTCCTTGCACCAAGCCCTCATTTTCGATTTCAATCATTACATAGAATTTTGCTTTAAAATGATTAATAAGTTTGAATCCATATAGCAAGTTATAGATTAACAGCTGCGGGCCCCATGGGCAAGAACAAAAGAAACTTCATTGTTGCGCTTCATCCATCAAACCTCTAATAAGAATGTCAGGACTTTGGTCCTTTGCCTTCCGACTTGGAACAATAGGCCACTTCGTTGCACTCTGTGTGGCCTAACACCAACCCCAAAAGTGAGTACGTTCACCTGTGAGGAAAAATACGACCCTGGATTTACAATGGCCCACTGAGCCAAGAAAAGGAAATCTCAAATATGTTCCTCTGGGCAATGACCCGGCCGGGCAATCCTTAGCTGGAACTGGCACCTGGGAGACTCAGGTTTTCACGGTGCCTCAAGAAAAACATCCAAATGATGCTCTTGCAAGTTATATGCCTGCAATTATTCCAAAAACAACACCCTGAAATAGATGAGCCAATGGGCCAGGAAACGATTTTCCTTAGAGGGTAATGTCTTCGGCAACATGTCAGCCCGGGGAGTGATTTACGGGCCAACCTTGCAGGTATTATGGGCTGTCCTCCCAGAGCCGGGCCTCGCTTGTCTGGGCCTCACTGCCTCCCACCAATCTGAGGCTGGTTTTAAGCAGACTGTGGGCTCTTTGATACAGCTGCTGGGCTGGCTTTCGCTCTCCCCCGTAAGTGCACCTTATGTGTCTCCAAGGCTCACTCAGCTCCTTCCTCTGGGCTCCAGACAGTTTTTCCGACTCACTCAGCATTTCCACCCGCCGCCGCCGGGGTTCAGGCCGGCCAGCAGCTGCCTGACCTCTGGTGAACTCGCCTCCGTTCTCACTCCTTCGAAAGCCTCCTTTGCCTCCTGGGTGAGCTCATCGGACCCGGGAGCCAAAGGGAGCCGAGCCGGGCCCAGCATCTGCCAGGAAGCGTTCAGAAGGGGCAGTAAAGCACTTTCCTTCCTCCCGTGAAGATTTACTCCTGCGCCAGGCTCTGCGCTAGGGGCCAAGGAGGCGACACCGGATAAGGCGAGGGCCCTTCTAGAGGGGCGAGAGGTCAAAAGCCAAGCAAGACACCAAGCACCATGACAGGCTGTTGCACTAGACAAAACAGAGTGATAAGGAGAGAAGGTAAAGGGGACGTGCGTGCAGGGTGGGGGTGAAGGGTGCTCCCACCTGCCTATGTGGTGGGTGTCCCTTCTGGGCACGCACGGCCCAAGGGTGTATGGCTCCAGGAGCAGACGGTGCTTTTGGCAAAGGAAAGGGTCTCCCCTCCCCCAGATGGATACAGCCCCACTCAGTGCACATGGCTTGGCGGGCAGAGCAGGGCTGACGTGCCTGCCCCCTCAGCCAAGCATCGTCCCACCACGAACAACCTGCACATGTCTGTGGGGAGGCCCTGGAGCTAGTCCTGGGGAAAAAAAAAACATTCAAGGAGACACTTGAGGACCAATGTGACTGGCTGAGTGGTGTCTCCCCCAAATGCATGTGAAAGCCCCATCTGCCAGTACCTCAGGATGCTACCATCTTGGGAGGTGGACCCTCTAAAGAGGCAATAAAGTGAAAATGAGGGCTGAAGGTGGGCCCTAATCTAATCTGACCGGTGTCCTTGTAAGAGGAGGAAGTTTGGACACCCAAGGAGACACCAGGGATGTGCGTCCACAGAGGACACAGCAAGAAGGCAGCCATCTGCTAGTCAAGGGGAGAGGCCCCATGAGAAACCAAATCTGCCAACACTTGATCTCAGACTTCCAGCCTCCAGAGCTGTGAGAAAATAAATTTCTATAGTGTAAGCCACCCAGTCTGTGGTATTTTGGAGGGAGCCGTCCAACTTCCAGGCAAAGGGGGAGGCCCTGAGGCAGGGAAGTATTTGGGGTTTTGAAGACCAGAAAGGCTGCCAGTGGGGCTGGATCCCGGCGAAGCAGGAGGACAGGTAGGACCTGACGTGGTGGGGGAGGCAGCGGCCTCGTGAGGGGCCCTGTGGGCGGCAGCACCTGGGTGCAGCTCAGGAGGAAGCCCTGGGTCTGAGGAGCCTGAGGTGGTCTTCCTGAGCAGGGCCTGGGGCTTCCTGAGGCCCACGGCTTGGAGGCCACAACTCTTGGGCCTGACACACTGTCAGGAAGTGAGTGTTACACGTATGAATAAGTCATCCCAATGATGCTCCTCCTCAAAGTCTTTCTAGAGAGTTTGTCCCCCCCAAGTGTCCCCATTGGTCAAGAGCTCTTTGTGTTTCTACTGAAGGCCCATGAGGAGTGACACCCGAGCTGTCCCTTTGAGCAAGGCTCTCTTTCCTGCCTCACACACCCTTGGGGCAGGAACCATGCCTCGTCCCTTCTGAGCTCCCCAAAGGCTCTGGACTGATGGGTTACTGTATGTCCTACTCTGTTCAGGCTGCTATGACAAAATCCCACAGACTGGGTGGCTTATACACAGCAGACATTCAGTTTCCTCAGTTCTAGAGGCCAGACGTCCAAGACTAAGGCACCAGCATGGTCAGGTTCTGGCGAGGAGCCTCTTCTGGGTTTCAGACTTCTCACTGTGTCCTCACACGGTGGAAGGGCTAGGGAGCTCTGTGGGGTCTCTTTTATAAGGGAACTAATCCAGTTCATGAGGGCTCTGTGGACCTAAGCACCTCCCAAAGGCCCCACCTCCTGCTACCATCACATTGAGCACTGGAATTTCAACATATGAATGTGGGGGGACAAGAGCATCCAGATCATAGCACTGTGGAAGCCTTCAGCTCACCCCCCACCCCTCACCCCACCCCTGCTCTGCTCTGTGCCCATGCCTGTAAGAGGACCTGTTGTATGTGGCCAATTGGCCCAAACCCAACTGTAGCCTTTAGAAGAAGCAGCCGTCAGCATTGGACACCAAGCTTCCAGTGCCATCACCAGGAAGAAGAATTCTTTCTTGTTTGGCATCATTTAATCCCCCCTCATCTGCTGTGCTGGCCTTGTAAGGTGCCGATTTTGCTGGGCTCAACCGCTCCCCGGAATCCCCCTCCCTGTGGAGTTCTGGTGAGACTGGCCACCAAGGGAGGGTCCAAGCGGGACATCGGGGGGGCGGAAGGGGGCGGCAGTCATGGGGCAGCTCACGTGTGTCAGTTGTCACGTGTCTGCTGGCTCACCAAGCTGGAGATGGATCTTCCCCTAGATTTTCCTTCAGCATCCTGGACTCTAGGGAAGGGCCCCGGGTTCTATAAGACCCCACACCGCCAAGATCAGAGACAAGAACCGACACAGATTTCCATCTGTCATGGACCCAAACTCATGCTTGTTCTTACTCTCGCCCTGAGGACAAGTCCCAGCCTCAGACGTGGGAGAACAGCCTTCCAGGGACAGCTTAACCAGCCCGCCTATATGTAAGTTCAAATCCCTGGAACGGACATATCTCCCGGTGGGTTCTGTTTCTCTGATCCTGACTGATAGGTCTGCCAATCCCTGTTTGCTCCCACCACACCTGACCTGGGAGGCTGGACCCCGCTGCAAATACAACGTTTCCTTTATTCAGCCCCTGGGTGGATTTGCTTGACATTCAGGGCAATGTGACTTTGGCAAAACAGCTCTTGGAAGCCATTGATGGATTGACTACCTAACATGATGCTCCACATTTCTAATGAAAGGCAGAAAAGGAGAAAAATATATATATTTCTGGTACAAACTGATTTTGTGGGGAAAGCACAACAATGTTCAAACATATTTGGAAAATGTCAGAGTATTGCTTCTTCCAGAAAAGTAAACGGTTGTCCTGGGCGGAATGAGTCATAAGGCCTGATGGGTGTTCTCACGTGAGTCCCTCATGGAGAGGAAAGCAGGGCAGGGGCAGGCCTCCTCGTTTTTCAGCTGAAGAAACTGAGGCACTGGGAGACACAGATGTGCCCAAGTGTCCATAACTTGAAAGCCAGAGGTTGCAAACCCAGGGGCCTGAGAACCCATCCCAGGCCTTGGTTCTGTTTTACTTGGCACACACGGTATTTTTTGTCTGGTTTGGTCTGTGTTTTTTATTAGCTCCCAACAATTAAAAATCAGAACACTTGACCCTCTTCCCCCTCCCCCTCTAAAAAAAAGTCCAGATTTGCTATTTGGCAGGGGACCCTGGAAATGAGTAGAGGCCGCCCCCTTTGGAGAGAGAGGGAGGGCCCATTTCCAATGGCCTAATCTCCCTATAGGACCTACAGTTTCCTGTTGGCATTTACATTTGAGCTCCTTTAAATCAGTAGAATTGAGACTCAAAGTCAGATCCATCTGATTCTAATTCTGCTGCTCTTCCAGTGGACCATGACACAGTCCCAAACATATCAAACATCCGTGTTTTCAGCCATTTGACAAATACTTACCGAGTGTCCTTTATGTGTAGCTTGAGGATGGTGGTAAACGAAATGGGTATCTGGGTGTGCATGTGTGTGTGTGTGCGTGCGTGCGCCCACACACGTGCGGATATGTGCATCAACACATACGATTATTCCCACGGATTTGGTGTGAGCGTCCTCCGATGTTCAACCCGGGAGCTGGCTATAATCTGGTGAGTACCACGCCAACTCCAGACGCTGATGTCTGTCTGCCTATTTCTGGATTTGGTTTGCATTTCCGCCCACTCTTCTCTGAAAGGGTAACCAATGTGTCTTTTGGGGAAAATACCCGCATCACTTGAAGTCTTGGCTCCGCGCTTCCTGTTCTGCAGCTGCGTGGAGGCATCCCAGTGAAACACACGGGCTCATGGGATGGCTAAGTCGGGGGACACGCAGGGCACAGCAGTGGACCAGTGGGCTGGGCGGTGGGACCAACCACCCTGGAGCGAAGTGAGATTTGTAGGCTAAAACTCAGAAAAATCCAAAGGAAACTGGAACGAATTGCTCACCTTCGCTGGAAGCCTTCTCTGGACACTGAGACTTTATTTATTAGTTTTTAAAAAAGATTTTATTTATTTATTTGACAGAGAGAGACACAGCAAAGAGGGAACACAAGCAGGGGGAGTGGGAGAGGGAGAAGCAGGCTTCCTGCCGAGCAGGGAGTCCGACGTGGAGTTCAATCCCAGGACCCTGGGATCATGACCTGAGCTGAAGGTGGACGCTTAACGACTGAGCCACCCAAGCGCCCCCTGGACAATGAGACTTTAAAGAAGGACCAAGATCAGCAGCAGGAGGGGGAGATGGGTGTTGCGATGTGCCACCGTTGACGTGAAAGCCTTTGAATGGAGCAAAAGCAACAAATCGGGAGCTTTCCTTCCTCCAAGAGCAGCATGGTGGTCATGAAGGAGGGCACGTGGTTGGAGGTCAGGGCCTTTGCACCCTTCCATGAGCTGGCTGTGTGGCCTGGAGGAAGGGTTTCCTCTCCTGTTGCTTCCGCTTTCCCCTCTGTAAGATTGGACTCCAAGACCACTGAGCTCCCCTCCAGCTGTAACAACCAGGTGCAAACCACACAGTGTGAAACCAGCTGTTAGGGTTATTTTGCTTTGTATTTTGCCTTGTAACCACGCGGACTTACTCATTCCACAGTATTACTAACCACTAACTAACATTTATTGTGTTTGCCCATGCTGGGGATGCTCCAGCGATTTTATTTTTATTTATTTATTTTTTAAAGATTCTACCTATTTATTTGAGAGAGAGAGAGAGAGAACGGGTAGGGGGGAGCAGCAGAGGGAGAGGGAGAAGCAGATTGCACACTGAGCGGGGAGCCTGTTGCGGGGCTCGATCCCAGGACTCTGGGATCATGACCTGAGCCGAAGGCAGATGCTTAACCCACTGAGCCACCCAGGCGCCCCTGCTCTAGCTATTTTAAATCTCATTTTAAACCCATCTAATCCTCACAGCCACCCCTAATTTACAGAGGAGGAAACTGTGATACAGAAAAGTAAAGCACCTTGTCCAAGGTCATGAGGCTCTTAAGGGGTGGTCGATACCCACGCAGTCCCGCTCCAGCGTCTGTGTTCTTGGCCAGCCCTCCCCGAGGCCAGCTCTCTCAAAGTGGGTCTTGTTTGTCTCTGTGGGGTTTTTAAAGCTCCTAGATGAAGAGGCAGAGGCATCGAATGTGGTAGTACAATGCCGGGGTTAAGGGCTCGGGCTCTGAAGCCAGAGAGACTGGGGTTATATATGGTCTGCTGCCTTCTACCTGGGGGACCTTGGGAGTATCACTTCAAGCCTAAACTCGCTCAACTGTAAAATGAGGCTAATAATTGTACCAGCTCACAGGGTCCCTGTGGGGATGCAGTGAGAGATTGCGTGCGACACCTAGCTCATCCCTCCTAGGTGCATATATCCCCCAGGAATGGATTCACATGTGCGCCGATAGACGTGCCCGGGGACGTTCGTGTTCATAGGAGCACCCCTGGAAAGTGCCCACGTGCCCATCAGCAGGACACAGCTGAATGGCAGGAAGTACTATGCAGCCATGAGAACAAGAGACATGCAACCACACACAGCAAAATGTGGATGAGGCTCCTAAGCCTTTATGTTGAGTGAAAGCAGTAGGCACAGAAGAGTACATGCTGTCTGATTCCAGGGATAACCGGTTCAAAACGAATCTGTGCTGTCAGAGGTCGGGGGAGGGGTTCCCCTGGGTGGGGGCAGTGACTGCCAGGGAGCGCGAGGGGGTTTTATGGATGCTTCGATGCTCTGTTTCTTCATCTGATGCTGGTTACACGGGCATATTCGTGAACATCCATTGAGCTGCATCCTAATGAATATATGTACTTGTCTGTATATATGTTATATTCCAATAAGAGTTTTTATTTTATTTTTTATTTTTTTAAGATTTTATTTATTTATTTGAGAGAGAGAGTGCGCATGAGCCGGGGAGCGGGGAGGGGCAGAGGCAGAGGGAGAAGCAGACTCCCCTCAAAGCAGGGACCCCGACATGGGACTCAATGCCAGGATGCTGGGAGCACGACCTGAGCCGCCCAGGCATCCCCAATAAGAGTTTTTAAAATAGACAATCTAATAATAATAACTATTAGTACCAAATGGCTAATAGCAAGTTCAGGGAGGGTATTGTTAGAGGTCAGGGGAGTGGTGCCCAGGCTCCCCAAACTTGCTGTGGGAAAGAGGATGGTCTTCTGAGCCAGCTAGTGCACGGCCTTGCCCCTCCGCACTCCACCTCTTCCTGGCTGTGTGGTCTTGGGCATGTTGCTTAACCTCTCTGAGCTTCAGCCTTAGCTTCTGTAAAAATACCCTGTACCTCATGAGGGTGCTCTGAGGACACAGCAGAGACTGGCCTCATATGTGGAAGGAACGTGATGGGCACTCCATGAGAGCTTGTCCTTTTCCTTTCTCCTTTGCCTTTCGGAGCACCTAGCACAGCACAGGGTATGCAGTAGGTACAATATAATGGCCTGCTGAATGACCAAGTAAAGTTTTTGAAAAGTCACTTGGCTGCTCTCTGAGCGGATGCACCTCGGGAATCAACAAATAAGTAAATCAATGAAATCCTCCAGTTTTTCACCCAGATGTGGATGGTCGGCCAGCTCAGAGGTCAGAACGTGGCTCCCCTGTGTTCTGGCCCTAAGGATATGTACTCCCTCCACCCGTCTCCTGGCTCTATTGCTTTCATCCCCTGTCGCCTCGCCGCTGTTTTCTTCACCTGCCTCCAGAGCGAAGCAAAGAGGAAACTGCCCTGCATTCCACGAGATCCCCCTTCCTCTCCCAGTGGATTGAGTCTGGCCAGCCCCTAGCCACAGGCCATCGTCACTCTGAGTTAGAGGCCAAGCCTTTGGGGTGGGCAATAGCTGGAAGGGACCCCCCTCCCTCGGTGGCATGCGGAGCTCTGGGTCAGGCGTCCGAGTCCTAGTGACACAAGGATAGCCTTCCCCCGAGGGGCATTGGTGGGCTTCCCCGAGTAGTACCCACACCTCTCTGTCTGCACCTTCGTGATGAAAATTGGATGACACCACGGCTTCCGTTTCACAGTAAGAGATGCTGAGAATTAGAGGGTGGCCAAGCCTGATGGAGGCTGCCCAGGCCGGGAGGCAGTGGTGCCCAGGTCAGCCCCCTGGCCCCCAATCCAGGGCGCTCTTGTCCCAAGCACGGATGCCCACCGTCAGGTGGCCGATTACCCAGAGGAACGCTTGCCTTCAAGTTGCTGCCTTACTCTCTATCATTCCTGAGCCCCCAGAAACTTCCCCATTCCCATCTTCATTTCACAACTTCAGCCACCAAATACTTATCCAGGGCCTTCTATGCGCCAGTCACTGGTCCAAGTGCTGGGATACAGATCCCGGTCCTCTTGGAGCTGAGAGTTTATTGGTGAATTCCAGTGCATACATTGGCTCGGCTGCATTAACAGAAACCAAGCAACAATGACTTTAACAATACAGGTTTATTTCTCTCTCACTGCAAGTCTAAGTCAACAGCAGTCTTGGGGTGTGAGTGGAGGTAGTTGGCTTTGCTCCAGAAGCCGTGGGGGGCCCAGGTTCCCTCCCCCTGCTCTACCAGCCCCCAGCGTGGTGTTATCTTTCACCTGGTCAGAGCTGAAAAGAGGGAAGTATAGGTCGGGCAGGGACCCTGAAGGGCCTGACCTGAGGGTCGCAGAGGTCACTCCTGCTCGCATCCCATTGGGCTGATCTTAGTCACATGGGTGTATCTAGCTGCAAGGGAAGATGGGAAATGTAGTCTCCAGCTGGATGGCTCTCCACCCAGGTAAAACTTGTGGGTTGTATTACTAAAAGGGAGACGAGAAAGAAAGACTGGGGGGCACTGTGCCATTCAGAGACAGACAACAATTCATACGCACTTTAGTAGCATAAGTCAGGTGGACAGGGATGACCTCTTGAAATGACATTTGAGTCTGAATGAATTGAGGTCACCAGCCATGCGCTGTCTAAGGAAGGGCTCCAGGCAGAGGCAACAGCAAATATAAGGCCTTCGGTGGGTTGGGGTGGTGAGGTGTGGCAATGAGCTTAGGTGTTTGAGAAAAGTAGCTAGAGAATGATACGAAGGGCCTGGCAGACCGTAGGAAGGGGTTGCGTTTTATTCTGAGGGTGAAGCGTGTGTCTGGGGGAGGTGGGGGGACAGTGGGACAGGTAGGAAGCTGCACTCCAGTCCGGGTGAAGGATGGGCCCTAGTCAAGGTGTAAGCAGAGAGGGGAAAGAAGTTGATGAGATAGGGTTTATCCATGAGGAGGAGTAACTGCTAGGAAACTGGATTGGAGTCAATTTTGGATAGCTTTACATGTTTGGCTGGAAAAAAAAGAGAGAGAAATTTGATTTTGCAGGTGATTTTAAAGACAAGGAACAGCATGGTCAGAGTGAACTATACCTGAGAAGGGTCATGTCCTTTCATAGACTTGGGGGGAAGCGAGTTTATTCAAGATGAACAAGAAGGGTTTAGGGGATGCCCTCGCAAGATGGCAGGGGACATGCCAAGGCCCAGCTTTTCGGGCTGCTGGAAAGTCTGGTCTGCTCGCAGCAGCATCGAGAGCGCAGAGCCGCGGGCCCCGAGGATAAGATGGAGAAGGTTCTTAAGGACATGCATGCAACACGCAGTGCTCCCGAAGAGCCCAGATTGCCAGAAGCAGCAGCGGGAAGCCATTATGAAAGCTTGCACAATCTATTCTAGCTGAGAACGTTTCCCAATATAATTTACAAAATTTCAGTTGGAAATGCATTAGCAGCTGAGCAGTGAGGAAGTTCTACGGGGGAAAAAGGAAAACTAAATTAAAACCCCAGCTTCGAAAGTGATCGAACGGTGTGTGAGGCCCCTGCAGTCTTCTCTAACCTTTTCAAGTCCAAAGAGCCCTTTTGTTCAACCTGGTTTATGGGTTGGTTTTCATTTGATTTGGTTTCAGAAAGTTTTTATGGAATCCGTTCAAATGGCTGCCGATGAGCTCACATGATAAACCATCCGTTTACACATGTACCATCAAAGGAATGCAGAAGGAGAGAGAGACAGACATTTGAACACATACACGGAGCATGAAAGAAGGATCGAGAGGAAGAGAGACAGACAGGGACGGAGGCAGAGAAAGATGCAGAAATGCAGGAGAGGCTGAGAAGGACACAGGGTACTTAACTTCTCTGTGCTGCCTTTGAAATCATGTATTATAACCTCGAGCCGGTTTTCTTTCAGTCCTGCGGGCCATCTCCTTGTCCTGTGGGGCACACCCACCCACTGGAAAGTTCGCTGGTAACTACAAGGCTGTTTACTTCTTCTTCTTGGGATTTCTGTGGCCTTTACCAAGGCAGGGACGTCTTTCCCCTCCACCCCTCCACCCCCTCCACCTGACAGTGGCTTCTTAGGCTCTGGGCTCCTCTCGAAATGGCTCTCCTGTTCTTCTGGAGCAGACTCCAAGTTCCACTGGACATGGTAGAGTGAATCACATCCCTTTGGGGACCTTAAACACAAGTGATGCCCTGGCCTGAGTCTGAGCCGAGTGCTCTGTCCTCTGAAAACTGGGAGGCATCCAGTCCGCGGGCACCATAACCACAAAGCCAATGAGGAGGGGTCAGGACGCCCCCGCCCCCTCCCCCAGTTGAGGGGCCATCCCTATTCCCACCGCTGAGCAGCCTGGATCCCTCTTTTCATGGAAGAATCATGTTGGCCATCACTTGGAGTACCTACTATGTGTCAGTCAGGTGCTAAAGATCCCAGACAGAGTCCCTGCCCTCACGGAGGGGATGTTCTAGCAGGGAGACTGTAACAAGCAAGCAAACCCATACATAACTCAACTCCAGGTGGAGATCGGTGCTTTGCAAAAATAATAACAATGGAGAGGTAACAGTACATGGTTGGCAGAGGTGGTTTCTTCAGGTGGAGTGGGCAGGGCCGAACATTTGAACAGAGACTGAAATAATATGGAAGGAGAAGAGCAAGCAGACATGCCCCTGAGGTAGGAATGAGCCGAACATCATTAAGGAACAGAAGAAGGGGCGTCTGGGTGCCTCAGTCGTTTACGTGTCCAACACTTGATCTCAGCTCAGGTCTTGATCTCAAGGTTGTGAGTTCAAGCCCACACTGGGCGTGGAGCCTACTTAAAAAAAAAAAAAAAAAAAGGAACAGAAAGAAATGCTTTCACATTTCTTGGTATCATTTGGTGACCTAGAGAAATGAAAAAAAGTGGAGCCTCCACTCACACCACCAATGTGCTTGTGTTACAGCCATAGAGTGGGTGTAAAATGGTTAAAGAGCACCCTCCCCCAAACCGCCACGACCAGTGTCTGCAGCCAAGGAGGTACTTAATAACGGAGCACGGGTAACGTCAGAGAATCCATGCCTGACCCACCACGGAGCTTTCCACCTGAAGCTGCACAGTCCATCTGTGCATAGAACTCAGGTTCCATACCACCTGAGTGTGGCAGAACCCTCTCCCCACCCCGGTAGTCTAGCCAAGCTGCTAAACACAGCTAAATCACAGCATGGCAGGTGTGGACGCCGCGGCACCAAGCAAATAGCCCAAACCTAGGGGCTGCGGGCATTTTGCAAGATGCAATGGAAGCAGAGGGAAAACAATCAAACAAACCTTGAATCTTAAGATATAGAGAAGAAAGGGGCACCTGGGTGGCTCGGTCAGTTAAGTGTCTGCCTTCAGCTCAAGTATGATCCCAGAGTCCTGAGATTGAGCCTTGCATTGGGCTCCTTGCTCCACGGGGAGTTTGTTTCTCCCTCTCCCTCTCCCCTGCTTGGGCTCTCACGCGCTCTCCCTCTCTCTCCCTCTCTCAAATAAATAAATAAAGTCTTTAAAAAAATAATTAAAAATTTAAAAAATTTGAAAATAAAAAAGAGAGATTGGTGGAACTTTAAACATGCAGTTACAATTGTCAGTACCTAGCGAAGTTACACACAGAGAAATCAAGAATTCCCCACAATGGGTGTTACATGCAGGCAGTGATTTCTGCCCAGGCTAGCCTAGACCACAGGGAAACGAGTTGATGTTGTAAACTTGGTTTATAAAAGGAGAGAAATCTACCGAGAACACAGAATTCTGCAGTCAGTCACACATGGATCATTTCCAGAGGGGAGAGATGAGAAATTAAGGCTAGAACTTCACTCTGTGTGTGTGTGTGTAGGTAACATGGTATCTATAATTTTATTATAATTTTTAACTATATGTATTTATATATAAACTCATCTGTGAATAGATACGCCTTCTTCTTGGCTGAGTGTGTCATCCGTCATATTTGCCTCTTTTATGGGAAGAACTGAAACCAAAGCAGTAAATGAGGGGAAAGAAACAATGACTCTAAATCTGAGCTTCTTGTTGATTATGTTACAATTTGAAACATCTATATGGCAAAAAAAAAAAAAAAAAGAAAAGAAAAAAGAAAAGAAAGAGAAGAAAAAAGAGAGAGAGAGAAGAAGAGAAGAAAAGAAAGAAACAAACGAATCCTAAACAAAGTCAGAAGCTAAGCAACAATGTGGGAAGCAGCATCACATAATAGACAAAGGGCTAATTTTTATTATTTACAAAGAGCTCTTACAAATCAATAAGGAAAAGACAAACAGCCCAATAGATACACGAGCAAAGTACAAGAACAGGCTGATAGCAGAGAAGAGCAAGGTATTTGGCCAGTAACACGAAAAGAAGGCCAATCTCCCTCATAATTAAATAAAAATAAAACATTATCTTAAAAAAAAGATTGGCAAGGCTTAAAATTCATCCGAATTTGGACCCCCCTGAAGCAGCCCCTGAGACACAGGTTTGAGGGCAACTAGCTGATATGGAAGGGGTCCTTGGGAGCAGCGGGGTTGGGGCTTCAGAGGAGGAAGTGAAGGGAGAAGCTTGTTGCCCTGGGGATGGGGGCCCAAGGCCACCGAGGAAGTGGGGGGTGGTGCTGGGGAGGCACAGGGAGCCCTCAGAGTTCCTTCGACCAAGAGGTGAGGGACCTGGGGGGCTCACACACCCACCCCCGCTGGACACGGGTGAAAGGTTGCTAGGAGGGGCTGGTCATCAATTCCCCAGCCCTTCTGGCCTGCGATGAGCCTGCATGAGCAAAGCAGCCCCCCACGGCCAGCAAAGCCGGAGACAAGGGGATGCAGGAGTTGACAGTGAGCGGTTGGGCAAGCACCCAAATGCTAAGGGTAAAAGGATGGACGACCAGGGCAGCAACAGGTTCAATACAGAAGGTGACATGCTTTCGGGTCTCACAGTGTGCAAGGCACAGATTAAGTGTGTATATGTCTCATCATCTAGGACTGTAACCACTCATGATATAGAGACGACTTCCATCCCCATTTTCAAATGAGCAGAGGCACGAAGGGCTTGGTTAAATAACTTTCCCAAGCTCCTGCAGCAATGAGGTGGTGGAAGGATGCTTCGTTTCAGGCTGACCAGCTCCAGAGCCCTCTTAACATCCTCACCCACCATGGATGGAACGATGTCTCTTAACATCCTCACCCACCATGGATGGAACGATAAATCTGGTACCGTCTTTTTGGAGGGTCACTGGTGGTAACAGTCAAAATTGTAAATGCACGCATCCTGTGACTCAACAACTCCACTTGCAGATATAAATCCCACAGACATACTTGCAAAAGGGAGTCACTGCAGAGGAATACTAAAGCAATTGCCATGTTTTCAATGAAATAATAAAAATAAAACCCCTGGAAACAATGTAACTGGCTGTTAAGAAAGGGGGGGGTAGAACATTTAAGGTATATCCATACAATGAACGACCATGGAACACTTAAATATAAGGGAAAGGAGCTATCTGTATTAAAACAGAAAAAGATCAACATTTTTAAAAAAGTTTTAAATTGTTACTTTTTTTGAAAGAGAGTGTAGCAACAAATGTTTGGCGTAGCTCCATTTGTTTAAAAAGAAAAAGGATATCCATTTATTACATGTGCCGTAAAGATTCAAAGAGAACACTGATCAGGATTGAGAATCTGAGAGATAATTGTGGTGGGGGGATGTCTCATTTCTTACCCTATACCCTTCTGAATTATGTGAATTTGCTCCCATGAATTACTTTTATAATGAAAAAGTCCTAGGGGGCATTGGGGTTGTGAGTTCGAGTCCCATGTTGGGTGTAGAGATTACTCAAAAATAAAATCTTTTCATTTTTATTTATTTATTTGTCTGGGGGGGAGGAGGAAGAGGGAGAGAATCTCAAACAGACTCCACACTGAACAAGGAGCCTGATGTGGGGCTCTATCTCAAGACAACTGAGATCATGACCTTCGCTGAAACCAAGGGTCAGAGGCTCAACTGACTGAGCCATCCAGGTGCCCCCAAAATAAGATCTTTTTTAAAAAAGTCCTCATAAAAATCAACAAACTAATAAACAAACCAATCCATTACGCTCCGCGGGGTATTAACACCAGGTTTCATGAGTCCTCCTTGACCTACTTCTCTTCTTCCCTGCCATTCATGCTTTCCTGAAGTTTATCTTCTCCCTGGCTTTGGCAGGCTGCTCCTCTCCTTGGGATGCCTCATCTCTACACTGTTGTCTTTTCCAGTCCCATATATCCTGCAAAGTCTAGCTCAATTACCATCTCCTTCTAGAAGCAATGCTGGCTCCTCAAAATCCCCTTTCCCTCCAAGTATTCATAGCATCCGTGGTCAGTACCGATCACATGACCTGAAATTTCAATTCCCCTCACTTTCTTTCAGGTCTCTCACGTTTCTGCTTTGTGTTCTAGTATTCATGTTTTCCCAACTCCTGGGGAAAAATCAGCCAAGAACTTGGGAAAATGAGAAAAAGTATTATAATTCTTCTGTGCAGATTAAAGCTTAGCAGTCAGCATGCAGATGTTACCCGATTTTGGAGGAATCTGCAGACATCAAGAGGAAGGAGAAGGCAGGAGACTGCCACATGGAACGGAAGGGGAAAGACCAGCGTACGTGGGAGCATCGGTCTCAATCTACTCGCTTGGTCTGGCTGGCCGTTGTGTGTCTATGCCAACAGTGTGCCATTCTAGGGGCGTCTGGGTGGCTCAGTCGTTAACCGTCTGCCTTCGGCTCAGGTCATGATCCCAAGGTCCTGGGATCGAGCCCCACATGGGGCTCCCTGCTCTGCGGGAAGCCTGCTTCTCCCTCTCCCATTCCCCCTGCTTGTGTTCCCTCTCTCGCTGTGTCTCTCTGTCAAATAAATAAATAAAATCTTAAAAAAAAAAAAAAACCAAAACAGGTGCCTTCTTGCAAATAAAATAACAATGTCTATATACATAGTATACTTCACTCAAATCCTATGAGTAGAATTCCAAGAAATAACAAGATTGGAAGGAAAATAAGTCCTTTGGCAATTTTTGACTCTTTGTGGTGCCTTCACTCTTGCTGGGCGATCTGATTATGATGTTATTTGAATATTACCCAGTAATGTTCACTGGCACTTTCCAGTATGTGAATACTTGCTATAGGCAAATATTTGCCTATAGCAAATATTCTTCATAAATTTTCTGCAATGTTCCTTATAAATACTTGTTAAACATACTATTTCTTCTTTATCAAACAACTTTTTTAGATATCCATGAAGAACGTTAAAAGTATTTTAAGGGGGTGCCTGGGTGGCTTAGTTGTTTAAGCGTTTGACTCTTGATTTTGGCTCAGGTCATGATCTCAGGGTCCTGAGATCGAGCCCTGAGTTGGGCTTTGTACTCAGCTTGAATTCTGCTTGAGACTCTCTCTCTCTCTCCCTCTGCCCCTTCCCCTGCTCAAGCCCTCTCTCTCTCTTTCTGAAATAAATAAATAAACTCTTTATAAAGAAGTATTTTAAGAATCATTTATGATTTCAGAAATTCCAATTTCTCATTCCCAAATCCCAAGGATTTGTGTCTGCTGGGAATTTGGAGGAGAAGGGAGGGAAGTGGGAGAAGCAGACTCCCCACTGAGCAGGGAGCCCAACATGCAACTTGATCCCAGGATGCCAGGATCTGGGATCAGGACCTGAGCCAAAGGCAGACGCCCAACTGACTGAGCAACCCAGGCGCCCCAGCTTATTGGTTTCTTATTAGAAGAGCTTGGATGGCAAGATTTTCTGAGAAAGTGCCCAAGTCCCAGAGATGGCACACAGCCCCCTTCACAGTGCCCTCTCACCCACCAGCAGGTGAGCAGCACGGGACGGGGGTTGGGGGGGACAGTGCTTCTGCTCATGGACCGTGGGGCTAGCACGCATGCACTTTCTTCTGTGCACCAGATTCTCTATAAGCATATTGACGCTCACTTCTCTGAGCTGTAAACTTTCCATCTGCAAAATAAAGAAGTGAGAGAAGCCAATGATTTTTTCCCCAAGTGTTATTTTCAGTGGAATCTGACCCTAGGAGGACCCCCAACGTGGACTGTAAAAATAATAGCAATAATCAGTTATGTACCTGCTGTGGTTCTGAACACCATAGACTTATTAACTTATTACGCTTCACAGCGACTCATATGCCCATTTTACAGATGAGAAAACTGATGAGGCTCCAAAGGGGTTTGAGTAACGTGCCCAGGGTCCCACGTGAGCAATCCGGTTCCAGAGGCTGAAGTGAGAAGTTAGAGTGGGCAGTGGGGAACCAAGCCCTGTTCTCCTTCCCGTTTCTCCTCAAGGCGGCCCCACAAAAACCTTTGGGCTCCCTGGAATACTGCTGGAAAAGTGATCACTGCCCTAAATGATCTTCAACGTCATTTTCAATTTAGATCTAATTAAAAAATATTTTAATGCCGCAGCCCATTTTTGTAATTTGCTGCAATTTATAAATCCGTGGAACACTTACATTTTACCTGAGCATCACATAAACCCTCCAAGGCCGCAAAGGCTTGGATTCTTGACCTGTATTTACACAAGGAGCAAAGAGATTCAACCTGAGGTCATACTTCAATTATATGGAGGAGGTGACTCTAGAAATCAGGTCTCCTGAGTCCCGGCTCAGGGTTTTTTTTTTCCTAAAGCATATGAAAGCACTTTGTCAAGTGTGAACACTGTACAAATATTCAGTATTATTTTTCGCACCTACCTCCCAGCTTTGTACAAAGTAAGTGTTCAATAAGGGTCTGTTGAATTGAATAGTTGATTATGGCTGCTTTATGGCTACAGAATTAAAGTCAGGAAAGAACAATGGGAAATCTCATGAATTATGATTCTGTTTACCTTTCCATTGTCGAACCTAATCATTTATTTCTTTCAAGTATGCCTCCTGCTATCCTACACACAAAGGCGAACAGGCATTTGCCGATTATTCTTCAACTGACCAGGAGGGTTGGTGGCCCAGAAGCACCAGGCTGGGGAGCAATAGAAGGCATAATTTGGTCACCAGGCTGGGGAGCAGCAGAAGCAACCTGGTTGTTATGCCCTAAAAGGACGGCCTTACAGCTCTGCACGAAGCCCCAAGAGCACGAGGGCACTGTTCATTGAGAGCCTTAGAGACCCACAAACTCTCTGACCCAGAAATCCCAATCCTGGGAATGTATTCTACTAGGACCCAAGAATTTGGTCATAGAGCTGCTCATGGCAACACTGTTTACAAAAGCAAAATTTGGGGAACAGACTAAATGTTTGCCATAGAGAGTGGGCTCAGTAGATTATGTTAAATCTTGTCTGTGGACTCTTGTTGAGCTATCGGGATTTTGTGTCTGGGGCAAATCCCGTAATCACACGAGATAATGTTCACAACCGATTTTTTTAAGGCGGGGAGAAAAGCAGGTTATAAAATAACCAGGCTCAGATATGTATATATATTAAATGAAGTTGCAAACATGTCAACTAAAACTCAACAGTCATCTTCTCCTTATCAGTGGGATTATGGATGGCTTTACGGCTTATCATTTTGTTCATCCCTGGTTTTATAAATAAGCATATTTACTTGCATAATGAAAAAAACAATAAAATTGTTGTGAAGAGATGCTATGCAAGAATGCATAATAGCGCTGGAGTGTGATTGTGTTAGAGTTTCGATAATAGTAACAATGGCAGGTGACATTTATTAAGCACTGTTTCGTGTAGCCATTCTTCTAAATCTTCTACCAGCTTCCTTCCTTCTGTCCTCACAAAAATTACGTGAGGAAGGCACTATGATCTGTCCCCTTTACTCAGCGGGAAATCTGAGGGTCAGAGCGGTTGAGATGGAAATCATGTGCATCGGCATTCCGCCTCCTGTGAAATGTGAAAGCAAGAATAACTCATTTGTATGTGTGCACGTGTATACGCACAAATGCGTACATCGCTGCTTTCTACCCTTGTGTGGTGGGCTCCAGAATCATCTTTAGGCTTTCCTTTTGATTGTCTCTAATTTTTCCAAAATGAGGCCATCCGGCGACTTTTTACTAGAAAAGGCAGAAGGATTTTAAGGTTAGAAAAGAAAGTTTGCCATGGAGGATCCACACTCCACGTGTACCTATGGAAAACAAAGGGCAGGTATATTCCAGAGGAATAGAATTCTAGCTCCTCAGAAGGAGCTGGAATATCAAGTCCATAGATTCCTGGCCAGTTGCCTGGGGCAGAATCTGTGTCTTTCTTTCTTTTTTTTTTTTTTCTTTTTTTAAAGATGGGAATTCTTTTAAGTTTTTTTTTTTTTATGATTTTATTTATTTATTTGACAGAGAGCAAGCACAAGTGGGGGAGCAGCAGAGGGAGAGGGAGAAGCAGGCTCCTGGCAGAGCAGGGAGCCCGATGCGGGGCTCGATCCCAGGACTCTGGGATCATGACCTGAGCCGAAGGCAGATGCTTAACAACTGAGCCGTGAAGGCACCCCAGAATCTGTGTCTTTCTTATTCCCCTCTGCCTCCCTCTTGCAGACCAGGATCTGGCTCCCAGGAGGAGGTGCTCCATCGGGGAGGGACTGACCTGGGAGAGCCCTTAGCTGCCCTCTGGAAGCTGCTGGCCTGAGCGAGAAGCCTCTCCCAGTGTACCTCCTGCAGCTTCTCCTCAGCCCTCTGCCATTCCGTAGCCCAACTGGCCTGGGGAGTGTAGACTTGCACGCACAATCTAATTCTGTCAACCGTGAGATTGCAAGCAAGTCATTCCATGTGCCAAAGCCCATGATTGTCTTTCTTTCTGTGAAATATGCACTGTATTAAAACCGATCTCATAGCATTTGGGGGCTGATAGAACCAAGAGCCCAGCACAGTGCCTGGCACATAATAGATACTCAATAAAATAAAGCACTAGGATTAGGCATTATGACCAATTCATAATAACAATGTTATGATTATTCATTTTGCACACCTCCCCCTTTCAGACTCCCATGCTAGCTTGGGCTTCTCAAATCCCAGTCTTTCCCCAGCCTGCTACCAAAGCCTGCACTTTTGTCTTTTCCCCCTGGAAAACCTTTCAGACTAGAGCCAGTTTCTCATAGCCAAACTCAGCCAATAAAATTAATTACCATGGAAGTACTAAGAGTTAACCCTAGCTTCACATTTGTTTCTATCAGAGACCTTCAATGCCTTCACTCAAAAGAGCGGGCAATAATGTGAGTGTGGGCTCTGTACCTTGCTGATTTTATAGGATAATCAGGACCTGGTTCCCCGAGACAGGGAGGGTCCCAGAGGGGCGTGGAGACTCACAGCCTCACCCACATTTCCTGACCTTTGACTCTTTCCAAACTTTCTCTTTAAGGCTCTAGATTTTTTATTGTCATGTTTTATAAATTTTTATTTGCAACGCATTAAGACAGATGAGCGTGGAAATCCTTGAGGTTGCTCCCAATAACCCAGCCCCCTTATTATGACCGTAACCTCACCGTGTAGGGCATTTCCATAGTCCAAGGATCAAAAAGAAGCTGTTTGCTTTGGCCGAGCAAACGGCCGCCCGGCTGTACAACAAGGCCTAGGCATCAATAAGGCCAAGAATGCATTTAGGGAAGGTGTGGTGTGGTAATGCCATAAACACAGAAGATTATGGACTTAATGGTTGGAAAAGCAGAGGAGAAAATAGATTATTCTTAGTCATCGCTGCAAACTTGCAGCCATATGCTATAAATACATGGTTAGCCCATCAAAATGACGAGCCGGGGGTATGAAAACCAGAAGATATTCAGTTTTCAATTCACTGGTCTCACTGCTCAAACGCAATCCTCTGATGGCTATATTTACGATTCTATCGCTCCAGATTTGCCTTATTCCAAATAAATCATCACCAATCTCACTGACCCAAATCCCATTTCTTACTAAACATCTTCAATCTCTCTCTCTTGAGCCTAAATGCAAGTGCAGTAAAAAATATTATGAATCCTTTAGGGTACTTTTCACCAATTAAAAGTGGTATATTAAATTTCTGAAAACCTTTGTAATCTGCAGTATAAAATCACATTTTATGGTAGCAGATAATTTAGAATCCATAAGCTAATTAAATGAAGTGAATGACAACTGTATTCTCTAGATAAATGATATATCAGTCACAGATAATGTACAAATTTAAGGGACTGGAACCTTTGGGAGAAGAGAAAAAAAAATGAAAATATTTGAGTCACAATTGTTGGTCCTTATATGTAAATCTGACTAATTATATTAACCGCATAATGGAATTAATTGCTGGAGCCTTTTTTGCCTCCAAATCTGCACAGAGCTATGGGAATAGGACCTTCTGCTGTTAGAGAGCCACCATCTCATAATACTGAGCTATGCTGACTGCTGACGCTCCTGGATCTGGGGAGAGGACACGAGGTCTCTATCCCTGCCCCACGTCTGGGGGGAGGGGGAGCATGAACTGCATGAACCGCAGCTATTGATGAAAAGGGGGAAAGTTTCCAAATCAAGATGTAAAAACAACACCTAGTGAAAGTGTCCGAAAGCCTCAGAATCATATAACGTTAAGTAAGGTTTGGAAGAAACTTTAAGATCATCTAGCTCAGTGCTGAGAAGGATTATGAGGCTGTGTTTAGGCTCAACGAGCAAGAGCACAGTGATCAGCCAGAAATGTCTGGCGTGGACTTGGGAGCAATAGGACATAGAGGCCAAACCTGACCAAGGTCAGATCATTTAAGAAACGAGGAGTCAGGGTGGGGGTGCCTGGGTGGTGCGGTTGGTTAAGCACCCAAATCTCAGTTTCCGCTTAAGTTGTGATCTCAGGGTTTTAAGAACAAGCCCTGCATCAGGCTCCACGCTCAGTGCAGAGGCTGCTTGTCCCTCTCCCTCTGCTCCTCCCCCTGCTTATGCTCTCTCTCTCAAATAAAATAAGTAAATCTTAAAAAAAAAGAGAGAGAAATGAGGAGTGGGGGTGGGGGCGCTGGGTGGCTCAGTAGGTGAGAATGCAACTTTTGATCTCAGGGCTGTGAGTTCGAGCCCCACACTGGGCATGGAGATTACTTTAAAAAAATAAGGAGTCAAACCCCAAAAGGTGAGGGCCAAAGGTGCCTAAAGGAAAAGGTGGTTAGTGGTCAGAACTGGGAAGAGATTACAAGAAGCTGAGCTTTTCTCACAAAGCACCCCTGAGAGTTCCCCAGCATGTCCTACAGCAATCCTGACCCTTCTAAAAGACAAAAAGGAACACAGTTCATTCTGTATAACACTCACAGAAAAGAAGTATATCCTCATGGATCCCAAGCTTCTCCAGGCCAAGGCCAGCCCTCTCTAGGCCATAAATGAAGCACCACCGACTTCAGTCAATCAGAAAGATTGTTTCAATGTTGCACACCCAGACATACAGAGGAAAAATCCAATTGTGTTAGGAAATCTAAGGTAGGACTGAATATCTCACGCATAATAGAAAAAGATGCGAAGGTCAGAGTAGATGGGCTAATAAAGCTACGAGGAAAACCATCACAAATTAGATCAGCTAGAAACGTGACTTTACTTACTTCCTGAGTCCCCAGTTCAAGGAAAAAATCTGTGATAAGAGGAATGGAGCCTTGCTTTTTTCATGTGCTAAGCCCAGGCATAGTACTGAGCACAGAACAGGTGGGCTCTAGGTCCTGTGTGATATTGAGTATCTCCTGCTTAGACTCAAGAAGTCAACTACTAGCAGGCACCTGCATGCAAATGTGTTAGTGAGGCCTCTCCCAATCGTAAATGCCAAAAATCTGACTCAGACTAACTTAAGCGAAAAAAAAAAGGTGATGTGGTTCAAGCAACTAAAGATATGATTTCAGGCATGGTTGGATCCAGGAGGTCAAAAGTTGTTCATTGGATCTTGGATCTGTCTTCCATGCTTTGGTTCTTCTTTCCGCTTATTGGCTCCATTTTAGGGCAGATCCCCCATGGAGCAGCACCAAGCAGCTTTGGGCTTCTATCCTTCCAACTTCAAGTCCATCAGAGAGAAAAAGAGACTCCCATAGTAGAAGTCCAGGTCTGAGTCTCACCAGGACTTGGGTCACATGCCCAGCCCAGAAGCACTCACCCTGGACAGGGGGAATGAAGCGTTCTGATTGGCCCTGATGGATCTCACATCAGTCCCCATATATTCTTACCAAGATTTACTAAGTCACCGGCAAGTTTTAAGTAGTATATATTGTCAAAGGTACTTTGGGGTTGTGGGGGTGGGGAAAGCTAACCCCCTTCAAACCACATGGACAGACCTGCATTCCTCTCCACAGGGCGATGGCTCCCCAAAGGAAATCCAGGCTTTTGCAACTCCGAACGACAGGTCTTACCAGTGGGGGAAAGGGAGAACTCGGGACCTTCCTGAGTAGCCCCCAGAGGTGATTAGAAGAATAACCCCCAGGAAGAAGGGGTGGGGATCTGTGAAGCCCACACCAACTCAGTTGTCAATGAATGCTTCCCCGTAGAGGGAAGAGAAAGCGGGGTCCTGAACAGGTTAATGTCTCCTGATAAATAGCAGGGAGAGAGACAGCAATAAAACTGTGAGCTGGTGTAGTGGGCTGAATGGTGGCCCCTACAGACACCAAGTCCTAACCCTGGCATTGTGCATGTTGTCTTAAGTGGGAACCTTTGGACAGATGTGACCTTGAGATGCAGAGGTTATCCTTGGCTATCCCGGTGGGCTCTAAATGACATCACACGTGACCTTTGAAGAGAGAGGCAGGGGGAGATTTGACACAGAGAGGAGGCCACGGGACCACAGAGGCAGAGGTCGGAGTGATGCAGCCCCAAGCCAAGGAATGCCTGTAGCCCCCGGAATCTGGAAGAAGCAAGGGACAGTTTCTCTCTTAACCCCTCTGGAGGGAGAGTGGCCAACACCTTGACTTTGACTGGTGATTCAGACTTCTGGCCCCCCAAACTGCAAGAGAATAAATTTCTTTTGCTTTAAGCCACCCAGCTTGAGGGAATTTGCTAGAGCAGCCCCGGGAAGCCAGTAGGGACAGCATGAGAGAAGCATTATTTTATAGCAGGAAGGTTAGGCTGGGATAGAAGGGGCGTCAAAACTTCACTGGGAGAGGGGCGCCTGGGTGGCTCAGTCGTTAAGCGTCTGCCTTCGGCTCAGGTCATGATCCCAGGGTCCCGGGATCGAGCCCCGCATCGGGCTCCCCGCTCAGCGGGAAGCCTGCTTCTCCCTCTCCCACTCCCCCTGCTTGTGTTCCTGCTCTCGCTATCTCTCTCTCTGTCAAATAAATAAATAAAATATTAAAAAAAAAAAAAAAAAAAACTTCACTGGGAGAGAAGACTGTAGACACGGCCAAGCAGCGGAGTGTGGCCACACTGTGTGGAAAGCGAGTTTCACCAACACTGAAAGAGTCCCATGGAAGGATGAAGTCATTTTTTCGGCCCCCAGTGGTGGCCAGAGCCCGGCACTTGCTTAAAGACGGATACTGTATGTCTTACGCTGCCTGTTCTACGCTTGGAATAATGAGAGTGCTTATTAACTGGGGAGCTGGGCCAAAGAGGCAACATACAGTCTTCTGCTTTCAGGAAAGCTGCTGGAACGGGGAGCCTCCCTTTGGCTGGGCGCACTGGGTTGCCCTCTGGCTAGCACGGCCAGGGAGGCTTGGTGATCTCACCCTGTCCTGTGGGAGCCTTCAAAGGACACGTCCTTGACACCCAGTGTCCAGAAGTCCCCCTCCTTCCAGTTTCCTCCTCTTCCCAAGGGGAGGAGTCTTTTTAATCCTCCTGATGGGTTTAATCCTCTTAATGGGTTGCCTTTTTTCCCCCTCCTCTGGGGTGGGGGGGGGGGCCAGAGATTTCACAACCAATCAGAATAGTATAAATGAAAGCGGCTGATGGTTACTGGGCACTCACACCAGGCAAAGTGTTTTCTAACTGTTGAATGCTCCTTGCAACGCTATGAGGTTAACCCCATTTTGCAGATGCAGAAACCGAGGCACAGATGCAGAAACCGAGGCTAACCTCTAGTCTAAAGCCACACAGCTAGTATGCGGTGGAGCCAGGCTTTAAGCCCAGGGGCGGGGGTCTGACTTCTAAGCCCATGTTCGGCCCCAAGCCACGGTGGGAGGCAGGATAGCCCAGTGGTCAAGCCTGTGCTCTCTCCTCCTCACACCCCTCTGCTCCTTCTGGGGGCCTCACACCCAGAGATCTTCCAGAGACTGCTTTTTGTCCGCTTCTCATTCTTCATGCTGCTACTTTTTAGCCGTGTTACTGATGAGAAAACAGCTTAGTAAAATCAATGGTTTTAAATTATACCTTTATGTACCAAGGATACAAAACAAGCTACAAAACAGAAATACTTTCCCATGACAAAAAATCAATCTTGCTGATGCTACTGTTTCTTGAGCTTGCCTCCTCCCCACCGACCCCCACCCCCACCCTCCACCCCCTTTTCCCCTCTTACTTAAGACTTTCTCTGCTCTTCCATCTGCCGGCTTTGTGTAGACTTTCTTCAGGTTTCTTGCTCGGGAGACTCGTTTTATCTAAAAGGTCAATTCTTTCAGCGGGGCACCAAGCAGAATTGAATATAATTATCCCAATCTCTACCGTGTAGAATTCATGCTTGAATTCATTCAAAAAATAGCATGCAGTATAATTAACTCAGAGTCCAACCAAATCTATTGAGAAAGCCTCAGGTATCATACAGTTCCACTTACAATAGAACATTTTCATTTAAGGACATTGTACGTATTAACCCAAGTCAGCATCCAATTACTCTGAATAAGTGAATTCTCTGTTCCAGGAATGTAATTTGAAAATGTTGTCATGCAATCTGAGGCAAAAGGTCCTTTTTCATTAATCTAACTCTCATTAAAGTGGAAGCCTGCAGGTTATTTCAAATCCATTAGTTTTAAATACAGGTGATTACAATTCTATTGCACATAAGACAACAAAAGTGTCTATCAAGAAATATTGGGACATTTTGAGGGATGGGACTGGTCCATGGTTTTGTTGTCAAGGCTGAGGATGAGATTTACCAGATGATGGAATGGGAAACTCTTTTTTGAACCCTCTAGGGCATAGACAATCAACTGCATAAACGCAGAGGGTGGATCTACTCGCTGGAGAGAGCTTGTGCTAGTCCAGTTCTCCCAGAATCCTCTGCTGTGTCTATTTCCCATCCACTTAGCTTTGGAAGTTTGGTGAAATGAGCACTCACCAGTTTTAATTTTTTAAGAGCCTGGCAGTCTTTGGACACACGATGTCATCTGCCTAGATTATCCTCTCCTGTGCCTATCTACAACCTACGCATCTTTCAGGTCTCTGACTCAAGGCCCCCACTCCCAGGCAGCCTCCCCTGACTACCCCAACCGAAGTGATGGGCTTCTGCCCTGAACCCCTTCAACCCTGAGCATCCAATTCCTTTGGTATTTGCCACCTGCTCCCCCAGCATTTTAGTTATCTTTTCCACTTTGATTCAATTCAATAAATATTTCTTGAGTATCTAGCAAAAGTCAGGTGCTGGACTAGTTGCTAGAGATTCAACAATGAAAGGGTGACAAGAAACTTCATGCCTTCAAGAAACTCATGTTCTAGTGGATGGGGTGAGGGAGAGACAAGGAACCCGGCAGTTAGGCTAAGTGCCCATGAGTGCTATCTATGATCTGGGACTTACAGGGGATGGCGGAAGCCTTGAGGGAGAGACTCCCAACTTGAACTTCATATCATGTCTATACCTGAAACCCTCGACTGGCTTCCCATTAGGTATGGAACATAATCCGCACCTCTGACAAGACCTCGAGGGCTCCAGGATGATCTGGCCCTGCCTCCCCCTCTCACCTTCCTATCTTTATATTCTTCTCCCACTTTCGCCACTCTTTCTCTGAACTCTTTAAACATTCTAAACTCTCTGATGCCTCAGTGCCTTTGCACCACTGTGCTCAATGCCTCTCTCTCCAAACTCTTCAAACTTATTTTTCCTCCTAATACTATAGTTCTCAGCTCAAAGGCCTCTGCCTTATAGAAGTCTTCTTAACTGTACTTTCTTTTTTTTTTTTAAGATTTTACTTACTTATTTGACAGAGAGAGACACAGAGAGAGAGGGAACATAAGCAGGGGGAGTGGGAGAGGGAGAAGCAGGCTTCCCTCGGAGCAGGGAGCCAGATGCGGGGCTCGATCCCAGGACCCTGGGATCATGACCTGAGCCGAAGGCAGACGCTTAATGACTGAGCCACCCAGGTGCCCCTTCTTAACTGTACTTTCTAAAGTAACCTTCGAATCTGAGACATTTCCAGTTTATTTCTTTCAAAACCCTTTAGTCACCTGAAATATTAAGTATTTATTCATTTAAGTGTTGTCTCTGTCCCTCCCTAGAGGCTACATTATAGGAAGACAAGGACATGGTCAACTTTAATTATCATGAAATCTAGCACACCTAGCCCAGAGCCTGGCATAGAGCAAGGACTCAATAATATTGGTTGCATACAAGAAAAAACAACGAATAAATGACTCGAGAGTTCAGGAAGCTGAGATTCTAGGAATTACCAGGCAAAAGATAGGGAAGAGAAATGATGTTATCTTATTTTCAGTTTGGATCATAGCATTGGGTGGGCTTCTTCATTTGTGACTCTCCAGAAACATGCCTTCTATATCCAAGATGACCGAAACATGCCTGTTGTCTGACTTACCTCATTTTTCGGGGGCTAGGTGAACACAAAGGATGAGCAGGGAAATGTCAGAATTTGATTGAGACTGAGCCCAACAGAAGAGGTCCACGGGGCTTGCTTCTCTCCTGGCTGAACACAGCCTCACAAATGAACACAATATGGGATCCCCAAGTCCAACCCTTCTTAACTTCCTTCACTGCCTAGAGCTTCCCCATCTGTTTACTGGATGCAGAGCCCAGGGCCAGATGACTGGAGAATTGAAAAATTCCAGTCACCATCTCAACTCTGGAGAGAATTACACTCGCTTTAAGGAAAATAAATCTTTCACAGAGCGATGAACCCTTTCCAGGTGTTGAAGTTCGTTTACATCCATTACCTCTTTTAATATGCCACAGAAACCTTCCAAAGTCATTAAGTGGACTTCAGAGCAGGGAACGAATGACTTGCTAAAAGTCATATATCTGGGAATGCACCAAACGCCCACTTGGATCCAGGTGCTTGATGGCCACGTGATAACTTTGCCAGGCTTGGCTGCCCCTGGGAAACCACGGTGGGAGTCAGAGGGAACTCCTTCAGAATCCCTGGGGACATGCAAGGTCAGGTAGACGTGTGTAAGTTTGGAAGGCTGAGCATCACAGCAGTGGCCTCGGGATCCCCTTGACCATTACCTTTGGAGAAAGTCATTCAGCAGCAATACATTCCCACCATTTCAAACTTGTTATCCCAGCCAGTTCGCACTCAGACCCTGGCCACCCCGAGGACTGCCCCTGTCTTGAGGCTTTCCTTGAATATTCTTCTCAGTTTTACTCCTGCAGACAGTGGGCCCCAAACAATCTTCCAATTAATCAGATACCGTCTTGTGCACTAACCATTCCACAGGTTATCTTATCTTCCCGACGACAGTGAAAACAACCTGGGCAAGAACAATGCCTTAATAATACTAATTACAAGACAATAGTCCCTTTTATGTGGCCATCCTTTCAAGTTTACACACCATGTTGAAATTCTCACCAAATCCTCGCTGGACTCCGGCACGAATGGCGGGAGCAGTGCTAGGATTATTCACATGTGACAGATGAAGAAACAGGTCCGGGAGACATGTGACCTGTCTGAGATGCCACCAGCCACCCAGGGGGATGAATGGTGTGAATGAAACTGGGACTTAAAGCCAATTCTTCTAATTCCTAGATTCCTTTACCACAGAACCTGGGATTACCTTTCTTTGGCTAAAATCTTAGAACTTCAACTATCCCTTTCTTCTCTTGACAAGGTCATTTTCTGACCTTGACCACTGAGCTTCTTGGGCTCTCCAGCCAAGCTGGGTAACATGCACCAAAGAGCAATGTTCTCAGAGAAAAGATGGTGCTCCTTTAAAAAGCAATACGTGAATGAGGGAAAATACCAGGTGAATTTCGATGCAGCTGTTTGTGTGGGGTTCCCACAGCGGGACCTGTCAAGAATTGATGGGCATCAAAGACATCTGTGAGCGTCAATCCCGAATGTTCCGGTTATCATCTGAGACTAGGAGCTTGCGTTGACTTGAGCCTTTAGACCTTGGTTGGCCTAATTGGAGTTTGGGGGGTGGGTTTGGCTTACCGGGCTACCCCAAGGGGAGAAAACTCACAAGGGAGGATTTATCTGTTGATCACAAGGGGGCTTACGTACCTCTGGTCCCTTCCCACCTCATTCTCCCTCAGCAAAGAGAGTAAGCTAGCTCCCTGGAAAACCTTGCCAGACCTCTACCAAGGAAAGGAGTCTAGAGAACTTGGAGCAGAGAGTTATCTTGGAAACGAGAATGCAGTGAGAACAAGTCACCAGAGACAAGCTCCAAAGATATTTTTGTAACATTGACACTTAGGGCCCCCAGCCAGGTGCCTGAGACGTTCATGGCAGACAACATACACGAAGACCTGAATGATTTTCCATGAGTGACGTATGACCTTAGGTGAACCAGTCACAGGTGACATGCATCCACTCCATCAAGTGCCCGGCATGCAAATGAGTGGCGTCTGTGTGTGCATAGACTTGACTAGCTCTCATGTGTGAGCATTATTAGCAAATGTTGGCATTTTAACTCTCAAAGTTTAAAAACAAAGCAAACTCACTCGTCTCACACCTCCACATAAAATATGTCATGGTCCTGGGCTGCCAGAATTTTTTTATCCACCCATTTCCTCCCTCCTCCCCCTGCTGCCCCAGTTCTCCTATCACTTCAGAAAGGTCCAGAAAAGACCGGCCTCGGAGGAGAAAAGCCACCAATTTACACTCCTTAAAATCACGTGCGTGATTGCGCGTGCACAACATGCGCGCGCGCGCCACGCGCACAATGATAATGGTGCTGCTTTAGCATTTTTAAGCACGTTTTTGCATTCCAGACCCTGTGCTAAGTGTGCTTTTTACATGATCTTATTTGATCCTCTGTTATTAAAATCAGCCCCTTCAAAATTAACGGAGCTCCATGTCCCACGTTAGAAAGTGGAAGCGTTTAAAAAATAAAAACTCTGCTTATAGTTTTACCTCTCAGAACATCCCTCAGACCCCTCATCAATCCTCAAGGTTTTGCTTCTCTTTGTTCTTTGGATGGAGCCAGTGACTCCTTTTTTTCTAAAGGGACATTTGAATTTCTTTTCAAATGCGTATCTGACCTCACTTAGTGTGACTTCCTTTATTTTCAAAATGTATATTTGAATGTCTTTTCAAATGTAATAGCCTTTTGAAGTTTGTTTACTCCTGAGTACCAGGACCTTCTTTTCTTCTGAATTCCACTGAGTTTTCTGGAAGCTGCTAAGTGGGGTTGCGGTGGAAGATACCATATTTATGTATTGTCTTTATGTCTAAAATTACTTTTATTTATGAATAAATACCTGTATGATGGATTAAGTATTATGTGCTAGGTTTCGTGTGCAAACGCTTGCATTTATACATAAAGGAGAACTGGTGGGATGGATATGTTGAGAACTGAGGTGGGGAAGCCCCCCCCGCTTGACCCGTGGGGGGCCCTTATTCCTGCCTGCAGATCTTGAGTAAATGTGAAAAGCCATACTTCAAGTCTGGTCGTTTTTCCCACAATATCTCCTTTTTGAGAAATGTACTGTAATTATCCTGGTTTACAACTGGGATTCCAAGCGATGAAACAATTCACCCAATGTCACATGGCCAGGAAATGGGGAAGCCAGAGGTTACACCCAAACCTGATCCTTTTTTGAATTTCCTATGAAATGTTGATTTTTAACAAAGGCTTTGTTGTTGTTCTTGTTCTGTGTTTGGTCACGTGTGACTAGGGGACCTGTTTGGGACTCAATCTCAGGGTAGGTGGCTGTTTGCCCTCAGGGCTGTCCTTCACCCATCCTCTGCTCTGCTCCGGCTCAGCTCTGCTCTGGATGGCAGGAGGACTCACCCCTGCATGATGCACCCCAGACTCCCACAAGTGTGGTTTCCAGCTGCGCTGAGCCAATGGAGGTGCCCTGGATGCTTCCAGAGCCTACCCGACAGCTTCTACCTTGGATTCCAGCAGTCTGTCCCTTCCCTTTGACAACTGTCCCCCACTCCTAGAGGTGGTAGTGGGTTCCTGTCATCTCTCATCTCAGATTGGCTCTTCCATCATCCGTGTCACCATACCCCTATGTTAAATTCCTTCTGTTTGTAACACTTAGACTCGTCTCTGCCTTTCTGGTCTGAACATGACGAATGCAGAGATGAATACACACACCTGAGACCATTTGAGAAAACCACAAGGGCAGTCACAGCTAAAATGATATGGAGCCTGCTGTGTTTGTTGGTTGGTTCCGTAGTTGGTTTGGTGATTGGTTGCCTGGTTGTGTTTATGGTTGTTTGTTGACTGCATTTCGCATATTGCAAAGCAGGACTTCACCAAGAATGAATGCAGGCAGGGAGAGAGAAAACACTCTACCTCTAGGCAGATATGATGATAAAATATTTCAGGGTATTTCAGCACGCAGAATTTTCTAGTTCCTTGAAGGGTAAGAATGGTGTGTTACTCATGGCTTCTTTAATTACCCACAAAGGGTAGCAAAGACTGGGCACAAGTCTGTTGACGACAGCCAGACAAATGTAATAATTCTAAATCTGAATCTCATGAGTCCATACCTGATTTCTGGTCCCCTACCCTTGTGCTATCTTTCCTGTGTGTCTGTTCCTGTTGAACTGACAACAGGCCTGAATAAGGAGTATTTGCAAGGATCTGCAAGGCGTCACTGGGAGGTCTACACTTCAGCTGGACACAGGACTCGATTTTCATTCGGAGTCATCAGTTACAAGAAGATCTCCCAGGTCCCGAAACCCTGAGACCATCATGATTCCATGGCAATAGGCATGGGCCTTCTGGCAAACCAAATCCTTGACCCAACAGAGTTTCCAAGTACTACACCTCACGCACATGGCCAACGTTCAAAGGCTCGGTGGCGATTCCATCCACTTAACGCTTGGAAGTCTGCAGAAATTTATTTCAACTTTCTCAGATGACTCAGAAGCCTGCAGTGAGGAGGGGGTCACCAGCAGCAGCATCCATTACCATTTCGCTGGTCCGGCCCCTTCAGGGCTGGTTGACAGAATGCCAAAGAGATAAACCTCTTTTACTGTAATTCCCACTCTGAAAAAAGGGATTTACTAGGCAAATTAAGAGGGTGAAGAAACTTGCAGGGGGTGACATTTAGCCAGCTCCAGACACCAAACTTTTCAAGCACTTTAGAAGCACAATTTACATACAATTACAGGAATGCTTCATTTATCCACCCCTGTCAGAGGAAGAGAGTTGAACAGAAGTGAATTTTTCAGATAATGCTGGCTTCCCCCTAGAGGCACCAAGCCATTTTAACCAGGCTGGACAGAAATCTTCCCCAGATGGATCGCTGGCCTCCAGAAGCCTCCAGAAGCCTCCAAATGAACACACGGCAGATGGCCTCACCTTTCCTGGAGGAAGACGAGCTCTCAGACAGCGTTTACCCTGCTGGTCTCCGAAATGACAGTGACCCCGAAGCTACCCGCCCCACGTGGCAGCCTTCCTGCATTCAAAACACATCTATTGACCCCCTACTTTGGCAAAGGGGTGTTTTTCATGGCTTTCTTTCTGTTGTTCTTTCTAACTTAAGGTACGAAGAATTGAGATGGCTTACTTCTAAGCAACTGGCCCACTCTATCACCAGCCTTTCGTTTGGTTGTTTAAATCTCTGATCCCCTTACCGGCCCCTCACCTCCCATTAGGCATCCCTGCTCACCTGTTAGATACATAGTCTTTCATGCCTGTGTCTTAGTAAAATGCATAGTGCCATTTTGTGTGTCTATGTTCTATATTAATATAAATGGTATGGTGCTATGGGGTTCTACTTCTCCCACTAAATTCCATGCCTTTAAGAGGGACCTGTCCTGCTTCTGAACACTGTCTCGTATTCTGCAGGCAGCCACATTTTATCCATGGGATTGCTCTAGGGATGGGCAACCAGGTCACCTCTACCTCCCCTACCTCAGAAACTGTACTGCAAAGAACATCCTTGTGCGCCTACCCGTGAGGAATACCTGCTCTGGGGGGTGAGGCCAGGGCGGGGATGACAAGATCATGAGGTCTATGCATTCTCCATTTCAGAAGTGCTAACGGATTCCTCTCCAGAACGGCTATGTCGGTTTATAATCATTCAACATTTCTATACATTGCTCAATGCTCATTGAGGCGAATGTGCTCTTAATCCCCTTTATCTATTTCACGCATCCCCCACCCATCTCCCCTCTGGCAAGCACCAGTTGGTTCTCTGTATTTGCCTACTTTTTTTTTTTTTTGCCTCTTTCTTCTTTGTATATTCATCTGTTTTGTTTCTTAAATTCCACATATGAGTGAAATCTTATAGTATTTGTCTTTCTCTATTTCACTTAGAGTTATACCCACTAAGTTCACCCATGTTGTTGCAAATGGCAAGATCTCATTCTTTTTCCTTTTTTTTTAAGATTTTATTTTATTTTTTTTTAAGGGTTTTATTTATTTATTGACAGAGAGAGACACAGCGAGAGAGGGAATGCAAGCAGGGGGAGTGGGAGAGGGAGAATCAGGCTTCCCGCAGAGCAGGGAGCCCGATGCGGGGCTCGATCCCAGGACCCTGGGATCATGACCTGAGCCGAAGGCAGATGCTTAACGACTGAGCCACACAGGCGCCCCAAGATTTTATTTATTTGAGAGAGAGAGAGATTGAGAGAGAGAGAGCCCGAGAGGGGGTAGGGTCAAAGGGAGGAGCAGACTCCCTGCTGAGCAGGGAGCTCCCTCAATGTGGGACTCAATCCTCGGACTCCAGGGTCATGATCTGAGCCGAAGGCGGTCGCTTAACCAACTGAGCCACCCAGGCACCCAAGATCTCTCTCTTTTTTTGTTTTTTAGATTTTATTTATTTATTTGACAGAGAGACACAGTGAGAGAAGGAACATAGGAGGGGGAGTGGGAGAAGGAGAAGCAGGCTTCCCGCTGAGCAGGGAGCCCGATGCGGGGCTCGATCCCAGAACCCTGGGATCATGACCTGAGCCGAAGGCAGCCGCTTAACCAACTGAGCCATCCGGGCACCCCAAGATCTCATTTTTTTTATGCTACATATATACTACCTCTTTTTTTTTTTTTTTTAAGATTTTATTTATTTATTTGACAGAGAGAGACAGAGCGAGAGAGGGAACACAAGCAGGGCGAGTGGGAGAGGGAGAAGCAGGCTTCCCGCGGAGCAGGGAGCCCGATGTGGGGCTCGATCCCAGGACCCTGGGATCATGACCTGAGCCAAAGGCAGACGCTTAACAACTGAGCCACCCAGGCGCCCCCATATATACTACCTCTTTATTCATTCATCTATGGATTGACATTTGGGTTGTTTTCCATATCTAGGCTGTTGTAAATAATGCTGCAATAAACCTAGGGGTGCCTATATCTTTGTGTTTTTGTTTGCTTTGAGTTAATACCCAATAGTGGAATTATTAGATGGTGTGGTAATTCTATTTCTAATTTTTTGAGGCATCTCTCCATACTGTTCTCCAGAGTGGCTGCACCAGCTTGCATTCCCACCAACAGTGCACATGGGTTCCTTTTTCTCCACATCCTCGCTAACACTTGTTTCTTGTGTTGTTGATTTTAGCCATTCTGAATGGTGTGAGGTGACATCTCACTGTGGTTTTGATCTGCATTTCCCTGCTGATGGGTGATGTTGAGCATCTTTTCATGTGTCTGTTGGCCATCTGGATGTCTTTTTTGGAAAAATGTCTCTTTCATTTTTTTTAACCAATCGTGATGGTTACAAAATGTGGCCTACGTGCTTTACTTTTGATTTTGCTGATTCTTAGAAGGTTGAGCACCTCTCTGTAGTCATGTCAGCCATCACCCCTTTACCCAGTCACTGTTTTCCCAGGCTGTCACCCCCTGCTGACTGTCTTTAGTGACTCTCTGGAACCAAAATGCTTAATTTAGTTGTAGTAAATACATTCCTTCCTGTTATTGTAGGTCCTTTTCTCTTCCCTACCAATCTCACCTGTCACTTTTAACTCCTTTCCATATTTTCCCTCTAGTCCCCCAAAACCGAATTCCACATCTGAGTCTTACTCTGGTTTTCTCTGTCTGGCATGCCCTTGTTGCATGCGCTCCACCAAGCCAACCCCTACCCAGAATCTTTTTTTTTTTTTTTTTTAGAGAGAGACAGCATGAACTGGGGTGGAGGGCAGAGGGAGAGAGAATCTTAAGCAGACTCCTAGCCCAGTGTGGAGCCCAATGCAGGGCTTGATCTCACAACCCTGAGATCTTGACCTGAGTCAAAATCAAGAGTCGGATGTTCAACAGACTGAGCCACCCAGCCACCCTTACCAGATTCTTGACTTTTACTCCAACTTTGCACATCACCTTGTTTGCATTTCTATTTAGCATCCCATACCTCCTGAAGTTAATCATTGTGATCTCCATCTCCCCCCTGAGATTAAAAGTCCCTTGAAGGTAGGCTTGAACTCTACCTGCCTTGCCATTCCTGGGTGAGCTGCACAGTGACCGGCAGACAGCAAGGAATCGATAAGTGCCTATTGAACATATTAAATAGATCTTTTTAAAAAGTGTACAGCCTGAAAAGTAAGCTAGTCTCCAGCCAACATTCACATGCCCTATTGAAATATGCTGACATCCAAAGAAAAGTCCAATGTGAAGCCCAGCTAAAATCTTCTCCTTCATGGAAGGAATTTATTCAGAAAATCCAAGGCTGCAGACCCAACTGGTCTCTGGAGGGCAGACAGATGTGAGGAGAGAAAATGGGGAATAGGGAAAGTACTAGATCTTTCCAGCAAGGGGTGAAGATGTCTGATCATCCTATTTCACAATTCTGTCTTCTGGTTATCTATTGCTGGTAGCAATCTGCCACAAAATTGTGCTTAAAGCCTTGGTGGTGAGGGCGCCTGGGTGGCTCAGTCGTTAAGCGTCTGCCTTCAGCTCAGGTCATGATCCCAGGATCCTGGGATCGAGCCCCGCATCGGGCTACCTGATCACCAGGAAGCCTGCTTCTCCCTCTCCCACTCCCCCTGCTTGTGTTCCCTCTCTCACTGTGTCTCTCTCTGTCAAATAAATAAATAAAATCTTAAAAAAAAAAAAAGCAATGGTGGTGATTTATGATCACCTCTCCCAGTTCTGGGGGTGACTGGGCTCAACTGGGCAGTTCTTGCTTGGGAGGTGGGGCTGGACAACCATTACAGTCAGACTATGGCTCTAGCTGGAATCATCTGGAAGGCTTCTACACTCATGTATCTGGTGCGTGGGCTTGACCAGCTGGGGCCACTGGACCATTGGACCATGCCTCGAGATATTCTCTCCATGAGGTCTCTCCAGCATGGTGGCTTACAGGTAGCCAGACTTCTCACATGGTCGCACAGGGCTTTGAAGGCGTAGATCTGAAGAGGTGGAGAAAAGGAGCAAGCAAGCCAGGAGGAAGCCATTCCACCTTTTCTGACCTGGCCTCAGGAGTTACACGGCAGTGTCTCCAACCACGCTCTGTTCACTGAGGCAAAGGCCCGCCCAGGTTCAGGGGGAGGGGAAATAGACCCCACACCTTGCCGGAGACCAGAAAAAGCTGAAAAAAGCATGTGGAATCCTGCAATATTACTATGGCCATTTTTGGAAGATACAATTGCCCACAGCTTGTATCTGCCTAAACCAAAAACCAGGTTTATGGTTTTGAGGGTATGACGGAGTCTTGGTTGGCCTGTCTGAACAATGAGCCGGTTGGTTTTAAAATTCATTTATAGTAACTTATCTAATAAATCTTTTTCTGAAACTCAAAATAAAAAGCCAGTACTGATGAAGCTGTTAACTTGGTATAAAGATGGCACAAAATCCCCATCCATTTAGCTTCCTCTTTCCGCACTAAGGCTCTAAGCTCCCTTCAGGCTGGAACCTTCCCTGCTTTGACAGTTGCATACCCTCGAGGGAGAACCCAGGTCCCAGGAAGGACTGGGCTTCCTTCTAGGCGCCTCAGCTTGTGCCTAAAGATCAAATAAACCCCCTTCGGCTGCCACTCCCATTACCCAGCCTGCAAGCTGATTGATTTAACGCAACAGAGATAGATTGGCGAAATCACCCTCGCAATAGATGCTTGAGAGTAATGGTACCCGGGAGGGACAGGTAAGCAAAAAGGGAACAAACCCAGGCATTTTTCAGACATCTCCACTGCCCATTACTTTGTTCACTTAAATAAACAAATAACCCCCAGGCAATCAGCAGCCAGAACCTCAGAGGCTGCAGGAATGATTTCCTTTCACTAGACGCCAAGACTAATCAATGTCCCTTAATCGCAACACCATGAGCCCAAGCAGCACGCACGTAGCCCCAGGCAGCTCTCCATTTGCGGGCATCTACTCCACACAGAGTGGGGGTGAAACCTCTTTTTCCCACCCCCATGAAGTAGGGAAGAGCGATAATTAAGGGAGGAGACCAGCCCCACTGCACGCAGCTGGAGCTCTCTGCTGGGTAAGGCAGTGGATATATGGTTCATTGTGCTGAGAGAGGGAAAAATGAAGTGTGAAAGGGATCTTGGGAGTTGGATGTTCCATGAGAAAACACAGAGATGGTCTTCCATCACCACTGGTCCACTGTCTGGAGCCAGCGCAGGGTACATGCAGAAATGCCAGGTCCACCCAGAAGCAGCCCCTACACCAACCTCTAGACTCTACTCTGCGTTCCTTGAATGTGTCTGGGGACAACTGCTAGCAGAGCCCTGGACACAGCCTTCCTTTTCCCAGCAAATGGATCCTAATGGGACAGGAACCATGCTGACCCTTGAGGCAAATGACCAGGCGAATGGCCAGAAACTACCTTCTCTCACTTGGGTTGTGCTCCCAACTCCAGCTCCTGTCCCCATGGGCCCATTCTGAAGTTTGTCTCAGGGAAAATTCCAAGGAACACACATTCCCATACTTACTTCAACCTTGACTTTTGGGGCAGTGGTGTCATCTGTGATTATGAATTCAGTGAGCTCCTCAGCATCAATGTCAGCCTTCCCTCCTGGGGAAGCCAAGAAGAAAGCCCCACAAATAATGCTGTCTTATCTGCCACAACAAAAGAACAAGATTCAGTAAATGTCAAATTTTTGTCATTTTCATATTGCCATCATGATTTTGGCCATGCCCTGCATTTTATTTATTTATTTTTTCTTTAAATTGACTCACTTCTATAGGAAAAGAGAAGCATATTTATTTTTAAGGAAAACTTTTTATCACTGCCCAAACTGGAAAACCAATACTGCACACCATAAATAGACTATGACTATAAAAATAAGCACAATGGGAGTTCATGGTGGATTAAACACAAATGACTTACTCGGCTCATGGCTAAAACCCTAATAAAATGACAGTTAAGGCATAAAAAACAAAATGGCATAAATCCACAGGACGAAAACAACAACAACAACAACAACAACAACAACAACAAAACCAGAAGAGCAGATAACAAATGACAGATGTCAACCAAATTTCAGAGACTAGTGAGAAAATAGATTAATTGGGTCTGTGAGAAAGAAAGCAAAGAGATAAGCCATTCTGACCAGTAGTGCCCCGGAAAGTCTCCTGGAAAGGTAGGGTTAAAGTCAGTAAAATGAATGGAAAGCCTGAATTAGAATCTGTTAGAGCCCTGGATTCCCTCTCCCACCAGCTCCCTGCCGGGGACCCCATTCCCCACCCCACTGGAAGATGGGTAGTTTATTATTTGGCAAGATTGATAATAAAATCAGTCCTGCCATCATTAAAAGACATTTATGACACATATTCTAAAAGTTGAGAAGGCAACTAACAACATAAACAAATCCTTAATGTTTTACTACCTGGAGGGTACACTATCCTTAGGCACCTAGCCTGCATGTGCTAAAGTGGTAAGGCCCACGGGGGACACAGTGGGCACTGCAGCTTCTGCTATAGTCAGATAATAAAAGGTATTACATCCACGACATAGAAACACAACTATAAAAAGGAACACTCAGGGAAAGGTTAAAAAAAAAAGATGGAGGAGACCGAATAAAGGGTAAGAAAACAAGTGAATTGTTTTAGGTCTGCTATTTAAATAATAGAAATTCCAGAGGACAAAAAAACAAACAAACAAAAACCAACAAACAAAGAAAAGCAAAACAAACAAAAAAATTCCAGATGATATAGAGGGGAGGAAATTATCAAAGATATAATACAAGAAAATCTCCCAGAAACTGGCTTTCTTTTCTTTCTTTTCTTTCTTTCTTTCTTTCTTTCTTTCTTTCTTTCTTTCTTTCTTTCTTTCTTTCTTTCTTTCTTTCTTTCTTTCTTTCCTTCCTTCCTTCCTTCCTTCCTTCCTTCCTTCCTTCCTTCTTTCCTTAAAGATTTATTTATTTGTTTTTTAGAGAGAGAGCATACAAGCGGGGGCAGGGGTAGAGAGAGAGAATCTCAAGCAGACTTCGTGCTGAGCGAGGAACCCATTGTGGGGCTCGAGATCATGACCTGAGCAGAAATCAAGTGTCGGATGCTCAACCAGTTGAGCCACCCAGGTGCCCCAAGACTTTGGTTTTCTGATTGGATGGCTCCACTGTGAACCCAACAGAAGGAATGGACAAACAACCTCACGAAAGGACATCATCATGAACTCTCAGAGCACCAGAAATAGAAGGGCCTAAAATCTTCCAGAGAGAAAATAAAAAAAGAAAATGAAAACATAACCAGGTATATAAAGAAGTAAGAATGATTGAGGCAGTAGTCTTTCTCAGAAACCCTAGAAGCCAGTGGAATAGTACCTTTACAATTCCGATGGAAAGTTACTTCAATGCTTAAATTTTATACACAGCCAAACTATCAATCCAAAGGGGAGGGGGAGCTAATAAATGTTTTTTCAAAGGTACTCATGGTGTCCAAAATATGCACCCTTTCTCAGGAACATATCAGAGGATGTGCTCCACCAAAACAAGGGGGTAAATCAAGAAAGATGAAGACGTGAGACCCAGGGCACAGGGGCTCATGCTCAGGACAACAGCAAAGGAAGCCCTGGTGACAGCTGTGTTGTAGGCCTGGGAAGCCGCGGGATCAGATGGGGCAGAAGGATGGATGGCTCCAGGAGGGATGTCTCCAGGAAAAAATGGAACTGACAGATTAACTGACAGGTGTGGCCGGGTGTAAAATTGGATTGAGGGCCTTTGTACAGAGCTACTGGAGGGTGTGGGAAGAGTCACCCAGACATTCAAAGAGCGCCAAGCCAAAGGAGGCAAAGGCCAGGGGAGAATGACATTCTAAGACACTACCCGACTAAGCTGTGAATAATATTTACCCATTCATCGTCATGAAAACACTAAATCTGGATTCAATTAAAAAAAAAATACAACAAACCCATGGCGGGAAGTTGGAAGGAGGAGGAAATCTGTCTGAGTAAGAAGTGGTCAAAGAGACGGCTCATTATTCATATGTGGAAATTAATGACATTTACCTGATACGTGAGAAAAATCAGGGGACGGTGGCATACACATGTCATTTAAAAGTACAGAGAGTAAAAACCCCAGAAGAAATTTCCGTAAGAATCAACAGCAGTTGCTTCAGGGAATTTGAAATTTGGGGGCTGGGGTAAGGGTGGACCAAGGGCCCTGCTGTTTATTGTAAGCCTGATGCTCTTCAGTTATGGATTAAGTAATGTTGATGTATGAGCTTGACACAACTTTTTAAATGAATCAAAAATGAACACAACTAAAACAAAGCACCGTGTTTACATTTTGGCTAGATATCATTGCCAGTTGAAAAGCTCTGCACCCCAAGGCCCATGCTCGATTTTAAAAAGGAGATCGGGAAAAATCTGAGAGGTGGCAGAGACATGCTAGCACTCGTTAGAGAGTCCTCCCAGACAGGTAATCAGAAAGATAGAAAGAGGCCACACAGGGCCTCCCAAAACCTGACCCTGACAACCTGTTGCTCAGACAAACATGAGTTCATTGTTACCACAGCAAAGGAGATCACTACTCTGGCAGAGTTCTGGTGGTGTCTCCAGAGCATGTAAAGTCAGGCCAGAATCTGCTGCGAATTGGAAGTTTGGTTTCAGGAGGGTCTCTCAGTTCAGGATTGGTGGAAACAGCAAGGCAAGGATTTTGAGAGGACAGAGTCAAAGGAATCTTAGGGCACAAACTGTCTGCAGGTGTGTTCCCTGGAGTGGATGGGTCTTCACAGAAGTCATGAGCAGTCAGACACTTGGCCTGAGCAGGACAGTCTTGGAACGTGGTCAGGCTCAAAAAGACCGTGAGTAGCAAAGTCAGGTTAACTTGGGCGGTGGGGTGTGGCCTGTTCTCGGCGTCAGGCGGAGTGTCGGGGCAGATGGTTTGAGTTCTTAAAGAAAACAAGAAAGGAATAATTAACAGATATTAATGAATGCCTCCTTTGTGTATCATCTGCACCCAATGTTCCTTGGCCCACATTTTGGGATAAAATGAGTATCATGGTAAACCAAGTGTTACAATCAGGAATGCTACTTACACTCTTGGTAATTATTAGACCTCAAAACTTGAGGGCCTGAACTTTGATGATCTTTCTCTTCCTCCAATGATTTAGAAACAGTGAGAGAGAGAGAGAGAGAGAGAGAAAGGCCTAGCCTCAGGGCTGTCAAGTGCAAGGCAGTTATCTCACACATGGTGGGGACTAGCTAGCTGGAGGCCAGGTCCCTTGGCCTCACAGCCTGGCTGCAGAGTGACATGTCTGGGGCACTTGCTTTTGTGCCCATTTCAAGGTTCCAGAGTTCTTGGGATTTGAGTATTTGAGGCATTTCATTTCAGTATATTTGAAAATATTAATATGGTATTATATTATTGTTATATTATATTATTGTATTACATATTGTATTATATCATATTATTGTATTTTATATTATATTATTATTGTATTACAATATATTATACTATATCATATTATGTATTTAATCCACTAAAACATTTTGAATAACTCCCAATAGAAGGCAACGACCCATATTTACTGGCTATGTTTATTATGTCCCGGATGTTTCCCTGTCACCTGAGCTGGCCTCGCACAGGTGGGAGTAACTGGGCCCATGAGGGGTCCACTGAAAACTCCTGATTAGGGGGGTCTGTGTCCAGATAGCCATGGTTCCCAACAGCCACCTGCCTGCTCACTGCTCCCATACCTGCTTTTGAAGTTTCCCTCCTGGAGAAAGCGTGCTGAGTAATATTCTCTCCCCACATATAAAGGCCGTTTTCTCATGAAAACAGGATCAAACCAGGTTATTTACTTTCAGAAAAAAATGTGTGAGCAAACATCTTCACCTTGTGTCTGAGAAGTAAAGCCCACTCCTTGAAGCGTCCTGGGAGCAGGCCCCCCGAGGCCCACGCCTGCCGGGGCGACTTCTCCCTTCCCTTTCCTGTGTGTCCTGCATCTAGATAAAGGGATCGGTCAACACATAAAACCTACCAAACAACAACAAAAACCACAAAGGAAACAAATAACCCTGCTTTATTTACTTTTTTAAAGGCTGGCTTTAAAAGCCAAGTCAGGTTGGGTTTTGACAGGTGGACTGGGGGCAGAACGGATGCCCCCAGGTCTGGGCAGCACTGCCAGACTACGTCCACAGGAAGGCCTGCAGGGCAAGGCCCTGGTGCCTCACTCGCCTCCCCCAGCCGCACCCCTCCCTGCCCATTCCATCCGCCAGACCCAGAACAAGACAGGAGATTTGTGACCGCTGATGTGTGGCCCGTCCGAATGAAGGGGGCTTTTCATTAACAAAGTAGCGGGCGGTGTCATCTTCCCCTGAGTCGGAATCATTCACTATTAGCACAATGTGTTATTATTGTATTTTTAATTGAAATGTAAATTCTGGGGACACTCTGACCCAATTTACTCCCAGGGAAAAAAGGGCAAAATTCTCATTTTCAAGGCTCTAGAAATGCAAGTTAGTGTTATTAATGATTAAGCTCTTTTTCCTTCCCCCCTGCTGTGGGGTGGGGGCCGGAATGGGACCTTCTTATCCGGGCACGATGGTAATGTTACCCTGTCCTCAGAGCACACTTGATCAGCAAGGTAGATGTGGGTGGGAAGCTCGCATATTCCTCCTGCGGTCTGTCCTGGGGTTCACACCTGGGCCGGGAAGTGGCCAGAGTGTATAGATGTGGTTTCAGGTTTTAAATGCTGCTGCTGATTGATGTGTGATTAAATGATTGATCTGGAGAGGACATTCTTGTCTCATCTATTTTAAAGAAACTCGCTTTGTGAAAACAGAACCGCGTGGAGGCAGGAGGGTTGGGGGGGTGATTCAGACTTTGCCCGCGAATGTTATAGCACTCACACCCCATTGATTGATAATTCTAGAACCAAAGCCAGAACACAAAGGGTGGTGAGCATTTGCAACCCCGACTCCCCTTGCACGGAGAGGGAAGAGCATTCACTCTACCAACAAATATTTATGGAGTACCTACTAAGTGCTGACCACTAGGAGATGGATGGGAAAGCGAAGATGAAGAAGTACTTGAGAGAAGTACTTCTGCCCTCCCACTAAGTGTCAAGGACAGCTCACACATCACCCTCCAAGAGAGGTATCCCTACCACCTGTCTAAGACACTCTATGCACTCTCTGTCCCTGGCCCTTTAAATATTCTCCTCATAGAGCTCATCGTTGCTGGAAATGATCTTGCTCACTTGTCCATTTATTTATCGCTCATCTACCCTTACCAGCCTGCTCCCACGAGGAGGTAAGTGCCACTGAAGGCCCTGCCCTTGATGGTCCCCGTTCCTCAGAAGAGAGGCGCCTGGCACTCACCAGCAATTAATGACTATATTTATCATAAGAAGATGACTATGGTATAAAAAGTGCAAAAAGTCCATTGGACCCAGAGACCTACTGTAACTCCTACCAATGCCACACGCCGGAGAAGTGAATAAACGCAGCCTTGACCGAGAGGGAGCTCAGAGTGAGGGCAAAAGACAAATAATAAAATACAGCCCAATGTATGGGGCGCCTGGGTGGCTCAGACGGTTAAGCGTCTGCCTTTGCCTCAGGTCATGATCCCAGGGTCCTGGGATCGAGTCCCGCATCGGGCTCCCTGCTCCACAGGGAGTCTGCTTCTCCCTCTCCCACTCCCCCTGCTTGTGCTCTCTCTCACTATCTCTGTCTCTCTCTCTCAAATAAGTAAATAAAATCTTAATAAATAAATAAATAGGCACTCTTTAAAAAAAAAAAAACAGCCCAATGTGATCATGTAGACCATGGCACTCAACTGAGGGCAACTTTGCAGTCCCCACTCCAAGATCCTGGGCCATGTCTGGAGATCTTTTTGGTTGTCACAACTAGGGGGAGGTGTCACTGGTCACCTAGCATATAGAGGCCAAGGTTGCTAAGCATCTTATAATGCACAAGGAATTAGGCCAAGAATGAAAAATTCTTTGGTTCAAAATGTCGGTAGTGCCCAGGTTGAGAAGCTCTGTTGTAGACAAAGTATGTATCTAGAATTAATTATGGAGGCAAAGGTGGGGTGGAGGGAGGCCTTGGGTTAATGGTCCGGGCAGGCCTTGCAGAAAGGGCAGCATGGGATACACACCCTTGCCACCTGAAGTCACCTCTAAATCAAGCCAGAAGAATGAGGGTTCTAGACGTCCGCTAACCCTCTCTCATCAGCTTAGCTATGCGAACCCTTCTAATCCTACTCTCAATCGAATCCATCATTTTATAGAAGGAGAGGTTGAGGTCTGACAAGGGAAGAGACTGCAAGATTACCTAGTAACCATCTGGTAATGAAGAAGGTTACAGTCCCTGGTTAGAGAGGGGCAGACCGTCTAGGCTGATGGGGCGTCTGGGGCATCTCCCCTCTCGCTTTCCCCCAAAGTAAAGGACCAGAGTTTTCCCACGCTTCCTGGATGGGTGACACTCACAAGCCAGAAAGGACCAATTCCAACATCCCCTCTGACTCCACCTCTGCTCAAAGAGGGGAGAGAAGAGAGCCTTCTAGCTCAGGCTTTTCATGTTGCTCTTAAATTATGTGTGGCTTCCTTTAGCAAAACAAAAATAAATACAGGTTAAGAGAGAAATGATTGGCAAAAACCGAGCCACAGGCAGGGACCCTGGGACTTTGAGACTTCAGGCAGGCGACATGCCCTGGCCCAACATCAGTGAGCTGAGCATTGTTGTCTATTATTGGACCACCCCCAGGTTCAGTCTTCGGGGGTGTGTGATTTTCTTTTTAAAGAAACTTGGCATTTTATTACATCTACTTATAGACCCTAGATCAAATGCTCAGGAATGTGGTGGGGCGGGAGAAAGTCAAGAATGAGGTATGGAAGGTCAGGATGGTTGGGGGAGAGGGACGGAGAAAGCCATAAAAGGAGTCAGGCCTCTGTGGGCTCCGCCTTCTCAGAGCCTGGGACTCCGATGCTGTGTTTACACACCAGGAGTTGGGGCTGAGCTAAAAATGCATCTGCCTCCCAGAGCCCCTTGGGGTGAGGCGGGGGCTCCCCAACAGCCAGCTTCCCCGAGGTCATGGGCCAGCCCCGTGAGCTCCGAGCAGACATCTCGGGGTCCCCTTGGTGGCTCACCTCCCTGATCAGATGTCCCCTTCCAAGTGGGCTGAGCAAGGTCCCCGTTGGGACCAAGCAGTACATCCCAGAGCTTTCTCCACAGGCAGCATTCTCTCATCCATCAGTGAGGCAACAGACCCCAGCCCCGAGCCAGGCAGGGGTGGGTGGCAGAAAAGGAGTTGCCCCACCATCTAGGAGTTTGCCATTTAGCGAGGCAAGATGCCTTTGTATCCATGACATAGCTGCAATTATAAAATGACCCCCAAAGAAGATGTCACGCTGTAAGAATGAAGAGGAGAGAGAGTTCTGGGCTGGGAGTGGTCCCAGAAGCTTCTAGGAGGTGGTGCTTATCTGATCTAGGGTCTCCTTAAGAGAGGGTCAGGATTCTGTAGACCCTGCCCTGAGGGCCGTTCTCTGGAAGATACAAAAGAACAAATTATGCCCCAGGCTGCGAGGAGCTTTCAATCCTCTGGAGAGGAGGAAGTTGCCAGGAGTCAGACCCACCTGTCCAAAGCCGTCCAGGCTGTGTCAGTGATGGGCCATCAGCCCCTCAAACCCAAGATGTCTGGGCTCTCCATTCCCCCCACAAGCCTGTGGCATTTCCTATGACAACTGACACCACTGTCTACCCCATCACCAAGCCAGAGACTGGGAAGTCCTCCATCTCCCTCATCCCCTTGGAATTGCTGACTGCCAATGGGACCTCCTTAACATCCCTGCTCCCTAATACCTGCTCCTCAGTGTCTCCACCCCCTCCCCCAGCTGTGTTGGCTCAGGCTCCTGGCATTTCTGGCCCCAGGACCCTATCTGTGATCTACATACATGGCAGCCTGAATTCTTCAGACCTACCCCACCCCGAAGGAACTTTCTAAAATGCAAATCAGATCACAAAGGCAGCTGGAGTTAATTTATCACTTACTATGTGCCTGGCTCTGGCAATAAGCAATTCATCACCCCGCCCCCCCCCCACTCCTTCAGGCCTTGCAGCTATGGTCTGAGATGGGTATATTTTTTTTTTTTTGAGATGGGTATTATTACTTGGCCAGGACTGGGAGGTGAAACACACAGTAGCCCAAGGCCATGCAGCTCTTAAGTGAGAGGGTTGAACTTGAACCACATCCCTGGTGCCTGAGGGTCAGACTCTCAGCTGCAAGCTGTTAGCTTCCTAACCCCAGTTAAAGTCCTTCCATGCAGCCCAGTTCCCCCCCAGGGTGGAAGTCAAACTTGCTTAACCCTTCTGGTCTCATTTCCTAGTGCTCTTCACACACACACACACACACACACACACACACACACACACACCACATCTTCACCCATCCTCCCCTGGTCTGGCTACCATGCGCCAACCAATCCTAACTACCCAAAGTAAAAACCATACTTTCAAAAAAAACCAAGTCTTCCTTGAAAGCAAGCTCTCTTCCAACTGGCTGTGACCACATACTCTTCAAGGCTTAGTGCAAATGCCACCTTCTCCAGGAAGCCCTCCGCATGTGGCCCCGGTTAAGGGGGCACACTGCCTCTGGGCCACCACCGTGCCCCAAGTACCTGTCACAGGACTTATGCTATATTGCAATTGTCTTTATGCATTTGCAGAAAGGAGTCTGCATTTCCTGAGAGCAGGAACTGTGTCATTTTCTTTTTCCTATAGCATAGCGGCCGGCATCTGGTAGATTCTTGGTAAATGGTTGTTTGGTGAATATATGAAACAGGTCTTTAAAGCATGGGTAGTTAGGATGCGTGTTAAGTTGAAAGTTCCAGCCTCTCAGCTGCAGAGAGATAGAGAGACAGAGATAGAGGCAGAGACATAAGGAGACACAGACACAGAGAGAGACAAAGACAGAGAGAGTAGAGAAAGTATTCTGACAATATTGCTAGGTAAGGCAGGCACCTGGAATCAGGTTGTCTTGGAGACTTTCCATCCTCGAGTCTGCAGAGACAGTGTAACCTCAGGGATGACGGAGACTGTGCTGCCATATTTTTAGGCCTGGCATCTTAGTCAAATGTCATCACAATGCGTAGACCCATCACACATACAATATTCGATGTCACACAGGAGTTTTATGACCATGGTGCGGTGGTGAATGGCTCAGTATGTGCAGTCTAATGGGCTGGGCTTGCAGCCCAGCCCTGCCACGGGTTTGCTGTGCGACTTCGGACACGTTCCTTAACCTCTCTGTACCTCAGTGTCCTCACCACCAAATAGGGAAGGAAAAATATCAACCTTTCTGGGTTTCTGTGACTATGAAATCTAATAAAGTATGTAAGACAAACACTCGAGAATTGGTCCCTAATCTTATCATCACACATAATGTATTGCAAATCGCGACACGTTTGCCTAGAGAGCTATTTTGTCTAAGCGTTTCATGGCACTCCTTGTGATCAGCAGAGACCTCCCCAGAAATTGCAAAGATGGGGTGGGAAGTCACGTTACCGTCTGCGCTGGAGGCTGTGTCTGCCGAAAGATCCAGAAGCCAAGAGTTAAACCCAGTGGCCCACCAGTGAAGAAGAGTATCTCCTTTTCTTGTAGCGCGAGCTCTGGGGTCACCCGAGACCAGCCATCTTGGGGAGCCAGAAAGCCCAACATGCAGCAAGGCCGGATTGAAAGACTCTATCAATAGCCTCTGACAAGCGCTTCCTGAGAAACGCATCCCGGTCAAATAGCAGCAATCATTAAATATATGAGGATCAGTCAATTTAATCTCTTCTTTTCATATGGATTGATTGGGTTAGCCAAGTAAGAGCTAGGAGACAATTGACATTTCTGCATCCCTTGCAGACAAGCTGGGCAGGGGGGGGCGGGCAGGGAGGCTGGCAAGGGGAGCTCACCCTCCACAGCCCCTGCCCCGCAGTTTCCACCTGTGTCTCCATTCCGGCAAGGGGGACAGGTCACCGGCCATGGGCTGGGGGAGGGTCAGAGGCACGGGCGGTGAAGCTGATGTAGGGGTAGCTCCTCCTTGAGGAGGCCGTACCCCCTCCTGCTCCTCTTCCTCCTCCTAGCCAGACCAGCTTGCTCAAACCACACATTACACCTGTGGAGGGGTCGCTGGGTCCTGAGAGCCAGTGGCCCTGAAAAGGCGCCTCCAGCCAGCGGTACAGCAAAGGAAATGGAAAATCAAGGTCAACTTGAAACAGACAGTGGAGCTCTGGGAGGGAGGCCAAAGCAGGGTTTCTCCAGCTGGAAGGTTTCCCAGAACACAAGGTGAGGCAGCTTCCTTGAGAAAGGTGGGGTGGGTGGGGAGAGGTGGGAGGGATTCAAGGGGGACTCCACCCTCCACCTTCCCTCCCACCACCTGGGGGAAAGATACAGGGCAGAATGGCACTCTTTGGGGTGCATCTTACCAGTGGCTTCCACACTACCCACGTATCTCAGAGGTGGGGAGGACATGGCGAAGCATAGCCGTTCTGGGGCCTGAGCCACAGCCTGGTGGCCCAGCTGATCTCAGCGCCAGCGTGGTAGACAATTCTCCATCCAATGTCCACGTGCTGGGCCACCTCTCCGCTTTTCTACCTCAGGTGTGCGGGAAAGTATGAACAGCTGCTCAGCTCTGGTGCAGGGACAGCCTCAGAGTCCAGGGAGGGGTCCTCACACACCGGGGGCTGACCCTCCTCCCATGGGGGGAATGGGGAGCCTGAGATAACTCCAGCTTCACTCTGTGAGCCGGAAGATACTGAGTATGTCCCTGCTGCCTGGTCCCCAGACGGTCCCGTAGCAGTAACCAGCTCCATCACTTTTTCTGGCTTTTATTCCTTTCTTCTCTTACTGTCCCTGCTCCTTCAACTCTTGCCTTCTGGGACATTTTTCAAATAGGCTATCTGCACCCAAGTCCTTTACTCAGGCTCTGCTTTTGGGGGAATCCAAACTTATAAAGCACTAGAAACAAAAGATCGGGAGCGGAGCCCAGGACATACGTTTGAGAAGCAACAGATGCCTAGTTTGCCCCCAAATTAAGCCAGGATGTGTGCTGTGCCCTCAGCACGCCCCCCACAGTGGGCGTAGACTTAACTCCCAGGGAGGTGTTATTCCAACACTGTGCTCTTGCTTCCTTCACGCAGTGGGAAGAGCTAGACGTCTTAGCAGATAATTGATTGGCACAAGCACAACTCTTGGGTGTAAATTCTCATTTGAGCTATGACTATACCAGGAGGCAGGGGCAGGACAGGGAATCATCCTTGTTTGACCCGAAATGGCAAAACCAAAAGCATTCTCAAGAAGAGTTCTTTGAGATAGGTTTGATTGCGTCTTTGATAAAGTCATTCATGCCAACTTGGCGTTTTCTCATTCTTTTGTTTTGATAGATCAATAAAACAGCCCATCTTTGGAACATGTGCAAGTGATACTTTTTTTTTTTTTTTTTTTTTTTACACTAGCCCAGTATTTCTCAAGGTGCGGCATGTTTTAGGAGATACAGGGCCATACCTCTTCAGGACCTTGAATCATGCAGCAAGACAAAATTTCCCTTTTCAATTCTCTTCTAATTCCATAGAGACAAGCCGAAGGGCTCAGTTTGGTGCCAATATGTCTTTCACACCTCTCCAAAATTTGACAATCTCTTTCGCTCTCTAACAAAGAGAGAGTAGGCTTCAGGCAGGAAACAGTATCTGGGGGCACCTGGATGGCTCAGCGGTCAAGCATCTGCCTTCGGCTCGGGTCATGATCCCAGCGTCCGGGGATCAAGCCCTGCATTGGGCTCCCTGCTCAGCCGAGAGCTTGCTTCTCCCTCTCCCTCCGCTGCTCCCCCTGCTTGTGCTCTCTCCCTGTCAAATAAATAAATAAATAAATAAAAAAGAAAAGAAACAGTATCTGGCTAACATTTTATGATTGCTTTATCTTCATGGAGTTAATTTTCAGGTTTACTTCTTTTTAATAGGAAAAGGAAGGTCAGCGTCCATGTATGGAAGTGATATAAGCTTTCTCTTTTGAATAAATTCATTAAAGCAAAAAAAAAATGGAGTTAATTAAAATACGAGGTAACTGAGCATGGTGAAATTTACAAGTGCCGTTTGAGAGCGACCTAAGTTTAGGGAACGCTGTTGTAGGCCATCACTCTACTTAGGATTTCTGTCCCACACTCTCAGTCAGTTTTCTAATTTGACAGTTAAAGTGGAAAACGTTCCATGGAAAGGAAATCATCAGTCTGGGAAAGGATTCAGAGATCTGTTGTGATTTGTCAAGGTTCCCCCCTACTTTCTGGAACTCAGTTTCCCCATCTTCGAAATGGGTGGTGGGTTGGGTGGATGATCTCCAGGAGCTCTTTCCCCTCCAATGTTCTAGGTTTACGAATGTGGGATGCCTTCAAAACCTGACATGCAGCCCAGACTTCTCTCCTAAGGAGCCCAAGGCCTAGAACATACCACGTCCTCCGTTAAACTCATCCTCCTTCCCATTAGCGTCTACATGTGCCTGTTCTGCCTCCTTCCTGTCCCACCTCCATCACCCCTCTGTCTGCTCTAGTCCTGGCGTCCATCCCCTCCCCTGGACTGAAACAACAGCTTCCTACCTGCTCTCCTTGCTTCCCCGCTTGCCTTCCTGGGTGCAGACCTCACTGATCACTCTGATGGCGGGATCCCAAAGTAAAATCTCATGAATCTCAAAGTAAAAAAACATGAGGGCAACCCACGAGCCCCTCACCGCGCTCTGCCGCCCTTCTGCCCTCCAGCCTCCTCAGCCTCTCCTCTACCTGCACTTTCTGCCCGCCCTGGCCCTCGCTCTCAATATGTTCTCTGGCTAATTCCTCTCTTGGAAGACCCATCTCAGGTGTCACCTCTTCCACGAAGCTCTCCTTGATCAGATTTCCCACCGCTAGGCTGAGACAGGCTCTGCTCCCTTCTGAGCCCTTGTGTTACCCTGGTTTTGGCTGTTGCCATGTGGCGTTGTGCTTATCGCTTCTCTGTAAGTGCCCACTCCCTCATCGGACAGCCAGCTTCTTCCTCGGTTCAGTGTCCGTCCCACGGACTGGCACGGAGTAAGGTGCCCAATAACAATATGATAAATACATGGATAGTTTATCAGCAATTCATCTTATAACTCTGGGAGCCAACCGCTCTGCCGACAAAACTCTCCCAAAGGACTCCATGGTCTTCCTCTTCACGCCTTGGTATTTTCTTCAATGTTACCCACTGAGGACAAGGTTAGTTTATCGCCTACACCAATACTGTCTCTCTCAGGAGGCTGGAAGCTTCTGGAGGACAGGGACTGCCTCCGACTGCACTCCCTTGCTAGGGAAACGGGCATCATGAGTCACAGTAACTGTCCAGCGAGACTCAAACTCTTCATAAACATAAATAGACTATCCTCTAGGCCCTCTGACCCCCCACTGTTTCTATTTTGTACCCCTCTGGGTCAGACCCGTTTCATCTTTCCTGAGCCTTTGTCCTGATACGCTCTATCATGCCGTCGCACCAGATACAATTATATATGGAAGAAAGAAATTTCTATTTTGGTCTCAAGAAAATTACGTGATTTTGCTTAAGTTCAATTTTAAAACATGGAATATGACTGAACTTAATGTTAGTACTTAAGAAAAATGTTCACAGTAATTACAGATGAGGATACATATATGCAATTTATTTCAAATTTAGTAATACAAAAAAAAAAAGATCCTAACGTAACTATTTATAACTTGGCCGGGAGAACTCAGAATCCCAGTTATTTTGCCAGAATAGGTTATTCTTCATGTATCTTATTTAAGCAATAATGCATGACAGAGCGTGAATTATGGTATATTAATTCTCACCTAGTGTGCTATTAGGCCTGAATTGACGGCCGAGAGCTGTCAGTGCAACTAGGCATGAATTAATATCTAATAATTCCCCTGCTGAAATGTCTTATTGAGATTATAGCATTTTATTAGTAAAGGTTATTCCTTTAAAAATGTTTTTATATGCTAATTGGGAGATGGGGGCTCAGCATGGAAAAGACTTCCCTGCTTCTCCCAGCAGCCATTTCTAAACTTCTCTTTGATGCCCCCAACGTTCCATCCTTTGTTGGTACACAAAGATCACCTTTTGGAAGTTTTCTCAGAAGCGTGACATGAAGGAGCCCCTTAGCAATTGGAAACATCAGAGTTCTGCTTTGACCAGAAATTCTGTTCAATAAACTGAGACTTAGCAAACATAAGTGCTGCCCCACAAGGTGCCGAGGGAGGACAGAACATGTTGCAGGCTCTTCCGACGTCAGGCGGAAGCCCCTATGGGCTGTGGGGGGACCAGGTAGCGTCCGAGTCCAAGGGAGAAGTTTTGAATCCTGGTTTTAGTGCTTAGGAGCTGCAACCCGTGGGCCAAGCACCTCAAGCTCTCTGGTCCACGATTTCCTTCCAATACAGTGGGCATTCTGCCACCCCGCAGGGTCCCTACCCACTTGTCCCTCATATTGAAGCCAAAAGGAACACCGCTTGGCCACTCTCCTCTCTCTGCGGTATAGACTGTCAATTGGTGTCTAAGTCCCCACATGTCCTGCATGCACGGGAACCACGTTCCCCTGGCTCACTGGGTTCCAGCTACTTCTTTCCGTCGCTCACACAGGCTGTGATTCTTCCTACCTCAGGGCCTGCGCTCAGGCTGCTGGCACTTCTATTGTGTTCACCTGTCCCTGGTGGACACTCGCACACGATTCAGAGAAGCCACCTCTAACCCTACCGGGTAGGCATTCTGGATCTGGATCCCTCCCACCCTCTTTCAAGGCCTGCGTGGCCATGTGAACTGAACTGGCCAATGAAATGTGAGCAGAAGTGACACGGTTGCCTCTAGGAAGAAACACTGAAATGCATTCCTTTCTCCTGCGAGCGTGGAAGCGGGGCTGAGAGGGTGCCTCTGTGAGTCAGTTCCTGAGTGAGCACAGGAGCGGGAGAGAGAAACACATATGTCTTGTTAACCCCCGAGGTCTGGGGGCTATTTGTTCTGCAGCAAGACAGAACCAGACTGGGCTGATGCACCCAGCCTCACGCCCACACGTGGTCAGGTCTCTGCAGGACACCACGGAACTTTCCCCTTCTGGTCACTTAGTTACGTGTAATTATCTGTTTCATGTCTGTTTCCCCTACGAGACCGAAAGTTCCTTGAGGGCATCAATCACGTCTGCCTGGCTCACCATCGCATCCCCAGCTCTGATGTGCCTGGCTCATGACAGATGCTCAATATTTGTTGAATGAAGGAAAGAAGGGATGATTCGAATGAACATATAGTAACATAAATACAAGCACTTGGGAAACATTAAACCAAAAAAAAAAAAAAAAAGGAAAGTATGATCCTCTTGCTACCAAGAGTGTGATAGTTCCACAGCTTGAAATCTCTGAACGGCTGGTCAAAAGATGGTTCCTACCAAACCAGCTGTGTGACCTCAATCAAGAGTCTTCCCCATTCTGGGCCTTGACTTTCTCATCTGTCAAATGAAGGTACTCTTTCCTGGGACCCTCCATACGTGGACTGTGGTTCCATTGACATATGCATTTATGTATTTATAAAGTACATCAGTGACTTATGCTGAACAGGCTCTTAGAGCATAATACCATCTGCAGGTATCACTTCTCCAGGCTGACGGTAGCTCCCAGCTGCCGACGAGTCTGTCGCCAAAGTGGCCCAATGCACCCGAGGTGGCGGTTCCTGCTTAGAAACCTCCTTGGGGTGCCTTTCAGCCACATCCGCTCGGCCTACAGCGAGGCCAAGGGGAAAAAAAATGCACATTTTCTGAAAGAGGCTATTGAGTGTCTCCCCTCCCTTGGGGGGTGCTTTGTGCAACCCAAAAATGAGGGGGGTAGGTAGGATTTTTCGTCCATAGATAGACTGGTGGTGAGGGAGGGGGCTCCCTGGCGTCTGGGGCCCAAGAAACCTTCCCACTCCCCCATGAAACGGAAAAGGCCCGGGCGAGCAGAACAGAGTCGCTCATGTATTACAAAATCAATGCCCATCAGCGCTCAGAGCCGCTGCCTGGCCCCACACGCCTCTGCACACACACCAACACCACTCTGCCCTTGCACGGGTTTTTACAGCCATAATTAAGTTTTGAATGGATCCAGGAGAGCCTTCACAAGGAAACAACCAAGCTAAAGTGCTAAGGAGCGATGGTCTCCGGAAAGGGGGTCGGAAGGCTCCTCCTGCCTCCCAAGGGGGGATTAGTCCATGGAGGAAGGGCCTCAGGGGAGAGGTGGCCAACAAGACAATGGGATTCTCAATACAGCCCGGATGTTCTAGCATCTCCGGACTCTCTATCATTGTTTTGGATTCACATAAGATTCTGGTTTGCCTCTCTGAAGCTGCCTGGGTCTATGTCTCCTCCGAACAGCGCATACCAAAGGAATCCAAATCCTCTTTCCGTTAAGTTGGGAAGGACAGGACAAGGATCGTCACCCTGCCTCCCTTCTGACCCCTTGCAGAACGCCGGCTCCTAGCCTATGACAAAGCCGAGACCTGCAATGGACACCTCCCGATGTCCTCCTAACCCTCGGGCAGCCTCCGGGCCCCCATGTCAGGGAGGATTTGCCTCTAGTTCCAGTCTTTGCACAAAGCCCCCTCCTCAGCCTAGGCTGCATCCTCTCTGACATCAGCCCAGAGGTAATAAACAAGCTGTAGGCATCATTTACCCACAAAACCAGGAGGACAAGGATTACTACCTGGCAAATTTGGTTACTTCTTGACAACCTCACCTATGTTCTTCCATGATGTCATCTCCTAGGAAGAAACCACCTGTTAGCCAGACGGGTGGCCTCCCAGGGATACCTGCTCAGAGGGGTCGCTGTGTGAGTCTATGTTGGGAACCGCGTGATTGTGGAGACTGAAGAGGGGGGAACCCATTATAGAGATGGGATTACTGAGCCACGATGAAAAGGATTCAAGGCCCCTAGCATCAGGCCCCCGTGATACTTGTTAAAATGTATAATCCCAGGCCTGGGATTATACATCAGAATCTCTAGGACCGGAACCCTGGCACTTAGAGTTCTAGCAATCTGGAAATGGCGGAGTCTGGTCTCTTGCTTTCTCACACACACTCAGCCAACTTGATTCTGATGGGCCATGAAGTCCAAGAATCCCTGCAGTAAAACTTAATTCGAATTACTCCCTTCCCACTCTAGAGTTACCGTAAAAGGAGGCAGATCTGAGAGCTGACAGAGACAGTACGTTAGCCTGGGCCAGTTCCACTGGCCGAGCTGAAAGAGGGAAGTTTTAAAAACCCTTTCCTTCTGCATGCTATTTTTCCGGCGATCGGTGTCGCCACCACTAAAATCCCATGTCTACTCATGCAAAACCCAGGACGTTCCTGAGGCCTTTCTGGAGGGGTCTGCTATCACAAATCAGATATCACCAATTTTAGGTCAGCCTCGGAGGAAGGGGGCCCTGGGATCAAGTCCATCTGGGCCCCGCCCAGGCTGTGAATCTCCAGTTTTCCCTCCCGGTTGTCCAGAGGCGAAGTTCTCCTGCCCTGGCCTCCTAGGAGGTACACGTCCCCTCTTGGTAGGCAGCTGGGCCCTCCTTGAGAGCTGCTACGGATTAGTAAATTACAAGTTTGAGATTAAAAAAGAAATGACGAAAGAATAAAACCTTTAGTCTGGCAATTTGAAGTCAGATTGCCACAATGAACACCTGTTGAGAAAGCCCATTATTAGAGGCTGGAGGTTCTGGGTGAAAAGATCGCCGTGAATTAATTTTGATTGCCTCACAAAACTCTGCATAACAAATGATCTCCAATGGGGGGGGGGTGTCAAGGGACTTGCATTTGAAGGAGGTGGGGGGAGATTTGGTTTCCAGCAAGGTAATATAAGCTTTGCCACGATATTAAAATCCACCATTGGCCGACTTGTCTGTATGCTCCTGTTGAAACAGATTGTGCATGCTAAGGTTACCACGTATTATGCTTCTGGGGAAAAAAGAGAAACAATTGATATCAAAATCTTTTAAAAAGGTTAGTTGAGAAAGCATGAGGTCAGAGACTCATGGCTCCCAAATTGTTAAATCATTTATTTACGTCTGTGTCTGTGTAAATGGAGATTTGAGTGTGCTCTTGGTGATTTAAACAGCCTTTGTTTTATTTTTTAACCATACACACACACACATGCGTGCGTGTGCACACACACACATAACTTTTTTTGCAAGGGAAGAATAGAGTAAAAGATGTGTTAATAAACGGATTCACTTGCACTTAGATGCCCTTTGTACTTTGTAAATGTCATCAGAAATGAGAAAAAGTTAGGCATTCGAGATCACGGGGCATAGTGGAATAGATTGGGGAGGGGGCGGATATACTGAATATTAAGTAGTTTCATTCTTTCCTGAAAAGAAAGAGACTCCAACTAAAATATGCCGGCGTCCTACCTGTCTGTCAGCCCCTGATTAAATCTAAAAGCAGGCATCCCATCTGTTTGCCCAAATGAAAAGTGTAATATTCTACTAACTACTTTCTATTATCGCTCAACTTAAGAGTTTCCTGCAAAATGATCCTCAGTTCATTTGAAGTTTATTTGGCACACAAAAGGAAGCTCTAGAAAGCTTTATGCTTTTAAGCTAATAAGCAATATACGCAGCTGACTCTGTGGCTGAATTTTCAACATTGGGCCATTAATATAACATGAATTTTCATAGTTGGAGACTTCCATTTGTCATGAGACATAAACCCTAAAAATATCTTGAGAGCAGTGGACAACTAGGAATATAAGCAAAATCCTACTACTTTGTTCCCCCAGTTAGGATCTTTCTAACAGAGTGTAGAAGTTACGTAAAATCATGTTGGATTATGGAACGATAGTTTGCCCACCAACCATATCATTTTACTAAAAACTAAAATGTGTTCCTTCAAAATGTGTTGGGGCTTAGCCTCCAATGTCCGAGGACAAACACATGCATGAACCCCTCACCCCAAGACCCCCCGAGAGAGTCACTCTCACAAAGTTTGAAGATGCTTCTGGTCCTTGCCTTTGTTTCTAGTTTATCAAAAAGATTTGGAAAGCCTTGCTGTGAGCAAAAGCTACTCGGGTTCCTGCAAATGCTCTCTCCCCAGGAGCAAACGCCTTTAAAAAGAATTCCAATTTCTGCACGATTTGGGAAGTCTTTGGAGGTTCCTCTAAGATATTAGATAATTGAATATAGCTTTCTCCCATTGAAAAAAAAAATTCACACATCCAACGACAGCCCCCAAATTCCCGAGATCCCTTAGCACGCTAGTCAATTTTATGACAAAATTAATCTGGAACGTGACTTATGGAGCCCCAGAGGGAAGTCACTGGGGCCGGTAAATATGTAAACATGGCTTTTTCGGTTTCCGTTTCGCATGAATACAAAATAAACTGCGGCCCTCCGCACGCTGGAAAGTTCTTCCTTAAAGTTAATAAAATCTGTCAACTTCCATAAAGGCTGAGAGGAAGGGGGTCCACAGGTGCAGGCGTTCGGGCTCGGGCTCAGGCAGTCCGGGCAGCTAATAAAAAGCCCCGGACACTGCGCTGCCTCCTTCCCCATCAATTCTCATCAAGCCTTATTAGAGTCATCTGCCGCCTCGGAGGTGCGTCCCCCGCGCTCGCCCCGCAGAAGCGACAATGACATTTGGCCGTGCTGCAGGTGCGGCTGTGTGTGGCCACAGCCCGAGTGGGGCGGCCTTTGTGACGCTCGGGTCCTTTGATCTGGGCCACAAAGGGCCGCAGAGCTGCAGCCCCCTGCTTTCTGCTGGCGGCATCACCCGGGCAGGGGAGGGGCGGGCTGGGGGGGTGGTGGGGGTGGGGGCGAGGAGGAGGGCGGGGGGCAGGGAGAGAGGGAGGGGGGCCTCGGGAGGGGGTGATCCATAATATTTATTTCAACAATAGCTTCAAATCTTTTTAAACATCATACGAACATGGCTCATTAAGCCCACAACAGCCTTGAAATTGTGTTATAAAACCGCAAAACAGAAATCAATACATTTGCTAGAAAGGAGGTAATGAAATATATTGAGTTGCCTGAGAAGTGGTTTGTATGAATCATAATATTATTATGTGCGCATCAATCCCATTTCCAATACTTAAAGTTAACCAGCTAGCGAAGAGCGCCCTGAACCCTCGTTAAACAAGCTCTCCCCCGGTTACTTGCCAGGCCGGCGCATCCTATAAATAACCCGGGGAGGGGATCAATGCTGCCCACCCCAGAGCTTCAGCTGTTGCAGCCCTGTGGCCCTGCCTGATCAATACGGGCTCACAATGGCCGGGAGAGCCCCGTGGCCGGCTTCTAGCTAGCGGGGGTTTGGCCAGCAGCTCAGCCCTGTCCCACCAGAAATGGCAGCTTCCCTCCCCAGCTGGGGGGTGGGACGGCGGGAGGAGGGGGGGTGATCCTGGCTCCCCTGCTTCCTCCACCCCGGTGTGTGCGAATCTGAGGACCCCGGTCTCTGAGGGGAGCACCCGAGTAACCACCCAGATGGGTGATCTACCGGATTCTTTTCTCATCACTTTGTTTTTTCGGATGGATGTTGTTTTCTTTCTTCCCCTGCTGTCAGTGAATTCAAACTGGATGCATTTTTCTCCTCCTTCCGGATACATTTTGAAAAGGGGACGTGATTCTGTAATGTACAGGAAGCTGAAAATCAGGGACAGATCCCAGTTTTGGGGGGAGTCCGAGTTTTATGCAACCCGAGGGCCCTTGTGAAGAAAAGCGCTCTTAACTTTTTGCCAAATTTATGAAAACAGGTGAACTCGTTGCCAAAGGTCCCTCCTGGACTTGGAGGGGCTTGAGAGGTGGAAGCCCCTAACTGAAGCCTCGCAGCTTCTGGAAAAGTCTGACCCAGAGGAAAGCCAGGCTCCCTGAAATCATCTGATCCTCACATTCCACGCTGCCTCCGCCTTCTGGAATGTAAGCCCCCTGAGGACAATGGCCTTGCCCTACTTTCTTCCTTCTGTGTCTTCAGAACACAGAGCCTGGCACATAACAGGTGCCCAGTGAATAAGGGGATCTGGGAGTGGTCTGCTCTTCAGGGTCTGCCTGTCTCGATCCCAGAGGTTGCCCTGTGGCCTTGCACATTTGGAATTTGGACTGACCCTTAAAACAAGGGCTGGTTGACTCCCAGAGCATTCTCAAGTGGTCAGTAAAACATGGACAGCCACGTGTGAACGTATACACGCACACAGACGCAAAGCCTCACACCTGAACAAATGTACACACTCGGCCGGATTAAGAAGGCACAACTCCTCAGAGGATCTGAGTTTTGGGAAAGACTCTGCCTCCATTGATAGTAGTAGAGCGGAGCATAAGGGCTCAGAACAGTGATTCTCCACCTGGGGTGATTTGGCTCCCACCCCTCAGCCAGGGGACACTTGGCACCATCTTGGAAGCATGTTTGGTTGTCACGATCTGGGGAGAGGAGACGATGGGGTGGTGGGGCGGTGGCAGGGAAGAAGTGGTGCCGTGGCTTCTAGTAGGTAGAGATCAGGGTGCTGGTAAATATCCGATGATGCACAGGACAGCCCCATTTGGGTCCAAGCCCAAATGACCATGGGGCCAAGGTTGAGCAATCCTGGACTAAGGCTGCGCCAAGGCTTTCTGGCCAGAATTGACCGTGTTGCTGGCACTGTTTCAACCACAGTGCCTTTGACACTGTCTCTAGGAGAAGGGGGATGGAGAGCATGAGAACCCATGCCCCTCTCTCGATATCGTGGGCCTCATTCCAGCCCTCCACTCCATCGCCACTGGCAGCCATTGTCCGCAGTGTGTTGCTTGCAGTTCTGGGCCCCGGCTCCAGGGCCACTCGAGGACAAGCCCTCCTTCTGACTTCTTCCAGCACGCCCACCGGTCACCTTCTTGCGGAGGGCTGGCTGTCTCAGCTCCAGCCTGGCTTCCAAGGTACCTGACTCATCAGAAGGGCTTGAACAAACACATCATCAATCTTGAAATCGGTGGCATCGTTTCTGCTCTCTACCCCCGCCCCATGCACACCCAACACCCTCCTCACCCTCCTCACACCCCCCCCCAGCACCTCTGACACCTCCGCACACACAAACCCCCTCCCCTTGCCCCCACCAGGGACCCCCACAACACACCTGTCCTCGGAAGCTACTTGGATAGCCATTTTAGACCCGGCGGTCTGAAGACAGGTCTTCAACACTGCATGTGCCTACATTTCAGAATCTAAAAGACGGGTGACAATAATTTTCCCGGCACAAAATCTCACCTCCCCCCATCTCGTTCTGATTCCCCTGTCCCCGGCTCCCTTTTTCCCCTCCCCCACTGCCTATTGTCTGGTGCTTGTCCCAGAATTGATCATTCCTACCATCTTGGCCATTTGTAGACACAGACTTTACAACACCCCAAATTTCTGCTTTTGCTGGCCAGAAGAGATCAGTGGTCACATGAAACAGCACAAATGTGATTTTCTTTGTTTGGAGAGGGGAGTGTCATCTCTACTACATAATCCCAATTATGCACAATTAGCTGACTCAGGCCACTCCTGGCCACTTATTGACCAGGCAGATGGTCACCCGGGCTATGATTTTTGTCATCGCAGAACCTGAAAACCAGTTTCATGGGGGCACAGCCGACTAAGACACGGTCTCATATTTTCTAGTGAGCCTGATAGCCACAGAGAATCTGATCATTTGAAGAACCACACTAAAAAGTAATCTGTTCTGTAGTTTTTAGGGTAAAAAAAATGTTCTTGAAAATTAAATTGTTTTCACTTCCAGGATGTGCCTGGGGAATGAGACTAAAAGAAAAATCCTGCATAACAAAATTTTCCATATTGTCAGGCTCAGAAATGCCTAAGAGAAATTAACCCAGATGATTGAATTGTAAAACTTCAGAGAAGGATGAAATTTAGGGAAAACAACAGCAACAAAAAAATTGCCCAGTCCTGAACATATTAAACTCACTTAAACAAAATAACTCAATCATCTTTCAAGCTAGGATTTGCCATAATTCGGTCATGGTTTATGAAAGCAATATTGAGTAAGAAAGTCAAAATGATTTCTTTCTCTGTCAATTTTTTGGGGCTCTGTTTATAAACACAGAGATTCCATCATAAAATGTATTTTTTTTTTAAGCCAAGCACACAAAACATCAGGAATTTCTCCAAAATGGCAAGCAATTTATTCTTGTTTACTATGTTTATGATCTACAGGATGTCCATAAAGTCTGGAAACGTAGGTGAATATAAATAATGTGGTCAAGAACTAATAATAACTATATTTCCAGACTTCATGGACATCTTTTATCATCACTGTCTTGTAGACAGTACAAATGAAAAGCTACTTAACATTTCTTAAGTGATGCAAATATGTATTCCAGTTGAGAGTAAATAGATCTTCCTCTACATAATAATGTACCCCATGCGTGTAAATTTTTTGGAGGGCAAGTAAACATTTAAATGAATACTACTGAAGATGACTTTGTAAGGTGTGGCATCTTTTTGAGAAGTGAATTTACCAGTTTTCCAAATAGAGGCTGGCATTAGAATATAATGATAGAGACACGGAGGACGATGGCGATGAGGATGGCCATCCATGTCCCTAGACCTGTCACATAGCGGGCGTTTTGCCAGGTGCTTTCCACTGTTTGTCTTAATGGAATGGTCTTCCAGCTCTCCTGCCTGGATCCGAACACATCTTTAGGCACATACACCTAATACAGTGGAACTCCTCGTTTTACTTGATTCCTGGGTGTGAATAAAATGTGCTGTCACAGGAAGAACCTAGAAAATGGGGGAAAAATGCGCAACCCTGTATTCCACTCCCAGCTCTTTCAAATAAAGAGCTATGTGGGCCCTTGGTTACATCACTTGCTCTTTGTAGGCCTTGGTTTACTTGTAATATCAAGCAAAATTATTCTAGGGCTAAAAATGCTAGAATTGTAGTATTATCAAATTCTGCTAATAAGGAAGCTCCCTTGGTTTTACCGAAGAATCTAACTCACAGGGTCTCATAGTCCACAGGTGAATAAAAGAGTGTCACCCACAGTCTGACCGCCCGGTCCATTGGGAGGCCCCGTTGCATCGACTGGCATTACTTGAAAGAAATCTTAGGTGCCAATTCCAATACTCTTACTTAGAATTGAAAAGTCAGGGGTGCCTGTTGGCTGAGTCAGTAGAGCATGTGACTCTTGATCTAGGGGTTGTGAGTTCAAGCCCCACGTTGGGCATAGAGCCTACTAAAAATTAAATTAGTTAATTAAAAAAAAAAGGAAAGGTCAGTTTGAACCTGGGCACGATAACTTACGCGATAACTCTGTGTAAGATCGTCTTATACCCACTAGGATTCTAATTCTCGAGGGCAACTTTGGTTATCCTACTCACGGACATCGCCGTGGTTTCTGGCAGGCAGATAGATGCCACCTAGGTGTTCGTTCACTCAAAGATGAAACTGATGGAAATATCAATCAAGACCTGACCTGGGGGCTTTTACTTGAGTTGGAGAATATTGGGAGGGATTGTGCAATTGGAGGTGAAGTTCATTCCTTTCCACCTCCCATCTGACCACCCCTCCCTCCACCCCCTGCCCCTAGACCCATTCCAGTCCGAAGACGATGAACAAATCCCATTTGCCACATCGCCTATGTTTACAGCAGTCTCCACTGCGCATGTGTGTGGATGTGTGTTCTGCGTCGCCACCTGCATGTTTGGGTGCATTTGTGTTTGCAGACGTATGTCTCTTGCCAGAGAAGAGTGCCTTTCTACAGCCTGTGAATCTTAAGAGCATAGGCTGTATCATTTTCAGCAGGTGAAGCAGTATTTTAATGGCAAATTACAAAGAAAATGAGTAGTCAGAAACCAAAGGTTGCCGACCAAGAGCAGAAAAATGAAAGACTGTACATCACCTAGAGCAGAGAGACCCAAGAATTGACTTCCCATCCATCTCTTTTATTCCTGTACTTCTTTTATAGCCAACAATGTCTCTTCCAGCCCATGATTGCTCATTTTAAATTGTCTTCCGGTTTCGAGGCTCTATCTTCCCTGTCCCCCTCGCCCCTTCTCCCAGGCCTCCCAAATGATACAGTCTGTGCCTCTGGCTGATGTAGCCGATTTAGAGCCCAGAGCTGCCGCTTGTCTTGCAGCCAACCCTGTACGGAGGACAAGAGAAGGGGAGATGTCTTCCTCCTGGAAGATGATTTGCCTGCAAGTGAAGCTCCCCTGATCCTCTCTCTGAAGTTCTAAGGCTCCGCAGATGAGTCACATAAATTACTGCAGAAGGCAAAGTTACCAACAAGTGCAGCATGCAGAAATGATCTTGGTCCGAGGCACGCATCGATCTCAAGGCACGAACCACTGACCTTGGTCTCCGCTCGCCCACTCTAAATTCTGAGTCCCTGTTAACTAAAGATCGCATTTCCATTGTTAACGGCCCAGAAAGTGATTCCTGGCTTGGCTGTGGTGTATCTCTTACCGAGAACACCTGCCTGGGGAGGCTTTCTGTTTAATCTTTTGAATATCCGAGCCACGATTCCAAACATTTCCAAGTTAGACGTCTCTCCCATTCACAATAAACCCCAGAAAGAATGTGGGCCGAAGAAAAGGAGCAGCAAACATTCCCTTTGTTCTGCATTGAAACAATGGTATTTGGATCATCTGTGGGGATATATCATAACAAATTGTCTCTACACCAATTGTCCCCGTGAAGGTCGGGTAAAGTCCCAAAGATCGCAATCGGGATGAAAGGGACGCACACATTTCTCAACAGAAGGGAAGTGGGGGCGGTTTCGGTGATTTTGCTTACTAAATGTGGAATTCCTCAACAAGTTCACATATTACAAAAGCTGCAAAGGAATAAAACCTTCATTCAGGGAAAGGCGCAGAGAAGAGGATTCCAAAGATCCGCATGTAACTAAGTGCTCATCAGAACCCCCTTTGGAATTTGGAAACTCTTTCTAGATTAGCCAAATCCCTGTCTGCCTTAGAAAATGTTTTCTACTGAGCCCGTCTAACAGCCTGAGACTGTCCACTTTCTGGTCCTCGGTGTCTACAAGAGAGTATGGACCCAAATGAGGACCAACACCAGGACCCATGAAGTTCATCCTCGGAAGTTACTCGGAAGCTCTAGTGTCACGTTCTCTTATTGCCATTTAAGCATTTCTAATAAAATAGAAGTTGTGGAAGTAAACTATCGGCTATCCCAGATTCTGGTAACTGCAGTTCTCATTATTCTACAGCAGAGTTCCAGGGAAAAGTCCTGCACTTTAATGGTAGAGTACTAATTGCAATTTTAAGTGGTTGTTGAATATTAACCCTGACACTGCCCTGGATAGCAAGTTTCTCAACCTCAGCACTATTGACATTCTGGCTGGACAATTCTTTGGTGCAGGAGACTGTCCTGGGTGCTGCAGTGTGTTTGGCAGTAACCCGGGCTTCTACCCGCTCGATGCCATCAGCTTACCCTCCTCCCCCCGGTGGCGACCAACAAAAAATGTCTCCAGACAGAGCTGAACACCCTGCCCCCCACCCCGGGAGGGCAAAACCGTCCTCAGTTGAGAACCACTCCTCTCATCAGGGAAAAATTCATTTATTAGACATTTCCATTCCACTTAAAAGAGAGATAGCACAAAGTTATATCGCACTTTTCTGGACAACAGAGCGAAAGAAACAACCTGAATTAGATATTTCGATCCATTTAATGGAACATTAAGCAACCAATAAAAATATGTTTTTTAAGACACTTCATAGGCATGAGAATATGCTCATCCTACAACGTTAAATCATAAAAGAGTACACCATGAGAGGCTCTTGCCATATACACTCCTGCAAGACACAGGTATCTGAAACGACTGAAAATATGCTAAAAGGAAAAACACAAAAATGACAACCATTATTATGTGTGGGTGGTAAGATAATGCAGTATGTATTTTCTTTTTTTTTTTTTTAAGATTTTATTTATTTATTCATGAGAGACAGAGAGAGAGAGAGAGAGAGAGAGAGGCAGAGGGAGAAGCAGGCTCCCAAGGAGCAGGAAGCCCGATGCGGGACTCGATCCCAGGACCCTGAGATCATGACCTGAGCCGAAGGCAGACGCTTAACCATCTGAGCCACTCAGGTGCCCACAGTATGTATTTTCTCATTTAGCTTTTCCTGTTTTCCCCAGTTGTCTGCCATGAACATCTATTTTTACCATTTTAAAGCAGACACAGAAAAAGGACAAAGGATCTGGTATTATACAGCACATGAGCACAAAGCTGCAAACTCACTGCCATCCTGTATTCCTAATTTAATTTTCTTCCACACCCTGAAGGAAGCATAGCGACTCCTTTTCTACTTATCTGATCCTCTGCTCATTAAACCCTCACATCTGCTTTCCTCTGCAGGCATCAGCCTCTAAGACCAGAATTCATGGCATTGTTTATTTTCTTTTATACCTTGCTTTTCAACCTGGGTATGCTTGTTCATTGATTCACTCATTCATTCATTCATTCATTCATTCATTCATTCATTCCCCTGGTACTGTGCTAGGTCCCGGGAATTCAGTGAGAAACGAGGCAGGTAGAGTCCCTGCCTTCATGGCAGAGGGACACTAAACCAATATACATATACATGGACAAGATCATTCCAGATAGTAATAGGAGCTGTGATGGCGATGCAGTCTGGTGATGTGGTAAAGAAAAAAACTATGGGAGAAAGCACTACTTTAGACTACTTTAGGCCACCCTATGTTAGGGTAGTCAGGGAGGGCCTCTTGGAGGAGGTGACATTGACACTGAGAACTAAAGAACAAGAGGAGAGAGTCATGGGGAAGTTGGGAAGATCTAGGGGCAGTTTTGCAAATACGAATTTTTTTTTTTTAAAGATTTTTTTTATTTATTTATTTGAGACAGAGAGAATGAGAGAGAGAGAGCACATGAGAGGGGGGAGGGTCAGAGGCAGAAGCAGGCTCCCTGCCGAGCAGGGAGCCTGATGCGGGACTCGATCCAGGGACTCCAGGATCATGACCTGAGCCGAAGGCAGTCGCTTAACCAACTGAGCCACCCAGGCGCCCGCAAATACGAATTTTATGTCCGAACATACGGAGCAAACATGGAGCATTCAAGGAAAAGAAGACAGCCCACTGAGGTTGGAGCTTTGCAAGCAAGGGGGACAGTATCTGGAGCCCGGGTTGGAAAGTTGGCAGGGCCCTGATTATACAGCCCTGGTACTGGATTATGCAGCCAGGCTAAGGTAAAGGCGTACTGAGGTGTGGAGGCAATGAATCAGAATCTTGGGGGCCAGAGCCTTGGAATCTGCAATTTAGAGCTAGTTTTCGAGGTGATGTTGATACATCGGAAATTTTGAGAACCATGGTTCTTGAGTATTCACGTTATCCAACGACTGTGGGACTGATTCTGACAGAGGTGGTGATGAACTCATTTGGAGCCTTGCTATTCAAGAAGGTGGTCCATGAAGCAACAACACCAGCGTCACACCATCCCCCTGCCCGCGCTTTTCTAGAAATGCAGATTCTCAGGCCCCTCCCCATCTCTACTGAATCCGAATCTGCATTTCAACACCATTCCAAGGGATCTGAATACACAGGACGGTTCGAGAAGCTCTCATTTAAACCAGTACCTGATATATCATAATTAAGCTTCTACAGAGAACAAAAAGTGGAAACTGTATGATTTTTAGTAATAAGAGATAAGCAACAAAGTACCTGATTGCACCGTCATTTTTCTCTGGTATTAGGAAGCCCCTGGAAAAAAGCAGAGTGAAACTTTGTTTTAGGTTATGCTTGTGTTAAGCTTCCTTGGAGCGAACTGTAGTGTCTGAACGGAAACCTTGAAATCTGAACTTATTGGCTTTATAAAACTTAACTGAGCGGTAGACACTGAAAATTATTTTATTGTTTAGATTTATTTCTTTTTAAAGATGTTTTGAATTATTTAAGAGATCTTATATTTTGAGTAATCTCTACACCCAACGTGGGGCTTGAACTCACAACCCCAGGATCAAGTCGCATGCTCTGCCAGCTGAGCCAGGCGGGTGCCCCTACCACTGAGATTTTTTTTTTTAATTTCTTTAATTAATTAGTTTTTTAAATTTTAATTTTTACTTATTTATTTATTTTTAAAGATTTTATTTATTTATTTGACAGCGAGAGAGAGCACAAGCAAGGAGCGGGGCAGAGACAGAGGGAGAGAGAGAAGCAGGCTCCCCGAGGAGCAGGGAGCCCGACACGGGGCTCGATCCCAGGACCCCGGGATCATGACTTGAGCCGAAGGCAGACGCTTAACGGACTGAGCCACCCAGGTGCCCCTAGATTTTTTTTTAAAGGGAGGAGAGGTTCTTTATTAAAGTAACTAAATATTAATATTTACTAGGTTATACTAGTATTACATATATATTTTTAAAAATATGTAAGACAATGAAATACAAACACTGTCATATCAATAGAGACTTCCATCATTAATTTTTGACAGTCATGAATCTCCTCTCGTGTTCCTCTTCCTCTTACTCAGGATGCTTTGTAATACTTGCCCTTTCTCATTGCCCTTTGTGTGAACATCTCCGTGTTCTTCCTTTACTCTGTAAAGTCCCTCCGTCTCTGTCTGTTTTCTCATTAATATAGTTGCTGTTTTGGTTCGGTTTTTGTTTCCTTTAATGTAACGGCTTTCACTGATTCTAAGTCAGGTCCACTTCTTCTCCTTCAGTGGCCAGGAAAAGACCACGTCTGTATGAACCCTCTGGTGATTGTCCCGCATTGATGAATGTCAAGCCCACGGGCCCACAGAGTGTTCTCGGATTTACCCCAAACTATGAATGAGGGTTCCTAGGGAAGGAGCACTAATTTTTTTTTTTTTAATTTTTTCTTTCTTTATTTGCTGGGCATCAGCGGCCACTGTTCTTCTTCTACCCGAATCAGTCATAAAGATGTTTCTTGTAGAAAAGATTTGCTCTTTGCCCCTACCCTGGCTGGAGGTAATCTGACCTGGAAGGAGACAAGGACATGTCACCTGGGGAGAGTGTCCCCACCTGGAACACGGACAGGGGCTGTTTGATTCAGGTTTCTGGGTGCAGAAATCTCTTAAGAAGAAAATTCTTCCCACGTGTAGGACTTCTTCTAGAGACAGAGTTCTCCTATCTCTAGACTTCTAGAAGCAGATGCCCCCGCAAATGCAGTCACTCACTTAGCACGTGGCCAATGACAGTTCGGTCTCCTTCTCATCCTAATAATGCAGGATGTAAATATCTCTGTGGCAGTGGGTGTTGTTAGGACCTGTTAATATTCCGCGTGGGTAGAACAACAGCTTTTAGAAAAGGAGCTGAGCGTAAGCAACCTGAGGGGAGAGATTCATCCTGCTTTTGGTCACTGTTGTGTCCCAGAACCCAGCACAGTGCCCCCCACACAGCAGTTGCTCACTGAACGTTTGCTGAATGAATGAAGGAAGGGAGGAACCCAGCAGCAGGTACGTTCCCGGGGCCTGGGAAGGCTTCCCCAAGTACCTCTCCCGTTGTAGCTAGACTTTGCTGTCCTGTGTACCGACTTCAAGAGCCCCTCACTGCACTCATGATCTTCCATGGCGGTGGTCTGCACTGCTCTGTGGACACCAGAGGGCAATCCTGGGGCTTACCAAACTGCCTGGCACTTAGAGGTGCTTCATAGTTTAATAAGCTTTAATAACCATCTGATGAACGAAGGAACGAGGGAAGGTGGGAGGGAGGAGAGGAAGGGAGACTCTGGGTAAAGTGGTTAATTAGAGATTGCTCTCTCTACATAACTCCATGTCGATCTGGGGGAAGCTAACCCTTTTTAGACTTTGTTGTGGCTGGGTCTGAACGGAACCTTCCAGACTCAAAGGTGGGAGAGCCTTTTTGCCAGGGGGCAATTATAACCTCCTGAAATCGTGTTTCATTAGAAAGAGCACTGGGCTAGCAGGGAGAAAAGCTGGATTTCAATAGTTCTCTGCCACTGAGGAGTCAACCCTGGAAAGGTCTCGTTAAGTTCTCTAGCCCTCAGGTTCCCCATCTATTTAAAGGGAACGCAGCTACCATCCACTCCACCCTGCGGGGCTGAAGGAGACAGTGAGTGTGGAAGTGGTTTGTAAAGCACAAAGCTCTGGCGTGCAAAGGATGACCAGGGAAACCTAAACTCTGGCCTACCGAGGCCAGCTTAAAGTCATCGTGTTCCTCCTTTCCCCTTCTCTACCTAGCATTTCCAGCCAGAACGTCTGCAGGAAATCCAGGATCCTGTCTGAACCCCAAGATTTGCTTCCTGATGGAGCCCTCCTCCTGAAATGCCCTCTTGCTATGGTTTACCTTCCTGACATCCTCGACTCTTTCCGTTGAAGGTATCTGCCTTCTGCCTTTCCACCTTTTCCTGCTGAATTCATCTGTGCGGCATTACCACTAACCAAGGTCCTTCTGTCTCTCGGCCTTCCTTTCTTCACTTACAAAACGAGCTGGCTGGACCACGGCGAGGCAGAAGAGTGAAGTATGTGCCAAGGCCGGCAGGCTGGTAGCCGTGGGAGATGGGTTAGGTGGGAACTGGAGAAAAGTGGAGAACAGGTTTGCTCCCTCCAAACGGGACAGTCACACCTTTCTGCCAGCCAATTGTTGAAATGTGGGAAGGCGAGAACACTAGATCATTTGACATTCCAAAAAAAAAAAAAAAAAAAAGGAAAAAAAATCTGGAAATTTGAACTTTTATATGAGATCTCCTGACTTTCAAATGCTGGCAATGCTTTCAAATTTGTTAAATAGGCCTCACGAGCCAAATAAAACACATATGCGGGCCGAAGTCAGCCTGTGAGTCTCTACTTTGTGACCCAGGGCCTCTGGGTGCCTTTCTAGTTCTCAGAGCTGTGGTTTTTCTGGGCTGTGAAATCTGCTCAGAAATACCCAGAGCTCCTTCCACCTTCTTTTTCTTCTCAGCTTCTCTTTGTATCTCACCTGGGATTTTGTGATGGCCTCCCTCTAGCCCTGGGTGTCTGCCCGGGCCACCTTATTTGGAAATCGTCTTTGCTGATGTCATCAGATTCAGATGAAGTCCTTAGGGCAGACCCTGAGTCCATGCGACCAGTGTCCCTATAAGAAGAGAAGACACTCGGAGGGAAGATGAGGAGAACAGACGAGAACTATCACGTGCCACTGGAAGCAGAGATGGGAGGGATGCGTCTACAAGCCGAGGGACGCCAAAGACCACCAGCAACACCAGAAGCTAAGAGAAAGGCATGGACCAGATTCTCCCCAAGAGCTTTCACAGGGAACATGGCTCTGCCAACGTCCTGACTGACTTGCAACCTCTACAACTGTGATAGAGTGTTTCTCTTGTCTTATTTGTCCCAAAAGCCCTGGGAAGTGGATACGCTGGCCAATCAGGGGCTGACCCCCAGAGGGGAAGGAAGCTCAGCCACCCCAACCTTCTCATCCTTCCCCCTCTCTCCATGGCACGTGCAGATCGTGAAAACCCGACCGTCCTCCTAAATTTTAGCTCTTGTCCTTAACCTTTCCTTGATTTTCCAGGAATTTGCCCATCTGGCTTTGTGCAGTAAGAAAATGTGAATGTCGTCAATTCTCCTCACAGGGAGACAAACAGCTACTCATGCCTGCTGACTGTCTCTCTGCTGTGATAAATCAGATGAAACTTCCCCTCCCCACCCCCCCACCCCCGCCCCGGTGAAAGATTGCATGACTTGTTGTGTGTGAACAAGAAAAGGAAAACCAACTGATGCATTTTCCCATGAGAGAGGGAAAGAGGGAGGCAAGCAAAGCCCCCCACACTGCTAGGTGGCTGGATCATTTCCTCTATGGAAAAGATACAAAAATATTTTGACCTGTAAGTATTAGCAAGGTCTTTACAGGGTAGATAATGCTTATCACGCGCATAAAGCATCCAGCGCTCACTGAAGGAAGGTACTGGAATTAGTGTGTGGGTTTACACTTAGTGTGGATACCTGCTATTTCTGTCTACACTGCATGCTGAGCATGAAGGACCCTGGTCAGGCGGGTTCTCCTGGCAAGAAGAGCAGGTGTTTGGGAAGCAGAGCACTTGCCTGTGAATCCTGCAAGATGCTACCACTCAGGAGACCTCTAAATAGAGTAGAAAAAGCAAAAGGTGCAGAGCTTTGATTTACTTATCTTGTAACTCTGGGCCTGGGGTTTCCTTGGGGAGGGACTGGCAGGTGGTTTCTTGGAAAGATCTGTGACAGGGCAAAAGGATAGCATAGTGGTTAAAAGCTAAGCATGCACATCCTGGAGCTGGGTTGTCTGGGCTTAAATTCTGTTTCCCAGATGTGTGCCTTTAGACATTTCAGCTAATCTCTCTGTACCTTAGTTTCCCTACCCATAAGATGGGTGTCTCAAGAGTCCCCACCTCATGTGGTCGTTACAGGGATTAAATGAGTTAATTCAAGTGAAGCATCTAACACGATGTCTGACATTTCATAATCACTATAAATACATCTTTTTAAAAAAGATTTTATTTATTTCTTTGTCAGAGAGAGAACAGAAGGCAGAGGGAGGAGCAAGCTCCCCACTGAGCAGGGAGCCCGATGAGGAGCTCCATCCCGGGACCCGGGATCACGACCTGAGCTGAAGGCAGACACTTAATCGACAGCGCCATCCAGGGCCGTGCCCCACCCCCCACCCCCCAGCAGTGTTTCTGAAAAGGACTCAGCTAGGAATGATTGCTCAGGACCACATACTACTGGGCCCCAGTAAGCCCCATAGTGAGCACCATGACTAGGGATGCTCAAAAATGGCAGGGTTCCGGAGGGAAGGTATCTTAGGTACCCAAGAGCTGGGGCCCAATTTCCAATGGGGGGGGAAGGATCTTCATGGGACAGTGCGGTTTAGTGCAATGAGTAAGCTTTAGTGCAATGAGTAAGCTTTAGCGCTCAGTTTGGCTTTTCTCTTTGGCACTCAAGTGTGCGTTTAAGGAGAAATCCCCTTTACAGCAAAATGCTTTTAAAATCCTCCACATGGAAGCAGCCCAACACACAGGCCGACACCAGGAGTCCCGCTGCTCACCTCTCCTTTCCTGCAGAAGCAGCAGGTAGAAAACTCTGCATAATGGATGAGTCATTGCAGAGAGCTGGGGAGCTTAGGGTATCTGCCTGTGCCTTCACCTCTGCTCTACTCATCCCCAAATCTGACCACCAGGCTCCTCTTGAAAGCCCCTGGTGCTGTGATTTCAGCTGAGAAAGAGAGAGGAGAGAAACCGTCTTTTCCAGGGCCTTTGTAAGTGGCTTTCCAACTTTTTTTTTTTTTTTAAAGATTTTATTTATTTATTTGAGAGAGAGAGAATGAGAGAGAGCAAGCACATGAGAAGGGGGAGGGTCAGGGGGAGAAGCGGACTCCCCGCCGAGCAGGGAGCCCGATGTGGGATTCGATCCCGGGACTCCAGGATCATGACCTGAGCCGAAGGCAGTCGCTTAACAAACTGAGCCTCCCAGGTGCCCCCTACACTTATTTATTTTTTTTTTTTTAAAGATTTTATTTATTTATTTGACAGAGAAAGACACAGCGAGAGAGGGAACACAAACGGGGAGTGGGAGAGGGAGAAGCAGACTCCCTGCCGAGCAGGGAGCCCGATGCGGGACTCGATCCCGGGACTCCAGGATCATGACCTGAGCCGAAGGCAGTCGCTTAACCAACTGAGCCACCCCGGCGCCCCGCTTTCCAACTTTTTTGATGGCGACCACGCTACACACTCACTCACATACACACACAACTGAAATGAGTAAGACACTACTCACCCTTACTATCGAGTGTGATACATACTGATACTTTCTACTCTATTCCATTTAAAAAATAATGCTGATGATGACCCACTAGGCTGATTGCATAATGCACCAATGGGTCCCAACCCACAGTTTGAAAAACTCTGGGCCAGGGCCAAGGCGTGCTGACAAGTAGAGGGTTGGGATGGCGACCAGGAAAGAAAACTCTCCAAGACTCACGGGCCTCACACTTGTCTAAAGCAAGAGGCAGTTGGAAAATCAGGAGAGGACACAGCAGCGGACGCATTGGTGTCATTTGGTGGTGTTCGTATTGGTGTTATTTGGATTTGGGGCACGGCACTGAATGGCCGTGAGTGGTAAGATTTCTCCTGCACAAGGCTGGAAAGACTATTGCAGAGAATCAAATTCAGTGTTTCCTATTCCTTCTAAAATAAATACACTCACTTTTAAAGAGGGAGTAACTTACATGAAATTATCAAATAGGTAAGAGTCTGGGTGGGACTGGGATAGTGTGACATGGAGACGACGGTAGAGTCTGATGGAAGCTACTGGAAGTACTGACGGAAAGCAAGCCTTGCGTGGTACAGATGGGGAAAGCGGCCCATGGGTCAGGCAAGTTAGGACTGCGCCTTGGGGTTGGCTGTCAAGCAAGTGACGGCTCCCCGACTCCTGGTGTTCCTTCTCTGCTCTCTGGGACTCAGTTTTGTCATTTGGTAAATGACAGTGGCCCTGCCCGCCTCATAGAACTGTAACAAGATGAGACATGTGGAAGCACCCCAGATTCTGAATGTAGAAGGAGCTCTGCAGGATTTTATGTCCCTCCCTGTCCCTTCCATCAGGAGTGGGGCCTGCACCCATGTTTCTAGGTGACCGTCCCGGCCTCACACTGGATGTGGCTGTGATTACAAGATGACGTGACCCCCGGCCTCTCCACACCCAGGTCCTAACCGACCGACTGTGCCGCATGGGGATCCAGCCTGCACTTGGTCAGCTGGATGGGGTCCCACCGTGGGCCTAACGAGGCAGGATCGGTTTGAGTGGCCTCCGACACAGGGCCACTTTTCCTCAGAGCCCTTGGTGGATCGTAAGTCCCAAGCTGATCCCCAGTTTACCCTCTGTGAGGTGAGTCGCCATGGGCCCCCGCACATAAGATGGCCTGTTCCTGGCGGTGTTTATAAAGGCCCATGCCCCACCCCCGTCATCCTGGCTTTGGAGGGGACCCGAGTCTTTGTTAAACTTGAGCTCAGATGGACGCAGAAAGACAAAGAGGAGCCAAATCATATGTTTAAACAGTTAAGAGGAAACCCAGCTCAGCAAGGAACTACAACCCTGGATTTAGCCTGGGTGAATTTTCCTTCGCTGGGATTTCCTGTCCCGTTTCTGGATGTTTCTATCTATCAAATGTTCCCTGGCTGTTGGTTTCAGTACATCAGCTCTGCTGTGAACGTAAGCTTTACACAGTACTTGGGCTTAGCTGCTAACACATCAAGGGCTGCCCAGTGGTGTGGACCCAAAGCCTGGCTTCCAGGACACACGCTCTAGTCTCTGTCTATCTGCCCTCCGTGGAAAGAAGCCAAACTCAAAGACTGGCCTTAAAGAACCACTCATAACAATAAAGGCCAGCACGCTTCCCCCCCTCAACAACTGCCTGGGCGGGGGGCACAGGCGACAGTGGGGTTAGTGGGGGGTACGTCCTTAAGGAATGTAAAGTAAGCGACCCCAAAGGCTGGCCTCCTGCAAGGCTTTTAGACCGCAGTTAAAATTTAACAATTTTTTTATGTAAATCATCTGGCATATTCAATTGCATGGGTTGGTGGGAGGGGGGTGGAGGACAAGGAGGGAACAATGGCCTGGGATTAGATAATTTAGTTAGTGCTAAAATTCCAGGAAGTTTGTGTTGATCTGGGCCTGGATCGTGTTACTTTTTAGCTCAAATCTAAATCTTTATCTTCCTATTATAGTCGAGAGGACATTTTTTTTACTTAGTCATTTTTACAGTTGTAATTTTTACCCTCTTTCATCAACTAGAGCCGGTTAGATTAGCAGCTCTTAGCACGGAGATGAAAATATTGGTAGGGCCCAATGGGCCCTGTTTTGTTTATTCTAACGGAGCAGGCTTTGATCTAAACATATTTCCTGGGGTCTGGACGCGATGACCTAATTCCTGTCTTATCCGTCTCCACTTTCTGTGAATCTCAGATTGCGCTTTGCTGTAGAACCCTTTGAAATTCACTTTGCATGTTTTCCCACTTTGTTACCCCCTCTGACATTTGTTTCACTTGGGGTAGAGTGTGTGACTCCTAGTAAAGGTTCCGACGCTTTATTTTTCTAACGGGGCTGCTAAGTTTTAACAGAGTGGGAGCCTTTTCTTTCTCCTTTTTTCCCTTTAGGTTCTCTCATTCTTGACATACACAACACGCCAAAAACAATAAGCAAATAATCTACTGCTAGAAGTTTATGTCAACTGCAAATCATTTAGGATTTTCTGTATGAACACTTTTTCTAATTAAAAAAAAAAAAAAACTGTCCATCCCACACCTATATGTCAGTCGAATCAACCTGGTCTGTGAGGACTGAGATGTGAAAACTCAAAACTCAAGAGTCATTTTCAGGTGTCTCTCAAGGGTCGGCAGGAACCTGTTTCCCCCCTCCCCCACCCCTTCCCCCACAGTCATTCCTGGGAGGGGTGTCTTGGGCAGCTTGGTTCCCTCATTGGTCTCTCTTCTTTTTTCCTCCCCAGGTCCCTGTCAATCACTACACCGCCCTTCCAAATGTATTTTTTAGACAAGGGGGTTCGTTACATGATTCGCTGTACTCTTCTATACTTTCACAGTGCACATTGTAAAAATAGGAACTGGGGCGCATGTCACCCAAATCCGTATTTTTAGTTCAAAAATGTCAACTTCGCGGTCGTCATTCCCGGCAGCAACAACCCAGGAAATTCGGTTCTTCTGGGTTTTCAAACTACCTCCACGCACCCCAAGTTTCAGAAGGGGCTAAGCCAGGCGGCCAAGCGAGGGGCTGAGGCTTGGGGGGGGGGGCTGGTGCGTTAACGGGGCTCCGCCTTGAAATAAACCACGTTGTTTCACAGATGGGAATCCGTGTCTCTCCCGCGGGGCTGAGCCTAAAGGCCGAGCGCAGGGATCGCACAGGGAAGGGCAGCGGGGCTGAGGGCGAGCCTTGATTTGGAAACGAACAGCAAGGCGAGTGGGCAGGTAATGATCAATAGGTTAGAGAGACAGCGGATCGATGGATGGCTCGGCAGGGACAAAGGCGCAGGAGGGGGAGAGACCGGGACCCCGGGGCTTCGGCTGCCTCGGGAAGTCTGTCTAAGCGAAAAGTTGCCGGGGCTCCCCTTAACTCCCTTCCAGAAAACGCTAGAAGGGAGGAGGTCGGTGGTGAGCCCGGAGAGAAACAATTGTCCGGCTCCAGGCCCGGACCGCCCGCCTCGCGGAAGCGGACGCGCGGCCCGGGGTGGCGCAGGCCGTGACCCCGCGGGCGGCCGGCGAGTGGGAGCCCCGGGCGCTGGGGGCGGCGAGCTGGGGCCCCGGCCCGGCGTGCGCCAGGGGTGCGCGTCGGGGCTCGGCCCGCTGGGCCCCTCTGGAGGGGCGGGCGGGGCGGGCGGGGCGCGGAGGGGGCACTGCGAGCCCGCCCCTCCCGGTGGCCCGCGGCGCGGACCCCCCAGCCTGTCCCGGGGCGCAGGGGCCGCTTCCGGAAGGAGCGCCCTGACCCCGAGGCCACGCGGCCCGGGGCGCCCCCTCCTCGCCGCGCCCAGCCGTGGGAAGGGGAGAGACGCCCCGAACGCCACGGAAACGTCCTCTTTCTGGCCCGCGTAGAGTAAGAGCTTCTGGCCGGAACTGCGGCCTTGCCTCCGTGTCCCCACTCTTGGGCAAAGGCGGCTGATCTGGGGCGCGTGGCCGGGACTGCAGAGGCTCAATCCCCCAATGCTTGCGCGCTGAAGTGTCGCGGAGCTCCTCTGCACCCGACGCTGCGCGCACAGCCCCCCTCCCCACACTTCTCCTGGTTTGGGGGTGCTTGCCCCCGCCTTGTCCTGGCCTGGCCCCCCAGGCTGAGCCCCCCAGCTTGGGGAGGCGCGTCCCGGGGTGGCCATAGCGTGGCCTGCGCCCCGGTGCAAACTTCTACGGGGAGGCGGCCGATGCTTGTCCCTTACCTGGGTGCAGGGTCGCGGGCCACGGGCTCACCACCTACCTCCCTGAAAGAAACAAATCGCCGGACCCCTGAAGACACCAACTTCCACCCTGTCCGTTTGCTCACCCCAAAATAGTGCTCAGGAGGAAAACATGTTTCCCCTAGAACAAAAGGGAGAGAGGAAGAATCAGGTTGAATTTTGATGACAAAATATTCAAGTTGTAATGGAGTTTTTCTTCTCAGATATGCATGTGTGTTTCAATGCCTGAAAGCCTAGTTAAAGAACACGGTGACCTCTCTGGGTTGAGGCCTAGTTTCAGAGTCAGATTATATATTCCCCCCCTGCATGGGGCATTCTCTAGCCATGCTGCTTTCTCTGTCTGAGAAAAGCCACTGAATCAAGAGAAGAGAAAATGAGCACAGTTGAAATAAACCTGAAATCTAAATGGGCCAATGTCCTGCTTCAGGGATGACCCCTCCAGATGAAACCTCCAATAACAGCTTTTTATTTCCTTTCATTTTTTCCTCCTTCTTGGGGGTGGGGATGTGAGCAGAGTGCCCAGACCAGTCATAGCTATCTGGCCAAATATCTAGATCCTCTAAATTAAAAAGAGAAAAGACAAAAATGAAAGAAAAAGAGGAAGAAAAAGAAGGAAAAAAGAAAAACAAACCCGCAGTCCCATGCAAACCTGTTTCTGTTACGCCTTTTGCAATTCCTTATTGAGAGAGAGAGAGATACACACTTATATAGGCTTTACTGGTGCCTGGGGAAATGTTAAAATACATTTCGGGGCCTGGCTAAATAGAAATGCACTCTAAAAACACAGACACGGTATTTTGTTTTATCTGTTGCAAAAAAAAAATGTATTTGATTACTTGGGTAAAATTACAGTATCTCTGTTGTTAGTAAGTATTAAATGTTAAAGAAATTGGACCCCCCCCTTTCCTTTCAACTTTCCAAGAAAGTGCATGTAACAGTCCAATTTTTTTTTTTGTTCCATACCTAATACAAAATAAACAAACACTATACCTGCTCTCTTGATCAAGAAGAAGCATTTGCTCTTGTAAGGAACATATGTACATTTTAATGAAAGTGATATTTCTTATCGTATATACAAGAGCATCTACATTTTCTCCACTGATGGTTGTTCAAGATGCCATACTTAGCAGCATTGTGTAATTCCAGCACACATTTTCTATTGTGAATATACCTACAAGGCAAAATGTTACGTCTCAGTTTCAACTACCAAAACAACACTTGTATTTTCTCTAAAGAATTCTGCGTGCTTATTACTGTACAGAAACTTATCAACATTGAGGACGACTCAAGTAAAAAGCACAATACAAAGAGCAGTTCAAAACGGAAATGGTTAAATCTACAAAAAAAAAAAAAGCAGGTTGAATTTTCCAATAAAAATAAACAAAACAAAACAAAACAAAAAAACCCAAACCTTTCAAAGAACCACATTGATCAGTCTGTACTTTCAGTCCTTCGCTTAAATTTGTTTTGAAAGATTAGACAACGTGTTTGCTGATAAAATTTTTCCAGCAGGATCAAAGTGTACATTTATATACAGACTTTATTAGAGATCTAATGCATCACTGAGGCATTGCATCAACACCAGAATTCATATTAAACCGGATATAGAAAATAAGTTAATGCCAGATTAAGACCGCCTAGCAGGGCAACTTGCGATTGCCATAAATGTTACAGCAAATTTACAGCACTCTAGTCAATTAGTATTTAGTCCAAAATACAGAAGACCAAAGTTAACGCTTGCATTGTTTGCAAAGCCAGGTTATATCACTAATAAATAAGCTTTCTTATAACTCTAGAAGTTGAACAAGGTACAAAAAGAATGTCTCCATAATGTTGTAGTTCATCGATCTGGGGGAACCAGGAGGGGAGGGGGAGGCAACCGTGGGTCTCTCGTTCTGAGCCAGAGTCGCTTTAACTTGTGACAATCTCTTTGCTGTCCTCCACGAAGCGGGTGAACCGGAAGTTGGTTCCGTTCTCGCTGCTGGCCATTTTCTGCAGCCCGGCCAGGGGGGCGCTGGGCTCGGAGTTCTGGAGCTTCTCCAGATTTCCCGTCAGCCCGCTAATAGGTGAGCTGCTCCCGCTGCCCAGGCTTCCAGCAATTGGAGGGATGCCCCCGTTCTGAATGACGGAGATCTCATTGGCCTTCATGGCCAGCCCGTTGGAGAGCGCCGCTGCATACTGATTCCAGAACCCCGAAGGATCCCCGCTTCCTGACCTTGCCGCCAAATCCTTCTGGAACATTTCCGGGAACTTGACAGGATTGCCTCCTAGAAATGTCATGGGGCCATCCACGGAGAGCCGCCGGCCCCGCCGCGCAGGGGTGCTATTCCACATGTGAGTGCCCATGTGTACCTGAGATGAGGCAAAGGGGGTGGGGAGGGGAAAAGGGGGAAAGAAAGAAAGAAAGAAAGAAAGAAAGGGAAAGGGAGAGAGAGGAAGGGAGAAGCTTAATAGTTGAATCTGTCTCCGCTCATACCCCAACACTCGACAGAGCAAGTGGCCTACATGTCTACTCTTACTAAGTGCCAGGCGGTGGAGAAGGAAGAGGGAACCGTCCACCGCGGCCGCCTCCTAATAACGTGCGCACTCTCCCCAGCCCTGGGCCGCCGTCCCTCTTCCGGGGCCAAGATGCCTGCCTTACTTACTCTTTTTTTATTACCCCTATTTAGCTTATAATGGCCTCAAGCAAGCTAGTCAGTCGCAGATAGCTCCTTTCAGGGTTAGAATTGTTATGTCCACTCTCATTGCAATGGTGAGTAGTGTATCTGACACCCTCTACCCTATAAATGTCCTTTTCAGATGGGAAGAAAGTACCCCTCACAGATTGCCCGGTGGAGGGCCCGTGCACAGAGAGGAGAGCCAGAAAGTAATTATTCACCTCGCATTACTGGCAGCAATCTCTAGAGAAATACTCTGTCAACAGAAAAATGTACACAGTAAGAACACTCAACTGTTGCTCTAGAACCTAAGCATATTTGCTTTATTTCCAACACATATCAGCGGGAAGTGTTGTATAATCAATTATCATCATACCCATTAGCAGGGCAGTGTGACGTTATTGTTTCTGGGGACGCGAGCAACGTGCTGGACTGCACGGTTATGAAAAATAGATGCATCCGCCGAGGAGGACGGTAATTATTAAGTGATACGGGCTGCACACAGGCCACGTGGAGGTCTTTAATCAATACCCCGTGGCAACGCCGGGCTGTCTTCCTGGGCAGGTAAGACAATTCATTTGGTGCACTTAGCGAGACAGCGGGGCTGGGGGCTGCTGCTTCGCTGAGGTCGACCAAATGATTCCAGGCGCTCACGCTCGGCGGGCTGCAGCCTGCCCGCCCCCCCCCCCCCCCCCCCCCGGTCCCTGGGTCCCCGCCACTGATCCTGACCCACACAGGGGGCACCCGCGTTTCTCCGCTGTCAGCCCCACGTGGCAGGTGCCCTCGCGAGAACTCGCTCCCTGCCCATCCTGCCTCTGGGGAGCTGCTGGCCCTGGGAGCATGCATCACAGATAATCAATGGCAAACCAGCAAGAGGGCTGCTGGGTGGGTGGGTGAGGGACAGACAGAGCGAGGTACCTTCAGATTGCCTTTTGTTGTGAAAGCTCTCCCACAAATAGTGCAAGCAAAGGGTTTCTCTCCAGTGTGAGTTCGCTCGTGGATCTGCAGGGCGCTCGACGAGGAGAAGGTTTTTCCACACGTGTTGCAGTAGTGCTGCTTGGGGGTCCTCCTGGGCAGAGCTGGGAGCAGGACTGGGGACGTGGCAGAGGAGGACAGAGGCCCAGAGGGGACGTGACTGGTGGAGGTGTCCTTGCTGTCCTGAGGAGTGACATGTACGAAGCCGTTGACCTCTGTTTTGATGAGAGAGGACAATGAGTTGGCGGGGATCACCGCCGAGGTCTGATTGGGGCCGAGGTTGGAACTGGGCTCAAAGAGCTGTGATGGAAGGTCCCGCATCTGATGTGTCAACATGTGCTGCTTCAGATTACCCTTTGTGGAAAAGCCGCGATTGCAAACTGTGCAAATAAATGGTCTCTCTTTGGTATGACTTCTGTAGTGAATGTCCAAGGCACTCTGACAAGCAAAGGTTTTGCCACAAATGTCGCAAGCGGTATTTTTAAATTTACCCCGGTCTCTGAAAGGGAAGAGGATCCCCAAAGAATCTTCCTTGATGATCCTCTCTGCGTGGCTGGACGTCAGATCCAAAGCCCCACCGTTGACGGGGGTGGGAGACAGACCGTTGGCGAACTCGCTGGGTGCTGCTCTCTGGGGCTTCTCCTCCACGCCGGGGGACTTGTGGAGCTCCTGGGTGCTGCTGGGTGGGGACAGAGCCTGCATAGAAGAGGTAGACTCTGAGATGGCTGGGCTGCCAGCACTTTGGCTCTCCATATCACCACCCACCGAGGACGAGTCGTTGGTCAGGACGTCCCCCTCGACGGACCCGTTCTCCACAGACTTCAGGCTGGCCTGCAGCTGTTCTGCGAGGCCCGCATTGATCATCTTCATCTGATTTTCCAAAGCAGCGATGCTTGACATCTCCAGGGGCAAAGGCGAAGAAGATAAGCTGTCTTGGGACGCATCCGCGGACTTGGGCGTGTCGGGGATGCTGCCCTCGGGACAGTCCTCCATGTTTTCATCGGAGAAGGTGTCCAGCTCGTCGAAATTCTTCTCGTCGAAGGAGCCCGTGTCCGACTCCATGGACTCGGGGTAGCTGTCAGGGACCGGGGTGTTGGGGATCTGACCGCCCATGTGCATTCGAATATGCTGCTGCAGGACCACAGCGTTGGTGAACTTCTTCTGGCAGATGGGGCAGGAATGCTGGACGCGGAGCGGGGGCATAGCCCGATGGACACTGTAATGGGTCTTGAGGTTCCCTTTCGTGGTGAAGGCCCGGCCGCAGATCTTACACTTGAAGGGCCTCTCCCCCGTGTGCGTCCGGTAGTGCATCTTCAAGGCGCTCTGGCAACTGAGGACCCGGTGGCAGATGATACACTCATTGGGGTCGGCGGCCTTCTTGTCAATGTTCTCCACCAGCTGCTGAAGCTTGGAGGTCTCCGATGCCTGGGCCGAGTCCAAGAGTCCCCCAAAAGGAAACTTCGCCTTGAACTGCTCGGACATGAGCGGCAGCAAGGGGTTGATGAAAGCCGCCGCGCTGCCCGAGCCGCCGTCGGCCGCCGGGGAGCTCAGAGCGCCGCCACTGGCCGCCGGGGCCGAGCCGGGGGCCACGCCGCTCTCTTCGCTTTTGCCACCGGAGGGCGGCCCGGCGGACCCTTCGGCTTCGTCCGCGAGCCCGCCCAGGTTTCTCGTGGCTGGCTCAGGGGCCCCGGAGTCGCTTGTGACGGAGCCTGGGGGGCTGGTGGCGGAATGGCTGATGGGGATCGGGGCTGGCTCTTCGGTCTTGATGAAGGGCGTGAGGCTCGGGAGGGTCGGGGGCAACGGCAGGCCGACTGAAGTGGTCAGAGTGGGCAGGACCGGTTTGGTGTCTAGCCAGCTGGTGACCGGCTTTTCCGGAGGAATGGACATGCCGTACGGGATGCCAGTACTCGTGGGGATATTGTCCAGATGCTCAGGCACGGGATAGGGGTTCATCTGGATATGAGGGTATTTCTCTTTGTGGCGCTGAAAGTGGACTTTGAGGTTCCCCTTGGTGGAGAACCTGTTCCCGCAGATGTTGCACTTGAAGGGCCTCTCTCCGGTGTGGGAGCGCAGGTGGATCTGCAAGGCACTGTCGCTCCCGAAGACCTTCGCGCAGAACCTGCACTTGTGTTTGAAGAACGCCTCGTCCGACGTGCTTTTCGCTTCGAAGGCGGTGACATTTGGTGGCTTGCTTTTTCTTTGCTGGGCCAAGGCAGACAAGGAGTTTAAATCCTCCGCAGTTGTTCCGATGTTGGGCAAAGGGCTGGGGAAAACCGAGTTAGCGGGGGCCGGCTGAGGTAGAAGTGGATTAGATGCAGGACTCAATAAACTGCTTATTGCAAAAGCTGGTGAGGATGCTGCCGAGGCTGCCGGGTGGCTGGCGTGCGCGGCGCCAGCGCTCGAAGCCACTTTTTCCGAGGCCGGGGTGGTAACCGCTGCCGCCAGAATGTTAATGTTGGGGGAAGAGCCGCTGTTGGGGGGAACGATGGTGTGGCCAGAGCTGCTCTGAGGTAGCTGGATGGGGGGGAGCTGTTTCACACCGCTGATGCTGGCAGATTGGCTGGCGAGGCTCTGTGCTAATCCAGCTGCTGCAGCCAGCTGCTGAGATAAATGGGAGCTGAGTGTGGACAAGGGGTTGGCAGATGTCCGTAAAGTACCTTGAGAAGGACTCGAAGATGTTGGCAAGTCTGCGCTCTGAGAAGCCAACAGCAGGATTTGGTGACGGATCTGTTCGATGAGCTGCAGCTGGTGGATCTGCTGCTGCTGCAGGGCCAGGAGCTGCTCCATGAGGGCGGGGACGGCCAGCTTGCCCCCGGAGGCCCCGCTGCACCTCGCTTCCTGGGAGAACTGGGCCACGGCCACCTTGGTGCTCTGCAGGTTCTCGATGATGACGTTGCTGTTGATCACCGAGAAGTTGCCCAGTGTCGTCAGGTCCCCGAGTTGAGGTAGAGAGGTTGTGATCGCTGAGGTACCTGTGGAGGGGCCGCCGCTGCAGCCTGGCGGCGGGGGGCCGCCCCCGCCGCCCCCGCCGCCCCCCGGAGCGCCCCCGCCACCTTTGTTAGCCCCCGGGGCCTCCACCTCCATGGACTCCTCCCTGTGGCGGCCGCGGTGTTCCGAAAGGTCGCTGCAGTTGGCCTGATCTGTTTTGTGAACGGGGTCATTCATTTGTTCATCGGGATGCTCGGGAGGCGGGGTGGGAGAGAAGGTTTCGGGTGGGCTGGCTGGGCTTTCATTGACGATTAAAACTAATTGATTTTTAGTACAGTTCTTCTTGTGGAGCAGAAGATCTGATAATTCAAAGAACTCGGCGCAGCACCGGCCACAGACGTGGGCATCCTTGCTCTTTGTGGTGCGACTGGGTTGACCTTTCTCTGCGTCTCCTGCAAACATCAAAAGGTGCAGGGTTAGAAAGGGGGCCGGGACGCACAGGGTCACCCACGACTTCCAAACAAGAAAGAGGGTGACCAATCGTTTTCTGTCTTCCAAACTCAAAACTCTTGCCCCCGAAAACCAGTCGATATCACCTAAGAACGTTCATAATTACATGTTGAGGGTGTGGAGGAATTCCTATCAATCTGGTATCTCAGAGAGCCATGGTCTTCAGATAATCCATCAAAATATAAAATACTACGAACTGAAGACATTGGTGCATAATGAAATTCCATAGCGAAATATTGATTTCCAATATTTTATACACCTTATTGTCTACTCATCCAGAGAGGGTCCAGCAACCATTCTGAGGACTTATTAGTCTCTTGAGTTTCTGTCAACCTTATTCATTTTCAACTGATTCAAAGATATCTGTGACAGTTTGTTCTGTCACTAAACTAATTTGTAGTCATTCAGGTTCCAATCAGTTGTTGACGGGTGGGGGGGGGGGGCGGGGGAGTGGGGGATGCATATCGCCGAGCAGAAGACTGACAACTTAAAAATCACCTCCAGCCCCTACCTAGAACCTGAGCTAAGGCTGATTGGTGACAAACACACTTTTGCCACATCAGTAACAAATCCTCCAGACTGCTCAAGACTCCGCTGAATACAAACAAGAAAACCACACACACACACACACACACACACAACAAAGAGAAAGGCAATGATCATAATCCGTTACAAGGCCTGCCTGGCACCTATATATCACCCCATGGCATGTTTATTTTTAAAATTAAAAAATGCAACCTTGGCTACCATTCCACTATTCAAGGAATATATGCCACTATGCTCCGAATGGCAACGTTATGCCTCTAAATATTTCATCAAAAGAGCTCTTTATATCTATAAAAACTGGCACAAGATTTACATTTCTGATTCAACATCAACTTCTAGAAGGATGTGCAGTTAAGGGGAAGGGAAGAAATAATTCTTGGTTTAGAGTTTGGAAAGGCTGTGCAATTCTCCTTGTCTGAATGCCTTTAAAAACAGTTTGCTCTTAACTCTTATCAATTGTTTAACAGATTGTCCTGAACCTTTCATTATAAAAATCCCTTTATTTCATGTTTGTTTCCACTGGTTGCTCAGATTTCTTCTCGCTAAGATCCATTTGTAAATTAAACATAAAAATCTCCAACTCCAAGCTAACATCCTATTCAAAGACAGGATGGAGCCCCATTGTTTGCCCAGCATGGGGAACACCAACTTCTGTTGTACAAATGGTGTGTGGTCATCTCCGAAGGCTGTGAAAAAAAAAAAAAAAACTGTTTAATTCAAGGATTACCTCCCTGCATGCTTTTCTGCAGAACTGAATCAGATAATAGTTAGTTTCCATGACTTCCAAATTGAATCTCCCAGAAAACTTGCAGGGGGAAAAAAAAAAAAAAAGAAAAGAAAACTAATTGCAAATATGAATAAATACAAATTCAAAATGTTGCTTTTTCGGTAAACTTAAGAGTCAACTCCAAAGAGCCAGCCATTTGCCTTTTCGTAGTAAACATCCAAAAAAGCTTGAGTACTTTTGCATTCCAGAAAATATAATTAATGCCTAAATACTAACTTCTGGAAATTACTTTAACTCTTTTTGCCTTGAGTGATGCCCAAGTTGATGAGAACCCCCGGTGAAGTATGCCAAATGTATGCACACTTTATTCAGTGGGAGTGTTATTTGAGTAGCTAAGTTATACTTAACAAGCTAGCTTTTCTAATACCCATCTTTTAATCTTCACAAGGGTATAGAGCAAAATGCATTAACAATACCAAACAAATCTTAGCTGTAGCAGAAAATACCAATAATGATTCAGTTTTAATTTAATGTTTAATCATCCTAATTGGCACCGGATTCCTGTGCACATTCAAGGTGCTGTTTTAAGCACTTTCTGTCTCTCTCCCTGCCTTAAAATAATGTAAACAAAATATTAAACGAAATTCGCTAAAGTTATGTTGCTTAACTTGGGACAAAAATAATGTGACAAAAATTCTGTTTAAAGCTTCTTATTTTGACAACCAATTTTAAATGATGCATCCATTTCAGATGCTTATTTTAAACTAGGAAATGCAATTCCTAATATATTCAACAGAAATGTTATTTCTTTCTCTTTGCACATTTCCATATGTAATGGTTATGTTTCCATCTACTTTTACAGCCAATTATGAAGGAACAAAAGCTATTCTGTTTGTTCACACATTTTCAACAAAATGCATTAAAACTATTATGTCAGCATGTTCTATTAAGCTCTGCATTCAGTGGAAAATACTTTTCAACCAGCTCACATTTATCAAAACATAAAGCCACTTTAAAACACAGTTTTGCTTGGTCAGCTGGGCTTAGACAAATAATGACAGATTCAGAACTAAATAACTAGCAAGGGAAATCAGAAAACTGACTTCATCAATTGTACACATTACAATGTAGTTACTTCAAATATTTAGCACATCTGTGTTCACGATTAGAGGGCATTTTAATTCTTTATAACTTGCAAACGTCTGATATTCTCATAATATATCGACAAAATAAAAAGAAGGTCACTGTACAGGATTTAGCTGATTATGACTTTCCTGGGCTCGAATTCTGGCATTTGCACCGCTTCAAGACTCACTTGAGAATTTTCAAGTTTTTCAACCTGAACATTTTTAGATTTAGGATTGTGCTAACTGGACGGAAAATGTAGATGCTTAAAAATAAATACCTGCTTGCTTCTAAGAAAGAGACTGTGTTCAAAAGCTGCCCGTGTTTTAGCTTGGATTTTCACAACATTTTAATAAGCTGACATTTGATCTCACTGGAGAGTCGATTAATTTAATCTCCTGATGTTTACGAACACCAAAAAAAAAAAAAATTCCAGTATCTATTTTGATTTATTTCAAAAGCAGGTGTCGCTCTACTGTAAATAGCTCTTAACTTTAGATCTGTCTGCATTCTGAACTGAACTGCAATGAAGAAGCTCAACAACAACAAAGACAAAGCATGAGGACTAGTTTGAATCTTTAACTACCAGAAGGAATATTTTAAGTTGTAATAAGATACACGCACACACAAACATGCTCTAATTCATTTTTTGACCGTCTGCTATCTTGTTTCTCAATAATCTGTTAACACAGGATTGCAACTGGTGACCCCATTATAGTAAATACAGTTGCCTTGCTCCCTGTACTAGGGTGAAAGTAACATTCCAGTTCCACTTCTATGGCGTTTGCATACAAATTGATTTTATAATCCAAGTCAGGCAGGAACGTTTGAGAAGTAGTGGTTTGCTAAGTTTGTACACACAAAAAGATAGCTGGAATTTTTCCAGGATTTTTTTTTGTGGTTTGTTTTTTTTTTTTTTTTTTTTTAGAGGATAAGGTGGTGAACTTACAGTTCCATCCAATTTATACAAAAGTCCCAGATGTTTTAGGTCTTGTACTATTTAGGTGCTTGACACCCAATTCAAATTTGTCAGTTTTTCATCATCTCAACCTAACATTGCAGAATAGGAGGCAGAAAATTGAAGTGTTCCAGTAGATCTGTCTACTGTGAAAACAAAAATAAAACTATGCCCCACACAGCAAGGTTTGGCCAGCCAGGAAAAAAACCAAACCAAACCAAACCAAACCAAACAACCCTACTCTACCACATTTAGTTTTCTTTTTTGGAGCTCTTCAGAAAGATCCTTCACTTTACTTTCCATTACCTTACGATCACATTAACATTTTTAATAGAACATCGCACACGATTGTGATTTTGGAGCCTATAATTTTTACAGGCTGTTCCTTCCCGTAGACTAATTTAGAAAGGCCATCACCAACATTTTTGATTGATTGGTCTTTATCTTTTTATTATTAATATACATATATATGTTGTGTGTTTTCTTTTTGCCCAGACCTGGGAAAAACCTAAATCTGAATGTCCAGCTTAAGATTCCAAAGAAATTTTAAACACTCCAACGTGTGCCCTGCATACTCTCTGTAATAATGTCTTAAGTTTCCCTCTATGTGATATGCAACCAAATGACACATCAGTGGCCCGCTTCAATTCCCTCCGTGTTCTGGCCAGGATTAGTGTATTCTCGAGTGGAAGAATACAAGCAAAATCTCTGGAAAAAAATAACAACACGGGCAAGACACTCCTTTTAAAGCAGGGATACAAACCCACCTAATGCACACAATAAATGAAAGGGGGAAAATGTCTTCCCCTTGGATGAATCAAACTGAACACTAGATGGGGTTCCAGTTGCAAGGGTTTGTTCAAAAACTTCTTTGTGGCTTTTCCTATTCCAGTGACGCGTAAAAAGAGAGACTCCTTAAGGCGAGATCTAAACTTTGACTACATAAACATTGGCAAAGGCACAAGAAACTAAATCCCTGTTGTTTGAGGGTAAAACTGAGCTATGGGGACTACCTGTCAATCTTCCCCTTTGGGGGTCTGGCATCTGAGGGTGACAGGGGAATAAGGTTAGGAAAAGAAGCCAAGCTGATAAGGTGAAACTAAAATAAACTACCAACTTCCTGCTAAGTGACTAGCAAGACTCAATTTGGGGGTCACTGGGAAGATACTGAAGGACATACTATGATCTGGACCTTGTCACCTTTTCATGGGAGGAGACTAGCAAAGGTTAAAACAGCTCGACACATTTAGCTTTTCTAAAGCCTGGCACACACACTTTGTGTGTGTGGGGGGGGAGGGGTGTTGGGGCTTTAGGTAATTTACCGTCTCTGCTAAACTGCTAAATTCCTTCAGTTTTGGTAAGCTACGAAAATTCTGGAAGATGGGGCGAGCAGTAAACCACGCGGTGTCTTAGAAACACCGAATTAAGACGGCAGGAGGACTTTGTTCTGGTTACTACAGAGAGCTGGGCTTTGAACCATTTCAAAAAACTTAGCAGACTGGGACTCTGCCGCTTGCTCGCTCGGGTTCCCACTAAGTTCTCCATGTGAGAAATGTGGGTTTCTGCCTTCTGAAAGGCTCCTGGTAAAGATGACTTGCTACCTGCAGACGTAGAAAGAAATGAAAGTCCCCAAAGAATAACCTATAAATTGGCACTTGTCTCTATAAACCATAGGACAAACTTGATGCACCAGAAACCATGAGACCCTCACTATCACAAATTCACTTTTGCATCTACTCTCTCATGCCCAACTCTACTTTGCTTGTTGGTATGTTTGTTTTTAACGTTTTAGAAACTATTTGCAGCCCGAAGCAAATCCCCCCAAAACAGTTTGCGTTCTCTCATCCAGAATCTTCCATTATGCCACAAACTTAGAATAGGCCTGATTAAACATGAATTCTTTCCAACTGCCTTATCGTGCAGGTGTCGGTTTTTCAAAAAAAAGCAATTAATTATAGTTCTCTCTAACCTTTTGGGCCCAGAAATCAATGTGTTGCCATTAAGCTGCTCACAATGAGTAAATTACTTTGGTAAATAAGAGAATTTCATTATTAATATAAATAAGAGGAATGTTTATGATACTTTATATGAGTCAATGTTTTATCTCGAGTTCGTGATGTTTTTATCGCTCTTCCAATATTATCTTTTCCTTGAAAAAGCTGAGCACCAAAATACTTTAATAAATGAATGGAGTCTGAATGGTCCATCCCTCAATCTTCACACACACACACACAACTCTGAAACCCAGAGCTTAGTAAAGAACCCACACAGAAAATCATCAGATTCTAATATTCCCCTTCCTCAGAATTATTCATCCCGGTAAATAATTTTTCCAATGGCAGTCACCTTTCTACAAATAATCTGAGACTTGTTGAATACCATTTAAGAGACAAGTAATATGTGCCATAATCTTGGTTTCATAAGAAATAGAAAAATTTCCCAGTTTAATGTAGGGGGTTCCTGGTATTACAGCTGAATTAAAATATGAACATTGGAAGACTGACCAAATAATCTTGTTTTCTTGAACTTGTTCTGAGGGAGTTATCCATGTGGCTGTTTAGCATGGCTCTGGTTTTCTTTGTATGCACGTGCACACACACACACACATACAAACACACATGCAGGACACACAGCACAACAGCCCTGGCTGCTCTCAGCCTGAGTCTCTGCTTCTGGGCTCCTGTGACTGGGGGCCCACAAACTTTTCTAGGTCCGGCTCTAGGTAGGAATCAGCACGTGTAGGTGCAAGCCTATGTCAAAGGCACCAACTAGATTTAATTCGGTTTCTTCGAGGTTTCATGGACCATATTTTCCGACCATTTTGAGACATAAGAAAAAGTAACACATTGTTTGAGTGAGGCACTGTCTTCTAAAAATGTAATAACCTTTATATATGTGGGGGGAAAAAACCCAAAACAAAACCCAAAAAAGAAAAAAAGCCCCAAACCCCAACAACTCGGTGAAGTGTGTGTGTTCTGTGTCGGGGGATGCATGGAGATTGCTGAATTCCTTGCAGAAAAGGTGGCGATTTTTTAAAGGTTACTTTGAGATAGGTCACGTATTCTCCAGCCCGTCTCCCCACTACTCTCAAATAAAAAGATGGGGCGTGTGGAAGGCCCTCCTGTAAGGCAAACGCTGAGGAGGATTAGTTGTGTACTAATATTATTACAACATACTAAATCCTGTAACCCTATTACAAAATCTACCCTCTAGGCAGCTTCCCCCAAACTTATTGTTCAACCATGTAAAAACAGTCATAACCTAAAACCATTACCACGGAAGAAAAAGAGGGGGTGGGGAGAGGTGAGAAAGAACTGGGAAGAAAAGTGCTGGCCATGGTGCCCCTAACACTTTACTGCTTCTTAGGACAATGAACCAGCTTTAGGGGAGAAAAAAAAAAAAAGGGAAGAAAAAAGAAAGAGAGGGAGGAAGAAAGAGAGAAAGGAAACTTGATTCAGTGACTTAATTAACTTACCTCAAAGCTCAAATAAACTAAAAAAAAAAAAAAGTCCTAATAAATAATAATGGTAAGAGGTAGTGAACTCCTTTTATGCTATCGCTTTATGAGAAGCCCTAACTATTAAAAATTCCGGATTCAGAAGGCGACAGGAGAAAGGCAAAGATCTAGCAGGCATCATTTCTCCGCGAAGCCAGCGTCTTTTTTCTCCTTTTTGAAAATGTATGAAATCAGTACAAATTGACAAAAAAATTTAGAAAACCCCAACAAAACAAAACAAAAAGGCAAAACAAACCCCGAAAAACTCTTTTCTTCTCCTCCCGTTTGGTTTTTCCTACACAAATTGGGAACTTTAACAGTGTTCGGGGTGGAAGGTCTCACCAGAAACTTTAGGGAAGATGGGTGTAGGGGCGAGAAGCAGAAGAAACCAGCTGAGAAAATCCGGAAAAATATTCAGAGCTGTTCCTGCGGCCTGGGGTAATTTCACCCCGATTTATCTCGCGTGCCCGGTTTGGCCTGGGGTGGAAAGCGGGGTTCGGGGGCTCTTCTCAGCAGACTGAGAAATCGCAGAGACTCTGGGTAAGGCTGGAAGCTCGAAAAAGTACTGGGGTGGGGGGGCAAATATTGTAAACTATTTTCTTAATCGGTCTCAGTTCTCCCCAATTTCTTACAGGGACCCCCCACGCCAGGAGTCCCGTTTCCCGACAGCCGGGGTGACGGGAGTGGGAGTCCCTTGGCTTCTCTGCCTGGGCTCTGCGCGGCTCCCCGCGCCCCAGCTCTACAGAGAAGCAGGCCTCTAGGGAAGGAGCCCGGGGACCGTGGGGCCCGGATGGTCGCAGTTTAGTGGACAGAGGTGCCGATCTAAGGGCACGCTTCTGAGCCCTGTCGGGGTCCAGTTCCCTCCTCCATACCCCCAAATGCTGCCCAGGGCTTGAGCATTCCGAAAGGCATCCGGAGCCGCGGAGACCCCGCCGGGGTTGCCCTCGTCCTTCCCGCAGCCGAGAGGCAAGCATCCTGCCGGGGACCGACCCGGGCGCCGCTCCTTCGCCTCGGGCGCTGGGCCTGGCAGCTCGGAGGCCCCTAAAGTGAACCACCTTCAGGGACAAGGAGGGATTCGAGGTGTCCTCCCTGCGTACCCCAAATCCCCTGCCGGGACCTCTCCTACTCTCGGCCTCGGCGCCCTCACACAAACTTTGTTCTAGACTTGTTCATTCCCATCGGGACCCCGCAGTTGTCGCCTCCATCCGAGAAAGCGAGTGTCTCTGTTTCGGGGGGGAGGTTCTCCTCTGGCTAGAGAGCCTCCCCCCCGCCCCCAGCCCTGGAAAAAGACCCTCACGATTCCTGGAAGCACGGCATACCACGATCCTCAGCGGACGCACACCCAATCTAAAGATTTCTCGGGGGCGAGGGGTGGGGTGCATTATTTGGAGAAGAGATGCGGGGATAAACTTGGGTAGCCGGACCCCAACGCTGTTCCCGGTCCGCCTGCAATGTGTCTCGGAAGCAACCAGCAGCAAAGAGCACTCTCCGCCCCTGCTGCGACCCCGGCGTGTCGGGCACCGGCGCCGCGACACAGGTCCCCGTCTTCTGGCAGCTCTGAACCCCTAAAGGCACCCCATTCCCCCGCGCGGGCCCAGGTGGAGTGTGAGCGCTTGGGGGGGGCGCGGCACAGGGGGCTCCCCCGCGCTGGGAGTTCAGCCCGGCGCACCAAGTAAACTTCCTTCCCGCAGGCAGCAGGGCCGGCGCGGCGGAGGCCGGCCCGAGGGCCCCCGGCACGGCGCGGGAAGCGCGAGAGGCCCCGGGCGGCCGACCTCCGCCCGGCCCGCGTCCCGCCGGCCACCCGGGCCCCGGCCGCCGCTCCCCGGAAAAGCCGGGCCGGAGGAGCCGGGCCCGCGTGCCCGCTCTCCTCCTCCCCCCACGCCCGGGAGGACCCAACAACTCCGGAAAGATTCTGCCGGGAGAAGTGTTTGCTCTCCCCAGGCCAGGGGGGAAAGCCCAGCGCAGGCAAATTGAAAATTAAAAAGGAAAAAACAAAAAAAGAAAGAAAAGAAAGAAAGAAAGAAAGAAAAAGAAAGAAAGAAAGAAAAGAAAGAAAGAAAGAAAGGAAGGAAGAAATACGCCGAGTGGGAAAGGCGAGCGGGGACCCGGCGGTGGCGGCGGCCGGGGCGGTGGGCGCGGGGGCCAGCCGCGTGTGCGTGGGTCCGGGTGTGCGTGAGTGTGAGTGCGTGTGTGTGTCCGCGGCGCGGGCCGGAGCACTCACCATCTCGCCGGGGGAGCGAGGCCACTTCGGGGTCGGATTGGAAATGTTGAGGCTTCGCTTGCTTCCTCCGCGACATGCTGGCTCAAACATCAGCTGGGGCAGAATAAAAAATTACTAAAAAAAAATCTTCTCAAAATTACGGAAATCGAGCGGCGGCGGCGGCGGCGGCTCCCCCCGCCCGCCGGCCCGCCCGCCCCCTCCCCGGCTCCCCGGCCCCGGGCGCAGCGCGCATGTGTCCTGCTATAATTATGATTATCAATAATGCATTGCGATTAATCATAGAGGGGCTCTTTGAAAGGCGATTGGCACCGGGCCAGCGCTATTCAAACCCGCTCGCCTTAATCAATTAGTTCGTGATTTGCTGCAGACCCCTGTCTCTCCGCGCGCTGGCCCAATAAGCCGGCCGCGGGGCTGGCTCTGCGCGCCGCGCCGCCCGACACTGGGTTAACCCTCTTCGCGACCGCCCGGGACTCCGCGGCCCGGCCGCCGCGGGCCTGCCTCTTCGCCTCTGCGCGCCCGGCGCCCTGGCCTGCCCCCCCCGGCCCCCCCCCCCGATCCCGGGCTGGGCCGACCCGAATTAGCATGCCCTCCCCGGAATTAAGCCTCCCGGGTGGGGGGTGGGGCCGGGCGGCGGGGGCTGGAGACCCAGGCTGCGGGCGCGCGGCGAACTTCCCAACTCCGGCGCTAGGCGCGCCGGCCCGCGGGGGGAGGGAGTCCCGTGGCGGGATTTGGGGGGAGGAAGTCCCGTTTCGTGAGTGTTTCTTCGTTTCTTTAAGAGCTACCAGAAAGCAGCCCACCCCCACCCCATAAAAAAAAAAAAAATAAGCGAGTGGGGAAGAGCCAGCCCCACGCCGGTCCGCCTACTGCCCGCGGCCCGGCCTCCCTCCCGCTCGCCGCCTGGCTCGGCGCTCCTTCGCCCCGAGTTCTCCATCCCCTGGATCGCGGGCTCGCGGGGGCGCGGAGAAGAGGACCGAGGAAAGGTTTGGGAACGTGATGGGTTTGGGGCTTTTGGAGGGGGGAGGGGCAACTCTCCCGCCACCCGGATCCTTCTCAAAGGGCCCCGATCCTCCAGCCTCTCGTTGCTCCCTCGCTCCCTTTCTCTACCTCGGACATTCCCAGGACAATTAGGGCTGAAGTTTTCGGGAGAAGCAGCCCCGAGCCCGTGGGATAAGGGGCGGCCCGGCTCCGCCCAGGACCCCTCCCGGACCTCCCCCCCGGCTGCCCCGGTTGGCTGCAGGGCGCGTCACTCCGCGGGGAGGCGGCGGCGGCGGTGGCGCCGCCGAGCCCGGGGCGGGCGGAGAGCAGGGACCGGCCTGGGATCCGAGTTCAGCTCCAGCCGGGGGGAGGGGAGGGGCCGCCGCTTACCCCGAACGCTGCAACCCGCCCCTGGCCTCGGGAGGCGCGGCCCAGGCGTCCGGGCCGTGGGCAAAGCCAGTCCTCAGGACCCCTGGGCTCCCCGCCCTGGGGGGAGGGGACCGCGCCCCAGGCTCCTGGCAACCAGGTGGCTGTGCTGAGCCGGGAGCAGTGGGGGTGGGGGGTGGGGGGGCCTCCCTGTCCGCAGCTGTCTGGCCCGACAGAAGCTCGCCTCCATCTCTCCGGCACTTGCCGAGCGCAGCACCCAAACTTTTCGCACTAGCTCCATCTCCCCAGGCCGGGATGCAGCCGCCCTACCCGCGCCCCGGGGTCGGGAATCGGGAGTGTGGGCCCCGCACTCCCTCCGCTGGGCTCCGGCGCCCGCGAACCTGACGCTCAGTCCTCGGCTCAGCCTAGCTCTTTCCCCTCGCGCCTCGGGGTCTCCGCGCTCCAAGGTTCCCGAAGTCCTGCGCCCGATGGACAAACTAAACTTCGCTTGAGTAATGGGGGAGGAGGGGGGGTGCAGATACACAATCCCTGCCCTATCTCGCTATCGGGAGAGGAGAGGGCTCATAAGGACGCCCCAATTCGGGAGCGCCCTGGAGTCTGGAGAGCACCACCGTCGGTTCGCGCGAAGTGGGCACCAATATTTCGAGTCGCTTTTCGGGTGCACCGGACCCTTACCGCTCTCCCCCAAAGGACTCTTCTTTTTTAGCTTCGTTGGTCTTTGGTCTTTTTTTTTTTAATTCTAAATCTTTTGTGTGCGGGTGCGGGTGAATGTTTCTGTTTTCCTCTTGGCGACTTTTTTTTTTCTTGGTCTAACTTCTCCCTTCTTTATTCTCGTCCGCCCTTTCTTCGTTCACCTTTTCTCTTCTTCCTCTTATTTTTCTTCTCTTCTGCCCTCGCTCGGTCCCTGACGTGCACACGCACACACACACACACACACACTCCCTCTCCACCTCGCTCTCCCTTTCTCCCCAGGTCCTGTTGGTTACAGTAGATTTTGATAAAAAGACAAACGAAGCTATCAGTGGGGCTGATGTTGAAGAATGAAGATAATAATGTTTCCATAGGTGGTGCTTTAAATGCCATTATTTCTCACTGAATATTTAAAGAGATCCCTCGGCAAAGATGGATCTGCGTGCTCCTGGGGTGCGAGCCGCTCGCTTCCCCCAGACCCCCGGGAAAGTGTACAGTAGCACGTGCCAATCCCGCACCCCCCCCCCCCCCACCGTTGCAAACTGTGGTCCTCGCACACACCAGCCCGCACTATCCCAGGTACACTAACGTGCCCGTGCATATGCACTCGCACACTCCTTTCTCTGAATGTGCCTGCATTTGGAGACGCCCGCATCCGTCTCTAACACTCTTGGCTTCTTCAGAGTCCGGGCCTCCGGGTCACCGCGTGCTGCCAGGAACCGAGCCGAGCTGGCGATCCCGCAAACCCTGCTTCCCGGTGCGCGCTCCGTGCGCCGCGGGAAGCTCCCGGAATAGCTTCACACGTGTTCGTTCCTTGCTCTATGTGTTATTAAGATTGGGGGGGGGGGGAGCCTTCCCTCTCCCCAAAACACCAAAACAAACAACCAAACGAAATGCAGACGCAAAAGCAGCTTCGCGATGTTTAATTAAAAATGGGCGAACAGAGACGAATTAATTGGGGGATCCAAACTTTAATAACTTTTTTCGTTCTTTTGCGTCCTCGACGGCGTAGAGGCGGGCGTCTCGCTCCGTGCGCGGCGTCCCCCGCTAATTTCTTGTTTGTTTTCTTTCCCTCTGTGGCCGGGAGAGAGGAGAGGGGAGGTGGAGGAGGGGGATGGGAGGAGGGGGATGGTCGGAATGGCGGGGAGAGGAGAATTGGTCTTTATTGTTGATGGCAATACATCAATTACGGGCCATTGTCTGGGGCCCAAGTTCCGTGGTTCGCTGACGCGGGCGCTGCGATGTCAGGGCGCGGGTGAGGCTTCGCGTGCCGCGAGGCAAAGAAATAATTAAATTAATAAAACAGAGGCAGAGTGGGGGGGGGTGATTTTTACTTTTGAGCGGGTCGAAAGGAGGCAGCGAGTGCGAGCGAGGTGCCACAGCTGAAGCCCGTCCCCACGCCTTGCTCACCCCAGTGACCTGCGCGCTCTATAGGGGGTCGCGCAGTCCGGGCCTAGGGTGGGGCAGCTGCTGGGGGAGCCGGGCGGACGCGCCTCCGACTTGCCGTTTCCACCAGAGGGCCTGGCACCTAGGGACGGATCTAGGCGAGGGAATGGGGGTGGCCCGAAGCGAGGCTGCCTGCTGCACCAGGGTCGTGACCTCGTGGGCCAACAAGAACCGCACCCGGGGGAGGCGCTTGGCGAGTTGTGCAAACTCACATTTTGGGGGCTTGATGGCTGTTTCTCCTAATGCGGCTCCTCGGTTTTCCCAAGACCTAGAGCGCCTTGTTGGGTTGGCGGACCGAAGGGCTGGGCCCCAAGGCAGCGGGCCACAACTGGTTTCCGAACCGGTTTCCGAGCTCTCCGCTTCATCCCAGGTCCTGGGAAGGGGAGAGGGCGTTGGGCCTCCCCCTTCCGAGGCCTGGCTCTCCCACCTGCAAAAATATCTCATGCTGGCCCAGTCTGACCCCAGATTTGGGATGGAGCCTGGAATGAGGCCTGGCCTGGGCCCGGGACCCTCCTTCTCTTTCCGCCCGCGCTTGCTGGGCACCCCGGAACTGCAGGACGCCCCCACGCGCTCTGGCCGAGCCCCTGCTTCCTCAGCCCCAGGCCCCAGGCCCCGCGGGGCCCCCGGCCAAGGCTAGGAGGGAAGTGGAGGAGGTTTCGTTTTCTTGGGTCAAGCAAAAAACGGCGAAAAGGCGGCAGCGGTGCCCCGGGGGCGGGGGTGGAGGCACCTCGATGGTATCAACATTGTTCATGGGGAAACGTTTAGGGCAGGAGCCCGGAGATCAGGTTCCCAGTCCCTCCTCTACCCGGAGGTGGGAGGGACGGAGTGGGGGCGGCGGCGGTGGTGGTGATGGTGGTGGTCGTGATGGTGATGATGATGCTGATGGTGTGTGTGTGTTGGGATGGGGACGCCTGGACGCACCCGGGGGTTACTTCTATTTTTCTGGTCTGAAAGTTTGGGGTGGGGGGGGGAGCAGACAGAGAAAGGACTGACGTGGCGAGTTACCCTAGCCCTAAGAACTCTTTGCTAGAGTTGGGGCTACAGCGGTGGGAGGAGGGCGCAGAAACACTGACCCAAAGCAAAGACCAAGTTTGGAAAGCCCACCGTAGGCTTGGTTATTTTCCACGCCCCGCGGGACTTCGCTTCCCCGGGAGTTTCGGAAACTCCTTCCTTAACCGAACTGCTGGCGCTCAAATGCTCACCTCTCCTCGGCCGCGGGAGAGGCTTCGAACCTGAGGCCTCGGGGAGCTGGCTCGGATGGGTACCCCGGGGTCCCGGCGGAGGAGTCGAAGCGGTGCGCACTCGGCGCGCTCGCTTCCCCAGCAGCTGAGTGCCGGCGGCGAAAAGGCGCACTTTCAGGGGGACTCCCGCCGCCCACAGCCAAGGGCTATCTCCAGACCGGCGCCGGGTGCCGCGCGGGGACCAGGAGCCCCGGCGCCGGCTCCGGCGGGACAGTCGGCCGTGGCGAGCGAAGGGCGGGCTTGGTAACCACCCGCACGCCTCCCAGCCAGAGGTCCCGTGCGGCTTGCCCGCGGCCAACTTCATCTTCCTTCTCCTGCAGGGCCATCCCCAGGGCAGCATTTAGAAACGGACTTCGCTGGCAACTGCAAGTGCCTGCGATTTTTGCTTTCCGTCCACATGAAGCGTCTTGCACTTAAATTCACTGCGCCCCGCATGCAACAGTGCCTCGCTAAGGGGTCTCTGGGTATAAAATTCCTCCCAAAGGAAATGTCTCGAGGTACAGAAAGTGGAAAAGACTAATCGAATTTATAAAAAGAAAACCTTTGCTTCCTTTTGGTTAAAATCCCACTGCGGTTTTCTCAGCGTGAGAAAAAAAATTATCATCATGCAATAGAGTGTAGCTAATTCCTGGAACCTAGTAGCAGGATGTTCAGAAAGCCCAGCCAGGCTCACAGATTCTCATCTTTGAGCTCAAGAGTAGGACCTTTGGATCCAGTGCAAAAATGATGAGTTCTTACGTCGTCTGCTGGGAATGGGTGTGAGATCGGTGGAGCCCTGGGCTGTGTGTGCATTTGGGGGTGTGCCTGGGGAGGGTCAGCCAGGAAACTCATTTTCATTCATATAGGAGATCCTCTCAAATGACCTCCCAGTGGAAACTCCTAGAGCAACTCATTGAGCAAATCTCTTATAACCAACTTAAAACAATTTATATACTCTGCCACATTCTGTAGCACAATGTCTCTCTTCAAAGAACAGAGCAACAGTTTCCAAAGAGATGTGCATCTTGGTTTTATGAAAAGCTTATGTGCCTGGAGACCTGGCCTGGGGATGGCTCGAGTTCATGGAGGAAAGCACCTTTTGGTTTCTGTTCCCTAGACATCCATAGCCAACTCTGCTCTTGTCTGCCTAGCGGCCTTGTGAGCAAGGAATTACTGGGAATTTACAAACCCCACAAATGTCAGCTGAGCTCTGACTCGCACAGGGTATATTTCTCTGGGTTTCGCTGTGAGGGAGAGAGGTGTTTCTTCTCCGAGTTTGCAGTTTGAGTCAGAGTGGTAGCTTTACCTCGTCTCCACAACCAACTTCAAATCCTCAATCTAGGGCCCTGTTTTTGGCGCCATCTGTGTGATGAGTAAAAAGGGGTGGGGCGGAGGAGGCAAGTGGAGAGCCCACCCAGCTTTTCTTCTTTCTCCTTTTCCAGCTCGATGAAGTTTCTGAATTACTGTACTATAATTTCTTTCTCTGGGTTTTCATCCTCCTCTCTCTGGCCACAGCAACAACGTGGTTCTCTCCGACGAATTAATCCCTGGTGTAAGGTGGGGTTTTAAATTTAAGAGACTCCCGTTTCCCAATTCCAAACCCCGTGTCTCCCTGCTTTCTTGTGCCTTCCCCAAACAGGAGCAATTAACTCTCAAATCATAATCCCTGAAACCATCACGCTGGAAAGCACACTAGGATCAGGAACTAGCTCCAACTCTTTCTCCCCCTTCCCATTTATAATTCTCATTCTGTCCTGGCCTCCGCTGTCTCATCCCGAGTTCCCTCCCCACCCCAGACTCTCTGACCTATTTTGTAGTAAACCCCAGTGCCTGAGAAGCCTTGCTCAGAACCTTTGCTCAGGCCCTTACAGATGCAACTTTTGCTTAGAACTTGGCCCCGGACTTGCTGCGGTCTTCGTCCAGGGACCGAAGATAGGAAGATGGTAGCGAATCTGTCTCCTTCTGGGAGAGATGGGGTGAAGCCCTCATTTTCCAGGTTTGTTTTTATTTTCTCTTTCTTTCCTGGACCCGCAGAACCTCCTGTTTGGGAGAATAGTGCTGAGAAAGCTGGCCTTTTATCCCAGCCTCCTTGAGAGGATGCAAACCCTCTCTTCTGCTGATCTCAAATGACTGTCCCTGGCTAGCTTTATTCACATGCCCTACCTGGGCACTGGAGTCAGGCTACGGGAATTTACATTCTCGTTGTCACTGAACCGCGCGCGTCCTGGGAACACGGTCCCAGGTGTACACCCATGGAGTGGGTAGTAACCTTGGTCAAATGAATATCACTACACTCCCGTTTCCTGCTGCAGGAAAGGTAGCTCATGGAGAGGAAGCTCAGTGCTTCAGAGCATCCAGCAAGGAGTCAGTTCTGGCTCCTCCGAGCAGCCTGACCTCCATATACCTCCAGCAGCTCCTTCGTCTGTTCCAGGGAGATAATAATAGTCCTTATTTCATAGAGCTCTTGAGGGTTAAAAGAGTTAATATGTATGAGGAGTTTAGAATAGTGACTGGCATATAATTAGCGTAATATAAGTGCTAACTATTATTGTTACCACCCCACAAGTTGTTCAGATCAAATGCTGCAGGATGGTTGAAATATCGCTCCCCATTCACTCATCCATCCCTTATTCATTTACTCATTCACCCTGCAGAGTAACATGCGAGGCGTGGGGAAGACCACGGAAACACTGTGATTCCTTTCCTTGCTGACGGGCAGTTGATCAAAGAGTTTATTTCCTGGGCGTGTGTTATTGCCTGGCTCAGTGTTGGGGGTGAGTGGAACAGCATAGGAGCAAGGGTACAAACAGTGCTTGATTTCAGGGCATTTCTAACATTTTTTTTAGTTTTTATTTTTTTCCCTAACATTTTTTCCGACTCCTACAGAAAATTGAAACTAGAGCAGGTTATGCCTGAGCCCAAGCCTAATTGTGCATGTGCGCCAGGGACAGATCATCGGCCTGCTTCTAGAAAGCTCCTGAGCACTGGTGACGTGCAAGTAGCCTGTTGCTTAGGTGCCAGACTGTATTCACTTCGTTGTTTTATTTGGCTCATGTATGTGTGTTTTGCTTGTACGGACTCCTCTGAATTGAGCAGAAAACAAAACACAACAATAAAACAGGTGCTGTTTCTCTTTGGGCCCCTTGAAAGGTATAAACCACTTTTTCTATTATTCTACCCCGAAGCAAAAAGTCCTCTGCAGTGGGGATAGCCTGGGCTAGTTTTCTCGCCGTGTTTACTTAGGCCTCCTGTTGCTGGCTTTTTTGCTTTCCATTTTTGTCAGATTATAAAAATTGAGCGCGGTCGTAATAACAGAGCCCTCTGTAGCCAAAATCTAATGGTTGGGGTGGGAAATGCTATCAGCCTGTCCTGCCCTCCCAGGTGCGTGTCTGTTGGGGTCGGGATGCAAACCCTCTAGAAGATGCTATGCCCACCTCGTGATTGGTATTATGACCACGTTGTGATCAAAGGTAATGTCGCATTTACCGTCAGAATGCGGAGTACTCCCGTGAACACCCCTCCCCTCTGCTTTGAGCTGAAAACACTTTGCATGGTTAAGATCTAGAGAAAGAACGAAAGTCTGAGCAAAAAAATTCCCCTGAGCGGCGGCGGCCTTCTGCAAAATGGGAGACAGTCACGCGTATATAGCTTTTCAGGATCCTGACCGTGGCTTTGGGAAGCAAGCGTCTGACGGCAAATGGAGCTGAGGATAGTCACAGATGTCAGAGAGCGGAGGGCGAGGTTTCTTTTTTCCCTGGCGTGGAGGGAACAGACTCGATTTAATCTGTCACTTGATGTCCTTCTCCTCAAAAATAGTGCCTGGGGGCCCTCAGGGGCTTTATTTAGAGGCTCTCAGGAGCTTGGCAGTATGTAAATTATGCGTGAGTGTCCTTCATAGTTCCCGGTGGTCACAATCAGGGATTTAAACATGATTTAGCATTTCAGATGATTTGTAGGAGAGTTGGAGCCAGCCAGCAGTGGGGATATCCCGGGCTGGTTTTCTCACCAGTGCATTAAATACGTTTCCAAGTCTCAGCTGCTCCTTCCATTCTCTTCGACGTGTTGGTGGGTGGCCTCCCGAATGTCATTACTATATCAAGGAGATCCGAGACTTTTCAAAACGAAAGGTCTTAAAACTTTAAAAAATACAACTCAGTCTATAGTATGACCCTTTGCCTGCTCATTCATTCATTCATTCATTCAGTTAACCAACATTTATTGATCACCTACCATATGCAAGTCGGTGTTTTAGGCACGAATGATGTAATTGTGAAAAGATGGAGAGGGTCTCTTTGGTTTTCTGGAGTCTACATTCTAATGAAGGGGATAGGCATTAAAAAAGAAAAGACTCAATAAATGCAGAGAATGGTACGTCCTTTAGAGAATATAATACTGCGTGATGTGATGGAGAATGACTGGGTGGAGGCACGGGGAGGGAGTGGAGGGGGATCAGGAAGGCCCCCAGGGAAGTGACCTTTGCACTGAGATGAGAATGAGGGGGGATGTCAGCCATGCCATAATTTGGCGACACAAGCATTCTGGGCCAAGGAAAGAGCAATTGCAAAGATCCTGTGAAGGGAGTGGACTCAGAAAAATGTGCTCCTTTTTCTTCTTTTTCCTCTCCTCCTTGTTATTCTACTTTCAGGAGGAGTTGAGAAATTAAATATCCTTTTTTTTTTTTTAAATTGGTTTTTTAGTTGAATGGATAAAACAAATTGTGGGATGTCCATACAGTGGAATACTACTCAGCCATGAAAAGGAATTAAATGCTGATACTTGCGGTAATATGGATGAATTTCAAAAGTATTATGCTAAGTGAAAGAAAGCAGAAACAAAAGCACACAGACGACATCATTCCATTTATATCGCGTTCTAGAAAATGCAAACCAATCTATGGTGACAAATTCGTGGTTTAATGGTTGCCTGGGGACAGAAGGGGAGGGAAGGAGAGGCTGTTGAGGGGTCCAGAGAAATTTGTGGGGGCAATAGATATGTTTGTTATCTCGATTGTAGTGATGGTTTCACGGATCCAGTTGTACACCTCACATGTGCGTGGTTCAATACACTTCAATCATTGCTCCACAACGTTGAAAAATTGGGTACCTCACTTTGGAAAACATTGGAAATGGATGTTAGAGATAAGGAATTTAAAGAGAAAATGGAAGTTGCCACTGTCCTGTTTAAACACTTGAACCCTAAGCCGGCTCTGTGGCGCAATGGATAGCGCATTGGACTTCTAAACACTTGAACCCTAAAAGTTCTTCGGGACGTGGTCGCATTTGATCTGGGAATAAATATTGGCTTGGGTGGGTATGGGACTAGGGTTGGCACTGAGCCATCTACCTTGACCCTGGAAGAAGCATCAAGTTTTTCCTGTGTTTTTGAGTAGTAATGACTTTTTCTATTATTCTACCCTGAAGCAAAAAGTCCTCTGAATGCCAGGTGCTAATCTAGTCTTAGAATTAGAGGCCCTACGGGTGTTGAGAGAGAAGGTTCGCCCCCAGCAGCCAGTGCATCCAGATGGAGTTCAGGGTCTGAAGCTGGACCAACACTGTTCACATTGACTTACAGTTTACTGACTGGAGGATTAGCTTGAAATGCCATCGACCAGTTGTCATCTGAAGGACCATCTAGGGAAGAACAAGGTTTTTTTCCCAATCTGCCATGGACCAATGCTTTTGAAAATATAGTACTAGAAAATATGAAAATATATTACTAGAAGAAATTATGAGAAAAAAAGGAATAGAAAACAGAATTGCACAAAATATAAGCTCCAAAATTGTATTGCAGATTCAGCAAACATAAATTATTCTGGCAAACTGTCAAAGTAGTTTCTTTTTTTGTTTTTGTTTTTTTTTTAATATTTTATTTATTTATTTGAGAGAGAGAGAATGAGAGACAGAGAGCACGAGAGGGAAGAGGGTCAGAGGGAGAAGCAGACCCCCGCTGAGCAGGGAGCCCGATGTGGGACTCGATCCCGAGACTCCAGGTTCATGACCTGAGCCGAAGGCAGTCGCTTAACCAACTGAGCCACCCAGGCACCCTTGGTTTTTTTTTTTTTAAAGATTTGAGAGAGAGAGAGAGAGCACAAGCAGGGTGAGGGGCAGAGAGAGAGGGAGAAGCACACTCCCTGCTGAGCGTGGAGCCTAACACGGGGCTTGATCCCAGCACCCTGAGATCATGACCTGAGCAGAAATCAAGAGTCGGATGCTCAACTGATTGAGCTACCCAGGCGCCCCATCAAAGTAGCTTCTAAGTGCTTGCTCTCCATTTCTCTAGTTATGGTGTTGCAGACTGCCAGCAAACCAGACCAAGCCCTGGCCCGTGGACCACAGTTTGAGTAGGTTTGGGGTACCTCAGAATCTCGCAGCCTCAAGACAGATAATGGCATATGACATATTTGTTCCTCTCAGTGCTGAGGGAAGCTAGATGGGACCCAGAGCTGCCAGAGCACCCCCCCAGGGCCAGTTGCTTCTGGTCACACGGAGCTTCTTCATTTTATCACATGGGGACACACAGATGTCACAGTTGTCTATGTGGAAAAAGCTAGGAAGTACCGTAGACCAGCAGTTCTCACACTTCAGGGAGCAAAACAATTCGGGGGGCAAGGGTCTGTGAAAAAAATCCACACTCAAAGATTCCCATTCAGTATCTGCACAGTGAGGGCTGGGAATCTGCGTTTTTATCAATACCCTAGTTACACCGTAGTCGACTTTGATAGGTGTGTTCCAGAGATCTCATTTTGAGAAGTGCTCTTGCAGACTCAAGGGAGGTGGGTCAGCGGTGGGGATTTCTCTCTCAGCACATACTCACGTCTCTCTACGAGCTAAATCGAGGACCAGAAATTAAGCTGAGAGATGCTTCCATCAGGGTTCTTAGCGTCAGCAAGAGACACTTTAATTTCGACAAAGAAATAACCTTTTAAAGGACTTGGGGTGCTCATAGATTCCTTAGGAGGGCAGGCGAATCAGGCTCAGCCTGTCTAGGTTTGGTCTCCAGGGTAGCTCCTGAGGAGACATGACTATCGCCACTGGAAGCCGTCCCACTGCGGACCCCGCGGATGCTGGGCACCATCTCACTCCTGTGACATCTTCAGCAGCCTGGATTCTTCACAGGCCCTGGCTCCTGAGTCAACGTCTTCAGTGGGACATTTGATGGCTGCTTCATAGTGGCAAGTGAGGCTGGGCACATAGATGTCTGGCATTTTTAGCTTTGGTCTCAGAGAAGTCTAAGGCTCATGTGGTGGGGAGTTCCTTGAGCTGGGAGAACCGGAAGGATGTCAGGTGTCTCTGTGACCTGTACAGCCCACCGCCCCCTCTGCCGATCTGAGACGTTCATGGCGATCTTTTGATTTCTCTGAGCATCACAGAAGACCCACAGGATACATGCCAAGGATAGCAACAAGCTTACTTCGAGCATCTGGGGCGGTAACTGCCCTTCTGCTGAGCTCCATCCTCTGCATTTGAATGGGGCTCTGCCTCCTTCATTCGCCTAGCAACTCAACCCAATGTGTTGGAGAATCCCTAAGAAGACTCATCGTCAGTCACCATCAGCACTCAGCCACCCCCCTGGAATGTTCTCAGAGCAAAGGGAGGGAGAAGAGGGCTGCCATGTGTTGCATACTTGCCGGGACTCAGGCTTGGGGCTGAGCACAGGATCTACATTCATTAGCCTCACGAAGTCCCCCAAGAACTCTGTAAAACAGTGTCTACGTTTCCCATTTTACAGATGAGAAAATTGAGGCTCTGGAGGAATTTCCCTGGAATCACGGAGGTTTGGGGCTGCTGGGGGCCTATAACCAGGTCTCGTGATAGCTTTATGAGAAGACAAAATTAAACCAAATGGAAGTAAGTGATAACAAAAACAAGTTTTTTAGTTTTAGGAAGGCCAGGTGAGGAGGGTACTTGGGGCAGGAGTTTGGAGTCCGCTGCATGGAAGCAATCTGGACTTCTGTTTCGATTTCAGATGACAGGAAGAGACAGTTTGAGGGTGCAGATTCGTTAAAACCTCCAGAGCTGTGGTTGCTTTGTATTTTTTTATGGATGGTCTTTAAAGGCCTTTGATTTAGAACTGATGTTGCTGATGGAGAGCTTTGAGCAAAAAATTCACCCCCGTGAACGAAACTGTCTCTGATTCTAGATGAGTTCATGACGGAAGCCGGCAGTCGGGCATGGTGACCACCGCCCCCAGCCCCCAATCCTGCCTTTAGTATGATTCAGTAGTTAAGACAGGCAGAAACTTCTATTTCTTCTTTTTGCCCTGATGATTGTAGTTGAAAAGAAGTACGGGTGTAGAAGAAAGAGCCAGGATTGAGGAAAAGGATGTTAGAATTAAAACCCTTGCCTTGGTTATTAGTAGCAGGATTTTCCCCCAGGTTCTTAAGCTGGTGGGGCTTCATGATCTTTCTATGTAAATCAAGTGACTTCCTCTGTATAGTCACCTGTCTGGTGAGGAGGGGGGTTGGTGAGAGGCCCTGACTGTTGGCTCCATAAGGGCAGGACACACGGTAGGTGTTCAGTAAATATTTGTTGAACGAATGGATCTAGGGAGAGCCAGGCTGTTGCCATGCATCTGTGCACCCTCTAAAATGCAGACGGATGCAGGGCGCCTGGGAGGCTCAGTCGGTTAAGCGTCTGCCTTCGGCTCAGGTCATAATCTCAGGGTCCTGGGAAACCAGCCCCGCATCAGACTCCCTGCTCAATGCGGAGTCTGCTTCTCCCTCTCCTTGCCCCTCTCCCTTGCTCATGCTCTCTTTCCCCTTCTCTCTCTCTCTCAAATAAAAAAATAAAATCTGGGGCGCCTGGGTGGCTCAGATGGTTAAGTGTCTGCCTTCGGCTCAGGTCATGATCTCAGGGTCCTGGGATCGAGCCCCGCGCCCGCTTCTCCCTGCTCAGCCCTTTGCTCCTCCCCCTTGCTTGTGTGCTCTCTCTCTCACTCTCAAATAAATAAATGAAATCTCAAAAAAAATAAAATGCTGACAGATGCCAGCAGGCTGGTACTGGTGTGCCAGAATAGGGTCTCAAACTTTAGTGCCCTGAGAAATAACTCGGGGATCTCGTGAGCATGCGGATTCTGAATTGGAAGGTCAGGGGTGGGGCCCGAGATTCCAGATTTCTCCCAAACTCCCAGGCGATGCAGATGCTGCGGGCATGGACCGCTCTGTATAGTGAGGGTGTCAAGGAGGGCTCAGCAAATATGAAAGTCCTGCAAGGTGGGGGCCAGTCATCTTCCGATAGGAGCATGGCTCCGTTCCCCAACTCCTCCTGTGTCCCGAAATGTCCCTAGTCAGGCACTGTGCCTGTGAAGGAACTAGAAGCTCATGCCATTCTGCTCCTGCAAGCGATGGGTGTGGCCTGGCCATGGTATCTCATGCTTGCCGTATTTGGGGAAAATGTGGCTCTGAGTCACCAGCGCGTGGCACTAGCATTAATAACCACTAATTCTTGTTAGACATGGTGTGGGCTGAGCAGCTGGTACATGCCTGGCCCATCACAGGCACTCCAGAAAAGGTAGCTGGTGATGATGATGATGGTTTTATGAAATCCTTTCGCATCCCCTGCAAGTTCTCTTGCAGCTCGATGACATGGGTATTGGTTGTGTGGGTTCTGGAATGTTCACCTCCAGATCCTGGAGACATCCGGCGTCCGGGCTTATTGCTGCCTCTACATCTTTGCTAGAAGCAGCGTCTCCTTCTGGGGGCAGTTTTCACCCTCAGGGACATTTGGCAATGGCTGGAGACATTTTTGGTTGTCATGATGTATGTTCCTGGCACCTAGGGGGCAGAGACACAGATGCTGCTAGACGGATGCACAGGACAGTCCCCGGGATAAATAGTTACAGGGGCCGAGCTGTCATAGTGCTGAGGTTGAGCAAACCCCAGTTCAAAAGGTTCCTCCTCCACCTGTGACTATTCTGTAGGTTTCTAAGCTGATCGTGGAGTGGAAAAAAAATCCCGTGTTTTTTCCCAAACTTTCAAGGCCGATAGCCTCTTAGTGCTGTGCCTACCAGAGTCAGCTTCCCTGCCAACCCACACCCTGCCCCCCTGCCTTGTCCAGGAAGGGTGTTGTGGGTCAGGTGATGTGGTTTTCCCATTCACGTGGAGCGAGGAAGAGAGCAAAGGGCCCCGGTGCCATCCACTTCGGAACTAGACCCTCGAGCTCTTTGGCCACTGCCCGCCTCTCTCTGGCCGAGATCAGCAAGAGAAGCCTGGTCGGGGGAGGAAGCAGAATGCTTCGAGCCACCTTGGCTGCAACATCCAGACTTGGCTTCCCCCCACCTCCCCAAAGACAGAAGAAGAAGAGGATGAAAAAAAGCATGCTAGACAACTCATTTGGCAGAATAATGCCTTTTCCTCTCCAGAAAAATCAGGAACGCCTAATGAGGTGTGGCTTCCCTGGAGTAATTGAATTTGGAATGCTTCTCGTCAGCACGCGTGGGTCTCCGCAACACCCTCCCTCCAGCCAGGAGCTGCCCCCCACCTTCCAGCAGCCGTCCCTGGGGGGCTCCGCTCTCCTGACGCAACACGCAGGAAGAAAATGGGGGTGGGGATGCTTGGGGCTGGCCGGGCCAACTTGCTAGGGAACCCAGGAAAAGCTGCTGTGGAGCACAAGGAAATGTCGGTTGGGAAGTGGGAGGGCAGGTGCTAGGCGCGTGGCATGTTGCATTCTGGAAATGGTTTCTTTGCTGCAAGCTTGTGCAGGGGATGTTTATCAAAGAGGCGGAGACAGGTCCCACAATGGGACAGGCCTTGATTCTGTCTCTGGTCGCCTTTGACTGCTAGTGGTAGGTGCCATCAGGGCCTTGCTTGAGAAATGACCACGTGGCAGGCACCTCCGGCCACGCAGGGTATCGATCGGCTGGGTCCCACCTCCCTGGAGCGAGGGAAGAGAAGTGAGAAAGTGGGGGGGGGGCTGTGGTACTGGGGGCTGCAGTTGCCCCCGTGGTGACAGCATACCTGACAGTCCTTATGGCGTCTCCCCTCCCATCGCCATTCCGCGCCCCCGCAGAGACCAGCCAGATCCGCGTGCACAGTGACCTTTCAGAAGGACGCCCACCTCTTCGGATTCGTTTTCTTCAGCAAAGTGGTGTGGCTGTGATTCATTTTTCTACCATTGACACATACAGCCTGAAAGCAATTAATCTGGGGCAGAGCACCTGAGAATCCCATTCATAAATCATCCTTTTTCGGGGCCCCCCAGCGCTGGGGTGTGAGGGGACATTTGCACGCCTGAATCCTGCAGGCCAAACTCACAGAGAGGAGTGTGGGCCCAAGCTTCTGACGTCGCATGTGGGACTGAACAGCTGTGATCAATATATTGCCATAAGCATGGAGGGGGCATTTTTATGGCATGTACATAAGAGTTTATAATGTGGAAGAGACAGACTATGCCACCGACCAGGGCATAAAAGCCATCTTCGGAGTAAGAACACGAAGGCGCTTTAGCAAAAGTTCTATCTGTGGCTGTTTAGCCTGCAGAGAAAGGTCTGTTGAGAATAAGGCCGGCTGAAATGAGTCAGAACTTGTGAGCGTGCGTGTTGGTGGGGGGAGAGGGGCTTTCCTGGCGAGCTGGCTGAGGCACAGCTGAGTGGTGAAGGGCTAGGCCAAGTCACTCAATCTCCATAAGCCTCAGTCTGTTAACCACAGTGATAGCACCTAGCCTCATAGGCTGTTGGAAGGAGCCAATGGACTAATGCCTGTAAAATGTACAGCCAGTCCCCGGGGTTTCCTGATGGCACCATAAGTGTTAGCAGGAGGAAGAAGATGCCCTCGGTGGTGGTGATATTGATGGCCATATTCACTGGGTGTCTGGAATGTACCAAATTACAAAGGAAGTCATATGCCTGCATCTGACTCAAACCCCCGCCAGGTAAGAAGCCGGTTCAACCACTTCAAAGCGTGCTTGCTGGTGAAGAGCCAGGCAGGGCAACCACGGAACGTGGCCGTGGGATGACTGTTTGAACTCCAGATTCGGTCTGGACCTCTGCCCTCGAGCCCCGTCCCTTCACTGCCCTGACTTCCTCACGCTGTTTGTTGGCTTCCACATGACGGCCAGCAAACCCTGGTGAAGGAGAATGTGATGCCAAAATCGTTACTCAACACTCTTGTTTGCTTGGTGTTGGCCTTTGGAGGGTCTGGGCCTTCGTTCCGTTGTGTTCATCGAGCGTTGCCAATTCATGGTGAATATGGCAAGCGGGAGACCCCAAGCAGCCAGAGACTCCGTGTGGAGGGAAAGGTGCCAATTCGGCAACTAGGACTCTGTGTACCCTTTTTGGTCAATTAAAACCTTGTGTTTAACTCAGATCATCCCTTCCTGGGGCCATCTGAGTTCGTAATAATCTCAATAGCTACATGCGCTGAGCCAGGCATTCACTGAAATGCTTTACAAGTGCAAATCTCAGTTATAGGCTTCACAGCGGACTTACAAAGAAGGCCCTTTTATATGGCCGTGCTCTTGGCTGCAAGCAACCAAGGCCAACTTGCTATTCCAGAAGGACGGAGTTTATGGGAAGGGGACTGGGGCTTCCAGAGTGGTTGGGAGGCTGGAACGCGGGGTTATGGAAAGGGGCCGGGACCCAGGGAGCCCCAGAGGGTCAGGCAGCAGGGGAGGGCTATTCCGTGTGCCAACTCTGCTGACCAATCAACATAACTTCCAGCCCCCTCCGTGCCCCAGAGTCACTGAATCTGACCTGCTTACACCAAGACCTGCCATGCGAGCTGCCCAGCTGGCTCAGTCAGGAGAGTATGCGACTCTCGATCTTGGGGTCATGAGTTCTGGCCCCACACTGGGCACAGAGTTTACTTAAAAAAAGCCCCAAACCTTCCATTTGGCTGGGTCAGGGCAGGAACAAAAGATCTTATCTTTTAAGCAAGAGTAAGGCCAGGTAAGCTCCATCTTCCACCAATATGACACACCACTGGGGGATCCCCAGAAGGAGTTTGGGATGTTGGGTGGGGGCTGGATTGTGCATAGCCCAAGGTGGCAAGGAGCCACCACAGAAGCCTTAATGGTCCCATGGTACAGATGTATAGACTGAGGCTCCAAGGGGTGGGCCAGTTGCCCAGTTTATACAGACATCAGTTGGCAGAGCTGGGATTTGCACTCAGAATTCTCATACTCCAGACGCTAAGCTTCTAACCACCCCGTGGCTCTGCCCTTCCTGAGGGACTTCCTTTCATCGGTTGGGATGAGCTCAGTGCTGACTGTTAGCACGATACTCTACTCAGACTGATCTAATGGTAAGGAAATTTGTTAGGTCCCCATTGGGGAAAGTGAGCATACTCTCTAGAAGACATAAAAAAACTCTCTAGAAGCTTCTGGCCAACCTCTCCTGGAATCTAATTGACCAGAAGTGGGTCACGTGATCATTATTAAACCACATGCTTCGGTGTGATTAACCTCAGAGCTGTCCCTAGAGGGAGAGTCAAACCCCAAACTCCATGATGGCCTTTCCAAGATGACAGAGAGGGGATACAGATATTAGGGAGTTGACCATGGTCCACTAAAGGGAATTATAATGCACTTAAATATCCAGAAATATGTATACGTTTAACTGACCTTTTATGTATAACAAGGACCCAGGCTAGTGAATATGTTTCCCATACTGATAACCTATGATCCAGTTTATCTCTTTATCCATTTAGTAAGTGCTTTTACTACATAGCAGCTGTATAAAAAGAATGAAGATACATTATTTGTTTGTTGGTCTTACCAAACTGGACTTTAGAATCTGACCAATCTATGGCAGAAACACATCTCTTACAGACATTCTGCCCTGGAGCTTTGCTAACCCACCTCCCATTACCTTTACAGGTTCATTTCATCTTTCAAGGTTGTTTTAAAAGCATAGCTTGCTCCCTAATAGAGTTAGCGGTACCATCCATGGGTGACTCTTGGTTTGGGGTAAGGGTGAGGGGAGGGCAGAGAAGAGAATTCACCAAAAGCATGACATTTCCCAAAGGGAGAGACTTCTCAGAGCAGCCTTGTACCATTAGCCAGGATGCTATGGGTTGTGAGCAACAGAAACTCAAGCTGCCCCTGTATAAACGAAGAAGGGGTACCAACTAGATCCTGGAGTATTTCAGAAAAGATGCAACAGGACTTCGGGAACCAATGAAATGAGGGGCTCACATGACCTCAGAACATTCCATTTCTCAGTTCTGCTTCTCAGAGTATGTGCTCCATCATATCTACTTGCTGACTGGCTTCTTCCACTTCTGAGACACTTCTGGAGAGAAATGGGGCTCCCTAGAACCGTGCATGCCTCGCTCCAAGATATCGGATGCGCTTTTTCAGTTTTCATTTCAAGGAACCCCGAAAGGCCTCTCATTGGTTCGGTGTGGCTCAGGTGCCACGCCCCAGCCAGTCACCTGGGGTCAGGAGTCACGTTGTACTTACAGAGTGACTCCCTATGGGGAGGGGGTCAGTTCGCAGAAGGGAAGTCCTGGGAGTATGGTCCCATGGATTCCATCATAAGCATCTAGTGCTGTTGAGGGGAGGGTGGCAGGAGAGAGGGAAGAGAATTTCCCTTGTGAGTCTGGGGACTTGGCTGTGCCGGGAGTTTTCCAAGGAGACTCAAAGTCTCTGTGATTTCATCTCTTCCTCTTGAGGACTCTCTGGAAGCTGCTGGATCTTTCAGGAAATGGTGGTTAAACAGAGCTGGACACATGGATACAGCAGAGTCCCTGCCCTCAAGAGGACTACAGACTGGCCGGGGAGACAGGTGCACACACAGCCTCGAAGCCTTCCCGGGGACTCCTGAGGACTAAACCTGGCACGTTCACCATACATCATGGCAGTTTCCTACATGTGGGCGTCTGCAGAATCTCTGCCGTGCTCCGGACCTGGCACTGCATGGTGGTAGCAGGTGAGTGAGGGAAAGAACCCCTCCTCCATTCCAGGCAGAATCGGAGAATGCCAAAGAGAGCGGAGCCAGCAGGCTGGGGAAGGCACCGCCCATGTGGCCTGCGCCACCGAGCTGTGCCTCAAGGGGCCAGGAGATGGGAAGAAAGTTAGATGAGAGGAGGAAGAGTGGGAGGTCAGCTCCCTCTGAATGGCTTTGCAGGCTTCTCGGGCCTTCTGTCCCTGGCCTGGGCTCTGACAACCCAGCGTACTCCCTGGAACACCATCTAAGTCATAGCGATTGAACCTGACTTGTCCCTAAAATTCAGCACTGCCTGCTGTCCTTCCAGGCGCTCTGTGGATTTCCAACTAGACAGTCTTACTCATCTTCGCGGTGACTACCGGTCTACCGTACTTGGTCAAAGTAGGCTGAACCGACCAAGACTGTGCAGTTTCCAGAGGCTGCAGCCTTTCTGTTGAGCTTCCACAGAGAAGCCCTCACGTTCCCCACCAGGCTGGTCCGTCCCTGAGTGGGGATTAGACACGCTTTTGTAACTGACGTCGGAACTGGCCAGGAGCGAGAAGTAGAGACTTACCCTGATTTCCCATGGAGATCTGGAACCAGTGCAGCTAATAGGAGAAGGGACAAATGACAGAGGAACCACTCAACAGGCCAGGCGAGTGTGTTTACGTCTTACGGACCGAATGCTGGTTGACCCTGTGCAGGATAGCAGCACTGCGGAGATGGTCCCAGCACAGGAAAACGGGGTCTCCACACCCAGAGTGCTCCTGGGCACGGAAGCCAGGGAGACAAGGGGCAGCATGATCCCAGGCTCTGTGCCCAAGCGCGACACAGTATTTTCGAAGGTTTGGTCGGATGAATCAAGGCCAAGGTGAGGCTACGAATAAACCCTATTCTTTTTTTTTTTTTTTAAAGATTTTATTTATTTATTTGAGAGAGAGAGAATGAGAGACAGAGAGCATGAGAGGGAGGAGGGTCAGAGGGAGAAGCAGACTCCCTGCCGAGCAGGGAGCCCGATGCGGGACTCGATCCCGGGACTCCAGGATCATGACCTGAGCTGAAGGCAGTCGCTTAACCAACTGAGCCACCCAGGCGCCCTAATAAACCCTATTCTTGATTCCAGATAGATTTTCCTTCATTTATTTTGTTTTTCATTCAGGTATTTGCTGGTTTATTTCTTTTTGGGGGATGTCACAAGATTTCCAGCAGAGTTGATTTGAACCTTGAAGGATGATGATTTCTCTTCTAAAGAAAGGTCCTAAATTTCTAAGTTAAGGGTTTTCCAACTTCTTAAAATATGACCCACTCTTTTTTTTTTTTTTTTTCATATCAGGATCTAGTACCCATGAGCATACATATCCCTGAAACAAGTTTCAAAAAACAAAACTTTCCCATAATATAGATGGTACATTCTTAACACAGTGTTTCTCTGAGCGTGGTCCTGAACCAGCAACATCAGCCTCACTTGGGAACTAGTTGGAGATGCAGACTCTCAGGCCCCACCCCAGATATGCTCTATCAGAAGTTCTTGGGGGCAACTGGGTCGCTCAGTGGGTTAAGCATCTGATTCTTGATTTGGCTCAGGTCATGATCTCAGGGTTGTGGGATCGAGCCCCATGTCGAGCTCCTCACTGGGCATGGAGCCTGCTTAAGATTCTCTCTCTCCCTCTGTCTCTCCATCTCCATCTCCTCTCTCTTTCTCTTAAAAAAAAAAAAGTCCTTGGAGTTTTACCAAGACTTCCAAGTAATTCTGATACTTTCTAAAGTTTGAGAACCATTGCATGCTTTATACTATGCTATTCTAATCTATTAATTAAAAAAACCCTTATTTTTAAGCCACAAGTTTGGCAGTAGCTTAAAGGCTACCTAAAAAAAGCAAAACAAAACAAACAAAGAAAAGCCCCCCCAAATCTCTGGGGCTCTGCATGGGCTCCCATCTGCTTCCGTTTCCAAACTCATCTCATACCATCTGCCCTTGACCACCTTGCTCTAGCCAGCTCCAACCAGCCCACCTCCTTTTCGGTTCTCAAACAGCCCTTTCTAGAAGCTCCTGAACCTCCACCATGTTGCACCCTTGCCAGAAGCCTCTCCCCTCAATTCTTGCAGGGCTGGCTCAGGCCCCATAAGGAGCCTGGGCTTCAGATGCTCTTCCTCAAAGAGACTGCCCTCTCTAAATTGGTCTCAGGGGGTCTGTTTCCTTTTTGTCAGAGCCCTTAGCACAATGGACACTTGTCTGCCCCCGGTTGAATCTAAGTCACGTAGAACCGTACCAGGCATATAGCAGGTCTTTTGTAAATATTTGTTGGAGGACAGAATGAATTAATGGAATACCTTTCAACCAGACATACCTGGGAACACATCATCACCTGGGGAGCATCTTCAATCCACAAAACTCTGCTTCCCTCTCCAGTGTGGCCCTTTTGGGGATGATATTGAGAAACCCTTCTCCTGATTCCTGGCCTCTCCAGCCCACCAGCACTCTGCAGGTGCAATATTTTAATCAGGGAAATGTAGAGGGAGTAACACCAGACTTAAAATTAGGGCACAAGGGTTAAAGACAGAGTTTAAGGCGGCCTGGCCTGGCCATTTGACCTTGGGCAAGGCGCCGAGTACCATTAGGCTCAGTGCGATTGGGGTCATAAAACCTGCTTACAGAGTTGCCAAGAGCGAAATAGGATAGATCTTATGAACAGACCACATATTAGGAAGGACTCGCAAGCTTAACACCTAAGCTGTTGACCCATAGAGACACAAGCCCCGCAAGGAAGTCTCCAGAGCCTGGGCGTGCACACCTGGGCGCATACAAACATGAAAACACTACGTGTCCTCAGAAAGGAGTCCCTGAGCCTCGGGGTCTAAAAGAAGGCTTTGTGGATTTGCATAAGGATTTGCATATCCTTTGCAAGTCATTCCAGGCAGATGGGAATGCATCAGGACCCGGAATACCCTTGCACTCCCTCCTGCCCCCATCCCTGGCCTCTCCACCTTCCCGTGTCCTCCCTGCTGGAGCCCAGCCTGGAAAAATGGTGGGTGGGGCTTCCCCTGGGGGCTCCCACTGCCATCCCCTCCTTCCAGAAACCTGTATGGGGGCGACTCCAGGCTTCAGGAGCACTCCCATGCCACGCCGCCTGATGGATGGCAGCCCTTAAGCGTGACTGAGCTTTCACAGTCGAAACCATTAAAGGTTATTCTCCTTTTAATTCTTTGTGGTTGTTCTCACTCCTTCCTTAGGGAAACCTCTGATTTTCACTTGCGAGACGCTTGACTGCGCTTGTCATACTCTAAAAGGTGATTTCGGTTCTCCGATGCCAGGGAACCTTTTCTGCTAATCAAAACACAGCTGCAGAGGCCCGTGTGATCTGCTAATGGGCGCCCCAACTCTGGGGTATGTCTATCCGTACCTGGGAAAATAGATATAATTAGGATAACGGATATCATATGTATATGCAAATGCAGCACGTAGAAATGACGAGCAGTGAGACAGGGCTTGAGTTTGCCAAATCCCATCAGACCAGCTGCGCCACTTAACCAGAGCGGCGCCTGCAGAACCACGCCCTCACCAGAACCAGCGCTGGTGCCTCCCTGAATCCCCCCATTCTCCCCTATACTCCAGCCCTCCTGCAACTTATGTGTCTTTTTAATAGAAAAAGAGATCCCCATAGTTTTATTAAAAGGCTCTTTTTAAAAAAAGATTTACTTATTTATTTATTTGAGAGAGAGCGTGGAGGGGAGGGGCAGAGGAAGTGGGAGAGAGAGAATCCTGAGCAGACTCCCTACTGAGCCCAAGCCCCCCTGCCCCGTGTCTCGGGGCTCCAGGCGGGGCTTGACCTCACGACTTGCAGATCATACCCTGAGCCGAATGGAATCCAGAGTGGCTGCGTAACTGACTGAGCCGCCCAGGTGCCCCTTAAAAGGCTCTTTGAGTAGTCCCCGATCTTTTTTTTTTTTTTTTAAAGATTTTATTTATTTATTTGACAGAGAAAGACACAGCGAGAGAGGGAACACAAATGGGGAGTGGGAGAGGGAGAAGCAGACTCCCTGCCGAGTAGGGAGCCCGATGCGGGACTCCAGGATCATGACCTGAGCTGAAGGCAGTCGCTTAACCAACTGAGCCACCCAGGCGCCCAGTCCCCGATCTTTTGAGGCCTCAGGGATCGCAGCATCCGAGAGAAAGTGAGAAAAAGAGGGACAAGAAGAGAGAGTCTCTCCGGTGTTTGGCCTTTAATAAGACATCCGTCCCCAGAGTGGTAGCATAATATATTGGCCAAAGAAGCACATCATGACTAAAACCAAGTTGCCTTTTTCAAAAAGGCCCACTTCGTTAGAAGAGCCTGGAAGTCCTGTGACTGACCTCTGGGTTCATCTCCCGAAAAAGGACAAAATAACAGCACCCACCTCAAAGGGCCCAGCAAGCCGTAAGCGATGGATAATGTTCCCCTTGATGGCGGGCTCGCGGGAGGATGAAGGCAGTGTCCTCTCTCCACTGTATCATTCCATCTGCGTGCTCTTGAGTAGATCACTTCACCTCTCTCTGCCTCAGTTCCTTCATCTGTAAAATGGGCTAATTGCTGACTTCCCTGGGCGGCAGGGAGGGTCCCAGAGACAGTGGATGGATGACACGGTGTAGTAGAACAGAAAACAGCAGAAAGCTAGCTATGTATGTGGAGTAAGAATGTTTGCTGAGAGCCCCGAGCCTGTTGTGATGGGGTGAGTCTCACTGGTGAAGCTCTGGGTCTGAGAGGGGTTGAAGAGGTCCATCCAGCCTGCCCAAAGCGCTACAGAGTGGTACAGGCACTCAGTGAGGGCAGGTCCAACTTCTCACAAACCGTGAGGGTCTGCCTGTGGACCTCTGTCACTTCTGTATGCTCTGTGCCTAACACAGTGCCCGATTCATCGTTGATGCTCAAGAAATATTTATTCCTTGCTGAATTTTACATCATACACTTAATTCACTGCCCCACGGACGGAGCGAGAAAGCGGCCAGAGTCTTGGCCCCTCTACCAAAGGCAAGGACAACACTTGCAGGGTGCACGCGGACTCTGGGGTCAGAACCACACTCAGAGCTCGGTTCTGCCGCATGCCAGCAGTGACTTTGTTTGAACTTGAGTTTAGGAAAACGTTGAACTTCACTTTGCCTCATCTGTAAAATGGGGATAAACAGATTCCTTCACCTTGTACATGTCGGCGCCTGACATGTGCCTAAAAGGAAGGGTATCGGGACTGAAGTCAATCCCTTTCCTCCCGCCCCTTTACCCTCCTTCCCCCTCTCACCACACAGATCCCAGGAGATCTCACACCCAGTCCAGTCCCAAGCCCCAGAAGTGAATCCGGTGCTCTCACCATGGCATTGATGTTTCTTATTCCTTTGAAGGCATCAATATTTGTTCAATAGTGTAAGTCTTAAATAAGCGTCTAAACGACATATTACAGATGATGAAAGTCATTTCCGCACAGAAGATTATCTCACATGATCATGTTTCCATCGTTATCTGGGGCCTCTGTAGTTGGCAAATCTCCACAGCTACTTAAATGATAACATTAGTCCTAATACTGTGTAAAATGACTAGTTCCTCGGGGTAGGTTTATTTTTAATAGTGTATATCAGCAGCAAATAGCCTGGAAGACCCCAGAGGAAAAAGCACAGCTCCAGCTCTTGCTGAAGCGATGATATGGCTATATTTAATATCTATATTAAAAACCTTTTAGGCGCCATGGTGATATTGAACTGGTTGGGTAGGCATTTGCACGCAAAATCCTTGGCTGTTTATAGGGCGCGATGCAGTGTGCATTCCAGAAACCGTATGAGCTTGTTCAAAGTCAAATTTGGGCTTCAAAAATCTTTGACAGACATTTGACCCCAGTAGTAAAATACCCTGAAACACAAGCTGGGAGAATAAAATCGCTTCCTTTTTTTTTTCTTTTGTAAGTCTGTTGATAAGTTTGCTGCACTATTAAAATGTTTAATCACTTGCCTCCGGCAAGAGCAACCTTCCATCTGAAGTTGCAATTGCCCAGAACATAACTTGCTGTACACCCGAAAGATGGCCAGGGGATCCTTAGAGGGACAATAAACCACAATTTGAAATCAGGCATATAGTCACAGATGAATGGGTTGAAAACAAGAACTATTTTGGAGTTGATGTCAGGGGACACAATATAAAATTGGCACCAATTTCCTCTCCCAGATGCACAGGGTTAAGTGAGAGCGTGGCCATAGGTCTGTCCTAAACTGTCCGCAGCCTAATGGCCCTGGGACAGCTGCTGGAAGGGGTGCCAGGGAGCAGAGAAGGGGCAGCAGGGGACGGGGCTGCTTGCTAGGGACATATACCTTCTAAGATGGGGCATTCCTCTCTGCTTCAGGCTGTGGTCAGAGAAGCCCAGCTGGGAAGAGCAACAGACAGAGAGATGCCCGGTTTCAGCGGATTGTTACCCTCCACGTCCCTTCCCTCCGTTCTTTGGAGGGGTGGAGCTCACTCCCACCTTCCAGATTTAACCTAGGGCAAAATGAGCTCTGGGGCAGTGCCTCTGAGGCGGGGAAGGTGACTGAGGGGCCCAATACTGTGGACCTCACTCTTAAAGGAAGGGCTGTGGAGGCCCCCCAGGATGCCCACAAATAGTTAACTCCTTCTGGTAACTGGTCACCCAGGACAGTGCCTGGGAGGGCACCTAAAGATAATGAGACAACTGGGAATGCTCAGATCATCAGTCCCTAAAAACAGATGTGTAGGGGCGCCTGGCTGGCTCAGTCGGTTAAGCGTCTGCCTTTAGCTCAGGTCATGATCCCAGGGTCCTGGGATCGAGCCCCGCTTCGGGCTCCTTGCTCAGCGGGGAGCCAGCAACTCCTCTCCCCTCTGCCTCCCTCCCTCTCTCTCTCTGTCTTTCATGAATAAATAAATAAAATCTTTTTAAAAAATCCCTGGATGTAGGGGCGCCTGGGTGGCTCAGTCTTTAAGCGTCTGCCTTCAGCTCAGGTCATGATCCCAGGGTCCTGGGATCGAGCCCCGCATCGGGCTCCCTGCTCAGCGGGAAGCCTGCTTCTCCCTCTTCCACTTCTTCTGCTTGTGTTCCCTCTCTCGCTGTGTCTCTCTCTGCCAAATAAATAAATAAATTCTTAAAAAAAATTAAATTAAAAAAACCCTGGATGTATAAAGGTATAGGGAGTTCCCTATTGATCAATCTAAATCCTTGGCTATACAAATAGCTAAAATTCCTTTTAAAATTTTGATAGTTGGATCCCAACCTGGGTTATGAGGAATAACAGGTGTTTGGCAGAAAAGGGTACCATAGCTCAATATATTTGGGCAAAGTATATGTTGAGGGGTCACGAGGCATATCAGGGCTCTGATGTGTCCCCAAGTGAAAAGCCCATGAACAAAAGTGATGTCATTCTGCTTAACTGTTTCCCACCATGATTGGACTATGAATTCCTTTCTTCACAGAATGTTATTACCATCATTTTGTCTTTGCAAAACGCAGTTTGAGAATCACCTTGTGGTAGGCAGAGCTCAAATGCCCCCTGCGCCTTTCCAAGATTCTCCTCTTCAGATTATCCGATCAAACCCGAATGCAAGGACTGCTGGGAGGAGACGCTGCAGGTGGAGTTAAAGTCCCGAGTACACTGACCTTATGAGACTATCTGGGTGGGCCACACCCAGTCAGTTGAACCCTTGATTGAAATCATGAGAAGGGTTTGTGGAAGTCTCCTTGCTGGCTTTGAAGGCGAAGGGGCCACGTGAGAAGGAGTGTGGACAGTGGGGGAAGCAGAGAGCAAGGCCCGTTGCCAGCCTGCAGAGAGGTGGGACCCCAGAGAAGAGTCTAGCTGGCCTGACACCTTGATTCTGGCCTCGTGAGATCCTGCGTTGGGAAGCCAGGCGAGCCCGCCCGATTTCTGACCCACAGCACTGTGACGTAAGCGATGGCTCCTGGGAAAGCTACTAGATTTCGGTTACTTCATCATACAGGGATAAAAACCACTAACTGTTGATTCAGGCAAATCAGAGCAGAAATAATCGCAGGGCACTCGTCCTTACCCCATGATGTTTGTAAGGTATTCTACACATAGCCAAGCACTTCCCTGTAATCAGGGCTGGGCAGGAAAGGTGTCTCTGTGTTTACAGGCGAGGAACACGGAGGGCTTTGTTTGCCCAAGACTCTCAGCCGGTACATGGAGACAAGGCAGCTTGGATGGGGCTTTTCCTGTGATTTAGGGTGAGGAAGTTTCCTTTACTCTCTCTTTGCTTTCGAGTAGGAAAAACGTGAGCATCGCATTGCAAGAGGTGCTGCAAGGAGCTCGGAAAGGAGCGTGAAGACAATTCAGAGAAGGACACATCAAGCAAAGGATTGCACTCCTTCGTTAGAGAGGCCCTCTCTTTCATCTCTGGGTCTGACCAGAAAAGCTTGGTAGAGAAAGGCCTCACAGCTGTGAGCCAGGGACAATGTGTGGGGGCAGGGTGGGGAGGCCGCCGGAAGCGGACTGCTGGGAAGCTTTCTCTGGGTGACTAAGGGCAAAGACACCCAGGCCTATAATATCAAGAGGAACAGTGTCTGCAGGCTGACCTCCCAGATGGGTGGTTTGCAGAAGTGGGACTGGCCCCATAATTAATCTGCTTTCTTGGCCACAGCTAGCCTTCCCACCTGGGCAGCCACGCCCCTTAAAGGGGTCCCTCACTTAGCATCATGGAGCAGACAAGTCATCTGGGACCAGCCCCTGTGGGCACAAGTGAACACGGAGGTCCAGAAACGGGATGAGACTTTTACAAGGTCCCAGGTGCCCTGACTTTCCATTCCAGGATTCCCCAACACACACACACACACGCACACCATACTTAGCTATATAGTATCATGGCATTTCTTCATGTTGGTTACTCATCACTTCCTGATGAACCAGAGCTCCTTACCCAGCAAATTTAGTGTGTCTAGGTCTGTGTGTGTGTGTGTGTGTGTGTGTGTTGTGTTCAGCATGAGTCAGAACTCTGTGTTTACTATTGTCCTAATAATAATAAAGTCTAACACTGATGGAGTACAGACCCAGCGCTGGACACTGTCTTGAGAGTCTGCGGGTTAACTCACTTCTAAGAGCAAGCCCATGAGATCCTGGGGAAGCCATCCCGGTTCTTAACAAATGTTTCTGCCCAGAGGCAGGTCAAGGTTTTGCAGGGCCTGAAGCTGATACAATTTTGCAGGTACTTTGGAAGGAAAAAAAAAGTGACAAATATAAAATTAGGTACAGGGTCTTGCAAAAGGAGCCCAAGGAAGAGAGGAGCTCTGAAGCATTACAGTAAATCTGCCTCGGTTTCCCTCTTTCTCCTCGGCATGAGTGAGCATTGACTGTTCCTGCCCGCCCCCCCCGCGCCCCCCCCCCTCCCCGTGAAGTTAGCAAGACTTACACTGGGCAATGGAATGTGAGTAAACTTCATGTGCGTCACTTCCAAGAGGAAGTTTCAAGACTCTGTACGATTCCCCACTTTTCTCCCCCATCCTCGCATTCACCGTCTCTGCACTGATGGTGGAAGCATGTGCTAAGATGGAACATCCTCTGCCCAAGGACTCAGTCATTAAAATGATTAGAGCGTCTCCTCCTCTCACCCTGCCCTGTGTCAACCCGCAGTAGAAGCAGAGGGTTGAGTGAGAAATGAGCTTTTGTTATATAAATTGACCAAGATTTTGGAGATTAGTTTTTTGGCTTTTTGTTGTTGCTGTTTTTTTTTTTTTTGGCCACAGTAAACCTAGCAGAACCTGATACAGGTAGGGCATTATCATTGTTCCCACTTTCCAGATGACAAATCGAGGCACAGAGAGGTCTAGTAACTTGCTCAAGGTCACACAGCTAGTTAGTGGTAGACCTGGGATAAAGTGTCCTAGTTTCCCAGTGTTATCAGGGAAGGGGGGGGGGGCTTTCTTAACTAAAGATACTTGTCCCTTCTGGAGGCTGCTACTCAGCTCCAGCTGATGGCTATAAAAGAGGAATGTGGGTCTATTGTTGCCAGATCTTCTGCTTTTTTGAAAGAGAGGCCATAAATCCAGAGTTTCAATGCGAAATCCTGAATATTATAGATAAGAAACTCATTGAAGTCATTTTCTTTCTTTCTTTTGACCCCTGTGAGGTCAAGACGTCAGGAAGCTTGATTTGGTTCACCAGTTTGAGATCCTACAACATCCAACCTCTCATTAAGAAACAAACAAACAAAAGCAACTGGAGATTCAGGCTGGGAGCAAGTATGTGCTCAGTGATGGGGCTGTGACATGTGGCAGTCTGAGAAGGCTTCAAGGAGGCGGTAGCACTTGGCATGAAGGATTGCAGGCAGATGTCCAGTGCCTCGAGAGGAGAGGTCTCATGCAGCAGGATGACTGGGGTTGGAGGTGCTCCTGGGCGTAGAGAGTAACATACGTTTGCAAGCATTCAATCGCACAGAACGTGTTTTGTCAAAGTCAATCAAATTTTTGTAGGAGGCTGTCATCCTCACATGTAAATACTCCTCAAGGAAACACTAATTGTTCCATATGATGCATATCTGGAAGCTTGGTTGGCACTGTGAACATGTGGGGTGAAGCAGAATGTGGCAGGTTGTCACTCAGCCAAAGGGACAAGGGGCTAGCACGGAGCAAGTCTTCCCAGCAACTGGAGATTGGCTTGGACCCCAAGGAAGCTGCTCCCTGATGAGGCCAAGGTATTTATATCCAACTTGTCTCTTCTTCAGCTGCTTGTCTGCAGGGCTCAGCTTATTCCTGGGGAGTGGGACAATGAAGAGTTAAGAAGGTTATGTCCATGTAACTCTTTTTTTTTTTTTTAAAGATTTTATTTATTTATTCATGAGAGATAGAGAGGCAGAGGCAGAGGGAGAAGCAGACTCCCCACGGAGCAGGGAGCCCGATGCGGGACTCGATCCCAGGACCCTGGGATCATGACCTGAGCCGAAGGCAGACGCTTAACCGACTGAGCCACCCAGGCGTCCCTGTCCGTGTAACTCTTAACACTAAGGGAAGTCATGGTCAGATGAGACTCGTGTGCGACCAATAGCATCTGACCTCTTGTATTAACCCAGAGGTTCCCAAAGCATAGAAGGAAACACAAAATGCCATAAGAATAAATGGGCTCAGGGCACCTGGCTGGCTCAGTCAGCAGACCATGCCACTCTTCATCTCTGGGTCATGAATTTGAGCCCCACGTTGGGTGTAGAGATTACTTAAAAAATTAAAAAAAAAAAAAAGAATAAATGGGCCATCTGTGGAAATAGAACCTTGTAAGCAAAGACAGTTGGAAAATTGAATTGCACAATGAAGCAAAAGCCTTTGCTGCAGGACTTCTCAGAACCTTTAATGTCCCACAAGCACTGGGCATCTCCGAGCCCAACATGGCACCCTGCTTTGCCATGGAATTTTGTTTTTCAGAACTTCTTGGAAAAGAATGTCACAGAGAACCTGCTTTGAGACACACTGTCTAATTTTCTATTTGTGGCTTCTCTCCTCACCTCTCAATATCCTTGCCTCTTTCTTTCCAGGCTTCTTTAAGAATTGCAGTTTTTCTCTTTCCAGGAAATGGGTCATTTCTGCTTATCCACTAGTTTAAAGGATTAGGGGGACCAGTGGAGATTGGGGGGAGGTCACCGCCTATCTGTCACTGTAACCGCCCGTCCTTGGGCTCTCTGGGGTGGCACTGGTATCTTTCCCTGTTCTCCCCTTGGGAGTGACTTTCCCAGATGGCATTTGCAGCCCAGGGGAGGCACTTCAAGGCACTTGGGAGGTAGTGACATTTAAAGGAAACACTCCCTCCGCCTGGGGACATGTACTGGAGGAGGAAAAGGAAGAGGAGGAGGGAGAGGAGCCCCTGCGTGGTTGACCAAAAGGGGCCCCTTTTATGGCCTTCCTGTTTATGGCTGAGAAGTAAACAGCTTGGGAGGCAGGTTGTCTAGGACGGCAGCTGGGGCACTGGCTCAAGCTGGCTGGGGACCTTCTCTCTCTGGGTGGCAAGGGGCGGGGAATCTGCCAGTCACGCTAGTCCCAGGGGGCATTTTCCCTTCACCTCACACCATCTGCTTCACCCACATTATTGGCCCTACTGCTTTTGAGGGACAGCTGGGGGTCTGTGTGCACGGGCTCGGGGTGCAGATCCCAGTTGCGCCCCTCGGTGGCTGTGTGACTTCGGGCAAGCGCTGAACCTCTCTGGGCGAGGGTCCTGGGTAGTGATGAGTAGGAGGGACTTGGGAGGATGTGGACACTGTGCCTGAGAGCAGCACCTGCGACTTGCCCCGCATGTGATAAGTGTCAATACACATTTACTGCTATGATTCTTATTTCAAGGTCTCCCCTTGACTAAGCCTCCAGGGCCTCGGCGGGGGTGGGGGTGGGGGAGGGGGCCAGGCCCACCTCTGAGGGATCCCCGCCCCCGCTCCCGGCCTCGGTCGATGCAGGAGCTCTCTCTCACTCTCTCCGGATTGGAACCCGGAGCACTTAGCCTCCTGAGAAACGCAGGCTGTGATGGACGAGAAGGTGCCCCGGCCGGGATGAAGAGCACGACGCCAGGGGCGGCAAACGCAAGAGAATCAATAAATTATAATTATCAGGAATGGTGTCTGTGGGAGGTGGGGAGTCCCGGGGGCAGAGAGAGACAGAGGGGGGGCGGGAGGATGCCAGAGAGAAGGGACAGTGACAGCAGGACGCACGAGCGCACTCTGACGGATGCAGACGTGCGCATGGGAGCAAGCGGACGCTGGCACAGGGAGCTGGAAGCGTCTGGCAGGCTCTTGGGCCCTCCGATCCTTGCGGGCGGGCCTGCTTCGTGGGCAGCACGGAAGCGGCCAAGAGTGGAAGCTCCTGGCCTGTTCTGTGCCCTGCTGACATCCGAGTCACCGTGTGCTTCTTTAAATTCCCCAAGCCCTCACCCGCCCACACCAGTGCTTTGAATTCCTAATAAGAATCTAAGAGCCTAGGGCGCCTGGGTGGCTCAGTCGGTTAAGCGACTGCCTTCGGCTCAGGTCATGATCCTGGAGTCCCGGGATCGAGTCCCCCGTCGGGCTCCCTGCTCGGCAGGGAGTCTGCTTCTCCCTCTGACCCTCCTCCCTCTCATGCTCTCTGTCTCTCATTCTCTCTGTCTCAAATAAATAAATAAAATCTTTAAAAAAAAAAAAAAAAAAGGGCGCCTGGGTGGCTCAGTCGGTTAAGCGACTGCCTTCGGCTCAGGTCATGATCCTGGAGTCCCTGGATCGAGTCCCGCATCGGGCTCCCTGCTCAGTGGGAAGCCTGCTTCTCCCTCTCCCTCTTCTTGTGCTCTGTCAAATAAAGAAAGTATTTTTTAAAAAAGAAAGAAAGAAAATCTTCTCATTTAGAATCTTTTTATTTTTCTTGAAATAATTCAAATTGGGTTTCTGTCACACTCCAACCACAGGGTCCTGAACTACAAGTCTACAATTTTATGGTTGGAATTCAAGCTAAAGCTCCAAATCTTCTTGGGAGATGTGATCCAGAGGTCCAAATTCTTACTAAAGTATAAATGACTAAGATCCTTTCTTGAGAGAAGGCTGTGATTATGGGCTTATTTGAAAATACACAGGGCTTTATAAGGTTAAAAGTAGAGACAGTCAATGGGCGCCTGGGTGGCTCAGTTGGTTAAGCGACTGCCTTCGGCTCAGGTCATGATCCTGGAGTCCCGGGATCGAGTCCCGCATCGAGTCCCGCATTGGGCTCCCTGCTCAGCGGGGAGTCTGCTTCTCCCTCTGACCCTCCCCCCTCTCATGTGCTCTCTCTCATTCTCTCTCTCTCAAATAAATAAATGAAATCTTAAAAAAAAAAAAAAAAGAATCTAAGAGCCTAAATATAGTATCCGTAAAGATACCCTATTAACTCTTGGATGCGAGGATGGGATTTTCTAATGCCCACTTAGGGGCCTGATCTAGTTAGTTGGGCTGAGAGAATAAAACAAGGTGGGTGGTGATGTATTGAGTCAGAAATGCTACCTCGATGTCACCAGGGTCTTCATCGTCACTGAATTTAATGCTCCTTTCCCCACCCCTCCCCATGGCGGTTTCTGATGCAGCCCATCTGGAATCTCTGGGTGAAGGTGTCACGGGAAGTTGAAGGCCAGCCTCGAGGACCCCGTGGGCCATTTGCGAGCTCCACTCTGTTGTCGCTCACCTTATACCTTTGCAAAGCCCGCCTCAAAAGTTGCCTTTTCTCTGATTCCCAATACCTGCCATTTTGAGGTCTCCTCCCCAGAAGGGATGACTAAGTCTGTGTGTATTTTCTTGGCCTTGCATCCCCGCCACCCCCAGCCCCCCATTTGATCTGGTAACCTTTTTAAGCAAACAACTGGCATTGACTGAGTTCATTTGAGACTGACGTGTCTCCTGACTGTGTTAGAGACCCTCTTAGGAGGGAGCCTTCTGTGACCCTCAAGTAGGTTGAGTCCCTCCCCCCACTCTGCCTATTCTTAAGGATCTTTTTTTTTTAAATTTTATTTATTTATTTGACAGAGAGAGACACAGCGAGAGAGGGAACACAAGCAGGGGGAGTGGGAGAGGGAGAAGCAGGCTTCCCACCGAGCAGGGAGCCCGATGCGGGGCTCCATCCCAGGACCCCGGGATCATGACCTGAGCCGAAAGCAGATGCTTAACGACTGAGCCACCCAGGTGCCCCAAGGATCATATTTTTTTAAAAAGATCTTATTTATTTGAGAGAGAGAGATAGCTCACAAATGGGGGGAGTGGCAGAGGGAGAGGGACAAGCAGACTCCCCGCTGAGGGGCTCGACCCCAGGACCCTGGGATCATGACCTGAGCCACCCAGGTGCCCCAAGGATAATATTTTTGAAAGCAAACACACATGCAAACAAGCTTGTTTTCCTTGGGCTTTGTTGTGTGCCGGGCACTGGGCTAAGGATTCCACAAGCAGTATCTCAGTCAGCTGGCCTAATCTCAGTGGTCCCAGTAGGAACCACTTCTTCCCTCAGTTGTGGGTAGAGGTGTGGACGGACTCACTGCCGCCCTGTCTCAGAGCTTGCTGGTGGCCGAGCCTCCAGGATGTCCAGGCTGCTCATCAGAATTGCACTGTGAAGTACAAGGTCATCACCGCCTTTCCCAGGAAGGAGACCCTGACAGGTTAACTCCCAAGGCCTCAGGGCTCACCGTAAGTGACCAGACTAGGTTAGATCAGGCCCCCCAACTCCCCTGAGGAGACGTCGATTAGGAGGAGATGAAGACCACACAGTGAATCCCATCCTGCTTGGCGGGGGGGGGTCTCCAGGATCTATCTCACACATCCCCCTTTGCCTCCCGCCCACCACCTCGAAGGAGGTACCCCCACCCCCCACCCCACCACCTTCTCCGGCTCTAGCTGACACATTTTACAAGGAGGTCAGCCTCCTAGCCCTCAGCTAGGGAATCACGAGGCTGCCTAAGTTTCCCCGGGTGCCGAGGGCAGGAGCTCTGGGCCTGGTACTGGGCCAGCTTGGCTTTCTCCGCCTGGGCTTGCTCCCCGGGATTCTGTCTGTACTCTCTGGGCGGTACCATCCAGAAAGATCCCTGTGGTCTAGAAGCCGAAGGAAGAACTTTTTGTGCACCTGCTTTGCTGTGTCAGGGAGGGACCCCTCGGTAAGAAAATTGTTTGTGGGTTTGAGGTGGTTCGGTCTGCCCACAGAAGCCCCTAAAGTGTTCACCTTATGCAGGAGAGTGACAGGAAGAAAGGGGAGCCCAGTGCAGGAAAGGGGTTTGGATTTTTCCCTGATCACTGAGCATAGCGTTTGCCTCTTGGAAGGAGAATGTGATTTCTCTCTCTTTCTCTCTTTCTTTCTTGGTTATTTCAGGTTGATATGGTGACCTCCGATTGAGGGTGCAGCAGGGAGCTTCCTTTCTTATCTTTTTGTTTTGTTTCGTGTCTGTTTCAACTGTATAAAACTGTCCGAGAGTTTCATTTGGATACAATGAAGCCAGATATCAAAAACATAAATTACCTTCAAGACTCGGGAGTCTTAAGAATTTGTAGGATTCTTCCCCCTTTCTAACCTCAAGGCAAAATTTTCACTTAGTGACTTATTTTCCTATCTTGATAGGATATCACTAGAGAAAGGACTGTTAAAAAAGAAATGGTGTGTGTGTGTGTTTTCCACTTTAATTAAAAGGAAAATAAAACTTGGAATGATAGTCTGCTGAGAAGCAGGTTTCCAGCCTGGCCAACGCCGCCCTCCGGGGTTATTTACAAGTACCAGGGCTCTGGGTTTGTCTAGTTTCTTCAATTCCCAACCCAAATCATGTTCACTCTTAAATGGCATTCAGGAGTACAAATGTGAGACTTTACAGAAGGCTTAAATATGTGTAGGGATTGGAAGCAGCATTTCTTCAAATTTAAGGGAATTTTGGTTGTGTTAAGTGGAGTCCATTTTTCCCGTAAATTCAGTCTGCTGGTTTTTGTTTCACTTGGGGAAGAGAGCTAACTGGGAGCACCCCAAGCAGAGGAATTATTTTCATTAGATGTCTGCTTACTCGCTTGACAGGGAGGGAGACGTCTTAAAGCTCTAGAAGAATAAAAATGGCAGAAAAAAAACACAAGTAATTACTTCCTCCCCCCCCCCATCTTTGTCTGCCTCCCTTTGTCACTGCCGCCCTGTCACAGAGCTTGCTGGTGGCCGAGCCTCCAGGATGTCCAGGCTGCTCATCAGAATTGCACTGTGAAGTACAAGGTCATCACCGCCTTTCCCAGGAAGGAGACCCTGACAGGTTAACTCCCAAGGCCTCAGGGCTCACCGTAAGTGACCAGACTAGGTTAGATCAGGCCCCCCAACTCCCCTGAGGAGACGTCGATTAGGAGGAGATGAAGACCACACAGTGAATCCCATCTTGCTTGGGGGGGGGGGGAATCTTTCTTTCCTTCTTCCTTCCTTCCTTCCTTCCTTCCTTCCTTCCTTCCTTCCTTCCTTCCTTCCTTTCTTTCTTTCTTTCTTTCTTTCTCTCTTTCTTTCTTTCTTTCTTTCTATATAGCTCCCCATCAGGCATGGTAGACCTTGCCCCCTCCCTCCCCATGGCCCGCACAGAGCAAGGCCAGGTGCCTGCTGGCCTGGACTCCCACAGGTGAATGGGGGGTGCGGGTCAGGGAGGGAAGGAAGATTGGGGGAGCAGAGCAGTTTCCATAAACAGATTTGGGGTCTGAACTTCAGCCACCATGCCAAGGGAAAGATGGGCCTGGAGGACAAGCTGCTTCTTTCTTTTTCTGATACTGAGTTCAACATCCCAAAATCAGTGAAACCTCCTGCTCAGGATGCTTTATAAAATGGTTACATTAACTACCGTGACTGGTGCTGGTGAGTTTTTAAAAAGTAAAGTCTGTCCTTTTTTTTTTTTTTTTAATTAATTTGATGCTAGTCTTTCCTGGGGGCAGACAGGAAAGATACCAGAGGAACGATATCGTAGTTACTGCCGAAAGTGATTACAAACTGTGTGGTTTTCAGTTTGGGACTGCTTCTTTTCCATCCTTACAATATTTTATTCTCTTTTCCACACTCAAATGTGTGCATCAGAAAGATTTTGCCTTCTATTTTTTTTTTTTATTTTGCCTTCTATTTTTTTTTTTTTTTAATTTTGCCTGCTATTTTGTTCCTTTTTCTCCTCCCTGAAGATTCTGAATCTCTGCTCAAGTGCTCAGAAACATACATTTATGCACACATGGGGACATGGGCATGCACGTCTCCCTGGGTGACCCTGATTTCCTCTGTGGCTTCCCCCAAAGCCCCTGCTATGCTCTGTTCCCCTTGAAGTTGACATCCGGGTGGCCCTGATACAGGCTAAAGATTTCAAGCTCGGCCCAAGTTCCCAAAATGTCTCCATCCCCCACACACCCTGGGTTTCTGGCTGTTGTCTCTATTAGCATGGACCGAATGCCCTGCTTTGCGGGCTGATTTATGGTTGCATTAGGGAAAACTCCACTGAGGGTGTAAAATACAGTGTCCCACGCTTGGGCCTGATCTTACATGTTATCGGCAATTGCGAGTGCATTTTATAACCCTGGTGCCAAATCGAAATCAAGGTGATTTGCGCATCAATCTCCTGGATAAAATCAGGGCATGCTCTATTGCGGTTTGACCTTCGTGGTGCCTTTGGCTGGTCCGACTTGTCTAAGTCCCTTGGACAATTACCCAGGGACAGTTGGAAAATGCACAGATAATGGCCAGAGCTGGGATTACCAGCTGTATCAAAAGGCTTAACTGCTCACCCCAGAGACTCCTGAGCGACGGAGAAAAAGCCTTAGGAGGAGGCTCGCATGGTCTTTAAGAAAGGCAGGCTGCAGGCAGAGAGAGGGAGCATCTTGGAACCGCTTCTTCTTCTCGGGTGCACTTTGAGTAACCCTGAACTCTGTAGCAAATCTGGACAGAAAAACTCCACTCTCAGAAAAAGCCAGGCAGATAACTGGGCTCCAGAAACCCCATGCAGGCCCTCCTTGCCTGGCTGACGATCCCAAGAGCTCCACTGCCTGTGGGTCAGAGAAGGAATTAAGTTTCTAGAATGAATGGAAGGCAGGCATAGGAATGAAATTGGTGGCAGGCATTTTTTTTTTTTTTGTCTTGACACCCCCCAAAGTGGGCTCTCCTTGATGGTTTTCAAAGAACGTGGTCAGAGGCTTCTGAAAAATCTGTCTCCTTCGAGAAAGTTCGAATCTTAACCCCAAATTTTGACGGTGGCATTTTAAGATCCTTGCAGGGTTAAAGATATTTTGAACAGGATTCGTGGCAATTGTAGATTTTTAGAATCTGAAGGCTCTTTAGTGATGGTCAGAGGGTGTATTTAGGATAAATATTTTCAAGTCGGGGTTTTATGCCTATAATCTGAGTTTCTCAACTTATATTTAGCCCAAACTTCTTTTTAAAGTAATTTCTTCTCTTTTGAATCTGTACCCTTTCAGAGTCCAGGGGAGGAAGCTCAGCCGGCTCTTCAGATGGTAAAGCCTGTTTCACAAAGCCCTTTAAGATATGCTAATGTATATGGGCTGATTATTAAGATAAATACCTTGTGTTGGAAACTGGAGTTAATTATAATATATATAATTAGTCACTGGTCAGCCTAGAAGTTATAATTTATTGTTCCCTGATTTGCATTTATTATCAAAGATATTTAATTTAAAGGAATTACAAAAAATAGCCTGATTTGAGTGGTTATGGAAATGGTGGGCATTTAGGAAACTTCAAAACTCTCTTCCCCGCCCCCCAAACTTTTCTAAACCCATTATATTCAATTTCAGGAAATAACACACCAACATTAGGAGATGGCTCCCGCTTGTTGACTGAAAAAAATGGGAAAGCCATTTTTATAGAAGAAAGGATGCTGTTTTCTCTTCTAGACCCTCATTTTTGGAACACTCGGTAAGCTTGCATGATAAGAGGGTCCAAGTCCAAGTAGAATTATGGCGCTTGGGTGATAAGGACGTCTTTTGTGTCATGCTGGGGGGAGGAGAACAAGGTAAAATATTGGAGGCTTTTTCTTTCAGTTAATCATTTCTCCTGGACAGTGAAAAAGAGAACGGCAATTTGTTACAGATACAGCTTTTGTGTAAAAGGAGATTCTTGTGGCTTTTCGTATAAAGTCCGTTTCCATAAAGCCCTACCCGCCTTTCAAATGTATTGTTTCTGCATTCCTTATCCGGTTCCTGCTCTGTGACAACTCTGGGCCCCCTCAGTCACACAAGCCACTCTCTGGTGTCCCTTTGTCTCTGAATTAATGCGTGTGTTAGAGGGGCCCCTTGGCCCAGTGTGAGAAGGCCGCCCTCAGCCCTCTCGCTTCTAGGGATCCTTTTAAAAACAAATGCAGTGAAGAAAGAGAAATTAAGGAGTCGATCCCATTTACAATTGCACCCAAAACCATAAGATACCTAGGAATAAATCTAACCAAAGAGGCAAAGCATCTGTACTCAGAAAACTATAAAATACTCATGAAAGAAATTGAGGAAGACACAAAGAAATGGAAAAACGTTCCATGCTCATGGATTGGAAGAACAAATATTGTGAAGATGTCAATGCTGCTTAGAGCAATCTACACATTCAATGCAATCTCCATCAAAATACTATCCACTTTTTTCAAAGAAATGGAACAAATAATCCTAAAATTTGTATGGCACCAGAAAAGACCCCGCATAGCCAGAGGAATGTTGAAAAAGAAAAGCAAAGCCGGCGGCATCACAATTCCGGACTTCCAGCTCTATTACAAAGCTGTCATCATCAAGACAGCATGGTACTGGCACAAAAACAGACACATAGATCAATGGAACAGAATAGAGAGCCCAGAAATGGACCCTCAACTCTATGGTCAACTAATCTTCAACAAAGCAGGAAAGAATGTCCAATGGAAAAAAGTCTCTTCAACAAATGGTGTTGGGAAAATTGGACAGGCACATGCAGAAGAAAGAAACTGGACCACTTCCTTACACAACACACAAAAAGAGGCTCAAAATGGTTGAAAGACCTAAATGTGAGACAGGAGTCCATCAAAATCCTAAAGGAGAACACAGGCAGCAACCTCTTTGACCTCAGCCGCAGCAACTTCTTCCTAGAAACAATGCCAAAGGCAAGGGAAGCAAGGGCAAAAATGAACTATTAGGACTTCATCAAAATAAAAAGCTCTTGCACAGCAAAAGAAACAGTCAACAAAACCAAAAGACAGCTGACAGAATGGGAGATGTCATTTGCAAATGACATATCAGATAAAGGGCTAGTATCCAAAATCTATAAAGAACTTATCAAACTCAACACCCAAAGAACAAATGATCCAATCAAGAAATGGGCAGAAGACATGAACAGACATTTTTCCAAAGAAGACATCCAAATAGCCAACAGACACATGAAAAAGTGCTCAACATCGCTCAGCATCAGGGAAATCCAAATCAAAACCTCAATGAGATACCACCTCACACCAGTCAGAATAGTTAAAATTAACAAGTCAGGAAATGACAGATGTTGGCAGGGATGCGGAGAAAGGGGAACCCTCCTACACTGTTGGTGGGAATGCAAGCTGGTGTAGCCACTCTGGAAAACAGTATGGAGGTTCCTCAAAAAGTTGAAAATGGAGCTACCATTCGACCCAGCAATTGCTCTACTGGGTATTTACCCCAAAGATAAAAATGTAGGGATCCGAAGGGGTATGTGCACCCTGATGTTTATAGCAGCAATGTCCACAATAGCCAAACTATGGAAAGAGCCAAGATGTCCTTTGACAGATGAATGGATAAAGAAGATGTGGTATATATATACAATGGAATATTATGCAGCCATCAAAAGGAATGAAATCTTGCCATTTGCAACGACGTGGATAGAACTGGAGGGTATCATGCTGAGCAAAATAAGTCAATCAGAGAAAGACATATATCATATGACCTCACTGATATGAGGAATTCTTAATCTCAGGAAACAAACTGAGGGTTGCTGGAGTGGTGGGGGGGGTGGGAGGGATGGGTTGGCTGGGTGATAGACATTGGGGAGGGTATGTGCTATGGTGAGTGCTGTGAATTGTGCAAGATTGTTGAATCATAGACCTGTACCTCTGAAACAAAAACAACAAAAAAAGAAGATAGTAGGAAGGGAAAAATGAAGAGGGGGAAATCGGAGGGGGAGACGAACCATGAGAGACTATGGACTCTGAGAAACAAACTGAGGGTTCCAGAGGGGAGGGGAGTGGGGGGATGGGTTAGCCTGGTGATGGGTATTAAAGAGGGCATGTACCGCATGGAGCACTGGGTGTTATACACAAACAATGAATCATGGAACACTACACCAAAAACTAATGATGTAATGTATGGTGATTAACATAACATAATAAATAAAATAAAATAAAATAAAAATAAAAAATAAAATAAAATATTGAGTTTGTCTGCAATATGTCCTTAGGGGGAGGGACACTCCCTGGGACGTCAGATTTTTCCTTCCTGAGATGAAGGAGTCGTCCACCCTTGGGTGATGTCTGTAAGAATATACTGTCCAGTGTTCTGTGTCTTCTGATAGAGATCATCCTGGAGCCACTGGACATTCTTTTTGAACCTGTTGAATGCTGAGACCAGATGATACTCTCTCAACCCCCATGTCTTCAGAGGTCAGAAATGGGGGGTATCTGATTTTATGGCTTTCATAAGTAAGAGTGAAGCAGTCAGATTGGGTGGGACTTGAATGATTCTTCCTGGGGACAGAAATCCTGTTCTCTTATTGGAGGAGAGGCTAGAGGTGAGGATGGGGGAAACCTATCAGGCCCTCGTGGGTTCTCAGGGCAACTCCTTTTGGGCGGTGGTAAAAAACAGAGGCCAGAATAGCGTGAAACACCATGGAACACCTCCTGGTCATTTCTGCAAAGGGCCGCCTGGCTTCTCTACTGCCCAGGAAGCCCTGGTGTGGAAATGTGTAGCAGGGGTGGTGTGCATACAATCCAGGGGGTTGACTGCACAGAATTTGAAAATGAACACCAGGGACGCCTGGGTGGCCCAGTCGGTTGAGCAGCTGACTCTTGGTTTCAGCTGGGGTCGTGATCTCAGGGTCATGGGTTCGAGCCCACCACGGGCTTGGTGCTCAGCAAGGAGTCTTCTTGTCCCTCTGCCTCTACCGCTGCCCCTCCCCCAGCTCACATGATGCGTGCACATGGTCTTTTTCTCTCTCTCTCAAATAATCTTAAAAAAAAGAGAGAGAGAGAGAGAGAAAATGAATGCCAACTAAAAGTAGTCTCCTTTTTATTATTACCCTAAGCTGGCAATTCTAGCATCAGTGATAAAGTACCCGTGTGCCGTCCCAGAAGGTCCTTCAGTAATGCATACACACAGCAGCTCCATGTCCACACAGAGCTGGTGCTTGGTCCTGATCCCCATTTCTGGGTCAGGGCAGCCACTCTCCAGCCACTGAGAGTGTTGTTTACCCATGCCACCTTTTCATCTTTCCTGGAGAGTTATAGCCAGCCTTCCCTGAGCAGCCCATGGCCAGTGAGTGGCTAGCCCCAATGGGAAGACAGCCCTGAGAGGCAGTCCCCCATTCAGAGTCCTCACATCCGCAGGCCACATGTAGACCTTGCTCCAGATCACAATCTTGCCCAGCCTTTTCATTTCTCTGGCCTGTTTCTTTCCCTCCCGTGAGCACACCCCCAACACCTTGTGGGCATTCAGATTCCTGTCTTGGGCTGGGCTTCTAGGGACCCCTCCTTAAGTCATTTGACTCCCAGGAAGGAATGATCTGCCTGGCGAGAAAACTTGGCCTCTGGTTTCCCCAGGTCCACCTGTGATCCCAAAGTGTCTGTGTGTCTCCTTTCTTCCTCTTTGCCTATTGATGCAAAATGTGTTCCCGCTATGAATTTGGACTTTTCAGGTGCATTTAATGTCCATGGGCTTTAAGAGTTACAGAACTGTGTGCAACCCCGAGCAGGTTAGAATTCTTTTCTCAAGGACTCTGTTTGAAGGCCATGACCAGCCTCTGGGAAGCAGGATAACATGAGTTTTGCAGCTCGACTTCCTGTGCAATAGTGAGTATGAGACTAAGCCCAAGGCCACCCTCCCCAGGTGATAAGATGCAGAACCAGCACTTGAACCCAGGACCTCCATTCCAGAGTCCCCATGTTCAGGCCCCATCCTGTGCTTAGCACAGCCCCTGGGTGCTCAGACAGCAATAGCAATGATTATCCCACTGACGGGATGACAGTGATGTCAGCAACAAGGTAGAACAAGATTCGCACGTGTTGGTAACAGAAGCCAGTAGACCAACTGAAATTCTGCAAATTCTTCCCCATAGGCTCCTTCTGATGAGAAACAAAAGACAAAAAACAACAAACAAACAAAAAAAAACAAAGACCCAAAACCTTGGGATCCTGGATTAAGCACTGGTCTTGGAGTCAGATACCAGCTTTGGGTGAGTTCACTTGTCCGAGCCTTGGTGTGCTCACCTGTAAGCTTGGTGGAAATCTCAGGATTAAATGAAAAGGCATCCTAGGTGCAAGGTCTTCGCCCTGTGGCTGGAGTGGTAAGGGCCCAGCAGATGTCGGGGGGCTGGAAAAAGGCGCGTCTTGGGTGACTCTGGAGAGAAGCAATGCATGGCTGCGCTACCTCTACCCTGAGCGCTACACAGGAAGAGGTGAAGGAAACTGGCAAGAATTCCTGGGACTCCAGTAGATGAGGACTTGCTGTTTCCCTGACTTTGCAGTGGCAGTTCCCCTGTACTCCCAGGATCCTCTGCTATTTCCATTATCCTGAAAGTAAACTCCCCCAATCGCACAGGAGGGCAAAGATTTTAGCCTATATTGTTCATCACCTCACTCCCAACACCTAGAAGAGTGCCCAGCATATCCTAGATTTTCAATAAATACTGTCGAGAAAATAAACTTTATCAAGAGCCAGAACTGGGGGTGCCTGGATGGCTCAGTTGGAAAAGCATTTGACTCTTGATCTTGGGGTCGTGAGTTCGAGCTCCACGACTGAATGTGGTAGGGATAAGCACTCCACTAGTGCCAAGAGGCCTTAAGGTGTGTCCCTTCTCTGCTCTGTGGCTTTGGAAGAACTACCTATTCCCTATGGACTTTACCCATCTAGCATGCCAGTTCCACCAGCTCTACCTTACAGAATTGGGATAATGCCATTTACCTCTTACTGGATCTTTGAATTTCAAGAGCTATGAAATTGATTTGAAAAGAACAACTGAAGGATATTTAGCTACTACCATAGATAATATTTCTAGAAAATGTGCTGCAAACTTTCTCTCTAGAAATGTAAAAGCACCTTTCCAAATAAACTCTTAGGTTAAGAAGTCTAAACTGAAATAGTTGAACTATTTAGAAATTAATGGCACCGTGTGCCAGAACCTATGGGATGTAGCTAAAGCAGTACTCAGAGAACAATTTATAGCCTTAAAGGGATTTATCAGAACATAAGATTGAAAATCCATGAACTGAATATTCAACTCAAGAAGCTGGAAAACAAACACCAACACACACACACACACACACACACAGAGGTGTGCATGCACATGCACACACACAGGAAGGAAGGAAAGTTTCCACCTGAATTTTTTCATGGAATAGTCTTAGGATAGTGGGATATGTTTCGACCAGGAGATTTTCCAAAAGTGATACATTTTCCATTAATCAATAATTTACAATTATATAGTGCCTGATGCAGAGTATGAAGCTTTCTAGAGGATATAGCCATTCTATGATATAATGTTTTATCTATGTCCCTTTTGCAAAAGCGCCAATCAAGGAAGATGAAGGGGATTGTGGGGAGCAGACCCTTGATCATGTGAAGAGGCATCTTGCTTGGTGATGCAATTTGTACCATATGATAATGGCATCAAGGAGGACCTGGAGACCGGAGTGTAATATGCAAGGTCCTATGGGGAGGGAGGACCCTCAGCCACCCACGGGAATTTCCAGGGGACCAGAGGGAGGTAGAGGGGCAACAGTGTGCCAGCTTCCTTTTCTAGTTCCATTTGACAGTTAATTTGATGACTAGTAGGAAACCAGACTCCTATCTCCCTGAGGACATCAACCGGACAGAAGACCACTGGAAAATCCCATCTGGGCTGGAACAAAGAAGACTGCCAACACCCCTTTCTTTAAACAGCACCTGACTCTGGACTCCCGCTCAGAACTGCAACTTAGAGAATTGGGTCAAACACCCCTTTCGATGTTTTCTTTTCTACACTGCTCTGGGCAGTGCCGGCACTTTTTCTCCTGCCAAGAGGAAGGAACCAAGACACAGGAAGTTTTCCAAGTCTAAGGCTTCCACCCATGCATGGAGCTGCTGGTTCCTATACACCACTGACTGGGGTCAGGGCTCTGGGGTGTCTGGGAGTCTCCCCTTGACCGGTGGGTGCCTCAAACCAGACACAGTGCAGGGGAGATGGCACCTTTAGACTTGTGTGTCCAATGGGGTCTCCACTGGCTTATTTGCCCTCTTGAAGCCTTGTTTTCTTTTGCATTGTTGTTTCTGTTGGTTTTTTTGTCTTTTTTAAATTTAATTTAATTTATTTTATTTTTTTGTTAAAGATTTTATTTATTTGACAGAGAGAGACACAGCGAGAGAGGGAACACAAGCAGGTGGGGTGGGAGAGGGAGAAGCAGGCTTCCCACCAAGCAGGGAGCCCGATGCGGGGCTCGATCCCAGGACCCTGGGATCATGACCTGAGCCGAAGGCAGATGCTTAATGACTGAGCCACCCAGGCGCCCCTGTCTTTTTTTTTTTTTTTTTTTAATTCCACTGTAGTTCACATACAGTGTTGGACTAGTTATAGGTGTACAGCACAGTGATTTGACAATTCCATACATTACTCAGTGCTCATCGTGTTAAGTGAGCTCTGACTCTGCATCACCTATTTCCCCCATCCCTCCCCCACCTCCCCTCTGGTAACCATCTGTTCTCTATAGTTAAGAGTCTGTTTTTTGGTTTGTCTCTTTTTTTTTCCCCTTTGTTCATTTGCTTTGTTTCTTAAATTCCACATATGAATAAAATCATATGGTATTTGTCTTTCTCTGGCTGGTTTATTTGGCTTAGCATTGTACTCTCTGGATCCATCCATGTTGTTGCAAGTGGCAAGATTTCATTCTTTTTTATGGCTGCATAATATTCCATCGTATATCTATGTACTACATCTTCTTTATCTGTTCCTCTCTCGATGGACACGTCCATAATTTGGCTCCTGTAAATAATGCTGCAATGAACACAGGGACGCCTATATCCCTTCAAATTAGTGTTTTCGTATTCTTGGGGCAAATATCCAGCCGTGCGACTGCTGGATCACGTGGTAGTTCTGTTGTTTGTGTTTTTGATCTGTAAAGTGGGTAAAATCATACTGCCTTACCCGTCAGTCTGTTCAGGTTGCTGTAACGAACTATCATGAACTGGGGAGCTTGTAAACAGCAGACGTTTATTTCTCAGAGTTCGGGAGGCCCCAAGTCCAATACCAGGGTGCCGGTGTGGTCAGGTTAGGTGGGGGCCCTCTCATGGGCTGCTGACTTCTCATTGGTGGAAGGGGGATGGCAGAAAGGATTTCTCTGGAGCCTGTCTTATAAGGGCACTAATCCCATTCCTGAGGACTCCACCCTCACCACCTAATCACCTCCCAAAGGCTCTACCTCCTAATACCATCATCTTGCAGGTTAGAATTTCAATGGATACATTTGGGGAGGGGGCAAACATTCAGACCAGGGCACTGTGGTAAGTTTCCCATGAGGAAATTATATAAAGCATTTGGATGAATGCCCGGTTTATGCCCACACTCAAAGTAAATGGTGGTTCTATGTGGCTTTACCCCTTTCGTGCCAATTTTCTCATTGGGGAACAAAAGAGGGTAAACAGTAACCACCCTATCCTCCTTCAGAAGGGAATTTAAATATAAAAAGTTGAGCCATATGAAATTGTCACATTTGATTGCTTTTGACCTGTACAAATAGTAATTTGGTGCGGGTCAATCTGATGGAATATGGTATATGCTAATTCCTACCTATAGAGACTCAGGACAGATTACAAATATGAATTATTACTTTATTTCCCCCTCACTTTCCAGTTCCACAGTGAAATGCACCTCAGAGACATGATGAGACTGGAACTGTGGGCCTTTTTTTCCTCTCTTTGTTTCCTTTTATATTCATCCCCCCTTCTGGCTCATAATTATATTTCCCGGCACTCTGTAGGGGCAAGCTCTGCTAATCAGAACTATCCCATAGAAGCTGGTAGATTTGTTATTTTCAGTGTTAAGTTGTTAATTGATTTGATAATTACCTGGGAGACACACACACATACACATACACAAAACAAATGTCAGGCCACACACTTTTCTCTCGACAGTAAGATGAAGATGTTTTAGTTATTAGAACTCAGATGTCACCTAGAAGAATAAGAGGAGGTGCCGGGGAGAAGGGGGGGAGAGTGGAACCAGTGTGGCGGGGGGAGGCAGGCCATCCCTCTTGGTTATCAAGCGAAATGACTCCCCAAATATGACAATAAATCACTGCAGGAATCAATCAGACGGAAGGCCACTGCTCCACGCTGATAATGCATCAATCAATATTTAATGTTTACACTTTAATTAATCCACACATGGGAAGCATTCTTTCAGTGACAAAAATAAAGGGATGAGAAATAAAACACCTTTTATATCAAGGAGCGGTCAGCGCGCTGCCTATCTGGGTGGCTTTGATTGGAGCTGTCATTGATCCCCTTGAGCCTCACCAGCCTCTGAGTCACATTTGGAGTGCAAGCTAATGTGGGGGAGGGGCCAGTGGTGTCCGCATCCGGCCAGGAAGATTGTGAGTCCCTCAGAACTGCTTTGAAGTATGGATTCCTGCAAAGGCAGAACAAAGCCAGGGCGAATATTGGATTCTGAACATTGGCGACACCTTCTCCCCAGAAAAGATTTCTGTCTGCAGATAGTGATCTATACCTCGGCGGCGGGGGTAGTGGGGGGAGAGAGGGGGCGGGAGGCAGGGTGAGCAGGAGAGACATGTTTGCCTCTGTTTTGAAGAGTCTGAGTATCATCCTGGGCATGAGGATTTTAGTCTCAACCCCCAGGACTTGTTTGGTAACGTTCATTGTCCAGGAGCCCGCTTTTCCCACTCTGCCCTCCTTCTTAGCATGCACTTGAAAATACCCACACCCCGCATTCATTATTATTCATCTAGAACAGCACATGAATCTGTTTGAGGTGTGGTTGACCAGTTGACCAGTTGACCTCAGACTACATTTTGTAGACATTTAGTCAAACACACATGACATTTGGTTTTGCAGATTTCTCTTGATATTTTGGAACCAGTGCCTTTTGTTTTGGGTCTCAAACATTTTGCAGGCCCTCAGAAAGCTCCTAGGCTGTAAGCATGTCTATGGCTTCTATTTGAGAAGATGACCTGGTGGGCAATGCTGGTTGGATTTTGACCCTGAAAAATGACTAAGTTCTTTTTGGAGCATAGCAGCGAGGTGACAGTCATAGATGTTAAAAATACCAGGAGCCTTGGTTTGGGTTCTTCCCGAAGTAGATCCCAAGATAAGAATTTGAGAGCACATGGTTTCTAAGTGGGACAGGGAAGGGTAGGCAGTCAAGTAAAGGAGAAGTTGTCACCGCAGATACATGGGACTCACTCCCAGTGAGAACTTGGGAAGCGAGAGCAGAGCACTCAATTCAGAGTGAAGGCTTCTGGAAGGCAAGGAAACCATGTTCATCTACCGACTTCCTGTCTGCTATTAATTGAAGGCTGCTTCCGGGGAGTTGGTGGTCCACCACTCCCCACTTCCAAGGCCAGAAAAAGAGACCAAGGCAGAGAATCAGCTCTTTCTCTTGAAATGGGACAGGAACTTGGGGTTCTCCTGCTGCTGTGTCATGCGTACCACCTCTAGCTTGCCGGGGAAGAGGCTCTCGAACTTCTTCTGCAGGCTGAAGGTGAAGGTGAGCCAGCCCATGTTGGAGGCTTCCCGGCCCTTCCACAAAAGGAGACCAAGGCAGAGAATCAGCTCTTTCTCTTGAAATGGGACAGGAACTTGGGGTTCTCCTGCTGCTGTGTCATGCGTACCACCTCTAGCTTGCCGGGGAAGAGGCTCTCGAACTTCTTCTGCAGGCTGAAGGTGAAGGTGAGCCAGCCCATGTTGGAGGCTTCCCAGCCCTGCCACAAAAAGAGACCAAGGCAGAGAATCAGCTCTCCTTTCAAGCAGACTTGAGTTTGCAGAGTTGCATCGTAACAAGACATGAGCACATATCAACTCTGACCATTCCATCAGGACAAATAAGTAATAACTGACATGGGTTCTGACTGTAAAATGTAAAAAAGCAAAAAACAACCAAAAAACCCCCAAAACCAAATGGTTTCAAAGCAAAACATTTAGTTACTCTTTAACCTTTTCTCAATAAATCCGAACTTCTTAGAATTTCCTCCATTGTTGGAAGATAGCACACTCTGTGTGCTGAGCATTAGGTGAAGTAGTTTAGGGCCTGTGTGTGAAAAATATAAAGTCACCCTGGAGCAAGATGCTCATATCGTGTGGGGCATGAAGATACTGAGGCTGGCAGGGGCTGGATGATTCATGAAGCCCACTGCACACTCCTTCTGGGGCATCCTGTCCTATTTCAATTTCTCTTTTTCTTTCTCCTTCTCTATCTCTACCGAGCTTCCTTAGCTAACTCTGAGCAATGTCAGTTCTTGTACGATGCAACAATTCTGTATAAATTTACAAATTCTACTCCCTAATACAAGAGCAAGACTATACCCAACCTAGGTAGAATAATGTCCTTGTGATATTTTGTGTAGAATGCATGCTATAATTGTCCCGTGCTGACTATATTGATTTAATTTTTTCTTCTTTTGCATTTATACTACCTGCCTCCCCCCACCTCAAGTTCCCTTGAGACTTAATACATTTACTTCCACTGTATATGTCATTGACCTTAACATCTTTCTGATTGGTTGAATAGAATTTAATTTGCAAAAGCTCCTGTTGTAGGAAGCTGGTTCAATTTGTTTCACTCTTGGAGTTTTAAAGACTTTATTATGGGGTCCTTTGGTTGCAAATAATAGACTGAGCTTCATTAACAAGGAGCAAGAACAAGGGATTATGGGAGTCCTACTGACCAGATGCAGAACATCTCTAGTGATCTCAGTTATGACCTCTGTCTCGAGGGCTCTCAGCACATGGCCAAACTCAAAACACCTGTCCCCATCCGCCTCTACTCAAGAGCCAAACTCTCAGGAAAGACTCTTTGGTTGGCCTTGGTGATTCTATTCTTGCGCTGCGGCCAAGACTGAGCAAGGCGTCTTAAGCTGTCTCTTCCCCAAAGAAAAAGTGAGCACTATACGCAGATGACGAAGGGGAGGACTTGACCAAAGCAAGGAAGCCACGATGCCCACCTGTTTTTGTAGCATTTTATATAAGAGAAGTTTTTCTCCCTCAATTTCCCCGTCCAATTTCTCTTTCTAATTCCGAAATGAATATATACACGTTCACACTGCTTTTGTAAAGCTTAAGGAAAAAATAGACATGCAAAAGACCAACACCGTGGCAAGGAAATTAAAATATTGAGTGCTGACTGTATGCCAGGCTCTTTATATTTCTATCCAGAGAGTCCTGTGGTATAAACTCTTGTTTTTCTAATACTTTTCTTGAGCTCCTACATCCTCCAGAACCAAGGTGTACAATATTTCCCTCTTGAGACTTCTACTATACTCTCTTTAAATAGTCCAAGAGCCTCTTGGGATTACGTTAGCCCAGGGGTTTTCAACAAGAAGCAACACTGCCCTGCCCTCCCCTCAGGTCATTGGCCACAGCCTGCAGATATTTTTGGTCATAACTGGGGGATGGGAGGTGAGCTGCTCTTGGCATCTACTGGGTAGAGGCTAGAGATGCCTCTACCCATCCTACTGTGCTCGTGACAGTCTCCTACAGTAAAGAATTATCTGGCCCCAGACGTCCATTGTGCCAAAATTAGAAACCATGCTTTAATCCCAGGAGGTCAACTCTAGCCCAAACACCAAGTGAAGAGAAATGATAAAGTAATCGATGTAATACCGTTATGGCTTCTCTCTGCCATGGGGAGTCACTACTGAAGATTAGTCCAGTGCAGTTTGGTGATTGTTCCTTTCGGTAAGAATCTCTGCTGGTACGAAGTGATGCCCCATATTGGTTCTTTTGGTTCACAATTTACACATTCATATGTTATTTCCTAAAGCCCAACAACTGCGCCATGGAGACTGGACCTGAGATGTTTCTATTTTAGCCATAGATAGATTCTCTGCAGAAGGAAAACGCCCTGAACTTGAGGGTTTAGCTGAGCTCCTACCCTGAACTATGCCTCCTGAAGCGGAATTAATCCTGCAGACAGACTCCTACCACGGGTTCACTGTTGATCAGATTTTAGACTCTCGAGGGCCTTTGCCTTTTGCTTCCTCTGCCCCATCATTCCGCTCCACGAGAGCCAGACATCATATTTCCTCAGTTGCTCACGTCTTAGAGTTGGCTGCATATTCGGCATGAACACCGGATGAATTCTGCTACCAGCAAGCAAGTCACCTTGGCCCTAGCCTTGGCTTTCTATCAGTAGAGTGGTGGGTTGGGTTGGGGTGTGTGTGTGTGGGGGGGTGGGTGTTTCTAGAATCAAAACATGTGTGTATATCATTTTTTCCAAGTTTTGTCAGATCTGTGAACATGGACTCTTACTCATATTGTTAATATTTTTCTTTTAGTGGACTCACTCAATTTATTTACTCAATAACATTTTTTGAAAAGGAGGTTTTATTCACTTTCACAGACAGAAGATCAGTTGGCATAAGTAGGAGGTAATAGAAGAAATAGGTACAATGGCAAATAAGACCAGAATCTGCTATTGAGTTCTAACCGAATACGGTGGCTTGCTGAGGATTCTGAGCCATAGGTCCACCTGTGGTTCTTAAAAACAGAGATGGGCCAGTGTTAGAGAGGGGTGAAAGACACACTAGAACTCCTGGAGACTTGCTTTTTCTCTACAGCTCATCAGAGGGACAGGATGAGGGCTGCAGGGGAGTCTTGTAAGGGCCTGAAGTGTTGGTACAGCTGCTCACCATGGCCCATATATTACAGGTATCCCCACTATCTGAAAGTAGAGCAGAACATTCCTATGAAAACTTTCCAAAACCGGAATGCAGTAAAGCAAAGAAGCAATTATTATTAACTTATATGGAAAAAATTTAGACCGTTTCCAAACCCAACAAATCACCTCTCTTAGGCTCTTCTGAAACCTTAACGTTAACATCTTGCTAACGGGTACACAAAATAGATCGGGATAAAGCACAGATGCTCACAGACACAGTCCATAGCTCTGCTGGCTGTATGCAGAGATGTGGAGCGTAGTTTCCAGGAAGGAGCTTGGCCGGGGCCCTTCTGGCTGCTCTGGGTGTTCATTGCCTCTATAATCACTTGCTGGAAAACAAACGCTGAATGCTAATTTTTGTGTTTTGTTTGTTTTGTTTTGTTTTGTTTTGTTTTTTGGTAAAAGCAAAAATCCTCTCCAGATTTCTTTGGGGGTATTGAAAGCAGGTACTGATGTAGGTCTTTTGTAAAAGCGAAGTGGTGTAACTCGAACTTTCGAAGAGCAGGGGATACCTGTATATGCATCCTTTATGTCGGGAATACCGGACTTCTTGGTCCCTAAGTCCTCTCTGGGCTCTAGCCACTGGCTTCATCTTCCTTGTCTTCATCACAAAATGGCTGAGAGGCACTGATAGGAGGCTTCCTGGGAAGTGCTGGACCCCTGGGGGCAGCAGGTGCTTACTTCCTATGGACGAGCTCACATCTGGTGGCACCTTCCCATCTGATCTGTGAGTGTCCCCAGTTCTTCAATCAGAGATAATCCCTTTGGTTTCCAGCTTCTAGTTCTCAGAAAATGTGCAGATTTCCAGGTGGCCATGGAGGGGGGTGATCTCTCTGGGGGTCCTGTGACAATTACAGCACCCCAGAACTGAGTGTATCAGTCCTTTCCTGGGAGGGAGGGCAAGGTCCAAGCACGGTTAAGAAGGAGAAGTGTCTGGAGTCAGGCCCAGGTAACCAACCAAGAAAGCAGGGGTAAGCCAAGCCCAGTGTCACAGTTCTGCCAAAGTCCCTACTTGGCTTCTAAGCTCTGTCTTCAGCTTGGGTAGAGCTTGGTTTGGCCCCCAGTTATGATAACTAAAGAAGAGCCACCATGGGGGCATTGGAAAGAGGACCTTACTGGTTGGGACTGATAACAGTGTTTCTCTAAAATCTCTCAAGCATGGGGGCGCCCGGGGGAGCTCAGTCGGTTAAGCGTCCGACTCTTCATTTCAGCTCAGGTCATGATCTCAGGGTCGTGAGACAGAGCCCCGTGCTGGGCTCCATGCTCAGCGTGGAGTGTGCTTGAGATTCTCTCTCTCTCTCTCCCTCTGACCCTCCCACTCATGCTCAAGCCTCGAGTTGGGCTCTACTGGGTGTGGAGCCTCCTTGGGATTCTCCCTCTCTCTCTCTGTGCCCCTCCCCACCCCCCTGTAAAAAATTAAATTAAATTAAAATCTCTCAAGCACAGAGCCTAGTACAGAGTGAGCAGTCCCCAACTGTTACTATTATTATGACTATTATATTTCCCTGGACTAGTAATCAGTTTCTAAACTTACCTCCTCTCTGTTGTCTTTCACAACACTTGAATAGGGCCTGACCCCTCTAACTTGGCTGTGAAAAGAATACCAACGACATAGTCCAATTTTTAAAAACTCTCATTATTTGTCCCAGGTCCTGTGCCAAGTGCTTTATATGTGGTGTTTTATTCCACTCATTCAACTACCCCGTGGAATAGAGGCTATTAGTAGCCTCATTTTAGACTTGAGAAAACTCTGCTTAAGTGGCTTGGCCAAGATGTCCATGTGAGTAGGTAGCTGAGCTTAGGTTCAGCGCTGGCTGCCAACCCAGTCTTTTTCTAGCATTTCCTTCAGTGCACTGGGGTTAGAATGGGAAGTGGACCATGTTTCCATTTCTCTGGGACAGAAATCCCTATGGCTTGGCTTTCTTTTGCATGCCTTATAGCAGAGGTTCTCAGACTACCCAGATCAGGAAAATTACCCAGGGCAGAAGATGGCGTTAGTCTTGCCCTTGATTTATAGAGTCAGGAGCTTTGGGAATAAGTATTTTTGAAGAGCTCTTCTAGTGATGAAGCCAGACTACAGCCTGTGGGGTATTTCACTCTAGAAATAGCGGAGTATACTAAGTGTTTGTTGAAGGGATATGTTCTTCCATAATTTGCCAAAGATGAAATACAGAGTCTCAAGATAGGAGAAGGTTTATGTTCTATAATCCCAATGGGCAATGTCAGCAAGCCATAATATTCAATTCCTTTTATTACTGTTTTCCTTTCTTCCTTCTTTTTGTTATCTATCATCTTTCTATCTATCTATCCATCTATCTATTATCAATTCATTCAACTATCCATCTATCAATCATCTATCTTATTATTTTTTTTGTACAGAATCTGCCTACCTGCTGGGATTATCTTTTCTATCATGGCGGTGGGATGATGCTTGGGTTCTGATGGTGGGAAATAACGGAGCCTCTTGGGAAGCAATGACATTGATGTGAAGGATGTCATCACCATGTCCTTTCCCTAACTGGGAAGTGTAGAAGGATGCCTTGTGGGGGGGAACTGAAATGACTACTGAGGGGCTGAAGTGTTGGGTCTATGGCCAGGCCCTAACCCCTCTACCTTCTGCCTCCTGAATTTCTGCTGAGACCAGGCCCAACCTGTTTTATTTTTTCATTCATTCACATCACCGTTTGACCACGCCTGTAACATGCGAAGGTACATCCAGAGTTTGTTAGGTGACACCTCAAAACAAAAAGGATCCTTCCTTGGATCAGTCCTTGGGGTCCACAGACTACTTCCTCCCAGAGGAGGAGACTGGCACAGAAGGAAGGTAATGGAATAAAATACGGGACAGGGAAAATCCTCCAAGTTTCACTGCTTCTTTCCGTGGATCTGGGCAATCCAGGCTTGATGGTGCTTATAAATACGCTGACCTTTTATTTTCCAAGAAGCCAGACGTTCAAATTCCCCTCCCTTAATTTGTATACAGGCCCACAGTTGGTCAGTGAGAGCGCTAGCATGTGAATGCACTGGGGAGCTCACCTCGCTCTCCAGCTAAATTCTCAGCCCCCCTGGTATGGCGTGTATGCTGGAGTTGAACTTTTTTTTTTTAAGATTATTTATTTATTTATTTATTTGAGAGAGAGAGAGAGAGAAACAGCATGAGAGGGGAGAGGGTCAGAGGGAGAAGCAGGCTCCCTGCTGAGCCGGGAGCCCGATGTGGGACTCGATCCCAGGACTCCGGGATCATGACCTGAGCCGAAGGCAGTTGCTTAGCCAACTGAGCCACCCAGGCGCCCTGGAATTGAACTTCTGAAAATATGTCCCCAGGTCACCAACCAAATACATACAGAGGCATTCTTTAATGGGTCTGTACCCTTCAATGAATGCATTTCCATTGATTTCTAATAGCCTCTTGAGAGCTCCCTTGAAAGTCAGAGAAAGACAACTTTTCTTTCCCCCATTTTAGCCTAGTGTCCAGTTTTGTCTTTCTTGGTGAGAAATCAAACAAGGGAAATGGTAAACCCCAATCATATTTTTGCATAAAAATTGTAGGTGTTTTTAGTAATGTTTAAGAATTTCTGATAGTGACTGAAAGAAAAAACATTTTGCAGAATCACTAAACAGATGTTTTATAAAAAGCAGTTTCTGGCTCTAGATGTTCTTAATGATAACATTTCTAGAAGAACAATGATTTCTAGAAAACCAATGGAAAAATGGCCAACTCTTTACACTAAAGAACACTTAAAGAATGACTCTTTTTTTTTTTTTCCCCATTAACAAGGGTTGTGCCTTTTTTTTGGATGGCAAATGAGGAGATTTTGTGGTCCTCCAGTTTTGCATTCTGGAAAATGTTCCAATGCAAAACTGACTAATATTACTGCAAAGGTGGGATAATTAATTGCAACAGCCTGTGTCCAAATATTAGATTTAAATCACCATGTTGGCCCAGATAAGGATGGTGAACACTGAGTCCTGTTCATATCTCTTGTGGTTGGAGCCAGAATGAGAAATAGAGTGGTGTCTTGGTCAAAATTTAAAAGGAGCTAAAATTTTGCAATTAGACCAAGCTATTTTTTTCTGTTTTAAGAAGATCGCTGAGAAATAATACAATTTTGAACTAGATTGTCTTTAAAACTGAGAGGCAAAAAAAAAAAAAAAAAAAAAAAAAGGCAGTTCTTTCCTTTGTTAAAGCACATCAAAAAGAACTTCCAGGTTTTACTGGGGAACCCATGATTTTAAATACCAAAGGAGACCACCTTTGGCCTTTTCTTTCACTCACATGACTGTCTGTCAAACTCCAGGCACCCCATAAAGTCCTATCACATAGCTCTTTCCATCAGTAACAGAAAATGGAATTTAGGGCCAGTTTATAGGGTGACATTGTTGTGGCTGACAAATTATCCACGCGGAGAACCTGTTGTGACCGCCCATTGAGTGCCATGTACATTTCCTACAAGAGGAGCTCAAAGGGTACTGAGTTCGAGTTACGCAAATGGTTTTGAGAAGAATAGAGTATTGTAGGTACTCAGCTGGTTTGACCACTTTGAAACATTCAATGAATATACCTCTTAAATTTAGCTTTTAAAAGGCCAATTCCATAAAACGCTAAATGTACTGGACATGGCTAGAAGAATCTGCTTAGTCTTAGGATAATAGAACCTAAATCTGGATGACGTTTAGAGATCATCTAGTAAAACACATACATTTTCCCAGTGAAACTGAGGATCAGAAAAAGGAAGCAATTCGATTAAAGTCATATAGCAAGTTTGTGGCAGAACTGGAGGTCTCCTGGTTTCCCGGTTTAAGTGTTCCTTCTGTAGGAACCATCTAAGAAACCACACTGCCTCACCCAGGTGTATGCAGGTAAAGGATTCCAAAACCATCATCCATCCATCCATCCATCCATCCATCCATCCATCCATCCATCCAAAATAATGTTTATTAACCAACTTCTCTGTTTGGGGCATTCTACTAAATCCTGGGGGGGGGGGTGTAAGAACAAAAGATGCCATCTGTGTCCTCAGGAAGCATGTCACACAATATAGTGCAATGAATGCCCTGCAATGAAATTGTTGCACAGTTTCCCGAGGAACGGGGAGGGATCTGATTGGAGGAAATCCAAGATGGTGGCCCAGGAAATCTGAAACCTATTTTGAGCCTCGCAGGACAGGAAGTGTGAGTCCTCCAATGTCGTTCTTTTTGAAAATTCTTTTGGCTCTTTGAGTTCCTTTGCCTTTTCATATATATTTTAGAACCAGTTTCTCAAAACCTACAGAAGCATGGATACTGCACTTTTTCTGTAAGGTAAGTAGTAGTAATGTTCCTTGTTTCATTCTTGGTTTTAGTAACTCAAATCTTCTTATTTTTATGGTCATTCTCAAGAAGGGTTTGTTAATTTTGTTGATCTTTTCAAAGAACCTATCTTTCATTTCACTGATTTACTGTACTGATTTTTTTTAATTCTCTATTTAATTTATTTCCACTCTAATCTTCATTATTTCTTTCCTCCCTCTTGCTTTGGGTTTGCTCTTTCTTTTTCTAGTGTCTCAAGATGAAAGTTTAAGTTACTGATTTAAAGGCTTTTTTTTTTTTTAATATAGGCATTTACAGCTATAACTTTCCCTCCAAACACTGCTTTCACTGCACCCATCCTGTAAGCTTTGGTATGTTGCGTTTTCATTTTTATTCACCTCAAAGTATGTTTCAGTTTCTCTTGTGAGTTATTTGTTGACCCACTGTTTAGTTAGGAGAGTGTAGTTTAATTTCCACATATTTACAAATATTTAAAATTTCTTTTGATTACTGATTACTAATTTTATTCCATCATGGCTAGAGAATATATTTTGTATGATTTCCATCTTCTTAAATTCATTGAGACTTGTTTTGTGGCCTCCCACATATGGCCTAGCCCAGAGAATGTTCCAAGTTCACTTGAGAAGAATGTGTATTATTCTGTTGTTTTTGGGTGGAGTATTCCATTAGGCGTCTGTGAGGTCTAGTGGTTAATAGTGTTCCATTTCCTTCATCTTCTGTCTAATTGTCCCACCCATTGTATAAAGTGGGAAATTTAAGTCCTTGGCTATTATTACTGAAATATCTATTTTTCCTTCAATTCCGTCAGGTTTTGCATCATAAATTTTAGGGCTCTCTTTTTAGATGCCTCTCTGTATATAGATGTTGTGTCTTCTTGTCCGACTGACCCTTTTAGCATCACAAAATGTCTTTCTTTGTGTCTAGATACGCCACTTTTTGAATCTTTGAATGATGCTGTCATTGGAAATTTTATCCCAATGCACAAGAACTGTTCCTGATCTCCTGGTACTAATAATTTGCTATATTGCTTTTTGAACCAATCGTTCAAAGGCTTGTGTACGACAACATTCAAAACTTGTTCTTGTAAAGTCATACCCGCAGGAAGAATGACTAAATCTGTTTCAAATATCTCTGCCCTCTTTCTTTATTGATTCTGTCAGGTGACCTCTCTCCACATCCCCAACCAGCTGGCTGAGGTTATTTCAGGCTAATTTGTTTTCCTGAAATAGTACTGTTTGTTCAAAATAAAGTATTTGAGAGAGCCTTTTACAACATGAGAGACTCTAAGCAGATTTAAATATAATCCAACTCTTTCTTATCAATAAATAATTTTAGAGAAAAATAACGTTGCCTAATATTCAGGCATGCACAGGTTCCAACTATAGATACTCTTGTTTTCATTCTCTTTCATAAAGAGGCTCAGCTGATCATACATCATGCCCTATCTGCCCCTTCTTCTTCTTCTCTGGCTTTCCCGTGCTTTAAAAGTTGCCCCTCCCAGGGCACTGGACCGTCCGAGTGCAAAGCTTTCATGAGTAGCATGTGGGTTCTAGCTAGGCATGTAGCCTGATGCCCTGGTCTCACGAGGGCCTTGGCTGGGCCTCCCAATCTGTTTCTTATCCAGACTCTGTCAGATAACTAACAGGCTTGGTCAGTTCACTTGTGCATAGCCCGATTTTTCATAAAGATTAATTTTCCTCAGGACTCCATGGGGGTGTGATGCATTCAGGGCCAGCATCCACCATTCCTGGGCCCAGTGCTTGGTGTTGTTCATAGCGTCCTAGAATCTCAAGGTTGGCAGGGCCCAAGATATCCTTGTATAGCATGACTAACAGATCCTTCTGCTACATTCACATGGAAATATGACTGGGCTCAAAGACAGAGGCTTATTTTTCAATGTCTATATCCAAATGTGACTGAGAAATGCACATTTTAAAAAACTGGATCATCTGGCTTCAAAATGCACATCCGAAGCAACAGGACCAGGGAGACTGTCAATATGCCCTGTGTTCAGGACATCCAGTTTCCTGACCTCCTCTCTGCTCCCCACCTCTTTCCTTACACCAATTCCTGTTCTCCCCCTTTAAGAGATCGAAACGCAGGAATGTACAGGTATTGCCTGGATGAAAAACAAGACTGAAAGAGAAATGACACCCTTCTGTAGATATCTAGGAACCCAGGAGTTGGAAGAGCATGTAAGCTTAGCTTGTATGACCCCGAGAGATAAAATTGGGGCTAACAGAGATCATGGAGATTCAGATCTGTTTTAGACGAGTTTTCTATTCGGCAAAGAGTGTCCAAAGAAATAATTGCCTGCCTTGGGACGTAATAGCTCCCTGTTCCTGGAGATGCTAAAATATAACCTTGATGAGCAATCATTAATTTATTATTTCATGGTGTATATTTGGAACCTCGCTGCTGTGAAGAACACAGACAAGGCCTGTGCTCTCACGGAGCTTCCATTTTAGCTGGGTGGAGGGTGCAGACCATAAACAAAAAAACCACAAATTATTTTAAAAACGTAGATTATGATGCATGGCAGAAAGGATGGAGACAGGCTGCTCTGGTAGGGAACAAAAGGGGTCCTGACTTCCACCATATCCGGGATGGTGTTGATGGGAACCGGACACCACTTTGCCCTAATGATTCCGGGACTCTGTGGCTGTGCTGCCCAGGAACTCAAGATGACCCAGGAAATTTTGGGTCCAGTTACCTGGAAATTTGTCCGAGTGCAATATAAAGCTCTGAATGTCACCTCTTAACACAAGAGAGCTAACTCCCTGAAATCAGCAGGAATCTTGTTTGCTGTCGGTTTTTAGTCCAGGTTGGACTTTACTGATTTTGGCCAAAGGTCGTCGTGTTGATTTTTAGCCGAAAGAGTCTGATGAAAAGATCTGGCCTGCTATCTAGATTTCTTTTAAAAAATCTCCTTCCAAGGTCTGTCTTGGACTCGGGCCCTTTTGGTTCCATCGTCTACAGCTGGTGTTGGAGAGGGAGAGATGACGATGTATCCATATATATGTCATCCTACACATACTCTTAGCTTGGCCCACAAAAGGGTTTTTATCTGTTTGGGTTTTTTTTGTTTTTTGTGGGGTTTTTTGTTGTTGTTGTTTTTGAGCCAACATTTAAAATGGGGTGTTTACTTAAGAATCCAGACTTCTGGTGTTGCTTGGAAAAATGGAAGATCGGTCCCAAAATGCCCACATTCCCATGAGGTCACATCAGCGAGAGACCTATAGCAACAGCGTCCTTGGGACAGGGTGTGAGCTCTCCAGTCCCCTTTAATTCTTATTCAGCCCAGTTCACTCATTTCTGTGACCTGCTCGGCTCCTGGAGGCATTTGAGGTTTTGATTCCTGATCCGTGCATTTCTGGGCCCGGAGAGTAGAAATGCTGTTTAATGATGAATCCTTTATGACCCTGTCATATTGTCAATTTGAAAAGAAAGAGTATCATTGAACCTTAGACTCTCAGAGCTGAAAAGGTCTTTAAAGAACCACTCTCCAATCCAGCCCAAATCCCTGTTGAATTCAAGGGGAAACTGAAGCCCAACGAAGAGAATACTTGCCCACGGTCACACACTGAGTTGATGACATCAGTGGGGCTCCACAGGGAGTTGCCCATACACTGAAATCCCATGGTAACCATTACATTTAATTGAATCCAAACCAATTTAAGAATAGATTTCCATACTGGAAGGATTTTTTTTTCCCCTTTCTCAAATGCATTGGAAATGAGTAAAGGAAGGAAAAGAAGGAAATGCTGTGTTCTTTGTCGGGCCCATGTGAATTTTGTTCACAACCTGAAAAAACAATCTCCCAGATAAAAATACCGGAATGTCTCATCTTAATCATTATCTTGTTCATTTGCTCTTAACATTTAATCTAGAAACCCCAAAACAATCTTAATCCCTTTGGCAAAGGTCTCCAGGGTGCAGATGCCATAAAGATATTAAGATCTCTTCGTGTCTTCTCAGGTGCAGGAAAGGAAGAGATTCTCAGTGTTTGTTAAAATGGGAAATGTTCTTTGTAACCAGAGGGTGCCCTTAGACTTTGGACTCAGCCTTCATACTTCGGCTTTGGTAACTGAGAGCAAGAATATGGCTGTTCCTGATGCCTTGCTGATGAAGAGTGAGTTGCTAGGGGGACGAGGTGAGATTCCAGGAGTTGGAATAATGCTGAATGCCATTAATTATAATGACAGGGGTACCTGGATGGCTCAGTCGGTTAAGCATCAACTCTTGATTTTAGCTCAGGTCACGATCTCAGGGTTGTGAGATCGAGCCCTGCATCGGGCTCTGAGCTGGGCGTGGAGTCTGCTTAGGATTCTCTCTGTCCCTCTTCTTCTGCCCCTCCCCCTGATTTGCATACACACACTCTCTCTCAAATAAATAAATAAATAAATAAGGACAAATAAATTAAAATATAAAACAGCTACATTTGTGGAGCATTTACCAAGTATCAGGCTCTGTTCTGAGAGTCCCATCTATTACCTCATTTAGTCCTCATAGCAACCCAGTGAGTGAGTGCCTATGATTATCCCCATTTTACAGATGAGGACACTGAGGCACCAAGAGACTAAGGAACTTGTCCAGGTCCTCAAAACCAGATATGTTAAAACTAGGATGTAGGACCCTGACTCCGGATCCTGAGTGTTTCACTAATACTTTTTTTTCCAGAGGCAAAAATGCACATTTCTGAAATTTTCTCTCCACATTTTATGTGGAACAGACAAAGCCTCTTAAATCCCAACTCTCTAGATCTATGCTGCCTAGTATGGTGGCTACTAGCCTCCTGGAGCTATTTAAATTTAAAATAATGAAAAATTACATAAAATTAAAAATTCAGTCCTCAGTCACACTGAGTACATTTCCTAAGCTCAGAGGCACATGTAGCTAATGCCCACCCCATTGGACATGGCAGATGTAGAACATTTTCATCATGGCAGAAAGTTCTTTTGCAAAGCCCTGTTATAGATGAGGATTTGAAATTCAGAGAGGCAAAGGAACTTGTCTGAAGACACACAGCAAGACCCAGGATTAGAAAATGCCAATCAAGATGCCAGGCCTGAGTCTTTCCTTTGGTCCTTTGTTGCCTCCCCGCAGCTTGTCTCTGCAGTGAGATTTTCCGTTCATCAGGGGCAGGGAGCGCCTCTTGAATTTTAGTTGTGGACCACACTCCAGCCTCCCAACCCTCCCCCTCTTCTAGGGTTGAGCACACAGTAGGGCCTCCACAAAGAGTTTTGCCTTTCCTTTTCTGCTCTTCACGTTCAAAATGACAGTGCTCGAGTTCTGGCAAGGATCGAGCCTCAAGTTTGAAGTAAGACGTGTTATTATGATTTTTTTAGGAGCTGGCCAACTTAATTGCATAAGGCATAGAGATGGTTTTTATTGGAAAGCCTCCGAGGGCTAGTATGTGGAGTGAGGAGAGAGGGAGTGAGCAAACGTGTACTGTTTACCTTTCTCGAGGTGAGAGTGGGGGGTAGGGTGCGCCGAGACCTGGGCCTTCAGGACCTGAGAACTAACTTGGTCTTGTAAGAATCTTAACTAGAGGTTTAGTTAAGGGTACGGGCCCCAGAGACTGAGAGGTCTAGGCTGTTGCTACAGCTTCAGCAGGTGACAGCTGGGTCAGCTCGAATTTATGCAACCTTTTTGAGCTGCGTTTCATAATCGGTAAAGTGGAATTTGGCCTTCTGGGGTCAGGAAGCATCTCTGAGATAACCCTGTAAAAGGACAACAAGGACCCCGGCCTCATTCCTGATAGCCAGTTAGTTTCATCCCCTCATTGTAAATTCCTTATTAGTGTCGCTCTCATTAGACTGCAAGCTCCTTAAGGGCAGGGCCCGTGTCCCTCATGTTCACGGCTGTACTCCCAGCCCCACAGTAGGTGTTCAATAAATACCTGTTGAAACAATGAAGGGATAGCTGAGACTACAAAAGTCTGTGTTATGAGGACACTTAAAGGTGTAGAGTTCAAATTGTCAAGATGCATAAATCACCAATTATAACACCTTTGTCAAGCAGTTGTCTGTGCACTGCTTGAACACCTCCAGTGATGGGGAACTTACTACCTTCCGAGCACCTTTTTTTCAATATAGACCTCTCTATTGGCCTTGAGGGTAATCATACATGTCTGGCTGAGACACAGATAGGAAGTGTCATGTTCCTCAAATGCACCCTGCTATGTTGCCCAGCCACCCAATCTCTTCGCCGTCATAGGAATAGGGCCAGACAGAGGAAGTCTCCAGTCAGCTCTGTGGAGTTTCATGTCTATCACTGGGGGAAGGGAGAGAGGTGGAAAAATGAACCTAGAGAATCTGGCTATAAAACACATTACCTGCATTTATGGTCCTTGTGCCCCAAGGCCTGGGATAACGTAAAGAAGGAAAAACATTCCACTCTGGCTCTCAGTGACCCCTAAAAGAAACCCCCCATGGAGTCATTTAGGATAGTAATTTGAGTATAAACTCAAGCATGCGTTCCGAGCCTGCCCTTTGTAAACGCAGGATCGGCACCAAATTGTTTGGAAATGTGGCCCAGAACCCTTCCAGATGAGAGCCGGGCTCAGAGAAATAAAAAGTCAGGGGCATGTTGCTATGGCATTAAAATCAAGGGAGTATGCACGAACCTCAAATCATGCACAGAAAGTATGTTCTTTCTGTATGCTATGCCCATGAAAAGCTAAGCCAGCAAGAGTCATTAAAGTGTCAGACAGGGAGCTGGGTGGGAGAAACACATGTTTAAAAGTAAACATGTAACCCTGTGATAATTGTGTTCCCTAAAAAGCTAAAGATGATGGAGAGAAAGAAAAAAGAACTGGGAATAAAGAGAAAGTCAGAGAGAACGGGCTGCATGGGTCTTCCCATAGTCTTTACCTTTGAGGACATGGCACCATCATCCATTCATTTGTTGGAGCTAAGCGCCTGAGAGCCAACCCCGATTCTTCCTTTCATTGGTTCTCTGCATCGAATCAGCCAGCAAGTCCTGAATCCTGACGTATCTCCAAATATTAGGTTGGACCTTATGAAGTTGCCAGTGTTAGATCTTTTTTGACCTACAAAAAAAAAAAAAAGATAATTCCATATGATTCAACCTAATTAATTTCACATCAGCTCTTTTGTCCATCATCACCACTACCACCCTGGTTCAAGCCACCATCATCACTTGCCTAGACTATGCCGTAGTCTCCAATTGGTCTCCAAGTTCCCACTCTCATCTACTTCCAGTCCTTTATTCCTACATTGGAAATTAAAGTAGACTACGTTGATCCCCTGTTTAAAATACTTTAGTGTGATAAAAGACCTGTACACTGAAAACTATAAAGCAATGCTGTAAGAAATTTTTAAAAATCTAAATAAATGGAGAGATATACCATGTTCATGGGTCAGAAGTCTCAATATTCTTCATTTCAAGTTGAATTCTAGATCTGTGGATACAGTTAATGCAATCCCAATCAAAACTCCAGTGGGTTTACATTTTGTAGAAAATGACAAGGTGATTTTCAAATTCTTATGAAAATGTAAAGGACCTAGAATAGCCAAAAACAACTTTGCAAAAGAACAAAGTAAAGGACTGACACTACTTGATTGCAAGACTTTTTTTAAAAAAGCTCCAGTAATCAGGAGAAGTAGTTTGGTATAAGATAGAAAATAGGTGAATGATGGGGCGCCTGGGTGGCTCAGTCAATTAAGCACCTGCCTTTGGCTCAGGTCATGATCCCAGGGTCCTGAGTTTGAGCCCCGCATTGGGCTCCCGGCTCAGTGGGGAGCTGGCTTCTCTCTCTCCCTCTGCCCCTCCCCCTGCTTGTATGCATGTGCAAGCTCTCTCTGTCAAATAAATAAGTAAAATCTTGAAAAAAAAAGAAAATAGGTGAATGGAAAAGATTAGAGGGTGCATAAATAGACCCACAGATACATGGACTTTCTGACAAAAGTGCAAAAGCAATTCAGGTGAGAAAGCATAGTATTTTTAGCAAATGGTGGTAAACAATTGAACAACCATGTACAAATTCAAAAAACAAAACAAAAACAAAACAAAACCCAAAACACTCTGATCTATTCTTTACAACCTAATAAAAAGTTGAACTCAAAATGAATTCTAGACCTATATGTAAAAATTAAACTATAAAACATCTAGAGAAAATAGGTTAACAATTTTTTGACCTTAAGTTAGTCAAAGATTTCTTTGATTTGACACCGAAAACATGATCTATAAAATAACAAATTTTGATTTCATCAAAATTTAAAACTTTTGCTCTTCAGAAGATACTGCTGAGAGAATGAAAAGATAAGATACATGGTGGGAGAAAAGATTTGGAAATTATGTATCTTTTAATTTTTTTAGATTCTTATTTATTTATTTGACAGAGAGAGAGAGAGCAAGCACAAGCAAGGGGAGCTGCAGAGGGAGCAGGAGAAGCAGGCTCCCCACTGGGCAGGGAGTCTGATGTGGGGCTTGATCCCAGGACCCTGGGATCATGGCCTGAGCCAAAGGCAGACGCTTAACTGACTGGGCCACCCAGGTGCCCCTAAATAAATAAATTAAAAAAAAAAAAACCTCAATAATGAAAAAACAAAAACAAACAATTCAGTAAAAAAATCACTTAAAGATTTGAACACTTAAAATAATGTAGAAGGGAAATGAATGCACAAGAAGATGCTCAAAATCATTAGCCATTTGGGAATGCAAATTAAAATCACAATGAGGTGCCACTACATAGAAGCAATGGATACTACCAGGGAACGCTGAAGGGAGACCAAGACTGTGGACATTTGGAGCAAGAGATCATGGGTAGAGACATACAGTGGACTATCTAAGGCCCCCAGGAGTGGCTGACAAGAAAGTCTATGGGAAATTGAAACATTTAAAGGCAGCTCTGTATACAGGGGAATCAAAAATGCACACAGGCCTGAGAAAGACTCATGCTCAGAAAAGATTGGAGAAGATCCTAAGTTTTCTCCTCAGGCTCAGTGCATGCCTAGCTAATTAGGGAAGGACTCCCCTGTCACAGCTAGTCTACAAATATAGGGAGAGAAAGCTCCTTTTAAAAGTGGCCAATCTGGGGCACACCTGGATGGCTCAGTTGGTTAAGCAACCAACTCTTGCTTTTGACTCAGGTCACAACCTCAGGGTCGTGAGATTGACCACACATCAGGATCCGTTCTGAGCATGGAGCCTGCTTACGATTCTCTCTCTCCCTCTTCCTCTGCCCCTCCTCACCCATTCACACTCTCTTTCCCTAAAAAAAAAAATAATAATAAATAATAATAAATAAATAAAATAAAATAAAAATGGCCAATTTGCAACAACAACAAAATCACAAGGCACACAAAGAAAAGGAAAACATGGTCTATTTAAAGAAAGTAAAGTGGTAGAAATAGTCCCTGAATGAATCAGGTTTACTAGACAAAGACTTTAAAAGAACTGTCTTGAATATTCTCAAAGAGCTAAAGGAAAACAAAGACAAATATTGAAGAAAATCAGAAGAATGATATATGAACAAAATTAGAATATGAATAAAGAGAAGAAATTATAAAAATAAACGAAACAGAAATTTTGGAGCTGGAAATTATAATAGCTGTGTTGAAAAATTTACAAAAGGGTTGAATAGCATACTCAAGCAGGAAGCAGAAACAATAAACAAACTTGAAAGTAGAACATTTGAAATTATTGAGTGTAAGGAGCAGAAAGAAAAAAAGATTTAAGAGAAGTGAATAAAGCCCAAGAAATCATGAAGTGGACCAATATATGCATTATGGGAGTCCCAGAAGGTGAAGATAGAGGGAAAGAGAAGAGAACTTATCTGAAGAAATAGTGGCTGAAAACTTCCCAAGTTTGAGGAAATAAATGGCATACAAATTGATAAAGCTCAATGAACTGCAAGTAAGATAAAACCAAAGAGATATATATCTAGACACATAATCAAACTGTTGAAGGAAAAAGAGGAAGAATGAATGTTGGAAACAACAAGAGAAAAGTGACCCATCTTGTACAAGGGATCCTCAAAAGATTATGTCAATTACTCAACAGAAGGCAGTGGGATGTTCTATTTAATGTGCTGATTGGGGGGGGGTGGGAAGCCTGTTAACAAAGACTTCTATATCTGGTAAAACTGTTCTTCAAAAATAAAGACATTAAGACATTCCCAGGTAAACAAAAGCTAAGGGGGGCATTACTGAAAGAGCTGCACTACAAGATATCCTAAAGGGAGTCCTTCAGGTTGAAACAAAAGGATGCTAGCCTCAAAGCCATATAAAGATATAAAGATCTCTGGGAAAGGTAAATGCACAGGCAAATATAAGAACCAGTATTATTGAAATTTTGGTTTGTAACTCCACTTTTTATTTTTTATAAGAGTTAAAAGACAAAGGCATAAAAAATCTATGTGTGCAGATACACAATACATAGAGATGTAATTTGTGTGTGACATCAATAACATAAAATAAGCCAGGGATAGAGCTGTAAAGGAGCAGAGTTTTTGTAGGCTATTGAAATTAAGATGACATCAACTCAAAATAGATTGTTATAACTTTAGGATGTTATATGTAATCTCCATGATAACCACAAAGAAAATATCTATAAAATATACATAAAAGAAAATGAAAAAAGAATCAAAAGGTGTCAGTACAAAAAAATCAACTAAACACAAAGAAGACATTAATGAAAGAAATGAGGAACAAAAAAGCTATAAGACACAGAAAGCAAATAACAAAATGATAAAAAGTCTCTTCTTATCAGTAATCACTTTAAATATAAATGGATTAATCTTCCCTACCAAAAGGTATAGGTTGGCAAATGGATGCAAAAACATGATACAACTAGAAGCTGTCTACGAGAGACTCACTTTAGATCTAAAGATATAACTGGGTTAAAGTGAAATTATGGAAAAGATATTCTATGCAAATAGTAACTAAAAATGGACTGAGGTGGTTATACTAAAATCAGAGAAAATCAATTAAACCAAAAGTTAGTTTTTGAAAAGATCAACAAAACTGACAAACTTTTTGCTAGATTGATTCTGTAAAAAGGGAAAGATTCAAATTACAAAAATAAGAAATGAAAGTGGGCATATTACTACTGATTTTATGGGAAAAAAATGACCATAAGTGAGTATGATGAAGAATTGTATGCCAACAAATTAGATAACTTACATGAAATGCACAAATTCCTAGAAACACACAATCCTGCGAGTCTGAATCATGAATATAAAGCCTGAGTAGACCTATAGTGAGGAGATTGAATCAGTAATCAAAAATATTCCAACAAAGGGAAGTCCTGGACCAAACGACTCACTGGTGAATTCTATTGAACACTAAAAAATGAATTAACAGCAATCCTTCTCAAACTCTTGCAAAAATATGAAGAGAACACTTTCTATTTCATTCAATAAGGCCAGCATTAACCTTATACCAAAGACCAAGATACTACAAGAAAAGAAAACTTCAGACCAATATTTCTTATGAATATTGATGCAAAAATTTTCAAAAAGATAATAATAAACGGAATTCAGCAGTGTATTAAAAGGATTATAAACCATGACCAAGTGGGACTTATTCCTGGAATGCAAGTATGGTTCAACGGATGACTCTCATTGATGTATTAATCAGTGTATTACACCACATTAACAGAATATAGAAAAAAACACATGATCGTCTCAAGTGATGCTAAGAAAGCATTTGACACAATTCAACACTCATTCATGATGAAAACACTTCAAAAAACTAGGACTGGAAGGAAACTATCTCAACACAATAAAGGCCATGTATGAAAAATCCACAACAAACACATTTAATGGTTAGAGATTGAAAGCTTTTCCTCTAAATCAGGAATAAAATAGAGATGTCTTCTTTTGCCACTTCTTTTCAACATAGTACTGAAAGTTCTAGCCAGGGCAATCAGACAAGAAAAAGAAATAAAAGCTACTCAAATTGAAAAGGAAGATGTAAAATGATCTCAGTTCACAGATACCCTGATCTTATATACAGAAAACCAAAAAGATCCCATAAAAAAAAACTTGTTAGAACTAATAACTGAATTCAGTAAAGTTGTAGGATACAAGATCAAAACACAAATTCAGTTTCTTTTCTACACGCAAATAATGATAAATCTGAAAAAGAAATTAAGGAAACAATTCCGGGGGCACCTCGGTGGCTCAGTGGGTTAAGCATCTGCCTTCAGCTCGGGTCATGATCCCAGGGTCCTGGGTTCAAGTCCTGCATAGGGCTTCTTGCTCAGTGGGGAGTCTGCTTCTCCTTCTGCATTCCCCCTCCCTCTGCGCTTGCTCTCTCTCTCAAATAAATAAATAAAATCTTTAAAAAATAAAAAAGAAAATTCCATTTACATTATCACCAAAAATAAGAAAATACTTAAATAAATTTGACCAAGGAGGTAAAAGATGTGTACACCAAAAACTACAAAATATTGTTGAAAGAAATTAAGGGCATAAATCAAGAGAAGACATCCAGTGTTTGTGGATTGGAAGACTCAGTATTAAGACACCAATACTACCCAAAGCGATCTACAGATTTGATTAAATTGCTATCAAAATACCAACTATGCTTTTGCAGAAACAGAAGACTCCATCCTAAAACTCACATGAACTATCAAGGGACTCTGGACTCTGAATAATCAAAACATCTCCAAAGAGAACAAAGTTGGAGGTGTTAACTTTCTAATTTCAGAACTTCCTACAAAGCTATAGTAAACAAACAGTCTGGCATTGGCATAGAGGCAGATATATAAGACAAATGGAAGAGAATAGAGAGCCCAGGAAAACCCTCACATGTATGGCCCAAGGATTTTCTGCAAGGGAGACAAAACCATTCAATGGGAAAGAGACAATCTTTTCAACAAATGATGATGGGAGAACTGGATATCCACATGGAAAAGAATACAGTTGGACTTTTCCTTTAGACCATATACAAAAATTAACTCAAAATTGATCAAAGAGCTCAATATAAGAACTAAAACTATAAAACTCTTAGAAGAAAACAGAGAGGAAAAGCGTTAAGGACATTGATTTGGCAAATCCAATGGGATCAAAATCACAGGCAGCAAAAGAAAAAATAGATAAATAGGGCTTCATCAAAATTTAAAACTTCTATGCATCAAGAGACATCAACAGAGTGAAAAGGCAACCCACAAAATCAGAGAAAAAATTTGCAAAACATATATTTGTGAAGGGAGTCATAGCCAGAATATATAAAGAATTCCCACGATTCAACAACAAAAACACAAAGACCCAGTTAAAAAATAGGCAAAAGACCAGACTAGAAGTTTCTCCAAAGAAGATATACAAATGGCCAATAAGTTCATGGAAAGATGCTCAGCATCATTAATCATTATGAAATACAAATCAAAACCACAATGAGATCCCATCCCATACCCATTAGGATGGCTATTTTCGAAAGAAACAGAAAGTAACAAGCATTAGTGATGATGTAGAGAACTTGGAGCCCTTGTGCGTTACTAGTGGGGCTGTAAAATAGTCTAGCTGCTGTGCAAAGCATTAAGTCAGTTCCTCACAATTAAACATAGAATTGCCATATGATCCAGCAATTCCAATTCTGGGCATACACCCAGAAGAATTGAAAGCAAGGTCGCAAAGAGATATTTGTACAATCATGTTCATAGCAGCATCACTCACAATAGCCAAAAGGTGGAAACAACCCAAATATTCATCAACAGATGAACAGATAAACACCATGTGGTAGATACCTACAATAGAATATTATTCAGCCTTAAAAGGGAATGACATTCCGACACATGCTATGTGTGGATGAAACTTGAAGACGTGATGCAAACTGAAATAAGCCAGTGACAAAAAGACAAATATTGTATGATGCCATTTACCTGAGGTACACAGAATAGTCAAATTCATAGAGGTGGGAAGTAGAATGGTGCTTCCTTGGGGCTGAGGGAAGAGGCGTAATGGGCACTTCTAATGGAATGTGTTCAGAGTTTCAGTTTGGGACGATGAGAAAGTTCTGGAGATGGATGGTGGTGATGATTGTACAAAAAGGTGAATGTATTTAATGCCACCGAATTGTACTCTTAAAAATGGCTACAACGCAGGGGGGCCTGGGTGGTGCAGTCGGTTGAGCATCCGACTCTTGGTTTAGGCTCAGATCGTGATCTCACGCTCGTGAGATCAAGCCCCGCGTCTGGCTCTGTATTCAGCCTGGAGTCTGCTTGTAACTCTCTCTCTCCCTCTCTCTAATAAATAAATAAATCTTTAAAAAATCGCTACAATGCTAAGTTTTATGTATGTTTTAACACAATTAAAAAACTATCTTACAAAAAAAAAAGTGGTTTTCTATCACACTTAGAATAAAATCCAGTTCCTTGCATGGCCTGGGAGGTGTTGCAGGAGCTGGTCCCTGCTGACTGCTGACTTTATCTGGCATCACTCTGCTTCGCTCACTCCCCTTCAGCCACATTGGTTTTTTTTTTTCCCATTCCCCCAACACATGAAAGATTTCCTGCCACCGGACCTTTGCATTTGTGGTTTCCCTTGCCTACAATATTCTTCCTCCAGATGGTTCCATGGAGCTCTCTTTCTTGCCCTCCAGTGCCAGTTCAGATATTATTAAAAAAAAATCCCTGATCATCTAATTCAAAATCGTACCCCCCAAGTTATTGTATTTTTTTTTCTCTGTAAGTTACGTTGCATCACAGAACACTGTTTCTTTCCTTTAAAGTATTTGGACAATCAAAAACTATCCTTTTGATATTTTTGTTTACTTTTATTTATTTATTTACACCTGTATTGATGATTACTGTATGACAGGTACTATGGGGTTACACCAATAAAATCATTTTAATGGAGCTTATATTCTAGTGGACAGATCCAGGCACCTTGGGTAAATTCATAACACAGGTATTATGTTAGATTGTGACAAATGTTAAGTAGAAACACAAAATAGGGCCAGGACAGAGCATGTTGGGGGTGGGGTTTGAAACGTGTTTGCTCATTGACTGACCTCCGCTAGAATGTAACCCTTGAGGGCAGGACCTTCTCTGTGTTGGTCAGCTCTGTATTCCCAGCGCCTACAGCAGTGTTGGGAACGTGTCATTAATATTTGTTGAACAGATGCTGGGTAGATCAGTGATGGTCTGACTTGCAGCAGGGGTGTAGAGTGGGAGATTGTTTATAGAGGGTGATCTCAACTTGCCCACGCATCCAGGAACTGTGTTCAGTGAGATCTAAACAGATCTTCCTTCTTTTCTTATTATGGTAAAATGCATGTAAAATTTACCATTTTAGCCATTTGTAAGCATACAGTTCAGTGACATTAAGTGGACCCCCAATGTTGTGCAACCATCACCACTATCCATCTCGAGAACTTTTTCATCATCCCAAATCGGAACTCTGTACTCATTAGACACTGACTCCCCATGTCCCCCTCCCTCCAGGCCCTGGTAACAACAATCCTATTTTCCGTCTCCGTGAATCTGACTACTCCAGGCACCTCACACAATATTTGTCCTTTTGCGTCTGGCTCCTTTCATTTAGCGTAACGTCTTCAATTCATCTATGTTGTAGCATACATCCGAATTTCATTCCTTTTAAGAAAAAGGAATTTACATTTTAGGTAAAGCCTTATATTTTAGGCATATCATTCTAGGAGGTATATAGGGCGTCTCATTGTGATTTTAACTTGCCTTTCCCAAAAGAATTTTTAAGGCTGAATAATATTCCTGTTATGCGTATACCCAAGGGAGCTCCAGGACTTGGTCAGGTTTGTGATTGATGAAGGAGTCCAGCCAGACCCTAAGCTCTCTGAGGATGGCGATGGTGCTTACCTTGTTCAGTGCACGGCCCCAGTGCCCAACACCTGCATGGAGTAGGTGCCCAATGCATTGAAAGAGAGAGCATAAAGCTCTCTGACCCTCTGTGGACCTCCTAGAATTGTCCACCTCAATACTGGTAATATTTTCCCTATAAGTGGAGGCCACAGGCAGGGAGGGTCCCCTGATGACATTTCACCCCATATACTGGATGACCCTAATGGATTCTGATTTAGTTTCGTTCAGTCACCACCCCAGACTGGACGTAACTGGAATCGATGGGTCGGTCTGCCTTCATCATAACGACAAAAGGAACACGGGGATAGGATGGGAAGGAAAACTGGACTCCTGTATGTACCCTTGGATACCTGTGAAATTGACATCACCACTGAAATTTGGAGAACTTCTCGTTCTCTGTCTTTATTACGGACGGCTGTCCTCCTTCCTTTTCTAGCTCTTGCTGGGAGTTTCGATTTCCTTCTTCCCAGGACTCAAGCGAGGAAGTATAACTATGTCTGCCCTACTGTGGGACCAAAGAGAACCAGATCCGCAAGCACGCGGGAGACATGCTTTCAGACCCTGGAAAGCACAGACTCCAGGCAAGGCCCATTTCTCACCGCCAGGAGTGCTGGGTACTGAACCAGCTCGGAGCGAGCTCCCCAAGTCATGTTTACACTGTCATGCTGTGCAAATTGGAGAGTTTGTTTCCAGGAACATCTGGGAGGACCAGCTGGACACGTGTTTCCCTTCTCATTAATTTAGGCTCCTAATTAATCGTGCAAAACCCAAACCAAATAAGCAGGAACAGGGACTGAAAATAATCATTAAGCCCCCCCAAATACGCACACATTTTAATGAAAACTTGGCCCAGGTGATTGGACCTCTCTTGGCTCAGCCCTGTGGCTCTAGCAGGGGAGTTCACCAGGGAGAAATGCCTGAGGAAGCAGAGATTTCTATACTGTGCTGGGCAGCACAGAACCTAAAAGGCCAGGGGGACTTGGGACCGACTTCCTACCAATTCATAAGGAATGGATTTCCCTGGGCGTCAAGCATATTGTGGACATTCCAGCAAAATGGCCTGTGTTCAAACCCTCCCAACAGTATTCGCAGCTGTTCACCTCTCTGGGCCTCAGTGTTCCCATCTGGAAAATAGGAACAATGATATTCTCTGTCTCACAAGGCTATTGTGAAGATAGAGTGGGATAATTTATTTAAGATACTCAGCTCTTGTCCTGGCACCTTGTGAGCTGGATGACTGGTAGCCGTTATTGTCAAAGGCTGCTATGGATCCTTATTCTTACTCATAATCTCCTTCTCCACCTCTGATGATGATGACTAGTCATATTTAAAAAAAAAAAAAAAAAGGTATGTCAGGAAGGCCAACTCATGGAAATGAAAATCCATTTCCTGTCTTTCTTTGTCATCCATCTTGGTCCAGAAGGGTCCAGCTGAAGGCACAATTTGGCCACCATACTCAAAGTACAGTTTTCTTTTCTGATTCTGACAGTATTCTGGGTTAATGTCCCTCTCAAGCTTTATAGCATCAGAAGAAAGAGGTTCGCAATGTCTCCTCGTGGGTGATGGGCATACTGGCCAAGATGGAGCAGGAAATTTGGTGGGGTTTTGAGCTCCATCATGCCTCCTGAATAGAGTCTGGAAAACGCTGGTTTTGTGACCTAATCACATGCTGAGTGCAAGGATTCCTACTTCGAGGAAAAACAGAGTTAAAAAGATTTATTGGAAGTATTCCAAGGGCATCCTGCACATCAAACAGCTGTGCAAAGGGGGCTGGAGTTAGAAGAGCACGAGCCTCTAGAAGGCACGGGGTGTCCCTCACTTTTGCTGCACGTGGATTTTATAGGAAGATATGTTTGGGGTTTTTTGGTGCTGTTCCCTTTCCCTTTATGCGCCCGAAGAAGACCTTGGAAACGTGGTTTAGAGATATATTCGGGACAGACTGTGGGCGAGGGCTCACTAAAAGGTAAATCTGATCATGCCATTCTGCCTGTTAGAGACAGCCCTTGAGATAAACCGTACCCTCCCCGCCCAGCTGACCAGGTCCTGGAAAGTTCAGCCCCTGCCCGTGTCAGGGGCTGCACTTTCCATCTCCCCTCCTGCCGCCCCGTCTCCTACTTCACAGGCCCCTCCTGTTCCTGGAAATCTGAATGCCCTCTTCCCCTCTGCCCAATGCTCTTACCTCTGCTGAGAGAACTACCCCTCTTGCACGCCTCTCAGCCAAGGCTTCTCATCCCTCAGGAGTGCCGGCAAGTGACATTTCCTGCAGGAAGTTGTCCCTGCACCTGAATTCGGTCGGTTTGTCTCCTTGCATCCGCCCACAACATCTCAGCCCTCTTCTAGATTGGTGACTGCCCTGTCGTGTCACCATTGCTTAATCGTTCGCCTCACTTGAGAGATGCAAGAAGGATTAGCGCAAGGGCCACCATCCGGTGTCTGTGTCTTTAACTCAACGTGTGGGACAGTTCTATTTCTCTAAACCTTGACATGTAAAGAGTTTTTGGGGGGATAAATGAACATCCAGCCTGATATGGCTACTTCAAGCCTTGACTTGGACGTAGATAGCAGCCTCTTGCTCAGGAGTGACGCAGGGAATGTTCTTCACCCAGAAGCATGAGACCACTCCACATATCTGTCCCAAGGCCCCTCCCAACTCCTGCCAGCATGCCTTTCCTTTGCTTTCTGGTTTTATAAGTCGGCTGTCTTGCTAGCAGTGTCTTCGGTTCCTGTCCATCATGGCCTGTAACCTTGAGTCACCACATGCAACATTCCACCTGGTTGGCCTCCAGGTCCCCCTACCTGATTTCTCTACGGGAAGCAGAGCAGCCCCTTGGTGAGCCCCCACCCACAGATGAAGAAAACTTTCTCGGCTTCTTTCTTGCCAGGGATGGGGCTGCCTTTCCCATAGGTAGGCACTGGGATGCCATCTCAAGTCAGCAGGAAAAGCAATCAATGTGTAAGCTTTAGAAACAATGTATCAGGCAGTCCATGGAATGGGAGAAAATATTTGCAAATCATTTATCTGATAAGGGGTTAATACCCAAAGTATATAAAGAACTCATACCGCTCAATAATAAAAAAAATAAATGATCTGGTTACAAAATCCACAGAGAAACTGAATACATGTTTCTAAACAAGACATACAGATGGCCAACAGGTACATGAAAAAGTGCTCGACATCGCTCATCATCAGGGAAATGCAAATCAAAACCACAATGAGATATCACTTCATACTTACTAGAATGACCAGTATCAAAAAGACAAGAGATAACAGGTGTTGGGGAGGATCTAAAGAAAAGAGAACGTTCTTTCACTGTTGTTGGGAATGTAAATTGGCACAGTCACTATGGAAAACAGTATGAAGGCTCCTGAAAAATTTAAAAATAGAACTACCCTATGATCCAGCAAACCCACTTCTGGGCATATATCAAAAAGAAGTGAAATCACTATCTCAAAAAGATATTTGCCCTCCCATGTTCGTTGCATCATTATTTACAATAGTCAAGATATGGAAACAACTTAAGGGTTCATCGACAGATGAATGGGTAAAGAAAATATGGTATATACGCACAGTGGAATATTATTTAACCTTAAAAAAAGAAGGAAACCTTGCCATTTGCAACAACATGGGTGAACCTTGAGGGCTAAGTGAAATAAGACGGAGAAAGACAAATACCATATAATCTTGCTTATGTGCGACATCTAAAAAAACCTGAATTCATAGATGCAGAGAATAGATGGGTAGTTGCAAGAGGTGGGGGATGGGGGTTGGGGGGTGGTGGGGGAAGGTGGTCAAAACAAACAAACTTCCAGTTTTAAGATAAATAAGTTCGTACAAACTTCCGGTTTTAAGAGAAATAAGTTCTGGGGATGTAATGCACCGTATGGTGACTCTAATTAACAACTGTATATTTGAAAGTTGCTAAAAGAGTAGATGTTAAAAGTTCTTATCTCAAGAAAAAATAATTTGTAACTCTGAAGTGACAGATGTTAACTTACTGTGGTCATCATTTTGCAATATGTACATAAGTCAAATCATCATGTACACCTAAAACTAAACATTACATGTCAATTATATCTCATTAAAACTGGGGAAAAAATGATGCATCAGAACATGAAAACTGCTTATGGCCAGGCAGTGAGGCAGAAGATTCCCGAAAGAAATTTATGAGATTTTCTGTGGCAAGCCAGGCAGGTAAGTTGTGGCAACTTTATAAGTTATTATACTTCTCAATGTAAATAACAGAAACCCAAATTTTGGTGGCACAGACAATAAAGACAGTTGATTCGCTCATGTAATTGGAAAATACAGATTGGGTTTCAGGTAGAGCTTGATCCTGTGGCTCAGTGATGTCATTAAAGACCCACTTTCTCCATTGTAAGATGCCTTGTAATGGCTTTTGAGGCTTCAGACTTGATCACTCACAGGAGGGAAGAGAAAGTGCCTTGCTTCTGGCATCAGAAAATGTTCTGTTCAGGAGGGGCTTAAGTGGCTTGAGGCAGATGTTCAACTATGAACCAATCACTGTAGGCATGGCGAGGGAAGATAATGATTGCCACGGCCATAGGTTTCACTCCTGGCAGCAAGAGATGAAGTTGGCTACTTTAGAACAACATAGAATTCCTTGTGGAAGTCAAAGGAGAAAGTAGGAAAAAGTGCAGAAGTGCAACAGTGATCTGATCGTGGGAATCAGAAGACACTGGCCTGGGCAGCTCCCCTTGGTGTGGCACAGGGAGACTCTCAGCTATGCTACCAGTCTGCAGAATGCGCACGCTGGGGAACGAGAAGGTGGCTTCTGCCTGCAGCAACGTTTCGTTTCTGGGAGAAGTTGACTTGGTTGATGTTTTGCAATCTCTCTCTTCCAGCACTGGGGCAGGTACATGGATGGGCTGAGAACAGATGCTTGCACGTGACTCTGGAGAATGCACTTGGTTGGAACAGAGTAGGACTCGGGAGCCAAGAACTTGCACCGAATTCGGCCACTCCTGTGGCCAATCCCCCATTGTTCCCATGGCAGGCGTGGCAGCGAGAGAGTGTCTCTCCTATTACATTTCATTGTAATCTGGACATTAATCCAAGCTCAGCAAGTGTAATGCTAACCCACACAATCGACCCGTAACAAACCTCAGACCTTCTTGTCGTCACAGGTTACAGTGCACAATCCCATGTAAGAGCTTGTTTACTTTTATGCAATACACAGGTTTTACTTGGTTCAATGTATTGTGTAACAACAACCTAGCAATTTGCATGTTCTTCCTGATTATCTGGTAATTAAACCCAGTAAGTACAAACATACTGTAATTATCGTGTAACCGACCATCTGGATGGAGAGATGGAAATAACTATGTATTTACGCTATAAGCTGTATGATAATTATGACGTAATGGAACGATCAGCTACGAAGGAGAAGAAAGATTTGCAAGAGGCATGATCATGCTTTAGCATGGTCCTGAGCATTAATTCTAACCTTAATTTTCTAGAAACAGTCAGAGGTGTAAGGCAGCTGGGCGGATGAATCCCACCCGGATGGAGGCATTTGGAAGTACAGTAGAAGATCAAGCAATATGGAACTGGAGATGCAGGCACAGGAAGTGAAGGCGCCCACTCATTTATTCGGATCTTGTTTACACTAAGCATTTGTCGTTTTGAACTGCTCTCCATTTGCATGGGAGTCAGCAGTACCTGTCAGTAAATGGTAATGTGTTTGAATATGGTTACTATGTTTTGTTTTACAGATCTTAGATTCATGGAGGAAATGGGGTGTGCGACCGCAGAAAAAGTTTTAATATAATTGCATTTGCACTACTGTAATATTATTTGTAAAATGCACATCCCCTTTCGCACAGAACCACGAATAACATCCTTACCAGGGAATGTGCTGAACACCAAGCTTCACTCTACTTAGGCTGCGATGCATATATATGGGGGAAAAAAGAAAGTGGTGTATAGGGTATTGGAGAATGGCCGATAGCGGCAAAAAATCACTATAACTGGAATAATAGCTTTGAGGGGTGCCTCATGCGAGCTTTTAGGTTATGAACCTCTGTCAAATCTAGGATGTCGCTCAGTGACCATTTCACATACCATTAAGCAGGAAAAAAAAAATGCCATCAAGTAAATATCACGCAATGTTTTCTTATCGTTAGAATTTTAAAATGTGGAATTTAAAGTGTTTTTGTACACATGTTCAAACATGATTTTAGTCCCATATTCCTCTTGAGCAAACCTAGAGGAGAAGCACAATGATCAGGCGGTGCTAAAACGTCTTCACCTTAGAAGTCGAATGCTTTCAATTTGCTCCCAGACTCTGAGATTTCAGTCTGTGTTATTCATACAACATTGTCCTCTGCCACCGTGCACATTGGTGATTCAGCATTTCCTAAAAGGGTGCATGGCTATTGTTTCTGGCATTTTCTCCCCGGGCAATTACACCCATCCTGCAAATTATACAGCATTATTTATGGCTTACGTGTTTGTGATGGTTCCGAAATTTTATGTGCTATTCTCACTGGGTAAGATTTTGAAAGTTTTCCTCTCTGCAAATATTTATATGAATATTAAAGAATATAAGACATCTAGTAAAACAAATCTTTTTTTAATCACAATGACTCAAACTAAGATTTCTTCAGTATGAGTCAAGCAACAAAATCTTGATTGAAATGGCTTATTATAAGTTAATGAAACATTATGGAAGATGTAGGATTTGCATTTAAAATATTTTCAATTAGTCCTAATAATTTTACTTATCATTTTTTAGATCTTGTTTATATGTTATTATCAGTCACAATGACTCAATTTCTGCTAAATTTTTATAGAGCTAGAGAGCTTGATCAAATCTAACTTTCTGTCTGTCTCCCTGATGAGTGAGATCTGGCTCCTTTCTCTTCTTGCCTACATAGACTGGGCAAGAGTATCCAGGAGCTCTTAGGAACGATTTAGAATAAGTTAAAGTAAAAGGTGACAATCACATACACCTACTTAGCTAGGACTCCTTGGTTAAAAGTTAGAAATTAATTCAAGAAAGAATTTCTTTTTAAAGATTTTATTTATTGATTTATTTATTTATTTGAGAGAGAGAGAGAGAGAGAGTGGTGGGGGAGAGGCAGAGGGAGAGGGAGAATCTTAAGCAGGCTCCCTGCTGAGTGTGGAGCCCAGTTTGGGACTCAATCTCATGACCTATGAGATCATGACATGAGCCAAAATCAAAAGTCAGACCCTCAAGCTACTGAGCCACCCAGGTGCCCCAAGAAAGAGTTTTTTTGAAGAATCATTTACTGAGGCTATGGATATAGTGGGAATGTGTTAGTTGTTTTTATATCATCTCTCCCTTGCCTCCTGTCTCCACCAAAAATGCTGGATTGTCCTTTGGGTAATTCTTTCTTCCATCTTCAATCATGTAGTATGGGAGGGATAGACCTTACCCTTGGCTCCAAGGGAGAGTCCTGCCTTATTTAATCTAAACGGCTAATGTCTTATCTCCCTGTCCATTGGTTCTGAGATGGGCACTGGCTTACTTTTGGCCAATGACAGTGAATCCGAGGATTTGTACAGGGCTAACTGGAAGAGATTCTCTCTGCCTTTAAATAGCCTGAGTTATGATGTGAGGTCCGGAACTACTGCAGCCATTTTACTACCACCAAAGAAAAGCCTAGAGCTGCAAAGGACCCTATGGTTCCTGAGAATATTTCCTCATCACAAAATGCAGAAGAGACAGATGATAGAAACTGAGTCCTTGGCCATATCAGCTACCAAATCAGCCCTATCTAAAGCCAAAACAACCTCTGGACTTTTTAGTTACATGAGTGACATTCAGTAATATCTTTATTATATAAGGTTTTATGATATAAGTTTTCTTTATGAAAACTTTATGATATAAGTTTTCTTTCACTTAAAACAAAAATAAAAAACATTATTCTCTACTGTGGAATCCAGAGTTAGGAATCTAACATGGAATCCAGAGTTAGGAATATAGTGGGGTCCCAGGAAGTTACTGGCAACACTCGGATCTTGTCTCGGATGCTTTCTGTGTGCAGGCTTTAATCTCCTCCCTCCTTACACATGCATCCTCTGGTCAACACACTCAGTCACTGTCTCTTAGGGGAAGTTCTACACTCCCAGGAGGGAGATACTAATTGGACCAGCTTAGGTCAGGGGTCAACCTTTGATCCAACAACTCTGGCCAGAATGTCAGGGGCACAAAGCATGAAGATGACATCAAATCAAGCCCTGAGGGTGGGAAGTCAGTGCTCAGAAGGAGAGACAGGTCTGGTAGGGAAATGGCCAGGCACCCCAGAAAGCGTCCATGACCGGTGGCCTCTGGGAAGTCTCTTCATGTCTTAGAGCTACCATTTTCTCCTGTAAAACAAAGATACTAAACCAAAGGGCTTTCTGGAGTGTAAAATGAGAAATCTCAGGGGACAGACTGCTGACGGGGTGGTAGGGATCATTTCCACACTTCCTCTACTCTTGAGCAGTGCTGAGCACATTACAGGGTTCAACAAACATGGTCCTATGACTGGGTAGCCACATGCCAGCTTGACTCTGGGAACATTCGTCAGCATTGCTACGAACAACCCTGCAGTTCTATACAGGACTTTCACATCCATGAATGTAATGGACCCTTAAGACCATCTTGTGAGGGGGGTCACTGCACCCATTTTATAGATGAAGAAGCTGTAACTCACTCCTCCTAAGTCAATGGTTCTCAAAGTAGGAGTGTCACCTGGGAATTCGCTAGCATGCAGATTCTCAGGTCTCCCCCCAGACCTTCCAAATCAGCAACCCTAAGGTGGGGCCCTGTAATCCGCATTGTAACAGACCCTCTGGGTCATTCAGATGGCTGCTGTTGGCCCTGAGGCCAATGAATAAGCCCAACTCCCCCAACCCTCACCAGGGCTGGTGCCCCACAGTGCTTTGGCCATCCCCAAGGGAAGGATGGTGACTAGTGACCACAACATGTCGGGGCTCAGAAGCTGTGCACATGACCCCATTGGCTACTGCAGGAAGGAGCTTTCAGCCGGGGACATCAGGCTGCTTGATTTTCAGTTGCCAACCCCTTAAAAGCCTCTTGAAAGTGGCATTGGCTTACTTTCCAGAGAGCTTTCTCCGAGGCGGGGGGCCGGGCTATACCTGCCATGTTTTTCTGTGCCCTCCAGATCTTTGTATTTGATTTTAGTACCGTAAGCACAGAGCTGCCATGAGCTTTCTCCACTTTCCTGCCCTTCCTCCACAACTTCCTCTTATCCCCCTCTTTCCTGAGGAGTCTGGGAGACACCCTGGTGTGGTGAGTAGTGGGCAGAGCACACATTCCAGGGCCCTTGGCCACAGTCTTGGCTGCCTACGATCTGTCGGCATCTCCTTGGTAAGGCGGGTGTGTCCATCATGGCCAGCTGCAGAGTCCTACCACCTAGGCATGCCATTCGGGCTTGGTGAGGGTACGAGGCAGCTTTATGAGGTTAATCATTGAAAAGAATTCAAGCTGAAATCCTATCAGAGCTTTGAGAAACGTCTTTGCCCTGCATTATTGGAATCAGAAAGGGTATTTATTTATTTAATTTTATTTTTTTAAAGAGTTTATTTATTCATTTGAGACACAGAGATACAGAGAGAGAGAGAGAGAGAGCATGAGCAGGGGGAGAGGCAGAAGGAGAGGGAGAAGCAGACTCCCCGCCAAGCCAGGACCCCGAAGCAGGGTTTGATCCCAGGACCCCGGGACCACGACCCCAGTGGAAGGCAGACGCTCAACCATCTGAGCCACCCAGGCGCCCCAGGAAGGGTATTTAGTAAAAGCAGCCGACTCCGGCTGACTTGAGCGTGAGAGAAAGGAATTCAGGGATAGGGGCGGCTCGCCACGCTCGCTAGGAGAGTTGACGAGCCCGGTTCAGGGACCACGCAGCAGGCAGACACCCTAATCATGTCACGGAAAGGTCTGGTGAGGGCGCGAATGCCACCCCTCCAATGCACCAGGGAGGCGGGCTGGCCCTGCCCCGGGCTCTCCTAGCTCCTGTCCCTGCTGCCGTGGGGACCCCGCCTTGCTGTGAGGGCCACCACTGCCCCAAGAACACTTGCCAGGCCCAGCCTTTCTGCCTCACGGGGAATAAATTAGTAACAGGGGTGGATGTTTCTGATTGGTGGAACACAGGTGACCCACCTGCTCTCCAGCTGCAAGGGATCCTGGGAGGGTGGATATCTGCCATTTTCGTCCTTTGTCTGAGAGAGGGGGGCTCTGCTCCTTCTAAGACTCAGAAAGTGGCCAAGGTTCCCCGAATCAGAAGGAAGTTAATGAGTTGGTTAACGAAAAGAGTAACTATGCAAAAATAGCCACTAAAAAAAAAATCATGATCATAGACGCTAATTAATACTACAGCACAGGGCACCTGGATGGTTCAGTGGGTTAAGCGTCCGACTTCAGCTGGGGTCATGATCTCCCTGTGGTGGCATCGAGCCCCACCTCTGACTCCCTGCTCAGTGGGGAGTCTGCTTATCCCTCTCCCTCTGCTCCTCGCCCCACTCAGCTCTCTCTCTCGAATAAAATAAAATAGAATTAAATTAAATTTAAAAAATACTGTAGCACTTACTATGTGTCAGGTGCTATGAAAATTCTCATATATCACATCACTGAATCCTCACAAGTATTCTGGAAGGTGAGTACTACTATTACCATCCGCATATCAACAGATGAGGAAACCTAGGTCCAGATTGTTGAGTGACTCACCCAAGATCCTATAGCTGTAAGGTGACAGAGCCAGGCTTTGAACCCGGGACATCTGGCTCTGGGGTCGAGGCTGAGATGCCTCTCAAATCAAAACACCAGGATGCCCATGGAGCCAGGATTTCTGACGCCCACACCTCTCAGCTGCCTGAGCCAGTAAATTCCTTATTGTTATTCTCATATTGATTAGGCCAAAGGCAACAGAAGTTGGGCTTCTGTCACTTGAAGAAGGGTGCTGACTAATGCACTTTAGTCAGTGGCCGGCTAATACCAAGTTTAAGAAAACATCTATAAGGAAAACTAATCATAAGTGTACCCGGTTTTCCTTTTTTTCATAAGTAAATCATATGCTTTTGCAGGAACTCAGTGAAATAACAGCAATTTTACCCCTTTTCACTGATGTAAAAACATATGCCTGCAGAGTCAAAGTGGCCCAGCTGTGCCATCTTAACCCTTTTCTGGAAGAATCAGGAACTGGAATCCTGATGTGGCCTTCTTTCACCGGCCAAGCCTTTCCTGAGTGTCCCCCAGTGCCTGGGCCGGGGCCACATGGTGACCTGGATATGTCCTTCCCCCAGGCTCTTGATGGTCTAGTGCAGGACACAGTCAAGGCCACAGGCTGATACCTCTACTGCCCTTCAGTCAGCCTCTTAGAAACTTTCCAACAAGGAATCCCTGGGGACGTGCTGTGGATGTCACCAGGGGCCCCTGCCTCTGACAGTTTCAGCATCTGCCATGCTTGGCTTGGCTGCCCTTGAGTCTGCCTGCCCACATCATGCAACGTGGGCTCTTCTTTTGGCAGAGTGGCCATGACTGGATCAAGAAGGTGAAGGGTGCAGTGAACTGATTGGATTTCCAGTCCTGGGACAAGAGTCAGTTGGGGGAACCTTGGGAACAGAGCAGCGGTGAGCGAGGGAGCAGGATGCTGAGGGGCAGCTGAGCCTTCGCCACAGCCCAAGACCATGAAAGACAATGATCTCCTGGATGGTCGGGTGTGTGGTAGAGGGCTTGATGCAAGGACATGGTGACACATGGACCCAAGAGTGACTCTTCAAAAAATACTGATAATAATGGCAATAATAGATAATATTGAATGACGACTTACTTAATAATAGCCAACTTAAGGTCTTTACATTTAATCATCTCCTTTGTTCTGTGAGATAAGGTACAACTGTTGTCCCCATTTTTACAGATGAGGAACTGAGGCTCAGAGGTTAAGAAACCGGACAAAGGCCCTGCAACCTGTGAAAGAGAGAATTTGAATCCAGGGCTCTTACCATGGAAGGCTGATAACTGTTGGCCAAACAAAACGGGTGCAGCCTATGTTTGCTGGCTTCCGGTCTCACCTGAGCCCCCGCCTGTGATTCCGTTAGAAGGGGATGGACTAACTTCTGCCCTGCCCTTCCTCCCACCATGGGAAAAGGCCTAATTGCTAATGACAGCAGACATCCCTAATCTACCCGCCTGCATTTTCCTACTTAACCTAAGCATGACCTCAGATTCCTTCTTAACACATGTGCTTTCGATAGCCACTTCCAACTGACCAGAATTGGCACGTGAGATGCAAACGATTTCCCCTCCCGAGGGTTCCAACTGGCATGAGCCAGGGGTGTCTTTCTAGGGAATCAAAGCAGGAGGCAGGCTGAGCTGGCATTGGGAATGGGGATGTTGAGGACAGGGCCCATTTCAAGTCAAATCATCGGGCAGAACAGGAACGATTAGGAAGCAGGGGGGATTGGCAGCAACAGAATATGCAAGGTGGGGTGGGGGGTGTGGGGAGGATGCAGAGAAGGGACGACTAGCTCTGTTCCTGAGACGTCTACAGTCAGGAGAACACGAACCTCACAAACATCAGCAGACATTTCATAAGGTATTGTTCTCACAATATTTTTCTTTCCCCTGAGCACCTACGATACATGGTTACAAAAGAGTGTAGCTATTCTCCCACGCAGTGTAATTTTGCTAGAATCTATTTCTCATTTAACATAACTTGAGGTCACTTAATAATAAAAAGCAAACGTTCTGTAACCAGACATTTAAAATCGTTTTAAGCTATGAGGATCAGAAAAAGGAAGAGGATGATTTTGGGCCAATGACTTGCAGGATAGTGACGATGCTTTAAAATTAACTTATTCCTGAGTTTCCTGGAAGCTGGGTAACAAAGGGTAAGAAGATGTATTGTAGGATTTCTCCTTGCCTGATGAGAGTTTCAGGGAGAATATAAACTGATGGCTTGTCTGGCCTCAAGTTTGCATTGTTTCATTGTAAACAGTTTAAAAGCAGGTGAGTTCACTTAAAAAAATCCAGGTTTGCTTTAAGATGACAAGCTATGGCCACTGCGCACTCCCATCTCTCGGGGTCAACACGCAGGAGGAGCGGCTGCCCTTTTAGACCGGCAGGCAGGCTCCTGTTTGCCACACTTCCCGCCATTCCCCATCATTCATTCCCTTCAGCACATGCCTGGCCCCTGGCAGTGTCTTACAATGTATGTCCTCGCTGAGGCTATTAACTACACACATGGTCTTTGGTCCGTTGTATGCGTTGTGGCCAGAGTGGTCCTGTTAACCTCAGACCTCAGATCATGTCACTCCTGTACCCACAACCCTTCAGTGGCCCCCACGGCCCTCAGAGGGAACACCAATGGCCTGAAAAGCGCCTTGTCTTGAACTTTGTTCCTGTTTGTCCTCCAGCCTCATTGGCTCTTTCTGTGCCTCAAACCCACCGAGTACACGCCTGCCTCCGGGCCTTTGCACTTGCCCTGCCTGCTACCTGGATCACCCTTCCTCCAGCCTGGCTGTCAGCTTTGGATTCTGCTCAACTGTTACATTATGAGGGAGGCCTTGCCTGATCACCTCGTATGAAATGACACTTCCTCCCCACTCCCTACCCCCTAGACCTGCTTCATTTTTCTCCGTAGTACTATTTTATGACTTATTTCTATCTTATGTATTTATTGCCTGTTTTCATACCCAGTGATGTAAATTCTATAGGGGGTGGGGGGTGGGGGTGGGGGGGTCCTTGTTTGTTTGCTGCTCTGCACCCAGCACTGGGGTAGTGCCTGGTACATAGGGGACGCTGAGTGTGTGGTATGAATGGATAAAAGTCTACGATAGCTCAACATTTCTATGGGAGACATACATACATAAGCTTCCTGAAGAAAAATATCTTTATATAAATATGAAGCTTAGAGATTCAAAGATGCATTGTTTTATCTTTGCCTGCAAAGATACAATGCTATAAAGATAGCTGTATTTATATCCATAGTGTTTCCAGATTAAAGGCCAAACAATGACCAACAGTCACAGAAGGCAAGAACAATGGGAAAGCTGTTTACAGTTTCCTTGCCAGGCACACTGTTGGTTTCTTTGAGGCCCTCTTCTTTCTAGTGCTATTAACCCTTCCATGAGTGCTTGACTCTTGCGAGAAATAGCCGGAGTTGGCCCACTTTTCTATATCTGACATGTTGGACTCTAAACATGGGGAGCTCAGCTTTCCAAATGGCCCTTCCAAATGGAGGGGTGACCAGGACTCAGCTCTAGGCAGCCTCGCCCCACTGCACGAGCCTAGGGGCTGGCTGGATGAGGGCTGTCCAGACAGCACACACCCGACTTATTCCAACCACAGTCCCTGCAGACGGACTATATGTCAGCTTTGGGAGTCTGCAGGACCCGAAGCTCGTGTCATGCATTGCCCCTTCAGCTCATACTAACGGAAGCAAGCCCTCCTGGACCCAGAGGGGTCTTTTTAAAAAAATCCCATGGAGCCAGAAATGTGTCCTTCCCCAAAGCAGGGCCGGGGTTGTCTGCGGCTCTGGGGAAAAGCCATTGCTGTCAGGATTTGAGCCCACTTTCCTGATCTGGAGAAGTCTATGCTTTGTATGCATCCCAACGTTGGCATGTTTCGAATACTTGGCTCCCAACTGTAGATGACATACGTGACAGATGGAACCTCATGGGAGTCTGCAGAGCCACACTGGCCCAGCCACCAAGCCCACATGGGGGACTAGGGGTGGGGGGGGACCATGCCGGCCTCCCTGCCCCCCCCACCCGAAGCTCACCTCCCTTCCCCCAGGCTCCTGTCCCTTCCCACCTGCTGCCAGAGACCTCCCAGGGGGCCACCTCCTGCCTCCTAGCCCCCACTCCCTCCCAGGTGAAGGCCAGAGAGGACCAGGGTGGAGCCCACCCTCCACTGGCAAGAAGTTTGGGGAGTACTTGGGGGGAATCACTGTATTCCCAAACCCCACAAGAACCTTGTTCCGGGGGAAAGTTTCTTTTCCTACCTTCTTAAAACCACTTCCGGAGGCGAGCATCAGGAGAAAAGGAAAAGCAGATGTCAGCCGGTGACACAGAATAATCACTTCGCTCACTGCTTGTATTTTCCTACCAATTTTGTATTTTTCAAAAAGGACAATAAAACAATTGTACTCTCGGCTAATTAATGACAAGCTGGTAAAAGCATCTCCTCATTGTTCCATTTATTTCTCCATTTCTCCCAGTTAACAGTCCTGTCTCTGAAATGAATCAATGTCGTTTACACAATGCTGTCACCCCATTGTTCCTTTATCATCCTCCATTTTCATAAATCGGGGTGTTAATCCCTTAATGGCTTTTCTCAGTGCTTAAAAAAAAAAAAAGAAAAGAAAAAAAAAGCCCAGCCCCTGCTCCTCTTAATCCGCCAGTAGACAATGCATGTTTACACAGGCGGCCCTGCCCTGTGTTTACTGAAAAAGCAGGTCCAGTTGGGGATTTGGCCCCTTCTGTTTGTTGGCTAAACAGGAGGCCCCTCAGACCCAGGGATCTGCCCCTTCTCCAGGTAGCTTCTAGGCTGGACTCTTTGATGGAGCCTCTGACCTTTGCCCTGGTGGCCTGGGAAGGCCCTTGGAGGTAGGGAAGAGGTTGGGAGAAGATGAAGTAGGGAAGTGTGGTCCTTCTTGGGCTTCTCGATCCTCAATCCCTGTGCCTTCTTGCTGGTTTCCCCTGGGGCAGCAACATCAGCACTACCCGGGAACTGGTTAGAAATTAGCTAAGCAGATCCACACCAACCTGCTGAATCTGAAATCTCAGGTGAGGGGCTGGCAATCTGTTCCTCAAGCCATCCAGGGTATTCCTGATGTACCCCTGCAATTTGAAAACTACTCTACTAGGGGATTTAATTCTAAGGTTAAAAAGGAAATAAATGGAAATAACACTCATTTCATTCAACAAATATTGGCTGACTTCCGGTTCCTGTTGGGTAAGACTCAGGGGTGGGAGCACTGATTAAATCAGTGCTTGGTGCAAGCCTCCAAGGAGTCCCCAGTCTACTGAGTGAGAACGCCTTGGGTTGGAACCCTTCCCAGACCTCCTCTTCAATTCTCAGACCCATGCACAATGACTGGCATGAAGTGATAGATCCCCTCCTCCTCCTCCTCCTCCTCCTCCTCCTCATAGTACTTGGGAGTGAGCCAGGAACCTTGTCTCAGCCTCTTGCACAGGAATCTGGGTTTCACCAGAATCTCATGTTCCATCACTCAGTGAAAGTATCCTGCTCGCTCTGGGCAAGGCCATGTGCAAGCTGCTGGAGGCTCAGCATTGAAACAAAGGATCCCTGCCCTCAAGAAGCTCCCTGTCCAGTGAGTATACAAACAACTTGCAAATCCCCTGGCAAGTGCTGTGATAACCTTTCTGAAAAGGCACAAAGGCTGCATGATTAGTTCAGTACAGGTGGTGGTGGTAGAGATAGTGGTGGTGATGGTGGTGGTGGGGGTGATGGTGATGGAGGTGGTGGCGGAGGTGATGATGAAGGTGATGGAAGTGGTGGTGGTAGTGGAGGTGATGGTGGTGATGGAAGTAGTGGTGGTGGTGGAGGTGGGGTGGTGATAGAGGTGGTAGAGGTGATGGTAGAGGTGATGGTAGTGGTGGAAGTGGAGGTGATGGTGATGATGATGGTAGTCATGGAGGTGGTGGTGGTGGAGATGATGCTGATAGTGGTGGTAGTGGTGGAGGTGAGGTGGTGATGGTGATAGAGGAGGTGGTAGTGGTGGAGATGGTGGTGGTGATGGAGGTTGTAGAGGTGATGGTGGAGGTGATGGTAGTGGTAGAGATGGTGGTGGTAGTGGAGGTGATGGTGGTGATGATGATAGTAGTCATGGAGGTAGTGGTGGAGGTGGAGATGATGGTGATGATGGTGGTAGTCATGGAGGTGGTGGTGGTGGAGATGATGGTGATAGCGGTGGTAGTGGTGGAGGTGAGGTGGTGATGGTGATAGAGGAGGTGGTAGGGGTGGAGATGGTGGTGGTGATGGAGGTTGTAGAGGTGATGGTGGAGGTGATGGTAGTGGTGGAAGTGGAGGTGATGGTGATGATGACGGTAGTCATGGAGGTGGTGGTGGAGATGATGCTGATAGCGGTGGTAGTGGTGGAGGTGAGGTGGTGATGGTGATAGAGGAGGTGGTAGGGGTGGAGATGGTGGTGGTGGTGATGGAGGTTGTAGAGGTGATGGTGGAGGTGATGGTAGTGGTGGAAGTGGAGGTGATGGTGATGATGACGGTAGTCATGGAGGTGGTGGTGGTGGAGATGATGCTGATAGCGGTGGTAGTAGTGGAGGTGAGGTGGTGATGGTGATAGAGGAGGTGGTAGTGGTGGAGATGGTGGTGGTGATGGAGGTTGTAGAGCTGATGGTGGAGGTGATGGTAGTGGTAGAGGTGGTGATGGTAGTGGAGGTGATGGTGGTGATGATGATGGTAGTCACGGAGGTGGTGGTGGTGGAGGTGAGGTGGTGATGGTGATAGAGGAGGTGCCAGTGGTGGAGATGGTGGTGGTGGTGATGGAGGTTGTAGAGGTGATGGTGGAGGTGATGGTAGTGGTAGAGGTGGTGGTGGTAGTGGAGGTGATGGTGGTGATGATGATAGTAGGCATGGAGGTAGTGGTGGAGGTGGAGATGATGGTGATGATGGTGGTCATGGAGGTGGTAGAGGTGATGGTGAAGGTGAAGGTAGTGGTAGTAGTGGAGGTGATGGTGGTGATGATGATGGTAGTCTTGGAGGTAGTGGTGGTGTTAGAGATGATGGTGGTGATGATGGTATTGAAGGTGGTGGTGGAGGTGATGATGAAGGTGTTGGAGATGGTGGTGGGGGTAGAGGTGATGGTGGTGATAGTGGTGGTGGTGATAATGGTGGTTCAGGTGGTGGTGGTTGGGCAGCAAGTAGCCTTCACAGAGAAGACCCTTAATTTGAACTTTTCAGTCTGAGGTAAAGTTCTCCAACTGGACTCGGGAGAAAGAACATTCAGGGCAGAATGAGCAGCTTACACAAAATACAAAGGTTTGAACAGTATAAACTGCTGCTGAAGGAGGTTAGAGGTGGTCATGATGGAACTGTGAGTTACTGAGGATTCCAAGGCTCTCTCTCAACTGTTCAGATTTAGGTATGGGATCCAAGGACTTAGTGTCATTGGAAAAAGCCTGTGGATCTTAGGTTTGTGAGCTAGCACCTGACTTACACTATCTTAAGCCATATAAGGAATCTATTGGCTTCTATACCTGCATAGTTCAAAAGAGTTCAAAAAACTTCAGGCATAGCTGGACCTAGGGGCTCAGGCACCTTATCAGAATACTGTATGTTGGTCCTGCTTTCTTCTTGTGGACTTCATTTTCAGGCAGACTTTCCCCAGTTGATACCAAAGATGGTCACTGGCAACTTTAAGCCTATTGAATCTTTATGCCTAGAAATGTTGGAGAAAAGTGGGCATTTTCCCCACCAGAGGTCTCAAAAAAATTTCTCTCATGGGCCTGGCTTGCATAACATGACTCCCAGAATCAATCACTTTGACTCAAGTCCAAGTCAACTGGTCAATCCCGGGTAACATGGTCACTCTGAAACAGGCAGAGGGTAGGGCAAGGTGGTGAGCCCCATTTGAATGGCATGGCTGACAGCGGAAGAGGCAAGGTGGTTTCCAAAAGAACTTGGCAGTGTTTTCCCAGAAAAAGCAGCAGTGGATTTGGGCCAGCAAAAAAGAACATGACTTGAACAGAGAGCTAGAGACAATTGAGTAGTAATAATTGAACTGTTACTAAAATTATGTACGTTCACCTATACACAGAAAAGAAGACTCAAATGGTAATCCCCAAAAGGTCCCACTTGGTTATTGGTGATGGGATGATGGATAATTTACATCTTCTCTTTCTTTAGCTGGGGGCAGTAGAACACAGAGACAGACAGACCTGCATTTGAATCCCTGGTTCTCCTGCTTTGAACTAAAGGCTTCAGGACGAGTTTCTTTGCTCCTCCCCACTTCAGAGTTCAACATCTATAAAATAAGTCTCCTCACACCTTCCTAACACTCACTGATTGACATGGAAGGGCAGATATTCTTATTCTCATTCTTATTCTTATTCTTATTCTTATTCTTATTCTTATTCTTATTCTTATTCTTATTCTTATTCTTATTCTTATTCTTATTCTTATTCTTTCTTATTCTTATTCTTATTCTTTCTTATTCTTATTCTTATTCTTATTCTTATTCTTATTCTTATTCTTACTCTTACTCTTATTCTTATTCATTATTACAATTACTATTATTACCTCTTTGGGCTGGCTTAGAATGAACAGGGATTACTTCTATGCAAACCAAAGTCATCTACCCCACATGGCTTAGTATCTACAGTAATAAGGCTTTCCTCGTCTATTGTCTTCATTAGTGTAACGTTGCTATTCTATGACTACTTTTGCCCAGTCAATTAACTTTATTGTTCATTACAGGAATATCCCATAAACATTTCGATAGAAAGCATCCAACAACGTTTTATACCCCAAGACTCTTTGAAACCCTCCCCTCAAAATCCCCCTACTGTTTCCATCAGTCCTAAACTACTACAACATGGGGGTTACCAGATTCTAACCAACACCCCCTCCCGCCACTTTGGAAACTATCCTTAAACCAGAGTTCAGAATCTTGGTAAAAATCTCACCTTGTCTGGCCCTCTTTCAGATGCTATTAAAACTCTGTCAAGGTGGTTAGCGCTTTCCACTGCAGGGACTGATAGACTCAGCTCTGCCTCACGACAGGTTGTGAGTGATACTTGGAAGGCAGCAATCGACATCTATAATAAAAAACTGCAGGACTATGTAACTGTATTTTTGCATGACCTTATTTAGAGGGCCCATGGAGGTGTCTGCTCTTATAGGAAACTTCAACCTCATTCCTTTAGGAGATGAAAACAGTGAGGTTTATGGCAAAACATGCTGCCTGCAAGTCTTAAGACAATGTTATAGTCTTTATTACAGCTTTAGGTGATCTATTTGTTTGTGATCATTTGTTTCATGTCCTTTTTCCTGCCAAAACTATAACCCCATGAGGGCACGTGCTGTATCTTATTCATCATTTGTCTCTAGTGTCTGGAAAGGTGCTTGACACATGGTCAGTCCAGTAGCTGTTCAATGGGTGGGCGAGTGAATGAGTGGGTGCAGGGAGGGGCCCACAGTCCTGGATAGGTTACTGATTTGTTGTCTGCCTTTGGGCAATTCCATTCTCTTTCTGGGCCTCAGTTTCCCTACATGGACATTACTAGAGTGAGATGACACCTGGAATCCACATCTACGCTTATAAGCTGTTATGGTTCCAAAGAAGAGTGGCATCTCAGGCTCTGAAGGGTGCTGGATGAGACGGCTGATGACTGCCTTTCTGGAAGCCCGAGGTCAGCAGCCCCGGGATTCGTGGTAATTAATTTCAAATTCTCAGACCTGGTCCCCTTCCTAATCCCTGAGACTAGGCAGGATGGGTGGAGGCTAGGATGTTTCCTAGTTATTAGCTACTGCATTCGTGTAAAGGGCCACTCTTTCCTAGGGCATGTGTGAGTGGGTATACACTCTGTAAGTGGTCCTTAGTGGCATGCCATAGAGGGAACCCCTGGTCCCCTTTCCTTGTTTTATTGTGGTCCAGTCAGTTGTCCCCAGTCCCCAGCACAGCCTGCTTCTGGAAGGGAATACTATCTGCCATTTACACTTCCCAGGGGATTTAAATTTCTCATCTCCCTGCCGGAGACATTTATAATTACTTTCTCCCATTATGAAACACAGGGCTGGACCCCGCTCTGATCTTACAGGTGGTTCTTGAACGTACCCACTGCGTGACTTTGGGCAAGCTAGGTAACCTCTCCATTGCATGTCTCCCCATCGGCAAAATGGACATGATGCTTGTAGCTGCCCACTGGGACGTGGAGAGGTTCAATGAATTAATATGGCAAAACACCAGGCCAGATCTTCTTAGCCGTTAGCTGCTATTATCATCCTGTAACTTGCCTGGTACACGCCTGACTCTAAGCGGAGGCTTTGCAATCAAATACTACTCAGAAAAAAAAAAAAAAGCAACTGTATATTCAGGCAACTTCTTGGATGGCTCTCAAAGGAATAATATGAAAGAAGCTAGTTTCCAAAGGTTACATACTGTATCATTCCACTTAAATGACATTCCTAAAAGAAGTATAATGATGAAGAACAGATCAGTGGTTGACGGGGCTGAGGGGTTAGGGGAGAGAGGGTTTGACTTTTTAAAAGACTAGCAGAAGGGAGATTTGGGGGCAATGAGCTGTTCTGCATCCTGATTGTAGTGGTGGCTGCAGGGCTCTAGATACGTGTTCGCAAATTCATAAAACTAGGAACCAAGCGAACATGAATTTTCGAGCCATCATTTCAGAAAATGTTGAGGCTTGATCAATGTTGTTGTCTTTCGGCTACCTCCTTTTCCCTGGCAAGATAAACAAGAAGATGAGATGTCTTTAGATGGCCTGGCAAGCAGAAAGCATTGTCCACTGGGATGTTTGGAAACCTGCTCCAGACTGCCCCTGGTCTCTGTGAGAGCTCAGAATCAGAACCTGGGCGCAGCGGAGCTATTTAGAACTCCAATAAGCTATTTAAAGAGATTTAAATGTGCTGTTTCCCAGTTATTCTGAGGTGCAGCTATAATTGCTGTTCTTTCCAAATAAATCCTTCAGATTAAATGGATATCGAGTGTGTAAGTTCAACGATTGCTCATGGCACGCGAATCTTGTCAAAGTTCAGGGTGAGTCAGTCTAGATTAGCAGGAGGAAGTTGGCAAACGTTGTTTCAGTCTTAACACTATCATTTGGGTCTGGTGTTGAATGTTTACATTTTGGGGAGAGAAAACTCGGGCCAGATAAGGCAGCCTGGGGCAACACTCGGGAGTCAGGAATCTTGGCTTAGCAACAAAGTTGTACAATTTAGGGGGGAGTTCCTTCTCCTCTCTGAGACTCACTTTGGCCACCTGTTCTTTGGCAACAGTGTGAGCTGAACTCAATCATCCTTAAGGCTCCTCCCTCCCTGACTTATGGATGAGACCACGTCTCTTCTCTCTGCTCTTCAGGACAGAGATGCCAGCTCTTGATCCACTAGCATTTGCCTGAATGTGCCTCCTGTTTGAGGGTACTTCTTGAGTTCACCAACGCGATCCTCAGTCTGTCTGGACTTGGATGAGCATCCTTTAGCCGTCTGCCTGCCCAGAAGGGATTCTCTGAGCCAACTGGTGTACAAACGCCCACAGGCTCTGCAGAGCCTCCAAGAAACGTGCCCAGAGGTGCCGTTAGGATGTGGGAATTATGAGGTGAGCAGGAAGAAGCCAAAAAACCAAGAAGCCACTTGAGCAGAGAGTATAAACATAAATATCCCCAAGCAGGCCCCGGCACTGGGTTTTTTATGTTGATGTGCTAATATGTTATCCACTAAGGGTTTATTTACGCCGTTTTGGTATTCCCTGCAATTCATTTATCTGCATAAGGAAGAGGCGCTAACAGGACAGTTCCTCATGAACAAGCATCCCTGTGTGATCCCCACTGCTGTTTATAATCCTTCATGCCCAGATCTATAATTCATGAGCTGATGGCCTGGTGGCAGTTTCCATAAAGGCCATGGTGGGCACCCAGTCGTTAATGCTCACACTGTCATGCATGGAATCGAAATAAGCCCGCTCTCCTTCTATTCATCATGACGCCACCGACGTGTGGGCAATGATATTATCCAAATATTATTAAAACTTTGAACCCTGTCCCCATAAATTATGGCCGAATGGCTCCGTGGCCATTAGGAGAGGGGGATGTATGGGCTTCAGTCGCCGCCGAGTAATTATGTGCTTAAAAGGAAGCGTGGCTGAGCATTCCCCTAGTAAAACAGAGAGAAGCTGGGATCATTTGTTACTGCTGTGGCGTTCGGAGCTGGACGGCTCAGGCAGGTCAAGTCAACCTTACAGCAGGACAATTATCTGCCTAGAGAGACCAAACATCTGTTATTAAGTATGTACAGGAATCAAGGCAACATGCTAGAAATCTTGTCCACTTCAAACACTTGGCGTATTCCACACAACGCCCCCCTTGCTTTTTGTAACTGCAGCAGTCAGCTTTGAAATATGCCCTATCTTCCCTCCCCCGGCCCCTCGCTTTAATGTACCCTGCAGCTGCTGAAGATGGTGTTGTAACTTTAGAAGGACCTCGGTATCTTTCTCCAGCTCTTTAAGTAATAATAATAATTTTTGTGGGTTCCCCCCTCCCAAATTTCTTTTGCATTTATTAGTTATTCAAGGAGTATGGCTGGGGCAGTGATATCATATAATTTGAAAGCACAAGGTCAGTCCATGTTTATGTTAGAAGGCCAATCTCTCTTTGATTCCTGCATCTGCGGCAGCTTGTAGGCTGGTACGGTGCATGGGAGCAAGATGGCTCTGTGTTGGGATTATGAAATGGGAAATAGGTTTCTCGGGCTATCGTGGTTTCCTGGACCATCTGTGAGTCTTGGAATCCCCAGGAAGGAGGGAGTGGGGAGCATGCCAGAAAACACGGCTATCGAGGCAGAAAGTGGGCAGAGCTGGGGGTGGGCAAGATGGTGGGATGAGGGCAATCAATGGGGGTGGCCCAGAGACATTACACTGCAATCACCCCAACTGAGTATGTCCAGACAAGAATAACGAGTGCAATTTTCCTCCCATAAAGATGCATAATATCAAGTAAGGAGAGTTGGGCCATGTTCGCGGAGGAGGAAGGGCAAAACTCTCCTTCGCTAAATGACGTAGTAATAACAGACCAGATTCCTTTCTTCTCAAGAAGAATGGAATCTCCAGATCTTCTGGGGCACTTGCAATCTGAGCATCTTAAAGATATATGATGTTTGGATTAGCTTCAAAGTAATCCAGGGTGGAGCGGGACTATACATGAAACAAAAGTAGCCCAGAGTTAATAATTGCTGAGGCCCAGGAATGGGCATGGGAGGGGGCAGTTATCAGACTAGTCTCTACACTTCTGATTGTATCTGAAATTTTTCCATAATTAAAAAAAAAAGTCTTAAGGAACAGCACTCCTTTCTGATGTGAGTGATCTACCATGCCAACAGAGAACCCATCTCTTCAGCAGAGTTCTAGGGGGAAAAAAACCAGAGAATAGAAGCCGGGATTGACTAGTTTGTGGAGACTGTGGGACTCCCTGCTCTAATCCATCCCGTAAACACTTCTCCCAGAAAGACCTGTTTAAGTACTGTTTCATCACACCCCTACTCAGGAGCCCAAAAAGACTTCTTGGCTCAGCTGCACCAGCCTAAATTCCTTCTCGTGATATTCAAGATCTGCCATAATAGGACCTCCTTCTACTGTCTCATTCCTTTACCTTCTTGCCCCACTGGAGCCTGGCAGGAGAGTCAGGGGGCAGTGATGGTGGAGAAGTGGACATAGGAGTGGTGGCCCCAAGACCAGTTCTGGGACTTCCCTTCCCCCGTGTTCTTTCCCCTTGGGTAGGGCTTTCAATTCCAGTGGCATGGCCTTTGACCTTTGGCCTCTCTTCCCTTGGTAAGTACTGGGAAGAAGGCAGCTCTGGGATAGCTACTTGATGTCCCCACAGAAGAAAGGAAGAAATGTACATGGATGACCAGGATCTAGTCCCCTTTGAAAACACAGGCAATTTTTTCCTTCTCATACAGGATTACATTGACCTTTAAAACAGTTCTACTAGAAACAGGCCATACCAGAGAATAGGCCAAAATAGGAAGGAGATCTAAGAACTAAAGATATCCATTGAATGAGGGCAAATACTTGGGAGTCATGGTGGATATCTGATGTCTGCTAGCCTAGAATCCATTCCTGCTTCTCTGGGAGAAATCACCCCACATTTCTTTAGGAGAACCAGCCCTCTTCCACTTGAGATTCATAGAATGTTAGTAGAATTGATCTCCAATCCCAACACCCCATCCCATTTCAGGGGAAGTCATATGACGCAGGAATGGCCTGCTGGAAATCCCCTGAACAGAGTGATCAGCTTAAGGGTGGCCATGTGACTCAACTCAAGCCAATGAGACTCAATTCTGGAACTTTTGCTGAACATGTTTGGTGCCATTGGCCACCTTTTTTTTTTTTTTTTTTCCATCTTGAGCTGGAGAACCCACATGAGGATGAGTTACTATAGAAGAAAACAGAGACATAGAGAGGGTGAGAAATCTTCCTGGAATGGTTCAGTGATGTGAACCAGTTCTTTCCTCTTTTGTGTTTGCTCATATAGAGCTCAGTTTCTGTTACTTGCAACCAGAAGAGTCCTGCCTGACATCATGGATTCTCAGCCTGTAGGTGACCAGAGGAAGGTGCTCAACCCAGTTGGTCAAAAGAGCAAAGGACTGTGGGCCTCAGCGATGGGGATGAGTGAGACGCTAGGCCAGTGACAGAAAACCTGTGTCCTACACCCATGGGGACATCAGTGACCAGGGTATCTTTCCTGGTGAATCCAGATGTGACCCAAGTACTTTCCCACTTAGTGTTTTGGGTAACCACTACTGATCAGCCACACTTGGCACAAGGATGGATCTATTTGCCATTCTTGCTTGAGGCCCTGGAGAGGAGCTGGGTAGGGTTTTTTCTAGAAGGACCTGGAGAGAAAGGCTGCCATAGACTCGAAGACGCTTGACAGGCTCAGAGAGGGCTTAGTAGTAGTATTGAGGGGACTTGATGGTGAGGCCCCTAAACAGAGCACCTTGACTCAAAACAGAGGAGGAGGGCGGGACTTGGGCTCTGGACACCCTCTCAGGGGCTACCCAACTGAGCTACCACTAAAGGTGGATGAGACCTTACTAGAGTAGCAACATGTCTTCTGAGAGCCCAAATGCCTGGGGTCCAAGCCTGGCTTTGCTACTTTCTCAGTTATGTGACTGCAGGCAAGGTTCTTAACTTATCTGTGCTTAGGTTTCTTCATCTGTAAAATGAGGATAATAATAACACCACCTCCCTGGGTTGTAGTGAATATTAAATGAGCTTATTTAGGGAAGGCACTGAGAACAATGCCTGACGCATATTCAGTGCCATATGTTTGTTAAGCAAACAAATAAATAAAATCTCCTTTATTTTCAGGGGTTCAGCTGAGGGTCTTGCTCAGAGGTAAGGCAGTCATTCCTGAATTAATGCTCCTATTTACTCCACTTCTTCTCTTGCTTTCTCTCCCATTCTTTCAGCAAACATCTGTTAAGTGCTGATCCTGGGCCCAATGAAGGAACAGCTTCATACTTCTTCAGATTTCCTTTAGTTCATGGATGATGCAAACCTCAATAGGGCTTCTAGATATCCACCCCAGAACCGCAGTCCACACATAGGCAGCATCAGAACAATGCCCCAAACCTTTCTTTCCACGTGATTCACACTCTTCCCCTCATCCTTGATGAACAGATCTTCCCAAGATGAGGTCCCTGCTTCTTAGATCTAAGAAACTGGGGCTCCAGGAGGTGAAATAACTTCCCTAAGTTCCATCAAGTGGGATGTGGTAAAGCTGAGTTTGCAACCTGGGTCTTACTTATTTTTCCATCATATTGACATGGGCCACCTTGTCACCTTGTCACCAGCTGCCTTACCTGATATTAGGCTGAGTGGCTGATGTTTCTTTCTCTCCCACTACATTGGGCAGCTTTGGAAATCAAGAGCCATATTTCATTCATCTCTGCCTCACTGGCCCCAGAGTAAGCCCTCAGAGCAGCTGCAGACTTGCATTGCCAAGGAGTTTATGCAAATGGCCCAAAGTTGCAAATCAAGTTAGCAGCTGGAGAAGTGCTCGAAATATATCCTTCTTTGAAATCCCAAGAGCCTACCTTATGCACTCCTTGTTGGGTTACAAAAGGATGCCCATTTCCCACTGAGATCTTTATCCCTTTCTCTGTCCTAAAAGGTTCTTCCCTAGGATTGGTCTTCTGAGATAACTGGATGGAGAAGTCAGTAAAGGACCGCCTCAGAATATCCCCTCTGGGCCAGACTCCTCCCCCAGTGGTTCAAGCAGCCAGGTCAGCCTGGCCCCAGTTACCAACATCTTCCTGAAGGGCTGTGGATTGTCATCTCCTCTTTGCTGGGAATGGGCCTCTTCCCTTATGATTTCCTGTTCCCTGGCCTCTCTAATTTATTGCTTCTGTTTATGATTTGAGGTTAAATGCTTTCAGCTCCGTTTTCTTCAAAACATAGATTTCGTTCTCCCCGCCAAGTTATCGACTGCTGGTTGCTGAACGATAGACTCCAGGAAGGGAGGGGGGAATTAGCTTAATGAGACCCCCTGCTCTCTCCTGTGTGAGCTGGGCAGGCTTGTCTCAGCTCAGCCATTCCCAAAAGGCTTCCAAAGAACCTACACATCTCCAGCTCCCAGAAACTGCAGTGTGTATTATGTGAACCACGCAGTCTTAACATTTTAGACGGACTCCTAAGGCAGGAGGCACTGATGGTGGGTGGAAGGGCCTGTAAAATGAGAATGGTAAAAGCCTGGGAACAGAGAAGGCTAAGGACAGAGAAGGCTGAGCCCAGACTTCCAGTAAACCCTCTACCTGGAGCCACAATTTCGCAAAGAACAGGGTCTGCTGGGCAAATGTGCCTGTTTCTGGATCCCAAGTTGAAGGTTTACCTCTAGCCTTCCAGCCAGGTGCAGCCACTTACCTGTTTTAACGGCACCAGGAAATACCTGGCCCTCTAAAACCACACCATTCCTGGCCAGAAGTCTATGTGGGGATGTTGGCAGACCTCTCTTTTGGCTTCACCTTATGGGCTTTCTTTAAATTTCTACTCCAGTTCCCTACTATTCCTAGAGGTCCACTTGCTTTCCTTCCCTGGACTCTATCTGCTCATTCATTCATTCATTCATCTAACAAGCTGATATTTGGCACCTACTATGGGGCCAGGTGCTGGATTAGGCTACGGCGTAGAGAGAGATGAATTAGACACTGCCGTTTGCACAACTTTGAGAAGCCTGGGTGGGAAGGTAATTGTGACAAACGTGACCGTTCTGCATATAGAAGTACATGAAACCATCTCTATAATTTTGTCATTTCTAGGATGCTATGTAAATGGAATAATATAGTATGTAACCTTTTGAGATTGGCTTTTTATACATAGCATAATCCCTTTGTTCTAAGGTCATAAAGTGTAAAATGAGGGCCCAGTGTGGGATAAGCAGCTCTCTTATTCTATATCTTAGAAAGCAAAAATCCTGGTTCCTCCTTGCTGCTAATACGACAGTTTCATCTGCCTGGACCTACTGTTTCCCTCACTGCTCTGGTGCTGGGTCAGTCTCGCCGTTGGGCAATGGTGAACAGGGGACGTACAATTCCCACTCTCATGGAGCTTACAGTGAATAACAGTAATAGGTACTGGACAGTGCTTTCTAGGCACCCGACTCTGTTCTAGGAACCCTTGCTTGGGGCAGCATCTCCCAACAGATGGGAGATTGGTGCCATTTTCTCTGCATGGAAGTGTTGACTGCTGATCAAGTGATCATGGGGGTGGGGTGGAGACCATGCTTTTCCAGAGTGGGGCCTTTTTAATGCACCAAAAGGCAACTACAGGTTAGTAAGCTCTGTCTGCAGCACATGTAGAAGCTTTGACCCAAGTTAGGAGGGCACTAGTAAAAATATATCTTGGGCATTGTCCATAGGAATTTGGCAAATGCTTTTTAAAATGACACCAGTCATGTGAACAATTCTCTGATTCTACTTCCTAATGCCATATTGTTAGCTGAAATCACTATCAGTCAGGGGGTGCTCTTGGCTCATTCTTCCACATGGGTTATGGAGCAGACCACCTCCAGACAGCCTCTCCTGGGAGATGAGCAAGGACCTGAGGTTCAGTGAGGAGTGAGGGGTAGGTTGCTCTTGTCTATCCAGTTGTGATCAGCAGTGTTCCCTCATCTCCGTTCCGTCCTCGCTTCTCCATATCCACTCCAGCCCTAATCCCAGGCTTTATAAATTTCAGGCTGTCCAGTTTGATCGGAGGGCAATACTGGGCCAGTCCATTGGAATTCTAGAATATTTTGTGCATCCCTGTTGACCCTGTCTTGGGTGATTATTCCAAAAAATCAAATAAAGAGTTTCTGAGAAGAGCCCATCAGTGACTAATGACTGCTATTCACGAGTTAATTAATTAGTACTGTTGAGCCCAGTTCAGAAGATGACATGTACTGATACTGGATAACAATATTTTTCAGGGCTCATCTCCTGTACTTAGAATGATGCTTTCAATTTGCTCTAATTCTGGCTTTAAAGCAAAAATATAATATGGTGAGTGAGTGTGAAAGCCTCTCATAAGTCAAGATTTAGAGAGTGTAGGGGAACGGGGAGAAGAATGAGAGGGAAAGTAAATCCAGGTGGATGAGCCCAATAGCCCAAATGTTCATCAGATAACCTATAAACTCACTTCATTTCTCTGCAAGCTGTTTTCTCCCTGTTATGGGCTGAACTGTGTCTTCCCCAAATTCATACATTGAAGTCCTAACCCTCAGTGCCTCAGAATGTGACCCTATTTGGAGACAAGGCCTTTAAAGATTAATTAAATTAAAATTAGGTCATTAGAGTGACCCAGTCCAATCTGACTGGTGTCCTTATAAGAAGGGGAAATTAGGACACACACAGAGGAAAGGGAAGGCCATGTGAAGAAATAGGGAGAAGATGCATTCTAGGAGACAAGGAGAGAGGCCTCACAAGAAACCCAACCTGCTGACACCTTGATCTTTGACTTCCCAGCCTCCAGAACCACGAGAAATAAATTTCTGTTGATTAAGCCACCCAGTCTGTGGTATTTGTTATAGCAGCCTGCGTAGACCAATGTGCTTTCTTTGCACTGGAAAGGTGTGATTTGCCTGAGCGTCCAGTGGTTAGGAAAACTGAAGGTGACTTTGAGAGTGAACCTGGCCTTGGATGGAAAGATTTCAAGACAGTGAGGAAGGGGATATGGGCTAGTGTATGATGGAGCAGAGGTCAGTCCTTAGCTTGTGAAGTTCTGGAGGGCAATTGCTCTTTATGTGACCCAGCTGCTTGCTAATGTCCCCAAGGGAGGAGGAAGGGATGGATGAGTAGATTGTGTTTCTATGGCACAGTTCTTTTCTCTACCAGGAAAGTTACTATCTTTCCCTTTTCTCCATCTCTTTCTTCTCCTGTAAGTTGGATGATTATAATTCCACCACCAGAACTGTTTAAAAAATTCAACTGAATAAATGTAAAGAACTAATTGGCTTTATTGAACAATTCGTGGGTTGGACAGCATCTCATCTAGCAAGTGGAGAGTCATAGAGTCCACCAAGTCATAGAAAAGGGAAGGTTTTTAAGGCAGAAAAGGGGCATAAAAAGGAAATTATTAACTCAGGTTGTGATCCAGCGTCCTGGGATCGAGTCCCACAAGAGGCTCCCTGCTTAGTGGGGAGCCTGCTTCTCCCTCTGCCTGCCTGCCTCTCCCCCTGCTTGTGCATGTTCTCTCACTCTCTCTCTGTCAAATAAATAAAATCTTTTAAAAAGAAGGAAATTATTAGGGAAGGAAAGATACATCATTTCAGGCAAGATTGTCCTTCTAAGAGGATTGGAAGGGCCTACTGGGTGGGTTATCTCACTAGTGCTGAACCAGGTAATTCTGTGTCAACTGGTTAAAGGTCACATTCCTGTGGGGTTGAAATTGCAATTATCTTAGATATCAAGTCTTGGTTAGCTGATGTGGAGTTAAGCACAAGTGACTCCATTTTGGACCTACTGTCTCCTTTTTAATAATTCCCCCATTTGATCAGGTCTCTCAGCTTAACTGATGAAAATTTAAGGCATTAGCACCACTCTGAGCTACTGCTCTGACAGCTTTTGTTGATTTTTATGTGGCATTCACAGGTCATGACATTTTTTGTTTAATTTCTATGATATTCACAGGCCAAGACTTCAGCTTCATAAATTTTAAGTTGACTGTTCTCTTTGTTCCCTTTCTGATGTCTCAATCTTAGGAAAATCATTTCCTGGTGGTTAGTGGCTGTGAATATACATTTCAGGCTTTTGAGAAAGCACAACACACCAGAGAGATTATTATGACCATGAAGCAGGGTGATTTCCAATGTTTGCAGTGAACTTTGGAGCCATGGCTCCCAAGACCCAAATCAATCAAAATCAAATAAGGCAAAGGAAGACCCTGTGTTAGGTCCAGTGGCTTACTCAGTGACCTCATGTAACTGTCAACTTCCCCAGAAGGGTTAATCCAGATGCAGCAGGTGGTGTTGGTCATAGTGTAGATACCTCTTTACTCAGCCAGAAGATAATCAAGGACTATCCTATTATTGAGAACAACTTTGGCCTCAGAGTCTAAGGATTTTGGGGGCAGCTTTCATCTCAGCAATGCATTCTGCAGTATCTTTGAGTTAAGGATAGGATTCTGATCATATTCTCATTTACATTTTTTCCTAACCAGGGAATTATGGCCTTGCCAAAGGAAACAAATCCTCAATCATGATGCCTCCTGGTAATTTCTTTTGAACTTGATGATATAAATCCAGGGGTGTCAACCAGTGAGGTATCTTAGTTCCTTTGTGGAAAGTTGGGACACAGTTGGATAACCTAAGAGAGATTGCCCAGCCATGTGCCAGCTATCTGGACATTCATAGGTCCAAGAAGAGTGAGAACCATCCCAGCAAGGATAAATGTTTTCAGGGCACAGACTATGTCCTGCTAAGATGACATTTAATAGGCTCATTTGCAGGGAGTTGCCTATTCAAGCCAGGGCTCAGTTAGGTTTTCTCTGAGCCTAAAATAAAATAATCTAAATTCCTTAGCAGTGACCTGGAACAAACAGATGATGGTATTATCTTTTCAGGCCAGACCCAGAGCAAAGGAAAGAAAAAGAAGAGAGAGTTTCATGTTTGGTTAAAGCATGATGTTTTGACCTGCCATCTTGGGATGAAACTGTCTACCTTGATGTTGGCTACTTCTTTTCCTAGTCAGTTTGACTTAGAGGTCTCCACCATTTGCATGGGACCAGATGTCAGATGGAGCTTTCTTCAGCTCTGAGATATAAATCCAGGGTTCAAGTACCTGATGTTTGGCCACCATCTGGGTAGTGAGGAGGACCTAATGGAGTCCCTTTCAAGGAGATTCAAGGGCAGTCTCTGTTCTTATTGATTCCAAATCAGAGGGTGGGAGAAAACTGCAAGCATTAGTTTGGAGAGTCATAGCCAGATACTTGAGGAAACCAGAAGGATTCAGGATCAGGTTCAGGTTCTAGGTATATAACAAAATCTCAAAGACAACAGGTTTAGAATCTAATATAGACAAAGGTGCAAACATAATTTTTCTCTCTACAGTTATCCCCATTTTTCCTCCTCCCAAGGATAATCACAGTAAAGCAAATTTGCTTGTGTTAGAGTTGACTGATTATTTACATAAGTGCACCAAGAATAGTGATTGGCCATATAAGCTCTTTTTAAGACTGCTTTGCTGGAACCTTGGAAGCAAAGTACCAGCAGAATTTTTCAAGGGCCTTTATTGGCTCTGTAAAGTCAACCTTAGTTATTTAAAACCCCCTGGTCAAATCTGAGTTTAGGCACATTTCTCTCAAATATGACATTCCAGCCAAAGCCTTGACAACATGGCCAATGTTTTCAACTGTGTCCTTTTACAAGGATGACAGATTCTTGCTAAACTTATGCAAATAACTAACTGTATTGCCATGAAAAAAAAAAATACTCAAAAGAGTTTCTGGAATCTGGAAGGATCAGGTAAGGCGGAGAAAATCAATGTAGCACCTTTGCTTACAAAGGTATACTTTGCCAAATTGTTATAAGTCATAGATATCTTAAGAGAAAAAACTTCCTTAAATCTAGAAAAGCAAAACATGAGAAAACCAGTAATGACTCAAACAAGAAGTCATAAAAAGTTTATAATCATCCTCCTAAGTTTATTTAGCCCTATGTTACTAATTTTTGTTCTGCTTGAACCTAGTTTTTCATTAGTTTTGGAAATTCTTGCCCAGTTCAGTTTTATGATCTTAAAGTTATCAGAAAACTTGTACTTGTCTGAAATCCTTTCCTTGAATCTCCTTGAGGATGAAGTACTTTTGCAGGAAGACCTTTGTAAAATATCAAGTAAAAGCAATACTTGTCTGCAAATGAAAAAAGATTGAAAAAATGCCCATTGTTAGAGATCTGATGAGAGTTTATTGTAATGGAATTGATAAGGAAATTTGGTTATTTCTGTAACATACAGCATTTTAAGGCAAAATAACTGGATTTATGGCTGAGAAGATTATACCAAGACATACCATACTTTAGGTATTTCATATAATTTTTAGAACTTCATATCTGAATACAAGATAAAGAAAGCTAAGTATTCTTATTTGACAATACTTCCCATGTAACTTAACATATCAAATTAGCCTAATTAGTTTAAAAATCTCCCTTTTTTAATAAGGAGAGAGAACAAGTTTTTTTCAGATGTTCCAGGGACTTTCTGGAAATTCTCAAAGTTAATTTGAGGTCAAAAAGACTTCATTTAGAATTTGATTTTTGGTAAGTTTGGTAGAAAATATGAAAATTGTTTAAAACACTTGTCATATAGGATCACAGTTCACTGTGAAACAATAGTTATTCACTTAAACATGGCAACAGTTAAAGATTTTGCAGGCAAATACAGAAAGCTAAATAGTTGTTAAGTAAAACAACTCTTTTAATGTAGAAGACTCAGTTTTATTAAGTAATCAAAGACTTGATCAAAACAACATAGGAAATTATTTTGACAAAACACTAAATCTTTGTTTTCTAGGCAAATTACTTTAAAAGTAAAGAAAAAAAATTTTTATCAAAATTTCTTATTAAGAGCAGACCAATAATCCAAGAAAGGTTTGTCCTTTCAACAAAAGAAAACCAAATTCTAATTTTGTACCACCTTACTTTTTATATTAAAACTCATTTACTTCATTAAATTCATTTTAATCTTAGCTAGTCCTGACCATACATAAAGTTTCTTTCCTTTATTTCTAGTAGTTTTAATTACATATATTAGAATTTTTAACCCACAGAAACTCTTAATTTCTAGTGAAAACTAAGAAGTGAGCAATTAGGAACTGTCTTTTACTTAACACACTGTTTAACCCAAGTGCCTCCATTTTGGGCCTGAAGTCTCCTATTTAACAGAAACTTCCATAGCTTAAGGCTGTGTGTGTCAAATCTGTAGGTGCATGATGTGGCGGCCTATGGGTGCTTTATAAATGTCCATATCTTGATGCTCCCTCAGACTCATTGAAATAGAATATCTGCAGGTGTAAAAAGAAGTTTCCAGATCAGATGGTGAAGTGCTGTGGATGTGGAAGGTACAGGGGTGGAAAAGATTTCCTTCCTCTCTTCTAGGGTATTAGGCTGGTCTAATAATAATCTAATAATTGAATTGATATAAGATAGAGTAACAGGAGAAAAAAAAAAACACCCAAAATTTAATAGCATGTATATATTATCTTCTGTATACATGGGAGAGACCCAGGAAAACTGAGTAACTCCCTGAAATAGCCCAAGCCATCACCCTAAAAACTGTCTTTAGCTAATATTAACCAAAGATGTTGGAGGTTGCAGTCATGGGAGGTTGACAGGAAAAGTGCAGTCCATAGGGTAAGGTTCTGATGCACATTTAAGTTCTACCCTTCTCCACTGATAAGAGTTTCTATGGATTGAATCATCCCCCTGTTCCTGGTGCAGCAAAGGAGATGCCCTTACAATGGATATTTCTCTTACAAATGTAACTATCTCTTACAAAAGGGTAACTTCTGGTCAGTTTTCAGGGCTTCACTTGTATCTGCTGTTTTTAAAAAAATGACCAACTTAGGATCACCTGGGTGGCATGGTTGGTTAAGCGTCTGACTCCTGGTTTCAGCTCAGGTCATGATCTCGTATTCTGATTATCGTGCCCCGAGTGAGGCTCTGCACTCTGCAGGGAGTCTGCTTGGGATTCTCTCTCCCTCTCCTTCTCCCTCTGGCCCCTGCCCCCTGCACTCTCTCTCTCTCTCTCTCTCAAAAATAAATAAATAAATCTTTTAAAAATGACCAACTTAAAATAATCAATATGCCAAGGACACATATTTTGGAATGGTTTATTTTGCTCACCATCAAAGGTATTAAATGGCTTAGATTATGTGGTGGTGGTAGGGCTCATCATTCTCTGCTGCTCATTCCCCAAAAGCCAGCAAGTAGGAGTGGCTGGAGTATGAGGGGCTCCTCAAGACTGCAAGTTTTTTAGGGTTCTTTCTGCGGGAACAGGTTAGGTCTTGCTAGGCTTCTGCTTTCTTATTACAGCCTCATCTGTGAAGTTTCGTAAGGTTGTGAAGAGCCTTTTGTGTTCTGGAGAAAGTTGTGTCACTCCTCAAGGTTCCTATTTTAGGGTCTTGCCTGGTCAGAGACAGCTGTCCTAGGTCCGTCCCTGCCAGGAGTGTTTCAGGAACACAAGGAAGCAGCAGAACCCCCAACCCCTCACCTGTGGAGTGATGCCTGGGTGGGGCTATGGTTGACAGGTCAATGGCGCTAGAAAGGAGACGGCCCATTAGTGGGAGTCTACTTTGGGAGACCTTGGGTTGGTTACTTATCTCCCCCGCCTCGGTTTCCTCTGCTGTAACATGGGGACACTAACAGTGCTTTTGTTGTAAAGATGTTGCCGGGGTAAATGAAAAAATGTGGATGAAACTCTTAGCAGAATCCCTGTCTCAGAGCAAGCATTTGATTTTGATGATACTGATGATCGTGATGTAGATGATGATGATGAAGATGGTGATGATGACTATGGCTATAGTATTGATTGGGCTGGTTTTTTTTTTAAGAGTTCTAAGGGATATATTCATCATGCTTTACCACTGGCCCCAGTATACAAACCTTCAAGATTACCCTCTCTTCTTGGCTATTTTCCTAGCCCAGGAGCAAGGTCCCGTGGGGCTGCCTGCAGTGCTCCCACCCCACCCCAATATCAGGGCAGTTTTGAAGGACTTGGTCTGTGATCCAGGCTTGTGTTTAATTCTTCCCTGGAGGGGCTGGACTGGGGGAACAGGGAGAAGTATGTAAAGCCCACCTTCCCCACGACTCTGATGATGGATAGAACATCTGGCAAGCTGCAGGTGCCCCCTCGGTCTATCTTTTGTCTACTTGATAATAGATGATCTAATCTGTCTCTCTACAGCACTTCTTTCTCTGTGCAGGTGACAGAGATGGAGCGATCCCATCCCTCACCTACGGGAAACATGACTTGCCAGGTAATGCATACTGCATTGCAGCAGGCTGCGGGGGGCATCCTGGGAGGTTTGCCACACTTACTGCTTGCAAGGCATCATCACGTGTGGCTGTGTGGCCTGCAGGACTGCCCACCAATGGCAAGGCATGTCTGGCCAAGCAATGGGAAATAAGCTCTTCCTAGGTTCATGTACAGCCCGTCTGGCCACCTCTCATCCGGTGGTATTTCCTACAGAAAATCAACTCCTCTCCCCCTCCTTCTTTTAAAATGATATTATGCTGCAATATTTCAGGCATGCCAAAAAAAGCCACAGAGAATATTTTCATAAACATTGGGGTACCCAGCCCTCTGCTCAAGACAGGAAACACTGCAAATACAGTCAAAATCTCTTCCTCATGCTATTTCCCTCTTCTCTCCCAGTGCTCACCACTGTTTTAAATTTTCCCATACATGTTTTGATAATATCTCTACATTTGTATGTGTCCATCTGCTTTTAAACTTAAAAAAATATTATAACACTGTTGGTAGTCTGCAGCAGCTGGAGACTCTTTTGTCCCTAACGATGTTTTGATAGTTCTCCATGTTGTGTCCTGGGGTTCAGGACTTCTGGTTCAGCTTCAAGTCTCCCCAAACTTTCATGGAATAAGGACCACCCTTTTATTTCTCCGTTGCCTTGTTAATGGATGCTTAGTTTGATTTGATTTTTTTTCTTGCATTTCGAGCACTATAGCAGTGGATATTCCTGTCTCCTTACAAAAATGTGCAAAAATTTCTCTAGCATCTACACGTGGGTGAGGAAATGCTGGGTCATGGGGCTTCCTAATCTTCAGTTCTTTTAGATCAGCTAATTGTGTTTCTGAAAGATTTTACCAATTTACAGTTGAACCAGAGAAGTAAGAAAGTTCTCACTTTTCCACTACCTCACTAGCATGGATTTGCCAGACTTTTGAAATGTTTTCCAACTGCTCTCATTGGAAATGAGGTACCTCATTATAGTTTACATAACTCTCTCTCACTCTCAATCTCTCTCTCTCTCTCTCACACACACACACACACACACACACACACACACACACAGAAGCATTTAAACCTTTTGCTCTTGCATTCCTCAGTGGAAGGCCCCTCTGCATGCAGGAAGCTCAGAGCTGGAGAATTTGGAGATGGTGTATCTGATGGTGCTGGGGAAGGATGCGCTTTCCAGACAGACATGATCTGGATTTGACACCCTGCATATAATTAGGTCTCACAACTTTGGTCAGGTGGCTTTACCTTTCTGAACCTCAATTTTGCTCATCTGTAAAATGGTAAACATAATGCTATCTATCTCAGATTGGCTGGAGAATGAAGGGGGAGCGGGGTGTAGAGCACTGAACCCGATGACTGGCCCACTAATCCCTGGGCAAATGTCGGCTGCAAACCCCTCTCCTTCTCTCCTTCCCTTCCTTCCCTCCTTTTGCACTAATCTACTGGAAAGGTAGTTGCCTTACCTTTAAATGCAGACAGAAACTCCAGTAAGGCCTCAAGCATTGCTTAGCATGGATACCCTTAGGAGTCCCCTACTTCAATGAGTAATGCCTAATGTTTTGTAATTAATATATTAATTGTATGCAAATAGATTCGTCTATGTGGCTACCAGGCACCTTTGTTTCCCAGATAATTGAACGCTTCCTTGAAATTTCCACGGTTTTGGCTCATTTGCTCAGAAAACTTTCCTTCGATGGGGCCTAGAATACATTGCAGCCTGGCTGAGCTGAGTAATCATGAATTCCGAATGAGCAAAATCCTCCAAGCCAGGTTCCCCCAGCTCAGGGTGAACGAATGACAGCAGACAGCCCTTAGGAGAGGATCTGTCTGTAAACGAATGGTAGGGATTTCCATAACTCTATTCTGGGCTATGAACAAAGCTAATCATCTAAAAAAGAAGTTGTACCCGGTTCCGGACCTTTGCTAAGTAATGTTTGCATTTCATAAATGTGCTTGAATTCCATGCCTTCCATTTCAAGCTGGGAAACCTCCGCTCATCCAGTCTTCCCCTGTGCTAACATCTCTGACTGAGGCAGCAGGATTTCATCAAATAACCAATTAACTTTCAAAATTAAAGTATACAAGAGCACAATTAATTTTCTACTTTTTTATCTTCATTGGACATTAACCCCCTTCAGTCTTTAGCTCTCTCTCTCTCTCTCTCTCACACACACACACACACACACACACCAACTAATCCAGTGAATGTCCATTGGATGCCCATTCTGAGCTAAGCTTCACCAAGCGGCAGACTAAAAGAGCCAGTCCCAGCCACTCAGAGGTCATGATCTAATGGGTGAGACAAACATTAATCAGATAGCCTCACAAGTAAAAATATCTCAAACTGTAATAAATGTCATGAGGTACAGAGTAAAGTGCATTGAGTGAGAATAACACAGTGGACAGTTTTGGAGAGGACAGCGGGGAATGCCTCTATGGGGAGTGATGTCTGATCTGAAATGGGAAGGATGAGAAGAGTTCAACCAGGTAAGAGTGGAGAAGAGCCTACAGACAAAAGGAAGGGATGAGCCAAGGCCCTGATGTGAGGAATGATAGACTCATTAGGGACAGAGATAGAAGGTCATGTGACTTCTATCCACTATTTTCCAAAATGGTTGCTGAGGTTCCAGCTATCACATCTAGATTCCAGATAAGGAAAGGGAGCAAGAGGGAAATGGTGTATTACCCGGATGAATGAAATTTTTAAAAAAATGTTTTCAATATATTAAAAAGCAATATAGTGCAAATGCTGTGGTTAACATTAGAAAGGATCCAAATTTTTCAAGGAATGAGTTTTTATAAACAAGTTCTACAATGAAGGGAAATAGTATCTTGAAACATAAAAGTTTTGTTAAACAAGCTTTAAAATTTTTTAAATCAGAAAACATTTAAGACTAAATTCTTTCAAATGTTCACACAGAAAGCAACCTGCACAATCTCCATAATAAAATATGTCCTTGTGCACACATGTCCTGGGCACCTTGAAAATGTTAGTTTTTAAAGTTTAAGTGGTAGAAGCAGTATGTAAAGGTTTCGTGAAACTTTTTTTCCAAAAAAAGTGTACTTTCAGTAAAAGATTTTACCATTTTATCGGACTGTGTAGTAAAGGGCAGAGTAAGTGAGAAGAGACTGGGTGATGGACAGGACAGATCATGAGACCCCAGTACTGATTGTTGGGGTCACTTTCTATTGCTCAGTTCTTGTTTCTGCTATTGTTCATCTCAAGATGCTCCTGTTCTGCGACCTCCATGTCCTTGCCTGAACTGTTCCTTCTACCTGAAATGTATCTCTACAACAAGCTTCCTACTTGGCAAGATTGTATCTGCCCACCAAAGCTCCTGCTTCCTCCTGGATTCCAACACGCCCCCCCCCCCTTGCACCCTGCCTCCTCTAGGAAAGGAGAATTTCTTTCCACACCTGTAATATTTAGCGGTCCCCTCATTTTGGCTGTTTGCCAACTCCGGCTCTGACTTCAGAGTCTCAGCCTGTGCCTCCTACTTGAATGTGAGCATCCTGGGTGTGAGGACGATGCCCCATTATCTTCATATTTCCTCCCTTCCCGGTCTGTATCTGGCCCCAGGAAGTCAGTATGTCTTCGTGAATGAGTGGAATGAATAAATGAAGTATCCTGCATTGGATCCTTCCTCCAAAGCCTTACCCCCTGTGGCTAAGACTGCTGGCTGCCTCTCAAATATGCATTCTCCCCGTCTTCCTTGCCAACAGAACTACAATTTTATTTGGCTGGCAATTTGTCTAACTAAAGCATTACATTTCCCAGGAGGCATAGCCAGTGAGAAGCAAACACAAATTGTTGGGTGGGGTTTTGGGGACAGCTCCTTAAAAATGTCTTATTCATCTAGGTGATATACCATTTACCCCCTTTGCTCCTTTTTCTTGTCTGGAATCTGGATGTGATAGCTGGGGCCTTAGCAACCTTTTTGGACCTTGAGGCCAACTTGAGGATTGAAGCCAGTCATAAAATTGATGGAACACAAATCCAGGAGACTGATTTCTGATAACTGTACAGCACGGTGCAGCTTTGGGACCATCCACTTTGGGACTTCTTATCTATCTGAAGCAATTGCTCTTTTCTCTTATCTGCAGCCAAACACAATATTTACTAAACAGCCTCTCTATCAGCACTCTCTTTTTTCTAACCTTGACGTTTATTTTCTACTCTTCCTTACATCAAGAAAGTAAGGTTCTACAATGTTTTCAGTGCCATCATTTTGGAATTGGTTTCATTCATTTATTCATTCAACAAATATGTACTTAATAAATAAGATATATACCAGGCACTGACTTTGATTCTGAAAACCAGAAATGAGCAGCAGAGCCCTTGCACCTGTCCTCAGGAGTTCAAGGGTTATTGGGAGAAAGGGTGTATTAACTAGATAGAGCAGTTTTCTCAAAGGCCCCAGGCAGGAGGGACCTTCGAACATTGGAACAATTGAAAGAAACACATAAGAACAAGGAGGAAAAGGTCAGACCATGAAGGCATTGGAGGCCATAGAAAAGACATTCTGGTTTTTCTTGCAGCTTCAGGAAGCCACTAAAAGACTTTAAATTACAAATTACGCTAAGATATTAGTGGCCAGAATTGGCTTTTTGGTGATATTTGGCTCTCAGTAGATAAATGCTTGAATAAATCTCTAATGGTGGAATTTATTGTCTGGGAAGGCATTTAGGAGTCCATAATCCAGAAGTACCCCTGAAAATACACCTTAGATATGGTAAATATCACCTTCACCTTAATCCTGTTAAGAATTATCAGAGATGCTTAGATATGGCTAATACTTTTTTCTCTCACTTTCATCAAAAGAACTTTCTTTCCTGGGACGCCTGGGTGGCTCAGTCGGTTAAGCGTCTGCCTTCAGCTCAGGGCATGATCTCAGGGTCCTGGGATTGGGCCCTCTGTTTGGCGGGAGTCTGCTTCTCCCTCTCCTCTCCTCTCATGTTCTCTCTCACTATCTCTGTCTGTCTCTCTCAAATAAATAAATAAAATCTTAAAAAAAAGAACTTTCTTTCCTTGAGTAAATTAGGTGAAATATGTCTCTCTTGCCGGCCTTGTGATACGGGTTACCTGCCTGGTTTGGGTTGCATTTTTCTTTTCATTGTCATCAACCCTTTCTGTAAACCATTTTGAGCTCAGGAGAAATCAGTCTTCAGTGATCTGAGCCCATACATTGAAGCAAGAAGCCCTGCCTGGCAAGTTATTGGGTTTGTAGGGGATATGGGTACAGCTTACAGTGCCCCAGGGTACTTGCAGAACCCCTTGACAGGAGCTCCAGAAAGTCGACGAAGGTTTAATAATAAAAATGGACAAACCTTGCTCGAGAAAGGATCACTCTCGCTGACTGTCAGCTATGACACGCCAGACTCTGGTGCTCACAGGCTCAAGCCACGTTGTGACGGTCTCTATGGTTATCTTTACTGCGCCGAGGAAGAAACTGAGGTTTCGAGAGATTAGGTTATTTGTCTGTGGTCACACAACTAAGAAGTGACAACACAGTATCTAAGAAACTGGACAGCCCCACTCTAGAGGCCATGCTTCCCATGACACTCTCTGGGTCACATATGGGCCTCTTCAGCCTTGGAAGGTCCTCTCTGCACACAGGGTAGCCGCCAATATCAGTTCCCTGATATATTTGTTTCTTAAAGTTGCTCTAGCAAAGTTCCACAAACCTGGTGGCTTAAAACAATGGAAATGTATTCTCTCACACTTCTGGCCTCCAGAAGTTCTACTGGTTCTACTGGACCAAAATCAAGGTGTCAGCAGGGCCATGGTCCTTCCAGAGGCTCTAGGGGAGAGCCCATTCCTTGCCTCTATTGGCTTCTGGAGGCTGCCAGCATTCCTTGCCTTGTGGCCTTGTCACCCTGATTCCTGCCTTCCCTCCTGTCTATGTTGGCTCTCCCTCTGCCTCTCCCTTGTAAGGATGCCCGCGATTTCATTCGGGGCCTCCCTGCATGATTCAGGATAAGATCTTCAACTTCGTTACATCTAAGACCCTTCTTCCAAATAAGATAACAGTTGTAGTTTCCAGGAATTAGGACCTGGTGCCTTTGGAGACCATCATCCAGCCTGGCACACGTGATTCTGTGTTCTATTGCATGAGGGACCATGCCCTGCCAGGTTGCCCTGGTTCACGACCCGCGTTAGCAGCCAGAATCCATCATGGAGAGCCTTCTCTGTCCCCTAGCCTCCCTTGGTGTCAACCAGAGCCTAACTGGGCTGAGGACCGGGTAAGCATTTAAACCCAACATGACATAATGTTTGTCTGAAGGTAAGTCTGCCTCTAAATTATTTGCAAATGTTCCTCACATTTCTTCCCCCTCTCTTTTTAGGATTCAGAGCCAATTTGTAATAAGCAAGAGCAGTTTGACCCAGATTAAAAGATACAATTAGTCTGTCTGCATGGTAAACCTAAAAAAGTACTACTTACAACAAGTTATTGTTTTTTTGACAAAGGAAGATGTCCTAGCAGAACAATAAAGCCCCCACCACTGATAGGAGCCTTGTAATTTACTCAAAACACTATGGTGCGGAGATAGAACAGCCCCTTAGAACCTGCGAGATCTCAGCGTGTCCTGCTCTGGCAGGGATAAGAAGGGACCCCCAGGAAAGGTGGGCTCCATTACTGCACAGAAGAGAAGGGATTGCCAGGCAAGGGCTCAAGACCCCCCACCGCCGCCGCCGCACCCTACCCCCCCCCCCCCCCACCAAATTCCGGCTTTCACTTAGAACTGCTTAAAGTTGTTTCCCTGGAAATGTGTGCCCAGTGGGGCTGCCAAGTATATGGGGGCCACCCTGAATTGTACATAAAAGTCCTACCGACTCAGGTGACCAGCTGTCCCAAACTGGCAGTGGGAGGGGCAATCCTGGGATAGGAATGCCAGCTAGTGAGTTCTGGAGTCATGTCTGGCCCTCAGGCTATTGGTTGGAAATCTTGGCTATCATTCTGGGGGGATGCTGGCAAACTTGAGGTGGCTGGATATCAATGGGTCCCTCTCCACCTTCCTTTTATAAGGCGTCAGCCTCGGCCATAGGAGTGTGCGGCTATGGAAGCCAGCCCCCGAAGCAGCTGGGTACTGAGTGCTCCCTCGGGGCCAAGAACTTTGGTAGCTCCTGCTGGGGATTATCCCGTTTAAGCCTCACACCCCAGTGCGGGTACAAACTCTTGCCATGCTCCCAATAGAGAGCAGGAAACTGGGTGTTACGGATTGAACTGTGTTCCCTTCAAATTCATATGTCAAAGCTCTTGCCCCCAGTACCCCAGTGGGTGACCTCATTTCGAGAGAGGGTATTTATAGAAGCGATCCATTTAAAATGAAGTCATCAGGGTGGGTCCCAACCCAATAGGACTGGCGTTCTGGGAAATCTGGAGACACACACACACATACACAAACACACACACAAGAAGAATGATCATCACATGAAGACAAAGGGAGAGGGCGCCTGGGTGGCTCAGTTGGTTAAGCGACTGCCTTCGGCTCAGGTCATGATCCTGGAGTCCCTGGATCGAGTCCCGCATTGGGCTCCCTGCTGGGCAGGGAGTCTGCTTCTCCCTCTAACCTCCCCCCTCTCATGTGCTCTCTCTCTCTCTCATTCTCTCTGTCTCAAATAAATAAATAAAATCTTTAAAAAAAAAAAAAAAAGACAAAGGGAGAAGTCGAAATGATGCCAGAGAATGCCAAAGCTGGGGAGCAAGTCACGAGCAGCCAGCGGAGAGGCCTGGGCCAGGTCCTGCCTCAGCCCTCAGAAGGAACTAGCCCTGTGCATACCATGCTCTGGGCCTTCTAGCCTCCAGGGCTGTGAGACAATACATGTCCGTGGTTTCAGCCACTCCATTTGTGGTATCTTAGTATGGCAGCCTTGGTAAACTAATACATGGCGCTTACAGAGGGAACTCTCTGGAGCAGACATAGCTAATTGTCTGACCTACAGGTGTTCCCAACCCTTTGTGGGTTGCCTTCCACTATGAAGACCCCAGGAGCAAAACTCCTGTTCGGTCAGCCTCTCTTGAGCTAGGAGTGGCCACCGACTTTGATCTGGTCAGTGAGACCTAAGCCTTTGGGCTCCTTCTGGAAAAGGTTTGGTCTCCTGATAAAAGAGACAGCGCAGACTTGTCCCGGCTCCCCATCACCTCGTCTGCGGGCAGGTGCGCTCCCTGGCCCTGCAGGAGCCAGCCTGTGAAATGAGGAAGAGCCCAAAGAGCCTCAGAGTTCCTGGGTCTTCCCTGGCTGAGTCACTACAGCTGGACTTCTTGTTATGAAGGAAAAATAAACCCTGATTTCTTCAATGCGCTGTAGCCATATTTTATGCTTCCTCCTGCTCAGCTCAGCCCCAGCTGCTCCCAAGGCAGGGGTGCCCGGCTGGAGCGCGTCAGGGCTCTGCTTAGACCCAGCTCACTCTCGCTGTAGTGCCTGGGATGTGAAGCCTCGGACTGTGGACAGAGTTGGGCCACACACCCTGGAGCTGAGTGTCTTCATCTCGTGGCCCCGCAGGGCACCCGGGGAAGGGGGATGGGGGGACGCAGCAGCTGCCCAGCCCTATAAACAGAAGAGGAGACACGCGCCTGCAGTGCATGGGAGCAGCGCAGAGTTGAGAGAGCTACAAGATGCCTCACAGAGCTTCATTCCTTCTCATCCAACTTGGCTCTCAGGCCCTGGAGAACACCGCACCACCTTCCAACCCCTGTTTCGGGGGAACCAGAGCTTTCTAGGAGGGAGGCCATATTTCAGGGGCAGGGCATCACAAGGAAGGGTCCACGCAGCGGCGCTAGACAAGTTCTAGACGATTCCTTGTTCTCGTTTCTGCTTCCTCAAACCTTAGAATCCCTCTGTGGGTGTTTTCTATATCCCTCCTCCGTGCCAAGTACAGCCTTCTGTGCATGATGGCATAAAGATATAAAAGTGGAGAGCCTGCCTGTCACCATTATTTGGACCTCTGTTCGTCCCATAGCAAATTTGAACGGAAGGATAAGGCCAAGTTTTGGCACATCCATTCAGCTGCATCTTATCCGGAGACCACAGTGATTGGTTCAAGGGCAGACATGTGACCCCCAACTGGGCCAATAAGAAGTCTTCTCTGGGATTTTAAAAATTAGAGCGGGGAAAGGATGCAATCCCTTCTGCGGTCAGGAGGCTCTAAGAATGCAAGGCCCTGGCCCCTAGAGTCTACGGTGCCTGGGGTATGAAGAAAGGTCCTGGGCAGTATGACGGGGTCCAGTCTCACCTGTCTGCCCGCCATTCCTCAAATGTGAGTTGGACTAGAATCACAACATAGTCATTACAGTAATTTTCATTTAGTGAACATTTAGGGTGGGTGGGCCCCTGCTCAAGATGCCCTCACTCTGGACTTTCGAATGGGCGATCCCTTCACTGACCTTCCAGAGAAGCATGCTTGCCCTTCCTCCATTGCAATTATCACACCTAACTTGCTGAGTGCTTGCAGGATGGAAGACTATAGAAAACGGCATATTAGATTCAAGTATAAGCGTGTGCATCATGTGTTAGCCAAGCTTATGCCGAAATAATCTGAAGCAAACAACCCAACATTTTTAGGGGGTTATAACCTCGTGTGTTTATTTCTTGCTCACGTTTCACATCCATGGTGAGGGGTCTAGGACTGGCTAAGGATGCAGCAATGTGGTGGAAGAAAAAGAGAGCATGACACACTGATTCTGGAATCTTCTACCGGAAGTTGCCTGTCCCCATGCTCATGGTTCATTGGCCAAACAAGCCACATGGCCATGCCTGAGCTCAGCAGAAGAGGAAAAGACGGCCCTTCCAAGGGAGGGATGCCAAATCCTTGTGAGCACTGCACTGTCTGCCACGCCCTCCATACCGGGCCGGCCCCGTGCTTTGGACCTAGCGAGTGCTCAGCGATCTCTTGCACTCTTGCCTCCCTGCCTATTTATCACAACTGTAAGAAATACTCAGGCATTGTCTGTTTAATGTCTGTTTCACCCACTAGACTAGAAATGGCCTTGGGGAGGGTGTGTGTCTGCTTAATTGCTGTAACCCAGCACTTAGTCAAGAACCTAAGACACACTAGGTACAATGAATGCTCATTCATGAATAAATGAATGAATAAGGAAAGAATCCATAACAGAATTTACACCTGCCTTATTCAAGTGCTATTCTAGCTCTGAGTGTATACCAAGGCTTGCGCTAGGGCCAGGGATGGAGAAGTGGATGGCACCCCACTTTCCAGCCCTCCTCCTGGAGGTGGGGGCTGGAGCAGGATCTTGTCCAGCCTGCACCCGCCCCACCCCATCTGAACCAGGAGGTCGGGTACATCAAATACGTTTAACCCCAGAACGCTTCGTTCAAATGATAACTTACACGAAACACCAATATAAAATATTGAGCCGCATGAAATTCTCAGTGTCCTACTTCTGAGCAACCAAAATGGCAAGCTCATACAATTCAACCTCATAGGAAAGAGATGAGAGCTCTGTTTGAAGCTGGGCCCCCACCCCTTCAGTGTTTTTCCATCCCTACAACACTCCTCCCCCCCCCCCCCCCCCCATTCACAGAATCCCAGTGTAGAAATCTCTGGATGAGATGACCTCCAAGTCCTAAAATTCTGAGTCCCTGAACTGAGCTTTAAAGCAGGACTCTCGGCACCAAAACACACGGACCAGATCCATGTGATGCCCCTGCTGCGTCTGGGAGTCTCAAAGGCAACCCCAGCTCCCCGGTTCTGCAGATATGGCTGTGCAGCTTCTTCTATGTGGCCTACGTCCCGTGGTATTGATTCTCCCGTTAACTGGATGAGAAATCGCAGCGCGTTTTCCTTGCATGGCTCTTCCATGCATCTCTGTCAATGCTGGTTTACATTCTGGGATTGAACTAATTTGTTTCCCGTTTGCTCCTGGCTGCAAACTTCAGGCAGCTCAGCTTTGCTGCCCTGTGTTTGCAACATGGTCACCGCCCCCCCCCCCCCCAGCCCCTTGCCGTCCCCATCCCCGCCTAACCACATCTGAGAGCAAGGAGGATTAGCAGGCTCAGTGTGATGGGACACTGGCAGTTGCAGCCAGGACAGTCCTGCTACTGTTGAGAGCTGGGGGTGGGAGAACAAACACTCTGATGGCGTCTGAAAGGAGGCAGGGGGTGTTAGAGAAGGGGGAGCGCAGCTTCAGTGCGCAGCTTGCGTACCACCCGGCTCAGAACACCCCCACTCTGACAGCAAGCGAGAAGAATCATGGCGATGCTGCTGACTGAAGTTAAAACTTTACTGAGGATCAAGCACGGAGCAGAGTGCTCACTGGTGTTCATGCATACCAGACTCCCCTCTTCACCACCGCAGCACCCTGTGAGGTATCATTTTTATACCCATCTTGCGGATGGAGGAACCAGGACCCAAGGGGGGAAATAACATCACCCATTAGGACTCCAGCTTCCAAATCTGTGTCCAACTTGAGGATTTATGTCTTTAACAATGGCCTCCCCAGATTCTGAGGCTTCTAGGAGGCTACTTCCAAAGTATGCTGAGCACCATAGCCTGAAAATGGTGGGGATGAAGTGTGGTTTTCTGGAAACCCGAGCTGAGAGATGCCTTTGTGGGGTGGGGGAGATTGGAGAAGGCTTTTGAGACACTTACAGTCCTCTGGATGGACCCACATGGCATGTTTTAATTTTAAAGTGACAAACTAGGAAGACACTTCCTCAGGCTTCCTAGGAAGCCAAACGCGTGCACATTGGCTGATAAGAGGGCCAGTTTTCTCCTTGACATTCTTCTCAATAGAGTAAGTAATTTCAGCTGTAAGAATATTTATTTCTAACCCCCGCCATGGGACTCTTTACAAACAATTTTCATGGTGAGGATGAAAAAAGTGGAACCTCTAACCATTTTCAACTTTTTTTCAGGAGTGGCCTGCAAATCATCTGGTTAATATTTTTGAAAGCTGAGCATATGCATATTCTATGACCTGAGTAAACACCGAATAGAAATGAGCACACACGTTCATCCCAGATGAACGTTCAGAGCGGTACTTGCAGCCCCAAACTGGAGGCAATGCAAAGGCCCGGGGGTTTACAAGGGAAATGATGGTCTGGTCACACAGTTGTACAGGGACGCAGCAGTGGGAAGGGACAGATCCAGCTGCACCCGGGGACATGGAAGGGTCTCACACTCACTAGGTTCACAGAGCAGAAGTCAGATAGAGAAAAGTGCATCCTGCATGATTTGAGGCTGACAAAGTTCAAAACAGGCAAACACTAACATCCGGAGTTGGAAGTCAGGATCATTTTGCCGTGGGCTGGTGGGAGGGGGTGCAAGGGGGCTCCTGGGTACTGGCTTAACTGGGGCATTCACCATGTGCTCTGCACCCTGTCTGTATATGTTATACTTAAATAAAAACTTTACCTGAAAAAAAAAATGGCTGTGACCTTCAGGTGTCCTTGAACCTTATATTCCTGCCCAGCTCACCAGGGATGCAGTGCAGTGGGACTGGGCCAGGCTTTGTTATTTTCCTCCAGAGCTCCTATTTCAGTAGCAAATCCCTTATCTGCTAGCTCAGCATTAAATGGAGGGGTGCCACCAATTTGTAAGTAGAAAGTGGGTTGTAAAAATAATTAGGGAGTCTTGACCAGCATTTTAAAAGACAAAATGTACTATCATATGACATAAAATAACAGCAATATCAGATTGTAAAACAGGTAGTAAGGGTAAGGATAATGTGGTGACATGAATTTTTTTTTTTTAATTCCAGTAGGGTTAACATACATGTAATATTAGTTTCAGGTGTACAACATAGTGATTGATCACTTCCATACGACACCCAGTGCTCATGATGACAAGTGTCCTCCTTCCTCCCCATGTACCCTCTGATAAACATCAGTTTGTTCTCTAGAGTTAAGAGTCTGTTTTTTGGGGGTGCCTGCATGGCTCAGTCCATTAAGCATCTGCCTTCGGCTCAGGTCATGATCCCAGGGTCCTGGGATCGAGCCCCGCATCATCGGGGAGGCTGCTTCTCCCTCTCCCACTCCCCCTGCTTGTGTTCCCTCTCTCGCTGGGTCTCTCTCTGTCAAATAAATAAATAAAATCTTAAAAAAAAAAAAAAAAGAAGACCAACACGAGATAGCCCTTGGAGCTGGTGTAGAGGTGGCCTAGGACTCATTCGGAAGTAGATGAAGGAAGTGATAATATTCCATATCCTCACTCATTGTACCCCAGGGCATGTCCCCACCTCTCAGGTGAATCCTGGGTACCAGAGGGTCCCCTCTGGTCTGGCTTTCCGGGAAGACCTTGAGGTTGGCTCTCTTCACGTCCCCATCCCCATCAAAACTCACCAATCCCTCTGGGTTTTGCTTGCTGCTCCATGGAGGTGACATTTACACCTGAATGAAGCCCAGAGACCTCAGAATCAGTAGAGAAGCCAGAAAAACATCAATCAGCTGGCTGCTTTCCTCCACCGCCTGGTTTAGCCCAGTCCGAGATCCCATTTGAGGAAAGGAATTAGAGATATGGAAAAGAGAACCCATGTTTCTACTCTCTCCTCTCTCTTTAAAAACCATAGATGCACCAGTGCCCTCTGCTCCCACACCCTTACACACACACAGGACCCCACCTCCCGAGCCCACATGGCATCTTGCATACACACACACACTTCCATGTTGAGCCAGTGTCTTCAGACCCACTCTGCTATCTGTGCTTGGCGGCTGAGCTGTGTGAACTACATCCACGAGCACCCTTGCCTTCAGGCTTCCTGATTGGTTTGGCCAAATAGAAACTGAGAGGACATCAGATAATTTCTGAAAGTTTCCAAATCTGCAGAAGTAGGGGCCTGGAGCCAGAAGTGACCCTGAAAATCAGAGGACTCTTGAAGAAGGACCTGGACCATCCATAGCCTGACTCAGTCTTACCTAGATTGTAAGAAGCAGAGGGACCTTAATGATATCTGTGTTGCAGTTTCAAATGACAATCTATCTATGTAGTGAAAATGGCTAAGGGCCATGCTGGATGCATGTTCTTTAAGTTTCTGTGTTTTTCTCAGAAACATTTTTTTTAAACGATAAAAGATTGATAGACAGGGAATGGCTACATTATTTATGGGAAGCCTGTGTGTGTGTGTGTGTGTGTGTGTGTCTGGGCGATAATGACCTGGTTACCTCCTTCCACTGCCTCCCTGAGCAACTAGACTATGGGTGTCTTTGGGCTGAAACTGGGCCACTGTCTCCCTTTTCACAGAGCTGTGTGGCCAACAGTCCTGTGCTTATGAGCAACCCCATTGCCAGCAGTATCTCGTGCATGTTGCTCCCCCTCCTAACTATGGGGGACACCAAGCATCATTATACTTTAGGACTATCACTAAGGGGAAATTTTTATGGAGAGCGCCTTGGTCATTAGAGTATCAATAATTGACTCTCACCCGGCACTTACGGTTTTGAAGTCTCTCCATGTCCACAGCCATATTTGTGCATTTACTGCATTGTCTGACCTGGAAGAAACTGGATCAAGGAGGCAGCTACCCAGAAGGAGAAGAAGTTCACCTTTTTGGAGTCCTACTCTATGTCAGAGCCTGGGTGAAGGTTTTCTTTAATCCTCATAATGACCCAATGGGTTGGGCATTGGCAGAATCCCTGCTCTACAGGCAAGAAGCTGAGGTTCAGAGAGGTTTGTAACTTGCCTGAGGTCACCCACATTAGACCAGGATCTGAACACAGATCCGACTAGCATCAACGCCGTTGGAAATCTCTGCTGCTCTTGCAGGACTTTGGTGCCAGTGGTTGGTGACGACACGTGGAATTGCTACAAATGCTTTGTGACAGAAATAGGGACTCTGTGTCCTATGACGTGGAGAACTAGTTAGTGTCCTCTAACCCTGATTGAGAACTTTATTAACAGCTCAGTAAAATGTGGCTGGTGTTTGACCCCCAATCATGGTGAAATAGTATGAGACCCAGATAAAAATATGAAGCTATTTAAAAAATTCTGACAGTACCATTCCCCTGCTCAAAGGTTTCTGTGGCTTTTCTTAAGTATGTATCAGTTTCCTATTGCTGCTGTAACAAATTACCACCAAGTAAGTTTAAACCATACAAATTGATGATTTTATAGTTCTGGAGTCAGAAGTCCAACATGGCGTCACTGGGCTAACATCAAGGTGTTGGCAGGGCTGTTTTTCCTTCTGGAGACTCTGGAGGAGAACCCTTCTTCCTTGCCTTTTCCAGCTTCTAGAGGCCACTCACATCCCTTAGTTCATGGTCCCTATCTTTATCATCTAAGCCAGCAATGTCACATCTCCATGACCCTTCTTCCTTTGTCATGTTTCTCTGTGCCCATAGCTGGGAAGTCTTCTTTTAAGGACTGGAATGATTGGATTGGGCTCACTTGAATGATCTAGGATAATCTCCCCATATCAAGTTCTATGCCATTAATCCCATATGCAAAGTTCCTTTTGCCTGATAAGTTAACATTTATAGGTTCTGGAGATTAGGGCATGGGCCGTTAGGGGCCATTTTTTGTTTACCACAAGTAAAACCCTCAAAAGTGTGACCTTACCTGTCCCTAATTTAGTTGCACTATCTCTATAGCACTTGCTCTCAGAAACAGAGCCCCCCAGGCTTCACTCAGGTCCTTGGGGCAGGTTGACACTCACTGGCCCCTCCCCCTGCCACCTGCCTTTCCTCTCCCCATTCACCTCCCACCACCAACATAATTCTGACTCATCCCCTTCCTCAGAGATGCCTTCCCTCACCTTATTACACCCATCAGAAAAACTTAGGCCCCTTGTGAGATCCTTAAACTTATCCATCATAATGTTAGCTGCACTTTGTAATAGTTTTTCATGCGATTATTCATTGAATGGATGGTGTAATAGTTAAGTATTTACCCAGGCTCCTGGGTAAATGTCCTGTCTCCTCTGCTAACTGGTTGTTGGATATTAGAAGAGTCACTTAGGTGGCTCCCTGCCTCAATTTCCTGATCTGTACAGTGTATTGATCATATTATATTATTATAAGATTAAAAGAGTTTCTATGTGTACCTTCTTATCAGTAGATCTTCATAGAGTAGTGCCTGTCAAATAATAAGCTTTGATACACACATGTAAATATAACATATATATAATTTATTTATATAAATACTTACATATTTTATTCATTTATTAGTAAAGAAAAATTTTAAATATGATTCTATATCCAGTACCTGGGATTGGTAGTTGCTCAATAAGCTTTTGTGGAAGGAAGGAAGGAAAAGGAAAGAAAGGAAAGGAAAGGAAAGGAAAGGAAAGGAAAGGAAAGGAAAGGAAAGGAGAGAGGGAAGGAAAGGGAAGGGAAGGGAAAGAAGGAAGGAAGGAAGGGAGGAAGAAAGGAAGGAAGGGATGATATAGAGATCTCTGCTCTCTATAGTAGATTTTCTGACATTTCCTTAGTCAATATAATGGCAAAGTAGCCAGAGCAATGGAAGAAGTAACATAACACAGGTTATTTTCTCAGCTTTGATGATCTATCTTAATAAACTTGGGCCAGTCGCATTGCTGCTGAACCCATTTACCTGGTAAGAAAATCCTTATTGCTGAGAAAAGTAGAAGATGTAAGCCACCTTGGCTGGCATGAGCAAATTCTAACAGGCGTAAGAATGTTGCCACAAAGCCCACCAATTTTTGTTTGCAAGTGGGCTTGGATAAAAAAAAAAAAATTAGCACAGAAAAAAGAATATGTTGAAACATAGCTACTCTGGGATAGCTAGAGTCATGAAAACAGCTCACCAGAGCAGAAGTTATGCTACTTGATAAAGCTAACACAACAGTGGACCTTATTGATGTAGCTGTTGCCCTCGGCAGAAGCATTACAAAAATCTGTCCAGACAAAACAAACAAGTATGCCGCTCTGGCAGAAAAGCTAACGTCCGTGTGGAAACTGAGGAACATCAAAGTCAAGGCAGTCATCATCTTGGCAATAGGAGTGTTGTCCTCTGCACAAATCACACATCTGGGGGGTGGGGTCCAAGGCTCAGTTTGGACTTGTATAGGAAATAGGGCTTGCTTTTGCTTATCCTGCATCCATTGCTCATTTTGGAAATAGCACCCCAATTTTTCACGGAGTGCCAACTCTCTACTACTCACAGTCCTTGCTGGGGAGAATTGACTCCACTCCTGGCTACAGGAATTAGCCCATGACCCAAGACTGGTCAATGAAAATTCTGCATCTTCCTGACCACCAATATTTGGTCCAGCAGTGGACATGTGGCATAATTGGGACCAATGAGGCTCCTTCCCTTGGAATTTCATGGAAACTAATGGGAAAGAGACACTGTCTTTCCAGAAAGTTGCTTAAGTCATAGAGGTATGTGACAGAGATGGGGACACTTTGTTCTATGTCATAGGGAAATAGCTTTCACCAACCCTGCTTGAGGACTTCATTATCGGCTCACGAAAATGTGGCTGATGTTTGACCCCCAATCATGATGAAATAGAGTGTGACCCAGAAAAAAAATAATAAAAAAAATCTGATAGTACCATTCCTCTGCTCAATGGCTTCAATGGCCTTTCTTAAGTATCCATTGGTTTCCTATTGCTGCTATAACAAATTACCACAAACTAAAGTTAAACCACACAAATTCATTATTTAACCATGCTGGAGTCAGAAGTCTGACGTGAAGATATCGATGGCATCTTTGTTATCATGTGGGGAAAATCCGACTGAAAACCAAAGCCAACAAGGAACAAAGAAGAGCCAAGAGGCAGAGGAAGGGTCCTGATGGAAGAGTTGAACCACGGTGCTCTCTGGATTCCATTGGAACATGAGCCAGTCAACTGCTCTTGGGGGTGCAACCTACATAGTCCTGACTGGTACAGCAAGTCCCTAAGTACAGGTCACCTCACGGGGCTCTGAGCCCAGATACTCTCCCATACCTCAGATTGGAAAACTGAGTTTTTGCCCAGGAACTTCCTTGACCACCCGCCTTAGGGAACTCATGTCCCAGGCTGTTTTGAACCGCTGTGTCTCTGTTCAAGCTTGGGCCTCTGCTGGGATGGTCTTCCTTCCCCACTTCCTCTGCTTAGTAAATCGCTTCTCAGTCTTTCAGGTCCAATGGGGAGACTTTGGCATGAAGTCTTCTCTTCTCCCTGCCCAGTAACTGATCACACCCTTGACTTGTCACCTGACAGCTCTCACAACCCTCATGAGGTGGCCCTGCAAATTATTTGATGCCTGCCTGTCTCCCTCTCTGTACTGTGAGCTCCTTGAGGACAGGCACCATGAATGGTTCATCTCTGCTCCTGCAGTTTATACATGGCCTGGCCCATTGGTCAGAGAGTAGACAGTATGAGGAGCAGTCAAATTTCCATGAGGCCTAGCAAAACTCTATTTAGAGGTTTAAAATCTCTCATGAGAGCAATAGGGAGAGTCATTGAGGGGTTAAAGCAGCAGGGAGGCAGGATCTTTCTCCTGGTGAACTTTCTGGCATGCTGACATGAGCTTCTGCTTTGCTCCCGAGAAGAAGACCCATCCCTGAGCCCTACTCTTTGGTCTGTTTCTGACATTCTGAGTTTTCTCCTTAGGACCTGCTGATCCCTCGCCTCCACCCCCGTGGGGCTACAGAGGGTGCATCTTCTTACCCAAGGACAGACTGTTGGATGTGCATGAATCTGAGAAGTTCAAGTTGAGATGAATTCTTGAGTCACAGTTGCTCCCCTCCTTTCCCTCCACCTCCCCCAGAGCATCCTTGTTCCTCCTCTGGGCTTGGCCTCATGAGCTAACATGATGACAGGGTACAGCAAACATAAATGAACATGCCTTTCAAAATCACACCTTTCCCAAATCAGTTTTGCAGCAGGTGCTTTGAGTTGAGAATGGTGCCCCACAGAATCACAAAGAAGTCAATGTCATCCTAGTATGGGATCAAGAGCATCCTGGCTACCTCCAGCCAGCAAGAAGTGATCCAGTAAAAGATTATGATTACACAGTGCTCGCAGCCTCTTGGATCTCTGGGTCACACCTATGGTTTATACCCGAGGCTGGGACCCTCTGCTGTGGCATTTTGACTCTTTCTATTTATAGACTCGTTGAGTGGAAAATATCCAGAGACTGCCTCCACCCTCTGACCCTGTCTTTTACTTTTTGAAAAAAAAAAAAACCAGAATATTAAACCAAAAAATCAGAAATGCTGGCATCCATCCATGGCAGCCTTGAGCAGGGGCTGGGAGCAGCTGTCCCTTTTAGATGGACCTGTTGTCCCTGGTTCCTTCCGGTCCCCACGAGACCCTCCTTGTTCTTTTGTGTCAGCTTCCTGGTCCTTGTAGGCAGGTGAGCGTTTGAGTCTTAGACTTTGATATTATCCCAGGCCAACAACCAAGCGAGCATTATCCTTGTATTCTCTTTCCTTTCTTCCTGGAATCTAAAAAAAGAGACTCTCCAAGATTGGGGAAGGTCTGTCTCTTTATGCCCTTTTTAATTTCAGGTTTTTATAATGAGGGTTCTCAGTTTTTGCAGCACAAGAGACCTCCCCCATCTCAGGTCAAACTTTCTGCCCAATAATATCAGCTGCATGCTCTTGACTCAGGTTCAACAGAAACCCAATCCAGTGAATTTCCTTTTGACTTCAGTTCATGGTGGGTTCCAGATAGCCGACTTGAGCGGTTTTGATTTGCCTTTGAATAGATGAACTTCCAAGAGTAATTCCTATCTTCCCCTACATCATGCCCCACCACTATTAACACTCATGGATTGTTTTCTCTTTGTGTGGCTTCCCAATTTTCAATAATTCCTTTGCCCTCATATCAAAGTACTGTGGGGTGCCATTGTTAGCCTAATAATATAACCAAGTATGATAGGAAAACACGTTCAAATATGTATTTAAAAAATTATGTGCGGCCTAATCTAATAGGTGTGATATCCAAATTCTGTCAACTTTGAAAATTAGATGTTTCCCTGAAAAATGGACTCACTTCTCATCCAGGGAACTGGAACCTTTGCCAACATCCTTTTGTGATAGCTGTGAAAGAGCCAATATCTGGAATGAGAAGGGAGAATCCGTTCCTTTGTCCAGGTAACGTGTCTACATATTTCTAAATGTCCACACACTGGGAAATCGTGCTTTCCACTTCTGCTGATTTTCCCCTGCTGACGAAGGACAGACCGTTGGATGTGCATGGATCTGAGAAGTTCAAGTTGAGATGAATTCTTGAGTCACAGTTGCTCCCCTCCTTTCCCTCCACCTGATGAAAACATGGCAAGATTTTCCAGGGCATCCATGTGTCTAGAGAGCAGTAGATCCGAGCACGGAGTTGGAGACTTCACAGCAGTACCAGTTTGCTGCGTGATGTCTGCCAAGTTTCTATCTGTCTCTGAGCCTCCTTTTCTCTGCCTAGAAATAGCAGCAGGAAGGCAACATCTTTAATTTGGCCTCCTGGGAGGCAGATTTTGCTCCAAGGAGGGGAGGGGAAAGGAGTATGGAGTGGGACGATGCCATTCCAAGGACAGCACCTAGAGGCTGGTCAGTGAGATCACACCCGGCTTCACCCCCAGATCCTGAGAACCTGCTGGAGGTGGCAGGAACGTGGAATCCAAGTGATTCCAGAGCAAAGCCACCTCCGGCTTTGCTCATCGGGCCGGGAAGGAAATGAATTCGTGGGCAGCGGGAAGTACCATACCCCGGGTGGGTGGGACACAGAATGGGAAGAAATGCTCCCCTTTCCCAGGACGCTGCTCAGGGTGGCCCGGAAGCTGCTTTGGTTTGTGATGTCATAAAAGACGCGGGCAGCCCGCGCCCCGCTGCCTGTCACACCCCGGGCTTTGAACGACGGGCTGTGATGGATAAGGGGGCCCCTCGCTCGCTTTTCTCCGCAGACGGATGTCAGGACCGCGTGCCCGCCCCGCCGGGCTCTCATTTTCCCTCCTGCTTTCCCCGTGCCTTTAATCAAGGCCTCGAAGGTAATTGCTCTGTGGACAAACAGCTCGCGGCCTAGTGTGCAACTAACAATTAGTTTAGAGGCTGTGATCTATAAATTTTGAGGAGAGGGAAAGAGGATTTGGTGCACTTGGGCCATCGTTTCTAATGAAGAAAAATAACACACCGGAAGGGATCCTGAGTGTTAGCAAAGCAACTTAATATCATCTGGTCGTGATTTGTAGGCCTCGATAATGCCTTGTGATCTTGGGGAGAGAGAGAAAACGGGGTGGGGAGGGGTGCGTGGTCATTGGTGGTGTTTCTTAAAAAGAAAAAAAAAAGCCCCTTGCTCCGTGTGTATGAGATTTATGACACGCGGGCCACCATCTGTATAAACCCCACCGATCTTCCATCACTGTCCCCCAGCTCTGTAAACGAGGCTGGCCCGAGAGGGACACCATAGGAATGTCGTCCTATTTATTGTTTATAAAAATAAACTGGCTGGCCGGAGATGTATGTGAGGAATTTATATCAAGCAGCTGCACAAGCAAGTGGCCCAGGATCGGGGAGCTGAGGAAGTGGGGAGGGGGAGGAGGTGTGACCCCCGGCACAGAGCAGGCCCTCTCCCATCAGCCAGGGGAGGACCACTTTGGGAGATGAAAGGGAAGGAGGGAGGGAGGAGGCCAGATTCAATATCCAACCAGGTCAAACCCCTCTTCCCTTTGGTGAGACCACTGAGTGACAGCATTTGGAATGCTGGTCTCGAAGGAGCAGGGCTCCCCTCCCAGAGGAAACACTGGCTTGAACCCTGAGGGACATCCGTGGGGTCCTCTGAGGGGAGCAAAGAGCAAAAGAAGACATTGAACCCGATCAAAGGCTCCCTGATGCATTGCTGTTTTAAGAGCTGTGTGCGTCTGGCTTTTGACTAAGAAGCAGCGACAAGTGGGATAGGCAAGAGTGGGTTCCTTCAGCCAGCCCTCCCTGTGGGGTGTCATCACCTGAGCTCTGTCACCTGCATGTGAGGTGGGCTGTCTTGGGGCTGCTCAGAATTGTAGGGAGCCACCTGCCCTCTTTAGATCAGTCCCTGAGCCCAACTGACAAGAACAAGGCTAAGATGCAGATGTTGATAGAACGTCAAAGTTGAAGGGCTCCGGAAGGAGGACCCCATGGGTCTTCTTGTTTTATGAATGAGGAAACAGAGACCCGGGTGGAGGGAGACTCACCCATCCTGCCAAGTGCTCGGAGTGAGGCTGGGATTAGACCTTAGGTCTCCTGGCTCTCACAGGCAGGATTCTTCTCTGCTAGCCATGCATCCAGTCCTTCAGCCGTTTGTCCATTCCCTGGTGCTTCTCTATTCCCTAGAGTCTATTCTCCAGACCAAAGCCAGGGGTAATCTTTTAAAGACATAAGTCCAGTCCCCTATCGAAAGCCATTCTGTGACTTCCAAAAGCAACTGGAGTAACACCCAGACACCATATGACCTGGCCCCTGCCAGTGTCCCCAAACTTCTCATCTGAACTCTTGCTGATACCCATTAGCCCAGAGACAATGGCCTTCTTTCTCTCCTTGACCAAGCCAAACTCCAACCTCAGGGCCTTTGCACTTGCTGTTCTCTCCATCTGGAGTCCTCTTGCCCAGAATCTTACCATTTCTACATTTGTGTCACCATTCAATGCTGCTTAAATGTCACCTCCTCAGAGAGGGCTCCCCCGCCTACCTATTTTATTTATTTACTCTTTTTGACTACTCTTTTTAATGTAGCATCCTTCTGCCACAAGTCACTCTCAAGTTCGTTAATCAGCCTTACTGTTTTTCTTTCTTTAGAGCACTTATCACAATCTGAAATAAAATAATTATCTACTTATTTATGGTCTTTCTTTGTTCCCCATTTGTCTATCTTAAGAGAGCAAGGCCTTTCTTATCTTGTTATCTTCATAGGCATTCATTCATTCATTCACTTACTCAACTATCTTTACTGCATCCACCTGTAACTGATGGTCCCATGCAATCTACTTTCTAGTGAAGAAGGTAAAAGAACAAATTAATGGTAGGACCCCTCTCTCAGGATTGTGGTAAGTACTAAACATTAGAAAATTACAATAGTTTATGAATGTAAAGTTTTGAGCCCAGTGCCTGCTCCTTGGTATCTGCTTCATAAACACTAAAGTGTCACACTAACTCTGTCCTCTAGATTCTTAGGTTAACCTGTCTTAATGAATTTATAGTTAAATACAAGAGACTAATGAGCTTGAAGACAAATTACTTGAGAAGGAGCTAATATCTCTTCGGAGAGGTTAACTGAGGCTGTGGGGCCAGTTGATAAGATCGTTGACCTGCTGAGGTTGTTGAGAAGAGCAGTCATGCCCGGCAAGGGTTAGAGGGGTTGACCCCTGAGATCCACTGCCAGCCCAGCCCTGCTCTCCCTGTTGCATGAGTGGGCATCCAACTAGCCAGACCTGTTTCAATGGCGTAGACCACCAAGGGGGGAAAATGGCATTCAGTTACACCAGCAACACTCACTTACTTGCTAGCCATGTGCATTTACAAATGTTTTTCCACATAATCTTTAAAATAAGTCTTCTTAACCTTAGGGGGGAATAAATCTTTTTTTTTTTTTTTTTAGATTTTTATTTATTTTTTGACAGAGAGAGACAGCAAGAGAGGGAACACAAGCAGGGGGAGTGGGAGAGGGAGAAGCAGGCTACCCGTGGAGCAGGGAGTCTGATGCGGGGCTCGATCCCAGGACCCTGGGATCATGACCTGAGCCGAAGGCAGACGCTAAATGGCTGAGCCACCCAGGCGCCCCAGGGGGGAATAAATCTTAAAATTGTGTGCACCGTACTTTGTGTATATACAAGCACAGGGTTTTGTTTGTTTGGTTGGTTGGTTTTGGTTTCCCTGAGGAGAAGAACCATAGTTCTCAATGCTCAGGGTTGCCAGTGCATTCCGTGTCTCAACATAAGTTAAGAACCACCGAGTTAAATTGTCAACACTTAGAGCTGTTTGGGAATTGTGAATCTCTCCTAATTTCTTTAAAAATAAAGCACTTTCCCACTAATTTGGGGTGACATTTCTAACATACCAAATTCAGGTAGTATTATACTGTTTACTTATTCAATAGTTATCTATTAAGCCTGACCCTACTAGGGTCAAGAACTATCCTACAAACAGCCAAGACATCGGGGCTGAGATGAAGAAAGGTCCTGTTCTAAGAAGGTTACCTTCTAGGGGGACAAGGAGAGTAGATAATAAGCAAATAAACAAATATACAAGACAACTCCAGTTGTTGGTGAGTGCTCTGGAGAAAATAAGGCTGGGATAATAGAGAAGAAAGAAGGCATTGCTTTATATTGGATGGACAGGGCAAGGCTCTATGCTCAGGTGGTTGCGCCAATCTGAATGACAAGATAGAGCAAAGATCCAAGGAAAGAGTGACTCAGACATTTCAAGCAGAGGAAACTGCTAGTGCAAAGGTCCTGAGGCAGATATCGTGTTAATAAATTTCAAGGTTGGCAAAGAAGAGGCAGTGTGGCTCCAGAGGAATGAGTAGAGTGAGAGTGATAAGGCATGAATCAAGGTGGAGGGTGACATCTCGTAGAGCCTGGTAAAACTTGATTTGGATTTTGGATTTGACTTTAGTGTTAGGAGAAACCATTGGAAGTGATTACCAAGACCACATAGTTTCCCACAGCATTAGGTGCTTCTGACAATAATTTCTATATGTTCATGTATTTGGCGAGAGAATAGCAACACACTATTGTTTCTTTAAGAAAGAATGTTGACTTTGATTTTCCAAGTTGAGTTCCCAGATCATTTACCAGCCCTACGGTTGAAAGGCACTGCACCCAAGTATGCTGAGAAGATGCAAGGCCACCTACACTTCAAAAAGATCATCTTTTTTTATTACAAAGCAAAACAGCTTAGCTCTCCATTGTTTTAAATGTCTCCATTATAGATATGGGGATTTGGTGTAATTCTGCATAGGCAAATGATCTCAAAGCATTTTTCTCATAATAAAAATTCCATCTTCCCTCCAATGTTAAATGGACCTTCATTTCTAAGCGAAAGGAAACAAGAGTATGTTCAGAACTCTGTGCTGACATTTATAAAAATAGTTTAGGCATAGTCCAAAAAAGTTAGTAGAAAGTGTTATATCCTGTGTTGGGCCCCTCAGGAAGCAGACACAGAGACGGAAATCTTCAGGTAGGAAGTTCATGATGGAAGACTCTTGGGATTAATGCCTTTGAAGGAAAGGGATTGGGGCAGGGGGATAGTTGCTGCCGTGTTGTGTCAATGGTCTGATGGCTCCATAGGAAGCCCTGAAACTGGGTTGGTCCTTAAGAATTGTCCTGCGTGGGACTGGAGAAGCCAAGACATTTTCTCGCTGCCCCTGACCAACCATTTTGTGTAGGCTGCTTCTGTAGGCGGTGGGAACTCAGGCGAGGCGGAGGCATGTCCTGAAGAGGGCTGATAGCTGGGGACCCTCTGCAGCCAGTACTCCCAGCAGTCGTGGAAACCATCTCCTTCATTTCCAAGTGCATTTCTCATACACCTCGGTCTGAAATGGAAAGCAAAGCCTCCCTCTTCCCTGCTCTCCCAATTTCCATCCCCACCCCACAGAGATAAACATAACTTGTTTGTTTTTAGTTTCCTGAGTTGATTTTAAATGTCCACACAAGATACTCACAATTTTACTCCTCAGTCTAATCAATGTCTATCAACTTCCTGATAAGAAAGATGAGGGTCTGGACTCATTCTTTCCAGGTTCTCCTTGGTGTTGTTGGTTAAATTATTGAAAATTTTTCTGCTGGGGTGTTTTATAACTGCCACATAACATAGTTGGCTTTCTTAATCTGATAACATCACATTGTATCTCATCTCTTCCCATTGTAATTGGAAGGAAATGAACACTTCTACATACCCCTTCCACTTTCTTTCCTTTCTATCAACCATATCATTATTGTTACATCGCCAAGGTTTATAACACTCATGTGCTATAACTCATAATCAATAATCAATGCTTTTTTCCCTACAGGTTGAAACCTAATAAACTGCAGTGGTGCAGCTCTTAGGAGAATGTCCCTATTGTCAGCCATGTGGCTTCCCTGCTTCTCACCCTATATGGTAGAGACCCCCTGATGGTGTCCACATCTTAATGCCCTAATATGTGAATATGTCACCATCTATGGGGCAAAGAGCCCATTTTGAGATAGGGAGATTATCCTGGGTTATCAATTATCTGGGTGGGCCCAAAGTAATCACAAGGGTCCTTTTAAGATGGAGAGAGAAGTGTCAGCGTCAGAGAAGGAAGTGTGATTATGGAAGTCCGGGGAGGAGGGAAAGATTCTGTTTCCCTCTATCCTCCTCAATGCTCCAACTGGGGATCTGTATGTTGAACTAAGAAGAGACAAATTAACAGGAGAAAAACAAACAGAAGTTTATTCTCATGTGCATGGTGCTCACACTTGAGAGCACCCAGAAATAAGTAACTCGAAGGGGTGGTTAGAACTTGGGGTCTAAATACCTAACTTAGTAGGGGGAAAGGAGGGGAGAAAGGGCACTTAGGAAAAGCAGAAGATTTTTTGGAAGGATAAACAGTCCTTTAGGAGAATAGATGGGTGATAGGAGAGTTGGTGAAGATGTCTATCTGGGTGTGGGTACCAACTTCTCTCCAAGAGAAGAGTAGAATTGCTCCCAGGGAGGGGATTTATGACCTTTGAGTTCTTTGGGGAGACTCTTCTTTTAGGCAGATAAAGGATTTCAGGAATTCAAATGCCTTCAGCATGAAATATTTTTTAGGCCAAAGTGGCATATTTGGGATGGCGTATCTGGGTCCTCTTCTGAAGCAGAGGGCAGAAAGTCAGAGATTTGAAGATGCTACATTGCTGACTTTGAAGATACAGGAAGGGACCATGAGTCAAGGAATGCAGGAACCTCCAAGAACTGGAAAGGCCTCTGCAGGAAAGAGAGTCTCCCCTAGAGCCTCTAGAAGAAACCAACCCTGATGACACTTTGACTAGCTCAGTAAGAGTGATTTGGACTTCTGATCTCCAGAACTGTAGGAGGGTAAGTTTTATTATCTTAAGCCAGTAAACCTAGTTAGCTTTGTTAGATCAGTATAGGAAAATAACACACCTCCCTCTGATACTCTTGCTTTCGGCTATTTTTTCGTTTGCTTTTATTTGCACCAACACTTTTTCTTATATTTTCTTTCTAAAGTTTCTGGGGTTTTTTTCTCATTGACTAAAATTATAAATTATATATTTATGCCCTGATTAAGATCATCCAGCTACTCCATCACACTATTTGTAAGAATGAACCTACGTTTGTCTTGAAAGCTTACAGCCTTGACTTTTAATTCAAATTTGGATATACCGTTTCTTAAATCTGCTCCACAAAACCCATCCAGGAGTTTCCCCTCCTTTCAGGGTTAAGTCAGACCCTCTGGTGATTGAATCTGTGTATTCTCTTTCTTCTCTTTCTGTTTCCTGTATTATACATTCAAGTACATTTTGGGAAAAGATATGCGGGAGAAAACCTTTGAATGTCTGGAAAATATCTTTATCCCCACCCTCCCCCCACACACTCATAATTTTTATAGTTTAGTTGAATATAAAATTCTAGGCTCAAAGTCATTTCTTTTTATTATGTTTAGATTATTTGTCTATTTTCTTTCAGGATCCAGTATTGTTTGTCACAAGTTAGATGTGGTTCTGAGTCTCATACTTTATCGATGACTTGTTCTTGCGCTCTGTAGATTTTTATAAAAATGTAGTAGAAATATGAATTTTGCTTTTCAACTCTGCTCAGTATTTGGCATTTCTGTTCAAAATGAACTTTTATGTGTAAAACATTTTCTTCTGTAATTTAAAAATTATTTTTAACAGCTCCATTGAGATGTAATTCAAATACTATACAATTCAATGGGTCTTTTATATATATATATTCACAGAGTTGTGCAAGCATCACCACAATCAATTTTAGAAGATTGTCATCATCTCAGCAAAACAAAACAGGTACCCACTAGCTATCACTCCCCATCCTTTCTTATTACCCCACCCCCACCTCTACCCCTGGGCAACCACTGGTCTAATTTATGTCTCTATAAATTTGCCTACTCTGGACATTTAATAGAAATAGAATCAAATAATATGGATCTTTTGTGCCTCTTTCACTTAGCATAATGCTTCCAAGATTCATTCATGTCCGTTTTTGCACGGGTTGCAACTTCTATGTTGCTAGCTTAAATGTATAAAGTTCTCACTCATTTTGTATCTTTTGGGGAGTTGTCTTTGACCTCAATTTTCAATACTTCCATTGATGTTTTTATAATTGTACTACTTAGAATACATTTTCTGCAACAGAAAGTAAAATTCAAATAGCTGAAGCAATCAGGAAATATTTTTATTTGTAGAAATGTAAGAGGTAGGACAGAATGAAGGGTTGGTTGGTGTACCTGTTCCAACATGCCATGAAGGATCTAAGTTCCTTCCATCTTTGTTCTGCTATCTCCAGTGCTAACTTTATCTTAAAGTGGGTTCACTTCATGGCTTCCAGGAGGAACCAGCTATGTATGCTTCTTTGTTAATGTCTTTCCAGAGAAGGAGACCTCTGAAGACCTCTAAAAACCTAGACAAACTCTCTTTACATCTCTCTGGACTGAATTTTGTCACGTGCCCATTTCCAACCCAACAACCTACAACAGAGAAGAGATCGTTCTGAGTAGCTTCCAGTGTTTCTCAATTAAGGCACAGTTGTCATTTGGTCAACATAATTCTTCACTGTAAGGAACTGTTCATGCATTTCGGAACATTTAGCATCCATGGTGTCTGCCCACTAAATGTCAATAAACCCCCCATGTTAGTTTTCTATTGGTGCTATAACAAATAACCACAAACTTAATGACCTAAAACAACACACATTTATTTTCTTATACTTCTGGAGGCTGGAACTCTAAACTCAAGATGTCAGCAGGGCTCTATTTCTTTTTCAGGCTTGAGGGGAGGCTCCATTTCCTTCCCTTTCTCAGCTCCCAGAAGCCACCTGTATTCCTTGGCTTGTGATCCCCTCTTCCTATAACTCCAACATCTCCCTTCCATTGTTACATCTCCTACTGCTACCCTGCTTCTCCCGCCTCCCTCCTGTAAGGACTTGTGATTATTTTCGGCTCACCCAGATGATTCAGGACAATCTCCCATCTCAAGATCCTTAACTTAATCCCATCTGCAAAGTCCCTTTACCATGTAAGGTAACATATTCACAGCCTCCACGGATTAGGAAGCTGACATCTTTGGGGAGCCATTCCTCAGCCTACGCCTCCATACTCTTTGCCCTACATCTTCTTGTAATAACAAAAATATGAGTCACATGGGCTCCCTAGGATGAGTGGACACCTCAACGAAATGGGATTTCTTTTGAGAAGGAGTAAGGGAGGGATGGGTGCTGAGGAGGGAAGCAAAAATGCCTACAAGATTATCAAATGCTTATTTTTAAAGTACTTTTTCTTATGCCCTGATGGCTTTATTTTCTGAGTGGCCTGTTCTTCCTTATAGATGTCATATTACCTTAAGTCTCTCTGAATTTTATTTTGATATCTTTCTATCTTCTGAAGTTTCTGTTTTCTCCAGGATCACTTTTTGTTTATGTATTTATTTGGGGTTGCAAGTAATCCTCAATGGATTCTCCACCTTCTCCTGATGGTTGGCTGTCCACTCATATGAGTAGTCAATCATGGACTTGGTTGATTTATACAGCAAGTGGCAATGGGTTTCCATTTCAGTTGTATAGTGCTTCCCCAACACAACTTTCCTTGAGAGGTATGGCAAGACTACTTGACCTTTGACAAATGGGATAGGAGATTAGGAGGGGCAGATGGGCTAGCAGGCTGTCCCCTCCCCCATATTGCAAGAGGCACTAACAGCCATATCGGGAGCCCTAAGCTAGACCTTGGGTGTAAACCATTATTTACTCAGTATGAGAAGAATAGAGAATGGGAGAGGGACGCCTGAAAGAACTTCAAATCATCACCTTGATTTCCACCCCTGTGTAGCATTTCTGCTCTACCTATCCACGGGCATGTCACGTACAGTGTCTCTAGGGCTCTGCCAAGAGAAATGCCCTCCATTTTTGCAGATGCCTTCCATGGGTGTTCTGGACTGCCTGTGGCTTCTGCTTCCATGACTTATGCTCAGTTAGGATCCCATTCATTTTTCATACTGCTCAGATCCTTTGTTCTACTGATGGATTCCCCTCTGTTCTCAGCACTCTTTGAGTTTATTAGCATTATTTTATTAGTATTCAGTGAGAAAAGAGGGAGAAAATTATGTGATCCTTATACTACTTTGGCTCTTTCTTTCTTTCTTTCTTTCTTTCTTTCTTTCTTTCTTTCTTTCTTTCTTTTTTGGGAGAGAATATGGGGGGACGGAGGATGGGGGCAGAGGGGCAGAGGGAGAGAGAGAGAATCTTAAGCAGATTCTGCACTGAGCATGGAGCCTAACGGGGTTTGATCTCACGACCCTGAGATCATGACCTGAGCCAAAATCAAGAGTCGGAAGCTTAACCAACTGAGCCACCCAGGCACCCCCCAACCCCTTACCACTTTGAACTAGAAATCTACTGGCAGCTTTAAGATAGAATTAGATCCTTGGTTCTCAGCTATCGAGATTTCAGGAATCCAGTCTCAGCTCAAACACCCTGGTCTAACTGTATACAAAAGATAATGGAGTGGCTAAACCTAGGGCAGGCTAAGAGTGAAACCAGCTTTAGGGCATGAATTCTGGGTGGGTGACACCCTGCAGCCCCCTTGGCTAGCTCAGGATGGCTTCCTGGTAGAGGCAGACTCATTTCCTTCCCTCAAGAGTCACCCCATGGCTACCAGAAAACAGGATGTCAGTGTCGAGCAAAAAGAACTGGCAAGCAGCAGAGAGCAGACCTGCAGAGAATGAGTCTAAGGGCCATACTTCAATTTTCCTACCACCTTCACAACAAGCCCAGAAGCTGGCTGCCCTTTCAAATTCTGGAACCTCACGGAGCTGGATCCATCCAATTGCCCTGGGGAAGTTCACATTCCATCTGAGAGCAGCAACCTTTCAGTCTCTTTAGGGGTGATGTGGCTGAGGGAGAATTTTCTGTCCTCATGTGCCCCCTCATCCATTGCCTTGTCTATGGCAGCAACAGAAGACAGGCTCTGGGACATCAGGCCTGTGAAACCTGCACAGCAGCCATCCGCCCACCCCTTCTTGGATAACAGAACAAGAAGATGCCGCGGGCCCAACGATCCAGGGAGGATAAGAAGGAATAGTGAAGGTAGAAGAGTAGGTGAATCTCAGATGGGGGATGGGGACCCCCAATGACTCCTTGACGCTTCATATTTTTTCTTTCTGGTAATTATCCTTTTACAGTAGATTTTATTTCAAATCTGTTAAAATTGTACAAGCAAGGAACCAACATAGACTTCCTACATCCCCTCCTCCACTTATTCAAACCCCTCACATTTTGGTCAAGATCTAATGTCATTTTTAGGAAATCACTTGCTTTATTTAGCACGTACTGCTATGAGCAGTAGTAATATTAAGTGCTCAGAAAGTAATGCTATTATAATTCCTCAGTGCTTTCATCGGGTGGTCCAGCATCATATCCAAATGACCCTTCTGGCCTTCATTGTCTTTAGATCTTGGTTGTCACCCTGTGTTGGGACCCACTGCAGGATTTTACCATCTGCTGAAGTAAAATTAGGGGTTCTTTGGCTCATCTGATTTTTCCAGGTCATCTTCCTGAGAGAGATGTGGTTTCCTCAAACAATGTACACATGATATCAGAGGAGATGACCCAAGTATCTGGGGATGTGGAATGGCTACTGGTTGAAGGAGGAGGCATGAAATACAGGAGCATCGTGGAGACTTGGTGATGACAGCCTTCTGTGGGCAGGTGGTGAAATCAGGGGCTCTTTGAGTTCACGTTTCTGCAGTAAAATCTTGATGATACTAAAAAAAAAAAAGTTGATAGTATACCGTTTTCAGTGCTTACACTTTCTGAGCCACTACCCTGATCATGAGATGATGTGCTAGATTGTAAAAAAAAAAGACTACAAGTTCCTCTTTTGCCTGTATTCACACCCCCTTGAGTGTGAGTTTGCTGCTCCTACAGTGAAGAGGTGGAATCTATTTTTCTACCCCCTTGAGTCTGAATTAGTGACTCACTCTGATTAGTAGAGTAGGGGACGTCTCCTTATTGGACTCAGGAGGCAACACAACTCCTGCTCTTGCTTTCTTGCTGAGGCTTAGATGAAGGAACCTCAGCCAACCTACTGAAGACTGAGAATAAATGGAACAGAGATGGGCCATCCCAGCTGAGGATCCCTAGACAGATCAGCCCCCACCCAATTGACCCATGGATGTGCAACGAGAGGAATGACTCAGGTAAAATATATAGCAGAATAACCACTCAGATGAACCCAATCCAAGTTGCTGGCCCTAGGCAGCTGGCTCTTGATTTCAGCTCAGGTCATGAGATTGAGCCCAGCATGGGGCTTTGCGCTAAGCAGGGCATCTGCTTGAGGCTACTCTCTCCCTCTGCCCCTCCCTTCTCTCTCTCTCAAATAAATAAATAAATAAATAAATAAATAAATAAATAAATAAATAAATCTTTTTAAAAATGGTTGTTTTAAGCCACTAAGTTTCAGTGGAATAGGCAATAGGTAAATTGATGCAGACGTTCTCTATCTTTCTAATCTGCCTTAATCTTGACAGGCTAGGTTAAACTGCAGTCACAAACAATTCTATAGTTTCAGCAGCTTAGAACATCAAATTTAATGTCTTGCACTTGTCCAGTTGGGGTCAGCTGGGGCTTTGTTCCCTCTCTTCATACTCTGGGATGTAGGCGATATCTCAAGTATTGCTGGGCATCATAGCAGAGAAAACAGATCTCTGAAGATAACTTTTATTCACAATTCATTTCTCTAGATTGGAAGAGACACACACATCATTTGTCCTCAAAGCTTACTGGTGGGAATGAATCATGAGGCTTCACTCAACCCCAGGAGGCCAAGAAGCACAGTCTTATGATGTGCATAAGAGGTGGAGAACAAGACATATTTAGTGAGCCCCATTAATGACTACTTATGAGTCAACCCAGTAAGGGGGGAAAATGGTGGATAGTTCTGTTACCCAAAAGGAAGCTAGAGGCAGTGTACTCTCAATGGTATGTGTTCGATATATTGAACACAGTTTAATCTTTTATCCATTTGAGAATCTCTAACCAGAGGCTCAATTTTTTTTTCCTTTTTTAGTTTGTGTCCAAGCGGGGTGACCTAGTACTGAGCAGTGTTGTGTCTTACAGATAAATTGAGCCTCATTGGAACCAATTAGTATTTGAAGGCTGAAGGTGATACCCTTCCGGAGGAAAAGGGGTGGAGTCCTTCTTCAGAGCTCATAAGGGGAGATGATCCCCTTGAAGATTTCACTTCAAAAAATTGGGTGTTACTACCCTATGGAAAAAAAAGGACAGCGCAATCAGGACCCCTCTCACTCTAGAGACCTTTTTTCTTTCCTTCCTATTCTCATCTTCACTTAATAAACTTTCACTTCACTTAAATAAATAATAATAATAATACTCTATGAAAGCAACCAGAATGCACAGCAAGATGGACCCATACTTTATGAAAGCACTTTTACATCATCTATACGACTTCACTTCATGGGACCTAAACAGACAGAGTAACATTCTCAAGAAAGCTTCTTCTGTTTGATAGAAATCCTAACATTTCTAACTTTTGTTCCTTCCCCAAGTTATTGTTCCCCTTAACCCTTATACCATCTTAGGAAAAAGAGTACATACAGGTAATACCATTGTCTGGGAAGGGCAGGAGTTCAGAGTCACACAATTGCAATTGCACAGATAGAACATATACTCAGATCTCTAGAAGTTCACTATCGTTCTATTTGTAGAAGACTCAGTTGCCTTAATGCCATTCTGCTCAAGGGACAGGAAAACATTTGTTCCTAAATTGTTTCCTATAATTAGAGGGAAGAGTTCTGAGGCCTTCTTTTGCAGGTTTTATATCATGTTGGTAGATTTATCTAGTTGCTCACTTGTCCATGATTTGACAGAAAAGAGCATTGTACCGAGATGAATTCATTTCATCATTAATGGATTTGTTGAGTACCTAGTAAGTGCTAGACACTTAATCTACAGTGTTGGATTAGAAAGACATGGACCTTGGGCGCCTGGGTGGCTCAGTTGGTTAAGCGACTGCCTTCGGCTCAGGTCATGATCCTGGAGTCCCGGGATCGAGTCCCGCATTGGGCTCCCTGCTCGGCAGGGAGTCTGCTTCTCCCTCTGACCCTCCCCCCTCTCATGTGCTCTCTCTCATTCTCTCTCTCTCAAATAAATAAATAAAATCTTAAAAAAAAAAAAAAAAGAAAGACATGGACCTTGTCGCGCCTTCATGAAGCTTACTATCATATTGTGCATGTAGAAGGTATGGGTGTTGTGTACGCTCATGTGTTTGTGTTTTAGGGAGGTAGGACAGAAATTAGTAGCAAACCCATGCATACACATATGTAGCAAATACATATTAGGATTATAGACTGTGGTGAAGAGCTATTAAAATATCTGCTTTCTGGTCCTAGATGACCAGCTGACTTGCTGTGGACCAGAGGCAAAGTCATTCCTCCTTTCTCTCTCTCTCTGTCTCTCTCTCAATCTGTTGTCTCACCTGAAAGAAGGGGCTATCTTTTACAGGTTGCATTAGACATCTCCAACCAAATTGTGTGCACTGAGTATGGATTGTTTTATTAATCATAAAAACAGGCAATAAAGATGAAGGAATACAAAGAAGAAGGAAGTGGGGCAGGAGAATGTAGAATTCCAACGTGGGTTTTCCGTGATCTGGGTGTCTGATGTTCCGTGATTTGTGTTTCTGCTGATATTCCTGTCACTTGGCTAGATTTTTGTGTGTCATTTGAGTTACTCTTTTGAGGTCCAGGGAGTTAAGAGCATGTTCTCTTTTCTAATGACCTTAATTTTTATACACAACAAATGGTGATTCCCATATCTGTTGGGACAACTGAGTCAGAGAAAGATGCAAGTACTCATGCTTCAATATGTGAGTGACCGTTTGGATGCTGAGCTCAGCTCATCTTTGTCCTGGCTTAAATCCTCCTTTACCCTTTCTTCTGCTTCCCCAGAAGTGTTTTTATCTTGGCATTAACCCCCTTGCATTCAAATATCTTATTTGGACTTTCTTGGCTTTTGTGTTTCAGGCAAGTTGTTTGAACATCTTTTTTTGGTTTAAAATTCTTTAAAAATGCCATGTGATTTCACTGATCTTACTAGAAACCAATAAAAACACATTACTTTAAAAATAACTCCCATAAAACCTCTTACTTGTGAAAAGCTTTCATTCTAATAAAATTGGAGCTAACCAAAACCTTTTAAAACTGCTCGCAGGCACATGAGACTTGGCATGTCCAGATTGTACTACCTCTAGTGGTGATGAAGATACCAGATCTCTACTCTGTCTGTAGGAATGTGGGTCCAAGATAAATGAACTCACCTACTTTAGAGAAGAAAAATCCAATATGAGAATGGTAACACCCCTCAGAAAGCCACTCATTCTGCCTTTTGCCAACATAGCCACTGGGAATCTACAATCTTTTCCATCGTGTGTGAGGTTGTGGTTGGCTTTTTTTATTTTATTTTTTCCCTTTCCTTTTAGTTGCCTAAATATAGAATTAATGGGTTTTAGGGAAAGTCAATGATTGCTCTTACTTGAGTCTGGAGAGGGGAAAGAAAATATCCCTTTCTCGGCAGGCCTCAAAATTCCCTTTGGGTTGGTGCCATTCTATGCTAGCTCCACTTTTAGATAAGACTCATGCCAGTGGTTGTGAACTCTGTGATAGGAGATGGAAGGTGGTGTCATGGACACAGGGGAGAGGTGTGACACTGAGTGTCAGGCCTTGGTTAGCTGTGCCAGGTTGATCACTCCCAAACTCTCCAATGGAAAATCTTAAAAGTGCAGAGTCATGAGCTGCTTTCTCTGGGAATCTGGGATGGGCTTCAGAAGTAAAATAGTTTTTTCTTTGAAAGATGCCTAGATGACTCAGATGACGGTTGGAGAACCAGAGATGTAAAACCAAAACAACAACAACAACAAAAGATGATTAAATAAAAAATTCCCCCTCCCGAACTAGGAAGGAAAAACAGTTGGCTGATGGATCAACGTTGCTTCTATCAGCCTTCTCAAGGTGGATTCTTGGGAGCGTGCGGTTCTTGACACATTCCTCCACAAAAGGGATCTGAGAGCAAGTAAATATGGGAAAAGCTCCAAGCTGCATTCCTCTCTGCAAGATTCCCAGGTTTTGTAGAGTATATAAAACATCCTAGAATGATCACTACTAAAGAAACAAGTTTTATAATGTTTAACAGGGTGTTTCTCGAACTTGCCTACAGAACTTCTTTTTAATTATTAACATCTCTAAAGACCTAAGGAACAGATCTTAAGAAATGTAGCTGTAGAAGATGCACTGAGTAATTTCCCTGAAATAGTCCATCCTTGATTGCTGGCAAAAATGTCTAGACATGCGTGGCCATGACTTTCCTCGTTGCTTTTCTGAGGGAAGCACTGCATGCCTCATGCCTTCTTGGTCAGCTGTGGCAATGTCATTCCTGTAAGGAAGGACCAAGGGGCTCTCCTGAAATGCATCTTGAGACTAATTTTCATTTCTGGCAAAGCCTGATCCTTTTTGTGTTTCATGTGGGTGATCTAGAGGAGAGTTCTCTGTATTTCTTAATAAGACAGAAGTTACTTTATTTTATTTTACTTTTATGGCTGAAGGTGTCAATCAAAGCTTCTCAGAAATGTCACTCCACCTCCACAGAACTGTCGCTGTGCAGGAAGCCTACATGGCTCTGCTGAGACTCCAAGAACATTCAAAGATTTCCCTCCACTTATCCTGCTCTGCAGACAGATGGGAACTGACACTCCTTGCTTCTGTGTAGTTGCATGTCAATTTCACGTTCCCCAACTAGTCGAGATGATAGCAAGTGGCTTGAAGGTACCAATGATCTACTATGTGCAGATGTATCACGTGTATCCCTTCTAATCCTTACAATGCCCTGCAAATCTGCCCCCATTTTATAGGAGAGAAAATCGAGGCTCAGAAAAGTTAAATTGTTTGTTCACCCGGTAAGTGATAGAATGAGCTGTTTGCCTCTAAAATGGGGGCTCTTTTCTTTCAAAAGAAGCCTCAAAAAAGACCATTTTTCTTTTCCTTTTAGTAGAACAATTCCTTCTCCCATTTCCTCCCCCAAGTCCTTAGGTTTACATTGATTTTCCTTGGTTATCTTCAACACAGACAGAATGTGGGGGCAAAGCCATTTTTTCTCCTCCGTGTTTGCAGCGACAATCAGGGGTTTTATTTTCTAAGAACATTCTAGGCGTTAAAGGGGACTGAGACAAGTTGGACCCCAAAGCCCCAAAACCATATTCTTTGAACCCCATAAGGCCCTCCACTCACAACAGTAAGTTTGTTAGTCTTGGCGAAGGACAGTAGTCAGCCAAAAAAGTCAAAGACATCCCTCCATGTTGCTCAGGGCGGGGCCGTGGGGTCTCCTTTTAGGAGCTTGCTCTTCTTTTATTCTCTGTTTCCAGCCCTGGCTCATCTCCAAAACTGGAAAACCCAGTATTCTCTATATTCCTCCGAAGTGGTGTCTATTCCTACATCTGGATTCTTGGCTTCCTTGTGGCCCATTGTGGAAACAGAGTGGAGTCAACAGTGGCCATGGAGTTACCTGGTCTCCCTGCGGGCCACCGTGAGGAAGGGCGGAGATGGGAGGGAAAGGGGCTCCAGGTAGTTTTCCTAGAGTAGTGGGTTTCCCAGGCTCATACTCATGAAAACAAATTCAAGACCCATTGTGTGTGTTTACGTGTTCATCCAGACCCGGTGTCATCGGTGATAGTTCGGGACCTTATAAAGCTCTTTGGAAGCCATTACTAGACCACAGTGTTGTTGTCGTTGTTTAATAAGTAAATATTTCCCACTATTTCCATTTTTCTGTTACCTAGAAATTATTTTGGTCAAAAATAAAAATGGAACTCTGGTCTTTGTTTCTGAGAGTGTGAATAGGACTCAGTGGAAAGCATCACTGCCTCCAATTGATAAGAAGATGGGGAGGTACCGTGGACCCTGGTGCTTATGAAGAGAATTAGTGCCCCGGGTGAGCTCTTCACAGAAAGTCCTGCTCTGCCTTCCAGGGAACCCTCTGGCTGGATTACTGCTCTGCTGGCAACAGGGAGTTTTGGCCTCTGTGGTCCTTCCTTGTTGACACATGTCCCTCTTACCACCCAGAAGCTGGAAACAGCTGAGTTAAGTCCCTCTGGCTTGTGCATTCTGCCGGCCTCTGGAATCCCTGTGTATCTTCCTTGTTTCTTGCTCATACAGATTTGGAAGGACTAAAAAAAAAAAAAAAAAAAAAACCAAAAAACACACCAAATATATTTTGTGTTCTCAACAAACAGCTTTTCAAATGACTGTATTATTTATTCATTAGGATTGCACTCAGAGTGCAGTGCCTTGTGTTGCTTGGAGAAATAAATGAAAGAAAAGCAATATTGCTCTAAATTCCCAACTAGAAGCTCTCGGGGAGCCCAGATCAGCTCTCCTGCAAAGCTCTGTCCTGGGCTAGCCCAGCATGTATCCCTCCACTGTTCATCTGTCTATCACTCCATCTGCCCAGGATGGACCAACCTAGTCATTTTGTGGGCTCAACACATATCTTGATCCATTTTGTGAATGTTTTCAGTTTGGCTAAAACTTAAAACACATTTTTCCCCAAGCACTTTTTCCTCTTCATTTTTAAACTCGTATATTTTAAGGAAAATTTAGCCCATGTGTTTCTCATTATTCCTAATTCATTTGCACTTAACTCATCAAAACGTTGCTTTGCAAAAGCCGTTTGCTTTCCAAGACTCCCGAAGTCCTTTTTCGTACTTTCAGCCTCCCCCCTCCCTGCCTCTTTTCTCTCCCTCCCTCTCTTTTTGTTTCTTCAAAGGCACACTTTTCGTAGAAACAGGAATTTTTGCCCCCAGCAGCAGATCTGCTGGAAGAGCCTACGAGGGTGTGGAGTCAGGCTTCCTGTCCAGTTACACCTTGCTGTCCTGTCAGAGCGTTGTCTCCAGCAGGAATGTGTGGTGCTGTGGTGTGGAAGTCATTTTCTATTTTCTTGACTTGATACGTAAGTGTCCGGCACCAGAAAAGAGCAATTTAGGATGCAAATGCTGCAGTCAGCTATTTGGGGGTTTAATCCCCATATTAACCTTTGGATCGCTTTTCTCATCTGTAAAAAGGGGCCGGCAGGAGTGCCAGAGTGCACAGTTATAGGGAGGATTGGTGGATATACTGTCCACAAGACAGAGCCATGTGTGACAATACATAGTAAATGTCCAATTCTTAACTTGCTCAATTTAGCACATAAGGCACCTCCTACCCAGGATCACACGTCTCTTCTCACTGCGGTGCTCAGGATCTGTCTTATGCAGGTTACCCCAGAAATAGACTCCTGAGACCAGGATTCAAGTGCAAGTAATTTGTTCGAGAGGTTATTCTAAGAAATTTCAGTGGAGAAGTCTACTAGTCAGGCTCCCCGAGAAACAGAACCAGTAGGATATGTGAATATACAGAGGAAGAGATTTATCTTAAGGAATTAGCTCCCATAGTTGTAGAAGTTTGGCCAGTGCCCAGTTTGATGGGGGAGACCATAGGCTAGACTCAGGAAAGACTTGGGGAGACTCCAGAAGATGCAAAGGCCTTCTGCTGGGGAGAAGGGCTGATGTTGCAGCTGAAGTCCAACCGCAGTCTGCTGGAGATTCCTTCTTGCTCAGAGGAGGCCCCCAGCCTTCTGTTCTATTCAGGCCTACTACTGACTGGATGCGACCTGCCCACATTATGGAGGGCAATTCGCTTTACTCAAAGCCCACTGACTTAAATGTAAATCTCGTCCAAACACATTTCTCATGGAAACATCCAGAATGATGTTTGGTCAAACAAATGTGGTCCAGCCAAGTTGGCGCATAAAGTCAACCATCACGGGAAGTAAGACAGGGAAAGAAAAGAAGCCAATCGAAGACGTGATATGAAGTAGACTACCTGGGAGGGCAACTGGAGCTTTATCCCCTCGGGAAGCTGAGAGGGTGCTGGTTGTACCCCAGAGCCACTCTTCATGGACGCATTGGCTGAGGGCTGCTCCCACATTGCGTGGCCCCTGCACTCGTGGCCTGTGGCAAAAACAGGAAGTGGCTCTGGCAGCTAGAGAAAGCCCTCAAGGAGAGAAGGCAGGTGCTCTAGTTGAAAGTTGGGCTGGTGTGCAAGGAAATGGTATGGGACCAGAAAATCCTGTGGGGCATCAACAGCACCTGCCGGGGGCGGTGGGGGCGCACAGAGAGGGGGTCCCTTCATCTCGAAAGATGGCTCTAATTGATACAGCCAGGCCTCCCTCTCTGTCTCCCACTTGTGCTTCTCAGAACTTCAACATAAGAAAATAAGCTCAGTTTTAGCAGCAAGAGATCGAGAAAGAGAGATTCTTTGGGTCTGCTGTGGATATATTAAATTAATGCAGAGAGGGAACAGATACAAGTCCTAGTTTAGACAGTTGGTGTTGGCTGGAAGTATGTTTAATATTCACATATGTTTTGGGTACCAACAAGCATTGACCTTAGTCCTTTCCAAATTGGCAGGAAGGGCTCATTATCCAAGAATAAAGAACAGTTTTATTCAGCTTTTAAAGATAATGAAATATATCTTCAACTATAATTTCATTACCTCTGAAGCAACTCAAAGCAAAAATAAATAAATAAATAAGATATATAAAACTTACTTTTCCCATAAGAAGAGTGCATGACTAATTAGTTTTTTTAAAACTCAAAGTTAAATAATGTAACTTAGGAAAAAACCTATATCTCTACTTCATTCCTAGCTTAGCAAACTCTCTGAGTCAGTTCAGGGTCATATTTTTGTTTGTTTGGTTGGTTTTTAACAGCTTTATTGAGATGTAATTCACATACCATGCAAATCACTCATTTAAAATGTACAATTCAATGGCTTTGAGTATGTTCACAGAGTTGTACAACCTTCAACACAATCAATTTGAGAACATTTTCATCACCCTAAAAAGAAAGCCTTAGCTGTCATTCCCTACCAAAACCTTCATCCCATCCAGCCCTAGGCAGCCACTAATATATACTTTCTGATTCTGTAGATTTGCCTATTCTGGATATTTCACATAAGTGGAATCATGTAGTATATGATTCTTTGTGACTGGCTTTTTTGACTTAGCATATTCATTCATATTGTAGCATGTCTTAGTATTTTATTCCTTTTTGTTGCCAGCAGATATTCTGTTCTATGCATATACCACATTTTATTTATCCCTTTATCAGTTGATGGTCATTTGGACTGTTGCCACTTTTTTGGCTATTATGAATCATGTTGCTATGAACATTGGTATACAAATATAATTTGCTTTTAAATGAACCATTGGGACTTCATCAAGATAAAAAGCTTCTGCACAGCGAAGGAAACAATCAACAAAACTAAAAGGCAGCCTACGGAATGGGAGAAGATATTTGCAAACAACATATCTGAAAAAGGGTTAGTATCCAAAATCTATAAAGAACTTACCAAAGTCAACACCCAAAAAACAAATAATCCAGTTAAGAAATGGGCAGAAGACATGAATGGACACTTTTCCAAAGAAGACATCCAGATGGCTAATGGACACATGGAAAGATGCTCAGCATCAGTCCTCATCAGTGAAATACAATCAAAACCATGATGAGATACCACCTTGCACCTGTCAGGATGGTTAAAATTAACAACCCAGGAAACAATAGGTGTTGGTGAGGATGCAGAGAAAGGGGAACCCTCTTGCACTGTTGGTGGGAATGCAAACTGGTGCAGTCATTCTGGAGAAGAGTTTGGGTTCCTCAGAAAGTTAAAAATAGAACTACCCTATCATCCAGCAATTACACTACTAGGTATTTACCCCAAGGACACAAAAATACAGATTCAAAGGGGTACATGCACCTCGATGTTTGTAGCAGCAGTATCCACAATAGCCAAACTATGGAGAGAGCCCAAAAGTCCATCGACTAATGAATGGATAAAGAAGATGTGGTATACATATCCAATGGAATATTACTCAGCCATCAAAAAAATGAAATCTTGCCATTTGCAATGACATGGATAGAGGTAGAGTGTAGTATGCTAAGTGAAATAAGTCAGTCAGAGAAAGACAAATACCATATGATGTCACTCATATGTGGAATTTAAGAAAGAAAACAGATGAACATATGGGAAGGGGGGAAAGTAAAAAAGGAGAGAGAGAAACAAGCCATTGTGACTCTTAATGATAGAGAACAAACTGAGGGTTAATGGAGGGAAGGGGTGGGGGTTGGGCTAATTGGTGATGGGTATTAAAGAGGCCACTTGTTGTGATGAGCCCTGGTGTTGTAGGTAAGTGATGAATCACTGAATTCTATTCTAGAAACCAATATTGCACTGTATGTTAACTAACAAAATTTTAGATAAATAGATAAATAAATAAATAATGTCTCTCTTCTGTGAAAAAACAAAGCAAATATAATTTGCTTTTGAAGTAACTTTAGAACTAATTTTAAAAATTCATGTAATTTTAAAAAAACAAACATTTTCCCCTCAGTTGTGACTGGATACTATCAACCAAAAACATGTTTCTAAATGGTTCAGTTTTGTAGTGACTTTCATAAGTCTACTTAAACTCATAGAATATTTGTATAGTGGTAGGGATAAATACAGGAGAACTTGGAAGCTGAGTTTTCTTGAGTCACATGACACTGGACTCATTCATTTATTCATTAAGTCATCAAATATTTATAATGCACCTAGTATGTGCACCATTCTAGGTACCAATATAATGCTGAACAAGACTGACCAGGTCTTTCTTTCCTTTCAGTGCTTAGAGTCCAGAGCAGGAAGTGACAATTATAAAGGAGTGAATAATTAGCTAGTTTTTTTCATGAAGGCTATAGAAAAAACAAAACGGGTTAATGAGATAACAAGTAAATGATTGGAAATAAATAACTAGCTTAGATAGGGGTTGAAAAAAACTTTTTTTGAGAGGGTGACCTCTTTATCAATATTCAAATGATAAGAAAATAAATGAATCGCTTAGAGAGTGTGTGGAGGGAACCACAATTACAAAGGCAGACAGCCTGAGCCAGCTTTGGGGGTTGATCCAAGCAGCAAGAGGGGACTTGGCGGAAGTTTCCTGACAGGATTATCTATGGTAAATGATGCCAAGCGGGTCTTGTGGGAGGTAGCCTCCTAACATGACTCCCAATGACCCCTGTCTTGTGTAATTTCCTTCCCTTGGGATGGGCTTGGTCTTGACGACTTGTTTCTGATTCATAGAACACAGCAAATATGATGTGATACCACTTCTGAGATTAGGTTATAAAAGATTGTCACTTCCATATTCCTGGCATTCCCCCCGGCTCTTTCTGTCAGCTTGCCCAGATAAAGGAACAGCCTACAGGAACTGATTCCTGCTGACAACGACATGAGTGAGTTTGGATGTGGATCCTTCTCCTGTCAAGCCTTCAGATGAGACCTCAGCCCTGCCTGACACCTTGATTGAGCCTCGTGAGACCCTGGGACCAAGGACTCAGCTACACTGCACCCAGGTTCCTGATTCACTGTGAGATAATAAATGGTGCTGTCTTAAGTCACTACATTTTGGAGTAATTTGTTATACAGCAATAGAAAACTAATTCAGCTCTAATGAAGCATTGACAAGATGCACGTGAGATTTACTGAACTCTGAAGCAGGCAAGATCTGCCCAGGCAAGCTCCACAAGTGATCTCTCTTCATCCATCAGGGACTGTAATTGGTGCTTGGAAGTGCCTGAAATCTGGGGTTTGGGGCATTTACTTCCAAACAGCTAGGATCCTCACTTGGGAGCCACTCTTAATATCTGCACCTCTGCATTTTAGTGCTTTTAAGTTGGTTGAGAAGAGAGACCTGTGAGATCTCTGCTCCCCCCCCAAGAAAGTGAAATCACAAGGAAATACCATGTTGGATATATCCCTTCAAAGCACTAAGGAACATTGTTAAGAGGAAAATATTTGTAGAAGCAGAAGGTCCTGCATGTATATGTGTGTGTGTGTGTGTGTGTGTCCCTGTCCTTGTCTGTGGGGTGTGTGTGTCTGTGTGTGTGGTGTATGTCTGTGAAATTGTGTGTGCCTGAGACCAAGGAATGGTGGGTCTGTGCACATCTATGTTTTTCACTGTTCTTCAAGCACATTTAGTCTGCCTTTCCAACCGCCCTCCCTGCCAGATGTTGACATGTAAATTCTGGCTTCAGAAATGAGAAGACCGAAGTGGTACAAACAAATTTAGCTCCACAAGGCGAAGTCAAATCACCCCAAAGTAAGAAGTGACCATTTTACCCAAAGATCCAAGCAGCACACTATCCTTTGCTGCAGGGCTGCCCAGGGAGCTAGTTTAGCTCGACATCTAACATGCATTTCTGGCTTTGGTATTATTTCAATTACTAGACCATTCACATCTCCACTGACACATGCAATGAAGCTTGCTCCTTGCCTGGTACATAATTTAAGGTAAAAAAGAAAAGAGGGTGTGTTTCATCAGGGTCTATCATATCTTTGTCTTTTGTTCTGGGAGGTATTTGCATACCTAAAGGGAAATGGCCTCTTTAATTTCTTTCCCTTCTCCTAATCAGCTGAGGCCTATTAAGAAGCGCTCTGTATCCTGTAATCAGACAATTTATACAGCATGCACCCTTAGGCAACAGCTATTATAAACAAGCTGGAGAAATCCTTTACAATAAATGATTAGCATGGGAAGACACCATTCATAATTAATTTTTTTTTCTGTTTTTGTTGGCAGATGGTCTGAGGCATCCAAGCATGGCCTATTGCCCGCGTCTTTATTCTGAATAGAGCAGGGCAGCCTTGGGAAAATGCTGGCTGCTCAGCTAGCTCACTTGAAAAAATAATATAACCCCTCCTCCTATCAGTGTTCAAGGCTTGTATAAAGCTTTAGGAAAGGGTGTCTAATGGATCACAGGACCGTACCCATTGGTCCTTTCCCTGCCTTGTTAATTATGAGTTGTTATATCCCTCATGGTAGATGGGTTGCATTAAGGGGTCCAGTTTTCCATCCCATTTGCCAGGTATCTTTGTCATGCTCTCTCGCTCTGAGTCTGGAATCTGCTATGTGATTTGCATTGGCCAATGGGATGTTAGCAAACATGATGCACACTGAGGCTTGAATTCCACTTTGTATGATTAGACTTGTTACCTCTTGCCCTCCACTGTGGCCACATGAACATACGTGTTCATGATGGGTGATGACAGACACTTGGAATAGAGCAGTCAATTCTCTTATCTCAGCTGAGATCTTTCTTAGATGGGTCACAGGTAGTCACCCTGTGACCCATCTAAGCGACATGTGAGCGAGCCCACCCAAGATCAGCTGAGCTTGGTCCAGATCAATTCAACCCTGCAGACTTGTTGGCTCAGTAAAGGCTTATTATTGTGTGCTACGGAGGTTTTATGGTTTTTAATTACACAGCATTATTGTGGCAGTAGATAATCAATATGGCCCCAAATTGATAGATAATCTCTTTGGAAGATAGGAATCTCTTGTGGAAAAATAGGACTTGGAGACCCATAAGTCTAAGACTTCATGTATTGGTGAAGATCGTGTTGTTTACAAGAGACCCTAACTTCAACTGATAGAAAAGTTAAAGTGTTTTTGGACTAGTGATACGTGAGTGTACGGAGAAACAGTTGTATTCACAGACTCCTCCAGGAGTCAGTGAAGAAGGCTGCTACAATGTCACCCAAAGGTAGAAGTGGAAAGGGAATAGGATTTATTGCTGTTCATCTAACTCCCTAATATTCTTCAAGACAAGTTTCCTAAATTCTCAACATCCAGGTGATCATTTTACCACTTCTTTATATTTTTTTCACATTTTTTCAAGCTTTATTGAGGCACTATTGACAAAATGTAAAATATTTAAAGTGTACAATGTGATGATTTGATATACCTATATGTTGTGAAAGAAACCCCTGCCCCATCTGTCACCTTCACATATGTACTTACCTTTCATGTATTGGTGAGAACATTTAAACTCTACTCTTAGTAAATTTCAATTATACACAAAGCTGTATCAACTATAGTCACCATATGATACATTAGATCTTCAAATCTTATTTATGTTGTACCCTTTTTCCCAACCTCTCCCTATTCCCCTCCTCCCCAGCTCCTTGCAACCACTTTTTTACTATTTCTGTAAGTACAACTTTTTTTTTCTTTTTTAGATTCCATTTATAAGTGATACCATGCTACATTTATCTTTGTCTGTCTGGTTTATTTCACTTAGCATAATGCCTTCCAGATTCATCCATGTTGTCACAAATGACAGGATTTCCTTCTATTTTTTAGTGTTGAATAACATTTCATTATATATGAAATACATATATCTCACAATCCCTTGATATATTCATTTATGGACACTGAAGTTGTGTCTCTACCTTGGCTATTGTGAATAATACTGCAATAAACATGAGAGTACAGATATCTCTTCAAGATAATAGTTTTGTTTCCTTTGGCTATACACCCAAAAGTGGGATTCCTGAGTCATATAGTAGTTTTATTTTTAGTTTCTTGAGGAACCTCTGTAGTGTTTTCCATAAGGGCTGTACTAGTTTACAACCCCAACAGTGTACAAGGGTTCTCTTTTCTCCACATCCTTGCCAGCATTTGTTATCACTTGTCTTTTTGATAATGGAACTTTTAACAGGCGTAAGGTGACAATTTATTGTGGTTTGATTTGCATTTTCCTGAGGATTAGTGATGTGGAATCCTTTGCCATGTATCTGTTGGCCATTTGTATGTCTTCTTTGAAGAAATGTCTATTCAGTCCCTTTACCCATTTCTTGTTTGTTTTGCTATTGAGTTGTAGAAGTTCCTTGTATGTTTGGGATATTAATCCCTCATCAGGTATGTGATTTGCAAATATTTTCTACCATCCATAGGTTGTCTTTTTGTTTGGTTAATGGTTTACTTTGCTGTACAGAAGCTTTTTTTTTTTTTTAAGATTTTATTTATTTATTTGACAGAGAGAGGCACAGTGAGAGAGGGAACACAGGCAGGGAGAGTGGGAGAGGGAGAAGCAGGCTTCCAGTGGAGCAGGGAGCCCTATGGGAGGCTCGATCCCAGGACCCCGGGACCATGACCTGAGCTGAAGGCAGATACTTAACAACTGAGCCACCCAGGCACCCCTGCTGTACAGAAACTTTTTTGTTTGATGTAGCTCCATTTGTTGATTTTTGCTTTTGTTTTGCATTTGTTTTCGTCAAATCCAAAAAATGTCATTGCCGAGATCAGTGTCAAAGAACCATCCCCTATGTTTTTCTTCTGAGAGTTTTAGGTTTCAAGTCTTACCTTCCTGTCTAATACATTTGGAGTTGATTTTTGTGTGTGTTGTAAGATAGAGGTCCAGTTTCATTCTTTTGCTTGATTGAAGAAACTTTTTCCCATTGTGTATTCTTGGCTTTTTTGTTGTAAATTAATTGACCATATATATGTGGGTTTATTTCTGGATTTTCTATTCTGTTCCATTTATCTATGTTTCTTTTTGTATGCCAATACCATACTATTTTTATTACTATACCTTTTAATATGGTTTGAAATCAGAAACTATGTTGCCTTGAGCTTTTTCTCAAGATTGCTTTGGCTATTCAGGGTCTTTTCGTGGTTTCATACAGGTTTTAAGATTTTTTTTTTCTATTTCTGTGAAAAAATGTCATTTGCATTTTGACAAGTATTGCATTGAATCTGTAGATCACTTTGGGACATTTTAACAACACAAGTTTGTCCAATCCATGAACATGGAACATCTTTTCATTTATTTGTGTCTTCTTCAATTTCTTTCATTAATGCCTTATAGTTCCAGTGTAGAGATCTTTCATCTCCTTGGTAAAATTTATTCCTAAGTGTTTTAATTTTTTTTGATGCAATTATAAATGGAATTGTTTTAATTTCTATTTCTGATAGTTTGTTCATGGTACATAGAAATGCAACTAATTTTTGTATATTGATTTTGTATCCTGAAACCTTACTGAAATTGTTTATCAGTTCTAATAGTGTTTTGGTGGAGTCTTTAAGGTTTTCTATATATAATATCATGTCACCTGCAAATAGAAACTATTTTGCTTCTTCCATTCTGATTTGAATGCCCTATATTTCCTTTATCTTCCCTGACTATGATGTTAATTGTGGGCTTCTCATAATGGCCTTTATTATGTTGTTTCATACCCAGTTTGTTGTGTTTTTGTCATGAAAGAATGTTGAATTTTGTCAAATGCTGCTTCTGCATCTGAGATGATTATATGATTTTTATCCTTCATTTTGTTAATATAATGTATCACATTGATTGATTTGCAGATGTCAAACTATCCTTGTACCCCTGGAATGAATCCCACTTGATATTTTAAACAATACATTTTAATGTATTGTTGAATTTGGTTTGCTAATATTTTGTTGAGGATTTTTACATCTACATTCATCAAGGGTATTGGCCTGTAATTTTCTTTTTTTTTTTTTTTTGTAATGTCCTTATCTGGCTTTGGTATTGGGGTAATGCTGGCCTCATAAAATGAATCTAGAAGTCTTTCCTCCTTTTCTATTTTTTGAAAGAGTTTGAGATGGATTGGCATTAGTTCCTCTTTAAATGTTTAATAGAATTCACTGGTGAAGCCATCTGGTGCTGGAATTTTCTTTGTTGGGAGGTTTTTTTATTACTGATTCAATCTCCAGACTAGTAATTGGTCCATTCAGATTTTATATTTCTTTATGATTCATCTTGGTGGATTGTATATTTCTAGGAATTTATGCATTTCTTCTAGATTGTCCAATTTGTTGGCATATAATTGTTCATAGTAATCTCTTACAATCCTTTGTGTTTCTGTCATATCAACTGGAATGTGTCCATTTTTATTTACAGTTTTATTTGAGTCCTCTCTCTTTTTTTCTTGGTAAGTCTAACTAAAGATTTGTCTATTTTGTTTATCTTAAAAAAAAACTAGCTCTTAATTTCATTGATATTTTCTATTGTCTTTATAGTCTCTACTTCATTTATTTCCATCCTGATCTTTCTTTCTTTTCTTTTTTTAAAAAGATTTACTTATTTATTTTGAAAGAGAGAGAGAGTGGGAGAGCACACAAGCTGGGGGAGGGGTAGAGGGAGAGGGAGAGAATCCTCAAGCAGACTACCCACTCAGTATGGAGCTGATGCAGGACTGATCCCAGGACCCTGAGACCATGATCTGGGCTGAAATCAAGAGTTGGCCACTTAACTGACTGAGCCACCCAGGTGCCCCTGATCCTTGTTATGTCTTCCCTCTGCTAATTGTGTGCTTAGTTTATTCTCCTTTTTCTAGTTTTGAGGTATAAAGTTAAGTTGTTTATCTGAGACTTTTTGTTTTTCTTAATGTAGGCTTTTATTGCTACAAACTTCCCTCTTAGAACTGCATTTGCCGCCTCCCATAAGTGCGGATATGTTGTGTTTTCATTTTCATTTGTTTCAAGATTTTTTTTTTTTAATTTCTATTTTGATTCTTTCTTTAACCCATTGGTTGTTCAGGAACATGTTGTTTAGTTTCCAGATATGTATGAATTTTGTAGTTTTGTTCTCATAATTGATATTTTGTTTCATATCATCGTGGTCAGAAAAGATGCTTGATATAATTTCAATTATTGAATTTATTAAGACTTGTTTTTTGGCCTAACATGATCTGTCTTTAAGAAGACAGACTCTATTTGCGTTTGAGAAGAATTGTATTCTGCTGCTATTGGATGGAATGTTCTGTCTGTGGCTGTTAGATCCAGCTGGTCTAACTATAGTTTAAGTCTGATGTTTTCATATTGATTTTCTCTCTGGGTAATCTATGCACTGTTGAAAGTGGAATGTTAAACTCTGCTGTTATTGTATTGCTGTCAATTTCTCCCTTTAGATCTGTTAATATTTGCTTTATGTATTTAGGTGCTCCTTGGGCACATAAATATTCACAAATGTAATATTCTCTGGATGAATTGACCCCTGTATCATTACATAATGACTTTCTTTGTCTCTTGTTACAGTCTTTAAGTTAAAGTCTATTTTCTCTGATATAAGCATAGTTACCACTGTTTCTTTGGTTTCCATGTTCATGGAATTTCTGTTTCCATCTCTTCACTTTCAGTCTATGTGCTTCTTTAGAGTGCAGTGAGTCTCTTGTAGGCAGCATATTGTTGTTTTCTTAAATCCATTCAGCCATTGTATGTCTTTTGATTGGAAATTTAGTCCATTTTCATTTAAAGTAACTATGGATAGGCATGGATTTACTCTCGCCATTTTGTTAATTGTTTTCTGGTTGTTTTGTGATCCCTCTCTTCCTCTATTTCTCTCTCTGTCTTTGTGATTTTCTGTAGTGGTATCATTTAATTATTTTCTCTTTATGTATTCCTTTATCTTTTGTATATCTATTATAGGCTTTTGCTTTGTGGCTACTACGAGGCTCACAGAAAACATATTTATAAAGTTCTTTTAAAGCTCATAACAACTAAACTTTGAATGCATACAAAAGCTCTGTATTTTTATACTCCCCATATTTCATGTTTTTGATGTCACAATTTGCATCTTTCTACCTTGTGTATTCATTAACAAATTATTATCGTTATACTTACTTTTAATGCTTTGTCTTTTAATCTTCATACTAGAGTTAGAAGTGATTTACTCAGCACCATTACATTATGTGTCTGAATTTAACTACATATTTACCATTATTAGTGGGTTTTATGCTTTCATCTTTTCCTGTTATTAATTAGCATCATTTTGTTTCAGGTTAAAGAACTCCCTTAATATTTCTTATAAGGCCAACTTATTGTCAATGAAATGTTTCAGACTTTGTTTGTCTCTTCATCTCTCCTTTAGTTCTGAAGGATGATTTAGCTGGATAGAGTATTCTTGGTTGATAGATTTTTCTTTCAGCATTTTTGAATATAGCAACCCACGTCCCCATGGCCTGCAAGGTTTCTGTTGAGAAAATTTGCTGATAGTCTTATGGGTGTTCCCCTGTACAACATAACACATTGCTTTTCTTTTGCTGCTTTTAAGATTCTTTCCCCGTCTTCAACTTAGAAAATTTTTAAATAATTTGTTTCAGTGTGGCTGTCTTTGGATTCAACTTATTTGTTGATTTATGGCCTTCCTGGATCTGGATGTCTGTTTCTTTTCCCAGGTTAGGGAAGTTTTTAGTCATTATTTCTCTGAATAAGCCTTCTGTACCCTTCTTTCTCTCTTCTCCTTCTGGGACTCCTATAGTGAGTACTTTGGCCCATTTGATGGTGTCTGATCAATCCTTTAAGCTATCTTCACTTATTTTCATTCTTTTTTTTTTTCCCCTTTTGCTCCTCTGATTTTTGGATGAATTCCACTGCCTTGTCTTTGAGTTTGCTGGGCCTGTATCTTAAAAAATGGAAAAAATAATGTATCTTGTCTTACCTTTAGAAAAAGTTAAATACAGCAATCTGCTAACTCTTAGAATGAACATGGAATGAATTAAGGGATAGAATTTTTGCCATAATTTTTTTTCAATAACATCTTTTTCCTAGCCACTTATTTGTATTAAAATGTCATAGGGGCACCCAGCTGGCTCAGTTGGTGGAACATGTGAGTCTTGATCTTGGAGTCCTGAGATCAAGCCCATGTTGGGTGTAGAGATTACTTAAATAAATAAACTTTTTAAAAAATAAAATATCATTAAAAAAGTCATTTTTTTTGGAGTGAAAATATTTGAAAGCTGATCCTTTTTCTCTTCAGCGTAGTTTGTTGTTAAACCCCTCTATTGAGTTTTTCAGTTCAATTATTGTGTTCTTAAGCTCTGTAATTTCTGTTTGGTACTTTTTAAATATTTTCTCTCTTTGTTGAAATTCTCCCTTGTTCATTCAGTTTCTCCAAAGACTTCTATTAATTTTTTGGAGCAAGTCTTTATTCTTATAACAATTCTATGACAAATGTAGGATACAGTTGGTTTTCATTTGGTTGTAATTGACACAAAATCTGATGCAACATAGCTTAGGCAAAAATGTGAATTTGTAGATAGAAATGGTTTTATACATGAAATGATCCAAGAGTCAGGTGACATGATCTGGATTTGTCATACTTCCTCTGGTGAGGCTCCAGATCTCCAAGTGCCTCTCTTTGCAGTAAATAGTTCTACTAGCCCCAAACTTTAGACCCTCATGGAACAATGCCAAGTGGAGAAGACTTTATGCACTTGCTTACCCAGCTTGAGCTTTATTTCTATTGGATTGCATCATTGGTGTGCTAGGGCCAGCACACATGGTGTAAATCTTTTCCCAGTACCAAGTTCAGGGACATCATGTTGGTAGCTCAAAGTCTGCCATGGTGGGAATTTACCCCACAGAAATTGGCAATAGCTACAAATCAACACCTTAATTACTCACAGAGCCAGCTGTTACACATTTACCAACACACCTCTTTTTGTACCCACCTTTTAATCAGTCACTAGAAAGATGGGTCTAACCTATTCACTGGTCTTCCTAGGTTCTAAAATGGGGGGGTCAGTCTCCCACAATTTATATGCCTAAAAATAATGTGGGATGGGGACTCAAAATATATTCAGGGCACATTTACCAAAAACGGGGAGCAGAAGAAGTTAGCCTCAAACAATAAGTATTCTCTATAGAAACCCAAAATACTGGTTTCATTTTTCAGATGAGAAAGCTGAGATATAAGTGGTGCTCAAGGTTTCATACAAGGAAGTGCTATATCTGGTACTAGACCCCAATTCTTCTGAGTTGGCAAATTCAGTGTTCTTTTTCTTAGACTTTACTCTTCTTACCTGATCTTCCAAGGGTCCACCCAAGCTGGAGATAATCAAGCCTGGGAATAACATGATTAATTTCCTACACGTTCTTTACCAAGTGATATGCAAATGGCATAGGGGTATCCCTGGTGAATGATGGAGTATTCCTCTGCCTGCATTTCTCCACTGACATTGAACTCAGACTAGCTTCCCCTCTCCTTTCTTACTTTTCTGCAAGTTCTCTGTCCAGGGTAGATTTAGTTGTATATGTCCTCCCCTTCAGGAGATGATCTGATTTGGCAAATTTGTTTGGAAAGGGAAAGAAGTAGGCACTGGGACTGGTCTTCATGAGTAAAGTGAATGTTGTATTCTGGGAGGAGCCAGCTTGTTCCTAGGAAATGTAATTTTTAAAATGAAATTGGCATTGGATTTACCTTTGGAAGCTGGGTTCCAAAGCTCTCTTCTATTAAGTTATTCTTGACCATGAAGTAAGTGAACATTGTTGGCAGGGATGGAAAATTTGCTGCACTATGTAACCACTCATCATTTCTTGCCCTGGCAGACATTATCAATTTAGACACTGACACAGCTCAGAATTGGGCTAAGACTTCTTGAGTTGATTCTCTAGGCAACCACTACCAACTGATCATGGTGATAAAATCTGTTCCAGCTTCTTTCGCTTTTACAGTCTGTACTTTACAATTATCTTTTGATATATTTACTACCACTTGAATTTTTATAGCATTTCATAATGTAGCACTTGGTTATATTGTTATAGTATCCTTTTTCTTGATTCATATGGGTAAAACACTGTTTCTACCAAAGAGTTTAAGTTCCCAGGCTGCTTCAACTGTGTTTTATACCACTTTGTAATCTTCCTAATGTCAAGATGGGTACAGACTAGGTGCTCAATAAATACTTGGTTGATTAATTACCTAAGGAATTAGGATTAATCACCTAAGGGAATCCTTGGTTGATTAACCTAAGGAATCCAATAGAATGGAGGGCCAGGAACACTTTTGCTTGCATGGAACTATCAGAGTAAAGCGTTGGACTATAGATAGTTTAAGTCAACTTGCAAACCTTTATTACCTGCTCAGAGTTTATGAAAACCTTTATTGTAGGCACTGGAATGTATTGGTAATTAAAGTGGTCTTTACCCTCAGGGAGTTTATGATTCAGTATCAGAGACAAAAAGGATATGCATAATCATCAGAAATGTAGAAATATAAAAGTGCCTTGAAGGGAAAGGATTGAGATTGATGGAGTGGGCTGGCTGGCGTAACAGCTGAGCACTTGAAGTGGAAAGTGGCAGTGAAATGAGAAGTTATTCCATGAAGCTGCCCTCCAAGATGTCAAAAAGAAATTTAATGCCAATGGAATAGAAAATATTCTTTTGGAATTACACTGCCATATTTAATGGACCTTTGACTTGACAAAAAATTACTAACGCATGAGTACAGTAACATTTTCATCTTGGGTATTCCTTTCTTATTCACTCATCCAAACTTGCCACAAATGTTTCCTTGGGCTTTCATATTTTTTTTCATATTTGTTGGCACTGCTTTTTCAGCAACGGAGCATCTTGGGCCAAATGTGTTGTTAAACTGTGGCCCCCTAAACCTGACCCACTTGATAGCCTGCGGTTTGCAATGCACATCACCCGCCCTGCTCTATCCAGATGCCCTCCTTCACCCAGATCCGCTCTCATGAGAACCACCCTCAGGCTGCGGAGCTGTTTTGCCCCAAAATGCGGAGAGCTGGAGGTACCTGGGTACTTGCATTCCCTTTGGGTCAGCCCTTAGCTGACTGGGACAACCGTGTGGGGGCCTAGACCCTTTGACTCTTGTAGGAACACACTCCCAGGCATCCCTCTGAAGGATCAGACTAAAGTTGGGACTTTACCTGAAGTCATATCCTAGTATTTGTTTTTTCCCTTTCTTGTCCTGCTCCCCCTACTTTCTCGACAATTTCTAAAGGGAGAAATTACTTAAGCAAATACTTATACACAAACTTCATGCCTGGGTCTGCCTCTGGGGGTCCTAACTTAACACACCAAGTGCCATCTATAGGCTAAGAGGCATTTTGAATAACATATTCCAGGTTCTCATGCTACTCATTTTAGAAGAGAATTTTGGGGTTTTTTTCCTCAAATATAAAATATTGATTACTGGATATTAAACAAAACTATAATTATAGAGTTTATTATTATAAGGTGGATTATTTTAAGCAACTACGCATTGGGCAAATATTTGGGGATGGGGATGAATAAGGTGGGATATAAATATGCCCTAGCCAGCCTGGTGTTGAAGTCTATTAAATGATTGAATGATCTGATTTCAGAATTGACACTGATGTTCTTCACTGATAGCATTTCTATTCTGTGTAGTGTCTGTGCACAAATCTCTTTCTGATACTGATATTTTTTCCCATAGAATTCACTCCGGAAGCCACTAAGTTCAGGGTTTTCAACTTTATTTTACTTTTAAACCTATTTTTAAGCAGTAAAACCCTTTAATGGAAAGAATAGGCAGAAGCTCATTATGTAACACAGGTAAGCCCGGAGCTGTCCCATTTGATGCAGGTGGAGAGCCAGGGACCACCACCTGCTTCTATTCCTTCACACTGCCCTAGGGCTGCAGGAAACACAGTCAGAAAATGACTGGCCAAGTCCCACATTTCACTTTACAGGTGGAGAAACCAAAGCCCTGAAAGGTTGAGGATTTGCTCAAGGCAACATAAGCAGTATTGGGCAACGCTTGGTGTTAAATGCGATTTCCTACATTTTCTCTCTACATTTCTACATACATCAGAGCTGCTTCCACTAACTTCTATTAGTTATCGAAAGGAGATTAATTATCCTGTTAATCTCAGGGGTCTCCTAGAGTTCCGTGTGAGTAGAAGAGAAAAAGATAGATGGGCTTCTTTTTTTTCTTCACTAGGTCACTTGCTTGGTACTCCTATGGACTCCACTTTTTGGGAATAGAAAGTGGTTTCAGCTTGCCTGATCTATTTACAAAAGCATTGCACTACTCTAAAAGTGTCTGAATGAAATGATTTTTCCCCAGGTTCAGTAGAAGACTTCGTATGAAGCCAGCTTTTAGAATAGTGTGAGAATAGTTAACTGGGATTAGGACAGAACAAAGGGTCAAATCCAGCAGCAGGAATAACCAAGAAAGACTTTACTTATTTGTCAAAGCAGCTGATCTCAGTCCCTGAGCCCACAGTTTCCTGTCAGTTAGCTGCTCTTCCTAATGTCCTAGTGGGATGTGTCTCCATCCATTCTCATTCTTTACCCAGTGTTCTGCTGAGGGGAAGAGTCACACTGGGTCAGCCCCAAAGAGAGTGTCCCTGCTGATCCACTGTGGCTTTCTCTGATCGTTAGCCAAACTAGAGGACTTCTCCCTTGCCATAAGCTGCTGGAGGTTTGGATGGGCTGAATTTTACACAATGGCTTCATTCCTGAAACAAACAAATAATGCAACTAGGCACTTGGGGATAAAGGAACAGTGTCTGCCTTGGCTGACTTGGGAATGGGGGGTATCTTTGCTAGGGGCCAAGGCAATCAGGGGAGGCTGTGGGAAGCAGGAACTGGGTCCAAGGTGGCTCTCTGGATCTCAGTAGAAGGATTTGGGGGATCTCTCCTCAGATCCTCTGGGTCTGCGCTTTTTCTGACCTCTCCCCACTATCCCTGTTTGCTACTCCAGGCGTGTGTCCTTGCTCTGCTTTGTGCCCTCTGCTTACTCAGTCTTCACATCCTCATCACTTTGTCTTGCACATGGCTCTTCAGGCCACAGCCTCTGCTTGCAGCATTGACCTCCAATCCCACTTTCTGGAAACAAAGTTCTATTTAAACACAGAAGCACTAGTTCTTCAAAGAAGTCCTCAGGAAAATAAAGTGAAGAATCCTTTTGGAAACCAAACATTACTTGTTTGTGGAGTTAGTCATTTTGATGTGCATGTACTCTAGGACACACATGTACTCTAAAGAAGGCTTGGAGAGGTCCAGATGATGGCCATGAAAGGGTCTGAGCACATGGAGGTACAGAAGAGACAACTGAGGGCAGTCTTCAATAAAGGAAGTATGGAGGCAAGAATAAAAAGCCCTGGAAGAGTCAGGAGACCTGGGTTCTAAAATGAACTCTGGGCTTCCTCAACCATAAACATATTACTAGGTCTTCTGGAAGAATTTTGTGCAAGGAATGAAGGGTAGTCTCCCTACTCTCTCTCATCTTTCTCTTTCCCCCATGCACTTCTGTAATGATGAGCATTTTGGTCCATCACATCATGAGAGCAGATCTGACATCCCTAACTCTACCAAATTAAAAAGATTTTCCACCTGATTACCCATCGGGTACTAAGTGCCAATCACTTGAGAAGTCTCAGACGAGACATCCATTAGAGCAGACAGAGGCTGATTCGTGGCTCTTAAAAGAGTGTCCACCCACACAAGCAAGCTTTCTCTTTGGAAGGCATTCTTTTAAAAAAAACACACACATGCACACACCTCAGAGGGTGTAGCTCCTCCATTGGCCTGACCTTCAGTCTTCTCATTTTTATTGAGGCAAAAGTCCAATGCAAGGTACAAAGGGTCTAGAGAAGACCCTCCCTGATCTCTCAGCTCCTGAGTTTTGGTGGAAGCCTGGCTTTTTGCTTCCTGACTCTGGAAGAACTTTGTTAACTAGGCCCTGGTCTGAGCCCATACTTTATTCACCCTGTGACTTAGTGAAGGTTGTATGAAAGGAAAAGTCACTTGAGCATCCCTAAGAGATGGGGGCTGATGCTCTAGCTGGGTTCTTCTAGAAGGGGTTTAAGCCTAATGATAGGAGTGAGTGAAAACAGTGTGGGAACCATAGAACTCAAAACAGGGAAATGGATTTCCTCTTCATGAGATAAAAGAGCGACAGGTCTCCGTGGGGAAGCTAAGGCTCAAGGAAGGTTGAGCAGGGAAGCATTCTGTGGTTGCAAACTCCTCTTGCTATTAGAGAAAGACCAGCTCCCTCAGCCTAGAGAAGTGCCAAGCCAGAGGGAAGAGGTCAACCGGGAACCTCAACTGTGTCCTGCTCCACGCAAAGCCAATCAAGAAGCTTCACTGCTATAAGGGCCCTTAGAGGCCACTGTCTCCACTCCCTTCTTTGACTGAAACACAAAGAAGGAAAGGGACACCTCCAAAGCCACGTACACATCCATGGCGAGGCCAGGGCTAGAACCCTACAAGATGCTTCTTACTAAAAATGAGTTTTTGCTTTAGATCCGAGAAGGATGAATCTGATTTAAGAACCCGGAGAAAGAATGAATCCCTCTTGGTTGAATCATTATTAAATATTGGGGTGGGGAGCAGCTGCCACAGGAACCCCAAAGCCATCAGTCATATTTTCTTCTAAGCCTCCATCAGACATGGTGTTATGGAGGCAGCCCAGAGCTTTGCTGTATCACATTTTGTTAGTCATACAGGTACAGTTTTAGAGAGGTATGAATGCCAGAAACACTCAGTAAAATCATTTTATCAATTTTCTATGGCTTTAATTACAATGCAAATTAGTTAGAACTCAAGCAAATTTCACCAAAAAGGGGATTTCGTTGGCACATGCACCCACACCAAGATAAAGAGGAAAGGCCCATTGGAGCCTCAGAGATGACTGGATGCCAGAGACCACATAGGATGGGATGCTTTCAAGCCCCTCCGCATGATGGCTTTGTTTTATCAGAGTAGTTTCCCCACAGTCTCTGACCCCTTAAATCTCATAATTCAGGGCTTCCTTCCCAAAGAAAACTTGGATTTCCAAGCTTAGCTCTAGATTAAAAAAAAAAATCCCAGATGTTGTCACCTAACATGGGTCAGTTACCTATGTCTCTCCTTTGATGAGCCCTTCTCTGGACCATTCTTCAGCAGAGGGGAGATGGTGATTAGGGAGGGTCTACTCTTTCCTCACATTGTCTCATGTTCTTGTGTTTGCAGAGCCCTTCCTACATGAGGAAGGCTGCATATTTAGGCATTAGAACAGAGGTGTGGAAACGGTTTCGTTTTTCATGTCATTTCTGATCAGTTGCTAGTGGCTACCCTCAGGTCGGCCTTAAAGAATTCCATGACCAGCAAGAGACTCAGGACAGTGATTGATTCATAATGTCTTCCACGGTATGGGAAGGTAGAGCAATAGAATGCATGCCACACATTTGTCATCCTTGTGCAAGGGGTCTTAAAGGTGCCTAACCCGAACCAGGGGCACGAGATGCATCAGATAGGACCTCTGCTTTCAGAGTCAAGTGAAAGAGACAGATCATTAAGAGATTAATTACAACAAAGTGACAAGAACCAGTGCTATTGACATGAATAAGGAACAGAGTTAACACAGGAGAAAGAGCAATGTTTCTTGTGGCCTAGTCATGTTTCCATTATCTACACTGCTTTGAGAGAGGGCTGGAGAAATAATTACATTATTTCTACTCTTTTTCCTCCAACACATTTACATGTCTAATTATGCTTTTCTCAGATTAGTACTGGAATGATAGCCCATTGTCCAAATACACAAACCAGATAAGAGATTATCTAGAAGTGCTCTCTAAGAGATGATGGGGTGCCATCCCCCTGTGATTATTTTCTGTAAATGAACCATTTGGAGTTACTGAGGGCTGTTTCACACATTTTAAATTTACATTTTAAATAATACTCTAATGAAGTGGTTAGATACTAGGACTGTGTCATTATAACGTGACAAATTGGCTTCTTCTTCCTTTACTCTTCCTCCATCAGAAATCAGACAGACAACCTTGGAGAAGTCACCAATCACCTCCTGCAATAACCACTTCGATGTGGTAGCTGATGTGGGTCAGGGTCAAGCCCTTCTTCATAGTGCCTGGCACATGCTGGTGCTCAAGAAAGGTACTCAGCAGAGGATGGTTATAAAATGTCAAAACATCCATAAGCTCGTGTGCATGAGAGTAGGCTCTTCAAAATCTGTCAGATGGACAGACCAGAGGCCCAAAGGCCCAGCCTCATACTACCTGTCTCCAGGTAGTAAATCTATTGCTGAGCTCGAGTTTGATGTCCTCCTGGCTCAGAATCCATCTTTGGTAAGCTCTGGGAAGTGATCAAGCTATTGCTTTCGATTTTTATCTACACTGGAGAACCAAGAGTCTGTCCTGGCCAGACCTGCCCCTTTCTGCACTTTGACCACGTTATGAAAACTCATGAGTTCTGGTTGGTTGGTAGCAAGGTCCAGGAACCACCGTGGGGTCCCACGGCTTCCCATACCAACCACACCACCCAAGCTGGGTGCAGATTTCCCAGGAGTGCAGGGGGTGAAGGGCAGGTGGCAGTGTTTTGCCTGAGCAGGGACACAGGGACCCAGTTGTGTGATATAAGCAGGCCGGAGCACTTCCCTCTGGGCTTGGCCAAAACCACAATGCATTTGGCCCTGGGTCTGTTTTCTCCTTAAAATTTTAAGCCAAGTGTTTCCTGGAGAATTTAATCCACATGTTTTTTATTCACTTTTATTCATTTTGCATTTAGCTCATAAAAACTCTATTTATAAAGAGGGATAATTGGCCAAGAACCACTTTTCTCTTTATTCTTCTTCTCCTTCCTCTTCCTCCTCCTTGTGAGTCTTCTTTCTAAGGAAAAGAAATGACTTGTTTCCCCTTTTTATTTGCCTGAATATCGAAGACCAAATGTCTGAGTTTGCTTGGATGTTAGTATCCATTGATCTGAATACGTGTTGACTTCTTCCAGGACAAAATCTGAAGTGGGATTTCTATTTCGATGTTTGCTCTGTTATTGCCACCACAGGGTACACTTAGGATAATGCCATTTATCACAGTATAATATTAATCATCTTGGTGACTCACACGAGGGTGGGGGTAGAGCAGGTGGCTGGAAGGATGCTCTTTAACATACAGTTTCTGGAAGTCTGGGGCTAGAGTGCATGTGTTCCCATTCTTGAGGTCCTAAAGGATCTCCTATTGATATCATAACCCTGAACTCTGAATCCAAATCAGTACATCTTATTGTCTCCTGGACCACTACCCGGCATGGGGACCTACAAAATGAGCAAGCCCCCAGGATGCATGTGAGGGACGGAGGGGGTTGGTTGCCTCCTGTCCACTGCAGGGAGTGGAAGCAAAGGTTGGGCAAGGTCCAGTGCTTTTTTAACATGGCGACCATGCTCTCCAACAGATGTCATCCTTCAATTGCCTTACAAAGCAACTTCTCTTCCCTCCATTGGGGGAGCAGCAGGGAAGGGAGAGGCAGAGAACCTGGCTGGAAGATGCCCATGATTCTGGTGAAGGGGGTAGGGAGAGCCCTCTTCTCCCTTGTGTTTAACATTCTAGAGTGATTTTTTCCAGTGAAGACAAGACCACACTTTTTTCTTCCCTTCTATCCCTCACAGTACGTAGATCAGGGTTCCATAAACGAGAGGTGCCAAATTGCAATTTGGTTATATTGAATATCACTTTTAGCCTGTCTCTTGGAAGATCTAGGGAAGCACATGGGTTTAAGATTTGTGTCACAATTTTAAGCCTAGGACTTGAGTTCTTTTTGTGAAGTGGTTTGATTTCCCGTGGGATGTTTTAGAAGCAAACTCCTCCTTTAGCTTGTTCTACTGTGAGGTCGGGAAGAATTCTGCCCCATGCTTTAGGATACCTGGGTTGGAGAACTGGCTCTGCCTGACTGAATTCATAGCTGGGTGATGGCAATAAGATACTTAATTTTTCTTGGCCTCATTTCCACCATCTTAAGAATGGAAACCCATAGAACTTTAAAAATCACCTAGCTCAGTTTACCTCATTTTCTAGATTAATTCATATTTAGATGACTTAGAAACAGATACTTAGATCCTTTAGGAAGTCAGTAGGCATAGCAGGTAGAACCCGGGCCCCCAACAGACCACCTCGGTTCAAATCCCACTTCAGTCCATTACTGGCAAGCTTCTTTATCTCTCTGAACCTCAGTTTCTTCATCTGAGAAACAGGATGACAATAACAGGACCTACCACATAGACTAAGAAGAGTCAATATGTGGAAAGAGCCTGAAACTGCACCTGGCCCATGGTAAGGAGTAAGAAGGCATTAGCTTTTATCATTGACCCAAGCTCATGCCAACTATAGTGACTGGAATTGGAACCCCATCTTCTGGGGGCCACTATTCCCATGTGTGTAGCCAAGACTGCCTATTAGATTCTTCTGGAACACTTAAAAAAAAATACTGTGTCTGGACCCCATGCCACATCAATTAAACTGGAATGAGGACAAGGGTCTAAAAATCTATAAATTTTTAGAAAGCCCACCACCAAGCCATTCTAGAACCACTGCGTTGTGTTGTTGCCCTCAACCTCTTCGGAGGATTTTTTTTGAGAATATAGTTAGAAATCTTTATGTGTAAATGGTATCATTAAATAATATTGTCAAGATCTTCTTCTCTTGTAAGGGGCATAAGTTGTTTTTCAGTTCTTCTCACTTCACGGATGGGAAAAATACATTTTTTCTCTTGTCTTCCTTTCTTGAAAGTCCCTGGTGGGGGTTGAGCACAGGCACACGGGGACTTATTTCAGAAGATCCAGGACAGCCCCCCACCCACTGTCTCCCCCTCACTACCCTCACCCCCCCTCAGGAGAGACACACCTGATTCCCCCCCAGTCATTATCATTTTAATGTACAAAATGACATTATGCCGAAAAGAAGGGGTTCATAAATTATATCTGATTTTAGAAAGTTTTCCAGCCATTGTATAAATGACAGATCTATAAAAGAAGACTGAAAATGAATTTCAAATAAAAAAAAAATAATTCCATGTTTTTATGGCAAGCTTAAAAAAAAAATCTCGGAACAAAATGTTTCTGAGGCGGGTGATTCAGGAGCCCGTGGAAGGAGCCCTGCCTGGTGAGAGCCTCAGCCCTGGGAGAGCTGGGAACTGGGGAGACAGTCACCAGGCTGGCGGGCCTGGAAGCCAGAACAAGGTCCCCCAGAGGCCTGAGGAAGAGTAGTTTCATTATCTGGTTTGAGGAAAGCAAACATCTAGGGTGTGCTGGGAATGACTTGTTCACAGGGGCTCTGACAGGCCTGGGGCCTTGGCTGCAGCTGATGCATAGAGATAGGCCCTGACCTTCTCGTCGCTGACGTTTTCAGCTAGGGAGGGCTTGGATGCAACAGTGTAGAACTGGACCGTTTTCCTCTTCTCTTTGTACCCCCCAACTTATAGAAGGTCAGACAAGCCTCTTGGGAGAGAAGTTACCCTGAACCATGCCCTCCCGTGGTTAACGCTCAGGGACATGTAAGCCTGTCTGAAGCCTGGGGTGGTCCCGAGGGAGGCCAGATTGCAAACCAGAACAGGGAGGCCTCTGGGAGCAGAGAAGAGAGAAGGAAGGTGGCCTTACCCCAGGTCTGAGGGGTGGAGAGAAGAGGCCAGTGTGGGAATCACAGGGAGCTTGACACCTTTGTGAAGTCCTGGAACATCAGGGGCCCGGTGGGTCTTGCAAAGGTGAGGGAGCGCTTCCCCGAAGCCATGAGGCAGCTCCGTTGCTGGCACTGGCCAGGGGAACAGTGTGGAGGGAGTGGTCACCCAGTTTCTAGCTCTGCCTGCAAGTCAATCCAGCGTTGCAGGTGATCGAGTCGGGCTGGTGGCTGCCATGGGGGAGGAAAGGGGCACAGTGGTTGTGGGGTTCAGTGTGGAGACACTCAACAGCATTGTCATGCCTCCTCCAGGCAGCATAGGGATGGACTTGGGCGCATGGAAATGCTTCGAAGTGACTTAGCAATTCTAGGAAAGTACCCTGGCATTCCAGCTAGCAGAGGGGGACAGTGCAGGGAAGAAGAGTGGTCTGCAAATTTGCCATTGGAGATCTCAAACAGTGTGTCACCTTGCTGTTTTCCAGAAACTGGTTATGTTTGATGCCATCTACCTAAATTTCCTTCTCTAATCCATTAGCTCTCTTCATTCATTCAATAAACATTAAACCCAAGTCTGAGATAGGAACAGACGGAAAGAACAGAAAAAAATCGGGACAAGTGTCCTCATCCCTGGGGGAAAATGGTCCCAGAGTGTGGCAGAGTGGCTGGGAAGAAGCTCATGGCTGGTCCCCCTGTCCCCTCCTGTCCCTCCCTCTCTGACTGATGCGTGGTTTCTCCACACTGTGGAGCACGCCAGCCTGAGCCTTGGATCATCACGCCAACACTCCCCTGCCCGGCTTTCGGTTTCTTCGAGCCGATTGCCCATGAAGGGGCGGACATCCTTTGCCCACAGGGGTCTTCCTTAAACACATTCCCAAGGACAACACGCTCCTTGGAGAGGTTCTATGAGAAGGAGGTTTGGAAGCCAAATACATTTAGGAAATACTGCATGTTTCATTCCCTTCTTGGAATCTCTTCATAAACACTGACAAACGGGAGACTTCTAGATGTTCTGGGCGTGATGGGGTCATTTTTTTTTTTTTAATTTTTTTTTTTAAGATTTTTTATTTACTTGCGAGAGAGACGATGAGAGACAGAGAGCATGAGAGGGAGGAGGGTCAGAGGGGGAAGCAGACCCCCTGCTGAGCAGGGAGCCTGATGTGGGACTCGATCCTGGGACTCCAGGATCATGACCTGAGCCGAAGGCAGTCGCTTAACCAACTGAGCCACCCAGGCGCCCGTGATGGGGTCTTTTAAGTTTTGATTCACCCAGCACTTCCCAAGCCCGCGTGGCCCCAGGGCACTTTCCCCACAATATGTACGAATATCGCTGTTCCTTCCCTTCTCCCCATTACAAACCTCATCTTCTATTCCTTCCCCTCTCCCCATTACGAACCTCATCTTCTATTCCTGCTTTAGTTTTCTCCTTAGAACTGAGCCCTTTCTGAAACCCAGTGTTCTGTATGGATGGACTATTCTGTTGTCTGGCCTCCCCCATTTGAATTCAAGCTCCATGAGGGTAGGGACCTATACACACATGTATACACATCCATAGGGAGAGACACACACATACATATGCATACATGCCCATCCGCACAGGGGTCGAGAACAGTGCCTGTAACAGGGCGGGTCCTCACTCAGTAAATACTTGTTGTGAGAACGTAAGCCAACGGGCCTCCCACCGCCTGTGCTAAGCATTACTGGGCCCAGGTGAAAATAAATTAGCTTCCAGCTCCAGGAAAACCCTGCTCCTTTAACTCAACTAAAATACTACTTTTTGAGGGACACCTGGGTGGCTTGGTCGGTTAAGCGTCTGCCTTCGGCTCAGGTCATGATTGCAGGGGCCTGGGATCGAGCCCCACGTCAGGCTCCCTGCTCAGCGGGGAGTCTGCTTCTCCCTCTGTCTGCCGCTCACCCTGCTTGTTCTCTCTCTCTCTCAAATAAATAAATAAAATCTTTTAAAAAAAATAAAATACTACTTTTTGAGACTCACAGCTTGCTCATCAAAGTTGCCTTCAAAACCTCTCTCTATTCACCAATCCAAACTATTTTGAAATAAGTCTGCCTGGTTTCTCTCACCTTGAAATCACCCAGCCCCGACCGTAAAAGCCCTCGAAACTCCTTTCCAATTCTCCCTGGATGGAGATTCTCTCAAGGTGGTGTTGTCTGTTACTGGAGTAGGTCTGATAAACTTAGCTCTGCTCAATCAACAGGTTTTCTGAAGGTCCCTTGCAAGGCCGGTGATGGACAATTCACTTAATGAAGAATGAATGCATCCTGTTAACTGCTAATTCACAGAACCCACAGAACCCAGCCCCCCCCAAAAGGGGATTTTTTTGCAGGCCAGGAAATAAGGTTTTTTTTTTTTCTGGTCAACCTCCTTCCATCTGCTGGGTCCCGGCTACTTGGCATACTTGTCTAGTACTTGGCTTGCGCTAGTACTAAAAGATGGCTGGGTTCAAGTAGCCCGTGCTTTACCTGAGAACTTCCTTGAAAGCAGGATCTTTCTTTTCTCATTTGTCCCAGAGGAATCAGAGCCCCTCCTCTGTTCTTCTCAAAGTGTTTGCATTATAATTTAAAGTTTGTTAGAGCTTCCATAACAAGCTACCACAAATTTGGTGGCTTTAATAACAACAAAAATGTATTACCTCATTGTTTTGGAGGCCAGAAGTCTGACATCTAGGTGTTGGCAGGGCCCCACTGCCTTGGAAGGCTCTCGGGGACAATCCTTCCTTGTCTCTCCCAGCCTCTGCTGGTTCTAGAGTTCCTTGGCTTGTGGTTGCGCCTTCTCTTCTTCCTGTTTGTCTCTCCTCTGTGTCTCTTACAAAGACACTTCTGGGGTGCCTGGGTGCTCAGTGGATTAAGCGGCTGCCTTCGGCTGGGGTAGTGATCCTGGGATCCTGGGATTGATTGAGCCCCCTGTCAAGCCCCCTGCTCAACAGAGCATCTGCTTTTCACTCTCCTTCTGCCCCTCCTCCCTTCTCTCTCAAATTCTCAAGTAAGTAAGTAAGTAAATAAATAAATAAATAAAATCTTTAAAACAAACAAAACAAAAACAAAAAACTGAAGACACTTCTCACTTGGTTTAGTGCCTGCCTGTATAATCCAGGATGATCTATTGCATGATCCTTAATTTAATTATATCTGCAAAGACTCTTTTAGTCCCTCTAAGGTCACATTTATGGATTCCTGGAATTAGGATGTAGACCTATCATTGGGGTGCCACCATTCAGCCCATCACAGGGCTAGAATTAAATACGATAGCTCATGAAGCATTGTTTTCAAAGGAAATAAAATGCATTGTAGAAGTAAGGGACCACCATTGTTTCCATAGGAAAGAAATGGACCCGCCTTTCTAGCATACTCTTCCTTACTTGTAGTATCCCATGGGAAATAATTTGGAATTCTTTCCCTGGCTTTGTATTTCCACCGCAGGAATCTTCTCTTTGAGAACTTCTAACCACCTTCAGGACAAAGCATTTGAGGTCTCCACAGTCCAGGGGATCCATATCTTTGCAGCCTTGTCTCTCACTGTACCCCACCTGCCGAGCCAGTTGTGACTCCTCTCCGTGCCTGCAGAGTCCAGCCTCCAGGTTTTAGCTCAGGCCGTTCCCCCCATCTAGAGCTCCTTTCCCTGCCATCTCTGCCCATCCAGTGTGTCCGCCCAAGGACTCCAAACATACTCGCCTGTTCTCCTTGCCCCTGAACCACTGCCTCTCAACTCCACCGTGAGAAATAATTGCTTTCTTTAAAGTGTCTCAGACTTTTCTATCCCTTTCTAGCCCCTGACGATTTCCTCGTAATTGGTATGTATGTCAACCTTGCACACTATATCCAGAGGCCAGTGACATGGAGATCTCCTCTTTTCCTTCTCCTGTCCCCATCCTCCTTTTCCCCAACTTTGGAACCCCCCCACCATCTGCTCTTCTCCTTCTCGCCCTTCTCCTTCTCCCTCTCTCTTCTAAATCTTCCCTTCTTCTTCCCTTGACCCACTCCTTCTTTCTAATAAGTGCCCCTTTCCACCTGTTAGACATTTGACTTCTATAATTTAAGTCCAACAACTTAGGACACACAGGGGCATGATCTCCATTGTCTGTGATGCAGGAGTCAACTCTGTTTGCAACATTTGCATCTACATGCCGAGTCATGAGGACAAAATTCAAATCCCAACTTCTGGGGTGCCACAGAACCTCTGCTCCTCACAAAGTACTGCTTTGCAGGGTCTCCCGTGGCCCTGATCGAGTGCCTTGCACACAGTGGGTATTATGCAAATGTGTGCAGAGTGAATGAACAGATGTTGAATCACTGGGGCCATTTAAAATATTTTTAAAATAGCAGAGGAGGGGAAGAGAATCAGATCGTTTGAGCCCAAGCTATTTGCGCATCTGCCAATTGCAGCCAAAGCATCTAAACAGCATGTTTGTTAGTGGTCTGCGGGTTAATGAGTAGGTGCCTGCTTGCTTCTGTGGAAATGAGACCTCATTATCCTGTCTTTTTTATTTCAAGTCTGACATTTATGAAAGGTGAGCAGATATGTGTAAGAGCAGCCCACCACCGCGGGGCTCCTGCCTTGACAAAAATACTTCTGGTGTTTGTTTTCCTGGGAACCTACACTGTTGGCTTCTTTGGCAAGACTTTTTTAAAACATGAAACTTGGGATTGCAGATGGGAGGCAGAGGTCTGGCAGCTCCATCAAAGCAGCAGAAGGACCGGGGTCTCTCTCTCGCTAGTGACCTCTCTGGCCCTGTCCCAGGTGACCACTTTCCCCCTCTGAGACTCTTGACTGCCCAAGGAATAAGACACTGCTGCCAAGCCTGGTGGTCACCCTTCAAGTGTAGAGCGGCCGCTAGGAAAGGGTCAAGTTCAGAGACCTTTGGGGCTCGAAACGGGGGGCAGATCAGACCATGAGTGGCATCCACCTTCTACCGCCTGGCTGGACCACGCCAGTCATTCCTCAGAAGTGTCTTTAGCTGCTTTTCTTCTCCAGATGGGAGCTTCTCTCTTTGCTCTTTTGTCTCCCCAACAGGCAACTTTTTGTAGTCAACGATAGTAGTAAAAAAAAAAAAAAGCTCACATTTATTGAGTAGTTAGTTATTACATGCCTGGTACTGTTCTGAAGGCCACGGGTCCCCACAGCAATGCCATGAAGTAAATAGAATTACACTAAAGATAAAGCAATGGCTGGCTCTTGACGTAGCAGGACTCCCTCCCGTGGATGCAACTGTCAAAGCCCATCCAACCGCACCGCTTCGATGCATGCAATTTCGTGCACATAAATTATACTTCCATAAAGTTCATTTAAAAATTACATCAATACTCATGTAGTGCTTACCACCTGGCCACACATGATTTCCAATGCTTCCTGCACCCTGAATCCTGGGATGTCGCTGTTGTCATTATTCCCACGAGGAAATGGAGGCACAGGAGGGCTGACAAGTTGCCCAAAGTCACATGTCTGTAAAGTGGGACAGCTGGGATTTGAACTCAGCCAGACTTCACTGCATTTATGAGCTCTTTGCGGTCATGAAGCCCTTTGAGAAAGTACTAGAAGCGGTGGCTCCTAGGAATCCCATTTGAAAACGTCTGTCCTCGATGAAATGCTTTAATGAAAGAAGCAACTAATGGTTTGTCTTGTCTATCTGTCTTTGTCAACACATCCCCAGGGCCCGATGCTTAATAGTGGCTCAATAATCCATGTTCAGTGAAATAAATGGGCAGCGCCTCAGGTGACAGGGTAGGTATGATGACTAATTTTATGTCCACTTGACAGGGCTAAGGGATGCCCAGATAGATGATTATTTCTGGGGGTGTCTGAGAGGGTGTTTCAGGAAGAGACTGACATTTGAATCGGTCAGCGGAGTAAGGCAGATGGGCCCCCCCAACACACGGAGAGTGGGCATCATCCAATAACTTAGAGCCCAGATAGGACAAATAGGTGGAGGACAGGTAAATCCACTCAAGAGGATGGAGTTATAGGTTTTGATTTGGATAAGCCATTTAATCTTTTTTTTTTTTTTTGAAGATTTTATTTATTTTTTTGACAGAGAGAGAGAGACAGCGAGAGCAGGAACACAAGCAGGGGGAGGGGCAGAGGGAGAAGCAGGCTTCCCGCTGAGCAGGGAGCCCGACACAGGGCTCGATCCCAGGACCCTGGGATCATAACCTGAGCCGAAGGCAGAAGCTTAACAACTGAGCCACCCAGGCGCCCCTAGATAAGCCATTTAATCTTTTCAAAAACTTTGATTTGTCATCACCTTTGCAAAGGGGTAATAGCACCTGCCGTATCTCCATTGTGGGTGCTTGATATATTTATGGGACTTCTGTGGGGGTTTTTAAAGTGCATTTAGACTCTGGAAGTAGGGGGATGCAGCTGTGGGCTACACATCCACACTTCACTAACAATGCATCTTAAGAATGCCTCAGTTTTCTTACCTGTAAAATGGGATATCAGAAGTATTGACCTCACAAGGTCGATGTAAGGATTAGAAGAGTTGATATATGTGAAATCCTTAGGACAGTGCCTGGAACATGGCAAGTACTATATAAGTGTGTTGCCATTATAATAATTATGAGTATCGTAATTACTCAGTTTAGTCTTAAAAAGCTACACTTTGTAAGGCAAGTAAAAGCTGACGCCTTCGCTCTGCTGGTAAGGAAGTCGAAGTATTCTCTGTATTATTTCTGCAACTTTTATATAAGTCTAAAATGATTATAAAACTAAAAAATACAAAAAACAAAAACCCTTGGTAGTTCCTTATGGACTCCGAGCTAGAGTCTGAACTTCCTTGCATGGCAGGCAGATGGGATTCCCATGAGCTGGCCATAGCCTGCTTACCCTCCACCCTGTGGCTCTGCCATCCCTGCTCCCACAGAACCAGGCTCCTGGGCATCCCCCAAACAGGTCTTAGGGTTCCTACCTTTGCATACACTGTGGTCCCTGCCTGGAATGTCCTCCTCTGCACCTGCTGAGTTTCTATTTATCTTGTAAGCCCAAAGAGAAGCATTTCTTGTTCTATGAAATCTTCCTCAACTTCGTGCATGTGACTGATCCCCTCCTTCTGTCCCTGCTCAGTATTCTGTGCTTCCTTTTAGTCTCACCCCCGCCCCCCAACTGTGTTGTGATGTGTGTTGTAAGTCCGTGTTCCTCTTTAACCTGTGAATGTCTGGTGAGCAGGAACAGGTCATCTGAGCATGCCCCGCCTGCAGCACAGGGTCTGAAGCACAGATACTTGTGAGAACTTTGACCGACTACTGTAACCATTTCCTTCTCACTAATGGGTCCTCTCGTGCATCTGAGTGTTTCCACTAGGAACCTGGGTGTCAGCTTTGACTCTTCCCTTGCCTCTTCTCCCTACTCCAGTCCATCCGGGCCAGTCCCATCCACTCTACTCCAGAGGAGCCCTTGATCCACACCCAAGCCACCACCAACTTTCCCTTAGAGGACTTCCCTACCTGGTCTTGGCACCCCCCTTCCAATCAGTTCCCCTCAGAGCACAGCCAGAGTACTGTCTTCATAAGTAACTCCTTCATTGTCATGTCCTTACTTCAACTTCTCCAAAGCTTCCCAGCACCCCTCTGATATAGCACACGTTCCTCCATGGAGTTTGTAAAGTTCTCCTTACTCACCTCTGGGATGTCATCTCGCTTGGTTTTCTCTGCTTCTTCCAGTTCCTCCAGTCTGTATAAGCAGGAATGCTGCCTATACACTTGGCGTGCCTTCCTCTCCCTGCCACATCCTTTGTGTGCCTACTAATCTGTCTGGTCTTCACTGAATGGCGCTTCCCCTGGTGACCCAACTCTGACACCTGAGAAGGGGCCAGGTCTCCAGTTGGAAGCATTCATGGTAGCTTATCCTTTCATCACATTTATAAAGTAGGGTGACCAACCATCCCTGTTTGCCAGGACAGAGGATACAGTCTCAGAATGCAGGACTTCAGTGCTAAAACTAGGTAAGTCCTGGTCAAACTGAGACAAGTTGGCTGCCCTACTTGTAGTATATCATTCTATTGTTCAATCCCTGTTCACAAGATTAAGCACCATGAGATCACAAGGTCTGTGGGTTTTGTTTGCATCTCTATTCTAAGGCTAGAACAGTGCTTGATGTGTAGTGGATGCTTAGTAAATATTTGTTGGTTGGATGGATGGATGGATAGATGGTTGCATGGATGGATAGATGGTTGCATGGATGGATGGATGGATGGATGGATTCATGAATGGATCTTAAAAGATCTTTCCAACCCTTGAGTCTGGGACTCAGTAAAGGACAACCAAATAAAAGAATAGTAATAAGACCAATCCTTTCAAATATCCTTGGGACTACTGGTGATTGAACTCTGTCTGTGGGAAGGACAGAAATAAGAACAAAGGGTTTTTTTCCTAAACAGAATGCCTATATCCAGGCATGAAAAAGAGGCAAGAAACAAGGGCTTCAGTAAAATGAGGTCCACAGACAATGTGCTGAGCACTTTTCATGCATTCATTCCTTAGAATTGCATGTCAAGTAGGTACTGTTTTTCATTTCTCTTTCGCAGATAAGGAGAGTGAGGGATGGTAAGGTTAGGTACCAAGTCGCAGGTCACACACTCGCTGGACTTAGAGGTGGGGCAGACCCCATGATTAACTTGCCTCTTTCCCCACGTTGCACAGCGCTTTGCACTTCTCAATGTCTGGGTGCTAATGAGGGAGGAGAGGGTCACAGGAAAAAAGGGAAATGCATGGAAAGAAAGAGGGGCCTGAACTGGAAAACGAAGCAGAGACCCTCCCTGAAACTATCTGAGGCCCTGAGAAGAGTGTGAGTAACAGAGAAATCATAAGAGAAATGGAATCTGAGTAGTCTTAGGAAATCAAAGCTAAATGACCATTCCCGAGGATTCACACTTGGAAATTATCTTTCTCCTTAGAGGAGAAGAGTTGAGGTATTGATTACATTTATTTTTCTCATGACACAAAAGGTAAATTAATCCTTTTAGAGCAGAAAGCATGTTTTTATTACATTCTGAGTAATTTCCTTTGAAAAAGAAAAACATTTTTTAAAGCTACTGGCAGTAAAACTAGCTGCCCCCCCACACACACACATCTTAGATGAGAAAGTGTGTCATTATTCATGCATAATCTGATTCCAAATGATTCCTTGTTTACAGTTTGTTTTTTTTTTGTATTTCCTTATGTAAACAAGAATTAATACACTCCGACATGAAAGAAATAAGCTAAATTATTTTTGCTGCTTCTCTTTAGGACATACAATATGTCTTCTTTAACTCCCAATGACATGCAAAACAGTCAGAGGAAAACACAAATAAATACCTATGGAAACAAAGACAAATACCCCGGTAGAAGGAAAGAATGCATGCCGCTGGCTTCCGTTCTGCACGGAGCCTGCTGGGTGGGGACCAGGCTGGCCTGGGACTCACCTTGGAGCTGGTCTGCCCCCTCCCTGTGCCCATCTCCGATGCCAGCTCAGCCCGGCACGTGGTCTCATCAAGCCTCCCAGCTGAGCTGAAAGCTGGAGGAGCATCCAGATGTGTGTGCTTTCTGCACATCTGGGGAGGGTGGCTCCTGGTGGGGAAAAGCCCTAGCTATTCCCAGCCTTTCCATTTCCCACGGAGAGAACTGCCAGCAAATTCTGGCATGTGCAAGTCATCGGAAGATTGTTATCTGCGTTAATTGGTCTAAGAATTGACTGTGATTTCAGAGCCTACCCAAGCGCTTTTAGAAAGCCTCCATTCACACACAGGATGCCTCAGGGCCAGAATCAAGGGTGAGACAAGGAGCCCAGGGCTTCTCAGGGGCCCACCCTGCACCCACACGACCCCGAGAGTGAGGGTGTCCTTAAATGTGCACTCTGGCCACCTATCCGGGCCTCACCCATGGCCTCAGCCCCGAGATGTCTCTCTGGGTGAAGTAACTTCACATTCCTTTCCTGGTGCTCTTTTCCTGATGATCTGAGTACCTTGCATTTCGCTAACTCACATTTCAGTAGACAACTCTGTCTATGCGATATCTGTTTAAAAATACTTTCTCCTTTTTAATTCCTGTGTCCCATAATGCTCTTCTGTAGTGTCATTATAAGAAAAACACAGAAGCCTTCCTTCTCCCTCCCCCATTTAATGCAGAGATGAAATAGCATGTCTTTGATAGGGATTCTCAAGAGTGACAGTAACAAGGCTGTAAAGTTTGACCTTATGAATCCAGAATACGATGGCCGCTGGGAACTTCAGGTCCCCTGCATCCCTGGGCCTGCCTCTTCTTATCCCATCATCCCCTGCACTCTTTGAAGAGATAAACCAGCTTTATTTTCACTCCAACTCAAAGTTTATTCCTAGTCATCGATTAGTAGGGCTTAGGCCCAGAGGACAGTTGGGCTGTACACGGCTAGATACCACAGTGAAACTGAATTGAAATATGACAGTGACTTACTGGACCGTAACCTGGTGTCAGCCCCTGTCCTAAGCTGTCACTGACTCCTCACCCAAGAACCTACCCTGGATTCAGGAAGAGGGGCCCCTGCCCTGTGCCCTGAGTAGGTGGGAGTACATGCGTGTTCTGTGAGTTCTGCACTGGCCCTTTGCCGACTGTGCCTCTCCCCGTGGTGAGGAGACTGGGGCTAAGGGGATATGCCCACCTGGAACTCTTGTCTCTTCTTCTAGACCACACTCAGGATGCCCAGAACCTCACAGTTTTCTGTCTACAGTTTGCATGCATGCCTCCGTCCTGGGTCTGTCTGCTCAAAGGGAGATGGTGCAACCAGTGAGTGTCCCCCAGGTCTAGAGGTGACTGTAAATGGGTGCGGGGGCAAACTTGGAGTGGAGGTGACCTTGGGGTGAAGGGTCACATGGAGCAGAGATGGGTAGATTGCTACCCGAGGGCCCTTCGCGTGCTATTTCTTTAGCCCAAAAATGTTAGGAGTGGGCTCACTCACTGCAACCTTATGACATTTCCTTAGGATTCTCTCTCTTGTGTAGTAAAAGGAGCTGAGATCTAGAAAAAGTCAAGTCACTTCTCCAAAGGTACACATTGAGTGGATTTGGTAGGGCCCAGATTGTAACGTGGACATTTGGCTTCAGTGTCCCCAACTTTATCCACTGTTCCCATGTCCTGAAGATCTATGATCCACTCCTGAGATGATCAGCACCCAGTCCTGCAATATCACAGTCTAACAGGAAGACCATGACAACTATCCCAGAAGCAGCATCAGGGGCTTCCAAGGACCAGGCTGTGTGTGTATGTGTATCTGTGTACATTTTTACATGTATATATGTAAGTAACAATGTGTGTGTGTTTATATATGAAAAATGTGTTATAGGATATTGGCTCATACAAGTATAGAGGCTGAGAAGTTCCATGATCTACCATCTGCAAGCTAGAGACCCAGGAAAACGGGGGGTACAGTTCAAAGGTACTACTAGCAGGAAAGCCAATGGTGAGGTTCCAGTTCTGTACCGAACGTGTGAGAACCAGGAGTGCTGAGGGCAGGGCAAAATCAACATCATAGGCTAGCAGTCAAGCAAAACTAATTCAACGTTCCTCTATCTTTTTGTTTCATTCAGGCCCTCAGTGGATTGGATAATGTCCCCCCACACTGGGGACGGCCATCTTCCTTACTTAGTTCACCAAATCCACTGCTAATCTCTTCTAGATATACCCAGAAATAATGCACAACCAACCATTTGGCTTCCTGTGGCCCAGTCAAGTTGACAGATAAAACTAACTGTCACCACTAATCAGAACAACACTAGCTTTGAGGTCTAGAGCCCTAGAAGTTTCCTAATTGGCCAGGAGCTACTCACTTGGTTGCTTGATTGTGGGTTGACCCTACAGGTCAAGGGGAATGGGTTGGTAGCTGATTAGATGAGAGGGCACCAGGGGCCTAGTGATGTCACCAAGTGTGGGACCTTTAATCGATGGTAAACACTGAACTGAACTAAGTGCATTTTCTTAGACCTGCTCCGTCCGATATGGCGGCCACTAGATGCAAATGGCTATTTAAATTTGAACTGGTTAAGGGGTGCCTGGGTGGTTCAGTTGTTAGCCCAACCAGCTTTGGGCTCGGGTCATGATCCCAGGGTCCTGGGATCGAGCCCCGCATTGGGCTCCCTGCTCAGCGGGAAGCCTGCTTCTCCCTCTCCCACTCCCCCTGCTTGTGTTCCCTCTCTCGCTGTGTCTCTCTCTGTCAAATAAATAAATAAAATCTTTTAAAAAATTACATTTGAATTGGTTAAAATTAAATAAATTAAAATTTCAGCTTCCAGTAACACTAGCTACATGTCAAGTGCTCAAGAGCCTCACGTTGCTGGCAGCTACCATAATGGACAGTACAGAACATTTCCATCACTGCAGAAACTTCTATTGGACAACACTTCCCTGGCTAATCTTTGAGTGACCTTTGGTAATATTGCTGATGTTGAAAGGACATACTCTCAACCTTTTGCCTTATTTCAAATGCCAGATAAATTTTCTAACATACCAGAGTAGGGTTAGGGCTCTGTAGTCAATATATTTGGGAGACTCTTGATAAAACGAATTAAAACCACTTCTTGATTTTTAAGGTCTAAATATGCTAATATGCATGTTGACTGCCAAAGAGGGAGTTGGAGAAGGTAAGGTTTTCCTACTTATTTGGGCCATATCATCCTTTTGAAAAATTTTTAAATAAATTTCTTGAGTCTGGCATTCCATCCGTGACTCTAACCCATCAGAAGAATACTTCTCTAGATGATAAATATGAAACCAAACTTCTTGGGGCTCTTGTTCTTGGGAGAGTCAGTTGCCATGTAAGAAGTCAATTACCCTGAAACCCGCATGCTGAACAGGCCACAAATGACAGCTCCAAATGACAGCCCCCCATGACCGCACAGCTGACAGTCACCCCTGCCAAAGCACCAGATATGTGCTAGGATTGCCTTAGTCCCTCCAGACCAGACCGGTCATCCACTGAGTGCCTTTGTGTGACATCATCAGTTGATGCACAACATAATTGCTCAGCCACACGTTACCCAAATTTCTGACTTAAAGAATCTATGAGATGTAATAAGCTGGTGTTGTGTTAAGTCTCTAAGTGTTGGGTAGTTAATTTCTCCAGCAGGGAAGTAACAGAGTTAACAAAGCAGTCACCTATCCCTAGCTCAAGGTTTCCTTTCAGTCTTCACAACTGAAGTTGGACTGGGCGCCTGGGTGGCTCAGTTGGTTAAGCGACTGCCTTCGGCTCAGGTCATGATCCTGGAGTCCCGGGATCGAGTCCCGCATCGGGCTCCCTGCTCGGCGGGGAGTCTGCTTCTCCCTCTGACCCTCCCCCCTCTCATGTGCTCTCTCTCTCTCATTCTCTCTCTCTGAAATAAATAAATAAAATCTTTTTTTTTTTTAAAGATTTTATTTATTTATTCATGAGAGACAGAGAGAGAGAGAGAGGCAGAGGGAGAAGCAGGCTCCCAAGGAGCAGGGAGCCCGATGTGGGACTCGATCCCAGGACCCTGGGATCACGACCCGAGCCGAAGGCAGACGCTTAACCATCTGAGCCACCCAGGCGCCCCATAAATAAAATCTTTAAAAAAAAAAAAAAAAACTCTGGAGCTGATGGGGCGCCTGGGTGGCTCAGTCGGTTAAGCGACTGCCTGCGGCTCAGGTCATGATCCTGGAGTCCCCGGATCGAGTCCCGCATCGGGCTCCCTGCTCAGCAGGGAGTCTGCTTCTCCCTCTGACCCTCCTCCCTCTCATGCTCTCTGTCTCTCTCTCTGTCTCAAATAAATAAATAAATAAAATCTTTAAAAAAAAAAACAAAAAAAACTGAAGTTGGACTAAGTTATTAAGGGGAAAGCCAACCCAGGAGGCAAATTCTAACTGTACTTGCTATCTATCACTGCATAACAAATTACCTTACAACTTATTGGCCAAAATGAAACACATCTTTATTACCTTACAGTTTGTGGAGTCCGGGAACATGGGTGCAGCTGAGCTGGCCCTCGGGCTCAGGGTCTCTGAGAAGCTATCATTAAGGTGTCAGGTGGGGGCTACGGTCATCTCAAGCCTCAAGTGGGGAAGGATCTATTTCCCAGCCCACTCGTGTGGCTGTTGGCAGGATTCGATTCCTCACTGGTTGTTGGTCGGAGATTCCCCTAGGCTCCTAGCCACGTGGACCTGTCTACAGGGCAGTTCACAGCATGACAGCTGGCTTTAACAGAACAAACAAATGAGAGGCCAAGAGAAGGGGACCAAGATGGAAATCACAATCCTTTGTAACCAGGTCTCAGAAGGGACACTTTGGCATTTTTGCCATATTCTATGGATTACAAGCAAGTCACTAGGTCCAGCCCACACTCACCAGGAGGGGATTATACAAGGACATGAAGGAGCAGGAGGTGGGGATTACGGGAGGCCCTCTCTGAAGCTGCGCACCACATTGACCTTCCAATGGAATTAGGCTGCAGCGTCACCTGAGGGCTAGCAGTGTTCTTGTACTGGACATGCAGGAAGCAGTGACAACATTGTTATTAAATAGGGTGTGACCATTACAAATGCAAAATAACAGACCCTGGTATCTGTCTTCCTAATGCACCTACATTGCTGGCTTCCCACCCCTTGCCCCCAGTGCCCTTCCTGTTTGTGAATCATTTTTGCCAAGTTCATGTAGCATTATTCTCTAAAGCAATGACATCTCAAGCTAGACTTTCCATATGCGAGCTTCTGCTAGCTCTACTTTCTTGGCCAACCTCATGTATTCGTCTTGTGTTCCTTCTGCTGACTGCTGGTATTGATGGACTTGAACAGCTCATGGGAACCTACCAACCTGTGCCATGTTCATTACCAATGTGTTTAAGGAGCCTAAACTTGAACTCTTCTTATCTAAGCAGCTGTTATATTGTTCCTCCCAAATCATGGGAAGCAGAGTGAGATCATCTTCCCCACCCAGCAAGAGGAAAAGACTTAGCATGCACAATGGGGTATGCATAAGCTACGGATATAAGATGCCTAGGTATCATGAGGATAACTTCTTATATTTTATTTTTTTTTTGTTTTTTTTTTTTTAAAGATTTTATTTATTTATTTGAGAGAGAGAGAGCACATGAGAGAGGGGAGGGTCAGAGGGAGAAGCAGACTCCCTGCCGAGCAGGGAGCCCGATGTGGGACTCGATCCAGGAACTCCAGGATCATGACCTGAGCCGAAGGCAGTCGCTTAACCAACTGAGCCACCCAGGCGCCCCAACTTCTTATATTTTAAAGTGAATGTACTAAGGTGAAAAATTAGTCATAGAGTCAAAATTAGCCCCTGAGTAAATCCCCTTAAATTCCACAGAAAGTACAGAACAGGTTATTTTGTGTACAGGCTCTCAAAAATTCCATCACAGTTTTCTATGTTCTGCATGGGAAAAGATCATCGTTTCTTCCGATTGAACCCCAGATGAAGAGATTGGCTTCATTGGCTGGGCTTGTTCTACCAAGCAAACAAATTTAGTTTATGCCTAGCATGTTTACTAGACCTTATATAAGTAAAATGGGTGTATGATATGGTTTTACTGTGCATGGTTTTTTTTTTTTTAATTTTATCAGTAAGACAAAAATAACAAAGAAAAGAAAGAAGACAGACCGTATGAAAACTCCAACAGTCTCGTAATAGTGTAGCTCGGGAGTTGGTCAACTTATTCTGTAAAGGCCCAGATAGTAAATAACTGAGACTGTGGGTCATATTGCAGATACATATCCTTGTATCAGGATAGCAGGCAGCACACAAATGAAGGGTCATAGCAACATCTCAATAAAACTTTAGTTACAAAAACAAGGGCCCAGTTGAACTGGAACTACAGGTCATGGTTTACCAACCCCTGGTGTAGCTGAACTATTGCTTGCCTAGTCTACCTTGTGTTGAATCTCTACAGTCATCCATCTGTGCATCCATCCTTCCTTCCTTCCATCCATCCATCCATCCATCCATCCATCCATCATCCATCCATCCATTCATCCACTTAGCCAGCCAGCTAGCCACTTACTGATTCAATGCATGTTTATTGAGGGTCTGCAGTGTAAACAAAGCACAAACATCTGTAGAGGTGGGGCATCATCGCTTTGGTTTTATGCTGAGACAAGAAATAATTGTATCTGTTCCTATAGCTCTGATTGTCATTGAGGTCAGTGAAGCTGAGGCAAGTCCCCAAAGTCAGGACATCCTCCTCTCTTTCACATCTAATTGCCTCCTACACCCACCTTCATTCCAAGCTGTCTCTTTACCTCTTGATGCCTCCTTCAGCTGCAAGAAGAAAAACAAACACATAAGCAAATCTTAAAATTGGAGCTGCAACTGAAGGACCCTTTGCCCAGGCACAAGGTGTGGAGTGGTGAGATAAAGAGGCCCTGGAGCTGTGGCCGTGCACCGCCTTTGCAACCTCCACAGCTCCTCTTGCTTTCTGGAAGTTTCCCCTTCGTGCTTCCTACTGTGTTCTTAGCCATATTTGTAAGACCTTCTGGTGGATCCCAAGCCTTCTAAGTGTTGTCACTGGTTCTCTTTGGGAAAATACAAAGTACTCCACCACCCCCAGCGTGCAGTCCTCGGTCATTCAATTCAGAAGAGCTTCCACAGTCAACCACAAGCCTGCAGAAATTGTACAAAATGGCAAATAACCGGAGCCCAGTGTTGTACCAAGACCATGGCTTTGGCCCGAAAAATGTAGAATAAAATGACGGAGGGATGCATATGGACTTTCCGGGTTCATTTTTTATGTGGGAGAGGCAAACTGACAGATACATAAGATCGATCATTCTGCAGGAAGATGACAGGTCATTCTGTAGGATCTGGGAGTTAGGGGTCATCACGGGAAGGCGCTTGGGTATGCCACTGAGTCACAGGTTGGCTCTGGCCACAAAGCGGCCTCTTTGCAGTTGCTGGTTGGGCCTTGTGATGTGCGCACAGAGCCCTGAAGCCTCTTTGGTTTGAACAGGTGTTGAAAGCTGGAGAAAGCCAAAATATTTTGTTCTTTCTGGGTCACGAACTGTTTGCTGTTAGAAACATCTGTATGGACGGGTGTATGGGCTAAGCATAACAGAAGCGCAGTGCACGATGATAGGAGCCTTTGGTAGGGAGCCCCCTGAGGACCCCAATAAAGTCGATCTCTTAAGCATAAGCCCCTTGCTTCAGGCCACAGTGACAGGCAATGAATTATCCGCGTTGGTTAAAAGGGCAAGGTCGCCTCATAACAACATTGCCCATATGCTGCAGCTAAATCAAGCCTGTCCCCAAATATCATTTGGGGGAGATGTGTGTGTGTGTGTGTGCGTGTGTGTGTGTGTGTTTGGAGCGAGGTGATGATGTAGACCAGCTTTCAAAAGCAAAAATCACCATAATTAGAGGAAATGCTACAAGTTCATTTCCTCAAAAAAGATCAAGTGAGAAAGAAGGAGTTTAAAGACTAGATGTTTAGACAGGCCCACAAGCCCCCTTGTGACCTTGCTCTGATATTTAACAAAACATTAATCTTCTTGCCAGCAATTATAAAGGATACAGTGATGTCGCTGGCTCTCAGAGAGTGAGTAATAGTAATTCCATTGTTCCCCTTTATTTATGCCTTGGCTGTACCAGGCAGATGAGGTAAGTTGGGGCTTTCATATGTTATTATTCCTCACTGGTAATACATAAAGGGTGCTTACACAAATATCTGTCTGTTTTGGAGGCACTGTTTCACACCTCCTTACAACTTGCGATCAAAGCGTTTCAACATTTTATTATGAAATCATGAAAATCCTCCTCTAGTTTACATATGAATTATAGCCTTTTTTTCTAAACCACCGGTCTGCCCCTGTGACAGGGGCTTTTGAACCGCAAAAGGGAACAAGGTGTTAGATATTTATTTCTTGAAGGCTGTGACTAGCCCGATAACCTTGCTGAATGCTGTTTGCCCAGGGACTGTCCAAGATCTCCAGCAAACACAAAAGCTGGGGGATTCGGGGGTGGGGGGCTCGGTGCCACGAGGGGACCGATGATTTCTCCTTCTCTTGTCGGGAAACAAATTTTGGTGTGAAAGCCTCCATTTGGGAGCGAAGAGGAAAGAAAAGGTTACGCACCTCGTAATTTCAACCGAAACAAAAAAGCCATCTTTGCCTTCCTAAAATAAGACAATATCCTCATCCAGAGGTTGTGGGGTGGCAGCTATTTTCCTTAAGTGCGGACTTCTACGTTGTCACGCGGACGTTCTGCTCCCATGCGTCTGGCAAGCAGGAGAAAAAGCAATTGCTTCTTTTGTGAGATTTGCATATCAACTGGGGATCTTCCTTTTCAGCTGGCCTCCTCTTCTGGGGACAATTAATAATCTCCTTTGGAATGTGGAGGGTGGGAGGGAAGTTGCCTGACCAGCCTGGTGTCTCCGGGATATATACACGCCTGGGTGTGTTGATTCTTTCCCCTGGGGTTTTGTTTCATAGGTGAATCTGTGGGTAGGTAGACCCCAAGAAATCAAAGAAAATCGTATTTTAGCGAGGGAAGCTCTGGGAATGGGAAAGAGCCGTCTGCAGTTACAGAGGAGGATCATTTTAGACTTGACAAAATTCTATTGCCGTAAGCTAGATTTGCGCCTTCCATCAGCACCTGTGGGGGGCTGCATCTCAGTGACCTTGACAATGTCCTGTTTTATCAAGCATGGGGGATGAGGAGGTGCTGCAAGGAGAAGGGAAAGGAAGAAAGAGAAGCAGAAGTAGTTTTCTTCTCTAATGTGGTCAAGCCAAGTGAGATTCTGCATTGGATTCCAAGCCTCAGCCTGGGCGGTGGAGAGCCGCCAGACCACTGAATCAAGACAGAACTGGACTCTGCCACGGAAAACTCATCCCCCTGTTTTTGCAGATCAGGAAGTGGGGTAGATGAATGAAGGGCTTACACAAGTTGCCAAGTTATCTTGCAAAGGAAGGTCTACCGACACAGTAATATGGCAGCATACTGTCTTCCCCCCTAAGTATCAGGATAAATGCTTACGGATCGGAACAATTAATACATGTGCTTTCTTGCCGGTGCATGCCTCTTGGTGGCTTTCCTTGGAGGATAGTCCAAGTGCAATTGGGTTGTGACGTACATTCTTATAGCAGAAGGTGTGACCTCATCTCAGTAACACCCTGAAAGGGATGCCATTACACTGAGTGACTTAGAGTTTGCCCCATTTCACGTTAAAGATTTTATCGATTGATTGATTGATGAAAGAGAGAGGGGCAGAGGGAGACGGAGAGAGAGCATCCCAAGCGGACTCCTGTCTGAGCATAGAGCCTGACGTGGGGATAGGTCTCATGACCTGGAAGGATTCTGAAGCCTAGACTGGAGGGTTGGGGGGTGTGGCTTGATTGATTAGTGATGGCTACCATTGTCATGGATGGAAAAAGCAACAACTGTGCCAGTTGTCACAATATCTGAGCTTCCTGGGCTGCCCACATTTTCCCATCTTTTCTCCAAATGCTACTGTCCTCCTGGGTCCAAGAGGAGTCCCTCTTCTTCCCTGGAGTCTTCAGTACCAGTGACCACCCTCCTCTTTTGTCACTGAGCACGTTTGTGGTCCCAATCTTTACTGGAATTGGATAATTGTCTGCCTAAAATGACTATTGACCTATATCCCCAGGTGCCTGGCTTGGTTTCCCAATGAGATGAGCCTCTCTCCAGAACGGGACCTACATTCTTTTCCCTTATGAAAAAGCCTGACACAGGACACATTGATGCTGCTCGGTAACCACTTCATGTCTCTCTCTGAGTTACAGAGTTCCGCATAATTTTGTAGTTTGATATAAAACAAGCTGTGGGTGGGGCGCCTGGGTGGCTCAGTGAGTTAGGCATCAGACTCTTGATTTAGGCTCAGGTGATGATCTCAGGGTTGTGAGATCGAGCCCCGTGTTGGGGTCTGTACTCAGGGGGTATCTGCTTGAGATTCTCTCTCTCCCTCTCCCTCTGCCCCTCTCCCCACTTGCACACATGCTCGCTCATTCTGTCTCTCAAATAAATAAATCTTTTTAAAAAATTAGCTGTATTTCCTCTATCAGTCCCCCAACTGTGTTCTCAGTTCTGTCTCTCGAGGTGCACAGCTTCCTGTGATATCCTTTACTGGCTATGTTTAAAAAGCCTAAGACACAACATTCCAGGTAAATGCTCAAGATCTCACCAAGAAAGGAAGTGTATTAATTGCCCAAACCCACCAGTAAGTATCCTGATACTGGGAGAAGACACTATGCTGCCACATTATTGTGTCTACTGCTAATTTAAAGAATGACATATCACTTTCCTCTGTTTATTCTACTAGTAAAAAGGGAATCTTCTCTAGCTCTCTAACTTCTAATACAAGAGGTATTGCCGAGCCTTGATTCTTTCTCCCTCTTCATTTCCCTAAGGTCTGTGAAGATTTGGCAAATCGGGGATGAGTTCTATCTTGATCATAGTTGTGGCCTCTGAAATGTCCATTGTCAAATAAAAATCAGCAAAAGGTATGACAGCACTTCATGTCTCTCTCTTGCTTTTTATTAGAATCTTTTTTAAGATTTTATTTTTATTTATTTGACAGAGAGAGAGAGAGCATAAGCAGGGGGAGGGCAGGCAGAGGCAGAAAGAGAAGCAGGCTCCCCACTGAGCAGAGAACCCAGCATGGGGCTCGATCCCAGGACCCTGGGATCATGACCTGAGCCAAAGGCAGACACTTAACCCACTGAGCCACCCATGTGGCCCCACTTCATGTCTCTTAACCAAAGGAGAGAATAGAAATCTCTAGAGTTGAGAATCTGATCAGCATCTTACAAAAACAGCCATTGGCCCAAAAGAGAGAGTGAGAGAAAGCTCAGGGCTCAAGGTCCAGAAAAGGGGCCACCCTCAGGAGTTTCACCTAGAACCCTAAAATGATTAATGGTGTGTTTCCCAAACTGGTTGCATGAAGGACACTTTCTTCCTGTTATCCCGAGAAAACATGGTCTGAATCTTCAAACACAACTTGGAAAGCTAACTTGAGAGAAGGCTTTCAGTTAATACAGCATCCTGTCAAGGAAGTTTATTCCCCAGTCAGTGATGGAGAGACTTCTTTTGTAGGTCATCTAGTAGCAGTTCAGAAGCAAAGGGTTACTCAGAATCTCTGTGCCCCGCCTTTTGCTAGGCACTCTGAGACCCAAAGGAAGCCTCAGGGCTGGGCCCTTTTAGAGAGAACCTGCAGAGAAGTGAAGAGGCCAAGGGACAGGAAGAAGAGTGGTCGAAATGGTCAAAGAGTGTCTATTTCTGCACCTACTACTGTCAATAATCCTTAGAATAACAATGACATGAGGCTTTCCTATGTAGCAGACACTGCTCTAAACCCTTTAGAGACATTTAATATGGTGGAGTCTGCTTACTGTCCTCTTTCTTTACAGTCAAGGAAACGGTTAAGAGCAGACAGACTTTTCAAGACTCGGAAGGATTAGGAGCAGGAAGGATGGCCCACATCACTGGAGCTTTCTCGCCTTTGGCTCTTGGCAGAACGGACTCTCAAAATTTACTCGGTTCTTTTGTTTCCTTTAGCAAGGATAATAGCCATCGAATATTTAAATCTAAAAGCACAAGGTAAGGTCAGAATAATTTTCTTTTCCTTTGCAATCGAGAGAGAGAGAGAGTTGGAATGCCACTGTGCAAGCAAGCAGGGGCAGTGTTCCCAAGTGTGCACAGTGTTCCAGAGCTGGGCTAGCCTCCTGCTGCTGGCCTGTCCCCCACCCCTGCGTCCCCCCGGTCGGCCCTGCAGCCCGGCTGACACGTGATGGAAGCTCACAAAAGGGAAGAATTCCGCGGGCTTAGCTCTGAGCTTGTTCATAATTTGTCACATTGTTCCCCCACTTTGCTGCACATATGAGATATATAAGACCCCCGACGGCTCTGAGACCACCGCTGTGGCTGGGCACAATGCAGGAGAGGGGAGCCTGCATTGTGGCCGTAACCTGGAGTTCCTTTGCCTTTGTGACTGCCAATGGGATGCTGCAAGTCATTGGGGTGGGCCTTTGTGAGCACAATCAAACACCGGGAGAGAGAGGGTGAGGAAGCCAAGGCTATGTGCGTGCACACATGCAACAGTTACCACGCGGGGGGTTCTGGGGCGGCGGGAAGAGGAGCAGGGTATTCATGACATAATCATGCTCATTTGTTGAGTCCTCAGGAAGCAACGCTGACACCTCACTCCGGGCAGGGCTTTGTTTTACGAACTTGCACGTGAGCTTGGCTCTCCACCTGCTCAGACCGCTGATGGTACGCTCACAGGTTCACCGGCAGGCTGGGCGATTCTGACTTATGCCCAGAGAACAAGCAGAAATGGAGGCAACCCCCTTGGGCACAGCACCCCTGTAGGAGGCTGCAGGTGCCAGGTGTCCTGACAGCCTTGGTCAATGTGGCTGTGGTTCCTGTTCCAAAGGACCCTCTTCTGAGACTGATCTGTACCCTTCCTGGGGCTAGAGCTCTGGTTTCCCCGTATCCGCCCCTCTCTGCCTTTCTTCACCTCCCATCTGGGTTGTTGACCCTTTGATAGGTGCCTGCAGCCATGTAGCCATTCTGAGACTCAGTCTTCTAGTCTGTAGAATGGGGCAGGGGGGAACGTATAGCTGTCTAAAGTTCAGGAATAGAGGGCTGGACCAATCATCTCACTCTGATTCACCCATCCTGCCCCAGAGTAGCCTTACTCCAAACTATTAGAGTCTTATCCACCCCACAAGGCCCTGTTCACATGCTTTCTCCCCCCAACAGACTCTTCCTGACTCTGGGTAGAATAAATCTCTTACCGAATAAATACTGACCGACTCTTGTCATAAGCTAAGTAACCAGCATCTGCCAATAAGCACGCACTCAGTTCTAGCTGGTGTGTTATGCAGGCTATAAAAGAGGAAAAAAGGCAGAAGTTTGAAAGTGTAGATTAATGTTCTTAGTTCCGCTGCCTACGTTGTTTAGATTCTCTTCAAAATATCTATTTGGGGACTTTCCTGGGTTTGATCATATGTGTGGCCATAGACTTGCTTACTATTTGTTTTCCTGACCATGGGAGCAGGCCACCATGCCAGTCTGTGGATGCCTGGGTCTGTCCACATGGGCTGTGTGCCGTTCAAGTAACCTTGTCATTAGCTTGACTTGACAAATGGCCCGATGACTAGTTACAAATTATCTAGTCCTTCTCGTGTTATTGTTGCAGGCTGATTTAACTTGATGGGTTCCGGAGATGCCAGGAAAGAGGGATGGCATCTCCTCCTTGCCCACATCCCAAACAGGCATTGAACAGCTTGGATGTCAGCCTCTGCCGAGCTAAGGCTGCTGGCGGCTGTACCCGGGATGGTCCAAGATGCCATAGAAAATGGTACACATCCTTGTTTTTCCCTCTCTGTATGGGTCTCTGGGGGTCACAGAATGCCTTTCATAAGTTCAGTATTTCTTGGGCATCTGCTTGGTACTGGCTTTCTTGGAGACAGAAGCTATGATCTCTGCCCTCAGGAGCTTCCAAGAGTGAGGGCATTGGCCCTGTGCCCAGAAAACTCAGAGCCCAACTTGGCAAGTGTGACAGGAGACATGTACCCAGAATGCTGAATCAATACACAGCTCTGAGGGGCTTAAAGGATGGGTAGACATTGGTCAAATGGAAAGTGGCATTCCAGGGAGGTGGAAATGTATATCTATAAATATGGGCACAGGAAGAATGTTTCATGCAAAGCAAGGAGTTCAGTGAACCTAAAACTGGGAGGTGTGTTTGAGATGGGAAGGTGTCTAGAAGTGAGGGGTGATGCTCAGATTTGAACCCTAACCAGTGGGCAGTGGAAACCAAGCCAAGATTTCCAGGCAGAGGTCAACGGCAGAGATTTCTGAGAGATGCTGGGGCTGGGCAGCCCCCGAGGGGGCCTCTTGGGAAATTTTAGATCAGAAAGGACTAGCACATTGGGGATAAAATGAGACAATTTGAGGGGGCGGAGCAAGATGGCGGAGGAGTAGGAGACCTGGATTTCGTCTCCTCTCAGGAATTCAGCTGGATAGGGATCAAACCATTCTGAACACCTACAAACTCAACAGAAGATCGAAGAAAAGAAGAGCAACAACTCTCTCATCAGAAAAGCGACCACTTTCTGGAAGGTCTTTTCTGATTTGTTTAGAGTATATTTTCTGGGGATGTTGTTACTCTGCTAGCATTTTGTTCTCTCATTAATCTATTCTCCTCTGCACAAAATGACAAGATGGAAAAAATCACCTCAACAAAAAGAACAAGAGGTAGTACCGACTGCCAGGGACCTACTCAATACGGACATTAGTACAATGTCAGATCTAGAGTTCAGAATCATCACTTTAAAGATACTAGCTGGGCTTGAAAAAAATATGGAAGTTATTAGAGAAACCCTTTCTGGAGAAGTAAAAGAACTAAAATCCAACCAAGTAGAAATCAAAAAGGCTATTAAGGAGGTGCAATAAAAAATGGGGGCGCTAACTGCTAGAATAAATGAGGCAGAAGAGAGAATCAGTAATATAGAAGATGAAATGATGGAAAATAAAGAAGCTGAGAAAAAGAGAGATGAACAACTACTGGATCACGAGGGCAGAATTCGAGAGATAAGCGATACCATAAGACGAAACAACATTAGAATAATTGGGATCCCAGAAGAAGAAGAAAGAGAGAGAGGGGCAGAAGGTATAATGGAGCAAATTATAGCAGAGAACTTCCCTAATTTGGGGAAGGAAACAGGCATGAAAATCCAGGAAGCACAGAGAACCCCTCTCAAAATCAATAAAAATAGGTCAACACCCCGACATCTAATAGTAAAACTTACGAGTCTCATAGACAAAAAGAAAATCCTGAAAGCAGCTTGGGAGAAGAGATATGTAACCTACAAGGGTAGAAACATTAGATTGGCAACAGACCTATCCACAGAGACCTGGCAGGCCAGAAAGGACTGGCAGGATATATTCAGAGCACTAAATGAGAAAAATATGCAGCCAAGAATACTATATCCAGCTAGGCTGTCATTGAAAATTGAAGGAGAGATAAAAAGCTTCCAGGACAAACAAAAACTAAAGGAATTTGCAAACACAAAACCAGCCCTACAGGAAATCTTGAAAGGGGTCCTCTAAGCAAAGAGAGACCCTAAAAGCAACATAGACCAGAAAGGAACACAGACAATATACGGTAACAGTCACCTTACAGCCAATACAATGGCACTAAATTCCTATCTTTCAGTAGTTACCCTGAATGTAAATGGGCTAAATGCCCCAATCAAAAGACACAGGCTATCAGACTGGATTAAAAAACAAGACCCATCGATATGCTGTCTGCAAGAGACTCATTTTAGACCCAAAGACAGCCCCAGATTGAAAGTGAGGGGGTGGAAAACCATTTACCATGCTAATGGACACCAAAAGAAAGCTGGGGTGGCAATCCTTATATCAGACAAATTAGATTTTAAACCAAAGACTGTAATAAGAGATGAGGAAGGACATTATATCCTACTTAAAGGGTCTATCCAACAAGAAGATCTAACAATTGTAAATATTTATGCCCCTAACATGGGAGCAGCCAATTATATAAGGCAATTAATAACAAAAGCAAAGAAACACATCGACAACAATACAATAATAGTGGGGGACTTTAACACCCCCCTCACTGAAATGGACAGATCGTCTAAGCAAAAGATCAACAAGGAAATAAAGACTTTAAATGACACACTGGACCAAATGGACTTCACAGACATATTCAGAACATTCCACCCCAAAGCAACGGAATACACATTCTTCTCTAGTGCCCATGGAACATTCTCCAGAATAGATCACATCCTAGGTCATAAATCAGGTCTCAACTGGTACCAAAAGATTGGGATCATTCCCTGCCTATTTTCAGACCACAATGTTTTGAAACTAGAACTCAGTTACAAGAGGAAAGTCGGAAAGAACTCAAATACATGGAGGCTAAAGAGCATCCTACTGAAGAATGAATGGGTCAACCAGGAAATTAAAGAAGAATTAAAAAAATACATGGAAACCAATGAAAATGAAAACACAACTGTTCAAAATCTTTGGGATGCAGCAAAGGCAGTCCTAAGAGGAAAGTATATAGCAATACAAGCCTTTCTCAAGAAACAAGAAAGGTCTCAAGTACACAACCTAACCCTACACCTAAAGGAGCTGGAGAAAGAACAGCAAATAAAGCCTAAACCCAGCAGGAGAAGAGAAATAATAAAGATCAGAGTAGAAATCAATGAAATAGAAACTAAAAGAACAGTAGAACAGATCAACAAAACTAGGAGATGGTTCTTTGAAAGAATTAACAAGATTGATAAACCCCTGGCCAGACTTATCAAAAAGAGAAGAGAAATGACCCAAATCAACAAAATCATGAATGAAAGAGGAGAGATCACAACCAACACCAAAGAAATACAAACAATTATAAGAACATATTATGAGCAACTCTATGCCAGCAAATTAGATAACCTGGAAGAAATGGATGCATTCCTAGAGATGTATCAACTACCAAAACTGAACCAGGATGAAATAGAAAACCTGAACAGACCTATAACCACTAAGGAAATTGAAGCAGTCATCAAAAATCTCCCAAAAAACAAAAGCCCAGGGCCAGATGGCTTCCCAGGGGAATTCTACCAAACATTTCAAGAAGAATTAATACCTATTCTTCTGACACTGTTCCAAAAAATAGAAATGGAAGGAAAACTTCCAAACTCATTTTATGAGGCCAGCATTACCTTGATCCCAAAACCAGACAAAGACCCCATCAAAAAGGAGAATTACAGACCAATATCCCTGATGCACATGGATGCAAAAATTCTCACCAAAATACTAGCCAATAGGATCCAACAGTATATTAAAAGGATTATTCACCTCAACCAAGTGGGATTTATCCCTGGGCTGCAAGGTTGGTTCAACATCCACAAATCAATCAATGTAATACAATACATTAACAAAAGAAAGAACATGAATCATATGATCCTCTCAATAGATGCAGAAAAAGCTTTTGACAAAGTACAGCATCCTTTCTTGATCAAAACTCTTCAGAGCATAGGCATAGAGGGTACATACCTCAATATCATAAAAGCCATCTATGAAAAACCTACAGCGAATATCATTCTCAATGGGGAAAAACTGAGAGCTTTCCCCCTAAAGTCAGGAACACGGCAGGGATGTCCACTATCACCACTGCTATTCAACATAGTATTGGAAGTCCTAGCCACAGCAATCAGACAACAAAAAGAAATCAAAGGCATCCAAATTGGCAAAGAAGAAGTCAAACTCTCACTCTTTGCAGATGATATGATACTTTATGTGGAAAACCCAAAAGACTCCACTCCAAAACTGCTAGAACTCATACAGGAATTCAGTCAAGTGGCAGGATATAAATAAAATCAATGCACAGAAGTCAGTGGCATTCCTATACACCAACAACAAGACAGAAGAAAGAGAAATTAAGGAGTCGATCCCATTTACAATTGCACCCAAAACCATAAGATACCTAGGAATAAATCTAACCAAAGAGACAAAGGATCTGTAATCAGAAAACTATAAAATACTCATGAAAGAAATTGAGGAAGACACAAAGAAATGGAAAAACGTTCCATGCTCATGGATTGGAAGAACAAATATTGTGAAGATGTCAATGTTACCTAGAGCAATCTACACATTCAATGCAATCCCCATCAAAATACCATCCACTTTTTTCAAAGAAATGGAACAAATCATCCTAAAATTCATATGGAACCAGAAAAGACCCCGCATAGCCAGAGGAACGTTGAAAAAGAAAAGCAAAGCCAGCAGCATCACAATTCCGGACTTCCAGCTCTATTACAAAGTTCTCATCATCAAGACAGCATGGTACTGGCACAAAAACAGACACATAGATCAATGGAGCAGAATAGAGAGCCCAGAAATGGACCCTCAACTCTATGGTCAACTCATCTTTGACAAAGCAGGAAAGAATGTCCAATGGAACAAAGACAGTCTCTTCAACAAATGGTGTTGGGAAAATTGGATAGCCACATGCAGAAAAATGAAACTGGACCATTTCCTTACACCATACACAAAAATAGACTCCAAATGGTTGAAAGACCTCAGTGTGAGACAGGAGTCCATCAAAATCCTAAAGGAGAACACAGGCAGCAACCTCTTTGACCTCAGCCGAAGCAACTTCTTCCTAGAAACATCGCCAAAGGCAAGGGAAGCAAGGGCAAAAATGAACTATTGGGACTTCATCAAGATAAAAAGCTTTTGCAAAGCAAAGGAAACAGTCAACAAAACCAAAAGACAACCGACAGAATGGGAGAAGATATTTGCAAATGACATATCAGATAAAGGGCTAGTATCCAAAATCTATAAAGAACTCATCAAACTCAACACCCAAAGAACAAAGAATCCAATCAAGAAATGGGCAGAAGACATGAACAGACATTTTTCCAAAGAAGACATCCAAATGGCCAACAGACACATGAAAAAGAGCTCAATATCGCTCGGCATCAGGGAAATCCAAATCAAAACCTCAATGAGATACCACCTCACACCAGTCAGAATGGCTAAAATTAACAAGTCAGGAAACGACAGATGTTGGCGGGGATGCGGAGAAAGGGGAACCCTCCTACACTGTTGGTGGGAATGCAAGCTGGTGCAGCCACTCTCGAAAACTGTATGGAGGTTCCTCAAAAAGTTGAAAATAGAGCTACCATATGATCCAGCAATTGCACTACTGGGTATTTATTCCAAAGATACAAAAGTAGGGATCCGAAGGGGTACGTGCACCCCGATGTTTATAGCAGCAATGTCCACAATAGCCAAGCTGTGGAAAGAGCCAAGATGTCCATCGACAGATGAATGGATAAAGAAGAGGTGGTATATATATACAATGGAATATTATGCAGCCATCAAAAGGAATGGGATCTTGCCATTTGCAACGACGTGGATGGAACTGGAGGGTATTATGTTGAGTGAAATAAGTCAAACAGAGAAAGACATATATCATATGATCTCACTGATATGAGGAATTCTTAATTGCAGGAAACAAACTGAGGGTTGCTGGAGTGGGGGGTGGGGTGGGAGGGATGGGGTGACTGGGTGATAGACACTGGGGAGCGTATGTGCCCTGGTAAGCGCTGTGAATTGTGCAAGACTGTTGAATCTCAGATCTATACCTCTGAAACAAATAATGCAATATATGTTAAGAAAAAAAAGAAGAAGAAAAAGAAGGTAGTGGGAGGGGAAGAATGAAGCGGGGGAAATCGGAGGGGTAGACGAACCATGAGAGACGATGGATTCTGAAAAACAAACTGAGGGTTCTAGAGGGGAGGGGGGTGGGAGGATGGGTTAGCCTGGTGGTGGGTATTGAGGAGGGCACATTCTGCATGGAGCACTGGGTGTTATGCACAAACAATGAATCATGGAACACTACATCTAAAACTAATGATGTAATGTATGGGGATTAACATAAGAATAAAAAAAATACCTAAAAAAAAAAAATGAGACAATTTGAGACATATTTAAGGGAGAAAGTAAACAAGGCTCCATGACCACCCAGATGAAAAGAGAGGGACCTAGGTTTCTAGGTTGAGCAAATGGGTGACTGGGGGATGCCAGCTAAGACAGTGATCCTGCCAGTGGCTTCCCACAGGCCTGCAACCAAAGCCACATCCCTCGCTGTGGCCTGCAAGTTCCAGCCTGATGTGGCCCTGCTTTCAGATCTCTTCTCCTGCTACTCACTCCTTATTCATTATTTCCAACCACAGCCTCTCCATTCTGTTTCTCAAATGCCCAGGCTTGTCACCTTCTAGATACTCCACTTGTTGATCTCTGCGTGTGAAACGCCCTGCCCCAGTGTCGCATGGCTTCCTCCTTGCCACCATCCGGACCTCCACGCATTCATTTCCACAAAGATGTCTTCCTCGTTCCCCTCCCAGTGTGTCCCAATGCACCCATGCCCCACCACCTCATCTTATTTTCTGCATATATTCATTTATTCATATCACTCTATTTTCTACGTTATGTCTGCTCCCTATCTGAAAAAAATGCTTTTCTCGGGGCGCCTGGGTGGCTCAGTTGGTTGAGCGACTGCCTTTGGCTCAGGTCATGATCCTGGAATCCCTGGATCAAGTCCCGCATCAGGATCCCTGCTCGGCGGGGGGTCTGCTTCTCCCTCTGATCCTCTTCCCTCTCATGCTCTCTCTCTCTGTTTCATTCTCTCTCTCAAATAAATAAACAAAATCTTTAAAAAAAAATGCTTTTCTCTGTAGGGTGCACATACTTATGTCCCATCTTCCCCTCCAGAAGTGAAGTCCCACAAGAAGGGCACAATTCCAGGTTCCATGTTGCATAACTCCGATGGCATTATTCACAAAGAAGACAACATAATTGGTGCCCCTTGCAGTGGTATAATCTAGTCATCACGTCCACAAGAGCAGGGACATTCCCTGCATTGTCCACTTGTGTGGCCCAGTGCCTACATGACACAGAGAAAGACATTAAAACCTATTGAATGATTAGGGAGACAGGAAACAAAGCAGCTTTTGAGTATTGTGATATCAAGTCCCAAGACCGAGTTTTGTTGGGGACATGTTGAGTTTGAACTGTTCAGCAAATTCCTGGTCGACATGTATAGGAGGGGTTTGGAAATCAGAGCCCAGGAGGAGACATACTAGCCTATAGAGGAAGCCTTGAGCCTTTAGAAATATCGTTGGAGACCTACGGTCTATTCTTTCAACTGAGAATATCAAGCTCATGGATGGGGATTTGATTGTCTCTTGTCTTACACAGTTTTTCTTCCCTCGCCCATGAGATAATATTTAATGATGGATTGTGCTTGAAACTTCCCAGTTTGGGAGGTTATAGGATCTGGTGTTTTTACAGATTATTAGAAAAAATAAAAGAGTATTTCACTGTGAGGCCTAGAGAGAGCAGTGACCCAGCTCTTTCATTCATGATCTTTTGGTGACATCACCAAAGCAGACAGGATGGTGTAGATGAGGGTCCAAAGGAAACTTTGTGCTTTTAGGAACTGCATATCTGTAACAGTACCACTCCTATGTCCTCTGCCCATGCAGACCCCACTAATCAAGCTCAGGATTGTTTTTTTTTTTTTTTTTTTTTCCAAGTGCTCATTACAATAGCCAAATTATGGAAGCAGCCCAAGCATCCATTGATAGATGAATGGGTAAAGAAGATGTGGTATATATATACAATGGAATATTATTCAGCCATAAAAAAAAGAATGAAATCTTGCCATTTGCAACACATAGTTGGAACTGGAGTGTATTGCTAAGCAAAATAAGTCGGTCAGAGAAAGACAAATACCACATGATTTCACTCATATGTGAAATTTAAGAAACAAAACAGATGAACAAAGGGGAAAAACAGAATGAGAGCCAAACCAAGAAAGAGACTTTTAACTATAGAGAACAAACTGATAGTTACCAGAGAGGGAGGCAAGTAGGGGGATGGGTAAAATAGGGGATGGGGATTCAGGAAGGCACTTGTGATGATGAGTACTGAGTAATGTATAGAACTGTTGAATCACTGTATTGTGCGCCTGAAACTAATGTAACACTATATTAACTATACAGGAATTAAAAAAATTTTTTTAAGAGCTCATAACAACCTAAAATTTTTCAACATGGCACTTTTTTTTTTTTTAAAGATTTTATTTATTTATTTGAGAGAAAGAATGAGAGACAGAGAGCACGAGAGGGAAGAGGGCAGAGGGAGAAGCAGACCCCCTGCTGAGCAGGGAGCCCCATGCGGGACTCAATCCTGGGACTCCAGGATCATGACCTGAGCCGAAGGCAGTCGGTCAACCAACTGAGCCACCCAGGTGCCCAGCACTTTTTTTTTTTTTAAGATTATATTTATTCATTTGCCAGAGAGAAAGAGAGAGAGCACAAGCACGGAAAGTGGCAGGCGGAGAGAGAAGCAGGCTCCCCGCTGAGCAAGGAGTCAGATGTGGGGCTCGATCCCAGGACCCTGGGATCATGACCTGAGCCGAAGGCAGACGCTTCACCAACTGAGCCACCCAGGCCTCCCACAACATAGCACTTCCGGAAGGCATCAGTAATCTGGACTTCTACTTGTTACACTTGACGTAGAATAAGACATCCTCCTGGTTTCTACTGTGCAAAGCAGAGAAATATTAAGTCCAGAAAGGAAACCTCCTGCCTGTGTCTGGTGGGTCTTGTACCACTCAGTATATATATCAAGCATTTGAAAGAGGGGCTTTCCATTGGAAATGGCTCAGGCAGACTGTGGTCTAACAGGCAGGAGAATGGACTCTTCAGGATCTTTCACAGTCCTGGGATTTGTTGAGGCATGGGGGGCACTAGGGTGGCAAACCTTTTTTTTTCAAGTGCCCCCTAGGTGGCAGAAATCAGATAAGAAGAAAGGCCCCTGCTCTTACTTGATAAGGATTTATTGAGAACTTGCTATGGGCCAGGAAACAGGAATACAGTGGCGCCCAAGACAAGATTCAGGTGATTGCCTTCACCACATGCATGAAACTGAATGTTTAGTCTGGCAAAAAAATACACGTAGATACATTCCTGTGTACGTGTGTGTGTATCCATGTAAGTATATGCCTATGTTCCTAATCATTAAACATGCTGCCTGGATAAAAATGTCTGAATCCTGGGTTCTTCTTTCAAGTGTGCCTCTCACTAGTTATAAGCCTGGGGAGGACCTCAATTCTGAAATCTCTCACATGGGAATGATATCACCCGTCCTGTCTTTCAGGGGTTCTCCAAGTGCAGAGTAACATGGCTGGGGAGAAAGCCCTTTGAAAAAGTACCAACTTCTGCATATTCAAAGGCATCATCATTAGTGACAGTTCCGAAACGAGCTACACCCACGTTTCCTTTGATGATCAGCAGAAACCTACAGCTTTCGAAAAGGGAGAAATTACAAGATTTGGTAGAGCCATCAAATTGGTCTCCAACTTTCCTGCTCCTCGGATCTCGATAAGAAGTGTGAAACTCTAATATTCAGTAAAAGAGCCCATTACATAAAATGTATAGATATATTTAAAACGTTTTGGGGATGTGGGTATAGGCAGAAGACTGAATGGTGTCCAGATGTGCTGGCAGGATATGCTGGCTAAAAGTGAAGTTAGGAGACTTCTAGAAGTTTCAGTTAGTGGAGCAAAAAGATTTGGGATTTTTTAAGCCAATTTGACATGCATTTCTCCCATTTGTAACCCAAATAGTCCTCTGTAATGATAGCAAGTCTTTCTCAGTTCTGTTGGTGTCCACTACTGGGTTCTAACAATGCTTCTCCTTCCTCGTGGATAACTCTCATAGGACTCTTCTCTTCCCCTGTCCTCCCCAAAGAGAGGCTACTCACCACCTGGCTTCCGCCATTGCCTCATTGCGAAACTTCAAAACCAGAGGGGGCAAGCAGTGGCCAACTCGGCAGGATTCGTGGGTGGCCTTCCTCGAGCTTGACTTTACTGATACCCCTTGGTCTCTGCCCCCATCACCAACCCTTGCCTCTTGAATGTATGTGGATGAGACTGTGTGGTGGGCATCAGAGCATGGCATGCATGCAGTTCTGTGCGCTTTCACTCCATCAGTCCGCCCGCCCCCAGCCAGGATGTAACACACTCCTTTCTTCCTCCCTGCTGCTCCTTTTATTGGTGATTTTTGAAAACTACCAAAATTGTGGTTGAGAAATTAAAATACAACCCACTCACTGCACAGTCCAGATGTGGCACATATTAAGAGTTGGTGTATAGCCTTCTAAATCTTTTGCTATGGACATACACACACATGTTTATGGGCATCATTCCACATCACCAACTCCTTTTCTTAGTCATTTCCTGGTCTTTCTTTCTTTACTTTTCTATTCTTCTGTCCTTATTCTTCCTTCAGTCCTTATGCCTTAGTTCTCCTGAATATACCCGTGAAGACAACACTTTCATCTCACACCGGGTCCACTGCATGCCATCATACGCTGCACAACTCCCAGGGGGTATTGCACGCTCAGATCCCTTGTGACTGCCTTGTCTTGGAGTGCCTCCAAAATAACACGCTGCAGTATTTGTCGGTCTTGCATGAGGCCCTTTACAGATTTTATTGTACAAAACATTTTATTTTCCCTCTATAGCCCTTGGGGATGGTAGACCAAGAAAATAAAACGACTTGTTTTCTCACGAACCAGTGAGCCAAGCCAAATGCCAATCTCTTCCCAGACTACTTCCCAATGGGGAGAAAGGTATCCATGTGGGCGGAGGGCGTTTGGTCTGGAGGGAAGCTAAAAAGACACGACCAGGGTTGGGGGAGCAAAAAGAAGACGTAGGTTAAAAAGCCACAAAGCTCCCAGGAATGTGAAAACATAAAAGTGCAGGTAAGAGAGGTGGATTTATAAAGGATGGGAAGTGGTTTATAAAGGGCAAATGTATTAAGGAAGGACATTTGGGGGCGGTCCAATGCCAGGACTTGTCTTGCTTAGTCCAGGAGGGCATCTGACCCTCAGGCGGAAGTTGTTGGTGAAAGAATGCCATGGGTTGGTGTTTCCATTTTTCGAACTCTCCAAACTCCGTTCCTCCAAGCCAGCCTATAGGTAGTCTTTCCTGATTCACGCCAACGGGAATCTCTGCTCTTTGTGCCAATGTGGAGTGCATTTGGTTCTCAAGGGCACAGGATCAGGTTATATTTTGAAATAAAAATTGTAATTGGATTATGCTCAATTGCAGCCATAATAGGATTGGCTCTTGCTATGGAATATGAATGAGGTCAACCTAAAGGAAGTAATTCATTCCTCTAATGACAACATCTTGGTCTATGAAATGGAGGAAAGATCAAAGCTCATTCAAAAATCAGTGTATTTAATGGAACAGTAGTTAAAGAAGTCTGGAGAATTCATTTTATTTTCATTGTATAATATCTGTTTCGCATAGAGTTGGCTTGTTCTTCGACTGGGCATGGGTTTGATTAGCTTAATTAGAGTTAATGTCTTGGGAGCAGAATGTGGGACTGTGAAAGTTTGGGTTCTCGAAGACTTTGAAAAAAGAGAACTGTTGGCCTCGTTCTACAGAAATTCAGAATCAAAAAAGTCTGATGATTATTATCATCTTAAAATAATTGAAGCACTGCTAAAAATAAAAACCAGAAGGAGAAAAACTGAACCAGAAGAGAAGGAACGGACTTATCCCAGATTTGGATACAATTCTTGCAGCAAATTGAGCTTAAATCTGAAGTCTTAGGTAATTTAAGACGAATGTCCCCAAATTATTTTTTTTTCCCTCTGAGCTGTTAACAAGGGCGGCCTCCCTGGTTTCACAATATTCCCTTCTATTTTCCTCCTGTTATCTGTGGCTCCACTTAAGATTGAGGGGAGCCTTAGAGGGGAAATGCCACTTCAGATTAAAGTCTTGTCAGATCTCATTTATTAGCTGGCACAGGGTCTCATTGTCAGGGGAGCTAGGAGGTCTGAGAAAGCACATGCTCTGGGCCCTGCTCAGAGGCATCAAGAAAGGACCAGCCTGCCCTCCCTTCCCGCCTCCCCATTAAACCCTCTTCTAGCCTTCGGCTGAGTTTGGGGCTCCAGACAGCCCGGGCATCGTCCCATGTTAGGGGAAGCAGAGGTTCCTCAAGATGAGCACCCCATAGAGGATCATAAGTATTTTGTTCTTAAAAAAGAGAAGGGTTGAATGAAGGAATGGGGTGGGGAGCGTTTATAAGTTTTTGTTTTGAGGACCTGGCCTTTAAATTCTTTGCATTAAGTAAAAACATACTTGAATCAATTGGCCACCTGTGGGATATCAATTCAATCATTCAATAACTGTATTAGTTTGTACACCTGCAATGTGGCGGGCCTGGGATCAGGGCTAGAGAAAAGTGGTACGTAAAACCAATCACACTGCTGCCCTTATGGGTTTACATTCAGTACGGTGTGTGTGTGTGTACGTGTGTGTGTACATGTGTGTGTTTGTGTGTAGATCTCTCTCTGTGTTTATACATATGTGTGTCATGTGTGTTTGCATGTGTGCAGGTGTTTGTGTGTGCACATATATGTGTTTGTGTGTGAACATATGTGTGTGTGTGGTGGGGTGACAGAAACGAACAATGAAATAAACAACAAAACAATCTCTAATACTGGTCAGCACCAGAAAAGAAATAAGCAGGGTAATGACATATAGTAGGAGGGATCAGCTCTGTGCTCCAGAGTGCTAGGTGCTGGGTGCTGTTCTTGGTACCTGTGAGAGCCCCTTCTATGGTAATCATGACAGAATTCCAGAATCACGTGATTTTACTAAAGCTGTAGATAACAAAGAATCTACTCATTGACACTATTTGCCTACCAAATTCTTTTCTGAGACCAGATTTAAAATTAGCATTCAGCCCAGTCCAGTGACTGCCAATTATTTTTAATGAAGCTTTTTACCGTTTGACTCAGGCTCCAGGCAAGTCAGGGCCACCTATGGGAAGGCGTGGATGAGGAGAGTCCTCCAGAATTGCAAGGAGCCCTGACATCCCCTTGTCCCTGGAATGGACCTCTTAGGAACGTTCTCTAAAGGAAAAGGGATGATAAAGGATGATAAACTTCGTGGGAGAAAGCTGGAGTTAGGGGTGACTTTAAACACATGGCTGGGGACGCTTCTGAATCTTTTCATGCAATCAAGAAAATGCTTCCAGCTATAAAAGGAGAAATGTAACAGAAAAGCTCAGAGGGAGCCCCATTCGTGCCCAGGGCTCTGCACCCTTTTCTGGGAACAGAAGTTGGGCCATAACCACTACACAGAGGCCTCTCCAGGTACCTGGATGGAGACCCAGGAGAGTGAGGACACATGGATTTTAACTCTTCCCTCTTGAAGATGGGCATTTGTAGAATTTTATTAGGATCCCAAAGTGGTGCATTTATCCCAAAGGATATATTCATGCACATTGTTATTGGTGAGTTTCTTCTTTGCAACATATGTTAGTAGTCTGTATTCATTATCTACTGTTGCATAATAAATGACTCCCGAATTTAGTGGCTTCAGATGATGCACATTTATAATCCCATAATTTTGCAAGAGCTGTAGAGGGTCAAGAATCTGGGTGCAGCTTAGCTAGGCGCCTCTGATTCAGGGTCTCTCACAAGGCTGTAATGGAGGACTCAGCTGGGGCTGCTGTCATCCCAAAAGTGGACTTGGGGAAGCTTCCATGTTAGCAGGCTGTGGGTCACTGGCTCTTGGTTGGACACTGGGACTTGGGTGTCTCCACTGAGCTACTTACAACATGGTGGCTGTTTTCTTCAGGAATAGGGAGATATAGCTCTATCTATAGATACACACACACACACACACACACATAGGGAGAGAGAGAGCAAGAGAGTGGCAGCCAGAGTTGATGGGAAGATAGTCACAGTATCAGTGATCACCAGAAACCAGTTAAGAGCTGATAGGTAACACAGCCTGTTGCTCAAGACTCTGTCCGGTCAGCAGCCCCTCTTTTTAGGGCAAACCCAGAGAAGCCTTCATCCATTTCCACAGTCTAGACAACTGGTTTGAAATATGTTGGGGGTTTCCTCAAAAATTCCTAAAGATAGTGTTTAGAAACGCACAGACTAGGGGCGCCCGGTGCCTCAGTCGTTAAGCATCTGCCTTCGGCTCAGGGGTCCCTTGGGGTCCCGGGATCGAGCCCCACATCAGGCTCCCTGCTCAATGGGGAGTATGCTTCTCCCTCTCCCTCTGCCCCTCCCCTCCTCATTCCTGTGTGTGCTCTCTCTCTCTCTCAAATAAATAAATAAAAATCTTTTTTTAAAAAAACGCACAGACTAAACTCCTGACTGGTGGAGAGCATGGGGAATGGGAGGGTGGTCTTTGTCCAGAGGACAATATCAACCAACAACTGGATGCTGAATGGTAGAAACCTTGAGAAATTTGCAATAATTTGCAGAGAAATGTGTAGTGTCAGATACTTCAAGAAGTATCAAAATCGTTGAATGAGAATAAATTTATAAAGCCAGTCTATATTAATTGGTCCTGTTTGTGAGGATTTAAATTTCTTCTTTTTCTTATATTCCTTGTTTTATAGGAAGTACAATAATGACATTGGTGATGGTGACGATGGTGACGGAGAAGGATCACCTTTCCAGGGTTTTGTGTCTTCTTGGATTAGTTGCATACCTTTATAGAACTAACCTGACAGTGTCCATTTTTTGTTTCCTTGTGAATTTCCCACACCGGACTATGAAAGGCTGTATGGTGCCCTGTTTTTCCAATACCTCCCACTCTCCTGGGTGTTGAACCGCAATTTGCTGAATTGAATGACAGGGGAATGAATTATTAAATATGTAAAAAGAGGAGGTGACTGTATCAGCCTTTATCAGCTTTTTTTAAAGATGTATTTATTTATTTGAGAGAGAGAGAGCACATGCACGCACACACATGCACACATATGTGAGTGCACAAATGGGGGGAGGGGCAGAGGGAGAGAATCTTCAAGTAGACTTTCCGCTGAGCAGGGACCTCAACTCTGGGCTTGATCTCATGACTCGGAACTTGACCTCACGACCCATGAGATCATGACCTGGGCCAAAACCAAGAGTTGGTCGCTTAACCAACTGAGCCACCCAGGCGCCCCTTTTATCACCTTTTGAACGGTGTTCTCTTTTGATAACATTTATGTCCTGCGCATCGCCTCTTTCACCTTTTGAGATCCTGGTGTGCCCCTCCACCAGAATTGTCCTTGTTGGCAGAAAGGAGTCTACATTTCTCCATCAGGATGAAACCTCCGCCAAAAGGTGTTTCAGAGTGTCCGTGTATTTCCTATTAGGAAAGCAAAGCTGCTCTTCTGTCCCCAGTACATAGTTGCAATGATGAATATTCTTTTAAACCCCCACTTCTCCAGGTTCTGATTTGTAGCTCTCTTCCCCTCCCCCCTGATTTGAGAATTACTGCTCTGGTTAATCTCTGAACCCTTTTACAACTCAAAATTCTACGAGCCAGTTCGCTGCCAACATTTGGTCAGGAGATGAGTAGGAGACGAGAGGGATTTAAAAAATATATTGGGCAGCTTTGTTCTCAAGCTGGTATTAGTGCCATTGTGTATCTGGAGAGGTTTTGTGGTCAGATTTTGATTATTTGCTAGTTTTGGCAACTGTCGAGATGTTAGATCTCATATTGTTTCTATCATTTTTTACAGTTTCTTGTTTAACTCTTTGCTGCCAGAATGTTTTAGAGACACATCAAGATCAGACATGATATCAAACAGAAATGGCAATCCTGCCTCCTGTTGACTTTAGGCTCACCTGGCAGGACCTGACTTTAGGTGGTACAATGTTCAACCTCCACGATGTGTTAGTGGACAGTCGTGGGCTGCTGTGACCTCATCAACACAAAAAGGACTTCACCGCATCTAAAGAAGACAGAAAATAGAAAATTAAAATGCCTGCAGGTGGGGCCGATGAACACATAATGGATTTATTTTTTATTTTTTTTTTAAGATTTTATTTATGTATTTGACAGAGAGAGCAGGAGAGCACAAGTGGGGGGAGCAGCAGAGGGAGAGGGAGAAGCAGGCTCCCCGCTAAGCAGGGATCCTGACCGGGGGTGGGGGGAGGGGCTTGATCCCAGGACCCTGGGATCATGACCTGAGCTGAAGGCAGACACTTAACCGACTGAGCCACCCAGGCGCCCCCATATAACGGATTCATAAATGTATTCTCATTCAACACTTTGAATACTTTTCCTTGAAACACTTGACCCTACCCATTTCTCTCCAAATTATTACAAATTTCCCAAGATTTTTTTTTTCACTATTCAGCATCCTGTGGTCTGTTGATCCTGTCCTCTGACCAAAGACAACCCCCTCACACCCACATCACCACCCACTAGGAGTTTAGTTTATACGTTTGTAAACACCATCTTTAGGAACTTTTGAGGAAACCCTCACTTCCATACTTTCCTCTCCCCACAAATATTTCACACCCAGTGGTTGGGATTGTGGAAATGGATGAAGGCTTCCCTGGGTTTGCCCTGAAAAGAGGGGCTGTGTTACCCCTCAGCTCTTAACTGTGGGCCAATACTGACATTTTTATAACCGCTTATTACACTATTGGTTTTTCAGTTTATAGCTTAAAATCATATCGATAAGACTATGACACCCAGGCATGGGAAAATCAATCCCAGGTCCTGGAGTCTTTGCATGACAATGCCCTAAGTCACATGGCCAAAGTGCTGTGGTAGGCACATTACAGAAACCACACAGGTTCTAAGTTGAATTGATTTGTATTTTGTAATGCATCAAAATCTGTGATGACGCACCCAGGAATTTGGGTCGCGGTGCCACATGGCAGCCGTAGCTCTTTGCCTCGGGGATGCTTGGAGGTAAGTGTGGTAGGCGTTTGTCGGCTGCTACACCAGCAGACATTCTCTGTCCCCATTCCCATCGGCCCTTGTGCAAGTCAAGTCAGCCCTGTTTGCTATGTTAGAGAAAAAGCAACATCCCGGAGGCTTAACGTAATAGAAGTATGTTTCCCACACAGGTAAAATCCAATTAGAGGTGGAAGGTGGAGAGACGTTCTGCTCCATGGAGACATTCAGGGACTGAATCTTAGTCCATCTGTGACCCCCTCCTTCTATCTAGGGCTTTACAATGCCCTCTGTTGGACCAGTGAGCGGGAGAAGAGAGTACAAAGGATCACATGGAAAGCTTTTATGGGCCAGGTCTCCAAGTAGCTTACATTCACCGACCATAATTCAATAATATGATCCAAAGAACTGGGAAATGTGGTCTAGCTGTATGTATGTCCAGAAGGAAAAGGACCAGGGATGCCCTTAGACCAGGCACAAAGGGCTCCTCCCCAGAGCCCCGAGCTTTAGAGTTCTGCATATCACAAAGAGACACCCGGGATACCCTTATTAAGGAACACGAGGTTGCCTCTGCCATGCGGGTTGGGTGCTTAGCTCTGCAGAGCATGACTTGCAACCCTAACATCTGCTTTGGTGACGAACCCATCAGGCCCCAGGGAAATGCTTCTCCACCTCTCCAGCCTTGCTCCTTCCAAACAGCTGGGCTTGAATGCTCCTGAGGCCTGTGGGTTGTCCCACCACTGAGGTCCGGGATGGAAGGAAGATGCTTCGGGATGGAAGGAAGATGCTTCGGGAGTGAAATGGACTCCACGTGGGAAGGTATTAGGTAAGAAAAAAAGGCTAATTAGCATATCAACGCCTTTTTCCCAAAGAGGGAGAATGCAGTCGATTTTGCATAACAAAGTGTAATTCCCAGTAAGGACTAGCCCCCGGTTCCCATTTCTCTTTGTGTTCTCATTAGTGACATGAAGGGGCTCACAAGGGTAACTTCACTCATGTTCTTCAGTTTTGTCATTATGAAGATAACATTTGTCAAGGTAGAGATGGGGTTGCCAGATTTAGCAAATGAAAATTCAGGACTTCTTTATTTGAGCTGGAGACTCCTGGGAGGAGCGAACATATTTTATTCAGCAGATTGTTAGCTCGATTTATAACTCTTAAATATTTATATGTATGGATTGTGGGTCTCCATTTATACTCTTGCCCTGGGGGCCTGCGAATTCAGGGCTGAGCTCAACCCCAGTTTTGTTTGGGATCTCTGGGATTTGGATGATACCACACCCTTTCTTGACCCAGGACTGGACCATGTGACTTATGCTTAACCAACCAGCAACTTGCCAACTTCCGAGTCCAAGAGGTCAGCACAGGACCAAGCTGGGCTAATCAGAGTGATTCTTTGGATTTCTTCTGGGACTTCAGAACAAAGTCGCTTTTGATTTTTCTGCTGGATTCGGACAAGGAGCATATGGACCAAGGAGCTACTAGCAATCATCTTAGACCAGCAGAAGAACTACTGAAAAATACTGTCTCTTTGACCAAAGTTTAGACAGGCTCTTCAGAGCCCTCTTTTCAGCTAAATTACCACCCCCCAAACCATCTGGTCTTTGATCTACCCATCTCAGTTTTGGCAAGAATCCTGCTAAATCATCCCTCCCACCCTATGTGATATGTGATCAGACTTGATATCTGACCAAGTTCGTCATCCCCTTTGGCTTACCCTTTGAAGGATCCTGTTAGATCAGTTTTTGGAGAACCTGCCTCCCCTCCTTGGTGTCTCCTCTTGGTAATTTCTATCCACAGCCTCCTCACCCCACTCCTTGGCTATAAATCCCCACTTGTCTTTGCTGTATTTGGAGTTGAGCTCCATCTCTCTCCCATATTGCAATACCCCAATTGCAGTAGTCTTCCTTAGTATTCTAACAAGGGTCAGAATAATTGTTTTTTTTTTTTTTCTTTAACACAACCCTGAAGGTTAAATTGATATCATGGAAGGGAGAGCAGAAAAACAAAACAAAACAAAAAAACTGTTTTGGGACTTAGGGTGCAACTGGGTGGGTCAAATCTCATGTGAAAACCAGTCTCAGATATTGACTCTTCTGTTACAAAGCCAGTAAATACCCTTTATTGATTGAGCAAATTTGAATTATGTATTATCATACTGGCCGTCAAAATATTCTTGACAATGGGAATGATTCGTTAGGGATACATGTGAGGATCCATACACATAGAGCCCAGCAGAATGCAAAGGGGGTTTTAAAAAAAGAGAGAAAATGGGATCCTGAGAATGACTCTCACTAAGGACACTGTTTGCTCACAAAACAACAGCAAATAAGGCGGACCACCTATCCTGAGCAACCTCAGCATCAAGGAGCCATGGGTGATGGAGGGGGAACAGTAATTACTCACTGGTGTCTGTTGAGAGCTGATTTCACATCGGACATTGTTCAGAAAGTATTCCACACCTTATTGTACTTATCTTCTCAGTAACCCTGTGTGGTACGTATTATTATTCCCATTTTAGAGAGAAGACATTGGAGACACAGAGGGGTTAGGCAAATTGCCCAAAGTCACATAGCTAGTCACAATGGAGTTGAACTTTGAACCCAAATCTCAGATGCCAGAGAGTGTGTTTTTAATTATTCTATTCTATTCTATTCTATTCTATTCTATTCTATTCTATTCTATAAGAGGTAAGCCCGAGATGGGTCTTGAAAATAGGACATAGAACATAGAAGAAAAGATGGAGGACATTTCTTTTGAAAACCAGACATCTTGAAAGGCAATTTCCAGGAAATGTATCCATACTATACCATCCCCCCAAAGGGTTGTCTTCTCAACCTCCTTTTGTTTGTAGTAGCTTCACTCTCATGCATATGGGCAGGATTAATGACCTCCGTATATATGTCTCTCTGTCTCATCAGAGCTGAGATGTTCCAGGGGATGGAGTCTTTCCCGACAGCACAGAGGCAAGGGGATGTCAGCTTTTTGCCACTATTCAACAGACTGGGAACGGGCTGTGATGAGTATCTGCTCACCTGCACGGGAAAGGGGCTGACTGGGGGGCTGGGGGCAGCAGGCAGGGGCCCTGAAAGCTAGGCAGTCTCATGGATGTCCCCTGTGGAAGGACAAGAACCAGGGTTGGAGCAAGATGGGTTTAGAGAACTATGAGCTGATGGACAACAATTATCTCACCAGTGAAAACTTGGCAAACAAAAGGGATTCTTGACTTTTCCTAAGTTTATACCCATATTCATGACACCGTGGTGACTTTGTTGACTCTTCCAAGACTGGTGGTATGGAAGTAAATGCAGGGCAGTGAAGGGCAGAGGAATGAAGTTTATAGTTGAACAGGTCTGGGTTCAAGCTCCCTCACTCAGTGTGTAGTATTGGCAATTTGCTTCTCTCTCTCTGGCTCTGGGTTTCTTCTTCCATAAAATAAAATCAATAACATCAATTGTACAAGCTAATTGTGAAGATTATATGAAAATGCAAATATCAAGTGCCTCTCATAATGCTTGGTTCATGTAGTCACCAAATGAAACTTGGTTCCCTATGGCTTGACCTCAGGTTTTCTGTTCAAGGCACAACTCTTTACGTTTTAAATGAGAGACATCCAGTGTAAAAGAACTTTAAAAAACATAATTCATGCAGTTGAAAAAAATCTAGGGTTAGGTGGCTTCAGGTATGGCTGGATCCAGGGGCTTACTTTCTCTCTCTCTTCCTCTCTCTCTCATTCTCAGGCCTATTTTTCTTTGCATCAGCTTTATCCTTTGTTTTGGCTTTAACTGTAGAAGGATATGTACAGCAATAAATGTCCATATTAGAAAAGAAAAATGGTCTCAGATCAATGACTTTGGTTTCTACCCTAAGACACCAGGAAAAGAAAATCAAATTAAATCTAGTTCTTTGGCAAGAACAATAAAATTGATAAATATTTAGCCTAACTAACCAGGAAAAAGAGAGCTAAGACAAATTACCAATATCAAGAATAAGAGGAGTGGCATCACTACTGATTCGACAGATGATAAAACAATAACAAGGAAATATCATGGAGACCTTGATTCCAATATATTTCACAACTTAGCTGAAATGGACAAAGTTCTTGAAACATACAATCAATGTTCAGTCAATGAGAAATAAATAAGTTGAAAGTCCCATATCTGTTTAAAAATTTGAGTTTTAGTTAAAATTCTTCCCACAAATAAAACAACAAGCTAAATAATGGTTTCACTGGTGAATTCTACTAAACATGTAAGGACAAAATAATACTAGCTCTACACAAACTTCTGGACCGTTGAAAAGGTAGAATGCCTGCATCTAGAATTTATAAATAACTCTCAAAACTCTAGAATAGAAAAATAAACAACCTAATAAAAATTGGGGGGTAAAAGATTTGAGCAGATACTTTAGACGATAGATAGATAGATAGATAGATAGATAGATAGATAGATAGATGATAGATAGATAGATAGATAGATAGACACAATGGGTGTGATATTATACCCACTAGAATGGCTAAAACTTTAAAAATTAATGACTCCAAGTGTTGGTAAGAATGTTGAACAAGGCAGAGAGATTACTTAAAAATAAAATCTTAAAAAAAAAGAATGTTGAACAACTGAAACTTTCCTATAACGTTACTGAGTATGTGAAATGGTACAACTACTTTGGAAAACCATTTGTAGTTTTTAAAAAGTGAAATGTACACCCATCATATGATTCAGTCACGTTCTGGATATTGGATCTATCGGTCCATACAAACTCTCATAAATTTGCGTAGTAGCTTTATTTATGATAGGCAAAAAGCTGGAAAAAACTCAAATATTATCAACAGGTGATTGGATGAATCAACTGTTGTGAATCCATACAATGGAATACTGCTCAGTCATTAAAAATAGCAATAGGAAAACAATTGATGTACATGAGAATGTGGATGCATTTTGAAATAACCATGCTGAGTGATAGAAGCCAGACCCAAAAGAGTACATATTCCATTGGTACAAAATTCTAAGAAATGCAAACTTATCTACAGTGGCAGAATGCAGAAATGTGGCTGCTTGGGATCCAGGGGAGTGGCAAGGGCTAGGAGAATGTGATTACAAGGGATCAGAAGAAATCCTTTTTTATTTATTTATTTTTATATTTTTTAAAGATTTTATTTATTTATTTGACACAGAGAGACACAGTGAGAGAGGGAACACAAGCAGGTGGAGTGGGAGAGGGAGAAACAGGCTTTCCGCGGAGCAGGGAGCCAGATGTGGTGCTTGATCCCAGGACCCGGGGGTCATGACCTGAGCCCAAGGCAGATGCTTAACAACTGAGCCATCCAGGTGCTCCAGAAATCCTTTTTTAAAGATTTTATTTATTTATTTTAGAGAGGGTTGGGGAGGAGCAGAGGGAGAGGGGCAAGCAGACTCTGGTGAGCGCAGAGCCCGACGTGGGGCTCAATCCCAATCATGACCTGAGATGAAACCAGAGTTGGATGCCTAACCCACTGAGCCACCCAGGCACCCCTAGAAGAAATATTTCTTTTAAGATTTTATTTATTGATTTATTTATTTTGAGAGAGAGAAAGAGAGAGAGCATGCACAAGCAGGGGGAGGGGCAGAAGGCGAGGGAGAGAGAGAAACTCAAGCAGACTCCATGTGGAGCCCAACACCGGGCTCTATCCCAAAGACCCTTTAGATCATGATCTGAGCAGAAACCAAGAGTCGATGCTTAACCAACTGAGCCATCCAGGCATCCGGATCAAAAGAAATTTTGATGATTATACTGATTCATGGTTTCATGGGTGTAAACTATCATAACTTACCCAGCCGGTCGTGTATTTCAAACACGTGTAATTAATCATATGTCATTTATACCTCAGTATAGCTGAGGGAACAAAGATCATTCTGGTAGTAGCTTAGAACATGGATGGGCAAGACTCAAAAGTACCTACAAAGCAATAACTCAGGAGAAGAGTACAGGATGCAAGAGAGAATGAAAGCTTAGACCTGAATGGAAAGAAGTAGATAGATGTGAGAGACCTTTAGAAGGTAGAATCAACAGAAGAAATTAAAAATGGCCTTAAGAGTTTTCTCCCACGGGAGTGAGTGGATGGTATACCATCTGGGGAGAGGTGGCAAAGAAGCAGGTTGAAGGAATAGGGAGGTGATGATTCACATTTGGATGGGTTGTGTTGAGGAGCCACAAACAAGCAATTTGACACCATACTAAAATCTTTAAGGCCAGGGCCCACATCTCTGTGTTATGTTTGGGTACTGCACCCACGTGAAATAACGTGCCTGCAGTATGGTCTTTAAAAATTCCCAATAAGTGGCTAAGAAGCTAAGAAATGAGATTCTGATTCTCGCTTCCTTATGTATTTAATCCAAGAGTTAGTTTGTTTGGTTTTCTCTGTAGCTGCTCTATTCTGAGTGCCATAGACCCACACCCTATGTTTGCTCCAATTCCCCTGAAATCTACTCCTTACTACCCACAAAGATGACTAGTTCAGAGGATAGACCTGGCAGAAATGTAACCTCTTCCTTGTCCGGAAGTAAGTATAGTGACAACATTTGGTGAAGGAGAGCACACAGAGCTAGAGGAATACCATGTAGGCTCCCCATGCAGGAGATGCACCAGGAGGAGGATCCGCTGTTAGCGAATCTTAGAGAATCTGAGTATTTTAAGATTGGGAGGTATATCATCCAGTCTTACTCCCCACTTGATGCTTGGAGTCCTTTGTGCCACATTTCAACTGGAAGATCTGCCTTGCTCACTGGGAGTGGGGGCACAGACCCCATTCTGTGAGCCAGGGGCTCCTAAATGCTTTTGCCTTTGCTCTTGAAGTCCTGTAGTTCTCAGCCTTGCTTGTGGTAGAGACAATCAGCTCACCTTGCCTTCCGCAGTGCTATGAGATATTACTTTCTAAGTGCATTCTCTAAGAATGAATGCCCTTCCCTCCACAGTACAGAGAGTCTTCAGCCTTTAGAGTTAAGATCCATGGCACATATCAGCCCTAGAAAACAGACATGTACTAAGGTACATACCATGTGATCCGCCATCGCTGATCAGACCAGGGAAAACACGTATTTAATGGGGGAAGCAAGCCATCGGCCGGTCAAATCTCCATGACTCGTATGTGACACTAGCAGAGCCCGTGTCTAGGGAAGGGCAGCTCGGCAGAGATTTGAAACCAACCAACCCAGAATCTCCATCCTTTATACACGCTTCTACCTTTATGCAACTTCTTTCTCACTCACTGTCTTCAGCCTATCACGATTACATTTCCTGAGGCAGCCATGAGGGAGATTCTTTTCCTGCTCAAACATCTCGATTGGACACACTTAAGTGAAATACCTGTCCCGGAATTATACAACCATGGCAGGGACTGGGGTCTTGCAAGAAACTGCAGCACTCCCTAGGGAAGTGACTAGGCACAGTGTCACTGGTGGGTAACACCACGAATGCCCACTGTGGATGAGTGAGTGCTCTGTGAACAAGGTGCAGGTGATTCAGAAATGGACAACACAAGGATCAGTGAAGGACACTGGGCTTAAGCGGAGTAACCGCGGTGGGGATATCTCTAGACGTTGGCAAAAAGAAGATGGCAGGATGGCAAGGATGTGATTGGGAAGGACTAAGGCAGGAAATGAGTTGAAAGGAAAGAGTGGAATTACTCAGCATGAATGGGGTGGGAATGACAGTTGGCGGCAAAGGGCAAGGTACATCCGAGGAAAGCTGAGATCTGGGTATATATATATATATACACACACACACATAGGCATATGGGTGTATGTATAAGAAGGGATCACTATCAGGACAGAAAACTGGAAAGGTATGATTGCAGAAAGCTTTTCATGCTGAGATAAATGGTCTGGATTTTATCCTATAACAGAGGGCTTCATTGAGGGGTTTTGAACGGACTATAATTAACGGAAGACACTTTGTTTTCTTATGTCTGTCAAAGAGTGGTCTGTTGGATTCCAGTCAGAAGAGCCTAAAAAAAGCCCTAAAGGAGGAATCTAAAGTTCTGGGCTTGAATTCCAGCTTTGCCAGTGATGGACGAGCCACTGTGGGCAACCTATCTGAACTCGTGTCATCTTTTGTCCAATGGGATCCTAATATCTCTTCTTCTTACTTTACAAAGTCGTTTTGAGGGTCATGTGAGCGTACATGAAGGCACTTAGCAAAGTATCAAGCGCTATCTAAACCATAATTTGTGCTATCGTGTTAGTTTCCCATCCAGCTGGCCTGCCAAACCCATCACACTGGTGAAATGCAGATGTGTTCTTGTCATGAAAAGGAGTGCCGTTAAAACAACCAGACAGAGGGGAAAGGACATGATTTACCCAAGGCCAGGATGCCCCTTGTTTAAGGAAGTTAGCTCACCATAGACTTCTAGGCTATGGAAAATAGAAGTTTCAATGGTTGGTTTGTTCACTCACCTCCGATGTGTGTGGCTTGGGAACAAAAAGGTAAAAATGACAAGTTGCCTATAATCGAGGAGCTTGGCATCTTCTAGCAGAAGAAGGAGATGGATAGATAAGCATATAAGTGCCCTAAAATGCTATAGGGTCTGTAGAAGGTGGCCTCGGGTACCAGCAAGAAAGTGGTCAGTTCCACTTGGTGCTCAGGGTGTGCTTTAGAGCCGGGGGGAGGGAGGCAGTGCCTACCTGGGCTCCCTTCCCTCCTTCATCCAATCTAGAAATATTGAGCACTTATCTTGTACCCAGCTCTGGGTACCGGAAGTAAAGCAGCAGATTAGATAGGCAGAGCCCCTGTCCTCAGGGACCTTACATTTAGGTAGAAAAACCTATCGTAAATAAAAGAATTTCAGATGGTGACCAGTGCCAAGGAGAGAGGAACATACAATGATGGATTAGAGAGCAAGACTGAGACAAATAGAAAAGCCTTTGAGGGAAGCCATGTTCATGTAAGCAGAAAGAAATACACAGGTGGGATGATTAATAATAATAGGCTTCTGGGACACCCGGGTGGCTCAGTCCGTTAAGCGTCTGCCTTGGTCATGATCCCAGGGTCCTGGGATCGAGCCCCACATCAGGCTCCTTGCTCAGTGGGGAGGCTGCTTCTCCCTCTGCCTCTGTGCTTCCCTGCCACTCATGCTCTCTCTCTCTCTCTCTTAAATAAATAAATAAAATCTTTAAATAATAATAGGCTGCATTTAAGCTACTACATCCCAAATATTATCGTTTCAACATGTAATCAATATGGAATACAGTAATGAGACATCTGAACTTGTTTTTTCACCCTCAGTCTTTGACATCTGGTGTGTCTATTACGCTTAGAGCTTATGCTTATCACGGTACGCCCCTGTCACGTTGCAAGTGCTCAGTAGCCACAGGTAGTCCTTGGCCTCTGGACCCAAGAGCATAGCTCTCCAGGCTTCTCCTTCTTTTTTTGTGTGCGTGTGTTGATTCTATTCTTGAACCCCAGACAAGGGAGTTTTTAAATTTGAATGTAATCTGCAAAATGCTGAAATTGCCTGGTAATAGCGTTGATTTGCAGATTGCAGCATGGTGCTCTCATTCATTCCTGTAAGGGACGTCCCAGCGCTGACCCAGGCATGTTGGGAAGGGCTGAGTCCTTGGTGCTGATAAGCCATCCCTCCCCAACGGGGCAGCGGGGCTGGTCTGGCCAGGGTGGAACCAGCCTTTGGAAGATGCTCTGGGGAGCCAGCTGCAGGGATGGGCTGCCGGCGGTTTCTCGGGGAAGACCTCTCCTGGGCTGAGACACGCAGCAAGAGGAGCTCATTTTTGTCCTGCAGTGGTTCTCACCCTGGCAAAGGGGGAAATGAAAATGAACACTTTGAAATGCTAATTATTTAATCTCTGCCAACTGTGGGGCTGCTTCCAGGGGAGCCTGTGTTCATTTGTAAAATGAAACTATGCTAGAAAATGATCCAGGTTGTGAAAGTGTGGCCCGGAAGGAGGGCTAAGGGGCCTCTCCTGGAATCCATCAACCCTCCAGCAGGTTCCAACATCCTCCCAGCAGTGAAGGTCCACGGTTCCCCCAGATCTTTCTAAGCAGCCCTCATAAAGCCTCTTGAGTTCAGAAACTTTCACCAGCAGAATGCCCTGGAGGTTGAGAACACGGGTTTCAGCGGCAGGAAGACCCAAACTCAATACATTTTCTGCACCTGCTTCCTGAGGGACCTTGGCAGATCATCAACCTTTCCAAGCTGCAGTTTTCATATCTCTAGAATTTTCTCCCTGGATTTGTCCTGCGGATCGAATGATGTCATTCACATGGTGTTTGTGGCCCTGACGGTGTCCAACCCTCTCAGGATTCAGTACATTTTAGCCATTCTTGGTTGTGTGATTATCTCTGATGCACACTGCTTTCTCTCTGCTTTTTTTTTTTTTAAGTTCATATTATTCCCTAAATATAGAAGGAGGCCTTTTCTCTTCCCTTCCCCCACATGAGCCTGTATGAGTCAGCTCAGGCTGCCATAACAAAAGACCACAGAAATTCATTAGCTCACAGCTCTGGAGGCTGGAAGTCCAAGATCAAGGGGCCACAGGTTTGGTTTCTTCTGCGGCCTCTTCCTTCGAACTGCAAATGATCCCGTTCCCACTGTGTCCTCACCTGGCCTTTCCCTGTGCCTCTCCCTTGTGTCTCCACCTCTTCTTAGAAAGACACCAGTCTTACTGAATCAGGGCTCCACTCTTTGACCTCACTTATCCTTAATTACCTCCTTAAAGATCCTGTCTCCAAATACTCCCGCTGGGGGTTGGGGTTTCAACATCTGGATGGGGTGGTGGGGGGGGTGCTAATGGAGAACTCAAGCATCCTACTGTGCATTTTGATTGTCTTTGGACTAGACATCTGAAAATGTGTCCCAAATCTCATCACTTACAATAGTGTTTTTCAACCTTTAGTCATTTCTTTACCATCTTTATGATTTTACCACATCGGCCTTCTTCCTGTACTGTATTTAAGTATCTTTTATTCTACTTTATTTATTTTATCTTATTTTATTTAAATTCAATTCATTAAAGTATCTTTTTTTAAGCTGACTCCATATATTGCTTAAATAAATATGTTTGGAAAGAAAATCTTAGATCACTACCAAGAAATTTCAACTGCCTGTTTAGAAATAAGAAGTCGTCATGAAATAAGTCGATGAATAAATTCAAAGGGATGTTATTGAATGCTTTCTGGATCCTGCTTGATTTGACAAACACACAGCGCTTACCATATGCCAGACACTGCCAGCACTTAATGAGCATAATCTGCTGTATTCTTCACGACCTAGGAGTGAATAGGTAACTTTATCTTTCTTATTTTGAAGAGGAAGAAATATAGGCCCAGAGAGGTTAAATAAGTTGCCAAAGGTCACTCCGCTAGGAATGTTGGCAGTAGGATCCTACAGCCTTTAATGATTAAACTGTATTTGCTGAAAGGCTACGTTTCACAGATTTAATGGTGAAAACTGCTGTAGGGTAGGCTCCCCCGCCCCGCCGCCCCCTCCCCGGTTCTCAAGATGAAAGTCTCAAAGTCATAGCAAATAAACCGAAAATGACTTCTGATTCCAAAAGCCAGTCTCAGACTTTGGCTAACAGCTAGGTGCCCAGGCGTCAAGAACACGTTTCTACCCAGGCCTTTCTGAGTGGGAAGCCCCACAGATTGACCGCTCGGCAGCAGTTTGCTTGTGAGGAAAGCATCTACCACGCCCCTTCACCAGGCCTCGGCGCTCTTCCTGGTGGGCTTCCCCGAGGACCCTTCACCCCTCAGGTGTCTCTTCCCATCAGGCAGTGGGAGGCAGGAGATGGGGAAAGAGGAGCGATCAGAGGTGCGGGTGGGGAGGCTCATTCCCAGCATTGTCCTGGCCGGCCACACAGCCGAATCTGCGGGTTTCCCAGAGAGCAGGCAAAGATCATGATGGAAGGGTGCTTCCGTGTCCACCTGGTAAATAAAGCCCGGTGACCTCATTATCAGGATCATCCCGGGTGCTCCCCTAACCACACAAGGCTCCTGGCAGAACTTGGCTTCGAGAACGAGTTTAGCACCAGGCAGCTCATAGTGTTGATTTGCAGATTCATATAGATATAGGTACAGATGGATAGATACAGTATTGATTTTTTTTCTTTTCTATATAGCGTTGTCTTAGATATGTAGTTGTAATTTCTCCTTCCCAGAGTGTGGAGATTTTATACACGTATGTATATCTACATACCCACACATACGTAAATAATCCCTTCATTTTGGCGCTGAAAAACATTTCGGCATTCATTTTTGCCAGAGTGTTTGAGATGATATAACATAGTATAATAATACCAGTAAGATCTATTTTTGTTCCTCTTCTCCGAAGGAGCTCGCACTCCATTCCTGGAGAAACAGGAACACGGGGACTCTACTTCCTTCCTTCTTGTAGCTCAGCTAAGCACCCACGCCCCGCTAGGGGAGAGGCAGAATGGACTGGAAGGTGAAGAAGTGGAAGGCAGGCTCAGCCAGGCCACAGGCCAGCCCCGCACTTGCCGCAGAATGCGCGCTGAGAAGAGGCGGCGAGGGGGCCTCCTACGGCGATGCCCCCCGCCCGGCCCCTGTCCCTCTGTCAGGCCCCCAAGCTAGCAAGAGATCTCGGGTGTTTGACCCCTGAGCAAAGATGACTCTTTCAAACCCTGTGTTCCACTTTGCCACCTCGTCCCCGAAGGCTGCCTTGGAGGTCTGCCTGGCATTCAGATGGCCATTTGCACCCTCCCAGGCCCAGCCAGCCGCCTGTTGCTGTCAGCGGGGGACAGGGCCTGGCAGTTTCAGGCCTTAAAAATAGTTTTGTGCAAATCCGCTCCTCCCAGCCCCCTCCCCCTTTCCTTTCGAGCCCCCGTGGCCCACAGGATTTCCAGGGACCGGAGAAAAGAAGCTCGTTTGATTTAAGCACACAGAGGGGTTGGGAGCTGGGGGGGCGGGGGTGTGTGTGTGTTTATATTTTCTCTGCATCCATTAGGACGGGTGGCTGAAGGGTAGGGGGAAAGGGGGAGCGGAGGAGGGAGAAACTTCATTTATATGTTAATAGTTTGCCAGCACCCGGGCTAAACTGACAGAACTATTTCATGGGAAACTGACAAATTTTGTCAGCCAGGCTGTGCCTCCACATCTCAATGGGGCAATAATCTTGATTAGCAAAACAATTGGGGGCCTCCGGGTTCCTGCTCAGGTTACACTTAGCCAGCATGAGGAAGGCTGGAGCCTTCAAGCTTGAACACATTTTCAAAAGCCACCGAGTTTAGGCAAATGAAGGGAACCGTTGGGGTGGGGGGAGGGAGGCGAGGGACAAAAGGGGTTAATATGATTGACCGAATCTTCCTAGCCTTAGAACAATCATTTACTTAGCAAGTAATTCCGCCAGAAACCGGCGCTGCCGACAGGAAATTGGAGTGCAGTATCTGTTTGCCCCAGATGTGTGGGAATTTTAGCTGCCTCCTCCTAACACTTGCCAACCCTGGAAAAAAAAAAAAAAGTGCAACCCCCTTGGGGCCCTAATTACCACGTGCAGAATAAGTAGCTACCTAAAAATACACACACACTCAACACCCACGAGCGGAGTCACTGCAAGGCACTGCTGTTACCTCATCTGGACTCCCGTTGGCTTCCATCTTTATTATTAGTTCACTGCATCGTTAATTAAAGCTGCAAAATGATGTCCTGCTCCCCCCCCGCCCCCAGCCTTCCAGGGCCGCCTCAGGAAAGCTCCAGTCCCCAGTCCCTGGCTTCATTTTCAGCCTGACCAACTGGTCCTGTTTCTGTTTGTAAACATACTTGGGAAGGGCCGGGGTTCCCTCTTCTGCTTTCATGCCAGGAGAACCCACGCGAGGAGGATGTCGCCCACTCGGGGCCGAGGGAAGAAGGGAGCGACGCGGAGAGATACCGCACCTCCCTGGCGGGGAGCCTTCCCAAGCTGTCAGACCATGCCTCCTCCCTTCCATCGCTCAGGCCTCGTGGAAAAACAATTGTTCAATGCAATTGGGTCATTTATCCTAAGCTTTTCTTTTGGAAATCACTATAGACTCACAAGAAGTTGCAAAAATGGTACCTCGAGGTCCTGCGGGCCCATTACCCAGGTTCTCCTAATGGTGGCATCTATAGTGAGTTATCAAAGCCAGGAAGTTCACGGTCACAATATGATTATGCCATAGATCATACTTGGATTTCACCATCTTTTTTTTTTTTTTTTTTTTTGCGTGCACTCACTTTTTTGCTTGTCTCTGTGCATCATCTTTGACTCCTTTATTTTTTAATATAACAAAGAAACCAATCCTCGGATTTCAGATCCAGAAAGGCCGTGACAATGCCTTCACCCAATATCCTCTCCAATTTCGCCCCACCCTCCCAGGGATCAGTGATCATCTCTACACTCCCTCCAATCCTTGAATTCCCTCTGAAAACAAATCACCTTTAGGAGATCATCAAGCCACACCGCTTGCACACTTCCCATGACAGGAGGCTCATTATCTACGGAGGCAACTTGATCATTCTTGTTTGAAAGGTCACACCAACAGACAAAACTTTTCTGCCTCTCATGACTCGTTGATGGCTCAAGTTCTACCCCCCATTTCTAGATTACATCAGTCGAACCCAATGGTGGTCAACCTCAGTTGCATCTTCAAGTCATCTGTAGAGTTTCTAGATACCCCAGGGCAGGCTGATCCCCAGACTAATTACATCAGAATCTTCGGAGGTAGGACCCAGGGATCAGTATGGTTTTTAAAGCTTCCCAGCTGATTCCCATATGCCAGTCTTACACCCCACATAGGTAGGATTGCCAAATAAAATACAGGGCACCCAGTTAAATTTGAATTTCCGATGGAAAAAAAATGAATGATTTTTTAGTATAAGTATTTCCCAAATATTGTGATACTTATACAGAAAAAAAATATTTGTTGTTTATCTGAAATTCAAATTCAACTGAATGTCCCATATGTTTTTTTGCTAATTCTGGCAATCCTACACACAGACCTTTTCCTTTCGAGGCTAAACATCCTCACTTTGGCATTTGATATGTTTCCAAAATCCTTTAGAAGTCTGTCACTCTCTGCAGTAATGCACTGGGGTATCAAATTCCTTTTTGAGAGTGGTTCCGGTGACTTGTCCCTTAATTCTGGACTCCTGTCCTAGCCCTTTGTACTTGGAGACTGGTCTTAGACTTTTCTGTTCAATGTACTCCTCTGTGCTTTTCTTTCTTTGGTCCCAGCTCCAGGTCTTTCTGAGTTCCAAATGTTGGGGAGTAAGGGTAGCTTGGACAGCCTCAGATGGGGGTTAAGCACGTCCAACTCTTTGTTTTTTGGATAACTCTGTACTCTAATTTCTACCTGATCCACATCAGGGCACGTGTCCTAGCTCATGGCTACTCCAAGTGTGGTTCTTGGGTAAGAAGCATTAGCATCACCTGGGAGCTTAGTGTGACAGAGGAAATTTTTTTTTCTCTCCCCTCTTAGGTTTAGTGAATGAGGACCTGCAAATTAACCTGACAACACAGATTCAGGAAAGAAAAGCATGTAAGTCTCCTTAACATGTACGTGTGTACATATGGGAGAACCCAGTGATGAGTAACTCAAAGGCATATTTAGAACCTGGGGTCTTCATACCTAACTTTATACTAGTAAGGGGAAGGCTGGTGGGGGGGGGGAGGGTTCATAGGGAAAAGCAAATACATTTTGGAAAGATAAATGGGCCCTTAAGGGAATAGATGGGAGAACTGATAGTTTTCCACAGTATCTGCTTGGGTGTGGTGCTGATTTTTTTCTCAGAGATTAGAATTGCCCCAGGGGAGAAGTTTTATAACAATGGGTTCTTTGGAGAGGCTCTGCTTTTAGGCAGATAAGGAATTTCAGGAACTCAAATGCCTCCAGCTCAGAATAATTTTTATGCCAAAGTGGCATAATTTGGGGTGGCATATCATGATCCTCTTCCTTAGGAAACCCAGGCCCCACCCCAGTTCCCGTGAATCATACCTGTGTTTTACCTAGATCTTCAGGTAATTTTCAGGCATTAACTTTTAAGAAGCACTGACCTAACACATAATAAATCCAATTGTTTAAAGAGTCTCGATCTGTCTTAAATATATGGGTGTGAGGTATACAGACCCTGTGGGCATACGTAGGCTTCTTAAAGAGGTGAACATTCTCAATGCCACTCATCCAGGGAGATCCCAGGACAGAAAAGAGGAATCCCCAACAAAAGAGGAGGATAGGCAGGAGTGGGAGCACCAGTCTACCCCTGCCTTTGTCTGGTAGGTGTGGACTGCTTTGGAAAGCTCTGACAAAGTACTTGATGGGGCTTCTAGGGGACGGTCCCTGGCACCTGGAAGCAGGTCAGAGGAGCTGCCTGAAGAGAGAAATTGCCAAACTGGACAGGCTATGCACCCTTATATTTATGGTTCTTTCTGTGTTTATTCTTTGTCTTGATGCCATGATGGATTAAGAGAAGGGTCTGTGCTCACAGTTGGAGGACGGCAATGGTAGGCACATTGCTGGTGCCCCCTGCCCAGGGGTAGCAGCCTCTCTCACCTCACTCCATGCCAGTGTGGATGTGACGTAGCACTCAGGGGCAGTCCCACGAGAGAGGAGATTCTCAGGGCTAATTTCACCGCGGCCGTGTCAGCCTGCATCCCCATGGGGAGATTCTTCCTTCGCTACTACCTAGAAAAACCCAAGCTGTGTTTTGTTAGGGAAGGTGGCAATTTCCATGAGTCTCTTGAACACTTTCAAAATTAACTCCTAGGAAAGAGAGACTTGGGGTCACCTTTTGTATTTCCCCAGAAGCCGAATTCAGTTCTTAGAAATAGGAAGGTCCCCAAAGTATATTTGCATGTCATTTGCATTTATGCTCCCTACTTCCTCCGGCTTTAAGGTAAGGAACTAGCACATCATCTTTTCCAAAATACATGACTCATCTTTTTTAATTAGCAAAGGCCAACTGTTGAGTATTCAAGGCCAAGTGCTATAAACTGCAAATTGTCATATACCAGATTAATGTATTAATTCAACCGAAGGTGTTGTTTTGTTTTGCTTTGCTTTTTACTTTATCAGAGTCTACCATGTTAGAAAAAGTCTTAGAAGTGATCGAACTCAGGGATAAAAGCTTCATCTTTTGCTCCAACCTGGTAGATCGGGGATTGTGTTACAAGAGATCTGAGGCTGTGTCTCCGCAGAAAAGAGCGAAACTCTGTGATTGATTAGTGATGTCTGCCTGGGCCACGAGTGCAGAAGCATTGAGCACAGTATACCAGGTGTTGGCCAGTGCAGAGGAGGACCCAGCCCTCATTTCACAGATGAGGAACTTAGAGACTGTGAATGATTTAAGATCAGACAGAAAGGCATTGGCACAGCTAGGATGCTGAGATCTTGACTTCAACCCAAGTTCTATTGCTGTTCCACAACTGAATTCCTCTAGGATCTAGCTACATCAATTGAATTTACAGATTAATTGCTAAAACCCTGACTCTCTTGGTACCTTAGCATCACAACCTTCTTTTACCCATCCAAAAATAGACAGGGAGTAACTTACAACTATCAATCCACCAAGCACACATCATAAGTGTTCCAAACTTTTTGAATGAATTAGGAAAATGATATGGGTACACATATTGGTATCATACACACAAAAAAAGGATGTTACAGATTACAGGTTAAATTTCCATTAACACAGTTATAAGGATGTTAAGTATTTTGAAGTTATAAATTAATAATGATTTCTAATTATTTTGTTTAATATGCAAAAGGACACTCTGCGTCCTGAACAACTGACTTGAAACTGCATGCCAGATGAAGAAGTAGAAATAAAACAGGACAAATCTATCTTCGTTTCTAGGAAAACAGCTCAAAGAGCAGGCCCTGAGAGAGGTGGGTGAACAATCTGCTTGTTTAAAAAATTAAATTTTTTTAATTAATAAAATAACACCCCCATGAACATGCTATTTGCATGTGGCACAGAGCTAGGATTGTGCAGATATGTGATGTCTCAATTACTTAGTCATTTTTTTGTTATTATTACTTTTTTTTTAGAGGGGGGTGGGGGAGGAGCAATGGAGAGGGAGAGAATCTTAAGTAGGTTCCACGCCCAGCATGTGAACCTGATGCAGGGCTCTACTCACGACCCTGAGATCATGACCTGAGCCAAAATCAAGAGTCAATGCTAAACCGACTGAGCAACCCAGGTGCCCCATTAATTATTACTTTTTTAAGTAACCTCTACCCCCAGGGAGAGGCTCAAACTCATGACCCCAAGATCAAGAGTTGATTGCTTTACTGACTGAACCAGCCAGGTGCCCCTATTTTCTGTTAATTATTTAATTATTTATGATTATTATTTTGATTTACTTACTAGTCCTCTGAGAGTAGAACTTCTTCTCACAAGGCTGGTTTACCCAAGGTTGATGGCAATTCCAGGTGCTTTTGCGCCAGGTGGAAACTATGGCAGAAACCAGAATTATCCTTCCAGTGTCCTTTTACCATATGAAAAGTTTCATCTTGGCACAGGTTTGCACAGCCAAAAAGCAACATTTCCCAGCTCCCCGTAAAGGTAGGTGTGGCCATGCAAGTAGGTTCTGGTCAATGGGAAATGAGAGGAAATGATGTATGTGACTTCTAGGTAGTGACCTTCAAAGGAAAAAGTGTTCTCTCTCCTTTCCCCTTCCACCCTTTCCCTGGCTGAATTATAGACGTGGTGGCAGAAGCTCTAATGCAGCTATATGACCGTCATCGAGAAGGAAACTACATGTGGGGGTCGGCAGGACAATAGAGAGACAAGTTGTCTGTTCCCCCAGCGCCACTGAGGTGCCATATTAGTTCTGGACTGTCCAGAGACATAAACTTCTGTTTTGTTAAAGTCACTGCATTCGGGGAGCTTTTATGGGCCTAACACGTACCAGTTACTATAGCCTGACAACATCCCGGGCTTCATCTTGGTCTCTACACACACCCCACTCGCACACTTCCAGTAATTGGGAAGCCATATTGGATCATGATCCACTTACTTCTAGGCTCCTCTGCCATACGAGCTACAGGTTGAAAATTTCCACTAGCACAGAGAATTGAGAGGCAGCCTTTCCATTGTCATTAATCAGATCGCTTTTTCCCCCTGGTTGAAACCTGCTAGTGATTTCTCATTGCACTTAGACTAAAGTCCAAATTCCTTACACGGTCTTCAAGGTCCCACGGTTTTGGCCCTGTGTACCTTTCCACCATCACCTCCCACCATCTCCTTCCTACCCACTGTCTCTGCTTCAATGCTTCAGCCTTTTTCATTTCACAAATGGGACTTGGCAGTTTCTTCTATGTGGTCTTCTGTCCTCTAGATCTTTCCGTGGCTAGTTCTTTCTTCTCATCAATGGCTGAATTCAAATGTCCACTTTGCAGATAGCAAACCTATCTGAAGACCTATCTAAAATTTATCTGAATCCTCCCTTTACTTATCTTCCCATGATTTTGTTTCATTTTTACCATAGAGTTACCATCCAGAATTACCTTACTGATTCATTTGATTATTGTCTCTGTCTTCCATGAGAATGTTAGCTCCATGACAGTGTGGGCCTAGTGTCAATGAAAGTTCCTGGCATATAGTAGGTACTCAATAAATATTCACTGGCTGATTACAGAATGAGTCCTCATGAGGTCCATACAATTGTTGTCTAAATTGGACAGAGGATGAAATGGAGAGGCAGGTGCACAGAGCTCCCGAGAGCTGACTCACTGTTTTCTGACATGAGAGTACTTACCCATTGTGCTGCCCTGCTTCGTAGACACTCAACTTTTGTCCTCTAGGAACTAATCTTCCAGATTCCCTCAAGTTGTATGTCTATAGCTTATCTCTATTGCAGTCTCCATAAATGTCCATTAATTTACAATATGAATCCACTAAAGGGGTAGCTAGACATCATAATATATTTACGCATGCAAATATAAAGTCAGGAAGCTGTGGCCAGCAATTTTAGTCTTTTGGCTTTTTTGCGTCTGAGTGTGGGAAAAAAATATGTTTTTGAACTCTGCTTAGACTTGATCACTGTTGATGAATGACAAAGCAGTTCTGATCTTATCTGGTGAATTTTTCCACGAAATACAAAGGGTGAAAGAAGCCAGAATAAAGGTTTGAAATAAATATATTGACAGAATTCAGAGAAAAGATCATATATTTGGTCATGTTCCTGGCATCATCAGTAGGGATTGGGGGCGGGGGGAGTTGCCCAGCCAGAGTTGTGTTTGGTTATAGATTAATAATCCAAGGTACAAATGGTTCGGGACAAATCAGAGAAAACATAAACTACAATATTCAACAAACTGGAGTTCAAAGGTTTCTGGAATTTGCTAAGTGTTCCATTGCTCATACATTTTTTAAAAGTGATGACACAATATGAAGTTTTTGAACTTTGTCACACAAATAGCAAGGAGAGTTTTGCTTGAATCGCGTTAAAAAATCGTACAACTATTATAAAAAAATGGGAGAGGGGAACCAAATGGAAAAGTTAGAAAATACCAACTGTCCAGTTGCTAATAGAAGAATAATCTAATAATTCTCCTGTAGAAAACGCACCCGTAGTGGATGTTCCGTGTCACAGGGTGATTAAGAGCATGACTGGGCTCACTCTGTGGGAATCCCCATTTGGCTCTGACACTTACTGGCTCTGTGATGTGGGGCAAGGGACTGAGCTCAGTTTATAGAAACATCGCTTAAGCTCCATATGCTATACCAGGCACAGTTAACTTCTTCCCAGATCCACTCTTATTTCTTCAGGACATCCTCTGCATTGTAGGCATTGTAGAGTGTTATCTTTTTAATACAGATAAGGTCATGACACACCCCTTCTTGAAAACCCTAAATAGACATTTAGGGTTTACATGAAGATAAAGAGCAAAATTCTTAACGAGGCCCACAGACTAAGTGTGTTCTTGTTCTGCCTGCCTCCCTGTCTAATCACTTGACTCTCTCCTGTGGTCTTTGCTCCAGCCGTGCTAGACATCCCCTGTTGCTTCAACATGCCATATTTGCCCCATCATTGCATCTGCTCTTCCATCTACTTAGAATTCTCTTTCCTCTTCCTCTTCCCTAACTCATTTTTTTGAGATCGGTTTAATTGGCAGTCTTCAGGAATGACCTTCTAGATGGTTCTGTACTGCTCCTTTTTTTCTTTTAAGATTTATTTATTTATGTATTCGGTGCGGGGGGAGAGAGTGTGCGTGAGCACAGGGCAGAGGGGCAGGGGGAGAGGGAGAGAAGATCTTAAGCAGACTGCACTGAGTGTGTAGCCCGATGTCGGGCCCGATCTCACAACCCTGAGACCAGGGCCTGAGCTGAAACCAAGGGTTGGATGCTTAACCGACTGAGCCACCCAGGCATCCCTGTACTGTTCCTTTATTGCGAGTTCCTGGGTGGACTCTGACAGTGAAGTGTTTAATTGGTGGTTATTGTTTGCTCTCGGGCTAGACTGGGGCCCCCTGAACACAGAGGTGGCATCTGACTTGTTCACTGCACCTCCAGCACTTAGCACAGGGCCTTGCACACGCCCAACACTCAGTAACCACTCAGAGTGAATAGAATGAAGGCATCAGGGTCTCAGCTAGTCCAGGTCCTCCTCTGTGAACACTGGTAACACTGCCTCCCTTTACAGGTTCACTATGCAGATTAAAAGAGAGGAAAACCATGTTGAGTGCTTTGTCAGCCATAAAGGACCATCCGTAAGTAAGGTGTGATTAAAATTTTTAGATATCCTTCCATCTCATTTCAATTGTAAGTGACCAGAAACTTAACTCAAATTGGCTTACAATAAACTAAACTAAACTAGAATAATAAATAATAATAAAAGGAATTTTTTGGTGTATATAACTGAATAGAGCTGGCAAAAAAGATGCTGAAATGGATCATCAGATTCTCCGTCTCTCTCTCTCTCTCTCCCCCTTCTGTTTTTCCTCCTTCTGTTTTTCTGTGTTCTGTCCTCAGCTAGGCCCTCCCACTGTGATGGTCAGCAGAAAAAGATACAGATTCTATTACATTGTGCCCAGTCTAGCTTTCTTTCCAGGGGAGAAACGGCATGTTTTTCCTATGGTTCCAGGAAAGATCCATGGAAAATTCTCTTTATTTTATCTTAATAATACAACCTCAGTTGTGCACTGAATGGGTCTCCCCAGAATTCGTATGTTGAAACCCTACCCCTCATTGTGATGGTATAAGAGGTGGAGCCTTGGGGAGGAAATTAGGATCAGGTGACATCATGAAGGTGGCACCCTCATGAATGGGATTAGCGCCCTTATAAGAGTCATGGGAGAGCCTGCTTCCCCGCTCTGCTCTCAGCTGCGTGAGGATACGAGAAGTTGGCGGGTTACAACCCCAGAAGAGAATTCTCATGGGAACTCAACCATACTGGCACACTGATCTTGGACTTCCAGACTCCGGAACTGTATCTGTTGTCTATAAGCCACCCAGTCTATGGTATTCTGTTGGGGGACCCTGAGTGGACTAAGTCATTCTCCGAGCCAGTCTCTCTGGAGAGAAGGCTATGCACTCACTGATTGACCGGCCATGTCTAGGTCTCATGACACCTTTGGAGCTTGGAAATGGGATTATTCCCACTGAACTCCACGAACTGGGAAGAGGGTAGTATGATTATACAAAATAAAGGTGGGGAGTTACCAGCAAAAGCCCAAATAAACACAGATTGGAAGGAGCCGAGAGCATCCTCCATGATGGGCAGTCAATGCCAGCCATATTCCATAACCATCTTTGTGTTCAAATGACATCAGGTGGGGAGGTCTTGCTCATAGGAAAAAGGAAGGAGGGGAGGCATTTAGGAGAAAGTTTGTGGGGTAGTTTACTCTTCTATATCTAAAAGCAGGTAAGATCACTTGTAATCTTCTCAAACATCTGAACCCTCACAAAAGATAAAGTAAACCCCATAGAAGAGAAGTGCCCAGAGGTCCAAGCTTGGAATTCCCAGGAAAAAAGCATATGTCAGCATTCATAAACACTTGAAGTGGGGACTGTCACTCGCTAGCGGCGTGATACTGGGCAGGTGTGGCAGATATAGTGGACCAATGGAGCCACTCCCTGTTCCACCCCCTGCCCCGAGGGACTTTCAAATGATGGTCCTTGGCATCCTTGGGGGAGGAGGAAGTTCTGACAAATGAGATGTAAGGAAAAGTCTGTGGGTGGGGCTTTGGGAGCATCTGAGGGTGCAGCAGCCATCTTGTGATCCTGAAGATGAAAAACACCCGCAAAGCCCTTATCTTAAAATCGAAGGATTTTTGTTTGTTTGTCGCTTTAAGTATTTCCAATCTGGCTTAATTAGCTTTCAAGCTAAAACAGGTAGATAATGGCCACCAGTGTGACATATAATAAAACTGATTCACAAACCACCTTCAGGCTCCTCTCCATTTTCTCAAATTGGTAAGAGCTTTTTTTTTTTTTTTTAAGAGTATAGAGTAATCATCTAAAAATATATATATATAACTTTGCCCCAACTCAGGTTTCTGTCTAATTCTGTAATGCATTTAAAAACATATCTTTACTGCTATTTGGGTCCTCTATCTTCTAAAAATGTTTTATGGTAATTTGAGGAAACTTTTCTGTGGAATTTTGCTAATTTTCTTTGACGTGTCTGATAGGGCCTCACACGTCTATGAGGCAGATGGAGGTTATGGAGAAGGACAAAACATTGGTCTTCTGGGTTTAGTTTACGAAATAGTAAGAGATAACTTCACCGAGAGGCCATTTTGAAGTGGAGGTATTTCCTACCTTGAATTAGCTATTCAGATATTAGTTTCTGGAATAGAATCATAGAACACTGATAGGACACACATCATTCTAGGAAAAAAAAAATATACTGATGGTAAGGAACAATATGAAGACGATCTAGTCCAATGCCCTCACTTTATAGCAATGGCCCTGAAGCCCAGAACGGGAAATGGCCGGCCCAAGGTCACACAGCTATTTAGTGACAGAGCCAGGAGTAACCCCTTTGGGTCTCTGAGATTTGTTGTTATTTAATCCCATCTGAATGGCTGTGATCAAAGGACATAGTTTCTCTCACACATAAAGAAATAACTTGCCTTAAAAAAAAAGTTGGTTAGGTGATTAGTGAACTATGTCTACCACGAAGTGGGTATCCTTAGTCAACCGCTAAAGTCTGTTCATGAGCATGCTTTTATTTCTGCGTGACAAGTTCTCATTTGAATGCACAAGTGAACACACATACCCTGTGGAAAGATCATTAACTGAGCTGTGGTGGGGCCCATAGGTAGTAAACCACACGTCTGTGTGTATACTGCTGGAAATTATGCCAGTGATTATGAATGTGTTCACTGCTCAGCTTAGGGTGATGGGTTCCAAATATGCAAGTTCCCCCTCTTAGTGGTCCCCACCACGGCCATTCAAAAACAAACCTGTGGCCCCATCAGTGTCTGTCGATCTGTCTCTCTAATCTCTCATCTGTTTTCCACTGATAAATGTGTTTGTGTGTGAGCGTATGTATCGCAAAAGATATAGATGTGTCTCCTTATTGGCGGTTTTTATTTATCAGGAACCTTACAAAAGCAGACAGGCACAGAATTTTATTTTTCCCTCGTTATGACCTTCTGCGTCAGATTTGGGTTTTGTAGGGTCTGGCAAAGCAGATTGCAAGCTACTGCTCATTCTGACATTGAAATACGAGTGAAACTAAATTAAAATGATCGTGAACAACTTTAAAGAGCACAAGAAACCGTTTAAAAGAGTCTGGTGGACAACGTGGAAAAAGGAATAAGAAATGATCTTGTCTGAGTTCTTGGGCCTCAGAGTGTGTTGACTTTTGATTTGTTCCCATCTCGTGTGAATTCCCCTCCACCTGATCTTCCTGGAGTAGCACAGAGAGCCTTTGCCCGCGTGGGTCCCACCAACCCGACACCCTTCGGATTCATGGTGCCCAGAAGGCAGTGCTGCTGCTGTAGAGAAATTGGGTCTAAACCACATAATTTTAGGACCTACTGTAAAATCAAAGCCCAGGCTTAGAGTTTCTCTCCGAGCGCCAGAAGTTAAGAAGTGAATTTGTTTGTTAAAAACAACACTATCAACAAACAACCCAAAGCCAATGTCTTCCCTTGACCTAATTTTACCAATATCCAACTCTTAACCTCCTGAATGTACAAAGAGGTTTTTTATTTTAAATCCGAGGAACAAATGACCTCTTCAAATTCATAATGAGGTATGCATTGAACGGAACACGGCCCAAGGTGAGTCATTCATTAATCATAAACAAAACAGCCCCTGATCAAGGACACATCAGAACACACTGTAAAACGAGGCTAGGTTGCCCAATGCCTTTATTTAATATTAACTACATTATGTTTTTCATGTGAGTTCTGAGAAGGTGATTTTCTCACTTTCTTTGTAGCCAGCTCAGTGTGAATGGATAATTACTTCCCTTAATGCTGTTTCCCCTGAAGGTTAACCCTGTTCAACAAGACGGGACCCAAACTCTCCTCTCTAAAGGGGGCTGAGGGTGGGTGCGTTTGTCACCCAAGACTCTCAGCCAGAATCCTGCAAACATAGAAACATCTGCCAACAGGAATATTTCAAATGACATGAATAATATTTGCGATTAATAACAGCTAACCAGAGAAGCACAATCCAAGAAATACATTATTAGCTTCTTCCAGATATCTGATATGCTAATTATCTTCAAAAATTTCATTGCTGATGACTGTTTTGGCAGAAATTTGAGCAGGGGAAGAGGAAATTTAAACTTTTATATAAGTTGGAAACAAAGCATCGGGGCGATTGGACCCGAGAAGACCTGGGTTGGGATTTGGTATTTAATTCTGACTGATGAGAAGGAAATTAAATAATGAGAATAGAAATTAGTGTGAGGATTGAAATTTGAGTCCAGGGGAACTTGGCGGTCCTCCTCAGGAGCTCCTCCTTACCTTCTGTGTCAAAAGGCTCCTACTGCGGAAGTGGGTGGGAAACACGATGCGGTTTGGCTAGATTCACTGGGGGGCCTTGGATGTGTGTGTGTGTGTGTGTGCGTGTGTGTGTCCCTACTTTCCTCACACCTAAGGGATGTGCTCCTGGATCTCAGTTTTCCCAGGGAGACCTTGTGCTGCCAGCTCTTTTCCAATCAGCTCTGGCCTCACCCACGTCCCAGCCAGATTCAACATGAAGGTGTCACATGGGCAAAACCCACTTAGGCTTGTCACTGAAGCATCACAGAACCCACAGGTGTACGGGACCCAGAAGGTCACACAGCTCTTCAGCGGAGGAGCCTGGAGTAAACCCTCTCCTTTCACTGATGGGGAAACTGACTGAGTTCCAGAAAGTGTCAGTATATTACTTACAATCCCAAAAGGATGATAGAATTTTGGCAAGAGAAAGTCAGTTGTCTGCTACGGGAACAGTGAACTCACATCGCTCAGGACCGTTGGCTTAACCACAAACGTTCTCAGTGTCACCTTCCAAAAGTTTACAATCAAGAGAGGCATTTTGATGTTGACGGCAGGCAAAATAGGTTGAAAGCATTCCTCAATTAGACTGTAAATCAGGAGAGGTGGATACTCTAGCAGGAAGATACTCCATCCCCAGCCTACCCTTCTGTCGTCTAAGTGCCGGGATGATACTTCACTCTGTTTCTCTCTGTATCATCTCCTGGACCTGACTGGGCTACCTTTGATTCTGGAAGAAAATAAATCAGGCCACCTGCAGGGCAACTGCTCAGTGCTGTGAGCAAGATGCCCTCACAGCCCCCAGGCCTGGACGTAGGGAGTCTGAGGTTTATGACGTCCCTTCCGGAAACCCAGGGAATCCACTTTAAGCCATAAGTGAGTTACAGCAAACCAAATATGAAAGCAGAGACCTCTACCTACTGCCTTAAGCCTCATGAGGACTGAGACCTTGGCTACCTTATCCTCGCTGTATCCTTGGAGTCTACAACTGGTCTGGCCCCAATTAGACCCAGTTATTGAAAGAATATTTAATCAGTTCAAATGCTGATTTGAACATTTTTGAGCCCTTACCTTGTGCCAGACTTGTAGGCAACTATAAGGGAGGCAAAAAGCTGTTGCCTTCAATGAGTTTTTGGTCCGATAGAGACAGAAGACAAGATGTACCCCATGAATTTGTGTGTAAGAGAGGAGTGGCCTCCCTGGATTACTTCTTTGGCCTGCCATTTACTGGCTGTGGGAACTTTGACAAGCACCTTGACATCTCTAGGCTCCATTTTCTCAACTGAAAAGGGGGAGAATAATAATCCTTACACACATAGAGGGTTGAGTGAATGCTATGAAATCAGATTTAGCACAGAGTCAGGCTCGTAGTAAGTGCTGGATATAGTTAGCTATATTAGTTAGCTATAATAGTTAGCTATTATTTAAAATGATAATAACAATGATATTATTAATAATAAATTATATTAATTACATTAATACATGTAATTAATTACATTAACACCCACATTATTAATACATAATAATTAATGTATATAATGTAAATGGATACATTAGTTGCATTAATAATTAATTATTAATTACATTAATGATGATTATATATTATTATCATTATTATCACTCCCGTTGCTTCCCTAAGCATTTCTGGGTAAGCATTCTGAGGGCTATCTGGTACATACAAAAAAAGACTGTCTCTGTCTCCACCCATCTACCCAGTATGGGATCGTGATTATATTAGAGGGTATACTAATCAACTCTCTCTAAAGAGTAGGGGAAAAAAAAGAAAAAAAGTGCTATTGTTCTTTCTTTTTTTCCCTCCTTTTCACTGTGCAGCTTCCTCCAACTCCAACCCTGCACATAGTAGGTATGTTCCAGAAATTTCAGGGAACCCCGATGCATGCAGGAAACTTAGGGGCAGTGACAGAGCTTTCTGTCAGCAGTCCCTCTGGGCAAGGAAATTGCAGCCGACCTTGAAGTGCCCGCTGCTTCACGAGGGGCAGCGGGAGGTGCCAAGGAAGTCAGCCCCATCGCTACTCTAGCTGGCGCCCGCAATGCAATCTTTGTTGCTTGCACCAGCCTGTGTGTTGTAGGCAGCTTTGATTGAAAAGTTAATCAGCAGGCTTGAGTTTCTATCAATAAAGAGGAGCGAGATTGATTTAAATACTTGATGAAATTTTTTTTTTAAAGCCCTAAACCCCAAACACCTTAAAATGTAGAGTTATCGAGTTAAGAGACAGTGAAAGATGGGTTGTGGCAGGTTTTCATCAGAACAATAAAGTTTTCAAGAAGAAAGTGGTCTTGGGAGCCGGGAGTCAGGCTTGATGGGGAACTCAAGGGGGAAGATGGGTGAGGAAAGGACGAGGGGTTGCCGACTAGTTGGGTGTTTGTGGGTCCGGGTGGACCTGTTCACTGCCAGAGGCTTCCTCACACCCCACGCTTACCCCCACGGCCACCGCAAGACAACCTGAGGGGCCGGCAGATGGAGACAAGCTGCCTAGTCTTGTACTACCTCACACAAGAGTGAACGGCCCAAGGTGAACAACAGTTGGGCCGTCAGTGCAGGGGTCAGGCTTGTGGGTTGAAGTTGTCCATCGAGGTGCCCCGGAAGGGGGTTACTTGAGTGAGGCATTGAAAAATGGGCCTTTTGGAGCTGAAGTACCATTCAAGTCATCCGGCACAGCCCTTTCGCCGATGATTTGGGAAAAGGATGAACATGCCAGGTGATAGAAGGCAAACCCATGAAATGGAGTGTTTTTTCTCAATCTCAGGATGCCTGGAGCAGCCTTCAGTGAACCAGTGGTGGAGTCCTAACAATCATGAATATTTATGAAGTGCTTAGCATGACCAGGCCTATACTGGTACTTCTCAGGTAGTCTTTCATTTACTTTTCCCAGCCAATTGTGAGGACACTGATTCAACTGCATTTCATTTTCTAGATGAGAAAACTGGGCTTTGGGAGAAGAGAGTACCCCACCTAGGGTCATAGAGCTAGCCAAGCATGCAGCTGGGACTAAAAGCTCAGGCATTCACGCACCTCACTGCATGAAGAATGTATGGGTATGTTATAAATCTTCTCTGCTCACAGGCAGAGCAAAAAACAGAAGTCTCTGGCAGATAACAGGGCTGATTTACCTAGTGATGTAAATTCATGTCAAGTGTTTAGCACAGAAAGTCCCCAACACATCCTAACAGATACGTTTTTATTAATAAAGGAGCTACTGTAGAGTCTAGAAAAAAATAGGTATTCAATAAATGGCAGGTGTTATCATAATGACTGATATTATCAACGCAGGAGTGTTGGTCCCCATTGCCTCCTTCCATGGAATCAATATCCTTGCCACCCTTCTCTATTTCCCTCCCATCCCTCATACCCAGTGTACCTTTGCCCACTGAAAAACTTATTCTGCAATGCCCCGCTCAAGAATGGCTTCCTACACGGTGTTGGTACTGACCCCCACTTTGCTTCCTCACCTGCCACTATAATCAGAATGCCTCATCCTCAGGGAAGGCTCCAGGCTTTGATCACACCTCAATCAGCCTTTATTAATTATTCCTGCATCATTCTGAGATGCAAATAAGGTTACGTCCCCCAACCCAGCGCTGAGCTCTCTAAAGTCTGGATGGTACTTGCTAATATTTATGTCCACTCGTTCCTCCCTGTTCACCCTGCTCAACCTCTAGAATGGTGCTTGGCACCCAATAGTAGGCCCTCAGCGATCAACCTGGATTGTGGATTGTTTTGGTGGAATCCCATTTTCCAGTCTGCATGCTTTCTGTAAAGAGGTTGCTCAATAAACCGTTGTTGGGTGTTGAGGAGGATGCTGACCAGAGAACTAGATCTGCCTTTTAGAGGACAGAGCTTTGGCGGCAAGGGGTAGGGATACGTTTTGCACAGGAATGATTGGCAGAAGGAGAAGGACAAGGGACAGGTGTGCAGGTGGGGGACTGAGAGCGACGCCGTGGGTAGCGAAACAGGATTGTTGGGATATTGGTCCCCCAACAACCATTACCATAGAAACTAGAGTCGACCCAGCTTGCTAGATGGTTTTCCTGGGTAGGTGGGGGTCGGGGCACCTGTTTGGCATCCCCTGGGGACATCCCATGGTGGATGCATCAAATCCCGCTCCCCACCTCCCCAGGGAGTTCTCAGTGTCACACATTCCATCAGGCACTCCAGCCACCCCCAAATCACTGCATCACAAAAACATCTTTTGATTGATTCATCAACTACCAAACGGGAAAGGTTGTCACAGCTCCTGGAGGAGCAATGAGCAATGGGAGGAAACTCAGAGGTTGGGAGTTTTGAAAGGGAAGATAAAGCCCCCAAAGAGCTCTTCATCCGAACACCCCAAACATCCTGGCCCACAACCTGGCTCACAGTTAAGAATGAGATAGAGTGTGAGAGCAATCTATTAGAATAGGAATATTAATACTGTAATTAACAGATACCTATTGAGCACTAATTAGCATTAGGTATTGTGCGTATACTTAAGAGTCTAGTTTAATGGGATTTGATCTAATCTTTTAAACAGCCCAGGAATGAGGAATATTATTTCCATTTTACCGATGAGGAAATGGAGGTTTGGACAAGGTAAGCATCTTGCTCAAAGCCCAGTAGCAAGGAGGAGGTGAAGCAGGGATTTGAAAACAGGTCTTTCTGACCCCAATGTGTGAGCATCTGAACCTTGAGATTTGCTCTGTGGGCAGAGCCATAGTTCAGAGTCTGGTTGTACTATGAAGATAGATGAAAATTGACCTAGCGAATCCTTGCTTTCAAAGTACAATCTTTGCCTTTTCCCCCCTCACAGACCAAGTACCTGCTTCTCTTCCCTATAGTTAAGCACAGAAATGACCATCTGTATAACATTCTGTTTCAAACTGTTAGGCGCTAGGTAATTATAGTTTACCCACTGGCCATATTTAATGTTTCCAATGTGTTTTTATTTATTTCTCCCTTTCTGGGACCTTTCTGGGAGTATTTTTTTCCAAAATAGGAAAATTCTTAGTCATTAATCTAGCACTGAAGTATTTAATTATTATTATAGAAATTATTTTTTACCCAGAAAGAAGTTTTAGCAGCATCAAAGAAGATTTTGGATAAAATATGAACAGGGCACATACTCAGCCACTTTAATATAATTCTATTCATTTCTTGCATTTTATCTTGGACACTTTGACCAAAGAGCTTGATTTTTCATACAGGCATTATGTATGTAAACATTTTTTTTTTGTATCGTGCATAGATATATGTAATTCTAATTTTTTAATGTCCAAAAGAAATTTCATCACATTGACTTTTCCAATTTTCCAAATGATTCCCCATATCTTTGGATGTTTAGGTTGGGTCTACTTTTCAGATATTGGAGCTAACACAGTGATAAACATCTTTCACAAAACACCTCATTTCAAATTCCTAAAGCAGTCGTTTGTTTTGCCAGATTACTTTGAGGTATCCCTCCCACCTAATTTTATTTTATTTTATGTATTTATTTTTTTAAGTAATCTCTACACTCAATGTGGGGCTTGAACTCATCACCCCAAGATCAAGAGTCCCATGCTCTACCAACAGAGCCAGCCAGGTGCACCCTCCCCACCTAATTTTAGAGTTGGCAATGAACACTTTAATCGGCTGACAAACTATTTTAACCCATTCTTTGTTTCTTTTTACTAAACCAATTATCACTGGGTACCAAGATGGCATGATTCTTAAGATACCATTTCTCTCTCAACTGCTAACAATGAAGTACAGAAGCCAGGAATCTCTGATTGGTACTTCATGAACCCAGCTTGACGTAAGTGGATCAACACTGTAGCTGGTGCCAAGTTCTCTACGCCATGCACCGAGCCAAGTGGCTTACATGCATTAGTGTTTAGTACGGGATTTAGTACACACACAGTAGGCCCACAGTCAATACTTGTTGAAAGGTTGTGTGGTCTCCTTTCTCAAAAGACCTTCCCAGGGGCGCTTGGGTGGCTCAGTCATTAAGCGTCTGCCTTCGGCTCAGGTCATGATCCCAGGGTCCTGGGATCGAGCCCCACATCATCGGGGAGGCTGCTTCTCCCTCTCCCACTCCCCCTGCTTGTGTTCCCTCTCTCACTGTCTCTCTCTGTCAAATAAATAAATAAAATCTTAAAAAAAAAAAAAAGACCTTCTCAGTTTGTTCCAATGATTAGTCCCATTTTAAATCTTTTAAAAAAGGTTTTACTTATTTATTTGGGGGGGAGAGAAAGAGAGTAGGGTGAGGAGGAGGAGGAGCAGAGGGAGAGGGACAAGCAGACTCCATGCTGAGCACAGAGCCTAATGCAGGGCTTTATTCCATGACCCCGAAATCATGACCTGAGCCAAAATCAAGCGTCAGATGCTCAATTGACTGAGCCACCCAGGCACCCCAGTCCCATTTTAAAGATGAAAACACTAAGGCTTGGAGCAGCTGGATAACTTATTAAAGTCACGTGGTTAGTAAATGATGCTACTTTGGATCCAGTTCTGCCTGACTCCGGAGTCCATCCTCTTTCCCCCTTTCTTAAAAAATAAAAGTATGAAAGCCTGCCGTCTCTACCATGCTGCTGGGCTGCTCATGGGTGGGAGTTCTTCAGTATGTTTTCTTCTCTTCTATCTCATCTCATTTCTGGGAATCCTTATGAGATTCCAAAATAAGTCCAAACTCAAAGCTTTATTCTATTTGTGTCTAAGTCTTTAAAAAGGGACGGAAGGACCAGGAGAACAGGTATTTTGCATTCCCTGGTTTATCTCACTGAAATCTACAAGGCAAGCCTGGCATAAATATACTCATGGGACAAATACTGCAGAAGCCCCAAATGCGCCAGGCATGGGGCTAGGCATCAGGGATACAGGCAGACGAAAGCTCTTCTCCCCAGAGCTCCAAGGAAGGCAGAGCAGAATCAAGCAAACCGTAAGTGAACAATAATTACTGAGCACGAAGGGTATTCCAAAGAAATGAACCAGGGTGGTAAGCTATGAGAGACAGAACAGGGTGGGAGGGGTCCTAACCTTGTAAGGTATCACTTACACCTTGCAGGGGCGAAATCCCTGTAGGAAACTTACTCAGATTTTTGACATGGTTGAAGGTGGCAATTCTCTTTTACTTTTCCAGTTTAAAAGCTAGTGTGGCAAGTAACCTCTCAAGTGCTCATAGAACCCTAATACTGTCCTTAGCACCTGACCAAGTCAGTTTTTATGCCCTTATTTTTAGCTCAGAGTTTTTTAATCTCAGCACTATTGAGATTTTTGCAACAGATAATGCTTTTCTCGAGGGGCTGTCCTGTTCGCTGTAGGATGTTTAGCAACATCCTGGTCTCTACCCACTCTATGCCAGTAGCCCCCTTCCGCAAAGTCAGGACAATCAAAACTGTCTCCAGACATTGCCAGATCTCCCCTGGGGGTAGGGGCAAAATTGTCTCCGGCTGCGAACCGCTAGTTTTGACTCACAGATCCTAATATTTTTGATATCATGGATAATTTCCTGAACCTGACAACAATCCAGGAAATAGTAACTGTCATCCTGTGATTTCTATGGGCCAGACGGTCATTAAATGCTTTCCACATACTATTTCATTTAATTTTCACAACCCTTATGTGAGGAAGGTATTGTTGCCACCTCCTTATGGGCTAAGATCGCACAGTCAGTGGCCGTGTCCGGGATTGAATTTGAGCCTGTATGGATGGAGAAACACAGCTCTGGCTCCCAGGCACCACAGATGGGCATGGATGGTCATCATCGGGTCATCTACATTGGCACATCTCAAAGTGCACATGGATGCCCTGGGGATCTTGCTTAAGTGCCCATTCTGTAGGTACGAGGTGGGATCCAAGATTCTGCAGGTCCAGGAAGCTCCCCGGTGATGCCGATCCTGCTGGTCCATGGACCGAACACGGACTGCCAAGGGCCTAGAGCAGCAGTTCTTAAGCCTTTCCGGATTACAGAGTCAGCCAACCATCTGGTAAATTATGGACCTCTGCCTGGAAAACTGCAGTTATATTCCGACATTTCTTAGAAACCCAGGTTAAGATCTCTGTTTCTCTTTAGAAACACACCTTAACCCTCGCCGATCCGATGGAGCTCACCTGTTTTAGCAGATCGCTGATAAAGCAAATTCTGAACTCCACTTTGGATGATCCCATTCCACCAGGTTAAAACGTGGGCCGTCTGAGAGTCCTTGTAATGCCTGCACTGAGCCTTTCTTACCATAGCTCAAGCTCATTATCTCCATCCTTGCCCTTTGTAGAAACAGGGCACCGAGGTTATCCTCCTCGGAGCATGGGCCTCAAATCCAACCCCTCACTCTCTTCTTTTGCCTCATCTTCGAAAATCCCTCAAGTCCTGCATGGCATCTTTCCATAATAATGCTTGCTTCCCACCCACTCCCCACTTCCATTAACAATTGTCTACGTAATGTATATGCCATGTGATACAGTTATCAGAAAGTGGTGTTAGCAGAACATACACATACCAAACAATATGAGAAGATACTTTTTCTAAAAGAGCAGATAACCTTAAACATTAATAAGTGGAAAATCTGTGAAATCAAAGCATTTTTTCTTTTTTATATAATAGCCTTTCATTCTTCTTATGATTTTGTCTTTGAAAGCTCTTTCTGCAGATGACACATGATATTGTTCTTCCATCCTGCTTCAGACAGAATTAAGGGAGGAAAGGGGGAAAAAAACTATTGTAGAGCCTCTCTGCTCTGCAGCACGATTTTTATAATTAATATATACAACTGAGCAGAGAAAGGTACGTTATAATGAAATGCAATTAAGAGGTGTTTGTTCTTTTCCCACACATGATGACTATAATTTCCTTGGCTGTTTAGAAGTCAACCATTATCATTACATTTTTTGCACATATCTTTTCTATTTTTTTTGCTCCTGAATTTGTTTATTTTCAATAAAAAAACAAACACCGATTTAGAGCTTTGATATTCAGATAACATCATCTTTTAATTATAGTCCTTGGTGATCATTAAATCTAACACCTTTTATGGTATTTCTTGCATTGGCATGGCTTCCAATCTTTAATTAATGGACCTTTAAAAATAGCTCCAAATAAAACTGTAATTTCAATTTACAAAAAAGCTTGGGTTGGACGACAACATTATGTTTTCCTTCCATGTGGAAAGCAACCAATCTGATTTTATAGTTATCTGTCATCTTGGACTTTAATTATAACTCTCCTGTACAACCTGACATTTAGCCATGCACACTGGGCTGCCCTCTCTCCATGCTCCCCATTTTCCTTCGCTTTTGTCCCAATCCTCCCCAACTGGAATGGAAAAAATAAGGATTTCTGGAAGGATGCAACAGTCAGTTGTTGGGGGCAGTGGTCCACGATGCGGTGAAAGCAGGTACCTGGTTCCAATCCCGCTCTGGATTCTCCCTGGCCATTCCATTGCTTCAGCTGGTTGACAAGTCAGCACCAGCCTAAAGACAGAACTCCTTTGGAATTGCTGAGCTGGCTGCTGAGAAACCCACCTTTGACTGGAGGGACCCAGCAACGCCAGAGCAGAGAACTACCATTTCACACAACAGATGTCTGATAAAAATGTGTGGCTTAAACGAAGCCCAGTTAGCTTTCCTGGGAGGAACAGAAGTAAATGCAATTACAGAGCAGGGCCTTTGACGCTAAGTGTTAGCGCGTAATTTTTGCTCAACATCTTTTAAGTGTCCCAGGATCTCAAATTAAAAGAGGTGGTGTCATTTGCTCCCATGGACAGACAGTATTTGCTTTTGGAGGGGTTGTTTAAGGCACACATGGCAGAGAATGGATTTTGTCTCTCTATAGCCATGCCCTGGAAGCTGCCTGTTACTGGGGCAATAGTGTTGCTGGTTAGTTCATGAATATGGCTTTTTTTTTTTCCCTCCAGGCATGGATAATCAGGAGACATAGGAAGAGTATACAACGAGTGAATGTTTCTTTTTATTCTATTTACGTATAATGTTTTATTAAAATGACAGTAAAAATCTCAAACAACTCTTTTTAGCCTACAAGGAGAAGTCAAAATATATAGAGAGCAGGATTTAAAAAAAAAAAAAAAAAGGAAATCGTTGGATCCCAAATAATCACCTTCTCCCACTACCCAACCATTTCCAGTTCAACTTACGGAGCCTTCTACATGGCAGGTGAAGCACAAAAGGATACCAAGATGAATAAAACAATAATGCCTGCCTTCGAGAAGTTCTTTGACAGAAATATCCAAAGCAGACAGAAGTTCCAGCCAAACAGTGGGGAAGAGTTCACATGCCTGCTGAAGACCTTGAGCCCACAGGCTGATTATCTTCTGCCAGACTTGCCCCGAGGAGGCTCCTTCCAACTCCTATGTTAATACTGAGTTGGCCCCCGCTTGGTTCTTAGAGTTCCTTTCAAATCTTAAAAAAAAAAAAAAAAAAAAGTCAAGCTCTTACAAACAGTAGAAAAGTGACTGCAAAGAAGTGGAAGAATTAGGGTACAGACTTTCAGTTACGAGATGAACTGTCTTGAGGACCTAAAATAATAGAGCTTCGTGGCTGTGGTTGATAATATTGCACCGTCTAATTGAAAATTGCTAACAGAGTAGAACTTCAATGTTCTCACCAAAATAGGTGTTTTTTTTTTTTTTTAAGATTTTATTTATTCATTTGAGAGACAGAGAAAGAGAGAGAGAGAGCGTGCACGGGAAGGAGGGAGGGGCAGAGGGAAAAGCAGACTGAGTGTGGAACCCCACATGGGGCTCCATCCCAGGACCCTGAGAGCACAACCTGAGCCGAAGTCAGACGCTTAACCGACTGAGCCACCCAGGTGCCCTCATCAAAACAGTTTTTAAAAAGGTAACTATGTGAGGTGATGGATGTGTCATTGCGCTGATGAGGGGGGCATATTTTCACCATTGTCCTACACCTTAAATACAACTGTATTTGTCAACCAGACTGCAAGAAAGTGGAAAAAACCAAAACAGTTCCTTTCATGAAAGAATGCTGCTTGTGAATCTCAGACTCTTTTCCCTTCTATTCCTTGTTCCCTGATCTTTCTAACCGATGCTGAAAATGAAAAGACGTAAAAATGAGCCACACCACGTTCCCCGGCTTAGGCTTCCAACCCAGCGTAATTTCCTTCCCACGAGAAGCAGTTTTCTCTGCAACTCAGTTATGACTTAATTAACTTTCCCTCTATGCTTTTCTGCTTTTTATGAAAAGTTAGCTTGAAACTACTCTGCTCAGCTCTGAACTTTTACAGTCTGCCGGGCTGGGGTTCCCCACCCCACCCCCGCCCCCGAATTCTGGCTCTTGCAAAACATAGTTTGAACCTAAAGGATTTTACAGGTATTCGTGCGGTGGTCTCTTCCCCGTAGACTTTGCAATTTGTTTCTCTTGGTCTTTCTGCCTGGCTCCGATCCTACCCAGCCAGAGGGTGTGGGTCATGTGACACAGGGAGGTCCCTGCCAGCTCTGGGTCCTCAGTGTAACTGTAGGAATATTCAAGAGTGTTTGGTGGCCATGCCCCTTTATCTTCCCTTTGTTCAGTGATGGAGCCCTGAGCTCAGGTACTGACTTGCCCACTAATTTCTCAGGTGACATTCAGAGTGATTCTCTGCCCTTGATTGTCAAGGGACGTCTCCATATAGTTGTCAGGAGAAGAAAGTGAGCCCGTGCTTGTCATAGAAAAGAGCATGGCTCAGCAGTTAAGAATCCAGATCCAAGCTCACTAGCTGCTCACTCAGTAACTGTAGATCTTTGAGCCACACATTTCACCCCAGGAAGCCTCAGCCCCCTCATCTTTAAAATACAGATAATACTGGTTCCTTCTTTAGAGAGTTGTTATGAAGATCAAGCTTTTAGTACCGAACTTATGATATAGTTCCTTCCTATGTCAGTAAATGGGGGCAAATATTAGGCTTGTTCTTTGGGCACACACACACACACTGTGTGTGTGTGTGTGTGTGTGTGTGTGAAATCTGAAGCTTTATTAGGATCAGGGGATTTCTGGATTAAATGCCATGTATTAAATATTGAACCTCAGGAGGCAACATACGCTTTTAGAAGCATAACCATCAGGCTCATATACCCCAATTCAGTGGCCCCTGCCTCAATGGACTTTTTTTTTCTCTTCTTGATCAACATGTTTTTGTTTAAAAGTCCATTTTGACTTTTCCTTACCAGTTATTCCAGCAACAGCTGAAGAGTCTCTTTGTCATTTGGATTAGGCCCTGCGTCTCCTAATGCTCCTGATCTCAGTGACCACAGGGCGGGGGTCTGCCCCTGAATCTGAGCAGGTTGCGTGAGCAGGAGGCTTGCCTTGCCCTTGATTGACTGCCCAACTACTGCACTCCTGAAATTCTCAACCATTTCTGAACAAGGGGTCCAACGTTTTCACGTGGCCCTGGGCCCTGCCAATGACATAGCTGGTCCTGAGTCTGGTCCATGTAAACTGGGCTTCAGCTTTGCATGGCTGTGGGGTCCTTGAGGGAAACCTTCATATGGGGTGCTCTGCTTCTTTCCTGAGCCTCCTTAAAGCCTACTCCTGGAGCAGGTTGTTTCCTTTCTCCTGAAGTTAAATTTAGAAAATTGACCATTGGTGATCTCCTTTCTGGACCTTGTGGGCAAATGTTTTGCTATTTTTCTCCAGTGAAAAAGGCTCACCATCTATTTAAACCAATGTCAGATCCACCCTTCACCATAGCTGCCTGCCCTTTGCTGTCTGCGGTCTGGATCCACCGGTGGCAGGGATGACCGTAACATTGTTGGAGGGGATTTGATTGACGTTGCTTCTCATGGATATGTGAGCTGTAGGGGCCTAATGCCCTCTCAGGCACTTGGATCACTTGCCCTACAGTTAGAATGTCAGCCCTTGAGATGGTTCTCCCTGAGCTTCCAGAAAGCATCACCCCTAGGTCCCCTTTGTTGATGCGCCCCATGGTGAGATGGTGGCCAGACCCCCTTGGGAACTCAAACATCCCTTCTTCCAGCTCCTTTGCGCGAGCAGAACATTTGCCTCTTGCCAGTTGCACGTATCTGCCCTGCGTCATTGTGGTTTCTCCTTTTAATGTCAGGCTATGCCCAGTGATTGACAATTATAATTATTCCTCAGAGAGCCTCATATTAATAACAGCCATTGATCTAACTCAGATGATTCCAAGCATCTTTATTTCCTAACCTCAAATGTGAGACATTAGCTCCTCCAAGCTTGAATTCTACAGCTTGCAAGAGAGAACCAAGACCAGGTTTCAAAATAATAGGTAACCTTCCTCTCTGTATCAGTCCAAACGCAGAGCCCCCTCTCCTCAATAGGTTTTCTTTTTCCCTCTTCTTGATCAACATATTATTATTTTAAAAAATCCATTTTGACTTTCCCTTGCCAGAAAAGGCACAGCAGGAAGCTCTTTTCGACTCACTCAGATTGGTGGGTGGAGGAGACCACAATTATACCCCATTTCAATGACATGTCTGGGATTGCAGTGACTCCAGACAAAGGAGCTGAAATGTATGAAAGTTTCTGTGTCTTCAAGACAGAACCTAAAAATACCTGCCTGAGATGCAGGTTGGGAGCTATTTCCAACAACAGGGCTCCAAGGTTTTCCTGCTGGGAGCTCAAGAGCGTCTGAATTCTTTTCAGCAGGCTGTCTAAGATACCTGGTGATCAGGGGGTGATGCACAAAGACCATGTTGAGGGGTAGAAGACTCCCCAAGGGGTACCTTAGCCTCCTGTTCCCACCCTGCTGGGCCAGGTGACAGGCTTCGATGGGTCTGCTCCAAGCTATTCCAAAAAGCCAAGGACACAGGCCGTCAGAGAGCAGGCTCTTTGGGGACCAGCGTTATTAGCACTTGGTTTTATTTCAAGGAGACTGTTCTCTGTTCTGGGGAGATGAAAGAAGAGAGAAATGTGCCCAGACAGAAGGGGATCTTAAGATTTCCAAGTTACTCCTTCTCCTGATGCTTCCATTATTTCAAAAATAGCGTCTTACCCAATGGTTGTGTGGCCTCCTTCTTCCTAATTCGTTTGATGGGGCTCTCACTTCCTACAGAGGCACCACACCATTCCATCTTTGGCCACATCCCTTTAAAAACACTCATCCTTGCTCTTGACTCAAAATTGACCTGTCTCTATGTCTCGGAACTGGGGCCACAGAGAATTCACCTAGCTCATATTCTATGTTTTGGTATCGTAGATACTCGGAAACAGCGCTCATGTGTTCCACCAGGCTTACCTTCCTTGGGTCAAAGCCTCTGTTTCCTTTGACCTTTCTTTTGGGGACCTTGAATCTAACCCAGCTGGTCTTAGTCCTCTGGGAAATCTGTCTAAGGAGTTTCTCAACTGTGGCACGGAGGCCATTCCTTCTATGTAAGCATCCAAGAGGACAGTCTGGGAACAATTTTCACAGCGTGGGATTATCTCATGGGAGTCAGTGATCAACCTTTCAACCTGAATTCTTTGAGCCCCAGAGATTGGCTCAGCTAACTCAATCTGGTTTTGAAATGTTGCATTCAAAATCTATGCTTGGACCATATTCAGGAGCATTTCTTAACTCGTAATGTGCAAGGTCAACCTCTTGCTTCCAAAAACAGTCTGGTAGAGTTCTTCAGAAAGGTAAGGGAGAGAGTCTCTGAATTCACTGAGCGATTTGAGAGAAGGGAAACATTTATCAGGGAGAACAGAGGCACTCTTTAGATCCTTTTTTTTTATTTCATAAAAAAGACATGAAATAACTGCATGAACCACAGTGTAAATAAGGAGAATTTTACCAGAAAACCCAGACTAAGGAAAGCTATACTATTTCTGCACATGGATGATTTCCTCATTTTTTTCTTTTTGGTGAACTTATTTTTATTTTTTTACTTTTTTAAAATTTATTTTTACAGATTTTATGTATTTGAAAGAGAGAGCACAAGCAGGGAGAGGGGCAGAGGGAGTAGCAGGCTCCCCATTGAGCAAGGACCCCAGTGTGGGACTCGATCCCAGGACCCTGGGATCATGACCTGAGCCGAAGGCAGATGCTTAACCGACTGGGCCACCCAGGCGCCCCAAACTTCTTTTTAAAAAGTATTTTTTTTAATTCAAAAGTTTTCAAATTCACAAGAAAATTGAAGACACGGTAGAAATGAATGACCGTATATCTTCATCTAGATTCAACTGTTACCATCTTGCCACATTCATGGCCTCTCTTTCTCTCTCTATACACACACACCCCAAAATAGTTTGCAGACATCATGATACATCCCTCCTCACCACATTACTCTGTCTGGCATCACCCAAGAATAAGGACATTCTCTTCTTCAACCAGAATACCATTATCATATCTAAGAAAATTATTAATTCATCAACAATTACCCAACATGCAGTCCATACTTAAATTTTCTGAATATTAAAAAAAAAGTCCTTTGGAGCTTTAAAAAAAATTAATCTAGAATTCAATAAAATTCCTTGCATTTCATAGGCTCTTATGTGTTTTTATCTTTCCTAATTCAGACAATCCCACAACTTTCCTCTCTTCTTCATCTCATGTGTCCTTTGAAGAGTCCCAAATAGGAAGGATTCTGCAGAACGGCCCACATTCTGGATTTGTCTGACCATTTTCTTGCAATTCTATTCAGGTTAAATATTTCTTACAAGACACAGGTCCCTCCTGTAGCATCACACCAGGATTGTTTTTGTTTTTGTTTTTTGAGTGCTGGTTTTTTGTTTTGTTTTTGTTTTTGAGACATCTCTAAATGCCTACTCTCTGTCCCGCCAGAACAACAGCGACAATGACCATGACACCCATAGCACAGCACTCATTTAGGATGAGAAGATGAGAGAACATGGCTAGTCATGGGCAATTGCAATAGAATTAAGAGGATTTGGGAAAGAGGGTATATGAAGTGATTTTAAAGGGGTTGCACAAAGCATATATTTACAGACTAACTCCAAATTATCTGGTCTGATTTTAGTCATGATTAAGGGTAAAAAAAGATCGGATTGGGATTATTTTACATAGGAAATCAAAATGTCTTCTAAAAATCTAGTAAGTCTTAGAGATTGCAAGCAAAACTAAAACGTCCTTATGATTGAGCAACTCTGCTCATATAACTCTGACAACTGGTTGTCATTGGGCTGTTCAGCTTCCTTCAGCCTCTCCCCAGCTCTTCTGGGGAGCCTCAGGGCCAGTGGTGTCGACCTTGTGTTTTGGAATAAGTCTACTCGTGGGCTTCCCCTCTGACTTCCTTGTCAAGCCTTGGCCACAGCTGCCTGTGAGGACACTGCTCTCCTGAGCTTCCTGCTCTCAGCCCTGTGCTCTGTCACCTGGACACTGAGTCAACAAGTCAATGGCTGGACCTCACAGGGTTGCTCAGGAAGACAGGTTCTGGTTTTAAGCATCTCTACCTCGGGGTTCAAAACCAATCCTTTGGGGCATGTAGGTATTGGCAGTTGAGGGGGGTGGAGCTGGTGGTGGTTACCCGTGATGCCTTGCCATTGTTCTCTCACTTTCCTCCAAGGTTCTCCTCTCTACACTAGCACATGGTCTCCTCCCCAGCCAAAGCCTCCCACAGGCATCAAATCGTGCACATAGCTACTTGGAGAGCAGAGTCTCAATCACCTGTGACCCAGACTTCAACACAACCAAATCAATCCAACCAAGACCAGCATTTTGTCATTTATGTTTCATTAGAGACCACTTCTTCAGGGGAGACAGCTATCTCTCTACAGATGTAGACCTAGGTAAGATAGAGAGGTATATTCAAATATATATTTAATACGTAAATATATGTTTTAAAATTCTATGGCCAAACATGATTGGAAAGCATGCGTCAAATGCAGTTGAATACATTTTTGTTGTTGTGGATCCTTTAACATAATAACATGCATTGTGAACACTTGTAAAAATTCCCCACTTACTGAAACAAGCACACTGATATCTTGGAGGAGTTTGGGGAATTACTCCCCTCCCAAATCTGCTTGGGAAGCTCCACTTGTACTTGTACTTGTACTTGTAGAGGACCCCAGTAATGAGCCCTAGCTGGGAATAGGAATATGTTTTAGTGTCTTGTGCCAACTGATTGCTTTATTTCTGAAGCTGAGAGAAGAACTAGCAGGAGAGTGAACTGTCTTGTATTTAGAGCTCGAAGCGACCTCCAAGAGTGTTTACCCAGTAGGTTCTGCTCTGCTTCCAAGTCATTAGTAAAGAAAACTGTTTTGTACTTCACAAATATGTTTTTATTTTGGGATCTTTCACCAAAATGCCAAGAGAGAACTTTGTTGTTGTATCAAAGATATGACAAAATCCCACTCTGTCTCCTTCCTAGATTCATCATTGCTCTATCGGCAACAACTACGTAAGAGCCATAAAGCCAAGTTCTAGGAGGCCACGAAGGGGCACAAGGCTTGCTCCCTTCCTTGAGAGCAGAGCTTTAGATTTCAGTGTTATAACTGAAGTGTAAATAGAAGCATAATTTGAGAATCACTACTTGTCCTTTCTCATCAGTCAACATTCTTTAAGCGTGCCACCAGGATAATTTCAAAAGTGCTAAGCCCTTTCCCTCAAGTCTCTCCCTGACTGATATCTGGAAGGATTTTAGGAAGGACAGTAATACCCGAGTTTTGTGCAGAATTCCATCTCCAGGAAAACATGGAGACGGTGGCTGGAGTATCGGTTGCACACAGTCTAAACATTCCCTGCAGTCTTAATTAACCACATTTGCTTTCCTCTTGGCTTCAGGCTGAGTCAGACCAGCCATGACCGAAGCATGGTCACGTGATCTGTGACTACATCTTGGGCTGTGATAAATGATCATGTCTCCTGACCCGCAAGAGTTTGTGGCTTTTTTTTTTTTTTTTAGTCTATATTGAGTCATTATGATTGCATCAAAGCAAAATAAATGAGTGTCTACTGCTATTGTTATAATAAGAGAGAGGGGAAGATGGAAAGGAGGGAGGGATGGAGGGAGGAAAGCAAGGAGAGAGAGCGAGAAAAAAAAAAGATTGTCTGCCTCATGTGAACTTTCCAACCTTCCAGGCAGGACAGAGGGCTGTGTGCTCTCACAGTGATCTCCATAGGCCTCTGGGTGTTTGCCATATTGAATCCGTCATGATAGTAAGCAGCAGAGAACATGCCTGGGTTTAAATCATGATTCAGCTCTAATCAATTGTGTGAATCTGGGCAAGCTGTTTAAACTTTGTAAGGCTCCTTTTGCTGACTCCTTACTTTGTGCAGGTCCTAGTCACTCTCTACACATGTTAACTCATTGAGTCTTTCCAACATTTTAGAGGTAGGCCTTCATTAAGCCCATTTTCCAACCAAGACCAGGTGACTAACCTAGGTTAATACATGCATCTCCTTGTGAGGGTGGAATAAGATCATCAGCAAAGAGCCCTCAGCACAGTACTTGGTCCACAGTGAGCACACCAAAGTTTCATTTTCATTTGTTATTTTTTAAGGTAAAGTTTACGTGCTATTACTATGGGGCACACGTTATTCTGACCACTTTATACATACTGATTCATTCATGCTATGACATTGGTACAGTTCTCATGCCCATTTAATAGCCAAGGAAAGTGAGGCCCAGAGAAATTATGATCTGCCCTCTGTCACATGGCTATTTAGTGGTGGCACCTGGATTTGAATCCGGTCTGGCTCAGAGACCATACTCTTGATCTTTATACCAAGCTGTCACTCGTATTGCTGTGTGTTTAAGTGTTTGCCTATGAGTTTCTCAAGGACAGGGACAGGGTCATATATTGCTGGTAGTCTCCCCCCTCTCTACCATCACTACAACCACTTCCCAGAACTGGGAGGTTCTAGGTGAATTTGTTTTTGAATAAGTGTACATGCTAAGAGGTCATGTATGATTTGATGAAGAAATTGTTAAAAAAAACTTGCAGGGGCGAAAGGTGGCTGCACTTGAAATGTGAAAGCAAGTCAAGGAAGTACCATTAAGCACAATTTTAGTGAAATGGAAATATTTCTAGCTCTACTTCGAAGATGCCCTGCATGCAGGATTTCTCAGTCAAGAAAGTCACATTCTCCTGCTGAATCTTGGATAGAATGTTTACCTCCAATGAGTAGGAGCTACTGGGTAGCTTGGCTCCTTTATTACTTGAGCTGTTTGTGTATTGCAACTCTTACGCAGCTCTTACCATTAGCCAGTTACTATGCTAAGCCCCTTAGAAGTGTTATCTAATTGACTCATTTTAACAACCACAAGAAGGAGGTTCTACCAGTATCCCCACTTTACAGATATGCAAACTGAGTCTTAGGGTCAATAGGCTCAAGGTCACATTCTTGTGAGGATCTGAATCCACACCTGTAGAACTAGAGCTCATTTCAAGAGAAATGCCCCTGTTTCCAAGGGAGTCCTCTGGAGCATCTGTGAAGTGTCTTTGGTGGGTCCTCAGGCTACTGCCTGCCCCTCTCTCTTGGCATTTCTCACAAGTTACAGATGTCCAAGTTTCTGGTCTGCAGAGTGCAACCAAGAAAAGGAATGAAGGAATATAGGGTGAAGAGATAGTCTTGTTGGCCAGGTATTATTTCCTCCTTAAAGCTGTTTCTAACTATAATACCTGTTGAATGCACAAAACAACCTGAGTGTAAGGGCTAACATTGGCCAAGAGAGTTGAACACTTACTCTGTGTTTCCAGCATCCGGATCCACTGCCTGACTTTCCTCTAAAATCCTGTGTATTATAGTTTTTTTTTTTTGTTTCTCCTTACTTTTTAATGCTGAAATATTTACCTTCATGTTGAGATAGTGGTATAGACTGTGCCATAAAAATTGGCTCTGATGCCAACAGCACACAAATATTACTGGGTGGTTTTTTTGTTTTTGTTTTTCGTTTTTTGTTTTTGGAGAGGGAGGGAAAATTGGCATTGGCTCGGAAGTCACTGTATGTTCAATATCAATGATTGAAGTTTCTTCTGGTTGGCTACTTCACAAATCCCCAAGCTCCATGAAACAGCATCAGAGACAATAAAAGGAAAAAAAAAAAAAGCACGGAACAATAAAAAGGCACCCAGAAAGATTTTCATAAATGCAGCAGTACTTTAAAAAAAAAAAAGGAATTTCGTGTCTACTCCAGGTAGACACATAAAATCTTATGAACAAGTTCAAAGTCTCATTCATGAGGCTTGCATGAAGATTCTTTTAAAAATTTTAAAAGACAAGAATCAGATGGCGGGAAAGAGAGAAAATGAGTGTTTGGGCCCTGTGAGTTTGGCCAATCAGGAAAGGGATTCCTTACGCTTTCCCTTGCTGGAAGTGTCATGAGTCTTGAAACCCCCAACGTTAGTGGAGTCTAGCCTTGTCACGGGGCTCATTAGTATTCATCATTAATTCATATTTTCAAAGCAACAAAGGAGAAAACAGCAGTGGGAAGAATAAGGAAATGTCAAATCCTGGGAGTAACATTTCAGTGCAGTGTTGCGACTAAGGTTAGTGTAGGTTGTGCTGTTTTAAAAGCCAATCCAAACACAGAGAAGAGAAGAAAGCACACTCTCTTCTCGCCACTGAATGTCAAATTGCCTCTGCCACATCCCAGCCTATCTCTTCATATCTGGAAAGTTCCTTTCACCGGGGCCCTACCAACCCAGCCTCTAAAGTCCCCTTTGAGATGCCTCCTTTGAGAATAATGAAGTGCGTATTTTGTGCTGTGCTTAGGGATTTACTGGGGATTATCTCATTTCACTTCATGACAACCTCGGGAGTCTGTGGCCACGTTATCCCTATTCTATAGACAAGGTAACTGAAGACAAGAAGGTTTAGTGACTTGCCCAGGGTTTCCTGGCTCATCAACTTTGTGGCTGGGATGCAAACCCAGAGCCTGTGATTTAAGGGGCCACAAACAGGACCGCCGAGCCTCCAGCCATGCCAGGCCCTGCCCTTCTCAAGACGCCCTCACACCCATGCTCTCCCCTGGCTTGACAGGGGGTGGTTTGGATTTCTGGCAATCCAAGTATCGATTGATTAAAAAAAAAAAAAAACAAGGGCGCGTGGGTGGCTCAGTTGGCTGAGCGACTGCCTTTGGCTAGGGTCATGGTCCCGGAGTCCCAGGATTGAGTCCCGCATTGGGCTCCCTCCTCGGCAAGGAGTCTGCTTCTCCCTCTGACCCTACCCCCTCTTGTGCTCTCTCTCTCTCAAATAAATAAATAAAATAAAATCTTTAAAAACAAACAAACAAACAAACAATAAATCAAAAACAAAAAAAACCCCACATACATTTAGCATCAGTTTTCGCTGAGCCTCCTATCCTCACTGTGGGGGTTGAAAAATGAATAAGCCCAGGGAGGGTATTTTCCCTACACAAATCATCATTCTGTGCTTCCCGTTGATGAATGACCGTATGTAAGGATCATGTATACGAAACTGTATTTTTAGTAGCCTTTTATAATATTTAAGTATGAAGGGGATACATGTGTTCTCCGTGTTGTAACGCTTCCTAGCCTTTTCTCTTTTTCTTGCCTTCTCCATTCTCTTATTCTTCATGTAACCAGTCACTCAGCAAACCTTGACTGGGTACCCACAGCATGTCAGGTACCATGCTAAGGAAATGGGAGTCCAAGGATGAGCAGAGGAAGGTCCCCATATTCCGGGGGAGGAAGGGTGTTCCCAGACATGGAAATGGAATATTATGATAGAAAATAAAAGCTAACATTTATTGACATTTTTTGCCACTCTCAGCATATTGCCCTTGTTTGCCCACTTAATCTTCTGTTAGTTGCTATTATTCCCACTGTACAGGGGAAAACCGAGGCACAGAGACTCGCCTATAGATTCGCAGCTGGCAAGTGCACAGCAAGGCTTGCCAGCTCAGGAGTCTTGCTCCAGGGCCTGGGCTCACACCCATTCTGCTTCCCAGCTCAATCGTACAAGTTCTACTTAGGGCAGAGAACAATGGACTCAGGCACAGATGAGGCTAATGTTCAGACTGGGGCTTGAGGGATAAGTGGAGGTTAGAACACTCTCAGATAATTCTTTTGGTTTTAGTTTTTAATTCTTTTCTTTTTTTTTAAATGTATTTATGAGAGAGAGAGGGAGGGAGGGAGGGTGCATGCACATGAGCACAAGCTGCATGCGCGTCAGAGGGAGAAGCAGAATCCTTGCTGAGCAGGGAGCCGGATGTGGGACTGGATCCTGGGACTCCGGGATCATGACCTGAGCTGAAGGCAGACACTTAACGACTGAGCCACCAGGCGCCCCAGTTTTAGTTTTTAATTCTTATAGTGTGCTCTTTCTGAAATGTCCGAGTCTACTGGGAGTGACGTATAGTTGAGAGAACAAATCTGGTTTAGGCTGTCAGTTGTCTGTCTCAACGTTTGGCACGGTCCGGGCCTGGGGTGGGGTGAGTGCAGATGGAGTAGAGGTTGTGACCTCATCACAGGAAATAGCCTAGAAGGTTATAGGTCCTGATAATTCCTCCATATGTGCTGTTTTGTTTTTTCTTTCTTCCCCACGTATCTCTTTCTCCCCTGCAGATAGCAGCCAAAAGAAAAACAAACCTGCTCAATTGAAGGGGCTGGTCCGTTAGGATGCAGTTAACTGAGGCCACACTGGACAAAGTGAGAGTGGAGGCCTTGATTTGATCTCCATGTGGATCTCAGTTTCTGCTAACAGGTTTCATCTGTTGAGCCAATTCTGATCGATGGGTCGTATGCGCGTCGAGAAGCGCCCTGAGGCTGCGTGCGGGTCAGGAGGACCGCTTCTGTAATCCACTAGCGATGTCTGCCAACAGCGCAGCCTGGGCTGGGGTAGCACGTTTGCTAAGTCGCTCCCAAGTTCCTGATCAAGAGGAAGTCTGATGCAAGACAACAGATATTTGGTAGACAACTTTAACAGTATACCTCAATCTGGAGCTAGGGGAGAGGGAAAATAATTTGAGGTCACGTGGATGGTTCCCCAGCCCTGCCCCGGTACAGAAGGGAACCAAACCAAGGTCCACACTCAACCCCTAATAGCACACTCTGGCCACACTCAGATAATTGCACAACAGAAATCAGTGTTGTGAGCTAATAGATCTAAATGACACAACCTGTGTGTATAAATCCAGAGGGACATGCCTAAAACAATTCTGGTTGCTAAGTGAGGTTTGCTGAACTAGCTTTTTTTTTTTTGCTTTTTTTAATCTAATTTTAAACAGACCTGTGATACATTCTGTTTGTTCTATGTGCTTAAAGTTCTTAAAATTTGTTTGCACCTAAAACCAGTGAGGTTGCTACAGGAAAATTCCTTATGTCTGTTACACATCCAGGATTCTACTGTACAGAGGCAGCAAGGCTGGTCTCTGCATAGCTGAGTTGAAATTAAACATTGCATTACTATTATTATTGCATACTTAGAATAATGAAGGCAGACACTCAGACTACACTTGGGTATTATGGGGAAGACGGATTTTTTTTTTTTTTCCTGGTTCATTTTGTTAATTCCTGAGGTCATTCTAAGCTTTGGGTCTAAGTGAATGGAGGACAAGTTCTCCAAACATCACATTTGCATGCATGGTTGCTGGGGTTATTATGATGACTTTTTCCAGTTATGTGTTTCCCTCCTGAGAGGTTGTAATTTACACCTCCGCCTGAAGTGTGTATCACACGATTACTACTATCTCTTTTTCTTAGGATTTCCTTTTGGGGTGATGATAAGGAAATCAAACCTACAGATGGACGGAATACCCTTTGCCTTCTGAGAGGTTTCAGGCACGGGCAGTGGAGAGGAGAGATTTACTGGGGAAATGAACCTAGCAAAATACATTTTAACATGGAATACTCTAAAAGGTAAATGTATCAATTAATACTCACCCTGAGCTTAATGTGGTTTGCAAAAATCCTGCCTGTGGCAAAATAAGAAAGAAAGAGACAGAGAGGTAGAGAGAGAGAGAAAAAAAGAAGATAGTAAGTTTAAATGAGAGACATTAGGTTGAACGACATTAAGCTGTCAATATTTAACCGATTTTGATATACAAAGGAGACAATTTCGCGTGGTTCAGCCTAACGGCTCTCAGTGCCCGCGACACAGATATTCAGGACATGTGTAGGGACCCATCAGTTTTAACTGGCACCAGGTCCAAACTATGTGTGACATCCACATTTCCATGGCGTAAAGATTCTTGCCCAGAGCCCCTCTGAAAACAACTCCAGCTCCCCAAGGGGCGTCCTGGTGCCTGTGACCTCGAGAGCGAGAAAAACAAAATTCACAGGCAGAGAAGTAGCTGTTTAAACATCCTTTGATTTTCCCTCGTCACTTAGTAAATGCATTAAATGAAGCTGCAGATGTTTTGCTGTCAACACAACGCTGTATTATGGTGTGTTATTTTCCTGATAGAAACATTTTCTATACTGTAAATAAACACAGTTCTGTTAATTAGTTAATGAATTATTTTTTAATGCTCCATTAGGCTTTAGAAAAAATAGCACAAGCTATTGAAAGTTCTCATTTTTAATAAACAGACCTTGTAGTAAATACAGAACGCCTAATATCTGTTGAAATGGTAGCTCTTGTAGGAGGAATTATGACTCCAGCCCTCTGTTTTAAGTTTTTATGTGCTCCTCAGAGGGTTTTAGGCTTGGAGATTAAGGTTTATTAGAAATGCCCAGGATTTGAGATGGAATATCGGAACGTAACATCTTGAAGGAAGGGACAGATACCAGGGACTTGCTCACTTATTTCCTATTTTATCTTTTCCTGCAGGAGGGAGGTGCTTTAAACAAGTAGCAGAGAATTCTGCGCCTGAGGTCCAAGTCAACCTGAGAAAAGCCAGAACTTGAGCAACGAAACAAACCCCGTAAGCCTCCTTCTTCGTTCTTGAGTCACGCCGTTTTCCTCCAAACAAGGACGGAGTCCCTTTGCTTGTGGAGTGTCTCAGTCCAGCAGTAGATTGGAAAAATGTCCAAGCAGGGGACGCGAGTACTCTCCCGGATGAGTTCATTTCAATAGTCACTGTGTTTCATCGGATGCAGCTGGTTACATTTTTAATAGGCAGATGGCTAATTTTACAGTTCCAAGCCAATCTCTCATTGGACACCATCCAGAAAGCCCGTGGTGGGGTAATGCCCGGCAGAAAGTTCAACAGGACACTTGGGGGGAACATATGCTAATGTCAGCCCTTTTACTTAAACGTCTTTAAAAAGAATATTCAGTGCTAAGCTGAGGGATTTTCACAGACTCCAGCCTAACACCAGATGGGTGGCCAGCTATGAAGCCTTTAGGGCCTAAGCAAATGCTCTTAATCAGGCTTGGATGGTCAGAGAATCAAATAGTATCAAACCAGTAATCACTGAGTGATTTCTTGTCTTTTTTTTTTTTTTTTTTTTTAAATGACAAAGGTATGTGCACTTGCAGAAGTGACCCGGCTAACTACAGATGCGATTTTCTCTGAACCGAAGGCCCTGGCGTTATTAAAGCTGTATAGTGTTGTGATTACCTCTGCATCCCGGCCTCGGTTTTGGACACGCCTCCCTCTTTGACTCTCCGGGAGTTTTAACTAATGTCCATGTACCTCCCCCCAGGTGACAGCCGCCTCCCCCCAGGGTCGGGGAGAGGTCGGGCTATCTGGTGCAGTTCTAAATGTTTCTTTATTTTTAAACTGTTTGGAAATCTCTCTCTCTCCAAAGCAATGGCTATTTAGACATCTTAATTAAAAGGGAATTTGGGAATATCTCCCATTTTGTAGTGCATGTAATCAAGCATTTCTTATTCTCCGCGGAAGGACTTTGGTGTCTTCACAAAAGGCTTTGAAATGTCCTAAAACAATCCCCCGCAGCTCGGGGTGGAGGTAGGGGTGGGAGGGAGTTAAAAACCCAAAGCAAAAAACAACAAACATTTTCTGGGAGGTGATAAAAGTCTTGGATGCAAAGTATCCTTATTTTATCCCTTGTGATGAATTGCCATAGGGTAACTGGAAAACTATTTAAGAACCACAATGGTAAATGCCTTTGTTTAAATGAGGCAAATGTTGTTTACCTCTAAGCAAAATAAAAGATGAGGATCAGAAGAAAGAGGGGATCAAAAGAGCTTTCTCCAAACAGATTTATAAAAGAGAGTGATTTTTAAGTGATTTCAACTCCTACTTTATAAAAATATTTTATAAGGCACTTTTCCGAAAATAATATGGTTCTGAAGAGTTTTCCTCCCCAAATCGCTTCCTGAAAATGGTGACATTATTTTTATCCAGTGCAATTGGCTACACTGGACTTTATTTAAAACAATTGCAGAGAAATCCAACAAAGCCGGTAACTCTGCAGAAGGAAACCGGGCTTTATTTTATTTTTTTTCCTTTTTCTTTTTTTCTTCTTTTGGCCAGGAAAATAACCTTCAAACCTCAAGTTGAATCTATAAATGCTTCTATCAAATTTTTCTTTCAAGAACCTGGAAAGCGGTTCGTTTTGTTTTACAGAACAGGTTTGAAAAGAGTTTTCTTGCAGAGTTTTTGTTTTATAATCAAAATAATTCAAGGGAAGTGACATGACTTTTCTTTTGAGATTTTTTTTTTTTTTTCTGGACAAAGTCTAGTAGAGGGAGAGAGAAGAGAGAGGGGGGAAAAAAACTCTAACCAATTCCAAGAGTAGCAGACAAAAGTTACACACAAAGGGAAAACCCTCAAAGATAGTTATAAATTATTCTGTCACTAAATTAAAGTATTGGTAGAAGAAAAGTCTTCAAAATGTAAAATGAGTACTAGTCAAATACCTTCACAGTTACGGCATTATGGAAACTTCTCTCTGGTGTGAATAACCCCCTCGCCACCACCACCAATACATTTTAGCCTTTGATTTTTTTTTTTTAATGTAGTTTAAAGAACTTTATGCCATTTACCAAATAAATAAATAAATAACTTTGAAAGGAAAAAAAAGCCAAAGGAAAAGCAGAAATTAGGGCAGTTTTTAAACTACAAGCCAACTGTTTGCTCTACTTTGCTTTATTTATTAGTTCTTAAGGTATTTAAAACTTGAGCATTAAAACTGCAGAATAATTTGCAAATGAATGCCGTTGGAGTTGTGAAATATAACTCAGAGCTGAATGTGGGTTATTCAGACAAATGGCTGCTTTGTTCGAGGAGGGGAAGTAAAGTTCTGTGTTAATTTATTACAAACTGCAGCATTTCATCCCTGATGTCCAGGCAACAATGTTTTTTATTTCGAGTAATTTATAAGCACTTCCCAGAGCACTTAGCAGTGATGTCCTGGGCTATTTTGCTCCCAGAAACTGAGTGTATATGTATTTACTGTGGGAATTTGTTTTTAATAAAACTGTTGTGAAGCATTTTTATTCCTTTGCTTTGTTACATTAAAAACATTCGCTGCATAAGTAATGTATTTTATTCCAAGTTGAAAGGCAGCAGATCACAGCCGGCAACTGTATTGGGGGGAGTGGAGGATAATGATGAGAGGGATATTGAGAGCAAACCAGGCTATTTTCCCTGAAGCTCTAGGTGTCTCCTCTACGTAGTTGTCTTAACCAGGCAGCTGGTGGATGATGACCAGGGCCCCCCACCATGTGTCCGGGAGGTCCCAGGACACGAGCACCCCAGACTACAACTCACGCCTGAGAACTGAATAAAAGAAGAGAGAATAATGTGTCCTGAATGCATATGTGTCTACTGACCGTGCGTGTGCCCACATACACACACACACACACGTGTGATCAGTGCTACAAATTCTTAAATTTTCATATAGTTCTCTATTATCTCCTAGAATTGGTTTACAACCCTAGAGATTCCAAAATTGGCCTTTATTTTAATTTCTAAGGAAAACCCACAGGGAGTCTGGTTCCTACATACACAATTAAAAAAAAAAAAAATCAGAACTACCAGGATGCCCTTTGCTGGGTTAAAATTGTGGCAAGGAAACTCAGAACCATATTCAGGTCCCGGTTTTCAGCTTTGATGAGAGAACTGTGGAGAATTCTAAAAGTCACCAGTCTTGCCCCAAAGGTTTAGAGGTAGCTGTCCTGTTGATGGCAAGAGCCCTTCTCAAGATTCTGGCTCTCCCCATGCATCTTTAATCATTTCACTTTCTCAGGGGCACCTGGGTGGCTCAGTAGGTTGGGTGTCTGCCTTCGACTCAGGTCACAATGGCAGGGTCCTGGGATGGTGTCCCGCTTTTGGGGGGGGGGGTCCCTGCTCCGTGGGGGGCCTGCTTCTCCCTCTCCCTCTGCCGGCCGCTCCCCCTGCTTCTGCTCGCTCTCTCAAATAAATAAATAAAATCTTTTAAAAAAAAATCATTTCACTTTTTCAAGAAGGGATGAGTTAGTTGAAGACATAGCTTGCCCATCTGTCTGTCTATCTATGTATCTTTCTATGTATCTATGTATCTATCTATCATCTATCATGCAGTATGGTACCTTGGTACCTCGACTGCAGGAAGAATACTTTGTGCTAGTCCTACCAGCCGGTATTACAGGAAGGTGATAGATAATTTCCGTAGGCACGTATTCGTGACCACAGAATTGCTGTCTATTAAACATGCATGCGTCACGTGGTACTTTACCCGTGAACACAGTTGAGGCAATCTTGGGCTCCGAAGGCAAAGATTATACGAGGCCTTGCAGCCTACTGAGGTAGAGGAGGCTATGTAAAATGCAGCCTCATAATTATCTAGACACATTTGAGAAGTTCTTTATAATTTGAAAATTGCTTTGACTTTTAAAAAAGAAATTTGATGAGCAATTACTCTATAATAATAGATTTTAAAACTTATTATTAAAAAAAATAATGAGGGAAGTGTTCGAACAAATTACCTTTAAGAGAATCTAGGGGTTTTTTTTGTGTGTGTGTGTTTTTTCTCCCTCTGGTCACTCACTGGTCCAGAAGCGAGGAGTAAATGAAAATACAGATTGCTGTGTTAATTAGCCGTAACAGTCATACTCATTCTTGGTAAAGGAGCCATGGAAATAAGCACTGGCCTGCAGGCCAGGGGATTGAAAGAAACCAGGAAATGGGTATAAGAAGAATCAGACCTATGTGCTTAATGCAAACGGAAGATTTCTCTTTTTATCCAGTCATTATCTCTACTGGAGAAGAATTGATCAATGCATTCTCCTGTTCCTTCTGTTCCTTGATTTAAAGTTAACTTAATTTTTTAAAGACCAGCTCCAGGAAGGTTTCCTGACCTTAACCTACATTCATCTGTTCCATCTTCTGACTCCCAGGCCCCCGAGGCTGGGGCGTGTAAAGGGTATACACACGTATACATTTTCAGGGCATCATGGAGCATCCTTCCCTCTGGGTCTCCGAAGTCTCACCCACACCCAGGATGGCTGGGGAGGGAGAGAGGGGGCATGGTGTGGAACAGAGCTTGGCTCAGGGGCTGGATGCAGATGGTCACATCCTCAAGTTCTTGTCCCTGAACTCCTTCCTCTGGGGTTTCTAACACCTTGGGTCCATTGGAGATAAAAAGGGTGCCGTGTATTTTTTTCCCTTTGTGAAGAAATCAACGTAAGAGCTGGTCATAAGAAAATCATGTTCAGGGTTTTTTAAAGAAGTGAGAGAGAAAGAAAGAAAACAGCAAAAGGTAACAACACATCAATTTGTGATGTGGCGGCGACAGCTGAGAGTATTTAGCTGACGCTGGAAATAATTATCTATCAATCAAATGATCCTCGATTTAAAATTTGTCCAAACAAATATTTACCACGTATGATGAATCTCAGTGTTTCAGGAGGGAATATTAGTCTCCTACATGAACAGATCTCAAATATTACTTTATGCTGAGATGATTTTTTTTAACCCCATTTTAATGACTACTCAACATACTAGAGATTCTTTGAGAAGGAATATTCTAGTCCGTAGGAGTTGAAGCCCAGAGTGGCTGGGAGACCAGCACACTGCCTCCCGGTTGAGTGGCCAGATCCCAGCACTGGGATGGCCACCGAATACCAGTGAGCAGGAAAAAAATCACGTGACACAATTAAGGGAGTTTTCTCTCCCAGGACGGAAACCCTGACTCTCAACCATGTGGGTCCTCTGCAGCGGATGTGGAGTCTTCTTGTGCAGAGTGGCAGATTCTGGGGGTCCAGCACCTCCGCTCCATCCCCAGACCTGCTACCCGGCCAGCCCTGCGACAGCAGGCTGATGGCTTTAAGGACAGTGTGCCTTAGTTTCCTCATTTGTAAAACAGAGAAGCAAATAATAGTACCTACCTCGTAGGGATGTTATGAGGATTAAATATATTACATGGTATTTTCTGTGTGTCAACAGAGTGTGGCATATAGGAAATGCCTTAGTGTTGCTATTATTTCACAGCAGAGTCCGAGTTAATTATATATCCCTTGAATTGACCAACAACCATATTGAACCTTGACTTGGAGTCTTGCTCAGTAGTAGCATGATTTCCCTGCCCATTTTTGGCCTTCTTTGGTGTGTTTTCTTCACGAAGCAAGGCAGGCCAGCTCTTTCTTCCTTTCTGTGCCTCCCTGGGTCTCTGGCTTTTTCACCTTGTCTCGGAGTCTCCCTCTTCCTGAGCCTGTCTCTGTCTCCTTGAGTTATCGCTAGACATCCTCCTCATAGCTGTCTCTGCCTTATTGGTATTCATTAATTAGCATCTGTTTTGCATGCCCCTCCCTTAACAAGCCTTGGAATGCAGACTACAGTGCGCTAGGGAGGTCACTAGGGCAGGAGCTGGGACGTACTGGAGGGGGTGCAGGGACTAAGGTGTTCAGTCTTCTTCCAGTCACTCCGGAGGAAATAGAGACTTTCAAGGTCAGGGCCTAAAAGCAGGTCCTGTTGGCTCCTCAGGTTCAGGGAATTCAACAATGCCCTAAGGGATGGAAGAGAAGCTTTCATTTAAGGGGTTGATGCTTCTGTCCCTACATCAGGCTGTGTGGGGTAGTCTGTGCTGGGGTGGAGGATAAGTATGGACCGGGATCACATCCTTGGGCACCTGAGTCTCTAGGTTTGCTCTTTTTGGGTCTCTCTTAGTTTCTCTGGGTCTTATCACAGTTTTCTCTCTTCTCCACCATTATCTCCACTTGTCAAATTCATACTTGTCAACTCTGATGAAAAGAGCTAATCCAATTTAATGCAATATCTCCTTGTGGGATTTGGGTTTTAACAAAGTGTAAAAGATTGCCTCTAGATTGTAGGAAGGAGCGACAAACTGGTAGAACACGGGTCATATTTGGCCCTTAGGTGTCTTGGTTCCACAGTGTGACACCAAAAAACAAATAGATGTTAACAATTAATAGAATTTCCATAAATGTCTGGGGAGGGGGGTCTGGCCTCCCTTCAAGGATCTAGGCTTGCCTTCCTCCGTCTTCTCTCTCACTGAATGTCTAGAAACTCATAGATTCTTTTTAACAAGTGTTCGTTCTCAAATATCTGCCATCTAAGCCCCAAGTCCCTAAGGCCCTCCACCATCCTAGCTACTGGGGATTTTTTAAGAAGAGACAGTCTGGCCCAGAATGACCCACAGGCTAGTGTATAAATATGTTTGGAATTTTTACTTCCCATTTTTGTGTTTCTTAGAAAATGCATATTTGCGTCTGTTGTTTAATGTAAATATGTACGCGGAAACACATCTATATTGGGACGCATGTTCAAACATTTTTGACGGATGGTGTACATGATCAAACATGAAGACCCTTGTTGCTACACTCTGGTGTACTTGGGAACAGTTGTCAAAAGGCAAATGCATGCAAAACACATGTTAATTCATGAATAACAAATAAGCCAGACGGAGCTGTAGCAAGGATGCCAGGAGATAGATAGCTCAAGGAAATAGGGACAAGCACCAGGACAGGGAGAGCAAGGAGAAAGAAAGAAAGAAAAAGACATGGGTGCTGGTGAATATGAGCCTTTACCATCCTCTCCATATCCCCCCATGCTCTATAACTGATTCTGTTTGCTATGGCAGAGGTCCCACATGGGAGATCGAAAACTCCCTTCTTGTGTCATATACAGAATTCTTGATACGTGGGTAGGGTGCTTGGAGGAAGCTTAGACATCTATTCCTATAGGTCACTTTACCCAGCGGGAAAGTCAGTCCTTGAGCACTTAAGCAATCGGCCCAGACTCATCAGCAAGGCTTCATTCTTTGCAGATATACGTGGTCATTTCAGGTTTCTGGGAAGTGACTAATTATCACTGCATCTAGAAAAAGTTCTTTTTTTTAAAGATTTTATTTATTTAGTAGAGAGAGAAAGAGAGAGAGAGCATGGGATGGGGAGGGGTGGAGGAAGAAGGAGAGAATTTCAACCAGCCTCCACACTGAGTGCTCGATCTCATGACCCTGAGATCATGAACTGAGCTGAAACCAAGAGCTGGATGCTCAACTGACTGAGCCACCCAGGTGCCCCGAGTTCTCAAGGACCACCAATAAGAAATGTACCCTTTATCAGGAATCTATTCATACCATTTCTACAAATATAAAATGGGGTTCCTTGCTCTTCTGCACGGTTACTGGGCCACCTGTCGTCTTGTCAATTGTCTTCAGGGAAAGACATATTGAATTGAGTGAAACTCAGGGAAGGGCTTGCGACACAGTGGATAAGGACAGGGCTTTGGGGTCAAGTCCCAGGGTGTGAATTCACTTTAAGCAGTCAGTATTCCCACCTGTAAAATGGAGATAATTCCAGAACCTACCTCCGCAGGTTCTTGGCAAGACTAAATGAGGCGCTCCCTGTGACGTACATAGCACAGAGTCTAGCACGGAAAAAGGGCCCAGCAAATGGTAGATATTACTTGATGCAAATTCATCTCATAATGTCAGCACTCAGCTCCATGGCTCACATGCTGGGAGTCGGTGGCAGCAAGAGCTTCCTTTAGGGTGGCGTCTTCTTCAGTTTTTGATACACTCGAGTCACCCGTCTTCATTGCCAGGAGCAATTTCCTCAGGGCATCCCAAGTCTTCTGCAAGTGAGAGAAATGACAGTTTGACCAGACTGATAGTGGGGGCCCAGGAGGAGTCCCATCCCTCCCAAACAAGGCTGATGAGATGGAATTAACCGAGAAGGACACTGCCCAGGGAAGTACCTAAGCTGAACAGAGGGTCTATAGACCTTGAGCTATCCCTGAATTTCATCAAGAAGGAAGTCTTGCTTTCTTGTGGGATGTCCTATGGGACAGAGTATGCTCTTGGCTCTGGCCAGAGAAGCTGGCCTTTGGTTTACGAGAACTTTGGAAAGGGGGTGGGTTGACCAGGAATTTGCTTGAGTTTTGGTGTAGAAAGACCTCTTGAGTTCCTTTTTTTCTCTTCTGTCTTTCCCCCCATGTCTCTTCCCTCTGTCCCCTAGGCGGTCTGCTGGGACAGGCCAAAGACTCCAAGGTGGTGCAAGGAAAGGATTGGCCAGAGCACCACCTTCTGCTCTGGAAGCCCCTTCCTCTGTGGCTCCTGCTTTGGGTACCGACATCCCCCCGTCGGGGGCAGATGGGAAGCGCGCCCTGCCTCACCACCACAACCATTTTGAACAATGGCGGCATCTTCCCTTGCCCTAGGTCAAACCCAGAGACTCCAAAGATGCTTTCTCTGCCCTTTACATGGAGAGTCACCCCTGGAGTTTTGCTGGCCCCCTGAGTCTGGCTTTCTGTGTCCTTGTGCTTTGCAAAGGCACGAGCCCAAAGGCCAGTGAGGAGGGTGGTCTGCTGAGGGAGGGCACTTTATCTCCCAGACAAAATATCCAGGCAGAGAAGGGGTCAGTATTGGGGTCCTGACTCGAGGGGGGGGAGCACCCAGCTCAAAAAGGCAACGCTGGGCTTGGCGCACCCCTACAGCCTGGGAAAGCCACTCTGTGCTTTCCCAGACGCCGGGCATTCCCCCCCCCCCCCCCCACTTGGTGCCATTCCGGGAAGGGTGCTGGCTCTTTTTCCTTAGCGTAGCTCCCTTTATCAGTCTGGAATAGGGACTTCTAAAACCCCATTAACTAGTAATCACTCAGGGCCAGTGAGGGCGCCTCCACCACCCCAGGGATATCCAATTAGCAAATCATGATCCGGCCCTCCAGTGAAAGAAGTCAGACCCATTATCTGTGATGTCCCCAATTAGAGTGTTTATTCATGAAAGACTGCACTGAGCTGGCCAGCCGGGCGGCTCCTTCCTCCCCAAAACCAGGCCAGATTCAACATCTCTTCCCACCCCCCACCCAGCCCCGTCACCCCCGCAGGCCTCCCCCACAGTCTGCCCAAATCACGAGGAGTTCGGCTAGCAGCGGGATGGAAGAGTCAAATTCTTCAGGTTTGGTCATGCCTGACTTGAGTTCCCTGTTTTGTGTTCCTTGCGCGGGGAGGGGGGGTGGAGGTGGGAAATAAATGAGCGGAGGCCCGAGCGTGGCTGTGATTTCGTTATTATTTATCCATCCTACTATGGCAATAGACCTGGCATTTTTCAGACACAGAGAAAGCCCCGGTGCTGGGGTCTCCCTCCTTCCCCTTCCTGCCTCTGTTTTAACTGCGTATAGAGAGCCAAGAATAGCACCCCACTTTTAGAATGTCCAAGTAAATATAGTGATGACGAAGTAAAAATTTTTTAAAAATTAGTATTTGCTGGAAAGATGATCCTACTAAAGGTTCCTCGTTCTGGAAAAACTGAATAAAGGAAAAAAAGGAAAAAGATCCAGATACATGTTACAAGAACAGCGATTGCCTCTGCTTGCTGGTTAGCTGAGAGATAAACCCAGCTCGGAGAGCATTTCAAGGCAGGGCATTTTAGCATTCGACATAGTATGAATTTCCTTGCAATATCAGGTCTCCAAAGTCGAATCCTTTCCCCCTGCTGGAAGGGAAATTATATTTCTTCCTAGCTTTCCTGCTCAGACAAGTTGCTTGGGGGAATTAGGGAGCATTGCTCCCAACCAAAACTCGTGTCAGGCCGCTGTGAAAACACAATCTGTCTGTTTATGTTTCTAGAGCCAAACACGGTGTTTTCTATAATTCTGATTAGCATCTACTTGGCCCCTTCCTTGAAGTATCCTCTGTGGAAATGTTCCAGATAGAAATCTGTGAGCTCCTTCAGTCCCTGGTGTGCTGGAGCGGCTGGAGAGCCGAGGGTCAAATTTGCAGGGATTTCGCAACCTGGTTTTTATTTTTTATTTTTTATTTATTTTTATTTTTTTATTTTTTTAAAGATTTTATTTATTTATTTGAGAGAGAGAGAATGAGAGAGAGCAAGCACATGAGAGGGGGGAGGGTCAGAGGGAGAAGCAGACTCCCTGCCGAGCAGGGAGCCCGATGCGGGACTCGATCCCGGGACTCCAGGATCATGACCGGAGCCGAAGGCAGTCGCTTAACCGACTGAGCCACCCAGGCGCCCCACAACCTGGTTTTTAAATGCAACTGCTACTAAAATTGAAATGATATAAATTTACGATTAAATGCATTATGTGAAAAGCAAAGGTGATGATGCTCAAAACGTAGTGCTTCTTCATTGTTTTCCTCCTTTTCATTGGTTGTATATCAAGTTCTACCTTTAAGTAATTTGGATATTGTATCTGTGTGTATACTGTAGATTGGTGTGCTAATAAGTATCTTTTCCTAACTCCTCGCCTTGCAAGCAGGCTTTAGGGGGGATGATTTCACCATGGAAATCAGAAACTACAAATCAGGGTGTCCCCTTCCTGCCTACCCCCAGAGCTAGTTGTTAAACATTTATAGCCGATCACTGGATACAACACTGTCTATTTAGTTGAGTCTGCAACCTTGAGGAAAGCCCCAAGTGTGAAGTTGACACAGTAACCCGTCACTCCCCTGACATTGTTGGGCAAATATCTGGTCTATGTAAGTAAATTTTTTTTCGCAGCTGAACGCAGTCCGTTCAGTATCAAGCCCTTTATTATTGTACTTTTGCCTGTTTTCTAAATGGACATCACGTAATCTGCTGTCTTTGAAACAGAAATTCTGACATTATTTCAATATTCCCTTGAGATGTGAGTGTGCGTACAATCATTGAATTGTGCTCCATTGTAATGATTTCCTGCGGGGCTCGGCGGGGGGGTAGGAAGGTGTATGTTCATCTCCCCTACACCAAATGATCTAGACACCTATGAGGTTTTAGTTGATCTTTCTGCTTTGATTGCTTCTCTACGTCTTCTGGATTAGTGAAAAGTTGTCAACTGTCACTCATGCTTTTAATTACACAAATAGCACATGAATACCTGTTCATCGTAAATAATTCCAACGCTACATTGGTTAAAAGAGGAAGTCCCCTTCAAACCATTTTCTACTCTCTGTCCAGAAATAAGCCCCATTACATTTTGATGTTTCCTTCCATCTTTTATTAGATTTCAACACATATGTAAATATTATTCTATATAATAATACGTTATAGATACATGGCTTTTACATAAATGGGAATCACAATCACATATTATTCTGCAAGATTTTTCCACTTGTATCTTAAATTGTTTCCATGTTAATATATGTAAATCTTTATCATTCTTTGCAATGCCTGCAGGATCAGACAGCCCTTCTGTACTGGCGGCCATTCAGGCTGTTTCCATTTTTTTGTTACAAACGAAGCAACATCTACTATCCTTGTTCATGTATCTTTGTACGTATGCATATGTGTTTATGTAGGAAAATTTCCAAGAAATGGAGTATCTTTTTTTTAAGTTTTTATTTTAGTTCCAGTTAGGTAACATATAGTGTTATATCAGCTTCAGGTGTGCAATATAGTGATTCAACACTTCCATACGTCACCCTGTGCTCATCACGACAAGTGCCCTCCTTCATCCCCATCACCTATTTCACCCATTCCCCACCCAAGAAGTAGAATTTCTAAGTCATGGGGTAGCCGTCATTTCTCACTCCTTTTATTTCTCCTGATATTCTCCTATATCAATGAAATGTATTAACATTTTGTCTATGAGTAAAGAGACTCTGGGTAAAGATTCTTCATAATACAGCGTAAGGACTTCATCAGATATTCGAGGCTGCTCAACAATGTCCTCTGGATAAGTGAGCTGATGTAGAAAATTTTCGTTTGGAGAAGGTTAGTGAGGCATGCTCGCTGTGCTTGTTCGAATCCTCAGGATCTTCCTCTTCCAGCATGTTCCCAGCTGTCTTCCAAGTATCCTTCTCTGTTCTCCAGGCCTGGGGGCTTTCTTCAACACCTCACAGGGCCATTTGGTCATGGAGGTAGCCCCAAAGTGCTGGGGAATTAACAGCCCCCAGAAGCAGCTCTGAAACAATGACTGGAGTTGGTGTGTAAATACCCCACCTCCCTCACATCGAAGGTGGGATCATTCTGACGTGCGTGCTTTATGCCGTTTCTTGGAGTTTCTCATGGGGCTGCACTCTGTTTACTTATAACGAGAGCTGGCTCCATGAGATACACTCCACCAGCCACCTTCCCTTCCCTGGTCCACTTCCCCCTCCTCTACCAGGATTTTGCACCTCCTAGAGAAATTACTTGCCATTAACCTCTGTGTCTGGGTTGTTCCTGGGGGACCCCAAACTAAGACAGCTTGTCTTCTTAGGATGGCAGTCATGACAGCCCCAACACCAGAAATATGATGTTGCTAAGCAAAGATAATGCTTCACCTCACTTGTTGCGAGGAAAAAGTACCCTCTTTATGAATGAATCACATTATATTTGGCTGCTCTTGTACAGAACTTTGGGACTCATGACTTGACTGGCAGGGTGTGCTGATTGGGTTAAAAATGCATTGCATATTAATAGACATTATCCCTTTGAGAAAATATGAACAGCTCCACATGGTCTTTCTGCCCAGTGCACTTGATAGAGAAAGCCCACATTTGCTTGAGAGCACCAGGCCTTCATTTGGACCCTGGGGGCTTGTGTAAAACTGAATCAGCTCTGCAGAAGAACGTGAAGTCTTAGGGCCTCATTGACCAGGAAGCCAAAATCCGGGGAGTGTGGGCTTCCTCATAAGGCAATGTTCCCCTGTCTGAGGCTGAGACCTGGCACAGAGAGGCCCATCACATCATCTCTGGGCCAAGGTCAAAATGCCCCAGAGCTGGCTGTTTAAGGGAGGGCTTGGGAATAGTTTTGGGATCATCTAAGCTTCTCTGAGCCAAAAAAGTCTTTGGTTAAAGCTGTCCCTTTTCTACTCCTGAGCTGGGGTCAGTTGGTGATGACTGTGAACTTCCCTATCCTCAAACCAGGAACTCTCTCCTGCTTTGAAGATCTCTTAGAGGTCCCTGAAAAATGGACCCCAACTTAATAACAATAATAGCCAACCTTTATTAAACACAGTGTCAGGCATCACACTTGGTGATTTGTGAGTCGTCAGAACAGTGCTCAGATAAGATGGACTAGAGGATAATTATCTCCACCCAGATAAGGAAACGGAAGTCCAGTGAGGTTTAGTCACTGGCCCAAGGCCACGCAATTGGCAAATGGGAGAGTTGGGATTTTTGTCCTAGAATGTCTAACTTCAGGGCCCATGTTCTTAACCTCAGTGCATGACCTTGGGCATCAGACCATTCTTGTTTTAAAGACTTATTGAGCGATAACCTTGAGCAACTCATTTTAGCTTGACTTGACCTTGAGCTTGAGCTTGAATGTCTCCAATGAAGGGGATGAAATTTCCATCATGAGGGTTGTGAGGATGGCAGAGGTGGGACCCACCCAGAGCAGAGCAGGCACCCTACATGATGTAGTGACTATTACTATTATCCTTGTTGTTGTTGTTGTTGTTGCTGTCTGGTATTCTTCCTGCACCCATGCACGCTATACTCCATTTATGCTGAACTGCTTGCTCTTCCCTGAGCACACGGGCTGTTCCTCAGGCTCCCGTCTGTCAGCAGTGTTCTTTTCTTTCTTCTCTCTCTCTCTCTGGTGATCTCCTGCTGATCCCTTGAGGCCCAGCATGAGTGCCACCTTCTCTGGGGCAATGCTGCATATCCCCTTGAGTCCTTTTTTCACGGGTGATTCCATTTGGGGGGGGCGGGGCTAGATGGCTGGGTAAGAGCATAAAGTGTGGAGACTGTCTGGCTTTAAGGAGTGACTTCACCTCTCCCCAGATAGGTGATGTGGCATGAGTTCCTCCAAGGTAAAATGAGAGAAGTTCTAGTACCTAGCTTGTAGGTTCGTGGTGAGGCTTAAATGAGAGTTAGGGTGTAAAAATCTTAGCATGGGGCTGCAGACGTAGGCAGTGCTCAACAAATCTTATTTATATTATCTTAGCATCATGAACACAACCATGCTAAGATAATGCTTGGCATTATTATTAGTATGTTCATTATAGAGTATGGTGTTTATCCCCACTAGACCAGAAGCTTCTTTGAGGTAGGAATAGTCTATTCCATCTTTCGTGTTTTGTACCGAAGCTAATGCCTGGTATATTTGATGTTAGATGGATAGATGGGTGAGTGGGTGGATAGGTGGATGGTTAAAAGGATGGATGTATAATTGTTGCATGAGTAGGTGGAAGGATCAAGAGGCTGGGTCATCTCTGCTAACTGATACATTGATTATCACACCAGGAGAAGAAGAACACGAAGGGTCAAGCAGCAGGCTTCCAGATTCTAGTTTAAATGAGGGATGACAAAGGAGAAAACAAAACAACACAAAACCAATAACCAAGAAGGCTAGTGATTCCATTTTTATCCACGCTGGGTGAAGAGTTGACTTAATTGCCTCCAAGACCCCTTTTACTTCCAAACATGTGTATTTACCTCTCCCCATCCCCAATTCATAAAATACCTAAGTGCCATTTAGAGAGCCCCTTACCCACTCTGAGCAACCTGGTTTATCATCCGGACATCAAGAACGTGGCAGGTAAGTCTGGCTATCCTAGGACTTGGGTGTAGGTAAGGGAAAAGATAAAAGTAAGTTCTAGGCTTGGGCCTGATTCTACCTAGTGGGGAGGCTCCAGGTTGAGAATCCACTGCTTTGACACACACGACTAAGGCTTACTGTGGTGTGAAGTCATTTGATCTGTAGGGGTCTTAGTCTTGATCTTTCTCCTTGAGGATTATTCTTTAGTCATCAAAGTCCACCCACCAGGCGATATCTAAGCTCTCAGTGGGGCCCGGATCTCTGGACTTAGATTCAATGCGGCGAACTCTTCAGAATTCACTCAGGTGAGAATCACCTCCAACTCGATCTCATGTGTATGCTATGCCATCAATAATCTTCTCTCCCTTTGCCAGCAGTTAAGAACCCACACTTACAAATGGTCCCCATCATGTAAGTTGCCAGCCCCCAAAGACACCATCTTCCCTACCAATGAAGGCTTTTACTTTTTACTAGAGTGACCATAGTGAGAATCAACTGTAGAAACTTGGCCGCTGATCAATTAACCAAGGGTGTGTTCCGCTCCAACTGGTCTTATTGACTGAGCCTGGGCACTTTGGTGGGACAATTAGAAGTGGGGCCAGACTTTGTGCTGACCCAAAATAGGCACCGAGTTAGCCCTTATAGAGAAAAGAGGAAAGAAGGAGGAGGAGGAAAGGGTCAAGGACGAGGAGGAAAGAGATCTTACTCTCTGACCTGGTTGGCAAGACCAATGGCCATGGAATGATCAAAGAACTGAAGATAGTAATGAGGTTGTTCTATCAGGGGACTCAGAAGAGACTATGCAAGTTCTGGAAAAGGAGATACCAGGGTTGGCTAGAAGGTGGGAGAGGCTCCTTGGGAAGGAGAATCTCTTGCTTACCAAATCTCTTTTTATGGTACAGATAAATGGAGATGTCTAGCAACTTGCCCCAGGTCCTTCAGCTTGTTGAGGGAGAACAGTGACTAGAGCCCCCCATGCAACTACACTCAGGGCAAGGCACCTTTCACAGGCCACTCATTTGCTCCTTCCCTTCCTCCTTCCTTCTTTCTTTCCTTCCATTAGTTCTTCAGCAAATATTCTGGTTAACAGAGCTACCATGTCCTCTCTGTACAAACACTCTTTAAGGCATCAGTGAGATGTTGGTAGTGCTTGGTGGTTAAGAAGTCTGGCTTTGGAGACCACAAGGGTTCAGTTCAAATCCTTGTCCTACCAGCAATTAGCTGTGTGTCCTGGCTTAGTTACTGATTATAGAACCCTATTAATCTGAAGGATCCTCCTGCATACAATGGAATAATCCAAGTACCTACCTTGGAAGATTTTGCAAAGACCAAAATGAGGCAATTAATATCAAGCACACAAAAGAAACTGGCATCCTGTAAGCATTCAGTAAATATTCACTGCTATTTTTAGCATTATTATCACAAAATACCCAACAGAACAAAACTGGCCGAACACATATTTACCTTTGCTATTTCAGAGCACACAACAGCATCAGCTTGATGAACTTCACTTATCTCTGGTTTTAAGAAGTTCAGAGGGACTAGGAGATCAAAATATCTTTCAGACAAAATGAAAGGAAAAGAACCTCACCTTTCCCTTTCTACAGAAGCCTGAGTAGAAGGGAATGAGGTCTGATCCCCAGGCTTGAGTGCCCCAGACTGATCCCATGGTCTGGGTGATGGGGGACCCCTCAGGTTCCGGGATGCTGAGATCGCAAGCAGTGGTGCTTGGAGGGGAAGCTGCTGTTGGAGAGCTGAGATGAGGCTTGTCCACAGGCAGCTCTCCGGACCCATCCCCTCTTGAACGCCCAGCACCCTTCCATGCTCTAGAAAGTCATTCCACGTCAATATGTACAGTGAGGAGCACCTAGCCACTTTGACGCTCAGACGTTTTCTTTTTCTGCCGTGACAACCTGTGGACTTATTTTTAAATGAAGACAGGAGAATCTGGCACTTGCCTCAATGGTTTGGAACCGTCTTTCCTCTCTAACGGGCTGTTGCTTTCCCCCAGGCTGACAGGGCTGATCTTGCCTCGCACCCTGGGAAAAACCAAGCCTCTTTCTTTGTTTCCTCCCTGGGGCAAACAGCATCCGGCCATCCACCTGTGCCCTCCCTGTGGTCCCTGAGGACTCAGAGTTTGACGTCCCATACACTTGGCCTTCGGGAACAAAAGACACACTTTATTGAAACGTCATATGTCAGCCCGCGTCGTTCCATTCTCTTAAAACCCCTTCTTTTTTTCTCTTCCTTCCTTTCTTTCTTCCTTTCTTTTTTTTTTTTTTTTTAAACATTATGAAGAAAAAGGAGAGAAAAGAATTGGGGAAAACAGTTCACCAAAAAAAAAAAAAAAAAAAAAAAAAACCCACAAAAAAACAAACAAAAAAACCCCCAGCAAAACCCAAGCCCACTTTGGGGAGTTGGAACATCTGCACTTTCTCAGCAGTTTGAAAGGAAACAAAAAATTGCCAAGTGGTATAAAATTTGAAGAAAAATTACCCAAAGGAGGAATGGACGTTAACCACGCTTCAATTCCCCACTATGGGTTGACATTTGAAGTACTTTCTTCTCTCCTCATTCTTTCTGATTCACAGTGTGTCTAAAGAGGTGAATTGGGCACACAAAACCCAACCTCCTCTTGCCAGGGTGGGTATGAAATATGAAGGCCAGACGATTGTCTGGGCTCAGTGCATTGGAATAACATTGGTTAAATTATGGATAGTTTTTGAATAGTGTCACTTTTTTTTTCTCTGCAGATGGTTGTTCACACAAGGAGCCGGGTCTGCATAATTGTATCACTAATCAGCAGTAAAGGCAATTAGTTGTGTAAGTGTGCTATAATCATTCTAACAGAAGAGATGACGAAAAGACAAAAAAAAAGGGGGGGGCACCAAAATGTCTTTTCTGAATCCATCAACTGACAGCCATAATTAGATATATATAATTGAAAATTCCACAGTAGGGGGGCCAGCTTATACAAATGAATTTTCTCTGCTGCCCTTACGCATTTGTGTCTTGGCTGAACATCCCCCCTAGGAAAAGGCAGAAAACTCGTCATTCCAAGAGTGCATACTGTACTGGGTATTCTTTCAGACCAATGATGTCAGAATAACAATTTTGGGGGGTGTGGGGGGTACGGGCTGGGGGACTGGAGGTTAGCGTGCTGTAAAGACAAGTGCCTAGCATAGGCTGATAGGAATTGCGTGGCCGAGAATTATGTCATTGTCAATGTTATTTTGAACCCGTTCTTAGCTGGTACCCCAATGTCCCTCTTTCGGTTCATATTGGGAAATTCTGGGAAGTGCTGACTTCGCCATGAGGCACTGGGTATAGGGCCCACCACACTTTTAGGGACCCACGGGAATGTTTTAATTCCAACTGCTTTTTAAATGAAAAGAAAAGAAAATTATTACTGTTATAAAGAGCATGTAAAAATGAATCCAGCCTGGATTATTATCATTTTCCTAGCGATGCGGTGGCAATATGTAATTTCTACTAGGTTTTTATGGAGGAAGGGGCCCATGAAGGCACAGGGCCCTCTGAAGTCATGATGAGGCATGGATCCTGGGCTTGGTGGACTCCTGTGTGGAAGCGAGAAAAAGTGGGGTTTGAGGGAGCTTCCTTATGACAGAATATTCCATCCTCAGCTTTCATAGGAAAGAGGGGACTTAATTTAACTAAAGCCTGATTATCAAAACCTATAATTACATTTGGGTTAAAAATTCTTAAGTGCCTATGAGTTTGTGGAAACTGTGCGGGAAAGTTCAGCACAGAATTAATCAGACTACTGGTCTCCCATCAGACTAAAAATCTTTTCAAATTGGAAGCGCATCCCCCCCGCCCCAACCTCTCTCTCTCTCTCTTTGAATCCACCAACTCTCCTATCATTTAATTGGACAAATCTTAACTGTGATTTTTTTCCCCTCCCAAAGAGGGGGCACATTGCGGCCAAAGCTTGTTAATTAAGTTCTTTAAATGCCCCCCAGCTGTGCAATAAGTTTTCAAAGCAACACAACTGAATTTTTTTTTTTTTTTTTTTTAACATTTGGTGGCTAGTTTTCAATCATGCATTATTCCCCCCTCCTTGTTTTGAGGATGGGAAAAACAGGAATAATCTCTGGGAGAATTCCCATGCATTGTGGAATCTTGGACAGACAGTCAAATTGGAGGTGCCATTGAGTGGCGTCTAATTGGAGCCTGTTTCAGGAGGGGAGTCACAAGGGACGATTCTTTGGGCTCACAGGCGGCTTGAGCATGCACATGCTTATGTGGAAATAACTATGGAGAGTCCCCAGGGAAGTAAACCTCCCCAGTAGGGCCTGAGGGTGGGGTTCTTCCTCCCGGCAGATGGGGTGTTAGGGAAAGTGGACTGAGCCAGGCCAGCAGAGAGGGCCTGTGGACAGGATAGATGTGTTTCTGGTTTCTCCTTCTCCCTAAGTGTAGCAGCCCACACTCCCTGTCTTGACCATGCCCAGCATACTGGCAGAGGGGGGTTAGAACTGGAAGGAAAAACGGGGAAGCGCGTTCACAGTGAGGTGCGCCGTAAAGCGTCCATACTTTCAAGTAACATCTGATTTTGAAACAAATGATACTCAACTTAGAAGGCTGAGGACCTTTGTTAAACAGAACTTCATTCATCCATATTCTAGTTCTTCCAGAGCTTAATTCTCTTTGGCGGCATCTCATCCCCCAACCCCCTCCCACAGCTGGGTGTGGCCACATGATTTGCTTTGGTCAATGGCGTGTAGGTGTATGTGGAAACGATGCACGTCAAGTGGCAGCTTTAAGAGCCAATACATAATGTGCCTCACTCTGTCACCCCCTGCAGGAGTGGCTGTGTTGAGGTGGGGACTCCTCCACCCTGGGTTTCCAAGATGGACAGAGCCCTCCAGCAGCGTCTACCCCCTACACCGCCCCACCAACCCATGTTGGACATGCAGCCTGAAGAAGAAATAAACTTCTCCATGGCAGATCAGGGAGATTTGAGGGTTGTTGGTTCCTGCACGATAATTGTAGCCCAACTGATACAATGACTTAGAGTATGTAGCTGAATGGTGGCCTGGGGACCAGATCAGGTCTGCAGAAATGTTTTGTTTGGCCATTTTTGAGAGAGAGAGAGAGAGAGAGAGAGAGAGAGAGCATAAGCAAGGGGGAGAGGTAGAGGGAGAAGCAGACTCCCCGATGAGCAGGGAGCCTGATGTGGGACTCGATCCCAGGATCCTGGGATCATTACCTGAAGCACCTCTTTGGGGAACAGATCAGGTCTGCAGAAATGTTTTGTTTGGCCATTTTTGAGAGAGAGAGAGAGAGAGAGAGAGAGAGAGAGCATAAGCAAGGGGGAGAGGTAGAGGGAGAAGCAGACTCCCCGATGAGCAGGGAGCCTGATGTGGGACTCGATCCCAGGATCCTGGGATCATTACCTGAAGCACCTCTTTGGGGAACAAAGCCAACACAAGCCTGGTCATTGCCCTTTTGGTGGCATACAGAAAAAAGCAAAGAGGAGGGAAAACCCTGAGACACTCTCTTCCCATCCTCCAGGTGTGGGAAGATCTTGGCCTATGGGGGGATAGCAAGTGATTTTATATGCAGTACCAGGTGGGTGGGACATATCTTGGAGGGGCTCAAGTAGGCTCACTGGAACGGTCCCTTGGCAACTTTGCCACTATCACACTGGGCCAGGCAAAGAAGAGGAGACAACATTGGCACTAATAAGTGCGGGACACTCCCTGTTTCCCCCCTACCCATCTCCTTCAGCTCCACCCACCTTTGCCTTACTTTTTCCCCATGCATATAAAATGGCTGGCAGCCATTTGCCCTTAAAGCATGCCTTCTCCTACAGCTCTTAGATCCTTAGCATCTTTTCCCCCTGACTCAAGATCTATTTGTTGCTTTTCTGTCACTCTTATGGCTTCACAGAAAGGCACCTTCCTTGCCATTTCTAAGAACCTCAGATGGGATATCAAACACAAGCCTGGACCTCCTTCCTTGCCCCACTATGGTGTTCCAAAGCCTTCCTTCCTTTGTTCTTTCCTTCTCCCCACCCAGCCCCTGGTGGAGCTTGCTCAGTCTGGTGCTTCACTGTAGACAAATTGTGCCTACATGTTCCCTCTCCCACAGCTGTTGGCCTTTTCAATACTCTTGGAAGTTTCCACCCTTATTAAAAGTTATCCATCATGGTACAAGACAGACTTCTCTGCCTGGCAGAACTCCTTCCAGGAGAGGGGAAATGATGCTCAGCCAGTGGAAACTGGTTTCATCTTTGGAGAACTGATTCTTCCTTTTCTGGGATGCAAGCTCACTTCTATCTGGAACGCCACCCCACCTGAGCATGCTTGCTCCTGGGCTGTTGGACTAATTACAGTTTTGGTGCTGATTCTCTGCATCTTCCACTTGGCCCCGTCCTTCCGAACCACCTTGCAAATGCCCCCACTTAGAAATTCCAGGACTGTCACCATAAGAGGGACCACCTGGAGGAGTGATTAACAACACAGGCTCTGGGACCACAGTGCAGGGTTTTATCCTGGCCCTTACTTACTTACTTACTAGCTGTGTGACCTTGGGGAAGTGACTTCAGTTCCAGCTGGATCTGCTTTTTTCATTTGTAAAATGGGGGTAAATAACAGATTCAGCCTCAGAAGGGTGTTACATTGTCCTAAATGTGTTAATACGTGTAAAACACTTCAAAGTTACCTGGCATATCGAGAGAACTCAATAAAAATTAGCTGTTTATCTCAGCCCAAAGGAGTAATCTTAACTCAAAGGGGTAAACTCAACCCAAAGGGGTAAACTGAACCCAAAAGGGTAAACTCATTCCAAAGGGTAATCTTAACCCAAAGGGGTAAACTCAACCCAAAGGGGTAATCCCAACCCAAAGGGGTAATTCCAACTCAAAGAGTCTCTACTTCCTTCACCCCTTTCCTCAAGAGCTGAGTTCTTAGACTTCTTGCAGTCTTCCTCTGACTGCATCCTATTGAACCTGGGGTCACTTCTCTGACCTGGGTTTGCCCAGAAGCACTGTCACTTTGCGTTGCTTCTCACCATCCTTCTCACCCCCTCAGGGTAGAAATCTCTTTTTCCCTTCATCTCTGCCTCCTCAGCATGTCTTGCAAATGACTCTGCGGAGGGTAGTTACTCAAGAAAATAGTGCCTTTGGCTTATTAATGGTGGCTCTAACTCTTTCCTAGAACGATGGGGGCTTTTTAAGCCTTCTCATGCCCAAGATCCTATTAGTATTGGCTCTTGCCTTCTCGTATTTATTTGGATATTCTTCATTTGGTCTCACATCCAAATGGTAACAATGGGTGAGTCATCGTCTACCACCTTGCAAGGCCAGGCAAACTTTAACTCACTTTAGACAACAACCAGAATTAAGCCTACATCAGCCTTCTGGAGGTGGGGGCTGATATTTCCGAATTTTGAAGTGTGTGTTGTCTCCTCCCCCAATCTCCAGGCTTTTCTAAGTCATGCTGGCTGTTCGGCAAAGTCAACCATGTGCTTGTCTGGATTATTTTTTAAGCTTTCATTAAGCCACATGCATTCCCATTTATGTAATCATCTGAGAACTATATGAGTGAGCCTGAGAACCGCCACTGATGTGCTGCTTGGTACTTATTAGCTTTATAACTGATGACCAGACCTCAGGATAATGACAGCTTGGCTGTTCCACAATTGCTATGTAATATAACTGATTTCTCAAGAAGCAAATGCATCTGCTGGTTTGGTCTTTATAAGTCAGTGTTATGGAGGTGAACATGGGCTGAACGGTAGGGTCAAAAGAATCGACTGAGTTTTGAACGCCCCATCCTGGGCCTCTTTGGCCAAAAATCAAAATTTGGGTCCCAGGGGGCAGAATTTGGCCTGCACAATGTTTTTATAAGAAACTAAATTTCAGCACTTCTAAGCAACTCAGATATTGTGTAGTTTGCCACAATCTGTACCATTCCCTTTTGTTTGGCATCTGGCTTACTTCCTTCATTTGTGCTAATGTGCTTGGTCCCTGAAGACAACTAAAATAACTGACAGCTTCCTCTGTAAATATGAGAACTTCTCCTAGGGACATAGAACTGTACAGCTGAGAGCTGAAATGAGTCCAATTGCTTTTTAGTTATAATCCCACATTTCCAAGTGGGGATCTGAAGTCCAAGAGAAGTGACATGAACCCCATCCCAGGCCCACAAGTAGCCCAGTCTTAGCTTTTTATGGTCTCAACATGAGATACTTCCTCTGGATCTTTTTTGAGAAGAATAAAAGCTACAGAACTGTGATAATGGTCATGGTAGCATCCCTGATTAAGGAGGTCAGAACCTGAAACACAGAGCCCATATGGGAGGCGTCATCTGCCAAAGCCTCCAAGGCTCCATTCCTCGCTGGACCTGAAGAACGCCTCATTCGTCTGGAAAAGCCCACTCCCACCAGAGTATCAGTGAGCATCACACAGTTTACTGAAGATCTTGAAATGGAAGCAGAAGGAGCTGGTTTTGTCACCATGTGCCCAGTCTTTGAGACGCCTTCCCAAGCCCCTCGTTTCCTCCGTCTTACTCCTTCCGCCCACTGGGCACCAGGTTTCTCTCCTGCTCCTTCAAGTGATGGTGAGCCTCTGAAACCCCTGACTCTGAGCCTCCTCTTCTGAGCTTATCTGTCCTCTTTTCTTACACTGAATCACTTACTGCTATTTTCAAGTGAGGCTAGAAATTGTGTTTGAGACCAGCAAACAAAAGATTCTTCAGTCCTCATGACCTGCCTCCACACATGACAAAGGAGGATTATAAATAACAGCAATAAAATGTTTTTGTTTCTCTAAACACATATGGTCTCTAATCCCACTACAACTCTGCAGTGAGATAGGTATTATTTGCAACCCCCCTCCCCCAACCCCCCCCCCAAAAAAGCAGAGATCAGAGAGGTCAAGTCACTTGCCCTAGGTCACACAGTTTGCAAGTGATGCAGACAGCATTCACTCAGTCCTTGCCTAAACTTCTTCTTTACCATTTGGGGACATTGGATGGCAGGTAATAGGACTGAGTTAATTGATCTGCTGGCATCAATTCTAGATGAATCTCCCCTTTAATCCTTACTGGGATCTAATAACTCAGACATGACAATTTCGGTTAAAAATCCTCTCTCTCTTCTTTTTTTTTGAACACCCTCTTTTTAAATACAATTTATCTGCAGGATGCTTTTCCATACTTAGAAAGAAATCCCTAATGATGATACCTCCCCAACTTTTCTTTCTCCTCCTCATCTGAACCTTATTATAATTCAGGCCTATACATTGCAACTGACAGTGGTTTCTTTTTTTTACTTCTTTAATTAGTACTGTCATTTTTAATCCACTGGAAAGACGAGAGGGAGATTGAATGTCCCAACAACAGACATGTTATTCTGAATCTCCAATTGTGACAAATTCACAAACTCATAAAAAGATTTTTTTTCTGTGCTATCCCATTAGCTGAGAGCAGAGAGAGTTAGGAGTGTTTCCCTCTTTGGGGGGCTAATTCAGAGCCATTTTTGGTTATTATGCACAAGATGTTTTTCAACTGAGTTGTCAGGTTGTTAAATGTCTTCACCATGGAGTGTTCTAGTAATTCAATCCCTCTGGATTGCCCGGAGTGTCTTAAATGTTTTGATTGCAAATACAAGAGGAAAACTGCTGTCCTGAACAGTCTGCCCTTAAATCTTCTTATGGATTAATTTGCTGTGTGGCCTGAAATAGGTCAAAAGGTTTTGGCTCAGGAGTAGAATTCTAGAAATAATCACCCTATAGACACTCTAAATCAATCATAATTAATGCACTTGCCTAGTCCTGTCAGCTGATTGCTGCTAGAGGGTGAAATAAAGAGACCCTCTCTAATACAATTTGAAAAGAGATCAAATCTGTCATTTCATCTAATAATTGAGCCAAATGAGAAAAGAGAGGGGTCAAAGTTCACTGGGTGACCTTATGTAAACCCAATAATGCATAATTCATGTCCTTTTTATGGAATTTATAAGTTGCTGTAAATGGACGGGACAGAATCATCTGCCCTCCGTGGCTTCTACCAAACTGTTCTTGCTTATCCTGAAATGCCTACAGAGCTGTCCAAACTTTTCAGTAGCCTCTTCTGGCTGAATAATCCCCAAGCCTTCAATACGGGGCCAGCATTTAATTCATTCTCCCAAGCGTGCGAAGTTAATAACTGAATAAATCACTGGCAGCTCTCTCTGAATGATATAAAACCTGTAATTTATTTATTGAGTGTTACAAATACAGTTAAAATGTTTTCACGCAAAATGCTTTCCCTCTTTTTAATATTATCGAAAGGCGAATATGGGTTTCAAGTTCTGGAAATGGAGGCTGAAAGATTGTGCGTCTGTGACTTGTCCATCCCCTCCTGGTGTAGCAATGCTGGGAAATGGGGCCTCTACTTAGCCTTGACACCATTTGGGATGAGGAGGAGTGGGGACAAGGGAAGGTGTGTCTAGAAAACCCACCAGCTCTGGCTCAGGGCTTCCCCAGCATGCGTGCTTACGTTCACCATGCTTCCAGACCATGCTGGAACAAAACATTTGTTCTAAATGCACACAGATCATTCAGAGGTTTTGTCTCAAGGCTCTTTGATAACAGCAAGCCAGGTACCTTCTTTTTTTTTTTGGTCCATCTCATCAGATGGCACAATCAAAGTAGCTGTTCACTTCATTTTTGTGGGTGATCCTGGCAGGGCTTCTGCGTAGGTGAAATTAGCCTGAGATGTCTTCAGAACTTCTAGCAGCTATCGTGTGTCCCTTTGGCAGTTGCTACATCTTGAGTGTTGCCCTTTGGTCGGGATCAAGAGGTGCTCTTTGGGGTGTCTGGGTGGCTCAGTTGGTTAAGCATCGACTTTGGCTCAGGTCGTGAACCCCAGGTCCTGGGATGGAGCCCTGAGTCAGGCTCTGAGCTCAGCGGGGAGTCTGCTTGGGATTCTCTCTCTGCCCCTCCCCACACTTGTGTGTGTGCACTTGTGCTCTCTCAAATAAATAAATACAATCTAAAAGAAAAGAGAGAGGTACTCTTGGATCCAGCATGCATGTTATTTGGCACTTACTATATCCACAAAACATTTGTATGTTTGTTATCAGATGCACACATCTTCCAGAACACCGTCTGACAATACCAAGCATTGGTGAGTGTATGGAGGAACAGGAACGCTTAAACACCACCGATGGGAATTGTTCCACATTATTTAGCAAGTTGGCAATAGCCACTGAAGCTGAAGATGAGTACATACTACAACCCAGCAGTTCCACGTGTTGGCACGTGTTGGCACGTATCTTACGGAGATTCATACATATGCACAAGGAGACAACTAGAATATTCATAGCCACAGTAAAAGATGGAGAACAATTTAAATGCCCACTATCAACAGTGTCCTAGATATATATAGCAGTTGTGTTTATACCATGGAAGCACAGGCTCTGGTTCAAATTTAGACTCTACTGAGTATTTACTTACAGCCAAGGACAAGTACTTTGGTGTTCTCTGCCTTACTTTTCTCCTCTGTAAAATGGGAACAATAAATGTATAGGACATATCTTAATGAGGATCGGTGGGTTAAGTACAGAAAGCAAGTAGCATAATGTAAATATGTAAATAGTGTTACGTATGATTTACTATTATCTTTACAGCATAATCAAAGCAAAAATAAAAACCCTAGATCCTCATGCATTAACATGGTTAAATATAAAAAAAACTTAGGGTTGAGAGCAAAAAGCAATTCGTAAAATGATATGTGTTGCATGGTCCAGTAGGAAGACATCTATGCCATCTTTGGACAAGCATATGAAACAGTATTATTTGTTGCTATGGTAATATTTATAAGATAAATGTATCAGAATACACACAGATAATCTCAGTGCTGTGCTCAGTTCTGGAGGGAAATGGGCTAAATCTGCTTTAAGTATAGCTCTATTGTTTTATTTCCTTTAAAAAAAGAGATCTGAAGCAAAAAAAATTATTAAGAATTATAAAATTGGAGTAGCGAATACACTGGAGTCTGTCATATTCTTTTCCAAACTTTTTTTAAAGTTATGTTTTGTTTTGTTTTGTTTTGAAATGAGTATGGATTCACATTCAGTTGTAAGAAGGGCATGTAAGCTCTGCGCCCCTTCCCGCAAACCTTGCCTTGTGGGTCTCTTCCATCTGGATGTCCATCTGAATCCTTTCTCATATCCTTTTATGATAAACTAGTAAATGGACGTGAACTGTTTTCCTGAGTTCTGTGAGTTGCTCTAGCAAGTTAATCAAACCCGAGGCACTTCTGATTTGTAGCCTTGGTCAGAAGTGCAGGTGACAATCTGGGTTTGCAGTTGGCATCGGAAGTGGGGACAGTCTTGATTTTCTTATTTCTTTGATATTATTTTAAAACTTTTGTTTCAAGTATGTTCATAATTGTTTGTTAAAACATTTTTGTCTCGTCTGCTTTAAAATCTTTTTCAGGTTGGGGCACCTGGGTGGCTCAGTCAGCAAAGTGTCGGACTCTTGGTTTCAGCTCAGGTCGGGGTCGTGGGATTGAGCCCTGCATTGGGCTCTGCACTCAGCCGGGAGGCTGCTTGGGATTCTCTCTCTCTCCCTCTGCCCCTCCTCCCACTTGCTTAACCCTCTTTCTCATTCTCTCTCTCTAAAATAAATGAATAAATCTTAAAAAAAAAACTTGGTCAGGTTATCTTGGTGTTGTCATCTTTTGATGGGCTTTTTTCATTCGGCTTGAGATCTTCCTGCTCTTTGGTATGATGAGTCATTTTTTATTAAAACCTAGACATTTGGGGCATTATGTTAGAAGACTCTGGATAATATTTAAATCTTCTGTTTTATCCAATTCCCTCTGGCATTGCTCTGGCAGCAGGCAGGATTCTGGCTTGTTTTTGGCAGGTGGGAGTAGAAGGGCAGGTTTTCCACTTGGCCTCCATTGACCTCTGAGCGCGTGTGTGGAAGGGGACTCCTCCTTCTTGCTGGGTGGGAATGGGAGTTACAGACCACCAGACCCCACTAGATCTTCACTGATACCTCTATGCCTGGGAGGGTAGGAGTGCCTTGTTACTATGTCCTACATACTTCCTACTGACATCACAGTAGAACAAGTTGGCTTTGTTAACAGCCGTGCAGTGGTGAATGTCCTGACTCTTTGTTAGGACTCTTTGGATAGCATCCTGGTGGGGGGTGTGTGTGTGGGAAGAATGCCTTATCACTGCTGAATAAGGATATGAGTGCGGGTTCTCTGTGTGGTCCTCACTGATGTTGAGGTGGGGCCCGGAGGGGGTTGGTCTTTACCATCCGGCAAGGATGAAAGTTCTAGCCCCCTACATATTAACTCTGACATCACCCTTGCAGGAGTGTTGGGGTACCTCATTCCAGCTACCTAAGTTCCCCACTTGGCCTTGCTCGGTGTGGGTGGGGTGGGACCACTGTTTCTTCTGTGGTGTTTCGTTGGAGCAGAGTGGTTACTGTCTAAAAGTTTTTTCTGTCTTGCAGGCTGCCGCTTTCCTGGTCCCTTGGCTAGAGAGAGCAAGTTTGTTTCATCTGTACCCACCGATTATCCCAGCATGCCAGTTTCTTCAGCTTCGGGCCTGGGATTTATGAGGCAAAAAGAAAGCCTGCGGAACTCACCGCCATGTTGTTTCTTGGGTCTCAAAGTCTCCAGCCGGTCTGCCTTCCTCTCTCTAGCGTTTACGCTCTGCCTACGTTGGTTTTACATATAATGCCTGAGGGTTTTTTAGTTGTACCTAGCAGGAGGGATAGAGAAAACCATGTCTACTCCATCCTCTCTGAAGGAAAACATTTCCAAATGTTATAAATATTTTGGAATTAAATAATTCAAATATTTTGGAATCAAAATAAGCACTTCAAAAAAATGAACAGGAATTTTGGGGAGTAAAGGCTGCCTAGTAGGTGGGGGAAGAGCCAGGAATTTGATGGAGGCAGAGAGGAAGGCCCAGGAAGAGAGCCAGCGACAGGAAAACACATGGCAGAGAACTGGTGAGAAGTTTTTCAGTAATGGAAACTGACAAGGTAAGAACTCTTTACAAGCACAGTTGGGTTTTGTTTTTGTTGTTTTTTTTTTTTTTTAAGATTTTATTTATTTATTTAAGACAGAGAGAATGAGAGAGAGAGCACATGAGAGGGGGGAGGGTCAGAGGGAGAAGCAGGCTCCCTGCCGAGCATAGAGCCCGATGCGGGACTTGATCCAGGGACTCCAGGCTCATGACCTGAGCCGAAGGCAGTCGCTTAACCAACTGAGCCACCCAGGCACCCCACAGTTGGGTTTTGAGCACTTTGAGAACACATGAAGAATGTTCTTTTACTGATCACCTCCATAACAGAAACACGGCATCCCCTTGCCCTTCAGGGTCTACTTTAACCTCTCTTATCACCCTTTGGAGTAAAAACAATGACAGTAATAGTTGAATTCATCGTATTATTGGAGGGTGACCCGTGACCCAGATGTCAAGCCTTTGCTTGCCCGTCTGATTAGGACATTCCATAATTTTTGAAGGAACTTATCTCTGGGTCCTTTCCATTAATTAGTCCAGCACTAGCAGGTCCTTGGAGAGGAAAAACCAGGGCTGAGGGCTCTCAAATCCCTCTTTGGAGATTAGGAAGTAAGATAAGCAAGGGAAGCTTTTAACAACACGACGGTCACCCCACAAGGCCCAGAGAGGCAGCTATCTGCAATCCGAGAAGAGCCAAGCCACATGAGAAAAGCAAACAAACAAAACTACCCCTGTGACGCTCGGGTTTTATAAAGCACTAATATCTGGTGTTTAATCTGCCTGGCCGGGCCAGAGAGGACAGTGTTAAATTGCCTTCTCTTCTTGGGCCAGCTTAACCTGTCATTGTTAAGCCTGCATGGGAGCCTTTGAAATCAGATATGGATGTGCAGGAAGGGGGTACTGGCTTGGTGGACTTAAACAATGCAAGTGGTCTAAGGTTCGGCGGATCGACCCCAGCTGGGTGAGTTCTAGAGAAATCCGCTGGCTGGGTGGATGGTGCAGTAAGACTCCTCAAACTCTGTGGAGGGAAAGTAGGTGACCTCTCTCAGACCTGAGCCCCTTCTGCTTTCCATAGACTCAAGGGGATGACATGGGACAAAGGTGAAGTACATGACACTGGACGCCCTCAGCTTATGCCCTTGACTAGCTGGGTGACGTTGGGGAGTGACTCCATCCTCCCAACTTCAAGTTCCTTCGTCCATACAATGGAAATAATAGTGGAAACTGTATCAGGTTTGTGGTAACGATGAAATAAAAGCGCATTACAGGGGAAGTGTTCAGTGAACAGTATTTGCATTATTTTTAGCACATCGGTCTAATGGAATATTCATAGGGAGAGCTGGAAAGGATCTTTTAGAACAGAGCCTAATCATCTCATTTTACAGAAGGCATAGCTGAGATCCAAAGATGACCCTCTCATGCTCATCGGCTGGTTAGAGGCAAAGCTGCCCCAGGGAGACCAATCTCTTAATCCCTGTAGTCGCTTCCTTGGAGTTCAATGTCCCCATCAAATCTAGGTTATCGTTCGACCCGATGAACACGTTATCTGACTTTTTAAGAATCATTTTTTTAAAAATACATGTGTCAAGAAAGTTGTTCCGAATGAAAAAGAAAAAAGCCAAAATTGGTAGCAATGAATGAAAGTGATCACTGAAGGAGATCTGGGAGCAAACACCCGCACAGAGGGACATGTGTCCTGTCATAATCGCCCTGCGCATAGGACTGGAGTCTTTCCTACCTCATGAGGTGAGTGATCGCAAGTGCATTTTAATGCGTGTTTTATTTCTCCATTGATTTTAATTAAAAGGATATTGTCAAGGTTGCTAGGCATAAATATTGACTGATTTTGACACTTCGGTTGTCCCAGAGGGTCAGGTTTGCTTTTTCAAGGTTCTTGTATCTGTTTTTGACTCCTCACACCTCCTTTTTGGTGTGTGGGAAATATTAGAAATAGAGCTATTCCAACAGGTTGGAGATACAACACAGGTTGGAAAAAAAATGTAAAGGCCTGCTAATTGGGATCGTAATTGACAAATGAGATCTCAGGCCTTATTTATGCCAGAAGTCCATAATTTTTGCATGCAGGGTAAAATTTACTAAGTAATGATCTGATTCTTGCATCACTTTGGCCTGTGTATGTACATGCTTACAAATCTCCAGACACCCATACGGACATTCAAAGGGTTTTGAATAGAGTGAAACAGTGTGCTCCTTTGAAAGATGATTTTACTCTAAAAGATTCCTAGAGCCCATCAACCTTGACCCATCCCACCCCCAACCTCCACCCAGACCTGAGTTCCTTTGTGATTTCTGTTTTTAAGATTTTACTTATTTGAGAGAGAGCAAGAGAGAGCACGAGCAGGGGGAGCAGCACCGGGAGTGGGAGAGGAGAAGCAGAATCCCCAGTGAGCAGGGAGCCCGACGCGGGGCTCCATCACAGAACCCTGAGATCATGACCCGAGCAGAAGGCAGACGCTTAACCGACTGAGCCACCCAGGCGCCCCTCCCTTGTGACTTCTAAGGGATTACAACTCCCAAAGTGAACAGGCTGTCTGGTCAGGCACACGATTCACGCTCATTGCTGTCTAGGGCCCAGGAGGCCTCGAGATGGGGCGTGCATTTCAGGGTTAATTCTAGCAGCGTCCAGGGCAGCAGGGGCTTACAGAGGCACAGCACTCTATCAGGAGGAGATGGACTTCAGGACTAAGCGGTGTGAAATGCATTATGAACATTCTTGGCAAAGAGCAATCGTCTTTTTCTTGTTGATAGTAGAAAATCAATACGGTTGTTTTCTGTTCGGTTTTCAAGGGCACAAGGTGCTGCTTCTTCAGGCTGGAGAAGTTCACAGGGCGGTTAACGAAATGTCAGCAGTGATTGAGCAGTTCAAGCAAAATGGACATCCCTCTGCTCTAAGTCTACCCGAAGTGAACTGGGAGCCCCAGCGGGAGGCAGAGCATCCCGGGTTCTGGGAAACAGGTGGAACCACACGCCAAGCTCCAGAGGAAACAGGTGGACGGGGGAGACCCAAGGTCACCCTCCATGGTTCAAGGCACCTGACTTGAGGAAGAGAGAGACTCTGATCAGCAGAGGGGCTGCCCAGAAACCAACACAACACCATAGGACCGAGCGACATTCTTTGCTGCTCTGATTGTTTCCTCTGGGCCCTGTCTGGCTTGTCACATATATTATTTCACTTTCTCCCTTCCAGATGACCTTCCTTTTCCCCACTTCTCCACTCCCTTCTCTAGCCCCCTCTCCTAAGTAGCTGAAGGTCATGACTCAGCATCTCATGGTGGGTAAGAGGTAGGCTCTGGATTCAAATCCAGGGTTTAAATTCTGGATCGGGCATTATTTGGGAAAGTTAACTTGAACTTCTCCCAAGCCTCGGTTTCTTCAACCGTTGAAGTGGGCAACAGTTGCTTGACCTCCTAAGAGTGGTGTGAGAATCAAGGAGATTATGCATGTGGAGAGCCTCGTGCATAGAAAGTGCTTCGACCTCCTCTTTTGCTAGTCTGGGGCCTCCCTGGTTCCATGAACAGCCCCCATCAGCAGGCACACCTGTCATCTGTAGGAAAATGAGCAGATGTGTTAACTTAGATGGAACGGTTGACAACGTGCCCCTCCCCAAGTACACTTCCTACGTCACTTCCTATGCTTCCTGCATGTCAGCTCGTCATATTGCTTAACCTTCCCTAAATCCCCAAGAGGAAGGCAAGGTGTTTTCATAGCCACCATTCCTTACTCCAAAGTGACAACTCGGATTACAGGGTCTCAGTCAGTGTGGCAGTCAACTTGGGGAGATGCTTGGGACACAAGAAGGATTTCTTAGACCCCTGAAATCACATGATGAAGAAATGTCTACACTGCCTACAATAAGTCAGGCTGGTTCTCATTGGAAAAAACAGATTTCCCGTGTTAAGCTATAGGTTTAGTCCACGGTCATATACAATGCCAGTCAGGACAGACTAACTGCTACATACCGACTTATCCCCCAATACCTGTGGCTTAAGACATAACTGCAGATATCTTGCTTACGTCACAGTCCCAGGAGGGTGGGGCTGGGGGCAGGGCTTTCCCCCACCCAGGAAGGGCCTGGACCCCTTCCCTCTCCAGGCTCCCCCCTTCCCTGTATCCTCGGAGTCCTTTCCATGGATGGGTGAAGGGAACAAGAATGAAAGTGTTCAGAAATGAGTTTTATGGGCCAGAAACGGAAGTGTGGCATATCCCCTTCTGCTCCCCTTCCATTGGCTGGAGCTCAGTCACTAGGGCTGTATCAAACTGCAAAGGAGGCTGGGAAACCAATCTAGCTGGGTGCCTGGGAGGACAAAGGAAATAGTTTGGTGAATAACTAGCCAGTGTCTGCTATGAACAAGCAATGCAATTCCTACTTTCAGTGGAGGAGGGGCTGATCTTGTCCTTTTAGGGAGGAGTTGGAGAAACGCCAAAGAGTCATAGTTCGAGTGGAGGGATGGGACTAGGGTGAAGAGAGTGAGGCACCAGGGCACAAAATTTAAGGAGGCACTCCCTCCCAGATTCCTGCAAGTTCATGGTGGATGCCTGTGAGGGGTGCCTCCTTAAACAGCATGCCCCAGGCACCTCACTCTTCTTAAGCTCCCAATGGCTCTGCTTTCATAACATTTTCACGTTAATCTACTGGTCTTTTTTTTTTTTAACATTTTTTTTCACCACTGAGTGATCATGACCCTTCATTTGTATAAATTTTCACAATTTTGCCAAAACACCTTCCCCCAGACAATCTTCTGACTATTATGGGATTAATCACTCAACTAGTTGTCCCCTACACTCACGCAGATGGAAGATGAAACCAGTGTCTCTCGTTCCCCACGCCTCTCAGCAGTCAGCACAAAACTGGGCCCCACAGGAGGCGCTCGCACAATAGACTCGGGCTAAGAGAAGAAGCAGCAAATAGTCTTTACATCTAGGGAAGGCTCAACAGTTACAGAAAGCTTTTTCGGTGACTCTCACTCCTCATTTCTCTAAGCTGCGGGGTCAACAGAATTTGCATGAGCAGGAGAAGAAAGTCTGTGCGGAGGAACTCTGCGATGGGCGAGAGGTCCCAACACAGGCTTTTCTTCCTCTCCATTCATGAGGACTGGCTGTCCATTAGAAGGCTCTCTTTTGGACCAGTGCGTCTGCATACATACACACATGTACATCCTCAAGCATGTGTTTTGACCCAGCAGCGCGGATAGGTTTCTACACCTGTGATATAATGAAGTGATGGCGAGGTTTAATTTTGCATGGGCTCCAGGGTTTCTGAGTGCCCTCAAAGTCCAACAAGAGAAAAGGTCTGCTGGGGTCTCATGGAAGGCCTCCAGAAATAAAATATAGTGAGAAGCAGAAGTTCAAAATCACCCGGATGTAACTGTTTCTTCCTTCCTTAAATATTTTCCTATGCATGTGAATTTCTCCCCCACCATCTGACTCTCCACCGTAACATTCTGGAAAGGAGAAATAGACTGAAGAGCCCAGCCTCAAATGAAAATGGGGACATCCTCTTAAAAAGGAACCTAAAGCAGCACCCCATGGCTAAAGCCCTTCTCCTGTCTCTTTTTCTTATCAAGACATTGTAATCGAGTCCGTTAGGAAAACTTCTGAACAGTTGCCCTAGGTTTTCTGTGGCTTGGAAGCATTTCCATTTTTTTTTTCCCCCGTGTTGGGTGTGGGGAATGAGAGGGTATTCCTGTCTTTTCTGCAAACCCAGTTTTCCATGACTAAGGAAAGGGACATCAAAGGGCTCATTGAAATAGATAAAATGCCCCATCAAGTAGCTCTAATAAAACAGTATCATGATGGTCCTTGAAAAGGTGGATCAGAAGCATATGGACTCAATTTCCCTTGGAAAAATCAACTGGGAAAAAGAAAACTAAGTGGTGGGGGTAAAGTGTTTCAAGTATTTTATTCCATTTCGGGTTCTGAAATATAACTCTAACTCTGTCCATTAAGAGAAGTCCACTGATCCTAGCTCTGGATCCAGGTTAAATGTTGACTCCCAAGGAGTCCAGAAAAATTAATTGGGAAAGCCCAAAGGGTGCTAGTTTAGCTACAGTATATCTTTAAATAGAGCTCTCTGCATTTTTATCGGCAAATGCAAGACTGTTATCTTGGGGTGGGGGAGGGGAGAAGGGAGGGGAAAGGACTCAGATTCTCCAGTTTGTAACCTCTTGTTCCAGGCCTTCCATCTTCAAATGTCATCAGCTCCGAAATGAGCACTAAATCGTCACTATATCTCTTGCAATTGTCAAAGGCTCCTTTGTTTGGTGTCAATTAGATAGGAAAGAACTTTCGATAATTCAATAGTTCTGTATTAAAGGGCAGCTCAACAGCACATAACTTATCTCTACGGTTATCAATTGTTTTTATGGAACAGCCAAGTGAGGATCACTTGGCTAACTCACCAGTCATCCATCAGGGCTCAGATTCATCTGAGTAAATGTAGAGTTATGATTTAATTACCAAAAGGTTGGGTTCAAATACAGGGGAATGAGACTTGTTTATAGAATGACGGCTTGTTTTTCTCAGTTACTAATCATGAGCTTAATTTTTAATGGAAGAGCATTGCTAGCATAATTAACACCCAATTTACATGTGCATCCATAGAACCAATTAATTAAATTTTATTGATGTCTAGTTGCTCTTTAAAATGCTTTCCAAATGCCTCCAAATTGATTTTAAACTGTTGATAGTGGAAGCCAGTTTATACTTTTCTTGGGTTTATGAAATACTAACTTCTTCCTTCATTAAAATATACTTTATCTACTAGAGGCATACCATCATTTGCTAAAGATATTTTGCATGGGGTACACAGCCTGATCTGATGGCCATGTAAGTTTGAACAGTCTTAGAAATAAATGTTACAGTACTTGAGGGCGATGGTTAGGTGACCCCAAGGATCTGAAAAGAAAGAAAGGAAGAGTACCCTCTAAAACCAGAGCAGACATAGGCAAAGTCAACTGAGAGAGACAAAAAGCTTCCAGAATAGCAGAATGAGATTGTGACCCAAAAGGGGATGTTAACACATCTAAAGAAACAGCATGTTACTCCTGCAAGGTTGATCAGCAGTGGAAGCTTGAAAAAGCTTGTAATTTAATGCTGCAGAGACATACAAACACTGTGGGAAAGACTTTGGGCATTTTTACTTCTCAGTTCCTCTGGAATGACAATCATTACTGCAAGTTGAAAATCTCTAGCTGATATCTTAATCTGACGCCAATCAATATTAAATTCATAAAAGCCCCCCATCTTCTACTCACTAAGAGGTCTTCTATCACATAGCTTATGCACACACACACACACACATTATATATATATATGCACACACACACACATTAACAGAGAAGGAATGAGCTGTCCACAGGACTTCAAGTGTTCTTGATCTCCATGATGGTGACTTTGCATGGTACACCAGTCAAAACACATTTGGGTCACATAAAGCTCAATGAGATGGAAAGAAAGGCCAAGGACTCTTGACAGCCTCTCTCCCTTATGAACCTTCCAGAAACAGAGCCCTCTCAGATCTGACCATTTTCCTCATTCCCACAGCTGCCCCCATGTCTGGCCTGGGCTAGGGCAGTAGTAGCCTAATAGTTGAATTCACCTCTAGCCTGGAGCCTTCCAATCTGTTCTTTATACTCTGGCTGAAATGATCATGGGAACTGTCAACACACCTCTCCACCTCCCTCAACACACACACACACACACACACACACATAAACACACATGCAGAATGAATACCTCAATGACTTCTAACGCTCTAGTTAAGGACAAACTTTCTCAACATGCCAACAATGGAGTTTCTTACCCGTATAATGTGCCCATGGCTCTCTCTGCTCCAGCCACACTGGTCTTCTTCAGTTCCTTGTGCTAAACAGTCCTCCTTATTGAGATGGAGCCTGTCAAAGTATAATTTTTTAAAGGTTATGAACAAGACTCCCATACGAATACAAAGTGAGCAGGTACAAAACTCATTAACGAAGGAACCAACAAGATGGTAAAGCTAGTTCAGAGAGCATTTGAGAAACAGAGTATTTCTAGATACTGGGAAAAGAATGTTTGCAAAAGACTGTTAGTTTGGATGCAAAAGTGGTTAATGGACTCCAATGCAATAAAACCATAATTTGGGGATTATTTTTTTTTCTACCAGCAGAAATCATTTGCATCTCTGGCAGACAAAAATATCTCCTCCAAGTTAACTGTAACTTCCCAGAGTCTGGGCCCTAATCAGTAGTAAAGACTATGGCAAACAAAGGTAAATTGTCCCAGAATAGGGGTAGGCAAACCGTGGCCTGTAGGCCAAAAACAGCTCAGAGCCTATTTTTGTACAGCTTGAGAGCTAAGGGTTTTTTTTTTTTTTTTTTACATTTTTAAAGGGTTGGAAAGGAAGGAATATGTGACAGACACTATATATGGCCCAGTCTCAAAATAAAGCTTAAAATATATTTACAATCTGGACCTTTGCAGAAAAAGCTTGCTGGCCCTGCCCTAGAGAATTAAGTAATCCTTAGGCGAGCCCTTTAGACAGTACTCCATTATGATGTTGAAAAGACCAGCAGCTTTTTGTTTTGTTTCCAAGTTTTTGAGTATTTTTTAGAAGTCGGATTTGCAATCAGATGGTGTTCAGCCTGGAATGTTCTCCCTTCTTTGTCTTTACTGAGTTAGTTCTACTCGCTCTTCAGGCTCATTTCCTCAAGGAAACCCTGTGTGACGGACAGGGTCTGGCCATATCCTTCTATTTCAGGGTTTCTTGACACCATAACCCTCTCTAGATGGCACATTGTCATTGTGACAGTCCTGTTGATGGGACTATTGGATTCATATCTGTCCCTGCGTAAGCATATCAACTCCGTGAAGGTAATGACAATGTCTGTTCTGTTTTCTGCTGTGTCTCCCATACCCAGCATGGTGCCTGGCTGTTGGGAGGCAGATATTCAATGTGTGTGTTAAATAAATGAAGAAATATGTGACATTTCCATGGACCAAATTAGCATTCTGGTGCGCACCTCAACTGCATTCACTTGTTTTAGTGAGTATGAATCAGTTTCTCACTCTTAGAACCCTGAAACACAAATAGGTGTGATTCTCAGGGCTTTTGAAATAGATTAAATGCAAGACACACTGTAAAATAATCATGACATTCCCCCAATGATCCTTGCCCAGTCCCAGCCATCATCATTTAGGCTTAAGTGACGAGTTTTCCCCTGAAAACTACTGATTGCCATAAATGGGTGAAGGCATGGGTGGGGCTGGGATCCTATCAAGGGACCTTTCATGATATGATCCCTGCTGACACCTAGTAAAAGGGAAGGAACACTCTGTATTAAGTTGTGACTACTGAATATTTTCTAGAACATTAAGGGGCACCGAGAATAAAATAAAGACAGCACCTATTAATATGGAGTATGAATTCTGAGTTGCTCATCAATAGGGGCAAGTTCGTATGAGCTTCCTGGTCTCACTGAGTATAAAGCGAATGCTTCTTAAAAAGGTATCACTTCCCTTACAAGATTATTTGGAATTTAGCATAAAGCTACAGGAATATAAATAGATTTGCTTTGGCTCAGCACTAGGTACAGATCTGAACTTCATTTGTATTTGGAGACTTAAGAGTTTCATTTAAACTTCCTTTGGAGATGTCAAAAATCAGTGAAAGTTGGTAAGCGTATGGGATTTGGAGGTGCGAAGTCTCCAAAGAAATTCCGTGTCTTAAATAGTCAGCTCTTCCTGGAGGCTGGAGGCAGATGGCATCACCTGAAGTGGAGAAGCTGGGATTCAGGCTCCAGATCCCCAAGCCCCTGAAAACTACACTTGAGGAATGACTTCAGCTGCTTTGTTGAGTTGATGGTCAAACGCCAAAATAGGAAACTTAACATGACTCAGTGATAGGCATTCACTCCAAAACAGGAGGCTAAAGTGAAAATATAATGGGGAAAACATACAATTTGTAGCATGGCAGACGTGGGGGTTTTTTCCTGCTTGTTACACTACTTGAACAAGATACTTCCCTTCTGAGCTTTGGGTTTATCACTCATATACTAAAGAGGACAGTACCATTGCTAACATTTATGGGGAAAATGTAAGTAAGACACCTAGTGGGTATTTAGTGAGGTGGCAACTTTTTGTTAGGCTCTTATTCTATATTTAACCTTATCCTGCTACTTCCTTGACTTGAAATGCAAAATAAATTGAAATATGAGGTGAGAATAATAATTTGATAAGAAAACTGTGTCAGTGGGTCTCATGGATAGTATAATGGCAGAGTTGAAATTTATTTATTTACTTACTTATTTTTTTTTAAGATTTTATTTATTTATTTGTCAGAGAGAGAGAGAGCACAAGCAGGGGGAGCGGCAGGCAGAGGGAGAAGTAGGCTCCCCACTAAGCAAGGAGCTCGATGTGGGACTCAATCCCAGGATCCTGGGATCATGACCTGAGCCGAAGGCAGAGGCTTAACTGACTGAGCTACCTAGGCATCCCCAGAGTTGAAATTTAAACACAAGTTTTCAAGCCATGCTTTTTCCACTGTACCAGGCAGCTTCTGAAAAAATATCAGTTCTCTTCTTTGCCCCCCAGCTTAAAGAGCAGTGTGTTCTGGGATCGGAGCTCCAGAGCTGGCAGGTTCACCACCCAGAGTATCTAATGCATTCCCAGGGACCACTCTTTAAGAAGCTTTGCCCTAAGGTAATGTGGAGCAACGAGGTGGGAGAAACCTGGACCCCTGAATGACCTCATGGAATAGAGTCGCCCAAGATACACAGGTGGTCAGTTCTCCTGAGGACATTTAAAAAAAAAGAACGTTTTTTTGGGGGGGGCTTTTTTTTTTTTAAACAGACTCCGTGCCCAACATGGGGCTTGAACTCATGACCCCAAGATTAAGACTCGTATGCTCTACTGACTGAGCAAGCCAGGCAACCCCCAAAAAGAAACTTTTAATAATATATTTCATGTTATATAAGTATAATATAAAAATAAAACAATATATTTTATTGAAACATATATCAAGATTGAATAATAAATATTCAGAAGTTATTAATGAGATAGTTTACATTCTTTTTCTTTTTTTAATTTTTTTTATTAAGTAAACTCTGTGTCCAAAATGGAGCTTAAACTCACAACCCCAAGACCAAGAGTCATGCGCTCTACTGAATAAGCCAGCCAGGTACCCCTACAATCTTTTTCTTATACTAAGCTTTTGAAATCCAGTTGATTTTTTTGCTTACAATGTCTCTCAATTGGGACAGTAAATTTTCACTGGATATACTTCATCTGTGTTTATATTTCATAAAATATACAGCTGAAGATGAAGATTTTATATTTCCAAGTTATTCAAAAGTTACTTCAGATTTTGTTGCTGCATCGGCCCTACTTTATTATTTAAAATCTTTTTTTTACATATAAAAAGCTGTGCATAATTTATGTACACAACTTGATGAGTTTGGAGATAAAGTATACACCCATGAAACCATTACCACAATTTCTGACATAAACTATCCATCACCTCCAAAATTTCCTCCAACCTTCTTCATTTATTATTTTTCATGATAGGAACACAATATAAGTTCTACCCTCTTATGTATATTTAAGTGTACAGTACAGTATTGTTAGTGATGGGTTCTACCCTGCACAGTAGATCTTTAGCACTTATTCATCTTGCATAATTGAAACTTTGTACCCTTTGACTGCTATCTTTCTGTTTCCCCTCCCCCCAGCCTCTGGCAGCCACCAGGCAACAATCTGCTTCTGTGAGTTTGACTATTTTTGATTCATCATGTAAGTTGTATCGTGTAGAAGTTGTCTTTCATTGTCTGGCTTATTTCACTTAGCATAATGACCTCCAGGTTTAGCTATGCTGTCACAAATGGCAGGATTTCCTTCTTTTTTAAGGTTGAATAATATTCCACTGTACATATATCCACCACATTTTCTGTGTCTACTCATCTGTCAATGAACAATTTGATTGTTCCATGTCTTGGTTATTGTGAATTATGCTGCAATGAACATGGGAGTGCAGATATCTCGTTGGGATTCTGATTTCAATTTCTTTGGATCAACACCCAGAAGTGACATTGCTGGATTATATGGTAGTTCTATTTTCAATTTTTTGAAAAAACTTCATCTTGTTTTTCATAGCGGCTGTGCCAATTCACATTCCATCAACTGTGTAGAAGCGTTCCTTTTTTATCACATCCTCACCAACATGCTATCTTTTTTCCTTTTTCTTTTCTTTGTTTTAACTTTTTTTTTAATAAAAACCATCTTAATAGGTGTGAGGGGATATCTCACTGTGGTTTTGATTTGCATTTCCCTGATGATGTGTGATGCTGAGCACCTTTTTATGTTTGTTGGCCAGTTGTATATCTTCTTCAGAGAAATGCTCCTTTGCTATCTAAAAAAAAAAATTTTTTTTAAGATTTTATTTATTTATTTGATAGGTAGAGACATAGCAAGGGAGGGAACACAAGCAGGGGGAGTGGGAGAAGGAGAAGCAGGCTTCCTCCCGAGCAGGGAGCCCAATGTGGGGCTCAGTCCCAGGACCCTGGGATCATGACCTGAGCCAAAGGCAGATGCTTAATGACTGAGCCACCCAGGAGCCCCTAAAAAATTTTTTTTATCTGTTTTTGCCATTGAGTTAGAGAAGTTCCTTATATATTTTGGATATTAACCCTTTATCAGATACATGGTTTGAAAATATTCTCTCCCATTCTGTAGGCTGCCTTTTCATTTCGTTTTGTTTTGTTTTGATTGTTTCCTTTGCTGTGTAGAAGCTTTTTAGTTTGATGAAGCCCCACTTGTTTATTTTTGCTTTTGTTCCTTCTGGTGTCATAGCCAAGAAAACATTGCCAAGGCCAATGTCAGCAAGATTTTTCCCTATGTTTTCTTCTAGAAGTTTTACAGTTTCAGTCTGACATTTAAGTCTTTAATCCATGTTGAGTTTATTTTTGTATATGGTATGAGATAAGAGTTGTATTTCATTATTTTGCCTGTGGATATCCAGTTTTCCCTATGCCATTAATTATAGAGACTATCCTTTCTCCATTGTATATTCTTGGCATACTTGTCAAAGATCAGGTGACAGTATGTGTGTGGGTTTATTTCCAGGCTCTCTATTCTGTTCTGTTAGTCTACATTCATGTTTTTATACCACTACCACACTACTTTGATAATTGTAGCTTTGTAACATATTTTGAAATCAGGAAGTATGGTGCCTCCAGCTTTGTTCTTACTCAAAATTGCTTTGGCTATTTGGGACCTTTTGTGGTCCTATATGAACTTTAGGATTTTTTTCTATTTCTGTAAAAAATGCCGTTGAGGTTTTCATCAGGATTGCATTGAATCTGTAGATGATTTGGGGACAGTATAGACTTTTTAAAAAATTTTATTTTATTATGTTATGTTAATCACCAAATATTACCTCATTAGTTTTTTATTTAATTTAATTTATTTATTTGACACAGAGAGGGAGAGACAGCTAGAGAGGGAACACAGGCTCCTGGCTGAGCAGGAAGCCCAATGTGGGGCTTGATCCCAGGACCCTGGGATCGTGACCTGAGCCAAAGGCAGATGCTTAATGACTGAGCCACCCAGGCACCCCACATTATTAGTTTTTGATGTAGTGTTCCATGATTCGTTGTTTGCGTATAACACCCAGTGCTCCATTCAATACGTGTCCTCTTTAATACCCATCACCAGATTAACCCATCCCCCCATCCCCTCCCTTCTAGAACCCTCAGTTTGTTTCTCAGAGTCCATAGTCTCATGGTTCGTGTCCCCTCTGATTTCCCCCCCTTCAGTCACTAACTCATAAAGGTGGGATGTCTTCCCACTTATCTGTGCCTACTTTACTTTCTTTCCTAGATGTTATGTTTTCAGTGTATAAGTTTTCTACCTCCTTGGCTGTTTATTCCTATGTATTGTTTTCTTTTTGATGATATTGTAAGTGGGATTGTCTCCTTAATTTCCTTAATTTCAGATAATTCATTGTTCCAAAGGTTTTTATGTGAGAGAATGAATTTCTGTCTTCTTTAGGCTACTGAATTTGGGCTCTTGCTCATGTTGTTCTTTCTAGTCTTTCATCCCAAATTGATCTCAGATTTAAGACCCAGATTAAATGCCACCTTTCCCAGTTTGCTTTATCACACTGGGATTTTCTCTTTGTTGAACCCCAAGTGTGAAAAATCACACTCAGAGTCTGTGTCAAAGCTTACCACTTCGTTCTCCAACTGTTCTAAGGATGTTAATGACATCCCTCTCCCTAAATATACTTTTCTTGTATCCTTGACTCTGTCCAGCACAATTCTAAGCATATGGTAGATGCCCAGGAAATAGCTGTCATTGCATATTTTGGCAAGCTGTGAGTTCCCTTATCATTATAATCAATTTTCAAAACAAACAAACAAAAAAGAAATTCATAAAACACATGGACTAAAATGGCCTTAAATCATACTGTGAGCTTCCTTTAATGATGCAGAAGGAAATGAAAAAAAAAAATGACCTCAGAGATCCTCTTCTGCATATTCTTGGATAAAGCATTCCCACCTTCCCATTTACACACAGATTAGTTAAGATTTGTTGTTGTTTGGGCCCTTTCCCTATACTGATAGAAAGGAAGAGAAATAAAGTTGCATTATTATTATTTTACATGGTACCTAATTTCTTATACATTGCATTTATAATCCATGGACTGATGATGAGAGCCCACACAAAGTGTACATACAATATGCCAATGTGAGTATTCAGAAGATAAATTAGCTTGAAATAAACAAAGAAATCCAACCCTTATTAGTGTGGGCATATCTCTGCTAATATTTGCTGTACATGGTTAAATGTTAAAGCAGCCAAACATAGATCTTCTATTCAACTACACTTAACTTCAAAGCGTCAAATTGTTAAAGATGGAAGAAGAAATCCCAAGCTCTTGTTTCAATTGTCCCAGATTTTAATTTACAGAAAATCAGCATTAACATAATGAGAGTCCCAGATAGTAGAATACCCTTCCTTTCCAATGAGGGAATTATCCTTGGCATAAGGCATCATTCAAAATACAAGGCTGGGACAAATCGCACATTAGTTTTTATGGTACAACTTACAAGTATCATTTCTTAATAAATTAAGAGCTTCTTAGGTTAGTTTACTTCCTCTTAAATATGTCACAAACTATAAGATTGTCAAAAGCAAAAATAAGAGAAAATTTCCCCCTACTCGATTAGGCATTTGCTAATTGAAAAATTGAAAAAAGTTTCAAGTTTATTCAATATGTAAGCTTTTTGTTAGATCCTCATTGAAATGAGGTAATTTATTTGGATAGGTATACAATAGCATTTGCATAAGTACATTTACATTTCCTTATACCTTTTCTTTTTGTAGTGTGGGTGGGTAGGGCAAAATTATATTCATCAGAGGATTTGTATCCAGAATAAATAAACAACACACACATATCAGTAAGAAAAAGACAACTCAATAAAATATAAAATGGGCAAAAGACCTGAACAGGCATTCACAAATGAGCTTATAAAATAACCAATAATTGTACTGGACATCAGAGAAAAGCAAACTAAAACCATAATGAAATATCAGCATATATCCACCAGAGTGGTTGACTAAAATAATAATAATAATAATAATAATAATAATAATAATAATAATAATACCATGTGCTGACATTGTTGATGGCATGTGATGTTGGGAGCCAAAGCAGCCAGCCTGTGATGCATGAGAACTAAAAGTTGACATGCAAAAGATAAACCTTCAGAAGAAGAGAAAAAACTGGTTTTCTGATATCAGTGTTGACAGTATTGTTGAGCCTCTATACCAACACAAGCTATCACCTACCCTGAACCTCCTGTTGTGGAAAAACAGATGATAGATAGATGATAGATGATGGATGACAGATAGATAGATAGATAGACAACCTTCTGTTTAAGCCATTGTTGGATCAGATTTTCCATTACTTGAGCTGAATACATTCCTAACTTTAGAAATGTTACTAATTGATAATGGAACTGTATCCTGGAAACTCTCTGTTCTGGCTTTAGATTCCTTCTACATGAAGCATCATTTCTTACAGTTCCTTGGACAACTGTAGCTCCTCTCTGCCTCTTGGACTTAATGGCCATTTAAATTTAACACACTCACCCTCCTTATTCCTTTATAATTATTGGCAGATTTTCTGGACAACCTGTATTACCTTATAAGCAAAATGGTGGGAAGAAAAGAAAAAGACCTAAATTCCTATCACCCAGAGATAATAGATATAACTTTGGGTTTCAGATAAACTCCCCCCTCGTTTCTCAATGTGTAAAAGTACGTGTATAAGAGTGAGTACACATACTAAGTCATTGCTTTACTCTCAGCACCTTGTATTGTAAGATATGCTATGGGAAGTGGTTGGGACAAGCACAGATATGCAACTTGATTGCCAGGGTTTAGATCTTGTCTGTGTGATCCTGGACAAGTTATTTAACTTCTCAGTGCCCTGGTTTGTTCATCTGATGGATATGATGCAGCATAATAATCATGCCTTCCTTGTATACATATAAAACTTTTAAAATAGTGCTTGGCATACATAAGTATGACCTCGGAGTAAATCTACCTGGCAATCAATATTTGTTAAATGAAATATTCATCACCATCCTTTTAATAATAAAGCAGAAATGAGTGGACAGAGAGAGTAAGGGAGAAAATTTTGTCATCAGAGTTTTTGTGGATGAGCAAGCTGAAACTCCTTCCTTAAGTAAAATCCTAGGATTACCTACATGTGTTCTATACATTTCTATACAGCTGTGGTGGATGATCTGGAAAGAATGAGAACGCTGTGTGTGTGTGTATGAAAAGTAGGCCCTAAAAACAATTGCCAAAACACCAAAGAAAGTCATTATTTTCTTAGACACATGATGTGACCTAGGCAGTGGTCAAAGCCTTGCAATAACCAGCTGGGTGAAAATGAGATTTGAGTGTCCTGAATGCCTAGCAGAGTGCTGATGAGGGGGTATTGCTTTGCTGGGATCCATCTTGCAAGCTGGCCTTTTCCTCAGGAGAACCTGAGGTGGGGAGCATATGGATGGCATGGGAAATGTATTGACCAAGCAACCATGGGAAAAATATCAAGATTTATCATCTCTTGGAGTAAAAATTGACCCCAACTTAACCTCTATTAATATTTATTTCTCGGGTCAATAAATCTAGAATTTGTCTTAGTAAAAGTCAATATCAGTTGAATTCTGTCTTCTCTTATTAGGGGGCAAAGCAAAAAAGGGAACTGTAATTTGAATATGTTAAAAATACAATAATGAAGCCACACACAAAGTTCCCAGGGGGAAAAATAAAAACACTTCTGATTTTAAAACAAATGAGTATTCAACCCCAAACATAGCCTGCCTTGATTCCTCAGTTAGGATTTCTGGTGGCATGGAAGTTCACCAACTGGAAGGAAGAGGTATGGGGCCATGTTCCAGGCTCTGGGTAACCTTGAGCCCATCATTTCACTCCTCTGAGCCTGTGTTCTCTAATCTGGAAAAAAAACCTCCATATTTTTGTCTATATTGTCTTATTTCTTCTAGTTCTACCCAAGAATTTCAGCTCTGTTATACTAGGTAGTTATCTTGCCTTTGCACACACCTTGCAGATCTTACTGAAAAGAGAAATTGAATGATATCACTATATTGTCTTTTAAGGAGAACATAAAATTTGATATTAAGGGCTGATATATGAAACTAGCAAATCCTTCTCCCATTTTTTCTCAATGTTGCCTTGTACTCTCAGAAGGCTTCGTGTGGGAGGAGCAGTTAGATGTCAAAAACCACGTGTTTGGGTCATTAGTTTTCAGATGTCTTGCCCAACCACAAAATCCCCATCTTTCTCCTATCCCTTACTTCATTCTGACAATTTCCCTTTTCTCGTGGAGAGTAAATTTCAGTCCCCTTGGGACCACTCTTTCTTCCATGCATCACAGTGTCCTATGCTACCCCTGTTTTGCTATCTCATTTCTACCCCGCCAATGCCAAGGAATGCTGTGAGATTTCAGTGATGCAGTGTTAGGGGAACACATGGTAACATGTAAAGCATCAGATAATTATAAGGGCTCTTACTGTATTTAATTCTGTTGGGCTAATCAGTATATTTCAAACTGACATCAAGTAGAATGGTATACAGCAGGCAGTAAAGTTTGATTTTCATGACTTGACTATGTGTGTGAATCAGGCAGATAAATGGGGGAGGATGTTCTTCCTTGACTAGTTTTTCTAAAGTAGCTTTCTTCCCTCTCCCATCATCCCATCATTCTTTATCAGAGCGTTCACTCTTTCCTTCATAGTAATTATTTTACTAATTTATTTGTCTGTTTGTTGTTTATCCTTTTCATGAAAATTCAAGGTCAATGAAGATAGGAATCTCGTCTGTCTTGCATTTTTGGATTCCCTGTGTCCAAGACATGACTGATGCTCAGTAAGTACTGATTAATTGAATAAACAAAGACACATATTAATGAATATGAAAAAAATAATAAATGTGGTAGATTGAATTAGTAGCTCCAATTCTTCACCTTTCCCTCTCTGCATGCCCTTTGCTGTGCAACTTTGAAGTTCCTCCCATGAAAGGTGAGAAGTACATTTCCTTGCCTTTGGCTCTTGGTTTGGTTATAGGACTCATTTTGGTCAATAGAATGAGAGAGAAATGATGGTGTGTGAGGCCCAGGCCTTTTTGTTTGCTTCCTTTCACCTCTACCTATGCCATGAGAAGGACATGTCTGGGACAGCCAATGGTCTCAAGGGAGGATGAAAGACTCATGGAGCAGAGCTACCCACAGCCCAGTAGCTTAGATCAGCTGAGAGTTTATTACATAACATTACTACTGACATAAGTAAGATAAACAACAGTGGTCATCATGCTTATATTATCTTAAATCACCTGTATGTGGGTAACAGGCTTAGCTGCTGGAATGGAGATGAAGCAGTGTGAGAATGGCAGTTTTGGGAGGTGCCTGGATGGCTCTGTTGGTTAAGCATCCAACTCTTGATTTTGGTTCAGGTCATGATCTCAGGGTCATGAAATAGAGCGCCCAGCCTCCCCCCAGTCAGGATCCACGCTGGACGTGGAGCCTGCTTAAGATTCTCTCTTTCCCTCTCCCTCTGTCCCTCCCTCCTCTCTCTTTCTCTAAAAAAATAATAATAATAAAACTAATAATAAATAAATTTTCAAAAAAAAAGAATGACAGTTTTTGGATGCTGGACTTTCAGGGTCATGCCATGAGGGCATGGAGTTAGAAAGTGCCAAGGGCAGGTGTAGAGAGTTGTCCCCACTGCTTTTCTTTTTTTCACCTTCTACCTCTTCTCTAAAGGTACAGGGAACTCACATCTAAATGTCTTTTTTTTTTTTTTAAGATTTACTTATTTATTTTAGAGAGAGAAAGTGAGCACGGGGGCAGGGTGGGGGGAGGGGGAGGGGGAGAGGGAGAGAGAGTCTTAAGTCCTATGACCCTGAGATCATGATCTGAGCTGAAATCAAGAGTCAGAGGCCTAACTGACTGAGCCACCCAGGCGCCCCCACATCTAGATGTCTTACGGATGAATATTATATTAGCTGGATCCAGAAACTGAGATTTTTGATGGGAGCCTGTATTACATATGGCAGAAACCAAACTCTTCCTTATCGAGTGACTGAAGGAAAACAAATTGTGCTTTGGTATTTGCATTTGTTCTTGCATTTCCTGCCATTTATGAGACCCAGCAAAGTTAATCTGACAGACATTTATTCATCTTCTGTAATGAAATTGTAAAGAATGGTGTGAATTTCTTCCCGCGGGCCTTCAAGAACATCATCTTCTTTTTTTTTTTTTTAAAGATTTTATTTATTTATTCATGAGAGACAGAGAGAGAGACAGAGGCAGAGGGAGAAGCAGGCTCCCCGCAGAGCAGGGAGCCCGATGCGGGACTTGATCCCAGGACCCTGGGATCATGACCTGAGCCGAAGGCAGACACTTAACCGACTGAGCCACCCAGGCGTCCCTAAGAACATCATCTTCTAAATATGCTTTTTTTAAATCACCTAAAATGCTTATCTGCCCTGAGGTTTTAAGTCCAAAGACTTGGCATTCCATAGCATCACGTAGGAACCCATAATAAATTCACTATTAATTGGAAAGGCAGGGAAGTAGGTTACAGAAAAATAATCTTTTTATCAACCTTGTAAATTATATCTACTCATATCTCATATTATCCTACCTACAATATTTGTTTTTCAAACACGAATAATATCAACATTCATGCATTTATTTTTTGGAATTTCTTTTTTTGCTTGGTTCTTAGTGAATTTGTAAAAATATTCCTTGCTTCCGTTTAAACTGGTGACACTTTAAAATATTAGAACATGTTAAGTTAACTAATGTTGCTAGGACGATGGTGATGTTTTTGAACAAAATGATTTGTCTTTTCAGCTCAAGAGGTAAGACTTTAGGAATGGAGCTAACTATGCAAGGATTGGCAGTTAGGGCAAAACCCAGGCTGGTGGTTACAAGCTGAAGCTTCTCTCAGAAAGTGATGTGTATTTAGATGAAGAAGCATGGAGAAACTGGGCAGAGCATGGTGAAAGAAACGCCCCTTCTGAGGTAACGTATGATGGAAATAGTTACCAACCTTTTTTTTTTTTAAGATTTTATTTATTTTTGAGAGAGAGAGAATGAGAGAGAACACATGAGAGTGGGGAGGGTCAGAGGGAGAAGCAGACTCCCCGCCGAGCAGGGAGCCCAATGCAGGACTCGATCCAGGGACTCCAGGATCACGACCTGAGCCGAAGGCAGTCGCTTAACCAACTGAGCCAACCAGGCGCCCCCCAACCTTTAACGTGCTACGCCCGCATAGAAGTTTTTCCTAACAGCTATACCAAAAACCCTGGGCTTGGCTTTTGTGGCTTGTCTTAGGTCACAGGACCATTCTGGAACCAATCAGATTTGGCAAGAGGATGAGTTATTCTGATTGGCCAATCCTAGGGTCTCATGTTCTTTCCTAGAGGCAAGGGGGCGATCAATCCCCATCCGAATTAGAGAGAGAGTGTAGCGAGGAGGAATTGGGAAACTGGGCAGGCAAAAACTCCTGCTAATGGATATGTATATATAAAAATATGTATGTGTATATATATGTTTCTGTGCATATATAAATATCTGTATCTGTATATATAAATTTCTACATGTATATATAAATATCTGTATCTATATAAATTTATGAGTCTACAGAAAAACTATAGAACGATTTGGGTAATTCAGACCCTCTGTGACAGATTCAACTATTCGTTTCACTTCTTCCTTTCTCTGTAATAGGTTAGTAGATCTAGAATCTTGCTTTGTCCTCATGATGGGTCTCTGCTCTTTGACCTTGGACTTGACCATGGGATTTACTTTGGCCAGTGGGACATTGGCAGGTCGGACACATGCAGAGGTTTGAAATGTGCCCGTGTGTGTGGGTTTGCTCTTTAGCCCTACTACCACAGCTATGATGGCAGGGAACCTGCTGCCCCAAGACAGTAATAAACACAGGAGTGTATCTGATTTGCTACCCGGAGCCAAGCCTAGCTAGGTTTAGACAAGATGAGCTGAACTCTAATGCAACCACAGGTACACAGCAAGAAATAAAGCTTATTGTTATATGCCATTGAGATTTTGTGTCTGTTTCCTTTATAAAGATTGAATTTAATTTATTTGAGAGAGCGAGAGAGGGAGAGAGAGAACGTGACGTGAGCAGAGGGAGAGGGACAAGCAGACTCCAGTGCTGAGCCTGGAACGTGACACAGGGCTCGATCCCATGACCCTGAGATCATGACCTGAGCTGAAAACAAGAGTCAGTCACTCAACCGACTGAGCCACCCAGGGGCCCCTGGGGCTGTTTCTTAAATAGCTGACAAAGATACCTTCTTTCTTATATCTAGCTAAAAGAAAAAATAAGAATGGGAACATATCAGATTATTTTTGACCACTACTTGTGTTTACTGGAAAATTATTCATCTTCTTTCTTGCTTGTCAGTAGGTTAAAAATGATTTCTAGTTTGATCAAGTAAGTTCTTACCATAATGTCCCCCATGTTAGAGTTTACTTCTACTGTTCTATCTTTCTATAAACTTCTCCCACACTCAAAGAGTTTATAATTCGTGTCCTGAAATTTTCAACATTGCACATGATGCTATAAATAATCCACTGCTATGAGCATGTCCAATAAAAATTATAATACTATTATTATGACTATACTTAGGCATTTACAAATTTGCCTTTCTCTGGCGATTTATTGGGGGTTTCAGCTGCTTAGTGATGGGACAATATTAATGTCTTTACAAGAACAAGTGAGTTAGTACAATCTTTCTATATGCTTGGAGACTCTTTGATGATGTCAGTGTGGACAGCTGGTTTCCCACATACAGTAACTTCTCTGTTATATGGAAGGGCTGAGGAGATGGGCTGTTTTCATGTTTCTTTTCCTTTTTTTTTTTTTTTTTTTAATATCACACAGGCCTTGAGGTTGCAGGGAAATAATCATTGATACAGGCTCCCCATTTAGTCTGAGGTGCAGGAGTTCAAAGAAGGCACAAAAAGAGGCAGAGGCATGGTCCATAAGGGAACACGGTCTGGCCCCCACTGTGTTCCCTTATGGACCATGCCTCTGCCTCTCTGACAAGGTGGTATTTGCTTTGGTGAACTCATGAGAGAAAGCAGCACAGTGGTTAGAGAATGGACTTAGGAGTCAAACCTGAGCTGTAAGGGCTTGGGCATTTAAATATTTTATTTACATGCTGGGGCCCCCTGGGTGGCTCAGTCGGTTAGGCATCCAACTCAGATCATGATCCTGGCATCCTGGAATCTATCCCATGTTGGGCTCTATGCTCAGCACGGAATCTGCTTGAGATTCTCTCTCTCTCTCTCTCCCCCCCTCTGCCCCTCCCCCACGCTCTCTCTCTCAAAATAAATAAATAGATCTTTAAAAAATTTTTTTTATTTACATGCTTAATTAATTAATAGTTCATTCATTGTTTGAGGTCAAGTTCCATAGAAGCAGAGCCTGAGACAGGGATTAAGATGGCCTTGATGTACTGAGGGTGTGCTCTTAGGTGAAAACTGTAAGGCAGTGAGGGACAGAATTAGAAACAGGAAAACGGTGACCAAGGATGTGGTCCTAGGTAAAATCTAAAGGCGGCCTGATCTGAGAGACACTCTGGAGCGCACGTTACACCACAGAGACATCTCGGCCCTTTTTTTAAATGGTGGTAAAATACACATAACATGGAATTTATTGGTGTTTTTTTTAAGGATTTTATTTATTTATTTGAGAGAGAGAGAGAAAGAGAGTAGAGCATGAGTGGGGGGAGGGGCAGAAGGAGGGAGAGAAGCAGACCACCCACTGAGCGCAGAGCCCGTCACCGGGCTCGATCCCAGGACCCTGAGATCATGACCTGAGCCAAAGGCAGACACTTAACAAGCTGAGCCACCCAGGTGGCCCTAAAATTTACCATTTCATCTATTTTAAAGTGTACACTTTAGAAGCATTAAGTACATTCACAATGTTGTACAATCTTTACCACTATCTAATCCCAAAATTTCTCTTCACCTCTAAAGGAAATCCTGTACCTATTACCAGTCACTTTCAATTCTCCCTCCCTTCAGCCCCTAGAAACCACTAATCTGCTTTCTGTCCCATGAATTTGCCTATTCTGGACATTTAATATAAATGGATTCATACAATATATGGTCTTTTGTGTCTGGCTTCTTTCACTTAACATATATTTTCGAGGTTCATCCACATTGTAGCATGTCAGCCCCTCATCCCTTTATAAGGCTGAGTATAAGTATTCCACTGTATAGGTATACTCCATTTTATTTATCCACTTATCGATTGATGGACATTTGGCTTTTTGCCACCCTTTTGGGTCTTGTGCCTCTGTGGATGTACATGTACAAGTTTTTATTTCAATTGTCTTCTCTTGAGTTATATCATAGGCGTGGGATTGCTGGATCATTTGGTTTTGTTAGTGGCTAAGTTTTTGAAAAACTGCTGAACTGTTTTGCACCCTGGCTACCCCATTGTATACGCTCACCAGCAATGTCGGAGGGTCTCAGTTTCTCCCCATCCTTGCCAACACTTGTTATTGTCTATGGTTTTAATTATAGGTATATTAGAGACTGTGAAGTGGCACCTCATTATGGGGTACCATCTTTTCTCACCCCCAAACCATTCAGCCTTTTGCTGCAGGCTGCCCTGGGGGTGGGTGGGGTGGGGTTTGATCTCCCAACTGAGGTGGCTCCTATCAGCCAAAGGTAATTCTTCAGGGAAGAGAGGGCAACTGTGAGCTGTTAGCAGACCATACTCACAGTAGCTGAGAAATGGGTCTATCACACTTCTTCATTTAACGGACATTTCTTGAAAACCTACACTATGCCAGGCACTATATTAGGTGTGCAGGGGATGGAAAGCACAGACTCTAGCCTCACAGAGCTAATGATGTTCTACTAGAGAATTCCAACATTGATCAAATTAACCCACAACAGTAAAAATGTAACTCTGACAAATGTAGAGAAGAAAAGTGAAGCGGTGTTACAATTTGCACTAAGATTTGACCTAGGCAGGATAGTCAGAGACTTCCATGAGGAATTCATGATTGAATTGAGTTCTAGAGAAAAAGTATGAGGGAAGTGAGTAACTAAAGAAGGATCAGGACGGCACTCCAGGATGAAGGAACAGTGTGGACAGAAGCCTTGTGGTGGGAAAGAACAAGGTGCATTCTAGAATCTTAAAGACATGTGGCTGTAGTGGGTGATGAAGGGGTCAGTTGCTCTTGAATGAACCTGGTGAGAAAGGTAAGGGCCACACCTGCAGGATTACCTAAAATGTGCATGTTTATTCCAAGAGCAATTGCAGGGATTATGCAGAGGTAGGAGTAGCTGAAATCTGATTTGTGTGTTTTTATAATTTCACTCTGTCTATGGTGTAAAGAATGGACTGGGATTATAGGAAAACATGAATCCTCAAAAGAAGGAGGACACATGCCATACTGAGATTTTTCCATTGTCTCTGACATTAGGAGAGTGATTTCTCCCCTTTGTGGGCCATTCTGACTCTCCCTTATGGTGGCTTCTTTCCTTTCTTTCCACAGATGCAATGTTGACATCTGTGTGTAGTTTTGTACTGTGAAGTCTCTTTCAGCAGGGGTTCTTACCCACGAGACTGCTAAATGCCTTGGATTGTGGAAGTGTTCCTACCAGCACTGATGTGTGAGCTTGAGGTCTCTGCATCAGATTAGTAGGAATTTGAGAGGGGCATGACAACGATCACCCCTTTTTCCTGCAGAACCAGTTGGCATAAGCAGAGATTCCCACAAATCAGTATTGACTTTATTGCAGATAAGGTTGAGATTGGACAGCATGGCTCAGATGTGTAGAAACAAGAGGCTTCCGAATAACTGCACTTGAAAATTAGACTTTCCTATCCAGTCACAGATAATAGTGGACAACGGCTGAACTTACTCCCAGGTGCTGCCCAGACCTCTACTGGTAAGTTGATGGCAGGGCCAGCACAGATAGCTCATGCTGTCAACAAGAAGAGATGAAGAGCATAAGAGATTTCACTGATGTACAAAATGTCCCGGGACAACAGGAGGGATTAGAGAGGGTTTCTTGAAGGAAAAGAGATTTGGACTGGACCTTGGCTGATATGTGACTTGCTTATTAAAAAATAATGTTTGGGGCGCCTGGGTGGCTCAGTCAGTTGAGGGTCTGCCTTCGGCTCAGGTCATGGTCTCGGGGTCCTGGGACCAAGCCCTGTGTCGGGGGGCTCCCTGCTCAGCGGGGAGTCTGCTTCTCCCTCTCCCTCTGCACCCCCCATGCTCTCTCTCTCTCTCTCTCTGAAATCAATAAATAAAGTCTTTTAAAAAAAAATGGTTGATTATCCGCTATGCGGTAGGCTACTCTAGCTGTGACGACTAGAAATTGACAGAGGGAAATGATGCCATCCCACAGTAGGGTTACAGGTTAAGCAAAAGTACAGAGGCATTTCTGATGTGGATACGAAAAGAAGTAGTAAGTAAATTACTTGCTAAGCTCACCCATAACAGATACCGTTGGTGCCTCACCCATTTAACATCCCCACGCACAATCCCTACAGAAGACTTCTTGCTGGTAGCATCTAAGACTCCTTACCAAAGTCTTCCTCTGGCAATAGGAGCAGCTGGGGCCAGAATCCAGGGCAGACTCTGTTAGTGCCTACAGGAGCAGCCCTCAACCAGAGATGAATGGAAGTTGGTAGATACCTCAGCTCTCTTGCCTCTTGGGCGGGTCAACTCTGAGACATATTTTCCCATGTGGACATTGATTCCAGTCACCCATGGTGGAAACTGAGTCATCAATGCTGCTGGATTCACTTCTTTCCCTCTCTTATTCCCCTCTTCTCTACTGGTGGTTCTTAAGATAACTCCTTAAATCAAATATACTCATATTCTTATCTCAAGATCTTCTGGACAAGTGAAGACATTTATCCTTACTTAAAGAAAAAGTCCACATTTTTATTGTTTCGATAACAACACATGAGTTAATTACTATGTGCAAACACAAATATCAAGTTAAAAGGATTCCCAGAAGCATAGTCAATAGATCATTCATCCTTCAAATATTGTTGAGCATTATTTTTGAGCAATGCAGAGTGTAATTTTAAGCAAAAATAAATAATATCAAACTTTGCTCATAGAAAGTGCTCATTGACTATTACTTCCATCTGAATAGGATTCATGTCACTAAGTTGGCTAGAAGAAGCTTGAGTTTTTTGTTTTTTAAATAGGTTTATCTTGCTTCTATTGCAACTGTTCTAATTGTAACAGCCAGATGCAATGCTGACACAGCTGCCCTTTAAATGATAAACATTTCCCCTGGGCCAGCATAGGACACTTACCTTGAGCCCACACAGCAATGTTGACCCAGTTATTGAAACCCTATTGACTTGGTGTTGACCACCACTGTCATTGCGAGGTTAGGACTTGGGCAGTCACCAAGACAATCTAATCAGAGATCAACCTGCTTTTGAAGAAAGGATTATTTGATACTGAATGCAAAGTTCCCTCTGAAGGTACAATCTTTGTTTCCATATCCTGTTATCCTCCTCACATGCACACACAAACGATGACAACACTATGAATAGGTATTTTTTAAAAGTCCAAATTCCAACACCCTAAATCATAAGCCATTTTAAATTTTTTTATAGTCCCTTCTAGTCTTGGGCCATAGACAGACGCCATTTTTAAACTGTGATTGTAATAAGATTTCTGTGTTTTGTTCATTTCTTCTAATACTATTTTGCCAGCATTTTTTCCCCACAATGGTTTTTGCCCAGTGCTTTTTAGAAAGATGTCAAGGATAGAACCCTTCCAGCTGGAATGAGTTGGTACTGTCTGCCCCCAAATCAACAATAGTTTCTTAGGGGATTCAAAGAAATAGCTACTTTTTTTTTTTTTTTTTTAAGATTTTATTTATTTATTTGACAGAGAGAGACACAGCGAGAGAGGGAACACAAGCAGGGGGAGTGGGAGAGGGAGAAGCAGGCTTCCCCGCAGAGCAAGGAGCCCGATGCGGGGCTCGATCCCAGGACTCTGGGATCATGACCTGAGCCGAAGGCAGACACTTAACGACTGAGCCACCCAGGCGCCCAAGAAATAGCTACTTTTAATGACTTGTTTCCTACTCTAAGTAGTGACCTAGCTCCTGCTTCTTTCAGGTATTAATATGCTTGGACAACGGTCTCAAGTAGGAGTATGCCAAGGGAGATGATGTGTAGGGTCTTGGCACTTGGCAGAGGCCTAGTTTGTTCGTCATTTATTCACTTACGCATTCACTTAACAAGCATTCACTGGGTATCTGGTACCCATCAGACTGTGATAATCTGCAGACCGGTAGTGGAGGCTGGGGACCATAACGGATCAGGAGCAGGAAGGGGCAAGAGACAAGGGAGCAAAAGTGCTTAGCTTACAGTGTTGTAACGAGGCCTAAATAAGTTAATACTTGCAAAATACTTAGAAAGGTGCCTGGTTGGGGCGCCTGGGTGGCTCAGTCGGTTAAGCGTCCGACTCTTGATTTCAGCTCAGGTCATGATCTCAGGGTCATGAGATCGAGCCCCTCATTGAGCTCCGTGCTCAGCATGGAGTCTGCTTGTCCCTCTCCCTCTGCTCCTCCCCGGTCATGCTCTCTCTCTCTCTCTCTCACGCTCTCTCTCTCTCAAATAAATAAATAAAATCTTAAAAATATATATGTATAAATATAAAATATATAATATGTATTTTATATAAATATAAAAAATATATAAACTTTTTTTTTAAGATTTTTAAAATTTATTTGGGAGAGAGAGCATGAGAGACAGCACGAGTAAGGAGGAGGACAGAGGGAGAGGCAGACTCCCCGCTGAGCAGGGAGCCCGATGCGGGACTCGATCCCAGGCCCCTGGGATCATGACCTGAGCCGAAGGCAGCCGCTTAACGACTGAGCCACCCAGGCACCCTCCATTCATCTATTGACAGACACTTAGGTTGTCTCCCCCCGCTTTTTTTTTTAGAGTTTATTTTTAAATTTTATTTAATTTTATTTTTTTTTATTTTTTTAAAGATTTTATTTATTTATTTGACAGAGAGAGACACAGCGAGAGAGGGAACACAAGCAGGGGGAGTGGGAGAGGGAGAAGCGGGCTTCCCGCGGAGCAGGGAGCCCGATGCGGGGCTCGATTCCGGAACTCCGCGATCATGACCTAAGCCGAAGGCCAACGCTTAACCAACTGAGCCACCCAGGCGCCCCTATATAAACATTTTATATAAATATATAAATATGATATATATAAGATATTGAAATATATGTTTTATATATATGCCTTAAAAAAAAAGAACTGTGCCTGGCATAAAATAAGTACTTATATAAGAGGTATGAAATCAAATTGATACATAGTAAAGGAATGCATTCATGGACCATAACTGAGTTCTTTTCAGTATCCATAACCACCATAATTTTTAGAAACTTAGAAACCCAAATGACGTTACGGCCTTTTTCTTTTTTGATTATCTATTTCCCTTCCTAATGATCTACCTGTGGTTCCAGGATGGGCTCCTGCCCCACCTTCTCCCAGCGACTAGTGTCTTTGTCACTGTGTGCTTCCTGTTGGCCGGTAAGCCGAGCTGAAGTGTCTTCTAGACGCTTCTCACGTGTATCAGAGCCTCACCTCTTTGTCTGCTCTGTGTCCTTGAGCACCAACGCTGAATGGCACCTCCCAGCTTCTCAAACCTCGAGACTCCTAGGCTAACGGTTATACACCACCATGGCACCTCTGGGACCAACCTTCCCCTCAGGAAGGCATACCTTAGTCCACTCTGGTGACGAATGGATGTTGTTTAGATGAGGGAACTATCACGGCCAGGCTTCTACCCCTTGCCCCAAGATCATCTTGCACTTTGTAGTTGGACAGGATTGCTTTGAAAGAGCAATCAGGATGCCCTAAGTCCCGGGACTTTTCCCTGATCCCAAGCCTGGGAGGCATTGCCAAGGACACCCCAGCCCCTGGCTTGAAGGCCTAACTCCAGGAATGGTCCCATCATTTCAGTGGTTAATAACAAACAGAAGGATAGACTGCCTGTCTCCCGAACACTGCCACCCACTGAGGCCCAGGAGCAAGGATTCAGTGGGGACTAAGAATGAGGGTACAGAATCTACTTTCTTCCCTCTTCTTTTTCCCTTTACAGAAAGACTCTTTGTTTTTGTCATTCTATGCACGAGCTAAGCAGATTACAGTAAAGAGAAATGGGGACAGGCCCAGGTATCTAGGAGATGGGAGAGAATTTGCATTCCAATTGTGGAACACATCAAAAGGCTATTCTTCCTGCCTCAACTGGAAGGTACAGTGCTATTTGGGGGCAATTTAAGCAGGACCATACCTTTTCCCACAAACTCTAGCTTGGGGGGGAGCTGGAAAGGCTCCGGTGTTGACCCAGGGAACCCCGAAGAGAAAAGGCAGCCAGACGTCCCCACTGGACTTTGAAGGTTCAAAGCTGCTTATGTTACTTCCATTTTTTTTAGGCTGTTAGTGTATTCAAAGAAGAAAAAAATGTCATAAGACCATTGCAAAAAAAAAAAAAAGTTTACGTCAAATGTCGACGTTTGGCAAAATAACCCATTTAACACACACACACACACACACACAATATGATAGTGTGTGTGACTCCGTTTGTGGATAATGTCAAAAGTTTGTATTTGAAGAACAGGATGAAAATGAGGCTCTTGCAAGATGCTTCCGTGCCCTCCTCCCCACCCCAGATGGTTCTGTCCAAGATGCATCCCTGAGAGAACGCGTCCTCTCTCCTCCATGGCATAAACACCCCCCTCCCATGGAAGACCTCACCCTTAATTTGCCTACCTCACCCCTAATTTGCCCACCTCCCCAAGAAACATCATCCTTCAAATCTAGCTTCTCCAGCCCCCCCACCCCTGCCCCTTCTCCTTTTAAAAACCATAGACCTCCAAGAGAGACCTCGCCTAAAAGCAAAGTATTCTCTATTAGTTTGAAATAAACCTGAAAATCAACGCCCTTCTCTCTTGTCCTCCCCTCTCGCTCCTCTCATCTCCCCCCCACACATACATACACTGAAACCCAGCTCCAGTCCTCTTTCTGCATTGTCCCCTTTCTGCCCCTTCTACACAGACTTATTTCATAAAAATGTCAGCTATTAAGTTAACATTATTTAAGGGGCTTTGGGTTTTAGTTCCTGAATGCAACCTTAGCTGGATGGGTAAAGGCCTGCCAGGAAGCCCAGCTGTATAAAACATGATCCACAGAGGTACTAAATAAATAACCTGGCTGTGGGCTTCCCTGCCTCTCTATTTATCACGGCAGTAATGATAACGATCTGATTTAGAGTGAACCGTTCCGAGGGTCGAACCCCAGCACAAGCTGTAATATGATCTGCAGGGGAGGGCTGATAACCCCAAACAATGTGAAGAAACCCTGTCCGATAAATAAAACAAACTGTTTGTCCATTAAATAGCGCTGTCAGGAAGAGGACAGGGAAGCCAAACAGAGCTAAATCCGATTCTTTTATGGAGGCTCAGAGCCAGGAACACCTGAACTGAGCTGGGGAAAAGAACCTCTTTTGGAACTAGGTGGAGGGTGTGTTGAGGGAAGGGGATAGGGGTCTGATTGAGGTCACTGTGGTCTCTGATCTTGGGAAAATCCTTTACCCTCCCTAGGTTTGGTCTCTCTGTCTGTGAAATGGGACACCCACTGCTGGGTTCCGCCTGCCTCACCAGGCTGTTGGGGGGCATCCCATGGAAGAATCACATCCATGCTGTTCTGAAGAGGGAAGTCACCATGTGAAACCCAGAAATCCAGATGCTGCCAAGGCCAAGGTGGTTACAGAAGTGCTTGAACCGAAGGATATGGGGCTCAATCAGGAGCAAGAGTGGCTCAGCATCAGCAACTTGGCTGCACAGAAAGACAGCCCACGGCTTGCTAAGTCTCTGAGTGTTCTTCAACAGAAGCTCAAGATGTGGATTTTCATGAGAAATCTCAAGGATTCTAAGTGTTGGCAGCTCATCTAAGAACTGTTTAGAATTCTGTGTGTGTTTAGTTTAAAAACTATATGTACTTAGTTGAAAAACTGGGGGTTAGAGGCAGCCTGTAGTCTGTAACTTCTGGACTAAAGCAAAGCAAGGTGGAACCTTTCCATGATCACCACCACTGCTCCTGTCCTTCATGTTGGACAGAACTCCAGAGCACGAAGGAGGCAGGAACAGCAGTGTACTTTCTCAAATCCACTGGTAGACCATACATTTGTGTTAGCTCTTTCAATTTTTTGATGTCCTTTTACCAGATCTACACTGTATTTTCTTGAATACTGCATTGAATCTTCAGAAAACAAAGATTCTCTTCAACTGAGTATAACTGTCCTCTGAGCCTTTCATTTCTAGATAGGGAACATTGGTCCTGCCACTGGCCAGTATTTCTCAGTGGGAGCATTGTTGGCATTTTGCAATCTCGAAATGTCAGTAGTCCCTCCCTTGCCCCATAACCCAGGTCTAAGACAACCAGAAGATGCCCCTTCACTTTAAGAACAAAATGCAAAAAACAACCCTCTGCTACTTCACACTTGTGGAAACCAGAGTGTCTAATTCAATGTTCTTGAAGAAGATCAAGCAGACCAGTTTGGCCCACAGATGGTCAACATGACCAGCCCGGGTCTCTGGGATAGATTTCCTGAGGCAGCCCAGAGTGTCTCTACTCTATGAGGTCTGAGTTTCTTAGAATAGTGAAGGGCAAGCCAGCAAATTGGAACAGAGGGTGTTCTAGAGAGTCATCTATGGCTCTGGTTCTCAACCTAGGCTCTGAGTCACCAAAGTTACTTGGCAGATAAGCAATTTCCTGGGCCTCTTCTTGGCAGGCCTGGAGTTATGACCCAGGAACATTTATTTTTATATACTGTTTGAATCTAGATCATTTGAAAGCCGCCATTTTCATAAAGCATTAATGCTTCCTCTCCTCCAAAGCAGTGGTTCTCCAACTTGCTTACTCTTTAGAATCACCTAGAAAGCTTTACAAAATATGGCTCCTTAGGAACCAGTCTAGGAGATTGATTTGATTTGGGTATTGGATCAAATTCTTACATAATTGTTGTGGCCATGGATGTAGATAGGGGCTCTTGTATCTTTGCTATGTTTTTGAAGAAGTAGGTGTGATTATCCCCACATTACACATGGCGAAGTTGAGACCCAGAAGTGGAAAATGGCCATTATGGTCTTGCACCCAACAATAGAATAGGATTCAAATATTTTGTCTTTTTCTTAATGGTATTACCATCATCTTTTTCTGCAGAATCTGCAGCCAACCTGCTGCATTCAAGCGGTTCATTGTTGGGTTAAAATTAATTTTCTGAGGCAGTGGCAGCGAAACTTTTCTTTGCATTGAATTTTTTTCCATGTGGTTTGTGTTAATTGTTGAATAATTCTTTCCACTCATCAGGCAAGAAGCATGTTCTGTGCTTCTTTGGCTTTTGGGTAGTTCAAGACAGAGCTTCCTGGTTTTCATTTTATAAATCTCATGTTCATTGAGGAGTCTTTGGTATTGGGATCAAGGGACTGCTCAAGTCAAGGGACTAAAAAGCAGTTTCCATAGATTAAGGGAGGAAGAGATAGAGGCTCAGAATCAAAATTCAAATGATGGAAGATACATATATGAAAGATTTTGCTTAACTAAGTTTTTGGATCAAAAGGCAGATGGGTAGTCTTTAGTTCCGATATAAATGAACTAGTGGCCTTTTCAAGTTGAATGATCTTAGAGGAAGTTAGTCTTGTGCTAAGGACAAAAAATTACACACATGGAAATTTTGTTAAGGGATTCCTTAAGTGAAAAAACTTCTCCTATATTTGTTCATGTGAATAAAAACACAACCTGAACAGGGGCAAGAAAAAAGAAAATAAAAAAGGAATATATTAGTTCATGTGAGCAGGAAATCCAGGGGTACAAATGACTTCAGGCACAATCTACCCCAAAGCTTCAAATAACATTATCAGGAGTCTCCCTACCTCTCTGTCTCCACAGCTGTATTGGTTTTGCTCTTTAGGCAAGTCCTTCCACGGGGTGGCCCTCAAGCCAACATTCTCCCAGCTTAGAAATTCTAGTGCAACCAGCACGTCTTCTCATTGGCCTGCCAAGACATGTGCCCATCTGGATCCATCATTATGAAAAAGGTATGGAACATGGTGATCAGACAGCCTTGTGTCATATGTGCATCCTGCATCCTGGAAAGTGGGGCTCAATCTTTCTAATCTATCAACAGTCAACATATGGTGATTCCCAAAAGAAAAAAATACCAACTCCAAAAACAAACAGACAAACAAACAAATAAGACTTAAAGAAAGGGGGGTGGGCGAATGGATCCTGCGCAATAACGAACAGATGTTTTCTACAAAGGGAGATAAGATGGATGTAGGGAAAGAAACCAAGTCCATTTTCTTTCTGTCTGTCTCATATTAGCATTCATTAAATAAAAGCAGGAAGTCAAAACAGTGAAACAAACACCAATTGAGAATAAAATTAAAGAAAGGGCCCTTCTCAAACAGTGAAAAATTCTGACTTGATATTGTTTTCAAGAAAGCTTCTTTCTTTCCTTTAAGAACCTACAGTAATTCAGCTTGGCTAATAAAGCGTTTGCCTAGTACATTATGGAAGTCTTTTGGGAGACTATTGAATCAATTAGAATGATTTGTAATTAGCACACCAACCTAATGACAGGGTGTCTCTAAATTGCTTAAAATAGTTTGCTCTCTTAAGGGACTTGTGTGCCCCTCTTATGAACATATTTATACTAGTGATATGCTTATGAGCCTTTAAAATTTTTTTCAAGAAAATAAACTTGCTCAGATTCTTTATGAACTATCACCAATTTCAAAGTAAGCCATTTTGAATAATTGGAAAATTACTATATTAATTATAAAGACATCTGCCCGCCATAGAAAACTGTGGAATAGACAATCACAAATGAGCATTTTTGAAAATTCTGACTGATATTGAGAAGTCATGTCTGACCCCAAAGCAATTCGAACTGAATAGAAGCTAGAAACAGAACTGTCATCACAAGGTGTCACTGCTATAATCCTAAGAATATGCACAAATACAGAAAAGCATTAAAAATGCTTTACTTTTCTCCCCCAAAAGTTTGAAAGTAAGCTTGGGAATTAGCTGATCTGTTTTGAAAGTTCTTCAGATTTGTAAAGTCAGATGCCCATGTATATAACAACTTCAATTTTTCAAGTTTCTAGAACCCGATTTGAGAGCAGTGCCAACCCACAGACTTACGGCATTTTGGTCAACAGCATTGATTCTGAAGTCAGGCAAAACATGGATTCATATCCTAGCTCCTCTCTTAAAGTCAGATGCCCAAGAACTCTTGGGCACGTTACGTAGTCTTTCTCAGCTTCTGGTTTGTCAGAAAAATGGAATCATGGTAATAATGCATTTCTTGGTGTTAAAATGCATGTATCTCATACATAGTAAGCCCGTGTTGATTGCAGAAAGACTTCTGGGTTAAAAAGGATTTGATCCTGGGGAATTTTATCTTATTCTAGCGAAGAACCTGGAAGGTAGAGAAGAGTCTCTGTAATAGGCTAAAGCAAAGTTTGCATAGTGTGAAATGTTCAATGCTACACACAATAGTAAGTATGTTTTCAGTCAAGTCATACTTCCAACACTTCTTAAAAGTCAGTAATTGTCCTTCATTCACTCATCATTCACTTATCAGTCACAGATGCCTACAGAAATTAACTGAGCTTCTACTGTGTGTTGAGTGTTGGGCTAAACATTAGGGATACAGTGGAGATCCAAACCAGTAATGTAGTTGTAAACTTTCAGCAACTCAACCACTTTGGTTAATTCCAACTTGTCATCACTCCTCTTGAGCAATAAGACCTGTAATATTTTGTCATAGCCACTAACCAAGAACGTAGAGAATAAAATAGCTTCCTACCTCGTGATTGCTGTTCAAAGAACTAAACATGGGCTGTAATTAACATAGGGCTTTGCTATTAATGTGAGAAATAGTTCAATATAAATAATGGTTTTCACTGCTACTAAAATGGTCACTTTGTGATTTTTAATATTTGTAAGCAGTGCGATGTTGTTGGAAACAGTAAACAGAGCTGGCTTTAGATCTGGGTCTGCCTTATAACAGCTGATGATCTTGGGCACATTATATAATCTAAGTTTCAGTTTCTTCATCTGTCAAATGGATAATTTTCAGTGCCTTCTCATAGGGTAAGTGAGATAGCGCCTAAAAAGTGGCTAGCACAGTATGCAGAAGATAGTAAACACTCTCTGGTTACCATAATCATCAGAATATCTAAAACTTGTGGGCGCCTGGGTGGCTCAGTCAGTTAAGCGTCTGCCTTCGGCTCAGGTCATGATCCCAGGGTCCTGGAACTGAGTCCCGCATCGGGCTCCCTGCTTAGTAGGGAATCTACTTCTCCCTCTATCCCTCCCCCCTGCTCATGATCTCTCTCTCTCTCTCTCTCTCAAATAAATAAATAAAATCTTTTTTTTTTTTAAAGAATATCTAAAACTTGTGTTGCCATTTTGTGTTGACAGCGTACCTTTACTTAGACATTCTCATTTAATGCTCAGAATGGACAGGGAAAGAAGTGTCATTCAGTTATCATTATAATTATCATCACTATATTTATAAAATGAGGACTCAGTCAAGATCAGAGAGCAGGTAAGGGGCAAAGTTAGCCCTTTGTCCTAAAGAGTGTTGCTGGATTTACAAGGGATTTTCAAACTAACCTTTTAGACTGGAGAGCATGTCCCTTCTGACACAGTTGTGCTAGGGATTCAGCAGTGACCAGGATAGGTGTGAGCTGGGGCTTCTGGAGGTACTTAGTGATGGGGAACAGAACTCCCCACCCCATGCCAATGAAGAGCCCAGGCCTCCCTGTCCCGAGGGAAATCCCTGTCCCTTTGCTTCCTCCTCAATCACAACAGAGACCTATTGCCATATGACTGATAAGCAGAGATTCTTTCAGCCTTGATCCCAGCATCATTTAAATCATAGTCATGCTACCATATTTTCTTTAAGAAATTGTCAAAAAAATGTTGCTTTTGGGGACTATTTCCTGAAACGGCCAGGGAGACCATTCCTTTCCCCCATCCTTCTTGCCAAACTTCTGGGGGTGGTGAGTTGTTCAACATTAGGAGATCTTCTGATTTAAAAAAACAAAACAAAATGAAAAACTGGTCATCTGGATTTTTATTTGAAATACCCACATTTGAAAAATGTAGACTGAGTTAAAAAGAAAACAGAACAAGACTTGACTGGCATGAGGTTTGGGGATTGCCATTCGCAATCTCATCTATAACTGGGGTCCTGATTCATTTCAGAAGTTAGGGAAGATTTCCAGAAGTGGCTTTTAGAAGAAAGAGTAAGCATTATTAGGGGAAGAAGGCAGGGAGCAGCTTCCTAGGGCTGGAGGATAGACTCTATATGCTCTTGGGTAGGGGACAAGAGCAGAGGCTGGTGTGGCAGGCAGGGTCTAGAACAAGGCAGGCATGACAGGCCCCCCAGGGATGATCAGTGGGCATGGCCGTATGGTTGATCCAATGAGCCTATGAAAAACATGGTGCCGTGATGGGATTGACTGGAAGGGGCAAGAAGAGAGCTGGGCCACCTTGAGAGAAGCTGCTCTCACCGCTCGAGCACATACTTCTTATCCTCATCCCCACAGTGCCAACACTGCACCAAGCCAACTTCATTTTCTCCAGCGTTTTACTAGATTAAAGATGACTATCTTTTGACTTCACTCTCTCCAAGGACATAAAGAAAGATTTCTGGCCTGCTTTCACAGCCTCTGACACCTCTCACCAACTCTGGTCCCATTTTGGTTCTAATTTACTTTTCTCTCTACTTCTTTCCCCCTTGTATTTTCTTTTTACACCTAAATGCCCAATATTCAACTGTCAGTGAATAAGAATTAGGAACCTGCTACTTAAAAACATAGCTTATCTGTAAATCAAACCTTCTGGCAAACATTAGGGTTTAGGTACCTAGTGTCATTTTCTTTTATATCCACCTAAGGAAACGTTTTTTTCCCCCCTCCTTACTGCTGACATATTTTTTGAGAAATGCAGCCTTCAGGTTATTGTTCTGCACTCTTTGAAGTCACTGTGAATTGAATAAATTTGATGTTTGATGGCAAACTGCCACGAGAATTTAAACAACTTGTGAGAAAGGATATTATTATTTTTTTCTGTCATTTTAAATTCCCCAAGGCCATGGCACAGAATGGTGGGGACAGGTATTGGTTCCTGGTGACTGCCCCTCATGGGCCCTCACACCTCTAAATCCCCGTGTAAAACTCTTGGGAGCTAAGACAGTTCTCCTCCCCCTAGAGTCAAAACTTCAAGGTCATCCTATTGACTTGATGACTCTGAAAACCACAGGATCGGGACAAAACAGGATCGGGATAAGCGAAGAAAAGTGTGGGCGAAACTCTCCTCATTTGATTTCAGCCAAGTTGTGCTTTTATTATAACAGATAATGTCCCATATTTCAGAGGGGTTATTCAGAGGGCATTAGGTTCTTTGTTGACCATGTTGTGAAACTATTTATTTGTTTTTCTTAAGATGCCCTCAATTTTCTTCCTTCTTCTTTGTCCTTACTTCCTACTTTGGAAAATAGAATAGACATCTACCTTTAATGAGGCTAAATGCCCAAATTTCTGTGCCCTGGGTACATGATAGCGGGACTCGCATTTGGATCAGTCACTTCACATGGCGCCAGGCGATGCCTGTCTACTAGGGGGAATGGTGCATTTTTCTGGTGAATCAGGGCTTGCATCTGGCCCTTTCTGCCATGCACGGACTCTTGCGGGAGTCTTTAGACGGCAAATAAATCATTTCTTTCAGATTGGATAAAAAATGGGCCATGCTCTTTGGAAGCAGAAGTTTTCCAGATAATTCTATGTTTGCACTATAAACTATACCAGTCAATTGCACATTCAGGTTTAGATTTGGGCCAGATTTATGTCCCTGAGAAAATCCTATTTTTGCATGATTTAGACAAAAAATGTGTCTGAACCGCGTTACCCAGCCTAATTTATATGAAACTGGGATCCTGCCACCTGGGGTTTCGGGTCTGCTCTGCGAGACGTGTCTGGTATGTGACTGAAAGACCAAGCGAGGAGCGGGCGGCCGTGGAGGGGGACCAGAGCCCACTTGAAAGGGAGACGGCCATCCCCGCCAACTGAATGGGGCATGCACAAGCAGCTGGGGAGGGAGGCCTCTTCATTGTGCTTTTATTATTGGCCCTTGTGTACAACCAGAAAGGTGCCCCCCTCCTCAAGGCATGCTCGGTTGCTGCGATCTGTTCCTGGGGGCTTGTGTGCATCCCAAATGGCATCCCCCTCCTCCCAGGCAGACTTGGTTTGCTCCATTACCGAAGCCTCAAACATTTGGATCCCATGTCCTTCGGAGTCCCACCTGCACCCAAGAGTGTGTGGAAAAGAGGACAAGACTGAAGAGCTGTCCCTGTCACCATACTTGGGGAATCTCTGTAGGGCATTCATCCCTGACTGGATGGGTATTGCTCATCCCTTACCTAAGCAAGAGATGTCCAAGGTATTTGGGGTTTGCCTTGTTTTTAACTGCCAAAGTCCTCTTTTAGAGCTCCGGTGGGGCTTTGATTGCTCTTCTCAGGGGCCAAGGTTATGAATCTCTTTGTGGCACAGAAGCTGACCCCACACAATCTTCACAGCTCATGTTGGATCCCCTACAAACGTTGACAGATGTTTCTTGGAACATTTTCTTCATGTCAGGTACTGTTCTGGGAGTACACTGCTGGGGAGAGGGTACAGATAAACAAGACAGATATGATCCTTACTCCAAAGGGGCTTATGGCCCTTCTGGGGGAAAAGGAACCATGAATCCAATAACCACCAATAATATGTGACTCAAGTGAAAGGCGCATTCTATGTTGGGGATCCAAGTTAGTGAGTGGCCACGGTGGGGGCTGGCAAGGATTTGCTAAGGGGGGACTCTCTGGCCAGAGAACTGAGGGACAAACAGAAGCCTGAAAGGCCACTCCTGAAGAAACCAAGGATTCCCCTCGTTCAGGAGGAGAAAGTACCTTGTGGCCAGATTGGGCCAATGACTTGCCCAAGGGCATTCAGCGAGCTAGCCGTCAGACCCTCCATGCATTTAAGGAAATTCTAAATGGAAGGGCTCTGTAGCCAAAAGGGGCTGAGCCTGACATCCGAATCTTCTCACTAAATATGTCCTCACTCGATCTTTCTGGGTCTTATTTCCTGCTCCGTGGAATGAGGATTGTAAGAGCTGATTCTATACAGGGATGTTTTGAGAAATCATCAGGAAAAGTATGTAATGTGTTTGAGCACAAAATCTGTGAGCGATTACTATTATTTATTCTTATTTGGCCTTTCAATGCAACTCTACAGGACTGAAGGATGAAGAAGGACCCCCCCATACCCACCCACAAACATTTTGTTTTCTTTTTTTTTTGAAAAGGTTTTATTTATTTATTTGACAGAGAGAGACACAGCGAGAGAGGGAACGCAAGCAGGGGGAGTGGGAGAGGGAGAAGCAGGCTTCCCGCTGAGCAGGGAGCCCGATGCGGGGCTCGATCCCAGGACCCTGGGATCATGACCTGAGCTGAAGGCAGACGCTTAACGACTGAGCCACCCAGGCGCCCCCAAACATTTTGTTTTCAACAAAGAGCCACAGCAGTGGCCCCATCGTGCATGCATAAATCCATTCAACGCGTTTATTTACTGAGTTCTTTCCAAGGTGAAGGCATTAGTCACGGTGGTAGAAAAGAGAAAAGGGACTGTGAGATAGGGTCCCTGCACGCAAGGTTGGGTTAGCTGTTTGAGGAGCACCCAGGCTTCAGAGAATCAGAGGTGAGTCCTAGAGGTGCGTTGAGGTGCCATCTTGATTACACCCTCATTCCGCGGGTGGAGGCACCGAGGCCCACATCAGAAGTTTGGCGACTGCTACCAGCACCCCAGCCCTGGGTCATTTTCCCTACAGTTACTAGCTGGAGGCCCTTTGGGCCGAGAATCTGCTTCATGTCTGTCTCCAGGGGCCTGTCCTAGCAGAACAGCCCCGAGGGACTTGCAGAGTTGGGGAAAGCTCCCCACCCCCATCCTTGGGCTGTTTCTGAGGAAGAGCAAGGAAGCTGTGCTCTTTCAAAATCCTATGAAAAAAGGCATGGGTTCATAGAAGCCATCCACTACATGGGAGCCAGCAGGTGGGTGGAGGTGTTTCTTCATCGACATTTCTAAGTGCTTCCCAGTCTCTACCGTCTCTGCTGGGTCCTGTCCCCGTTACGAGCCTCCCCAGAATGAGGTGGGTTTCTGGGCTTAATGATCACAAGTTGGACTTCCACTGTATAGTTATAATGCATGTATTAATCTCTGAAACCAGGCGCACGATGCAAAGACAAAGCTCCTTTGGGACATCCTGGTGAAACTTGCTCCTTCTAAAAACCCTTTAGAGGTATCAGTCCTGGTTCTTCAAAGCCAGACTGGACTTAGCTGATGGTGTAGGGGTGCTTCTTGCCTTTCCTTAAGCCAAGGTTGTTAACTTCCTAACAGCGTAGCAAACAGCTTTTATTCTCACACACACACACACACACACACACACACACACATTTTTTTTTACAAATGGATTTTCAGGGGCTGATCTGAAGGGGGAGCCGTCTTGGAATGAGACAGTGGGGACACTGGGTCAGCCCAAGAGAGGATGGGGCCCCAGCCCAGGGCTCCTCCGAAGTGGCCATTTGGGAAGCCATCCAGGCCCTGCCTCTGGAACAGTGTTTAGGGATCCTATTCAAATCACAGAGTTGGCTTCCGAGCCTGTGATGCCCAGTTCCGCTCCTAGCGTTGTTTATCGGCAATTACCCCTGGAAGTCCTTCCTGTAATTAACCCCAGCTTCACGGACACTGCTATTTGCACATCACTTCCCTCCTAAACACCGCCTCTTTGCCATTATTCCCCGGGAAGATGAGTCACTGAAGGAGATGGCTTATCTCAACTCGGTTTTTAACTGGCTTTTGTCTCCCAGAGAGATTTGTCGATGACACAATATTTCAAACGAGGCACTTTTTCTCCCCTTCCTTCAACTTCTTCTTGTTCTTCTTTTGTTTTTTTTTAATAACATTTTCTCCGTTCTGCCTTTATATTTCTTCCTCTCCCTCCCATAGCCTTTCATGCATTCAGGATGTAGGAGAGCCAGCATCAAAGCCCAGAGCTCTACTGAATCTTCCTCCCCTATGGTAAGCCTGCCCTTTCCCTGTCTGATCATTGACTCATAACCACAGAACATCTCAGGCACAGGATGGGGGGAGACGGGGGGGCTGAATAAGCAGGGACCACGGTCTGCAGCCCCAGAGGAGACAAAAGTGGAGGATTTGTTCAACAGGGTTCCCCCTCCCACTCCCACCCCTTGAGGGATAATTGTTTAGGACAATCTGAGCTGGCCCAGGCCAGGGAAACCAGTACCCCCACCCCCACCCCATCCACTGGCAACTCTAACCAAGTGAAACTCATCTGGTGAGCCTCCAACTCCCAAGACCAGGCCAGGCCTAAACGCACTCCCTGGGCACTACTAAGACTTTTGATTGCATTATTTAATTTTAATTGAATTGAACATACATGTATCAATCGCCTACTGCGTGCCAGACTTCGAGTTGACAGGTGACAGCCATAGGCTTAAGCCTCGTGGAACTTAACGTCCCTGTCCTTTAAGACTGAATTTGCAGGCCAAAGACAGCCTTGAGCTACCCAACTCCCCCCACTCCCTCCCCACCACCAGCCCTCAGTTCCTCCCTCCCCTTCTGTCTCCATTAGGCATGAATGGGCATCACATCTGTTTCTTTTCTTGCTAGAAAGCAAGAGGCAAAGACCCTAAAATGGGGACAGACCAGCACACACCTGGGTGGTCTTTAAATTAGAAAAAGTTTTTGCCAGAGTTCCTCATTTGGGCTTGCAGTCACAATACTTTCCATGCTCTCTGCCCCCGTAGGTTGGGAGAAATGGGGTGGGGTGGGGGTGGGGGACTCTGGCAGCATACATCAGGGGCCATCCATTGTCCTGTTCTTCTCGGAGGCTCACACATGTTCCTCCACACCCCTGTTTCCTTCCCTGGATTCCTCACTGGGCAGGCCAAGCATGGTCTGGGGCACTAACAAAGCAGGGGCAGAGGCAGGGACGGGGCGGCAGGGCGGCGGGGGGAGGGAAATGAAGGCGTAGCCATTTTCATTTTAGCATATGTGTACAGTTGAGATCCTTTTGAAAATTAAATTATTTATGTTATGGTTTGGTATCATTTTATTTTAAGCATAGGATCTGGAGCCAGACTGTCTCCGTCGAAATCTCTGTTCCCCAGCTGTGTGGCCCTGGCAACTGTACCTCGATTTCCTCATCTGTAAAATGGGCATCATGAAAGTTCTACCATATTGCGCTGTTGGAAGGAATAGCGAATTAACAGGTTAGACTACATGTTCGCCCTGGTTAGTTACAGTGACAGCTTCCAATGGTGTGTGTCTGCCCTCCTGTCCTGCATGGGGACACTTCCCTCTGAGAGTTGTTTTGTGTCATTGAGAAACCTGGCCATTTGTGACCTCACTCAGTACCCTCTTTCTTATTTAAAATCACTAAGAAGTAAGACGCCCGGGATCAGTCATGAAGCTCCAGGCCCCTTCCTAGGTCTAGATATTCTATATCTGGTCTCAGGCTCTCTTGGGGTAGGTTTACCAATTAAGTATAAGTACATCTCAAATATTGCATGGGGACATACTTATGCTAAACAATTTTTCTTGCTTATTTGAAATTCAAATTTAACTGAGCATCCTGTATTTTGATTTGTTAAATCTGATAGCCCTCCTTGGGCATTTTCCTCACTGGTGTTCTGTTTGGCTGCCCTGCATCCCTAAAGTGGACAGAGGTCAGCGGGGCCTCTGGAACTGGTTCTTCACAGGAATATCCAAAAGCTCCAGAGTCGGTGGAAAGAGAGAGAGGGTGTCAATGAGAACACAAGTCTCCCTGTTGCTTATAAAGGTAGTGAGGGCCATTCTCAAAGTAGCTGTCCACGGCAGTCTAAAGTAAAGAATAAGTCTCCTGGAGGTTTTTGTGTTTTTTTTCCAGGCTTCAATATAGTATTTTAGGGCGCGCGCGCGCGCGTGTGTGTGTGTGTGTGTGTGTGTGTTAGGAAAGCAAGGGCATGGGAGAGATACAATTAATGGCTTCTATACATCTGGGCTGTGTTGATGGGTCCTATGAACTATGTGATGTGTAATATGCATGCCTTTCATTTTTGTGTAAACATGTGGAATGTTTAGCCAAATGGTTAAACTGTTTCGGACAATGGCTTGGAACTTTCCAAGCTCTTTTTTGCTTTGTTAACTTTTTTTTCTGAGTTACTGAAAGTTCTGATTCATTCATGAATGGGTGAGATTCAATGGATGGGAATCCATTGAATCAAACGCCGGGCAGGGTGCGTTTGTATTTTGGAATTTGCCAAGGGAACCATCGAGCGAGCCCAGCTAGGCTTTTGTGACTGGTACGTGAGGGTAGGCCATTAAAAATTATTAGTATTACTTATAATCATGAATACAAAGTAAAAGCTACTGTCTTACAGGAGGTTTATTAAGAGTCTCTGGCTTATAGAGGATGCTTCCCACTGAGCCAAATCATCATCCTCTGGGCTTGCAAGTGAGTGGGATAGCCTGAGTGAGAAAGCTGTTTAGAAAATTGTGTGTGTGTGTGTGTGTGTGTGTATCTGTGTGTCTTTTTCTTTCTTTTTTCTCCAAAGACAGTGATGAGAGAAATTATCTAGTCTGTAGCTACAACAGTGGTGTGATTCAGATCCCAGTATTTACAGAGGCAAATTAGTTAATGCACCAGCATACTAATGTGGTAGACACCGGCCTGATTGGTGTGTGTGAGTGAGTGTGTGTGTGTGTGTGTGTGAGAGAGAGATATTTCTCCAGGAGGTAGTGAAAGGAGGGACCCTCAGGAGGGAACAGCCCCTTGTTCACTAGTCTGAGGAGGAAGTTTGTTGGGTTCTTAGTGTTGCCCAAAAGTTTTTCTCTTTTATTTGCCAAGCTGCAGAGACATAGAATTTCCTATTTGTTCCATCAATAAGTTCTCATCCCAGTCCCCCCCAAAAATAAGTGAATAACTAAATAAATGAGGCCACAATTTCTTAATTAAGTCCTAGAGGAGACGGCTAGGAAATATTTTACCAAAACTCTAATTCTAGCCTATGTTTAGTGTGGCTCCATGCTATTTCAGCCACTCGGAGCCAGACCCTTTCAAACGCAAGCCCGAGCTCCTTTGCCTTTTAATTCTACAGCTTCCCTTCCAGAGAGCGAGGCACAGAGTTGCAGACATGGTTTGTGGTATGGCAGGAAATCAGTGACAAACTCTGGGAAATTAAAGGAGCGGGGATTCAAGAGTAAAAATATAATGGAAGCCACTTTTTGTCAGAAACTGTTCCCCACACGTGCAGCCACTGTGGGCCAACAATAATATAATTTACATTTACCCCCTTTACCTGCAAGAAAAGTTACTTTGTTTCCTCCCATTAATTGGATTGACAATGTATCCTATTACAAATTATAAATAGTTTGGCTGAAAAAAATCCCCCCCCCTTTTTTTAAAAAGATTTTTATTTATTTGACAGAGAGGGACACAGCGAGAGAGGGAACACAAGCAGGGGGAGTGGGAGAGGGAGAAGCAGGCTTCCCGCGGAGCAGGGAGCCCGATGTGGGGCTCGATCCCAGGACCCTGGGATCATGACCTGAGCCGAAGGCAGACGCTTAACGACTGAGCCACCCAGGCGCCCCCAAATCCCCCTTTCTTAAACCTACTGGTGCCTAGTATTGGGGGTCTAACTTTTGCGAGTGAGGCAGCCCAGACAGGGAACAGGTCATCTGCAACACAGATTGCCCCCCACCCCATTTTTCAGATGTTTTACTTAATTACCACAAGATGGGAATCTTCCCTCTCTCCACAAGGTCTTGCTACCTGCTGGCTCACTCTTCCCTCTCTTTCCCAGGAGGGCCCATCCTCTTTCTTCTCCAATCCTATTTAATTTTTGCATTTCCTGATTTTTATCTTGGGAAAACAAAAGCCAGCTGCAGTCTGTTAAGGAAACAGCTGAAGGACGCTGGCAGGTAGAGGTCTTACAGGTTTTCAGTCTCAGATTGTGAGAACTGAAATGCTGCGTGTCTGGGAGCAGTGACTTCAGCACTTCTTAGCTCCGTTTCTTCTGTCTGCACACACACACACACACACGTGCACACGCACACACGCACAAGCACGTGCACGCGCAGAAGCCCCCCTTGCATCCGCTTTTCTCACCTCCTTCTGCCCAGGGTCCCCCTCACTTTCTACAGCTGTATTTCTAATCAGCAGAAGACACATCTTGCTTGGAGCCAACACTCCTTTCCTCTGCGTTCTTAACCTCCTATCTTATGCATGGATCACTGGTTAGCTTAGAAATGCGCAGACACAAAGGAGAAGCTGACATTCGAGGGTTGACGGCCATAATGGCTGTTTATAAACCTAATCCATCACGTTTAGTGGACACCTCCATTTTTGTCGCTCTGAAAAGGTATAAATAATAAAATGGGATAGCTCCAGCTCGGAGGTGCCTTGGTAAATATTTTAACTATTTACAAGATCACACCAATAACAAAAGAAGCATCTGTACCATCCACAGAGGGGCCCCTAGCCATTAAAAGAGACCCAGATGGTTCCTACCATTCAACCAACAATAACATCTCTTGATGGCAGAGCTTTTGTAACATGGTTTACATTTTTTTCTCCAAATCACATTGTGATTTTTCATATCACATTCTGAACTTGTCCCCTCCTTTTTTCTCCATGGCCCCCAGCAACCTTTCTAAAGAAAATCTCCCTAAATAGCCTCCCCCGACAAAAAGAATGAAGCCTTGGAGGGACATGGCAAATGGGTGTTCCAAAGCCCAATTCAGAGGCAAGTCTGAACAATTATAAATCGGGCCGTCTCCAAGTCCAAATATTGACATGGGCCCATTCGTTCTGTGGGTAAACACCCAGTGGAGCCCCAAATGCACCACGCCATCTCAGACCGAGTGCACAACCCTGCCTCATTCGATCTGAATTTACCCTTTCTGGCCAGACCTAGAGAGAGTGCGCAAGGGGGCCCAAGGAACCCCAACGATGCCTTTTGGAGTTAAAGGTAACTTTTTGGACCCTGTGCCCGACTATGGGGGGCAGACCAGCAGTGCGGATCGTGAGTGGCTCTTGAAATCGTTCGGCAAGTCAGATTTCTTTTTTGTCCCGAGCATGAGACAAACGGAGAGAATCTGCAGCCCGTAGCTGCTTAGTAACTGCTGGAAACTTTAGCTCTTCCCAAGGCACCAGGAAACTCAACTTTTTAGTTAACACAAAGATGGCAAAGTGAGAGCAGGAGAACTGCGTGGTTGAGGGACCCGGGTTCTGGAGTCCGGGCAGATCTGACTCTGGGTCTCAGCTCTGAGGGCCCCAGGCAAACACTTCCTCCACTTTGAGCTTCAGCTTCCAAGCTATAACATGGGGGGCACGAATAACACGAACTTCTGAGGGTGACTGTGTGAATTACACAAGATGATATATTTAAAGCAGGGAGCTAAGCGCTCCATAAAGGTTGCTATAATTAATCCTGACAAACCTATCACGGAGAGATCAAATCTTTTGAAACTAGGAGATGAGGCAGACAGCAATTTCATTTCAAGCTTTCTGCAAACCGCACTGGTATTTGAAATTTCCTTCCGGGGTGGGGGTGGGGCTGGGGGTGGGGGACCAAACAAAAACCAAACCAAACCAAACCAAACCAAACCCCAACCCCCAAACCACGTGACCCCTCTGCAGGTCCTTGAGAAACCTAAATGTTCATTTCTTTTCCAAAGGCTCTATTTAATTTTGGACCTCTCACTTTCCAAATTTGGTCAATAAAATTAACAGCCTCCTTTTGAGTGGAACATCACACCTCCAAATGAGCTCAAGCTGGCGCAGGGATTGTCCTGCGGAATGTGAGATTTACATTTCACAGCTCCTCGCCCAGTAATGAATGAATCAGAGCTCATAAACAAACGATCCTCGCTTCCCTTGTTCCGTGGCCCCCAACGTGGGGTGTGTGCTACAAAGAAAAATATTTATCCTGTTTGTGTGGCGCTGGGTCCCTGAATGGCCCACCAATAAAACAACATCATAAAGGGCATTTCACAGCTGAGCTCGCAATTTAATAAACAGATGCAAACAGAAGGGCTTGGAGGTCAACAATTAAAAATAAACCAGCCCGAGGTTCTCCTTGGAATTCCCCTTCTCTATAAAGTGGAGGCGACCAGGCCCCCGCAGCTGTGGTGGCCGTGGGGGAGGGGTGGGAAAGGCGCCCAGGAGGGCTGTACCTGTTCTCGACCATTAGGGCAACGACCCTCTTCCGAGCAAGGAGGGGCAGCTTTGAGAGCAGATGAAATACATACAACTCTCCGGCCAAAAGTGGCCAGAAAATGGTACAGTAACCTTGGTTGACAGCAAATGCTGCATGTCGATTTCTCTATTTTCTGCCCCGAAGACAGTAAATATTGGAGCAAATGATCTGAAACAGTGGAGAATCAAAGACTCGCTTCTGCATAGTTGGTTTTGATATGGGCTTTCTACTTAAGTGTGCAAGTGTGTGTGTGTGATGTTTGGGAAACAACAAAGCCACTGAACAAAGGTCTGGAAAGTTGGTCACGGGCCCCATCCTCTACACACTTGTCCCCGTACCCTCTCGAGGCACTGCTCAGATCAAGGCTGCCCACCACGAGGGCACACCTGTCATCTCCATCTTACTCTGCTCTACCTGTCTCCTCAGACTCCTGTACCGTCTCTCCCTGCCTCACTTTCTCTAAAGTTAAAAGGGGGGGGCGGTAAGAATGGTACCTGGTAGTTGGCTATAAGTGTTGGCTGAGGATCGGTGAGGTCGTTCGTGTAAAGCTCTTAAGACAATGTTTGCAAACAGCAAGGACTCAAAAAACCCTCTCGCTCTTTTTAATAGTATCTGTGCCGTCTCAGAGGCTCACACTTTGCTCTGGCCCAGGGAATCCCACTGTGGCAGGTCACACTCACCTAATTTGAGAATATGTTGAAGGCCAGTAAGCCCCCCATTCTGACACGCTCACCCTCACAAAATTCCCAAATGCCGACACAGCTAATGCCTACAGCCTCCCCGCATTCCTCTGCTGATAAGAGGGAAAATGAAGGATGGGTTTAAAGATAACCATTTGCTCTGGGGACAGACCTCCCATGAGGACCCATCTGGCAGTCACTGTGTCAAGTGGCCAGCCACACCAAGCTCCTCTCCCACATCAGCTTCAGGACCTCAGAGCCACCCAGAGTGTCCTCAGGGTAGGTGATCACCGTCTGAGGGGTCATATTTATGCACTAAGAAGTTCATTTTCTTTACACACGAAGAGTAGGGGCAGTGAGCTTGAGAAATCATCCAAGCACTTGGTATTTAGGTGGGCCTCCTACACTGCCTTGTGGCTTCTCTTGGGCTGTTTTATGGTTATTGGGACCCTCCTGCCCTCGGATCATGTCGCCTTGAGTATAAGTCCCTCCCCTGCCTTTTTTTTTTCCCTTGTAAAGAAATGAGAACAGACAAGAAACACAGTTAGGGTTAGGGAACATCTACAGTCTTTCTCTCCTTTTCCTGATGTCAAAGACTTATAGTTTCCTCCTCTGCAACTATTTCTTACTAATAAGAAAAAACCCTCTCCTACACCCCGTCTCAGCTACTCCTCAGGACAGGCCTGAGTGGGGGCTACTGTTTTCCTGATGTTGCCAAAGATAAATGGAGGTTCTGACGGAGACCATCATATCACTTAAAAGCAGCAAAATCAGATGTTTTTCATCCACAGTCTCTATAGACTTTCTAGAGTCAACTATAGGGAAATAATAACATTCATACAGAAAAAGCTTTAAATATAAAGGCACAGTTTGACAAATAATTACAAAGCAGCTGCCTGAGTAAGGACAGTCCAGATCAAGAGAGATAAATCTCCAGCTCTCTTTTTGTTCCTTCCTGATCAGGACACCCGGAATAGAAATAGCCACTATTCTGACTTTTCCGATACTCATTTTCTTCCTGTATTCTATGGTTTTGCCACCTATGTGAGTATCTATAAACAACAAAATTGAGTTTTGCTTCTTTTTGAACTTTATAGGAATAGGTACATATTATGTTTATTTGTTCCTGGTTTTCTCCTTTTCTTCAGTACGAGGTTGGTAAGATTCATCCATATCGCCCAGGGAAGCCAAGGTACGTTCTTCTTCTTTATTGCTGCAATCTATTCCATTTTGGGACTGTATCCGGATTTATTTGTCCACTTGAAGTTGGTTGACATCTGAGCTGTTTCCGGTTTGGGTATGTTTGGTAGAGTGTGAATATTCTTACGCCTCTCTACAGCCATGCCCTCTGCCAAATGACTGACTTGGGCTAATAAAAAGAGGTGATGGTATGCCAGGTGTGAGCCAAAGTTTCAAGAGACCTTGCATATTTCTATCTACTCTCCTGTACCTCTTTCATCACCACAAGAAAGTCGTGGGCATGGTAGGCTGCTCAAGGAAGGAGGAGGATGGGAGAGACGTAGAACAGAGTAAACTCAAAAAAGCATGAGCCTGACCAAGCTCAGCTGAACACTATGACTGTATGAGGAATAAATGCTTATTGTTGCCGGATACTGATATTTTGTAGTTGTTTGTTATGTAGCATTCCTTGGCAAAGGTTCAGTGATACAAACTTCCATACGTAGCACTTACAAGCTTATAAATGTTCTTGTCAAAATTAGTCATTTTAATTCAGATTTCTCAAACTCCAAAGCCTGGACTTCAGTCTTTTTTTTTTTTTTAAGTAACATCAGTGAAAAATGTCATCTTGAATGAAACATCAGACTCCTAGCTTATGGGTCAAAATGTGAACACCTGTGGTTACACCGATGTGGACGGAGCTAGAGGGTATTACGCTGAGCGAAATCGGTCAGTCCGAAAAAGACAAATACCATACGATCTCACTCCTATGTGGAATTTAAGAAACAAAACAAACAAGCAAAGAGAAGAAAATAAGAGAGAAAGACAGAAATCAAGAGACAGACTCTTAACTACAGAGAACAAACTAATGGTTATCAGAGGGGAGGGGGGAGAGGGAATGGGGGAAGTAGGGGATGAGGGAGGGCACTTGTGATGAGTGCTGGCTGATGTATGGAAGTGTTGAATCACTATATTGTATGCCTGAAACTAATATAACTCTGTATGCTAACTAACTGGAATTAAAATAAAAGCTCAAGAAAAAAGGAAAATCTGTGGCTTTATGAGCTTTCTAGATATCTCTTTTTGTTTGTTTTTATTCTATTTATTTATTTATTTATTTATTTATTTATTTATTTATTTATTTATTTATTTATTTATTTATTTATTTTACATTTGAAACTTCAGCTCTTCAAATCCCCTTTTCGGTTTACTGAGAACACTTCTAGTGCATGGCATTCTCCTTCCTTGTTTTCATTTCTGAATCCTTTAGCAGAAATTATGGAATACAGTAAAGGTATCCAGATCAATATTTATTCTGGATCACTGTGAATCCAAGGGTCTCAAACTGATGACCCTTAGGAGAAATTTGGTCCACAGACATGTTTCGTTTAGCCTATAGAATTCTTTAAAAATTTGAGCCAGGGGCACCTGGGTGGCTCAGTCGTTAAGCGTCTGCCTTCGGCTCAGGTCATGATCCCAGGGTCCTGGGATCAAGCCCTACATCGGGCTCCCTGCCCAGGGGAAGCCTGCTTCTCCCTCTCCCGCTCCCTCTGCTTGTGTTCCCTCTCTTGCTGTCTCTCTCTCTGTCAAATAAATAAATAAAATCTTAAAAAAAAAAATAAAGAAATAAAAATTTGAGCCATCTTGAAAAAAAAATAATACAAAACAGGGATGTTATGCAAAAATCTAGATTTTAATCTTTTCTTTTTTTTTAAGATTTTATTTATTTGAGAGAGAAAGCACGAGTGAGCTCAGGGTGGGGGGGACAGGCAGAGGGAGAGAGAGAAATAGACTCCCCGCTGAGCGTGTTCCCTGACACATGGGGCTCAATCTCAGGACCCTGAGATCCTAACCTGAGCTGAAACCAAGAGTCAGACGCTTAACCAACTAAGCCATCCAGGCGCCCCTAGACTTTAAGCTTTTCTAGATTAATATTTTTAATATTTTGAGAATATTTAGTAATGCCAGGCCTGAAAAGTGGTCGTCCCCCTTTGAGGGACACACGTCTCTAATTTGCTACAGTCCTCACTATTCTTTATTGCTCCCCAACACTGAGACTGAGCATTGGGTGCCGTAGTCATAGCCATTATGATACTGTATTCTTTTTTTTTAAAGATTTTATTTATTTATTTGACAGAGAGAGAGAGAGCGCACACACAAGCAGGGGGAGCAGCAGGCAGAGGGAGAAGCAGGCTCCCCACTGAGCACGGAGCCTGGTGTGGGGCTGGGGCTCGATCCCAGGACCCTGAGATCATAACCTGAGCCAAAGGCAGATGCTTAACAGACTGAGCCACCCAGGCATCCCTGTTTTCTAATGATGGAGAAATATTTTTCTGTACCCATGTCTAACAAAAATGGAACAATAGAAGATACTGAGAGTTCTAATTTATTCTTTAGCCATTAAGACTCTTTGAAAAGTCTTTATTCAATGACAAATGTGCAATTAGATTTTGTCATTCAGTTCCCAGCTCCAAGACCTTCAATGACTCCCCATTATCTTCTGAATAAAGTCCAAACCCCTTAGCTTGACATTCCATTCCTTCATAGCTTCAATCCAAACTTGCCTTATAGCCACGTCTCCTGGCCTACATATTGTGAACCTTAGGCTCTAGAAATCCTGTTCAAATAAAAACTTCTGGATCTTCTGGGTCCTGCTGTTGATTTCACATCCTCTTGTTTTAGCCCACGGTTTTTCTTCCTCCTGAATTGTCCATCTTTCTTGAATGCCATTTATTTCTTGTCCCTTCTGTTAAAATGCTACCCACTGCTAAGGGTTAAACAAATGCTTCTTCCTTTCTGATGCCTTCTCTGGGCCCCACTGTCAGGATTAATTTCTGGATTCTGTTGGATCTTCGGCTCTATGTATTTTCATTTCAAAACATCATGCCGTCTGCCCCGACTTATGATCTTGCACAAATAATCCCTAACATTGGTGGGGTATTGATTCCATGTGAGGCACCATGCCCCCTGTGTCATGTGGGGTTCATTAAACTGCATGGCTCTTCCCTGAGATAGATGTGATTGTTATTCCAACTTTACAAATGAGGGGACTGAAATCATAGAACCTCAAGGTCACAGCCAGGATTTTCCTCCTGGCATTTTGGCCTCAGATCCCAAGTTCCTAACCACCAGGCTTCTCTACCCTGTCCCCCCAGATGATCAGTTAGGAATGGCAAGTCTTTTGTTTCTTTTTCCCAGCACATCTTAGCACAATGCCTTAAACATAACAAGTGTACAAAGAACGTTGAATGAATGACACAATCAGTGGCTTAGAGAACTGGGCCCTTCTGCTTACCATCTCTCTTTTCTCCTGGGAAACTTAATCCCTTCAGCCTTAGTTGGTTGTTTGGACATCACAGGCAGCCTCACCAATTACAGTTCTCTAATCTCCTGAGAGCGCCAGGTAGCTCCTGGATTGGGCACGTGGTCAGGGCTGAGCCAACCAGAATCCTTCCCTGGGACTTTTTAATCTATAACTAAGAAAGATCAGCAATCTGTCATCAGTGGTGAAAGCCGTAAGATACCCAAACTAGGAGATCTTGGTGGCCATGCCTCTCGCCATGAAAAAGAAGCCAGTCTACAAATCATGAAGATTAAAAGAACAGGCAAAGAGAAGCTTAAATGTAAAACAGAGAAGGATTCTGAGCAGCATTCAAATCACTATTTGCTGTTTTTATTGTTCCTAAAATTAGGTCCCAAGGCCCCAATTCACCACTTCAGGGAGCTGGTGACTGTGGCCTTTCCAAAAACCCATATCTGAGTGTTAAACATAAACTCAAACACATAGAGTAGTTTAGAAATTGTTTAATGGAAAATAGGACATTCTAAAAAAGTGAAATACAGTTCAACTGAAGACCATGGAAATTTTTATTTCAAGCTGTTGGAGATGGATATTAAATCTAAATGAAATGATTTTGCTAGGGGGAAAAAAACTCCCTCTCCCAGCTTGGATGGCCAAACTTTCCTGGAATCCATGAGCCAGTGTATCCCCTTTTGTGACTAACCTGGTCTGAATTGCATTTCTCTCACTTCCCAAACAGTCCTGATGCATAGAAGCAGACTGTGGACACAGATCTAAAGAGAACACATTGTGTATTTATTTAAGCCTACACATTCATGGCGCTTGAAAGTTAAAAAATGAATAAGACACTTGTTGTCAGTGAACTCACAAATAATTATAATTTCTCATTCACCTCTGTATCCTCAGCACTGGCCCCATGACTGGCACAAAGTAAGATTTCATAAATGTTTGTTAAATAAATAGATGTAAGTCTCAGGATTATGGAATGTTAGCAAGGTGTAATGGGGCAGAGAGGAGGAAACTAAAAATTCTATGGGGATGGGGAGTTGTAGATGGTGCAAAGCAAGGCTTCCAGAAGGGGGAATGTATTTGAGCTGAGTCTTGAAGGATGTGTAGGTGCTTAGCAGGTAGAAAGGGAATACAGAATGGGAGTCCCGACAGAGGCAGATGCATATTTAAAGGTGGAGACATAAAAGAGCATGGTGAGTTCCAGAAACCCAAGTAGTTCTCTGAGGCTGGATTTTGGCCTTAGAGAAGGCTGGGACAAGAGGCCGGAGAGGTAGGCTGGGCTGGGTAATGCAAATAGAGAAGATTAAATATTTACATAAGCTCATTAGTGATACTGTGTGCATGTGACAAGTATGATGTAGTTGAAACCTCCAAGGTTTAAGTACCCTGAGTGCAACTGTATCTTTTTGAAATTGATTACATGACATTAATAGGCTCTTTCTCAGCTTCACTGGTGATCACATTCATGATTTACTTCCATCTCTCATCCCTGGAGCCAGGAACAGTCCACCCTGACCCCCATCCTTCCTCTCACACCTTCCTCAGGAACTAAACATTAGTGGTTAGAAACCTCCTGGGTTTTTGTGTTTTGTGTTTGTTTTTTTTTTTTTTTGTCTCCTATAAAGGCAAGCAGTTTTGCTTCCAAAGTTTTAACAGGCAAATTCCTATTATTATGAGGAACAGTAAAAAAAAAAAAAAAAAAAGGAGGGGAGAGGATTCTTTATCACAAAGCTGTTTTCTTGATCCTTTGCATCACCTGTTAAATGTCATTCAAGAAGAAATCTTAAAAGAACTTGTAAGGTGCCCTATAATATCTAAGATCTCAAAGTACTGAAGGACAGAATGCCTTCCCCTAAAGACCTTACAGCCTTCTTAAGGGGGCAAGATCAATATCGTTAACCTTGACAATATCACTTGCTTTTATAAAACTTTATAAAATGATCAGATCACAGAGTGCTTTTATCTGTATTCTTACATGTGTCTGTATCTGTACAGTGGATGATATTCATGATTATCATATATTAGGCAGTGGCTAGGGGCACTGGAGAAAGGCAATGCTGGGTTTAAACCCTTAATTAACTATTAACTATGAACCAGTCAGGATACGGTAAGTTTTGCTGCACTAACAAAGAAAACCAGGATCTCTGTGAATGAAGTCAGCAAGTTTATTTCCTACTTGTGCCTGTGTTCACAGAGGGGTGACTGGAGGCTCTGCTTCTCCCATTTGCACTCCAGGACTCAGCACTGTGGAGCAACTGCCTTCCCAAGTGTCCCTTTAACACAGGAAAGAGAGCTCTGGAGGGTCTCAGCCAGCAATGAAATGCCTTAGCTCAGAGGTAGCACACGTCTCATGACTCACTGGCCAGAACTAGGCTTATGTCCCCATCCAACTACTACTGGGTGGGCCACTTTCTAAAGGCAAGTAATAATCTTTATTCCTAGGTTTCTAGCAGTTAATGCAAAGAGGTTTATAAGCATTATGATATCTGCATGACTTTTGATGTCTATCCAATTTGAAAACGGAATCTCGTGGCTCATGGTAAGTACAACTACTCCTGGGGTTAAAGACAAAGAAAATGTATTATTTTAACTATGTTTTTTTTCCTAAAGAAGATGTCATGGGATGAAGTAAACAAATATTCAGCAATATCCTTACAGCAAACACATGAACTTCATTGGGCTTCTTTTAATGCTGTCCTTGAACATTTGCTGGTGGTAAAATACCAAAGTGCAGTCAGTCCAGTGAAAGCAAATTTGTAGGGGTTCAGGACACAGAGGACCTAGTATGTAGCACTCTGTGGTGCTGGCCTATTCAAGGGAGAGGTCTGGGAGCCTACAATGGAGAAGTTACAAAATGGCAGTTTTCCCACCAAATCCAGCCTGCTGAGGTGTCTTATTGGTCTCTACGCGTTTTAGAACTTTTAGTTGTTGTTAGTTGCCAATGCTTTGTCAAGAGATATCATATAAAAATTTAGATTTCAAACTTTTATAGAAAAAAATAGAGTATCTGGCAACTTTCGACCAGATTTAGGCAGCACCTGCCTTCTATAAACGAGGTGTGAGTTATCTAGCAACCCACAGTCTTTTCTTTCTTTTTTTAAATTTTATTTTATTATGTTATGTTAATCACCATACATTACATCATTAGTTTTTGATGTAGTGTTCCGTGATTCATTATTTGCGTATAACACCCAGTGCTCCATGCAGAATGTGCCCTCTTTAATACCCACCACCAGGCTAACCCATCCTCCCACCTCCCTCCCCTCTAGAACCTTCAGTTTGTTTCTCAGAGTCTTTTCTTTTCTGACCTTTCTGCACTGCGGAATGTTACATACCCTGTCCCTCCTGGTCTTTGTGTTTTTAGGGTTTAGTTTGTAGGGCTGAATACATTGTATTCTCTTTTGGTAACACTTTAAACACTTTTCTCAAGTGAGTTTTTAAGTAGCAGTGACTTGGAAGTATTTCCAGAATTTGGTATTATTATCCCTATTTTACAGATGACAAAATTGGAGCTTAAGTTAGCGACTCGTCCAAAGTCACGCAGCCAAATGATGGAACTTCTGAAGGGGCAGCGCTGGTGTTTGATCTCAGAACGTAACTGACAAGGCTCTGTGAGATCTCGTCCCTTCCTACTGCTCCATTATGTCTTACAGTGCTCTCCCTCCAACTTGCTTTCAAAGCTCCAACCTCACTGTCCCTCTTTAATCCTTAAACATGTCATGCTCGTTTCTACCTTATGACCTTTCTCCTCTTTGTGTGGATTTCTTCCTTATTTCTTTTGGCTCCTCTTCCTCCCATTTGCCTGATCCCAAGAGCGATCATTCATTCTCGGCCATCTTGACAGGTGTGACCTAGTTTTAAAGGATGAGCCCAACACTCCCCCGGAAATTGGCATTGAGAAAATGGAGGAAGTTGCCAGTTTACATCTTAAACTAAACCTAAAAGTCAGTGTCATATCAGGGTGAGCCAGCCATGCTGGGCTATTCTATGAGACGTTATGCACCAACTAGAACAGCCATGTGCTAGACGGTTCATAGGAATTCAGACATGAAAGATGCAACCTCCATCTCTAAGGGTCTGACACACAAGTTCAGCACCTTGAGCATTTTAATGTGCCTCTAAAGCTCTTGGGAAGCTTGTTAAAAATGTAGACTCCCGAGGCTTCACCCCAGAAACTAAGACTAATTAAGACTTGGGTGATAGGTCTGGTTCAAGAGGAACACACCAGAATGGTTAAACTGATCATCGAAGTATTAAAATATTCTTTATTTGTTGGTAAATACCAAATTCCCCACCTTCCTGGGGAACACTGCGCCCATTCTAACTGCCCTGACCCTAACCCTGGACCCCTTGGGTCTCCCCATAACTGGTCAACAAAAGAGTTATGCCTTGCAGAGCTGGGTACTCTGCAAGCCCCTGCTGGTGCTACAGGCAGCATTCTGCCCTATTGGAACCCTTCTCTACTATTTGTTAAATATTTTGTACTTGACTCCTGATAATGCGGCAAGGAACCTGCATTTTGTAAGGCACCTAGAAACTTCTGATCTAAGGGACAGACTAGCCATACCTTTGGAAAAACTATTCTCATGGACTGATGAACCAAGGATGGTAAATGCTCTAATCGAGGCCTGGAAAAGATGGGGCAGGAACATGGAAGAGGGACTTAAATTTCTGGCAGTGGGCATGGGGCTGTTGGAGAACCATCCGAGAAGACATAAAATGGGCAATGTCTTGAAAGGCACTCAGGAGCTCGCCAAGAAACAAAAGTATCAGAAGCCTCAGTTGCTGTCAAGTGATAGACTCAATTTAGCAAGATATGAGAAGCGGCCATATGTACAAAGGCAGATTATTGAGCTGCTGCATGGAGACTGAAAACAAGATAGCAACACTGAGGTTTAGAGAAAGAATTCCTCCAGTGGCTGAGGGCCAAAGAAGGACCATTTCCCGCTTTCTGTATTCACCCCACAAAGCATCACCCATGAGCACCCCAGAGAGGTGTGTAGGGGCTGATGGAATTTGGAGTGTGTTGGTGGATTAATTTCTTTTCAGAAATAGTCTCTCTCTCTCCTGTGCTTTCATGAGAAGAGCATGCTTCCTCCCCTTTGACCTTGGGCATGATCACCTGACTTATTTTGGCCAACGAGATTTGATTGGATAGGATATGTCAGAGACAGGATGTGTTTGTGGGCTTCAGTGAGGACTCTTGCATGTCCACCATCGTTATACAAAAATCATGCTCTGAGTAGCTCCCTGGTGCCAGGAGGAGGATGAGATCAGCCAACCTACAGGTATGTGAGCTGCGTAAGTGATCCCCGCTCTATTTAACTGTCATGTGGTGGTTGTGGGTTACACAGCTACAGAGAAGGGATGCAGTGTTGTATGACAAAACCATCTCAAGGGCTGCAGAAGCCCACCCAAATCAGACTGAACTGCCTTTCCCATTTTGCTCCAAGGTACCCAAGGGATTGGTCATGGTTCCAGAATGTTCTCTTAAGAATAGAAAAAAGCCAAAGGAATTAATATCTCAAGAGAATCATCATATTGTATTTTGACAGTTTATTGCACACCACTACCGGCTAGGTTCTGTGGTGCATGCTTCAGGGGAATTATCTCATTGAATTGAGGTTCCTCTCAATCAGTCCCATGTCCCTATGCTCTTTTTGGATAATCGTGAGGCCCAGAGGGGGACCAGTATGCAGACTGTGCATTTTTTGGTTCCTGTCTAGACCATTCAACCCAAAACTGAAATAGCTGAGCTGAATAAGGAGCTGGACTGTAGGGGGTTGAAGTAGGGGAAGGGTGAGGTTGGGGAGGGGAGAGGGGACAGAAGGCTTAAAAATAGTGGGAAAAATATTGCATAAGGGCTTGGAGATAAACAAAGCAGTAGCTTCAGTGTTTCTTCCCATGACTCAAATCACGGGTCTTAAGAGTGTGTATTGGTGTTTCTGAGTCAGGGAAAGGTGTTCGCTTTTCAGCAAAAGCAAGGGGCCCACACCAAACAGCCTCTGGCTGTCTTACTCTGAGGGCTCAGTGGGGTCAGCGAGGAACTCTGTTAGAATCAGAAGAAGAAAGTAATGCTGGCTGACATGCACTGAGCATTACTGTTGTGGGAATAAAGATTTTGCATAAATTATCTCCCTCAACAAGTTTCTAAGGCATGTGCCTCAATATTCCCATTGTGTGTACGAGGAAACTGAGGCTCGGGGAGGCAAAAATCACTTTCCAAAGTCAAAGGCCTCGAGGGGCTCGTGTTAGGGTTTGGGATGAGAATCTACGCCTGTCTAAATTTCAAGCAATCATTAACAATTACACACTGAGAAATGGTGCTTGAATCTTGAAAAATTCCTTTCTCGTCATGTCCAAGGAATAAGACAGGGGAAATGGCAGAATCTCAGCAGGAAGGAGCTGCCCCAACTGTATTTTATCTCATTTCAGCTCCTGTCATCAGTGGCTGAACTAAGTGGCCTCTGAGCCGATTGTTTTAGGACAAAGCATGTAGTTGGAGGAGACTTTAGAAATCAGATGAGTGTCCAAGTTCTTACATGCCCTACAGTGTCTGATCCAGAAGAGTCCTGGCAGAGCCCGGGCTTTAAGGGGGTTCTGAGGCACAGACAGTTGAGAGAAGCCAGCCCCTCAGTTCAGAGAGGGAGAAGCTGAAATCAAAGAGGGGAAGTGATTGGCCCAAAGTTCCACAGTGACATGGTGGGGACCCCTACCCACAAGTCAAGATGGCCCCACACCCAGAGCCACGCTCTTTCTGCTATGTCATGCTGCCCCTCCCTTGTCACTTCCGGGGTGTGACTCATGGTGGGAGCTAATCCTGGGGCTCTGCCTTCCCAGGAGCTCTCACCAACAAATGTCACTTTCTGGTTTTGAGGAATGAGGGAAGGATTCCAAGAAATGAAATGTTTGTAAACCAGAGCACTTTGTGTTGTCTCCTAGGGCTAGCCCCTTTCTGGTTGTCTTGGTTTTTGGCAAGGGGGTGAGGGGGGAGAGGGCTGGAGGAGGCAGGGGGGTGGAGGAAGAGGCTCCCTCACCCCTCACCCATCCCATTTACACAAATACCAGAGCTAGAGCTCATGGAGGCATTTAGAGGTGTGTCAGCTAGAGTAAGCAAGGAAAAAACCCCTACAGCCATAATATTTTTGGTGGAGAAAATTCTCAGCAGGCTCTCGCACATGTAAGCTTTGCCTTATTCCACCTTTGTGAGCACGCACATGCGTGATGGTGCGGTGTCCACCATTCACCGAAGGACTGAGTAGCTAGAATGTCTTCTAGGGATTGAAGAGATGGCCGTGCAGTCCTACCCAACACATTCATACTGAAAACTGGCTTCCTCCAGAATCTCTACTTACAAGGCCCAGAAATTGACTTAGACCAGCTCAAGCACAATGGCGATACTATCGAAAGGATACAAGGGTATCTCCCAGAACAAGAAATGGGTAAGAATCAGGACTTGGCAAGTCAGACAGAAACACTTCAGTCTTTTCTTCCAGGGTGCCATGATGCCTAATTTGGGCTTCTCTCTATGACGTCTTCCCCGCCCCCCTCTTTCCATAGAGTCCATGGCTCAGTACTCTAGTTGCAAATGAGAGAAATTTTAGCTGTACCAGGAAGGCATGATGACTTTGCCGTGTTTTCATCCAGACCAGGTTGCGATTATATTTGGGTCACCCTGCCTATAAAGCAATGAATGGGGTAAGCTGCAGCTTATTCCTTGACATTTCTCAGGGTTTCATTCCATGGCGTCTCTCATCATTCCTTCTGGATGCCCATGCAAGCTGCCTTCGCAGGAAGAGGGAGAACTGGAGGGATTAGAATGATGTGTATGTTTCATTTCAAGAGAAAAGTTAATTTTATTATTAGCAGGTTATTTAGAAAGTGACAGCTTTGCAGCTGGGAACTCTTTTTTACTACTGCTCTATAATCTTAATAGCTAACACTTTTTTGATTGCTTATTATGTGCTAGGCATGGCTCTCAGCATTTCCCAGATATTGGCTCCTTTCATTCTCAAGATGATCCAATGTAGAAATGCAATTATGGCTTCCCTTTGGCAACTCAGGAAACTGAGACACAGAGCACTTACCCGATTTGACCAAGGGAGGGCTGGGCATTGAACCCTGGTAGTCTAGCTCCATAGCCCGAGCTTTGGGCCACTCCACTGGTTAACATTTTGTGATGACTCTTAGTGTATGAATTACTTGCCTGGCACATCATAGACCTTTGTCCATATTATGTCCTGAAGTCTACACAAAAGCCATGGCTGGTGGTCAGAACCATCCTGCAGATGAAGATATTAAGACCTCAAGTCTGAGAACTCAGTGGCAGAGCAGGCCTTTGGACTCAAATCTAGCTGAACACAGAATCTGGGCTCTTGGCCACTGGACTTCAGCTTCTAGCTTTAACACAGGCCTACAGAGGCTGGAGTCTTAGCTGAGAATGTGCTAGAGCATGGTCAGAAAAGAAAAAAAAAATGTGTTGAGGGTTTTAAAAGAGCAAAGCAAAAATAGTAAGTTTGAAGTAATTTTCTGGATGGAGAAGGAGGATTAAAAAACAAAAAACAAAAAACACCGAACCCCCCCAACTCCCTTTCGACGTATCTGAAACGGATTCATCAGAGAGAGAAAATCTGGTAGATATTGAGCAGGTTACAAGTTCCCAACAGCTGAAAGGAGCCAAGCTGCAGACCGCTCATTGTCAGAAAAGCAAATACAAATTTGCCCCAGAACAAAATAACTTTCAGAAAATCAGGAAGGGGCTAGATGGACAGTAAGTTATGAACATAAAACCCTTTGTACCCGACCCAATTAACCCTAACCCAAGGCAACCCTGTGCCTCTAAGCTATTCATTTAAGGGTTTTACGATTTATAGGCAGCCTTTCTCAGGGGAGGTCCTGCCTGGTTCTGATTTCACATTTCCCAGCAGCACACGTGTAATCCCACCGCGTCACAGCTACACTATTAAGCCAAGACCAGAAAATGCATGTTTCACAGGATGGAAAGAGACCAGAGGAGTCCACAGCCGGCCCTGCTTCTCTCCAAGTGGCTGGTGAGAGCTCAGGGGAAGGCACGTCCTGAAGCCTGCCTGCTTCCAATCCGGGGAGGGGGTTGGGGGGCTGATCTGCTCCACTTCTGTTCTTGAATTTCCATCTTCATATTGGGTAGGTGGTAGCTTTCAGGCACCACGTGCAGAAACTAGGTAAACCCAAAGTCAGGATGGCTACCTTCTGGGAGGGAAGGGACACAGCAAAGCATGCAAGACTGTTGGGTAGACATGGACAGAGGCCAGAATGCAGTTAGTTCCTGTTAGTTCTTTAGTTAAAATATCCCCATAGGGGTGCCTTGGTGGTTCAGTTAAGTGTTTGCCTTCGGCTCAGGTCCTGATCTCAGGGTCCTGGGATCGAGCCCCGCATCGGGCTCCCTGCTCAGTGGGGAGTCTGCTTCTCCCTCTCCCCCTCCTTGTGCTCTCTCCCCCTCTCTCAAATAAATAAATAAAATCTTTAAAAAAATTTTTTTTTAAATAAAATGTCACCATCGACGAAGAGGGCCTGGTTCTGTGGAGGAGTGGAGGGCAGGGATCCCCAAAAAGGTTGTAATTGAGGGCCTAGAGGTGAGACTGAGCCTGGCAGGAGAGACGCAGACATGCCCTCTGCCACGACTCAGAGAAATAAATCTGCGAGGGGAGCCCCAGCGTCCTTGAGGAGCTCTGTGGTCATTCCCCTCTGAGGGCCAGGCCTTGTGGTGGGAGCCGCGGTCAGTGAATTGGGAAACCTAAATGCAATGGGGGTAATTGGGTCCTCCAGGGCACGCGCCAAGTGGTGACACTCAACCACCAAAGGCCGAGTGGTCATGATCTCTGTAGTGGACAGCAGAGATAGAAAATAGCAGTCAGAACAGTGTGACGCGTGCAGACCCATGGTGTTGGCTAGTTGACCAGAGTGTTCCTAGAAATGAAATGGGAAGCCCACTAAATTCTTCCTTGATCTGTATAAGCAGGAAAGTTTTAGATCAAGTGGACAAACGTCTAGCCTAATCATAAAAACACGAAGTCAGGGTCCCTCAATCAATCCCCACATTTGAGCCACTTACAGGCCCCGAATACTTTGAAGGGAGGGGAGGCTGAGGCCTTAGATGAAAGATCCCAATACTGTCAAAATTTGTACTGTTACTCTTTCTCCCAGCCTTTTCCAAAGTGCCCTGAGACTCCTCACCAGGCTACCGTGTATTGGGGCAGAGGAAGTAATCGGCCCTTTTGGGGACTACTGGACCCCAGCTCCAAACTGACACTAATTCCAGGAGACACAAAGGTCCTTGTGGCCCTCCAGGCAGAGTGGGGGCTTGGGGAGGCCAGGTGACCAATGAAGTTTTAGCTCAGGTCCCTCTTGCAGTTGCCCCAGTGAGTCCCTGGACCCATCCTGTAGTTGTTTCTCTAGGTCCACAATGTATAATCAGAAGAGACACACTCAGCAGCCTGCAGAATCCCCACATCGGTTCCCTGACTTGTGGAGTGAGCACTCTTATGGGGGGACAGGTCAAGCAGAAGCCACTAGAACTGCCTCTACCTAGGCCAAGAGTAAACCAAAAGCCCCACCGCATTCCTGGAGGGATCCCAAGGATCAGCGCCATCACTGAAGACTTGAAAGATTGTTGCGGTGGGGGCTGCCGATCCCATCATGGCCCGGTTCAACTCGTCTGTCTGGCCTGTGCGGAAGACGCTTGGAGAATCCCATGGATGGTCACGAGCTTAACCAGGGGGTGACTCCAATTATAGTTGCTGTGCCAGCCGTGGTTCCCTGGCTTGATTAAATTAACACATAACCTGGTATCTGAGATGCAACTCTGGGCTCTGACAAATACTTTTTCCTCCATCCCGATCTGTAAGACCCACCAGAAGCACTTTGTTTTTAGCTGGCAAAGCCGGCAACGCATTTTCTCTGTCCTACCTCAGGGGCATATCAGCTCTCCCGCCCTGTGGTATGATTTAGTCCACAGGGAGCTTGGTGGCCTTTTCCCCTCCACAAGGTGTCACACTGGTCCATTACAGTGAGGGTACTCTGCCGACTGGATCTTGGGAGCAAGAAGCGGCAACTACTCAAGACTTCTTGGTCTGACAGTTGAGTGATAGAGGGTGGGAAAGAAATCTGATGAAAATTCAGATGCCTTCTGCCTCAGTGACATTTCTAGGGGTCCAGTGGTATGGGGCGTGTCAAGGTACCTCTTCTAAGGAGGAGGGTAGGTTGCTGCATCTGGCTCTTCCTACAATCAAGAAAGAGGCAAGTGCTTAGTGGGCCTCTTTGCATTTGGGAATCAATCTATTTGCATTCAGGCAGGTGGCTCTGGCCCATTTACCAAGTGATCCAGAAAGCGGCTGGTTTTGCGTGGGGCCCCAAGCAAGAGAGGCTTTTCAAGAGGCCCAGGACATCTGGCCAGCTACTCTGCCACTTGGGCCACAGGACGATCCAGCAGATCCAGTGGAGTCTCTCTGTCACTGGTGGATGGGGAGGCTGTGGGAGGCTTTGGCAGGCCCCTCTCAGTGAATCACAGAATAGGCCCTTCGGATTTGAGGAGCAAAGCCTTGCCCTCTTCTGTGAGGAGCTCCCCCTTCATGAAACAGCTCTTGGCCTACTCTTGGGCCTTAGTAGAGACTGAACACTTAACCGTGTGCCGCCTAGTTACCACGTGACCCGAGATGCCCATCATGAACTGGGTGGTGTCGTCTGACCCACCGAGCCAACCTGGGTGTGTAGAGCAGCACCCCATCATCAGGTGGAAGTTTCCAGCTTGCTGACTGTACCTCTTGGGACCTGTGAGCCTCCAGGATGGCGTGAGGCAGTTCTCTCTGTGTGTCTGTCTCCTGTTGGCTCTGCTTCTCTGGAGAACCCTGACAAGAACATTCAGGGCGGAGGTGACAGGACAATCATGCTGAGATTAAAGCTATGGAACCAAGATGTGGAGGAGGCTTCGAGGGGACAGACTTCTCAGCAGAGGGACTAGTCTGTGCAAAGGCCTCATGGGAGGAGGGCACCCGATGGATGGAGGAACCGCAGGTCCACGTGGCCTGAGTGAGGAGAAGGAGGGGACAGTGGCATGGGATCGGTCAGAGACTCTGCGGGTGCTAGACCACATGAGGCCCTAGACAGGCCAACCATAGGGTTGATCACCTTCCCAGAACATGTTCGAGCAAAGAGGGTGCTATAGAAAACCAAGACAGTGCGCCCACACCAGGGCTCTCTGGGACAATCTGTGGCCCAACCTTTCAGGCCACACGAAGGGGCTTGGAATTTATCCTGTGAGCCATGGGGGGTGACGGAAGTGTTCCAAGGAGAGGTGTGACATAATCCTGTTTGTGTCTTAAAACTCAATGGGGTTGCTGTGTGGAGAACGGATCACGGAAGAGCAAGAGTGGACGAGGCCAGACCACTGAGTAGGAATGCTCTTCAGGACTGCGGCACAGAAACCCTGCCTGAGATTCTAGACGCTTCCTGGGGGAATGCGGACTCAGGACTGCAGCATCAACTCTTACCAGAGTTCCTGGCCTGCCCTCCTGCTCCACAAATTTCAGACTTGCCAGCCCTCACAACCACAGGAGTCAATTCCTTAAAATCTCATTCTCTCTCTCTCTCTCTTTCTATATACAAATGTGTGCAGGTACGCATATAGCATAGTAGTCTTATATATGTATGTATATATATATATATTTCTCCACATATATAGCTTCCATTTTTTCTCCTGTGGGTTCTTTTTCTCTGGAGAACCCTGACTAACACAGACGTCGGTGTGTTGGCACACGGGGAGAATGCCAGAAGACTGGAGCTTTGCTGCCACAAACCGAGGAGATATCAGAAGGCACGACAGAGGCCAGGAACAAATTCTACCCTAGATCCTTCAGTGACAGCATGGCCCTGTTGACACCTTGATTTTGGACTGCTGGCTTCCAGAACCGTGAGACAATAAATTTCTGTGGTCGTAAGCCACCCAGTCAGTGGTGCTTTGTTATGGGGCTGTACAGATTCTTGTGCATTACTAAGATGGTAGCTTGGACCAGAGGGTTTACAGAGGATATGGGAAGCAGCAGAGGGATTTAAGGTGTGTTACAAGTCAAATCTGGGGGACCCTGGGAAAGTTGGGATATGGGTAGAAGGAGGGAGATGCGTCCGGGAGAATGATGAGGTTTTTTGGCTTCCCCTGTTCTGCCACTTCGGAAACCCTGCCTCTTCCCACTCTTTGTGCTAAACTGCATGTTATATCCTGAGGATGCTATTTGTCACAAGCGGTATTTTGTTGACCTTGTTCTCTGCTCAAGGGGCTGGAGTCAGAGTCTGTCCTGCCTGCAGTTATTTGAGAACATAGGGTATTTGGTCCTGAAGTGGTGGTGGCTGAAGGAGAGCTGAAGGAGAGCTGGGTCTCTGCCCTGGAATTTCCATGTGCTGACAGTCCCGTCTCCTTGGAAGCTCCCATTCCATTTAATGTCATTCTGAAAAAACAAAACAAAATCTGTAGAAACGGAGAACAGACTGGGTATGGTTGGGGTGGGGAGATGGGTTGAAGACAAAGGCACAGCTTGAGGGAATTTGGAGGGTGGTGGAATTGTTCCGTAAGTGGTGGGTGTGCAATGTCAGGCATTTGCCAAAGCCCGTTGAACTCTACAGTACAAGGAGCGAATATTTCTTGATATAAATGTAAGGGAAAACTCAGCCGGTCGTGGGGAACCCAAGATGGAATGCAGTCTGGCAAATGAATCAAACTTTGCTGCAAATGAGTGAGGGTCTCCCGGGGGGCAGTGGGGCAACAAGGAGCTGTCTCTGGATAATGGTGTTCTGACTCGACACCAGAAGGCTCAAGGCCAAAAAGAACTGTCTGCAAACACTGTCCTCTAGTTGGTAAAGTCTTTCTTCATGAGGAAGGGTCAGCAATTCTGCAACCACTTTCTATGTATACTAGGGTGGGACTCATCAACCAATACATTGTAGATAATGAGAAACAACGTTTCTCATTGTCCAAAGAAGTTACAAATGAAGAATTTTAGAGTCAGAGGTATCAGTATAAACTCAGGGTTTTAAACATGTCCATGCAGATAGGTAGATACAAAAATAAACATAGATATATGTGGGCACATGGCTTAGTATGCACCCGTAGACATACTAGACATACATATCCCAACTCTGTCTCTGGAGAAGGCATGAAAAAAACTCCTGTATCAATAAGTACTCCTAGTACCTAAATCTCTTTCTCTAGTAAAAGGAACCAAGGCTCCTTGGAAAAAGGATTGACTGCAGGGCTGGGGCAGGTAAAATCCAAGAGCTTGGAGCATAATGTGGTGCCAGAAACTAAGTAAGTGCCTTAAAAAAAAAAGAAAAGAAAAGAAAAGAAAAAGACGGAAGAGGTATACGGTAAAAGACCACAGGCCAACTTTCAGAAGCTCCCAATATCCAAAGCATTGGGGAAAATTTAAGCCATAAAATAAATAATGATATGATTGCTGTAACCTAAAGAGTACATCAATATCCTTGAATTCATACTGACAAATACATAATTAAATAAATAAAAGATGGGGTGGAAAGGGCACCTCTTTCTTACACGAGAGTTTCAGTGAGTAGATAGAAAGAAGAAAGAGCATCGAAGACTGCAATCAGAATCCAGGAAAAATTACTGTAGGCAAGATCCACTGAGACATATTAAAATTTTAGTGGGCAAAAATTTCAGGAGAAATGGGATATTTGCATAGTCTTAAAACATCTCCCACAATATAAATACTTACTAATTGCAAAGGGAAAATTTCAGAGTGGAAGAAGTGGGCAGTCACCACCTTATCCATGAGGTCAAGGTTAACATCACCTGGGATAAGATATACATCATCATGTTCCGCCTGATGGGATTCTTCCCAGTGAAGTATAACCTTAATCTAATAGTGGAAAAAACATAGTACAAACGCAAACTGGGAACCATTATACAAGGTAACTGGCCAGCACTTTTCAAAAGGTTCCAGGTCATAAAAGGCAAAGAAAGACAAAGTAGCTATCTTAGATTGGAGATTAAGAAGACGTGAAAATTAAATGCAGTGTGAGATCCTGGACTGAATCCTGAAACAGAAAAAGACATCAGTGGGAAAACTTGGAAAACCCATAAAAAGTCTGTAGATTAGTCAATAGCATTGTACCCATGTGAATTTCTTATATTGGATGAATGTATCACGTTCTGTAAGTGTTATCATTAGAGTTTGCTGGGGGAGGGTATATGGGAACTCTCTGTGCTAGCCTGCCAATGCTTCTCTAATTCTTTTTTAAAAAAATTTTTTCAAAGATTTTATTTATTTTTCAGAGAGAGAGAGAGCACAAGCAGGGGGAGAGGCAGAGGAAGAGGAAGAAGCAGACTCCCCACTGAGCAGGGAGCCTGGTGGGGGACTCGATCCCAGGATCCTGGGATCATGACCTGAGCCGTAGGCAGACACTTAACTGACTGAGCCACCCAGGTGTCCCAATGCTCCTCTAATTCTAAAAGTATCTGCTGGGGAGCTGGGGTGGCTGGGTTGGCTAAGTGTCCAACTCTTGATTTAGGATCAGATCATGATCTCAGGGTCATTGGATGGAGCCCAACCTCGGGTTCCGTGCTCAGCAGGGAGTCTGCTCCAGATTCTCTCTCTTCCTCTCCCCTGCCCCTCCCCCTGCACACTCTCTCTCTAAAAATAAATTTAGTTAAAAAAATAAAAGTATCCCCAAATAAATAGTTTTGTTTTCTTAAGCTACTGTTAGTCCATGTTTGTTGCTTGCAAAAGCATTCTGACGTTAACACAAAGATCTTAACTTGGAATATGGCGGTGGTGATAAATATAGCCATATCATATTGTTGTGAATTTAGGGGTACACTTAAGGGAAGGGAACTAGTGGGGAATCCTGTATCTAACAATCAACAAAAACTCCCCATAGTGGGAATTCAAGCAGAACCCATCCGTTTTGCAGCCAACACCTACTACTAATTTTTAAAAAATGGACTGGAATTTATTCTAAGGAGGGGGGCGTGGAGAGAATGGTAAACAGTGGAATATAAAATGCAAACCAATTTATAGTTTCCAAAGGGCCTAGGGAGGCTGCCAAAAATAAGGTTGGCAGAAACGAGTTTACTACATCTCTAAAGAAGAAGGAAAAAAAAGGTTATATTACAAATCCCATAAATATTCTGAGAGTGGTAGGTAAAGCGTGTTTAATACTGATGAACAAAGTTTTAGCATGTATTGGAAAAACAGTTTCTAATATAAAATTACCGACGACTGGAAGTTATCTGCAAAATTTTATACCTAAGTACTTGCAGATGTGATTTTATTTTTCTGACAGCAAACCCTATGTAATGAAAGTTGCTTTTAATAAAACATGAATGCAGTTAGGTTTTGCCAATTAGGTTCAGAGGAGTTGTAATCAGGCTGATTCAAGTTGATATGTGGCTCCTTAAATTCAGCACTGACCCATAGAATGGCTTCGGTATTTCTAGCGTGTTTGTGAAAGATGAACTCCGCAAGCTCTGAGTGCACAGGCAGAAGGGAGGTGACTTCAGCTAACAGGACAAAACCCTCCCATAGGGAGTGCTGCTGGTGGCTGCAGGTTATGTGCTCTGGGGTGAACGTTAACGCTTTGCTACAATTACAAATGATACGAACATGAGTGCATTTTCCATTTCATTTACTTATGAAAACGTGGCCCTCCATCTCCTGTGTGCAAACATCTAATATCCATACATCGATGATCATTTACAAATCAATCACCGGGAAAAAAATCAAGTCGGGTCACTATGTTAGCACACTTCTTGGTGCCCCTGGGGATTCCAAGAGACATAAAGACAAATTCTTTCACCTGGAACACCTTAAAAACCTGTCCTGGGGCGGGGAACCCTCAACACTGTGCTTTTTTTCTGGTTGTAGGATAAGAGCATCTGTATTTTGGATTTTTCACTGGGGTTCCTGAAATTGTATATTCAACAAATATTTATTGAGTCCTTACTATTTGCAAAATAGAGAGGGCAGAGGAGTGGAAATATTATTGGAATTGAAGTCAGAAGGCTTGTCTTCTACCAGTTGTTCCAGTTTTTACATTTTAAAAAATAGTGATGATGATTCTTGTCTTGCCTAACTCACTGGAATGCTGGGGCAACACACATCATGGTTTTAAAACACATTTAAGGGTTTTGAAACTTTAAGCCTACCATGCAAATGTAAGTTACTGCTGAATGCCAGGGGGTACGATAGAAGGAACCCTGGGTTTTTTTGGGGGGGGTTGTTTTGTTTGGGGGTTTTGTTTGTTTGTTTTTGGAATCTTACAGGTGGTTGGGAAGGATGGTTTGTGCCTCCTCTTAGGTTTTAGGTTCCAAGCTAAGACATAGACGAGAAAGAATTTCATCGGCCCGATCTCATCCCTGTTCTGCAAGGATGGGTAAACTGAGGCTAGGGATGATGCAGACACTCAGCTAAGATCACTTGGCCAGCACCGGCCGAGATAGGCTCTGATACCATATCCCAAGCCCAGGCGCTTCGTCCCCTAGCTCACCTGCTTGCTTGTGAAGCCTGTTTGCAATGGGACCCGCTAGAAGACATTCTGCATGAGTCGAACAGACACAAATGTCATGGGAATATTGAGGAATTGCCTCCCCAGTTAATTGCTCGGGGCACAGTTTGTCAGCTCTCCCTTCCAGGTTCCAGCCTGTAGAGTCGGCAAGCAAAGCTCGTACTTTCTCGTTCTCAGCAGCTGCTGCTTCCCAGACAGGAACTGAAACACGCCTAGCGGTCATTCATTCATTCCCAGCTCCGAGTTTCATCTTTCCTGTACCTCGGGGGCACTTCCAGATTCTGGACCCGAAACGGAAGTCCGTGTGTGAAATAGACACACCAGGCAGCTTCCCAGTTATTTTAGTCTATGCTGGCTTGCCCTGGCCTTACCTCCAGCCTGATTCCCCCTCTAAAGTTACTGGAATGTCAAAGCAGAAGAATAAAGCCATGCTTCATGCTTTAAGGGTAGATCTAGCTCCTGGTCCGGCTTCCACAAACGGGGGCCAGAGGTGGAGGCTGATAGACTCTTTGCTGCACTACAGCCAAGACCAGTAAATATATCTTATTGTGCATTAGTCTGTTTGACTGGAGCATCCTGAACTCTCTTGGAGTTGGAGTGTTTTCTAACTTGAAAAGTGTTTTTTTTTTTTAATTGAATGTATTATTATAGATTTGAAATTATGCATTTTGCTCAGTGGCTTTGAAGGGACAACAAGTCTGAACAATAGGAGGCAATGGATTCTAGAAATATTTTTTTAAGATTATTTATTTATTTGAGAGAGAGAGAGAGAGCGAAAGCGAGAGAGAGAGAGCACGAGTGGGGTGAAGGGCAGAGGGAGAAGCAGACTCCCTGCTGAGCAGGGAGCCCAGTTTGGGGCTCGATCCCAGGACCCTGGGTTCATGACCTGAGCTGAAGGCAGATGCTTGACCGAATGAGCCACTCAGGTGCCGAGAAGAAATCTTGTGTCGCTCTTCTGGAATCAACTCCGAGCGGCCCTGTTGGGAATGCGATCCTCCTTGTCTCATCTCCAAAAAGCACCCTGGGTGCTGCTTTGGTAACAGAAGAGTTTCCGCATGTCTGCTCTGGTTACAGGGGGAGAAATTCCACAGGACTGTGCTTGAGGTTAAGACCCATACTCCTCAAACTTGAATGTGGACACAATCGCCAGGGAACTTTCTAGAAGTGTAGATTCCGATGGAACGAGTCTAGAATGGAGCTCGAGATTCTGCATTCTAGCAGGCTCCCAGGGGATGCTGATGGCACTGGCCCCTGGACCACACTTTGAATAGCCACGTCTGCAAACTGATGAGTCACGGGCTGGATGTACCTTACAAATGTGGTTTGGTTGGCCCTGCCGTTTATTTTCACCTACCTTTAAAAAACTCTGGAATATCTGGTGACCTTGGACAGGTATTCTTGCATGGTAACAAAAAGACCAGAGAAGGGTAGGAGATGCCTCTTTAGATGTGTGTTCTCCATTTCCCTGCGGTCCTCACGTGCACATATGCTCACCAGGCTAGTGACCTGGACTGTGCAGGTATTTGCATTTGTAACCCGGGCTACTGTTTAGTTTGTCAATAGCATTGCCTGACATTTACCAAAATCGGAAACCAGTCTATTGTCTCACTGTTGTCTCTTTTATCCTTAAGCTATTGATCTATATATGTTTGTGGCATTAATAACAACTTATGACATATCAAAAGGTCATGTTTAAAATTAGCCTTGTGAGCAAGAGGAAACAGTGGTAATTCTAACTCTCTAAAAGGCTCAGACCTTAATGACTCTTGGATTTTGAAACTACTGGAAAATTTTATGTGTGATTAAGTTAAGGACTAAAGAATTAATAGGAGCACCATTGACTATTTTGTGTTTGAATTTGGCCAAGGTATTTTGTAGCACTTGGAGCTAAAAGTGTCCGATTATTAGTTGGATTTGCAGTCCAAATATAAAAATTACACTCCAGCTCGTATGATTTGAATGATAATTACCAAGTAAGTGACTTGGGGGGCAGAGGTTTTTCAACTGCCTAGTTTTTGTCAATCACCGGCCATATCTAACTTCTTCTCAGGTTCTGTTGATTTTATTCCCTAAATATACCTCCATCTGTTCCCTTATCTTCTCTTCTGGCCATCATTTCTCATCTGGATCTTTGCAAGAGCCTCTTAAAAATCTGTTGGCTCCCCGTATTACCACTCTGCAAGTGTTTTTCTACCTTCCTGGGGAAGTAAAAAGCAAAAACAGACCAAGTTCTTTTCTCCTTAGACCTCAGTGACTCCATTACCCATAAGACAAAATATAAAATCCTTAGCTTCCATGTACGACTATGCTCTCTCCCTCTGGTCACCAAGCTATCCACTTCCCACACCACATCTAACCCATGATCTATCCATGCAAAAATCCCTATAGCTCTGGGAATTTCCCACAAAGTACTTGTACCTTACAATATAACATACTTTGCTTGGTACTTGCTGGACCCCAGTGCTATTCATTGCCCCATCAAGATGTTCTGCTGTAGCACTTATTATATACATGGGGTTCCACATTATTTGGGCATTAAGTTCTAATCAAAGTCTAGGGCAAAAATCAACTGTAGTTAAAATTACCTTGGGAAATTCTTTATATCACACATAACAGAATATATATATATATACACCCCTAACTATATATATATAGTTTGGGGCATAAACAAAGCTGGTGTGTGGAACAAAGAGCTATTTCTTCAGTTGATCACTGGTTAAAGTAGTTTACTTATATTTAGGAATTCTAGAGGAATTTAATTTCGTTGGGCTTCAGTTTCCCCAGTTATGAAATGAGGGAGTTGAACCAAATAATCATCGAGGTTTAATATTCTAGACTAAGAATCACACAAAGGTGACAGGCAGAGAAAATATATAGATGCTATGGTCAGGGTGCCAGGTACTTTGGAAGGCTTAAAGAAAATATTTAAGTGTAACAAGATGAAGAAATTTTTGCTCACTACAACTCCAGGGACATGGAAATTCTAGGCAGGCCAGTTGGGAGGGGCTCTTCCCCCAGAAAGAAGCAGTTGAGGGAGAAGGTCAAAGCTACTCTTCTCAGATATGTGCCAGAGAGAGATGTGGGTGGGAACATGGGCTTTTGGAAGACCTTGGGGCCCGAAAGGAGTAGGGGGCAGCAAGATGGCAAAAGGCTCTGTGGTACAATATGGCGCCTCTCCAAACGTCCTCAGGCTTCGGGAAAGTTACCAAACTCATTAGCCATCAAGTGATTGGGCTTTTTTTTGTTTTTTGTTTCGTTTCCTTAGGAAAATGACACAGAGGCTGCCATGTGGCATACCTCTAAACCAAGAAGGCAATTGGTTTGAAGAAATAATTCAGGAAAAATCCTCTTAAAACAATTATGCCAGAGAAATTGCGAATAATTAAAGAAAGAGTGGAGGCTTAGTCAAACTCTGGGTGATTCACATCAATCTCAGACCCCTCCCCCCGAAACCCTTTCTGAAACAGAGCAGAGCCCAGAGTGGGAGGGAGATCTCAAGTAGAAAGCTGTGACTTTCTCTCATCCTGATGAATCAATTTTCCAGAGTAGTGAGTTTCAATTCCCTCCAGACTCTGTCCAAAGGGCTCCTTCTGTTCATGAGAAATCGCAGTACTAGAGGAAACTCATTTTTGACTCTTTTTCCTCCAGAATTGTTACGACACTTTCCATTTGTGAACTGTGGTTACTTTTCTTGCATGCAGTAGGCAGCTCCCACTATTCCCAACGTTAATGGCTTGATTTTTTTGTTTTTTCTTTCTTGTTAGATGGATGTTTGTGGTCTGTATTAGGTTCTCCTTGTTGTGAACAAGGTTTTAACTTTGAGCTTTGGAGAGCAGTCATTTAATCAATCGACGTGCATGCAAAGCATATTTCCCATTTTACACTGGGAAGAGATATAAAGAAATGACGGATATAATCTGTGCCCTCATATGTTTATTACTCTGGCAAACTTAATTGTACAGCACAATAGCCAAATGGATCACAGATCTGAGTTTACAGCTGGACAGAATCTTGGAGTGCTTAGTACAGCACTCATTTTGCATAGTGTCTGAGATTGGTCAGGTTTCGGGGTTTCTCCCTAGGACCATATCATGGCAGACGTAGGACCAGTCTCCTTTCTTATACTTCTCTTATGACCTCCAAATCTGGGGCTACTTCTGCTAGACCGTGTACAACACCTGACTAATAATATCATTCCTTGATCTTATTCATAGACCAGGGCGACCCAAACGTTAATTTCCATAGGTACTGGGGCACCTGGTGGCTCAGTCAGTTAAGTGTTTGCCTTCAGCTCAGGTCATGATCCCAGGGTCCTGGGATCGAGCCCCACATCAGGCTCCCTGCTCAACGGGAAGTCTGCTTCTCCCTCTCCTCTGCCTCTTCCCCGCCCCCCACTCTCTCTCTCACTCACACACACTCTCTCTCTCTCAGATAAATAAATAAAATCTTAAAAAAAAATAAACACCTGTTATAATTTCTGTAGGTACCAGAAGACAGTGAAGTGGCCAATGTAAGATGGATTTTTGTAACTCATCCTTTCCCTTTACATGTTAAAGAGGTAGAATTAAGCTTTACTCATCCTCCTTCCCCAGAGCTTTGGCTCATTCTTCTCTCAAAATATATGATCTTCTAGGCCTATCTTTTCTTGTTTGTTTGTTTGTTTGTTTGTTTGTTTTTGTAGGGACACACATATAGAGAACTAGTTCTCCATGAAAGGAATAAAAATAGACTACAATATGATAAATGGCAGATGATAACTGTCTCCAGGTTCCGCGTCAAGGATTGCTTGGGGATGGTGCAGACAGCAGCAAACTGCAAAGTGTCTATAGGGACCGACCCTACCCAACCACAGGCATTACTCAGCTGTGGCAAAGTGGGCTTAGTATGACCTGCTGCTCTTTTTCAAGAGAAGTAAGAAATCCCTCTCTCTCTCTCTCCCTCTGTGTGTGTGTGAGAGAGAGAAATCTGTGGAGTTGTAAAATGCTGACACTTTTTTTTTTTTTTTAGGACAACACAGGACAAACAAAACACCTCCATGTGCCAGATGCACGTGCTCGCACACTCTCCCAGAGGCCAGTCTTTGCCTCACTTTCCTCTGGTGGGGTGTGTAAGCATCCCGGCGCCTGGAGCCCGTCTGAGATGGGAAAGACGGGTGGTCTTTGGATGGAGAAGGAGCAGTGAAGAAAAATGAACATGGTCTTTGAAAGAGAGTTGTGTTTAAATCCCACACGTATCATTCACTTGGTCTTTATTTGGGGCAAAGAAAGCAAACTTCTTTCTCAAGATGGTTTCCCGAGGAAGCAGATTCTGAGACAGAGGTTGTGTGCAAGAGTTTTATCGGGGAGGGCTCTCAGAAGCACCACCAGTGAGGGCTGTGGGAAGCAGGACTGGGTAGAAGGAGAAGTCAAGCCATGATACACTTACACCAAGAAGACCTTGGCTGACCCCATGGGGAGCTCTGGACAGGGATGGTCCTTCAGAAATGTCCCAAATTAAGGCGAGAGTTCCAGACCTTTATATTCTTGCAGCAAGAAGTCATAGGGTGTAGGCTGCCCCCTGGCAGGGAAAAACAACAGCCTTCCAATTCGGGGGGGAAGGAGCGACAGTGTGAACTGTCAGCAATCAACACCCTCAACAGCAGAGAGAATGAGTGCCTTTGTCTTGAAAATGGGGACAGCTCTCTGGAAGGCATCTCTGCATCTGCTACAATCTCTGAGCCTCAGTTTCCCTTTTGGTGTAACAGGGATAAACATACTTATCTTCCTTGGGCGTTATACAGGTAATATAATATACCATAGGCAAAGTGACTAGCCCAGTAATTGGCACATATCCAGCCCTCGATAAACCATTATCAGTGGCTATGAGCATGAATTCATTTGAAGTCAGGTGTCAGAAACAATAGGCACAAAGCCATGGAGGTATGCACAAGTACAACAAGTTTAGGATAGTAAGAAAAGCAAAGAGATAGAGGCAATGGGTTTAATGTAATTGATCAATGGGGATATATAGCACAGATTAGATAGTTTGCGGCCAGATGCTAGAGATACTTCAAAATTAAGCAAAAGAATCAGGACTGGTGCAGTAGGCAGTGAGGGTCGGATATGGCTATAACCTGCTGAAGGCAGTCTGCTCAGATTCAAAGTGTGTTCCTAGTGTGGCAGAAGACGACCAGTGAGCAACCAGCTTTCCAGGCTGTGTGTATAATGAGGCAGGAAATTTACGGTAGACGTAAAGAAAGGCTTTCTTAAACTGGAGGAGAGGAAGATGGTGATACTACTTCTCAGGATAAGACACCGATTGACTTGGAACCTGCTTTTTTATTCAGTGAGGTAGAAAAGTAACTCGAAACTTTGGAAATTTGGCTGGGGCCTCTTGGAATATACGTGGATGCTTGGGGGAGACCACCCCACTCTGCCATCTCTGCAGAGGGGGACAAAGTTGCTGTCTATACCAAAATACAGGGACTCTGAGCAGAAAGAGAGATGCTCAGGGCAGCCTGTTCAGTGAAAAGTTCTGAGAGCATGATCCATCAGGAAGTGGTCAGCTTAAAGGGTGGGCATCAAAAGCCAGCTTGCATCCTGCAAATAAAGGTCACTTTACTGTCTCCTCCCTGGGACAAAAATGCACTATGTGCTGCTCAGAGCCAGTGGAGATATAGGTAATATGGGCCACATCTCCTTTAAAGGTGGCCACAGAGATTTCCCGGCAGAGAGTTCAGCTTGGAGTCACAGATGAGCACGAGGGGATACACAGAACTCGCTTACATCCGACTCGATGAGACCGTAGAATTTCTCAACTGTAGCAATTTGTTCTTCTTTCTCTTTATCGGCCTCTTTTTTAAAATGTCATTTTTGATCTTGGGTGCAAAACTGACTGGCTTGAAGAGTTGCACTACTTGATCCTCGAAGAACCTTTTTAAATGTTGAGGATATGCCTGTCGAAAATATTCCCTCTGCAAAACCCGGGGAGAGCTCTTTCTGTGGATTTCCACCCCCTCAAGCAGCCCCTTCTTCTGTTAATGAAGAAATCATTTTTTACAGTGTTCATTATGAAATAGGGAATGGCTTGAATTATCTCTCTCTGCAGGGACTTCCATTTATCTGGAATATTCAACCTAATTAGCTGCACCTACCAGTCAGGAGTAAAGAAGATAGCCAGGGGCAATCTTAATACATTAAAAAAAAAAAAAAATGCTTACAGCTCTTTTAACCAAATCCTTAGTGACTATTTGGATGCTTAATATGTTTACAGGCGCAAATAAAGAAAATATTAATGAATATGAACAACATCAAAAAAGAAAATACTGATGAGGAAGTTTCTAAAGTCATTATCTGGGGATTGCTAGGGATGATATTTTAAATGAGTGTGGACACACCTAGAATATTAAGTAAGGCATTTCAATGCAGAGTAATATTTCCTCTTAAATGTTATACCGTGTGCATATCTGTGCGCGGGCGTGCACGTGTGTTTTAAGTGGACATGCTGATGTTTGTGTTGTTTTGTGGCCAGCAGACACAAACCCGAGTGTTATCTGGTGATCACGAGTGTGCAAATTCATGTACGGGTCAGGGACTGAGCCTCAGGGAGCCGGGAGTGTCTAAGCTAACCAGCTTGCGAGGGATACAGAAGCAACTGTTTTCACTCCCTTCACCGGATAGCCTGGAAAGATAACTCTGCGTCAGGTAGTTACTTAAGCGGATCTGCTGGTGTAGGGTTACCGGAGTCTTTCCCCTTTAGTGCCCAAGGGCAAAGAGCATTGTTAATGACGCCTACACCGGAAAGCAGGTTAAGAGGGTTGACACGGAACTGTTGGCGGTATTATAGTTTAACACTTGGTGTCCTCTGACTCAATGCGTCCATGCCAGTTCACGCTTTGTAGCTTCTCAGAAAACTGAAATTTAGACGTCTGGAGGCGGAGGGAGTGGAATTGATGAATCATCGGTAGGGAAAAAAAAAAAAAAGGAAATACATCTTTGTTTCTTTGAACTCAGTAATACCAGTGCCTGAAATGAGAATGTGTTAATTACAGAGATTTCAAAGCCAAACCATAGCCTGCGGAGGGTAAGTGTGTTTTTACTCAGCGTTTTAACAATACCTTTACCGTAGGTGCGACAATACACTGAACACAAGGGATGTTTGTGGAATTCAGTGACAACAACTCATGAGCACCCAAATCATGACAGGACGTAAAGGTCTCACGTGATTCTTCTGATCAAATTTAACAGCGTCTTCCCTTAAGCCGCCCCTTCTCAAACAGATGCCTCTTTCCCATGGGATCCAGAACACAGCCTCCAAAAAATATAAAACACAACAGTTACTGAAATGCATGTTTAATTTTAGACAGAAACCAAGAGAACCTTGAGTCTTGTTCTTTTCTGCAGTTAAGCTCATATGTTGTTTTCAATACTGCTCAAAGCATGCCAAATTCCTTATGGATGGTTGGGTGGTGTGATGGTGAAGAGGTTGGGTTTTGGAATCAGAGATCTGGCACAGTCCGGGAGCCCCATTGGACCTGCTTCCTTCTTTGCAAAATGGGAGTGATGATGTTCACTTCTCTTAAGGATCAAATGAGCTAATACATGGGAGCTGTTCAGTCCAGCGCCTGACACATAGTAAGTGCTCAGTAAACATTGACATTCCAAGTATTATTATTATTTTTTTCAGGCATGCAGGTGGGAGACTGGCATCTTTTCACAGAAAGAAGGGCATTTTTTTTTTTTTTTCTGTTTGCTTACATTCCCATAAGGGGGAATCTGAAAGCAGTCTGGAGCTCAGAGTGAATTTTTGGCAGAAAGAGGACTAGCTAGGTCCAAAGTCCTGATATCCAGGGCAATATTCCTTTACCACATTGCTGGTAGTGTTTGAGCACAGAATAAATAACTACATGTTGTCAGTTAGTGGGAACACTGAGTCTAGGTCATTCTTGCTAGGAACTGGGGCGAGTGTTAACATGGCATATTTTCTAAAATCTTTAGGTGGGTTATCATTTTAAAAGTTCCTTTATGTACTTCAGTTCAGATTACGTATGAGTTTTGGGGTATGTGTGTCTTTCCTTAACCCTATGAGTGTGATTCAAGCTGGACATATACACTGAGAGAAGGGGTAGTCTTTTTCATGGATATCAGAATTTCCTTATTTTAAGACACCTGGCCGAAAATTCTGCTATTAGATGAACTCTTATGGGGTAAGGTAGACTCTCACTAAGAAGCTCATCACACGATACCAACAGATATGTTTTAAATAAGAATAAATCTCCCATTGGTTTGTTTGTCAACTCTGCTAGCTGTAACTATACAAACCAAGGAATTAAGGAAATAAAATAGGAATATCTGTAAGCAGCATGGGGAGATGTTTCTAAATATGGCACTTCTCCCAAAGAGTAGAGCCAGGGAACAAAATTAGAACACTGGACACAAGCCAGGTTAGTTGAAGATGATAAACACCAGGGCAAGAGAATCATGAAGGTCTCAAGCATCACTGAATTTGAAAGATTTAATGAAAATGTGCCTGATCTCACAGGTGACCATTGGTTGGCGTGGCCTTCTTCACTCACTGTGTTAGTTTGCAAGAACACATACAAATGTTTAGGAAACCCCATTGCAGTTGTCACAAATAGCTACAAGTCCTGTATTTGGGAAGTTAGGATCAAGATCGAGAGCACATCAGGCCATCTCTGAAGTCTCATTATATCTAATTAAAGGCATTTAGCTGCAAGTAAGAAAAACTAAGCATCAAAGGCTGAATATCTCAAGAACTTAATAGACACAGACACTTCAAAACTGGTTCAGCAGGTGAACAATGTCAGAGCATTGGATATTCTATGGAATAGAATATCTATTGGATATTCTATTGGAATTCTCTTAAACTTTCTCTTATGCTCCCAACACGGCTGCAGTGGCTCCGGCCATTATGGCTGCCTTTGAGTGCGAGAGTGAGGCAGAGGGAAATTCTGTTCCCTCATGAACCTCTGTCTTTTTATCTAAGAGGAGAAGCTTTCCCTGAAAAGCTAGACTTCTTGTGTTGGTCTGCTTCCAGCTGTAAGGAAGACAGGGAAAGAGAGTATTTGCCAGGGAGGAATGGGATGGCCAGCAAGACTTGCAATAGTCATGTTTCATTCCCTAGAGCCAGACCGCAAGCACACTCAGGGTGCTGCCAAGAAGGAAGTGAAGATGGGTTCTCGGGCAGGCAGTCTGCCTTCGTCAGTCTTCTCTTGCAACCTCGGGTCAGTGGAAGGCTAGCGGGTGTTGGAGGGGCTGCCAGCAGAGGCAGAAAAAGATATTCTTGCAAGTTAACTGCCCGTGATGATGGGTGATTTCTACTTGACCAGATGATACATTTTCTCCAGCAAGACAAACAAAATCCAGCCAGCTTTTCTGTTCTCTCTTCACCTATCGTGTTTCAGAGGCTGTGTTGAGTTTCAAGATGCCCTTGTTGTAAATCACTTTGGTGAGCAGTCGTGTAAAGACTGGCTCAGAAGTGAGTCCGTGACTTATAACCCAACATGCTGTCTCTGCAGAGCACTGCACCGGAGCCTAGATTCAGGGGAGAGAAACAGGGCTCCTCATCATTTTATGAGTTTGGCAAAAGCTGAGTTTCCCTCAAAGGCCCGAGGACAATGGCTCCTGAGCAGAAGTGCCTCCTTGGACTGCGCTTAAGATACAACCTTTATTGTTTCCTATTTGTATTACTAACATTAATTATGAATTAATTATAACCATCATCGTTATTTAATAGTAATTACTTAAAACTGGATAATGATGAGCAAGAGAAAATAAGTCACTCAGTGATAATCACTATTATTATTTTCATTTTTTTTTTTTTTAAGATTTTATTTATTTATCTGACAGAGACAGAGACAGTGAGAGCAGGAACACAAGCAGGGGGAGTGGGAGAGGGAGAAGCAGGCTTCCTGCTGAGCCGGGAGCCCGATGCGGGACTCAATCCCAGGATCCTGGGATCATGACCTGAGCCGAAGGCAGTCGCTTAACCAACTGAGCCACCCAGGCGCCCTATTTTCATATTTTTATGCATTTTTTCCTAGACATATATTCCATATAAATATATTCCACATAAATATATTTAAAAATGGGATCAAGTTATAGCTTATCAAGTTTTTTATCCTGGATTACTATTGAACATCATGTTGTGGTCATTACCTTAACAAAATATTCCTAGAAAGTTTGATATTTAATGGATGCTTATAATTCCAGTTTTAAAAAGTTATATTTTAAAAATCCCTTTTCCTATTTTTCAGTACAGTTGATGCTTGAACGACATAGGGAATTGGGGGCACCAACCCCCCACCCTGTACCACACAGTTGAAAATCTGTGGGTAACTTTTGAGTCTTCAGAAACTAGCTGTTGACCAAAAGCCTTACTGATGGCATAAACAGTCAATTAACATATATTTGGTATGTGATATGTATTCTATAACGTATCCCATATTGTAGTCTTACAGTAAAGTAAGCTAAAGAAGAGAAAATATTGTGAAGAAAACCATACTAAAGAGAAAAGACATTTACAGTCCAACACGGTATTTATTGAAAAAAATCTGCATATAAGTGCACCCACGCAGTTCAAATCCCTGTTATTCAAGGGTCAACAGTATATTGCCGTTTTTTTCTGTTTCACTCTTATAAGTTACACTGTAGTGAACATCTTTACACACAGTTTAAAAGTTATACTTTATTATTTTTTTAGGATAACCCATGGCAGTGGAATTGATGGGTTAAAGGGCATGAACTTTTAAAAAAAAATTCTAGGCAGAACATAAACATCACAAACTTTCCCCCTTCTTTTAAATTGATGTTATAATCTATACAGAGCAAAGTATAGCTCCTGTTTGGATCATTAATATTTACACATGTATTCACCAGATATAGAATGCTGGCAGGGGGCGCCTGGGTGGCTCAGTGGGTTAAGCACACGACTCTTGGTTTCAGCTCGGGTCATGATCTCATGGGTCATGGAATTGAGCCCTGTGTGGGGCTCTGCACTCAGTGGGGAGTCTGCTTGAGATTCTCTTCCTCCCCCTCTTCCCCTCCCCCATACTTTCGTGTGTGTGTGCGCGCGCATGTGCGTACCCACTCTTTCTTTAAAATAAATAAAGCTTTTTTTTTAAAGAATATTGGCATGAACATCTTAACATCTCAGTATTGATTGCATTTTACAAAGTGCTTTCCAGGAAGGTTGAACAAATTCACACTTCTTCTAGCAGGATATCATCATTCTTATCATCTTTCTTATTAAAGGCTTGCCAGCATTGACTCTTAACACCTTAAAATATCTGATGTTTGGCGGGGCGGAGCAAGATGGCGGAGGAGTAGGAGACCTGGATTTCGTCTCCTCTCAGGAATTCAGCTGGATAGGGATCAAACCATTCGGAACACCTACAAACCCAACAGGAGATCGAAGAAAAGAAGAGCAACAACTCTCTCATCAGAAAAGCGACCACTTTCTGGAAGGTAGGACGTGCGGAGAAGTGAATCCGCGGCGATATTCGGGAGGATAGACGGCGGGGGAGGGGCCTCCGTCGGCCGCTTCTGGCAAGTGATAGAGCCGCGGAGCACAAAATCGGAACTTTTAAAAGTCTGCTCCGCCGAGGGACGTCACTCTGGTGGCTAAGCGGGGGGTGGAGCCCTCCGGGACAGTGTGGTCTCAGGACCCTCGGGGTCACAGAAAGACCGGGGGTGCCTGAGTGTGGCAGAGCTCCCAGGACACGGAGCCGGGAAGCCGGCTGCAGAGGCGGAGCCCAGGCGCGGGCTCTCAGCTCGGGGTGGCCATAAACCGTGATCCGCGGCACAGTCGGGCCCCTGCTCCTCCAGCAGGGACCCAACAAGCGGCAGATCCGGGGAGACTCCCCTTCCTCCCCCGGGAGGAGCCACGCGGGAGGGCACCGCAGGGATCTGCTGGGTTTGGAGACTCCACCCGGGGTCCGGTGCCAGAGATAGAAACGCGCAGTCACAGGCCGGGTGAGCACGGAGTGCAGCTGCAGACCGGGGAGACGGGAGTGACTGACGGCTTTTCTCTGGGGGCTCACTGAGGAGCGGGGCCCCGAGTTCTCGGCTCCTCCGGAGCGGAGATTGGGAGGCCGCCATTTTCAGTCTCCGCCTCCAAAGCTGTACGGAAAGCTCGCAGGGAACAAAAGCCCCGGAGAGCAAACCCGAGCAGATTACTCAGCCGGGAGGGGGCAAGGGCGGGGCAATTCCGCCTCCGGCAGAGACATTTGGAAACCATGGCAACAGGCCCCTCCCCAGAAGATCAGCGAGAACAGCCAGCCAAGACCAAGGTTACCGATCAATGAGAACAGCAGAACTCCAGCGCTGGGGGAATACTGCACATAGAATTCACGGCTTTTTTTACCATGATTCCTTAGTCTTTTAAAGTTAATTTTTTTTTTAACTGTCTTTTTGTCTTTTTATTTCTTTTTGAATTTTTCTTTTTCCCTTTTTCAAACAACATCTTATCAATCCCTTTTTAAAAAAAAATTTTATTTTTCATTTTTAGAGTCATATTCTATCCCTTCATAGTAGTTACCCATATTTTTGGCTTATATATATAAGTTGTTCTCTCTTTAAAATTTTGAGATAGTTTCTTCTAACAGATTAAAATATACCCTAAATCTCTAGTATATGGTGTTTTCTATTCCCCTGCCTGATCACATCCTCTCCCTTTTTTTTTCTTTTTCTTTTTTTTTTTAAATCCTCTTCTTTCTATTTTCAAACAACTTCTTATCAATTCCTTTTATAAAATTTTTTATAATTTCCATTTTTACAGTCATTTTCCATCCCTTCATCATATCAACCCTTATTTTTGTACATATATAAGTTTTTCTTTCTTTAAAATTTTCGGAGACACTTTCTTCTAAAAGACCAAAACACACCCCAAATCTAGTGTGTGGCACTGATCCATATACCATATAGATCATATTTGATCACATTCTGGTTTTTCTTTTGTTGTTGTTGTTTTGTTTTGTTTGTTTTTGTTTTTATCTTTATCTTTTTCTTTTTTTTTTCTTTTTCTTTTTTCTCTCTTTCCCCTTCTTATCCCACTGCTTCAGGTCTTTTCTGATTTGTTTAGAGTATATTTTCTGGGGACGTGGTTACTCTGCTAGCATTTTGTTCTCTCATTAATCTATTCTCCTCTGCACAAAATGACGAGACGGAAAAAATCACCTCAACAAAAAGAACAAGAGGCAGTACCGACTGCCAGGGACCTACTCAATACGGACATTAGTACGATGTCAGATCTAGAGTTCAGAATCATCACTTTAAAGATACTAGCTGGGCTTGAAAAAAATATGGAAGTTATTAGAGAAACTCTTTCTGGAGAAGTAAAAGAGCTAAAATCCAACCAAGTAGAAATCAAAAAGGCTATTAATGAGGTGCAATCAAAAATGGGGGCGCTAACTGCTAGAATAAATGAGGCAGAAGAGAGAATCAGTAATATAGAAGATGAAATGCTGGACAATAAAGAAGCTGAGAAAAAGAGAGATAAACAACTACTGGATCATGAGGCCAGAATTCGAGAGATAAGCGATACCATAAGACGAAACAACATTAGAATAATTGGGATCCCAGAAGAAGAAGAAAGAGAGAGAGGGGCAGAAGGTATAATGGAGCAAATTATAGCAGAGAACTTCCCTAATTTGGGGAAAGAAACAGGCATGAAAATCCAGGAAGCACAGAGAACCCCTCTCAAAATCAATAAAAATAGGTCAACTCCCCGACATCTAATAGTAAAACTTACGAGTCTCATAGACAAAGAGAAAATCCTGAAAGCAGCTCGGGAGAAGAGATATGTAACCTACAATGGTAGAAACATTAGATTGGCAACAGACCTATCCACAGAGACCTGGCAGGCCAGAAAGGACTGGCAGGATATATTCAGAGCACTAAATGAGAAAAATATGCAGCCAAGAATACTCTATCCAGCTAGGCTGTCATTGAAAATTGAAGGAGAGATAAAAAGCTTCCAGGACAAACAAAAACTAAAGGAATTTGCAAACACAAAACCAGCCCTACAGGAAATCTTGAAAGGGGTCCTCTAAGCAAAGAGAGACCCTAAAAGCAACATAGACCAGAAAGGAACACAGACAATATACGGTAACAGTCACCTTACAGGCAATACCATGGCACTAAATTCCTATCTTTCAATAGTTACCTTGAATGTAAATGGGCTAAATGCCCCAATCAAAAGACACAGGCTAACAGACTGGATTAAAAAACAAGATCCATCGATATGCTGTCTGCAAGAGACTCATTTTAGACCCAAAGACACCCCCAGATTGAAAGTGAGGGGGTGGAAAACCATTTACCATGCTAATGGACACCAAAAGAAAGCTGGGGTGGCAATCCTTATATCAGACAAATTAGATTTTAAACCAAAGACTGTAATAAGAGATGAGGAAGGACATTATATCCTACTTAAAGGATCTATCCAACAAGAAGATCTAACAATTGTAAATATCTATGCCCCTAACATGGGAGCAGCCAATTATATAAGGCAATTAATAACAAAAGCAAAGAAACACATCGACAACAATACAATAATAGTGGGGGACTTTAACATCCCCCTCACTGAAATGGACAGATCATCTAAGCAAAAGATCAACAAGGAAATAAAAACTTTAAATGACACACTGGACCAAATGGACTTCACAGACATATTCAGAACATTCCACCCCAAAGCAACGGAATACACATTCTTCTCTAGTGCCCATGGAACATTCTCCAGAATCGATCACATCCTAGGTCATAAATCAGGTCTCAACCGGTACCAAAAGATTGGGATCATTCCCTGCCTATTTTCAGACCACAATGCTTTGAAACTAGAACTCAATCCCAAGAGGAAAGTCGGAAAGAACTCAAATACATGGAGACTAAAGAGCATCCTACTGAAGAATGAATGGGTCAACCAGGAAATTAAAGAAGAATTAAAAAAATACATGGAAACCAATGAAAATGAAAACACAACTGTTCAAAATCTTTGGGATGCAGCAAAGGCAGTCCTAAGAGGAAAGTATATAGCAATACAAGCCTTTCTCAAGAAACAAGAAAGGTCTCAAGTACACAACCTAACCCTACACCTAAAGGAGCTGGAGAAAGAACAGCAAATAAAGCCTAAACCCAGCAGGAGAAGAGAAATAATAAAGATCAGAGCAGAAATCAATGAAATAGAAACTAAAAGAACAGTAGAACAGATCAACGAAACTAGGAGCTGGTTCTTTGAAAGAATTAACAAGATTGATAAACCCCTGGCCAGACTTATCAAAAAGAGAAGAGAAATGACCCAAATCAACAAAATCATGAATGAAAGAGGAGAGATCACAACCAACACCAAAGAAATACAAACAATTGTAAGAACATATTATGAGCAACTCTATGCCAGCAAATTAGATAACCTGGAAGAGATGGATGCATTCCTAGAGATGTATCAACTACCAAAACTGAACCAGGATGAAATAGAAAACCTGAACAGACCTATAACCACTAAGGAAATTGAAGCAGTCATCAAAAATCTCCCAACAAACAAAAGCCCAGGGCCAGATGGCTTCCCAGGGGAATTCTACCAAACATTTCAAGAAGAATTAATACCTATTCTTCTGAAACTGTTCCAAAAAATAGAAACGGAAGGAAAACTTCCAAACTCATTTTATGAGGCCAGCATTACCTTGATCCCCAAACCAGACAAAGACCCCATCAAAAAGGAGAATTACAGACCAATATCCCTGATGAACATGGATGCAAAAATTCTCACCAAAATACTAGCCAATAGGATCCAACAGTACATTAAAAGGATTATTCACCATGACCAAGTGGGATTTATCCCTGGGCTGCAAGGTTGGTTCAACATCCGCAAATCAATCAATGTGATACAGTACATTACCAAAGGAAAGAACAAGAATCATATGATCCTCTCAATAGATGCAGAAAAAGCTTTTGACAAAGTACAGCATCCTTTCTTGATCAAAACTCTTCAGAGTATAGGGATAGAGGGTACATACCTCAATATCATAAAAGCCATCTATGAAAAACCTACAGCAAATATTATTCTCAATGGGGAAAAACTGAGAGCTTTCCCACTAAGGTCAGGAACGCGGCAGGGATGTCCACTATCACCACTGCTATTCAACATAGTATTGGAAGTCCTAGCCACAGCAATCAGACAACAAAAAGAAATCAAAGGCATCCAAATTAGCAAAGAAGAAGTCAAACTCTCACTCTTTGCAGATGATATGATACTTTATGTGGAAAACCCCAAAGACTCCACCCCAAAACTGCTAGAACTCATACAGGAATTCAGTAAAGTGGCAGGATATAAAATCAATGCACAGAAGTCAGTGGCATTCCTATACACCAACAACAAGACAGAAGAAAGAGAAATTAAGGAGTCGATCCCATTTATAATTGCACCCAAAACCATAAGATACCTAGGAATTAATCTAACCAAAGAGACAAAGGATCTGTACTCAGAAAACTATAAAATACTCATGAAAGAAATTGAGGAAGACACAAAGAAATGGAAAAACGTTCCATGCTCATGGATTGGAAGAACAAATATTGTGAAGATGTCAATGCTACCTAGAGCAATCTACACATTCAATGCAATCCCCATCAAAATACCATCCACTTTTTTCAAAGAAATGGAGCAAATAATCCTAAAATTTGTATGGAACCAGAAAAGACCCCGCATAGCCAGAGGAATATTGAAAAAGAAAAGCAAAGCCGGTGGCATCACAATTCCAGACTTCAAGCTCTATTACAATGCTGTCATCATCAAGACAGCATGGTACTGGCACAAAAACAGACACATAGATCAATGGAACAGAATAGAGAGCCCAGAAATGGACCCTCAACTCTATGGTCAACTAATCTTCGACAAAGCAGGAAAGAATGTCCAATGGAACAAAGACAGTCTCTTCAACAAATGGTGTTGGGAAAATTGGATAGACACATGCAGAAGAATGAAACTGGACCACTTCCTTACACCACACACAAAAATAGACTCCAAATGGTTGAAAGACCTAAATGTGAGACAGGAGTCCGTCAAAATCCTAAAGGAGAACACAGGCAACAACCTCTTTGACCTCAGCCGAAGCAACTTCTTCCTAGAAACATCGCCAAAGGCAAGGGAAGCAAGGGCAAAAATGAACTATTGGGACTTCATCAAGATAAAAAGCTTTTGCAAAGCAAAGGAAACAGTTAACAAAACCAAAAGACAACCGACAGAATGGGAGAAGATATTTGCAAATGACATATCAGATAAAGGGCTAGTATCCAAAATCTATAAAGAACTCATCAAACTCAACACCCAAAGAACAAAGAATCCAATCACAAAATGGGCAGAAGACATGAACAGACATTTTTCCAAAGAAGACATCCAAATGGCCAACAGACACATGAAAAAGTGCTCAATATCGCTCGGCATCAGGGAAATCCAAATCAAAACCTCAATGAGATATCACCTCACACCAGTCAGAATGGCTAAAATTAACAAGTCAGGAAACGACAGATGTTGGCGGGGATGCGGAGAAAGGGGAACCCTCCTACACTGTTGGTGGGAATGCAAACTGGTGCAGCCACTCTGGAAAACTGTATGGAGGTTCCTCAAAAAGTTGAAAATAGAGCTACCATATGATCCAGCAATTGCACTACTGGGTATTTACCCCAAAGATACAAAAGTAGGGATCCGAAGGGGTACGTGCACCCCGATGTTTATAGCAGCAATGTCCACAATAGCCAAACTGTGGAAAGAGCCAAGATGTCCATCGACAGATGAATGGATAACGAAGATGTGGTATATATATACAATGGAATATTATGCAGCCATCAAAAGGAATGAGATCTTGCCATTTGCAACGACGTGGATGGAACTGGAGGGTATTATGTTGAGTGAAATAAGTCAAAAAGAGAAAGACATGTATCATATGATCTCACTGATATGAGGAATTCTTAATCGCAGGAAACTGAGTTGTTGGAGTGGGGGGTGGGGTGATAGGGATGGGGGGGCTGGGTGATAGACACTGGGGAGGGTATGTGCTCTGGTAAGCGCTGTGAATTGTGCAAGACTGTTGAATCTCAGATCTGTACCTCTGAAACAAATAATGCAATATATGTTAAGAAAAAAAAAAAAGAAGAAGAAGAAGAAGGTAGCGGGAGGGGAAGAATGAAGCGGGGGAAATCGGAGGGGTAGACGAACCATGAGAGACAATGGACTCTGAAAAACAAACAGGGTTCTAGAGGGGAGGGGGGTGGGAGGCTGGGTTAGCCTGGTGGTGGGTATTTAGGAGGGCACATTCTGCATGGAGCACTGGGTGTTGTGCACAAACAATGAATCATGGAACACTTCATCTAAAACTAATGTTGTAATGTAAGGGGATTAACATAAGAATAAAAAAATTAAAAAAAAAAAAAAATATCTGATGTTTGGTGGGCAAAAAGATGATTTCAAGTTGCACGCCGTTGTCTTTCCTAGCTAATTGTATGTCTGGTGCGCATTATCTTTTCTTATCTTTTGCCATTAAAATTTGGCATGTTGGTGGTATCACAATTTTGGAAGAGTTGTTTAAATTAAGATTGCTAACACTTGGACGTTTATTTAAATATCCTTTCCAGTCTGCCATGTGCCTTTTAATTTTGTTTGTATTCCCTGCTGACGAAAAAAATGGTTAAAAAAAAGTCCTCAGAGGTATTAGCGTTCTCGTTCGTGATTTCTTCTTCTGATTTTATCCTCAGGAATGCCTTGCCCATTTTGAAATAACTTAAATAAACACCTACATTATCTTTCAAGAAAAGAAAAATGTAAGTCACTATTTAAATGATCTCGATGATTTTTGAAATTTCCATTACAATTCTCCTGTAATTTATTTTAGTAATGGTGGAAAGAGTGTTACAGGTGTCCCATGAGGCTATTTGCATCATACATTAAGAGTTTAAATATACTAAGGTCTATTTCAGGGCTTTCTTTTCCATTCTTTTGAAACTGCCCATTGTAATTATTTTAGATTTATACTACAGTTCAATATTTGGTTGGGCAAGGTCTTTCTCACTGGTCTTTTCCCATATTTTTCTGTACTGGTCTTGCTTCTTTCTTTCTTTCTTTCCTTCTTTCTGTCTTTTTTTTTTTTTTTGGAGAGGGAGAGAGGTGGGAGAGGGGCAGAGGGAGAGAGAGAATCTTAAGTGGGCTCCACACTGAGCACCGTGGGGCTCCTTCCCACGACCCTGAGATCATGACCTGAGCTGAAATCAAGAGGCAGATGCTTAACTGACTGAGCCACCCAGGCGCCCTGCCTGTTTATTCTTCTAGATGAAAACTATTATTTTTTCTCTAAAGCTCTAGTTTGCAATGAACCTATAAATAGATCGCCTTCGCAATCAGAAACATCATTCATCTAGGTTCACAGGTCAAAACCTAGTGTGATGGAGACAGCACTCAAGATGCTCATGTGGTCTTCCACATTCCAGCCTCTTATGCAACAGACTTAGGACTAGGTGACTAGCTTTGGCCAATGGACTGTAAGCAAAAGTGACCAGAGTCCATTCCAGGGCAAGGAAATCACAACCTGAGACACCTCTCTCCTTCCCTTCTGCAGAACCCTTTTGCAGAGCCAAGTATTGACATGACAGCATCATGTCTTGGAGAAATCCTGGATCTCAGAAGCAGTCCTAACCCACAGCAGGCTTTTCCTGAATAATAGACAAATGTTCATTTCTCAAACCACTGAGATTACAAAGTTGATTTGTGATTGTGTATCAGACTCCTTTATGACTACCTCTCCTCCCAAGGCATTGAGGTGCCATCTGGGACTCCCTCTATATACTCAGAGCCCATGGCCAGTCCATCAGCAAGTGCAGAGCCTCAACCTTTCATATTTACTCCAACTCCAGTAATTCTCACTATATTCATTGCTAAAACCACAGATGAGTGGACTTGAAATGAGGGGTTTTCACATCTGTGGGGTTGCATGAACGTTTTCCCGGGGGGTATGAGAAACAGCTAGTATAAGGCAATTGATTTCTTTGTTCTCCTTCCCCAAGTGCACATGCTTGAGAAAGATGCTGAGCTCACTCATGTCTTGATGCTTCTCTGTTCCAAGTTACCTTCTCCACTTTTTACAATAGAAGAGCTTGCCCAGCATCCACTCCTGAGCTTGCTCTGGCACCTTGCCCTGGGGTGGAAGCCCCTTGGGTTCCTTGGTGAAAAGAGTAAAGAGGGATGCATCTAAGGACTGGCAAACATCCTTGGTCAAGCATCAGTTGCTCAAAACAAAACAAAACAAAACAAACAAAACAACAACAACAACAACAACAACAACAACAAAGGAAGAACTACCTGGGCTGATAGATCATTTGAACACATTTTGAACACAGGTTAGCTTTTGGCATAGAACTCAGGAGTTCAAATCATTGATACATCTTGCTACAATAAAACTCCTTTCATTTCTATTTATATATTTTGGGGAATAAGTTTTCTAAGCACATACATCAATAAAAATTACAACTGGGATAGAATTGATGTTGAGCTCTGTCTCATCCTAGCAGTAAGTAAAAACCATCCAAGGAAAAAAGAGCCCCATTAACCTCATGAAAAAGATGCACTTATAAGAAACTTTAGTTTTTTTATGTCTAATCATTATTCAATAGCATTTGAAATGTGTTTCTATTATTGCAATCAATTGTCTGTTAATAATGCGTTTATGGTATTGTAATCAGTTGTGTATTATTGTGATCAACTGCATGTTAGAATTTCTGATAATTCAATCAGAAAAAAATTGCCAGGAATTTACAGCCACAGGAATTTTTTTTAAAAACCAACAAATTTTAGTTTTTACACATATTTTCGATGCTGAGCAATATGCTAGGATAATCAACAAAAGACCTCAAACATTAAAATATATTACATCAGGATAAAAATCTATACAGAAATGTAATGAAAAGTGAATGAAAATATGAGTTAGTAGATAAAGAATAAACAACTAAGTGTCTTGGAAAAGCTTGTTAATGTACTTTTTAAATGAATGCAAGCATTAAGTGGTATTTAATAAGTCACGGTATTTAGAGTAAATTGAATATACTGAAAAGTGTGACATATAACAATTTTATTTGAAACTGTCAACATTTACATTAAGCAGAAATTACCTTTTTTATAACTATGTACACTTAGGTTGAAACATTTAAGATGTTAACTTAATAATGTGGGAAGGAGTTCAGGGTTTGTCAAAATCCTTTTTGGGTGAACAAGAGAAAAATGTTTGGGGACTACTGTCCTAGAAGAAACAACCCTTGTCTGTTACACGTGTTTCTGCAATCACCCCCTCACTCCTCCCTCTGCTGATCGGCTGGCCCTTCCCACTGTCAATTCTCCACTCAGCAGCCAGACTGGGTTGGTGTTTTGTTTTGTTTAAGTGAAATCAGATGTTGTTATTCCTCTTCTTGCAAACTCCAGTGTCTCCCATCACACACAAACTCCGTCTCATGGTCTACAATGCCCTTTGTAGCTTGGCATCTGCTATCTTTTACCTCCTCTCTCCTTACTCGCTTGACTTTTGTCATTTGGGACTTTTTGCTTCTGGAACATGCCAAGATCATTTGGGCCTCGGTGCCTATGAACTTGGTCTTCCATAGGACTGTCAGGCTTGTTCCCACCCATCATTCAGGTGGCACTTGCTCAGAGCTTGTCCCTAATACTCCTGTTTGAAACTGCTTCCCTCTATGGTCCCTTTCCACTTTCTGCCATATTATCCTTCCAGCACATAGGACTATTTGAAATTATGATACATATTTATTCCTAAGTTATTTTGGTGTCTCCCTCCATAGAGGGTAAATTCCATGAAGGCAGAGAGTTTTGTCTATCTTGTTGTCACTCTGTTCCCAGCTGGAGTAGACCCTGGTACATACCAGGTGCTCAGTGAATAACTAATGAATGAATGAATGAAAAGAAATAGTTGGAAACTACCTGACTACAAATAAAACAACTATGTTTTCAACATAATAATGTATAGACTTTATAATGATGTTTAAGAGAATTTATAATGAGAGAAAAAAATCAAAGACTTACTGTTTAGTGAAAAGAGACAGGCTTAAGATATTTATATCTGTGTCCATATCTAAATCTGTATATCATCCCACAGGAAAAGATGAGATGCAATCCCATAAAAAGAATAATAATAGTTTTGTGGTTATGGGTTGCTTTGTGCTGTGTTTTAAAAGAGTACTTGCATTATGTAAGAAGTTTGGAAGTTTGAAAAGATTTAAGAAAGGTCAAGGACACCGTATGGCAATAACTTAAAAAGAATCATATTAATATACACATCCTGTCTTAGAAGTTCTAGTCTCCATTGAATCTAGTTCTCAGGAAAGGGCATGAAGTCCGTGTGTACCAGCCAAGACAGGCTACAGTAACAGATAATCCCCAAATATCAGCAGCTTAAAATGGATCAGCCAATTATGGCCCATGGGGCAGATCTGGCCTGTCGCCTATTTTGGTATGGCCCACAAACTAAGAATAATTTTCATGTTTCAGCATTGTTTAAAAAGAAGGATATGTAATGGAGATATGCCACACAAAGTCTAAAATATTTACTATCTGGCTCTTTACAGAAAAAAATATGTTAACCCCTGGCTTAAAATAACACAGATATAATTCTTGCTCATTATGTGTGTCCGTTATGGGTTGTGAGAGAGGGCTCTTCTCATCCTTGCCCCTCCTGGACCCAGGCTGCTAGAGCAGCCGCTGTCTTGAATGTTGCTGGTTACTCTGCCAGCAGAAAAGAGGCAGCGTTAGGAGTCACATACCCACAATTAAACCTTAAGCCCAGAAGTGACACATGTCCCTTCTACTCACAGTTCATTGACTACAAGTAATCACTCTCCACAATCTTAAGAGGCCAGGACGTGGGGTCTGGAAGGCAGGAAATGATGGCTATACCATGAGAGGAGCCATAAGACTAAGGGCCACGGGAGTTAAGTGAATCTGTGAGGCCCACAGCCAGTTTTAGAGGCAGAGAATAACTCTAAGTCATATTCTCATGGTTTCGGGAGAATATTATGACTGCATCTCAGAGCATGGAACCAGGCAATATTGGAAATCACTTAAAGTTCCACTCTTTTTTTAAGTGTTTGGGAGCCAGAGTTTTTAACTAATTAAAGCAATGACAAACTGGAATCAGAACAGAAGTCATAAACACTCATATCTACAGGGGCCAGTCAGGTAGTAGGAGTGATGGGAGTATGTACAACACGGAATAGTGGGACTGCGGTAAACTGGAGGGTGCACGCCCATCTAAAGAGGGGGTTACTATTCAGCTCCGACTGATTCTGGCCAATGCTGGGCTATTTTTACTTCATTTTATTTTGAAGAAGAAAATATAAACCTCGGTTTTTATGTGAGACCATCCAGATTTTTTAATTGGCAACACATTTTGAAAATTTACAAAACTGGTTTGCCTCTCTCTCTCTTTTTATCTCCCTCTGTTCATCTGTTTTGTTTTCACTATACAGAACAAACTGGGGGTTGCTGGAGGGGAGGTGGGCTGGGGGATGGATTAAATGGGTGATGGGGATTAAGGAGGGCACTTGTGATGAGCACTTCATGTTCTATGTAAGTGATGAATCACTAAATTCTACTTCTGAAATGAATATTTCACATTATATGTTAACTGACTGGGACTTAAATAAAAACAGAACAAGTAAATTTACTGAAATGAATGAACAGACCCAAATGAACCATGTCTGTGGTGAACCTTCTCCTGAAGCCTTCTAGTTTGAAAATTTCGGAGTAGGGGAACTTGGTTTTTCCTGTAGAAGAAGGCTCTCCCTGCTTAGGGCTGATGCCTTTGGATGGCCGCACCTTGATTTTCCTATAAGTTAGCTCCTGGTTCAGGGCAGTGAGCGTCCCACCTCTTCACACACCCACTCCTCCCTCTTCACCTCTTCCCATGGCTATAGAGGAGGCTCGTAACTCTACCCCAGTCCCTGGAGGAAGTCTGGAGGGTGATTCACCCACGCTGGGCTCGCCATGGTTCAGCCTTGCAACCTCAGGTTCTCGGAGGAGGAAGCAGCCTGGCCCTGAGCTTTCCTTGGAACAACCAGGTGATGCGTTGTCACAAGCAATGTGCCATGTGACTAGCCATGGCTGTTGCAACCTCCTTCCCGGGGGGATGGGAAATCAGACAGTGCCCTGCCCCAGACCATGGGTACAGGGCACGTGATGTATCCTATATTCTGCTTCAGGTCTACCTGCAGGAACCCACTTGGCACTCACATATGTGCAGAAACTTTCCAGAAACTCCTCAGACTCTCCTAGAGGAATCAAGCCCAAGGCAGTCACCATCCTGATAAGACATCCTCACGTCAGCTTTCTTTCTTTTCCCGTGTCACTTTCCAGCCCCTCACTGAGGGTTCCTGAGTTCATGTCCCATCATAAATCAGCTGCACACAAGCCCTTGTCTTAGGCTTTTGCTACTTGGCGAAACCAAGTCATGACAAATGGAACTCAATAAATGTTGAATAATTAAAGGATCCATACATAGAAATGAGGGCTTGCAATTTGCTGCGACGGGGGCATTTGTAGGAGCCCGCTGATTCTAGCGAAGGAAGCTGCCATCAGATACTGCAGGAAAATCTGTGGCTGTAATTTCTTTTTTTTTTTTCTTTTTTTTCTTTAAAGATTTTATTTACTTATTTGACAGAGAGAGAGATAGCGAGAGCAGGAACACAAGCAGGGGGAGTGGGAGAGGGAGAAGCAGGCTTCCTACCAAGCAGGGAGCCCGATGTGGGACTTGATCCCCGGACCCTGGGATTATGACCTGAGCCGAAGGCAGACGCTTAACGACTGAGCCACCCAGGCGCCCTGTGGCTGTAATTTCAAATTGCATGAAGAATAACAGGCCTCTTTGGGATCATTCCACACTCAGATAGATTCTGTGCTTTTTCGGCAGAATACCCTTCTGCCTCTTAGTTCCCTCCATCCAGGTATCAATATCCCACTTTCCTAACAAATTAAATCTTCCTCCTTCCTCCAACCTATCCCTTATTTGTGGGAATCCACTAGGCCAGCAATAAAAACAACCACAGGTGCCAATCCCAGTGGGCTGGTCATGGCCGCCTGGAGAGCTGGCTGGAGGGACCTGAGGCTTGCCGTCAAGTCAGGGAGGGGTGGTCCGATCGCTTAACTGCATCTGGTACCCAAGGACCTGGAGAGGAGGTGGTGATAGCCGTGCCACGTATTTGCCCTCCATGCCCAAGGCCGTCTGCTGAGTTTCTGAACCAGCCCATGCTGGTTATAAATACCCTCCTTGAAAGCAGAGTTTACGATTATTTTTATCAAATCATATATTTTGAGTTCACTAACGACAACTTTAGACCTGGTGTGTCCTAGCATTTTGCCCTTCCCCACTATCATTTCGACATCTGCCCCCAGTTCTGTATCACCATGTGAACTAGGTTTTTTTTTTTTTCCATCATTCTTAAAACAGTCTGCTGAACTTAAAGAATTACAGTATTTGGTCCAAATAACCCAGGAAGACGCCACATGCATTTATGTGTTATGAAAACAGAGGCTCCTAGAATAGCATGTTTAGAAATTAGAGATGACAGACATCTAACAGGTCATCGGCAGCCCTGTACGATTTGGTTTAATGTCTGGTATTTCTACAGAATTTCCAACTATTTCCGTCACGTCTACAAGGAAACTTGAATCACGTATTCTTTTCTTTTTTTTTTTTTTTAAAGATTTTATTTATTTATTCATGAGAGACACAGAGAGAGAGAGAGAGGCAGAGGGAGAAGCAGGCTCCCAAGGAGCAGGGAGCCCGATGTGGGACTTGATCCCAGGACCCTGGGATCATGACCTGAGCCGAAGGCAGATGCTTAACCATCTGAGCCACCCAGGCGCCCATCACGTATTCTTTTCTGTTTTTTTTAAGATTTATTTATTTTTGAGAGAGAGAGCAGGGGGAGGGGCAGAGGGAGAGAGAGAATCTCAAGCACACTCCCCACCGAGCGCAGAGCCCGATGCGGGGCTCGATCCCATGATGCTGAAATCATGACCTGAGCTGAAACCAAGAGTTAGTCGCTCAACCGACTGAACCACCCGGGTGCCCCTGATTCACATCTTCTGTTCAGGGGTATCTAGAAGGCCACTGCCTCATGGAGTCAGCTCCTTGCCTAGATTTTAGCTCTCAGAAAATTTTCTAAAGCATCAAGTTATTCTGTTTGCACAACAACCACAGTAACACTTAAACGCAAATATTTACCCAGGAGGTGGTTCACCAAAGCAGTTTACAACACACACACACAAAAGCTGCAAGCAGTCTGAACGTCTAAAAACAAAGGATCGATTAAATAAGCTTTTGTACATCTATGACATATACTCCTAGGCCGTCATTACAAATGATGTAGATGCAAATTTATCAATTTCAAATAATGGTTACAATAAAGACTCGAAAGTGACAAAAGTAGATTACAAACTGGTATGTACACTCTGCCGTGATTTTTGTTGGAAATCGTATATTTATTTTTCAAGTTCGAAGTGTTATATACTATATACCAGTTAACATCAGCTAATGCTGGATGCTGAGATTATGAGTACTGTTAATTTTCCTATTTGTATTATCTATCCCTCCTAATTCACTATACGGAGCATGGAGGGCTTTTTATAGACAGAGAAGAAATCATTTTAACAAGAAAAACATCTCAGGCCCCTTTTTCTTTCATTTGAATACCTGGCCAAGAGGGGTCGGTCCCGGGGAGTTCATTCCAAGACAGCCACTGAGATAGGAACTTTACCGATCAATATTTACCTTCCTGCTCCCTGGCAGCATATGCTAATGGATAACCCCTCTGAAGAATTTTCTGAACTTGAATTGCCAAGGCCCCCACTTTGGGCCTTGCTGGCTTCAACAGAGGTGTCTTCTGGTTTTGTGAATTCTGCCAGGTACGTATTCTAACTCTTTCAAGCCCTGGCAGGTTTGGTGCTCATTGAAGCAACTGATATCCAGGTGCAGACCAGGTAAATAACTGTCCCCCAGAAGCTCCCCCAAAGCAGGGCCGCAGGCCTCAGGCCGCTTGCAAACCCAATCCCTCACTCCGTGGACAAAGGAGACAGCCTCCCCTATAAAGTTACCCCATGGGATTGCGGAGCTCTCCCGTGTGTTCACCTAAGCTTTGTTTATATCCCTTGGAACAATGGCCCAGAAAGCCACCCGGGCAGAAAGGTGTGTCCAGCACTGAGCTTGTCCTTAGGACCACTGTGCAGAGTGTAACTTTCTCCCATCACCTTCACCCCCGCCCCCCGCCCCCCCTTACTCTTTAAAACCCAACTGATTACAAGTGTTGTTAAAGGTTACTGAACTAGAAAAACAAACCATGCCATGGTTGGTGCATTCCTAATTACAGACGAGACTGTGTTTAGAACAATTGTTTCTGTACCTCAACATTTCTCTGAGCCTCCAACCAGGAAGCGGGCTGCTCCTCCCTGGCCACTCAGAAGAAAGGATTACTGACAGTCTAGAAACTGCTATCGGCTTTCTTTTCCATCCCGGACTAATATGAAACCGTTTCTCAAGTGTCAGCATTTCCAACGACAGTCTTGAGTGGCTGACGTTGCACCATAAAAGCACCCTCCCTGGCTTTGACCCTGAGGTCTGTGCTCTCTCCCGATCAGATTCCAGCGCAGACTATTGCCTGTCGCTGCTTTCAAGGGGAGGATGGAACATGGCAGCAGGGGCCGTTCCTGTTCCCACTCAGGAGCAGGAGCCTGTAAGTTAACACCACTGATTCTGCTCCTCGTCCTTTTCTGTTGTGTTTTCGTGGTTAAGCCGCTTAAGTGAGTTCAGCTCGCTGGGTCTGCAGCCTTCCACTGAAGCTGAACATGAACCAGTGGAAGCGAGCAAGCTGGATTGACCTAATTCGTGGCAGGGTCCTCGGGGAGAGGAATGAGAAGGTCTTTTCATTTTGTATCACCTCCGACGGAGCCTTGATCAGCAAAAGAAGCACAAGGGCTCCTCACGCTGTCTGCATAGACCAGCCACATTTTCCGGGGACATCCAGCTCCAGGACGCTTTTTCTGGGACAGTCCCGGACCTCGCCTCATTGTCAAAGGAAAACGAAACAAGAGAAAAAAAGGAAAAGCCCACAATACTCCCGTTAACACGAAAGGAGACATGGAAAATAGGAAAACACCTGGCCTTGTCCTCACTAGATGCTTGCTGTGGAAACAATCTGCTCGCATTTAATGAGAAATGACATCATAAAGCATTCACGGCCATCACCACAGCTCCTTGATCTCGGGAGTGGTACTTTCTCGGCTCTGCATAAAACTTCAGGATCGCAGGAGGCAACTTTCTATGCAAAAGAAAATGGTGCCGACGGAGAGGAGAATGGCCCACGGGATAGGGCTTGTGACAATGGTGTCCGGGCCATCTTGTCATTGTGCCAAGCCTCCATCTTTCCCGAACACCTCCTACTTGCCGAAGGGCCAAGGTTCTATAAAATGCTTTAAAAACATTGTATTTTAACAATGCCGCTCAGCAAAAACGGTTTGCTTTTAATGGCCATCTGTATAAAGTCTCTTTTTTATTTAGGAAAATCTATTTTAAATTAAATATCATAAGCCCACGAGCCATAGCAAACAATATTTTTGCCCATATGCTCTGAATTAATATGCCAAACATTGCAACCTCAATTTTCTTCATAGAAAGTTGCCCCACCCTGATGTGGGCATGGTGCGCCCTGAGGGCTGTTTGGGGGGAAGGAATTTTCAATAAGGCCACCGAGGATAGGATGATGGCAAGGAACCAACAACCAGGCTTCCCCAGAGTTATCCGTCTTCTGAATTATCTCAAGTCAGATCCACTTCCCTTTTAAGAAAGAAATTCCCTCTGATGCATGTTTCTCCCTGTCTTCGTGCCCGGGAGTGCCAACGACGTGGCCACACTTCAGCTGACTTTGGGAAGTTGCTGGAATTCCTTTCATGTGTTGCTGGCAATCTGTTGGGGTGCTATGGTTCAAAAGCAAGCACTTTCATCAGGTGCCGGGCAGAAATGGAAACTTGGGGTCCATATCCTAGTGTGCACCATTCTCCCTATTGCCCCTGGCTGATGTCCCTCTGTAGCTCCCCTATAAATGGAAGGCAAAGAGCCGCATGGCTACCTCGGGAGGCTGAGCCCCATGGTGGCCAAGAGTTGAGTGCGCTGTTGGTGCTTGACTGAGGTAGGGGGACTGAAAGGATTCACTTAGGAGTGGTCCAGCTGCGTTCCGTCTTTGCACACTGAGCATCAGATGTCTGGGGACTGGTTGCGTGGGAGTTATAGGTGCTCCAACCCCTGAGTAAGAATATCGGATTCTTTATGAGATCACAGGGGTTGACCTCACGTGGCTGGCACTTCTCCTGTAGGGGTGGTGGCACCGGGCGTTGCTTCTGGCTGTGAACGGCTTTCTGCATGGAGACTTAGAAATCATCCAGCCTTAAGATTTGATTGTCTGGTCTTACCTCTTGTGCTCTCTCAGGTCATCTCTTCTTTCTTTTGTCCCATTTTCTCCCAGTCTACCGTGTTTCCTTTTGTCCCTCTTTTCTTTCCCCCTACTTTTTTGAGTCTCTGAAACCTTGGGTGTTACTATAATTGTTCTTAATGCCTAGGATTAATTTATTATTATTTGGATACCTACTAAGTGCTACCTAATTTACAAATATCATTGTCAAACCTTACAACAGAGACTTGGGTATCATCACCAACCCTCCCGCCCCGAGATGAGAAAATGGATTTTGAGGGAGTTTTCGTGAAATGCCTGAGAATCCACATCTCATAGTGGTAGGTGCCAGACCCAGCCCGCATCTGTGGGGCTCCAGAGTCCGAATTCTTTCTCCTATGCCTTAACGGTGGGCATATTCCATGTTTGGGTCTCCTTTTTTCTTTTTTTCTTTTTTTAAGTGGCTTTCACGGCTCCATGATATTATTGGGTCTTTCCAACTGGGTTGCTCATTCTTCCAAGCATTTCTCCTTTATCACTCTCTTTAAACTCTATTGTCTAAGTTATAAATCTTCTACTGGACAACACAACAGGATCCTACAAAGTGAGTGGTCAATCCCACAAAATGAGGAGTACGGAGTAGATCAAATATCTACTTCATGCTGAATTTAAAAGTCACTTATTCAAGGTGGCCTTGTCTGAATCACCACTTTCTGTTGGGGTCCATGGCTATCCTCCATCACTCACTCTACCTTTCATCGCACTTACTGAAGTTTAGAATTAAAATTGTATTTAATAGATCGTTCATCTCCTAGACCAAAGTGGCCATGGAGAGAGACCTTGTTTGTCCCATTCTTCTTTCTGTTTGGGTATTTCTTGGTCACCACTTCAAAACCCTCTCAGTTCCACCTCTTGTTCCAGCTGGGGTGATGAGTTCTAGGCAGGCCTTGACAGGTTTCGAACAATTGCAATTGGACATTATCCAGCCTTGGGCCTTGTGCTCTGGACATGGAGGTAGGGGCTGGCTGACTTTTGTTGGATAAGTTTCCCAGTCTCTTTTGTCAGCTGTTTTCCAGCTGTTTTGGCAGGTAGCAGGCATTGGTGGGAGACTGAAGGGCAGGAAGAAGGGAGAAGCAGGGGTATTTCTCCCTTTCTCTCTCTGCCTCTGATGCAACTTTGGCAGTAGCTGGGGGAGGAGTCTGTGGTCATAGCTCTCATCCTACGGTCCTTCCCTCTCTGGTCCCCACTTCTACTAGATAGTATCAGCCAGTGTTCTAGTCTGTCTTACACACCCTTGCTTCTCATTGAGAACATAGTCATTGTGGGTTGAATTGTGTCCCCCCAAAAAACTATGTCCAAGTCTTAACCTCTAGAACCTTTGAATGGAATCTTATTTGGAGACAGGGTCTTTGTAGATCTAATTAGTTAAGATGAGGTCATACTGGATAAGCGGGCCTTCATCCTATATGACTTATATCCTTGTGAGAAGAAAAGAGGGCAGTGATCTGGAAAGGGAACACCGTGTGAAGTTGAAGGCAGAAACTGGAGCGAGGCGTCAGCAGGCTGAGGAACATCAGAGATGACTTCTGTCATTTCTGCTCTCTGTTCATGAACTCGAAGAGATTTCATATTCAAGAGTGTCCCTTTGTTCAGAGTTGTCTCATATTTTAAAATCTATGAGTTTGCTGAGGCTGCTGTAACAAAGAAATACCAATGGATGGCTGAAACAACAGACATTTATTGTCCCACAGGGCTGGAAGTGAGAGCTCTGGGATCAAGGTGTCACCTGGGTTGGTTCCTTCTGAGGGTTGAGGGGGAATCTGCTTCACGTCTCTCCTCTAGCTTCTGTTGATTTGCTGGCAAACTTTGGAATTTGGGGCTTGTAGAAGCATCACTCCAATCTCTGCTTTCATGGTCACACACCATTCTCCTTGTATTTGTATCTGTGTTCAATATTCCCCTTTTTATCATGACACCAGTCATATTGGGTAAGGGGGCTGTCCTACCCCAGGATGACCTCATCTTAACTGTACCTTCAGTTGCTCTATTTTCATAAGGTCACATTCTGAGGTATGGAGGGGTTAGAACTTCAACGTTTGAATTTTGGAGAGATATTATTCAATCCATAACAAATATTATATATAGAAATACAGACAGAATAATATTGCAAATGCCTACTTACTCACGCACATCTTAGTCAAGTTTTAACATTTTTCTGTATTTGCTTCATATTGCTTTTGTTAGAAAACCAAATGTTATAGATGCAGTTGAAGTCCCTGGGTCCCTCCACAACCCCTTTCCCCTCTCTCTCTTCCTAGGGGTCATCATCATGATGAATTTGTATGTATCCTTTCCATGCAACTTTTTATATTGTTAGCACTGGCAAAGGAACCCATAAGCAATATGTAGCATAGTTTTACATTTTAAGAAACTATTATAAATGATTTCATACTCTATGTGTCCTTCCCTTAGGATTTATCAGTGTGAAAACCTATCGCCCTACTTCATTTATTTTAACTACTGTGTAATATTTTATTATATGAACATACAGCAATATATTCATCTGTGATTCTATTAATGGACATTTCGGTTGCCTTCACAAACAGTGCTGGAACAGACACTCTTGGACTAGTCCCATTGTGTATACAAACGGGTTTCTGTAGGGTGTAGGCATATCTTTAAGTTGTCTAAATTTTGCCAAATCTGAAATGGCTATCGCAGTTTATTGCTCTATCAGCAGGAGCCTGTATAGGAGAATTAGCTCATGCTTTACCTCTCCACTAGCAGTTGGTCTTTTCAAAGATTAGATTTTTTTTTGGCCAGTTTATTATGGTTTTAATTTGGTTTGTACTTCCCTGCTGATTCTGTAGGAGATTGAGCATCTTTTTACATATTTACAGATCATTTAGGTTTTCTCCTCTGTTTATCACTGGTTCATATCCTTTGCTTTTTATATCTTCTAGACACTTACCCTTGTTAGTTATGTGCATTGCAAATATCTTCTTGTAGGCTGTGGCTTGTCCTTTCACTTGGTTTAACATAATTCTGTTGTTGTTTTAGAGAAATTTTAATTCTAAGGACATCAGATTAATCATCCTTTTATTTTATGGCTTGTGCTTTGTGTAACTTATTTAAGAAATTCCTCTTTAACCTGAATTACTCTGTCCAACCCTTAAAGACTCCAAAATCCCATCACTTTAGTTGGGAACTGGTTTCTTTTCTAAACACCTTCCAGAAAGATATCTGGGCTCCCAGGGCAAGGACTGTCTTATGCATGATTCTCTTACACCCTCTGCCTCTTCCAGTGTCTAAAACTCCTGCTCTTTTCTCAGATCTCACCTCAAAGTCTTACCTAGTATCTCCCAAAGTGTATTTTTCAAGATTTAAATCTGCAAAATAGCTCACAGTAAAAGTGATCTATGGTCAATTAGGTTTTGGGGAAATCACACTATATAATGCATATTGAGCATGTCAAAGGCTCTGAAAAGTCCTGCAGCAGAGAAACTGACCATAGCCAGCCCAGTGTTTCTCATTTGACTACTGAATCTTCCTTTGGGTAATGCCTATTACCATCTTGTAGAACTAATATTTTCTTGAATAAATATTCCTTGGATTGTTGCAAGTCTTTCATTCATTTTGGGGGTTCCGAAAAAGTTGATTTTGATCATTTTGCCTGTGTCCTTTATGGAGGAGCAGATTTTCAGATTTCCATCATTCTGGAAGATTTGCCCCCTAGAAATAATATTTTAAGATACACCTAGACTGAGGCTGACGTCTCCTTTCCTGTGAAACCATCTATCAACACTGTATTCCTCACTCTTTTCTTCTTCACATCTCTTTGCATGCAGGGTCTCTCTTGAATTGTGTAGAGATTCCACAAAGCTTCCTGGTGTCCATGCATATGACAGTGATTGTGGAAAGGACTATTACAATCACCTTATAACTGTCTGAATGGCTAGAACCAAAAGATAAGAAAGCACAAGTATTGGCAAGCACGTAGAGAAAAAGGAACCCTCATACACTGTTGGTAGGAATGTAAATTGGTGTAGCCACCCTGGGAAACACTCTGTATGGAGTCTCCTCAAAAGTTAAAAACAGGGCGCCTGGGTGGCTCAGTTGGTTAAGTGACTGCCTTCGGCTCAGGTCATGATCCTGGAGTCCCGGGATCGAGTCCCGCATCAGGCTCCCTGCTCGGCGGGGAGTCTGCTTTGCCCTCTGACCCTATCCCCTCTCATGTGTTCTCTCTCATTCTCTCTGTCTCAAATAAATAAATAAAATCTTTAAAAAAAAAAGTTAAAAACAGAAATATACAAATTCAGCAATTCCACTACTGGGTATTTACCCAGAGAAAATGAAAACACTATTTCAAAAAGATATATGCACCCGTATGTTTACTGCAGTATTATTTACAATAGCCAAGATATGGAAGCAGCCCCAGTGTTTAGTGATAGATAAATGGATAAAGAAGATGTGTATATATACACAATGAAGCATTACTCAGCCATAAAAAAGAGTGTGATCTTGCCATTTGCGAAAACATGGTGATACCTGGAGGGTATTATGCTAAGTGAAATAAGTCGGACAGAGAAAGACAAATATCGTATGATTTCACTTCTATGTGGAATCTAAAAAGCAAAACAAACAAGCAAAAAACAAAACAAAACAACAACCCAACCCAAAAAAGCAGAAACAGATCCATAAATACAGAGAACAAACTCCCAGGAGGGAGTTGGGAAATGGGCAGAATGGGTGAAGGAGAGTTGGGTTATTGGTTTCCACTTAATGGGATGAGTAAGTCACAGGGATGAAAGGTTCAGCACAGGGAATATAGTCAATGGTATTGTAACAATGTTGTATGGTGACTGATGGTAGCTACACTCAGGATGGAGCACAGCATAACGTATAAACGTGTCCAGTCTCTGTGTTGGGCGCCTGAAACTGATGTAACATTGAGTGTCAACCATACTTCAATCAAACAAATCGGATAGTTGGAAAGTGGCAAAAAAACCCACCCCTAATAAATAAAGTATAAATCACTCAATGATGGTAAAAAAAAAAAAAGACTCATACATTTTTCTCTTTTCTGGTTATGTCGTCAAGTTCAACCTTTTTCTCAGAAAACCGGAAGCCAGATCACACACTGATTGTACGTTCCAAGTGTTTGTTAATAGGTGAGTTATTGGACTTCGGGACACATTTTCCTATAGAAACAACATTGTACCACAGTCTACCAAACTTTAATGTGCATACAAATCACCCGGAGTGGGGGGCTTGTTAAAATGCAGATTCGGGTTCAGTAATTCTGGGGTAGGGCCCGTGGGTCTGCATTTCTAAGCAGAATGCCCGTGCCCCGGTGGTCTACATATCACGCTATGAGTCTCGGTGTTCTACCACTACCTACCACATGGACTGTTGCTTCTGTGGGAAATGCACTAGGTTCTAATTTGGGGACAATGTGTTCCTGAAATCCTAAGTATAGGGATAATGCATGGTGAAAAGGCTCCAGATTTTCATCAGAGCTACAGGTCATCCGAGACACAGATTAAGGAAGCTCTTGCGGGCTGCTCTGTGAATGGACAACCAAAAGATCTTCGTGTGCACGGTATGTACTCAGTACTTTTGGAGCTCAGAGTACCCAGCATAGTGCTAGGAGGGGCTGAATGTGGGCTACTTGTTTAATTTCTAGATTGGGATATCTAATGCTGGTTGGCTTAATCCCGTAGTAGTAGGCCCTCCTCTGAGCTTAGAATAAAATCCAAACCCCTTGTTATGGCCTGCCACACCCTGTAGGTCTGACCCCTGCCTGTCTCTGACTTGATCCTCTACCACAACACCGTCCTTTGCTCATGGCACTTCATCTACTTGAACTTTCTTTCTGCTTCTCATTATCCTAAACTTGTCACCCTTAAAAAAATTCACAAGTTTGTTTATTTATTTATTTTAAAGATTTTATTTATTTATTTGAGGCAGAGAGCACACAAGCAGGGTGAGGGGCAGAGGAAGAGGGAGAAGCAGGCTCGATCCCAGGACCCTGGGATCATGACCTGGGCCGAAGGCAGATGCTTAACCGATTGAGTCACCCAGGCGCCCCCCACCGCCCAAAATTCACAGGTTTTTTGCCCTTGCTGTGTCATTTACCCCAAAAGAGAGTGTTTAGATGTTCATGCTGCTGGCTCCTGCTTGTCATTCATGTATCCGCTCAGATGTCCTCTCTTCAGGGAAGCATTTCATGACCTATCCTCCACCACTGACCGTCCTCTTTTCTTTTATTCCTAGCATTCCTACTAACTGAACAGACTGTAGGTTTTTGTACATGTACTAGAAGCTGTGGGCCCTGTCTAGATCCCCTTGGCCCGCTGGGCTGCCCAATCCCCAGCCGCTGTGCATTTTCACTGCTAACAGCCCACAGCTGCACACTTCTTCCTAGAATTGCTCTTGGCCAACAGGACTCACCTAGCCTGGGATGCCTAGGAGGCTGGGATGGCCCCCACTGAGCCCGCAAGGCAGCTTACGACCAATGGCTGACTCCTTACTGAGTCTAAAAGCCGCACCTCGAGGTGGGTGAGCTCTTGGGTCATTCACACTTCAGAGCTCCCCTGGGATCAGGCTGAGGCTAGACTCAGCTTTGCCCTCTTCTGCCATGTGAGCCTTGCTTATTGAGTCTTTGATACCTCAGAACGATCGTCATCTCAGACCCTGTTTCTAAAGAACTCTACGTAGCCAATGTGTTTCTTAACCTGTTTGCCATCTGTCTTCCCCACCAGAATCTGAGCTCTACCCATGCTCTCTCCATGGGAACAGAGACGACGTTTTATTCACTACTGATTTCACAGCACAATGCCTGTTACTTAGTAGATGCTCAATGAAGATGTGTTGAATAAATGGGTTTGTATAATCAGCTTCGGAGTAATGGTAGCTCAGCATTAACATTAGAGTTATAACCCACCCATCTACCCGAGCCCCCAAACACACAGACTGGCTTGCATTATAAACAAGTGTATACCGCATTACACAAAGTGCACTGCAAGTTCGCTTTTCTTATTTTTATCCTTATGAAATGCAAAACTGTCAAAAGCTGGGGGTGGGGTGGGGATGTCAAATCCACCCCACAATACGCCTCCTTCAAGTATCTGATTACACAAAGTCCTCAAAGAATATGATTAATGTAACTAAGCCATATTCACACTCTGACATTCTTCCCAGCCAAACACATATTTTAGCCTCACCCAGTCCCTTTCAACAAATAAGCTGTTTTGAAAATGATTTCCAGGGCGATGTCTGTTGCCATAGGAATGACATTAAATGAAAAGGACAGAAAATATAGAGGGTGATAAACTGCATGCTTGGATGACACACTTGACTTGGAAGCCTGTGTTCAAATGAGGCATACATGCCAAGATTTTTATGAAAGACAAAATTAAAATGTATCGCTATCAAGCTGTAACTGACAAGGTATTGTGTGGTGGGCTGTTAACATACTGCTCCATATATTTATTGTTTGTCATTTTACTGGCCCTGACAAAGGTCTCTCAGTGCTGTAAATCACACCATTAAATCTGCCACGAGCAACAGAGGCTGCTGGAAAGAAGAGAAAGAAAGCATGGTGTTGAATCTCAGTTTCTGATACATGCTGGGTGAGCTAGCGTATCCTCCAAGGAGACTTCCCCTTTGGGCTGACACTTTCATAAAAAGTGTCAGATTGTTGGCTTTTGACCCCTCGAAAAGAGAAAAAAAACCCCAAACCAACAAAAGCATGGACTCTTCCCCCACCCGGGTTCCGATTGCTCCTAACGTTGCTATTCAGAAAGATGCCTAGAAATTGCACCCCTAGAAATCGGCCCCATTTTAGGCTCTTTTTTGGATGCAGGACCCCAGAGGCTCTGGGGTGCCCTGCCTGAGCTGGCTTTTATTGTTTCCTTGGAGGTGTGCTTGGGTTACCAGGAGACTGTCCTCTACACCAGTCAAGACTTGTCTGTTCTTGAGCTGATAAAGTGGAAGTGGGTACCACTGGTGTCCGTGTGCGTGTGGAAGCATCAAGCAGCCATACTGCCTCTTGGTCCAGCTAGAGCTCAGCAGACTCAACCTCTCGACCTCCCCCATCCCTCCTTTCCAGACGTTGGTGTCATGGAGACCGTGCCAAGAAGCTGGCTGGTCACCGTGCTATGGAGACTGGGGAGAAGAATATGGAAGGACAGATTCAGATCTGAGTTGGAACCATGGCTTCTCTGCAATGAGATGTGTGATTCTGGCAAGTTTTTAAACCTCCACTGACCATAGTTTCCTCATCTGTTTAGAAAAAAGAGGTGTAGGGGCGTCTGGGTGGCTCAGTTGGTTAAGCGACTGCCTTCGGCTCAGGTCATGATCCAGGAGTCCTGGGATCGAGTCCCGCATCGGGCTCCCTGCTCGGCAGGGAGTCTGCTTCTCCCTCTGACCCTCCTCCCTCTCATGCTCTCTGTCTCTCATTCTCTCTGTCTCAAATAAATAAATAAAATCTTTAAAAAAAAAAAAAGAAAAAAAAAAGAAAAAAGAGGTGTTGTTGGGTTTCAATTACTTCTAGGTTGCCTTCCAGCCCCTATTTTATTATTTTATTTTATTTTCGAAGATTTATTTGTTTGAGAGAGAGAGCGAGAGCGTGTGCACATGAGAGGGTGGGGAGGGGCAGAGGGAGAGGGAGGGAGAATCTCAAGCAGACTCCGAGCTGAGCGCAGAGTCTGTCTCAGGGCTCCATCTTATGACCCTGAGATCGTGACCTGAGCTGAAGTCAACAGTGTGACACTTAAGAGACTGCACCTTACCCAGGTGCCCACCAGCTCCAATTTTAAACAAAATTAAGGGACTAGGAGAGGCTGGCTGGGGCATTTTACCACCCCTGCAAAGGATTCCCCTATTATCTAGAGTACATCTCCATCGGAGAAGAGTTTACATGAAGAATCAGGGACTGTGCTGTTCTCCCAGTAGGAAAGAAGAAAAAAGAAAAGAAAAAACCCTACCACTTTCAGTGTCTAAACTTGGGAGTGGGGAGACAAGAAACCAATCACTGGTTTGGAGTGGGGACAGTGTTTTCAGGATTCACTAAATGTGGGAGAGTTCCCTGCCAACGTTTCTCTGTAATGTCTGCATTTATTTTTATAACACAAATGCATGTTTTAGGCAACAGAGTTTAGAAGATCAGACAGCTTTTATCTACGCATTTATGTTCAGAGTCTCTTTTTCCCAAAACCTTCTATGCTAAGAACCACCTCTATAATATTTGAAGATCTCCTTGTACAAAAATTAAGAAGTGGGTCCTTGAACACTTTGAAGGCATACAATGGTTGTTTGGGTCAGATATTGCCAGAATTCTGTACATGCATGCTTCAAAATCAGCAATTTACAGGTTGAGTTTGCAATAATCCTATAATCACAGATTTGAGGGAAAGTTACAGTTGCCAATGCCTGGGAAAAGTCTGACCAGCGAGGCACGCCCTTCTTTCATTGATTGGCTGTTGTAATCAAGCCCCACCCTCGCCTTGGAACTGCAAGGAGAAGCTCTTTCAAGATGCTTTTGTGAGAAGACTGGCAAAGAGCAAAATTCCAAGTTTATGTTTGGAGTTGAGCCCTAGGCTTTGGTTCTGGTTCTCTAGCTACTGATGTGGGAAACAGAGGCAGAAGGAAATGTAGATAAAATTAAATGTCCTTGTAATCTGCAGTACTTGAGACCGGCAGAGTATAACATTCCTCCAGGATCCTGAGTCTTCTTTAGCATATGGAAGTCCTTTTGGAACTTCCCTTAGCTTTACTTCCCCCAACCCCAAGGTACATAATCAGTTGCTCCTCACAATGCAGGCAGCAGCATGCAGTCTGCCCACCGGTCCTGTCCCCTTGCTTTCATAAAACCACCTTTTTTGCCACGAAGACGTCTCAAGAATTCTTTCTTGGCCGTGGGCTCTGGACCTCACCAACACACCAACATTCAGCTACTATTGATTTGCCACTTTTCCAATGGAGTTAATCAGTGCTGCCTAAGAAACCAGGTTCTAGAATCTGCCCAAGTCGAAGTCACAGCTCCACCATCTACTTGCTGTGTGACTTTGGGCTTTATTTTTCTCTCTCAGCTTTATTTTTCCTCATCTGTAAGATACGGTTGCTATGATTCAATGAGATTAAGCATGCTAACGCTGATTTATTGCATCATAGGGACCTAATGAATCTTAAATATCATTAATTCTATTATTCACTGTGATTCTAGAGAAGTCAAGCAATATCTCAAAACTTTGATCCATCCCACCTATGAAAACAAAGTAATGCTCCATAATGCTGTCCTTATTACAAGACTGGCATTAAATCAAATGTGATAATAGCTCTCAAAGCAATCTGAGCCTTATAAAGTATAGGTACAAATAAAGAAGTGATTGTTATTTTGAGTTTTATCCTGTCTTGTGTTCCAGACCAGAAAATCTTCAAGTAAGACACAATGACAGCTTTAGTTATCACCAGATTATTCAAAATTTTTTTGACTATCACTTAAGAGTATTAAGAATAAAAAATAACTGCATCAAATATCCACAGTGTTGGTCAATTAACAAACACTTAAACCTGTGGTCCTTTTCCTTGCCAATTGTGAGCAATTTTACATCAACAATTACACGAGATCTTGTATGTTCAGAGTTGAAGGTGGTGTCTGAGCCTAGGTCCCTGCAGTGGGAGACTACCCAGCTGCATGACATTTCCAATCCTTATGCAAATTACAACTATTAATATCTTCCAAGGCTCAAAGAAATCCTATCAAAGATAATCTAAATCTATTTCAAAATGTTGAACTATTTAAATGTATTTAGAATATATATATATGTATACATATATGAAGAGAGAATACTCAAATTTATTTTCTATTTAGAAAATTCAAATTCATATTCTATGTAGAACTTTTAAAAACCTATAGGAGATGGACATTTCAAAAGAAAAAAAAAGTGTGCAAAAGAAATATATACAATAAGCCACAGGAAATACACATAACCTATACCCACAGATAATCAAAGAAATAAAAATTAACACAAGGATGTGATACTTTTCCCTTACCACTTTGGCAGAATATAGAGATGAGGTGATCCAGGGTCAGTGAGGGTTGATGGGAATAAGTCTCCTATGGTCTTTACTGGTAGACCTGCCTCTGAGTGGTGAAATTATAGATAATTTGGACTCTTTCTTGTTTTTACAGCTTTCTGTTTTTGCTGAATATTTTTAAGGGCTGGATTCCTTTCATGATGAGAAAAAATAATAAAATGATTTTCAATCTCTGAAAGCACTCTAAAAAGGTATTTGACAGTATTGTATAAATTGAACACTGATTTACAATTTTGTTAGGCTTTTTTTTTGTTTTTTTATTTTTTTTCCTACCGCTTGTGTTGAGTTTTTAGTTGGGATAGAGACGTTTGGATGAGCATAGATTTCTCATATTGTCCCATTTCTCAGTGAGGGTGGTCCTTTAATGTCCTAAATATTTGTGTCCTCATAAAGCTGCTTTGATGTTAATTTATTTAGAATTTCCTTGAAGCTGAAATTACCTTCATAAACAGAATTAATTAAGTGCAAAGAACAAATGGCCTTGTTTACATTTTAAGAAAAAAAAATAGAATCAAAATTTTAAATATTCTTATGGGGTAAAGGCTGGATCACATACTGAATTTCAGGGGGGATAAAAATGGCTAGAGAAAAAGTTTGGATACACCTTAGAGGTCTATCCGATTATTATTATCTCTCCATTTCAGTGGCTTAATATTTATAATTCGCATTTACTTTTCACTCACATCAAGTCCAATTGATGGAGCCCAATGCAGGGCTTGAATTCACGACCCCGAGATCAAGACGAGAGCTGAGATCAAGAGTCGGATGCTTAACTGACTGAGCCACCCAGGTGCCCCAATGAATAACTTTTTTGTTTTGCTTTGATTTATTTATTTTATTTTAAAAGATGTATTATTTTGAGAGAGAGAAAGAGGAGGGGAGGGGCAGAGGGAGAGGGAGAGAGAGAATCTCCAGTAGACTCCCTCTCACTGAACACAGAGCTCACTGGGGCTGAATCTCACCACCCTGAGATCATGACCTCAGCGGAAATCAAGAGTTGGATGCTTAACCAACTGGGCCACCCAGGCGCCCCTAGAATGACTTTGAATAACACTTCTATGAATAAGGAATTAGGCACAGAGGTGACCCACCAAATGAGAGGCCATACAATCAATGATGGGTAGAATGGTAAATGAGCCTCAGACTTTCTAGTTGCAAAGAATTTCTACTCTGCTGCTACCACTCAGCCTCCTCTCTCATCTCTATGTTCTGCAAATGACTTCCTCTGCGACAGTTCCCCCGTCACTTCTGTTCCTCTCACTTTCCCCTGCCTGGAGTGAAGTACTTACCTCTCACTTTTCAGTTGAAAAAATCTCCAAAGGCAAAATGTTCTGGGGCCTCATCGGATGTAGTGTAGGTCAATTTTGCTAGCTCTGGCCATGCCCCGCTCAGCCTACCGTGGGATCCAATTGCACCAACACGTGTAGTGTTCCTGCTGTAAATAGTTAATACTGTGTATTGAGTTCATCCGGTGTGCCAGGCCCTCTGTTAAATATTTTTTGTGAATTACCTGAATCGGTCCTTAAAACCAGTCCGCGGGACAGGGGGTGGGTGGGTATCCACTGTTGTCACTTGAGTTTTGCAAGTGGAAACACTGAAGCTTAGCAAAGTAGCCTGCCCCAAGGAGACTCAGCTTGGCTAATTTTGGAATCCAGGCTTTCCATCTTCAAAGATGCTGCCCCTCATGGTTTTGACAATCTGCGGAGGGGAGGTGGGGCTTGGTGTGTGTGCAGGGTGGTTCATGTCAGGGTGGAAGAATTACCCAGGGCGAGTGAGATGTGCCCACTGGTGCTAGGGATTCTAAACCCAGTGTGGTTTCTGTCTCTTGTTTTCCCCCTGAAAATGCTTCAAATAATCCTGATTAGGAGGGATTCAGCTCTAGCACCAAATTCTCTCTTGTTTTCATAAGCAATTGAATGTTCAAATGTGTTCAAAATTCTTTTTATGGAAAACTTTTCTGTATAGTATAATTTTCGATAGTTCTCAACGCAACGGTGAAACTGGATCAGCACATCACCTGTGTTCATTTTCTTTTCCCAGGCAATTTTGAAAAGGGTGTAAAAGATCTTTTTTTTTTTTTTTTTTAACGTTAATCTTCAAAATTCTTCTGGGGCATATAATCCTGAAGTCAGCTTAACTGCAACCAATACTGAGTTTTCATTTTTTCCGCAAGCAAACAAGAACAATCAGTAAAAAGATAATTTACCGGTATAAACTCCCCTCTGCTGATCTCTTTTATATGTAAACATATTTTTGGATGTTTTGCTTTGGGCCATATAAAGTTTTGAGGGCTAAAATTTGAAGGGATCTAGGTTTTTTATTCAACAGAAAAAGATTGTGTAGAATGGGGTTTGGATGTATCCTTCCATTTTTACTAATCTGTAATGTCATTTTAAGTTTGTTGCATTTTTAGAGTAAGTGCTTAAAGTGCACCCCCACGGGGCCACACTAGAGAATAAATCTAAACATAAGAGCAAGACTAATTACTTCATTTCTTTAAAATAAAAGGAAACTGAAGCTGTCAAATGAGCACATTAATAATCCAAACTCCAATTTATCACATCTTAAAGGTGTCTTGAAAGCTTGAGTCACTTCTGGCATAAATATTACATAGATATTTCTCATTAATTTAAGCCAGCCAATTGATATGAGGCAAAATTTCATGAGCTTTAATTTTTGTCTTCCTAGTGACTGCAAAAGCAAAAATCTAATTAGGAGGTCTGTTACCTGTATTCTTTACAGAGTTTGATTTAAAAGCAAATAAAAGCCTTGAACAGATCTATTTCAAAATCATCAATGGCCTTTTTGGTTCAAGATTCACCTGGAATCTTGACCAAAATGTCAAGGTTCTTATTCCTTTTTAGTGTCTTTATTTAAGCGAAATCAGTGAAAAGTGGACCGTGGTTATGAAATTAGCCCAAAGGAAATGAATGCTGGGCAGGCATATTTGCCAGAAAAATGGCTCCTATGAGAAAAGTAGGTCATGCCAATTTCAGCACACATGAAACTCTTCCCTTCACTCACTGATCTAAGGGCAGATGCTCTCTTGTCCACAGAGAACTCCCCTCCCAGCTCCACACGAGATGGCTGTCTATGTCCGCCAAGGGCATTCCCTGCCATCAGTGAACTTTAGTGTCCAGCTCCGCAAGAAAATTAGAGGCTCTTGAGTGAATGATTGAAGAATTCATGTCTCTTATGTGCTTGGATTTCTTTGGGACTTAATCATTCCTAGGTAAGTAAGGTTTTAATAAATGGACCAAAATATGGCAGTAGAGCAAGAAACCCAGGAGGATCAAGATGTTCAAGAGATCTAATCACTATTGTATGGTTATCAACTCAACGTGCGTTGGTGAGAAAGTCACCCTAAGTCCCATGTTTCTTTCAAGCCCTAGAGTTCTAGAGCCAGAGCCAAGGGTCTGTGTTGATCGTGGCCAATGTGAATCTTGATGGGGAGATGCTTGCTCTGGAGAAGTAACCAGATCGAAGTAAGAATGGGAGGACAAAAGGTGAGATTGCCTGGTGGTCTGGTGACACGTTTCTTGGTGATGATGTATCTAGTAATTTCAGAAGGTGGGAGGAATTCCACGGAGCTCCAACCTGGAAGAGAGCCGCAAATGTTCTCAGCGAGAAGCTCAGCAGGCTGGATGTAGCTCCTCGGGGTCGTGGGACCGGAATGGCTGATCCCACTGAAAGGGTTTCTGAAATCTTGACCCCTTTGTTGTCTAATTGGCTACATCAGTAACTTGCTGGTGGTGAGCTTTAAAGGTTACAGAGCAGGAATAGGTTGCGGCTTTACGGGAAGGCAGGTGTGAGGCCATTAAAATTTCACTGTATCCTAGTGCTTTTAATCTCACTGACCAATTACTTGGAATTTAACTTGGAGCAAGAAACAGAAAATGCGGTTCCTACTGCGTCCTGGGCATGTTTTAAATACATAGGCGTAACATATACTATAATTGATCATGAAGAATAGCTCATTTCTTCTCTTTCTCTCTCTCTTTTGGGCTGGTTTAAATTTTGGGGGTGATTATACTTAACATATTGAAAAATGCTTCTTTCAATAACTTCCTAGGAGAGGTTAGTAAGAATTCAAGATTGGATGAGGATTTATATACGATGAAGTACTTTCGATTCTAATGATTCCACGAGTCTTTAAATCAAAGATCTCGTGTGATCATTTCACTTGAATTAATTGCTGTAAAAATATCTGGTTTCTCTTTCTACTTCTCTTTATCTCTGATGCTTACTTGAAAATATATAAAATGTATGGGGCGCCTGGGTGGCTCAGTTGGTTAAGCGACTGCCTTCGGCTCGGGTCATGATCCCAGTGTCCTGGGATCGAGCCCTGCATCAGGCTCCCCGCTCAGCAGGAAGCCTGCTTCTCCCTCTCCCACTCCCCCTGCTTGTGTTCCTGCTCTCACTGTGTCTCTCTCTGTCAAAATAAAAATAAATAAAATCTTTAAAAAAAAAAAAGAAAATATGTAAAATGTATGAAAACATTCATGATAGAAATCCAATTGAACAAGTATTCACTGGGTATCTGCAGAACAGAGGAGTTTAATACTTAGTTTCTCAGGCAACCGTGCATTCACAGGAGAGACTCACTTGGGAAATAAATTAGAAATAAGTATAAAACAGTATGTTATCAGTTACCAAGATGAATACGATGGCCGTTCAGTGCTCTGAGAAGTCAGGGAGATGGGCAGGCTAGAGGATTCTGGCAAGCGTTTTAGGGGAGGAGGGCTTGGAAGCCTGGAAGGATGGGTTTTGGATAGAATATGTTAGATAAACAGCAACAAGACTTCCTGCAAGAGTAAATAACTTGTGAAACCCCCTTGAAATTCCCTTTTTGTCAGCAGAGGGAACAGGTTTCTTTTCAAAGCCAAGCTTGAGAACAAGGCAGGCACTGTGGCCTTTTCATCATGGAAAGAAAGAAATAAATGTAGTTGGTTTATTTCTCTCACCAGCAGGGCTGTCTTGGGTTGTGAATCTTGGTTAAAATTTTAGGGTAGGGAAATATATGATTTGGAGACCCACGAGTCTGCTGTAAAATAAGTCTTGAAAGAACAGAAACGAGAAGCTCATAAAAACCAGGAGTTGGATGGGATTCCCAAGAGGATATCTTGTTTGTTCGTTGTGCCCAAACTGGAGTCCAAACGAAGAGTGGATAGAGTGCCCAGCAGAAATGAATGGGACCTAGCTAAAGTCATGCTAAGGGGTAAATACGTGACTCTGACAAAAAGGACTGGGTCTCTGTAACTAACGCACCTTTTCTCCTCCACTGAAAGGTCAACCAGAGAGAAAAGACAAGTAGAATATTGTGATCCTTCCTGGCTTTGAAAAGGAGACCACAGAGCTTTGCTGGATTATAGAAGCAAGCCTGGAAATTGTGGTAAAGGGCACAACAAATTTTATGGGGGCCTTTCCTCTGAAAAATAAATATCTATCTACAAATACTGGGTTTGGGAATGAGAGTTTCTGGCTCTGCCATGGAGATGTATCCAAGGTTTGGGCTTCCTTGTAGCCCCCTCCTTCTAGAATTCCTGTGTGGCTTGCTCAATAAGGGGCAGCCATGGGAGTGGATCATCAATCATTGGGTCAGAAGGCATAGATTTTGGATTTTTAAAACATGGCTCTGAATTGAAGGGATTTATTGGATTTTTTTGGTTTTGCTTGTTTGCTCGGTGTGTTTATTGAATCTGGTATCAAAAGGACATGGGTGGAAGAGATCAAATATTTCTGAAGAAAATGACAAACAGGAATTGGAGTTACCTAGTCAGTGCTCCCTAAACTTTGGATCAAAATAACCCACAGCAAATTCAATTAAGATTTGAAATCCCCTACCCAGGAGAGGAAGAAAGCTTGGTTGTCAAACAATCGCGTAATAACTCCAACAAATTAGTCACAAATAAAGATCGCCATTTACACATCAGTTAGCTACCTTCATATGTCCTACAAAATCTCACGGAGTCATAGATAATAAATGCCCCAGACATGCTCTAGGATTTGAGATGAGATTAGAGGTTAACATTTTAGCCAGAGCTTTGGAGCCTGGATTTTATTTTTAACTCAAATAAAGCTCCAAAATTAAAAAAAAAAAAACAAAAAAACTATCCCCATACAACTTGAAAGATGTATTTTGTCCTTAATTCACTAATTATAGTTTCCATTTTTTGAGTGCTTACTGTATACAAGGTGCCATTGGAAAGACTGGATTCCAGTATCAAATCATTTCCCGCTGCCCCTGACGACGATGTTGGCGGAACCAGAGGGCATTCTGCTAAGTGAAATAAGCCAGGCAGAGCAAGGCAAATACTGCATGGTATCACTCATACGTGGAATCTAAAGAAAAAAAAGTAAAAATCATAGGAAGAGTAGAAAAGTGGTTGCCAGGGGTTGGGAAGGTGGGGGAAATAGGGAGAGGTCAGTAAAAGGGTGCACACTTGCAGCTCTAAGACGGATAGATCTGAAGACCTAAAGTGTAACGTGATGACTATAGTTGATAACACTAAAAAAAAATGTTTTGCAATTATAAAAAATCCAAGAAACATGTATTGAGAGCCTCCCATGGGCCAGCAACAAGCTAGGTAGAGGCAATGTAACTGTGAACAAGATGCAGCCTTTGGTCTTTGAGGGGCTCACAGTCTTAATCTTTCGGTTGTCTTCCTGTCCCCTGAGAGTTAGCACCTTTCATGTTCTGACTGACCGTGTGAACCGTGCTCCATATTCTTCTTTTTTTTTTTAAAAGATCTATTTATTTATTTTAGAAAGAGAGGGAGAGAGGGAGGGGGACAGAGAGAGTGAGAGAGAGCCCTAAACAGGCTCCACACTCAGCTCGATCCCACAACCCTGAAAATACGATCTGAGCCGAAACTAAGAGTCGGATGCTTAACCGACTGAGCCACCCAGACCCCCCTGTGCTCCATCTAATACTAAATAAAATAAAAATAAATTAGCCTCTATGAGAAAGCTGGAGAGACCTATGGATCTATGAATTTTATAGGATTTTATGGGAATCAGTGATTCAAAGTGACTTGTAGCATCTGTCACAATTTAATACTGAAACCAGCAAATGTAGAAGTTTACTCAGCCATTCATGGGCTGCATGACCTTGACCAAGTCATTTCACATTTCCAGGCTCTGATGTTATTATCTGCAAACTGGGAACGTGGAGAGGATTCGATGACAAGCATCAATTCCTTAATCTAATGCCTGGCATGTAAGTATTAACTATTTCTACTATTTGAGAGGGGAAAGGACTTTTTCTGACTTTTTTTAGTAAAGTGAAATTTTAAAAAGTTCATTGCTGTTGTTTTGTTTTTCTTTTTTGACAACATAAGCAAGACATGGCTCATTGTGGAAAATTTGAAAAGCACAGATGGGTATAAAGAAAAATACGGTGAAATATTTTCTTTTTGACACTTTTCTGTATGCATGTATATCTTTTGCATTAATGAACTATATTACCTATTTGACTTCATTTCCTAGATTTTTCATAAACAAATTTTAAATATATGTGTAGTCAAGTACATAAATCTTTCACATTGTCAATGATGTGCTGGGACACCAGCTCCCTCAAAAAAAAAAAAAAAGTCCTCTTTGCAACATTTGTGAAAATCAGTATGAACATAATACATTGATTGTTGAGTTACTCTATTTCCTATTCAGAATGATGTGAAGTCTTAATTTCAGGGTTTTTTTTCCCTAGTAGCTAACTTATTATTCTAGCACCATGCATGGAAAAATCCTTTTTGAATTTTTTTATATGCCTTTGATAGGGGTTGCTGCTTTGGGGGTTATATTGCATGCTTATATTTATTAGGAGCTCTTTATGGACTTTCTATTCTATTTTTTCCCCCATATCTCCACCTGTTCCTCTGCCAATCCCAGACTGTCTAAATTATCTTGGCCTTAAGATCTACCAAGTTCTTTGAGGATAGTGACTATGTGTTTCTATCAATGCATCTCCTGGCCTAGGAGAGACACCTTACATGCAGTAGGTTCTCCAAAATATGTGTTCTTCTCGATGTATTTTACTTCCTGGCAAGGTAAGTCCTTCAGGGAGGTCCTGGGGTTCTCAGGCACCTGCCAAGTGCTTATTGGACCCACATATTTAGTAACAATTCTCTAGAATTTTGTCCTTAAAAGAGGTCTTTGGCTATCTGTATCAGTTGCCTGTTGCTGTGTAACAAGCCACTCTAAGATGTAGAGGCTTGAGATGAAGATTTATTAATTCCCATGGTTCTGGGGTTGCTTGGATGGCTCCTTTGCCTGTTTGCCTGGGCTCACTCGTGAAGCTCGATGAAGCTGGAGGATCATGGTGGGGCTGGGCTCCATCAGGAAAGCTCTGATGGTTGGCCTCTCGATCTCCATGTAGTCTATTATCTCCAACGAGGCTGGACCTGGCTGTCACCCACGGTGACTGCAACATTTCAAGGGGCAAGCCCCGATATCTATACCCTACTATCAGGCTTCTCCTTGCTGATTGTTTGCTGATGTCTCATTGGACAGAGCAAGTCACATGACTAAGTTCCATGTTCACGTGAGAGGAGGCTACAGAAGGATGTGGGTCCTTGGAGATGTGATTCATTGATACATTCATTCAGGGGAACGTTAGCATATCGATGCATAACAATGTTGAAATGTTTCTTTCTCCTTTTCTGATCCAATCTGGCCACATGATTGGCCTCCATGTAAATGGAATTAAGCATCCAAATGAGCTGATATAGATTTTTTAGGTCAATCAAACTTACTATATTCTTGGCATGCATGATTTTACATACATGTGTTACTTATACACCATTTCCAAAAGGACTAGAGGCTGCTTGCAATGAAAAGCAGATATACAATTAAGCATTCGAAATACTCAAAAGCCTTGAAGGCTGACTTTGTTGTTTTAATTGAATATTAAATTTAACATCGAGCTTCCTAGGAATCAAGGCAAAAAGGGAGAAACATGATAGGTCACGTGCTCTTCATTCCTTGCTAAGAGGGAGCACACTGTTTTTCAGAGTGATCAGCTTTATCTTGTCTGTAAATCCGTGGAGTGTTATAGAGACTGTATATTCCACAATGCATGACTGAGCGCAGAGAAGCATTCTCCATATGTCCTGTGACAAAAACCAAAGGCATGGCATGATTGTAGGCGTGCTGATGAAGTACAAGTATGGGACTTTGAAGACCTCCCGTGATCATTGCCACCTTGGACCACAGGGACACCATGAGCGATAACCAGGGCCACTTGCTGTTCATCAGACCCACCACAGAGCTCTAGTCCTTCCTGTCCCCTCACTCTAGATCACTCCCACACACATCTGCACAGCTTCCCACTCTCTGGCTCCTTTCAGGTCCCTATATTTGAGCCCCCTCATTAGAACCCTTCCCTTCGCCGTCATCAAAGTCGGTCTCTCTGCTAATGTCACTCTCTAGGCAGCCCCCCTGCTTTATTTTCCCTCGTGGCTCTTGCCACCACCCAGCAATGACACGTGCTGCTGTTACTGCACTACTGAAGACAGTGTGACACGTTGCCCCCATTGATTTTTCTCTGGATGGAGACTTAGTATCCATTTTGGTGGAGTCCCGGCTGATGGCCTTTATGAAGGTACTAAATGCAGCAAACTTAAAATAAGATGAAAGTGTGTCCACATCTCCTTCACCTGTGCTGACCGGGTCCACTTCAAGCACAGGTGAAGATAGTGAAGTAGGTAAGGGAGGAGCTGGGTTTCAACAGCACATGGACCCAGTCCCAGCTCTGCCACCCACTCGCCATGTGACTTTAGGTAACTGCGGACCTCCATTTTCTCAGAGGTGACATGGGGACAGTGATGGTGCCCACGGGCCATGTGGTTTTGAAGAGTCATTGACAATCACATAAAGAGCGCTCAACCCAAGGACTGGCACACATTGTGAATTTGCTCTTTTTGGCCACATATATATGAAAGAGGCAGTAGTTGACAAAAGAGAGATCTAGCTCTTTTTTTTTTTTTTTTTTTCCTGAAGGCAATTTGTTGGACTACCGCAGGGATGTTTATTTTCTTAACTAGAGGTCACAAGACACGAAGACCACTAATGAATGAGATTGGTGGCTGGGGGAGCTGAGGGGTTTCCCCGCTTCTTCCAGGTCTCTTCTCAGACTGAAAAAAAAAATGGTCCCCTGTAAATTTTATGACCGCAGTGTCAGAAGTCTTCTATCCAAATTGCAGTAAATATTCTAATGAAGTCTGGAAAGAAAGCCATTTGTAATGCCTTGGGGCAGAGTATTAAGATAGCCTGTTTCTAGTTAGTCAGTCATTAGAGAGATCTAACATGCATGGGGAATGATTTCCTGTTCTAAGTGCTTTAAAACCAAGTTTTAGGAAACCCCGTTTCCGGCCGGCTCATTTGGAGACAACAATGTGCCAACTGGTCAGACTTTTCAGATGGCCACATGGTTGCCCCCTCAGCTGCAATTTTGTTCAGCGGCACCACGGTCTACCAGGGAGCGTGGGCTTCGCATCTCAGGAGTCCTGGCGAGGAGCTGAAGGTCCACAGTGCAAGGACATCTGGACCAGGGCACTGCTGGGGGCTGTTCTTTGCCTCTGTTTTAAGAGCTTCGTAATTGAGTGATTCACAGCATGAATCAAAAACAGGAGGAGAATCTCCCAGCCTGGAGCCTGGATATAACAGTCTAGGATCAGATAGATGGGGCTAAGGGGACAGTGGCGGATAAACTCCCTAGTTTGGGAGGGACAGGGAGAGGGGATTCTTTGGGCTACCTGATGTGTTGTGCATTAAAATGGGTTTTTCCAAAACAAGGAAGTCCCAGAGACTTCAATTAGGATGTAGATGAAAGTATTTGCTAATCAAATCCATTTGCTTCTTTTCCGTGTGAGATGAGGGTCAATACTGTATGGAGAAGCAGGAAATTGATGGATCCCGGAAGACCACGTGTTTCCTCACTTCCAGGAGACACCTTCTTTAACAACTGCCCACATCAAAGAAGGAAATCCTTAGTCCCTAATCCATCATTGCTGCTTCACCCAGGAGAGGACCAAAAGCATACTCACCTCTATGTCCCCTGCCGTTCTCTGAGAGGCCACAGCCAGACCGAAGCATTGTACACACACTTTCTTAACCAATTATCAGAACAATGCAGTGAGAAAGTACTTTCATTAGCCCCTATGGTAAATTGTATTTTGGGGACCAATTCTTTATCCCTCGCTTCTTCCACGCTCTGGCCATAGCCTCATTCTGGGCAGAATTTAGCCCTTGATTTTGGACTTAGCCGTGTCCTTGCTTGGGCCAATGATACACAGTTGGAAGCATCAGTGCCAGTTCTGAGTCCAGGTCTTTAGAGGCCACACGTGTTTCCTCCTGCCCTCTGGCATTTCTGCCATCACTGTAGGAAGACCCAGTGAACCTGCTGGTCCCAGAAAGATGACAGCAGACACATACAAGGTGCAGAGCCAGCCCTATGAACCCACTGAGTGCAATGAGAGGCAAAGCCTCCAGAACCAACCCTCAGACACATTAGAATAAATCACTGCTGTATTAAGCCCCTGAGTTTTGGGGCAGTTTGTTATAGCACAGTAGCTAACTGATACATCTCCATTTTACAAATAAAGAAAATACAACTCAGAGATCTTGGTAGTGATTTTCCTAAAGCATAGAACTTACAGCTGGTTCAGTGAAGATTTCAACCCAGAGACATTTAATTCTTCTTTTTTTCCTTTTTTTTTTTTTTTTTTTAAGATTTATTTATTTGAGGGGGTGGTGGGAGAGGCAAAGGGAGAGAATCTCATGCAGACTCCCTGCTGAGCGTAGACCCATGAGATCATGACCTGAGCTGAAATCACGAGTTGGTTGCTCAACTGACGGAGACATCCAGGAGCCCCTAGAGACATTTAGTTCTTTTTTTTTTTTAAGATTTTATTTATTTATTTGACAGAGAGGGAACACAAGCAGGGGGAGTGGGAGAGGGAGAAGCAGGCTTCCCACTCAGCAGGGAGCCCGATGCAGGGCTCGATCCCAGGACCCTGGGACCACGACCTGAGCTGAAGGCAGACGCTTAACAACTGAGCCACCCAGGCGCCCCTGGAGACATTTAGTTCTTAACCATAATGCTGAACTGCCTTTCCCAGGGACCCTCTTATTGATGGGCTAGCAATTTCTTTTTTTTTTTTTTTAAAGATTTTATTTATTTATTTGACAGAGAGAGACACAGCGAGAGAGGGAACACAAGCAGGGGGGGTGTGAGAGGGCAAAGCAGGCTTCCCGTGGAGCGAGGAGCCCTATGCGGGGCTCGATCCCAGGACCCTGGGATCATGACCTGAGCTGAAGGCAGACGCTTAACGACTGAGCCACCCAGGCGCCCCATGGGCTAGCAATTTCTAGGAAGTTTCTCAGGGTTTGATTTTTCTTTGCTTTTAAGGCGAACTCCATTGTCATCTTTTTGGTTGGAACAACTAAAAGGTAGAGTTGATTTGTTAGCCAGGCTCTTCAGCTCATAGGTGGGAGCAGGCCAGCAGCGAGGAGACACATCAAGTAGCCATCTCTCTGCTATCTTTAGACTTAATTGAAGAATTTGTCTCTGCTCTCCTTATCATCCTATTTCTGCCCAATTTTGGCCTGGATCACTCCTTTCCACGTAAGTTGATATCTAGTGATGAATATTTTCATTTTAACAAGGGAAACATGATTTTTAAAAAATCTTAATAATCCAAAGTAAATGGTAGAATTTCAGGTATGCTGCTGGGACAAAAGGTTTGGTCTGCCTAGGACACCTTAAACCAAAATCCATAGGTAGCGACTTGTGAGGCAGGTCCTGGTGGAAAGGTAACTTCAAGACAGCATTGCAGATTGGGAGAGTTTTGGCCAAGGGTCAGGAGACCTACACTCAAGGTTCATTTGTGCAGCTAACTCACTGCATGAACTTGAAAGGTTCACTCTCTCTTTCTGAACTTTAATTTCCCCAAATGTCAGAGGAGAGATTGTCAGGAGGCGTAATGCTTTTGGCCCCGTTCAGCTTTCTTGTGGGGTGATTCTCTGTCACTAACCAGGCCCCAGAAGATCCAGGCAGTGCCATAAATACTGAGCTTGAGTCAAGTTTCCCCGTCTCAGAACATCAGATCTGAACCTGTTATTTTCCTGATGTGCTCTGAACAACCCAAGATTTCATGTCACTGGGTAGAGCATAGATATAATTTGGAAGAGAGGAGGTTTATAAGAAGTACAATAACAGTCCCCATTATTTATTTTTTAAAATCTTATTTAAATAAAGATTGTGCATTTAAAGTTGCATTTGATTGAACAACTGTCCTTTTCTTTAATTTTCCCTGACAAAAGCTATGAATTATTAATTTCTGTCATTGTATTCACTGAACAAATGTAATTGCAAGTAAATGTCTGAAGTTAATGAAAAAATTAAGAAAAAAAGATTTCTTTATAAGAATTAATGAAACATTTCCACAAACCTCTTTGAAATCGTGATTATGAAGCCTTGCAACATTTCTTTGGAGTTGCATACCCAGAGCAAAGGGGTTTGAGCTCTACTCTTTCTTTGGCACGAAGGATGAAAACATTTTATTAGGATTGTACCAGCTGTGGAAATTAACACACACAAGGATTCTGACCTTAACCCTCTTGAATATTTCAATTCCCTTTAAACTGTTTTTTTCATTCATTCTGAGCCACTGATGGGAGGTCATAGCATGTTTTCCTCACATTGCCATTCTGGCTGTCAATTTTTATATTAACATAATGCCATGAAAAGTTGTGCTTTAATTTCTTAAACAACAACAACAACAACAACAATAATAATAATAATAAAAAGACAAGGGCACAAAAGGATTGGATCTCTGGATTGGGCTGGTGTTCAGGCTCAGAATAGGAAAGTGAAATAATTTTATGTCCCATCCCTCAAATATCCTGTAAGTCTTTATCAACAACACTTAGATGGAACCAGAACTAGTCTTCTGATTCTATCTAGCCCCCAGCTCTCTGAGGACCCCACCCTGACCCCACCTCCCAAGTACCATTAACACTTACAAGTTCTGTACAGTAGTAAAATCTGCCCATTTAACACTGGAATACCTGGGTTCTGATTCAAGTACTGTCACTTAGTTTTATGACTTGGGGCACAGACAAGTCCCTGTCTCACTCAGAGCCCCATTTAAAAGTGGGGATAACAACATTTGCCCTGCGTCCCTCATAGGACTAGTGTGAAATTTAGGTCCTTGTCAACCATGAAATATAGATGGAAGAAACTGAGTTTTGTTGTTGTTATTTATTTTAAGTCTTTTGGTCTCTGAGAAAATCCCAACGGTCATGCCACAGTACAGCGCTGTGGCTTCTGCATCGAAATAGAGGTTGGAAACCAGTTGTCTACTTTTCCCAGCATCCTTTGCAGCTAAGTGGAGCCATGTGACCGAATCTGCCTCAGGCTCCATTAAACCTCTCATGTAGTTCTCCTGACTCTCTCTCCATCTTTCCCATTTCCCAGGTGAATGCTAAGTATCCAGTGGAGTTCTCCAAGTATCTGCAGATGGGAAAGTCACAAGATGGAAGAATATTGAGCGTCTGAGTCACCATGGAGAAGGCCACTCTCTGACCACTCAATAGGACTACAGTATAACCAACAAATAAACCTTTACCATGTTAAGCCACTGACATTTGGGGCTATTTGCTGTATTAGCTAGCACGACTTGCTCTTACTCATCCACCCGGCTGAGTAGACCCTACGGGGAGGCTTGAATGTCAACCTACAGACAACACATGTTAACACTGAGTCATTTTTGCTGGGACTGATTCAAAATCATTTTTTCTTGGTTAATTGGCTACCAACTTACATGATACGAAGAGAGGTTTATGTTTGGAAAGCTCAGTCCTTGTGGGGTAACTGCTGGAATGCAGTAGAGCCAACAGAAATTTCTTGATAGGGAATCACCAGGGCTCCACATCCTCAGTTACCCCCTGAAGCCAACACAACCATTCTGCCACCAAGAGAAGCATGGGAGTGGGGAGGTCCTGTGTGTGGTTTATGATTCTGAGGTTTGCAACACAGGATCTTTTCTCTTCTCTCTAGTATTGCCAGAGCAGCATCAATACCAAATAGGGACAAAAGAGAACCATATTTTGAGCTCTCACTCTCTCTCCCTCTCCCTCCTGCCTCTCATGTACTCATCGCCCTGATCTGAAGCATTTTTATTTTTTTATTTTTATTTTTATTTTTTTAAAGATTTTTATTTATTTATTCATGAGAGACAGAGAGAGAGAGGCAGAGGGAGAAGCAGGCTCCCAAGGAGCAGGAAGCCCGATGTGGGACTCGATCCCAGGACCCTGGGATCATGACCTGAGCCGAAGGCAGACGCTTAACCATCTGAGCCACCCAGGCGCCCCTGAAGCATTTTTAAACATAAAAAAAAGATCAAGCGAAAAGGCATATTCCTATAATTTACCCAAACGTGCACATTTCAATCTCTGGATAATAGAAGCTCCAAATTACCCCCAGACCAACACACTCTCCTTATTTAGGGAATCCTCTTAGCTCTGTCCCTGAAGTCTCCATAAATCTGCCTGATATATAGATGTCAGGCATTTTCTGGCAGTTGAGACATGAAACATGACATCAGCTGGGGATTAAGTTACAACTCATAAAGACCATGTTTATTTGCTGGTTCTGTTTAAAAATGTTTTCCAACTATCATTTTACTCAAATGGCCTCCTATTTTATGGGAAATAAAGTTAGAACTAATGAGCTCAGATAGACATGCAGGCTGTGGCCATCTTCATTGTAACCAAATATTTAAATTATTTAGAGCCGATTACTGTTCACTGTGTTGACAAAATGGTACCATGGGTTAATATAGAAACTTCCAGTGCAGCGATGGGAGGAGCCATCTAAGAATCAAAGAGATGTTAAAAAACCAGAGGAAGAAGCCAAAATGCAAGTCAGCAGTCTGGCGTGTAGGCTTGCAATGTTCCTCCCCTCAGCAGCCCTCACTTTCTGGAGAATACTCTGGACCATTGGAAAGAGGGCTTTAGGCAAGTACACAGACAGAGCGCTGCCTACCGCACCCATCTGTCCTCTGCCCAGTGCACAATGTTGGAGCCCCGACAGGAGACCCCATTTCCCAACAGCAGAAGCCATCATAAGAATGAAGTTCTTACCACTAGGAACTCGGGTATTTATACACTGCTACCCCTCTCCTAACTCCTCCTCCCAAACAAACACACACACATAAAACAGAAACAAAAAAGAACTTTGTATTCCCAGTGCCCAAAGGTCAGCTTAAAGCAGGTCCTCACTCAAATTTGTTGAGTTTAATTCTGCTTATCCAACAAATCTGGGATACGTGCAATGAGGGAGCCATCAGAATCTCATTTTTTTAGTAGTGTTGGGAAGCTCCCTTGCCTTTTCCCCTAAAATTCCCTTCTAGAAAGTTGCCATTACTGATCCTATATATGACTAGCACTTTATTTTGGCAACGTTGGAAAGTCTCCTTGTCATCTTCCCCAGCAAATGCCTTTCATAAATCCTGCCACAATTTTATTATGTATGTATGTATGTATGTATTTATTTTATTTATTTAACTTTGCTTACTCTTGTCTCTTTATGAAAGCCTTTGCTTTAGTGAGAATAACCCTGGAAAAGATGTGAAAAGGCATTCTTCACATTCTGAAGTGAATCCAGTGGATTTTCTCCCCACCTTGTCCTATGGGGCATTGGGCTGGTCTCATTGAGTAGCGGGACAAAATTTCAGGAAGGGGAAATGAGAGCCGGCTCCAGGTCTGACTCAGTCACAGAATGCCTCATTCTGGCTAAGCCATGAACTAACACATTTTCCAAGGGGGACGTTTCCTACCTTCCATTGAACACCACCTCTAAACCCGGGAGGGATTTCACATATTATCAGTAAGGGTTTGTCTCAATGATTTGGGGTTCTGGCTCTGGGGTCAGCAAACCAGTTTGGGGGCCACATCTGGAACCTCTGCCTGGTAAGACTCAAAAGCTAAGAATGGTTTTTACATTTTTAAATGGTTGAAAAAAGGGGCATCTGGGTGGCTCAGTTGGTTAAGCATCCTCCTCGGGCTCAGGTCATGATCTCGGGGTCTTGGGATCAAACACCGAGTCGGGCTCCCTGCTCATCGGGGAGTCTGCTTCTCCTTCTCCCTCTGCTCCTCTCCCCTTATCCCCTCACTCCTCCCCGCTTGCGCTCTCTGCTGTCTGCTCTCTCTCATGCTCTCTCTCAAATAAATAAATAAAATCTTTAAAAAAAAATGGTTGAAAAAGTCAAAATAAGAACAATCATTTTGATATGTGAAAATCAGATAAAATTCAAAATCAGTGTCCACAAATAAAGGTTTGCTGGAAACCAGCCATGCTCATTCATTTACATATCGTCTATAGCTACTTTCGCAATTCAAGGGCAGAGTTGAGTGGTTGCAATAGAGACTGTATGGTCTATAAAGTCAAAAATATTTACTATCTGGCCCTTTACGAAAAAAGTTTGCCAACCCTTGTTCTAAATTGGGCATTTTATGGCTTAAGAGACACCGTGTCTGGGACTTCTTGCATTTCTAACCTTTATTTATTGGTGTCATCTTCTTAAGCAAATCACATTCTCCAGGCTGCGTGGGTGAGTGTATTAAAATATACATCACAGAAAATTTACAATCTTCACCATTTTTGAGTGTACAATTCAGTGGTAATAATTTACAAAGTTGCAAACCATCACAGCTATCCATCTCCAGAACATTTTTATCACCCCAAACAGAAACTCTGTACCCATTACACAATAACTCCCCATTGCGCCCTCCTCTCAGACCCTTGTAACCCCGATTCTGTTTTTGTCTCTATGAATTTACCTATTCTAAATAGGTCGTATAAATCAAATCATACAATATGTGGTCTTTTGCGTTTGGCCTCTTTCATTTAGCATCATGCTCGAAAGGTTCATCCATGTTTTATCAGAATTGCATTCTTTTTTTTTTTTTTAAGATTTTTATTTATTTGAGAGAGAGAGCATGAGAGGAGAGAGGGTCAGAGAGAGAAGCAGACTCCCCGCTGAGCAAGGAGCCCAATGTGGGACTCGATCCTGGGACTCCGGGATCATGACCTGAGCCGAAGGCAGTCGCTCAACCAACTGAGCCACCCAGGCGCCCTCAGAATTGCATTCTTGTTCAGCTAGTATCTCATTGTGTGGGAGATGGTGCTTCAGGTTCATTCAATGGATGGTTTCAATGGGATCTACAGACAAAACCCACCATGCTCAGAGGGAGGTGAAGGGTGGGTAAGAAGTCTCCATTTTGGACATGGGTCTCTCCATTCCCACTGGGATAAGATCAGGTGGTCCAAAGAATAGTCCAAGCACTCACTTCTCTGTGTATGTTTTAATGCCCCGGGAGTCGGCAGTTTATGGGATCTCTTTAGGTAATTTCCCTACGAAGAGAGAAAGTCTGGGAGCCTCAGAGATATGTCCTTTGTTCATAGAGAAGTATCTATGAGATATCTCAAGTAGAGATCACTTTCCACCAATTTCCGCTATAAAAGCGCCCTGAGGATGTGCGAGAGAACACATCATCAGGTGTTGGCAGCAACCGGATATGTGTACCGGGTGTATGCCCTCAAATTGTCTTGCGTTGAATTAAAATGATCTAAAAAAGAAAAAAGTGCTAACCAAAGCACTGTTCTTTAACCAGTGTCTGTTGTGTTACTGTGCTAGGCACTGAGACTATACAGATGGGCGACATAGATCCCATAGCATCCGGAAACGTCAGGTCTAGGGCCATGGTTCCCAAACTGTGTGGCGGGGCACCCAGGTGCCACGGTGAATTCACAGGGGTGCTGTCCGATATTTTAAATTTGGGGGGAAAACACAGTCCCATTTGTAGGACACTGCGTGAACCAGGAGCTGGAAGGAGTTCCTAGTTTCAATGTTAGATCGCACGACATTTCTTTGGATGACTTCCTAACTTTGTGAATTGGGGCTTTTGGCGGTTGCCGTGTTGAAAAGCAAGATCGATGTGGAACAGAAGAGGGAGGTGTGGGGTCCAATCTGATTCCAGGACTAACAGACACAGACATCCCATTAGTAAGTAGTTGTGGGTATTCGAGAAGAAAGGGAACGTACTTTTTCTTTCAGTTTCTGGGTATTTTTTCCCATGCCTATGAAGTTGTTAGGACATAAAGACTTCGGAAGTTGTTTGGAACTGACGATCATATAAATGGAACTGTTAGACATTTCTTTTGAACAGGAGCACCCTGAAAACATGAGTGAGACACGAAGGGTAGGAGGAATTGAGAAAGTTGGTGAACCTCTGATCCCGTGAATCAAGGATGCTACTTATTGTGTGTATAAACACTTTCTAAATTAAACACAAACAACAGACAAAGGCTAGATGGTATGTAAACAATTCAGCAACAAGCAATGTTGCTGCTGTTATCATTCAAGGGTAATCAATGTGATGCCATCAGTATTAATATCATAGTCAATATGTGCAAACTTTTAATATAAGCCTCATTATGAGGGTCTCTTTGCATGAAACTAAAAATAGTGAAAATGTTGACATTGGGGAGGTGCCCTTGGATCAAAAGCCCTGAAGAAGTCAATAATCTATTATGATTTTCATTTTGCAGAAGCAATGCTATTATTTCAAAAGGTCTCAAAAATCAATTTGGCATTCAGTATATCTGTGTAATAATGACATCCTAATTAAAAATCCCAATCTGAGTAGTACAAAGGATGATGCTTAATCTCTAATCAATGAACACCCAGTCTAGAAGTTATAGATGCAATAACCCTTTTTAATGAACTTTACTACTTTTCTGAGACTTGGTCTGCTTTTGTCCCTGCAATTTGGGGAACCTTTTCTGTTGGGAAACATGTCTGAGGAAGCTGGGACAATCTGGTGCAAGAAGCACATCAGTTAAAGCAAGAAACATCAAAGAAAGATATCTTCAGAATTGTGTGGGTTTCTTTTTAATTGGAATTTATAATTACTCTTAATTATAGGACATATTTTAAATGTTACTTTGAGAGGCTGAGGGAGGGGGATGGGGACTTGTCCACTCCAGCCACATGAGCTATAACTCTGACATTTTAATTAGATATTATTTTGAAATATGTAAAAGGGATTTATATGCTCAGCAAAATAGAGCATTGATTGTACAGTTTGCCCAAGAAGACAAAATGAGACACAGCTCAAAAAAACAATCAACTCTTCAAAGGAACTATAGAAATTCTTAAGAGGTGTGGCAGGGACAAAGCATGTCACCCTTGTGAACACATTAAGGTTTTCTACTATTTTCCCCGGGCAGAGTCTCTTCTTTGTAACAAAACAGTGTCAGTGACGGCATCAGACCGGGCGGAGGGAGGTGGGTTCCATTGATTTATGGGTCCCACACACCCATCTCGCAGATAAAAAGGGAGGTCAGGGAAGGGTCAAGAATCTTCTCTTTGGAAGGAATTTCTGGTGCCATATTACCTGGCTGCAGGAGGGTGATTAAAACAATCCCTTCAGTTGCCTTCTCATGAGATGCCTTGCTCTTTGATGCTTCAATAAATTAACAATTTAGGACAGAAATTATAGAGCAGATGGGACAAAGCCATCTTCCAAACTTTGCCATCATAGATTAGCTGGGGGTTGCATGAGATGAAATTTACTGCTGAAATCCAGCAGTTGGGAACATTTACTTATGGAACTCTTCTGGCAGGGACAAGATGAGAACAGAGAACCCTATCGATCTCCCCAGCTTTAAGTATTACAGTCATCTTTCAGAATCTGAGGTCCTGCCTGAGACTAATAATGGGAGGGAACAATGAGCCTCATAAAATAAAACTCAGGGAGATTTGAAAGAGAAGGCTGGATAGTGAAAGGGGAGCTTTGCCATCTGTGAGGCCCAGGACCCCAGACCCTCCCCCAGCTGCCCTGCGCACTGTGTGGGTGAAGACGCCTACTTGGAGAGGGGATATTCCCACCAAGTTTGGAGGAAATGCCTTGGTTGTCAGGCTCCACTGTCCATTGAAGGACTTCCTGTCCAGGCCAGGACCTGAACTACAGGATGTGGGAGCACTTGGAGGGAGACGCTCTGTCCAGACCCCCTCATTCCAGTCCTGGCAGGCACCGTGTGGGGCAGCCTTGGCTGCACCAGTGAGGGGAAGATATCGCCACCCTACATTAGGTTTAGGGCCCCATTTTGCCCCGGTGGTTGTCTGCTAGGCAGTCCACTTCCAAGGGGCCTGGTGTCAATGGCATCCACCAGCCTCAAGGGGGTGCCTCTGAGTTATGTCATTGCATTGGGAGTGGCCAGGACTAGGGCATTCCTGGGGTGTTCATGGGTGGGGTGATGCCGGAGAAGAGGTGAATAAGAGGGACATGTGATGGAGGTACTTAAATGGGCTCTTAAAGGGGATGTGGCCACGTTATCTTGGATCCACATTGGTAAAGCAGATAAATCACACAGGTATAAAATCGTAATCCTGAAACTCTGAGTAGTTGGGGCACTGGTAGAGTTGGGGGCCATCTCATTTTCTATACATGGCTTAACACTCACAGTCCTTCGAGAGCGTGTGTTGTCTGAGTTAGAGGAAGGTGACATATGGAGTACCTACTCTCTAGGACTGTCAGAGGCTGACCCTTTCAATGACAGCAACCGGAAGTCTGTTTCCCACTTCCAGCTTTCAGCAGCTCACCACCCAGCCTCCCCCACCCCACTGCAGGAAATTCACTACTAACCACCCTGAGCTTGCTGCCCTCTATGGTTACCCCATGCCCTCTAGCATGGGGGGCAGTCCCTCATCACACACGACATCCTGAGCTTGCCCTGTGAAGCATGGAGAATGTTCCCGGGCCAGAAGAAAAAGCACAAGCGATTGCTGTCTCATCCATTCTAGGGGTCTTTATGGCCTCCTCCTTGTCTCACCCATGGGCAATTCTCTCCACGAAGGACAGAGGCATTGGAAAAAACCCTCCCAGGGAGCCCGCGGGGCCGGGGCACACCCCTCTCACGGCGGACTCATAAAAACTCCCTCTGTGTCCAGGATTCAACTGTATTTCCTCCACACACCTCAACCTAATTTCCTGTGGATTTCAGATCATCTTTTATTTCCAATTATGCTGCTGTTCACATTATCGATTTAGAGGATACAAATGTTGAATGACAAGACAGAGAGAAGAAGGGGGGAGGGAGAAGAATTCCATTTTGCCTGAAGGATAAGATACTCGAAATGCCACCCTGCACAGCATCTCCGAAGCGTTCATCAACGTGGCAGAGGCTGGCTCAATTATCTTTGTGTCAGATGATTATCTGAAAGCTTAATTTAATCTCCATTATCCTCCCCCGTCATATTTCAATTAAATCTGCTATCAGAGTGTTAACACATCTTTGAACCTGCTATTTCTTCAGTTAATTTTCCACTAAGAGGTGCTGGAGAGTAACAGATGTCATAATTATGCAATTATTAAGTGTATTTGACACTCGTTCTCTCAGGATTTTGTGGTTGGGGTAGGAGCGTTGGAAAATTAATCTGATGACAATATGCTTCCGTTGTGATCCGTAACACCACTGCAGGCTGGGGGACTGTCCTCCCACTGTTTCAGAAGCTCCCGCCAAGAAAGATGGAAGATTAACTGATTGTGTGTCAGATTTGTTTCACTTTTGTACATCTGGTAAATCCGATGAACTCATTAGGTGAGCAGAAGTTCAGAGGCAGGCTTTTTTTTTTTTTTTTGGTTTATTTCAACCTTTTTGAGACCTCACAAAGTATAGCAAGTGCATATTGGGGTATAGCGTGAGGTAGACAATTGAAGTGTTAAGATTTTTTATTTAAAATTTTGGGGTTTTAGATGGGGATTGGATGGGAGGTCAACTAACAGTGTGACTTTGGTTACATCATCTCCTTTTTGAGCTTGACTCAGAAATGAAATGAATGAGCTTGACTTTATAGTTTACTCCCTTTCCCAGCTCTACCATCCTGTGAAAATGGATAAAAACTGTCTATTCTCTCATAGATAGATGATAGATGATAGATAGATAGATAATCTTTCTAGATGTAGATCGCTCTTTCTCTCTCTCTCTCTATATATATATATATAGATGATATGGGTGTATATAGATATATCTATAAATATATCTCTGGAGATACAGGTATATATGATACATAGATAGATAAATCTATATATATGATATGAAAATATGCTTATGAAGCATATATAGATGTACAGATATTTTAAATATATATATATATTTTTTAAGATTTTATTTATTTATTTGAGAGAGAGAGAATGAGAGAAAGAGAACACATGAGAAGGGATAGGGTCAGAGGCGAAGCAGACTCCCTGCCGAGCAGGGAGCCCGACGCGGGGCTCGATCCCGGGACTCCAGGATCATGACCTGAGCCGAAGGCAGTCACTTAACCAACTGAGCCACCCAGGCGCCCTTAAATATATTTTTAAAGATTTAAATTATATGTACATTTATGCTTTATATATGTTTTATAAATACATAAAAATACATATAAGTATATATTCATTATTCCATATCATCTCCACCTATAGCTATTTAAATCTTCATATCTGTTAAATTTGAGGTCTGAAAAGATGTCTCTGTAGGCCTTTGGGTCTGTAATACCTAGTCATTAAAACCAAAAGCTCCTTAGGACTTTAAATCCTGCTTCTGAATGTGTACTGTCTGCGAGACCTTAGGCAAATTGCTTTCCCTCTCTGAGTTTCAACTTCCTCCTCTATGAAATGAATATGGAATGATCAAACCTAGTTCATAAGACTGTTAAGATGATTAAATAAAATATTGTTCCTGTCACAGTCTATTTCTACCCACATATCTGGTTCCTGTCTCAGGAAGGAGCTGCAAATACATAAGAGAAGCCAAAGTTAGGAATAGATATGCAGACTGGATGAGTATGGGTATTTGGGGAAATTTCTTTTTGACGTCACACAAGGTTTTTTATAGTATGGAAGAACACTGCTGTGTCCATGATGATCTCAAAAGACCATCTAGGCAGAGCCCCTGCCCTTTAAAGAGAAGGAAACTCTAGCCCAGAGTCTTGGGTCTACCCAAGCACATCACTTGCTGGTGACACAGTGGGGCCAAGAACCCAGTGCTCCCTGCTCCTGGTCTGGGGTCTTTCCTCTGCACTTGGCCTCTTAGTCCAGTGGATCAGTTTTACGTGAGCTCCAAGTCACCAGTTTGCCACAGTCATTCTCAGATCTGCTCGTCATCCAACCCAAACTCTTCTGCCTTGTTACTCTTTCATGCTACCCATGTGGATAAAAGGTCAATGATGGGTATCCTCAACCCAACAGACATACTTATGGGTGTTGCCTAGAATGCTTTATTCAATGAAAATACTATCTGGAAGCCAGATAGATAAAAACAGATGGAAGTAAAAGGCTCTGGTTAAATCAGGATTATGATATTAGTAGTCTGGTGTGCTCACTCACACCCTTCCGTCCATGATGGGTTCTGAGGAAACCCTGGGGTTCTGTAGATGACATTTAAAAAACCAACATTCCATGTCATAATTTTTGCCTGAAGAGAATTTTATTGAACGGATGTAGAAAACTTATTTGACCAATCTCCTTTTGTTGGGCATCTAGGTTGTTTCTGATTTTTCATTAGAAAGGTTTGTAAGAAACTAAATATTTGGTTATGAAAAGCTTCCTTTCATATGTATTGGCTCCTAATAGGTTTCCTGTCTGGAAGGTGTCAATTTCTTTCCCTCAGGAAAGATATCGAGATTAGCCAGGGCTCGATATGGATGCCTACATTTATTAGAGCCATGGAATTAAGTAAAATATAGTACCATTCTCTGGCATTTAGGTCTTTGGAGACAGTAGCTCAAGTGAAAGAGGGGAGAGGCTTCAGGTATTGCTGGATCAAGGGCTTAAGTGACATCATTGTTTATCACCAAGGGTCTCATTCTCAACACTCTGTCCCCTCTGTATGCTGGCCTCATGCTCACATATGCACATGGGTTTCTTTCACGCAGCCAGAGAAGGGAACCACCAGTGCCCACAGGACTCTTGCAAAAGAGAATTTTGTTCTGTTTTTTTCCTTTTAACCTAATACCTTTCTAACAATGTATACTGATAGCCCCTGTCTTTTGGATACTCTATTTCTCCAGATCCATTCTCTATTTTTTCCCACCCTCTTAGTAATGGCTTTAACCAGGTTTCCTTAGCCTCTTGCCTCCAGTGGGTTTGACAAATGGGAAACTGTATTAGTTTTCCTAGAGGCTGCCTTGCTTCAGTACCACAAAGCGAGTGGCTTAAAGCAAGAGAAGTTTATTGTCTCTCAGTTCTGGAGGCTGGAAGCCCAAAATCAGAATTCAAGGTTCCCTCTGAAACCTGTAGGGAAGAACCCTTATTTGCCTCGTCCCCCCTCCAGTGTTTGCCAGCAACCCTTGAAGATAGATCACTCCGTCTCTGCCCTGTCATCACATGGTTGTCTTCTCTTCCTGCCTGCCTCCATACCTCTCTGTTTTTATAAGGACACCAGTCATAACGGACTAAGGGCCCACCCGACTCCAGTATGACTTTATCTCAACTAATTACATCTGCCATGATCCTGTTTCCAAGTAAGATCATCTTCTGAGATACTGGGGGTGAGGACTTCCACATATCTTTTGGGGGAGAGGGGGACACACAATTCAACCCATCACAGAGCAAAGAGAGGAGGAAAGAGGGAGAGGCTATGTATTTATTTCCCCAGGGTTACTGAAGCCCGCAGCCTTTGTAAATTACACTCGCTCCTGAAGGAGGGCTCTTCCGGGATGCTGGTGACTTCCTCTCTGTGCCCCTTCGGGTCTATGGCGGTGGGGGGGGCACAGCTTCCTGAGTTGCTAGCCCTCTGCTTTACCTTATTGATTTCCTGTCCTTCAACTTGCTGTCCTACTTGGGCACACCATCTCCCACACGCCAGAGGGTAGAGCTAAATGCACGTGATGTGTCATCGTTATAGCTTCTGGGAGCATTATGTGGACGGAAACCACTTGAGGGTGTTGTTAACATGTGGACTCCGTGGAATCTGAGGTAATAGGTTGGGGGTGGGGGGAGCCTGAGACTGTGCATTTTCTAACAAGCTCCCAGGCAGCGAGGTGAACGCTGACAGACTGTGGAGGAAGTGGCTCCAGGCTAATGAGTTCACAGCAGGGAAGAGAGAGAGATCAGCTATGCCATGGGCTGGAGGAGCACAGGGGCAGTGGTGAAGTGACATCTTTTAGGATGTCCCGTGTCAAAGGCCCTGTCAGATCCTGACTTTAGAACAGTAAATATTCTGTGAGGTGGGGCTGGAACCATTTTGGGTTGGGAAGTAGGAACTTAAAAAAAAAAAAAAAAACACCCTTCTTTGCTTCCTCCAATGTCTTTCCACTATAGTCTTAACTGTATGTAATCACCTTTTAAAAAGGTACATGTCACCTTAAAAGAAGAGTGCTAAGGTTTCTACAGCTGCCCTGCCCATCTGAGGGCCGGCTTTCCTCAAGGCCTCAGACACAGGGGCCCAGGGTCAGTGGCCAGCTGGGAAGCTTCATCTTCAGGGGCCCCAGCTGCTCCTTCTGTATCTCCTCCCCGAGAAAGGATATGATGGTTGCCATCTACCTCCAATGTCAATGGGCCCCTCCTCTCAGAAGGGGCCATCTTGGCCGCATCTCTTCTCCCTGTGGTCTAGAACAGAGCTATCACCGGCTGGGCCGTGGCTCTCACCCACACGAGGAAGCCTTTAGAAAACTTTCCAGCAGGGTGCCTGGGTGGCTCAGTCGGTTAAGCGTCAGTCTTTGGTTCAGGTCATGATTCTAGGGTCCTGGGATCGAGCCCCACATGGGGCTCCCTGCTTAGTGGGGAGTCTGCTTCTCCCTCTCCCTCTGCTGCTCCCCCTGCTTGTGCTCTCTCTCTCTTTCTCAAATAAACAAATAAAATCTTAAAAACAAAAAAAAGAAAACTTTCCGGCAATTTGACTTTACTGCAACATCCAAGTTCGGTGATGCAGATATATATATATATATATATAACTATGTATCTGTCGGCAATAGGTTGGAAACACAAGACAAGAGTCTGGCCCTTCACAGAGCCTTTGAAAAGCACCTTCTAGAAAACCTGATCCCAAGGAAGGGAATCCCAGGCAGTCCTGGGTCAGAGGCACTTGTAAGGGCCAGGGAGCTCGCTTTCCTCGGCATCGGCTATTGGCCTGTGTGGGTTACAGTCCCTCAGGCCTTCCTGTGAGGTCACATTGCGTCAAGGAGGGAAAGCTGTGTGGACATCATCTTCACTTCAGCCTTCAAATTTCGTAGCAATTTATGGAGGTGCAGGATTCAGACACAGTGAGCACTGAAAGCTAAAATATGGACCAAAGAAGAGGTGTTTCTATGCAGCGCCCACCAAAGAGGATTCCAGGTCAGTTCTCCTCGTACACACGGAACTTGGAAGGCCCACCTCCAACACCCCCGTTTTCCATCCCTTTAACTTGTTTCTCATAAAGCAATCTAGGGAAAGGCCGCCCCGTGGAAGGGTTTCATATACAAGAAATTACTATTTTTATGCATTCCCCCTTAGGGTACACTCCAGCACAATCCATACTTTTGTGGGCATTTTTTTTTCCTATAATGTTTGTAAGCCAGAATATGGAACCAGCTTCGAGAAAATTAAACAGAACAAGAGAAGCCATGTGCCCCACAATTAAAGGAAACACTCCAAGTAGCAATAGGAACCCGAAAGGACAGTGCACGGTGCCAAGGGAAAAATGTGCAGCCGGAAAATCTGCCAAGTGTCCCTGATTTGTAAAGATTTTTTTCCATATTTAGGTAAATTAATGTAATTATTTAATGCCTCCTGCAATGGTAATAGGATTGCGCTTGGGCCTTTTCAACATATGGTGCTGGCACCAAAATCCTCTTTGAGGGAGAAAAAAAAAGGTGGGGGGTGGGTATCAAGGCTCAGATCTCATTTGCCAGTTTTAATGTTGGAGGTCTGCCTGGCCCTCAGCCAGCCTGGGGGGGCGGGGGTGTGGCGAAAGAGCTGGGGCAATTGATTCAGGGCCTGTCACCGGTTGGTGGGGACACCGGTTGATGGGGACAGCAGGCGCATGTGCATGTTCATTTGTGGAGCCTGGCCTTGAGGTTTGGGAGCCACGGGCAGGTAGTCTCTCCTCCAAGACCTCCAGAAGTGACTGAGAAAGGAGGACACTGAGTTCCTTCACTTTCTCTTACGTTACATTATTTTCAAAGATGTCACCATTTCTAATATTTCTGCTACCAGACCTAGGTACAGGGTCCCTTTGTACAGACTGTCCCATGGCCCAGAGTCTTCCCTGCATGGGGGACCTGACTACATAAAACGCTACATAGCAGATGGCAAATCCATTTAGATCCAAAATTTGGATAATCTCTTCAGAATACAGCAGCTATTATGTGAGGCCAAAGGCCTCCTCCATTGCCTGAAAATCAATCACTGTAACAACAGCATTTAATTTTTTAAAAAATTGAGTGCTTAGTTTATGGGCTAAAGAGTATGAGATATATTGCCTATTTGGCACAAGGCTTATCACCTCAGAGGAGAGATGGGAGAACACACATAAAATAACGAGAAACACTGGGGACAGGATGAATGGTGTGGTGTGGGCTCCTCTTTTCAGGCCATAGAAAGTCGAGGGGAGGGGCGCCTGGGTGGCTCAATCGGTTAAGCATCTGACTCTTGGTTTCGGCTCAGGTCATGATCTCAGGGTCCTGGGATCGAGCCCCACGTTGGGCTCCATGCTCTGTGGGGAGTCTGCTTGAGATTTTCTCTCTCCCTCTTCCTCTGCCCTTCCCCCTACTTGCTCGTTTTTTTTTTTTTTCCTCTCTCTCTCTCAAATAAATAAATCTTAAAATATATACATATATATATAAAGAAAGTTAGGGGGGAAAGAAGTGGTTACGTGCCAAACTTGAATTTGGCAAGCCTTGCTTAAACAGATAGTAGGGGAAGATGCAGTGCTGGGGACACTGGAATAAAAATGGCAAGCTTGAGAGTTTATGAAGAGTAGAGTGGAGAACACCTTGTGGGGAGGGGAAAGCAAGGTTAGATGAGCAGTCTTAGGGAAATGTAAAAGCAAGTTTTTCAAGGACTTTTTAATATTATTTTTAACACTGTTACGTGCTCCAGGATCTCAACAATCTTAGTCCCCTCTGATAATTTTCACCTCATGACGCTATCGTGCTCTTTCCAGGAGAATTCCTACTTCATTGTGGGGATGAGTCAAGGGATTGACATTTATTTGGGTCTACTAGCAGGGGTTGAAGGATTGGGCCACCAATGGTCATCCTTGGCCCCCACTGAAGGCCTCTGGAAGAGCCTCTCACGTTTTACTTCTTGCTTTGATGGAAACACTCTTGGATGGAAGCTGGCTTCTGAATCTGAGTGTCCCAATGTCTGTAGCAGTGACCAAGAAGGCTGGCTCTGTGTGGGATTGTTCCATGTTTATCCCAGATGCTGTGATGGCTTACAGCCAGTAAAGCTGGACTGTGGTGTTTATGGATCCAGGCTCTAAACCGAAAGCTGCATTTCTCAATTTGTATATCTGAAGCCCAGGCTAAGGCGCTGAGAGAGAATGCTTCTAGATCACTGGGGACCCATTAAAGACTGTCCAATTCTTGAACTTAGATGATCTCTCTGCTACTTTCAGCCAAATTCCAGATTGTGCATAAGTGGGGTTCAATGCTTTCTTGCCGTATGACACTCCTGCCACAATTTTGCCCATCACAGCCTGGCAGAGTATGGGAGGCAAGGAGCATGCTTTACAACACACTAGGCAGGCAGAAGAAATATGTGTCCACACTGTGGAAGCATAGTATGAGGATGTGCGAAGCAACACAACACCTGGAGGCTAACCAGTGCTCGGTAAGTAAGTGCTTAATGAACATTAGCTGAATGACTGAATGGATGGATAGATGAAATCTTCAGTCCTGGGATCTTGACTGGAGTTCATCTTTAATATTTTGTGATATTGTTAAGTCATATTCCATCTGGGATTCTCTATTCACCTGTTAAATGAGTAAATACCTCTCTGCTTTCTTTATTTAAATAATTCAATGATCATGTAAGATTATGAGTGCAGGGGTCCTGCTGCTGGAATTGGTGTCACACAAAGAAAGGGGATGGCCATCATGACCATTGAGCACATGTATTCTTGGAGGACTCCCCAGGGAAACAATCCATCTAGCTATGATATTCAGGACATCATCTACACAACACTGGGACTTTTCCACCTCCCCTCTCCCAACACTGGATCTCCAAGCAGATCTGGACAATTTGGATTGCTTTTTCTGTGCAGGTAGGGTAAAATGAAGAGTGAGAGAGTATCAGTGAGTACAGATCTACCAGCCTGGCACGGCTACTCCAAATCTATCAGGAGCCTTAATACCTGAATCCCTGAGTTGGATTATTCTGATAATTGTGTTTGTTGGTAGCTCTCCTGCCTAAGAAAGGTAGTAAATATATTAGATAAGATTTTCTTTGTAGAACACCTATCATTCATTCAACTAATGTTTTTGCGCTGCTGCTATGTGTTGGCAATATTCTAAGTTAAGTGATGGATATTTCAATCCTTATCTCAAGAAGCTTATAGTCAGGCTGGCATAGCAAATAGATGGTATTTGGAATGCCCACGTTAATCATTTGTAACCCCAATTTTAGGGATTTCAAGGTCACATAAAGACTGATAGAAATGTTATAATAGGGGCACCTGGGTGGCTCAGTTGGTTAAGCAACTGCCTTCGGCTCAGGTCATGATCCTGGAGTCCCGGGATTGGGTCCCGTATCGGGCTCCCTGCTCGGCAGGGAGTCTGCTTCTCCCTCTGATTCTCCTCCCTCTCATGCTCTCTGTCTCTCATTCTTTCTCTCAAATAAATAAAATCTTAAAAAAAAAGAAAAAGAAATGTTATAATCAACAATATATCCAATGGGCATAGTAGGGAAAACAGTAACATATTTGCTGCATGTTAATGAATGTAAAAAAAAGGTACTTTTCCCCAGTCTTAGGGCTGAATGTCACTCTATCAGGATAATACTAGCTGCTCTAAAACAAACAAACAAACAAACAAACCCAAGTAGAATGACTTAAACATAATAGAAGTTTATTTCTTACCCACGTCATGTCCAAAATGGATCTTCTTAATTGGCCAATAGCTCACCTCCAAGCGGTGATCCAAGGACCCAGGCTCCTTCCACATTGTAGCTCTGTCATCTCTAATGTGTGATTTCCGGTGACTGTGCTTTTCTGTAGGGATCCAGTGGAAGGGGAAAGGGGGATGGTGCAGGTCTGAAAGAGCCACTCATGGATTCTGCTCCTCTTCCATTGGTGATATTCCGTGATCCCACCTAGACACGAAGGAAGTGGGAAAAGGGCCACGGCTTCCTCTCCGCAACTGTATACCACCTTTGTTGGACAGGGAGCCATCGATTCAAACAATGTCCTGATTTTTTCCAATCAAGCCTGCCTCAGCTCATTTTCTTCTTCCCTGCAACGAGCCTGGCTTCTTTTACTCGAAGCTGGAGAAAGTCCAATCTGTATCTCTCTCTATATAGGTACTATCTTCAGCAAGTTTTTAAGTACAGACAGTCGTTTCCAATTCCCTTCCAACTTGCTGTGGAGCAAAAATCCAGAGACAGGTCACACCATTCTCTTTCAGGGCTCTGCCAGGTATTGTCAGGAGGAACTGTTTAAGGAAAAACACCCAACAGGGTGTACAGCCATAAAGATTGCTGAGACTTTGCCCCAGGGGGAATGCAGGGATTTGAGTTTCTCTTTGGTAAGCCACTCACTGAGACTTGGCCTTTACAACTCAATGTTTGAAGCTCTGGGGCTGCTTATATAAACATGCTATTCTAACAGCACCTGGCAGCCCAATATAAAATTAATTTTACTGTATCTTACAAGCCATATAGAACCTTTATGGTAGAGGGCAGCATTAGGTCTTTACATAAAGACTAGCAGATAATTTTATCTAATTTCATTGACTGTGGTTAAGTGGTGTTTTTTTCTCTCTTTTTCCTTTAACCCCTTTTGTTGCTACTTTCGAGGCCCCTCCCAATCTCTCCTGCACTCTGTCCACGAAGCACATGGGAGGAAACTCTGGGGGACTGAATCATTCCTACTGATTACTCTGGAGTCTCTGTCCCTGATAATTGACTCCAGTTTTCTCAGGAGTAAGAGTGAGGGTCAACCAGCATCTGGACCCCTCCTGCATGGATGGGCCAGCCCAGTCAAGGCCAGGATAGGCCCCTCCTGAAGGACGTGTCTCTTTCTGTATGCTCTCTTCCCATATCAATCCCCACTCTAGGAGAGGAGGCAGAAAGACTCAGTATAAGGAGTAGGACAGACTAGGTTTATGTCCAAGCCCTTCTTTACCTGCTGTGTGATCTTGGGCAAGCGACCACCTCTCTATATCTTGCCTTACTCATTTGTTAACTGGGGATAAAAATTCCTTCTTTCAGTATTGTTATGAGGTTGATCTGGGATAACCTAGCACAGCACCTGTATATCACGGCTCAGGTATGGGTTAGGGTGAGTGATGTTACTTCCTGCATTAAACAACCCCTGGTGTCAGTGCCTTAAGACAATTTAAGTTTCTTTCCCACTTACTAAAAGTCCAGTGGGGTGTTTCTGGTGGGGCAGCTCTCCAGAATGACTGTCTCCTAGGAGTGGCTTGCTTCTACAGCCTTGGGAAACTTGCTTCTAGTCCCATAGCCACAGAGAGGAGGTGAGTGGGAGAGTGTATCAGCCAGGCCTGGAGGTGATGTGGATGCATCATTTGTCTCTACATTCCATTGGCCAGAGTCTGTCACATGCTCTCACCTGGATGTAACAGGTGGAGGTGGGATTGAGGCAAGGAGTCAGATATGAGTGAATACTAGCAGCTACAGCAACTGATAAGGGTGAATGCTCCTCTCCTGCCATCCCTGGACTCCATTCTCTGCCTGAGTCCAATTCCCACCACAGCCTCCTCTCTGCTCTCTCTGTGCCCCAGTGGGCTGGGTCCCTCCTCCTCTTTCAGATTGGCACACAATACTGCATCCTGGGGAGGGGGATCTGGCTCTCTGAGTGGCCATGAAGGGGCCACATGATGTGACCTGCAAGTGATAATTTTGGCCAGTGGTAAATGGGAAAGAGAGGTGGGCAGATAAACCCCCTTTCTCTGTCCCAGGGCCTGCCCCAGCATGTCATCCGTCCTTGCAGCCAGTGGGGAGGGGGCCCCCTGCCATGTCACTTTGTGGTGTGTGGTAAAGTGTAGCTCCTGCATTAAAGCAAATACTGCAATACCCCACCTCTCCCCCTGTACCTCACCCTCACTGTCCTGGGCTTGCCCAACCCCAGTACAGGCTGCATCTTCATCCTTGCCAGAGACCATTTTCTAGATGACCAGGGCAGAGATGTCCTTCTGTTATTTATTCTCCATTCTATTATTCACCCTCCACCCCAGCTTCCGAGTTCCAATGACATTGGCCTCCTTTGGCATCCTCTAAAGAAGCATGGCTTGCTCCTTGTTCTCTCCAGGCCTATGCTCATGCCTCCTTTCTGTGTGGGTCCCTTTTCACTCTGGAATGCAGTTCGATGTCATTTCCTTGACTCATCCTTGGACCTTGCTCCCAGTGTACCTTCCTTAGGCGAGCCCCACCTCCCCTCCTGTCCAGACTCGATTGGGGCCTCTGGTTGCCCTTGAACTAACATGTACTTTACCTTCACAGCACTCACTGCAGTTTGACATGATATATTTCTGGGAATATTTGATTGATATCTGTTTTCTCTACCAGACTTTAAGCTCAATGATGTGTAAAATGACATTATTCTGTTTTGCTCTCTACTCTGTTACTAGCATCAAGACAGCTTCTAGCACAAGGTAGAAGCTCAAGAAATACTTGTTGAAGACCTATGGCTTTTTCTTGAGTCCTCATTTCTCCTCTGACCCATGGTAAGGCAGCACAGAGGAACTCTAAGAGCCTTCTGGTATGGTCTGCAATTGTGGGATTGGACATCAGTTAATTTGTAGAGCTTAGCAACGTCTGAGAACATAGATTGCTTGTCTAGCCCCAGTTGAGGTTACCCACCCTTTGGGACTTCCTAAGAGAGCCAGATCTTTGTGTTGGCAGAAGATGCTCTCAGCAGCCAACACAGTACCTGGAACATAGTAAGGTGACTTAAAATGAATTTTTTTGAGTATACACAAATGATGTTACTATTCTGTCTCTGTCCACTCCTCTTACCTCCTTACGTAGGGGACCTTCCGTATGTGGGCTATCTCCACACATGTGATCAACTACTTAGAGGTCTATTTAACAACAAAAATAGTAGTAGTAGTAGTAGTAACAAATCACACTTATTGAGCATCTGCTGAATATTTGATATTTACTGGCTTCTGCCCTCCTCCCAGTTCCGTGGAGTGATAAATAGAAGGGATTTGCTCAAGGTCAAAGCTAATAAGTGGCAAAGCTGGGATCTGAACTCACCTTAGTTTGACTCCCAACCCTGTTCTACACTTTCACTCCATTAGGCTGCCTCCATTCGAGCCCCTGAATTATCTAACAGCACCAGTAGCCATTGTGCATGCTGTGGAGTCAAGTGGAATGGTCAAGAAGAGTTGTTGCCTGTGATTTTGGGGGTGGTGTCTCTCCGGTGGGTGCCCTGCTTCCTCACAGGGCTGTGCTAACTTTCCTTCCCAGTGTGGATCAGGATGCAGATAGACCTCCCCCTCCCCCCTCCGCCCCCGTTCCTCCTGGGGCCTTTCAGCTGACAGCTGCGGAAGGGACGCTCGCCTGCAGAAAAAGGGTCCATAATTTCCCTCTGGCAAGAGACTGCAGTCCAACTTTGGAGAGGACAATTAGCGTGCTCTCAGCTGGAACAATGGGAGCAGCAACAGATGCTTCTCGTCCCAGGGATGCTCCAAGCCGCAGCCCCTGCTAATGGGAGGCTTTCTTCTTCCCTGTGGAGGGAACCTGGCAGCCATGCCAGCAGCCTGGGGGCGGAGTTGGCCCCGAGCTGGTATGAGAGAAGCATGATCAGAGCAAACCAGAGGAGCAAGGGCCTGTAGGCATCTAGTCACCACCTTCCTCGGCCTTCGAGCTACCACCCTATCTTCCTCCTGGAGAAGGAAGTGCTCAGGACCAGTTCTGCTCTGATCCAGGGTTTTGGCAAACTCCAAAAACTGGGCCAAATGCGTAAGAGCAAGCAATCCAGAGAGGACAGATGGGGGTTTGAGCCCTGCACGCCACTTACTAGCTGTTGTCCTTGGAAAAATCTAGAATTTCTCTAAGCCTCAGTTTCCCCATTTGTAAAACAGGGCAATAATTGTATAAACATTGCAAGTTGGTTTGGGAGGATGAAATAAAATAATATATGAAAGCAGCTTACAATGAAAGTTCTGAAAAATGCTTCATATAAAAGGGACTGTTGTGTCACCATCACCTTTATCTCTGGGGACCAGCACACAGTATGTGCTCAATAAACACATAATCAGACTTAGAGCCATTTAGAGGCAGAGGAACCTCTGGAGATCCTCTAGCTGGTGATGCTCAGACTGTTTACTTGGAAGTGTATCACGGGATCTCCAAACATTCTTTTGGATGTTTGTTAACCATATTAATAAAATGTGTTTTAGCCTATCGGTTGACCCCAAACATGTTAAGTTGTGTTGCCAAGGCTAACTCACTTCTCTGAAGACCTTAGAATATGGCTTAACTTGCCATTTTGGCTCAACTGGAGATTCTGGGATTGTAAAATGAGCATTTACCATTTGTAAGTGTCTGTGAGAATCTCCTTGTTTTGCCATGAAAACAAAAATTAAATATAAATCAGACGATTATAGTAGATATAAAGCTGCCCAGCTCTTCCATTACCTCGGATTTCAATATTTGGTTTATATCAGGACATATGATTGTTCTTGTTTGCATAAGTAAATGTTAGACATTTGAATATACTGGAATAAGCATATACTAATTAAGTTCCACTTCTCTTTGGGAGTCCTTGTAAGATTTGCTTGCTTAAAAATAAAGCCTGAAATTCTTAATCGCAGGAATCAAACTGAGGGTTGTTGGAGTGGGGGGTGGGGTGGGAGGGATGGGGTGACTGGGTGATAGACACTGGGGAGGGTATGTGCTCTGGTAAGCACTGCGAATTGTGCAAGACTGTTGAATCTCAGATCTGTACCTCTGAAACAAATAATGCAATATATGTTAAGAAAAAAAAAAAAAGAAGAAGAAGAAGAAGAAGGTAGCGGGAGGGGAAGAATGAAGCGGGGGAAATCGGAGGGGTAGATGAACCATGAGAGACGATGGACTCTGAAAAACAAACAGGGTTCTAGAGGGGAGGGGGGTGGGAGGATGGGTTAGCCTGGTGGTGGGTATTGAGGAGGGCACATTCTGCATGGAGCACTGGGTGTTGTGCACAAACAATGAATCATGGAACACTTCATCTAAAACTAATGATGTAATGTATGGGGATTAACATAAGAATAAAAAAAAAATAAAGCCTGAGTACCACTGATTTTCTCCATCTCCTTAATTTTGAAGACGTGATTTTAGGCACACAAGGAAAGAGGTTTGTCCAAGAATCACTGGTGCAGAATTGAGACCATCACCAGAACACTGGATGCACTTCTCTCTCTGGACCCTTGTTCTTTCCCAGTCACAACCAGGGTTACCCGTTCACTTCTGACCTCCATGACGAAAACCAGAAAGACCACAGTGTCCAGATTCACTCTAAACTCACCCATCTAGCTTAGTGCTCAGTTAGTTTTTGGTAGTTCTGATCATGTTGTAGCCCATGGCAACATTTTGACCCAGTGACAGAAGAGAAACTCCCCGGATGTGGGGATCAGAAACCAGCCTGCTTGCTACCTACCCTCTGACCTATGCAGAGCCCAGATTTCAGGGATCCCTAAGCTTCTAAGGCCTGTTCAGTGAAAATTGAATTCTTTCTTGTTTTCTTTTCACCCTTCCTTCCTTCCTTCCTTCCTACCTTCCTTCCTTCCTTCCTTCCTTCCTTCCTTCCTTCCTTCCTTCCTTCCTTCCTTCCATTCCTTCTTTCTTCAAATGTCGATTGAGTGCTTACTATGGCCAAGCACTGTTCCAGCTATGACAGAATGTTCAACAAAACAGTCCAGATATCGCTTCTCAGGTTGTTTACTGTCCACTGGGGAAGATGTATAATATGTAAATAAGTAGTAATAGTTGTGTTAGTGTATTACAGATAATGCAGATGCTCATACCTGCCTCAGCTGGGCATATTCGTCTCTTGACTCCCCTCACACGCTCCCCCAGAGCAGCTCAGTGCTGCCACTGACCCGCTGAAGGCGGAAGGGCCTTCTGTCAACAGGGACCTATTCTTACTCAAGGGCTTATTAGATGCCTCAGTTGGAAAGAGCAGCCACTCTTGGCTCCATCGAAGGAGCAGCCCTAGATGCTTCCACTCCCACGTGACCCTGGGCCAATAGCCTGATGTCTTCAAAGCCTGCTTTCCAGGACTCCACCCTGGCAGGCTTTCTGAGAAATTCTGACGTTGTCTGGGGACAACCTCTTGAGTGAGGCTGAGGGGTCCAAAGCCAGAAGGGCAGAGGTACAACTCTATTCACTGAGGGTCGAGGAGGACCCACAGGGTAGCTGGCCAGGTCTACCAAGAGCTGTTTGGAGACCTCTGGCACCAAGCTTCAGCTTCTTTTGAGTTAGGGAGCAGTAGACATCTGCTCAGGAACCCTCCTGCAGATGCCACCTTGTGGCCACCCTGAGATGTCACCTGGATTTATCTGGACTATCAGGAGGAAAATATCTGCTTGTCCCGCACTCCTTTATGCAACAAAATACCAGGGATACAACAGTGCCCATGAGAGACAAGACCTCTCTCCTCATGGAGCCTCCTTTCCCATGGCATGGAAAACCAGTAAGTAAGCCCCAGTTGTGATGGTCAGTTTTATGTGTCAACTTGGCCAGGTTTTAGGACCCAGCTATTCCATTAAAATCTAGGTGTTGCCGTCAAGGTATTTGGTAGATGTGGCTAATATCTACAATCAGTTGATTTTAATTATAGGAGATTATTCTTGACAATCTGGGTGGGTCTCATCCAATCAAATAAACTGAAATGCCTTAATAACAGCACTGAGGTTTTCCTGAGGAGGAAGAAAGTACGGGCAGCAGAAACATTTGAGTTGAGACCTGGAAGGTGAGGAGGAGCTAGCCAGGTAAAGATCAGGAGTACGAAGCACCAAGATGATAAATCAGCTGGTGTTGAGGCAAGAGGAAGAGGTGCTTCTCCAGGGAGGCTGGAGGAAGAGGTGTGGTGAGACTGGGTCAACGGGGTGGGGGGAAGTTGTTGGGACCAAACCAGAAAAAGCCAGGAACACCAGGGACAATCGTGTCCATGGCATTCAGTGCAGAGGGTTGCCATAGGAAGGTTTTAATTGGGGACCTTATGAAAACCACTGAGCCTAAGTTTATTTGTAAAAAGGAGATTCTCATTCCATTTGCTACCAGGCTCCTTTACAGACCAGCCGTGAGAGCATCATATACCGTATGGTGTGTGATTATGTTTTCAAAACTAGCGTGTCTTTTGCCAAAGGGGAAAAGAAAACTTTTATGAAGCAGGGGAGATGAACCAAAGTTGTGGAGGTAGGAGCTCAGTTCCTCTTAGATTAAATGTAAACTTACTAGAGAAAGTCATAGATTTTGGCTCTCCAGGATCTGTCTGGGTTGGATTTCTGTGTACCCTAGTTTGGCCAGCTACACTGAGAATGACATTCTCCAGCTTTGTTCAGAAAGCCCACTCTGGACAGCTCCTCTGACTCTGACAACTGCCCCTTCCTTACAGGAGGTCCCTGGAGATCAAAAATTTGGTCCAGGCCCACCACTAAATCAAGACAAAGCCAGAGTGGGTTTCATCTTGCACTCGCCATGTCATCAGCCCTCAGAGATCTCTGAGCTGGCCTCAGTAGGATGGAAGTATTAGAAAAGACATATCTGGGGGCAAAGGATTCAGTATAACAGGGAAATCAGTGGCTCACGTAATTAAAAAGTCCATAGGTGTTTCTACCTTAAAGTATGAGAAGATGCAGAAGAGAGGATCGGGCTGTCAAGATGTTTTCTTTGCCATGTCTCATTTTTCTGCTGTATTTGGTTCCATTTTCCAATATCCCTTCCCTTTCAGGAGCAACATGGCCACCGATCATTTCAGAAACTCTAAGGGAAAGAGAACTCCCCTCGTCTCAAAAACTCCTAACCATCCCATGTTTTACTTGGGTCTTCTCCCAATGCATTTGTCTTCCACTGTCAAGGTTTCCCATGGTGGGGACTGGAGAAGCCCTAGTCCAGCCCATGGACCTCTGGTCCATCCGACATTCCTTGACATTGCCGGCTGGGCCTGTGCATAATCCCTGTTCCATCTGAAAACACTGACGGATACTTCAAGAATGCACTGTTGACCTAGGAGACCTGAGGAGAGCGATGAAGGGTTATGTGATACAACATAATGGCAGCTCACACCCAAGAGGTACTAAAGAAGCAGAGCTCAGTGGGCCCACCTAAATTTCTGCAGAATATTTGATTGTGCCCCAGTGCAGGCATGAAGAGGAGAGTGGGAAGAGGCTTTCACTCTATCACTGTTCCCTCTTTCTAAGAATCCTCAATGCTCAGAATCATGACATCAGCTCAAGTGACTCGAATCTCAAAGAACATTGAGCAAATCCTACCTATACATTGGATGGGTTTAAACTTGAATCATACAAAGTTGCATTATTTTCCATTTGTTTATCTATTTTAATTTTATAAGTCATGTGTATATAACATATATAAAAATAAAGGATATATAAAATCCAAACCTTACGAATAAAGGTGTAACACCTCTTTAAATCCCTTTCTCTTCAATCCTGGTCTCCTCTTATCTCCACAGACATAGACACCATTAACCAGTTAGGGATATGAACTTTCAAGCTTTCTGTGATTTGTGTATAAAGAAATGATGTACACCTGGAAAATAAATAGTACTGTTTATGATCTATTGACTTAACATACAGGCCCTTCAGCTGTATATATTACTCTGAAATTATGTTTTTCCCCACTCATCCTTGTGTCTTAAAGATGACTCCATGCTGACAAATACAGATTCACTTTATTATATTTTAACTGCTGTGTATGAATCATGGCTTATTTAACCATTCTTGTGTTGATGGACATTTGACTCATGGCCCATATATTTTTTTTTTGAACACCGTATACATGTTTTTGGCCACATATATTTTTTTTACTTTTTTAAAAGATTTTATTTATTTATTTACGACAGAGGGAGAGCAAGAGAGAGAGCACGGGTGGGGAGTGGGAGGGGCAGAGGGAGAGGGAGAAGCAGACTCCCTGCTGAGCAGGGAGCCCTATGCAGGGCTCGATCCCAGGACCCTGGCATCATGACCTGAGCCACAGGTAGATGCCTAACTGACTGAGCCATCCAGGCACCCCTTGCCACATGTATTTTTCTTGGATCAATATGGAGAAGGGAATCCTTGGAACATAGGGTAAACACACTTTTAATTTTACAAGACATGCTCAAATTAACCACACTGTGATGTGATTACACCAATTGCCACTCCTGCTGGATTATCAATTCTTTAAAGAATCTTTTTTTTTTTCTATATCTTGCCCTGTGTGGGTTATCAGACTCCATTTTCCTTATTTGTTCTGTCCAGTTGCTTCCGGTCTTGGCGTTCGTGTTGATGGCGCTGAAGGTCCGCGCTGGGTGTGCTGAGCAAACAAAGGTAATTGATCAGAGAAGTAGCTGACAGCTCAGCTGCCATCGAACAGCTTCAGAAGGATGCTTTGCCCATTGTCTGTTTTCTGATGTGGTGATGGCTGCTCACAATCAAGTGGCTATTGGCTGGGGTTTGGAAATCTCTTTGCTATAAAGATATTTGACTTAAAATACATTTCTGCCCATATATTATGTGGATGTTCATCCCTTGTGTACTTTCCTCTATATTCATTTTTCAATTCTATTATAATTTTGAAAGAATAAAATAGTAGTTTCCTAAAAAAAATTAGAAAAAAAAGAATCAAACTACTCTGCAGGCAGCATAGATAAAATGAGAATATGGGCATTTGTCTTCACAGTCATAGAATGGGTCTGGGTCAGCTCTGCCAGTATTTCCTCTCCGCACAAACACTTGGTTGCTGGTCCATTTTCAACTCTACAGAAACCACTAATTGTTCAGCTCGAGGCACAGTGAAGAATGGATCTCAGACAATATTTCATTTGATTTCTGGTACACATTTTCCTGTTAATGTTTAACATATGTAGGCTGCAGGCACGCTTCATACAAATCTCCAGCATTCTAAGGAACCAATGATCAGTCGGAGAAATGTGTAAAGATTTGAGAACACGTGCAATTTGCACTTTATATGTTGTCAGTGAGTAACTATTCCAAAGGTACTTTTCTCACCACTTGGCTGTAAAAAAAATCCCGTAATGCGGTGGCATTCTGACAAAGTTACACATTTAATGAACACACCACCCCAAGGAATATTTCTTCAAATTTGATAACTGCCTCCCTTGCATTCAAAGGCATGCTAACTAGAGACTTCGAGTTTAGCTGGAAATAATTCTTCAATTTATCGGATTACATCGAGAAAATCATCAACAGTCTGTTTTACCTTCGCTCAGCATTTATACCATTTGAGTATGGGCAAGGGTGGGATTCAGCCTTGATCGATAAGAGAAGGAATTTGGTAACCAAGCAATCAATGTAAACAAACATTCATTGAGAATGTTTACATAACTCTGCTTATTCTTTTTCCTGACCCCCTACATAATTTGTTGTATGTCTTCCTCATGTGGACAGATCATTCGATTGCATATTGTTATTATAAGTCTTGTCTCCCTAGTTAGAGTCCTTAAGGGCAAAGGACTGGTCTTTATATTCTTTAATCACCCCCATGCCTCCTGTTGTGGGGTTTGGCATTTAACAGGCACCGAATAAATGTTGGCTAGAACGGAGGACACTTCAGAAATACCCATTTACCAATCAAATTCAATAGACTCATTAGAAAATTCTTATCAATCCATTAAGCAATTCTCCTAAAGTATTTGGATATTTAAAAACTTTGAGTTATTTCCTACGCTTGTATCACCAGGAATTATCCTAAAGGTTATACATGAGAAATGAAAAGTGATTTAAAGTTAAGAGGTTAGGTTCACTCTATTTCAAGCACATAGCGATAAGAGATACATATGTTAGGATGCTCTCGGCTGCAAGGAACAGAAAAACCCCAACTCAAATTAGCTCAAAGGATAAGCAAATTCTTCATACCAGATCATGGAGGTAATGAAGGAGGGTGACTTCTGGGTTGGCTAGTTCGATGACTGAAGAGCATCACCAGGGACCTTTCATTTTTCGGCTCTGAACTCTTTGGTGTGTTGGCTTTGTGTTGAGGTTGACTTATATAGAAAATAAGATGGTTTCTTCTGATGCTTCATTTTGAGAGAGGAGAGCTTTCCCAGAAACTTCCAGATTTCTCTTCCCATCTCATTGGCTAGAATGTGTCACATGACAAATTTAAGTCAATGACTATCCCTTTCTGTATCTGGGACTGGAGCTAGACCTCCTTGAAGAGTCTGACCCTGAGCAGGAGAGTGGATAGATGCCTCACTGGGGTTTTGTTTTGAGCAGGAAGGAAGATGACATTAGAAGGCAGCTGTTTATTATCTGCTACGATATGCACAATTGAAACAAGACAATTAAAAAGGTACAACTCTTGCACCTAACTGTGTCCACATGCCTGCAGACTAGAACCAGAAGTGCAGAGACATGCGTGGGGCTAAATGCACAGGTCAGCTAGGTATTCATTTTGACTTCTGTGAGGCTGAGAACCAAATCAGCTTCGCTTCTTGAAACTAGAGACTCAGATAGGATGTCCCCTCCTGTAAAAGGAGGCTGAAAAAGAAGTTCAGTGTCTTCTCCTAGGCCTGTGGTTTCCAAAAGCTACCTACACAAAGGTAGACAGAAGCACAAGCAGACTCCCAGGTTAAGATGGCAGCCTGGTCCATGACTGGATCTTAAAATCCCCGATGTTCTTTGGCCATAACTCAAGGTGCTATATGGTGCCCCAGCTGATACCAGCCTGTGGACTGTTTGTTACTGGTACTGACTAGAGAAATACAAAAGTTGGGAGTAAGCATTTATAACTTTTATAGCAATTTGATATGGTCAAGACATACTAGCAGGGGATGATGCTTCTGTAATTCATTTTTATTAAATTTCACAAAAGCATCAGCCCTTGTGGGACTGGGAGAAAACTGCTTCATCACCACAGATCATGTGAGGAACATTCCCTAAGCCTGGACTGGGTGCCTAAGAGTTCTAGGGGCCTGGCAGGAGATAAATACAAAGTATCTGGAGAGAGAAAGAGAAGAAGGCTGACTGACCCAGACTGAGGCAAACGTGAAAAATTAAAATAAGAGATTGCCCCTCAAAATGAGCCTGCAGACTAAAATCCCTAATGTGTATGGAAAATTGGTGGACAAGAAAATCAATATTTGGAAAAGGAATTTTTTAAGGTGAAATAAAAAAATAGAAATAACTGAAAATGACTTAAAATAAGTGTCCTTAGAATCACTAACAAGGTAGGGGTGCCTGGGTGGCTCAGTTGGTTAAGTGTCTGCCTTTGGCTCAGGTCATGATCTCGGGATCCTGGGATTGAGCCCTGCGTCAGGCTCCCCACTGACTGGGGAGTCTGCTTGTCCCTCTGCCCCTCCCCCCTGCTCATGCTCTCTCTCTCTCTCACCCTCTCAAATAAATAAGGAAAACCTTAAAAAAAAAAAAAAGAATCACTAGCAAGGTAAACAAATGCACACTGTTCACATAAGAAATTAAATGTCTTATAAAATAAAACGGGCATAAATAAACGAGGAAAAGGAGGACATGTGAAGAAAGCCAATTAGAAATTTTGAAAATATATCAAATCTGAAAAGACAGGATACTCTTGGACTGGAAATAATCATAAAAAAATGGATGGTGTAGAATTGGGGAATTCAACAAGCACATGGACGAAATGGCAGTTCAACACTGGTACCTTGAGAAGCTCTGTAGTTCCCAAAGGGGGGGAAAAACCATGGAGTACACAGTGAAGAGTCCATATTAGAAATGATGAGGACTGCAGATTTTCTAAATTTGAAGAAAGGCCTTAGTTCTCAAAGAGTAGACGACTTAAATTATTGAGATGATGGATAAAAGCCAAACTACTGTACTCCCCACTTTTCTCCGAAGGAAATGACAATTGATTCACGTAAAAACATGCACATGTACGTCCTTCGCAGTTTTCACGGTAGACCCAAACTGGAAGCCATCCAGGTGCCCTTCGGCAGGGGAACCGTTGAACACGCTGTGTTAGCTCTACGCCAAGGAATAGCACTCAGCAACTGCAAAGGAATTCTTGATCTACATAGCAACCTGCACAAATCACCAGAGAATGACACTGAGTGAGAAAAGCCAATGGCAGGAGGCTACCTATCAAAGGACTTTGTGTCCGAGGCACGGTGGAGAGCAGATTAGCAGTTCCAAGAAGTTACAAAGGGGGTGGGGCAGGAGAGAAGTGGATGTGCCTGTGGAAAGGGCCCTGTGAGGGATCCTTGAGGTGGGACAGATGTTGGGCCTTTTGACATACGTGTCAAGATCCCGGTGGTAATGTTGCAAGGCATTTACCACTGGGGGAGCCTGGAGCAAGGTCCGTGAGATCTCTCTGTATTACTACTAATAACTGCATGTGAATCTTACACTGATCTCAAAGGAAGAAGTTTTAGTAAACTTTTTCATGACTCCTGGACACGTCATGAAAGGCTATCTTCAAAGTGCTGAGGCAAACAATGGTCAACACAAATTCTTATATCTCGCTTAATTATCTTTGGAGGGAGCCACTAAAAAAAGTAAATGCACTGTTTTTTGGTAAATTCCAAATTCTCTGAGGAAATAAGAAAAAGGATGAATGAAAATAGCATTAATAACGCCACAGAAAAGAGGAAAACAGGCAGGGAGGGACAAAGAAGATGCACTGTAAATCGAAGACAAAAGTAAATTGACGGAAATAACCTCCAAAGATTGTAAATCATAATAGGTTAAACTCATCTATTAAAGGGTAGCAAGTGTTAAATTGGATCAAAAAACTGAAGTAAAGTAACATAAAAATGTTAAAAATCAAGCAATGGAAAGAACACTAGGAAGAGTTTGAGGGTTTTTTTTAATTGGTACAAGAATATTCTTACAAGACAATATAGAATTGGAAACAAAAAAGCCTTAATAAGCATAAAGAAAAAAGGATGAAAAGAAAATCCAATAATATGATATAATAATAATATACTTGTCTATATTTGAAAATTTATCATTTAGTTGGAAAAAAGGGAAAAATGCAAAAAATAATGCACTGAAAGAACATGATTGCCTAGACATAATAACAGTTAATGTTTGAAAATATGCAACTGGAGTCTTTTAGACACGTTTATGATATATATGCTTCTTTGTCATTGAACATCTTTCCATATCAAATCATCTACATTGTAATCAAGATTAATGTGCATGATTATAGTCACTATTGAATGGCTATATCATAATTTATTTAACCAATCTCCTGTCATTAGACATTTAGACTTCTTCAAAGTTTATTATAAACAACTCAATGAATATCCACGAGCAAACAACACTTTCACTTTCCCTGCTATAAATAATACAATATTGTGATGACTTTGAGACATATCACTACATCATTAATATAAACTTTTCCAGGTGGTGTATAAGGGTGCTTATTTTATTAGCCGCTCATTAACACTGGGCATTATCTTTCTTTCTTCCTTTTTAATGAACATAAAGACGATGTAATTTTTTCAGGCTCTATAAACAACACAATGTATGGCTACTCTAAAGCATTTTCTACAATTTAGGGAGATCAAAAAGGGAAGAGCACCTATTACCTCCCACCAGATATAAGAATGATTAAAATTCTCTGTATGACTTGTGAGAATATTTTCTTTTTTACAAAATTGAGGTTATATTACTTTTTCTATTTTAAAATTAAAGTTTAAATTTACCTCCTCCAAATTCAGCACTTTTTATGTCCAGTTCCCCAAATTCTGACAAATGTTTATAGTTAAAAAATCACCACCACAAGCAAGACATAGAACATGTCCCACTAGAACATTCTCCCATATTCCTGTGTAGCCAATTCTTCCCCCTACCCCAAACCCCTGTTTTGTGTCCCTATAGTTTTGACTTTTCCAGACTGTCACATAAATAAAATCATGCAGTATGTAGCCTTTTGAGTTTCTCTCATTTAGCATAACACATTTGAGATGCATCTTTGTTACTGCATGTTCCTTTCTGTTGATGTGTAATTTATATTTCTCTTATCTTTTTGCTAATTCTACTGATAACAATGATATATTCTTCTTTTACAATTTTACATTGATATTATTACTAGTGAGATGAAATATATCTTATATGTCTTGGCCATTAGAATTCTCTCTAGAGTGAATCACACTGTCTTCCTTTAAAACATACCATGAAAGAGACAAATACTGTTATGTTTTCACTTACACGTGGAATCTAGAAAAGTCACACCCACAGAACCAGAGAGCAGAAGGGCGGTTGTCTGGGGTGGAGAGGTGGGGGGGAAAGGGAAGTTGTTGGTCAAAGGACACAGACTTTCAGAGATAAGACGAAAAAGTTCTGGGGGTCTAATGCACAGCATGGTGGTTGCAGTTAATAATACTGTATCATATCCTTGAAATTGGCTAAGAGAGTAAAGCTTCAGTGTCCTCACCACAAGGAAAGAGGCAACTATATGATGTGATGGATGTGTTAATTAACTCAATTGTGGTCCTCATCTCACAATGTACACACATATCAAATCATCATGTTGAACACCTCAAAAAAAATCACACTGTACAACCTAAACATACACGATTTTCACCTGTCAATTATACTTCAATAAAGCTGCAAAAGAGTATTCCATGAGTCAGGTTTTCCTCACCCTCCTCACTGCGGCCCATCAGTGATGTGGTTTTACTGTCTCGTGTTTGGAGGCTTAATTGACCAAGAAATCTCATCTGCACTCTAGTTCATATTGGCACCGTCTGTGTGTGACGGAGGTTGAGACACATGCCTCTAACAGATGGGCATTAAGCCAGGGCCTTAAGTATCATGTTGGGGGTGGTGGCAAGAAGGTGGTTCTAGCCTTTTCCACCCGAGCAGCTGGGAGGGGGAACTGGAAAACTCACCCTGAGAACTCTTTCTCCCCAGACATCTCAGAACCAATACAATGAAAATTAACGAGCTTGTATCAATAAACATTTATGAGGCTAGTTTCAGGTTAACCAACGAGGCCCTTCAGGCAAAGTCCATCCACCTGCCAGGCCGGATAAAAGGGTCATTCTTCCAGAGGTTTCAGCCATCTAGCTCTAGAGAGACCATACAGCTCTGTGGTTAAGGGCAAGGTCTTCAAAATCAGCTGGTCCTGGGTTCTGTCTACGAGACCCAGTGCCAGTTGCTTAACTTTCTAGAAATTTGGTTTTTCACCTGTCAAAGAGAATGACAACAACAGTCCCTACTTCCTAAAGAAGGTGGTGAGGTTAGGTCTTCAAACATCTAGAGCAGTACCGTGCATGTATCGAGAACCCAATTAATGGTAGCTGTTGTCATTACTTGAAGTCAGGGTGGCCGTCCTGTAGGTGGATCCAGGGCTCAGACATTTCGTTTGTGTTCTATCCTCCCACCCAGACCCAAACAGGAGGAGAGCAAGAGAAACAACGTGCTCTCATCACAGTGCTGTTTCTGGAACTATTTGATGCCTCCCTATTTCCTGCTGCTAGACTCCGAGCGATGTTCCCTGAGCACCGAGCCTTGATCCTAGCTGCCCATCAACAAGTCTTTACCGAAGTGTTAGACCAAAGTGACTTAGCTACCTTTCCCTTCCCTACGAAGAGTTCTCTCTACAGGCTCAGAAACTGGAGCAAAGGAACCAAACAGACTATTAAATCGGAAGAACAAGAGGTCTCTGGACATGCATCCACACTTTTATTCTTATTTTACTTTATTTATTTATTTATTTATTTATTTATTTATTTATTTATTTATTTTTTTTTTACTTTATTTTTAAAAGATTTTATTTATTTGAGAGAGTGAGAGACAGAGAGATCACGAACAGTGGGGGAGGGACAGAGGGAGAAGCAGACTCCCCGCTGAGCAGGGAGCCTGATTCGGGCCTCGATCTCATGACCTAAGCCGAAGGGCAGACGCCTAACCGACTACGCCAACCAGGCGCCCCCATCCACGCTTTTATCTTGTGAGAGGCATTTGTGCTAGAGTTGAAAGACTGTGGGATTTGGAATCTTAACATTATTTGGTCTCCAAACATCAATTTCCTCATCTCTACCCTCAGATTATGATAAAGATCAAATGGGGAAAAAGTCAGCCACAGACATTGGTCCCCGTCCTCCTCTCTTCTCTGTAGCAATTCTTTATCACTTTGGTTCTGGTTCATATCATTGATCTTAGAATGCAGCATCTCTCTTCTTCCTCCCCTCTTGTTTTTTGCCTGTCCTGTGACTGGAGTTTCCAGTTTGATGAAGACTGTTTTGAAGGTTTGGGCTGTGGGGATGGGGCATATACGGGCTCCACACTGACTTGTACAACTTAAGTGCGGTCTTGCTGCTGGCTTGTGCTTTCTCCTCGAGGTGATGGTTCTCACCAGAGATGGCCATCTGCAAGGGACCTTCTCAAAATAGCTGTCCACCTCCAAGTACCCTTCTCTCATGAGCTCCTCCAGCTCTGACAGGGAACAGGGTCGTTACACAGAGCCAGTCAAGTAAATTTTCATCAACCCAATCTGGCACGGAGCTCGAATGCTAGAGACACCTTTTATTCTTACCAAGATGTTGTTTTTTCTTGAGGTAGAGGCAGGCCTTGGTGGTACCAGTCTATTTTCCCTGGCTCCCTTGTTGACATTCCAGGCACCATCTTTAAAAGCAGTGTGTGCTTTTGTATGGTAGAGAACCAGGAGGGCTCTAATTTTGCCATCAATCATATTTAATAGCATATGCTATTAATGTAATTTTGTTACTGAAGATTCTTAAATCTATTCAGTGGCTCGTACAAGACAATTATGGTTTTTAAAAAGTACATGCATGCAATCGGATATCACCTTTAATTAGAGCTGTAGCAATTAAATATGGTCATTATAAAAGTAATATAAAATATTCATTCAATAACAGTTGACATGGCATTTCTTTCACTTAAAGGAAAATGACATTGGAACCAAACAATGAGAATTCTTATTAATTATTTGGTGTCTTATAAAAGCTTATCTGTTAGGAAGATGATGGGAATGAGCTGTTGACACTTTGAACAGTTTCCTTGGTCTCAGAGCCAGGCTCAGTTCTGTATTCGCGTGGCTCATAGTTTTAAAATGTACTCGTTGCCCCAAACCAGGCTGAATTCAGGTTTTAGACTTGATTAACAACAAGACCCCCCGCTATCCCCTCCTTAGTGAGGGCAGGAGTCTGAGACACATTCCCAGCAAGTTCTCACCATGAAATCCGCATCTCTTTCGTGGAGTGTTTTGCTTTTGGATCAAGACAAAATTAATGTGCTCAATGCTAAAAATGCTTCCTTGGAGGAAGTCTGTGGGAGGTGAGAATGGATAAGGGGAGAAACACCCCAAGTTCAACAGCAACCTAATCCCATTGTACATGTCAGAAGGCAAATTTACTGAGCATTCATCAAAAATTAAGATGGTTTGATTCATTTTTTCTAGTAATAAAAAACTTCAGACAGAATCCATAAAATAGACTAAATAAATAAAATAGTAATTCTCCTTCCCCAAATGTGCCTTGCTTCTGTTTTGCGTTTTGATGTAATTAAAAAGTGGTGAGAATTTTCCTTCCTTGGAAAAACTAATGGTCTCAGTTTATGTTCCTTTATTGTATGTTCCCTGGTCATTTTTGTGACTTGTCATTTAAGAGCCGGGCAAAGAGGCTGCTTTGTATCAGAAGATTTCAACCGTCCCCCAGCCTCGCTGCTACAAACATACTGACCGGGGAAGGATATAGAAAGGAACTACAGAAGGTGAATAACGACTCCTCCAACAATTTAGAATGTTTGAAGTTAATTATCCTACTCTGATGACTGGTTGTCTAGACATTTTAAGTATTTATTTTGTGGTGTCCCCTACAGTTCATAATTAAAGACCTAAAGGAAGGCTCCCGGAGGTTTTTACTGGCCAGACCAGAAATTACCCACACAACATACTGTGCTTGGGCAAAACACAGGAAGAAGCTGCATTCCTTTTTTTCATGCAGTCTGATCGGAGGCAGCAGCTAGAGTATTGACTGTCTTTGAACCACAATGGCATTAATGAACCCAACTGAGATCCATGAGGCTCAGCTAAGGATCTATGCCTGGGACCCGGTTTGTCAATTGCTCCTAAGAGAGAGAATGGGATGGGACAATCTGCTAGAGTCATGAGTTCCCTAATTTCCAGTCCCCCGACATTACCTATGTGTCGGTCAAGAACACAACAGGAGACACTGAACCGGAAGAGGCACGGTGAAATTGTTCATTAATTCAGTCATTCATTCATTCATTCATTCATTCAACAAGTCTTTACTCAGTGCCCCTATATCAAAAGCATTGAGTTAATAGTTTTGGAAAGAGCACAGTGATTGGGTCTGAATCTTGGCTTTGCTACTCACGAGATGTGTGACCTTGGACAAATTGTTTAACTTTTCTTGATACTTTGTCAAGTGAGAATAATCTTATTTATTCTCCCATGATTGCTAGACGGATTAAACAGGAGATGATATAATAAAATTCACTCAACATGCTGCCTAGTCAACTAGCATGTGGTCAATTGCTTCATCGCCAGGGATTTTCAATGCATGGAGATATTTGCTAATGATATAATCAATGCAAAGGTGGCGTGGAAATTGTGGAGTTGTGGGCACTTGTGATGGTGTCTACGGTTCTGTGACTCTTGCCTCAATCAGAAGTTTCAAGGATACGCTGATGAAAAGATTCAGTGCGTGTCCTCTGTGTTCGACCTTCCCTTCCATGGGAAAACAAAACAAATCCCCTAAATGTAGTAAAATAACATTGAAGAGAGGCCAAATCAGGCACTTAGGCAACCAGGCTGGACCAGATCTAAGGGGCTGGAAGGACCCAGCAGGGCTTCAAGGAGGAGGCAGAATTGGTAGAATCGGTATCCCGTAATCACTCCAAGCCTGCACCCTCCTTTGTGTGCCTTCAGCCTGGGCCTCCTCTTGGCTCCTTCTCCTGGAGTCTCCCAACTTTCAGAAGAATATCTAAGACTCACACTCACACATACACTCAGATATAGGCAGAAGCCTGGGGCCAGCCCACAGTGTATTTAAATTCCAAAGTGTGTGCAGGTTGAGTGTGTGAAGTTGCAGTTCTTCCTACTTGCTCTCCAGACATTTTGTCTCCAACTTTTGGAGACACTCCATTTTGTCTTTGGGCTTTCACTTGATACAGCTCCAGTGCCCATTGCAACCCTCCAGGGCTGCCCTCTCCTCGGCTGTTTCTCTGCGCTCCAGAGGATCCCAAGTGCCATTGTGTCAAAGAGTGGTAAAGTGAACTGTAAACTTAGCTCTCCAAACTCTTCACTCTTTCTTAAAGCCGATGCCTGTCTTCCAGGTCTTTCTGCATGTGGTTGGAAAGCCATTTTGAGGAATCTCTAGAGAAGTAAAAAATGGCCACATTTTCTTTAACCACATTCATTATGCCCCACGGATGGATGCTTGCCACAGCTATGCTTGTGGGCTGTGTTTGCTGCATGTCAGTAAGAAAGAACTAGCTCTAAAGGGAAGGTTGGTTGAAGGCAAGGCCTCTGTCTGGACCTCAAAACTTAGCACAGGAAAAAGAGTAGGATAGAGATGGGCAGATGGACAAGAAGAGAATTGGATGGATGGGTGAGTAAATGAGAGATTAAAGGTTCCCTTCCAAGACAAAGAGACTCAATTCATGGACTTTTGTTGGAACTCTTGGAATAGAGAAGCCATTTTCCACAGGGATTGCTAGTTATAAAGAGGATGCAAATCCAGAGTTAATGCAGGCTTGCACAAGGGGACAGACTGCCTGAGCCAAGAAATGGAGGGAGGGAGAGAGGGAAGGATGGAGAGTAAGAGGAAGGTGGGGGGAGAGAGACAGACAGACAGACAGTATTCCAAAGACATTATTTGACCACCTGCTTCCATACCTGCCCAAGTCCATTACATCCTGGACTTTTCTGCCACATGAACCAAAAAATTCCCTTTTTTTTTCTTAAGTCTTTTTAATCATTTGCAAACAAGAGTCCTGATGAATACAATGATTGGCATGGTAGATATTACTCTTGTTTTTCTTTTGAAAATATAGCAGAAGAGAAAAGGTAGGGAAACATGTATTTTATGGTCTGTCCCACAGCTACTTATATTCCACAGTAATGTTTAAGGGGTTGGAAAGGGAATCAGACAAACAATGGTCCTGCCTTACATTACAATAAACTCCTTTAAATGAGGTAGTTACCACTGGCTTGACTGAAAGTCATCACGGTGGGGAAGTGGGGGTTATCTAGGAAGGGGCAGCGCTGGTGTGCAGATCAGCTGGATTCTGGTTCTCTTTTGGGGAACTGTGTTTTAATCCCTATTTTTGAGCAAATAGGTAAATTGGTAAATTTCTCTTTCCTTAATAACCTCTCTGAAATTAATATCTATCTATCCCTCTCATTTAGGTATTAGAAAAATCCTCTTTGGGCAAAGGCTTCAGTGAGGTTGACTATTAGAATATCCCCTCTGAATGAATGTCCAGAATATTCCTCCAGGTAGGAAAAGTGGATTTTAAACAGTTCTGATATTTTCCCCTTTGTTTTATCAATACTGCTTCATTTTAGTATGGGCAGGCCAAACGGCTCTGGCTTCATCCCATGAATTAATGATTCTTCAAATCAATTTAATCTGGAGCCTAATAAATTTTCCTAATGACAAATCAATGTCAAAAATAATGAAAGAAGGAGTGATTCAATGTGTTTGCCCCCCAGTCTCCACTTCCCTAAGCAGAGATGTATTATCTGAAGGGCAGATTTAGCATTTTCTCTTTCTAAAATGCATGACACTTTTTCCTATGCAGGGTGAACCGTCAAAGTTAAGAATACAGATTTCTTTCACCTCCTGTGATTAGACACTAGTTATCTACACATTATGCTTCTCATGTCTGGTCTGAGAGTCGGCATCAGAGAACTAAGTTCTTTAGTGTTGCTTGCACAGGCAAACAAACATAAAGGATGGTGACTGTGCGTGTGTGTGTGTAGGTATGTATTTAATACATGTGTTTCTGGAAAATTTTTAAACAATGTTGAGAAGCGAAGGGAGGTAATGTATTTATGTAATGGAGAAAATGGTTTGTAAATGAGCAAGATGGCTCCTTCCTTTGTTCCTCCTTAGCTCTGTTGCTTGAAACAAATATGTAACTAACATCACTTCCATCTGAGCCCCACAGAAGTAGCCAATACTTGGTAAGAGCCTGCTGTGTCAAGGAGATAAAGTCTCAACCCTATGAAACTTGTAACCAAGATCGGGGAGGCAAACCTCACACATACAAGACAATCAGAAAAAAAATAGGTGGGTGCTGAGATGATGACAGGGCCTGCTCAAGTTCAGAGTCGGGTGAGGGGTCAGCTGTGAAGGAAAGTAGGAGGAAAGTCCTGTTTAAGAGGCTGAGATGCAGGATTTAGGCAACAGAGCTGGGTTGAATGTGAGCTGAGAGTGAGGACAAGATCCTGATAGACAAGAAGGTTCTTCCTCATCCTAATGGGAGGAGACTCCAACCCATACACAGATTTACTTTCTTAGGAGCGGTCTTCGGCGCTGACTTCTGAAGGTGTGCTAGGCTGGTGAGAGTGTTTTCGATTGGGTAGAGCCTTGCTTCTAGGTACTCCATTTATAAAGGGCAGTGGAAATACATGCTCTGTGAATTTATCTTAATTCTCTAGACTACCTTCAAGTGGGCTGAAGCATATGGGAGTAGTAGGGACCAGAGCAGATGACCCCAGCAGGACTTGTAGACATCGGTCTCCTGGATGTCTCAGAGGCATTCTCTCCTAGGGTCATGAAACTCACACCTCGTCCGTCCACCATAATGGATGTGTCTAATAACGCCCCTTGCCCTTCTGGGAGCGAGGTTGAAAGCAGCTCAACCTTTCCCCTCTTGGAGCTGCACGGCATCAAATATTTAAGGCTGGAACTCTAGCCCTTACCCTTGGTCTTTGTTTAAGATGGAGAGGGAGGAGAAATCCCAGGCTCAATCTTGGCCACCCAGAGATGCTGATTTTTCTCATAGGCAGTTACACAGAGACCAGGTGGATTAATGGCAAATTAGATGAAGCTCCCAGGACTGGGGAGCTGGACTTGGCAGTGAAACCTACAGCTCAACCTGTAGCATGACCTACTGAAAAAGGAGGACGGTTCCATGTGATTCCATTGACAGCTGACTTGCCCTTGGACCTAGAGGGTCTGATAACGTTGCTGACAATTGTGTTGATTGCTCCTGGTGAGACTGCTGGGTTTGCACAGGCTGGAGGCGGGATTAGGATACAAACAGGAAATGAAAAAGAGGAAAGACCCACTCAGAAGTTTTTCCCTACCCAGCAAGACTTAGAGAGCCCTTTTCAACTTTCTTGCCACCGATCAACTAAAAACTCAAAATCATGATTTGAAAAAAGAAGGATCATATGGCTTCCTTTCTTGTAAGTTAAATTGAATTAAAATTTATTTCTATTTGAAATATTTGGGTGTCACTTGAGATAAATGTTACTAGGCTGAAATGGATTGGGAACTAAGGCTTGTCAGCAAAGACAGAGGGTTTCCTTTGCTGCTGCTCTGGGCAAGGTCAATGGCTCCAACTCAGAAGCATCCCACTGCCCAGGACAGTAAGTGAGTATCCCCTTTTGCATTTAAAGATTGCTCTACTTTGCAAGCGCCATGAGGGAAATGAGAAGCACTTTACCTCCCTTCAATATCCCCATTGTACAAAGCACATCACATGTTTTGAGAATTCTGTTTATCCGGCACATCATACATTACGTGACCATAGGACAGGGGCATTCTGGTGATACCCTTGGCTTGGTTCTATGTAGAGTCTGCTTTGGGAAATGCACCATTAGCATGTCTTAATCCTTCATCTCCCCTCATCCCTGGCAACTTGCACGATGCCCAGCATATAGCAGACGCTCATCATATATTCCGGAATCCTTTTCCTTTTCTTTTTTTTTTTTTTTTAGATTTTATTTATTTATTTGAGAGAGAGAGCGGGAGAGAGAATCTGAACCAGACGCCCCCGCTGAGTGCGGAGCCCAATGTGGGGTTCAATCCCATGACAGCAAGATCATGACCTGAGCTGAAACCAATAGTTGGACGCTTACCTGATTGAGCCACACAGGCGCCCCAGGAATCCTTTTTCAAGGTGCTTTAACATTCATGATTTGATTTGACACTTGAAACAAAAACTCTTCATCTTATAGACAAGGAAAATGAAAGGCAGAGTTCAGTGACCTGCCCAGTGGTAGAATTGGGATCCTCACTGATGTCTGCTCCCTCCAAAGCACCTGCATTTTCTATTCCACCAATCCAGAAAGCATCTGGATGAGAAACAAAGTTCTCCCAAATCCTGAAGAATGAGAGGCCCTGAACACATAAAGAGTTTAGACTCTTTATATCTCTACTTGCTCTGAATGCCCAGAATGAATGTCTCCCTACCAGGCTTAGTCTTGTCTTTCAGTGATCCAATCTGTAATCTAGACAGTGGAAATGCGTGCCAGCTGAATGGGGTATCTGCTTCCCAGTCTGATTTTCTCACTTTACATCTGTATTGTTCTGAAAGTCTCGGCTATTGGACCAGTTGGGGCCCTCTAAGCTGCCTTGGGCCACATGGCATTCAGGTTACAGCCGGCCTAGATGCCATGATGCCAGGATAGATACATTGCGGTGTACCCCTTCCAAGGCCAGTGGGATGCACAGGAATTGCAGACAAGTGGATCATGATTTCAGGCCCACCAAGAAGAGAAATACCCTGACTCAAAGACTCATGTGCTGGGAAAGGTGGATGAGCGTTGGTGAGGTAGGAAGGCCAGACAATCCCATGGGCATTCAGTTTCTGGTCTTCATCCTGTCCATGTTGCCCGTGCATGTGAGTTTCCTCAAATACTCTCGAAGCCTCCTCCTTCTTGGCACAGTAGCCCATAGCTAGCAGCCCACTGCCCTAGGAGGCACATCCCTTGGCCTGGCTCTCAAGACCCCCCCAAAATAGAGCCCTTTGCTCTCTGTGCCCAATCTGCCAGCCATTTCTCCATTCAGGCTGCTTTTAGCCCTACACCGTCTCTGGTCCGAGTCCACCCAGGTCCACCATTGTGCTGTTGCTTATGCTGTGTTCTGGGACACACTCTGCTGGGGCCACACTGCCTCTCTAACCCCATCCATCCTTCAAAACCGGATCCAGTCCCACCTCCTCTTTGAAGTGCTGCGCCACAATCTTAGCCCTGACCGACTCTGAGTCTGACTTGGGTTGCTTTGCTTTTGGCTGGATAGCAAGTACTCAGCCCTGGATTATTACTGGGCAGTTCCATGTGCACACTTACTGTCTCTCTGGACAGATCTTAAGCTCCTTGATTCTCTGATTCTATATCTTCAGGAACCTGTGTCACCCCCCCCTTCCCCATGGCTGATAGGGTGTGGGGCTCACACCAGCCCTCTGGTCCTTGTTCAGCCCTTGTTCATGGTGGGACATTCTCCAGGTCACCCCGAGGGTGACCTCACTTCTTTAAATGGGCACAGAATAAAGTGTGGTGTCTTGAGTGATCTTTTTTTAGATGGGGTTTAGTTACCCCCCCTTTTCTGAAGGGCTTACTAAGCATCAGTTATTTCTAATATGTACTTTGCATAAATGATCTGATTTCATTCTCCTAAGAATCCCGGGAGATCAAGGAACAGAGGCTCAGAGAGGTTAAGCAACTTGCCCAAGGTCACAGTGGAGGTGGTAAAGCCGGGAGTAGAATTCAGTGAAGAACGTTCCCCCGGCCCCTTGGTGGCAGCCTCAGGGCCCCAGGAGGATTTCTTCTTTTTCCATTCCAGCCTCTTGACGTTACACTGAAATCCATTTCTTCTTTATGACTCTCGGGGCTGAGAAGCGGATCCCGCCTGCCCCGAGCCAGCCACTTTGGCTCAAAAGGGAGGCCTTTGAGAAAGGAGCCCCGGAAAAGCAGCTTCCGGCCACGCTGCACCCCCACCCCCCTGCCTGGGGTCTGGAAGTTCTGTGGTTGCTGCCCCTTCCGCCTGCATCTTCCATGGCCCCGGACCCCTCCTCCGCCTCCAACCCCCAGCCCCACCATTAATGAGAATCAGAAGGAGGCCGAGTGGGGACTTGAAAGAGTCATTCCTTTCTTATTTATAGGTCTCCACCGGAGGACCAGGGGCAAGGAGTGTGGTCTCTACCCCGAAGCGAGGAGCAAAGCTCTCATAGGGGGCTGGGTCCTGGCTGGGCTCGGCCTGTGACCCCTCGTGCCTTAATCTCCCCAGCTGTACAATTAGGTAAAAGTTGGGCTACAATGAAAACCAGATGTTGCATCAGGAGCGAAGTCTCCTGGGCAAACAAATTAAATAATAAATAAATGCTTTCGGTTTTACTAGCGACGGCCCATTCTGTACCTCCTCCCAGGCTCCAATTAGAGTATTCCTGTTGTCTCGTGGAGTTTTAAAACCCAAGTGTAAATAAGAAAGAGTCCTGGGACACCAGAAATGCTTGCCAGTTTTGAGTTTTATTTTTGTCAGTTGTTTGGCTTCGGTTTGGTTTTATGCAATGTCGCAAGCCTGTTTCTTTGCAAATCATCATGAGCTTAATTTTACATTCTGGTTTAAGCGTGTGTGGGCGGGGGCAGGGCACGGTTAACCAGGTTGTAACCCTTTTCCTATCATTTGCGGAACCTCGATCCCGCGACGTTCTCATGTAGGAAGCACTTTGGGGATTACAGAGATGTAGCATGGACTTCCCTCCATCTGCCAAAACCCCAAACCAAACCCAAACCGGAGGGACTCCGTCTCTAGGGAAAGCAATCCCGAGCTTGGTTTTGTAACTCCAGCCCCCGACTTGAGAATCTCTCTACAGTGTTTATATCTGCTTCCTGGCCTTAGCTGGGTAGAGATAATCATACTTCGCTGAGTGAAGAACTCAAAAGGCCTCAGACACATTACTTTCATTCATTCTTTTCTTCGTGAACTCCTTCATCAATTCGACAAGCATTTATCGAGCACCTGTTATATGCTCCACACTTCTCCTGGCCTGGGAGCAGAGCTGCAAAGCAGCAGACCAGAGTTCCTGCCAAGAGAAGCCCTAAGAAAACAAAATTCTGATTTTACAACCTGTTTTGGCATTAGGGCTTCAGTCATTCCTAGTTAGCCCTTGGAAAAAATTCAGGAAAACGCGCGTTGACTGACACAAAGGTGACCCGTTAAGTGATGGCTATCACGTGTGACTCTCCCACAGCCACATTTGGCCCAGCCTGTACCCACTGACGCAGTTACAGCCATGGCTGTCCCTTTAGTGAGCACCTACCGTGTGCCAGACACGGGGGGTCAGCATCCCACACACATCACCTCACTGTAACCCTCACTGCTTTAGGGCCAAGGAAACAGCGCTTCCAAGAGCCGCATCCCAACCTGTGCAATTTCTCCTATTCCTGCTGGTTGCTAGGAAGCATGAGGAAAGGTCTAGAAGTTATAATAATATCTCTCACTAGGTGCCAGACACTGAGTTGGCAACTTTCGGCACATTACCTGATTCTCATCCCGACAGTATCCGCGGAGAGGTCGCTACTGCGATCCCCATCTTACAGCAGATGACATGGAGACTAATCGGGATGAAGTCCCTTGTCCCATGTCACACAGCTCGCAGGGGGTGGAGCCAGAATTCACACCGGGGTCCTTCTGATGTGTCAGTCAGCATTCGGTCCCCTCCCTTCGAGCTTCCTATTTTATAAGCAAACGAGCAAATGTTGGCACTAACACAAATATAGCCTCGATGGCTTTGCTTAGCTCGCCTTGACCTTGGAAGGGCCTGAGTTCTCACCACATGCTCTAGGGAGCCTCACGGCACCTTAAAGGTGATAACTTTTTCAAGGGTCAGATGAGGCACTGAAGTCCAAAGTGGTCATGCCTCTTTCCCGAGGCCTTCCCAGAGCAAAGACAGAGCAATTTCTTGCCTCTGCCTTCAGTTGGTTTCTGTCAGAGACACTGGGCAGAAACACCTTCTGGCACAGCGTTCTCTTGGGTGGAACGAGGGTGGGGGAGGGCACAGGGGCAAAGCTGCTTTAGGGAACCCCCCTTGTATCCATCCTGCTCATGGGCCTCCATCCAGCTCCAAACTCTGGGGCAAGTCTGTGTCCAAGAAAGATATGTCTGATCAGAATACAGGTTGTTGTTGGTTTTTTTTTTTTTTGTCCTTTATATTTATCTTGCTTTTGATTTTGCCTCAGAAAGAACATCTAATGAACAGCAAAGACTTTTGACACATGAATATATTCTTATAACCACCACCACATCAGTCAAGATAGAGAATATTTTCATCTTCCCAGAAAGTGCCCTTCTTGCCCCTTTGCAGTCAAACGACACCCCCACCTGCCCCAGGTTAGTACTAATATAATTTCTGTATTTCTCTCTCTCTTTCCCATTTCCTTCTCTTTTGATAATAATGCCCTTTCATTGCATGAAAATTGGTGATTGCAAATCGCATATGTTCCCGGGTCATTGTCTTTTTAGCTTGTTTTCTCCGATGTCCTTACTTGGCAAAATAAAAAGTTTGCAACCCGAGGTCTGTAAATTTTACTGGTCAATGAAACCTAAAGATCTATTTTTATAAGAGCAGAAATAATTTGCTCTATTGGGGGCATCAGAAAAAGGTATTACGGACGGGAGAAGGTGTTGGGGATAAGGATTCGACATTCTACTTCCAAGATGCCAGACTCAGAGCCAACAAAGTTAACCCAAGGAAAGATCAGAGCACCACCATCAGCCGGGTCCAGGGAGGACGTGGGCAGCTGGGTCTGAAATCCCTGCCCCAGTCCCACCTCTGAGCTCCCCCGTGACCCGAGACAGCGGCTGCTCTTGTCTGAGCTCGTTATGCTCATCTGTAAAGGAGATGGGGTCTGTTAGATTATTTCTGTGGTCTCATTTCTTCTCTGGCCAGGTTTGGGTTAATAGGCACTGATTTCCCCAGAGCTGTGTGAGGCCTGAACTCCAGGCTAGCGTTTCCAGCCCAAAGCAAACACGGTTCTCCACATCAGGCTTCGAACGAGTTCTGTCTAAAGTTTCCTTCCACCTCTTTCTGGGAAGCAATCAAGGGGTCCCTTTTCTAGGAGACTGTAATTTGTTGAAAAGCATTTGATTGTTGTATTGAAAGGTTGCACTGTATGTGTAAAAAGGTGTTTATGAGGCTTCGTACAGTATAGTTAATAACAACCAAGACCAGGGCCTTTATAACAGGGACCCTGGCTGCGAGCATCTATAGTGTGCCTTTCTGAGGCCCGCGAATGCATAATTATAGTGGCTGGTGGTCTGGAAATATAAACCGAGGGCGCTTGCTGCAGGCCTGTTGGTCAGCCTTCTGTTGTCAGTGGTAGAGCTTCTGTACCTTTCTCAGCCTTGGCAGAAACTTGCCCCTGACTCTCTCCATCCTTGTCCTGGACCCTGGCACACTCTAAGGTAGGCTGAATGAGGCGCATCCTAAGAGTTGTCGGAAGCAAGGAGCCCGGGCGGCAAGCGGTAGTAAAATCAGTTCAGGTGTTTTGTTTACTCACGCAAGGGAGACATGTGGCTGAAGGACCCTCTAGCTCACACTCGGGGCATTCTTACCAGGATCAGGACAATAGCTTCTGATGAGGCCTCCCCACTTCCCTTCTGCCCACACTCCCCAGTCCATGCCCGGTCGTCCTGCAGGTGGAGCGCTAAATATACAAGGTTGACCAGGTCTTTCCCTTCTTCGAACCTTCTTATTGTCCCCCAGGATTCTCTAGGGCCAAGCCCAGGTCCTCATCATGCCCCGTCTGGCCTTTGTTGACTTCCCTGGCCTCTCTGCATCACACCTGACCCTTCACTCCCGGCCCCAGTTCTCACCGACCTCCTTCTGGGTCCCTTCTGTCTCTGACTCCCAATATGAGTTGCACATCTGCTGTTTCCTTTACCGAGAATGACCCCTGTTTTCTCTCTTCCTCCCTCACCCAGTCCCCTGTCCCCTTCTCTGCCTGCTAAACTTCTGCTCATCCTTCAGATCCCAGAGCCAATGACACTTCGTCTGGGAAGCCCTCCCTGATCTCCTGGATCAGGTCAAGTTCCCCTACTTGGTTCACTTATTCTTTATTCCAAAAGCTCTCCTTCTAGAGTTTGGATTGTGTGTCTGGAATTGAACTATACAGTTTACATGAAAATTCACTTAGAGAGCATGTCCTAAGGATAACCTCATTTTACAAATGGAAAACCTGAAACTCAGAGAGGAAGTACTTTGCCCAGGAGATAGGAGAGCTGGGAAGTGACTGAACCAGAATTCCATGGCTCCAGAACACAAGCTCTTCCATATTTGGGGGTTGCATGAGGGGAAAATGGTATGTATAACATTCAAATATGTAAAATATCTGCCCCCCAAATATTAAAAACATGTAGTAAGACTTCAATGAGAGACACAACCTTTTAACAACACTTGCTGTTTGGGGATGGCTCTGGGAGTGGATTTCCCTTGTCCTTCCAGTTTTTCTCGAGATCCCTCATTTTCTATAATGAGTGTCTGTTTTCTTCAAAAATGTGAAGTTTTAAAGGAATTTTAAGTAAGTAGGATGTGTCTGAAATATTATATCAGTCCTAGAATTACAAAAAAAAATTTTTTTTTTAACTCACAGTATCACTACACTATACAAACCAACTGTTTTCAATTTTCTGTTTGCCTCTCAGGATTCATCCCTACAAATGTTTCCTCATAGTTTTAATCATAGTGTATGTTCGTGCACATTCTATTTTGGTATTCTGTTCTTTTCCCTTAATATTTCACTCTGATGATCATGTAAATAATGGCGCAAGACTCCATCAAGGTGAACCTCATCTCTCGTTCCGGAGTCCTGAGCGTGATTCTGGCATGGCCCAGGCCTCCGAGACCAGGGCTGTTTTTGGGGTTAACCCAGTCTGTCCTGGCATTCCTTCTTCCAGCCAGTGTTTTAGTCATTCATTCCACAACTATGTTTTGAACGCCTACTGTGTGCCAGGCACTTTGCTAAGTATGCTTTAATCTGCCCGTGACCATCAGCCCCCGAGGAACGCAGATCCACAGACCTCGTAAGAATCTTTCACAGACACGAGGAGACTTCAGGAATTAGGGAATTACCTATAGGAAGGGAAGGCTTCAGACCCCCAGGTGATTCCCCCTCTTACTTGATACATTTTACATAATGAATTATATAGAACTTTACAGTTTATAAGGTTCTGTTACATCCAAAGTCACTTTTTAATAATACCTGGAAGGTAGGAGGAATTCTCTCCAAATGAGGAAACCAAGATTCCAAGAGGTTATTTGATTTGTTCAATGTTTTTCATCCAAACAAACGGGACCATATCACACGCATGGTGCTTTGACTTGATTTTCTTACACATTAATGTGTCTTGGGGATGTTTGCATCAGAACAGTCATTTTTTCAAAACAGTTGCAGACTATTCTAGAGTATGGATAAACCATAATGTGTTTAACTTGTTTCCCATCAAAGGATATTTATGCTGCCTCAGCTTTTGCAGTATTCTAATGTTTCAATTTAAAAAGTCCTCATATTGGGAAAAGGGAACCCTCTTACACTGTTGGTGGGAATGCAAACTGGTGCAGCCACTCTGGAAAACAGCATGGAGTTTCCTCAAAAAGTTAAAAATAGAACTACCCCATGACCCAGCAATTGCACTACTAGGTATTTATCCAAAGGATACAAACATAATGATTCAAAGGGGCACGTGCACCCCAATGTTTATAGCAGCAATGTCCACAACAGCCGAACTATGGAAAGAGCCCAGGTGTCCATTGACAGATGGATAAAGAGGATGTGGTGTGTGTATACACACAACACACACACACACACACACACACACAGAAATATTACTCAGCCATCAAAAAGAATGAAATCTTGCCATTTGCAACACATAGATGGAACTGGAGTGTATTACTAAGCAAAATAAGTCAGTCAGAGAAAGACAAATACCATATGATTTCACTCATATGTGGAATTTAAAAAACAAAACAGATGAACATAGGGGAAGGGAAGGAAAAATAAAATAAGATAAAGACAGCGAGGGAGGCAAACCATAAGAGACTCTTAACTCTAGGAAACAAACTGAGGGTTGCTGGAGGGGAGGGGGGTTGGGGATGGGGTAATTAGGTGAGGGCATTAAGGAGGGCTCTTGTAGGGAGCACTGGGTGTTATATGCAACTGATGAATCACTAAATTCTACTCCTGAAACTAAGACTACACTACATGTGAACTAACTTGAATTTAAGTAAAATCTTGAAAGAAAATTAAACATGCATTTATAAAATGCCATAACTATTAAACACCTTGTTTACAGACAGATTAAATAAATTTATTCCAAAAAAAAGTCCTCATATTGGGGCACCTGGGTGACTTAGTTAAGCATCTGACTCTTGATTTCGGTTCAGGTCATGATCTCAGGGTCATTAGATCGAGCCCCATGGCCGGCTCTGTGCTGAGCATGGAGCCTACTTAAGATTCTCTCTCTTTCCCTCTCCCTCTGCCTGCCCTCACCCCCACCCCGCCCTGCTCTCTCTCTCTCTTTAAAAAAACAAAGGCCTCATGTTGTATTTCTAAGCAAATGAGTGTATTTCTGTAAAATAGGTCCTTGGAAACATACATAGATCAGTTGGTATGCACATTACAACTTTTGACAGTCCAATAGAGGAAATATAATAATATTGTGTAATGACCCCCATTTGCCAGCAACTGGGCCAACTGTGGAAACTACCAGTCTTCTTAATTTTTGCCAATATTATGAGGCCGAGATGATATCTCACTGTGGTTTTCACACTGCATTTTCCTGACTACCATCGAGTTGGAGCATTTTTTCATATGCTAGGAGCCTGTAGCATCTCCTCTAGGAAGAGTGTACTCAAGTCCCAAAGCCCTCTTGGAGAGCGTGCTGGGCTCCAAGCTAGGCAGGCTTTCCTCGGTGAACCCATGGGTTTGCAGTCAAATCTAGAGGGCACAGGGAAGCCAAAGGGGGAATAAATTAGGAGGTCAGTGGTTAAAAGTGGAGAGAGACAGACAGAGGAGAGGACCCAGGATATATCACTTAAAATATGATATAATCCATAAAGGGAAAGAAGGCTTTAGATGCTCCCTTTTTGTGGTTCCCAGCATACCCCACGGGAGTAGTTCCTTCAAGGAGCCATGCTTCCTGGGAGTGAAGCTATTTTAGGATGGCAGTCTGTGTTGGGACATCTCAGGGGGGTTGGACTTATCATGAAGGGGATGGAGTTTGATCATCAGGGCCCCTCACTAGCCCAGGCCCCTTCCAGGGCCAGGAGAGCAGACTTAGCAGTGGGTTTGCATGGTCACAGGTGGTGGAGATCAAATGTTTGTGTCTCCCCAAAATTTATATGTAAAGCCCAAACCCCAAGGTGATGGTATTAGTCGATGAGGGCTTTGGAGGTGATTGGGTCATAAATGGGATGAGTGTCCTTATAAAAACAGGCTGGAGGAAGCCTCCACTATATGAAGTTAGGCCAGAAGATGGCCTCTGGAAGGTGGGTCTTCACCAGACACCGAATCTGCTGGCACCTTGATATTGGACTTCCTAGCCTCCAGAGCCATGAGAGATAAATGTGTGCTCTTTACAAGCCACCAGTTTATGGTGTTTGGTTATAGCAGCCCAAATGGACAAGACAATGTACTTCTGTAAAAATTGCAACTCGATACCTTAACTTCGATTGGATAAGAGTGCTGTCTCTCCACTCTAGCTTCCCTTCAGTGACACTAATCCATGTGTGGGGTGGCTATGGACATGTTCAGGAGCTGGTCAAGAGGACACGGAGATGGGGATCCTTTTAGCTTGTATTTAGCGAGATATACTGGGGTAGCTCGCAGTGTCCATGGATAGTAAGTTCCTGCTTGCTGCTCCAGTGTGTGGGCTTAGGAATATTGCCTCGGCCCCCTGGGTCAAGTCACTGCATTGAGACATAAAAGTGCAGGCAGACACTGCCTGGAGATAGGAATGTGTCCCATGGTACCTGGCCCCAGAACTGGGAGGAGAGAAGAGGCGAGATGAAACAGGATCGAAAGGTGGGGAGCCAGAAGCGAGGCTAGGGACAATCCTACATTCATCAGATGTGCACAGTTTTAAGCAGAAATTTCTGTTCACATTAATTCCTAGTCAAAATAGAAGCTCTTTCCTGTCAGAATATACTAAATAAAGCAGCATTTTATTGACAATATAATTATAAACCCACCATAATTTATATGAGAATCTCATGAAATATAATTTATCAGAAATACTGTAGTTGGAGAGTACAAACCTTCAGTAAGTACAGCTATCCCCTGAAGGTGCATGTTTTCTGCACCCCATGTTTTTATTATTTTGATCAACCGTAGTAGAGGAATTATCGTTCTATTCTATTTTATTCTAATTCTATAGAATTATTTTTCTATTCTTTCTATAGAAAAGATGACAATGCTATCATCATCAGAACAGGCAAAGAGTGCACAGTCAAAATTGCAGGCAAAAAGGTGCCCCAGGCAGTCACTTAATTAAAATATTATTATTTTTCTGGATGATGTGGTTTTTAAAGAATTTGTCAGCTTTTTAAAAATTTGTATTTTGGTCACAATTTCTTATTCTAAATAAGCATTGCTTTCATGCCTGAGTTGTGTCCATGCCTTTGCACACTCTTTCCCTTGATGAGGACTCCAAAATTGAATATACACTTTGAGGAGATTGGAGGGTTTGGGGTTGGCCTCAGTGACCTCTTTAGTCTAGACTGTAAGGTGGGTTCATGCTGTGTCTTGTTTAAACTCATATAACATCAGCACGCCTGCGGTGACCAGCGTAAAGGAGGCCCTCAGTGAAACTTTACTGCATGAGTGAACAACACTTCTAGCTCTAAGATTCTCCTGTAGGGTTCTTTTGGTATCTATGGAAGGTCAGATTACTGTTCAAAAGTGTTCACTCTCTTCCCCACCCACAGTGCCATAGGAGGAATATACTTCCCTATCGACTGCTACTGAACTTGGCGTGTGACGTACTTGGAGCTCACACAGTAGGAGGAATACACTTGGCATCTCTTGGCTTTGGATGCTAGAAAACATGATGCAGGCAGAGGCTAGCCATGACCTGCACGGTTAACCTTGCCCTCTTGTACTTCTGCTATCACCATGAGAAGCATACACCTTGGTTAATCTGCTGCCCCAAAGAGGATGAGATACACGTGGTGTGAACCTGACCCAATTTTGCAGCCATTTGTGCGTCCGGGTGAGCTGGACCCTGACTCCCAGAACATTTCCTGGTTTTTGTCTTCAGTCTAAAAGCTAGCCAGCAAACCATACCCTTGTCCGGGCAGAGACGTGGGCAGGGGTAAGATGAACTAGCCAAAGGGAGAGGCAGGAAAAACAGCCTTGCAATGCAACCATTTAGACAAAGTCAAATATAGATTTAACAACTAATTATAGGAGAAAGCTGCAAAGTGCGTTATAAAATCAAGTGTTTGCACAGAAACATTTTTGCTAGAAAGCAAAGTGGTAGCTCATTTGCATGTTTGGTATTGTTAGCATACAAAGGAGCTGAACTGCTAAAATTAAGATAGTGAGTTGTTTGAAAACCTCATTTTAAAATAGAATAAATCACACCACAGACAGATGTTTAAGAGTGTGCCTGATGTGGGGAGAGCTGGCCTCCAGTGTGAGGCTTGGTGGGAGCTGAGCCTTTACTCCAGAAAGGCCAACCAAGCTCCTCTCTGAACCTCAGGGATCGGGGGTGTGGGAAACTCGTTATCTGTGGCTCGCTGGGAAGGGGTCACAGTCGGGGATTCAGAGTCTGGGGCTGGGCTGAAAGAGTGGATGTCAACGCTGGCAGCCACCAGTGACCAGGCTATCTCTGTGCACCAGCTACGTGCCAAGCTCTCCGCATGCCACCCGATGAGGCAAGACAGGTCCTCTGGTGTGGAGTGTCAGCCTTACACAACCCTGCGAGGGAGTCCCGTCCTTACCTCTCCCTAGGCTCAGCTCTCACGGGCAGTATCAACTTTCACCCTCACCCAGCTTTGTGAGGTAAAGTGTAGTATCACCATCACCATCCCATTTCACAGATGGACATGTGGAGGATGGGAGAAGTTCCACAACATCCTCAAATCCCACAGGCAGTACGTGGGGTGGCTCTGGGTTAACCCAAGCCTACCTCCAGAGATTAATCATCAAACTTTTTGTCACCCACCCCTTGTGAAGAAAATATGTGAACATGCCCATCCATCGAGACCTATTTATTTATTTACAAATTACGTGCATGGATGACTGTATTATCTACTTTATATAAAGGCACAAAAACAGACATATGAAAACAATGAAATGAAATGAAAACACTGTTGTCTTCTTCACACACAAAAATGGATTTTCTTTATGTTTTTCGGGCTCTGAGTTTTTCCTACTTTGGAAATAAGTATTTAACTGCTATGCCTTTCATTCTGACCTGTTCTAGGCTAGGGAGGTGAATTAGTCCGGATTCTTCCAAGAAATACCATGTATGCCTTTCATTCTGACCTATTCTAGGCTAGGGAGGTGAATTAGTCCAGATTCTTCCAAGAAATACTATGTATATATATTTATATACACATACGGAATATATAAAAATATATACTTATGTATATAATGCATATTATATTATACATTATTATATTGTGTCATTATATAGAATATATTACTATAATATTATTATTATAATAACAGAGAGAGAGATTGATTTATGATAGGACTCATTGTGTGGAACTGACTCACACAATTATGGAGGCAGAGTGGTCTGACAATCTGCTCTCCACAAGCTGGAGATGCAGGAAAGATGGTGGTGTAATTCAGTCTGAGTCTGAGAGCCAGGGGAGCTGGTGGTGTAAATCCCAGGCCAATACCAAGTGAGCAAAGATCATGTCCCAGCTCAGCCAGGCAGGCAGGAAGGGAAGGAATCCTCTTTGTCAGTGTTTTGCTCTTTGCAGGCCCTGGACAGACTGGAGGAGGCCCACTCCCATGGGGAGGGTGGTCAGCTTCACTGAATCTACCCACCCAAATGCTAATTCCAGTAGGAAACACACTCAGAGACAAACCGAGAAACAGTGTTTAATCTGGGCACCCCATGGCCAGTCATTACAGGGGCCCAGGCACCTTGACCATTTCTGCTATTGCATATCACCACAAACTTAGTGGCTTAACATACATTTATTTTCTTAGAGTTCAGGAGGCCAGAAGTTTGCAATCAGTCTCACTGAGCTAAAGACAAGGTGATGACAGGGCCAGGTCCTTCTCAGGCTCTAGGGGAGAATCTGTTTCCTTGCCTTTTTCGGCTTCTAGTGGCTACCTAGATTCCCTGGCTTGTGGCTCCTTCCTTCACTTATAACATGCATCATTCTGCCCTGTGCTTCCATTGTCAAGCTGCCTTTTACCTTGACTCTGACCCCCTGCATTCCTCTGATGAGGACCCTTGTGATTATATTGAGTCCACCTGGATAATCCAGGGTCACCTCCCCCCCCTGCAACCCCTACCCCCACCACCTCAAGACTCTTAACTAAATCATATCTGCAAAGTCACTTCTGCCATGTAAGGAAGGTTCTGGGGATCAGCTGGAGATCTGTTTAGACCATTGTTTAGCCTTTCACAACGGCTCTCACAGTTCTTGCCCAATTGTGGCCACCCTCAGCCTCAGAGCTCCAGAGGACAGAGGTCACCACATAGGGTCACCAAACAATCTGGTTTTCCTGGGGCTTTCCTGGTGTTTGCACTGAAAATCCCACATCCCCCAAACCTTCTTAGTCCCAGACAAACCAGGGTGCTTTGCTCCTTTACAACGACAACAAGGTACACATAGCACAGTGCCTTATACAGTGCCTTACTTACAGCAGACACTGATGAGAATTTTTAAAAGAGTTTATTTATTTATTTATTTATTTATTTATTTATTTAAAAGAGAGAGAGAGAGAGCGCGCGCATGCAAGTGGGGAGAGGGGAAGAGAGGAAGGGAGAGGGACAAGCGGACTCTGCGCAGAGCACAGAGCCCGACACAGGGCTCCATCCCACGACCTGGAGATCATGACCTGAGTGGAAACCAAGAGTAGGACACTTAACTGACTGAGCCACCCAGGTGCCCCAACACTGATGAGTATTAAACTGACCCACCTTCTGGGGCTGAAATAAAACTCCCTCAAAGTCTCTCTAGACTTTTCGAATCCCTTCAACTCCTCTTTATGGCCTAGGTCATCCCCAGAATCCTGAATGTGTATCTGAGTCCCACTTCATTGCATACACTCTCTCTTCTTATGTACAGAGCACAACATATGTATAACTTGATTCACAAAAGTAAGCCCTGATGTTCCACTTAAAATATTAAACCCATGAACCCAGATGTTATACGTGTTCTATTCATATCCCATTTAGCTCATCCTACCTTGCCAGCACCTTGCCAGGCATCTATGTAAAACTGCAAAGCAATGAGGTGGTAAATGAAGATGGAGAAAAGAGCAGGGCATGAGGGTCTTAAATGGGGACAAATTATTGGTAGGGATAAATTCAAGGCCATTGGCTAAAACAGCACTTTCTAAATTTTAGTAACTTCCGTAGTTTTTGAAATATGTTGCCATATCTATTTATTACCTGTACTCATTCTTTTTTACTTAAATACATTTAAAAAGAAAAGTAAAGTAAAAAAAGAAAAGAAAAGGAAAAGTAAACGCTTATTAAACTCAAGCTTTTTTCCCAATACACATTATAATAAATATGGGATAACTGGAATGAAAATCCTAGTCCATATATGTATCAGTTACCTTTTGCTGTGTAACAAAATACCTCAGAACTTTGTGATTTAGAAGAACACTGAATATCTCACAATTTCTGTGTATCAGGAAATCAGGTGCAGCTTAGGTGGGTCCTTTGGCTTAAGATCTCCAAGGAGACTGCAATCAATGTATTGGTTGGGCTGCTGTGGTCTCAAGGCTGAACTGGGGAAGGATCCACTTCCAAGTTCACTCAGTGGTTGTTGGCAGGATTCAGGCCCTCAAAGGTGGTCAGACTGAGGATCTCAGTTCCTTGCTGACTGATGGCCAGAAGTTGCCCTCAGTTCCTTGCCACGTGGACCTCTCCATAGGGCAGCTCACACCTTGGTAGCTGGCTTCATTAAATTAAGCAAGCTATAAAACTGAGGGAATGCTAATAAGACAGACATCACAGCCTTTTGAAACCAACCACATCTTGAAAGTGCTATCTCATCACCTTAGAAGCAAGTCAGTAAGGCCAGGCCACACTCAAGGAGGAGGGGAGTATCCAAGGGTGTGAATACCAGGAGGTAGAAATCATTAGAGGACATCTTTGACATCTGCCTACCCCAATATGATATCTGAAATCAACTTTCTTACTCTTTGGGGTCTCTGGCCATCCCTCACATTCAGAATGCAGTGGATTTACTTTGGCACAGGTGGTAGTAGATGAGGGAACTGTGGGGGTGGAGAGGGTCCTTCAGGCACAGAGAGATCATGGTTAAGATGTGGCCACTGGGGGGCGCCTGGGTGGCTCAGTTGGTTAAGCGACTGCCTTCGGCTCAGGTCATGATCCTGGAGTCCCGGAATCGAGTCCCGCATCGGGCTCCCTGCTCGGCAGGGAGTCTGCTTCTCCCTCTCCCGCTCCCCCCTCTTGTGCTCTCTCTCTCTCTCAAATAAATAAATAAAATCTTTAAAAAAAAAAAAAGATGTGGCCACTGGGAAAGAGGGGGTGAGTAAGAGGCTGCACCTGGATTGGTTAACTGGAATGCAAGGACCACACTGCGGAAAGAGGAAGCTGGAGAGTTTTCTGAATGAGGAGGAAATTTGAGAACAATTTAGCCAGCCATATCTTCCCATTGTACATATCAGGCCCACCTCAGTGGGGAGTTAAATAATAGTTTCTTCACTTGCAGAGAAAATTATTTTAGATAGATTTTGACAGGTAGCATTTGATAGAGGTGGATCTGAGGTGAGTTCAGTTGATTTGGATGTAGATTTTCCAAATTGTTCTTTGCTGTTCTACATATGTTAAAAACTCCTCCAATTCCTTGAGAATTGAGAGATCTTATCCAATTTGGTGGAGCCAAGGTCAGCAAACTATAGGGGCCAAATTCAGTTGGTTGACAGTCTAAGAGCTAAGAACTTTTTTTTTTTTTTAACATTTCGAAATAGTTGCATTTTAAATGATTATATGAGTACCTACCTACTAGCCTTGATTTTGCCTCTTGACTGGCAAAGCCTAATACATGTATTATAGGGCCATTTAAGAAAGGTTTGCCAATCCCTACTCTAAAGTTCTCCAATGCCCTACACTTAGCCCCAAAAGGGGGATTCAAAGAGATGAATTATGTTGTTTCAGAAAGAAAGAGAGGGAGAAAAGTGGGGGAAGGAATGGAAAGAGGAAGGAATGGTTCCTACCACACACAGCACTCACAGTCCTTCCTGGTACCAGAGCCCACCTTCACCTGTGCTGACTTTATAAGTCCTTGAGAGGTGATGCTGGTGGAGGGAACACCATTTCCAGATCTTCCTGCCTTTCACTCTTCAAAATCTCTCTGATTAGAAAGAAATGGAAACATTCTCTAGATTTAAAAAAAAAAAAAAAAATTCTTTTAGGAATGAACCAAAAAAGAAAACAGAAATGTCACTGGCTTTAAAATGTGAACCCATTATCAGGAAACTATCGTGATAGTGATTTACAGGGGAAAGGAGAAGCTCTCAATAAAAACCCTCCATCCAAGAGACAGAGGGGAGAGGGATAGAAAAGAAATAGCTCTAAAAAGAAGAGGCAAGGCACCCAGAACTCAACAGAAGGAGACATAAGCAAGAAGAGTGTATGCATTTTTTTTTTTCCTCTCAAAGAAGACATAACTCACAGAAATCTTAGTGTCTTTTGAAAGATTTGAAGAGTTTCCCAAAAGCATTGCCTTTGGAGCAATCCTTTCAATGGCATGCCATTGAAATTAGAAGAGAACAAATTTGAAAACCCTAGAAACCCATGGCAAAATTATGAATCTGTGGCATGAAGGGAAGGGACTGAACCACAGGAGAGAGAACCTTTCCGTTTCATAACCTAATCACAGACATTCCCAGTCAAGAACAGAAAAGACTTGCCTGAAGAAATGTCTGATTTGAGCCTGAACTTTCTCAACCTCTGAGGCCAGCATTTCCAATTGGAGTCATACCATTTCCTTCTTCTGTCAAAGAACAGCTTGAAGATGCTTATTTTAAAAATATTACAATGCTCCTCGGAATTAGGTTGTAACAAATGAATGCATTAATGAGCATGGAGTGGCAGTTTCTTAAAAAGGTAAACTTATGCTTGTCAAAGATCCAGTCATTCTATCCCCAGGTATTTACCTGAGAAAAATGAAAGCATATGTCCTTACAAAGACTTGTCCACAAATGTTCATAGCAGCTTTATTTGTAAGAGCTGAAAGCTGGGGGTGCCTGGGTGGCTCAGTTGGTTAAGCGACTTGCCTTCCACTCAGGTCATGATCCCAGGGTCCTGGGATCGAGCCCCGCATCAGGCTCCCTGCTCTGCAGGGAGCCTGCTTCTCCCTCTCCCTCTGCCTGCCGCTCCACCTGCTTGTGCTTTCTCTCTCTGTCTCTCTCTCTGTGTCAAAAAAAATAAATAAAATCTTAAAAAAAAAAAAAAAAAGAGCTGAAAGCTGGAAGCACCCAATGTTCATCAATAGATGAATAGGTAAACAAATTGTGGTATATATACACAACTGAATATTCTTCGGTAATAGAAAGGAATAAACTATGGACACGAGCTATAGCACTTATGAATCTCATACTAATTATACTGAGTGAAAGAAATAAATCAGACTGAGAAGAATATATGCTGTATGGCTCCAGTCATATCAAACCATAGGAAATGCAAACTTGTCAATAGTAACAGAAATCATATTTTGTCTGGGGATGGGAGGTAAGAAGGGAGGGATTACAGAAAGACATGAGGAAATTTAGGGGGATGATAAATTTGCTCATTGATTGTGGGGATGCCTTTAGGAATGTGTACATACATCAAAATTTGTCAAATTGTACACTTTAGGTATATGCAGCTTATTGTATGTCAATTACACCCTAGTAAAACTGATTAAAAACATTACCTGTTAGAAAACTCAGTGTTGTTAAGATGTCAGTTCTCCCCAACTTGAGCTATAGATTCAACACAGTCCCAATCAAAATTTTAGCACACTATTGTGTGGATATAGACAAACTGATTCAAAACTTTATATGAAAAAGCAGAAGACTCAGAACAGCCAACACAATACTGCAAATGGAAAAGAAAGTTGGAGGACTGACACTACCCCACTTTCAGACTTATTATAAACCTACAGTAATCAAGACAACATGGTACTGGAAAAAGAATAGGCCCATAGATCAATGGAACAGTAGAGAGAGCCCAGAACTAGACCCACATAAATATAGCCAATGAATCTTTGATAAAAGAGCAAAGGCAATTTAATGGAGAAAAGATAGAGAATAGTCTTTTCGACAAATGGTACTTGGAGCCATTTTGACTTCCATATGCAAAAAAAATTTTTTTTTAATTTAAATACAGACTTTGTACCTTTCACAAAACTTAACTCAAAATGGAAAGCACAATCCCTAAAAGAAAAATTAAGTTGGTCTTTATTCAACTTTAAAAATATCTGCTCTGCAAAAGAATCTATTAAAGAAATGAAAAGACAAACCACACGGGCGCCTGGGTGGCTCAGTCAGTTAAGTGTCTGACTCTTGATTTTGGCTCAGGTCATGATCTCAGGGTCGTGAGATCAAGCCCCGCTTTCGGCTCCATGTTGAGTGTGGAGTCTGCTTGGGATTCTCTCTCTCCCTCTCCCTCTGCTCCTCACCCCCAGTAGTGCCCATGCACTCTCTCTCTCTCTTTCTCTCAAAAATAAAAAGAAAGAAAGATAAACCACAAATTGGGAGCAAATTTTTACAAAACACATATCTGATAAAGGATGGGTATCCAAAATACACATAGAACTTTTAAAACTCATCAATAAAAGAAATAAACAGCCCATTTAAAAATGGGCAAAAGATCTGAACAGACACTTCACCAAAGAAGATGTATAGATGGCAAATATGCATATGAGAAGATGCTTAAGATCAGTTATCATTAAGGAACTGCAAATGAAAACAATGAGATATCCCAATACATCTATTAGGATGGTTAAAATCCAAAACACTAAAAACACCAAATGCTGGCAAGGATGTGGAGCAACAGGAACTCTCATTTGTTGCTGGTGGGAATGCAAAATGGTACAGCTATTTTTGAAAACGGTTTGACAGTTTCTTACAAAGCTAAGCATAGTCTTCCATATAATCTAATAATTATACTCCTAGGTATTTATTCAATTGAACTGAAAACTTATGTCCACAAAAACATATGCACATGAATATTTGTAACAGCTTTATTTTGGTTATTCAGCAGAAAATGCAAAAAACCAAGATGTCCTTCCACAGGTGAATTAATAAATTGTGGTTCATCCATACAATAAAATATTATTTGGTGATAAAAATAAATGAGCTATCAAGCAACATAAAGCCACGAAGGAAATTTAAATGCATACTGCTTAGTGAAAGTAGCTACTCTGAAAAGGCTGCATACTGTAGGATTCCAAGCATACAATATTCTGGAAAAGGTAAAACTACAGAGACAGTAAAACAGTCAATGATTGCAGGAGTTTGGTTAAGGAGGAGAGAAAAATGGATAGACAACGCACAGGAGATTTTTAGGATGGTGAAAATATTCTGTAGGATACTGTGATAGTGGATACATGATATTATGCATGTATCAAAACCCACGGAACTTTATAGCACAAAAAATCAACCATAATGTATACAAATTTCAAACAAACAAGCAGCCATACTTAGGAGAACAGAGGATCCCGGGGTCACAAATGTAGGAAACACCACCACTGAAGGGAATGGGGGAAAAGTAAGGAATTTTGGAAATAGAGATTGTAAGACTAGGAGCAAAAGGAACTTCACATAAGCCCTGCATTTCATTGATAAAGTTGTTTTCCACGGGGGTACAGGTTAATAATTCTAATAATGCTATACATGTATATTGGGATTGAACAATTAAACGGATGGTGGATTGTGAGAGTCAGGTTTCTCAATGTTACAGTAAGGGGAGGAGACTAGAATGGCACATGGCGTAATGGATCAGAGTTGAAGATATCAGTAAAAATTCATTTTAACTTAAGATAGATATGGTTATATACAGAAATATTTATAGATCTGTGTATATACCTGGATTACTAAATACACATATATTTCTTTGCTCTGACAGCTCAGAGGGTTTAGACACAATGACACCCCAGTAGCTCCAAACACATCTAGTGCCCAGATCTTGATCTCTAATACCATCCCTCAATAAAAGTAACCAGGGCTTCTTAAAGCCATGGCTTATTCTAGGGAGGAGAGAGAAGTAAGATGAGCCTGGACCATCTTGTAGGGACAGAAAGTAAGGAAGTGCTAAAAAACAAAGAAATAGTAATAAAAAATCCCCTAGCACTTGATGGGCATATGTCAAAGGGGCATAGGAGCCGACTGAGAGTGCCCAATGGTCAAAGCTGAAACAATGTGAGAAAGAAAAAAAAAAAGTCATTGTATTGGATTATAATCCAGGGCATAAAATAAAGATCTATGAGTGCATACTGATATAAATAAATAATTGAATAAATTAATAAATGGAGGAGAAGAGCCAAATCTCCCATGCATAAGAATTCCAAAAAAATTTTGTCCTCAAGGAGGTGAGCATAAATTACCACTCCTTAGGGAGGCTACACATAGTGACTTCCTTCCAAAGAGGACAGTAGGTGGGTGGGGGGAAGGAATAATTTTATAATGGGGAAAACTGACAAACACGGCCTGGGCCAGGTGATCAAGGTCAATATCAATAGCAGTAAGTCGTGTTGATAGTATGTAGCCTTGATATGATGTGATTAAAATGGCACTTTACCTCTGTGATCTTCTTCCTCAAAAGCCTTCACCATAATCCAATTATGAGAAAAACACCAGACAAACTCCAAAAGAGGGACATCCTATAATATATCTGACCGGTAGTCCTCAAAACTGTCAAGGTCAAGAGAAACAAGGGAAGTCTGAAAAACTGTCACAGCCAAGAGGAGTCTAAGGAGACCTGAGAACTAAATTTAGCATGGTATCTTGGATGGGATTCCGAAACAGAAAAAGAAGAGCAGGTAAAAAGGAAAAAAAAAAAAAAATCTAAGGAAATCTGAATCAACAGTGGACTTTGGTTAATAATACTGTATCGACTTTGGTTCATTAACTGTAACAAATGCACCACACCAACGTAAGATGTTAACAGGAAAATGGAGAGTGTGTTGGGGGGCAGGGAAGTCATATGAGAATGCCCTACACTATCTGCTCAATTTTTCTGTAAGTCTAAAACTATTCTAAAAAAATAGTCCATTGATTAAAAAAACAGAGTTCTGTGACTTGTGAGATGCAGGAGATGGTCTGGCCCCCACATGTCTAGACTCTAAGACCAGGGTCCTTCTATTCTGTAGCTAACTGTTGCCTTGCCTTTTGAGATTAGTGACTCACAGGAACTTTCAGTCCAGGCCAGTGCTATTTGCGAAGAGCTGGAAACCCCATCTTTTAAGTCACCCTGATGCTCTTCTTGTAAATTGGGACTTTTTGAATGTCCTGCCTGTGTCTCTGAATGGTTAACACTGCTCATGTGTGGAAGGGGGAGGGGAGAGAGATGGGCTTACCCCCTACCGAGTTTATGGACGTTCAGGAACATCTACATATACAACTTAAGCCTCATGTTTATGTCTGGGAATATATTACATGCCATCTGCCTAACCATTTGCCATGTTATAAATTAAGGTGACATCAACAATGCTACATCGCCAAGGAGCACTCTGCTGTCTTCCAGTTTGATATTTAATGGGTTTTGTTACCAAACTCTTCTTACAAACATGAAAAGAACAGTTGCAAGCCTTCTGGAGGAGCAGATGGGCTCGGAGGCTTCCCAATACAGGCTCTCGGGGAGAGTTACGGGGTTTACATTTTCTTTGCTGTAGAGTGGACAGGGGGGTGGTTGCTATTGGGGAGGGCAAACCTTCACCCTGTCACTGCCTTGCTTCGTGAACTTGTGCAGTGTTGTATCACGTCTTGGAATCTCAGTTCCCCCACCTGTAAAATGGGGGCAAAAGTAGCCCCGAGCTCATAGAATTGCTACAGGATTTCAAGGAGAAAAGTCAGCCTTTCTCTAACTGTCTTTGACTCACGGTGAGAAGTAGAGTGCACATTGCGACCGAACGTGCATGTGTATGCCCACACACCTGCGTGCGTACACACACGTGCTCACACATAACTGACATAGCCGAGGCCAAGTCTCCCCTAAATAGAACAAATCCATACACGCTGATATTTTCCACTCTCAGTCAATTCCAATCTGTTTGGTCCTCTTCCGTTCCACAGGCACCCAGTGAGTTCACTTGAGCCCCACTAAGGCTTACAGCCTGCAGATTAGAAAACATTAAGGTAGTGTATTTAAATACATAAAAAAGGGCAATGACAGTTACGCAATCAACGTCAGCAGCTAATACTGCTATTAACGGCGTTTTTATGAACTGGGGCAAGGCTGTGTGGAAAAGGAGGAATGTAAACGGTGTCAGCGTGTTCGCAGGGACCCAGTCAGTGGGCTGCTTCTTTCCCAGCCCCAGTGAAGCATCTATTAACAAAAGCAGCAGCATTTCAGGAATTCAAATGTCCACTTCAGTGTCCTTACCGAAGTCCAAGGGCTGACTCAGGGAGGAGCCTCTCTCCGCCCTCAGTTCCTTCCTGCCTCCCGGAAGGTCAGCTTCTCTTTCTCCCTCACTTCTGCTCTTCCTGAGTCCCCAGCACGGCTGAGCCCCGGGTGCCCACAGCAGTGACCTGCTCATTAATGAGCCCCGTATTGGCTTCCTTCCCTTCCTGTGTCACTCCCTTCCTCCTCTGCCAGCGCTGGCTGGGATCATCTCCAAAACCAAGTGCTTGCACTCACATTCAAGTCCCAGGGGTTGCTTCTGGGAGAACCCGACCCAAGACGGTCCCCTGTGGGCCAAGTACGTTTTCAGTCCCTGCCAAGCGGGCCTCACAGCCGTTATCGGGGTATCAAGACCTATCGAGTAATTGGAGCCAGTGCCACTCATGCTGGCTCCATGTACCTACTGGGAACAGGTAAAGATGCTCCACCAATCCTCACCTGCACGGGGGCCAACCTTGAGGACCTGGCCGCTTTGCCCCTTTGTCACTTTCTCTTTCTGCGGATGAAGCCCCCATCCCGCACAGGTGTGGGTGGCTAAAGGCTTCTTCAAAGAATGCATTGACGTCTATGTGCCCATCTTTTTTGTTGGCTTTCCAACTAAAGAAAACAAAGTGCCCTGATCTCAGGCATGGAATACATTTACTTGCCTATCTTTCTTAAAACATATCTAATATCCTCCAGGTCTGTAAGGGCCACCCCCTGCAGCAGTCACTGGCGTACCCACCAACCTGCATTTGCTTCAGACAGAACATATCTTTTATTGGGCTTGTGTCTGTGATAATGATACAGGTGGATTTTATCATCCCTTTCACCCTACTGGTAATGAACAAATTCACTGCATATTACGGTGGACTTGATCTCTGGCAAAACACTACTGGAACAAACAATTTGATTTGTCAACACCTTTACAAGGGCTCCTCAATCAATGTCACAAATCCAAATTTAAACAGCAAAGTACATTTGACTGCAGGACCCTGGACTGATTAGAGCTCCGAGTTCAGAGAATTGCTCCAGACAGGGCAGCAATCAGATTATTAACTCCATTTGAAAATACTCTCTGCTGCCTGGGATTAGTATGCATATTTTGATATAGATCGATAAGCAATCTCCTTTCTATAAGAAATGCCTGCAACATTCATTTGGCTGATCAAAGGTAGATATCAGCTGGCTGTGACAGCTAGCTATTGTTTCCCCACTTTCTTTACAGAAGAACCTCTATTAAAAAAAAAAATTCTCTGGCTCTTGTTCAGCTAATAGTGGAAGCCAACAGAGAGCCACAAAATTCCATCTCCTTCTCAACACTGAAAGACAATTAGTGCAGAAGGGACTTGAGGGTTTGTTTTGTTTTGTTTTGTTTTGAGCTAACTTAACCCATTTCCACTGTGTTCACTGACAAGAAATGGCAAGCTTCTTCTCTTTCCTTTCCCTAGTCCCTTCCACTCCAGCTGATCTGCTGCTGGAGTGGTGGTCCCAGTCTGGGGAAGGTGGAGGGATGGCACCCATTTTCTGCCACCTGGTTGCTTCCTTGCTGAGATCAAAGCTCACATGTGAAGCCCCTGATACTGTTTTAAACTGGTTTATGCAGGTTTGGATTCTGGGTGGGGAGGGGGATTGATGTATTGCTTTGAAGCGTGTTATTCAATCCCTTCATCCTGTCTCTCTTCCTGATTCTGTTACATCATTTTTTGTTGAAAATAATTTCTGTTCTTTTTTAAAAATATTTTATTTATTTACTTGAGAGAGAGAGAGAGAGCACAAGCAGGGGGAGTGGCAGAGGGAGAGAAGCAGGCTCCCTGTGGAGCAGGGAGCCTCACGTGGGGCTCGATCCCAGGACCCTGAGATCATGACCTGAACTGAAGGCAGACACTTAACAAACTGAGCCACACAGGCGCCCCGAAAATAATTTCTTATTCATGTTCTCTATTTTGTGCATCTCCAAATCTTTTTCCCTCCCCAACTCTTCCTTATCAACCAACTCAGTCATAAAAACCTAACTTAAAAACCAACCGATTGTTTTCTTCTGCCCAATGATCCCAACGCACAGAATCAAAGTACGTTCTCTTTCCAGATAGATTTCTTTTTTTTTTTTAAATTTTATTTATTCATTTGAGAGAGAATGAGATAGAGAGAGAGCATGAGAAGGGGGAGGGTCAGAGGGAGAAGCAGACTCCCCACCAAGCAGGGAGCCCGATGCAGGACTGGATCCAGGGACTCCAGGATCATGACCTGAGCCGAAGGCAGTCGCTTAACCAACTGAGCCACCCAGGCACCCCTCCAGATAGATTTCTAAGTGACCAATGCAAGCTATAGAACAGTTTATATGGCATAATTCAGCTTTTTTAAAAAAATAAAAATATGCCTGCATTTCTTTGTGTCTATATATTCACCCTATACGTAAATATCCACTGCATAATGTATATATGCACACACAGACACACACAGACACCCACAGACAGACATGACCACACCTGTAGTCACTGGTCATAGAAGGCCAGATTCATGGGAAACATTTTTTTAAGTTTTTATTTAAACTCCAGTTAGTTAACACACAGTGTAATATTAATTTCAGGTGTACAATATAGTGATTCAGCACTTACACATGACGCCCAGTGCTCATCACAATAAGCGCCCTCCTTTACTCTGCTTATCTGTGTTCTACTTGCACTTTGAAAATCTTCGTATCATGTTTCAGTTCAGGAAAACAGTTACTTGAGAAATGACCATCAGAGATGTCTCCCACACATTCTCCCCGTGTGTAAGTTCTGATTTGTTCTTAGACTTCCTGCCATGAGATGTCACCATGTTGGCCTTATAAGCCAAGATGGCACATTTTGATGGCTGGGTCTGGGTGAGCACATCACCAGGCTTGTGTCAACAATATGGCACGGCTCTGTGCACACTAGGTGGTTGGTGATGTACTCCCAAGGATTATTTGATTGTTTTAAAACCTCAGTAATCTGAATGGATTGTGGGGGAGTACAACCTCAATGAGTGAAACCCTGCGTTTTAGTTGGCTGAAATAAATGCCTTTGGAATACAGTCATAAGGTATGCTGAAAACCACACAAATGGAGAATTTTCAGGTAATTGCTGTTGAACACTGTTATAAAAAGGTATAAATATGCAATAACTATAATTTTATAATACTTCAAGTTTTTGAAGTGGTTGAAACAGTATTTCCTTCAACTGCTTAATTTTTTTTATCTGTGTGGAAAAAGGGTTCGCTCGCTAGGCCTAACTCGTGTCCCAGTAACTCAAAATGCTCTGTTAAGTGGGATTCGGGGACATCCTTTGGGTTCCTTATCATAAATATCACTTAAAGGCTTCCACATGAGCTCGCTGAATCTGCACAGCAACATGGTGGGCTTTGTGTGTTTATTCCCATTGTCCAAATAAGGAAACAGCTTCAAGTGGAATTAATTGCCTGGGAATTTCCATTCAGATCCAACTGTAAAGCCGGGAAGAAGACAGACTTCTCCTTCAACAGCATCAAGAACCACCTCACAGCTGACTTTCAAAGTCCAGAACTGGGTTGTGAAGGTGGGTTTTGTGGAAATAATCTCTTTCTCAGGAAAACTGTGGAATTGATTCTAATGATTGACATGGATGGGGTCTTGCTCATGGGTCTCAAATTCTAACATAAAGGATCTGAAGAACTTCACCATTACTGGTAGACCCTAATTATGTTGGTCTAGAAAATCTAGCTCCAACAGATAATTAGATTTGACAGAAACGTATGTAAACATGACTTTCACTTGAGGCATGCTTCCATTTCTTTCGGATTAAACATGAATTGTGGCTGAACCTTTTACTATCCAGGTAAGCTTGGTGAAATTTCTTACCCTTTCTTGGCTTTCTCTGTCAGAGAGGATGACAATAAGTGTTTACCTTCTGGGGGGGCTATGAGGTATAAATGAAATGACACCCGGAAAATACTTAGCATAGCACTGGGATATAGAAGGTGCTCAATAAATATTAGATATTCCTAGTAACAATGACAATAAATTTCCTCAAGCCTTGGTTTCGTTATCTATCCGGACAATCAGGAGCTGGAAAATAAGTGAATTTCTTTCTTTTTTAAAATAGATTCTTCTAGGGACGCCTGGGTGGCTCAGTCGTTAAGCGTCTGCCTTCGGCTCAGGTCATGATCCCAGGGTCCTGGGATCGAGTCCCACATCAGGCTCCTTGCTCAGTGAGGAGCCTGCTTCTCCCTCTCCCTCTGCTGCTCCCCCTGCTTGTGCTCTCTCTCTCTCTGACAAATAAATAAAAATCTTTAAAAAAAATAGATTCTTCTATTATAACATTTCTGATCTACAAGGCCTTTAGATCGTCCCTCCTTTGCTGTGAAGACTCAAATCTTACCTGCAGAAACTGCAAATGACTGTATTGTTTCCAGTGTTCTTAAATTTTCCAAGTGATTTCATATACTTTAGCTCTCCTAAAACATCGTGAAATGAGGTAAACACAGAATTATTTAAGAAATATTTATTAAGCATCTACTGTGTGCCAGGTGTTGTGTTAAGTGCCAGCAAGCAAAAACACTGGTGTGCTCATCCTCTGCCACCTCAGAGTCTCATGCAAAATTCTTAGCCTTATTTGAAATAAACATATGTGGAAGTGAAGTCACTTGCGTGGTGAGCATCAGAAGCTGGGGCTTCTACACCTTCGTTTTGCTCCATGAAGAACATGGGCTGGTGACCTGCAAGCCACAAAGGTCTTGGGAAGGGAGGGAAGGAAGGAAGGAAGAAGGGAGAGAGGGAAGAAGGACACATTTACCCATGATTAGGTGACCCTGGTTAACTATAACATCAAGCTGGAGTTCTAGCTAGAATAATACATGGGAAAACAATTTAATTATCATCGAATAAACACAATTGGATAGGCAGAAAGGATCTGTCCCAGTGGTCTGTCCATGGAGAGAAAACCAAGGAGGAAACTACTAGCTTGACCTTAGTCACCCAGAACCTTGATGTGCAGAATCCAGGCTTGTTTTCACTGTGCTCCTCCCTCCAGGGTCTTTGGGGTTGGAAATCCAGAATTCCATGTGGCCTAAATTTGTTCCTGGAACCATCAGATCTAGTTGCCTCATGGGCCATGGATTTACAAAGGAGGGGATTTTTCAGAAGACCTTGCTACACCAAAAACCTAACTGAAGTAGGAACTCAGCTCTAAGCAGCAGTCATTAATGTTCCCCGGACTTCCATGATGCCAATTTACATGTCATTTGCTGGCTAAGAGGCAAATCCTCATGGTGCTGTCATCAGGGAAGATGGGGCAAATCTCCTTTGCCATGTTAATTAAGTTTTGCCTTCTTGGTGTAGTGTGGTGACTGCCCGCCTTGGGCATCTTCTTAAGTACGTCCTGCAACAATCTGTTATATATAATGATGCGGCAAATGTTCTTCTTTTTCCCTGACTCAGGAAGAAAAATGGTTTTCATTTCTAGTCCAATAATCTAGGACTTCTGTGGCAAGAAAAGTGAATCAAACTTTTTGTTCCACCTGGTCAAGCCCAACAGGATATTAGGATGACATTACTAAGCAGCCAGGCCTGTGTCCTATATCAAATCACTGCTTTTTCCTTGCTGAGAATGATGTTGTTGACAAGGATTCAGACGATTGAAGACAACACTTGATGAAAAATCTAGTTTTTCTCCTTGGCTTGCCACAGATAAATCAAATGCAAAGTTGGTGAGATGCACAGTGGGTGTCCCTTTGTGAGGACAGTTTCTCCTTCTGAAGTGAAAGATTAAGTGCAAGAGGCAATCCAGATTATTGGATGGCTGCAAGAATCAATGAATGAAAAATATTCTTCCCCATTGAATAGGGTAATTTATTCTCATTGATAGCACAAGAGGTCAGAGGATGGTTCTTGTTTCATTAGCTCTCTCCCTGGGAGACAGTTCTGACTGGGGCCACTGGAGAGAGCGTCTACACAGAGATGGTCAACATTACTTCCCTGTAGTGCCACTGAAAGTAAAACCTGAAGAAAGACCGTAAGTAGCTATCTGTGTCCTACTATGCGGATGATTTCCTTATTGTGTAAGGACAAATGCCATCTTCATGCTGCCTGGTTTGATTTGGAAAATTATAGTGGTTTTTAAGTCTGCCCTATAAAGGTCATTTAGCAGGGTCCGATCAACCTGCCCTCCAAATATATTTTGGGGGGCATTTTCTATGTCTCTACATTTAAAAACACAATGTATGTTAATACATACTATAATATAGTATGTAATATAATGTTAATACATACATAATAGGTATTCAATAAACAACAGCTGTATTTATTGCTAATAAACACATTGTAGCATATGTTATTAATCATAATTTAATTTTTTCTTAAATCTCATAATCGAGTATGAGAAGCAGAAAAACTATACATATAATTTAACATACTGTGATACAAGCAAGGATGAATGCATAAACAAAGTGTTACAGTCATGCAGAGAAGAAAGGAACTTCCTTGCGGTAGGTGAGGAAGGCCTCATAAAGGAGGTAATGGTTGAGCAGTTTTGAAAGATGAACAGAAGTTAGCCAGGTAAGTGAGGATGGGTACACAGGGAAGGGCATTTCATGCCAAGGGAACATCATGTGGGAAGACATAAAGGCACAAACATTCAGAGTCTGTGTGCCAATCTGTGAGAAGTCACTTTGGGGAGAACATGGTTTATCTTGGCAAATGTTCCATATGCATTAGAAAACAATGTGAATTCTGCTCTTATTGGGTAGAATTTTCTATAAATGTCAGTTAGATCAAGCTGGTTGATAGTACTGATAAAGTCTTTTATATCCTTACTGATTTTCTGTTATACCCATTATTAAGAAGGCTTATTATTATAAATCTCCAAATGTTATTGTGGATTTCTCTATTTTTTAATGCAGTTTTGTCAGTTTTTGTTTCATTTATTTTGAAGCTCTACTACTAAGTGTATAAAATCTTTGGGTTGTTCAATCCTTTTGATGAAATTACTCCTTTATTGTTACAAAATTATCTTCTTTGTGTTTGGTAATATTCTTTGCTCTGAAATATACTTTGTCTCGTATTAATATAACCACTCTAATTTTCTTCTGATCAGTGTTAGCATGACATATTTTTTCCATCCTTTTGCTTTTAATCTATTTATACCTTTATATTTAAGGTGCATTTATTGTAGACAGCATACAGTTGGGTTCTTGCTTATTTATCCAACCTGACATTCTCTGCCTTTCAATTGAGATATTTAGATGACTTATATTTAATATGATTATTGACATGGTTAGATATAATTATACAATCTTGCCATTCGCTTCCTATTTGGTCCATTTATTCATTGTTCCTCTTTTCTTCTTCTTCTTCTTTTTTTTAAAGATTTTATTTATTTATTTGAGAGAGAGAGAATGAGACAGAGCGAGTACATGAGAGGGGGGAGGGTCAGAGGGAGAAGCAGACTCCCTGACGAGCAGGGAGACCGATGCGGGACTCGATCCAGGGACTCCAGGATCATGACCTGAGCCGAAGGCAGTCGCTTAACCAACTGAGCCACCCAGGCGCCCTCTTTTCTTCTTTTTTGAGTACTTCTGGGTTGAGTACTTTTTGTCCCCCCCCTTGTTTTTTAACCTCCTTTGTTGTTTTATTAGCTACAACTGTTTGTAGTTATAACTATTTCAGCGGTTGCTTTAGAATTCATGATACACATTTTTAACATATCATTATATCTCTCAAATAATATTATACCAACTCATATAGCATAAAGGAAACTTTGAATGATACATTTTAATTTCTCCTTTCTCAGTTATTGTTCTGTTGCTGCCATACATTTTATATGCTATAAATCTTACACCACATTGTTATTAGTTTTCACTTAGAGATTTAGTTATATTTTAACAACATATAAATAAAATTTATAAAATAAGTAAAATAAAGTTTTACTTATCTCTACATATAGTTGCCATTTGGAACTCTTCATTCTTTTGTGTAGATCCGTATTTCCACTTGGCATCATCTTTCTACCTGAAGGACCTTCTTTACCACTTCTTATAGTGTGAATCTCCTCTTGTGTATGTCCAAAAAATTTTTTTATTTCACTTTTGAAGTTAAACCTTATATTCTAGAATGGCTTCAGATATGCAGAAAAATTATGATGATAGGTGGGTAGAGAGAGAAAGGTGGGGATGGGGAAACGAGCACTTAGAAAATGACATTTGAGTTGTACTAGCAATAGTGCAGAAAACACATTTCAGAGCAAGTGCGTGAGGATGACAGTGGGGATGGGGGAAAGCGTAAGTCATAGGAACTGGTGAGTTGGTGGCCAAATGGTTGTGGTGATGTTGCGTTGATCATTCTGCGTCCCATCAAAAAAACAAAAACAAAACCAAAAAAACAGAATCACTCTAGACTTTTAAGCTGCAAGGGATTTAATTCAAGGTATTGGTGACAACATTTTTTGGCAGAGCTACAATAACAAAATGGGAAATGGCTGTTACACAGAGACCCATAACCTGGTACCAATTCTCAGATGGAGCCCATGATCCAAAATGTATTGCTCTTGTTACTGGAAGCGTAAGCTCATGGTGCTAACCAGTGACCTATGCAGTTGACATCAACACTAGTGGAGCCAAGATGCTGCTGGAAATGCAGATGATGATGGAGTACAAGTGTCACCTCTACTACCGTTTGCAGTGGTGTCATCAGAAGTAGACAAGCTTCTAGCTACTCTCTGCCTTCTAACTTGTCAAGAATATAACCTCCTGGCAAAACCTATCTGGAACCCAGTTGGCAAAGGAGTCTGGACCACAGAGTTTGCAGGCTTTCTGCCCCCAAAGGGCCAGAGAAAAGAGAAGGAGTGCAGGCTGAGAGCCTGCAACACATATTTGGCACAGAGAGTAAGAGGGGGAACGGTCAGGGTGAAACCCATAGCTTCTGATTGTGCTGGAGAAGGGTATACCAGCAGGCTTTCCCAATAGTCTGTCAAGTATATCACAGCTTCCTGTTCTATAGGAAGGCCTGAATCATCCCTTGGCTCAAAGAGATACAACTTGGTGTCTGGCTTTGAGAAATGTACAATTGCAGATGGGTCAGGTGGCCATGATTCGCTTTCCTGTTGTAACAGTTGCCATGATTGTGGTTGAGTAATTAATTGGGTGAGATTATAAGCTCCATGAGGGTAGAATGTGTTTGCTGTGGAATCCCGTATATCCTTTGCATCTTGAATGGAATCTAACACATGGTAAGTACTCAAGAATTTGTTGAATAAACGTGCGTGTTGCACGAATCTTTTTAGGGAGAGTGGAGAAATTCACAAAACAAGTAAAATGCACCGTAACAATTGATATGGAAGAAATTGCAAAATTGTTGAGTGGTCAGGCGGATGGAGATGTGGGAATGCAGTAAGTGAGGCGAAATCGGTGAAGCCTTGTGAAGAGCATGTCTGTCAGTTTGGAGCTGGCCTGGAGGAGGAGGAAGAGGCAGGACTCCTGTAGGGGAGAGACCGTGTGACTAGGGCACCAGGCCTCTCCACGTGCCAGGTGGTCTGTATCTTTGTCCCTGCCACCTGAAGGAGGGTGAGTCCCTGACTTCTGTGGGGAAATACAAAGACTTCTTCTATGATGAGAGAGCAGAGCTCTGGGGTGGACAGCCAGCTTTAGCCATGGAGCCGATTATGGATATATAAGAATAAGGATCATTTAAAAACTGATCATAAATGTTTATTTTTAAAGCATTAAAATGCAAAAGCTCCATGCTTAACTGGAGGAAAAAATGGTTAATTAAAAGCAGAACCTTTCTAAAGGGCAATCGGACCTAGGATCCACATAAAAACCCCCACACTAGGCACGGGAGACACCAGCAACCCAAAGGCCAACAATAAATGCACCCCGTAAAACCAGAAATAAAATGAGCTCTGTCTGAGGCATGAGGCAAGGGGAGGGCCAGCCCCCGAAGCTGTATAATTGTCCAGCCCTCACCTCATTGAGGCCAATTACCTTGGGAGGGATTAGAAACTGACCTGGAGGTGACCACTGTGCATTAAAGTGAAAATCCAAAGTGGAAAGGGCTTGACGAGGGCTGGAGGTGTGATGAGACCGGGGGGCAGAGGCATTAAGGGGTATTCTAACTCTTGCTGCCCTCACCTTCCCAGGAAAAGCATGCTGGCTTTTCTGATTCACTGGGTGATGAGGCCAGCAATCCCCAACGCCACTGGCAGAACTGCTTGGCCACAGTCAGAAGCTGGACTTAAGGAAAAGGTCAGGCAGCCCTCGGAGCCCTGGAGCTTGGCAGCACAGAGAAGGCTGCACTGTGAGGTGGGGTACAGGGGTATGAGTCCAAACCCTCACTACCTAGTGTGTGGCTCCCCAAACAGCTGCTTCAACATCACCTGGGAATGGCTTGGAAGCATTCGGGCCTCTCCTCAGAACTGCTGAAGCAGAATCTGCGTTTGGACAAGATCCGGGGGTGAACCCACGCTGACCTTACTTTCAGAATCTGTGAAATGGAGACACTTGCCCCAGGCTGCCCAGCTCTGCAGAGGGAATGTTGAGGAAGGAAAATGAGATGCATTGATCAGAAAGTGCCTTCAAAAGGTAGATGTGTCTGACAGATGTTAGATAAAAAGACAGAGATGTTCCTACTGCATGGATCACAGTGTTGTTCCAAAAGGAGACCCAGGAGAGCCTCCCCACCTTCCAGAAAGCAAACAGCCCAGGCCGATGTATGTATGTGGAGTGATAGGCCGGGTGGAGCTGATGGGTGTGGCACTGAGTCAGACTTCTCCAGGAAGTCTACTGGCTGGTTGGCAGTCTAGCAAATTCCATCTCTTTTGTGTCCTAGATTCCTCCTCTGCAAAACTGGGATGTTAGAGAATATTACAGAGTTCAGACAAAGTGTTGAGAACAGTCCTGAGTCCAGACCAAGTACTCTGTAAACAGATAACCACTATTATCATCTTATGTAGTGTCCTGGAGACTCGGAGAGATAATGCACCTAAGGGAACAACAGTGTTAGTTTAGCTCGCTGAGTTGTGACAGTAAAGAAGACAGGGACCTGAACTTTTGGGTCTGAGGGGGGGTGAGGATTTAACAGCTGTCTGTAGAGTTATTGTTGTTGCTACTGGTATTATTGTCATTAACTGCAGACCATGTCCACAGTCCCTGGCATTCCAGTCTTCCTTGAGTGTGCGCAATCCCCAATGGAAGCTCCACAGATGAAATTCTCAGCTAAGTCACTTTATAAAAGCAAATCCCACCTCATAAACACACACACACACACACACACCACCTTCAGCTCCCAAATGACCTTTATGGAAAGGAATGGGATGACAAGGTAGAGGGTCTGTCTGCACAGCCAAGGAAAGCCAACTGATCAGATCAGAACAACACACTACCCAAGTCATGTCTATATGATCATCATCCAGTGTTCCTCTCCACTCCATAAGCGCTGGTGGAGCATCTGTTTCCTTCCATTGCTATTGTCCCCAGCATCTAGCACAGTGCTTGATATACAACAGGTTCTTAATAAATATTGGTTGAATAAACACCGGGCACACTCTCAAACGACCCCTGATTATCACCCAGCAGGCTAGAGAATCTTGACACTGCACGGGAAAGCACAAGGGTGAAGAGGTACCCAGCAGACTGTCGCATGTCCCTGTCCCCCAATGGTCACTTTGAGCAGACACCTGCTGATTTGTCCCATTGTTCACATCTACAGGATGACGATGATGATGATAATAATAATAATGATAACAACTATTCTTGACTGAGTACAAAGTGCCGTGCTATAGAATAAGACATACTTTGTCTCATTTAAACGTCACACCAACCACATACCTTATCTCCATTTTACAGGTAAGGGAGCCGGGCTTCTGAGGGCTGAATAATTAGAGGTGAGGGAGTTGGTCAGTGGCAGAGCTGCTCTTCCAGCCCAGGTCCACCTGATTCTCGGCTTGTTTTCTCTCCATTGCATGAGACCATCTGGTTAAAGGGGCTAACACTGTCCTTGGTTTTTCAATAGACCTCCACCAAGCCTCCATTAAACACAGGCCAGGAAAACGTACAACAGCACATTGCTCTTGGAAGATTTTCTTTTCAGGGGGCGGCCTCTCTCAGACTCTTTGTCCTGACTGGATATAATTGACAGGGCACTGGGGAGCAACCCACCCAACCACCATCCACCTGGCTATCTCTTCATTACATAAACGTGCTGACGGTTCCTAAGTGATTGGTAGTGCGTGCGTGCGTGCATGCATGTGTGGAGAATGGGCTGTAGATTAGGGCAGGGCATCAAGAAAGGCACTAGAGACACAAGATGGTTCCTACATCCAAGGACTCTGCAGTCTGTGGGAGAAAGAGATAAACATAATTGTGATAATACTGCACAGAGTACGATAAAGGCTAAACAAGCTCTTCCCAGGGGAAGGGAATTTGAATCAAGTCTGTCAAGGCTAGAAGGGGAATTTCTGAAAGAGGAGCTGGCATTGGAATTGGACCTTGGAGTACAGTTCAGATTTGGGTAGGGTGGAAAAGCATAGACTAGAAAGAAGAGCACCCTGGCCACAAAGAGCAGCTCGGGCAAAGGTACGGACGTGACAAAGTGAAGGCTTGTTATGGGATACACTTCTTTCATTGGCCTGCCTCAGTCTGTGAGATGGCCTGGCTTTCTCTTTTGGGTTAAGAAGGGTGGGGTTCATTTGGGGTGCTGGTATTGTGCCAAGCCTGTGACATATTCAGGCCTATGAACCTTTGACCACTTGGGAAGGGAGCTTGAAGGAAATGGGACACTGAGAAAATGCCCTTGTAGAGTGAATGGGAGAGAACAGAGCAGGATTGACCTGCACATGGCCCAAATCATGCTACTCCTTCCTTCTAAACCCATAGCAGACATTAATCAATAATAGCATTGCTTTAGATGCCTGGCTGCCTGGGTGGCTCAGTTGGTTGAGCATCTGCTCTTGGTTTCAGCTCAGGTCATGATCTCAGGGTCATGAGATCAAGCCCCATGTTGGGCTCTGCACTCAGCTGGGAGTCTGCTTAGGATTCTCTCTCTCCCTCTCCCTCTGCCCCTCCCTCCACTCATGCTCACTCTCTCTCTCAAATAAATAAATAAAATCTTAAAAAAATAATACCATTGCCTTAGAATCCTTTCAACCCAGCACTCCTTCACCCACTAACACCAGATACCAGTTTGTATATGGAATGCATCCCATTTCCCCTCCCTGTGATAGGGCATCGGGTACCCAGAGAGAAATCTCCAGGGGTCAGATGACTTGGATTTGAATCCTCATTTTTCCACTTTCTGGCTCTGTCACCTTGGATTATTGGGCTGGCCCCTCAAGCTATTGCTTAGCCATTTGCAGATGGGAAGAGGAGGATCTAACATTTTTTGGACACTCCACCAGAGGCAACACTACATATTCACTTAATCCCCTTTTCTTCTCTTCCTGGATACACAGCAAAACAGCATTTCCTAGCCTCCCCTACAGTGAGGTGGGGCCAGGTGGCTGATTTGGCCAAGGGAATGTAGATGGAAGCCATATGTGCATCCACCATGTTCTTTCACCTCCTCTGTCCCCTCGTCTGCAGAGGGTCCACTGAGGACTTCAAGGCCCTTGGAGATGGGACAATAACTAGATGGACAGCCTAGATGCCTGAGTCCCCACATGGAAGTCCACCACACTCTCAACGAGAATTTATGTGAATGAGAAATCAGCTTCCTTTTGGATAAGCCAAGGAGACTTTGGAGTTGGTACGGCAGTTACTGTGACCTATCCCAACCAAAAAAATGCAAACACATGATTTCATTTAAATGCCTTAACAGCTCTCTCAGGAAGATATGGTTCCCCTTATTTTGCTATTGTACTGATGACAAAACTGTGGCTCAAGGAGGTGAGATAAATTCCCTCGAGAAGGTGATGGGGTTTGGAAGCCTCCTCCACCTCCAAGCCTTGCATCTTTCTACAGCACCCAGCAGCTTTTGATAAAGACCTGTCTATAGTACCAGAATTTGAGGAAATTTTGAAGGCTTGATGAGCTCCTGGAGGCCAGAAGATTCATAATCACTCAAGAAGGAGTCGTGCAGAAGCTGATTATGGCGGTGATGGCGAGAAGCCCAGGCAGGCCACCTTTGCCCGCTGGAGAAGCAGCCTGGGTGCAGGCTCTCTCCAAAGCTCATGTACATAGAGGGGGAGGGGAGGGAGCACTCGAACCAAAAGCCCCGTGCCCCTGAGGAGCCAGTGGGATTGGGAGGGGTGGGATGCGGAGAGGGTGAGTGGAATAATTATAATGGCACAGCAGTAAATGAGCATACTTCTAAATATCAGCCTGATTTACAGGTTCCGCCCACTTAATTGCTTCTTTCATAAACTCTGCACATTCAATACATCATGGGAAAACATTAAAGAAAGAGTCCTCATGTAAAATATTAAAGGCAAATGGCCTTTTCAAGGGATAGCCACCCACTGCTTCCCGGTGTGGCCAGGTGTGGGGTCTGGACTGGACACAGAGCTTATGTGGGACAGCTGCCTACCCCCCTACCTCTCTGAAGCTAGCCCAGCCTGTGCCTGAGTCTGAAGGGACAGGGAGGGGACCCCTGGCCCTCAGCTGCAGCCCTGGCTTCTGGCCTTATTCCCAGTTGCCAAGATTAATAAAGCAGGCAGGGCTTTGCACGGGAACTTTGCATCAAGCCCAGTCCTGCAATTATGAGAAGGGGACCTCCCCATAAATCCCCCAAGGTGATCATAGCTTGGCATAGAGGAAGCCTTGCTGGGATGTTCAAAGATTTTCAAGATGTTGCTTAAAGAGGATTTGGGTTTACTTTAAAGAACTATAAAACTGTCTCTCCCATCAGAGGTTTGAGTATCTGGGTATTGTTGACCATAAAGAAAAAAAAAAAGAAAAGTGGATTTTCTGCTTAAAACTGGAGGACGTTATTTAAACTCCTTTCTGTAACCACTCAATAAGGAGTCCTCATTGACCACCTACTATGTGCTCAGTGCTATTCGCCACTTTGGAGAACATAAGACACGAGTCGTGCTTTTAAGGTGTTTCCAAGTTGGGAAATAAGGTACAGAATACACGAGAACATTCAGCACCCGTTCATTTAGTTACTGAAGGCCTACTGTGCACCACATGCAATTCCAGGCATAGGATAGACATGCAGATGGATGAAGGAGTGGTGTCTCAGTTCAGGCTGCTGTAACAAATTACCAGAGGCTGGGTGGCCCATAAGTTTCTCACGGTTCTCAAGCTGGAAGTCAAGGTAAGGAAGCTAGCATGGCCGGGGTCTGGTGAGGACCATCTTCTGGGCTTTAAATTGCTGACTGCTCACTGTGTCCTCACATGGCAGAAGAGGGATGGGAGAGCTCTCTGGGATCTCTCTTATAAGGGTCCTAATGCCATTCATGAGGGTTCTACTCTACAATCTAATCACCTTCCGAAGGCCCACTTCCTAATACAGTCACATTAGATGCGAGAATTTCAACGTATGACTTTGGGGAGGACACAAACATTCAGTCCATTGAAGATAGCTGTGGGTAGAGATAATTAGTGTTGTGCTGGTAAATGTTGAATAACCTGATAACAGGGAAGGGAAAAGATCCCTGGCTTGTAGTACTTGTTGTGGTGTAAATACTCCCAATATAGGCATGGCCAATTTCAAGCTATGGAAGTGACCATCACTGAATGAAATGTTGGGAAGAGATTGCCCAAGAGGCTCTCTTTCTAACCAATGTGATGTGGCTAGCACATGGCTGTTAGAATGAAAAGTTAGGTTGGGTGGTATGTGCAGTAAATGTCTTGCAGTTCAGAGAAGGGCAGAGTATCCTCTCATTCAGGAAAGGGTTCCTTGGGCATCACAGATGGGAGCTAGGCATCTAGGATGGCCAAGGTTTGGAGAGAAGGAAGAAAGGGCATTCTAGGCCAAAGATGCCAACCAAAGCAAAGGCACAAAGGCAGAAATGGGTAGGGGACTCATGTGTTACCGGAAGATGGAATTGGGGAACCAGAGCACCATGAAGTCAGAGGGCAGAGAGTCTTTAAAATATGACCCAACCTGTGTGTGCCATCTTGGGCTAGAGAAAGAGGTTTCAACACATAGGAGGCCCACTGGGGTCTTCATTCTGGTTCAGGTCCTGGAAGCCTGCATTAATACCTGCTCTTCATGGCACAACCAACTCCAGGAGAATGAGAAAGCCCATCTAATAATAATTATAATAATAGAAAACACTTATGAAAGGCTATTGTCTGGACTCTCTTGCCTGGGATCCCATAGCTAGTAATGACAAAAGCAAGATCTGACCCCAGGCAGTTTGGTTCTGAGTTTTCCCTCTTAACCACTCTACTTCTTTTCCTTTCTTTTATTTTCCTTTCTTTTCCTTCTAAACTTCTAAAATTTCAAACATGTATAAAATAGTGAATTCCCATACCTATCATTCAACTTTAGCAATCATTAACCAATCTTATTTTTATCTAAACTCCCACTTTAAAAAAATGAAAATAAACTCCCACTTTTTCCCACTCCCCAATTATTTTGAAACAAATCCCAGGTGTATATAATTTCATCCATAAATATTTCAATAGCATCTCTAAAATATAAGGACTAGTAAAACACACAGACACAATACCATCATTGCATTTAAAATTAACAATAATTTTTAATTACATTCAATACCCAATCAGTGGTCACATTTCTCCAATTATCTCATAAATGCAGTACAAAATAATAAATGTTTGCTCAAATTAGGATCCATGCAATATTTATGCATTGTATTTGATTGCTCTTTATGTCTCTTCTAAATTCCCGTCTTTTATGATTTAATTTATTTGTAGAAGAAACCACATTATTTGTTCTATGATGTTTCCCACAATTGGATTTTGCTGTTTATGTCCCCATGGTATCTTTCCACATGTGTCTCTGCTCCCTGCATTTCTAGTAAGCTGGGAGTTGTTTCTGGAGGCTTGATTATATTTAATTTTTTCAGTATGCATTTACACATAATAAAACCAAAATTAGGCATAAAAATTAACTTTGAGCTTCCTGGTTGCCAAAGCAAAGAAATCAAAAAAGTTACTTAGTGCTTATTCCACAATAACAAGGAACATAGAAGATCACTAGGAAATAAGGTTTTTCCCATAGCTCAATGGTAATTTGCAATGCAAAAATTTAAAGGCATACTGAGAAAGAGATGAGTTGTACCTTTAATAGCCTTTTACAAAAAATGCGGGAACTCCTTCTTTTTTTTTTTTTTTTTTTCCATCATCTATGAAGATGCCACTTAAAGAAAAATTGTCAAGATTACTTCTTAGGAAATGTTGTATTCTTCCAATAGGAGACACCTCAACTCTGGTGTCTTTCTTTTTGTGATCTTAGCAGCCAGTGATAATTACCACTTCAGTCCATTATCCCATTAGGGGCCACATAATAGTGACGTTCTAATTCTATCATTCCTTCTTCAATTGCTCCAGAAACTGAAATCTTTCCATAAAGAAAAATTTTCCTTTACTATTAATTGTTAGCTACTTGGTTACCTTAATAAATAGAATGCAGGACAAATGTTTAAGTCTTTCCTTTTATTTAATATTTTCCAAAATACCATGTTTTTCCTATCAATGTCCAAAGATGAACCCTGAGGCCTTTGTTGTTGCTGTTTATATGTTTGTTGGTTGTTGTTAACTTGAGGATTTAAACATGGGCAATGTGTTCAAATCTGTTGCACTTGTAATGCATTTAATGTTATAACTGTCCCATTTTTGACTAATGGGAATCTTCTGGGTTCTTTTGGCTCCTGAGTCATTTTGAGATAACCCTAGTCATCTTTAATATCTATATCTTAGAAGTCTTTAATATCTTTAATAATTTAATATATTAGAGACTAGTAGTCTTTAATGTCTATCAACCCTAATAGTCTTTAATATCTTGCCTTCTGGAATGACAAGCCTTGCCCTGCACATTGTGTCCCCAGACCTAGAATCGGTCATTTCTCCAGCAGGAAATGGTATTTAGAGACCACACTCTAGGACTTAGGGATGTCCTTCACTGCTTCTACCAGAGGCAAACAGTGGTGTGAAAACTTGAAGCTACAGATGAGTCAAATTTTTTTCTATTTGAGCTTAGTTTCTGCTGAGGGGAAACAAAGATGGAATGCCCAATATAGATAAATTTTCAGGTTAACCAAGTTGTCACAGTAGGCCTCTTAGTTCTTTCCTTGTCTTACTTCTAAAATCTTCATGAAAAACAAGACAGAACAAAACAAAAAACATAAAAATTTCCCCAGAGAGCACCCTCAGTTTCAAGTCTAATGTGTGAAATTTTTCTCTGCGATCTCTGCCACCTAAAAGGGAGATAGGAACTAACCCCTTAGTTAATTTGGGGCATAGGGAAAACAAATGTTCTTAATGTTTAAAAAAAAACAACTCTCGGGGCGCCTGGGTGGCTCAGTCGGTTAAGCGATTGCCTTCGGCTCAGGTCATGATCCTGGAGTCCCGGGATCGAGTCCCGCATCGGGCTCCCTGCTCGGCAGGGAGTCTGCTTCTCCCTCTGACCTTCCTCCCTCTCATGCTCTCTGTCTCTCATTCTCTCTCTCTCAAATAAATAAATAAATAAAATCTTAAAAAAAAAAAAAAACACACAACTCTCTAATATTCTCAAACAAATAAACAAACAAAACTAAATACCTAGAGATTTGGAGTGTAGATCTTCTAGTGGATACTGCTGTTTCCCCATACCTCTTAGCTCAAATTCCAAATTGCAATATGCCCATATGTTTTTGGAGGGCCTGGAGATTAACCGCATTATGTTGATATTTTGAAATACATAGTACGGGCAAGACTTCCTATGACAAATATCATTTGCTTCAAGAGAGGTACGAGATGGCTAGTGGGGCACCAAAGTCCTTTACTTTTCTTCCTGCGCACACAGTAAAACCTATGTTTCCCAGTTTCCCTTGAAGTTAGAAATGGCCAAATAATGAAATTCTAGTCAATGGTACATGGTTGGATATAATATGAGTCACTTCCAAGCTTGGTCCATAAAACCTCCCCTCTATGGGCTCTTCTATGCTCTTATCTGCTAGTCTTATCTTAATCTGGTACATAGGATAGAATGGACACAACCATCTCACATTTGTAGGCAATGGGTTGGAGATGGAGGCTCCATCATCCTCAATCCCTGAATGGCTGCATGGAAGAGAGCTGCCCCCTTCAACCAGGAATGCCTGCACTGATTTAAACAAACAAGGAAAAATTTATGAGGAAACAAGGAGAAAATTATATATACTTCTACTAAATTTGAGCCATGATATATATGTGGCTCTATTTGTTATAGAAGCTAGCATTACCTAACTAACCAAAAGCTTTTATATCCAAAAGGAGCTACTCTGTATATGGGTCAGATGCACTGGGATCATAAGATCATAAGATCATAAGATCTCTTCCCTAATTGTCCACTGGTTCTTTAACATCCTCTTAAAATTAAAGTTTGAAGCACATTATGTAGATGTATATTTTCTATTTATAAGATTAAACTGGCATGAAAAAATGAAACCAAGTTGGAGGAAGTATAGCCCTTAGGAACATGCATAGCCAGTATGGTATTATAGTTCAAAAAACAATACCTTGATTAAAGAGCCAAAACTAAAACAAAACAAAACACAACACAACAAAGCAAACTCTTCGGTCAGGTTGCCTGGGCTCATATGCTGATTCCAAATTTTACTATCTGCAGACTCAGGCAAAAATCTTTCTGTCTTGGGGTGCCTGGATGGTTCAGTCGGTTGAGCATCCAGCTCTTGTTTTCAACTCAGATGATCTTGGGGTTGTGAGATGAAGCCTACATGGGGCTCCGGGCACAGCAAGGAGTCTGCTCCCCCCCACCGCCCCACCCTGCACCTCCCTCCACTCATGCTCTCTCTCTCTCTCAAATAAATAAGCAAATCTTTAAAAAAAAATCTTTCTGTCTTAATTTTATTACCTGTCAAATGGAAATAAAGATTTGAGTCAATTCACATGAAGTGCTTAGATCAGTGCCTGGCACATTATATGTGCTCAATAAAAGTTAGCTACCATTAGTGAAATTTCATCAAACTAATCTATCCAACAAATACGTACGGCATACCTCCTGTGGTCAATCTCTGTCATTGGCCCTGGGGTTTCAGGGGAGTGAGTGACAGAGGGGAAATCTGGCTGCCATCATAAATCAAAATCAAGAGGTAGATGGGAACTCTAGAATACAGCCTTAAGTAATACATTTTCATGTTCCTATCAGATTTAAATTCGGTTACTCTCTGACCGGAGTCTCATTTACTCATTCTTCCATCAAATCATAGGACACATGTAATGCATGGAACTAGAACACATGGCTGGGGTTGGGGGAAGACAAAGATGAGTAAGTTACATTGAATGATTATGATTTTAAAATTTCTCCAAGAAGAGGGGCGCCTGGGTGGCTTAGTCGGTTAAGCGTCTGGCTGTTGATTTTGGCTCAGGTCATGATTTCAGTGTTGTGGTTTTGGGCTCCACGCTCAGTGGGGAGTCTGCTTGAGGATTCTCTTTCTCCCTCTGCCCCTCCCCCACCTCAGTCTCTAAAATAAATAACAGAAATCTTTAAAAAAGGAAGTTATCGTAGAAGAGTCAAGCACGCCTGAAGAAAGGAGTCCTAAGCACATTCTAAGGTAGCATGGAATAAACTGAAATTGCTTAATCTCCTGCCAATGCAAAAACAAACTTTCCGATCCCTTGTCTCTGGAACTGGTTCCTTCAGGGTGCCAAATTCAGTGCCCACGAGGGGACGAGGCAGGGACTTCAATGATTGCCATCAACCAGCCTAAACAACAGGCCTGCATCTGAATTCCTTCCAATGGGCCGGATGGGGTTGGCTGCCATGTGAGAAGGTGGGCCAAGCTTGCCAGTTGTAGTTTTTCAAGAAAAGATCTTCACACAGTGATTTCCACAGTCCGGGGCGGGGGTGGTGTGTGTGTGGGGGAATCTAGCAACTCTTCCATAAACCCAGATTTTTATGTGAAAATTTGCAATTGCGAAACATTAACAAATTCTTTGAAAAATGTTTCCTGACTGCCTGTGTCCACCAAAACCCAACTGTGGGCCAAACCTGGCACGGAGGCCTTCAGTTTCAAACCTCTGATTTGTTTACTGGAGAGGAGTGAAGGGGATTTTTGGCAGATAGAGAGTGAGAATCACTAGTGGCAAATCTTTCCGTGAAAAGGAAACAAATCAAAACAACAACAGGGAGGAGTCCCGGGCTCTGGGAAGGAAGCCATCCCACTCCCCCTTTGTGCAGGAAGCAGCCGGGATGCCAGGGGAGCCCAGCTACACAAGAACACCCTTCATCACTGGCACGCCGTGTCAATCGGCAATTTTCTCAGAGGCGAGAACCCTCCGATGCCATTTTACCAATACGAATATTGTCCAAGTGATCACTGGGGGAGAATATACAAACAGACTGCAATAAAATAAAATAAAAAAATAACTTTGGAAGGAAATAGTATATTGGAAGGATTCATTACAGAAGTTCAAACAAGGGCCCATATGTTTCCCTCTCTTTATGGTGGAATCTGCAGAGTGCCTGTAATAAAATGAGGGCAGCAAGGGGGTGGAGTAGGACTTGCTTGTTGAGGCAAAGCATGAGATCCAAACGGCAGATAAATAACCAAGATATCTTTATGATTATATAGGCCCATGCCTCCTGAACTCACAGAAGTTCCCTTGCTGATATACATAGGCAATGATGTTTTAATTAACATTGGCTGGCTGTGATAAGAATGAATAGTCTGCCTGTCTTTATTTTCTGTCCATCCCCCTGCCCCTGCCCGCACCCCAGCTCCCCTTTTGTATTTAAGTAAACCTGGGAATTTGTTCCCTCTGGATATCAGTCTCTCTTGAACTTTATTATTTGGAATCAAAAGTCCCTTGCGATTTCCAGGTTCACTGAAGGTCACATGGCAACAATACAAGAACTTGCCCAGAAGTTATGGTTCCTTATAATTTAAGAGAATTACATTTATTCTCAGAGTCTGTCCTAGGCTGTATACAATGTAAAATTTTATTTTATCTTTAAGATAATAAATTTTCCAATAAATCTCAGAACACATTAGCTGTTTTAGGCCAGGTTTGGGGGACCTGGAGGGATAAAAAGGACAGGGGGAACTTCTTTGTACATGCACGCACACACATGCATGCACACACACACACAATTGTGTCCTAGTTTAAGTTCTGTAACAACATTTACATTAATGCCCTTTTAATTTGTGCTTTGTCCTAAGGCCTTGATCTACTGGAGATGATGCCAAAAGTTTAGAATGGGGAGCCTGGGTGGCTCAGTCGTTAAGCAACTGCCTTCGGCTCAGGTCATTTCCCTGGAGCCCCGGGATCGAGTCCCACATCAGGCTCCCTGCTCATTGGGAAGTCTGCTTCTCCCTCTGACCCTCCCCCCTCTCATTCTCTCTCTCTCAAATAAATAAATAAAATCTTTAAAACAAAACAAAACAAAAGTTTAGAATGTACAGTTCAGGCTTCCCGAAGGATAAGGGAAGGCTGAGGTGAGTTGTACCTTGAAATATTAGAGAATTAATTAATTTACTTTTGTAAAGGAAGAAACCATCTTTCCTTCTTAAGTTTATCTTCCAAGAAACCCTGGATGAATTCCATAAGAGACATTGCTGGGAATGAAAGTTTTAAAGAAGTTATACACAGTGGAGCATACATATTTATAAGGAAGGAAGGAAGGAAGGAAGGAAGGAAGGAAGGAAGAAAGGAAGGAATGGGGTGGGATGGAGGGAGGGAGGGAGGGGCGAAGGAGGGAAGGAGGGAGGGAGAACCTCACTGTCATTGTACCTGGGGAGATAAGTGATGTTGCCACGGTCTTCCCTGGACCACCTTGTAAGGTTTTGTCTCTTTCTTTCCTTCTCTTTCTAGTTAACCTTAAGTTTAAGCCCTAATAAAATACAAATTTATGGGGATCAAGCTTGTCACCAGCTTTTCATTAGTGTCAGTTTCTCTTCAATTTCATCTAATTCAGTTTGGGGCATTTAAAAATGTTTTATCACGCTTGCTAGAGAGGTTTTGCGTACTCACCACCAGGCCAAGTAATGACCGTTTTGAAATAAACCAAGACCTGAGACTAAGATCAGGGACCAAGATACCGACGGTGCTTTAGAGAGGGGGTCTTTGCTAGGCCCAACCCCTTGTGTTTTAATCAGGAAAAAGGGGTGGCAGGTCACAAAGATTAGGCTTAACCTTCCTGATATACATCAGATCTCTTGCCCTTTCAACCTTCCAGCAGTGTGAGGAGGCATTCTTTCTGAAACTCATAAATTAGAGGCCAAGGTTTCTTTGCAAAGTATAATGACAAGATGACAGAATGTGCATGAAGCCTGACTCTTTTCCCTAGAGACGAGATTTTTATTTATTTTCTTTGGAATGTTCAGCCATGATCGGTGGGTCAATGGGAGTCCTGCATGTAATTTTTTTTTTTTTTAATGAAAAAAATGCTCTGGTCATGAGTGCATTCTGCTAAGATTTAAGGCGCTCAAAACCCCAAATGACTCTTCCTCGTTTACATGCTTGTTTCAAAATCCACTAAGTAACTTATTTAGGTTCTGAAAGTTATATACAATATAAATCCATCCAGGCTGAAGTAAAAAAAAAAAAAACCCAGGAGCTATAAAGCTGGTTTCTATAGTGTTTGGACATAATACTGTTCTCAAGTGAAATCATAAGGGAATAGGGCACTTAAAATAGGGTGTCACATTTCAAGGTAATAAATAGCAGATTGATTCTACCTCCCAATTGATCCTGCAGTTTACTTATACACAAGATGGAAAATAAAGTACCAAAGCCACTGTGATTTACTTTGTAGAAATGAGACACTCAGTATTAGTTTAAGTGAATGCAAAGACCAGCTCTGACAATTTATTACAGGCTCAGTCCAAATGCAGTTTGGATCAAGTTGCATATTGGCACACACCTATCGCCCTGCTTTTAGCGTCTCTGCAATTAAACACATTGTAGGCCTCTTTAGTTCTTCACATACATTTCATTATGTTCTTCAAACTCGCTTTGCCATCCGACAAGAGATAAAAAGGAAATTCACTCCCTTTCTTTGCTTCCCAGAGACTCCATTAAATAATGGGACATCATCTCATCCCTTTCTATGCAGGAGTGGTTTGCACTATTTAGAACTTGGGATGTGGTCTGTTTGTTTTTGCAATTCTCTTCAATATTTTTCTCCCTTTCAAGCACGATGTCCCCTAATATGATTGGTTTGTATTATGGATTGAAAACATGTTTATTCCAAGGATGTTTGGGGAATTTTCCAGCATCCTTTGTGGCATCCTTAGTCATGAAATCCTGGCTCCGGGCCAGGTGGTGCGTGGTTGAAGGTGTTGACCTGTCGCTTCATCCCGGACCAATGGTAATGAAGCACAGTAGTATCAAACTTAATTTTTTTGAGCTCTCACAATATGTCAGACCCTGTGGTAAGTGCTTGGCAATTCTTGTCACATCCTGTGATGTCAATTCTCACAACAGGCATATGAAGTAGATTCTAATACAAATTGAGGCTTAGCGATGTCGAGCAAGAGACTAAGGAATTGAAACCTTGAAATTTGTCTGATTTCAGAGTCCATGATCTTTTTTTTTTTTAAAGATTTTTATTTATTTATTTATTTGAGAGAGAGAGAATGAGAGAGAGCACATGAGAGGGGGGAGGGTCAGAGGGAGAAGCAGACTCCCTGCCGAGCAGGGAGCCCGATGCGGGACTCGATCCAGGGACTCCAGGATCATGACCTGAGCTGAAGGCAGTCGCTTAACCAACTGAGCCACCCAGGTGCCCCACAGAGTCCATGATCTTGACCGGTGTGGTGTAATGACTCCAAGAAGGGCTCCCCGAATTACTAAAGACTACAAGTTCCTTGTGGAGCCACTGTTCCTAATTCTCCATTAATATATTGCATTGAACCAAATCATACACTTCAAACATGAACCTGGTGTGAGGGCTGAAGATATTTGCATGAAATTCCTTCTCTATTTTATCAGCACAGCTTTTTTTTTTTTTGTAATTTCAGTGTGAGCATCCTTGTGTGTGTGGGGGGGGTATGCTCGAGCATGCATACAGGCAGTATAGGTCATCTGTTCTGCCACACTTCTGGAAGTAGGATACCTTTCAGACTATGATTCTTTGCATATTCTGCTATCTCTTCTGAAAGTATCCCTTGCACTACAGTGTAAAATAATTTTTAATGTGTGAGATTAAATTTTTTTCCTTATGCTTCATTGATGCATGTTCATGCATTCTCATTTCTCGAATGAATTAGGAGAACCATTCTACTCTCAGACATCCTGGAAAGTATGTCCAGTTTCTATTTTAGGGTTTCAGGTAAGCTGTTCTTGCATTTTATAATTTAAGTCTGTTTCTCTAATGCTTAGGAGAAGACGTATCTGTAGTGTGATACAGGGAAACTTTGGGGTTCTGAAACAGATCCTGCTGGCTGTTAGCAGCCAGAAAGGGCTCCCAAAGTTTAGGGGTGAAAAGTATTGATTAGAAACAAAGTCAAAATATTATGGAATCAAATAAACAAAAGAGGAGATGTTACAGGGAATGTAAAATGATGTAGCCCTTTGGGAAACAGTCTGGCAGGTCCTTAATAAACATGGACTTACCATATGACCAAGTATTTCCACGTCTAGGTATATACCAAAAGAAATCAAAACATATGCTTACAAAAAAACTTGTACATAAATGTTCACAGCAGCATTTATCAATAATATCCAAAAAGTGGAAAGAACTCAAATGTCCATCCATGGACAAAAGGATAAATAAAATATGGTACAGCCATACAATGGAATAGTATACTGCAATATAAAGGAATCAAGCATTGATAAATGCTACCACATAGATAGATAGCCCTTAAAACACATTATGCTAATGGAAAGAAGTAATCATAAAAGACCTCAGATTGTATGAAAAGTCCAGATTGGCAAATCTATAGAGACAGAAACTCGACGGTCAGTTGCCTGAGGCTGGGGTAGAATTTTGCAGGAAAATGGAGCATGTTATTAATAATTATGAGATTCCCTTTGGCAGAATTAAAACATTAAAAAAGTGATGTGGTGATGGCCACCCAACTCTGTGATTAGATAAAAACCTTTGTGTACTTCAATGGGCAAATTATATGGTATATGCATTATAACTAAATAAAGCTGTTATATAAATAAATAAACTTGAAAAATCTCATATGATTGGACATGAGAAACTACACTCTGAATAATCATAAGTCAAGGATGAAATCTTAATAGAAATTAGAATATATTTAGACCTGAATAATAAATAATACTATGTATAAAAAAATGTGTGAGATTATGGGGCGTGTGTGTGGCTCAGTCAGTTAAGCCTCTGACTCTTGATTTCAGCTCAGGTCACGATCTCAGGGTTGTGAGATTGAGCCCCGTGTCAGGCTCTGTGCTCAGCACAGACTCTGCCTGAGATTCTCTCTCTCTCCCTCCCTCTGCCCCTCCCCCCAATCATACACATGTGCTCTAAATAAATAAAATCTTTTTAAAAAGTGGAGATTAAAGGTTTCTTAAATGAAGAGTTATAGACTTGTATATCAGTGGTTATATTAAAAAGTAAGCTGATATGACAAAAATAAGGGTTGATATGATGAAGGGATGGAATATGACTGTAAAGATGAAAATTATAAAAAATTTTATAAAAGGAATTGATAAGAAGTTGTTTGAAAAAATAAAGGATTTAAAAAAAGAAAAAAGAAAAAAAAAAGGGAGAGAATGTGATCAGGCAGGGGAGTAGACACTGGGGAGGGTATGTGCTCTGGTAAGCACTGTGAATTGTGCAAGACTATTGAATCTCAGATCTGTACCTCTGAAACAAATAATGCAATATATGTTAAGAAAAAAAAAGAAGAAGAAGGTAGCAGGAGGGGAAGAATGAAGGGGGGGAAATCGGAGGGGTGGACGAACCATGAGAGACGATGGACTCTGAAAAACAAACTGAGGGTTCTAGAGGGGAGGGGGGTCGGGGGATGGGTTAGCCTGGTGATGGGTATTGAGGAGGGCACATTCTGCATGGAGCACTGGGTGTTATGCACAAACAATGAATCATGGAACACTATATCTAAAACTAATGATGTAATGTATGGGGATTAACATAAGAATAAAAATAAAAAAATAAAAAATAATAATTAAAAAAAAAGTAAGCTGATATTGAATAAGGTAAGCATCCAACTTGGTTTGACAATAATAAATTCAAAAACAGAAGGATGGAAATAATAGAAATAACAGCAGATATTAATGAGATGAAAAATAAATGTATAGTATAGAGTATCCACAAAATCAAATGTTGGTTTTCTTAAAGGACTACTAAAATTAATAAGCTTTTGGGGGTGCCTGAGTGGCTCAGTTGGTTAAGCGACTGCCTTCAGCTCAGGTCATGATCTCAGGGTCCTGGGATCGAGCCCCGCATCAGGCTCCCTGCTCAGCTCCCTCCTCCACTCCCCCTGCTTGTGTTCCCTCTCTCGCTGTGTCTCTCTCTGTCAAATAAATAAATAAAATCTTTAAAAAAAAATTAATAAGCTTTTGACAAGACTTATAAAGATTAAAGGGGGGAAAGGAGCCAATAAATATATTAGCAATGAAAATGGGAATCACCACGGAGCTGCCAAGACTAAAAAGATGATAAAATTAGTAATGATTTATTCTAAGACATTTGAAAACAGATAATATGGGCAGATTCTTACAAAAGGTTTTAACTTAAAAAACTAACTCAGAAGAAATAGAAAATTGGAATAGTCTTATAATCATTAAAGAAATTGAATTCATAGTTTGGTTCCTCAGGAAAAACACTCCCATTCGACAGTTTTCTGGTGAGTTCTAGCAACCAACTTGTAAAGAACAAAGTATTCTAAACAAACACAAATTTTTCCTGAGAAGAATAAAAGAGGGAACACTTCCTGGCACGTTCAATGAGACTAGTGTAATTGTGATTCCAAAACCACTCAAGGCTTCACTCATGTAAAAATAAACAAATATTCTAAACAAAATATTAGCAAACAGAATCCACTCATGCATAAAATAGATAATGCATCATGGCAAGTTAGGTTTATCTCTAGAATGCAAGCTTGATTTAATATTTGGAAATCAAGGAATTAATTCACCATTATTAAGAAATTAAGGAACAAAATTACATGGTCATCTTATCAGATGCAGGAAAAAATGTTCAGTATGTGTCATTGTCCATTCACTAAAAAGGCGCTCATCAAACTAGAAAAAGGAGAACTTTTTAATCTTGTAGAGGGTGTATTAGGGGAAAAAAAATCTAAGGCAGGCATTTACAAAATGTTGAAGTGACAATGTGTTCTATTTGCTATCTCAAAGAAAATAAGGCCAGCCACTATCACCACTTCTAGTCAACATTGCATCGGGGGGTCTAGAAAGTGCAGTAAGACATGAAAAAGAAAACAACAATATGTTTAAGGATGAGAAAGGAAATAAAAATGCCCCTGCTTGCAAATAATGTTGTGTGTCTATTTAGGAAATCCAAAATTAGCTACTGAAAAATTACAGAAATTAAAAAGAGTTTAGCAAGGTTCCAGTACATAAACAATCAATATATAGAGGTGACTAGCCTTTCCAAACACCATCTACAGTTAGAGAGCATAACAAAAAAAATATGATTTACAGTGGCAACATGAAATATAAAATATATAGGAATAAATTAAATAGAAGATGTGCCAGAATCTCGCAGAGAAAATTAGGAAATCATATCGAGAGACATTTTTTTTAACTACATGGAGGAATAGAAAAGATTAATCCAATAAGAAATTTGGTTGGCATCCAGATTTTTCTATAGATTGATGTGGTTTCATTCAAAATCTCAATGGGAGTTGAATTTGACATTCAGCTAAAAGAGAAGACTCAAGACAGTCAAGAAAGAACAAAGGGGAGGATTACCCTACTGGATATTGACTTCTTAAAAAGCTCCAGCAATTAGGACACTATGATACTGGAACAAGAGTAGGCAAGGAGATCAATGGAACAGAAGAGAAAATCCAGAAACAGAGCCGCACCTGTCTGGAAGCTTGCCTCACGACAAAAATGGTATGACAGATGGGTGAAATTACTCACTCACAAAAATATGAAACTGAACGCCCCCTTTGCTCTCTATGTAAAAACCAATCGCCAGGCGGATTAAGGCCTTATGTGAAAGGCAACATCATAAAAATTTTGGATGAGAATATCTTGAAGCTTTGGGATAGGGTAAGATTATTTAAACAAAATTTTAAAGTAAAGCACAAATCATAAAGGAAAAGATTGATCAATTCTGTTCATCAAAAGACTCCCTGAAGAGAATGAAGTGCTTAAGTTGGAGGGAGCTATGCTTGTAATACATGTAACCAATAAAAGGGGGGGGACCCAAAATGTATAAAAGCTCCTACAAAACACCTAGAAGAAAGATAAGCAGCCCAATAGCCTTGGCAGAATTCTTTATCAGACTTTTCAAAACAGGAATCACAAATGGCCAATAAACATAGGACAAGATGCTGATGATCGTTAGAAACCAGGAAATTGTGCATCGAAGCCACAATGATATGATTTCACAACTAATGGATTGGCAAAAATTTAAACGTCTGATTGGATTACGTTTTGTAGATCATATTAATTATTACATACTACTGGCAGAAGTCTGTAAGTTAGGTCACTTTGGAAAATGGGTTTGCATTTACTATTTAGTAAATTAAAGAAAACAAATACCCCACAAATAATTAATTTTACCCTTCGAAGTACAACTTACAAAATGTCTCGCAGTAGACATTAACAAGATGGGTAATAGCAGCAAAGTTCATTCTAACAAAAGCAAAATGACCCCCAAGCCTGAAGAAACACAAATAGCCACAGATAGGAGAATAGGGATAGGAGGATGGGTGGTTATGACAAAGAAATGAAGATTACATTTTCCGTCGCTACACATCAACACTTGAACACTGAAGAAGTTCAAGAAACAATGCGGAGGGAATAAAGTCACAGATGAATATCTAGTGTAGGAGTCCCTTTGTTCAAAAGCATATGAGACTGAACAGAATAGAGATGGAAAGAAAAGGGAATGAAACGACGACATTTCGATTATGAGAGTGTCAAATGCATTGCTCATCTATTTAACTTAGGTCGGTAAGTATGTGTATGCATATGTAACATTTTTCTTTCATCTTAAAAATCCAACATAAATATTTTGAATTATTTAATATGAACAATTTTTAAATGTTCAAAAAGCCATAGATTGTTAGAAATGAAAGAGCACCTCAAAGATAATCTTGTACCGTGATTCTCAAAGGTGGAAGTCAGGGGCGCCTGGGTGGCTCAGTGGGTTAAGCATCTGCCTTTGGCTCAGGTCATGATCAGGTCGTGGGATCAAGCCCTACATCAGGCTCCCTGGTCAGTGGGGAGTCTGCTTGTCTTGCTTGTCCCTCTTCCTCTACCCCTCCTCCTGCTCATGCTCTCCCTCTCAAATAAATAAATAAAACCTTTTAAAAAATGTGGTAACAGTCAGTTGAAATGATGAGGAGGAGGATAGGGATGATGGTAATAATATTGGCTTACTCTCTGATACCCTGTACCGAGTAGTTCATCATTCCTGATATTGATGTATCAGGTGAATGGCTGGTGAATGGCTGGCCTTCAAAAACTATCTATGAGAGCAGAATCAAAGTTCTTTAAATCACAACATCACATTCACAGAGTGCCTTAGCCATCTGCTTTGTCCAGTGGGGGAAGGGGGCATGAAGATGCAGCCACAGTGGGGATTACCCACCACCCAGAGCCAACCTACCTATGCCTCATTTGTAGTGACCTGCGATTTCTGGTACAAAGCGACCAAGTAAGATGCTTACATGCACAATTAGCTATTTCTTTTCCTGAAATTCTTTTTTGGGCTTTTTTTTTTTTTTCCAGAATCTGGGTGCCTCTATGGAAACGTGTCGCCTGTGTGGACGTTATCCATTTTGTCCACCATGACATAACAATAGTCATTTAGAGAGTGTTTAACATTTATTGAATATCACGTGTTAGGCAATCACACACATTATTTCATTTAATTCCTATGATAACCTAATGAGGTAGCTACTGTTATTCTCTTCATTATATTAATGAAGTTAGCACAGGACTTAACAGGTTAAGGAACTTACCAAAGCTTTCAGCGCTCACAAGTGACTGGGCTGGGTTTGAACCCAGTTCTGATTGATTCTAGTGTCTGCTGGCCTGGCCTTCTCTTCCTATGCTTCTTTTCTCAAGAGTTGAAAAACTCTGATCAAATACAATCTCATTATTTCAGAGGCAAGGAAACCAAGACCCTAAAGCAGAGGTAATTATGCAAAAGGAGTCCATGTAGGACACCAACGTAGGTAATAAATGATAAGCCTGACAACAAATGCATTACATTCAAAAGTAGGAAAGACCATTTTAGTTGGTTTCGACTTGTTTGCATATGTAAAAGGGGAGAGGGGTTGCACTCTCAGTGGTTCTTAGGATTTTTTGGGTCAGAGAATCTCTCCCCAAAAGGGGAGACACATGCATGTGTACACACCTAGACATATGAAGCCAAGTGTTCTCCATCCTCTTGAACCCCATCCTCAAGTCCTGTCAACGTGAGTAGATGCGAAATCAATAGCCTCTGGATCCCAAAGATGTGCACAGTCCCTTCCAGCTGAATTATTCAGTGATTCTCTAATATTCTCTTCAAAGAGCTACAAAAGGGAGCCTTCCTTGCCAGCCCCAGGCGAGAGCAGACGCCTTTCGTCCTCAATCCTCTGCTATCTGCAAACTGAGAAACTCAGTGGGGCCTCGCCAATATTTTAGTGTCTACCAAGGAGGGCTTTGTGTCAGGCTTGTTGCCAGTAAAACAGGAAATGAGGACTGGGACATTAATAGCCTTTGTAAACAGCACCTCCAAGGTCTTCAATCACCAATTTGAGGGTGTTCACCACCGGGGTGGAAAAAGAAAAAAAAAAAGAAGAGGAAAAAGCCAAACAGGAAATGCAATGAAAGGAGATGAAAGCAGATCAATAAAGAGAGAAACATTTGGTTTGAAGTCTTGCTTTTAAAATAATGGGAACACCACCCCGCCCCCCGGCCACCCCTTCCAGAAAGTAATTTGGGGCATTACTGCAGGTCTGGCCCTTAGGTGTAATTGCCCCAGATTCCAGCCACACAGAGGTTTAGAATTCTAGGGCTTGTGCAAAGAATTCAGTTTGGGGCATAGATTTATTACCACTTTTTAAATAGACATTTTCAAAAAAGAATTTGCTTAACGTTAGAAGACAATACTATGGATTCTTTTTCTTCTTCCCAAATGAAGGGGAGCCAGAAAAAGTTATCCTCAGAGCCTCTGTTCAAAGGGCACTTCAATGCTATAGTATGGAAATGCATCCCGAGTTGAATTTCTGGAATGAACAGGCAATGGGCTTTTCTGGTACAAGGAAATCCCTCAGAGCTTTGAGAATGAGACACTGGTCCCTGTCATCCCCTAGGTCATTCAGAATCCAACAGCCTCTAAGGAAATGCAAAGCAGTGTTCCTTAGAGATGTCGGGGTTCTTGAAAATCCAAGCACCGTGAAGACCTAAAGAAAAACCCGGTCCTCCTAGCCCGGCAGGAGTGAAGAGGGAACAGGAACACTGGCATCTCAAGACTTTAATTTTTGGTTAAGGTACTCATTTTGTTTTAAAGACCTTGAGCCAAATGTTAATCTCATGATCACACTTTTCCTGTCTGATTTTCAGAGAGGAGACCAGAAAGCTGAAGAGATTCTAGCAGGAAGGCAAACGGATTGGAGGTTGAAGAGAAATTAAGGAGACAGAAACAGGATTCGATTACATGATGCAAGGGGACATTATTCTGTGTGCTGGAAAGATGAACATTCCAATCCCATCCCTAAATGGCGTTCGAACTCCCTCCACCTGGACAGCTCGCCTTATCTCTGTGGCTGGAAAAGTCTCCGGCGACAGCGTGGAGTTGATGAAAATCCCAAATGCTTTTCCAAATCCTATTTTGCAGACCGAACAGGATGAAATCACCCTTTCTGCTAATTTTGTAATACTAGCTATGCTTAAAAGGAAACACCCATCCCTTCTTATTATTATTATTCAACCAAGGGAAGAACGGACATTATTTTGAGTATAGCACCTGTTCGCTCATTAAATCATGTTTTTTAAACATTTATTTTGGCTTGGTATCTCTATGAAGCACTCAACAAACAGTGAGTGGATGGCCCAGGATAATTTTTTCCTCCCTCTCTCCTTTTTAGACTTCAGTCCCCCAGCATACAGACAGGGGGACAGAGGGGATGTTGTCAAGCTCGAACTGTAGGCACTGTTACTTTTATTCTCTGATTTTTTCCAGGGTGGGGGCAGGCACAAACATTTTACAGTAGGTGCTTTATGACATCTAAATTACTTACTCATCTCTCCCTTCCTTTTTTTTTTTTTTTTTTTTTTTTTTTTTTTTTTTAAAGATTTTATTTATTTATTTGAGAGAGAGAGAATGAGAGAGAGCACATGAGAAGGGGAGGGTCAGAGGGAGAAGCAGACTCCCTGCAGAGCAGGGAGCCCGATGCGGGACTCGATCCCGGGACTCCAGGATCATGACCTGAGCCGAAGGCAGTCGCTTAACCAACTGAGCCACCCAGGCGCCCTCATCTCTCCCTTCCTGATCCTAGTGATTTACAGGTCTTAATTTTGTAGATACTCTCGGTAAGACTTCCCCTCCACTGGGACCTCATATTTTCCCCACATTCTTCTACTTGACTCACAGTTTCTGTGGTCACCGGGTCACAGAGCACTAACGACAACCATAAACCATCGAGGTTGTTCCTTCTCTCTTGGCTCAGCTTGAGGGAAGCCCCCTTCTCTCAGGGCTAGGTGTCACACCTGCGTGCCTATCCAACAGTCAGACTGGGAAGCGCCCCTCAAAAATCCATCGAGTCCTGGTGCTCATTCCTGGTGGCACATTGGGCTTAGCTGGGGAGCTCTAAAAATATAGTTGCTCAGTCCCCATGGCTGGAGATTTTGAGATCAATGTCTGGTGTCCCCGGGCATCAGGATTTTGTAGAATTCCTTAGTAGATTTCATTTTGCAGCCAAGCTTGAGCCCTACCTTCTTGGAGTCTTTTCATTACCTCTTGATTGCAGATTTTTTTCCTCCCCATTGACAATAAGAATTAATGACATACTCAAATATGTGAAAACTTCTATCTTTTTCTTTCTGAAGCTTCTGAGATTGGGAATTTTAATAGCCACCAAAAGCTCCCCTTTCCCCCACCCCCACCCCCAGCAGGGGGGCCGGGAGAGGGGAGTCGTTCACCGGGTTATTCAGGAAAATAGTGCCCATGCTGAGATGCTAAAGGCAACCTTACCCTTAGAGCCAAAACCAGTTCTTTAAACAAAATTTACCCTTTTCTCTGATTCCCTGAAATCTGTATCAAAAACCAACTTCTCAAATATTATGATGGCATTTTGCATCAACATAAAAATCCACCCCCTTGCCGCGGTTCAGTGCCTCAGCTCTGTGGCGTCTGGTGGCACCTTTCTAAGAAGGCCCAGTCTTTGTCAGCCTGCAATTAAATCAGAGCCAAAGAGTCTTCATGTTCAGGGCCCAAACTACAGGGTTAAGAAATGATTGTTCAAGCTTGGTGGGAGTGGGAGAATACCAAAGTTTATTCGCAGAAAAAGTCACATGAAAGGCATTCAGTGAATTCATCAAGGTCTTCCTTCCTAAAATTCTCTTCTTTATGCCAGGTGCAAAGTGGCTTTAACACTCAGAGGCAAAGTATCTTTTACACCATAAAACACTGTTCTGAGTCAACATGAAGAGGTTTACTAGAGAGAGTGTAAACTTCCCAGAAAGATCAGATAATAGCTCCTTGGCAGGTGCAGCCCAGACATCCATGGCTCTGGATGGAAAATCCGTGTGTGCCTTGATTTAAACAGCAACCATGGAGCCCTCTCTTCAAAATAGGGAGAGATGGAGGGAGCAAGGGGAGTAGATCTTGAGGGGGGGATTTCATTTGATCCTAGACTCCACTGCAGACCCTAAGACCGACTTAAACGCCGAGAAGTCTAAGAGCAGGATGGCAGATGAATTTACAAATGGAAAGGGCAACTCAAACACTGAATAGCCATAGAAGAAAATGCCCTCGGTAGCACACTCTTAGGACTTGCAAGTTCTCAGATTCTTGAAAGCTGTCGAAAGTGGGGTAAATAGTATTGCTCCCTTGCAAATGGTTTGGCCCAACACCAATAAGTCACTCACTGAAGCTCTGGCAGACAAAGCAGGTCAAAACTGTGGCTTTGGCTTTGCCTGAATTTTCATGACCTTTGAGGAGACTTTTCCAGGGTGCATGATTACCCCAGACCAATTCCCTACCCCCTCACCACACATAGAACCTCAACCAGCACCTCCTTTAGATGGAAATGCCCTCCTTCATTACAATGAGGCTTAATCCAATAAAATAGTTCTTCAAAAGAACTGCACCTCAGCTTTGCCTAGTTTCTTCTAATTTCTTTTGAAATTTCGGTGGGATGCATAGAAAGAGTGACCTAGTCTGTGTGAAAGATGTAGTTAGAGAGGCAGAAGGAGAAAAGGAAAGAATGTAAGATTCTTAAGACTTCCATCTTCCATTCTTGGGTTCACAGAAAAATCCCTTCTCCAACCTAGGAACTACTGCTGCCATACACACACACACACGCACACACACACACATAATTCAAGCAGTGGTATCAGTGGAAAGCAAGTGGGGCTAAAATTAACTAAAGGATAGAGCAACACTTGGAGGAAACTGAAGATCTTTCTTTTGGCTCTGGGAAATCAAGAGTCTATGAGATAATGATTTATCCATCTGAGAATTCTGATTAGAATTCTTAGTCCAGTTCTCTTTTCATTTTTTCTTTTAAAGGAAAAAAAAATCAAGACTTAATACATGTGCATGGGACATTCTAAATAAAGCCAAAGGGCACTACAGTTAAAAAGAGACTCCTTTCCATGAGTATCCGCCAGGAAAAATCACCTTTATCTTGAAATCCAGGCTTCGGATGTGGAGCTAGATGAAGAAAGACCATGCCAGCTGTGTCGAGGCTCTTCAGACAGCTGATGATCCTGGGAAGGCAGTTTATGGGGTCATTCCACAGCCTAAGACCAGAGGGAACTCCTGTTTACTGAGTGCCCTGAATCCTACATTTGTTACTGCATTTAACCATCCACACCATGTGAGGACCTGCTAATAACTGGTGCAGCTCAGTGCAAAATTAAAAGGTAGAACCCCTTGTAGAAAAATTAAGAATTTCAAGATGGCGCTAGCAAATCAGTAAACCAAGTGCAGAGCCCTTCATGAATGCACAGATTGCACGCCCATGAAACCAGCCCTGGACCAGTGTTGTTATCACCAGTGAACAGATGAGGGAATGAGGCCCAGAGTGGCAACATGACTGGTCAGAGGTTGTTGTGACCAGGGAGGGTCACAAAGCCATATTCAAACCAGGCGTGTTGGACCCCAAAGACTGCAGTCTGTCTGTAATCTTGAGTGGCTAAGCCTTGAAACAGGGCAAATCCTCTGCAGTAATGTTTGTATGGTACACGTAGAAAGGAGCCTGCCTGAGAAATGTTTAGGGTGATCAGCACATTATGATAATTCAAACCGAATTTTAATTCTTATCTTGGATTATGAAATGCCTTTCAGAGTGTAATTTCATAGATGAATCGAGTTTATTTATAATAAGCATGTCTAGTCAAAATAGGAGAACTACTTAACATTATAATTAAAACTGATACATATCTAGTTGAAAAACTATCCAGTCCCTAAAACACTTCCACAGGAGATGGCTACATACTTTGGCACAAAATCTCTCTGCCCCTTCCAAAACATTTAATTTTTTATTCCAAAGGCAAGATTGTAACTTTTCCCACAATATCATATCAAACAAAAGTGCCACATTATGCATTCAATAAACCTCAGCACCGGGCAGCCTGGGTATCAATTGTACTTGTATTGTAAGCTGAGACTCAAGGAAACATTAATTTATTTAAAATACTTTTGCCCATAAGTTAGACAAACAGCAATATTTCGTTTCACTGTGTTTTAAGACAGCCCTATAGACAGAAATCCCGCAGACCAAGGGCTAGGATCATGCTTACATCTGTAGACAGATTTAATTATTACTTTTCTTTGAAGTCAGATAGCCACTGAGAATTTTACATATGAACCTAGTTCACTGGAAATGGCCTATAGACACTGACTATGGAAAACCATACAACTCTTTTTCATTGTATTCATTAATGGTTCTCAAGAACCTACCACTTCTCATGGTACATTCCTATACGATGTTTTAATAGAATTATAGGTCTATAAATATTTGTGCTCAGACTCTGTGCCAGGCCTATTTGAAGTTCTGGAGTCAAAAAGATGGATGATGTGCTTCTACCATCAAAGACCTCATAATCTTTTGGGGAAAACAGTCATGTATATCTCAATACACAATATATTTACAGTTAGAAGTATGTGCAAAGAGGAGGAGGAGGCCTTTGATTTGCCTACATTGGAGTCTCACAAAAAACCAGCAAGGTGAGGTAACTAATCTTAATCTTGGACTGGTATCCTGTCTTGCAGGGGAGCACTGATGTTGTACAAAGAAAGACAAGACTGTATGCACATTTATGCATACAAAAACATTCTATTTCATATATAATATTGTATAGGTTGGCACAGTTACAGTGTTTCCTAAAATTTCCTGATCATTAAGAACTTGTTAAAAATCCCAAAATGCATCTATACTTTATAAAGAATCCTAGGAGATTCTTCCAGTTCTGGCAAGCTTGGGAAATATGAATATATGCATAATGGAGGTCACCTCTTCTCATTTTCAATGTGCTTATAATTTTCAGGATATAACTTTTTTAAAGATTTTTTTTATTGGGGCACCTGGGTGGCTCAGCCGGTTAAACGTCTGCTGCTTATCGGACTGAGCCACCCAGGCACCCCCAGGATATAATTTTTAAGAAGTACAATAGAATCCCTTTACTGCATTCAGTGTTGAAATTCTATCGACCACACATCAAAATGTATACTTAAGACGTAACTTCTTATAGCTAAAACCCTGATAGAATAATGTTACTACAGAATCTTTTTAACACCCCCTAATCCAACACACACACACATACACACATGGTTACATGGTGCCCAAGCACATAAGCTCAAAATTTGTTTGTTGAAGTCGCCCCTAAGATGATCAATAATTCCTTAAGAACAGCATTCTAGAAGAAAACCATATCCAAATTACTATGCCTTATCTAAGCCATGCATGCAAAATTATGGGCTTGCTGTCACAAATACTATTTCCTCTATTTCTTTCAGCAAAAGCACCTAAAAGAGGGCTTCTTTTTTCAACACTCAATAGTCATATTTACCGGTCACCACGCGTTTCCGGCTAATCCAGATTTCCAAGCGTACCTTTGTCTTTCCCCAAGTGCCCTGTCTGTTTACAATTTCCAAACATCTTTACAGTGCAATTAAAGAAGGCCTGCATTAACATCAAATATTTATACCTCTGTGATTCTGATTTAGAACTTGGCTTTGGAGGAAAACCCAGGGTAAAACTGCTTCTGTTAATCAGCTCTAAGGGGGCTTTGTCCATTTCCCCCAGGAGGCTGGCATGACAACGGGCCAGGTCTGTACGCCTCCTGTTAGCTTGCACTAAAATGACAGCAGCGGGGTCTTCTGGTTTGACACCGGATTCCTCCTTTCATGGCTGAGGCTTTGATGGAGTAAGCAAGGTCGAGGTGGGAGTGATGCTGGCCAAAAAAGCGTCGGAGTGAGTCTCCAAGGCTGGAGGATGCAAATACACTCTACTCAACCCTCTACTGCAACCTCAAAGGGTTGACCAACTGCTATAAATCAGGCCAGTTAGAGTCAGTAAGACTCAGTTCTGGAATGTGGGTTTAAAACAGAAATTTTTCTTCTGTAATATTTACTGAGTGAGTAATCATAATATAATAATAGACTTCTTGCTTCAATATCAATTTGAAAACAGACTCCCTTTGGCTCTAGTAGGCAGGCCTTAGAGCCTACGGATTCAATTCATGGAAATGGATTCATCAGGATTCTTCCCTTGAGAAATGACAGAAACCCGTTTATTGGCTCAAACACAGTTGTCAGGACTTGGTCACTCTGTCTCTCATCTCTCTCTCTCTCTCTTTGGCTCCATTTCCCTCTGTGTGGCCCCATTTGGGTGGGGTTTTCCCATGCGTGACATGAGGGTCACCAGCATTTATAGGCTAACAGCCTATTCTTTCAGTAAATCCAGCAGAAAGAAATATCTCTTCCCAACCAAAAATCTAGAACTGAGTCTTACTGTCTCTGGCTTGCCTGGCTTGGGTGAAATTATCAACCCTATCCAATCATAGGAGACAGGGTGAACATATCGCTCAGATTGGCCAGACCCGGATCTCACGCACAGGCTAGGTGTGGGGGTGTGCTCAGCCCCACCGGAAAGCAGGAACTAAAACTTGGGAAGGAGAAGATGGGAAAATGGGTCCTGGGCAGACAAGGGAGACCCAGAGAGAAGGGATTTGTCCTTACATAACCTTCATGGTAAAAATACTGGTCCAGGTGTAGACTTCAAACAGTATGATTATAGCTTACTGTCTATTGTTAAAAGATAATTTTTTTTTAAAGATTTTATTTATTTGACAGAAAGAGACACAGCGAGAGAGGGAACACAAGCAGGGGGAGTGGGAGAGGGAGAAGCAGGGAGCCCGATGCGGGCCTCGATCCCAGGACGCTGGGATCATGACCCGAGCCGAAGGCAGACGCCCACCACTGAGCCACCCAGGCGCCCCAAAAGATAATTTTTTTAAAAAAGGGAGAAAATCATGCCTCTTATCAGTGAACGCATGACAAAATTTTTATTTAAGTCATTAAACAAAATGAGGGAACAATGAACTTCGAACCAATTCAAAGGAGAATCCAAAGAACAGCCACATTTTTAGATCCGGAGTATTGAAATGAACCTGTAAAGGGATGCAAAACGGCCGCTCCCCAGTGACAGTGAGGGAGGGCTGCTCCTCTGCTCAGAAGGAGGAAGTTGCATGTCCACAGAATCATTAGCATGGCCACCACTTAGTTCCCTGGACCTTACAATTCAAAGGCAATGAATGCCAGAACCAGAAAACCCAGAAGGGTCTGTCCCCAATAATGTAGTTTTCCACTAGAGATACCCGCCATATTTTTCCTTATTCCAAATCTCCCTACAGTCTCCACTCAAAGGAAGATGATTCTTGATCGTAAATAAGGCTGATCTCCTTAGCTCTGGCCTCATTATTTACAGAGGCGCAGCAAGAGCGTTAACTTAGCTTGTAAGTTTTCCCCAGTTGGTTTGCTGAACATTTCCATGTGAAATACTAGATTAAAGCCCTCTGTTATTTGCTATTCTGAGGCTAAGAAGCCAAGCCCCAAGAAACTCTCTCCACCAGATTTTACCTACATGCAGTACCTATACATTTTGGAGAATTGCTCCTTCCAAAATAGTCCAAATTTCTTGGCCTACCAGGAAGTACCCTTCCTTAGTCCTGGGACCCTGTAGGCTGAGTACCAGGCCGCCAGTTTTCCTGGAAGGACCTCCTAAGCATTGGCTCCAGAAATTCAATCTTAGTTCCTTAAAAGCGATTGACGATGCCTGATGATATGAGCATCATTCTCAAATGTGACTTGCCAGCCAAGGCCTTGACTGCATAACCAATTTTTCTAATCATATCCTGGTAAAATAACAACCAAGTCTTATTGAACCTCACAAATAACTGTATGGCCAAGACAAGTAAGGATGCTCCGCGAGAGTTTATGGTTCAGAAAAAGGGATGCCAGTGAGAATATATATATATATATATATTTTTTTTTTTTTTTAATGTTTCATTTTTAGTTTTTCAAAAGCAGTCTACTGAATTGTAATGAGCTACAGATAGCTTGGCAAGAAAGAGAAAGGGCTTCCTTTTATATTTAGAAAATAAAACCGTAAAATAGAATCAGCAGTATTACAAATAACTCCAGTAAAACCTCCTTCTTCAGTTCATTCAGCCCAAGCTTGTTCTGCTGGATCTTGGGTGAAAAATCTTTTGAAGTCATCAGCTTTTCAAATGAGAAAGAGTCCTGGAAATCCTGACGCAGCCCACTGGAATGGTCTGCAAGGTGTTTAAGCTATGCCATCAGGAGCCTGAATGTTCAGCCTTCCATTCTTTGAAGTTTCAATAGTTTGAAGTACCTGGTACAGTCTTTTCCCAAGGGGCTCTCAGATGAGCCTTCTTTGTTTATGTCCTTTGGTGAGCGCAGGAACTCTAGCCTGGAGCTGGGGGCAGAGGCCTCAGGCAAGCATCGGAGTTAAACAAATAAAAAATACACTATCTGTAGATGATGGTGGCTTAAAATGGCTGTGGTTAATTTATCACTGATGGTTTCCAAAAGTGAAAGATCTGACAAGAGTTCATGAAAAGAAGGAGGCAATTGACAAGAAATTTGGCTGCTTTGAGCAAAACAAAACAAAAGATAATAATGTCATTGCATAATATTGTATTTAAGGATGATTCAGGCTATTTTCAAAGAAATGTTCAGGAAATGTTACAGTAAGTGTTACATAGACTTACAAAAGTAGTTGAACATAATTTTTTTAAAAAGATTTATTTATTTTAGAGAGAGAGAATGTGCTCATGAGTGGGGTGAAGGGTAGAGGGAGAGGGACAGGCAGACTCCCTACCCGCTCGCTGAGCATCAAGCCTGACCCGGGACTTCATTTCATGACCCTGAGATCGTGACCTGAGCCAAAATCAAGAATTGGACGCTCAACTGACTGAGCCACCCAGGCTCCCTGAACGTAATTTTTTATAAAGGGAAAAATCTTGAGCCATAGCATGTAATAATTATGAGATATATGGAAGTGTGTGTGAGTATGAGCTAACAAGAATAAACCAGGCATATACTAAGAACATACCAAGAATATCAAGTCAAGATATCCAGTAAGTCTGGAACATGGCCAAGACATATAATTTTATACAACTCCATAGTATATCCCCAATCCAAAACCACTGGCCTAGAAGATGCTAGATTTGAATTAAACTCAGGTAATGACTTAGCAAGCATTTTAAATCATAACCAAAATCATGGCTGATAATATAACACTGTTGTGGCCTAATATCTTCAGGACTCTGATCAACAGAAACCTGTCATGGAGGGTGAAGACACTGACAAATCTCTAGGAACTCCCTATACAGTGTATAATTTCTTTTTTTAGAAAGAGGAAAGAGAAAGAATGTGCGCGAGCAGGAGAGGGGCAGAGGGAGAAAGAGAATCTTAAGCAGGCTCCACACCCAGGCTCCATGACCCTGAGATCATGACCTGAGCCAAAACCAAGAGTCAGACACCCAACCAACTGAGCCACCCAGGCTCCTTCAGCATACAATTTCTGAAATAGGTAAATTACTAACACTTCATGCGGATTTAACACAGAGGAGGCTAAGCACCTCTTCTGACTTGTGAATCCTTCCCATGCAATTCATCAGTAGTAACATTTCAAACAAGCCTAATTATTTCTAGCACCCTCCTTCTTCATAAGGTGAAAGCAAAATACTTTATGATTTTCCAGGGAGCTTGTAAGAAGTTGCAAAAATAGTTTTAGATACAAAAGATAACTTGGAGGTTTTATCTTAGTTTTTATGCTTAGGATATGATTTTGCATGGGCAATCATCAAAAAAGTTGTCAAAGGAGATTTGGATGCTTGGTAAACCTAGGACCACAGATGTCTGAGGCACTACACTTGGTTACCCATTAGTTCAAAGAGACGATCAAGCATTAAAAAAGTAATCATAGAGGATGACATGACTGTAAAGAACCAAGAACCCTTAACTCTTTCATAAGCGAGGAATATTTGTTTTCTTAAATGAACAAGAACTCAGTAGCCAGAATAGAGCATAGAAATTTACTTTGGTGGTAAGACACAGGATCTTTGTTATTTAGGCAGATGACATGAAGAAAGAATAACCTTTTATTAGCAGAAAAGACAGTAAACCAGGGAAATACATCCTTAAAAATCCTGCAAACCTTTGCTAAGATTTTAACACATTTCATAGCTTTTCAGACTCAGGTATATATAAAACCAGGGTAAAGAGAATTCACTTTCCAAGGTTTGTTCTTTATTGGACCCTTTTAGTATCAACAAATTGATACTTTAGGAGAGATCCCAGAGGGTCTGAGGCCAGAACTGATTTCATAATAACACTAGGATGGTATTCATGTGCCATGCATTCATCACCGCTAGCTCCAAATGAATCAATAAATAAGTATTTAAAAATGCTATTGTTTTTAATTTCTAGGATATTAAGTATGCCTAGTTACAACCTACAAGAACCACAGCTCTTTGGGGCCTAAATAAGTTTTGAGAGTGTAAGAGTGTCTGGAGAAGAAAATAAACCTGAGAACCACTACTTGAAGACAAAATTCTTGTCCTTGAAAAACAGAAGCATGTCAGCAGTTATACTTCTCCGTGACCATTGCTCTTAATATAGTCTCAAATATTTATATTAATTAAAACTTTAATCAAAGTAACTAACTTCCATTTCACGGAGAAAAATGAAGGGTAGATAATTAAAAACTGTTCGTGTCTGTCACACATGAACATTCAACTGCCATTCATGCCCCTTATTCCCTACCCTCAGTGGCAAAAATAAATGCATTCATTAACCTAGCCCAAGTATATAGCATCTCTGCAGCATTTCAAAACAACAAAAAAAGCAAAAACCTATAAACTTGAAATTATGCTTAGTAATCAATGCTTTAGTATTTTATCTTAGTTAGAAATGATCTACATATCAAATAGTATTCATTAATCAACTCAATTACTAAGCCCAGGTTTTAAGTTACCTAAAGATCTTGGAAATTATCTTCAAGCTGATATACTACAAAATAGAATTACTGTCGAAAGAAATAGTTTGTGAGAATGGTTCCATTTTGTTAAACACAAATCTACATTTACATTTTTCATAACTTTAAACATCACGTAGGAACAATGTTACATTATTTGATCATTAACTTGTGTAAGTTTAAGAAAAAATATATCTGAGTATAATGAACATGTTTCCTTGTACCATAACAGACACTGATGAATAAGAAAAGATATGGTGGTTTTCATTACATAAAAATTATTAAACTAGTCTTGTCTGCCAAAGATTTTCCTTATTTGTGTGAATTTCAATTATTAAAGTATTTCTGAGTTAGTTTCTGTAAGAATATTTTTTTTTTAAGTCTGGAACACTTAAGTACCTACCAGAAGTTCAATATTCTGGGAAGATGTAATGTACACAATGTGTGTATTTATCTCTACAAACCAATCAGAATAGAACTCCTTTAAGATATTTTACAACCTAATTTATTAATATCCCCTAGTGATATGAAAACATTACCCACTCAAACATTTCTGAATTACACACAGATAGACACAGAGACACATAGAAAGCTTAGAGCTTCAGTTCTGCGATTTCAGCCACAGATCAAGAGAAACTACGGAACACAAAACCTCACCAGTCTAGATAGCAAGGAGCTGTTCTCCTTTCCAGTAGGCATAGCTCTTTCCAGCGAATCCACTGGGCATCTGAAAGGATCTTTCAAGCTACTGAAATATAATTTCCAAACAAAGGTACAGCCACAATTCATACAAATATAAAATGAACAAGTGACAAATATTTTATTTAACTCCCTATTAAATGAGAGAACTAGCAGATGTTACAAATGATTCAATGGAGAATCCAAAGAAGAATCATATACACAGTTGAAGAATATTAAAATGAACTTGTAGGGGCACCTGGGTGGCGCAGTCCGTTAAGCATCAGCCTCTTGATTTTGGCTGCGGTCATGAGATCAAGCCCCACATTGGGTTCTGTGCCCACCGTGGAGCCCGCTCGAGATTCTCTCTCTCCCTCTGCCTCTGCTCCTCCCCACCCCCGCTCACATTCACGCTCTCTCTCTAAAAAAATAAGTAAATAAAATGAACTTGCAAATAGATGCAAAAGTGGCTTCTCCATGGTGGTGATGGTCATAGTGATGTGTGTGGGGGGGTGTTGTTTCTCCCCTGGATGGAATTCATTTGCATGTCCATAGACAAGATTCATTTGCACTGCCGTCGGTTCTCTACAAATTATCGAGCTATAAAATAGCTCAAAGGCAACAAAAGACTAGAATCAGATAACTCAGATGAGTGTCCTCTACACAATGCATTATTTTCCACTGGAAATACCCAGTAATCTGTTTTGCTTATTCCAAATTTCCCTATTCTATGAATGTGGACAGACTCTGCCTGCCTTTAAGAAGTGGTGTGTTCCTGGGGTGCCTGGGTGGCTCAGTCAGTTAAGCATCTGCCTTCGGCTCAGGTCGTGTTCCCCGGGGTCCTGGGATGGATCCCCACACGGGGCTCCCTGCTCAATTGGGAGTCTGCTTATCCCTCACTCTCTGCCCCTCCCCCCCCACCCCTGCTCTCTTTCACTCACTCTCTTTCAAATAAATAAATAAAATCTTTAAAAAAGAAAGAAAGAAAAGAAGTGCGTTCCTACCCAAAGAATCCCTTTAAATATTTAGATTCTCAATTGCTGGTAAAGTAGGAGACTGAACTCAATTCAACAAGTATTTACACCTCCTAGGTGCAGTGTAACATGCTAGGCTCTATTTTAAGGATTCAAAAATAGTAAGACACAGAAACTATGCACAGTTGTGCTCAATAACACCATGCTTAATTTACTGCATAAAGGTTTGTTATTAGTCATCTAATGCTGTGTAACAAAGCACCCAAATGTGGTTTAAACAATAAACATTTACTTAGCTCATAAATCTATGGGTTGATCAGTTCTTTCTGGTGTAGGTCTGGCTCAACGGATTGTAGCTGGAATTCCTCACATGTCTGCAGCTACTTGGCAGACTGGGTGAGGACTGGCTTTATGTGTGTCCTCCCCTGGGATGACTCTACTCCATGTGGTCTTTCATCCTTCAACAGGCAAGATGTCAATGGTAGGGAACAGAGTGTGAGCAGAATCCTGCAAGATTGCCTCTGAAAGCAAGGTTGCCTCTCTTGCATTTTGTTGGCCAAAGCAAGGGACAAGACCTGACCAGATTCAAGGGGTATGGGAATACACTCCACCTCTAGATTTGAAGAGTGCATCGCCAGGACATGGATATGGGAGGGGAAAATCAGTTAATTAACACAATTCATCTATGACAGGCCCTTAACTTTTGAGAGTTCACTCTCTAGGGCAGGAGGGATCCATGAGATAAATACCTGATGCACAAAGCGGACTTTGAAAGATGCTGCCCTAGAGGCCCAGGCCACCAACACATAATGGTGGAGAAGGCAAAAGCTGCATTGAAAGGGTCTGGGAAAGCTTCAGTGGGGCGTGATTGATGGTAAATTTTGAAAGATACACGGAAATGTCCTTCAAGGCGAGGGGGAAGGAGAGTTGAAGATGGCTGAGGGGGGTCTGATGGGGCTAGTCATGGAAATAAGAAACCATACTTCCTCCTCACTTTTCAGGTGCATATTCATAGACAACAGTCCTGGTGGCATCCACAGAGATGCAGTGTGAGGTGGTTGATAATCAGGATTCAAATCTTGGTTTTCCCACTGAAAGGGCAAGTCACTTCCTCTCTCTGAATCTCTTTTCTTCACTCAGAGAACCCCTATTCTGATCTGACCGCATGCAATGCTTTAAAAAGAAAAAAAAATCTTGAGTATAGCCTTGTAAACAAAATTAAACCTCAAACGAGAGATGGAGGTGCAGTGTCTTTAATCCACAAGGAGTTACTATGAAGGTAAGGTCTCTGTACATTAACAAGATGAGAAAAAACAACAAAAAAATTTGCAGATACTATGAACAAGTGATTCCATGAAGAGGAAGTATGAGTGACCAAAAAACATATTAAAAGGCATGCCACAGGGTGCCTGGGTGGCTCAGATGGTTAAGCGTCTGCCTTCGGCTCAGGTCATGATCTCAGGGTCCCGGGATCGAGTCCTGCATCAGGCTCCCTGCTCCTTGGGAGCCTGTTTCTCCCTCTGCCTTTCTCTCTCACTCTGTCTCTCATGAATAAAAAAAAAAAAAAAATCTTTAAAAAAAAAATTAAAAAAAAAAAAAAGGCATGCCACCATGGGGCGCCTGGGTGGCTCAGATGGTTAAGCGTCTGCCTTCAGCTCAGGTCATGATCCCAGGGTCCTGGGATCGAGCCCCACATCGGGCTCCTGGCTTAGCAGGGAGTCTGCTTCTCCCTCTCCCTCTGCCTCTCCCACTGCTCATGTTCTCTCTCTCTCTGTATCTCTGTGTCTCAAATGAATAAATAAAATCTTTAAAAAAAATAAATAATAAATAAATAAATAAAAGGCACGCCACCACTCACTCCTGATTGGGAAAACACAAACTAAATAATAATGTGATACAATTTTTTTCTTCCAAGTTGGCAAAAATTTAAAGGTTGATATTTTCTAGAGCTGGAAGGAGAATGAGAAAATGAAACCTGTATATACTGTTGCGTAGGGTCTAAATTGAAAAATCTTCTGGGAGGGTTAGTTGGCAGACTGTCTCAAAAATTTAAATTATTTATATTCGGATCCAAAACACTCTCTCTTGCCAAGATGTTTATAGGTGCACACGTGCACACACACAGAACACATGCACATGTATATACATGCATGTGTGTATATATATGCATATACATATATATATCTACATATCCACCCACCAGAATATTGATTCAGCATTGTTTATAATAAGGAAATTCTGAAGGCATCCTAAAGTCTCTAATTAAACCACATTTTTACATATTGACATGAAAGATATCCACAATAGATTATTAAAAGGAAAAAAAGCAGAGGATGCCTGGGTGGCTCAGCTGGTTGAGCATCTGACTCTTGATTTCAGATCAGGTCATGGCCTCAGGGTCATGAGATCGAACCTTGCATCGGCTCCACACTGGATGTGGAGCCTGCTTAAGATTCTTTCTCTCCTACTCCGTCTGCCCCTCCCCTGCCTCTCTCTCAAAAGGAAAAAAAAAAAAAAAGCAAGCTGCAGAAAACGTACTATCATATGTATATCATGGGATTATACTATATAAAAAACTTTCATGTCCTGTTCACTTCAAAGGTTATGATGCTAGAAGGCGATAATAGATATTGAAGTGCCTTATAAACTGGAAAGTACTTTAAATGTTAAGGCACATATGAATTCAGCTTTAAAAACTTTAAGAAATATAAAAATTTATTTCAAAGCTCTATGGCTTCCATTTAGGAGGCGCATTTGATTTTCCCCAGGAAATGAGGAAACTATGTAATAGGAGTCTTTGGCAAATTGGTTTTGGGTGCATCGGAAATGCAAAAAAAAAAAAAGGCCCCACTGGACCTATCTAATTTTTCCTTAGGGTAGACGATCAACCACCAGCAGAGACGATATTCACTAACCCCTCTCAGTCCTTCTCTTCCCTGAACAGTTAAACTGGATAACAAACTAATAAAAAATAATTTGGAATCTGGGGCACGATTATGGCCGAGAAAGATGCTGATGATCATTCCATGTGATCAGGGAGAAACCTCAAACAGAGCACTCTTCAATTACCATAATTTCTACTGTCATTGCAATTTCTGTACATAAAAGCATTTGGTCGGAGGCACAACACATTTATCTGTAAATTACACAATAAAGCGTGGTGAATGGACTTTCCTTTAAAAGAACAAACAGAATCAGTCATTTATGGGGACATCTTCATCTTAATCAACATGTGAGTGCCACCAAGTGCAGACTCCATTATCGTACAAAGTTCTGGAGACAGTCACCCAACCCCACTCCCACCTTCTCCCAAGTTTAATTAAACCAGTATCACACTGAGACTGGAAGGCAAACACAATGATACAACAATAAACAAACATTAATCATGATCATTACATACATTTTATTACATGAAATAAATAATACTGTGGAGCTCTCACCAGCCGATAAAGCTCTTCCTTTTGGATAACATCCTAAGGCAATTGAGGGGTAAAATAATACTAATAATGATAATAATAATTAGTATGAAAAGGAAAAAAGGGGCTTATCACCACATAAAGCAGAAACTGTATCCTCCCTCACTTATATTAATCTCATATTTGCTCATTTGTGGCTTCTTCTCCCTGAGATAAATGAAAAATAATTTCTTATTTGTAGCCTAGGTTTGGTGTACCCGATTCAACTCGAATTGCCCCCGGGGCAAGGAGAGCCCTGGAAGATTCCGTCAATATTCCGTCTACACGGACAAGGTTCCACCAGGAAACAGGGGTGGGGTTCTGAACCTGGGGCTGCACTGGAGCAGAAAGGAGAGGTAGAGGGAAAGGCGTTTAGCAAGACTCAAGGCAACGGCTTTTGCCCTTGCTTGAGAAAGACCAGGCCCCCAGTCTTGCCCTGTTCAAGTCCTTTTCTGAGCTGAAGACCTCCCTGGCTTGTCTCTGAATCAGGAATGAGCCCCCTTGGGGGAACGCTCTTTTGTTTTTCTTTCCAGAAGGCTTCCTGACCTTCTTTAGTATAAACATATAACACGGCTGTCCAGCCCTATTGTCCCATCCCCATGTGGGAACAACAAGAAATAGGTCCTCTCCTGCAGAGATGCCCATTAAGGGCCACTTCACCAGCCAGACATGAATCCCACTTCTGTAGCCTTACTAATTGTCCAGTCCTGAGGTGTTTTGTTGTGGGCTGCCCATGACACCATCTTAGAAAGTCTATTTTAACGAACAAAAAGATCCAACCTGGCCCTGCAGCCTCCATGATGTGGATACGGAGTATTAGCCTAGGAGACAGCTTTTGTCCCCTCCTGACTTCTGAACATGTAATTGCTCAGGAGGGGGACGGAAGCTGCCCACCTCAGTCTTCTGATGGGAATTCTCCTCCTCCTGTGGAGGAGGAGAAAGGTATTGCTACATGAGGATTGCCTCTTTTACTTCCTTTCAAAAAGTTTTCTCTGACCATTCCACAGCCTAACTCCTGTTCTTGCCTGATACAACCAGGGTTTTAATGGCTTACAATTCAGGTGCAGACCCCCTTTTAGCATTTAAAATGGGAGCTGTTGAGCGACGTACGTGAGTAGATGTTCCTCTGGATCTGTGGCTGTGGTGTCTTCTGTGGTCTCCTTGGAGTTTGTTGGGTTGGCTGTCAACCCAGTGAGGAAATAGGAGAAGCAGGCTCCTCAGGCCAAGATATCTCTCCCTCATATGTGAAATCCTTGGTGAGGAAGCTTGGGAGCCATGCTTGGCCACTCTTGGCTGCCCATGGCGCCGGCATTTGACACCCAGTGACAGAAGACACGCAAGTGTGACCGGGGTTCCATTCTCTGGGCATGGCAAGCGTCTGGCCCTTTCTCCCAAAGATTAATCGCAGTGTGGGAGTGTGGCCAGTGGTGAGGAGGCCACCAGCCTTCTCGCCCCTTCCCCATACAGACGCTTTTGGGTAAATAACAGGAGAAGTAATAGGTGAGTGGACATATTCCAAAGCCAACTCCCTGCCCCAGTCCCTCAGGGAATGTCGCCTCACCCTCTGCCAATGAGTTCTGGGGCTGCCTCTATCATAAATACTCTGATTAAAATGTAAATTTAGCCAACCTATCAGCTTCCCATTAAGGCGACTCTTTAAAAATGCCGTTAATCAGCTGAAAGATATGTAGGGAAATACCACTCATCAATTGTAACTGCTTATGACAGTTAACAAAGCTTTATATTGGCCCCAAACATGTGCTGATCTATCCATTATGCCAAGGTTCACTCTCACGCTAATTGTACATTTTCTTCTCTAATGCATTTTTGGTGTTATCGCATAGGCTAATGAAAGCTAAGAAATCAATAAATATAAATTATACATGCAAAGAAGGACTGCTGCGAACATAAAGTTTCTAATTAATTGCACTTGATTAATTTATATCCTTTAATTATCTTGCTAAGCCACAAACAACATAAATATCTCTGCAATCTGGTTATTGCTCTGTCAGTCATAAAAAAGCAGACACAGTAAATCTATGAAATCTAGCAAACTGCATTGCCAGAAAACATGGAATGGCATAACCCATAAATATTACCGGACGTACTCAAGGCACCGATGAATAATTTCAGTGCGACAAATTAACACTAAATATGTTGTATGGTTATTTGACGAAGGTTCTAGTGATGTTAGAGCTTTAAATGGCATATATGGAGTAAGCAAAAATGTGGATTTTGCCGATAGGCTTATAAAAATTTGCTCAAGCTGGGGAGGAATGGTGTGAGTAAGGAGCCACATGCAAACATCCAGGGCGATTTTGCAAATGAAAGTACTTTCTGCCGGACAAGTTGAAAGGCAAATTGTTAATTACCTTGCTTCTTAGTTCCCCTTTGATAAACTTGGTCAACACAGAATAATCCCACCTCTTCTGCGGAGGCAAAAATAAAACGCATATTTCAAGTAGGAATTTAAATCTAGGAATTTGACACCAGGTTGGGAAGAGAGCTGAATGTTGCATGCTGCCATTGTCTTAAGAGATGTAACTTTTACATGGAAAGTGGCTTCTTTTTATCCACCCCCTACCCCCCTTTTAATTTTATCTGACTCTGCTAAGCCAGCCATCTGTCACTGATCTGAAATCTAATCCTCTCTGTCCACCAAGCTTGCTCTTTGTCCTAGGCCACTGCATATTACCAAGCATCTATATCTACAACTTTCATAAATGTGTAAAAAGAAACTGTATCTGTCCTCAGCTACACTCAGACAAAGACCATCTGTCAGCAACCCCAGCTATTCTTTAAAAAAGAAAGCATCCAAAGGGATTTGCCCTTTACCAAGTAAACCCACTTAACCCTTCCAATAAGATTAACTGTTATTTGTTTCCATTAAATAAAAATGACCACGCTAATATACGTTTAATAGTTCTGTAACAGTTGCAGAAAGATCAGCTCTCATGTGGATATCCTTTGTAGATAAAACATGCATGCATATAAATACTGGAATTATGACGGCAATAAGATAACCTGTAAGGCAGAAGGATGTTTTCACTTCCTTCCCCTCAGTCTGGGGCTCTGAAAGAGAAGCCAATGTAAAATATAGAAGCTAGAACATACCATGCTCTCCCCAGTCTTCTATTTTACAGTAACGAGCACTTCCAGATATAACATATGGCTGAATAATACAATTATTAAGATTCAGAGGCCATCCTCTGACTTCTGCCCTGTTATCACCGCACATTCTCGTAGACAGTTTTATAGCCGTTAGGCTACGCATTTCCACACTCTATATACGTATGCTCTACAAATAGATGCTTACTAAGTATCGCTGTAATTATGGCAGATTTGTTGGTGGAGGGAAAGAGCAGCTGTTTAGTGACACCAAGGTAGAGCTGCAGTAATGTTTGGGGATTTCTGTCTCTTATTTTCATCCTAGATTGCCAAAGTCGTTTGGCTTAGCATTTCCGAAGTGAACTAAATAATGCATTTGCTCCAGTGGAAAAGCCCAGGCGAATTGTTCACATGTTTATTTGGTGTCTATATGTTTATGGGCAGATTATTCCAGAATAGTTGCGTTGTTAAGGTCTCATCCTCACAGTCGGAAGGCCAAGTTCTGCCCACAGGTGTATGCATTTTTTAACACAGGCTCAATTTACCAACAGCTCCTGGGGCCTTCACAGTGCCTTCTATGTGCTCAGAACTCCCTGTTCTGCCTCGCAGGGGGTTTGCCAGGCTGCCGGGACCAGGTATTTTTGCCCGGGACTGGGGCCGGATGGGCAGATGAGCCAGTGGACGGGAAGCAGGGCCCCCGGCAGACTCTACCTGCCTTGATCTGGCATTCCTCAACTCTCAGAGTTTGCTGAGGATCAAAACCTAATTGTTTCTGGAAGGGGGGGGGGGGCGTGGGAGGGGGTGGGCAATAAGTGGGGAACTATGAGGCAGAAGAAATGGCTTTGTTTTTCCCTCCCGCTGAGCTTCTAGGTTTTCTCCCTTAAAACATTTTACACAGTCGTGACGACTCAGTTTCATGGGAAAATCCCATCGAAAGATTCCCAATCCAAATATATACACCTGGCCTGTGGCAATCCATATCTGCATTCCTTCTCTCTTGAGCTGGGACTGTAAGGAGCCCTGGCTGTTTGGTCTTCCCCAAACCCTCAGGTGTGTGCCGCAGACCCCCCCCCCCAGCCGGCTCTCAGCTTGCGGGGGCGGGGGGAGACACCTCCTTGCTGGGGGCGGCCCGGGGGAGCCCTTCCCCCTGGAGACCTCAGCTCCAGGACTCGGATGTCCAGCTTTGTACCCAGCAGGTAACTAGGGCGCCTGGTGCTGTCTCAATCCGAGGGGAGGAGTCATGTGCTGTGTTCAAAGTGGATGTCGCAGTCTCTAAGGAGACAGGTAAATCTCCTGATGCTACAATCAGATTGGTGAGGAAGATCCGCTCCTGCTGCAAGTCGCCTGCCTCCCGGCTTCTCGGAGGTAATGAGAAAACCGCCCACGACAAGTATGGCCCCTGCATGTTCCCCTGGCTGATGGTTGGAAAAATACCAATGCGTCCAGCAGGGAGGAAGTATGTATCTCCCACTGGAGTTCACTAGATTTGTCATTTTCGATTTAATGCACCTAGGTAGCAAGTCGACTCGCTAGGTTTGACTGCAATTACCTTATCTTTCCTATTTTTAGTGACAGGACCAGATTATTTTAAGTGCATTTTATAGAAAACCCTTCTTTACTGAAGTATAAAGACTGTAATAAAGACAATACAATGTTTTGAAACTGTTTTAAATCCTTCACTCAGCATTGCTTCTACAGATTTAACATGTAGGGGTTCTAATCTTACTGCTACTAATTAGAGCTTTACTGTAATTGTGCCAACAGGGTGCTTGGCATAATAATTACTATTGAGAGATTCTGGTGGCGCAGTAACATGCCTACATAATGCAGATATGTCTAGTATTACAGTGCAGTCACCTTTGTATGTTGACTCAAGTTGGATTTTAACCAAGTAAGGGGTTATTTTGCCTTTATAATAAAGCTTAAAAGGCATATACATATGTATGATTTAGGTATCCATTTTTCCTCTTTGAGTCTTTTGAATATTAATTAGCAGGAACCTTGGAAGGCAACAGGGACACATTTTGTTTCAAATATCTCACAATTTGGGGCAATTCGCTCCGTGAGCAGGCTTGTCCGTGCTCGTGTGGCGAAGAGTCTATTTTGATGCAATGGTGCTCTGAGCCTCCATGCCTCCCAGGTGAGGGTCTCTCTCCCAGGAAATCCTGCCTTGTTGTGACAAGCAGAGAAAGGAAATGGAGGCCCTGGGCCCAACCAGGAGCTGAACCTGGAAGGGATTTGTGTGCCTGGTTGTATGGGAGGAATCTCCGGACACGTTTTCACAGTAATTCCCAAACACTTGCGTCTCTCAAAATGGAAGGCTGCGTCGGGGAGATAGATTGCTACTTGAGCCTGGGTGGCTTGGATTGGAATTATCCCTGGTCCTTGCTGTTTACTGTAAAGGTGACCATCTGAAAAGACCTGTTGGGGTGTCACATGTGGGGGCGGTAGGAGTATATGTACTACTAGCCCTTCTCCCATTGGGACAAGACCCTGAAAGTGGGCAGGTGGCCTCAGAGGCTCCCCCGGATTTATCAGGCAAGTAGCAGGGGTCACACTGGTTGGTTTCACTTTTCCTGGTGCCCGAGCTGAGTGAGCTCCAGGCGATGCTCTGTGCTCGGCATGGACACTTTCTGCTGCCCATGCGCTGGGCACAGGAGCATGCAGAGACTCCGTGGACTGGGTACTAGAACATTCTTAAGCACAAACACAGGCATACTGGGTTTTGTTTTGTTTTGGCACATGTGAAAGAGTTTCTACAAAACTGATTTCACAGAGCAGTAAGTCACCTAAGAGGGTGTCACCAGCCATTTAAAGTGCACTACAGAGGTTTCTTAATGTAATAAATACATTGGAAAGGTAGTGTGTAATGGCCCAGGGCCTGAACTATAGCTCCATTTAGCTCCGACAGCCTTGTTTTTACTGCCCCTTAGTGCCTCACTTTTAAAGTGACAGGAAACCAATTTCTGATTGCAAATCAATGGGTTAGGATGTCACCTCTGCACAGTGAATTTAGCTGTAAATCCAAGGAGTCACCCGCGATGCTAGGAAATGGGGGGGCCAGGGGACGAAGGCGACCGCTTTACACAACGCGAATGGAAATACGGCACTTTAGAACTCTCTTTCTGGGGGAACTCCCAGGTATCCCCAGCCTGTTGTTCATCTCTCCTTACTGGCCCAGGGGCGGGCAGGGTGGGTGTGCCACAGGCCCCAGGGAATGTGGGAGTACAATTTCCCTTTTACCTTGGAGGCTGCAGACCTTCCCCGGGCTGATGGACCAGCAGGATCCCTTTCTCCCCGGACTTCCGGCCCCTTCCCTCATCATGTTAACCAAAACTGTGTATGTTCCTGTCATGCAAGATACCTTTTGATGAGGCCCCTTTTTTCTTTAAGCTTTTAAGATAATCTTAGAGAAATCATCAAGCTATAAAAAGAAATCAATAAAAACAGAAAAGGTTCCCATCACCCCGAAAAAAATCCATAACTTTTGCATTTTAATAGAGACGCTACAGGACCAGACCCTTCATTTTCTTTCTGATGTGTTCCTTTGATTTCCTTCGTATCTCTCAGGCCTCTTGACTTTCTTGAGAAAGGGATTATTGAATTGTGTGTCTCCCTCAGATGTACTTGATCACTCAAGTATCTGTACTTAAGAATGTTAGAGTCTGTTCAGCTGTTGCCTCTTTGGAGCTCATCGGGGCTTGTCATCTTAATATTAATTGGGTTTTGTGCAGGAATCTCAAGTCCCACATTGAGTGGCTTTCAAGAGAGAAGATTATGCCCAAAGCCAGATACAAAGACAAACATATTTAGCACAACAATTATGATAATTACAGAAACATTCTGTCACGAAATAAGCAAATCTGATTAAGGGCCCTTCTATATTATCAAATATTAATCTGATGTCTTCGGTCTAACCTGGTTCGAACGTAAGAAGCTTCTTATGGTTTTATGTATTAACAGATTTGTAGAAGCTGAACATATACAGCCTAATAGTATGAGACAGCCAAGCCAGGGTAGTAAAAGGATTTTTGCTGAATGTAATCCATGTAGATTTAAAATAGACACAGATAGGATCATAAACCTGAAATCAAAATTAAAACATACCCTGCCAATGAGACATTTTGTGTAATTCCAACCACATGGTAATCCAGAAACATATTGGGGGAAAAGAATTATTAGGGCTCATTTCTGTTTTAAAAAATGAGTAATCATCACAATAAATGTACAGTCACTTGAAACTTTCCAGACTTTCTTGATACCCACATAAAGTGGCTGGTAATAGAAGCAGTAATATTCTTGCTAAAGTAGAGAGTTAATTTTATTTGTAATTTTCAGCTGCTTTCAGTGTAATTGCACAATTTCCTCAATTATTAAAGTTCATTCTGCATACTTAAGTTCATTAGCCATTGTCAAATGGGCAAATTACTTTGCAATTTTAATATTTGTTGGACAAAGCTGCATTAATAGATTCACTCTCCAAACACGATTTCTCAGCTCTCGCTACAGTATCCACAGATAATTGTAACCATCCAAATCAGAAGCCAGGGACTGGGTTATTTTTTTTTCTCTCTCTCTCTCTTTTTTCTGAACATCTCTTAAATGTTAGTGATTTTCACCATACCCGTAGGCGTTTTTTGTTTGTTTACTTTGGAGGGAGGGCAGCGGGAAGGCAGGCAGTACGGACGACGGACGGAGTCTTGCGTAATACATAGGAAAAAGTACACTTGATAGGGAAGTTTCTCAGCATGCCTCTGCAATTTGCATAAATATGGTCCAGTCATATGCAGGAGAGGGGCCTACAAAAACACAGTGTGGGTCTCTGAATAATCAATAAATCAGATTTTCAATCAGATTCTATTCTATAGAAGTTGTTGAGTCATTATGCTGCATACAGTATGATTCTGCATGTTACACTCTATCTGTAATCTACCTATATTGAGGGATTCCTTCCATGGTGTCATCAGAAAGGCATTCTCAGTATCTCCCTCCCCATCTCTCTCCCCCCTGTCTCTCTCTATCCCTCTCCGACCCACCCCCTCCACTCATGAGCTGTTTAATGCATGTTTATGTAGACTATCTTTAAATATACATACATGCCCTTGGAACAAAAATGCCACTCTCTATTTGTTTTGCCCCTTGCAGTTATGAAGCACCTTTGTCCCCCATTATCTCATTCGATTAATGAATACACACTTGCTTCCCCCTATAGATGCACATTGACCACGCGGTCCCATAATGAAGGGGGTTGCTGAAATTTATCAGTATTGCCACATGAAGACAAATGTGCTCCAACCTACTTAGTCTCTGTGTGTTCTTGGTGCCCATGGTCTCATTCCAAAATGTCTGGGTGCACATAGCTCCAGACCTTGAGGAAGGTAACCCCCTGCCAGCATGGTTTATCTCCCCAGTAATTAGGCTTGGATTTCTGCTTTATTAACTCAGATACAACAACGCCCTGCCCTCTGTCACCAGGGGGACTAATAGAGGATAGTCACTCTGATTTGGAAACCCTACAAATTAAATGACAAAGTGAGAGGAAGTGAAGTTAAGGCAAATCGTGTAGAGATAAGGCAGCCAGTCATTTTCACGCTAGTTTTTCAAATGGGAAGCAGGGGCCTTTTGCTTTTTCTATCTGCAGATGCAAAACTACCAAAATAAATACGCCCTATTTTCTTGATGGGTTTGTTAAACCTCAGTGATAGGTGAATTCTGGAACGATGTGAGGAGTAATTGATGGTGTCTGTTTAAAACCACGGGAATGTTTTCCTCTCTGGAAGTCCTACGGTTCCTTGCCTTCCTTGAGAAGGATTTTCTTCTATTCAATGTGCCTGTGCATCCAAGTGTTTATTTTCTCAGGACCATTTCAACAGGTCTCTATCTTCATCACCTATAGGGCAGATTTGCTTTTACATTTTCTTAAATTCCTGTCCCGCCTTTCTAGGAAAAAAAACATTCACACACCTTATGTAAGATTAAAATTACCCAAGGAAACAAAATAACATTGGATGGTGGAAGGCGGGGCGGAAGAAAGGCGGTCCGGCAAAGCTGATTTCCATCCGTCTGTTGCAGGAGCTGTAACCATTTGTTTAGCAATATGATTTAACAAGAAGCATTAGCCCTGGGTATGGAGCTGCCGGCTTTTGAGAAGGCTGATGGGATGTGATTATCTCCATGCAGAAATATCAGGGTGGTTAAAAGATAATTTGAAATGAGGTTAAAAATGAAGTGACACTAAGCTTCTCTCACTCGTGTCAAAACAATCACATCTTTTCTTGTCTTTCCTTTTTTTTCCCTTTCACTTTGATGACATTCGCTCATATTGGAGGTGGAGACATTCTTCATAGCAAACTGTAATCCTTGACTAATTTTAAATTTAATGTGGCTCTGTTTGAAACACAGCTCTAAATCTGATCCAAAATCAGCTTCTGGATATTGCGGATAGAATCTGCAATGTTTGTAATATTTGGTAAGCCTTAAATATTGTTATTAGTCACAAAACTACAGTTTCATTTCACTCCGTTAACAATATTCACGGGATAAACAGCATATGTTGACATAATAAATGACATTTGGCTAGAAAAATGTCTTTGAACTTCAGCTTTAAAAAATGAAAACAGGTGAAAAAAAAACCAGCATCAAATGTTAAAAACCATATGTGAGTAAATGAATCTACCTCGTCATATTATTCGATCACCTTAAACATAATTACTGTTTTGAATAAGTTTCAAAGTCTGAGAATAGTTCTTACTTTAAAGGACTGTATTTCAGTACTAGATATATTTATTCATTACCTAAGAAAAATAAATCCACATAGCCATAGTTCTTGATTTACAAACAAAATAAAACAGTAAAATGGGTTAAGAAGTTAAACATTATCTCTAAAGGATATAAAGAGAAATGGTTGGGCCACTGGCAGAAAACTTTTAAAAAGTCCAAGAGAAGATTTGAAAACCTGTCCTTTTTGTGTAAAAGATGACCAGGATGTTCTGCCAGTTTCCAAAGTTTAATCAACATTAAGAAAGAGAAGCCCAAAGTTGCTGTGCACAGGGCAGACTTGCGCCATGCGCACTCTGCCGGACGCAGCACCACCTGAGTAATAAAATGCTCGGAAATTCGAAAACAGCGATGTTCACATCCACACGCAAGGCAAAACCTCCTCAGTGCTGCATTCCAGCCCTGCTTTATCAATCAGTTGCCGATCAATTGTAGTCCCGCCCAACCCCCTTGCTCCAACATCTCTTCCTAGCCTGCAGTGCTGGCCCTGTTTATTCGGATGCAGGGAGATGACAATTAGTCATATTTATCCTTGCTGGGCCCATCTAATCCCCACTGCTTTTACTCATGTCAAATCCATTATCCCAAACAAAGCTTTATATGTCTTGTTGGAGATGCACACAGCCTTGCCTTGTTTACTTTGAGAAGATGGATTTTATGGCGCTGTGAAATACATACTGAGCCCTAACTAATGGGGCCACTTGGCATGGTGGAGCAAATGCACTAGCAATTCATTCCCCCCTAATCCAGGGTTGTTAACTTTGTCCTGAAAACCCATGGCCTCTGGCTGTGCCTTCGAGACCAACAGCCTTGGGTCTCCAGCACATCTCCCAAATTTCTTCACTGCACTCAAGTGTCTTCAGCCCTGATACACCGCAACCCCCTTCCCACCACCCCCAGTAGCCAGCGACTCTTTTTCCACCCCAGCTTTGAGCTGCTTTCCTGCCCACTTTGGTGCTTTATTTTTGAGCCTGGTAAAGGGAACTCCCTCCCTCTCTTGTTTATTTAGAAAGAAAAATCTGAGGCGCTCTGGTTACTTACATTTTTCAGCATTTCTTTGTCTTCCAAACCATTCTAGCTCTTAATATGGAAGTTTTATGGCCGATTTTTTATCAGCAAATCCAGACTTTTTGCTAGCTGACCTGAGCAGTTAGGATGGGTTAAAATGTGCTTGGAAACGCCGGATTTCACCCCAAAAAGCAATATATGGCATATGTTAACATCTAGAGCCTGAAAACACAGCCGGTAAGAGTCGCGCAGACTAAAGGAAATCACTACTTAATTCCACAAACATTTGTTTCGGTCCAGGAACGGCACTAGAAACTTCGAGCCGTCTGGCTCCTGGCTCCAGCGCGGCCGGCGCGCGAGGGCCCATAACGTGCGGCACAGCGCCATCTGCCGGCCGGCCCGGCCGCCCAAACGTCCGCAGTCGGGGGTGGCTCTGAAATCCACCCGAGTCGGTTTCCCGACCTCGGTCCCCTGGGGCTTCCTACTGCTGGGGAGTTCTGACTGTACTAAAAAGGGAAGAGAGAGGGGGATTGCACTGGAGAGAAAAAGCAGTGCTAGAGAAACAGTTTCCAAAGACCTATTTAACATGTAAGCGGAGGAAGATTAATACTTTTGGAACAGTCTCCAGACGTCTTGCCAAGGGCGCAGGTTTTCGGCATTAAAGGTGAAGCTGAGTTTATTTGCATCTAAAGCAAAGAGTTGTTTTTCCTCCTTTCTTTCTGTCTATAAAACATTGCATCCTAAGCATATTGTGTTCACACCCGGGCTCTGGCTCTGCGCACTTCTCCGTGGAGGCAGAATTTCAGGGGAGCTGGGGGGTTGTGTGTCTGGGTAGGTGTGTGGGTGTGTGGGTGGGGGGTGCAGAAGTGCTTTTGGAGACACTGGGGCTCTGTTTGCCCATCCATTCCAGAAATCAGTGGAGGGACGGCTCCTCTCGAGGGCAGAATGCTAGGACTGTGGAAATGTAATCAACACACTTGTGCATGTTTCCACACTGCCTTGAATGGGATCCCAGACTCCAGGAAACTCATCTCTGATAAATTGCAAAAGACCCAGACTAAATGGACCGAAGAGGTGGTCATTATTCTTAAGGGAGGGACCTCACCATAACACAGCATAAAGCGTTATCTGCAGTTATTTTTTAAGGCTGTGTTGGAAATCTTCTTATTTTCATCCCACCTCCAGCTACCAGGCCTTTTGCTAACTGCAATTTCCATCCTGGAACGCTGACTTCCAGCATCTCCCTCCCTTGTCTCTCCCTTGCTCTGTACCCATCCCTGCACCCTTCCCCATACCCATGGAGGTTGTGCTGGGCGCCATCTCCCTTTCACCTAGGGAGAAAGAGGACGCCCAGAACCATCCCTGGCTTCCACTAGGACGTTTCGTTCAGGCCCCTGTTGGGATTCTCTGGTTCTCCGTGCGTAGTGGCATGGTGGCAGGGGGCGAGGATTAAGTGCAATCGCCCCTGATCTTTCTTCACCCAGTGTCCGTCCAGCACAACATTGCTGGTGCCTGAGACAGCTGTGGGGACTGAGCTCCCTGGGCCTTCAAGAGATCTAGGTCTCAGGGCCATTAGGAAAGGCTGCTGTTTTCTCAGGGGGCTGCCTCTGGAAATGAGAGTTTTGTAAAACAGCCTTCCTCTAGATGCTGTGAACTGTCCTTTTGTGGACTGGAAATCTGCTGGTATTTTCAGGGAATTGTCTCTCTCTCTTCTCCCTCCCCCCACCATCCTCCTCTCCCTCCCTCCCCCCTTCCCTCAGGATCGCTCACACTCTCTTTTAGAAACAAATACAAGTCAGATACATTTATTACAGAATTCAAATTTAAGATCTCAAGGATTTTAGAGACTGGGGTTGCCAGATAAAATACAAAATAACCAGCTAAATTTGAATTACAGAAAAACAATGAATAGTTTAAGAAGAGTAGAAGAATGTCCCAAATATTTCTCGGGATATACTTCTACTAAAAAATATCTGATATTCAAATGTCTCTAGATGCCTGTGTTTTTCATTTTTGTTTTTACTAAATCTGGCAACCTATGCGAGACCCTTTAGTGCAAGTCTTTAGACAGTAAACTAAGATCAAAAGAAACAAAGTCATATACCCAGTTACACAGCTGGTTAGAGGCAGACCCAGAGCCAGAAATCAGGTCAAGAAATTCATTTTGGGTCCTCTTAATCAACCACACTACCTTTTCTTCCCCCAGGTTAGCCGACTGGGGGCACAGATACCAAGTGAGCTCATGTAATAAAGAGTCCCTTATATAATCGTTTCACAGAGACCGTGCCTGTCTCAAAGGACCATAAAGTAAAATGCCACTCATTTGGAAATGCCACTAGTTTATAATTTGTGAAATTTCCTGCCCAAGTGAATCTTGACATAGCCAACCTTTTCTTGCCGGAGAGTCTAGCCTTTTATCTCTGACTGTTTTTCACGATGATCTCAAGGGCTCTGTTCTACCAAGTGCTTGCAAACACAGAAGCACCCACTTACCTACAAGCAAATAGTATGCTAACTACAGTTGACCCTTGAACAACATGGGTTTGAAATGCACAGGTCAACCTACATGAGGATTTTTCCCAGGACAGGACTGCAAATGTATTTTCTTTTCCTTATGATTTTTTAAGTAACATTTTCTTTTCACTTGTTTACCTTAAGAACACAGTATATAATACCTGTAACATACAACATATGTTTTAATCAACTGTCTATGTTATCCGTAAGGTTTCCAGTTAAAAGTAGTTTATTAGTAGTTAAGTTTGGGGGGAGTCAAAAGTTAAACATAGATTTTCCATCATGCAGGGGGTTGGTGCCCCTACCCCCCACATTGTTCAAAGGTCAACTGTATTCCTCTCCCCCCCACCCCGTTAAAACAATAGCTCTAAAGCCATGATTGTGGGCACAGTACTGTTTATCTGTACTAGAAGGCTAAACAGATCCTCTTAAAATGTTCTAATATTTATCATAGATTTAAATTAGTGACGTATCTTGAGGCTGTGCTCCAGATTGACGGCAAAACAGTGATTGTGGATCATGGAAACCCTCAGGGCAGCCATGGGAGGGGCTTTATTTAGGGGGGCTGGGTTGGAAGTTAGCTCAGCCATGCCCCGAGTTGCCTCTCAGAACCCCCTTCCCTTATTTTTGAACTAAGGGCTTAATTCTTTATAATCCCTCAGATCCATTGTGGTACTCAAACACTAGATGTCTGAAAATCAGTGAGCCACTTACTCTATTGATGTTTTTTTTTTTGAGTTCCAGTTGGCAAGCAGAAGCCGGAATGGTACCTAAGTCTTTGAGAAGTGCCCTGTGCCCAGCCGAGTGCAGGCAGCTGGCTGTGCAGCCCCCTCCCCAAGCAATCTGGCTACCCAAACCAAATGACAAAAGCTCACACTGAAGAAGGAAAAAGAAAAAAAGGTGTTAATGAAACTAGTTGTAATGCAAAGAAAGGTCAGCTTTAGCTTCGAGCCCTGAAATGAAACCATGTAATTGCAAGCACAAAAAGGGCTCTAGGTGAGACAGAGTCTGTGTCTTCCCAGCCCAGCCCAGTCCCCACCTGAGCAACTGCTCCCAGAGGGGCTCTTACTGGGCCACGGAAGCGAGAAGTAACAGTTTGAAGGATATGGACCTTTTACAATTAGATCCAAATGCTCAGCCTAACGACGGAGCTCCGCGAGCACTGCACATGCTCACTACAGTCGGCGAGGAGAGCCCGAAGTGAGCACAGCCCTAAAGAAGAAGGGATCTGGCAAAAGATGGCAAAATCCTCTTTGGTCTGGGAACTCTCATTTCGCGCTTGGAGCTCATGTTTCTCTAACGCACGTAAAAGAAGACTAAACGAGGCCAAGTAGGGAGAGAAGACTGAAGTTCTCCTTCCCTCTCTCCCTTCCTTCCTCTTTGGACTTTTTTTATTTTTAAACCTTACAATTCTTCCTGCAGACAGCCCATTCAGGGAGGATGAGATGGACCCCGAGCTGCTGGGGGACCTCGAGCTGCCTTCAACCTGTGGTCTTGAACCTTCCCTGCCTGCTGGGTCTGGTTCTGCACAGAGGAGTCCTGACTCCTGACCACAGTAGTGACAGGACTGTGACTCCCAAAGATGGATGGGGTCAATTCTTTGGAAAATCTAAAACCCTCAAGTACTTTGTCTCCTTCTTGAACGGGGCCAATTCAGGGACCATGCTCGGAAATGGGGAAATGCTACATGGATTATTGCTACTGAAATGTTTTCCTATGGCTCAACGTCATCTTCAGAACATCTCCAGGGCTTTCCCTCTCAAGTACATGCTACGGTTTTGTGAACTTCTTTTTTTGCGGATGGAGAATGTGCTCCTGGGACTCCCATTAGCCAACTCTAGATTTAGCCAAGAACCCAGGCATGACCTGCTGGGAATAATGTCAACTGTGTAATGAGTAAAGAATTTAGTATCCCTGGGAGAAGAAAGGAGGGACCTTGAAAACTAGACCAGGCACTTAGGACCATGTCGCTTCCTAAAGATTAGATGACACCCAAATTTGTTGCTAGTAGTTATCACTACTAGTAGTTATTACTGGCAACAAATTTGGGTACTCTGCCTTCAACCCTCCTTGAAATGTACTGTTATCTGCCTGTTATAAATGAGTAAAGGCTGAGGCTGGGAGAGGTTTAGTAACTAGAATAACATCACTGCTACTACCTAATGGAGACAGGACTAGAAACTAAGTTTTGTCGACTCTAAAAGCCCATGTTTGCAATGACTTCTGATCATAAAAGACAGCTTTAATTGAGCACCTACTACATGCCGGGCACTGTTATGAACACCTTCTGCATATTATCTCAATAAACCCCCACAGCAACCTTTTGAGGCAGGTACTACTGTTCAGCCCATGTTGCAGATGAGGAATGTGAAGGATGGAAATTAAGTGAGGGGCTGGAGACTCAGCCACCAACCAGCCTACGTGCCCCTCTGCCTTAGTGGAGGCTGTTGGCCTCTATTCTAATCAAATTTATGGAAAAGCCTTATGTAAAATGCAAAAGACAAAAAAATAGGACAACCAGCAACAACAGACAACAAAACACAGCCCTCTTCCAAGCCCCAACTGGACGGCTCTGTTTACCTTCTTCACTTCTCGTGCATGAACATAACACTTGGTAGAACAAGGGGTTCCCTTAGGTAACCTGGGTCCCTCCTGCCCCTATGGCCTCAGGCAATGGGAAGTTGGTTCTTTAAATTTCTTTAAATAACTGCACAATCCCTCTTTCTCCACACATGCAAGTACACACACACACACACATACACACACACACACTTTGTCCTCTGATCTAAAATTCCTGAATCCAATTTTTGGAACTTCCCTTTTGATTCCTTAGCTCAGCACGGCACTCCAGCTTAGGATGGAGATACTCCGGGACCATTGACTGCTGTGAGGTGGGGTCTCGGCTCCAAGCTCCCCGCATTAACCCAGAGGCCCGCCAGCCCCCTTACTGCCTGATAAGAGTACAACCCTAAGGAAGCCGGTGGTTTTATTTCCCTCAGTAAATCTATTCTGATTAATGTAAACACTGTATAATACTCCACCTGTAGGTACTGTAATTAAGGTGCATCTGAACCACAATCAGCACAGTGACAGGCAGAGGGAAAATTATTGACCTCCCACGGATTTTTTAAGTCAGCACATTTACTACTGTGAAAATCACCAAGTCATTAGCAGAGGGGTTTTTAGAAAAATTTTAAATGAAGGAAGTCTACTCACATTACAGCTATTTGTCTGTTAACCTCCTTGCCCCTCTCTTTCTGACTTAAGGCGAAATTCCCCTGCACCTCATTGGAGCCTCCAGAGCCTGGGGGGCACTGTTTTGGAAGGAGCTGAAGTTTTCCATCCAGTGGGGGAGGAGTACGTGGCTTCTCTGCAGGAGACGGATGGCCTGGCCGGCACAGAGGGTCCTGGGACACTGCCACCAAGCAGCCTTCCCTCGTGTTTGCAGAGCTCTCAGGTGACAGCTAACATGCCTTGCTGGGCTCCCAGGTTGCCTGAGAGCTCGCACTTCGACATAAAATTAATCTCCATGGATGCCCACTTGGGAGACAGAGAACTGTAGTCAGGACTCTGCTCACGGTCTTCTAGATGCCAGGCTGTCAGCTGAGGGCCTGGGATGTACACAGGCCCCCTCTCTCTGCCCAGCCTGTCCAGCAACAGTGCTTTCAATCACTCCCAGCCATGCCTCTCCTACCAGGGAACTAGAGGCGCTGCTTGTGATGAGTTTGAGGAGGAGGGGCACACCCTGACGTCCATTTCCAGTTAGTAACCGAGTGCTTCCTGCCGCCAAAAGCAAGGATATCTATGTCCTCATGGGGCGGAAGGCCGACAGGGCAGTGGTGAAACGCATGGACTTTTGAGTCACATCTAACTGGGTTCTGTTTTGTGCTCCATCACTCCCTGACTGAGCCCCTTTGTGCCTCAGTTTCCTTATCTGTAAAATGGGGCTAAGCACAGTACACACCACTTAGGATGATTGTGAAAATCAGGAGGGATGAGCCTCAACATGCCTGCACAGTGCACGGCACCTCATAAGTCAGGAGTCGATGCACTTTTTTTCTGGAAAAGGCCAGATAGAAAATATTTTAGACTTTGTGGACTGTCAGGTCTCTGTCACAACTGCTTAACTCTGCTGCTGTAGCCTAGAAGCAGCCATAGGCCATGTGTAAATGAATGAATGTGACCCTGTTCCAATAAAACTTTATTTACAAGAACAGGGAATGGGCCAGATATGGCCCTTAGATCATAGTATGCTGATCATTGTTAATTTAAATCTGAATAAATGTTAGCAGCTATTACTATATATAACAATGCCTTCCTGATCAGCTCTTGTATACAAGGAGTAGCTGGTGAATTAAGAGGGCGTGGTCCAACTTAAAACTTATGATTGGTACTAGGGGAGGGGAGCAGAGGTGCTAATTCACACATAGTAACTGAGGGCCGACTGTGTCCCAGAACGAGTACGCATAAACTAAAAGTTACTGCACAAACCCTAAAGCAGTATGTGCCATGGAATTATTCATGTTTATTTTGTAAAACACCACTCCTGCCCCATGAAAACAAATCAGAGATATGTTGCATTAACCTCAAAATTATGTCACCTTTGGAGACGAAGTTTTTCCCAAGAAAAGTAAAGAAAACTAAACGAGCACAAACACCATCGCATCAGGCTCTAGACGTGCCTTGTGCTGCCGCAGGTAACCATCAGCAGAGAGAAGAGCCAGTTGGGGTCTTGTTTAAACTGCCAGCCAGTTTGCCCAAGTCAATACTCACGCAGTCAAAACAGCAGCTTAATATTTTTTGGACTGAATAGGCCAGTTACTTTAACCAGGAAACTCAGTGTGGAGAAGTCAAGGTCTTGGCTGCCAAAAGCGTTAGGAGGGAAGTGAGTAGAATGTCTCCACCTCCAAGGTGCAAACCCAAAGACATTGTTTAGAAACATCTTGGGTTTAAGAGTGATATCAAAGAGTGTTTGAAACATATATCTATATCTATATCTACATCTATATCTATCTCCAAGCCGGTCTCTCAGGTCAGTTATATATAGAGAGACAGACAGATGCTTAACATAGCTGCTCCTAATCTGAAGGTAAGGGAACCTGTGTGGGTGATAGGCCAAGCTGGCGTTTTCCACACTATGGACCATGTACGTGTTCATTCATTCACTTCGTCTACAAATATCGTCGAGCATGCACTACATGCGTGGAGCTAGGCATTAGGGAATACAAAAATAAGTGAATTGTGGAATTTAAGCTCCTACAAGATGCTCACACTAAGTGTGATGAAGAAATGAACACAGCTGACCAGGAGGAGGTCTGCGAAGGATCCGCATGCCACTTCTTTCCTCTGAAACATGTGGGTCAAAACTTAGTTTTAACAAAGGTGAGATTTCTCTTCTGATAGAGGATCACATTAGAATGGGAAGAAAGCCTGTGTCACCTACCTGTGTCTAATGGCACTCTCTGGAATGGTGACATCAACTGACTCTTAGGTCCCACACTGGGAGAGACTCACCTGTTCCTACAGCCTTTTTCTCCTCTGTGAGTCACTGCCATTCCCCTCCACATTCTAGTGGTTGGGATGGGTGCTTCTTGCTTGCCTTGCCTAGTCATCCCTTTGATTTTTTCACCTCTAAGTGATTTGCTTTCTTTTACTCCCTCCTACCAGCACAATCTTAAGGTCCAACCATTCCCCACTTCTCTTTGCCCCCAAGTCCCCTGGAGTGTAACACGGTTCACAAACGTAACTTCAGTTTCATGCGCTCTCGAACCTCCCTTCCCTTCTGCTGTTTGACTTTGTCCCAGATCTGAGGTTCACATGGTAATTCAGCAAAATTCTACCATGATGCTGGCTCCTGGGGTGTGAAGGGCTTGGGGCTCCTGAGTTCTAAGCCCCGGCCCAAAGTTGGCACTCATTTTCAAAGGCAATCACAAGATGAATATCAAAGAATTTACAGAATCCACATTGGGAAACCTGTCAGAAAATTGTTGGGAAAATAAAGTGAATCAATAGAATGTCAAGAGACTCAAATGGAAAAAATATTGAATATTCATTTTCTCAGTTTCACAGGGGTAGGGATTTATGAGGACCAAGGCAGCTAGTGGGATTTTCGGCTTTCCTTGGAATGGTTCAAATAATTTTTGTGCTGTGCATTGGATTAGTATTCAATTAACCCCTCTAAAATTATAACGTACAACTTCAACAAACTCGTGAACAGAGTCCACAGCACAATTACAGCAGTTAATAGTCACCAGGTACAACAAACGAATGCCGTATTTCTATAAACAGAGAACGTCTAAAACAAATTCAGTGACTGTGTTTCCCATTTGCTTAGCTGTTCCACTTATGTATAAACACCAGAGAAAAATTACAGAGGGGTCCTTTTCTCTCACATATTTATTTAAAAAAAAATCGACGTAGAATTCACGTAGAAATTGTTTCTTTATGATGTGGTTACATTCGCCCCACATCCAACATGCTAACACAAGCAGCTCTTAGTGGGGAAACTTCATCTGTTACTTGGGCCACAAATGCATCCCTATGGCCGCCAAAATGTTTTAAACGTGATCCCTCCGTTACTCTCACACAGGCCGTTTCAAGGTTGAAGAAAACAGAAGACGATCATATGAATACTGTGTAGACATCAGTATTACACTGAAAAATAAACATCACTTGGAGTTTTCAACATATTCAGATACCCACGGTCACCCAGAGAAAGAGCATGAGCAGGAACACCCATTGTGGGCCTGGGAATTTCAGAGGAAAACCAAGGGGCCATCTTGGTTATTGGGTCCTCCTGTTGTTGATGTGTAAAAAATGTGTTGGATTTTATTTATTCTGGTACAATCAAGACTGCAACTTTCTGTACGTTTCTTAGTTTCCTTACACAAGACAAATCAAATTCATTTTAAGGACTTTGAGCCTTTTGATTTAATGCAAAATCAGAGACTGACTCCCTGGTAGAGTAGATTCAGCTGATCTACTCTAAAATAACTATGAAAAATGGATTTTAAATCTGAAGATTGTAATCTCAATATTTTTATTTCCAGTAAAATACTACCTGAGACTGTGAATTTAATAATCGATTATGGCCATAGGATTTAATGATATTACATGTCCCACATCTTTATGCATTGGATAAATGCCTTTCCCAACCCAGAGCTACCTTACTCACCCTCCACACACATCCACACAATTATGAAAGTATCATGTAACGATTTAAATAGATTAACTACTTCTGATAGTTTGTGAAGAAATGCTACATCTCTTTTTCATGAGACTGTAAAACTTTCTCACCATTCTTAAGTAACAGCAGAAATAATAAAAACTAAAAAAAAAAGTGCAATTTAATTTGGTTTTTTAGAACGAGCTCTTCTCTGGCCTTAGAAGATTAGTTTTCAAAGCAATGGCAAAATCATTGATGTACGTCTTTTCAAGTCAAAAGAAAAAAAGACTCCTAAATACCAAACATTTGGTCTTTGGAGCATAGCAAGAAGAAAGAAAGAGGGCCAGACGGCCACATCCTAAGAACAAAGTATTGTCCAGGTAGTTGTTAGCTAAAATGGGATCTCTTTCCAGGTCTTTTTATTAGTTCAAGTTTTTCTTTCCTAAATAAAACTTCATTTTCTTTCACTAATCTTTCTAGTGGGTATCTGCCAGTTCTTCTGCATGACTTGCTACATGAAAGCTTGTAAAAAAAGGAGGAATCTAAAACTGGTGCTATTTTATATTCACAGTCTTTCTGCTATTAAAAAGTATTCACCAGAAAGATATTTCTTTTCTGTATTTAAAGAAAACATCCAACACATGTGATTTTGAAGAAAAACACTTCTTTTTCTTCCCATCAATATAGAGAGATGACTTAATTATAAAATAATTATGAACTCTCCCCAAATTAGACTATAAATATCAATTAAATCCCACCCCCCCTTTTTTTTACTTCATAAAAGAATCCAAAAGTTTATGAAGAAAAATAGAGGCATAAGGATAATCGAGAATGTTTGAAAAGAAGAGTAATAAGGGAGAATTTCTCCTATCACCAATTAGAATATAAAGTTATAAAGCCAGTATGGTGCTGGTATAGAATTATTAAAACAATAAAACTCCTGGAAACATTCCCAGTAAATATAAGAATTTCGTGTATGATAAAAGTAACATTTAAATAAAAAGATGTGGTATAGTATTCAATAATTTTGGTATTGTGGCAACTGGCTACTCATTTGGGGGGAGGAAAGAAAAGGTAGTCCCTGACTCACATGACTGAAGTAATACATTTTAGACGAAAGACATTTATAAGTGTAAAAAAAGGAAATAATGTTCTCCAAGAATATGGAGGTGGATATTTAATATAATATTGGTTTGTGAAGCACGAGTCCTAAGGCAATAATCATAAAAGAAAGTAATAATGTTTACTACATAAATGCAAAAACTGTCTGCACATCAAAACATCAAAAATTATGCCTAAGAAGAAGGCATAAACTGAAGTACGTGTTTAAATATATAATACAGTTAAAATACTCAATATATAAACAGTTCTAACAATTCAATAAGAAAAAGATAAAGACAGACAATTCACATCAGAAAAAAATGCAGTGGTAAATAATTTACCTACCCAAAGGCATTCACAAAAAATTATAATAGTTAATGTTAGCAACAGTAGTCAAAGAAAATGATGTGGGGAAAATGGGAATTCTTGCATACTACCAATCAGAATATAAATGGATACAACTTCTTACAGGCAACAGTTTATATATGGACACGCTTGTTAGTCCAGCAATGCCACTGCTAGAAATTTATCTGAGGAAATAGTCATGGATATAAGTAAATATGTAAAACTTAACTATAAGGATGTTTGTTTAACTGTTGTCTGGAATGTTAAATACAATAAAAAATACTTTTACATATATGAGAATGAAGGATTGAGGAATTATTTAAAATATTCCTGTAGGAAGTAATATTTAATAACAAGTCTCATGATATTTTGCCAACTGAAAAAAAGTGATTTCAAAATAGTATATGTGCTATGACACCATTTTGTTGAAAATTTAAAATAAAACATATGAATATGTAAATTATGAAAGCAACATAAAAATGTTACCATTAGTTAAAGATGGTAATTTTATGAATATTTTTAAGTTTATTTTTTGCTTCTCCTTCCAACATTTTCATTATATATGTTTCATTTTCATATATGACAAATATTACTCTGTGCATGTGCGCATGTGTCCTACTCTGGCAAACCCTGGATTCTCTTTATTCTATACCAGGTCTACACCTCTAAACCCTGGATTCTCTTTATTCTATACCAGGTCTACACCTCTAAACCCTGGATTCTCTTTATCCTATACCAGGTCTACACCTCTAAACCCTGGGTTCTCTTTATCCTATACCAGGTCTACACCTCTAAACCCTGGATTCTCTTTATCCTATACCAGGTCTATACCTCTAAACCTTGGATTCTCTTTATCCTATACCAGGTCTACACCTCTAAACCCTGGATTCTCTTTATCCTATACCAGGTCTACACCTCTAAACCCTGGATTCTCTTTATCCTATACCAGGTCTACACCTCTAAACCCTGGATTCTCTTTATGCTACACCTCCTCCTTCCAGTACTTGTGGCCCCTCTCCTGAGTTGTAGTCTCATAGACATGGAGATTTTTTTTCTTGTTCTCTTTCCTTTCGTTCTTTGTTAATTTTAGAGATCACACAGGAGCTAGATATTTCTCCTCTGCCCTCATTAACAGGAAGTCTTTTAAAACTTTTTATAACTTTTGGGGCGCCTGGGTGGTGCAGTGGGCTAAGCATCCAACTCCTGGTTTCCGCTCAGGTCCTGATCTCAGGAGAGTGATCTCAGGGTTGTGAGATCGAGCCCCACGTCAGGCTCCGAGCTCAGCACTCAGCGTGGAGTCTGCTTAAGACTCTTTCTCCCTCTGCCCCTCCCTCCCCTCAGATAAAGATATAAAACTTAAAAAAAAACAAAACAAAACTTTTTCATAGCTTTGAAGAAATTGCTGAAGTACTTTGAAACAAACTCAGATAATACAAAACTACACCAAGCAGAAACTTTCCCCTCTTTTCCATACCCAGTAACATCTTTTAGGGATGACCTAAGTTAACACAAAAGTGTGGTGTGTGCCTATTTTCTGGTCTTTTCTCTGTGCCTTTATAAATATTTTAGCTATTCAATCCATCACAATTTATTTTGGTATAAATCTTGTAAAGTGAAATATAATTGCTTACTTTTAACTTTACAAGTGCTCAGAACAGAATTTATACTGTGGCTCTTCTTTACACTCTTCTAGCGGAAATGAGAGAGGAAAAATCAGGGATGGAAAGGATAAAATAACTTTTTTTTTTCTACATATACTTGAACCTTCTTCCTGATGGAGTAACTTGAATTTTTTTTTCTTTTTTTCAAAAGAAAGGGCTGATAGTTGGGCATTGTAAATTGAAATTCTTATAGTATCCAGCAGATGATATAAAGGAGAGGTGTAGACTGAATCTAAGAGAGTATAGGGAGTGATGAATACTACAGCGAAATACATGTTGGCAGCTACAGTTGACCCAACATGGCTTCGAATTTTATGGGTCCACTTACACACACATTTTTTCCAATAAATACAGTATGGTACTGTAAATGCAGTTTCTCTTTCTTAGGGTTTTCTTAATAACATTTTCTTTTCTCTAACTTACTTTATTATAAGAATACAGTGTGCAAATATGTAACACGAAGTATATGTTAATTGACTATTTATATTATCAATAAGGCTTCCGGTCAACAGTAGGCCATTAGTAGTTAAGTTTTTAGGAAATCAAAAGTCACATGCAGATTTTTGTGTAGGGGCTTGGTACCCCTACTCTCATGTTGTTCAAGGGTCAACTGAAATTTCAGTTCATTTTTTTTAAGGATTTTATTTATTTATTTGTCAGAGAGAGAGAGAGAGAGCACAAGCAGAGAGAGGGAGCCAGAGGGAGAAGCAGGCTTCCTGCTGAGCAAGGAGCCTGATGTGGGACTCAATCCCAGGATGCTTAACCAACTGAGCCACCCAGGCAGCCCAAGGATCAACCGAAATTTAAAAATTGAACAAATATTACTTTTATAGTAAGGGGAAATTATTTTTAAAATACATGTTGAATAAATTAAGGTGTAGCTCTTAAAAATATGGAAAGTCTCTAACTTTTAAACTGTTACAGATAATGTTACAACAGGTTAGCTGGGAAAAACTTTTGAATTGAATCTACATGGCCAATGGACCTCAGGTCCTACCCAGGACAGAGCTCAGCAACATCACCCTTTGCCACCTCTTCAACCTCAAGACTACAGTGCGTCCTGATGAAGTAATGTTGGCAGTGGACGTTTCTATACACAATAAGAACACTGATAATCAATATTTGAATCCTTACTATGAGCCAGGCATAGTGCTAGGTACACTGTTTTTTATAATACATTATTTTCTGTAATCCCTTTGAATATTCTACACCTACGTATTATCATGATCTCCATGTTATAGCTGGGGATATGGAGGCTTATAAATGGTAAGTAATGCGTGTTAGTGAGAACCTCCTTTTGTTGGATATCAAAGGTTGTGTTCCAACCACCACTGTTAGGACAGGTTTCCAACACAATAACCCTCCTCCCACTCTTTGTCTCTATCCTGAAAGGGTGTCTGCAATCTTTGCTGGGAGGGCTCTAAGAAAGCCTGCCCCCCCCCCCTTGGAAGTGCCCTTCCGTTCTGATACCTCATCTTCTGGAGAAAGTGTGGTATAACCACACAAGAAAATAGGATGGAGACAGATCTTGAATCAAATCTCACACCTTGGGCATATGAATCCCATGAGCCAGGATGAGTTGTTTAGCTTTTTGGAAGTCCATTTCTTTATCTATAAAATGGGGACAATGCAACCTACTTCTTAGGTTGTGAAAGAGGTGAAGTGAGATGTTACACATGCCTGGTGCAAGGTAGTGACTTAGTCAATGCCCACCCCTGTCCCTTTCTTTTGAGAAAACTTTGATACATGTTGCTTATGACACGTACTGATCAATGTCTTAAGAGAGGTCTGAAAATAATGCGGTTCAATTGAACATTCTTTATCTCCTCAATTTACCTACAGAAGGAAAAGGTAAATTGTGGCAGAGGAGGTGGGAGGTTGGGGACAGCAGAGACAAACAAAAAGAATTGGTCCCCACAGCTCTTCTAGGTCCTGTCCACCTGCCTCAGTTCACCTAAGGCCCAACTGTGTACATCTACATCATCTACTGTCCTTCGGAAGGTTGGCAATAATTCCCTGTTTAATTTCCCTAGTAAGCTCTTAAGAGTCTGAGCACTAAGAAAAAACACTGTATATAAGGTAGGAATGTAGTCTCAGAACAAGGTGAAAGCAATTCATGATAAAATAAAACTATTCCCAAACCCCACTGGCCCAACAACTACACATCTGCATGGTATCCTTCCTTTGAGACAATGATTCTCAACATAAAGTTCTTGAACAGGTTTCAGGAGGTTCATAAACCTCCTGAAATCGCCAACTTCTGCATGATTGTATGCATGTGCCTTTTGCAAGGATAGGATTGATTTTCTGAAATTCTCAAGAAAGTCTATGACCTGAAATACCTCTGTCCTATTGGTCTAGAGGCTTACAATTCAGGTCAGCCATGCTGACATCAAGAAAGGCACAACTCATAGTAGTGTACTGATAGGTAGTTAGGGAGGAAATGGTCACCAATAAAGATACATGTATAATTTGGGGGTACAAGTTGGACTTGTACATCTGAACAGAAGAATAATTCTTTCCAGAGGAGGGTTCATTTTGATGTTTTAGTCTTAAAGAAAATAAGGAGTAGACATCTTGAAAGACCTTCCCGCTTGCATTATAAGCCTTTCCCCCACTTTCTTTGCAACCCCAAACCACCAAACATTCACATCTAAGTGGAGGGAATGACTTACCAGCTAATTGACACTGTTTCAGTGATGCATCTATTTTTCTATTTAACAGTCTTTTCTCCTACTCTCACTTTTCATTTCTTGCCTGAGTTCACATGGTCCATTCCTTGTCTTTTTTAATAACTGGCCAAATTATTACTATTAGTAATTTGAAGAGGGGGAAGAGAAACATAAATAAGAGAAATGAGTTTCCATGGCAACCACAGCCAGGTGAGATATTTTGAACATCCTTTCTGTGGCTCTTTCATTAGCACTCTCCTGAGAGCCTGAATCCCTGTTAACCCCTTTATGGACGGAGTGTTCTTTAGCAGATGGCTCTCAGATTGCTTGCTCACTATTGGGGATGCTGGTTTATCATTTTTAGAGTGTACTTGGATTCTGTAACCAGAAGCAACTGGTATCTATCTGTCCGTGTATCTGCCTCCTGCTTAGCATGTGCCCTGTGATTCTCCAGCATCTTTCCAGGGTTCCACAGACAAGGACAATTGGCAAGTCACATTTTTTTAAAGGAGTACTAAACTAACACTTTAAAAAGCAGAATCCTCATAATGGCAATGTTTATTGAATCTAAACTCCATTCTCGTTGGAGAGGATGAGGCATAAGATCAAGTATCAGGAGGGACTGAGTAATGCTGTAGTAACAAACAGCCCTTGTGATGGTTAATTTTATGTGTCAATTTGGTTGGGTTAAGGTGCTCAGTTGTTTGGTCAAACACCATTCTAGATATTGCCATCAAAGTATTTTTTAGTTATTAACATTTAAATCAGTAGACTGTGAACAAAGCAAAACACCCTCCATAATGTGGGCAGGCCTATCAGCTGAAGGCGTTAGGAGAAAAGACTGAAGTATCCCAAAAAGGTTAGGAAGGAATTCTGTCTCCAGACTGCCTTCAGACTCAAGACTACAATACTGACTCCTGCCAGAATTTCCAGCCTATGGGTCTGCCTTACAAATTTCAGACTTGCCAGCCCCATTGAACCAATTCCTTAAAATAAATCTCTCTCTCATTCTGTCTCTCTCTATAGATGGATAGAGTATAGATATAGATACAGATATGCTGCTTGGAATTCTCTCCCTCTCCCTCTGCCCCTCCCCCCGCTCATGCACATGCTCTTTCTCTCTCTCTCAAATAAATAAAATCTTAAAAAAAAAAAAAGCAAAGAAAAGAACTGGATCTGAACACACACCACCTGGGATTGAATTCTTGCTCTATTACTTGTTAGTTGCATGATCTTGCAAAGTTATATAATATTTCTGTGCCTCTGTTACCTTCACATGTGAATTTAGAAATAATAATAGTATTTGCTTCATAGGGTTGTTATAAGGATTAAGTGAGTTGATACACACAATGTGCATATGGAGTTTCCTGACACATACTAAGCACCGTATATATTGGTTATTTCTATTATTGGAAATTTTTATAATATTATTTGTTTGTTCACCAGTATATCTCTAGTTCCAAATACATAGCCTGATTATCAATAATTATCGATAGTAGCTTATCAATAATTATTCACTGATAAACCTATATAACAAATAAATGAATTCGTGATTGTGGTAGACAGCTTCTAATCTGTCTCCCAGTGATCTCTGCTTCCAGGAATTTTATATCCTTGAGTGTGGCCTGGGCCTAATGACCTGCTTCTAACAAAGAATATAGCAAAAGTGATAGGATGTCACTTCTGAGATGCGGTTACAAAAGACTGATTTTCCTTTCATTTGTTCTCTCTCTCTCTTTCTCTGCTTGCTGGCTCATTCTGATGAAGCAAGCTGCTATGTTGTGAACCATCCTATAGAGAGGCCCATGTGACTAGGAACTAAGGGCCCTCAGTCCAGTAGCCCATAAAAAACTGAATCCTCCCAACAAGTGATCTTGGAAATGGGTCCTTCTCAGTAGCCTTGAGACCACAGCAGCCCCGGCTAATAACTTGATTGAAGCCTTTTGAGAGATTTTGAGCCAGGGGAACCCAACTAGGCTGCACCTAGATTCCTGACTCATGGAAGCTGTGAGATAATAAATGTTTTGAGATCATTAAGTTTTGGGGTAATTTGTTACAGAGCAAATGATAACTGATACGATGATAAAGATAACAGTATATGATAGAATGATTTGGATATTCAAGTAGAGATTTTTTAAACCCAAGCTTCTAATAGAGGATCCATTTCCCTGGGCTCATAGACAATCACTAGCACCTCCAGAATCATCCTTTTCCCTTTGTGTCTGCATTCCCACTTCCTGCCTGACTATTGGAGGCCCATAAGCAAGGAATTCAAATCCCGACTCTCTTATTTTATTAACTGTGTGGACTTGGCCAAGTTACTCTACTGCTCAGAGCAACTTTCATCACTAATAAAATGGAAATAAGGATAGCTCTCTCACAGAATTACTATGAGAGTTACAGTGGCCAAAACCTAGATAAAACACACAGGAGTATCTAGAACACAATGGGTATTCAATAAATGTTGGATCTTGTGCCTGATATCTAGTAGTTTAATATTTGCCACATTTTTAAAACTTCATTTATAGCTAACATCCTCTTCAGAGTTATTCTTTAGAAATCAATAGAATTCCATCTTCCATTTGGAAAGGAGTTCTAGTGTGGTTTCTTACCAGACAGAGAATGAAAAAAATAATAATAATTCGTCTTTGAATGCTTGTAGCTGGGCAAATGATTTATAGCATTCAAAGGGCAGCATAATTTGATGAGTATGAGGATTTTGAAAAGAAGGAGGAGGATGAGGAGGAGGAGGGAGAGGAGGAGAAGGAGAAGAAGAAGCGGAAGAAGAAGAAAAGCTTTGGTCTACCTACCAGTTCACCAGGAAGCAGGCCTATTGTAAGGTCTGATACACAGCTGCCCTGCCTCCCAACCCCCTAGTACATGAGTTGTTGGCCATGGTGGAGAGGCAGAATGAAAACAATGCTCTGGAGTCAAATCCAGGGTGTGCCTGTCTAGTGGAGGCTGGAGAGAAGGTAGAACACACGCTACTGTCCCGAGAAGGTAGCCTTAGAGAATGCAGCAGCTCCAACACTAGAACTGAGGTCATTCAGAAAAGCAAGGAAAGGCAAAAGTTTTCCTTTACATTCTACCTTCCCTTGACATCAAATACCACAATTAAGAATTTGCTTTTTAATAAACACGGTCTTGAGTTGGTAAGAGCCAAAGCATCATTCACATATCATTTCCTGCACCACTCAGCTCATATTAGCAGACTTAGGAAAGCATCAACCACAAACATGTTGCTGATAGAAATTTCCTAATGCAAGCAGTCTTTATAGATTTCTGCTATTTCAATGTAGGTCTCCAAGGACCATTTGAATCTATATTAATTTCCTTTCTGGCAGTTATGCGGCTGAGTATGAACTGCACTATTTCACTTTTAATCTGTCAGTAATTTAGTAATGTGTAAACTAATTATGCACAGATATTAATGTAATCGGTTTGGGGAGCTATAAAATCAATGTGTTTTTACAGACTGCATTAAAGAGAATTGCAGTATTATAATCACATGTCAGTTACAGATAATGTTATGGAATTAAAAAACGGATGTCACCCACATCTCAGGGAGCACCCACTAACTCCATCAAATAATATGAGTATGGCCCTCACATTTTCTGGCACAGCAGAGAAAATGTTAATATCACAGCCAAACAATCAAATAACATCACTGCTATGACCCTCCTTCTGCGTTTGCTCTATGTTAAATAAAAACTTGCCATTCAGAATCTCAAAAAGTGGTGCCACAGATCATCCTTCCGGGAGTCATGCCAGCGTCTCATGGTAATGGTCCCCTCAAGTGCAGTCTACACTAGTACAATTAACCAGATCATTATGCAGCTGCAAATAGGCTGGCATGAACCCAGTGGTTAAGAGGGGTTACCATAGCTTTTGTAGGATGTTTTCACTAGGCCTGTGACCCCACCCTGTGTGGCTATTTCTACAGGCAGTCTGAGACATGGTCAAATCCTTCCATAAGACTAGAGGCATCTCACTACCTTGACCCCATGGGGTTTTCTACACCAAATAGAAGGAAACTCATATCACTCTATGACAGGCCTTGAAATCCTGGAACACTACTTATGCAATCAAGTAGTTGATTGAACTTGTTGGGACAAGTTCTAGAAATTTACCTTCATATACCTGTATTGAATGGATTCCCCTAACTCCCTGCAAGTTTGTCTCTGATTCTTTGCACCCCCCACCAAAAAAAAAAAAAACTTAGGCCATTCTCCTGTGTAGCCCTAAACATCAGGGATGTCTCTGGCAGAACATGCCATTATGTCCCTACCTGACAATACTGGAGAGCCTCAGGCCCAGCCTTGTAGCTTAAGGAGGCATCAATATAGAAGGGAAGTAGGTCTCAGGTGGGAGACTGAGTTCCAGCTCTGGAACCAGAACTTTGGGCTGTGCTGAAAGACAGGTCTGGGAAAATCATGATTCTGATGTTCCCCGGATGTGTGGTTCCCTCATCACTTTGAGCCTTATTTTCCTTGTTTTCAAAACAGGATGATAATAATAGCCCTTCCTCCCTGGGGGGTGAAATGAAGATGGCACAGTGTCTGGATCATAGCAAGTATTCAGTAGTAGCCACTGGCAGCAGCTGTGAGAGTGATCTAGTAGTATTAGTAATGCTAATGAGAACGCCGAATCGCTTTCCTAATGTAAAATGAAAGTTAACTAGATGATCTCCAAAGTCCCTCCCAGCTAGTAAATTCTGATTCCCTGAGGTGGTTCAACTAGCTGCAGAAATGCTGCATCGACCACCTACAAGGCCAAGAGGATCCTCAGAAGGAAGAAAGTGGGTCAGCCCAATCCGAGGCTCCTCCTCTAATAAAATCTTCCCACCTTCCTCCTTCACGCCCATCAATACCTCCCTCCCTCTTCATTACTAGTCCCTGCCCATCACTCTGTTTGGTCCTGTGGTCTGGCTTCTATTTAAATCCATCCTTTTTCTCACCCTCTAATGTATTCTGGATGGTTCACATTCAACGAATGGGCTCACTCATTCACTCATTCCTCAATTATCTCTTGACACCTACTAGGGGTGGAGAAAACTCTGCAGGGAATATTGGTATGAATCAAATACTTCTCCAGCTTTCTTAGAAATAATTGCCTGCTGGCTGATACAAGTCCACAATAAATATAATTTATTGTATCAACCTTTTCTAAACCCCTCTTTGCATTAATTGGAACCTGGAATCCCTCATGTGATGCCACTTGCTCTCATATCCTTGCCAGTGGAAGTCATGTATCCCTTCACTGGCCCATGCACTGCATGACCACATTTATACCACTTGGAAGGCATAGCTATTTTAAGTTTACACATTCCACTTTTCCTCATTCAACGGATCAATCTCTAAGACTCACATCCACACTGATATTTTTAGAATCGGATGCAAATTTTTTTCTGCCACCCATCCTCTCTCATCATTCCCCACCATTTCAACACCTATCCAGCTGTCTTACTTATGTGTTTGGCCTCACCATGACTCAAATCCAATGAAGGTCAACCACAAGCCACAAGGGTCAACTACTGGCCTGACAACACTGGTCATCATTAAATGAGATGATAATATGTAAACTACAAAGAACAGTACCTGACAGATAGTAACATTCAGCACTTTCAGTGCTCCAGCTTTTTGTTATTCAGCAAAATAGCTACCACGTCTGCCAGGAACTCATTCACAAACCACTTCCGGGGAATATTTTTGGAGACAGTATTTGTTTCCTGTCCTAAAAACAGAGGACTGATGTTCAGAAGGAGGACATTGGTGATAAGTGTCCATAATCATTAACATCCCATTATAGAAATCGAACACCACTCACAAAGTCAAGAAAACAGTAGAGTTTCATCATTTGCACATTTAACTTTTGTGAAATCAAGGTGAGGTACCTAGCTAAACATCCAAAAAAGGAAATGAAAAAAAAAAAAAAAAGCCAGAAACAGAGTATGCAAAAATACTGTAAAAATATATTTTGCATGAGAAATCTTCATTTTATAATGAACAATAACATATGTATCAATTATTTGTATACACACGATATTACATAGGGCTACGAACACAGAAGCGCAAAAGCTGTTCCTTATGAGTCATTTAGGGGATTTGCTAGGGTCATTCTGATCACGCCCTATTACTACTTTACAATATAATTCATGTGAAAGATACTGTCCCATCATAACTCGTTTTATAATGACATTTGAGCATGTTAGTGAAATCCAATAAAGGAGTTCAGGCCAGGCCCCAGTCTACCAGAGGTGGGCATTATCCATAACCAGACTTCTCTCAATCCCCAAGGATCCCAGGAAATCAAGGTTCTTAATTGACTTCATTGCCTTTTCTCAAACACTGTGTGTAACGAGACCCCATGCATCATCAGCAATGTGCTGACAGATGTCCCTACCCTGAGACGATTGGTCTCCTCTCTTCCTCCCTACCCTGGCTTCTTCAGGGGAAACTGAGGGTCCATGATATCCATTCAAACTTGACTCTTTGATCCTCTCCTCCAGCTAACCTCCTGACTGCCGAAAGGCAGCTGATATCAAGACTCCCTAGTTATTTCTCTTTTTTACAACAATCATGAAGTCTAGTCCTAAAAATAATTATCAATAATAAATGTATACAGACAGCAGTCTTCATATCCTGCACCAAAGGAAATTAGGGCAATGGCTTTTTCATCCTATTGAGAATACCTCCCAAGATAGCTTTTTCTTTGCCAAGATAGTAAGAAAAATTAGCCCTGGAGAATTCTGTGCTACGATTGTCAGGACACGGATTATTGAGAAAGGAATTAGAATCATCATCTCTGGCAGAGGAAATTTGAGAAGCTGAGGGGATTTGTGGGCAATGAGGACTTTTATGGTGAATGATCTGGGTTGTAGCTTTGGGTCTTAGCCCTGCTCCACTGGTGGAGAGTTTTATAAACCTTAGATTTTTATCAAAAGTAACTCACACCCTATTGAAAAAGGTACATCTGAGTTTTCCATGTATGAGGAAGACAAGCAATTCAGACACTTAGAAGGCCCTGGATGAGCTGTATCTTGGGCAAACCAGGGATACCACAAGAACACTGAATTTGGAGTCAGCAGACCTGGGTTCAAATCCTGTGTCACTTTGTAGATACTGACCTGTGCTGTCTAATACATTAGCAACTAGGCACATGTGCCTTTGCAAACTTAAATTTAAGTTGGTTAATATTAAATACAATTGGGGCACCTGGGTGGCTCAGTCAGTTCAGCATCTGCCTTCGGCTCAGGTCATGATCCCAGGGTCCTGGGACTGAGCCCCGCATTGGGCTCCCTGCTCAGAGGGGAGTCTGCTTCTCCCTCTGCCTCTCTGCCCCTCCCACTCGTGCTCTCTCTCTCTCTCTCAAATAAATAAATAAAATAAAATCTTTAAAAAAATGAAATACAATTAAAAATCTAGGTCCTTAGTCACACTAACCATATTTCCAGTGCTCCAGAGCCCTGTGTGGCTAGGGGCTACTGCTTATACAATACAGCTACAGACCCAAGGCAAATCAGCTTCCCAAGCCCCGGTTTTCTCCTCTGTTAAACAAAGAAAAAAAGTAAGATCTGTCCTGTTTACCTCCCAGGTGTGTTCGAAGATAATGAATACGAATGCACTTAAGAAATTATAAACATTTTATAAAAGATGAATGATTAGGGGCAAAGCAATTAATTTAGTGTTTTGAGCTTTTGAGCTTGAGCTAGGTAGAGGAAACCCCACATTCTTATTTAAATCACTTTGTGGACTAAAAAAAAAAAAAAAATCTATGTGTTTATCTAGTTTTGCAAAGTTGCTCCCATCAGAAAAATAGGAACAGGTCAAGCTATGTCTAGATAATCCCTAGTCTTAATGTCTTGGTCTCCAGATCAGTCCTAGTGTTTTCACTGGATTTTGAATTACAAACAATTTGTAACTTCACAATTTACATGAGGTCCAGGAAGCACACACAGAGGATTCTATGGGACAGGCTAGGGTGATGGTGGCTTATACAGAAGAAACCTTGGTGGCTAGTTTGTCTATGGGGACATCAACAGGGAAGTGGCATTTCTTGGCCTCTCCCTAATTACTAAGGAAACAATGGGAACCCTGCTGCATTTGGGATTTATGTTCATTTACCTTATGAATTTCCTCAGAAAACACATGCTTATTTCTCCACCTTAGCTGCATTTGAAAATATCCATTTGAATTCTGCAGGCAAGAAATAGATCTTCATTTTTCACTTCATGGCCATTGGTGTCTGGAACAGTGTAACTCGTCTCAAGAAATGAGTGAAGGGAGGAATATAGTGAGGGAAAGATTGCTGGGGAAAGAATGGGGAAAATTTTCCAGAAGCTGAGACGCACCAAGCAAGAACAACTGAAAATCCACTCTAACTTTAAGAGAGAAGGGATAAGGATTCTATAACCAGAGCAAGGCAGGCAGAGCAGGAATAACTGTCTTGGTTGTAAACAACTAGATCCCCATCCCCACCACCACCATCATCATCTTCTTCAAGCCTTGCATTGACCCTAGATCTGTAGGTTTCAAAGTGCTTTCACATGCATGCACACCTTTGAACACTGTAATAACTCACATGTAAAGTACAATGGACCCCCATGGTTTTTGCCTGCTTATCATCCACTCTTCCTGACTCTGATAATACCACCATAATTTAATCTGGAAAACCATCTCTCTCTCTCAGTTTCAGTCTATGTGTCTCAAGTGGGGCTGATCCTACCCTGGATCCAAGTGTGGGTACACCCCCAGGCCCTGACTCACCAGTATATTTTACATCCACCAACCACAGTGATTAGTCCAGGGACAAGTACATGACCCAAGTCTGTCCAGTGAAACAATCCTGGGACTTTGGTTGAGACTATTAGGAAAGAGAAACCTTTGGGGGCCACTAAGCTTGGAGGATGAGGTCTGCAGCTTCTCCAGCCTTCGCCTGGTGAGAACTTCCCCGAGAATAAACTTGACCCCAAGGAAAACACAGCCAAAAGCTGGAAAGAGAATGAGACTGAGTCCTAAGGACATGATTGTGATCCTTCGATTCATACCTGTGCAAGATCATGCTACCTCGGAAAAAAAAATAATAAAAATAAATAAAGATCATGCTACCTTGGGACATGTTTGTTTGAGCCAGTTTGAGTTGAGTTTCTGTTACTGTCGAAGAGGTCTAGCTAATGCAGCTGAAGAGATTAACACTCACTTTTTATGGATTAGAAAACTGAGGCTCAGGACAGCATCCACTCAACCATAATCAGGACCATCCCATTGTTTCTGAATGTGGAGTTTCTGAAGAATTGTAGAATCCAGTTAGCAGGAAAGATGGGAAGAAAGGGTTGGCAGGCTGTAGCTCTAAAGAATGTTTAAGGGTCTCATTAAAACGAAAGCCAAATGAGAAAGAACAGAGCCATGCTTATGGCATTACAAGTCTTTTGGGAGAGTAGAAATGCTGAAGTTTACAAATGCATAAGAGGCAGCAGGTAACTACAGTTTACTAAAGAAACAGTGTTTGAAAATAGAATGGGATTTAGCAATAGTAGGATATACATTGTCTGGGAGAAAACCATGGCATGTACCTACTCTCATTATTTTGTAAGTACAAATACACATATACAATATTTCAAAAATATATGAAAGTACCTCTCCATATCCAAATATAATGGATATCTCCAAGGACAGCATTCATACAGTGATAATTCCAGTGGGTGAAATTTGTGTATTAAGGTGATGGTTCTCAAAATGCCATCCCTAGATAAGAATCATTAATATCCCAGAAATTCTTGGGTCCTACCCCAGACCTACTGAACCCCAAACTCTGTAGTGGGGCTCATAAACATGTGGTCTAGTAAGTCCTCTAGATGATTCCAATGCATGCTGAAGCCTGAGAACCACTGTAGTAAGATACCTGAGCACATACATGTTCATATGTATGCTCTGTATAACTTTTTTTTCAATACTTAACCCACCTCCTATTCTGGAAGCCTTGCTAGAGTGAAATGAGCATCACTTGTTTGAATCTAACCCAGAGAAGGAAGTACAGATTTGGGTCCCTTGAGGTCTTTCTGCTTTGAGGAGTCCTTTAGAGTCATAGAGACAATGACCCTCAAGATGGTTTGGAATGTGGTCAATTTTCAACTTCTGTCTTAGTTATTATACTCATGTGGTAGGCTGAATTCTAAAGATAGGCTCTACCCCTCCCAGGCCCACCAAGATTTCCCATGTCTTGGTTATATAATCAGATGCTATTCTAGGTACTGCTGTGAAGGGATGGTGTGGATGTCACCAAAGTCCCAAATCAGTCCACCTTAAGATGGGGAAGTTTTCCAGGTGGCCCTGAGCCCATCACGGAAGTGCCCTTTCTCTAGTTGGAGGCTGGGAGAAAAGTCAGAGAGATTTGAGGTATAGGAAGGTCTCACCACGCCATTGTTCACTTTGAAGGTGGAAAGAGCTAAGTGAGAACGAATGTGGGCAGCCTCTAGAAGCTGAGAGAGTCCCCAGCCTGATAGCCAACACGGAAGTCCCCCCACCACAAGAAACTGAGTTCGTCCAACAACATCAAAGAGCTTGGAAGTGGAATTTCTCTCCAGAGCCTGCCGACGAGGACTCAGCTTGGACAAGACCTTGATTTTAGCCTTTCTTCGCTCTGAATAGAGAACCCAATCATGCTATGTTAGATTTCTGGCCTATAGAACTGTGGGCCAATAAATGGGTGTTGTTTTAAGCTGCGAAATTTGTGACAATTTATACACAGCAACAGGAAATGAATACAACATGAAAGGGAATTGGCAGCTGGAATATGAGATTCAAGCATTTGGAGTTATCTGGGATCTGATCATTCAGATATGCGTGAATAAGACAGTTAAAGTGGTAGAGGGTGGAGAGAGCATGTGGGGAAAAAATCAGCCCAGTGAAGAAGAAAAAGCACATTGGAAGGAAGAGGAAACCTGGCTGATGTATAAATAGGAGAAACAAAGGAAGTCACTGACAACCAAGGACAGAAGATTCCATGGAAGGTGATGGAAAACAGAAGAGGTCCGTGCTGCAGAATGGTAGGGGATTTCATGGCAGTATTATTACACAGAAGCACAGAATTTCACAATTCAAAGGCATTGTAGAGATCAGATAATTTATCCTTCATTTTTTTTTTAGATGAAGATGTAGAGACAGGAAGAATACATGAACTGACCAAGGCTATGGAGCTAATTAAGTCAAGACCAGAACTCACATCTCCTGATGCCTGTTTTTATTCTGCAGGACCCTGTCAGCACTGGAGTCTGCCCTTCCCTAAAGGCAAAGAAATATCTTGTGTAGCCCCTAAGAAGAGAGCAGAAGCCTGTACTAAACAGCTGGACTGTTGGTACTCCAGCCTTGTGACATTAATCCAAGGCAAGATATGATGACTTTTGTTCCCTGGCCATCTAGGAAGCCCATCACTTTGTCACCAAGCCAAATGAAATTAGCACACAGGGCATGCTCTTCCAGAGAGCCCCAAACCTGATTAACAGCTTCGAAACTGGGGCCTGGGGAGCAAGACAGATGAGGTTGGGAAGCTTGTGCCCAAGCAACAAAAGGATTAAGAGGGACCAAATGGTGGGGACAGAGAGAGATCTGTGAGGTGCCCAGACTGAGATGCCCTTCCTAGCACACACACCGGAGATCCAGCCCTGCTAAGCTGCTCCTCATCGATGTGGTTTTGTTTATTAAATAAATGGTGGTTTATTAACCTCATAACCACCGTCTCCCCCCCGCCCCCCTGAGAAACTAAACAGAATATTCTGCCCGGTGCGAAAGATCCTTCTGCTCACATTGGAAGAGAAGTTACCCACGGGCTGGTATCTGTTTCCGTGGAAACCAAAAATAAATATTGATACGGCGTCAATGGTCTGTGTCTCACTTAAGCTCCATTAAACTTCGAGCACTTGCAAGAAAACAGCCCATTGATGGCCTAGCTGAGAGAGAAGGAAGAGGCTTTATAAAAAGCAACAGTGTGGAAGGCACAGGGGGTGCAGGCAGGATTTCTGAGCGCTTCTCAGCCAGGGAGCTCTTTATGGAATTCTTCCAGCCAGGGAGCCCTACTTCGTGCGCTCCACGTGGCTGGTTAAGATGCTAGCCCTGCTTGGACAGGGTTTTTGTGAACCTGTCCTTTTTATAAAGAATCATTGTGTGTTTTGGAAAGCTTATCTGCAGACAACAACATTTTCCAGGAACCCACATGCCCAAAGCACAGTGAACAAATGAACTGAGCATCCAAATCAGAATATTTCTTTCTGTACCACGTTTCCCAAAGCAATTCAAGTGCAGACAACTGAGGTCAGTATTGTTGCCTTTTATATTTATAATCCTGCTTTTAGGAGCAAAGTATTTGATTTATTGCATGAAAGTATTTTATGGCTTTAAGCACTGCTGCTCCTTGGACTAAGGAACATCACAGCCTGCTTAATTTACACAAGGGATGTTAGGACTATTTAATGGCATGTAAACATTTTATAAGGCAAGTTCAAATTGCAGGCGATATTTAATATACTTTAGCAAAATGGACCACAAATGGATTCTAGTTCTTATTTATTGGCCCGATCTTTCTTATGGCATCAAAAGTGAATCGAGTTTTAAAAGGTGTTAAGAGTTTTCAGTACAGTTCGTGACACTGGGCACAATCGGTAAGTCTGCATAAAACAAGCAGCATGTGAATTAATTCCAGAACCCGGGCAACCACGAGCCCCCCAATCAGACTTTATCGTTCGGCTTCTGGGGCTTAGGCACTGGGAGCTCCTGGGCCCTCAGCCCCTAGCGGAGTGCAAAGCCCAATGAGCTGCCGGGATGAACACAGCAAGGAAGAGGGTCCAGAAAGGGTGGCTTCTTGGCATGAAAAAGCACTAGTGGGAAAATCCCTGACTAGCAAAATGCAGATTTAGGGAGTGTCCTTGAGCTAGATCTGAGGGTCCTAGTTGGTCATGAGGGTGCACAATAATATGTGTGATCAACTTCCAAAGTCTCTGAGGAGTGGATCTAGGAGTTTTGCCTTTCTAGAATTTCTTTAGGGAACACTCTTCATCTCCTACTTCTTACCAGGGGCCATGTGCTAAGGTGGGACTGACACAACCTTTTCTGTCCAGGGTTATGTGAGGAACTCGGCATGCTGGCTGACAATTCAGGGCAGGCGCGTGACCCAAGCTGGGTCAGTCTAAGCCTCATGCAGACTGGGGCTCTGGCTCTGGAGGAGGGGGCCACTGGCCTCTTGGTGTGAAGAGACCACCACCAACGAAGCCACCTCACAGAAGAGCAGTGCCAAGATGGATTTCACTGAGGTGGACCCGGTTCCGTACCCGGATTCAGTTATGCTGGACCTTACCTTGACTCCCTGTCTCAGAGCCAATAAATTTCATTTTTGACTTTTTAAAATATGTGTTTCATCAGGATGTGTCAGGTATCCTGCAGAGTGTTAGAACTAGAACGGCTTGCAGTTGGGAAAAGGGATGGGAGAACTAGTTTCCACATCCCTGGGGTTTAATCAAATAAGGGCCTTATTCTAGGAGAGGCCACACAGCGCCCCACATTCCTGAGATGTTTCCAGTGAGGATCCTCGCAAAAGAAGTCAGCGTGGACATCTCTCTTAGGGCAGATAGCTCGGGTTCCATTTCTAGCTCCCTTCTCCCTAGCTTCTTCTGGATTCTCTTTCTGGTTCAGACACTGATCCTCATTGAGGAAAGCCATTAGTCTTCCTGGGATCTGTCATTTCAACGAGTGTAAACCTTATGCCAACTAATATCCACTTGCATTTTTTTTTTCCCCAAAACGTTTTCACACCCAAATTTCAGGATAGCCCTGTGAGGGAGATAATCTCACTGCCATTTTACAGACACAGGGAGATGAAGCGGTCTCCCAAAGTCACCACGCTGGCTGATCGTGAAGCTGGTTCCTTCCTCTCCAGCCCTGGCTGAGGATATCCCACTAACTGCTCATTTCCGGCCCCCCTTTGCCAATTAATTCCCCCTGGCCTCCTTGTTTCTTCCCCGCCTGTCATGACAACCTCGAGCATTAGATCTCATCCTCCCTATGTTAGAGCTGTAGAAATCGGAGCAGAGAAGTTAGAGTGAACCACTCAGGTCTTGAATGGAAGGATGTGTACCCAGGATTTGTTCGGGACCACAGAAGTCATTCTGCCTACTTTGTCATTGCTGGGGAGGTGGATGGGTTGACAGGACAAAGTCCACTGTAATTTTGCCTCGGCTGGTCATTCATGAACATACCACAAATTGTTCTTGAGTGTCATCTCTGTGCCACATGCATAGAAGCAAGGCTGATGTGGGGAAGATGGGCAATAAATCAGTAATTATGGCGCATCCTGATAAGTCATGAGGGAAAATGATGAGATCCTATAGGAGCCCGTGGGAGAACCAAGAACATTGCCAAAGGCGTGTATAGGCAGAAGGTACTGGAGAGGAAGCCAGAAAAGGCCAATCAGAGGAAGTGCCATTTAAGGTAAGACTTAGAGGACTGTGTGGGATCTAAACCAATAAAAGGGTTCTAAAGGCCCTCAATAGGTGTATTTTTTTTCCCGGTGTAGTTTTAAAAGTCCAAAGTAACACGTCACACACAGCTCTTCCCCCATTTAGACTTTTTTTTTCTTAAGATTTTATTTATTTATTCATGAGAGAGAGAGAGAGAGGCAGAGGGAGAAGCAGGCTCCCCAGTGAGCAGGGAGCCCGATGCGGGACTCGATCCCAGGAACCCGGGATCATGACCTGAGCCGAAGGCAGACGCTTAACCATCTGAGCCATCCAGGCGACCCCCCATTTAGACTTTCTTCTTATATTTGCTTCCTGGGCTTCAGGGAACCCTTTGATGTCTGGCTGCAGAGGGCCCTGCCTTGGGGGGGCCTGCCTGGGGCCGGACCATATTTCATCCAAAACAGGGATTCAAAATAGGAGACCATTACCAGTCATGTAATTAACGCTGCTGAAGACATACTGCTTATGAAAAGGAAAATGCTAGTACTGATTATGAAATTTATGAGGTGCTTACATCTAGTGGATTGGAGTGAATTATCTAGTTCCACCAATGCTCTGACCCATTTAAAATGAGAACAGAAGAGGGCAATCTGTTTGCCTCTCAACACCCTCAGAGAAGGTAAAAGGGGTAATTTATATCTGTGTATCTGGCCGCTTATTCAGCCTCGCATTAGATAATGAGTTTGTATTTACATCTGGAAACCTCGCCCGGTCAGGAGATGATACGCCACAGGGGAAAGCAGGATGATTTTCACATATGTCCTTCCTCTTTCTGGGTGCCTCCGCCCAGGGAGAAAATTCATTTTGCTCATGAAAGCCTGTCTGATGTGGGATGTGCGGGGGCAGGAGTGAAGAGGCCTGTGATTTCTCATTCTGTGCCTTCCTGAGTTCCACGATCACACGTTCTCGATCGGTGGGAAGAGATACGGGAGTCGAGAGGCATGGGCTCTTTGTGAGGTTCTCGGCACCAGGCGTCCCCAGACAGGCGTCCTGTGGTCCCGGGGTCCAGGAGGCTGGCATACTTGTAGCTTTGCTAGCTGTGTAGATGATTCTTTCCAGGATCTATCGTCAATATATTGTGTGGGGCATATTTACGGACTCTGCCATTATAAAGGTCAATTTCATCACCAAACCCCTCTCTACATTCCAAATTTAAAACAAAGACTCGAAACCTTGACACCCAATTCATTTTTTAAAATATAAGATAAAATTTTACAAAACATCGAAAAAGCAAGTTCTCCCTAAAGAAATTGGTAAAACATTTTCCCGAGGTGCTGTCAGCTAAGGGAAAGTTTTCATTTCCGTCTGGGCGAAGAGTCTCGCTAGAGTTCTCAGCTGAGGATGAGTTTTGTGTCCCCCAGGGGGACCTCTAGCCATGTCTGGAACAGTTCTGATGGTCACGAGAGGGGATGCTAATGGCATCTAGTAGGTAGAGGTCAGGGATGTTGTGAAGCGTCCCACAATGCACAGGACAGTCCTTGCCCCAACAAAGAATTATCTGGGCCAACATGATAATGGTGCAAAGATTGAGAAGCCCTGCATTAGAGGTACACAGGGTTAAAGAATGCTCCCAACCATTAGCCACTTGGATTCTACTGGATGAACATCAGCCAAATGGACATTTCCAAAGAATTAATAACATTTCAATATAGTATTAGGGGCCATACCTGTCAGAAGGGAGATACAACAGCACAAGGACAATGGGACATCGGAGCAGAGATACATCGCTGGGGGTCTGGAAGGATTCGGTCGGGGCTGAGAGGGGGCCCCTGCATGTCATGTTTAGAAAAGCCCTGGTGCGCTCTGAGGACCATTTCTAGGGGGTATAGGAGGCAGAGACCAGAGTGCAATGACCTGAATGTAGAATAGCACACAAGGACGAGTATTTTCTCAGGAAGTAGTTGGCCAAAAAACAAAACAAAAACAAAAAACTGCAGTTTTTAATTTTTTTGTATATGGATTATTTACCTAATCAATAAATGCATTATAAAAGTAACATAACAGCAAACGTATGTTGAGCAATAATGTACTAAGTCAGAAGTTGTGGTGAGCTCTTCACACTCAGTCCTGACTACAGTGTTCTTTATTGCCCCATCTCACAGGTAAGGAACCTGAGGCAGGGACATTGCAGAGAGAACCCCAAATCACATGGCTGCTGAGTGTTAGCTCTGAGCTGGTTTGTTGTCAGGAAATCCCATGTTCTTACTGACTGCTTTCCTAGGAATAAAATTGCTTTGTGTAGAACCAGAGAGAGTGGGGCGAAGGCTCCACATTCTTGCTCATGAAAAGGTATCTGCTCCAAAGTCTGGGCGGTCACACGCATAGGCATTACGTACCTTGATAAAGAGAAAAGGAAGAAGCAGACACAACCCCAGTAAGCTTTTCCTCAGACCCAAGAGAAACTCACTCAGAAGCTGCTGAGAATTACCCCTCCACCCGTTCATTGAATCTCATGCAGCCTTTCCCAGTAAATCATTAACACTTAAGTGTCCATCTAAAGATGAAATTTTGGTCACATTCATTGAAATGGTACCAGTTATGCAGATAGGAAGCCTGCATCATCCTGAGGGTGATTCCAGGGCAAATCTGAACAAAAAAAAATTTTTTTTAAAGTACAGTATGGGGCACCTGGGTGGCTCAGTTGGTTAAGGAGCAGACTCCTGATTTTGGCTCCAGTCATGATCTCGGGGTCCTGGGATGGAGCCTGGCTTCAGTCGAGCTCCATACTCAGTGGGGAGTCTGCTTGAGGATTCTCTCTCCCTCTTCCTCTGCCCCTCCCTCGCTCACATTCTCTTTCTCTCTGCCTCTCAAATAAATAAATCTTTATTTATTATTTATTTATTTATTTGGATTTTATTTATTTGTCAGACAGAGAGAGACAGATGCAGGCAGAGGGAGAAGCAGACTCCCTGCTGAGCAAGGAGCCGGATGTGGGACTCCATCCCAGGACCCTAGGATCATGACCTGAGCCGAAGACAGAGGCTTAACTGACTGAGCCACCCAGGCGTCCCTAAATAAATCTTTTAAAAAAAGTATAGTAAAAGCATCAGCAATGTCTTAATGTTGAACAAGATCAAAACTCAAAGTAATCTGAAGCTGGCCTGCAACCCTAACCCCATCAGGGCTTATAGGCTGAACGCCTACTAGTGCTTTTCCATTCAATCCATATGACAGCCCTAGAGGGTAGGGGGCATGGCTCTCATTTTGCAGATGAAGAAACAGAAATGATGGTAGGTTAAGAGAGCTGCTCCCAGTCACAGGCAGGGCCAGACAGGAGTCAGAATGTAAGACTTCTGACCCCGAGTTAATTGGGATTTCTATGACAGCACTCTTGACCCTTAGTTAGGTGGATATCTATTTATTTAATCCATCAAAAGTAACAGGGCCACTGTATCTGGTCCCATGGGGTAGGATGTAGAAGTAAAGTTAGAGCTGAAAGAAAACATGCCCCATGGTCAGGAACAGAGATCCTGGAGTTCACTGGACTTGAGTTTGAACTCTGACTCTACCACCTGCTAGCTGTGGGGAGGGGTCACCACACTGAGAGTCATATTAACTCTCTGAGACCTTGTCTCCCCATCTGGAAATTAAAGAAAAATAACCATATCACTCCACAAGGCTGTCGCAAGTGTGAAATTACTTGATGGTGATGTGTGCAAAATTGTACTATGCCTGATTCAGAGCAAGAATTCATTGAATGACAGTTATGATATTATTCATGTTATAGATTGCTTACTATAACCACCTTTTCTACAGGTGAATACTCAAATAAGCCATAGGAGGTAGGTATGAAATCCAAATGTTGCAGAAGGCCCTGTGTGATACGATGGGGATTGGTAAGGACTATGAGAATACAGAAAGTGCATACCCTATCTAAAAGCTTTAAAGTAATAAATAATAATAATAATAATAATAAAGTCTTCTGGACACACACAATATATTTGTGGGTTGTGTCGTTCACAAGCCACCAGTTTATAAATGCCATTCAAATCCAATCCCCATTGGAATTATAAGGAAAGAAAGGCCCAACAAAAGGAAGAGAATTAATGGTGGAGTCATTCCTACCACTTCTATACATTCTTCTCTGGCCCTCTCATGAGATTATGAAATCGCAGATAGTCATTCATATTTCCTTCTTTAAAACCAAAGGGGGTGGGGGAGGACTCCACACAATTAACCCAAAGTGATAAGCAGAGTGGTTGGGAGCAACTGAGGAAGAATCCTAAGAAAGTGAGTTTTTCATGAAACTTTTTTTTTCTCCCTTTAGGGAACAGATTTCTGTTCCCTTTGAGTATAAGTATCACAAAAGTTTAGAGGACAGACCCCTGCCCCCCCCCATTAACCGCCTTGCTGGCATTAAAGATGAAGTGGGAATGAAATATATAATTTCAAAATCATAAAAAAACATAATTTCATTAGTGCCATATTCAGGGGTTCTCACCTACATCTCAGAAGACTGAGGTATTGATCTGACTATGAAGCTGGGACAATAAAACAATGCTCTATTGACTGCCCCTGCAGGGTTGCCTAATATCATTTATTGAAGTAAGTTGAATAGCAGAGGGAAAGCGTTGCCCCAGTAATAAGTGGTAATTGCCAGGAAGTGAGGCATTGCGGTCCTCATTGACCCCTGCATCCTGATATTTTGATGGATTCTATGTAACTCCATTAGGATTGGCATTGTAATATTACACCAGCTCAGCTGTAGAACAACAGACCTCCGTTTGGATCATTGATTTTTGATTATACAGCTCTTCAGCATACCCCACAAGCAATTCCCATTGTTGGGGCTGGGGTATTGGAGCTGATAGGGGTAACAGATGGAACGGTCCATAACCTCCAGTTACTTCCATAGTACTGTGAAAGAGCTGCCTCCTCCAGGAGCCTGGACAAGGAGACAATCAATCACAACATCCACCTTATTAGTGGACAGAGTTAGCTCGGCTTCCATATTGTGTCCACAAGGAGGATGGCACAATTAGGCACATTTTTTGGAACTTAAACTTCTTAAGATATGGATTAAAATTGGCTGAATGTGCAGTTTTTTATATAACTCCATGATTGTTTCACCAGTGTTCCTGAAAGTTCTAGAAGACATGCTTCTATTTCTCTGTCTGAACGTTTATTCCTTCACTCATTCAAACCATGCTACTTAGAGTCCATGAATCAGTGTCCCTTCTGGTTTGTCATTCTTGGGAGAGGTGGTCAGTACTCAGATGGGCTCTCAAAGCCTGTCTCCATGACTGTAGAACTCTGGATAGTCCTTTCTGTTGTATGTGATTTTGATCATGTGGCTGCACAAACATGAGATTAGGTTGTGAGAAAAAATGGAGTTAAAAACCTAAGTGATATGATAAAAGCCTCCTAGGGAAAAATTTTGAACAAAAGTAATGATTATTCTCACTGTGAATGATGTTTGATAACTATCCTTTGATAGGAGAAAGTCTGACTACTCCACAGCCTCCATTAACTCATTTAGAAGTTGAGATTGGGCTCCCTTCTCTGAGTGATGATATTCCATAGCATGTCATGGCTGAGTGTTTCAGAGTCTGTGTTGTCTTCAACTCCCATGATGCATGTCTACTTGTTTCTTCAGAAATGAGGATAATGTTGGGCATACGGTAGGTCTAAGAACCAAAAGGTTTTCTTGGGCAAATAGGGGTTTTGATATCTGGCATCAAACCTTGGCAAACTCTACAATCTTTTAAGAGAATCATGGGTCAGAGAAGGCTGGATACTGCTCAGAAGAAGGTCCACAGGTATCTGTGGACAAGGCTGAAAATGGCAGAAGAGAAAGAGGGAAGCCCTCTCCGCCTCCGCCCAGTCTCCACGGAAGCTTCACTCTTGTCACACTGACTATTTTCATGCTTCCTGATTTTGCTCATGTGGTTCCCTCTTGTAGAATGCCTTCTTTTCTCTAGAAAAATATTCACTTGTCAATGCCCAGAAGTTCTTCTCTCCTTACCCTTGGGCAAAATATCTATGGTCTTCAGTCTTATCCATGACCCTTTCTGTAGGTGAAGACAACTCACTCATGTGACTCGGGCTTCACCAACATCTAATGAAGTCTCATCTGACTTTGTTTCCAGTGTAGATTTTCCACAGGGAGGGGATATGCTAAGAAGCCCCCCACCCCATGGGTGTCTAAGTTGCTCAGTAGTTACCTTTCTCACTATGAATTAATAAGCATCAGCCTGGCATTCATTCATCAGCCTGTGTGAGTTTGATCTATAGGAGTCCCTCCCTCGAAGGGGAAATCTATTTTTGATGTTCCTGGTTTTCCTCGGGTGACACTGACCCTCAAAAGGGATCCTTCTATCTCAACTACAAGTGCAGTTACATTATTCTGTCCAGAGGAGTTTGTTTAAGAGGTTCTAAGATTTCTGGGTTTCCACCAAGCCCATGTGTGACTGGTGAGAAGAAGAGACCCTCCAAGCCAATGCCAGGGCACCGTGAGTCCAGAAAACAGTTGGTGAGGGTTAAGATGAGACCAAAGAATTAACTCAGCAGTGATTCTTAGGAATATTGAGGGAGGGGGGAGAGGCCAGGATGAGATGGGGCTTTCTGATAAATAAGGCAGGTGGGAACTTGGAGTCATGGTAACCTGTTCCCCATTCAGGTTGCAGGACTTATCCCCTCTATCTCACCATTGGGGGAGGGAGCAGCTGGTCACTCAGGCATTGGAGCCTGGCCACCTGCTCCGCTGCCCAGTGGTTGCAAGGGCACAGCAGTAATGGATTCTCCTGCTCCCTTGGTGATTTCCTTCATTTTGATTGACAGAGTCTTTCTTTAGTCATATTAATAGAGCGTTACCCAAAGGTCTGTGTTGGTCTGTTTTTCTGTTTGCTTTCTTTCAAAGTATTAGTCCTGCAAGGAACTCACAAAAAAAGTGATCCATGAGCAAATTTACGTGTGGGGAAACGGAGCATACTCGTGTTTCCTCTTGCAATCCTATTAGTGTGCCGTAGGTTCTGCAAAGTCCGGCTTGGCAGAAACATTTTTACAATCATTTAAATTATTTCTAAAGCACTATCTCTAATCTATTTGATTGCAGAAATCTTTTGTTTTGTTTTTTCTAGCTAAACAGAGATGCTAGTTACAGAATTAGTGATCCACGAACCCACTTCAGGAAACATTTAGTCAGGAATTATATAGTCAAATCTTGCCCGAGAGGCATCCTGCTTCTCTAAGGTGATTTTCCTCCTCTATCATCATATTCAACTGTTTATTATTATTTCTTTAACTTGGCCTCCTAGAGAGTAACCCCCTTTCCTTATTTCCCAGGAGTTTCACAGGGTACCTCACGGCTGCCCCTCATGCCACCCAGACTACTGGGTTTTCCAATATGATCCTAAATTACTGCCCAAAATAAATATGTGTTGCCAAATGTCAGGCCCTTTAATGTGACGAAGGAAACCTTGTTCCTATATACTTCCTCCTAAATGCATTTTGCTAGAGGGCATTTAAAAAAACACATTAAATTTTATGATGACTTTAACAAACAAGTCAGTGATCATGATTTCAATATGAGCAGCAAGCAGTTAAGGAGAAAGGTCAGCAAAGCCGTGGCATATAGAGTTTCTGCTTGGGGACGGCTGACTCTCTCTCTGCAGCAAAGGTGAGTCAGCTGACTCTCTAATGCTATAGTTAAAACATAGATTCTAAATAGTCAGGCTAATGACTCCAAAATTAAAATAGTCCTGGCCCCTAGATGCAGCTAGTAATTAACTTTTAATTTTATACAGAAGCATGTCATGCTTTTGACCCTTGACTTTATTTAGTTCTCTCCTGGCATTTCAAAAGCATGATCTGCTAAATAAGGTTGTTAAAATCAGTATTACAGAGAGAAGCAATTGCACAAATGTGCATATGGAAATTATAGCCAGAGGGGTGCTTCATAGAGAAGCTGCCTCCATGAACTTAAATTTGTGCTAATTGCTATTGCTATATTATTCAAAATTATAAATTAGACTATTAGCAAATGGAATTATGTAAGACCTATGGGAGCAAAACAATTATTGTAGAGCATGGAATGTTACAGCTGAAAGGGAATTTAGGGACTATCTATTAATACTGTTCTCTTACTTTACCATCAGGGAAACTGAGGCTGAGGGAAGGAGCCTGGATCCTCCAAGGCCAGACTATGAGAGGGAGTGGTTTAGTACACTGGAGGTGGGGACCTGAAGGTGGGCATTTTTATTGCTGTTATTTCCAGTTTTCTAAAAAGCACTCTAGCGTTTAACTTTAATGTCTGTGCTCTTGAATGGTGGTGAGGGAATTGGAGATTGAAGGCAAGTGTTAAGAGTCTGTATATAGGACAGACTGAGACAGGAGTGCCCTCAGCGGCTCAGAATTTCTCTCTCATTGAATCAATTTTTGTTTTATATGTGTATCAGTCAGCTCAGGCTGCTGTAACAAAACTCCACAGGCTGGATGGCTTAACCAACAGAAATTTATTTTCGCACAATTCTGGAGGATGGAAGTCCAAGATCAAGGTGCCATCGGGGTTGGTTTCCGGTGAGACCTCACTCCCTGGCTTGTAGAAGGTAGCCTCCTCACTGTGTCCTCGCGTGGCCTTCCTTTGTGAGTGTGCACAGACAGGCAGAGGGAGGGAGGGATCTGGCATCTCTTCTTACGAGGACGCCAGTCCTATCGGAGCAGGGCCCCACCTTTATGACCTCATCTAACCTAGATTACCTCTCTAAATTCCCTGTCTCCAAACACAGTGACATTGGCCATTAGGGCCTTCAACGTATGAATTTGGGGGGACATAGTTCAGTCCATAACAATACGTTGAACACTATTTTAAGGAGGGGGTCAGGAATGAGTGAAGAGGTTGGACATCAGGACCTTTGTGGTTGTAATCAATCTCTCCTATTGTCCCAAGCTCTGGCCCCAACTTGTATACCTCACTGTAGTGGGACACCCAAAATTTCAATTCCTGCCTTGATATCTTTGATTTTCACTGGGCCCCAAAGGTCTAAGTTCCCCTGCTCTCACCAGGTATGCATCAGGCCCAATGAGAAAGGACCCTACCACGCTGATCGTTCTATCCATCAGACCAGCTGCATTCCACCTGGTCCTCAACCTACGGGGTTTCATTTCCCTGCTAGCCTGTGAAATTACTCAAACAGGCTGATCATATCCTCCTGCAGGAACCAAGGGACACTTCAACCCCTTGTTACCACAAATCTTGTCTCCCATAGCCTCTGATGCTGCATTCTACTTCTCAGTACACCCCTGTGTGGCCCTCCATGGCATGTGATGTGTTCCTTCCCCAGGCTGTGAGTATATACAACTAACAAAATACTGTCATTCTCATCTGTCTGGCATTGAGTGTTGTGAGAGCAAGGGATCCCTCCTTTACCGATGGTATGAATATGAGGTAATCAGAATATGCGCCTAAAAACACCAAAGCCCTTCAGTTAACAGGATCCTGTCTCTTTGGAATGCTCTAGTTGCTCTAGCCTGCCCCGCCACGGTCCATCCCACCCCATTTCTTGTAAGGGGCTTTCCAACATTTTTCTCTTGATCATACAGTTTTCTACATGAGACTCTAGGTAAACACAGTTTTCTCCATCTCCTGACATTTTCAGTGATGTTTCATCTGCTCTTATTGATTGGCACTCTGGGAAGCTTCCTTTAATTGGCTCTGGGTGTGTGTGTGAGTTTGTGTCTTAAGAGAAAAGAAGCAGGATATCAAGAAAAAAAAGCGCATAGCAGCAGCTAGGCTGTTGTAATCCAGCAACAAATACACTGAGGATAAGAGATGCAGTCTGGTCTCTGGAAGGAAATTTTAAACCATGGATATAAAGTTAGCATTCTATAAGATCTGCTTTTTAAAAAAATTAATTTTATACTTCTATCTCCAAAAATAACTGTACTTTTTTTTTTTTTTAATCACATTATCTATTCCCGAATTGTCTACTCCTCTACAGGTAATCTCAATTTTAAAAAACAGGTTATATATTTTTTTTAAGATTTTATTTATTTATTTGGGAGAGAGAGGGTGTGAGTGTGGGGAGGAGCAGAGGGGAAGGAGAGGGACAAGCAGACTTTGAGCTGAACACAGAGCCCTGTGCAGGGCTTGATCCTAGGACCCTGAGATCATGACCTGAGCTGAAACCAAGAGTCGATTGCCCAACCGACTGAGCCACCCAAGTGTCCCTAAAAAACAGGTTTTATTTTAAAGTTTCACGTATAAGTTAATTTAGGAGTGGCCTTTGAAAGCATTTGCCTCACTTATCAGTGTTAGAAATTTTAAGTTCACACATGAGACCTCCTTAACCAAATTACTTCATAGCTGGAAAAGATTATCTGCCATGAACCATAGTAGAAAATAATACTTTTAGAATATTTTAAATCAAACATACCATTAAAACGATGTCACCCAAAATGTGGTTCTCTTATCTAGGGCTCAATTTTCCTACTTGAAAAAAATGTGGATTAAGCAATGTCATAGGTCTTTCTCAGCTTGACTAAATGTAAGATTATTGAATATAAAATACATTTTGTAAGATCTTAACTTCAAACTCAAGAAGACATAATGAACACATTTATTTCTTCTTTCTCCCAATATTTCATAAAATGACAGTAAAATAATCAACCAAGAAAATATTGTAACAAAGAGAATAGAAAGAAGGCCATCAGTAGCTGAGAGATTTTAACACAGAAAACATGAGAGAAAGAGACAAAGTGGAGATAGTATTTCAATCAAAGGAAACTAGGGGGGAGAAAATCATCAAAAAATTATATAGAGCTAAAGACAGAGATAAATCTTCAACAAAGGCCCATCCAGTGAAAAAAGACACTCACAAACATCATTGTGAAATTTTAGATCAATAGGGGTCCTAAAATAAAAGATCCTAAAAATAAAATAAAAATCCTAAAAGCTTCTGTATATATAGAAAAAAAATACTAGATTACCCACAAAGAATCCAAGTTTGATGGCATCTAACGTTTTGTAACTGACTGCAGATATGAGAGGACAATGGAGCAATATATTCAAAGTTCAGAGAAAATTTTATATCTAGCCAAACAATCATTTCAATGAAGTAATAAAATAATAATATTTTTATTTTTATTTATTTATTTTTTTTAAAGATTTTATTTATTTATTTGAGAGAGAGAGAGAGACAGCGAGAGAGGGAACACAAGCAGGGGGGAGAGGGAGAAGCAGGCTTCCCGCGGAGCAGGGAGCCCGATTGAGGGGCTCAATCCCAGGACCCTGAGATCATGACCTGAGCCGAAGGCAGACGCTTAACGACTGAGCCACCCAGGTGCCCAAAATAATAATTTTTTTTTTAAAGATTTTATTTATTTATTTGACAGAGAGAGAGACAGTGAGAGCAGGAACACAAGCAGGGGGAGTGGGAGAGGGAGAAGCAGGCTTCCTGCCGAACAGAGAGCCCGATGTGGGACTTGATCCCAGGACCCCGGGAATCATGACCTGAGCGGAAGGCAGACGCCCAACGACTGAGCCACCCAGGCGCCCCAAAATAATAATATTTTTAAACATTTAGGGAACATTCAGAAAGTTTATCACAAGTGTGTCCATTCTGAGTAAGGAGCTCCATAGGAATTAGTACCAGGATATCAGCTGTGCAGAAGGCCTAGAAATCATTTGGTTTAAATGAAGTCATTAGGTTCCAAGAAGAAAGTCAGTAGAAAAAGAATGGAGTAAATCTGTGAAATAGATAGAAGTAGTAAGAAACTAAGACAAATTACGATACAGTGAAGAGTTAAATATACATTAAATACATTGCTTACATTTGGTCAAGATGAAAAGAGCCTAAGATATTGTTTAATCCACAGTTTTTAGATACAAAATTTGAGGCCTGGATGGGAGAGCCACTTTTGGGATGTCACACTGTTCTAATGTTCTGTTTTATTTCGAATTAAAAAAAATATATATTCTTTTCTACTACGGGGTTCAGGGCAAATATTCTTTTATTCGTTTCCAGCTGTATAACCAAAGGGGTCTCTTGGGTCTAACGTGTGAACTTAAACATGATGTCTAACACTGCATTGTGCGGGGAATGCTTTTGTTTGTTTGTTTGTTTTTTGTTTTTTTTTTTTAAAGATTTTATTTATTTATCTGAGACAGAGAGCACATGAGAGGGGGGAAGGTCAGAGGGAGAAGCAGACTCCCTGCTGAGCAGGGAGCCCGATGCGGGACTCGATCCCGGGACTCCAGGATCATGACCTGAGCCGAAGGCAGTCGCTTAACCGACTGAGCCACCCAGGTGCCCCTGGGGAATGCTTTTTAAGGCAACCACCCAAAACAAAAGTAACTCAAAAATCAAATAACAAAGAAACAAAAAACAGCATCAGTCAGCAGCAGCAAACAGCAACCAAACCGAATCAAATGAGGAGGTAGGCATGTGGAGCTTCCAGTGTGGTTTGCCATTGTGCAATTGATATACCAGTAACAAAAATTCATTTGCCTTTGCTTCTCTATTGAGTGGCAAAAGGTCGCAACACTAAAACCCTAGAAAAGGAGATATAGTTCTGATACCCTTCCTTGTTCTTCAGAGAGCAATAGTGACATAATTACATCACTGAACAAAATGTTTCTGGCTTGAATGTCAAGCCATAGCCAATTTTTTTTTTTTTAAGATTTTATTTATTTATTTGACAGAGAGAGACACAGCGAGAGAGGGAACACAAGCAGGGGGAGTGGGAGAGGGAGAAGCAGGCTTCCCGCGGAGCAGGGAGCCCGATGTGGGGCTCGATCCCAGGACCCTGGGACCACGACCTGAGCTGAAGGCAGATGCTTAACGACTGAGCCACCCAGGCGCCCCTAGCCATAGCCAAATCTTGAAAGATTAACTATGACTAACAAAATATCCTAATAGTATAACTCAGGGATTTGAGAGCAATTGTCCAAAGTTGCTGGCAAAAGGGATACAGATTTAAGTATATTATTTGATATCGCAGACTTGCAAATACTGGGTAAAAAAAGAGGCTAAGAGGTGCTGCACATGAGCTAAATTTGCATTTCTATGGCGAAGACTCAGTTGGTGGATAATACCCAGAGTTGACTCACCAAGAAAGAGTGCTTATAGCATAGTCTTCTGTTGTAGAGGTGAAAAGAGAACTAATACAGAAATATTAAAAGTTGCTCTTTGGGGGCGCCTGGGTGGCTCAGTTGGTTGCGCGGCTGCCTTCGGCTCGGGTCATGATCCCGGGGATTGAGCCCTGCATCGGGCTTCCTGCTCGGCGGGGTGCCTGCTTCTCCCCCTCCCTCTGCTTCTCCCCCTGCTCATATTCTCTCTCTCTCTATCTCTGTGTCTCGAATGAATAAATAAAAAACCTTTAAAAAAAAAAATTGCTCTTTGAGAAGTGGAATAGTGGGTGGAATGGGGGAGGGGCAGAGCACTATTTCTTTTTCTTTTTTTTTAAAGATTTTATTTATTTATTTGACAGAGAGAGACACAGCGAGAGAGGGAACACAAGCAGGGGGAGTGGGAGAGGGAGAAGCAGACTTCCTGCTGAGCAGGGAGCCCGATGCGGGGCTCGATCCCAAGACCCCGGGATCATGACCTGAGCCGAAGGCAGACACTTAACGACTGAGCCACCCAGGCGCCCCGCAGAGGACTATTTCTTGTTATTACAAATGTCCATCTATTATTGTGTGCTGGGGTGCCGTTGATACTATTCCACGTGCATATGTGCATGTGTGCCTACCACACACACACACACACACACACACATATTATCTTTCATGCTAAGGCACAGCACATAGAATTTCTGTGAATATTACACAAGAGTTTCTTCATATTCCTAATTTCTCTTACCAATATTACTTTCCTTTTCTTTGGGCAGGCATGTCACTTGAACTCTAATCTGTAAGATTCCACTTGATTTGCCCCTTTCCTTTTGTATAAATTGCATATTCTTCTCTCCCTCCCTCTCAAGTCTTACAGACTTTCCTCTTGGTTCTGGAAACCACCAAAGTCATTTGCTTTGGGGTCTTTACATTTGCTTTTTTCCCTGTTCCTCGGGAGACTCTCTCCTCAGGCCTTGTTTTTGTTTTTGTTTTTTAAGATTTTATTATTTATTTGAGAGTGAGTGAGAGATAGCAAGAGAGAGCATGAGTGGGGGGAGGAGGCAGGGAGAGGGAGAAGCAGTCTCCATGCTGAGCAGGGAGCCCAATGCAGGGCTCCATCCTAGGACCCTGGGATTATGACCTGGGCCAAAAGCAGATGCTTAACCATCTGAGCCACCCAGGCACCCCCGCTCCTCAGGCCTTCTTTAGATATGTCTCTCCATATCACTCAGGTCTCTGCTCAATATTACCTCTTCAGGAGGCCTTTCCCTATATCTCTTGTTAGACAGAACTCTTTTTTCACTCTTTAAGAAACTCTTTTTCTGTGAAATGTATCATACTCATATGCAAAAGTGTGTCCACAATGCATATATGCTTTGAATAATAATTACAAAATCAAAATGGAATGAATCCAGTGCATCTCAAATCCAGCTGATGGGTAAGACATTACTGCACCTTGGCAGCCCTGTTTGGTCTCTAATCAATTTTCTTCCCCTCTTTCTTCCTCAGATTTAGCCATACTGATGAATTTCATGTTAATAATGACCATGCTGTGTTTATAGTTTTTTTCCCTTTATTACAGCTATATATGTATTCTTGAACATTTCATTGTTTGATTTTGCCTATTTTTGAACTTTACACAAGAGAATCATTCTATAGTTGTGATTTCATTCAATATATCTTTGAAAATCATTGATATTGATGTGTGTAGTAGCAGTTTATTGATTTTCATTACGAATATTATTCTATTATCAGACGATACCACACTTTATTCACTCTGCTATGGGTGAGCATTTGGATTTTTCCAGATCTTTATCATTGTAACAATGATCCTATGAATGTCTTTGTACATGTCCTGGCCTTGGAAAGACTTTCTCCAGGATCAGATCGGTAGCATCAGAGGCCCTGTGCATGATCAACCAAAGTGGTTGCAGCAATTCACACGCCCATTGCCGGTGGGTAAGAATTTCTGCCCCTACACTGAGGTTGACACACATCACCGCCAGGCATTTTGGGCAGCCCGATGGGTGTGAAAGGATATTTCACTGTGACTTCTCATCATCTTCCGTCCCCGTACTCTGCCCTATTTTTCTTCACAGCATTTATCACTCCCTAGAATTATATTATATATATTTTTAAAGATTTATTTACTTATTTATCTGTGGGGGGAGTACAAGAAGGGGAAGGGGCAGAGGGAGAGGGATAGAGAGAAACTCAAGCAGACTCCCCAATGAGCACGGAGCCCGAGGCCGGGCTCAATCTCATGACCCTGAGATCACGACCTGAGCCGAAACCAAGAGTCAGATGCTCAACCGACTGAGCCACCCAGGTACCCCTATATTATATTTATATAATTTCTGTTTGTTTCCCCCACCAGAATATTAGCTCCATGAGGAAAAGGACTGTTTTGTCTTGTTCACAGCTCTGCTCAACATTGGTTGAATAAATAAAGTGTTCTTGCCTTATAAGCTATATGTGGAGTCACTGGCTGAAAAATAGAAAAAGTGAGGAAAAAGGAAGTGAAAGGCAGCAGAGATGAAGAAATGGAGGGGCGGGGGAAGTGTGCATGTGTTTAAAAAAAAAAAGATGCTGTGAAGTTGGAATTAATGGAACTATGAAGGCAAAGGAGCATTTGAATACAACGTCCCTGCCTGGGAGGGTAGAGGGGAGCGTAATTAAAAGGAGCTAGAATGGAAGATGATGTAAAAAACAATTCCTCACCCCAGTCACCAGGTGGCAGGATTGACCCAGGACAGTGTAGTTGCTATGCTGCTTTCAGGTGTGAGGAAAAGCACCAGTCAGTTTCAAATGATTGATGAATGCAAGGTGTAACCAGAAAGGGGTACATTGGTGCCTTTGTAAGTTAGGTGCTTATAACTTTGGAGACCGTGTTGTCTATAGCATCTCTGTTATGGTGACCTAGACATTGAAATATTAGTTGGTAAAACTATGGACAGAGGTGAATTTTAGCTTAGTTCCCCAAAGAAGCAGTGTTCAGTGACTTAATGGTTTAATCAACACACATATTTATATCTACTATGAAATATGTTCTTACTTCTTCTAACCATAGACTTCATCTCACAGATATTTAACACACTCTTCTTCAAATCCAGTTTTAAAATGGCAGTTGGTAGTTTTCGAGTCTGGGTTACTTTTGACTGAATTTGATGAAGAGTTGATTATTATTTGCTTAAGCCATAATCAAATAAATCAGCTGCCCACAGGCTTCAGGAGCAACATGTAGGTAATTAACTTTCCAAAAGTTGAGACCAGTGGTGTGACTTGGCCGACGGGATAAATGAAGGATTCTCTGTGCCAAGTTTAGTACCTAATCAAACTTCACGGGCTTTGAGTGGTGAACAGAACTCCAACCCATCAGCATTCAAGACTATTTACCTTTGATAAAACACCATTTCCTCTTTCTAATGAAGAAAAAACAAATGATGTTTTAAGATTTTTTTGAAGAAAACAAAAGAAGTGAAATGGGCTTTAGATGTTAAATGCTTCTTCTTGAACAACTTAACACATAAATAGGTCCAACAAATAAGTGAAGGGAAGGGAATGGGGGTGGGGGTGGCCATTACAAGAGTTGAGACAACAAGAGTTTAGGAGATTGTCTTGGTGAGTTCAAGGAGTTAACAGTAAGGAGTGTTTTGTTTTTCACACACACAGAAAATAGTAATGCTGAGTTTGACTTTCTCTGGATTGGGTTGGAAAGGCATAGAGAATGCCAAAGGAATTTTGATTCACCTTATCTCAGAATCCAGGCATGTTGAATTGGTTGGGAGGAGATGAGCTTCTACAGTCCATTGAGGATTGAGCTCATCTCACTTGGAGATCACAATCTTTGATTTCTGTCCATAAAGGGAAGACATGGACCCTCGAAGAAGTTTCATGCTTTCAATTATCCATTCCTTTTCCTGTGCCCTGAGGTCCTGGGGTAGTTTAGGAGCATTCTTAAAAGTGTACCCTTTCTCTCTTTTCCTCGTGGGTCTCTCAAAAAACCACAAATGATTTCAGATCCAACCTACATCTTGTTCATCCGAATCACTAATCTCAATAGAGATTTATCAACAGGAGAAATTCTTTATGACTAGCAGTGCTTTCCTAATTCATATGTAGTATACCTCTGATCCCAAGGGGCTCAAAAAGTGCAGTAATTACCCAGAAATGCGTTGCTCGGAGTGTTTTATTGCAGTTACAAAATGAAATGTATACATAAAAATTAGGAGAATCGTTAGATGCAATGTATTAACTAGGTATTATGGGCATCCTGGCTGTGGCTATGACATCATCCCAAGCCAATCAGAAGTCTCCTAGCAACCTGCTTCTAACTACAATTCATAACCAGGTCGTATTTCAGGGCCTGTTTCTTTCACAGAAATTGTTCATAAAACAAAATAAAGGCCTATAATGTACATGAAGCTTATCTGATCTGACTGTTTACATTTCGCCTCACTCTCCAGAGCTTTTCTTTCTTCTCCAAAACAGGAAATTCTCTTTGAAGGAAAAGGGAAGATATTATTAAAAATAGGAAATTCTTTTGAAACTCTATCCTAGGATAATACTACAATCTGGGTGTTTGAGGAACTAATGGGAGAGATTATTTCCAGAGAAAACTGTAACATTACTGGAGCTGAAGAATATGCATTATTACTGTTATTATATGCATTATTATTCTATTGCCATAATATGCATTATAAAAATTGCATGCCTCATATGATTTTGCAAAATAAAATACCAGTATCTGAATTATTTGTTTTCTGGCCATGAAATAAATTATTTAAGTTGTATCTATGACAAATGTGATCCAAAAGGGTAGGGAAAAAAAAAAAAAACCTACGTCTGGAAAAATGGAAATAGTATGAGTTGTAGACCAAAAAAACAGTTATTTTTCTCGCAATATTGATTTCCATCATTCATTCATGACATAACTACCCCCCAAGAACTGCCAAGATCTCAATGATGCCTTTTCTTCATTATTATCGGCTAGTTAGAGGGTTTTTTTGTTTGTTTGTTTGTTTCCCAAAAAGGACTTTTTATTTGTTTTGAATTTTTAAAAGGCTTTCCATTGAAGTAAATACGCATACAAGAAAGTGTACATATTGTAAGTATAAAATCTCTGAATGTCTTAAAAGGTTCCAATTTTTCTGTTCTTCCCTAAATCCAAATATCCAAATTTGATTTGAAATAACTAGTTTAGTTTCATTTTAACAAACCAAAATATCACTGCAGTCTCAAAAGATTGTGATATTTTCAAACATTAATTTCTTATAATTTCCCCATTGGCTTTCACATTGGAATAGGACTAAGATAGAAAACGCTAGTTGCCTAACAAATATCCATTCTTTTCCTTTTCCTTATTAACAGCAACTTGATTTTCAGCTCACCTCAAAAATACAACTTTCCCAGACTTCCTTGTAGCTAAGTGTGGCCATGTGACTCAGTTCTGGCCAATGAGCTGTAGAAGTGTGGTAGAAATTTTCAGAAAGGTTCCTTAAGATCAGACTTCATTGCCAAAGAGGAGCCAAAGTAGCCACCCCACTAGCCCTGGATAGCCTGCACAAATTACATTAGAGAGAAAGAAACTTCTACAATCGAATATGTTGCTAGTTGGGGTTTTCCTTCCACAGACAGACAAACTTGATCCAGAAGTTTCCTGGAGGTATCTCCAAGAAGTCATCACCTCTGAGCTAGATGGAAATCTAATAGCCATTTTTAAGTCCCATACAACTTGTAAGAGGTATTTTCCATACATTATCTCATTTAATCCTCGCAACAATGCCCTGAGATAAATATAATTGTCCCCATTTTACAGAAGAGGAAACTGAAAGGGTCAGAAAAGGAAAAGAATATCCTCCAAACCATAGGCTACACATGTAACATGACTGGGTTCAATCCAGGTCTGTCTGTGTGCACTTAACTGCTACATTATGCAGACCCTCATCCCACATGAAGGCATGAGGTCCCACTGGGCCTTGAAATTCTGCAGAAGAACAATTGACAGGAAGGGCCAGTCCTCAAGTACTTACTGTGTTGTACATAAGACTCTGTTTATAACAACCTGGGGATTAACAATGCACGGAGAGAAAAGCTTTGGCTAAACTGATAGGTTTAGGACAGAGTTAATCAGTGGGGAGGAATGTGGTGGTGTCTGGAATGCCCATCACAGCCTCTTCTCTCCTTGGGGGAGAATCAGGAAACTTCTTGCTCTGCATTCAAGCAAACTTCTTTTCTGTGATGTCTTTTATTAATTTTGACTAAGATCAGACCAATAAAGATAAAGGTAAACACTTTATTGGCTTGCCCTAGACAACAGAGGAAAATAGAGGATTCTATTTTCTAACTCTATGTAATATTTGATTTTTCAACAGCAACTGATGAGATCCATATTTAGAAGTAAATGTGGGTTGTCCACAGAGGTGGGGCTGCGGGGTGTGCAGTAACGTGAGTATCTTTGACAGGCGGAATATTTTGGGCAAAGTAAAATCTTTCTGTTCATCCATCTGTACCAAACCTGGCTATGTTTTAAGGGTTTCTGTTGGTTTATATTGCTTCATGCTTTGCATTAATGAGTCCTTGGCTGAACCAGCTCCCTCCAGCTTGTAACTATTCCTTTTTCTACTAGCATCTGTGAAAGTACCCAAGATGCTGCATAAGGGAAAGACTTAATTTCAAGTGTCTAACACAGCGTTGACAGGGAATAGGGACATGTTGACTAAGAAACAGAGTGGTTACGCACCCACATGAGAGGTGGACAGCCCTGGTCTGTTTCCTGACTCCTGGCACATATGGGATGTAGCATCTTGCTTGAGTCACTGGACCTCAGCAAACCTCTTCTGTAAAATGGATATGATACCAATAGTTCCCTGAAGAACTGGTGAGAGAATTCAATGATGCATAGAATGTGTGCATAGAACGTACACCCAGTACATCCTGCCTTCCATTTTATTGGCCCTTGTTCCAGGGAAACCTGCCAGCAGGGGGCACTGTGGAAACACCCACCTTCTCTAGGAAACCTTGAATTCTGATTTTAAGTCAGTTGTTGGAAATCCTTGACCTACTCTACTTTCTCCTTTCCCCTCTCCTTTCCCTTCTCCTTCTAAAAGACATGAGGGAGAAAGCATTCTGTACAAACCTTGTGATGAAAGTGCAAACAACTCCTCCCTAGCCAGGACGGGTCAGTCGGCCAGTGTCCTCAAGGGGCAGGTGCAGTGGCCGGAAGGCACCAGCCTGTACCAGGATGCTTAAAGCTTTACCCTGAGCCCAAATGTGACCTGATTTCTCTATTTATATGACTCTCTCTCTCTGGCACCGTAAGCAGAAACTGACTTATTCACCTCTGTATCTCTACTACCTAGCCTAGCACTGCAAACCGAGCAGCTACTCAGTTAAGTATCTGTTGGAGAAATGAATGGAAAAAATGAGTGAAACAAACCATCCCATTTGTCCAAGAACTCACGTTACCCCCTTTCATTTCTGCCCCCTCCCCTAATCAGCAGGAACTACGTAAGGGAATGGAGATGCTTTCACTAAAATAAAACCAGTGTTTCACCGGGCCGTATCAGAAGCTTCTGGGTCCCGACTTAGATTATTATGAAACCTTCCTAGTGAAGTGGAGAAGAAAAATTAATTAGTGAATAAGATGAGGGGGGGAAGTAAAGGGGCGGCTCCCACTGCCCGCCTGTCCCGCTGGGCAAGGGGCTGGGCCGTGGACAGAGTGCTGCTGAGCTGGTCCAGAGGACTCCCTTGGACGCAGGAAAAACCTCTTGACTTGTGGGTGCTGTCAACTTGGAGCTCCTCATCTCCTGCATCCCAAAGCAGAAGGAATTTCAGTGTCTTTGTCCTATCCAATCGCATTAGAGCATATGTAGCCTCCACTGGAATAAAAACCCATTATCGATAACCATCGGTCTCAGGGAGGATATGCTGCTTGGCTTCATGCTAAAGGGCTGGATGGAGAAAAATGCAAGCCCAGCCCCCAAGTTCCCTTAAAGTTGTGTTAAGATCCTCGTCAGTCTACTCTGCTTGGTGTGTAATAAAAGAAAAATGTCCTTAGGAATATATTTTTTTTTTAAAGAAGAAGTTGTCTGGGCTTCTGGAGCCCGTTTTGTCTCTACAACCTCCTCTCTGACTTCCGAATGGTCTTTACTACTGTGTGTCCCCCAGCCCAGACCACCATGGCATAAGTTGCCATTAATATGTCATTTCCCTTTCCTGTTATCACAATATAAAGGACCTTGGCGTTGACCTTTCTATCAAAACATCCTTTGTTTGGAATGAAAAGCTATTCACTGTTAGAGTCTTATCTATAGGGTTTAGCCAGAGGATCAAATCCAAAGAGCAGAATTCGTTTACTTTGTATTAAATGAGCTCAGTTAAGAAGTCTCAATTTTGGCAGAAAGGTGCATTAATCACAAGGAAAAGAACAGATCTCGCTTTTCACAGCTTCTGGTTTACTTTCAATACAGTCACACAGTGAGGCTTTTGTTCCTGAAAAGTAGCACTGTATTTAAATACAGTAAATATAACAAAATTGCCTTCTTAAAATTACACAAGAGTTCCTCCAGCTCAGGATGCCCATAATGACCTCAGTGTTGCACGAATAACTTTACGGCTTCAAAAAGGCTCTAAATTAGTTTGGACAGATGGGTTTTATCCCGAGGAAATCAATGAGTTTTTGTGAGTCTGACTTAATTTTTATGCAGCTAGCACTTTGAGATGAAATTAAAATATGTATGAAAAACATATTAAAGTTTCCCTTGGGTCTACGGTTGTTTGTACATTTACAAGGTGTTAAAGAGATGATTTAAAAACTAACTCTATAAGGGATCAATGCAAGCAGACCATGATTTATGGTCTTTCATGACATTTTTGACACTTGAGGCCTAATGTCTTGTGCGTGTTGAACCACTAATTATCTTTTAATTCATAAGGGCTTCGTGGTATTTTATAAGTGTAATATAATATATAGGGCTGGATCACATAGAAAAGCTCAGAGAACAACATGCTTTACACGTTTGGTTGAGTGGGTAACACGTGTAAGCAAATTTGGGCCGAACCTGGCTGAAAACACTTCTTCATGATGCTGTAAAATTGAATCATTGCTTGTACCTGCCCGGCTCTAGAAAAATCACAGATTTACTTTTTTTAAGGTATGCACAGGGTTAAGGCCTTAGTGGATTAGAAATCATATTTCTAATACAAGCCAAATAGTTACACCGAGCCTGGAAGACAGTAGGTGCCCAGTAAACATTGACTGAACGAATAGATAATTCAATGGTAACTGAACCGAAAGTGTATTTAAAGATTTATTTTTTTGAAAGAGAGAGAGAGAGAGAGCACGAGTAGGGGGAGGGCAGAGGGAGAGGGACAGAGATAATCTCATGCAGACTCCCCGCTGAGTGTGGAGCCTGGCACAGGGCTCGATCTCATGACCCTTAGATCATGACCTGAGCCAAAATCCAGAGTTGGACACTTAACCAACTGAGCCACCCAGGCGCCCCGCCCTGCAAGTGTATTTAATACCGGTTTTTCTCTTTCCTTCCAAATCAGATTATACAACAAGTTTCATTTAGCAACACAATAAATATTTACCAAACACGCCCCGTGCACCGGGCAGTTTTCTAGGCACTGGGGGAACATGAAAGGCATGGTCCAGCTGACAGAGAGCTCACAGCCTGACAGATGAAACACCATGTCACAATAATGCCACCTGAGAAAAGGGATCAATGAGGGTGAAGTAAAATTGCAACTGAGATTTGAAGGCAGAGAGACGGCATAAGTAATATTTTTATTCCTATTTTGTATTGGAGGAAACACAGCCACAAGGACATGATATAGCTTGTCTGAAACTCTGCAGCTGGATGGTGACAGTCCTACTTCAGCGTTGGAGAGCTGGCTACTTAAACAACAATATCAGGGGGAAAAAATTTTAACTGGGAAGACTGTGAGCACACAATGCTTAAGGGTTACTCCTGCCTCATGTACAAAGACGAGTCCCTAAAATCATTGCCTGGTTGTTGGTCCCTGCCCCTGAAATGACTGGGAAATTCATATATACTCGAGGAATGTAAATTTGGGTCTGCTAAGAATTCTCTAATTAGCCTCCCTAACTAGGGCAGGGGTCATTCAGGGCATGGGCCCCATGAAGAGGAGAGGAGGTCCCTGCTAAATACATTTTGGGTCATCCTCCACCATTCCTGCCTTATAGCAGGAACAGTAGGTAAGGACTGATATCAAATCCATATTACAGATGATGAAACTGAGTCACAGAGTTGAGTGGCTGCTGTTGATTACAAAGCTGATAAGAGGCTGAGGCAGGCAGACTGGCTGCAAGCCCACATTCTTACCACCACCCAGTACCTATTTGAAAGTCTTCTGAGCACAGCTTGGGGAGCCTGTGTGGGGGCCAAGAGCAGCCTGGTGCCCTGGTTTCAGGAAGCAAAAGCCTGGTAGGGAAGTAAGACAAGTGCCTAACTAGGCAGAGCACAGGGTGGATGGTGCTGAGTATCAGGAGATGGGGAACGTATCCAGACTGGGGCAAGTGAAAGAGTCACAAAGGATATGGATTTATGGAGCCATGTATCAGGAAGGTGTTTGGATGACAATCCTGGGAAATCCAACCATCAGAGACTTCGATTTTCCCCATTCAAGAAAGTCTGGGGGTGCTGCAGACATGCGGATAAAAGCTAGAAGTCTATTTAGCCGAAGCAGAGAGTGTGTGGAACAATTAAGTGGGAATTGACAATAATTATCAATGAATAATAATCGCTAATAATCTATGAAGTTATCTAGGAACATAATCTATTGCACAATTAAGTGCAAGAGTATATTGGGATGGAATCACAGATACCCTTGCCTTGAATGCCTACTTGCTTGCGAAGTAGATCTTAATTCTATAGATACCAAGAGTGCATTAACAGTATTTTTGGTTACTTGCTTTACAACTTTATTGAGACAAAACTGATGTCTAACAAATTGCACTATTTAAAATGTACAATTTGCTGAGTATCAACATATGAAGACACCCATGAAATCATCACTACAACCAAGAAAATGAATATTTGCATTGCCCCTAATGTAAACTTTTCTCATGCTCTTTTATAATCCATCTCTCCTTCCACCCCTGCCTCCAGGCAATCACTGATCTGCTTTTTCATCACTATAGATTACTTTGCATCGCCTAGGGTTTTTAAGATTCACCTAAACTGCATGAATCAATAGTTATTATTATTATGATTATTGCTGAATTGTATCACTTTATCTGTTCACCTGTTGATTCCAGTTTCTATTACTAATAAATTGCCGTGAACACTCCTGAGTCTAAGTCCTTGGGTAGACGTATGCCTTCATGGGTGTGTAGTGGAATCTTATTGTGGTTTTAACTTGAAACTCCTTAAAAACTAATGATGCTGAGCATCTTTTCATGTCTTTACAGGCCATTCTTCTATTTTATTATATGAAGTGTCTGCTTGAGTTTTTACCCATTGTTAAGAAATGGGTTGTTTCTCTTTTTATCACTGAGTTGGATGAGTTCTTTAGATATTCTAGATATATGGGGCGCCTGGGTGGCTCAGTTGGTTAAGCCTCTGCCCTCGGCTCAAGGTCATGATCCCAGAGTCCCTGGATCGAGCCCCACACTGAGCTCCCTGCTCAGCAGAGAGCCTGCTTCTCCCTCTACCCTTAATAGGTCTCTCTCCATAAATAGATATTCTGGATATAAGTCTGTTGTCTGATATATGTGTTGCAAATATCTTCTCCGAGTGGTGGCTTGTCTTCTCTTAACACTGCCTTTTGAAAGCCAAAGTTTATAATTATTAATCAAGTCCATTTTACTAACTTCTTTTTGGCTTGTGCTTTTGTGTTCTAGGAAACTCATGTCTACCCCCAAGGTCTCAAAGATTTTCTCCTGGAAGCTTCACAGTTTTAAGTTTTGCATTTAGGTCTACGATCCACTTTGAGTTAATTTTTATGTATGGTACGTAAAGGTGATGTTCTTTTTTTTTTTTTTTCACCAAATAGATATTCAGTGGATCTGGCATTATTCATTGAAAAGACTTTCCCCTTTTCCATTGAATTGCCCTGGAACTTTTGATGAAAATTGATTGGTCATATATGTGTGGGTCTATTTATGAAATCTCTACTCTGTTTCATTGATCTCTATGTCTATATATTTGTTAATATCAAACTATCTTGATTAGAGTAGATTTAAAGTAAGTCTTGAAATCGGATAGGGTAAGTCCTCCAAATTGTCTTTAGTTATTCTAGGTTCTTTGTATTTTCATATAAATTTTAGGATCAGCTTGCCTGTCAATTTCTAGTTTAAAAAAACCTACTGGAATTTGATTGGGGTTGTGTTGAATTTATAGATCAGCTCAGAGAGAACTGCCATCTTAGTAATAGATATAATAATCTCTGAGCTATTTATGAAGGCTCTCTATCAGTAATATTTATGAATAACATCTATAATAATATCAATGAATAATAATCTCTAATAATCTATTAAGTTACCCAGAAACATAATCTATTTCTCTAGGTAGGCCTTCTTCCTCTCAGCAACATTTTACAGTTTCTAGTGTAGAAACTTTCATTAGATTTATTCCTAAGTATGCTATGGCATAGGCAAATGTGAAAGCAGTAGATGACACAGGATGTCTGGCAGTGGATGACAAAATGAATTAAAGAAAGGGTTAAGGGCGCCTGGATGGCTCAGTCATTGGAGCATCCGACTCTTGGTTTCAGCTCAGGTCATGGTCTCGGCTTAGGTTGTGGTCTCAGGGTCGTGAGATCAAGCTCCAAGTCAGGCTCTGTGCTCAGTGCAAAGTCTGCTTGAGATTCTCTCTCTCCTTCTGTACCCCCCCACCCCTGCCCAATAAATAAATAAAATCTTAAAAAAAAAAAGAACAGGTTAAGAGGATGTAACAGTAGTCTGGGTGAGAAGTCTAGCTGAAGAAATAAATCAGGAGGACATCCAATGACAACAACCACTGACCTTTATGAAGACCGTGGTTTTGGAAGGTGATGGCATATAGGAAATGTCATCTTGGAACCACCAGGAGGGTGGGGAGCTGACAGTGTGCAGAACCTCAAGGGAAGACAAAGTTCAGGGTATTAAATGTTGCTGACTTCTAAATTCAGCTAGCATCGAAATAAGGCTCCGTGTGGTCCAAACAAGTGGCTTCTGAAACGCCTTGTCCTGCAAGATGCCTTCTAAACAAAAGGTGGCCCTCTTCCCCTTAAGACTACTGATGGCACAACTCGGGCAGGGTGTCTGATGCTTGAACTAGAGCGTCTAGAAGTTTGGATACCACTCAAGCCATCCTTTTCCACTTACGTTTGGAAAATGGAAGGCCTCATGTACGTAGAAAATCTAATTTTGCATCTAAGGATCTGTGATGTACTACATAGATGTTAATATACAGATCCTTAGATTAATACATGAATATGCATATTTTATTTTATTTTATATATTTTTTAAAGATTTTATTTATTTATTTGAGAGAGAGAATGAGATAGAGCATGAGAGGGGGGAGGGTCAGAGGGAGAAGCAGACTCCCCGCTGAGCAGGGAGCCCGATGCGGGACTCGATCCCAGGACTCCAGGATCATGACCTGAGCCGAAGGCAGTTGCTTAACCAACTGAGACACCCAGGCGCCCAAATATGCATATTTTAGATGAATATATGTATTAATATGTATGCCCTTAGACAATATATGTGTTAATATGCATATTGATACACATATTCTTTGATGAATTTATACACCGATATACATATTAGTATACATATTCTTCAGTGGATGTGAGTACATCACTTCAGATCATAATCACAGTGGGCCGAGCCAACTCATGTTTGTGGAGGATGATGAAAACAGGGAGGTAATCCCTAGTGAGGGAAGGAACCAACACTTAGTCAGCTCCTACTGTTTGCCAGGCACTGTACTAACAAGATTCATGATGACACGAGAGAGCTCAACCCTGAATAACGTGTTTAAAATGGCACCAGCCGGGTAATAGTATCCCCTTTCAACAGATGAGGACCCAGACTTGGACAAGTTCAATCATTCCCACCAGGCTCTAGCTGATGATACAGACAGAGGTAGTTCCTGTGATAAGGAAATCTATGACACACGTGCTCTGCCTTGCTGAACATGAGGGCTGGTGAGTACGGCACAGAAAATCACCACAGCTTTATATTTTATATGTATATATATAAGATCCCCACGACAAGTTCATTTAGCCAATGTCATGCCTACGGAATTTTTATTTTTGTCCACCCTCATGGAAAAAGATGCAAATGAGTAGCATACCTGCATTTATATTTGATTACTTTCTAGTTAAAGAAAGTCATTAAACGGTTTACTCACATTTATGAGGCCAGGATTTGAATTTTTATGTATTCTAGTTAAATAGGGAGCATTCTCCCAACTCTGCGAGCGCTGTGGCAACGAGACCTGAGCTCACCCACATGACTGCAGAGGCGGGGCACAGAGCCTTATGCATTCATTTCTGGCCAATTCGGGCAAACTTCTGCTTGGTTTTCTGCCACCAGCCTCCCTCTTTTACTTAACACCACGGGCAAGCAAAACAGGCTGACACGCACCACGGATTCCGACTGGTTATAAAAAACTGTCATCAGGGTGAAATTAATTGCCCCCCAAACCATGAAAGTAATAGCATCCTTGGTAGCTATTGTTTATTCAGTCTCTTTATATATTAGGCAACCTGCTAAGCACTTTACAGATAGAATCTCTATTTTTTTTTTCTTAAGGGAGTCTATTTCCTCTACCCAGAACATTTCCCATCTCCACTGTTTGCCTCAACGCCCCCAGTCCTCAGCTGTCTCTCCCCTCAGGAAGACTTCCCTGACCTCAGGCTAGGATAGATCCTTCCATTCGATTTTCCCATAACTGCTCATGAGTTTCCAATTGCAATACTTCCGATCCCAACACTCAACTCATTTTATCATAATTCATGCCCGCCTGTCTTTAATTCCCATTAGACTGTAGGCTCTGTGAGATCAGAGGCTAGATCTGTGTTACCAAATAATTATTTATAACACAAATATTTTATCACCAATGCCTGTTTCGTGCCCCACCCTAGTTACTTGGCAGGTGCTTAGTATTTGTTAATTGAATACAGTGGAAATGATGATTATCCCCATTTTATGGACGAAGAGACTGTGGCTCAGCAAAGTTAAATCGCCTGAGAGCTATTCAGTTACTACATGTCAGACACAGAATTGGAAACAAGTGTTTCTAAAAGTCTTTTCACCCATACTGCAGTGCTTCAGGAGACTGTCACCCTCTCCGAGCATATGCTCTGGCTCCAGCCCAAATCTCTTCTTAATTATGGGTACATATATATATATTTTTTAAGATTTTATTTATTTATTTGAGACAAAGAGAATGAGAGACAGAGAGCATGAGAGGGAGGAGGGTCAGAGCGAGAAGCAGGCTCCCTGCCGAGCAGGGAGCCCGACACGGGACTCAGTCCCGGGACTCCAGGATCATGACCCGAGCCGAAGGCAGTCACTTAACCAACTGAGCCACCCAGGTGCCCCAACATTAATTTATATATTAACATATATGCATTAACACATATAACATAATTAATCTACATGTATATATGTGCAGGAAAGAATGGTACACATTTTGTAGCCAAGCAAGCTATTTTTTTTTAAAGATTTTATTTATTTATTTGAGAGAGAGAATGAGATAGAGAGAGAGAGCATGAGATGGGGGAGGGTCAGAGGGAGAAGCAGACTCCCTGACGAGCAGGGAGCCTGATGCGGGACTCGATCCTGGGCCTCCAGGATCATGACCTGAGCCGAAGGCAGTTGCTTAACCAACTGAGCCACCCAGGCGCCCTATTTTATTTTTTTTTAGTACTCTCTACATCCAGTGTGGGACTTGAACTCACAACTATGAGATCATGAGCCCCACACTCCTCTGACTGAGCCAGCCAGGCGCCCCTATTTCTATATATTTTAAAATTATTCCAGTTTCACCACTTACTATGTAAACTTGGGTAACTTGCTTAACTTTCTTTTTATTTAAATTTTTTTTTTAAAGATTTTGTTTATTCATTTGAGAGAGAGAATGGGAGAGAGAGCACGAGAGGGGGGAGGGTCAGAGGGAGAAGCAGACTCCCCGCCGAGCAGGGAGCCCGATGCGGGACTCGATCCCAGGACTCCAGGGTCATGACCTGAGCCGAAGGCAGTCGCTTAACGACTGAGTCACCCAGGCGCCCAAGGATACATATATATTTATAATATTACAAATATTACAAAAATACAAAGTTACAATATTAACATATATATAGTTAATACATATATTAACTATAAATACATATATTAACTTACATATAGTTAATATACTAACTATGAATACATATATTAACTTACATATAGTTAATATATTAACTATAAATATATATTAACTTATATATAGTCAATGTGCCTTAATACATAAATATATATAAACTATAAATATATATGCATTCATAATTTTTTTCCTGAACTTCTTACTTCTCTTACGTTTTTCTAGGCAGGACCCCAAAGACCCACCTTTTCTTATCCTCATTCCACTGGAAAACAAACATCGTTCTATTATTTTCTCCATCTCTCTTCAAGAATCAGAACATTCTAAGTGGCGAGAGATGCTATCCATGTCCCCAATTTCCGGGTTCAGAGATGAAAATGACTTTCTGAAGCTCACCCAGCTCTTAATAACAAGGGTAAAACCAGGGCCAAGTGTCTTGGTTCTTAAATGTTACCATTCTATTTAGTGATCAGCTAGTCTGCGCTGAGCCAAAATGAAAGAGTGTGTGTGTGTGTGTGTGTGTGTGTGTGTTACTGCTCCTTGTTCTAAGAAAAGGAACAGCCACATCAGGGATAGGGAGGGGACAGTGTAGCCAACAGTTTTCCTACAAGTGTCTATTCCACCAAAGCATGCTCCTTTCCCTCTAGATGGCCCATGCTCCTTGCTTTCATCTCTGTGTTTGCTCATCCTACCTCTACCTTCAGGGGTGCGGTCCTTTGCTTTCTGCTAGCACCGCTTCCAAGCTCTCCTCCCAGTGGTCTCTACCATAGAGTCTGTCCTCGATTGTTCCAGCGAGACGGCCTCATTTCCTCACCTGGATTCTCCCTCCACGTGGTTTGAAATCCTGTCACCCCGGGTCGGCCTCGTGTCCAGATCAAACAACGGCCATCCCCTGGAAGGCCAGGACACTTGTGGTTCACCTCTGCACTGCCTGCAGGACTGTGCACATCGTAGGATGCCCTCCATGAACCCAACATGCCTGCCTGCCTGGTGCCACAGAAGACAGCTGCTAGATCTCCCCACATCTGGCAAGCGGATTTTGAAACAGAATTCCCGACAAATTATGGGAAGACAAAAGGATGTTCTGTGCAAGGTGTTTTCACTCTAGGTGCCGGAATCACTCGTCCACGCCTTATCCTATTGCTAAAATAAGCCATCAAAGGGACAGTCAAATCATAATGCGTGAACTTAAAAGTGCATTGAGAAAAAGAAGTTTCTTTGAGATTCCCTGGTTACTCTTCGGGTGAGGTTTGCATTTGATCGGCATCTTCTTCATTTGATCTATGATTTGGGGATGTCAGTCTATCACTGAAACTGGGAAGTCAGCATTTCCCACAAAGACTGTGGCCTCACTTTTTCTGCATCTGCCATAAGGTCTGTGGCAGAGTCTTGCTGCCAACACCCATGCTCCAGCAATCCAAGGCAGCAGAAACTCATTGCACGTTGGAGAGCAGTCACTATGCAACTCAAATAAAATTGTCTAAGATTCCAAACCAAGACGAAGTCACCCACGGTAGGTACGAATCCTGACAGGAAAGGAACTCTGGTTTTATAAGGAGGAAACCTTCTCTTATTAGCCAATAAAGTATCTCAGATTAATTTTTTTTAAGATTTTATTTTTTTATCTATTTGAGAGAGAGAGAAGGAGCACAAGCGGAGGGAAGGGCAGAGGGAGAGGGAGAAGCAGGCTTCCCGCTGAGCGGAGCTGGACATGGGGCTCGATCCCAGGACCTTAGGATCAGGACCTGAGCTGAGGGCAGACCCTTAAACCGACTGAGCCACCCAGGCGCCCCTGGGATTTATTTAATGCTTATTTCTGTGGAAATTTTGATACTTTGGTCACTCCTCTCACAAGCCATTCACTCTTCATAAGGTGAGAGACTTTGGGAACACTGAGGCAGTGGGCAGAATGGAATTGTAAAGACGGATGATAACCAAGATCAGTTTGCACAGTACCAATCAAAGAGAAGAAGAATGAGTTTGTTTCTACGTGGGAAATCAGCCTTCGCACAATAAACAACACTGTTTTGCCAATTCTCTCTTGCCCACAAAACACACGCGTTGGTTTGAAACAGTGATTCCCATGCCTTCCTGCCAGACTTGGTGGCACCCATCCATACTAGCTTTCTCTCAACTGCTTGAAAATTCCATGCTTCTGGGGTGCCTGGGTGGCTCAGTCAGTTAAGCATCTGCCTTAGGCTCAGGTCATGATCTCTGGTTCCTGGAATCGAGTCCAGCATCGGGGTCCCTGCTCAGTGGGGAGCCTGCTTCTCCCTCCCTCTCCCTCTGGCACTCCCCCTGCTTGTTCTCTCTCTCTCTCAAATGAATAAATAAAATCTTAAAGAAAAATTCCATGCTTTCTCCCACCCCAGAGCCTTTGCACATGCCTCTTCCTTTCCCTGGAATGCTCTTTTTGGCTTATTCACTTTCCCAGCTTTTATTCCACTGGTAAATTCCTCCTCATTTATCAGATTTCCAGCTCTGTTCAGATGGCATGTAATTTGGTAAGGAAATCTACCCATAACTATCCCCCTCCAATTACACATTGGATTTAACCTAGTTGTTGGAACCTCTCCTCTTTCTGTAGAACAGTAATGACGGTTAGATACTCACAGTTACATATTTATCCATAAGATTATTTGATTAATGTCTCTCTCCTCCCTATAGGGTGAACTCTTTGAGGGCATTGACTGGACATATTTTGCTTAAAATTGCTTTGTCCATGTCTAGCACAGCGCCTGGCATATAGAAGGGCCAAATAAATTATCTGTTGAATGAGCCTTTGAATCCTTGCAGAAACTGTCAGTTATGTGAAGGACCTCTTCAAGAATCAACTGGTGAATCCAGTCCTAAAACCTTCATAGAGAAGTGGAGGCGCCGAACCCCAAATCACCAGCTCCCGTGCAAATTCACACCCTAGCTCTGGATTTCAGAATCCCCAAATCCAGCTTGGTGTGTGTTCAGCCTCTCTCATTTCCTTCAGTGAGTTTAAACCAGAGCGTGCTCTGTGGCTTAATTTCCTCTTTTAAAAGCAGGTACTATAACAAAATAGTAAGAGCCATGGCTGAATTCTAGAATAGCACACACTCGCCAGCCCCATCCTTGGAAGGCTAGCCACAGACATGGGGAGATTATTAACACAATAAACCATAATTCTGCAAATTTGTACTCAGGGACCTTTTTATTGCCTGGTTGGGGACTATTTAATCTATGGCTTGACTCCTTGGTTACTGGATTACTTGGTTACTAAGTAACCAGGTAATTGACACATGAACCACAAGGATTTACAAAAGATGCTGTATCCAATGTTAATTTTTATGAACTTAGTAAAAACTCCAGTTACATATTTAGAGTTTTAAATGAAGTTTATGGCATTTTAATATCCACATTCCATATCATAACCAATTTCCTAACAGGTTTAGGTTTTCTCGTAATACTGGCTCTGAGAAAGCTTTTTGGAATTTTTGTCTTTATTGATCATTTTTTTATAACTCTCCGGTACCACATAACTGATTCTAAAATTAAAATACCTGAAAATGTTTCCATGAAGCACATGCAAAGTCTAGGCCTTGTTCTCCTGTGAAATTTTCATCTTTCATCATATGGTGAAAGGGGTTTTAAATTTGGCATTGGAGACCCGTCTTTGAATTCCTTCTTCACCGTTTGCTGTGTGACCTGGCCCTACCATGTGATCTCTGGGCTTCTGTCCCCCTACAAGTGGCAATAATTGTTTAATTTTCGGTTAAGTGATGTGGATTAAATGAAATAAGTGAAGGAATTGTATAACCTGTAAAATGTTTATTAATAATACAAAAGTTTTATTATTAATAATATTATAAATGTTTTTTATTAATAATAATGTTACCAATGTTTTATTATACAAGGGTTTTACTACTACTAGTAATAATGTGGAAATGTTCTACTATTCTTATTAAAGCATTCTTACATTTTTGTCTTTGATTCCATATGTACCGTGATTCCAATAACAGCCTTGTAACTACTTTAACGTAGATCCTGACCTTTTAAAATATAGTTTTGTTCAAGGTCCTTCTTTCAAATCCTAATTTGGAATCCATTAAGAGTGGGAAGTGCCAGTCTTAATGGTTTTTGACTTCACAAGTTTGACTTCAAACTTGGCTTTGGCCAGTGGGTTTTAATCATGTTGCAGAGCATCCCCAAACAAGCCAGGCAGGGTGACACGACTTCACTCTCCTAGGGGCAGTGCAGAGGTGCTGGGCAGTCACTCTGGGATTGCTCCTTTCCCAATACTGGGACAGAACACCTCTGGGACACTGGTCAGAGTGCCCAGTTCTCTAGGGGCTCAGGCTTCCCCTTGCCACTCCGTTAGTTTTAAACTAACATAAGGACATCTGTTAGCAGGAATCAGAAGGAGGCTTGCGGTTTTAAAGGCGTCAGTTCACCCCAAGCTCATGTTTGTATCTACAAATTGGATTTTCACTGGCCCCAGTACCCAACTCCATACATATTCCTTCCTGGAAGGAGGTGGAAGTTAAGCAATGTGACTTTTGGTATCTACAGTAAATAATGCCTTTCAGAGGGCTCTTTGCCGACACAAGCTAAATAGTTTCTCAGCTCTCCAAGGCAGACTGGAACTTACTAGACTTCCCCATCTCCTGATTCTCCCATGCATTATAAAAAGCAAACGAGAGCTAACATTTTTATGGATTGTACCTCCTTGTAAGTGATGTATATCTATTTTATTTCTTTCTCTTCTAATAATCCCTGAAAGGGGACATCATCTAGATGGAATACCAAGGTTCAGAGAGGTTATGTGGGTGGCCGGAGTTCACAGAGCCTGGTGTGGGCAGAACCAGGGCTTGATGAGGTCCTTATGCTGCTCTTCTTTCTACTTTACCCCTGCGAACTTTGAAATTATGCTCATTGCCTGTCCTGTTAATTTCAACTCAGTATCACACTCCTCCCAGACAAATCCTCCCCATAGCCACACCCTCACAGTCTTTACTAGCATGAAGTCCCACATAATACCTGGGTTTAGATACATTCCCCCCGCCCGCCCTTTCCAAACCTAATCGAAAATATCTTGCTAAAACCTGGCAGCTCTTTAATTTGTGATGAGCCCTGGCCGTCCTTCCTCTACCTCCCTTCTTAGATGACAAAGGAGTTTCACACGATAAAGCATTTTTTTCTAAATAAAATAATTGCACTAAAGTGCTGGCGCCTCTACTGAGCAACTCCATGGCAGAGTTAGATTCCATCCCCATCTCATGTCCCCCTATTTTAGAAGTTCATACGACGCCCGAGCAAAATGTCCTCTCTGGGGAAGGCTGACAGGGGAAAGGGGGTTTCAGGTTAGAAGAGAAAAGCAGAGACAGATTCTTTGAGACACATCTTGGTTCGAATACCGACAACATTGTAGCACATGAAGTCAGAGCGTTCTGACTTAGCCACGTCGATTCTTCAAAACTGATTTTAAAAATCACCCGATGAGCAGTGTGTAGGAAGAATGCCCCTAAACAGAGATTTTATGCCAGTGCATCTCATTTGCTGTGGGGAGAGACATCCTTCTTGTGCCTCCCCCTCTAGTTGCTGTGCACTATTAATACCATTTGAAGAACATGGCATATTATGGGCATGAAAAGCAGAGGGAAGAGAATGAAGTGCCCTTGATTCACCTTGGCACTTTGTGAAGAATTAAATCCTCTTCCTGAACAATGCCCGTCCAGAGCCATGCCCTGCCTCACCCTGGGAAGTACTTGAACCTTGAGTCTCTGGTAAAACAGGCTCCCTGGTCGTGGGAGGGAAGTGAGGTATCCCTGAAAGAGCCCTCTGAAGTTCAGGGTCACATGCGAGGCTCTGTGAGGGATTCCCATGCAATGAGCTGACTTGGCTCTCAGGGGGCACTCAGGCCCGCCCAGGAGTGTTCACCCCCACGCCCCTCCGGCAGCCTGAATAACAGATGAGCTAAATAATAAGTAACACATGTAGGAGGTTTTATAGTTTACAAAGTGCTTTTACATAGTCATTACAAGGCAGGGCCTCTCCAACAGAGAGGCCAGTCCCCTTCTGATTTTTGAGGCATCCACTGTATTTTAAAAGGTATACATTCTAAAACGGATTATATCATTTTGTTCTTCATGTTTACACCAACAAATTAGGGCCTTTAGCACACACACACCAATCCAGGTCTGACTGTGCTATTGAGAAGATAATTACAGAATATTAAAAATAATCATTTCCAAGGCTTTATAGGCAGTATGGTTCAGTGATAGGGCACGAGTCTACAGTTGTAAGCTCACTGGCTTTTTCTTTCTGGTCTCTGAGCATGTATCTCTGTGACTGTGATAAACATTTGAGAATCTTCAGGGACCTAAGGCCAGGCACCACCCAAGGGGTCTCTTGTTCCCACTGTGATAGGCCAATTCCAAGACGGCCATCCATCTGTGGCACCAGGAAGAACTTCCTGCTCTGCTGAACTTTGCAGATCCTGTTTCAGGGACATATTCATGATCTAATATTCTTAAATATACAAGCTCATGCCTCGAAAGGGAGAAAGAGTCTTCTAAGCAGAAGTATGATATGAACGGATTAATAAGCTCTTTGATGGAGTGATAGCCATGAGCAGGGGAAAGACCCAATCTCTTGTGCTGAGTGTCCTTTTCAGAGGGATTCTGATACCTTGGCCTTTGCACAACATCTTATAGGATTTGGTCATAAGGTTGTAAGTTGAGAAATCATAGTGGTGCCCTCAACCTTCACCTTTTGAGAAAATCACCCTTTGGATTTAATCACACTATTGTTGATTGAGGCATCAAATAATCCAGGTAGAGATCAGAGACAGTTTTCCCTCTCAAAGATAGACACAACTTAATAAATGCTCTACTGAGTGGCTGAGATCAGTTCTTTTTAAAGAGTCAAGAATCCTGGCGTTCCCTATAGAAATGAGACCATCGGTTGTTTTATCAGTTACTATACTTTGGCTGTGAGTCAAAGAAATCTTTACTCAAACTAGCTTAAACAGAAAGGAAGTTTGTTATCTCATTTCATAGACAGTCCGGAGGTAAAGTGAGCTACAATCCAAGCACAATTAGGCTCTTGCTCTGTTCTTCTGCTGTTTTCTGGGTACTGCCTTCTTCCGTGTGCCAGTTTTGAGTTGGGAGTTAATTCAGCTGGGTTGTTGGTACTGCTGCACATCCTGCAAGCAGAAGTGCTCACTGTCCTTGTTCTGGACTACGTTTATTAAAAAATAGGTTTTTAGTGAACAGCTTTGGAAGATAGATAGTATCTCCCTCGGGGGCAGAGGGCAGGCATGCTAACCATCCATTATAAAAGATACAGGTTCCCTAAGCTCAGAGTTCCTGGCGTACACATGTACTATTCAGCCCTTTTTGCACTGCCTGGAAGGAATCTGGGTTGGGGACCAGACACAAATACGTTCATGCTCAGGCTGTTTGCTGGGCCATGACTAATAAAGTCTTCTATCTCTGACCCAGGCAGGAGTCTTGTGTTGTCTTTCAGCATCTATGAAACTGTGATAGTCTCATTTTTCAGCTTGCTGATAGGGTAAAAATACCAGACCCTTCCTCACACATGTGTAATCCCAAGTGGATCTGGGCATGGGCATAATATGACTGCCATTGGCACTGGGGTAACAGGCTTTCCTATTTACAGTCTATAAGAAAGAGAGAGAATCTCTCCCTTAATTATAGAATATTAACCCTAGTCTTCATTCTAATTGGGTCAGTAGAGGTTATGAGCCTGTCACAAGAACAAAACAGTCACAGGGAGAAAGGCAAGTACTCATGGCTTAAGCCTGGGATCCGGAACCGATCGTTGGCCAAGTCAGTTGCTCTTGAGTCACACGGCAGGTGTAGGGACTGAAGAAAATCTGGATTCCGGTAGGAAATAGGAAGAAGTGACGGACACTGGCAACCCAGCGTCTTCAATCTACAGAGCAGTTGTGACTGAGGTACCCATTCGCTATGTACTTCTGCATTCCAATTAACCTGGGCTTTAGGAAATTTATTAAAGCAAACTCTCTCCTACCAGCATCACATGGGGCTCTGCCAGTTGCACTTTCTAGCTGCTCGTATTTCAAGCCACTAGCTATGAGTTTAGACATTAAGGGATCTGGTTCAGATCATAAATGTTATACAAATCAACCAGTATGGATTAAATGCTGCCACAGTCTATAACTGCTGAACGAGGGTCATGATTTCAGGCTGGCTAATCGACTCTAATACACTAAATGGTTTTAAGAAACCCTAGTCCAAAGGCATTCATCATAAGTGTGAAATTGTATATGGTCTTGTGGAAAAGCAGCAAGTCACAAACAATTCAGCCTTCTGCTCACAGAGTAAGGTTGGAATGAAAACTGAATGCTGACTCAGATGGCCATGCTTCTTGGGGACAGAGCTACACCAGCCTTTTAATGGGACCAAGTTATTTCACAGGGGATAAGTACACATCTGGGATGGCAGTCGTGCTGGTGAATATTGAAATGCTTTACCCATATTGAGGGTCACTGAACTTTGAGCCAGTGCCTTTTCTCTTATCCCCAAACGATGACTAGGATTTACTTCTGTGAGGTTGCCTGTAATGCATCCCCACATTGGCTTTTTGGAGAGAAAAACAGTGCTATAAGCCCATGTCCTCCTGCAAAGATTGGCCAGTTGACTCAAAAAAGCATTCTTCTGCCCCTGGCATGAACTGGAGCTTGAAGATGAAATTCAATGCCCAGAAACATCCCAGCTATGTCACCTCCTCTCTGGAGGACCTTGGGGAGGTTACTTTATTTCTTTGAGCTTCTTCTATCATTGTTCCTCAGTAGATCATTTCATATATGTCATAGGTTGCTGTCAGTATTAAATAAGATAGTGTTTATGAAAGAAAAGTCTCTTAAAATCATGCTTGGCATGTGGAGACCCCATAAATGTTAGTTACTATTGAATCAAAACTCAGAAAGTATATTCATAGGTAAGGCAGTTTTGTAATCAAACTCAGTACTCGTTTTTATTTTTAATTTAGATGCTGTAAAATGCATACTCCGATCTCTTCCTTCAGCAAAACTACCTCTTCAAATTATTTTGTAGCCCCGAAAAAGACTTTATCTGTTTTTTTTTTTAATCTGGAGGTCACTTCATAATAATAATAACTGGATTATACATGTACTATGTATAGTAGGCAGAATAAGGGAACCCCAAAGATATCTACTTCCTAATCCCTGCAATGGTGAATATGTTTCCTAATGGCAAAGGGAGTTTGCAGATGGGATCAAGGACCTTGAAATGAGGAGAATACCCTGGATTGTCCATGTGGGCCCAATCTGATCACGTAGGTCTTTAAAATCAGATATCCTTTCCCAGCAGTGGTCAGAGGGAGACATGACCATGAACACATGGTCAGAGAGAGGCCATATTGCTGCTCTGGAGACTGAGGAAGGGGGTATGAGCCCAGAGACGTGGGCAGCCTCTAGAAGCTGGAAAAGACAAGGGAGCTCATTCTCCCCTCACACTGACAGACAGGCATGCAGCCCTGCGCACAGCTTAATTCTAACCCAGGATCACACTTCCACTCTTACGGAATGGTAAGATAATACATTTGTGTGATTTTAAGCCACTAAGTTTGTGGTCATGTGTTGCAGCAGCAGAAGACAACTAATATACTGTGAAAGAGGCTTTGTTCTAAATGCTTAACACATTTTGGGGCGCCTGGGTGGCTCAGTTGGTTAAGCGACTGCCTTCGGCTCAGGTCATGACCCTGGAGTCCCGGGATCGAGTCCCGCATCGGGCTCCCTGCTCGGCGGGGAGTCTGCTTCTCCCTCTGACCTTCTCATGCTCTTTCTGTCTCATTCTCTCTCTCAAATAAAGAAATAAAATCTTAAATGCTTAACACATTTTATCTCATGCAATTTCATAAAGATTCTCAAAGGTAAGTCCTACAGAAAATTAATAATTAGAGAGATTAAGTAAGTTGTTCAAGATCTCACAGCTAAAGTCAGAACATGCACTTCCCTCCAGAGCCTGTAAATTTCATTCTACATTGCTGCTCAAAGTCGCCTTCTTGCCTTATTATCCAATCCCTCGCAAAACTCAACAGTTAAAGTAATTCATTAAATAATTGAAAAATCATGACATTGCCTCTGGACCGCCGTTTGCATGTGCCATGAATATAACTTACTGGCTTCGCCCAGTGTCCATCTTCTCTTGGTTCTTTCAAGAAACCTATAGAAGCTGTAGTGGAATTTCTCGAGTTACTGTTGGCCACCTACCTTAACGGGACACTTTAATGGAGAAACTCTCACCTCAGAGACAGGACACTATTATCAGGGGTGCTCAGAGCTGTGGTTTCGGCCACCCATCTCAAATTTTGCAGTGGAGGTTTCTGGGTGTTATCTATCTTCAGCTCTTACGACTCGCGGGAACGTTTAGCAAAATGCCACCAAGTTCCTGAAGCTCCTAGGCATCCTTGAGGCCTTTAAATTTTTTTCACTCTTGTAGTTTGATTTTTGTTTTTGCCTTTTATTCCTGGCAACGCCATTACCCTGGAAGGCTCCCAGCCTCCTCCCCAACTAGCCAGAGTCTCTCCTCCTGTCTCATGCCTCATCTTCACTGGTGAGCAATTACCTGTGCTCTAATCCATTCCATTGAAAATTACCTGCTGTTGCCTCTGTTCACTTGCTTCCTTTCCTTTCCTTTCCTTTCCTTTCCCTTCCCTTCTTTCCTTTCCTTTCCCTTCCGTTCTTCCTTTTCTTTCTTTCTCCCTTCCTCCCTTCCTTTTCTCCCTTCCTCCCTTCTTTTTCTTTCTTTCTTTCTTTCTTTCTTTCTTTCTTTCTTTCTTTCTTTCTTTCTTTCTTTCTTTCTTTCTCTTTCTTTTTCTTTCTTTCTTTCTCTCTCTCTCTCCCTTTCCTTCCTCACTTCCTTCCTCCCTTCCACTTTCTTTTTTCTTTCTTTGTTTCTGAGTTAAAACTCATTTTCTCTTAATCTTTCAAGCCTCCCACCTGCTTCCCTCCCCCTCCCCCCCACCAAACTAGACAAGCTTTCTAAAAGGAAGGATCATGGTATGCTGGGCAGATAGAAGATCACCTGCCCGTTAATTATTTTAGGTAGAACTGGCCCTGTAGATTAATCATCACACAATCGCAGGACATTGAAAGGGATCCCAGAGATAGTCTAATCCCAGATCCCTGCTTTTGAGTTGAAGCTTTCGAGGCAGAACAGCCGATGTGAGATTTGTGTGGGGGTCTCCCACTTCCCACCTCAGGGCCCCATGCAGTTCCAAAATCCCAGTAGCCATGTGGTCAGGCTTGCCACACTCCATGCCTTCATCACTCTTGAATTTCTGACATCCTCCCTCTCCATCTGCTGTTTCTTCCAGAATTACAGCTTTTTCAGGAGCACCTGCCCAATTACTCAGGCAAGGCCCGGGGTAGGATTTGACATATCCTAAGTGAGTTGAGAGTTCCAAAATGTTTGTTTTATAAAACGGAGACTCCATTCTACTTCAGATTGACTTCCTCACCCATCAATCATGTTTTCTGGTAACAGCATCATGGGGGGAATGTGATTTGGTCATACACAGAGGTGATTAAATGTCTGAACCTCTAGACTTTATTGGGGGGATTTTGTTATGGCAAATGCTTAATGACTAACTCATTTTCTGTTTTTTAACCACTCAAGCTGTCATACCACCAGTGCCCATGTGGGCTACTGGGCTGAGATGAAACATGGAAAACATGGGAAAGAAGATTGAAAATACAGAGGAGGGAAGGAGATATATAAGGAGAGTGAGGTGGGGGAGACTAAGTGGGGAAGGAGGGCACAAAACATGGAAAAGGGAAAAACTGAGCAGTCAGAAGAGAGAGAGGAAAAAGGGAAGGGAGGAGAATAGGGAAGAATCTGAATGTGAGAAGTAAGGAGGAGAGAGAGCTGCAGAACAAGAGGGAGAACCGGAGACAGGAAAATTAATGGGGATGAAAGTGAAGAAAGGCACAAATTCATGCTTCCTGCTAAAGCCTTCCCTCCCTGGACACTCAAACCTTCCTCATTCAGAAGCCATTGCCCCGGGGTGCCTGGGTGGCTCAGTCGGTTAGGTGTCTGCCTTAGGCTCAGGTCATGGTCCCAGGGTCCTGGAATCGAGCCCCGCATTGGGTTCCCTGCTCAGCGGGGAGTCTGTTTCTCCCTTTCCCTCTGCCCCTCCCCCTGCTTGTGCTTGCTCACTCTCTCTCCATCAAATAAATAAATACAATCTTAAAAAAAAAGAAAAAGCCATTACCCCAAGTCCAGAGCCCTGGAGAAGTGAGATGATATCAGGAGAACATGGGGACATTTCCAAGCAAGTCACTTGACCTGTTATACCTCATCCCTAATGAAAGGAGCTGCCTTATGACCATCTATAATGACAACGTTTTAAACAAGCAATCTAATATTCAAAAAATCAAAAAGCAATTTAAGGAATCACAAAAGCCTCTTGAAAAGATAAAGGGAATTGCATTGTAGGACATTCATCTAATCAATCACCCTAAACTCCCTCTTCATCTTCCAGCTACCAAATCCCACTTAGCTTTGCAGATCTCCTGGTCTCTTTCCTCTGCTTCCTCCAAGTGAGTCTCATTCTCTGTCTGCCTCTCTGTGCTCTCCACACCTGCTTTCTGACACCACCTGGCCCTTAGCAGGTGTTCAGTTATAGTTGCTAAGTGAAAAGAAATAACAACCATAACAATAATAGCTAGCATGTATTGGCCTCCATTTTGTATTATGTAGGTCAATTAACCTCTTGGACCTTCTTTAAACTATTCCCTGCCCTCCTTATCCAGGTCCAGATGTACACATGAAAACACTAGAAACTAACAGGTCAATGTTGACACATACCGCAAAGGCTGAGAAACAGGGAAGTGGGGGAGGTCCAGGAGTAAGTTGAGTGATAAGACAGGACAGCTTAGAGGGTGTAACTGGGACGTCTATTCTATGGAAACTACATCAGGAGAGGTAAGTTGACCCTCAACAAACATTGCAAAGGCACCAGAGCATTCAGACTTTAGATGTTCACATCTTAAAACAAAGACAACAAAACAAAACCCTGCAGTTTGGAGGTTTTTTTCTAAATAAACTTCCTTCCCTGGGAGGTTTCTCACCCTGGAGCCCTAACTGCAGAAGCCATAGCCCTCATGAGAAGGAGTCAAGGGCCTGGTGGTGTGTGGGACAGTGGGAATGGGGAAGTAGGGAGGGATTTCAGCAGATGGGCAAGTGCAGACCATCTTGCCCCTCTCCGCCAAAACAGGCAGAGGTCTTGCTTGAGAAATGACCCACTTGGCAGCCCTGTATGGAGACCATGTTCCCAGAGAGGATGCGAGAGAGTCTGGGGTGGCTGCTTGGGACAAAACCTTTAGTGGTTGCTCATACCAACAGTCAATGGAGGGGCTCTTAGACATATGGGAAGCAGAATACCCCCCAGCACAGAGTCATTCGTTCTGATCCTTCTCCCCACCCCCAGGCATTCCTATTGTTCTCATTGGGAAAACAGGAGTGTGGGGACCCAGAAAATGTGTCATCTTCCTCATGGAAGAACGGGTTTCAGTTTTCATTTCTTCAAAGAAAAGGCTGTTCTAGGAGTTTGAGGAAGCAGTGTGGTCAGACTCTGTGTCCCTCAGATGAGCGTGCGCCTACAGAGCGGGTACAACATACGGTTGAGGTCAAGGGATTCAGAGTCACGCTATGCTGGTGTGAGTGCCTGTGCATGGGGCAGGTGACTTGGCTCTTTGAACCTCAGTTCCCGCATCTGAGAAATGGGTTATCAATCCAGCTTGTTGGGCTGCTATAAATAAGGTAATGCACATAAAAAGTTTAGCCCACAGACATAGCTCAATACTTGCTAGCTATTTTTGTTATGGCCATTATTTATTCACTCAGCAAATATTAATAAGCACCTGCTAGGGGCCGGGTGGTGTCACCACTCTTAGTACCAGAAAATAGAGCCAGAGCATCCTTCCTGTAGCTCACTGGCAGTCCCGCAGAACGCCACATATATTTTACAAGCTTTCTAAATCCTCCTCCTGCAAGCACAGCCAGCTCCTCTTTTTCTCTGTTTCTTTCTTCTTTTCTCTCTCTCTGTCCCCTTGTGTTGTTCTCCCTCCCTCACCCCTACTCTAGCTCTCTCTCCTTCCCCCTCCCCCGTTGTTTTTCTCCTTTTCCTCAGATCCCTCCTTAAGTCTGCATGCATCCAACAGAGGCCAAACCTAAAGGCCACCAGGTAGGGATTTCTACCCAACAACAGACATTTGTTGACCACCTACTGTGTGCAGGCCCGACAGACGGGGTGTTGTGGGTGGGGTCGGGACCCTCGGGCTAGCGGAGGAGATTGATTTGGGACTGAGGGTGAGAAGTGGGGACAGGGAGGCTTGTAGTAACAGGGGGAGCGAGGGCTGGTCTACGAGAACTAGTGACAACTGGTCAGTTCCTCCCAGAACATTCGAACTAGAAGCTCCCATGAAGAACTTCCAGTATTTCCCTAAGTGGGCCCTGCAGAACATTGATAAGGAATCCACAAAACAATCTTTGTCAAACACGACTGGGAAGCTCTGAGCTAAGAAAAGTGAACAGTTCTTTGCTGAAGGCCTTCTCAGTCTTTAACTGGCTAAACTTCAGGAATCTCTGAGAGGTCCTGAAATTCAGTGTTTTCCCTAAATTATTTAACTATACAATTGTATTCTCAGAGAGACTGCCTCAGATAAATGTTCGGCAGAACACACTCTGGGAGCTGCTGATCTGGTCAACGCCACTCACCGTACAGGTGGGGAAACGGGCAGAGGGAGGGGAAGTGACTTCAAGCTCACCCCGCCACTTCCTTAGCCATACCTCCCAAGCAATTCCAATGCTTCAGGTAGATATAGATGAAGGTCTTGTCTTTGGACGGAAGTAAAATTTTACTCTTTTGTCCTCACTCAGCCTCCTCCACTTCTGGCCACCACTCCCCCCCCTCCAAGTTTCATGACTGAAATGAAATCACTCACGATGTTAATAGTAGAATAGAAGGGAGTGAAGCCTGTGGGGAAGCATGGGCACCTTATACGCCCGTCCACTCCCCACTCCCCACTAGGGATTTGATATCATCTCTTCACACGGCAGCTGAACCTGACTTCTTGCAGAGATGGGCCCCGCTGCCACCAGTCTGTCCACAGCACAAGGCTGGCACCCCCAGGGTGGTTGGCAGCCCTCTATGCCGAGGTGCTGAAGCTGCCAGGGATCAGGGAGCAGGCGATAAAATACGGGAGCCAAGAAGGAGGGGTGAGGCCCTAAAAAGTGCCCCCAGAACAGGAAATACGCACAGCCTGGAGATGAGGCCAATCCTCACATTAGTTGTGTGGCTTCCATACCATTGGCTGACAACAGTAGGGAGACATCCCACCTACATTATATTAAGAACTCCCAAAATAAAAGATTACAGTGAATGAGTGAGTGTGTGTGTGTCTGGTGTATTTATGTTAATGGGGCTTCCCAAGGCTCAAACCGGAGGGGAGCACAGTTTGTTTGTACTGAGGGCTTCTCAACTTGAACCTGTCACTTCAAGACCAAACCAACCGAAAGACTGTAGGAAACAGGCGCAAGCACATGCACTGATTTATGTACTTTTTAAAGATGTCTACATAAACCATTTAAGCCAACAATTCCACCTGTAGGAACTTATCCTTCAGACACACTTACAGATAGGAGCAGAGATACCTGGATCAGGATGTTCGTTGTTAGCGTTGTACGCAATAAGCACAAGACTGAATATGACCGCAATGTCCACTGGATCAAACACTTTATCACCTTACGAAGATAGGAAGCTGTCTGATCGGGTATGGGAAGCTCTCCAAGACACATTATGAAGTGATGAGGGAGGTATAGAACAATGTGTCCAGTTTGCTTCATTTATGTACACCCGCATGCATGCGCACACAATGCACATTTGCTTGTATATGTAGAGGAAAAACTTGGGACGCTGCAAAGAAAACTTGTGATAGCAGGAGAGGCTGTGGTGGTAGGAGATGAAGGGTCCGGGGAGGGAAGGACACAGGCTGGCCCGTCGCTGGATGCCCCATGGTACAGTCTGCATACATTTTAAAGAGGTCCTTGCAGTACTTCCTAGAGGGGCCAGGCTTTCGACACTGCAGGTCTTCCTCATCTTCCCACTGCCCTGGAAACTCTCGAAACTCTTGTTAAAATCATGGCAGACATGGAAGGGAGGTCCAGGCCACGCTCTCGAATGTACAGGGTGCGGGGGCCGGTGCGCGCAGCAGGTCACAGTCATTTCAGCTGTCCTGCCTGGTTCCGCACGGTCCACTAAGCATGGCGACAATTTGGCCCCGAATAATAGTCGCCGATTCAAGAAGTCATGGGGGTAGTGTGGGGAGAGGAAGAGAAAGTAAGCTTTGGAGAGCTGTTTTCTTCCTACACTGTACAAACTCAAATGCCAGGGGGTTGCAGGGGGCTGGCAGGGAGACGAATCCCCACCTTTGTCTTCAATCTTCAGTGCAGCAAGTTAAGGTCTGCAAGCCTGCACACGCTGCTGGTGCCTTTTAAGCCTTCACATTCGGGCGTTGAGTGCACAGAACGTGCAAATGAAAAGAATTGGGAGGTTTAATTTAGAATTCGGACAAAAGGCCCGGACACATGTGTCTCCATGAGAATGTTCAGGTGGGGGGCAGGGGAGGGCAGGCAGTGACAGCACGTGTCATTGGCCCCTGCATCCACGCTGCTTTTGGACTTTGATTGGGGGACTCGTTCTGATTTTAACAAGTTTGCCAAGAAGACCTTCAGCTGGGCTGCATATGAGGCCCTGCTATTTTTAATATAAATGTAATGTTTTTAAATCCATCGACGGTGTCCTAAACCAGATTTGGTCGTAAGCAGCTGTGCTGAAATTGTAAAATCTCACCCTTGTGTCTGGTTTCACATCTGGTAACTCACAGCTAACAGTTACAACTCTCCAATAGTAATTAAATGTTTTCTTTAAAAGAAAAAAATACCCACCATCATATATGGCAGAATGCATTATTAAGGAGTATTTTGATTCACAACAACTGCCACCAGGAAGGATCTAGCGAGAATTTTATAGGTAGTTGGGTACTTTTAGGTACTTTTTCTAAAGGTGTTGATCAAAATAAATATATGTTACAAAAAGCAAAGGCAGTTTGCAACGGGGTGGATATTGAGTAACATTAAGGGACCATAATTGCTAGTGAGGAGAATGCGTCCTCTTTGATGTCAACCGTAGCTTTTCTCTTTTGTTTCAGAAAGGAAGAAACTTCAAAAGCCGTAATTTCAGGACAATAAAGTACTCACATTAATATAGGTACCAACTTTAACTGTTCTTGAGCTCAGGGGAAAAAAAAAAAAGGGTTCAGGGTGAGAATGTGGGAGGATGAAGGAGAAAGAATTTCAGTTTTTTTCCATTTCTTCCCTGACACCATTTTAAATATGAATAGATGACACCAAGAGTACACAGATGATGGCTGATAAAGCCTTTAGAAGTACTTGCAATGTCAGGAGGTAAAAACAGTTCATTCCCTATATTTTGAAAGATGTAGTTTTATTTTCTCGTACTATTTTAAATCTATCAATACATCATCTTGAATTCTGAATTCTCCTAATAGCTTAAAGATTCTGGTATTGCTAGCAGGCCAGAGAAAAGATGCTCCAGAAATCAGCCACCTTTTCTTTTTCTGACAGTACCTTGGTAAGGTGTGATTTAAGTAAGATATGAACTATACATGTGAGTTTCCCAATGCTTTTGGTTCTTAGGTGAGCTTTTCATGTCATAAACTCTTTTACTGGAGTTTAATGAATATGAAGAAAAAAATGCACACCTTGGAATTATATAGAGCTTGAAATTTTTGGAGTTCATTTCCCTCCACGTTTTAAATGTAGAAATCAATGGTTTTTACTGGATTTTTCTGAGTTGTGCAACCACTGTCCCAGTCTAGTTTTAGAATTGAAGGATTTTTTTTTTTTTTGAGAAATAATAATGGCTAAGAGGAGCAGGGCAACAGGAAAAGTTCCGAAAGAGAGTAAGCTTGGGTACCAAGGCTACCTAGTATGTGACACTGAATGGCTTTAGTCCTTGGCACTTGCACGGAAAAACTGAAGACCATGCAGGCTCTTTAGAGCCAACTGGCATCTCATTAGAAGCCCTGAAAACACCCCCTGTACCCACAGACCTCTGTCTTTCCATGTTCTCTATGCTTCCTTAGAGGGAAGTAAAAGAAAGCTTCTCGTATAAGCACTGTTGTGATCCCAGCAACCTAAGGAGACAGTAAGCCGGACTCAGTTTGGTGAGCACAGATCTCAGAAGTCCGACTTCCAACACAAATGACCAGGGCGTTGTTAATGACTTCAAAATCAAATTAGCAGGGCTGGACCGTCTGAACAAGCAGGTGCCGTCTGTACCTCCCAGGACTTGGGAAACCCTGTTCATGGTGAGAAGCAAGGTACCGGTCAGCAAGGCAGACTTTCCTGGGGCGCGTTGCTGCTTCTTCCCACAAAGGTGGTGGTGGGGGCGGGGAGTGTAGCCTCCAGGAGCTCATAGGTGTGGGGACCAAGCAGAGGGGGAAGAGAAAGGCTAAAACAGTGAAATCCACGGCTTTGAGCACCAGAGGCACACTCACGCCAGAGAGGGCTTACTGGGAGAGTCGAGACACCGCATTATGGATCTGCTTCCCTAGTTATAAACTTAAAATGAGATTGGCTGACACAGAGTTGCTGCACTGCCCTGAAAGCCAAGTACACACTCAGGATACTTTTGCCTTGACGTAGGAACCACTGTGGTCTCCATAAAGGAGACCTTTTAGGGTATGACACAGATGCAAGATCCTGAAAGGTGATGAGAGACACAAGGTATAGGCCCTTATCTAAGCTACTCAGAAAATCAAGCAGCCCAGCATATCACCTAGCTTGGGAGTGACTGAAAATGAAAGCCCCTTGGGGGTGCGTGGGATACAGAACACGGTCAAAGCATTGTCAAGAGAGCTGGTGTGTGGTATGAGATCTGTTATTACCCACTGGGTCTATTCCTTCTTCTCTTCCTGGGCCTCCTTCACTCATCTGAAATGGTAGGTCTTACCTAGACATCCTCTGGACCCACAAGTCTCAGTGCAAAATGGTGTGAAAGCCCAAGGATCCAGCCAATGGTCAGCAACCAAAACAATTCCCTACCCATTCTGGGCCATTGAAATATCACAGACCCATCTGTCCTTTGAAAAAGGAAACACACCCAGAACCAGGATAGGCAGCTCGTGGTGTCTGGTTCTTTCTGGGATGTTCTGCCCATACCTCAGTTCCAAGAAAGACCAAGAAAAGGAGAGTTGTTCTCCCATTGAGGAGAAACGACCTCATCCTTTTTTTATCACAGATCCTTAACTCTGGCTCCATTCAGAACCAGCTGTCCTTTGAACCCTGCAGTGCGAAGACAATTGCCATGGAGCAGTCATTTAATTCTCTCTCTCTCTCTCTCTTTCTGATGGCAAACATTAACTGCTGGCTACAACAGGACCACCTGCAATGTGTTAGTCATTAAAAAGGTCACCGTTACTAAACATTTTAAACTGTGAATAGCTTCAGATTAAATTAGGTGTAAAAAAAGTCATTTCCTCTCCGTGATAAACTCAAACACCTGCAGTAGGGCTCACGTTTACCAGGGACATAAAGGGCCTCTCCCACTCACAGACCATTATGGGGGATGAAAACACAAAGCCCCATTCTGTCAGTTATCTCTCTGTCCCTTGTAATAGGATTCTCTACATTAGGTGATTGTGTGCCCAGTTCCTTGAGACATGTGACAAGTGCATGGGCAAGAATCAAACCCTACATTTGCATTTGCATTTGCCTCATGATACCGTCTTCAGCACGTGGATATAAATTTCCTTATATTTTTTCCTCCTTTTCTTTTCCTTCCATGTTTTCGTCTCATTTTAATCCATTAGAACAGTCAGCATCCTATCAGCCTGTTGCCATGACCCTGAACTGGTAATGGTAATTTTGCCATTACCCTGGTTGTTGTTTGCAATCCAGCCAAAATGTGGTAAAGCAGAATGAGTGGGGATGGCATGCAGAGAGAGCATGGACCATGTGCCAGGCACCATGCTAGGTGCTGGCATACAGCTTCCAGACTGCCCCTCCCCCCAGCAACCTCAGAAAGCCACTATCCCCCCACCTCACAGATGAACACACGCTGCACTTTGAGCAGTAAAGTCGTGCCTATGGGAGGCTCATCGCTTCAGTAAGTGTCCTCTCCCTGCCATTGCCTGGGCCAACCCCACCCTAGCGTCTTACCTGGACCACAGCATTAGCCTCCCCCCTGCGCACTCTGCTCCCACGCTTGCCTCTCCATGATTCATTTCCCACACAGCAATCAAAGGATGAGCTCGAAGGTTCAAATTGGATTACATCACACCCTGCCATCCTCCCACCTACCACTTTCCCATCACACCCCATAGATTCTCATTGCAGTGAAAATAAAATCCAGACTCTTCTCTCTGATCTTGCCTCTGACCTCCTCACACCAGCGCCTCTCCCCTTCCCACATTCTGGCCACGCAGGCTTTCTCTCTGTGCCTGTGCACACCATGCCCGTTCCCCCTGCTTTGAAGGTTCTCCCCAAAGATGTGTGTGTGTGTGTGTGTGTGTGTGTGTGTGTGACCTGCTCCTGCTATTCACACAGGGAGCATCTGAATGGCCACCACAGCCGGGCCTTTCTCATCATCTGATCTGGACTGTCCCTTCAGTCCTCTCCAGCACATCACCCCTCTGTGTTGTCTTTATAGTTCTCATCACTGTCTGAGGGTCCTTGCTTCTTGTCCATTCTCCACCTAGATGGTAATTCCAATAGGGTGGGAACTTTGTCTTGTGTTCCGCTGTATCCACAGTGTGCACACCGTACCTTGCCTAAGGTTAGTGCTTAGTGAACGAAAGGAGAAATGAACCCATGTGTCACGGAGTTGAACTTCCATGTCTATGGCTCCAAAGCTGGTCTTCTTTTTGTTGCGTAACAGTAATCACTGGGAAGCTGGACACTGATGCCTGGTGCATGAGTGGAAACCACTCCTGGCTCCAAACACTGCTTTCTAATTCTGACCTGTACTTCACCTCAGCACAGTATTTTCTTTTTAATGTATAGCACTATGTGTCTTCAAGTTTAAAATAACTCTAAACATTGCAATGGGTATTCTGGGCGGGGGGAAGCTTGAGGCTAGCTATTTCCATATTCAATCCTTAAACTTAGCATGTCTGTCCCAATTTTTATTCCTTTCCTTGTGTCATTTGTTATGAAGGTTTCTCTTTCCTAAAAATGATGAGTTCCTTTGAAGGCATCACCATTTAGCACACTGTTTTGTATCTAGGTAGCATTAGTCAGCCTTTGTTTAGTAAAACTAAATAGTTTACTGAATAATCCCTTTGATCCAGAGAGACTGGTTTTCTTATTGCCCCAACATCTTTTTTCTTTGTTTCTTTACAGTCCTCAGTTCTCCACCTGTATCTGCTGGAGGGCCAGAATGGACACTCAATACATGTTTGTTGCAACCGAAATAAGGCTCATCCTGCAATATAAATTGTAAAAAAACAAAAAACAAACAAACAAACAAAAAGAAAACTTGGCTATTCCAGAAGGGCTGCACTGAGTTCTGCGTTTCATGACAGTCATTGACATAGACATCACTGTGCCAAGTTAAGAAGACACATACGCCTCATGAAAATAATTGGGAATCACTAAGAACTGAGGGGAGGGAGGAAATAATTCTAGTGATATTTAAATTTAAACTTTTTTTTTTTCTAACAGCTTGGTAGAAATTTTATTTGTCTGGAAACAACCTGAATTTCCATTAATTCAAAAGCAGACAAGCAAAAGCTAAAGGAATTCATTACTGCTAACCTGGCCTTACAAGAAATGTTCATGGGACTTCTTGGAGCTGAAAAGAAAGGGAGCTAATGAGTAACAAGAACACATATGAAAGAATATTGCTCACTGGAAAGGTAAATATATAGTAAGGGTAGTGGATGAATCACTTAAAAGCTAATATGAAGATTAAAAGACAAAAGTAGTAAAAACTATGATTACAATAATTAATTAAGGGATACACAAGACAAAAAGATGTAAAATGTGGCATAAAAAACACAAAACATAGGAGGGAGTAATAATATTGAGCTTTACAATGCGATCAAACTTAAGTTATCAACTTAAAATAGACTGTTACAGATATAAGTTGTTATATGTAAGCCTTATGGTAGCCACAAAGCAAAAACCCACAATAAATACACAAAAAGAGAAAGAGAAAGGAATATAAGCATACCACTGAAGAAAGCCATCAAACACAGAGGAAAAGAACAAGAGAAGAAGCAAGGAACAGAGAGGAACTACAAAAAACAGCCAGAAAGCAATGACCGAAATGGCAATAAGCACATGCCTATCAATACTTACTTTAAATGTAAATGAACTAAATTCTCCAATCAAAAGACAGAGTCTCTGATTTGGTTAAACAAGACCTATCTATATATTGCCTACAAGAGACTCACCTCCGATGTAAGGACACACACAGCCTGAAAATGAAAGGATGGAAAGAGATATTCCATGCAAATGAAAACAAAAAAGAAAGCCTGAATAACTATACTTATATCAGACAAAATAGACTTTAAAACACAGATGGTAATAAAAGACCAAGAAGGGTGTTACATAATGATAAATAGGCAAATCCAACAAGAAGATATAACATTTATAAATATTTATGAAGTCAACATAGGAGCATCTAAACTTATAAAGTAAATATTAACAGACCTAAAAGGAAAAATTGATAGGAATACAATAATAGTAGGGACCTTTAATATCCCACCTACCTCAATGCAGGCAGAAAACCAATAAGGGAAAACTGGCCTTAAATGACATGTTAGACCAGATGGACTTAACGGATACTTATAGAACATTCCATCCAAAAGCAACAGCATACATTCTTCTGAAGTGCACATGGAATATTTTCCAAGATAGATCATATGTCAGGATACAAAACAAGTCCTAATAAATTTAAAAGGATTGAAATCTTATCAAGCATCTTTCTGATCACAATGGTATGAAACCAGAACTTAATTACATGAAGAAAACTATAAAACTCGTAAATATGTGAAGATTAAACATGCTACCGAACAACCAACGGGTCAAAGAAAAAAAATCAAAAGAGAAATCAGAAAATATCTTGAGACAAATGAAGATGGAAATGTAACATACCAAAATTTGTGAGGTGCAGCAAAAACAGTTCTAAGAGGAAAGTTCATAGTGATAAACGATGATCTCGTGAAACAAAAGCCTGAAGTAAACAACCTAATTTTACACTTTAAGGAACTAGAAAAAGAAGAAGAAATGAAGCCCAAAGTGTAGTAGAAGGAAGGAAATAACAAAAATTAGGGCAAAAATAAGTGAAATAGACACTAAAAAGACAATAGAAAAGATCAATGAAATTAAGAGCTGGTTCTTTGAAAAGATAGACAAAACTGACAAATCTTCAGCTTGACTCGCAAAAAAAAAAAAAAGGACTCAAATAAAATCAGAAATGAAAGAGGAGATGTTACAACTGATGCCACAGAAATGCAAAGGATTACAAGACACTACTATTAATAATAATAGGACAACAAATTGGAGAATCTAGAAGATATGGATAAATTCCTAGAGACATATAACCTACTAAGACTGAAACATACTGAAATAGAAAATCTGAACAAACAGATTACTAGTAAGGAGATTGAATTAGTCATTGAAAACCTCCCAATAAACAAAAGTCCAGGACCAGACAGCTTCACTGGTTAATTCTACCAAATTTTCAAAGAAGAATTAATACCAGTAATTCTGAAACTTTTCCAAAAAAAAAAAAAAGAGAGAAGGGAATTCTTTCAAATTCATTTACAAGGCTAGCAGTACCAGACAAGGATGCCACAAATAAATTACAGGTCAATATCCCTGATGAACACAGATGCAAAATCCTCAACAAAATATTAACAAGCCAAATTCAACAATACTTTAAAAATATCATATATCATGATCAAGTAGGATTTATTGCAGAGGTGCAAGGATGATTCAACATCCATAAACCAGTCAATGTGATACATGATTCACAATGTAAATGATAAAAACCATACTACCATCCTAATAGATGCAGAAAAAGCATTTGACAAAATTTAACATCAATTCATCAGAAAAACCATCAATGAAGTGGGCACAGAGTGAGTGTACCTTGGAATAATAAAGTCCATATATGACAGGCCTACAGTTAACATTATAACTCAACGGTAAAAAGCTGAAAGTTTTTCCTCTAAGATCAGGAACAAGACAAGGATGCCCACTCTTGCCACTTTTATGCAACATTTTTTAAACCTTTTTTTTTTAAGATTTTATTTATTTGAGAGAGAGAGAGCACAAGCAGGGGGGAAGGATAGAGGGAAAGGGAGAAGCAGGCTCCCCGCTGAGCAGGGAGCTTGATGCGGGGCTCTATCTCAGGACCCCAGGATCATGACCTGAGCTGAAGGCAGATGCTTAACTGACTGAGCCACCCAGGTGCCCCTTATTCAACATTTTTTAGCCCACAATTTTTATTCAACAATTTCACTATTGAAAGTCCTACCTAAGCAATTGGGTAATAATAATAGGCATCCAAATTGGAAAGGAAGAAGTAAAATTGTCACTAGTTGCAAATGACATGATATACGTAGAAAATCCTAAAGACTCCATCAAAAGACTGTAAGAACTAATAAATGAATTCAATAAAGTTCCAGGATACAGAATCAATACACAAAAATCTGTTATGTTTCTATATATTAATAATGAACGACTGGAAAGAGAAATTAAGAAAACAATCCCATTTATAATTGCATCAAAAATAATATAATATCTAGGGATAAATTTAACCAGGGAAGTGATAAACCTGTACAACGAAAACTGTAAGATGAATAAAGACTAATAAACTAATAAAAGAAATTGAAGAAGTCATAAATAAATGGAAATTTATTGGATTAGAATAGATTAGAAGAATTAAGATTTTAAATGTCCATACTACCCAAAGCAATATACAACTTCAATGCAATCCTTACCAAATTTCAATGGCATTTTCCACATAAATGGAACAATCTTAAAATTTGAATGGAACCCTAACAGACCCTGAATAGCTTAAGTAATCCTAAGAAAGAATAACAAAGCTGAAGGCATCATGTTCCCTGATTTCAAACTATATTACAAAACTATAGTAATTAAACAGTGTAGTATTGGCTTAAAAACAGACACATAGATCAATGGAATAAAATAGGGAAATTGACTCCCTTGTCCATTAATTTACAAGAAAGGAACAAAGAACATACAATGGGGGAAGGACGGTCTTCAACAAATGGTGTTGGGAAAACTGAACAGCCACATGCAAAAGAATGAAACCGGACTACCATTTTACACTATACACAAAGTTAACTCCAAATGGAATAATGATCTGAACATAAGACCTGAAACCATAACACTCCTAAGAGAAAACACAAGCAGTAATAAGCTCCTTGACATGGGTCTTGGCAACGATTTTTATGATATGACCCCCAAAGTAAAAGCAACAAAAGCCAAAATAAACAAGTGGGATTAAGTCAAACTAAAAAACCTATGCATGGCTAAGGGAACCATTGACAAAATGAAAAAGCAACCTCCAAAATGGTAGAAATTATTTGGGAATTATATATCTAATGAGGGGCTAATATCCAAAATACATAAAGAACTCATTCAACTCAACAGGAAAAAAAAAATCTGATTAAAAAATGGGCAGAAGATTTGAATTATTCCAAAGAAGATATATAGATGACCAACAGGTACATGAAAAGATGCTCTACATCATTAATCATCAAGGAAATGAAAATCAAAACCACAATGGAATATCACCTCCCACCTGTTAGAATGGCTATTATCAAAAAGAGTAGAAATATCAAGTTCTGATGAGGAGGTGGAGAAAAGGGAACTCTGTGCATTGCTGGTGGGAATGTGAATTGGTGCAGCTGCTATGAAAAACAGTATGGAGGTACTCCAAAAAAATTAAAAATAGAACAACACATGATCCAGCAATTCTATTTCTAAGTATTTATCTGAAGAAAACAAAAAACACCAACTCAAAAAGACATATGCACCCCCCCCATGTTCATTGCAGCATTATTTACAATAGCCAAGATACAGGAAAAACCTAAGTGTCCATCGATGGATGAACAGATAAAGAAACTGTGGTGTGTGTATGTGTGTATCTGTGTGTGTGATGAAATATTATTCAGCCATTAAAAAAATATCTTGCCATTTGCGACAACATGATTGAACTTCGAGGAAACTATAAGTAAAGTAAGTCAGACAGAAAGACAAATACCGTATGATCTGTCGTATGTGGAATCTAAAAATAAACAAACAAACAAACCAAGCTCACAGGTACAGAAAGCAGATTCGTGGTTGCCAGAGGCAGGGGGCTGGGTGTGGGGCAAATGAGTGAACTTTTAAAATATATATATTTTATTTATTTATATGAGAGAGAGAGAGCACGAACAGGAGGGGCAGAAGGAGAGGGAAAAGCAGACTCCTCGCTGAGCAGGGAGCCCAACTCAGGGCTCCATCTCAGGACCCTGGGACCATGACCTGAGCCTTAACCGACTGAACCACTCAGGTGCCTGCAAACTTTTTTTTAAGTTTTGTTTAAATAAATGGAACTTAAAAATAGCTGGATAAACTGTGGAACATCCCTATTATGGAATATTACTCAGTTTGAATGAGCTAGCTCTTTACATATTAACCTAAAAGGGTTTCCATGGTATATTGTCAAATGCAAAAAAATAAAACAAGTTATCTAGAATACAGTGTGATATATAGGAGCCTATTTGTATCTAAAAAAATGTATTGATAAGCATGTGTTTATTTGTTTGGGCATGGAGAAATGTGTGGAAGGATACACACCAAGCTGTTAAAATCTGTCATCGCAGTGCATTGGGAATAGAGAAGTTGTGGCAGAAGGCAGTCAATGACTTTTCCTCTATACCTATCTATACTGCTTCACTCTTTACAACGAGAGTATTGCTTTTGAATAAAAATATATTGGAAAATAAAGATTAAAATAAAATGCGATGTTTTCCCTGGCATAGGGCATACATCTCAGCGAGATAATAATCTTCAAAGTGTTCAGTGACTAGTGAGTTAACTTTCTTCTCTTGCTCTGTGTCCCCTGGTGAGCTCATCTCTTGCTCACAAATCCAGTTATCAAGAATAAATGGCAGGCTGCTGGGAATTGACCCTAAGGAAACAGTGCAAAGAGAGAGCTCAGAGAAAGCTATCTCCTTGGGGTTATTTATCACGTTGCTGTTTTGTAAGATTGTAATATTGGATACAACATAAATGCCCTACAATAGGGAAAAAGCTAAATAAATTATGATACATTCACTTGGAAATATTAAGAATGACTAAAACAGAGGCATCTACCACTTTATAGCACCCTGGAAAATGCTCATATTACAATGTTAATTGAATAGCACAGTACACAAAACTAAATTCTATGAGGACAATTATATGAAAATGATCAGAAAAAGACAAGACAGAAAGTGAGACAACTAATAGACTAAAGTGGCTTAGCATGATGCTTAGAAGCAGCCCCCCAAAGCTCATGCGTGCAGGTTATTACAGGAATGTTAAATAATCACTCCGGGAGAACCACCCCTAATTGTATAAATCACCAGGGGATGTCAGTCCCAGAGTTATATGTCTAGCTTAAAATCATTTCAGAAGATGACACTTTGGCCAATATTTTCAAATAGCCTGAGAGCATCACCATCATTTTTTTGTTCTTTCTCCCAATTGCACTGCAAGAGAGAGTCGCATGGGTATCTCGGGAGATAAGAAAGAAAACGAGATGCTTTGTTTTGTAAACTTGGTCCGTGTCTTGTGAGAATTCAGGGGGAATTATTTGTATTAGTCCTGAACATCATGAGGAAATGTTAATTCTAGTTCAATCTGTTGAAAATCCCAAGGGAAAAACCATGGGAGGGCCACAAAATAAAATCTGGTCTGTAGAAAATGGTGGTTGGAGCACTGGACTAGGAGTCAGGAGGACGTGTATTCATTCATTCATTCATTCATTCATTCATTCATTCATTCATGTCTGTTGTGTGTAATAGACTTCAGAATGTAAATCTGTTACAGCAGTGCAGCCCCATCTGTCAGGCAGCTCAAGCTATGGTGAACATCCAAGCACATAACCAAGGAATTACAGTACCGTGTATTAGGAACAGTGATAAAAACAACAACAACAACAACAACAACAACAAAAATGATATTATGGAGTATGAAGGAAAAAATTTCTGGTTCCTCTTGAGATAGTAGGTTTGACTCCAAAACCCTTGAATAACCAGGCTCCAGAATGTTGGCTATTAGGACACAAGATAGAGCAGGGTTAAGTAAGGACATGATTTTGGAGGCAGGCTCCAGTCCCAGCTCCATCAGGAAGTGTGTGACATTGGGCACATTATTTAACCTCTAGAGAGCGATTTCCTCATCTGTAAAAAGAGATAACACGACACACCACCCAAGCCAAGGGTTGGAATTCCAGGAGAAGTTGCCCACGCAGACTTTAGCAGAGAGCCTGGCACATCATTGCAGCTGAATAAATGGTAGCTAGATTACTATGAACTAACAACTCTTCGGCCTCAGTTCTTTTGACCAGAACAAGGCAGATGGTATGATACTGCTGTGGAATATAAATCATGTGTGGCTTCAGGCACTGGATTTTGATCTGCAGGGTGTGGAGCTACATTCTTAAGCATTCCAACCTGTTACTATTAATCATTTCCCTTGGAAACGTTTCCGGAGTCAGTCTCCGGAGTGAATTCTGTCAGTGGGCTGTGGGTGTGTGAACAGAAGGGATCTTCCTCATGTGGGAGCGATTCTGCCCTCCCCTGGTGTGGCACCCATTAGAGGAAGATTGTGGGACTTCTCGTCCGCTCCCATGGGCCCCTCCAGGGAGGGCTTCTTGACAGCATTGTGGTTTGGGTTGTCATCACAACTAACCACTCATTTCTCAGGTGACGTCCTGTGTCACTCTGTGTAGCCCGGCCAGGCTGTGGGGAAGACGCCTGCAGAGCAAACGGCAAGAGAGGTAACCTGGCCGGGCTATGCAGCTGGGCTGGGGAGGACAGAATAAAGCAGGCCCTACTGAAACCAGGTACCTCAGACACAAAACCAAGATTTCGCCTTTGCTTTCTGGATACACCATGACGTTGCTTTGGCTGCACTGCATAAACTCGGATGGGACTAGATTCCAAGGCAGCTGCTGAATCCCTGCAGTCACCCCAGCATTAACATTGATAAGCAGGGCCATACATGTTTAAGAAAACTCTCGCTTTATTGAGTCCTAAATTTCTTGTTGAATTATTGCTTTGCTCACATACCAATATCGTGTCCATTTCATAGGTGAAATCATGGAGAGACAGAGAGAGGAAGGTCTTTATCCAAGTTGGCAAGCTAGCAGGAGGTGAGCTAGGGTTTAAATCCTGGCAATGGGAATTGGGAGCCTGAAGACTTCCTCTCTGGCCGTGCTGCCTCCCAGTGAAAATGCTAAAATGAAGAGCGAGCACGCAGAAAGGGCCCCATGAACTCTGAAGTCCTAGAATAAAACAAAGAGGTCTCCTGATAAAAAAAAAAAAAAAGACGTAATAAACCAGCACAAGAAAGAGGTCTCCTGGGAGGGTCTTGTTTAAAAAGCTCATCAGCCTTAGCTACCTAGCATGAACTAATTTCACTGGATCGGGTCCTTACCGAGCACAGGAAGATTAGGACAGATGGGTGGGGAAGGTTTTGTTGTCTTTCTCTTGAGAGAAAGAGGCCCTGGACAGGGGGATTCTGTGATTCCTGAGAGTGAATGAGAGCCCAGAGAACCGCGACAAAGGCTCTTGCAGTGGAATTATGGGCAAAGCCGGGGCAGAGAACAGGGTGAGAAAGGACTAAAAGTTGATAATACATCTCCGCCACAATTTGGTCAGGGCTGGCCCTGCCCATTCAGGTTTGTTCTCACCTCTCCCTGTTCAGAGGGGGTTACCTGAATCTCTTTGACTTGGACATTCTCAAGTTCTGCGTTCAGTAGGTGCCCAAGAGCTCAAGGGGGCCATTTGCTTAAAGCCTTGGCCTCAGAGACTATCAAAGCCAAAGCCATCCCCGGGAGTACCGGGTCCGGGTCAGCCCAAGCCAAAAGGGATTTACTGGTCACCTAAGTGGCGGCACCTGTCCTGGGTACACACGTGGCATAAAGATACAATCTGGGCGGTGCTGGAAGACCAGTCAGAATGAGTTACGAGTACCCGAGGAATCATGGCTACTGGAGAAACACACATCCAACTCCTCTTGATGGGCCATTGTGGTTTTGGAAAGATAACCCTTGGGTGAGATGAAGAGGGGCCTGGAAAGACACAAAGAGGAAAATGGGAAAAGAGGAACGGAGTGGGGGAGGGGAGACTAGCAAAGGAAGAGAAGCCAGGAGGCCCAAGAGTAACGAGGCGGGAGGAAGCTGGCAGGAAGACGGGAACGGAAGAGCCAACCTGAGAACATCCTCTGTGGCTGAGGAATTCAGAAGAACAGGACCGAATGCCTCATAGTTAGCTCCATGTTTGTACTGGGTTGCACTGTGGAGGTGATCTTCTCCCCCATTATTTCCCTCATTTTTTTTTCTTTTTTGGTAAAAGGTGCTACATTCAACTAGCATTGGGTAAGCGGTATTTGGGGGAAATCAAGAAAATGAGGCTGAGTTGCTTGCTGGGGTTTGCAAGAAGCAAACATAAGGAAGAGCTGCAAGAGCGGAGACATGAGGGGGACTGACATCAAGTGTCCTGTAATTCCCCTTACCGCAGTTTCAGTTACCCGCAATCAGGAAGCACATGATCCTCCTTCTGACATGTAGTTAGAAGGTCAAGAGAAGGTCAATCTCACATCATCACAAGAAGAAAGAGTACAGGACAATGAGATATTTTGAGGGAGAGACCACAATCACATGCCTTTTATTACAGTATATTGTTATAGTTATTCTATTTTATTAATAGTTACTGTTGTTAATCTCTTATTTTGCCTAATTTGTAAATTAAACTTTATTATAGGTAAGTATATGGAGGAAAAAACGTAGTGTATATAGGGCTCCGTACTATTATGGTTGCAGACATCCACTGGGAACTCTTGGAGGATAGCCCCTACAGATAAGCTGAGACTACTATCTGGCAAAACTCAGAGTCAGGCCTGGCTAGGCCAATTCCCAAGACCAGCTCCATGGAGCAGGGGAACTTTAGCCCAGTGGAATCCCCTGGAAGGTTTGCTGGACTCCATCTCCAGGGTTTGACCTAGCCGGTCTGGGGTGGGAATTGAAAATGCTGTCTTCCTGATGCCCTCAGGTGAGCTGAAGCTGCAGGTGGAAGAATCCTCGAGATAGTGGAGCCACGCTGAGTTCCTTATTAACCATGGGGGAGGAAATAACGCAATTTTATCTGAAACTCAAAGGAAAGCGTGATTTCTAGGTTATAAAAAGTAATATACAAAGAGCCACTGGCAAATTCCCAGGAAAGTATTTTAGAAGTTCAAAGGAGAGAAGGCCCCTAACTCCTTTGCATGGAGTGCTCAGTCAGACCTGCCAAGTTCCCCGTGGGGTTAAGAAGTGGGACAACTTATTGCAAAGGAATCTAATTAGGGGTCAGGAAGCCCAAATCTGAATCTTAGCTAAGGCTCTTACCATCTGGATGGCCTTGGCGGGGGTGGGGGGTCCAACTCATTAACTTCTCTGACCCCATTTTCTCTACCTTACCCTGGGGAACGCGTCCCTGATTATTGCTGCTACTACCATGCTCTCTCTCTGGTCTGCATGTGTATGCAAGATTCCTTCCCTGAATCCTAGCACACCTGAGATGAGAATGAACACAAAGGCAACACTTGACCAAAAACCTGAGTGTCTCAGTCCCGGTTCCCTGGAGATAGAGTCTGACATGGAGATTTGCATACGGGAGGTTGATCGAGAGCCCCCCCTGTGAACGACACCTGTAAGGGAGTGAGGGACACAGAGTTGCCCTGTAAGGCTCACCTGTGGGGAGCTCCAGCACTGTCATGGATCTTGCCAGTTTTCCCAGCTAGAACGAAGGGGCTAGGTCTCTGTACCCTCAAATCTGCCCTACACTGCACTGCTTCTGGGAAGAGGGTTTAACCTTGGGCAAGATGGCTGTCTTCAGATAAGGGCAAAGCCCCAGGGGCAAGCTCTTATTAAGCAACAGTCTTGGTTGCTGGGGGAGTGAGGGGCTTGGTCCCAAAGGGGGAGCCAAGACCAGCTATATACTTTGTGGAGCCCCTTGTTTAAAATTACTGAGAATTTCAAGATGGCAAATGCAGTAGACTAGGCACAGGGCCATTCTAAGCACCAGGCTCTGCTCAACTGCATGGGTTGCCTATCCATGAAGCTGGACTTGGTGGTGGACCCAAGAAGCTGGTGTTGGTGGTGGGTTGGGTGGCAAACCCAGTGTCCGGTTGCTATTGGGAGAAAAAGAGAAACACAGAGAGAAACCCCAACTAGCCAAGGCTAGGCTTTCAAGATACACCTCCTCTTTAGTTTGACATCACTAACAGGGTGCCTCCAACATAGCTCTTGTAGCAAAGGCTTGTTCCAAAAGCCTCCCCAGAACCCTGCAGACTCCTCAGTGCAGACACATGGGAGCATGAAGCAGTCTTTTGGGTTTTGATCCTCAGCGTCATGACCTTCCTCCCACCTGGGTGATAGGCAGTGGGGACGCCCATCCCTTTCTGGGGAAACCTCACCTACCCAACTGGCAGGGACCGAATCATCTTTCTGCCCACAGAGAGCAGCTGACATTCTTCAAGAGACACTCAGCAGAGGGGCTGGCTGTGGTGGTGGTGGGGGGGGAGGTTTCTTCTCTACAGCAGCTCCTCGCTCTCCCTCTGCACCAAAATGGCCAGCAAGCCCAGGCTAGGCTGCCTTGGGCCTCAGTTGCTTGCCTGTTTCTCGGCCCCAGAGTCATGGAAGTCCCTTTCAATTAGTGAAAATAAATGTTTTGTTTGATTATTTTTTCATCAGCCAAAGCCCCGGGTTTCTGGACCCTGTCTTTCAGTTCCTTCAAATAAAATTTGAACCAAAGAGTAATCCCCTCTACACAGTCTATCAGTTTCATTTTCTCTCCCTTTTCCAACTGTGTTCTTACCCCACTTCGGGGGCCCCCAGAGCCTATTAAACTTGCTCAATGAGATGCTCTGTTCGCTACTCACCCCACACAGGCCTTCCCTGCCAGCCCTCAGCCCTGTTTGCTTTCCTCACTTTGTCCCTCTTTATTCTTGTTTTAGAATGTTGGCGAGTTGGTTGGCTTTCTTTCTTTTTTTTTCTTTTACCTATTCAGTGACTTGAAGTGTTTTCTATTTCACATTAGGCGATGGATAAAAGGCAGCCTTCATTGGGGATCTGTCCTTCCCTGACTCTGGAATGTGTCTCAGCTGGGTGGGTGCGGAGGCAAGGCTGGGATTCCATTCTTTTTTACACAGCTTCACCCCAATGCTCCAAAAGCAAAAAGGAGGGAAATGGGGCTGTGCTCTGAGTTCAAGCTACAAAAAATTAGATAAAATTATCCTTCTGTTGTAGTCATATATATATATATATATATATATATATATATATATATATATATATATATAGTCTGTAAGTAATGATAATTGATTGTAGAAACTTACAAAGTATTTACCCAGGCAACAACCTTCTAAGTGATATGTGTGTATATATAACTGTATATGTACATATGTGTATGATATCTATGTATTATGTATATATACACTGAGTGATTAGGGTTGCAACACATATATACACTGTATATAATCATTTAGAAGATATTTGAATGAATATTTATATTCATTTATATATTCATTTACTCTTTACAAAAACCTTATGAGGTAAATATTTTAATGCACATTTACAGGAAGTGATTGTTTATGTATTTTGTAATATATATATACCCACATTACATATAAAATAACTTTGAAGATATTTATATATATATATATATATTTTAATTTAATCTTTACAAAAATACCAGGTGGTAGCTATCATCCCCATGTTTCAGATGAGAAAGTGAGGCAGAGAGTGAGGTTCCATAACTTGCCAAGGTCACCCAGCTGGTAAGAGGCAGAGTGGGATCAGGACTTGGCAGTCTGGCCCCGGCGTCTGGGCCTTGGATTACCTCTAAATGTACACACAAAGTGGAGGTCTACAGGGACTCTAATCAGTCTAAGCCAGATGGCATCTCTGCCAATACAATTCAGGGCCCTGTATCCTGCCTGCAGGAAAACCTGGATGAACAGGAGGAAACAGCTCCGAGAGCCAGAAGCTGAGTGTGTGTCCAGTCATCTCTAGGAGACGTGCTGACTCAGGAGGCACAAACATTGAGAGTCTGTTCTTTTGCTTCTCCATCACAGGGACCCCAACATGGTATGTCTTTGGCTTGATATGTATTTGCTGCAGAAGTGAGTGAATGGAATGAATGGGCAGCCAGCAAATATTCTTTTCCTTCTTTCACACAGGAGATATATGTGTGTGTGATATGCATGCATATGTGCACACTCCCATAAATAAATACACACACACATATATGTTACTCTTTACATATGTCATGCAAATCTCTTATTCTGACCATCTCAACAGTCCTCTAAGCAGATAGTATTACTGTTATCATAATTTTAGAGTTAAGGAAAGTGAGCAAGTAACTAGGTATGTAAGTTACTAAACGTCCAGGTTACATAGCTAATTAAGGGATGCACACGCACACACCACACATATACACCCCTGTGTGTCTACATGCTTTGTACAGATTAAATTAAATGATTATTTAGGCAAACCAGCATATCTGTTTTTCACTTCCTTTTATTTTTTAATTGATGTATAACGTATAGGCAGTAAGTGCAGGTATCCTTGTGCGTATTATATCCACATCATCCCCACCTAGATGAAAGCACAGAACATCTCAGCACCACAGAAAGTTCTTGCCTGCCCCCTCCTTGTCCCCAAAGGTGACTACTCTTCTGACTTCCCTCACTATAGATTAGTTTTGCCTGTTTTGTTTCCCACATTTTATGTGAGTAGAATCACACTATAGGTACTCTTTTTTGGTTTGGCTTATTTTGTTCTACATTATATCTGGAGATTCACTGACTAGGAGCTCAGCATTTGCATTGCTGTGTAGCATTCCATTATTTGAATAGACCACATCTCATTCATTCAACTGTTGATGGGATACATGTTTCTAGTTTGGGGCTTTTATGCCTACTGTTGCTAGGAAGACTTTTATCCATGTCTATTCATGAGTATATATCCTCAATTCTATTGGGAATATACCTAGGAGTGGACCTGCTAAGTCAAAGGTAAAGCATATGTTTGGCTAGAGTACATATTACTACAGTCTTTCAAAGTCCTTGTACAAAATTATGGTCCCGGCCAGCAGCGTAGGAGATTCTGGCGTCTCCTTTCACCCCGCAATCATGCAGGCATTTCAGTGGATTTAAATATTAAGACACAAGTGTGCAGTGAGACATCCACAAGAGCAATATCACAGACCTTTCGAACACAGCACACAAAAGCCTAGGCCAGCAGCTTCGGCTTGGAGTTCGGTGGTGATTTCCCCCAGCTCCCTCCTGCTACTATGACTTTCAGATCGTGAGGCAAACCCAGAGGAGATGGAAAACAATTGCAGGCTTCATCCATGTCATGAGAGTGAAACCCATTATTATGAAAAACGTTAACCTTTCCTCTTCTGGGCAGAAATAGCTCTTGCTGTCGGGGGATGCCTTGTTTAGAGAACTCTGTGGTTTCAAAGGGACTCTTCAAGTTCCAAAGAGCAGAAACAAACAAATAAACAAACAAACAAACAAAAAAATCAGCTACTCCAAAGAGCCACTGTTATATCATTGCCCTGCTGATGTGTCGTCTAAATCTTCAAGACAAGATTGCTCATCGTGCCAGAAGTGTCCCATACCGATGGCAGGTGCCTCTCTTTCTCGGTTTTCCACACACCCAGAAGAAATGATTTAAAGCCAGTTGGGACCTCACTGCCTTGCACCCCTTGCTATAATTCATAGTTAGGAACACGATGGACTTGCTTTTTCCTTGCAACTTTCCAAGAAACTCCACTTTGACTCAAGGACAGAGAATAGGTCAGCCAAGTAAGTTTCTTGGGGCAGGTAAGATGTCTGATTTTCCGCAAAGAGATTTAAGTTGGGGCTACACATTTTACCCAGTTTGGAGGCTCATTCTAGCAAGCAGACTTGAAACCTCAACAAGGATGTTAATAACTGATTACCTTCTGTGCTAGTCATTAGTGCTGTCTGCCAAAGCCTTCCACCCTGCTCCTTCCTGAGCATATATAGGATTGTGCCCTTGGCCCCTTGTGTTTGGGTGGGACCATACGACTAACTCTGGCCAAGGAATTGTAAGTAGAAGTGGTATGAGCCACATCTGGACTGGAACCTTTTTTTTAAAGATTTTATTTGTTTATTTGACAGACAGAAAGTGAGAGGGCACAGGCAAGGGCAGAGGGAGAGAGAGAAGCAGGCTCCCTGCTCAGCGTGGGGCTCGATCCCAGGACCCTGAGATCATGATCCTGAGCCAAGGTGGATGCTTAACTGATTGAGCCACCCAGAAGCCCCTGGACTGGAACTTTAATTTGTGGTCTCAGACCCTTCAGAGCTCACTCAGCCTCTTGAGATGGAAGCTGCTCTGACCACATGGAACAGAGCCTTTGTTGTTTGCTGTCCCTGAGATGTTTGTGTTACTTGTCTCTGCAGCATAGACTAGTCCTAGTTGATACACTGTCTCTCTCATTCAGTTTATACCCTTGTTCAAATGCGTGCGGGCTCTCTTTGTTTCAATCCTTAAGGAACTGGAGACTTGCAAATAGGACTTAGTTGAAACAAGAGGTGCTAACATAGAATGAAAGCTACATCATTCTGAATGTTGTACTTAGCGTGCTATCAATGATTTAATATTTAAACAATAAGAATTATACATGTGTTACACAGATCTTGTCAGTACTGGTATGGAAATGTGACGAGGAAGTAAAGGAGATAAAAGGAACAGGGCTTCATCTGAAGGTGCTCAAAGGGAAAGGCCGATGCAGGGACTTCCTGGCAAGTGTTGACAAGCAGAAGTGGGGAGCATTTAGAAAGCATAAGATCAGTTATTCATGCTGGTCCTCAAAGATGATTTGCACTCACTCGCTCACATGGGGGGGGATGTGGAGGGGGAAGCAGGGTAAGGAAAGAATGAGCACCCCCCAAATGATCCTTTATATACCAGGAAGTCTAGGTTCACACAGCTGTGAGCTGTGAGTTTAATGTAATACCTGGCATATGGGATGAGCTGGATATGGGTTATAAAATTAATAGATGCACTAAGGAATAAATGGGTGAGCGGGGAAAAAAAGAATGACACTGAAATACCCTTCACTGCAAGTTGAAAGTCACGCCTTTCTTTCTTGTTCCAAGCCTTTGCAGCAAAATCTCCATGACCATCCTCTCTATGGGTCGGCATTCGACAGGACAGCTCCGCTGAACTCGTGAGTTGGTGACAGGCCTGCCCAGCTCAGCACACAGTCTTTGAACATTATAACATCTGTTTGCAACTTAATGAACAAAGTGCTGCAGGCACAAGTGTCCCCGACTGCAGAAAGCCAGATCTGCCTTTTCCTTCCCATGTACGCTCAACATCAGAAGAGAGAGAGCACCGGCCCAGGAGTCAGGTAACTGGGGTTCTAGTCCCACAGAGCTGAACATCTTACCCCGTGTAAATAATGCTACCTACTTCCTCTCGTCAACTCTGCCAGGAAGCCCCCGTGTTGGCCTTTCCCTTCGAGCACGTTCAGATGAAGCCCTGTTCCTTTTATCTCCTTTGACTTCTTCTTCACTTCTCCTTACCAGCAACTTAAAAAGGCCAGCATGGGGTTTCATTGGGTAAGTCCATTTCTTAAAATCACTTGGAGATATAAGTCCCCAATTCCTTCGGAGTATTTGTTAAACTTAAAAGCAATATTTTTTGGCTCCCGTAAAGCTCTACACTCAAGCACTTAGAAGTTTACAAGACAGAAAAACCAAAGACACAGCTAAGTGGGCCCCCACTTTGCCCAGAAATACCCAAGGCACATGGTAGATATGGCATGTGATAAATCCTTACCCAAAGCTGAACAAAGCCTAAAGGCTGCCAAAAGCATTCATTTTCAGGGAAGATGGGGGAGGATTTGTGATAGAAGATGAAATTTCATTTTTTTTTTAATTTTTTTTTTTTTAAGATTTTATTTATTTATTTGACAGAGAGAGAGATAGCGAGAGCAGGAACACAAGCAGGGGGAGTGGGAGAGGGAGAAGCAGGCTTCCTGCCGAGCAGGGAGCCCGATGTGGGACTTGATCCCAGGACCCTGGGATCATGACCCGAGCTGAAGGCAGACGCTTAACGACTGAGCCACCCGGCGCCCTGAAATTTCATTCTTGATCCCAACTTTGCATGGCCCTCGATGACCATGAACCCGTAAATCTTTCCTTCCAAGTTTTCCCCAAGGGGCCAATTCCAGGGATCCTCTGCCTCTCAGGCGATCTCAAATCATTTTGTCATCCTAGGTGTCTTGCTCAGGGAAACCTAGGGTTAACCATGCAGAGAGTCTAGACATCAATCCCAGAATTCCAATTCCCTGCCCGAGGCTCAAGATGGGAAAGTTGGGCATGGTGCCCACCCCATGGCCCTGAGCAGAAGTGCTGAGCATCCAAGATATGCAGTGTGAGGTCATGCCCCAGCGACATCCGAAATGGACCCTTTTGGAATTTTTCATGAAATTCATGACCAACTGTCATCAACCACAAAGGGAGAAGAGGCTGAAACCCTAGGGTCTGCAGATGGTTCTTTTCCTGGTGACTCACTGAGAATATCCTCTTTACCTTTTCTGACTTGGTTTCGCTGTCCTCAATTCAAATATTGGTATTTTGCAGCTGCTTTTACTATAACAATGACTACAGTTCAATTATGTTCTTGCATATGTCAGGTGTAGTACAGTCTAATTTAATCTTCATTACACATTGCCATATTGCAATTATACATGCTATCCAAGTGTTAACACATATTTAAACCTGCTATTCCTTTGTCACTGATTTACAAAGGAGGTACCTGATAAGAAGCAGATGTCATAATTACACGCTTATTCAGCTCATTTTAAACTAAGTCTCAAAGTAAATTGCAGATGAGCCGAGCATGTCTCGAAATTAATGTAGTGATAGGACACTAATGCCACGATTCATTATGGTTTGTCAATGTGCCGTACTTCTGGAATGTGCGATAAAATTATATTAATACTCTGTGCTAATGAGATTAATGAATATGAACATGCAGGAGAAGAATAGGATCCTTTGTTCAACTATTGAAAAAATAACATATAGGTAATTAAAAAGAATTAATCAAATCATGTACAGCCTCATTTATATTAAATTAATTTGTCTGGTTTCATTTCTAATAATTAATCACTTTTTGCAAATTACAAAGCACTTCAGGCGGATGGAAGCTCTACTGTAGGAGTTGTGATTCAGAATATTTAGAACGATCAAGGTGGTCCCTGTGGGTTCATATTAATTAAGGTTTAACAGTTTGGAAAATTGTAGCAATATTTTATGATTCATGTAATTAAACTCTGTAACAAAATGTCACAACTGCTAGTTACTTCTGCGCCTGTGATTTATATCTTCTTCCTTTTAGAGAGGAAGCAACAGAAATGAAGTCTTCTGAAACGTGCCGACACAGTCGATGGGAAAACAAGCTGGTGGGTTCAATGCAAACTGGAGCACTCTGTCTGGGGTACCAAGCACCCTTCCGCTCCCAAATTCCACCAGGGGGTTATGCAAATTAGGCTGAGTCATATGATCTGACATATGGTAGAAATCTTGAGGGTCTCCTCCGGCATGTTTGCTTGGATTAAAAACAAAAAGGCAAGAGCTGTGAGCCTCCTTCCCACACCGAAGGGGGTGCATGACAAACTCCCCTCAATGGAGGCTCCTGGGCATCCAGCACCCACATTCCCAGAAAGAAAGGCAGCTGTTAGCTTGGACATAAAGCCATCTGGTGTATATGCCCAGGGTACTACCTAGCAACCATTTCCTCCAGTCCCTGGTGTCCTGGAGTAAGGACTGCAACAGGAAGCTCTCTCCTGAGAACTGTGGTCTAGGACAGCTCTCTGTGTGATTCTCGCTCTGGATGGCTCTCTTCGCTGGCTGCTGGAGGAGCTGGAGAGAGGGCTGATGAGGATGCCTGGTCAAGGCAGTGGGTCTCACTCTCTGCACAGTGCATCGGAAGCCCCTGGGGTTTTTTTTTTTCCCCTAAAATTGATATGTTGGCTTTTCCCCCTTTGTCTCCTTGAACCCACTCCCTGTACTTCTCTTCCTGGTCTACGCCCATGGATACTGACTCCTGATGATCGGGTCCCTGACCTCCCTTGCCAGCTGGATTAGAGCTGGGCTCTGCCCTGCCCTGGGGGAGGTACCAATTGGAGATGGAAAGGCAGGAGGGGAAAGAAGTCTGGTGGTTTTTCCCACATCTTCCTGCCCTGGTGCTGTCTCTCCTTAAGGCTGAGTGTGAGTGACCACCATCCCCTGCAGCCCGGCCTCCAGGGCCCTAGCTCTCCCTTGCTCCAGGGACACTATTCCCCCCTTTTCCTTCAGTTCAGCGTACTAATGGCTTCTCACTGCTCCTACCTTCTGGGCGCCTCACCATCCTTGGTGCCTCACCAAACTCTTCCTCCATAAACAAACACTTCATTCAAGTTTCTTCCTTAAATATCTCATAGCAAATTCCTGCCTGAGCCTCACTCCAGAGATTCTGATTCAATTGGCCTGGGGTAAGGTCCCAGCAGCTATATATTTGTTAATCATGTTTGATGATTCCATTGTATAAGGTGGAGAACCCCTGCATCAGAGAGTGTCTGGAAAGTGTTGGTATCTCCAAAAAAGCGCCAACAGAATACTTATTACTGGCCAGGTTCAAAGGACTTTACATATATCTAGTTCATTCCCCTGATGACTCTGAGAACCAGATGATATTATTATCCCCATTTTACACATAAAATAGTCGAGGGCAGGGAGAGGGTAAGTAACTTGCCATGGTCAAACATCTAGTAAGTAGTGAAGTTAGGATTCAATCCAGAATTTGGGTTCTCTGCCACTACTCTATGCTATACTAATAAGAATTTTGCCAATTTATATTCTTTTTCTTAAAGATTTTATTTATCTATTTGAGGGAAAGAGAGAGCATGTGCAAGCATGAGTGGGGGAAGGGTCAGAGGGAAAGAAGCAGACACACGCCGATCGGGGAGCCCGATGTGGTGCCCAATCCCAGGACCCCAAATAAGCTCAACCATTTCCATTCAACCCACCCTACAAAGCTGCATCATACTTCAAACGGCACTGTGCGGCCCACTGATATAACCTTAGCTTGGCATATTCCCCTGGAAACTGACACCAATTTCATTAACCTAAATCTGGTCTTATGGAATTATAAAATCTGTTAGTTGGAAGTGGGGGGTTACAGATCTCAGAGTCTGACCCCCTACCTGAAGAATATTTCCTTCTTCTCTACCTGACAAGGGGTGATCCACTTTAGTAACTCTAGAATTGAGGAGCCCCTACATCTCATCAACCTCCCCTGGGGCAGGGCAGAGCCCAGCTCTAATCACTACCTGAGCTGAAATCAGACGCTGAACCAACTGAGCCACCCAGGCGCCCCTGCCAATTTATTCTAAGGAATGATGTGAAAATGAGAAGAACCTGCTTGTTTATTCACACTTACATTCAATTATGTATTCATGCATTAATTCTGAAATATTTTAATGAGCAACTATGTATGTCCCAGGTATTGAAGAGCCTCTACTCTACCTATCAAGGCTAGAGGGGGACAAAGGAGACAGACTCATAAACAGATAAACAAGCAGATGTGTAAATAGATAAAACTGAAATATCACATGATGGATTGGATATACTGTGTTGAGGGATCCCTGGAGAGTAAAAATTGTGTTCCAGCTGGGAACCTTCTCAGCCAAGGAGACCACAAATCAAATAGGGTCACTGTTAGAAAGTGTCTCTTGGGGCAAGATCCATGAGGATAGGATGGATTCCATGGCAGAGGCTGGGTCTGAAGAGTCAGAAGGGTCATTTATCCCAATCACTTGGATTTTGAATTCTGTCCTGTAAGCACGGGAAGAACTAGAATTGGTGTTAAGTGAGGGAAATGGCATGCTTATATTGGGGGCTTTGGGAGATCACTTTGCCAACACTGTGGAACGTGAACGGGAATGAGCCACATCTAGACTCCATGACACCCTTTAGGAGACCATCAAAATTCAGCTCAGAGATGATGGACTCAGAACGCATGCCACCACAGGGTGGAGGAAGAGAGGGGCTGTTTCTAAGGAATTTTTAATTCATTGATTTTTCTCTGGTCCCGTGTGCAGTCTGGCTATTAAACATAACGTGTGTGGTCTGGTAATGATGCTGATCTGCCCGGTTCTGCCAGGCCCTTCGGGAAGCTCTGGTCCCTTTCAGCCCACACTCAAATTGGATTAACTTGGAAATGAGAAAGGCCATGCCTTTTTATGCCTGTGAGCGGGTGCTAGGAATTTTGGGACTCCCATGGGAAAGGAACACACACTCCTGATCAGCAGCCATGGTGTTACATGTCTGTAAATGGCACTAATTGGGTATAGTTTATTTTGTTTTGTTTTCTTTATGGAGTGTATGACCCCATTGTTGTGCTCAAGTATGAAAGCCATCCCGAGTTCCTTTGCAGGTAACAAGTTTGTTCTGACTGCACCATGGTGGAGGTAATACTAATGGGATGGGGAGCAAAGCCTGCTCACAGACAAATGATGATAAAGTGAAATCTTTAAGTAATCATCAAAAAAATGAGGCAAGGCCATGTGAGCTGTCTCTCCAAAGTGACAAGGCTAAAGAAGCTGCCAGGCCACCAGCCTGAGGCCCCAAAGCACATTTATGATTTAATTCCCATTTTGACATCAATCAACACATATTAATAACCTCAGCCAGCAAAAGGAATGTCCTGGGTGTGCTTTTATAGTGACATGCCTGCATCTAGGAAGCGAATTTTTGATTGTCAATTAAACCCCAAACAAGCTCAACCGTTCCCACTCATCCCACCCTACAAAGCTGCATCATATTTCAAACGGCACTGTGTGGCCCACTGACATAACCTTAGCTTGGCATATTCCCCTGGAAACTGACACCAATTTCATTAACCTAAATCTGGTCTTATGGAATTATAAAATCTGTTAGTTGGAAGTGGGGGGTTACAGATCTCAGAGTCTGACCCCCTACCTGAAGAATATTCCCTTCTTCTCTACCTGACAAGGGGTGATCCACTTTAGTAACTCTAGAATTGAGGAGCCCTGACATCTCAGAGAAGCTATGTGGTTTCCCGAGAATCTGTGGGTTTTAAGTCAGAGATCTAGTCCTATCCCAGACAAGCCTATCCATCTGTCTATCTAACCATCCAATGTCTATATATTATACTACACATAGTATAATATGTTATATATATAAGTATAATATATAAAATGCAAATGCATATATAAATAATACATTGTAACTAATATAAAAATAAATTACATAACATAATGAATATATTCAATAATAAATAAATATACCATGATATATTTATTTTATAATTACTATATATTTACATAATATATGTGATATGTAATATAATCATAATATATGCATTATAATATATATATTTCTCAACCAAAGCAATTCTGCCTTCCAGGGGATATTTGGCAAAGACTAGAGATATTTTGGTTGCCATAACTGGGGATACTATTGGCATCGAGTGGGTAGAAATATGGATGCTAAACATCCTAAAACACGCAGGATAGCTTCCCACAAAATCCCCATAATCTAACACAAAAGGTCATTAGTGGTGATGTTGAGAAACCATGGTCTATACATACAGAGAAATACATGCAAACACAATCACATATACATACTTAGCTCAGAGTCAGGCACAGTTCCCTTTACCCTGATTGTTAGAAAATTTATGGTTCCCTTGAGCCAAAATCTGTTTCCCATTTAGTCTTATATATGCCCCTTGGAAAGATATAGATTAAGTTAATCCCACTTCTAACGACAATCCCTCAATTATATCAAGTAAGTATATAAAGACATCTTCCAAAGTTACAATCTCCCCAAACCCAGCACCCCCGGTTCCTTCCCATGCTCCCCTGTACGTCAGGGTTCCCAATACACTCATCATGATTTTGGTGGAAAACCACCAAACAAAAGCCACTTAAAAAGATTAAGGGGAAAATTAGTGGGGAGGGGCAGTAGGATGACAAGGAATTAGTTGGAAAGACATTGGTTTATCTCAGAGTCCAAGAGAACCCCCAAAGTACCGGGCATTTGGGAGGGAGAACACTATTATATTCTAGAGGAGGGGCTAGATTTGTCTTTCTTAATCATCAGATCCTCAAGCTTTAACACAGTGGCTGGAAAATTGTAGGCACTGAATAATTATGTGTTGGATGGATGGAAGGAAGGAAGGAAGGAAGGAAGGTAGGAAGGAAGGAAGGAAGGAAGGAAGGGGGAAGGGGGGAGGAAGAAAGACGGAAGAAAGGAGCCATAAGAAGGGAATTCCCACAAAAAGGGAATTAAGAGCAATAGCTAACCTCCAGGAATGTTCTTTGTCCCTTTTAGGAGCCACTACTCTATGAAAAACAAGGAAACTGTCAGCAAACATAAGCATCAGCACATGTGTGAAGTACTGTCTCCTACCCTTTAAAGACCTAGCTTTGATTCTTTGACTTCTGTTTGCGATGCTAAATTTCTTGCTGCCTCTTTAAGCTTACAACATGTTTTGGGGCTTTGCAACATGCAAGTCTGTTATTAGAGATTCTGTTGAATTATTCAGGGCTAAATCAAGATGCGAAGACACCTTTTTTGAGACAGAAAATTGGCAAACACTCTCTAAGATGCCTTACAGCCAAAAAAAAAAAAAAAAAAAGCCACAAATTCTTCTGCAGCTGTTGTATGTACCATAAAATTGATAATGATAAAAAAAAAAATGCTGTCACCTGCATAAGAATGGCGTGTCCTTCTCAGGAAGTTCTTTTGTCTCCAGTGACGGTATCGGCTTTTGACAGCCACAGTCCCACAAGAGATGTACCTGACCTGAAACCCAAGGGGTTAATTCTATCCCTTGAAGCTTCTGAAACACAAATGGGCTAAAGTGCCATCAATATCAGAAATCAACATTAAGTGGAAAGATTTCCCTCTCTTTGACTTTCATTATAGGCCCAGGAATATTGAAAACCACAATGACTCAGGGGATTGTGTCAAAACACACTTGATACACATCAAAAAGAATTGCCTCAGCAAGGCTGAGAGAATCAATTGTCTCTCCTTCCAAAATGCTGACCCAAAAGCTGAGGGCTTCTGCAAAGTGCAGTGAAGTTTCCTAGAAAGCTTCTGAATGCAGCCCAGGTATGGCACAATGTAACATTTCTCTGCCAAAAAAAGAAGGTATCTGGGCAATGTTCAAGAGCCTGGGCACGTTCCACAAATCAATAAACTAAGAAGGAAGGTAGGAGAAGGAGGTCCAGCAGACCGAAGAGAGCCAGCAATACCTAAGAGCTACTGACAACCAAGGAATGGCCCATGGATGATACAAATACATGAATCTTGGGCATTTAAGCCAAAGCTCTGGTTTCTAAATGCTGTTACGATTTAGTGTGGAGAAGGAATCAAAGTGAGTGTGTCTCTGGAATGTTATCAATGTAATTAACCTTCAGTCAAAAGTAGGCAGAGTGGCCCTCTCCTTTGTTCCTAAGGAACACTCCTTTGGACTAAACTCCTTCAAAGAACTTTCTCTGTAGCTTTCCATTTCAGAGTTGTCCCTCAACTCGCCCCTGAACCCCCCAAAGATATGTGAATTTGAATTGTGTGCTTAAGTTCGGAGAATGAAGTATCATACCAACAGCTCATCAACCAACTGATGCCCACCAGCAAGGTGGACATTAATCCATTTCCTTTACTGCTAAGCTGGAACAGAGGCCTCAACTAAAGTCTTCAACAGATGATTGAGGTATTTCTTGAGAGCTGTTAAAAATAGTATTTCTGAAGCTGTACGTTAAAGATAATCTGCTGCTGTGGTCATGATTACCTCGATCCCCCCAAAGCATGTATATATGCACAAATACGCTCACACGCACATTATTTTTAATGTACTAATGTCCCCAAACAAGCAACATATCTGATAGTCAAAAGACATAGTCAAAGGCAGTAGCCCTGTGAGTAATTCAGACTGAGTCCATGACTAAGTCTTGAGCTGCATGAGGAAAGAAACTTTTTATAATGAGATGTTTCTAGAACTGAGTCAAGATCTGCCCCCCTCAACTCACACCTAAACTTACTGCACTGGTTTCCCAGAGTTGGTAAACAACCCAGCCATCATAAATCATTTTTTAAATATTTTATTTGAGAGAGAGAGAGAGAGCAAGTGCAGGGGGAGGGCAGAGGGAGAGAGAATCTCAAGCAGACTCTGCCGAGTGCTGAGCCTGATGTAGGGCTTGATTTCAAGACCCTGAGATCATGACCTGAGCCAAAACCAAGAGTCAGATGCCTAACCAACTGAGTCAGCCAGGCACCCCAATCATAAATCGTTTTTAAAACAATGCTGAATCTGGACTGTCAGCAAAGTGCCTCCTTTAATGGTGGGGGACATTGCTAAGAATTGAGGTACACAGAGTGAGGTGATGCCTCAATAATCTAAGAGTGGTTGTTTATTTTCTTTTTTAGACCCTGCAAATAATTCTTGAGCACTAGATGTTAATCCATAGCTCTGCTATACTAATAATAATTTTGTCCATTACTACTTCCTTAAATTGCATGTAAGAGAAAATCCTATTGTATCAGCTTTAAACAATAAGAAGTTTTGATGTTTAGGCAACAAGAAGTTCAGAGGTAGGTAGTATGGAGCTGGTACCAAGAATCAGCAACGTCATCAGGCTCCTTGCCCCTTCTTGCGCCCATTTTTAGCACATAGCTTTTATCCTCATGCTTGCAAGAGAGCTGCTGCACTTCCAGGAATCGTAACAGCATTCCAGGTAGAAAGAAAATGGAAGGGCCACGAATCAGAGGCAAAGAGACTTGCCTTTTCGTTTGGGAAGGGATGCTAGCTTGAAGAACTTCTACTTGTGTCTCAGTGGCCAGAACCTTGTCACATGGCCACCTACCTCTAACTACAAGAGAATCAGGAGAAGTGATTTTTTTAGAAATCTGGGACATTGCCACCCTGAACAAAATTGCCTAATAGTGAGAAATAAATGGAGGTGAATATTGGGTAACTAGCATCAGCCACAATATTTTGATGATCAGCTTCCTCATTAATATTCCCTAATAGAAGCTCCTAATAGAAACTCCACAGGTGCTTGTACCTATCACAGTGTATGGCACAAATTGTATTGAAAGAAAGAAGAAAGGAAGGAAAAAAGAGAGAAGGGAGGAAAGAGGAAGGAGAAAAGGAAGGAAGTTAGGGGAGGGAGAGTAAAGAAAGAATAAAAGTTAACGCAGAAGGGGGAACGAAAGATTAAATGGAGTGGGCAAACCATAGGCCAAATCCCGCCCATCACCTGATTTTGTAAATAAAGTTTTATTGCAACACAAGCCATGCCCGTTCATTTAGGTAAGGCTTACGGCTGTTTTTCCCCCTAACAGCACAGTGAGTAGTTGTGACAGAGACTTGTGGCCCGAGAAACCTAAAATATTTACCATCTGGCTCTTTATGGAAAAAGTTTGCAAACCCTTGGGTTCAGGGACTGATGATTTCTTAGGTTCCTCAGGAGATAGGTCTCACAAAATGTTATTTAAAAGTAAAGAAAAAACATGGTGGCATGGTGCGGAAGGACCAGTCCACTTGAACTCTTCCCCCTGCGCACTTTCCCACCCTCCAATCATACTCTCCTTCCCACTGGACGGAGGGATCCATCTGCCTGACCCTCTTCCTCTCCAAGCTCCATTGTGCCCCCCAACCAGGCTAAGTGACTTAGTGGCAGGCAGAGGATCTTAAACACAGACATTGTGCTTTCTGGATTTTCTGGTTTAAGATGTCCATCTATCGTGCTCTAAGAAACCTCCTACCTCTTTACACCCCTGTCTTACCATTCAGCTCAGAAATTCAGATGACTAGGGGCGCCTGGGTGGCTCAGTTGGTTAAGCGACTGCCTTCGGCTCAGGTCATGATCCTGGAGTCCCGGGATCGAGTCCCGCATCGGGCTCCCTGCTCGGCGGGGAGTCTGCTTCTCCCTCTGACCCTCCTCCCTCTCGTGCTCTCTGTCTCTCATTCTCTCTCTCTCTCAAATAAATAAATAAAATATTAAAAAAAAAAAAAAAAAAGAAATTCAGATGACTAAATATGGCTAGCCTTATCATGGTACTGGGTTAATAAGTGAGTAAAGAAACAGGCCTTATGAAGATAAGTCTGGAGGGCGGGAAATGTACATGGAGGCACCAGCGGGGCTCTGCATTTCCTGCTTCGCCTTGCCAGGGAGGGTGAATCTGTGGAATCTGACCACAGCTGGTCCTGCTACCCTGTGCTTTCTGGTCCCTCTTCCGGGAGGCCTGGAGGTCTCACACTTACAGGCCACCCCCCTCCCCCCGGGAACTTCTGCATGGGTGGGGGTGTTGCCAAGGCCCAGTCTTCCTTCTCCCCACCGAGCTGGGGGAGAGGGGTGGTGCACTGAGCAGGGCCCAGGCCCCATCCCAGGCATCCAGAGCTTTTTAATAACCTTTCCCCTCCCACCAGGGTTTAGAGGACAGTCACTCTTCCCTGGGTGGGAATGCTCCCACACACCCCGTCCCAACCTCGGCCCCTTCTCTTCCCTTGCGTGTCCTCAAAACCAAGGCCTGATATTTATTTCCATTCCTAGTTTCTTTAAATTTGGACAATTTTTAATTTAGAAATGGATGCTAAGAAGAAACATGGGCATCGCCCCCAAGCAAACCTGAAAGTCTGCCTTGCCCGTGTTCCATGTCAACAAACCCCTGACACCCCTCCCCAAAGGGCAAAGGCCACCCTGAGCAAAATGCCAAACCAGCTTTTACAAATAAACTTGTGGCCAAACTGCAGCCATAAAACTTTGAAAACTACTCTGATTGAGACATTTGGACTAATTACCAGGGAGCAGCGGCTCTGGGCCCTTCCCTAATGCTGTTTATTACATTCCCTCGTTACGGGGACTCCCTGGGGTTGGTTTCTGAAATAAAGATTTAATTTGCGGGTAAATCAGAACAACAAAAAATGTAGCTCATTGTAAACAATAGTATCCCCAGCCCAGCTGAGCCCATCAATATAAAAACAGAAGTCCTCCTCATCCTCTCCATTCTGTAAACATGTTAAATGCTATTTATTGTGACTACATGTGTGTGGCCCGGCACGAGTGAAATTGGGAGCATTTTCGTGACTGAGAGACATAAACATCAAATACTGCTCCCATCATTCTTCCAGTTTTCAAGTTATAAAATCTAAATATTAATTTTAATAGAAAGGTTAGGAAATTGGAAACTGCAGTACCCACTGAAATCATCAGAATAACACACAGCCCACAGAGAGAGCACCAGCATTCCAAGGAGATTAAGGAGGCAGGTGGGGTCCAGACGTGGTCCATGAAATATGACATGTGTCATAAACAGAGGCTTAGGCCCATGGCTCCCTACCAACCCCAAGTCCTGCCCAGCCAATTTTTTTTTTTTTTTAACTCAAGACAGGATATACACAGATATGAAGAGCAAGAGAGGAGAAACAGTTAATCTGCTGCCCAGAAGAGAGTCAATTTGACCATCTTTGACCTAGAGTCTGGGAAAGGGGCACTTTGATTGTCATTAGCACAACACCCGTTATCCCCAAACCCCATGGTGAGTTAAAACAATCCTACTGGAGGAACATGATGATCTTTGGGCTGCTCAAGTGCAGACAGTCCTAATTCTAGATGAAACCAGGAAGGACACATCACAGGCTCCTCACCTCCAGAGACTGAGTCATATGCAGTCCTCTCCATTTAGGACTAAGGACTTCTTCCTCCCCTTGTCCTCTCACGTCTGGCTGCAAAGGGCACAGGCTTTGGCAGAAACCATGCACCTGGGGGTCATTGCCATGGTGGAGCAAACAGGCTGTCATTAGGTTGGAGTGAGAAGTCGTAGGTTCTAACCTTCACCACAGAGCCAACGCTAGCTGGACCTTCAGCTAGTTGGTTTACAACTTGTTACACATTCCTCAGTTGCCTTATCTACCTCCTTAGCTGGCAGGTCCTAGACTTAAAGACCACGCAGTACCCTGATTGCACGTTAGGACAATGGCTCTCAACCGGGGCTAATTCTGTCCCCTGACCCCCACCCCACCAGGGGACATTTGCCAATGTCTAGAGACATTTTTGGTGTCACCACTTTGGGCAGGCTACTGGCATTTAATGGGTAGAGGCCAGGGATGCTATTAAACGTCCTCCAGCGCACGGCATAGGCCCTGGCAATAAAGTTATTCAGCCCAGAATGTCAATAGTACCAACATCAGTTGGTTTTGTATCCACTTCTCTTGAGCTAAAGTCACTTCATCAAAACTGGATAGTTTGGAAAAGTATAAACCTTTTAAGACTTCATGATATTTGTACTCAAATATCTGGAGCACCATTTGGAGGAATGGGTTTAGAAACTAGTGATCCTCGAAATAGAATAGATTCCACCCAGCTGCTGTCTCCCATGGTTAACCCCACACCAAACCAACTTGCATCTACATTAAGTCAGGAAGCAACAACTCCCCCTACTTCAGTAGAATCTGAATCCCAAGTTACCAGAGGAGTCACTGACTTTGGGGAGAGGAGGCGGGATGGGGTTTCATGAGCATGTCATCTACAGGATGGATGACAAAAGTTCTGAGACATCTCATGCTGCTTCTAGCCAAATGAGTTTTCTCCTGATAAATATCAAACAGAAAAGGAAGATGAGTGGCCTTGTACACAATGCCACACAAGTTTAGAATGGGTTCATGGAGATCTCACATGGTCCCAGGTGACTGGGACCCTCCCTAGCTCTCACTCCATCCCACCCCAACACCACCACTATCACTCCTAGCATTTTCCTAAAGATTTCCACGGAAGAATAGTTCCATGAGATAATCCTTGTTATGCTAACATAAATTCTATGGTCACACAAGTCTGGGAAAATACTACATTAAACAAAGTTAGACAGATTTTTTTAGCTTAGAGGATTTTTCACAGCCTTAGGTGTACGTTGGGAATTTCCATTGGCTATAGTGTGTATTTCCAAATCCACTTGAAGATTGAATCTTTTCTTCTCACTTTACCTAGAGAATATTGTTTCAAAAAATATCTTGAGAAACTCTTGGCAATCATTCCCATCTTGACAAGCCAGCCCTACCATGCTTTTAAAAGGATCAGTCCACATACTTGGAGAAGGGTCCCCCATGCATAGTCTACTTTTAATCCCAGAACCAGGTTCTCAGGCCTGATGTCTCAGTTTTTAGATGTTCATTTGGAAAGTTCAACCCCTCCTGAAAAATCTACCACAGATGAAGCTCAATGGACACCCTTTATCGACCTCACATTGCCTACCTCAACAGCATTCACCCTAAGGGACTTGCAATTTATATATATGCCAAGCTGGCAGCTAACCCAACAAGACAACAGCTATGAGAGCATTCAACTTGAGTGTCACTGCCTGACAAGGACTCAGCAGCTCAGAGGAGAGGACAGAGAGCTAGAATTGGGAATATCAGGGAAGGAAGCTGGAAGGAAGTAGAAACTAAAGTGGACCTTGACTACCCTGGAGAAGCAGAAAGAACCTGGCCTCATAGTTTTAAGCATAAAAAGGAAAAAGCTGCATTAGCAGTATCTAAGGTCTGTTTCCCTGAAAGGAGAGCATGAGATACAGATTTGGATGCATTATGGAATTGCCCCCCACTTCAAGGCAAGGGAGCAGGGCTTTTCAGTCCCATACCAGGCAATCATTGGTTATGGATGCCCTTGACATCAGGGGATAACCTCATAAGCAAGGCAGAGCTTGGCAGTGGAGGATGGGTGCACTGGCCTGGTAAAGGGCATTTGGATGGGACCCCCACTGACACCTATTATGAACAGCAAAGACAAAAATGTAGAAGTGAACATAAGATTTTCATGGAACAATAAGAAAACAGTCTGAGGAAAGGAAAATATGTGAAATGTAGTATCACATCAGGCAAAAATAGGTTGAAGGGAAGGATACAGAAATCTTTTTTGGGAGGCAACATACACCCTAAGGTAGATTTCCCCCCTTTCTGATATAATATATTTTGAATGTGACCCACTGGGTGATTTGATTGCTTTTTCCCTGGATCTGATTTTACTGCTGCCATCCATCTATATTCTACAATGACCACTCACAGAACCTTTCTAGAGTGCTGAGGTTTCAAATAAAAAGCTATATGTACAATTTGCTTTTTTCTTTCTTGCATGATCTTGGCGTTTGGTATGATTTTCCTCTAAAACTCTTCTTTTAGATAAACTAAACAATAGTCCTCAGGGATACAGAGAATATGACAGATATGGGATATGATAATGTCTAATATTTGCAGGCTGCAAGAGGAAATGAGTCATTTGAATAACACAAGCAATGATAACTCAGCTGAATATGACTAAGATGTTAAAAATAAGGTGTGTTTACAAGTGAATAAACTTCCTGATCATACTGCTAGTCTCCAGAGAGATGGAAAGGGAAAAGGCGAAGGTCCTTGGCATCCCATAAATTTCGTCCTATTTTCCACTGGTCAAGTGTGGTCATGGTGGGGTGCTCATGGTGGGTGCTCACGGTGGCTGCTCATTGCCTATTGGTACAAAACTGAATGATATGCCCACTAGAGAGGAATGCTCTTGACAATCTAATGATGGCCCCATCTTTGGGGTCCTTTGCCTTTATTTTCCTGAAGATTTGTAAAGTAAAGCATTGGAGCTATCTTTTCTCGAGGAACAAAATCCCATATATATTCCATACTATTTAATTCTCCTTTTCTGGTCCCTCCTTCAGTTACCTTATTGAATCTCAGGACCCTGACAGTAATTCCTTACTCATCAGATCCTTGACCAATCTGTAAAACTATTTTGAACTTGGCTGTGAATGTCTTGCAATGGTTAAACATTTCTCCTACCCAGAAGACACTGATAACTTATCAAGGGCTTTCTCCTCATGAATCCCACTGCTGGAGATTACATGAGTAAAGACACTGGAAGAAATACACTTGGCAAGAGACTTCTGTCCATTCAGCACTCAGATAACTTTCTTAATACCGTCTACTGTCCTTTAGCATGCATTCTCAAGAGGTTGGCAAGATGAAAAACTACTTTTCCAAAACCATGTTGCAGTCAGAGCACTCACTGTAATTTGAGTTCTGCGGATGAGATGGATCCTCTGAGATGTGGAAAGGAGCAAGTAGACAGCGCCATCTTTCCTTGGCAAGGCTGGTGGACAAACAACCTACAATGGGTATGTGTGTTTGCAGTTGCCCCATTATAGTTTCAACTGCCTGGGAACTGTGGGTGTGAGACAGCTGTGGGGAAGTGGGGATAGGAGCAGTTCTCTGTCAGTTGATCCCGAAGTAAAAACTCGACTTCATTTTCTGTATGTACATTATAGTTGAATAAAAGTTAAAGTTAGAAAAAAAATCTGATATCAATCCCCTGACTTCTGATCCACCTAATTTTTAAAATAGTTTTGAAGTACCTAAGCCCCTTTATTAAATACCTATCTGCTTGTAATAGCTCGACGGCTTTCTATCTCCTGCACATATCCTTCCCCAGAATAATAGCTTTCTTCTTCATTTGAAGACCATACTCAGGAGACAGATCTCAGTTTGGTTAAGGAAGTTGTCCAACAAGGGATGGCCCATGCTGATGGCTAATGAGCTTGCTATCATAGAAGGTAGTTCAAGAAGAGACTAGCTAAGCCATATGAAAGGGATGGTACAAGGGCAATTTGACTACTAGGCAGTAGCTTAGGCTCTATAATTTCTAATGTCCTGTCTGACTCTGAGATTCTCTGACCTGAGGACAACTGATTCCCTTTGAAAGTGGCCTCTGCGAGACTGTTGCAAGAGACAATCAGCCCCTCAAAAGAACTCTCAGGATGCAACAAACATCAAAGGACCTAATCTCACACATATTTAGGCTTCACAAGCCTTTTGCTGGTTCTGAGGTTGAGCAGAATATGAGAGAAGGCAAGAACCTCACCACCATCACCAATAATTGGGTCTACCAATCAACAGATAGAATCTAGAATCAACTTTCACAGACCAAAGGCAACACAACAGGATTGAAGAACCCAAGAATAGGAAGATTTTTCATTTTGACTTTTGCTGCTTTTCACTAGTTCAAAATTCCAAGAACTATAGCAACCAGAAAACTGCTGTCTCTTTACTTCCATGAATATTTCTAGTTGAAAAAACTGGACTTGTGGATCTCCTTCATCAGCTCTTATGAATGACTGTCCTTTGATCTCCATTCATAGATGATAACTTCTGGAGAGTACCTGAATATAAAGGGGAAGGAAAACTAGGAATAATATGTTGACTGGCCAGGAGCCATAGGTAAAGAGAAGATAGAATACTCTGTGATAGGAACAGTTCATGCATCCCATTTGCTCAGAGGATCATAGTGCTAGGCACTGAAAGAAGGATGTGAACCCCAGTAGGCAGAGCCACAGTTGAAAAAATCTGCTAGGCTGTGGGCCCAAGAACCTACTGTCAGCTCTAGACCTAGGAAAGAAAGCAGAACCAAGGAGAAAGTCGATACACTTTGTTTGTTGCCATATTCTGGATCCAGGTAGATTTCTTCTCAGTTGAAAAATATATGTGTGTGTGTGTGTGTATGCTTTGCATTCACTGTATGTCAGGCACTGCACTAAGTGCTTTCCATGTATTATCTCATTTAATACTGAAAAGAGCTCTATTACATGTACAAATATTCCTGTCATACAAATGATGAATCTTAAACCAGAAGGGTATAATTAACTAGACCAAAGATATACAGAGAGTCACTGAGAGAGCTAGGATTTGGACACAGACCATCAAATATCTCAGCCTTTACTTTTAAGAACTCTGCTCTACTGTCTCATTTGTGATTGAGTCCATAAGAAAATTAAGACCTGTGAAATAATAAAGAGGAAATAAAGATCTAAAGGAAAAACAGAATTTTGAAAATTATTTATTATAAAAACCCTATATCCTTTTAAATCCATTTTTATTTAAAAGGAAACCATAAGACATAGCTTCTTTGAAGCTGTATTAGAAAGTCATAAAGACCTGAGTAGATTAGGATGAAAGGAAAAATTAAAAATAGAGCATCATAAGTTCTCATAAGGGGTAGTGAAAGCAGAACTGGGGCAGCATGAAGTATGTCAGTGAGTGGAGGATAGAATTGAGAAGCTCTCCTAAACATGCAAAAGAAAATAACACAAGGGTAAAAACAATATTCAAGATAATAGCCGTGGAGGATAAAGAATAGAAATACAAATTTTAAAAACGTTAAAAATACAAATCTTCTAAAGGGAGAAATCAAAACAATTGGAACTGTAGCAAATACTCGTAGACATCAAGCCTTCTGAGCTGATAAAACACATGCATATCAGAATGGCTCTCTACAGTCCCAGCAAAAATCAATGAAAAAGGCCAATACTAAATCTCATCTTGAAAACATTTTAAAATTCTAAGTACAAAGAAAAATACTGTAAGTATCCAAGCAGAAAATTCATGATTTCTTCAGAGAAAACAAATCAGGCTGCTCTTAAACTTCTCTGAAACTTTGAAAGGCCAAAGATAGTATTACCTAAATCTGCAGACTTCAGGGAGAAAAATGTGATAATAATCTAATATTTTTTTTACAACCTAAGTTGTCTTGCTTAGGGGAAGACAAGAGAAAGGTATTCCCGGATACAGGAGAGTTCAGAAAACAAACCTCTCCTGTGCTTTTCCTCAAGAGAATGGGGATATACCACAGGAGGCCAAGGAACATATCAAAATGAAGATGGACAAAATCTCAAAGAAGTGGAAAGGGACCAAAACACTTCTTGGTGGGAGATCAACACGCATAACATCCAGACATCTAGAGGTCTGCAGATAATCATCACCTCTACACACCAGACTTGGTTGAGCCCATCACACTAATGAACAGGGAGCTTCCAAGAACAGGGAGGTCTTAGTACCTCCTCTCACAGTGCCATGTGGATAAAACCTAAAATGAAATTCTTTTTTTTTAATAGATATATTTTAATTCACATACCATACAATTCACACACTTAAAAAGTGAGATTCAGTGGTTTTTAGTATATTTATAGATACAGGCAACCATCCCCACAGTCAATTTTCAGAAATGTTCATCTCCCTAAAAAGAAACTCTATACCCTTTAGCTATCAATCCTATATTCTCCATCCCCACCTTCAGCCCTAGACAACCACTAATCTCCTTTCTGTCTCTATAGATTTCCCTATTCTGGATTTTCATATGAATGGAATCATATACTATGTGGCCTTTTATGCTTGGCTTCTTTCACTTAGCATAATGTTTTCAAGGTTCATCCGTGTTGTAGCATGTGTCAGTCAGTATTTCATTGTTTTTGTGGCTGAGTAATATTCCATCGTGTGGATATTCCACATTTGCTTAACCACTTACCAGTTGGTGGACATTTGGGTTGTTTCCACCTAAAATGATACTAGTTCTTGAGCAAGTGTTACCATTTAACACGGAAACAACTCCACTTGAATTCAACAAATCCCTTTGACAGACACTCTCTCTCAGTCAAGGTTAATTATATATGTAAGTTAAGTATATCAAAAATAGAAAAAGGTACAAAAAATCACTGTGGTCATTCTGGGATGAAAGGTGACATATCTTTCCCATTTTATGTATTTTCAACATTTAAAAAAGGAGATATTCTACATTACAGTTTATGTTGAGAATAAAAGACACATTCTCATAGATACATTCAGTCTTGCTGTAATACTTGCTTTGAAAACACAAGCTTTTTCCAAGGTGACTGATCTATTAGAAAACAATTTGAGCATTCATGTAAACTTTGCTCATGCACAATTTCTTACACACAAAAAAAGGGTAGGTGAACACAGAAGACTGGACCCCACCAATGGGAGCCTTCTTTTGAATTTTTTTTTTAAAGATTTTATTTATTTATTTGAGAGAGAGAGACACAGCGAGAGAGGGAACACAAGCAGGAGGAGTGGGAGAGGGAGAAGCAGGCTTCCTGCAGAGCAGGGAGCCCAATGCGGGGCTCGATCCCAGGACCCTGGGATCATGACCTGAGCCGAAGGCAGACGCTTAACGACTGAGCCAGCCAGGTGCCCCTGGACCCCACTAATGGGAGCCTTCTAGGAATATACAAACACTGACATGCACACACGTCAGACATCTACCAGGTACCTTGGTTCACTCTGTGTTAGGAGCCACACCCAACCACATCTGGTGGTTGAAGTTTCTATCAGATTTCAGGTGACTCTGCTTCTACTAACTGACAGAAACTCACAAACTACAGTCCTTCCAACACCAGTTCTATAAGCCAACTCCAGGTCCTTTTCAAGGTAAAGTGCCATACTTAGAGTTTTTTATGTATTTCTTAATCATTTAACATGGGTAACACTGTGCTAGTATTTTTTTTTATTATATCCTTACAGTTTTTACTTATTTAAAAGTATTTATTGATGCTTTTGAGTCTTACACTCCCACCCCCATTTTTCCCATAAGGCCTGTGCTTTTTACTGCATTTTTTCACAGTGTGGTGATTCTCAGGAATACATATGTGGAATCATAGCAGGACCGACTGTTCATATAATACCTCTGAGAGGTGACATAAGCAACCTGTACCTCAGAGAGGCAACTGGCAGTCAACAATGCGAGGTCTGAAACTTCGCTTTTCACTGTATTTTCTTTTGTGATGTGTTTTCAAAAAGAAATCGCTTTGAGAAAGGTTAACATCAACCGAGCCTTGTGACAAAAGAACCCAGATTTCAAACTTTCTGTTTGCATGGAAACATAACTCGGATGAACCTGTGGAATACAGCTGGACAGAGGACTGGAAGGGGTATGCCATTCTCAGTTACGACTGGAATGCACATGGTTCTTGGTCAAGGGTCCTTCCAGCGAGGTAAGATTATACACAGGCCTCACTCAGGAGGATACTTGGCACATAGAAAGTGCTTGATAAAAGTTGAATGCGTGAACAAAAAATGGGACATATGAACAGATGGGAGGGTAGATGATATTTGGGGAAGAAAGCTCTTTACGAAGATCCCTGATGGTCCAAATCCAAACCTTGGGTGAACACCGGCACTTCGGTCCTGAACAAGCCAAGGGTTTAGGTGAGGACTCAGCAGGAGCCACCGGGAAAGTCTGGCTATCTTTTCTGTCACGGAATACCGAGGCCTTCTAATTATTGTTGCTATCTCCCGTGCTGTAAAATATTTTATCGGTTGCAACACTTTGCAGCATTTTGTCTAAAGCTCTTAGCTGTCATAAATGTATCCAACTGCCTGCCAATGTGGAATAATAAATAATTATTATGGGAGTGACTGATTTACTTTGAAAAAACATGAACAGCCTCTAAACCTGGAGTTTCCTGCCCCACATAATGTGCGTGAAAGAAATGAGCATCAGTAATCACTGTCAACAGTCTCTTGTAACTAAGAATTGAACCATTTATCTGTCCAGCATGTGTAAATTATCATCATCGTCTCTTCCACGGGAAGGCCTAACGGCAATTTATGTTATAAAAATAGTAAGATATGAGGGTTTAATAGAAATTGCTTCTTGTTGCTCTACCTGGGAGTACCAGGCTCCAGGGCCAGCAAGCATCTCGGGCCCTACAAATTCAGGCACACCATCCAGCTGTTTATAGTTGACTTCCTGATTTGTATATATATTTTTACCTCCTTTAACCAAACTGAGAGCAAAGAGAGCTTGCCTATTATATTTATGAGCTGACCTTTCCCTATCCACTTCAAGGATACTTCCTTTTGTGACCAACAAAGATAATGCCAGGGAGCAAATGAGTTCTAAGCACTAAATAATTGTAAATGTTCTGACATCCTCTGAAAATATTATCAGGGCTCTAAGTTGCTACATATCCATCATGTCTTGGCCAGAAGAGTTGTTGTTTTTTGTAATTTTTTTTCCAAACGAGGCTGATTTTAACTTTAACAGTCCTTGGAATGTGCCAACTTCCTTAGTTATCTTGACCTTGAGGATGTGTAGACTCCTTTGGATACGCCAAGGAAACGGCCTTGAGAAGGAGACATTTATATGTTTGCAAATGTGTCAGTATGCTAAGTGAATGATTCTTTTTTTTAAAGATTTTATTTATTTGTTTGTTTATCTATTTATTTATTTATTTGAGAGAAGGAGAGAGCGAATGAGAGAACACAAGCAGGGAGAGTGGCAGGTAGAGGGACAGGGAGAAGCAGGCTCCCTGCAGGGAGCCTAACATAGGGCTCAATTCCACGACCCTGAAATAATGACCTGAGCCAAAGGCAGACGCCCAACCAACTGAGCCACCCAGGTACCCCTAAATTATTCTTTTTACCCTTTGGGATGAGTCTTCAAGGATTAACACCCTGAAGACATAGTGTCCATTCTATGGAGAGGAGAAAACATACTGTTTATTGCTTAATGGAAGAGATTTTTCACTTTCTGTCCTAGGTAGCTTCCCCAGATAAGCTCAGCCATGTCAGTCAGAGTCCAAGATGGTGGCTGTGTATTAAAGCTGGAGGATATAATCTGGGGAACTGGGAAAGCTGGTTTGCTTCCTGGAAGAATGAAAAGCCATGCTCAAACCACTCTGCTCCTTGTCAGTTCTGAGCTGCTAATTGTTCAAACAAACAAACAAAAAAATTCCTTTATCTCGGGAAATTCAAAGATGTCTAAGATATGGTCCCTATCCATAACAAACTCAGTCGAGTGGTGACATGGGAAATGTCACCCATGTCTTCTGGTGTAGTAATTCCACTTTTAAGATTTTTCCCACTATAGTTAAGTTGGCACATATATACCAAGAGTGGTTGCAAAGATAATCTTAGTGGCATTGTTTATTGGCCATACAGTGGAAACAACCTAATAGTCCTTTATCGCAGATTGGCAAATGTACCATACATCATATACTTAGTGTACTATGCTGCGCTTAAAAAGAAGGAAGTTATTTGCATATCCAGGTGCATAACTGCCTCCCTCCCAAAAAGGTCACGTTCTCAGTGAGGCCTCTCCTGACCACTCAATTTAAGATTGCAACCCCATTTCTCAATATTTCCTATCTTCTGACTCCACTTTATTTTCCACAATAAAGCTCAGTACCATCTAGCATAATACATATTATGCTAACATAATACCTTAAATATATATAAATGTATATGTATACATATAAATACATACAGTTGATCTTTGAACAGTGTGGAGGTTAGGGGACACCAACCCCTCACGCAGTCAAAAATCTGTGTATAACTTTTGACTCCCCCAAACCTTGACTATAGGACTAATACAGGTACCAGGGTATGTGGATTTAAGAATGAGAGGAACACTTAGGTTTTACTGCATATCCTTTCAGAAACTCTGATTAGTTTTTTAGAATCATGAGTAAAGCTGAGGTCTGGCATGGTTGTGTGCTGAACATATAGGAGAGTGATACCTGGACTATTCATTTACAGTTTCAACTCCAGATGCCTACAGGGGCCCAGGTGGTGATAACTGGGATAGAAGTAGGCAGGGATAAGAAAAATACCTGGGAATACAGATCACATGCCTGAAATTATATGCTTTGTTCCATTTTCCTTGAAATACACAACATTCTTTGTCTATCATTTGCTTTCCACATTTTTGGAGACATCGTCATAAATATTTCTTTGCCCTACAAAAACCAAGAGTGCACATGCCATGGTAAATAAGTCTCAACTCTGGCCTCTACCGTGGTTTACCAAGGGCACCTACCTGCCAGTCTACCAGAGGATGGCCTCTCTTCACCTCTAGTTTGTGACCAGGCAGGGTTTCTGACTCCGTGTTGCCAGATCTTCTGAATTTTTAAGAGAAACTAAAAATTCAGAGTGTTCATTTAAAATCTGCTACAGAATCAAGTGGGGTTTATCACAGGATTGCAGGTCTGATTCAACCCTCAAAAATCAATCACTGCAATTCATCACACTATATGATCACATCAAGAGATGAAGAAAAAGCATTTGGCAAAGTTTGGCATCCATTTATAATAAAAACTCACAGAAAAGTAGGAATAGAAGGGAACATAACAAAGAGTATCTATGAAGAACCTATAAGCCAACATCGTATTGAATGTTTTCTCCATAAGAGATCAGGAACTAGTCAAGGATGTCCACTGTCAACGCTCCTATTCAATATTATACTGGAGGCCCTAGCAAATTCAACAAGTGTAGAAAAAGAAATAAAAGGCACTCAGATTTGAAAGAAAAATAAAACTATCCCTATTCACAAATACTATGATTTTCTATGTAGAAAAAGCACAGGAAATCTAGACAAAAGCTCCTAGAACCAAGTGAGTTTAACAAGGTTGAAGAATAAAAGATCAATATCTAGAAATCAATTGTATTACTTATGTGCTAGCAATGAACAAACTACTGTAAGTAAAATATTTTCAAACAGTACCATTTACAATAGCTCCCCCAAATGAAATTATAGATATAAATCTGACAAAATATGTGCAGGATCTGTATGCTAAAACTACATAATGCTGATACACAAGAAAAAAGCAAGAGTCAATATAGTTAACATGCCAAGTCTCCCCAAATTGATTCATAGATTTGATGCGATCCCAATCAAAATCCCAGCAAGATTCCTCGTAAAGGCACACGAACCTGATTCCCAAATTTACATGGAAAGATAAAGGAACTAGAATAGTCAAAACAATTTTGCAAAAGAACAAAGTTGGAGGACTCACACTACCAAATTTTAAGCTGTACCATACAGCTATGGGAGTCAAGACAGGGTGTACTGGTGGAAACCGAGACTCACAGGCCAATGGAATAGAACTTAAAAATCCAGAAATTTTCTGGTGCACATAAATATCAACTGATTTTTAAATTTTTGACAACTCAATGGAGGAAAGAAAGCATTCTCAGTAAATGGTGCTGTAAAAAACTGGATATCCATATGCAAAACAAACAAACAAACAAACAAACACAAAACACCTTGACCCACACCTCACCCTAGATAAAATTAATTTGAATTGGCTCACAGACCCAAGCATAAAACATAATACTATAAAACATAGAACTAAATCTTCATGACTTTGGCTTAGTCAAAGACATCTTAAATTTGACCTCAAAAGCACAATACAAAAAAGAAAAAAAAATGATAAATAGAAAAATGATGGGGACTTTGGGCAAAATGAAACACTTCTCTTTTCCCATTTTTCCATGAAAAACACAATTAAGAGAGTAAAGAGACAAGCCACAGGCCAGGAGAAATTATTTGTAAATCACATATGGAACAAAAGACCTGTATCTAAAATACATTTAGAAAAAAAACCTCATAAAACACAATAAGTAAATAAACAACCCAATTTAAAAAAACAAAAAACAAAAAACAGGCAAGATATCAGAATAGACACTTCACCGAAGAAGATCTATGGAGCTGAATAAACACAAGGAAAGATGCTCAATGTCATTAGTTATTAGGGAAATGCGAATTAAAAATACAACGAGACACTACTACACACCTATCAGAATGATTCAAATAAAAAAAAAAGTGCTGACAGTACCAAGTGTCAGTGAGGATGCAGAGAGCCAGGAATGCCCATGCACGGCTGCAGGGAGTACAAAATGGCACAGTCACTCTGGAAGACACTCTGGCAGTTCCTGAAAAAGTTAAAAACACACTTATGTATGACCCAGCAATCCTACTTCTAGATATTTATAGCAGAGGACTAAAAACATATTCATAATGAAAAACTGGACACAGCCTAGAGCAGCCTTATTCATAACTGTCCCAAACTTGAAAGAGCTCAAATACCCTTCAGCAGATAAATGGACAAACGGTGGTCTAGCCATGCAATGGAATACTATTCAGAAATTAAAAGGAGCAAATTGGTGACACATACGACATAGATTAATCTCGAATGCATTATGCTGAGTAAAATAACTCAGTCTCAAAAGTGATGTAACTGTATGATTTTATTTATATGACATCCTAGAAAAGGCAAAACAGTGGGAACAGAGAGCAGAGCTGGCTGTCAGAGGTTAGGAGTGACGGCAGGGCTTGGTTATAAGGGAGAAGCATGAAGGAATTCTTTAGGATGTTGGACTGGTTCTAGATCCTGTGTGCAGTGGGTACAAGAATGCATGCACATGTCAAAACTCACACCCAAAAAAAGTGAGTTGTAGTGTATGCAAATTTACAGTATTAACAAATTACTTTCTGAAGGTAGGAAAAAAAAGCTGAGTCAAATTAACAAAGGAAAAACAGTTTGGAGGCCAAATGAAACCCATCTGTAGGCCCAATCCCACTCATGAAACTCCAATTTATATTCTCTGACCTGGACAGGGACGCCTGGGTGGCTCAGTTGGTTAAGCGACTGCCTTCGGCTCAGGTCATGATCCTGGAGTCCCGGGATCGAGTCCCGCGTCGGGCTCCCTGCTCAGTAGGGAGTCTGCTTCTCCCTCTGACCCTCCCCCCTCTCATGCTCTATCTCATTCTCTCTCTCAAATAAATAAATATATTCTCTGACCTGGACAAATAGTCTGTCCGAGAGAGTGTACTTAAGACTTGATTTGGCCCACTTTTTTAACATGAAGCCCAGAGAGGGAAAGATAGTTGCCAAAGCCACACAGCTAATCCAAGCAGTGCTAGCTCTGAGGTCAAGTTGCCTCACTCCTACTTCTGTATGGTGTGTCCTTTGTTATCAGTTGTAGAGAGTTAAGCCTGAATGACATCCTGAAATATAACATATCTCCCAAACACAGATTTTTTTTTTTTAGGAAGAATAGTGGGGGCAAGAAATGAACCTCATGGGGGAAAAGGGCAAACACCTTAAGGTTCAGCATTTACAAGGAGTATATTAAAAATTATGACCTCAACAAATGACTCCAGTGAAAGTCTGCGGTCAACAGACATAGAACGATTTAACTGTTGAAATAATTCTGTCAAAAAAATTAGCAGTATTACAGGGAAAGCTGTGGGCCCTGACAGGTCCCCAGCAGAGACGCGTCTGCGCTGGGCTGCTATCGATTCTGAAACAATCTTGCACATGATAAATGAGAATGTGCTTAGGAGAGGATTCAGTCACGAGAGCCCCCAGATCAATCAGCTTGTCAACTGGCAGACGAAATTCAATTTTTATTCTTAGTAAACTCTTATTTGGTGGCAGACCATTGTTTCTGTGGAAATTGCTTCACAAAGGCCGAGGGGCAGGCATGAGAACATGGGAAAAGATCATTTTTTCAAAGCATGTTAAAAGTGAGGATTTGGGGTTGATGACCAGGAGTGAGGAAATGTGATTATGGTGCAATAGCTACCACAGCTTGCCTTCTTTGCCCAAAAGGATTAGCGAGGGCCAGTTCTCTGTGTCCTGGACACAGTGGATTTTCTTCTCCATCGTCTGACCCCACTATCTTGGAAGAAAATTCCCTTAAGAATGGGACCCCAGGCTTTGCAGACAAAACTCAATGACCCCATGACAGAGCTGAATGGGGATACTATGGAGACCTTCTATTCCCTTAGTTTAAACCCTATGAAATTGCCACTTCAGGAAGTTTTAAAAAAAGAAGTCAAAATCAGCAATTTTATATGGTTGAATCAAATAATTCTTCTCTCCTCTCTTGTCTTACTTTGCCATGATATTAGGAATTTCTAGGCACTTTTTCTTCTTATAACCTTTCTAAGTCACCCAAGAAATTATCTTTAGGCCTGGGACTAGGGCCTAGGATTCTTGACTTTCAGACCAAAGTCCTTTACACTATTCTTTGATGCCTCCCTCCAAAGACAGAGATGTTCCTCCATTTGGCTGTCAGGCCTTGAGTCAAATATCTACACTGTGTATATGCCAATGCATATCTATGTATACAGAGCAGGTATACGGAGCACCCACACTGTGCCAGGCAGCGAGCAGTGTTCTCAGGTTGTTCTGACAGTCTGGTTGGCGACAAAGACATTAAACAAATGGAAGAGGTCATCAAATAATTAGGAGTATACATAGCCCTACAAAGTCCATGCTCAAGAATACTATGCAAGCAGCACATCGCAAGGGACTTAATGTAACATGAGGGATAAACAAAAGGGTCCCTGAGGACATTGTTCCTAAATTTAGACCTGAGGGATAGAGAGGAGTGAGCTGGGCAAAGGCGGAGTGGGGAGGGAGTCCAGTGGTGTCTAGAGAGATAATTGCAGAGGAAAAGTGTGTGTGCAAAGGTGCTGAGGTGGGAGCTGACCCAGTTTGGGGGGTACATAAAAGAAGGTTCATATGCCTAGAAAGGAGAAAACAAGAGGGGCAGTGTTACAAGATAAGGGTGGGGAAGAGGGCAGCTCTGGATCATAGAGGCTCTTGTAGACTTGAGATACCTGTCTATCCCTTTTCTATAATCCTTGGGCAAGGATTTCCCTGAGCTTTCTATCTTATTCATGTATACAAAACCAAAAGAACAGTGGGACAGGGAGGGTGAGGAATCTATTTTTCAGGCCTCCTTAAGAGAGAATTGAGCCCAGATAGTCTATCAAGAATGTCTCTGGGGGCATCTGTCTGCCTTCAGCTCAGGTCATGATCCTGGGGTCCTAGGATGGAGCCAGGGCTCCCTGCTCAGTGGGGAGCCTGCTTCTCCCTCTCCCTCTGCCTCTCCCCCTACTCGTGCTCTCTCTGTCTCTCTCTCTCTCAAATAAATAAATAAAAATCTGTAATAAAAAATTTTTTTAAAAAGACTGTCTCTGAAGTTTTCTTGCTTCAAAGCAATTAAAACTCAATCACCCAGAGCCACCTCCTCCGTAGACTGGCAGGCCTCAGGCTGCTCCCAGGTCCTGCCTCAACTTCCGCCCTGCTGTGGCCACTGCTCCTTCCTAAGTGCTCAGGATGACACAGCAGCCCCAGCAGGTACTCCCAAACTCCTGCCAGGGACTCATCCACTCAGTTCAACCAGGGATTCCAGGCCCACTCAACCCAACAGTCCAAGAAGATGTAGGTAGCGTTGAAGAACTTGACCGAACATTTTCTCCACCAATCCCACGCAGAGATACAATGTGCTGAGGAAATGGATGCCTGATGCTGAGCCAACAAGGGGTTAACTCCTCCTTCTGATCATCAAGAAACCTGACGTCAATGACCGAGAACACAGGCTTATACAGTATTCATTACACTTGGGGAAAATAAATGGAACTCTACCATTACTGAACTTGCAGAAATTAGACACTGACACAAACGACCTTCACTTATGTGACTTCCTTGAGACCCATTAAGTGAGCAGGCACAGAAATTTCACCAAAGAACACGCAACCGACTTGGACAAGATGAAGGCCCCTGAACTGAAGCATGATGGAAGTATCTTTCTGATAAGAGTTAAGATTGAGGCTGGCTTTTCCAAAACTTTTGTAATCTCTTCTTCTAGCCAATAGTACAGTACCTCTAACTTTTGAGTTTCTCTTACTCTTTCCATAAGCTATACTAGAATGTCTTCTTTTTTTTTTTTAATTTCCCATTCTTTCCAATAAAGTGAGAGCTCATATCCTCCCATGCCAAAGGGAATGAACGGTTTGGGTCTATTTGAAGAAATGGCAATGAAGAGACAACTTGCTTACTGGATAATTTGATAAAAGCTAAACTCATCTCTAATTTTTAAAATGACCTATTTCTAGGGAGCTTGTAAGGCTAAAACATCCAGATAATGAATTCAACCATGTAAAGAGACTCCTCAATACTACCCTTAGCCCCAAGCCTCATCCTTCAAAATGTCTTGACTCTGGCCTCCTCTGGCCAAAATACCACAGAGGCCAAGGAATTGGCCCTGAGCTAAGTTCTTTCCCTTACCTGGACCACACTGCACGTACCCAGGACCCTGATATCCCCTAACCAGTTACTCCTGAGTCCACTTCCTGGGCTCTGCTGTTCCAAAGGTGGGTGGCCCCACTCAGTGTGCCTACGCCTAGGCCTGAAGGGGTGTCTCCTTAAAGAGAGAGAGAAGGAGGAGATTAGAAATGCAGGCCAGACTGTCCACACTCAAAAGCTAGAGGCTCCATCTATGTGGGAGGAAACCGGCGAAGGAAAAGAAGGTAGACTGTGTACCACAGGTGGAGCTACAAGTTCACTCTCAGGGAATTGCCACATTCTGCTGTGTGACTTTGAGAAATTGTGCTTTTTATTTGTCAAGGATAGAACATATGAAACAGGTTGTTAGCAGGGTGCCTGGGTGGCTCAGTAGGTTAAGCGTCTGCCTTCAGCTCAGGTCATGATCCCAGAGTCCTGGGATTGAGCCCCGCATCGGGCTCCCTGCTCAGTGGGAGGCCTACTTCTCCCTCTCCCTCTGCTCATGTGCTCTCTCTCTCATTCACTCTATCCCTCAAATAAATAAATAAAATCTTAAAAAATATAAATAGCTTGTTAGCTTGATTTATAATTTTAAATATTGAAACATATGATATATAAGCCTCCTTTCCCCAAGTCCCAACAAATGTTACAAGGAAGCCAATGGTCTTTGTATTGGTTATATTGTCCTTAGTCACCAGTATAATGTAACACTAGTAGTCCCCAAGCAAGACTGACGTAAAAGCTTTTCTATCTGGCTTCAGAATTTCGTATTTAAAATTCCATGTATCATGATATTTGAATAAGTTATTCAAGGATATAGTATGCATGAGACTTAGAGTATATAAATTGTGTATGTGTGTGCATGTGTGTGTGTGTAAAAGGAAAAAGTCTCTATTTTTCCTCTGTTCTCTACTCCAGAACCCTCACAATACTTCTGGTCACCAAATAAGTCGTTTTTTTTCCCTGCCAACTAGTTCTCTAACACCAGCTGGGTGTCCTACAATTCAATTCAGTTCTAACACTAGCAACCTGGAGTTAACACAGACCCACAGATTAAGGGCTCTGTCCCACAAGACTGGCCCCTCTTCAGATGACAATCACAAGTCCCAGGTTGTACTTCCAACCAAACAGCTATACATAATGGATACCTACAACCCCCTCACTGGGTTCGAGAATTTGCTGAAATGTCTCAAAGAACTCAGGAAAACACTATAATAAAGGATATGGTAAAGGCTACAGATGGACAGCCAGATGGAGAGGTACATAAAGTAAGGTCCAGAAGGTCCTGAACTCATAGGCTTCATCCCCCATGAAGTTGGGGTGTATCACCCCCCTGGCATATGGAAGTGTTCACCAACTGGAAGTTCTCCAAACTCTATAGCTCAGGGACTTCTGTGGAGGCTTCATTACAAGGGTCTGATCATTAATTCAATCTCCAGCCCCTCTCCTTCTCAGAGGATACTGAGTGGGGTTGAAATTTCTAAGCTTCTAATAATGGTTTTGTCTGAGGACCAGCCTCCATCCTGAAGCTATCTGGAACCTCAAGAGTCACCTCATTAGAACAAAAATTCTCCTATCATCCAAGAAATTCCAAGAAATTCAGGAGCTCTGTGCCAGGAACCAAAATCAAAGAACAAATATCAGAACAAAAGATGCTCCTTTATTGCACAGGAAATTTCAAGGGTGTTAAGAGCTCTGCCCAAGAGTTGGGGATGAACACTAAAGTATATATTCCTCATTATGTCACAAGATCACAATGGATAAATACTTAAGTGGTCTTTGAAAACCCATCTAGGTTCCAAATTGTTTGCTTCAGAAAAGAGATTACCTTGTGATCGCTTGAGGTATGTGAGTTAGGAGTGTTACAGCTTAGGAAAAGCAGATACTACACATCACCAGCAAAATGCTCTATGTGGAGATGATTATAGATGGCTCCGATAATTATGTATATTTTGGTTTTATTAAACACCTTGTAGAATGAAAGGGCATGTGTAGGATGTTACCAATAAATGTATAGAACCACCTGCAGACAAACAGGAAACTTCTAACTCCAGAGGTGCCTGGAAGGAACAATGCCTTGCCTTTTAAGCTTCAGAGCCATGCCTCACACAGCGTTCAGTTCCTCCACTCAGAATCTCCTGGAGCTGTCCTCATTCATCCTCTTCCTTCAAACAAGGATGGGTGGTGAAGAATGGATGGCCAGAGATCAAAAACTACAGGAAACCTTGAACAAACCAAGGGCTTTGAGGAAGTAGTGCATTCTGCTGCTCTGGCTCTGCTGGAAATGGGGGGATTATTTCATTTCAAGGCTGTGTTTTAACATGAAAAATGACCCATATTCTTTATCCATTAAACTATTAGTACATCCCAGCACTGTGGGTCTTAATAACATTTCCTTAAATAACTGTGAAAGCCTATTGGTTTTATTTCTTCCAGAAAAAAAAAAAATTGAAAAGAGGAAGATATAACATATTAGACTCAGGGATCAAGCTAATTAAAATTGTAAATGCCAATAATGATATCTGACATTTCTTTTCAACAATAACCAATTATTGTAAGCACTCCCCCAATAGCTATTAAATCTATCGCTACAAGCCTCATTTTTTCACATTTGGAATATCTAACACAGATCATTTGCCCTAGCCCCTTCCATTAGTCTATGTATAAATATATATTCAGGGAGTGGTATGGCTTATGTTTTGTCTAATTTGGGTATCACATTCCATGCTGAAAGCAATATTAAGTTACATTTAGGAAAACAGGAATATTATATGTTAAAAACCAGAATAAAGCCACACATCTGGTATATTTTAGTTGTGGGACATGTAATATCTCTATCCTTCCCAAATTCTGTCTACTGGAAACCAAAATGAACAACTTTAGGAAGTGTTTCGTTTCTGTTGTAACTCGAGACCTAAACAGAGAGGTTGGTGAACAGACTGAAAATGGATGTGAAAATCATTAGCTATTAGAATAAAAAGATCAGAGATTAGAGCCTAGAGAAGAAATGATTCCACTTCTGAGGGGTCAGGGAGAACATCCTGGGATATGTGGGGCCTGGAGGGAGTTTTCTGAAAACATCCCAGAGGAGCCAGCAGTGAGCGCAGGACACTAGAAGATGAACAGACCCAAAGATGTGGCGAGGATGTGGGCTGTAGGAGCTCTGCCTTAGAAGTGGGGAGCTGTGGGGGGCAGGCTTCTTTCTGGTCCTCACTGTTTATTCCAGACTCTCACGGTCTTGTTGACAGAGACATACAGTCATGAACTAGAGAACGGTTTCTCTGGTTGAAGGAAATATGCAACTGTCTACTGGATTGTGTGAAAACCCCAAAATAAATGAGGTGAGGGCCATTCAACAGAATGGAAATATTTCAATATTGGTCACCGAGTGGTACTCAGGGAGAAGAAGGAGACAAGGGAACAACATTTTATGAGTCCAGATTTATCTCTAATCTTGAGATATCTTGTTTATTCGTGAAGAAAACCCTGTGAGAAAACAAACATGATCAGTTTCATCTTGGAGAAGAGGGAATTGAGGCTTAGAGAAGTCTATGAAATCTTCCCAAGAAAATATAGTTAGTAAATGGCAGAGATGGGTTTGATTCAGGTCCCTGCCTACCCTGAGACTCATCTTCTATCACCCTCCCCCTTGATGACAATTCTGCAATCACACCCTCCTTTCTGTGCCTTAAATGTGCCAAGGACCTTCCTCCTGCAGAGGCTTTTCACCTGATGTTCCCTCTGCCTGGAAAGAGGGCTCCTTTTCGTGGATCTGCTTCCATAGCAGAGTCCTCTTCTGTCCATCCTTGTTCAAGAAATCTCCCCACCCGCTCTGCCCACAGCCCAGCCACTCTGCACCACCTTCCTGGTCTACCTCCCTTCTCAGAGCTTCTCTCTCTCAATTTTCTTCATTATGCCAGTGTTCACCGGCAAATTTTCCATCAACTTGACTAGAATGTCAGCTCCTTGAGCGCATGTCAGTATCCCTAAGACCTGGCACAGTGCCTGGTACGTAATAGGTACTCATTCGAGATCTACTGAATAAATTAGTGAATGAATGAATGAGAGGGGTTTCCAATTCAAGTTTATCTAAATCTGAAACCTGAGTTTAATCTACCCTGCAAGGCTGGCTCTTTTGACAAAGTACAGAGGCCTTGAAGTAAGTGATATACTTGTCACAATGACTGTGACAGTCTCTGGAAGGTTCATGGGGGTGGCTAACACTTTCTCCTTGCCCAGAACTTCTGTGAGGGCCAAGTGACTGAAAGAGTCCACTCCGAAACTCACAGGAAATTGAGATTATGAAAAAAATGCTACTTGGAGTCAAAAATCCTTCAGGAAAGGAGGAAAGGGAAATTTTAAAAAAGAGTAAAAACACAAGAAAGCCTCTCTTTGTCTCTTTAGTTCAGCCAAATAATAGCAAATAATATTTGTTTCAATTTATTGGACAGCTGTGATGAGCCAGGCATAATCCTAAACCCTTTGTGTGTGCATTATCTCATTTACATGATTATCACAACACCACAATGAAATTGCTGCTATTAGAAACTGAAGCTCAAAGACATCAAGCAACTTGCCCAAGGTCACAGTTTCTGAGTAGCTTACAAAGACTCTAATACAGGTAGGCTGTCTCCAGTGCCTGTGACAGCCTAAAGTATTGGAAATATACCTCAAATCCATTCTGGTGAGGAGAAGGAGAAGTAGGAGAAGGAGATACTCCAAGGAGGAGACTATCATGGACAACGTCCCCGGCTAACTAAGATCTTTACAGCACAAGTATGGCTGCCCCCAGACAAACTGCTTAGGCGTGCCCCAAACCCATAGTGTGGAAGTTGTCTACACAGTCCAAACTGAGGATAGAAGCAACTGTTAAATATATTTGCCTAGCTCATTCTTAACTTATTGCTTCCCAAACAGAGGATCCCAACAAATCTTTGCGTAAATCTTTGGCCATGAACCAGTAATTTTGGTTTTGGCCATTAAAATGAATTCCTCAATGAGTCCTAAAAAAAGAAGAGGCAGCCCCCAAATTTAATGAATCTCCAGACCTCTAGGCTCTCTGAACAAGGACACAATCAAATCTGTGTTTACTGTCTTTCCATGGCTTAGTTGGCTGCAGATGATTTTCCCAGAAGCCCAAGGTCCATGGTGCTATGGCCAATCCTTGTGTAATCCCTGTGCCTTCTAGCAGTCCCCCCCCCCAAAAAAAAATGCATATTCATCTCATTCATCCTCCACTTCATACCCCTGTGGCCCTACCAGGTGCAGGAACATAACTCATAAGAAATATTAACATTAGCTGTTTATCATGGAACTTGCAAAACAGAAAAGCAATAAAAGTGCAGGCACGCTCACTCAATTACCATTGAAATAGATATCACAAAAATTATTCAGTGTCAGAAATCTAATTTTGTATGATATTTCTATATATTTCCACTGCTAATTTTTCTTCCCTCCAGTATTAGTGAATTAATATGCTTCAAATGCCCCTCCAGCTACCCTAGAAAAAAAATACTACTTATTTAGTGGCGCTACCCAAATCCATTAGACAAATTTCCTTTACAGCAAAGCATTGATGAATGAAATGTCTCATGCTAATGTAAGAATAATCAATTTAGAATGCTTATGACAATTAACAAAGCTGAAGATACGCCTTGAAGCCTCCATGCTTTGTCAGCCCTGATTTGGATTAAACTTGCGCTAATGGGATCATTTTTCTTCCAAAAGGTATTCTTTTTAGGCAGACCTATCAATTAATATGAATTATGCATGTATAAAAGTACTAATGTCATTAATTAGACAAATTAATTTTTATGATGCAGTGGATAGACTAACACTAGATTATATGTGATAACTTCCCCACGGCGCCCGCCGATTTGAAATAAATGAATAGTTTATATTTGTGTGCTTTCCAAAGACTCAATCGGGATTAATCGGGCTGGTCTGTGGGCGGGAGACGGTTGAGATGCCACATATTCTTGATGGTCTTCTTAGCCAGAGGGGTCACTTCTGAGACAGCAGAGCCCAGATTTTAATAGCGAGAAACTTTAGAATAATGCTACACGGGGTCATTTGGAAATTAGTAAACTGTAACCATTTATTCTGGCAAGCTTTTATTGATTCTCTCCCCCAAATTCACATGCCGCTGCCCAAGTGGGCTAAGAAACAAATAAAGCTGAGGAGATAAAGAGTGGAGAAAAGGGCATTTTCCTATTGTTGAATTGGCAGACATAGCTCATTAACGTTGGTCAAATTTGACTGGTACAATATTGAGTAGTAGGATGGACTCAAGCTCCACTAAAAAGATAGGAAGGCTAAGATAGGATAGCATCCTATCCTCTCATTCAATTCTGATCACATGTCCATCTTCTTCTGGTAAGAAGTAGATGAGAGAGGAAAAAATGATTAAGATAACAGAACCCGGGTCAGACTGCCTGGGTTCAAATCTCACTCCCACCATGTACCAGCAGTGTAATCTTGGGCAACTTGCTGAACTTCTCAACTTTTCCTTGCATTGTCTATAAAATAATAATGGTAGGGTTAATTTAAAAAATAGGATTAAATGAATTAAAACTTCCAAAGTATTTAAAACAAGGACTGGCACACGTATGCAAGTAATTAATAAATAAAGGAAAACTACTTGGCATCTATTGTGTTCTAGATACCTTATATGCATTGTCTGATTTAAACTTCACTACATCCTTGGGAGGTAAGTATAAATAATCTCATGATTGGAGATGAGGAGATTGAGGCCCAGAGTGTTTACCTTGGTCAGTGTCAACCAACTAGTAAGTAGAAGAGGAAAGATTTGAACCGAGGGTTATCTGAGAAGTTCTTATATGGGAGGGAGAAGTGCTGGGAGAGTAAAGTCTAGGATTTAGGAGGGGAAAACATCTTCCTATTGCAAATCCTACAACTCATGGAAAAGGGGGAGCATGCTGGTCATGAAGGTAAATATTGGGTAGACAGGATAATAGTGATAGCTACCCTGGTCATAAGTGAGGCACATCCCTATGGGATAGATATTATTAATATCTTCATTTTATAGATGTGTTAAGTAATTTACATTAGATCATAGCCCTGACACAAATACTGATCCATCTTATTCCTCAGCCTATATTATTAACCCCTATAACATAAGGCCTAATGATTTATAATAATGATAGACCAACTGGGGACTCCAGATATTGAGCCCCTGCCTTCCAGCCATGTGTCTTACCTCCCTACTTTTCTCTTATTGTTAACTGTGGTCACTGGGACTCTATGATCACCCCCCACTAGTTTCTGGAGGAGGAGGAGGACCAGCAGTTTGTAGAAGTCAAGCCTACATGTATAGAAGGAACCAACCCGGACTAGACCAGCAAAATAATGGTAGGCTATGCCACAAAGGGTCTCACTTCATAAAATCTATCGAAAAGATTAGCTTCCAGAGGTGAAATGCAATAATCCAAATCATATTTGCAAACTGCTCTAAGGTCTGTGATGTCAGATACATTTTTTATGGTGTTAAGTTCTAGAGCAGGTGTTTTTATTTTTCTGTCTAGTCTTGGTTTCAGTGTAGGGATGTTCATGGTCCTTGAGGCAAGCCAGTGATACTAAATTCCTGGACTTTGGTTGGAATTGGGAGCCAGAGGGATGATGCATGCTTGATGTGATTAGAGGCCACCACTTCGAGAGGGCCTCCCACAGAATGAAGCACACAGAAGAGCAGAACCTAAAGCTGGGGCAAGAGAGAAGGAATCCTCCTCATGACATCATCTGAACTCTGGGATGTATCTTATCTGAGTCACATCACCCTAGACTTTCCAGTTATGTGAACAACTGAATTACCATTTTTGTTTACACTAGTTTAAGGCAGATTTCTGTCACTTGCATCTGAAAAGAATCAGAATAATACAGAAAAAAAGAGAAGAAACCAACATTAACAGTTTCTAAGAGCAGAGTTTGAGATTCACTTGAATTAACTAATTCCCTAAAACATTTCCTAGAGGCTCATTCTCTGAATGAAGCTACCTTAGAGAATTTATTGCTGTTGTTGTTGTTGACATTGTAGTTCATTCTTGGCTACGAAATCATTTTAGACATAATATCATAATATTAGTAAGATTTGTTGGTGTCTCTTTTGGTTGCTTTTGCAAAGGAGGACACATAACTTCTTTGGCCAAATATAGGGGGAGGTTTCCTGGGAGAGTGAAATCGCTATCAATCTAGATGGCTCGGTCACCAGGGACTAAATATTCAAGGGAAATGGCTACTTAGGAACCAGGGTCCACTTGTGTCTACACTTCTTCCTCCCTCAACATGTATAAGTTAGTGATTAGTTCAATTTCACAATAGTCTTCATTTTATAATTAGTCTGAATATGAAAAGTTTCCTGTGATTCTGAAAAGTGAGCAGATGAACATGTTCCATTGACTACTTAAGGGAAGCATCAATAAGATCAACAAAGTTCCCTTCAGTCATTCATTTCATCCTGTGGACAAGTATTGAGTGGTACTCTTGTTTCCTTCCTGCCTCTTGTTTCCTTCCTGCCTCTTGTTTCCTTCCTGCCTCTCCACAACAGCCTGACGGCATCATCCCTTGGCTTTAAAACAAGGGGACAGCTCCAAAGCCACAGAAAATTTGGGTCAGCAAGGCCCTTTGGGTGCAATACTCCACCCAGACTGTTTCCATTTTTTGACCAGTTTTATTTTCCTAAAACTTCAAAAGAGGGTCATGGTGAGTGAAGAATGTGGTCTTTGGAACAATATCCTTGCTTGATCACTTCTTAGATGCAGGCAAGTTACTTAATCCCCATGTTATCTGTGCAGTAGAGATAGTGATGAGAGCCAACAAGCTCATTTGACCAGCTTATGGAGAATGAACTATCTACTAACAAACCAGGCAGTCTCTTAAGTGCCTTGAGACACAAGCTGCAAAACAGACAAAATTCCTTGCTCTTGTGAAATTGATATTCTAGTCCATCTTGGCACCATCTTGGGGCGATACAATGAGCTGATGCTTGTAAAATGATTAGCACTATGCCTGACACATACTGAGAGCTCAAGAAGAGTCAGCTTTCGATGGACTCTGAAAAACAAACTGAGGGTTCTAGAGGGGAGGGGGGTGGGAGGATGGGTTAGCCTGGTGGTGGGTATTGAGGAGGGCACGTTCTGCATGGAGCACTGGGTGTTATGCACAAACAATGAATCATGGAACACTATATCTAAAACTAATGATGTAATGTATGGGGATTAACATAACAATAAAAAAATTAAAAAAAAAAAAGAAGGGTCAGCTTTTGTTGATGTTATTACTCATAGCTACGGCTATAGTTGGTTATGTCCTCCTAATTGCTGTTGTGAGAATATATTTCTCCTACCTGGCCCCACCTACTGCTAAGAACTCAAATTCCCAAATCCCAGACTACATCTTTTCAGAAGAGGCTCTAAACCTAAATGTTAGTTATTTCTGTCAGAGTCTCCCCAAGCTCCCAGAAGACTTGATGACTCCTTTGCACTCCACCCCACCCCTAACTCACAGCAGTGAAAGTTTCTTTTCCCAAAAGCATCTCCCATTTTTGTGTGTGCGCTGTGTGTGGAAGGAACAGCACACTGCAGGATGTATATAAAGGGAAGGGAAGAGTGACATTAATTGAGCGGTGCAAACCTTCCCTGTTGGCTAAAGGGAATTCACTGGGTTTTGAGGACACAACAGGCTCAGCTCTCACTGTCTTATTCTCCAAGAGTACGCTTGCCAGCTAGACACTAGGCATGCAAAATCCAGGGGTCTCCATGCTGTGCAAGATGGTAGCATGGCCTGGGGCGCCTGGGTAGCTCAGTTGGTTAAGGATCTGACTCTTGGTTTCAGCTGAGGTCATGATCTCAGGGTTGTGAGATTGAGCCCCGCGTCAGGGTCTGCGCTGGGCGTGGAGACTGCTTAAGATTCTCTCTCTCCCTCTCCCTCTGCCCCCACTCCTAAAAAACAGATGATAGTATGGCCCATCAACTAGGGCTCTTTGGTGGCAAGTATCAGAAACTAATTCCACTAACATAAAGCAAAAAGAGAAATAATTGGTAGACTATGCGGTGATTTCCACAAACTATGGAAAAATTGAAGTTCTGGAGTAAATATCACAATGATCCAAGCAAGGATTTCAGTAGCAAAATGTAACGAATTGTATCTTCCAGAAATTCTGTCAAATGGAAATTGTTTTCTTTTGTTGGCGGTTAGTTCATTCAATGTCCATTACAGCTGATTCATCCCTCATAGCTGCCCCAGGAGCAGCTGTATAATCTCTTGCTTTCAGCACCGTCTTCTAATGACCATGACTGAGTTAGTCAATGAGCAGAAAGAAAATATGAATAGTTTAATCCTTACTTAGCTTACTTTCATCTCAAGGGGAAAATATTGGCCAAGTTTTTGAAAATTGTAACCTGTCTCATCCTGGTCAAAATGTTAAGACATGAGCAGAGATGCTTCTGGAGTTAAGCCTTACATGGTCCTGATGTTGGAAGGCAGTCTCTAAGCCTGTGCTGCCTTTGTCTGCTCTTCAGACAGTAGCTGGTTCTCAGTGATCCACAAGGGGAAGAAATGTCATTTTCCACCAAGCACTGTGGAAAGCTGAGACCATAGGGACTTAAATTTCTTTTTTTAAAGATTTTATTTATTTATTCATTAGAGACAGAGAGAGAGAGGCAGAGGGAGAAGCAGGCTCCCAAGGAGCAGGGAGCCCGATGCGGGACTCGATCCCAGGACCCTGAGATCATGACCTGAGCCAAAGGGAGACGCTTAACCATCTGAGCCACCCAGGCGCCCGGGACTTAAATTTTTAACCTTTATCCATACTCAAAGTCTTTTTCTTTCTTTCTTTTCTTTTCTTTTTTTTTTTTAAAGATTTTATTTATTTATTTGACAGAGAGAGACACAGCGGGAGAGGGAACACAAGCAGGGGGAGTGGGAGAGGGAGAAGCAGGCTTCCCGCTGAGCAGGGAGCCCGACGTGGGGCTCGATCCCAGGACCCTGGGATCGTGACCTGAGCCGAAGGCAGACGCTTAACGACTGAGCCACCCAGGCGCCCCTCTTTCTTTTTTTTAATAAGATTTTATTTATTTGAGAGAGAGTGAGCAAGAGAGAGAGAGAGCATGAGTGGGGGAAGGGACAGAGGGAGAGGGAGAAGCAGACTCCCTGCTGAGCAGGGAGCTGGACTCAGGGCTCAATCCCAGGACCCTAAGATCATGATCTGAGCCAAAGGCAGATGCTTAACTGACTGAGCCACCCAGGCGCCCCAAAGTCTTTCTTTTTAATAAACTCTTTAAATTGATATATAACAAAGAGAGAAGTACCTAAATCGCACATGTAGAGCCCAGTAAATTTTCACAAAGTGAGCATACCTATGTAACCACTACTCAGACTAATAAATGAAACATGATCAGAACCCCAGAAGTCCTCTTTAATATCACCTCCAAGCCAAAACACACCGCTTCTCAAAGGTAACGGTTTCCTTGATGTCTTAAAACACAGATCAATTTAATCTGTTTTCAATGTGTATGAAGGAAATCACATCATAGGTATTTTTTGTGTATTTGGCTTTTTTTCACTCAAAATTGATCCATAGGATTCACCCATATTTTTAAATGTAGTTTGTTCTCTTTTCATTGATATACAATATCTCATTATATGGATATACTATAATTTAATTTTCCATTTTACTGTTGGTAGACATTACCATTGTTCCGAATTTTTAGTCCCTAAAGATGTTGCTATGGACATTCTTATTCATCCCTTGTACACATATATATGTATCTCTGGTAGTTAAATTTCTATCACAGGAATCTGTAAATCATAAGTTCAATATACATTTAGCTTTAGCAGAGATTACCAGTTTTCAAAAGTGGTTGTACCAGTATTTACAATATAAACATCCATTCCAATGTAGGAAGATATCTATTACTCCAAATCTTCATTAACATTTAGTATTTGTAAGCTTTTTAATTTTAGTCATTCTAGTGTATGTGGATATATGTCATTGTGATTTTAATTTGCATTTCTCTAATGGCTAAGGAGGTTGATACATTTTATGTGTTTAGTGGCCATTTCAATTTCCTCTTTCGTCAGGTGCCTGTTCAAACTTTTTTGCATGTTATGCTATTGGGTTGTCCAACCTGTTATTGATTTGTAGGATTTGATTGTATATTCTGAATACCAGCCCTAAATCGGATATATGGATTGCAATATCTTCTGTCACACTTCCTTTTTACTCTTTATTTTTAAAATTCCAATTTATAATTTTTCCCCATATGGTTAGTACTTTTTTGTGCACTTTTAAGAGATTTTTGCCTACCTCTACATAACCAAAGAGTTCTCCTCTATCACCTCTAGAAAACTATTTTTACCTTTTACATTTAAATCTGTGATCAACCTGGAACTCATTCTTGACTTTGGTGGGAAATAGAAGTCAAGATTCACTTCTTTTTCTTTTTTTTAATTTTTTTTAATTTTTTTTATTCTTTTTAAAGATTTTATTTATTTATTTGAGAGAGAGAGACTGAGAGAGAGAGCACATGAGAGGGGGGAGGGTTGGGAGGGTCAGAGGGAGAAGCGGACTCCCTGCCGAGCAGGGAGCCCAATGCGGGACTCAATCCAGGGACTCCAGGATCATGACCTGAGCCGAAGGCAGTCGCTTAACCAACTGAGCCACCCAGGCGCCCCCACTTCTTTTTCTTCATGGATATCCAACTGGCCTGCCACCATTTATCGAAAAGGCTAAACTTTCTGTATTGCACTAAAGTATTACACTTGTCCATCTGGTGGACCTGGGGTTTTGGGGGTCCTCTATTTTCTTTCATTATTTGTATGTCTATGATTGGGGAAAAAAATCATACTTTTCATTACCATCGCTTTGTAACGATGGTGATATCTGGAAGTGTAAATTCTTTAATCTTATTTTTCTTCAAACTGGTTTCACTCTACTGACCCTCCAGAGGAATTGCTTTAGGTTTGTCTCTTAACTCTGGGAAACAAACTGAGGGTTGCTGCAGGGGAGGTGGGTGGGGGGATGGGGTAACTGGCTGACAGGCATCGAGGAGGGCATGTGATGTAATGAGTACTGGGTGTTAAATGCAACTGATGTTTTATTGAACACCATCTGAAACTAATGATATACTATACATTGGTTAATTGAATTTAAATAAAAAAAGAGGGATTGCTTTACTTTGTAAATAGATTTTTGATTATGCATATAGTTTCTTTAGTAGATATATGGCTAGTCATATATTCTACTTTATTTGTAAATTTTTTAGTTGTGTTTTGTATTAGTTTGCTGATTCTGTCCAAGTTTTTTAATGTATTAGTTTAAACGTATTATAATTTAAATTGTCAGAATAATATCTTACTATCCCTTTATTCCTAATATTAGTACTTTGTGACCTGCATGTGTGTGTGTGTGTGTGTGTGTTGTGGGTCCCCAAGACCACCCTCAGTCTCCATGATTTGCTAGTAGGACTCACAGATTGACTAAAGTTGTTATACTCATGGTTGCAATTTATTATAGTGAAAGGATACAGATCAAAATCAGCAAAAGGAAAAGGTACACGGGGAAAAGTCCAAGAGAAACCAGGTATAAGTTTCCCAGTGTTCTTGCCCAGTGGTGTCACACAGATGCATTTGATTCTCCCAGGAATAATGTGTGACAACACATGCAAAGTCTTATCAACTGGAAGATGCTCATGTGAGCCCTGGAGTCCAGGGTTTTTATTGGGCATCAGTCATGTAGGCATGGAGCACTTGTGAGACTAACTTCAGCTACTCGGTCATACCCCTGCTCCCAGTCCGAAAAGCAGGTGCTCACTGTAAATTATACTGGCAGTGTAAATGATCTGATCAAACTGGTACTGCATGGCCCAAGGCCTCAGACCTGTAACACTCTTATCAGGCAGAATATTCTAGAATATTCTTCTCAGAGCTCATCTCCCAGGAGCTGGCCAAGAGCCTGTCCTGAAGGCAGGCCTTTCTTATGAATATGCAGGGTTTGGGCAACACAAGTCTGCTGGTTCCTCTTTTCCTGCACACTTTCTTTTTTTAATCATCTCCATTCTTGCCAAAGAATGGAGATCTTTTTAAAGATCTTTTTAAAGAAATTCTTTTTTTGGATTTGTTGGTTCTCTGTATTTTATTTTTTTTCATTAATTTCTGCCATTTGTTATTTCTATCATTCTTATTTTGAGTACAGTTTACTTCTTTTTCTAACTTCCTGACATGGATACATTTACTTTCAATCCATCTGTTTTAACAAGTGCCTGCAAGGCCATCAATCTCTCCCTAAGCACGGCTGTAGCTGCATCCCAAAACAGTTCCTATATTGTACTTTTTTTTTTTAAGATTTTATTTATTTTTTAATTTATTTGACAGACAGAGATACAGCGAGAGCAGGAACACAAGCAGGGGGAGTGGGAGAGGGAGAAGCAGGCTTTCCGCCGAGCAGGGAGCCCGATGTGGGGCTTGATCCCAGGACCCCGGGATCATGACCTGAGCCGAAGGCAGACGCTTAACGACGGAGCCACCCAGGTGCCCTATACTGTACTTTTCTTAAGCTCGAAATATTTTCTAATTTCCATTCTGATGTTTTCTTTGGTGCCTGTTACTTACAAAATGCACTCCTTAATAGCCATATGTTTGAGGATTTCCTAATAATTAAAAAATTAACATCTAGATTAATTTCACTGTGGTCAAAGGACATACCACAGATAATATCAATCCTTTGAAATTCACTGATATTAGCCTGATGGCCCAAAATAGGTAAATATTCCATGTTTACTTAAGAAAGAATATGTATCTCTGCAGTGCTACCGTTGTGGGTGCAATATTGTGTAATGTCATGTGGTTCAGGTCGCTCACATTATAATTTTTTAGTTATGCATTTTCCAGTGATTGAGAAAGATACATTAATACCTGCAACTATGCTTATGTGTTTAAAATTTCTTCTTTTTAATTCTGTTGATATTTGCTTTGTGTATTCTGAGGCTATGTTTTAGGTACAAACAAACTTAAAATTATTCTATTTTCCTGACGCATTACATCATTTAATATTATGAAATATCCCTCTTTATTACTTACTTTTGCATAAAATATACTTTTCTGATATCGGCCTAGCTACACCAGCTTTCTTTTGGTTAGTGTTTGAGTAGCAGGTCTTCAATGCTATATAGTTGCACCCTATCTATACCCTTACATTCAAGTTTTGTCTTGTAAGCTGCATATAATTAGGTTTTGAAGTTTTATTCAGTCTAACAATCTTTGTCTTTTAACTGGGACATTTAGTCTGAATAAATTAGATGTAATTACTGACATGTATGTTTATATCTACCATCTCAGTTTTTTTTTGTTTTCTATTTGTTCCACAGGTTTTATGTTCCTCTTTATCTTCTTTCTTGTTTCTTTTTGGATAAATAAAACAGTTTAGACTATTCCATTTTTCACTCTATTAATTGTTGGTTATATATAATTTCATTGTTCTTTCAGTAGTTAAACTGGATATGACAATATGGATTCTTGTTTGATAGAGACAATAAAAGTCAGTATTTTCACCAACATTGTGTTTAACACAAAGATCTTAGATAACTTTAATTGCATCTCCCATCTCGTAACTCTTGTATAATCACTAAGCATTTTTAATTCTACCTATATTTATATCCCACAAAACACTGATATTAATTTAGATTACCCACCTATTTATATCCTTTCGGTTCTTCATGCTTTCATTCTTCTTTACTTTTCTATCTGAAACCACCACCTTATCATTTCTTTTATTACAAGTCTGCTGCTAGCTAATTATTTTAGATTTTGTCTAGAAATGTCTTTATTCTGTCTTCTTTTTTGGATTTTTGCTTGATATAGAATTCTAAGTTGACAGTCCTTCCTTTTGGAACTTTAAAAATGTCTTCCTTTGTGTTCTGACTTCCATTATTTTGTTGAAAAATTGCTGTCAGTCTTGTTTCTTTGCCAGCAATGTGTTTTTTCTCACACTCCCACTGTCCCCCTCCCAAATGGCCACCTTTACATTTCTTTTTGGTTTGAGTTCTTAGTGGTTTTGCTACTGTGCACCTAGGTACGTGTTTTTATTTTTCATTTAAAGCTCATCCTGCTTGAGTTCCTAGAGTTTAAGTTACCTGTAGCATGGTGCTTTCTTCAGTTTGGGAAAATTTTTGGTTATTATCTTCTCAAATATTGATTTTATTCCATGTTTTTAATCCTGTCTACTAAAGCTCCAATTCCACATGTGTTAGATTTTTGTATGCATTACCCATTCTCATTTTACCCCATGCTTCACTCTGAATATCTTCTGACTTGTGTTTCATTTCACTAATTCTTTTTGCAGCTTGTTTTATCTGCCATTCAACCTATACAGAGTTCTTAATTTAAATTATTTTTCAGTAACATAATTTTCATTTGATTCTTTTTGTAGATTCTATTTTTCTGACGATATTGTTCATCACCTTGTCTACTTTAATGAACATATTGGTCACCATCATTTAAAATCTGTATCTTAATACACCAATATCTGAATTACCTATGGATTTGTTTTATTGACAGTTTTCTTTCTCTTTCGGCTTTTGCTTATTTAGTTCTATGTCCTTGTAGTTTGGTGCCATTTTATTGAGAGCCATTCATTGCATACGAAATCTACAGAGGCTCCAGATGATGTTATCTACATCAGGCAGTTAGAGGAGGGGTATTCTGGAACGAAGCACATTTGAAACTGAGACTACTTTTCAGTGGTGCCCGCTGAAAGCCAGGGATGTTTGCCAAAAGCCCTTCTCTTCCTGGATAGCTTCAAACTCCAATTCTGTCTTCCTAGCACCGTAAGATTGTCAAAAGTTTGCCCAGAGTCCTAGCCTGCTTACAAATGGTCAAATTTCTCAACTGAAAAAGTCACGTGGGATACTGAGTGGATTTCTTGGCACTTTTTGCCCTAGGATGTTGCCCTCTTATAACCTGGTTACCCTGGAAACTCTAAATTCCAGTCTTTATCTTTCTAAGCAAAAACTTGCACTCAGATTCTTCTTGTAGGTGATATTTTCTACTTAAGATATAAATTCTATGACCTCTCATTGCTTATGTATCAGCAGGTGTCACGGGTTTAATTCAGCACATTTCCCTTTTCTCCAGAACCATGATTTTTTAAATTCTGGTTGCCTCACTAGCGCTCTGGAGCCTTTAGATGAGTTTCTTAAACATTTATCTGGTTTTTCTAATTGTTCTCTGCAGGTGGATTAGTGTGATATAAGCTAGTAGGAAGTTGGTTATAATAATAATCAGATACCATAGAAACCGGTAATCTTAGTGCAAGAATTACAAACTCAAATTTCTACAGAGTTTAGGCAGGTAAAATAAATGGGGGAAGTGTGCCAGGTAAGAGAGCACAGATGGCAAACCCTCTCTAAATAGGGAGTTGTGGTGCATTATCCATCTTTGGACTTAACCAGTTGAAGCCAGAAATGTAGAGATTTATGTGCAATTGTCTGAGTTTTAAATATTGTCAATTTTAGAAAAAATTTTTCAACCTGGGCTTGGAAATGTATCTCCAGACTATGTTCAACCATAAACTGGTATTTGTTAATCTCTCTTAATTTTTCTTTTAAAATCTTTTACTAGACCACATGCCCATTATAATTTATTCAAAGGCTATTTTTTTAAAGATTTTATTTATTTATTTGAGAGAGAGAGTGAGAGAGAGCATGAGAGTGGGCTGAGGGGCAGAGGGGGAAGCAGACTCCCCACTGAGCAGGGAGCCTGATGTGGGGTTCCATCCCAGAATCATGATCTGAGCCGAAGGCAGACGCCACCGACTGAGCCACCCACGTGCCCGTCAAAGACGATTTTTAAATACTATTCAGGGTGCCTGGGTGGCACAGTCGGTTAAGTGTCCAACTCTTGGTTTCAGCTCAGATCGTGATCTCAGGGTTTGATCTCAGGGTCACGAGATTGAGCCCCATGTCAGGCTTTGCACTCAGTGTGAAGTCTGCTTAAGACTCTCTCTCCCTCTCCCTCCACCCATCCCCCATGTGTGCATGCAGGCTCGCTCTCTCTCTCTTTCTCTCATATAAATAAATACTTAGTTCATAGAAATCTGTGCTAGCTTTAACAGGAGACATTCAATCACAGTTTTTGTCTTGGAATTCACCAAGAAGTAATGACTTAAATAAACGTAATTCAAGAAAAAAATAGCCAAGCAGTCAATATGCATTGCAGGTAGGAAATTCAGTGGAAATCTGGAGAAAAGGAAGGAAGATCTCTTTCAGCTGGGTGAACTAAGAAGAGAGTGAAACTGAATAACATTTTGATAGAACATGAAAATGAAGGAGCTGAGCAAAAGTACCACCAGGAGATAGCGGGTTTTGGGGAATGAGGACTAAAAGAAAGAGGCACTTCTCTACTTCAGGAAGGTGACAAACAAATCTGGGTTTGCGCTCTACAGTACATCAGCCAAAGCTTAATCCCTGAAAGAAAGAAAGAAAGAAAGAAAGAAAGAAAGAAAGAAAGAAAGAAAGAAAGAAAGAAAGAAAGAAAGAAAGAAAGAAAAGAAAGAAAGAAGGAAAAAAAAAAAAAAACTACCACCAGTGTCTTTACCAGAGTAAGCAAGAGAACCACCAACCAAAGCACTGCTGTTGGGTCAGTTTCTCAGGCTCATAAACAAGCTCCTGTGTATGTAATTATAACAAATATATGGGAGGAATGGACAGGGATGAACAGATGTTGGAACCAAATGAGGATACAAAGAACACAACACTGGTATAAAAACCTGAGTTTATATGGTGCAGCTGCCTGCATTGCATGCTTTTTTAAAAAAAATGTATTTACAAGGTGGGGCATCTGGTCTTCTATTGTCAAACCTCAATTTTTCTTGCAGCTAATTTTCTTCTGATACAAAGGGGTACCGGTGATGCCAGGGAGAGACGTAACTAAAAATCCTTTCTGAAAAGGAGACCCCAGGAATTAGAAAGAAGGGCAACCCAGAGTTCCCATCAGAGCTAAACAAGCTGAATTTCATTTGTCTACATTTCAAAACTGGGCTCTTTGAATCTCCTAGAGCTCTTAAAGAAAGCCAAGGTTTATTTTGCCTGTGTCGACATGATGCCAGTCAAGCAAGTTAATGGATTTTCCCCCCACTGCGGTGCCCACTGAAGTGGTGTGCTACATAGAACTAGGCGGGAAGTCACAAGATGGGAGAAAATATATGCCATTAGCAAGAGTGAGACCTAACCTAAATATACCCTCAACCAATTCTAAATGGGCCCCTTGGAACTTCCTCGATCAGTTTTCAAACCACCGTTGGGGATCCAGGCATGATAGAACACGACATTGCAGGATCACAGAGCTTCTACGTCCCCATGGCCGCTTTGTGGAGGCAGTCACTGAGGGTCACATACTTCCCAGTCTCCAGTGTTAATTTTGTTTTTATGTTACCGAGGTTTTAAAACTTCTTCAGTTGGGGAAGCCCATGAAACTTCTTTGATCTTAAGCCTCAGATGTGCTGGTGGTCAGCTTGAGTGGCAGTATAGTATTTGGGGTAGAGCATAAGGCTCTACTTCTCTGTAGCTTCAGTTCAGATTTTCCACCAAGCTATGCTGAGTAGGAGGATTGTTTAACCTCCCTAAGGAGGTTTCCCCTCAACACCAGGGACTAATACTAACTAATTGAAACAGTGTATGGGAAGCACTTGGTACAGTGCCTGGCACATCATAAATATTTATAAAATCATATCTATTATGTTTAATCCCGTCTCCTTCTATGCATCAACTATGATAAAGTTGCTGCTGTAAGTTGGCTAGCACAGCTTATTTATTAAGTTCACTGATTTATGAATAAAATTTTTCGCTTAGCAAATCCCTACTCCTGCCTCCGAAGCCAAAGTGTTGCCCTCTCTGAGAAACTCTCCTTGAATTCCCCCACCCTCCTGAGTCCATCACTTCCTCCTGGTAACCATGACAGAGAACGCACGTGATGCATAAGTACTCCTTCATCCCAACATGCTGCAAGGGGAGCTTACCACCATCTTGTAACTATTAACGTATATGCACATCTTCTCTCCTTGGCACTCAGCTCACACGTCCATCCATCCCTTGCTTTTGAATATTCTGCTGGAGGAGCTACTGCCAGGGCAAAGTCAAGGTCTAGAAATGCTGTGACATAGGCAAGGATGGGAACAGTGAGCCCTGACTCAAGTGGAAAGGCCACTTGCTATTCCAGACGTTAACACTCTGGGCAGAGTTTTAGCTTCTCATAGCCCACTCACATTTGTCCTCTTAGCTATTTCTCCTACATTACCTTCAAAATCCAGGACACAGACTGGGGCAAGCTGGATCCCCATTTCCTTTCCCCCACCCCACTGCTGTGTTGCATCTGGGGGCCTCTGCAGCTGCCCCCAGCATTAAGGAGCTGGGCCTCCTGACTGGGAATATTACTTCTCCATAAACAAAATAATTTTTCAAATCAATTAGAGGCTTCTGTGACCTACAGCAATTTAGGAAATTAGTGAACGCTCCTTATTCCTCCCACAGACTATATTTTATTATTGGATTAATGTGCAAAAACCCCCTATTTTGTAGCACCAAATATTTACTTTGGAGAAGTTCTCTGGTTTTATCATGGATTTGCCTTGTACTGTCAACAAATTAATGCAAGTTTGCATAATGAACTATGGAAGTAAAGAAAACATACACAGGGCAAGGCTAGCTTGGAAGCAAATTTTTTGGTTTTAGGGAGGGGATCAGTGGAGAGTTGACATCCGGTTCCCCACTGACTATATTTTGTGACCCTATCTCATTAGTCATGCAGAAATTTTCATTTTTATTTTAAACATATGGTCTGCTCTAAGAGTACGGGCCAAATGTCTACACCCAGAGTTTAATTTTAGGGCTTATTTCTACATCATAAAGAACAATTACAACTCCTCCACTAAACCAGGAAAACACAGTCAAATGACATCAGTGGTGGGGCCATGAAGTATCCGGACAATGGTCAGGAGGCTCCTGTGTTTTTATCAGGAGCTATATAAACAATGCAACAAATTCTGCACTAAAGAAAAAATATTTAGAGGACTAAAGTACTATCTTCACTTGGTTCTCTTTTTTGATATATCCAGGAGTGTTTGGGTAAGAGAAAAAGCGATCTTCTCTATTAGCTGGATATTCAACACTTTTGTACCTGCTGTTACCCCAGCTGTTTCTACCCTTGTAATAGGAATCAATATAAAAACTGTCCATTTGTCCACTCAACTTGGTAACAGATACACGTGATACAGTGGCTGATAGAGAGGTGTTCTGTGTCATGTCCTTGGGATTCCTGTTGCATGCAGAGCAAGATTTTTGAGAAGTCTGTTGAATATCTCTGCCACCACAACCTACTCCAAGCTCAGGTTTTATTCGGGCAGTGCAGTTGTCCTGGTTCTGAGCTCAGCATCTACCCTCTGGCCCTCCATTTTCTTTCTTTTTTTTTTTTTATAAAGATTTTATTTATTTATTTGAGACAAAGAGAATGAGAGACAGAGAGCATGAGAGGGAGGAAGGTCAGAGGGAGGAGCAGACTCCCTGCCGAGCAGGGAGCCCGATGCAGGACTCGATCCAGGGACTCCAGGATCATGACCTGAGCCGAAGGCAGTCGCTTAACCAACTGAGCCACCCAGGCGCCCCCGGCCCTCCATTTTCTACACTGACTTCAGAGCTCTTGTTTTGAAATGCAAATCTAGTTTTCCTACTCTTCAGATTAAAACAGTAATCCTTAACTGGGCCTACCATCTCGCATGCCAACCATGCTGCTCTCTCTTTGTCCACCCAGCAAGTCCTCTTCCAGACCCCAGAATGCCACCTTTTTCTTCGTGCTACCAAGCTTTTGCTCATGCTGTGTCCTTGGTCTTCAATGCCCTTCCTATCTACACCATTGGACCTCATTAATAATTACCCCTCATCAGACCAGGGCAAAGTGCCCTTCATAGCCCTTTACTGCAATTGGAATATTACATTCGTGTTGTCATTATTTCCACAGTGTGTGCCTTTTCTAACATGGTAAGGGCTCTGTAAGAACAAGGACTTTGTATTTTCTCTTCCCTTTTTATCACTGCATCAACAGTGCAGAACATATGCCTGCCACATAGTAAGTGCTTAATACATATGCTTTGGAATGACTATCTGATCCCTCAAATGTGAAGCTGTGAAATCAAAGCAGATTGCCTTAACTCAAAAAACAGCTTGTATATGGAAGAAAAACAAAGAACCATGCTTTTTTTATATTAATATTTTCCCAAGGTGATTCTACCAAAGAGTAATGGATTCTGGTCAGGGCACAGCCCATTGCCCTGGACAGATCTAAGGTGGAGTCTTGATATAGAAAATGAGCAGATAGGCCCTGTTCTCTAGTACCTTCCAGGGTGACAATCATACTTGCAAGGGTTTAGGACTTATGGCAGCAGAACTCATTAAAAGATACACCTATTGCCCACACCTGGAAGAAGCTTGGCTGAGTGTAGCAGGAACTCCCTGGAAGGCACACAGCACTCACATTGCCCATTGAGGGTGTCATTAGGACTTTCCACAAACATCCTAGTTCTCTCCTCCTGGGCATATGAAATTAGATGTGACCACATAACTTCCTTTGGCTAATAAAATGTAACCTCATGATATGCTTGTCATGTCCAGAGGAAGCTTAAAGGGCCAGAGCATGATTCTTACTTTGCCTGTCATGGAAATATATATCCAGTGGAGCTTCTGTCAGCCTAAATCCCTGAGTCACCATGATGAACAGAGTCCTCCTGATGACCTGTGGTGGACCTGTACTGAAAAGAAAAAAAAAAAAAAAAAAGGCTTCGTTGTGTTAGGCCACTGAGATTTGGGGACTTAAAATATGTAAGTGACATTCCCCATCAGTCCTGCTAACATTACTGCTCAAATTGGAGGGCTATGTTGAGGGAGGAAGTGGAAGAATGAGAATGTGAGAATGAGCCTAATCGTAGGAGCATGAAAACCAGATGGAAGAAGACATGCAGAATGGATTTGGGAAGTAGTTCTCACTCATAACAGAATAAGATGGGTTAGCTCTAGAATTTAGCCTCACTGTTGAGGATGTAAAGTAGCACCAGGGCACGCCTGACCAGAGGTTTATTGATGGCTAGAAAATGAAAGACAGAAGAACCACCAACACACACACACACACACACACACCACAGTTTGCTTCTATCCTTCTACTTCCTTTACATTGGCCACAGCAACCATACAAATACCTACCCCAATCCTTGTCCCCACAAAGTGAGAATCCAAAAATACTTCTCTAACCTCAAAACCTTAATGCCTTTCCTCCCTGTTTCTGCCATTTCATTCCACATCCTTAGTTAGGAAATATACAGATTTTGAAAGAAATAAACTAATTTATTAAGAGTTATGGTGTTTAAACAAGTCTCTTATTTATAACTTTCTACATTCTCCAAATTTTCTGATTAACACTTTCGTAATCCCAAACCAAAAACAAACATCACCCATTAAAAAAAATAGGCAAGCAGACTTGTCAATATTCAGTTGCCAAGGCCAACCTTAGGATATAAAACCAACTACAGCAACAAGGAACAACAAACCACACCATGGGGAGGAAGAGCCAAATTCTTGTTCATAATACTCCCACTTGGTTATAAGATCATGTCACCAACAGGAAACCAGAGGACAAGTTTACAATATTTTTTAACAGTGTTGAGCTACCATCAACATTCTGTTAATTTCCCTCCACTCTGTCCAGCATGTTCATTTAATGGAGGGTGTTTCCATTGGGGAAGATTAAAGGCTGAAAATACTAGACCAGTCAACCCCATCTATAGAACAAATTATTTTTACCTATTTCTTCAGGTGACATGGCTTGGCATTAAACTGATATAATAATAGTTGCCCAGAGGATCTTTCATATTCTGTGAATTCTATAGGACACACTAGATCCAGCTGTATATTTGGAAGAATACCATCCCTTAGTTGGAAACCAAAGCAGTCAGCATCTCAGTCTGAGGACACTGATAAGAAATGATTCATATTAGTAGAGTGCTTTTCATGATCTGTTGCTTTTTTTTCCCCTTAAGTGCCTTCCCATCCATCGTCTTACTTGCTCCTTGCATCAGCACCCTCTCCTAAGGAAGGCAGTCTCCTGATTTTCAGGTGAGGAGCCTGAGGCCTAGAGGAATCAAATGGCTCATCTAAATGAGAATTAACAAGTCAACAACAAAGGAGACTCAAGAACTCAGGTGGCTGATCCCGCTAATTTTACAATAATCGGGGCTAGTCCTATTGCCCCCTACTATGTGCCAGACACTTGATCTCTCTTAACTCCTTCAGTGCCCATGACAATCACACAAGAGAAATTTTATTATCCTCCACGTAAACATAGGTAAACTGAGGCTGAATGGACTTGAATTGGAACTGCAGCCATAGCCACTGAGCAAATGAAACTCAAACCCAGATCTGTCTACTTCCAAAGTCCATATTCTTTACACATGCCGGCTCCCACAGGAGAGCGTTCTCATTGATTTTGGAAGCCGACATTGTGAAGATGAGCAATAGATATTTCCACACAGTCCATATCAGTCCTGCAAATTAAACCGCAAGGACCAAAGAAGAAATGCCACAGGTGACATAGAAAAAAAAAAGACATAGAACTTCTACTTATCCAGCATTATTATGCCTTGGTTTATTTAATTTGTTTATTTCAAGGCCACCTCCAGGTTTTATGAAGTGGAAAGGGCTAGAGGACAGGAACTTTGGGTCAATTTGGAAGACAAAAAATAAACGGATGGGGGAGAGCTGATGTGGTGTTTGTTGGTTTGTTTGTGCCCTGCAGGTTCGGGATAGAGAGAGAAAGCTTATGTGAAAACTTGGAAACTTGGAGATTATATTCCTGTGGGGAAGGGGAGAGGAGAGAGTCCAAGTGAGGGAAAAGGACTACCCAACTGAAGCCTGGTGCTTGGCAAAATTTGATAACCCTGTGAGATGGGGTTGGGGGAAGCTGGTTGTGATGGAGACTTCTAGAAGTCCATCCAGTGTGTCTTCTCCTCCCTTTCTAGGCAAGGAATTGCAGTAGGGCTTCCACTGATCTGCTGGACCACATTTTCCAGACCCCCTCGTAGTTGGCTGGCCAGGGGACAAAGTTCTCACCTGGGGAATGTGCCCAGAAGTCATGTGCCTGGTTATTGAAACACTGGGTATCCTTCCTCTACACTTTGTTCTTCCCACTGGCTGGAACCTGAATATCATGACAACCCAGCTTTAACCCTGAGATGATGACAGTGCAGTGGGTATAAAGGAACAATGATTTGGCAGGAAGCTGGATCCGTGGAGCAGGGCTCGCCTGCCTCAGCCTGCCTCAGCAGACCACTCACATGGGGCCAGGTACACAAGAGGGAAATCGACTCCTTTGTTCTTTATGTCTCTTGTATTGTGAGGTCTCTTTGTTACAGCAGCAAAACCTTACCCTAATCAATACAGCAAACTGATGCAGGGCACTCAAAGCTTTGCTCATCTTAAGCATCCACGTTACTCCCCAGAAATGGACCAAAAAATCATAAAACATACTCTAAACCATGGACTTTGTTCAAAGAGAAAATTACTCTCATGAATCAAATCACATAAACCTAAAATCATTTCTTGATCAAAAATTCTATCCTACTTTTGACCTAACAAATATGCAATAGGTAATAAGTGCATTTTGTTTAAAAAGTTGCTTTGTTCTCACCGTTTCCTCTATGACCACTGTTGTCATGCTACACTGATTTAAAGAGCCATTACATAACACAGAAGGCAGGCTGACTTGAGAGTTTCATCGGCTGGCATTTTTTCGGTGTGTGAAAATAGCAATCTGAACCACAAATTGAACCTAAGTTTTACTTATCTTAATGCTACTCTGTAATAAATCCATTTTGTCAATTTCTTGGAAAAATATTTATTAAAAATAAAAGCATAAAATCAATTTCTTAAAAATAGATGAAGACATATAGTCATAAAATGCCTGGAAGTCAAATTACGTATCTATTTTCATATCTGTATCCATATCTCCATGTTCCATCACAGGCATGTTCACCCCCCCACCCCCTCTCTCTCTTGAGCTTTTCATCATCTCTTTAAGGTTCTGAAAGGAGGGCTACAGGCGTGTTTAAAGTCCTGGGGACACAAAATGATTGCAACAGTAAGCATTTAAAATTCACATTGGCAAGGTGAACATCTGGAATGCATTCAAAAGAGGGAAAAATTATGAAATGAGAACGTTATTAATAGCTAACATACTGGAAGACATGAATCAATGGTCAATCTGTTTCCTAGATTCTTTCGGGGGCAAAAAAATATCTGCAAGGAAAATGCCCAAGACTGCCGAATATACTACTACCCTGGAAGGAAATATGATTTACAACATCACCTTTCAGAGGTAAACTTTTTCATTTATTTAAAGTGCTGATAATGTCTGCGCTCTCTTCTTTCCTCCTACTTTACATGTTGCTGAGGGAAGATCTTTGTAGTTAACAAGGAGTTTTTTCTTCACTAGCAAAGTGGGATTTTCACACTTGTGCTTTGCGGTAGCAAGTCTCAGCCCTGCAGTTTATTTTTGTAATAATTAATAAAATATCCCACTTCCTGGCTTTCTTGCCCCTGCCCAGGGACTGGTTTGCTGCCACCTTTCAGGGTGCTGTTTTAGGAAGCAAAGTGATTACATGAGGATCCAGCTTGGGGAAGAAAGCATAAGAAAGTCCTTGTGTTCCTACTGAGTGCTTTCTCAGTGACTGCTTCATCGAAGGGTGACTCCAATGGATCCCCAGATGTGTAGTGTGATGGAGACGAAGACTGGTATTTATAGGGCCTGGTGTTAATATACCCAAACAAACTATTTTATTAAGAGAATAACAGTCCTCTATTACTCTTATTTTAGGTGTAAGGAAAGGAACTCTGTGGCAATGCATCTGGCAAATGTGTCTCCAACCAAACAGAAAAAGCAAAGGAATCACTCTGGGGAGTAGAAGAGTCGTTCATATGTTTAACAAATATTGAGTGCCAACTAGACACCAGGCACTATTCTTGGCACTGGTGACATGGCAGCGAAACAGAGAGACAAGCCCTAAAAAAAAATGAAATAGGCAAAAAAGGCAGAGTTTGGGGAAAGAGATCTTTAATCATCCAGGTAGGAGTCACCATGAGGACCCGATCACATTGTTGACACCCAAGGAAATCTAAGAGCAATGTTCAGAACTTTTCACATCCTATCTAGCAGGCAGCCAAACCCACCTGCCACTAATTCTGCATCAATGCCATCACCATCACCATCACCACCATCACCACCATCACCATAACTACAATCACCATCACCATTGCCATCATCATCATCATCGTGATTGCCACCACCACCACCATCACCACCACCACTACCATCACCACCACTATTATCACCACCACTATCACCACCACCACCACCACTATCATCACCACCACTATCACCACTACCATCACCATCACTACCATCACCATTGCCATCAACATCATCACCATCACCACCACCATCACCACCACCACCACCACCACCACCATCACCATCATCATCACCACGATCATCACCATCATCACCATCATCAACATCATCACCACTGTCAGTATCACCACCATCATCACCATCGCCATCACCATCACCACCATCATCATTATCTTCAGCAAAAAACACGATAGTGAGATTTTCTGAATGCTCACTACATGCCAGACGTTATACTCAGTGCTGTATGTGCTTTACTCCTTTACTCTTCTTGACAATCCCATGAGTTAGGTGGTATTACGAGCCTTGTTTTACCAATGAGGAAACTGAGGCAGAGATGTGTTAACAATAACTTTGCCCTAAGCCACACAACTTATAAGTGAGAGGCCCAAGATGAGAACACAGGCAATCAGGCTTCTGAGCCTATTGTCATAACCACCATTTTTTTTTAAAGATTTTATTTATTTATTTGAGAGAGAGAGAATGAGAGACAGAGAGCATGAGAGGGAGGAGGGTCAGAGGGAGAAGCAGACTCCCTGCCGAGCAGGGAGCCCAATGCAGGACTCGATCCCGGGACTCCAGGATCATGACCTGAGCCGAAGGCAGTCGCTTAACCAACTGAGCCACCCAGGCGCCCATAACCACCATTTTTTCTTGTTCTACCTCTCCGGTGCCCTCAGCTCTTCAACCCCCAGTGAATCATGCATTTTTATGTCCCTGCATGTGTTCTCTTTTGCCAAGCACTAGAAAACTTTTCCTATGTAAACAATAGAGAAAGTCTCCCGCTAGAACCAAGATCAAAGAAAGTATCTGGGACCGAGGACCCACACAGGTCCTCTGGTTATCCTACCTTCTGAAACAACACAAACCTCAGAAGAAATCCATGCATTACACAGTACGTAGACTAGTGAATGAACAAAACACGAGTCTGAAGGTGACATTAAACATAAGAGAAGGCTCTGGCCCAAACTTGAAATAAGAATATGAAACACGTACTTTTCATTTGATTAATTAAAGAAATACTTTGTTCAGTCTTTGCTGCTTGGGAACCCATAGTACAGGTCTTCAAGTAGCTTTTAATTTTATTTATTTATTTTTTAATTTTTTTAAAGATTTTATTTATTTATTTGACAGAGAGAGACATAGCGAGAGAGGGAACATAAGCAGGGGGAGTGGGAGAGGGAGAAGCAGGCTTCCCGCTGAGCAAGGAGCCCAATGCGGGGCTCGATCCCAGGACCCTGGGATCATGACCTGAGCCGAAGGCAGACGCTTAACGACTGAGCCACCCAGGCGCCCCAAGTAGCTTTTAATTTTAAAGAGAGAAGACATACTCCAGTAAAAACGGGACCTCTGCCATCTGGCATTTAATATGCCCCTCCTTAATGTTTTCACAATCATCTGAAATTCAAACATCTTGGAAAGTAGGAAGGACAGCAATTATTATTATCACTTGACACACGGATGGGGAAACCGAGGAACGAGAGAATGTGAATCACCAAAGACACGTTCGAAGTTAGGTTCCTGACTTCTATTTCTTCGGCATCCTTGCTCAGTAATGAAATCTCCTAAGGGGATGGGCCCCTTTATCAGCCATATGTCACAGGCACTCAGCACCTCGGCTTCAGGTCATGCTGGAGCAGATGTGCCCACAAACAGCTCTTCTTTTGCACCATAGTCCGTATGGCTCTAAAGCCCAGAAGAAAGCAAATCTCAGCAAAAGTGACCTGCCACATGCTGCCACACTGAGGAGCTGCCTGAAGACACTTGCATGAGTTCGGGCAACTCAGCAGCTAGACTTTCATCATTTGTTCACATTAATGTACTTGGCAATCACACAGAAGAGCTTTTAAATCTAATGGCTCAGACAATAACAAAACAGAATTACATGGGCATTTTCAAAATGATAGGGCTATGACCCTTTTAGGTATGTTGTGCTGTCTTAGCCCAGGAACATGCTGGAGTTGCATTACAGACCTCAAGGCTGGCCCCCTTGCCGAAGTTCCACATGAGGGCTTCATTGGTGGAGAAGATGTGCAGCGTGGGGTTTCTGCGAAGGATCATGTAAATAAATGCACACCCGTGTGTGCGTGTGCATGCGTGTGTGCACACACAAATTTCTCTAGCCAAAATTGAGATGGGGCCACTTGGAACAGAGGTATTCAGGTTTAATAAGACTCCACTTCAGGCTGTGGATCACAATAGAGGGGGCTTTTAGGGGGCTTGGTTTGTGTTCTGTTTTCTTCTCAAAGGTTCTAAAACCTCTCTCACCCTCCATGGGTAGTGATCAAGTTTTATTTAGATTTTAGATTTTCTTATTTAGTATTTAGACTTTAGGCAGCTAAGTTTGTGAAGTAAATCTAGACTTTCTTTCATCAAGTTTGAATGTTGGAAAATTGTTTTTTTAAGAGAAGTATAGAATGTCTATCACAAGAAGAATTAATGAAACACTTTCAGGGTTCTCCATATTTGTTGAGGCATTTTTTTTTTTAAATACCCCCATACTCCATTTCCAGGTGATACCATCACTGGTCCTCTTATCAGTGTCAATAATTCCATTTGGCAGGCAGCAGCTAATTCTTTTCATGTGTTAATGATTAATCAGACAAGCCTATTTACTAATGTATCAGAATGCATTAGAAACATAAGGTAATGGTGGACAGAACATCAATTCAGATATAAATGAACTACATTTACATTGGATACCTATTGACTTATGTCACCGAATGAAGTAGAAAATGCAATTTGCTTGTAAACCATTAAAATGAATGAAAATAGAATTTCAAACTCCATCTTCAAACATAACTTTATTGACTTGGCTGTGAGCCTTAAGGGAGTATCTAAGTAGGTTTAAAATATATAAATAACCCACTAATTCATCTTGCCATAAAAGAGTTAGTGTCTCAACAACTAAATGCCATGGAATTTACTTAAGTTGGAACTAGTACAAGATAGAGGTCAGACAGAGCATAGTGCGAGTACATTAGGGTTCTCAGGTAGGGGCATCTGATTTAACTCTCCTCTGATCTGTTTTTGTCCCCAAATTCTACATCTGCACATGTCCCCAAGGGCATTGGCCCACATCCTAGTAAGCGAAAATTCAAGATTAAACCCCTTTAGAGAGAGAGAGCTAGAGCAAGAGTGAGAGCATGAAGGAGGAAGGGAGGGAGGGAGGGAGAGAAAGGTGGGCTAATGGGGAGTTAGGTGAGATAAAGTGATATGAGTACCCATAAAGTAGACTAAAACACTGAGATCCAAGCTTCAGGTGCCTACATTGGCTGACAGGGCATATCATAAGATACTCAGAAAGACAAGAAGCAGCTTTATGATTGCTAGAAAGTAGGTGGATCTGAACTACTTTGTATGAAAAACAGCTCCAGCTCGGAGATGATTTTTTTCCTTTTTTACCTAGATGGTGAGCATGAAATAGACAGGACTTCCTGACTCAGAGCTTCTCAAGCATACAGGTAGAGAAGAGGCATGAGGAAACTGGAGCTGCTCAAAGAAATCTAACTAAATGCTCAGCTATTGTTTGTATCTATGACAGCTCAGATCCGGCCAAATGACCAATTACTGCCTTTGAATTGGAGGCTTAGGCAGTTGTTGCTGTTATGGAAAACCAGGCTGGGGGGGCGGGGGGAGGGTATGGCTCAAAGAAGATGTGGGAGTATTTTAAGGGAAACCCTAACCCACCTGACTTTCCTTTCTTTTGGAGCTCTCCTTCTCAGACTAAACTGTGAGGTGTTAATGAAATGTGCTGTGCACCTAGAACAGCGTTCTCCAAAAGCATATTCCCAAAAAGCCAGTCGGGAGCGAGAGGTTTGCTGATAAAGAATTTCAGGATCAAATAGACTTCAGAAACTCACATTAGTTTCTCTCCCCAAGCACTTGGAGATTCTCAGGACATCTTATCAGATTTAAAGCTCTAAAAAGTCCTGCAGTGAAGTAGCCTTTTAAAATTTCAACCTTTCTCAAGCTTCATTAAGGGTTCTCATAACAGGGATTTAGTGTTCCAGAGAGCACAGGTTGGGAAATATTAACAATGAAAAAAATAACAACACTGAGAAAGTTAAATAAAATATGTTAAGCTAAGTAAATCTATTTCTTTCCTGAAGAAAAATGGAAAGCATGTCTCAATGCTATTATTTTTCAGGAAAGAACACCGCTATAGGATTTCACTGCTCCCTTCAGCATCAGCAAAGGAAGCTCTGCACACATCTGAAGCCAACACTCCCTTTTCTGGTGCTTGGGTCCTGTCTCCTTACAAACACCTAGACACACTTTGCATTGAGGGGCACGTGCCAGAACGAGCCCAGGACTAGGTGCCCCCCACCAAGAAAAAACAACCTTCAACACCTATGAACCCCCTCTGCAGGACCTTATGCAGGCATTACTGCAGTTAACAAGGAAAGAATTCATAACAGCTTTGTTTGTGTCCAAAGAAGAATATAAGAGCCCCTCCAGTTTATTCCCAACATTGAATCCATCAAGAAATTGTCCGAAAGATAAACTGGAGCTAAGCTGATTTTTGTTAAGAATGTAACGATTTTGAAAGTGCAGCTTTAATCAAGGGGAAAATTTTCCAGAATTTGACAATCTTGTCCATTCCCTCTGGTATAGACTCCATTTTTTTTTTCCAAAACTGTCTAATGCTGTTTCTTAGGTGGTGTTCAATAGAAACCAGTCTATAATGCAATGCACTCTCTTTATGTGATGTTTAGATATGAGATTGATCTCAGTGGACACCCTGGAGTTCTGAAAGTAGGATTATTGGATTTTGTGGCTTTCTCAGATGTCGAAGATCTTTAAACAGTGTCTTGCAAAGTTGCTACATCCCGCCTGTCTGTGAAACACTTATGAACTCATCAAAGAAGGTAGACTCCATGTTAATTAGACATGGTGGGCGAAGGGGGGCTGGAAGCTGACTTCCTCCCACCATTGAGTTAAGTGCTAGGACCACGTGTACTTTCATACCTTGAAAAGAAAAATAAGTTCATCCGTCTCCAGATCAATAGGGCCTTAACAGGAAGATTGCTGACACAGGATGGAATTCAGAGTCCAGAATAGCAGCGGGGGACAAAAGACACAGTGGTAAAAGCAGAAATTTGGCAGCCATGTTATCTCAAGATTCTTCGAGAAGATTTTTAATGGCTTTGGATTTCAGCTGAATCAGATTGGGAGCAGCAAAATGATAGACTGGCCTCATGGATTGTGGCTCACATTTAAGAAAAGCAAGGTAATTAGAACACCATGTATTTCCTGTGACTTTAAAAGTGCCACAGGTAGCCATTGTGGAAAGGACACTGCCATGGCCCACACTCACCCTTGCCTTGTCACCACTCTGAAGCCCCAGTGTCAGGCATCAGGATTGTCTGCAAGCAAACTGGATATTACTCCAGAGGAAAAGAGTAGGGATTCTTAGAACACAATCACCTGGAAACTGATGCTCCACAAGCCAAGCCAAGGATCATACTACTGTTATCAAATACTGGCTCTACTTTTCAGATTTGCAGCCAATGGATACTATAGCAACCAATCCATAAATGCATGCATGAAAAAGAAGTGATAGATTTTCTCACTTCAAGTTTTCCCTCCCATAATTTCTTGTAAACTATCAGCACTTGATTTCCCGTGTCTATATTCAAATATAGTATAAAATCGTATCAGATCTGGCGCAAGATTTCATGGCCTCATTTCCCAGGTATATACATAGAACATATGTTTATTGGCCACCATCTTGGCTTTGGGGAAGGAAGAGATCTCTGATATGGCTCAACTGGTCCCACTCAAATACTGAGGCTGAGGGTTTCCATCCTAACTCCACTCCACAACAGTGAGATACTACTACAGACCTATTAGAATGACCCAAATCCAGAAGGCTGACAACACCAAACGCTGTCAAGGATTTGAAACAACAGGAACTCTCATTCATAGCCAGTTGGAGTGTAAAATGGTACAGCCACTTGGGGAAGACAGTTGGGAGATTTCTTACAAAACTAAACTTAGTCTTGCTATATGATCCAGCAATCTTGCCTCTTGGTATTTACCCAAAGCAGTTGAGAACCAATGTCCATAAAATAACCTGTACATGATAGTTATAGCAGCTAGATTCATGATTGCCAAAACTTGGAAGCATCCAAGATATCCTTCAGTAGCTGAATGGATAAATAGGTTGTGGTACATCCATACAATGAGATATTTTTCAGCACTAAAAGGGAAATGAGTTATCAAGCCATGAAAAGACAGGGAAGAACCTTAAATATATATTGCTAAGTGAAAGAAACCAATCTGGAAGGCCTGGGTAAGATGAGATTCCAACTATTTGACATTCTGGAAAAGACAAAACTATGGAGACTGTAAAAGATCAGTTGTCAGGGGCTGGGGACAGGGAGAGATGAAGAGGCAGAGCACAGAGGATTTTTGTGGCAGTGAAAATAGTCTTTATGAGACTAAAATGATGGATACATGGCATTATACATTTGTCCAAACCCATAGAATGCCCAACACCAAGAGTGAACTCTACTGTAAACTCTGGATTCTGGGTGAGAATGATGTGTCACTGTAGGTTCATTAAATTGTAACAAATGTCTCACCAGGGCAACGTTGATGAGAAAAATAATGCATGTGTTGGGGGGAGGTGGGGCATATACAGGAAATCTCTGCACCTTTTTCTCAATTTTGCTGTGAACCTAAAACTGTTCCTAAAAAATGAACTCTTAAAAAAACCTCAAAACAAAAACCAAAACCCACTCCAGCACCCTGTGGATGTCCAGGATGCCTCCGATGTGTGCAAGTGTCCCATGGTATGGAAATGGGGGTTGGTCACATGGGGTAGGTCAGATGGGGTCTGAGTTCAATCTTGGGGCCAGTCACCCCACAGCTTCCTTACTGGGTCCCAGGGGCTCATCCAATGGGAAGAGCAGCCACTACAGATCCCCAGAGCAGGCTCTGTGAGCCAGCACTCAGCTGAGTGGCGGCTGGGCTCCTGCAGATAAAGAAGAGACCCCCATTCATCTCCCAAGAGCAAACCGCCGCTTTGGAGGATGCTTTGGCAGAGGCTAAGGAGCCTCTGGATGCTGGCTCTGCTCTGCCCCACATGCTCCCTCCATTCAGAGCCTGTGCAACAAACCCACAAGCTCTTTCCCTCTTTATTTCCCTGCCATACTTTCCCTTCCCAAAGTCTAGGGCTTTTTTTGATTCCTTGCCTATTACGCTTTCCCCAGACCTATGCTCAAATGATGCTTGTGGGTCTTCCCCTCACCCTCCAGTCCAGGCTTTGGGAATCCAAAAGCCAAGACAGGAGTCCTCCTTTTTCTCTCTCCATGTGTTTGGGCCATCCTTTTCTTGAGCAGCAGCCACAGAAATGTCTTAGATGACTGGATAGAAGGGCCAAAGGGGAGAAGGAAATGCCCCATGTGTCCTCAAACACATAATTCTTTCAACTTCTAAAATGTCATGATGTTCCACAAAATGCTCCATGACATCTAGAGACTATGGCTACTGAACATGCTTCAAATGACAGAAATGGTCTCAAGACAGTGTTCTTTTTTTTTTTTTTTTTTAAGATTCCATTCATCCATTTGACACAGAGACAGAGAGCGCACAAGTAGGCAGAGCAGCAGGCAGAGGGAGAAGCAGGCTCCCCACTGAGCAGAGAGCCTGATGCGGGGCTCGATCCCAGGACCCCAGGATCATGACCTGAGCCAAAGGCAGACGCTTAACCAACTGAGCCACCCAGGAGCCCAAGACAGTGTTCTTTTAGCTGACTGTGGAAAACTTAGTTGAGGCACTGAGGTTGGGGTAAGTGCAATAACCCTGGGAGCCCCCGGAAGATGCAGGGCAAAGGGATGAGGAGCTACATAATAAGGGGCTCTGCACCACCGCCCCCAATACACAGATAGACACACTGACACAGACACATGTGTGCTCCATCTCAAAATATGATTGTCTATACATGACTGTACATATACCACAACCATTTGTTTCTAAGCAAGGAAATAAACCAAAGCCTCTATGTCACAGTGCCAAACACCATAGCAGATTTAAGATTAAAACTCCTGGAGTCAAGACTTGTTTATCCCTTAAGAACTGTGTGACCTCAGGAAAATCCTCTTTTATTTCTGAACCTCAGTCTTCTCATCTGTTAAATGGGGATAATAATCTCTCTTCACTACTAGTCTCAAGGATTGGGAATTTTCCATGAGATCATGAGCACATAGGTGTTTTATAAACTCTAACATAGTACCCCCTCCCCAAGGTTCTGTGTTGGGAGGAACTATTAAAAGAAACTACCAAGTCTGGGGAAAGAGAGTGGTGGAGAGGAAGAGCATACCCAAGGGTGTCTGTTTAGAAAGGATTCACTGTAGCTCAATCCTCCCCGCCCCCCCTTATCTCCAGATGGGGCCTCATCTCCAGCCATGCTCCACACTCACAGGAATCTAGCTCTGAGTGAAGGAGGAAGGAAAGGATGGTGCTTCCAGCAAAGCCACTCCACCCAGAGGCCACTTCCTAGAAGGAAGTATAAAAATAAGTTTAAATCTGCTCTCTGGATGTTATTTGGTGCTGTCTTATTCCTAGTGGGTAGCATTTAGGCTGAGCTACCTAGGTATTTAGTAAAAGCCTCAATTTTCTGTGCATGCCATTGACTAGTGATGTGATTCACAGACGGCCAGCATCAGAAGCATCAAGAACATTGTTAAAATGTAGAGTTCTAGGCTCTACCCCAGGTTGTGGAATCAGACTGAGGCCCAGAAATCAGCATCTTAAGTGATTATGTCCACTAAATGGGGAGACATGGAATTTGAGGCTGGGGATAATAATAATGATGATAATCCCAATCGTAAGAGTTCAAACGAATTAAATTTCTCTTTACATGTCTGACACTATTGTGAGTGCCTTGCATGCATTCATGCATTCATGCCCACAATCATGTTATGAAGCAAGTACTATGATTATCTCCAACTGATGGATGACAAAACAGAGCTCATAGATGTGAGTGACTTCCCAAAGGTCACACAGGGAACAGGTACCAAGGCTGAAGCTTCTACCCAGGTCCTAGGCTCTCCATGCACATTCATGCAGTCACTCACACCTACAGGCAATGTACAACAGCAAGGACAAGAATGTATGGCGTCCCCGTCCACGCGCAGATCATACCCTGTCCCCCAGCGATGTTGGGGCAAAATCAGCAGCTTCCAGAGCGAAGATCCCTCTCAGTGCCCACAATCCCCAGAGCTAGCCAACCCCTCTCTCTTATTCCCATTATGTTCTGCTGCTTGAGATGCATTTGTGATGTTTAATTTATATCCCCCGATCATAAAGTGATTGCATCACTAAAAAGGCTATGAGGTTGATTTATACGATAGTTGCCTGTGTCTGTTAATTAGAGAAATATCATTTGGCTTCCTACAGAAGAAAAACAATAAATTATAGAGGAGGAGGGAGGGGCCGTCGTCCCCCAAACCTATGCTAATGACTCCCCTTGAATCTTATTTATGACCTGAACCAATTTTCCTTTCACACCAACAACCTTTGGAAAAGAACTATAACTTGGGTTGAGAAGGAAGAAATGGTAGAAAAAGGTGGGCAAATAAATGTAGAGGTAGACTCTGTACATGTAAGGAACAGAGAAATAGGTCAGCTCACTTGGAGTCTTCTTCCTCAGACACCCCTCCTCACCCACCCCCAGCATGAACATCACTGTCTCTGGGGCGGGACGCTCTCCCGCAAAACCAACAAATAACTTGCAAGAGAAATGGATTGCTTTGTAGGATCAGTGGTGCAATATTTTCTACGTAGTGGACTGCGTGCCCGGACGGAGACTGCCTTTTTCTACAACGACTGTTATTGATCTTGCTGATGCCTGAAGGGGAGTATAAAGGAAGATTTTTTTTCACTCATTCAGTCATTCACTCATTCAACAAATATTAACAGGTAGCTGCTACACTGCAGGCCTTGTGTTAAAGTTGGGCATACATCGGCCCCCAGAAATGGTCCCGGGGCCAGACCTCACAGAGCTTACTCTCTACTGGGGGAGATAACATGACACAGGTATCAAATGGATCGATACAGCACTGCCATCATGCCACATGTTATAGAAGAAAAATGCAAGGGATCATGATAAATGTAAAGAAATTATAAATTTGAGTTAAATATTAAGGATGAGTTAATTTGGTTAAGACAGAGGGGAAAGCATTCCAAAAAGGAGGTACAGCACGTACAAAAACTGGGAGGGAGCAGGATGAATCCGAAGGACTCAAAGGTGCCCAGTGTGACACAGTGTGGTGGTAACGGGAAATGGGGCTGGAGAGGCTGGGGCCAGACCACACAAGGTTCTTAAGCCACGCGTGCTACAGAAGTGGCTTTTATCCCAAGCCACTGGGAGGTTTTAAACTAGGGCGGGGGGTGGTAGGACCAGATTTGCATTTTGAAAAGGTCACTGTTTTATACCTTGAAAAGACTTGGAGTTTCATGAGATTAAAAGGACTGCACACTTAGGCTTGGGTAAGCAGTCCCTGGCTGGGGTGAGCTGTTCTGTAATGTCATGGCACATGGCTAGGCTGGGGCTTCAACACCGCCAGTGGGAATGAGGCTGCCTTCTTCTCAGCCCCTCATCCCTGGCCCACCTATTGTACCCATCAACATTCACGCCCGGAAGGGCCTGTCTCGGGACCGGTGGAAGGTGAAAGTGGAATAGGGAGGAAGACAGGTTGATGGAGGGGAGAAGTGAGAGCTGGAAGCTGGCCGAGCAGAGGCTGGTGCAACCTGCTCCTTCTAATCCTTTCCTCACAAAAGCCTTCCTTTGACCACTCAAGTTAAGGCAGTCCTCAACAGGTCTCCCCGTTTCCATGGTGAGAAGACTGGATGGATTTATTCACTACTCTGTTAGTTGTGCCTAGACTAGAATGAGGGCAGATATCTCCCCTGTGTTCCTCCCTTTATCAGTACAACATAGCATGGTCCCTGCCACATAGCAGGTGCTCAAAAAGCATTGATGTGATGAATGGATGGTGGATGAAGTATGGCTTCAGCAGCATCAGAGGACATTAGCTTTCCAGAACCCATGCGAGCAGGCTAAAGAAAAACAGGAAGAAGTTAAGGTAAGGAAGACAATCAGTGAAGGGTGCTTTCATTCCAGGGTAGCCAGGGAAGTCCTTTCTGATATTTGAGTAGATACTTGAAGGGAGTGAGGGACAGAACCATAAAGATATTTGGGGAAGAAACATCCCAGGCAAAAGAAGGGGCAAGGATGAAAATAACAATGAATTGCTATAATTTATGAGTGAGTTGGCTCCCATTGTTTTTTCTTGCCCAAGGATTTGGACGGATGGGATTATCAGTCCCCAAGCTTAAGACCCTCCACATAGACGTGAGTAGGACTTCCTCAGGCTTGATCAGTCGAGACACCTTCAAGTAACCTCACAGTTAAGATTTCTGGAAAGGGGAGCCAGAGACAGAGATAAAAAATGGAAGATGTCAAGTGGAGCTGTTGCTGTCAGACTGGGTGTTATCAGAGGAGAGGGTAGGCACCCCCCCATTGCAGCCCTGGGAGAGGCTCCTGAAAATGTGTAAGTAGGAAGTTAGGGTACAGTAGGAAGTTAGTGGTCAAGGAATGAATATTTTTTGTAACCACCTGCTAGGAAGTTCCCTTGTCACGGGGACTGGGGGTCAAGGAGAAAAGCTGAGTTCTGAGACACGGAGGTGCCACTCACTCACCTGAATCCTTGGAAATTTCCGACATAGGGTAGTAGGCACGAAAAACAATACAGTGAAAGAAAACACACGGCCTACCTGGAAAGCCCTCTAAGACAGAGATGGAAGATTCTGCGATTCTACCCATCCCCAAATGACACACTCTTAAAGCCCCAGACCACGTCTCCCAGTATACACCCCCTTGCCATCTGCTGCAATCCCACTGGGCAACTTTCCAGCCTTGGAATTTACCCTGCCCCTTCCATCTCTTGCACATGCTGTTCCTTCTTTCTAGAATGCTTTTCCCTCTGTCTTAGCTAAGTTAATGCATCCTTAATGTTATACCACATCTTCCAATGCTTCCATTTTGTTCAACTTCAAAAGCAATACAATTATGTAAAATGACTTAATATAAAAAGCTTTATAAAGAGTCAGAGAAAACTCTTCCAGCTTCAGTACATAATAGGCTAGAGTGTTTTAGGTGTTTCAGCAGTGATTCCCTAATAAGTATTAATTACCGACAGTATGCAAAGTTCTAGGCACTGAACAGAGTTCAGTGTTCTCATGTGGTTATGACTTAAACCCGACTTCCCTGACTGTAGGAATGGGATATTGGGGTCTACAGCCCAGTGCTGCCCTGGCTTCTCAGAGAAGCCTCTCCTGTCTGGAGCCCCAGGGCTCTTCTTATTTTAATTAAGGCACTGCTTCTGACCCATGTGAGGGCAAACAGAGGTATCAGAAAGGGCCCTCCGATGTGTTTGCATGTATATATGCAAGCAGCAACACTTACTGAACTCTGTTTTCCTCTTAATTATGCAACCCTGCCTTTTGATCTCATTTCGCCACAGAAAGATGGCCTCAGAAAGGAAGAAACAGGCAACTTTGTAATCCATCTGGGATATTATATCTAGTTCTACTTTTCAAAAAAATTGTTAGGTGTTTGGACAACAGAAATCATTCTGTCAGAGAGAGGGCCCATCCCAGAAATAATTTGCTGTTGGTTGAATTGTATTCCACAGAAATGTTGAATACTCATCTGCTGAAGTCCTAACCCCTGGTACCTCAGAATGTGACAGTATTTGGAGACAGGGCCTTCAAAGAAGTGGTTAAGATGACGGTGTCAGGATGGGCCCTGATCCAATATGACTGGTGGTGTTCTTGTAAGAGGAGGAGATTAGGACACGGCACAATGGAGGGAAGACCATGTGAGGACACAGGGACAGGATGGCATCTACAAGCCAGGGAAAAGCCAACCCTGTCGTGGCCTTCCAGCCTCCGAACTGTGAGAAAATGAATTTCTGTCACTTACGCTACCGAGCATGTGGGGCGGTGTTATGGTAACCCTAGCAAACTACTGTGGCCACCTTCCCTCCCTGGGCGGACGTCATAACCCAAGCCCCTGCTACTGAGACCAAACATACGAAACTCGCTCACTGCCACCCCCACCCCCAAGATGCCTGAGGGTGAAGCAGTCTCACAAGCTTTGTCTGCTGATGGGACATGATACTGTGAAAGTCTTAGCATCCTCTGAACTGTCAGCAGGGGCCGAAGCCCAGCCCACCTGTAAGGATCTCTTCTTCCAGAAACACCCTTGGCCTCACTGCTCTTCTTTCTCCATCTCCTGTGAAGACCCATGAGACACACCCTGCTAGGGTTCTCCACTAGAAATGCACAGAAAAATGATCTTGTTAAATTATAATCATGAAACATTCTTATGCTGGTTCTACTTCCAGTCTCCTCAATTAGAATCTCAGGAACCCTAAATGGGGAAACACACACACACACACTCACACACACAGAAGACATGATATAATTGGAGAGACAATGGATAAGCAAGTAGTCCACACAGTGGGTATTTTGTAACACACAACAAGGTCTTAATATGGCACACTTTTATATTGTTCATTCTTCCAGAAATTCACTGTGAATTTCTCAGGTTTCAAGCCACTCGGGAATCTTTTACTCCTCTCTTCAGCACCTGGCGCTTTGCATACAACAGGCGGTGAATACTTGCATAGTCACTGCTGAAACACCCACAATACTATATCCTATTATGTATGAAGTTGAAGTTTTTTTCTGACTTTTTATAGAGCTTTTCGTATCAGGTCTTTTTACAAAAATGTATTGCATTGTCTTAAAATTGAACAAAATGGAAACCTTGAAAGTTGTGGTAGAACGTCACTTGGGTGGTTCCCAATGCATCCCTCCTCCCAGCATTCAAACCTTTGAGGAGCCGCTTCCCAGGATGAGTCTAGCTTGGCCATGTGACCAGCTTTGGTTCCTGATAAATTAACAAGCACGACACAAGCAGAACTCAGGGTAAGCTCAGGGACCAGCACAATAGAAATATAATGTGAGCCACAGACGTAATTTCCAATTTTATAGCAGTCACATTAGAAGCAAAGCGAAAGAAACAGATGAAGTTAATTTTAATAGCGTATCTTGTTTAGCCCAATATATCTAAAATATTCTTCAAAAATGTGATCGATACTGTAAAAAGGTACTAGTGGCATTTTTCCTTTTATTGTTTGGACTGAGTTTTCCAAACTTGGTGCGTATTTTGCACTTAATGCACATCTTGAGTCAGACTAAATGTACTTCAAGTGCACATGTAGCTAGTGGCTACTGTACTGGGCAGTGCAAGCTCGGACATTGGGACTTGTCTCTTAGAACACTTGCTCTTAGGATGCTCCCCCTGGGAACCTACCCATCATGCTGGGAGAAGTCCAGCCCAGCCGGGGAGAGAGCCCATGGGGGAGAAACAAGACAGGGCAGGTAGCCCCAGCTGAGCTCCTTGTGGACTGCCAGCATTCCAAACTTGCTATCCATGGGAGTAAGCCATCTGAGAAGTGGACCCTCCACCCCCAGAGGAGCTATTCCAGCTGAGGCCACAGGCAGCAGAGATGAGCTCTCCCTTTTGAACCCTGCCTCAATTACAGAATCCAGAGCAAGTGCATAGCTGTTGCTGTTTTAAGCCATCAGCTTATGTGGTGATTTGTGAAGGAGTATTAGATGACCAAAACATAAGTGATCAAAGATACCAGCTGCTGGAGCATCGGTGACTTTCTTCTGTCCCTTGGGCATGCGTCACTGTCATTTTGCCTCTCTTGCAGGCTCAGTTGGAGTCTGGAAGTTGCAGGAGACATAAAAGGCTCAATCACCATCTGCAAGGACTTTAGAGGCTAGCTCAGAAGTCACTGCTTGGTGGTGAAGGCTAGGTTCCCATCCTGGCTTTGCCACCCTATCAGGCTGCTTGACCGGCCATAAGATAGCACAGACTAGGGCGCTTAAACAACAGAAGTTTATTTTCTCCAAGTTCTGGAGGCCAGAAGTTCAGGATTGAGGCCAGCAAATTTGGTTTCTGGTGAGAAATCTTCCTGGCTTGCAGACAGGGGCCTTCTCGCTGAGTCTTCACACGGTCTACCCGCTGTGGGTGCATTAGTGAGAAAGTGAGGGGTGTCTGGTGTCTCTGTCTGATAATGACACCAGTCCTATCAGATGGGGGCCCCATTCTCATGACCTTTTCTAATATGAATTACCTCCATAAAGGTCCTGTTTGCCAGTACAGTCACACTGAGATTAGAGCTTCAGCAAACCGAGTCCGCAGCAGCCCCTAACCTCCTATGTAGTCGTAGCCAATTCAGGTCACCTCTCTGAGTGATCCTATTGCTCTATCCTTTCTCCTTAAGTATGATATGAAGAGTAGATTACAGACATGGAGGAGAGGATGGAGAAATCAGCAAAAATACTCAAAAGTAATGGAGGCTATCCTGGCCTTCATTCCATCTTTGTGGATTCTGGGAATCAATAAATGATGCTAAATAAACAGATGACTGAATGAACAAATAGCAAAAAAAAAAAAAAAAAAAAAAAGAAAAAGAAAAACCAATCCGATTCTGTTTTAATATATATATGTGTGTGTGTATTATTACTAAAGCAACATGTTCAGCAGCACTCTGGGGTAGGTACTACCAGGTGAGGTCTCGAGAGAGGGACCAAAAGCTGAGACATTTCAAGTCCATCAGAAGGAAAGTCAGAAGTAGGAAAGGAAAATGTGGAGACCACCTTGAGGCTCCATTCAGAATCTGAGTGAAAAAGCTGCAGCAAAGGGAAAGACGGAGACAGGAAGTAGGGGAAGGGTTTCTTGTGTAATGCCTTGCGGAGGAAGAGGATGATGGGGGGAGGGGGGGAAGTAGTAAGGGTGGGCCTGGCCCCAGCAGATGTGGCAGCAGGCAGCACCAGCATCAGTGGGGGCCAGCCTCCTGGGTATGCGGCCTGAGCAGCTGCACCAGGCCCCCGCTTAGAGGGGCCCCCAACCGCTGCTCAGAAGGGATCAGTTCAGGCTTCACTGTCACCACCTTGAAATTCTTCATTTTTGATCAAGGAGCCCCACATCTTCATTTTGCACTGGGCCCCACAAATTATTATAGAGGATCCTGGCACTGTGGTAGGAAAGCTCTCGGGCACTGAGCCTCCACTCTGAAGCGCCGTGGGGATCACTGTGCACCTGTGACCTCACGTCCCATGAGGCTAGGAGTGATTATGTGTGCTGTGAGCACAGGCAGTGAGGACCCAGCAGGACACGGGGAGAAAGCCAGTAGAGCCCAGGGACTAGGAGGCTGTGGGACAAAGAGGAGTAGTCAGCAGAGCCTGTGAACACAACCGCCAGGGGGTCCTCCCTTCTCCAGGGAGCTGCCCAGTGGTCGCAAAGAGAAAGGCACGTTCCTGCTGCCTACAGCTGTCAGATTAGAGAGGCATCCTCAGTAGCCAGAAGCTGGCATCCCAACGGCCACATCACAAACAACAGAATTCTGTCGTTCCTAGATTTTGCACTTGCCCTGCTAAGCCTCTTCCTTCACGTACAGAAAATCCCAAGGCATCATTCATTCATTCATTCATTTGTTCATTCACCCAACGTTTTACGAACTCTCGGGGGAACGCCAGGTGTCAGGCTGGTCTTAAAAAAGAAGCAAAAATAAGTAAGCTCAGCCCTTCCTTCAGGAAGCTCTCAGGTAATGATCTAACGCCTATGACTTGCTTCCAAAGTAGAATGCAAGAGACCAAGTGTTAAGTGCTAGGATCTCGGAGTTAGCCTACAGACAAGGAGGCCCTCTGAAATGGCCCTGAGTGGCAAGGGAAATGGTGAAAAATTGGGGCCTGACTTCTTTTTTTTTTTTTTTAAGATTTTATTTATTTTTTAGTCTCAGAGAGAGTGCACAAGCAGGGGGAGCAGCAGAGGGAGAGGGAGAGGCAGGCTCCCCGCCGAGCAAGGAGCCCGATGTGGGACTGGATCCCAGGATACTGGGATCACGACCTGAGCCGAAGGCAGACGCTTAACCGACTGAGCCACCAGGCAAGGGGCCTGACTTCCAATCCGAGTCTCTTCATTTACCCTGCAAAGATCTCTGCTTCTGGGGAGGATGAGGGGCATCTCAAAAACAGTCCCCCCCCCATAGCCAGCATGAGGCCTCCTGTCCCCTGCCGCCCGACAGTGCTGAATCCAGATGACAAGGACACTTCCCCCAGGCTCTTTAAGCACTGGCCTGGAACCCCAGCTGAGCAAACACGCGCACACACGCTCTCCGGTTGAGTGGCTGTGGGGAGAGGACATGGCGTGAAATGAGAACCAAGTGTAAACTCCCACACGCTTGGAAGCAATACCGCAGCATAAAACCGCGCTAGCTCTCTCCCTCCAAGTCTAGAAGGGACTGAACCGGGAACAAGGTAAGCCCCTTGTTGCCCAAGGAAAAGGAAAAAAAAAAAAAAAAAAAAGACCAGTCAAAACAAAACAAAACCTCGCACCCTTCTAGCCGCATTCCTAGAAGTTGCGGTAAGAGGCTTCATGAAAGGGCCGGCCACTCCGATGTCTACCTCCCTACTCCCCGAGCTTTCGTAAACACTTGCCATTTCATAAAAGTTACAGTTTTACACATGATTTCTAAGCTGCCAAAAATGTACAGTGCGCCTGGCCCCGCCTGTTCTAACATGTTTTATAAACATAACAAGCTGTAGCCGCCACCCCAGATGTTTGCCCAACTTTTTTTTTTTCATAATTTAAAATCTGTTCGACCTGATGTTTTTTGCTCCGTGCACATTTCAACTGTAAAAAAGGAAACTGAAATATTATTCATGTGGTGCTATGCTGCTACACCTAATTTCTTCTCAAGTTCACACTAAACTGAAATGTCTCTAGGAACCTTAAAAAAGGCAGCAGCCGAGAAAGTGAGGAAATATGTCAAGGACTTGTAAATAAACAGCTGGCTCCCAACATATGGATTTTCTTCTATATTTTTCAGGTGCCACAATCTCCCATCCGTATCTGCCAGCCCTGCAGCGCACGGCATAATTCAACTGTAATTGATAATGTAAGGGCAGATGGAGAGGACTGTCAGCCCCTCCCTTGGATCTCTGGGGACGCTGCAGAAATCAAAGCAGATGGCCCAATTGCATCTTCTTTATGTGTTGCTGCAAGCTCCTCTGTCTGCAGGATAATGGATCATTACGGCCTGCTGTGTACAAACACCAATATGCTTTTAAATCTGGTTCTCAAGCTTATGAAAAAGCACTATATTTCATATTAATTTGTGAAGCTGCACTTAACAAGGTCCACTGTTGTTAATTTACGATTTGGAAGCCGGGGTGAGGGGGGAGGTGGTGGGAGGGGGAAGTTCACATGGAGAGCTCCCCCCTCCCACCCGCCTCCTTCCCTCCCCCATTCTGGCTCCCTCTCTTAGCCCTCCCCCTAGCCCTGCCTCCCAGCCAGCCCGTGGTGGTCAGCTGAAGGGAACACAATATCCAGATCTGCTGCTCTGATCTTTAATTGACGAATTGGATTCCAGCAGTAGAAGGTTTGCTGAACATGCCATTGTGGAAGAGGCTGGGTTTGAATTTCCCATCCATGGCATGGATAATGTGAAGGAGAAAAGTCTCCCAATGGTTCTTTCCACACCTCTCTCTTGCCTCCCTTCTTCTTGCTTGTCCAATGAGATAAAAAACAAACAAACAAGGACTGGGCAACTCGGCACCCCTGCTTTATCACAGTGTTCTGTGGGGAAGGGTCCATGGCAAAATGACAAAATCAGAACAATGGTCAACGGCACACACGCAACTGTGTTGAAGACATTCTTCCTCTTTGTCACTTCTTAATTGGCACATAGTTTTCACCCCTTAATGTGTGCCAGAAAATATCCTGGGTCCAGAGGAGACCGAGGTAAAGACAAACCACCACTAGCTCTAGCAGCTCATGGTTCTAGAAAGCTCCAACGAAAACTCAAGAGGAGAATATGATTGAGGTGTCGAGTTAGTCCCAGACTCAGATAGGAACATGGAAGAGGGACAAATAAATCCTGGTCAGGGACCTAGAAGCTGTGGCCTAAGAAATAAGTAAGACTTGACCAGGTGTCAGGCGCCTGGGTGGCTCAGTCAGTTAAGCGTCCGACTCTTGGTTAGGCTCCGGTCATAATCTCAGGGTCATGAGATCGAGCCCCCGGGGTCAGGCTCTGTGCTCAATGTGGAGTCTGCTTGAGATTCTCTCCCTTTCCCTCTCCCTCCCCCCTTGCCCCAAATCCCACTAGCACATGTGCGTACACACTCTCTCTCTTTCTAAAAAAGAAATCTTAAAAGAAAAAAAAGACCCGACCAGGTGACAGAATGTGCAGATGTTGGGGACTTGTAGGTTTTTATACAGGGGGGTGGAGAACCTTTGAGCAATTTTGAACTGGAATGTAGAGGAATTAGATTTCTGCATTCCGGCTTAGGCCCTGCCTCGTTCTCTGTCCCATTCCAAAGGAGTCTTAAAGCCAGCTGCAAACGTCTTCTTTTCCTGAGATGCTAGTAACTAATGGCTTAAGGCAGGGGTTACAACTCAAATGCCCGCAAGGATCCAGCAGGTAGCAAAACTGTGGGCAGCTAGCCAGCTGTGTGGCACAGGGGATGAGTGGAGGGTTAGGACGTGGCTCGGGATAGCGCGGGCCTCCGGTTTGTATTCTTGCCTTCGGATATTACAACCAGTATGTCACATTCATTGCTCCTTTGTTTGTCATGCATCACTCCACAGTCCCTCAAAGACCACACAACAGTGTGGCATTTCTGTGGAAGAGCCATGGGCTTGGCTCGCAGGGCTCTCCGTAGATGGGCAACGGTGAACAACAGACAGGAGGCCACTCTCTGATCCTCTTGTCTCTGCCAGTGCCAACCTTCCCAACACGAGACAGATGCTCGTGTCTTGTTTGAATCTCCCAATTTAAAACAATACTTTCAATAACAACAACAGCTGACAAAAATTTAAAGTTGGGAGATGTCACCTCTAAGACCAGTTTCTTAGCCTCTTCTAATATTTCTATGGAGATCTGACAAGACTGAGCTGCATCATCACTGGGAGCTGAGTACCGCCAAGGCCCAGCCCGCTCCCTGGGGCCCTGGCCTCCACGGACATAGTCCGAATCCATCAGGGAGCGAAGCTTGTCCACTCCCAATGAACGATCCTCACGCTCACCTTCTTTCCACGTGATGCACACAGCAGCTTTAAGCTCACAAGGCAAAGCCTTTCTCGTTGGCCTTCAGATGGTAAATAACACAACATTACTCTCATAGACAAATCAATGAAAAATGAAAGAAAACAAAGCTACATATGACAGCCCCTAAATGTGTTTTTTCTTACTCACATGAATTAATTATATAGTCATCATAAGTGAGAACACTGTTCAAGTTCATTACCTCATTTGCTAACTTTTTTTTTTTTTTTTGGTGAAAATATAAAATAGTCCATGGTTTATCACAATACAAGCTTGAGCCAGGATTGTATTCGTTGTCTAGAGCCACGGGACTATGTTACAGCACCCAGAACCACAGCACTAAAAAAAAGACATGAGGGGAGCTTGTCTCCCCGGATGAACAGGACAACAGCACAGATGGTAAGTTTTAATAGTTGAGAATCCCAAACCTTCCTCTCTAATCCTTTTTTCAAAGCTTCAACATTCTTTCTTCCTCTCTCCCTCAGCCTCTTTCTTAAGCAGGTGAGGAGAGGGGACAATGTTGTCTCATGACCTAATCTTAGTGGAAAGCTTCTTGTGTCTCACCATGAAGTATGTTATTAGCTGTAGGGAGATATTCTTTACCAGGTTAAGGAAATTCCCTTCTATTAAGGCTTTTAGCTTCATGTCTTTGTTTTCATTTTTTTTTTAAAGACTTTATATTTTAAGGCAGTTTTATGTTCACAGCAAAACTAAAAGGAAGGTACAGAGATGTCTCATATACCTCCTGTCCCCTCCTGTCCCCACAGCCTCCCCCAATATCAACATCCCCCACCAGAGTGGGACATTTGTTACCACTAATGAACCTACACTGATGCATGATAATCAGCCAAAGTCCATAGTTGACATTAGGGTTCACTGTTGGTGTCGGACATTCAGTGTGTTTGGACAAATGTATAAGGACATGTATCCACCATGATAGCATCACAAAATAGTTTCATTGCCCTATAAATCCTCTGTGTTCTGCTTATTCATTGATTCTTCCCCCTCCCACCCCAGCAACCACTGATCCTTTTACTATTTCCATAGCTTTGCCTTTTTCCAGAATATTGTATAGTTGGAATCATATAGTATATAGACTTTTTTTAGATTGGCTTCTTTCAATTAGTAAGATGTATTTAAGGGTCATCCATGTCTTTTCATGGTTTGATCACTCATTTCTTTTTAGCACTGAATAATATTGCAATATCTGGATGTAACACTGTTTACCCACTCCCACAGTGCTTCCAAGTTTTGGCAGTTATGAATCAAGCTGCTATCAACATCTGTGTGCAGGTTTTTGTGTGGACATAAGTTTTTAACTCCTTTGGGTAAATACCAAGAAGCAAGACTGCTAGATCACATGGTAAGAGTATGGTTAGGTTTGTAAGAAACCACCCAACTGTCTCCCCAAGTGGCTGTACCATTTTACACTCCAACTGGCTATGAAGGAGAGTTCCTGTTGCTCCACGTCCTTGCCAGCATTTGGTGTTGTCAGTCTTCTGGATTTTGGCCATTTTAATAGCTGTGTAATGATGAAAATTTCTCTTTTCTTATAAATGGCCTTTTGTAATAAGCAAAAGTGCAATTTCATGTGTACATTTTGGTACAACTCATTCCTTGCTCCTTAACATATGGTGATGCTGATCTACAGCAACTCTTTTTACCTCATTTTCCACATTTCTACCAAAAGAGATAGAGCTAGAGTTGATTCATCAGCCCATTTTATGCCAAAGGTACTTTATTAACCTCTTTAGGTCTCAAAATTTATTCACTCACCCATTAATTCACTCAACTCACATGTATCAAATGCCCACTATGAGCCAGATGCCTTCCTGCTCAACAATTTTTTTTAATGATGAACTGAATTCATCTGGCTTTAATGCATGTTCATTGCCAAGCGGACATTTCATTCATTCTCTTCTCTATTGTCTCCATTCTAGTTTTGCAAGATAAGAGACCAGGTGTACGTCCACCTCAAGCAAATGAGGAAGAGAAGCAGGTAAATGGGGCTTGGGAAGACCCTTGGAAGCATATTCTGAAAACAGATTTGGCAACCTCCCTGTGGTGTCTACACATAGAATTATGAGGGGAGACCCAATTGGTGGTCAAACCACCACATCACAAATATTAGCTTGCTTGCCTGTCTTGCACACTGATCCTATATGTTCTTTAAGGGTCATGTGGCAATATGTAATGAGCACAGCCTTTGGGGTCAGAAGAACCTGAGTTCAAATCTTGGGTCTGTACTTACTTGCTATGTGACCTTAGATTGCTTATTCAATCTCTCTGGATCTCCAAGAGAGTTGTAGAGTTGCAGAGTTGTTTAGGAAGAAACAAAATAAGGCTAAAAACACATGTATCACATACCTGGCACATAGCAAGTGTCATCTGTGATCATTCCCATGTCTCCAGACACCAAATCTCATTTGTCTGTGGCCCCCAATATGCACAGTGCTCAGAGAATATGCTTTGAACTAAAGGGACTTTTGCCTTGCCTAACCCACCATTTGGGTTGGTTTCCTTTCAATGGGAATTAAAGATGTCAGTGTTTACTTTTATATTCTCTAAGTGTCTCTAATGCCTCTCCCCAAACATCAGAATTGTGGCCAATATTTGCTTCTGAAATGCAAGGATTTTCAAGCTAGAAAATCCAAACAAAGCCACAAGAGATCTGGGCTTTGTGGTTGGGGAGGGGTTGTCTCAATTTAGGAGAAAAGACAAATCCTAAATTATAGAATTGTTTGGCAAATATGGGACGATTTCAAGGTTCTTTAGCTGGAGATTTTCTGGCGGCGGGGAGGGGTGAGAGAGAAGACAGGTTTTTAGCCTGAGCTGGTCATGAAGTCTTTGCAAACATCCCCTTGGAAGCATCTTCTGTACCGTGTGGGCTTGAAGGCTCACACTGATACTGCACAAGACAACTCGAAATGCTTTGTGAAAATTAGTGCAGGTTAATTAAGGGCTTGGAAGGACTGTGTCAAGATTCTAGTGGCATCTTGCCCAAAAGAATATGTGCATGGGTAAGAAGTATCTCACTTCCTTCTAAAACTGTCCCTCACTTTCCCTGTCCATCAAATGGGATGTCATTGTCCCATCTCATCCCTAGAATGTTTTGAAGAGAAATTGAAACCCATAAATGAGAAAGAGTTGAAACATATGCATGAAGTATCTCCATTATTATAGGTGAGGCGATAGGGCAATTCTTCAAAGAACATAGGCCCTAGGGTGGAGAGAATTAGGTCCGAAGCCATATGCGAGCCTCAAGTTCTTCTCTGGAAAATGTAGACCTTCTAGGGGAATTGCTAAGACAAAGTGAGATGTGTTAGCAAAGTGCTTAGCATCATGCCTGGCAAGTAATACTGACATAGTGAATAAGAATAATAGAATAGCAATAGCATTAACATATATCAAACATTTTTCATGCTCCAGATATGGCATCAGATACTTTGCATGCCTTATCCCATTTATTCCTCATAGCTACCCTGAGATTTGCATTGCTATTACCTCTACTTCATAGAGTAGGACACTGAAGCCTAGAAAAATGAAATAACTTGCCCAGATTCAAACCAAGTGGGCTGAGCACAGCGTGGAACTCAGAAGAAAGGTGCTACAGTGAGAGACACCATTTCCCATCATCACTGTTAGAGCCCAACCGTGTGCCTACACATGTTCCCTTTGCAAATCTACAGTGGAGCCAAATCCTCCCAATCCTGCTCCAATGATCCCGATGATTGGAGCCTCACTACTTAAGACTGCCCATCCAGCAGCAAAGCTCTATAGCCCTAACGCTCTTTAAGTGATTCCGGGGGTACTTCAAGATGGTCAGGAACAAGGAAAGACCCTGGGATAGTCACAGATCAGAGGAGACTAAGGAAAAATAACAATGATATGCAATGATTGGATCCTGGAAGAGGAAAAGGAACACTGGGGAAAGGCTGATGAGATTCACATAAGGCCTGTCATTGAGTTAATAGTACTGGCCCAGAGTTAATTTCTTGGTTTTGATATTTCACGGTGATTGTGTAAAATGTTAACATTAAGGGAAGCTGGGCAAGGGGTAGATGGAAACTCTCCACTTTGAGAACTTTTCTATAAATCTAAAATTAGCTCAAAGTAAAAAGTTAAAAAGAAAATATCCAGGAAACAAAGCAAATTTGAGCAAATACTGAAAAAAAAGAAGAAAGATTTTTCTCTAGAAGGAGAGGGGATGCACATCAGGGATCCCCTGGGGCTTACTCTCCACCGAACTCACATCAGAAGGCAATAGACAGCATCAGCAAGCCAGCCTGTGGGTGCCCTCCCAGCCTGGAGATGCAAATGTTCTGATATCAGAAGCTTCTCTCCTTGTGCCCAGCCCCTTGACCTGTCCTCGGCCCAGGCTCAGCTTCCCAGCCCATGACTCCACCACCTCCAGCCTCAGGAAACCCGAGGAGCATGAAGAACACAGAGCTGTTTACAAAGCCCTCCTTGCCACAGAAAAGTTCAGACTGTGTTCAGGAGCTAACAGAACCCCAAAAGAACTGACAGCTGTAGCCACCAGGAGAGCAGGACCGTATCTTTGTCATCCTGCGGTTCAGCACAATACCTCATGGCACTCCATAAAATTCCATGAATGAATATATGTGGGGGATGGTTATGAACTTACCATTAACTAGTCCTCTGGACCCAACAAATGCAGTGTTTAAGATGAACTTCGAAAATAGCTTCAGAATAAAGTTACATAGATGACATGCATCAGAAGCACTTTATACTGAGTATAAAATAAGATCTGAAATTTGCTATGAAATTGGCATGTGTGTGCAATTTTAGGAATTAAATGCTTTTGCAACATGCCATACTTACACATTATGATGCATCAAAAAAAGACAACACCAACTAGAGTTTCTGAATGACCCCCTTCAAATAAAACTAAGAAGCAAGAATTTGGTTATTCTTCAACTTTTCCCTTTATGTGCCATCCTTCTGAAACTCAGATCAGATGCTATCACTTCCCTGCTCAAATATCCCCCTTCCCATATTATGTATTTATTTGCCATTGTCTGGCTCTATCACCTAGCTGCAAATTCCCTGAGAATGGGGTCATGTGGCTTTCTTTGTTCAATGTCAGACCCCAAGAATCTAGGATAATTTCTTGTACCAAGTAGGTGCTTGATAAACATTGATAGGATCACTTTTACATTTACAGGCAGTCACTACAGGTTTTTTTCAAAGATTTTATTTATTTATTTGAGAGAGAGTGAGAGAGACAGAGAGAGAGAGAGAAAGCACAAGCAGGGGGGTGGGGCAGAAGGAGAAGTAGACTCCTCGCTGAGCAAGGACCCTGATGTGGGACTCCATCCCAGGACCTTGGGATCATGACCTGAGCCAAAGGCAGACACTTAACCGACTGAGCCACCCAGGCATCCAGCTACTAACAGTTAATAAGGTCCTCTCACAAATTTGACCTGTGCCCCCAGCAGCCCAGGGAGGTGATTGGACACCGAGACACCGAGAGATTAGGTCAAAGTCACACAGCCAACAGGAGGAGCCTGCACTCCAACTCAGAGCTTCAGACCCCCCACTGCTGCTGGCTTCCCTCAAATAGCACCATGTAAGGCCACCACAACCGAGTGCTGCTCAACTTCCAGCACCCCCTGCCAGACACCTAGTTAGGTGGCTGCTAATCACGGCCAGACTCCAGATCCCCTCTTTCCTCTTTACTGTGCACGAAAACGTGTTTCAAGGGACGAACGAGCTGAGCTGGTTTTTCCTTTTCCCCACCACATAGAAAAGCATCTTGCCTCCTTTTCACATGCTTTCCGGCATCAGCGTCATTTCACTGAGTGCACTGTGACAATCCCGGGACACTGCATATCATATTGTCTTGTCTCCCTGAAGAAGAATGCCCTCTATTCTTAACTTGGCCTCATTCTCGTCGTTCCCAGGCTCAATGGCATTTATTAAGGCAATTTATCACAGATGAATAGGTATCTAAGCAAGGAGTCTAATAGGCAGGGACTCACTGTTTTTAAGTCACCAGATGCAGTGATCATATCCTTAATGGGTACTGACCCAGCCCTTTCTGAATAGTAGGTCAGGGCACTCCTTGAAGACTTCATAGATTAGAAGAAAAGTCAGAAGCACCCCATGGATTAGAAGCTTAGAAGCACTTCCAGGATTAGAGGGATAGGTCCATCCTACCCCCTGCCACCTGTGACCTATGGCCTCTGATGAAGAGGAAGTGCCAGAGCTTAGGGGAACAAGAAAGTATCAACAGGTCTTGACCAGCCAGTAGTCCAATCAGCCACCCAGTCTTAGTTTTTAAATTAGCACCAACCTGTAAACTTCTATCCTTATAGAGCTGCATACCCATTCCCCCGCATTATTTCAGTGTCTTTGCTCCAAGTTCCCATCCAGACACCACTGTCTTCCATTCATAGGTGGGGAAAACAGAGATGGGGAGAGAGAAAATGGCTTGCCCTGGTATGAAGGAAGGGGACCAAGAAGAAAGCCTTGGGTTTGTCTGTCCTTCTGTGAGTTTCTTAGTCCGTTTAGGCTGCCATAACAAAATACCACAGAAGGAGTAGCTTATAAATAACAGAAATTTATTTCTCCCAGTTTTAGAGGCTGGATGTCTGAGATGTAAGTGCCAGCGTGGGCCAGCATGATTGCTTTCTGGTTCATGGACAGTACCTTCTCGCTGTGGGGCTAGGGAGCTCTGTGGGATCTCTTTTATAAGGGCACTAACCCCATCTGTGAAGCTCTACTCCCATGACCTAATCACCTCACAAAGGCCCCGCCTACTAACACCATCACCTTCTGGGGTTGGGATTTCAACATACAAATTTTAGGGGGACACAAACATTCAAATTACAGCAAAGAGCATGAGCTCTGGAATCAGACTGCTAGCGTTGGTATCCTGGGTGCTAGGCTACCTAGCCGAGTGGCCAGTCCTGGTATCTAACACCTCTATACCTCAGTTTCATCATCAGTGAAATGGGGAGAGTCATAGTACGTAGCTCAAACAAAACAGTGCATACAAAGGGCTCAGTATAGAACCTGGATCACAGAAGCAGTCAGTTACTGTTGGCTTTCACTCCTGTTGTTGTCAGTGCTATTCTGTCTGGGTAACTGGCCCTGAGGAAATAGGATTGTAGACTTACGGGTCTCCATGAGTCTGTACGAGATGGTCACTTGCTGTCAGCCAATCAAGAGTATGTTCATTCTTATCCTATTTATGATAAAATAAAGCTAGGGTTTTGCTCTGCAGTGGTTTCTCCCTAACTTCTGTGGGGCAAACTTATAGGTGAGCTCCTCTTCTGATAAGGCTTACGTGATAGCTAAGAAACTAAACTTATCTCTAAATCTTAAAACACAACTTCTTCTCGTGGAACTCTTTTCACAGAAAAGCAAAATAATTCTGTTATGACAGAGAGGAACAGAATCAAGCACGTATTGAATATCTAAATCCAACAATGTGTGATCTCTCTTTAGATAATTCAAATACAACTACATACAGTGACATCTGGCACACTGCTCAATTATATTCTATAGGTTATGTATAATCTGTATACATTTTGTGGTGACATATCCATATTATACACATCCAGAATTATAGCATAATGCCTAGATTTCTGTGCTTCCTCACTGGGCAATTTATAACAGTTGCAAGGATAACTGAGCATTCAAATTTTGATCAGTCTTTTGCACCCACCTAACCTCTATGTAAGATGCAACACTACTATATCCCACTGTTTCTGAAGTGCCTTTCTGTTCTGGAGCTCAAAAGCCATTGCCTCTGAAAGCCAAAATGATGTAGGATGGTTGAAAGCCTGTCATCTTATTTCACAGATGGAATAACAGGCCCAGAGAAAAGTTCCTCTCTCTTCCATCCGTGATGTTGCGGTGAGTCCTTAAAAAACCAAGGGAACGCCTAGGTGAGCCGACATGGGAGAACAGCCATGGCTCCAACACTAACAAATGGGACACACTGGCTGTGCATTTTCTAATGTAAATTCTAGGAGGGAACCAGGGAAGGAAGGGGCCAAAAGAGAACATATGGAATGAAATCAGAATCAGATTCAAGATAAACTGTTAATGGTTAATAGGGTCAGCCACCCATACGGCAGCCAGACCTGAGATTTTCCACCCTCACTCCTTGCCCGGTCTTCGCTAGGGACCACATGTGCCTTAGTCCACAGTTCATGGAACTGGTTCCTGGTGCTGCTGAGAGGCAGAAGTAACAGGAGTCTCTTTCCACCCTACAAATTGCATGCCTTCCAATGGAACACTCCAGAGCCAGGGCGAGACTCAGCTTTGAGAGAGATGATAATAATAACAATAAACAATCATATTCATCTCCCCCCGCCACCGTCAACACTGCCAACGTGTACTGAGGGTTTATGTCAGTCCCATGTAAGGAGTTTAAGAATTACACCTCATTAAACATTCATGACTGTCTCTGAGATAAACATGGGCCTTAGCCTCATTGCTGAGATGAGGAACCTGAGAACCCAAGTGCCCGAGATCCTGACCTAAATCACCCAGCTAAGAGGAGAAGGAGCTGGGCTTGCAGCACATTAGCTCCAAAGCACCATCATACCCTATGCCAGCACTGCTTTAGAATGTTTAAGACTATTTTTAGGGGCGCCTGGGTGGCTCAGTCGGTTAAGCGACTGCCTTCAGCTCAGGTCATGATCCTGGAGTCCCGGGATCGAGTCCCGCATCGGGCTCCCTGCTCGGCAGGGAGTCTGCTTCGTCCTCTGACCCTATCCCCTCTCATGTGTTCTCTCTCTCTCATTCTCTCTCTCTCAAATAAATAAATAAAATCTTTAAAAAAAAAAAAGACTATTTTAAAATTCAATTGGATTTTTATCTCTTTTGCATGTGCCTCCGAGGCTACAGATCTCTTTCAGGTCTGAGCATTCCCATGTCAGAGACAGGACAAAAATAACGAAGGTTCAGATCAGTATGCAGAAGAACAGGCCCAGAGGAGTATGGTGAAAGAGGAGAGAGGGCGCCTGGGTGGCTCAGTTGGTTAAGCGACTGCCTTCGGCTCAGGTCATGATCCTGGAGTCCCTGGATCGAGTCCCGCATCGGGCTCCCTGCTTAGCAGGGAGTCTGCTTCTCCCTCTGACCTTCCTCCTTCTCATGCTCTCTGTCTCTCATTCTCTCTCTCTCAAATAAATAAATAAAATCTTTAAAAAAAAAAAAAAAAGAAAGAGGAGAGAGCACATGGACTCAGCCCCAAGGCCCACGTGATGCCCTCCCCAAAACACGCCCACCTAGAAAGGCAGGAAGGAAAGTGTTGGAGTGTAAAGATGTCACAGCCTGGGATTCTTTGGGGTAATGTCCATTGGATACGGAGCGACTTCACCCCTGGGTGGGATGAAAGACAGAGAGGGGGGAAGGAGAGAAAAAGATCAGCAGAAAGGTGCGCCTGGTCCCAGATTCCCTGCCCAGGCCCAGCACCCCACAAGCACCTCCACGGCCACAGAGCTCCCCGCACGGACAGCCTCAAGACAGTGCCTCCTCACATTCTCGGACTCCACTGCCTGCCCCAAAGTTAATATGAAACCAGCACACTTGGACATATTGTACTTCTCCATGGAAATGAGGGATTCATTGAATACAGTCACGCCTGCAAAAGCTCTCTCTTTTTTTAAAGCTCCATTGACTATCAGGATATTCAAGCCCTGAGGTTGCAATGGAATCCTTGTGGGGAAAATTCAATTAAACCCGCAACAGAATCCACACAGAGCAAGAAGGAGGGAAAAGAATGGGGGGGGGGGGAGAAGGACATTTCTTTTGAATAATAAAGTTCCAGATTTAAAATTAGACTGTATAATAACAGCCCTAATTCCTGGAAACCCAGATGGGGAACCAAATACATAATATATTGGGAGGAATTTATTTTCACAGACTTCAAGGATGTAATAGGGCTTTTGGCACTTCACACTGCCTTGGCCAGTATTTCTGACAAAGGGAAGAGGCTGTTAAGCACCTTTTCATGGAAAACATACCTCCATCTCGAGTCAGAGGTTAAGTTATTCTCTGGCCAAAAGAAGCAATCCATCACGCTTCATTATGGGGCAGATCTCACAATGAATAGCATTTGGCAGAGATGGATAAGTTCCTATGACTCCATTCAGCAGCGTTGTAAATGGATCTGTCATCTCCAAGACTGGTAGAGGTGGCCCGACGCCACTTGAGGGCCCAGGCAGAATTCCGGCTGCTGCAGGGGAGGCATGTGGCTGCTGAGTTCACACCTGAATCACAGCCACAGCCAGATTAACTGACAAGCATTTAGTTAAGCATCTACTCAGTGTCAGACTGCCGCGTACAAGGCATGGCTCTACCGCTGATAAATTTTGTGATCGTGAGAGGGTAACAACCCCTAGCTCAGTGTCTTTATCTATCAAAATGCGAGTAACAACACCTGCCATTGAGGGCCATAAGGCACGTGAGCCTCTCGAGATAGTGGAAGGCATACAGTTAAATGCTGCATGAGGGTTAGTGGTTATTATCTTCACCATCTCACTGGGGCCCGGACTACGGTGAGGCCGAGGAGTCTTCTCGGGGGCAACATCTCAGGGACGTTCACTTTCAGGACACGCATAAATGCTTCTGGAAATGTTGTACCCTGGCTGCCCCTCTTGTCTCCCCCTAGTTCCCCCCCCACGCCCCCAGATCTCAGATTCGCAGATGCAGAAATAAAGCTCATGGAAGTGAACGAACTTGCTGGAATCCACCCTGTACGGTCCTTGCAGGACCCGGATTCCCGATCTGTCTATCCCATGACACTGCCTACTTCCACATTCTGGTCGGTGTCACGAGCAGAAACAAAAATCCAGAAACCAAAATACGTTGAGATCGGATGGAAATGCTGGCCTGAACCCACAGGTTAGTTTGTTGGGAGAGAGTGGACAGAGAACCCCCCAACAGGAGGAGGCCTCTGCTGAGTCTCTTTCAAGGCCCAGCATTGGTGCTAAATAATGCAAAACTGCTTACCCTTGAAAAGTGGCTGGGGTAATGAGAACCGCATCTCGCTGGTCAAAGGGAAAAAAAAAGAAGAGATACATGATTCTCTAGCAAAACCTTCCTTATCAGCTCTGTTGGGGGAAGGAAAAAAAAACAAGGCAAATAAATGACAAAAGCAGAGGAAGCATCAATCACACTGTTGTTGGTCCGCCAGGCCTGGGTGCGGGCGTGCAAGGCGCAGGCCACCCTTTGGCTCCAGCGAGGCTCCAGGCAGGAGGCGGGGGGGGGGGAGCGTGGCAGCAAATCAGAACCTCAGACCCTCCTTGCAGCTCTTCTCTGTGACTTGGGTGAAGTGGCAAACCTCCTCTGTGTTTCCCATCTCTGGCGCTTCCCACACAGCCTCAGAATTCCCCCAGCTCCAATCCCCACAGGCCCTGAAATTACGAGCCAAAAGAATGTTCTGAAGTGGAATCTCTCACATGAATTCTTTATCACCTGGAAAGTGTTCTAGATCCTTCGTATCTGATGTCTTGCCCCTCTGATTTTTTTTTTTTTTGGCGGATCAGTAAAATAAATGGACAGATTCTGAGTAGACGCAGTGAGATATTTTATGCTTTTGGCATAATTTTCTGAGTGCTTTCGCTGATGTGGGCAAGGCTTGCTTACCCACGCAGGACGTTCCCACTTTAAAGCTTTGTCACACATGTCATTTCTCTGCTCTGACAGTTTCCACCGAGCCAATGAAGAACTGAGATCAGAATGATTCCTGGCTTCATTTGTACCTCCAGCCAGCCAGCCAGCCAGCCAGCCAGCATACACTACTGTGGCTCTTTAAGGCATCAGACTCTGTGCAAGGGGCCAGAAACTCAGAGACAGACGAAACAGAAGCAGTGTAGTGAGGTCATCGAGCACATAAATTTGGTGGAACTCAGTCCAGATCCTGATTTAGCTATGCATAAGCTCCCTGACGTTGGGTGATTTATTTTAACTTCTCTGAAACTCAAGTTACATTTCTATAAAATGGGGGTAATATCATATACCACTTGGAGAGCAAGTGAGGATTAGATGATCTAATAATGTAAAGCACTTAGCACAAGATCTGGGACACAAGCAACATAAAGAGCCACTTTTATTATGAGCTTCAAGAACATGCTGAGTTGATGGCTGGGCTAAGCATGGAGAATGGTTATTTTTGTTTGATCATTTTTTTTTATATTGTTGTTTCTTTTTGCAGAGGGCAGATCTCCCATGTACTGATGCATCTTGTGGCAGCCAAGAGATGGAGAGCAGACCACCTGCACGGTTCTCCATGGAGTGCAATGTTGGGGAATGGTGCAGACCAGCCTCCAGTTCCAGGCTTGGCAATGAATCTGAGGAATACTCACCAACTCGTATTTTTTTTTTTTTAAAGCTCTATTTCCTTCCTGAATCAAAGGAAATGCTAGCTCCCTTGGCAATGCAACCCAAATAACTTCAGCAACTCCCACGGTGATTCAGACACCACCCCCCCCAACAGGCCGCTGTCTCTCTTTCCCTCTTAGTGCCAAGCCCCAGGGTTTGCCCAACCTGACCGGGAATCCCTAGGCCTGGCCCATGAAAAGCTGCTCAGCCCCAGCGAGCGAGACCTTGAGGTGGATCAGGGCACCAGACTGGGACAATCTGAAAAAGTCATCGTCAAGGAAATTCCAGACACGAGGCGCCCTGTCACCGTAGTGAGGGGGACACTCACCAGAAGGGACTGCATCAATCCCCTCCCGCAGTCTGAGCACTGTCGGCATGCAACTCGGCCCAGAAGGTTTTGTCATTTGGACTGTAATAAACCCCACTTCCTGAGCTCCGTGCCCCTCCGGGTTCAACATCAACCACACCGTCCGTCCCTGCGTGTACCCCTGCACTGTCAGAGCCCTGCGCACCTGCACCACCATTCCAAGGCCTCAGGTGCTGCTCACATGTGCTAATGAAAAGCGCTCCCCGGCCACCCTGGAGGACAGGGGCAATGTGCTCCAGCTAAGGCAGCGGGTCTTGACATTGGCTGCACTGGAGAATCCCCTGGGAGCTTTCACAACCTGATGACCAGGCTGCAGACCAGACCAATCAAATTATAGTCTCTGGGGGTGGGACCCGGGCATCAGTATTTTTTTTTTTAAGTTGGCCAAATGATTCCAGCGTGCCGCCAAGTTTAAGAACTATTATCAACGCTGGGCTGGGACTCCAGAGGGCGCCCTTTCCTTTCTTTCTCCAGCCCAGCCCTCCCTCCCTTTCTTCTTCCTTCCTGCCTATCACCCTCTCTCCCTCCTTCCCTTTACTATTTACTGAAGCAGCATATTCTGTGCTTAAAGCCCAGGGTTTACAGATAGACCATTCTCACTTTGAATTCTGGCTTGGCTCCCACTAACCAAATTACTTCACCTTTCTGAAGCTCGACTTTCTTAGGAAGTGGGGAAAATAAAAGGACTTACCCCAGAGAATCCTAGTGAGGATTAAATATCATGGATAAATTGCTTAATGCAGCACCTAGAAATTAGTATGTGCTCAATAAATGTGCACTATTTTTCTTCTGGTTATTGTTGTCATTTTCCAAGAGCTATGCTAGATGTGGGGAATACAAAAGAAATAACATGGGCATAATGTTTATTCTCACACAACTGACTCTCTTCCCATTCAATCCATAGCTAGGGAATGGCCTTACGTTGTTGGGCAGGGCAGGGTGGACAGATTTCTCTTAATAGTAGTAGCTATTATGTAGGGAATACACCCAATGTGCCATGCATAGTTCAATCATATCTAGAATATATAGGGACACACACCAAAGAAGTACAGTACTGAACATGACTCCATCACTGGCTCTCCACCAACCAAGAGGAGATGATGCTATTGATATTTACATTTTGCAAATGAAGAATCTGAGGCTCAGAGCAATTAAATATTTCACCCATGGCCACACAAGTAGATACAAACTCAAGCTTCTGGGCACCGCACGTCTCCGCTTCCTATGTGGATGTGGGGTATGCCTACAAGTGAATTCTGAGGGCTGGTCAGAACAAGGAGGATAAAGCAGATCCTCCAAGTTGGAGGGCTTTAGGGGAAGGATACAACCAAACTGGGGTGAAGTCAGGGTATGAGGGACCAGGAGCAGAGGAAGGGAAGTATGGCAAATAGGGGTGAAGAGGGAGGGGTCTGGATGGGTTCAGGAGTGGGAGAACAGTGATGAGTGGACAGTGAGTCAATTTAAAGGATCCAGGGCAGAATGGAATGTTCCCACTTCATAGAAATCTTGGCCTAGTCCAATGACCTTGGTGTTATGTCAAGCTATATCACCACTATAGGTCATTGAAAATTAAATAGCAAAATACAAGTGGTGAGTACACACCTTCAAACACGCTTTCAATGGTTATTATCTGTCAAAAAAGGACTTAACTTTGACACAGGCTGAACAGCAATCCATCTGGGGGGAGGTGGGGGCAGAAATCCTTAAGACGCGTCATTGAGGCTCCAACCAAGACTGGTTCAGTTAGGAATGCTGGATAACCTAGTTGTCACCATGCAAACTCTTAGGTTTAATTTAAGTTCTGGTTTAAATCAAGGCTCTGCCACTTACAATGGTGTCTCTCTCTGGGCCTCAACTTCCCCATCTGTAAAATGTTGCTAACAACGCGCTCTCTCTCGTTGGGTCATTGTGAGGATGCCATACGGCCGATCCTCTTAAACACTTAGAATGGCCCTTCACACATACTAAGCATGAGAATCGGGGGCTCTGGGTTGACTATCCCGATTGTTGGGTCGGCCATCCCGTACTCAGCAATCGCTCCCCCTCAGCCCAGGCCCCGCTGCTCTTAGATTCCCTGCTATGTCCAAGTTCATGTGGCTCCTCTGCCAGAGCTAGTTGTGTGTTATTTGTTTTGTAGGGTATTTGTTTTCCAATATTTTTACTAAGTAGGACAGCTATATCAATGAGGTCTGCTGCTTTATTGGTTGCTAATTGCTGGGGCATAATTGTTGCAACATTACTTGGTGTTCCTATAATTCTCTGTAGCCAATCAAGGTGGCCAATTCTCTAATTACAACACAGTGAATTCTCAGGCACCAGCATCCAAATGTTGAGCGCTCAGTTTACAAGAACTCCTTCCAGCACTTTTACAAGAAAGGGCTTAACTGACAAAGGCAAGAAAGTCATGTCAGCAAATAATTTCGGAAAATAATTTTGTAAGTATCCATATACATATAAAATAATAAATATTTTATAATTATAGCAGCATGTGTATTTTTTGAAAGTAGTTCCTAAGATCTGTCTCAAGATCTTTGCACGTTCAACTCCATCTCTAGCTGGACGACCAAAGTCGGTGTTTGTAATGATCACAATTCTGAGACCCAGCAGATCTCAAGGGGCCTTTGCACACATCAGATATTAACTACACTCAGCCTTGTTCTAGCACTAACACTGCAAGCATTTTGTTGTTTTCAAATGCTATCTGGAACTTTAGCCCATCTATGTCCTCTCTGCAAGTCAGGGGATCAAAATATTCAATCCACTAAAATTACGAAGAAAATGGCGGCTTTGGAAGTACTCTGGGGGCTGCAGCATAGAAAGGAGAAGTTATTACCAGTAGTCAACCCATGAGCTGTATTGGGCAACATCACTTCTTTGTTTCCATCTTCCTTAGAGTAAAATCCATGCCTTTACTTTGGCTTCCAAGGCCCTGCACACTCTGGTCCGTCTGGCCTCCAGCTTAATCACCTCCCACCTCGCCCCACTCCCTCACGCTGCTTCAGCCCCACTGCCCTCTCTCTGTTCCTCAAACAGACACACTGGTCCCCTGCTCAGGGCCCTGGCTCTCGCTGTTCTCTCCGCCTGCTGCTCTTCCCTCAGCCTTTCTGGGGGCTGTTTCCTTCTCAACTGTGCATCTCGCCTCTAGTGATGTCCCCATGGTGAACCCTCCCTGAACACCTAAATACCATCCTCACGCTAAATTTCATATTATTTTGCTCTCATCTTGAATAGCCATTATCACCAGCTGGTATTATCTTGTTAATTAATTCACTTGTCACTGTTTGTCCCTCTAGTATGTAACTTCTGTGAGGACAAAGTCTTGTTCACCATGGTATCCCCAACACCTGTAACAAAGATGGCCCATAAGAGGTACCCAATCAACAGTTGTTTAACAAAGAACATGAATGAATGAATGAGTGAACGAATATATATTTTCTGCTCCTTTGTTTTAATCTTTTCCAATTGACTTTTGCTTTATCTGAGATATGTAATTATATTTATTGGTAACTGCCTTATTTTGGATCACTACAACGTTTCTTATCATCATTACCACTAGTACTCAGTTCATTGCATTTATTGAACAGTCACAGGGGACAGCCCTGCACCAAATGCTATGGAGCTAAATGAAGTCAAAAGCCATCACCAGCACTGTCAGAAAGCCTTCCGTCTAATTGGCAACGAGAATAAGCAGATTTGGCCAAAATGCAGGCAGAGATAGAGCACTGTGGGAGACATTCTCAGTTCCTCCCTCTTGTGGTCTGAATTGTGCCCCCCAAGATTCATATGTTGCAGTCTTAATCTCCAGTACCTCAGAATGTGACTATTTGGAAACAGGGCCTTTAAATTGGCAATTAAGGTCATATGGGTGGGTCCTAATCCAATATGACCGGTGTCCTCAGAAGAAGAGATCAAGACACAGAGGAAGGACCATGTGAAGGCACAGGGGAAACATGAACGTCTACAAGTCAAGAAGAAAGGTCTCAGAAAGATAGCAACTCTGCTAACAACTTGGCTTTGGACTTCTATCTAGCCCCTAGAACTGTGAGAAAATAAATTTCTGTTGTTTAAACTGCCCGGTCTTTGGTACTTTTTTATGGCAGCCTGAGCAAACTCATACACTCTCCAATATTCATTTTCGTTTACTTGCATAAGTAAAGGAGAATGCTGAGGACCTAGCCACCTAGCTAGGGGCCGCATTTCCTGACCTCCCCCACAGATGGATATGGCCATGTGATTAATGAGCTGTAAGCAGAGGTACCATGTGACCTTGGCTCTACCCCAACACCCTCACCCTTCAGACTTCAATCCTAACTCAACATCTGTTGAGTCGGTGGAGGCTGTTGGTAGAGAGTGCAGAAAGGGAAGGAGACACCAAGAGGCAGGAGTGAGGTCAAACTCTCCTAGATGGCAGACTACACAAAGGCCTCTCCAGCCGAGGCTCTCTTCCACAATTCCCACCTACGCTGTGTTGCGTTGCTAAGCTGGTCGATCCAGAAATTCACCAAATAGAAGCCTCAAAAAAAAAAAAGTCCTGTAACTATCTGTGTCAGGGCCAAGAGACATCAGCCACTTAAGCTTAGTACTTCTAAGTCCTACAGGAGGCAGATGCCCTGAGGAAATGGGGGCTTTGTGGTGGGGGCAGGCAGATGGGGTTGAGGTCCTCTAATGAGAGTTTCTGACAGGGAGTGAGTCCTCAAAGGTGAGAAGGGCCCAGTAAGGAAGGGAGAAAGAAAACAAAAGTAAACTTAAGTTCTTTAAAGTTCCATTAGGGGTTAGTCTTACACTAGAACAGACAGCAAGGACTCCCTCCTGCCCGGTCTCTGCTCCCAGATGGACACATTATACCTTTGGCTACAACATACCTCATAACTGGTTTTGAGGGGCCCCCACAAAATCTTACCCACTATTTTTCACATGATACTTATGGATACCCCCCAAAAAAGGCATTCAGAATCCCCAAGAATCAAACAAGCTTTTGGAATAACTTACTTAAAAGTGCAGACTCCTCAGCCATTGTGCCAACCAAACAGCAGAGATCGAGCCCAAGCCCCAAAAGAATAGAGCACCAAGAGTGAAATTTACTGAAAAAAACAAATTATACTTATCTACTGGATGTGGGCCTCCAGAAATCCTCTGTGGCACCAAACACACCCCATGGTGTGTCCTGTTTTCATGCTGCAAAGGCTCGCATTTTCTAAATGCGGGCCCCTTCATTGACTCCCGTGAGCCTCCCCCAGTCACATGTCTGGGACTCATGGGCCACAGTGGAGTCTGGGGAAAGCTTCAGGTGGAGAGTCTGTCAAAGATAAATGGCCAGGCCCAGCGAGTGGCACTGAGCTGGAAGGAAACCGGGATGTGGTGCCATGAATCAGTGTGTTCCCTCAGGAGGAGAGGTGGTCTGCTTATTACACTCACCTTGTCTTCGATCGAAACCATACAGACATCAGGCCTCGCCCCGCAGGCGGCCAGAGCAGCAGTTTCCAATTTATCTGCAGCACGTTGACTCCTGGAAACTCCAAAGTACAAGCAGGTCCATTCAAAGTACAGGAGCCATGAACCACCCTTCCCCGTAGCGCCTTGGGTGGGAGGTGGGAGGTGGGAGGTTCCTGAGTGTTCAGTGTGATTCCTGACCCCAGCAGCCAACAAGAGAGAGGTAGGCACCCTGAAGGGCGTCTCTCCTCACCACTGCATTCTCAGGGCCCAGCCAGGCCCCAGTAAATGTCTGTCCAGCAAATAAATACAAAAGCAAACAACTGAACTATCATGTAGGGATTTAAATCATTCTGGAGATTCTGTAATAATATGGGCAAATAGCTTACTCTGCATTGTTCAGTGAAAGAAATATAACATCATAATGTATATTCTGGATAATCCCAATTGGATGACACTTATATATAACTTTGATAGTACATATGCCAACATGTTAATAAAAGTTACTTCTTTTTTGCCATTATATATTTCTTTTTATGTGTTTTTATCTTTTAATGTTTCTGTGTTATACGCTCATCACTTGTTATAACAAGTAAAAAATAAAAGCTAAAAATGAAACACAGTCCTTTCTTCTACTGTGCCTCCATGGCGTGTGGCCACCTTATTACTGTAAAGAGTCCCCGAGATCTGTCAGTGCCACTCACTGCGCCTGGCCATTTATCTTTGACAGACTCTCCATCCTCCATCTTCCCAAGGGTGAGGGCCACTCACAGGAGAAGCCAGTAACCCAAATGTCAGCATGATGTCACTACTCATCTGGAATGTTTCCTTTTTAATACAAGCAAAATGTGATACTGTAAGGTCTACAATTTAGCTCATGGCATTTTGTCTTCCCACTTCCCACAAGGAGGTAGAAGTCTCAGTCACTCTAGATACCACCACGCTCCATTTTGCAAGACCTGCCTCTTTTCTCCACCTCTGCATAGGGCATCCCTGCTGGCCCTCCAGTTTGGAACCTGAAGTTAGCTTCTCTAGCCAGATCTTCCCCTAAAAGGAAGCTTGGTCTACACATTGGGCCAGATAAGATTCCAAGCTATAAGTACTGACTCTTGCTTTAGTTGCGGTGATGCTCGGTGGGGTCAGTTCAGCTCAGAAGGTTTTCCTTGCTGCCTGTGGATAAATATACAGCACTGTGGAGCACCCCGCTTTTGTACCTAGGGTAGGCTTAATGTGTATTTTAGGTATCCAAGTGGAGTAACACATGCACAGGATTGCAATATCATGAATGAAGTTTAGCACCATAGCCAAAGCTATGGCGGCTTTGGTGGATCATCACCCAGGGCACATGAGCACCTCATGTAGAAACTAATAATCTTTCCATAATGCTTGCACCATTAGCATTTCTTCCCCTTTCAAAATAGAAATATAATTACATGCCAAGGAGTATGGGAGAATGAAGGTGGAAAATCTCAGCAAGGCAGCCAACCATGAATCCTAACCATCACATGTGAGCTGGAGCAAGTGATGACAAAAGAGAAAAACAACCATAGAAGAACTTGTCAGTAATGAGAGAGAGGCCTTCAGGCCCCATTCAGCCTGAATCTTTCGCCTAAAATCAGTGAGGGTTCTACAAATCCCACCACCTACACAGGTGTGGATCACAGCATGTTTTGTCTTTGTCATGCTAGATTCCATGCATACTGGTGGAGAGCCAGAGTCCCAGTACTTCCAGGCTTTCAAGGATTCATAAAACAGTAAATAAGCCACAGAAAGGGAAGTGAAGGAGCATTGAGACGAGCGGATCTCCAAATTGGATCATCACATCCCAATCACTTGGACTCAACTTCCAGAGCTTCTGATTCAGAGGAGGTGGTGAGGCCTCACCTTGGTTCTGCTTGGCTTTCTAAGGTGGGGCTAAGGGAGGTAGAAGACATTTCTCAAGCAGGAAGGACCACCAGACCAATTTCGCCCCATCAGCTATGGAAGAGTAGTCTCTCCCAGAGCAGAACAAACCATCCTAGAAAGACCACACCATGGGGAAGAGTAGCCAGCAAGCTCACTTCTTCTCCCAAGATGGCACCATGCTGTAGGACTGCATCAGGCAGGAAAGGCGAGGGTAGATAAGTATGGCACCAAAATCTCTGCACCTTAACACAACAAAGTCTATTTTTCACACAAGGCAAGTTTGTTGCTGGTTGGGTTATACTCCTGGATTGGGTTATCCTCCATGCAAAGTGGCTTTGGTCTCACAAACCTCCATGTGAACCTTTACCTCCATGATATCTGTGGCAGGGGCATCAGGAACTTGGTGAAGGCTTCTGCTCCCATGTCACAGGCCAAAGCAAGGCATCAGGCCATGCCTAACTTCCCGAGGGGGGGCAGCGTAACCTTCCATGGAGGAGAACAAGATTCATTGGTTAATACCCACTGTGTATACCATAGTGATTCAATGGCCTATTTCTTCTTGATCACATTTCATCTTCTCCTGGAGAGTCAAGAGGGCGCTTGAAGCCTCAAGCACTCATGATATGAGTACACTCCCACCCCAATGACAGAATGGTTGTAAAGACAGGATAAAGGACACAAAATATTTTGTTATTTTATTATTCCAATCATTTAAAAGTTAGAAAGAATACTGCAATTGTTGCTACTATTTAGTGATTGAAAGCACAGCAAGTAATCTGTACACGTGATAACATTTTACAGAACAATACACACACACACACACACACAATCACACGAGCTCATGTAAAAACTGATAACACTCACTAAAGCCAGTATTCCAGTTACTAGTATTGCACCAACATCAATTTCAGGCTGTGATAATGCATTATAGTTATGTAAGATGTTAACATTGGGGGAAGCTAGGTGAACAGTACATGGGAATAGTCTGTACTATTTTTGCAACTTCCTGTAGGTCTGTAATCTTTCAGAATAAAAAGTTTAAAAAAACAAAGGAAACAGTCAACAAAACCAAAAGACAACCGACAGAATGGGAGAAGATATTTGCAAATGACATATCAGATAAAGGGCTAGTATCCAAAATCTATAAAGAACTCGTCAAACTCAACACCCAAAGAACAAAGAATCCAATCAAGAAATGGGCAGAAGACATGAACAGACATTTTTCCAAAGAAGACATCCAAATGGCCAACAGACACATGAAAAAGTGCTCAATATTGCTCGGCATCAGGGAAATCCAAATCAAAACCTCAATGAGATACCACCTCACACCAGTCAGAATGGCTAAAATTAACAAGTCAGGAAATGACAGATGTTGGCGGGGATGTGGAGAAAGGGGAACCCTCCTACACTGTTGGTGGGAATGCAAGCTGGTGCAGCCACTCTGGAAAACAGTATGGAGGTTCCTCAAAAAGTTGAAAATAGAGCTACCATATGATCCAGCAATTGCACTACTGGGTATTTACCCCAAAGATACAAAAGTAGGGATCCGAAAGGGTACGTGCACCCTGATGTTTATAGCAGCAATGTCCACAATAGCCAAACTGTGGAAAGAGCCAAGATGTCCATCGACAGATGAATGGATAAAGAAGATGTGGTATATATACACAATGGAATATTATGCAGCCATCAAAAGGAATGAGATCTTGCCATTTACAACGACGTGGATGGAACTGGAGGGTATTATGCTGAGCGAAATAAATCAAAAAGAGAAAGACATGTATCATATGACCTCACTGATATGAGGAATTCTTAATCACAGGAAACAAACTGAGGGTTGCTGGAGTGGGGGGTGGGGTGGGAGGGATGGGGTGACTGGGTGATAGACACTGGGGAGGGTATGTGCTCTGGTAAGTGCTGTGAATTGTGCAAAGCTGCTGAATCTCAGATCTCTACCTCTGAAACAAATAATGCAATATATGTTAAGAAAAAAAAGGAAGAAGAAGAAGGTAGCAGGAGGGGAAGAATGAAGCGGGGAAAATCGGAGGGGTAGACGAACCATGAGAGACGATGGACTCTGAAAAACAAACAGGGTTCTAGAGGGGAGGGGGGTGGGAGGATGGGTTAGCCTGGTAATGGGTATTAAGGAGGGCACATTCTGCATGGAGCACTGGGTGTTATGCACAAACAATGAATCATGGAACACTACATCTAAAACTAATGATGTAATGTATGGGGATTAACATAAGAATTTTAAAAAAAAGTTTAAAAAAAAAATCTCAGGGGAAGATTCTCCATCCAGGTCCTCTGCCTCACGTCTTCTCTACAAATATCCCACATGTGAGCTGTGAGAGAACTTGTCTCAGGAAAGTGATTTTTTGCTAGAAAAGCAGGAAATCTGATTAATGTGCCAGGGAGATGTCTGCAGACATTCACCTGCCTTCTCTGTACCTTCAGTCTCTGCAGAAATATAGATGAAATCTCTTCTTTGAAAGTTAAAATAAATGCCAGTCAATCCCCATGTGTGCCCCCTTTACTGCAGGTAATAAGTGGGAGCCCAGGTGAATTGCTATGTATTTCCCTTTAAATTCTTGGGTTTTCAGTGACAGACCAAGGCTCTCATCTGTCAGCAAACTGTTCCAGGCAGACCCATTACTTTAGCACTACAATAAAACGAAGGACATCAGGATAATCCGTCAAACAAAAGCAGCTGGGAGCATCATCGTGTACCAGAGGCTGTATTCATTTGCCCAGAACATTTAAAAATCTATGCCCCAGCTCTTCTCCCCAAAGTCCTTATTTCACCCAATAAAATAAATTTAAAGTGCATAAATGTATATTAAAAATATCTAAGCAAACACTTGCAGCTAAATAATGTTCACCCAGATGTGCCTACATTTTTTTATCGTTAGACATGTTTCCTGTTCTCCCAAGTAAATATTTCACTGAAAATGCTCCCCAAGTAGTTGTTATCTCAATATTTTCACAATAGAATATTCTGTGCTCTACACATATAAATACTGTGAATAACCAGACATTTTCCCAAAGAGACTGCTGATTTCCCTGCATTTTGCAAAATGATTCTCTCTCTGATGCTAGCTCTGAGAGCAGATACCATGCTTAGCAGGGTGTGAACTCCAAAATCCAAGGCACCAGCTCCAAGTAATTCCTTGGAGCCTGAAACAAGGTGAGTCCCTACAGAATCTGTAAATACATTTCATCCAAAGTTTCCAGGGGACAGGGGAAGGAACTCAAACATTGAGGTCACATGGACCCCATATGTGAAGGCTGTTTCTTCCACTTTGTGACTTTGGCCAAGTTATTTATTGTCCCATCTGTAAAATGGGAAAGAACAGTAGTACCTGCTGCTTCTGTGTGGGGAACTGCTGGCTCTCCAACAGTATCTGGTCCTCCTGCTGTGCTTAACCAGCCCTCCTTACGGAGCAGGCCAGCCAGGTGGCAGCCTGGGGCACCCACTGTGGTGATAAATATCCCTGCACTTCCCCACATTCATAAAGCCCCTGTCGTCCACTCTGGTGGGGATTTGACATTCAGTGTCCCATGAGGCTCTCGCTGCAGAGGTACTCTACAGAAGTGGTTCTCAAACTTGAGTGTGCAGCAGAATCATGGTGGGGCAGGGGGCAGCGGGGAGAGCTTGTTAAAACAGATTTCTGGGCCCCATCCCTGGAGTTCCTGATTCAGTAGATCTGGGTGTTACCTGAGACACTGCATTTCTAACATGCTCCTCGGTGATGCCTGTCTGGGGCCCACTCTTTGAGAACCATTGATCTAGAACCGGGGGATCTTCCAACTTTTTCTGCAAAAGGCTAGCAGGCCTTATGGTTTCTGTTGCAACAACTCAACTTTCTCATTGTCACATAAAGCAACTAGAGATCACACCCACAACATTCCAGTGAAATTTTATTTACCGACACTGAAGTTTGAATTTCACAGAACTTTCACATGTCATGAAATATTATGCTTTGTTTGTTTGTTTTCACCTGCTTGAAAATGCAAGAACCATTCTTAACGGTCTTCGGCCACGGGAAAACAGGTAAGTGATTGGATTTGGCCCTCAGGCTGTAGTGTGCCAATCCCGACAACTAGAACACCAGGAAAGTGCAACGCTTTCAGCCTCCGCTAAAGAAAAATGTCTCCATTTTTCCACCCCCATCTGTTTCTGTGTCTGACGATCCCGCTCTGTGTAGCATGCTCCCCACTGGCACTCCCCCCCGAGGCCACCTCAGCTGAATCAACACGGCCTTGGCCACCACGAGGCCTCGAGGGTTCTCCCTGCCCCCTCCCCACCCCAGCCTTCTTTCAGCTTCACTTTTGTGCTTTTTATAGCTTTGCACAAATTTGTCTCTGTGGCAAATTTACAGCACGCACTGCTTGTCTGAACTATTTAAAGGCACAATATTCTCGACTGTGCCATAAAGCTTTCCCATTCTGTGTGTTTTATTTCTCTGTTTGAGAACCTTTTATGAAATCAGCAGCTAGGCGGAAGGAAATCATTTGCATACTTGGCTCCATACACCTGGAATTCCTTAATTTTAGGGATTAGCAAAATGAAGTCTAATAAAAAGTGGAGGCCCTTGTTAATCATCTCTGGAAAGTCCCTTCATTACCTGTTCCTTGCGCCCCATCGGAGTGCCCATTTCAGAAAATTCACATGGTGCTGGTCACTTCTGACAATTTTATGAACTGATTCGTAATTTTACGTAACACGGTTTGGGTCTCTAGCGTTCCCCAAAGTTAAAAGGACAGTTCTCTTCTCCCATCCCCCTCCTGAGAGGACACATCTCAGTGATCAGAGATGGTTCAGAGGTGACAGGTATGAGAATCATTGTCACACTGCAGTCCTGATTACGAGAGCAGAAGCTCAGCATCAACTGCACTGTTCTTTGAGATGATCTGGGTGCAGACCCTGCTAACATTGCTGCCCGAGTGGAGAACATGTATATCCTCTTCTGTTCTGTTCCAGAGCAATCTGGAAGCTTCCACGAACTTCTAAATCCTACTCAAACCCCGCCCTACAGCATCGAAGAAAAATGCATCAGTTACCCCTGTTCTTAAGGAGACTCTGATTAAGGTCGGGTCAACAATGCAGTTGCCGTAGCTGGCTTTCTGCAAGGGCTGGAAAACACCACGTATACTGACTGCCAACGTGGTTTCCAGTGAATTCAAAGTTCCACAAACGACTCCTTACGGAACTGACAAAACATAAATTGGTCTCACAAAACAGGATAGTTCCTGTAGTTGGGGATTACAACAAAATAAAACAAACAAAAATCCTCTCTGAAAAGACCACTTTTCCCCCCTAAAATAAAACTACCATGTCACCAAGCCCAAGAGTGGAGAAGCCATAGCTGCCTGGAGTCAGCAGTTGCAATCACGGTAATTCTGAAGCTGAATAATGCATGCTGGAATGCTGTTTACAGGAAATGAGCAATTTATTTTATTATCCAAATTTTAAACCCTTTTAATATGCCTCCCAAGAAGATGTCTGATTTAGAAAATTGCAAAAGAGAACTTAAGAGAGGACAAGGGATACTAAAAAAAATTTCACCACCATAAAGGCTAGATAAAGAAACTTTACAGGCAGCTTGAACAAAACTCAGCAAGTACGCCCGCATAAATCACTTTACGTTGGTGGCTTTAAGCGACCAACATTATACTGTTTTGAGGAACAAAAAAAATGTAAAAGGGAAAGTTGAAACATAAGATTATATTCAGTGGAAGTGAAAATTGGTTAAAGTCCTTTCCTGCAATTAATGTGTGTATGTGCATGCACACACATGTGTACCGGCAAACACATAAAATGTTTCCAGAAGAATCAGAGCAAACTGCTAGCAGTAGTAAAAAGGGACTGGGGAAGGGATTTCCCTTTTCATTACGTTCCTTCCTGACCTATTTACAATTGCTAACTGTAACTACTTTTTGGATCATCAGAATTTATGTGGGGAGTGAAATTGTGAACAAGTTTTTTATGTTTTTCTTCATGCTTATCTGTATTTTTAATGAACACATATTTTAAAGAAATATCATCTTTAGGATCTTAATAGGTCCCTCATCTGAACATGAAGGTTGAAGTATATGAATATTATACTTGTAATTAATTGTTCTTTAGTTTTGAATAAATCAAGTTCTCACACATGCACTGCATATATGACTTTGTCAGGATCATGTTTAAAGAGGCACCAAACTATCAGCTTTCCCAAGACATTCATGTTTCTCAGTCCCACACTGCCCTTCAGGACTGACTTTGCAATTCAGACAATTTCTGTCTTCATCCATCAAACCGGACCAGCTTCCCTCCCATGAAGATTGAAGATTGAGAAAATCGTCAAATACATAAGTAGGAGGGTAACCAAGGCCCACTCCCATGTCTAGGAAGGACACATGGTCTCATGGCCTCTCTTGCCGCCCACAGTAGCCATGTTTGCACTCATGAGGAGCACAGACTAAGGGCAAAAAGGCCCAGTGGAGATGATTCAGTCCAAGGAGCTGGTGCTCAGAGACACCTTGTCTCAGATAACTCAGCTAGTCAGAGAACTCACAGTCAGGTTAGCCTCTCACCACTACTGACTAGCTTAGGGAGCTTAGTTCGCTAGCTCACCCTGGCTGTGTTTAGCTCATCCAACTAACCCATCACATGTAGAAGAGAAGAAAGTGTCTTAAGAAAAAAAGAGCAGGGAAGATTGGTATAGACGGAAGCCAAAGCATCCTATTGATGCCCCCAACCAAAGCCAGGAATTAGGGAAGAATCATTCTGAAAAGTGCAACACAGGGAGAAGTTGGGGGTTAAACAGATATTTTCTGAATAAGGAGAAAGGAAGCAACATGTGTTGGATGTCTATTGTGTGCTAGGCACTTTGCATTCATTCGCTCAAATAAGAGATGTATCATCATCCCTATTTGACAAATGGTAGGAAAGAGCATGATGGAGATCACACAGTTCCTGGATGAGCTGGGTTTTCAAGCCCAAGCTTATCTGAGTCCGGAGCTCAGATTTGAAGTCTCTACATCCAACAGCCTTTCAGATCAATAGATCAGGCAAACTTTGCTTACCTCAAACTTTTACTAAGCAAATACATAGATTTTTCAAAGTTTGCTGCCCACTGACCATGCTGAATAGGAAAGAAATAGAGGGAAAGACTCTTTGCCTATTAGAGAAAATAAAGGGAAATTTGTACTTACTGATCACTTAATGTGTATTAAGCAATACTGTGCGTACATACACTGTCTCATTGGATTTAAATGAGGTTGGAGGTCAATAGTGTTTTAGGGAACAACCAAAGAATGGCCAACAATTCCCACTCGAGAGACACAGGAGCTCACAGAGGTAGAGAGGGGAGTTTTCCAGATGACTTCATCCAACACAACTATGGTTTTGACTTATGAGGTTCCTGGCTTGGGAGAAATGATAAGCAATAGTATGTCTGAGCTTCTCAGATTGGGTACCAAGCTGATTCTCTGCTTCAGCACCATCTAGAGGCTTTCTTCAGACACTCCAAGCTGATGAACTGTTATTCTTTAATAATAATAATAGTTTTGGTTAAATACCCAGAAGTGGGATTGTTGGATCATAGGGTAGTTCTATTTTTAATTTTTTGAGGAACCTCTATACTGTTTTCCAGAGCGACTGCACCATTTTGCATTCCCTCCAATAGCACGTAAGGGTTCCAATTTCTCCAATTCATCAACACTTGTCTTTGGTTTCTTTTGTTTTTGTTTTTGATAATAGCCATTCTGACAAGCATAAGGTGATATTTCACTGTAGTTTCGATCTGCATTCCTTGGATGATTAGGGACATTGGGGATTTTTTCATACACTTGCTGGCCAACTGCAGGTCTTTTTGAGAAAATGTCTATTCAAGTCTTTAGTCCACTTTTTAATGTAGGTATTCATTGTTTTTTTATTTTGTTTCTTGCTATCAAGTAGGAGGAGTTCCTTATATTGTTTTTGGAGATTTACCCATTGTCAGATAGATGGTTTGCCTTTTTTACTCCATTGACAGTTTCCTTTGCTGTGCAAAAGCCTTTGAATTGCAACTTCTGAGCATTTACCCAAAAGAACTGAAATTGGATCTATAAGAGACATTAGCATTCCCATGTTCATTGCAGTATTATTTGCATTAGCCAATCTATGGACATAATCTAAATGTCCATCAACAGAGGAGTGAATAAAGGAAATGTGGACTATACATACAATGGAATACAATGAAGCTCTAAAAAAGAAGGAAAATCTGCATCTGCAACAGCATGGGGAGGCTTATCCTAGTGGAATGAGCCAGTCACAGAAGGGCAAATACTACATGATTCTATATGAGGTATCCAAAATAGTCAAATTCATAGACTCTAAGAGTGGGATGATGGTTGCCAGGAGCTGGGGGACGGGAGAAATGGAGAGATACTAATCGATGGGCATAGAGTTTCCATCACCCAGGATGAATAAGCTCTCGAGCGCTGCTGTACCACACTGTGCCTAGAATTGACAGTATCATGCACTCAGAAATTAGTCCAGTGGGTAGAGCTCACGTTGAGCGTTCTTATCACGATAAAAGAAAATTTAGAACAAGAAAGTGCTAAGTTGGGTGCCTGGGTGGCTCAGTCGTTAAGCGTCTGCCTTCGGCTCAGGTCATGATCCCAGGATCCTGGGATCGCGAGTCCTGCATCGGGCTCTCTGCTCAGCGGGGAGCCTGCTTTCCCCTCTCCCTCTGCCCCTGCTTGTGCTCTCTCTCTGTCAAATAAATAAAAAAATAAATAAAATCTTTAAAAAAAAAAAAAGAAAGAAAGAAAGAAAGTGCTAAGTTGACTTTTGGCCTGTAAGTGCTTCCCGAACTAAATCAAGTGTTTAATTCATTCCAAATCATCATCCTTAGCTGATGCCTATGGAATGCTCACTATACTGAGAGCTTTATATCTTACATCTTGTTCGGTGTCCTCGACATCCCTATGAGGCAATTGCTTTACCAACTCCTTTGCACAGATAAAGAAACTGAGGCTCAGAGTGACTAAGAAATTTGCCCCAAGTCTCCAAACAACTAAGTGGTAGAGCCAGGATTCAAGCCCAAGGCTGAGTTTCTAACCACTACACCCCACCCCCTTTCTAGAAAGAAGATTAGTGAAGAACCCCGGCCAACCAAATAGTTGTTGCTTAGATCCTACTTGTAATTTTATGAGATACAGTTTATGGTTTTGAAAGTTAAGAAATTTAAATAATTTTTATTCCTCTCTTCCCCCCCATCCTGCTTACCCTAAGTCAAACAGGGAAATTCATATCTGCATCCAGACCCCGCCATCCTCCCCCACCTTCTCTCCTTCCTCATCAGCTGAAGAAAAGCCACAGGCCTGGTTACTTATCTAGACTCATATCCCATCATCTGAATACCGAAGAAAAACCAGTAGGACTGTAAATCACCATGATGAAAAATGAGGTGCCAACTCGTCCCTCAGGACTCCAAGGCAACACCCCAGCAATGAAGCGATGACAGACTAGGTGTAGTTTTGGTGGTTGCCCCACAGGCCAACTAGTTTGTCAGGAAACCCATCTTCTCTCCCTCCTGGGCTCACCGCCGGACTGCGTCACCAGCCTCAAGTATAGTTACTGGTGACAGAAGACCAAGGCTGGTCCATGGGAAGAAGGAAGAGGTAACAAGTGCCACTCTCAGGACTGGTACACCCCCTCCCAGTGCCCCACCTCACCCCACAATACTCTCCCTCCTCCCACTCTGCGAGCTGGAGCCCACAAACAGGGTGATTTTGAAAGCCACGTGTCGAAGATGCAGAGCCACCAGACAGGAAGAGACAGTATCCCCGCATCACTGTTTCTGGAGAAGAGCTCTCTGCTGACCAAGAACCCCAGTGTGGGACTTGATGTGAGTGAGAAATAGCTTTTACTCGAAAATGCGCTGATGTTTGGCAGTTGTTGACAACAGCTTTTCTTACCCTAATGAATGCAGTTATGGCTTGATGCCATCAATTGTCTCAGTTAGGAATGCATTTAGTTCAAATAACGGAACACCGAGCCTCAGAGCCATGAGTGGGTCAGGATGGTGGCCCAGGATCTTTCCTTTTAGATCCTCTGCCCTCTCTTAGGAGGCATCTGCCCCTGTGCCTATCACCTCATGGTGACGATATCCCCACAGCTCAACCTCAACACTATTCTAGGCAGGAAGAAGAAAAGAGAAGCTAGAAGGACCATATCGCTATCAAGAAAGAAAAAGCTTTCCACAAACTTCTGGGTTTATGTTTCATTGGCCACCACTGAGTAACATGCTCACCTCAGGCAGCTAGCAGTCTGATACAGTGAATAATTACAACGGGGCACACCAAGGGTCTGGAAAAATGCCACGTGTTTTGTAAGGAAGGGGGGGTGGCTGGAGAACTAGCAGCGTCTTCGTCAGTAGTATACAAACTAGGATACAGGAGTTGAGCAAAGAAGGATCACTAAGAGCCCCCTGCCTAGCCATTACCTTGCCGAAAAGCCCCATACTCTCTCTGCCCCAACGTACACATTCTGATCAACTACTCTACTTTTCTCCCACTTGAACACCATGTCATTCACCCTTTGGCACGAACACCCCTGTAACACACACATACTTCTTTAAGATTTCAGTTCAAACTCGCAATGAACTAGATTAGGATGCTACTTTGGCTTTTGATGAAATGGGCCACGTCTTGGAGTCAGAAAGCATGTCTATAGGATAAAGCCATCTCACGAAGCCACACTTGCCTTGTCCCCTCAAACCCTACTTCCCTCCTGCCTTCCACCAACACGGCTCCCCTCTCCCTCTCTCTCTGTCATGAGCTCCTGACTGTGCTACTCCATAAACAAAAGGACAGATTCACATCTCATAGATGGAGAGCGGTTGGGAAGAGTAAGAAGACTTGGCTAATGAGTCAACTGGTAAGAACAGCCATGTTGAAGAAGACCCACTTGGCAATGGAAGGACAAACCATCCCGAGCTGTTCGGTGGGGAGTACATTCGGGAATGGAGCCAGGAGTCTGTTTTTACAGATTGTTTGTTCTGATTTTGCAAAAGAAAAGTATCTGCATTTGAATTAGGAGCAGATATTCCTAAGAATAGTCACCAGCCTAACCCAATATACCACCACTTCCACTGAGGATTTAAAATTTTAATCACCATACTCTTGTGAACAGATTTATCACATTGGCCACTCTAGCTGAGATGAATGACCTGCATCAGGCTACAAACGTGGAATGGGTAAAAATGTTGCATCTGGTCTGTTGGGGGCTACACATTAGGACTGTTCAAAAAGAAACCAAAATAGGGGCATCTGGCTGGCTCAGTCGGTAGAGCACACGACTCTTGATCTCAGGGTTGTGAGTCTGAGCCCCACACTGAGTGTAGAGATTACTTAAAAATAAAAAAATAAATAAAAGAACCAAAGTAGATGCACATATGGTATGGTGGAGGCCAGTGTCTTGAAACTGATTTTGAATCTTAGAGCCAATATCAAAAGTCACAGAAAACAAGGGATGCTTTCTTAAACTCAGATGCTCAGCATCTTGCTTATTTCCGTTATGAATCTAAGACAATAAAATAAAATAATGTGCTGTGTTACAGCCCAGGGAAGTCTTGGTCATTTCAGTCTCATTAGCCTGATCAACTGTATGAAAGTCACTGCTAGTGCTGTATCGTGTGGGGCTAGACCCTGTTTGGCTTTCTGGAGCTGGCAACACAAACCTGGGAGATTTCTTCCATTTTCTGTTTTATTGCCCCTAAAATGAGAATAATAACATCTGAGCTAGTTATACACAGGACATAGTATAATGAAGTAATGTACCAATAAGGATAATTATTAATTCAAATGTACTATGTGCCCAGCTCGGTGTCACCTGCTTTATATACAATTGCAATGAATCTACACTAATAACAGCTGATTGAAACAGGAGATCGGTGTCTCATTCCTGAAGGTGAGTACACCTGAGACTCAGAGCGTGACTAGCCTGTCACATCACTGGTATGTGGCTAAGCTTGTACTGGGACTTATGTCTCTGGGACCACAATGGTTAGGCAATTTCAAAGCCTTATGCTGATGAAAGACACCAGTGTGACTTCAGAGGTAAACTCAATAAAGGGTTTGGGGTGAAGTGTAGTATTTTGTCTCTTTGTTTGCCTTAACCTTTGCCTACCAGTGAGGACACAAATGTATTCAATTCTACAAAAGCATAAAGAAAGGCAGTTTAGCTCAAAATATAGCTTGGGATATAGGCCCTCAAGAAGCAATCATCCAGAAACCAAAGAAACACATCTCTGCCTTCCTAAACTCACTGCCATCCTACCGCGGGGTGAGAAGATTGATGAGCTCAGTGTCCAGAACTTTTATCAAAAGATCTGGATTTCAGAATCCATTTTAGAGGTTAAGACCTTTTAAAATTCTTCTTCTTACTGCCTGATAAGTGATTTGGAAATGTAACGACTTAATATTTAGTCTATGCCTGTCTGTCTCTCTTGAAAGATAATTTGGGAGAAGTTGACCATCTGGAGAAACTACCAGGAGTTGCCAAGAAACTTTTCTATTGACTTTGTGTTTGTCTTTCCCCTTTAAGTGTCTGTGCTATAAGCCGATGGGCATGGTTATTTATGCAGCTCTTAGATGGAAGAAAGCATTGTCTCTGAAGCTTGCTACTCTGGCACCATACTGACTTTGACCCGATCTGGTGCACTAATGGAAAACACGTAGATAGATGTAAGGTTGAATAATGCTCTGGTAGAGCTCTTGAAACAAAATGGCAGCCAGGTTTTTAAATCAGCAGGTCTCCTTGGATTTTAAATGAATAAGGGCTCCAGTTATATTTGGGACATAGGTAGAAATTACAGAAATTCGTGGTATTCCTGAACAAAGGAGACTGTAGACATGTTGTTTGGTTTCAATACTACAATAATTTAATTAAAGTAAAAATGTTTGTCCCGTTCCCTTCTTCAGCTAGGAAAATCGGGATATGTTTAATAACGGGGATGAAGCCCACCTAACGAGTCTGTAGTCCACTTGCTCCTGAGGGATATGTGTACTGAATTACATTTCCACTTGCACTACTTAATTTAGGAATTGATTGAATGCAGTCAGGTAGAGAGTGTGCCTTTTTTTTTTCTACACATGAATGTGAGTTATAGAAAACATGAACAAAAGGAAAATCACTATAAAGATAATACCTGGGCATAGTATCTGTTAAAAGAACATGTATTTTTTGTAAGACCCAGGTAAAGCCTTAAAACGCTACAGGCTCTTTGACCCAGTAGTTTCACTTCTGGAAAACCATCCTAAGGAAATCATTAGGAATATGTATAAAGCTCTTGGACCCCTATAACTGCCATGCAAAGGGAGGTCATATGGTCATCCAGCTGTCACAACCATCCCAGCTGTCCCAGCTCCCAGGACAGTCTTATGAGATAATCATCTTAGACTTTCTACCCAAAACTGAGCCACTGTGACTGAACTCAACTGAGTGATCCTAGACAAGACCAGCAGAAAAATACTTAACTGAGTGTAGACGAATTGCTGATCCACAGACTCATCATTACAAACCATCCTATGTAGTCTATTTCATTTGTGTGCTGGCTGAGGGTCTAGGCACAAAGGTGTGGCGGCTGCGGGTCCCCAGGAAACAGACTCTGTTTCTTCTGCTTGATCCTTCATCTCTGTTCCAGAAAAAAAAAACCGTGTGCTTAGTGCTCTTGCATCACAATTTCAGAGGCAGATTTCTCCAGTGGTAAAGGAGTAGCTTTTTAAATCTCTCTCTTATCCCCAGCAGTCACCAGACTCAAAGACAAAGACTTCGTGGACCAGACAGTCTCCATCTTGCCAGAAAAGCTGACTCCTGGGTCTCCCAATTCTCTCAGCGAGTGAGGGCCCTGTTGATGCTGGGGTAGGGATGCAGCTGGTTAGGATGCTCCTTGCCACATGCACAAAACACCTTCAGGCCGAATGCTGGGTGTGAAGGGCTCCCTGGTGGTCAGCGATGAGAAACCAACCCTGGCAAATGAAGAAGTAAAACCTAGGGAGAGTCTGTGTTTTTTCCACTAACCCCCTTAAACTGAGAGAAGCACACCAGGGCCAATGATATGTGGGTTTACAAGAATGACTGGACAATAAAATCATGACCTAAAAAGAAACTTGAATCAATAGGTACCACCAGTTCTACTCATGATATCCAATCAGCTGCCATATCTCTTTCCCAATGAAAGAGAACAGAGGAGTGACATGGATTTTCTTCGGCTTAAAATATTCAAGTGTCTCCCATAACACCAGACTTCTCACCAGCCCATCTGCCACTGCCCAGTCGCTGAATATGGGTCCCCCAAATGCAAAAAACTAAAAGGCTGATCGCGCTTCACTGGGCCCGTTGCTTCTTTTCTGTAACACTTCTAGCACAGAGGACAAACTTACTGAGACAACAATGCCAGGACTGTTCTCTCTCTTAGACCCCCAGACTCGACAAAGACAGTGACAAGGACGCCATGGCATTCCACGCAGCGTCTTCTGAGTGTGAGAACATGAGAGAAGAGTTGTTCCAAGGGCAAAAAACATGAAGGAGAACACCACGTGGGTGAGGGTAGGGTCTGAAGGTCCCACCTAGCAAAAACAAGAAAAGGGTGTTCTCCCTTGGTTGTCCACCCTTCCCAGCAGATCTGGAAGTCAGCCAAGGAGACCCCTTAGGTTCCGGTGCTCATGGCGGCCCTGGCCAGACAGTTCGCAAGTGTGAACTGAATGACTACAGCGTTCCAAAGAACGCAAGAGGATCCTGCCGTCAAAGAGCTCACGGCTGCCTGAATGAAGGGGCAGCACACACACAAAAATATTAAATAATAATTAAGTGCATATGTCCTTCCAGGTCGAGTGGAATCCAGCCTGTCTTACAATAGCTGAGTATTTGTCAAGAGTTTGAATCTGTTCTTACCTTTGTTTTCTTTTATGCTTTCTCTCTCCTACATCTTGTCTTGAATTCTTCTCTGTTCTCTGTCAGTCAACCTCACTCTATCCCAAACAGTACTTGTTGCCTCTTTCAACTGCTACAGAGTTTACATTTTCATTTAAATATATATTACATAATATATATACGTATTTTCCCCATATCAAAAACTGACAACACGGTTCTTCCATTTGCTCAACGCAAAACCTTGGCATCATCATTCATTGCTCTGGGTCTTTTTCTGTCCCATGCACATCAATGAAAATACACCAGAATCTGATGACTTCTTTCCTCCCCCACCCTGTGTCCATCTCTGGCTAACTGGCCCCCATCCTTCCCCATGTTCCCACCATCCACACTGCCAGTTCTCCGCACCAACGAGTAGCCAGGGAGATTCAAAGCCTTCCTGAAGCTCTCAGACCTTCTATATGACTTGGCTTCCACTACCTACCTCTCTAACCTTATACCCTATCTCTCATGGTGCAAAAGGATTTCATTTGTACACGCAAGCAACTGAGTAGCAACTGGAGAGGCAATGGAGGGACTGCATTAACTCCAAGGAGGCCGGCCCATAGAGATGCAACCAGTTAGACAAGAGCAGGACTTCCCACTGGTAGAAGAGAGGGCAAAGATCGGAGTGGCATCTGAGCCCGTTTCCTTCCCCTGGCTCCTCTGTTCCTCTGTATGAAAATTAAATCCTGCAGTAATCATATTCATTGTGTCAATTTACATATGCATCATGTTTTATGGAATCCCCTGAGTGAGGTAATTAACACGCTCTGTTCTTCAACTGTGTGCCCCTTTCTTTCCTTCCTGCCATCACTGGAGCAGGCAGCACCTTTCTGTGGCTGGGATCCCGCCCCCACCCTCCCGGAGGTGTGTAATGGATACGCTCATAGGGTCCTTGATGGTGTCACCAAGATCTTGCCTGACACACTCACAGGCGTCCTCCCTAGCCCCCACGCCCTCTGCTTTAATGGAAACCCCTCCACCATTAGAACTCTCCTGGTTTCCTCAGCCTTCCCAGAAGCAGCGGATGGATGTCTTTTCAAGAACAGGCAAATAAATTGTCCCGGGCTTAGCTAAACGGATTAAATGAATTGGTTCTTGTCCACACACTTTTCTATAGGGCAAATCATCCAAGCTGGCAGTGTGGGTGAGAACACAAGGGGGAGATGCGGACAGGTAGGAGTCAGGTTCCTGGGGAGAAATTCAGCTGAGTCCCACAAAACAGCACAAAACAAGCACAGAGAACACATATCCAGGGAAACACACTAAGAACCCTTGTCTGTCACTTTACAGTTTACAGAGAGCACATCCAGAGACATGCATCGTGTTCCTTCCCCCATCCCTGCAAAACAGAGCGAGGATCACTCTACCATTTAGGAGTCAGGACATTATCAACTTGACTGTGGTTACACAGGTTTCCAGGTGCTGAGTTGTATTCCAGGACCCATTTTGAAAGCCCACCTTGCCTTAAACATATCTATCAAAATTATACATGCTAAATTTCCAAGATTTTAAAATCAGCCTTTGTTTCCTACCTTTTAGCATTTCTGAAATTAGAACACACCTTACAATTGATGTGTATGTTCAATCTGGCAGTGTTTCTTCCTCTTCTTTTCTTTTTTTTCCCTTGAAAGGCTATTACTGAATCAGTGGTGTGTCTTACAGTCAGTGGGGTCTTAGAATTGAGGACATGGCGTGCACACACTTGTGCAAATGTGAGTGTGCATGTGTATACTCACCTCTCTGGGTATATGCATCCAGCAGCTCCTCTTTGCTATTAAATGCAAGCCAGTGCAGTCCCCGGAGTCCTGGGAGAGCCTCCTCCAGACTCCACTAGCCTGCCTGCCGTCTTCAAGGAGAGCTACAGGCCTCCACAATCAATTACTATTCTTAAGGGAAAAGCCCCAACAAGCTCCAAGCAGCACCAAGAAGTCAAGGAAATGCTCCTACTGCTGTTGTTGCTAGATCCTCAGAGGCACAGAACAGACCCTGGGAGGAGTCCAAGCCCTAGGTGGTCTCTGTCCTCCTCTGACCTACTAAGCACGGCCCCCACCTTCTTTTGTGCTAAAGTTCCTGTCGGTGACACCAAGGGCAGGAACAGAAGACATGCAAGACAGGGCCACACTCTTCAAGTGAAGAAAATGCCTCGTGGTTCAGGCAGGACTGCTTTACAAATTCCTTCATTTCACCTCCTGAATTTTACGCTGAATTTTGTCAGTTTATAAATTTGCACTACAGCTTGGCCCTGGGAAGAGGTGGGGGAGATCATCAGACCCACGGGCGTTTCACACACAGACACTGAAAAATAAAGACCATTAGCAAAAAGTATAATTAAATGAAAATGCCAACTTGCCAAAGAAGCTCAGTAAATGGGAAATATATCAAATTGTGATAATACAAATGGGCTATTTCTCAAGATGTGAGAATGTCAAGGGAATAAACTCTGATAATTTGCTGACTTTTTCTGCTGAAGGTAGAGTAAGAGTTTAAAAATAAATTGCCACAATGACACACACGACCATGTAGTAAGTGTACAATTGTTTAATCGTGTTGGTACCGCGTATCTGGGAGCACCAAGGTCTGAGGGACATAGAAAAAGCACTTAAAACCAAATAGCTGCTTTTGGGTGAGCTGGCCAGCCCCCAATCCCAGCAGAAATTTTTATTAGTCACCGGATCTACCTTTTTTTAGGTCCATTCAGCCTCATTTATTTTGAATGCATGTTTGCCAGTTAAGTTTAACATATCCTGTTAACGATAGCTGAATATTCTCTAAAAGCAATCTCATTATGAGGCCGTGGTTCTTTGTAGAATATTGAAAATTACTTTTGGCATGCAAGTTCGTTTTGTTAATTCCTCTTTTAGTGTGCAAATAACCTTTGAAAACCTGCTTCTAGGTGTTTATGTGTCAGCACAGTATCAAAAATTATTCAATTGCCAAGTCACATGTCAACACTTCGATGTACAAAGCCTCAGAGAATCCCGATTCTCGCGACTCTGCTGCCCTCTCGTGGACAGCTGGCAAATCCTCGCCTTCATTTAGATTTCTTTTTTTTCAACCCAAGCCTGCAATGCCAGGCATTCCCATTTGCATCACACCACGAAGGTAAGTGGCACTTTAGGAGAGGTAAAATATAAACAAGAAAACAGGGACCCAACTGAAATCCCTTGGGGGAACACTTAACAAAGGTGAGGTTGTCAAACATTTTCTAAGAACCTCTCCATTTACAAGCAGTCACCTGCGGCTACAGCCATGCCTTGGGAACAATAGACAGCAGCTCCCCCATTGTTCAGGGGTGGGCTCAATAGACTGTCTGCCCACAGGAAGTTTGAAAGTGGCCTGGGGGCTCTCCCTCCAAAAGTCACAGGGCACAGACCAGAATGTCAGAGAGAGAAAGGACATTTAAAGTTTACCCATCCTGATAGCTTCTCACAAGGCCTGATCTCAAGCAATCTAGCAGAAATATTCAGGTTCTTAGCTGAACTGAAGAAAAGTCATTACATGAATAACAGCACAGCTGGTCTGCAGTTCGGACAATCACATGTAATGTTCATTCCCACAATCACCCGATGCAAAGGCAGAAGCCCAGAGAGGGGAAGGAAACTGCCAGGAGCCCACAGCTAATAGCCGGCACAGCTGTAAAGGGAACCGAAGTCTTGGATTCAGAGCCCAAGGCTCTCCCCGTTACAACAGGCATTTTTTCCCACTATCACAGCCGCAGGCCTTGAACACATTTCCATAATCAGTTGCAATGGGCATAATGAGTAACCTGACAAATCAGAGCCAAATTAGGGGAATTTGTGAATTAATTACTTTTTAGAAATAAATTAGAGCGGATCCACATTTATTCCTATAACAAAATCACTCTTATTCGCAACCCGTGAGTGGTAGAGAAAGTGGTGGAGATACAGCTGTGAAGCACTGTCCATGTTGAGAATACAAATTTCAGTCCACATGCACAGATGAGTGAGCAATGTAAGTTTTTTGGGTTTTTTTTTTTTTAACTGTTTCTATGTAGACTCTCATTTCACCAAGTGGTATAAACTTTATTTCAGTTGAATCGGGGCTGCATTGCCCTCCCAGCTCATCTGGATAGAGGTAGAAGGGCCGATGTGGTGGGAAGGCTTAGGGAGGAGTGGGACACGGCCCTCATCCTCAGTGTTGTCCTTTATCCAAGATGGCACCCAGTGTGATTTCCTTGTCCCTGTCTAGTGCTCTGTTCACAGTCTCAGGGCCTGCCGGTTCCATCAACTCTCTGGGCCAAACCCAGAGCTCTGAGTGTCTGGAAAACATTCTCCTGCCTTCGGGCATGTCCACCCAGACATTCCACACAGTTATGACCACTCTGGAAACATCAGCCTCCCTTATCTCTACCTGGGAAGGAGCACAGTTCTATTTTACTCTCAAATCTTATAAGCTGTGTGGGGTTCCCATTACTCCCACCCTCAGCCTACACTTCACTTACCGCACAACCCCAGGGCCTTTGCTCAAAGACCCACCAGTATCAAATTCACCTCCTCCATTCATTCACTCAGTATCTGTTGAGCAGCTCCTCTGTGCCAGGCCTACCCTAGCATTGAGGATACCCCAGGAAACAAGGTTGACCAGGTGCCTGCCCAATGGGCCTCACAACCTAGAGACGAAAACACCACTAAGCAAGCAAAATATGCATAAAATGATCTAAAGGATGAGTGGGGAGAGGATGGAAGGATAGTAAGGAGGCACATAATTTCAAATTGGGTAGCAAGCAAAAGTCTCCACAAGGAAGATTATGTTTGAACAGAAGTTTGCATAAATGTCCAAGTCGAGCCATTTCCTAGTCTTAGAGCCTAGAATCTCTGCTAGAACTTACCACCTATTCTTCCAAATAGCAAAAACCAGAATACCTTTCCTTTGTATCTTAGCTGTCTTGGGAGATGAGGATTCTTAAGTGATAGGATACAGGCGATCATAGGAGGTAGAGTAGAAAAACACCAGCTAATATTTCAAAATACTATTACAGGACACATACACCCTGGGTAGGCTTTGATAGAGATGTCCCCGGTGAACAAATCCGCCATCATGGGTGGTTGAGAAGGGGGAAGTAAGGCTGAGACCCACAGTCCTGAAGCCTCCCTTGATGTTCACTCCCAGCCTCTGAAGAGCAGAGATCCCATGTCAATCACTGCTGACCCCACCAGCCCAGGCCTCTAGCTTGGCACCTTGCTCTCAGTAGGCACTCACCACAAGGGTAAAGGAAGTAGTCATGCCACACCAAAGTAGGTGATAACCTGTATATGACACCTCTGACTCAGAAAAGGACACTGGTATTGGCCCAATGATGGCCTTAGGGAAGAGAAGTCATTTCCCCTGCATCACTAGTATCGAAAATGAAAATACTTATGGGAGCTTAGGTAAGAGAAGGAGGTGAAGTGAGCTGGGGTAGGCAAGGTTTTTCACTTTTCCAAAGAAATAGACTCTCTCTCTATATATTTTTTTACACTTACCTCTTGTTGCTTCATTATTCTGTCTTTTTTAGGAACAAAGGAAATAAACATTTACATTCTTCTTTACTAAAAGCATCAGGATAAATGGCAACTAACTCTAAGCTTCAGAGGAAGAAAAGCAATAGGGTGTAGAGGGGACAATAGTGAATTGAAGAAGATATACTTTATCTAAACTGGGAGGAGCTAAAGCCATTTGTCCCATGGTGGGAATATGGACCCAGCACTACCAGACCTTATAATTATTCAAGAGAAGTTGGAACCTAACTATTCTTATGAAATATCCTGATATTTACATATTTATAATTAATTCATATTATTTTAAAACCCTGTGTAGGATCTTTGGACCAAATCCTGGGCATGAACCAGCAATTTGGAAACTAAATTTTAATCCCATGTTCCATCTCTTGGGGTATCAGCCAGACACCCTGGGAGAAACCCTGGCCTGTAAGTCCAGAGACCTGGGGTAAAGTCTTCATTCTGCCATCACTGTGTAAATGCACGCAAGTTACCATCCTCTCATCTTCTGCTTCCTTCTTAGAACAAGGACAGAATTAGATGAGACCAAATTTATTTTTATATGCAAAATCTTTAGAGTTTAAACAGCTATAACAAATAGACCCAAAAATGTATATGGCTAAAGAAAGAAAATATAGAATCTCCTTTTCTCACTTACCCAATAATCCCCAGCGGGACAGTTGGCAGATTTCCCCCATACTGTGATTCAGGGGCCATCTCTCTGGTTTCTGGGCCATCTCCTATGGCCTTGCATTATCTGCATCTTCTTGCACTAAGGGGAGAAACAAAAAAAAGTATATAAGTGCTTCTTAAAAATAATGGCCTAAAATCAGTACATATCATTTTTACATATATTCTATTCATGAGAAGTAAACATCCAGCCAAATCTAGATGCAAGGTGAGTTATGACTCCATTGTGGGAGGAGAGAACAGATTTTAGTGGACATCTAGCATTCTTTGCCATGCTTCTTCAAGCAAAATGTGAGTCCAAAATTGCATATGCACCCAATATATAGAACAGTTAGACATGAAGCTGCATTAGTTGAAGCCAGGGTAGGGAATTCCTAGACTCCATGATGAATATTGAATCACCACTCAAATATCTCCCCCCTGTTCCTGGAAAAGGAATATACCTCCTTGTTGCACTGATGTCAGGCTTAGCCAGTGACCTGCTTTTGGCCAGTGAGTGCAGACAGAAGTGACAGGTGTTATTGCCAAGCAGAAGCTTTAAAAGCCATGGCCCACCACTCTCTTCCCTCTGAAATGGGCTCAGCATGTCCCAAACAAAAGCCTCTCTTATAGAAAATTCCAGAATGAAGAAACCATGAAGCAAAGCCAGAGTTGATCCATGATGGTCATGCCACATGAGTGCGAAATACACCTTTGCTGTTGTAAGCCATTAAGATTTGGGGGTCATTTGTTACTGCAGCACAACTTGACCTAAGCTGGCAAATACACTCGAATTTCCAGTGCCCTCCAACCTCCCTAGGGGCCTAGGAAGCATACCGTCTAGAATTCAGCAACTAGGAATTCAGAATCTAGGACAGCACTGGAATACACCATTGCTGAGATCCCTCAAAGTCCCTGCATTCTATGATTCTAAGTCTCCAGATGGCAGGGCCTCCATATGAGTGGTTTTTGTATCCCTAGTACCTAATAGTTTGCCAGGTACACAGTAGGTGCTCAGTTAGTTTGGTGAATGTACAACAAATTCTTCTGATGTGCTGTAACATGGAATACTCCAATCAATGCCTCTCCTCATAGGCTATTGCCTCTGCCTTGAATACCCATCCCTTCCTCCTCCACCTGGTGGACTCCATGCTCCAAAGCCCAGCTCAGATATTCCCTGCCCTATGACAGCTTCACACTTAAGCCAGAATAAGTGTGTCCCATCTTGGATTCCAACAACTGAGAAGTTTCTCTAGGCCTTCATGCCATATTCTTTGGGAAGCAATACTTGGTTTAGCGATCCTCATATCCTCAGTTTCTAGAACGTCTCCTGATTAGTAATAAATTAGCTCAAAATGTGTTTAGTAAGTAATCGAATGAATGCAATGTTTCCAAGTCATGATATAAAAACAAAGAAGAATTTGCTGTCAGATGTGCATCTATATTAAAATATAACCATCATGTAATTTGAAGACTGTAATACAGGAAAGGTAACATCTTTCACCTGAGACAAATCACCTTTCTAAATAACCTGCAACTGTATTATACTGTCTACTATATGTATACTGTATATAACATTATGAAATTATAGCATTTGGTATGCGTTCCCTCAAGCTAAACACTGCCCTTCTGGTCATCTTTAAATAAATGTGTTTAAAGAAACTTCTCTGAGCAGAAAAGTATGTCAAACCATTTACATTTTAGTATGAATCAGTTAATTACTTCCAGATTTTGCATCCCTCACCACATCCCTGCACACACACATATCTGTGTGTATATAATTTAAATCTCCAGATCCTAAAACTCTTGCCTTTTTAAAAATGATGCATTCCTGAGAACCTTCTCCTAAGATTATGGTCAGATTCAGACTGTGTATGCCATGTAGAGCACTGTACAGTCTGTCTCCACCATCTACTGACAGGGAATGCTGGTCAAGTCAGACAAACTCCCTGAGCCCCAGTTTTTCAGAATGAGATAAAGGATGTTTTATAAATGGTACTTCCATACTCACATATTAGTTATTAATTAAGAAGGAGGAGAATGGATCCAGAATTGGGATGAATGAAAAGTATATCCTGAAAGACAGTGTTTGAAGTCTTCTTTTTCAGTTACTCACAGCTGGATGGACTAAAAGAAGGTACCTTCAGAGGCAGGTCAGAAACTAAGGTAAAGAAAGCCTCCAGACTCCCACTGATGAACCCAGATCACCCTTTCTCCTACAACTAGAGCAACAACTTAAGTCACCTTCACCAGCTTTAATTTGGAGGGTTGGTAAAACTCTCCCAGGGCCTCAGGTTGATCCCTGAAACCCTTGTCTCCACCCACAATTTAAATGGCAAGGATTGTAATGTCACAGCAACAAAACAGCCTGGAACAAAGGAAAGCTGGTATTCCAAAATAAACCAACCCCGCATATCAGGAGCAAACATGTTCTTTTCTCACTAAGGAGATTGACACATCCCTTCTCCCCATGCGGTGGAAATGGAAATGATGACTCCTCCCCCAGTCGTAACAGTTACATGCTCAACTTAAAAGGATAAAACGAAGAAAGAATCTTGTTGCCTACCCTAAGTTATAAGCATTACGGGACTGACACCTTTCATCTTCTCAACTCACAACAGATGGCTTCTGAGGAATGGCCTCTAGGGGTGACAAGATGGCTGGGGTGTGCTGGGGGCCATTCACTGAGAAACAGCTGTTTCTCAGGTTTGCTGGAAGGAAATTTTAATCAGGGTCAGACTGAAGTTGGTTTGTGCAGGCTTGAGCCTACCCCATGTCCTTCTGGACAACAGACAGACAAAGGAATGAAAGAGAATACAGAACAGCGTAACTTAAAACCTTTTGGCACAATTTATATGAAAAATTGAAACTTAGCTGGTGCCAGACTTCTCAATGTATTTACCATTCCCATTATTTCAAAATAATAGAAAACCAAGGTCTTACCCAAATCTCTAATATTATCATCCTAGGACAAGATTTTTGGTGACACTCAGATGGAAAAAGCAGTATAAATGATTATGAGTCCGGCACCCCTGGGGTCATGGGCCATGTCAGACTCTGGTACTTACATGTGGGCTCTAGAAGGATGCCTGGCCCAGTGCATTATTTGGAGACATGCCCCACATTGAGCCAGCGAGGAGGACCATAACAAGGCCATCAGAACTAGTATTTGGGGACACATGATTCCAGTCCACCTGCACGCCAAGAAAATTAGCTCGTTACTAAGCATCTCTGAGCACCACAGGGACATGTGGTCCGGGCCAAGGGAAATCCTCAGTGACAAATTCAACTGTACTTGGCACAAAGCCATAGCGTTATTCACGTGCCATTTCTCTGGGCTTCTGCCAAGCCCCTGTATGATATAGGAGCCAGTGAACACAAACGGTTGGTCCTGCCCATAAAACTCACAGGAGGCCCCCGCAGAGCATGTAGGAAAGGAAATGGAGGCACAGGATGGGAAGGAAGATGGGAGGGGAAAGGGGATTCCTAGAATTCTCCCCCACCATCTGTATCATTATCCATTCTCAACAGGAATTCCAAATAATTCCCCCTTCTCAACAAGAATTTTCAGTGCCTACTCACTGGTTCCTCTCAGTTGTCCTCATACCCAAAGACAAACTTAGAAGCATTCAACTTTCAGTACCAGGAGAAACCACAGGACAAAGCTTATAAGCTGGCACCCCAGGGGAAAAATACGGCCCTTCAGAGGTGGTTGCTTAGTCTGGATTTGAAGTTCTTCAAGCATTTCTCTCCTCCCCCAGGTTGTCTCAGTTCTCACCTGGCCCACTCTGTTCCTTCATGTCACTCATCCAAAGGCACTTGAGTGGGTCACCTGGCCTTAGAGAGTCCACCAGACACCTTCTTCCCCCACCATCTTCCTTTCACAAATGAGAAAACCAAACTACTCAGGAAAAAAAAAATCAGAGTATATATATCGATGGAAATCTCTGCTTCCTAGAGAGAGGTGGTGCTTGCTTTGGCATCTTGAAAAGGAGGTGAGAAGTCCTCATAGCCTTTAGAGAAAATGCTCTAAGTTTATGATTTTTTATATATATGAAGAATCCCTTTGTTGGAATGATTTTAATAAAAGTGGCTCTAGTAGTCTGGCTGAAAGGAGTGGGTTGCACAGAGTACTCCAGAGCTTGCCCATCTGGAGTCGCGTTCTTGCAGGGCTGTGCACTTACCTGTCTGTGCCCCTCTAAAGTTCCTCTAAGCTAATTATCCCTGGGTAGCTCATTAGAGTTATTTTGAGTTACATTAAGTGCCTTGAGAGACAAATCCTTAACCCAAAGGAATGGTTCCCTAATGGTGAAATCTATAGCAGGATGCCATGTCAGAGAAAGAGAGAATTTAGACCCGAAGCCACCCCCACCCCCCATACCATATGCCTAAGACTGGCAATGACTCCAGGACATAAACCAGTGGGGTTATCTTTTCCCTATGATATCAAATTTTACAACCCAGTCTGAAAGATCAATTTATTTCAAGAAACAGATCCTCATTCAAGCTGGCTTTGGCAAGGAGGAATTTATTGGAAGGATGCAGGGAAATCTTGTGAAATCTATTTGAGGAAATACAGCTGGTCATTATAACAACTGGAACGTCACCAGCCAGCTCTTCTTCTTGCCTCCTTATTTTGGGGGGGAATACTTGACCTCTCATTCCTGCTTCTCTTTGCAAGAATATTCCATTCTTTCTGCAAACTCTCTTCCTTTTTGAGACTCTTTTTCTGTTCCTCCAGACCTTTGCAAGTTTCACTCAGATGTGGCTACTTGTGATCCTAACTCCAGGTAGTCTTGTGGTTCCAAGGCCAATGTGGCTCAGCTGTATGTTCCATGCCATTCATATTTTTGAGCAGGACTGATTGGCTCAGCTTAGGTCAGGTGCCCAGCCAATCAGCTTTGGTAATGGGGCAAGCTCAAGCAGAATAAAGAAAGTTACTCGGACCTAAGCCAGGACTATTAGGAGAATTCTGAAGAGAGGGACAGCACACGCTGCCCAAACCTTTGTCCCTGTTCTTCCCTGTCACAAGGTTGGGGCTAGAGCATGCCACTCCAGCACAAGAATTAGACAAGAGTTTGGGGACAGTAAGCTCCAGCAATTCTCCACCAGTTGCTCCACAGATGAATTCCTCCAGACAGAACTTCTTCCATCACTCCCCATCCTACTGGGAAAAAGTGCCCCTGGATGAACTCATTCAAATCCCTGAGGGCAGGAAGAGGGAAGAAAGACAGAGGAAGTGATCTCAGCTCAACTGAAGGAAGGGCAAGTTATCACTGTAGAGTGCCTGTGGGAAAGGCCTACCCTCAAACCTCCAAGATGGGGCAACATCCTCCTTCCTGCAGGAGTGAAGGGCCACAGCCATAGGCTCCTGGTGCCCCTTCCTTCTCTCCCTCCTTTCTGCCTCCCTCCCTCCCTCTTTTCCTTCCTTCCCCAGTCGCACACCTATTTAGCAGATCATCCAGGTTACAGAAGGATTTTATATCTTAGCATCCTTGCTTCACTTGGCCCAGGCTGGCTCCAAGTTTCTCTGGCGGAGGTAACTGCCTACCAGGTAAAACAGACTAGCCAGTGGAATGCCCTCCCTTTAAATGCCTTCCTGCCTGCCCTGCTGAGTTGCCACACTCTACACTCCAGCCACACTTCACAACTAATGGCTAAGCAGCTCAGAGAAGGGTAGATATAAGGTGAATTTAATGTGATAGGACATGAAACAATCTCACAGAGAATCTGCTACATAAATTATGAAACATTAAGTCACAGTTCTATTTGCACTGCAAATGTTATATCAAAATAGAAATGAAAAGCACTCTGGAATGATCCACCTCAATCATGGCACAATCTAAATCTCTAATGGTAAAGGGTGGAGCATCACAAGGTGTGTGTGCATGCGTGCGTGTGTGTGTGCACAGGAGGGGGACGAGGACAACACTGTGATGAGGTTAAGCTACTATCAGGTGTCTTCCTTTGAGCTGAAACTTTAAGAGTTGGATTTGGTTCTGACACATACAACCTATACTTTTTCAAGACCTTTAATTTCTAGAGGAGGTAATCCCACTTAACTGATGGTAAAATCTCTTTCAGTTCTAACATTTTCTATTCTGGTACTAACATTCCAGATTCCCATGTCAACACTCTATTTTACTGCCCTTTCTGGATGAGGACAATCTCCGCTGGGAGTACAAAGCCACTCCTCTGGGAGTACTCCACAGAGCACACAGGTCTGGGTTGAGATTTCAGGGAGCTCTGGGAAATTCTGGGGCAGTATCTTGAAAAGTGCTGCCTGCACCTCACCATCCCCCCAAAACTCCCTCAAGGAGAGCCCTCAGGGGATTTTATTGGTTTGAATTGTGACTCACCTGTCAGCCTTCAGGCATGCAGCCTAGCTTACCAAGGACCAAAGACCCTCAGCAAAGAGAGGCTTTTGAAATGCAATGAAAGAGAAGGACAGTGGGTGATGTGGTTCCTAGCTACCTGGTTTCCGAAGCTCCATCCCTCACTGTGTTTGCCCTCATCCTCTTACTCCAGCCTCACAAACTCCTTCAATTCTCCTGCCCCCATCACACCCCTCTATTTGAAATGTCCCTTCCCTTCTGTTCCTCAGTTCGTAACTACTTCTCTTTCAGATTTTAGCTCAACTGGAGGCTTTCTTTCCTAACTTTTTTTAAAATATCAATTCCAGTATAGTTAGCATAACTTTAAAAAAAATTGGGGGGTACTCTTTTATTTTTTCATTATATTTTTTATTTTTCATTTCTTTTTTCTTTTTGTACAAATAAAATTGTAAGATATTTGAAGTGTGCATTGTGGTAATTATAAGCATACATTGTGAATGGATTCCTACCACCTGGTTAATTAGCATATCCATCACCTAATATATTTATCTTTTTTTTTTTTTTTTGGTGAGAACAGAGAACATTTAAGTTCTACTCTCTTAGCTTACTTCAATTACACAATACAGTGTTATTAACTATAGTCATGATGTTCTACATTAGATCCTCAGACCTTATTCATCTTATAGCTGAAATTTGTACCCTCCTACCAGCCTCCCCCTATTTCCCCTGACCCCTAGCTCATGACAAACACTTTCCTACTTTCTGTTTCTACGGGCTTGACTTTTGATTTAGATTACACATATAAGTAATACTATGCAGTATTTATCTTTCTCTCTCTGCTTATTTCACTTAGCATAATGCCTCTAGGTCCATCCACATTGTTGCAAATGGCAGGATTTCCTTCTTTCTCATGGCTAAATAATATTCAAATACATATGCAGATATATAGCTATACACACACATGCACACACAAATAAAATATACTACGTCTTCTTTATTCATTCATCTGCTGATGGACATTTATGATGTTTCCACATCTTAACTACTGTGACTAATGCTGCAGTGAACATGGAAGCGCAGATATCTCTTCAATATCCTTTTTCCATTTCCTTTGGATATATCCACGGAAGTGGAGTTGCTGGATTATATGGTAGTTCTAGTTTTAACCTTTTGAGGAATCTCTCTATACTGTTTTCCATAGTGGCTGCAGCAATGTACATTCCCACCAACAGTGCACAAGGGGCCCCTTTTCCCCACATCCTCCCCAACACCTGTTGTATCTTGTCTTTTTGATGACAACCATTCTAACAGGTGTGAGATAACATTTTACTGTGGTTTTCATTTGCACTTCCCTGAAGATAGGGATATGGAACAACTTTTCTTGTACCTGTTGGTCATACATGTTGTCACTGGAAAAATGTCTATTCAGTTTCTCTGCCCGTTTTTAAGTTGTATTGTTTATTTATCTATGTATTTTTACCATTGAGTTGTGTAAGTTCTTTATGTATTTTGGATGTTAACCCCTTATCAGATATAGGATATGCAAAATATTTTCTCCCATTACCTAGGTTGCTCTTTCATTTTGTCAATAGTTTCCTTAGCGTTGCAGAAGCTTGTTAGCTTGATGTAGTCCCACTTGTTTATATTTGCTTTTGTTGCCCTTGCTATTGGTTTCAAATCCAAAAAAATCATTGCCAAGACAGATGTCAAGGAGCTTACCCCCTGTTTTCTTCTAAGAGCTTTATGGTTTCAGATCTTAAATTTAAGCTTTTAATGCATTTTTAATATGTTTTGAGTTGACTTTTATGTACAGTGTAAGATAGAAGTATGGTTTCAGTTTTTTGCATATGTTTATCCAGTTTTTTTCAAAACCATCTATTAAAGATACAATTCTTTCCCATTATATCTTCCTGGCTCCTTTCTCATAATTAATTGATCATATATACATGCATTTATTTCTGGGCTCTCTATTCTGTTCTATTGATCTATGTGTCTGTTTTTATGTCAATATCATACTGTTTTCATTACTATAGCTTTGCAATATAGTTTGAAACCAGGAAGTGTGATGCCTCCAGTTTTGTTCTTTTTCAATACTGCTTTGGCTTTTGGGTGTCTTTTGAGGTTCTGTACAAATTTTTAGTATATTTTTTCTATTTTGGTGAAAAATGTCATTGGAATTTTCATAGGAATTGCACTGAATCTGTATATTGCTTTGCACAGCATGAACATCTTAACATTACTAATTCTTCTAATCTATGAACATGGAATATCTTTCATTTCTGTCTTCTTCAATTTTTTTCATCAATGTATTTAATTTTTAGTGCACAGATCTTTCTCCTCCTTGGATAATTTATTCCTAAATATTCTATTCTTTTTGATGCAATTATAAAAGGGATTGTTTTCTTAATTTCTCTTTCTGCTAGTTGTTAGTGTATAGAAACACAACAGATTTTTGTATATTGATTTTGTGTCCTACAACTTCCCTGATATCATTTATTAGTTCTAACCAGTTTTTTGGTGGAGTCCTCAGAGTTTTCTATGTATAAAATCATGTCATCTGCATATAGAAACATTGTTACCTCTTCCTTTCCAATTTCAGTGCATTTTCTTTTTCTTGCCTAATTGCTCTGGCTAGGACTTCTAGTACTATGTTAAATAAAAGTAGTGAGAGTGGGCATCTTTGTCTTGTTTGTCACCACTGAATATGAAGTTAGGTGTGGGCTTGTCATAGATGATCTTTGTTATATTGACGTACATTCCCTCTATACCCAGTCTATTGAGAGTTGTTTTTATCATGAATGTATGTTGAATTTTGTCAAATGCTTTTTATTAATCTGTTGCAATGATCATATGATTTTTTGTCCTTTATTTTGTTAACATGGTGCATCACATTTATTGATTTGCCATCTTTACATCCATGGAATAAATCCCATTTGATTATGGTGTAGGATCCTTTTAATATATTGTTGAATTTGATTTGCTAATATTTTGTTAAGCATTTTTGCATCTATATTCACTAGGGATACTGGCTTGTAATTTTCTTTTCTTGTAGTGTCCTGTCTAGCTTTAGTATCAGGGTAATGCTTGACTTATGAGTTTAGAAGTATTCCCTCCTCTTATATCTTTTGGAAAGTTTGGGAAGGATTGGTATTAGTTCTTCTTTGAATATTTGGTATAATTTACCAGTGATGCCATCTGATCCTGGATTTTTCTTTGCTGGGAAATTTGGTTACTGATTCAATCTCCTTACTAGTAATTTATCTGTTCATATTTTCTATTTCTTCATTTCAATCCTTTTTTTTTTTTTCATATGAAGTCTTCAAAGTCTGGTGTATATATTTAACAGTACTTCTCATTTCTAACTGGCCACATTTCAAATGCTCAATAGCCACAAGTGACTAATGGCTACTATAGAACATAGACAGCTCTAAATTGATGAGCAATCTTTACCATGAAATCAGTGGTAACTCCAAAAACTTAGATGATGGTTTCACGGGACTGAATGTTTTGTCCCTCCCAGTATTTATATATTGAAATCCTAATTCCAATGTGATGCTATTTGGAGGTGGGGCCCTTGAGAGGTACTTAAGACATGAAGGTGAAGCCCTTATAAATAGGATTAGTTTCTAAGAGGGCTATTTAGCCCTCTATCCATCATGTGAGGACACAGCAAAAAGATGGCCATCTGCAAACGAGGGAGAGAGCTCTCCCAGACCCAAACAAGTTGGCATCCTGATCTCAGACTTTTGGCCTTCAGAATATCTGTTGTTGATAAGCCACCCAGTCTATGGTACTTTAGCCAACCTGAACTGGCTAAAACAGTGGCTATATCTTTAAAGGTTTTACAGGGGATGACAAAGTAAACCTATAGGCCAAACCTGGCATATGAAGTGTTTGTTTGTTTTGTTTTGTTTGTTTGCTTTATGGCTGCAAGGTCACAGTGGTTTTTACATTATTAAATGATTGAGAAAAAGAATTTTTAAAAAAGAATAATAATATTTCATGACACATGGAAATTTATAAAATTCAAATTTTAATGTCCACAAATAAAATTTTAATGGAACACAGTCATGCTCATTCATTTAAGCATTTTCTGTGGCTGTGGTAGAATTAAATAGTTATCTATGGCCCATAAAGCCTAAAGTATTTACTAGCTGGCCCTTAACAAAAACATTTGTCAACCTTTGGGTTTAGGGTTGCCAAAAATATACAAGATGCCTAGTTAAATTTTTATATCAAATAAACAATAAATACTTTTTATTATGTCTCAAATATTCCATGGAACATACTTATACTAAAACATATTCTTTTGTCCATGTGAAATTCAAATTTAACGATGCATACTATATTCTTATTTGCAAATCTGGTAAACCTACCTGGGCTAGAATATTGTTATTTGCTCACAGTAAAGAACTTTCAGGATCTCACTTACATTGAAGAGTCAAGAGATACTGATGAAAAATCCACTTTGGGGACTCAGCCTCTTCAAATCATCAGCGAACATTTCGGACACCATCACTTTGATTTTGAACTCGGTTCAAAGGCACTTGGAGGGACAGATTGTTTAAAGAGTTACTGGAAAAATGGCTTAAATTTTATTGGACTAATGTTTAAAAAGATGCAATCAATCAAGCTTATGTTGAAAAATCTCCCATAAGAAACATTCTTGCTTTTATATTAAAATATTTAGGGTTTATGTTCTCAGCACATGTTTCCAAGAGTATATATGCTTATACCTTGTTATTGGTTTTCAATACTTTTCATAGTCAATTTTGTACTTTTAAAATAGAAATCAGCATCCAGGAACAGAAATCCAATTTATAACATTCATATAGGGAATGAGAAGGTCCACTTAAAAGAGCTTGACTCTCAAATATTCTCCAGGAATAAATTAAACCCAAGTCAAGGGTCTGCAAAAACCAACTCTGGCTTCTTCTCCATTTTCCTGGAGGCCAGCTTTCCACTTGAGGCTGAAAAGAAATGTTCCCTTCAGCTGAACATGAGTAGGCTTATGTAAGGTACAGGTAAGTTCTCCATTACCATCTGGGCCCTGGGGCCGTTAATATTTGATGCACTCCTCATCATCTCTGTTTGTGTAATTTGTCAACGCCCAACAGGTCCTCTGCCAGCTATGCATTAAAACTATTTTCAAAATATGTCATTGTCAGCCCTTGGCACACTCATTACTTATTAAGATAAGAGGCCGGATGAGGCAAGCAGGAGGTGGCTTGCTTACTTAAACATACTTGACTTAACTGTAGAGAAATCAAGTGATCTACAGGGTCATGGATAGGAAGCCTTGGAGGGCCCCATCCCTTCTTCACTGGGTAAATGGAGAAACTGAGGCCCAGGGAGGGAAAGGGACTTGGCCAAGGTTACTCAGAAGTTCTGTGGCAGAACTAGAAGTACAGCTCAAGCTTCTTAAGTTCTCGGTCCTTCCCTCCTCCACCACCACCAGCACACTCACCTATGGGCATAAATTTGAAAAAAAAAAAAAAAAGGCATAACTTCACAGGTATTATCTCTTTGAATAGCACAATCCTCCACAGGGACAACTGAAACAGTGTTTTCCAAGCATGGAACACATACCCCTAATGCTACTCAAGATGATTTAAAATGTCAGTCATATAAATAAACTGTTTAAAGTTAAATGATATGTTTATTTTGATGCATTATAAAACATACATCAAAGTTATGATCTGGGCAGTGAGGAAGGATGTACTTCAAACTCATGAATTTGTAGATACTGCTGCTTAGGTCAAAGCTAAGTCATAAAGAAGGATTTGATTTAAAATTGCTTTAAGTACAGTTATCACACAACTCATGTTTTCAATTACACATACTGCAGTATTTTTATTATTATACACATATTTTTATTATTACTTCTCATAATCAACTTTGGTATTATAAAGATAGGAATTAGCGTTCAGGAACCAAAATTAAAACAGTTATACAACTCGTGAGAGAGAGCACAGGGATTTACAGACATAGCAAGAATGATAGAGGTGATATCTGAAGGGCCAATGTCTAGGGTAACCCTAAGTTATAATACTTAATTAAAACTTACTAACATAAGTGTTAGTAAGAGTTAAAAAGTATAATCTAATATTTATAAGTTATGACTCTAATTTATATTATGACATAATACCTAAGCAATATGTCATCCATACAAAAACAGAAAGATTCAGAATATAAATTGTTTAAATGGTCCATGTTTGGCTACAGTGCCTCAGCCTCAGCCATGTTAGTTCCCCATCTGAGATGCCAGCACCCACATTCTCTCACTCATTCCCTCTGACATAACTTATTCTTAGAAAATTCAAACCCAAGTGTTCATATTGCTCTGGCTCAATGTACTCACTATCCTTGAGAAACTGCATTCATATTGGAGGGCCATGGGCCTGCTTGAGTCAAGTCAATGAAATGAAGCACTAATGGTGGAAATTCCAGACATCATTTAGGAGTGGGAAAAGGTATTGAGGGTCCAGCAGACCAGCAACATATACCAAATTCCCTTTCTGTCAGGAGAGTCAACACAAGGCCAATCAGCAAAATATCTGGGTATTATTTTTGATCAGGTGAGTGGTACTTGATAGAGGCAGCTTAAGAATTCTAATGTTTTCTCTGTAGAGGCATCAAGAGCAAGAAAAGAATGACAACTTTTATTCTCACAGCAATAATGAATGACTTAAAATTATATGGGAACAATGTCACAGGACGCTCAACAGGGCTTAATTAGCTAACTAACCAACTAATTAATCAATTAAAGGAAGCACTAGCAAGCATTCAACATTTATTCAGTCATTTAACACATTTTATTATATGCCCTCTTTGTGTTTAGGCCCGTGTACAATTGTTCCTTTCTTCACAGAGCAAGCAAGCACTCATGTCCAGCTTACACATTACAGGATGTGTACAGAGGAGGGAGACTTACATACTCTGTGTGGGGGGGGGTGAGGGGGGGTGTGGGTGTGTGTGTGGGGGGGTGTGTGTGTGGGTGTCTGTGGGTGTCTGTGTATGGAGGTAGTGTTAACACAACGAAGAGATAGTAGAAGAATTTAATGAGATTAGGAACGTTCATTCCCAAAAATGACTTTTTTCCAGGCAGTTCATCTGAGTCGCCCTCATTTACTCCAAGGCAGGTCCACCCCTAATGTGTGTGTAGCACTGGACAAATGTTTTTTTTGTTTGTTTGTTTTTGTTGTTTGTTTTTTTGTTTTAAGATTTTATTTGACAGAGAGAGAGAGACAGTGAGAGAGGGAACACAAGCAGGGGGAGTGGGAGAGTGAGAAGTAGGCTTCCTGCAGAGTAGGGAGCCTGATGTGGGGCTCGATCCCAGGACCCTGGGATCATGACCTGAGCTGAAGGCGAACGCTTAACGACTGAGCCACCCAGGTGCCCCTGGACAAATGTTTTTTGTAGTGTCCCTGTCTATGCAATCTACTTGATTTTTTCTAATGCATTATAAAATTCATGGGCCCATGTGAGATATAGTGGCTTATCTAGGATGATGTAGAATAATGAGTAGAAAAGAGATATTTATGTATTTGTTTATTACCAAATCAATGCATGTGAAGATTCTTCCTAGTGTGTAGGCATCAACTTTTCCTGTCTAGATCCAGGAACCAACTCTCTGTGTTTTCTATTATCAAATGCACCATTCTTAGTTAATTTTAAATCTCTGCTACAGGAAGAAGATAACAACACTGTCATTCTTCACAACACCATGGCTCCTCCCAACCTGTCTGTACTGAAACAATATAGATGTTTACCTAGCTGCTGTCCCTAATACCTTCTATTTAATATGAGTTACAACATTATTCATGAGGCTGTATCAGCCATGTGACCCCCCCAATGGCTTGCAATGTCTCTCTCAGAGTTCGTTAGTGAGCTTCGCTAATGATGACCTACAAATGCAAGTCTTCCCCAAAGTATACAGAATAATGTGTACAATAATCAGTGCTCTGATCATGTTAAATTTGTTCTAAATGTTTTGGGCAAAAAGCAGAACAACACATCTTCCACCTCACCTATGTCTTCTCTTGAGCTCTATAGATTGAAATTGCTGCATTTCCAAAATGTGGTTGCTTTTTTTTAATTCAAATACAATTAACATACACTGTTATATTAATGTCCAAGGTGTACAATATAATGATTCAACAATTCTATAGATTACTCAGTGCTTATAAAATATGATTGCTTTTTTTTCTTTAGAGAGGAAGAGGGGGTGAGGGGTAGAGGGAGAGGAAGAGAGAGAATCTGTGAGGCTTGATCTCATGACCCGGAGATCATGACCTGAGCTGAAATCAAGAGTCAGATGCTTAACTGACCAAACCACCCAGGCACCCCAAATATGACTGCTTTTAATATTGGCTGCCCCCACATCCCCACCAGAGAGGGAGGGTAGGTGAGGGGTCTATGGCCAGAGCAAGAAGAATGAGAGATCCTTTTAGTAGAAGCCATGTTCCATCTCTTGTCTGGTGTGGCTTAAGAATGACCTGGGAGGGCATAACTTTGCCACATCCATAGGAGGCAAGAAAGGACATGTGGAAGGATCCAACGGCAATGCTGAGCAACATTCTAGGGACATAAGTGTGATTACCCCTGACACTTGGTGGGGAGCTTATGGAGGGGACAGGGTGACTAATTTTGTGTTAGGGTTGGAGGCTGCCACTTTCAGGGGCTATGGATAATTTGTGCATGGCTTACATGTGTGACTAAGCCCACAGGTCTGCTGTGGATTGTTTGTAGCCCAGGGCTATGTTTTCCTATGCCTGATGTGAGAGTCATTCAAAATCAGAGTGGAAGAAAAAAAAACCAAAATCAGGGTGTCAGCACCATTTTGGCTGCAGGATCTCATGTGATCCTATAAAAACAAATACTGTGGGGGTGCCTGGGTGGCTCAGTCCTTAAGTGTCTGCCTTTGGCTCAGGTCATGATCCCAGGGTCCTGGGATCGAGCCCTGCATCGGGCCCCCTGCTCAGCGGGAAGCCTGGTCTCCCTCTCCCACTCCCCCTGCGTGTGCTCCCTCTCTTGCTGTGTCTCTCTCTGTCAAATAAATAAATAAAATCTTTAAAAACAAAAACAAAACAAAAAAACAAATACTGTGCCAGAAGCAGGGGCAATCAACTTCCAGGCTACCTTCCTAGAAGTAAGACCATCAATTGAGCCCACATATAGAGCTCAGCAAGTAGAAGGTCAGAGAGTGCCCTGTAGGGGTAGAACCCAGACTGGGTCCATGTGAATCCCAACCTGACATGGGCACCCAACCCGATTAATCACAGGCATAGGCGGGATACTTAGAACATTTCCAGCATGGTGTCCCGAAGCAAGAAGGTCCCTGAAGGCAAGGCCAGGGCAGGGGACTGCTTGCCCATCTCTAAGCATTTATGTCTGTGTGATGGTGGGAATAGGTGAGAGAGGTAGGAGGCCTACTGCTGAGCCTCTCCTGGCACCTCAGGGCAGGCACTGGCCCTCAGGGGAAAGAAGCTCACTGCATGGCTGGAGGGTGGAGGGGAACCCCTCTACTCCGAGCATCTGTTCTTGGCTAACAGCAAAACAGATATTCAGAGACCAAAGGAGCACAGAGGCCCTGCTCTGGTTGCCTGTTGAGATCAGGGGCAAGGCCAGGCTCTGGGCACTGATGGAAACAAGCCTGCCGGGAGCCAGGAATGTTTGCTGACAGAGGTTAAATCAAAGTAATGCTGTGCCCGGGGGCCAGCCCTCGTGGTGAGGGAGGGCCCAGAGGCTGCATGGAGCAAACTTCATCCTTGAGCAGTGTGGGCTGCCTGCCCTTTAAGTTACCAGACTGATGGAGAAGGAGCACCCTTTCATCCTGTATGAACTCTGAGTCAGATGGGAGTTGGTGGGAGGGGAGGGAGGGACAAAGTTAACAATAGCAATGGCAATAATAATAGACCAGTGGGGTAGTGGGGGTGGGGAGGGAGGACAGTGCACCCATGTTTACCTACCAGTAATTATTGAGTGCTTATGACAGCTACCGGGCTAAGCACCCTACATGACTTCCTTCACTGAATTCTCCCAGCACCCTGAGATGTGCTACCATTAGACCCATTTTACACTTGAGGGAACTGAGCTGAGAAAATTTGAGTGACTTTCCCAAAGTCATACAATTAATAAATACTGCAGTCAGCATTAGAACACAGCTTTGTCCATTTCCTTTCTTTGTAGATTGAGGTAAAATTGACATAACATTATATTGGTTTCAGGAGTACAAAGTAATGAGTCTATATTTGTATATATCACAAAATGATCACCACAATAAGTCTAGTTAACATCCATAACTATACATAGTTTCAATTTTTTTTTCTTGTGATGAGAACTTTCAAGATCTACTCTTGCGGCTACTTTTAAATATGAAATACAGTGTTATTAACTCGCGTCACTGTGTAGTACATTATATCCCTGTGACATATTCATTTTATAACTGGAAATTTGTACCTTTCGACCTCCTTCACCCATTTTGCCTACCCTCCACCCTCTGCCTTAGGCAACCATCAATCTATTCTTTATATCCATGAGCTGGGTTTGCATGAGTGTGTGGGTGTGTGTGTTGTTTTTTTGGTTTGGGTTTTTTGTTTTGTTTTGTTTTTTAGAGATCATATAGTATTTGTTTTTTTCTGACTTATTTCACTTAGCATAATGCCCTCAAAGTCCCACCATGTTGTCGCAAATGGCAAGATTTCATTATTTTTTTATGGCTCAATAATATTCCAGCTTTGTCTGTTTCTCATTGTTTGTTTTTGTTTTTCTGGGGCTTCTTTGTTTTTTTTTTTTTTTTCCTGTGTTCTGATGCTTTCTTTAGAGTTCCTGATCCACCAGAAACATATATTTGGAATATAGTTTTAGTAGAGAATGTACATATAAGGTGGGAAGAAAGAAAAGAGAAAGAGACAGACAGGAGACCAGGAAAGTGGAGTGGGGAGGGAAGGTTGAAATTTTGGAGGGAGAGTATTTGGGAATATTCACAAGGATAAAATTGTTTGTCTATCTGGGTGTTTTTTTTTTTTTTTTAATGGGAAATTTCCACATGAAAAAAGAGTTTGCCTTGCTTCATCAGTTTAGATTATTAGAGGCTCTGATGCACAGACCGTGGGGAAGTACGAAGGAACACTGGGCAGCCAGTCGGAAAGGGATTCAGAGGCCAGCTCTCCTACCTCGGGAAGTCACTTCCCCTCCGTATATTTATGAACTGAGGAAAGTAATTCTTTGTGTGACCCGCACAAAGTTGCCTTGCGGTCAGGCTAAGCACAATATCACGTTTTTAAAAAGGATCAGTCTCACAATGGAACGGTACTGAAAGATGACTCCATGCTTTACTTACATCTCACAAGGAGATGCCAGAGAATTCCATCCAGACATTTATAAAACTTAGAAACTTCTCTCCCCATCTCTCTCCTAGTACCTCTCACAAAGAGCAGCTGTCCTCAACCTCATTTCCCCCTCCCAAATCCCAGCTCTCTGGAGACTCAACTCTCTCACTCCTCTTTTCCTCCTTTCCTCTCCTCCTTGCTCCCTCCCTGAGTCCTTACTTCCTCCTTCCCACAGCAGGCACCTCTCCAGTAAACCACCCAGACTGGCTCACTTCTCCAGTTCTCTGCCTCACCTGTACCCACAAACATCACAAGAAGAGGGGCAGGTGCAGGACAAGCTGGTAGAGACCTCTTCTCACAAGGCCAAGGTTGGGGGGAGAGGGTGAGTACATACATATGACCACTTTTTATCCCCATCTTACAGATACTGCATGAGGCTGTTGTGAAGGTCAGTGAGATGGTACTTACACCAAACACTCCACACCTGGAAGGAGTATTTATTATTCGTCACAACCACCCCCCATCATGATTTTCCAGCACACTGCCAAAGTATCCTGTATTTTAATTGTTACATAATCAATTTGCATTTGGAAAAAAACCCTATAACTGCAATGTCAGGGAGGAAAAACAACTTTTCCTCTACCCTCTTAGGTTTAGTTTCTGGGGGCCTGTAAATTAAATTGATAAAGAACAGGTTAACAGGAGAAAAAAGTTAATTTACCTGGGCAACATGCATATGCCCAAGAGTGCTCAGTGATGAGTAACTCAAAGAGGTGGTTAGAATTTGAGACTTATAGACCTAACTTAGTAGGGAAAAGGGAGGGAGGAGAAAAGATTCCTGTGGGAGGAACAAATGGGTTTCTTTAGATAAAAAATGGGTTTTTAGGAGAACAAACAAGAGATAAGAAAGTTTCTGCAGGCTTAAAAATAGAACTACCATATGATCCAGCAATTCCATTTCTGGATATTTATCCAAAGAAAACAAAAACACTAACTGGAAAAGATATATGTCCCCACCCCCATAGTCACCGCAGTATTTTTTACAATCACCAAGATATGGAAGCAAACTAATGTCCATTGATAGATGAATAAAGAAAATGTATATATATGCATATATATATATACACACACACGTATACAATAAAATATTATAATATATAATAAAACACAGTATTATATATTATTTAATTTATATAACTAATTTATTTAATATATATTTATTATATATAAAACTTTATATATAATAAAATATTATTCAGCCGTAAGAAAGAAAGAAATCTTGCCATTTGCAACAACATGGATAGAACTTGAGGGCATTATGCTAGGTGGCAGAAGTCAGAGAAAGACAAATACCACATAATCTCTCTTATTTGTGAAATCAAAAAATAAAATAGAAAGAATAAAATAAAAAGCAATAAAATAAAATAAGAAGCAAAAACAAAGAAACTCAAGCTCATGTATATAGAGAACACACTGGTGGTTTTCAGAGGTGAGGACGGGCAATGGTGTTGGGGGCGGTGGGAGAAGTGGGTAAAGAGGATTAAAAAGTTCAAACTGCCAGGGTGCCTGGCTCAGGGAGTGGAGCTTGCGACTCTTGATCTCAGGGTCGTGAGTTTGAGCCCCATGTTGGAGGTGTTCAAACTTCCAGCTATAAAAATAAAACAAGTCATGGGGATGTGATGTAAGTATGGTGGCAATAGTTAACATAATGTATTGTATATTTGAAAGTTGCTAAGAGTAAATCTTAGAAGTTTTCATCACAAGAAAAAAATTGTAACTGTATAGCGTCGGATGCGAACTAGATTTATTGTGGTGATCATTTTACAATATATATAAAATATTGAATCATTAGGTCATATACACCTGAAACTAATATAATGTTATATATCCATTCTATCTCAATAAAAGAAGACAGTTTCTGATAAGATTTGTCTATGTAAGTATGAGTGGTCTGCTTCCTTCAGGGCCATAAAACTCCCCCAAAGAAGGAATTTGGGGTAGGTTTTATTTGTATTATCCTTTCTGGGAGTAGATCCACCCTGAATTTATGGCAGCTTTAGTTCCCAAAAGTTGCTGCTTTTAGTCAGATAAGGGAAGCTCCAGTAACACTTCTTTCAGCATCTGCTGAATCTCCAATGTCTTCAGTTTAAAATAATCTTCATATTAATTCTGGGGTTCCAAGTGGGCTCCCTCAACTATACCAAGAGAAAAAGTTAAAATATATATATATATCAACTTACCCATTGTGAAAGAAATGTTGAAGTAAATTACACAATAAGATTATAGGGATGCCAACATCGTGGTGTGGGTCCATAAGTTACCAAGTGAGGAATGTCATTCCCAGCCCATGATGAAAAATGCACTGATAGGACAATTTGAATTAGACTTGATTCATGGCTAGGGCTGCACCTGAGACAGAGAGTGATCTCTGAGCTGTCCCTCCCTTGCTCTAGGAGGAAAAAGGCAGGCACATGGCTTCTCTCTAGCCAGGAGGGTACCCAAAGCTCCCCTTTTCAGATTCTATCTTGTAAGCCTTCTGTGTCCCCTCCCCTGAACTATCACAGAATTTTTTGGTTTGTACAGATTATCTGGCACTTAACCTTGGATGATTTAATTTCCCAGAGGTATAGATCCAGTTTCCCACCTAGATGGAAAGCTTCTGGGACAAGAGCCAGGCTATATCCTCTGGCATCTCCCACTGCACCTAATCTGGTGCACCTTCTCTACACATACTTATTGACAGAACAGGTTTAGAAGGCCTGTGAAACAGAGCTTGGGCTGTATCATGATTAATATTCCAGCAGGAAAGCCACTGAACAGGTAGAATCTTCCATATCTAAGCAAACCACAACGGGGTAACTAGAAAGTTGTAGAAAAGCCAGGATTCCCCACAAGACTCTCTGGAGAGATCTTAATGGTAACAGATCTTAAAACAGCCTCCTCTTTCTTTCTAGCTAGTTACTGAAGTCTGATCTCCTCTCTGATAAAACACGGAAAGTGTTCTCAGGTGTGGACTTAATTGAGAAGCTCCCCAAATATTTCATGTTATTCAGAGATGCCAATGTTATGCTTCCAGACTGTGTCATCGCTGTTGGGTGTAACAGGCAATGCTATTTGCCCCGACCTCCCTCTTGATGGTGTCATCGTCAAAATTATATAGACAAACAAACAAAAAGCAGAAACAGACCCATAAATACAGAGAACAAACTGATGATTGCCAGAAGTCACCGGGGTGAAAAGTACAGCACAGAGTCAATGATACTGTAACAATGTTGTATGCTGACAGGTGGTAGCTACCCTGTAATGAGCACAGCATAAAGTGCAGTTGTCCACCTACAACTAATATAACATTATGTGTCAACTATACCTCAATTAAAAGAAAGAAGAAAACAAACAAAAAAGAGATTGTTCATTTATTAATTCTTAAGATCACAATTGTCTTTTAATAATACAACTATGATGACACTGACCAACATTTCTAAGTTTCCTCTTTTCTTTCTTTCGCTTCACTATTTCTGGAAATTTGGCTGACAAGACCAGATTTTTTTTAAACACAAAGGCCATAGGAATAGGGCTTCAAAGTCATTATAAAAATAAATTTAAAACCCATACAGGTGGGGCACCTGGGTGGCTCAGTTGGTTAAGCGACTGCCTTCGGCTCAGGTCATGATCCTGGAGTCCCGGGATCGAGTCCCACATCGGGCTCCCTGCTCGGCAGGGAGTCTACTTCTCCCTCTGACCCTCCCCCCTCTCATGTGCTTGCTCTCTCTCATTCTCTCTCTCTCAAATAAATAAATAAATAAATAATCTTAAAAAAAAAAAAAACCCATACAGGTGGTAAGGTTTTTTTAATAAAGATTTAATTTATTTATTTAATTTATTTATTTATTTAATTTATATAACTAATTTATTTAATATATATTTATTTAATTTATTTAATATATATTATCCCCATCCCCTTATATTATATATAAGCCCTGAGGCTTGAGAGAGAATGGGGGGTCAGAGGGAGAGGGAGAAGCAGATTCCCAGCTGAGCAGGGAACCCGATGGGGGGACTCAATCCCAGGACCCCGGGATCATGACCTGAGCCTAAGGCGGATGCATAACTGACTGAGCCACCCAGATGCACCCAGATGGAAAGTTTTTATATTACCCTGGGTTATCCAGAAAATTGGTAGTTTTCCAGACAACAGGAAAAATCATCTTCATCCTTGATTTAGGACATTGTTTTTCAGGGGGGAAAGTCACCAGGTTTTTTAACTGATTTAATTCTTCATAAATAACTTTCAGTCAAAATGCAGAAGTACTACTCAAATTCCAAATACCCCATTATCTGACATTTGGAGAGAAAGATAAAATTACATAAATCTATGAGATACTGGAAAAGCGAGCCAGTGTCTGTGACTGGATTTCAATGACCTGTGTATCTGTTTTCGGATCAGAATTGCCCCACTGTGGTCCAGCACACCTAGAAAGCATTCCTAGCAAGCGGCACCATCTCACATGTTGGTGGGTATTTGTATTTTCCAAAGGACTGCCACATCTGTTGTACTGTTTTGCTTCCCGTAGGATTACCAAGGTCCCAGTCTGCCCAGAACTCTCTTGGGTTTAGCCCTGAAAGTCTTGCATCCCAGGGAACACTTCAGTCCTGTGCAGACTGGGATGGTTGCTCACTATAACACAGCAACTCAACCAGTTAGGGAGGGAAGGATTCATGCCCATTTTACAAATGAAGAAAATAAGGTAAAGTAATGTTGTATGATTTCCCCCAGGTCAGTCTAGTTCTCTCTCCACTGAGATCTATACCATTAATCTTCCTATGGGCTTGGAGCTTTTCATGGGCAGGGATTTTTATCTTATTCATCTTTGTGTTCCTGCCCCTCCAAAAGTTCCTGGCTCTAAGGAGGCTCCCCACATGCAAAACACTAGATGTAATGGCTTTTCCTACCTAAGGCCTATAGTATAATCGACTCAGATCAATGGAGCACTCCAGGAAAACCCAGATGAAGGGAGTTCCAACCCAGTGAGGGCAGCTATTTTACCTCCCCTACCAGAGGGCTCCGTTGCCCAGCTGCTGCATTTCCACCAGACTTCTCATCAGTCTTTTCCAGATGTTTAATTCTCCATGCTAAATATGTCAAATCCCATCCTCTGTGCCTTCTAAATTTCTCTCATTTCACACCCCCATCTCCATCCCTACTGCTGAAGGTCTGGTCCAATCCTCACTGGACCCCCTTCACTTCTCCCTGCTTTCATTTCCTCTCTTCCATATGTAATCCTAGAGTCATCTTCCTAAAGTTCCCTTCCCACTACGTAACTCTACATTGTAAGGGAACTTACAATGGCTCCCAGTTGCTTAATGAATTGATATTCCCTTCTTATCACCCAAGTTTCCTAAAAATCCACCCCCACCCCAACCTACTTGCTCTCAGTCTCCACTCTCCCTGAAGTAAGCCCTCCATTTAAACCAAGACTCTCTCTCAATATTCCTATACTGTCTCTAAGCTTGAAATGTGTGTGAAACATCTGGCAGACATTTGGAAATATAGATAGAAAAAGACAAGAGAGACTGAGAAGTTGATCATACATACCTGTGGACACCGGTTTCTGACTGGTGGGTACTTGAATGTCATCAGAGTAGAAAAAGGTCACCCACGCAGAGTATGTCAACCACAGCTCACAAATTCAGTTTTTTGGAATTCAATTTTTTTTAGGTACCACAATAATTTTTTTAAGAGAGAGAGAGTGGGGGGTGAAGAAGGAGTGGGAAAGAGAGAATCTTAAGCAGGCTCCACACCCAGCATGGAGCCTGACAAGGGGCTCCATCACGGGACCCTGAGATAATAACCTGAGCCGAAATCAAGAGTCCGAGGCTTAACCCACTGAGCCATCCAGGCGCCCCCACAATATTTTTTTAATTGAAGTGTTTTCAATATTTCAAAGTATGGTTTTAATATAAAAAACAGATTTCCCAGGGCGCCTGGGTGGCTCAACCAAGCGTCTGCCTTCGGCTCAGGTGTTGATCTCAGGGTCCTGGGATCAAGCCCCACGTTGGCTCCCTGCTCAGTGGGGAGTCTGCTTCTCTCTCTCCCTCTGCCCCCTCCCTCTGCTCATGCTCTCTCTCTCTCTCAAATGAATAAATAAAACCTTAAAAAAAAAAAAAAACAGATTTCCAGCTTCTCTTGAAAAGCTTTTCAATCTGGCTACCTGGGGCTGGTCTTTCCATCTGGCAACAATTGGCTGGACTTGGGGTGTTCTTTAGATGAGTCCTCTAATTCTCCTGTTGCCCTGTTTTCTTATTTACTTGGTCCTATAGCTTCTTAATTTGTGACTCTTTGTATAAAGGAAATGTTAAGGAGAATAAGGGCAGGGAGAGAAAAGAAACAGAGAAGGGAAGAGAGAGGAAAGGAAAGAAGCAGGAGGAAGTGGAGACCCAAGGAAGTTGGAGGGAGACCCAGGCTTCGTGGCAGCCCCAGTGCAGGTCCCCTACCGCTGTGTGAATAATCTCTCTCAAAAAGAAATCCCATAGAAAAGTCCAGAACATGAAGGAAGGCGTGAGGCACTTTGGCTGGGGCTAGAGTGAAACTCCACTGAAGAAGACATCTGCCATGACATTGAAACACATGGGCAATGACTGAGTAGCTCTGAAATGTCCCCTCTGGCCTGGTCATCAGAGCTCACCAGAAATGCATACTTCCCTCCTATCACCTTTGTCTGTCCCCACCAGGTAAACACACCATACCTGCCAGGCATCAGTTTGCATATCAGTCCATGGCATTAACAGTACTCCCTGTCCTTTATTCCATTCAGCTCCCTCGTGTCAGGGTGTCAAAAGAGACCTTCACAGGGGCCTGTGCCTTTGACATAGGCTAGTGGCCTGCTATGACCACAGACAGAAGATCACCTCTGCTCAGGTGAGGGTGAAAATCAGATCTGCAATGTGGAATACTGCACCCTCCAAGATCCACTTGGACTCTCCTGATTATATTGATCACGTCCATTTTTGTGAGGCAGACTTCAGAGCATCATGGCTGCTACAGTTACACCCACTTATCAATGGGGTATTTCAAGAAGCCCACATCCTCCAAACCCCGGCTTTCCATGATGCCTCAGGCTGACTGGAAGTTTCAGAAAAGTCAAGAGGGCAAGTGAATTGGACTATAGAATGCAGACGTGCAACAAGGCAATGATACGAGACGAGCCAAGAGTTAAGACATAAAATAAATCCTACTTCAAGATAAAGTGGAGGGGCGACTGGGCTCTCTAACCCGTGTTCCCAGCACTGGGCCCCCATTAAATAAATCTCTGTGAAATGATGGATTGGACGAGTAGAACGGGCAACTGAATGCACTGCCTACTGTTTAAGAGATAAACAGAGTTTTCGTCACCTTTTTTATCCTCTATGTTTTATACTTTGCCATTTCCGACAGCCTCTGACAAGCTCTCTTATTAGCCTAGGAGGGATAATTTTGATAAACAAGTAAATATTATTCAATACTTTTGGGCTGTTTGCCTAAAATCTGGATTCATTGATTGGCTCCAGTGCTCAGATGGGAGGCGCGGACTGTTGTAATCTACATGTAATAGGCATTATGAGATTTAAGAAAAATAGCTAAGGCTGCAGTTGAGTCAGTTTAGGACAGATCATTATAAAATTCCATTATCACCGCTACAAGTTGGACTATTTGTCATCACAGAAGAGATGACAAGCTCAGAAATACTACATTTGTTATTATCAGATGATAAATGATATTCCATTAAAGCGGCAATACATCATCGGCAAAGCTGCAAAGAAGATATCAAACCTATCAGGACTTGACTTATAATTTAATTTTCAAAAGCTGTCAACTAAAATTCCAAAGGCTAAGCATTTTCATTTTTAAAGTTCATCTTATTTATTTTCCTCATCTGTTAGTCTAATTTCAGTGATATGGCAAAAATAACTGATTATGTGCAATGTATAATTCTCTTCTTTTGATTAGGTAATATATCAGCTGTCACTTAGGTATTAAAAATTAAATGACAGATAATAAAACAAGAGAGTCCCTTAAAACACACCTTATTTTGATTTACTCACGTTTTGAAATATAACAGTAAAGGACAGGTCAATATTTGTTAAAGACACACACATACCACAAAAAAAGTATATTTACTCATTATTGAGCACTCCTTCATGCCATTTGCAGGGAAGCTGAACATGTTTTTCCATTTGGTGTTTATAAAATCTTTTCACAGATGAACAACTATTCTTTAGCTCAATTCTATAAATCACACTCACATATTCCTTCTATATGTGCAAATGCTTATACTTTCCCTGTTATTATCATTGTTACCAATATTAAGCACTCAAATGCTGCCTGGGACAGCAACAACTCTTATCATTTTCTACTGGTGTGAGCATAATTTCAATTTATGTGTGTCTTGCTCACGATCGCAGACTTGCAAACTTATCAGAAAATGTTTGTGAATGGCTTGATACTAACTATATGAACAGAATCTGCACATCTGAGAGCTTGAGGGCAAGTCCTAAATCATTTTAGAGGCTCAGAGAAGGAATTTGCCTGAAGTCACACAGCAAGTGAGTAAAAATGATGACAGAAGAAGCCATGATCCTAAATGCCTATTCTAATGTCTTCAATGTAACATTATGCTGATCGACAACATCTTATGAGAAATGGGACTCTTAATACTCAGGATTTGGCCAAGGGTCCAGCTTGTAGTTGGTGTTCCTTAAAGTTCTGTTAACGGAATGGATGTACAATGGACATATGGATGGATGGGTGGACGGACGGATGGATGGATAGATGAGTGACTGTTCTCTGATCCTCCATTTGGGAGCCTGGTTCATTTAAATAAAACCTCTGCAGGCGGACCCAAACCCATCTTTGGCAAATGCAGAATGTAAGATGCTTCCCATTATGATGCTGGCTATCTCTCAGATCTTACTAGATCACTCCTTGGTACCCTAACAAGGCAAGGGGATCTCTGAGCTGATCACAGTTATATCTTCAGGCAACACAGGGAAGCTTGGAGGTAGTTCTCACTACTCACAGACAATGATGAAAAAACCTGAATAAATAGGTAAGGCTGCAGCTACATCACATTGGCCCTGTGAACCATGGGGGATGCCATGCCTCTGTAAGACTCAATGCCATATAGGCAAAATGAGAAAAATAAGGGTTATAAACTTTTCCAAAAACCAGGAGACTTCCATTCAAAGGATTTTTTTTTAATTGTGGTAAAATACACAAAACATAAAACTGACCACTTTAACCATTTTTAAGTGTATAATTCAGGGACATCAGTTGTACTTGCAATGCTGCACAACCATCACCCACTGTGTATTTACATTTTTCATCACTCCAAACAGAAACTGTATCTGTTAAGCCATCACTCCCATGCCCTCCTCCTTCCAGGCCCAGGGTAACCTCTAGTCTACTTTCTGACTCTATAAATTTACCTATTCTAGATATTTCAGGGCACCTGGGGGGCTCAGTCGGTTAAGTGTCTGCTTGCCTTCGGCTCGGGTCACGATCCCAGAGTCCTGGGATCGAGTCCCACATCGGGCTCCCTGCTCAGCGGGGAGTCTGCTTCTCACTCTGCCCTTCACCCCACTCATGCTCTCTCTCACTTGCTGTCTCTCAAATAAATAAATAAAATCTTAAAAAAATAGATATTTCATCTAAGTGGAATCATACAATATTTGGCCTTTTGTGCAAAGGACTGTCTTTGTAGCTACAAAAGTAAAATATACCTGTTGTGAATATATAAAGTAATATATAAACTTAAATAAAAAGTAAATGTCCCAAACTTGCCTTGCCCCTCCACCCTCCTCCACATCACACTCTTCAGATGTAACCTCTGATAACAGTCTAGTGTATATCCTTCCTGTGTTTTTTGAGGCAGGAAGATTTAAATTTCATAATAACTTCTAGAACAGACTGGAATCAGACCACTTACTTGTATGTGTGTCTCTGGGAAAGCTACGTCACCTCCCCCAAGCCTCAATATCTGCATTTGTAAAATGGCATTGGTAACAATGCCACCTTCTCACCATTGTCAGCATGAAAGGAGGTAAGTGTTTTAAAAGCACTTAGCACAGTGTTAGGTAAACAGTAATAACTCATTAAATGGTAGCTATGTATTAGATGGGGCTTTGGTTTTTAAAAGCAAAAATGTGATCACACTGTTCATGTTGTTTTACAACTTGCTTTTTAAAACTCATTCCTCATTAGTGCACACATACCTACCTCATCCTTTCTTAGCTGTTGCATCATACTAAAGGACTATAGTTCATTCTCAAAATATGGCCTTCTGATATTTTTATTTTTTATTATAAAGTTAATGGAGCTTGCCATTCTGGAGCCAGCACTATTCATAGGTGGGCCGACACAATCCCAGGATTCTAATAATAATGATAACTATAAGAAATGAATTATTTAATGAACTCTAACCATAGTCTAGGCATTTTGTCAGTGGCTTTGTATATCTTATCTCTGGTCCTCATTACACTGCTCTGTTTCTGCTGGAAATCATCTCAAGGGTGGATGGCCCTGTTTGAGTGGATGGTGTCTACAAGCTGGCAGGCGGTTCTTGGCATTCTGAAGAGCTCCTCCATCCATCAGCAATTCACTGCGCCATGGACCAGTCCTTGATGGAATCCACTAGTCTTGGCTTGCTCATTTTCTCTTGTCAAATTTTGGTCCAAGGAGTGGAGAAGAAAGCATGGAGCGAAGATAGCTAGTGAATGGGGACTTGGAGATAATCCATTTCTTATTCTAAGTAACACTGAACTTAACCTTCTGGTTTTGGGGTGAAGCTGAGAAGCACAGTCTTTTTAAATGAGTGGGATTTTAGGAAGATACAAAGAAACATACGGATAAAAGGCAAGGAAACTTTAAAACCATCTTCTATCTTCCCAATCCCTAGTGTGGAAGAAGGGGAGGGTCCCTGTGTAGACGAAAGTTCAGGTTACAGTTTTCCAACAGTCAAGCAAGAAGCTGCTTATGTTGAATATGAAGAAACTGAAGCAGGGACAAATAGCCCTTAGGGTCCCAAGGAGACTGAACCTTGTCTAGCCAGAAGGATAAAAAGCACATCTACTATTAAATGTTGGCAATTAGGAATGTGTTGTGACCCTGTTGTCCTACTGCCCCAGAGAGTGGGCTATCAGGCTCTTAAGTAAGCTGGGTGTTGTCCTGACTAGTGCTAAGAATACCCATTCCAGGATTGGGTGGCCCCTACTCAAGCAACTTACCAGTCTTTATAAAAATATAGAGAAATAAAAGCTAATTACCCTCTTACTCTTCAATTAGTAGATACTGAATGTATATATTGGTATCTAAACTCAAACCCCTGACATATAATCCGGTTGCATCAATCAGCTTTATATTTCAAGTTCATAAGTTTCAACTACTTTCAGTAAAATTCTGATGAACAAAGACACTCTCATTACACAGTGACACTTTCCTGAAGTAGCCCAGGCCCTAGGAAAAGGAATTTTCCCAGAGGCCTCTTGTCAAGAGTTGATTTTTTTTATTGCCTGGAATTCTATTTATCCTCTTATCTTTGAAAAATTCTTCCCAGTCTTTCCTGCCATATCTAAGTCCTGCTAACTCTATGAAATCTTCCCCATCTACTTCAACCCACTGATTTCTTCTTTTTGATTAATTCTTATGCCATATTCTGGGCAACGTTGCTTGGGGCATTTACCCTTTCTCTCATTGGTATTGTTTGGTTAGCCTGTAAGTGCCTTGGGAAAAATGACAGTTCATCATTTTCCTTCTACATCCACTACAAGTCCTATCACAATCCTAAGTGCCTAGAACGGGCTCAGTAAATACGTGTAGGTTATAATCCAGCATCAATAACGACAGAAAAATCCCCACTCAGAAGAAGGAAAACAAGATTCACTTTCCTTTTGTTCTTAACCCAATAATGAAATCCTTGAGCAAATGCTTTGTTATTACAGTGGAATCTTAATCGGGTGCTAGAATTTCAAGAAAGAATATCCTTTATTCGGTCTCAATTCTTATAACCTATGACTTAAATGGGCCAGGTTAATAAATATTTGTGAGTTCAAAAATGACCTCCAAGGAGAACATCCTGTAAAGATCAAACTCAGATGCCGGTAAACTTCAGATGGGAAAACTGAGGCAGCTCGAGAAACGGTCTGTACAAAGCAGTCTTTCCAAATGCAGTTGGAATTATTTGTAAAAGAAAGGGTTTTGGTGGTTAAATAAGGCTTAGGAAACCATAATTCAACAAATTTATTTGAGTTTCTTCATTGCAAGATTTCTCAAGACCTTTAATACACTTATAACCTCCAAGAGGGGGCGTTAATATGCTGAATTTCAAGGTTCTTTATCTGAACCCTTTCTCTATGGAGTATCTCTGGGTCTAGAATACCCCAAGTAATATTTTTTGGACCTCTCCCCTATGGTCATTCATCTGGTATAAAGCCCTCCATTGAGGTCTTCCAACCAAGCACAAGATTCCCCTGATTTCCATCAAGACATCAAGTTAGAGATCATGGCTCCCATCCACTCCACCCCATCACCTGCCTGTGCAGAATCCTCTATTACAATAACCATAGTGTGTTCAGGAGAACACAGTTCATGTAGAGTATCTCTTCTACTAAACCTGTTTATTTCACAGATTGAGTATGTGATGCCATTACCAAAATCCTACTCCTCAGTCATCATTACAGTATCTACATATAGTAATGTTATTATCCAATCATCCAGTCACCATATAAGACATGTGGTTAGGCCTGCCAAAAATGGAACCACTGCTCTCAGAGCCCAGATATCAGTTCCCCAAGGATAGGATGATGAGGGTGGGGGGAGTGGTTAGGAATGGACAGCAAAGCGAATAGAAAATGCCTGAAGTTTCCCATTGTGTTTAAAATAAAAAGTATTGGGGTGCCTGGGTGGCTCAGTCATTAAGCGTTTGCCTTCAGCTCAGGTCATGATCCCAGGGTCCTGGGATCGAGCCCCACATTGGGCTCCCTGCTCAGCGGGAAGCCTGCTTCTCCCTCTCCCACTCCCCCTGCTTGTGTTCCCTCTCTCGCTATGTCTCTCTCTGTCAAATAAATAAATAAAATCTTTAAAAAAATAAATAAATAAATAAAATAAAAAATATTACTATGGTTTTGCTGAGAACTAAATATACAAATATTATCTGAGGCTGGATCCACACAAGTATGTTTGCAGAAGTCAGATAACTTCCTCAGGGTCACACTCAGGTATACAGCACAGGGCAAGATGAGGGATCCCCCCTTCGAGGCTGGTCAGCCCTCTAATTCCGAGTCTGGTAAATCAGCTGGGAGTCCTATATTCTAAGAAGTCAAGTGGCAATTTTCAAAGTGTGAAGAGGAAAGCGAGGGCAATGAAAATGAGGTTGTGCAAGGAGCATAAGAACTGGTACCGTTTAGATAGTTGTTAGGTTGCCAGGAGATCTGCCTTCTGACCTTAGTTCTAAGAACAGAGCCCATGGGTGGGTGCCACGGGCAGACAAGTTTGGGTTGCAGGCACAGAGGAAGAGATTTAACAGAGATATCAGAAAATAGAAGGAATTGCATCTTGTATTTGTAAACATCTCATCATGAAGGACATTTAAACAGAGACTAGACAACTCCTTGGGCTCTACATTCAAAAGCAGATTCAAGAATGGGGTAAAGATAGAACCGAGACCACCAGGAATGTTTTTAGGACCCACTCTAAAACTTTTTCCAGGCCCTCTGGCAAGGGCACAGAGGCTAAAAGTGGGCATTCAGGTCCTGTTTGGTCAGGGCCAGGAATGGTTACCTGCCTCCCCCACTTCCTGTGATCCCTGGATCACAGTAGATCTCTCCCAGGTCTGTCTCAGGTCTGAGACCCTCTGAAGAATCTGATACCTTCCTTTAACTAGCCTGTCACAAGGTTATACATCTCCACCTCAAGGAAGTCCCTTCCCATCTCTTCACCCTGATTTGCGCTCCTGTGACATGAGGACATTGCATCAGAGGCACCTGAGGTCTTTCCTCTCTGACCTGACATTTCATGGTTTTATTGATGCATATGAATCAGAGCTGGAAGACAGCTTAGAAACACTTGAGCCAAAACATTTTAACCTGAGGATCCTTCAAATGAAAAACATACCTTTTTACTCCAATCTCAGTTATAAACATCAGAATACAGGTGGAAAGCAGGGATTCAAAGAAATAAAACAATGTTTAGGGGAGTTTTAGAAAAGAAGAGTGGGAGGGATAAGTGTGGAGACTAAAGAGCTGAGACTGGGCTCTGAGGAAAAAGGACAGAGAGGGAAGGCTCGAAGGGAAGGGCATTCCCCAGGCAGTCCCAGCTGGGCTCAAGTTCCTCCAAATACTCTGAGAGGAAGTAGACAGAAGGGGCGTTTTCTGGGCTGCCTTTTAACAGCTACAGGCAGCCTCCTCCAATGACCAGTGACCATTTCTCCTTAGGCTGAATCCCTTCACCTGGTGCCATTGTGGCTTGCATTCACTCCGCTTGTTCCTTCTAGGCCTCAGCTTCCCCTAGCTGGTCTCTCTTGATTAGTTGTCCCATCCACCTCAACAAACTCTGGGCTCCACCTGCACCCATAGCAGCTGAGCTGTGATGGTCCTGTGCATCCCCAGGGACCCCCTGGGAGCTGACATGCACACAGTTTCCACATATCAGCCACCTACAGACTCCCTAGGGCCTTCTTAGGAACAACACTCTATTGATGAGAAGAAAGAGCTGGGGGAGGATGGACCTCAGTTTCCTGGCCCCTGAGGGTTCCTTCAAAGAGGTTTACCAAAGAGGGTTCCCCGTAGGATTCGCCTACTTCTCCATAGCAATGCTCTTCCTTGAACTACCCTTGATGGCCTTGCCCTTCCCTTTCATGTGTCTTCACTCTCTCATAATGCTTCCTGGAATCAGCCTCCCAACATAATACTTAGACCTAAATCCTTATGAAAGGGGCTACTTTTAGAAGGACCTCAGGCTAGGCTACCCATTGAATTCAACGTCTGCCATTTTGGACCCTGCTAGGTGTAGCCCCATCACTGAGTCCCCTTGCAGGGGACTTAGAAGGGAAAACAATAGCAGGGCCCAAATGGAAGATGCTGTGAAAACCATAGCCCTGAGCACCATGATCATACCCCCACCCCCATCCCATGCATTCATCTCTGTCTTCTTTTTCAAATTTGATTTTAAATATTTACAGCATCATACATCTTCCCCACCAGATATTACTAATGAACTGTTATTGTCTGCAAAACCTACCAGATGAGTGATGGCCAACTTAAAAAGAGCATCAATGTTTTATTCGTAAAACAGAAGCTGGAAACAGAAAATGCTTATGCATTTTTAGGCTTTTCATCATTATTATTATTGATCCTCTAGTAGAGAGGAGGCACTCTGGCAATTAGCAAAATCAAACAGAACTGGAGATTCCACATGGCACCGCAAAAATTTTATAAATATGTAAATGTTTTTATCTGCTTAAATCAGTAAGCGGGACACATTTCAAGAAAATGTAAATTTTCTAAAAAAAAAAGAAAGAAACTGTAAATTTTCAACTTGCAAATTTCAAGAAAAAAGTGAAATGTTCAATATCTCACCAACAAAGAAGGAACTCCATATACTGGCCTGTCCCACCAGAGCTGCGTGCTCCCCCAGCTATTAGTTTGTATTTCTCTTTCAAGGTGAAAAATCAGAGAGCCTAGTAGGCATTCACACCAGACTCCTAGAGTCCTGTCCCACATCTACCCTGCCTTTCCTCTCCTACTGCTTGCTCACAATGAGACTCCCAGTCTGAAACTCCTGTTCTGACTCTGGCTCAGCAGACAGCAGAGGGTGCCTAATGGTGACTGAACTCGGGGAGCCACATAGACTAGAGGTCAAAGCTCAGCTGGCCTTATCAGGGCATACCAGTGACCCTCTCTGAATCTCAGTTTCTTTATCTTTTAGGTAGAGATAAGAATGTATTAGTGGCTATTGCCTGCCCAGCACGCCGTAAAGGGTTCCAGTCTCTACGGTCTAATTCTCTCTGGTTACGGACGTACCTGCATCTTTAAACATTTTACCTTTGCCAAAGGAATCTCCTTTTTCCAGGTATTCAAACCTTGGCCTTCAAGTGAGTTAGAAAGCCCTTATACCATGGACTTAAGGCTTTTATCAGCAACAATTCCCTTCCAGGGTGACAAGGAGTGACCCAGGTGTCCATGCCTACCACACAGACCTACCACTGGTGGCTGTATGCTCTTAGGATAATATATACAGCCCAGGTCTTCAAGAGTGTGAACCTGAGGTCCAGAAGTTTTGGGTTTGAGACTTTGCTTTACCACTCTCTAAATCTTTGTGTCTGGGGAAAATAGATTCTCCTCTCGGGGCCTTATTTTACTCATCTTTAAACCAGCAGACTGAGGCTGTTTTAAGAGTTCAATGAGATCTGTTCATGAGGAGGGTTGAGCAGAGGACCAGACGCACAGGAAGTGCTCAGGAAATGCCAGCTGTTAGTGTTACTCAAGACTTAGTTCCTTGTCTATAAAACAGGATGATAGCCCCTGCCCTGCCTACCCCAGAGGCCTATAGGGAAACTCTTCAGAGGGTGGCTGTGATATCATTTTGCAGTCTCAAAGCATGATGCTCTCGCTTTTTCTGAGCAGGATTCTGGGTGACCCACCAGAAAGATCATGATTCAAAGGTAGCACTGTCCAATCATAACAAAAAAAGACCACGTGTGTGTGGTTCCACTTAACCTTGTGTTCTAGTTAAGGTTATTGCCTGAGTCATAGAAACTGATCACCCAACCCCCGCCCACCCTCACAGGGAGCTGGTATCTCTCTATTCTTCCACTGTGTTCTAATTTCCTGAAATAAGAGACCCAGCTCTTTCTGGAGGGGAAAGTCTTCAGCTACATCTTGGGCATAGCAAAGCAGAGATGAGGCCCCGAGGCATGCTGGGAAAGGGGCAGTCCTCTGCTGGGAGTGGGTAGGAGAAGGAGGTGGTTGATGTCTCTAGGATCACTGTGCCCTTCCTTCCAGGTTAGGCTGATTATAAGGCAGCTCAGATTCAGTCATCAAGCTTGGCACTGTGGGTGACAGAATAATTTAATGCCTTCTCCAGGAGGGATGAGTCAGCTCTAACACAGACCTTTTACAATCTCCTGTGCAGACAGACCCTGAATCCATCTCTCCGAGTTACTTATCCCTGTGTCCTCTAAAACACAGAGCACAGTAACTGGCACGTATGCATAAAACAAGTGTTCACTGATTAAAGGAACAAACAAATATACAGGAGGGGTAGAGGGGAGGGCAGATAGATGAGAAGAGAGCAATGAAGTTGAAAAGAGATGTGTCCTGGAGCTTATGTCCAGAGATAATGGCCCTGGATTCCAGATCGGGTAACTAGGTTAATCATAACAAAGCCTGCATTATTTTCCTTCATAGGAGGCACCCATTCTATGAAAGATCCAGCAACCAGGATAGAGATGCTGTCACACCCTCTCTAATCTATGGGGTCCATTCAGGTGTCAAGAATCAGACAGAGAATGAGACTGTGGGGTGGGGCTGAGGGGCACGGTATGAGTGGCAGACTCCTGCTTTCCAGCCCCAAACCACACGTTCCTTCTCTCACTCCCGATGCTGCAGAAAGGACGCACCTGCACTGGGTTTCCAGGCTGCAGATGGGTCAAAGGAGCTCACATTCTTACAAAGATGGAAAATTGAAAGCACATTCAAAGAAGATGAGGTTGAAGAGAGGGAGCCTGGCCTCCCCAAGACTTCCCTGTTTTGGCTGGATCTCCAAGAGGCCTTGGGATGCACGTCTTCTTTATCACTTACTGACCAAACTTCGGTTCAGTCAATTCCCATTTGCAGCAAAGGATGCTCAGTTACCACAAGGGGCAACTCTCCCTCCTTATCTGCTTCATTCTCAGGGCTCAAAGTGCCTCAAATGTGCTAGCTACTTGCGCCCTTCTCTCCTTGAGGATAAAATGAGTAAATGTCATGTCAACAAAGGTACTTTCCTTCTACACGCCACATCCACCTGATCTAGCCTTTCCCCGGAAGCACTTCTGCTTGGCCAAAACCTATTATATACCGTCTCCCTTCTCGGGCAGCTGGGGAATTGGATTTGCTTTCTAAGGACCTGGATTCCGGTAGTGAGAACTAAAGAGGTGGTGCTTGGCATGTTTCCCTGTCCAGGAGGCATGCCATGCCTCTGGGATGTGGGTAATGGGCATGTAGAACTCAACAACAGGTAGGAAGTTCCAGGTTCCCAGGCAGTACTCCCGATCGATTCCAATGAACCAGACACTCTGGTAACTAATACACATTTTGCCACAGCCCCTTTGAGATTGAACTCTCATGGGTTTCTGATTATAAATCATCAGGGAAATTTTAACTGGTAGCAGTGCACATACAGTTAATTGAGTCATTTGTTCCGTGGATGTCAGCCTATGCTGCTATTTCTATTCTCAACACTGACTCATACTGTTAATTTAAACTGTGTGTGTAACTGTGGAGATTTCATTACTTTTGGCATTCTTTTTTGTCCTAGAAAATCTAATTTCAGAACAGAGAGGGGAACATAAAATAGACTTCTACTCTCTGCACTCAAATCTTTCACACACAAACTCTCCATTGGTCTGTTGGAAGAAATCCCCACTGGTCCCATTTTCTACCTTGTTGTTCAATAAAGTAAGGAAGGTGCAGCTCTGGGAGACATGAAGTGGCATGTCATTCCTGCCAAGAGAGCCAGAATGCAGACTCTGCATCAACCTTGACTCTGAGTGATGGTTTATCAGGCTGCAGGAGAAGAGGGTTAAGCTGGCCAAACTCTGTGGGCCCTTGTCGTTTTGACATTCCAGAAAAATCACCTGTGTTATCCTATTCCTGTGTGGGCTCCACACAATATTAGTTTACTCCTTCATCAATTCATTCAATAAACAGTTACCAAGCACTACTTTTGGTGCCATGGAATAGCTAGATGTTTAAAAAGCTATGAATTACAGTGGTTAAGAGAATGACTCTGGTGGCAGAAGGCTTATGTCTGAATCCTGGCTTCCCATCTTACTAGCTGCACAAACTTGGACAAGTTGCGTCACCTCTCCATGCCTCAATTTATTTATCTATAAAATGTGTCAATAACCCTACCACATAGAATTACTGTAAATATTAATGAGTTTTTTCAGACAAAGCACTTAGAGCGATATGTGGCATGCGACATATGTTGGGTTTTGTTGTTGTTCTAATGCTGTGAGTAAAATCCCACATAGTCACTGTCTTTGTAGAGCCTACAGTCTTATAGAAGACACAGAGATTTTAATGACTCAAACAAAGATCAAATTGCAATAATGACAGATTTTATATATATTTATGTTGCTGTAAGAGTCTATAATAATAAGCCTATTTGACATAGTCAGGAAAGATTTCTGAAGTTTAGGGTGGATCTGAAGGATAAATGGCAGTTATCCCCCCAAATGGAGGAAAAGATGTTCTAAGAAGAGGGGTCATGCATCTTCAAAGGCATGTGAAGGAATGCAGCAAGTAAAATGCCCTGGTGCTGATTCAGGTTGTCATCCTGGGAACATGCTGGGATTGTGTTTCTCTGCCTCTTTGAAGGGAGGTGTGGACACATGACTTGCTCTTGCCAATGGAATGTGAGCAGACAAGTGTGTGCCATTCCTCAGGAGAAGCCCCAAGAGCCGATATGTAATTTGCCATGCTTTCTTCTCCTGATCAGTGCACCTCCTGCCGTTGCCAATACATACTGGACCCACAGGATGAGTAATCAGTGAGCTTTTGTGCTTTTAAGAGGCTGACATGTGGGGGTTATTTGTTGCTACAGCTTAACCTATCGTACCCTGAATGATAAAGAAAGTAGGTGTAGCTGACAGAGAGAGAATAAGGGAGAGCATGGAGTAAGGTGAGAAAGGAAGGTCTTTAGGGGTCAAATAGTTAAAGAGTTTTGTAGGCCATGTTAAGGACATGTGATATCGTCCTAAGAGCAAAGGGAAATCGCTGAAGAATCTGGAAGAAAACAACAACAACAACAACAACAACACACTGACTTCATATGGAGAAAAGATGGGGAAGAAGCCAAATCATGGAGCAGTAGGAATGGATAGGTGGGAATCTGCTGCATAGTCCAGGCAAGAGATCATGATGGTTTTGCTATAGTTATGGTAGCAGATAGGAAGTAGTGACATAGCTGAGATCTATTTAGGAGATTAAAATCGACGAGACTTTGGTAATGAACTGGCTATGGCTGCTGAGAGAGAGGGAGGCTCCCAGTTTGCTAGCATGTCCAACTGGATGAATAATGGGGCCACTTATGGGATGGGTTCCAATACGAGAACCCCAAAAACAGGCCTTCAGTTAATGAAAAGTTCCTAGTGTCCAGGAATGGTTTTCAGCAAAGGCCTTATGCCAACATTCATTCATCAGCAAGAAAAAATTCAACCCTACCAGAAAGAGCACGTATTTTTTTAAACAATTCCAAGTATTTCATCATTAAAGCAAAGAAAGAATTTGCTTCAAGAAAAAGAACTGTCTTGCCCTCACCCAAAGAAAAACATCTAGAAAAAATATTTTCTCTGTCATTTTTGTAGAGGGGGAGTTTTCTTCTCCATGATATATTATGATAAAAGTATCAGATTTCTCATTGAGAAACCGAACAAGAAAGTAAAATCTACTTTTTCTATTTTACTTTGTGGAAAGTAGTAGAAGCAATGCAACACTTAAGAGTCAGAGGAGTCTGTGTTAGAATCCTACTTTTTTACTTACTAGCTAGTGATCCTGGGTGAATTATTGAACCTCTCTAAACCTCAATTCTCTCTTCTGAACAATCAGGATAATAACAGTCATACCTAAGATGATTATGTGAATTAGATGGAACAATATATGTGAAGAACTTAGTGAAGTCCTTGGGACATAGTAAGTGCTCTTTAAATGTTAATATTTACTAGAGGGATTATCTAGCAGGGATATTGATAGGGTTTGCTGCAGAAGTTTAGGACCGGGGTAAGACTATCCACTCCTCTTTCCCTAAGGAGATCCTGTTCAAAACACCCTAAATGTAAGGAACAGTAGCTACTTGGGATTATAGGCTCTGCTTCAACTTGTCCACATAGTTCAAAGCTGAATTGGGCAATATTGCTCAAGCCAGAAAACTAAATGAGAGGTCTTGTTCATGTTTTCCCCTTGAATCTGAGATGGCCAGCAGTCACAGAGGAAACGAACAAAAGGGGGGGGGCAGTTCTAACTTGGAGGCCGGCTCTTCCCTGATGTTCCTCTGAGGAATGGTCTACCCTTTACCAGAGCAAGCCTGCCCACTCATAACATGTGGACCATTGACTCTGACAAACAAGATCTACTGGCAAATCTAATAAGTACCATCATTTTGAAGCACTGTTGCGCATAAATACTATTTCAAGATCCCCATGACAACTGTAATATGAAAACACCAGGGATTTCTGTAGGATGAAAACATTATAGGTACCATTAACACTCCTGTGGTTTGTTATGTAGGCTCATAATTGAAGATTTTGGGTGGAAGTCAGCAGAGATATTATTTTTTTCCATCCAAGTTTATGCACCTCCTTGCTGAGCATCTACCCATATACCCCATCCTCCACAGGGATAAGGATCCCTGACTGTACAGATACAGCCTCTGCTTAATGGAACCCAGCAGCTCACAGGGCACCACTGTAATATAAATCATTTATTAGGCACTTAGTGTATCATGCAGTGCTAAGTGCCACTGGAGTCATTTTGATCCCAACAAACCTGGTAGGTAAACACCATTACTGTTTTCATTTTCTAGACAAAGAAACTGGATCAAGCAAGACACATAATCTGTCCTAGGTCAAGTAGCCAGAGAGTAGTGGAGTTGGGATTAGAACCCCTGCACCTGTCACTCCAGAGCCTTGGGTCACTGGGCACTCAGCAAAAACTTTGATTCTGGCCATTCATCCAATCACCAGACCCAGGCTTGATTGCTTTCAGAACAGATCCCTTGGAATGATATGCAGAGAGGATAGATTGGTTTATCAATTTTTCAAGGTACTTAATGCCCTAGAAATATTAAAATGTTGTTGAGACTTCGTCAGGTATTTAAGACTACTCCAGGGGAAACTAAAACCTCATAAGAACATTGCTTTCTCATTGCCAACTTCAAAGTTAGCCCTCGACTACATTTATCTACTCAGTGCCAATAAAAATAAAAGCCAAAGGAACTTCAGTAGCAGAGAGCTTCCCCTCCAAGTATCTACCCTGAGGTTAATGGCACAAAAATCTTTAAACCAGCACTCTGGAGGACTTCTCTTCTTGATTTGCTATTTGAAAATCAAAATATTGTAAACTTTCAAAGGTTGCTTTTCTGATGACAAACAAAAAGAGTCATGGATTTATTTATGTCTGTTTGTTTTGTTTTGGCTGAAACTAGGATATTTTACATCCGTAAGAAATTCCAAGCTGCCTTCCAAGCTCTTATCTGATACCTATCAAATCTTTGAGTTTGGTTGGGTTTATCCAGGATAAAACTACAGATTGTTCATGATCAGAGAAAAGAGTTTTGTCCCTAGAATTGTATATGTGTATCTCTCAGAGGATACTCAGAGGAGAAATGATAAATGAGAGGCGGGCTGTGTGCTCATTCACAAATGTCAGTGCATCTTTTCACTCCAGCTGACTGCCTGGTTTCTCTGAAAGTTAAAAAAAAAGAAAGGAAACTATAAATAAGTTCTCATTATGCCTAAAGTGGGGTTAAACAGGGATCAGAAAAAATATACTGATGAGCTGATACTGAATCCCCAAAGCTCTGTGGTATTCCTGCTTCTGTTCTTAGGTTACTATTAATGGTACGCATGGCTTAATTTCCCACAAAGTATGGGAAGCATGATTATTTTCATCCTTGGATGTTGTTACCCATTGTCACATTGCCTTAGTTTATCAGATCAGGTTTTATCATTTCTAGAAGAAGGGTTTGAATGAAAGCTAACTCAACTGACAAAATGTTGTTTATTTTAAGATGAAAGGGAGATAATGCTCACTATATTTACTAATTTCCAAGGGGACCCTTGTAGAGGAGGCATAGTATTGGGAGACATTGCATGGTCAGATGTGTCAAGGAAATTAAGGGATAGAATACAGATAAATTCTATAACACAGTGTTTGATCCATGGTAAGTTGTGGTAACTGGCTTTGTTTTCCTTTTTGGCTACAGATAGGAAATATTTGCCAGAGGTAGCCAGTTTGATCTGGTTTATCCCAGGGAAGGTTTATGTCAAGGTTAATGACACTGGGGCATGACTATCTCTGTAAGCCTGTTTCAGGTCCCTCATAGTTATCTGATCCCCAGCTCAGCATCCTCCCTGACCCTGACCCTGACCCCCAAGCCCAGCCCAAGTAAGTTTTATCTAGTTCCTGGAGAAACTGACTCAAGATGTTTCTTCCCAGCATCTGTCTCTGCCTTGCATCCCCCTTACCCTTAGGCTTAGTCCTTTAGAACATAAAACATAGGAAAGACTCATTTTTTTTCTCTACTTTCCACTTCCATCCCTTCTTAGCTGTAGCCACTTTTGGAGCAGAGAAAACCTAACTTCTTGAATGGGGAACAGGTGATGTGTATTGGGGTGCATGTGTGGGGACAGGCAGGGGGGGTAGAGAGAAATTGTGGCAGATACTTTTTGTGAGGATGGCTTCAGTAATCCTTTCCATCTTTTTACTCTGCCCCCTTGCACAGTGGCCTTCCTGCTCCACCCACCCCCCCCATAAAGAGGTGGGCATCTATTTCTTTTATCCCTTGAGTCTGGGCCGACCCTGTGTCTTATCTTTGACCTGCAGAATAGAGAGAAAGTAATATTGTGTGACTCCTGAGACTCGGCCTGGGAAGACCTTGCTGCTTTCCCTTTCATCCTCTTGGAATGGAGTACTAACCAGGTTGAAGGCCAGGCTAGCCTTCCTGAGGGTGAGTACACATGGACAGATGATGGCCAGCAGGACTGCCTGACATGGTGTGAGCCTGTCATGGACCATTTGGCCCAGCTGAGCTACCAAATCACTAAAGACACATGAGTGACCCCAGGCAAGGCCACGGAGCTCAGCCCAAACTGCTGACCCACAAAATCATAAGTATATAAAACAGCAGCTTTTTAAGCCATTATATTGTGGAATAATGTGTTATGAAGCAAGAGAAAATTGATACAGACGTAAACACCAGGAAAAGTTGGGTAAGGAGTCGACTTATTATTGTGGTGTAGCTCTGCCTTAGGTTTTATTTCCAGCATTTTCAGCATCTCAGAATGTCCACACTTGTAGATTATTTGTCAGGAAATTTTACAACATTTAGAACTGAAGAGTCCCCAAGGAGTCTAGAGGAAAAGGGAGAAGGTGTAAATGACGGGGATAACCTCCTGGTATTAGCGCCATTCCCTGGATAGGCATAGGAATGCTGATCACCTTAGCAAGAATTTACTGATATGCCCATTATATGCCCATACCCATGGTACTGAGACACCAAAATAACCCCATCCATCCAAAATTTACAACCTACTTGGTGGGGAAAAATGTGAATGTCAACTACTTAAAACCATTCTTCCTTCAAAAGCAGAGTTACATCTCCTGAGCTAATGTCCCTTGTCGAGATCATGTCGCTAATGGTCTGTCTGACAACCTATATACTGTCTCTCCTCTCACTTATGTTGTATTACTATGGCTCTCAGGGTAAGAGCTATCAACAGAAAGCATTTGTGATTTGTGATATACCCCCAATAATTTATGTTCTGTGTATCTTCTATTGATCATGAAAACGTTTATGTGATCTGTTTGTTAGGTCTGGGTTTGCTTGGTGATATTGATCAAGCCAATCCCTTTGTGAAAAGCTACATTGATTCCTGGCGAGCTGTTCAGGCCACTTGGAAAACTATCAGTGGTGATACCTGCAGTTAGAAGAGTGAGGCTCGCTGGGGGACAGAGCAAGATGGCGGAGGAGTAGGAGACCTGGATTTCATCTCCTCTCAGGAATTCAGCTGGATAGGGATCAAACCATTCTGAACACCTACAAACTCAACAGGAGATCGAAGTAAAGAATAGCAACAACTCTCTCATCAGAAAAGCGACCACTTTCTGGAAGGTAGGACGTGCGGAGAAGTGAATCCGAGGTGATATTCGGGAGGATAGACGGCGGGGGAGGAGCCTCCGTCGGCCGCTTCTGGCAAGTGATAGAACCACGGAGCACAAAATCGGAACTTTTAAAAGTCTGCTCCGCTGAGGGACGTCACTCTGGTGGCTAAGCGGGGGGTGGAACCCTCCGGGACAGTGTGGTCTCAGGACCCTCGGGGTCACAGAAAGACCGGGGGTGCCTGAGTGCGGCAGAGCTCCCAGGTAACGGAGCAGGGAAGCCGGCTGCAGAGGCGGAGCCCAGGCGTGGGCTCTCAGCTCGGGGTGGCCATAAACCGTGATCCGCGGCACAGTCGGGCCCCTGCTCCTCCAGCAGGGGCCCAACAAGCAGCAGATCCGGGGAGACTCACCTTCCTCCCCCGGGAGGAGAGGCACGGGAGTGCACCGCAGGGATCTGCTGGGTTTGGAGACTCCACCCGGGGTCCGGTGCCAGAGATAGAAACGCGCAGTCACAGGCCGGGTGAGCACGGAGTGCGGCCGGACACCGGGGAGACAGGAGTGACTGATGGCTTTTCTCTGGGGGCTCACTGAGAAGCGGGGCCCCGAGTTTTCGGCTTCTACAGGGTGGAGATTGGGTGGCCGCCATTTTCACTCTCGGCCTCCAAAGCTGTAGGGAAAGCTTGCAGGGAACAAAAGCCCCAGAGAGCAAACCCGAGCAGATTACTTAGCCCAGACCGGGCAAAGGCGGGGCACTTCCGCCTCCGGCAAAGATATTTGGGAACCACGGCAACAGGCCCCTCCCCAGAAGATCAGCAAGAACAGCCAGCCAAGACCAAGTTTACTGATCAATGAGAACGGCAGAACTCCAGCGCTAGGGGAATACTGCACATAGAATTCACGGCTTTTTTACCATGAATCTTTAGACTTTCAAAGTTAATTTTTTTTAACTGTCTTTTTTTCTTTTTTTTTTTGAATTTTTCTTTTTCCCTTTTTCAACCAACATCTTATCGATCCCTTTTTTTAAAAAAACATTTTTATTTTTCATTTTTAGAGTCATATTCTATCCCTTCATAGTAGTTACCTGTATTTTTGGCATATATATATATAAGTTGTTCTCTCTTTAAAATTTTGAGATAGTTTCTTCTAACAGATTAAAATATACCCTAAATCTCTAGTATATAGTTTTTTTCTACTCCCCTGCCTGACCACATTCTCTCCCTTTTTTTTTCTTTTTTCTTTTTTTAAATCCTATTCTTTCTTTTTTCAAACAACTTCTTATCAATTCCTTCTATAAAATTTTTTATAATTTCCATCTTTACAGTCATATTCCATCCCTTCATCATATCAACCCTTATTTTTGTACATATATAAGTTTATCTTTCTTTAAAATTTTGGGAGGCACTTTCTTCTAACAGACCAAAATACACCCCAAATCTAGTGTGTGGCACTGATCTATATACCAGCCTGATCATATTTGATCACATTCTGGTTTTTTGTTGTTGTTGTTGTTGTTGTTTTGGTTTGTTTGTTTTTGTTTGTTTTTATCTTTTTCTTTTTTCTCTCTTTCCCTTTCTTTTTCCACTGCTTTAGGTCTTTTCTGATTTGTTTAGAGTATATTTTCTGGGGACGTTGTTACTCTGCTAGCATTTTGTTCTCTCATTAATCTATTCTCCTCTGCACAAAATGACAAGACGGAAAAAATCACCTCAACAAAAAGAACAAGAGGTAGTACCGACTGCCAGGGACCTACTCAATACGGACATTAGTACAATGTCAGATCTAGAGTTCAGAAGCATCACTTTAAAGATACTAGCTGGACTTGAAAAAAATATGGAAGTTATTAGAGAAACCCTTTCTGGAGAAGTAAAAGAACTAAAATCTAACCAAGTAGAAATCAAAAAGGCTATTAATAAGGTGCAATCAAATATGGGGGCACTAACTGCTAGGATAAATGAGGCAAAAGAGAGAATCAGTAATATAGAAGACCAAATGATGGAAAATAAAGAAGCTGAGAAAAAGAGAGATAAACAACTACTGAATCATGAAGGCAGAATTCGAGAGATAAGCAATACCATAAGACGAAACAACATTAGAATAATTGGGATCCCAGAAGAAGAAGAAAGAGAGAGGGGGGCAGAAGGTATAATGGAGCAAATTAGAGCAGAGAACTTCCCTAATTTGGGGAAGGAAACAGGCATCAAAATCCAGGAAGTACAGAGAACCCCTCTCAAAATCAATAAAAATAGGTCAACACCCCGACATCTAATAGTAAAACTTACGAGTCTCATAGACAAAGAGAAAATCCTGAAAGCAGCTCGGGAGAAGAGATATGTAACCTACAAGGGTAGAAACATTAGATTGGCAACAGACCTATCCACAGAGACCTGGCAGGCCAGAAAGGACTGGCAGGATATATTCAGAGCACTAAATGAGAAAAATATGCAGCCAAGAATACTCTATCCAGCTAGGCTTTCATTGAAAATTGAAGGAGAGATAAAAAGCTTCCAGGACAAACAAAAACTAAAGGAATTTGCAAACACAAAACCAGCCCTACAAGAAATCTTGAAAGGGGTCCTCTAAGCAAAGAGAGACCCTAAAAGCAACATAGACCAGAAAGGAACACAGACAATATACGGTAACAGTCACCTTACAGGCAATACAATGGCACTAAATTCCTATCTTTCAATAGTTACCCTGAATGTAAATGGGCTAAATGCCCCAATCAAAAGACACAGGCTATCAGACTGGATTAAAAAACAAGACCCATCGATATGCTGTCTGCAAGAGACTCATTTTAGAACCAAAGACAGCCCCAGATTGAAAGTGAGGGGGTGGAAAACCATTTACCATGCTAATGGACACCAAAAGAAAGCTGGGTGGCAATCCTTATATCAGACAAATTAGATTTTAAACCAAAGACTGTAATAAGAGATGAGGAAGGACATTATATCCTACTTAAAGGGTCTATCCAACAAGAAGATCTAACAATTGTAAATATCTATGCCCCTAACATGGGAGCAGCCAATTATATAAGGCAATTAATAACAAAAGCAAAGAAACACATCGACAACAATACAATAATAGTGGGGGACTTTAACAACCCCCTCACTGAAATGGACAGATTGTCTAAGCAAAAGATCAACAAGGAAATAAAGACTTTAAATGACACACTGGACCAAATGGACTTCACAGACATATTCAGAACATTCCATCCCAAAGCAACGGAATACACATTCTTCTCTAGTCCCCATGGAACATTCTCCAGAATAGATCACATCCTAGGTCATAAATCAGGTCTCAACTGGAACCAAAAGATTGGGATCATTCCCTGCCTATTTTCAGACCACAATGCTTTGAAACTAGAACTCAATCACAAGAGGAAAGTCAGAAAGAATTCAAATACATGGAGGCTAAAGAGCATCCTACTGAAAAATGAATGGGTCAACCAGGAAATTAAAGAAGAATTAAAAAGATACATGGAAACCAATGAAAATGAAAACACAACTATTCAAAATCTTTGGGATGCAGCAAAGGCAGTCCTAAGAGGAAAGTATATAGCAATACAAGCCTTTCTCAAGAAACAAGAAAGGTCTCAAGTACACAACCTAACCCTACACCTAAAGGAGCTGGAGAAAGAACAGCAAATAAAGCCTAAACCCAGCAGGAGAAGAGAAATAATAAAGATCAGAGCAGAAATCAACGAAATAGAAACTAAAAGAACAGTAAAACAGATCAACGAAACTAGGAGCTGGTTCTTTGAAAGAATTAACAAAATTGATAAACCCCTGGCCAGACTTATCAAAAAGAAAAGAGAAATGACCCAAATCAACAAAATCATGAATGAAAGAGGAGAGATCACAACCAACACCAAAGAAATACAAACAATTATAAGAACATATTATGAGCAACTCTATGCCAGCAAATTAGATAACCTGGAAGAAATGGAGACATTCCTAGAGATGTATCAACTACCAAAAGTGAACCAGGAAGAAATAGAAAACCTGAACAGACCTATAACCACTAAGGAAATTGAAGCAGTCATCAAAAATCTCCCAAAAAACAAAAGCTCAGGGCCAGATGGCTTCCCAGGGGAATTCTACCAAACATTTCAAGAAGAATTAATACCTATTCTTCTGAAACTGTTCCAAAAAATAGAAATGGAAGGAAAACTTCCAAACTCATTTTATGGGGCCAGCATTACCTTGATCCCTAAACCAGACAAAGACCCCATCAAAAAGGAGAATTACAGACCAATATCCCTGATGAACATGGATGCAAAAATTCTCACCAAACTACTAGCCAATACGATCCAACAGTACATTAAAAGGATTATTCACCACGACAAAGTGGGATTTATCCCTGGGCTGCAAGGTTGGTTCAACATCCACAAATCAATCAATGTGATACAATACATTAACAAAAGAAAGAACAAGAATCATATAATCCTCTCAATAGATGCAGAAAAAGCTTTTGACAAAGTACAGCATCCTTTCTTGATCAAAACTCTTCAGAGTATAGGCATAGAGGGTACATACCTCAATATCATAAAAGCCATCTATGAAAAACCCACAGCAAATATCATTCTCAATGGGAAAAACTAAGAGCTTTCCCCCTAAGGTCAGGAACGCAGCAGGGATGTCCACTATCACCACTGTAATTCAACATAGTATTGGAAGTCCTAGCCACAGCAATCAGACAACAAAAAGAAATCAAAGGCATCCAAATCGGCAAAGAAGAAGTCAAACTCTCACTCTTTGCAGATGATATGATACTTTATGTGGAAAACCCCAAAGGCTTCACCCCAAAACTGCTAGAACTCATACAGGAATTCAGTAAAGTGGCAGGATATAAAATCAATGCACAGAAGTCAGTGGCATTCCTATACACCAACAAGACAGAAGAAAGAGAAATTAAGGAGTCGATCCCATTTACAATCGCACCCAAAACCATAAGATACCTAGGAATAAATCTAACCAAAGAGACAAAGGATCTGTACTCAGAAAACTATAAAATACTCATGAAAGAAATTGAGGAAGACACAAAGAAATGGAAAAACGTTCCATGCTCATGGATTGGAAGAACAAATATTGTGAAGATGTCAGTGCTACCTAGAGCAATCTACACATTCAATGCACTCCCCATCAAAATACCATCCACTTTTTTCAAAGAAATGGAACAAATAATCCTAAAATTTGTATGGCACCAGAAAAGACCCCGAATAGCCAGAGGAATGTTGAAAAAGAAAAGCAAAGCTGGCGGCATCACAATTCCGGACTTCCAGCTCTATTACAAAGCTGTCATCATCAAGACAGTATGGTACTGGCACAAAAACAGACACATAGATCAATGGAACAGAATAGAGAGCCCAGAAATGGACCCTCAACTCTATGGTCAACTAATCTTTGACAAAGCGGGAAAGAATGTCCAATGGCAAAAAGACAGTCTCTTCAACAAATGGTGTTGGGAAAATTGGATAGCCACATGCAGAAGAATGAAACTGGACCATTTCCTTACACCACACACAAAAATAGACTCCAAATGGTTGAAAGACCTCAATGTGAGACAGGAGTCCATCAAAATCCTAAAGGAGAACACAGGCAGCAACCTCTTCGACCTCAGCCGAAGCAACTTCTTCCTAGAAACATCGCCAAAGGCAAGGAAGCAAGAGCAAAAATGAACTATTGGGACTTCATCAAGATAAAAAGCTTTTGCAAAGCAAAGGAAACAGTCAACAAAACCAAAAGACAACTGACAGAATGGGAGAAGATATTTGCAAATGACATATCAGATAAAGGGCTAGTTTCCAAAATCTATAAAGAACTCATCAAACTCAACACCCAAAGAACAAAGAATCCAATCAAGAAATGGGCAGAAGACATGAACAGACATTTTTCCAAAGAAGACATCCAAATGGCCAACAGACACATGAAAAAGTGCTCAATATTGCTCAGCATCAGGGAAATCCAAATCAAAACCTCAATGAGATACCACCTCACACCAGTCAGAATGGCTAAAATTAACAAGTCGGGAAACGACAGATATTGGCGGGGATGTGGAGAAAGGGGAACCCTCCTACACTGTTGGTGGGAATGCAAGCTGGTGCAGCCACTCTGGAAAACAGTATGGAGGTTCCTCAAAAAGTTGAAAATAGAGCTACCATATGATCCAGCAATTGCACTACTGGGTATTTACCCCAAAGATACAAAAGTAGGGATCCGAAAGGGTACGTGCACCCCAATGTTTATAGCAGCAATGTCCACAATAGCCAAACTGTGGAAAGAGCCAAGATGTCCATCGACAGATGAATGGATAAAGAAGATGTGGTGTATATATATATACAATGGAATATTATTCAGCCATCAAAAGGAATGAGATCTTGCCATTTGCAACGACGTGGATGGAACTGGAGGGTATTATGCTGAGCGAAATAAGTCAAACAGAGAAAGACATGTATCATATGACCTCACTGATATGAGGAATTCTTAATCGCAGGAAACAAACTGAGGGTTGCTGGAGTGGGGGGTGGGGTGGGAGGGATGGGGTGACTGGGTGATAGACACTGAGGAGGGTATGTGCTCTGGTAAGCACTGTGAATTGTGCAAGACTGCTGAATCTCAGATCTGTACCTCTGAAACAAATAATGCAATATATGTTAAGAAAAAAAAAAAAGAAGAAGAAGGTAGCAGGAGGGGAAGAATGAAGCGGGGAACCTCGGAGGGGTAGATGAACCATGAGAGACGATGGACTCTGAAAAACAAACTGAGGGTTCTAGAGGGGAGGGGGGTGGGAGGATGGGTTAGCCTAGTAATGGGTATTGAGGAGGGCACATTCTGCATGGAGCACTGGGTGTTATGCACAAACAATGAATCATGGAACACTACATCTAAAACTAATGATGTAATATATGGGGATTAAGATAAGAATAAAAAAAAAAAAAGAAGAGTGAGGCTCACCCATAATGTCTTCTGAAAGGAGACTGAATGGAAGACAGATGGATGCGGACTACGTCCTGTTCACTAGGTAAATACCCAGCAATCTATCTCTCAGCCCCTTTCCCATGGGGAGAAAATTAATAACCAAGCGATGGAACAGTCTCTCCTCCATCCTTAATTAGTGTCTGTACTGCAAAACCCACCTGAAACACAGGAGACTAAGAGACTGGTCTGGTCACTTTGAGCAGGCCCATTCAAGTACACCAGTCTGCCCTGCTCCTCTTCCGAATGGCAACTGCCAAAACCCTACAAACAGAACCCCAAATCGGGATGGAAGACAATAAATGTGCTTTGTCATGGAAAATACAATGTGAGCCCAAGAGGGGTTAGAACAATAGGCTTTGGGGCTTTCTGACAAAAGAACACCAGATCACAAGCACAAAGGACACTTGGTAATTCCCATTTCTTAACAACTATAATGAATTAATAGTTTGCACATCCAAAAGAGAACAACAAACGATACTTAAATGCCGCCTCTTACAAGAGCAGAACAAGTCTCTAGAGGTGGGGAAGGGGGATGGGATAGCAGTGCAGCACAAGACTCTGGCTGGAGCAGCTTTTCCTAAGGCATGTTTTTTTAGACCTATGCCCCTGAAATGCACTTCAAAAGAGTTCTGTAATTGGCTATGTTTGACTATTAGTTGGAATATAGGTTAGCTTATCTGAGAAGTCCCAGGAATAAGAAGTCTCTAGGTTACATGGGACAGAAACTGGTCAGGCTACTTGTTACTTGTCTATTTGATATGATCATTAATTCAATAAAGGTGATTACTCCTTCCATCCAGTGTTAGAGTTTAGGTTGCTCATCCAATAATAATGGGTTAGGTCCTGACTCTGTCACTCACTAGCAATGTGAGTAAGTTGGGTATCCTTCCAAGCCTCTGCTTTGAGGATTCATGAGAGAATACATGTGCAAGTCATTGCAAATAATAGACTAACACTGGCTATTAACATGTTCTTATAATGGACACCTGCCTTAAAAAATACCCAACTTAGTATATAGAATATTCCTATTATTAAGGCAATCCTTTGTTCTATCTTTAAAAAGGGAGCAAATGTATAAACTATGCTTAACTTAAAAATGAGACCAAGAGAAAAGAACAGATTGAGCATCTAAGGAAAAACTAAAAATACTTCGAAAAGAGATTATTTTGTTGTTATCCAGTGATAACAAAAATATATAAATCCAGAGCTAATGAGTTAGTGATTTCACTTTTTTTTTTAACACTTTCTTTATTTAAACATAGAGAAAGTGCACATGCACACAAGCAGGAGGAGGGGCAGGGGGTGAGAGAGAATCTCAGACTCCACGCTGAGCTGGAAGCCCAACGAGGGGCTCCATCCCATGACCCTGGGATCATGACCCAAGCCAGGAATCAAAAGTCAGACATCCAATCAGACTAAGCCACCCAGGCACCTGTTAGTGATTTTGTTTTTATCAAAGATTTGTTGAATGCCATAACATAGGAAACAATGGGAACACTTAATCCTCACCCAAGAGGCAAAAAGAGTAATTTGACCTGAAATTGTGTTCTACATATCTGTAGAATTTTCCCTGACACCAATTATACTGAACTTAACCCTCTACTGCAGAAGCACCAGAGACAAAGACCGAAAGTCCTGGGTCTGGGTGACTCAATCAGTTAAGCGTCTGATTCTTGATTTTGACGCAGGTCATGACCTCAGGGTCTTGAGATGGAGCCCCACCTGGGCTCTACTCTAAGGGGAGTCTGCTTGAGGAGTCTCTCTCCGCCCCTCCCCCTCAAGCTCACGCGCACGCTCTCTCTCTCTCTCTCTCAAATAAATAAATACATCTTAAAAAAAAAAAAAAGACCAAAAGTCCAACATTACTTCCCCACTGGGCCCTCACATAATACAGAAGTAACCTTTTTTTTTTTTCCAAAAGGAAGGCAATCATAGAGAAATGAGATAATTTACAGTGTTTTAAATTTGTAAAGACTACAAAGTATTTTCACAACCATTATGCATTATTTAGGACTACCACTATGCTTAGTGAGGTCAGCTGAAGAGATCTCCGTTGTGTAGAGGAGAAATCTAAGACTAGCCACTATTTACCCAAGGTCACAGAGATGGCTCCAAGAGGGTCGACGCAAACCTGAGTCTCGGGTCCTCCAAGTCTAATCCTTTTTTATCTCTAAAAAGCAGAACAGTAACTCAAATTCAGAAGGTGACAGAAAGGAGACAGGTTAAAAATTTGCTGTGATATTATTTGGTTGGAATCCTCTTAACCTCTAGTGGGTTAAATGGTAGGTAAGTTACTGGGAAAGTGAGGGCCAGTGGGACTCCACTGAGGGGAAAATAAAGGTAAAATCATCAGAATCCAACACTAACAGCTTTAGGATGTCTCCTGTCACAATTCAGATCTCTCCCTAACTGAACTATCCCAGCTCTCAAGAAGGTTGACTGCAGGGGCGCCTGGGTGGCTCAGTCGTTAAGCATCTGCCTTCAGCTCAGGTCATGATCCCAGGGTCCTGGGATGGAGCCCCGCATCGGGCTCCCTGTTCAGTGGGAAGCCTGCTTCTCCCTCTCCCACTCCCCCTGTTTGTGTTCCCTCTCTCGCTGTATCTCTCTCTGTCAAATAAATAAATAAAATCTTTAAAAAAAAAAAAAAAAAGAAGGTTGACTGCGGGCAGAATACCACACAAGACTGTTCTGTGCACACATGTGTGCAGCTCCCAAAATATTTGACACCACATTTTCCAAGGAGGGAAACAGTATTTTTTGTTTGTTGACTTGTTTTATTTTTTAAAAATCTTGCCAGATATCATCTTTTATCAAGCCTCAAAACTGACAGGTGTTCACCACAACCACTGAAACCAATGAAAAAATAAAAATCCATATAAAGAAAATGCTAATCATCTATCTTTCTCTCCCACAAAAGTAAAATATACCAGCCTGGTGTTTTTCTACTCACATCTTGATACATTTTTTTTATAAATAAACATTGATGTAAGGGATTTGGGGTTGTTACTGTCATCTGGTACCTTTTTCACATGACAACACATTATTGACAACCTTCTGGATCAATAGATAGAGATTTAACTTACCTATTTGAGGAAACATTTAATATTCCACAATAGGATTGATACCAGAATTTACTCAATCTTTCCCATACTGATGTATACCACGCTTTTTGGTTTTTGTTTTGTTTTTGCCTTGACAAATAATGTTGTAATAACTGTCCTTGATTATAAGCCCTAGGGCTATGATTTCGTTAGGACAGATTCCCATAACAGGGATTTCTGGGACAAGAGCTACATATATTTCAAATGTAAACTTTAAGGTGTTGTCACATTAGAAAAATTAAATCAAGAAGGATTAAAAACTTAAATTTTAAAAATAAAATAGCAAAATCTCAGCTTCACAGAGGCACTGTCACCAGCTACGTGAAGCCCCTGATTATGTCTTAAGTAAATGCGAATCCATATCAAAACCAAGATGAAAATTCTGCCTTTAAACTAATCTCAAGTCAGACATGCAGATAAATGCAGTTAGAGAGAGATAGAAAGGGAAGCCCCCAAAACATTAGGCTGTCTACTTTGATCATGACCAAGCAGAACACCAAGATCCAATCAAGTACCATCATCTTGGGTCTCTGGGATGAAATTTTTCAATTTCATTTGGATTTATTCTCAACCAGATCTTGTTTTATTCCTCTAAATCAGCCAAGGATCTCCTAGTATGGTAATCTAGGCTGATACCCCCAAGGGGCATGTTTGAGGAATAATCAGTGGCCTCATTTGCTTATCTACAGGGGCTTCATTACTTTGAGTGAGATATCCGAAGTGAGGGAAAAAGCTAAGTTGTTCTAGTTGATAGAGAAAAGCCTAAGAGGCTATGTAGGGGAGAAGAAAAGAGAAAAAAAAAAAGCAAGCAGATGGGGAGACGCTAGGAATGAACTGAAAAAAATGCTTAATGAAAAATATGCATTAAGTTTTTGCTACGGAGTGACCAACGTGACTTCCTGATTTCCCCACAAAACCTTGATAATAATCTACTTTATTTATGATACTTTAGAGCTTGACCGTTATTTGGGGGAGGGAGAGGAGACGGTTAGGGGCAATGCGAAGCAATGCCAAGTCCAGTCTCGATGTGGGCAGGGGCTTCCCAAGGGAGACCCTGTCACATTGGGCCAGTTTGAAGTGCTACTCCAAAGTTGGATTAGAAATGAAATCACATCCCAATCTTAAACCCCTAAACCTCTCGATCAATCCTGGTTCACGGAGCATCTAAAGAAAGGAAATTTTTGACCAACTGATCAAAGCAGCACTCAGAATGGAACCACTGATTGAATATTGACCTCAGCAGGCACAGTAATTGCATCTTACTGGCAAATCATTACTAGTTTATCTTAGTGATAGAAAGCACAGATTGAAATTACAGAGGCACCTACTTCTCTGGATCAGGTGAATAGCAGGCAAAAAATTTCTCTGGCCTTTCAAAACACAGCAGAGGGTTGGGGGAAGGAAGGGAGGACCCTCGCTAGGAAGATTAGAGGTTGGCTTAGCCAGCCTCCCTGTAACTGAGGCAGAGAACAGTAGCTCCAGGACCATTCTCGTCCTCGTCCTCTCTTCGAGGCCAGTCACACCTTCTACAACAAGCCTTCCTTCACCTCCCCAGACCTCCTCTACTTCGCTGCCCTCTGTGGTGTCCTGGTTCCACAAAGTATAGCAGGAGTTCAGGTTCAAGCTATTTGAACAATTTCACACAAATGATCCCTTTTAAGCCTCTCAACAACCCAATGGAGTGGCTATGAATAATAGCCCCAATCTAGAGATGAGGAGCCTAAAAATTAGAAACGGTCAAAAGTTAAAAATAAGATAAAAATGAATATACATAGAGGATCTAATATACTTTATCCCCCAGGAAGTAAGGATGCACAGTCTGGGAAGCATGCACTGAACTTTGCAATCTACTTCGTATGGGAACTGGCAAACTTTTTCTGTAAAGGGTCAGATAGTAAATATGTTAGACTTTGCAGGCATGATGTTATCTGTAATAACTAATCAACTTTGTTGTTGTCATACAAAAGCAGCCATAGAAAATAAACAAATAAATGGGCATGGCAGAATTCTAATAAAACTTTATTTGCAAAATCAGGGGCACCTGAGTAGCTCAGTCAGTTAAGTGTCTGACTAGTGATTCTGGCTCAGATCATGATCTCATGGGTTGTGAGATGGAGCCCTAAGTCGGGCTCCAAACTCAGTGGGGAGTATGCTTGAAATTCTCTCCCTATGCCCTTCCCCCTCCACCTCTCAAATAAATAAATCTTTTAAAAAATTTATTTGCAAAATCAGGTCATAGGCCATATTTGGCCTGTGGCTTTAGTTTGCTGACCCCTGTTCTAGAATATAAATTCCTTGAGGTTTGGGCATTATTCTCAACAGGTTTTATAGAGACATATAGTAAGTCTCCAACATATGCAATCTAATTCCAGAATCCAAGTTGAAAAAGGACTATCAGTAGGAATCAAGACCATTTTCTGCTCCTCCCCCAAATTTTGCCCTCAGAACCATCCCTAATAGATGATTATTCAGTCACAGCTCCAATATCTCCAGTAACAGGAAGCTCATGCCTGCACAGGTTACCCATATTCATCAAGGGCATGTGGGGGTTTTAGGATATTCTTGAAATTAGATTTGTTTGTGTGACTCATAGAATACTAAATTGATAAATTTCCAAATACTGAAAACTTGACATGGTAAACTCCTTCTGTCCAAGAAGACTAGAACATTTTTTCCACTGAGCAGTATTGTGCAGGGTATCCTAAATATATTCACACTAGTGAATATATGAACCTCAACTTTAAAATAGCTTCTTGGGCACCTGGGTGGCTCAGTTGGTTAAGCAACTACCTTCGGCTCAGGTCATGATCCTGGAGTCCCAGGATGAGTCCCGCATCGGGCTCCCTGCTCAGCAGGGAGTCTGCTTCTCCTTCTGATCCTCCCCCCTCTCATGCTCTCTCTCTCTCTCTCTCTCTCTCATTCTCTCTCTTAAATAAAATCTTTTTAAAAAGTAAATAAAATAAAATAGTTTCTTACCCAGCTGAGAGGATCAGTAAGAGTGATTTCATTTGTACTGCTCCATTGTAAGAGCATCTATCTATGAGAGATGCACGCACTGCATATAATATGTATGCCTACTTGCAAACTATTTTTTCCTATTTTTTCTAATGTGTTCTTAGAATACAACTAGTCATATAGAACTGAAAACTCATCTTGAATTTCTACAGAAAGTAAAGTTCTCTAGAACAACATCCATTCTTTTGTTTTAGTCAGATACTCATTCAACACATATTTACAAGCATCTACATTGCACTTGGTCCAAAGGAAAAAGCAAATAAATATTCTAGAGTTCCTGCCCTCTGTCAACTTAAAATCTAGTTGGAGAGTTAAAGCACGAGGTTAGGAAGCTTTAGAAAACCACATATGGTCTCTTGGTCCCATACCAGTCAGAGCACTTGTGAGGACTTCTACTGAACTTGAAGTGCCAAATGAGCTCTCAGAAACTTTACAAGTATAAAAAGTCTTAAGATAAACATATTTTCATTTTGGCCAAATGTAATAGTCATTATTTGCTTTCTAGAATGCTTTTAACCTTTTAAAATGCTTTGAACATGTATTATTTTTATATCCTCCTTCTATGAAGTAGATAGAGCAAGCCGTGTTATTATCCTCATTCTATAACTCAAGCAACTGAGGTCCAGAAAGAGTAAATTGTTCTCCGGGGGTCTAGTGGTTAGGATTTTGCGCTCTCAGGAAGGGTAAATTGTTTGTCCAAGGTCACAAGAGTTAATGGTAGTACTGGAACTAAAACACATCTGATCCCTCGCTCTTGGTCCTTCCCTTAGGACCAAGCTATCTTTCTCCTCACAATGTAGATGAACCATTTATGAGCGCAACTGGCATTCTAATAATGTGGGCTTGGGCTCTAATCAAGGCTGGAAAGAACAGGAACTCTCTCAAGCTAGCTCAAAGAAAAGAGAGATGAAACACATGCAAGGGAGACACTTGGAACAAAAAGGCCAAAGTGCAGCCAGGTTTCACAGAAATTTGAAAATTCTCAATCATAGAAGCATCTACCCATCTCTCAGGTGGGTCTCTGTTTCTGCTTCTCAGTCTCCTCTCTCTCCACCACCAGCCACTATTTACAAATGGCCTGACCTGGCCACCAGCCCCTGGCCCTGAGTGTACATGCCCTAATTTGCCAGACCCTCCTGCCATTGACAACGACCTCTAATACTCCTAATTCAGGTACTGGCAGACATAACCAGGACACGGGTCAAATCTTTCACAGTTAGGCGTTGAGCATGAGGTCAATATTGTTATGTCCTTATGGAGGCTGTAGCAGGCTCAGCAAAGACAAAATTGGCCTTTGAATGGGTTGACTATAAAAGAGAATGAAATATTCCAAGTACGACACTTAGAGCAATGCCTGGCACATTATAAAATGTTGTAAGTAATAGTTATTCCAGTGGAGTTGTACCAAATATTCATTTTACTTGCATGAATTCAACCACCCATATTCAGGAAAGGGAAAGAGAGAATAAGAAAACATTTCAAGACCACAGCATTTCAGCCCAGGGCCCTACTCAAAGAATGTTGCCCTCAGTGAGTATGAGATGAAAGATGGCTCCACCATTCCCTCACTGGGTCCCAGTCCCTCTGGGTCTATCACAGAGCATCTCACCATGTTGCCTAGGATTCTGATGTTTAAAGATAAGTGTTTTTTGCACAACATGGCCAATGACTTCCTCTGGTACTCAACAGCTGGGTCCAACGCTGGAGGAAATGCCTGCACTTGGAGTCTCCAATGAGACACCTTTTACAGGGTTTAAAAAATAATGTTGGCTGGTTAAAAAAATTTGGCTTTAAACATTTTTTTTAATTTGGCTTAAGCAATTTTAACCTTATACACAGTCTTTTTTTATTATAGTAAAATATATATAACAGAAAATGTATCATCTTAAACATTTTTAAATATAAAATTTATTGGTATTAAGCACATTCCCATTGTTGCACAATCATCACACCATCCATCTCTAGAACATTTTCATCTTCCCAAAATAAACTAACTGTATGTAAACCAAGGTCCCCAACTTTGTGGTTTGTTTGTTTGTTTGTTTAGTTGGTTGGTTAGCTTTTGTTTTTTGGGGTTTGTTGTTGTTGTTGTTGTTTTGCAGTGGGGTGCCTTGAACCAGACATCCGTCAAATTATTTGCCTGGATTTTCTTCTCTACATATATATTCTCCCTGGGCATTTCAACCACCACCTACACTCTGATAATTTCCAAATCCATCCCTGTAGATGAGACCTCCTTGTTAAGTCTTAGACAAGTCAATTTAGGTTTTACATCACAACTTTGACTTCAATATGCAGAAAAGTGAATCCATCTTGCTACCCGCCATATTCTTTCCTCCATGTTATAAGTCTCTCTTCAAGATGTCATGAATAGGCTTATTGTCCAGATAAAAAATGCACACATCTTTGAATCTTCATGTTCCCAGCTTATTGACAATATCATTGCAGCAGTGAACTCTTCAGAGAGAAACTGGGCTGCAATTGCAATGGGTATGGTAAGTCTAAGGCTCCAGTACTAGGGATGGAAAGAAGAGGCATATCTGAGATAAGTCTGGGGAATAAATACCTTTGCAGTGTGGCAGGACAAATGAGACAAAGAGTCAAAATAATTACATGAGTTTTTTTCTTACTCACATAGCAAGATAATGGTTGAGACAGTCCTGGCACCCTGGACTGCTGACCACTGTGGAGGCTGATATTCTTTCCACTGTACAATTCTGTTTTGTGCTGAAGTTTTTGGAGAGTTTCCTTGAAACTGCAGAAGAAGCTGCAGGTAGGAAGATACCCTCCGTTTGGAGTAGCAATTATTTCAAAATAATCTAGTTAAAACCTAGCTGGTCAGGGCAGCAAAGAGAAAGCTGGGACCACCAAACCTATAGAAATGAAACTACTAATGAGTGAATTCCATTTGCCTATCCTCATGAAAACCAACTGTAATTCCTGTCCTTGGGTTCATGAGATGTTCTCATATCCTGCCAATATGACTTCGGTTTCCATTCTTTGTAATCAAAGCTGAATGCCAAAGAGGTTACCTAAATCCTGGTCTAGTACATTATTTCAAAATGCCACAGAACTTCTTTTTGTGACATTCAAATAAAGTCTCTAAACTGAAACTTTCATAACAGGCTAATTACAGCTGGATGTTTATTACTTTTTTACATGTGATTTTTATCTACTTAGTGGCCCCTACCATTATTCTGCAAACAAATAGCATAACAGCAAGTATTAACCTTTGAGTGAATACAGTAATGATGGATATACAATAGACACTTCCTATATAATATGTAAACATGTATAAGATATGTAGTTTATATACATTTCAGCAATATTCAAATTATTTTATGGACAGCTTAATCATAAGAGAACTGAATTATTTAAGATTTTTTTTCCCAGTTGAAATATTCATCTTCTTTAGGATTAGGTATACATCTACCGACCATTCCAATGACTAGGAAACTCATCCTCTCCCCAACATGGGTTACATCCTTTCTTACTGCACCATTGGACAACTTTCAACCTGGGCTGTCTTAGCTGAAATGCAGCTTAAGTTATGTTCAAGGATAATAGCAACTTGCCATTAAACTAGTCCATTATTCCTCAATTTGTCATAATTTGGGTAATTGGGAAAGTGTTTAGCACATTTTAGGAGAAAAAAAATATTAAGCAAGTTAGTAGCATAATGAACCCATAAATTAAATATGCTAACTACTAAGAACTCTAACCTGTTCATTAGATAAGTTCTTGAAGTATTGTTGTATGTGCTAAAAGAATAAAGGAGACTTCTGTGTGCAGATAGGAAAAAGTATTCAAGGTAATTTTGTTTAAGTGAAAAATAAAAGTACAGCATAATGTATATAAAAAGCCACCTCTTATGTAAAATGGGAAAATGTGAACATATATTTTGTCTTGAATTTCATAAGGTAAAATCTGGAAATATAAGAACATAAGAAACTAAGAACAGCAGTTACTGATGGGTGAACATGGGAGGTATCATGGGGGAATGGGGTGGATGTAGGACAAAGTTAAGAGAAAAACATTTCACTACTTGAAATTTTATAATGAATTTATTGGAATGAGACACATAGGAGTGTATATTATCCGTGCAAAGTCTGTCTCAAAAGGGAAGGTAGAAGAAATGGAGAGAATGGGGAAGGCAGACAAAGTAAGCATGGTGGAGATTCCCCAGAATTAACATAGCCAGCAAGGACCACAGACATGCTTCAAACGCCCCCAGGTGACTCTACAGTTTTCAAATTCTTTCCAATATGGACTCCTATTAAGTCTTTACAGTAACTCCATGATATAATTATAAAAGCACAAATACAGCTTGAGAAAAGTTTTCCCAAAATTACAGCAACATTGAAACTGCAAATGCTGTTTCTTTTCCACTCTACCACAGCCAGAGTAAAGAACACCGCAATTATACTCTATACATATTCTATACAACTTTGACTCTGTATTAATTCCAACTCACTTTACCCTTAGTATGTTTATTTCACAGGACTAATTGTAAAATAAAAGACCAAAAATGAGTAATGAGGTTTTTAAAGGAGATGTTAAGGCAGTCCCTGTATTAGTTCCCTATTGCTGCTGCAACAAATTACTACAAGCTTGGTGGCTAAAGCAACACAAATTTATTATCTTACAGTCCCGAAGTCTAACAGGTATCAGTGGGCTAAAATCAAGGTGTTAGCAGAGCCACATTCCCTTCTGAACACTCTGGAAAGAATCTATCTCCATCCTTGTCTTTTTCACTTTCTAGAGTCTATCCACATTCCTTGGCTCACAGCCCCTTCCTCCATCTGCAGAGCCAGCAAGGGCAGGTCCTTCTCCCATCATAGCACTCTGACCTCCTTCCATTGTCACACTTCCTTCTCTGATTTCTCTTCTCCCTCCTTGTTCCATTTTTAAGGAAACTTGTGTTTTACAATTGCGCCCTTCCAGGCAACCTAGGATAACTACTTTATCTGGCGGTCAGCTGATCAGCAATCTTAATTCCATCTGCAACTTTAATTCCCCTCTGCTCTGTCGAGTGACATATTCACAGGCTGCAGAGAGTAGGACATGAGCATCTTCAGACCATTAGTCTGCCTACACAGTTCCTTATACAAGTCAAAGGAGAGAGGCATTTCTGCACTGAGTGGCGTGTTCTATGGAATACCATTACTATATAGGAGTAACAGAGTGTTCTCTTATCAAATATTTTTGGGAAAACTATTTTAAACCAAAATGCATTTCTTTTCTGTAGGAATTCAGAATATTTAATGTGTTAGTGTGCATGGTGAATTGCCAAGAGTATATTTCCTAAGCAGATTTGACATAGAATTCCCCTCAAGATAATCCCTAAACAGGGGCATCTGGGTGGCTCAGTCAGTCGTTAAGCATCTGCCTTCGGCTCAGGTCATGATCCCAGGGTCCTGGGATAGAGCCTGGCATCGGGCTCCCTGCTCAGCAGGAAGCCTGCTTCTCCCTCTCCCACTCCCCCTGCTTGTGTTCCATCTCTAGCTGTCTCTCTCCCTCTGTGTCAAATAAATAAATAAAATCTTTAAAAAAAAAAAAGATAATCCCTAAATATTGATCCTTTGTGGAACTTTTAAAATAAAATCTGTGACACTGTAATTTTTTTCTTTTAATACATGGCTGAATTCTCCTTCCTAATATTGTGTTGGGTGCTTGCATATTTATTTATAATAAGAGTGTATTATAGTTTTCTTTTTCAGTGTGGTTTTTATTTTATTTTTGTCATTTTCCAGAGGAATTAGGAAGATTTTCTTTTTCCCTCATATTTTAGCATTATTTGGATAATTTAGGTGTTGGCTGTCCCTAAAAGTTTAGAAAGAGTGTCCTATAGAACCATTCAACCCTGGTATCCTTTATTTTCTATTTTTCATCTTATAACTTTAAAAAATAACAGACTTTGTTAGAGCTCTTTTAGGTTTATAGAAAATTTGAGCAGAAAAGACAGAGAAATTGAACAGAAAGTACATGGGTCCCCTCACCCCCAATTTCCCCTTTATTAACATCATGCATTAGTGTGGTACATTTGTTAACTGATGAGCCAATATTGATACATTATAATTAACTGAAGTCTACAGTGTGGAGGTTCCTCAAAAAATTAAAAATAGAGCTACCCTATGACCCAGCAATTGCACTACTGGGTATTTACCCCAGACACAGATGTAGTGAAAAAAAGGGCCATATGCACCCCAATGTTCATAGCAGCGATGTCCGCAATAGCCAAACTGTGAAAAGAGCTGAGATGCCCTTCAACAGATGAATGGATAAAGAAGATGTGGTCCATATATACAACGGAATATTACTCAGCCATCAGAAAGGATGAATATCTAACTTTTACATCAACATGGATCGGACTGGAGGAGATTATGCTAAGTGAAATAAGTCAAGCAGAGAAAGTCAATTATCATATGGTTCACTTATTTGTGGAACATAAGGAATAGCACAGATGACATTAGGAGAAGGAAGGGAAAAGGGAAAGGGGGGGTAATCGGAGTGGGGGATGAACCATGAGAGACTATGGACTCCGAGAAACAAACTGAGAGTGTTAGAGGGGAGGGGGTGGGGGGATGGGTGAGCCCGGTGATGAGTATTAAGGAGGGCACGTACTGCATGGAGCACTGGGTGTTATACGAAAACCATGAATCGTGGATCACTACATCAAAAACTAATGATGTATGGTGACTAACATAACATAATAAAGTTAAATTAAATTAAAAAAAAATAAAGTCTATAGTTTATCTTAGGGCTCCTTCTATGATTTTTTGACAAATGTACAAAAATATGTATCTACCATTTCAGTATCATACAGAAAGTTTCACTGCACTAAAAATCCCCTATGGGGTGCCTGGGGGGCTCCATCAGTTAAGCGTCTGACTCTTGATTTCAGCTCAGGTCATGATCTCAGGGCCCTGGGATAGAGCCCTGCATCAGGCTCCCCACTCAGCACAGAGTCTGCCTAAGACTCTCTCTCCCTCTCCTTCTGCCTCTCCCCCTACTCAGGCATGCACACTCCTTCTCTCTCTCTAAAATAAATTAATAAATCTTAAAAAAAAAAATCCCCTATGCTTCACCTACTCATCCCTCCTTCCCTTCCCCCACCCTTAGTAGCAAACACTGATCTTTTTACTATCTCCATAGTTTTGCTTTTTCCAGAATGTAATATAGTTGGAATCATATACTACATAATCTTTTTAGACTGGCTTCTTTCACTTACCAATATGTATTTAACAATCTTGCATGTCATTTTGTGGTTTGATAACTCATTTCTTTTCATTGCTAAATAATACTGCATTATATGAACTTGCCTCCATTTGTTTGTTTACCTATTGAAGAACATCTTGGCTGTTTCCAAGTTATGATGATTATGAATAACGTGATATAAACATTTGTGTATAGGTTTTTGTGTGGACATAAATTTTCAATTCATTTGAATAAATTCCAAGGAGTGCAACTGCTGATTGTATGGTTAAGAGTATGCTTATTTTTTTCTTTTTTAAAGATTTTATTTATTTATTTATTTATTTATTTATTTATTTGGCAGGGAGGGGTGAGGGCCAGAGGTGGAAGAGAGAGAAACCACAAACAGACTTCCTGCTGAGTGCAGAGCCTGATGCAGGGCTTGATCTCATAACCCTGAGATCCTGACCTGAGCCAAAATCAAGAGTTGGACACTTACCAACTGAGCCACCTGGGCACCCCCAGAATATGTTTGCTTTTGTAAGAAACTGACAAGCTAGGGGCACCTGTGTGGCTCAGTCAGTTAAGTGTCTGCCTTTGGCTCAGGTCATGATCCCAGGGTCCTGGGATCAAGCTCCACATCGGGCTCTCCACTCAGTGGTGAGTCTGCTTCTCCCCCTCCCCCTCCCTCTGTGATCTCTCTCTCTCTCTCAAATAAATAAATAAAATCTGTAAAAAGAAAGAAAGAAAGAAAGGAAGAAAGAAAGAAAGAAAGAAAGAAAGAAAGAAAGAAAGAAAGAAAGAAAGAAAGAAAGAAACTGACAAGCTGACTTCTAAAGTAGGTGTACCACTTTGCATTCCCTCCAGGAATGAATGAGACTTCCTGTTCTCCAATGAGGTATGATGTTGAATATCTTTTTTCTGTGCATATTTGCCATCAGTAGATTTTCTTTGATCAGGTATCTGTTCAGATCTTTTGTTCATATTTTAATTAGGCTGTGTTCCTATTGTTTTAAGAGTTGTTTGTGTATTTTTTGATACCTGCATTGCCTTCATAGAACAGAATCTGTTTTTGTTTTCTGGAAGAGAACTGGTATCATTTCTTCCTTAAATATTTGTTTGAATTCACTAGAGAACCCATCTGGGCCTGGTGCTCTCTGTTTAGGAAGGTTACTATTATTGATTCAATTTCTTTAGTAGATATATAGGCATTTTCAGTTTATCTATTTTTCCTTGCATGAGTTTTGGTAGATGTGTTTTACAAGGAATTGGTCCATTTCACCAAGTACATATCACCACTATCATAAGAGTTGTTCGTAATCCTGATAGCTCTTCAAATTGTGGGTCTTAGACAAATGTTTATATTGCTTTTGTGATGACTGAAATAGTATGAATATTTACCTTTGTTGAACCAATTTTAATAATTAATTTTTTTAGGAACCTATCTATTTGAAATTTATTGGCATATGGTTACATAAAACATTCCTTCTAGTCCTTCTAAACTCTTAATATCTATTGTAACATTTCTACTTTTTCCAAAGGTTTACTCTCTCTTCTTGTTTTTTCTCCAGTAGACACTCAAGGCAGAGGGGTCACTTTGATGCTCTGAAGAAGTTGTTTTTGCTTTATTAATTGCATTTTGTTTCCTATTCCATTAAATTAGCTTTCATCATCACCAATTATCTCCTACCTCTGTTTGGATTGTTTTGATGTTACCTTTAGTTTCTTAAGTTAAATATTTTTAATTCATCTTGATTTTTTAAATTTCTTGTTTAATAACTAAAATATTCACAATGAGCTACATGCTTTTCTTTTCTTTTTTTTTTAAGATTTTATTTATTTATTTGACAGCGAGAGAGACAGCGAGAGAGGGAACACAAGCAGGGGGAGTGGGAGAGGGAGAAGCAGGCTTTCCGCTGAGCCAGGGAGCCCGATGTGGGGCTCAATCCCAGGACCCTGGGATCATGACCTGAGCCGAAGGCAGACGCTTAACGACGAGCCACCCAGGCGCCCCAAGCTACATGCTTTTCTAAATGATTTGTAAACTTGGGATTGAATTTCTCTAAGACTCCTATACTTTTGAATTTATACAGTTTTCTTTATGGCTGTATGATCAATATGGACAAAATTTCTAGTCATAAGAAAAAAACATGTATTTGCTATAGATTATAAAATGTATTTCTTAAATGAGATAATAGTGTCCACCTCTTAATTATCATTCTCTTTACTTTCACTTCACTAAAAACCAATACTTTTCACTTTCTAGAAGCAGCCTTTATAGACTCTTTCTTGGGAGGTCTAAACCCAGAGCATTCAGATACTAGACTAGTCATATCCTATTTGCAAAGTCCCTCTTGGTTCCCTTTCTGAGAAAGAAAAATGTCTGAATGTTCTGAAGGCCACAGGCCATACACTGACAGGGAACCCATCCTAATTAAGTGTTCAAAGCATAAATAAGTTGCTTGGATACACTGAATTTTCTGAAGTAGAACTTGATCTCCACAAACTACAAAGCGGAAACCAGTAAAAGAAACAGAGTGTTTTCTTCTGTATTTCCGAGGAAGGTTGATTCCAAAAGATGACAATGCAGCCATCCTAGGAAGAGGCCAATAAACAAGGAACAGACAACCTCTCATCTAGATTCATTTACAATATCCTTCATCGACCTCCTCCTCTATACTCCCACCATGATCTGTGTGTGCTTCCAGGTCAAACTCATTCAGACCAGGACCCTTGGAAGAGCTTTATAACGGATGGTTTTGCTTTCCATCTCTGACCCTTCCCATCATTCAGCCCCAGGGACCTATACCCCAAAGTATTACTCTGAGAACAGCATTTCCTACAGACTTCCCCACAGAGTGGAGTCAAAACTTCTTAGACATTAAAGTTCTTTGACAATAGAGCCAGCCCTCTTTTCTAACCTTTTCAACCTGTTTATTTCCATTAGCCCTCCAGATCTTCCCAGACCGATAAATTCATGGACAGCATACCCATTTTTTATTTTTCCCACCACTGAGCATATTCAAGTTGAAAGTCTTTTGTTTCTGAAACTGAAAATTAGCAGTAAAATAATTCCTGCCATACCTAAAGCCATGGTTCACTGGTTACTTGTGATGTACTAGACAAGGTAGTGAATGTTTTACATTCACTTTCTTTCTTTAATCCGCAGGACATTTCGGTTAAGATAGACACTGTTATTATCACTGCCCAGTTAACACATGAGGACGCAGACGCTTTGAGCAGCTAAGTCAAATCCAAAGCATACTTGGTTAAGAACTACACTATCTCTCTTAATTGCCCTGCCAGGACCAAGAGATCCCTTGCAGCCTAGACCACTCACAGAGAGTAGGCACCCAATAAATTGTTCTTAAATGAATGAATAAATGATTGAATGACTGAGGGAATATGGAAATATATGCTAAAATGCTTTCGAAATTGTAAATTACTATGCAAATATTATTTAAAATCACCATTATTAGATTTTTTTATGAGGGTGACTCTTTTCTTTACACTTAATCCTATAATTTATATTAATATATGCTAAATGAACATTGATTTATGGTTTTGTTCATTGTTTTTCTCCCAAACCCAGGCAGCACCTCACCTTCCATCATGTGAACCTCATGTCCAATGGTAAATAATGACAATAAGAAAACATCATATTGAAATTAGCCTTCAAGTATGCATATTACTGGAAAGTCAGAATTAGTTCAAAACAAAAGACTGTGGAGGGGCATGTGTGTGTGTGTGTGTGTCTGTGTGTGTGTGTGTGTACTCAACATTTTCAAACATTTGGCCTCGCTATATCTTACAACGTGGACTAGTCTCAGAAGCCTCCTTCTGACCTTGTACAATCTCAAATCACACACAAGCACCAGATGTCAGTATTGTGCAACTTTCAGGCTGACTGCTTGAGGAGGCAAGCTGGTCTTTGTCGCTTAGAGACAGAATCAACAGTCATTTATACACATGAATACAAACACTCTTAGGTGCTATATAAATCTTAGAGTTCACTACAAAGATACTAATTTGATAATGTACACAGCACCTCATGAAGATGCAGCTGTGAGTCAAGCACTGGAATGAAAAAGCACAAGATGGACAGTGGAACCCACAGCATTCTCCTGGCCCAGAAAGAAATGGAGACATCCATGAAGTACTGGTCTGACTCCTTTGCCACAATGGCCGTGAGCGAGAACAGAGGAGGTCAGTCTTGTTTGATTAATGGACCGTGCTTCATATTGGCAAGTAATGTGGTCAGATGGCCAAACTCCTACCATGCCCTCAAAGGCCTGCCATAATCTGGCCCCTGCCTGCTTCTGCAGACTCTCTGGGAGGCTCACTCTCCTCCTTTTTCTTTACTCCAGCCACTGATCTCTCTCCAGGCCAAGAGCTCTGTTTCCCTCTGGACCCAAAAGCTCTGCTTGTAATGTCTTGCCATCCCCTTAGCTCCTATTTCTTCTGATCTCAGCCCAAGTGTCCCTTTATCAGGAAAGGTTAGGTCTCCTAGGTCAGATCTCTTCTTTTATGGTCTTATAGTACCCTTTAATTGTCTTTCAGAGGCTTATCACAATCAGCAATTATATATTTGTCTGATTATTTGATTAATGTCTACGTAGTCAACTTCAACTAATATGTAAATCCCGTCCGAGTGGTGAATATGGCTGTTTTGCCCATCACTGCTTTCCCTACTACCTAGCATAGTGCTTGGCATAGAGACGGTCCTCAATAAATAAATGTGAAACAGATGAATGAATGAATGAATAAATAAATAAGTAAACTGGTGAACAAATACATGAATTGATTTCATCCACTCTTCCTCTGGACAGACTTCTGTGTACAAAGGAGCACCTAGAAAGTAGGGTGGAAAGAGGGGTAAACATCTCAGAGAGCTGGAAGTGAGATGGTCACTCTGTTCCCCAAATCTTGAGAAGAACTCAGGAAGCTAAGAGACCTGTAGGAAAGCACTCTGATTTGGATCTAAATCACAGTAGCAGGGCTGGAGTCCTCCGTGCACCATAGACTTCTGTCTAGCACTTGTGAATGCAATCATCATGTCCTGGTCCTATCAGTAAAGAAAAGAGGTCAGGTTGCAAATATATGAGGAACACTGGCCTTTCCTCAGAATAAATTATTGGAAATGTATTATGTGAACCAGATTATAGACAGAGATAGAGAAGACAGCTGGGCTGAATTGGTTCTTCTGGGGCATGTGCCCAAAGGGAAAAAAAAAAACAACTGGCTCTTTTTCTTTCTTCCACAAGATGGGGCAATCGGAATGAGTTCCCTACAAAGGGAAGCACTAGTGAATGCCTTTTCCATGTTTATACAGCTCGATTTGGTGAGACCAGAAAAATGGAGCCAGTTTTGAACTTGTTTATGCAACTGTGTAACATTTTCCGAAAAGATCAGGCCCAGGGCAGACACAAGAGTCAGTCAAGAGGAGAGAGTCTAGGGCACGTGCCCACTCTATAGTGAGGTCAAAGGGACACTGCCCAGCTTCCAGAAGCCCTAGCATCCCAGCCCCAGGGAGCTGTAAGGGTCTCCAGCTCAGGAACAGCTGCTGCAAAATTGAGCAAATTTACCATGCAGAAACATTTCCTCACATTAGGAGGAAATTCTAGATGAGATATAATGATGCCTACTTTGAACTAAATTATTTTAATATGATCAATCACAATGTACAAATTCTGCTTCTTAATATCTTTGCTTGCTGCTGAAAGTCTGCAATGATTTCATTCAGTGGAATATTCCATAATGCATTAAATCAGGCCCTATATAAAATAATTATGATACCAGAAAACTAGAGTTTTATTTAGATAAAACTAGAGTTTTCTTTTTCTACCTATGACCTATTTGCACATAACCCTTCTTGCTTCTACCAGGTTATAGATCGGTTCCCAGGTCATTATACATTTGTCCCTGGAAAGAACCTGGTGGAAATGGGCTGGACAACAATTTCTAGATTAAATTAACATTCTTCAGAAAGGTAGTATTTCTGTGGTGTTTTTATCATCATTATCTCATTTGATTCTCCTGATAACCCTGTAGGTTAAATATTGTTTTTATCATCACTGTCTCTCAAACCTACAATATGGGATATTTACTTTTTCAATATGCACAGCAGGTAAGTAATGGACGTAGGCATGAACTCAGGTCTCAGGACTCCAGCTCTCACCCTCCATAGATGGGAGTGGTGAAAAGACAGAAAGGGGAGAAAGGACTTATCAGAAGGGAGTCAGCATGCGTGCATATGAGGGCCAAATACACACTGCTATGAGCTTAGAAACCCAGCTAAACTGGCTTAAATAGCAGAGAAAATTTATTGGCTCACATTCTAGAAAAGTCCAGAAGTCCCAGTTGCCCAAAGGATGTCATCATGGACCCACAGTCCTTGAGGTCTTAGGTTCATCTGCAAGCCTCCCTTCATAGCTTCAGTGGTCCCAGGCTATCTCCTCGTGGTAATAAAATAATCTAAGTAAATAAAATAATCTAAGTAGGTCCATGTCTCATAAAGTCCCACTGAACCACATCACTTAGGACAAAACAGTGCCTCTCCCTAGAGTTCCCTCACCTGTGACTTACCCTCTTACTGGCTCAGACTGGGTCCTTGTCTGAACCAATCTCAGCTAGGAAGTTGAGTATGGCTTATTGTCCTGATCTAATCAGAATTCCTATACTGAATTAGGGATTAGTATCAATCACCCCCAAATTCTCATTGCTAAGATTGAGTGAGTAGTGTGCATTATCCAAAAGGAGAGCCAGAAGGAGGAAAGAGATTCTGGAAAATCAAAATACATCTACCTTTTTTCTGGAATTTAATAAATTATAAAACATTGCCTCGAATAAACAAAAATTTGTGAGGGTTCTAGGTCTATCTTGATTGTTGCACAATTATATGAAAATCTATTAAAGAATGTCCCAAAGAAGGCCTTATGCATTAGCTTTAGAAAACTGGAAACCAAATTCATAGACCTGGTGTCTAGAAAGCAGAGGATTGCTCAGGAGCCCTGAAGAGGTCAGACTTCTAAAGCAGGTAAGTATTGAGAGACTACAATTGGCAGGGGCGGGGGGGGGTGCGGGCAGTTGGGAAATGCAAGAACAGAAAAATCTACTTGGGTTGGAAACTTGCTAGATCCCTTACATAAATGTCTGCAAGGAGGAGGGCTATCTAATTAAATCTCAGAGCATATTCTGTCTACCCAACCATTTACTTCTCCAAACTATAGTTTCCTCCTTAGTAATGTTTCTGGGGGTGGTAAGAGCTACCTATTTCATCATTTTGTGAGAATTAAAGGTAATAATGTTCATGAAAAGTTTTATTGATATAAATACCACACAAATGTAAAAATTGTATCACTGGACATTTTATTTATAGTTTTAAGTTGCTGAGAAAGAAAGAAGTGTCTGCCAGAAAACGGATTCTCCTTTGACCTTTCCAAAATGGGTGGTTGTTGATTACATGTACCTCGTTTACACCAATCTCCCATTAGCTCTACCCCATCAATCTCAAATCTCTCAGAAATTCACTAAATCCACTCCACAGTGAACTTTGTGTACCCACTAAATAGTATACATGGGTCTATACACATGTTTTCAGAATTGACTAATTAGCCTCACTTATAGAGCAGACTATTAAGAATTATCAAATAAAAATCTACAAGGCTGCTACACTTTATAAAAGAGCTGAAAGTTCTGAAGTGCGATGCCTCCCATTGCTTAGTGGAGCTGCACTTGAAAGAATACCCTTCTACAAGAACCCCATCCAATTTCTTTTGGGATGTCATTTGCAATCGTCCAGTAGATATTATCAGCAGCTCTGCCTTAGAGATAGTGAGTGCACAGAGTTAGAAACATTGTCTTGGATGCAGCTAGTTGGGTATCATGGTCCAAACATAATTTTTTCTCAGCAGTTTCAGCAATTAGAGAAATGATAGTTAGCTGAGAGTTGGACATCAACAAACAAACAAACAAATCACACAAGGAGCAAGAGTTAAAAGAAACAGAATTCCTAGCACACAGACACATTTTCTCTCATTTTATCTCTCAGTTGTAATCACTACCTTGTCTTTTACATTTTTCTAACATAAAAATGATCCACTCTGGTTCTTTTCTTAGTATCTGAAGTTCTATAAGAAATCACTATTGTGTGCCCATAATGCTTCTGAGCTTTAAAGAAAGAACAATATGAAAAATTTCCCCTTTCTCTTTCCAGGCATGAAAATCTTTGGTTAACTGCAAAAGAGTTAGGATGTCATTCTTCCCATCTTACTTCCACCAGTGAACTCTGCCACCAGTATTCTGTGACAGCAGGGTAAAATCAAAAGAGAAGAGTCTTTTTCACATTTAATATGAAAAGAACCAGTGCTGTTCTTCAGAAATTTTGCTTGGTATTTGAGATGCAAACATGGATTAGTCCCCATCTCTAAGTTGCTCTCAAAATAGCTCAAACTAAAAAGATTGTCTCTAAATCTGTGACCATATACTTAATTTCTACCCTTAGAAATATCCTTATCTTAGACACAGAAACTTCAGGAATTCCTCATCTAAATCACTCTTTCTCTAATATTCCTTTGTTACTCGGTAGTATCATGAATGTTCTTTATACAGAATCATTGAAATTATTCATTATTAACTATGTTTTTCAATATCTTTTACTTAACTCCTGAGAGGTATGTGGAAATGTTCTTCTATTTAGAGATCCTGTTTTTACTCTTTATATTTGAAAGCACAACTGTAACATATTCACTTATAATAACTACAGTGAGTTCTTCATGTATGGAAGGGGTTCCAAAATAAAAATTCATTGAATAATAACAGCTTTGTTTATGTAGCAAGTATTATGCTCAAGCCCCATTCTAAGCACTTTATGGATATTGATTTGTTTAGCCTTTATATAACCACAAGAAGTAGCTCTATCATTGCCCATTTTACAGATGACATAACTGAGACATAAAGACATGTACCCAAGGTTAGGCAGACAGTAAATGCCAGCGCTGAGATCTGTAACTTGGCAATCTGGCTCCATATTCTAAACTCTACACCAATCAGAAAAACTCTTATGACATTAAGGATTCAGAACCTTGATTTGAAAAGCAGAGAAATGATATCTCACTAAAACCTTTCAGGAATGTAATTATCTGCTTATGTCAAGTGAGAGCTAACGATCCTCATTTTCCCAAGGGATGCTGCTTTAAGAATAGTTGGAGCCAGGGACATCATTGCCACCAAGATTCTCTCATTTTCCCCCAGCTCTGCTTCTCTGTCAGGTTCATTCTTTCCCCTCAAATCAGCTTTATCAACATAGTAAAAATCACGGCTAAGTTTCCCTTATTGGAAACTTCCTGACGCTCTCTCCCATTTCCAATTTGAAAAACTCTAGAGAAAGTCTAACCTACATTGTGTCATTTGTCCAATCCTGGATCAATCAAGTATGGTCAGGAGGATAAGGTCTGATAAGAACATGGGAGCTGGGAACAAAATGTTTGAGAGCATAGGAGGTCCCAAAATTACAAGTGGCCTATTTCCAGAAAAGTGGCCCTGGACAGGCAAAACAAAGAGGCAGGACATGAGTAAAGACACAAGTCTGCCCCTGACCAGCTGTAGGAGAGAACAGGTCAAAAATTTCCCAAGTCTTGGGGTTGTTTGATCCATACTAAGAATAATAATCCTGTCTATTTCACCAAATTGTTGTAAGAATTGCCTGAAACATGTGTGAATGTGCATAGTAAGTTGAAAAATATTATAAAATTTCAAGGTATGACTGTTGCTATTACTATCTATAAAGGTATCTAAATTTCCCATTTTTCACACTGATGCCTGGAGTCAGACTGACACAGCAAGTGGTTTGAACAAATTGAAGCTCATCTAACATCACAGGCTGTGAGTGTACTTCTTCTCAAACCATATTGCAGTCCAGCTGTGCGTGGTTATTATGCCAAGTCCATCAAGAGATGGTTGAGCCTCTCGGAGAGCAGGCATAGGGGAAGGCAGAATGAGACTCAGATGGAAGGGAATAACTCAACCAGGAAACCCTGGTTAGTCTACTTTCCGGAGATCTTCCTTTTACTTCCTGAGCTCGAATTCACTGGTATATACCGGAGACAATCATCAGTTCATTAATTTCCATGTGGACAAAGATGACTATTTAATAGGTGAGCTATGTGTCACCCCGAAGTGAAAACCAGCAATGGAAAAAGGGTAAATGATAAAAGGGATCAATAGTATGATGCTTCTCCTGAATCAACACTAGATATAGGGATTCAGTTGCTGTTTGGGTACCAACTTCACTGCTAATAACTGACTCTCGTAAATAAACCTTGCTGCTTCTGTGCTACCTTTCTCTTTACATCACATCATCATATCAAAGGGGGAATCTCCAAATAACTATATAACATACCATTTACATCACACACTATAATCTCCTAAGCATGTTCCCATACATCATTTACCCAAAATAATACACTTATGGCCTATTAGAAATACTACTGAACCTGGGAGCCTTAGCTATATGCCAGTGAACTATTTTGGTGGCCTTGGGAAATTCTCAGCCTCCACTTCTTCATTTGTAAATTGGGAAGGATAACATCTATCTCAAAGTGTTAGCATGAGGCTTCAATGCAATGATTTATGAGAAATGCTCTGTAAAATAAGTGCTACATGAACATGAAGAATTTTTCATAAGGTCCTAATGAGAATCCCATCAAAGGACACCAGGGACATATAGAATCTCCATGTTTTCACTTAATGAAACTAGAACTCAAAAGGTTCCAAAGACTTGGCCAAGGTCGCTCCTAGGAAGCTACAAGGTACAGGTATTCCAGTTCCAAATCCACTTCACTATGTTGTCTTGGCAATGGTCCACCAGAGACAAATGTTAATATCATTTTTCTGAAAACATACCTTTTTTTTTTTCTCCTACTGTTTAACCTATGAAAAGATAATGTAATTAAGGACAGAACGAGCCATCCCCCAAATTATGACCACATACATAATGTCTATAATGGTACTTACGATGGTATGGTCCTAATCATTATGCTATACCATCTCCCAAGGAAGCTAAGCTTGGTGTACCATCTGATCAGACCTTTTAAAAACTCAGACAAGAGAAAGATGGATTTTATCCAGAATCTTGAGCTGTTTCTTACATATTCCTGGAGATAATCCCACTGGTCTGGTTCCTGACTTCATATGGCTGTGTTCAAACACCCATCTCATCAACATTGATCTCCGAGGTTTAAATTCATTTGGAAAGTTGCAAAGCACAGCACTTGTCTTTCTGGGTAGCCCTACCCGCTATCTACCTTGTCAGTTGGGCACACATATGCTCAGGTGTAGTGAGAGCCCCCCCTCCCAAGTGGAGATTGACCAGGCTTAGCAGCATCTTCACCTTCTCCAGCAAAAAGGATGATTTGGGGAAGTTGATGGCTCCCCAAACAACAGGAAAGAATAGTATAAGGGAGTCATGCTGAAACTGATTTTAATGTATGCAAATAACTTAAATCCATGGTACTCAATTAATGCTATCCATTCCAATCACGTGACAAGCCTGAAAACACAGCTACCAACATTTGGCCCACCCCAGATGAGTGACACCAAAACGCCTTGCTTTCCATACTGCTGTCATTTCCAACACCCTGCAAATGTGCTTGAGATGGGAACAGCTATTCCTTTGGTCTCAGTTCCCAGGGGCCTTGCATAGTAGAAGAGTCTCATTGCACCGAGCAGAATTTAAAACATACTGTAAAATCAGAGTTAGCATAAAAAATTTGTCTATATTATCCACAACCATCTATATTCAGCCTGTGAGGTGTGTCGCACCACCAGGGCAGTGGGTACAAGTTCAGACTCGGGAGATGCAGCAGGCGTTACTACTGCCCTTAGTTAGCTGAAGGATAAGTGCAGGTAGCCAGCACACCATTCCAATCTCATGGGTGGGCTAGGTAGCTGCCTAAGCATGCAGTTTCTTTGGCACTCTCATCCATTTAGGTCGAGCATGGCCACGGCAGATGAACACCAATATGTGTTCGTCACCTTTACATGGAGAACCTACAGCCTCCACTTATTGCAATCTTTTACCATTCTGGTCATATAAGCCGCCTCCCTACTCATCACTCTCCCTTTCTAGGAGCGATCCCATTTTCACAGCACACAATGTAGACACATCAGCTCCCAGTTATCTTAACTCAGTAGTTTGAAGGAACTTGCAGTGTAAGAAGACCCAGGGGCTTCTTGACTCAGAGTTCTATATACTTCCCAGCGAGGGAACTGTGGATACCTCTGGATTTGAGATACTTTGAAGGGTGATGCTGACCCTGTGAGATCTTCACTTTACTTTCCACTATTAAACCTAATGCCCTAAGGAAGATGCACTTTGGCAATCAAAAGTAGAAATGAGGTTCTGCGGGCTTCTACCAGTGAGTTTAGTCTTCTGCCTGGCTAAAGGGAGGCTCTTGTTTAATTGGGCAATAGCAAGATAATTCAGAGATGCCTGGAAGCATCTCTATCACTTCTCTCGGAAGCAAAGCCAATCACTTCTCTGGTTTGAGCCCATTACACTACCTTGGCTAGCATCAGGAGAAAGCCAGCCAGGTTCTCAGGGAAAAGGCAGGACTATGGAGGGACAGGAAACACCAGCACTAAACTGAATAGGTGATTGGGTGGCAGCGTCTTTTTAGGAATAAGACTTAACCTGGGCTTCTGAAGCTGCTTGCTCTGGCCCAACAACAGACTCCTAAGATGGGCTTGGGAGTGTCCCGGCCCTCGGCCCTTAACTTGTCAAAGCGGAAACACGAGGGTCTCACCCTCCCCCACTCTACAATTGCTGTTGCAGCTGCAGGGTCTTAGAGATGGCCCCCGCTGCTTCATGGCAAGAGGCCCTTCATAAACTCCAGTTGTCAACATGAAATCAACTCTGCTACAGGCAAGAGGCTGTTTCGCTGTCCCAATATTTGCACTTGGCTAAACCACATCCACAGGCCAAATGAGCACTTTTTTAAAAAATTATTTAATTATTTATCTTTCCCGAAATGAACACAACATGTCAGCCCTGAGAGTCTCAGGCAAAAATTTCATAAAAGCTGTAAAGTACAAATAGTCCTCTTTTAAAAGAAAGGGGTGGGGCTCCTCCTGGAGAACAAAGTCCCCCTTTGAAGACCAGCGATTCTAATTTGGAGCTGTTTCCCACTCCCAATTCCAAATCTGCATCATTAAACCATGAACGAGTGAAGAGTAATAATTGTGAGCGAGCCGGGTATTTCTTAATGATTTTCTGTCTTATACCCAAAGCAAATAAGCCAAATGCTTACTCAAAAGCTGTGGGGGGAGTTGGGGTGTGACTTGGTTTTGCAATTTCTTTTTTTTTTTCTATAGTCTTTCTTCTTCCACTGAAAGTGTCTATAAAATTTTTAAAGGAAAGTAGGTTGCTAAAATGTACTTAATTTGCCATGATAGATTGAGTCCATGCTTCAGTGACTGTAATTGAATCTGTGACCTATTTCTTTAGTAAAGTAGAAATAGTCTCTGGGGTTTTTGTCACTACCATCTTTTAATGAAATTCAAAAAGACTGTCAAACTGTCTACACTTTTTCTACTGGTTGTTAATGTTATTACTTTACAATTTGTTACTTTTTAATTAATCTTAATAAATGTGTACACACTGTACCTGGCTGTTGGAAATGCTAGACATTGATTCTTCACTGTCAGAAGGCAAAACAAGATTAAAAGGCCAGCGAGGGCAGAGCGGCCGGGAAAAGGTGTGGACACATTTTAGTTCCACTTTCAAAAACTACTTGCAGGCATCAGTTTAGAGAATCTGCCCTGAGAAGAGGGGTGCACAGGGTGTCAGCAGCCAAAGGCTGAGGGGCTTGCCCATGGCCTTCCTCTTGCTGGTGCCACCACTAAGCGCTCCAACATTGCTTATGGGCTGCAAACATGACAAGCCGACAGCCTCCGGGAGCAATATTTTATTGACAAAATGTAAGACAAAATATGTTTGGCTGCTTTTAAGCAGTGGTGTAGGAGGGTGTTACAGAACCAGATGGTTCAAGTTAGTCTTTCATTTGCCAGGATGATGGGAAAATGCTGCTTGCTCTACAACTGAAATGGTGGTGGCCGCTCTGCCAATGGGTGGTTAGCTGTGGTTTCTGGGGGCAGTTGCTCCTCTTGTACCCACTGCCCTGGTGGTGCGACACACCTCACAGGCTGAGCAACTGGATGCTCTAAGGTCCATCTCCGACAGTCTCCAGAGTGGGACTGAGGAACATGTGTCCAGGTCTTTGCCATGGTGGCATCCACAGGACAATTTTGCAGTGATTTTTAAATATGGCCCCAGACCATGGCATCAGCATCATCTGACCTGTTGAATCAGAAACTTGGTAGCTGGAATGGGGTCCAGCAATCTGTGTTTTACAAGCCCTCCAGACGGTTCTGATTCTTACGCAAGTTTGTGAACCACTGGGCCAGAGAAAGGAGCTGGGATGGCTGGAGCATGGCGGTGGGGGTAAGTAGTGGAAAATGAATCACATCAGGATCCAGTTGAGAACAATCGGTTGTTCCTCTTATTTCCCAAATACATTCAGGGCTTTTCCATCTCATTGCCTTTGATATTTCCTCTGCCTAGAATGCATCTTCTCCCACTCTGCCTTTTATCTCTTCCCAATTTCTAGTTCTCAAAATCGTCACCATTTTCCAAGGTTATTTGATGTGTCCCTTATCCTACAAAGTCTTTTCTGACTCCCTCAGGAGCATGCCGTCTGTCTCTTCACTGAACCCCCAAGGCTGTCACTTCTCTTGCAGCACATATTTAGCTTTGTACCCCTAGGAAACAAACCCTTTGGGGGCAGGTGCTCTTTCTGGTCATTGATGTATCCTCATAATGCCTATTAAGGAAATGAGGAGATATTAAAATGACTTTTGAAATACAGGGAGATTCATTCAGTGGAAAATGTAGACAATACCCAGCTTATCCAATATCGGCTTGGTAAGCACTTCAATTCTCCCCTTTGTCCAGTATTCAAGGTAGATCTCCATTCATGGACTAACATGGATTTCTATATAGGAATGTCCTAGAGGCACAACTAATGGCTCAGTTTGACATATACTTGCTATGTAGCCTGCCAGGTCTCTTGCTAAGTGCTCATGACTTAGATATAAATAAAATACAGTCTTTGTTTTTTAAAAATCCATATTCTAATGGGAAAAACACATAAAAGATCATTTCAATGTACCATCATAAGTAGAGAGGCATGCACAAATTTTAGTGCAAGCATAGAGCACAACCTTCCTTGTACCCACTCTGGAATTATAAGAAAGGTTGTTGAGAAGATGTCTGAGCTAAGTCTTGAAGGCTGATAAGAAGAGCCAGGTAAGGAGATTAAGAAGAGTGTTTCAATAAAGAATAATGCAAAGGTATGGAAGTACAAAATAATCTCATGGTAAGAAGTAAGAGGGCCATGGCTTTCAAGTACTCTAGCATTACTAGAGCATAAATTGCTAGTTGGAGACCAGCAGAAGCTAAGGCTGTATCACTGACCTGAGGATCAGATCACAGAGGGCTTTACTATCTATGCTAAAGAACTCAGAATTTATTTTAGAGGACCTGGGGAGTAGGAGTAGTGGTTAGACTTGCATTTTTTAAAATATTATTTTAAATTCCAGTATAGTTAACATATAATGCTATATTATAGACTTGTACTTAAATAGATCACTCTGACTCCAGTGGTGAAGAGGGGTTCGAAGGAATGAGGCTTGATGGTGATGAGATCCAGGGTGAGCTCTGGGCATTTGCAGATCTCCCTAGACACAGGGAGCAGGATTCACTCTCAAACCAATTAGAGGAATGAGTTCTATCTCATTAGGCGCAAAGCCTGAGTAGAGTACAGTTCTTTTGAGACACAGCAGGCCTTGCTTCTGGTAAATGGAATGGTAGACAAGCTGGTTTGGATAGAAAGTACTCATCTTTTTTTTTTTTTTTTTTTAATGATTTTATTTTGTTAGTCACCATACATTACATCATTAGTTTGTGATGTAGTGTTCCATGATTCATTGTTTGTGCATAACACCCAGTGCTCCAAGCAATACATGCCCTCCTTAATACCCATCACCGGGCTAACCCGGCACCCCACCCCCCTCCCCTTTAAAACCCTCATTTTGTTTCTCAGAGTCTATAGTCTCTCATGGTTCGTCCTCCCCTCTGATTCCCCCCCTTCATTTTCCCCTTCCTACTATCTTCTTTTTTGTTTGTTTGATTTAACATATAATGTATTATTTGTTTCAGAGGTACAGGTCTGTGATTTATCAGTCTTACACAAGTCACAGTGCTCACCATAGCACATACCCTCCCCAGTGTCCATCACCCAGCCACCCCATCCCTCCTCCCCACACCACTCCAGCAACCCTCAGTTTGTTTCCTGAGATTAAGAGTCTCTTATGGTTTGTCTCCCTCTCTGGTTTCATCTTGTTTCATTTTTTCCTCCCTTCCCCTATGATCCTGTCTTGAGAAAGGGCTCATTTTGTGTAAGTGGCCACACCACCCCTCTCATTTGATAGGGATTTCCAAGCCTGTGCACTTGAACCTACAGGCCATAATGGCTCAAATGGGCAGTCATCGATCATTATCATACTCTCCATAAACCTTCAACAGACTGACTTGGACTCATTACTATTCCCACTCTCAGTCTTGCCATCCACATTTTTATAATTTCCTAGCACACTTCCCTCGATCAACCAAATAATGCCCATCTTCAGATACTTTCTTAGGACAAATGCTGGAAAGGAGGAGGTTTTCCAATGACTTGCCCTTCATGCTGAGATTTAAACCACATGTCATAATAATTGCAGCACTGCTGAGTTCAAGTCCTAAAGAGCAGTCTGTTCCCATAATCAGTCCTAGATTTGTGAAGAGAAAATTAGGAATCCTGAAGAATCTTATCATCCAGTGGAAAACTAACACAACATTTCTCAGAGGATTTTGTGGTTTAGAAAATACTCAGTGCCTGCATTGTTCTGCTGACTCATCATTGTGACCATAGGCGTCCTGGTGTCATCTGCAGGAGCTCAGGGTCGACGTCTTGCTCAAGGTCACCCAGCTAGTAAGACTCCAGAATGCGAACCTAGAGCATGGTTCTTACGGCCCTGCTCTTCTCTCCGCTTCACGCTGGAACAGAATCACGTGACTCAGGATGGCTGGAGGAAGGAAGATTGTCAGAGAGATGGAAGGAGGTACCGAGAAAAATGGTGACTATGGCACATTGTGCTTTGGCACCACCACCTGCCCCCTTTTGGAATCTCTACCCTCCAAGTGGTCCATCTCCTTGGACCACTTTCCAGAGAGAAAGGGGGATAAAGGGCCAAGAAAGCACTGACTTCATATTTAATCGGTGTGAAACCCCGACATCTTTTCAAATTCTAGTCTAGCTTCAAGGCATAGCACAAATCTTTAACCATTCTTTCACCCGTGGAGCTTAGAATCACTTACTTTACCCTGGAATCTATCAAAGCAGATGACAAACAACCCAGTATTTAATGACATCCTATCACTTTGTTTACTATTAGTCCTGCCTCATCAACAATGCTAAAATCTCAGCTATCCAGAAAACAAATGCATCAGAGCGACTGAGTTTTCCAGATAATTGAGGGTTTTCTTCCCAGGCCAAGCTTTTTAAAAAGTATAAACATTTTGGCAAAAAGCATGTTTATGGTATATCTTATGTATCTGTCTTTTTAAATAAACAGATGTTAAGTACATCTTTGCCACCCATTACTGAATTGTGCCTCATGATTAGGTGTCCTTGCACTTAATGTCCTCACTCTGGAGCCTTTTGATTTTTACCTATTTGTTTTTCAAATCTCTCTTCTCTTATTTGCAGAAGTTTTCAGCCATCAATGTGCCTGTAGTAGCAAACTATTGCCTTCCAATTTATTGCTCCATGAGTGCTATGAGCTTGGACATCAAAGAATCATGTTTGCTAGATTTATAAGGAAAGTATGAGTAAACAGATCTCCAGTTAGTGTTAGAAATACTATCTCATTATTTAGGCTGATCTCTTGACTATTTTCTAAATAGCTAAATTTACCAGACAGCTGAATTCCAGAATGTGGAATGTTCCAATCCACGAGGTATGGTTTTCTATATCCATTAGGTAATGTTTTCTATAACTTCCACAGTGTCCAACTCAATGCTGAGCCCACAGCAGACACTGAACAAATGGCTTGTTTGATTACACTGTTTTCAAAGAGTGTCCAACAATGACCAAAAGATTCTTTGCACTCACTGCTATTTTGATTGCCCCTGGGATTGCATGGTGTAGTAAAACATGAACTCGGCATGGTTTTAATTTTGCATCCTTGTAAGCTGACTTCAGCTCTTTCTGGAACATGGTTAGGTATAAGCAACTAACCTTGAATAAAAAAGACAACTTCCAAAGAGACCATGGGTTGAATAACCTCTGAAATAAATGCCCATCTAAATGAACACTAGGTAATTATTAAAATGTGTTTAACTTCATTGAAGACTGTTCTGGTTAACCCCCTTAGAACTACTGAGCTGAGAGAGAGAAAAATTAAAATGGCATCCAAAACTTGGTCCAGATTGACAATACTATATGTGTTAGTTTTGTTCGTATTTTATTTCAACCCTTTGGGGAGAGGATATTGGGAAATATCAAGGAATGGCCATAGAAAAGGAAAATAAACTGAAGATACCACATCATTTTATCAAGTGTAGAGTATCAGTGGGTTTTGGAAATTATAAAACGTATGCAACCCCTACTGCAGTGATGATATTGATGACTTCTGCCCCCTGAAGTGTTTGTCCCCCCTCCTCCGAATCTTTTCAGCATCTCTGATTTGAGAAGAGCCCTAGAAACCATAGGTTTGATCATCCAAATGCTATAATCTGGGAACTCTTAATAACTACATGGTTAGACTATCATATTTTTGCCCCAAGGTACTGATTTGAGTCTTCAAGGTGGCATTCTGCATCCTTTCCTACTGAGATCTCATTATGCATGTGTAATTTGAGTAAACAATGAGATGATTGAATTAAATTCCTCCCTTTAAATTAGCTTTAATACAGAAAGGGAGGAGACAGGGTGGTTATTATTACAGAGATCAAGTAATTAATTTTCTAAGTTCTGTGAAAGATCGAAAGAAATCATGCAAATGAATTTGCAAACAATTAGAACAGTGAGCACTAAAATATGTGTATTTATGGAAAAAGGAGATAAAGTGAGTCTGGGTCAGTTCATTACTCTCCTGGAATTTCTCCATGCTGATAAGAGTGATGTATACAATGTGATTGAAGTGGTAAATAAAATTTCAGTCAGACGTCGAATAGCTGGAATTCATTATGGCTAGATATTGACTTTTTTTTAAAATCACTTTTAGAAAATGTATTTTGTTCAATATCATTTTAGTCCAATCTCATTATCTACAAGAAATTGTGTTAATAACCATAATTCTCTCCTCCTACATTTATGTAAGATTACAGGGTTTTCAACTTGCTTGATTATTCAGAAACACTGCAAGAACCTCAGCCTGGAAATACATCTTTTCTGAAAAACAAAGGTTGAAACAAAAATATTCTGAGGTTAAGTTGCCATTAACTAGAAAATGTAACCCACACAAATAGCACGAGCCCTTAATATGTTAGGTAATCATGTTTTAATCAAGGTTTATGATAGTATCACTTAAAAGTATAAGATACATATAAATGTATGTAGAGAGAAACATCTCTCCGGTTTTGTGTTTCAAATATTCACACACATGCTCTCAAATTCTCCAGCATTAGCATTAGTATCAAAAACATTACCTAAAAGAAGAAACATTATCTACATATTACTCCTATAGAAGTTCTGGATTTCTTCCACATGATTTGAAATAATTTAAAACTACAGATCTGGGGCACCTGAGTGGCTCAGTCTGTTAAGCATCTACCTTCAGCTCAGGTCATGATCCCAGGGTCTTGGGATCGAGCCCCATGTCTGGCTCCCTGCTCAGCGGGGAGCCTGCTTCTCTCTCTCCCTCTTCCCCTGCTTGTGCTCCCTCTTTCACTTTCTCTCAAATAAATAAAATCTTTAAAAAAATAAAACTACAGATCTATCAGGATCCAGCCTGAACCCTGGGGCGAGGTTTTGCAACTACTGACATTTTGGACCAGATAATTCTTTGTTGTGACAGTGGCTGTCCTACGTATTGTAGGATGTTTAGCAGTGTCCCTGGCCTCTACCAATTAGATGCCAGCAGCTTGTCAATAAGCATGTGATGTTGCCAAATATTCCCTGGGGGACAAAAATCTCTGTTTCAAAATAAAAAGAGATTATAGACATGGTATAATAAAAAAGAGACCCATGGCACAATAATAAAAAGATCCAACATATGTAGTAACTAGTAGCCTATGTAGTAGGGACAGATGACCAAAAAAGAGAAATGAGTCATAACAAAAGAAAATATTGCTTAATTAAAGAAAGGCCCAAATGAGACTAGAAAGGACTGTCCATACCCTGGGAAACACCAAGACATTCTGGTAATGAACTTCAAGGATAAAAAATTAAACAAAGAAACAAAACAAATTAAGTAAATAAAAACATCTAGGCATGAAAAGACAAAGAAGAATTTTAGCCTCAGATGTAACCAAATGAACACTAGAAGACTATTAAAAAAATTTCCTATCTTTGAGGTCAGTCACCAAAAGGAGTCATTCTTTGCTTGAACTTCAGAGGTGGGAGCCTCCACCTTGCTGGACCCCTGCTCAGATTCTGGGCCACAAACTTGGGCAATGCTTAAGCCAGTGCTGTTTACCATTCCTAGCAGATGTGCCCTTGTAGGTACCCCCAGGAGGACGCCCACTTAGCCACGATGTTGCCAACAATGTTTTTATTTATGGCAGAAGTGTCATTTTAATCTTCAGTAAATGTTAATCTTTACTAAGCTTTTATCTTCACTCTTTATTAAGACTGAACAGCTTTTTGCCACCTAATTAGGCATCCCTATTTCTTATGTCCTCATAGTGAATACTGCCCATTTTCCTACCACTTTGTTCATTTTTCAGGTTGGACTGTAGTTGCTCTTTGTGAACTGTCAGATGTGTTGAGAGAATGGGCTTCTCCGGTGTGTATTTTATCTTTTGAATTTGTTTCTGGTGTTTTGCTGAACCAAAGCTTTTCATTTTAATGTGGTCAAATCCTTCAGACTTTTCCTTTCCAGTCTCTGGGTATCTCATCTTCCTTAGAAAGGTCTTTATATCACACTGGGATTATGATATTCTTAAACATCTAGTTTCTAGTACAGCTGAGGCGCAACTGATGACAAGGACTCAGATGCTTCTGACCCAATGATCAGAAGAACCCTGGGAAAAGAATGACATTTTTAAAAGGGCTAAAAGTGTAAAACATGAGGATTATACAGGCCAAACAGCAGATAAATGGAAACTCCCTAGGTTTATAAAGAAGCCTTTGTCGAGCTCACCTATAATTTGAATAGACAGCAAGGACACAAAAAACATACACTATGGTCCTTTAGTCAACTATGCTGCCCCTTTTTAACAGTATATTATATATGCATGTATGCGCACACACATATATACAAAACTTTCAACCTAATGATGCAAATCAGGTTTTTCTGAGTGCACAGAAAGAGAAAAAACTCTGACAGAAAACATAATTCTTCCTGATTTGGCATACTTTCAGGTAACCCATACCCCCACCCCATTTTCTTCATCATCGACTGCAACTCCTAGATCATAAAGTCTCTTGGTTCTGAAACTCTGAAACTATCCACTCAATTCTCTCCCCTTCCAGTGTCATTTGTCCAGAAAAAAACCCAAATAGAAACTTTGCTCAACTACCCCCTCCCCTCCATGATCTCAAACCCGAGACTCTACCTTTCTGGATTAAGCCCCTCTTGATTGATAGAGACTGGCTGTCTGGTTTCAGCAAGCTCAGATCCACCAGTTTATACTCTGGCCCCCAAGCCCCCCCCACTCCTGAATGACCAGGAGCCATTGTGATGTTTCATCTGAGAGTCTCTACTGTGATGTAGGCAGGAGTCACACAGGGATTTCTGCTTCACCACTTTAGGGTCCTGCAAATTGCTGGGCACATAATAGATTTATAATAGTGATTATAATAATAATGGCTAACATTTATTATGCATGTGCTATGTGCCTGATGGTACTAAGAACTTCTCGTGTATTTCCTTATTTATTCCTCACAAAAGCCTTATGAAACAGGTGAGATTCTTATCATCCCCCGTTCTTCAAAATAAATAGAAGTCCCAAATGAAAATGGGAATAAAAAAGACCTTTCCACAGGAGGGAGGGGATCCATTTGTTCACTGCAAAATAAAGGCTATGGGAAATAGTTTTTATGGTAAACTGCCTATGATGAGCAATGGCAGAATGAGAACACAGTCTCTTGTCCAGAACTTTTCAAAATGTCAATGATTGATGTTTGCTGTCTACCAAACCCCTTGAAGAAAGCCACCTCCCTTCGTGAGGAGGATGAGGTATCCATATAGAAAAAGTAACAGAAAGTAAAGTAAAATGAAGGATAAACAGATTTAATACTTGCAAATAAGAATTCTCGAAGCAAGGCCCAGGGAGTGTCAGGATTCCTTCTAAGACAGGTCTCAACAGCCATTACTACTGGTGTTTCCTGGGCTAAGGGCCACACCCATTTCACTGTATACATGTGGGAGTGAGGAAGTGAGGAAGCACTGACTCTCTCTTCTTGTTTTCATATGGACTAGAAATAATTACTCTGACTTATAAGCTTTTGAAATTTCTTTCATCCTCCCAATATCATCACTGTTTTGTTACTCTTGTTACACTATAATTATTTTCCTAAGGGAAAAACCAATCAGACCCTAAAAATAAAGTGATGTAGGGGGTTTTTTTTATTTAATTTTTTTAAATTTTTATTTAAATTCCAGTTAGTTAACATACAGTGTAATATTAGTTTCAGGCATACAATTTGGTGATTCAACACTTCCATCCATCACCCTGGTGCTCATCACAACAGGTGCCCTCCTTCATCCCCATTACCTATCTCACCAACCCCCACCCATCTCCCCATCAAAATGATTTTTTGCTGGTTTTGGAAGGCAGCAGAAAGGGCCAAGTGGAAAATCCTGTACCCTACATCTGGCCTGCTGGGTTCATTTTCTATTACTGTGTAACAAATTACCACATATTTAGCAGCTTAACATGGTTAAATTTGTTATTTCACAGGTTCCATGGGTCAGGAGCCCAACATGTTTCAAATGGGTCCTCACAAGACTGAAAACAAAATTTTGGCCATCTACATCCTCATCTTGAGGTTCAACTAGAGAAATACCCACTTCCAAGCTCTTTTAGGTGGTTAGAAGAATGTATTTTCTTTTTTTTTTTTTTTAAGATTTATTTATTTGAGAGAGCGAGAATGAGAGAGAGTACATGAGAGGGGGGAGGGTCAGAGGGAGAAGCAGGCTCCTCGCTGAGCAGGGAGCCCGATGCAAGACTCGATCCCGGGACTCCAGGATCATGACCTGAGCTGAAGGCAGTTGCTTAACCAACTGAGCCACCCAGGCGCCCTAGAAGAATGTATTTTCTTGATGCTATATGACTGAAGTCTCCATGTTCTTTCTAGCTATTGGCTGAGGGCCACTCTCAGCACCTAGAAGATGCTCTTGGAGTCCTGCCATGTAGCACTCAGTATAGACAATCTACAACATGGCTGTTTATTTCTTCAAGGCCAGCAGGAGCATTTCGGTTTCTTCCTTCACAAAGGGCCCACCCAGCTTTTTAAGAACTCATCTGATTAGATCAGACTCACCCACGATACTCTTCCTTTTGATGAATTCAAAATCAACGAATTTGAGACCTTGACTACATCTGCAAAATCTCTTCACCTTTGTCACATCATGTAACCTAATCAGGAGAGTAACGGGTATAAACATCAGGGGGCAGAAATCTTGGGACCATCTCAGAATTCTGCCTATCACTCCCACAGAACCAGGACCCAGACATGAGAGGATGTGCCATGAGAGAGCATGCCAAGCCCCTGATGAATGCAGAGCGAAGGCACAGAGACATAAAGGAGGAGGTGGCCTGAGATGAGACAAAGAAAGAACCTGCCCAACAAAAGAGCCCCTCTTATACTTGCAATGCTTCACTAGAGTCAGAGGGAGGGGAAGTTGTAGTAAGTGTTGAATACTCATAGTTTCCAGATGAAGGTTGTCTGCTATATCTGGCTACTCATGCTAAGAAGAGGAATCACATCTCTGGCTGAGTCCAGACCAGGGAAGGTAGGTCAGTTTCATTTTGCATCACAACTCTGATCAACTGGTGGAGTCGTACTGAGAAGGATTCTGACACTGTACTTCTTGGTTCAGCAGGAAGGAATTCTGTGCTTGATTAACGATGTCTGTCATGAATTCTGGCTTGGTATTAGATGTTGAACAAGTATTGGCCACCCCTGCCTTAAACAGTACACTTTGCTCTAAGAAATCTCAACGAATATTAAACAAGAAGGCAAGTGTTTAGGAATATCCAATGTATAGGAAAGAGACAACCTTTATAAGACAGTTTCTTATGCTTCCCTTCCCTAAAACTGCTTTTTTCCTACTTAAAAACCTCCAATGAGAAAGTTGTTTACTTTTAGACCCAATGCGTAAGTGGATCCTTAGGGACTACCAGGTAGATGTAAGAATTTACAGATCTCAAGGAGTGATGGACTCACAAAACAAAGCCCTTCAATACCTGAGACTAGTTTTGTAAGAGTGTGTTCACCATCCACTCACCACTATGCCCCCAAAGCAGGAGGTGTCTGATTTCCAAGTGCTGCTCAAAATCCACAGAAAGAAGGTGTCTCTGTAAAGGACTGAGGGACTTCCCGAAGAGTCAGATGAGCCACATCCCACTGAACAGACAGAAGTGTAAGGTCATGTCTGAGTCCCTAGCCCTCGGCCAAAACTTCTCATTTCAATTAGATCAAGATTCCTGAACATTTTAATATTGGGAACGTTTGCGGTTCCCTGTCAGAGCTATCTCTGCTTTAACATTCCTTGGGGCTTGGCAAGGAAAAGTCACCTCATTTTCACAACTTCACGGCATTTTTTCACATCATGAAAATGCCCTCATGTTTGTCACTCGTACAATAAACAAAAGCAAGAAAGCAAATCCATCTGCAGAACAGTGCCATATGAAGCTAAATTAAAATGCTAATGGGTGAGCACGACACAGAGAAAACAACACACTGCTGAGAGTTAAGGGAACATGGATTTCACGCAGAAGGGTCCTTCGAACCACAGTCTGTACGACCCGCTCTATCTGAGGAGCTAGAGACAGCCAAAGTAGGACAGAAGTAGAAACCAAACTTTCATGGCTCCTAGTCTCCATTATTGCTCCTTTCAACTCTTTGGCTTGTTTTTTTCCTTGGAATGAGGTTATGGGAAGTCTGAAGAAACAGCCCCTGGCAATGCTTTCTCACAGAAAAAAAGTCCCGTTTTTTCTTGCCCTTCCAACTATTTATGTGATGGAACTACATAGATAGAGACAATAAGATACGATTACCTTCTAGGTCTGAGCAAGGAGAGAATTCACCAAGATGAACATGGTAATAAAACTAAGACACTTATCCTTAAGACACTAGACAGAATGTGTGCCTCTGATATTCTCATCAATATGGAGCCAAATTATTTAGTCTATAGATGTCAGATGCTTTAGGGAGGTTCTAATCGCAGTACTCTCCCTTAGGTGTAGAACTTTGGAACAATATATTGACGAATCAATTTCAAAGATCTCTGGGAGAAAACTGAATTGAATCCAATTCATTCAGGGATAAATAATACGCCTGAAATTTGGAAACAAAATGTAGTTCCATTAAGAAACTCCTGTGGTAATGAAACAGAACAATATAGGTAAGATATTCCAAACACCCCTCTCCACAGAAGGACTTAAGAGGTGTGTTTGAAGAAAAGGTCTTAATTCTCTGCTGCTATTCCAAATGCTTCTTTAAAAAAGAGAAAAACAAAAAACAAAAAAAAACCCTCCTATATGTTGTGCATTTACTGAGTACGTCCAAGCCATAAGTGTGCATTGATTTTCCGGTTGCCATGGTAGAGGGAATGGTTTCTATGTTATGATGGTAGCTGCCATATGTTCAGCTTCAAGTCAACTGATTCCATCACAAAAGGAGGAGAGAACAGAGCGGGGGCTGGAGAGCCTCACCTCTCCCAAGATTCTGGTTAGCACTGAGATGTCACATGAGCCTCTGTTCCAGACCTGACCCTGAACATGTGCCACAGCCATGGCTTCTAAGCAAAAACATTTGCAAGGGATTCTTACACAGAGGCCAGAACTCTAGGAGTCTGACCAGCAGTGAACCCAAAAAAAGTACTTATAACTTGCAAAAAACGGCCCAGGGGGTGATCTAGAAAAGATTTACAGCAAAAAAGGGACACATTCTTTTTTTTTTTTTAAAGATTTTATTTATTTATTTGTGAGAGACAGAGCGAGAGAGACAGGCAGAGGGAGAAGCAGGCTCCCAAGGAGCAGGGAGCCTGATGTGGGACTCGATCCCAGGACCCTGAGATCATGACCTGAGCCGAAGGCAGACGTTTAACCATCTGAGCCACCCAGGCGCCCGGGACACATTCTTTAAGGGGGCAAGTGGAGCAGTTAATGCCCTCTCTTAGGGAGCTGGAACTGGAGACATGCAGAGGAGATGTGGGAATTCGGGAGCACAAGGAGAATCGAGAAGTATTTAATCATAGAAGACAGATCCAGAGCAAGTCCTAGAATTAGAAGGTGTCTGGACCCTTCGAAGCCACATCTCAGAGGGTGAGTTGGGCACATTCTTATCCAAACTCCTTCTCCTTAAAGAAGTTCTGGCTGGCTGTTTCAATGTTTGACATTGGTCTGGCTCAATGTAACAATCATGGATGTGGCTATGTTGCCAATTAGGATGTGGCTATCTCCACTGTCAGAACACTAATGAGTGTTTTGAATGTCCAAGAGCTTAGTTTTTGGTATTCTTCCAGGGTCCTGAGAGTAAATGGGCTATTTGCTGCTAGAGGAATTTATTTGTTTCTGGAACTCTATGGTATACATTATTAAATCCCTGCGGCAGCAATCTAAATGATCCTTGAAGGATCCAGAGCCCTTCCAAAACAACCCAACTACAAGGAGAGGACTCCTGGCACTGAGATATATGGCCCCAGTGGCCTTTTTTAATAACTTATGTTTTCTTTACTCTAGAAATTCATAAGAATCTCAGAAGTAGCAGAGTCTGCCTTGGCATCTACACTAATTTTTTGTCTTTATCATCGTTAAATTATGTGCTGGATACAGTGTTGGGTACTTCCTAAGCAGACACCATGATAGAGCTTTCATTTCTTTTTCAGGCCATCAAATCAATAAGGAAAAGACAGCCCACTAATGAGTAAAGGACTTGAATAGACACTTCACAAAAGAACCCCAAACAGCCAACTAACAAATGAAAGATAAGCTTAATCTCAGTGATAATTAGAGAAATGCAGATTGAAACTATAGAAAGACACCACTACACACCCACCAGATTGGCTCAAATTTAAGGGCCTGGCAATACAAGTCTTGATGAAGATGTGGTACATCTGCAACTCTCATGCTGCTAGCAGGAATGCAAACTGGTAATACCACTTTGGAAAACAGCTAGGCATTATCCAATAAAATTGAAGAAATGCAAATATATGACCTAGCAATCATACTCTAAAGGATGTGTTCCAGAGATAACAATTGTATATGTACACCAATGAGAATGCTCAGAGAGACAATGCTTGGAATAGCCCCAAACAGAAATTTCCCAAATGTCTGTCAATGTTAGAATGGATAAATAAATCCATTATCATAAAGGTTATCTAGCATTTAAAATGAACAAATTCCAAGGGCACCTGGGTGGCTCAGTCAGTTATGGGTCAGGTCATGATTCCAGAGTCCTGGGATCAAGTCCCTGCATCAGGCTCCCTGCTCAGCAAGGAGTCTGCATTTCCCTCTGCCCCTCCCCACCCCCGCTCATGCTTGCTTGCTCTCTCTTCTCTCACAAAAATAAATAAATCTTTAAAAATAAATAAATAAAATGAACAAACTCCAGCTAAACTTGAAGACACAGTTAACTCCATGGGGGTGAGAGATTTGTTGTCAGGTAGGCACATACAGGGATGCTTGACCTGGATGGTGGCCACATAGATTTTTATTTGTTGTATGTACACATACATACATACACACTTCCTTCTCCAGTAAGTTATATTTCAGGAGAAAAAAAAACGTTTAAAGAAAACTCGGTATCCACAGGTGCCTCAGGCAGAAAGTAATAATAGTTGTTTTTGTGAAGACTTTGTCCCAAAGTTTGGAATGTAATTCAAACAAATCTTAGCAGCATTCTCCATTTGTCTATTTCAACCTTTCTTGGAGCTGCCTGTATTGTCTACTTAACAACTATTTGGGATAATGAATTTCACACAGACACACACAAAGAAAAACTGTAGGGCAGCCAGAAGTAGGGTTCAGAGAACTAGGGTTCTTTAGGAAGGGAAAAAAAAAAGAATTTTCATCCTTCTTCTGCAAGGGGGCAGGGACTCGAGTAGAGGATCCTCATCAAACTGTGTGTTTTCTCTGATGAGCTCTTGTTATAATTATTATCACTCCAAAGATGTTGATAATTATATTTAGACAGTTTTTAAAGCAATATTGTATAATATTTTCCCCCACTTAACACCAGCGCCAGAGCTGATGAATACTCAGTCAGATGAAATGCAGGGCTGCTGGTTTGTCCACAAAGTGTTCCTATCAACCGTGTAAGTGAGTTTTATAATGTATACATTATAGTAGGGGGGAAAACATACTCTTTTGGAAAGGACTGATTCTTGGCACATAATCAGTTCCCATTGAATTTAAATGACTTTTGGTCCTACACTGATGCTGATAAAATACTTTCAAATGTACAGAATATTAACCAAATGTTTATATTAAACAACTCCTTTCAGGTGAAAATGCGCTCGGTGAAGCGTAGATCCCTGGAGCAAGTTAGTGAATATTAATGTTCAGCAGATCATAAGGAGCTACAAGTTCTCCAATGTAAGAAGCCGAGGGGGAGATAAAAGAACAAGGTTGGTGGATGGGCCCTGCCAGGGGAAGGTACAATCACATTGGACATAACCTCATTGAGATGGAAATGGAGTTTGAAGTACATGCAGTCAGGGCTGCCAGGAACTAGGAAGCAAATGTGGGCTGGGGAGGAAGAGCACTAGGCTCTGGTCTGTGCTTCCAGATTCCACATGCTGCAGACCTCGGCTGGCCTCAGACCTGCCTGGGGCCCCATCAGCAAAGAGATTTACAGGACGTGCCTCATAATTAATACCAGCCAATTGCCAGTTAATCATGGGCCCTGATTTCGGGTAACTGAAGGCTGCTTATCGCAAGAAGCATTCAGACTTAATATTAAGTATTACAGTACTTCAAATCTGCCAAAGCACCTTGTCCATTTCCAATTATCATTGTTTAACTGCAGGTTTCAGGAAATCACGTGTCTTGTAGGGGACACATACATATACAGCATCCAGTAAATATACACATATTTCAGAGGGAAGATAGCTTTCATCAACTGGGCTGGAGATCAAAATGAACACTCTGCATATCTGGTGGTGGGGAAAAGGCCATACTCGGAAACCTCAGGTCCAGGGCAATACCCAGCTCTGACTCGGATGTTAGTCGGGAACTGGGTCAGCTAGCCCCACTCTGGACTTCCACTCCCTTATCCATAAAATGAGGATATTAACATTTCAGTGCAAAGTGCTTTGAGCTACTTGGGAGAACCGTCTCTATAAGCAGAAGGTACTATGTTTTTAACCGAGTGTTAATAATGCTTGCAAGTTCAACATATGTTTAAGTTCTTTTGTTATGGTGGTTATAATCAAATTATATTTCCAGCAGCTACTTTTAAAATTAGTAAGGCTAAATCTTCTCAGATTTATTCAAGTTCAGAATGACTAATGGGAGAAGGAAACACATTATTGTTCTCATTTTATACAGATCACAGAATTTCAGTCCTGCAAAATCTCTTTCAAGAAGACTTTGTATTATGACCTTGGTCGTGCCTCTCCTCTAAATTATTCTAAAATATTGACTTTCTCTAATTTTCAAACACTATTTCCAGAAAAGCAGAGTACAGTATTTTCCCTAAAATTAAATTCAAATCTCTCCAATGATATCTTAAATCTACTTGAAGACTCAGAAGCTTGCAGACCCAACTCCATGGGAGGCTGTCATCCAGTGGCTGTGCTTGGCTGAGGAAGTGGATGATGGAGCCCAGAGAGGGTGAGTGTCTGGCTCAAAGTCAACACAGTTAATGTCCAAGCCAGGATTATAATCCCCATCAGATGTCTTCCCTAGTACGTTAAATCCACCTTAGGCCATTCAGATACTAACCAAGTGCCCACCATGTCTTTGGCCTCTACTTGGTTGCAAGGTAGATATAAAAGACAATCATGGAAAAACACGAATATCAATGTGAAATGAGGGTAGAAAAATAAGCACAAGATTCCTCCTTCTCCTGTAAGAGTTTACAATCCAGCTGAGAAGAGACATTCAAAAGACATGCTATAGTTAAATCACAAGATAAGGCAATACAAACACTGTCACCAGGCCACACAAAATGAATTCCAAATGTATGGGAGTAGACCAGTGATTCCCAATGCCTTGAAAAGCATTAATCCTATAAATGGGCCCTATTTAATAAGCAAGTAAATAAGGTTTCTGTGATCAAATATGTTTGGGGCACACACCGCCATCTTATAGAGTCACAAGACATAGTGACATTTCAGTGCTCTGAGAACCTCCCTCCCACCCAAGTAAAGGAATCTATGGAATAACTTCCAGGCTTGTGTTTTTCAGACTGATTCGATCCTAAGACCTTTTCAAGGCTTTCAACAGGCTTAGCCTTTTCCTACCTCATCTCTAGGACCCTTAACTCCAGCCACACCTGTAAATTCTCCAGTATCTTTACATCTCTGGCTCTAAGGGCAATGTCTGGCATGTGATTCATTATATCTCTTTGCTGAGTGAATACATACACTTTTGTACATACATACAAAGAGGACACTCTTTAACATATAAACATCATTTAGAAGATAAGTTCAACCTGTAGGCTCAGGAGTCGTAAGGATTATAAGTACACACAACCCTTCCTCTGGGTGGAAAAGAGATCCATAGAAAACCACAACATTCTAGCTAAACTCCCCTTTACTTTGCCTCACAAAACTTATCCTGTAGCCAAACTACTCACTATTGACCGTACATGTCCGGCAATTTCCTTCTTCTCCTTGCTCATGTTACTCCCTCTACTGTGTAAGAGTTTGGGCTTCAGAGTTATCCTTGGATTTAAGTTCGAGCTCTGTCATTTTCTAGCTGTGCAATTTAGAGCAAATTTCTTACTAAACAGAGCTGTTCCCTCCCGTGTACAATGACAACAGTCACTGCACTTACATCAAAGGACTGTTGTGAGGATCAGATGAGAGAACACAAGTGAGTACTCATCGGATCAGTGGCCACCTGAAGTGAAGAGTTGGGAGGTGTTGCTCTGATAGGGGCACCAGGAAACTTTCTAAGGTGATAAATATACTGTATATCTTGATGGAAGAAGTGGTTGCATGGGAGTATTTTTTCCTGTCTAATAAATGGGAGTAATTATTATAATTCCCTGTTCTCTACATCTAAATACTATCCATTTTTCAAAGTTTACCTCAGATGCCATCTCCTCCATGAGGCCTATGATACTTTCTCCAATCAGAAGGAATCCTTTTTTACTTTGAACTAACTAACATTCCTTCATCTGCACTTCCAAGACCCTTAGATTCTCCCTGGTAGGTCCAGCTCTTTGTATGTATCTCGAATTTTCATGACTAGATTGTTAGCCCTTTGATGAGGCTATGCACTGTCAAGAAATTAAAGGCTCACTAAGCCATAATCTCTGTCCTTTAGGAGAGCCTCTCAATGTTAATGTTTATATGAATCCACCTGGTGATACTGTTAAAATGAGTTTCTGATATAGTATATCTGGGGCAGAGGCTGATGTTCTGATTTTCTAACAAGCTCACAGGCGAAAGCAACACTACCAGGCCGAAGATCACACTTATTTAAGGCCACAAGGAGGTAGGAGCTCACTCAAGCAAGGGTCAGACACCTTGAAAGGATGTATTTTCACTACAGATCAAGAACAAAGTGCTATGGGAACAGCAGGGAGGACATGATTTACTCTGCCTGGGTAGGAAGGCTGTGAAGGAGTGTCTTGTAAATGTCATGAGGAGGGCTGTTCCAGGTGAGCTGTGAAGACTGAGTAGCGTTTTTCCAGGTAAAGGGAGGAAGGACACATGGGTTGAGTGAACAGTGTGAACTACATGACAAAGAAGAGCATCGTGTATGGTGTGTTCAGGTAGCAGTGAGGGAGGAGTATATGGTACTTTGGGGTATAGTCAGGAGTAGAGGGGACAGCAGGAGTCGAGTCGAGAAGGCATATTGGACTGGATCGTGAAAAGCACTGCACTTTAATAGTCCAAACGTTTAATGGTGAGATTCGAGAAATGATAAACTGCTGAGACAGAAATCCTAGTGGGTGAGTGGTGGTCTTCGCACCACCCTTTCATTGAGCCACATGGCCAAGGTGGACGCCGTCTGCTCCTGGATTTAGCTCTCCTTTCAAATTTTAATGGGATGTCAGAGAGATTTTCAAAATCCCACAATTGATAAAGCATAATCAATCCCTTTCACTGGCTGGAGATTAAGCTGGTTTTTAAAAAGCACTTAGCATTTTCAAGGGTGCTTTTATAGGCATCTCCACAAATCTATGAAGCTACAAACTTTATTTAGCAGTTACAGACGAGACTACTACTGCTTACAGGGTTGTATTCTTCCATTCTGTTTCAGATTTCAGTCCAGCTGTTCTGGGATCTTTTATTTTAGAAACTGGAAAACCAGGGCTATTAATAGAGTCAGGCAGCCAATTTAAATCTGATAATGTGCTGACACTTGGCTGCATACTTCAGCACAGATGCCCATGTGTACAATGTGTATTTATTTCTGTACAAATGTGTACATGCATATGGATAAATAATCGCAAATACTATGAAGTCGGCACTTAATATTTCACAGGGCCACCTGGGAGTTATTCTCCGCCTCATAAATAGGACACTCTTTGACATGTAAACATCATTTAGAAGATAAGTTCAACCTGTAGGCTCAGGAGTCGTAAGGATTATAAGTACACACAACCCTTCCTCTGGGTGGAAAAGAGATCCATAGAAAACCACAACATTCTAGCTAAACTCCCCTTTACTTTGCCTCACAAAACTTATCCTGTAGCCAAACTACTCACTATTGACCGTACATGTCCGGCAATTTCCTTCTTCTCCTTGCTCATGTTACTCCCTCTACTGTGTAAGAGTTTGGGCTTCAGAGTTATCCTTGGATTCAAGTTCGAGCTCTGTCATTTTCTAGCTGTGCAATTTAGAGCAAATTTCTTACTAAACAGAGCTGTTCCCTCCCGTGTACAATGACAACAGTCACTGCACTTACATCAAAGGACTGTTGTGAGGATCAGATGAGAGAACACAAGTGAGTACTCATCGGATCAGTGGCCACCTGAAGTGAAGAGTTGGGAGGTGTTGCTCTGATAGGGGCACCAGGAAACTTTCTAAGGTGATAAATATACTGTATATCTTGATGGAAGAAGTGGTTGCATGGGAGTATTTTTTCCTGTCTAATAAATGGGAGTAATTATTATAATTCCCTGTTCTCTACATCTAAATACTATCCATTTTTCAAAGTTTACCTCAGATGCCATCTCCTCCATGAGGCCTATGATACTTTCTCCAATCAGAAGGAATCCTTTTTTACTTTGAACTAACATTCCTTCATCTGCACTTCCAAGACCCTTAGATTCTCCCTGGTAGGTCTAGCTCTTTGTATGTATCTCGAATTTTCATGACTAGATTGTTAGCCCTTTGATGAGGCACATCTGTGCTGTCTTGAGATTCTGTACCGCATAGTCATACATTCTTCATCCTTCCATTAAATCTAGTGGAAAGAGTGAATTCAACGTAACCCTACTTGTGAGACACACAAGACTGCCTTGAACCCCATTCCAGAACCTCAACCCACTCACAGTCCTCCTCAAGATTTCCATAATTATAGTTTCCTTCTGGCTTTGGCTATTGCTTGCATGTATGTTGACTGTGTTACCTTGATCCAGTCATGAAATTCCGTGCCATTTCTTATCATGGACATATGCACACATGGACGCATGAAATAGATTTCACTGAAGACTTGGGGGGCAATGTTGCAAAGAGGTGGCACTCATCCCACAGCAGTGCCAAGAGCTGCAAACAAAGCCAGCCTGTTCTTAAATGTCCTTGTGGCCACCCTGCCAGGGGTTTTACACTGGTCCTTCCCCTCATATAGCTGTCCAGCCTTCTACCATCACTTTTTCTCTTCTCTGCTTCCTTCTGGGCTCTCCTCATCCCTCTCAGGAGCAAAAACAAATACCTTGCTTTGTCTCAGGTAGAGAAGTTCAGCCATTATCTTACTTGATTAAGTCCCAGCCAACTCCTGTGCTCTCAGCGTCTCATCTTGAATCCTAGCACTTCCTGATGTTATTTTCCCACATCAAGCAGCTTCCTGCTCAAAAAGAATCTTGGTGACAGCAATGAAGATAATTTTCATTCCTGTCACAGAATATCCAAACAAAAGCACAAACAGCGGGAAGAATGAAATTTTAAAAACCACAAGGAAAGACCAATGACTCCTCAAAATAGACCATAATGAGGGAATGATGGCTGAGGAGTCTACCTCCTACATCATCCACCTTACTTTCTACCAGCAGCAATGCCATACTGGAAGCAACATCTTGAGAAGACATGGGAGCCTGGAGTTGAAACAGCTGAGTTGTTCTAACAACCCTTAAGTTTGTAAGAATAAGACAGAAGCCAAAATAAATTATTTTTATCTTGTGTTTGGAAGTATCTCTTCTAAGACTTTGTAAATGACTGAAAGAAAAGAGGAATATATGTGTCTGACAGGAAGGATTTGTCTAGAACAGCTGGGCAGGAGAAGATAGGTTAGTCATATCCAGGAGACCTGTAAATTGGGTATAGCAGTGTGAACAGTGCCCTGGACGTGAAAGAATGTTAACTGGAGAGTTCTCTGCTGTTTTCCTGAAACTGAGAATGGAGTAGCCAGCCCTTGAAGGAGCATCTACCTCTATTAAAGGCTGGCCAGAGAAATCTGTGTCTTTTTCAACATGGGTCATTCCAAAGTGGTCTGTGTTTAGTAAATTTAATTTATTAACTCTTTAACTAAATACATAATATTGTACACACACCATGTTCTTGACACTGCATAAAACACAGAATGTGGTCAGGAAATGAGACAAACTTAAAGCCAGCAGTTCCCAACCTTGAATGCACAGTAGAATCACCTAGGGAGCTTTGAAACCCTTGATTCCCATGCCATGCTTCAGATCAATTAATCAGAACCTAGGGATGTTATCTGGTCATGGCTCAGTATTAAGAAAACAATTCCAAAACTTGGAAATAAGCAACAGGATAACCACATAGCCTTTCAACATCATGGTGGAGCAACTGTTTAACAGGCTCACCCCAAAGACTATCTTAAGTCTTTAGGGTGACGTACCTTCATTTAATTTCATATTTACTAGGATATTTCACAACTCCGTAAGAATAGATATTGCCTTGTGGAAAAGTGGTTCTCAAACCTTGATATTTAACAGAGTTACATAGAAAGCTAATAAAGTATACAGAAGCCCAGGCTTATTAAAGTAGAATGGGGCTTGGGTTTGGATAATTTTAGCAAGTTCCCGTGATTCTGACACACACCCAAGTTTGACAACCTCTGTTGTAGAAGTCTGATGGCAGTGCTAGAGATTTTGGTCCATTAACAATGCAAATACATTTTTCCAGTAGAGATGCTAATAATTTCTGCCCAATTCCAAGATTATAGGGTTGGGTTGGTTTTTTTTTTTTTTGGCTCCATAAGACATTAAACAGTTTTATATCTAACCTAACAATCTTATTCCAGCATTTTTTCAGGACCTATATCTATTTGATCTTTCTAATTCTCTTTGAACGTATCCTGCTGGTTCTCTCATTAAATGAATCAAATAAGTCTTTGGCAAGTACTGACTGCGTATTTGTATGTGAGTCAAGTTTTCAACTTTTGAAATTATACTTTGACACCAGGTGATCCAATGTGCATCCAAGACTGAGATTCACTGCTATAGATAGAAGCCAAAATCCTGGGAAGCATCCAAAAAGAAACCACTGTTTTCTCTACAGCAAATATAATAAGCTAATTATTCCTGTAAGTCTTCCATGAGTCACACCTCATAATAATAAATTAATATTTATTGAGTGTTTACTATTGCCAAGCACTATTCTAAGAGTTTTGCATGCATTAGTAACTCATTTAATCATTACACAACCCTAAAAGATAGATACGCTCTTCTTAATTAATCCCAAGTTTACAGACGAGAAAACTGAGGCACAAAAAGGTTAAGGAACTTGTCCATAGTCACACAACTGATAAAAGACCGAGCTTATATTCACACCAAGAGAATGCAAACAACATACTTGGTTCTGCCTAGGCCCTTCATGGCTAAGTCAGGCCACTCTTCAAAAAGGAACTGGAAAGATCCCATCTTGACGGTCATTTATCCAGATTCATGGAAACCCTCATCTGGATATCTGAATTATTTAAAAAATCAAGGTGAACCAAAAATTCATACTCTTATCATTGCTTTCTTTGGCAAGGCTATCACATATCCTTTCATTGTTTCTCCAACCCCCTACTAGGAATCATCTTCATAAAGACAGGTGTCTAACATCTCAACATGAGTATCTTGTAAACAAATTAGATTATAATCCTAATAGAAATCTCTGTTGTATACAAGAGGAGACATTCAATATGTTTGGAAATTTGAAACCCTTGTCATGTAATTTTGTGGATTCCCAAAATGCAATAATAAAAATATAAGAATAAAAGGGAGAAATATTTTAAATTTCCTCCTAATTTAAGCTCACACCCAAATCGACATTTGGGCAGGTCCATCATAAAGCACTTGGTGAGAAATCATCTGTGTACTAAGTGCTTTTTTTTTTTTTTTTTAACCATGAGCAAAGGTCTGAATTGTAAGTAATATTGGCAAGAACAAGCTATAAGTTAAGATGCAAATCCGAATCGAGTGTGCGGTGTTCTGGCTTCAAGCCTGGTAATTGAATTTCCAGTTTATTATCCTTAATGTTTTTTAATGTGAGTTTGCAATTCAAGTCAAAATGGAAAGCTGCTCCTCCAAATCTTTCCCTGAAGCACTTCCAGGAACAATTTCTTTTCAAAATCAAGAAATGGTTTTGGGTCAAGAGTGCACTTTAACTTTTTCAAACTCTAGAAAAGTCTGTTCTGAGAGTGCATGAAACCATGAGTCCACCAAAGGCACTAAGCTGGAGACCAGGGTTTCTAGAATCTGAACCTGGCACTGGAGCTTCTTAGGGAAATAAAAGAGCTAAATACTGTCAACTGGTTAAGACACCATGTTGCAGCAGGGAATTTCAAGGGACGTGGCATTGACATTTAGGGCCATACACGGTAGGTGGGGAATATGTTTCAAATGAAATCCTCCTGCTTCATCTTACTTGGTTTATCCACCCCCCAAAAACCTGAGCCTTTTGGTTTTAACAGCTAGGCCTTATCAGGAGCCCACTCTCACATTTCTTTTTCCTAAAATTAGCCCTGAATCAAGGCTGAGGACTACATTGTTTGAACTAATCTTCTTAATGGAGAATGAGGTTTAAAGGTGTTAGCTAGCTCATTGTGAGGATAGTAACAAAAACAATAACTATAAACACAACTTAATGAGGTTTTACCATGTTGTAAGTTATATTCAACGCTATGCATTATTTATTATACAATGTAACTCCCATAATAGGCTGAAAAGATAGGTTATCTTCCCCCAAATTTCATATGGGGAAACTGAGGTTTAGAGAGTTCAAGTAATTTTCCCAAGGTGATGTAACTAGAATGGAGGCTTAGCTAATATTCACACCCAAATCTGTCTGCTCTGAAGCTTGTGCTCTTTATTACTAAGCTAAGGGACTGCATACTTTCATTTTTCTTTAAACATTATTTAAATATTCATGTGTGTATATGTGTGTATGTTTGTGTGTACATGTGTGTAAAAAAGAGTATGAAGAAGAAAGCAAAACTGTCCCATAAGCCCATTGCCTACACATGCATGGCATGAAAATCCAAGTATGGTAATAGCAGAAGATGAAAATTAAAAGCTTTCCCTAGGCTCTGTCCCCAAAAGTAACCATTTGTATATTTCCTTATATATCCTACCAAGAAAAAATATTCTGCATTGCCTTGTGAAATATATATGTATTTCCTCCTCTAATTTATTTGCTTTGTTTGTTTCTCCTTGATATTATTCTCCTCCCTTCATGGGACAATGCAATATTCAGTGACATGCCCTTGCTTTTTTTTTTTTTTTTTACATATCCTATCTTGATGCTCTTTCCATATCAGTATGTATGCGTGTGTGTGTGTGTGTGTATTTTTTCAACAATCATTTAGTATTCCATTAATTTATGTAACTGGCTCCCAAGTATGTTAATTCAGATTATACCCTTCTTTGTAATGAAAAAGTTTAGTCCAATGAATATTTTTATGCATATATTTTGACATATCCATAGGGTAAATATATAGCAGTCAGATTTTGTTAGTGAGGGGTCATGTGCATTGTTTAAAATTCCTGTAGACATTGCCAAATTTCCCTCTAAAGAGGCTGCATCAATTTGCCTTCCCACTGACAGACTGTGAGTGGTGTTCTTTATTGTGTCCACATACTTTCACGTCCGTGTCACTTGATGCTCCCACCAACATTATGCGGCAGGTAGAATATGGGTGTCACTCCTGTTTCTAGCATGAGTCGAGGCTATAACCCAGATGTTCTTATTCTAATTACAGAAACTTTTCCTCAAATTACACTTTAAAGATGAAAAGATAAATAAAAGGTCAGTATCTTCTGTTTCTACCTTTGACAGATGAAGAGAACAAATGCAACTGGGACCTTTGTGGTTCAGGGCTCTGGGATAAGGACTTTAACCAAGTTTGGAGCCTCCTAAAATACCACTCACTTAGAATTTGGGACTGAGCCATGACCTTCTATTGTTCAAAGGCATTTTCCTTTGTAATAATTCCATGGAAAGAAAAATGACTTGAAAGTTGTATTTATTAAACAGCCCCAAAGGCATCTGAACATCAATTTACATTTTTCTCTTTTATAGAAAAAAAAAACATAGTTAAGTGTAAATGAATGTCAAACATATGGTTTACATTTCCTTTAAGATGCATGTGGGCTTTAAAAACTAATGGAAATACCTTAGGAGAAACACACTCCACAATATGGTAAATCTAAGATATACAGAACATTTGAAACAGGCCAACATGGGAAGATGGTTCTTGTAGAAGTGATCTTCTGACCCCTCGCATGAGATTTCAAAGAGTCAGCTCTCTGAACTCCTGTTTGGGTTCATGACTTAAAGGGATGTTATCAAGATAACTTCAAAGTTATGAAGGCCTTTACTATTACTCCCCATCCATTTAATAACACCTATTCTGTTCTGGGAATCAGAGACAAGAAGACAAATAAGAGATAGCCCTTCCTCGGGGAGTTGAGGTCTTAGTGAGGAAACCAGATGAGAAAAGAGAAAAAAAAAAAAAAAAGGGATATAACATAGTGTCAGGACAGTACAAAGAAGGACATTCGCCCTGCTTTGGGTAGGGGGAAGGGGAGGGAAGAGATCCTAATGGAGAAAACATATACTTAAGAGACCTGGAGGATGAGTAGGAGTAGCTGGCCAAAGAGTTTGCTGAGAACATCACAGCACAGAGAGCAGTGTGCACAAGGGCAGAGGCAGGAGGGCTTGGCTCTGTAGGAAATGACGGTAGTTCGACTTGACTGGAATGTAGGAAATGATGCTAGTTCCTTTGACTGAAATGCAGAATAGACCATGGAAGGGAGAATAGTTAGCAAGAAGGCCAGACAACAAGCAGGTGTCATACCACACTAAGGTGTTTGAACTCCACTGGGAAGAACCAATAAAGGTTTAAGGAGAACATTTGGGGTTTAGATCATTGTGTCCTATGTTTGGAAAACAGATTAGAAAAGAATAGTATTGGAGGTAAGGAGGTCAGTTAGGGTGTTGTTGCTGAAATTCCATTAGACATGATGAAGACCTAGACTAAGGGGTTAGCAGTGAGGATAGAGAGAAATGGATGGACACAAAAGGTTAAGATTGAATCTCAAAAAGATAATTTTAAGTGCAAAGAATCAAATTGCTGAATGATACTTACAAATGCTATTAAAACGATTGTATTATTTATATTTACCTTTTCCACTGTTGAGCAGATTTTCATTAATTAATTAATTTATTCATTCACATTTTTATTTAAATTCTACTTAGTTAACATACAGTGCAATATTGGTTTCAGGAGTAGAATTCAGTGATTCATCACTTATATACAACACCCGGTGTTCAACACGACAAGTGCCCTCCTGAATACCCAACACCCATCTAGCCCACCTCCCACCCACCACCCTCCATCAACCCTCAGTTTGTTCTCTGTCCTTAAGAGTCTCTTATGGTTTGTTTCCCTCTCTCTTTTTCCTCCTCCATATGTTCATCTGTACTTTTTCTTAAATTCCACATATAAGTGAAACCATACAGTATTTGTCTTTCTCTGATTGACTTATTTCGCTTAGCATAATACACTCTAGCTCCATCCACATCACTGAGAATGGCAAGATTTCATTCTTTTTCATGGCTGATGAATAGTCCACTGTGTATATATACCACATCTTCTTAATCCATTCATCAGTCGATGGACATGTGGGCTCTCTCCATAGTTTGGCTATTGTTGATACTGCTGCTATGAACATCAGGGTGCATGTACCCCTTTGAATCTGTATTTTTGTACCCTTTGGGTTAACACCTAGCAGTGCAATGAACTTTCTGGGGAACCTCCATACCATTTTCTGGAGTGACTGCACCAGTTTGCATTCCCACCAACAGTGCAAGAGGGTTCTCCTTTTTCCACATCCTCACCAACATCTGTTTTTTCCTGTTGTTAATTGTAGCCATTCTGACAGCTGTGAGGTGGTATCTCACTGTGGTTTGATTTGCATTTCCCTGATGATGAGTGATGTTGAGCATCTGTTCATGTGTCCGTTTAGCCATTTGGATGTCTTCTTTGGAAGTATCTATTCATGTCTTCTGCCCATTTCTAAACTGGATTATTTGTTTTTTGGGTGTTGAGTTTGATAAGTTCTTTATAGATTTTGGATACTAGCCCTTTATCAGATATGTCATTTGCAAATATCTTCTCCCATTTCGTAGACTGACTTTTAGTTTTGTTGATTTTCCTTCGCTGTGCAGAAGCTTTTTATCTTGACGAAGACCCAATAGTTCATTTTTGCTTTTGTTTCCCTTGCCTCCAGTGATGTGTCTTATAATAAGTTGCTATGGTTGAGGTCAAAGAGGTTGCTGCCTGTGTTTTCTTCTAGGATTTTGATGGTTTCCTGTCTCACATTTAGGTCTTTCATTCATTTAGGATTTATTTTTGTATATGGTATAAGGAAGTGATCCAGTTTCATTCTTCTGCACGTTGCTGTCCAGTTTTCCCAACACCATTTGTTGAAGAGACTGTCTTTTTTCCATTGGATATTCTTTCCTGCTTTGTGGACGATTAGTTGATCATAGAGTTGTGGGTCCATTTCTGGATTTTCCATTCTGTGCCATCGATCTATGTGCCTGTTTTTGTGCCAGTACCATATGTCTCGATGACTACAGCTCTGTAATAGAGCTTGAAGTCTGGAATTGTGATGCCTCCAGCTTTGCTTTTCTTTTTCAGGATTGCTTTGGCTATCTGGGCCTTTTGTGGTTCCATACAAATTTTAAGATTGTTTGTTCTAGCTCTGTGAAAAATGCTGGTGGTATTTTGATAGGGATTGCATTAAATGTGTAGATTGTTTTGGGTAGTATAGACAAATATAAATACCTACATTAGTAGGAGATACATAAAGGCATGCCTAGAGATACCAACATCAGGAAAATAGGAGAAGCCAAGAAGAGGTATAAAAAGGCTTCAAAAATGGCTTTATTAAACCATTTATTTAGTTTTTCAACCTCTGCACCACTGACACTTTGGGACAGATGATTTTTCATTGTGGAGAAGTGTCCTGTGCATGGCAAGATGTGTAGCAGCATCCCTGGCCTCTACATGAGACGTGAGTAGCACCTCCCCAAGTTAGGACCATCAAAACCATATCACAATTTGGCAATGTGTCCTGGGAGGGCAGAGCAGGCAAAAGCACCCTTGGCCAAGAACTGCTAGTTTGGTAGACTGGCGTTCCTTACATTATTCCTTATACTTTTAAAAATATTTCATAATAAAAGGGGTGGGGGAGAATACTCCTTCAGCTATTGTTTCAATCAACTGTACCATGTGCTTGGCATTCAGCTATCAAGATGCATAAAACGGAACCCTGTCTCCAAGCATGTCTAGCCAGGCATTTTAATGTGGAAGTGAGGAAGCTTTGATGTGGGGCAGATCAAGACCTAAAGACGGATCTGAGATAGATCCAGGACAGATCTAAGAACAGCTCCTAACTCTGCCACATATGAGCTGTGAGAACTTCAGTTTTCTCCTCTCCAAAGTGAGTATTTTTCTTAAAAAATCCAGGTGTTACCTCCTGGAGCTCCGAAACATAGTAAGCATGCAATAAGGAGTAGTAATGACACCGCTTGTTGTTGTTTTTATTATGATTTGTAAGCACATACTGATGATACAAGGTAGTATTAACAACATCCTCTCTGCCCTCTCCCCCCACCCCACCATAGCGGGTCTGCCATTTCTCTGGTGGCCATGAGGGACAGGAGAGCAGTTCATTCCTAGCCATTGCCTGTCAGGTCTTCCATCTCAGTTCAGCTGACAAGCACACTCAGTCTGCCGTCACAGAAGCATCCGTGACAGTGACACAAAGGGAGAGAGCAGGTGCAGGCCGAGCAGCAAGAAACAGCTCCCATGGCTCATGCCATAGAAGGAGGTCCTGGAGAAGGTCTGACACATTCACTTAAATTTCCAGTCTTTATGAAATCAAAACCCCTTCTTTCTTTTTTCTCTCTTTCAATTCTGCCTGGATTCTTCTCCTTTATAGGCCTTACAGGGTGATACCTGACCATACCACTTCTAAGTGCTGGCTACTTGCATGCTCAAATGAAAAATGATAACATGCTCTCATATCACAGGAAATGTTCGGGAGTCTTGGGCAAACTTGCTTGGCATCTGAGCAGACTTCCTTGGTAACAGGCCTGATACTACTTGATTTTTTCCCAAATATATGTACACTGTATTATATTTTTGTAATAAAATCTTTGCAAGAACCAGAAATTTAGTTTCTATTAGCATATCCTATTTACTGTGCTTCACAAGCCATTTTTCATTTAGATTGTTAAATTCAGTAATGAAAATGTCCATGTGTATTATGTCAGCTCTATACCACATCATTGCATATGCCGAACAGCTACAAAGTTGCTACAGAAGTTGAAGGAGAGAAATCTTCCCTGTGGAGCAACCAAAAAGCCTAGCATAAAAGGAAGCCTCTGGGGCGCCTGGGTGGCTCAGTTGGTTAAGCCACTGCCTTTGGCTCAGGTCATGATCCTGGAGTCTCGGGATCGAGTCCCACATCAGGCTCCCTGCTCGGCGGGGAGTCTGCTTCTCCCTCTGACCCTCCCCCTTCTCATGCTCTCTCTCTATCTCATTCTCTCTCTCTCTCAAATAAATAAATAAAATCTTAATAAATAAATAAATAAATAAATAAAAGGAAGCCTCTGAGCCCAACCACAATGAATGGCTGTGATTTGGTTACACAGTAATGGAAGGCAGGCAGTCCTTGTTTGTACAACAACAAATACAAATGAAGGCAAAACAGTAGGAAACAGGATAATAGAGAGGAGAACTGTGATTCTGGTTTGACCTAGAACATCAGAATCAGGACACCACAGGCTCACTTAATGCTAACTCACTTAATTAATTCAATAATTAATTGTGTAGTACCTAAAATGAATCCAGCACCTTACTAGGTACTATGATGTATATAACCCAGATCTTTCTACAGCACCAAGACACAAATCGATAATTATGGAGTTATCAAGATCCACTCGTGGCAGAAGGGGGAATGTTTATATTCTAGAAACGGAATAAGAATTCTACAGTGTCATTTGTAAGACACTAGTGTCACATAGTGTCACTAGTATGACTCGAATATGTCATCTCAAATTTGGTTCTGCCCACTAACATATGAAGTTACACACCATCGTTTTGTATCCTCCTGGAAGGAACATGACCCGAGATGTACCTTCACCATCCACCCCTTCCCCACAATACACAGTTCCCAAGGACAGTCTCTGTCCTCATGGATGAATTCAATTCACAGAAATTAATTGTTTCCAGAGTTCTTTTCATCCTTGAAATACACAGTATCACAATGGGCTAAAGGAGAAGGCTGTAAGAACAATCTGCATTGCTGCTAAATAATCATTTTCACTGGGCTTTATCTGGGCTGCACATACCTTTAATCTGCTTTTAAAAACATTAAAACTCATTTAATATACTTCTAAAAATGAATAAGGCAATAGAAAAGGAACACATTAATGACTATTCACACAACCTGTTACAATTTTAACCCAGAGTATTATATAGTGGACTGTAAATCAAATTAATTACAAATATTGGTACTGACAACGTATGCATAATTAGTTTTTAATCTTTACTGCTTTAACACAGTTCAGGTGCAAAGAAAGACTTCTAAGTGCTATCTGACTATATTAATAGATTGCTTAGAGGTAAACTATTGTAATTTATATGCATTTTATTCACATATAACTCTCCGACGCCTCTCTTGTGATACTTAGTAATCCAATGCCAACATGGATTGAAATGGTTTAGCAAACACTTAACCAGAAATGAAAATTAGTATCTACCAAGAGACGATGTGATTTTTAAAGAAACACAACTTTCCAAGTTACTGTACTACAGCATATGGTTTTCAAAGGTTCCATTCACTCAAATACTCAAAATCAGTGTCCTATTTGTACTGAGCTGGGAACAACTAGAATTCTGTAACCTGTAAATCTAAGTGCAATGTGAGATAATTACTTATTAATGTATTAGCCTTATAATACTTATAATGTATTAATAATTAGCCTACAATGACTCTCAAGTTCCTCTCCAGCTCCTGGCTCTCCTTAGTCATTGAAAACAAAATGAACAAGGTAGATGTTTAGAGAGTTGAAGGGGGGCTTGAGACAAGAAGTGAGGTAACACCAAATATAAACTCTACTTACTTTATATTTTTTATAAAGTAAAACTGCCTTGAGAACAACTGAATAAAAAGAGAGAAGACCTGCTTGAAACCCCAGAGTCCCTCACCATATCCTATCAAGTGGCATCCAGAAGTGAGGGCTGGGATACATCTAGATCCCTAAGATGTCGGTGAGACTTCTAAGCCCTGAACACCTTACAGAGGTCATAGACCATGAAGCTGCTTTCAATTCCCATCATCTCTGCAAAGAGGAGTTACAATATAGGATTTGTTATTTTAACTAGGGGCAGGAAACAGTAGACTTATTCAGAGGGCACTAAAACTTAATGCATTATTGTTATTACATATATTACATGTTACACATAATTATTCTATTTCTCTAACCCTTCCTCCAAAGGGACTATAATTTTTGTGTTTTAGAATTCTACGTAGATATGCTTAGTGCTCAGTTAAACACACACATTAATTAAGGTAAGCATGTATGCCTTTATTTTTTTTTTTAAGATTTTATCTATTTATTTGGCAGAGAGAGCTAGAGAGAGCACAAGCAGGGGGAGCAGCAGAGGCAGAGAGAGAAGCAGACTCCCCACCGAGCAGAGAGCCTGACATGGGGCTGGATCCCAGGACCCTGAGATCATGACCTTAGCCGAAGGCAGACGCTTAACGACTGAGCCACCCAGGCGCCCATGTCTTTATTTATTTTAAAGAGCAAAGGGCCAAACCTCGATGGGTAGAAAAGCTCATCACCCTTAATCCAAGACACTCCCAGGGACTACTGAATGAAACTGCTAGTATACAGCCCACCATAAACCAACCATAGGTCAGAACTTCCCAGCAAGTGTGCCACACATGAGTTATAAGAGGGGGTGGAAACCTTCTAAAAGAAAATGCATAAAAAACTATGGATTCAGGGGGAGGAGCAAGATGGCGGAGGAGTAGGAGACCTAAATTTCGACTGGTCCCAGGAACTCAGCTAGATAGGAATCAAACCATTCTGAACACCTACGAACTCAACAGGAGATCGAAGAAAAGAATAGCAGCAACTCTCTGAACAGAAAAGTGACCACTTTCTGGAAGGTAGGACGTGTGGAGAAGTGAATCCGAGGCAATATTCGGGAAAATAGACAGCGGGGGGAGGGGGCTACCGTCAGCCACTACCGGCAAGTGATAGAGCCGTGGAGCACAAAATCGGAACTTTTAGAAGTCGGCTCTGCTGACTGACGTCACTCCAGTGGATAAGTGGGGGGTGGAATCCTCATGGGACAGTGTGGTCTCAGGACCCTCGGGGTCACAGGAAGATCGGAGGTACTTGAGTGCAGCAGAACTCCCAGGTATCGGAGCGCGGAAGCCAGCTGCAGAGACGGAGCCGAGGCGCGGGCTCTCAGCTCGGGGTTGCCATAAACCGTGATCCGCCGCACAGTCGGGCCACTGCTCCTCCAGCAGGGACCCAACAAGCGGCAGATCTGGGGAGACTCACCTTCCTCCCCCGGGAGGAGCTGCACGGGAGCACACCACAGGGATCTGCTGGGTTTGGAGACTCCACACCTAGTCAGGTGCCAGAGATAGAAACGCACGGTCACAGGCCAGGTGAGCATGGAGTGCGGCCGGAGAGCGGGGAGACGGGAGTGACTGACTGCTTTTCTCTGGGGGTGCACTGAGGAGCGGGGCTTGAGTTCTCGGCTCCTCAGGGGCAGAGATTGGGAGGCCGCCATTTTCACTCTCGGCCTCCAAAGCTGTAGGGAAAGCTTGCAGGGAACAAAAGCTCCCGAGAGCAAACCCAAGCAGATTACTTAGCCTGGACCAGCAAGGGCGGGGCAATTCCGCCTCCAGCAAAGACATTTGGGAACCACGGCAACAGGCCCCTCCCCAGAAGATCAGCGAGAACAGCCAGCCAAGACCAAGTTTACTGATCAATGAGAACGGCAGAACTCCAGCGATAAGGGAATAATGCACATAGAACCCATGGCTTTTTTCCCATGATTCTTTAGTCTTTCAAAGTTAATTTTTGGGCGCCTGGGTGGCTCAGTTGGTTAAGCGACTGCCTTCGGCTCAGGTCATGATCCTGGAGTCCCGGGTCGAGTCCCACATCAGGCTCCCTGCTCGGCAGGGAGTCTGCTTCTCCCTCTGGCCCTCCTCCCTCTCATGCTCTCTGTCTCTCATTCTCTCTCTTGCAAATAAATAAAAATCTTAAAAAAAAAAAAAAAGTTAATACTTTTTAACTTTCTTTTTCTTTTTTTTTTTTGAATTTTTCTTTTTCTCTTTTTCAACCAACATCTTATCAATCCCTTTTTTAAAAAATCTTTTTTATTTTTCATTTTTAGAGTCATATTCTATCCCTTCATAGTAGTTAACCTTATTTTTGGTATATATATATATAAGTTGTTCTCTCTTTAAAATTTTGAGATACAGTTTTTTCTAACAGACTAAAATATACCCTAAATCTCTAGTGTATGGCTTTGTTCTAGTCTCCTGCCTGATGACATTGTCTCCCTTTTTTTTTTTAAATCCTTATCTTTCTTTTTTCAACCAGCTTCTTATCAATTCCTTTTATAAAATATTTTATAATTTTCATCTTTACAGTCATATTCCATCCCTTCATCGTATTTACCCTTATTTTTGTACATGTATAAGTTTTTCTTTCTTTAAAATTTTAGGAGGCACTTCCTTCTAACAGACCAAAATACGCCCAAAATCTAGTATGTGGCACTGATCTATGCACCAGCCTGATCATATTTGATCATATTCTGGTTTTTGTTTGTTTTATCTTTTTCTTTTTCCTTTCTTTCCCTTTCTTTTCCCCCGGTTTCAGGTCTCTTCTGATTTGTTTAGTGTATATTTTTCTGGGGTCGTTTTTACCCTGTTAGCATTTTGTTCTCTCATTCGTCTATTCTCCTCTGGACAAAATGACAAGATGGAAAAAATCACCTCAAAAAAAAGAACAAGAGGCCGTACCGACTGCCAGGGACATAATCAATATGGACATTAGTAAGATGTTAAAGATTTTAAAGATTTCAAGCTGGGCTTGAAAAAGCATGGAAGATATTAGAAAAACCATGTCTGGAGAAATAAAAGAACTAAACTCTAACCAAGTCGAAATCAAAAAGGCTATTAATGAGGTACAATAAAAAACGGAGGCTCTAACTGCTAGGATAAATGAGGTAGAGAGAATTAGTGATATAGAAGACCAAATGATGGAAAATAAAGAAGTTGAGAAAAAGAGAGATAAACAACTACTGGATCACAAGGGCAGAATTCGAGAGATAAGCGATACCATAAGATGAAACAATATTAAAATAATTGGGATCCCAGAATAAGAAGAAAGAGAGAGAGGGGCAGAAGGTATAATGGAGCAAATTATAGCAGAGAACTTCCCTGATTTGGGGAAGGAAACAGGCATCAAAATCCAGGAGGCACAGAGAACCCCCCTCAAAATCAATAAAAATAGGTCAACACCCCGACATCTAATAGTAAAACTTATGAGTCTCAGAGACAAAGAGAAAAACCTGAAAGCAGCTTGGGACAAGAGATCTGTATCCTACAATCCTAAAACATTAGATTGACAACAGACCTATCCACAGAGATCTGGCAGGCCAGAAAGGACTGGAATGATATATTCAGAGCACTAAACAAGAAAAACATGCAGCCAAGAATATTATATCCAGCTAGGCTGTCACTGAAAATAGAAGGAGAGATAAAAAGCTTCCAGGACAAACAAAATCTAAAAGAATTTGCAAACATGAAACCAGCCCTACAAGAAAGATTGAAAGGGGTCCTCTAAGCAAAGAGAGAGCCTAAAAGTAACATAGACCAGAAAGGAACACAGACAATATACAGTAACAGTCACTTTACACTTTACACTTTACAATAGCACTAAATTCCTATCTTTCAATAGTTACCCTGAATGTAAATGGGCTAAATGCCCCAATCAAAAGACACAGGGTATCAGACTGGATAAAAAAAACAAGACCCATCGATATGCTGTCTGCAAGAGACTCATTTTAGACCCAAAGACACCCCCAGATTGAAAGTGAGGGGGTGGAAAACCATTTACGATGCTAATGGACACCACAAAAAAGCTGTGTGGCAATCCTTATTTCAGACAAATTAGATTTTAAACCAAAGACTATAATAAGAGATGAGGAAGGACACTATATCATAATTAAAGGGTCTATCCAATAAGATCTATCAATTGTAAATACTTATGCCCCTAACATGGGAGCAGCCAATTATATAAGCCAATTAATAACAAAAGCAAAGAAACACATCGCCAACAATACAATAATAGTGGGGGCCTTTAACACCCCCCTCACTGAAATGGACAGATCATCTAAGCAAAAGATCAAGAAGGAAATAAAGACTTTAAATGACACACTGGACCAAATGGACTTCACAGATATATTCAGAACTTTCCATCCCAAAGCAACAGAATACACATTTTTCTCTAGTGCCCATGGAACATTCTCTAGAATAGATCACATCCTAGGTCACAAATCAGGTCTCAACTGGTACCAAAAGATTGAGATCATTCCCTGCATACTGTCAGACCACAATGCTTTGAAACTGGAACTCAATCACAAGAGGAAAGTCGGAAAGAACTCAGATACATGGAGGCTAAAGAGCATCCTACTGAAGAATGAATGGGTCAACCAGGAAATTAAAGAAGAGTTAAGGGCGCCCGGGTGGCTCAGTCATTAAGTGTCTGCCTTCGGCTCAGGTCATGATCCCAGGGTCCAGGGATCGAGTCCCACATCGGACTCTCTGCTCGTCAGGAAGCCTGCTTATCCCTTTCCCACTCCCCCTGCTTGTATTCCTGCTCTCGCTATCTCTCTCTCTGTCAAATAAATAAATAAAATCTTAAAAAATAAAAAATAAAAAAAATAAAGGAGAGTTAAAAAAAATTCATGGAAACAAGTGAAAATGAAAACACAACTGTTCAAAATCTTTGGGATGCAGCAAAGGCGGTCCTAAGAGGAAAGTATATAGCAATACAAGCCTTTCTCAAGAAACAAGAAAGGTCTCAAATACACAACCTAACCCAACACCTAAAGGAGCTGGAGAAAGAACAGCAAATAAAGCCTAAACCCAGCAGGAGAAGAGAAATAATAAAGATCAGAGCAGAAATCAATGAAATAGAAACCAAAAGAACAGAAGAAGAGATTAATGAGACTAGGAGCTGGTTCTCTGAAAGAATAATAAGATTGATAAACCCTTGGCCAGACTTATCAAAAAGAAAAGAGAAAGGACTCAAATAAATAACATCATGAATGAAAGAGGAGAGATCACAACCAACACCAAAAAAATACAAACAATTATAAGAACATATTATGAGCAACTATATGCCAGCAAATTAGATAATCTGGAAGAAATGGATGCATTCCTAGAGATGTATCAACTACCAAAACTGAACCAGGAAGAAATAGAAAACCTGAACAGACCTATAACCACTAAGGAAATTGAAGCAGTCATCAAAAATCTCCCAACAAACAAAAGCCCAGGGCCAGATGGCTTCCCAGGGGAATTCTACCAAACATTTAAACAAGAATTAATACCTATTCTTCTGAAACTGTTCCAAAAAATAGAAATGGAAGGAAAACTTCCAAACTTGTTTTATGAGGCCACCATTACCTTGATCCCAAAACCAGACAAAGACCCCCATCAAAAAGAATTACAGACCAATATCCTTGATGAACATGGATGCAAAAATTCTCACCAAATACTAGCCAATAGGATCCAACAGTACATTAAAAGGATTATTCACCATGACCAAGTGGGATTTATCCCTGGGCTGCAAGGTTGGTTCAACATCCGCAAATCAATCAATGTGATACACTACATTAACAAAAGAAAGAACAAGAAACCTATGATCCTCTCAATAGATGCAGAAAAAGCATTTGACAAAGTACAGCATCCTTTCTTGATCGAAACTCTTCAGAGTACAGGGATAGAGGGTACTTACCTCAATATCATAAAAGCCATCTATGAAAAACCCACAGCGAATATCATTCTCAATGGGGAAAAACCGAGAGCTTTCCCCCTAAGGTCAGGAACACGGCAGGGACGTCCACTATCACCACTGCTATTCAACATAGTATTAGAAGGCCTACCCACAGCAATCAGACAACAAAAAGAAGTAAGAGGCATCCAAATTGGCAAAGAAGTCAAACTCTCACTCTTTGCAGATGATATGACACTTTATGTGGAAAACCCAAAAGACTCCACCCCCAAACTGCTAGAACTCACACAGGAATTCAGCAAAGCGGTAGGAAAGAAAATCAATGCACGTGGCATTCCTATATACCAACAACAAGGCAGAAGAAAGAGAAATTAAGGAGTCGGTCCCATTTACAATTGCACCCAAAACCATAAGACACCTAGGAATAAATCTAACCAAAGAGGCAAAGAATCTGTACTCAGAAAACTATAAAATACTCATGAAAGAAATTGAGGAAGACACAAAGAAATGGAAAAACGTTCCATGCTCATGGATTGGAAGAACAAATATTGTGAAGATGTCAGTGCTACCTAGAGCAAGCTACACATTCATTGCAATCCCCATCAAAATACCATCCACTTTTTTCAAAAAAAATGGAACAAATAATCCTAAAATTTGTATGGAACCAGAAAAGACCCCGAATAGCCAGAGGAATGTTGAAAAAGAAAAGCAAAGCTGGCGGCATCACAATTCCGGACTTCCAGCTCGATTACAAAGCTGTCATCATCAAGACAGTATGGTACTGGCACAAAAACAGACACATAGATCAATGGAACAGAATAGAGAGCCCAGAAATGGACCCTCAACTCTATGGTCAACTAATCTTTGACAAAGCAGGAAAGAATGTCCAATGGAAAAAAGACAGTCTCTTTAACAAATGGTGTTGGGAAAATTGGATAGCCACATGCAGAAGAATGAAACTGGACCGTTTCCTTACACCACACACAAAAAATAGACTCCAAATGGTTGAAAGACCTAAATGTGAGACAGAAGTCCATCCAAATCCTAAAGGAGAACACAGGCAGCAACCTCTTTGACCTCAGCCGAAGCAACTTCTTCCTAGAAACATCACCAAAGGCAAGGAAAGCAAGGGCAAAAATGAACTATTGGGACTTCATCAAGATAAAAAGCTTTTGCACAGCAAAGGAAACAGTCAACAAAACCAAAAGACAACCGACAGAATGGGAGAAGATATTTGCAAATGACATATCAGATAAAGGGCTAGTATCCAAAATCTATAAAGAACTTCTTAAACTCAACACCCAAAGAACAAATGATCCAATCTTGATGGATTGAATGGACAGAAGACATGAACAGACATTTTTCCAAAGAAGACATCCAGATGGCCAACAGACACATGAAAAAGTGCTCAACAGTGCTCAGCATCAGGGAAATCCAAATCAAAACCTCAATGAGATACCGCCTCACACCAGTCAGAATGGCTAAAATTGACAAGTCAGGAAACGACAGATGTTGGCAGGGATGCAGAGAAAGGGGAACCCTCCTACACTGTTGGTGGGAATGCAAGCTGGTGCAGCCACTCTGGAAAACAGTATGGAGGTTCCTCAAAAAGTTGAAAATAGAGCTACCATATGACCCAGCAATTGCACTACTGGGTATTTACCCCAAAGATACAAATGTAGGGATCCAAAGGGGTGTGTGCACTCCGATGTTTATAGCAGCAATGTCCACAATACCCAAACTATGGAAAGAGCCAAGATGTCCATCAACAGATGAATGGATAAAGAAGATGTGGTATATATATACAATGGAATATTATGCAGCCATCAAAAGGAATGAAATCTTGCCATTTGCCACGACGTGGATAGAACTGGAGGGTATTATGCTGAGCAAAATATGTCAATCAGAGAAAGACATGTATCATATGACCTCACTGATATGAGGAATTCTTAATCTCAGGAAACAAACTGAGGGTTGCTGGAGTGGTGGGGGGTGGGAGGGACGGGGCGGCTGGGTGATAGACACTGGGGAGAGTATGTGCTATGGTGAGTGCTGTGAATTGTTTAAGACTGTTGAATCACAGACCTGTAGCTCTGAAACAAATAATACAGTATATGTAAAAAAAAAAAAAAAAAAGATAGCAGGAAGGGAGAAATGAAGGTGGGGGGAAATCAGAGGGGAGACAAACCATTAGGGACTATGGACTCTGAGAAACAAACTGAGGGTTCTAGAGGGGAGTGGGGTGGGGGATTGGTTAGCCTGGTGATGGGTATTAAAGAGGGCATGTACTGCATGAAGCACTGGGTGTTATACGCAAACAATGAATCATGGAAGACTACATCAAAAACTCTCTCTCAAATAAATAAATGATGTAATGTATGGTGATTAACATAACATAATAAAAAAAATATGGATTCAAAATTAGGTACAGGACCTTGGATGGAGCCAATGACAATGAGGGTTCCTGAAGTGTAGTTTTATAAAACATCCCAGTGAAGACAGCTCCAGGTGACAGTTACACTAAGAATCTGACCCGCTCATCTCTCAATTTGGCCCGGTAGACGTGAGGTGAGTGGTGCCCCCAAACTGGTTGCCCTCCCCCAGCCATGGTTCTGTCCCCCCATTTGGCTAACATGTTGTTATATTCACTAGGAACGACAATGAGAAAAAGCTGGGGAAGCACTCTTCCTGGTAACTTGAAGACCATTTCACTTTCTGTGATTACACATTCTATCTTAGATTACTTTAAGCGAGAACTGGAAGGGATGTAGAGCATGCCTCATGTTTTCTAACTGTCCAAGGACTGTTCCATCGCTTACCCAATTTGTACCTCAAAACAACTCTGTAAGGCAAGACAGTTTTCTTACCCTGGTTTGATGAGAGTCAACCGAACAATTATTTTTGTCATTTTCAAATGGGTGTCCTTTTCATGTGCTTCTTTCTCTCTCCCTTCCTTCCTCTCCTGCTCTTTATCTCCACTTCCACCAAAAAACAGCACAAATGAAACTTTCATCATTTCACAGGAGCATCTTTAATGTGACTGCCATTCTTGTGTCATGAGGGCTAACTACATACTCATCTATGAAGAAGGAATCCCAATACCATTTGAGTCAGTCAAAATGCCATAAAAGCACCAGGCATCTAAAATAAAAATTACTTAAGATATTTGGTATATACTATTGTTCTGAAGATGTTGCTTCCTAAATGCTCATTTATCAAGAGACTTGCATAGTTAGCAGGTGCCAAACAAATGCTACAGAGGAATAGTTCCAATCTGCTGAATGATGCTTCCTTCCCCCCAGTGAAGACTACAATGGCTTAGTAAAAGATGTTGAGTTTTCTGTACTGAAAAGTCACATATGCTCCATCTGGGCATCAAACACTATGCTATTATCAGCTTCTTCTGTACTTTCTAGAAAGATCTGTGAGGCAGGTGAGCTAAGGACGGTAACAAACTGGGTTAGCATGGAGAGCTTTTTGCCCCATTTATTGAAATTAAATGCTAATTGGTCCCAGAGCTGCAGACAAATCTGAGATACAAAATAGCGTGCATGATGGTCCTTTCTCCTCCTACTAGTCTGAAGTCTCCTCAAAAAGCACAAGTGCTGGCCTGTAGAGTAGGGATGCTCTTCAGTGAATTATCAAATGAGAAAGGAATGAACAAATGAACAAACAAATGAAGAGGAATCTCCCCATTTTTGGTAGGATTTTGGTTTTAAAAGTAACTTCTAGGGACTTCTGGGTGGCTCAGTCGGTTAAGTGTCTGACTCTTGGTTTCAGTTCAAGTCATGATCTCCGGGTCCTAGGATCAAGCCTTCCAACAGGCTCCCCACTCAGTGGGGAATCTGCTGAAGACTGTCTCTCCATTTCCCTCTGCCCCTGCCCCCTGCTTGTGCATGTGCACACACTCGCTCTCTAAAATAAATAAATCTTTAAATAAATAAGCTAACTTCTAGCCTACCAGAAGCTGTTATTGATCACAGTATTATTCACAATCAAATATCATTTAGTTCACATGTACAGATCCCATCCAGCCACCTGGAGGGTAACATCTCCCACTTTTGGCTGCCCTATTGACACCTCAGAAGTTTCGCCTATACTATTTCTCCAGTTCCTTTGAGCTTAGATATTTTTATCCTCATTTTTCAGGTAAATAAATAAACGTACTTAGGGTGCACCTGGGTGGCTCAGTCGGTTAAGCATATGCCTTTCGGCTCAGGTCATGATCCCAGAGTCCCAGGATCAAGCCCCTCGTCGGGCTCTCTGCTCAGCGGGGAGTCTGCTTCTGCCTCTGCCCCTTACCCGGCTCATGTTCTCTCTCTCTCTCAAATAAATAAATAAAATCTTTAAAATAAATAAACTCACTTAATGAGATTGAATTACCTTGTTTTTATGGACTGAATATTTGTGTCCCCCCAAATTCATATACTGAAACCCCAACCACCAGTGGGATTGTATTAGGAGGTAGGGCCTTTGGGAGGTAATTAGGTCATGACTGTGGAGGGCCCATGATGAGATTAGTGTCTGCTAGGAAAGGCACTCTTGCTTGCAGTCTTTTGACACTCACTTGGCCACATAAGAATGGGCCTTGCACCTGTAACACTTCCTTTCCAAGACAGAAAGTCCTCACAACCTGTGCTGGACTGGTCACCTCAGGCGGGAATATCTTTCCCTGTTTCACACTCAATGTGTGTTCCTCTGTTCTGCTTAAGCATGTGTATCATAGGACACCTGCTCAACCATACTGCTCTATCCGTCCTCTTCAAGGAAAGAACAAGGTCCTTCTGCTTTAGCATAAGAGGCGTATGTGCAGGCCAAATGCCCTGTGTCAGCTGGTGGGAGGGACCCCACTGATCTTGGGGGACAGACATCAACCACTGAAGGTGATCTTGTTCTGTCTCTTCTCTATGTGAGTAAAGTATTATTCCAACCAGTGCTTACTGGGTTTGTTGTTTACATCACCTGGACTATGGAATTTTTATTACAGCAGCCCAAACTGCCTAAGACACCAGTAGAAGGATGAAAAGAAGAGCAAATAAGTTGTACTAAGAATGCCATCTTCAATCCATGGGTAGTGGCTTCTTGAAATATGATGCTGAGAAAAGAAGCTGCATCCAAGCTCGGAGGAAAGGAGAGGCCTAAGGGATGAGCAATGTCTGCAATGGACACTGAAGAGGGCAGTGGCAAGCAGTGTGCCACATTGTGCTCATCCTAACCGAAAATTATACCTTACTCCCTCTACCCTTCTACCTCTCTAGGTTATGGTGGAAAGGAACCATCACTTTTCTTTAACCCTCCAGAACTGAACACACCTTAGGTGCTCAATGTGGATTTATTCATTAAATTGAATTAGGAAAAATGGCTCTCCCTCTGGGCTGGATGGCAAAGAACATGATGCTGTGATGGTAACAAGAGCAATAATAACAACAAAAACCACAAATGTTTTGGATTTTGTGAGCAAGTTTTGAATCCAAGACATATAAATTCTCCATGATGTACAACCTTACCTCCCCAGTGGAATCAAATGAATTTAATAAAATAGCTTTCTTTCCCATGGAATGAGTTTCCCCCATCCCACTTACTTTTAGCTGAAAATCAAATTTGAATGCTGTGTCTTCTCATGCATCTTCAAGATTTATTCATGAGTCACAGCTGAATGCTCTATGTGTTATATTTATGTGAACAAACACACATTAAAAAAAAAAAGAATCAATTCCATTATCTAGATAGATGTGTGTTTGTCAGCATCTGAGAGAATATCCATCCTGGATGGTATAAGTATTCAGCCACTCTTAAAAACATCAGTCAGGCGTTGTAAGACATATAACTACAGCATAAGCAATGACCTTTAGACGTGTCTCCCCTCCTATTATCTACACACTGTGAAACAGAAACAAGTTGATATTGAAAATCTGTGTAATATCAGTTTAGAAGCTATTTATTTCAAATGCATTCTGCTTGGTGCACCAACCATAATTTTATTTTTTTTAAGATTTTATTTATTTATTTGACAGAGAGAGACACAGCGAGAGAGGGAACACAAGCAGGGGGAGTGGGAGAGGGAGAAGCAGGCTTCCCACTGAGCAGGGAGCCCGATGCGGGGCTCGATCCCAGGACCCTGGGATCATGACCTGAGCTGAAGGCAGACGCCTAACGACTGAGCCACCCAGGCGCCCCCAACCATAATTTTATTAACAATGGCAATGTATTGAGACGTTATTCAAAGGAATTCAAACAGGTATTCATTCACCCCCCTCCACTATCCTCAATGTGCACATGTATGTGTGCATGCATGTACACACACACACACACACACACACACACACCTTTTCAAAAAAGACTCACAGGGCCCTGTTGTTGTTGTTGTTTTATTTCTCCCCTCCTAACAAAGGATCCTATGGTCATTTAGAATCTTTGTAACATTTTTTCAATTAAATTTCAAAATCCTTATCAGGTGTAGAGCGTCTTCCAGGGACATAGCTTTCACAGGAACTCACAAGCCTTGTAATCTTTCAAATGACTCAGCCACAGTGATTAATTTACCCTTCTATCCTCTTAGGACAAAAACAATAACGAAGAGCTTTATTTGGGGCAGATACTTTCCCTAGGATTTTTCTTTAGGTATAAGTCACATGACTCCAGTCAAACTTAATTCTGCCTTCTGCTCCCGTCAACATGGAATGACTCCCAACGTTAAAAAAAGCTGGTGGCAGAAACACTGTTAATGACACTTCATGAAAAAAAAATTATAAGATAATTTGGATTATAAACTTTTGCAATTAACCAGGCTTGTGCCAGCTGGTCTTTTCATATCATTTGCCTTAAAAAAAAAAAAAAATCCATTGACCATAAGAGTACTCTGCCTTCCCCACAAGAGAAATCGTGACACAATTTTCCCACCAACTCCCTAAACACTTTACGGTGCATGTGTATGAGTTGCCACTGACCCTCCCCAGCCTGGAAACCTAAGAGTCAACATGTACTGTTTTCCAAGCCAAGCATAAACCTACAAAATGATCTCGTTTCATCAACGATTAGTTTCCTATTGCTGCTGTAAAAAATTACTATAAGCTTGGTGGTTTAAAACACACACACACACACAAATTTATTCTTCTATAGTTCTGGAGGTCAGAAGTCTGAAATGAGTCTTACAGTGATAAAACCAAGGTGCTGACAAGGCTGGTTCCTTTTGGAGCCTCAGGGGGAGAATCCAACCCCTGGCCTTTTCCAGCTTCTAGTGGACACCTGTATTCTTTGGTCTGTGGTCCCTTCCTCTTCTTTTTTCAAGGACATCAATCTGTTTCTGTCACCACATTGCCTCCTCTCCTGAAGCTGAATCTCCTTTCTTAGAAGAACACTTGTGATTACATTCAGGGCCCACCCCAAATAATCCAGGATACCCCCTCCCTGCATCTTAAGATCCTTAACTGAATCACACCTGCAAAGTCCCTTTTGCCATATAAATTACAGGTCCCAGGGAGTAAGACCTAAATGCCTCAGGGAGACATCATTCTACCAGCCACAACAACTAATTGTTTGCCAAAATAAGAGGGAAATAGAATTGATTTCTCTTTTAAAATGGGACATTACTCAGAAACAGAATACATGGAATAGAATAATTTGCAAAGAACATAAATCTAACCTGTAACATCAAGCTCAGTCCTTAGTATAATATTTTAAGCAGTTTCTTGGAATAAAGAGTAATGTTACACAGTTAAGAATATGGAAGCAGAGCCTATAGACCATCAGGGTTTTCAGTTGCAAAAAACCAAATCCAACTTGAGCTAACTTCAGCTAAGGAGAAAAGAAACTGATTAAAGAATTGCTAAATCAATGGGAGGCTAGATAACTCAGCTCTGACTTTGGGAAGAAACCAAGAGAAGTTGGACATAAAGAAACATGACTTAGGTTACACAATAGGAACAGCTGGATGTGTAAATTTCTGGACTTTTGCTAAAAGTACTGGATTGAGGTGCTAAGCCTAGGGTTTCATCCAGCAACATCCAGCCTTGTTAGTAAACAGGGACAAGTTACTGAAAATCCCAGCCTCAGTTTCCCCATAAGTAAAGCGAATAACATAAGAGTATTCAATACACTGTTACTATGAGGATCAAATGAGATATTACATGTAAATTACTTACAACAAACAGCACCTGCCCAACACATACTGTGGAAAATAAACTGAACAAATCATCAACTCATTCTTACAGACCCAATCATGAATAATTTCTCAGCTGCCCCCGAGCCTTTGCTTACTTTCCCAAGTTTCAAACTTCTGAATGGGGTCACTTGAATCCATTGTTCCCCACCTCTCAGAGAATGGAAACAAGAAAAATCTTGCCCTTTATTTCCATAGGGAAAGCAGAGCTCTATCTCATCCATTGAGTAGTATCCCTCTAAATAAGATGATTTGGGCACTGAGTTGAAGATAAAGGAAAGACAAATGGCCCCACAGCTGATGTTGACAGGTGTGAGGCAAAATCCGATTTAGAACAGTAGCAGCCAATTAAAAGTATCATGGGGCCAAGAGCCGCATCTAGTGGAACAATCCAATGACCAACTGACCATTCCCCCTACTTTTCCCTGTTACCTCAGTGACCTCAGCTCATTTTCTTAATCCTGATTTACTTGGTTTCCCTTGGTAGAAGTTTAATTCTTATTTTTTGGTATACATTTTCAAAGATTTAAAACATTAAAATGTACTAATATAATTTATGAAAGTCTACTGTATGTGTACATTGGATATTTTTAATTTGTATAAATATTACTAAAACGGATGCATTTCAAATTTGGATATGGGGCACATGTTGGAGGTTGGAGGACAGGTTTTTGATAATGATTAAAGGAAATTTTACATTCATCTGAAATGATTTTATCTTATTAAAACATTTAAATTCAACCTAAAGCAAATATTGAAAAAATTTAATAGCAGTTAATTCTGGGTGATGAAAGCACATGTTAATTACATCTTTTCAGTTTCTTAATTTTTTTAATTTCTCAAAAATATTCATACCAAGTTAAGACATAACAAAATGGAAAACAGCCACAAAACATGTTCTAAAAGCCTGAGTATTTAGTAGTAGTGCAAACCTATAAAGTGGAGAGGAGATAGAATTCTTTCCAGTTGCACGAAATGGAATTTAATAAAGAGTGCATTAAATTCATTGTATTTGGTCCAATGAAAACAGAAAAGTCATATGAATATGAAAAAGACCACACAGCATGTAAGAGGAAAAGGTTTAAATAATAACCACTCCAGTTTGGCATTGCAACAGCTCTTCTTTGTTCTACTCTAACACAAAGGCCAAGGGCTCTAGGGAAAAGTGGACTTTTCCTAATGTGTTGAAGTGGAAAACTACTGTCCATGAATACAGTTGGTCAACCGGTCCTGGCCAAAGAAAGTCTTCCTGACAAAGGTGGACCAGGTAGAGAAGCAAGGCAAGAAAGGCTATAATTCATTAAACACTCTACCACAAAGATCATTAAAACAAGAACTCTCAGGGCACCTAGGTGGCTCAGTCGGTTAAGCGTCTGCCTTCGGTTCAGGTCATGAACTCCCAGTCCCGGGATCAAGCCCCGCATCAGGCTCCCTGCTCAGTGGGGAGTCTGCTTCTCCCTCTTCTTCTGTCCCTCCCCACTGCTCATTCTCTCTCTCTCTCAAATAAATAAAATCTTAAAAAAAAAAAAAAAAAAAAAAAAAACCCTTAGAAGAACTCTCACAGGGGCTAATCTTCCCTGAGTACAGATGAGAAAACTAAGGCCCAAAAAGAGGTGACCAGCATTACATAACCAGCCACCTGGCAACAAAGAACCGGAACCTGGATCTTATGCCCCCCCGGACCAATGAATATTAACTCCCTTGATACATCATACAAGGGGCTCCGGCATCTGGACCCCACCCACCTTCCAATGCCAATATCCTACCATGATCCCATGTTCTAGTTTGGGTTCCCTAGCAGAGTGACAATTCTCATTTCCCTCTATCTTTGCACAGATGTTCCTAGTGCTTCATAAAGTAGATCTCTTCTCGTCTTTCAAATCTGAGCCCCTTCTTTTGATCCCTCTAACACCCAACTTAAGCTGGGTTCCCTCCTCTGTATTCTCATAATATCCACTACTTCTCCTTATCACAGCAATTAGCATTTGCTGTGTTCCCTCCCCACCAGACTGTGACCATTCAAGAAAAGAGAGAACAGGAGTGCTTGGGTGGCTCAATCATTAAGCGTCTGCCTTCGGCTCAGGTCATGATCCCAGGGTCCTGGGATCGAGCCCCGCATCAGGCTCCCTGCTCAGCGGGAAGCCCGCTTCTCCCTCTCTCACTCCCCCTGTTTGTGTTCCCTCTCTTGCTGTGTCTCTCTGTCACATAAATAAATAAAATCTTTAAAAAAAAAAAAAGGAAAAGAAAAGAGAGAACACACTCTGTGCCCCTGTTAAATTGAGGGATTTAGTGCCAATGTCCCTTTGCTTTGTGATTCTAGTGACCTTCCTAGAGTGGGAGAGTATAAAAGGTGTAACTGCAATGATCATTATGGGCAATACCAGCTCTAACATTGTTGCTATGAACTCCACCCTCCTTTCTAGCTCTGATGAAGGTAGTACCTCTTCCACTTTGAAGTCTTTTCCTCATTAACTGAGTTTGCAACACTTGACTGGAAACCAAGCATCCCAACAGGTTGGCTGTCACTTCCTTTTCATGTGGATGTCTGTCTCTACAACTAGACTATTAACTGCTTGAGGGCAGGAACCACATGGGTCACTTCCCCTGCCTTTCAGGTCTTTTATACCAAAGTATGCAATGAACACTTGTAGATGATATCCTTGTTACTAAAACAATGTTCCATAATGGCTCTGTTATTATTAGTGCCAGTTTCAAAGATGACAAAGAAATTAAAAGTGTGTTTGTGTGTCCACAAGCTTAGGAATCAGTTGACCTAATCAAAGTAAAATGAGTCCCTGATAGAAGCCTAATGTGGCACCAGGCTAGATGGCACTAGAGATGGTCCTAGAGAGGTCCTGGGTAGGAAGCTGGATAAAGCAGAGGAAGGAAACAAAGGAAGATGTCTTGTTTATTGTGAATTTGTAAATCTCATCTGTATGATGATTTCTCGTGTGTTATAGACCTGTTACCTTTGCTGTTGTCTCTGGTTGGGTCACTGTTGACAATCAATCATGTGGCTGCATATCCACATTGTCTTGCCTCTTGGCCAGTAACAGTGCTGCACAAAAGAAGCCATGGGCCAAGAAAGGTCATAGGCTCTTGCTCTCCTGGTGCCCTGTTTAAGTTGTCCTGGCATCAGAGGCACCATGCTGCCTGCTGCCTATCTTTGTCAATGCTCAACAGTGTTGATCTTCCTAGAAAGGGAGAAGGGAAAAGGCGTAACCATAGATGCATAAAATGATTCCATGGATCAAGAAAGTAGGGAAAAACTGGGACAGTTAAACAATTCTGTTTGCTGTAGGACTTCGCAAAGCTATTAGTATGCAGATAATGCTTCCAAGGAGGGTCTGTAATTTGTAGAGCTTCCCACACTTAACTGATCCCACAACAATTTTTTATTAGATTATTTTGTAGGAGTGGTGTTGCATGAAACATACTTTGAGGACTGCTGTGTTAAGTCAAATAAAAATGTATTAATATATTATAAGCTTATCAGGTTAAGCGAAATTAGCAGAACATTGAGGGACAGGAGAGAGGCTCTCACCTACCATTAAAGTGTTCTTTTGTTTGTTTATTTGTTTGTTTGGTTTCATTTTGCTTTGAACACACTCCTACTGCATGATCTGCCAGCTAGAAAATACTGTTGTAGACAAGGAAACCTTACCCCCATGGAATGACTTTATCTTCTAACATCTCTGTTGATTTCTAGCTCCAACATTTTCCCCTTTGCAAGGATCCACATCTCTAGTCTAATTGAGTCTAATTTGATTGCTAGCCAGTTTAGGATTCTGGGGTTCTGCTAGAGATTTGGATCTTGAAACCAACTAAGCCCTCAGTATGTGTTGTTATCAGTGACTAAGTGATTGGATGAATGGTGGAACAGCTTTCCATATGTACATCCTGATTAGGTTTTTTTCATGACGACCCTGTTCACTGGATCCACCAGGCCCTTCCTCCTCCCCATTAAAAAAAAAAAAATCACTGGTGTTTTCTTACACAAATAGCGCATTAAGGAATTATATTGAGAAGGAAACAAAAAGACTCAGAAAACTGAGCTTTGGTAATTGATTTTGCCCCTGAAAACTAAACTGCACCCGGTCAACTAAACTTAACACCAGATCTTTAGCCCACCAAATCTTCCCAAGGTCAACAGCACTTTGCAGGGCATCCAGAGCTGAATTGCTCCAGTGTGCTGCAGATGGAGATGTCTCAAGCAACAACTGTGGTGGTAGGTGCTTGGAAACCACCCTGGTTCCCCCCCCAAAACCAATGACATACAGTAAAAAGAAACAGTCTTTTATTTATTTATAAACTTATATTAAACTGAGTTAAGTGGACATAGTCTGTTTTGAAATAAATCACAAAGTGCAAGACATTCCTTATTATTAAGTAATATAACCTGAAAATGTAACTAATACATAGTCTTTGAGCTTGGAATTTCATTTGAACCTGTACTATCCATTATCTGCTCATAGTTCGTGTTTACTATGGACAAGTGTGTTCATACCTAGTGAGGTTTAGTCCCTTTCATAGTATTATTTGAATTTTTTTAAACCATACTTACTATGGAAATTTCTAGATAAAGCTTAGAATGATTTTCTTATCTGATTAAGGAATAATATACAAACACTATAGAGAGGCCGGCTGCAAATCTTGCATAATGGCAAAAACAAACACCGTTCTGAAGGAGCGGAGATAAAGAAAAAATGGAAAACAGACTTCAAAGCGTGTCACAGGGAATAAATTCCTCCCAAGAAATATGCTCTCTTCTAAACTTCATATTTATAACTTTGGAAACACATTTTATTTCGAGCAGAAGCAATATAGCAAATGCATTTTCCAAGGAAACACATAAACTTATACACACCAACTTTTAAACTTTATGGGAGCAGTTCTAGAAGCCTAGTATAAAGATCATATCTGGCAAAATAAAGGCTTGGGGAGGTATTAATTGGCCCCAATGGGTCTTCCTTCTGGGGAAAAGAGAGAAACTGAAAACTAAGATGAGAGTCTTGTCTAGGCTCATTATATGATTTTTGATCCTGAGTTTTAGTGGTCAATAAATATCATTCTTATGTCTTTATAAAATGTTTAGTAACTTCTTTCTATTATCAAGCAAGGCCATATGTATCTGCCTCAGTCTCACATTCAAGACCCTCCAGAATTCAATGTTACCTCCACAAGCCCCTCATCATCTCCTCCTTCTGTAATCTCAAACCTTCCCTCCAAGGGGTCTACTCATTATTTCCAGTCATAGGCCAGCGTATTGCAATCAGCTCTCTCAGTTAATATGTTTTAGGCTCAGAAAAGCCCAATTCAGAGAGTCATTTATTGTATCATGTAACTAAGAAGTTCAGAGTTGGAGTAGGCTTCGATATGGTTTGATCTGGAGATGTCTTCCACTGTTTTTCTCAGATTCTCTTGAATATGCTCTACTGTGTGTTGGCATCATTCTGAAAATAGCTTCTCTCATGCAGCTGTTTTGGGCCTCACATCTGCACACTAAGAGTAAATTAATCACCAAGGCCTGGGGATGAAGCGTTAGGAGGGACAGAACGATGACTGACTTGGGCTATGTGATCCACTCCTAGAAGTAAGAGCAGAGTAAACTTTCCAGAACGCTTGGGTCATAAACAAAGCCAGGGTCTGCTGGGAGGGTGGAAGAGGAGATGTTCAGAGAGGCAAATACCAGTGCCTACCATTTTTCCCTCCACTTTGCACTTTCCCTTCACTCCCCTTGTCAATCAAACTTCTGATCATCCATCCTTGGAGGCTCAACTCTTATACAACCTCTCCACAAAGTCTTCCCCCAAGCCACTAGCTCTTTCTTCCATCCACCTCTGTAATACTTAACAAAGTCCATACTGTACCACCCAAAGTACTGTTTTATATGCATACTTAACTGAGTTTCTGTTATTTATGGATAAAATGTTTTATTCTCTTAAGTTTTCAAGGCACTTTGAAGACATGAGTGTTGCCTTTATTCATACTCTCCATAACTCCGAATATAATACTGGGAACAGGATAGACACAAAAAAAGTATGAGTTAACAGAGAAACAGATATGCCAGTCATAGAGGTCAACTTTGATGACATTGCTACATTGCTCAAAATTCTATGGCTTCCCATCACCTACAGGGTGAACTCTAGGATCCACAGCATAGCAAATCTGGCAAGATGGTCTTTTTCAATCTATAGATCCATTTTTTTTTCCTACCCACGTTTCAGGCCTCACCTTCACCCATCCCTGCTCCTTCTAAGTCAGCTAGGCCATTTCCATGCATACTGCCTCAGGAAAGGAAAGTGAAACCAGGAAGAAAACAGAGGCAGGAAAGGCAGGATTCCTTTTTTGTCTGTTTGTTTTCCAAAGGTGCAGTCCTTAGACAACTTCAGAAGGTATCAGATGGCATGGAAAAGTATTTGGGAAAAACACTGTGAGAGAGGTCAAGGCCTTGTTCACTATCTCCAACAATAGTCAAAGAGAGAGCTTAGAAAGAGAAAGGAGATAAGTCGGGGTCCAGAGAAAGAGGGTTAGCACATAAGGGCCACAGAAACATAGATCATTTCAGCAGAGAACCCTACCAGGAACATTCACTGTGGGAGCTGAGTGAGCAGCCCATAGCTTCCCAGTTTCAGCCCACTGAGTGCCCTCCAGAATCACTGCTTCAGAGGCTCTGCCCATCTTGCTCACCTCCAGCCTCCAGGAAGGACTTCCCTTTGCCGGTAGCCGGTTAGCTCTGCCTGAGGAATGACTAGACTTGAGACCTGAGATTTTGTTCAGTCCTTTTCTACACATACATAATTCCACGTGGGCAAGTCACGGACAACTGTAGTATCAAGGGTATAGAAGATGCGGCCTGGGAATGTGAGGGGTATATTACCTATATAAAGGTAAAGCCTTTCCATCATAACCTTTACCTCGGGAAAGATTGGGATAAGTGAAGGGTGGGAACTGTTTATCACCAGGACCGTGGTTAAAACAAGCAAACCAATGAAATCCAATGTTTTGTGCTGTTGTTGTTTTTAAGTCCCTTTATGCATTGAACCCTGTCTGTTTCATTAACATCCTTCTCCCACCATCCCCTCACTTCCCCAAAGGGGATTCAAAGCTGAGTCAAAGAGCTGGAATATGGATGGGTCTTTTCGTCCCAGGAACTTTTCCCTGTTTATCCAAACTTTTTCCTGTGTTGGGTATACACAGTGTGAATAAGAAAAAGATGGGTCAGACCTTTGATTGCAGCAGGGGCCATGTTCATTAATTCTATTTCATTCAACACTGTATTGGGTTTGCCCCCCTACAAAGTACTTGCCCATTATGGTAAGTGCCAGGAATAAAAGTATGAATGAGACCTGATATTTGTCATCAGGAAATTCACAGACAAGACATACATAAACAGATAATTACAGTGATGCATATTAAGTGCTGAAATGAAGTTCTTGACCTGGTGTTAAGGGGTTACAATAGAGGAAGTCAATACAGGGGCTACGGTCTTTGCTCCATGGTAAGGGGTATAAGAAATGCAAAGACAAGAGATATGAAGTTCACCAGCCTATAGACTGAGTCTTGTGGTGCCTCATCAAGCCACAAGGCTGGAAGAGACTCTGAGAGATCACTGACTTCAACCTTCCAGAGATCTGGAATATCTAACTTTACCATCCAGCAGGTGTAAGACCAGGAGCAACTGAACAGGCAAATTCCTTTCTCAATGTCCTGGAAAAATGAAAGAACTAGAGCAAATCCATTATCCATGTACCTATGAAAAGAAAACCAGGAAAATTTGACTTCTTCATGAAATCTTTTTATTATACTTAAGAAAAAGACAGTAAGTTAACAGTGACCCCAAACTTCAACTGTACCTCCCAATCTCCACAAATAATTGGCTGATAGTTTTACTTTTTAAAATCCAGATCGCACTGAGGGCAGGCCCAACTAACGGCAGAATGGCCAGGTACCAAGCTGTTCTGACACCAAAGGAGGTGTCACATATACCAATTAACCACTTTCCACAATGTATATGTAAGATAAATTGAACCAAATACAATTTGGTCTTCCTTCCACGTTTCAAAAGATTCCCCAGGACATGTCCCCACCCAGTTGAAGGTAATCATAATTGCCTGCAGTAATCTCCCACCTTCCACCTTCTATTTAGTAAAATTCTGGGGGGAAAGAGGGGGGTTTTGTTTATTTCCTTTAAGAGCAAGATTTCTCTATAATGATTAAAATAATAGTAGCAACTGAGTTAAGAAGTCAAGCAAAGCCCTTCTTTGGAAGAGCTGACTTAGGCAGAATTTAATATGGAAACCGTGGACAAAGGAAATGGCAAAGATGAAGGGGAGGAGGGGTGTAAGGAGATGGCCAGGCGGTTACACGGGCAACCCCACTGCAACCAGCCAGCTCTGTGAACAAGGCTGTATGGAAACTGAGGCTGTGGCATGAAGTCGCTTTTGCCAGAACACACAGCCAGCAAATGGAAGTGTTAACTGCAGAGCCCCGGGCTCTCTGCTTCTCTGCCTTGGGACAGCATTCCTCTGCCTCTCCTTACATTACCTCTACATATCTGGGCAGAGACCGCTTATCTCCCTCAGAAATCTCAGAAACAAAAGGCACTTTTTGAAGCAGAATAAAAAGCCACAGTTGTGAGCTGCATTTTTCTGATTCCTTTTAACACCATCCTGTTTTTTGCATCCCTGTGTTTTGCCCTCTGGTAGGTTGGGGGTTGATAGAGAGATCTGTGAGTGAAGACGGCGATTTGCAAACCATCCTACTGGGTGTCTAATAAAATGCAAATCGCGACGTGGGGAGAAGAGAAGTTCTCTGCCCTTCTCTTTACAAATAAAGTGTTACGTGCCACTTGCGGGGATCAGGAGCGCCATGCTGAGGCTGCATCTGCTCTTTCTGACAGCTCCCCAAAGAGCCCTGCTTCTTCTTTTTTGCAAGCTAGCAAGCTGTTCTTGGAGAGTACAAAAAGAAACCTGCTGCAGGGAAAAAAAAAAAAGTTTCTCTGACAAGCAAGAAGGAATTCAAAATCTCCTGAAAAAATCGAAAGCTAAAATCTATGATAGCAAAACCCAAGCTCATGCTCTCAATAAAGGAAGGCCTTTTCAGTTAGGAAGAGGAAGGACTGCATGCTCACTGACCACAGGGACCGACTGTGTAAAAGTGTGAGAAGTGACCAGGCATGGAGATGATGGGGGAGCTGGAGAAAAGACGCCACTGCCCAGTACCAACCCACGATGTCTCTTGAGGAAGCAAGTCCTGGTGAGGTGAATATTGCAGTTTTTATTTTATTTTATTTTATTTATTTATTTTTTAAAGATTTTATTTATTTATTTGAGAGAGAATGAGAGAGAGCACATGAGAGGGGAGAGGGTCAGAGGGAGAAGCAGACTCCCTGCCAAGCAGGGAACCCGATGCGGGACTCGATCCCGGGACTCCAGGATCATGACCTGAGCTGAAGGCAGTCGCTTAACCAACTGAGCCACTCAGACGCCCAATATTGCAGTTTTTAAAGAGACACTAGAATCTATGGATTTCCTGTGGAATCTCCCACTTTTCAAAGTTTTTCCAATTAATATTATTTTGCCAGCCAAACTGAACAGGGTTCAAAGTTCCCCTTTCAACTTCCAGGATGGAGGAATGCTGAGACCACCTCAAATATCTAAGCTTGTTCTGCAAAAGGGGAAGTCCTCGAGAAGGAAGAGAAAGCCCCAAGGAGGGGCAAGAAGACACCTGACACTGTGGAACTATAGAATCCTGGGCTGTGAAATCCTTGCGTGTGGGGGGTAAATTACAGCAAAGCTAACTTGGGTTCATTGAAAGTTTACAATGTGCCAGACCCAGGGCTGAACTCTTCAAAAGCATCATCACATCCTGTCCTGACTACTACCTTAAGAAATAGGTACAGTTCTGATCACCAATTTATAGAAGAGAAAACGAGGAGCCAAATGACAGCTAGTAAGTGAAAAAGAAAGGGCCTGGGCATCCCTCCCAATGGGATCTAATGGAAACACATCAGAGTCCCAAAAATGTCAATTCATAAATGATCAATAAATCCTGGGCAGATCCCTGTCCTGGAGGAAGGGAAGGACCTGCTGTTTATAAATGCTTGCATAAGAGATCTTCTGCCCCTCATGTTACTAATATTGATGTTTAGATAATATTAGTATGTTTCATCTTTCATGAATTCTGAGGGGCAAGTTTTCATAAAATCAAAGCTAAATTTGATGGTAACTGGGTACCTCTCTTTGGTTTCCAGTCTTATTATTCAACGGGCAAAATCAGATTAAAATTTTAAATTGTGACACAACTAACCAAATAATAGCATGCTTTATATCTCCTTTAAGGCAAAACTGAGTCTTCTCCTGAGAATTATTTTCTAAATTCCTATAGGATGCCTTGTCGATGTCACAGACATTGACAGTTAAATTCCTTTCTTCTGTTCAGCTCACTTCCCCCAACTGGACTATAAGTTTTTTGAAAAATAACCAGGAGGCTTGGAAGAAAGAGCCAAGATAAAAAGGGCTCCAGTCCTTCTTTATTTCGACTTCAAGAGACAGAGCACACTTACCACACATATAGATATTTTCAAATACTTAGTAGTAGTAATTAAATGAGAGACAAGAAAGTGATACATGACTTATTTGGGGGAGCACTACTGCCAGTAGGCAAAAGTCATTAGGAGACAGTTTTTAGTTCAACACATATACAGACTTGAGAAAAGCCGTGCTTATAAAAAATGTACCTGGCTTCCATGAGTATAAGGCTAGACACTATCCCTGTTGCTGGAAGTTTCCAACTAAGACCTGGAGTGCCTTTGGAATGGGAGATTCCAGCTCAGTGGGAAGTTAAACAAGAAGGCCACACGTATTCCAAAATTTTTATTACCTATTTCAGAAAGCTGTAATTTTTTTATTATGAAATGTGAGTGTATAATAATGGTTTAAAGAAAGATCATACAGTCATTAAGCGTCTGCCTTTGGCTCGGGTCATGATCCCAGGGTCCTGGGATCGAGCCCTGAATCGGGCTCCCTGCTCAGCAGGCAGCCTGCTTCTCCCTCTCCCTCTCCCACTGCTTGTGTTCCCTCTCTTGCTATATCTCTCTCTCTGTCAATAAATAAATAAATACATAAATACATAAATAAAAGCTCATATAGGGCTATATAAGTATGGTTTAAAGAAAGATAAAAGAGTGGAGTATTGAGGTCTCCTACAATTAACATATTATTATCAATACGACTCCTTATTTTGGTTAACAGTTGTCTTATGTAGTTGGCTGCTCCCATGTTGGGGACGTAGATATTTACAATTATTAGATCTTCTTGTTGGATAGACCCTTTAAGAATTATATAGTGTCCTTCTGTGTCTCTTATTACAGACTTTAGTTTAAAATCTAATTTGTCTGATATAAGAATTGCTACCCCAGCTTTCTTTTGAGGTCTGTTGGTATGGAAGATGGATCTCCATCCCTTCACTTTCAGTCTGGATGTATCTTTAGGTTCAAAATGAGTCTCTTGTAGACAGCATATGGATGGGTCCTATCTTTTTATCCAATCTGCAACCCTGTGCTGGGAAAATTGGACAGCTATATACAGAAGAATGAAACTCGACCATTCTACAACACCATACACAAAGATAAACTCAAAATGGATGAAAGACTTCAATGTGAGACAGGAATCGATCAAAATCTTAGAGGAGAACATAGGCAGTAACCTCTTTGACATCAGCCACAGCACCTTCTTTCAAGATACATCTCCAAAGGCTAGTGAAACAAAAGCAAAAATGAACTTTTGAGACTTCATCAAGATTAAAATCTTCTGGACAGCAAAGGAAACAGTCAACAGAACAAAGAGGCAACCCACCGAATGGGAGAAGATATTTGCAAATGACACTACAGATAAAGGGCTGGTATCCAAGATCTATAAAGAACTTCTCAAACTCAACACCCAAAAAACAAATAATCAAGTCAAAAAATGGGCAGAAGACATGAACAGACATTTCTCCAAAGAAGACATACAAATGGCTAACAGACACATGAAAAAATGTTCATCATCATTAGCCATCAGGGAAATTCAAATCCAAAACCACATTGAGATACCACCTTATGCCAGTTAGAATGGCAAAAATGGACAAGGCAAGGAACAACAAATGTTGGAGAGGTTGTGGAGAAAGGGGAACCCTCTTACACTGTTGGTGGGAATGCAAGTTGGTACAGCCACTTTGGAAAACAGTGTAGAGGTTCCTCAAAAAATTAAAAACAGAGATACCCTATGACCCAGGAATTGCACTACTGGGTATTTACCCCAAAGACACAGATGTAGTAAAAAGAAAGGCCATATGCACCCCAATGTTCATAGCAGCAATGTCTGCAATAGCCAAACTGTGGAAAGAGCCGAGATGCCCTTCAACAGAAGAGTGGATAAAGATGTGGTGCATATATACAATGGAATATTACTCAGCCATCAGAAAGGGTGAACACCCAACTTTTACATCAACATGGATGGGATTAGAGGAGATTATGCTAAGTGAAATAAGCAGAGAAAGTCAATTATCATATGGTTTCGCTTATTAGTGGAACATAAGGAATAGCATGGAGGACATTAGGAGAAGAAAGGGAAAAATGAAGGGGTGGAAATCGGAGGGGGAGACAAACCATGAGAGACTATGGACTCCAAGAAACAAACTGAGGGTTTTAGAAGGGAGGGGGTGGGGAAATGGGTTAGCCCCGTGATGGGTATTAAGGAGGGTACGTATTGCATGGAGCACTGGGTATTATACGAAAACAATGAATCATGGAACACTACATCAAAAACTAATGATGTACTGTATGGTGACTAACATAATAAAATTAAATTAAATTTAAACAAAAAGATTAAAATGATTAAAAAATTAAAAAAGAAAGATAAAAGAATGATCTAGGTACAACTACCATGCTAAGAAATAAAATGTTACCAGTGCCTTAGAAGCCTCCTGTATGTTCCTTTTTATCATATCCCCTTACTCTCTTCCAAAGGCAAACAATATCCTGGATTTTGCCTTCATCCTTTGCTCTTCCTATAGTTTTTCCACATATGTGCTTACTCCTAAATACATATTGTTTAATTGTGCCTCACCTGGAACATTCTATAAATGAATTTTATGAAAACAGCATGTCTTCTGTCTTGCTTTTATCACCAAACATGATATTTTAGATATCCACTCTGTTGAAGTATCTGTAGTTTGTTCATTTTCATTAAATGACTAGCAAAATTTATCCATCCTTTCTACTGTTGATGAACATATGTTTCATTCCTGGGTTTTTTTTTTTTTTTTTTGATACTATGGATTATGCTTCTCTGAATATTCCTGATGTGCACACATGCAAGAATTTCTCTAGGATTCAAGGGGAACCCTCCTACACTGTTGGTGGGAATGCAAGCTGGTGCAGCCACTCTGGAAAACAGTATGGAGGTTCCTCAAAAAGTTGAAAATAGAGCTACCATATGATCCAGCAATTGCACTACTGGGTATTTACCCCAAAGATACAAAAGTAGGGGTCCGAAAGGGTACGTGCACCCCGATGTTTATAGCAGCAATGTCCACAATAGTCAAACTGTGGAAAGAGCCAAGATGTCCATTGACAGATGAATGGATAAAGAAGAGGTGGTATATATATACAATGGAATATTATGCAGCCATCAAAAGGAATGAGATCTTGCCATTTGCAACGACGTGGATGGAACTGGAGGGTATTATGTTGAGCGAAATAAGTCAAACAGAGAAAGACATGTATCATATGATCTCACTGATATGAGGAATTCTTAATCGCAGGAAACAAACTGAGGGTTGCTGGAGTGAGGGGTGGGGTGGGAGGGATGCGGTGACTGGGTGATAGACACTGGGGAGGGTATGTGCCTCTGGTAAGTGCTGTGAATTGTGCAAGACTGTTGAATCTCAGATCTCTACCTCTGAAACAAATAATGCAATATATGTTAAGAAAAAAAAAAGAAGAAGAAGAAGAAGGTAGCAGGAGGGGAAGAATGAAGCGGGGGAAATCAGAGGGGTAGACGAACCATGAGAGACGATGGACTCTGAAAAACAAACTGAGGGTTCTAGAGGGGAGGAGGGTGGGAGGATGGGTTAGCCTGGTGGTGGGTATTGAGGAGGGTACATTCTGCATGGAGCACAGGGTGTTATGCACAAACAATGAATCATGGAACACTATATCTAAAACTAATGATGTAATGTATGGGGATTAACATAAGAATAAAAAAAAAAGAAAAAAAAAGAATTTCTCTAGGATTCATTCTTAGGAGGATATAAATGGCCAGTTTATTAGGGGGGAAATGCAGGTTCAACTTTACTACACGTGGTAGGATGCTTCTAAAAGGTGACCTTGGAAAACACAATATGTTCTTAGATTTAACACGAAAAGCACAAGCTACAAAGTAAAAATAGATAAATTGGACTTCATCGAAATTAAAAACTTTTGTGCATCAAAGAACAGCATCAACAAAGTGAAAAGACAACGTGGGTTGTGGAGAATGGGAGAAAATACTTACAAATAATATATCTGACAAGGAATTTATACCCATAATAACTATTATAACTCAACTATTATAACTCAAATAATCCAATTTAAAAATGGGCAAAGGAGGGGCCCCTGGGTGGCAAAGCCAGTTAAGTGTCCAATTTTGGCTCAGGTCATGATCTCAGGGTCATGAGATCGAGCCCTGCATTGGGTTCTGTGCTCAGCTCCAAGTCTGCTTGTCCCTCACCCTGCTCCTCCCCCCGCTCTCTCTCAAATATGAAAAAAAAATCTTTATTAAAAAAAATGGCTGGGGTGAGTGGGTGGCTCAGTTGGTTAGGCATCTGCCTTCGGCTCAGGTCATGATGCTGGGGTCCTGGGATCGAGCCCTGTATCAGGCTCCCTGCTTGGTGGGGAGCCTGCTTCTCCCTCTGCCCCTCCCCCAGATCATGCTACTCTCTTGGTCTCTCTTTCAAATAAATAAAGTCTTCTAAAAAAATGGGCAAAGGACCTAAATAGAGAAATCTATTTCTCCAAATAAGATATACAATAGGAACATGGAAAGATACTCAACATTGTTCATCATTAGGGAAATGCAAATCAAAACCACTATGAGACACCATTTCATACCCACTAGGATGGCTATCATCAAAAAGACAGGCAAAAACATAATAACAGATAATCATAAGTATTGATAAGGACATGGGGAAACGAACCCCCATACACTGTTGGTGGGAATATAAAATGATACAGATGCTATGGAAAACAGTTTTGCATAACTCTATGTTAAAAAGTTTAACATAGAGTTACCATATGACCCAGAAATCCCACTCATACGTATACAAGGGAAATAAAAACTATGTCCACACAGAAACTTGTATACATATATGTATGACAGTATTATGCATAATAGTGAAAACCAGAAACAGTCTAAGTGTCCAACTTACAAATGTATAAACAGAGTATATCCATACAAAAGAATATTATTAAGCAATAAAAAAAATCAAGTACTGATAAATGCTACAACACAGATGAACCTTGAAAATTATCATGCTAAGTGAAATAAGCCAGTCACAAAGACCATGTCCTATGGGACTCCATTTATGGGAAATGTCTAGAACAGGCAAATCCATAGTTGTGTGGGGCTGGGGTTGGTGAAGGGCAAGAATGAGAGTGACTGCTAATGAGGATGAGATTCCTTTTATTTATTTTAAGACTTCATTTTTTTAGGGTAGTTTTAGGTTCACAGCAAAATTAAGAAGATAGAAATTTCCAATATACTCCCTGACCCAGCCCATGCATAGCCTCCCCCATGATAAGCATCACACCCCCATCCCAAGTGCTTTGCTTGCACATCATTAACACCTAGAATCCGTAGTTTACACTAGGGTTCACCCTTGGTGTTGTACATTCTAAGGATTTGTACAAATGTATAACGACATATTCATTATAGAATCATACACAGTATTTTTACTGCTCTAAAAATGCTATGCTTGTCTATTCATTCCTTCCTCTTTGCCACCTGCTCAACCTGTAGAAACCATTGATCTTTTTACTGTCTCCCTAGTTTTGCCTTTTCCAGGATGTCATATAGTTGAAATCATACATTGTGTAGCCTTTTAAGACTGGCTTCTTGCACAAGATGCACTTAACTTTCCTCCATGTCTTTTTATGGTTTGCTAGCCCATTACTTTTTAGTGTTGAATAATATTCCATTGTCTGGGTACACCACAGTTTATATATCCTTTCACCTACTGAAAGATGTCTTTGTTGCTTCCAAGTTTGGGCAATTAAATGAATAAAGCTGCTATAAACATCAATGTGCAAGTTTTTGTGTGGATGTGTTTTCAACTCCTTTGGGGAACACCTAGGAACAAAATCACTGGGTTATATGGTAAGAATATGTTGAGTTTTATAAGAAATCACCAAACTGTTTTCCGAAGTGACCATACCATTTTATATTCCCACCAGCAAAGAGTGAGAGTTCTCATTGGTTCATATCCTCTCCAGCATTTTGTGTTGTCAGTGTTCTGGATTTTGGCCATTTTAATAGGTATAGTGTAATCTCATCATTGTTTTAATCTGTATTTCCCTAATGACAGATGTAGAGCATCTTTGCAGAGGTGCACTGTCTGTTAAATTCTTTGGCCTATTTTTAAGTCAGGTTGTTTGTTTTCTTACTGTTGAGTTTTAACAGTTCATTGTAAATTCTGGATTTTTATCGTTGGCTTTTTTTTTTCTTTTTTGCATTTTCTCCCAGACTGCGATTTGTCTTATTCTCCTGACATCATCTTTCATAGAGGAGAAGTTTTAAATTTTAATTAGTCCTGCTTATCAATTGTTACTTTCGTGGATTGTGCCTTTGATGTTGTCTCTAAAGAGTCATCACCAAACCCAAAGTCATCTAGTTTTCTCCAGTGCTGTCTTCTGGTAGTTCTATAGTTTTGCATTTTATATCTAGGTCTATGATCCATTTTGAGTTAATTTTTGTGAAGGGTGTAGGGCCTGTTGTGCCTAGGTTCTTTTTTTTTTTTTATGTGGATGTCCATATGTTCCAAAACCATTGGTTAAAAAAACTAATCTTTGCTCCATTGTATTACCTTTGCTCTTCTGTCAAAGATCAGTTGCCTGTATTTGTGATGGGACTCCTTTTTAAGGTAATGAAAATGTTTCAAAATTAGGTGATAGTGTTGATTGCACAAATGTGTGAATATAAAAGCCAGCAAACTGATACTTTAAATCAGAGAATTTTATGGTATGTGAATTATAACTCAATAAAGCTGTTTAAGAAAACAACAACAACAACTGTGTCTTCTGTCTCGGGTCCCCTTCTTGCCATCTCTCACTTTTTCACTCTGCTGAAACCAGCTATCATGTGAGCTGCATTATGGAGAGACCCATGAGGCAAGGGACTGCTGGGGACCTCAGGCTAGAGGCCGCAAAGAGCTAAGGCCCACCAGTGCAACAATACACAAAGAACTGAATCTTGCCAACAACTCCATGAATAAGCTTGGAAGTGGATCCTTCCCCTAGTCAAGCCTTGTGACCAGACCAGCGCCTAAGCCAACACCTTGAAAACAGCTTTACATGAGACCTTGAGATAAAGGACCTAGCAGGGTCCCGCCAAGATTTCTGACCCAGAGAAACTATGGATAATAAATGTGATTTTAAGCCACTAAGTTTTATAGTAATGGGTTACATAACAGTAGAGAATAAACACACTGGGTGACACCAAAGTCATGGTAGTGATGATAATTCGGACCTCTACCAGAGGTGACTGAAAGCTCCCACTCCCCTATGTCCTCACCATCACTTAGTTGTTTACTTCTAATGTTTACCAATTGGGCAAGTGTGAAAGGATATCATAGTGACATTTTATTTTGCATTTCCTACTCACTAATGAGATTGAGCATCTTTTCATGTGTTTATAGGATATTCAAATACATCTTCCATGAAACATCTGTTTTTGTCTTTCTGTGCATTATTCTACCTCTTCTTAGCTTCTTTTTATGGTCAGAGCAGTTTTCAAATATATTGTAGATACTAATCCTTTGTCAGTTATATGTGATGCAAATTCTCCCAATCTGTGGCTTGCTTTTCATTCCTTATGGTGTCTTTCAGTGAGAAGAACTGTAAACAAATTTAATATACTCAAGTTCATTTATCCTTTCCTTTATGTTTAGCACTTTTTGAGGCTAAGAAATCCTTTCCTGCTTTGAAATCATAAGATTATCCTCCTATATTTTCTCCCAGATATTTTATAGTTTGGCTTCTCATATTCTAATTTATTTCATCTTTAAGTTATGGCTTCTATCAGAGGGGTAGAATTTTTCACCAAAGGCTTTTTCCTCATATTTTTCCATGTTTCTCTTCCTAGAAGAACGGTCTTCTTAACTTCGCATCATCACCAATGTTTCTAGCTCTCTCTCACTCTTTCCCTCCACCTTTCTAAACCCTCCCGTTAAACAGTCCAATGGCCCATTTAGAAGGGGTTGAATAAATAAGTTCTGGTACATCTCCACAATGGGGATGCTGTGACTTTTAAAAAATGAAAGAGAATTCTATGCCGAGATGGAAGAACGTGTTGTGATAAAAGTTGCCGAGCAGTAGAACTGCCAGTGTGTAACAGTGGCGTGCACAGGAAGAATTGTGGAGTCAGTGTCAAATTTAGCAAGGACCATCTCAAAAATAGGACACAAAGGAGATTATAGGTTTTTCCTATCTAAATCTGTAATGCCTGATGGCTTTTGCAATGAGCATGCATCACCCTTACAATATGGGGGAAATAAATGTAATAAAATACGAGGCACAAAAGAAAACCTCCTACCCAGGATGTGTATTTGATAAATATCTGCTACTATAGGGACCACATCAGGCACTGGGGGACACAACAAAGACAAGGAGGTCCCAAGCTTTGCAGAAATCACTTTACCTGACTTGCTTCCAATTCCCCATCCCTTCTGTTGTGCCTGTCCTATCTGTCCCAGGGGGGTTTCCCTTCTCTGTGCTCCTAAACCACTTACACCCTTGTCCACTCACTTTAGCCCATAATGACAGGTTATCTTATGTTAGTCACTGTTTCTTCCTATACAAATCTCATTCTCTGAACAGATGAAGTAAGGCTTCCTTAGGACAAAGACCATTTTTCACATGCCAACCTTTCCCCCAGCCACCATCAAAGAGTAAAGAAAAAGACAGTGGGTACTCAATAGACATTTGCTGAGTGACTTGGATGAGATGGAAGCTGGAGTAAGCCTTTTGAGAAAAATCGAATTTCATATTTTCATTTTAAAAAACAGGGATAATCTTGACTCATATTGCACTCTGAGGGGAAAAAAAATCAATATCCTGCACAAGCAAAATAGTCAATTGTCATTATGTGACTACTAGAATACTGTAGAGGTATCAATCGATTGTCTGCACACTTGTTATCCACTTTCTGGATTATCTGTGGCCACACAGATATCCTCAACTAGTTGCCCCCTCTTCTGCCTGCAGCCTTTTGCTTGGTTGCAACACTGGTGGATGCCCAGGGAACACTGACTAATTTAAACATCAGCTTGGGGGAAAATGTAATTAGAAAAATAAATCTGCTGCAAAACACACAATGTCTTTTCAAACCAAGAGATAACAGCATTATCATGCATTGTTTTAGGTGATCCATGATTCTGCTTACCATAATAACCATGAATAGTCATAATTTTCTTACAGGAAATATATTTTTTCTTATAAGAATATATCATTTCCCTTATAAATTTAAACACACCATAACCTAAGCATACCATATGACCCAACAATCTCACTCCAGTTTCACTTGGTATTTACCCGGATGAAACAAAAGCTTATGTTCACACAAAGACCTGTACACAAATGTTGATAATGGTTTTAGCCATAATCGCCCAAAACTAAGAACAAATGTCCTTCAAGTGGTCAAGAGATAAACAAATTGGTGTCACTGTACGATGGCACAGTACTTAGTTAGCAATAAAACAGGCAAACTGCTGATACCTGCTTCAACAAAGATAAAATTCAGATGCGCTGCGCCAGGGGCAAGAAGCCAGACACGAACATATCTGTACACTATATGACCTCATCTATAGGACGCTCTGGAAAAGGCAACATTCCAGAGACAAAAAATGGATACATGGAGTGTCCAGGGCTTCAGATGGAGGAAGGATTAAGCACAAAGGAGCAAGAGGAAGTATTTTGGGATGATGGAGATGTTCTAATTCTTAAATGTGGTGGTGATTATACAATTGTGTTTCTCCAAACTCACAGAATTGTACCCTGGCAAGGAAGAGTTTTACTGTATGTAAACGATACCTCAATATGCCTGACTAAAAACCAGTTTAGCACTCCCTAAATCTCAGTTTTTTCTTCCTTCCACAGAGCCCCGGTGTCCCTGCCCAGAGTGAGGAGTCCTCCTTCCAGCTGTATTTGATACATGTTCTTGAGAGTCATGGAGGAATAAAGCTCTGCCACCTCCATTTGCAAACTCTGTTACTATGGTTTTCAAGCTACTCACCAAGCTTCATCATCTAGCATTTAGGAGGATTAATCTAGCTAGAGCTTCATTTTTAATGCACTTTTATTTTAGTAACTTGAAAAAAATTTCATTCAGGGGTTTTCATTTGCATCAGGCATTGAGTTGGGTAAGTAGCTTAAATTAGCAGAAGAATCACACACCTGTGCCAAATTTTCTTATCAACCACCTTAAAGCCTCGGAGGCAGGCAAGAATTCGGAACCAAAAATGATCTCGCATTTCATCATTCACAGTGGTATGAAGGAAATAAACCATGTTAAAAGGAATAAAAATAAATAAAAATAAAATAAAAGAGGTGGCATTTATGGTTCTCCACTTACATCTGATTATACAGCAACTCTCAGAAAACAAAACATACTTCAAGTTAGTGATGGATATGTATCAAAACCAATCTTAATTTTCCTCTGTTATGTCTAGCCAATGAAAGGACACATCATTTCAGGCATTCAGTAATATGCCCCATGCTCTGTGTATCAGAACATTTCATGGATGAAATTTCACCCAACAGTTACGAGCACTAGTGAGGGGCCAGGACCTGGGCTAGACACAATGTGATACATAAAAGATGAAGAAAGCTATAGGCCCTAACCTTAATGAAACTGAAATTTAGCAGGAGAAACTGGCATGTGTGTTGTCTCTCCCAATCGATCGATGGGGTTCCCCAAATGTGGTGCAACAATCGGGTAGCAGCTGGTGAGTGGTGAAAGGATTCACCCAAAGCAGAACAAAGGAAACAGAAGTTTATTGAATACACAGCCAAGGAGCAGTATGGGCAGGACAGCAAAGGAGAGACTGCCACAAGGCAGTGGGTAGGGGCTGTATTTAGAGCAGGAAGGTGAGGAGGTATGGGGTTGTATGGGATTTTCCCCTTTTTGGTAACTGTGTCTGGTTGTAAGTAGTCCACTGGTCAGTTAGGGCCTACAGATATTCTGAGGTGGGTCGCCTGATGCTGTCTGTATTCAGCCAGGGGGTTGGGGTCACTTTGGGCCCTTCTGCCTTGACCAAGTTTCCACTGCTCAAGCCTGTTGTCTAAAAGCAGCGTCTACAGCATGGACACAACTATATGTAACACAGAACAAGGTGCAATCAATGTATAATAATATGAGGTCACAAAAGACAGATGAATTTCGATGAAGGAACAAGGAAGGCTTCATGAAGGAGGTGGTATTTAGTCTAGGTAGGATTTCAACAGATGGTGATGGAGACAAGCATTGCTTTGTGAATGGGGACCAATGGGAATAGCAAGGGGTAGTGTGTAACTGGAGAGGGAATGAGTTGGGTGGAGGTGAAGCTGAAGAGTAGAACGTGGGGAAATATCCTGCAGAGAGAGTAGAGGACATGAATTCTGGGACAGGGGTGTGGACTGAAGAGCAGCAGGCTCAGAGACTAGCTTTATGGGCTGGGCATTAGCCACAGTCCCGAAGGCAGAAGAAAGGAGTGATTAAAAGCCAGTGCTAAGCCTTGGAGGCAGTCCCAGGCCTGCTGTCTCAGAGCTGAGACTTGTCTTGCACGCAATGGGTGTCTATACAACAACCATTTTTCTCTTTTCTTTGCTGACACAACCCTGATTTTCTTTGGTCAGCTGCTTGTCAAACTTTAGGACATGAATTATTAATGGTCTTAGATAGCAGTTCTCAAAGTATGGTCCACAGACCTTTGGGGGTCTCTGAGACTTCTCAGGAAGTCTTCAAGAAATAAACTATTTTCCTAAAAATACAAAGGCATTGTTTACTTTTGTGCAAAAATATCCCAGAATGAGTCAAGGCAGGGGCACCAAACTGGATCAGTAGTCATGTGCCGCCAAAAATAAAGCCAGTTTCGCTTAAAAGTATCCCTGGTGGAGCAATGAAAATTACTAATAAATTATTAATTCTATTAAATCTTGACCTTTGAATACACACGTAAATACACCGTGTGATGAAATGAGAAGGGCACAGGAAGCATTTTGGGGCATGCTGAAGGACCATGTCTCAAGGAAAGACAATTTGCTCAACTGCCTGAGTTACAGGCTGAACTAGCCCCATTTTGTCATGGAACATCATTCCCACTTAAAAGAACAACTGGAAAATCGTGGTTTTTCAGACTCAGGTGCATTTGCCAGACAATATGAACCTTACACTTCAAGTAAAACAACCGATGGTATTTGCTGCCAGTGATAACATATGAGCTTTCAAGTGAAACTTACAATTTTGGAAAATTCATATCTGCCACTGAGTGCCTGACAATATCCCAAGATGTAAAGACTTTTGTGATGAGATCAATGGTGATATTGATGAACATGATTTTTTTAATTATTTATTTTTAAATTTTAAATTTAATTAATTAACATATAACGTATTATTGGTTTCAGAGGTAGAGGTCAGTGATTCATCAGTCTTATATAATACCCAGTGCTCATTATTTCACATGCCCTCCTTAATGTCTACACCCAGTTAACCCATCCCCCAACCTCCTTCCCCTCCAGTAACCTTCAGTTTGTTTTTTATTATTAACAGTCTCTTCTGGTTTGTCTCCCTCTCTGGTTTTGTCTTGTTTTATTTTTTCCTCTCTTCCCCTATGATTCTCTGTTTTCTTTCTTAAATTCCATGTATCAGTGAGCTCATATGATAATTGTCTTTCTCTGATTGACTTATTTCACTTAGCATAATACCATCTAGTTCCATCTACATTGTTGCAAATGGCATGATTTTTTTTTTTTTTTGATGTCTGAGTAGTGTTCTGGTGTGTGTGTGTGTGTGTGTGTGTGTGTGTATCACATCTTCTTTATCCATTTATCTGTTGATGGACATCTGGGCTCTTTCCACAGTTTGGCTATTGTGGACATTGCTGCTATTGACACTGGGGTGCAGGTGCCCCTTTGGATCACTACATTTGTATCTTTGGGGTAAATACCCAGTAATGCAATTGCTGGGTCACAGAGTAGCTCTGTTTTCAACTTTTTGAGGAACCTCCACACTGTTTTCCAGAGTGGCTGCACCAGCTTGTATTCCCACCAACAGTGTACGAGGGATCCCCTTTCTCCACATCCTTACCAACATCTGTCATTTCCTGACTTGTTAATTTTAGCCATTCTGACTGGTGTGAGGTGGAATCTCATTGTGGTTTTGAGTCGTATTTCCCTGGTGATAAGTGATGTGGAGCATTTTTTTGTCTGTCTGTTTGCCCTTGTATGTCTTCTTTGGAGAAATGTCTGTTCATGTCTTCTGACAATTTCTTGACTGGATTATTTGTTTTTTGGGTGTTGAGTTTGATAAGTTCTTTATATATCTTGGGTACTAGCCCTTTATCTGATATGTCATTTGCAAATATCTTCTCCGATTCTGCTGGTTGTCTTTGTTTTTGTCTGTTTCCTTTGCTGTGCAAAAGCTTTTTATCTTGATGAAGTCCCAATAGTTCATTTTTGCCCTTGCTTCCCTTGCCTTTAGAGATGTGTCTAGCAAGAAGCTGCTGCAGCTGAGGTCACAGAGGTTGCTGCCTGTGTTCTCCTCTAGAATTCTGATGGATTCTTATCTCACATTTAGGTCTTTCATCCATTTTGAGTCTATTTTTGTATATGGTGTAAGGAAATGGTCCGGTTTCATTCTTCTACATGTGGCTGTCCAATTTTCCCAACACCATTTGTTGAAGAGACTGTCTTTTTTCCATTGGACATTCTTTCCTGCTTTGTCGAAGATTAATTTGACCATAGAGTTGAGGGTCCATTTCTGGGCTCTCTATTCTGTTCCACTGATCTATGTGTCTGTTTTTCTGCTAGTACCATACTGTCCTGATGATGACAGCTTTGTAATAGAGCTGGAAGTCTGGAATTGTGATGCCACCAGTTTTGGTTTTCTTCTTCAACATTCCTTTGGGTATTTGGGGTCTTTTCTGGTTCCATACAAACTTTAGGATTATGTGTTCTAGCTCTGTAAAAAAAGTTGATGGTATTTTGATAGGGATTGCATTAAATGTGCAGATTGCTCTAGGTAGCATAGACATTTTAACAATATTTGTTCTTCCAGTCCATGAGCATGGAATGTTTTTCCATTTCTTTGTGTCTCAATTTCTTTCATGAGTGTTCTATAGTTTTCTGACTACAGATGCTTTGCGCCTCTTTAGTTAGGTTTATTCCTAGGTATCTTATGGTTTTGTGTGCAATTGTAAATGGGATCGACTCCTTAATTTCTTTCTTCTGTCTCATTGTTAGTGTATAGAAATGCAACTGATTTCTGTGTACTGATTTTATAAACTGCCACTTTGCTGAATTCCTGTATGGGTTCTAGCTATTTGGGATGGAGTCTTTTGGGTTTTCCACATAGAGGATCATGTCACCTGCAAAGAGAGAGTTTGACTTCTTCTTTGCCAATTCAGATGCCTTTTATATGCTTTTTATTTCTGATTGCTGAGGCTAGGAATTCTAGTACTATGTTGAACAACAGTGGGAATAGTGGACATCCCTGCCGTGTTCCTGACCTTAGGGGAAATGCTATCATTTTCCCCCACTGAAAATGATATCCCCATGGGTATTAAAGAGGGCACGTTCTGCATGGAGCACTGGGTGTTATAAGCAAACAATGAATCATGGAACACTACATCAAAAACTAATGATGTAATGTATGGTGATTAACATAATAAAAAAAGATTTTTTAGAAAAAGAAAATGATATCCCCTGTGGGCTTTTCGTATATAGCTTTTATGATACTGAGGTATGTTTCCTCTATCCCTACACTATGAAGAGTTTTAATCAAGAAAGGATGCTGTACTTTGTCAAATGCTTTTTCTGCATCTACTGAGAGGATCATATGGTTCTTGTCCTTTCTTTTATTTATGTAGTGTATCACACTGATTGATTTGCAGATGTTGAACCAACCTTGCAGCCTAGGAATAAATCCCACTTGGTTGTGGTAAATAATCCTTTTAATGTACTGTTGGATCCTACTGGCTAGTATTTTGGTGAGAATTTTTGCATCCATGTTCATCAGGGATATTGGTCTATAATTCTCCTTTTTGATGGGGTCTTTGTCTGGTTTTGGAATCAAGGTAATGCTGGCCTCACAGAAAGAGTTTGGAAGTTTTCCTTCCATTTCTATTTTTTGAAAAGCTTCAGAAGAATAGGTATTAATTCTTGTTTAAATGTTTGGTAGAATTCCCCTAGGAAACCATTGGACCCTGGACTCTTGTTTGTTGGGAGATTTTTGATTACTGCTTCAATTCCTTGCTGGTTATGGGTCTGCTCAGGTTTTCCATCTCTTCCTGTTTCAGTTTTGGTAGTTTATATGTCTCTAGGAATGCATCCATTTCTTCCAGATTGCCTAATTTGTTGTCATATAGTTGCTCATAATATGTTCTTGTAATTCTATTTTTTCAGTGTTGGTTGTGATCTTTCATTCATGATTTTTTTTATTTGAGTCCTTTCTCTTTTCTTTTTGATAAGTCTGGTCAGGGGTTTATCAATCTTATTAATTCTTTCGAAGAATAAGCTCCTAGTCTCATTGATCTGTTCTACTGTTCTTTTGGTTTCTATTTCATTGATTTCTGCTCTGATCTTTATTATTTCTCTTCTCCTGCTGGGTTTAGGCTTTATTTGCTCTTCTTTCTCCAGCTCCTTTGGGTATAAGGTTAGGTTGTGTATTTGAGACCTTTGTTTCTTGAGAAAGGCTTGTATTGCTATATACTTCCCCCTTAGAACCACCTTTGCTGCATCCCAAAGATTTTGAACAGTTGTGTTTTCATTTTCACTTGTTTCCATGAATTTTTTTTAATTCTTCTTTAATTTCCTGGTTGACCCATTCATTTTTTAGTAGGATGCTCTTTAGCCTCCATGTATTTGAGTTCTTTCCGACTTTCCTCTTGTGATTGAGTTCCAGTTTCAAAGCACTGTGGTCTGACAGTATGCAGGGAATGATCTCAATCTTTTGGTACCAGTTGAGACCTGATTTGTGACCTAGGATGTGATCTATTCTGGAGAATGTTCCATGTGTACTTGAGAAGAATGTGTATTCTGTTGCTTTAGGATGGAATGTTCTGAATATATCTGTGAAGTCCATCTGATCCAGCACGTCATCAAAGCCCTTACTTCCTTGTTGATCTTCTGCTTTGATGATCTGTCCATTGCAGTGAGGGGGGTGTTAAAATCCCCTACTACTATTGTATTATTACCAATGTGTTTGATTTTTTTTTATTAATTGGCTTACATAATTGGCTGCTCCCATGGTAGGGGCATAAATATTTACAATTGTTAGATCTTATTGGATAGACCCTTTAATTATGATATAGTGTCCTTCCTCATCTCTTATTACAGTCTTTGGTTTAAAATCTAATTTGTCTGATATAAGGATTGCTACCCCAGCTTTCTTTTGATGTCCATTAGCATGATAAATGGTTTTCCACCTCCTCACTTTAAATCTGGAGATGTCTTTGGGTCTAAAATGAGTCTCTTGCAGACAGCATATCGATGGGTCTTCCTTTTTTATCCAATCTGATACCCTGTGTTTTTGATTGGGGCATTTAGCCCATTTACATTCAGAGTAACTACTGAAAGATATGAGTTTAGTGCCTTTGTATTACCTGAAAAGCTACTGTTTCTGTATATTGTCTGTGTTCCTTTCCAGTCTATGTTACTTTTGGGCTCTCTCTTTGCTTAAAGGATCCCTTATATTTCTTGTAGGGCTGGTTTGGTGATCACAAATTCTTTTAGTTTCTGTTTGCCCTAGAAGCTTTTTATCACTCCTTCTATTCTGAATGACATCCTAGCTGGATAAAGTATTTTTGGCTGCAAATTTTTCTCATTTAGCACCCTAAATATATCATGCCAGTCCTTTCTGGCCTGCCAGGTCTCTGATAGGTCTGCTGCCAATCTAATGTTTCTACCTTTGTAGGTTATGGACCTCTTGTCCTGAGTTGCTTTCAAAGATTTTCTCTTTATCTCTAAGATTTGCAAGTTTCACTATTATGTGTCAGGGTGTTGGCCTATTTTTATTGATTTTGAGAGGCGGGTGTTCTCTGTGTCTCCTGGGCTTGGATGCCTTTTCCTTTTCCAGATTAGGGAGGTTCTCCACTATAATTTGCTCCAATATACCTTCTGCCCCCCTCTCTCTTTCCTCTTCTTCTGGGATACCAATTATTCTATATTGTTTCACTTTATGCTATCACTTTTCTCTCACATTCTTCCCTCATGATCCAGTAGTTGATTATCTTTTTCTCAGCATCTTTATTCTCCATCATTTGGTCTTCTATATCACTAATTCTCTCTTCTGTGTAATTTATCCTAGCATTTAGAGCCTCCATTTTTTAATTGCATCTCATTAATAGCCTTTTTGATTTCGACTTGGTTAGATTTTAGTTATTTTATTTCTCCAGAAAGGGATTCCCTAGTGTCTTCTATGCTTTTCTCAAGCCCAGCTAGTATCCTTATAATCGTTATTCTGAACTCTAGTTCCGACATCTTACTTATGTCCATACTGATTAGGTCTCTGGCAGTCAGTACTGCCTCTTGTTCTCCTTTTTGAGGTGAGTTTTTCCATCTTGTCATTCTGTCCAGAGAAGAACAGATGAACAAGAGAACAAAATACTAAAATGGCAACAACAACCCCAGAGAAACATACACTATAAACAAATCAGAAGCAACCTGAAACCGAAAAAAATTAAAATTAAAAAACTAAATTGAAAAAAAAAGAGAATATAATCAGACAGAAAAATTAAAAAAAAAATAAAATTGAAAGACTAAAGAATCATGGGGGTTAAGCCATGGATTCTATGTGCTGTATTCCCCTAGCACTGGAGTTTTGCAGTTTTCGGTGATCAGTAAACCTGGTCTTGGCAGGATGTTCTTGCTGATACTCTGGGGGAGGGGCCTGTTACTTTGATTCTCAAGTGTAACTGCCCCAGGCAGAATTGCACCGCCCTTGCCAGGGGGCCAGGCTAAGTAATCTGCTCTGGTTCTCTCTATGTGCCTTTTGTTCCCTGAAGGCTTTCCTCACACCTTTAGAGAATGAGAAAGAAAATGTCGGCCTCCCAATCTCTGGTCCCAGAGCTGAAAGCTCTGGGTGCCACTCCTCAGTGCATCCTCAGAGAAAAGCAGTCAATCACTCCAGTCTCCCTGGTCTCTGTCCGCACTCCATGCTCACCCGGCCTGTGACCAAGCATTTCTATCTCAGGCACACGACCCTGTTTGGAGTCTCCAAACCCTGCAGACTCCTGCTGCATGCTCCTGGGCCACTCCTCCTGGGGGAATTAGGGGGGGCTCACCAGTTCTGCTGCTTGTTGGGCCCCTGCTCAGGAAGCGGTCAACTGATGGGCCCTGGTTCACAGTTTATGGCAACCCCAAGCTAAGAACCTATTCCTGGGCTCACTGATTGCAGCCAGCTTCCCTGCTCCGATACCTGGGAGCTCTGCTGCATTCAGGCACCCCCCGGTCTTCCTGTGATCCTGGGGATCCTGAGACCACACTGACCCACCTAGGGTTCTGCCCCCACTTAGTCACCTGAGTGCCTTTCAGGCAGGACATCCCTCACTGGACCAGACCTCCAAAAGTTCTGATTTTGCTCTCTGCTGCTATATCACCTTCCGGAGCCAGCTTATGGAGGCTCCCTACCCCTGCAGTTTATCTTCTGCAGTATATCCCCTCGGATTCACATCTCCACACCTTCTACCTTGCAGAAAATGGTCGCTTTTCTATCTGTAGAATTGCAGCAATTCTCTTCTTAGATCTCCAGTTGAGTTTGCAGGTGTTCACAATGATTTGATAGTTACCTAGCTGAATTCCTGGTACCAGACGAAACTAAAGTGTCCTACTCCTCCGCCATCTTGGCCAGACCTCTAAACATGATTTTTTATATTGCATAATGAAGAATGGAAGATCTACATAACTCACTGAGCCAATACTTTCCAAATGACCAATACATGATGTTACAAAGTCATATGTGGATAAAAGGTCCCTACAAGTTACAGAAGAGACCAATGGATTTTAATGAAACAGAGTATAAAACATTTATTGATATATTTTCAGATTTCACAATGAAATGAACTTTAAGATATTACCATTTGGTGAGTTTGAGTAGTGTCAAAAAAAATTCATGATTATCTAAAAAGGCTTTTCAAATATCCGAATTTTTCCAACTACATATTGTGAGGCTGGATTTTCTTCATATACAACAATCAAAACAACATATCACAACAGATTTAATAGAAAGAGATATAAGAATCCAGGTGTCTTCTGTTAAGCCAGACATTAAAAAGATTTACAAAAGCATAAACAACATCACTCTTCTTGTTAATTTTTTTGTTTTGAAAAGGTTATTTTTCAGTAAAAATATTTTAATATTTATATGTATTGTTTCTTGTTATTTTTAATAAGTTGATAAACATTTTAAAAACTTATCTGTTTTAATTTCTAATATGGTAAATATTAATAGAGATAACAAAGCTCTCTGGGGTCAATAGGTTTCAGAGTGAAAACAGGTCCTTGGACCAAAAAAGTTTGAGAACCACTCTTCTAAGCCAATCAAGGTAACCCTATTTTCCTTTGCCATATATTCACTGTCCCAGCTTCCCTGGAGGGTGAGGATGATGGGATGGCCTAGTTCTAACTAATGAGTTGAAAATGGAGTCTGCTGAGTGTCTAGGATAAAGATTTTCCTTCCTGAAAATAAAAGAACAGTAGAAAGAAAAGGCCCTTTGCTATTCCTCTTTTGTTTCCTGCTTTGGGTGCTCTTCTATAAAGACATGATGCTTGGGGCTGTGCCAGCCATCTTTCAGTACATTGATGATTCACTGAAGTTAGCAGAGAGAAAATATCAAAGGAGACCAGTCCTTTGGGACATCACTGAGCACTGGTAAGGGCTGCTTTGAGATTATTATAAAGCAAACAGTAAGTACTTTCACCTGTTTAAACCACCTTTAACCACATTTAGAAACTATTCCTAATCTTTCCCTCTGGGAATATTGTGCTAATTAAATGAGATCATACAAGTAAGCTTCTGAAAACAATGCTTGACTCACAGTAAGCACTCAATAAACGTTAATGATTATTATAGGTTTGTTGTGAATAAGGTAATGTATGTAAAGTGTTTAGCCAAGTTCTTACTTGCCTAAAAAACTATTTGTGAGAAAAATTTCTCAATGATACATGTGTATGCTTGAGCTCATATTGTCGTATTATTCTTTTCCTGGTTGAAATAGGTTGGATAACTAGATAATTTAACCACTATTATTGTAGCAAGAAAATAATCAATGTTTCTTGATGGCAAAATAGAACTTCTAAGGAATTCACATTAAATTTCATTTGTAGTTGTCATATTCCAAAAGGCAAGAAGCTTCCAAACCATGAAATTATCTATAATTTCAGGGAACATGCAATTGTTTTTTATCTGTAACACTGTTATTTTGAGGTGTCACTAGGCACTAAGCTTACTATGTGCATAGATAGATGATAACCACAGGAAAATCTAGAATACAAACTAACATCCAGAAATTGGAAATAATTATAAGAGCATTTTCAGGCACCCAAAGATAATAGAGGGGGAGAAAAATACAAATAGCAGGAACCCAAATTAATATTAGTTCAAGAGAAAAAAAAAACAATGGGTGTTAACTGATCTCAGATTCTGAGTTGAGAGTTATGTAGCTGCCTCCCAAAAGCTATGACTATTATCTTAAGACTATATTGGTAAACTTACAGTATCTAGAAGAACAGATTTAGAAGTCTGAGTTTATATTAGTCCGACTACTAAAATGCTACGTTCCAGGAATCAATCTTTTTCTACAAAGAAATTTTACTAACTCAAGGATATTTAGGTCCACAATACTTGCCCTTTTCTAGGTCACCTGTTGACCCCTTTGGTAATCTGTTGACCCCTGCCATAGGAAAGTTTTCACCAGGGCCAGTATGGTAAGGGCACAACTATATCTAACTTGGATTAAGGCTAACATGGATTTAAAAGCTGGCTCTGCCATTTACTGACAGCATAACTACGACCTGCTCTTTTTTTTTTTAAGATTTTATTTATTTATTTGACAGAGAGAGACACAGCAGAGAGGGAACGCAAGCTGGGGGAGTGGGAGAGGGAGGAGCAGGCTTCCCGCGGAGCAGGAAGCCCAATGCGGGGCTCGATCCCAGGACCCTGGGATCATGACCCAAGCCGAAGGCAGACGCCCAACGACTGAGCCACCCAGGCGCCCCGGCCTGCTCTTTAATCAATACACAATTTTGTGTTTGATTTTAGGAGGTTCATTTACACTGTCCTTCTGCTCCAAGCCCATCCAAAGACCCTCTACTTAAAAGCTTATCCATTTGGGCGCCTGGGTGGCTCAGTTGGTTAAGCGACTGCCTTCGGCTCAGGTCATGATCCTGGAGTCCCGGGATCGAGTCCCACATCAGGCTCCCTGCTCAGCGGGGGGTCTGCTTCTCCCTCTGACCCTCTCCCCTCTTGTGCTCTCTGTCTCTCATTCTCTCTCTCAAATAAATAAATAAAATCTTTAAAAAAAAAAAAAAAAAGCTTATCCATTTACCCTCCCAGTTTGGGTGACCAACCAACCTGGTTTTCTCAGGGCTGAGGAGATTCTGGAATAAGGGTCTTTAGGTGCTAAAACTGAAAGAGTTCCAGGCAAACTGAGATGAGCTGATTACCATACTCCCAGATGAAAGACAAGAAAGACTGGCCAAAGGCTACTCTTATAAAGGTATTTTTGCACTGCACTGTTTGTTTTTTTTAAGATTTTATTTATTTGAGAGAGAGTGAGAGAGAAAGCACAAGTGGGGGGGTGCAGTGGGAGAGGGAGAAACAGGCTCCCTGCTGAGCAGGAAGCCTGATGTGGGGCTCCATCCCAGGACTCTGGGATCCTAACCTGTGCCAAAGACAGATGCTTAACCAATTGAGACACCCAGGTGCCCCATCATTGTGTTGATTATCCATTGGTACCTCTGTAGGAATGGTAAAGAAAGGGAATAAGGGCTAGGAGACTGGAATCCACTCTACAGACAGTTTGATAGAAGTTCCTACAAAAGAGTGAATATGAGTAGTTACCCAGATGAGAAGTCTGGGGATTGGAATCAACCATCAGGAAGGAAGAGGAAATCCCAGGGTAGCTTATCTGGGCCTAAACCTTACAATGAGTTCTGGAGCTCAGCAAAAGAAAAGGCCTCAGGAGGGTTGCCACCAGAAGTATTACAGGAAGAGCAAAGGCTTTGGAGTTAGAAGTATTCAGGTTTGAAATTCATCTGCTATCTACAAGGCCTGAGCCTGTAACCTAATTGATTTGAGCTTCAGTTGTTCTATCTATAAATTGGAAAAAATATTAAGGCTTCCCATAAGGACTCAGTGGATTCATGCTTATATAAGTGCTTGGCACACTGCCCTGGAATTGTTAGTTGGTGGGGCTAAAGGATCATAATGGTTGTCTTTAAATACATGCAGGGCTACACACAGAAGCACGATTCACCTTTCACATAATAATGATTAAAATAAAAACATTCAATACCCACACAAGGCTCTCTAGTTCCTAATGTGCTTTCATATATACTAGTTTTAGGGACAAAACTAGAAGCAGTGGATTTAAGCTACAAGAAGGGAGATTCTTAGATAATAAAGGAAAATGATTTCCTGTAACAAAGGACTTTCACATTCTGGTGTGTTAAGGCAGAAGCTGGCTTATGTCTGGAATATCAGAGAGAGGTTAGACTAGACTACAAAATCAATTTATATTATTTGGCAGGCAGTTTAGAGTAACAGTCATGAGCAGAGGCAGCCTGCCATGGTTTAAACCCTGGTCCCATCACTGAATAGCTCTATAACCCTGAGCAAATTACTTAACCTCTCTGAGCTTCAATGATCAAGTCATTAAATCAAAGCCAATATTTGCACATACCTCAGAGACAAATGGAGAACAATCAGTGAGACAATGCACCTAAAGCAGTTAATAGGGTGTCTAACACGGGGCATTCAGTAAATAGTAGCTATTTTTAGCTAAAAACAACTGGTAAAAGTTTGAAATATTTTAAAAGTGTGAATATTTTGGGGCACCTGGATGGCTCAGTCGGTGAAGCGTCTGCGTTTGGCTCAGGTCATGATCCCAGGGTCCTGGGATCGAGTTCCCCATCAGGCTCTGCTTCTCCCTCTGCCCCTCCCCCACCCCCCCTCATGCATGTTCTTTCTCTCTCTCTCTCTCACAAAAATAAATAAATAAAATCTTTTTTAAAAGTGTGAACATTTCATTGTTCATTAATCTCTGAAAATTGCTAAAATACTAGCAAATACATTAGTAAATATCAGTTGGCCAAATATTTAACTGCATGGCACATCCTATTTCCTGATCATTCTTGGTTCTAAAGAAAATGAAGAGCAGTGCTGAGTGTACTGAATGGCTTCAATCCACAAAGTATTGTCTGTCTTATGCACTATGTCACCGCTTCTCCAAAGATAGTCACCTATGATGTATAGTAACACACAGTACTTAATGGATCAAGAGATTTGATATGGGCTTTTAGTAATAAATCTATGGTCCAAGAAGGGGGAATTTTCTTACAACCTTTTCTCCCCAAAGAGCTATTAATAAAAAATAACTCAGAGGATATATTTCTACTAAACCAAGATTCCTGGGATTAAACCCTTACTGGAGTCATGCTGAGCCCTTTATCCCCACTGAAAAAAGTCTGGAATGATTGATGACTCCTGCCAGGAGACTGTCACACATTTTGCCTTGCACCATTATGTACATTTCACCCGTAGTAAACTTTAATGTGGATATCTTTCAAGCTCTACCTGGAAATGGAAAGTGTAAAGGAGGCCTTTCAGTTTAATAGCCTTGCAATTTGAGTCCCCATTCTGTATGAACCCTTGAGGTCACTTAGTTGGAATGGTGAGACCCCTCCATCTCTAATCACATCTGATCCACCCACCCAAACCAAAGCCAAGGAAGACCTGCAAACTTGGGTGGAAAGTCTAGAAAGCTGGAGTCAAAGGAAACTTCCCCTGATTGATGGTTAATTTGGAAGCAGAACCCTTCATAAAGAAGAGGATAGTCAAAGGAAAAGTCAAACTCACCTAAGCCAAAGTTAAAGTGAGTAATTATCTCACAGCTTACAATAAATATAATTGGGCAAGTGAGGTCTATGGATCAAAGGGTGGCTAGCAATTCCAAAAGTAATGGCATCTCATTCTGTATCTGGAGAGGGACTTCTGAGCTCATGTCAAATGACTCAATCAGATGAAAGAATTGGGGGGAAAAAAGGATACTACCCATGGTGTGAATTTGGAGCTCTCAGATCTCAATCAACCCATATCAACAGCTTTCTGGTATCTGAACACTTTTTCTTAAAAAAAGAAAAACTCTTCCTTTACTCTTTAGAAGCCATTCACATACACATACACTTAAAATTTATTCAAATTCTCTATAAAACTAAAAACATGCTGTGAAAGTTACTGACAAAGTCAATCAGATATTTTAGCAGAAACCAGAAATGAAATTGCCCCACTCCCTTTTCCTAGTTCACCTTGCCACATTATTAAGAAGTAGCTAAATGATTCCCCTATGCTTTATATTGCCAATCTTGTTTGGGAAACTGTGGCAGGTATAGGTGTTGTTAATTGAGTTCACCTTGAATAATTCACTTGCTGCCTGATTTGGGGAGGGGCTAATGAGGGGGTAGATTTCCATTTCTTCTAGGCAGGCCACTGAGATGCAGTCCCAGCCACAAAAGAGGACACTAATAATCTATGTGTCCAGAAGCAAGAAGCAGCTGGCCAGAGGTGGCCTCTCTTTTTCCTGGATCTGAATGCACAATTTTCCCCTAGGCCAAAAGAAATTGCTCCCTAGCCAGGCAGGACACCCTAGGGAATCCCATCGGAAATTATTTTTGCTCTTTCAGAATCTATACATTACCAAGGGAAAGACTCCCTTCACAAGGCCTAGACCAAAAATGATTAGGAAACAGGTGTATGTTATATTTTTGCCACTTAAAAAAAAAAAAAAAATCACCCAAAAAACCAACTCAGGAAACTTGCCCAGGGTTAAAAATTATCCTTCTTATGTGTTTAAACTGCTCTCTTCACACCTATTACTTAACCAAGGGAAACTCACCTTTTCTTCTTTCCATGGAAAACAATCCTTAAAAGCAATAAAAAGCCCGCCCTCCATGAATTCAGAAGAGATGGGAGCCTTTGGGGAGGAGAGAAGCAGCTGTGGAAGTCAGAAATGTCATCTGGAGAACATGTCATTCGTTCTGCCCGGCTCAGTAATCTTGACAGTTAAAGGGGCAAGGCATGCTTTGCCCCATGATAAAACGTGAAATGAATTTGTACATTTATAAATAAATGATCTGACTCTAATTGGCATTTCTAAGCCCTCTCTGGGTAGTAGCTTTCTTGTTAACAAGCTACTGCATTTGACACTGGTGATATAGGAGCCTTGGAAGAGAAATTGCAAGTCTATTTCTGAACTCTTTATTTAGTAATAGAACCTGAAAACTTTCTTCTAATACCTACACCTCTGGACTGACATACAGAAAAGTTAACAATAAAAGTTTCTGAGTACAGCTAAAGCTGAAAATAAGAATCAAAACATTCTCAAGGAAGAAAAAGAGTAGATTTTTAAAGGATACACATCTTGGAGAAGTAAAAGATTCTAGGACTGGGGGTAGGAAATATACAAGTTGAGCCTGGAACATTTCATAACAGAACAGAATGAAGTGCTAAGAAACAAAAAAACCAAAACAAAACAAACACACTGATGAAGGCCTATCAAAGGCACACAGGAGCCAACTAAAAGAGCTCCCAGTGGCCAATACTAGAACAATCTGGGCACAATATAAATAAAACAGTATTGCATTATATCTCACAGAACAAAATAAATACACATAAGTCCATTCAGATGTAAATGGTAAAGCAAATAAATAAGGGAGAAGAGACAAATTCCTTGTTCAGAAGAATTGCAAGTAATATACGTAATTACCCTGCCATGAAGGAGGTAAAACATAACTCTCCACTCCTTAAGTGTGGGAAGTATACTGTAGCTTCCTTCCAAACAGTAAAGAAAGGAGGGGAGAAAGAGTAAATTTACACTGGAGATACCTCACAAACACTCTCTCATCAGGGGATCAGGTCAACACCAACAGTGTTAAGTCATGTTGATAGTGTGTACCCTCGATGCTATGGGATTAAAATAGCACTTACCTCTAAGGTCTTCTTACCCCAAACCCGTAACTCTGGTCTAATCATGAGAAAAACATCAGACAAATTCTAATAGTGAGGCATTCTACAAAATGTCTGACCAGTACTCCTCAAAACTGTCCAGGTCATTATGTAAAACAAGAGAAGTCTGAAAGTGTCACAGCCATGAGAAACCTAATGAGACATGAAAACTAAATGTAATGTGTAACCTAGATGAAATGCTGTAACACAGAAAGGACATTAAGTAAAACTAAGGAAATCTTGGGAAACCTGGATGGCTCAGCTGGTCAAGCATCTGCCTTCAGCTAAGGTCATGATCTCAGGGTCCTGGGATTGGGCTCCCTGCTCAGTGGGGAGCCTGCTTCTTCCTCTCCCTCTGCCCCTCCCCTCTGCTCATGTGCTCTCTCTCCTTCTCTCTCAAATAAATAAATAAAATCTTTTAAAAATTTTTTAAAAACTAAGGAAATCTGACTAAATTACGGACTTCAGTTAATAATAATGTGTCAATATTGGTATATTAATTGTAATAAATGTACCATATTAATGTCAGATGTTAATAACAGGAAACTGAGTGCAGGTATATGGAACTCTGTACCATCTCCTCAATTTTTCTGTAAATCTAAAACTGTTCTAAAAAATAGTCAATTCTTTAAAAAAGGATACATAGATATATATATGAATAATAAGATTTAGGACTTATTTATGTGAGCAACCACAAAATGGAGGGTAGAACCAATGCAGTATTTCCAGTCTTGCTAGTCTGAACTCACCCCTGAAAGTCAATCCAGTTGCATCTAATCATTTAAGAAACTAGCTCTGGTTAATAATGGCCCATCACATAGACCCACCTCCATCTCAGTCCTAGGGCATGAAGACAATTAAAAATTGAGGGCACTTTTGTCAAAAATGTCTTTCCTCTTCGTGGATAGTAACTGGATGAACCTGCATCTCATACTACAAACTTCTACTAAGCAAACCTGTTTATCATTCAGTCCCTCAACATGTACATTCACTCAACAAATACTGACACCTTTGTGTTACAGGAACTGTTCTAGGCAGTAAAGACACAACTAAGAACAAGACAGGCAATCTCTTGTGGATCTCACATTCAAGGTTGGGGGCTTGGGGAGTAAGCAACAAGCAAGTCAATTTCCAGCCACTCCTAACAGTCAATGACCACCAAACTTTTTAAGAAGCACTCTCCACCAGCTTCCAAGATTTCTTGATTTCACATTCTTCATCCCTTGGCAATTGTGCATGTTCTATGATTCTGTTTCTTGGGTTTAATGTATGAGATCTTCTGCTCTCTCTGTAGGCGACATGAGGAAAGAAAATTTTCTTCTCACAGCAGGCTGAATGAAGCAAGAAGGGGCTGCTGAATTCATAATTCAGCTTCCTTATTTTTACAGATGAAGGAAGTGAAGCTTGGTGGAGTTAGATGACCAACAAAGCCAGGAAATGGGCCTCTAAAACTGTCTGTAATTCAGAGTTCCTTCTACAATCCCCACAGCACCCATTACAATGTTGTGAAATCTACAGATCCTTGAAAAAGCTCCCTCGCTCTGATATTCCACATAAATATCCAAGTAGATATTCCATCTCTAACGACCTCCAGGAAAACGTACTGGCTTCTACTCTACCTAGACATTCAAGGGTTGCTCAGGTGAAACCCCAGAGAAATCTCACTCCTTTCTGCCAGTTAGCAAAGCAGCGAGAAGTCAGAGAGTAAACAAAGGATAAGAATAAGAAAATTTGCAGGCTATGAAAGAAGTATTTTGAATTTTTTCCTTTAAAATATACTTCATATCCATGGCAGATATTATTTGCCTTATGATCACCAGTAATCCAATTATTTCAGCATGTTTTACAGCAGCAAGCAAATGTAGCACCTAACAAGAAGAAATGCTGTGACACACTTAGAAAAATATTAGCCTGTGATGCTTTAATCAATTATAGCATTGATGGCTGGTAGAGCTGGGAGGGCCTGGCACCTCTGACCTCCTGGCCCCTGCTAATACCTGGTGCTATTTTATCTGAGAATCTAATTTGGGTTTGTCAGTAATTAAAATTCATGAAACTCTGCCCACTATTAACCCTAGGTCTCCCCTACTGGATCCTGAATCTCCTGTGAAAAGCTCTCTACCTCAACAAAATGTTGATGACTGCTCTGGATATTTACATGTGTATAGATTCAGCAATAGAAAGAAGAGGTGTAATACTTCAGAATCCCATTTTAGAGATGGGGATGCAAAAAAGGCCAGTAAGCTAATAACTATTTGATGAACACCCACAAAACCATTACCGCTTTCCCGAAAAATGGACCTTGTGAAGGAAATGAATTAAGTTAAGCCATATCTAAATAATAAGTTTTGTAGGCCTTAAGGTGATATTTGTGAAGATGTGAGGTGAAATGGAAGATACAAATGATATATAGGATAATCAACCATGTTCAAAAGAAGAAGAAAAGAAGACTGGAAGGGGTTTTTCAAACATTAAAAAAACAGTAACAAAATCTGAAGAGATGATCCCAGCCTCCTGTGTTCTTTTTTTTTCTCCCTCACTGCACCAGAAGAATCTGGTCTCACTGCCCCGCCCCCTTCACTCTGTTAGCTAAGAGGAGAACCTGTCATAAATCCAGTAACACTTGAGATGATCTACATCTATTCTTTGCATTCCACCTGGGGCCTTACATTGAAAATAAAGCTGTTGCCTCCTTCCTATTTGCCACCAGATTGCTGAGTGGCTTTGCTTAGCACTCTTTTCCCGAGGCACTTATTGCATGAGTGATACCCACGATGGAGCCTATAAATTTATACAACAAACAGGAAATATTTCCTCACAAAGCTTTAAGAGGCAATATTAATTAAATACAGCTTTTCACATGGGATCATATAATATCTATTGCTGAAGTAATTAAGAATGAAGACATAAACTCATTAGATGTGTACTGTAAAGATGAAATGCTCAGAAATTATTGACTGTCCATATATTACCACCTCCAGCCATTGAGAGAAAATGCAATCAGCTAAGATGTAATGTGACAGGGGTTTGAGTGAGAATAAAAATAAGTATGTGTCCCTTTATTCTATGTGGAAGTTCATTAACTAGCCAGCTCAGGAACTCCTCTGATTTAAAAAACTCATTTCATTTTTTAAATTAAGTGAAGATGTCTGACTTTTCTGATTCTCATTCAGTTTCCACAAATCTTAAAACCCATTTCTTTTTTTCTATTGAAGTATAATTAACATACAGAGTTATATTAGTTTCAGGTATATAATACAATGATTCAACAATTCTATGCATTGCTCAGTGCTCATCATGGTGAGTGTACTGATAATCCCCTTCATCTATTTTGCTCATCCCCACTCTGGCAACCACCAGTTTGTTCTCTATATTTGAGTCTGTTTTTTTTGGTCTCTTTTTTTGTTTGTTCATTTGTTTCTTAAGTTCAACATATAAGTGAAATCAAATGGTATTTGTCTTTCTTTGACTTATTTCACTTAGCATAATACTTTCTAGGCCCATCCATGTTGTTGCAAATGGCAAGATTTCATTCTTTTCATAGCTGAGTAATATTTCATTGTGGGGGGTGGAGGGGTGTGTGTGTACCACATCTTTTATCCATTCATTTACAGATGGACTCTTAGGTTACTTCCCTATCTTGGCCTCTGTAAATAGTGCTGCAAAAAACATAGGGATACATATATCTTTTCAAATTAATGTTTTCATTTTCTCTGAAAACTCATTTCTTCATCATCATTTTTTGTTTCAAGGATGAAACTATCAAGACACTCATTTTAGGCAGATCCACAGTGTACAGTATAGCACAGTGCCTACTTACCAAATTTACCTTAGGTTGATTCATTCTGGAAGATACTCAGAAACCAAGACAGGGCCTTTGTTGGGCCTTCCAACTGAGTTTTCCATTCCTCCTATGCATTCCTTTTTCACATCTGAGCAATTGAAACATTCTCTTTAGATCTTATCACTAAGTTTACTTTGACTCTTAGTTTCCAGAGAATTATAGTTTCACCTTCATAGTCCTAGAGGCCCAAAAACTTTTGGGTGATGAGAGTAAAGTATCTTAAGGCTCTTACCTACTATGTTTTTAACTCTCTTTTTCAAACAATGAATGGGCATTATTACTTCTTTTAGAATAACAACTTTGGATTACTGAGTCTACAGAGTGCCCAAAACAATAAATTTTAAAATTTAGAAATAACCAACCAAGAGAGTGTTACTTTTCATTTTAAGACTTGTAAATCTATTTAACTTTTGACACTATGTCATTGAATTATTCAACTCAATAAAACCTAAGAGGAGAAAATAGGGAAAGAGAGAGAGGAGAAGAAAAAGTAAGTTAGGTAACTAAGCATTAATTTAAGGATAATCAATAAAAGACCTAAGATAGGGCACCTGGGTGGCTCAGTCATTAAGCGTCTGCCTTCAGCTCAGGTCATGATCCCAGGGTCCTGGGATCGAGCCCCACACTGGGCTCCCTGCTCAGCAGGAAGCCTGCTTCTCCCTCTCCTACTCCCCCTGCTTGTGTTCCCTCTCTCACTGTCTCTCTGTTGAAAAATAAATAAAATCTTAAAAAAAAAAAGACCTAAGATAAAAACTATAAATCATGTAAATCAAACTAAGAGAGGAAATAAACAAAATCCTATCAATCTACAAGAAGTACAAAAAGAAGAAAAAACCTAAGAAAAAGCATGGCAAACTGAAAACTAAAGATAGTAGAAATAAGTTAAAAAAATCAGTGATAATAATTCAAATAAATATCACATTGAACAAACAAAACCCAAGTATTTTCAGCTTAGAGAGAGAACTAAGGGAAAATGATATAGGAAGGTTGAGAATAAATAGATGGTAAAAGAAAAACAATTATAAACATTAAAAGCTGATATAGACATTATTATCACAATAAAAGAGCAGTAAAAGCAAGAGATACTAATGAAAATAAATAAGGATATTACATAATAAAATAATGATAAAGAAATAACCATTGCATAAAGAGAAATAACCAGCAAAAAAATATTAAAATTACATGCATCTAATATATGCATCTTAAAACTATAAAACTATAAAATGCTTTAATTTCATAGGGTGGGAGATTTTAACACACTTCCTTTAGAAACTAATAGATCAAAATGACCAAAAACAGGGATATGGGAGATAGGAATAACACAAGATTTATTTTTAGTGACATAGTTCCCACTTGAAGTGACTCTCTTTAGAAGGTCACCTCAACTGATATATTTATAGACACACCTATCTATATAGCTAGAGAGGAAAAACAAAAATTTTTCAACTACACTTGAAACAAGTAATATATATATTCTATAGTTACGATGCAATTTCCCTAACCCATGGTTTACTTTCAGGTGGGCATTTTAGTTGCATGCATGTATATATATTTTGCATGTTATACATAGGTAATAGATGCATGTTATATTATGCATTTGTGTATATACATCATATGTATGATTACCTATATGTAATTCTAGAATATTTAGAACAAATCACAATTATTATATATTAAAAACTTATGGGATGTATAATACATATACCCAACAAGGGACTTAGAAAAAGGATATATACATAAAGAACTACAAATCAAAAAGAAAAAGAAAGACAATGAAAGGAAAAACGAGCAAAACACTTGAACAGGCATTTCACAAATCTTCAATATCTAAATGGTCATTACACCTATGAAAACATGTTCTCTCTTATTAGTCATCAGAGAAATGCAAATTAAAACCACAATTAAATAACACCACACATCCAGAACACCTAAAAAGAAAAAGACAAAATAACAACTATTGTCAAGAATTGACTTGAACTCTTTTTCACTGGGGTAAGTGACTTAATTTATCCAACAACTTTGGAAAATTGTGTGACAGTACTGAATAAAGCTGAACATTTGTTACACTGTGACCAACTAATTTTCTTCCCGGGTAATATGAAAGAGAAATGCATATACATATTCATTAAAAGACATGTACATAATATTCATGGCAACTATAAACCAGAAACTGGAGGCTAACCAAATGCCTGTTGACAGAATGGATAAACAATGGAATCCTAGACAACAAGAATGAATAATTTACAACACCATGCAATGACATGGATGAATCTCGCAAACACAATGTTTAACGAAAGAAGCCAGTTACATAAGAATACATGATCTGTGATCCCATTTATCTAAAATTAAATAATAGGCCAAACTAATCAATGCTTTTAGAAATCAGGATACTAATTAATCTTGGGTGGGTAGTGACTAAAAGGGTGTTCCCAGGTGCTTCTAGAGTGCAAGAAATACCATGTAATCTGTACAGTTGTTAAACAGGTATTTGAATTAATGAAAATTCATACAGCATTATTTTTATCACTTGTATACTTTTCTCTTTATTCATATCTGTAAAAGTTTATTTTACAAATCGTGAAATGCAGCTAAAACACTATGTAGAGACAAAAGTATGGCTTTTAAATGCATGTATTTTTAAAAAATAAGAAAAATAAAAGTAAGTAACTAAATTCTACCCCAAAGAAATATGTTCATGCCCTAATTCCTGTACCTGTGAATATGGCCTTATTTGGAAATAGGGTCTTGGCAGATGTAATCAAGTTAAGATGAGGTCTTCCTGGAGCAGGGTAGGCACTAAATCCATTATGACTGGTGTCCATGCAAGAAAATAAGAGACAGAGACCTAGGAAGAAGGCCACGCGATGGCAGAGGCAGAGAGGAGTTACACTATCACAAACCAAAGAACAGCTGGGGTTACCAGAAGCTGCAAGAAGCAAAAACGATCCTTTTCTAGAATTTTCAGAAAGAATATGATCCTTGATCTTGGACTTCTAACCTCCAGACCTGGCAGAGAATAAAGTTCTGAGTTTTTTGGTTTTTGTTTTTTAAAATTTACTTATTTATTTATTTGATAGAGAGAGAGCCCAAGCAGGGGGAGCAGCAGGTAGAGGGAGAAGAAGAAGCAGGCTCACCACTGAGCAAGGAGCCAGACTGGGGCTTGATCCCAGGACCCTGGGATCATGACCTGAGCAGAAGGCAGACACTCAACTGACTGAGCCACCCAGGCACCCCTAAAGTTTTTGTTTGTTTGTTTTTTAAGGTTTATTTGACAGAGACAGCAAGAGAGGGAACACAAGCAGGGGGAGTGGGAGAGGGAGAGGCAGGCTTCCTGCTGAGCAGGGAGCCTGATGCGGGGCTTGATCCCAGGATGCTGGTATCACAACCCGAGCCGAAGGCAGACGCTTAGGGACTGAGCCACCAAGGCACCCCTAAAGTTGTTTTTTTTAATATTTTATTTATTTATTTGACAGAGAGAGAGAGGGAATACAAGCGCAGGGGAGCTGGAGAGGGAGAAGCAGGCTCCCCGCCGAGCAGGGAGCCTGATGCAGGGCTCGATCCCAGGATGCTGGGATCATGACCCGAGCCGAAGGTAGACGTTTAATGACTGAGCCACCCAGGTGCCCCAAGTTCTGTTTTTTTTTAAAGCCACTCAGTTCATGGTACCTTATTATGGTGGTCCCTACAAAACTAATATAGTAATGAATTCCCTAAATGAAACTAGAAAAGCAACCAAAAATACACTCAAAGACAGAAGTTAAAAATAATGAAAAAATAAAGTTAATCAATAATAAATACATAATAATAAAGTTAATAATAAGTAATAAATGAGAACTATAATTAATGATAAAAGAACAAACAAAAATGAAATAACAAAAATAAAAGCTGGATTGGGGAGGAGACATGAATAAAAAATTACTTATAAACTATCACTACATTGTACACCTGAAACTGTAACACTGTATGTCAACTATATTGAAAAAAAAAAGAACACCCCCCAAAAAAACAACAAATTTAAAAAAGGAAATGGAGAAAATATAATGTCATAGGGTCACTGTTCAAAAAAAATAAAAACCTTATAAACTGATTAAGAGAAAAGCTACTCGCAACAATATAAGGAATAGAAAACTACTAAACAGATAAAACAGATTAAGTATTTTAAAATTTTTTTAGCTTTTAATTTTATAATTTAAGAACTTTTTTAGAAGATTTTATTTATTTATTTGAGAGAGAGAGCATGAGCAGGGGGAGGGTTTGAGGGAGAGGGAGAGGCAGACTCCCTGCTGAGCAGAGAGACTGATGCAGGGCTCATTCCCAGGACATTCCCATGGGATCATGACCTGAGCTGAAGGCAGACATTTAACTGACTGAGCCACCCAGGCACCCCTCATCTAGCTTTCATCACCATAATCTCTCCCACTAATTGTAACACTAATCAGTGATTTGGGTCTGCAACAATTATAACTGTGGTGTTTGTCAGATGGCGAGTTTCTATTTCATCATTCATGCAACCTTTATTATTTGAAATCCTCCTTAAGGAAAAGCTGTCTCTTCTCCATTCATTTATTTCATCAATTATTCAATTATTTGCTCCTATCAGTATGGATTCACAGATACTTGTTTCATTCTATGGATTATCATCCAATACTATTTATCATTATTTATTCTGTTGCTCTAAATATCCCAGATATGGCCATTTGAAGCTCCTGGATGAGTTTCTGTGCATTTTAAGCATGATACCTTCATGTTTTGCACTTTTTTACTTTAAGGCATCACAAAATTTTTTCAGTTCATCTTTTACTTTGCTGACATCAACTTGGCCATTTCTCTAAGAAGAACCAACTACTTTTATTCATTTGTTAAAGACTATTCTTTCCCCATTGGGATTGTTTGATATCCTTGGGGGGAAAAAAGATCTTAAAATAAATAAATACCATAATCCAGTTTATATCAATATTTTTTTAACTTGGATGAAACTGATAATATTTTAGGAGGAAAAAGTAATCAAAATTAACTCAAGAAGATATCTAAACTAATTATCTTTAAGTAATTTTAAACTAATGAAAAAAAGAAATCTCTCCCCCCAAAGACACCAGGCCCACACATTTTACACTAAGTTTTCCATGAACAACAAAAAGATAATTCCTGCATTTTATAGTTTTCTGTTTCAGAGACTAGCAATAAAGAGATAAAGCTTCTCTAATTAATGTTTTTCTTTTCTTTTCATTCATTAACAGTTTCATTAAGGTATAATTCATATACCATATAATTACACAATTAAAGCAAACAATTCTATACTATTTAATTTATTTACAGTTGTGCAACTATCACCACAGTCAATTTTAGGATATTTTCATCACTCCAAAAGGAACTCCATACCATTTCCCAGTTACTCCCCATTCTCTTCATCCCACACAGCAGTAGGCAACCATTCAACCACTAATCTACTTTCTGTCTCTATGGATTTGCCTATCTGGACATTTCATATAAATGGAATCCTACAATATGTGGTCCTGTGTAACTTTCACTTAGCTTAATGTTTTCAAGATTCATCTATGTGGGAAGAATGAAGGGGGGGAAATCGGAGGGGTAGACGAACCATGAGAGACGATGGACTCTGAAAAACAAACTGAGGGTTCTAGAGGGGAGGGAGGTGGGAGGATGGGTTAGCCTGGTGATGGGTATTGAGGAGGGCACGTTCTGCATGGAGCACTGGGTGTTATGCACAAACAATGAATCATGGAACACTACATCTAAAACTAATGATGTAATGTATGGTGATTAACATAACAATAAAAAATTAAAAAAAAAGATTCATCTATGTGGTAGCATGCCTAAGCATTTTATTCCCTTTTATTATCCAGTAATACTGTATTATAGGGATATACCATATTTTATTCATCCATTCATTAGTTGATAGACATTTGGGTTGTTTTTACTTGGAGGCTATGAGCATTTGTGTACAAGCTTTTGTGTGGACATATGCTTTCATTATCTTGGGTATAAACCTAGGGGTGTAATTGCTGGGTCACATGGTACTCTACATTTAACGTCCTGAGGAACTGCCAGATGGTTTTCCAGTGTGGCTGACCATTTTACATTCCCACCAACAGTGTATGAGGGTCCCAATTTCTCCACATCCTTGCCAATAGTTATTATTTGTCTTCTCTATTATGCCCATCCTAGTATGTGTGAAGTGGTAACTCACTGCAGTTTTGATTTGCATTTCCTGACAGCTAATAATGTCAAAGCTTCCTTTCATGTGCTTATTGGTAATACTTATAAGTATTATGGAAAAATGTCTATTTAGATCCTTTGCACATTTTTCATTTAGGTTACGTGTCTTTTTATTATTGAGTTACAGGGGTTTGTATATATTCTAGATACAAGTCCCCTATCATATATGAGATTTGCAAATATTTTCTCCCATTTTGTGGGCTGTCTTTTCACATTTTTTTTTTTTACTTTTTTTTCCCTAAAGATTTTATTTACTTATTTGAGAGAGAGAGAGAGCACAAGCATGGGAGAGAGGCAGAAAGAGAAGCAGACTCCCCGCTGAGCAGGGAGCTGGACACAGGGCTCAATCTCAGAACCCTGGGATCATGACCTGAGCCGAAGGCAGGTGTTTAACAGACTGAGTGGTGGCTCAGTGGCTTTTCATTTTCTTGAGAGTGTTCTCTGAAGCAAAATTTTGATAAAAGCCAATTTACCTGTTTTTTCTTTTGTTGCTTGTGCTATTGGTGCATATCTAAAACACCACTCCTTAATTCATGGTCAGGACCATCTACCCCCATGTTTCTTCCAAGTGTTTTAAAGTTTTAGCTCTTACTTTTAGGTCTTGGATCCATTTTGAGTGAATTTTTGTGTGTGGTATGATGTAAGAGTCCTAATTTATTCTTTTCCATGTGGATATCCACCTGTCCCTGCATCATTTGTTACAGTTTTCAGAGTATAAGTTTTGTACTTCCTTTTGTTCAGTTTATTCTTAACTATTTTATTCTTTGTGATGCTAGTATAAATGAAATTGTTTTAATTTAAACTTTGCATTGTTCTTTATAAATGTATAGAAACAGAATCTATTGAAACTTACCTAACTCATTTACTCATTCTAATAGTTTCTTAATGAATTCCTTAGGTTTTTTTCTGTATACAAGGTCATGTCATCTTCAAATTGAGATAATTTTACTTTTTCCTCCCCAATCTGAATGCCTTTTGTTATGGACTGAATGTCTGTGGTTCCCCCCCCACCCCACCTTCATATGTTGAAGTCATAATCCCCATTGTAGCTGTACTTGGAGTAAAGAAGTAATTAAGATTATATGAGGTCATAAGGGTGTGTCCTTGATCCAATAGGATTAGTTCCCTCATAAAAAGAGCAGAGAGAGACTGCATTCTCCCTCTCCCTCTACTCCCGCCTTTCTCCCTCTCCCTACTATTGAGGACACAATGAGAAGACAGCCATCTGCACCCTAGAAAGGACAGTCCTCACCAGAAACTGGCTCTACTAGACCTTAATCTGGAGCTTCTAACTTCCAAATCTATGAGAAAATGATTTTTTTTTTTGTTTAAGCCATCTAGTTCATGGTATTTTTTTCCTTATGGCAGCCCGAGTCAACTAATACACTTTTTATTTCACTTTATGACCTAACTTCCCTGGCTAGAACCTCTAGAACAATGTTGAATAAAAGTGGTGAGAGTGAATCACCATGTTCTAGATCTTAGCAGGACAACTTGCAGTCTTTTACCATTAAGTATGATGTTAGTTGTATTTTATAGAGATTTGTTATCACATGGAGGAAGTAACCTTCTACTCCTAGCTTGTTGGCTGCTTTTATTATAAAAGGTTGTTGGATTTTGTCAATGCTTTTTTTTTTTTTTTTTTTTGCATCTAATGGGATCATCATGTGGCTTTTGTCCTTTATTCTACTAATATGACACATTACATTAATTGATTTTCAGATGACAAACCAACCTTGCATTCCTGGGTAAATCCCACTTGGTCATGGTGAATAATCCTTTTTTATTTGTTGCTGGATTTAGTTTGCTAGTATTTTGCTAAGAATTTTTACATCTATATTCATAAATGATATTAGTCTATAGTGTTATTTTCCTGTGATTTATTAATCTGGTTTTGGTATCAGGTATTACTGGCCTCATAGAATGAGCTGGAATGTGTTCTTTCTGATTCTATTTTTTGGAAGATTTTGTGAATAATTGGTTTTTATTCTTTAAATGTTTGGTAGAATTCACCAGTGAAACCATCCGGATCTGGGTTTTTCTTTGCGGATACTTTTAAATTTTTAATTCAGTCTCTTTACTTGTTACATATTCTATTCTATTTTCTTCTATTCACATTTTATATTTCTTATTGAGCCAGTTTTGGTAGTTCATGCTTTCTTTGAATTGTCCATTTCATTCAATTTATCTAATTCATTGTCATGCCATTTTTTATAGTATTCCCTTGTAATTTTCTTTTTAAATTTCTGAAGGTTATTAGTAATTTCCCCTTTTCATTCCTGATTTTAGTAATTTCGGTCCCCTCTTTTCATTCTTGGTCAGTCCAGCCAAAGATTAAAGGAAACATGCTTGGTTTTATTGATTTTCTCTATTTTTCTGTTCTCTAATTCTAATAATATTCTATTAATTTCTGATCTTTTTTTTATTAATTTTATCTTTCCTTTTGCTTGTTTTACATTTAGTTTGCTCATTTCTTTTTAGTTTCTTAAGGTAGTTAGGTTGGTTTAAGATCTTTCCTCTTTTTTAATATACACATTTTACAACTATAAATTCTAAGTACTGTTTTAGCTGTATCCCATAAATTTTATATTGTGTCTTCAATTTCATTAATCTCAAAGTATTTCTAATCTCCCTTGTGGTTCCTTATTTAACCCATTGGTAATTTAGAGATGTGTTGCTTAATTTCTACAAATTTGTTAATTTCCCAAGTTTATTTCTGTTATTAATTTATAATTTCATTCTATTGCAGCTAGAGAATATACTTTAGATGATTTAAATGATTTTAAATTTATTGAGGCTTAGTTGATGGCCTACTATATGGTCTAACCTGGAGAATGTTCCATATGCATTTCAAAAGAATGTATATTCTGTTGGTTTGGGATATAGTGTTCTGCAGATGTCTGTTAGAATTGGTTGCATAATTGGGTGGTTCAAGTCTTCTATATCCTTGTTAATCTTCTATATAGTTGTTCATTATGTAAAGAGGGATATGGATGCTTTCAAGTATTATTGTTTAAATGTCTATTTCTACATTTCATTCCATCAGTTTTTCCTTCACGTATTTGGGGCTCTGTTTTTAGGGGCATGTATGGTTTATAATTGTTAAATATTCCTAATAGGTTGACTCTTTTATCTTTATTAGCTGTCCCTCTTTTTATCTAATAACATGTTTAAAAACCACTTTATTTGATAGTACTATAGTCACTCCAGCTTTCTTATGGTTACTATTTGCATGATATATCTTTCTCCAACCTTTTTCTTTTAATCTATTTGTAACATGGAATCAAAAGTGTATCTCCCATAGACAGCATGTAATTGATTTTATTTTTCTTTCTCCACTCTAACAATCTGACTTGATTAGATTGCTTAATCCACTCACATTTAATGTAATTATTTATATATTCTGCCATTTTACTTTTTGGTTTGTATGTCTCATGACACTTTCTCCCCTCTATTTCTCTTTCACTGCTTTATTTTCATTAAGTATTTTTTAGTGTAACAACTTAATTCCTTTAATAATTTTTCTTTTTCTGAGATATTTTTTTAGTCATTTCTATAGGGATTAATATAATATAAATACTAACTTGTGAGAACCTATTTCATATTTATACTAAATTAATTCCAGTGAGATAAAAATTTATAGAAAGTATATAGATATAGCTCTAGTCCCACTTCCCTTTTTTGTGCTATTTTTGTTATACATATTACATCTATAAATGTTGCACACTCAAGGATACTCTGTTAAAACTATTACTTTATGTAATTTTATCTTTTAAAAAGCCAAGAAAATAAGGACAGCAAGTTTGTTATGTTAAACTTATTTACAATTTCTGGCTCTTTTCATCTGTTCCTATGGATTCAAGTTACCATCTGGTGTCATTTACTTACCTCAGTACAGCTTTATTCCCACCCACCTCCTCTGTGCTGTTTGAGAAATTATGTTACATATTTATGTATTATAGGCCAACATATTAGTGTGTGTGTATGTATGTATATATATATGTGTGTGATTTTATATGATTGCTTTTAAATCAGTTAAGAAAGGTGAAGAAATGTGTATTTATACTTTTATAATATATAATTACTTGACCAGTGCTCTTTGTTTTTTCTCATGGATTGGAATTACTGCCTGGGGTCACCTGCTTCATTCTGAAGAATTAGTATCTCTTGTAAGGAGATGAATTCTGGCAATGAATTCTGTCAGTTTGGGTTTACTTGTATACAGTAGATAGGAAATTGGCTTTACTTCTTCATAAAGGTCTAATAAATAAAGACTAGGAATGTCTTCATTTGACCTTAATTTTCACCTTTATTTCTGAAAGACAATTTTGCTGGATATACAATGCTGCATTAATAGGGTTTTGTTTTTTTTTCTTTCAGCACTTTGAGTATGACATCCCAGAGACTTCTGGTCTTAATTCTTTCTGATGAGGAGTCAGCTTTAACCTAATTCGTGCTCCCTTGTATATGAGGAGTCATTTTTCTCTTGCTGCTTTTAAGATTATCTCTGGACTTCTGACTTTCAGCATTTATACTATGACCTGTCTGTGTGTGCATCTCTTTGCATTTAATCCTACTTGAAGATTATTAAGTTTCTTGGATGTGTATGTGGTTTTTCATCAAACTGAGGACATTTTCAGTCATTATTTCTTCAAGTATTTCTTTCTGCCTCTTTCTGTCTTCTCTTCTGGTATTCCTATGTATATGCTGATGTGCTTAATGGTATCCCACAATTGATGCTATGTTTGTTTTTCTTCATTTTTCTCCCTCTTTGTTCTTTAGATTCCGTAATGTCTATTGATCTATCTTCAAGTTCACGGATTCTTTCTTCTGACAGTTCAAATATATTGTTGAGCTCACTGGTAAATTTTTCACTTCAGTTATTGTACTTTTCAATCATAATTTCTACTTGGTTCCTTTTTATTATTTCTATCTCTTTATCAATATTCTCTATTTTATATCAAATTGTCATCATACTTTCCTTTATTTCTTTGATAATGATTTCCTTTAGTTCTTTGAATATATTTAGAATGACTATTTTGAAGGGTTTCTGTTAAATCAACATCTGATTCCTTTCATAGGCAATTTCTGTTATCTGCTTTTTTCCCCCCGGTTTTGCATCATATTTCCCTGTATCTTCGTATGTCTCATCATTTTGTGCTGTGGGGAGATGGGACATTTTAGAGATATATTGTAGTAACTCTGCGTATTGGTGCCCCACCTCTGAGGATTCCTGTTGTTATTGGATCATATTATTAGTGAATGGCTGGACTACAGTAGTAAAGTCTATTCCTTTCCACTGCCCCTATGATATTGTTTCTCTGGAGGCACAATTTTGGGTATTTCCACAGTGACATAGGGATGACAGTGGTTTTGGCAGGACTCCCTTTAATTGTCTCTTTCCATGACCACATCTAGCTATTAGGCGCCATTAATTGCCAAATGGTTGCTCTATTGTTTTAACAATGCCCTGGAGCATAAATGGCTCCACAGTCTGATCCAATTAAATTTGGGTCCCTTACTACAGGTAGTTTGTGACATTGGTGTTTGAGGTTTGTTCTGACCATAGGAAGGCTCTTCTTAGATGTTTCTTTCCCTGCTTCTCTCTAGTAAATAACTGGCCTAGGATGGAACTTCTGCTTTCACCTCCAAAACCTCCACTGTCTTTGAGAGCACCTTTAGGCCTGAACAACCTTCACACTGTTTCAAATAAAGTCATTTCCTTTGGGGAGAGCTTTGAAGTTCTCTGATACTAATGCCTGCCTCTCCCCGTGGCTAAAATCTCTGAGCCATGAGCTCTAGGGCCGGAAACAAGGACAGGGGCCTATTTCTCTCCAACTAATACCCCTCCTTGCTTTAAGAGCAGGACACTAGCAGGAGCAGTACACTATAATCTTTATTTGTCTTTCCTGGCAAGGAACCTCCACTCTATGAACAAGCTGAAGTAGGGATGATGGTGACCCCATTTTGTTTTTAGCATGTCATGACTGCAGTAGAGCCTCCACCATATGAGTAGTGGCTGGGTGGAAGAGGGGAGCCCCCAGACTTCAGCCATACTCGCCTGAAATTTAGCCTCTGCAGCATGTAGCTGCAGGAAGATAAGAAATTTTGGCAGTATGTCTTTCCCAGGAAGATAACTTAACTTAGCTCTCAATTTGTAGCTAATGGACTAAGGAGTCCTGTGTTCTTGGCTGCATCTGCCTAAGTGGGATTTCCATCATAATGAGCTGAGGAGGGGGCAAGAGGGAACAGGTCCTGCTTCAAATGCCACAGATCCTCACTGATCTTAACAAGTTTTAGATTTTCTTGAATAAATGTTTCTTTATTTGCAATATGCCCTGAGGAAAATTTCCAGAAACTTTAAATGGTTGTTTTCTTAAAATAATTTTCAACAGTAATGTTTTGCTGAAGAGCAGGTCCATGGAATGAATCATGTTGCCATTCCAGAGGTGGACTCCACTAATTCATGTTTTTAAGCTCATAAATCCATAATCCATAAGCAAGTAAATTCAGTCAGGAATAGTATATTAAAGATCAATCTTAAGTAAAAATCCCCCAAAAATGTTAATAAAATGAATTTGGCAGTTTATTCTTAAAAATAAAAATCAATCCAACCTGGACATAATACATTAAGAATTCACGAGAGATAAGTGATACCATAAGATGAAACAACATTAGAATAATTGGGATCCCAGAAGAAGAAGAAAGAGAGAGAGGGGCAGAAGGTATAATGGAGCAAATTAGAGCAGAGAACTTCCCTAATTTGGGGAAGGAAACAGGCATCAAAATCCAGGAAGCACAGAGAACCCCTCTCAAAATCAATAAAAATAGGTCAACACCCCGACATCTAATAGTAAAACTTATGAGTCTCATAGACAAAGAGAAAATCCTGAGAGCAGCTCGGGAGAAGAGATATGTAACCTACAAGGGTAGAAACATTAGATTGGCAACAGACCTATCCACAGAGACCTGGCAGGCCAGAAAGGACTGGCAGGATATATTCAGAGCACTAAATGAGAAAAATATGCAGCCAAGAATACTCTATCCAGGTAGGCTGACATTGAAAATTGAAGGAGAGATAAAAAGCTTCCAGGACAAACAAAAACTAAAGGAATTTGCAAACACAAAACCAGACCTACAAGAAATCTTGAAAGGGGTCCTCTAAGCAAAGAGAGACCCTAAAAGCAACATAGACCAGAAAGGAACACAGACAATATACAGTAACAGTCACCTTACAGGCAATACAATGGCACTAAATTCCTATCTTTCAAAAGTTACCCTGAATGTAAATGGGCTAAATGCCCCAATCAAAAGACACAGGCTATCAGACTGGATTAAAAAACAAGACCCATCGATATGCTGTCTGCAAGAGACTCATTTTAGAACCAAAGACACCCCTAGATTGAAAGTGAGGGGGTGGAAAACCATTTACCATGCTAATGGACACCAAAAGAAAGAAGGGGTGGCAATCCTTATATCAGACAAATTATTTTTTTTTATTTATTTCAGACAGAGAGAATGAGAGAGAGAGCACATGAGAGGGGGGGGGTCAGAGGGAGAAGCAGGTTCCTTGCTGAGCAGGGAGCCCAATGCGGGACTCGATCCAGGGACTCCAGGATCATGACCTGAGCCGAAGGCAGTCGCTTAAACAACTGAGCCACCCAGGTGCCCCAGACGAATTAGATTTTAAACCAAAGACTGTAATAAGAGATGAGGAAGGACATTATATCCTACTTAAAGGGTCTATCCAACAAGAAGATCTAACAATTGTAAATATCTATGCCCCCAACATGGGAGCAGCCAATTACATAAGGCAATTAATAACAAAAGCAAAGAAACACATTGACAACAATACAATAATAGTGGGGGACTTTAACACCCCCCTCACTGAAATGGACAGATCGTCTAAGCAAAAGATCAACAAGGAAATAAAGACTTTAAATGACACACTGGACCAAATGGACTTCACAGACATATTCAGAACATTCCATCCCAAAGCAACGGAATACACATTCTTCTCTAGTGCCCATGGAACATTCTCCAGAATAGATCACATCCTAGGTCATAAATCAGGTCTCAACTGGTACCAAAAGATTGGGATCATTCCCTGCCTATTTTCAGACCACAATGCTTTGAAACTAGAACTCAATCACAAGAGGAAAGTTGGAAAGAACTCAAATACATGGAGGCTAAAGAGCATCCTACTGAAGAATGAATGGGTCAACCAGGAAATTAAAGAAGAATTAAAAAAATACATGGAAACCAATGAAAATGAAAACACAACTATTCAAAATCTTTGGGATGCAGCAAAGGCAGTCCTAAGAGGAAAGTATATAGCAATACAAGCCTTTCTCAAGAAACAAGAAAGGTCTCAAGTACACAACCTAACCCTACACCTAAAGGAGCTGGAGAAAGAACAGCAAATAAAGCCTAAACCCAGCAGGAGAAGAGAAATAATAAAGATCAGAGCAGAAATCAATGAAATAGAAACTAAAAGAACAGTAGAACAGATCAACGAAACTAGGAGCTGGTTCTTTGAAAGAATTAACAAAATTGATAAACCCCTGGCCAGACTTATCAAAAAGAGAAGAGAAATGACCCAAATCAACAAAATCATGAATGAAAGAGGAGAGATCACAACCAACACCAAAGAAATACAAACAATTATAAGAACATATTATGAGCAACTCTATGCCAGCAAATGAGATAACCTGGAAGAAATGGATGCATTCCTAGAGATGTATCAACTACCAAAACTGAACCAGGAAGAAATAGAAAACCTGAACAGACCTATAACCACTAAGGAAATTGAAGCAGTCATCAAAAATCTCCCAACAAACAAAAGCCCAGGGCCAGATGGCTTCCCAGGGGAATTCTACCAAACATTTCAAGAAGAATTAATACCTATTCTTCTGAAACTGTTCCAAAAAATAGAAATGGAAGGAAAACTTCCAAACTCGTTTTATGAGGCCAGCATTACCTTGATCCCCAAACCAGACAAAGACCCCATCAAAAAGGAGAATTACAGACCAATATCCCTGATGAACATGGATGCAAAAATTCTCACCAAAATACTAGCCAGTAGGATCCAACAGTACATTAAAAGGATTATTCACCACGACAAAGTGGGATTTATCCCTGGGCTGCAAGATTGGTTCAACATCCGCAAATCAATCAATGTGATACAATACATTAACAAAAGAAAGAACAAGAAACATATGATCCTCTCAATAGATGCAGAAAAAGCATTTGACAAAGTACAGCATCCTTTCTTGATCAAAACTCTTCAGAGTATAGGCATAGAGGGTACATACCTCAATATCATAAAAGCCATCTATGAAAAACCTACAGCAAATATCATTCTCAATGGGGAAAAACTGAGAGCTTTCCCCCTAAGGTCAGGAACGCGGCAGGGATGTCCACTATCACCACTGCTATTCAACATAGTATTGGAAGTCCTAGCCACAGCAATCAGACAACAAAAAGAAATCAAAGGCATCCAAATCAGCAAAGAAGAAGTCAAACTCTCACTCTTTGCAGATGATATGATACTTTATGTGGAAAACCCAAAAGACTCCACCCCAAAACTGCTAGAACTCATACAGGAATTCAGTAAAGTGGCAGGATATAAAATCAATGCACAGAAATCAGTGGCATTCCTATACACCAACAACAAGACAGAAGAAAGAGAAATTAAGGAGCTGATTGCATTTACAATTGCACCCAAAACCATAAGATACCTAGGAATAAATCTAACCAAAGAGACAAAGGATCTGTACTCAGAAAACTATAAAATACTCATGAAGGAAATTGAGGAAGACACAAAGAAATGGAAAAACGTTCCATGCTCATAGATTGGAAGAACAAATATTGTGAAGATGTCAGTGCTACCTAGAGCAATCTACACATTCAATGCACTCCCCATCAAAATACCATCCACTTTTTTCAAAGAAATGGAACAAATAATCCTAAAATTTATACGGAACCAGAAAAGACCCCGCATAGCCAGAGGAATGTTGAAAAAGAAGGGCAAAGCTGGCGGCATCACAATTCCGGACTTCCAGCTCTATTACAAAGCTGTCATCATCAAGACAGCATGGTACTGGCACAAAAACAGACACATAGATCAACGGAACAGAATAGAGAGCCCAGAAATGGACCCTCAACTCTATGGTCAACTCATCTTCGACAAAGCAGGAAAGAATGTCCAATGGAAAAAAAAAAACAGTCTCTTCAACAAATGGTGTTGGGGAAATTGGACAGCCACATGCAGCAGAATGAAACTGGACCATTTCCTTACACCACACACAAAAATAGACTCCAAATGGTTGAAAGACCTCAATGTGAGACAGGAGTCCATCCAAATCCTAAAGGAGAACACAGGCAGCAACCTCTTTGACCTCAGCCGAAGCAACTTCTTCCTAGAAACATCGCCAAAGGCAAGGGAAGCAAGGGCAAAAATGAACTATTGGGACTTCATCAAGATAAAAACCTTTTGCAAAGCAAAGGAAACAGTCAACAAAACCAAAAGACAACCGACAGAATGGGAGAAGATATTTGCAAATGACATATCAGATAAAGGGCTAGTTTCCAAAATCTATAAAGAACTCATCAAACTCAACACCCAAAGAACAAAGAATCCAATCAAGAAATGGGCAGAAGACATGAACAGACATTTTTCCAAAGAAGACATCCAAATGGCCAACAGACACATGAAAAAGTGCTCAATATCGCTCGGCATCAGAGAAATCCAAATCAAAACCTCAATGAGATACCACCTCACACCAGTCAGAATGGCTAAAATTAACAAGTCAGGAAACGACAGATGTTGGCGGGGATGCGGAGAAAGGGGAACCCTCCTACACTGTTGGTGGGAATGCAAGCTGGTGCAGCCACTCTGGAAAACAGTATGGAGGTTCCTCAAAAAGTTGAAAATAGAGCTACCATATGATCCAGCAATTGCACTACTGGGTATTTACCCCAAAGATACAAAAGTAGGGGTCTGAAAGGGTACGTGCACCCTGATGTTTATAGCAGCAATGTCCACAATAGCCAAACTGTGAAAAGAGCCAAGATGTCCATTGACAGATGAATGGATAAAGAAGAGGTGGTATATATACACAATGGAATATTATGCAGCCATCAAAAGGAATGAGATCTTGCCATTTGCAACGACGTGGATGGAACTGGAGGGTATTATGCTGAGCGAAATAAGTCAAACAGAGAAAGACATGTATCATATGACCTCACTGATATGAGGAATTCTTAATCGCAGGAAACAAACTGAGGGTTGCTGGAGTGGGGGGTGGGGTGGGAGGGATGGGGTGACTGGGTGATAGACACTGGGGAGGGTATGTGCTCTGGTAAGTGCTGTGAATTGTGCAAGACTGTTGAATCTCAAATCTCTACCTCTGAAACAATGCAATATATGTTAAGAAAAAAAAAGAAGAAGAAGAAGGTAGCAGGAGGGGAAGAATGAAGCAGGGGAAATCGGAGGGGTAGACGAACCATGAGAGACGATGGACTCTGAAAAACAAACTGAGGGTTCTAGAGGGGAGGGGGGTGGGTGGATGGGTTAGCCTGGTAATGGGTATTGAGGAGGGCACATTCTGCATGGAGCACTGGGTGTTATGCACAAACAATGAATCATGGAACACTACATCTAAAACTAATGATGTAATGTATGGGGATTAACATAAGAATAAAAAAATAAAAATAAAAAAATACATTAAGAATTCAATGATGGTCCAACATCATATCTATTCACCTTAAAAGATAAAAGCAAGCTGCAGAATACATATCATAGGGTACCACTGATACCCATTTAAAAAGCACAAAAATTCTATGTGTTTTTATGAATGCAGTATGTATGTAGTGAATGGAGTAGAAGTAGAAAAATTCCTATACATATAAAATTTCATAATAATGTTTATCTCTGGGAGGGAAGGAAGAATGAGATAGAAGTAGATATAGGAGATTTCAACTTGATCTGATAGATGTTTATTAAAGTATAAAGAATATTTTTCTCTATTTTTTATATGTTAACATAATAGAGTTATAGGCTAAATTGTGCCCCACCCCCCAAATTTAGATGTTGAAACCCTAACATCTAGTACCTCAGAATGTTACTATATTTGGAAATAGGGCCTTTAAAGAGATAAGATTATGTTAAAATGTGGCTGTTATAGTGGGCCCTGATTCAATCTGACTGGTGTCCTTATACAGAGAGTAAATTTGAATATAGAAAGAGAGACTAGGGAAGTATGCACATAGAGAAAAGACTGTGTGAGGACACAGTGAGAAGGCAGACATCTACAAGCCAAGGAGAAAGGCCTCAAAAGAAACCACACCCATCGACAATTTGATCTGGACTTCCAGCCTCCAGAACTATGAGAAAATTTTTTTCTGTTTTTTAAACCACCCAATCTATGATATTTTGTTATGACATCCCTAACAAATTAAGATAGATAGATAGATAGATGATAGATAGATAGATAGATGATAGATAGATAGATAGATAGATAGATAGATAGATAGATAGATAGATAGATCAACTAACCCAAAATGAATGTAAGCAACTCAACATGCTTCTATACTTACAGAATCTAATTACAGTATTCAAAGATGAGGCATACATGCTGAAAAATCCAGGAGGGTTTATTTGCCTTTCATATTTTACAAACTTTCAAGACAAACTAGAGTTTAAATCCTTGTTCTGTCTGCATACTAGCCATGTGACTCTAAGATAGACATTTTTTCTTTCTGAACTTCCATTCCCACATATGTAAAACAGGGACAAGAAAACCTACCTCCCAAAGCTTTTGTGATGATTAAAGGATTTACAATACATAAAGTGCTTCATTCAACTTCCCAATTTACAACAGATATTCATCAAATCCAAATGCCTGAACATCTACCTGCAGAAAACACTATTGATGAGTCATCCTGAGGGAACAGAGTTAGAGACAAAAAGTCAGATTTATACCACAGTGCCTGGTGGAAGTGGAGTATCACCTCTGGCATGCATTTTGAATGTCCAGAGGACCTTTTTCTTCTTGAACCATTTGCTTCTTGGGGGGGGTGGGGAGCAGGTCTGAAGCCACAGAGTCTTGGTTTAAATTCCCAGCTCTGCCACTTATCACCTATGTGACCTTGAGCAAAGCAAGTAACTGCTCTGTGCCTCAGTCTCCTAATCTGTAAAATGAGGCTAATAATCCTACCTTTATGAATCCCTGGGAGAACTGCAGATCAGATAAACAAGTACTTGGCACATAGCAGATACTCAGTACATCAAAATAGCTATTGTTATTATCATGGCTTTTGTTCTATTATTATTACCATTATTACAAGAGCAGCTTCCTTATACATATTTAAAAAATCAATATGGGGCACCTGGGTGGCTCAGTCGGTTGAGCATCAGACTCTTGGTCTTGGCTCAAGTCATGATCTCAGGGTCATGAGATCGAGCCCCACTTCAGGCTCTGTGCTCAGCACTGAGTCTGCTTGAGTTTCTCTCTCTCTCACCCTCTGCAGGGTGCACGTGCTCTCTTTCTCTCTCTCTCAAATAAATGAATAAAATCTTTAAAAATAAATCAATATGGATGTATGTATCTATCCAGCACTATATCATCCCCATTAAAAGACCATTTATAACATGTGGCCACAACACTGGTTACTACACAAAGATATAGACTGAATTTTCAAATAGACATGCAACATTAATCTCTCCTTAATGGATATTTCCTCCTCCCAGCTTAGGTTCCACTCTAGTAATGGTGAAGAATTTAATGTCTTATGGTTAGTGGATCCTAATAAACACATAGCTCTTACTGGGTCCACCTGTCTAAACTCCAAAGGTGGAATGTTACCCAAGTCAGAGTTATCGACTTAAGAGAGATTTATTTCAGACTTCCACAAAACAGCAACATGCCTTGGCTCTAAACCTGTCTCAACTTTGCTCCAATTGCCCTCTGAATTATTGACAGACCTAATTAACCCAGCAATTGCTTAGTGATAATTACCATCTTTTCAAAGGTAACAGATCTGACCCCCAGGCCCAGATTTGCTAAGAAACCTGAAGAGATAGCAAAATAATCACAATCGAAGCCACAAGCCCTGTCCACAGCAAAAACCTGTCAATTAAACTCTTTTATCCCTCAGAAAGAACACATGTCAATTTTAAACAAGAATTAATCTTTTAATTCCAAATTTTCCTTTTGAAGCTTCAGATTAGAAATGTACCAGAACCTGATAAATGAGACACTCAGGAGCCATTGCTTCTGGGTCATGGAAAATATTAAAATACCCCCAGAAATGCACAGATAAATCTTTTGACAAAATACTTCCAATTCTTTAGAGACATTTTTAGCAAACACAAATGTTTATCCCAAAGTGCTTCAGTGCTGTCAGCACAAGCTTGGCATGTTTATCATGCAGTTTGCATCAAGTGCAAGTCCAAAATCTGGGCAGTTTTCAGAGAAGGCACCCAGAAACCGTATTGTCTGCATTATTCACAATGCTGGAAGCAAGATCAATAGCTGCAGTTCACCAACGAAGCTCCAAAGCCCAGCAAGGAGTCGTTTTTGACACAGTGAATTTAGCAAGAATGATGTGCTCCTTTGCAGAACCCAAAGGGCGGTATTCTCAGGTTAACAAAGATGATAATGAAGTAGCAGCCTTTGGGCCAGAGAATACCACCTGGGAACCATTCTTACTGGGAAGGAGCTATGTGCAAATACAGTATTCAGGAGGAGAAAAATCACAGTGGAGTTACTGCATATACCAGGGTGGCAGTGGAAGAAGAGTTCATAACAGAGCATCAAGTCTCAGGAAGGGTCCATCCACCCTTTCCCATTCCCATCTGCCAGGCCATCTGGAGACTACCAGGTCTTACACAAATTGAAGTCCTCAGGGCTCTGGTTCTGCCACCAGGAAGGCATGGCCTGTAGGGTTTGTCTTGGAAAAAAGAACCAGATAAGGACCATGCTGGATTTATCAGACACAATCAGGTAGGCTGTGGACAAGGAGTCAGGTCACTTGTTAACTACTGGACATGTATACAGGTGGTCTGGAAAATTAAACAAGGCCAGTCCCTGAGAATGATATCGTTATAACCAGAGGATGAGCTAAAGCTCTCTGAGAGGTGATAGCACAAATTTAACAACACTTGGAAGGGATTCTTCAAGTAGGAGAATAATCTAACCAATATTATAGGTAAACTAAGGATTAAGAAGCATCTAACTTAAGCATAGAAATAATACTACTATTAGTAATAATAGACACCACTGTTTCTTTATTGTCTACTACATACTAAACATCATACTGTTTTATTTCATTGATCCTCCAATGGCCTGTGAAAGATGGGTAATACATATGCCCATTTTACTGATGAGAACTTAAGCCCTTAGAGCATGATCAGCAGCAGCAGCATCACTTGGGAACTTCTTAGAAATGCAAATTTTCAGGCTCAACCCCAGACCTACTTGATCAGAAACTCTGGGGCTGGGATCCAGAAATTTATGTTTTAACAAGCCCTCCGGGTGACTGTGACAGGTGCTCAAGTTTGAGAAACACCACCCTGGAGCAAAGGCTCTCCATCTTGGCTGTACAGTGAAATCACCTGGACAGTTTTAAAAACTGCTGCATGGGTCCCACCCCTAAGATATTCTGACTTAATTGATCTGGGATGCAACCTGGGTATAGGATTTTTTTTTATTTGTTTATTTATTTGAGAGAGAGAGAGCATGAGGGGGGGGAGGGTCGGAGGAAGAAGCAGACTCCCTGCTGAGCAGGGAGCCCAATGTGGGACTCAATCCTGGGACTCCAGGATCATGACCTGAGCCGAAGGCAGATGCTTAACCAACTGAGCCACCCAGCCACCCTGGGTATAGGATGTTTAAATGTATCCCAGGTGACTATAATGTGCAGCCAAGCATGAGAGCCATGGACTGGATACTAATTTTCCCAAAGTCCGCTGAGGCAATGAAAACAACAAAGCCAAGATTCAGACTTGAATCTGAGACAAATGTGTACTCTTCCACACATCCTTGGTGCTCAAAGCCTGGTCCAGGCCAGCAGCACCTGCATCACCTGGAATCTTGCTAGGAATGTACAATCTTAAATCACACCTCGGACCTATGGTATTGGAATCTACAAGTTAAAAAGATCTCTAGACAATAAGCATATAAAGTTTGAGAGGCAGGACATTACTCAATGCTAATTTATATCACATAGTCATCAGTGCTGCTTTGTTTAACTGTCCTTATCAGTATAGGACATATTATTTTAAGATACTGAGATTTCTGTTCCCATCAATCCCCTCTTCCCACTTCCTTATATCCATTACTTTTCTGATTCCATACATCAACAGAAATAGCTGGTAAGTGGGAAGAGGCTTAGACCGCCTGGAACAAAGAAGTGAACTAAATTTCTGAACACATGTTTTAAATTTATATGGAAGGAAGGAAGGAATGAATGAAGGAAGGAAGGAAGGGAGGGAGGGAGGGAGGGGAAGAAAGAAAAGGCAGAGAGGGAAGAAGGAAGGAAGGAGAGAAGAAAGAAAGAAAGAAAGAGAAAGAAAGAAAGAAAGAAAGAAAGAAAGAAAGAAAGAAAGAAAGAAAGAAAGAAAGGAAAGAAAGAAAGAAAGAAAGAAAGAAAGAAAGAAAGAAAGAAAGAAAGAAAGAAAGAAAGAAAAAGAAAGAAAGAGAAAGAAAGAAAGAAAGAAAGAGGAAGGAAGGAAGGAAGGAAACAAAGAAAGAAAGAAAGAGAAAGAGAAAAGAAGAGAGGAGAAGAGAAGAGAAGAGAAGAGGAGAATAAGGAAGGAGGAAGGGAAAGATAGGCAAAAAGCAGCAAGCAAATGAACAAAAAACGTGAAAGCCATCACTTTTCAACTACATGAGCCGGAAGACAAAAGGTCTTTGAATTCTAGAAGCAAGACTCCCAAGTACTGAATTCATGCTATAAATGATTTCTGGGAATGATTTCCTCTGCAATAAGGAAATAGCCATTGTCTACTCCAAAGAAATTAAGAGTTTGTCAAGCATCAGAATCAGAAATAAATATGATGCAATACTATACAGCAGTCAAAATGAGTTATGGAGCTACAAATAGCCACCTGAATGAATTTTACAACTATAATGTAGAGGGGAGGGGAAAAAAAAGAAAATTGCTTAAGTATACATAATTATAAATTTTTTAAATATACAAAATAATTTATATTGTTTAGGAATACATATGTTTATAACTAAAAAATAACATAAATATGTGAAAATAATAAATACTAAATTTTAAATAGTGGTTGCCTCTGAATAAGAGAAGGTACAATTGGGGAGGGAGGTTTTAAGTACTACTAATATTCTATTTCTTAAGGTAGGAGGTAGATATATGGGGCCTTTGTTATAGTGTTCTTTTTTTTTTTAAGATTTTAATTTTAAGTAATCTCTACACCCAACATGGGGCTCCAATTACAACCCCAAAGTCAAGATTCACATGCTCTACTGATGGAGCCCACCAGGCACCCCTATGGTATTCTTTATACATTTTTAGTATGTGCAAAATATATAGTAACTTTTTAAGAAGAAAAGAAAGACCAATTCTTGCTTCTTCCACTGTTTGGGATTGGAGATTGAAATTCCCAAGCTTAACATAAAACCACAATGGTTTATATTCAAATTGCTGTGTTCCTAGAAGAAAAGCCCTCTTCCACATTCCAAATACTTAATATTAATTTTTTGCCTGTACATAGTAATAGCAGGCAGATCAAGCTGATCTATAGCAACACCCACCCACCAGGGTTGTGAAGGTTGGAAAGGCTGGAGAAATGCTAGAAAGAGTAAATTCTAACTCTTGTCTTAGCAGTGTTTTCTGGGTTGCTACCTGGTCTACTAATGTCTCAGACTGGGAAATAAAACAGAATTGCTGTCAAATTGACTCTGCTTGAAGTACAGTTGCACCAATAAGAAAATCCTTTTAAGTGCTTTCTCCATGCCAAGCATTGTTCTGATTTTATTGGATTAGAACATGGATTAATGCAATTATGAATCTACCACAATCCTATGGGATAGGTACTGTAATTATGTATTTTATAGACACAAGAAGGCTACGTATTTTCCCAAAGTCACAAAACTAGCAAAAGTCAGAGCCAATATCCAAACCAGGTCATCTGTCTCCAGAGCTCACACCTAACCACTCCACTACAGTGCTTTCTAGAAGTTACCAACATAGAGATGAAAGGCAGGAAGGCAGGAAGGGAGGGAGGGGGAGAGAGGGGAAGGAAAGAAGGAAGGCAGGGGAGGGAGGAAGGGAAGAAGGAAGGAAGGGAAGGAGGGAAGGAAGTAAGGAGGGAGGGAAGGAGGGAGGGAGGGAGGAAAGAGGGAAGGAAGGAAGGAAGGAAGACCTTGCTATAAAACTTGAAGCTTCTCTGAAATGGTAGAAATTGCCTTATGTGGCTTAGAGCTCCATATCCCTAAGAAGAATTCAAATAAGGACTGAAAACAAAATGTCTCTGGTCATAACGCTGTTCTAATTCCTTGCCATGAGAAGAATGATCCCTGGACAAGCAGCATCACCAGGACACTTACTAGAAATGCAGAATCTTGGGCCTCATCCCAGATTGACTGAAACAGAACCTGCATTTTAACAAGTTCCCCCAGGAGAGAAGCACTAATCTAGATCCAGATTTTGAATCATCAGCTTGCAGGTTCTTGTGCCCCATCCCAAACCTGCTAAATCAGAATCTCTACATTTTTTGGTAAAAAATCTATTTTTAACAAGTGCTCTCGAGTGCTTTGGATGAGCAGTCAGATTTGGAAGTCAGTGGCCAGGTTACCTTTAAGAGGAGCCTCCATCACTGAGACTGTGTGATTCTGGGTCACCCCTTTTCATCTTCCAGGTGGAGACCAAGTCTTAGTGGGCAAGGGAGCAATTTCTCAATCGCCTACTGCTGACATGAGCACTCCATACAGAGGAAGCCCTGACAAGGTCTGCTTCTCCTATCACTTGCAGGGCCTGTATCATGAAGCCAAGGCCTTTACTTTACCAAGCACAGCTAACAAAGAATACACAGACCAAAGATGCTCTCTCTTCTGACAAGGCAGGGAAATGTAGCCCTGATGCTTCCTCTGGGTTCAGGGGCTCTCTTACACCCGTTCCCTGAACTGGAGAGATGCTACCCATAAGCCCAGGCACAAGAGGACCTGCTGTTTTCAACTTCAGAACGCTCACTGCATTAGGCTGAAGATAAGGGGCAGGCTGTCTTTGGCCTACCTCATCCCCGGACTAGAGAGTTAATCTTCCCCCATGTCAGATTAGATCCTTGCTCTGGAAACTCTACTCTGCTTTCAAGAAATAATAAGTAAGTCGGAAATGTTCCATCCTCACATCTTTTCTTTTCCTCTTTTTTTTCCCTAAAGATTTTTTTTATTTATTTATTTATTTATTTATTTATTTATTTATTTATTTATTTGAGGGAGAGAGAGAAAAAGTGAGCACAAGAAGGAGGAGGGACAGAGGGAGACAGAGAAGCAGGGTCCTGGGATCATGACCTGAGCCCAAGGTAGACGCTTAACTGACTGAGCCACCCAGGTGCCCCCTCTTTTTTTAATAAATAAAAAATTTAAATTCACCCAGAATTGTCGGTTATTAGTATCTAGTTATATTTTTGTCAAGACCTCTTGAATGGAAGAAGCACGTGTCTCAGGAACCAAACACTCCTCTTACCTTGGCCCCCCTCGCTCAGACTCCTGCAACAGCCTCCCCTTCCCTCCTCCTGCCCAGTTCCTGCCCCCTTTTCAAATGTTCTCCATGAATCTGTTCACATCCTTCCACTGCTTCAAGCGGTAAATAATAAGTGCGATGGTATTAAATACAACTAGAAATTATAAACAGCCAGTTAATCCTATGATTACATGTTCATCCAGCTCCCCTGCAGGCCTGCAAGCTCACAGGCAGCCCTGTGGCCATTCTGTCCCTCGTTGCAGTCCTGTATGTAGTACAGAGTCAGAACACACTGGATGCCAAGTAAATATTTTTTGAATGGATGCATGTATGAATAATTGGAAAAGTAAATGAATGAATAACCAAAGTAGGATTAGGAAGAGAACCACCAAATATTTTCAAGAGCCAGGAAGGAACATTAGAAATACAGTAGGCCCAGGTTCTGAAACCAGACTTTCTGGGTCTAAATCTGGGCTCTTCCCCTTACCAGCCAGGTGATTAGGGACAAGTGTCTTCCGTTCATTTTGCCTCGATTTTCTCTTGTCAAAAAGTGACGATAATAGTACTTTCCTCGGGCGGCTGCTATGACAAAATTAAATGAGTTTTTCTATGTGAGAATTTAGTGCCTTGTACATGGTTAGTATTAGGCACATAGTTACTGTGTTCTTTTATTATCTCTGCATCTATTCTGCTCTAGTTTGTAGAGATAATGAACACAGAACCCAAAACAAACTCTCCCAGGGCTCATAGTTAGAGTGCATCTACTATCAAACTCAACCTAGTCTAAAGGACAGAGCAGCAACTTGGTAAATGCACACAGTGCTGGTGTTTTAGAAGTTGGGGAAAAGAAATGTTAGAGGGAAAAAGCAAGCCATGAAATCATGTATGTGTATGAAAAGGAACTCTGCTCATGGGCAGGGACAAGACTAACAACCAAAAAGGCGCATAATTTCTGTTTTGTTTTTCAGCTTTGTTAATGTTCTTTTAAGGCCATCCTGAATTCCCAGAATCGTGCACAGCCCTGAGTCAGGCCTCCTGCGGGAGGGGGTGAGTGATTCTGGTACTGGAGGTCATGACCACCTCTTCACCTGTGCCACTCCCTTCATCTTTACAGAAAAACTTGGGCAACTGGGCCTCACATCACTCAATCGTAACTTCTCCTTCCCGGATTTCAGTTTCTGCCTAATGTGTTTGTCTGAGACAAGATTCCATGATAAATGTGAAGAAAGAGTGAGTGAGCAAGAGGTGTTTATCAGGAAAACCTAACTAGAGAATAAGCAGTTGTCAAGGGTCAGCTATCCCCTAGCTACAATGAACTAGAATCAATTCTCTAACCAGACTCAAATAAATTAGCAAAAATATCTCCACAGACACAGTGTCTCCCATCAGGAAATCATCTTAAGCAATGAAAAAAAAAAGATTAATTTTATTATCAAGGGAAATATCCTCAAATTCCAGCATGACGACTATATTTTCACCAGGGGACTTGTATTTTTTTCTCTTAGCTGAAGCTCTTCCAATACTATATTCTACTGTTGCCTTTGAAGGGAAATGAATATGTTCTCATTAAATTTCTGTTTATTTGGGATGCAATATGTGGGCAGAGAGAAAGAATTTTCAGGCAGGTGTTCACCATAAGAAAATCTCACTCTTATTCCCTAATGGCCATTCCAAGCTCCCATGGCCAATAATGCCTTTAGTTAAATCAATCATTGGTCTTAGAAAATGGTTATTGAAACACATTAGTAGAGTAAGTGGTTGGCTGCCTTGTCACCATTTTGAAGGAACCATATGGAATCATGTTTGCCTCCCCAAATTGCTCCTACCTTCCTTTATGCATGCAATGATATCTAGTGAATTCCTACTGATATTTCAAACAGTAAGAAGTTTTATCCATAGATAAAAGTTGGCTCTATACTAGATGGTATAAAAGTCTTAGTGCCACTTCTGGATCACAGCACCCTGTTAGGCCATTTTGTTTTATTTTGTTCCTGTTTTAGTCAGGTTAGGCTGTTTTCCTTGGGAGGGGCACCCCAGCTAGCCTTTACCCCCACCACAGAGGACTAGAGCAGGGTCATATCCAAATAGAAGTTCATGAAAGAATTCAACTGATTCTGAAGTGGTTGAAGGGAATTTGTCCAGCAGAAGCTCCCCATTCCTGATAGAAGGGAAACGATCCAAGAGAATCCTCACTGTGGAAAGAAGAAATCCAGAGCAAAGAAAATGGTAGGGCATTCAGCTCAGGTTCCCACTCTTAAAGAAGATAAAGACTTTGGGGTGGTATTTCTAAAGGCCTCCATGAGAGAAGAGAACCTGTCTAGAGTGTTAATGTGGCTGTGGGACAGATTCTAGTTCTGTCTGGGATCTTTACCGATCCTTGTGATAAACTTCCATCATACTCAAACAAGTGACAGTTTTGGTCCTTACACCCAAGGAATCTGCTCGGCTGACACTATACAGCTACCCCTGAGAAGGTGACAAGACCTCAAACCCAAGAAAGCCCCAGCAAATGTATGTGGCAGGTACTGAGGTCGATGCTTTATATGCATTATCTCACAAGATCCCCAGCATAATTCTACAAGACAGGTAGCAATACCCTCATTTCTGAAGTGAAAAGCCTAAGGCCATGAGAGGTTAAGTACTTTGCCTAAGGTCATCCCAAGAGGATGTGACAGAGCTGGGGCACAAACCAAGACTGTCTGATCCAAGAGTTCATGCTCTTAACATCGTGATCTAATACATGCCATCATTTTATTTAATCCCACAACAACCCCATGAGGTAGATAGGATTACCTCTCCTTAGATATGAAGAAAAGTTGATAAACTTGACTTAGGGGCATTGCTGAGATGTGAACCCCAGGTTCACCTGTCTTGGGAGCCCAATCACTTAACCACTATGCTTGAAGAAGAAAGGAGTTCTCCCTAACAGCACACAGCTCCACTGTGTTCTGACGTCTTTACCAAGAGTACTGGTGGGGGAGGGCAGTTGTTTGCATCTTTTATTTTAGGCAGCACAGAGGAGTTCTGCAGCACACAGTATTTGGATTTCCTACCCATCATCACTGGATGTTTTCCACAGGATCCTACCGATCCTTGTCTTCTGGAGTCACTCCAGACAAAACATATCCAGCAGGGTTGGGAGAGGGATGGAGAAGACATAACTGGCAGAAGCTCAATCTTTCTGATATTCTAAGGTTTGTTTCTTTTCTAAAATTATTATTTTAACTAGTATTTTTCCTTGGTTATTCCTCATTGAACAGTGATTCAGCTGATGGAGAAGGGCACTTAGAAGGGAGGACCAGGCTAGTGAGAAGAGCATTGTATCTGAAATAAAAATCAATTGCCCACCATGCAGATTACAGGAGAAGCTGCAAATAAAGTTACTGTAAATTTAATTAAAACATTCCAGCCAAGTCCATACATTTGGTATTGATTACCTGGCCTGCAGTTTCAGGGAGTTAATTAACACAGCCTGTGCCTGGACAACAAGCAAACGCCAGAGCAGGCAGTGGTTGTCCTAGCAACAGGTAGGCGAAAGCAGCTCGTAGATTAAATTGAAGGAAATACAGAATCTTATTGAATTAGACTTAAATGCAATGATTTAAAAATATGAAGAGGCAACTTAAAGTTCAAAACACACTTTGTGAACATGAGTCATTGTGTGTTTCTAATTGGGCCAGAATAGAGTGTTCATACTGAAGGATGGGGAGACAATGGGAAGGGTAGGGATGGGGTCATTTCAGATAATCCATCACAAGAGAGCATTTCCTCAGCCCTGCTGGCTCGGGGAATGACTCCTACAAAAATTCATTTGAAAAAAAGAAAAAAGGCCATTATGAATAATCTTCTAGATCCATAAGTAGAATGAGCCCATTTATTTTCCCTTTCCCAGAATGGAGTCATCCTATGGGAAGAAAGCACATTCTGGGGGTCTGGCCAATAGGATGACCACCACAGACACAGCTTCCATATCCTGTGTTAATACACACACCCCAGGCTACTACTTAGGTGCACATCCATGGCCTCTCCTTGGCTTCCCCTGTGAGGTTTTGTTTTTGTTTTTTTTTTAACAGACAAGAAATAGAGTTCTGACTTTGGTGGCTACAGCAAAGGATCATTGATGACTATGCTCCCTAACTTAAAAAATTAACCATGCACTTACAAAGAGCTGACATCATGTATGCATTTCAGGAAATGAACCCCGCCTCCACCCCCCCACCTCTTCCGCCCCCCCCCCCCCCACCCTGTTCTTGGATGCCTGGAAGCTCCTTGTTGAGTACTAACTTAGAGTTGCACACCCTCTTGAAACACAAATAACCTGGGGCGCCTGGGTGGCTCAGTCATTAAGCATCTGCCTTCGGCTCAGGTCATGATCCCAGAGTCCCAGGATCGAGTCCCACATCGGGCTCCCTGCTCGGCAGGAAGCCGGCTTCTCCCTCTTCCACTCCCCCCTGCTTGCGTTCCTGCTCTCGCTGTCTCTCTCTGTCAAATAAATAAAATCTTTATAAACAACAACAACAAAATCTATAAAAAAAAAAAAAAAGAAAAGAAAGAAAAAGAAACACAACCTCAGGAGGGATGACATAATTACAATGATGAGGAATAAAAATGCCTAATTATCTAGTGTCTACTATATGCCAAGAACAATGCTAGGTGCTTCCCTAGATGCTGTTTCACTGAATAGTCACCCTAAACTCCAAGACACAGGGGATTTCAACATGGACAAAGCTGAGGTTCACAAAGGTCAATTCACTTAGCCCAAATCCCACTTCTGGTGTATAGTAAAGCTAGCATTCAAAGTCAGACCTGGTCTTCTGGCAAAGTCTATGCCCTTTCCCCTATACCAGCAATTTCCCAGGTTTTGCTAAGGCACCCCACACCCCTCCTTTTTTTAAATTAAAATGGAATCCTATGTGCCACTTTGATTTATAAACTATGTAAATGCAGAGAGGGCACGGGGACTGAGCCCACCTACTCAACTGCCTGCACACATACCCTGGCCTCACAGAGAACCTGAGACTCCGCTGCAGCAGCCTGGGACGCCGAGGACATGTGCGACAGTCCTGGCCACCATCCCGAGCTTCCTCCTCCACAAAGAGAGCAGCCTGGATGGGTGAATCCACTGCCGGCCTCTCCCTACCTTGTACCACTGCTGGGGAATCCCAGCTGGTACAGGAGGTCTTGGCTTTTTTTCTCACTAGGGATCACCCACAAACAAATACATAATCAAAAAAAAGAGATTCTACTCCAAAATGTATTTTAGTTGACCTTAGAAAGCAGTTGGTAAAGGTTTGATTTACTTTCCTAACCATGTTTTACTTAAGGCCCAGAGTCGACATTAACTAGGCTGATGAGCAGAGAGCCCTGGGAGAGGAACCCCAGGCCCAGTATGACCCCTAGCTCCACAAGGATTATCTGTATGTGTCCCTGGACAAATCATTTCCCTCCCTGGACCCCATCCACATGTCACGGTAGCAGTGTTTGCACGTGGCTCTTATACTATATTTTTGTTAACAAACATACTTAAAAGAAAATGTTACATCCTTGCCATAAATAAAAGAACCCTAAAGTTCTTTTTCTAATATGTATGCACACAACTACAGTACCACTATAATGAAAAACAGAGTATGTGTCCATTACCATTTAAACAAATTTCAAGTACCACTAGTGGTTTGTGTCCCGGGCTTTGAGAAATGCTGGAGACATTAGGACCTTTTATCTCTCGATTATTTCAAAAGCTTCTTCCAGCTCTGCCCTTCTGGGATCTAAACTTCCCCATAAGGGAGATGGCTGAGCAGCATGCAAGGGGACAGAGGGATACCCCAGGCAGGTGAAGGGGAGCAGGTGGTCTACAGCTACACATGGTAGAGATGGCCGGAAGCATAAAGTCTTCTAGGTGATAACAGCCACCCAAGTCCTATTGACTACCCATCTACCACCTGCAGTTCCCAACTGCCCTTGAGACTTCTTCCACCCTAGGGAGCTAAATGACAAGCAAACACAGGGATCATGAGATCCATCCCTACACTTGGGCTCCCAGGTGAGACACAGGATCCATACAAATTCCACATAGGTCCTCCTCTGCTCCAACACCCACTGACAACTTCTGTGAAGCCATTCTCCCAGGGGACACATCGACCTTCAAATCCAGCCTGGTTTCCTCTAAGCCACAGCTACTCTACATGGATAAGACTACGTGCCACTCAAAACTCTGAACACAGGCAACAACTCCCTTTCCCAAAATTTATAGTAATGCATCAAGTTTCTCTAGGGAGCTTGACCAAGATACAGGAACTGTTCCAATTTAGGGGGTCTGGGGACAGGGATGCACAAAATGTGCAATTTCTCCAATTGCTGAAGGTGGTTTTGGTATGTATGGCCAGTGAATCCCACTTTCAATGCAACTGTTCTACAAGGTCCTAGAATAAGGAGGGAGAATGGGGTTCTGGGAGTCAAGACAACAGATCTTGCACTTTCCTCTCTCAGCCAGTCTCTTCCTCTGCAAGTGAGCCCAACATGCCAGGGTCTGAGAGTCTTCCAGCTTTTGCATCCCAGGTCTCTGCAGCCTTACCTTCACCTGGATATACTGTCCAGCACACTAATGGGCATAGTATAAAAGTCTCCTCTCTTTTCACTTCATAGGCAAATAGAGTGTGGGTGTTTAGTTGGGAGGTGGGGGGGGGAGCAGAGGGTATGGGAGAAGGTGCTCTCGAACCAAAATGCCTTCACTCAAATCTGGATCTGAAAACTGTCAGTTTAGGCAAATTAACATTAACTTTTCTGAATCTGCTTCTTCAATTGCAAATAGGAAGAACAACACTGAAATGACTGAGGACTGAGTGAACTATTACTTGTAAAGGACCTAATACAATGCCTAGCATATAATGTATGCTCAAAAAAACACTACCTATTAAGAGGACAACTGGTATACTTGTGCTCTCTGCTCCAAGCCCACCTAATCCTCTCTTAGTTTAGAAAGAAGCAAAGAACAGGCAGAACAGCCTCAGTGCTAGAGGCACAGACCATATGTTTAGACACCCCCCCCCCACACACACACAGGTGTTCAATTCCATCTTTCCTAATAAGACAGCGTTAGAACTGAGCTCATATGGAGCCGTACTTCAGGAGACAGGGAGAGAGAGGAGGCGTCCAGACCGTCAGCTCTAATTCCCCAGCCCAAGGTCACTGTTCAGCCACCACTGGACCCTCCCTCCCTGTGTGCTTCATCAGCCTATAAAATGGCATGAAGTTTCTTGGGCTGCTATTAGGAGAGTCCATACAGACCTGTGTCTCTGTGTGGAACCTCATTAAAGTGAGTGATAAAGTGAAGGTCAGCTATCTTTAGAAGGACAAGGAGTGGAACACCAAATACCCAGAAAACCAGGAGGCTAATGAGAAATACAAAGCACTTTCAGCAGTAGGGATGAAAAGAGGGAATTTATTTGGGAATAGAAACTTGTCAGCAGCTCCCCAAAATTCACTACAAAATCTTCATAAAATATAAATATTTATGGGCGCCTGGGTGGCTCAGTCGTTAAGCGTCTGCCTTCAGCTCAGGTCATGATCCCAGGGTCCTGGGATCAAGTCCCACATCGGGCTCCCTGCTCGGCAGGAAGCCTGCTTCTCCCTCTCCCACTCCCCCTGCTTGTGTTCCTGCTCTCGCTATCTCTCTCTCTGTCAAATAAATAAATAAAATCTTTAAAATATATATATATATATATATAAATATTTATAAAGATCATAAGTTCAGAGCCTTCCAAAGAAAATGGAACAAATACAAGGAAACTTTATAAAGCAAACCAGAGACCCTAGTTCTCATTACCCAAATTTTGGCTGAGCAGCTACTATATTCCAAGACCCTGTGAAGAGGGGAGAAATATATTCTTTAATTACAAATAGTCCCACATCCAGGTACTACTCATTATTCTACGTTCTCTGTCCCATTTACCCAGCAGCTATTCACTGAATGCCTCCAATCTTCTCAATGCTCCCAGAAGATATGGAACTGAAGCTATTCTGAGTGCCCACTGTGCATTGTCCTTCTGGTAATAACACACGTGCCCATGGGTCTGGGCAGTGAATCATCCCAATGTATCCCACCCCCCTGCTCACAGGCCTGGTCTGTGATGGGCATGTGGACACAGAGACTCTGAGGCTTTGACACTGGAGATGATGACCAGATTTCTCTGTACTCTCTGGTCAGGAAAATGTCAGACTGCAACTCTATGGCCTCACAGGGTCACATCCCCCATCAGGTAGAGGAGAGTGACTACAGGAAGAGGAAAGGAAGTTATACACAAAGAGAAGCAAGTGTGTGAGTGTGTACAGCCAAACTATGGAAAGAGCCCAGATGTCCATCAACAGATGAATGGATAAAGAATTTGGGATGTGTATACACACACACACACACACACACACACAATGGAATACTATGCAGCCATCAAAAATAAAAGAAATCTTACCATTTGCAATGACGTGGATGGAACTAGAGGGTATTATGCTAAGCAAAATAAGTCAATCAAAGAAAGACAATTATATGATTTCACTCATATGTGGAATTTAAGAAACAAAACCAAGGATCACAGAGGAAAGGAGAGAAAAATAAAATAAGATGAAATTAGAGAGGGAGAGAAACCATATGAAACTTTTTTTTTTAAGATTTTATTTATTTATTTGACAGAGAGAGACACAGTGAGAGAGGGAACACAAGCAGGGGGAGTGGGGGAGAGAGAAGCAGGCTTCCCACTGATCAGGGAGCCCGACGTGGGGCTCGATCCCAGGACCCTGGGACCATGACCTGAGCCAAAGGCAGACGCTTAACGACTGAGCCACCCAGGTACCCCTGAAACTCTTAATCATAGGAAACAAACAGGATTGTTGGAAGGGAGGTGGGGGGGTGGGGTAACTGGGTGACGGGCATTAAGGAGAGCACGTGATGTAATGAGCACTGGGTGTTATATGCAACTGATGAATCCCTAAACTTTACTCCTGAAACTAATAATACACTATATGTTAATTGAATTTAAGTTTTAAAAATGAATTTTTAAAAAGTGTGTGTGTCTGCATGTGTGCATATGCACACATATGCTTATATGTGTATGCATACAGGTATGTGTATATGAGAGAGAAATGCCGGTAGAGTGTCTTCAGGGTATTTGATTCCCGGGATCTGTAATAACAAAAGCCAACTTCATGGGTGCCTGGGTGGCTCAGTCGTTAAGCGTCTGCCTTCGGCTCAGGTCATGATCCCAGGGTCCTGGGATCGAGCCCCACATCAGGCTCCCTGCTCAGTGGAGAGCCTGCTTCTCCCTCTCCCACTCCACCTTCTTTTTTTTTTTTTTTTATTTATTTGCGAGAGAGAGAGAATGAGAGACAGAGAGCATGAGAGGGAGGAGGGTCAGAGGGAGAAGCAGACTCCCCGCTGAGCAGGGAGCCCAATGCAGGACTCGATCCCAGGACTCCAGGATCATGACCTGAGCCAAAGGCAGTTGCTCAACCAACTGAGCCACCCAGGCACCCCCCCCCCCCACTCCACCTTCTTGTGTTCCCTCTCTCTCTGTGTCTCTCTCTGTCAAGTAAATAAATAAAAAAAATCTTTAAAAAACAAAAAACAAAAGCCAACTTCACTTTTGCTCTTTCCTTGTTTGGTTATAAAAGCCAACAAAATATCTAATTAGATTTGGGTTCCGGTCATTAGCAAACTAAAGTATACTAACAATTCAAAGGAAATAAAACAGAAAATAGGCCTTGATCTCAACTTTCAAGGAGCTTAAAACTGAGTTAGAGAGCCAAGTACAGCTATGTGAACCCCTAACCAGCACAAATGTACACATACACTATTCCACAAGAATATGAAAAGCTACGGAACAGAAGGTTCTTCTTTCTAAAGGTTCTGTTCTGTGGCACTAAACAGTATCTGCTATTCTCTCTTTCAAACAGCTTCATTTCAGTCCATAAATCAGTTCTTGCCATCAAGAAGCTTAGGACATGACCCCCACAGAAACCTATTATTCCCAGGCAAATACAATGAGTCAGGGCCACATTTCCTGGAAAGGGTTCCCTGGAACACTAGTCTCGGGAGATAGGAAGTTGAGTCTGCTCTTCTCAAAATCTGCCCAGCAGAGAGCCCAGTGTGTGGTAAGCACCAAATGTATATTTGTTAAGTGAGTGAACAAAGCTGCCATGAAAACGGAGTCTACTGTCAAATAAATTTGAGAAATATTACATGTTTTAGCCTCTTCTTAGGGATCCCAAGCACAGATAAGCAAAAATAAAGGCCATGAGAGGTTCTGCAGGAAACATGTTCCACTTTGTTTAGTACAGTGTTCCCCCAAAGCTTTAATCACTAAGGGACCCGTTTTGCTGCCTAACACCAATTAGCACCCCCACCTCATGGATCCAGTGTGTAGACCACACATGGGGGAACACTGGACAAGTGCCACTGGTCAACGAGGAAACCATTGCCTCAGCTTTGCCTAGACACAGCTGGAGCATGCTAACCAGTAAGCCTAGGCTTTCCTGGCAGCACCCGTCCCATATTCACCCCCCCACCCCTTTCCATCTCAAAGTGTCTTCTTTCCAAAGGGGTAGGAGTAAGGTGTGTAGACTCTTAACTTCGCTGGAAGACTACCCCCCACCATGACACACACCCCCACACCAGCTCAGACACAAACACTGGAAGGTGATCTTAACCCAAAGATATTTAAATATCAAGGCAAGGAAAAATGCCTTGAATCCAAATATAACAGGCTGGCGCAAATTAGGAAAGATTAATAGAGTCAGACACAAAAATAGAGTCATTTTTAGATAATCAGCAGGTTCTCACTGGCATTATCCTAATCCAGCACCACGGTGGAAGAAAATTCACTCGATGGTTCTCATGCTCAACTCCACAGGAACCATATAAGCTATATTAATGTGCAGGAAAGATCAGGGACAGGGCAAAACGGGAAGAGAGCTATTTCTAGGTATGAAATGTTGCCAGAATTCAGAAGCTCTGCTTCTTTAGGAAAGGCTGACATTCTCCATAAGAAAATTAAATAGTTACAATGATTAATTACAGCCATTTGAGTTCTCTTTACAAAGAGGACCCTAAGAGCTGTGCTCAGGAGTTAGTTCTTAGAAGTTCGTAGCCCAAAATATAATAGGGTGTGCTCACAAAATGGGGAGCCAAGATAGCTCTGACCTTTTCAGCAGCAGCTTTTTTTTAAGTGTGGAAACTGAAACTGGAGATACAGCCATTCCTTTAAAGGATGGAGAGGAGACCAACACAGAATCAGGAGAAGGATGAAATTGGGGAGGCAGGAATAGTAGCTAGACTGAGAGATAGAAAGATGGGATGGCACTGTTAGAGCCCCTCATTTTAAGCATGCCTGAAGCCACTAAATTCTCCTTTTACTAACGCTAGTTTGTGCTGGATTTTTTGTCATAGCCAAAATAATTCTGACCTACACAATGACCCGCCCCCCCCAACTGGATTAATTTATCTTCTCTGAAAATGGCACTACTTGGTTTTTTAATTGTCCATCTCAGTGAGCAGACAGTGAGCTCAATGACTACGTCCAGGCCAAGGAAACCATCACTTAATGCCCAGTTCCTCAACCTGCAAATGACAACTGGTTGATGTACTAGTTTATATTGCTGCTGTAACAAATTACCACAAACTTAGTGCTTAAATCAAAACAAGTTTATTATCTTGTAGGTCTGGAAGTCAGATGTCCAAATTAAGTCTCACGGGGCAAAAATCAAGGCGTTGGTAGGGCTGGTTCCTTTGGGCGATTTTGAGAGGAGATTCTGTTTCCTTGCCTTTTTCAGCTCTTAGGGCCTCCTGCCTTCCTCGGCTCCTGGCTGCTTCCTCAGAGCACTCCAACCTTTTGCTTTTGTTGTCACATCTCCTACTACCCACTTTGCTCCTCCCGCCTCCCTCTTACGAGGATTCCTGTGATTACACGAGGCCCATCTCACAATCTCCCCATCTCATGATCTCTAACATAATCACATCTATAAAGGCCCCTTTACCATTGGAAGGTGACATATTCACAGGCTCAAGAGATTGGGATGTGAACATCTTTAAGGGGCCATTATTCAACCTAGCATAGCTTGTATACAAAAAGTAGCTACAGAAAGAAAGTTTGTGAGGCACTTGCAGTCAGTCTTTCCAAAGCCCAATGTTGTAAGGATCTTTAATAGCAGGGAAGGGAGAGGACAAAGAAGAATACAGCCACTGGGTCCTCCTTAGGGGCTTAAAGGTCCTCATTGTCATTTTACCAGTCTGAACTCCTAATAAGTTAAGCATTGCCTTTGTCCAATGTACATTATTTATAATTTCCCACAGAAATATGAATTTCCAGGGGTGCCTGGGTGCCTCAGTTGGTTAAGCGACTGCCTTCGGCTCAGGTCATGATCCTGGAGTCCTGGGATCAAGTCCCACATCGGGCTCCCTGAGTCTGCTTCTCCCTCTGACCCTCCCCCCTCTCATGCTCTCTCTATCTCATTCTCTCTCTCTCAAATAAATAAATAAAATCTTTTAAAAGAAAAAAAGAAATATGAATTTCCAGGGGTGCCTGGGTGGCTCAGTCATTAAGGGTCTGCCTTCGGCCCAGGTCATGATCCCAGGGTCCTGGGATCGAGCCCCGCATCAGGCTCCCTGCTCCGCGGGAAGCCTGCTTCTCCTTCTCCCACTCCCCTTGCTTGTGTTCCCTCTCTGGCTGTCTTTCTCTCTGTCAAATAAATAAAAACCTTTTAAAAAAAAAAAGAAATATGAACTTCTGGCATTTGACCAAAAAATAGGGGGACCCAAAGTGCCTTCCCCTTAAATCATGCTCTTTGCTTGGATCTAAGTATATATCTGAGCGTGCCCTAGAGGAAGAGCATCAGAGATTCTACTTACAAGTAGGAAAGATCCATGCTCTGGGAGACGCCATGGCAGCTAGCTTTTGAGATGCTGCATAAGGCTCACAAGACTGCTCTTGAATGTTTGACATAAGCTGATGCTGACTCATCCATCAAATTTCATGACTTAAGGAGAAACACATCGTGATATATGTCAATCAGCTCAGCTCCTATTTCTTCCCCTAGCTGATCTCCAATTGTCTGTCAGGTTAAGAAATCCAAGATAGGATGCACCAATTATTAATAATAATAGTATTATCTAACATCTACTGATGCTTACTATGTGTCAAAAGTACTGTTATGCACAGAGTAGAGTCATGCCAGCTGCTGTAACAGACAAACTCCCACTTTTCAGTGGCTTAACATAATAAAAGCTTATTTCTGCTCACAAAATATATAGTCAGCAGTGGCAGGGAAGAGTCTGGTGATGCTCCATGCACCCAAATACACAAACAGGTTGCTTCCATCTTGTGGATCCCCCATTCCCTAGAGCCTCCGAGATCTCATGAATAGCTGGCAGACAGAGAAAGATTATGGAGGGTCATCTCTAAGAGGCTTGTATGGGACTGGCTCTCATAACTTAACACTTATATTCCATTAGCTAGAACCTAGTCACTTGACCTCACCTAACTGCAGGAGAGACTGCTAAGTGTAGACTGGCTTTGTGTCCAGGAAGAAGGTGGACAAGATTTTAGGGAACACATAGCAATGTCCATCATCACACATTTCTCACATGATCTAGCTAATCCAATCCTGCCATTGTGTGGGGGTGGACACCACTGTCATTTACCTTGTACAACTGTATGTACAGTTGAGTCTAAAAGAAATCAGATACCTCTCCAGTTCACATAGCCCAAGCTGTGCCCAGAATGCAAGTCACTGCATCCTAAATCTACACTCTCAATCAGTGGTTCTCAAGCAGGGACAATTCTGCCTGCACATACCCGGCCTCCTGCATGGATATTTGGCAATGTCTCTAGACAATTTGGTTGTCACAACTTGGTGGGAGGGTGGCATTCTAGCATTTAGTGGGAAGTGGCCAAGGATGCTACTACACATCCTACAACATAGAGAAAGACCCCCATAACAAAAGTCATCGAGCCCAGTATGCCAATAATGCCCAGATTGGGAAATTCTGCTCTTAACATTACACATTTCTACCATTCTAATGAGAGGGGGCTGTCTCTGGAGGTTACCCCACTGAAAAAACTCCTAAGACTGACATGAAACAGTTAAATTTAAGGAATACAGGGCTTTTTTTTTAATACAAAAGTATACAAAAATACAAAGTGCCAAATTATTTAACTTATGATGGAAATTATTGCTCCAAAAAAAATATATCCTTTGGAAATACAACTGCAAATAAGCAGACATGAGCCATGAGGGTGGGGGATACCAAAGAAAATCAGGCATATGATTTATTTAGTATTATAATTATTTTTTAGTATCATCCGGTCTTGGCTCACGTGCTAGAATGAACACTTATCCAAAGTGACTTTGGCAAATGGTTATTCTTCACCAAAATCCTGAACTGATTTTGTGACAACACAGGCAAAAAAATGAGATACTTCTTATATTAAGAAAAGTGTTCACCTTTGCCCGTCCCCAAGGTTTCCCCTCCAAGTATGGGGGAAAGAGAGAGGTTCACTACAGTCAAGTGGAATTTCCCATAGTTTCGGATCAGGAAACCTGGCTTAAACCTTGGCTCTCCATTGCCTAGCTGTGTGACCTTGGGAAAAAAATCACTCTTTGAGTCACTTTTCCCACCTGTGAAATGGGAATAATAACTGTATAGACTTCACAGAGCAGTGACAATTAAATGAGATAATCATGTAAAGTGATTAGCTCAGAGCCTGGCACATAGTTAGCCCTCGAATGCCAGCCCTCAGAGACATCATCCTTACTACTAGGAGCACTGCAGGGAGGGAGGGGTGATAACAGGCTGAGCTCTGGAGATAGAATATTACCATGAAAAGACTTAACCCAGGCTCTAAGACCCATGACAGAGCTTCAGCTTTGCTCCTTGCTATTACTGTGAGCCTAACCACATCAGCTAAGGGCCTCTGAGCCTCCATGTACCCAACAGTGAAATAAAGATAAAACGCTGCTCTGACACCCTCCCTCAAGGCAGCCATGATGGAGTGGAAGTGTGGCAGGATCACAGGCAGCACAGGCTCTGAAGCTGGACTGCCAAGGATCAAGGACAGACCATGCCAGTCACTGGCTGAGTAACGTTGCGTGAGTGACTCAACTTGTCTGTTTCAAGTCCCCTGCACCCCACCTCCATCAGATAGGAATAACTGTTACCATTAGGATGTAAGACACATAAGGGATCCTTGTCTCTTTGTTTATAGCTTTACCCCCAGCACCCAGAACTGGGTCTGCTGCATGATGGGTATTCAATAAGCACTTGTTGAATGAATGAATATTGGTCCCTATCACACAGGGTTGCAGTGTGGTTTAAATGAAATTATACCTGTGAAGGCCACAGAATGGTGCCAGACCATGGTATTCATATAAGAAACACTGACTATTAAAACACTGTCCACAGCACTGTCCAAATAATCTAAACTACATCTAAATACATACAGCCACAGCCTCAGGTTTGGTTCACCACCTGAACAGCCATGGGTGAACAGCCAAGGCAATCATCAGGAGAGCTCCTTCCTCCTCAGCCTGCTCTCTACTCTGGTTTGCTGCTGTCCTCCTGGCCAGGCATTCCATGAACTTGGTGCTCCCCCCATGCTTCCATCGCTGGGTTTCTTCCCCCAGCTAGATGTGCATATCAGACCCCTTGCTGATCATCCAGTGTTCATGAGTGACTCTCGGATGCAGGGTATCTGTCCCTCCAGGAGTTTCTGCAGCTTTGCTTCACCGAGGTAGGTCCGTCTTGGGGAAGATTTCAGCATGGAGACTGCCCATGAGGGGCCTTGTACACTGTTGAAATCTTAATTATAGTGGACATCCTAGGTGGCCATCCATGTAGTGATGGGGAGATGGCCATTCAACTTCCACTCTACCCTCTCTCTAGTGGCTACAGATGCTATACAGCTAAATACTTCTCAGACTCCCCAGTGTTTGAGATGTCATGTAGATTTGGCCCCTCAGATGCACAAGATTTGGAAGATGGCAATGAGGCAGAGACCATGTTTCTGCTCCTTTTCCTAACGAAGTTACCATCACAATATTTGATTTTTCTGTTACAGGGTTAGCAGAAGTCCAGGGAAGGGACTCACTAGCTTTGTGGGTATCAAGAGCCAGGACGCAGGGCACAGTTCTGCTGTGTGGACCCAGAAGTGGCACAGCTCTGGAGCCAATGGTTACAAGGCAGTTTCCAGATCCCTGGATCACATAAAGGTGGTGTGACAAGGAGCCAGCACTTAGGAGGACAGCTTCTCAATTCTCTACTTCCTGAGAGTAACAGGGGCCATTCCCTCTGTGGACCAATTCTGCCATTACTCTTCTGCCAGTCTTTCTGGAGCCTGATCCTAGCTCTTCCAAACATCTTCTAAGCACTGATTATCCTGAAAATTGCTTTTTGCTTAAAACAACAATTTGTGTGTTCTGCCACTAAGCCATGACTGTCAAGGGACCCTCTTCTTTGGTTAGCAGCCCCAACTTTAAGCTGAAGCCCCCTCCTGTCCACCTCAGTCTTCCTAGGCCCTCATGGATAGAATATACACCTGACCCAATGAAAGGCCTGCATCCACTCCACACAGCCAATGCTGCAGGGCTGTGCATGTGACTCAAGCCTCCCAATCAGAGCGAATCTCAGGGAAGTTTTCTGGGAATACTAGGAATAGACTCTAACTCTTTTCTTCCAGATATGAAGCTAGTAGGATATGATCGAGAACTGGAAGTAGGCATCTTGTATCCATGAGAAGAAACCCATCTAAGGATAAGTCCTCCAAAGAAAAAGCCAAGCCAAGAAATGGACAATAAGAAATCATATCTGGCGACTTGAGCTCTTGTATCCAGCTGTACCCTAAGTAAGATTAAACCTTAGATGGTTGAGGTATGTAAGCCAAGAGTTTCATTTATTTTTTTTTTTTTCCTATATGCCAGTTTGGGTTACATTATCAAACATTTGTAATCAAAAAGTCCTGATCGTCATACCACCCAATACAATAGTTTTATGTTGTGGATCTTTCTCCGCTTGTAGAAGTCAAAATTAGTGCAAGTGTTCCCTGGGAAAGAACCAATTATGTGCATAGAAGGTGCAGAACCTGCAGCCAGAGGCCACCACTTTGCTCTACTCTCTACCCCTGAGCTCTGAGGTTCCCGTGGCCCCTTTCCTCCTAATGTCTGTGAGCGTGTCTGAGGATGATTCCCCACAAACCATGAGTCTATAAAGTCCTTATCTATATAACTCACCCCACTAGCTTGGGCTTCTGAGAGAAAGAAGAGTTTGTTTGTCACTTATTATAATTGATTTGTTTCTCCCTAACTGTGCACTCAATCTCGATTCCCTCGGCTGTAGACAGCAAGTCTGGGGCTGAGAGCTCTAGAAAGTCTATTATTACATGCACATCATTTGTCATGTGAAGGAGCATGGATTTGGGTGGCCATGGAGATGATGAATGGTTTGGGAAGAGTGAGTGCAGGAACTGGGGTAGTTTTGCCTGGAGAAGAGAAGTCTGAAGAGGTCTTTAAGGAGAATACACAGAACTCAATGGACTTTCCACAATACTGGACAGATGGTCTCCCTGGCAAAATTCATAGCCATCCAAACTTGCCACCATGACATTTTTGTAGTGGCCGCTGTTTCTAGGCATAGTGGGGTTTCAGATATAAGATGACTCTTTCTTTGTAAAGGACTGGATGAAAGCAAAACTGTGGAAGAGACAATATTAGGCCTTGATGTGGTCTCTTACCTCCCCCAGATACCAAGGAGTCTTCTATTCCGACCTTCCTCATGCCCTCTGCCACTTTCTCTTTAAGCTTCTGGGTTCCAGGTCTCACCTTTTCCTGTATCAGACCAATCCATTCCCATTCCTAGTGATGTTCACACAAGAAAGCAATGTGGTATACACATATGCATCAACCTTTGCCAACACACTTTATATGTGGTCCTTTCCCCTTTGCATGCCAGACTCCAAAGACCACCTGAGAGTGGGTTCTCAAGCTATATGGATGATCAACACAGGAGAGACCTGAGGTGAATTCTCAAATTACATCACCACTCTGCCATTAGCTGATACCACACAGAGGAATCTAGTGCCTCCTCGAAGAGAGCTAAAATGAAAGAAGCATTTCTGAAACAATATCCAGTGCATCCTTATATTTATCTAGCACTGGATAATCACCCCAAACTTAGACTTATAAATTCCCTCCTTTGGTCTTCTTACACAACCAGAAAGTCTGGAAGGCAAGTAGTTATAAAAGCTCTACTGTGTAGATGTTCAGGAACAGAGATGTCCGGTGACTTGCTCAAGGTCAAATAGCTATTATGAAGTTGAGTCAGAACTCAAATTCAGATTGTCCAATATTTACCCCAGCACATCCTTCTTTGTTGTCTGTACTATAAGATATGTTCAATCCTTTATAAGATACACTGACAACTGCAAATTCACTGCAGGCATATCCACCATAATTTATATTGGTGGTGTCAATTTATGACAATCTTGTTTTGAAGTACCTAAGAAAAACTTAGCAATTTAACGTGTTAGAAACTATCAGGAAATTCAGCCTTCTTATCATATCATCACCAAGAATTCAGGGATAAGCTGGGCAGAAAACAGACATCTGGAGCTTGATATTACCCGCCATAGCTTCTTGAGCAGAAACTGCTGGATGCTCTTATAGCATCTCTGGAAAACAGCAGTGACTATCCCTTACTTTAATGGCATGATAACTGAAGTAAAGACACACTGAAATCTGAAGACACTGAAAGTACATGCCATCCTAATTAGGGAAATCAGAGAAAATTGTGAATGGTGATGCTTTCATAAAAGCCACCAAGACCAGCCACAGTGAGAAGTCTCAGAGGTAAGGACAGAAAGGCTGTGATTAGCAGATAAGACACAAAACTGGAAGACATGAACAGCACTGTGTAATTTCTCCAACTGCAATATCCTTACCCTCACTGTGGCTTGCATCACCCAAAGAAGTCTTTGGATAAGCTGGATTTATTTAAAATGCACAGGGACATCCAATACATGTGCTAAATGAGCAGGCTCAACACCCCTTTTACTTTCCCTCCTCACTGGCCTTCAATATTAAGATTGAGGGATTGACTGTTAGGTATTCTTCCCTGCAGTATGCAGCAGAATATTACAAAATGCATTTGCAAGCAGGCTAAATCATGATTGACAAAACAAAATTTGTTAATACAATGGTTTGAAGCACTTGACAGAAATTTTTGTCAACAGTATAGATTAAGGGATTCAAAAAATGAAATTTGCAGATGAAATGGCTTTGATGTTTCTCATGAAAAGCATTTTGTTGACAGACTGGATCAGAGTGAAAAAGAAATGTGCATTTTCTCAATGCGCAGGCTTTAAGTCTTTGACAAAACATGTATTAGTCCTGCTGTTTTTGCTCATTTGTCATATACTCCATTGGTCTTGCCTTTAGCCATATGAGGGGCTCAAGAATGAGTAGAGATAGTGGAAAACCAACTAAAGAAAGTGTCAGATTGGTCCTATGCAGTCACAAAGTATGGCCATGTCACTTTTCAAGGGCTTAATGACTAGTTACCAAACATATTATTTTAATTCTATGAATTCTTCTAAGGATAGGATTCCTTCCCACAGAGAAGATCTTCTAGTATCAGTCAAGACAGTTTTGGTTATAAGCAGCAGAAATCAAAAGAGGCTTATAAATCAAAAGTTCTCAAAGTATGGTCCCTGGACCAGCACCACCAACATCTCCTGAACAATTATTTGAAAGGCAAGTTTTTGGTCCCCACCCTAGACCTACTTGCAGATGGGACACAGCAATCTGTATATTAACAAGCCCCTTCAGGAGATTCAATATACACCAAAATCTGAGAACCACTGATTTGGGCAAAAGCCAAAAAGAAACAGATTGGTTCATATAACTCAAAAGTCCATGGATATATGAAGCTTCAAATGTAATTATATTCAGGAGCTCATACAATGTCTTTAGGGCCCTAGCCTAAATTTTTCTTTAGGTGGCTAAACCCTTGCAAGATATCAGCAGCACCAGGCTTATGACCCATCTTTTTGACTAACAGCTTCAACAAAAGTCCCAGGATGGACTTTTTGTCCTAAGTGCCCTAACTGGTTCAGCCTCGGTCTTGTGCCCCTCCCTGAACTTATCACAGTAGCCTGAAGATGTCAAACACTTAGTAGCCAGGCATGGTTTATATGCAGAGGGGTCTGAACTCTAAAGCCATGAATAAGGAGAATAAGGAGAAGTTGTTGCCCACAGAAAACCCAATGTTGATATAAGAAGATGGGAGAGTAGATACTAGTCAGGCAAAAACAAAATATTCATGAGAGGTATAGTCCTTGGTCTTCCAACAGATTCCAGATTAAGGTAGGGTAGCTTCCCTACATCCACACATCTTGTATTAGCATTACTCTAGATACTGAAGGTGGGACCCTACCCCTTAATCCCACCCTCTTCCTTGGGCCCTTTCTGGCTTCTTGGCCAATGCAAAAAAGTGGGGGATGAGTTCTTAATAAATGTCATCCAAAAACTGCTAGCAAAGGAACCAGGAGAAAGAATTACTTACTAAGACCTACATGTCTCTATATAGAGTTTCTAAAGATTGATGATGGGAAGGAGTCTAGAAAGGATTCCTTAAGGAGCATCAGACGCAGCTCTGCACACATGTGGGGGACAAGTGACCATCTTTGGATCTGTTGCCATGTAGTAGAACTGCCTCCCTCAATAGAGCCTTTTATTTCCTTGCAGTTCACAGAGGCATTTATCTAGCAGAGGAATGAAGAACTCAGGTACACGGTTTGGCTTTCATCTTCAGACCAAGATTGAGACTTTGAGCTGTCATAGTTGTACAATCTCAGCAGTCCAAATTCAGTGTTTTACAAAAGAAAGAGAAGAAAGAAAACTTCATCTATTCCCTGTTCCATCACCTCTCTCCAGAATGAGGAAATATGTTCCTCTTTGGGAACAAATACAAATGAAAATGCTCAGTGAGTAATCTCACTCTAACTTGAGAATTACCATGAAGAATAAACATCTTGTCAAATGCCTCTTATAATACTGTTTGTAGTCTAACTCGCTGTTTGTCTGGGTGGGTCCTGCCCTCTACATGTCAATCTCCCCAAGGGCAGGGGTCAGGTTTAATTCCTCCATGTACCTTCAGCTCTGGACCAGAAATCTGGCACACAGTCGGTACCATACATATGTGAGTTGCATTGAATTAAATGGAGTGCCCTGTTTCCCATGTTTCCTTTTTACTATTAAGTGGCCCCACTGCAGCATACACATGGCTGTTCTCTGGTTCCTAGGCCAGAATATTTGTTCCCTCATCACTAGGCAGGCTGCTGACAGGATGGGCAGTTTTAAGGTACCTCCAGGCACCCTTCTTTCTTCTACAATCTAGGATGACCTTGAGACATTTTTACACCCAACTCCCTCAGACAACCACTAGAGGGAAGCAGAGAACACAATGATGGCACAATGGCCATTTTTGTCCAGCCTTTGTCTCCTGCTCTCCAAGTCCCTCAATTTTCCTAGCTTTCATCCTTTTGTTAACTTTGGCTTTATGCGTGCAAGTTTCAGGATGGGACAGCCTGGTTTGTTTTAGAGCAAGGAAAACCATTCCTTTCTGGTTCTGATGTGATTCCTTGGAAACAATTTTGTTGGCAAGCCAAATTAGTCAAAAGTAATTTACAAAATGCATCTTTTTCTTTTTTTAAATATGGCCTCTCCTTTCAAAATGAAAAAAATAAAATCTTATTTACCTACATTAGGCTACAGCCTTCCCTTCTGAACACCTTTTCTATAAGATCTTTAACTGAGCTGTTCTATCACTCCCTCTGGCCTCTGTTCTCCTGATCCAAAATCCAGTCTGGGAAAAAAGCTCTCATTGGAAGGATAATTAAAGTAGATGAACAAGTCCTTCAGTCTCAGTTAATCCCAGTAAGCCTAATTCAGCTTCTATAGATGGAGGGATAAGTATGTTCTCCCATCAGAGTCCTTCATAGCTGGACTGCAGCCTACACCAATAAATCACTCCCCAGATAAACGCAAGGTCATGGAGACCAAGATTCTACATAAGTAAGATTTAATTTGGTCTAGTTTTGATCCAATTGCACAGGTCAAGGAATCACTGCCTCTCCCCCAACAAAAGGCTACTTAGAGCTAAATTTCAGGAAGAACCAACACCTTGAATCCTTGCAAAATTTCTCCTTCAAGTTCCAAAGTGCCCTTCTTTTGACAAGCAAATTGGAAGACCCTTTTAAAATAACAATTTAATAATTATTATTAAAATGAATTTCTAAAAATCTACCCCACATAAATATATATATACATATATATTCATATTCATATTAGGATACTCATGGCAGCATTATTTATATTATAGCAAATAAGTGGAAACAATCTAAATGTCCATCAACAAGCAATGTATTACTTAGATATATTTTAGTGTATCCATACTATGAAATACCATACAGCTTAAGAAAAAAAAGAATGAGGTAGACCTATATTTAATAAGAGAAAGAGTGGCTAAGAAATATTAATAACAATGTGCCAAAAACCTTAAAAATATATGGTTTTAAAAACTATATATATATAGTTTTTATACATATATATGCAAATGAAGGCAAATACAGAACTGTATTTACAAGGTCTGGAAGGATTTACAACTGGTTTGGGGACTGCTGTAGATCTGAGAAAGGGATAAGAAAGTAGAAATTTGGGCGCCTGGGTGGCTCAGTTGGTTAAGCGACTGCCTTCGGCTCAGGTCATGATCCTGGAGTCCCGGGATCGAGTCCCGCATCGGGCTCCCTGCTCAGCAGGGGGTCTGCTTCTCCCTCTGACCCTCCTCCCTCTCGTGCTCTCTGTCTCTCATTCTCTCTCTCTCAAATAAATAAATAAAATCTTTAAAAAAAAAAAAAGTAGAAATTTCACCATATTCTGTTACTACCTGTGTAATTTTTTTTTTTTTAAAGTATAAAAAGTTGTGGGCGCCTGGGTGGCTCAGTTGGTTAAGCGACTGCCTTCGGCTCAGGTCATGATCCTGGAGTCCCAGGATTGAGTCCCGCATCGGGCTCCCTGCTCGGCAGGGAGCCTGCTTCTCCCTCTGCCCCTCCCCCCCTCTCATGTGCTCTCTCTCATTCTCTCTCTCTGAAATAAATAAATAAAATCTTTAAAAAAAAAAAAAAGTATAAAAAGTTGCTTACACAATTAGGCCCAAATTAGCCAATGTTTGTTTGGCCACTTGTGTTTCTTTGTTATCAAGACTATATTTATTTCAGGCACTTGGCCTTCCAAGGACAAAACAGGTTTGTTTTTTTTAAAAGGACAAATTTTAAGTTTTCACTCTTCGAAGAGTTGTGGACACTAATATACTCTGCTAGCATGAACAAACAGAGCATACAGAAAAATGGAATACACATCATTCTCAAACTGAAAGAGAACAAATGTCCTCTTACTATTAGTTTGCCTGAAGACATGCATAAAATATACAGTATGGAAGCTAGGAAGGGAGCTTAGACTTTCTGTTCAATGCCCCTTCACTGAATGAATGAATGAATGAATGAAGGGGAGGCCCAATGAGGTTACAGGGCATCTGCAGCCCAGAAAAGTGCAGGCTAACTGTCTGGGTTCCCTGGCCACCTCATGGAATGACCATGTTACTTACCATCTGAAACCAGGATACTTTTGAGGGTGAAAGGTGACACTATTCATAGTTATTCAGGGACAACAATTGTAAGTCAGGACTGTCTTGGGCCAAGTGGACACATAATCAATCCCCCTTCAACCACACTAAATTTCAAAGGAATATATCTATGAAGTTTGTACCCCCTCCTATCACAATCTCCCAACACAAGACCTTGATGAGTGCCTTCCCTTCCCCTGCTCCCTCCCCCTCACAAAAGTTATCTAAAGTGCAGTGGTTCCTTGTTATTCTAGTTGAATATTCATTAACAATCATCTTTCTGGCTTCTCAGAAGAGAGAAACTATCTAGCAAATAATTTAGTCAGTCCTGGGAAAAATAAAACCAAAATAGGACCATTGTTCCTCTCCAGTGTTCGCTCAATTACTCTCAGAGCCCTTGCAAGATGACGTAGGCATCCAGTTCTGGCTTTCCAGCCTCTCCTGATAGGGTTGCCAGATTCAGCAAGTGAAAATAGAGAACACCCAGTTAAATTTAACTTTCACATAAACATGCAATATTTGGGACATACTTATACTCAAAAATAATTCCATGTCTATTTGAAAGAGAAATCTAACTCGGTGTCCTATATTTTATCTAACAATCCTATGGCTGATCTCACTTTGCCTCGATTTTCTAAAGATTGAAAACACGCCAAAGAAATACTAATTGGTACCAGAGGGAGAGATGCCACAATGGAGCCTATATAATAATTCTATGAAATGTTTCCTCGTACCCACCTTTTAGGAGGTACCTTGGGTCAATGATCAAACCAAATTTCTCTTTGTCCTCCAAATGCTCAGCAGGAAATAGAGGAGACAAGACAGAGCCGATTTTGCTGGTCAGTCTCTCAGCTAAGGAGAGCATCCTTACAAATCCTTCCCCAGGTGACCTTTGCACCTCCACCTCCCATCACTGCCCCCTTCCTCTACCCTCACCCCCGTCCCAGTCCTGCCATGCCCCCCACAGCTCCCTGGACCACACCACCCACCTGTGGCTTTGACCAGACTCTTACACCTTCCCAGGTGCTTCTCTCATTTCAGCTCAACAAAACCCTACTCATCTTTTAAGTCAGTTGGAAGCACCTCGTCTTATGCAGGCTCTCTCTATTCCCCTCACTTGCCTATTTTCTTCACATCACTGTCACTACCTGACATTGCATGATGATCTTTCTACTTCTTTGCTTATCATCTGTCTTCCCCCATCTAAAACAGAAGCTCCATAAGGTCAAGGACTCTGTTGACCTTGATCATCACCGTGTCTCCAGTACGTAAGAAGAGTGCCCAGTGCCTATACACAACTGAGAATGAAGGGATAGCAAGTCACCTCCACTAGGAGGCTTCTTACCACACTCTCAAAAAATTAATGACTTTCTCCTTTGCAATTCCACAGCCCACTGGTCCTCTTCATCAAAGCATCCATTAAAAAATAGCTATTGAGTGCCAACCATATGCAAAGAATTGAGCACATTCACATAACTTAGTTATATACTTACCTATCTCCACTCTAATGAATGAAATACGTGAGGGTAAAGAATGACTTAATTCATCTATTTAATGGCCCTAACAATTAGGATAGTGTTAGAGGTGCTTATTAAATAGGTTCATTTAAATGACTAGATATTTGGGGACAGGTAGTAAAGGAGACATAATTCATTCCCTTATTTATAATTGAGATAGCATATTTAAAAATTGCTCTTATAATAGAATTTTCTAAATTTAAATGTCTCTTTTGGGTAAGTATGTAGATAAAGGTACAGTTCCATATTTTTCAGATGAAAGGTCCACATGGGAGGAACCTTTCTGGAGGCTGTTATAAAGTGAGTCTGACAGTACGGTGCCCTCTGCCTTCCAATTCCTCCCCAAAAAGTCTAAGAGGAGGCTCATGCCATCACTGTTTATAATAATTTGTAGGTAGAAATAACATGGTCAAACACTCAATATGGAGCTATGCAACCATGGAAAATCATTGGTTAGGATATTTAAGAATGTCAAAAGATATCTGAGATTCAGTATTAATTGAAGGGAGTGTCAAAAGTGGTATTCCCAGTATGATTTTGATAAGGAAGAAGAACATATACATAGACACACATACACATGTGCACACACACACACACACACACAAAGAAATGAAGGTAGTATAGAGCTAAAATGTTACCAGTAGTCAAATCTGGGTAGAGGGTTATAAGTGCTTTTAATTTCCTTTAGTTTTTGATGTTTTTTGAGGGTTTCAAAGCTTTCAGAATAAAGATGTATTACATTCAACATGAAGTGTGAGCCCTAATATAAACTGTGAACTTCGGATGATAATGATGTGTCGATGTTGGTACAAATGGTACTCCTGGTGCAGGATAGATATCATTAACGGGAGAGGCTATGCTTTGTTGGGAGAGTGGGGATGGCGGTATGTGGGAATTCTCTGTACTTCCTGCTCATTTTTGCTGTGAACTTAAAACTGCTCTAAAAAACAAAGCCTATATTTTAAAATGCATTTCTTTAGGGGCATCTGGTGGCTCAGTCAGTTAAGAATCTACTTTCAGCTCAGGTCATGATCTCAGGATCCTGGGATCCAGCCCCACATCAGGCTCCCTGCTCAGTGGGGAGTCTGCTTCTCCCTCTGCACCACCCGCCCCCCCCATCACTCATGCACACACTCTCTCTTCCTCTCTCAAATAAGTAAATAAGATCTTTTTTAAAAATTGCATTACTTTGATAACAAGAAAAAATATAACTAAATATAAATATTAAAAAAATAACTTAAAAAAACTGCCTTGATAATTAGAGAAGAGCAAGTAAAGCCGGAATGAATCACACTGATATTAGATGACATCACATGACATTAGAAAGAAATCAGCCAAGCTGAGAGAAGGTAGCCCAACTCCCGGGGCTTTGAAATCCTGGGTGGATCTGCTTGCTTGATCTCCTGCCCCAAAAGGAAAGCAGCCTCTTGTGCTCCTGAAAGTAAGGAAAGACCTGGGAGAATGTTCAGTTGTTGCACACACACATGCACACATAAAGGCATGTTCTCTTTCCTCCCTCACCCACATACCTTCTTACTCACACTCATAAAGGAAGAGCTAGCCTCTCTCCAGATTCCCTATTAGGAAATCCAACTCAGGGAATAATCCTGTGCCTCCCAGCAGCCTGATCAGGAGAGTACTCTGGGGAGTCTCAGGCTCCATTTTTATGAGTCCATAACACATCTATTAAGCATGGAGATTTTTTTTTTTTTTTTAGAGATTTTTGAGAAGGTGGTTGTTTTCATTTAATCTGGAAATTATTTTACCTCGGGGAATTCACCCCCTTGAGAGTGGCCGGAAAGTTTCAGCTTCTGATTAAAACAAAGTACCGATGATCAATTCTGAGAGCCCCAGAATAAAGTAGAAGATTTAGGAACAGCCATTAGCTTCGGCTCTTTTAAAAATGCCTTTCCCTCCTATCTGTGTCCGTGATCTTCTTGCTCCAAACCACGAGTACTGTAACCCTCAGAGTCCATTTCCCAGTGTGAAGTATTAACAGCCTCCTGACTCAGGCATTCACAGCGTCATCGGGAAACACACAGAAACATCATTAAAAGGTGCTTGGTTATGTAAGGAAGCACTGTGAGGTCTGGTTATTCTGGGAAGCAGAGAAGGCATATCTCAGTAACATTCTCAGGAGGATGAATGAAAATGATGTACAAAAGAGGTACATGAGGTGTACCTGTTGAGTGGTAGTTGTAGACAAAATTATTATTGATTGTGATATTGTCAACGTCATGAATGGTGACCAAATCAGCAGGAAAGAGACGGAGGATATTTGTGCTGGGTCGCTGGCTAGCTGTGTGTCCATGTATGTTCCCTCTGTCCTCTGTGGCTCTGTTTACTGTCTATAAAATCAGGCTGTTGCACTAGAGGCAATCTGTTCCCAAATCCAACGGAGCATCAGGTTTCTAAAAATACAGATTACAGGACCGGACCCCAGCCCTTCTAAATAAGAATTTCTGGGGGTTGGAGTCCTAGGATCTGTATGTTTTTAAAGAGCCCCAGGTGTCTGGACTTGAACACGGTCAGTCAACCAAAAAGAGTTTGGTCACTGCTGGTTTATATGTATCACTGGCCTTTTCCACTTCTAACATCTCCTAATTCAAAAGAATCAAAGGGATGCCCAAAGGACCACTGTGTGTAAAGATGTGATCATCCAAACCTTTATGGATTTTAAGTGAGGAAATACTGAATATGGCCTGAGGTAACAGACAAGGTAGATGTAGTAAGTGCACCATTACAAAGCTTAGATCTAGGGTTCACAGAAAATAAATCTGTAGTATAGTTGGACTAGAATGTCACCCTTTCTGTAATATTTACAACACACTCAAGTCTTTCAGTTGGTGAAAAAATGTCTACTTGCACTGGAACTTTGTTTTGTGCATTTAAAAATACAATCACCAGAATTTCAAAATTATTCAGCTATGTTAATGTCAAATACATGAGAGAAAGGGCTTATCTGAAATTAACATAAAAATACAAAACTTCAATCCATAATCAACACCTCTGAATAAAGTTATTCAGATCAGCTATTCTCACTCAAGATGATATCGCAGTGAGGATTCAGAGTGTCTCCGAACGTTAACCTGAATAATTCTATTCAAGGAAGAATTTTGCATTAATATACAAGTTACCACCACAACTAATTGCAAACTGAAAATTAACTTACTAGTACTGAACACAGCACAAATCTTCAAGAAAGACTTCATTGGTCCCAAGGGTTACATGCCATCTAGGCTCTGGAAAAGGAAGGTGATCCTTGCCTGAGGGGCCCTCATCCTGACAGTGTTTAATCACTGCATATTCCAGCTCATGACCCTTATAATCCTGGTGGCAGAGAAGTTAACATGCCTCGTGCAGTTTGTCCTCAAAAAGGAAGCAGAGTTAACTCTCTTTCAGAAGCCATTATAATACAGAGGGAATATGGCCTACTGAAAAGAAAATCAGCAAATTCAGGTTGTTAAAGCTGACTACATCCTAAGGAAGGATATAGGCTGAATCTGTTTTCATGTTTTCGGGACGTTATCTTGGGTCATTGTAATTGCTCTCTGGTTGAATTTCTTTGTGCATGTGTGAGATTCACTGATACTATACTTCTACCATGCTGACTGATTCTACTCAACCAACATGGAATGCTCAAGCGTATCCACTTTGGCATCTTAAGGGAAGTCATCCTTGGAATAAAGGAAGAACTGGATAATTGCACTGCTTTTAGTTTCTAGCTCAGTGACTACATTTAATTATTGATTAATTAAAAATACTTCTTGATCAGGGCGCCTGGGTGGCTCAGTTGGTTAAGCAACTGCCTTCAGCTCAGGTCATGATCCCGGAGTCCTGGGATCGAGTCCCACATCGGGCTCCCGGCTCAGCGGGGAGTCTGTTTCTCCCTCTGACCCTATCCCCTCTCATGCTGTTTCTCTCTCTCTCTCTCTCTCTCTCTCTCAAATAAATAAATAAAATCTTTAAAAAATAAAAAATAAAATAAAAATACCTCTTGATCACCTCCGTATATTAGGGGTTATTCTAAGCTACAAAGAGAAATGAATAAAGGTCCTATTACCATCAACTAGTAGAGCATTCTAATAGAGCATAAGAGTAATAGACAAGTAAACAAATAAGGTAATTTTGCATAGCTCTAAGTTCCCTAAAGGAAATGGACAGGATAATGGTATAGAGGGTGGCTTGGGAGAAGGCTACCTTAGACAGATGTTCAAAAAACCCTTCACTGAAAATGTTGCAAAATTTCAGTGATTCAGGCCCTCAGCTTTCTCATCTAATAAGAACCTATTTGTTGTGGCCAATTCTGGAAATTAACATTTCCCTCAAGATCCAGTATCAAAAACTGCCCACAATCTATTGATCCCACCTTTATATATAAACCAGATACTCTCACCAAACAAACAACACTGTTTGAATTGGGACTTTGGCAGAAATGTGGAAAATATTCATTTGGAGACTAGCTCAGGACTAATCAACAATTATGCCCACTGAGTCATCAAGCAGATACCATATGGAAGATGAAATGAAAACCAAAAAAAATCAAATATTATAGATTCTGCCTTTGAGGCATTTTCCATATCTTAGGAAGCATATAGTCTACTGCTTAGAATAAAATGAAGGGGGGAAAATCGAGGGGGAGATGGACCATGGGAGACTATGGACTCCGAGAAACAAACTAGGGGTTTTGGAGGGGAGGGGGGGTGTGGGGATGGGTTGGCTGGGTGGTGGGTATTAAGGAGGGTAAGTATTGCATGGAGCACTGGGTGTTATACACAAACAATGAATCATGGAACACTACATCAAAAACTAATGATATACTGTATGGTGACTAACATAACATAATAAAAATAAAACGAAAAGAGAAATTAAAAAAAGAATATTTCTATACTAAATAGGCTATTCAGACAATTAAAGCAGTGTCATAGCTTTTTGGATGGGCCTTACCTTTCACAATGTAACGCTCAGCACAATCCTATGCGGTAGGTGGTATATCTCCATTATATAGAGAAGAAAACTGAGGTTTGGAGGGTTTATGCAACATGACCAAGGGCACAAGTAGCTACTAAGGAACAGAATCTAGACTTGAGCTCAAACTTTCTGAGCTAAGTTATGAGGCTTCACTCTCCCACACTGCACTTAAGAATAGAAAGAAAGGAGGGTTTATCTTTCAGGCACATTTTACTTAAGGTATAAAACATGATAAGAATACAGAATTAGACCTATTACCTTGGCATAAGTTGTATTGGTCTGGAAGAGGGTAATAATGTCAACACTTCACAACTGTGAAGCCCATTATACTGTTGTATGGATTGCATATAACTTATACCATCTTATTCTCACAATCACCAAGTGAAGTTCTTTAAGAGCCAAGGTAAGCCTCTCTTCCAGAACATTCTAAGCCATCACAGCTTCCAGTGACAAATAGTGCCCAATTCTGAACTCAGATTGTTCTACTCTGACCTTGCTTAGTTGAGAGAGTCTTGTGTTGTTCTTGGCAATACTTGCCTACAGTACATCTCCCCAACTAGATCACATGCAACATGTGGGCAGAATTATGCCTCCCATCTTGATGCAAAGCAGGTAATAAACTAGAACCTGTTAATAAGAATGAGGGGAAACTGGTATTATCAACTTTATCTTACAGGTCAGAAAAACAGAGGCCAACAGACACAGCATGGCTTCCTCAGTGACTCACCTAGTTACAGGCACAATTACAACTAGAAGCAGCATCTCCAGAAAGCCAGCCTATCTTCATTTCTCAAAATGCCCCATCCCCATAAATCCCATTTCCTCCAACACAACCCACAGGCATGCCTGGCATTACCAAAGATGGGACAGACCCCAAACTGAGAATCGGGCAACCTGGGAGGAAGATCTGGCTCTGCAATGAATAAGTTAGGGAACTCATTTTGTTCAACTGACATATACTTATCCAGTGCCTACTTCACATGCTCATGAGCGCACACACACACACACACACACAAACACACACACACTGCTTCAGGCCTTTTAGGAAAAAAATTCTAATTATTAAACATACTCTATGAACCTGGCACTGTAGTTAAGCATTTTATATACATATTATTCATCTTCATAACAAGTAGACTTTATAACCTAATGTAACATAATGAAAACAGAGTGACTTGCCCAAGGTCACACAGGTGGCAACTGACAGAGCCAAGATCGCTTCATTTCTTCAGTGAACATTTGCCTCTGTGCCAGGCACTGGCCTGGCCCTGAGAATATGGCAATGAATGAGCCCGAATGGAATCCCTGCTCTCTTGGAGCTCACATTTCAGGAAGGAAACAGGCAATAAACCAGTAAACTAAGAAATTAATAAGACAACTGCCATTGGTTAAATCTGTTAAACAATCACATAAAGTAGGGTAGTCAGGAACGCGTCTGTGTGAGCACATGGACATGACAAGGAGACAGTCATGCCAAGATTTGGCAGAAGAACTTTCCAGGCAGAGGGAATTGCAAGTGTAAAGGCCCTAAAAGAGGGCAAAGTTGGCTGATTGAAGGGACAGAAAGAAGACAGATATGAATGGGGAGGAGTGACTGAGGAATGACTGAAGGAAATGAGGTCAGACCAGCTCATGAAGAACATGCAACATGGTAAGAAATTTGGATTTTAGGGACGCCTGGGTGGCACAGTTGGTTAAGTGTCGGCCTTCGGCTCAGGTCATGATCCCAGGGTCCTGGGATGGAGCCCCGCATCAGGCTCCCTGCTCAGCAGGGAGTCTGCTTCTCCTTCTGCCTGCCGCTCCCCCTGCTTGTGCTCTCTCTGACAAATACATAAGATCTTAAAAAAAAAAAAATTTAGATTTTATTCCAATTGTGATAGGAAATCATTGTAGGCTTTACCTTTGTACATGTAATTTTTAAGATAAAGTTGCCCTTGCCCTACTTTTCCGTTTCAAAAAACAAGAATCTAGAGGCAACCTGAATGCCAGGTAGAGGGGTCGCTGGCTGCTTGTGGTGAATGGCTGGTGGGGCCATCGGTGGGTGCAGGACTGTCACCTCTGAATCCTAGGCTCTCTGTCTCAGAATCCAGATGCTCCTCCTCATCACAACGAGACCCCAGTTCAGCGGGGACAAGACTGGACATGAATAACTACAAGGTGGAAAACAACAAGGAGTAGATGACAGAAGATGATGCCCTTATCACATCTGTTTTTCTAGCTCTAAATTTGAGGAATCAGACTTGGTGCCTTCTGCTCTCAACTGCCTACGTTCTATCCCTGACACCTGTGGGCATGTGGGCCCTTCCTGAGCACTGTGGTCAATCCCACCTTTTTATTATATGTTCCACTTTTATGTCCTATCACTCCCAGTAATGGCCTCCATCCTCACAGGTACGTGGTACCAACAGCCTGCCCTGTTCTCCCTCTTCTCATGTTCACATGTGCCTGGATAAGGATGTAGTCCTACCTCCCTAATAGTCACCTGCTCTCAAGAAGCCAGGCACACTTGACAAAGCCCCACTTGGGAGCCTGGGTAGGCAGGACTTAGCCAGTTGGGCCTCCTAATCCTTCCAAAAAGAGAAGGCTATGAGACCCACTGGTGGCAAACTCTGAACAAGATTCTGATCTCACTGTGGGAAGGATACTTCCCAGGAACCAATCAGGTGTGGATGAGCAACAAGTCACTGGGGTAAACACCACAGAGCCCACATCCCTGCTTTGCCACACAAAGTCAACAGTTTCCCAAGCTTACAGGGACCAGGGTAAAGGAAAATGAAACCAAAACCAAAACAACAGCAAAACAAAAGAAATGACCAAAACAACTTCCTGTATAGACCCTTAAAAGCCCTAGCAGAAGCCCTGGAATTTTCCTATCAAAGAATTATACTCTCTTAGTCCCATTCAGCCTACGTCACAGACGCAAGACTGCTGGTAATTGCCTATCAGATATTAAAAGGGACGACAAGAACTCAAGATTCTTCAGTGTGACCCAGAAAGACCTATCCAGTTCTACAAATGACCTCACCGCTGCTTCTCCTGGGTTACATGAGCATTACTGCTGCCATGTACAGAAGGACAGGCTGAGGTTAAATCACTTGAAAGGTCATACCCTTCTCAAATGGAGGTGGCCAGGGGTCATGCAAAGGACCTGGGATTAGAATCACATAGAATTGGATCCAATTCTCCCTGCTACTATGTATTAGCCATGTGACCTGAGACATTTATCTTTAGTGGGGCTCTTGGATGGTGGACCATCTGGGATGAGTAGAAGGAAGAGAAGGAAAGTCCACAGCGATAATTGTATTTAATGGTACAACATATGCAAAGATCCAAACACTTAGTAAGTACTCAAAAAATATTAGTCTTCATCTCCCCTTGCAGAAAGGCTTGACACAGGGGTCTTATTTTCTGACCCAAGTTCTTCTCTAGAAGATTTAATATGGTATGTCCTGCAGAATTTGTCTGGATTAAAAAGAAAATCTCAGCGCGCCTGGGTGGCTCAGTTGGTTAAGCGACTGCCTTCGGCTCAGGTCATGATCCCAGAGTCCTGGGATCGAGTCCCGCATCGGGCTCCCGGCTTAGCGGGGAGCCTGTTTCTCCCTCTGACCCTCTCCCCTCTCATGCTGTTTCCCTCTCGATCTCTCTGATAAATAAATAAATAAAATCTCTTCTCTTTACCTACATCTGTATTAGAGAATCTTGCTGCAAAATGGTCACAGAAATATGGTACAATACCTTCATTTCACAGATCAGGAAACTGAAGCTAATAAGCAAAGAAGTGAATTGCTTGATGTCACACAGGAAGTTGGGAGGACAAGGATCCAAGTCAGTCCATCCAACATAACAAAAAGTGGTCTATGGTCAGGTGAAATGACTGTAAACAGTAACAACACTGCAATGCCAACAATCTGTGTATCACTTCCTATGTTCTCAACATGATGAACTCACTAAATCTTCACAACAAACCTCCTGAGCTGTGTTCTAATATTGTCCCCTGCGTAATAGCTTTCCCAAGCTGGTACAGTGGTGGAGCCAGAATTTGAACCCAAGACTCCTTTGCTCCAAAGCCCTGCTCTCACTCATCACACTCAACAGCCTCCCATGCTTATTTATCAAGCGTCAGCAATCTGCCTAACATGGAATGGCCTTCAGAGAAGAGAAGTTATAAGACACAACCCTTGCCTTGAAAGACCTAACATTTTCTTGGGGAGAAAAAAAATACACACTTAAAATAAATCATTGCAGTCAAAACCACCACGCTTGAAGTGGTGAGATGATATTACCTAGATATGAGAGAAGGGAGAAGAATGTGGGTCCAGGATGCAAAGGAGGTCTTTTCAGACACGGTGCAACTTGAGCAGACCTGGCAAGCAAGTTTGCCCTGAGAGCCCAAGGCCTCTTTAGGTGGTATGGTGGTTTTAAAATACATCCACAAACCCTTTGAAGTGCCTCTCTTCAAGAGGAAGAGTTTAGTTCTTCCCTTCAATATGGGCAGGACTCAGTGACTTACTTCTAACAGACAGAATATGGCAGAAGTTACATAAAAGGTCCTGTGGTTTCCTTCCCTTCTCTTGGATCAACTGCCCTTGGGGAAAGCAGCTGCCATGCTGTGGGTACACTCACGCAGTTCTCTGAAGAGACGCACATGGCAATGAATGGAAGCCTCCTGCCAATAATCTTCCAGGAATTGAGATCTCTTGCCAATAGCTCTCCTTTTGGAAGATGATCCTCCATCCCCAGCTTGGTATCAAGGCTCTAGTTGACTGCACCCCTGGCTGATATCTTGACTGTAACTTCATGAGACCCCAAGCCAGAACTACCCATTAAAGCTGCTCCCAAATTCCTGACCCATAAAAGGTGTGAGATGATAAACATTTGTTACTTTAAGCTGCTAAATTTGGGGGTAATTGGTTACACAGCACTAGACAACTGATCCAGGTGGTAATGCTTTAAAGGGATATGAAAAATCAAGAGGATAAGGATAACAAGGTAAATGGCAGGCTCCACACCTTCGAAGTCTAGTTCTAATGCTCTAAGACCTAGAAGATGCAGGTTAAGCTGGAGTTAAGTGCAGAAAACCCATTTCTCCAAGTTAATAGCCAGAAGCCAATTTCCTGAAAGCTCAGTTAGTAAATTTACCAAGCAACTATCCAGGGTCGCTATGTGCCATCAAGAGTGGTGAATACTAACTAATCTTTCTCCTGAGGGGAGTCATCTGGCCCCAGAATAGAAATATTCCTCTCCAGTGTACCCAAGGGCAGTGGAAAAAACCCAGGCTTCTCACATGCAATCTGACTTTGTAATTACAATTTCAGGTAGCGATCATTAAGCACACACCCCACCCCTCAATTTACAGATAAGCATCTACCTATGCATGTACACACCAGGCAGCAGAACAGGATTCATTCCCAGGGCTGTGTCCTTCATGTGGGTCACCCATCACAGAAACATCCACCACACCATCATCTTAAAGAAATGATTATCATTTGTGGTTCTAAATAGGACCACATTATTTTCCACAAGTGTCAATTTTCCATTGCAATATTACATTTTCCAACATTTAGTTTTCTAGCATTTTGCCATGACTATCTGTGTAGATTAGAAAGGTTCTTAACTGTTATCTGTAATAGATTTTGCCTGTAGCAAAATTCATGCAGGCATAATAGAAGAACAAAGTGTACTCTGATGAAATTGCAACCATAATTTCCAGATGCCTGACATTTATTGCTTATTGCTATTAGAATTCAAGTGCCTATTTGTTTTGTACTTCGCTTTTATTCTTGCATCACAACATATAATGGAAAAAAGATATTTTAAATGTTGGGTTAAGTATCACAGATCAACACAAGGCACAAACATAATCAATACTACTTAAACATACTCCTAGGCAATTAATTTTTAAAGAATCAAATTGTTGTACCACATCAAAATTTATAATGATACCAGAAAGGGTGTTACATTCTTTATTGTTTAATTAAAAGCAACATTTAGCACTCATGAAGCTAACTGTCAAGACATCACAACATAAAAGGTTTTGCTTATCATTATGATGAGGGAGGTACAATGGTCTCTTTACATTTTTGATTATTAAATGTTAATTGTAATTTATTAGCTAGTATGCATTTATAAAATTACCGGGAACAATCATAAGGAGGGCTGTAAGAAGCACAGCTTAATAATGCCACCCTACAGTGACCAGTGCATCGCTGAAACTCTATATCCAAATAACTGTCAGCATTTTAAAAGAAGAAAACAAGTGGATTTTATGACTACTGTGTTGATAAAGTTGAATCTAGAAAAGGGCAGGAGCAAAACATGCATAGCTTCAGGGAAAGACACCAGAAGATGCATACATAGAACAGAGAGGGGACCTAGGAAATAAAAACAAAACTATACTGACAGGTGCAAGCTGAAAGAGAGAGGAGCAAAAGAAGAAGGGGGGAGGTGAGAAAGAGGAAGGAAGGGAGGGAGGGAGGGAAGGAGGGTGGGTGGGTGGTTTTTTGGTTTCCAATCTTCTAGGTTCAGACAGAGGTATGAAGATTCAAGACAGGTGGGTGATGCTGTCAAACCCAGGTCAGGATATCTGCTCAAAACAGAGTCACTGCCCAAATACTGAGACTGTGTTCAGGCTCTTAAGAAAAAAATGGCTGGTGGAGTGAGAGCATCTTGCCCAGACCATCAAGTTCCTGGACCAGTTGGGTAGAATTAAAGAATGTCAAGGGGGCTTGGAAAGGACACAGAGACCAACTAGACTCCACCATGGACCGCTTTCATTAATTTCCCTTTACAAACTCCACATTTGCCAAAATTTTGTCTAACAAACTGCATTTACTCTGTAATAAACAATGTGGGACCATTGGAGGCAAGTATACAATTTCTATTAGGCTTTTTGCAGTACTAAAAATAGCTTTTGGACCCCACTGCTACTGTTCACACCTTAACCTAATCTTTTTTCTATGGTTAAGAAATGATGCCTGGGGCGCCTGGGTGGCTCAGTTGGTTAAGCAACTACCTTTGGCTCAGGTCATGATCCTGGAGTCCCGGGATCGAGTCCCGCATCAGGCTCCCTGCTCGGCGGGGAGTCTGCTTCTCCCTCTGACCCTGCCCCCTCTCATGTGCTCTCTCTCTCTCTCATTCTCTCTCTCAAATAAATAAATGAAATCTTTAAAAAAAAAAAAAAGAAAGAAATGATGCCTTCCCTAATACCAGTGATGACTGAGATTGATTCCAAAGATGGTGGACATGGCCAAGAAGCAGAGGGTACTGACTTGGTCTGTAAAGGCAATTCTATAAGTATGTATTTTCTATAGGGAAAGGATCACAGTCTTATAAGCTACCAATAACTCTGTCCACTGGCCCAGGACCCTGCAAATCCACACTTCCTCCTTGGGGTAAGCTGTATGACTACATAAGAACCTGTCAGAACCTATAAGGCCTGGGTTCTGACACTGGATGTCCTGGCAACTGTTCTCAGAAGTAGATAGGGTACTGGGGGATTCCAAAGAAACAAGGTACAGCCACTCCACTTAAGGAATCTATCAAGAGCAGTCCTATGTAACAAGACAGAAAATTTACACAGAACTCTGAAATTAGGTACAGAAATTCAGCTGCTCCATTTTCTGTAGCTGACCTCACCTTCTTGATGACATCTTAACCCTAGTCAAAAAAGAGAGGGAGAGGATTTTGATGTGCCTTTTTTTGGCATTTCAGTGTCATCAGATTCAAACTGTCCTCTTTGGGTAACTAAGTCTGCTTTTGGTAAACAGATCTTAGGAACATCTTTGTGCACTCATGGGTACATGTGTGTATATAAATCTACGTCACACCATTTAGATAACCATCAAAAGCAGCTTATCACTAAATTCAAGATACGATGAAATTCAGTTCACTAGTGAGAGAATGCAGGGGATGGGTGTTCTGGGTTCAACCAAGAAAGCCTTCCTGGATCTAGAATGAGTGTGAATAAAAACTAAGAAATGTGGGCTCAACCTCACAGACAACCTCTAATGATGCAGAATCAGAGGCACCAGGATAAAATGACCTTTTAGGGAAATGATTCTAGTAGGTTTTGCAGGATAGACTAGTAGGAAACAACAAAACTTACTGTTCTTTAATCCAGGCATGGGATCATACAGGGCCAAGGCAGAGGTAGTTGGGCAGAAGGGAAACGTGGGTATAGCTAACACTTGATGAGAAGGTCGTGGTACAGGAAGGAACAGGGTCAGGGAGGAGAGAGAGAGGGAGAAGAACAAGGTTGACAATAGAGATGAAAAGCTTGGTTGGTGTGTTTTTTGAAATACTACCTTTCAAGAGTCATCAGGACATTCACTTAAAGATCTGGGTTTTTTTTTTTCTCTAAATATCTAGATGTTTATGATTCAGACTGCAATTAAAACAATGAGAATGGGGGCACCTGGGTGGCTCAGTCGTTAAGCATCTGCCTTCGGCTCGGGTCATGATCCCAGGGTCCTGGGATTGAGCCCCGCATTGGGCTCCCTGCTCCGCGGGAAGCCTGCTTCTCCCTCTCCCACTCCCCCTGCTTGTGTTCCCTCTCTCGCTGTGTCTCTCTCTCTCTGTCAAATAAATAAATAAATAAATAAATAAATAAATAAATAAATAAATAAACAAACAAACAATGAGAATGACACAAATGCTAAACCACTCTATTTAAAACCGAACTTAAAACTTAAACAATATACTGAGTGCAAGAGAACAAAGGATAGAAGAGAAAAATCTGTTCATCAATCCTAACTTCCTTTTCCAAATCGCTAAATGACTTGATGTCATAGGAGGGTAACATTTTTCAAGGAAATATTTCAGATACACACACACACACACACACAAAGATAGAGAGAATAACATAATCAGTTTTTGTATACCACCAAAGGATCACTTTTGAAACATACGCTTTGAAGAACAATGAGTTCAGAGGGAACACTGTGCCAGACCACTTAACATCAAATTTGGTGTTCTTTCTCATTAACCCCTCAAAAATATTTGTAAAGCATTTTCTGTAAATGTTCTATCAATTTTTTTAAATTTCAAAGTGATTCAGCAGATCCTACCATCGTCATAATTTTTTAACCTAATTTTTGAAAGAGAAATAATACAGAAATGTGATTTAAAATCCAAAAAGTATACAAAGGTATAAAATTAAAATGCACAAGTCTCTCTTCTTCCCCAACCCTTTGCATTTCAAAGATAGCGATTATTTATTTTTCAAAGATAGCTATTATTAACAGTTTCTCATTTATCTTCCTAGATAAAAAGGACAAAAAACCACATTTATAATGTTATTTCTAAATTTACATAAATGCAATCCTGGAGATCATTTATGCATCACAGGAGCAACTCTATGTCTATACATACCACTCTAACACATATTTGTAACAGCTGGATGGATGTACCATATTCATACAGCCAGTCTCCTGCTGATGGACATTAGGTTGTTACCAATGCTTTGGTATTGCATTCAATGCTCAAATAAATAACCTCATGCATATGTGTTGGTATAGGTTTATAATAATATCCATAAAGTAATTTCCTAAATATGAAATTTTAGGGTCAAGGAGACATTCATTTTTAATGTTAGTAAATATTGCCAGATTGTTCTTCAAAACGATCTTACCAATTTACATTTTCACCTGAAGTTGTAAGAGTACATATTCTTTTATTTCCTTATTATGCTGACCTATAAATCTAACTTACTATATGACTTATTTTTTTTTAAGATTTTAAGATTCTCTAAGAATAGAGAGAGAGTGTGAGTCAGGGGAGAAACAAAAGGAGAGGGAGAAAGAATCTGAAGCAGACTCCATGCTGAGTGTAGAGCCCAACACGGGGCTCGATCCCACAACCTTGAGATCATGACCTGAACAGAAACCAAGCGTCAGACGCTTAACTGACTGAGCAACCCAGGCACCCCCTGACTTACTATCTGACTTATTAATGAATTATTAATGACTATATGCCACTGTCAATTTTATTTGCTTCTTTAACTATACAGGATGATTAAATATTCTTATGGCAGGAAGATTAGCCCTTTTTGTTTCTTCCTGAATTAACTTGTGAAAACTCAGGAACATGCTATTGCAAAGTCTTTTTTTTTAAAGATTTTATTTATTTTATTTGAGAGAGAATGAGAGACAGAGAGCATGAGAGGGAGGAGGGTCAGAGGGAGAAGCAGACTCCCCGCCGAGCAGGGAGCCCGATGCGGGACTTGATCCCGGGACTCCAGGATCATGACCCGAGCCGAAGGCAGTCGCTTAACCAACTGAGCCACCTAGGCGCCCTATTGCAAAGTCTTTTTATTAAATGCCTTCCCTAGTTTTACACTGAGAATCATTACCTAAGAGATTTCCTATAGCTTGTAAATTTCCAAAAGAGTCAAATCTCTAGTTCAGTGAGCTCTACCAAGAACTCACATTTCCAACAAATATGGCTAGTGCTGAGGTTGTCTTATAAAAGCAACAAAATAGAACCAACGACATTTACATCACACTCAACTTATGAAGCACAGTAGTAGGTGGAATCACCTGAAAAGAGATATTTAGTGTCTTGAAGAAGAGTCTGATCAAAGAGAGATGATTGATGGGTTAGCAGTAAGATTAATGTTAGGATGCTGTCTGCAGCATAACTGAAAGAGAAAAGTGAAGAGCAAGAATATATTTTACCTGAGTTTTCAGATACTGCCAATTTTTTGAAATAGTTCTTTTTTTTTACATTCACAAAGAAAAAGAAGTAATGACTGAATGTAGTACCAAGATGATACCTACAGCAGGTGTAAGAAAAGAGATGTGATGAATTCAGGTAATCTCATCTGTAATTAAAGAAATTCAATCCATTAATGTCTTCAACCCAGACTTGCATATTAGTATCATCTGGAAGGCTTTTTAAATCATTCAACTCCTGGGCCCTACCCCAGACCCACTGAGTCTAGACCCAAGCATTGTTCTTTGTTGAGTGTTTGTTTTTTTTTAAGTTCTCCCAGGAGATTCTAATATGTAACTATATCTGAGACTCTCTTCATTAAGAACAACCTATACGGTTCAGTTATATTCTCAAGGCCTTCCTAAGGTCTTTAGCTAATCTAGGGACCCCCTTCCTGAAATCTTATAGTCATGACCATGCCTCGCTATGACAATCTGAAGATCGGTATACAGCGTAGTATCTATTAGAAAGCCATGTGTGCAGAAGAGTTAGCCATATCAGACACAGTGGAATACAGTGAACGTAAAATTCCTGTAGGTCTTTGAAGGAATTAATGTTTTTTTAAAAACTGACTTTATCTGGAGATCATTTTAGCAATTTAAATCAAGTCTTTAAAATATCCATATCTGTTGACCCATAAATCGCATTTCTAGAAACCGCGGCTATGTACAAAGAGGTAGGCATGGGCTAGGATGTTAATTGCTGTGTTGTTTGTTTCATAAAATTCGAAACAATTCATCTAAGGAACATTAAATAAATTCAAGTTCAGCTACACAATGGAGCATTATACAAACATTTAAAACAGTATGCTTAGGATAAAATATGGCTAGCAGATTAGTCATTCCTTGACATGAAATGTATGATATGAAAAATGTTCAAAATATATGGTAAATGAAAAAGCAAGTTGTAAAGTTACACATGTAGCATGATCTCATTTCTTTATAAATGATACAATAGTAGCACATTTATTGAGGGCTTCCTTCATTCTGGGTATGGTTCTAAACACTTTATAAATATTAACTCATTTACCCTTACAAAATTACTATTGTTACCCCATTTTAAAGTTGAAACCACAGTAAATACAGAGAACACACTGGTTGTTGCTCAAGGGGAGCAAGTTGGGGGAGATGAGCAAAATGGGTGAAGGGGAATGCGAGGTACAGGCTTCCAGATTTGGAATGAATAAGCCACAAGGATGAAAGATACAGGATAGGATATAATACCATTCTACAATGGTATCGTAACAATGTTGTATGGTGACGGGTGGTAGCTACACTTGGGGTGAGCACAACATATAGACTTGTCCAATCACTCTGTCGTCCACTTGCAACTAATGTAGCATCGTGTGTCAACTAGACTTCAATAAAAGGGGGGAAGAAAAGATGAAACCACCAGGACATAGAGAAGTTACTAATGTGCCTGAGGTCACAGAGCCAATAAATGGCAGAGCTTGGCTTTTAAATTCGCACACTCTGGCCTATAGTCCATGCTCTTAACTGCTGCACCATACTACTGAGGTATGTTTGTGCACATAAAATGTCTGAAAGGATAAAAGAGAAGTTTTACTTTGTACCCTTTGCTAAAAAATATGTTTCCTATAATGAGCATATGTGACACATAGTTTTTGAAAGTTGGTATATTTTTAAGGAATGGCAAAACCTTTGACAATACCAAATAAAAATCAGAAAGGTAAAAAAAGACTTACGGTGGACAGCGATGCATTAATAGAGGGCAGCTGGGCATCTGTCCAGTAAGGAAAGTTGGAGGGGAGAAACGGTCTCTGAAACTCTGCCCCAGGTCCCAGCCTGAATGGGTACTTTCCTACCTATTCTGATACACAACAAAAGATGTAAATTTGCAAAATGAGGAAGATGGCAACAGCCACAAGGTGAATTTGTAAATCCTGCAGAGCAAGAGGTTTTTTTTCAGTGTAGGAGAGAAATTGTGAGGAGAGCAGAGTAGGGAAAAGTAAATGAGGAAATACTGAAAATACATGAGAGGAAGAGGATGGGTAAGGGGGAGAGTGAGCCACTCATAAATGGAAGGAGAGACAACACAGCGTTTACAAAAGACCTCAGTAAGGGGGTCTTTTGGTACAAGGGAGCTTCCCCCTTATACCTCCCCTGACCTCTGTAAGATCTGATGAAGCACCCAGGCCTGGACAAAGGCAAATGTGAAAAGCTGGAACAGTCCTACTGATGAAGAAATGGAGCCCTCAGCGACAAAGCAGTGATTTGGAGCTCAGCAGTGACATGGAGCTCAGCAGAAGGTAGACACCAAAGGTCTGCGATGGTGCTGTGTGGCCCAATTACTCTCCTTCCAGTGACATTGGTACAATAAAATCGCAGTGCTCACACGCCTGGCACAATGCTATTCTACTGGCCCAGGGGCCCAGCCTTCTGGCTCTCTGCGATCATTAGGATCTGCCAGCCAACGATGCCAGGTTGAAATTCTCCCACTTCAACCAAAGCTTCAGTGGGCAGAACTGCTTAGGAAAGTAGGACATTCATTCTGAGTTAGAGAGAAATTCTAGAGTATATTTAAAGAAATGCAGCTGGCTGTGTTACTTTTAGGAACATATAGACATTCAAACTATGATAACAAGTTCAAACTACTGCCTAATAAAAATACTTTTGGAATAAGCTACTGATTTATAACTGATATGTAAATTTGTGCTTCTAAAGTACTTGGAGGTGCTAGAAAACAGAAATTAAAACAGATTCTATTCCGCATTTTAAGTACATGGCTCCATTTTATTCCCACTTTCAGCTTCTATTTTAAGAAGGACTCTTCCCTTCTTCATAGATTCCCCATCCTTATTACTGACAAGACAAGGTTAAATAAATAAAGTTTCACTCTACATTTTGCTTCACTTAGCAGATGCCCTCAATATTTTCACACGTTCACAGTTAGAATTACAGCAACGACCACATTCAAGCCAAGAAGTGATTGTCTTTCATAATCATTCTACAACCAGAACTCTCAAATTAATGAGTTTAATAGCAGATTTTTCCTCCTTTGGACACTAACCTCTTTCTGTCTTTAGATATAACATATGATACCCGGGAAGCATATGGAAATTATGCACAGACATGCACCCGGCTTGTAAAAGCCTCATTGTCGAAAGAGCGATCCCTACAGTAAGTACTCCTATAACTTTTTTGCCTCCTTACTGTTGCAGTACATAATTCACTCCTCTGCAAGTTCAAATTGCATATTACAGTACATTAATGTTGGTCTTCCTTTACAGCAACCTATCATATGGTTAGCATTCTCATTTATAACCTAAATTACTTTTATTTCTCCAGCCATTTCACCTAACTACTTCAAATCAAATGGGAAAATGATCACATGTCCCAAGTTGCAGAAATATGTGGTAGTAAGAGTTGGCTGGGGTACAATGTTACTCATATCTGGGGGTGGGGGCGGGCCTGTCTCTGAGGTCAGTTGCTCTTCTGCAGCTACAAAGTGTGTTGGGGTTTCCTGACTTAACTGCATAGAGTAAAACGCACAAATCCTAAGTGTACATTTTGGCAATTTTTGGCAAGCATATGCACCAATTTAAGTAATACCTCAATCAAGGTATAGAGCATTGCCATCAACCTTGTGTCCCTTTCCAGCTTTACCCCTCTTCCCACTAGAGACAACCACTATTTTGATTTCTATCCTCATAGATTAGTTCTGTCTGTCCTTTAACTTTACGTAAATGGAAACACACAGTATGAACTCTTTTGTATCTTGATTGATTCACTCATCATGTTTTTGAGATTTACCCATATGTTGTATAAATGAGTAATCTGTTCCATTTTTGCTGCACACTATGCCACTGCATGAATTTACCACAATTTATTTATCCATTTTCTTGTTAATGGGCAACAAGAAAATTTAAACATGTTTTGGATTTTTTACTACCATGAATAAAGCTGCAATGAACATTTTTACACAAGTCATTTTGTAGAAATATGCTCCCATTTTTCTTGGGTAAATAGGTGGAAGTTGAATTGCTGGATCATAGTTCAGGTGCATGTTTAACTTTATAAGACGCTGCCAATTTTCAAAGCAGTTCTATAATTTTACACCTCCAGTAACAATACATGAGCAGTCCAGTTGCTCTACATCCTTTACAGCATTAGATACAGCATTGTTAGTCCTTTTAAATGTTACAGATTTTAGTGAATAAATCACAGTTTCTTATCATGGTTTTAATTTGTATTTCCCGGCAGGCTTACAGTGTGGAGCATCTTTTCGTGTACTTAGTGGGCTTTCATATATCCTCTTTTGTGAATTGTCTAAGTCCTTTGACCATTTTGTTTCTCTTTTTGTTATTCATTTCCAAGAGTTCTTTACATATTCTGGATATAAGTGATGGGGAATGTCATCAAAGACATGACCACCAATTGACCTGTCACCCCAAGCACTCAGAGTCTCCTCACCCTCTCCGCTGCTCTTGGAATGTGGGTTCCACTTGCCTTTCCTGCTCCCAGAGGCTGCTCCAAGGACAGAGCCTTTGAGATAATGATGTGGTTTTGAAAACACCTGCCTGGTATACATGACTGGACCCAGGCAAGGCCTCTTTATGAAATTTTAAGACTTGGGGGGCCAGTACGGGGATCCATTCATCTTGGTGCCACCCAAGACATATGTAAGTTCCCTTTATTTATTAAAACTGCCATCTACCAACCTGGAGTGGCCTCTTTCTCCTCTCTCTGCCCTCTTGAGTACAAAAGGGACCAGTTTCAGATTACACTCAGGAAGCTCCCAAGAAGGTTGTGAACTCACAAGAAGTTCTTATGGATATATGTGGAATACTTTATGGAAAATATTGTGAATGCTTTCCCCATTCTGTGGTTCACCTTTTCATTTCTGTAATTGTGACTATTAAGGAAGGGAAATTATTTTTAATGCAGTGAAGTTACTATCTCTTTCTTTTATGATCTTTGCATTTTGCTTTGGATCTAAAAAATCTTTGCCTATGCCCAGGTCACAAAGCTATTTGCCTATTTTTTCATCGAAGAGATTCATAGTTTCAACTTTTACATTTTGAGCTGTAATCTACTTCCAGTTAATTTTGTGTATGGTGTGAGGTATGACTTGAAGTTCATTTAATTTTTTTCATACAGATATCCTGGCATCATTTGTTGAAAAGACTTTCCTCTTCCCTTGAATTGCATTGGTGTTTTCTTAGAAAAATCAATTGACTGTACATGTGTGCGTCTATTTCTGGACTTTTCTTCCAACTCCATAAGCATAGTAAAACCATATTTAGTTAGGTCTTTACTTTTTCCTCAACAGTATTTTATGGGTTTCAGTGAAGAGGTATTTTATAGCTTTTGTTAAATTTATTTCTACACAATTGTTGGTTTATGCTATTAGTGGTATTTTTAAAATTCTATTTTCTGATTGTTGCTAATATACAGATGTAAAATTGGTTTTGGTACATTGACTTTTTATACTAAGACCTCACTGAATTCACAGATCAGATCTATTAATATTTTAGGATTCCTTTATATATGCAATCATGTCATTGTGATTAGTTTTACTTCATCATTAGCAATGTTTCATTGCATTGAACTCCATTAAAACGTTGAGGAGAAATGGTTTAGAGTAGAAATATTTGCCTGTTCTCAATTTTAGAATGAATGTTTTCAATATTTCACCACTAAGAGTGATGTTAACAAATGATGTTAATGTTTTCAATATTTTACCATTAAAAATGGTGACATCTTTTTCAGAGATGCCCTTTATTAAATTAAAGATACTCTTTTCTATTCCTAATTTTCTCAGAGGTTCCTCTTCCTCTTTTGTCATCATAAATGTGTGCTGGATTTTGCCTAAATGCTTTTTCTGTACCTCTTGAGATTATCATATGATTTTTCTCTTTTACTCTGTCATGTGGTGAATTATATTGGTTTTTGAATGTTAATACAACCTTACATTCCTGGAATTAAACCTACTTGGTCATGATGTATTATATTTTTTATATATTGCTATACAAATTGCTAATGATACAGTAAGGATTTTTTAGTCTATTTAATGAGTGATTACGACCTGAAGTTTTCTTCTCTTGCAAAACCCTTCTCAGGTTTTGTTACGCCAGCTTTATAAAACGAATTAGAAAGTCCCTCCTCATCTTTTTTTTTTTTTAATGACTTTGTATAAGATTCGATTTCTTCCTTAAGCATTTAATAGAATTCACCACTGAAGTTTTTTTTCCTTTGCAGAAAGGATTTTAATTATGAGTTTAATTTTTAATGAATATTTAGAGCTATTCAGGTCATCTATCTCTTTTAATCAGTTTTGATAAGCTGTATTTTTATAAAAGTTGTAAAATTTGGTGGCATAAAAGATCTACAGTAATAACCTCTTTCATCCTTAATGTTGGTTCTGTGTTTTCTCTCTTTCTTGATCAGTGTTAGTAGTTTATCAGTGTTACTAATATTTGTTAAATGATAATCAACTTTTGGACTTGATATTTATCTACTGTTTTCCATTCTTTTTGCTTCTTAGAGAGAGAGAGAGAGAGCGTGCGCACATGGGGGCAGGCGGGGTGAGGAGGAGCAGAGGAAGAGGCTTAAGCAGGCTCCATGCTCAGTGAGGAGCCTGATGCAAGGCTTGATCTCATGACCCTGAGATCATGACCTGAGCCAAAATCAAGAGCTGGACACTTAATTGACTGAGCCACCCAGGTGCCCCTACTGTTTTCCATTCTTCTATCTATTATTTCCTTCTTTGTACTTACTTTGACCATAGTTGCTCTATTTTTCTGAATTTCTTAAGGTAATTTATTTTGGATCTTCCTTCTTTGCTAATAATAAGCATTTAAAGACAGGATTTTTCTCTCTTAGCATCACTTAGATTATAAATTTTGATGCTTGTATTTTAACTATCATTTATTTCTAAATATTTCTAAATATTTTCTAATTTCCCTTATAAATTCTTCTTTGAAGCATGTGTTGTTTAATTTCCAAATATTTGGGGAATTTATAGATACAATTTTATTATTGATTTCTAATTTAATTTTCCTTTGGTCAGAGAACATATTTTATATTATTTCAATCCTTAAAATTCTGGGGGGCTTGTTTTATAGTCCAGAATCTGGACCATTTGGTTCATCTTTAATGTGTCCTTGATAAGAATATTCTGTGTCTGTTGATTATAAGAATCTTGTAATGTCTATTAAGTTATGTTGGTTGACAGCGTTGTTCAGATCATCTATACCCTTCCTGATTTTCTGTCTCTTTTTCTATCAGTTTTGGAGAAAGGAATGTCAAGGTCTCCCACTCTGACTGTGGACTGATCTATTTCTCCCTTTAGTTTTGTCAATTTTTGTTGCATGTAGTTTGATTCACTATTAGATGCACATATATTTAGGATTATGTCTTCTTGATGAATTGGCTCTATGATTATGAAATGTCTCTCTTATGTCTTGTCTGAGGTTTTCTGACTGATTAACAGGGGCATACCAGCTTTCTATGAGCAGTGTTTGCATGGTACATCTTTTTCCTCTTTTGACTTTCCATTTACCTGCATTTTTATATTTAAGGTGCATCAACTGCAGATAGCGTTTAGTTGTTTAGCCATCCTGATAATCTTGGCTTAGTAATTGGAGTATTTACTCCCATTTAAATATAATATACTTATTGGTAAAGACTGGGTTGAAATCTATCATTTTGTGATTTTTTTTTTTCTATTTTTCCTCTTCTGTTCTCTGGTCCTTGATCCTCTTTTCCTGTCTTCTTTTATACTCATTGAGTACGTTTTAGGATTTCATTTTTTCTTCTCTATGGATTTTTAATCTGTGTGTGTGTGCGTGTGCTTTCTATGGCTGCTCAAGGGAATCACAATACATATTTATGAAATGAGTAAATGAGTGGTGCAACATACACCCATTTACAATCCACCTTATTAATCCTTCATCAAGCCTAGAACATCATGAACTGTAGCACAGCTAAACTGATAACATGCCAGTGGAGGGGAAATCTTTAAATTCAGGCTCACATTGTGATGTTAAGTAATTCTTGTCTCAACTTTAATACAACTGCTTCTTGGCCTAGTTGCATTTTTATTCCTTCCTTAATTCAATTATCGCTCCATCTAACAAATATACATTTCTTTCTTTGGCTACCTGTCAAAATTTCCTTTGAAGATTTAAAAACTACAGAGGCCTAGACCAAGAGCTACTGAATCAAAATCTTCAGAGAGCTTCCAATACACAGATAAAGTTGAGAACCGTTACATTACTGAATGTTCACTGAACTCTGGTCACTGGCTGTAGGTGCTAATCCCTTAAAGTCCCCCACCTACATGCCACAGAGCAGGCCCCCTAACAACAATGTACACAAATTCCTTCTCTCTTCTCCTGATTATGTACAATGCCAGGAAGGAAAAAAAAAAAAATCAGAAACCAAAGAGGCTCATTAGGTTTCTAATAGGTTTTTTTTTTTTTCTTTTTCTCTTCTTTTTGGAGATCGGCCCCCTTGAGGCATATTGTAACTCAAAATAACTCCTGTGGGGGAAGTGTGAAGAGTAATGTGGGGACTGCAACGGCAGAACCTAATGGCAGCAAAAGAAAATTAAAAGAAACAAAAACAGAAAGAGAAGGAAAAAAAAAAAAAAGAGGAAAGCCTTATCAATAATGTACTAGAAAAGATTTCTTTAAAATAGAAGCCTTACCTCTTCACATTTCTTCTCTGCGTGCTCTGTAGATACAGCAGACTATGGCTTGTGCATCCTTGGAATGCCTGAATTATATCTAAGCCACTGGCCCCAACTCTACTCAGTATGTGCTTTGTTTGGCCTGTCACGACAAGCTGGCAAAAGCCAGTGGATACTAACTGAAACAAATCTGCGACCATCATCATACCCTTCAGTCCAGTGAGTTCCTTCCTCTTTTCCATGGTGCAGAGCATACTTCAGAGTTTACCACTCACCCTGAAAGCCTGGTTTGACTATATTTCTCAGAAGCCCGGCAGGGAGAATGGAAGGAAGCCTATTGTTCTGGTAGGGAAACCCAAAATATCCACCTCCTTTGTTGCCTTGGAAGCTATACAGTCCAAGAGAAGGAAAGAAAAACAGAAAACTACAGCAAAGAGTGGTTCAGGAAATAACTGCTATGTGAAACTACTAGAGAAATATATTAGTGCCTCTAATGATAGCTTAGACACTTGCTCCCTTCCAAATTACTAGTTTAATACGTGCAGTGTAGTGAGTGTTCATAATGTGTAATTTTACCCTGCTTTTGCTTTTATTCCATCCTTCAGGTGGACAAGAATCGTGCTATCCTATTTCACATGGCTGCCTGTAAAATCAGGTAATACTGTAGTTCATGAAAACAAGCACCAGGTAAACAGCACCTGTTTACAAGTGCCCAGCAGCCAGAATTTAAAATGCCTACCAACACCTCCCTCACCCTGTGGGCCTGGATACCACCCATAGGGGAACTGGGGCTTCACACACAGGTGAGAGGGCTGATTGCACTTGAACTGGGTGTGCTTTGTAAGCTGTTCACACTAGCTTACAGAAAGTCTTGCTGGGAACAGAGAAAGCAAGGTTCTCCCAAACCAGAGCCTTCAAACTAGAGGCCTGCAGGCTGGATATAACCCAATCAGGGCTTCTGCAGCCCCACGTGCACCTGTGTATGAATTAGGAAAAAGGCATTCCTACATGTGATTAGACCTGTTTTAGGACCTCAGCTAGAGCACAACCTACCCAATTGTATGTACATGGTGGCCCTGGCTACCACGCCAGGTTTCCTTCTTGCCTCCCTGAAACAGTAAAAAGAGATTCCATGGGCCAGCATTGCCCCTACGTAGAGGGTAAAATGGTGGGATCTGGAGTAAGATAGCCCTGGGTTTGTAAACTTCTTCTGCCACTTCCTGCCTATATGACATCCACCTAAAATTTGATTCCCACTCTCTTCTGCCTTTCCTTGAAGATTCAGCCTGAGGACACCTTCTCCAAGATGTTGTCTCAGGCAGCCTCTACCTTCAGGGATCAACCTGAACCTTACTACCAAACACTCTCATCCTGAACACTGAACTCACAGTCCCACATTGCAGCTGGCAGTGAAGATCAACAGCAGCTGCCCACATGAGATGAGCCATGTGATCTAGATAGGCTTCAGGGAGACCATCTGGAGCTAGAGTTGAACAAATATGTAAGTAAGTGGTAGATAATGGGAGCCAGATTTCTCACTGCCAGAGAAAGAAATGTGCAAATAAGCAAACTAGAATTAAAAACTAGAAAACTAGAAATAAATCTGTGGTGCTGAATTAGAGTCAGACAAAAGTATAAATTCATGTAAATTTAATTTATATATAACTAGCTAGAGAAATAATTATAAGTGTCTACATTGGTTAGTTGGTTGGTATACATGCGTAATTTCCTAGTTCTGTCCATTGAGAGGGCCTAGAAGCAGGGACACACCAGTGAACGATGAGCACCCCCAGTGACCATATCTTGGTTTCTAAATACCACTCTTCATTAGAAAGAATCTGGGTTCTTCAGAGAAATGTTTGATTCAGGGATAGAGCACAGAAAATACAAGATGAGCTTGATCATCTTATCATGCCAGACAGTAAGAAAGCACTAAAAAAAAATAAATAAAAATAAAATAAAGGATGAGGGCAAAAGGACACAAGAGCCAACCTGAAAGATCTCTCAATGGCCCAAGCTGGAGCAATCTGAACAACAAAATACATAATGTAATATTAGATTATAAAGAAAGTATGAAATAGGGGCGCCTGGGTGGCTCAGTTGGTTAAGCGACTGCCTTCAGCTCAGGTCATGATCCTGGAGTCCCGGGATCGAGTCCCGCATCGGGCTCCCTGCTCGGCGGGGAGTCTGCTTCTCCCTCTGACCCTCCTCCCTCTCATGCTCTCTGTCTCTCATTCTCTCTCTCTCAAATAAATAAATAAAATCTTTAAAAAAAAAAAAAAGAAAGTATAAAATAAGAATGTGTGAGTCCATACAGATATAAATAAATGCTTGAATAAATAAGTAAATGGGGAAAAGGAAGAAATCTTCCCCACCCAGAAGGTAAAGCTTTAATTCCCCTCCCTTTGGACTTGAACTGAATTTAATGACTTGCCGGCAAAGAACAGAGCATGGAGAGGGAAAGACAGTAACTGTGTAGTGGAGAAAGCTGGCAGACGCTGCCTTAGCCATGTGGCCAACACTATCATCACCAGTTGTAAGTCGTGTTGATAATATATACCCTATGATACAATATATGATATGATATAATAGACTTGGGTTTGAATCCCAGCTCCATCATTTAGTACCTTTGGAACTGAATACAGGCCTCAGTTTCCACCTCTGTAAAATGGGGAAAATAATAAATCTCTTCCCATGGGATTACTGTAGTAAATGTGATAAGTGGGGATCTTAGAACAGGACCTGGCACTAAGTGCTCAATACATACTGGATATTATTATACTTCTTTATCCCTCCCAGCTACCTGTATAAAGAAGACCATGAATACATTTCTCAGTCCTGATGGCTACTACTGACTCTTAAGCAAATCATTTCAGAGGTTAAGGATTACATTTGACAGCTCCCAATGCAGGTTTTCTGGGGCATCTAATCCCTTATGGGAGTATTGATTCTGGCATCTAAACATGAGAGTCAGCCTTTGGGACACAAAGAAAGGCATGACTATAGGGTGGTTAGAAGCACTAGCTCTGGAATCCAGATCCCAGCTCAACCCCCAGTAGCTGGATGATTAATTTTTCCACCACTTTGAGCTTCCTCATCTGCAAAATGAGTATAATACCAACATATATGTCAATAATAACTGAATAATCCATCTCTTGGCAAATGCCTGGCACATAGTAAGTGTTCAATAAATATTTGTTGTTATTATACAAGATAATAAAAAGAAGAATCTAGCTGCTGGTATGAGCATATTCCCTATGATGAGTAGTACATTTAAAAAAATCTCATCCTAGGTATGAGGTTTTGTGGGGCCCTAGAGATAGCAAAAGAGACAAAGGTTCCTTCTTCCTCAACCCTGCTGTCTGGGAAGGGGGTGGGGAGTTGAGGCCCAAGGTCCCAACCTTGGCATCTGGGCCCACTGGCTCTCAGGAACAGCTGCTCCTCTCTCCCCTGCCACTCACAGGCCGGAAGGGTTAGGGGAAGGGGATCTGAACAGCTGACCCCAGGGGCTCACAGGTCAAACACAGGCTGAGAAGGGGAGGGCCCCAGGGAGTAGCAGCTGGTGTTTGCCTGGCTGAGTCCCCTGGGGATTATTTGTTTAAGTTTCAATGAAACAATTTTAATTTAGTGGTTCTGTGTTATATGTTTAGTTTTTTCAAGAAAAGATTTTCAATCTAGCCCCAGACCTCCCTAGAGGTTGTTGATAGTAATTTAAGTACTCAGTTATTTGGTCTGATGAGGACAATTGTTAGAGGTCACAAGCCTGACCGGGAGATCCTTATGTCAACCACTGAGACACATCCTTCTGCTTTTGGTATCATTTTATTTTATTCTTGTCAACATATAACATACACGATTCAAAATTCTAAATCCACTAAATAATTACTTCCTATTCATCACCTATTCATTCCTTAAAGATGAGTTTACCAGTTTCTAGGTTTGCTTTTTGGATCCTTCCAAAGACTTTTTTTTTTTTTTTTTTTTTTGGCCAAGCAGGCAAACATATGAATATATACAATTTTTGTTTGGTTTTATTTTCTCAGAATATTTGGGAATATTTCTCAGATCACCATGATAGCTGCTATATTTTTGCTTCCAGATGCTTAGATAGCAAATTTAGTAACATTTTAAATGAACTAGTGCTTTATTAATTACATCTGCATTCATTTGAAAAATTATTTTTATAGATTAAAAACACCTATGCTACATTGTATCACATAGCAGCTACAAGGAATGAAGTAGATCAATCTGTATCAGCATGAAAAGATCTACTAAAAAGAAATGTTTGGCAATAATTATTTATACTTTGATACCATTTATATAAAAACTGTCCCCCAAATACTCCATATTCACTGAGTGCCTACACAAAAGTATATAACACTCTCTGGGAAGTCACATGCCAAACCAATAACAATGGGAAAGGGAACAAAATGGATGAGAATCAGGGGTGGGTGGTCAAAGGGGTCACTAGCAGAATGCACACTGTGCTGGGATGGACTATGAGGTGGCACTTCTTGCTAATGACTGGCATCAACCTGACTGGTCAGTGCCCACACTCAACTGTTGTGAGGTATTGTGAATATCACCCCTAGTCATTAGCCTCATCTTTACCGTTCAAATATTTTTAGCAAATGAATTCACGTATTTCTTCTGAAATTAAAAATGTATATGCAAGAAAAAATTCTATGTACAAAGTTCATGTATTTTATCCACAAAGAGCTTGATGAATATTGGCCGTGTTGTCCACAGACCATGATCCACTGATCCATAATACATATTTTCCAACAGCTAAAGGATGTTTCCTCAACACATTCAGCTGGACTCGAAATGCATGGGGAAACCCCTCACACCAGCCTGGGAATAGCCTCTCAGAACACGGAAGTGGACTAACTCCCTATTGTTCAAATCCCAGACCCAATCTCCCCCTTCAGCCTGAGCCACTTGGATACTGAGAAACAGGGCCAGAGAATCCCTCTAGGGTCATTCCCACCTAACGGGCTACAAAGGCAAGTACTGCTCAGCAGAACTCAACTCCGACAACTTGCTGGGGTCAGCACACTTTCTCATAAAGGGCCAGATATTAAGTATTTTTAGCTTTGCAGGCCAGATGGTCTCTATGGAAATCAGTGGACTCTGCCATTGTGGTGCAATACAGTGAGCTGGCATGGCTATGTTCCAATAAAACATCTTTTACAAAAGGAGGCCCGTGGCAGGCCACGGTTCACAAACTCTGGAGGATGACAACTGGTGTGGCCAATACTTGATCTCTTGCTAGCTCATCACTGGCCTTCAGTATCAGATTCTGAGGCCTAGATGAGACCTCACAGATTAGGAGATCTGTGCAGAGTAAAAGGCCCCAAAGCAATTGCATCCCAACCCTGCCCAGTGACCCAAAGATAAAGGACTCTGTCAGGGTGTGTGATGTTCAACTTCCCATGCTCAAGGAAATTCGGGTACTCAGGGGGAACAAGTTCACTCCAGACCCATAACCGAGGAAATGCACAGGAGCCCGATGGAAAAGGGAAGTTTCAATCTTGGTTCTCAAATCGGCATTTCCCTTCTCTGCACTGAATGCTTGTCTCCTTAATTTAAGTAGAAGTTTAGAGAAGTGAAATGTAGAAGTCAGTCACAAATCCTACCTGGGTTAGGCAGACTTTCCCTGATAAGACCCTATCTATTGTAAAGCTCCCACATCACACAAGAAATCTATCTTTATCTTAAGTAATAAGCATTATGCCAGTCAATCTTTCTGTGGCAGGTTGACACATCATTAAACCAAGGCATGAGGATTAAAAAAAAAAAAAAAAAAGGCCCCATCAAACCATCACAACTCCCATTTCTTTTATATGTAACAATACAATAACAGCAACTTTAAAATTACAAGATGTCTTGCATTTGGCCTGACCAGCTCAAGTTTTGCCAGGCTTTCTCCAAAGATGTCACATGAGTCAGAGTGCCAATCTCAAAGACGGTACTGAGTAGCTCAAGGAACAGGGCAAACAAAATAAGAGAATAACAGAAATAATCACATTCAAGTCCTCCTATAAATTGTTGGAAGTTTTTTTGTACCCAATTAGAGACAAGGGGAAGTGGGGGAAGATCTAAAAATTGTGATTAGCGTATTATTTTTTTTCCCTCTTGCTTCCAATTAAAGAGGGGTTTCTTCTTTCACTAGAGATGCACAGTTATTAAATCATTATGTCTTTCTTTAAAAGACCAATCTATAACAGAGGGCTCCATACTGCTGCCACTTCTGCAAGGTTGCTTATAATTGCTCCATGCAATGCTTTGACTAATTAAATCACACAAGAGATTGTTTCTTAGTAACACACCTGGTCCACGCTTTGTTGTTGGCTTTCATTAAAGCACTGTGTCTCATGCTGCCTTGTAGCATGAAAGGATATTAATCAGGTAAATGGCCATTAAAAGTCATATCAATGTTTGCTGTGCAGTGATTATTTTCTTAAATCTTGAACAAAGGAGGTTTCTTTGAAATCTTACGGCTGGCCTCCAACCACCGGAGAGAATAGCCACATTGAAATGCTTTGTTTTTCAACCTTCCCAAGAAGGAAAAAAAGGAGCAAAATGCAAGGTGTGGCAAGAAATAAGATTATATTCTCTTTGTTCCACTGGGCTATTTGGGGCAAGGAGGGACAAGTTGAACAAACTGAAATCAGTGTACAGCAAGTGAGGACAACAGACAAGAAGTGCTCTCTAAAGGCCCCCCATTCCCTGGGAGAGGAAAGCTCCACTTTCCAGGCAATGCTGCTAATTAGGTTGCATTTCAGAGCTTGAGTTAGAAATAAAAATGCCCAGGGAATCAAATGTTACTTGCATATTAAAATGAAAAGAAAAAAAAAATGTTGCTAAATGTTTCCTTCTGTCAACAAAGCACCATTTACGGTCTCACCGATCAGGTTCTGTATCTGGACCTGGAACAAGGTCACGCCGGTTATGATTCCCCAGCTACTCTGCCCCTCAACCCTGGAGCAGCCCCTCCAAATAAATATATATTTATAGAACCATGCCCCCACTTCCAACAGACCAAACATTGCATTCAAGAGAGGAAGGAGGGTGGCTGCATACATACATATACATCGCGGGGGGGAAATGACTATTTTGCCAAAGGCACCTACCTTGGATCCTGCAACGTTTTCTTCTTTTCTCCCATAAATGACCACTGCTCTGGACTGAGCAAGTACTCTTGTTGAGGCTGGGATTAAGCACTCTGCTTAATCTGGGGTTGGAATCTCAAGTCTGCAACTTTGTGGCTGTGTGACTGTGAGAAAACTACTTAAACCCTTTGTGCCTTGGTTTTCTCATACAGAAAATGAGCACAGTATCAGCAATAACGTATGGTTGCTATGAGAATAAAATGAATATTGTATATATAGCATACATAGAGTCTGATATATACAGTCTATTATATATATGATATGTATCATACATATGATATCTGATATGCTCTAAGTCCTCAATAAATATTTAGCTATAACACGATAGCTGCCAAAGGCTTACCCAGTACATGCTTTTATTCAAAACTGAACGCCAAATGGAAGACTAAAGACTCCATACTCTTGGGCAGCTCGCCCCCTGTGACACTGTACCCTGAGAGACAGGTGTGAGCTTGAACTGGTTCTCATTGAATCTACGGGGAAATGAAATCAAAGGACTTACGATGCTCCCAGCAGGGTCCCCAGCGAGAGGCTTCTGCTCCGTGCACCAGGCTTAGGCTGTCCTCAAGGCCGCTGTCCATGCTGTTCCCTGCGCGAGAGCCCCCAGAGGAGCGACGGGGCTGAAACCGAGGCGAGGCACCATTGTCCACACGTGTGGCCGTGTCAGCCCAGAGCGGGCGCCCCTTCCTCATCTCACGGTGGCGGTGGGGGCAGGCTGTGCCCGACAGGGTCCTCCGATGGAGGAGGCCTCTGGACGTCTCCCCGCTTCCACCCGCCAGAGGAAAGCAGGCTAGTCTGCCAGGACCCGAGCTGCAAGGGCAGAAAGGCCAACACAGGTGGCCTCAGCAAGAAAGGAAGCCGAGGGCTGTCCTGGCTGGGACGTCCACGGGTGGACTCAACTTTGAACATGTACTGAATACGCCTCTGCGGACCCGCAAACGGAGCGGCTGGCTCCGTTTCTGGCTGCGTTCAGCACCGCGACAGCTTCGCGGGAAGCACCACCGACCGAGGCAAGAGCCGGAGAGGCCTCTCTGCCTGAGCTGTCAGAGAACTTGCCCCTCATTGGCCCGGACCCAGTCACGTGCCCGCCCCTTCCGCAAGCACGCCGGCAAAGAGAGTTTGAATTCTGATTGGCCAGGTCAGGGTCACAGGGCGCTTCCGGGTGGAGCCAGAACCACGTGGCCTTCGCGGCTGCGGGTTGGGGACGAGGGGAGGTCGCAGGACTGAGAGGCTCTTTTTTTTTTTTTTTTTTAATTTTTTAGTTATTTATTTGACAGAGAGAGACACAGTGAGAGAGGGAACACAAGCAGGGGGAGTGGGAGAGGGAGAAGCAGGCTTCCCGCGGAGCAGGGAGCCCGATGCGGGCGGGGCTCGATCCCAGGACCCTGGGATCATGACCTGAGCCGAAGGCAGCCGCTTAGCCGACTGAGCCACCCAGGCACCCCTCTTTGTCCTTCCTTCTTCTTCTTTTTTTTTTTTAATTTATTTGACAGAGAGAGACACAGCGAGAGAGGGAACACAAGCAGGGGGAGTGGGAGAGGGAGAAGCAGGCTTCCCACCGAGCAGGGAGCCCGATGCGGGGCTCCATCCCAGGACCCTGGGATCATGACCTGAGCCGAAGGCAGCCGCTTCACGACTGAGCCACCCAGGCGCCCCGGACTGAGAGGCTCTTAACTGGAAGTAGCGTGTAGAGGCGTGGGCGCAGCAAAATGGCAGATGTTCGCTGGAGTGGAGAGAGGAGGTGGCCGCGGAGGACTGCGATGGGAGTAGGAGGAGAGCAAGAGGGAAGGTGATCTCTCCTCCGGTGTGTGTTTACTGGTCTACTATCCTGTGGGAAGGGGGTTTCTGACCAGGGAGCTGGCACGGACCTCTGAAAGACCCTGCAGTGGCTGCGGAAGCTGCCCTGCATCTCCGAGGCTGTGGTTCTCATACAGACTGCATGTGAAACATCACCTGAGGAGCTGTTGAAACATCCCACTGCCCGGACCCCTCCTCCAGAAATTCTGATCTAATTGATGGGGGTGGGGGAGGAGGTATGGGTCTTTTCTTCCCCCTAAATTCCTCCAGTGATTCTGTTGGACAGCCATGTTGAGAACCACTGTCCTGAGGCACCTGCCTTCCACATGCCCACAAAAGGAGGCTGGGAGGGGAATTCATTCAGCTCCCAAGAACTCTCATTCTAGCTAACCAAACCAGTTCCCCTCACTCACGCCAGATTCTTAGGGCTCTGAAGCCAGGGGTGCTTGGGAGGAGACTGGGGGGCTGGTTCTGTTGGATGATGAGAGAATAGGTATATTGAAGGGTGCCACGTTTTACCTTCTCATTGTTTTGCTTTTGAACTGCTCCCTCTAATATCTTTTTATCCTAGTCTCAACAGCCATGATGTCATCTTATTAGCTTATAATACAAACTGACAAAAAGATGGAACTTCTGGAAAATGTGCTCAAAGGAGGAAATTATTCTCCTGCCCTTACTCTCCCTGCCCACCAGTTTCATTTCTGTTCCTTTTCCCCAGGGAAAGAAGAAAACTCCTTATCAGTTGTAAGAAGACCCCATTAGATGTTTGTATGAATTCTACTTTTACCAGTTAGGAGAAGAGAGTTGCTATTTAATAAGCCAAATTTCTGATGAGGAACGGAAAATAATCAGCAACATACTAACTATAATCTATCTCCACTTGCTGGATTAAATGCCAAGAAAAGATACATCCACTGCTGTTTCTAATCTACGTTGGTTCACTAGACTGCTTGAGCCGACTAGCGCTCATGTTTTTTTGTTTTGTTTTGTTTTCATCTGTGATTTTCTTGAAATTTAACAGGCTCAAGAAAGGCTTAAATTCATGAACAGTGGGTCTATAATAGATTTGTAAGCAGAGTTATCGATAAGTGTCTGGGCATATTATATTTGCCCACAATTGCCATCCCTTGATGCAGAAAGTAGAACTATCAGGATGCCCTCCCTGGTCTACCCAATACAAAAATTTTATATTGTTAAAATTTAGAGGACTTCCTCAGGTACCACTCTCTTCCCCTGCTTTCACGTACTCAGATTTATTCTGTCATTGTGAAAGTTTTAGTGCAACTTTTGTTTTGGTCTTTATATCCTCTCTTGTATTTGTAAACCACATCCCTTGTATAGAACACTTCTGTATTATCCTATTTTGATCCTCACAGTCATCCTGGAATAGTGAAGTATGTTACAGACACAAATGCTGCTAATGATTCCATTTTTTAAGGTTATTTCTGAATTAACCAATGAGTGTACAATTCCATAGCACATTTTTGAAATATTTTTATTTTATCTTTTTGAAGATTATTTATTGATTGATTTGAGAGAGAGAGAGAGTGCCAGCAGGGAGAGGGGTAAGGGGGGCGGGAAGAGGGAAAGAATCTCAAGCAGACTCCGCACCAAGTGCAAGCCTGACACAGGGCTCAATCTCTCGACCCTGAGGTCATGACCTGAACTGAAACCAAGAGTCAGATGCTTAACTGACTGAGCCACCCAGGCACCCCTTGATATGTTTTTTTTTTTTAATTTAAATTCAGTTAGCCAACATATTTCAGATGTGGTGTTCAGTATTTTATCAGTTATGTATAACACCCAGTGCTCATCACATCACATGCCTTCCTTAATGCCCATCACCCAGTTACTCCATCTCCCCACCTACCTCCCCCCTAGCAACCCTCAGTTTGTTTCCCAGAGTTAAGAGTCTTTCATGGTGCACTGTTTCTTATATTCCACATATGAGTGAAACCATATGATAATTGTCTTTCTCCGATTTACTTATTTCACTTAACATAATACCCCCCAGTTCCATCCACGTTGATATAAATGCTAAGTATTCATCCTTTCTGATGGCTGAGTAATATTTCATTGTATATATATACCATATCTTCTTTGTCCATTCACCTGTCGATGGACATCTCGGCTCCTTCCACAGTTTGGCTATTATGGACATTGCTCCTATGAACATTGGGGTGCAGGTTCCCCTTCAGATCACTATATCTGTATCTTTGGGGTATATACCTAGGAGTGCAATTGCTGGGTCATAAGGTAGCTCTATTTTCAACTTTTTGAGGTACCTCCATACTGTTTTCCAGAGTGCTTGCACCAGCTTGCATTCCCACCAACAGTCTAAGAGGGGGTTCCCCTTTCTCCACATCTTCACCAACATTTGTTGTTTCCTGTCTTGTTAATTTTAGCCATTCTGACTGGTGTGAGGTGGTATCTCATTGTGGTTTTGATTTGGATTTCCCCGATGACAAGTGATGTTGAGCATTTTTTTCATGTGTCTGTTGGCCATTGTATGTCTTCTTTGGAGAAATGTCTGCTCATGTTTTCTGCCCATTTTTTGACTGGATTGTTTGTTTTTTGGTTGTTGAGTTTGGTATCTTCTTTTTATATCTTGGATACTAGCCCTTTATCTGATATGTCATTTGCAAATATATTTTTGTTGACTGTTCCCTTTGCTGTGCAGAAGCTTTTTATCTTGAAGTCCCAGTAGTTCATTTTTGCTTTTGTTTCCCTTGCCTTTAGAGATATGTCTAGCAAGAAGGTGCTGCCTGTGTTCTGTTCTCCTCTAGGATTTTGATGGGTTCCTGTCTCGCATTTAGGTCTTTCATCCATTTTGAGTTTATCTTTGTGTATAGTGTAAGAAAATGGTCCAGTTTCATTCTTCTTCATGTGGCTGTCCAGTTTTCCTCTCGAAATGTTTTTGAAGTATCACTATGTGTTCATGGTCTCCTGTGATGGGTACATAACTCTTTGACATAACCCTAAAGCACAGATTTTTATTACCCAGTATTGTGTGCTACAGGCATCTTCAGCTTGTCTGTAGCCCCGCCATCCCATTAAATAGAGATGAAATTCAAATCCACATGGGGACCAGGAAAGAGGAGCAGTTGCATGAGAAGGGCTGGAGAGGGACTATGGCAAACCAGAAGGCACAGTCCCCTTACTGCCATGAAAAAACAAGGACCAGGTGTTGCCAGGTCTTCCATCGTCTCAAGAGAAACTGTTAATCCTGATCTTTGTGTAATCTCCCTATTTTGGAATTATGGTAATCTTTTTTACTCTCTCTTTTTAACTCTATAGGCCAAATAGGCCATTTTTTTTCTGGCTGGATTTAACCCTTGAGCTGTCACCTTTGGACCTGCTTATCCTTCATTTGTTCCTTTTTCATGAACTCAGGACAGGCAATGACAGCATCACTTACCCAAAACAACCAAATAATTATGTCCTAGGAGTTCCAAATGGCCATGTCAAATTATTTTATCTTGTCGCTGAAAAGCCCCTGCACCAGTTTTGATTACTGTCTACATCTATTACTGTTGTGCTTTTTTTTTTTTCTTTTTTAAAAAGATTTATTTATCCGTTTGAGAGACAGCATGCACAAGGTGGAGTGGGGGGAGCGACAGAAGGAGAGAATCCTCAAGCAGACTCCCCACTGAGCACAGAACCTGATGTGGGGCTTGGATCCAGGACCCTGAGATCATGACCTGAGCCGAAATCAAGAGTTGGACACTTAACCAACTGAACCACCCAGGTGCCCTTCCTGTTGTACTTTAAATATAATTCTGGCACCATATATATTCCGCTGAATGGTAATTATTTGTATACTAGACAGTGAGCTCCTTAAAAGCTAAAACTGTCTTTTTCATCCCGTGCCCTCAGTCCCTAGCTCACAATGGACGCTCAATTGTTATTTAATAAGCGTAGAGAACTTCGTATCACTGCTTCTAAAAGAAACCAATTTAGTGAATTAGAGAAGCAAATAAACACTAGTGCTGCAAGCATGTACACATGTGCGTGCACACACACACACACACACGCACACACACACCCCCCTACCAGCATTGTCATCACCACAATCATATCCTATGGTTGGCCCACCAGGGAAGGTAACCCCAAGGTTCTTTTGAATCAACAATAATAATGAACGTGATTCTGGGAATAGAAGAGGTAGACAATGAGGTGGAACAGGATGCTGCCCCAGGTGCTTAAATATTTAAGCTGGGCTCTTGAACCACATTTCCTCCTACTTCTTCTGAGCTTCCACAACCAAGCCTTATCCTAGCAGGTTGCCCTGGAGCCCATCCTGAAGGGTATGGACACAGACCTGTCTTCTGTGTTTCTGTGTTGCTTCCTATACCCAAATAACCCACCCTTTCTTATATCCTATTCATCCTTCACAGAAGCTCAAGACACATCTTCTTCTAGAAAGTTCCCTGGCTGCTTGAGCCGCAGGGAAATTTCTTCCTCCTCAAATTTCGGTAGTGCTTATAATCTAGCTTTTCCACTTTGCCACTTTATTACATCCAGTCTTTTATATTTTAATGCATAATTGCATCCCTAAGAGATTATCATTATGAAAAATGGTGTTTAAAATACTATTGTGTTGATGGGGAAAATAGAAATTAGGGGATAGAGAGCTTCAGAATCACAGTAACAAATTACATTTTCTGCACTCATTTTAAGAATAATAGATGCTTGTGTATAGCTATGAAATGTAAATATCACTGAACAAATCCAGTATTGGAATAAGTTTAACTTCTGCTCAAGCAAAGCCCTTGGTCTTTTTATACACACTCTTACCACCTTTATTTCATTCATTCACTTAGCAAATACTTATTGAGCTCCTACTATGTGCCAGGCACTGATTTAGATGCAAGGAATATAACAGTAAACAAAAGAGAAGATTCCTCCTGCCACTGAGTGGACATTACACTAGGGCAAGTAAACAATATCAGACAGCAATTAGTACTATGAAGAAAAACAGGCTGACAGGCTAGAGAATGCCTGGGCATGTGAGTAAGGTCAAGCTTAGTGAGCTGATGGAATATACAAACAGTAAAGTGCAAAGCCACTCAGATGAAAAGGTTCCATCACATGTACAACAGGGTTTTGCTTTTCTATATAAATAGAAATTGCTAGTTCCTAGACTCTGCTGGTTGCCTAACTTTATTTTTAACACTGAAACTGAAGTATAACATATATGCAGCAAGTGCAGAATCATAGTATACAGCTCAATCAATTTTCTCCAAGTGAACACACCCATATGTCTACTCTGATCAAGAAATTGAACACCATTGCTCCGCATCCCCAGAAGTCCCCCCTTGTGCCCCTTTCCAATGACTAACACCCCTCCTTTTATTAGTTTTGCCCAGTTTTTATATCTGTATAAGTAGAATCCTGAGGTATTGTTTGGTTGTCTTTTATTGACTATATTACGTTTTATTTCTCCACTCTGCTGTTAATGGGCATTTGATTATTTCCAGTTTGGGACTACTAAAAATAGTGCTGTCACGAACTTTCTTGTCCCAGTCTTTTGGCGCATATATGTATTTCTGTTTATTATATAGAGTGTTTGTAGTCCAGCTTTAGTAGATACTGCCACCATAGTTATACTAATAGTACAACTATGGATGTTTCCACACTCCCTTAAAGTTGATCTACAAAAATCCTTAACGTTATATAATAAAATGTATCAGGTGTTTTTTTTCTCTTAGAGATAATTTTTTATATGTCCTTTAAAGAAATGCTTGTCGGGCGCCTGGGTGGCTCAGTTGGTTAAGCGACTGCCTTCAGCTCAGGTCATGATCCCAGGGTCCTGGGATCGAGTCCCGCATCGGGCTCCCTGCTCTGTGGGGAGCCTGCTTCTCCCTCTCCCACTCCCGCAGCTTGTGTTCCTACTCTCGCTATTTGTCTCTCTGTCAAATAAATAAATAAAATCTTTAAAAAAAAAAAAAGAAATGCTTGTCTACCCAAGCGTCATGATGAAGTAGAGCTACAGTTACACAATGACCGCAAAGAGAAATGTTTGGTACCCATGTCATCCACTTGGATGCTTGTTGGTCTCTATTCACTAACTTTACCTGTAAATTCACAATTACAGCAGCCATGGCTTGAAAGGTATGATGGCCAGGAACTCAGATGGCTCAGGAGTAAGAATCTGGACTACACCCCCTGGTAGGCTATAGCCAACAGAGGTGCTAGTGAAGGTGAGGAGAGTCTAGAATGGCTGTAGAAGAGAAAAATGGTTATCAGTGACAGTCTGAAACCACCTGCAAGTGGCAGGGGCTGCAGATTATCCCACTGACCTTCTCCTTTTAAGTTTCTCTTGGGAAGGAGGCTCATGGGAATCCTCAGGGTATCACTCCCAGAAGTCATATGAAGTGAATCTGAGTGGTACATGGGGTGGACTGTAGTGGACACTGTCATCGGCCAGGCCTTGCATCGAGACCATAGACATCTGGCCTTGCGACATATATCTACACCTAGTTCTATGAGCCTTTTATCCCCTTCTGCCATTGTATCCATAGTGATTCTTCACTATGGCATTTCTGCCTTCACTGGCTTTTCTACTTCATTTAATGCAGGCTGTTACTGTTTCCATGGCTGTAGAAGTCACTCTAACAGTATGTTTGCATTTCTTATAGGGTCTTTGCCAGGATGTTGCACTCTGTATCTTGACAGAATCTTCCCAAATCAAGAAACTCTGTTTTATGGAGTCTTTTCCCCCTAGATCCAGCACCTTCAGAATATAGTCCCACGCATATTTTCTGGCTCCTAATGCTATATGTTGGCTAGATCCTGTTTCTCCTTTCAAGTCTACCACCTTCCCTCCATCATGAGGCCCAGTGCATCCCTGCCCAGGTTATCTTGGACTTGACCCTTGTTACTTATTAGCTTATCGGCCGGAAGGAAACTGGTGGCAGATCCTGGGGGGTGAGGAAGGAATGGCATGTGTCTTGCAGGGGAAAATATCTGCAATCTTCAAATAAGGGGAAGCGGTCCAATAAAGGAAATATGCACCATTTCAGGGGTTCAGAGGAATATTGAGATTCAAGATTTTAGCCTGCTTTAATTCCCTTCTTTCCTGATCAGGGCCAAGATATAACAGACATGAGATCTTAGTCTGTTCAGGCTGCTGTAACAAAATACCACAGACTGAGTGCCTTATAAACAACAAACATTTACTTCTCACAGTTCTGGAGGCTGAGAAGTCCAAAATCATAGTGCCAACAGATTCGGTGTCTGGTGGGAACCTGCTTCCTCTTGGTGCCTGCAGGCTGTGTCCTCACATAGCAGAAGGGAGCTAGAAAGCTCTATTGGCCCTGTTCTATCAGAGCACTATTCCCCATCCTGGTGGCTCCACCCTCATGGCCTAGTCATATCCCAAAGGCCCTACCTCCAGATACTTTCACCTTAGGGGTTAGGTTTCAGCATACGAGTTTTGGGTGGGGACACATTCAGACCGTAGCTCAAGCCTTAGAGTTTAGAGTTTAACTTTTGGAGCTCCAGAACTCGTGAAGGAGTCCTGGGCCGTAGAAGATCTAGACCTCTTTATATGCTACCAAGGAAGCCCTCTGGATTTCCTCCTTAGCTTTTAATTGCCAATTTCTCCCTCTCAGCCTTTTATTATCTTTTCCCAAAGCATCAGTGGAGCTTAGCAACCGCTAGCCAAGCCTACTGTCCTTTGTGTTATCGTTGCCACACGTTTCTCAAATGTCTGTTGTTATACCAGCTTGTGAATTCCTTTCTGCAGTGTGCTATCCCAGTTTACCACCAGTAACAACTCTACTAATTACACCACTACTTCATGCCAGGGGCTGTGTACTACTTACCGCCAACGATGAATCCTTCTTGCCACTTAGACAGCTGGTGTTCCATCTCCAAAAGCCCATCTTCACATCTGCTTTCTCCCACCACTTCTGGTACCAACTCTGGCAGGTCTGGTTCTTCAGAAGGCAGAATCCGAGATGAAGACCAGAATGCATGTTTATTAGGGCAGCTTTTGGGATCAACACCCATGGAAGGGATATGAATGAAGGAGAACTGAACAGCGGGAGAAGCGAGATTATGAGGCAGTGTGACCGAAGGCCTCAGACAACTCCTTATGGAGCTATGAAAATAGGAATCTTCATTTGGAGTGAGGGAGTCGGGACTTTATATGCCCTTAGCCCCGAGCCTTCAGATAAGGCTGCCCCGAGAAGGGGGATGTAGCCTTGAGCAAGATTATTCTCTTTACCTGAGAAATGCTGGAGAGCTGAGAGGGCAGAGAGCCTTTGGTGGTAACTCACTTTAGAATGTAATATAATCTACCATGTGAACTGAATACAGGGGAATATGTTGACATTCTCAGTTCTCCTCCAATCCAGATACCTCCATTTTTTCCTCTTATGTCATTGGACCTCTGGTATGGCAATAAATATGGTGATGACAGTCAACATTGTCCAAGGAGAAAACTTTTAACATTTTGCTCTTAAATATCATATATAGTGTAAATGTTTTTGTACATAACCTTTTATCAAGTAAGAGTTTCCCTTTTCTTCACAGTTTTTAAAGAATTTTTCATGAAAACAGATGTTGAATTTAACCAAATATACTTTATCTGTCTTATTAAGATAACCATACAATCTACTGAGATTATTCTCCTTTATTCCATTCACATGACAAATTATAGTGACTTCAAAATGTGACCACAAGCTTAGATTTCTTTTTACACATCTGTTGATTTCATTTGCTAGAATTTTGGTATTAGATTTTTATGTCTATAAAATTTTGGGGGAGATCTGTCTGCGTATTACCTTTTTTGTAATGTTTTGTCAGATTTTGCTGTCAAGGTTATGCATAAAATGAATCAGAAAATATTCTCTCCATTTGCATAAGACTGGTAATATTTATTCCTTACCTATTTGGACAAATTCACTAGTAAACCCATCTGAGGCCGGAGTTTTCTGAGGGTTCCTTTTCTTTATTAGATACAGGATTATCCAGATTTTTTCCTTCTTCTTATGTCAGTTTTGGTAAGTTGTATTTTTATTAATTTACCCATTTCATCTAAACTGTCAAGAGTTTCCATTCAGATTCTCATCCTTTTAGAAGCTTTCTTCTGACGCTTTCTACTTGTGTTTTCCTACTCTTTGCCTTGAACTGCTTTTGAATTGGCAATTGCTTTAAGTGGAAAAGTGGGGGTCTATTAGGCTTACTTCTCTGTGCATTCTTTTCCTCCAGGATCTTGACCTCCTCCAATCTTCTTACCTTGGTATCTCTCTAATACTTTCAAAAAGATATCTTTTTAAACTTTGTTCAGTGTTTCTAATTGTTCTTAGCAGGAGGATTGGTCTGTTTATCTATAATAGATGGAAATGGAAGTACTCTCCATATTGATGTAATAAATACCTGACTGGTAAGTACAAATGGCATTCTCTAAATAACCTATCTCATATTCACATATTGTTAGGAATATTTGTGCTGTGTGAAAACACCTGTGTATTCTTATATTGTATTCTATTTGTCCTCTAGTATAAAGCAACCTTCTTAAAGACAGTGACAATGTATCTTTCAGTGGAGAAGCAGATTTGGATCTAAGTACTGAAAGCTTATTCAAGCAATTTGAAAATCACTAAAATTATCATTTTAAGCACATTAAATGTTCTCAATTAATATAGTCTATTACTATCACTATTATTGCAAGTGCGTTATTATATTTCTATAAGATAGCTCTCAGCAAAACAATGAGGAAAATTGTCACAGTAATATAATTGGCTGAGAATGGCTTAGTTATTTACCAAATTCAGCAAACTTAGTTTAATGGACCAAGCAATCATTATGTAAAACTAAATGCTTGATTCTTTCTTACCTAAAAAACTTAGGTCATAATCATCACTACTTATCTTAATCTCCTTATTAAAATCAGGAATGACCTAGTTTCAGACCAGACACACACATAAAACAGTGTGACACAATCATAAAGTACATATGCTACCAAAGAAAGGTTTATGTAGCTAAAGCAAAGAGGTGAAACATTACATAATAAATTCAAAATTCAATGAAGTTGTCTACCCTCTCTGCTTAAATATTGTAGAGAAGGACAAATTTCAAAGGATGTAAGCTCTTCTCATTTGTCTAAATATAAGCCAGTGTCATTAGATGGTTTCTTGCATTTCTGTTTTGTCTTAGGAAACTGCAATGTCACACAATTCCAAGGAGATACTATTAGCCCAAATGGGCCATGATTTTAAGAAAGAAATGAAGTCAACAGGGCGCCTGGGTGGCTCAGTTGTTAAGCGTCTGCCTTCGGCTCAGGTCATGATCCCAGCGTCCTGGGATCGAGCCCCACATCGGGCTCCCTGCTCTGCGGGAAGCCTGCTTCTCCCTCTCCCACTCCCCCTGCTTGTGTTCCCTCTCTCGCTGTGTCTTTCTCTGTCAAATAAATAAAATCTTTAAAAAAAAAAAAAAAAGAAATGAAGTCAACTGAACCAAACATTTTAGAAACAGCCATACTTTCAGGAATTATGATAGATTCTGGCTGCAGGTGGAAATGATAGTGGTAGGAAAATTTCAACTGCTAGTTAGCTTGGTTATACTCTTCTCTAAAATGTCTTTTGTTAACCTGATCTCTCTATTTAGAACTCCTTACCCTGTCTTTAAAACAAAGGCACCCATTCAAAGCAGGCTGTAATTGCAATCTTTCAGCAAAAAAGCATTTACCAAAACATGCCTTTCGGAATATGGTACAATTTATCACCCCCACAGTGCATGACACACAATTACATTTGTCACTGCTTTAATTGGATATTACATGTCAGTAATGACTCATCAGCTCCAGAAGTTATGAAAGATAAATTCCTTACTACCATACCTCAGAATCTGCTCCAAAAATAAAACTAAAAAAATCATTTATTTCTCAGTAAGGGTAGAAGCTACATTTGGAAGAAACACTAACCCCTGTTTTAGAAAAATAACAATGTATTTTGTTTATTGACAGCAAGATGATTGCCTACAGTGTTTCTCATTACCCCTAGATCACAAATGAGTAAATCACTGTCAGACAAACCAAGGTTAAAACTGAGTGTGTACATTTTAACAAGGTGCAGCAAATAAATAAATAAATAAATAAATAAATAAATAAATAAATAAATATTTTAAGGGCTCCATCACTAGGAGAGAATTGTTAATTCAGAGAATTTTTCAGATTCTGTGATCTGATAAGCTCTGCAACCCAGTCATTGCTGGAATTAAATTAGGTTTCAAAAAATGAATATTTCATTTTTAAGATTCTGTTGCTTGGCGACCTGGAAAAAGAAGGCTGGTTTAGCCCAAGACAAGAGAAATGTTATGAGGGCCAGCATTTTCTACTCCTGGAAACTGCCAGAGAATGCCTAGGAAAAATTATACAAGAGAGGCAAAACAATGATAATGGTACAAATGAATGTATTATAAATGCCTCGATGCATGTCATTTCTTCCCAGCTAAGGAAGTCTGTGTCTACCTGTCACTCTTATTACTAAGACTTAAATTGGACACAATATCATGATACCATAACCCCCATCTACCTTTTGTTTTAATAGACGTGATTTTTAAAAAAATAAAACAAATACAGCCTCAGTGGCAAAACAAAGGATACTTTTCTTAGTAAAGAGGTTCAACAGGGATTGAGATATATAAACTTGTATCTACTCGTAGGCTGGATCTACACTCACCTGGCTACATTTGAATTATTAAACATAGAATACACTTTCTTTGATCACCATTTATATGAAGCTAGAGCGCTTGTAAGAGATCTTCCATTTGGGGGGTACAGTAGATGCTAATGGTTTCCCAAATTCTATAATAACAGAACCACCCGACCTTTACCTGGGCACATGACTGCACATCAAAAGATTACTTTTCCCAGCCTCCCTGGTAGGTGGGTGTGGCCATGTGAGATTCAGGCAGAAGCTATGTGTGTAACTTGCAGATTATGTTTTTTTGGAAAGAGGCTCTTCCCCTCTACTCCCTGCTTTTCCTTGCTGTGGACTGTTGTACAAAGGTAATGGAGTGAGCCAGATTTAACCATTCAGAGCTATACTTAGGGCATGGCATAGCAGCAAGATAGATGTAACCTAGATCCTTGGATGATCTTATAGACAAAGTAACTTAACCAACCTGTACCTCCTGCCCAATTCTGGAGTGTAATGTAAGAAAAAAAAATGTTTATCATTAATCTGTATTTGGGGGCCTCTTTTTTACTGCAATGTAGCCTTTCCCTAACTAGCACATTAGATTTTGGTAGACATGATCTGAAGAGACAACTTTACCTCCTATCATTTGTTCAATTTCATCACCGTTCTAACGTTGTCTTGATTCTCATCTTCTTTCCTCTGTTCTTTATGGTACCTACAAATTGGGGTGACCATGGCCCTCCAAGGCTTTGTTTGAGCCACCTCTTTTAGTTGCTGCTAGCCACTGCCTACTCTCCATGCAGAATTCTAACATGAGTTCCAAATGTGAAATGCATCTCTATAGATGACCCTGCTTCCATGACCACAGTGACTGCCCAGGAAATAGGCATGCAACATAAGCTCGGAAAGTCAGTTCTTTTCTGGACTCTTCCTGAAGAATAGGCACGTTCTCTTGTGAAACAGAAATTTCTTGACTTGTGAAGCTCTTTTGAAATTATAAGGAATGAGGTCAATGTTCAGAAAGGAAGAAGACAGATCCCTGTAGTGGTTTCCAGTTATCCTAAGCCAGGAGCCTAAATACCTAACCTTCACAGACCATACGAACACCGCTCCACAAAGAGTTACTTTGGCCCTGGCTAGTTTGAACTGGGTTCTTCCATTAGCAAATAAAGGATTCCTGATTAATGCTCCCTGCAGATTAACCCCATCATTACAACTCTGTCCTTATATGCTTAAAATGGGTCTGTGGGCTTTTCCCCTAGAAGCATCAAAAGTCAAATAGTAAAAGATTAAGAAAACCCAATGCCGTATAATATCTGGTTATAGATCCATATCCTATATGTAATCAAATTTCACTCTTCAAATCATGATTTTATTCTTTCAGGCTAAACATGAAGTCCCTGGAATCTGTAAGTGCTGTCCTAATTTTGTGACTGCCACACTACACCAAAGGGTCAGTTCAAAGCAGCAATAAGATCAGACGAGAAAAGTATTTTTTCTGTGATGATTTCTGCTCAGCCCACAACATGGAGGTTAACCACCTGGAAAAAGAAAAATAAAAACTGTAATGCTAAACCTAAAAAGCATATATGACACTGTAAGAATGACTGCTCTTTTCTCTACATATGAATAATGGAAAATGAAAAGGTTGATGTGCTGTTTATAAAGTGAGGGCCATCTTACAGGCTAGGTTTGATTAAAGAATCAATCTCAGTGCTCTAACTACATCATTTTAAAAAGAAATTGAAGGGGGAAGAGGCAGCCACTGCTAACTTTAGAGTGGGCCACTCTGGGACTCCACGGAGATGAATGTGAAGGCTGCATTAGTGGTGAGTGGGTTGTTCCAGGATCGCCAAAGCACTGATCTGACCGTGCAAGATAAGGAACTCTCTTTGAATAACTGATGAAGAGGAATCCTTCACGACAGACGGAGCCTTAATTGTAACCAAATAAAACTACTTGCTGAAGAGGGTGCAGGAGCCATTTCTGAGGTGTGAGACCGCATGGGCAATACACATTTAAGGAAGAATTTCTTTCAAGTTCTTTGGCACTGGAACTACTCCCAAGAAACCAAGTGGAGAATAATCTCTATGACAAATAGGGGCAGACAAGGACCACCACATCAAAATTCTCTCTCCAGCTACCACTCATTACTGATTGACCAAGTAGACAGTCCCCATTGGTAGAGCCTCAAAGATAAACTTATTTTAAATCTAATAGCCAGTAGGATTATGTTCTAGCCTGTCTCAAGATTGCCCGGCTCGTACAAATATTCTGTGCCCAGCAAGGATTAAGAGAAGCCTTTAAGGAAGAAAAGTAGCAGTAGGTGAGTTGTGTTTTTCATTTTTATTATAATTCTTCATTATGCATTAATTATATGTGTTCTTGATTATATATATTTTCGTAACTGTGTGTACATTCTTAATTACATATACATGCTTCATTGTTCACAATGTAATTATTTTTCTTTGGATGGTAGCTGGGTGGAGAAATAAGTTACTTTCTTCTCCAATCACATAATAAGTAGTTACTGTGTTATTAAACTGCTAGACAGGATGAAAAGTTGAAAGAATACCAGACATTCCCTTCCAAAAGGTTAGCAGTCCATTCGAGGGAGGGGAAAGGACTCAGAGCAGAAAGCAATGTGAAAACCTCAACGACCCCAGACCATTTGAACATACTTCTTATGTGAAAGAGACTGATATTTCTTAAATTTCAGTTACATGCATGCTAATCGAATCTGATGTGGTTTTCTTTTGCCATTCTCACATGCCACAGGAATTATTATTATTTACTCAATATTTTTATGTAACTGAAATCGGTTATTTTTTCCTTAAATAACCCCATAATCAAAGGAAACTCAAAGATCCCTACCATAAATGGAAACATCATTTCCCATAAGTTTGTAAGTATAAAAGGAAATACACTAAAAATAAACCAATGTTATAAAATAGCAGCTAGATATTTTTACCTGCTGAAAGCTGAGACCTGCTATTGGCTATTGTATCTCCACCCAAAGTCATCCCGGCACTGCCAGTAATATACGTCCTATAGTTAGAGAGCTCCAAGTTAGAGAGTAATGGTAGGAGCGCCTGGGTGGCTGTTGGTTAAGCATCTGCCTTTGACTCAGGTCATGATCTCAGGGTCCTGGGATCAAGCCCCACATCCGGCTCTCTGCTTGGCGGACAGCCTGCTTCTCCCTCTCCCTCTACTGCTTCCTCTGCTTGTGCTCTCTTGCTCTCTCTGTCAAATAAATTTCTTTCTTTTTTTAAAAAGAAAGTTAAGAAATAATGCAATATATGTTAAGAAAAAAAGAAGAAGAAGAAGGTAGCGGGAGGGGAAGAATGAAGCGGGGGAAATCGGAGGGGTAGACGAACCATGAGAGACGATGGACTCTGAAAAACAAACAGGGTTCTAGAGGGGAGGGAGGTGGGAGGATGGGTTAGCCTGGTGGTGGGTATTGAGGAGGGCACATTCTGCATGGAGCACTGGGTGTTGTGCACAAACAATGAATCATGGAACACTTCATCTAAAACTAATGATGTAATGTATGGGGATTAACATAAGAATAAAAAAATAAATAAAAATAAAAAAAATAAAAAAATTAAAAAAAAAAGAAAGTTAAGTAATGGTAAAAGACATTCAGAAAAGGGAGTGATCTCGGGACCAGGTGACCTGCTGAGGCTCCATGTGGTTGTAGCATCTGAGCAGAGCTTGAGTTGATAGGATTGTCCTACTCTTAGACGCAGGAGCAGAAATGCTTTGGGCATTCACAGGGAAGAGCTGAGATGTAGCGGTGTAAGTGGTAGTACCTTTGCTTTCTTAATTAGCCATCACATCTGACCTAGGACTTCAACAACAGAAGACAGGTAACATTTCCTAATTGCTTACTATGTACCAAGCACTAAGCAAGGCATTTTCACCTATGTTTCCTCATTTGATCCTAATAACTTAAGAGAACAGCTGTTATCCCCATTTTATAGATGAGGAACTTGATTCAAGTTTACACAGCTTCGAAAGTGGTGGAACTGGGGCCTCCAATCAAGTTCCTCCTATACCCCAAGCCCATGTTTCCTACTGTACACTATGTTTCCAGTGCAATCATGAAATGAAAGCCATGGGCCTTCTTGGGAAATTCTCCTAAAAGGACTCTGTAATGGGAGCTAGGAATACAGAAGAGGTGAGTGGCACTTGAGCAACAGAGCCTAATAAAACCCAGGTAGATGTGCAGGTGCTCCAGCATCTCTTTCCCTTCTGGCATGTTGTGGTTTGTCCTTCAGTCATGAAAACGACAGCTTCGCATTGGGCCTCCCAGCTCTGAAGCTGGAAAATATCAACTGTGCGTATCAGCAGCGTCAGTGACCAAAAGTTGACCTTGCTGAGTTAATCAGTAGAGAAACTAATCAGTTGGAAAAATGCAAATTTGTTTTCTGTACAGAGTTGGAAACTCATTACACTGAACCGCTCCTTAAATTAAGTTCACAGTAGTGACTCAAAATCTGGCTCAGATAAGGAAGAATGTAAGGCTGTAGTAAGCAGGCTTGGGAGGGGTAGCACCCTTTAAATCCTGCATCATTGAAGGCATTTGTATTAATTTCTCATTAGGCTCCCTAACTGTGTCTACAGAGCAGCAAATGGCTGACACAGTTTGGATTAGACTGTTTTTCCCTAGATGCCACATATTTATGTGGATGGACATTTCCTTGGAACGCATTTTGGTTTAGAGTTTGAACAGGGCACCTGCTCCTTTAGTCCCACTGTCAACCTTAAGCTACTCCATCTTTCAAAATAAACAGCAGGTTGCTACAGCAGTGTAGTACCTGGGTCATAAGATTCCAGAGGTGAACCTCTCATGGACTAACCTCATCCCTTGCTACTTGGAACCTCTGGGTAACTAAGTCTGAGAAACCAGAACCGTGTTGTTGTTGCTGTTGTTGTTTTTCAAAATGCCAGTTTTGATTTAAAACCAGTGGCTGTATCATTTCGTACCCCGGTGAGACAAGTCAGTCCGTAATGGCACTTCCTTTCCTTACACTGCCCCCAAATTATCAAGCAACTTCATGAAAAGTGACACTGCCCCTCTGCCTTTTTGCTAACTTCCCTTCTGGTGTGCTTTGGAAAACTCCACGTGATCAATTCCCATGCACATCAACTCAGAAAGACACCCGCTAAAAAGTGCCCCTGTTAAGAGGGCACTTAATAAAATGCACAGGATATCCAGTAACAGGATAGAATTGTCTAGAATTTAAATCCAAAATGCCTTAGGATTTAAAATGAATATCATTCTAACACATTCATTTCTTTATGCCCCTACTATGTTCCTGGCATAAGGTCAAATTGTTGGAGGTTGAAAAGTTAATTGGACACAATATATCAGAAAGCTCAAGATCTGGCAGGCAAAGCAGATACATTATTACCAAACAGTGAGATAAGTGCTATTATAGAAGTATCTACAAGAGGCAAGAGTAGTACAGTTTTTTCTTTCTCCCTTAGAAGTCTTAAAATTAACAAAACTTAGACAAATCTGTTTAACCAGGAAAAAGGGTAATGGGAGAGGCTGTGGATATCAATTGCTATCTTCAGATAGCTGAGGAGCTACCCCAGAGAAGGTAGAATAGTATTTCTTTGAGTAGCTTGAGAAAGCCTATCTAGTTAAATATTTATAACACACATTTTAATTTGACATCAGAAAGAAATTTCTGCTCTGTACAATGTTCCCATAAGAGGCTAGCTGCATTGTGAATCACTGAGCTATCCTATCTCAGTGCTGCCAGTGGCCAGTCATACAGTTTTTCCCCTTACTGGCATGTTTTCTTGTCTTTGCTACCAGCTCACTTCTCTGACAATGTCCTTTATCCTTATGCCCTGTGAAGAGACTGGTCCACTCAGCCATGTAATCCCACATCACCCCCACCACATGCCAGCTTAGATAATTGGTCCTAGATGAGATACATAACTTGAGGCCAGGCAATCATGGGCTGCCTGGCAACCAGTTGGGGTGTCTTTCCTGAGAATCTGATTGAAGAGTCAGAGAGACCGTGGTTGTTTGGTCCTGGAAGTGTCCAGTTTGTAGGCTCATGAATAGTGGCACTGTTGGGCTGTGTGTACATAGACATAGGCAACTCAGAGAGAAGCCACTGAGAAAAAGAGGTGTGACCGACCATGTGGCCACTGAGGGAGAGAGACAGGACCAAGCAGCTCCTGAAACTGAGGGCAAGGCTTTGATTTGCACTGGCTTCTAATTTCTAGTTCCTACAGAGCTGGCTGTGACTCTGAGTTTGCTTGTCAAATCCTTAAAATAAGCCTCCTTTTTTTGTGCTAGTTTCAGTAGGTTTCCGTTCTGTGCGAACCATGATCATTACTAGAACATTAACGAATATAAACAAGCTTATATTTTTCCACCAAGAATTCAGCAGCGGGCGCCTGGGTGCCTCAGTTGGTTAAGCGTCTGACTCTTGGTTTCGGCTCAGGTCATGATCTCAGGGTTGTGAGATCAAGCCCCGTATGGGCTCCACGCACACTGGGGAGTCTGCTTAAGATTCTTTCCCCCTCCCTTTTCCTCTCCCTCTGCTCCTCCCCCTGCTCACTCATGCACGCTTGCTCTCTCTCTCAAAAAAAATAAAATCTTAAAAAAGAATTAAGCAACATCTGTACCCACTCCTGCCAGCAACCTGAACCAAAATGATACTTTAATTAAACAATGACTCGTGAACTTTGTTGTTATAATCATTATTCTATTATCTTTTCTTTGTTCTTATACATGGAAAATAGCTTGAGAGGATCTAAGAATGCTGAGATCAAAATCAGTTCTCCAGAATTTTGGAATTACTTTCCTGTTACTGTTAGAATTTTCATGTTACAGGTGAGACATTTGGTGCCAGACTGATTCTCCTTCCTTAATGGTCGCCATATTCTCTCTTATTCTGATATTGTGTATATTTTTCTCTACATATCCCAATAATTTAAAAATCACACTAGGGTATGTCTGCGTGTGTCACTTTTCCCAGCCCCTGCCTAGCATTTTAGCGTAACTTTTGATCTGAAGACTCCATAATTTCTTCATCTGATGGATTTTATCCAATAGTTCTATTATCACTTTTAAAAAAATTTCTTCCCCCTCTTGTATTCTCTTTATGTAAAGCCCATTAGACATCCCATCTCTTAGATTTATCCTGGGTTTCCTCTCTTTTATCCGTAATTTTGATTTTTGTCTCGGCTCTGTACTTTGAAAGAATGCCTTGGGCTAGTTTATCAGTTTGCTGTTTCACTGTTCAGCTACTAAGTGTCCATGTTCTGTTATTAATTTTTCCTATTAAACATTTATTTCCTATAAATTTTTTCTTGTCCACCAGTCACTTCTTTTCTTTTTAAGCACATGATGCTCTTACTTCTCAAAGTTATTATGCACTCATAAGGAGGTTAATAGTTTAAAATTTGACTTTTACTCCTGTTTCCTCTATTAGACCATTTCATTAGGGGGCCAAGAGTGGTATATAGTCTGGTCCATGAAAACCCCTTTGACTCCTATACCTATATAGAGAAAAAATAAATAAGAGATACAGTCAGAAACAGAAACAGGATTAGCATCTCCTCGGTGGAAATGGAAGCCAAACTCAAAGCACTGACTGGGGTGATGTTGGGAACCTTACATCAGTGGCTAAGATTTTGGCCCCCACTGAATATATGAGTCCAAGTGTAACCCATGCAAAGTGGCAGACCGAAGCAAGGTAGCAGGAGATGCCAGAAGGGAGTGGAGTATACATTAAGTTGAAAGGGAAAAAAATAAACAATATACAAACAACTCCTGCCAACCTAGAATGTTATATTTTGCTAACTTTCAGTCAAATAGGAGGCCAAAATAAGTACATGTTCAGACATAGAAAATCTGTAAAGAGATGTTCTTTATAAAATAATTATTAGCAGACATGCTACATTGGGACTTTATGGTTTCAAGTATATATAGGAAGCCTCAATCCCCAAAACAGTATGCATATGAATTATGACTTTAGTTGAGTATTATCTCTAGCCAGTTATATATGCATATATGATATATAAAGTTATAAATCTATATGTATATATATACCCACATGTATGGATGGATATGTGTGTATGGACATATATATATTTGTGTGCATGTATATATAAGAAACAGGAGAGATCTGAAGAAATAAAGCAAAATGTTCACATTGGTTAGTATGGTATTCTCTATTTTTTTCTGCCTGCAATATTCCGTATTAAATATTTTTTAAATAATTTTGAAACAGGTCAATGAACTTGACTTGTACACGAGCATGGACTCAAGGCATCTGAGAGTATCAGTAGCCCTTCTCTCGCCAGTTCATCAGCCCATGGGTGTCGAAGCTGTTTCTTATGCTCATCGCAGTAATGCTGCCTACTGTGGACTGTTTAAAAAAATAAAGACATTTTTACAGTTGGCCGTGGGTCTCTGAAAAATAGTTTCCCTCTATTTGAATTTAGCTTTCCTGGCATTGCCGTTTCATTTTGGGGAAGGGACTGGGTTTGGCGGGATTGTCAATGGTGGGAGAAAAGCACGTGCTGTCTCCCCTGGTGAAGGGGGACTCTGTAACAGTCTCTTTCCTTGGATTCATAAATGGATTTCTGCCTCATCTTGCAGTAAATCTGAGACCAAAAGAATTCATAGGGCCTCCTAATGCTCGTAATGCAGCGTGACTGATGAAATGTGGCAGGCACAACCCAATATCTAGTTTTCTGAAAACCACACTGAAATGAACCATCCTGGCCAGAAAGTTAAAACAATACACAGACTTGAACAACCACTGAAGTTATTTTCCTTGATTCCATCATTTTCTCAGGCACTTTGCAATTTGGATTACAAAGCACTATCTGTGTATTTTCTGATGGCGGGTGACAGCTACTGTTTATTCCCAGAAACTCAAATTAATGGTTTTGTTAAATCGACTTTCACCACTGCACACATAAGTCATCCCCTGGGGATCTAAGGGTCTAAGCCAGCTTCATGTACTTCAGAACGAGTGCTCTTAAGCAAACAGCAAGAAAATTGGTTACCTGAATCTTGAAAGTCAGTTGAGATGCTGCCTGCAAGGACAGAGGAGGGTCAGAAGAAATAGGTACAAAATAAGAACCAACATTATTGGCCCTTCCCTAGCATAACAATCATACCAGTAAAATGGACCAGTGAGTCCAAGACAAGGGAAAGCCTGGAATTAAGAAGACTTTGGTTCTAGGTTAGTTCTTTTCCTTGGCCTCTCTCTCAGTCTCAGTTGTCCTCTTTGTAACCCTTGATGGCAGCTTCCTGCTCCGTGATTCCATATACGAGGATGAGATGAAATCCCAGGCATGAAACTATTTCGTACATGGTATAACACCGTCAATGCATAAGGGATTAGACTGACTTCCAGATAGTTGGTTGAATTTCTTGTTTTTCAAGCAGGTGGTCTGGGCTCAGTAAAGACAACAGACTGAATCACATCTGACTTCTCAGGGTCTGAGAGTGTCCTGTCAAATGAGTGTAACCATCCTAAATCGAGCACCTTCTAAAGCTGTTGTGAGAAGCACGGGAGAAAATAGATGCAGGATCACATTGCAAACGAAAAGAGATGGATAAATAGCAAGTGTGGTTATTTTTGCTGAGCATTCTGACTGCCTTTCTAAACAAGCAACCTTCTGTAAATGATGAAAGAGGCAGAGAAATGCCAGTTATGAGCAGCAAGGCCCCAGGAAGGGACTGGGGGTCTCATAGTGTAAGTCAGATTTGCCTCAATTATTTGGATATTTCAAGTAGAAATCATGTTGTTGTTGTTTTCTTGCTTTGAGTCTATCTGAGTCACCTGGAAAATTGCCATTCTTCTCAATTTCCTTTTCTATTGGGTATTCTGAAATGAAACACTTAAACCACATGGCCATGATTTGGGGATTCTAAAGAGTACAGGTAGGGGTGCCTGAGTGGCTCAGTTGGTTAAGCATCTGCCTTTGGCTCAGGTCATGATCTTGGGTCCTGCAATTGAGCCCTGCTTTGGGCTCCCTGCACAGTGGGGAGTCCGCTTCTCCCTCGGACCCTTCCCCCACTCATGCTCTCTCTCTCTCTCTCAAATAAATAAAATGTTAAAAAAAAAAAAAAAAGACTACAGGTAAAGGAAGCTATAGAAGCTGAATTAGGTAATGACAAATGTCTTATTTAGGGTGAAAGTGATGTATTTTCTTTGGCTCTAGAAATTCCTCCCAATACCAGCCTGTCTAAAACATCTAAAATCAATATCATCTGCTCAGGGGTACCTGGGTGGCTTAGTCGTTAAGTGTCTGCCTTCAGCTTAGGTCATGATCTCAGGGTCCTGGGATCGAGCCCCGCATGAGGCTCCCTGCTCAGTGGGAAGCCTGCTTCTCCCTCTCCCATTCCTCCTGCTTGTGTTCCCTCTCTCACTGTCTCTCTCTATCAAATAAATAAATAAAATCTTTAAAAAAAAATATCATCTCAAAGATCATAGGAAAGAACACAGGTGGGTTATATCAAAACTATAGGCCTACCCTAAGTGCTTGAAAACTAAAAAGAAAAAACTTTTCTTAAAGTCAAGTTTGAAGAAATATTTGATTCAGATTCAAATAAAGCTCTTGTCAGAGCAATGTAGCGGCAGAAGTACAAGGTTAGGGTTCACTGGCCCAGGGGGCAGGCACTTCACTCTCACATTTGTTTATTCTCCCGTAAAATAGAGATACTACTCCAGTACCTGCTCTTTTGCTGAGCAGAACTATAGATGGGAATGCGCTTTCAAATACAAAGCCCTACGTAAATGCAAGTGGTCTTGGTTACACGGGTACACAATTCAACCTGGTGCCCTGCACCCACTCTGTGCTGGCCATCAAGGGAATAAATCAAATCTTCACATGCAAAGCAAAATTTAATGCCCTTCCCTTTCCCCCGCCCCCCCACCCGGTGTATTGGCAATATTTTGTGTGCTCTAACACACAGGTCCTCAACCTGGTGTCCACAGTCCCAGGAGAGGCCCAGGAGTCACTTCAAGAAGGACTCTGTTTCCCCTAAAATTGTATCATATATGTGTGTTTATTTATATGCATATGTCGTAAATATGATTGTGTGCATGTGTGCAAGCATGTGTAAGCATGTGTGGGTGCGTGTACACAAAGAGGACATACATTTCATCAAAATACCAAAGAGACCCATGCCTCAGTCATTTCCTCTTAGTGAGAAGCATTATCTCCATTCCATGGTTATACATCACCTACATAATCTGTATCTCATTGTAATTGTTCCCATTTTCAAATGGAAGGGACATCTGCAATATATTTAAACCGAACCTTCTTATCTCAGACCACGTATCCCTTAAAGGCATTTACTCCTGCAAAGCTTCTTTAAGTTTCTATTCTGTTTACTCTCATTCTCTGGCAGGCATTGAAATACTGATATTTCGATGAACGTTGGGAGGGTGATTCTGAAGGCCAAGGCCAAAGATGGCAAACAGGAGGTTTACTGTTTTGATAAATCCTGATACGTTCTTTGATGGAAAAACAATCATAATATGTTCAGCAGGAAAAGTAGCACGCCGCACATTTGACAGCTACAGCAGCCTCGCCAGTAGACAATTTCCTTCTCTGCACTGACTTATTACCTAGTTGGTTGAGAGTCTCCTGATAAGACTCAGCACACTACAGTCCTGCCAGTGATGGCAGTGGGCCCTCCGCCATGCTTCCTGCCGCTGGATCATCACGCAACCACCTCGAATGGTAGCAGAGGACTGTACCTTTCTCACAAACAAGCCCAAACTGCATTTGGTTCATGGATTCCCAGTTCAACTGTAATGCAGTTCTTATTCTCCCCATGTCACATAAATGATACCTAAGTTTCTTTTAGTTCTTAAATTCTGGGATCGCCATGCTTCTTACAAAGGGTTGTGTTTGCTTCTGTTAGCCACTTGGTGAGTAATACATTTTTGTAAACCAAGGTTGATTGCCATGGAAGCAGCTGAGCCCAAACCAGTAGACCCAGGGCTTGAAACATAATGATATTGAAGATCTAAGCAACAACAAAGTCAGTACTTCTTGTTCCTGATCACAGAATCAAAGTAGACCTTGCCAAGCCTTCGTAAGGTAGAAAGTGCTGGATAAAATGTCACTATCTGGTCTTTTTTTTTCCCTTTTGGAGGAAGGATCAAAAGCAGAACCTTTAACTCCTCCTAAGCAGTGGATAAATGCCCTCAAAACTTTATCCCTCAGTGCAACGGAATATTTTAATGGTTTTATAGTGTTTTTGTGCATTCAGTATTATTTACAATGGGTATGCTTCATTTTTTACAAAAAGTATAAAGCTTTTCTTTTTAATCTTCCACAGAACTCTCTTTATCACCAACTCGTGTAGGATTATTTTTAAAAAGAAATAGGAGGGTGGTGGTTAATAATTTCCACTAAAACTTAATATCTCAACTTTCCATCAAGTCCCTCTAAATAGATGACTAATCCAACCTTTAAAAAAGAAAATCAGTGCCCTAGAAACAGAATTTGTACATACACATGGCAATCAATAAAAAGGAGACAATATAAAAGTGTGCTCAATCATTTGTTTCCTAAGTTCCATCGTGTGTGTTGGTGTTTGGTGTGTAAATAGGGTGGTTTGTTGTGGAAATAGGACAAATGTGGACTGAACTCACAGCCAGAATAGCAAACAAATGGTCATTTTCACATGTAATGCTTTATCATGGTGTTTCTTTTCTTTACGGGAAAATGTATATGCATGTGTCTACATACATAAATACACTCCTACATAATTTACTTGCGCATTCACAAACACACAGATATGATATTTTAACCTCGAATCTCCATTGGTTTTCATTTAAAACCAAAAAAGTTGAGGTAACATCTCAAGTTTAAATATCAGATGTTTACAGCCACAATGCAAACAGCAAGAGGGTTAAAAAGAGGTTGCTTCTTGCATGCATTTGCCTCCCAAGCATTTTATCTAGAGCTGACCCCATTGGCCAAAATCGTCTTCTCTTCTTCATTGTACTTGATTTGGTGTGTCACCTGTCTCTTGTTTGTCTATAGATTAGCACAAAAATGTCATTGCAAACGAAGTGAATAGGGCACAGTCTCAGCACCTGCCACTTTTAAAACTCCTTAGAAGATTCTCTTGTTTATTTTGTAGGCACCCAGGGGGCACTTAAATAACTACATTGAAACAAACAATGAGGGTGATGATTAAGGAGGCTTTTCACATGAAAATTCACTTTAGAAAAATGTTTTGCAGATGTACTGAAGAAAACTGTATCACTAAGAACCACTCAAAATACTTTGGAGGACCAAAACACCTTTATATTTCTTCTGGCAGCCTGCCAAGTGCACTGCCAGCTTGAAAAGAATTCTATAGCTGGAGGCTAGAGCAGAAACTGCAATGATTTAAAAGAGAATTGGCTACAGTAAGAACGATAATGCCCTATATCGTTAAAATGCAACTGGCATCTTAGCCTCCCTACAGCTCTTTGAAAATGTGCTTACTCTTCAACTATTTACAAGGAAAAATGCAGAGACAATTGAAATCACAGGAAATAAAAATTATTTTAAAGGACTGAGAAGTATTTGCCAAATGATTTATCAGTGGTGCTTATAAAATAATGACACGTTCTCAACTGTTAAATGAGTAAGAAATCCATGCAGAAATTCCACTCATTATGAAACTCACCCATCAGATATAAACCATTTTCATGATGTCCTAAATTAATTAATGCAGACTGTAAACACAAAAACAGTTGGCTTTAAATTAAGATGTAAACACAAACGGACAACATCCTGAGGTCATTGGTTTATATCTTAGCATTTAGCAGAAACAATGATATCTTTGGTTACTTTTCTTTTCTGGGTGATTTTGAAGAGCTAAGGTGTGGTCTGGCAAGCTAAGAGAAATCAGAGAAAGTCCACGAACCAAATTAAAAGGGATCTTCAGGATACTTGCACAGAAAACCAAGAGAAGCATCTATCTAGTTCAGATTTATAGTAAGCAGAGAGGACATGCTTTTAAATTTAGGGCTACACACATTATACAACAACCACTTATTTCTTCCTCATGTGAGAACGAGTAAAATTCTCCTTTCATTTGGGTTCATATACCTTCCCACTTAAATTTGCTCCCATGAATCCACACATGTCAGTGGGAAAGTTAAGAGTAATTTGCTAGAAACTCAACATAGGAATGTGGAGAGGGAGCACTCAGTCTAGCACACCATCCTTCACAGCATGCCAGAACTTAAGTAAGTTATACATGGTACCTGGCCTCAGGGGGCTTAATGCACAAGGGGAAACAGATGCACAAATGCATATTGGCAGCCCAAGGTAAAAAGTACTCTCATGGAAGTGTGTAGCAAGTGTAGTGGGAACATCATTGAGGGAATATTTTCTAAAAATCTAAAAATGTATAATCAGATAAAAACTGTAGGAGTGAAGACTTTTGGTAATTTTATTCCAAACTCCCACAGCCAAGCCCTTCTGTGCAGTCAAAAGAGCATGGATTGTCAGTTACACCTTCTTTCCCCACTGTGGAAGCAAGGAGTCACCTGTGGAGCATGAAAACTAATGACTAAAATAACCAACCACAGTGAATTTAATTCAACATGTGTTTACTATTTCATTTTCTCCTGATGATTTCATGCCCCATCAACGTGCTAAATCTGTATCTATGGGCTGGAGTCACCTCCTGAGTTCCAGATCCTTAAGTTTGACTTCCTTCTTAACATTTCTAGATGCCTCTCTGGCACCTCCAACTCAACATGTACACAGCTAAACTCACCATCTCCCCCATAACTTACATAAACAGGAACCCATCTTCCATTACCTAACCACACAGTTATCTAAGGCCAGACCTGGGGCATCATTCCTATCTTTCCCTCCTCTAGGACTCCCACTCATGTCCAATCGCTCTGTTGAATCTAGTCTGTCAATTCTAACTTAGCTATAGGATATAGATCGAATATGTGTTGAAATCCTAACCTCCAATGTGATAGTACTAGGAAGTAGGACCTTTGGGAAGTAATTAGGTCATGAGGGTAGAGTGCTCACCAATGGGAATGCCCTTATAAGAAGAAACATGAGGGCAATGATGATTTCTTTCTCACCATGGGAGTATGTGATAAGGTGACCATCGGCAAACGAGGAAGTAGGCCCTCACTAGACGTTGGATCTGCCAGCTTTTTGATCTTGGACTTTCCAGCCTCCAGAATTGTGAGAAGTAATTTTTGGTTGTTTAATCCATGGGGCCTATGGTATTCCATTGTAGCAGCTCTAACTAAGATGCTATGCCTTTTGAATATATACACTTGCCTCCATTCTCTCTTCAGGACCCTACTTAAGAACTCCATTGTCTTTCACTAGATTGCCATCATGGTCTTCCAACTTCATTCTCAATAGCTACCTTATCCACCCATAAATGAATCTACAGGAGCCAAAATGATCCTTCTGAATTTAAAGTTTTGGTCTCTGCACTGCCCTGCTTGAAACTTCACAAAGGCTGACTGCTGGCCACATGACAAAGCCTAACCTCCTTACTGTGACTTAACACAGGCACATCATAATCTGCTTCCTAAATATCTCTCCAGATTCATCTCTCACCAGGACCAGTTCACACTCCAGAATAATCAAGTCTCTCAGTTTCACAAGAGCACCACTGCCAGGAAAGTCCTTTTCCCATCTCCTTGCTGACTCACTCCTGGTCCTTCGGATTTGGTATAGTTATTACCTCTTTCAGGAACTTTGCCGACACCTCTGCAGCTAGGCCATGCTTGCCAGTGAATACCAAGATTTCTTATATATGTCACTTCCTTTAAATGGCCCACTTACTGGACTGTTAGCAGCATGTCCTATTCCCTCTCTTCAGTTCTTGAGTTCGGCCAAGAAAGAATTCAGAGCTTACTCTTAAGCAAATAAGCATTTAATAGTGGTCAGAGCAAAAGTATACATGCCAGGAGGAAGAGCAAGCAGGCCCAAAGGTGGCAATAGCACCCAGGGTCAGGGTTGTCTTGTTTTTTATACTTGCACGGGTTATGGGTCATAACTAGGGTGACTTCCGATTGAAGTTACTTCTAATCATCTCAGGGACTCCTCTGATGGGACTGGAGGGGGAGTTTATGGCCCTGTATGGTCTTTATTGCAACTGTCATGGCAGCCCTCCTATGGGGGTAGGTCAAAACCACAATATAAATATATTATAATGAAGCTATAGGTTACTTTAGGGCAGCAGTTATAGGAAAAGGCGCATGCATGTTCCTCAGGGTTCTCCCCAGCCATTTGCATTCAGGAGGTGGTTGGTGGTTTCCTTCTTTTTTCAACAGTGGGACAGTCCAGTTCCCTACTCATGTCTAGCTACCAGAATACTCTATCCGGACTACATTCCCTACCACATTATTACTGCCTCCAAGTCAAGTTAGGGACTATGTCTTATTTTCACTTGTATCTCTAGTTCCTAGAAGAGTTATGAGCACATAGTAGGTGATGAGGCTTCTTTTGGTGTTGAACAAATACATGGAACAGATTGTGTGGCCTGCAAAGATCTTCTTACTCAATGCTTCATCCCACTCAGATTTTGCCCTCATGAGTTAAAATGATAGTTCTAAATATGTGTATAAATGTGACAGAGATATAGATAGATCTATATATGTCACATTTATGTAAACTAGGCAGATGATAATTGGGAACAGAAATGATAAGTATGATGAGCTGTAAAACAACAAAGGACCCCAGGAACACAGAAGGAATCATTAATTCTAACATTCAACAAAGGTGGTCAAATATAGAGTCTTGAAGTATTATTCTGACTAGTGACCTTGGACCTTAAGATTCCACCACTGGAGATTGATGCTTTCAAGTTGAACATGACTCACCCAAGAATTCTTTGTAAAATGTAAATACTAATAGGAGACAAAGCACATTAAGTCTCTAGAGACCTTAGTGCCAATTAGCCTATGGAATCATGTTCTGTCAATGGAACCCTAGGGATGGGGATTGAATCTGGAGAGGACAAAGAAAACTTCGCCTCCTTCATTATTGTATTAAGAAATGTCACTACCAAGGCCTTAAGCTTCCCACACTTTGGTTTTCCACAATTAGTTAGTTAGCTTATATGTATGCATGTATGTATGTTTACAATCTTATTGACTATTTTGCCTATGCTGTACTTTTCATAGCATCTCTGTTCCATAGACAGTTTAAATTACAAAAAAAAATAGAAGTAAAAATCGAGGCCCACCAAAAGGCTGCTATATTGTTTCAATGTCACTGAGGTATAATTGAAGTACACTAAATTGCACATATTTAAAATGTACCATTTGATCAGTTTTGAAATATGTATGCCCATGTGAAACCATCACCACAATCAGATAAATATTTTTATCACCCCCAAAAGTTTCCTCATGTCCCTTTATAATCCGTCCCTCTCTCCACCCCACCCCTCATAACCACTTGTCTGATTTCTGTCACTATAGATTGATTAGTTTGCAGTTTCTAGAATTTTATGTAAATGGAATCATACAGCATGCACTCTTTTTTTCTGCAAGGCTTATTTCACTCAGCATAAGGATTTTGAGACTCATCCATATTGTTGCATGTATTAACAAACTTTTTACGTTACCAAGTGATGACATCTTTCAAACCATTCCTTCTAGTATCATAATCATTTCATGAAAGAAAAGGCATTTTTCACCATCAAAAGGAGAAAAAATATGTGTTCTAAATAAGGACGGTTGCTCTCCAGAATGAGAAATTGGCAATCCTATGCTGACAAAGAGTGGGGTCCTTAGGCAAAATCATGTAAGCCCCATCACCCAAAGCCAGTCCTTCTTTGGCCACGAAGGGGGGAAGCGCTGCCCCTCACAAAGCCCTGTACTCCTCCTCATTCAAGGAGGGAGAAAAGCAGATCCCTCTTGAGACCTGTTTCCATGGTAACCAGCCAGCAATTGACAATGTGGCGGCAGTTGGGCCTCCTGAAGGGGAAAATCTTCAACAGAGACCAGGCCACTGAGAGGCCCGAGAAGGGACAGCTCATTCCCAGGCCTCTTGAGGAGACCCCAGGAATCACCGGGCTGTCCCTTTTATTGGGAAAAGCCCTCACAGGTTTACCAAAAAGTGGATGGAGAAGGGAAGAGAGGACTTTCTGAATCCGGCTGGCCCATCAACTGGCAACAGGCAAGGCAGTGATGATTGCAGAAAGAGCACAGGCCCTAGGCAGATGTCACCTTAGAATCAGTGCCACTTTGAGCAAGCTCTTCAACTCCATAAGGTTCCGTTTCCTCCATAAAATTAGGCAATACGGGGGCCTCTGCATGGGACAACTCCTGAGGCATCATTGAGGTTAGAGTCTATGTGCCTGCCTTCATTCCAGTGAGCATATGCCTGCCTTCTACAATGCCCTGGGGGCCAAAAGGGCAGAGGCAGGTGTCTGCATGCAGTGTTCAGACCCAGGAAGGGCTGGAAGACAACAACACTGGATAAATATTTCAGGTGAGGAAGGGGCTTAACTCTGGATGCTCCCTGCTCCCCATTCCTCTCCAAGATAGCCATTGGGAAGGCTCCATGTTGCCAGCATCTGTGGCTCTATGTGAGAGCAGGAGTACCTGTCAAATTTCACACAGTCTTCCCCATTCGCTCCCAGGACAGTCTATCAGATCTCCGGTTGATCGTGGTTCCACCCAAGGACAGCCTGCGAGCAAAGCACATTGGTTAAGAATTTAGTTCTGGTGGCAGGCGCACCCAGGTTCAAATCCCAGCTCTGCCTTGATAACTGGGTAATCTTGGATGGGTTATTTAATGTTCTGAAGCCTCAGTTGCTTCGTAATAATAATTTATTTCATAGAGGTGCTGCCAGAATCATTGTAAAAATATATAAAGTGTTTAGCAAATTCAGATTTTTCTCTGAGCAAGGTAGAGACTTTCTTGGGGCCTCTCTCTCATTCAGTCCTGCCCTAGACATCCCTTCTGCTGTGAGTAACCCAACATAGGCCTGATGCTCTACTTAATGGTAGAGAGAGTGCAAGGCCAGCCATCAGGCAACTTTGAAAAGTAAAAGATCTACATCATTTTCAATGCTGATCGCCCTCAGAACTACCTGTGAAAGTTTACGAAATGCAAACATTTATGAGAGCCTAATTCAGTAGGTTCATTTAGGAGAGAGTTCTCTACTGGTTTATTTGTGTTGTTTTGTCTTTGAAGATTCCCCAGGTGGCCCCAGTATGTAGCTGAGATGGAACATCATTGGTCTAGAGCAGGGGTTGACAAACTTTTCCTGTGAAGGGCCAGATAATAAATATTTTAGGCTTTGTGGGCCATCAGCTACGTTCTCCATAACATGTTCTTTGTTTTTTTACAACCCTTTAAAAATGTAAAAACCATTCTTAGGTGCAAAAACAGGTGGTGGCCAAATCTGGCCCACAGGCCACTGCTTGTTGAGTCCTGGTCTGGAGACCTTAGCCCTGGAGTTTCCATGATCTAATACATTCTTTGGTTTGATCCAGAATTCAATGACCACCTTGACCCCATTCCCTTTGGCCAACTCGGTGATCCTCTACCCTTGATTTACCCACCTCACTCTACACCTCTAGCAAGCTACTGCAGGGCTGCATTGCAGCTGAGAGCAAGCCCTCCCTGAAGGCTGCGGAGTGAAGAGTATTGGCAGAGTAATTGCATTCCCACTGGAAGAACAAGAGTCAGCACCGTGCTGAGCTCAAGCGCGGATCTATGCCTCTGCTGCCAGAGCATCATCACTCACAGGCATTTATTGAGTACCCTTCATCTAATTCATCCTGCAGAAAGTAGAAAATTGCTACACTTGCACACAGTAAACTTTTGGCAATAAAAATTGGGACTCCATACCATTCCTTTCTGATGGGTGAAGAGGGAGCCTCTGATTATTCCACGGAGCCACTGATGGAGAACCATTATATAACCGGTCATGGCAAACTTTGGACTTCCTTCCCAAGGCACGGGTGAGATGTACGGAGGCGGCCCTATCAAAGCTAAGGCCCTGGCTTCAGGATGAAAACTAAACTCTCTCACAGCCTCTACATCACTCAGATTTTGTGCTGCGGGACTCCAGAAGTCCCTCAGGTGTGAGAGCTTCTGTGCTAAAGTGGAACATGAAGGAAGCAGTGGTTGAGCAGCTTCCTTTTGAAGTTAGGAGGCCAAAGATCTGTTCCTTTTTTTTTTTGGTGTTTTGGTGTTCCACTTGGTCTGCAAGTTCACCTCATTCCTAGAGTATTATCCTTTGAAGAAGTGGAGTTTCAAATGACAGCTCCTCTGGAAACTCGTATTAAATACAGGAGACCCATTTTCTGTGTCATAAGATGGAGATGTTTTTATTTTACCAGGTCTCTTGGGACGGACAGAGTCTGTTTGGAAAAGTGCTTTGGTCGGGGCGCCTGGGTGGCTCAGTCAGTTGAGTGTCTGACTCTTGATTTCGGCTCAGGTCATGGTCTCAGGGTCATGGGATCAAGCTCAGTGCAGAGTTTGCTCGTCCCTCTCCCTCTCCCCACTTGTGCTCTCTCTCTCTCTCTCTCAAATAAATAAATAAAATCTTTTTTTACAAAAAGAAAAGTGCTTTGGGTTAAAGGGGAGGTGGATATGGGTGGGAGAGTTTGGTGGAAGACAGAATGAAGAATTAAGTCACTTCTCCACTGAGGAAGGGAGGAAGATGAGAAAGGGAAGGAGATGGGTGTAGCCAGAAAGATCATGAAGCGATCTCCACTTGGCTTCTTTCCAGACTCTCCCAGGTTTTTAATAGTGTTAGAAAATGCATTAAATGCTTGTGTTTGGATACATTTTTGGCAGAAACGGGACAACACTCAGCTGCATGCTGGGGGTGATATAGGGTGGAGCAGAATGGGAGTAGCACAGGTGAATGAGGAAATGGGAAAATAGAGAAAACATGGTGTCAAGCCCTAAACCCTTCCCAAAATTGTGGACAGTGCTGGATACTTCCTTCAGGTAGTGTAACTAGCTGTGGTTTAAAGTTAACTAAATCCCCATTTCATGCTATTCTTTTATTTATGTTATTAATTTCATAGGGGTTCCATCTGACTTCTGAGTCACATCTGGTTGTCTTAGCTCACATTTTTAGTCCAAGAGTAAGCACAAAGTGGTAGATTTATTTCTCTCTTTAAAAAAAAAAATCAATAACCAGTTTGCAATGCCCTTTGATAGAAATTCAATGACTAACATAAGGTTTTACTTTATCAAGAAGCTGAGATATTGTCAACAGCCTTCCAAGAAAGTAACTGATTCAAAATCCAATTGTCAAAACATTCACTGGGCACTCATCGCATGCCAAAACAGTTTGCACAGTGCTGGGAAGATTAAGAGACATAAGATGCATTCTCCCTCCTCGGAAGAAATGTCACCAAAGAGCACAAGCATGGGACCAGTGGAGCGATACCAATATGCATTATACAGAGACAAACATGGCAAAGACTATGTGACTTACTCAGCAGGATGAAACTAAAGTAGGACTACCTGGGGTTATATAACCTACCCTGTTGACACTGAAGACTCCAAAACCACAGCTATCAAACACATGCCTAGTTTGGGGGTAAGTGGAAACTTACATCCCTTCAGTGGACATTCCAATGGCTTTCAGCCTGAAATTAGCTAGTACTTGGGGCAGAATGATCAGGAAGGGTTTGTGAGGGATTTACCACATGCTCAAGCTCCAAACTGCCTCTTGAGGAATCAGTCCTAGAGGACTCAGTTACCTTTTGAAACAGCTTTCAGGAAAAAAATCAAAAGATACGTTTTTCCAAGAGCCTGATACCCCAGTGGCCTAACAAGGCATCCTGGAAATGACCTTAGAAGGGAATGGCTGGAGATACAGCCGATGGCAACGTGTAGGAGTGAGGAGTGGTGAGTGAAGCCTGCGTAGCCCATAGAGGGACACAACAGTAGCAAGGTGAGAGTAAGAAAGTGGTTGCCCCCAATCAAATTTCATTCTTTCCTACTTGTACCGGAAGTACTCAGCGATGCAGCGTGCACTGGCACATAGCCTATGTTCGATAAATATTTGTTAAAAGAATATGCAAATACGGATGGAAGGTCTAAAAGCAGCCCTTGAGAAGCATGGGACGCTATTCGTGTTTCAAAGCCAAATTATATTTACGGTATCACTTTAAAAGTCAGCGACGATAATGCCACAGAGACCATTTCCACTGGGAGTGGAGTTGTGAGGACTCTGAAAACTTGCAGGAAGAGGCAGGCAAGACCAGGGATTGCGATAAGTAAAGTGATTAACCGAGGAGCTGGGGGGGGCGGGGGGCGGAAAGGAGACTCAACTTCGCCAAGGTTCAGAGATAACAGAAACTTTTCACCAACTGAAAGGTGACTGTGAACAGACTGTCTGTCACTGATTTCAGGGAAAGCTCACGGACAGAACAGGGAGACTCAGAGCTTTCAGGTGAAGACCTCAAGGGAATCCAGCTCGTCCAGGCAGCCCCTAAGTCCCATGGGAATCCGGCTTATTTCTGAGAAACCTGAACAAGAAAGAATTCAGAGCTCTCAAAAGGAGGCAGGAGCGAAGTGGCCCGGTAAACACAGGAAAATGGAAAATTCCTGGGAATGTCAACTACCAGCAAATGTATGTTTCGGTGTGCTGCACAATTCAGGTTCACGAAAGCGTGTCAAGAGATGAAAATACTGTGGTTGTCTGCGGTGGCGCTGGTGGCCGTGGTGGTGTCGGTGGTAGTGGTGGTCGGGAAAAAGGGGGAAAAGAGTGAGGACTGCAACTCTCTTTTTTTTACGTTTAAGGAAATTACAGCCCAGGAAGATGAAAGTGGCTTGCTCAAGGTCTCATACACAGCTGAACGTCTTTCTTTAAAGCTACATATGATATGGGGCACCTCGAGGGCTCAGTCGGTTGAGCATCTGACTCTTGATTTTGGCTCAGGTCATGATCTCAGGGTCGTGAGATCGAGCCCCATGTCAGGCTCTGCGCTGGGCGTGGAGCCTGCTTAAGATTCTCTCCCTCCTCCTCACTCTCCCCCTCTCAAAATAAATAAATAAATAAACAAATAAAAAATTTTAAAAAGCTACGCATGATATATTGCCAGCTGACATATTATGTATTCTTCTACTGGAATAGTCATTTCCATTAAAATGGGAATTCCTCGTTTGTTTACTGAAGCATCCTCAGCACCCAGAACAGTGCCTGGCATAAAGTAGGTGCTCGGTAAAGATGTGTTAAATGAGAGAATGATTGAAATGCCAAGACTCTTATGCCAATGACCTTCAGACTACATCATACTGTGTCTTAAACCTAGGGACCTTGAACCTCTGAAATCAGCAACTATTTATCATGTACACATCACATGCCTGGCACTGTGCTACGTTGCTTGGTGGGAAGGGGGGATGGTGTGTGTATTGGTGAGGACTCTTTCAGAAGCAAAATGCAAACACCCAACTGAGTCTGGCTTAAATATCAAAAGGGGTGTGGGAGGTGGAGAAGATTGGCTGGTTCATATAACTGGAAAGTTCAAGGTAATGCTTGCAAGAATGACTGCAAATCACAGCACCAAAAAGGTTTCTAGATTTTATTACTCTCTCCATTACTCAAGGCTCTGCTTTTTCTCTGCATTGTCTTCATTCTTCCTGAGGATTTCTCTAGATTATAGTCCTGGTAGTTCTAGGCTTACATTTCACCCACTTAGCAGTGGAAAGAAAATTCCTTTATTCTAACAGTTCAAACAAAACCCTATACTGTTCTTATTGATCCAGTCTGGATTATGTGCCCATTCACAATGAGTTACTGACCAATGGGATGCAGTAATTCACTCATACAGGTGTGGGTTAGACGTCTGCACATGGAGCCTGGGATGGGGTCAGCCCCATCCAAACTACATGGACTGGACTAACAGTAATTCCCTAAAAGGATATTGGGGGTGCCCATCCAAAATAAGAGATGCTGGGAAGGTAAAGGGTACATATTCCCATCCCCAAATCAGGACTGGAAGTAAAAGCCATAAGAAAAGTCCCTAAGATTTAGGAGCTTAATTTTTTTTTTTAAAGATTTTATTTATTTATTTGAGAGAGAGAGAATGAGAGAGAGAGAGCACATGAGAGGGGGGAGGGTCAGAGGACGAAGCAGACCCCCTGCCGAGCAGGGAGCCCGACGCGGGACTCGATCCCGGGACTCCAGGATCATGACCTGAGCCGAAGGCAGTCGCTTAACCAACTGAGCCACCCAGGCGCCCTAGGAGCTTAATTTTTGTTGGGAGAAAATCACAAATCAATTTATAAATAACCAAATAGCACTTGATGAAGATCAAGTCTGAATTTGAAGTTATAACAGGAGCATCTTGTATCGCTAACTTCTGAAGGGTCAGTTTCCTTCTAGTATTCAATTCTGTGCTGCTTACATGGACACCCTTCGCCACCTGTGGCTTGACCTCTGTATCTCCCCCTCCAAGCCACCTCTGAAGCCTCGTTCCCATCTTCGAAGCAAGTTGCTCAAGCAATTGGCAGCTATTTCATGGTGCTTTGCCTCTTAAGAACAAGAAGGAATAAAAGATTTAAAAAGAAAGCACAAAAATGATTATAGAACGTAGAGTTCTCAGGGCGCCTGGGTGGCTCAGTCAGTTAAGCATCTACCTTCGGCTCAGGTCATGATCCCAGGATCCTGGGATCAAGCCCCGCGTCGGGCTCCCTGCTCAGTGAAGAGTCTGCTTTTCCCTTGCCTCCCCCTCAAATAAATAAAATGTTCATTAAAAAAAAGTATAGTTCTCATAAACTTAATAAAGCTCAAGCATGACCCTTGTTAAGTGTGGCAAAAGCAGCCAATCTTGCTCCTCAGTCGAATGTTCATTGGACACGTTTGAGTGGGAGTTCAAAGGTCAAAGAAGAAAATGAAAGAACACGCACCAAACTCAAACTTTAGAAATATGATATTTTAGTTCTTAAGTCTGCCGATTGCACTTATTTCTGGTCCATACCTCTCAGGACTCTTACTTATGAAAACAGTGAGGTGCCTATCTGTGCGACAGAACTTTCTTTCTGCTACAACTGTTCCTTAAACTTCTGTTATTCACAATCTTTGCTGTATTTGCACAGCCCCTCTACAAATAGTATTTCCCAATAACTCCCTTTTCCCCTTAAGTACATTGATGTTTAAAGGAAGATCTGTATCAGGGACATAAATGAAACACCAGTATCCCTTGCCATAAATGGAAAGTATCCAACAAATCTAACAATGTTATTAAATTCTAGCTAAACACTGTTCCCTGGCAAGGCTTTAAGCCCAAGGTGGGCTCTCTCTTTATTAAAAAACAAAACAAAACAAAAAACTAAGTGACCAGCAAAGATCAAAGAGTTGTTAAAGACACATTAGCACCAAACTCGAACACTTTTCCTTGATTTAAATATGGGGACTGAAAGAAAATTGAAAAAGGCAATAGCTTCCTCACTAGGGGATATTCTTTAAAGCCTTGCCCATGTGCTACCTAAAATGATCACATGTCATCCATGACACATGACTTGGGGAGGCAGCAGGCCAGAGGAATTAAGGAGAGAGGTGAACCAGGTAAGGGGCATTGGGGAAGATTTCCTGGAAGCAGTGGTCCTTGAGCTTGGCCTCACAGGGTGGGCGGCCTTTGACCTAGCTGCCGTGGCAAATGCCATGTGGTAAGGCTGCGGACGCCAGAAAGGCTCGTGGTCAGGTTTCCCTAAAGGCCCAATTTCCAGGCCTGAGTGTCCTCAATGCCAGAGTATTTTTGTAGGGAGCAGAGAACGTCTGTTCCATTTGTTCTTCAGTCATTTGTGCTTGCATTTTGTTTCATTTTATTTTACTTTATTATTTTGTTTTGTTTTGTTTTTGTGGCACTTGCTTCTCACTTCAGTTAGCATTCATTTCCTAGAACTATTTTGCTCATCACATAATTGTTGTCACTAATGGTGCCGTTCTCACCGAGGACCCCGTATGTGCCACCATCATCCCCTACGACAGAACCAGCCAAATGAGAAGCTCGGCTGGGAAGCTGGGCTGGACCTGCACCTGGGTTAGGCCCACCAGGCACTCCCCACCATAGTGAACACTGCCCATGGAAGGATCTCTTTGAGCAGACAGAATGCATCCTGAATGCCCACCGAGAATATACCTGTGATCCATCTCACTGTATCTCACCCTCGTCCCTCATGATGTGCCCCAAACCTCTTTTCACCAGTAATAAAGAAAGCACACTTTACAAAAAGGCCATTCATCTATGAACATATTGGCTAGGTTAACACATCTTAGAGCTAAATGTGTCATTGTAAATGGACTCATTTTATGTCTCCACATACTGTAGATGTTTTAAAAAAAGGCATATGCACAGAAACTATGGGAACTGAACCAGAGTATGAGCCCAAGAGCTTAAACTCTACTATAATCTGACTTCTGTGTGTCACATTTTCTTCAATATTTTCTTAATGGGGTGGAGGGGGAAGCAGAGGGAGACAGAAGCTAACACAGAGGATTGTATTTGGACAAACAGAAATACATTCAGCATATCTCTTAGAGAGAGAGAGTGCCAGTGAGTGGGGGGAAGGGAAGAGGGAGAGAATCTTCAAGCAGACCCCCTCCTGAGCAGGGAGCCTAATGCAGGGCTCGATCTCATGACCCTGAGATCATGACGTGAGCCGAAATCAAGAGTCAGACCCTCAACCAACCAAGCTGCCCAGGCATCCCTCACCACATGCTTTCTCTCTTATATCTTGTGGACCTTGAGCTCTGGCCTGGAAACATGAATTCTGGTGTGGTGGTTAGAAGCAAGAACTGCAGCCAAACTTCCAAGGGCCAAATCCTGGCTCCCTAACTGATTAGCGAGCTGCATGATCTTGAACTAGTTACTTAACCTCTCCACTTGCTTCACCAGTAAGACAGGGGCAATGATGGCTCCCATTGTTCAAGTTATCATCAAGATCACGTGCGTTAAAATAACTTTTAGAGCAGTTATAGAATGAATAAGTCATGAACATGAAAGGTACAGCAGAGGGAATATAGTCAATGGTACCGTAACAGTGTTGCCTGGTGACAGATGGTAGCTACACTCATGGGGAGTGTAGCGTAATGTATAGACTATAGACTGTGGAATCACTATGTTGTACACCTGAAACTAATGTAACATTGTGTACCAACTATACTTAAAAAAAATAATAATAACTTAGAGTAGAATTGAACTAGCCAGAAAGCCTTAGGGCTTTTTAAGATTTTATTCTCTCTGGGAAATGGACCTTCTTTCCCCAACTCCTTCCCACTTGGAAAATCCTAACTATTCATCAAATTCTATCTGTTATGGGCTGAACTGTGTCCCCCCTAAAATTCATATGTTGAGGTCAGAATCCCCAGTTCCTCAAAATGTGACTGTATTTCGAGATCGGGTCTTTAAAGAGGTTACTACATTCAAAGGAGGCCATTAGTTGGGCCCTAATCCAATCTGACTGGTGTCCTTAGAAGAAGAGGAAATCTGGACACAGACCAAACAGAGAGAAGACTATGTGAGGACATAGCACGAGAGAGAGTGGCCATCTGCAAGCCAAGGAGATGGCCCAGGACAAAGCAAAGCTGGTACACCTTGGCCTTGGACTCTCTAGCCTCCAGACCTGTGAGAAAATACATTTCTGTTGTTTGAGCCACCTAGTCTGTAGGATTTTGTTATGGTGGCAAACTATTACAGATTTGCAGATTTGGAACTTAACAAGCCTCCACAATCATGTGAGCCAATTTTTAAAATTCTTTCTCTCTTGTCTCTCAATAAATGGATGGACAGATAGGTAGATAGAGCTAGATGGGTAGATAGAGCTAGATGGATAGAGATAGATAGATAGACGATAATAGATCTCTATAGATAAGTAGATAGATCTCTTTCATAGCTATATCTATATATCCTTATCTCTCTCTCTCTATTTCTATCTCTGTAAAACCCCCTTGGTGCCCAGGACACCAGCATGCTTCCTTCCAGCACACAGCACCCATGGGATAGAATGTTGCACCTCTGATCATGTGGTCACTATCCATCTCGCCCATCAGATGGTGACATCCTGAAGTAAGGAGCCAGCTCTGTTGTTCATTGCTCCTCCCCAAGAACCTACAATGGTAAATCAGTGTGGGACAAATACACATGGAAAATCCACAGTGGAGACATGAGGTTTTTTTTGTTGTTGTTTTACCATGTCCTTGCGCTTATAACTCCCAAGAAAATTAAAAGAACACATATTTTTATAGAGATGATCAATATAGTCACCAATATGATGAATATATTTATTATCCCTCACTCGGTTGCTTTAAATCAGTATTTTACTGAGTTTACATGTTCAATGAGGGAAAATTTTTATTACAAATCCCCTATTATTATGGCTCCTTGTACCTTAGAGTCATATAGGTACATTCAATATAAATGTGAGTGGGTGAGAAATGGAACAGCCATGATTGACAACAGTGACAATAGATTTTGGAGCAAGAAGCAAGAAGGGGAAAGGGGAGTTTGCTGACTGCATTCTGTAATTCTATATTTAATATTTCCAGGCAAATAAATTCTGTCACTTCTGTGAGACTTAGCTTTGCTGAGCATGACATGTTAGCCATGATTTTTTTTTCCAGTATTTTTGCATCTTGGATTGCAAACTTCTGGTTCTTGAATAAAAATAGCGCCACAGTTCTTATTTGTAAAGTCACTGCGTGGAACAGGGTAAAATGCACCAGTGTAGCAATCAATGACAAGTAGTCCAACTGTCACTAATTGTGTGTTTTTTGGGGATACCTTCCTTTTCATTACCTCTGTTTTCTCGACTCTGAAACGTCTGTCATAATGAGGGGATGACTTAGGTGTTTCTAAAGACCCTTCCAACAATGGTAGCTAAGACTGAATAATCAACTCACCTGGGGGGTAAAACGTCCAAGAAGACCAGTGCCTGCCATGCCACATGTTCCAAGATTCTTCAGAAAGTATCCCTCACAACTCTTTCTCTCATTCAAGTATTTCTGGGGTGGGGGGAAGCCCAATTATTAAGAAATTGTACGTCCCTGGTACTGTGATGGATGCAGGGGGAAATGATGATGAGCAAGAGACCCCCATCCTCCTGGAGACAAGAGATTCAGTGGGCAATTACATTACTGTGTGTTGGACGCTCTGACAACAGAAGCCCTGGGTATTCCCGAATTCACATCTGGGAGCTCCTCACATAATCCTGTGTGTCAAGAATGCTTATTGGAGGGAGTGAGGTCTACTGCTCAGACGAACTCTGTTCATTCACATCCATCCCATCCTTCAAGACTTGAGTAAAACACTATCCCTTCTTAGAAGCCTTCTCTGATGCCCCAAAGAAGAAGCCAGCTCTTGGATACCTGGGTGGCTCAGTTGATTAAATGTCTACCTTCGGCTCAGGTCATGACTCCAGGATCAAGTCCCACATGGGGCTCCCTGCTCAGTGGGGAGTCTGCTTCTCCCTCTCCCTCTGCCCGTCCTCCCTGCTAGTGCATGCTCTCTCTCTCTCTCTCAAATAAATAAATAAAATATTTTTTAAAAAAAGAAAAGAAACCAGCTTTCTCTGTAATCACTGGATCATCCAGAGACAGCCTGAAAGACCATTCCTCCATTACAACCCCAGCAATGGGTCACCTTATGCAAGCCATATAAAACTGGGCCCCACGAGGCATAAACGTGCATTCAGGAAAATAATAGCACTGGAAAAGGACACTGAAAATGATTTATATCATCAGTACACACTCTTGAGAAAGTACAAAATAAAGGGAACCACACAGACTATAGCAATTCCTTTATTATTTTTAAAATTCTCTTTTCTTCTATTTCTCGTGTTCAGTACTTCCCATACCAACCAGTTTCTACCAAAAATATATCCAATTTGGCTCTTCAACCTCTCTGGTCACTTTTCTCTGCTTCACTAAAGTCACTCTCCCTCCGGGGCGCCTGGGTGGCTCAGTTGTTAAGCGTCTGTCTTTGGCTCAGGTCATGATCCCAGGGTCCTGGGATCGAGCCCTACATCGGGCTCCCTGCTCTGCGGGAAGCCTGCTTCTCCCTCTCCCATTCCCCCTGCTTGTGTTCCCTCTCTCGCTGTGTCTCTCTCTCTGTCAAATAAATAAAAAAATCTTTAAAAAATATATATAAAAAAGTCACTCTCGGGCGCCTGGGTGGCTCAGTCGTTAAACGTCTGCCTTCGGCTCAGGTCATGATCCCAGGGTCCTGGGATCGAGTCCCCACATGGGGCTCCCTGCTCGGCGGGAGGCCTGCTTCTCCCTCTCCCACTCCCCCTGCTTGTGCTCCTGCTCTCGCTCTCTCTCTCTCTGTCAAATAAATAAATTTAAAAAAATCTTAAAAAAAAAAAAGTCACTCTCCTTTTTGGCAAAATAATGGGGGGGATGAGGGAAAAGGGGTGATAATATACATGCATTTTTTCCTATAACACTAATATGAGAATTTGTGCGATTAAAGTCTTATCTTCCTTCCCAGGCCTGTGATTAATGTTGAAGCAGAGGGTTTCCCAGTCTGATTTTTAAAACTTCTACCAACAAAGATCCCTCCAAAACAAGAATGTTCTTTCTCAGGGAGGAGCGTATCCCTTTCTAATGTCCAATTTTTCCCCATTATTATTCAATCAATTACTTAGCATTTATTGAATATGAACTTTGAGAAAGTCCAGTAACTTCTTGCTCAAGTTCAGAGGGCCTGTGGTTTTCTCCATGTGATATTGTGATTTATAATAAGAAATATATATTTGGTCTTTGACCTGCTCCTGGCACAGAGCTCCTAAAACCATTGGAATTTCTTAAGTGATGAGAGCCATAGAAGCATCTTTTCTTATGTTAGCCAGTGACTTTTGGAAAGCCCTTAAGTCACCTAAATTTGGAGCTGGTTGCCCAAAGAATTTTTAGTCCCATTCCCTCCCTCTACCCCCATCTTAGGGGAGAGGAGAGGGGCTGGAAATTGAGTTCAGTCCTCAGAGGGCAATGATTTAATCAATCATTACTGTGTAATGAAGCTTCCATAAAAAATCAAAATGACAGGAGCTGGGGAGAATGATACACTTGGAGAGAGCATGGAAGCACCTTTCCCCATACCTTGCCTTATGCATCCCTTCCATCTGGTTGTTCTTGAGTTATATCCTTTTATAATAAACCAGTAACCTAGTAAGTAAAATGTTTCCCTGTGTTCCCTGAGCCACTCTGGCAAATTTTTCAAACCCAAGGTAGGGGTTGTCAGACCCTCCAATCTATGGGCAGTCAGTCAGAAGCACTGGTGACAACCTGGTCTTACAATTGGCATCTGAAGTGGGGGTGGAGGGCGGGGAATCTTGTAGGACTGAGCCCTTACCCTGTGGGATCTGATCCAATCTCCCAGTAGATAGTGTCAGAACTGAGTTGAATTGTAGGACACCCAGCGTGGCGGTGTGGGGAAAACCTTCACACACTGGCGACCAGAATCAGAATCATTAGTCTCCAAATATAAAATTAAAATTTCAGAGGAGGTTACCTTAAGACAGACCTTCATCCACGCTTTTTAATCTCCATAGTATGCTACAGAATTGCTGAGAAAGAGGAGCTAATGAGGTCAAAGTCTGTATAAAGTCCAGTTAGGTTTGCACAAGAGGAGAGCCATCTCGTCAACATTAGTCTGCATCTTTGGATACTGCTAGATGTCTAACAAATTCAGGCCACTGATCAGAAGCAAAATCAGAAAAGAATCAGTAAAAGCCTTTAAAATTTTTTTAAAAAGGGGGGGTGGCGCCTGGGTGGCTCAGTTGGTTGAGCGACTGCCTTCGGCTCAGGTCATGATCCTGGAGTCCCGGGATTGAGTCCCACATCGGGCTCCCTGCTCAGCGGGGAGTCTGCTTCTCCCTCTGACCCTCTTCCCGCTCGTGCTCTCTGTCTCTCATTCTCTCTTTCTCAAATAAATAAATAAAATCTTAAAAAAAAAAAAAGTAAAAAAAAAGTCCGCACCTCTAAAGAAACAGCCCAGCAGGAGGCCTTATGGTGGGCAAGTCAACAGACCATTTTTGTACACAGAGCAGAGCACTTTTCTGATTCAGGATCTCAGAACTTCCCAGAAGGGGCCAAATATCAGGACCATGAATAAAGCTACTACGTAAACACAGGAAAAACTGTTGACCCATAGTTTAAGAAGGAGTTAAAGGTATTTCCTTGAGAATTAAGCAAACAATAAATCTTCTCATTCACGAGAATGACCCATGTCCTCTCACCCTTGCCTTTTATGCAATTTTTCTCATCCAGCATAAAAAGAATTATCAAAACTTATGCTAGAAATATTATTAAGAGCTGGCCTGCCTATTTCAAAATTGATCCCATGAGGAATCTCCACAGCAATTCAGGATAGGCTATGAATGTGATTGGATTAATTAGAACACATCAGAAAAATTTCAAGTGGGGGAAATAAAATTCTGATGGAAATTATTCTCAGGAATGCTCTTAATATATCAGAGTTACCATATGAGTATTGAGATAGTGTGATAATTCACTAAATGGCCTGAAAGTATCCTAGTAAATTGGTACCTGGCTATAAACACATATGATCTATTCATTATTTAATTCTCAAATACCTATTTAGGGTCTAATATGAGTTGACAGAGTTTAGGTGCCAGGAACACGGTGATGAACAAGCAGACAAAATCCTCTCCTCATGGTCATGCATTCTAGAGAGAGATAGGAAATACTTTCATACTGTCAAGATGGTAATAAGAGGTGTGAAGAAAAACAAAGCAGGGTAAGAAGATAGGGAGGTGTGAGCAATAGAGCAAATAGTTATTTTAGATAGGATAGTCCAAGAGTTCTCTAAGGAAGTTTCATTTCAACAGAGACCTGAATAATAGGGGACAGACTATGAGAGATCTGAAGAAAATGTCCCAGATGAATGCAAAAGTGGCAACGAGCTTAGGGATATAGAGTGATATCATGAGAAAGGATGACTAAAACAGGTGTTATGGAGAAAAAAAGAAACCTTTGGAAGGAAGGGATGCAAAGATTGGATGGGTGTTGCATTCTCCCCCAAACAATAAAGATACGACTATGGGAGAGACCTACTGAGCTGTTTACACTGTCAGTGCATGGAATGTGGAGTGTCCCAGACATTAATAGACAATAGCATAAAAAGGGAGTAGTAGTGAATAGTCTGACAGCATGCATTGCAAAGTAACTGGTGTTTAGGGAAGAGGAGACAGGAAATGATCTAGAAAGAGCAACGAGGAAGAAAAGGAAATGAACTATCTCCAGGCTGTGGTCCAAGATTATGGGAAGCAATGTCCTCAAAGGGTAGCCAGGTCTCAGAGCACAATGCTGAAGAAAATGTTCAAAGAACAGGATACAGGATATTTTGTTGATGATCACGAGGTTCATATACCACAGTTTTGGGGGTTGAAGGAGCAGTGGAAATCAAAACAAATTTGGGGCTTTACTGAGTCACGTATCATTTGGGGGCACTAAGAGCTACAGATGGGTCAGGATCCTGTAACTTTCTATCTCAGGATAATGCAAAAGATTAGAGTGGATCATAATAAAGAACCACTGAGACAGTATGCTAAAAAGATGAAGCATTCCAATTTTCTGCATTTTCCTCATTACCCCTAAGCACTACATTTGATCGATATCCAGCTTTATAAGCTACTCTAAGTTTTAGAGGTTGACATGTTATCTAGAAGGACACTGAGATTTCAGATAGCAGCTGCACTTCCAATTGATAGAAATTTGGGGAGCTGAGAGATAAAACTGACTTCCCATACCCCAATTGCACACTTCAAAGTGGCCAAGAGAACTTCTCCAAGATGCCTTTCGCCTCAATGCCAAGGGTGCGTCACCCATATGCACTGACTTTTCTATTTTGGTGAACAGAAGGGGGAAATGACACCATCAGATAAGATAACATGATGAATGTTCTCAGATTGTACTTGTACTTTGTGAATCCTGGAGCTCTAAAAGTTCCTTGACTTCACTGGAGCCTGAGATATCAGTTGGAACTCAAGCTGGGTATGTAATGTGAAATGGGTCAAGCCTCCCCCTCGCTCAGTGCCTCAAATACATTGTTCAAACCGCTAGCTTAAATTACAAAGTGAGTTGGCTCCTCCGAGCTCACAAGATTCATTCTTCTCCTTTAAACTTCAAAGATAGTTATTGACAGTGTGTGAGGAGCCTGGCTCCTTATCGCCAACTGTTTCATTAAGGGACTCCATCCCTCACAGTTGAGTGGGCTGAGCTTCTGCTGCAGTTAGGAAAATAAGGACAGAGAGCAGAACAAACAGAAGGAAAAGAAAATAGAAATAAAGAAACGAATCAATATACCAGCAAAGTAAGGAGGAGGGGTGGGGAGAAAAGCCTAATGAGAGAACACCAAGGGGTAGTTTTATAAAGCAGGCAGTGCCTTCCTTGACATTCAAGTAATGATTCACTCCATGTTGCAGCTCATTGTGCTTCTATCGAATTATGAGGCTTAGTTCTGAGCACCGCTAGAAAGGATCCATTAACGAAGAACACATGAACCAGAGAGGGGACCTACTCAGCTTTCTCCTTCTGCTTATTGAAATCTGCTAATTCACTCTCAGGAAGAACGGAAAGAGCAACCAATGTCATTTCATAGATAATCTAAGGATAGTTTTTTGGTTAACTATGACAGATTTGTGCCATGATATCATAATTTCTGGCTCTCCCGAAACAGTTTCAATACATGTAGGTAGAATGCCTTCTTAGATGGTAAATGGCATTTTCTCCCTGCTTTTCCCACCATTCCCTCTGCCCATTCAAGTGTTCTTGCCACTTGTACAGGTTTTGCCAAGGATTTCTGGAAAGGACCATGGAATGGAGAATGGAACATCTCAGCAGTAACCAATATGGAGAGAAAATTCCAGGAGGGCTTATAATGACTTAGGACCTCCTAGAACAGACACTGGCATAAGCCTTGGGAGCTAGGGGACCTTAATGTGGGCTTGAATTTCCTGGCAGCTTGGAAACACAGAAGTTCAGATTTAAATTATGTTGATTTATTGTAAATAAAGAAATGTATCTTTTGAGTGTGTGTCCTGAGATCCCTACCTAATATACATATCAGCCTCTCTGCAAATGTATATATGCACACACACACACACACACCCCTACGTTTGTATCCTGTCATAGAGAAGTGTCCTGAAACCATAGACACCAAACTATTAACAGGCTGCTTTTGAGGTTTGAGGTAAGTATGCAAGGGCAAGAAAAGGAAAGGGTATGATTGCTATTTATTTATTTATTTATTATTTAGCTATTTATTTAATTTTTTTAGAGAGAGCACGTGCAACAGTGGGGGCGGGGAGGTGGGGAGGGATGCAGAGGAAGAGGGAGAGAGAGAATCTTAAGCAGGTTCCACACCCAGTGTGGAGCCAACCCAGGATTCAATCTCATGACCCTGAGATCATGACCCTTAACTTACTGAGCCACCCAGGCACCTCAGGGTGTGATTGCTTTTAAAGAGAGAAAAAGACCCAAGAATGTGTCAGATACTCATTTTCATTTACAGTCCGATGGGTTCCCTAACTAGCATGAACTTTCTGGCAGGTCCTAGGACAAAGTGTTGGACTTCTCAGGAAGCAAGCATGGTCACAGACCAATAAGGTCAACAAGCCAATGGTCACTCTCGACTCACCTACTTGAGGAAGGGAGGCCTCTGTGTCTTCCTTCCTCCTCTCACCATTTCCTTCATCCTTCTCTCGCCTCTTCCATCCTATTTTACAGCCGTATGGAGGTATAGCTGAAAGACAAGGGTACGTATTCGACGTGTACAATTTGATGATTTCAAACACATGCAAACACCCGTGATACCTTCACCACAGTCAAGATAACAAGACATTTCCAACCCCTCTCAGAGTTTCTTTGTCTCCCGTTGTTTTTTGTTGTTGTTTTGTGGTAAGAACTCTTCATGTGAGATCTATCAGCTCTTAACAAATTTCGAGTGCATAAATACTTGTATTGTTAAATGTGGGCCTCACATTGTCCTGCAGACCTCTAGATTTACTCATCTAGCATAACTGAAACTTTCCTTAAAATAATTCCGTGCAATTCCAGTAACCACTCCAGTTGGTTGACCAATATTTTAAAACATAAACACCAACAAGGAAACAATAAATCCACTCATTTCGTACTGAGGAGGGCCAACATGGGCTGGACAACATGAAAGGCACAGGGCACACAGAGGCAAACAGGCTGATTCAGTTACATGTCTCAGTTCTGATGGAGATCAGATAATACCAGCAAGTCTGGGTTAAAAATTCTAAGTTTGAAATAAGAAACTTCTAGAACAAAACATGTGCTTATCATAATTTGAAGAATTTTGCTTCCATGAAGGGGAAAAGTAGGCCTGGGATGTCCATATTGGACATGTTCATCTATTTTTGCCAGAACAAATTTTGCCTTTCATGCCCCAATTGATGTACTTATGGCCTCTGTTCATGTCCCAACCACAGAGGCAGCTCTATGCTGTTACATGAGGGTAGCTATGGACCAGGATGGGGGCTGGCTGGTGCCGTAAGTAGCCTGACTGAAAGAAAAGCATAGCGGACATTCAGATTCTTTCCATTAAAAATCAAAAAAGGGGGGCACCTGGGTGGCTCAGTCGGTTGAGTGTCCGACTCTTGATTTCGGCTCAGGTCATGATCTCAGGGTCGTGGGACTGAGCCCAGCCTTGGGCTTTGCACTCAGCACAGAGTCTGCCTGAGATTCTCTCTCTCCTTCTCCCTCTGCCCCTCCCACGTCTCGCACTCTAAATAATAAATAAACAAATAAACAAATAAATAAATAAATAAAATTTTTAAAAGTAAAACAAAACAAAACAAAAAACCCACTTTACCAGGAGGTAACAGGATAGAGAGAAGCAACCTTGGAGTTGGGCTGAGTCATACTTAGAGCAGAGCACTGGAGTGAAGAGCCTTCAGTCTTGCAGTTAAGAGCTCCAACTTTGGCACCAGACAGCATTTCTTTCAAATGCAGAGGCCAAGTTGCCTTGGTCAGAAGGTTCTCTAAGCTCTATCTGTTCTGATGTAGCAAAGAAACACCAACTGAAAGTCAACCAAAAAGAAAGCAAAATATGCACATTGCATTTTCACACAGAGCAGGCTGGACTTCAGTCCAGAAAATTCTCATCTCCATTTATCAGAATTTGGGAAAAATGTGTAAGAACCTCTTCTGAGGTAAATATGCTGGTGGCAAAATAGCCAGCCAGGTGACTATGCTGGTTCATTGTTTTTCCTTTAAAATTGAAAGAAGCAATAGATATATGACATAATGAAAGACTCTAATTTGGTTTATACTATTTATAAGAACCTGAATCAATAAAACAGTTGTTGCTCTTTATTTGAAAAGCATTTATAAAGCACCTACTAGCGTCAGGCACTTACTGTGTGTTAAGGCTTAATGCACATTCACATTTAATTCTTATAACCATACCATTAAAGAGACACAATTATTTTCTCCGTTTTATAGATGAAAATGCAAAGACACGGGTTACAAAATTAGCCCAAGGTCACACAGCTAATAAATGCCAGAGCTGGGATTCAAACTTGGGTCTGGAGCCAAACTTTTTTTTTTTTTTAAGATTTCACTTATTTATTTTGAGAGAGAGAGAGAGCATGAGTGGGGAGAGGGGCAGAGAGACAGAGAGAGAATCTCAAGCAGACTCCCTGATGAGCGCAGAGCCAGAGAAGGGGCCCGATCCCATGACCATGAGATCATGACCTGAGCCGAAATCAAGAGTCAGACGCTTAACTTACTGAGCCACCCAGGTACCCCTGGAATCAAACTTTTAACTGGTAGCCTTTGCAGCCCTTTTGCTATATGAGGGACAGGGTCATCTTCCTGTACGTCTTCTGAGGGTAAGGACAAATCACATCAACAATTTAGAGCATTTATTTTGGTGAGGGTGAGGCACCCAACAGTTATTGCAGGCTGGGAATCTGTTCTTTGTGTAAATCTTCTGAATTAGATCATGGTGTGTTATTAAACTCTAGCCAGGATGCTAGTACCCCTCTTGTAATAGACAAGCTGATATCCCAAGATTCTCTGTTCCCAGACTCTGCTTTTCTATTCATGTTCCAGAGCTGGCATTAGCAGATTCAGGAAGGGGTCCGTTGTTCAGTTTTTAAAAAGATTTCAAACTTCTACTTAAATCTTCCAGCTTTAAATCATTTTTCTTTTATTCATTCTTCTGAGGTTTCTGAGGGATTGCCAATACTTGACTCTGCTTTGACAAAGCTATCCTTGGCTATCAGATTAGATAAGATGATGAACTGTACTTAAGACTCCACATAAGTTAAAAGCCCAGGAGTTTTAGTGGAAAACTTTCTCAAACACAGTTAAATCTCATAGCTTGCAAAGAATGGAGGGGGTTGGGTTGCCCGACAAAATAGTCCAGGTCATTGATGTTGCTGCTGGGATTACTGAAACCCGGCAAACAGGGAGATTTTCTACATTTTGCCCCTAAATAAGCCTCCACAGCCAGCAGAAATCCCCTAGGTCATGGGAGGAAAACATTGCATTCTAAATGGAAAACAATATCGAAATTATGACCAGGGATAAAAGTTTCATACTTCATAGACTCTAAATGTGTATGTTTCACATTTCTGAAATTGGGTGCATATCATCATCACGCAGGTGGTGGTCATGATATAGATGTCATTGTGTGCTCAGGGGCATCCAGGTGTGGAGACCCAGTAGCAACTGGCTCACAAGAAAATCATAAAAAGACAACATTAGACTTCCTTAAGCAAAATGTTGATCACCTAGACTCTTTGCGACCTCGCCAACCCGGATGAAACACTACTCAAGTGAAGATGTTTTAGGAATATTCCCATGAAGTTATTTCACTTAGTCTTTCCTTTCTATGGGTAATAAATGAGTGTAAAAGAAATCTTTCAATAGGTCAAACGTGAAAGTTCTGAGTGCTCCCGTTTCGTGGACACTGGTTTTCTTCATTGTTCTCAATTCCACATAAAATAACAATATGACTTCAGTCAATGGTGTCTTAGAGTCGATGAAGCATGATAATGATCAAGTAGTATAACACAACGCTCATGAACTCTGGTTTTGACGTCAGATAACCTGAGGACAAAATTTGAGCTTGACAATAGATTCTTTTGGTTGATTTTCTCAAATTACTGTCTTCTCAATACCTCAGGAGCTCCTCTAGAAAATGCAGGTGCCCATTACACCATAAGGATGACTGAGGGAGAGGATGCGTGGAAGACACTTAGCAGAGAGCACACGAGCATTTAACCCGTGAACAGCTCTTGATCTGCTTTGGCAGAGGCCTTACAACACCCCTGCTTTTTGCCTTTTCCCTTGGGAGCAGGAGGCTCTAAAAGAATTGTGGTTGGCTTCCTTACCAGTTCTGCAAAACTCTTTAGAGAAAAGTAAAATTCACTAATAAAAACTCACCACCAAGTTGAGCAGTGCTACCTTTCGTCTTGACTCTGGAATATATCTTTGCAGCCACAGAAGGCCAGATGAGGGCACCTGGAAGTGGATGGAAGAGTCGTCAGCTTATCATAAGATGAACATTAACCAACGGGAAGCTAGAGACGGGGGCATGTCAGACAGACAATTTCCCCCTCTTTTCACCATTCTGGGGTTCTTTCTTGGGGCCCTTCCGGAAGAGTCCAGTGTGCCAAGTAAATCTACTCGCTGAGGGACCTGCTGTGTTAGCCTGTGGCTCATTGGGATGTGGCCAGGCCAGGAACACATCCTCCCGAATGCTTTGCATTACTTCCTTTTTCTTCACCTTCACCACTGTAGACTTGCACCACCCAAATCAAATGTCAAATCCTTGAAATTTAATCAAATATTAAAGCATTGCCTCATGTCTGCTTTCCAGAGTACTCAGCACATTCTCATGACCCATGTATGGGTTCTGATGCAGAGTTCATGGGGAGCCCTGGGAAAGTTGTTCTAACGTATTTCTAGAATCAGACAACGTGGTTTAGGCAAAGGCTGATGCAGTCAAGGAGTCAGGTGTCCTAGCTGCAGCCTTGGCTCTAGTTCTCATTAACTGTGTGACCTTTCACCTCTCTCAGAGGTCTCGTGGAAATCATATTACCTGCCTTCCTTATCTTGAAATGCCATCATCAGGATCAGGAGAGATAAGGTCTGAGAAAGTAATGTGTAAGCCATAAAGCAGCACACAAATGGTAATTATCACTGCCAAAGATGAATTTGGTCCAATGAATTCTGTTGCCCTTTTCAGTCAATACAAGATCAGTGTTAAAAATGTTATAAAATTGGAAAACTTCAGGTAGTTCATTGTGTTAGTTTCCTAGGAGTGCCGTAATAAAGCACCACAAACCAACAGAAATAAAACAACAGAAATTTATTCTAAGACAGTTCTGTAGGCTAGAAGTCCAAAACCAAGATGCCCAGCAAGACCATGATCCCTCCAAAGGCTAGAATCCTTCCCTGTTTCTTCTAGCTTTTGGTCACCTCAGGAGTTCTTTGGCTGTGGCACCATAACTCCTGCCTCTGCCTCCATCTTTCTGTGGCCATCTTCTCTTTGTGTGTCTCTGAGTCTCCAACTCTCTCTTCTTGTAAGGAAACCTATCATTGGATTTAGGGTCCACCCTAATCCTCTATGACCTCCTCTTAATATAAATTATATCTGCAAAGATTCTGTTTCTAAATAAAGTCACATTCACAAGTACCTGGGGTTAGGACTTTGACATACCTTTTTGAGTGATATAATTCAATCTAAAATAGTCATCAACTCTTAAAAATATATATACATGTTTGGAGCACTGGGTGTTATATGCAAACAATGAATCATGGAACACTACACCAAAAACTAATGATGTAATGTATGGTGATTAGCATAACATAATAATATATATATATATACATGTATATGTATATACAGTACTATGATCTATGAAGTTAGCAACACAAAGAGAAGTATAATTCTTATCAATAAGCAAAATAAATAGCTCTTAGAAATCTCTCCCCAGGATCCATGTTCAAATTTCCACTTTTTAAACTCAAAGTTTCCTGTCTCACATATATCATAGCTTAGCCATATAGCAGCCATTTAAATCTGTGCCATGAAACCATCCTTTAAAGAAGGCTTTCAGAATTCCAATAACTGAATCATCTTGGCTAAGGAAAAGAAGAAAAAATGGAGAAAGGAACTCACATTTATTGAACACTTACCATTACTCAAAGTTACAATAATTCTTTCATTTAATCATCGGAACCAAACTGTAAGGGAAATGCTGTGTTTTTTGTTTGTTCTATAGATAAACAAACGGAAGCTCCAAAGAGTGAAGTATCGTGTCTAAAGACTCATAGTAAATGGGAGAATATAAGACGCAAACTCTGGTGTTCTGAATCAAAATCTCATTATAACTTTTCTTATTGTCAGTTTAATTCTAGAGTAAATATTGTGTGGAATAATTGTCCCATTTCTTTAGCAACTAAGCAACATCAAAGATATAATCTGAACAGGGAAGGGCAGTCCCCCAATCTCTCTATACTTTAATGCCCAAGTTTTATATTTGAGGAATCTCTCAGTTAGGACTCTTCTCCTATATGCTGAATCTGAATGGCCCATTATACCTACCTCCCATTTCAGTGCTTGGTTGTTCATTCATTCATTCATTCATTCATTCATTCAATGAATATTATTAGACATCTACTATATTCTATGTGTAGGGTTCCAATGGTGACTAATACAAGTCCTTACAAAGCTTATAGTTCCATGGTAGCTAAAATACTGGTCTTAGAGATCAAACCAGTGTTTCACTTTTGGTACCAAGAATGAACATGGTTTTGGTCATATCAACCTAACACTCAAACAAAAGGAAGGAGAAAAAAGTAACATGCACATACCCACTGTCCATAGAATGCCCCTTGGCTCACAGCCAAGTAAATGATATTAAGAGAGAGACAGACAGACAGACAGAGGGTGCCTGAGAAGGAGAAAGAGGGAGAGAGAGGGAAGGAGAAAGAGGGAAAGAAGAAGGGAGAGAGAGAGACAGAAGCTACAGAGTAGAGAAACTACAAAAAAACAAAAAGCATAGAGGGGATAAAAAAGACTATCCATGTAAGTAACTGTTGGTTGAAAACTTCCTTTTTCATATCATAGGGATGGTTGAAAAGAAGAATCTTGCTTCTAAATGCACAAATACTGATCTGTGTTAATAATTCAAATCAGAGTGCAGGCTCACAGAGCTTCCAGAATTCTGCATAAAATTGGAGATATTGGAGGTAGGAAAAGGTACAGTCTAATTAAAAACGGTAGACGGGGCACCTGGATGGCTCGGTTGGTTAAGCATCAGACTCTTGATCTCAGCTCAGGTCTAGATCTCAAGGTTGTGAGTTCAACCCCCGCATTGGGCTCCACGCTGGGCACAGAGCCTACTTAAATAAATAAACAAACAAACAAGCAAAGAGGTGGAAGCCAGCTAGGCTGGGTTGGGGAGGAGTGAGGTGGAGTTAACCTCTGAAGCACCAGGGAGAGAGAAAGCCCTCACCAATGTCAGAGAACTGGGGACAGGTGAGAAGTAGGGGGTCTGAGGCACCTCAGTTTAGTGTTTTTTCTTCCTATAGATTCCTAACTTAGTGGCACCTTTGAGATCTTTCTTTCCCCTTTGTCTTCTGAAACTCATGATTTTCAGTGTAATTCATTTCTCATCAAGGCAGATTAAGCATATCTGCAGTCAGCCAAGAAGAAACACAGCAATGGCCCAATTGTATCTGGGTCTGGATTTTACCAGCCCTATGCGGTTCTCAAACGTGATCAAGGTCAGAATAAGTTCCCATCATGAATACGTATGTGTGAATGTATGTATAAGAAGGGAAAGGAAAAAACCCCATCAAATGCTCGACGACAAGGTACTGGTTAAATAAATGAGGGCCATGGAATACTATGCAGCAATTTTTTTAAAAACTGAAGCAGAACTACAAGGTCATGGAAGGATGTATGACATTTACTGTCAAATGAACCAAAGCAAGTTACTGAGCCGTGGTATTGCCTGATGCCATGTGTATATGGCACACTTCTTACACAGGGACGATATGTCTGGAACGATACATATGAAACCATTAGCATTTCCAGTTTGGAAAAGTAAATAAGCTGGAAATTTTTGTTTTTCTCTTTATATCCTTCAGTCCTTAAAAGAAGTTAAAAGGCGTCACTTTTCTAATTAAACCAAACAAACAAAAAGCAAGGTCTGCAACAGAAGTTCTCCCAGTAAGTGCAGCAAAAGATGGCGCATTTCTGGGAATCTGAATTCAAGTCCTGCTTCTGGTAGTGAGTATCAGACGTTCCCCGTCAAAGCAAGCTGGGGTTGCAGGGAAGTTACTCCCTGATCATCTGTTACCTCCTACCTCTCCTGATTTCTCTTCCCACTTCCCATCATGGCTTACAGACTCCTGCCCATTTCTGCGTGGTTTCCTCTTTGCACCTGCGCTCCCACCTGTCCTACCTGGATGCCTTCCACCAACTCATTGGCCTGACTAAGTGCGGACATCATCACCCCAAAGCGGCCAGAAGACCCTCCTATGTATTCCCAACACACCTGCTGCAGTCTCCCCCATTCCAGGGGCCTGGTCTGCTCCCCCACTGAACTCAGCTCCCACAGGCTAGCAACTGTGGCTGACCAAACTTTGTGCCTGGTCTTGGGTACGCTTTTGTAAAAGCACTCTTTCACTAAATATTGACACTGTGTCCCAGCCACCTTCCCTATAAAATGAGGAGGCTGAATTATATATTTGGTTCAATTCAGCAAGTGTATACCAACACCTACTCCATCCTGGCGTGGCTCTAGGAAGGACAGAAACATGGGTTTGGCTTTCTAGTGGGAAGGATGGTCTAACGTCCCCCAAAATGCAGTCTTCTGGTTCTCAGAACCAGAATTTAAACAATTTGAGTTCAATTTTTGGCTCTGCCCTGACTTGCTGAATGATCCTAGGAATATCGTTCTACCTACGTGGGAAAGTCTCTGGCAAGGAACCACACTGAATAAGGCACCCTGACCTCACCAAGGTGTGGAGGAGGGGACTAGTGTTTTCCGTGATATACAATATACCGTGATAGGGTCTCCTGGCCTCTAATCATGCAATCTGCATAATTTATCCTTTTAAAATGAGTCACAATCCCCAGAGAGTGCTTGCCTATTGATATCAAATGTAAGAGGGTATTTTTAAGGACACAGCAGCATCACTGCTATACATTAACCTACACAAAATCAATCCATTTCCAAGTTAAGCACGGCCCTAAAAATTCACTAATGGAGCTCAGTGTAGTTTGTTCATGAGATGTGCAGTCAGGAATCATGCATAATGTAATAGTGCAAATGCTAAAAGCAGCTCCCACAAACTAATTTAATCTTGGTTTAATGGACATAGGAGAACTGATCTTCAAAAGAGACTGCCAATGAGATTGTTGGGGGCCTCTCAGCAGCCCAAGAGAAAGCTCCAATATTAGCTTTTGGTTAGTTCCCCCTTTCAACTAGTGCCTATTAAAGACAATCCAATATTGTCATTGAAATTATAAATAACTTGTGTCAACTTTCATGGACCTTATAATATAGATGTCTCCATGCATTTGCATAGATCTCTGGGATTGAAATTTTGCTCCCAGTACCTTTTGGTTCATGTGCATCTACCCCAGTCAAGGGAATCTTTTACACTCTGGAAGATCAGAAAGCTAAGCAGTATCCACAGCCCCCAGGCCATGCCAGAGAGATATTGTCTGAATAAAGATCTAGGATATGGAAGCCTATATGCAATCAAAGGGATCAGAATCACACTGTGGTAGCTTGTCTCCCAGGGACCTCCAAAGCCTCTAAACATGCACCTCCCACCTGACATGATTAGAGGAAGAAGAACATTTGCCTCCTCAGAGACATGTGCGCCTGCTCGCGTACACACACACACACACACACACACACACACACACACACAGAAAGACTCCCTCACTGGTGTGAGCCGGGTTTATATCAGATGATCTCACATCATATCTAGCTAAATAAATTGTAGAATATCCAAATTTAGGACCTTTCCAGTGAATCTAGTTCAAGTCATATATTTTGTTTTAGATGAATGTTGCAAATTGACTTTGGACTTTTCGAGTGGGATGAAGGAGAAAGCATCACAAAAGCAGCTTCGGTGAGTAGACAGAATAAATTGTGTGCAGGTGAAAGGGTGATAGCAGAGAACAGGACTTGGAAATGGGAGGGAGACAGAAAGAGGAGGAGCTGATAATGCAATTTTACAAGTCAAGGGAAAGTTGATGAAATAAATAGAGGTTAAATAATGTTATCTAGAGTTAGAGAGGCAACCAATGAATGTATTAATATAAATTTCAAACACTGGGAGGAGGAAACAAAGGGGAGTGGTCGATACGGGTGAGCTTACTCCTCATCTTCCATAGCGAGAGTTAATAGATATTGACTGAGTGATAAATTAAGAAATGAAGTTATGGAAATAGTTATCAAAAGAACAACAACAACAAAAACCAAATCCAGAAGCATTAAATAGATTTTGCCTTTAAAATGGGAGGTGGTGAGGGTGCTTTCCTTGTGCTTCTGCGTTATTTCATTTGTTACAATGCATACACTATAATTTGAGTTAAAAATGTTTCAGTAGGTGCTTCTGGAAAGTTGTGCCGAGAGTAGGGAAGGATTGAGCAAGGCAATGCTGCTTTTCCTCAGAAGCAGCCAGACCATTTGTGTAAAATCATGAGTACGTGTAGTGTGACACATTCCTATTTCTACGTGCAATCGTAAAACAATTGAGAATTTGTACAGTAAACTGTGAATACCTCTAGAGCAACAGTGTCCAAAATACTTACTATGATAATAGACAGGATCTAGTTCTGCATTGTTTAATACAGTAGCCACTAACCACACATGACAGTTGAGCACTTGAAATATGGCACTGGGTATTCATTCTCCTTCATTTTAATTAAATAAATGTAAATGTCAACATGTAGCTAGTGAATACCAGATTGGGTAGCACAGCTAGAGAATCATATGGAGGTGTGAAAGACTTTCTTTTTATTACTTTCTATATTTCTGTATTATTTGAAATTCTTGCAATAGGAATATGATGCTTTCATGATTTTAAAACCTCAAAACTTTTCAGTTTGAAACAAAAATGAAAAGCAAGCAAAAGGAAATAGCCATAAAGAGATGCGCTGGCAAAAAAGAAAAAAGAATCCTACAAAATGGATTAAAATATTCTGAGAAAAACAGCTAAATAGATAGATAAATACATATTCTTTGGGACGACTTCCACCTCTGAACTTTCACATGAGCCTCCAGAGCAAATATCCTTGCGTCATCTCCTTATTCGATAAGCACTTAGGTTTCAATTCTCTCTGGTCTGCTAAGTTAATTATTACTCTTTGTTCTGCTTTCAATCTTTCAAAAATGCCTTGACATCTCTCCTCTGTGGACGCTCCGTTCCCATTCTTTGTCTCTGCTGGTAGAGATCTAGATCCGGATAGACAGACAGATATGTAGGTTTTATTCCTTTTCTCTCCTGTGAACGATTGTGTAAATACACATGCGTTCTATTTGCCGTATTTACTCTGACCCAAGGGTAAGAAATCAACCAAGAATTAGCGGCAATATGATCTAGATCATCTAATCCCTGATCTGATCCCGTTCCATTCATCAAGCTGTTCCACCATCTGGAATCTAATTGTCTCTCAATTACCAGGCAAAACAATGACTCTGCCACTTTTTTAGCTGCAGAATCTCGATCAGCTACTTAAACTCAGTTTCTTCATCTATAAAATTGACATAATAATTGAACTGACCGCATTGGATTGCGGTGAGGATGAGAGATAGTGTAGAAAGTGCTCAGCACAGGCATGCCAAATGGAAAGTACTCCACAAATGGTAACTGTTATTTTAAATATAACAAAACTAAGAAATCTCTGCCCTGATTGTACAAGGCAAGGGATTTCTAGTCTTCTAGCTCTTAAACTATTTATCCATCTCTTTTCTTTTGTGGCACATCAAGCCAATTAGAGGTACAATTACTTTTAAAGAAATGGCAGATAATACTAAGTAGATACATACTATGTTGGTAGGCAGTGTTTTTCAATGCAAAATGATTTACGTAAGCAGGAAATGGCCCGTTTCATGGTGCAGCTCATCTCCTCATACAAAGAGTAGATACAACTGGGCTGGAAGAAATTGTGTCCATTACACATGGGGTGAGGCAATTAGAAGGGCCCCTTATTCTTGTCTAAGCTTGAAGGCCATTCCCAAAGTTTCTCCTTCCTGCTCTTCTTCTTCTTTATTTTTTAGGAAATAGCTATCTTCTTATTATAAAGGTAACAGACACAAGGGAAAGAATTAAGAAAATTCAGAGTAGAAATAAATTCACTTAAGATCCTACCATCTAAAACCACCTAAATATAATCTGTTAAAATTTTGATATATGAAAAACTGGAATGGATATGCACATATATGTCAATCTAAATCAGTTGAAGTCCAAATAAATGTATATAAAATATAATATGTATGCAAATATAATTAGACATGTAATTCTATCAATTATAATTCTAAATTCTAAAAATAGAACATAGAAAAAATAAAAACAAATAAAAATAGAACATAAACAATATAAAACTTTATAAAGACATAAATAGGATCATATCGTTCATAATGATTTAAAACATCCTTTTATTTAACTATGTACTATGGATCTTCCAATGTCAGTAGGTTTATATATGTATCTTATTTTTTCCCTTAAGATGCATTCTTTATTTTGATACAAAAATTAAACTTTCAACCTGCCTGTAAAGAGTGTCACTTGTTCTGCTCCTCCCTCTGACTCTCCCCCTTCTCATGCTCTATCTCATTCTCTCTCTCAAATAAATAAATAAAAAATCTTAAAAAAAAAAAAAAGAGTGTCACTTGTTTTCATATTGTAGAGCAAACTTACAGAATAGGAATCTGTTACCAGCTCCAAGGATATCACATATGCTTTAGAAAAAGTCATTGCTATTTGGATTCAAACAAACATCAGTGTGGAAGGAGTAACTAATTATCTCCTTCTCCTGATTTGTCCCTAATTCTATGAAATCATCACTAGGAACGCTAATAGTTGGGATGTCACATAATTATGCCAGAGTCTGGTAAGGGTAGTGAAACCAGCCATGTGAATCCAGTTAAACTATAAAAACATGACCTTTCATTGTCCTTCTCTCCTGTTTCTGGAGTAGGAAGGCTCTACTTTACAGCCCCATGGGCCAGCAATAGGCTTGAGTTATAATGTGTAGTTTCCTTCTGGTTATACTTGCAAAAGAAGCCATTGAATTCTTGAGGGTCTGACATCTAGAAAGGAGCAAGCTAGGAGGCAGACTGCTGATCTAGATTTACTTAGATGGAAAACATTTATTTGAGGAGGAGTCCAGTTGATAGGCTGTTAACATTGAAAAAAACAAGCCTGTACTGTCAACGAGTTCAGTCAGCTGATCAGAATACCATCCCTAGACCTGTAAGGGACACATTGGAAGTTCTCACTGTAAAGTTGCATCTCCATCAGCTATGATTATCTTCTTTGATTTTAATGCCCATGAATCTTTACCAGCTGTAGCAGCCATGGCTTGGTAAAACCTTGCCACGAAGTCTGCCTCACTGACCTCCAGCTGCCTGACAAATTCATTACGCTCCTGCTCAGCCCAGGCCTCGAGGTCAGTGAGGCAGACTGATCCCAAAGACATAGCTGGTGCTCAAAGATACAAGATGGTCGGTCTGCTCCAGACACACTAAGCTACTCCAGCCCTTCCAACAGTGGTTGTAATTTCCCTGGCACTGCCTTAGCCACTATAGGAAACCATCACGCTAGGGATCTGACAAACTGGTAAACCAGTGAAGAATAAACTTCATCTCCTAGGAAGTGACGTAAGACATCGGGAGAGGGGAAGAGTTAGTAATACTGTCTGGTACGGAGGGTAAGGGAGAAGGGAAGGATTGTGGTATCGAAGAGCAAGATGATTCCAGTGGCATCCTTCCCTTTCCTCTCACAGGGCACCCAAAGACCATCACAGAAGTGTTTGAACTCCAACTGTTGCCGTCTCTTCCATGTGTTCTGAAAACCCTCTATATATGTATTATTTTTAATTAATATAAAATTCTCATATTTACTGCATATATTTTTTTATTAGTCTCCTCCTAATGGTTGTTTCTTGTTGTTGAGGGTTTGTTCTGTCTGTTTTTACGACCTTGTTTTACAAGGTCAATCTCTGAAACACTGTGACTCCCTTAACAAACTTTTTTGTGTGATGAATATCATCTTTGTGAAATCACTGTGTGAAAGATGAGCACATTTTTAAGGCTTTTGATATTTAATGCCAAAATCCTCACAAGGGCAGCGAGTTACCCTTCCCCCCGCGAGGTCAATGAGAGCGCCATTTCTCCATTCTCAGACCTACACTGAATATGATCAGTCGTCTTACTTTGGCCAATCTGATGGGTGGAAAAAGAATATCTGCTGCTCCTCTCAATTTTGATTCATTTCAATTTGATTATTTTCATTAGTGGGAGTGGTCATTCCTATTTCTTCTTCTTTTGTGAAAGACTTCTGCATTGTTCTCCATCTTGGGGAGGTGGGGCAAGGAATACCCTGCACACCTCTACACCTACCTATTTCACTATTGCCTATCTTTTAATGCTAGCCAAAGGAACTCCATGTCCATGAAATCTTTTCCAGAACATCTCAGCCACAAGTAACCTCATCTAAATTCTCAGAAGTCCTTTTATAAAACTATCCTTGTGGCCTTACCATTTTGCCTTGTTCTATGGTTATTTATATCACCATCTTTCTTCCTCACACTTTCTTTTCCTGTTCAGTCAATGCTGAAAAAGAGAACAGAACAGTCAGAAGAGTGCATGCCATTTAAATACATATTTATTGTGTATCTATTGGTAGCAAAGTAGATATATATAATTATAAACACCAACAATTATTGATCTATGTATTAGGCCTAGCCCTGTCATGTGCAGTAACAAAATAACACTGAATGTCAGCAGTTAAGCCCAACAAAGACATTTTTCTTACTCATGGGGAATCTAACGTGGGACCAGTGCCCTTTCTTCATCTTGTAACTATTCTGTCTGGAACACACTGATTCCAAGGTTGCCTTGGCAGGGAAGGAGAAACATGGAGGAGGCACACAGGCAGTTAAATATCTAGGCTCAGAAATGACATGCACGCCTTCTATAACAGTCCATTGGCCAGAACTAGTGACTTGGTCCCCACCCAATTGCAAAGAAGACTGGGAAACCAAGGGGAGCCCAGGGATACTTAGTGAGCATTACCTCTCTCTGCCATAATAGGCTTTACTGTTTCAGGAATTTCATAAGCATAAACTCGTGTGTACCTATAATCTAGGTAATTATAAGTATCTCAGTCTTCCAGATGACAACAGGAAGTTCAGAGAAGTCAAGCAACTTACCTAGGATCACTCAGCCAGTAAGTGGTAGAGCTGGGATTTTAAACCCCATCACTGTGATTTTGAACTCTCCACTCTTAATTAGTAGTTTATTAAATTCCATTTAGTAAGCAGCATGAAGAGAAGCTCTAATTAGAAAAAAATGTGTGGGGTCTTAGGCCCTCCATGGGTGAGTGATCTCTTCCCCACAGAAATACAGTTCCTAGCTTCTCTGCCCATACTCTGTACCTACTCATAGACTGAGTGGCAAGGTCCAAACCAGACTGTGCATTTACAAAAATAAATCATGATTCTCATTCTATTAGGAAACTGTGTATTCATCTCCTGATAGCAACTAAAGTGAAAATGGCTGAGAGCAATAAAAATCCATTTTGCTATTTAGTACAGTTTGTCAGACTAGAGAAATGGGATTGAATTTCAAAGCCACAGGCAAGCTGGCTGCAATCTGTGGCTACACAGTTGATGGGTTTTTTTCTTCTTTATTTACAACTCTTTTGATAAGCCTTCAGCAAGTTACATAGGTTGTTCTAGTTGTATCTCGTTTGACTGGATTAGAATACTTGATGACAGTTTGGATAAGTTTGAGGCAGATGGTTCTTGACATTTTTCATGGCATCAGTTACAAACCATGCAAGAAACTCTTTCATCCTTTGTTTATCCTTCACTTAGAAGCCACTATAGTAGATCGTTAAACTTTCATTTTTCACAGTGTTGATTAAGGCATATTCCAAGGCAGATGTTATTCCGTACCATTTTTAACAATTTACATTTAGCACCAAAGCTGGGTTTGTACTTGTTCCAGTGGGGATCAATTCACTTTTTTAAAACTTCAAGGTCAATCTCTGAAATACTGTGACTCCCTTAACAATCCAATGTTTCATAAACTTCTCTTGGTTACAGAAGCCCTGCTACTCTTCCATGTATGTGTGTTTGCTAGTCAACACACACATGATGATTCAGTAGTTGTCTTCCTCGAGTAAGAGCATTATTCAAAAGGCAGTTCACTAAACAAAGAGAAGAGTCTTTAAAAAAAAAAAAAAGAATCAGAGTATAACCTATCAGAATATCTTAATTTTTCTAAAGCAGTTCTAGACTCAGAAAAGGTGGATAGTCCTGAAACACAAGGTTCATCGCACCTCACAGATGCAGAACAAAGAGAAATATTTCTTTCCTTTTCCATGATTTAGTGATTTAGTAAATTATATACTATTTAGTTCAACCTAAGACAAATAAGAGGATACAAGCATCTTTATATACAATGCAATATTGACAAATAGGCTTATTTAGCACAAATTGTGACAAAATTTGATTGTACCTTAGAAAGGCACAGCCTTTCACTTTTTCTTTCCTTCTAGAATAATTTCAAAGTAGATTCTGTTTATAGACAAAAGATGATATCCTGTTCAGGAAAAAACTGTATGGGAAATCCTGAAGACAGTCTACATAAAATATGCTCAGATATATTCCCCACTTACTGGGAAAAAATACTTGAGACAGGATTAAGAGTCATGGGAGGTGGAGTGCTATTTCTTCAAAAAGGAAACAAAACCACAAACAACATAATGACAAATGAGTAAACAATAGTATCCATGACCTTCATTCTACCACTGGCAGAACTGATGCACAAACAACTTTAAGGGCTCAATGGGACCTTGAAAAATCATTCGGTCTAGCCTGTTCACTAAAATAATAGGAAACCTAAACTCTTTCCTTCCTGTTACCTACATGGGCAAGAGGCCTGAAGGATGTGCACAGCAAGTAATTCAATTTGTAGAAGTAGTACTCCCAGAACTTTAGATCAGTTTTTGTGTAACACAAAGTAACTCTCATGGAACAACCTGTTTGCTAATGAGCCCCATTTAATGCAGAATCTGGAAGTTCTAATAAACAAGGAGGACTGATGAAGATTTGCATATTAGTAGGCAAGGGAATCTGAACAGGTCAAGTGCACTTGCAAAAGTGTTTCTCTTTTGTGTGTGTGTGTGTGTGTGTGTGTGTTTAGAGCGGTAGAGAGGGAGGAGGGGGAGGGGGAGAAGGAGAGAGAGAATCTCAAGCTGATTCCATGCCCAGCAGAGAGCCTGACTGGGGGCTTGAGCTCATAACCCTGAGATCATGACCTGAGCCACAATCAAGAGTTGGGTGCTTAACCAACTCAGCCACGTGCACACATTCTCTCTTTCTCGATCTCAAATAAATAAATAAATAAAATCTTTTTTAAAAAATTAAAAAGAAAAGATAATTTTGTTATACTCACAGATTCCAGGAGAAGGGGGACCCAATGCTGGGAATAGTGGGGAGCAAGTAGGGAAGCACCAGGTCAGTCAGGAGGCAGAGAGGGGAAACTGCGCACAGGAGCCTTTATTGTGGTTCCTGAGGGAAGAAATGGGTGAGGCCAAGTAAGGAGGCTTAGGATTGGCTAGTTTGCATCATTTCTGGGGTACAGGGGCTGCTAGTTCTCTACTACCTGCCTTGGGGTGATTAGGGCAGGGACATAGTGGCCTGGAGTATGAAAGCCCCATAAAGGAGGTGGTTGGGGAAGGGGGCTCTGGATGGGTTGGTCTGCATTGGCAAAGTGCACTCTCAGGAGAGCTGATTACTATCTCTAGGAAGTTACTAACCACAGGTAGTTGGATGGGTAGTCCTTCCAGGGTCAGCAAGGCCCCAGATGTTAAAGCATCAGAATACAGAAAATAAGAGACATGGTTAATACAGGAGTATAGGTTTTCCTGACCCCTTTGCTAAGCTAGGCCAAGGACACCGAGATGAGGGCCTCCAAGTTCCAGGTGGTGATCAGCGACGACAGGGGGTGGTGTGGGCTGAACCAGGAATAGGAGGCAGGACACATGACTCCTGCTAGTAACCGCCAAGAGGATAACTCAGGAGTCTATTAGTTATCTATTGCTGTGTACAAATTACTCTGTGACTTAGCGGCTTAAAACAACAAACATTTACTCATAGTTTCTGAGGCTCATGAATCCAGGCATAACTTGGTTTGGTGTCTCTGACTAGAGTGTCTCATAAGGCAGCAATCAGGTGTTAGAGGCTGGTGTTGCTGTCATCTCTGGGCTGGACTGGGCCTGAGTCTGCTGCCAAGCTCACTCAGTGGCTGTCGGCAGGCCCCAGGTCTTTGCTGGTTGTTGCTGGAGACATCAGTTTCTTGCTCCTTGGACCACTCCATAGAGCTACTCACAACGTGGCAGCTTGTGTCTCCCAGAGCCAAGACTCCAAGAGAGTGCAATGGACAGTGAGATGCATGAAGAGGTCAAGCAAGATGGAAGCCAGAGTCTGTGCTTGCAAGTGACATCCAGTCACTTCTGGATTCTATGAGTTGGAAGTGAGTCACTAGGTCCCCTTCACATTCAAGGGCAGATTACACACCAGATGTGAATACCAGGAAGTGGGGATCACTGGGGGGTCATTGTATAGGTTGCCTACCACAGGAGTGAACAGAAATTTTAAATACAAAAAACCCAAACCCCAAGCAAACAAATACAAAATCTCCTCTTCCTAATCACGTAGTGGAAGAAAGTAGTCATCATGCTCTACGTGGGTTATAACTGTTCCCATTTTACCATTGCATCTGGGGAGAAGTAGACTACTCCCTTTAGATGATGTTGAATAGAGCTAAATGCCAGCTTCCAGGCTCTCTCACACGATCGCTTTCAACACAGTAAATGGAAGTTCATAGTCTGACAATTCATAATGTTCTGTGCAAAGGGCTAATTAGCATCCAACAAGATGTACAAACTCGGTAATAATCTTAAAGACAAAAATAAGAACAAAGACTGTCGATGCTATGGTGTTTTAGCCTTTCGGCTTGGCAAAGATGAATTGGATTGCTATCACCCAGTGTTCGGGAGCATATGGAGAAAAGACACTCCCGTACCCCAGTGAAGGGAGTACAATGGGTATGAAATTTTGGCAGGCAATTTGGCAATACCCATCAAAAGTTAAATGTGTGTAGGGTGCCTGGGTGGCTCACTCGTTAAGCGTCTGCCTTCAGCTCAGGTCATGATCCCAGGGTCCTAGGATCAAGCCCCACATCGGGCTCCCTGCTCGGTGGGAAGCCTGCTTCTCCCTCTGCCCCTCCCTCTGCTTGTGTTCCCTCTCTTCGCTGTGTCTCTCTCTGTCAAATAAATAAATAACATCAAAAAAAAAAAAAAAGTTAAACGTGTGCAGACCCGTTGATCCAGCAATTCAACTTCTGGAAATTCAACTCAAGGAAATGATCAGTTAAGCACACATAGGAACATATGAACAATCATTGCTATGCTATTTGAAAATAGATAAATAGATTGATATGTAAAAACAATCAGAGTGTCTATAAATGGTGCATAGGTCGGATAAATTATAGATTAGATGAAATATAAGTATTCATTACAATTGGCAACTTATATCTATACTTATTGACAAGGAACAACCTCTGTAAAATATTGCTGGAAGAAACCAGCAGAAATATGAAAAAGGAGACATAGTGATTCCATGCATAATTGGAAAGTTTTATTTTAAAATGTTAATTTTGAACTACAGAACACTTATGAAAGAAATTGAGGAAGACACAAAGAAGTGGAAAAACATTCCATGCTCATGGATTGGAAGAATAAAATGTCAATTTTGAAAGAAAAAACAAAACTAGAATGTTAATTTTGTTTTCTGATAGGATGTCTGGTGATTGGAACTTTTTCTTTTTGTCTGTATTTTCTTACATTTTCTACAATAAATTTGCATACATTTTTTTAAACAAGAACTAAACAATAGAAGCCAATTATTTTCCATGGTTTCTCCTTTAAGAATATGGTCCCTAAACCGAGAATAGCAGCCGATTTTATATTTTGACTTTTAAAGGAAAGGTCAATGCAGTCAACATCCATTCCCAGTTTATTAAGCATCACGGAGACAATGTTTGTAATGAACAAAGGGCTTGGAGTGTCAAGGGTGAACTTTCTTTTGGCCAACTGTGAAGGTCTAAGGACACTTTATGTAGCTTAACCACCTTTGAAAAGCTTTTCCCACTCAAAACACATGTTTGAATCACTTGGAAGAGCACCTTTCCAAGCAGTAAGCTGTTGCTTAAATATTACAATAATTGTCTTGAAAAACAGTTCATTAAACCTTGTGCACTTGATTTTTCAGGCCTCGTGTATCTGGATCTTTCCTATCCCAGACTCAGCTACAAAATGGGCTTCTTCTTTCACTCTGAACCCAAGCCAAGAAGACATCTGTGCCCTCAACCCTTCCAAGATATTCCATCTGCTTATTTCCTCAAGTCCAGAGCAATATGGAATTTACAATGCTGGCTTTTGTATATACCCTTAAGTCATGTTGCTTTTTTAAAATGTGACTTTTCTAGAATTACAAATTTTATAAGGAAATCCCAGCACTTGAATGTTCCCATTTGGACAATAATAATTGGAAATCAGGTTGGACTCTTGCTTTAACTAGCACCGACATCAAAACTTACCTTCTCTACAAAGGTCTGTGAAATGAGCTTGCCATCAGAAGGTACTCCAGTCAAGCAATTTCCTGCTGCTAACTTAAGCCAGCATCATCTTCTACCTAAATAGAATAGAATGGTGTCTTTGGAATGAAGGAGACATTTGTTTGACGTTCAGCTTGCCGTGCACAGAAGACATAGGTCAGGCTGTCCTTTTGACAAATCAGCCCTAAAGAACAAATCTTAGAAACAATAAATATATCATATGTGTTCCATAATGGAATAGAAAAATGTCCCTACTCACTGATCTCCTGTCTGCTTTGTAAATTGGGGGGGAGAACCCTCTTATTTATAGGAAAGGAGGAATTTAACTTATTTTCACAATTAGATAACATTCTCTCATAATTTTTCAAGTTATCATGAGACAATTTGATGTGGATTAATGTATGTCTGGCTTTTATCACCTAGATGAAAAGCATATCAACACCAAGATGGATATAGGAGACATCCCGTGATTTAATTATACTAAACAATCTTGTGCTTTAGTACACAAAAGATAACAGCTAACATACTGCTAAACATTTACTGATATACAAGTCAAGACAAAGATAAAAGGTTTCATTCCAAAGGAAAAATACTCTTAAGGAAAAACGGCTGTCATGGAGTTTTGAAACAGAAGTGAAACAAAAATTAATAGTGGAAATGTGAGGTGCTCATGTAGGGACATGATTGGGGGCACAGTACCTGTTTCAATATTCCATTCTCTTCCTTCTTTCTACTCACATTTTAAGTTCCTGTGTTTCTTTCCCCTATGGGATTTGTATAAACCAACATTCATATCCCACAATAACCCCATTCTTTGCCTTTGTAATAGGCTGTATTTCTAACATTTGCTACACCCTCAGAAAATCTTCTCTCCCTAATAGTGCTTCTCGCTGCCATGAAAACCTCACAATGGCCAAAGCCCATTTGGGTGCATCGGCCTACTCTCTATTCCTGTGCTTGGTACCTCCTGGTTTGGACAAGCTAACACAGAACCCCCTCAAATCACTCCAAGATTCTTTGAGGTTGAATGAAGTGAGAAACAGAAAAAGAGTTGCCGACAGCTTCCAGCCTGTCCTAGCTTCTCCCTACACATAGCTCTTCTTCCTGACCAAGTTCCAGCCGACTAACAATGACCCTGGTTCACCACTAGACACAGAGGCAGCAGATTTCCAGAAAGTGTTTGTTTTGTTTTGTTTTGTTTGTTTTACCAGATCCCTTTTGTGACCCTGCTCTGGCAGCTGGGACATGCCTGGCTTCCCAGGCTTCCCTATAAGTTATGACTTGTCCCCCTGTGCCCATGTCTCGGGAGAGCTGTTGGTTACTTTTCTCTGATCCTATAACAACCTTTTCTGGACCTTACTTCTCCAGCTCCTTCCACATTTTGTAAGATCTAATCCCCAAGTAAATTATGCAGTCCATAATACTCACAGTGATTCTGCTCCTTAGTTGAACCCCAATGGGGACAGCCATTACCTGGTTCTGACCACGATTAACCCAACAAGAAGACCAACAGATCGTTCTCAGAGCTGCTGAGGCCACAGGGAATGATAAGCCTAGAGGAGTAGTGATTCTGGGGCAACATGAAAGCTGCCACAGCAGCTGTGGTTAGTTGGCTAATGCATAGCCCCCAACCTCCTTCCCTTTTGCCTAATTGCCTTCCCAGCTCACCTTGCAGCAAGGGGTGGCCATTTCACCCAGTCTGGCCAATGAGAGATAAGCAAAAGTCTGCAGGGGGACTTTAGGGAACATTATTTTGCATCCTGAGAAAAGGAAAGGGAATGAAAAGAGAGTTATAGATTCCACTCCTCTCTTTCTTCCTGCCTTGAATTCATTCATGATGGCTGGGACTATGGCAGCCATCTTAGGGCAATAGTGCAGAAAGCATGAAGAAAAATGCCAATAATGCAAAGAATAATAAAGCAGAGAGGCAGAGCCTGGGTCCTTCATGAGATTAGTGAGCTACTAGACTTAGCCTAAGGCTACAAATCATTGAGTTTCCTGTTAAATAAATAATGCATGTCTTTATGATAAAGCCAATGTTATCTGAGTTTTCTGTCACATACTTGTAGCCAAGTGCATTTCTTATCTATACAGGTATCATCGGGCATATAATTAATGAGAAAAGAAAAATAGGACAAAAAAGAAAATTTATTGAGCATCTACTATGTGTGAGACATATGTTGGGCATTTTCACACACATTCTCCTATTTAATCCTCACAATTTCTTGGTGGGGTAGGTACTATCTATGTTTATAGAGGAGGAAATTGAGACACAGAAATTAAAAACTAGCCCAAGATCAACTAATTGGTGGGGCCGTAACTTGCATCTTTTGATTCAAAGACCAATTTAGTCTTATTAGGCCATGAAGAGATAAGACACGTTCTTTACTCTTTCAGGAAGCACACTTAGGATTACCAGAGAGATGTTAGAAATGTAGATTTTGTCTCCTTCAAGGTAATAGGATGAAACTGGTGTAAAGAAGTAATGTCTAAGGGGCGCCTGGGTGGCTCAGTCGTTGTGCGTCTGCCTTCGGCTCAGGTCATGGTCCCGGGGTCCTGGGATCGAGCCCCGCATCGGGCTCCCTGCTCCGCGGGAAGCCTGCTTCTCCCTCTCCCGCTCCCCCTGCTTGTGTTCCCTCTCTCGCTGTGTCTCTCTGTCATATAAATAAATAAAAATCTTTAAAAAAAAAAAAAAAGAAGTAATGTCTAAGAACCAGAGATAACTAAAAAATCGAATGGTCTTTATCTTAGAAGGTACCAAGTTTCTTCATCAAGGGAAACATTCCCTTGTAAGTAAGACAGATGGTCATGAAAGACCCTTGTAAACAAATTCCAGCCTTGAGTAGGGGAGTGATATGAATAATTTCTAAGATCCTGTGACTTTCCAGAGATGTCAAGGTATTTTCCAATTTATTCTGACCGCCATATGTTTCTGAATTGGAGCTGTTCTTTCTAGTGCCTCATCTTGAAGACGCTATCCTTTAAAGAATGGGAAATCAAAAACCTTTTCTGGTTTCTGGCTTAGAAAATAAAAACTTTCCATGCATCAAGGCCATTCCTTAGGGAAAAGCCAAAATGACTGACAACTCATTAAGTTGGTGAAGTAGCACCAACTCAATTTAGAGACACCGAGAGGTAATAAGAGGCTTGATATAGTCTATAGTTCATATATTACATTAAAGAAAATAATTTCTGGTCAACCAAAAGTGTACTTTCTCTTTTCTCAAAACAAACAAACACAAACCATAGACCCAAGGGATCACAAAAGGAAGAAAGTATTTCCTATTAACAGGATTTTAAATGATTTTAAATGAAGTTTGGGCAAAGGATCAAATTGGATTTGTAGATAATGATGATCTTTCTTTCCTGGTTCAGAGTAAAGATCTAGCAGAGACGCAATGTGGAAAAGTAAAACCATTTGAATATTCAGTCCCAAAGATCATTTTGAAAATAATCTCTGTGCCTTTACAGACTCTCCAGTGAGGGTATCAGTGAAATTTAAGATGTCTCTGAGATAATATGAAGGGATTCCTTCTTCATTCTTTGGAATCCACAGAAGCATGATTCAGTTTGTTGAGTTCCTACTACATGAGAAGCAACTGAAAACTGTCCCCCCTCAAAAAAAGCTTGAAAATAATATGAATATATACATGATAAATACAATGAACAATGGGATAAGCAAATATAGAAGGATTTCAGAAGCAGAATAGATCATATATGTTGTTCCCTGGTGGAAACATCCCTGTTCTTCCCCTCTATTATCCTTCAACATGTCTCTTGTTTTTCCCATTTTTTTAAGATTTTATTTTTAAGTAATCTCTACACCCAACATGGGGCTTGTAATCATAATCCTGAGTCAAGCATCAAACACTTCACTGACTGAGCCAGCCAGGCGCCCCTCAGTTTTTCCATTTTTATGCTTTAGGATAAATACCTTCTCTGACCACCCTATTTAATTTGGGTATTATTTCCCTATTCTCCATCAAGACACCACGTTGAATTTCTAGTTAGCATTCATTACAATTTTAAATTTTGTACTTATTTGTTTGCTTGATTATATATTTTCTGTTGTCTTCCCTTTATAATGTTATCTTCTAGAGGGCAAGAATGATATCTATATTACCTGAACTTTCACACAATGTTTGGCATTCAGTAGGCATTCACTAAATGTTGCATAGACGGATGGATAAGATGGATGATGAACAAATGGGAAAAAGCTTTATGCAGGTGATTTAATCAAGTCTTAAAGAACATGTAAATTTTGGCAATTAAAGACATGAAGGGCTGAAGAAGGATGCATTCTGGGTATAATGGACGGCATGAAAAAAATGGTGTATGTGAGGAAAGTAGGCCGGTGGCATTAGAGAAACAATGATTCCTATATGATGTGATTAGATCTCCCTCTCCAATTCACTACCATTGTGGTCATTTGGAATGGGCAGGAAATGGAGTGGGAGCAGAACAGAAAACATCAGTCAATTTATCTTTGGTCAATTACATCATTCAGACCATGATTTGTCACTTTGCAATTTTTTAAAAAACTACACAAATAATGCATGGATAAATTTCAGTAGCAAAAAAAGATGCCTTTCCTTACCAGGGTTAAACCCTTAACCATCGGGAGAGGATAACACTCCCAAACTTCTCCCATGCATTTAACACACTCACAACTGCACACATATGTTCACACACACACATGCCCGTACATGCACATCCATGCATGTGCACACATTCATTCACAAATACACACAGATAGTCACACATATACAAACAAAAATTAACAATGAATCTGTTGTAGGCAGGAATAAGCTCAGTGTTCACGTCTGAGAGTATGGAGGTCCCCACTCTATTCACCATGGGAACTCATCACGGGATTTGGGCTTTATCATTCCCCACTAAGAAGGTAGGGCTTCCCTCATCAACCTCAGAGACCCTCAGCTTTCCTAAACACAGGGGGAAGATGTAATTTAAGAGCACCACACGTGGCAGGAAATGCTGTGGAACTGGATTCAGCACATCTGTACACATCTGTACACTTTCCCTTCAAGTCCTATAAAAGTTCTCTGATTCCTATTAGTTTTAGGAACTGACGCTTCCGGCACCCCCAAGTCCTGACCTCACCTAATGCACTTGTCCCCATCTGAAATTCTGTGGACTGCGGCCATCCAGGCAAAAGAATTTCCTAAGCTGCTCTGACTCCTCTCCACATTCCTTTACCCACAGTAATCGCTTCCTTCCCCAGGGCTTTGTACCAACCAGGCAATTGCTGGTCGTGGAGGAGAAATGAGAGGGGTCCCTGGGAACGGGCCCCAAATGGCAGAAGAGGTTCCGGTGAGTTCTCTAAACATCGTGCACACTCCACTTGGCGACATACCAGCTGCCCAGAACAGACACAATTTCGGGCCTCAGAAACAAACCCAAGCTCTTCTAATAAAACAAATATTTCACAGTTCATTTAATCCAAGATATTGAAAAGACCTGCAGAGCCTCAGGGTTGCCCTCTCCCCAGGGATGCTGCTGTGTTTGAGTAAATACAGATGCTGCCCCCTTCCCAGCTCAGCAGCTGCTTTGCCAGCACCCCCAGCCTTCCTACTCTTCTGTTTGTTTTCTGGAATTGTCGTTGGAGTCAATCCAAAGGAGCCTCAGGTGGGGCTCTCTACCTGGGGGTTCCTCGTCATGGACAGTCACAGAAAAGTACGGCTGAAGAATAACTTAGGGATGTCCAAGAAAACGTACATGAACTTTACTGGTCACTCAGGATTTACCGAGTGCCTATCCTGTGCCCAGCACTGTTCCAGGCACTGCGGGTCCGGTGGTAAACAAGACAGGTGAAAATCCCTGGTTTTATGGAGCTGATGTCATAGCAGACAAGAGACAATAAAGACGTTAAGACATAGTATGTCATATGAGTTCTGTGAATAAAATGACTGGAGAGTCCTGGGAGCTGGGGGGGGGGGGGGCGCCGCAGAGAGGACAATTTTATTTTTTTTTTAATTTCTTATTTATTTATTTTTTTTAAGATTTTATTTATTTATTTGAGAGAGAGAATGACAGAGAGAGAGAGAGCACATGAGATGGGGGAGGGTCAGAGGGAGAAGCAGGCTCCCTGCCGAGCAGGGAGCCCGACGCGGGACTCGATCCCGGGACTCCAGGATCATGACTGGAGCCGAAGGCAGTTGCTTAACCAACTGAGCCACCCAGGCGCCCGGGGACAATTTTAAATAAAGTGGACTGAGGAAGATTCCCTGAGAAAATGATATTGCAGCAAAGACCAGAATGAGGTGAGGGAGGGAGCCATCTAGATTTCCGGGGCAGGACTTTTCCAGGCAGTGGCAACAAGTTAAAAGACCTTGCCTGGGGATACCAGTGTGGCGGGAGCAGCATGAGCATGGGAAGAATGTCCAGGGATGAACTTGCAAAGCACTAATAGGAAATTAGATCTAGTAGGGACATTTACCCAAGCTTAAGGACTTTGATTTTGAATCAATTTCAAAAGAAAAGTTACAAAGCAAATTTCAGCTCTGGAGGGAATATTTAAGGAAGTATTTCTCTGTACCCCACCCCATCCTTCTCCTGGGGACTGTTATCTATCATCGTGGATGGCTACCAGAGGGGCTTCCATGGCCTTACCTGCCCCTGGCCATGTTCCAACCACTCAGTAGGAGGCACCTGACCAGGAACTGATGACTGGGTCTCCTCCATGAGAATCCATTAGACTTGAGACTCAGAGAGTAGAAATCAAACCCTCTCTCCTGGCAGAAGCTCTCAGTTATAAAACGTAAGAGCTGGGCGTGGCCCTGTTTTCTACTTTGTAGGAATGATGGAACACAAGGCAAAGAGCAGGGAAAAAAAATAAAAATAAAAAACCAAGAACAGTTTATTTCAACTTGCATTCAAGTTCCTGGTGAATTCTATTTATATCCCTACCTACTTACAGTTCGCTTATTTAATCCTTCCTTGGATGCAGGGACACATGGAATAGAGCCACTAGAACCTGCTGAAGACAAAGGCCAGGTCTCAGGGAAGGAAAGCAGAGCACAGCACAATCTAGAGTGGAACTGGAAATTATTATAAACCCCACGTGGTGTTGTAATTCCTGATCATAAGACACAGAAACATTAGCCTGTCTTCACCATGCCTTCTGCCTTTACCCCCACTGGTAAAACCACTGAGTCCAACACTAATTGTATTGGTCTCAATGTTTCGTTGCCCTGAAAAGGGGACCCACAGGTGCTGGAGCCAAGGTGAAAGTGGAGATCATGATGGATTGACTCTAGATAAGCGATCCTTAGACCTACAGATCATCTAAACTACATGAGAAGCTATCTGCAAGGACAGATGCCTGGCCATCACCCCAGACCCACTCAATTGGCCCAGCTTGGTTAGGGATTCAAGCACCTAGACTTTCCAAATGCTCCCCAGGGTTCATGATCATCCAGCCAGTATATGGAACTGTTTGGTCAGATCTCATGCCTTCATTATGTGGAGAAAAGGTGAAAATCAGCAACTCTGGGAAAACAGTTCATTCCAGCACATTGGCCTATTGGCTGTTCCTTGACCATGTCATCCCAGCGTTTTTGTATTTGCTGTGCTCTTCGCCTGGGACATCCCTCCACTAGCCATGGCCCGGTCTCTTGCTTCCTTTGTACATTTCCTAGAATGTCACCTTATCATGACATTCATGATATCAGGAGCTTCCATGGCTTTACCTGCCCCTGGCCATGTTCCAACCACTCAGTAGGAGGCACCTGACCAGGAACCGATGACTGAGTCTCCTCCATGAGAATCCGTTAGACTTGAGACTCAGAGAGTAGAAATCAAACCCTCTCTCATGGCAGAAGCTCTCAGTTATAAAACTTAAGAGTTGGGCGTGGCCCTGTTTTCTACTTTGTAGGAATGATGGAACACAGGGCAAAGAGCAGGAAAAAAAAATAAAAATAAAAAACCCTGGCCTCCCTACCTGGTATTTCAAACTCCCTCACCCTCATCATTTCCTGTACCCCCTGATTTCTCTCTCCATTAGTATTGATCATGCTCTAATATGCTCTATATTTTATTTACTATATTGTGTATCATCTCAATCTCTCTCTGCCTCAGTAGAATGTAGGCTCCAAGGGGGCCAGGAATTTGTACCTGATTTGCTCATGGCTGTATCTCCAGGACCTGGAGCAGTCCTTGTGCGAGAGGAGGTGGTCAAATGTTTGTTGAGAGAGCAACCACCTTCTTGGCTGTGTTTCTGAGATGCTTAATGATCCTGTTCTCAGAGTCATTTCAATCCCTACAGTTAGGAACCAGATTTCCAACAAGTCAGTTAACCTTTTACACAGCACCTAAGCGCCTGCTCTCATGCATCCAAACACATTTCTACATGCTTGGAAAACACCTGAAAATGGTTATCTGGCTGAGAAGGGGCAGACACTGGCCAAAGCAGAGCCTGAGGCCAGCTGGTTGTGAACTGACAGGAAGATGAAGTGGAAGTGCGCACCTGTGTCGAAGAGGTGCCGCTCGGGGGGCTGCCCCACACTGACAAAGCCTCCGTCAGCCCTGTGTCTTAGAGAGAAAAAAAAGAGCTTCCTCTCTCTCAGCTCCCCAGAAAGGGTCCGTTTCCTTTCGAAGTCTTTCTGGATGAACGGCACCCGGGGAAATGCGTACGGGGGTGCAGTGATTTAAAGAGGGGTGTCGGGCGCCTGGGTGGCTCAGTTGGTTAAGCGACTGCCTTCGGCTCAGGTCATGATCCCGGGGTCCTGGGATCAAGTCCCACATCGGGCTCCCTGCTCGGCAGGGAGCCTGCTTCTCCCTCTCCCACTCCCCCTGCTTGTGTTCCCTCTCTCGCTGTGTCTCTCTCTGTCAAATAAATAAATAAATAAAATCTTAAAAAAAAAAAAAAAGAGGGGTGTCGCCCATGTGCCTTTTGTATAAAGTGTTCCGCATCTCTGTGGAGAACTTAGTATTAGCCAAATGTCTTCCAGATACCAAGAAACAGCCTCAATGGCCTTTGCACAAGGGAATTGGGGGTAAGGGGAAGTGATTTTTTTCTGGCTGGGTAAAGAGAAAAAGAAATGACCTTTGTGAGTGCTGGGCCCCCCAGTTTTTATTTGTTCTGGTCACTTCCTCTTCAAGGGAAGGCTTCCAACACGCATAAAGAGATCCACCTTTTTGCAAGCTTCCAATGAGGGACTAGAGGTGGGGAGTGAATCAAGACGACTTCACTTTTTGTCTTCTGAAATGTGGCGGGGGCAGGGGGGGGGGGATAGAGAATCTTGATGATGTATCCTCAGCTGCAAAGTGCCACACACCGAGAGGCCCATCTCCAAGCTGGAAGTAGAATTTAACTATTACACATGCAAAGATAGAAGGAACTTGAGGAAGTTTCCATGACTAATTTATGACAGGAGTGAAAAAAGAGAATAGGTGTTCTAAACTAAAATAAATGCTTCAAACAGAATCAATAAGTGATGAGTGACTTTAAAAATGTCTATTTAATTAGGCTGCAAGAATATAAAAGGAGTCCGCACTCAGCTGGTTCTTGAATTCCATTAAGTTCTCTTTCCTCTCCAAAGAAATCAAAGTAAAATTCATAGCCAGTACGCCACAGGTATGGTTTAATGCAAGAAAACGATATGCATCCAATTAGGGGACGCAGACCTAAAGAAAGAGCCTCGATCCTGGAGAAAAAGACCATACATGTGCTTTGTCTATTTGTGGGTGTTGGGGTGAATGTGTTTAGTTAAAACAAAAAGTTCAATATCCAAGGTATCAAATGTTTTGTGATTCCTGGCATTGACTCACTTTTTCAATTATCTGAGAAACCAACAAGTCCCTAACCTGATTAAAGGATAAAAAATACCATGTTTTGTTCTTTCACCAAAGTTCCTCGAGTGCTGCCTTTATATAACATCTTCCATTTCCTTGGATTTTTCCAGAATGCAAATAATTTCTTTGGCACTAGTTTCTTTTGGTCACGAGAGGTTAGGATTTGGGCAGAGTTGGTGGGGGGGAGGAGAAATACCTACAGGACAAGATAAAATTATTTTAGCTTTAGTATTCCTTCTAAATTTCTATTTCAGAGCCACTATTACATAAAGATTATTATTTTTGTTTTAATTATTTTTTTAAAGATTTTATTTATTTGAGAGAGAGAGCACAAGTGGGAGGGAGGGATATAGGGAGAAGGCGAAGCCGACTCCCCGCATGGGGCTCGATCCCAGGACCCTGAGATCATGACCTGAGCCGAAGGCGGATGCTTAACCGACTGAGCCACCCAAGTGCCCCTGTTTTAATTTTTTTTTTTTAAGATTTTATTTATTTATTTGAGACAGAGAGAATGAGAGACAGAGAGCATGAGAGGAAGAGGGTCAGAGGGAGAAGCAGATCCCCTGCCGAGCAGGGAGCCTGATGTGGGACTCGATCCCGGGACTCCAGGATCATGACCTGAGCTGAAGGCAGTCGCTTAACCAACTGAGCCACCCAGGCGCCCGCCCCTGTTTTAATTATTTCTAAAAGCAAGAACCTACCAAATACAGGCACAGGGATTGGCATTTTATATGCTTTCATTCCTTTAATAGTATAGAAACTATCATCCCCATTTTACAGATAGAGAAGTTCAGATCAGTGTTCTGATCTTTATGTGTTCTTTAATGCAGAATTATTTCAAACAGATTTTGAAATACTTACGTTTCAGTTACTATTGGCATGTGAAAACCCACCCCATACCTTAGCATATTAAACAACCATTCTTTTTTTTCATGTTTACACATTCTGTGAGTCAAAATCCAGGCAGGGCCCAGAGGGAACAGTGTGTTTTGCCCCATAATGTCTGAGGCCTCAACTGGGAGTTAGTGATGGCTAACTAACTCTAACCAGATTCCAGCCACCAGGATGGCTTGGTGGCTAGAATCTGGAATCACCTGGAGGCATCTTCACTCACAACTAGCAGTTCACGACGGCCATTGGCTGGGTCCACAGGTGGAGTTGTTGGCTGTAGCCTCTACTCCGTGTGGCCTGGGCTTCTGTACAATATGGCGGCCTCAGGGTGGGTGAGCTGCTTGAATGGCAACACTAGGCCCATGGAAAGGACATTGTCTTTTATTACCTTCACTAGAAAGTGACACAGTGTTACTTCTGCCACATGCTGTTAGATCCAGTTGAGGCATAAGCCTGTCTCAATTCCAGAGGAGGAAAAAAAGGAGAGAGAACATAATCTCTTCTTTCAGTGAGAGTAGTGTCAGATTTTGTGGTCATTATTTTAAACCATCACTGGAAGTAATAACTTTAAAGTACCTCTTAAAGCAATCCCGCTTCAATGATAGACTTTTACTACTCACGATATTCTAGGCATCATCTTTATTAGGAAGATATTTCAATGAAAAAGATTAAGAAGGATGAAGTATTGAGGAAGGCTTTGCAAACGCAAAGGAGTACACAGGCTATGCAGCTCATATTAGCAAATGAAAGAGGCCAACTTTACTAACAGGGAGCTTCTGTCATCAAAGAGAAACTGAAAGTCTGGATTTTTGTGTGAAATCTCCTGATTTTTAAAAATGCTTTGCAGACAGGAAAAATATCACATACAAGCCATCAGTTTGCTATTCCTGTAGCTGATAGATTATACTATTTTTTGTTCAATAAATACCTATGAAAGTGATTATCATTTGCCTGGGAATTTTCTGGGTCCTCTAAGTCAATGACAAGCTACCTCCTGTTCTTTATGAAGAATGGCTCTTCCCATATCATAAACAAAATTCCCTGGTTAGAAGAAAATTAATTTACTCATATCTTGAACATCGACTTTGCAGAAACAGAAATAACTGTCCCTCTGTTCTAAAACTTTACAGAATCATTATTTGTTCCATTAGCTCCATAAATGGGCTGTCATCAGTAATTGTCCTGTGTACTGTGAACATCTTCACTGATATTACATCAAGGCTTAACTCCCAGAGTTCTGAAAGATTAGTCAATCAGTATTCAAATGCTTTACGGCTACACTTGCACCTTAAAATTAGAACATGTGAAAAGTAAAATGTTCCTTTCCTTTTATAATTAATAGGTAATGAACATGCCCTCACTACTAACTACTGTGCTAAGTTATCCCGAGGGAGATCCTAAAGCCAAAGGGATAATGTAATATTAGTAACCTTCCTGTTATTGTAAGTCATTTTTTAAAAAATAAACTTTAAGCCTTTAATTTCCAGCTGAGATGTAGTAACAGGGACCCTTGTGCCTAAAATCACTCAAATACAGGCAAAAGATGTGAAACAATGGTTTTCAAGACACTGGGTATCAGTCAACAAGGGACAGAGGTCCCTGAAAAGCAGGAAACAAATGAGGGGAACCCCACAGTTGCCCCAGCTTACTCCATTGAGAGAATTTCCAGTCCATGGGACAGGAAGGGGGATCCATGCTGGAGCCAGGCAAATTCCCTGCTTGAGGATCTGAAGGTGAGGGTCCGAGGAGAGCATGGCGACTAGCGTTCACAGGGCAGAGTGCCAGAGAGGAAAGAGTTACACAGACAGAGATTCTGTAACTCTGGAGAGAGGCCCCCTGGAGAATTCAGCATATTACTGGCAAATGTCTGGCATCCAATAAAAAATTACCAGGCATGGGAAAAAAAGGGAAAAATAGAATCCATGATGAGGGGAAAAATCAATCCATTGAAACCAACCCAGAATTGACTCAGATTTTAGAATTATTAGAAAAGGACATTAAAATGATTATAACTGCATCCTGGATATTAAACAAAACTAGAGGAAAGATTGAACATGCTGAGTAGAAATATGGACAATTAAAAAAAAAAAACTAACAAATTGAACCTGGAGAACTATCTACAATGTGTAAAAAGAAAAGTACGGGAGGGGATTAATGACCAATGAGACATCGAGGAAGAGAAGATTAGTGGATTTAAAGACACGAAAATGGAAACTATCCAAAATGAAAATGAGAAAGAAAAAAGAAGAAAAATGGACAGAGCATCACTGAGCTGTGCTACAACTTCAAGCAATGTAATATGTGTGTGTTTTGCTGAAAGGAAGACAGTAAGAGAAAAAAATATTGAAAAAAATTAATGGCTACATTCTTTTCCAATTTAATAAAAACTACAAGCCCAGAAATCCAAGAAGCTATGAACACCAAGCACAAGAAACATGAAGAAAAATATTTACACCAAAGCACAACATAATCAAATGTCTTAAAACTAGAAAAAAGAGAAAATCTTAACAGAAGCCAGATTAAATAGACACAATATGCACACAGGGAAGAAGATATATATGATGGTAGATTTCTCACTGGAAACAAGGCAAGTGAGAAGACCGTGGAGCAACATGTTTAAAGTCCTGGAAAGCAAAGCTATCAACCTAGAATTCTATAGCAATCAAAATATCTTTGAAAACCAAAGGCAAAATGAAGACTTTTTCAGACATCAAAAACAAACAAACAAAAAAAAAACACTACCTGAAAGTCAAATTCAATAGTCAGATATGTACTCCCAGACGTGTTAAAGAAAGCTCTTCAGGCAGAAAGAAAAATGATACCAGATAGAAATACAGATCTACACAAAGGAATAATGAATACTAGAAATGGTAACAACATTAATAAATGTATTTTTCTTATTATTTAAATATATTAAAAAGAAAGACTAACCTGGGGCCCCTGGGTGGCTTAGTCGGTTAAGCGTCCAACTGTCGATTTCGGCTCAGGTCATGATCTCGGGTTGTGAGATAGAGCCCCTCATTGGGCTCTGCACTGAGCATGGAGACTGCTTAAGATTCTCTCTCTCCCTTTCCCTCTGTCCTTCCCCCACACTCTCTCTCCCCCTCTTTAAAAAAAAAAAAAAGAGAGAGTGAGAGAGACTAACCCTACCTATCTTTAAGAATTCTTATAAAACTACAGTTACCAAGACAGACAGTGTGGCATTGGCACAAAGTTAGACAAATAAACCATAGAACAAAAGAAGTCCAGAAATAGGCCCACACATGTATGGGCAACTGATTTTTGAGAAGTGCAAACACTTCAGTAGATAAAAGTCAGTTTTCAACAAATGGTGCTTTATCAATTAGATATTCACATGCAAAAAAAATTAAGGTCAATCCATACCTCACACCATATATAAAAATTAACTCAAAGCAGGTCATAGACTGATATATAAAAGCTAAAACTACAGAGCTTCCAGAAAAAACCAGAGGGGAAAATCTTTGCAACTCTAATTTAGGCAAGGATTTCTTAGCTATGACACTAAAAACATAATTCATAAAAGGGAAATTTGATAAGTTGGATTTCCTCAAATTAGGAATCTCTACTGTTCAAAGGACACTGTTAAGAGAATTAAGGAAAAGCCACTGGCTGGGAGAAAATATTTGCAACCAGGTACGTGATGAAGGATGCATATCCAGAATAAATAAAGAGCTCTCAGAACTCAATAAGAAAAAAACAAGCAACCCAATGAGAAAATGGCAAAGGTCATGTATCTGTCCTCTCCTCTGTATCCCCACTGCAATTTCCCTATTCTGAGTGCCCTTCATTTCCTCCTGCCCACATCTGGTAGGCTGGTACTGTTCTCCCTGCCTCTGAGATTGGCCCTTGGCAGCCGGGCCTTCATTTAGAAATGTAAATTGGATCAGTCAGTTTCCTGCAGTAAAACCTTCAATGGCTTCCCAAACTGCCCTCCGTGCCCTACAAAGCCCTGCTTCATCTAGCCCCAGCCTCTTCTCTCTTCACTACCCTCTTCCTCTGTTCTTCTGCAGGCATTCTGACCTTCTTCTGTTTCTCATACACGTCCCCCTCCTCCCTGGCTTATTGTGATTTCTGCATTCCCGCTTTTTCCACACCTCACATGCCTGGCTCTTTTTGTCTGAAGGGGCCTCAGCTCAAATATCCCCTCCTCAAAGAGGCCTTCCCCGATGACTTGATCTAGCCAGTCTCTATCCTGATACACTGCTTTACTCTGCATGGCACTGGATCTATCACTACCTGAAACCACCACATTTGTTTGTTTCCATCTATCTACCTGCACTGAAATGTAAGCCCCAGTGGGGAAGGACCAGGCTGTCATGCTAAGCTATCAGTACTTAGCCCACAGACAGGGCCTGGCCCATGGTCACAGGATATTGGCTAAATGAGAGAGTTACAAATTCCTTTTGCAGTGAGGAGTCACCAAGCCTCTTACTTCCCTTTAAAAATCCAAACTTTGGACATTTCCATAGCTCTCTGCTTTGCATTTCTTTATGGCACACCAAAGCTCTGGCTTTCCTGTTCCTTAAAGCACGTATTCAGTGTTGCAGGCAAGAGAATGAGTCTCTAAACTTCCAGTTTAGCTTCAGAGATACTTTGCAAAGAATCTGAATTCCTAAAGTCTACTTAGCATCAGAGTGCCATGAGATGCAATCATCCAGAGAAGCCTGATATTGATAGGGCAACAAATCAAAGAACATCTGAAGGAGAAAAATTCCCTTTACTTTTCCTTGCATAGAGATGAATTTTCTCATTAACAACTACAGACTATCCAGAAAGAGCGAAGACCACTTTCTTAACACACTTACAACACATGTGAATGTAGGGTGTGATTCGGCACACAAAGTGTGGAGGTGCTCTGGGTTCCAATTCTGACTCTGCTACAAATTTACTGGGTTTCGTGGCTTGGCCTCTCTGTCTTTGTTTATAAGCTGAAGAGAATGCTCAAATCTGACTCATAGGATTGCTGAACTGACCGAGCAAGACCTTCCACGTGAAGGACACAGGACAGTACTTGGTGTGTAATGAAGTGTTCAATTAATAGTGATAGTGCCAACAACAATCAATTATGATAATTTACATTATTCGTGACACCCGACATCTGTTCACCTTTTATATTGAATTTAACATTTTTTAGGATCTGCACACGGAACGTAAGGGTGAGGAACTATATGGCATGCAAGAATAAGGCAAAACACTGGCGCTTTACATCTTACGGTTTAAAAGGAAGAAGGAAAGGTGAAGGGGGCATTTATAGACTTCATTATTTTTTAAGATTTTATTTATTTATTGAGAGAGAGAGAGTATGAGTCGGGGGGAGGAGCAGAGGGAGAGGGAGAGGGAGAATCTCAAGCAGACAGAGCTGAGCACAGAGCCCAACTTGGGGATCATCCCACAACCCTGAGACCATGACCTGAGCCAAAATTGAGTCAGACACTTAACTGACTGAGCCACCCAGGCGCCCCTAGAGACTTATTCTGTTTCCTCCAAGCATTCTCCCTGACTGTAATTGCTCGGAAAATCTACTTGACCACTGAGGTAGCGCGGCCATGTTTGTGCCCACAGCACTGCTCTGCCCTCTCTGGGATTCCTTCTCCTGCGTCCAAGGAGAAGAAAGCTCTCCCTGTGATGAAAGATCATCCACCACCATTGGTGTTTCCAGGAACGGGGTGCATGAGCAGACAACTGAGGGCCAGTGGTGCCAGGGTCAGAGGCTGAGCAATCCTATACCTCCGGGGCCAAACTAAACAGGAGCTTTGTCCCACCTCTGTGCCAGGGAAGAGGTAACATGCCTGCACCTCCGGGAGCTTTCACATGGCAGGAGAAGAAAGGGAAGCTGTCAGCTTAAAAAGCTGAACACAGGAGGTTCAATAGACAGAGAGCCCCTCATTCAAGTAACTTGAGACCTGGGAGGGAAAAAAAAAAAAAGCAAGAGAAGAGCTGGAACCCACTCAGGTTGGTTTTCTTTCTTTTGCCAAAGTTCGTATTGAGCATGGAGGGAGGGAGGAAAGGAGAAGGGTTGCATGACACAAAAGAGACTGTCCAGAGCCAATGCCAACTTGGTGCCTTAAAATTAGCATGTTGCTGGAGCTGGGAGGGTTGGGGCCTCTCCCCAGATCCCAGCAGATGAGTGAAAGTGATCCTTTCAAAGCCCTTTGCTCAATGAGAGCAAATGAGCATTGGGAAGCATGCCAGGAGTTTTTTGCTTGTTTCTCGCTGCATTTGGGAGGAAGGGGCAAAAAAATGATAGAAAGTAAAGGAGGTATTAAAGAGGTAAAAACAGAGTGGAGATAGATAGTGTAGTGGGGTGAGAAAAAAAAACGCTTCATTTAACAGCCAACAGGGAGTTTTCCATAAGGAGGGGACTATGTCCATCAGCGGCGTGTGTCTCCAGGCCACTCAGCGTGGGAGGTTCTATAAGGAGACGGTGCAATCAGAAGATAATAAACTCATCTGCATAGGAAGTTCAAAAGAATTTAGAGCAACTTAGCAAGGGGTAAGGTGAGAACGGCATGATGACAGGTAGAAGTGTATTGCCAAGAGTGATCACTGAGAAATTCCAGCATTTTTGAAGAAGATTTGATGTCTAATGTGTACTTTCAAGTTGTTTGCAATTTTGAAATGTCAACATCTCTGCCATCCAGAGTTGGAGCAAGACTTACCCAATGCACCAATGCCTGGGAAGAATGGTTTGGGGTAATCAAGGTCATGGGGCTTGTTCCTGATCTGAGAGGCAGAGAAGGAGAACAGCGGTCAGATGTGAGAATGGAATATGGTTGGGAGTTCACTGAGGGCAGAACCAGCTGCCAGAGAACTTTCACTTAACCCCTCCATCCCCCTCCCCTAACTCCTGCCCCCTCCAACCACACACACACACACACACACACACACACACACAGAGAAGTGCGCACATGTGCAGGGAAAACAATGCCCTTACCCTCTGCATTGGCCATGAGAGTTTGTGCCAAACTTTATTTAAATCCAAAGGACAGGGTGACCCCAGCTAATCCTTGAGTTAAATTAATTAGCACACAAAGCAAAACCTGGTCCCTGAGAACTTCTCAGAAGAATGCATTAGATAGGATTCTTTCAGTTGCAAGTTGGCGCAGGGACAGAAAGAAACGTGTTGACCCGGGTAAACGAAACCATGGAAAAAAAGGAGTGGAAGTGGTTTCAGGATTGACTGGATCCAGAAACTTAAATATCATGGGGACTCTCATTTCCCATTTGTACCTCTCTTGGTGTATCTGTTTTGTTTGGTTTTGGTTTTTTGTTTGTTTGCTTGTTTTCCACGCAAAGGGAACTCATGCTTACAGTTTTTAATGTTAGCTTCCAGAGGAAAATGATTTGCCTAATCCAACGAAATACATCCAGAAGGTGTGGGGAGAACATGAGACAGTGGGTATCGTCACCAACCTGTATTTCTAAATGCTGATGCCAATCTTTTTGACTTTCATTCTGGAGAGGTTGGTGATGTCTCTTAAGAGCTCAGAAGAGGCAATCATGGAGGACATTCCGTATAAGCTAACCTAGACTTGGAATAGTGACTGTAAGCCTCAAATTATTCCCCAAATGGAGCAGTCATTTGTATCATTTTCCAGAGTAACCCTGGAAATGTCCCTCCTATCCCACTAAGAACTTTAAAAAACAAAATTCAATTTGCTCATCTTGTTCTTAAAATATAGCCTTTCACAAAGCTTAAGAGACCTGGCCCAACCTAATTCTGCATCTTCTTTTGCCCACACTTCTGGTGCCATTCTCCTCTGAACTCCCTCATTAACCACCTCATCAATCATATCAGTTATTCCTTAACATGCCACTCTCCTCCCATCACAGGACCATAAATGGTGCTGTCCTCTCTACCAGAGTTCCTCTTTCCCTTACTCTACCCTGCCATATCCCACCAGCTGACCAGTTGAGTTCCCACTCATTATTCAGGTCTTGACTCAAGTCATTATTGACCACCTTCTTCTCTCCTTCTCCCACAATTAGGTTAGAGCCCTTTGTTACATGTTCAGAAAGCACCATGTACTTTTTCTTCAACATAACCATTGTAATTGTAATTGTATGTTTAGGTGATTCTTTGATGGATTTACGTTTCATAATGGCAGAAACCATGTCTGTTTTGCTCAGAGCAAAAAAAAAAAAAAAAAAGAACGAAAAGAAAGCTCAATTTCTGGTTTAAGAAGTGGGAAGGGGGGAGGCCTCTGGATAAAAGAGAGTTGAAAAATATCCCATTTTTCCCATTTTCTCTCACCCCATCCCCTGGGACAATCACACTGTGATAGTGTTAATGATGGCACCAGAAGCTGAGCAGGTGCTTAAACTCAGAAAGGAGGAATCCTTTTTGACCTTAGAGACTGGTCCCAATTATTACTTATAATAATTATTTATTATTTATTTTTTAATTATTTAATTATTTATAATAATTATAGGAATAATGCCTATCACTTTTTTTCTCTATATGTCCTCTTGCCACTTAGCCCCAGAAGCAGACTTGTGTGAAGGACATGGCAGAAAGGAGGAATTAAGTTGCAACTCCCTAATCAAAAGATCAAGAAAGGAAATTCCTGTGAGCCAGTGAGTGTCTGGGAGGTCACAGAGTAAAGAGCTTGTGAAAGTGATGCCAAAATATTTTGTATGAACTCCTTCACTCACCTAAGCTATGCGTACATGGATCTGATGCCAAATAATAGGCCAAAAACTTTAATAACTGAACTATATGATAAACCACTGCCTCATCTCCAAACTGGCGCCTGAATGGCACTCACATGGGATAGACCAAAATAACACTGCAAAGCCTTTGAAACTGGACTGACACAGGGACAATAGCTCAGAAGAGGGAGGTAGGAACTTGTAAACTGAACAAAATCTGGTTGACTGCTGGATAAACAAATAAATAACTTTCTCCATATGATTTTGTAAAAGCAAGAATACCCTAACATAGTATTGAAAAAGTCCAGGATACAATTCAAAATTAACCTATATACAAACAACCAGAAAAATCTGAACATCTGGAAAGGGAAAAGACAATTAACAAACACTAATCTAAAGATGATACAAATACTGGAATTATCAGATCTAGTTTTTTTTTTTTTTAAGATTGTATTTATTTATTTGAGAGAAAGAGAATGAGAGACAGAGAGCATGAGAGGGAGGAGGGTCAGAGGGAGAAGCAGACTCCCTGCTGAGCAGGGAGCCTGATGTGGGACTCGATCCCAGGACTCCAGGATCATGACCTGAGCCGAAGGCAGTCGCTTAACCAACTGAGCCACCCAGGCACCCCTATCAGATCTAGTTTTAAATCATGTATGTAAACCATGGTCCAAACAGTAAGAGTGAATAGTCTTAAAAAAATGAAAAATAGAAAGTTTCAGCAGATAAGTAAAAGGTATAAAAGATTTTTAAAGAATGAAATATAAATATTAGAACTAAAAAAACACACTAACCAAAATAAAACATTTTCTTGATGGGCTTGATAGCAGAATGGAGATCTGAGAAGAAAAAGTTACTGAACTTAAAGATAGATAAAAAGAAATATTGAATTTGAATAATAGAAAGGAAAAAGTTTGAAGAAAAAAGAATGACAGGGTCACAGAGACCTGTGGGACAACATCAAATGGTCTAACATTCATGTCATTAGAATCCCACAAGATGATAAAGAACGTGGTACAAAAAAAAAAATTAAAATAAAATAAATTATAGCTGAAAACTGCCCAAATTTGATGAGAAACATAAATTAACAGATTTAAGAAGCTCAGCAAACTCTAGAAGGAAGGAAGGAAGGAAGGAAGGATGGAAGGAAGGAAAGAAGGAAGGAAGGAAGGAAGGAAGGAAGGAAGGAAGGAAGGAAGGAAGGAAGGAGAGAAAGAAAGAAAGAAAGAAAGAAAGAAAGAAAGAAAGAAAGAAAGAAAGAAAGAAAGAAAGAAAAAGAAAGAAACAAACAAACAAGCTTGGATACATCATAATCAAAATGCTGGAGATTAATGACAATGAAAGCAGCCAGAGAAAAACAAGGGATTGCATATAAAGAAATAGTTATTTGAGTGAATACAGATTTCTCATCTGACACCTTGTGAGCCAGAAGACAGTGGAACAACATATTTAAATTGCTGAAAGAAAAAATTGTCAACCTCAAGTTTTATATCCATTGGTATTCTTTAGAAATAAAGATGAAAGAATGAAATTCTGAGGTGAAGAAAAACTAAGAAAATTCATCCTCAGAGGATATTCCCTTAAAGAACTAAAGGATGTTCTTCAGAATAAAAGAAATTGATCCCAGAGGCAAATATGGAACACCAGGAGTGAAAGAAGAGCAACAGAAGTGGTAAATATCTGGGTAAATGGAACAGATTGTGTTTTTCCTCTTAAGTTTTTAAAACTAGATATGACAATTGAAAGCAAAAATTGTAACTTTTTCTGGTGGGATTTTCAATGTTTCAATAGATGTAGCACATATTAGAAATGCAGCTTAAAGGGAGGGTTATCTTAAATGGAGGAAGATAAAGTCCTTTATACAGTGGTAAGGTTTATACATTCCACTTTAAGTCGTAAAATATTAATTCTGAGTAGTCTATAAGAAGTGATGTATGTATATTTTAACCCCTGAAGCAACCACTACAAACTATACAAGGATATGGTTATAAGCTCAACAAATTAAAGTAAAATAGGACACTAAAAATACTTAAATAATCAAAAGAAGACAGGAAAGGGAAAATAGAGAAATAAAAATAGAGGAAACAAACATAAAACAATACCATGATAGGGCTAAATCCAAACATATTAATAATTACATTAAATGTAAGTGGCCTAAATGCACAAATTAAAAAGCATAGATTGCCAGAATGGATAAAAGAAAAAAAGCAAGACCCAACTATATGTTATTCATAAGGAGCTTACTTTAAATATAATTATATAGCCAGTTATAAGTAAAACGATGGAAAAAGAAATGCCATGCAAAAACTAATCAAAATAAGTCTGCCTAATTAATGTTAGGCAAAGAAAACTTTATGGCAATAAATAATTACCAGGGATAAAAAGGGTCATTTTAAGAGATAAAAGCATCAATTCACAATTCACCAACAAGAAATAACAGTCCTAAATGTGGATGCATTTAACAATAAAGACTCAAAATATATGAAGCAAAAACTTACATGACTGAAAGGAGAAACAGCCAAACCCACAACTATAGTTGGAAATTTCAATATTCCTCTATTGGTAATCAATAAAACAAGTAGACAAAAAAATCAACAGGTATATAGAAGAACCAAACAACGCTGTCAGCAAACTGGAACAAATACATATTTATAGAACATTATGCCAAACAGCAGAGCACACATTCTTGTCAAGCATCTATGGAATCATCACTAACATAGACTATATTTGGGTCATAAAACAGACCTTAACAAACTTAAAAGACTTGAAATCATATACGGGATATTCTCTGATCACAATGGAATTATGTTAGAAATAAATAATGCAATGATAACTAGAAATCTTCCAACACATGAAAGTTAAACAATAGACTCCTAAATAACATAGGGGTAAATGACAAGAGGAATTGGAAAGTATTTTAAAAAATGAAAATGCAACATACCAAAATCTGTGGGAAACAGCTAATGCAAGATTTAGTGTACAATTAATGGTTTACTGTTTGTATTAGGAAATAGGAAAAATCTCAAGTCAACAGATCATTGTTCCACCCTATAGAATTTTAAAAAGAAGAGCAAAATAAACCCAAAGCAAGCAGAAGAAAGGAAATAAACAGCAGAAATCAGTGAAATTTAAAGTGATAAACCAATAGAAAAAAAAAAAACAGTAAAAACAAAAGTTCATTCTTTGAAAAGACCTATAAATTTGATTGGCACAAGATTGGCAAAAAAAAAAAGAGAGAGAGAGAGAGAAAACATAAATTTTCAATATCAGGAATGAAAGATGGACTCTCACTATGGAACCACAGACATTAAAAGAAGAAAGGTGGGGATACTTCCAGATTCATTTACAAGGCTAGCATTACCCTCATACCAGAGGCTAGCTTTACCCTCATACCAAAGCCAGACAGACAGTAAAAGAAAAGAAAACCACAAACCAATATACCTCATGAACATAAGAAAAATCTTTAATCTAATATTAGCAAATCAAATCCAGCAATACATAAAAAGAATAATGCACCATGACAAATGGGGTTAATCTCAGGAATGTAAAGCTAGTTTAACATATGAAAATAATTTAATGAAATCCACCATGCTAAGAGACTAAAGAACAAAAAAACACATAAACATATAAAATTATGCAGAGAAGCAAGAAGATTAATATTCATTTCGAATAAAAACTCCCATCAAACTTGGAAGAGAAACATCCATAATATGATAAAGGGTGTCCAAAAAGGCACACTGCTGACAACATAATGGACAAAGACTGAATGTTTCTTTTCCTAAGATCAAGAACAGACAAGGTGTCAACTCTCACCTGCAAGTCCTACTCAGTACAATAAGTCAAGAAAATTAAAAGACATACAGATTGGAAAAGAAGCAATTAAACTGGTCCTATTCACAGGCAACATATTTGTCTATTTAAAAAAACAACAACTAAGGGGTGCCTGGGTGGCTCAGATGGTTAAGCATCTGCCTTTGGCTCAAGTCATGATCCCAGGGTCCTGGGATCGAGCTCCACATCATGATCCTGTCTCAGTGGGGAGCCTGCTTCTCCTTCTCCCTCTGCCTCTCTCCCTGCTCATGCACTCTCTCTCTCTGTATCTCTGTGTCTCAAATGAATAAATAAAATCTTTAAAAAAAAAAAAAACACAACAACAACAACAACTAAGTAATAAATCTAGGAGAAAGTTCTTTGAAATAACAGGAGAGTTTAGCAAAAATAAAAGACAAATTTACCCAAAAAATCAAATTTCTATATATTATCAGTCAAAAGTTGGAAACTGAAATTTGAAACTGAAAACAATACAATTTAAAATAGCTCCAAAATATGAGATGTCCAAGTATACAACTGCATGTGCAAACCTTATATGCTGAGAACTACAAAATACCTGTGAAATTAAAGAAACTCTGAGTAAATGCAGGGACAGGCCATGTAAACGGATTGGAACATTCAGTGTAGTTGATATGTGAATTGTCATGAAACTGACCTATAGGTTTGATGCTATTCCAATCAAACACCTGTTGGGATTTGGGGGTAATATATAGAGATATATAGATATAGATATTTATATGTGATATATACCTATAGATTATAAAATTTGCGTGAAAAGGTAAAGGAAATCCAGTAGCTAAAACTATTTTTGAAAAATATTTTAGATGAGATGATTCACAATATCCAATTTTAAGACTGCTATAAAGTTATAGTAATCAATACTGTGCAGTACTGGTAAAGGGATACACACAGGTAAATGACAATACAATCCTTACAAAGACACCCACACAAATATGGCCAGTTGATTTTAAACAAAGATGGAAAGGCAATTCAATGGAGGAAGGATAGGCTCTGCAACAAATGGTGTTGGAATAATTGGATGTTCAGATATCAAAAATTGATGTTAACTGAAACCCCACATCTTATACAAAAATTAAGTAAAAGTGGCTGAAGTTTGGTAAGAAAGCACTATGGCATTTTGCTTCCCAAGTCCAATAACATTTCATGACAAAAATTCTCAGAAAACTAGAACTAGAGGAGAACTCCCTCAACATGACAATGGCATTTTATGACAAAACCCACAGGTGACAACATAGTCTGAGAACTTCCCTTCTAGAATAAGGAACAAGGCAAGGATGGCTGTTCTTACCACTTATTTCTATTCAACATGGTGCTGGAGGTTCTAGCCAGAACAATTAGGCAAAAAAAGAAATAAATAGCATCCAGATTGGAAAGGAAGAAGTAAAAGTCTCTATTTATAGATTGCAGAATCTTTTATATAAAAAAAAAATCCACCAAAAAAATCATTAGCAATAATACATGAGTTCAGCAAGTTACAGGGTATCAGTTGAATATTTAAAAAAACCAAGTGTATTTCCATACATCAGCGATGAACAATATGAAAATAGAATCAAGAAGACAATTCCATTTACAATAGCATCAAAAAGAATAAAGTGCTTACAAATTGACAAAAGAAATACTAAACTCATACACTGAAAACTATAAAATATTATTGAAAGGAATTAAAGAAAATCAAAGTAAGTGGAAAGACATTCCATGATCATAGATTGGAAGATGTAATTTTTTAAAGATGTTAACACTCCCAGGTTGATCTACAAATTCAGTATAATCCCTGTCACTATGTCATATCACTTCTTTGCAGAAATTGACAAGCTGATCCTAAAATTCATATAAAATGCAAGGGATTCAGAAGAGGCCAGTAGGAAGACTTACATTTCCTGATTTCAAAACTTACTACAAAGTGACAGTAATCATGACTCTGTGGGACTAGCATAAGGATAGGCATACAGATAAGTGGAATAGACTTGAGAGTACAGTGATGAACCCATAAATCTCAAAACATTACATTTATATGTTTCCATTGATATGACATTCTGAAAAAGGCAGAAGTCTAGGGATGGAAAACAGATCAGTGGTTGCCATGGTTGGAGGGAGAATTTGACTGGTAAAAGATCATTGCAAAGAGTCCTCTGGGAGGGTGCCTGGGTGGCTCAGTTGGTTAAGCGACTGCCTTCGGCTCAGGTCATGATCCTGGAGTCCCGGGATCGAGTCCCGCATCGGGCTCCCTGCTCAGCAGGGAGCCTGCTTCTCCCTCTGACCCTCCCCCCTCTCATGTGCTCTCTCTCTCTCATTCTCTCTGTCTCAAATAAATAAATAAAATCTTTAAAAAAAAAAAGAGTCCTCTGGGAGGTGATAGAATTTTGATTGTGGTGGTGGTTGCATGATTCTATGAATGTGTTAAAAACTCACCAAACTACACACACACCCCATTTGGGGGGGGGGGGTTCTTTTCTTTTTCTTTTTCTCTTTCTTCTTTCTTTCTTTCTTTCTTCTTTCTTTCTTTCTTTCTTTCTTTCTTTCTTTCTTTCTTTCTTTCTTTCTTTCTTTCTTTCTTTCTTTCTTTCTTTCTTTCTTTCTTTCTTTTCTTTTGAGATAGAAAGAGCAAAAGAGCATGAGCAGATGAGCAGTGGGGGAGAGGGAAAGGGAGAGAGATTCTTAAGCAAGCTCCATGCCCAGCACAGAGCTGGACGCAGCCGGATCTCACAACTCTGAGATCGTGACCTGAGCTGAAATCAAGAGTTGGACACTTTGGGCGCCTGGGTGGCTCAGTTGGTTGGGCGACAGCCTTCGGCTCAGGTCATGATCCTGGAGTCCCGGGATCAAGTCCCACATCGGGCTCACTGCTCAGTGGGATCTGCTTCTCCCTCTCCCACTCCCCCTTCTTGTGCTCTCTCTCTCTCTCATTCTCTCTCTCAAATAAATAAATAAAATCTTTGGAAAAACAAAAAGAGTTGGACACTTTACCAACTGAGCCACCCAGGCGCCCCACCCACATACACACCAACTTTTAAAAGCACACAGAAAAGGGAAGAAATAAAATAAATGGTCCAGGATCAATAACCCAAGACTTCAGAAGATGCCAACAGGTTATCATCCCTGCTTAAGAAGATTTGTGATCCAGCTAAAAGGACAGAATTAGCAAAATCTGGAGAGCTATCACTAAAAATAACACTAATTCCTGTCATTTGTCAAGCATTTACCCTGTGCCAGGCCTTTACTGTTGCCTTCCATCAACTAATCCTCCCAGCACTTATTAAGAGTTAGATAGAGAAATGGCGTCCAAGCCAAAGCTGACTGGCTACAATGGCCAGGCTACCTGGCACAGAGAAGTCAGAAGAATTGTAGAACCGTTTCCTTCTCATTAGGGTCTCTGTCAGAAATCAGAGTTCCAGGAACACAGTGGCATGCCATTTGTCACAACTGGTTTGTTGCTTATGAAGATGTAAGGGTGTTTTTTTCACATGTATTCCCCATCATGGCAGCAAAACCATCTCAGCAAGAACTTAAGGAATGGTTCATAGGTGCTCCTCATTCCTGGCTGCCGTTTGGTACCTGACACCAAATGGCTCCTGATCTAAATAAAAATCGTTGGTAACTTCTCCCCATAAGAAAATGAGAGGTCATTATCTAGTCTGAAAAATTAGACGGGGTCAATCAGAAAGGTAATTAAGGCATGACAAGGACTGCAGAAACTTCCCGATAAAGGAAAAATACTGTCAATGTGCTGGAAGCTGGAGACCACTAATGTTACTAAACCCTGAATACAAATTTTTTACAGCATCTAGAGTTAATGCTAAATTTTGGCATCTTTAAAAAGCAGGTATTTTCTAGGAAACAGACTACCCAGGACTGAATAAGAAGATCTAGGCCTCCCTAAAATGCTGATTTTCAGGTTTCCTGTCCTTGCTCAGACTCCCACCAATGCCTGGGTTGTTTTGTTTTGTTTGTTTTTACACCAAATGAAGAACCAACAACCTTAGTTGGGACTCAAAGTGTTCCCCGTCCTGCCTTCTCTGACCCATATAGCAGGAAACTTGGCCACCATCTCTCCAAGTTTTGTTTCTTACAGTCTCAGCCACCCTGGGGGATGATGACTTTTCCGGTTCTACATTTTCTGGGGAATAACCCGTATTGGCTTCCCCTTGGTCTGATGACCATGCTTAGACCAGCCCCGTGTGACCAGTGAGGCTGACACAGCTGCGAAATGGGGTGGGAGTGGAGCAGAAAAGATAAAACACTATTTTTGGGGGCGCCTGGGTGGCTCAGTTGGTTAGGCGACTGCCTTCGGCTCAGGTCATGATCCTGAAGTCCCTGGATCAAGTCCCGCATCGGGCTCCCTGCTCGGCAGGGAGTCTGCTTCGTCCTCTGACCCTATCCCCTCTCATGTGTTCTCTCTCTCTCAAATAAATAAATAAAATCTTAAAAAATATATATATATTTAAAAAAAAAAACAAAAACCACTATTTTTGATCAACTGCAAAGCTTTCTCTCTCCCATGAATAATATCATAAAAACTAACATTTACCAACTATTATTATGTGCTAAGCACTTTACACACTTTCATTCAATGCTCAGTGAGGTAAGCACTGTTATGCCCATTTGTAATTGAGAAAATTGAGGCGCATAGAGGTTATGTGACTTGCCCACGATCACAGAGTTGGCAAGTGGTAGAACCATTGCCTGGGCTGTGACCACAGTGCGTTATTGCTGATTTGTGAAATATGAACTATCTAATCAACTCTTTTGATAATAACAAGTCTCCAAGGGTATTTATCATTTCACACTTACTCCCATCTCCCCAGCTACACTGAGGGTGGAAGCCAGGTCTTCTCACTCTCTATCTATCCCACATCTTAGCCTTGGACACGCCCTGCAATCAAGGCCCAAGAGTGCCAAAGCCCCAGGTGACATGCGATCAGAGTGCCTGCCAAGGAAGGAACAGATGGGTCTGCTAAATGGTGAAATCAAGTCCCTGCCACTATAATGGCAATAAGCATTCCACCTAAAATAATTACTTCCAGTTTGCTTGGCAGGTTGGACAAAGTCCGAGGGAAGGTTAATTTATCTTTCACAGCTTTGAGGCTTCAAGCTGTGGTTTCCCAAGTGAAAAGGGCCGCTCCTCAATGATTCTTTGCAAGATCCATTTAGTCATGACAGAATTACCTCCTCATCACTGAGTGGCAAAGTCTATTTGGAGTCCACTTGTCAGCGAGGGACCAGAATGGAGGGAATTACTTAAGTCACATGGAGATTTAGGTCCATAGCAAAGGTCTATGGTACAGTAGGTAGGATGCTGAAATAGGTTTCAGGTTGAGATGCCAGCTACCTGTACTGTACCATATAAAATTTGTGCAATGATTTTCTCATCTAAGAACTGGGTACAATCATAGGTGGCCAATCTAAGGAATATAAATACTATTGAATGAGATTAAGTTTACTAAATGAAATTTGGCACAGTTAAAGGTGCTTAAAAACTTCCAGGAAGAGAATCCAGGCATGGGTGGAGCTTTTAATCTGAACTGAAATGGCAGAACTTCCTGTCTTTCCTGCTGGTTAATGTTTCCAGACTTCTTCCTCACCTCTGTTTTCTGGCTCTACTTTCCTCCCATTAGACCCATCTGTTAAAGTCCTTACAGTAGGGGGATCTAATGAGTCAAATAGTGTGTGTTTTCAATAACCAAATACCTCTTCCCACTGAATGGCACAGGTCTAATCTTGGCAAGAATTTGGTATCAGCGTCATGAGTATCTGACCCAATTCAATCCAACCTCTTTTTCAGAGAAACATGGTTTGCTAAGGTGGCCAAAGCAAAGACAGGTCAAGGATTTCATCCCAAAAATGCCCTATTTGGTACCACAAAGAGACATTCATTCCTAATTCAGTCTTGCCTACTTGGCCTGGGTCAGAAACTACACCCTCATAGAAGCAAAGATAATTGTACATGCTGGGAAGAAAAAGCAGAATGGTAAATGTTGTAAGACTTGTCAGCAGTGGAAGATATTCAGTATTCTTTCTAAAAGAACAGAGTCAAAATTAAGAGAAACAAAAATATTTCAGTTGATGTGGAAAATGGCTTTAATTATCTGTTATATGGTGATGTATTCATTTGGTCTCCCTGGTAGCCATGTACCCTTCTACTGTTAACAGAACTTTTTATGTGTAGTTCCCTTTCCATCTCTCTATTGAGATTTAGAATTCATGGTTGACAGTCATTTTATCTTAATACTTGAAAAATGTTGTCCCACTTCTTTTTGGCCTCCATGGCTTCAAGTGAGAAAACCACTATCATCCAAATTGGTGTTTATCTGTAAGTAATGCCTAGTTTCTTAGTGGCTTCTTTCAAGATGTCTCCTTTATGTTTCATTTGCAGAAGTTAAAATATGAGATGTCTTGGTGTGGCCTTGTTTGTATATACCCTGTGTGGGGTTAGCTCAGTTTCTTGACTAGGTCGGTTTATGACTTTGGCCAAATTTAGAAAGTTTTCATACACTTTTCTTTGAACATGTCAATACTTCTTCCTTTTTGCTCCTTCTGGGATGCCAATAACACAGATGTCAGCTCTTTTGTTATTATCCCACAGGTTTCTGAAACATTGTTCACTTTTCTTTCAGTCTATTTTCTCGCTGTTGTTTATTGCAAAGCTGTAGTGATCAAGACACTATGGTACTGGCAAAAAACCAGGCACATACATCAATGGCCAGAATAGAAAACCCAGAAATGGACCCACAACTATATGGCAAACTAATCTTTGACAAAGCAGGAAAGAATATCCAATGGGAAAAAAGACAGTCTCTTCAACAAACTATGTTGGGAAAACTGGACAGCAATATGCAAAAAATGAATCTGGACCACTTTATTAACACCATACACAAAAATAAATTCAAAATGGATGAAAGACCTAAATGTGAGACAGGAAAACATCACAATCCTAGAGGAGAACACAGGCAGTAACCTCTTTGACATCGGCTATAGCAACTTCTTACTAGATACGTCACCTGAGGCAAGGGAAACAAAAGCAAAAAATGAACTACTGGGACTTCATCAAGATAAAAAGCTTCTGCACAGTGAAGGAAACAATCAACAAGACTAAAAAAGCAACCTTCAGAATGAGAGAAGATACATATCTCATAAAGGGTTGGTATCCAAAATATATAAAGAACTTATAAAATTCGACACCCAAAAACCAAATAGTTCAGTTAAAAAAATGGATAGAAGACATGAAGAGACATATTTTTCTGTTGTTTAAATAGGGTAAACTTTATTGGTCTATCCTCAAGTTTACTGATTCTATCCTCTGTCATCTCTTGCTCTACCATTGAGCTCATCCAGTGAATTTTTTATTTCAGTTATTTTATTTTTAAGTTCTATAATTTCCACTTTGTTCTTTTTTGCTGAGATTTTGTACTTTTTCATTTGTTTCAAAAGAATTTGTAATTGCTTGTTGAAGCATTTTTAAGATGGCTGCTTTAAAATCCTCAGATAATTCCAATTAATCTTGATGTTAGCATCTCTGATTGTCTTTTCTCATTCAACTCTTGATTTTCCTGTTTCTTGGTATGATGAGTGATTTTTTTTTTTTTTTTTTTTTTTGTATCCTGGACATTTTGGATATATTATGAGGCTCTGGATTCTATTTAATCTTCTCTTTTTAAGCATGAAGTCCTCCTGTTTTGAAGTCGTGTGAGGGCTGAGTGTGTTTGCTCAGCTTCCTGCTGGACTTCACTGACATAACCTCCAAAGGGTGGAGCAATGACTCACATCACACTGTCACACCTTGCTGCAGATAGATGGGGTAGAAGTTCAGCTCCATCCTCAGCCCATCAACATCTTTCCTGCAAAAGTGGGGCACCAACTCAAGCCAACTCATTATCTTAAGGTGGGGGGTGTAAGCTCAGCCCCCTATTGATGTAGTGAAGGGTGAAGGCTACAAGGCAGAGGGTTAACATACCATTTTGTTGCTGCAGGGTAGGGATGGAAGTTCAGCTTCCTACCGGTCCCTACTCATGAAGGGTGGGGAGTAAAGTGTCAATTAGCTCCACCTCTCATCACCTCATTCTACCTACTGATGCCAATTGAGGGTGGCAACTCAGAAGAGGGGTGCAGAAAGCAGAGTGCTGAGTAGCCCTGCTTTATATTGCTTCATTCGATCTCTTTGCTGTGGGTTGGACGGGGTACATTCAGCTCTCCACTAAACCCCACTGCCCTCCAGAATCAGGGAAAGTGGAGTGCAGACTAGCTCCAATTTACACTGCCCTATTCATGCTCAATAATGTTAGATCGGTGTAGAGACTCAGCTCACCATTGCACTTGGCCAAGCACTGTAATTTGACCCCTCTCCACCAGGGGTTTGTTCAAGAAAGGGCTGAAATCAATCCAAGGTAACTCAGTATTGGGTTTTTGTGGGGACAATTGGGAAATATAGGGTTATTGAGAGAGCCTATCTCTTTGTGCTGGACTTGAAGTTGGTGGGAGTAGGCCTGGAAACTATGGAACTATTACCTAAGGATTAAAGAGACTTTAGACTCTTTTGGCTTCTATATGTAGTAAATGCGGTGGTGAGGTACGTACACCTGATTTCAAAGTGTAGCTCAATTATGAGGCTCTGATCACAACATCTTACCACGTAAAATGGAAATAATAAAAGTATATTCCTGATAGGGTTATTTCAAATATCTAATGAGGTAAGGCGTGTAAAGCAGGTCCACCCATGTTTGGCATGTTGTGAGTTCTCACTACATGGAAACAATGAGGAATAATTGGTGCTGGTTGTTAATGGCAAGTCAGTGTCTTCTACTTTTCTTTTATCTTTCATAGGACTGAGCTCATGGTAAGTGCTTAATAAATAAAGCCAGCACCAATCAACGTATCAGGAAAGAGCAGATTAAAACCTGTTAACTCAATTTTCTTTCCCATCACAATGCTTATTTTAATGTAAAGATTAGAGCTGGCTGACCAATTGCATCTTCACCATCTGCTGTCACACAGCATAACATTACTGCTTCTTCCACATCTGTCTCTCCAGGGATTCTGTATCAAAAGCAATTTCCCATGAGACTGACATCCTTATAGCTGCACAGAATAAAACCTCCTTATCCACAAGAATGTAGAGATTCTTCCCTCCCTCCTCTAGTCTACCAGTTTGCTACCACCACTTGTTAAAAATCACCCCCAGTAGAACCTGGATTCAAGGAATAAAAGTCCTGTGAGGAATCGAATGTGGAGAACTGTCAGCTGGCATGGATGTTAATATCGCAGTAATGGAGTCGTCTTTGGTTTTTCAAGATAGTTACATGGTGAGAAATGCAGACAGATTAATGGCACTCTGCCCTCATATGTGCAGTAAGAACCGTCCTACCAAGTCGACAAGAACCTCAAGCACGGGGCCTCTAAAGTGAGTTTGATCTGAGGGCAACCAGGCTCAAAGAGCTTTTCTTCTTCTAAACTCTGTCAACATCATTGAAAAACATGGCCTGGCATTTACCTCAATCTCATTCACCACAACCTAGTTGGATCTTTTCATTCCCCTCTGGTAATAGGTATGAGTATATCTGAAATGACATTTTTATTTGTATCACCAATCCTTGAGATAGCATGGAATTTAGTTTTCTCCTACACTAACCTCCCATTAATCTGTTTTGTGGCAACTTACTCAGTCTCATTCCTACTCCCCTCTGTCATGCCTTTATCATCCCAAGAGTAGTCTTCTCAACAAGAGGCAGTTTTGTCCCTCCCCAGGGGACATTTGGCAATGATGGGAAAAGTTTTTGACTATCATGACCTGAAGAAGAGTGAGCAGGTGCAGCCCAGTGCTGTTGGCACCTGGTGGATAAAGGCCAACGATGTTGCTAAACACCCTACAATATACAAGATGCTCCCTATCTCCCACCAAAGCATATGACCTAAGAAGTCAATAATATCAAAGTTAGGAACCCTGATCTAGAGGCCAGCAAAACAAGATCATATTGCCAAAGTATCTTGGCAGCTAGACTTTCACATGTGCTCAGGAAGCAGAAGTGAGATCCATGAGACCACAGTTGTAAGGTTCTCCTGCAAACTCACTGACCGAAGTGTTTCATTCTTCTGCCACTGTGGGGCTCTGGTTCTAGTCTCTGATCCCTAGATTCTGAGTGGCAAGTGTGAGCAGTATCAAGGTTTCCACTGGAAGTATCCCATGTGTGATTGGGTTTTTCTCTTGGCTTATTTGCTCCTACTTGCAGAGCATTCAATTTTGTTTCTCTGGCCCTCCTAGACATTCTTGTAAGTGACTTCATGGCCTATAATAAATCCTTTTCTGCTTAAGCTAGTTAGAGTGCATTATTTGGTCTGCAATTAAGGATCCTAAGTAATACAGTAAGTGATTGTAGGCAATCAATCTTCAAGAAGATGGGAATGTGAGATTGATTATAGTTAGAAATCAATGCAGATTTAGTTAGCATTAGATGGCGGAACTCTTGTAGGCCTTGGAGGATGAAGTGGCTGCTTCTATATGGGAAGTGGATTGGTATGGGGGATTAAAGATGGTCACAAATTTTTTTGTCACTCATCCTTCTGTTCCCTCCCTTTCCCTTGAACATAGGCCATCCCTGTTACTTTATTCAATGAATAGAAATATAACAAAAATAATCATGTGAATTTCAGAGGCTGGGCCTTAGATCTGCAGTGTCTGCCTTTATCTCTTAGAACACTCCCTTTTGGGATTCAGCCACCATGCTGTGGGGAAGCCCAAGCAACCATGAAGACAGGATACAGGGAGGAAAACCAAGATATCCTTAGCTGACAACCCCAGCCAAATCTCCAACCAACATCCAGCATCAACTACCAACCATTTTTGTCATGTGTTGAGTGTCCCAGGCCCTGTTGACCCTCCCATGTTTGTCATCTCACCAGTCATTGCTAAATACCTCAATCCACAAAATGGTAAGAGATAACGACTGTGTTATTGTTTTAAGTCACTAAGAGTTGAAGTGGTTTGTTACACGGTAATAGATAACCAAAATAATTGGCTACTTCCAACTGTACTGGCAAGCTTAAAAAATAAAATGACAAGGTGAAGATTTAAATTCTCTATTCAAGACATAGTCAGAGAATCAGAGTTTCTATGACTGCCCTAAAAGAAGGTGGCCATAAAAATAAGATGCCGAGTCTAATCCTATGGGCTGCTCAAAATTCAACACAGGTTGAATAAACAGCTTCATTGGATCTCTTGTGTACATGTTAGAACACTGACTAGGAAAGAATAGGATGCTGAGAATAAAAATGGTGACATTTGAGAGGATTTGAATGATTCTGAGGACATCTGACCTTCTAAATCTGACTGTCTGTTGCCAATGGAAGCAGCCCTTCTTTATCTATTGAAGCTGGCCCTGCCCACTGGAACAACCAATAAAGACATCATCTAAGGTAGTTATCATCACAGAAATACCAATTATCCCCTTGCCTCAATGTACTACCTCTCAGTGGCTCCAGGCCTAAAACTGAAGTCAGATCTTAACATGCCCTGGGGCATCAGTTACAGAGTAAAACCATAAAAGAAGGGGCACATGCAAAGAACTACAAGATTTTGCTAAAGTATGTCAGCAAAACTTGGGGAACATATGTGAGAAGATTGTAGATTAAAGAGAGAGTAATATAATTCTGAATGAAGCTGAATTTAGTGCTATGACTTTATGTACCAGAGATTCTAAAATCAATGGGTTCACAAGTCTCTTTTCTGGTTATTGTGGCAGGGGGTACCATGAACGGCAAAGTCTCCCATGACACCCTGTACAAGGCAGTGTGGGAATTCCTGCACGGGAACCAGGACAAGTGCCCAAAGTTTTTGGAAATGGGGGAGCTGCAGATCAGCTTGGGGAACTATGACCTTCAGAAGGACAAATGCTTCTTGGGCACCGTCAGGCTTAAGTCCACTCCCTGCCCCAAGTTCTTCATATGTGTTTTGGGGGACCAGCAGCGCTGTGATGAGGCCAGAGCTGTGGATATTCCCCACATGGACATTGAGGCACTGAAGAAACTCAACAAGAATAAAAAATTATTTAAAAAGCTGGCCAAGAAATATGTTGCCTTTTTGGCTTCAGAATCTCTGATCAAGCAGATCCCATGACTACTGGGCTCAGGCCTGAATAAGGCTGACAAGTTCCCTTCCTTGCTGACCCACAATGAAAACATGGTGGCCAAAGTGGATGAAGGGAAGTCCACGATCAAATTCCAGATGAAGAAGGTGTTATGTCTGGCAGTGGCCGTTGGCCAGATGAAGATGACGGATGATGAGCTCAGGTACCACATCCACTTAGCTGTTAATTTCCTGGTGTCATTGCTCAAGAAGAATTGGCAGAACATCCAGGCTTTATACATCAAGAGCACCATGGGCAACTCCCAGTGCCTGTCCAAAGCACAGCTTAATAAATCCTAGTGCTACCACTACCTGTCTGTCGGTGACTAGGGAGAGGGAGGTGCTTTGTGAGCTGACATTGCATGCCAATGTACTGTGCTGAGGACTGCAATTTCTGGCACTCAGTGATGGGTAGTCATTTTCTCCACACTGCAAACCAAGAAATGGATTCTAGCTACCTTCAAAACTGTACAGTCTTATTTAGATCTCTTGGATACTTAAAACAAGGGATAGTAGGTCTGCTAACCAGGACTAAAGCTTTTCTGATAACCCTGAGAAGGGCAGAGTGGACCTTCACATTGAAGACATTGACCCAGCCCTTGGCAGTGTGCTTAACCTATGGTCTGAAGTTGCTTCCCTTTAAGCCAGGTTCTTTCCACAGGCTTTCTGTTTTGTTGCATCCCTCTAAATTGTGCCTTTGGGCTCTGGGTCTATAGGGATCACAAGGAATGTTCCAAATGGAGATTGGGTTCCTAGATTATTCAGAAGGGAGTGGTCCACAATCCTGAGAAATCGATCTAGTATTTGCTTGTCTGACCCCATACCGAATACCCTATGTTCAGGGTAGCAATTTGCTGCGTGAGATGTTTAGGAAAACACAAGTAGGAGATCTGTACAATATTGTAATTCATCTACCCTGTTTTCTAGGGGAGTTTAGCAAATGGGTAGAATTAGGCTGTGGAAACTTACAGGCCCTTTGTCCCCAGGTGGGTTCTGCCCCCTTCCTGACCTGAGGCACTTCCCTGTTGGAGTTCTTGCCTCCAGCACCGAGTACTGGAAAGTTGGTTTTGGTGTGGTAGGAAATACCTGTGATTTAACCTTTAATTTGGATCTGCTTCATTTAACTTTGGTAAAGTAACTAGTTTATCCCTCCATCTTTTAATACAGCTGAAAGTCTACTTTAAACCATAAATAAAAATGTTGCACCTTCTCAAAACAAGCTTGAACCAGGAAAAATACAAGGTTTTCACCAAAGTAATAAATAAATAACATTTTAAAAAAATAAATAAAATCAATGGGTTCACCCAGGCAGCTGGGAGTGCTTCTAAATGGTTGATAGAAATCTTGACTCAGGGCACCTGGGTGGCTCAGTTGGTTAAGCATCTGCCTTCGGCTCAGGTCATGATCCCAGGGTCCTGGGGTGGAGCCCCATGTCAGGCTCCCTGCTCAGCGGGGAGCCTGCTTCTCCCTCTCCCTCTGTGATCTCTCTCTCTCTCTCACACACACACACAAATAAATAAATTTTAAAAATTTAAAAAAAAATCTTGATGTTTAAAGAAAAGAAAGCTTGATTCAGTGATGGCATACTGTAACTAAAGTCAATATTCATGTAATTTCTTGGTATAATGTAGGGAGAAAAGAATGTTGGAGTAAATTTGTTATAATCCATTCACTCCCCACCTTTGAGAGGGTTCAAAAACACTCCCTTACCAAAGTATTGAGAAATACATTGATGAGAGGAGTGGCAGAGTCTTTGAAAAGCACTGGAGTGGCTGTACTCCAAGCTAGAAGAGAAAGTGCAAGATGCTGCCATTGGAAAGGACTTTCTGATTTCAGTGGTGTTGATAGGCCCGCACAAGCACCAGAGGCAAGGTGAGCATGAATACTATAATAAGCCACGTAGTTGAAAAGACAATCAGTATGGTTTGATCTGTAAGGGTCTCTATCCTGCGGTCCTTAAGACAGCTAATCAAGGTCCAACTTGATCCATATCTTGAAAGACTCAGTCTGGTAAAGAGAAGCTTGACTTGTATCAGTATGACAAAGAATCATGGTCTGATCCGATTCTGAGGCCTGAATCTCACAATTGACCCAGAATTCCTCGGGAAAAAAAAAAAAAAGAGGAGAGAGAGAGAGAGAGAGAAACTTCGTACCCCCCAAGGAAAGAGTCTGCAATAATATCACAAGTGTGTGTTTCAAACCTCCCTCCTAATTTTCCCTAAAGGAAACTGTGGCCTTGTGCCGTTGTAATTATGCAGTGGGAAAAGGGACATATATAGACCTTTATGGCTTCATTAGACTGCATTATTCTGAGTTCTCATTAATTCCTGGGACCTCACAACACAATTGTAGACCAAGGGTTGAAGTGGAGCTGATAGTAGAGTTTAGGCCTGAGCCATCTAACAAGGAGTCCAGCAGATACGTAAACCCATGTTGGTTATTTCCTTAGTTCCTGAGTTCAGTCAAGGGGAAGCTCCTGGAGCTTTCCTCCATATGAAAATAGTAAACCAAAACAATAATAATTCCTATAAGAATAAAAAGATTATTGCTACCAACCAAGTCTTGGAAAATCAACCCTATCACAATCCCATTTTGTTTGCCTATTTGATCTGTGCAGAAGATGGATGGATCTTGGAGAATTACAGTGGCTTATTCTAAGTTTAATTAGGTTTGACTTCAATTGCAGCTACTATTCCAGAGGTAGTCTTCTCAGTGAGGCAAATCAATACAGCCTCTGGCACCTAGTGTGCAGATATTGATCCATCGAATGCATTTTTCTCTATCCCGATTAGCAGAAAATACCAAAAGTAATTATTAAGTAACCATAAGGCTGCCAACTTAGAGGGAGTTCAGAGCAAGAGAAGGTTCTCCAGCTAGCCCAGCTCAGCCAGTCGGCTTTTGTGATACCTCAGATCCAATGATGTTTGATTTGTAATTGATCAAGCTGCTCTATGAGGCTTGAGGAAAGAAGTGTTAGGAGAATCATAGTTGCAGACCTTCAAGATTGGTAGGAAAGCCATGCTCTTTTCTCCTTTTAGAAGCAGTTCTGTCTCAATGCACCTGAATGCCAAGAATCCATGAAAACTGAATTGTTCATCATGAAGTGGGAGTTGTCTGATCCACCAAGCCATAAATTCAGGCAGGCCCAGCATCAGTCCATCATCAAGGAAATATGATATAAACAGAATTAGGCTTGAGCAAATCTTTAAGATTTAAGTTATTTACCAGAGCCTCATAATCCAAGCATAGTTACTCCTTCCACACTGCAGTCCTAAAACTCCTGAGGATTTCTTATGATCAGTTGAATGAAGAGGAAAATCAAACCTGATTTCTGGTGCCAGTGAGAAATGGATGGCTGTGCCATTTCAGCCTCAATCAAGAATGGCCTTGAAGGACAATGCAGAAAGGGAGAATTTTCCAATAGGTAGGATTTTAAGCACTTAGCCTTGTGATGCAAGGTCCAGGCATTTGGAAAGAACAAGCTGAGATGATTGATAACAAGGTTTTAATGAAGGATGAGCAACTCCAAATGGGCTCAGCATAAGAGAGTAGTTGGTCCCATGTGAGTGCTCAGAAAAGGGCCTCACTGTGTAGGAAGTTCTCAATAAACATGTTGCAAATTATACCCCTGTGGATGTGTGTCAACCTCTTTCCAGACACTCTAGTGAATAGGTTCATGGACAATGTGGTCATGGTAGCAATGAAAGGGGTAATACACGGGTTTAATAACAAAATTAATTCTGGTTACCACCCTGTTCAGTGCACCAGAGTCTTAAATACTGCATCATTGTCTGAGGACCAGACTGCTATCTGGTAGCAACTGATTATACTGGAACCCTTCCTTTGTGAAGGGACAGAATTTGTCCTTACTAGAATTCTCTACAGGGTTTTGTATTCCTTATTCACCGTGTCTGACAGTCCCACCAGGCATGGAATCACTAAATGCTTTGTTTGAGATCATGGTATCACATAAAACACTGTCTCTTCATTTTATAGCAAAAGAAATATGGCAGTTTCTAATGTTCATAGGGTTTACTTATCTTTCCACGTACCCCATCATCCATAAATAGCTGGTCTTGCAAAATGATAGCATGACCTACTGGATTATCACCTATTGGAGACAATATCTTGAGAGACTAAATAACTATCGTGTAGCCTGTTCTATGCTCTGAGCAAATCAAAGACTGATATTATGGTGTCATTTCTCTTAAGGCCAGAATATAAGGGAGCAGGAAACATGAATGGAAGTGTGCGTGGCTCTGCTATCTCAACTAATAGTAAACTACCTGAAAAAGTATTCCCTTTTTATCTCCATGATTCTGGATTTTGCTGATTTAGGGGGTCTTCATACTCCAGGAGGAAATGCTTTCTTCCACAAAGGACACAATTGTTCCATTGAATATAAAGTTGAGACTCCCTACTGGCCACTTCATGTTCCTCAAAAGGAAGTGTTGTCTAAGATGATCAATCTTTGCCATGAAAAGGGTCTTTGCCACATAATGGATGTGAGGAAAAATAATAATAGGAGAACCCAAAAGTTCCTGGTGCTGCCTGTTTCAGTGATAAAAATTAATGAAAGATGCCAGAACCACCAAATCGGTAATACTACCAAAGGCTCAAACCCCTAGAAATGAATGACCCACCAGATGAACCCCAAGAAGATGGATGCTGACTGAAGCAAAGGAGATATGTACTGGGAGGTGGAGGAAAAGAGTCTTGAAAGTGAGTGCCTCCTTTCCCTTGGCACATCCCCAGCACTGGGTGATAATATACTTAAAATGTTTGCATTAAATCTTTTATTAGAAATGTTGCTGGGGGGCACCTGGGTGGCTCAGTCGTTAAGCGTCTGCCTTCGGCTCAGGTCATGATCCCAGGGTGCTGGGATCGAGCCCCGCATCGGGCTCCCTGCTTGGCGGGAAGCCTGCTTCTCCCTCTCCCGTTCCTCCTGCTTGTGTTCCCTTTCTAGCTGCGTCTCTCTCTGTCAAATAAATAAATAAAATCTTTAAAAAAAAATAAAAAAATAAAAGAAATGTTGCTGGAGGTGCCTGGCTGGGTCAGTCAGTAGAGCATGCAACTCTTGAACTTGTTACAAGTTCAAGCCCCACCTTAGGTGTGGAGCTTACTTTAAAAAAAAATGTTGCTGATTAGTAGTGAGGGTAAGCAACTTTTCATCTGCTTATTGGCCATTTGGATTCCCTCTTCTGTACATCTTCTATAAATAACTCTACTGAGCTGTCTTTTGTAATATAAAATGGGTGATGCACAAGTTAAATACTCTTTTAGGAAAATCTGCAACATATATAACATATTTGTGTATACACATATATATGACATCATATATATGATGGTTATTATCTATAATACTCCGTAATACTTTAAGAAGGTCTTTATGAGTCCAGACTTTTACCCTCAGACAGTGGAACGTGGCATGGAGAAGAATGAAAAAGCTGGTTGACTTGCTCAGAAGTCTATAACCACACCCCCACCCCACCCCACACATAGACATAGCATACCTGGGAAGAATTGAGAGCCCAAAAAAGGTCCAGTGGAGAAGAGGAAGTTTTGTTCATTCCAAATGGGAAAACATAATGGAAAATGTGAACTAAAAACGATGAAAAGAAAAAACTGCGGCTTTAAATAATAATGAGTCAGGGCAGCGCTGTGATGCTCAGGCTTCGAGTCAAGGGCAGGGAGTGAAACAGCCTTATAAAGGTCGCCCTCCACCCACCTTTTCTGTGCCTCCCATGCTGTTCACCACTTTTAACCACGGTGGGGTGTCTCATCAGCCACATCATGCAAAGCACCCGATCTTCACTCATGTGCTTTTCCACAACACACCTAAAAGGTAGAATGCCTCTGTGGTCCTCACAGCTGCCAGAAGACCAGAGTCCCAGGAGAAAAGGGTTGGGGATGACTCTGAGAGCCTGGTCTACTCCCTCCCACAGCTCCCAAGACTTGCAGGTTTCTTACCTCGTTCAGGTTGTTATGTAACAACATGCTAATCTGAAAGAGAAGGATGATTTTACTGATCCACTCCCAATAGACCAGTATAGATGTTTCCTGCAATGATGAGTTGTTGACACATAAACAGATATTTAATTTGACAATATTTAATCTAACATTAAATATGGCAGAAAGTTAGAAACCAACAAGGACAATAGGTAGCATGTGGGCACATACACACACTCCTTTTTCCTACATCAATAGCGGACATCACCAGTCAATCACAAAACTCTCCCCTTTTGAGCCTGGACATGGCTCTAAAATGTCCTTTATTCAATGCTCCTTAAAAACACATCCGAGTTGGCATGTGACTTAACACAATTTGCCTCCCTGACCAACCTTTATCTAGAGATGATAAAGGGACTGTTCAGAGGGGGAAATGAGTTGTCTGATAGCACAAAAGTAGTAAGCACCAGAACCAGGGAGGGTGGGGCAGGGAGAGGGTTGGAAAAGGACAAGAAATTCAATTTATTGAGTGCATTTGTGCCGTGTTCATTGAGGCATTGTGCTTGCAGCTTTGCACATGTTATTTTGAAACAGAATTCAGGTCTTGTGAGTGTGCTAAATCACTTATTCTCTTGATCAGTGTCCTTTATGGACAATAGCACAGTGATACGTGACAAAGTGCCAAGATCATGGCTATAACTGTGGCCGTGGGCTAAGTGGCATTAACTAGGTCATGGGTGCAGTGTGATGAAAGCCACAGTCTTGCTATTCTTACCCCTATGCTCTAATCAGACACTTTCCTTTAGCATTATGACTTTGGATCTGTGCCCAGAAAGCATGGCACTCTTAAAGGCATCTGCCATGCCTTATCAGTTGACAACCTCAGCCGTGTACAAGAACCATTTGCTTGGCACAGAAAAACTCACTCCAGGACCACAGTGTATCACTGGCAGGTACTGAGCTTTCCAACCAGAGCCAAACACTACCCTTATCACAAAGGGAGCCAAGTACGAAAATGAGAACCTATCTCCTCTACCAAATATCATTTAACTCTCCCTGACACACCCCATTACTACCACCACCACCACCGACACTGGGCAAGATCATGGCCACTGATGATGGTGCTAAAGTCATCTGACTAATAGGCACTGTATTCTTTCACTGTTTCATAGACTTTAGTTAGCATTTGCCAGTTCCTTTGGGATCTCAGGGAGAATGATTTGGGGAAACAGATTCAACAGCACATATGCAAAAACTATATTTTCATATATTTTCATATAATGCCGTATGATCTTTGGAGTCAGACAGATGTGGGTTCATGTCCTGGCTCTGTCACTTAATTATGTGACGTTGGGTAAGTTACTTAACATCTCTGACCCTCAATTTCTTCAACTATAAAACAAAATGTGGACAATAGTGAGGTGATGAAGGTATAATATTTATCACAGTCCTTGGCACATAGTCAACTTTCAATAAATGTTTAATATTATTAAATGCTTTCATATTAAGAATAATAAGCAATGAGTAGCAATAATTCCTATTATAAGTCATCATCATCGTCATCACGATAATGGTAATAGATGCCTTTTAGCCCCCATTAATTGTGCCCACCACTTTTCTAACCCATTTTGACATTCTCCCAAATAAGACCTTCCACAGAAGGGCTTTTGTTTATGGCATTTCCCCAGGGAAAGTCCATCTATCCAGAAGATTTCATCTTCAAAACCAAGCGAAATGTCTCCTTCTTCCAGGAAGCTCACTCTCACCCCCTAAGAACCACCTTTTGTCTCCGACTTTCTCAATACGCTCATTGGCACTTCCGTCAGTCAGCGCATAAGTATGACAGGCCTATATCGCACGAAGCATTATAATCACATCACACAGTGTTGCGCTTGGGTCTTTGCATTTGTAGGTCCCTCCGTCTGTCACGTTTTCCCACCTGTCCTGCAACTTCACAGGATTGCCTCCTCCCCACTGTGCAGGTGTCAAGTCAAGTGCTGCCTTTGTCATTTTATCTGCCAATTGCATCCTGCCCCTCCCCCCACCAGTTACTCTTCTATCTGTTTTCATCATTGGTTTACCCAATGTCCCATATTCCTCCTCTATGGGAGGATACACTCTATGAGAGCAGAAATATTGTCTTTCTTGTTCATTGCTGAATGCCTAACACCTAGAAAATTACCTAGGACACAGTATGTCCTCAGTAAATATGGAATAAATAAATGTTTCCTTTTTCCTCCAAAAATATTAGAAGCTTCAGGGCAACACCTTCTAAAGCAGATATTCCTTTTACAGTCAGCTTACTGAGCCCAATACAGTATTACTCAAGAATTGAATAAAATAGCTAGCAATACGGAAATTCAATGAGAAATAATATGAAAGTGTATGTCCGTCAGATCCTCACTAGATTATAAGCTTCTTGGGGGTAAAAGTCATCTCTTTTTCAATCTTGTGCTTCCTGCAGTGCCTAGCAAGCACCGTGAAATGCCCATATATAATAAGAGCTTTGCTATGTCAAATGGAATTGAATGGAATAGCACAAGCATCTGCAAAAATGTTCAAACACACACAGGGGCCAACAATAAAACTGCAAACTCATACCCGCTTCCTCTGCGGCATTGGCTCGGATCTTAGAAAAGCACTGTCTATAATTAGGCATTTTGTTCTTTTTATATCCAAGGGATGAGAAAGGAGCTCTTACTTTCTGGGTGGCTGGGGAAGCAGAAAATAAACCCACTGTCTGAAACAGAAATGAAGATCCTTCGATTCCTTCCATCTTGTCACCAGAACCCTGATTCAAGGTGCCAGTCTGCATTTCCTCCTTCTTAAATGGACCCTCTTTCTGGTCAGAGCCTTGTCATACTTGAACAAATAGATGTCTTTCCACTGAAGGCGGCATTGATAACCAAAGATCAGACACATTTGGTGTCTAAGAAACATTATGTAACTGCTGTTGCCAATGACCTTCTTCTCATTAACCCCTATATAGTAATGAAGAGGAAGGTGGTAGCTACCTTGTATTGAGTGCCTATTATGTGGCCAGTTAAGTGAGTCACATGTGTTATGTCATGTAGTTTTTACAAAAACCCTGTGGCTACATATCATCATCCTCATCCTCATCATTATTTTACATACATTTTTTAAAAAGCAAAACCTGAGACTGGTAAAATCCGAGTATGACCTGTAATTTGGCTGATGGTGTGGCATTCATGTCTGTTTCCTGGTATTGATGGTTGAATCCAATCGAATCTATTGAACCTAATACATTATCATTGGAGGAAGCTGGGGGAAGCATGCTAGAGAGCTCCTTGTACCATTCCTACGACTTCTTGTGGGTTGAAAACTTTTCAGATAAAATAGTGTCATTTTCTTTTTCAATAAAGAAGAATCCTGGGACACAGGGAGGTTAAACAGCTTGCCCAGATCACAAAGTTTGTATATGAAGAGGTCAGTGCAAACCACTGTTCACATGGCTCTAGAGCCCAGGCCTTGACCATCAGTTATACTGCTTATAAGTCATGCTTCTCAACTTCTCACTGGGCCTCCTTTAGTGTCACATTGCCCTCCTCACCTTGGCCGCTGGGAAGCTCAGAGCTAAATGCTGCTGAACCATAGCATCTATTGACTGCTGTTCCTGGAATATCAATTTCATTCCTCTTATGTCAAATTCCTTCCAGCGTCCATCCACCATGGTCTTCCTTAGACTCATTTTATCACTTTTTAAAAATGTTGTGTCTTTGGTAGTTCCCTTAAATCCTTCTGGAAAAGATTCCGGGTTAAAAATAAGGTTATAAGGATCTTTCTCCTCAAACTCCTAGAACACTCTTCCACTCAAGTTTCTCAACCTAGAGATCAACTCGTACCACTCAGCCAGCATCCCGTAGTCCAGATGCTCAACTAGGAAGGCTCCCGAGGCACACAATAAGATGCAAAACAATGGCTTCCGGCGGTAGAAGGTTGAAAGGCCGACCCTATCTTTATTTTGCTTTCTGAAAATTAAATACTTGGCAGGGGTTTCCTTGAGCTAATTAGCATCCCTTCCTAACATTTTAAGTAACCACTCATTTAGAGCAGTGAATGATTGCATTGAGATTAGAGTATAGGGAAAATCTTTCTATTGGGAATAATCTACTTATTCTGCTGTTTGTTTGAAGTAGAGATAAACAGAATTTTTTTTTTCCATCCTGACATGCCAGGCATAAGAGAGAACATGGTGATTAATGAAACTCTGCTTTTCACCAATAAATTTCTGACTTCAGATACAAGCTCATAGTTGTTGAGTTTCCTGGGAATTTTTTTTTTCCTTTCTTTCTTTCATTATTTTTTTTTAACCGATAGGAAAAAGAAAGTGGCACCATCCAGATTCTAGAGCTCATTTAAATCTGTTACATTGTGAATTATTTTTGGTTCTGAAAATGGTTTAGGTAATTTTTCATTGGTTCTCCTGGGAATGCCACTTTGTGCTCTGTTATTTATAATCTGCAGAAATTAATTATGCTGCTAATTAACAGCTTGCAAACAAATTATTGCTCAAGGAATTATTTATTCAGTTATGAAAACACAACTTCAGGCTTCTATGTAGATTCTTTCTGACGGTTCTTTTATTTCTTGCTTTTGTTTTTGAGTCTTTCTGCTCCCAAGGTTCAGTGCAGATCTGCTTGGAGGGGGTGACAATTAGTCAGGATCTCAGTAGCAGAAGCTGGGTCAGCTGCTCTACAAGGGGGAAGCCGACCGGCAAGAGGGTTGCCAAGCCTACGTCGTGTGCCCCTGGGGTTGATGAAGAAATTCCTTATGTGAGTGGTGGTTTCTGTAACAACTACTGCAAGGCTGCACAGGCCCATTTTTGCCTCTTACAGGATTTTAGGAGAACTCTAGAGATATCAGGTAAGGAGGAATGTAAACACATGCCACATACACCACCACTCTCCATGCCCATACTCATGGCAGACAGCAATAATGGATCACAGATCTACATCAGCCTCTGAATCATCCTTAACACAGTCCTCCCGGTAGGCATTACCAGCTGTTGCTATCTCTGGTAGGAGGAAAACACTGGCCAAAGTGACTGGTTTGAGATCCCCAACTCATGTAAACAATTGCCCTTTCCAAACCGGGCCAATGGGATGGAAGAAGCTGTAGATAGGAAACCTATTTCTCCCTTGGCCAGACTTCAGAGGGGCACTGAGAGCACAGTATGCCTCCTAATTGACCCCACCTGCCCAGAGAGACACCAAAATACTGGTTATTGGCAAAGACAGAAAGAGCCAGTTCTGGGGGAAGGGCTGTGTTGGACAGTGTCCTCAGGAGGTGGGGGTCAACACAAAAGGTGAAAGGTGTACTACTCCCTGCTTCCGATTCTTTGCACACTGTTCAGTGCCTGTGAGATCCTCAGTGAGTCTCTTTCTCTCTCTGGTCCTTAGACTTTCATCACTTTCATCTGCTAAAAGGGTGGTATGCTCAGGGTCTCTGAGATCCTTCCAATTCTGTCTGGTGTTCCAATGCTGCTGCAGGTGGTGGGTGCATGGGGAGCCCCCCGAGGCCAAGTCTATTCCAATTAGAAAAATGAAGATGGTAAAGGTATCACTAACCCATTCCTGCACCCAGCTATAGGGGAACCGAGCAGGGCTTCAGGACCAGATTGTAGCATGCTGAAGAGAAGAACAGGAGAACAAGAGTGAAGGTCACCATGTTGGCACTGGGTGGTTGACACACACCAAAAGCATTTATCCCTAAGTTCAAAGGAACTAAAACCACCTTGTGGCTCTGGGGACACTTAGCCCCCCAGATTCCCTTCACCACTTCAGCATCCCTAGAATGCATCTTCCCCTTCTGTTATTAACTCACCTGTCCACCTCTTACACATTCCAGAACCCAAGAGCTAGACTGCTGGCAAATGCATGTACTCTCTTTAAGCCCCTCTCTTAAAGCTAAGAAACAAGGACCCACATGCACCTCATCAGAAAAGCCCAGCACCTTGCCCACTTATCCGCACAGTTATATACTCCCATGCTGGCTGGACTGGAGCTCTATCACGGGCCAGACCAGAGGTCCCCCCGCGGCATGAGCTATCAGCTCGTACCTCATACAGAACTCCAGACTGCCCATCCCCAAGAAAGCACTCCTTTCTGCTCTCAGACCTCAGGCTCTGCCTTCTCTGACCTTAAATGCACTTATTCTCTCATACAAATTGTCAAGAGCCAAAAACTGAGTGACATGTCCTGAATTTCCATCAACGGGTTTAACCAATTAAATGTCCATGAATGGACAAGCTTCCTCCCTGCACACGACCTTCCTTGAGGCTCACAACCAGGGTGAGCTGTTGAAGTGTTAGTGTTAGAATCCCCATTTTAGAGATGACATTTAGAAAAGTGAAGCAACAGGCCCAGAGTCCCATGGCTCAACAGTAGCAAAGCTGGGTCTTGATCCTGTGACTCGGGATCACTGATCCTGTACTGTCTCCTCATTGTCAAGTTTCCTGATGTGTCTGCTCCATGACCGGCAGCAGGAAACTGAAGCAACCCTCAGCTCAGTCTCATGAGGCAGCCATGAAACCTCCTTTCTCAGATCCCTCTCCAAGCAGTACACCCCCTGTCGGCCTTTAGGGAGGCTGAGTGCAGCAAATGAGACACATGGTCCAAATTTGAATTCTGGCCCTAACCTGATTAACCCTCTGAGATCAGACAAGTCCCTTAAGTGCTATGAGCCTCAAGTTCCTCATCTGGAAAGGGCAACAATGAACTCTTACCATGCACCATGATAGCCTGGTTTACCATAATAAATACAGGATATAATTTAAATTATCCACCAATAGCAGAGTGAACAATAGACTGATGTTTAGTCATAAAATGGAAGAATCTACCTCAGTTAAAAGGAACAAACTAGACATACATATACTAAGGTGCATAACTTTCAAAACCTGAGAGTGAATAAAACAAAAGCGCAAATGGATAAGAAGTGTGTAATACAAGATCCAGTGTTTGTTCTGTATTTTTCTGAATATATGCCTATCTACTAAAAGAATAAAAACATCTTGGTGGTGATACTCAACAACCTCAGAATATTGTTCCCCTAAGAAGGGATGAAAAGGGAGGCATATGAGTCAGAATTTTGCTGATTCTGATGTGAATGCTACATGATTGTCTTTAGGTCAGGTTCATGTTTCTAGTGAATTTTCAGTAATTTTGGGTTTTCCACATTGAATCCTATTTTTGATGTAGCACGCAGTCTCAATATTTAAGGGAGGCTTTGTTAATCTCTGCTTTAGCAAAGGATCCTTCTGTTATATAATTAGTCATCCCCTAATTCTGTCTGTATCATAGACTAGTGTTTTGAAACTGTCCCCCAAAAGATGCTTATTCATTCAATGTGCTTTAGTGAAGGTCAAGTCTGTGCCAGTCACTTTGCTAGATATACAAAGGCAAACAAAATAAATACGGATGCTACACTCAGGGAGCTTACAACAGGGAAGAAAACTAAACAAATAAACAAGGTGTGCAAAATTCTGCAAAAGAAATGAACAGCGTGTCATAAAAAAATAAGGAAAAAAGAGGCAGAATGTTTCAGTTATTTCTTGTGTATAATAAACGACTTCAAAATGCAGTGTCTTAAAATAGTAACAACTTATTATTTCTCCCAATTCCGTTGATTGACTAGAAGGTTCTTCCGCTTTCCGTGGTTTTGGCAGGGTTGCTGAATGGGCTAGAAGGTCCAAAATGGCCTCAGTCCCACGGCTGGCTAAGTGCTCATCCACATAGGTGTTTCCTTGAGGCTGCTTGAACTTCATCAGCACGGTGGTCAGGTTGCAAGGGGTGTTCTTAGTAAAAGAGATGTAGGAGCTTCAGATCTTGTAAGTGTAGCCCCAAAAGTACTGCATCGCTTCTGCCACATCTTATTGGTTGAAACAAGCCATGGGGCCATCCCAGATTCAAGGGTAGGGGAATTAGACTCTACCTGGTAACAGGAGGATTGGTAAAGAATTGATGGCCATCTTTATCTGCCACACAAAGGTTGGGACTGATCATAACTAAGGGGCTGTTGTGTGCCATGTCTTTTCCATAAATATTCAACTGTGCCCATTACCAAAGTCTCTAAGTAGTCCTGAAGGACAGAACACGGTTTCACTTATCTTTTTGAAAATGTATCTTTTATGAGGTGCCTGGCTAGCTCAGTCTGTTGAGCGTGCGACACTGGGTCTCGGGGTTGGGAGTTTGAGCTCCACATGGGGTATAGAGATTACTTAAGAAATAAATTAAAATTAAAAATTTTTAAAATATATCTTTCATTTATGGATGACTGTACAAATTTTTCATTTATATTAACCTGGCATTTTCCAAAGTTAGCTGACTACAAGTACTCTTTTTTTTTTTTTTTTTTTTTTTTTCACAGAACCCCTGGATCTGGCATTCTTGCACTCTGTTTGGGAAATGATTGTTCTAAATGAAGCAGATTTTGATAGATCAGAGTAGCTGAGAGCGGAGTCCTAATGACAGGTATCACATGATCTTTGGAGAAAAAGTTCTTCCGTGTAAATCAGAAAAATTAATAAACATGGTGACACAGTCTGCATGACATAGCCCAGGCCTGAGTCAGGGAGGGGGCTCCGGGGAGGAGAGGGATCTGGATTCTGTCACCTGCTCGCGCCCCCCCCCCACCCCTTGCCCCCACCCTTCAGCATTTCCCTGTTCATTCCTTTCGTCCAGGAATGACAAACTCTGGAATTTTCATTTGCATCTAGAATAAAAATCCACAAGTAAAAATACCATCAGCCTGTAACACTACAACCACCTGGACAATTATTAGAGACGAACTGCTGTGAATTACATAAAAGACCAAAGCGCCCCCCTTGAACAAAATCCGGCATCCAGCAGACAGGCCATGATGTTCAGCAGCATACAGTGGCATTACAAAGGGAAAACCGCTCTGTGCTGAGTTCATAATTATCCTGATCTACTATCATGATCCATCACCAACAGAGCAGTTGGTGAAGCCACCATAAATCACCATTATTTATATTGCAACAAATCACAAGGACGTATCATCAAGAATCATAATTACCTATATATGACTGTCTAGGTATGTCACCAAGCTAGCACGGAGGAAAAAACTCATCAGCTGCACGGTCTCCAAGACTTGGCTTCTCTAAGCAAGCTTTTAAGCTTTGCAAGGAAGGAGAAGACAAGTCTGGCTATTTCTCTCCCCCCTCCCCCCACCCCCCGGATCTGTCCTGGATCTCCTCAGATCACACAAAAGTGGCTGAGTTCTAGGATCTAGCTTTAGGCCGGACATTAGCCAACCTTATGACCTCTTGGTTTGACACTATGTCCTATGAAAAGCAGCTGAAGAAGGTGGGGTACTTATCCTGGAGGACAGGCCCTCTCTCACAAAGCTGTGGGCCTTCAGAGGAGTTTAGCTCTGTCCCAGTCATGTGCCAGGGAGGCTAGAGAGCCATGGGCTTTAGACAAGGTTAAGGCTCCAGATACAAATTGGATTAGATTAGCCACATCCAGGTATTTTCTAGCCACCAAATTCTTAGGATCGGTAACAGCGTTCTGCACACCCTATTGGAACCAGGGTGAAAGGAAAAACCAGTGATACTAATCCAGTCTTTAGTTAAAATTGAGATATTTTGTTCACCACGGATTGTTTGCATTAATTTAAATTTTTAAAAATATTGCATTCAAATATTATTTATCTGGATTACTGAGTGTTTGGTACTCTCTTAAATTCCCTGCAAGAATTCCTCAGCTCCTTGTCCTAGTTGCCCCCTGGGTAATTCTATCAATAATCCTATGACATAAATACAGTTATCCCGTTTTGGCGATGAAAAAGCTGAAGCTCAGTAACGTGGCCAAGTCACATCTGGGCACCTCCAAAAGGTCACTGAGAGTAAGAACAAGTTACGGACTTCCTTCACTTCCTCCTTTACTCACATCCTACACTATATCACGGAAGGAAGAAACTGAATTCCATTGAGTCCTGTCCAAAGGCAGAGACCTAGAGTAACGATTTGCCCTAACAGAAAGGAGATTGTCCTTATGGCCAGCGCACGTTCTTATTCACCTTTGAGCAGGCACTCTTAACAAAGGTTCTACAAGCAGTCAGGTGCCTTTCCAGGGTCCACAAACTCCCAAAGTTATATGAAGAAATGTGTGTGCATGTGTGTGTGTGTGTGTCCTGGACAGAGGATCTGTAGTTCTTAACTCTCAAAAAGATCTTTGATCCTCCAAATTTAGGAGTACGCCTTATAAGAGCTTGGGTAACTTTTAATGCAGTCTTATAGTGAACGATCCATAAATAATCTATTTTATCTTTCTCACCACCAAGGAGTCTCCATGAAAACAACATGTAGTTATTGGAGCCAAAGTTCTAACAGAAGCCTTGTATCATACCGTCCCCCTCTCGAAGTTCAGCTGGGCATAAATTTTTAACAGTTCCCAATGAAGACGTTTTATAGATCACCTAGTTCCCAAAGCCCAATCTTAATTCCATTTTATTTATAGACTGATAAAAGTGAGGCTCAGAGGAACTGTGTGACATGTCCCCTGTCCCGCAGCTGAGTAACCTCAGGGCTGAGGTTAAAGCCAAAGCTCATCTCCCGAGCCCCTTTCTCCACTGGGCAGCCACCTTCTATTGGTCAAGTACACCTAGGACCATAACTGGCTGACCCCCAATACCTTCGTGCTCTGTTCGGGTCCAAGCCTCTGGTACACAGAAGCTAATGTTTCATGTACTTTGGCTTCAACTCATCTGGGACACAAACCCTATGGCCCCACTTCTTTGCATCTACTTTCAAATATGAACCAAACAGAACCTTTGGTGGAGACCTTCTGTACTGAACCAGGGATACCCTCTAGTCTGAGATTCGTAATTAATGGCTGTGTAACTGACACCACTTCCCAGAATGACCTGATCTCTCTCTCTCTCAGGACCTAATTTCTCAAGAACTTCCCTCTGAAGACAAACATATTTAGTGGTGATGATGATTGAAAACAAAGAGAATCTGGCTTCAGAGAGGGCACATGAGTCCTGATCTCAGAGATGGCAAACGAGCTCATTTGGAAATAAAATGGCTTTAGAGCGTGGTTTTCCAATAATTAAATTAGGAGAAGTGATGAGAAATGGTGCTGAGGATGGCAGGGCTGGATAGATAAGCTTTAATGGAGTCTCAGGCCTCAAGAAAGAAAGGCTTAACAAGATAGGAAAAAGGTATCAAATGAAATCACTACTAAATTTCACCAACAATTTTAAAGTGGTGAAGGTCCCTCATGCAATGGTGAGCTGTGTGTTGAAGCTCACCACGAGCCCCACACTGTGCTAGGCACGCTGTGGGACATCGAAAGAGGTTGAACAGAGAGCCACTGTCCTCAGGAGTTTACAGTCCAGTTGGGGAGCAAAATGCAAAACACAGCAACAAATCAATGAGTGATGCAAGACAGTATGTAAATGAGATGCCATTATTTCAGGGAGGAGACAGCTGTCAGCATGAGTAGAGATAGTAATGTAGGGTCAGGCCTCCAACTAAGTGAGCACCAACTACAATCCGGTAGGGGCTCTTTTCCACCTCACCTGTAGCACCTGCATCTCACATTCTGTTGTAGTGATAAGGTGTCGTCTAGCATTGGGTTCATTCAAGATGATTTTGTTGTATACCCAAAGGACATAAAAAGGGCAAATGTGTTATAAGGCTAAGGATATTCTACTAGGTGGAATCGCGTATGGGCTCAAATAGGGCATTAAGCAGTTAGATATGATGAATTCCTTTTCCACATTCCTGCAGATGATGAAGGAAAATAGAAAGTCAACTGCACATCTTGAGTAGGGAATTATCTTCAACATCCTTCCTGCCTCTTCTACAGGTGGGGCTTAAAATATGCCCCCTAGAGGGGTGTCTGGGTGGTTCAGTCAGTTAAGCATCCGACTCTTGGTTTTGGCTCAAGTCGTGATCTCAGGATCGTGAGAATGAATCCCGAGTCGGGCTCTGCACTGGGCATGGAGCCTGCTTGGGACTCTCTCTTTCCCTCTCCCTCTGCCCCTCCCCCTCTCTAAAGAAAAGAAGAGAAGAAGAGAAGAGAAGAGAAGAGAAGAGAAGAGAAGAGAAGAGAAGAGAAGAGAAGAGGAAAAAAATATGCCCCCTGGAAAGAGAAGTGTATAAACATTAGGCTGGAAGAGTTACAGACTACCAGAGGAGGGTTGAGGTTTATGACATCTGGGGGAAAGCCAGAAAACCAGAAAACAGGACAAATTGGAGAAAGTGGAGAATTCTAGACAAGTGAAAGTTCAAAGGACAGAAGAAGTAAGGAGGAAAGAGAAGGGGTAGTAGGAAGAATCCATAGGGATGCGCTGGCCTAAGATCTTGGGGAGGCCACAGTGACGCTGAGGCATAGACAAGTGGGAGCACCACCATGGGCAGGTTTTTCACCTCTCTCCTTTTCCCTCTACCATCCCATCTTGACTCTGTACAATTTGGATTTTATCCCCAGAAATATCAAGTGAAGGGCTGTCTGAACCTCTGTTGGTTGTCGTGAGGGGCAGGCAGCAAAAGCAATGAAAACATAATAGTCAAAATTTGTATTTAGTAGCGTTAAGTACGTTACATGAAAGAACCCATTTAATCCTCGTCAGGGATCAACAAAAGGAGGAGGCAACTCACTCCCTCTTCTGCCATCAATGGAAAAGAATAGAGACCACTTTGGTGGGGAGTTTGGGGGAAAAGGGTCCACTCCTATAGGAAACTTATCTGGAGCTTCCTACCTCCCTTCCTCCCTTACCCCCTCCCCTAAACATCCCCGCCAATAAAGAAGAGCTGTAGAGGGGCACCTGGATGGCTCAGTCGGTTAAGCGACTGCCTTCTGCTCAGGTCATGATCCCCGAGTCCCGGGATCGAGTCCCACATCGGGCTCCCTGCTCAGCGGGGAGTCTGCTTCTCCCTCTGACCCTCTCTCCTCTCATGCTCTCTCTCACTCTCTCTCTGTCTCTCAAATAAATAAATAAAATCTTAAAAAAAAAAAAAAAAGAGCCGTAGAACCCCCATCGGCCAAACATCAGGAGCTTGGTGCCAAACTGGACTCACAATTCAAGCTGCCAGAGCCAGTGTACTCTATTCCATGAAACAAAGGAACCAATAACCACACACACACACACACACACACACACACACACACACACACGTCTCCCTTATTGGATAGGATCACCCTACATCCCCTGGAAATTTTCTTCCACTAACGGGCCATCTTCTCTAACACCTGCACCCTCCCTGAGGGATCCTTCTGGCCCCCTTGCAGATAATGCCAAGCCCTTACCAGCCCACTCAAAAGTAGTGTCCCAGTCCCTCCCGACTTCCAAGCTAAGACTGGGCCCTGTACAGTCACAAATGAGCCCAGTTCAGGCTCCTAACTGTTGATCCAACATCAATTTTTTCCAAGCCCGAGGCATGCGATTATCTGCAAAGCTGACTTACAAGATAAAATCCCCAGGCCTCTCCCCACCCCCACCCCCCAACAAGCAGACATTGATTTTACACAGAATGTGCATGGCTTTGATGGTGTTATTGCAATCAACATGAAAAATACCACCACAGTGCTTATCCGGATGTCTCCGTTGTTTTGCCTCATAGCACAAGTGATTGTTTAAAGAGGCCTGACACTGCTGGAGTCTTTTGTTTTATGGATTCTGTAAAGCATTGCTCTTCGTCTCCTGGGCTGGCCGAGGAGGAAGCTCTTTTTTCAAGACAATGGGCAGTGCTTTCAGAAAATGGGATCCAACGTGAGGGCCTGATTTGGGGAGTCCTTTCAGCTCCCGTGTTTACATGATGATGGTCCCACAGGAAAGCCTGCTCCTAATGGTGTGTGCCTTTAACCAAGGATGGGGGTTAAACCAAGCTTACCCCTGAACCTTTCTCCCCAGCCGTTTTCCATGCTGCTCTGTCTTTCTGATGCCATGTTGGTCCCAAGTAACTAAATGGGTTTGCTCCCTCTCTTTTACCTCTCTGCCTCTCGCTTTCCCCTGCATCACAGCTGAGCAGTTATCTGACTCATCTGATCCCCAGTAAAAGGCACACACACCATTCACTACCTCTCCCACACAGGAAGAACGGCAGAGACGCAGACACCCGTCATCTCTCCTCTCTCCCTGCCTTTGACACACAGTCGCTTCTACCACCCAATCTGGCCACCTTTCCCATCAGAACGGGACCCCCCCCCCCAAAGGCTGGAGCTCTTCTGCTGTCCCTACTTACGGCTTATTGTCCAATTTAGTGCTGTTTGAATGATATGGAGAATCGGAATGCGGGTCTCACTAATTATGAGACCATGTATTGGGGAATGATTGCTGAATTCTGAAGCAGGGTATCTCAACCCGGGTACTATTGACATGTGGGGCCAGACGATCCTTTGTTTTGGGAGAATCTCCTATGCATTGTAGGATGTTTAGAAGCATCAAAGATTTCTCAAATATTGCCATATATCCCCTGGTGGGCAAAATCACGCCAGTTGAGAACGACTGTCTTAGGGCATCACAACGGGGAGGAGGCTAATGCCAAAACAGTTCATGAAGAGGTGGTGGTGGTAATGTGAGGTCAAAGTGAGCCGTAGAAGTTTACCTGTAGGATCACTACCATCCTGCCTCTAGTCTCTGTGATGCTCCCTACCAAACCTGCACCATGATTCTGATCCGCCCTGTTGAAATCATTGACCTGTCTTCTGAGGATCAGTATCCTCAACTACTTATTTCTACTGCCCCATCACTACAAAAACGACATATTTCTACTGCCCCATCAAATTTCCTGGCTCTAAATTTGATTGCTGAATTTACTGGACCATGTTTAGGCCTAATTTGGGGTTCTCCGTTTATTACAGTACAGACAGATAGCAAGACGGAGCCATGCCCCGTACAACCTTAGAGAAAAGGATTTAAACTTAGAGTGGGGACAAGTGGGTTTGGGGCCCAGATCTGCTGTTGGGCCACTGGGAGCCATTGGGTGACACTCCTACTCTCCAGGGGCAAGGCTTCCTTGTTTGACTTCCAGTAAGAGAGCAGAAAAAGGAGGTGGGCCCAATTAAGGATCTGTAAACTGTTGTATGGATTTCTAGAGTTTAATAAAGGTATTGTAGGGGCACCTGGATGGCTCAGTCGTTTAAGTGTCTGCCTTCGGCTCAGGTCATGATCCCAGGGTCCTGGGATCGAGTCTCACATCGGGCTCCCTGCTCAGCGGGGAGCCTGCTTTTCCCTCTCCTTCTGCTGTTCCTTTCCGCTCATGCACATTCTCTCTCTCTCTCCCTCAAATAAATAAAATCTTTTTAAAAAATTAAAAAATAAAGGTACTGTAAGAATTACCTTGGAAGACGAGAGAAAAGGTGAGCTGAGAAGCTTCAGCCTGCTGTTCAAATGCTAAGTCAATAGGAGTTTTTCTTTTACCTATTCTACATACTGAGCTTCTGGGTTAAATTTCCTCCGCACCCCAAACAGTTTCAACATCAAATGTGTGTGTGTGTGTGTGTGTGTGTGTTGTTGTCCTTAAAGAAAAAAAAAACAAACTCAATGACACGTATTAAAGGACAATAAGGAGGTTTACTCAAAGGGGGAGGGGCGCTCTCTGTAGGTACAACCACTGCAATGGGAGCTTCCAGTCGGGGAGAGAGAGATTGGGCAGAGTCTGAATACAGCAAGGGCACTAGGAATGTGTAGTCAAGGAGCAAGGTGGGGGTCCATGGATGGAAAATTATTAAAAGGAAGTATCCAGAATATGGGGGTTCTGTCTAACCCAACCTAACAGGATTCTCACTGAAAATAGGCCAGGGTGATCAGACATCACCTTGGTGGAGGATGAGGAACTTGATCACATCTCAAGAGTTATCAGATCTCAAGGGTGGGGGATTTGGTTAAACTGACACAACAGGTTTCTTGCTAAAACTAGGTTTTACAAGGAAATGTACCGATGGGCCCAGGAGAATATTCAGGAGTCTGGCTAAAGTGTAGTCAAGCAAAGAATCTTTTTCAGTGTGTATAATGCTACTAAAGTTTTAAAATCTCTAGACCAGATAACATCAAGGAAACTTCTGTTTCCAGTATTCTAGAACAACCTTTAACACAGAGATAATTTTCTGTGCAAAAATATTTTAATGGTCAATAGAAGTCAGATTGAAAAAGGGCAAGGATTTGACCTTCTGGGGGAAGAAAAGTAGCTTATTCCTCTACCTTTCCTAATTCTCAGCTTGTCTCCCCCCACCCCAACAAAAGACAGATTAATGAGAGAAAAACATACACCTGCATTTCAGGTAAATTTCAAGTGACTCAGGGGCTTTCCTAAGAAAATGAGACCTGAAGAAACAGTTTAACTTCAGTGTTTTTATATTGTTGTTGTTGTTGTTACTGTTTTAAGATTTATTTATTTATTTATTTTAGAGAGAGAGAGAAAGCACGAGCAGGAGGGGCAGAGGGAGAGGGAGAGAGAATCTCAAGCAGACGGCGCTGAGCGCTGAGCCCGACCTGGGCTCGATCTCCCAACCCTGAGATCGTGACCTGAGGGGAAACAAAGAGTCAGAGGCTTAACCGACTGAGCCACCCAGGCGCCACTTTACAGTGGTTTTGATGAACAGTGGACACTTGTAGAAAAATATGATAAGACAAAACAAGGGTATAAACTTAGAGTAGTAACTCAGGGAAATTTAGCAAGACCTGTTCCTTCGGATTCCTCTCAGTGTTCCTTTGCCTCCAGAGATAAGGTATCCTCCAGGTATAGGGTGAGCACCTCTAACATAAGGGTCTTATGACCTGCTTCAGGGGGAAGTCAGAAAGTCCTTCCCATACCTGCCATTTCTCAAATTCCTTCAGCTTCAAATAATTCATATGCCAATGTTCCATATCTTGGGGTAGCAAGCCCACCCGTTCCTCTTTCGCTTTAGATATACAATCCCCAGGGGAATGGACCAAAAATAAAGTACCTTAGAAAGACCGGAATTTGCAGGATGTGTAAGAAGGCGGGGGGGGGGAGGGGGGGGGGAGGCTGGGGTTTTCACCCCCTGTGCTCTCCACAAACAAGGCCTCCCCTGATCCAAGTCCATACCTTTTTGCTCAGAACTTTTAGCTTCTCGCCTGTCCCTCTGAGCCTCTGAGGAGGACCGGAGCCCTCTGACTTATTTTTGAAGCCCAAGCCTTTGACAGCAGGCCTGCCGGCAGCCCAGGTCCAACTCTGCAAAGTTTGCCCTGAGCCCCACAGTCCTCCTGTTTTATTAACACTGCCCATAACGAGGACCAGCCTGAGTGGCAGCTACAAAGACGCTCCTCTCCTAAAATGTGATATTTGATCACAGAAGGATTTTGCGGTGGGATAGCTTATAATCCTAAATTTAAATCCTTCCTCACTTTCAGAGGTTCCAGTATCAAAATCCTCTTAGGATTTTTCAAAGTGTGTAATCTGTTTAGAATTTTTTTTTTTTTAAACTCTCCGGCCCATTCTTTCTCCAAAAATAGGCTTGCTACATTTTTAACTTCCTTTAAGAGAAATAAAGAGAGAAATGCCTTTAAAAAAAAAAAAATTATTTTTGTTGTTTATTTGACTTTAAGGGGCAACCGTTTCTAAGACATCCAATGAAATACGCCTCCTAAAATCCAGTGAAACTTCTTTCAGTGACTGCAAATAAACCCAGAAGAAACATTTATTTTAAAAGGGATTAAAAAGGGAGAGAAGCAAGGAGCTATGTTAAGGAAAAGAAGCTAAAGCACACAAGAAAGCAATACCAAACTCTCTTCCTCTCTCCTGGACACCTCAGGCAAGCAAAGGAGAGGGCAAGCTGGTTGCTTATTATTATAATTTAAATTAGAGGGTGGAGAGTAAGTGTGATCTGAATGGGAGGGAGGGCAGGGGTGGTGGTAGGGAGAGCTGAAGGGAAGGGCAACCACTTGGAGACCAGAAGGGCTGGCCCAAGCCCAGCTATCAGGACAAACCTCACACTGGGGGTAAACCTGGGACCTCTTCAAGGGCTGAATAAAGGTTGAAGTCAGAAAAGTGTCCCCAAAGATAGTCCACAGGTAGAGATTTCCCCAGAATAGCTGAACCTCATGGACAAATTTTTTCCATGTGATTTTCATTCCATTTTCCTCATCTGTTATAACATAAAATTTCATCAACTGTAAATGTCAGTTCTTTCCTTTATTACTTGCTAATGTCATAAAAATCTGAATTGTTTGCTTTGTTAAAGGGCTTGCTGGGCATTGACTTTTCCTTATTTGTACTTTACTACCCCAAATGTGTGGGGTTTATTTATTTAAAAAAAAAAAAAATAACATCCCTTTTGAAATGGGATTTAAATAACAGAGCAAGGTTTGCCATTATCATAAATGTATAAAGTGCTTTGTGAGTAATAAAATGGATCATGGATTCAGGATAATTCAAACTGAAATGTTATGTTCAGTATCAAGATTAGATTACGTTAATGCAGTTCATTTTAAATGGTTTAAAGGCCATCAGATGCATGTGAAAAGAATCTGTATCATAACTTAGAATAAATAGACTGAGACATTTGTTTATAATGTCAGTGCTAAACAAATCTATTACTACATTTCTGCATGTAGCGTTATATTACCACTGCTATTAAATAAACAGAGCATGAAGATAAATTATAGCTTTAATTATAAACATTACCTTTGCGTACTTATTAATTTAAAATGGAACAATGTTCAATAACCTTAGGTTATTTATATCAGCTAACATTTTAATTAACTTTGTTGTATTTATGCGTCTTGGTAATTGTTGCTACCAGGCACATGGAGCTCCTTGAATAATGGAAGCAATCTAACCTATCCCTGCACATATTACCCATTAATGGGATGGTAACATTGTAACTCCTGCCAGAGACTCAGACTCTACCTCACCACCGGCTCCCTACGTGAAGAGCCTAAGGCTCAAAAATTTGCCTTTCTCCTTGGAAGCCGCCAATGGGAGCACCTAGAATTCCTGAATCAACTCTGGAGAAAGGTGTCAGAGGGACCAGGAATTATCCTGTGAATTATGAAAAAATAGGTATCTTTCAAAAAGTTTGAGCTGGAAAACCATCATAGTAGAGCATGTGGCCAGAGGCCATGGCTCTTCTTCCATAGTGTTACAATCAAATAGACCCATCACAGGCTGGAAGCTGTCCTAAGACTCAGACAAGCAATAACTATCACAAATCTTGATTTTTCCTTATTCAACTTAATTTTTCCTTTAAGCCTCCATTGCACGAGGTTGATGGGCAATCTTTTCTCAGTCTTTATTGGAGTTGTACTGAAATTCAGAAGGCAGAACGACAGGAGAGGAAGACTACCAGACCCAAGCCTACCACGTTTTCTCCTGGTAACCTCTTTGCTTTTCCATTGGTCCCCTGAAGTCTTACTGCTAACCATTTCCATGCCATGAGAAGTCTGGGAAAGCTGTATACTGCCTGAGAACCCCTTCCTCCTGACTTAGACTATGGGAGTCTACCCCCGGAAGCCTGGCCACCTCTTCAGGGTGCTGGCCCAAGCTTCCCTAGGGTCAAGCTTCTCAGGACAGCCATAGGTCTCTCCTCCTGTCCAAAGTCAAGGGAATGGCCACTCCTTTCCTCCTGTGTCTCCATAGCTTTCTACCTTTTTGCTAACACACCCCTTCTTTTTGTCCCTTTCTTCATAGACTTTGTTAGTCCATTAAACCTAAAGACCAAAATACTCAAAACACAAACATAGATTTCACTGTTCCTGGGAACAGAGAGGGCTTAACTTTCATAGGCTACCTCAAATTCCAAGAAATTAGAAGGAAGAAGAAAGTATGGTTACATGGGGTTGGGGGAAAAGAGTCTTGAAGACAGGGATATCTCTAAACTTTGTCCCCATGTCTGTGTCCCTGTCACATCCTTTACTCTCCAAAACCAAGTACCCAACAGTCTATCCGACAGGCTTCTGGATAGGGAGCACATTCAGGGGAGGAACTCTTTCGTCTTAATTAACATATCTCTAGAATTCAGCATGCAGCCAGGCATGTGGAAGATGCACAATATACCTTTATTGGAAAAAAACAAACAGATAAAAAAATACTGATCCCCACAACAGGTATCAGCCACCCCTGCTGGTGGTCTGCATGATCAGCAGCCAGGCACTGTCTCCACCTTCATAAAACAGGAAGGTCAGTCCCGAAGGTCAGCAGATCCCATCGACCTGTATGGGTTTTCACTCTGGACCTGATACTGCAGTAATGTCAGGGGCTAAAATGGCCAAATTTCCATGCCAAGATTACGAGGGGATCAAAACGGGAACTGTTTTAAGAGACATACACAAAGTAATTCTTTAAATAAATATTCTTCTTTATCTGCTTATTTTTAAAGACTATTTCCCTTCACTCTTATAAAAAATGTAGCTAACTCATGGGAATATGTGCACACATGTACACACACACACACTCCAGTTTTCATATCCACGTTCCCACTCTCCCCACACGCCAACTTTACCATCACCTCCATCTAGAAGAGAAAAGATCTGGATTTCATTTTCATCTAGCACTGACCATGTGGGAAGCCTTGAACATCTCCAGATCTCTGACCATGCTTATTCGTCTGTGGAATCAGCTCAGTAATTCCATCCTGGTCCACCTTATCAGAATGATCAGTGTATCCACGGATATGACAAATATGAAGACATCTGGGCAGAAATAATATCTCATCTGAATGAAAGGAATTATTTTACTAAAACATTATTTGGAAGGATTCCTAAGCAAAGCATGTTTAGCAACAGGGTCATGCATGGGCTCAAAAGTGCTTCATCATGGGGCTCCTGGGTGGCTCAGTCAGTTAAGTGTCTGACTCTTGATTTTGGCTCAGGTCATGATCTCAGGGTTGTGGGATCAAGCCCTGCATCAGGCTCCGTGCTCAGCGCAGGGTCTGCTTGGGATTCCCTCTCTCCTTCTGCCCTTCTCCCTGCTCACTTGATCTCTAATTAATTAATTAATTAATTAAAATCTTAAAAAGTTTCATCACATTGTTAGTGGTGACAAGGAGCTGGATGTGTCCTGGGTATCCATAATTTGGTAGGGAGATCAGTCATGTATGGTACTGGAGGATGAAATACCACACAGCAATTCAAAATAATGAACTCTAGTAATAGAGCAACACAGAGAGACTTCAGAATCCTAGCATCGAGGAAACCAAGTTAGAAGTAGAATAAGATTCACCCAACGATATCAAGATGCAAATTTAAAACAAACGCACAGGAAACAACACTATTCTATTTCTTTTTTTTTTTTTTAAGATTTTATTTATTTATTTGAGAGAGAGAGAATGAGAGAGAGCACGAGAGGGAAGAGGGCAGAGGGAGAAGCAGACCCCCTGCTGAGCAGGGAGCCCGATGTGGGACTTGATCCCGGGACTCCAGGATCATGACCTGAGCCGAAGGCAGTCGCTCAACCAACTGAGCCACCCAGGTGCCCCAACACTATTCTATTTCAAGGATGCCTGCTATGTATGTATAAACAAATGAAGGGCGAATCGGAAGTATGTGTATTTAGGATGTTAGCATGGACATCTATAGAGAAAAGGGGCATGGGACTGGAGATGCAAAATGATGCACAAAATAATAAAAAGTACAGTAAAAATAAAACTATTTTTCAGAAAGGACAGATGATAGTATGCCACAGAGGAGTAAGAGTGAATCTGTACTTGATGTACAAATAATTTTTTTTCAGGAAGGAAAGAAAAGTGCTTACATTCATTTGCTAGGGCTGCCATAACAAAGTACCATAAGCTGGGTGGTCGAAACAACAGGAATTTCTTGTCTCACAGTTCTGGAGGGTAGAAGTCTGATGTTAAAAGGTAGGCAGGGTTGGTTCTTTCTGAGGGCTGTGAGGGAAGGATCTATTCCAGGTCTCTCTCCTCAGCCTGAAGGTAGCCAGCCATCTTCTGTTCACACACTTTCTTCTACTACGCTTGTCTATCTCCAAATTTCCCCTTTTTTATAAGGACATCAGTCATATTGGATTAAGGCCCACCTTAATGACCTACTTTTAACTTGATTGCCTCTAGTAAGACCCCATTTCCAAATAAGGTCACATTCTGAGGTAGTGGAGGTTCGGATATGAATTTGGACTGGAAACACATTTCAACCCCTAATGGTGCTACATCTCAAACAGCTTAGACAGGAGCGAGCATGATGGTCTAAAAATTATTTTAGACATCTCAGACTGTGGTTATGGAGATGATAAAACATTGAAGTGAAGATTAAGTGAAGAGTTAGAATAAATATCTCTTGAAGTATGCATATAAAACATACTTTAAATAGTTTTATTATTTTATGAATTCATGATTTTAAATACACATGTAGACATGACTAAAAACATAAATATAGTAAGACATTTGACTATTTCTAAATAATTCTAAAAGTTTGTAATTTAAGTTAGCTATAAAACTATTTTAGTCTTCTCACTAGAAAATTAAAGGATCGCCACATTGTCAGCTTGCTTTGTACTCAAATATACATGTAGGGGCTAAAGCTAGAAACATGCATATTTACCTCCTTCCAGTTTGATTAATCAGGTATCTTCTCTATGAAGGGCCTATTCACTATTCTATTAAGAATTAATCACTCTCTCTTCTGGATAACAATTTGTTCGTTTATTCTGTTGTTGTATGCTACAATTGTTAAAAAAAAAAAAATGTTTTTCATTTTTTTCAGCATTAGAATGGGACTTATTTTTTAGACAGAGAGAGAGTGCATGAACAAGCCAGGGTGGAGGAGAGGGGGAGAGAGAATCTTAAGCAGGCTCCACACTCAGCACGGAGCCTGACATGAGGCTCGATCTCATGACCTCAAAACCAAGAGTCGGTCACTTAACCCACTGAGTCACCCAGGCACCCGCTAGAGTGTGACTTTCTTAAGGGCGGGGATTGTGTTTCATTCACCCTTACGGCACATCTGGCTCATTTTTTCTAGGAAATTAATAAATCTTGTGGAACTGGACTCACTTACGATTGCCTTTGTTTCAAGTTTTTATTTTCTTTTCTTTAAATAGACAATACATGTTTCTTACAGAAAATTTAAGCAGGGGCGCCTGGGTGGCTTAGTCATTAAGCGTCTGCCTTCGGCTTAGGTCATGATCCCGGGGTCCTGGGATCGAGCCCCGCGTCAAGCTCCCTGCTCAGTGGGGAGCCTGCTTCTCCCTCTCCTGCTTCTCCCTCTCCCACTCCCCCTGCTTGTGTTGCCTCTCTCGCTGTGTCTCTCTCTGTCAAATAAATAAATAAAATCTTAAAAAAAAAAAAAAAGAAAAAATTTAAGCAATGTAGTGTTTTGTTTTGTTTTGTTTTTTAATGTTGTCTGGAAGAAAGCTTTCCAACAAAATGCTAACCATATAATGTAATGTCTGTCCCTCTCAACAGTATATTTTGTATAATAAATAGTTTTCCTCATTATCATGTTTCATGGCTATACCATGTCCCATTGAGTAGATGTCATAATTTATGTAGCTTAAATGCCCAACACTAAGGGAGTGTTTACTTTCAAGTTTTCCATGCTAGAGATGCAAGTAGAAATAGATAGAAACCAATAATAAAAGACTTTAACGGACTAATCCCAATGGTCAAGTAGACCTAAAGTAAGTTATGATATAAGCAATTTGAACAGCATAAGCATAAGGAAGATCAGATCTTGAGGGTAAACATTGAAATGTACACCCCAATAAGGGAGAATTTTTCTTTCCTTTCAAGCACACAATGAATCATTCATGACGACTGAAGATACACTGTTTCACAGAAGAAGCCATAATAGATTCTATAAAGTAAAAAGATACAAATAACATTCTCAGATCTTCTTCCAATAAACCAAGAAATTAACAATAAAGTAAAAATAAGTCCTTGGCTCTGAAATTTAAAAACACCCCTCTTAGCATTCTCAGGTGAAAGGTGAAATATAAACCAAAATTTCTTTCTAAAAGAAAATTACAGAAAATGCTACATGTCAGAATCTCTGGGGGGGTATCATGAAAGTGGTGATACGAGGAAAATTCAGAGCCCTAAATATTTAATCAATAAAGTGATACCATCATACTTAATGGAGCACTGGGTGTTATACACAAACAATGAATCATGAACACTACATCAAAAACTAATGATGTAATGTATGGTGATTAACATAACATAATAAAATAAAATAAATAAATAAATAAAGGGTTGCCATAAAAAAAATAAAATAAAAAAATTAAGTGATGCCATGAAAATGAAGCCCCACATCAAAAAAGCAGGAACAAAACTAAATAAAATAGAAAGCAGAAGAATAGAAATAGTAAAGGTAAAAGCATAATTAAAATAAAACCCCGAAACACAGTGAAATCAATAAGTAAATCAAAGTATTGTTTCCTTTCAAAAGAAATCAATAGATAGGCAAACTACTTGACAATCTAATCAGAACAAAAAGGTCCAGGGGATGGGGAGAGATGGGGGTGGGGAGGATGCAAATACATAAAATGAGAAATGACAAGTGGGAAATAATGAGTTAGTCCTGGGCATGTGACTTGGAAATACTTGGGCATGTCCAGGTAGAGATGTCCCGTAAACGGTGGGCAAGATTTACTGAAGCTCAGTAAAGAGGTCCAGGCTGGAAAAAGCGAGTGACCAGCCTACAGAAGTGAGTAAGAGTCCCCCCGAGTGGGGACACTAGTGGCTGGCTGTTCCCTGTTCAATCTTAAGTCCAGCCCCTGCGTCAGCTTGCTGGTTGTAGTGTATTCCCCGGGTGGTGTGGACTACAGGTTTCTGCCTGGCTTCATCCAGTGGAAGACCCTGAAGGGGACAGGGGTGCAGAGAAGGAAAAGCCAGGGTATTTGCTGCCTTCACTTGTTTTGTTTTGTTTTGTTTTGTTAGATTTTATTTATTCATTTGAGAGAAAGGGAGAGAGCGTGAGAGGGGAGAGGGAGAAGCAGGCTGAGTGGGGCTTGATCCCAGGACCCCGAGATCATGACCTGAGCCGAAGGCAGATGCCTCTGCAGTGGCTCCCACTTCCACGAGCAGCCTTGGCTTTTTGGCCTTAGGTACAGCCACCTGCTCTCATTATTCCTCCCGCGCTAGGAGTGGTGTAGGGTCTCTATTGTTGCTGCTCTGAGTCACCTCACCTTCCTCCCAGCAGCGCTCCCAGCCCTTTGATAACCGGCTGCCCTGGTGAATGTCCTCTGCTGGACTACCTGGAGCTGCCTCTATTTTCTGAGTGGAGCTCGAGTGTCAGCTTCTCACTGCTAACCAAGAAAGGGGGAATTAATGCAAATTGGGGAGCCCCTACATTCAAGATTTCGACAGAAGACAAGGATCTCTAGAAGGACATGGGGAGGGAAGGAGCCATCAACGAGGCAGGAAGAAAAAGAGGAAACTCCATTCTGTCGTTCCTGTGATTCTTCCTCTGTCCCCCATAATGAACCTATATTTTAATTGGTGTCTCCAGGACACATAATGCTGAGGGCTGAAGGGGCACATGGCAGGGAGAAGTTGGGGGGATGCCTCTCAAACTCCAGAAACACTGGTCTGCCAGCACCCAAAGCACTAGCTAGCTGTCTCTCAGAGAAGGGACCCTGAGCCAAGATATATTTTATTCAGTGGCTGGACCGGGCTGTGTTTATAATCTTAATAACACCCCAGCCTAATCAAGTCAGCCCTACTACCTTAGCTATCATTTAATTGCCTGTGGTTTATATCTTGCATATTCAGTGCCTATGTGATTGAAAAGGTAACGATTGAGCCACTTAAGAAAAAAAAAAAAAAGAAGACAAATATTAACACACATTGCATGAGAAACTCAGATTAAATGGAGTAATTTTACATTTCATCAGATTTCCTTTTTCCAAACTACTGAGTAAAGCTGGGGCATACACACAGGCGTGAGGGTGGGGGGCGGAGATTCTTTCCAACCCGAGCTTAACTGTGCTTTTTTTTCCTTCCCATCAATAGATCTGCATAGCAGTGCTTCTGAAATCATCTAACTAAATGTGCCTCATTAACCTATATTTATCTATGTTGAGTACCTGGTGATCCCTGATGTTTCTGGAATTATCTCCCTCCAGGTGAATCTCAAAGAACCCAGAGCCAGGGAGGGTTTAATGGATCTGTTGACATTTTCAAAAGAGTTTAAATTTCAATCCCGCTTCCCTGACCACTAGTCCTTGTCCATTTTACTTGTTCCTGTGAGTTTCAAATCGTTTTCTCTTTGCCCCCAAGCAAAAACCCTGACCTCACAGGAGCTCTGACCTCCTCAGAGCTGGCCCAGAGTTTCTGCAGCCCATCCGGGTGGTATGGTGGTGGTCTCAATGACAGATGACACTTAGTCAGGAAGTGAGTAAAAATTAATTGTGCTTTACGGAACCGTGCCACGTGGTCACGGAAGGAGGAGGAGTCCCCCCTTTAAAGGGAGAGCCCAGGGGCCACCCACTGGCTCTGTTCACAGCTGCCCCAGCCTTCTGGGCAGTGTGCACAGCTGACTTAACAGGTGGATGCTCCCTGAGGGCAAGGGGTGCCTTCTGCTTCTATGCTTCCAGACCCTGGCCCATAATAAGGGCTCGGAAATTATTCCTTAAGTGACCGAATTCATGAATGTTGAGTGGCATGAATTTAACATATTTAGAATGGCAAACACAGATACAAACTTCCAAATCAGAAGAGATCTGGAAATCATCTGGGTTCCTGCCTTCCCTTGGGAGGCAAATGCAGCACCAAAGCCAGGCTCTGGAATCAGATAAGCACTCCACATATAAAAAGCAGGACTCTTGAGTGAGAAACCACACTCCTCTAAGACTCAGTTTCCCCATCTGGGAAATGGAATAACAATGGTAGGTACAGGTGCGTGGGGGGATGAGTGAAATAGGTAAAGGGGATTAAGAGGGCACTTATGATGAGCACTGAGTAATGCACAGAATTGTGGAATCTCTATATCGTACACCTGTAACTAATATAATACTGTATGTTAATTATACTTGAATTAAAAAAATAATGGTAGGTACAAAATAGGGTTACGGAAAGAGTTAGAAGATGTAATACTTGGAATATACTTGGAAGAGTGGCCAGCCCTCATTACTTAGGTAAAGGAATTTGGTTTGGTTTAGTTTAGAGGTAAAAAAAATGGAACTTGTTTATCCCCCAGACAAAATCTTGATAGAAACCTCATGAATATAAAACAGATTGAAGCAGAATTACCCTGGTAGACACTGGGGGCGGGGGTGGTAGCCATAGAACTCTAGTCTGTGTCCTTCTTGTCCCATGAAGTGGCATCTCCAGAAAACCCAAGACCTCCAGAGAAACATAAGTTTCTGGAGAATACTGTATTTACCTGGATCATTCCTCATTCCACGGACAATGACACTGATGTTCAGAGAGGGGAAGTGACCAACTTAGGATCACACAGTTAGTTCCTGACCCCACTTTCCTGGATTTTCTTCTCTGCTTTCCCATTGCCTCCAGGATCTCAGACTGGCATGGCCCTTGAGAGTAAAATAACCCAGTCCTCTCCCTCTGTAATATCTCTTGGTGATGTTGGACTGGCTTTCTTAGACGTCTCCATTAGCATGAGGAATTCTAATGCTGGAGAATTCTGGTCAAAATTTGCCTGCCTGTGACTTCCACTTATGTTCAGTTATTATTGTGAGTAGAGTATACCAAATAACTTCCTGAGATGCATAAAGACAAGTCAATACTATTCATCTGGCATTGTGGACACATCCGGGACCTCCGGATCATGATGTGTGCCTCCATGATGGTGGAGCTGGAGAGGAAGACAGATCCCCGGCCCATCTTCATGAAAGAGCTACAGGCCCCCAAGACCACCACCCTCCTTCACTGCTACCTGCCAGACGAGAGCTATACACACCGGGGGGCTAGCTGAGCCCATCATCACTGCCTGAGCTGGAATCATCTTCCTGACTGTGCCTCATCCCCATTTTCTAATCTCACATTCCTTATACATGTGAATAATAAACTATTCAACCTTTCAACCTGTCTTTGTAGTCAAGAAAACTAACCAGATGGTCAGGGTCGCCACTCTCCTCCCCGCAAGTTCCCCTTCCCAATCCCCATGACTGTGCTGCACAATAGGGAAAAAATTCACGTGTCTATCTCACAACAGATCACCTACACTTCTCCCTGTGACAGCGATAGTGGGTTGGATGAGATGAATAATGGATGATGGGAGTAACTGCTCCACGTATTCTGACCACTGGACGTTGTGCCAAGTCAGGAACCCATGAGAAGTGATGAGCAACAGGAGCCCAACCCACGACCAAACCATCAGAAAGGCTGTATCAGGCCCACAAATTCTCCCAAAGCAAGCAGTGGGGCCTCTCCGTTCTCCCTCATGTTAATAATGGTTGTTGTCTTTCCTGAGCCCATGAGTATGCAGGGGCTAGAACAGCATGGACTAGTCACCCATTTCTCGGTATTTATCATGCTGTGGCCCCCTCTCTAGAAACACCACCAGCACCCAGCTACCATGGAGCTTCTCTAGAAGAGCATGGTATACTTAGTCACCCTCCCTTTTCTCTGAGTCTCAGTGATCTTTCAAAGAGCTCTTGGAATCTAACTTCATCCGGGAAGCCCTTCTGGATTAATCAGAGAAGAAAGGAGAGGAGGAGAGGAGAGGAGAGGAGAAGAAGAGAAGAGAAGAGAAGAGAAGAGAAGAGAAGAGAAGAGAAGAGAAGAGAAGAGAAAGGGAGGAGAGGGGAGGGGCAGGAAGAAGAGGGGAGGGGAGGGGAGGGGAGGGGAGAAGAGAAGAGAAGAGAAGAGAAGAGAAGAGAAGAGAAGAGAAGAGAAGAGAAGAGAAGAAGAGAAGAAGAGAAGAAGAGAAGAGAAGAGAGAGAAGAAGAGAAGACAATCTAATGAACATTCAAATTGTTCCTTATCCCAAGGTACAATAATGCTTCAATTAAGTTGAGTAAAAAAAGTTATGCTGTATCCAGGGATAAAACATGACCAAGACAAAATTTCTGCTCCTAAGGAGGCAAGTTAGAAAGAGAAGCAGAACAATAATTTGTTCCCAAATAAGAGATTTTAAACTAAACAAGTGTGCTCAGAGAACCAAGGAAGTCGAATCCGATTATCTTGCCTTTGAAGAGGCGAAGGATGGGACATCATGATCATATCATATTGGCTCAGTGGTGATCACAGAGTGAGACCTTAGTCAATAATTGTTCATTATTTATTCTGCTATCTTTATTTTTTTTAAGATTTTATTTATTTGTAAGAGAGAGAGAGAGAGAAAGCACAATCAGGGCGAGCGGCAGGCAGAGGGAGAAGCAGGCTCCCTGCCGAGGAAGGAGCCTGATGCAGGACTCGATCCCAGGACCCTGGGATCATGACCTTAGTTGAAGGCAGACACTTAACCAACTGAGCCACCCAGGCGTCCCTATTCTAACTTTAAAGTAATTCTGAAATCTGCTAGATTATGTCCTCCCCTTAATGAGGCTTCCTTTTCAAAGATTTAAAGGGCTGTTCTTGTATGTTTATTCCTCCCAATAATGTTTAATATCAACTTGAATTTCCCCTCCCCAAAAAGATACCCACAAAAAGATCTTATTGGCATTTTCATTGAAATTGCATGCAATGTATGCATTGATGTGGAGGAAATTGAACTGTATCGATTCTTCTCATTATAGAGTTAGGCATGCTATTCCATTTAGATCCAGATCTTTCCTAAGCTATAAAGTTGCTATGCTATGAAATTTGATAGTTTTTCTGTAGAGCTCTTGCATTTTGTGACAGTGGTTTTAAAAATCCTTTAATAAAATTTATGAAAAATGGATATTCAAGAATAATTTTCTCAGCTTGAATTGTTTTCCTTTTCCACCCACAAAACAATACAAAATTATCGGCACCCACACACATATACACTTAAAACTCAAGTGACATTCTCTACACAGAACTACATTAAATAGAGTTTAAATTGTTGAAAAATCAAGACAATTTCAAAAAGCATTGCAGGGATATTTTTTTTTCTTCTCAAACAGCTGACCAACAGTACAGCAATTTAGATAAAATTATTTTCTGTGGTTGTCAAAAGTTTCATGAAGGTCACATTTCAACCAAAATAATTTATTGTATTTATTTTGGTGTTTATATTCTTGTTAATTTGGTATTGCTGTTATTTTAACTGATTACTTCTGAAATTTAGGAAAATGCTATTTCTATACTAGTCTGATACTCTTATCGAACTCTGTTATTGGTCTTGGCAGTTTTTCATTTGATTTATTTTTGAGAATTTATATGGAGACAATCATGTCCTATAAAAATGATGACTATATTCTCTCCAATATATATCTCTCATTTTCTAGTTCATGTCTTGTTTTATTGGCTAAGACTCCAAAATGTTAAGTAATAGTGGTGATTGTCAACATCTTTATCTTACACTCGATTTTATTGGTATTATCTAGTGTTTTATTGTTGAATCTGTTATTCATTGTTTGTTTCCAATAAGTATAGTTACATTAGAAGGTTAAAATGGTGGATTAAAAGCTTTCTATAGACTTGAATATATATATTAATCAGTTGCTTTAAAAAAAATAATGTGTAGAATGTTGACAGACAACCCTCTAAGACCACAGGTTTTCTACAGGGGACATAAGTTATGGCGTTTCCCTGGACTGGCTAAGGTGAAGGAAATAACATATGCCCTTTAGCAAACCTTTAAAAATAAAAGATTAAAATGCAAAAGGATTTTTTCAAGCCATCTGTACTTGATTCAGAAATTAAAGGTATACTGCCAATTGCTAATGCTGCCAAAGAGGAAAAAGATCGTGTCCGTAAGCAAATGATCCAGATTCTCTGAACCATAATATTTTCACAATTGAAAATGAGGACTATTACCATCTCCTGTGAATCTTTTAAGATTAATTGAGACATATGACATCTGGTATAATTCCTGACACATAACAAGCACGTAATACCTCTTGAGTTTTTTTCACTTCCTTTAGCCAAATACATAATAATCACTCTATGAATATATAGAGAAGAAAATAGAATTTACCATTCAATATATTTACCCTTTACTTGGATAGTATCTGACTATTCACCTTCCATTTTTTTTTTTTCTACAAGAGACTCAGCTACCAGAATGTGCTTTTTGAGCAGCTGTTACTTTCCATGCACTGTGCTACTCAATTTTACGTGTGTTCTTCAACTGAACTATAACAGTAGATTTTAGATTCTACAATTAGAAAGGTCTATATGGTTCTTTTTGTACATTTTTCATCACTGCCCCATTTGCAGTTAAGAACCCAAGAATGTGTTTTGGATGGTAATAATCATGTGGAAGGCTCAGAGAATCTCAGCATGGGAAGGGATAAAGAAAAAAACTGGAGAGAAAGGGAGATGCCTTCCCTATTTATCATGATCCATGTAGATGTTAATAAATGGGCTTTTTTTTTTCATTCAAAAAGCATTTATTAAACACCTGTCATTTATTATGAACCTGGCAATGTTGGGGCGCGGGGGTGGCATAGTCAAGAATGGCAAGGTTCTACCTCTTTGCACTTACTGTTTCTGATACCTGAAAGTCCCTTTTCTCAGACACCTGCATGGCTCCCTCTTTGCCCTCCATTAGATCTCCATGCCAGACCACAGTGTCAAAGAGATTCTTCCCATTAGCTTGGCTAAGGGCCCAGATGTTTTGGTCTCGTCCTAGTCATGCGCCTAAATTTTCCTAACACTCTATTGATACATCTTAAGCCTACAGACAACCAGGGTCATTTTCCACAGGAGGGACTTACCTAGTCAGTTAACAGTCCTCTACTCTTAGTTGGGGGACTGGAAGTAAAGTTAATACATATCCTTGTGACCTTGAGTCAGGCCTGCCGATTGCCACTTCCACAACTTCATTCTTTCATCTAGCCCACTAGGCTCTCCTCCAAGCAGAGTACTAACCACAGATATGATCAGAACAAGTTCTCCTCTCTCTCCCAGGTCATTAAATGTGTGGAATGGGGTAGAATAATGGCAGAATCCTGGGTTAATCCACACTCCTCAGAGGCAGATTGTTCAATGGAAAGATGAAATCACCGACTTTAAATACAATCTATTTGCCAAAGAATCCCAAATCTACATTAAATCTTGACCTCCCCTGGAGATTCCAGATTTGGTGATCAAGCTATCTTTTGATATTTCCACTTGGCTATTCGGGAGGATCTCAAACTTAGCATGTTCACAAACCTCCCACCTTCTCCATCTCAATAAAAGGTATTCCTGCCATTTTCTCGGGCCAAAAAACTAGAAGTCACCCTTGATTCCTCTTTTCCTAATCTAATTCAACTCATTAGTAAGACTGGGGAAATCCTGCCCCCAAATTGTATCACAAATTCAACTCCTCCTCTGCCACCACTCTAGCCCCAAATGGCATCTTCCTTCCCTTTAACTAGCACCCTCCCCTTATCTCTTCCTTTAGGCTGACTGCAATCCAGTCTCAACAGAGCTCCCAGTGTGATTAAAACAAAACAAGACAAACAAACAAACAAAAACCATATGATTATGTCACTTCCTTGACTAAAATTCTTCAATATTTTTCCATTTGCAAGTAGATTAAAATGCAAATCTTTATCTTGGCCTCACAGCCCAACCTAACCTGAAACTGCCTCCTTCCCTCCCCTCATCTCCTTTTTCCACTCCCCCGTTTGTTGTTGTTGGGTTTTGTTTTGTTTTGTTTTGTTTTTTAGAGAGGGAGGGGGAAAGAGAGAGAGAGAATCTTCAGCAGGCTCCACACCCATCATGGAATCTGACACAGGGCTCGATCTCACAACCCTGAGATCATGACCTGAGCCCAAATCAAGAGTCAAATGCTCAACCAAATGAGCCACCCAGGACCCACTCCACTCCCCACTTTGTTCTTTACCCTGCACCCTCCTTGATTTCCATGCTATTCCTCAAGACCACTGTGCTCATTCCCTACTTCTGGCCTTTGTACCACCTGGGCCCACAATGTAGATTTCCTCCTGTTTTCCACTGGGATGGTTCTTCTTAACTCTCAGATCTCAGCTTAAAAGTCATTTTTGGGGGGGCATCTGAGTGGCTCAGTTGTTTAAGCAGCTGACTTTTGGTTTCAGCTCAGGTCATGATCTCAGGGTCCTGGGATCAAGCCCTACATTGGGCACTCCATTCAGTGGGGAGCCTGCTTATCTCTCCATCTCTCTGCCCCTCTCCCTGCTCGAGTGTGCTTTCTCCCTCTAAAATTAAAAAAAATAAATAAATCTTTTTTAAAAAAGTGATTTTTTTTCCCAGACTTTCCTTGACCACCCAGTATCCAATCCATTGCGCTCCACCTCGTTCTCTACTTTAATCCCTTCAGAGATGGCTTTTTGATGAGTAATTGTTCATTTATATAGTGACTGTCCCCCCAGTTAGAATGGAAGATCTTGGGGACAGGGATCTTGTCTGACTTGTTTGGTGCTATACTCCAGATCCTAGAAGAGTGCCTGCTATGTAGCAGGTTCTCAGTAAATACTGATGGATGATCAAACAGTCCTCAATCTTCAGGTCTCCAACTTGTCCAAAAGAGCAACACAAGAAACCAGGTTAAGGGATGTTAAGATACACCAGTCTATTGCATTCCCTTGAACTATGTGTATAATAACCATATTTGTTAAAAAGAGGAAGAAAGAAATGAAATTAGTTCTGCATAACTTGTTAGCTCCTGGATCATTGCATTCTTTATTCAATGCTCACAAACTAGCTGGTTAATAATACATTTTTTCCTTTATTGGTTTTCTTAAATTACAAAAGCAGTGCAGGCTCCTTGAAAGAAATTCTAAAAACACAGAAGTGTATAAAGAAAAAGAAACAACATCTATCCTCTACTCCCATTCTCACTTCCCAGATGTAACCTCTTTTACTAGTTGATGAATATCCCTCTTTTCTCTAGGCATATACACATATAGGGAGAAATACATATGTAGATTGAAGGCAAACATAGGATATGTGTGTATGTATATGTATTTTTTTACTTACTATATGGTGGACATTTTTCTATGTCCATACAGATTGATCTACTATATACTTAATGGTTACATAGAATTTCATTGCATTCATTACTTACCTATTCAAAATATACTTAATTATTTTATGAGCAAAGAAATAAAAATGTGAGATTATAGATGAACAAGAATGGCAAGATACTGACAATTATTATAGCCTGGTGATGGCACATGGAGCTTATAACACTATTCTTTCTACTTTGATGTAGATTTTAAAAGAAATACTTAACAGACTTCATTCTAATGGTGAATTACTGAATACTTTTCTCTGAGATCATAAACAAAATATGGATACTCAATATCACTTCTACTGAACATGATAATGAGGGTTCTGGGCAATATAAGTCGTCAAGAAAATAAAAGGAATAAGAAATAAAAAGGAAGAAATAAAATAGTCCTTATTCATAGTTGATATAACTTCATATAAGGAAAATCCAAAAGAATCTACAAAGTATTAAAATTAATTAGTGAATCTAGCAAGGTCTTCATTCACAAGGTTGACACACAACTCAATCGTATTACTATCTACCAACAACAAAGAAAAAGATGAGTTTGTAAAAATCTACTGAAAACATCAAGTACTTTGGAATAAATCTAATGAAAGATATGTAAGGCTTCGTTGATGACAACTACTTGACATGGAGAGAATTAAAGATTATCTAAAACAATTACTTAACAAAACTTTTGTGTTCTATGCCACACACTTTGGCAAGCTGAGGATACAGTGTGAAGTAAAAATAAGCACAATCCCTGTATTCCTGAACTTGCAGGCTGGTGGGGTAACCAATACCTGTTAGATAACCATGCAGATTAATGTCATACTGCAACTGTGGGGAGGGTTCCAGAGAAAGGTACATAGCATTGTGAGAGCTTTAGAGATAGGATTTGAGCCGATCAAAAAACCCGGGAATCAGTCTCAAACTGCATTCCAAACAGAAAGGACAGCATATTCAAAGACTTTATGCAAAGAGTAAGTATGAACCGTAATTGACTTAACCATTCTTGGTATTGATGGTTATTTAGGTTATGTGGTAGACTTTTGGCTAAAGAGGCTGCAAGGTTTCCCTTCACTTGGGTCGTACCTTACTCTATGGACTCTGGGGGAAGCCACGTGGCTTGCTTTGGCCAATGGGACTATAGCATAATGAGGCTACTTAAAAATATTGTACCCTGGGGCCTTCTCTTGCCACCCTTAGAACCCTGGGAATGCCACGTGATCAAGCTCAGGGTAGCCCACTAGAGGGTAAGAGACACAGGGAGCAGAGAGCGGCTGTCCCAGATGACCATCCAGCCTGGGACAGCCAGACATGTGAGGGGGCCATCCTAGACCATCCAGCTGCAAGCCAAAACACCAGCAGACATGAGAGAGCCAAACGGAGATCAGCCAAGTCAGCCGAGACCAGAACAACCACCAGGTCAACTCAGATTCATGAGCTGAATGAAATGGTTATTGTTCTCCGCCACTACATTTTGGAGTAGGCGTTAGGCAGCAAAAGCTAACCGATACAGGTTAACTGCAGTTTTCTTACAAGCGGTGATTTAGGAAATGTCTTTGCATTTGCACCTTGGTGCACCAGGCACATAGCAAGGTCCTAGGGATGGGTACTTTTACTGTTATCAAGACGAATTAGGAAGTTGCCTGGATGAGGAAACTGAGATACAGCTAAATTAAACTTGAACATCAACCTTACGCATGGAGAAGGAGATATTTGGGATTAGCGGCCAGGCCTTCAAATCCCAATTCAGCAGTCATTCAAATCCATCATTGTCTTATCTTGCTAATGGAGAAAAGCAACACATTTTTCAAAGCCAAAAATCAAAGAAGTTCAAAATCAGTTTGCTGTGTTACAACCCGTCTACATTTTTTTTTAAAAACCTGTGCCTTTTAATCCTGACAACAAACCTGAGCTTCTCAGGCTTTAAGGAAGAGCAATCCAACAAGAAAGACCACTGGGAGGGCTGATTCCAGTTTCAACAGAAAAATAGTGCTGTCCTCTGGGAAGGAAATATAGCAGACAAGCATTTTCCCTGACCCAACTGGTCCAGTAGTAGCCACAAATCATGAAGGGTTAAACAAAGATTATAAAGGCTCCTCAGCAGGGAACGGTAAAGTTTATTTTTTTTATCCAGTCTAGAGAATTATAAAAATATTATTTTCCTGGAACTTGGAAGGAGAATTCAGCAATATGAATTTCGGGAAAATATTTTTGCCATTAATTATGTCATAAACAAAAGAGTAAAATAAACTGTTTATTATCACATATAAAATGTTTTTGATCAGTCAACTGAAAAACTAATTTCATTTTCTCATTACCCTGCCTCAGGCATCCTTTAACGTCAATTTTTATTATAACAAAAGCAAGAAAATTAAAATGATCAGTTATGGTGCAGAGAGAAACATTTGCTTCACAATTTTTAAAAGTAAAAATAATAAAGCACTGAACCTCTTTATCATTCATACTAATCACAAATCATTTGGCAAGGGAGGAATTCTGCTCCAGGGGACCATCCCCACCATAACCCTCTCCTGGAGTCCTTGGAACCGTTAGGGTTGAGATGCTAGCGGCCCTGTTCATGTACCTAGTGGAGATTGGGTGGAATTTCCAGCCCAACTGGCTCGAAGTTCCACAGATGGAACAGAGTAGGAGGGGGCTCTATAACCACTCAGAGGAAGCTAAAGAAGAAACCTATGCAGAGGATTCGGGAAGCATGAGCTTGGTCTCCATCTTTTGGCCCAGGAGCAGATGTTATGGAAAGAGAAGTGATTTTATGGAGAAATGTTTTCTAAACTTGCTCCTGCCTCTTACAAACTTTTTGATCATGGGTGCCATTCACAGACTGAGCGTCCTGACTCACCACAGCATTATAAAGCATTAACAAGGCTATATATGTGAAAGCACTTTGTAAAGCAATAATCAAGGCTCATTTTATAGTGGTTGTTAAGATAACAGTGCCCTGGTTCGGGTGACCCTGGGACTTGGTTGTGTCCCTTGGAGGATCCCTGGTTATGAACAGACCTCTTGCTTTTTGGCTACAGGAAGAGGAAGCGATTCAGGGGTAGGGGGTGATGGGAAGAAGGGAAAGAACCCTGGTGATGGAGGCTCTCTGACTGAGAGCCCCATGGAAAGGGAAATAGGGAGAAACTAAATGAGCCACTACTGCATGACTCTTGGGTGAACGTCCCGATCCGGAGCCTAGAAAACAAGGTCATTGAGGGGCCATGTCCTCTCTGACCCGCTTCTCCACTCACACTGGGCAGCACCGGCTGTCTCATGAGGTTACATTTTATGAAACAGAGGTGGTGATGTAACTCTTGACAAGATGGCAAAGGCAGAAGGAAGTAGGAGACCTGCTCACATAACATTCCCTGCCCCCTGCCCTGGGAATGCCCTAAGAAGCTCAGGCAGATTTCCCTCACTGTGTCTGTTGTGGCTGGTAAGAGGCAAAAATCTTAGCTAAAGCCGAGCAACCTGTCCCCTCTGGCTTCCCCATGGGCCCCACCAAGAAGCCACTGTCCTCTGAGAGCTTCATAAACGTCCCCATTCCCCGAGTCATCCCAGCAGAGATAAATCTTGAGGCTGGACTCTTTAGGCAGCTCTATAGACCAGGAGAGAGACAAAACAAGCCCCCCAAACACCCTGCCCTCAAGGGTAAGTCAGTCTGCTGGGGAATCGAAACTCAGACACGAAGTGACCTCGAGAGCAAATCGCAAACAACCTATAACTGGGCCCAGTTAGCAGGGATGGGCCAGGTGGAGTGGGGGAGGCTGCGTTCTCAGAGGGGGAGAAAGCACACCCTAGTATATAAGGCTCCTCTCGCTCACTGTTGTCCCCCTTGCCTCTGAGAAATGTGTGTTGGCTGTACTCCCCGCTGTCAGCTCCAAGGATGGACCTGCTGAAGGGCGCCTGCCTCCAGATGCCCCCCAACATAGCCAGTTAGGTGTCCTTTTCTTTCTTTGCTTTCTTCAGCACCAGCCCCGTTTTCGGGCATACTCTCCCCCGGGCCTGGCCCCTGGGCATTCCAATCTGGCATCCTGCTAGCGTGGACAGAAAGAGGGCTTTGGACGCAAGCTCTGGAACGGTGTCTCTTTGACCCTGGATGGCCTGCCTTGGGTGAGAGCCTGAACAATACCATAATCTGATTGGCCAACTTTGGGTCACATGACCCTCCCCCGGGGTTAAAAACTGGGTGACTCGTCAAGGAAAAAGATGTCAGGGAGGCAAAACCCAGCAGATGGCTCTGTAAGCGCCGACAAGTAGGCTCACCTTTTCCAAGCTTTCATTAGGGCTCGGTATGGAGCAGGAAGAAGATCTGAGGGCAGATTCTAGATCCCCTCAGGCCTGTGGCATTTGACAGGCACGCACAGGTACAGGGCAAGTACAGGACAACCCTGGTTTCCTCCAGCCAAGATCGCCCAGCCTGATGAAAAGGACGATTAATCCAGCGGCCTCTCAGTAATCCAGCGGCCCATTTGCTAACCATCTGTCCGCCTCAGTCCACGGGGCAGCCCAAAGGAAAGAGGCCAGTATCTGTTTTTTTGGAAAATGTTATGATTTTTTTCAAGTAAACAACAGAAACTTTACAAAGCCATGAGATTTATTAAAACTGCAAGCTGTCTGGACTTGATCACATTGGTTTATACGGGTTTAAATGTGCGCTCCATTCTCTCTGTTTTGTCATCCTAAACAACAATTTCTGTTTATTTGTACAGGATCTGAACTTCTCTTTATGTTTCTCACGTATTATTTCAGTGGATCCCCACCAAATCCACGTGTGAAACAAGGGTAGGGACTATTCTGGGGCATGGTTTTATGGAGGGGGACCCTGGCAACACCAAGGGGTAAAGGGGTTCCAGGACTCAACTTGGTACCAGTCTGGGGGGGTTGGAGCCCCACTCTTTGGATTGAAAACCGTGTTTGTTCTGGTGTGGCTTGCTGTGTCTTGACTCAGCTTACAACCGTTACATGCCTCACATACCCTCTGACCTCATTCTGCGCCAGTCCGACTATTAAAAAGAAGAAAAAAATAAATGAAAGAAGCCTTTGCTCATTATCCATACTTGAGATTTGTGCTACTTCTGACCTAGACAACCAAGGCCATTCTATTCCATTATAGTCCATCAGCAGACTTAGTGTTTCTATGGAAGAAACATTATCCTAAACACCCTTGTAAGGGACACAGAGGAAGGAGGAATCTTGCTCATCTCCAAAAAGCGTGATGCCTAGTTGTGGATGCAGGACAAACTGGAGGGAAAAAATGACATATGTTTTCGCAAATTTTATAAAAATGGTAATTTTGTAATCGTAATTTTTTTTTAAAAAGTTTACGGATGTATTTATTTATTTAAGTAATCTCTCCACCTAATGTGGGGCTCGAACTCACTAGGATCAAGAGTTGCACTTTCTTCTGACTGAGCCAGCCGGGTGCCCCAATTATAAATTGTATAAAAATTTAGATAGAATGATAGATAGATATACAGATAAAAGAGCTTGAGACAAAATGGATGAGCAGGTGGCCGTCACAATCTGTGGTAAAATACCATACAAATTGTACAGAGGTAAATGGAGAAAGGCTTCAAAGAAAAGATGGCATCTTTTGTTGTTGCCGAATCACACCTGTCAGATGATAGCAAATCGCTTGAAGTTCAGGGTTTTCCCAAGACCAGGTCAAGACCTGCGTCCTCCTAAAAGCATCGCAATTGCTACCCTTTAGGGTGTTCATGAACAATTAGACCTTTCTTTTTTTTAAATAGCAATTAGTGACGTACTGCAACTCTCCTCAAATTTGGAAGTGCTTGGGCTTGTCTTGTCTTTATTAGTTAATCATAAGCCTCTGGAGGACATAAAACTTGTTTTCTACCTTTTCTTCCTCTCCTCACATTGCCAAGCAAGAGTGTGCATCCAGAGCAAAAGCTAAGTCCTATAAAACTGGTATCGAAATAAATCTAATTTAGCTAATGAGCTCTAAGTACCCAGCTGCTTTAACCATGCAGTGTTTAGGGAAAACATTCCCTGAGAGGCTGGCATAACTTAGAAGTAGATGGGGCCCTGAGAACAACTGGGGAAACAAGATGCCATAAATTCAGGCTGCTGCCAATGGCACCTAGGGTTTCCCAACCAGCACACCATGAGTCACCCCCAAAAGACAGGGAGAGGTGAGTAACTTGGTTGACCAGAGGCTTACCCCAGATCTTAAGGTTGGGGCTATCTCCCAGGGGACTCGACTCTATCCTTAGCGACCTTTCCTTCATGGTCATCTGAATCAAGGAGGGACCTAGTTCCCGTGGACAGATCATTCAAGACCAGACTGAACACTGGAGACCTGAATGGAAATCAGTACACAGGATAAATGAAATATCTGGAATCATCTGATGAAATCCCATGCTTCACATCTTTAGGTTTTTTTCTCCTCCTCTACCCTGTGAAATGCTCCCACTTGCGCTTGCAAGATCTGTGCTGAAGCTGCCTTAATACAATATTTCTCTTCCAAGCAATGAGTTGATCCAGTCTTGTTTGGTACATCCGTTATAACACATCACAGCCTCCCATAATTGCTCTTTTATTTAATTCTACATATTCTGATTAGCTGGGTCTGTTCTGGGCGAGCGCTAGGAGTATGCTGAGTGTCCTTCATTCAAAAAGAGTTCTTCAGAACAGTAGGACGTGAAATTAACGTAATTATTAAGTTATAGAAACTAAACACAGTCCCATAATTGGCGGACGCATTGGCAAATAGCTAGCACCCCGCAGGAAGAAGGGTTCAGAGCATCCTTCTGAAAGAATTCCTAGGATCTGCTTCTTGGGAATGGCTTGCAGTGAGGAAGAGGCAGGAGAACAGAGTCGGGGACTGCTTGAGGGTGTGAAAGGAGCCCTCTCCCAAACCCCGCTCAGGAACTAGAGAAGCAGCAGCCTGGGAGAAGCGCTGTGTGTGATCCTCCGGCCGGACAGGCTTGTCTTCCTTAGCTCATCTTCTTAGCTCGCGTGAATATTCTGTGAGCCGAGAGGCTTTTAGTAGAGAAGAGACAATTAAATGCAAGCTTTTCACCATTGTATCTCTTGCACCAGAGTGAGTAATAGGGCACAGGGCAATAGACTGAAATTACATTGTAGCAGAACATGTGTACTGACCTTTCCTCCGAGCACATCTATTTACTTTATGGGGCAGATCAACTTGTAGGAACTGATGTACTCCTAGCTGGAGTAAAGGTTAAAAACTGTGTGCATCTTAATTCATCTGGATTGCGGCTCTGCTCGATTCTTCTGCTTACTCTACAGACCCCGCGTGTATTGGCTTCAACAAAAGGGAGGAGGCAACATTGTTTTGAAGTTAGTGATGGGTTGGTGGCTCTTCTGTCACTGAGCGCATGGGTCCTCCAGGTGTGGTCTCTGGCGGCAGTGTTCGTGTCACCTGGGATCTCATTAGAAATGCAAATGTTGAGGCTCTGTGCCCAACCTGGTGAATCAGAAACTGCGTTGTTCAACAAGCCCTACAAGGGAATCTGTTGCACACTCAGGTTTGAGAACCATGTGTGTGCGGGCACGCACGCAGGAGTCCCCTCTGGCTGCTTTTAATATGCATCCTCCAATGTACGTTGTTTCCTAAAATGTGGCATGCAGCAGACAGGACTGGTGACGCACAAATACTAAGTGGTAGATGACTCACTTTGGGTGGTCTGGAGAATGTGATTTTAAATGGCACTGGAATGCACTTTTAAATCATACTGGATCTCCTAGTGAGAAAGTTAATCCTTTTCACCCCTTCTCACTTCTCAAGAAGACTCAGTTTAGTACTAATAGACTTTATTTAGACTAATAGACTTTCCACCATCTCTTTAACTTGTAATAATCTCCCTTTTAAATAAAGACGGAGCAGGATCCAAGCTTAGAACCTTTAGCATTTAACAGTATCAAGATAGAATATGATTAATATCATTCAGTTTTATCTGGGTTATCCCTATGGGTTGCTTTCTATTTATCCCAAATGACAACAGTTTTCGTAGTATGACAGTGATATAAATTTTCTTTTTAATTATTTTTTCCTAAAAAGAAAGTAAACCAATTTAAAAAGAAATACGAAATCATTCAAATAATAGAGTACAAATGACCCTGAGGAACTCACATACAGGCCAGGGCAGGAAGGCAATTTCCAGGGCAGTACCCAGTCAGTATAGATTAAGCTTAATTTCCAACACCAGCTCAGCCTGTATCTCCAGGCCTTGACCTTCAGAAAAATGACCTGAAGTCTGAGACATTTGCCATCAGTAAAGAAAAATTCCATTCCGGTTACTACACATTAAAAGAGAGAAAAGTGACTCATACATTTCTGAATGATTTCTAATCACAACCTTTTGAAATCAGAAGGCTTCTGAAGTGCTCAAAAATTAAAATATCAAAAATAGTCCATTGCTCAAAATTCAGATTAATTGAATTTGGGTTGGTCATGGGGAAAAAACTTACATTTCTTAATTTTTATAAAAGTAACAAGTTTTCTGATATAACATTTGAAGAAAAAAAAAAGAACAGAAAGAAAAAAAAAATCACACTATCCATACTTATGTCCCTAAAAGGGATTTGTTAAGATTTTGGTCAATTTCCTTCTAGTCTTTTTCTCCATGAGCCTGTGTCTCATGGACATCTCTACAATCCTGTGCATGATAGTGAAACTTTTTCTTTTGTATTTTAATGAGGATTTTGTGTGGATAACGCAGGAATAAATACATGACTTATAATAAGTTTCCATGTCCATGTTTTCAGTATAAAAAGTATACTTCAGGTTGCTTTTGGCTGAAAATAACAGAAAACCCAACTGGAATTGGCTAAAACCACAAAGATATTTATCATGCCCCATAACAGAAGGCCCAGAATAGAGTATACCGCAGGACTTCAGCCAGCCCGAAAGTGACGTCAAAGATCTAGGTTCTCACATCTTCCCAGAGTAAACTTCACCCTCGGACTGGGGAACAAGAATAGTCCCTTTCTAGGGAAAGAAAACGCTTTCTGCAGAAATTCCTCCAGTAGACTTTTCACCTCGCAGAAGATGAGTTGGATCCCATGCCTACCTCTGACCCAGTCCCTGGACAAGGAAAAGGGCTTAGCCTGGTTGGTTTACACCAAGCTCCTCGAGAGGAATGCATGCTGGTGAGTCAACTGCCTTTCGCTCCAAAACGGAAAACAGACAGGGAGATCTTTTTAGTAGGCTGACATGGCAAGTAATGTGTGCAGTGTTTAAAGAAGATATATTTAACATCTCTCGATGGCTAGTAGCTTTCACATACTGCATGGAAGCTAGCTCTAGATAACTTCTAGTCCCTCGATCTTTTGGTCCACTCTGCCTCTCTAGCTTTAGTTACTCGCCATTTCTGAGATAATTTTATGTTCTTGTCAGTCTTTATTCTCCCTTCTTCCATGAACACAGTATTTTCGCCTCTCATGATGTCCTTCTAATCAAGGTTTAAAAAAAAAAAAATCAAGGTTTGCTTCAACTCCCACTCCATGACCAACCCCCATACTTCCTCATATTTATAGGATATTTTTTTTTATTTATTTATTTTTAAAGATTTTATTTATTTATTTGACAGAGAGAGAGAGCCAGAGAGCACAAGTGGAGGGAACAGCAGAGGGAGAGGGAGAAGCAGGCTCCCCACCGAGCAGAGAGCCTGATGCGGGACTTGATCCCAGGACCCTGGGATCATGACCCGAGCTGAAGGCAGATGCTTAACCATCTGAGTCACCTGGGCGCCCCCATAGGACATTTTTTAAACAGCATTTCCCCCATACACTTCTCGGTTTCCCTCTTACAGCCATGTCTTAAATTTGTCTACCTAACACCTATTTGCCCATGCATCTTGCAGACGGCACCCCAAATTTCCAGGAAGAAATACCCCTCCCATTTGCAAACCACATGACTCTACTTTCTGCTTAACAGGACCAGACAGCCACGATGACTATTTTAGGGATGCACATATGACCCAGTCAGAGCCCTTGGTGCTGAATTCCAGGACTTTGGGAACTCTTTGGCAGAAAGAATTTGCTTTTTGTTGGGGTTGCTGATGGGATGTAAATCTGGAAATCCTGGTAGACCTCTCGCTACCAAAGAGACAGCCTGCCTGGGAATGAAGCCAGCCTAAAGTAAAGCAGATATAAATCAAGAGATGGAGCAGATAAGACCAAACTCAGAGAATACCATCAGACTCCCTGGATCCAGCTATGTCCAAACACAATGCTACCTCTGGGCTTTTCAGATGTGAACGAAGGCATTCCCTTTTTTATTCACACCAGTTTGAATTTGATTTTGTCCCTTGCAACCAAGAGAACCATCGCTAATGCGGCTCCTCCACTATTCTGATTCTGTTCTTCCTTAAAGGCTCAGGGCCGTCTCTTCCAAGAAGTCTTCTCCATCTGCCATAGTCTTCACTTTTTTCCCTCTCTTTGCACCCAAACCATAAGCAGTTTCATCTGTTTATAGCCTATTGTGCCTTTTTTTAATGAGTTTTAACCCAAAGTATAATATTGCAGCCAAAGGCCATGTTTCATGGGTCTTTTGCATTCATATCAAGACCTGAAACAGAGCTTAGCACATAGTAGGGACTCCCTAATTTATTGTATGACAGTTCTCAAAAAAAAAAAAAAATTAAAGATGCTTATTATACAGAGGGTACTGAAGAAGGGACCAAGATGTTATTGGGCTTTTCAAATACAATGCTGTGAGTTTCTGTCATTTTCCTGCTATGACCCAAGAGGTCACACCCTATTCCAGTCTCTGAGGGAGGTCCTTGAAAACAGAGCCGCCCAGCCAGAGCTGGCTTCTATGTACGAAGAAGAAACAAAGAAAAAAGATGAAGGCCAGGGGTGGAGCAAGATGGCAGAGGAGTAGGAGACCTGGATTTCGTCTCCTCTCAGGAATTCAGCTGGATAGGGATCAAACCATTCGGAACACCTACAAACCCAACAGGAGATCGAAGAAAAGAAGAGCAACAACTCTCTGAACAGAAAAGCGACCACTTTCTGGAAGGTAGGACGTGCGGAGAAGTGAATCCGAGGCGATATTCGGGAGGATAGACGGCGGGGGAGGGGCCTCAATCGGCCGCTTCTGGCAAGTGATAGAGCCGCGGAGCACAAAATCGGAACTTTTAAAAGTCTGCTCCGCCGAGGGACGTCACTCTGGTGGCTAAGCGGGGGGTGGAACCCTCCGGGACAGTGTGGTCTCAGGACCCTCGGGGTCACAGAAAGACCGGGGGTGCCGGAGTGTGGCAGAGCTCCCAGGTAATGGAGCAGGGAAGCCGGCTGCAGAGGTGGAGCCCAGGCAAGGACTCTCAGCTCGGGGTCGCCATAAACCGTGATCCGCAGCCCAGTCGGGCCCCTGCTCCTCCAGCAGGGACCCAACAAGCGGCAGATCCGGGGAGACTCACCTTCCTCCCCCGGGAGGAGCCGCGCGGGAGTGCACCGCAGGGATCGGCTGGGTTTGGAGACTGCACGCGGGGTCGGGTGCCAGAGACAGAGGCGAGGTCACAGGCCGGGCGAGCACGGGGTGCGGCCGGAGACCAGGGAGACGGGAGTGACTGACGGCTTTTCTCTGGGGGCTCACTGAGGAGCGGGGCCCCGAGTTCTCGGCTCCTCTGGAGCAGAGATTGGGAGGCTGCCATTTTCACTCTCCGCCTCCAAAGCTGTACGGAAAGCTCGCAGGGAACAAAAGCCCCGGAGAGCAAACCCGAGCAGATGACTTAGCCGGGAGGGGGCAAGGGCGGGGCTATTCCGCCTCCGGCAGAGACATTTGGAAACCACGGCAACAGGCCCCTCCCCAGAAGATCAGCGAGAACAGCCAGCCAAGACCAAGTTTACCGATCAATGAGAACGGCAGAACTCCAGCGCTAGGGGAATACTGCACATAGAATTCACGGCTTTTTTACCATGATTCTTTAGTAGTTCAAAGTTAACTTTTTTTTTAACTGTTGTTTTGGGGTTTTTTTGAATTTTTCTTTTTCCCTTTTTCAACCAACATCTTATCAATCCCTTTTTTTTAAAAAAAATTTTATTTTTCATTTTTAGAGTCATATTCTATCCCTTCATACTAGTTACCTGTATTTTTGGCATATATATATAAGTTGTTCTCTTTTTAAAATTTTGAGATAGTTTCTTCTAACAGATTAAAATATACCTTAAATCTCTAGTATATGGTTTTTTCTACTCCCCTGCCTGATCACATTCTCTCCCTTTTTTTTTTCTTTTTTCTTTTTGTAAATCCTCTTCTTTCTTTTTTCAAACAACTTCTTATCAATTCCTTTTATAAAATTTTTTATAATTTCCATCTTTACAGTCATATTCCATCCTTTCATCATACAACCCTTATTTTTGTACATATATAAGTTTTTCTTTCTTTAAAATTTTGGGAGGCACTTTCTTCTAACAGACCAAAATACACCCCAAATCTAGTGTGTGGCACTGATCTATATACCAGCCTGATCATATTTGATCACATTCTGGTTTTTTTGTTGTTGTTGTTTTGTTTTGTTTGTTTTTGTATGTTTTTATCTTTATCTTTTTCTTTTTTTTCTTTTTCTTTTTTCTCTCTTTCCGTTTCTTTTACCCTAAGCAGGGTCGGGCCTGGTTAGTACTTAGATGGGAGACCGTTTCTTTTTCCACTGCTTTAGGTCTTTTCTGATTTGTTTAGAGTATATTTTCTGGGGACGTGGTTACTCTGCTAGCATTTTGTTCTCTCATTAATCTATTCTCCTCTGCACAAAATGACAAGACGGAAAAAATCACCTCAACAAAAAGAACAAGAGGTAGTACCGACTGCCAGGGACCTACTCAATACGGACATTAGTACAATGTCAGATCGAGAGTTCAGAATCATCACTTTAAGATACTAGCTGGGCTTGAAAAAAATATGGGAGTTATTAGAGAAACCCTTTCTGGAGAAGTAAAAGAGCTAAAATCTAACCAAGTAGAAATCAAAAAGGCTATTAATGAGGTGCAATCAAAAATGGGGGCGCTAACTGCTAGGATAAATGAGGCAGAAGAGAGAATCAGTAATATAGAAGACCAAATGATGGAAAATAAAGAAGCTGAGAAAAAGAGAGATAAACAACTACTGGATCATGAGGGCAGAATTCGAGAGATAAGCGATACCATAATACGAAACAATATTAGAATAATTGGGATCCCAGAAGAAGAAGAAAGAGAGAGAGGGGCAGAAGGTATAATGGAGCAAATTATAGCAGAGAACTTCCCTAATTTGGGGAAGGAAACAGGCATCAAAATCTAGGAAGCACAGAGAACCCCCCTCAAAATCAATAAAAATAGGTCAACACCCCGACATCTAATAGTAAAACTTACGAGTCTCATAGACAAAGAGAAAATCCTGAAAGCAGCTCGGGAGAAGAGATATGTAACCTACAATGGTAGAAACATTAGATTGGCAACAGACCTATCCACAGAGACCTGGCAGGCCAGAAAGGACTGGCAGGATATATTCACGGCACTAAATGAGAAAAATATGCAGCCAAGAATACTCTATCCAGCTAGGCTTTCATTGAAAATTGAAGGAGAGATAAAAAGCTTCCAGGACAAACAAAAACTAAAGGAATTTGCAAACACAAAACCAGCCCTACAGGAAATCTTGAAAGGGGTCCTCTAAGCAAAGAGAGAGCCTAAAAGCAACATAGACCAGAAAGGAACACAGACAATATACGGTAACAGTCACCTTACAGGCAATACAATGGCACTAAATTCCTATCTTTCAAAAGTTACCCTGAATGTAAATGGGCTAAATGCCCCAATCAAAAGACACAGGCTATCAGACTGGATTAAAAAACAAGACCCATCGATATGCTGTCTGCAAGAGACTCATTTTAGAACCAAAGACACCCCCAGATTGAAAGTGAGGGGGTGGAAAACCATTTACCATGCTAATGGACACCAAAAGAAAGCTGGGTGGCAATCCTTATATCAGACAAATTAGATTTTAAACCAAAGACTGTAATAAGAGATGAGGAAGGACATTATATCCTACTTAAAGGGTCTATCCAACAAGAAGATCTAACAATTGTAAATATCTATGCCCCTAACATGGGAGCAGCCAATTATATAAGGCAATTAATAACAAAAGCAAAGAAACACATTGACAACAATACAATAATAGTGGGGGACTTTAACACCCCCCTCACTGAAATGGACAGATCGTCTAAGCAAAAGATCAACAAGGAAATAAAGACTTTAAATGACACACTGGACCAAATGGACTTCACAGACATATTCAGAACATTCCATCCCAAAGCAACGGAATGCACATTCTTCTCTAGTCCCCATGGAACATTCTCCAGAATAGATCACATCCTAGGTCATAAATCAGGTCTCAACCGGTACCAAAAGATTGGGATCATTCCCTGCCTATTTTCAGACCACAATGCTTTGAAACTAGAACTCAATTACAAGGGGAAAGTCAGAAAGAACTCAAATACATGGAGGCTAAAGAGCATCCTACTGAAGAATGAATGGGTCAACCAGGAAATTAAAGAAGAATTTAAAAAATACATGGAAACCAATGAAAATGAAAACACAACTGTTCAAAATCTTTGGGATGCAGCAAAGGCAGTCCTAAGAGGAAAGTATATAGCAATACAAGCCTTTCTCAAGAAACAAGAAAGGTCTCAAGTACACAACCTAAGGGCGCCTGGGTGGCTCAGTTGGTTAAGTACACAACCTAACCCCACACCTAAAGGAGCTGGAGAAAGAACAGCAAATAAAGCCTAAACCCAGCAGGAGAAGAGAAATAATAAAGATCAGAGCAGAAATCAATGAAATAGAAACTAAAAGAATGGTAGAACAGATCAACGAAACTAGGAGCTGGTTCTTTGAAAGAATTAACAAGATTGATAAACCCCTGGCCAGACTTATCAAAAAGAGAAGAGAAATGACCCAAATCAACAAAATCATGAATGAAAGAGGAGAGATCACAACCAATACCAAAGAAATACAAACAATTATAAGAACATATTATGAGCAACTCTATGCCAGCAAATGAGATAACCTGGAAGAAATGGATGCATTCCTAGAGATGTATCAACTACCAAAACTGAACCAGGAAGAAATAGAAAACCTGAACAGACCTATAACCACTAAGGAAATTGAAGCAGTCATCAAAAATCTCCCAACAAACAAAAGCCCAGGGCCAGATGGCTTCCCAGGGGAATTCTACCAAACATTTCAAGAAGAATTAATACCTATTCTTCTGAAACTGTTCCAAAAAATAGAAATGGAAGGAAAACTTCCAAACTCATTTTATGAGGCCAGCATTACCTTGATCCCAAAACCAGACAAAGACCCCATCAAAAAGGAGAATTACAGACCAATATCCCTGATGAACATGGATGCAAAAATTCTCACCAAAATACTAGCCAGTAGGATCCAACAGTACATTAAAAGGATTATTCACCATGACCAAGTTGGATTTATCCCTGGGCTGCAAGGTTGGTTCAACATCCTCAAATCAATCAATGTGATACAATACATTAACAAAAGAAAGAACAAGAATCATATGATCCTCTCAATAGATGCAGAAAAAGCATTTGACAAAGTACAGCATCCTTTCTTGATCAAAACTCTTCAGAGTATAGGCATAGAGGGTACATACCTCAATATCATAAAAGCCATCTATGAAAAACCTACAGCGAATATCATTCTCAATGGGGAAAAACTGAGAGCTTTCCCCCTAAGGTCAGGAACGCGGCAGGGATGTCCACTATCACCACTGCTATTCAACATAGTATTGGAAGTCCTAGCCACAGCAATCAGACAACAAAAAGAAATCAAAGGCATCCAAATCAGCAAAGAAGAAGTCAAACTCTCACTCTTTGCAGATGATATGATACTTTATGTGGAAAACCCCAAAACTCCACCCCCAAACTGCTAGAACTCATACAGGAATTCAGTAAAGTGGCAGGATATAAAATCAATGCACAGAAGTCAGTGGCATTCCTATACACCAACAACAAGACAGAAGAAAGAGAAATTAAGGAGTCGATCCCATTTACAATTGCACCCAAAACCATAAGATACCTAGGAATAAATCTAACCAAAGAGACAAAGGATCTGTACTCAGAAAACTATAAAATACTCATGAAAGAAATTGAGGAAGACACAAAGAAATGGAAAAACGTTCCATGCTCATGGATTGGAAGAACAAATATTGTGAAGATGTCAATACTACCTAGAGCAATCTACACATTCATTGCAATCCCCATCAAAATACCATCCACTTTTTTCAAAGAAATGGAACAAATAATCCTAAAATTTATATGGAACCAGAAAAGACCCCGCATAGCCAGAGGAATGTTGAAAAAGAAAAGCAAAGCTGGCAGCATCACAATTCCAGACTTCCAGCTCTATTACAAAGCTGTCATCATCAAGACAGTATGGTACTGGCACAAAAACAGACACATAGATCAATGGAACAGAATGGAGAGCCCAGAAATGGACCCTCAACTCTATGGTCAACTCATCTTCGACAAAGCAGGAAAGAATGTCCAATGGAAAAAAGACAGTCTCTTCAACAAATGGTGTTGGGAAAATTGGATAGCCGCATGCAGAAGAATGAAACTGGACCATTTCCTTACACCACACACAAAAATAGACTCCAAATGGTTGAAAGACCTCAGTGTGAGACAGGAGTCCATCAAAATCCTAAAGGAGAACACAGGCAGCAACCTCTTTGACCTCAGCCAAAGCAACTTCTTCCTAGAAACATCGCCAAAGGCAAGGGAAGCAAGGGCAAAAATGAACTATTGGGACTTCATCAAGATAAAAAGCTTTTGCAAAGCAAATGAAACAGTCAACAAAACCAAAAGACAACCGACAGAATGGGAGAAGATATTTGCAAATGACATATCAGATAAAGGGCTAGTATCCAAAATATAAAGAACTCATCAAACTCAACACCCAAAGAACAAAGAATCCAATCAAGAAATGGGCAGAAGACATGAACAGACGTTTTTCCAAAGAAGACATCCAAATGGCCAACAGACACATGAACAAGTGCTCAATATCACTCGGCATCAGAGAAATCCAAATCAAAACCTCAATGAGATACCACCTCACACCAGTCAGAATGGCTAAAATTAACAAGTCAGGAAACGACAGATGTTGGCGGGGATGCGGAGAAAGGGGAACCCTCCTGCACTGTTGGTGGGAATGGAAGCTGGTGCAGCCACTCTGGAAAACAGTATGGAGGTTCCTCAAAAAGTTGAAAATAGAGCTACCATATGATCCAGCAATTGCACTACTGGGTATTTACCCCAAAGATACAAAAGTAGGGATCCGAAGGGGTATGTGCACCCCGATGTTTACAGCAGCAATGTCCACAATAGCCAAACTGTGGAAAGAGCCAAGATGTCCATTGACAGATGAATGGATAAAGAAGAGGTGGTATATATACACAATGGAATATTATGCAGCCATCAAAAGGAATGAGATCTTGCCATTTGCAACGACGTGGATGGAACTGGAGGGTATTATGTTGAGCGAAATAAGTCAAACAGAGAAAGACATGTATCATATGACCTCACTGATATGAGGAATTCTTAATCGCAGGAAACAAACTGAGGGTTGCTGGAGTGGGGGGTGGGGTGGGAGGGATGGGGTGACTGGGTGATAGACACTGGGGAGGGTATGTGCTCTGATAAGCGCTGTGAATTGTGCAAGACTGTTGAATCTCAGATCTGTACCTCTGAAACAAATAATGCAATATATGTTAAGAAAAAAAAGAAGAAGGTAGCAGGGGAGGAAGAATGAAGCAGGGGAAATCGGAGGGGTAGACGAATCATGAGAGATGATGGACTCTGAAAAACAAACTGAGGGTTCTAGAGGGGAGGGGGGTGGGAGGATGGGTTGGCCTGGTGGTGGGTATTGAGGAGGGCACGTTCTGCATGGAGCACTGGGTGTTATGCACAAACAATGAATCATGGAACACTACATCTAAAACTAATGATGTAATGTATGGGGATTAACATAAGAATAAAAAAAAAAAGAAAGAAAAAAGATGAAGGCCAAAGCCGACTTATTACATTAATAGGAATCAAGTTGGAAGATGAGCACTAATACCGGAGCCCACGTCAGGAAGGGGTAATTACCTAGTCTCAGCAGCACTGGACCAGAGATGCTTCCCCCAGAGTGAAAGGGGAAGCAGAGAAATCATGATCCTTGTGGACAGATCACTCCCAAGAGAAGTAAGGTCAGATCTGAGCCTCCCATACTCCGTTATCCCCACCCCCCATTTACAAACAAATATGTCACTCTAACTCCCCAAGGAAAGGATGAGGAGAAGAAAACCAGAAATGCCACATCTGAGGTGTTCCCTCCACCTCAGGGGAAAGGTCAAGGGCAGGGAAGAGGCATTCCCGTCCCTCAACACGTGATCCTAGCCACTTGCCTTGGTCAAACCTTAGGAGCATATGACTGATCGTTGCTAATGGTCTTCTCTTACACTCCTAGTGATAGAAAAGAATTCCCAGGGGCGCCTGGGTGGCTCAGTTGGTTAAAGCGACTGCCTTCAGCTCAGGTCATGATCCTGGAGTCCCTGGATCGAGTCCCACATGGGCTCCCTGCTCGGCGGAGAGTCTGCTTCTCCCTCTGACCCTCCCCCCTCTCATGTGCTCTCTCTCATTCTCTCTCTCTCAAATAAATAAATAAACTCTTTTAAAAAAAAAAAGAAAAAGAAAAGAATTCCCAAAGAGATTTTGTGGAAATAGTCTCAGCCACTGGGTGATACCATTGAGGAGAAGTAGACACAGTGTCACTTTAGAGGAAAATTTTCTCTTTCTCTCTGTTTTAATTATTTCAGTCCTGGCTTTTTCTCCTTCAAAGTTTGCTTTTGAAATCTTTCTTTTCCATGTTTTTGGGTCTATGCTGAAGTGGAATTTTATGCTTCAAGAAGAGAGTTGATGAATCATGGAAAGTATAATCGACAAAGAATTGGCATGTTTTTCAACTCTTCTCTTTTCTGCATCAACTGAATAAGATTAGTGTCTTACATGGATTATTTTTTCAATAATAGAGAAGGCTATGTTGGCAACAAAAATTGCAAAACAGCAACATCATAAGCTTGCCTAACCATCCAGTGGAAGAGAATTTTCAACTTGAAAAATACTGTTGGTCCAGCAAACCAAGGACCAGGGTAACAATTACAACTGAAATCATTAAACATTTGCTTTTCCTCCTACTGAGAAATTGGATCCTCTAGGATTCTTAGAGGGAAAAGCAGAAACATGAGGGGAAGACCTTACATAATAACCTTTCTGTAAAGCTTGGATGGCACAAATGATTTTTGTGAGACATTCAAGTCACATGTCATTAATCAGAAATGACAGTCTTTATTCACATATATTTGACTGAAGCCGCATAATTTTAGACTCCAATAGGTCTAGATAAATGACCCTAAGTATTGTACTTTTTCAAATTGACAATGATTGATGATGGAGGGGAAAAAAAATGAATGCCAAAAAGAGACCCCGAAGTAAACATTGAAAATCAGTTGCACTACTTTGGGGGAAAAAAGAGTTTGGGGATTTTTTTTTTCTTCAAGACTTTCCCTCTTTCTGAGCATCTCTCGCTCTTTAATTTTCAGTTTAATCAGGTGGGCATTGCAAAACTCTCCATATTACACTCAAATCTCAATGAAAAACTGAGACTGATTTAGTTATGTTTGTTCACATAGTCAGAAAGGGAAAATAATGACTAAAATTCATCCACTGCACAAATACTTCCTGGGCCTATTATCTGCCAGGTGATATTCTACATATTAGGGCTTCAGCAGAAACTAAAACGAATATAGTTTAAGTTTGGGGGGAGCTCACATTTTAGTGGAAAGAGACAGGCAATATCCAAGTGAACAAATAAATGAATGAGATTATTTCAGAGAGTGCTAAGTTGCATGAAGAAAATAAAATACAGTGATTTAATATGAAGTGATGTGGGATGGGGATTTCATTTGAGAAGTCAAGGAAGGCCTCTTTAAGGAGATGACATTTTAGTTGAATAGGAGCCAGTTTTTCTTTTTCTTTTTTTTTTTTTTAAAGATTTTATTTATTTATTTGACAGAGAGAGAGACAGCAAGAGCAGGAACACAAGCAGGGGGAGTGGGAGAGGGAGAAGCAGGCCTCCCGCCGAGCAGGGAGCCCGATGTGGGACTCGATCCCAGGACCCCGGGATCATGACCTGAGCCGAAGGCAGACGCTTAACAACTGAGCCACCCAGGCGCCCAGGAGCCAGTTTTTAAAGAGCACAATATGCAGAGGGAGTAGCAAGTGCAAAGGCCCTGAGGCAGGGACCAGCTTAGCATACGGGAAGAATAAAAAGTAGGCCAACATGGCCCCTTTAGTGAGTAAGAAGAGAGGGAGAATAAGTCAGGATAGAGAGGTAGTCAGGGGCCAGATTGTATAAAGTGTTTTAGGTCATTATAAGGAATTGGGAGTGTTAGGCTACATGAGGTTTAGCAGAAGGAAGACTCAATCTCATTAAAATAATGAGACCAAGGGTCCATAAGCAAAACATTGTCTCTGATACACTACATTTCCATTATTGTACAATCTCCTTGCAAAGAAAATATTATCATTGCCTTTGAAAGATAAGGAAATAAGCTCTCAGCAAGATCACAGACCTAGTAAGTAATGAAGGCAAGGTTCAGATTTTAACTTCACTGCCTCTAGTTCCAAAGTCAGAAACCGCCCACTACTCTATACTGAGTCCTATCATCTGCATTTTCTTATTTTCCCAGAAATATTAAAGGGACTAATATACACATATACCATATTGTTACCTCCAACGAACACATAAGAAGGTTTATCAATAGTGGATAGTGGGGTAATTCATAAGGTCTACATCAAATGTGTGTGTACATTTTTGAACCCCCCTTTTTTTTCTGCTTAATAATTGTTTGAGGCTACTTCTTACTAATTCTCCCTGGGAACTGCATTCCTAGATGCCCTTAGTTGTCAAACAGTTATCTACTCATGTATCCACTCAGAGATTTATTGGGTGGTCACTCTGGTTGCAGGTACTAGGGAAACAGTGGTGGATAGAACAGCAAAAATTCCTCTTTTTATGAGGCTTACATTCTAATGGAGTCATTATCTATGTTGCATAATAAAACCCAAATTACTTTTCCCCAAAGCTTTCCACAGTGCTTATGATCCTCCCTTGTTGCCATTTCTATGGAAAAAAAAAAAAATATATATATATATATATGTATATATATATATATATGTATATGTTAAATATCACAGGCAAAACTAATGAGAATAAAAGTTTTAAAGAACACAAGTAAATTAAAATAAACCACAGTACCAAAAATCCTCTCCTGGTAGGGGTGGAATATTCATAACACAGAGCAAGACTAATTTATAAGTTTTCCCACATCAACCCAGTGAATATTTGTGAAAAATAATAATGCGAATAAGAACCAGGTAACGTACAGAGAATAAAGAGTTTTGTGAGTTGCTTCAAATAGTGAGAAAATAAAGAATCTCACAGGCATAAAAATGAAGAGCTTGGCATAGCACATAAGTGAGAGAAGACAGTAAAACATTTTTTTAAAGATTTTTTAATTTATTTGACAGAGAGAAAGACAGCCAGGGAAGGAACACAAGCAGGGGGAGTGGGCAGAGGGAGAAGCAGGCTTCCCACTGAGCAGGGAGCCCAATGCGGGGCTCGATCCCAGAACCCTGGGATCACGACCTGAGCCGAAGGCAGACAATTAACGACTGAGCCACCCAGGCACCACGACAGTAAAACATTTTTAACTAGATCAGGTTTCCCATTGTTGCCTCTATTACTCATACCCAGGTAAATATTTCCAGCATCATGTTTCAGTGACAGAAAAATAAGAAAACAAGCAAAGACAACAACTTGCTAAAGAACAAGAAACTGGAGAGCAGGACCCACATCTTGCTCATCTTACTTAGAGCAGAGAATCTGTGAATAATAAGAGTGTAAGAAATGTACACCTTCTAGTAATTCCACTGCTGGGTATTCACCAGAAGAAAATGAAAACACTAATTTGAAAATATATATGCACCCTATGTCTATTGCAGCATTATTTACAAGAACTACGATATGGAAGCAAACTAAGTGTCCACTGATGGAGGAATAAAGAAGGTGTGTCTGTGTGTGTGTGTGTGATGGGATATTACTCGGCCACACAGAAGAATGAAATCTTGCCATCATGACAATATGGATGGCCCTAAAAGGGTATTCCACTCTATGAAATAAGTCAGGCAGAGAAAGACAAATACCGTATGATTTCATTTATGTGTGGAATTTAAAAAGCAAAATAAAAAAAGAAACTAACAAAAACAGAAACAGACTCATAACTACAGAGAACAAACTGGAAGTTACCAGGGGAGGGAAATGGGTGAAATAGGTGAAAGGATTAAAAGGTACAAACTTCCACTCATAAGATAAATAAGTTACAGGAATGAAAAGTACAGCATAGGAATTACAGTCAATAATATTGTAATAACTTCCTACAGTGACAGATGGTAACTACACGTATCATGGTGAGTTACATAGTGTAATGCATAGAGTTGTCAAATCACCCGAAGGGGCACCTGCAGCCCAATGTTTATAGCAGCAATGTCCACAACAGCCAAACTATGGAAAGAGCCCAGATGTCCATCGACAGATGAATGGATAAAGAAGAGGTGATATATATATACAACAGAATATTACTCAGGCATCAAAAAATTGAAATCTTACCATTTGCAATGACATGGATGGAACTAGAGGGTATTATGCTAAGCGAAATAAGTCAATCAGAGAAAGATATTTATCATATGATTTCACTCATATGTAGAATTTAAGAATCAAAACAGAGGATCATAGGGGAAGGGAGGGAAAAATAAAATAAGACGAAATCAGAGAGGGAGACAAACCATAAGAGACTCTTAACTCTAGGAAATAAAGTGAGGGTTGCTGGAGGGGGAGGGGGTGGGGGGATGGGGTAACTGGGTGACGGGCATTAAGGAGGGCGCTTGATGTAATGAGCACTGGGTGTTACATGCAACCTATGAATCACTGACCTCTACTTCTGAAACTAATAATACACTATATGTTAATTAATTGAATTTAAATAAAATTAAATTTAAAAAAAGAACTGTCAAATCACTCTGTTGTACACCTGAAACTAATGTATAACATTGTATGTCAACTATAGTTCAATAAAAAACAAGTGCACACTAAAAACATTCATTCACTCAGCAAATGTTTAATGAGCATCTACTCTAGCGGACACCATAGGTTGCCTTTCAAGAGGTGTTGCAATCTGCCCCCCCACCACTTCTGATGACAGAGCTACACATGCCCATTCCCTATTCTCCCAGGTTCCAAGGCAGCTGGGCATGATCATGTGATCTGGATCTGAGATGAGAGACATTCATTTTTCCCACCTTTCCTTCTTTGGCTAGTCTCATGTTAAGACTCAATCCTTAGGCTAGAATAGTCATCTGTGAATTTGAGGTGATAAGTCTGAGTATGAAAACCAAGAAACTGTAGATGATGGAATAAGTGAACAGAACTGAACAGCCAAGCTAACCGTGGAACCACTGACCTGCAGACTTCTTATTACATAGTAGAAGCAAGAATTTTCTCCAAGTTTCATCTGTGATCGTTCAGACACCATGAAGATACCAAGATGTCAAGTCAGTCAGATGCTCCCATGACTGCCTTAGAACAGGAGGCTAAGGAATGTATACACATAGCAATGACATTTAAATAAAGACTGTAAAAGTTAATCACGAGTGAGAAATAAAATGTCCAGCTGGGTAAGTCTTGGAAGTCTTAGTAGAATATATAGCATTTAAGCTAGAATTTTTGTTGAACTTCTAACATAATTCATGCAAGATAAACTATAATAAGTGTCTTAAAGAAATGGAACTAACTCAGTGTAACGTTGGAAAAGAAGAAAAGATATACAAGGCACTCTTCACGGCACTGTGAGACCCAGAGAGAAAAAAAATAAGACATGTGTCTACCTTCAGGCAACTTAAAATATTCACTGGTGGTTGTCAATGCCCGTACATCTGAAACAAGAAAGATTAAGACATGTCCATTTTCAAAGTAAGACTATAAAAGAGCTCTTTCCCTCAGACAGGAGATCTGAGGTACAAGTTCAAGACTACCCACTGAGCACCTTCCAGGAAATGTTTGTTGGCATCTCAGTGGGTGGTTTCCTGCTTGCAGCCTTGGGCTGTGGAGCCTCAGTGAACTTCTCTTTCATCCAGTGGGCTGAGCTGTCCCCTCTGCAGTGAGGTGTGAATCTCAGTCCTAGGGGAGCTCTCTCCCAAATTTACTCCTTCCTGGATTCTTTAGAGTTCTCTCTATCCCTTGGTAGCCAGTCCCCTGATACTAGTTAATAATTATTTTACATTGGGACACCTGGGTGGCACAGTCGGCTAAGCGTCCAACTCTTGGTTTCAGCTCAAGTCGTGATCTCAGGGTTGTGAGATTAAGCCTGGCTCTGCACTCAGCAGGGAGTCTGCTTAAGATTCTCTCTTCCTCTCCCTTTGCCCTTCCCACTCATGCTCTCTCTCTCTCAAATAAATAAATAAACAAAATAATTATTATTTTTTTACATTAAGTTTTCCCAGTTTGAATTACTATATGACTTCTGTCTCCTGTCTGGACCCTGGTACTTCTACCATTTTATATCCACATCCCTTATGTCGTGCCTGGAGTGTCATATTGTTCACTAGTGTGATAAAGGCTCCAAATTTCAATTTTGTTCAACTGAGTTTTCCAGGTTTTATTGAACCATGAGCCATGTCTATAGATGAGCACCTGTTACTCAAGTATCTTAAAGTACATCAGTACTGCACAGATCAGTTTGGGAAATGCTGTTTTGAGGACTCATCACTAATCACTTAATGTTTCCTAAGAAGGTAAAAGTTCTCACAACCTCCAAAGGAACTAATTTCAGTTCCATACCTTACTGAATAAAATGTGCAGGACACAGTACCACCAGAAAGCTTGCAATAAATGGACATGTGTATGTGAATTGTGAATATGCAAAATGCCATAGGGAATTTTAGGTGGAAAAAGAGAGAAGCGAGCAATTCATTTTGACTGGGGTGAGTATCAGGAATCAGTTTTGGAAGCAGGGACATGTGAGAGGATGAGCAGATTTTGTCAGAGATGCATATAATGGAGTGGGAAAAGGAAGGAGAAACAGGCATATGAAATAGGATGAAAAGAGGTATGAGTATTAGTCAGGACTCATGCTACCAGTGACAAAATCCCAACTCTGTGACTTAGGTAGAAAAGGGAATTTACTGGCGTGAATAATTGAGAAGTCCCATTTATGCCGCAGGCACAACTGGGTCCAGGGGCCTCAATCATGTTCCCACACTCAGGTTTACTCCTGCATCTCTTGGCTTCACCTTCCTCTGTTGGATGCCATTTTCAGTGATGGGAGTGTCTCTCCTAGAGTTGGTTGCAATAACCTTATTTGCTCCTGAACAAGCTAAGTAACAAATAGAGATTTTCCCCTTCCCTAGCGATCTAGACAGTGACTAAGTCTATTCCTGTGGTCCGTGAGATGTGATGCTCTAATTGGCCAGGCCTGGTTCACATGTCCAACTTTGGGCCAAGAATGGAGTCAGCAACACCCATGCCACACATAGATAAAGGAGAACCAGGATTCAGATCCCAAGAGAAGAGGTTGAGATACTAGGCAAGCAAGCAACTCTACAGATTCTACTTCACTATGAATATGGGGAAGAGTAGAAGTTGGACCCCAAAATTTAGGCTAGCCTTGTCCATCAGTGAAATCATTATTTAACACATGAGCAATAGATAAGTCTCAACAAACTTTAAGGCACGTATCAACCTTGGAAAAGCAGCCCCAAAACTGGGGGAAGCCATAAGCATGGACCTAAAGGTGGTCTCACTATAGCAGAGGAGGAATCAAAGAAGGTTTGAAGATTTTCAGAAGTCATGGTGTCAATTCCACTCTGGCATTTTGTGAGCAACTTTAATTGATGACACTTTTATTGGGGGTAGGGTAGGGACTCAAAATAAGATGGCACTTCTTCCTGATGGTGGGGTCATACAGCTGATATTAGATCCTGAGGTGCAAGGCCAAAATAAGAACACCAAACACTGCTCCGTTGGAATGTTCTTTCTCAATTCTTCATTACCCAGGGGACTTAATATTAGATGAGCAGACTAAAGCTGCCACAGTGCTGATGGGCCCTGGTGAGGAACTGCTAACAAGATGTGAACATGCTTAATAAAATAACCAGCTCTTGCTGATATATAGCCAACTAATTACCTGCCAAATATCCAGGCTGTGTTCTCCCGGCTGGAATTGATAGCAAGCTGTCAGTGTGAGGAGACAAAAAGGCAGTTCAAGATTGAGAAATAAGAAGAAGGGTTTGATAGATTATAGTGGACACTGCTACTCTGTATCAAATGATCTTGGACTGCCTAGAGTCACATTGTCAGACAAGTCCAACCCGGTACTTTTAGGGAAATCTAGAGTGACTTAGGGTCCCATCCACGTACCACATTTTGGAGAAGGGGTGATGAAAGCTATTTGCAAGGTTTGGCTCTCAGGAACAGAGGAAAGAGACAGTATGCTAATACTGTAGAACTCAAGAAATAGATGTCTTCTTTGCACATATCCCTCACTCTGGGGCCGTAAAATACGCATACATACATCCCTCATAAAAAGACATTCCTTCTATGAAGAACACCCACTTTGGAAACTTTGCTTGTTGCATTGCTATTAATTTGGAGAGCCCTGAGCTGCAAATCTCCTAGTGCTTAAGACTAAAGTTTAGTTAAGACATTTCTGGCTAAGTAAAAAACTAGCCACGTAACATGACCGCTAGACTTTGGCCCTTTGACAAGAACATCCATGTGCATTTAACAGACTCGCCTCGCTTAAGTGGGCGGAAGCTACCTACCCTTGCCTGGGAATTAAGAGACTTTGTACAAAAATAGAAGAACTCACTGACTATGTGCTCAAGGAAAAAGCATTTGGCCTACTGGCCTTTCTTGATCCAGCTGTCAAACGGGGCATCATGGTGTTTTTCCAATTTAGCCACATGTTCATCTCATATATCAATGTTAGATCTGAAGATGAACACTTAATTCTCACACAAAGGGGATATTGCCCAGGAAAGCCTGGGGGTGTTGGCACTTTCTGAAAATAAAATGATAGGAAGCAAAAGAAGGCATCAGACATCTAATAATAGGTCACAGAAGTCTTCAAAAGCAATAGCTACAGTTTGTTCGTTTGCTCAAAGGGTCAGAATCCTTCATTTACTATAGTTTTCTCTTTCCCGGGACAAATGAATGTAGGGCATACCATAGTATGGAATTATCTTCAACCAGTTAGCAGTTTTATTTAATTAGCTCATCCACTTCTTCCATATTCATCTGTAGCTCCTTCCGATTTCAAAATGTAATGCCCTTTGGCTGGTCCCTTGAGACATGGTATATTTCCAAATTTGTAGTCTCTCGTTGTAAGCAAGGGAAACTAACTCTGGCCAATTTAAAAGACAAAAGAGAATGTGTTAAGTTTATTTATAGAATAAACAGTTGAACACTCTCAAGAACTTGGGAAGGAAGATCCAACCTTCCATGGAGAACGTAACAGAGGGAAAATTCCTAGACTTCCAACAAGTATTTTCCAAATCAACGTGAGGGTAAGAATCACCTAGGACTGTTTGCTAAAACTGATTCCTGGTTCCAGTCCAAACTTACTGAATCAGAGTTTTTCAGGGAGTAGCCTAGAATCTGCATACTTAACAGAAAAGACTGAGAAATACCGCAAAGTGCTAACATTAATTCCACTCCACTGGCCCTCAGGCTCTGCTCCAATTGGCAAGTTCTGGGAAGGGCTAATCTGATTGGCTTACTGAAGGACAGGTGTCCCTGGTCCATCAGCTCTGGCCAGAAAGGCTGTGTCAGAGAACCCTGTCCAATGTATCAGGAGACAGTGCCAGACAAGGAGAAATCACAAAGAGCAGGGAAACCATCACTAAGTGGTGCCTGTTACCAGTAAAATAAGCCAAAGCTGTGGAGAATTCATTATCAGCTCTTTACAATTCATTTAGAGTTCTGAAACACAATATCAACAGTTTTTAAAATTAGGAAACATAGCTGTACTGAAAAATTAGAGGCAATGTCCCACTGGCAAATCCAGTCTGGATCAGGGGTTTGCATGAAGTGGAAAGAAGTCAAGACACAGAGCCTTACAGTGACAAATGCAACCTCTGGGACATCATTTAGACTGTGGAGGGCCAATGCTGCTTCCCAACTCCCAGGCCCGCACCCTGAAATGTCCTCAAATTGGGGTCCATCCCAGTCGTGCTCAATGCAAAGCATCAAGTCAGTATAAAAGCCTGGGAAATCCCCAGCACCCCATTCTTGGCTAGCTTTGGGGGGTTACCTACCATGTTTTCTGCTCCTCTTCCCCCAGGAGGCCCCACAGAGAGGGATTTTGCCAAATAATGGCAGCTGTATAGAAAGCCTTCTTTGTCCACGAGGTCTTAGTCACAGTGAACATTGAATAGATGGTTTTGCTGCAGGCGTACTTTCAAATGCCAGAAAAGCATCTGACAGTGTTGGATGTTTGCAGGGCTATTGTTAGGAAGGTAAGTGCTGTCCCATGTTCAATCATTTATTCAACAGTCACACAGGGAAACTAAAGAGAGGAGGCAAGTGAGCTTGGATGTTTTGGTGGGTTTTGCGGAGAAGAATCTCTCTCCTTATTTTATATACATAAAACCACGCACAGGGATTCTGAACAGTAGGCAGGTCATTCCGCCTCACTTTACGGGATGGACTATACGGGTTTGACTCCAGGCAATGTCCTCACTTAAAAGGCAGGCTGACAGCAAGAGCGAACACATTCCTAAAGCCACAAAACTAATTATGTTGGCACACACCAAAGGCAAGTTTACCCTTTTCCCAGACTCCTGTTAGATGCTTTGCATCAGCCAACTCTATGAGAGGACTTTCCTTTGCAGAAAGTATGTTACATGCGCTGTTAATGCCACCTAGAATCCACTCGCTCTTCTTTTGGCGACAATTCTCTAATTTTCCAGAGGGGAACAACCTCTCCCTCTTCTTACTCCATGGACTTCTAGTGGAGCTAAATCGATCCTCTCCAGGGATGAACAGGTGACTTGAGCCTAGCCAATAGGAGTGACACATTACCCTAGTCCACCTTGATTGGTTATGCTTGAGCGCAAGACCCAATCAAAACCAGCCTAACACAAAGATTTTACTGGGTTGGTGAGAGAGTGCATTCTCCTTTCTGCTGGGAACGCCAGCCGTTAAGGATATTGTAAGACAGTACTTCCAGGAGTCAATGAGTGGAACCAGAGGATGGAGAAAACACAGTAGAGGACAGAGAAAATGAGCCCTAATGACTTGTCTGTGCTCTTGGCACCAGCTGTGCCTGAAGCCAGTTCTGTCCCTGGACTTTTCAGTTATGTGAGCAAATAAATTCCCTTATTTCCCCTAAGCCAATTTGATTTGGGTTTTTAATCTCCCACAATTGAGAGTCCTAATTAAAACAGGAATGAACACAATAATGCATTTTGTTAAGTCTATTTCTTTAAAAACTATCTATTGAGCACCTGCTGTGGGGCTTCTAAAGAAGTAGAAGGCATTGTCCTTCCACCAAAAGTTGCTTAGTCGCCAGAGAGACAATGTTCATACGCCCATGAGGTACAGAATCACTTCTACTTAAAACAAAAGCGTTAAGTTTTGTGAATCGAATGATATACAAAAAGGTTGGGGTGATGCAAAGAGAAAGATCAATGTGGAAGGCAGAAGTCATATTTTCTTGGAGATGAGATAAGCTGGCTCAGTGTCAATTTGGCATTTCTCCCCTCTTAGCCAGATGGGCCTGGGCCAAAGGGCTTAAGCTTGAAATAGCACTAAGAGTCATGGTCAACTTTGGGATCTTCTTACAGGCCACGGGAAAATCCAACCAATTCAACTTCCCCTTCTCACGTGCTCTTTGTGAGGCTGGATTTGGGGGACTATCCCAGTGCTCCAGAGGCTAGGTCAGATCATTTGAAGTCATCTTGCCATGCCCCTGCAATAAAGGCTATTAATGCACAACTCTTAAACTAAAGAATTATTAATAAAGTCAATATTGATTAAAAGTGAAGAACTCTTTTATTTAAAATCAATAAAGTCCTCTTACTGATTTCACATGACAATTATCTGAAAATCAGTCAACCAACATCTTTAAGCATCCATTGTGGACCTAGCACTCTCCTTGGTGGTGAGGGAATATGAATGCTTCTATGTAAGACCCTGCGTTCCATGAGCTTTAAAATCAGTAGCAACCTACACAGCAAAGTAGATAATCATTAAGTGCTTATTTGTGTATTAACTCAAGTGCTCCATGAGCAAATGCACCACGTAAATATTTGCTGAACAAATGCATGAATGAATGAGAATACTATTATTAATATTATGCCTACACATGAGCCAATAAGATGATGGGATAAAGCATAAGAAGTCAAGTCAATAGGTACTCCATTTCAAAAAGCTCAGAGAAAAATCGTAAAATTTGTAAACATGAAAAGGTGAGAATAATTAATTAGTAGCACATTCACAGTGAGCCATGAATGGAAGCTAGGGTGTTGGAAATAAAATCCTAAGCTCTGAGGCTAACATCAGAAGGAATAATTGTGGGACGCCTGGGTGGTTCAGTCTGTTAAGCGTCTGCCTTCAGCTCAGGTCATGATCCCGGGATGCTGGGATCAAGTCCCGAATCAGGCTCCTAGCTCAGCAGGGAGTCTGCTTCTCCCTCTGCCTGCCGCTCCCCCAGCTTGTGCTCTCTCTCTGTCTCTCTGACTGATAAATAAATAAATAAATCTTAAAAAAAAAAAAAAGGGACAATTGCTCTCTTTCATTAAGAGTCCTTTGGGCTGCTTGTACTATAGAATTAAGCCAGGTTGGTAAAAAGGGGTACCATATAGGCAAACATTGGTTTGGTTAAGCTTAGCAGTCCATAAATGCATATGCATGTTTGTCTGATCTCTTTAAAAAAAAAATAGGGTGTGCCAGTGCAGATCCAAGTAGGCAAAATCCTGAGCATCCTTGTTTACTGAGCATTCATATTCTCTTTTGCAGGAGAACCTGATCCCAGAGTTCATTATACATGCTGCTGTTCTCACTGAGTCAGGAACATTCTTGGCCATCTTCCTGGTGCAGAGAATAGCAGGACAGTTGAGAATCTCTGGAAGGCTGGAGCCCGCCGCACACCCAGGCGTAATGCAGCAGGGTACCAAAGCCATGCTTCACTGCGTCCCTCCTCCAGGGCCAACGAGGACAACCAGGAGCAGTCCTCCCTCTTGGAAACCATGCCTAATACAGGTTGTTTCAATCTAGGCTTGCAACATTCAGCACTGGCCTCTGTCATGACAAGGGAGCTATCTCTCACTCTTCCTGGCTGCTAGGGCAGAAGACATCATGTTTGTTGTCACCTGGCAGATAAATATTCAAGGGCACCGTCATTGGAGCCATGATGGGGGCGAGCTTATGTGAGTAATAGTCTCCAGCCTGGCACCCACTCCTCTGCATTAGGAATCACGGACATTAGAGAGGGGTCCAGACGGTAAAGATGATTCTGACTTCTTTTTTTTTTTTTTTTTTTTTTTTTTTTAAAGATTTTATTTATTTATTTGAGACAGAGAGAGAGAGAGCACGTGAGAGGGGGGAGGGTCAGAGGGAGAAGCAGGCTCCCCGCCGAGCAGGGAGCCCGATGCGGGACTCGATCCCGGGACTCCAGGATCATGACCTGAGCCGAAGGCAGTCGCTTAACCAACTGAGCCACCCAGGCGCCCTGATTCTGACTTCTTGATGATAACACAGGAACGTTGGCAACCCCCGATGCTGCCGTAATAAAGACTCTGGTCATCAGAGTGCAGTAATTACCCTCAAGAATCAGGCAAAAGTTCAGCAGTGGATGCCACCCATGAGTAGGAGTGAGGGGGGCGACTGGAGAGAGCTGCATTGATTTCAATGTCCATTACACATGCATTGGAAAACAAGCCTCTCACTGAAGTCATTTGTTCTGAAATTTACTTCCCATGCTCTACTGTTCCCGGGGAGAAGAGTGGCTGCGCTCATGGACACAGACCTGCTTTGTAAATGCAATTAAAAGGAAATGAAGTTTCGCTTAAAACGCTAATGAATTTTCTTTGTGCTTGTTTTGTAGCTTGGGGGTGATAGGGACATAGGCTCATCTTTTCTTCCTATTAGAAGACATAAGAGTTTATGTGTATAATGATCTGATGTCTGTAGATTCACTAATTCCATCCAGAAACATTAAAATAAGCATTAGGCTGATGCGCCAGTTGTCACAACGTGGCGTAACTGAACTTTGCTTGGAAAAAACTGAAGAACCTGGTGCTTTCAATAGCACAGACCCGTTTTTTTCTTTTTTTTTTTTTAACTGCTAAAATAGTGATCTATCCACAACTCTCCATTCATTTCAGTGGCCTACAGCAGTGGGCTCCTCAAGTCCCAGGTCGCTTGCTACTGGAAGCCAAGTAAGGGCAACTGGTTCTCCCAAGGATGCAAGAAAGAGAACCTGGCCTTTTATATTTGCAACTTTTCCAAAACTTGTAGATGTTTGTAAACACCATAAAATGTTACGATGTTTACAGCATATGTCTCTTATTGTTAAGAACTATTATGAAAGTATGAGCAGAGTCTACTTCTTAAAATATTTTTTATATAATAGTTATGGCATCCAATTATACAATAGTAATTGTGAATAATTATACCAAACCCCAGTCTGTTTTATGACTACTTCTCACGCTGAGCTCGTATACTCCACATAAACACCATCTGTATCAAACATAAAACTCTTAGTTGTTCTAAGAATACAGGCTTACAAAATGCAGCTTATTAGTTCTGGGGCCAAGCAGTTTCAGGGCTGTTGCCCAGGCCCCCAGAAACCCCAGGAATCCAATGATCCCCTCCTTCCTGGGCTGCATTCTGTTTCATTGACGTACAGCCTACCTACCTGTAAGGCTTTTTGCAGGAATCGCGGCCAACGCGTGCAGACCCCTGACACAATTCTGCAGAGATTTTGTGTAGCACTGAGCATGCTTAATATGCTCTGGAGAGCTGTGTCCATTTCCTGCAGGAGAGCCAGTGATGGAGGCACTTGAAGTTGACCAAATGGTGCTTTGTGAGTTTCCCTTGGGGACATGCTGTGCCATCTTGGGGTGGCGGCCTTCGCCTCCAGAAATCCCCAAATGAAGGTTACCCAGGAAGAGGCCCCTCACTTTGTAAAAATTTTTAGCAATTACAGAGAACAACTTTAAAAAATGTGACTCTGATCTTGGAACAGTTTTGGTTCAAGAATTTTTTTTTTTTTTAAGATTTTATTCATTTATCTGCCAGAGAGAGAGAGTACAAGCAGGGGGAGCGGCAGGCAGAGGGAGAGGGAGAAGCAGACTCCCCGCTGAGCAGGGAGCCCGATGCGGGGCTCGATCCCAGGACCTTGAGATCATGACCTGAGCCGGAGGCAGACGCTTAACCGACTGAACCACCCAGGCGCCCCTTGGTTCAAGAATTTAAACCTCTGTGGAAAGTTACCTTCTCAAGAGCCTCACTTCCCTATTTTGTCCAAAATATGAACAAAGCACATATTTTGTCCCCAAAAGAGAAATAATACGTTCCTCAGCAATAAACAAACTTCAGGCACAACCTAGAAATAAATGTCTTCAGAGAAGTAAACCCAATCCAAAAAAGATCATTTGCACCCATTTTAAAAAGTCACTCTGCTCTGACTGGTTGCTTGTTTCTACTGGTTGACTGAAGCCAAGCAGCACATTTTGGGGCTCTCAGTGATCTAGAAGCAAGTATCATTGCCACCTTTTCTTAGTGTATTTCAATCCTGAAAATTTTCCCTGGTAATCATCCCAATCTTCTTGCTAACTCAGATTTTAGGATTTAAACTGTGAGAAAACACATTTTATTTTTTTTCAGGGTAAGAAATGTCTACCTCCAAATAGCTTAAGCAACGATTTTATTTTCTGCATATGAAAGGCTAGCGCAGTTCCCCCATGGAATTACGTTCTGCTTTAAACAGAACTATAGCTCTCCTCACAATTGTTGGCCAAAATATTCTGAACATCATTAAAAAGTCCCGTGCTAAGTATGCCAGCATTTGGACACAATTTATAAAAATGTTATTATGGAGAAAATGGTGCCAGTCCTTCCAGGTAACTGTCCAAACATCCAAAGATGGATGTCTTAATTTGGCATCCAAAAAAGCACACCCGAGGTCGGACTACATGTAGGTAATTTCCTCAGATGCTATTATTTGTCCCCTGGGATTCTACATACTCAATAGCAATTACAGAGGAGAGGATTAAGAATGAGCAGAGAGGGTGAGGGTGGAACAGCAGGCCTGAATGATTTGGACTAAGATCTTGTATCAAATTTGCAAATTACCAATTAAGGCAGGTTTAGAACATGGCATCATTTTCTCTCATTGTGACAAAGTGAAAATTAAGACTCTCTCTGCGTGTCAGAGGGACGACATATAACGAGGACTGTCATCAAAAAGAATCTTACCTGGTAACAATAGATCCTTGGATGCGAGGCAACCGACCAGAAAGAAAAAGTAGGCCAAAAATCTGAAAATAAGCGTCAGAGGTGGGTCTCAAAATAACCAGGACTCCGTGGACTCAGTATAAGTCACTCAAACAAAGCCCCCCTGAATATTCATTCACCAGAATGCTCATGCCTGGTGTTCCGGGTGAAGATGTTAGAATTGTCATTCATTTCTATTCGATCTTAGCAAGTGACTGTCTGCAAGGTAGCTTTAGAGCTCGGTTCATTTAAGGTTATGGCAATAATAAAATCTTGCAGACAGGGGACAAAGGATTAGCGAGGTCCTCACCTCTGTATTTCCTTTAACAAGTGGTGGCCTGGGGTAGAGCACACCCCACTCAGCCAGGGGGCCGTGGTCTCAGAGATGGAGTGGTAACTCATAAAGCAGTAGGCAGGGTCGCTAACCACACAGTCCCTAAGGAGATGCCTTCCCTATATAGTCACTGACTTCCCATGCTCAGTATTGATTCACTGGATGCCTTAAATAATGCATAACAATGCACATCTACCTGACGTTCGCCCATCTCAATCTTCCTTAAAACCCGATTTTTTTCCCCTTCTTTTTTACTCAGATGGTGCGGTATCATGCTTTGGCATTTCTGGGGTACCTCTAGCCCTAACCCCCTCGAACACCACAGGTCAAAGCTGTTCTCCTGTTGGAGAACACAGAAGTGGCGTGCACTCTGGTTTACTGCCTGTCCAGCCCTAAGGAAAACCCGGGTTATTATTCTCTTTTGTATTGATGGATTTCTGTCATCTATGCATCTATCTATCATCTGTTATCTCTCTACATCCATCATCTATTCACACACGTATTTATTTACATATCCTGTATACCAATATATAACAGATATAAATATATGTCCTAGATATGCCATTCATATACAAGTATTAGAAGATGAAATAACAGGCATGCTACAATGAGAATATTTCCATCCCAGTTCCGACTGTGCCTCTTCTAAGCAGAGCTACTGGAACACGTTACAACTCTCTCTGTGCCTCAGTTTCCGAATTTGTTACAGGAGGTTAACACCTGCCCTATCTAGAGAGGGAACTGCTTTGAAAAGGGCAGAACACTATACACATGCTCGGGATAATGAGATGTTTTACAAAAGAGCATTATTCCTCTGCTAAGAAGTGTACATCCACATTCACGTTTTCTATCTGTGAAGGTTCTTCTTTGAAATTAAATTGAGACCATAACCAACATCCCTCCCAGGGCTGCCTGCCTGAGGTTTTACTCAGCAACAAAGCACGGGCTTCTTTTCATCATTCATCACATTTGAGTTCAAGCACCGAGAGGTACTTTTAACCAGTGGTGAAAATAGTTTTCTTTTCACAGCAGAAACACAGAAAAATCACCTCCCTCTTGATGCTCGTGGAGGGATAAGCCTTATTCTACAGTCAGTCGCCCAAAACGCCTTACTTTGGCTGTGCCGTTGGTGTGTTCTTGCACCAGGAAGGTAGGAGTGGGGTGAGGCGAGAGAGCACGAAGTGACAGCTTTATTGAGGTATGTGAATAATTCGAATATTGAGGTACGTTTTAAAGCGGCAATCTTGTTCCATTTTTCTTTCTGCTTCAACACCAACTGGATACTCCCTTTTCGGAAGTCAGTTGATAAAGCCCTTCATGCATTTAATCAATCTTGATCATACCTTTCTCATTTGGACTTCAGTGCTTTTTGAGTTAAGCCCAAGTCCCTCGCTGGGCTTACCCAGACCTTCGACAAATCTAACTCCTAATTTCCTTTCTAGTACTTTCTCCTGCTCCCCTCCCCAGAAGCACTGTGTGTCCAGTTTGTTATACTGTCTACTGCTGTTTTGATGGTGTTTGTGCTATCGACATGAATGGCTTTTCTCCTGCTCCCCTTGTCTGGAGACGTTTCCTGTTTGTACCAGGATATGACTTCCATCCTGGCCCACTGAAATCCCACCCAAACTTCGGGGTGCACCTTAAATGCTAATGATCCCATGCAGCCTTCCCTAATACCCCTAACCAATTGCAATCTCTTCCCTTTCTAAAAAAATATTCAATTTCTTAGATTACAAAAAAAAGGAAAAAAAAAAAAAACCCAAAACCAAAAAACAACCCCACCCAGAACAATTTATGTCTCTTGTTGGCACACTCATCATTCTGTCCGGTGGGTACATTTCTCTGCCACGATAAAAATAAATAAATAAATAAAAGCTCCTGACGTTGAAGATGGCTTATTATTTTATTATTTTTTAAACCTTTATTATGGAAAGTTTCAAACATATACAAAGTAAACAGGTCTTATTTATTTTTGCATCTCCTTGGGGACCCATCACAGTGTTTTGCATGTAGCAGAGGTAAATTTAAGTAATTAGGGTGGTAGGCAAATGGAGCCGCCTGTCTGCACATCTCACTCCACGTTTTGTGGGGGGTTAAGCTTTCCCCCTCTCCATCCCATGCTGGCATACACGTAGCCTTCACACCTGCAGGATCACAATCAACATGGGTTGGACCGTTCACGGACTTTAAAATTCAGGGGACGTGTTTAATCCTGAAGGTTCCTTCAGATAGTCGGCAAAGCTAACTCTGTTTGAGGGGACGGGGAGAAAATTTTATCCGGGACTATTTTCTAAGAGAATACTAATCTGGTTGTGAGTCTGTGTGCTTTTCCCAGTAAGGCACGTCTCTTATAAATGTGCAATGTTTGATGGGTAACTGACAAATAGGAGGGCTGTCCGAACGTACCGGGATCATAGCTTGTCTTTACCTTGCACTGTTAGCTGACACAGTATCATCATGAGATGTCCTCTCCTTCCCCAAACCTAACCTCTGACTCTTCAGTCTATAATTTTAGACAGGCTTTTTCTTTTTTTAAACTTGTGTCTACTTAGCCCATTAATTTCTGCTATTACTGTGTGTGTGTGTGAGCAATGAAATCCTGAAAGCGAACCAGAATTCTAGAGTGATAGATTACATGCCCATGCTGTGTCATATCCAATTAACTCAAATTGACTGTACAGTGCATTATTCTGTGAGTGCATGGAAGATCAATAAATATGGGGAAAATCCACCTCAACGCCCCACTTTCCCATCCGACTCTAGTAGATCGGTGGCGGATCATGCTGCTGTGATGTGTACGCCGCAGCTCAGGCAGGCAGGTGGTGCGCAGACACCATTCAAACTTGGCCTATTCAATCTCAACGCCTCTAACTCGCCATTCATGCATAGCAAAACACCATCTGGTCCTATTTTGCCTCCAGCAATCACAGCTGACCAAAACCGATAATAACAGCTGTTGCAAAACAAAAGCCAAACAAAGGGGGTGGGGGTGGGTGGGAGGAAAGGTTAGATTGAAGTCCAGTGCTGAAAAATGCTCCATGAAGTGAGTTACGGGAAAGAAACCATTCAGAGGTCTGAAGCCTGCTGAATGGACACAGCGGAGGACTTCTACTTAAACTTGAGATATTAATCCATCTGTCTAGAACGCCTTCAGACCTCCGTCAGGTGGTAATATATGGCAGAAATTATGCTGCACGAAGGCATTTAAGCTTTTGTTCTCTGAGTTGAGAACTAATGACCCCATGTCAGCTAAAAATGAAAACTCCTTATGCTCCTCCATCATAAGGCGGTACAGGTTAATGCGAAAAAGGGAACGTGTCTAGCCGGAGTGATGAAATCATGCGCACCCGGCAGGGGGAGAGAAAAGGTGTGCGTGACAGAGGTGGGGGGTGCATGGTGTGTGTGTGGGGGGGTGGTGGTGCGCAGAAGCCTCGTTAATGTCTCGACACCACTTAAGAGGGAAGGCAGTTAGACCATTTAGAAATCCCACTAATCAGATACCACATTTCTCACGCCTATTTTTCATTACCCTGATTTATTTCTGACCTGTAACCGAAAAAGTACAGCAAGTACTTACTGACGTCTCAGGAATAGGTTACCAGTCACATGTATAAATTGAAATACAAGCTGATACATAATATGCTTTGGCGAATCCTGAGAAGAATCATCCGGTGACAAGGTTGGAGAATTCTTTTCATGATTCAAGCCTTTTGACGCTTTAAACATACAGTTTTGCCTGATGATTAATTTCCTTAAACTGTAGTAATTAAATGATTTTTTTTTCTCCTTGAAATGGACCGTCAGTGGCTTAGCAGCATTTAATCAAATGTGATAAAACCCAAGATTTACAAAATCATTTAATAGATGTTACAACACCTGCTTCTAACTGCAAACAGTTGAAAACAGACTTCGCTTGCAATTAAGTCTTATCACTAGTGACATTTTTTTTTCTCAAGCAATACTTCATGGGTTTTCAAAATGACAATGACAGAACTAATACACAATTACTGTCACATGTAGTTTAGCAATTAATTTTGAAGACATTTGTCTAAAGGTTTCACAACAGAATATAAAATGGTTCTTATTGTTATGTAATGTTAGTTTCAATTCACAGAAAATCTCTTACCATCAGCTCTGCTTTTGATGGGTTGGAGGCAAGCAGATCATTTCTTTGTGGAACACAATTGCCTCCTTGTAGATGTGATTAGGCATCGTTCTAAGACTGTTTGAACACTGATACCTGTCAACTAATACAGCTTACGAAAAGCTTCAATTTAGACATAAATTTTTCCACAGCAAGAAATCTATAAATTTATAATTAGAATCTCTTGCTGTTCAATATTTGTACATAATACAGAGTACGAGAGGATTATGAAATATTGAAAGCTGAATTCATTATTCATAGCCCACAACATACAGTAAATATTCTTTGAAATACAACAACAACTTTGAGGAATCCATAGCCCATTATTTCCGAATGTCTTGCACACGGGAGCTGAGCTGCGGACACCATAACCTACACCCTCATTTTTGCCAGATTAGGATCCTGGTCAGGGTTGACACTTGCTGTTTTTAATTTTCATTTTATCATAAGCAGTTTAAGACTGTTGCCAGTGGTAATTTGCAATTTTTATCAAGACCTCTTCATTATAGCTTCTGACAGGACAGATGCTGTAATTAATCATGCAAGACAACTGGGGATAGTGGTCACACTGTTCTCAAACAGGAGCCACTACAGAGCAAGAAAAGGGGGGAAGAAATGAACACTGAAATACTTATTTTCACCATCCTTTTTAATAGCAATAACAACACAATGCCGGCTAGTTCTAGCCCCAAATAGAAGACAATTGTTTTTTCCTCTATACTTACCTTGCCACTTGCATCTTAACAAAAGGATCATTAAAAAAAAATATATATATATATATATATATATGTATATATATATATATTTCCGATTTTTTAAGAGGTCCTGGATTTGGACCATATGATCCAAATTCCTAGCAACGAATATCCTATTTCCAACTGAACACAGAAGACAATGCTTTGGCTCAAATAAAAGTTGGTATGTGGCATCTTTCCCATCATATACGTATTCAAGGAACCGGAAGTGAAATTTGACATATCATTTTATTTGAAAAGTGAACATTTTCCTGGTTGTTGCATCAAAATACAGTCCACAGTTTTTACTGAAATGTGTTTATTCTATAGCAAGATAAAAGCATTTTTGTTTTAGTTAAGCAAAATACAAACAACTTAATTGCTGCTATCGTAACTCATAAAAAAGTATAAAACAGCATAAAAACACAATAAGCAACGTAGCAATGAATGGTTTATGTCACCAGTGTTTACGTTAAAGCCTCGTTTATGAAAACTTTACAATACATGATATGAAAACTTACAACTTTGAAAGAAAATATTTACATTGATTATTCAGATGTGGTGCGTCTTTTAAATATTCTACCGGTATCACATCATAATAAAAACTCTTGCATTTTTTTTTAAATCTTAACTTTTTGTAATAACTGTTTTCATTTAAGTGCATTTCCCTTTTTAAAAATACAGTGTTTTTATTTTTCGAAACTTGTCACTCAAAACACAGAATATAATATTCACATTCTTTTCTTCTAATTGGAATGAGTATAATGGGCTAACAGTGGCCATAGATATTGTTACAACATATACTGTGGTTTGATTTGGAGAAGTCATGGGTTAAAAAAGTGGAAATGAGTCAATAATGGAACCTAATCACTTGCATTTTTTTTTTCTTTTCTGGAGAGATTTAGGAAAAAAAAATAAGAGCTTTGGCAAAAGTCTGTGATTTACATTATTTTTTTTTTCATGACAAAAAAATGCCATCAACGATTCACGTCATACAAACGTTTGTATGAAACTGGATCTTCATATTTCAGGTAATTACGACTGTGCTTTTTTATTTTTAGGGCTCCGGAAGTTCAAATAGCCTCGAAGTGTGGTTTATTCACTTCTGGGGGAAATAAGGCCATTTTCTATGACTCAGAGAGGCCAGTTTACAGTCATCAGTATGTCCCAGGATTCATTAAACGGTTTGATTCACATATTGTAGGTATATAGCCTGAATAAATAAAAAAAGGCATCACATAAAAGAGCACAGCTTCTCTTGTTTAAAAACAAAGTGATTTATAGTCAGCTAGAAGATGATACTCAGCTACACTGTGTTCTTATTGCCTATCTAATAGACACTTGAGAGGACCATGTGATCTGTTGCACATTCCTGCATCACCACCAGCAACTTACAAGCTGCGGCCGCGGCCGCCCGGCGGACCCTCCTCCGCCGCGCTCCTCCGCGCGCCCACATCCGAATGCACCTGCCTGCCGCGGGCGTCTTCAGAAAATACTGACCTGCGACAGTACTTGAGTCTGTGTCTGAGCCTGTACTTGCGACTGGTGCTGCTGGGAGGCCGGCTGGGGGCTCCCGATGGCGGGGAGGGGCGACGTCATCTGGGAGGCGGCGGGAGAGTGCTGCCGCGGGGAAGGCTGGGACGGGTGCTGCATGTGCTGCAGCTGCTGCAGCTGGATGTGCTGCTGCAGCTGCTGCTGCAGCTGCTGCTGGCTGATCTGCTGCTGCAGGTGCTGCTGCTGCTGCTGCAGGTGCTGCTGCATGTGGTGCTGGAAATGCTGCTGCTGCATCTGCTGCTGGATCTGCTGATGCATTTGGTGCTGCTGCAGCTGCTGCTGCTGCATCTGCTGCATCTGCTGCTGCATCTGCTGCTGCTGCTGGGTCTGCACGGAAGGGCTCACTTGGGTGGACGACGCCGAGCCCACCAGGGTCGTTCCCATGGCGCTTATCAGTGGGGCCCCAATGTTCGATGGCATGTTGGCTGCGATGGTGACCGATGTGACAATCTGGTTCATGGGAAGTCTCATGGTTAGGGGTTTGGGGGCGATCGACCGAGGGAGCGACTGTTGGAGAGTCTGAGGGGCGGCTGACACGCTTGCGTGTTGCGACAGCGGAGGGTTGAGAAGGAGTGAGGATGTCAGATTGGTGGACGCCAGGGTCTGCTGAACAGAGCGGATGGTCTGGGCTTCTGCTGATTCAGCAGCAGCCTGCATGGTGGGGGAGAAAAATCCCCAAATATTTAGATACCCAAGGACTGACAAGATTTAACTGGTTTCAAGTATTGAAAATGGAATTTAAAAAAAAATGACCGCCATTACCCATTCTTCCCTGGACCCAAGTCTCTTGTCATGTGACTTTTTAGCTTCCCCTCCCCAGAGATAGAGGCAAATCCCGTACCCCTGGGATCTGGGCTGGACCTTTGCCCTTCCAATCACTCTGGAAATCTGCCATCACCATGTGTGTGATAAGGGAGACATGGCCCAGGCACCACTCAAAAGCCAGCCAGGCAACTGCCACATAGGTGAATGAGCCCAGCCCCTGCCCCAACCTCCATGCTGACTGCAGACGGATGAGCAGGACTAGTGGATCCTGATGGGCCTAGACTGCAGAACTAGCCAGTTCCCTGGCACCCTCTGAGATAAACACTCCTCTGTTTAAATCCCTGGGCTTTGGGGCTGGTTGTTACACAGCACGATGTAGCAAAAGGTGACTGATACACACGTTCAAGATGAACTCTTCTCCAGCAGTTAAGTCTGAGCGAACCCACATCACTAAGAAGCATATCGAAAGAGCAGAGTTATTGACTGCCTGCGTTCAAATCGCACTCTACTACTTAACCACTTTGTCACTCTGGGCAAGTTAAATTCACCCAACTGTTCCTCAGTTTCCTTACCTATAAAATGGGGTTCTATTGAGGTTGTGAGAATTAAACTAACTCATATTTGTTAAGCCTTTAGAATAGGGTCTGGCCCATGGAAGCATTTAGTCTATGTGGGCGATTTTTATGAATTAACAATTACTATTACTAGAAAACCACTACTTGAAAACAGCAAGGCTCTGCACGTGCATGGCGATGTGTGACAGTGCTCATGTGAATATAAGAAAAATGCAACTGAATTCTGCAGAGATATTAAATGCAAGTATTTTACAACCTAAGAAATTGTTTTAGTTTACCCAATATTTTCAAAGATCTCCACAATTTATCACAGGAGTCCTAAACGAGGCGAGAATGTTCAACACTCAGGTGACTGAATAACCTATCACAAGATAAACAACTGATCTGATGTGAGGCTCAACTCTGGAGAGAAATGACCTATTACATTCTGTGCTGAACACATATAATTACCTCCACAAAAATAAATACTTTTACTCATGCAACAGTGATTGACATGATTGCACTCACTATTTTTTCTCTTACTCTTCACAAAATTAGGTGTTTCTGGAGGGGGGTAGTGGGAGCACCTTGGAAGCATCGAGCTGATAACCACTCTCTTCAATGATATGGAATGTTTACTTCCAGATTTGTATTACTCACATTTTAAAAATCTACCATTAGAAGGAACCTCAGAGGTGATCTTGGATTGAAAATCACTCAGTGTGGGAGAAGCCATTGTTGATGGCTTCTGTTTGAACACATTATCATTGTGAAGCACCACCTAGCAGTGGACAACTCTCTGCTTTTGTGCAGGGGCTTGGTGGCGTTGCATGCCTACTGGAAGGACACATTCTAAAGCCTTAGGGTAAGAAGAAACCTGCAAAGACTCATTCATCATCTTTAAAAAACTATTAAATCACCCATAAGGTAAAATACATACAGTGTTGTACATATACACATGAAAATAATTCTTCTATACTCTAATGTTTAAAAATCACCCAGCTAGTCTTAGGATGAAACTACCAGGGAAGTCTATATTTAGACACCTGGGGAATCACACCAATGTGCCTTTCAGATGCCATCCTAGTGGCGAATAGAAATGAGTGGATGAAAGAGATCTTGTTTGCCTGCCAGGTTTACTCCCTTAGGTTTTAATACTAAGCTCCTATTAATTTTTGTTGGTTGTTGGGAAGATTATAAGTAATACAGTAGAGACACATCTTAAGAGAGGGGGCCCAGGCTCTGAATGTAGGGGCGTAAGTTAAATGCATATATGACGCGACCCTACTCATGATTTCTAATGAAGGCTGAATTTTTGCTGCCTGTGACCTCACTCCTTGGATGAGACCTCACTCCTTGGATGAGATCTTCTATCTGGGGCACAGAGTTCAAACTTGGGCTTCCCACATGATGGCCTTTAACTTGAGGACCAAGATCACATGCCCCCAAATCCTTGCCTCCCTGATTCTTTTAATTATTTGAATATGGTCTGATTTTTAGTCCTCACCATCCTGGAGGCAACCATCCAGATGGGCTTTCGGTTGGCTACCATTCCTTCTTTAAATTGTGGGGTCTAAAACGGAACCAATTCTTCAGATGTGGTCTCATCATCATGCTGTACCATGGATATTACTTCCTGTGAGATCACTGCATTAGAAGCTATCTTATACTTTTGGTTCAGACGAAATTATTCTGAACTTCTACCTCAAGGACTATTTTAGTTCCCTGCCAGGGCTCTGAATATAAATTAAGGATGCTCTCAAACTGCACTAACTTAAGGAAAAAACAAAACAAAAAACCCCCAACAAAAACACTATTTTAGATTTATTCCATCCTACTGGTTTTTTGGAATCGCTGACTTCCATTCGGAGATACTTCTGAATCCCGATTCTGGAACCCAGGGTATAACTTTCACAGTATCCCTTCTACCTGACTCAATGAGCCCTGTCGTGGTGACTGTTTCCTGAATGCCTTTTGAGATACCGGCTCTTGGCTGAAATCCATGTGGGGTCAATTATTCATGCTCTAATGCACAAAGATCACCTATTCCTGCTTCTGGGTAAATGAATGAATAAATGATCCACTTAGGAAGTACATGGGCATTGTTCCTCTATTCGCGTCACCCTATCTCATTAGCCAGCTATACCTCCATTCTTAACATCTGTAGCCCACACATTCAGCTGTCTTCTGCCAATATGCAGATCTGAGGCCAGGACTGGTACATCTTATATGATATGTCTTGCAGCGTCTCAGAGAAAAAGGTTTTGCTATTGACCTGATGAATGTTTTCTCTTTCTAATGAAGTGGAAGGTGTCCTAACAGCTGACAGTGGGGAAAAAAGGGAGGACCTCTCCTCATCTGACTTGGCAGATCTTAATATAAAGAAGAAACAGCTCAGGTGAGGAAGAGAAAAAAGGAATTAAACCCTTTCTAAATGGCTTTGCCAGCAACGCCCACCATGCCCTGCAGCCCTATGTGGTACTTGAGGCAACAAGCATGACAATGGAATGGAATCCCCGATTGCCAGAGGAAATACATCAAGAGCAAAAACATTAGTTCAAATTATTCTCCCCAAAGCCTCTCTAAATTCTAGGAAGGCTAAAGACAAAGTTAATTAAATGTTAAAACAGAACCTAATAGCTCACGCTCCTTTTGGATCAAGGTAATAATAATCTAGACTGACATTTGCTTTGGGATACCAGTGCATTTTATAATACATCAGGGTCCATTTTATACTCTTATGTATAATATATATACATGTCTTTTTTTTTTTTTAAGATTTTATTTATTTATTCATGAGAGACAGAGAGAGAGAGAGAGAGAGGCAGAGGGAGAAGCAGGCTCCCAAGGAGCAGGGAGCCCGATGCGGGACTCGATCCCAGGACGCTGGGACCATGACCTGAGCCGAAGGCAGACGCTTAACCATCTGAGCCACCCAGGCGTCCCCTTTTTTTTTTAATATAAAGTACTTGGAGCATAATTTTATTTTAAAATAATCATGAAGTTTATTTATTTATCTGATGTGGAACAGTTTGGTCAAAAATGCAAAATCCCCCATTACAAAACATAACCATTGGAGAATTTATAATAGGATATCCCAGATATGACCAAAACACCGCCCTGTTTAAATAGCGGACATTCGCACAGATCTCGGTCCCTGACAAAAAGCAAAGATAAAGAGGCTATTAAAGATCTGTCTTTCGGGGCACCTGGGTGGCTCAGTTGGTTGGGCAACTGCCTTTGGCTCAGGTCATGATCCTGGAGTCCCGGGATCGAGTCCCGCATCGGGCTCCCTCCTTGGCAGGGAGTCTGCTTCTCCCTCTGACCCTCCCCCCCTCTCATGGGCTCTCTCTCTCTCTCTCATTCTCTCTCTCTCAAATAAATAAATAAAATCTTTAAAAAAAAAAAAAAAGATCTGTCTTTCGTATTTGTGTTTGTTAAATAGTTTCAACACACAGAAAGAGAGACCAGGGCGCCTGGGTGGCTCAGTTGGTTAAGCGACTGCCTTCGGCTCAGGTCATGATCCTGGAGTCCCTGGATCGAGTCCCGCATAGGGCTCCCTGCTCGGCGGGGAGTCTGCTTCTCCCTCTGACCCTCCCCCCTCTCCTGCTCTCTCTCTCTCAAATAAATAAATAAATAAATAATCTTTAAAAAAAAAAAAAAGAAAGAGAGACCAGGGAATCTTCTGGAAAAAATTCAGATTCAGAAGCTCCCATTAACTCCTATTTTTGGGGCCATCACTGCAGTCATCTCTCATGGAAACAAGTTACATTTATGAGTTGTTCAAGATGCCTTTTTTGGGTCAACTCTAAGGGGAGCTGCCTTGACATTTTCAATGCTCGGGGGCTGTTCTCAACAGTGTAACTCAGAGACCCGCCATCCCCACACAGGTTTACCTTAGAAACAAGGCTGGCCCGGTATGCAGCCAAGGCCTTTAAGTATTCCTTTTTGGCAGCTTCTGTTTTCCTTTTATACACCTATAAAAAAAAAAAAGACCACAGTTAGGATCACCTTTAGCATACAATTTCTCAGCCATAAAATGACGGTCGCACAAATGAGGTCACAACAGAACTCACCTAAAAAGTTGGTCTCTGTGGCTTTGATTTTTAAATGTGAACACACATACACACAGAAGTATTAAAACAAAACCCTGCCTCCCTCACTGGAACACAATCTTGATGTTTCCGCTGATAAATGAAAACAAGATTTCCGGTTGTAGGACAGATGCTTTGAGAGAAACAGCTGAGGGCCTCATGCTAAGGCAGAGATACAGTAGCAAGGAGAGTAAAATTGGCTACAAAGGGTTCAAGTTATAGGGAATAATGAATTTCTCCATCAGTGCCTTCTTTCCCTCACACACATTTCTAACCGGCACCGAATCTGAGTATTCAAAAACCAACCACAATGGGTACAGTGTTGTGAAGACACAAGAGAAAAGATGAAACCACCGCGGTTTTCTTTTGAAGGAAAAAAAAAAAAAGGTCAGAAATAGTTAAAAGATGAGAAATTTCCATTAGTGAGGCCGTTTGAGTTACATAAACAAGTCCCAATATATTAAACATGATGGGCGCTTCCTTTCCTTAAGGGTGCCTGACAGCTGTGGGTTAGACCAAAGCGCAACCATCTTTTTCTCCAGAGCTAAAAGAGGTAGCAGTCTGCCAGCCCCTTAGGATTACATTTCTGGGACAGAAAATCAGTGTGCTACATACAACAATAAACTCACCGCATATGGGCAAATCCTACAGCTGCACCGTCCCGAGCTAGTAGGAATGAGGTCATGATGTGTAAAAAAAATCAAGGGTTATCCTCACGTCTTCACTCCTGAGATGGGGATTCTATTTTATTACTAAGAGAGGTCTAGTCTTCTGAGAACATGGAACGTCCATTCCTACTAATGGTCATTGGGAGTTTCACTCAAGGAGCAAGGAAGCCATTCTTCCTCTCCATTTGTGTGGAGGCCCAGGAGTCAAGGTCCTAAGGAAGTATCTCCCACCAGCTTGACTAATCTCTCAATACCACCTCTCACATGGCCGAGCTTTCCAACGAACTGGCAATAAAATTTCAAATGCCCGGTGACGATAATGAGACTCGCAGAGGTAGCCTCAAAGTTTGGAGACCCACCAGGACGGCACAAGCGTTTGGACAGATGATCAAAGGAAAGGCAAGCGGGATGGACCTCATCCCTCTGTAGTGCCCTTTCTGAACAAAGGGGGCAAGTTCCACATCACTTAAAATGAAAAGATGATCATCAAAAGTTCATGCATGCAGGGTGCTGCCTGAATTTCCCCATTTCTCCTCTGAATGGGTTCTGAACACCACCCTTAAGGGGGACCGAGAAATCCATATAATGGGAGAGGGGCTTGGATTTATACAACTGTGTTTCTAAATTCCATAGCTTAGAAAGGCCTTGATGAGAAACAGTCATATTAAGTGAATGTTCACTTAGAAAAGGTATAAGAGGGGCGCCTGGGTGGCTCAGTTGGTGAAGCATCTGCCTTCTCTCAGGTCATGAACCCGGGGTCCTGGGATCGAGCCCCGCGTGGGGGCCCCTGCTCGGCGGGGAGTCTGCTTCTCCCTCTCTCCTTTGCTCCCCAACCCTGGCCCGTGCTCTCTTTCTCTCTCTCAAATAAATACACAAATCTTAAAAAAAAAAAAAAAGAAAAGAAAAGAAAAGAAAGAAGGAAAGAAAAGAAAAGAAAAAGAAATCTAAGAAATACTCTGGTAACTTTTTCATATAGGGCTGTGCTGGATCTTCACCTCACCTGCTTTTGTTCTTCTCCAAGGCTGTCCCACATAGATGCCACAATTTTTGAGACCTCTCCAAAGGTGGCATTGGGGTTTTGCCCTTTAATGGCAGCCTGTGTGTCCCTGAAAAACAGGGCATATGCTGATACTGGTTTCTGCGGCTCGTTGGGGTCTTTCTTTTTCTTTTTCTTTGGAGTCTTGGGCTTCTTGCCAGAATCTGGAGCAGCTCTTTTCTCTCCAATGGCCTGCAAAGCAGGAAGAAAATTCACTGCCTAGAATGTCTTCGCAGAGAAGGCGGCAAGACCTACCCAGGTCCGCAACTGTTCTTTGAAGGTTTTGTTCAGCTGATTCATCGACAGAGGAATCCCCGGCAAAAGCAGGGGAGGGGTGAGCTTTCTTAGAGTTAACTGGACAGCAGAGATTAGCATTTAGAACACTGATTAATGAGACCCAGAAGTATCTTCAATACATTCACAACATATGCTCTAAATAGCAATTATGAGTCATGAAAAACAGAACACTCTGTACCAGGCAATAAAGTGTGTGTGCGTGTGTGTGTGTGTGTGTACGTGCAATATATATACACATTACATGTGTACACATAAAATAGTTTACATTTTCAGAGATTTTAGAAGTAAATCTAAGTAATTCGGGATGTTGATCATATTTAGATATTTTAAATGAGGTCCCTGGCCATAGTCACGTGCCATATATATGATCAGTCTGAATCGATTTTTCAAAGCTTCTTTTATTTTACCAGAATGTTACCTTGCTCACGGGTCTCCAGAAACTCCAGTGGAAATTAGCTACAAGCCCTGAGCTTGCACAGTAAGAGAAAGGTCATCTTTATTTCTTTAAGTCATGATAACTTTCGAAAGAATAGGCTAACAAGAAATATAAAAAAATGTCAAAACTCCTTTAACTGGAGATAAAGAGGAAATTGATATTCTTTATTAAAATTAAAAACCTAGAAGAGAACAATAATTGATACTTAAAATCACCAAGGCTAAAAAGACCAATAAGAAAACAGTCCTACAGAAAGTAACTCTGGTCAGGAAGTTGGCTGCCGCAGGGACAGTGAGAACCTGACACATATCTACCATATGAACTTGCTGAGATCAAAGCCACAGAAATGACAGGGGTATAGCTCCCCACATCTATATACCACGGAGCTCCAGATTCACCTGCCACTCCCATCATCTAATTTCAGTGATCATATAATACATTTATCAGAGAAGCACGAGAAAAGATGTATCAGCCTTGTTGTGTCCCTCTAGATTACAATAGGACTGAACTGAAGATCATTTTGCAGTTAACTTCATCGGGAAAGCTGAAATGTGTGACAAAATCAGTTTTAAAAGCCAGCCGTGGGGAAGATCAAAAGAGATAGACTCAAGTTACTAACAGATTGGTGTTTAATGGCGTTGAGTCTCAAACCCTAAATTCAAATTTTCCAAGAGTGTCATTATTTTCTGAATGAGAGGCATTTAGAACTTAATCCGATTACTAAAATTCTTAGGGGGAACACTGCTAAGTAACGTGTCTCTGAGAGCTCTGGACCCTCAAGGTGGGGGGAAACCACAAGTCCACTTCTCCGTGGCCCTCCTTGAGTGGTAACAACATAGGGACTTCATACAAGTAGTTTATACACTTCAAATGATGGTAAGCCACATCATCTCAACTCTTCTCCAAAATGCCATCTTCCATAACTCACGATTAAGTCAATCATTTTCAATGGTCTTTTTTTCCCTGAATTCTCAGGATAAGCGAGACTTGTTTAACTCTAGTTAATGAATCTGAACTTGTAAGAGACTCGGATGCTTTTCAGTTAGAGCTTCAGCAGGGGCCAAGTTTTCCTTCAGTGAAAAATACTGCTTTAGCCCCATGGGGGGAAAAAATAGACAAGGATTTTCCTAATTGAGTCAAACAACTATATATTGTTTTCCTGGAAGAAAAGTTGGCACTGTTGGTACCAATGATGCCCTGACTGATGACAAGGTGAGAGTAATTTTCAGAGTAGCCTTTCCAAAAGAAAAACAGCTCAATCTTGCTCTCGGTAAACCAGCATTCCAATGGTGACAACCTTTGATATCTTCCTCGGATAACCATGACTTGCCCTAATCATCATTACCTTTTAAGAATAAACCCGAAATGAAGAATCTCACAGTTTAAACAAGAGCTCAGAATTAATTCTCTGAAAGAAACCTGTGTGTAATTGATTGAAGAGCATTGGGGAAGGTGGAGAAGTAGTTTTCCCCCGAAGAGACACCATCAACGATAATTTTAATCTTTCTTTCTTAGCTCAGTTGCTTAAAAGATAACAAATTGGATTCTTTGCCTTTACACAGAACCTAGACCCTTGCTTAAAATGGAGTAAGCAAGGTGTCGCAGATAAGGAAGGTTCTCCTTAGCCAGCACAATTTCAGTATGGTGCAAACGTTGAGTAGAAGATCTGTGGAAATGTGAGTGAAATGAAAGGAATCCATTTGAATTGTGTCCTGGCCAGTTGTAACTTAGCTGGGCCTTATTCACATCTCTTGAGTTTCTTTATAATCATTGTTTCTCACTTTACCTTCACAGAAATCCTTGTGAGTGTGTGGAGAGACTGTCAATGCATTTACCCAATCTGTGTCCAATAGGGTGCTAACATGTCGGGACAGAACAAACCCTTCTTCTTCAAATCCCTGCAATATATCTAACCTCCCTTCCCTCCTCTTCCTCACTCTCAATCTTCTCTAGTTCCTCTTCTTCCATTTGCTACTTAAAAATAAATGATGCTCAGGGCTCTGGCCTTGACTTGCTCCTTATACACTCTGAGAAATCCTGATTACTTCCATGTCTTCACATCCATGTGCTGATGGGCCCCAAATCTGTACTCCCACCTCCCATGAACTGAGTTCTAGACTCAAACGTGGGTGCTTTGAATTCAACCCAGACCATGCCAAACTCTCATCTCCTCCAAGGGAGAAAAAGTAACACTCCTCTTTCTGGGCCGATTCTCTCATTTCCTAATATCCATGCTGGCTCTCATACTAAAACCCCATTTATCTTTTATGCCTTCAAATCCCAGTGGATTACCAAAACTTCAGGATTCTCCCTCTCACATGTCTCACTAATCTGTACCTCCTGTCCATTCCTTCCTTTGCTGAAAGGAAACACTTTATAGCAAGTGTTGATCAGTTTCCTTTCCTCCAGTCCCTCCCTCTGTAATGCATTCTCTATACAGCCAAAGCCATCTTTCTAAAGCATAAATTTGCTTATGCCACTCCTCTATGCAAATAATTACTCAGCTCTCAGCTACCTGCACGAGAAAGGCTACCACCTTTCAGCTACTGTTTTCTTCAATTCCTATTTCTTTCCTTCCCATATCAAACTGTTCATGATAACTCATAAATTGACGTGTACTTCCATTGCTCCCTCGACCAGAATGCTGGCCTCTCTCTTCTGCCTCACAAACTTTTATGTATCCTCTTAGACCTAATTCAAATATCACCTTCTCAACAAAGTCTTCCTCAAATCACTCTCCCAAGCAGAATCGACTACAATCTTCGCACACCAGATATATCAATTATACCTCTAATCACATCTGGAGCTAGTTTTAAACATTGCTTTTCATCCCCAGTGGGGAGTCCCAGGGGTAGCAATTCTCTTATAAATCTTTATATCACCAGAACTAAGTAAAAGGCCAAGCACAGAGTAGGTGTAAAAAATATGATGAATAAGGAACGAATAAGTGTACCAAGCATAAGTTACTTTATTGAAACAGAATACCTTTCTAAGCACTCAGAAAAGTCCTCCCTGAAACTAAGTTTTTATTTCAAACCATGTATATTGGAATTATCACTCCCCATGACAAAAGCAGGGATATGGAATGATTAGAACTTACTAAGTGATAAACATCAGAGAAGGTGCAAGTCTGTCAAATATGACAGTGGCTCAGCCAACTAACTGGATGAAACTTATCCACATGAACATTATTAACTTAGAAGCAGAGCACTTCAGAATTCCTGGGGAATCTAGTGGAAGTCCTCCCTTCCGCAGAATGAGAAAATCATGCCTACAAGAGTTAGGTGACATGTTCAATGCCTTATAACCAGTAGGAGAAGCCAGATCTCCCAATTTCCAGTGGAATACACGCTTTTCACAGAAAATGAGTAAGTAAAAGAGTGAAGAAAAAAATTAAACTGTCATGAATTTAAATGCTAGCCAAATCCCAAAAGAAGGTAATACCATGAGTGAAATTCAAAGACACAGTATGGGGTGATTCCAAATTCTCAGGTGGGTGACAACTAAAGCAGTCAACTTACTCTGTTGGATTCATCAGCATCCTCTTCATTGATGGAACTGGAAGGGGAAGGGGTCGCGGATTTGCTTGCTGGAGGCGAAGGAGACGTGTGTGGCAAACTGGCACCTCCCAAATTCAACCCCAACTGGGCGCTGAGCTGAGACTGGTTGATGGTGGTGAGCTGAGTGGGAGGCATGATCCCAGAGCGAGCAGCATCAGTCATGTGGACGATGGACCTCATGATCAACGAGTGATCCTGACGGTACTGGGGCACTTGCGTGTGGCTCTGGTCCTAAAAAGGCAACAGATAACAAGGGGGGGGGATTCTTAGTTTTCCCAAGTATCAACAAGCTGAAAACGTTAGCACTCACTCCTTAGATAGGTCTGCCCTACTCCAGGATGATGGTCCCTATTCATTAACTCTAAGGACTCATGCCCCAAAGCTGAAAGGTCAAAAGCACAAAGCCTAGTCTATTTTGCTCGAGAACTGTCACTGGATGACTTTTAAAGAAAATAATAAAAGACTATAGGCAGAGAAAGAAAACTTCCAACTCTTGCTTCTTACTGAGGAAACGGACAGGAAAGGGTTGAAGCAGAGGTTCAGGCCTTTCTGGCTCACCATTTGGTCCAGTCCTCCATCCTTCTTACACACACATTCTGGTTCCATTCCCCTTGACCCAGCTCTGTGAGGGGAGGCAAATCCAGTCTTTATTTTATCCTTCCGGAAGCGCATCTGACATGTAGAGAGGATAGGCTTAGGGAAGCACAGAGCCCACATCTGTTTGCTTCAGGGGACCCTTTCTATAAAACCCTCTGTGGTTAACCAGAGGGTCATTCCAATTCTGAATTACATTATCAGTGGCATCTGGAAGTCGTTCAATGTCTTTAGGATTGGATATCACTTTCTTCTTCTTAAACCTGCCTTGTTTTCTTTCCTTCAACCCGCCATGACTTAATGGACTAATGGATTTTTTAAAAAAATATGTATAAGGAGGAGTTAGAGATCATCAGAGTTAGCTTCTCTGGAAGTTACCGCAGTCCCTTCAAAAGTAGCCTTCTGTTTTTGGCAGTCATACAAAAGGCTTTAGAGTTGTTGCTGCTTCTTTTTTTTAATTCCAAAGAATCAAAGAAATGAAGACATGCTTTGAAACAACTTACTTTAAGACTTGTCATTTAGTGTGAGTCTGTGATTTTTATTCAAACCAAATTCTCTTGACTCACAGTGACCCAGGATCTAATTTTATACACAAGCCTACAAATTTTTAAGTGTTCTTTTGAGTCTTTCTGATAAGACTTATTTTTGCTCTTTAAATAAGCAACAAATGAGTTGTAAATATCTAAATTGGAGCGTTTGGTTTCTTATTAAATATATAAACACCACTAAATAAGAAGCTGTAGCTATCAACAGGAAATTATTTGAATAAATTATGATCTACCATACCATAAGGTATTATGAGGCTTTTTAAAATAATGAATCAGATTTATGTGTATTGACTTAGAACAGGGTTTCCAATCTTGGCTCTATTGACATTTTGAACCAGATAATTCTTTGTCGTGGGGCTGTCCTTTGCCTTGCAGGATGTTTATAGCAACCCTGGCCTCTATTAGATGCCAGTAACAACATCTCGCTCCCTACCAATCATGACAATCAAAAATATCTCCAGACATTATCCCTTGAGGGGCAAAATTCTCCCATCTGAGAACCAGTGACCTACAGTGATATCCAAAATATCGTAATTGAAAAAACAAGTTGTAAAATAATTACAGAGGATAGCTCCCCACCTTTTTTTTTTTTAAAGGACTATCTAAACTTCTTTTTTTTTTTTTTAAGATTTTATTTATTTATTTGAGACAGAGAGAATGAGAGACAGAGAGCATGAGAGGGAGGAGGGTCAGAGGGAGAAGCAGACTCCCTGCCGAGCAGGGAGCCCGACACGGGACTCGATCCCGGGACTCCAGGATCATGACCTGAGCCGAAGGCAGTCGCTTAACCAACTGAGCCACCCAGGCGCCCATGGAGTATCCAAACTTCTAACAATGGTTACATTATAAGGGGTAGAACTGGAAGGGTAAAGAGGAGAGCATCTTAAACGTTTCCATTTAAAAAAAACACAAAATGAATAAAAAACTAACACACTTTAGTCAGGAAAAGCTAAAAAGATCAATGAGTCATTAAAACAGTATAGGCTAATTGTTAGGGTTTCATCTTAAATATATAAACTTCCCATTCGTTAATAATTTGAGTTCTTAAATTGCTGTGCCATCCCTGGAAAAACATGTCACATGTACCAGAACAATCCCACTCTTCCCTGTCTCATTGACAATATCGATATCCTCTTCCACTGTTCCTAAAATACCACATTCTATTGGCAGGTGTCCCTGTGCTGACTTGAATCACAAAAGTGGATTTTACATTTTTGGTTTGTCCTATTTTTTTTTTTGATTAGCATTCTACCACTCAGTTAGCTTTTTCTCCTCAAAAATTTGAGCTGTCTACTCTTCCATGTTCTTTTTTTTTTTTTTAAAGATTTTATTTATTTTTTAGAGAGCGAGTGAGAGAGAAATAGCATGAGAGGGGAGAGGGTCAGAGGGAGAAGCAGGCTCCCCGCTGAGGCCGGGAGCCCGACGTGGGACTCGATCCCAGGACCCTGGGATCATGACCTGAGCCGAAGGCAGATGCTTAACCATCTGAGCCACCCAGGCGCCCTCCATGTTCTTTTTTTTTTTTTTAAAGATTTTATTTATTTATTTGTGAGAGAGAGAATGAGAGACAGAGAGCATGAGAGGGAGGAGGGTCAGAGGGAGAAGCAGACTCCCCGCCGAGCAGGGAGCCCGATGTGGGACTCGATCCCGGGACTCCAGGATCATGACCCGAGCCGAAGGCAGTCGCCCAACCAACTGAGCCACCCAGGCGCCCTCCATGTTCTTTTTTAAGATTTTTTTTTATTTATTTGTCAGAGAGAGGGAGTGCATACAAGCAAGGGGAGTGGCAGGCAGAGGGAGGAGCAGGTTCTCCACTAAGCAGGGAGCCCAATGTGGGACTCCATCCCAGGACCCTAGGATCATGACCTGAGCCGAAGGCAGACGCTTAACTGACTGAGCCACCCAGGCGTCCTTACTCTTCCATGTTCTTTTGAAGTTCCACCATTGCTTGCTTAGATCACTGCCACCCTCCAACTACTGGCAATTAAGCTATCTTCTTTTTACTTTTTCTAAGTTTTATTATTATTTTTTAAGTAGGCTCCATGCCCAACGTGGGGCTTGAACTCACAACCCTGAGATCAAGAGTCACATGCTTTACTGACTGAGCCAGCCAGACGCTCCTTAAGCTATCTTATTCTTTATTCTACACTCCATATATGTTCTTCAGAATGCATTTTAAAAGTCCTTTCAGACTTAATTAAATCTAGATGTTTTAAGTATTTACGAGCAACTTCCAGGTCCATTTGAATTAAGTATTTTAATTTGGATTGTAAAAGAATAAATTAGCTGACTGGCATGACCGTGAAATATGATGATCTGATTGATGCAACTTTCTCATTAACACAGAAGTTGCATTGCTCCAATGCCTATGAAAATTAGCACGTGCAGATACTTGATTGACTTATCCCACATCTATAGCATTCCAGATGGATCTCATGGTCAAACAGAAGGCCAAGAAATAAGTTTTCTTGGCTTCATCAGCTCTTTCTAGCTTCTACCTGCAATGTCACGGAGCTAGCTTGATGGGAAAACTGTGTCCGAGGGAGCCATGGCCCAACGGTGGAGGCATGTGTCGACGGAGAGGGATGAATGGGGCCCCAGGCTCTCTACCACCATCACCCCCCCACCCCGCCCTTCAATGAAAGCACTCTGTATTCATTTATTTTATAAATTGAGAGTGCTCAGAACATTTTACTTCAAAAAAAAAAGAGAGAGAGAGAGAAATAATGGGGATTTTCTGCTGTGGAGACAGGGGGAACACCACTCATGAAGCACACTGGTGGTGGGGCCCAGGTGTTGCCAAAACTTAGAGCCATCCACATAGCCTTCACGCTGGCAAACATGCTGGCCCCATCTTTCTTATCTCCCATGGGACAATACACCAAGAGCCTCTAAAGTCTTTTCAAGTAACTCCTGAACCACATCACTGATGCCTTATAATGTGCTGGCATTTGCCATGGTCTACAGCTGTCCCATAACAACTTCCTATGCGTGAGGACTACGGTACAGGAAGATTAATGGTAAAAGGGTCTTTTTAGAAATTCAAGTTCCTTTAGGGCCACCGATTATTCACAACTACCTTGGGGAAGTTGGTGACTCTTAACAGTTCCAATCATTTTTCCATAAAAAAAAGGTAACCTTTGAAAGACACTTCCTCTGATCTTAGGATTCCCACTTAAAGAAAGATGTCAGCTCAGTTTAAAGGTTACTTATTGAGCACCTGCTATGTGCCAGGCCAGAGAAACCAATATACCAATGCTCAAATCCTTGAAAACTAGCACGCGATTCTTTTAAACACTACCCGAGTTAAACATAATTTAGAACGGACTAATAGATTTACTCTGACAAAGCATAGGCAAGAATAATTCATATATACTCCTCAAAAATTGCTCGCAATTTCTCCTAGTAGTCACGACACAATAAGGAAATATATAACCACAGATAAAGCCCTAAGAAATTTAATGCATTTTTGAAAATCATTACCTCTCACTTATTAAAATTCAGTCTTAAAGGACTTACCCATGATCACTGAAAGGCAAAGCAACTAGTGGGTTATAACAGATTGCCACGATTATATCCAACGTAAGAGCTGAATGCTGGTAGCTTTCACAATTACATTTTCTATCTAGAGTTCACTTGTATCATTTCCAAGGCGGTGCATCCTTTGGGAAAAACTCATTCCTCTCTTCTTGGTCTCACTCTGTCCTCTGATGTTATTAGATAAGAGCTTCCCAACCTCAGCAGGATTGACATTGTGGTCTGGATAATTCTTTGTTGGGGGAGGAGTATCTTGGGCATGGTAGACTGCTTAGCAGCATCTCTGGCTTCTACACACTAGATGCCAGGATCCTCCCCTCTCCAACCTGGTTGTGACAATCAAAATGTCTCTAGATATTGGCAAATGTCCCCTGGGGGTGGGAGGCAAAATTCCCATCGTTTGAGAACTACTTTATTAGACAATTATAATGAAAACATCTTGGGTGTGGAGGATGAGGAGGAGCCAACCAGGAAAGGAGGGGAAAGAAGTCATGTTCCAGGCAGAGGGAACAGCATGTGCAAACTCTGAGGTGGGAGAGAGCTTGGCATGCCTAAGAAATGGAAAGGATACCAGTACAGGTGGGAGCAGGTTAGGCCAGGTGAAGAGTGAGATGCACTGGATCGGAGAAATGGGACTGAGCCAGACTGTGCACGGTGGGGTCATCAGGGAATGCTTCCTGAGAAGGCAACCCACTAGAGCCAAGGTGTAAAGGGAGAGTAGAAGCTACTAAGCTAGAAAAGAGGGAAGAGCATCCAAGGCAGAGAAGAGTATGTGCAAAGGCCCGGTGCACAAGGAAGTAAAGGAGAGGCCAGTGTGACCAGGCCAGGAAAAGCAGGACTGGCTATGAAACTGGAGAGGCAAGGAATGGCCATAAAATGGTAAGTCTTATAGTCTATTCTAGGAAGTCTGCATTTTATTCACAGTGTAGACGGATGTCATGGCAAGTATAAAGGCTTGGTATCTATCTAGCGGGGTTATTTATTCCAATAGATATTAACTGATCGCACCTCCTGGGGCAACCCATCTGAATCCATGGTGGGCAATTTGATTATAATGTAAATATAAATATATATCCTAACACTTTAACCTATGTTTTGAAGAGCACCCAAGCCTTTCTGAATGGGCAGGCCATGGACTTCACAAGATAATAGGACGCACACTGCCTTCTATTTGCCCATAAGTACAACTCAACAAAGCCTTGAAGGTTTGCATAGGTCTTGGTGTGGGGAGTGCTCAGCTGAGGTTCCCCTCTCTTTCCACCTGATAAAAGAGCCTCTGTCTTTTTTTTTAAAACAGGAAACCATGGAATGGATATTTCTGGTAGTGGTCCCTCATTTTCTTAAATTGCCTGAGATCCAGTCTATTCCTGAACATTAATTATTTGAGTGAACTGTTAAAATCTGAATAATTTTATATTAAAAAGCAAACTTTGGATCACTAGCATAAATTAAAACTGGGGACACCTGGATCAACGGAATGCCAAATAAATACCAAGAAAAGGAAACAACACCGTTGTAGTCTTCTAAATATGGGGCCCGCCTAAGGCTCCAAGCCAGACCTCTGCTTTGTCTTATTTAAAAAGGATAAAAGAGGTGTGGAAGACTTATTAGCCCCAAACCGAGACTTTCTCCTGCACTTAATCAAGATTGAAAGAAATTGGCAAGGTGAAAAATGTCCTCACTGTGTAAATTACAATGGGGTATTACCCTGGCCAGGCTTCACATAAAGATATGTGGGAATTTGGGGGTGGGGGGGCGGTCGGTGGTGGTGGTGGGAAATGGGCAGTTTGTTCTTACTTTCTCAGCCAACAAAACTCTACCTCCTCTACATACTAAAATCTGTTTTCACTCATTCCATCAGGCCTGGAGCAAGGGCCGGTCCTCCATGACACCTTCTTGGTGCATGAGTGGGACCCCTTTCCCTCCTCACTGGCATTTATTATAATATCTTTGTGCTGCACACTTAGTAGTATATAATTACACATCCTCAAGTATTGGGTTTTGGTTTCTTTTGCAAATGCAAGATAGAGGCTTTCAAATTGATATCTTATCTGAGCTATCACACATGATTACTCTGTTTTTTTCTCACGACGGTGCTGCTTACTTCCACCTGGGCTGATTTTGCCATAAAGGATTTTTAAACATCTAATGTGCACCTTCCGTGCACATTGACAAATAAATATTCTCTGTAACGATCCAATGTTAGGTTTTCATAACAGAGGATAGCATCTAATTAGGAAGCAAATAACCCAAATATATTAGCACGTGTGACTAAACACATTTGCACTGGGGTGATTTTTTAATCAATATTTCTTGAGAAATGGAGCAATTAAACAATTATCAGTAATACAAATTGCTTTGTATTAATAAAGATCAGAGAACTACGAATATAAAATTCAGGTCGGTAATTTTATGCTCAATTATTTAAGTTAAGTCCCACAGCAACGTTAAAATTTTGTCTCCAAATGAACAACAATCAACTGTCACGCACAGCTAGTGTACTACTAACCCCAGTAAACCCTGGAACAAACACCGTTATGACAAATGCAATGCATAGCAAGGATAATTACAGACCTACATACCACAACCTTAACTTCATCAAAATATCTGCACTGAAATAGATAATTTTTACTTAATAGCTACCCTCAGGGTTATAATCAAACATACCTACACATGAGTGTTTTGTGAAAAACAGTCTTCCCGAAAGTTAATTAATAGTTTCTTAGCAAAATAAAGTTTCCAAGAGTTTACCATAAAACACTTAATGGTATTTCACCTGTAGACCCTGTAACTCCTCTGTTTTACCAAGGAGTCAGCTCCGTGCTGATTTCATTCGGGCCTCAATAAAAAGTTTAAAGCAGAATTCTGTGTTTACAGCTGTTTATACCTCAAACGGCCTCTCTTCCATTTTTACTTAGTAGTCAAAGTATGCTCTTAATAGCAAATACATAGTCTTTCATTCATTCATATATGCAACAAGTAAAATATTCACTGAGCGCTTAGTGTATTCCAGCCCAGACACTGTTCCAGGCGCAAGCCTGACGAGCAGCCCATGAGACAGGCGAGAGGAGGGGACAGGCTGTGCATGGGCAAAGGAGGCCATTTCAAAGAGTGACAGGTGCCATGATGAAAGGAAATGGGGCAAGAGCACAGAGAGTAACCCTCATCCCTCTAAAAAAATGTTTGAGCCTCACGCCAGTTTTATTCGGCAATCTGGGGGATTTAAAATGGTGTCTCTCCTGTCCTTGACCCAGGGTGTTGGCGGTATGACCATATAGTAGGTAACTATTATATAGTTTATATAGGCTAAAAACAAGATATAATAATCGCAGCGTAACTTTCTAACAATACTTTTCCTTGTGTGTTATCAATCAAGCAAGTGATCACGTGTCACACTTCACACACAAGCTAATTGGTGTCTAGCAGAAATTTGGAACATGCTCCCCTTTAAATAGATGACCCTAAAGTTAACTCAACCTTAAAGACAGAATAAAGAATATTGATTTTAAACTGTGTATGGTACAAGGCTATTTGCTCTACAAAGAGAGGCAGCTCAGGGGCGCCTGGGTGGCTCAGTTGGTTTAGCAACTGCCTTCGGCTCAGGTCATGATCCTGGAGTCCCGGGATCGAGTCCCGCATCGGGCTCCCTGCTCGGCAGGGAGTCTGCTTCTCCCTCTGACCCTCCCCACTCTCATGTGCTCTGTCTCTCTCTCTTTCTCTCTCTCTGAAATAAATAAAAATCTTTAAGAAAAAAAAAAAAAACGCAGCTCATAAAAGTGCCTGTGGCCTGTGTATTTGGGGCAGGCAATGGTCAAGATGTAGTAACTGCTAAATTAAAAGTGACTGTGGATGAGAAGCATCTTTTAAAGCAGTCACCAGACTCCGAGTTTTTGGATGACCTGCAAGAGGCGCTGGTATTCAAGAAAGCCACTTTGTCCATAGGATAACCGCTCTCTAATTGTTAAGAACAATATATGGCACTTTAGTAGGTCTCAGCAAATATCTGTCAAAGGTTCATACCGTTTCAATTTGATAATTTGTTTTTTTTTTAAGATTTTATTTATTTTAGAGAGAGAGAGTGAGAAAGAGCATGAGAGGGGAGACGGTCAGAGGGTGAAGCAGACTCCCCATTGAGCAGGGAGGCCGACACGGGACTCGATCCTGGGACTCCAGGATCATGACCTGAGCTGAAGGCAGTCGCTTAACCAACTGAGCCACCCGGGCGCCCTCAATTTGATAATTTGGACTTGAAACAGATAGGTCCCGCTCCACTCAAAGTGGGTGTTCTGTTTAGGTAAGTTGTGCCTTTTCTACTGTTGACTCAGAATAAAAATACTTTTTTGAGCATCACTTGACCAAAAATAATATCTAGCTGAAATAATCATTCAATCTGTATGAGAGAATGTCGGTCCCTCCAATGGCTACGTGGCAGTTGTCCTGTGGAACGTAGCTCTACAAAACCTACTGACAATGCCAATGAACATGTTCATAACAATAATAAGGGCTTGTCTTAATAGAACGTTCCACGCATTAAACACATTAATGACCCATGAAATAACTGTTTTATCTGTAACACATTTAGCAACATGGCTAAAACAATGTATTAATTGAAAGTCCGCTATTTCTCTAAATGTAAGATTTTTTTTTTTAAGTATAAAATTGGCATGAAAGTCATTTCGTAAAAACGAAAATAATTCAACTTTGAAATCAGAGCCATAACAAACGACTGTGGGAAAAACTTTGAAAATAGGCCTGGTAGTTTTCGATGTGTTATTCTGATATAGCCCCATTTCTCTGGTTAAAAGTGTTATCTGTCCAGAGTGTGACTTAAGAGTCTTATGAATACTTCAAAGCTTTTAATTTTCTTCTCTGCATGCATATCTTCTTTTATCTCTCCTTTTCTTTTTCCTTAACAGGTACAGAGACTCCCGTACTCCAGTATGCCTCCCCTCACTTCCTGCCTTTTCAATTTCCTAACTCTATGTTTGATATTACCAGAGTAGCATTTTCTGTAAATATGCGGTATCACAATTAAATCCAAAGCAATATCAAACAGAAAAATGTCAGTCCTCCAAACACGAAATATAATGTATGAAGAAAAAGTATGTGAATTATCAGTGTGTTTTATAAATTCTCTTTTGGGGGGCATACAAACTATCAGACTAGAGACAATTATTTTACTGTCTGTTTCTTGGATATCAAAAAGAATTTTGAAATTCATCAAAGCTAACCTTCTGTTATGTACAACAGGCTAAGCTGAAAAGAATGTTAACAAGTTCAATTTTCATTCAATCAGCACTACTGCTCTCTGAAATGTTTCATTGCAGGAAAGAAATAAAAATAATCTATATGGTAATTATGAGGATGAATCCCCCAGTAACTTTCAGCTACATGAAAGGTCAGTTCTATTCAAGATATTTTATCAGTCCCCTGCACATACTCCTGTCCTGTCATTTTAAATCTGAACAGCATTTTATTTTCCCATTTACAGCTACCTGCAGAATTAAGTACTTAAGCCAAATAAGAAAAAAAAAGAAAGAAAGAAATGTTGAATGCTGGCAAAGGCTATAATAGCAGAGAGATAAATCGTTCAGCTGCTCTCTCAAGCCTCTAGGGCTGCAGATTTTTCTTCTCCTGGTGCACTGTGGGTATTCAAAACTTGTTCAACATGATTTCATTTCATTTCAGGCACTGCCTCAGAAAACTAAATTACAGAATCAATCATACAGAAGGTCAGAGTGAGACTTCATTACAAGTATTGCATGCTTGCATGAATATCTTTCATTTATGACTGACCCAATATGTCACAATAGCTGTCTAGTAAAAATAATCCACTTTCTGAAATTGATGTACTACTGATATTAATGCTACTCAGCAGGCTGGGCAGATTATAGAGAGGTGTTAAAAAAAATGAAACACCAAACCCTTTGGAGCTCACGTTGTAGATTTTTAGAATTGCAATCTTTTGGAGATTAAAATAATTTCCAGATGATCATCTGTACTGACAATAATGCTTAGAGGTAAAGATTTTTTAACCAGAATATACTGTTGGTTTTGACTGGCCAGCCATGTCCTGTTTTAAAATAGACATCTCCACCACACGCAAATCAGGGTTGTTCTTTGAAGTCACAAATGCATCGACATTCAATTTTTCAACAATTTGCTTTTGACTACGAGGGCATTATTTGCGTATTTTGAAATGTGAATCCTAATCACTGGACTCTTTTTAATCCCTCCTTTTTGTTCCTGCTTTCTGTTTTCACATATAAGGGCATAAATTTAAGGAAGATAAACACGTGCTTGTTGCCAACAAAAATGCAGCTAATCAGTAATGTGACAGAACTGTCAGTCTTTCTAAAGGAAAACCAATGAAGCTCTGAAGAAAAGCTGGTTCAATACAACATAAACAAGCTGGCTTTTCTCCTTCTGGGACAGTCTTAATTCACCGCAGCAATCCTTAACAGACAACCATACTCATTTGTATAATAAAACTTCTTACTTGCATAAGGTATGGAATATCCAAAGCACACTGGGAAGCCGAATGCATGATGTATAAAGTATTATTTATTATTTTTCTGGTGACCTTCCTAAGGGAAATCTCCAAGGAGATGCTGTGGAGTATTATGATGTAGCCAGCCAACTCGGTACCCGGAGGGAGATATAGAAGAACCTTGACATAGCCTATTTTTAACCATGCCTCTGGCGATTCTGAATTCCAGTTTATAGGTGAACATGTCAGGTAGTACATAGAACAAAGCCAACGACACATTGTATTCATCATAATTCTGTCCGAGCACATTTTATTTTTTCCAACATTTGTGATTTAAAATCCCATGACATTTCTTCAAGGTGAAATTCTACTAGAATTTTCAACAAGATTAGTTTGTTTCAAGCCAAAATAAATATCACTCAGGTTCAGCAAAACTTCAGAAAGGCACTCCATAAATGTGATGAGGTCCATGTAAATACCATGACAACAGCCTGCACTTAGCTAAGGCACTTCTACTTTTAAAAATCAATGAAATAATTCAACTGCTTTAGTGATTAGCAATACATTACAAAAGAAGCATTAAAAATTGAGTCCTCTCTCCCAAGGCCAGTCCGTGAAAGCATTGTTCTTTGAGTGTATGTGAATATCATAATTATTTTATGATTCCATCTTTAGTTCTTTCCAATATAGTAAATTCAATTGACCATGAAATGAAATTTCATAGTCAAAATGCCTCCTTTACACTTTTTTATAGCAGCAATAACAGTTTTATAGCTTTAAGGCAAGGTAATTCATCAGATGTTTAATTTAAAGGCAGATTCTTATATTATTAATAAATATTTACCAATTTAATAAAATACACATTTTAGCATGCATTATATGGTCTTTTAACTATTTCTGCAACTTAAATGAGCCTCGCTGAGCATCTATGAATAATGGCGAACCCCGGTAAACTCCCCTGGTGACTAAACACCCTTTTTATTTTTATGATTTCCAGGCACAGCAACTGCAAGCCTGACTGTAGAGGAACAGAGGACAGAACCCTCCATTCCAGTATCAAAGGGACAAAAATGTAAGAAAGTCCACAGGAAACAATTATTTGCGATGGCGAGGAACGTTTATGAATACTTAATGACCATTTCCCGACTGTTCGCTGCATTCTTTTCTGACAAAAAAGTAAAAATAAAAACCCTGATGTTCAGCTCAAACACAAAAGATCACAAGCAAAGAAAATTATGTTGCCACAATCCTATTTGGGAAAGTAATCTTATATTTCAGAGAGCACACTGAATCTTTGCGCCGCTAATCCACTATATATTTTGCAATCATCTGTTGTTATCTGGGGAATTAACAATGAAACCAATAAACATCACTGGCATGGTCCTAATGTGCAGAGAAATATGTAAACAAGCAATAGGATTTGTTTTTTGTTATACCAACACATCTGTTTCATTTTAGCAGGGTTAAAAAAAGAAAGCCCTATAAACTATTAATCTTGTTTTAAGATGTCTGCTTAGTACTTCACCTAGATAGACACAAATGTATTATATATACTATGATGGAAAAAAAACAATCCCAGCAGAAGAGTTTAAAATACTTAAGCAGATTTACTCTGGTGATTGCTGACTATAATTGCACACTAAGAAAAATAGAACTAAAATTATTGCATTAGTGATTTTGGCCCTCTGGAGTGCCTTATTCCATGTTTATGACAATAAATAACACAATTAGGTATATTTCACACAATAACCCACTCTATATTTTCCTCTGCTGGCTATGAGCAATTTTTTTTTTTCCCTTTCTCTGTATCACAGTTTGAGATTTCATTTGAGGTAGGTGCAAATCATGTATCATAAACATTATGTTATAATCCAACAAAAGCAAAAGACCTAGGTACCCGGTAAGGGCCTCCATTTCTAAAATCTCTCCTGGGCAAACTTTCGACTCAAGTACCTCTCTGTGTTAGACCAAAGCCAAGGGAAGATTGGCTACTTCCAAACCAATGGATCAGACTTGTTGAAAATCATTTCAAGTCAGAAGGATCTTGTTGGGTCATCCTCCTTCAGGTGATCGTCAACCAACCCATAACCTTCTTGTCCCTGTGTTTAAATGGCACTGGGAAGAACAATCCTCAGGTCTCTACCATGAGAAGGGCAAAAGATTAAAAAACAAACAAACAAACACTTTCAAACAATAAATGTAGCACCTACCATATGTAACCCACTGCTATGAAGCACGCCATCTTGTTCCACGAGATTTCTTGAGATTGTAATGGAAGGAAGATCCAGGCTTTGAGGGGGAAACTGGGGTGTGAATTCACTTCCCTGGGAAGGCAATGGATCGCTGAGGCCTTGAAAGGGTAGAAGAACATCAGGCATGCCCAGGGCAGGGTCTGACTCTGGAGGAGGCGTGATAGGGGGGATTTCAAACTCCTCATCCCCGAGGCTTGGCGTATGAAATGTCTGCTAAAAGGAAACAAAATAGAGACATCTTCATATTCTGTTCCTGCACCTTATTTCTCCTTGGAGGGGAAAAGAAAGATTTTGCATGAAAACACTGTATAGCTAGGCCAAATATTTATTTCTCAAATGAAAACATCTTAAACACAGATTTCCATATATAAAGTTTTGCTGATCATTCTGATTAAAGATTTAAGTCTCATTATCATATGGTTTTAATGGAGTATCAGTATTAACAGTTTTTTAATGCGTACTTAATTAGCAACATCTGTCTTTGTTGTTAGTTGGAGCATCAGCGACATTAGATTTGGCTATATAACAAATTGCCACTTTATTGATATGTTAGCGAAACAGCTCAAACTGCTTACATTATCCACATGCTTCATAAAATGCTGATGATTTTGTGGTGCACACACACAACATTAATCCAGAAGCGAACATTACACATATTTACTTTCTGCCACAACATATAGAACAAGTAATATTAAATTTGTGGTTTGCTTTTTGCATTTCCTTATTGGTATATTCCCAAGGGCAGTGAATGTTTCTATGGAAATTGTTACGGTTTGTAATACACAATTTTATATAAGGATTATTAGAAGGTCCTGGTGCTTTTATTTAAACTATAAGGAGAGTTATTTTCTTTTATGATGCTTTTAGTATGTATTTATCAGAACACTTCTGGCAGTCTTCAACTTTGAAAGACTATTAGGGGCGCCTGGGTGGCTCAGCCAGTCAGTTAATTATCCTGCTCTTGATCTCAGCTCAGGTCTTGATCTCAGGATCTTGAGTTCAAGCCCCACATTAGGCTCCACTCTAGGTAGAGCCCACTTAAAACAAAACAAAACAAAAAGAGACTATTTGTAGAACGAGCATAGAGATATCCGGATAGAGATGTACTAACTCCAGTGATGTTGCTCACTTTAGACAAGTGTTATTTCTCAAGACCTAAGTAAACTAATGCACTACTTTGTTCACTGCTACTTAGATTCTTAAAGATTGCGTTTTAAAATAGGGCCTTTGGAGGCAGATCAGGGCCGCCATGTTCTACTAAGCTAACCATGTTTCTTTTTTTTTTTTTTTAAAGATTTTATTTATTTATTTGAGAGAGAGAGAATGAGAGACAGAGAGCATGAGAGAGAGGAGGGTCAGAGGGAGAAGCAGACTCCCCGCTGAGCAGGGAGCCCGATGCGGGGCTCGATCCCGGGACTCCAGGATCATGACCTGAGCCGAAGGCAGTCGCTTAACCAACTGAGCCACCCAGGCGCCCAGCTAACCACGTTTCTTAAAATAGAACTTGGATTTTGTGGGGTCAGGGTGGGGGGGCTAGGTCTAGGATACGAGTTTTGGTGAGGTGGAGGGGTCAGATATTTTTGTTCCTAGCTCAGAGGATCAAAGGTATAGTCCATTATTAGTAGCGGTTTTTTTTTTTTTTTTTTTTAAAGAATTACCTGGTGCAAGATAATTTGAATCTGCTACAATCAGTTAAGAGAACTAATTAAGGGGGCGCCTGGGTGGCTCAGTCGTTAAGCGTCTGCCTTCAGCTCAGGTCATGATCCCAGGGTCCTGGGATCTAGCCCCGCATTGGGCTCTCTGCTCAGCGGAAAGCCTGCTTCTCCTTCTCCCACTCCCCCTGCTTGTGTTCCCTCTCTCGCTGTGTCTCTCTCTGTCAAATAAATAAATAAAATCTTTAAAAAAAAGAAAAAAAAGAGAACTAATTAAGAACTACAAACTCATCATTCTTCAAACTAAATAACCACTTGTGAGAAAACAGAAATGAACTCAAGGAAAAACAAAAACAAAACAACAAAACCAAATCATTCCTTGCATATAGAACCTGTCAACTGGTAATTGTATCTTCCCAGAAATAAAGAGGTCACAAGCTATGGGAGGCTATGGTGGGACAAGTGAACATCTTGAGGCTCCTGGCAGATTCAATATATGCAAAACATGAGAGCATAAAAACATATTTGAAAGCTAGAATGAAGTAATAGATTCTTTGACATATTTATTCTAATCCTGACCCCCCAAAAGATGTCATTGTCTGACCGCGGTACCCCGAGTTCTCAAACACAAAGGGATGGATTGGCCACAAACGTGGTTGGCTAATGAACATAACCCTATAGCTGCATTTGCCATTACTCTGGCACTAATGTGGTCTAGTAACAGATGCAACTGTAATTTGTGACTCATTTGCTACCCCATTACTGCTTAATGAAATCTAACATATCACATTAACAATACGGATAAACACTCATTCTTGATATGTGGCATTTGGCTGTTTTCATTACCACTGTAATTAACACTTGAAATATTATTTCAATAAATATTTAAAGTACTTTAAAAATGGTCAGGGTAATCATGACACAGACAGAAAACATAAAGCAAATGTGTGAATTTCAAACTCAGAGTATCCGAGTCCCCGTGGTGTTATCTACAGGGCAATATCTATGTGAAGGGAATTGGTTTCAGACACAATTTCAACTTTACAGCATTCAAACCTAAAGTCTTCCTGAATTAGTTTGCACTCATTAAAATGTTAAAAAAAAAAACAAATAAATTTACTTTTAATGCAATGATTGGGAAATTAGGCACATGCTATAATGCGGTGCATTAACATTTACTTGGGCATTATTTTTTGTTCAAGAAAAGATGTACGGCAAAATCATTGCATCAGATTAGCGCTTAAACTCTAACATAAAGCATGTCTTCCGCTAGGCGGTCAAAATTAAGGAGGCTTTCGTTTTTATTTTTGTTAAAGAACAAAGAGATGTCTTACGTATAATACGTCCCTGTGGTGTGATTTTTAAAAAAAAAAACAAATTAATTTTAAGGAAGAATCCAGTCCATTACTATAGCATAACCTAGTAAAACAATACAATAAAACGACATTATAATAAATAACCAAGAAAATGTTAAAATCTGAAACCACTTTCAAAAAGAGGTAATATATGAACTATACAGTTAAGCACTCCTTAGAGAAAAGAGCAAGTGCAAATCCTGGATATGTCTGAGATGATGCAATAACCACTTTTGGCCACACCACCAACAAAAAAAGGACACTGACTTTTGCAACTCTGCCGCACGACCACCACCAGGTTCATTAACGCGAGTCTATCACGATTCCTTTTCACAGACACTGACTCTTCAAGTGTTTACCTTGAACATGTTAAAATAGTATGTACATGGTTAAATACCATCTGTACTGAAATGTTCAAAACATTTGTTCCTTTTGATAAAAATGCAAATCCGGAGAACTGTTGTATCAACATATAACAGCCAATGTCTGACACGGTGAATTATCACAGCTGGAATTAAATTGTCTCTGAACAGCTGCTGGGGGTAGAGCTTTCATCAATGTTTGATTCAAACGTAGGGAAAAAATCCTACAGAATGAAACATCATGTTGTCCTTACAGATGGGGTCTGTGTTCATTATCACAAACAACACAGCCGCCAGTCCCGGACATTAGCCCTTATCTGGGTCGAATTCTTGGTGAGAGAGAGGATGGTCACCGTAAAAAATGATTAATCTACGAATACCCTTAATTCCTAATTCCCCATTTTTTCTAACAATTTCTCCAAGTTAATTTCTTTCATACCCACTTGCTTCCCTGTACCAAGATCATTTACAAAGCCATTACGATTTTCATCCTCTGGGGTCAAGCTAGTTCAGTTTCCTATATCTGAATGTATTTGGAAAATGAGGACTTTTTATTACGGGAACCCCAGGAGGAAATGTCCCATTTGGGCCACTTGCACCTGTGTGTTCTTGTTTTAAAATCTGAAATCTCACCATTTGCCCCTTTTTTTTTTTTGGAACCTGTTTTCTTGATCTCATCAAGATCGAGGTTTTTCTGGAGGGCAGGCCAGTGAGCCCAGACAACGGCCGTAGGTCAGTAAGTAGGGAATGCAGTAAAGACAGCAACAAGAAGACGTTTTCTCCATTTGTTCCAGTATGTTCTAGACAGACCCAGAGCCCCCATGGTGCTGCCTCTAGAGTCGGCCATCCAGCTTTCCCCCCACGATGGCCAAGTCTTGGAGCATATCCTTTCATTCATTCATTCTATCTATATTCATTGAACACCTACTATGCGCCAGGCACCGTAACAGGCTGTGGGGAATCTAACAAGAGAACAAAACACTCACTTGCCCTCACTCCCCCTGAATACCCAAGAAACTATAATACTTTTCTGCCACATCATTTCCCCAACCATGGCATCTTAATGAAATTATCCCCAGAGCTAGGTGAAGTTGAAATATTTTCTAACAAAAAGTCACTTCCATCCTTAGTTTTCAAAATCACCACTTGATTTGCCCAGATACCAATTCGGGTAGATAGATTTCATGTACTTTCTTCCGTATTTACTTTCGTTTGCATGCGTATTTCTTTTCATCAAGAGATGTGTGTGAATTACTAACGTGAGAAACAGCCTCTGGACAAGTGACAGACTTGTCAGGTCATTTTCTTTTCCAAAAGGTTTTTCTCGTTTCTCCTCCAGAGTCGTTACCTTGCACCACATAAGAGAGATAAATTCGATACTTTGCTTTTCCCTTCAAGCCTTCTAAATGATCTAAATGACACACAAAACATGAACAGACATATGAAGACCGACACCACCTACCTCACTGGCTGCAAAGAAAGCATTGTTTGCCTCAGCCATGTTCATGTAATTATTGTTACTCCCAAACTGAAAGAAAACAGATTGTTTTATGTTAATATGCAGAAAAATAAAGAATCCTGGGGGTTTACTTAATACTCCAGTGGGATTTGGCAAGAATGCTGGTGTCACGAGATAAAAGAGTGGTTTTCCTCAGACCGAATGGGAACCGTGACAGAGGCTCTGGGCTACATGCTGTCATTTCTCAGAAAACAGAGCACAGAGTTAAGCTAACTTGAAAATTCTAGAACATGTTGTTGTTTCTCATCAAGACTGGCGGCAAAGGGAGACAATCTACAAACGTTTGGCCAACTGGTCACGAGTGGGTGTGGTTTGCTGAACTGGCATTTGTCAGAGGGTGGAAGGCAAAGTTCCCAAGAAAATCACCTTGACACATTTTTAGAGCAGGTTGGGATTTCGTAGCGTACTTTTCAGGAACAGACGTCACAAGTGTGAGGAGGTTACAATGTGAAATAAAGGGAATGGAATTCAATTCTTGGGACTCAAGTTCTATTTTCTTGTGAATGGGGTGTGGCGTGAATATAAATAAGTAATGAGACTAAAGAGTATTTTTTTAAATCTCCAAACAGAGTTGAAAACGGTATCTATGTCCATCAGAGCTGTTGAAAACAGTGATATTTAATCTCTCAATGTAACATTATGTGCAAAGAGGTTTAAAAAATAAGCGGGATCCTATGAACACAGCAATTTTTATTTAATTCCCTAACACAATAGCCTATTCATAGCGTCACAAATAAGACTGTATCAGCATTTCAGACATAAGCTCTTTACTGTGAGAGACCTGTTATCAAAATGTAAAACTTGGATTTTGCCAGAAATGTATTTTCAGGTTCAGATGGTGTAAGTAGGCACGTTTTGTTGCTTTAAACATTTCGTTATCAGTCTGGCAATATGGAAAGGCTCTGTGAGCATAATTACTTGGAGCTATATTATTTTCATCATCTTTAAATGGTGAAAGAATGCCCTTCTTTTTTATAATGTGTATTATTTCCTTCCTTCAGTGCATCAAATAACACACAGGTTTGGTCTCCAAAGGGTGAAATGTATATATCCATTCTCTAATATAAATAGAGCTAGTTAATTATTTAAGGTAAAAGGCATAACTTTCCCAAGGGGAGAGAGAGAGAGAGGTGTACAGATAGAGAGACAGATAAATATAGACAATAAATACAGACACATAGACATGGAAGACCCATATAATCCTCCTCTCAGCAAACCCAACACTTATTTCCAGGGGGCTCTCAGCCCCTGACTCTCAACCTGTAAGATTCGTGCACAGAAGAGGGATTGACATGCTACACCTTATCATGTCAGGGATCCAAAAACCAAGCAGGATTTACAGGAAAGGCTCCAATGGCTCCAGAGGGCTGCTCTGGTCTACAGAAGCAAAATCCCACCCTGGAAAACGACCCCTAAATACATACTCACACAATGAGCCCTCAGATTCATTTGGATAAACATCTTTATGAGGATTTCTGAAAGATATATTTGTTAGCACTCAACAAAGACCTTTATCTAGTTTCTCTGAAGGCACGTGATATCAAAAACATGGGGGGATGGTTTCACCCACATACACTTATCTCCAGACTCACCAAGGTACCTACGTGAAATAGGCACAGTTTGTTGTATGTCCATCAGATCTCAATAAAGTGGTTTAAACATAATTTTAAAATTAAGAAAGGTACGTATGCGAGCAGATGCCCACGCCCATGCACTGCTGCACCCCCCCCCCGCCCCCACCCCGCCCCCAGACACAGACATATTTTCCCCATTTTTCTACACTGTTAATTATATGCAAGAAAAAGCACAGGTTTCTGTCTTGGAATTTTCCACGAATTAATGATCCTTGGACAAACTCTCAGGCCCCCCTTCCAAACGTCCTTTTTGGGTATTTCTGAGAACCTGGGTCACGCCGTGCATTCCAGTCACCCATCCCGGCAATCTGCATCCCAGCTTTAACGTTATTTAAATGCAGGTTTTTGTTGGGGAATTAGAAATCCATTTAAGGAAAGCAGCTCATTATCAGAGAGTATTTTTTTTTTTAAGATTAAACTCACTTATTATCTAATAGCACCTAAAACAACAAAGAAAAATAAAATGGCTATTAAACTAAGGGCCTAAACAATTCAAAAAACAAATTAAGCTTAGAGTGAAATAAGAACTGGGTTAGAAATCCTCTTCTGAACAGTTAGTATGCGAATGTAATTACTGAAGAAACTACAGCTAATCAGCTGTGAATTGTATCCATTAATTAGTATTTGCCCTGGAGAAATGAGAAAAATCAGTAACCACACCGGCCCCGCGGTGCGCTGATGAGCCACGCGCCCGCCGCGCTGCGTTTAGTCAAGCAGGTGGCTCCGGCGGTCCACGTAATTTGAAAAGCTCTCACCTGAAGTACTGAGCTGGAATTACAAAGCACTCCTTGCCTATCTTTTGTTATCTATAGAAGGCCTTAATTAATGGCTTTTAATTTGGAAACACTCGGCGATCAGGCGGGGACAGTTACAAATCATTTCAAATAGAAGCAAAGGTTTCTGTTCAGGTTGGGGTAAAAATAGCTCCCCTACAAAGATGGCCACAAATACTGACTTACGTGGGGGGCTGTCTTTCTCTTGAATAGGTGGCTCGGCCCCTGGGTTGGCCTGGTAGGGTAGCTGGGTAAGATGTAGGGTATCCAGTTAAATTTGGCTTTCAGATAAAGAACTTAAAGTATAAGTATGTCCCACGCACTATCTGGGATATACTTAGAATAGTTAAAAAAGTATTCTCTGTTTCTCTGCGATTCCGCTATAACGGGCTATCGTGTGTTTTTACTTGCTAAATTTGGCCACCCCACAGTGTGGTTAAACCGATCAGGATGAAAGGGATGCCACTTTCCATTTGATTTACCTTATCTGGTAACACTAGCTTAATTTAATTTGTTTTATTTTAAAATGTGACCTAGGAATCCTCCTTTACTCGTTTTGTGTACAAACAGATCTGATTCTGAGAGAAAAAGTGATCCTTTGGGGCAGATCTCTAATATAATGACCTCAGAACAATTAACTTTAACTGAATTGTGTACGATTAAATTTACTTTATGTTCTAAGAGACATTGACATCAGTAAACACAAGATATTACAAAAAACCCCTAGGTCCATGAGGGAAAGGGCCTTCACTGCGTTCACCACTGTCTCCCCCAAAACCAACAACAATGACCGGCATATTATAAGCACTTCATTGTTTGTTGTCGGGGGTGGGGGGAGCGGTTAGAAAGACCCGGTCACATTTCTTTAACTTCAGTGTCTCATAATCACACATCTTGACTGGAGCAATTTTATCACTTACTTTTTTATGATGATATTGAGAACGATAATGACAGTAATACTAATAATTACCCTGACAAGCCCTCTACATACATTACTTCATTTAACTTTTCCAAGTGTGACCAAATGTAATTTATTTTCCCCAGAACAAGTTAGAAAAAAAAAATCATTATCCCTATTTTATAGATAAACAGACTGAGGCTTCTAGGGGTCAATGCCCAAAATCACAGATGTAAACATGGGAGTATGGGATCCCACTTGCCTCACAATATGTATCACTTGCGTTCCAATAGCTACAAAACCTTGAACATTTCACTCAGTGATCAATTCAAGGTTAAAACTCCATTTTTATCGGTCTTACTCAGGGCTAGAATTTCCCAGGAGGGGTTTCCAGGTACCTCAGTCTAGGAGAATGCTCCTCAAGGAAAGAGTTCCAAGGCTCAGGAGTTTGAGAAAGGCTGCAGACCACTGCCCCTCTTTGATGAGCCACAGTGCCTGCTACACCAAGTTAAATGTCCTGAGAAGTCCTGCAGCTCATTCATTTACTTATGCTCCTCCTGTGTGTAAGGCACTGGCCACAAAATGGTGAGAAAGATGACAGAGTTCCTATCTGGATGGAGCTTATATGTTTCTTTAAGTGGAAGATAGTAAATCTCCTCCCTCCCCCCAAATTTGCCATGGGACCCTGCTTTTGGTTTCCCCCACAACAGTCTGGGAACACTCTGGGAAACGTTGCTCCAAAGCCTTTATTGACAATACTCTTTATTTTCCCTGAATCCTTACTAAAGCTAATATCCCCATTTTGTACCACGGTAAAGTTTACCCATTTTGCAAAATCACCTGAATAAGAATTTCTAAAAATTACACATCCTGGGTCATCTTAATTGGCTTATTTCCAAACTTTCTAGATGGTAGCTCTCCATGCATATTCCTTGGAAGATCCCTAACTCAACCAATATAAGGTTTTATAATGTGACTTCAGGAGTCAAAAAATATTTCAAATTTCAAACAGGGAGTTACTATTGCAAAGAGCATATAAAAACATTATGAAAGAAATAGGCCAATTCCAACGGTTTCCAAGAGCTTATTATATATTGGGGGAATGGTCACTGCGAGGCAGGGGCATTTATGAAGTACACTGGGGATGATCGGTCCTTTCCACTTTGATAGGCTCTAATAGATGTGATCCCCAAAGATATAATCCCCAAAGATATAATTATAAAGCAGAACTAAATTACTCTGCATGTCGAACTTCTGTATCTTAATAATTTCACAAAAGAACATCTTCATTGTACTTGGAGGTAGATTTGCTTTTGCTGCTTGATGAAAAATTACAGCTTCGGCAAATACAATTTATGAAGGACATCAATTAAAAAGGAGCATTGCAGGATTTCTAGAAAAATTTATTAGAGACCATCGTGTTCATGGCCTGTTTCACCGTGTGAAGTGCCAAAGTAAATTAATGGAGATTGTTAATTCTAGCTTGTCCCGCAAAAGGCTTGGAAGAAAGTAGAGCAGCCCAGACAAAAACCCATCTGTAATCACAAGACGAATACTTCAGCCTGATGAGTCCACACAACATCATTTTCACTGAAATTATTTTGACACCCATGTGAAGAATTGTATGGGCTTCTAATAAAGCGGCATTAACTACAGGGTATCAAACAGCTAAATGGCACAAATTTAATCCTGAAAAAAAAGATAATCCTTCGAATTCTCTTTTCTTTTTTTCCCATTAGATTTGTTAGCAGACACCATCCAATTTGATGCCTCAGTAAGGACATCTGTCAAGTTGCTTACACAAATGAACTGTGCCATCATGGCCCCAGCGTGCCAAGCACGGTCGCGTGATGAGAAGGCAGAGTGCCTCTCGCTCACAAAGTTCACACACTCTCAAAGGCTCGGCTAACTACCCCCCTGGAAAAGGACTTACCCGAGATAATCAAGTTTTAACCATTTCCACCAGCAGTCATCTGTTTCAAGATAGAGAGCCCCAAAGAGTGAACACAAGCGCAGTATGGCAGATGACAATAAATACTGGTGATTATCAGGGGTGGATCTGGAGTAAAGACAGCCTAGACCAAAGGTTATGCATGCAACAGTAGCCTGGAAACCAAAACCTGCAAACAATGGACCAGGACGTATAATTAGCAGGAGAAGATATACAGACGAGTGCGCAAACACACACTTCTGCTAATTATGTATATACAGTTATATACAGAGAGAGGATGATGTACACACATATGTGTGCATATACATATGCATACATATATTAACAGGTTCAAATATAAAGCACGATTTTTTTAAGAAAATAAACTCTCAAAAGTATTATTTGCCTTCCTTTCCATATGCTAAAAACTCCTAGATAATTATCTCCCGAGTGCCAGACTCATCTATCCAACTGCCTACAGCATTTGCATTTGGATGTCAATAGGCAGCTCGATCATATGCACGAAGCTGAATTCCTTATCTTCTCCCCAAACCTGCTCCACCCGCGGCCTTCCCCATCTCCTTTGATGGGGAGATGACTCATTCCGGTGACTCAGGCCACAAATCATCCACTCTCTCCCTGCCCCCATCAAATCATCAAAGATTCTGTTGGCTCATCTTTCCTTATGCCCCCACAGCTGACCACTTTGTCACCCTGGCCCAAGCCACCCATCCCCTCCTGGGTCACCGCGGTCACCTCCTAGCCGGTCCTGCTGGCTCCAACACACAGAGCCAAAGAGATCCCTTGAAAACCTAAGTCAGATCCTATCTCTCCTCTGCATAGAACTTTCCAATGGCTTCCTATTCCCTCAGGGAAGAAGCCAGGACTTCACAATGGCCCCCCGTTTCTTCTCTGACCCTTGGCCAATGCTCTCCCCCTTGCTTATCCTACCCTAACCCTGTTGGCTTCCCTGTTGTTCCTCCAGGACCCCAGACACATTCTGACCTCAGGGCCTTTGTGCAAGGTGGTTCCTCTCCCTGAACCATCATCCCCATCAATGTCCTCATGGGACACTCATGGGAACCTCATGGCTCACTCACTTCCCCTTAGAGTCTTTTCTCAAATGTCACCTCCTGACTATGCTATAAAATGTCTTTGCAGCCCTGCTCCTCCTCCACCACTTTCTATCCCTCTTCCCCATCCTGATTTTTCCGACGACACTTTTCCACGTAACATATTGTCTTTCTCCCCCAACTAGAATGTAAATGTAATGAGGATAAGCATGTGTTGCACTGTTTATGCTGATGTCCCAGTGCCAAGGAGAGCTTGATAAATAGTAGGTGTTCAACAAATCTGTATTGAATGAATGAACAAAAAAATTAATTTCTAGATGGGAAAGGCTGGTATGCAGAACTGCGCTCCAGGGCCGGTTTAAGCACCTGAAATTCAAGCCAAAAGGAGAAACCAAGCATCTGTCCCCACAGGTCCCTGGACAAACCACACCTATGGAAAAAAGGGGAAATAAGGAAGAGTTCTATATTCTAATAAAATTAATATTTTAAACATTAGAGATACTTAGCTTGAAAAAAAAATGCTTTATCCTAGAAAATGCACCAACCCTTTTATAGAAAAGATAGAGAGGCCTGGGTGGGTGGGGTTGGAGTGTGAAGGGGGGTGTGCCTTGGTGGTTGAAAATATACCGCAGCGAACCACACTGATTTTGGCCTGCAGGTAGAGAATCCAGAGAAGAGAAAGCCAATAATCTAACATCAAGGGGGCAAGAATCTGAGTATTAAATATTTAGTAATAAATATGACAGTTGATTTTTTTTTCTAATTTAAAATATTGTTTTTAAAAAATGTTCGCTTTATCAGCTAGGTCAGAGTTTCTCAAAGTGTGGCGCCAGGGACCACCGATTAACCAGATTAACCAGATGCCTGTTAAAAATGCGGATTACTCGATTCCGCAGTTTACTGTATCAGAATCTCTAGGTGGCGGGACCGTACAAATCTGTATGTTTAACCAGCTTCTCAGGAATTCTAGGACACACTGATATTTGAAAACGACTAGCCTCGTTCATTCTAGGTGAATATGAAAATTTCTTTTTTTTTAATAAACCTTTCCATACATCTGATGATGATCTCATTGAAATGCTGATGTAGCACAAGCTGTTTTGTTTAGAGCAATAAAAGCTCGGCTCAATTATTTCCAAACTCTTCTTACCGTCCTCACTTACAGGAAAATGGAACCGCCCATGAGGTGACCATCAGCCGCTCTCTCAACCCTCAAAGCAGAAGAAAGGACAGGAACATCCTAAGTTGGACCAAGTAGGGAGTGCAAGTTCCAGTATTAGATTTCTCAACAAGTTCTGTGGACCCACACAAGGAACAACAATGCCTAAACATATGGACTCTACCCAAACACGGAGGCCTTTGGATTTGCATGATCTGGACACATTTGAGTCTGTAAATTGCATAACCATCTGGACTAGTTAGAGGTGGCAAGGGAAAAAAAAACCCACAACACCCTCTCAAACCCAACTGCACTTGTTTAATATCAGAAAAACAAATAGAAGCAGAGGAGAGGATACTAAGCTTCCCAAATCAAGTTTTCTTTTTAACAAAAATGGAGCAATCTTTGGGACTGGCCCAGCAAGCAAGCATCACCAATATTCAGAGAATGGGAAAAGCAAGCCCTGATTTGCCTTAAACACACCCCAACAAAAAGAAATCAACTGTAACATGTATGCGGCTAAGTGGCCACATCTTTGGTGTAATTCTGGTTTTTTCGCCTCCCCTGCCAAAAGGCCTTACCAACACTGAACCCAATACCTACTAGATGCCAACTCAAAGGATACGTCTGGGGAATATATCTACCTTTCCGAAGACAGCAAGAAGTAGAAGATACTCTTGTTGCTTTTAAGGGATGACAACCCAGTTAGGGAGATGAGGCAACAACATTTCTCAACCTAAGTGCCAAGTCAGGGAGCCACACTGACAAATGATATGCACATTTAGAAGAACCAAAAGGAAATGGCCACTCAGGAACAAGTCTTGAACCAAGGAAGGAGGGAGGAGGAGGGGGCGTCCCCAGGCAGAGGGAACGGAGTGTGCGAAGCTACAGACCTACTTGAACAATGGAGAGACCAATGCGGCCGCAGGGAGGTGCCCATTACTGAGAGAGGGGGAGGTAGGCTGGGGGAGATGGCAGGCAGCCAGGCCCTGGAGAGCCCCCAAGGCCAATCTAAACACTTGGAAATGCACTAAATCCAAAGGGCTGTGAAGGATTTTGTTGGAAGGAAGAAGTAGAGAGAGATGGAAAACCCACCCCTGAGCACATGGATAGTCTGAGATGGACAAGGGTAATGCTGGGAAAAACTGGAAGCAAGACCAGTTAAGAAGACTTCGAGACTGGCATGAGGTTGTAGGTGTCTAGACTGGGCAGAGGCAAGAGTGGGAAGACTCGAATATGGAGAACACTTCATCTTGAAAGTCACACTAACTGGCTTTGAACTGCAATCCTGCCAAACTAGCTGTGGGAATGTAGGCAAGTTACTGAACTTGTCTTCAGGACAAGTTCGAATCCCAGCTGATCTGCTTGCTAGCCATGGAAATGTGCACGAGCTACTGGGCCTCTGGGTGCTTCAGGGTTTTGAGGATTGAATAGACCTAAAAAGCCACCTTTTCCATTGTACTAATGGCAAGGTGACATTTCAGTGAGCCCTGAAGACACCAAAACAGACCACGCATGTCTGTTTTACATGCTGTCGTGGCTTCTATTACCAGAACAGGAGAGTTTTACTACTCAAAGAACTCCAATGGCTTCCCAGTGATATTTAGAGTAAAATCCAAGTTCCTGTATGATCTGGCAGCTAGTTGCTTCTCCAAACTCCCTCTTCACTAAGCCCCAAGCACAATGGCCTGCACACTGCCCTGACTACTCCTCACTCTCTTCTATGGGCCTTTGCACCTGCCGTCCTCCTGACCCAACCACTCTCCCCTCTCTCCTCACTCTGTGTAGGTTTCTGCTTCACAATTGGCTCCATGTGGTCTCCTCTGGCCCGAGGACAATGGGTGGCCCACGGTATGTAGGTGCCCAGTAAATATTTGTTGAACGTGTGAGTGAATGAATAGGCCAGAGAGATCCAAGTTCAAATCCCAGTTCTATCGCTTACAAGCTGGAGATCATCAGGTAAGTTGCTTCATGTCACCGCTCTGAATTTGTTTCTTTACTTCTGAGGACAGAAGAATAGAGCTTTGGGGGGACTGGGCTGTAGAAGGAGTGAGACAACACAAGGCCCCCCAGCAAATGGTCTTATATGGGAAAGGCACTTGGTATATGTCAGAAAGCTGAGAGGAGGAGCCTGGAAAGGTAGGACTTTGTTCATCTGGGAAAAATAAATGGGTGATGGAAATATTTTATGTAGTATATATTAAGTGCCTATAATATAAAAGAGATAATGGTGGATATTGGGTAAAAAGTATGTAAGACTCAGACTCCATATGGCAGGTGCTACTGTGTTTGGATATACGCAAAGCATTCCCCGTGAAAGGTCAGCAGATTGCAAGGAAGAGGAGCCATCTGAGTGGGGCCTTGAAGGATGTGTAGGAGCTTGCCGGTGAGACAAGAGTATCGTGATAGAGAAAACCACTTGGGCAAAGGCCTAAGTTGTAAAAGTGGGCCTGGCTGACCAATAAATGGGAATATAAGCCTTCTTGCTAGGGAGGGCAGAGGGAGGGTTGAAACAGGAGCCAGCAGGTACAGAGTGTATTTTGGAGAGGTTTAGCTCAAACATGCTGTATGGATAAAAGGAGATTTGCACATGTTTGTAGGTGGCAGCAAGACTAAACACCAAACTGAGGGGAAGAGCAGCCTACAAGAAGCAGAAGATAACATGATTCAGAGCATAACTTCCAGAAAGTAAGGATAATGTCTATTCTGTGTGTTTCAGATTGTTTCCAGCAAACTGTGGGCATCTTTTATGTAACGACAGAGACTTGTAAAACAGATGTGCTTGGTCTGTTCTGGTTTCTTGAAAAGCACTGAAATGATAGCTAAGAGTAGGGATTAGTCTGGATGGAAAAGGTGGCTACTTTCTTTGAGGTCAGGATTAGAACCAGAAAGACTCTGGCTCCCAAAGTTTTGACCATCACGTGCAGATTTCCATCACTAGCAGGACAGTGCCTTACCTACATTTAGAAAGGGCTGTGTCTCGTGATAGATTCTAATATCCCTGGGAGGAATAAGAACTTAGCTCTCATCTGTTAGGGGCACTTCAGTGTGAATTCGTTTATAGGAAATGGATCTACTGATACGCACAGTAGGTATCATCTGCAAGTATGGTCAGGAACTAGCCCCTCGGAAAAGTCTTCCTTGGGACCACCTTGCCCAACCCTGGCTGCACCGAGTTCTCCTCTAAGGTGGTCTGTGCATCACTCTGGGCTGTGCTCAAGTGATCTACTTTCACATCTGTCTCCCTCGAGGGCAGATATAAGAGCCTCATTGGCCACTGAGCACCATTGCATGGACACAGTAGGTACTCAAGTGATCAGGCAGTGTCTCGGGATCAAGCTCGGGGGTACTTCCAATTGGCAGCTTCGGTGTGGTTAAAAACATGTAACCAAGCTATTTCTTTTTCTACACGTGATTCAGTCCACATCGAATTCAGGTGAACCACTGTTAAGGTCTGCCGGAGTACGGCCAAGCCTTAAAACAAAACAGAAAGGGAAAATCAGAGAAGATAAAATCGGAGTTATTTTCCTCATGCTTCCAGACTCTGTGGTTCATGCAGCAATCAAATGACTAAGGGCCTCAGAGACTTTCCACTGAAAACAAACTTTAAGGTCTCTCACGATGTGACCTATTTATACCGAATACCCTTAGTAAGTCTCCTAGGCGGTGCTTCTTGCATACCATATGAAATTTCAAATGTAAAAAAAGGAACAGCATATGAAGCCAAATGTCCCTCAGTTTTTTAAATGAAAACATTTTAACCGATTACAGCATTTCTTGAGTTCCGTAACTAAACTCTACTAACCAATGGTAACACACGCTCTCTCATTTCAGTTGGTCACCGTAATTAACATTTATCATGAATTCCTTCAAAACATCCATGACTTCCTATTATCAGTCTTCTGTTCTTTGATCTCTAAAGTATAAAATGTAGTGCTCTTAAAGTGTAGGGTGTTCACGTGCCTAGAACAAATATGCTAATACAGAGATGCAGATAAAGCCAGAGATGTAGATATGCAGATAGAAGCAGAGAAGCAGGCAGACCACGAATTCTCAACCACGGACAATTTTGCCCCCCTACCCCCAAGAGACATTTGATAATGTCTGGAGAGAGTTTTTGCTGTCACAACTAGGAGGTGCTTCTGGCATCTAGTGGGCAAAAGCCAGAGATATTACCATGCACAGAACAGCTCCCACAATAAAGAATTATCCTGTCCAAAATGTCAACAGTAGCAAGACTGAGAAACCCTGATATAGATCAGTCCACACATTAAGCATAAACAAAAGATACTCCAAGTATTTCAAAAATAAATATTACAGGATTATTGCTTCTGCACTATCCAAACACAATCAGTGGTCCTTCATCAAGTGGGCATTATGCTGACTTTGGATAGCTCTACTTACAAGATTATTGACTGCAATCAAGGATTACTTAAATGTGATTCAAATATGTATCAACTAGTTGGTTGTCAGCTAGGAAGCTTTCCATATACATACATAGTCAGTTGCTTTTTTTCCCCTTGCTGCAAATACATCAAGAAATAGAAATAGTGTAACATGATATGCTAAGGCTAACATTGAAAAAAGAGCAACAAATCTATAAATTCTTCCTGAAGAATTGTGACTTCATGTGTTTGTTTTCCAGTCTCAATCATATTTGATAAACCAAATACTGCAAGCCTACTTAACTCCAAAATCATCAGTGATAAGAAGATCCCAACCAGATATATCCTCATTTAAATCAAACAGGATTCACACCTATGAATTCACCTCTATCCTTCCCAAAAGTTTAAGAAAAAAGGCTCAGCTACTTGATAAGAATGAGCATTTAAGCAACTCCTGGCTACTGAAACATGTCAGGGCTAGAGTTTTATAACCTAGTGGCATGGAGTTTTGCTCACACTGCAAGAACATCTTGATTACATACATCTTTCTGTGATTTGATGATTGCCTGAATTCTGTAGGGACAACTTTTTACCAGATGGGTGATCGTACAGCTTTCATTAGTTTCCTGTATCTCACCAGTTATGTTTGTTTTTTAATCTAGCATCTTTGACTAGGAAAGGGCTCACACAAGACTCAAAATCCCACTTCTGATAAGGCCTTGGGGCAGGAGGGAGGAAAATTACGTTCCTTGCAACCAGCTATTCCAAAATCTGCGATTTAAGATTTCGTAACATGTTTACTTTTGAAAGAGAGGGTTTGGTTTTTTTTCCCCTAGACCTATACTTTAATTACTTCGAGTATGAGGCTAATGGCTTCTTAAACATAACCATAAAATAAAATCCCTTCAAAGACGGGCCATTGGCTTTCATCTGGGAGACAAATAATGGAATTCAGTCAAGATGCCAATGTTAATCTGGTGGATAGCTCAAACTTGTTCTAGCATTTTATACAAAATAACCATGAATTTAAGTATTCCTAAGTAAAGGAGGCATTTCATTCTTGGAAGCCCAAATAGTCATTGTATACTAATACATTCAAGATTACCTTAACATTTCCTTGCATGAATTTAAGAGATGTGATTATACAGCAATTTGTAAGCAGCTCTCCTTAAATCATATATCAAATTTTATGCACTTCAGCAAAATCCCAATTCTATTCCAGAAGAGTGACTCAACTATATGAAGGACAATTGTATCAAATTGTAAATGCAAAAGTGACCAAAAACAAGGTAAAACAGATGCAAAAAATCTTAAAACAATCATAAAAAGATATTCGTGAGGCTGCCTTTTGAGCTAAAGACAGTTTATGGGTACTATCTTTAAAAACTGCCCAGCCCTCTTGACACACCACAGTTAAAAAAAATGCAACCTTATTTGGGAGGAAATTTTTGCTTAGAAACTTTATTACAAAAGGACAAACTGCTTAGCTTTAAAATAAAATGTTAGCACCTTTTTATGGTGACTCAAGTATACACATTACCAACCTGTACTGACTCCCTTTATTCCTAGAAAGAGATTTTTGTTTCTCATTGCTACTAGCGGAAGAATACATAGGGCACAAAAGCAAAATTGCTATACATTTCACAGCGCTGGTTAATAACAGAGGGAAAAAATAAGATCCGTCTATAAAGCCTATCTATAAATTTCTTCGGCCATCATAAAAATAAGTTAGAGATATGATCTTTTTTTTTTTTAAAGAACTGCAGCTGCTTTCATATCAAGATTAATATTGAAAACAAACCCCGTATAATAGGGCCCCCTGGGATAAGTAACAGATTCCATGAGGGGTGTCCATCTAGTACTGAGCGTAAGCTCCTCCCTTCCCCACTGGGCTGAGGAAGCACTCCATACCAAAAATAAGCACTCACAGAAAGACCATGCCTCAAAAGCCATGCTTATTGCCCAAACTGTTTCACTCTTATGTTTTAATAACTTTCATAAGGTGATAAAGAGGTGAAGCTGAACATCCTAATGAACAACCGGGCAGGGCGAGGGGAGGGGAAGTGCATAGAGAAGAGAGTTCAACGTAAAAGATGAGATTTCCCCAATGGGAAAATAAACCCTCCAGATAACAGGATAGACATTATAGTAAGTCAAAGTTCTTGACCCTGGCATTGACCATTAGAGCAGAGCAGAGCAAATACCAAGTGCGCATCTCGTTCCAGCATCGAACAATGACAAACTCCCTTCACACGCCTTTCGAAAATGAGCTAAACCCTCACGTATCGATGCATCTACTGTTGGCCAAAGTTTATTTTAAAGCTGCTCCCTCTCCTAGTCAGGGCAGTTTTGTTGTTGTTGTTGTTGTTTAAAGATTTTATTTATTTATTTGAGAGAATGAGAGACAGAGCATGAGAGGGGGGAGGGTCAGAGGGAGAAGCAGACCCCCCGCCGAGCAGGGAGCCCGATGCGGGACTCGATCCCGGGACTCCAGGATCATGACCTGAGCCGAAGGCAGTTGCTTAACCAACAGAGCCACCCAGGCGCCCAGTTTTTAATACAAGAAAAGTAACTTTACCAAAGAGACAGGATTACATTTCTAATGGCAGACCCCGAAGTTCATGCTTTACGTGGTCATCTGGAACTATATAGAGTGTTGCTCTGTGAAGAATATTGACCAAGGCATTCTCACCCTGCTCTTGAGAAATGTGAATGATGAAAGGCTGGGATAATAACACGGAGTTTTACAAAGTAGCAGTAGTACTGAAGTAGAAAATGTGTCTTTGGCACTAAACACAATGTAATAGGTTTTAAATGGAGCCTAACTTTCATCAAACCTTATGGACTCCAAGAGTGTAAAGAAACTTCATTAAGGTAAGGCAAGGTCTTTCTGAGAGCTTAACTGCATCAAATATAAACATTCTAGAAAGGTTGTACGTCTCAAATTTATTGATTTTATTTTAAACAGTTCTGAAGTGGTTTTAATGACATAGGAAAATGGCCAGGGTATAAACATTATGATTCAAAACCATACACAGTGTGATATAATTTTATTTTTCTTCTTTTATTTTTGTATGCTTTCTAGAATTAGTACCTACTAGTTCTGTACTCAGAAAAAAATATATTTACAATGGAACTGCTCAGGAAGGATTTCCCTAATCTCTACCTGCATAAAGCATGTAAGTAAATAAAAATCCTGGGAATAAAAACAGCAATAATCAATTTTTACTGTTCATTCGTTTACTCATTCTAACAACAAATATATTCTGATAACATCTACGTTGCCAGGCAGTTGGCTAAAGTATTGAAAATACAACATGAGCCCAAGAAGTCCTCGCCTTCACGGAGAACATGGCCCTGAGCAGGGAAATACGAGAGCAATCACATGATTAGAGAAATATATGGTGAGGGGTGCCTGGGTGGCTTAGTTGGTTAAGTGTCCAACTCTTGATTTTGGCTCAGGTCGATTTCAATTGTGAGATTGAGCCCCGTGCTGGGCATGGAGTCTGCTTAAGATTCTCTCTGCCCCTCCCACCCCCTCTCTCCAAGAAGGGAAGGGAAGGGAAGGGAAGGGGAGGGGAGGGGAGGGGAGGGGAGGGGAGAGGAGAGGAGAGGAGAGGAGAGGAGAGGAGAGGAGAGGAGAGGAGAGGAGAGGAGAGGAGAGGAGAGGAGAGGAGAGGAGAGGAGAGGAGAGAAGAGAAGAAAAAGAAAAGAAAGATATGGTGAAATGTCACCTGTGAAGTATGCCATGAAGAAAGGCATAGGGTGCAGAATGGATTAGAATGGGTGCTGGTAGACCAGCTAGGAAAATAATCCAACAGACCAGATGAGAGATGATGACAGCATGAACTAAGTAGGTAATGGAGGGTGGGGGGTGGGGGGGAGGTGAGGAGATGAGGAAAATTAAGAAGTGGATGGAGTCCCAGGATTTTGACCCTGGATTTGGTGAGTTGAGAGGGGAGAGCGAGAAGGGGCTGTCAAGGAAGACAGCTAGGTTTGGAGCTTGCATAACTGGACACAAGACAATGTCATTCAGGGAACTAGGGGAGGCAAAAAAGAGTCAGTCTTGGGGGAAGGGGGGCTGAATCATGGGTGCATTTTAAATGTGTTGGGATTGAAGCTCCAAGAGATGTCTGTAGTTTAAGGGAAAGGTGTGGAATAGAGATGGTGTGTGTGTGAGAGACATGGGTGCAGATGTTCAATGAAGCCAGGGACACGAATGTGCCCTTGGGAGAGAGAACCTACAGAGTGGGGCAAGAGAGGAGGCCAAGGGCAGAACCTTGAGGAACTGGAGTGTTTAATGACCTGGATGTAGATCCAGCAAAGGAGCCTGTGAAAGTGCAAGGGTTATAGATGGCAGCTTAGAGAGGGTAGTATTCCTGAGGTCAGGAGAAGGCTTCAGGAAGAAGACAGGGATGAGCGATGGTAAATACCGAGAAACTCGTAGTACGAGGAGGCTGATGTGTATCTGTTTGTTTTAGTGACACCCAGGCCCTTTGCCATTCACAAAAAGCACAGAGCAGAAATACAAGGGAGGGACAGACAGGACCCCCGGCCCTCGAGTTGTTGTGAAGGCAAGACAGACAGACTTGCAACAACATGGAACCATATCCAAAAAAACCCTCAAATACTTACTCCAGGTTTGGTGGGAGAATACAAAAGGAGGAGCAAAAGGGCATGCTGTGGCTAAGGACAAATTACACATACAGGCGACCCCTGAACAGTGTAGGGGTGAGGGGCACCAACCTCCACACTGTCGAAAATCCACATATAACTTTGATTCCCAAAAAACTTAACCACTGACAGCCTACTGTTGACCAGAAGGCTTACTGATAACATAAACAGTCAATTAACACATATTTTGTATGTTGTGGGTATTATATACTGTATTTTTCCAATACACAGCAAGCTAGAGAAACAAAAATGTTATTAGGAAAATCATAAGAAAGAGAAAATACATTTACAGTTCTGTACAGTATTTACCCAAAACATCCACATATAAGTGGACCCAGGCAGTTCAAACTTGCCTTGTTCAAGGGTCAACTATATAAAGAAAATATGGATACCCATCATGAGTTCTTGATCTATTATGGAAGAAAAGATGGTAAGCATTATGCCCATAGCATATAAATTACCCCTCAATAGATAAAGAAGAGTCTAAAAATGTCTGTCAAGGAAAACTCCTTAGAATCAATGGACAAAAAAGATTTTCTTACAACAATGCAGAGATGTACCTTTTGGGATTAGTGAAATGGCCTTGCTCACCTAGGAACTGTAAGTGCTGTATGTTCCAGAAACTTGTTGGTGTCCGGTGGTGACAAGCAGAGGGCCACTCAGTGCTCACGCCTCTACCTCATATCCCTCCCCATCGCCTGAATTATCAGGGGCCACTGAAGCAGCTGAGACAGAGGTGACAAAAAAGGAGAAAGAAAAAGACCTCCCCTTCATCAGGAGTGGTACAAAAGGGAGTAAAACCCGCTTTCTCAATACCCTCTCACTGTTAGGAAAGGTCACATATTAAAAGGTATTACAGGTTGACTCCACCCTCAAGACTTAATACTAATCTAGGGGCAATTCAAAATTAAACATCCACGTATTGAACAAGAAATACCTCTAATTTCCGGCTTTATTTACCCACACACTTTAAGTAGGAGGAACTTCCAGATGTGTTCAGAAGAAAATGACATCCACTAGGAGAAATGGGATTAAAAGCATTACGCCTGTCTCTGGGACAACAATTGTAAGCTGGAAATGGCCACTGTCGTGTGTCTTCACAACATTGTTTTAAAAACAAGAGAATCAGACTAGAATCTATAGTTGAAGTTAAGGCAGGAAATAGTAACTGGACATTTGAGGAAATTTCTCGTAAAACTTGAAACCATTCCTCACAAAGCAATTTGGTTTGGATAAACGTTGGTGTTGGGGGTCTTTTAAACTGACTGCAAAGCAAAGTGCATTCCTACAAGGCTACAATTTTTAGAACCAAAAATATAATGATTAAGAAAATATGGAATAAACTCTGAAAGAAAAAATAATGATTAATGGGGAAGAGTGAATTCCATTCACCTTCCCCATTCTGATATTGTATAAAGAATGAAATTTGACCACATGGACTCCTTCCCCGTTCATCTGAGGTCCTGTCAGCTCTATTAAGTAAGCAGAAAACTTCCATGTCCCCAAACTTGGGTAACTGACAACATACTTTCCCTATATGTGACCTGCTGGGATATATTTTCTGCCTCTACCATACCCCCCAGTCTCCCGACTTCGTGCCCCATCTCCAACTGAAATGCTTCTTCTTTCCACCCCCAATCCAACAGGCCCTTGCCGGCAGCTAGGGGGCCTCCGGTCGAAATTCCTTGCATTCATCAAGATGCAGAGCAAACACCTCCTCGGCAGAAACCCTTCTCAGCTCAGGCCACCAGAGTTGCCGTCTCCTTCTTTAGAATCTTCAAAGCCCTTCCTTTCCACCTCTTTTATGGCACTCAGCATGTGCTGATAATATGGAATTCTTCCTATGCTTCACCCCACTACCTACTTCCCCCACTACACTGGAAGCTTCTTAAGGGCAAGGACCATCTTGTCTCCTAGGACTCTTTTGCAGGAATAACTATCCACAGAAGGGAGACAATTAAGTTTTTGGATTTATCTTTTCATTTTCCATGAACTTTTTTTTTTTTTTTTTTAGTGTTAGAGGAAATACCAACTGAAGACAAAGAAAACAAAGGTCATAAGAGTAAAACATAACAAGGAAAAGGGATTCAAGCCTTAACATTATAATATCTGGGTGTAAGGAAATAGACCCCCTCCAAATGGTCTGCAAATCTACAACATTTGACTCATTTATTCAACAAAGGTGTACTGAGTCTTCATTACGGAATATATAAATAGACACACACACACATACATGTACACACAAAGGATTAAAATAAGCCTTGGAGACATGAGCACCAATAATATGTACGTCCCAAAAGGCACGATCTATCTCTTTATTATTAGGTTTCTGATCTCAGCAGAGCCCCTGTGAGCACTCAGCAATCCCTAGTAACTCTTCCTATTCATTTTCTAGAGCAGCTCTATCAAACCTCTGCCCCTCCCCCTTCCCCCTCCAGCATTCTCTCCCATCCTCCTGTAAAGAACTTTGTTCCTTACCAAGAAACAGGCAATCAGTTGAATTCTTCACCGGTCACCCCAAAAACCAGCACCTGAAATCATCCTTTTCCTTCCCTTGCCAGAAAAAACACGTTCTTCCACTGCTACTCTAAATCCCACCTCCATCTAGATGTGACTCCATCAATCCACCTCTCATTTGGTTCTTCAGCTTTTCCCACCCCACTGCTTCCTCCCTCAACTTACAAAAATGTTCCAACCCTGTTCATTCCTGGGGGAAGAGGGGGTAACCACTGAGACCACTGAGTCCCTCTCAAATTAGTATCACCTCTCTCCCCCATCCGCACACCTGATCTTTCATTCATCCTTAACCCTCCTGCCATCAGTCTTCCTCTATTTAATAAACCCCTGTCATTACCAAATCCCATGGACACTTCCCCACAGCGTCTTGGTCTCAAATGATTACTTTTCCTCCTCTGACACATTCAACCACGGAAAAAGAGTACTTTCATTTGAAAACAGTTACTCTTAGTTTTCTCATCCCCCTGAAGATTTCTCAGTTTCTTCTTAACACATGCTTTGATAATTCATCACGTCCGATGTGTCAACCACCACCAACTCTCCAGTCTAAGTATCAGTCGTTATACTGAGTTGCGTGTCTTACCAACAACTCAAAGTCAACAAACCCAACGCAGAGCTTTCCTTTACCAATCCTCTGTTTTTCTTGACCAACTGCAGACAAGTTTCCTTCAAGGAACCAGCCACTATCAGTTACATTTTCCATCTGAAACATCATCCTTGACCCTTTCTCTCTTTTTCCACGAAAGGTCATTCAGCTAGTCCCCTGGCCAGCTACACATACCTTCTTTCACATTGTTCTTCTCATGGCACTGCCAGTCCCAGTCAGCCCTCAGATCCCAGTCCAGATTAGAATCCTTCTAATCCATGTCTGGAGTTACCTGTCTTTCCATTTATCTTCCAAATAACATTTTTATCACATTGTAGAACAAAATGGGTAATACCGAAGAGTAGATGAACAGAAAAAGCATTTCTCACCCCACCTGACACACCATTCAGTATTTTGTAAAATGCTTTCCCAACGTTTTTTGTCTTTCCTCTCTACAGTGTATGGTGTAATCTCTCAAATAAAATTTGGGACCAAAGTGTGTATGTAATCCTTTTTAAGCTTAAAGATATTCCCCAACCATTTTCCTCACTGCTACCTTCTAAGATGTGACTTTTAATAGCTACGCAGTATGCCAACGCATGGGCATGGCATAATTCACATCATCAGTGCTCAGTAGGTTTAGCCTTCCAAAATGGAAATCTGACCATGCGTGTCCTTGTGGGGCTTAAAACCCTTCAAAAGCTGCCCACAGCTTACTGATTACAAGCTCTTTTCCTCAGTAGGGCAAAAAGGCCATTCACAAATGGACGTGACCTTATCTATACAGTCTCATTCCCTTTCCTTCCCCTCCCCCACTGTCAACCTCACCCCCTCTACTCCCATGATCCTCTGCTTCTTGGTTCAGGCCATTCTCCTGGAAGTGCTCTCTTCTCCTACTATCCGATGGTGACAGGTCTTGCTGCCAAGATGCCTGGGCTGTCTTTCACACTGAGTGTGACTGTTTGTCTGTCTCCCTCATTAGTCTGTGAGCTCCTCTACGAGACACATCATCTTCTTGCATAGCTAAGGACTCAGCAGCCCCTCAAATTTGTGTTAAATAAGCAGGGACCATGGGTTTTCATTCAGGAGTGTCTCCAGTGCAGGACTTACTATCTAATACCTATTATAACAAGAGCTCAAAGTTACTGAACGTTAAGTGTGCACCATGTGAAATGTTGTCTGAACTTCATAGTTGCAATTTTATATGTATTTGGATAATTATTTGCCAGACATACTTGCCCTCCCCATGGAAATGTCATAAGGGAACCACTTCCCTTTCTGTTCACTATTTTGTTCTGAGTATTGGACACACTGGGTGGAGCATGGTAGGTGCTAAATTAAGGTTTCCTGCATCAATGAACACCAGACCCTGGAAGTCACTAACAGTGTAATCTTCATCCTTACAGAGTGGAAACTCAAGTACAAACACTTGGGCTGGGGTGTCCTATCAAAACTCAGATGATGGTTCAGGATGGTTTCAATGTCCCCTGACAAATTTTCTGAATACTTCTTGTCTCTCATGAAAGAAGACACGCACAGCCATATGCCAAGCAGTGCTCAGGGCTGGATGCCACGTCGCCCGGAGCAATAGAAAGTTGGGGCTTTTGAAGGACTCCCATCTGAACAGCTCAGATAGGCCCCCTTAACAGGACAAAAGGCCGACCTTGAAACAGTACTCCCTCAGTTGTTCCTGGCTTTGTACATTACATCCATTTTGAAAAACGGAGCTCTACAATGAACTTTGGTATCAAATTCTTTTGGCAATATTCTGAAAATGTTTTAACAGAGCCACTGATGCCAGTCACTTTTAAAACTTCCAAAACATTCCTTTGCTTGCCTTTTATGTAGAACATTCCGGAGAAGCTGCACTTTCAATATACGGTACCCGGGACTCAACACAGACGGCCAATCAAAGCTAAGCCCCTCTTCCCCTTCCCAACTGAGTCCGGGCTCCAAACGTTACCAGGTGTTACCGGCTATGACAAGAAAAATAAAAGGCCGTATCTTTGCTTCTGATTTGCAGAATGATGAAAAGCATCTTCTTCTTCTTCTTCTTTTTTTTTTCCTCAAGAGTGGAGTCTTTCAACTCTCAGTTTTGTTTTCATGAGAGCCACAAGGTAGATCAGACAACCCAACTGACAAAAAAAAAAAAAAGTTCACCCAGCTTTCGTTCTGAGAACAGTCAGATCAAAAGAATTTTTCTGAAGGCAAAACAGGTGGGTTTTTCCCCTTTATACTCACAAGTGAAACAAATATGTACTTTGTACTTTCACTGAACACAGAACTGGTGGACAGAACCGTGCTTCTCTGGGCTTCGTTAAATACTCACATCTGCAAAGGACTCCTGTCTTGCAAAGGAAAAGGGGGACTAAACCAGTGACTTATCCCTGGGGCACAGGGGCACAGGAACTCAGAAGCAGCACTGCAAACAACTCGTGCAGAATAAAGTGCAAGGGGGAAATAAATGTAAGGAAATGTTAAGAAATATTTAACCTTATTCACACACCCCTCCCTCCCCCCCACACACACTCACTCACTCACTCACTCACGCCCACATGCCCATCGACCCACTTCCTCTCAGAAACCGGCTCTTTGGAATGGTGAGAGCTACAATCTTTACTCAGGTTCAGCATATCCATAAATTGGACCATAAAATAAAAGTAGTAATGGTGAGCTCCCAGGAGAGGTTTAAAAATAAACGTCTAAATAAACGACAGGGTGATGAAAAGCAATAAAGCACTTTTTATACCAAATCTCATCTGAAGAGAATTACTTACTGGCAGGAATAAAGAGAGACAATTGGTGATAAATGTCTGACAGCCCTAAATACTCTCTTTGTCCTTCTCGACCCCTCTATTTCTCCCCAGGAAATGTCCCCCGTATTTTCATCCCAGTCTGTCTCGCAGAATCTTCTTTAACAAACCGTGCCTTGGTTGGAGAACATGCCTTCTCCTCCAAACCTGCAGAGCCTTTGTTTCCAGCTCTTGAACCCCCACCATTCCTACAAAGCCCTCCCCTTCATTTGGAAGAAAGGTGGTAGATATTTCCCAAACTCCCATCCCTTTAAGTGCCTAATTACCCAGACAGCTCATCACTGCCACTCCCTTCTACTCAACGTCAGGACTTGAAGATGCTTTTCCAGTGTTTTCTAACTCTCCCTGCAGACGTGTGCTCTTTAAACATTTATCTGCACCAATATTGAAAGGCTCGAATGTTCTATCTTAGCAGAGCAGGCCGTTTCTGACTGATAATCCCAAACTCCCCTTATAACCGTTCCACCCATAAGTTTAGGAATAATTTTCCTGGCTCTTCTTCCAACTCCCAAAAGAATCCTCCCATCCTGGCAGACAAATCTGCTTGTCATTGGCCGCTATAGCGGACTGTTTTCTGCAAGTCGGGCTCCTCTTTCCATCGGGTAGCAGGGACTGGCAAACCCCTTGCACTGTGGTGTGGCCCTGCCCCCAGCTCTCGCACACGCTTTTACCACTGCAGTGTGAGCAGAAAGGATGGGCGTCACTTTGGGGCCCAAGCGATTGAGAAGTAGGTGTCGCTTTCCCACGTCCTGTCCCGGCTGGCTATTGGCACTTAGAAGGAAGATGGCAGAGCCTCCATCACCCTAGGTTCACCGCCAACCAGATCACCCTTGAACTGTACAGGTGAACAAGAAATACACTTCTACTAAGCACACCCCATTTCACCATTGGGGTCTACTTGTTACAGCCATTAGGCTATTCTCACTGGGCCACTGTCGTCTCCTGTTTCCTCATATTGCTCATGCTTTTGAGGCCATCGCCATGGTTCTACATTACTAAGATCATCCCGTGTCCTTCATGTCCTTCATATCTCTGACCAGATCCACCTCTCTAATAAAAACTTCCACCAAAAATCATCCTCTGGACACATGTATTGTTTACATTACCACTCACTTGCATCTGGTTCCAACAGTCTTTCAATCCCTCCCTCAATAAGTATTTATTCAATACTCAACATCAGATATGCAAAGTTTCCACCAACCTGCTCATATGATACTGGAGGAGGAAGAAGGGTTTTTTCTCGTTTGCATGATTTCCTGTGACAAATCATCCACCTGTGTCACAGGCCTGTGGGTACAAGAGTTTATGTCAACTGGCCCACAAGGATTTAATTTGCTTATTTATGACAACACCCTCCTTAGCACCTTCCAAGGAAGGGGGGGGGTGGATAAATCCCCTGTGAAGAATCCCTAAAAATGGGAACAGTGCCTGCTGTGGTGGAAAAGGGCATGGGTTTGCAGTCTGGGGGACATGGGTTCAAATCCCACCCACCAGCTGGGGTGATAGAAGCTCTTCACAAGTTCTTTACATCCTCTGAGCTCCCACTTCCTCCTGTATACAAGGGAGCTAATACTGAAGTCGGCCTTGCAGGACTGTTCTCCATCAGCTGATGAGAGATGTAACCCTGTGTACCTTGAAGACATCATAATAGCGGCTTCCAAAGAGTCCATGAGTGCTTTTGGAAACAGGGAAGATCTTCCTGTTCCTCAAAAGGCAACTCCCCCGGTGCCTTACTTCTCTTCAAAAATTCACTGAAGATGAATTCGAAGAGAAGATTCGTTGGGAGATGTGGAGAATAGCCATGTGACTTTTCACTAATAATTATCAAAGGCTCTGGCAGTGAAGGGAAGGTTAGGTCCCAAATTTAGCACTCTGAGTCAGCTTTTCCAGATCTTACTAGCTCTGAAACATCTAAGAGAGAGACCGTATGAACAGCAATGTTTACTGGCAAATTTCAGTACACTGTACCTTGACCATGACCCAAGGATGCATTAGTGTCTCCCCTGGTTGCAGACACAGCTGATTCTCAGAGAAGTCCAGTATCTTGATCGAAAGTCACATAGTCCACGCACGTGGGGTGGACACAGGATTCGAAGGCAGTCTGCCCATTGCCAGATGGTGCGCTCTTAACCACCACCACGATGTTGATATGCACTGTGGCCCTTCCAGAGCTCAGCTGGCACACATAAAATCTCCAAATTCTTGGAGCAAGGCACTGGATCCTAAAATTTCCCCCCCTAGAGTCATCTAGAACTTCTCCAAATTATCCTGGGGGTGTGGGGGAGAGCAGAAGGTCATCCACAAAGCCCTATTTCGGTATCGTGAAACTCAAGGATCACATTTTCTTCCATTTATTCTCAGTATAGACTTTTGACATGAGGAAGGTAGCCAGCCGCCCCCACCCCATCATCAACAATGATCGAATACTACCATCACGAACCACAGGCTGGTGAAAAGGGGCGCTCGATCCAGTCTTACTAAATGCTGTTCACAAAAGAGTATCAAGTTCTACCTATGAGTTTTTTCTCATTCTTTTTAACTAAAGACTTAAAAGCCTACATAAAATAGTAACCGGGAGCTTAAGAAAACATGTAAAATACCATATAATCAAGATTGTTTAAATGTATAAAACTGTCAAGTAGATTATCCTTTATGCAATTCAAATGAGCCTTTGGGAAACAGAATTAACTGAGGGCAAACAAGAGCTTAACTTTAAAAGACAAAGAGTTGGCTTATATCAAGTTGACACTTCCAGATAAGATACCGCATTATACCAGGTTATACTCGCAATAATAACTTTTGATTGGCATATCATTTGCCACTAACTACTGCTTGGCTCCCACAGAGCACACGCAACATACTATAAACTGTTTTGAAAGATGTCTTTGTATTGTTCAATATTTACAGGGTGTGTTATTTTATAAATGCTCGAGTTGGCATAAGTTAAAAAAAAAAAAGACATTAAAACATTTCAGATCAAAATGATCTCCTCCGCCTTACAAAAGAAGTGCTCTCTAAAGACAGGTGACAATTCTGTTCAGAAATCTTCACACCAAGGCTAAGTAAATGTTCGGTGGTAAAAACAGAATTGCTTTGTTCAGCTGCACAAACAGATTTCTACATCGCCTCTATTTGCGTATTCCTGAATATCCCCTTTCAGATCCCACTTTTATGGGGAGCAAAATCAATTTTCCTTGGGACAAAAAAGTGAGATCTGGTCTAATGATTTTAATCTTTTAAATAAACATGAACTGAACTTGGAGCACAAGCTTTTCCCTTAAGAAAAGATCTTTGTTGTTCAGAAAGATCTCTTTCAACCTAGGAGCAGTTAATGCCAGCCACAAACTAACCTGGGAAAATTAAAAAAAAAAAGGAAAATCTGTATTTCTACCAATGTCCTTTTAAAAGAAATAGCGAATATTAAACACACACACACACACACACAAGCACAAACACACAAACCCGGCAACCACATTATCTTCCTCCAAGTGCAGACTGACGTTAAGTTTAATTTTTGAAGCAAATGAGGCTCCCCAGTTCAATTTTAAACAAATAGAAAATGAGAAACAGAAAACTCTACCATAAAACTTTTATGGCTACTTCGCTAAAAAAGCACACTCATGTTTATGAAATAGAGTCTCCCTTAGCCTCAAAAGGGGAATTATTCTGAAATTCGGCAATGCTTCAGGATGCTCACAAACACCAGCCCGGTTCAGCTTTTCCAGGCCGGTTTCAGCCCTGCTAATAGTTATTGTTTGTACAACTGTAACCAAGTACATTACCAACCAGTTGTTCAATCTATATAAATTTAAGAAACACACATTGCCAAGGAGTGACTCATATATCAGTCTATTATATGCTACAGGGCTGACTGTATTAAACAAATCACTCTGCCTACAGCCGAAGAATAGAAGCTATATACAGAGCAGAGGTGATTGTCTAATTTAAATCTTGGCTCGCTTCCCAGTGCTGTACAAGATTCCAATTTGTGGAAATGTTGCTCTTTGCTACTGCTAGAAAGGCTGCAGAAAATGGTATTGGGAGCCTTCCAGAAATATGTCTGCAAAATGCCAATCAACAAGTCACTAAAGATTAACAGTATGACTGTACCAAATTAATTTAAATTATAGAAACATATGGCTAGGATGTTTGCTTTGCACTTAAGACAACACCTTCCTCACGACGAGCTAGGTTTGCTCCACAGTATAAAATCCCAGCCCAATGTTCAGATTCCTGCAAAACGTGAATATCAGCTAATAAATTGGGAGCTAGAGGTCCTTGCGGAGCCAGTCCTTTTGAAGGTTTAGGGTCTTCTCTCGAATCTATTCAAAACATATGGGAAGGTACGTTTCATCGCAAGGTAGTTTTCTCCTCCAAAGATATAAAGAAAAAATCAACGTTATTCAGCGACTGAAAACAATTTGCTCTGTAATGTGAAGAAAATTCTGGCTTTATTGAGATTTGCCATAGAACCCAGAGGATGATGCGATCTAATGCACATTATTCCCGATTCTAAAATATGAGTGGGCTAAGAATTTAATATCTAGCCAAGAGAAATGCACCAATTATATGGCCAAATCACAAAAATCAAAAGACAACACAATTTATACCCCGCCAACTGCTCTCAATATATATGACATTCATGCTGCCTCCCCATTATTTTCACGCGGATCCTTAACATATACAATCATGTCATCAACCAAAAGGGGGGAAGTCAATGGCACTTCAAGCCATAGTTACACATTAGTGTACACTGTATTTCAACTGAATAGGAAGAGAACTGTTTTATGTTTCTCTCCACTGCTTTTCTATTATTGCCTAGCTAATGGAAATACATCAAACAAATGTTCTACAAGAGCAATAAATATTAAAGTTGACCTATCCATCTGGGAGAAATGAGAACAATACTGCTCACTTTTAGCCCAAATATGACACTGATAAATGGAGCGATGAGATTCCATCACACTCGCAACAATCTGGGCCGGGGCCCCCGCGTGATCCTGGTACCAGCAATTTTCTCCATTCATCTTCATTACGCAGTCACTTGACCTGCCTCCCGACATCCCTGTCAAATCAGAACCTTTGGGGGGCTTGTTGTACTTTCTAACAATATAGCCTAAATGTGCTCTTCATTTTTTTTTTTTTTAGAAGCCACAAGAAGGCCTCAATGAGCATGAAAGAGGGTGCAAACAATTCCTCTGGATGCAAAGAGACATCAAACGTTACTCATGATTAAAAGGGAAAGCGTAGTATGAAACGGGGCTGTACAGCCCCCTGCTCGCCAGCACATTGCCAAGGTGGCAGAGGAGGCCTGGGGGGGGGGAGCAACGCGCACCCCCTGAGCCGTACAAAGACAATTAGGTATTCAAATGAAGGATATACGCGGGGCTTTATCACAGATGTAGAAATGCTTTCCATTTCCTTTCTCAATCACAGTTGCAAGTGAGCTGGAACAAGAAAGGAGGACATTCTTACCTCGCACAATGAGTGGGTGTCATCACATTAGTGGTTTTACATTGCAGTTCCCATTATTTTCTATTTCAACGGCATAATAAGAGGGGTGCTGATTTGATTATTCCGTAATAGTGACAATGAATACCAGTGCAATATAAAATTGCTATTATAACACAAAGCTACTAATATGATTCACAAGACCCCCTGGAAATTAGGTTTTATAACTCTGATCACAGGGGAAAAATTAGAAAGCCAGTAGGCAAGAAGAGAATTAGGTGTTCCCACACGGGTCTTAGCAAGGCAGGCGACTGCTCAAAGGAAGCCAGGCGGCGTCTCCTTCGGACGACGTACAAAACCCAGTCCGTGTGAATTATCTGAGACGCACTCCTTTGCGTCTGTCTTTATGGCATGTGTTCCAAATACTCATAATGTTAACTAAAGCTATGTTCGAGTGTAGTGTTAAGGCAAGGTTTTCTGATTCAAAGAAATGAAAGCATGCTAGGCAAAGTACGAAGAATCCATCACTGTTCCCAGAACCAGATTTTTAGGGACAGACGGATTCTAAAAATCCACAATAAAGAGAATGATAGAAGTAAAACTGCCCCAGGGTTCAGGTTAAAGGCCCTCTTTTATCCCTGCCCTTCACCCCCAAATACAAAGGATGTCAACCTCGTGATCATGGCTAAACCAATCTCCTCCCTAGCGGTCCTGGAAGGATCTAAGACCCAGCTCAGGATCCGCTCAGCAGGCAGGGAGTGCATGCCTGGAGCCTGAAGTGCTAACCAAGCTGAAAATACGCTTTCCCTCTCGCTTCAAACACAGACCTGCCTGGACAGGGAGTGGTCGTGAGTACAGAAGCCCTGGACAACATCTCTGGCGCCCCCCCAGGTATGAGGTAAAGATGCAAGGCCCTCTACAAAAGCTCTTTCCACGTCAGTTCTCTTCCATCTACTAAGGGTGTATGAGATGTCTAAGATGAGCAAAAACCATGGCAAGCATCAATCTTTGGCTTCAACACAAGAGTCACCAGCTCCAAAGTGACAACTGTAAATTCTTGCTTCTGACCCAATGTGAGAAGCGATACTCTTATGTAGGCCAGAAGTCTTCCACCTCGGCAAAAACGGGGCGTTGAAGAACTGGAAAAGGATCTCCTGTTACCTGTAGGACAGGATTTTCTTCTCCAAAGAAAAGAGATGCTGCTATATTTAAGAGACCTAAGAGGAACAACTTGCTAATGTTCTGTTGGCAGAGGAAGCCACATTGCATCCAATTGTACTCTGTGTCTGCATATTTCCTTCGCGTGTTTCAACATCTGTCATTGAAGGAGGCAGCACTACAGCGTGAACAGAAACCAAGGGTTATGTAAATAAAACAGGTACATCCCACGCACATCACCCCCTCAGCACAGGCCCTAACTCCTGACACAGCCTTGTCATCAACAAATACCCTGCTCATCGACCAGGACTGGTACCAACCACCTCAGCAGCATTGGATCGTATGAACCAATGGTATCACACTGGAATGCTTCACAAAGGGTTCCAGAACATTAAAATGCTGCCAAGTTTCTCAGGCAGGGCACCAGAGAAGCATTTCCAAGACTTGGGAAGGCTGACAGTGACACACCTACCAGATACCAAGTGTTGATCTCCAAACCTCTGCACTCAGTGCCACTATGCTTTCGAATAATCCATATGCCAATGTGTCTTAATAACAGTATTGACTGAGCACCTTCCGTACGCTGGGTATTATGCTAATCACGTCCCTTTGTCTTATTTCTCCTTTACAACTATCTTAGGTTTCACAAAATCTAAGACACCACTGATGGTAAGATAAAACCCAAGTACAGATATCCTACAACGTGGAAAAAATGTGTGCTTAGGTCAATGAAATACGGTATTATTATTACTATTATTATTATTACTACTACTATTACTATCCCCATTTGTACCTAAGGCTCAAAGTTCAGAGAGGTTAGGTAACCTGTCCACAATCACACACCAGGAAAATCTGGACTCAAACTGAGAACGGTTGGATTCTGACATCTTAAATTCTAAATAAGTAGTCTCCAGTTATTTTTATTACATGCCTCTACTAAAGATATTCATAGAAATAATCATAGTTAACACTTTTCTAATACTTGCCATGGTGCCAAACATAGTCCAAAGCCCTTTTTATGTGTTAACTCATTAAGGCGCCACAACCACCTAAGACACTGGTACTATCACTGTACCCATTCTACAGGAGAACAAACTGAGCACCTTGGCCAAGGCTACATGGTGATGCAGACAAGCGGGCTCCAAAGCCCACGCTCTTGAACCTCTGTACTGTCTCTCTAAAAAATGGGCATCCACCCCCAACATATGTAGATTTACTTTTTTATAAATTATATACACAATGGCTGCCAGCTGATAAATTATGCGTATTTTAATACATCAAAAATTATAATAAGAAAGGACTGAAAATATAGAATTACTAATATTTTCTTCAGCCATAAAGGTCACTCCCTGAGCTCTGGCAACCATACTGGGAAAACCACTGCCCCCAAGCCACTAATCTAAACAGATTTGTTTTGACAAACTTCCCTACCGAGATGCCACCAACGAAACTCCCTTGGCCTTCCTTCCCAGGGTAGCATGGACTCTTCTCAATTAAATCGTACAATTACTTGAGGGAAGGTAGAAACAGAAAAGGGAAGGAGAATATTACAGTTTCCTGTCACTTGAATACCCACCAAATAAAACTTGGGCCGTGTCAATAAGGGAAAAGGGGAAACCAGCCCCCCCCCCCAGGTAGCTTATCAATACATGGTATCCTGAGACACTACAACTCCCTTTCTTCCTGAAAGTTCCTTCCCACCCTCTAATAAGAGAAACAATAAGCATCTCTTGAGTGCCCACTGTTTGCCAGCCCATGTGCAGTACCAGGAACACAAAAATAAAAGCTATAGTCATTCAGGAACAAGATTTTACAGTCAAAACTAGGAGGAAAAATCAGACATTAGTGGAAAAAAGCCCCACTCTCCCATGCTTCAAGTTTAATTCTTACTTCTAAAATGTCTTCCCTTAATATTAGCCAGAAAGCCAGCCTCCAGTAAGATAAGCACCAATAAATACTATGCAAGTCAAACCTACAAGAACAGACCTTCCAGAAAAGGAAACAATTTTCAGATCCATGCTGCCATGTTTAATGAAAAACAGTGAGGTTTCTAAGAAAATCTTTAGTATTGAAGTTTGACCAAAAAAATTACATTGTAGTCAAAATGAAGAACTCCACAAAGATCTCTCAAATGTTACTTTTTAACAAAACTAAGAGCAGAGGAAGTATTTTACAATCATTACAAAAAATTTTTTTGAGAAACTAACATAAGAGAATTCCATGATATCCTCCTGAAGACTAATCTCAGTAACTCAGTTTCTAGGAATTTGAAAACACTGTCAAATAATATTGCTTCTTCCATTAAGTATAACATTAGCCTGCCGGTAGAATTCTAATGCTACCAATAAAAATAACAACGCATTTTTTTCCACGTTATTTTAAATCAGGGGTTGGCAAACTTTTTCTTAAAGGACCAGATCATAAATATTTTAGGTTCTGTGGGCCATCGGCTCTGCCTGAGGTGGCATGAACTCAACCACAGAAGACAGTACATAAATGAATGAGCGTGGCTGCATTCCAATAAAATTTTATTGACAAAAACAGGCAAACCAGCCCACGGGCCATAGTTGGCCGACCCATGTTTTAAATTATTATTTGTATCTATTGAGTTTCTTTTAAAGATTAATGTTCATCAGGCTCTTTTCATCATAAAAATTATGTTTGTTCATTAAAGACATTTGGAAAGTATAAAACTGCAGAATGAGGAAAGAACACTGGACTATGACATCAAACAAGGGCGAGGTTCCATGCCAGTTGTGGGACTCTGAGCAAGTGGCTGACCATCTCAAAGTGTGGGTTTCTTCACTCACAAAATCGAGTTGATGACCATCCTGACTTTATAGCGTCATCCACCCTGAGGACCAGACAAGTGAATGTGCGTAAAGCGTGAGTCCACCACTTGCTCAACTTTCTTCTAGTTGATCTCTGATGATATTAAAGAACACCCAGCACAATGCCAACATAACTAAGTAGGATGCACTCCTATGCTAAGAATGAGCAAATGAAAACAATAAAAGGACGGAGGGAGATGGCAAATTTTGACCTTAGTTTCCAAGTTAAAATAAAACCTGAAACTCCTAATGTTTTCTAAAAGCGAAAGGCAACAGAAAGTAATCGTTAATGTTTAAACTGCATTGGTAGGTTTTCTAGAGAGAATTCCATATAATTTGTTTTTCTCGAACTCCCAAAGAAGACATAAAAAATAAAAGAGCTGCTATTATACAACATGACTTGAACCCAACTATGCGTTCACAGAAACGACACACAACAATAATCCAAGAGTGAATGCACCAGACAATCACACATCGCTCCAAAGTTGGCTTCATTGTTGTTTTCAAAATCCAGTGGTCCTATGCTGGTATTTGTCCCCCAGCAGAATCACCACTTTCGTATTCACGACAGTAGGAGATGAGATATTTAACAAATAATAGGTCAGGAAAATACAGGGATTAAGTCATTTCTTTTGGCAACATTGGACATGAGGGCAGCGTAGGCCAACCTAGTTGTGCTATAATTTTTGTTGTTGGGAAATGATGAAAAAGCCCAGCGTGTTCCCCTTAAGAAGGAGCTCACATTCTAAAATGCAGAGCATGAGGAAATGTCTCCGTGCACCCCCATATACACATATTAGCTGGAGAGCATGATCAGGTCTATACTCTTATCTTGCCCACATGACAACATTTCAAAGCACAGGTGAGATTCAAAGAAGAGAAGAGATGTGGTTTGTTTCACCGAGGGAATAAAGGAAGCTCGTAAACATCTACTGGGATGGCCAAGTGAAGAATCAAGTGTGAGAGACAGAAAGGCAGGCAGGGTGAGGGGCTCGATCTAGAGAAATGGGAAGAGGAGATGAAAGACGTCCGATGGAACAGCAGTCCCTGGTGATGTGTTAAAAGAAGAGAAACTTCGAAAGAAGCAGGATAGTGAAGATCAGGTAAGGAAGGCAATAGATGGGAAAGAAAAGGCCTGGCTAGGAATCTCTGAACCTTACCATTTTGCTACTGTCATGTTAGCCATCAATGTGGTTAAGATATAATGATTAATTTATGCCACAAATAGTTCTGATTTCATTAATCTCTTGCTCAAACAACAACAATCATCTGGCAAATCTATTGCTTCAGAGGGATGACTTACTTGCTTGTTTCCTTAGCTATAATAAATTCTGAATGCCAGGGTCTCCAAACTAAGCATTAAACAAATTGATTGATAATTTGGAAGCATGGGAGTAATTATAGATTATGCTAGACAATACAACTAGATTGGGTTTTCATGAAGCTGATGACTGGATTTTGCCACAAAAATCACTAACTGCTTTGGCGTCCAGAGAATGGCCTCATGGATAAGGCCCAAGTTCCTCCTGGAGAATGCAAAACAGTCAAAATCACATTCAATGAGCTAATAATTTTATATCATGATAAGAATTCAGAATCTCTAGGAAGGTCTCAAATTTTCATCTAAACCTGTTTGAAACCTCAATGATAAACTTACTAACTTAGCCCTGAATTGACACTTCTAGTCAAAATTACAATCACTGTAGGAGAAGAGTTTCAGCATTAAACTCTTAGGCTATTTTGTTTACATCCAAGAATTTGGGGAGCCCTGTAATGAAAACTTCTCATGCTAAAAAAAATGCATCAGAAGTTCTTGGTTTCAGGTCTCACTAGGCACATGCCTGAAACACACAAAATGCTTAAGCTCCAATAACCCGTGCGCCCAAAGGTCCAGCTACCAAAAGACAAGAACAAACAGAACAGATAAAGAGGAACATTTTCCACCAGCTGGTAGAAGCCAAGTCCAAGGTGAAGAGGATAGAACACACAAAGTCACTACTGCTTCATCTCAACCCAACCCACTAAGTAATATATCCAATGGGACTGGTAGACAGATTAGAGGCTTTATATAAAGTTGCTGCTGTATACAACCAAATGGCTTTGTGAATTCATAGCCCTTCTTTTGAAGAAGGAGGGTTTCTGGACAGTGGAATAACCACAGGCTCATGGTGGCCAGCCCCCTACCATAAGATGCTCATGACCAGAAGCATATTGGTCAGGTTCATAAAGTAATGAGGACCCTTTAGAAGCTCCAGACAAGGTACAGCAAAGAAGACTCTTAGTGGGGCAGGAGGACAGGGCTGGAGAGGCCTCCAGTGATGAGATACTATTTACAATCATTGTAAAGACGAAAAAAGATGACTAAATCACATCTTAACACTCCCCTCCTTAGAACTCTGCCTTTCCTTAGAATGTTCTTCTAAACCTACTTCACGTAAGAAGTGCTACCATTTATAATGTAGTATGGTTTGTGTCAGATTCTCAAAGGAGGTTATCATGGAGACTGGACGTAGCTGGAAGCCTTAGTTGGAGTCACCCACAGAGATGTGAATTCTGCTCAGTGTTCGAAGCTTCCAAAAAAGTGGTCACTGACTCTCAAGGTGGTGAGACCCCCACAGCTCATATTTATTATCAAAATGTGTGGTGTCTGGAGCCCCACTACTGGGGCACACAGACACCTGGGATACATACAAAACCTTTGCAGAATTACGGAGTGAAGGTGATAGTTCCCAAATAACCAATTTTACTCAAAGCATGGGGAGAGAAAGGGAATTATGACTTATGTATTATAGCAAACACGGAGACACTACACAAAAGAATGTAAAATCTGCATTAAAAAATAAAACAAGGGACTTTGAAGAGTTGTTGCAAGCTAGTGACTTTGAAGGATAGGACTTCTCTACCTTCTTTGTCATCAGGGTGCTTCTGTGATAAAGTTTAAGAAGGTGGGTCTTTCAGAAGTCACTGACATCTTCATTTCAACATTTATGCTCCACGAACAAGGAAAGAGTTAGGGAAATACTATGTCAAAGACTATTTTTAAGGAAAATGATCTATACTCAATATGTCCATGTTAATGGAGAAAAGGAATGCCACAGACAACCCAGGAGATCAGTTAGTCCAGAAACAGTTCTGAAGTCTAGAAGTCATACACTAAGAAATGAAATCCACCAGACTTTTCACAGTTTATCTATGATCTGAATTACATTTTACAAGGGCTAATATCTTTTTTCCCTCTTTTTGGTATCTAGATTATATTATTTGAAAATAATAATCTAACCATGTTGGGTGGCAGAAGAAAGCCCAGGAAACAGAGAAAGTAAATCAGATAACTTAGCTACATCCCAACCGAGCTATGGAGTTTGCGTGCCTACAATAACACTGTAAGTTTCAGGTTGGTTACAGAACATGTTTAATATTTAATTAAAAATATTGAGCGCTTTTGACGAAGCATGGTAAGCAAAGAAATATGCTATCAAAGCAGAACTCCTCTAAGTTTCCATTTTATAAGAAGTTTCCCTTTGATTTGATTAGACGATCAAGCAAGCCTACAAATATCTGGAGACATTATTATGGAGAGTGATTTGGACAAGATGTCCAGCAGAGATACATTCTGGGTGGGAGAGTAAATTAGTGCCACCACTCTGGACAACAGTTCACCGTGACCTAGTCAAGCCCGTTATCCTACCTAAAAACCCATGAGTTCTACCCCTTGGTAAGGAGATAAAAGGAACCCCTGCATGTTGCACTGGGGCGCAGACACTCGGATGTTTGTGGGGCTACTGTTCCTAATGGCGGGATGTTCAGAACACATCAAATGTCCACTGACAGAGGTGGTATATTCATACAATGGAATACAGAGCAGTGAAAACAAAAGTACAGCCCCGTGCATCAACCAAGAGGAGTATCACGAAGATAATAATTGGGGGGAAAACAGCAAGCCACAGAAGGAAATGTACAGCATAATTCCACTGTTACAGAGATGAGAAGTATGCAAAACTGAACAATATATAGTTGAGGGATAACTGGATGCTGGTGAAACCATAAAGAAAGAAAAGGAAATGGTAAATTCAGGGGGTGGGGATGGAGGGAGCAGCAAATGGAAAGGACACGGGGGTGGGTGGGGCTTCGAAATCACTGACAACTTTCAATTAAGTTGGGTGTTGTGTAAGGAGGTGATCATTTTACTATTATTCTTTAAAAGTCCTCATCAATCATACTCTTGTATATAAAATATATTTCATTATTTAAATCCACATGTATAGTTCTATATACATGTATATATGACATATGTAACAATGAAGAGGCTTAAAATGCAACCGAAGAGGGAATAAGCCCAAATCTCTGGCATACGAACAGCCAAAAGATGACTGTTATTAATCAAGTAACTCAAAAAGAAGCATTAGTGTATTGCCAAAAATCTGTGATGTTCCTCCAACCCAGGACAGCCAAGTTAAGGGAAAGTTCCACTTTGTGTATCTTTCTTCTAAGCCTCAAGTATGAATAAATGTTTACTTGAAATTATCTCTATAACTATGCTTGAAGCTAATGTTGCAAGCAATGCTATGTATATAGCCTCATATTGGTTTGAATGCTTATCATTGCAGTTTTATTACAAAGAACATCTAAAAGATTTCTTTCCAAGCTAAGAAAAAAACAGCACTATAATAAGGTATCCTACATTAGTGGGTAAAAATACTCCATTTAGAGAACATAATATAATTCGTTTCTATTCCAAGTCTGTCAGGGTGCACTGTTAACCTCTGACAACTAGACATGAACCTTTTAATTAGTGTGTTATCTTTGGTGCAATTAATAACTTGTACCTCATGTTATAAGCAAATTAAAGTTTTCCCACTAAAGCCAAATTCTTCAGTTAGTCCTAAAAGTGTTTTGCCATTTAAATGAAATTTTAACATTCAGATCTCTTGCTCCCCAAATACATAAGCCATTTTTCCAGAGCTAGACAGCTTTTTGCTATCAGTGTTCTTTCAAATATTTTACCTAAGACAGAGACTCTCATATTAAATTCAATTTCACACTTGCCCATCACACACACCCACTCACAATTCCTCCAGAGGATGCAGTGTGGCCTAATGTGTGTGTGTATGTGTGTGCACGCACCACACACAGAATGCTTAAATACACAGAAATACATGAACTGCTAGGGACCGGTCAAACAGATTGTTAGCATACCATCTTCTTATACATTGAACACAATGGTTGATAGTAGCAGTTCTACTAAGATAATTAACCTTTAGATGTGAACTGGCAAGTCCAAAGTCAAAGGTCCATAGCTGTGGTTCTCAAGCTCATGCAATAATGGTGAGTCAAGGTATGTATGAGATAAATCTAAAGGAACCCCACCCCCCAAGTCCTACCTGCCAGAAACCAGAGATATTTGCTATTGGTAATGGTGAGGAAGGAGCTTGTAAATACAAAATCAGCTATATTCCTCCAACCCCTGGCAACCCACCTCCTCCCCTTGTGCCTCAAAAAATACATGTTGCATTTCCAAGAGAAAGAACAAAGATGGTTAAAAAAAAAATGATGCCACTTACAAGATAAAATGCAAGGCTCTTTTTTACTTGTCTTTCCCCTTTCTCTTATGACAACCTTAGATAATCTCAAAATACCTGTATCAGTAAAATGATGCACAAGACATAAAGATTCAAGCAGACAAAAGTATACTCAGCATGAGGGCCTTAAAGATCTAGAGTAGGTATGTTGAGCAGAAATACTTATGAAAAATTTATATTAGAACAAAATAAAAATGGATTTAGTAAAGCTGGATTTAAATTGAAAAGAGCTATTTGAACTCGTGACCTTAACCCAAAAATTATCTTTTCAGCTCTCTCCTTAAAATGACCTAATGGAGAAGTCATTTCTTCCTTCCTGAAGTACTTAAAATGGAACAGTAGCCAACCTTTAGACTTGAATACTACTCACCACTAAAAAGATTCAGAGTTCCCTGGAGAATAATGGATTCCAAGCATTGGAACAGAAGAAAATCAAGATTGACTGGAACTTCTTGTGGGTCTCAGAAAACAAAAATGCTTTCAGAAGTGCCTGGGATTGAGGCTGACTGGGCCACCGAGGGAGCTCCAGAGGTCACACTGTGACCATCTGAGAATCGACATGAGAATATAGAGTATAATTAATCAGAACAAGTGCATCTTAGAAAAAGGTCTGAGTTCAAGATGCTAAAACAGGAAAGTTCATGTAAAGTATATCAAAAAAGGTTATTTGTAACACAAAAGAGTGAGTCTAAGAAGATATTTTTAAATAAATTTTAATGGGTGGTGAAGCATTCAGATTGGGATGTTCTGTTTCTCCTGTTAAGCATTTGCCTCTTTATAAAGTACAGATCCACATTTTTCATTATGTTGTGTTTGTACAGAAGAATGAAAATGGGAACTCTGAGTAACCCAAATAGTTCCAGAAAAGTAAAATACATTCCGAGAAAGCTTGAAGGATCCCAGCAACAGTTGGAAGAGTGATCTTAAAGGGTCAGGAAGTTTGGGAACTCTGAGTCCACACTCTCATGACTTAAAAATTTAGCATCCTTAAAAAAAAATTCTTCAGTATAAAATCCCATTGGACTTTATCATTTCAAAGAATACTCAAAAGCAAGCAAAATAGCTACTGCCTAACTGGATGAATACAGAATCCTCAGGGAGGCAGCAGAACACAGTGGAGAAGCAAACTTGGAATCAGATATTCCAGGTTCAAACACCACTTCGCCTATTTCCCAACTTAAAAAACGTTAATGCCTGACATTCCTCCCTCTCAGAGAAAATGAAAGGATCAAATGTGCAATAATGTATTTAAAGCGACAATCCCTATGCCTTGTATTTGTTTGATTGCATTTGTTGGTCCATCTTTAAAAGATAGTTGGACCATTAAAAGAATAAGACATTTTTTATTACCATACTTCAGAAATCAGGACTCATTCTGGAAAAGACAAATATTAGCTCCAGTTGATTTTCTTTTGACTGAATCAGAGGGATAAAAACTTGCCTCAGGAACAGTTGCTAAAGTGCCAGGAAGGTTCTGGAAGAAAAAAACTACAAAGCTGACAGATGGTGGTCAATGTCCTCAAAATGATTCCAGCCCCAAATGCTCTATAACCCAGAACTTTACTCTGGGGATATTCCAACCAACATGAGCCTCTGTTTTCTGTTTACCTAGAGCATAGCTACCACTTAATATGCCCATTTATACAACATATGCCGTGTGCTATTCTATGTGTTTATGACATAACTAACAACAAAAGAGAACAAGATCCCTGAGCCTGACAAGTGGGGACAGGCAAAGATAGATGACAATCAATAAGAACTGCAAATGAAGAAAATACAAGATAATATTACTTAAAATGAGTTGGTAGAAGGATACTTTTGAAAGGGGGGCCAGGAAAGGCTCCTTGGAGGAGGTGATACTTTGAGCTCAGACACACACAATGAGGAGACAGCCTTAACCCAGCACCGGGGAAAGAATTCCTTGCAGAAGAAGGAGTTGGAAAGCCCTGAGTTAAGAATGAATGTACCTGAGAAAGGGAGAAAGAGGGAAGAGAAGAAAAGAGAAGAGAAGAGAGGAGGGAAGAAGAGAGGAGGGGAGAAGAGAGAAGAGGAGGGGAGGGAGAGAAGAGAAGAAGAGAAAAAGAGAAGAAGAGAGGAGAGGAGAGGAGAAGGGAAGGGAAGGGAAGGGAAGGGAAGAGAAGAGAAGAGAAGAGAAGAGAGGAGAAGAGAAGAGAAGAGAAGAGAAGAGAAGAGAAGAGAAGAGAAGAAAAAAGCAAGCAAGTAAGCAAGCAAACTAATATGGTTTCAGCAAAGTGAAAGCCAAGAAGAATTATGACTTGAGCTTGGACAGGAAGGAAGAAACTAAACAACATAATGTAAGCAAGGTAAGCAAAAAGAATAAATAATATCACTGTTAACATCCAAAAGTTGATCAATTTTCTTTTTGCAATTCCAAACACTATATAGGTACATAATGTCACATTGTGTACAACTGCAGTGGATCAAAAGGAAAGAATGGCTATAATGCATATAGACAGCAAGAGACTCTTTTAGGGGCTTAAGAAAACAGAGGTGGAGGGGCGCCTGGGTGGCTCAGTTGGTTAAGCGTCTGCTTCCAGGCTCAGGTCATGATCCCAGAGTCCTGGGATTTGGGGCTCCCTGCTCAGTGGGGAGTCTGCTTCTCCCTCTGCCCTTTCCTGCTGCTCGTGAGCTCTCTCTCTCTCTCAAAAAAAAAAAAAAAAAAAATCTTAAAAAAACAGAGGCGGAGACACCAATACAAAAGGCTGAATAAATCACAGCCTTATCCAACAAACACTTGTAAGGACATATGCTGTAGAAAAGGCAACTGGTTCTCCATTTTCACTCATGCCCAACTGAGAGCTATCACTACTAGTAATCTTCCAAGCAATCAGATACACAATGTCACCTGTGTCCTAGAAACATTCTGTGTTATGATAACGTGAGATTTATGGGATATTCGGTACAAGGATGATAAATAACCATCTCCTCTTTATACACTCAATGCAAAGAAATATCTAGGACCAGGTCCATACTTCCCAAACAGTCACATAAACTGGAGCTGTTGTAAGAGTAAAGGCATGAGTGAAAATCACAGAAGCCTAGATGAGAAAGAAATTGAAAATACACTGAAAATGGTTTCTCTTGCAGTTAAAATAGGATAATCTATGCAAAGCTCCTAGCAGAGTCCCTCAGATCCTATAAGGGTTCAGTAAATGTTAGTTCCTTTCCAAAATAAAAGCAACCCAATTTTTTCTGTATTGCTTCTACTCTAGTTCTAAAGCTAACTCTGAGTAAAAGCAGAGTGATCTAGAATTGCAATGGAAAAGTCGATCAAAAAAACCCTAAAACACAGAACTTTCAAAATAAGGAGGAGTTATTTGATTCATTAAAACTACTTAGCAGAAGGGCAGGGAATTTACATATATTTTTCTAGATGCTTTACATACATTAAACCTTCCAATGGAACTGAGGTGGATATTACAATCTTCTTATTTCTGAAGAAAAAATCATGGTTCAGAGATACTAAGTAATGTCAACACAGGCACAAAGCCAATAAATGACAATGTGGGAGTCAAAGAGAAGGTTTTTAGGCTCCAAATTTAGGTTTTTCCACTATATCAGATTGCCTCTCAGATATACAAATTTGACAAATTCCAAATCATTGGGACCTAAATAAATATCTTTTTTATTAAACACTTTATGTCTTCTTTTGTGTTTCTGGGTATCACTGCAACCATAAATCAAGAGCCAATGCTTTCTAATTTAATTCCACATGACTGGTCTTCAGCAAGATCCTGACTGATACTTAATCCCTAAACTACTCATAGCACACTTCATTCAACTTTGGAACAGCCATTTTAAAAAAAGGGGGAAATGGGTATTGTTTTCACAGTATGGTTGTAAAAGATAAGAACAGTTCTAGCAAGCTCAATAGAGCTGGAAATAGAAGACTTCAGAAGCCTATGAGAGGATGGGTATACTGGAGAAAGACAATTAGATTGAAAATCTAAGAACAGGTATTTATATGGGAGATAGGAATTATCTTGGGAGAGCCAAGCCCCAGAGGAAGAGAAAGAATATATAGAAAGGAACCAACTTTAGAAAGGAACACGAGAGAATACAGTCCCATGAGAGCAGAGTTTCGGTCTGTCTTGTTTTGTCATATATTAGATACTAACTAGGTATTGCTGGATAAATAAATGAAGCAAATGGATAACTTAAAACCATAGCTATGTAGAGTTCATAAAAAAATTTTTTTAAGTGGGGAGAGGCATGCCTGTGTCCTTGTCCTTGGTCCTGAATAGTTGTGTTTGGTTAGGTATGAGTTTCCTAATCCCAGTACACTGGTGTCCAGATTCTACTGGTTTTTCTTTGTTTGAATTTTCATCTTTATGAAATAAAAGAGTCTGATTTTTTGAGCTGCCAAACAAATCATTCCCTGACTTCTACTCTGAGTTTCCATTGCTGGCTGCATGTACTTTCAACAGTTCTATCATGCTCCACTTATAAATATTTTCCCTACTCCCTTTGGGAAGTTGGGCGTTTTGTGTTTCTCATCCTCCCCTGATGTTATACTTTAGTTTAAAAATAACAGTCATTATCACTCAATTATTCAGTGATCAAGTGTAATGCCAGGTGCAAACAAAAGTCCTGACAACACTAAAACATGCCCTTGTTACTGCAAAGGATTTAAGAGCTTGGCATTCATGAAGCTAGTGATCATGTTACTCTCTCATTTTGGAGGAGGTAAAACAGAAGACCAGCTTAAGCTGATTTTTTTTTTCTTTTTGCCCTTGTAACTTCCTTTTTCTTGGTATTAAGGATAGCTATAGTAAACTATATTAGTTACCTTCCCATTTTCTTCACTTTCTCCTCAACACAATCAACATCTAGAATGTTTTTAAATTATTTAAATTATTTTATAATCAATCTTCTGAACCAGTAACTCTAAAATAGCAACAGTACAATCACTTTGGGTTTTTTCTCTTTTCCTTTTCATTTATTATTCATGTGTGTGGAGGGGGTCTGTATATACACACCCCTAAACACCCACACACGCACACAAATCTAATGCACACATTTATTTTGGGGGGAAAAAAAAACCCTCAAGGAATTATATATTTCAGAGCTGAAAAGGCATTTGAGCTAATCTGGTCCAAACTCTTAGTGTTGCAGATGATCTCAAATGTAAACTAACTTTCAAATTTCACACAGATATGTAACATGGTCATGGATATAACAGCTAAGAAAATCAGCCAAACAAAGATTAGCATTAATCCATTTAGATTTAAAAATCACCTCATTTAATACTTATTATCAGTTTTCCAATTTCAGGAACTAGATCTTTATAGCCCTGTACAACACACTATGAAAGAAAAATTATATTTTCCAAGTATAAAAATAAATACATAAATGAAAATTTACAATTGCAAGAGAAAGGGACCTGGATGCATCACATAAATGCTTTTAGAAAAATCTATCTCTGGGCGCCTGGGTGGCTCAGTCGTTAAGCATCTGCCTTTGGCTCAGGTCATGGTCCCAGGGTCCTGGGATCGAGTCCCACATCGGGCTCCCTGCTCCACGGGAAGCCTGCTTCTCCCTCTCCCACTCTCCCTGCTTCTGTTCCTGCTCTCGCTATCTCTCTCTCTGTCAAATAAATAAAATCTTAAAAAAAAAAATTATAGAAAAATCTATCTCAGGGGTGTCTGGGTGGCTCAGTCGGTTAAACATCCCAATCTTGGTCTCCAGGTCATGAGTTCAAGCCCCATGTTGGGCTCCATGGTGAGCATGGAGCCTACTTAAAAAAAAAAAAAAAAAAAATCCTGGGTGTTATGCACAAACAATGAATCATGGAACACTACATCTAAAACTAATGATGTAATGTATGGGGATTAACATAAGAATAAGAAAATTAAAAAAAATCTATCTCATTCATCAGCAACAATGAAAAAGAAAGGCTGGCAACAGAGATAATTATATTTATTTTTCAATAAACAAATAATTTGGGGTATTTAAAAATCTTTTTTTGCTATAATTGATATAACTTCTTCACTAAAATTTCTGGCATTCCTTCTTTCTGATAATGACTCAACATGACCAAAAGTAGCAAGAGACTGAAGAAATAAAACATACGCTAATCCATAGAGACTTATGGATTATATTTAAACATGGATATATTTAAACATTTACATACTTATTGGCTTAAGTTAATTGCCTTAAATATAAATGTATATCATTTATATTTAAACATTTACATACTTATTGGCTTAAGTTAATTGCCTTAAATATAAATGTATATCATAAACACTATATAGACAGAAAGGAGATCAGTGGTTAGAGGTAAGTTGTACAAAGGGGCACAAGGAAACTTTCTGAGGTGACAGAAATGTTCTACTATCATGGGGGTGATTGTTCACAACTATCATATTTATCAAAACTTATCAAACTACATGCTTAGAATTGGCAAATTTTATTGTATGTAAATTATATCTCAATAAATCTGAATCCCCCCCGCCAAAAAAAACCCAAACCCTGATGTACCATGACTCCTAAGAATAATTTCTGTGGAGTACCTATCTAGAACATCATGTGCACACAAATACTATGATCCAACATAATACTACAAAGCATGCGTAAAGTACATAGCGTTCTTCTAGACAACTACACACACACTACACGTTAAGGAATAGTAAGTGCAAAAATTCAGCTAGATACCATCATACAGAGCAGAAAACAGATTTCCCACCCCCTGCCCTAACTATCCCTTAATCATACTCAGTCTAACCAGGGGCAGAATTGGGAGAATTTCCAGAAGTGTCTTAAGTCACTTCCTCTAAGATACCCACCCCTCAAAGATTCCCCTGGTTCCCAGACACTTCTGTCTAGTCTCACTTGACGCTCAGAATGATCTTGACCAGGGAAGAAGAGTGGCTCACCTCCACCTATACATACCTCTGCCTCTGCACCAGTAAGAATCAGGCAGAGAAAGAAATGCAAATACTGGAAGGAAAAAGATCCAGTGGGAAGCCAGGTTTGTTACGGCAAAACCTCCTCTTGCCACACCGATAACTCCTTTCTCCTTGGAGGTGCCCTGGGCCGGCCCCCAAGAGTGTCTATAAATAGAGAGCAGAAGAGAAAAGCACTAATAATGACTAATGTAACAAAATTAAATAATTTATGAAGGATAAAATATTAGAGCCAGGGGAGCTCTGGAAGAATAGAAAGGCTACATGTGTCTTATGTACAAGTTCAGTCTTTAAAAACCTGTCGGGGTGCCTGGGTGGGTGGCTCAGTTGGTTAAGCCTCAGCCTTCGGCTCAGGTCATGATCCCAGGGTCCTGGGATTGAGCCCCAGGCCTGGTTCCCTGCTCAGAGAGGAGCCTGCTTCTCCCTCTCCCTCTGCCCTTCCTCACCTGCTCGTGCTCTCTCTGTCTCTCTCTCCAATAAATAAAATCTTTAAAAATAAATAAACAAAAACCTGTCTTCAGCGCCATCATACCACGCAAACTAATAAATCGGGAACACTGTGGTCTTTTCAGTCAGAGTGAATGAACACATCAAGACCACTTTCAAAGTATGCAGGAAAACACAAAAGTAACAAACCATATCATTATATTGAAAAAATATAAACTACCGCAAGTATGAAAACATTTGTATTTAGTCCATCTGCAATCCCTCTCAAACCCCCAAGTAAAGGAGACACACATTTCGGCTTCCAAAAAATAGTTTTTGTTTTGTTTTGTTTTTTTTACAAACAGTATAATACATGTGCTTTCAATTTTATTTAATAAAAAGTAGGGCGAAGTAAAAAGCAGGTGCCTCCACAGATGGAATATGCTAAACACATGTAACCCCTCTGATAATTCTGGATCCCCACCCCACCCCCTGCTTTTGGAATTTACAACAGCCCTAAAAACCTGCATTTCAAATACTGCTAAATATTTAGAGTCTAAAAGGATGAGGGTCGTTATTTTGCATGGTAACACATCTTCAAGTAATATTTCAAGCTAGTTTTGAAGATCTGCAATTGATATCTTTTCCATATATACTTAACCTCCTACAGATTTATTTGATTCTCAATAATTACTATTCTCTGGTAAAAGGCATATGTTATTACAGTACCCTGCACTCCCACAAGCTGTCCATTCAGTGTATTTTAATAAATCTCTGCCAGAGCTGTATAAATTTGATCCTGTTTAAATTTAATAAGGATCAGAATATATCAAAGCACAAATACCCATGGGAGAAATAGATATTTTGCATAGTTATTGAATGGCCTATTCAGGGATACAATATGTAAGACCCAGACCATCAACCTTGAATTAAAAAGAGAGATTAATGTGTTCAAAGCCGGCTACTTGTTAAATAACATATGAAATTAGTATTTAATAAAACATCTTCTCAATATTCCTGCTAATGGTATCAGTCCTAATACAGCTTTAATATCAATATTCCCACACAGAATTCTAATATTTACAAGAATTGTCAGCAACGTATTTCTTAAATGTCTACATTTACTCTGATAAAATGCAATAGTAGCAATGTTATATGGTACAGAGATGAAGAGTATCTTACAGTAATTTAGAATGCTTAATGTTCACCTGAACAATAGAAATTAAAAGAACAACTACTTTACCTGATATAGTTCTCACAGATTTCAAGCATGGTGAACAATGAATCGCTTTTCCAAACATCCTCTTTCTATGGTAGGATGTTTCTGATTTGAATCCTATATCAATGATCATTAATATTCTGTGGTTGAGTAAATCATTTCAATTTTTTTCTACCAAAATTCACACTTGAGTGTAAACACAAAGGACAATGACTACGGAGCCTGGATTTAGGAGCAGGAAGAAGGTACAGAAGGGCAAAATGTCAGTTATCAAGAAACCCTTCCTCACAGTGAGGACAACTATCACCAAGATCAAAGGGAAACAGTGTCACTCAAGGCATGTAAAACCAACCTCTCCTAGCACTAAATGACCTTCCATGGCAAACGGATGGGGGCTAAGTGGGCTTGAGTTATCTACAAATATTTTGGAGGCTACAAACTGTTTAAAGCCCATGAAATCGACATTAGCTCCTGCATGTTATATTGAAATTTATGCGTTGTGACTCCCAATCACTTTTATCTTCTTTAGACTAGAAATGTTAAGGGCTAGTTCATTCATCACACAAACTGATAAAACACACTGCCACTTGGCCCACCAAGATCCATTAGCCAACCTTACCAGAAGATTAGGTCTTACTATCAGATAGGTGGTTATCAGGTAACCAAGCCTCATGTCAACATGCTCTGTGCCCTGAGCTAGGCAATCACCCCTCCCTGTATCTTCTGTGAGCATCTGAGTCTTTCTTCTCTAGCACTTCTGTCTCGTCTGTCCCTCTGCTGGACTGGGTTGGGTGAAAGAAGTGAATCCTAGCTGAGTAAGTTAAGGCAGGAAGAGATGGTTGGGCCATCAGCCATTTTTCTTCTCTGGTGAGAAGACATGCTTGAATACGACAGTAGTAAAAAGACCTACTAATACAATGGTCAATGGCCAATGGAAACTGAAACATGGATGCAGATATCGCATGTCAGATAAACTCAATGCTATGAGGTACCAGTGCATAAAATCGAAGCATAAAAAATAGATCCATAAGAGCAATCAGTGCATTAAAAAGAACCTTGAGATCATACCTCTACATCTATTTAAAAACTGGCTCTTGAATGTCTTCAGTTTTCCATTGAAAGTAGTGTAATTCTTTTATACTACAATTTCCCTGAGAAGTTTTTATTTTAATATCAGTTCAACAGGACTAGCACCTTATCTTATGCAGAAGACAGAACAAATAGAGATGCAACCACTACCAATTGTTTAGACCAAGCAAAAGCTGAGTATTCTATCAGATGTCATGTTTGTTCCATTCATGTTAATATAGTCACCTCAAATCACAGCTCTTCACCTTATATCAGTGTCTGCCAAATTTCAACTATTCGTACAACACCTTTATGCATTTTGCCATTTAAAGCAGATCCACATTCATCTTTATCCCTAAAACTTTGGGGCTGGAATATGTTTTACAGTTGAGAGTTTTTAAGATTTAGAAAAGTAATACAGGGCATAGTCCATCTATTATATAATACCTCTAGTGGTCTGATGTGGGACCTCATAACCCGCAAATATTTCTGCAGCAAAATGTCTTGATATTCACACAAAGGGGGATAAATACAGAAAGAAAACAGTCTCACGTGAGCTCAGCTCAGGTTTTGCTACAAATGTGCTGTCATAAACTTATTTTTTTAAAAACTTGGTTTTACAGAGCTTTTAGAATTTTGGAATTATGGATAAGGTATTGTGAACCTTTATTTCTCCTTAAGTCAGCCATTTAAATAAAAACAATTGTGTTTTGGGCGCCTGGGTGGCTCAGTTGGTTAAGCGACTGCCTTCAGCTCAGGTCATGATCCTGGAGTCCCTGGATCGAGCCCCGCATCGGGCTCCCTGCTCGGCGGGGGGTCTGCTTCCCCCTCTGCCCTCTTCCCTCTCGTGCTCTCTGTCTCTCATTCTCTCTCTCTCTCAAATAAATAAATAAAATCTTTAAAAAAATAAAAAAATAAACAATTGTGTTTTTTAGTAACAAAAAGAAACTTGATATCCTAAGTGGGAAAAAAAACTGTATTCTTTGCCATAAATAGAACATAATCACCAAAAGAAATACCATGAAAGTAAAATAAGTGATTTCATTCTAGCAAACTTCTAGCTCCAGAAGTATTCTGTAACTAAGTCCCCTGCTCTCTCCCTTCCTCATCCCTCCCTCTCTCCTTTTCTTCTCTCTCCCTCTGTCTCTCAACTCTGTGTTGAAAAAAAGAGATTAGCAAGTGTTAGGTGTTAAAGACAGATTGACACCAAACAGATTTTTCTCATTGATGTAGTAAGAGAGACTCGAAGGGAAATGGAAAGAAAACACATTCTATGTAATTCAATATGGTTCAATGACATGTCCTTGTAGCTAAAAATTAAGTTGCACCCTACAAACGGTAGAAGCTCGTACCACCCAGTTTCCTCCTGCCCTATACCAGTGCATCCATCCCAGTGCTTGCTGGTGACCCTGGCCGGCCCTACCTTCTCCGTCAGATGTCTGGAAACACACAGAGGTCTCCAGTATTCCGCTGAAAGGAAACTGAAGTTATAGAAGACCACAAGGGTCCAGGAAGTGCTTCATTTCCCATAAAACCCACCTGATGTCTGTTAAATAGGTTTTGCCTTTGTCTACGGCTGCTTGGACAGAAGACACCAACATCACCAGAGTAGGCAAGCATGACAGCTGCGAACACCTGTGTGTGCACACAGCTCCAGTGGATGCCAGTATATTCTCTCCAAGGGTCCTTGGTCCCCTCAGAGGCCTCAGGACAGTTCAGAGCAGTGGCACTCCCAGGACAACAGCATCGACATCATCTGGGCACCCGTTAGAAATGCAAATTCCGGGACGCCTGGGTGGCTCAGTCGTTAAGCGTCTGCCTTCGGCTCAGGTCATGATCCCAGAGTCCTGGGATCGAGCCCCGCATCGGGCTCCCTGCTCGGCGGGAAGCCTGCTTCTCCCTCTCCCACTCCCCCTGCTTGTGTTCCCTCTCTCACTGTGTCTCTCTCTGTCAAATAAATAAAAAATCTTTAAAAAAAAAAAAAAAGAAATGCAAATTCCTGGGCCCCACCCCAGACCAATTGAATCAGAACCTTTGAGCATGGGACCCAGCAATCTGGATTTTTACAAGCCCTCTGGGTGATTCTGATGTTCATTAAAATTTGAAAAACAAGGAGGAGGAGGGGACGGGGTAGGGGAGTGGGGAACACAGGCCCTGGAAGGGTTGGGTTTAAACCCCAGATCTATCACCTCCTAGCTTATGACCGTGAATGAGTTATTTAATCTAGCCAAGCCTCTATTTTCTCATCTGCAAATTGGGACATTAATAGAACTTGCCTCAGAGTTGTTGAGGGTTCAATTTACTAACACACATACAGTGTTCAGAATAGATTCTGGGAATACTCCACAAATATTAACATCATTCCATGGAAGCTACCTAAAACCTTTACCTACAGCTAATAACGACATTTATTTTCTCCAAACAATACATTCAATAACCACCCTCTTCGTTTGCCACTTAAAAATTAAGATTCATAGGCCCTCTCTCCTAATGAATTGAAGTCTGGGTCTACTTCAGCAGAGGTAGCCAAATGACAGCCCACGGGCCATATGTAATCCTTAGACAGTTCCAGATTAGTTGGCAACATTTACAAATTAAAAACTATCCCAGAATGAAAATTTCTCTTTCCCCGTGAAAAACCAGGAGCTCAGAGAACAGTGGCCTACAATTCCCCAGAGCTGCAACCAACTGACTTCAGAGAGGCCTGTGTTCTCCTGTTCACCGCAGCCCCCAACCTCACACGCAAGCAGGTCAGCTGCCGCCACGTATCATCTTCCTGGTGTCTGTGACCTGTGGGTTTGTGAGCCCTGTCCTCCTGCAAACTCGAACATTTGCTGGTATGTTCTCTGCCTGTGGTGACCAACTGTCCCAGCCTGCCCGAAACCGAAGGTGTTCCCTGAACATGGGTCTTTCATGCTGAAATGGGAGAGTCCCAGGAAACCCGGAACACAGCAGGCAACCTATCCCTGCATAGGGTTACCAGATCTATATTCCAGGGGCCTCTCCTGACACTCTGGTCCAACTATCATGGGGAACGTTCCCCTTGCAAATCCCACTTCTGCCTCAAAAAACACTTTCCTTCATTCATCTACACATTCCACAAACACTTCCTGAATGCCTCCTCACCATTCTGGGCAACAGGGGTAAAGCAATGAAGAAAGGAGACAAGGATCTCTGTCCTCACAAGGTTCTGTCCAACATGGGGGGAAGACAAGCAATCAATAAAATAAATACAGAGTATTTTTTAAGACCCAACACTTGGAGAAAAATGAAGCAGGGGAGGGGGGGGAGAATATCAGGGAGAGGAAAGCCAGTTCAATTTCAGACAGGGTAGGTCATACAAGGCTTCCCAAAAAACCCTGTGAAGATGAAGAAGGGAGATCTGGAAGTATCTGAGGAAGGCTGGGGGCAAAGGGAGGTAAACCAAAGGCCCTAAGGTGGGGGGTGTGTCTAGAGTTTTGAGTGATAACCAGGAAGCAGGTGTGTGGCAAGAGCAGAGTGAGCCATGCCTAGAAATGTCATGGTCAAGGACATCATGGTGGTCACCTAGTTAAGGCGGTGCAGACCTGCACGTGCACTTCGACTCCTACCGTGAACAAATCAGAACCACTGGAGAGTTCTGAGCACAGGAGCAATGAAAGTGACAGTAGGTAGTAGCTCAATTACTTTTCTGGAATAGTCACCAACATACAGTTGTCTTTTCTTCATATCCAAGTCAGTTCAAGAAAGGTAGGTTCTACCCCTTTCTATAATTTCAGCATCGTTCCCATCAACAACAGGAACCACATTGAACATCATGGGGTCCTTAAGCAACAAAGACTGACAGAGAATCAGGCAGTTGAAAAGCAGGTCTGACCTCAGTTCCTCCACTGGGATTTATGTACGGCAGGCTACTATGCTATTTGTGTTTATGAAGACATTCTGATGAACGATACTTTTTTTTTTCCGTTCATGAAATTTTCAACATAAAAGAACCCTGAATTCCTATTTTGAAATCCATTGTGCCATTTTTATTCTGCCTGTATTTTAATATAGCATCAATATTTAACCACTCATTAAATGAAGTGTGACTTTTATAGTGAAAATGTCAGTCTTTGCAGTTCATTAAATTCATTTAAAGTATAGCTGCTTGATATTTTTTTTTTCCTGGAAGAATAAAAGGACTATGAATTGAAGGCATAAACTTTAAATTTAAGCATGTGTTTTCCTCAAAATTAACATTCAGGATCTGTAACATTATTCATAAGATTGAGGAACTGTTTGCATCTTCCTGCATTTTACTTAGTGACTGTCGTCTTTATGGAGTATAGAGCTGTTTATCACAGTTGGATATGACCAGTGGAATGTCACTGTGGACATTAAGATGTCATAAGCTATTATGAATCTCTGGAATTCTGCATGTAGTATTAAAAAAACATTATCTTGAACTATGGCATCAGAAAAAATAAAACCCTGGAAGATGTGAAATTTAATAACTCGCTGAATCTAATAGGGCCTAAAAGTGGTCTATTTCAGTTTAAAAAAAAAAAAATTCTCGTAGGACATTAGATTGCCTGAAAGAAATGGGTATATTAAAGATGGAATTTGAGAAATGAATTCAAATGAATTTTTTAGATGTTTGCGACTTTTTCTTCCTAAAATTACTATGATTTACATGTATGGAGCAGTAAATGCAAATGATTTCAAATCACCAGGGGTACGTGTGCATGATTACAAAGTCTCCTAATGAGATTTCGGAAGACTTCAGCATTCACTGAACAAGATATAAAGAGAATGAAGACTTCCAGGCCCTTCCTCCTCTGGCAGAGGACTGAAAGGGGACTCAGCTCTTGGGATAAGGACAGGGCCACTCCAGACACTCCTCCCTCTCCTCCTCTCCCAGGTATGCCCCTTGATGACAGTTCAGATCTTCCAAAACAGAAATCTAAGCATGTCCCTTGATGCCCATTGAGCTATGAAATACCTAAAAGATAAAACCCAAACTCTGAAGCATGATAGCCTAAGACCTTCCAAAATCTGCCCTCAACTCTCCTCCCCGGATCTCCTCTCTGAGAATCCCCAGTTTTGCCTTTTCCTGACCCCATGCCCTGCTTGATGTTTTTTCCTCTCCCCAGCACGCGTCCCCCAATGTTCTTCCACTGAGGTAAAATTCCCCAAAACAGTTTCTTTAGCTGGAGTGATCATGATAAAGGAAAAATTCTACTTTGTCCTATTCCAGTTTCAAACATCTAAAAAGGAAGCTATTTGAGCAGGAAAAAGAGGTTTGGGGGGGGTCTTTTAAGTGTTTTTTTTAAAAAATGAAACTGCAGGACCTAACTGGGAATGTGTGTGCCAGTCCCACCACACCTACGCAGGTACAGTAAATAAAGCGACTGGAGAATCTTCTGGATGAATGCAGAGGTGGATGGCTGGGGGAGGGACTATCCATGGGGTATGATGTAATACACTTGAATCCCATTTGCAGGGTTGTTACTTCCTTTTCTTTTTCTTTTGTCCTTTTCCCTGCAGCCCTCCTATTGGAAAGGAAATGGAAAGAAAACTTATCTGGAGCCCAGAGTATCTACCTAAATTACTCAGACAGTATAGCACCTACAAAATAAAATAATAAATCAGATTCGACTTCAGGCATCCCGGCCACTTGCTAGCAAGCGTGCATCCTGCCATCAGTAACTTTATCAGCTACACCTAGAGGGGCAAACACTAATTTCAAATCAGTGGCTACTGTCGAACGTTTATGAATTTATCTCATTGCTTCTTTGCTATCAGAGATAGTAGGGGAATGAATTACAAAGGCAGCAACAAAAGGGAGGACCTCTTTCCAGCTTTTGGTCCTCTCCCCCCACCCCTCCCCCACTGGGAAGTCCATGGGGAAAGCAGGTGCCTGAGCACCCGCATGCGCGCACCCTAACATTTTCCAGTATTTTTATGTTTTGCTCACTCCCTTCTTCTCTATTAGGGATAAGGGCATTAACACTGTAATACACACCTGCCAGGGAAACCCAAAAGGAAGAGAAACTTTAAAAATGTGTAATATAGCCCATTGAAAGATACCCCCCAAATTAAATTATTTGAATTATTTGTTCCTACCCTTGAATAGCAAAAAACCTTGGTCTGCCATAAAGAAATAAATGTTCACTTGTCTTCATTTAGATCTTCCAGAACTGACTCTACAGGAACTGCCCCTGAGGTCTGAAGTAGCTACTTTTTATAAAAATTTCCCACTGCCTCTAAAACATTCTCCAACATTCCCACTGGCTTAAGTATTCTCTCCTACTTTTCTGCCTAAATTTGTAGTTCCCCAAATTTAATTACCCCATAACAATTCAGTCATCGACAACCATCTAAAAGAGTATGGAATTTTTCCCCCCATAAATCTATGTATTGAGAGTCTACCAAGCCTGGAATGTCCAGGGACAGATTCAATAATCAGGGGAGAAATGAGTTGCAGAAACTCAAAGAGAACAGAATAGCCAAGGCAGGAGATTAAGAAACCAGAAGACGAGGGTTCACTGAATTAAACATTCTTAAGCAGACTTACATACATAATGAATTGGTCAATTCTGTCCAATGTTTCTGAAAGAGATTACCCTTCCAACAAGCCAAATGAGTGTTCAAGGATGGTAGCTCGGATGGATTCCCGAACAAAATAAGTGTTAATCACTTTATCTCCTCCAATCTTTTTTGTGAAGAAGAGCAACTTTTCATTTCCATAAAGCCTTGAAATCGTGGGCTGGCAGGGAATGGGGGGGGGGATGGGCAAGAGCTGGTTAGAGGATGCGGACAATGAAGTCCCTGAAAAGGGGGATTTCCTGACAATAAAACTCTGATCACAGCCAGAGAGGGGACATTGTTGTCTGCAGCACTCCCCCCTTTCCTTTGGGAATTCCAGGCATGGTAGAGAGGAAAGGGTCATGGCGACAACTGAGTTGGGAAAGATCAACCAGGTAGGCTTTGCAATTTACTGCTTGAGAAATAATGCTGGACCACCACAATACATGTTCTTGGAATTTGTCCTTTCAAACCTAATGCTACAGCTTCCTTAAGACATCCTGCCAATGGTTCAAAAATTGTGTAAAGTAGTCAGCCTACGAAATCTTTAAGCAAGGGACACTGAATAGCGGCATGAAATCTTATAATGAGTTACATGTTGAAATGTTCCTATACACCAGGCAAAATGCCCGTCACTAAAGACAGGGCAGGGAACAAAAGAGATATGGTCACTGCTGTTTCTGAAATTTCTGTGCATGCCACACCATACACGGTAGCCATTCCATAGATACTTGAGGAATAGATGAAGAAAAGACTTCTGCTCTTAGGCTCCATGTGACTCAGGACTCAAAAAAAATCAAATCGAATCAAATCAAAAATAAGCAGCACATAAACTGGGAGTGACCAGAAATCTGAAATAGTCAACTTGAGCGTGCCCTCAAATGAAAAGAAACAGGATGAGAAATTGAAATTCTTGACAGCCAGGTCCTATCTATTATTCTAATACAATCATTGCACAGAGCTAGTCACCAGCTTCTCATCGGTGTTTTTGCAATTCATCCCCAATGGTTTTTGTGACTTGGTTCAAGCACCTAGAGACACAGGTAGGCCCTAATGGTGCCAATTCCCTAGTTGATGGTCACTTCCTTCCTCTAAAAAATGCTGGCTTTCTCTTCTCCATCCTCTAGAGCACACAGTTTTCAAAATTAAAGACATTTTTACTAACTCCGAGAGATTCCCAAACAGGATTCGAGAGAAGAAAAATGAAAGGCGAACGCTGGCAGGTGCCGATTCCTTTACTTGGCCCTGGAGCCTCCTTCCCTGGTGGCCATCCACTCCTCAGAATGGAACGCTGGCCTTCATAACCCTTCTGAAGAACACACAAGTGATGGAGGCTCCTTTTAGCTCCGTCAGGCCGGAGAGAAATAACTGCCCTATATTTAGACAGATGCCCTTTGCAACAAAGGAGTAACTCATCCCCGTTAGCACTCTCGAAATGACCAAACTGGAAAGCTTTTCCAAAATATTCCTCTAGCTCAGTGGTTCTCGAGCAGGGGCAATTTTGCCCCCATGCCTCCCACCCAGAAAACATCTGGCAAAATATAGAGACCTTTTGGGGTTGTTGTCACTGTGGGTGTTATTGGCGTCTGGTAAGTAAAGTCCAGGGGTGCTGCTAAACATACCACAATCAAAGAATCATCTGGCCCAAAACACCAATAGTGCCCAAGCTGAGAAGCCTGACCCAAGTTATACATTAAGTGAAGAACAGGAGGGTCAACCTAGCAATGCTCAAAGTGTAAAGTCCCCCCAAAGAGTTCTGTTAAAGTATCAGAATATTCTGTGGCACGATTCTTCTCCCATAGTCTATGTCAGCAATCTATCCATATGTTAAGAGATTTACCCGATCTTAGGATAATAACAGTATCCTACAATAACCATGATGACAATAGCTAACATTAACAAAGTACCTCGTATAGAGTTATAGTCAATATTTACAACAACTCTATGTTGTAAATACTATTAGGAGTCTCTATACAGTTAACTTATTACCCACAATAACCCTATGTGGTAGGTGGGTTTCTAAGTCCCCGGAATCTAAATGTGTTGGGGCAGGACTTTCTTGGTTTCATTCACCACTGTTTATCAAGCACCCAGCAGAGGAAAATGCCCATTTTAAGAGAGGAAGACACTGACAGGCTCAGGAATGTGCTGGAAATCACGGCGCCAGTAAGTGGTAAAAAGGATTCAAATCAGGCTTCTGCCCTCACAACCTGCCAGCCTGCCAACTGCTCAATATTTGAAGTCATCAAAATCCAAAGGACTTCTTGGGCCTAACCTTAGATAAATAAAACCCACAGCAACCTAAGCAGGAATGAATCAGGCTGCTTTCCAAAGTTACCAAATAAAAATTTCTACTTTTCAGGAAGCTGATTAAACAAAACAGTGACCCCAAGACAATAGTGAAGTGCATTTGCATTGCCATGAGTCACTTGAAATCAATCTAAGAGGGTGGCTGGTTTTACAAGAAGTTAACTGCTTCTTTTAATCTTGGCAGGGCTCACAAAGCACCAGGCAGGTCTCCCCAGGCCAAGTCAGCAGTATTTTCTCAAAGGACAAATGCCCCAGGTGAGCGCAGAAACTCTTTCCAACCACTGGGAAGCCAACTCATGGGTCATGGGATGCATGTGTGGACCAGTCAACACTTGACAACTGGTCCAATGGACCCCTCAATGCCAGGCTGATCTTCGCACACATCTTCCTCAATTAAGATAGATGCTGATTGTGGCATGATGTGAACATTCAGGAATTGGTACTTTTTGAATAATAAGGGAGCTCAAACTTTAATTGAAAGGCTCAGGGAGTGAACCTCCCTGAGGTTTTCCCTATTTTCATCGTTTCAAGAGATGCCATAATTCCAGGGGAAATATCCTATAAGAAACAAATTCTAGGAAGTGCTGTAAGTCGAGAATTACATTCATCCTTATAAAAAGACCAAAAGGGGAAGTGTTAAGTTTTTTAGTTCTGTAATATTGGCACAAGTAGACTTTAGTTTTTTTAAGTGGAAATTTCTCTTGTAGAAAGATAAGCAAAGTACCCTTGACACTATACAAACATATTCATCGCAATTCTAAGTACTTTAAGTATTTATTCACAACCTGCTTTTCTCCACAAGGGAGTTAGGGGTGACTTTTTAAAGTATTTTTGATTCTAAAAGGAGGGGTAATACTTAAAAGAATTGAGGCAAAGAAAAAATAAAATTAAGAAAGTAATAAAGCCAAGATGGCCAGCACACAGGAATGCGTGTACTGCTGTGATCAGTTACATGTTGGTGTCACGTTTGGACTCCAAGCTTCTTGGAAACTAATGCCAAGAAGGGAACGAGAATGACAAGATTAATAATACTCATAAGATAAAACTAAGTGATTTTTTTTCAGCTCCTCCTGATACAGTAACCTAAGAAGACTCTGGTAAATCGTTGTAAAAATGGACACTCCAATATGTAACAGGCTATATTCTAAACAGAGCCCCAAAAAAGGATGTTCACAAAACTATTATTCATAATTCCACTCAGTGCAAAGTGGGTGTGCTAATTCCATACATGACAGACAGCTAGTGAAGGTAACTGTGGAGGGCCATTCACCGCAATGCGCCATCCTGAGCATTCAGCTCTCAGTCTGGCAGAAGCCTCCCAGCAGATTAGGTTCTCTGGATGAATGGAAGCACTACATCTTCTTTAGGCCATTCTCCATAGATATATTATTTCTTACAACAGAGCTTTTAATAAGGATTCGGCAACAGACTTCAAGACCATAATTTCTGATAAGAAACCAAAGGACAAAAATGCTATGTCAATCGTTAAGTATGATGACAAAACTTATCATCAGAAAACAATTTCCCAGAAAGTTGAATTCTAACCTGTATGGATTATGTCACAGTGGGAAATTTTAGTTAGCAACTATAATCAAGCAATGAGGGCAATGAGGTGTTGCCTGTCATCTACAGTATCTGCTAACTTTAGGTTGAATTCTTAAAAATCTACCATCTCTTTTTCCTCTCCACAACTGGATACTGTTTTTTGGTCTCTCTCCCTTACATAAGAATCTTCTAGATCACTCTCAACCACTGTCACTCTTCTTGTCTTCTGTTATCACTATTCTTACTCTTCTCATTGGTCTATCAGAATTCCTTTAACTTGATTTGGGTTTCTTCACTTGGTTTCTGCCTTGAGCTTCCACAAGTTTCTCCCTAAGAAGCATGCAGGCTCAAGAAATGTGGAGGAAAGGGAATGGCAATGGCAACCCACCATCTTGCCCCTGTTTAAATACCAGTAAGTTCAAAGTGCCTATGAAGAGAAGCTCAGATGATCAAAGCCGTATGTATCATAACTACAGAGTTTTCTAGGAATCTAAGATTGAGACAAGCCATAAAAATGGGAATACGTAGAATATGATTTTAGCCCACTGGCAGTTAGAAACCCTGGTAAGCCAAAGCCTGAATTGAAGAGGATATCTGAAAAATTATTAATGAAGACAGAGCAAGGCTATTATGCCACCAAGAAAGTTATTTATTATGAACAACTGGGCTTTAGGGGACAGAGAAAATAGCTATTTCAAATTAATATTTTCAAAACAACTAATATGTCTATGCAATATGTAAAAGTATTAAGACAGGCAATCCTACTTTGTGGTGCTGATCTATAACCACTACAGTGACCTTGACAGAACTCTAAAATTTAAGAAAATTCACCAGGTTTTTTCTAAGGAAGTTTGGTTTTCCTTAATGTGGTAACTTTGGTGCTAGATTCAGAAGGTTTTCAATGTCAAATTAAAGACACAGCAATTTATCCTGGAGGCCAGTGCTCTCAATATCTATTATGCATACTGGACTAATTTAATTGGTATATAAATAAATTTGCAAAATATTCATAGTTATGCATTTATTGTATAGGTAATTTTTATATATTGCAAGCTATACAAGGTTGCCTTAGGCAATAGTAGTATAAATTTTAAAATGAGTCAATGTAGGGGCGCCTGGGTGGCTCAGTCAGTTAAGTGCACAACTCTTGGTTTTGGCTCAGGTCACAATTTCAGGGTCGTGAGATCGAGCCCCGTGTTGGGCTCCGTGCTCAGCAGGGAGTCTGCTTGAGATCGTCTCCCTCTGCCCCTCTCCCCGCTCGCTCTCTCTCTCTCTCAAATAAATCTTTTAAAAAACATAAAAAATAAATGAAAATGAGTCAATGTAAAGAAATTCAAATAAATAGTAATACCCATGGTAGGTAGGTGTGGCCTAAATGGAGGTGGCAAGTCTGAGAAAGCACGGCTCTGCACAAAGACAAGCGACTGGAAGTGTTTTCACAAGGAGAATGACAGCTTAGACTGATATCCTTCCAAGGATTAAAACAGAAGTGGGGCATAGATTCAACTGGAGATGAGAGAAATCCAGAGTACAGAGAGTCAGTGAGGACCCCGTGGCTCTAGCAGAGGCCCAAGCTAGGATCCGTGGAAACACAGACACAAAAGAGATCATTAAAAGGAAAAGCAAAGCCCACGTGAAGACTCATGCACGAAGGGAGCGAAAGGGGACAAGTAATCAAAATTTGTTTTGTGTACCTGAGAATGATGGGGGCGCTGAGAGAAATGGCGAGAACCTGAAGAGGAACTTTGGAAGGAAAAGGGAAGCAGGTTGCCATGCGGCTGATGTTGGGCTTGAACCCACAGCCCACCATGAAGAGGAACAGCTAAAGGCAGAAAACAAGATGCACATACAAAGTGAAAAGAATACAGAGGCAAAAGAGTAAGAACCCAAGCTTTGGGAGGATATCCCCCTATGCTTGGGAAGAGGGGGGAGAGCAGACAAGATGACAGAGCAAAAGCAATCAGAAACATCCAAATATACAACAGTAGAGAACCAGGGACATGGGAAGTTAGGGGAGACAGAGGGATAGGGTGGAAAGAGCAGAGTTCAAGGGATCATCAGAAAAGTGTAACCGCAGGCCTTAGGGCAGTATCTGGCCTAAGCAGGCACTCCATATTCTTGCATGAATGAAAACAGTCAGATCTGGCAAGGTGGAGCGCCCTGGGGAACAGCGAAAAGATAGTTTCGGTAATAGAATAGAAGTAGCCTGTAGGGTGTTAGGGAGGGCCTGGGTGGGAAAGACATGGAACCCTAGGTAAATATTTCTGGTTTGAGGAACTGTTCAGAGAGGTGTTAGAACAGGGGCCCACGGAGTCAGGCGAATGTGTGGACGTGCATGGTCCTTTCTCTTGGACTCTACAGCTCCAAGAGTGGCCAGCAGCCAACAGCAGCTGCATCCCCTGGGAACGTGTGAGCAATGCCAATTCTCAGGCTCACCCCAGACCTGCTGATCTGCATTTTATCCAGAGCCCAGTTGACTTGCATGAGTAGGAGAAGCACAGCTCTGGGAGGTAGAGACAACAAACCAAGAGAGCCTTTAATTACATCTTGAGAAAGTCATTCTGTTTTGAATTCCCTTTCAAGCTCCCCACAGCCTGCCCCCCCTCCCCCAGATAAAATCAAAGACAAAGTCTCAGTTTGGTGCTAACGGGTCTTCAACACCTTCCTCATGCTTGCAAATCTCCCTTTTCAACAAACAGAGGGCAAAGCCTTAGGCAAGCAAGGTCTCCAGTAAGCTTTTGATAATGGTGTTTACTCCCCTTGTGTTTATTTTCAGGATTTTCTTCTGTGTAAGGAAAGTGATAGGGCTTTCCATTTGTGGTGGTCTTCATTTCACATGTATCTAAGGGAAAACCCGGAGTTAAACAAAAAATATGAAGCGTAACAGAATTTGGATGGAATGAGGAGCGAGCAAAAGTCATCACAAGGGAGGCGACACTCAACAAACTGAAGATTGGAAAATCCTTGTGGGGGTCTGAAGACACTTGGGCAGGGGTGGAAAGTACAAAGGAGCAAAACAGGAAAGATGGGAGCTGTGTGTAAAACCAAGAATATGCAACAGTCAGAAAGGGATTAGCACCGTTGGAAGGATTTACCCCAAATAGTAGAACTGCTCTCCCCTGGGTCTGGAAAAATGAGACACCTGCTTCCCAGACAAGTAGGGACATCAAATTATCAACGTTCCCCATAAAGTGAAAGATCAGAGTTCCCATCTAAGAAAGAAAGTAGGGCTGGCTAGACTACAACGGGAAAAGTCTTGGACTAGCCATTGTGGAGAATGGCCAAGAGAATCAACAGATGACCAAAAGGATGACACAGCAAAGGCCCAAGTATTCATCGTTAGTAAGGACAATGGACACCGAGTTCAGGCACCCTCAGGTTGAGAAATGCCACTTCCTGGAGGCTGATACAACATACACAGCCAAAGGAGAGGAGACTGAGGGGGTGGGTGGGACTGAGGACGGTGGACATGTCTTTGTAGCCAAGGTTGCCCAACGGTCAAGGGTTAACAAAATCGGCCAGCAGAGGAACAGAGGAGGAAAGAGCATACAAGAGCATAAAGAACCACAGATTTCTAGGGATGAAGTTCCAGTGGAGTCAGAGGTAAGCTGGGTTTGATCAAAAAGGAGAAGCATCAATTAAAAAAAAAAGTCTAGTTTAAAAAACATTGCCTGAAGATTGACATGTACTCAAAATTTTGTTAGCAACAGTCAGGACTGGAGAAATGGCAGTATAAAAATTCAAGAGGTATTTTTAAAAAGAAAAGAAATGTGGGCCTGAAATACAGGTAATCAATTAAAATCAGGACATAAGGATTTGCAGTTCCTGCAAAGAACATAAATCACTGGGTATTTTAAGCATGTCCCAAATAAAACCCCCCAAATGAGGAAAGGACTGAAAAGCTATCTTGTCACAGTGCATCGCCAAAAGGGGACCCTCCAAAGAGCAAATGAAAACGAAAATACTGAATAAGGTTTACCAAAATATAGTGCTACACTTGGTACACAAAAACCTCAAACATGAAGATACCCAACAAGGGTTTCTTGGACCTCACCCATCATTCATTCACGTCCATGCACCGGCTAAAGTACCTATTTTGTCTGTCCTGCCTGTCCACTCACCCCTTCTTCCACAGCAATGGCGTATATGCTGGGCACATGGCCAGCCACAGTACAGACCACATTTCCTGGATACCTTAAAGGCAGAGGTGTGGTCATGCGTCTCAGTTCTGGCCAATGAAAAATAAGCAAGTGTCACATGGCAGCTCCTGGAAACCTCCCCTTTCCCTTGACCACCTTCCTCCTGGTTGGATCACGGATGATGATGGAGCTCTATGCTGAAGGGTCAAGGGTCATATGAAAGTCAGAGGTAGCTTCGCTCCCAGTTGTCTACGAAGCCACAAGACCTCTGGACTACTTACCTCTGGAGATCATTCGAGGAAAAGAGAGACGAATGTCTACCTCATTTACACCATTGCTACTCAAGTTATTTTTTTTCTGCCAGCCAACCTTAACTAACACACTCTTCTTTGCCTTTTATCAAAGTCTCTCTGTCCTTGACCATTTGACCTTCCTTGGCCAGCCTGAATCCTTGGGGTTGAGAACAGTCGTTTCAAATTCCCCTTTTCTCAACCCCTGTTCTTCTCTCATTCCTGCCTAAGCAAGATGCACCACCTTGTCCTCACCACCCATCGCTCTGTTCTCTGCCAACAGCACATGAAATAGCAAAAGGGGAAATTTAAAATAAAATTTAAACTTAAAACCGTCCAAGAGGGATCATCCTTACAACCACAGACCAGCTCCTCAAGAACAGGACAAGTGACTCCTCATCATGGCACTCCCGCTTTCTCCAAGTATCTGGCATATAGTAGGTCCAACATGTGTTTATTCAAAGATTAAATTACGACCAGATCTACTCAACAGTATTCTTCCTCATCTCTAGTTCGCTCCTTTTCACATTTTCCTTCCCATGCTAAGCACTGTTCTAGATGCTAGGCATACAGTGGTCAGCAAATATCCCTACCTTCACAGAGTTTTGCATGCTGGTGGAAAGAGGTAAACAGGGAATATATGGATGAATGAACAAACAAGAAGTTCAAACAGGGATACACGCTATGAATGAAGTAATGAGACAGTGACTGGAGGTTGGTGGGGGGCAGTGGAGAGAGATTTTAGATATTCAGATATTTTTAAGTGGTCAGGCCACACTGGTGTGGTAAAACACACAAAGCCAAGGTGGAGGGAGTAAGGGCCAGAAACGAGGCAGAAATAGGCAGGGGATGGATCCTGGGTTTGTCAGTCAACTCCCCCACCCATTCCTCCTCATGTTCTCCTCTTCCTCCCTTCTTCCCTCTCATTCTGTCTCTGTCTCTCTCCCTTCCCCACCGTCTTTCCCACTAAAATGTGTATCTGGATCTTCAACCATCTTCTCTTTCTATCCAATTATCTCAGAGAAAGGGTTACCCAACTTTCAAGGCAAATCCCCCTCTATCTACAGCCTTCATTCCAACATCAACTGACCGTCCATCCATCATTACATCACTCTCTCTCTTTGTGCGTCTTTAATCTCTCCTTCAAACATTCTCAGGTACAGTCTAAAAAATATCCTCTCATTTTCCTCCCCCACTCTGTTCAAATGGTCATCTTCTACGTATGAACACACACCTATGGAAACACATACATATACACGCAAGCAGACGCACCCACACACACATACAGACACACATCCTTCACTAGTATCTGTTGGGTGAAACCTCACATCTTCCACCAGACATGCGAGCGTCTCCATACCCGCATCTCCCACCAAAGGAAACTTCTACACAGATGCAAACCTATCTCCATACATTGTCCCATGGGACCATCCTACACAGGCCTCCAGTGGGACCTTTGCTAGCCTGTCATGTTCATGCAGAAGCCCTGCGTGGAATTCCCTCTCTCCTCTAACATCCCATTTTTCCAACTTGTCTATTCCAAACCTGGCAACCTCTGTGAGCTTCTGTACCTGACCACACCACCCCTCAGAAACCACTTCTCTTGTCTAATCTGTTCCTGGAGTTCTTTTACCTACTAGAGTATCTCCCTTAGGTTCACATATATTCTCTCTCTCTCTCTCTCTCTCTCACACACACACACACACACACACACACACACACACACGTATTTCATGAATCCTCATGTGCGTACACCTGCTCCCCTACCAAACTAGAGGTTTCTTAAGGTGGACCACATCTCATGTCAGCCCCCAACATGAAGTATGTTCCCAATAAGTACTTTAAAAATGACAATCATTGTATCTTACTCAATAAGCACAGGCTATTTCTGGTTTCCACAAAGAATAATAATAAGGACGGACAGGGCGCCTGGGTGGCTCAGATGGTTAAGCGTCTGCCTTCGGCTCAGGTCATGATCTCAGGGTCCTGGGATCGAGTCCTGCATCGGGCTCCCTGCTCAGTGCAGAGCCTGCTTCTCCCTCTCCCTCTGCCACTCCCTCTGCTTATGCTCTTCTGTCTATCTCTCTGTCAAATAAATAAATAAAATCTTAAAAAAAAAAAATAAGCACGGACAACTCAAGTCCTCAGAAATCTTCAAACTTGGCAGGCTTCATGTCATTTAGCGTTTAAATGGACTTTTTCTCCTACTCACCTTCACTTCCCCTCCAGATGAGGCCGGCACTTTGCTCTCCCTCTGGAGAAGCCCTGTTCCAGACTCTCAGCCCACGTGGTTTCCATGGGGATAGCAGCACCTGCCCCTGCTCCTGAGACGAGTATACAACTTTGGGCCTGAGCAGTGGACCCAAGTCTGTCCAATGAGCCTCAATCCAGAGAAGTTCCTCGAACAAGTAGCACTGAGAAGCTGTCCCTCCTGGGGAGGCGGAGCTGTGGGGACAGGTCTTGGAGATACTGCTGGACACCCTCCCCCCAACTGAGTGGAGCCTGACAGGGAAGCCAAGCTGATGAAAGCAGAGCTAACAGAAGGAAGTGTTGATAACATCCCTGGAAACCCTGGGTCCAGCCATGCCGGAGACAAAACCCACTATCCCTTTTCTATTCAATTAAAAGTTTAAGGACTTTTTCCCATTTGCAATCAAAAGAATTTTCACTAATACAACAGTTTTAACTACCTCTCCATTAAACATTTTTATCAGAATTTATATAAAAGCCAAATAATAAGGGTTGAGTTTCTCATTAAAGACACATCTACTGTGTCTTTAAGCAAGACAGATCTACTGAGGGATGCCCGGGTGGCTCAGTCGGTTAAGCATCTGATTTTGGCTCAGGTCATGATCCCAGAGGCCTGGGATCGAGCCCCATATTGGGCTCCCTGCTCTGCCTCCTTCCCCCTCTCCCGATTCCCCTGCTTGTGCTCTCTCTCTCTCTCTCTCTAATAAATAAATAAAATCTTAAAAAAAAAAAAAAGAAAGAAAAAAAAGATCTACTGAGTCTGCTGGAGTGTCCAATGTTTCTAGTAAAGTTTAACTCATCTTTTTTCCAGAAAATCAACTTCCAACCAATCATACATATTTCATAAAAGCTTTCTAGTCAGTCAGCATTTGGGACTTCTACCTCCTATACCAAGAAGATTTTAAAAGAAAGTGTAAAAACTTTTATTATTCTTTAGTACATCAAATCTCTTGCTCATTACAAATTGGAGGGGAAATTGCTGCAAATTTTCACAATATGGTACCGTTGCTGAGGTAGTTTTAAAAAAACTCACCTCCCTCACCATATTTAATATAGTTCTTCTATATAAACAACTGAGTCAATGTAGAAATGACCACATTCAACTTGCAACATTTAGAATAGAAAGGCCTAGCTTGGGGCGCCTGGGTGGCTCAGTTGGTTGAGCGACTGCCTTCGGCTCAGGTCATGATCCTGGAGTCCCGGGATCGAGTCCTGCATTGGGCTCCCTGCTCAGCGGGAAGTCTGCCTCTCTCTCTGACCCTACCCCCTCTCATGCTCTCTATCTCATTCTCTCTCTCAAATAAATAAATAAAATCTTAAAAAAAAAAAAAAAAGAAAGGCCTAGCTTAAAAGTATCTCCTCCAAAAGAGGAATCCATATCATTCAAATATGTATTTAGAGCACAATCCAAATACTTCTTGGCATTGGCCAGTTTGTTTAACTTATGGATTATCAAGACATTCAAATTATTCTTTTATAAATGAAGTAAAATCAAGTTAAGATTAAAGACAGAATGTTGGTCATAAGAGAAGGGCCATTTCCCAATGTCTGATGTGCTTCACACAAGCATAGAACATATTTGAGAGAACATGGCCTCCCTGAGGAAGGGATTAAGGATACAAACCCAGGAAACAAAGAAAATAAAATAATCTACTACAAAGGGTGAAGATAAAACCTATCAGAGGCTCGTGCAGACCTTGAATGAAAGCCTCTACTTTATTTTAAACAGGGTGTTTTTTTTGTTTTTAAGAGCTCAATCCACCTTCCAAATACATTTTATTTATAAGCATACTTAGCAAAAATCCTGTCCTTCCTCATTAAGCACACTCAAAACAGATTCTCCAAGATACTCATGACTTCACTAATGTCATAAAATCCAACTTGAAATGGAACGTCTTACATAAAGAAAAGACATGAAACGTTTTAATTCATAAATGGCTGATACGGTTTTAAACTATGTTATTATAAATTTTACATCATTCCCCCTTAATAACAATTTAAAAATGTTTCTTCCCAAACAAATACTGAGATAAAAAGGATATACCATCATGCACATACACACACGTACTCCTTTTATACTGTTGTTGTAATGGTACAGCAGGATTTCCAAGTTTTCTGAGTCCCACACATTATTTCCTGAAACACTGCCTCACCAACTGGGGAGGTGAGTCTGCAAACTTGGGGGGCAGTCACTTGCATTTCCATCACTCTACTGCATACAGGACTCCCACGTGGTTCCTCAGCCCTGAGTGTTCTCTAGTGCCTTAGTGCAAGTGTCTACATGAGGTCTCTGTGGGACTATTGCACCAAAATATCCAGTATCAGCTTTACCGTTCCTTCAAAACCATCTTCCCCTCTGACCTCTCTGCTTCTGCTCCAGGTCCCACCATTTGTTCAGGGCCCCAGTTCAAACACTCTGAGTCACCCCTCCCTCCTCTGTCTCCCTTCTAAGTAACAGATGCTCTATTCAGTGCCCTCCCCTCCTTCCCATCCATGTTCACATATTCTTAGTTCGAATCCTCTCACACCTTTATCTCCACTGGGTGCTGGCATCCTCCCTGGTCCCCCCACCTCTTGTCAGGCTCCACACTAATCTAGTCAAGAGGTCAGATCCATCCTCACAATGTACAACTCCAGCCACACCACTGGTCCACTCCAAAGTCTTCAACTGTGCTCAGTGATAGAGCCGGTTGTCTTTCCAAAGGCCTTCTTCCTTATTAATAGACCATTAAGATCATTGATGCTCATGTGACGATGTGCCTGGCCCCCAGGGGATGACATGGGATTGGTCTAAATTGATCACAGCAATCTCCTTCTTCTTTGTCAATGACTGGCCCAGGGTGGGCATGTGATCCATTTCTGATCAATAAATAAAAGAGTCCAATGGAACTGTTCCCAGGAAAGCTATTCCTTCTTATTAAGAGATATACAGAAGAACTTTTGCTATCACTTCCACCCCCACCACTACCTTGCTTCCCGTTTTGTATGCTATCATGTGAGGATGTGATGTCTGGAGCTACAGCAGCCAACCTGTAACCGTGAGGAGACTGCTGAAACTTCAAGAATAGCAGAATAAGAAGAAAAGAGGGTCCTTGAAGACATGGTTGCTTTCACCCAAAATAGCCTGAGACTGCCTCCCTAAAGACTTCTTTGTTAGTAAACAAATGTCCTTATGCTTTACACCACTGTTTGCTGGGTGTTCTGTTACCCACGGCCCAAAGCACTCTGACAAACTCTTACAAGGAACAAACTCTTTACCTTACCAATGGAAGGTCCTCTGGGCCATGCTACTCACAGTGCAACATCAGCATCACGTGGGAGCCCTAACTTAGACCCCAGGATTCAGAATCTCTAGGAGTAAGGTCCAACAGTCTGTGCTCTTAAAAAGCTCTCAAGGTGATTTTTGTGCCCGCTGAGGTTCGCGAAACACTCCTCTGTAATATGATCACAAATTACCTTTTTTTTCCATTCACCTACTACCTTACATACCCTAAGGAATACTGGGATCTGTATGTCTCCAGTGACGGTAACCCCACTTCACTAGGTTTGAGCATCACATTTGTTGCTTGTTTAACTTCATCTCTTCTTAAAGTTTTCAAACTCAAAGACTCCAGGGACTGGAGAGGGACACTGAGGGCGGAGTATGAGAAAGTCAGAGTGGAGAGGAACACAATGCCATCTAGGATTGCCAAATTTATGATTATGTCTTAAGAAGGAAGGAAAGGAGGGAGGGAGGGAGAAAGGGAGGAAGGAAGGAAGGAAGGAAGGAAGGAAGGAAGGAAGGAAGGAAGGAAGGAAGGAAGGAGGGAGGGAGGGAGGGAGGGAGGGAGGGAGGGAAGGAAGGAAGGAAGGAAGGAAGGAAGGAAGGAAGGAAGGAAGGAAGGAAGGAGGGAGGGAGGGAGGGAGGAAGGAGAAAAAGCTGAAAATACAGATTTACGTGCAAAGATTTTAGACACAGACAACTAACTGAACTTTTTAAACTACTGGTCCAAATTAGATAAAACAAGTCCTCAGGTAGACTCAGCATCCCCCTGACAGTTTGTGGCCCAAAATAGCAAGTTCTTAAAATATGTACACGTACTTTGAATGTTGTGGCCATCTACATTCATTGACTTGATCTAAAACGACTACGACAAATTCTCTGTGGCTTACCATAGCTTATCAGTTGCTACTAGGCACAGAGTATTCATCAACACTCCCCTGTTTGGGGTGGCGAAATGGTAAGTTCATGGACCTTTAGTTAGTGTCAGCAGGACTATTTTATCCATCAGTCAGTGAAGATTGGACATCTAGAAGCACAGGCTTCTCAAGGGCCTACAAACATGCTTAAAATGTGAGGAAAAACAATTAATTGGCCACACCACACACACACACACACACACACGATGAAGTTAAAACTAACAGATGCCTACAACATGAGAACATAAGTCAACTAATCAGCATCAACTCGGTAACTGCACAGTAAATGCAGAATGTGGATACGGCATTTTAACGTCTGATATGATGTGGAGGAGAGCCAGATCCACAGTGCTTAGGACCTGCCGAGGTCCAGAAAAGGCCCTGAGTGCCAACCTGGAACCAATAATCACTCTGTTGTAAGTCTTGTCTACTTTATAGCTATCCCCAACTTCTTTACCCAGTTCTACTGCCCCTCGAGGTTGCTTACTCCAAAGGAGGATCCCCAGCCTAAAACAAAGTTTTCAACCATGGCTGCATGTTGGAATCACCTAGGGAGCGTCAAAAACATTTCCCCAAAGGCTCTAACTAAACTGCACTGGGGTAAGGCTGTGAGCCTGCGTATCTTTCACGAGCTTCCCCCCAACTCACCATAGCTAGAGTATAGCCAGGGCTAAACCCCCACCGTTTTAGAGACATTCTTGAAAACAGTCTCTGAAATATTCATCTCCCCAGTTACACCATCTTGTTAACTAGATTTTCTTTCTACTGCCAAGTCTTGGAACAAAGGAAGATCCTGGGACCATCAAGTGCTCTGATTATCTAGAACAGAGGTCAGCAAACTGTTTCTGTAAAGGGACAAATACTAAATGTTTCAGGCTTCGCAAACCACACAATCTCTGTCACGACTACTCAACTCTAACACTGTAGCATGCAAGCAGTCACAGATGACACATAAATGAGTGGGGCCGCGTTCTAATAAAACTTTATTTATGGACACAAATGTGAATATCATGTAATTTTCACAGTGATGAATAGTCTTTCTCTTGGTTTTTCTGCCATTTAAAAACATAAAAACCATTCTTAACTCACAAACCAAGCAGGAGTAGGCAGTGGGCCAGATGTGACCCGTGGGCCAGATGTGACCCGTGGGCCACATGTGACCCATGGGCCACAGTTTGCCAACCCCTGATCTAGAACTATTCCACTGACTCGAGACCAAAATTAATGAATGACAGAATTCAAATTATCCAATCGGAACTATGTTGAAAGTGGTCAGATTCTACTTCCTGTACTCACTCAACTGAATTGTCCACGCAGTTGGACGTGAGAGTGGAACTGTCCACAGAGTTGAACATAAACCATAAATGACTTACTAAAAAATGATTTTCAAACCTCAGCTGCATCTGAGCTTATCTAAGATAAAAAAAAAAAAAAAAAAAAAAAAACCTGCAAAGAAGCAGTACGCGAGCATGTTTTAAGGGTCCCACATAAGGATTTCAATAATGTGTTAATTTGCTGCCAACATTTAAAATTCAGGGTATTTCACATAAAAACTCAGATTATCATTCTCTTGGAAAAATAACTGCAAGATGTGGATACTGGGCCCAAACGTTGGCATGGCAACAATCTATGGATGCTGAACAAGGCTACCCCTTTAAACAGGGCATGTTGTCCATCTGACCACAAACCCTATCTTCATGTAGGTTAACTGGCTGTCCCTAGAGGCATTGAGTTTATGACCCCTTGTCTAAGGTCCTTGGAAAAACCTTCTATCTCTTTCACAACATGGCTTCAATATCTATCTTGTTTGAAGACCTCACATGGAAATCTCTCAATCTGCTCTCAAAATTCAACCCCCCCATACACCAGGCCCTGGAAACAAAATCACTGGTTGTCATGACAGTGCAAGGTATCAACTTAAGAAGAGTTTCAATCAAATCCCCCTCTCAGCGTGTTCTCAATTTGAACCATGGTCTCCGATGAGATAGACAAATGACAAACGACTCTTCAGGTCTTCTAACTCTTCAGGTTGGCCAAGGTAGAGGCCGGCCCAAAGAGGTGGCACTCACACCAGAACACCTTAATTAAGCAGAGTGATCGATAACACATACAGTAATTAGAAAGCAAGGTTTGGGAATGATGGAGTAAAACCAACAAAAGGCTATTCTGCATAAGATAAGAAGTCAATAGTCAGATTTTGGAAGGAGGGGGGTAAAAAAACAAAACAAAACACCTAAGAATACACAGAAAAAGCTAGTAACTAGAGTTTGGTCCAAGTTCATTATTAACTCACTGTGTGATTTCACTTGGCTCACACCCACCTCCAATACAATAGTTTATTTTGGGGTGGCAGACCTCTGACAACTACACGCTAATTGATCTGATGCATATTATCCTCTTACTGGTGAAAGGACCCAGGGAAAGAAAAATTCCAGATATATAGACAGTGGATCACTAACGCCCTTGGGCAACATAAGCCTAGCCCCCACCCCCCACCACCTTTTTTTAAATATAGGTGTTAGTTTAATTTGTTAGCCACATCAGAAAAAGAAATGTTCAAACAGTAGATTCTCCACTTGAAATTAAAATGGAAATTAGCCCTTAGAAAGCAGAGATGACTGTAGTTTATACATCAGTGGCTGGTTCATGAATTATTAACTGATTTTAATGATCCTGGCTATATTTTATTTGAAGTTATTCTCCTACTTGCAACGACTTTTGAACCCTCAAAACTCTTTCATCCATTCTCCATAGACAGTACACTTTCTGAGCGCTGACATTTAAAAAGGATCCATATACTCACAGAATGTAAAGATAATACACACACATATAATTTATACAAAGGACTCTGGTCGTTTGTTAAAGAGAGAAATGAATGAGACCCTATTATTCACGGTTTGTAAATAAATTTAAAGATAAGCACTAACTTTTCACTTGTTAAGCCTGGAGCAGAGGGTTCTGTATTTCTTCTAAAGTTTCCCAGATGGTCGTTGAAACAAGAAAGGGCAGAAACATACTTTTTTGAAACCCATCATTTCCCCTCCAGAGTGATAATACACCTCACCGAGAGTTAAGTCTTAAGAGATTAATAATTACAGGTATTTCCGTATAAAATGAATGCATGTCTTTGTAAGCTACTTTTTACATTTCAATATAAATCTGTACTGAATAGGCCCACTTCAGACACACAAGCTAGCTGTGAAACAAAATGCTATAAATCCTTAATTAGCACTTGCTGTTTTATACCCATAAAGTTAATACTTCCTCTTCTACTACATTCTCCCCATAAAGAAAAATTACTGGGAATAAAATTGGGTTTTTCACTGCTGAAATTAAGAGTAGGAAGATAAAGTATTGGGGCTCAAATTAAAGATTATTGTATTTTTATCTGCAAGGAATTAAATGCAAACATCCCTTAAAAGAAGTTCGTGTTGATTTCTGCCAATATTAAGCGCTGTGTCTAACTTGCGTAAATTGGATACACACAGCACTTGCGACCACCAGATTGCTGAATTACTAAGAAACCAGGTTTTTTTGGGCAAAAAGCTGCGTTAAGAAAATATAACAACAAACCAACTTGCATCCTCACTCTCGAAGTTGAACAAGCATCTCAATAAATAATGGGGGGAGGTCGAGCTTTCTATACGCCCCTGAAGTAAATGTTCTGAGTTTAAATGGACTCAAAATAGCTTTTCTCAAAAAAATAAAGAGACACACACAAAACACCCACAATTTCCTCTGGTCCCTTGAAGTACCCTTGGGATCCCAGTGAACAGAGAGATTTGCCACGCATTGCAGTGACTGGATTAGTACAAAAGGTTTCTATTTTGGTGTCATTTGAGTGTTGCTGATCTTAAATCAGAGAAAGAAGTAGTTACATTAAGCAAGGTAATGGCTTCCAAAAATAAGAGCATGCCCAGTTATCCAAGGCTTGCATACACAGGCTAAGTTGTAAGGAAATAAATAATACCCCACTGGAACAATTAGGTGGATTCTCAGAAACACGACATACTTAATTAGGCTGCCTAAGTCCCTAACTGAGCATACAAGGGGGACTTTTTAAAGCATTTAATAACCTGAGTAAATCCAAAATCAGAGGACAGAAACCAAAACCTTAACCCTGGCTACTGCCAGAGGCCTTTTCTTGCTTCCCTTTCAATGCTTAATGTACCACTCTCGGAATTTTGAGAGCATGAACGCCCCCCCCCAACCCCGCGCCCACCACCGCCAGCACCCCAAAGGGTTAAAACACACTGAATAATGTCCCTTCGTTCTTTACTTGTGGGGAGGCCCGCGGTGCCAGGCGCGGGGCTGGGCGACGGGGACACAGGGGTTAGGCAGAGAGACACCAAAGGTCTTTCACAAACTTCAGCACGGGAGTTGGGAACCGAGTAGAAACAAATAGAAAGGAACACGAGCTTCCATCAGCCACGGGGCACAGCAAACTGTTCCTCACTCTAGATACAATTCCTCCTCTTCCTGTTATTTATTCATTAGTTTTGTATAGCACCTTTCTTTCAGCGGCTCCTTATTTCCTCCCCTGTTATCCAAGCAATCATAAACAAACTACGATTTGAAAGAAAAGGGGAGGGGGGGAGGAGGGAGGAGCAGGGGGAAGGAGAAAGAAAAACCACATTCAAAAGGCACAGGCCATCCAGAGCACAGCTCTTTCTCTGAACGTCGCCCTCGGGGTGATGTTTCCTCCAAAGCTTGGCCCCGGGGGCTTCAGAAGGACGCAGAAGGGGAGTCCGCGCCGCCCTGGCCCAAGGGCTGCGACTCCAGCCCCGACTCGCCCGTCCGAGCTGCGCCAGCTGCCCGTCTGAGACCCACCGTCGCCCACCTGAAACGCTCGGTCCTGGAAGTTGGCGCGGGGTGGTGGGGGAGAGGGGAAGGAGATGGGGTGACCCAGGGCGTGGTGTGGAGGTCTCCAAGCCTGATCTCCCCGAAATGCAAAACTTACCCCTCCCCAAAAAATGAAAGATGAGAGGCCACTTGCGCTAACCAGGGAGGGGCCGGCACCTCCGTTCCGTGGTCCAAGGTGCCCTAGCGAGGGGGCAACAGAGGCCACCTGCGGGGGTCCCAACACTTCGCGCCCCCCCGCCCCCGCCCAATCCAGGGCACGCTCAAAAGTTTGTTCCTTTCCTCCCCCGAGCGGCCCCGGGTCCAGCTCTCGAGTGTGCGGGGAAGGTAAGAGGGGCTTGGGGGGGGGGCGGTGAGGTCGTCGGACCACGAGATCAGGGACTCCTGCGATGCCCCCCCAACTCAGGGGCGCTGCGATCGTATTTACTAATAACAACAAAGAATCACAAGCGTGCCCCCTCTTTCAGTCCTTTGGCTGCTCCTTCGCTTCTTTGGGGCAGCAAAGGAGAGTCGGCGGGGATGGAGGGGGGGTGGGGGGGAGAGAAAGTGGAGCGCCGGCAGAGGGACAAAAAGAGGGGTGTGGGAAGGGGGCAGAAAGAGTAGAGTGAGAGAGTTGGACAGAGACGAAGGCGCAAAAGGAAAAGGAGTGGAGCGGGGAAGAGAAAAGTGCAGTGGGAGGGGAGCTGGAGCGCGGGGCGCGCCCGGGATGGGGAGGTGGCCCCCGCGCCGCCGCCCCGCCGCCCCCCGGCCCCGGCCCCGGCCCGGTCACCTTGCTGTAGCCGTAGTACCCCAGACACTGCGCGAAGTCCAGGCCGGCGGGGTCCCCGGCCGCCGCGGGGTAGAACCTCACATCCATGCCGGAGCCGGGCCCGGGGCCGGGGGCCGGGGCTAGGGCTCGCCGGGGCCGGTGCCCGCCTCCTCGAAGCCGCTAGATCCACCGTCGGGGGCGCCCGGCCGGGGTTGCCCGGGGGCGGCGCGCGGGGCTCGCGGCCAGAGGGGCGCCGCGACCGGAGCCCGAAGAGCCCGGGAGCCGCGGCCGCCGCACACAAAGGCGCGGCCACGCGAGCCGCGGGAGAGCGGGAGGCGGCCCGGGGGACGCGCCCCGCCGGGGCACCGAGGCAGCGCTGCGCGCGGGCCGGGCGCCCGGGGCGCGGGGCGCGGCGCGGGGGCCCGGGCGGCGCGGCGAGTTCAGGTGCGCGGGGCGAGGCTGGGACGGCTGCGGCGGCGGCTGGCCCCGCTCCTCCTCCTCCTCCCCGGGCGGACTGAGGCGAGGAGCCGCGGAGACAAGGGGCCCGGCCCCTCCCCTCCTTCTCCCCCTCCTGCCTCCGCCGCCGGTCCCCTCCCCGCGCCGCCGCCGCTCCGCCCCTCCCACCGCGGGCAGCTGGCGCGCCGCCCGCCCCGCCGGTGCGCTCCTCGGCCCGGACCGCCCCCGGGCGCGCCGCCCCGCCCCGCCGCGGCCCCTGCCCCTCGCGGCCCCTCGCGGCCCCTCGCGGCTCACCCCGCGCCTCGCGCAGCCCCGGCGGTGCCCATCGCGCGCGCTGCGGCCTCCCCCTCCCCGGGGCCCCTCTTCTCCCCACCTCGCCCCCCTTCCCTCTCCGGTCCTCTTTGTCCCCGATGCCTCGGAGCGCTCCTCGCTGCCTTCCTCCCCTCGGCCGCTTCGGCCGGCGGGCAGCCAGCCGGTGCCCGGTGTGGCCCTCCCACCCCCCCTTTCCGAGCCCCCCTTCCCTTGGCCTCCAGCTCCTGGCACCGGCGTCCACACGCCGTCCGCTCCCTTGCCACCCCTCGTTCCATCGCTTTCCTCCCCTCGCCCCCATTCGTCCCTCGTGGTGCCGGTCGCCCGGTCCGTCTACCCTACTCCGCCTTCCCGCACGAATGGCCCCTGCTTGGAGGCACCTAACCTAGCAGCTAACCTGCATGAGGGCCTCCCGGGGGCCGGGACCCCATGTACACCTGTGGTATTTTCCAGAAGGGGTGTTGGGGCCTGACCTTTCACAGGTAGGCAGACTTGAAGCTTCCCGGGTTAAGCCTCGTGTCGGTTCTCTTCGTATTTCCTTTGCTCTTGTTTGTATTCGAAAGGCATTTGAGTAACTGGATCTAGGCGGATCATTCACTGCTCTCGGAGAGAAAATGTCCCCATTTTCCTAAAAGGTTCTGGGTGATTAACTTCCTCAAACTGCACTCACCCACCTCCTCTTTATTTCTTTCTCTTTCTTTAAGCTACATCTCTCTCTGTCTCTGTCTCTCCCCCCGCCTTCCGCCTCCTTCCCTCCACGCCCCCCGCCCCCCCCGCTTTATTGCTTTGGGTTAATTTGGCCCTCAGCCTTGGCGAAGGGAAGTGACTTTATTGCTAGATGAGAACGTTAGGGAGAGGCGGTGGGATTCTGCCCCCCTCCCCAGTTCTGTTATCTAGAAGCTGCTTTAACCGGAAGGGAGAAATTTTCAAATATTTTAGCGGACACTCACAAACACTTTCGTCCCCTGAACACACTTGGCTGGCCCCGGGGCCTGAACTTTTTCAGACAAGCATCAGATGGGTTGCTTTTCCTTTCTTCCCTTCTCCAAAGTAGGCTCTCCAGCTTGGTGACACCTGTGTATGTACCTTCTCCCAATATTGTCTTTCTGGAACCAGGCAGGAAAAATAAACGTCAATTAGGTGAAAGTTTGTGTATTTGCACTTCTCTTAGCCGAAACGTGTGTTTGGATACTGCCCGAGAGATCGGTGTGTATTCAGGGAAGGAACAACTGCTCATATTGTCCCTAGGTTGACTCCAATCCCCCCTCCCGAAAAAGCTTAGGTCCTCTCTCCCGGGTCTCCATTTAACGTTGACAACCCAGCGGCGCTCCCTAATGGCCCAGCGGGTTGCACAAATTGGCAGCGAGCTGAGATATTATCAGGACAACACCCCATTGAGCAGGTTCTTGAAACTGCAGACGTGGAGGCCCTTTCTCTGGGCCACTGGGCGCCTGTGGTCTTTCCACCAATCAGAGCTGGAGGGTGCAGTGGCCACCTGTTGTCTCGCAAGAGAACATCTTTTAAGTTTCACTATTAGTATTTAACAATGGCGTATAGGGCAGCATCTGGCCGCAGGAGAGGAGCAGCCTGCTGATCTGAGGTACCAAAAGAGAAATTATTATTTTTTTCCCCAGATAGTTGTTAACAAGGAGCCCCAAAGTCTGGGGAGCAGAGTTTTTCATTGCACACTTAACCTTGCCCACCTTGTGCTCGCTCTGGTGTGCATCTGGAGCAATCTGAGCTTGATTACACAGGATGAAGGAAAGTATAATCAAAGTTATGGAGAGACTAAACCTGAAGTTGTAATCAGACCCTGAGGATCAAGAATACAAATATTCACAGTGGAAACCCCACTAGCTGCGAGCCTGGGAATTGCATGTGGGCTGACGTGTTGCTACAGCGCTGAGCTGCAGACACTGGAAACAAGTGAGAACCTTCTCCCAGGAGGCTCTGGGGAGTTAGGAATGCGGGGTCACATCCAATACCACCTCTTGGCCCTTGTTTTGAAAAAGCCTTCCTCTGAAAATCCCCCCTCCCTGTTATGATGCAAATGCCTCAGGGAGGGGAACAATATCCATCAGTCACTATTTTATTATGATGATGATTTAGGAGGTAAGGTAAGTGATTTCCGAGTGTAGATCTTGATTAAAGTGGGGGGGAGGAACTGAGGGGCCTGAGGATATATATATATGTTGAGGCATTTGGAATGAAAAAAAAATCACCAGAACAGAAACAGGTCCTTCGGGAAGGCTGCGGACCTCACGGTTTTGCCCACGGTCTCCATGCCCTCAGCAGCTACTTGCCTGCCTACTCCGTGCCAGACACTGTTTTAGGCACTTGTGAACGACAGAGAGGGTCCCCAAATGACACGCGTGGAAATCCTCAAGGGACGCTACGGTTTGGACCCGTCACATTCCTTCTCAGACACATATCTATATGCACACATGTACGCATGCCCTGTCCCATCCACTCACCGGGAGAGCCCGGCCTGACAGAGCTACCAGTGCTATTGCGAGAAGCAATCTGATAAACAAATTCACAAGTAGTAGGAGGGATGCCAGGCTCGGCACCTTCATGGTATTTGTAAAAGAAAGCTCACGGGGGTGGCACAGGATAGGCTGCTCAAGAGCCGAAGCTGGATCGCGGCAATATCCCAAGAACCTTGGACCGTGCTTGGGACTCAGGGGGTTTGCAATGAATGAATATCCATTTAAGCAAGGACAGTGAGAAGAAGAAAGGCAAGAAGGGAGAGGGGGAGAAAGGGAAGGAGGGGGATGGCAAAGAGATATTTTAATGGTGGACATGCATTCCCAGGGAACCTGGTCAAGGGAAGATTGGAGAAGAGGGAACCCAAGACCTCTGATGCGGATAAGAACAAACTACCTGAGGTGCGGGGCGGGGGTGGGGGGCGGGGGGGAGGGTAAAGGGTGGGGGGGATGGCTTTTGCACCCTGCTGCTTTAGCTCTCTTACAACAAAACTAGACTTATATGTTGTTTCATTTAGAGCAGATCGGATGCAACTACCCGTTGCATTCAGAATACCACCTAATTTTAAGGGCTCTGGTGGACTTGAAGCCCATCCATTAAAAACTTGAGAATAATGCCTTTAAAATATTAATGCAATTGTAACTGCCATGCTATTTGTTATCTTAAGGGTGTCACCTTTTTCAGGCTGTAAGCATTTGTTTCTGAAATGCCACAGACAAAGGTTTCCTTTGTACTAGGTTAGCCTTGGGTTTGAAGAAACTTCTCCAAGAACATATCTTAAACATGCGTTGAATTTATGTTGAACAGTGCTAACAGTTACTGCTTTAGAAGGGCAGCACAAGAATCAGTTATACAGAAAATACAACTTCTGGGCATAAGAAAATTCCTGCAAGGTTTTTGGATGACTTGAGTCAAAACGGTCAGTCTTATTAGCTTGATGTTTCCAATTGAACAGTACGTATGATCCAAGAACCTCTAAAAAATGGGGGCAGGAGAGGGGGAATACACAAGCTTATCTTTAAGAGGTTCAGTGAAAATAAATAGTTTTTATGAAAGCAGAGAAACCATGATAGGAAAACTATCTTACATCTTGACAGAACTCAGAAACTGTATTTCTCTACTCTGTGTCCAAATTAAGCAAGAAGGTTCCCATGAGGATTGCCTTAAACCCACCAAATTTTATACCCTAAGATCTTACTGAGACCCCGGCTTTTAGGGAATCTGTGAACAGTGATTTAACCTCTCTGTGAATTGCTTGCCCAGATGAGATGAGGATACTATTAAACACTATATACAGTTTAATTTTCCTGAGTTTTGGTCATGAAAAGTCCTATCCAAATATTATGATCCTTGTTTGCAGTATGTAATGTAGCCAAATTAACAGCAGCTCCAAATGGAAATTAACAAGGCCAGAGCTACTGGAGTTTCTTCTCATCCTATTCCCATAGTAACAGCTAATGTATTATATTGGTAAAACATTTTATATTTGGCTTTATGTCTGAATTTGGCTTCATGTCATAAAGCATAGCATTTCTATCCAGCATGGATTCTTAGTATCTGTATAACTCATCTCCATGAAATGTACAGTTTCATGTCAGAGAATCACCACTTTGCATTCGTAGTCTAAATCACATGCAGATAAAATCAAGACCTACCAAGGCTCTCACAACAGTAGATGGTATAGAGGAAGCATTCCGACCTCGGGCCCTCAGTACAAATCCCCAGTGTAGACTCCAAAACTGCTCACCAGGAGAGTTCCACACAGGAATTATAGTGTGAAAAAAAATCCCCAAGCTTCATCATTGTTAGCTTCAATTTTCCGTGAATCCCAACTTTTCAGGTCTGGAAATACGAACTATTTTGATATTTTTACTTAGGTCAAAAAATACAGAAACATGAGCAAATTGGGAAAAAATAAGCTCACTTTTCATACATGTTTACATATATACATATATACTTGTGTGCATGAGATTTCTTCTCACATTACTGCAACCAACTTTGGCCATATTGGTCTCTGGGCTACCAAGCACAAGAACCGCTCTAGAAAACCAGTCATTTTCCCAGGTGACTATTACTTTTACTAAGAATAGATACGCCCATAGGTTCTGACAGATATATAGTAATTATGGAACAGTAACCCCAAAACCCCTAGTAGCAAAGAAGTACTGAGCTGAGAATCCATTCCCAGAAATATGAAATGCAGCAAGTATTTGCTTGTGACCTAAGTAGCTCTTCAATAAAGCTACTTTAAAAACCAATACACTCAACACAATCAGGAGGTGTGCAATTTTCAGTGTGTTTACACCCTGCCTTAAAAAAATATATCCTGTATTCACAGAAATCCTAAACTGTTGTCCTGCCTGTTTTCTGAAATATATTCTATTTCTTTTAAAGTGAAAGAATGACCTCTTTTGCAGGAACAATTTTCAGAGACAGCGTGTTTATCAAATGGTTTCTCTGCTTTCATAAAAACAATTTATTTTCACTGAACCCTTCAAGATAAGCATCAAAGCCAGGAAGAATGTACAATGAAGTTTATAATTACACTCCAGAAACAAATACAGGGTAGTTTTTATTTTGCTCAAGTGAGAAGATTTTTTTTTTTCCCCAAAGAGACAAAGGTAGTGATGGAGGGGGAGGTTTATACAGGAGTGAAAATCAGGAAGCTCAGAGGTTTTCCAGCAGGAGGGGCCCTGCAGAGTTGCCCACAAAGACAACTGCCAAACAATGAAAGCTGAGGGCCAGGACTCTTTTAGCCATGGGGGGGGGGGGGGGTGTCAGTTAATTTTTTATTCTTCACCAAGGGGCAGCTAAAAGAGCATTAAGGAAGAAAATCATTAAGCAGATATTAATTAAACCCTTCCACGACAGATCTGTATACCATTGCTCATATGTATCTCTCCTAGTTGGAGCCTCTGATGACATCCTTTCTTTGATAGGCACCCATGTTTCTAGGCTTAATTTATATGGCATGTTATTATTAATAACCACCGAAAAATAAAACTGTCCAAATAACCGAGAAAAGAACTGAGTCGAATAAAGAGTCTGTTTCTTAAGAAATGGGAAACAATTGCATTTGATCACAGAACAGCCAAGGACTAGCAGCAAAATAATCTCCCCTAATTTACATAGATCTGTGCGTGCCAAACAGATGAGTGTTTGCTTTTCGAGTAATAGTGCAGGTGCGTATCCTGCAGTGATGAAATCTCTAACTCATCAAACTGTTTCGCCAGAGTGGGACTTGCCCTCTTTTCTGGAACAGTTTCAAGCTTTCTCCCCAGCATTCCAGCCACCTGTTTATGGAGTTCATCCTCGGGAGTACATGCATGCAATTAGGAACAAGAAAATGAAAATAAATGACCTTGTTTGTTATTTATAACAAAGAAACTCAGCGAAATTAATGCTGTGGAGCTTGACCTCTTGACCCAGGAAAAACAGCCACCTCTTGGCTTTGTGAAGGATGAATAATACTCCGGCAGCTCCCTTTTGTCCAGCCAGCCTGACTTTTGGCTGGTCGTTAAAGCCGTATATCCAAAATATTAAATGTTTTACAAGTTAGATTAGAGGATTTGCGCTCTTTAAAAAAGCATGTTTAAAGAAGCGAAGTTAGTGAGCAAAAGAGCTTGTCTTTTTAAGGAGAGCAGGTAAAATCACTTAGTTTTATCTACTCAGTGTGTCCTGTGTCAACAATATGTTGAAGAAAAGGAAAATATTAAAAAGTTTGAACTAGAGCTTTGGGTGTTGAAGGATTCTTAAGTATGTAATGGAACTCAAATCAAAAGGTGGTCTTGCCAAGTGGTTCAGGGAAAACATCGTTTCCTTGTTGTGGAAGCTACTGGGGAGAAAGGAGAGGACAGCTTCCTTCCGTTACATAAATGCAGCGCGGATGGTGCCCCCAAGAGTTGTGAAATGAAGTAGCGCTGTCATTCCCTTCCCCCTCAACTCACCTCAACCCACACAGTCCAGAAACCCAGGGCAGGCAGGACATGAAGATCACGATGGTGGAAGACTCTTCAGAACCACTACCTGGGGGTTCCTGGGGGGGCTCAGTCAGTTAAGCGTCTTCCTTTGGCTCAGGTCAGGTCATGATTCCAGGTCCTGGGATCGAGCCCCCTGTCGGGCTCCCTGCTCAGTGGGGAGTCTGCTTCTCCCTCTCCCATTCTCCCTGCATGTGCTCGCTCTCCCTCTCTCTCTCTCTCTCTCTCTGTCAAATAAATAAATAGAATCTTAAAAAAAAAAAAAAAAAAGAACCAGTACCTGATCGAAACATCTTCAGGTAGCATCACTGGCCGCAAGTGACACCCCTTAATTTGTGTGGCTGATCCTAAGGCTGCTGCCTTCTTTCTCCCCTCTTGGATCCCTCCTTCATTCACCCACAATGCACTCCACGAGTGACCTGGATTCTTCTAGTCCTTAAATGGAAATCTAAATTTGGTTGTTTTTCCTCCTCAAGTTGTTTATTTAATGTCCTATCTGTCCAGTGCTACTAGGTCTTTAGCTGTTTTATTTTTCCCCAGGAACTCTTTTCTCAAGGACTCTCTACTGTTCCTCGTGAAGCCAGTTTCACGAGTTATGCAGACTGCTGTACAAACATTACCCTATTATTGACCATCCCTCCTCACCTTTTCTTTTCCTTCTGATGCCATGGGGTCCTTCATCCTGTGCCTCTCCCCACCTTTCACTGGGGGTGCTGCAGCCATAAATCTGGAGAGATCACTACCAAGCCTCGTTGGTCACTCACATATGCACACAACAAAATTATAGCCACGACAGGTCCAACCTTCTGGTAACATCTGTGGGACTGGCCCAGATGTTAACTGGCCCAATTCTCAGGCCCAGAAAAGGAAGCTTTTGCATTTAATTGGTCTAAAGAAACCCATTCCGCAACCCAAAGCCACACGTCAGTTATCCTTTCACTGAAAGACTAAGCTCTCATAATCTAGAAACATCACCAAATGCATTCCCACTGTGTGCTTTAGGTACCAGGTGTTATAGCTGCTTTCAGGGGGAGACATAGGGTAGCCTGTGATTTCTCCATCTTACCCAAAACTGAAACTCACGTCACTTACTGTTCAACAAATTATCACTCTGCCTTTGTGAGTATATGGTGCTCAGGTTCTAGAAATGGGGGGCGCGAAGCATGATCACTGTCCACCCTGAAGATTTTGAGACACAGGGAAAGTATTATAATAATGAAATTTTTTCATCGGTGTCATAGGAGAACCATCCCCTCCCCGATGGTGTCAGCAAATATTTATTTACAAACATTTACTTACGATTTATTTACAGGTATTATGGATAACAGGTTGAGGTGTTGCTTAGAGAAGGGAGAGATGGTTGATGATCAGGATGATCGGGGGATGCTTCCTGGAGTAGACAGTTGAAAGTTGAAAGTATTAAGGGGAGGTAAGAGAGATGAAAAAGTGCCCAAGGAGGGGAGAGCTTTCAAACACAGTTATTAAAGAGAAGAGGTCATATGCATGGTGGGGATATGAGGTTTTATTGGCCATTTCTTGGATAGTTTATGCTACAGTAACAAATAAGCCCTAATACCTTGGTGGGTTACCACCACAAAGGGCTGGTCCTCACCCACAGTTCTATCTACCACCAACCAGCTGCAGCTCTGCTCCACACTTTCATCCTGGGACAGAAGCTGTCTTGTGGCAGAGGAAGAAGACAGAGTAGAACTATGCCATGAACTTCCAAGTTCCTGCTTGCATAGCTTCCACTCACTTCACTGCTCAAAGCCAGTCAGATGGCCAAGCCTCCTGCCAGTGGGGCTGAAGGGATGATCCTCCTGTAGGAAACAGCCTGTATTTTGCAATAATGCAGTCAGTGACACGCGAAGAGTTTGTTGTTGGTGTTGTTGATGTTTTTTAGGGACTTAGCAAAAGTATCAGACAACCAGTAAAATTATTTAGCAGAGCAGTGAGTGAGTGTTGGAGAGGTTGGTGAGATAAGATGCTGGGAAGTTGTGGGGGGAGGAGACGGCCAGAGCAGAGAGAAGCGAGTGGAGTTTCGGAGGCCAAACAGCTGAGTTAGATTTGATGGGGGTGGCTACATGGAGGATGACATGAAAAACATGGTGGGGTGCTCTGATCTCCAATTTGTGTAAACTCATCTATAGCAGATTCATTAACATTTTGAGTCTATATCCTGTGCCAGTTGAGGTGTGATGTAGACATTTGCATAGATATATATATATATATTTTTTTTTTAAATTTTAATCCTCATGACAGCTCCCTGAGGTAGATCGTATTCTCCTTCTTTTTTAGTTGAAGAAGTGGGCTCACAGAGGTTAAATGACTCGCTTAAGGACACAAAAGTGGCACACAGGAGCTGAGATGCAAATTGAGGTCTCTTCTTCCGCTGCATCACTGCAGGGCAAAGAAATAAAAGTGTCATCCTGCTTTAGTACTCACTTGTTATTCCTTATGTCTCCCTAATACCCAACTGTCTGAAAGTGAGGTTAATATGCTACTTTTTCTCCTCAAGCAGAAGTTGTCATGAACATGATGTTTCTATAAGCACTCCTTGCATAGTACAACTTTGTAAGTGAGTAAAGAAGAAACGAGTCTTTACTTGAGGTATTTATTATAAAATCCTGTAGCAGAGACACACTAAGTGTTCATGTGCTGTCCCCTGCCCCAACCACGTATTTCTCAATGTGTCTTGCCATTAGGTGACCAGGTCTGGCCAATGGACTCTGAACACACATGTGTCTCTTCCAGGCTGAGACAACTAAGAGCTGGTATGCATCCTCCATATTCTCCACGCACCTCTCTTGCTGTGCTGTGGTGTCCTTCATGGCCGGGAAGCCCAGATACCCTAGGTAGAAGATGGAGGAGGACCATCCAAGCCTCAGAATTTATATGAACAAAGACGTATCTCTATGGTATAGAGCTGTGAGATGTCAGTGTTTACTAGTTACTGCAGGCTAGCCCACCCGATCGATACAGATCCCTCTGACTTTAAATGACACAAGGAAAGACACCATATCTGTCTTGCTCATTCTCTGATTGCTGTTGCTGAGTACAGAGTCTGCCCCATGGCATATGTTCAGAAGACATTGGTGGAAGGAAAATGAATGAATCCAAAACGGAGTCTGGTCTCTGTATGCTGTTTAGTTAAGCCACGTACGAATAGTTTTTGGCACTCAGCAGTTTATCAATCTTCCTGGAATATCTTGGCATCATATCGGTTTAAGACTTTACTATATATTTTTCAATTTCAAATTCCTCCCCCTAACATTCATGGTTCTTATAATTTGACCGGGATTCCTGTGATTTTTACCACCTTATATCTCTCTCTAATGTAAGCCATGTGACATGTGGCCTCTGGTTGTTGGAGTGATATTAAAGAAAATATCTGTATTTCAGCTACACATTTGTCAAAATTTTCCTTGATAATCTTGTACATACAATTGCTGTCTAGGGAATCGTGGTAACAGGAACCAGGAAGACACTGTTGGTCACCTTCTCCAAATTCATTCTCCCTTCTTTTTGTGTAACCCTATCTCCGAAGTATATGGTCCCGCCGTTCTCCATGTGACCATATTCACTGAGGGTGGATGCTATTGTGACAGCCCCATTTTCACTGGCTATGATGCATTTTTGGTCCAGCGGGCATAAACAAAGGTGCAGGAGGGTTTCTAAGAAGAGTTTCCTTGCTCTTAAAAACAAACACTCAAAAAGACCTAATAATTTCTTCTTCCGGACAATATCATGTCTGGCCATGTTGCACCCAGTCAGATGGCCAAGCTCATCTGACTGGGTGCAACATGTCAACATGATCCCTTCATGTCAACATGAAGGGATCTAGCCTGAGGTCAGAGCTGACATACTGAGAAGAGAATGGTGAGGCAGAAACATGCAGAGGACATAAATCCTTGACAACGTCATGAGTCTCTGAATTAACCAACCCTGGAGCTCTTTTCCTCCTGATTTCTAGTTATGTGAAACAATACATGTGCTTATCCTTGAATCCAATTAAGCCCAAGTCTTCTGTTTATACGATTAAAATCACTGAAACCCACTTGAACTTGCTGTATTCGTTTGCCAGGGCTGCCATGCAACAAATATACCACGGACAGGATGCTTAAACACCAGAAATGTATTTTCGCACAGTTCTGCAAGGTAGAAGCCCCAGATCAGGGTGCTGGCAAGTATGGTTTCTCCCAAGACCACCTTCTTGCTGCCTCTTCTCGTGGTTGCCCCTCTGGCCTCATGCATCTTTGGCTTTCTCTCTCTGTCCTAATCTCTTTTTGTAAGGACACCCGTCCAATTGGGGTAGGGGCCACTCCAATAGCCTCATTTTAACTTCAACATCTCCAAATACAGTCACATCCTGAGATCCTGAGGTTAGGGTTTCGACATATGACTTTGGAGGGAACAAAATTACAACACTTGCTCAAGCCAAAAAGGGAGTTAATTTTAAAACTACAGAAAAACTCACAGAATCAAAGTGCAGGTTGTGAAGTTAGACACCTCATGGGAACTGAGAAGCCAACAGAGAGCTACTCTCTTCATCTTTTTCCCTCTTTCTGGTTTCAAATTTCTGTTTCTCTCAGCATGTTTGCTTTGGTTCTTTCTTTCTCCCTACAGATCAGCCCCGACTCTGCTGCGAGTACCCGGCCCATCATGGCGCCCCACGATGTTGGCCTCAGCCCCTAAGTCACATGACCCTCCTGTTTAGCTCCCTACAGCTAACAGACTCAGGCTTCATATTTTATTTCTCTTTTCATTTTCTCCAAGTTTTCTTTAGATATCATTGACATATAACATTGTGTAAGTTTATGAGGTACACAATAGCATGATTTGATCTATGTCTATATTGCAAAATGATGACCACAATAAGTTTAGTTGCCATCCATCACCTCACATAGTTACAATTTATCTCTTGTGATGAGAACTTTTAAGATCTAATCCCTTATCAGGTCTTTACTAAGCTCTTGAGATAGAAAATCTGATTGGCCCACTTAGTTCACCCTTGGTCCAACCTAATGCAGCCAGCTACCTAGGGGCTGGCTCTTAGGGTCTATGACTAAGTCAGTTCACCAAGGAGAAGATTTGAATGGGAATGAAATATTTGGCAGTGCTAGTGGAATGAAGAAAATATGGATAAGTTTCTACTACAGTCAGATGGATTTGAAGTAGATTGAACAATCATACACAAAGGGTGTTGATTTATTATTGACAACCCACAGAGAAGCCTTTAGTAACGTCTCACTTTATTCTGCCCTTGTTTTCCAACATTTTAATAAATAACTTAGATTAGGACATCGAAGACATGCCAACTGAATTTTCAATTGACAAAATGATGGAAACATTCCTTAATATAGTTGGAGACAAAATTCAGACTCAAAATGATCATGAAAGACTAGAAACTCAGGTAGAATGAATAGGATGAAAGTTAGCTCAGATTAGTATTAACTTCCAAATTTGGAGTTCAGTGTTCACCTGCAAAACAATGGTATGGAGTTTTCAAATTGAGCCCTTCTATAAATTGTAGCAGTCTATAAACCTGTGTCTTCTCTTCCCAAGAAGAAAATCCTTTTTAATTAGTTGTATGCTAAAGTTAGTTTGGTTAAGTAAATGTTTTCCTAATTGGAGGGTTCCTATAATTTTGGTTTCCCTTTTATTTGCAGATCAAGTAGATAACAAGACCCAGTAAGTAATTTCAGGTTCCCACAGGTAACTCATCAACCTGGAAAATCCTTGAACTAAGAAACCCCTTCATAATGTAGCTTAACAAGGGGAAACTACTGTAAAATACAGTGTGAGTTTAACCATGATCTCTCTCTCTCTATAGCTAGATATTCTGTAAGCTCAGCTTTCCCAAATTAGGGAACAAAAATAAAGACAAGCTCACTTTCCAGCTGCTGTATCTATTATGCCATTTCTATTTCTTTAATTTTTTGAAATGACCTTATTACTTTCCTCTTATATATGAATATATCCTTATTGAAAACTGAAGTCCAAACATTATAAAAATATGTTGTGTAGAAAATTAAATATTGGGCACCTGGGTGGCTCACTTGGTTAAGCATCTGCCTTTGGCTCAGGTCATGATCCCAGGGTCCTGGGATCAAGCCCTGCATGGGGCTCCCTGCTCAGCAGAGAGCCTGCTTCTCCCTCTCTCTCTGCCTTTCCCCCTGCTTCTGCTCTCTCTTTCTTTTTGTCAAATAAATAAATAAAATCTTAAAAAAAGAAAAGAAAATGAAATATTGCATGATACATAACCCATGTAAATAGTTAGGTGACTACTCCTTTCTCAGATTATATTTCTATGCATATTTTAATAATTTATCAATATTTTATTTTAATGAATATAAGATCACACCCATATTCTTCTTAACTCTCTTTTCTCATGTAACTATATATCCTAGAGCCTATAATGGTAGACTTATTTGCCATATGTCATTTCATCAGCCAAAGACAACTAGAAAAACCAAAGTATTTGATTAGGTTTGAGGCATCAGAGAGCTACTAAGCCCACAAGGACTTGAGGGGCTAAGATTCTTGAGAAAAGGCAAGTACAAAACCGTGAGCTCAGCATTCATCCTGCTTTTCCCCTCAAGGCCTTTATCTGGTTCACAAGCAGTAGCTGAGGACAGAGAAGCTGAGCAATGCTTCTGGCAGTCTTACCAGACTAAGGGGGAAAATGGGAATTCAGAACCCAGTAAAGAGGCCATGATACGCATGGCAGGATTTCTGTTGGCATCCACGAAGGCCGTACTCTAGAAGTGGCTGTGAACCAGAAATAAACCAACCCTCACAAAGAGTGAAGTCCAGTTTTGAATAAACTCAATCTCTGATAGGAGTAGGTGATTTGCCTCTACCCTGATTGCCAGAAATAAAAGCAAGTCTTCTTTGTAAGAGAATAAAGTTACCCAGAGCCTCAAATGATCTTAATTGTCTTATATATGTACAACACAGGTTTGAACTGTGTGGGTCCACTTATCTGTGGATTTTTTTTCAATAAATACAGTACAATGTAAATGTATTTTCTCTTCCTTAGGATTTTCTTAATAACATTTTCTTTTCTCTAGCTTATTTTATTATAAGAATATAGAATACATATAACATAAAAATACGTGTTAATTGCTTTTATGTTATCTTTAAGTCCCCTGGCCAGTAGTAGGCTGTTAGCACTTACGTTTTGGGGGAGTCAAATGTTATACATGGTGTTTTAACTGCATGGGGCTGGTGCTCCTAACCGCTACTTTGCTCAAAGGTCAACTTATGATACCTGGCACCTAATTCTAAACTAGCAGTCACTTTAGGAAACAAAACTACATGATTGAAAAAATCATTGAAAGAGGCACATTTAAAGGGTGTCCAGGTATTGAGCTTATTAGACTTGGATTTTAAAATATCCATGATTAATACATTAAAAAATAGTCTTGCAATATGGGGAATTTCAGCAGAAAACCGAAAACTATAAAAAATGAAATGGAAATTCTATCACTGAAAAATCATTGATATTAATAAATCATTAATTTTGACAGTAGATCAAATCAAATCATTTTGACAGTAGATTTGCCACAGAGAACGGGGAGCTATTTAGAAGAAAACAGCTGAGCTAAAGTGGGGGCCTGGCTGGTTCAGTCAGTGGAGCGTGACACTCTTGATCTTGGGGTTGTGGGTTCGAACCCCACATTGGGTGTAGAATTTACTTAAAAATAAAAGTCTTAAAAGAAAAAGAAAAGAAAATATGTGAGCTAAAGCAAAGAGAGAAGGGAAAAAGGATGAATGCAGTTCAGCCTAGTGGTCATATGGATATGGTTTTTCTAGAAAGATATGTAATTGGACTCTCAAAAGAAAAGGAGAGGGGCGCCTGGGTGGCTCAGTCATTAAGCATCTGCCTTTGGCTCAGGTCTGATCCCAGGGTCCTGGGATCGAGCCCCGCATCGGGCTCCCTGCTCCACGGGAAGCCTGCTTCTCCCTCTCCCACTCCCCCTGCTTGTGTTCCCTCTCTCGCTGTGTCTCTCTCTGTCAAATAAATAAATAAAATCTTAAAAAAAAAAAAAAAAGAAGAGGAGAAAGCAAATGGGGCAGAAAAAATACATGAAAAAACAATGGCTGAAAAATTTCCAAAACAAATTAAAGGCTTCAATCCACAGATCCAAGAAGGACTTTGAATCTCAAACAAGATAAATATAAAGGATTGTCTTTTGGTTTTGTTGACTGTTTCCTTTGCAAATGACATATCAGATAAAGGACTAGTATCCAAAATCTATAAAGAACTCATCAAACTCAACACCCAAAGAACAAAGAATCCAATCAAGAAATGGGCAGAAGACATGAACAGACATTTTTCCAAAGAAGACATCCAAATGGCCAACAGACACATGAAAAAGTGCTCAATATCGCTCAGCATCAGGGAAATCCAAATCAAAACCTCAATGAGATACCACCTCACACCAGTCAGAATGGCTAAAATCAACAAGTCAGGAAACGACAGATGTTGGCGGGGATGCGGAGAAAGGGGAACCCTCCTACACTGTTGGTGGGAATGCAAACTGGTGCAGCCACTCTGGAAAACAGTATGCAGGTTCCTCAAAAAGTTGAAAATAGAGCTGCCATACAATCCAGCAATTGCACTACTGGGTATTTACCCCAGAGATACAAAAGTAGGGATTCGAAGGGGTACGTGCACCCCGATGTTTATAGCAGCAATGTCCACAATAGCCAAACTGTGGAAAGAGCCAAGATGTCCATTGACAGATGAATGGATAAAGAAGAGGTGGTATATATATACAATGGAATATTATGCAGCCATCAAAAGGAATGAGATCTTGCCATTTGCAACGACGTGGATGGAACTGGAGGGTATTATGTTGAGTGAAATAAGTCAAACAGAGAAAGACATGTATCATATGATCTCACTGATATGAGGAGTTCTTAATTGTAGGAAACTGAGGGTTGCTGGAGTGGGGGGTGGGGTGGGAGGGATGGGGTGACTGGGTGATAGACACTGGGGAGGGTATGTGCTCTGGTAAGCGCTGTGAATTGTGCAATACTGTTGAATCTCAGATCTGTACCTCTGAAACAAATAGTGCAATATATGTTAAGAAAAAAAAGAAGAAGAAGAAGGTAGCGGGAGGGGAAGAATGAAGCGGGGGAAATCGGAGGGGTAGACGAACCATGAGAGATGATGGACTCTGAAAAACAAACAGGGTTCTAGAGGGGAGGGAGGTGGGAGGATGGGTTAGCCTGGTGGTGGGTATTGAGGAGGGCACGTTCTGCATGGAGCACTGGGTGTTATGCACAAACAATGAATCATGGAGCACTTCATCTAAAACTAATGATGTAATGTATGGGGATTAACATAAGAATAAAAAATAAATTAATTAATTAAAAAAAAGATAAATATAAAGGAATAACACTGGTGTGCCTGGGTGGCTCAGTTGGTCAAACATCAGACTCTTGGTTTTGGCTTAGGTCATGATCTCAGGATTGTGAGATTGAGCCCCGCATCAGGCTCCACGCTCATCACAGAGTCTGCCTGAGATTCTCTCTCCCTCTCCCTCTGCCCCACCCCCTTTGGCCCAACCCCTGCTCATGCTCTCTCTCAACAAAATAAATAAATAAAATCTTAAAAAAAAAAAAAAAAAGAAAGAATACTTAGCACATTATAGTAAAACAAAAAAATCCTGAAAGGAAACATTCTTTCTTTAAAGACATAACAATTAGAATTGCAAATGACTTTTAAATGAAATGATGGAACTCATTATACAATGGAATAATATATTCAAAGTGGAGAAAGAAAATAACCACCAACCTAAAATTTTAAAAAGAAACTCTAAAAACAATGGTACAATATTGCAAAGACATCTACTCTCCCCAAATTTCTGTGCAGAACAAATGCAATACCAATCAAAACCTCAGCAGAAATTTTTTTTGAAGAAACTCACAAGTTGATTCAAAATTTTTATTAAAATGAGGACATCCAAGAATAGCAAGACCATCTTGAAAAAGAACAAGTTGAAGAAGCTATACTATCCAGAATAAGCCTTATTATAAAGCTATAGTAATGAATATAGTGTGGTATTGATGCAAGAATAGATTAAAGGAGACCCACACACCTTTGGACATGAATTTTATGAAAAAGATTACACTGTGTAGAGCAGTGCAAAAGAATGGTCTTTCAGAAAATGGTTCTGAACCCTTAAAATTCATATGAAAAGGGCGTCTGGGTGGCTGAATCAGTTAAGTGTTCGACTTTTGATTCTGACTCAGGTCATGATCTCAGGGTTGTGAGATCAAGCCCTGCTGGGTAAGGAGCCTGCTTAAGATTCTCTCTCTCCCTCGCCCTCTGCCCCTCCCCGCTGAAAAAAAAAATCATATGAAGAAAAAAAAGAATCTTCGATTATTCCTCATCCTATCCAAAGTGGATTGTAGATGTGCATTTAAAGGTAAAATAATAGAGTTTTCAGAATATAATTTGGCAAATGTCTTAATGCTTTTGGGATAGTCTTTCTTAACATGACATTATAAACACTATAAAAGAAAAGATTGGTACTCTGGACTTCATGAAAATAAAGAAATTGATCTGCATTAGAAGACATCCTTAAGAGAGTTGAAAAGCAAATCACAGAGTGATGAATGAATTAAATACTAAAACTAAGAGTCATATCCAGATTATATGTAAATTCCTACAAATAGATAAGAAAAATAATAAGAAAGTGGGAAAAGATTTAAACAGGTACTTCACAAAGAGGGTATCCAAATGGCCAATAAACACATGGAGCAATGTTGAACCTTATTAGTCACTGGGGAAATGCACAGTGAAGCTACAAGTACTTATCACTGCATATTCAACAGAATAGCAGAAATGAGAAAGACTGTTAATACCCAGTGAGGTGAGGCTAAGGAGCAACTGCAATTCTCATACTGCTGGTAGAATTATCAACTGGTAAAAGCCACTTTAAAAACTCACTGATAGTTCATACAGAATTGGACATGCACATATCCTATGATCCAGGAAGACCACTCAGAGGTATAGTCCCAACATAAATGAGTACAAACATACACCAAAAATTACATCCAAGAATGTCCATAGTAGCATTATTTGTAATTGCCAACGTTTGGAAACAAAAGAATAGACAAAGTATTGTATATTCATAAAATGAAATACTATACAAAAAGGAAAATATAAACTACTTCTACTTGCAACATCACAGATGAGTTTCACAAACATAACATGAAATGGAAAAATCCAAACCCAAAGAAGTGTATACTGTATGATTCCATTTATATTAAGTTCAAAAAACAGAGAAAACTAATTCATGATGCTAGACATGAGGATAGTTGTTCCCTTTGGGGACAAAGCAAGGGCAGTGACCAGTAGGAAAAACAAGTGGGGCATCTGGGTTGATGGTAGTGTTCTATTTCTTCACCCAGCTGGTGGTTGGGTATTTGACTTTGTGTTAGTCATCAAGCTTTATGCTCATATTTGTGCATTTTTCTGCGAGTATGCTATACTTCAATAATTTTTTATTTTTATTTATTTCTTTAAGGTTTTCTAAGTAATTTCTACACCCAACATGGGGCTCAAACTCATAACCCTGAGATCAAGAGACACATGCTCTACTGACTGAGCCAGCCAGGTGCCCCTTTTATTGTTTTATTTATTTATTTATTTACTATTTATTTATTTATTTATTTATTTATTTATTTATTTATTTATTTATTTATTTATTTTTAAGTAAGATCTATACCAAACATGGGGTTTGAACTAACGACCCTGAGATCGGAGAGTTGCTTGCTCTACCAACTGAGCCAGCAAGGCACCCCTTTCAATAATTTTTTAAATTCACTCTAAAGCTAGAGGAGTTACCAGAAAAAAATTTGTCCTGGTGCTCTTCCCAGTTCATAGACTTCCACTTCTAGTACTTCATCCCATCAAGTTTTAAAGGCGATTCTGATGGGTGCTTCTCCAACCATATACACACGTATCAGTGAGAAGCACCGAATTGTAAGAGAAATTTCAGGTTCACAGCCATGACATTCAGGCTCCTCCTTCCGTGATCCTTCTTTGTGCTCTGGTACTTGTAGATTCCCTAATACTACATCATGTAGAATTTATTTATGCTTTTCCCTTTGCCTGGAATATTCATTATCCACACCCTAACCTCTATCCCTCCAATCTAGCTCAGTGATTCTCAAGATACAATGAGCACAAAAGTTATCTTGGGAGCAACTTAAAATGGTCAGGCCATTTTCATCAGAGAATCTGATTAGATAACCCAGTTTCTGTATAGTGACAGGCTACCAATGCACAGACAAAGTTGAAAGCCATGGACTTAGGTAGTGCACTGGCTTCCAAATTTGTCTAAGAATCACTTGGGGCACTTTTTTTTTTTTTTTTTAAGATTTCTGGGTCCTTCTACTGGAGATTCTGGTCTAGCTGGTCTGAAATGGAGCTCAGGAATCCGGATTTTAACAAGTCCTATAGAGGATTCTCATAAACAGGCAATTTTGAATAGTAAAAAGTGGGCCTATCCTTTAGGATTTGGCTCAAAGATTATTGCCCCAGGAATGCTTTCCATATTGAATTACCGCCTCAGTATTCTCATAGCATCTTGGGATTCACCTATCATGATAGATATTAAATTTTATCATATATATATTGATATCATGATTACATAGCCATTCTTCCCCATTATTCAAAAGATATTTAGTACATGACTTTATTGCACAAGAGCTTTGTCAGTAATAGTCATGCAACGAATATTTAGTGGTATGAACTGATAAATTAATCCAAAGTGGTGGGTTTGCAATTAAACCCTAAATAATTTATGTGCAATTAAATTTAAACCTGAATAATTTTTGTGCAATTTAATTGAGATTTCTGAAGACCCTACCTTAACCCAAGGAAACCAGGGTGACTTAATATAGCACACAGACACTACAAAGTCCTTTCCCTTCCTGTCCTCTTTTAGTCCTTCTGATCATGTCATGGAGGGTCTCAGCTCCATGCTAACATGTCTTTCACACTATCTTATGAGACTGGATTTCCCTTTTTAATGATAAAAGACCTCAAACTTGGACCATTGGCAGACTGTATATTGGTATCTCTTCTCCACGGGTTTCAAGGAAGATGCTACAAGCTCCTTAGGAGGTTTGATGAAGACCATGGACCCTGTATCAAAATAACATGTGTAAATGTACACAATAAAATGCCCAGTTTCACAAAGGAAACAGTATGTTGAAATAGAGTTTCATTCGCCATCCCCTTGGCACAAGGCTTATGATCATTGTATTCATATTTACGATTACTCTCTAATTATAGGAAGTGATACTGGTTTCTATTTATAGTCATGACATACAATGTCTAGTTTTTTTTTTTTAATTTTTTATTCTTATGTTAATCCCCATACATTACATCATTAGTTTTAGATGAAGTGTTCCATGATTCATTGTTTGTGCATAACACCCAGTGCTCCATGCAGAATGTGCCCTCCTCAATACCCACCACCAGGCTAACCCATCCTCCCACCCCCCTCCCCTCTAGAACCCTGTTTGTTTTTCAGAGTCCATCGTCTCTCATGGTTCGTCTCCCCCTCCGATTTCCCCCGCTTCATTCTTCCCCTCCCGCTACCTTTCTCTTCTTCTTCTTCTTTTTTTTTTCTTCTTAACATATATTGCACTATTTGTTTCAGAGGTACAGATCTGAGATTCAACAGTCTTGCACAATTCACAGTGCTTACCAGAGCACATACCCTCCCCAGTGTCTATCACCCAGTCACCCCATCCCTCCCACCCCACCCCCCACTCCAGCAACCCTCAGTTTGTTTCCTGCGATTAAGAATTCCTCATATCAGTGAGATCATATGATACATGTCTTTCTCTGTTTGACTTATTTCACTCAACATAATACCCTCCAGTTCCATCCACATCGTTGCAAATGGCAAGATCTCATTCCTTTTGATGGCTGCATAACATTCCATTGTATATATATACCACATCTTCTTTATCCATTCATCTGTCGATGGACATCTTGGCTCTTTCCACAGTTTGGCTATTGTGGACATTGCTGCTATAAACATCGGGGTGCACGTACCCCTTCGGATCCCTACTTTATACAATGTCTAGTTTAAATGTATTTAAATTACAGAGGAGAGATGAATGAGAGAAATACACTAAGTAAATAAGCATAGGCGGTAAGACAAAACCCATGAGAATGATTATGGCATGACTGAGGCAAGAATGCTGACATACCCAAAGAGGTGACATTAGTGGTGGGAATTTCAGGCTGGTGATTTCATCAGACCAAGCCTGGAGCACACCCTACCTATCGTCAGTCGACATCTAGTTACTGAGCAGGCCCACCAAATCCAAGACTCTCCTCCAGCTACGGAGATCAGGCAATGAACAAGACGAATAATCTACTCTCAAGGTGTTTCCATCCCAGTGGAAGGATACATACAGCAAGCAGAAAACCACATCTGATAGTGAGATTAACTTTGGATGCTGGTATTGGCCCTGGAGAGTCACTGGAGAGGGGGTGACTTGAGGTGCAAGTGGGAATCATGACTCCAGCAGTGCCTGGAAAAATGCAGAGGGGCAGGCCGGGATTTCTGGATCATTATGGTGAGGAAAGGAGTAAATGTGTGTTCTCTCTCCGTCCCTCCTGTTGACACCTGGGTAAATGGCTGTTTGCACAGGGGCATCACCCAGCCACTCCCTCAAAGGTAAACAGCTGCTTCCTGCCTTCCCTGCTAGCATAGACTGGGGCCCCGAAACGTTGTGTACCCAGAGGAGAGAGGAGGTGGTCCTCCATTCATGTTTTCATTAATTCATTCAAGCAAGATTTATTGAGAGCCTCTCAAGCACCAGGCACTTTGGTAGATACTGGGAATACAGTAAGGAAAAAAGAACTTCTCCTCTGACCTCTGTCCACTCCCCTTAGAATCCAGCGATGCCCAAGCTTAGAAGTGCTTCAGAATCCCAAGGCCACCCCGCTCATGCTGCAGATGGGAACGTCCAAATCTGGAGAGGGAAAGTGATTTGCCAAAGATGCTAAGCCAGGCCATTGTAGATCTCAAGCTAGTCAGCTCTGAAAACTCCTTTGTCAACTACTTTCAGTTGTGTGCTGCCTCTGAGGTTGTCCATCTCATACAGTATTTGGAATGGACTCTCTTGGTGTGTTCTCCATTACCAAACTCACGGCTTGGGGAGAAACCAGAGGTTCCTTCTAGAAGCACATTGAAATGTGATCCAATTCTAGGTTCTTAAATCACCACCTGGGGTGCCTGGGTGGCTCAATCTGTTAAGCATCTGCCTTCAGCTCAGGTCATGATCTCAGGGTCCTGGGATCGAGCCCCTAGCGTAGGGCTCCCTGCTCAGTGGGGAGCCTGCTTCTCCCTCTCCCTCTGCCCCTGCTCATGCTCTCTCTCTCACTCAGATAAATAAAATCTCTATTTTATTTATTTATTTTTTAATTTATTTGACAGAGAGAGACCGCGAGAGAGGGAACACAAGCAGGGGGAATGGGAGAGGGAGAAGCAGGCTTCCTGTGGAGCAGGGAGCCCGATGCAGAGCTCTATCCCAGGACCCTGGGATCATGACCTGAGCTGAAGGCAGATGCTTAATGACTGAGCCACCCAGGCACCCTAAATAAAATCTTTAAAAAAAAAAAAAAAAACCACCACATGAACTACTTGGACTAGCTGAATCGGTCTTAACATTTATTTACCTCATTTTCCAGGGGATGCTCCCCAATTCCAGTTTCCATGTTGCAAGTAGTACAGCCTATAGTTAGGACAAGCATACATTACATTTAACCATACCTTCCATTTTCATAACTCACTGTATTTTCAGTGGTTTCATTCGTTTGTCAAATCAGCGTTTACTGAGTCCCCACTGTGTGCGAGGCCCTGTGGAAGGGGCTGAGATTTAACGGTCAGCCAAAGACAAACATATCTCCGAACTAATCCCTACTTTCATAGTTGAGTCTGAGAGGCAAGCAAGCATCAAATAATTGTATTTATAAATCTAAATTTATCTCCATAATAGATGCTTTTGCCAGTTCAGGTCGTCCAAGAAGCAGATGCTAGGACAGGACTAATATGCAGATTTATTTGTGAGTGAGAATAGGGAGGGGGCTGGAGAAGACTGGGAGAGCCATTAGATGATAAAGCAGGTCTGGGGAAGTGAGAGATGGGTAGTCTTGCACCACAGGGTAGTTCCAAGGGAGTCTCGGCTAGGCCAAAGTTATCCATCAGAAGAGTCTCAAATTCTGAAGAATAGACCTGCCTTAGAGTTCCGGCTATGCTCCGTGATGGGCTGGGAGCAGCCTGTGCGAAGTGTGGCCCCAGCAGAGGGGTGGTGGTTGATTCAAGGAAAAGCAACTGGGGCTGTCAGTCAATTAGACTCCCCTCCGTAAGAGATCTAAGAAGTACATTCTTGTGACCACCACAATGCTACAAAAGAGCAAACTCTGGTCATAATGGTAGATAAATTAGACATACTTGATCTCATCTAGGAGAACAGAGACTCCCTGAGAAATAGTCTGTGTTGAGTCAATGAGGTGAGAGTCCAGTGTTCCAGGAGGAGAAGACAGCAAGTACAAAGGCCCTGTGGCAGATGGCAGCATGGGCTAACAAAAGGCCAACATAGCTGAGTAGAGAGTGAAATGTCCAGCTGAAGAAGTAGCTATTAGTGGGCGGCCACACAAGACCTGTAGGCAAAGGATGCTATTTTAAACACAGGGAAGAGGGTGGAGTGCTCTGCGTGTCCCTGGATTTCCAGGTGGTTTAACTCCATCAAGACAAGTGGGGGTGGAGGGGTGGAGAGGCTCGAGCCTCAATGTCACACACTTTTGTAAGGATTAGAATAGAGATTACAGACTGGTGGCCCTCATAACAAATATAACCTAAAGACATGTTTCATTTGGCCCAGACACTAGGTTTAAATTTTTTGAATTTCTTGCTCACGTTTAAAAGTTGACCAATTCTACACAAAAATCGGGATTACCAGCATCTCTTTAAAAAGTGAATCTAGCAACACCAAGCCCTTTCCTGCCTGCAGACAATTATCTGGTAAAGAGTAGAAGCCGAGGCCTTTTGATACAGAGCCTATTGCATGGTAGTTGATCAAATATTATTTACTGATTAAGTGTAAATGAATGAAAAGTCAGAGACCTGTAGGTCAGCATGGGCTGCGAGAAAGAAACCCCTCTTAGCCTGAAAGACAATGTGATTTAAGACTAAATCCAGGGTATGCTGGTAAATATTTAACAACCAACTCTTTGGAGAGGAAAAAAAAAAGTCCTGAATTGGACTGTTTCTGAATTTTTGTGCTGCAAATATTCCCAGCACGGCTGATTTCAAGCTACCAACATGCTGTTACTGAATGTGGAATTGAAGATGCACACAAGCAGGTCTCACGTGATGGTTCAAGCCAGCTCCAGCACACCATGTATGTTAGGCTAGAATTACTACATCCCTGAAATGATGACCTTCTGGAATAGTTCCTGGAACATAGCAGGTACTCAATACATGTTCATTAAACCAGGAAGGGTGGAGCCTACAGATGGGAACTCAGTGGAGAACAGGAAAGGATAAGGAGGGGAATAAAGAATTAGGTGCTGGGACACCTGGGTGGCTGTCAGTTAAGCATCCAACTCTTGATTTCAGCTCAGGTCATGATCTCAGGGGGGTGAGATAGCGCCCCGTGTGGGGCTCCGTGCTGAGTGTGGAGCCTGCTTAAGATTCTCTCTCTCTGCTTCTCCCTCTGCCCCTCCCTCACCTCTCATGCTCACTCTCTCTCAAAAAAAAAAAAAAAAAAGGTATTGGGTGCTGATTCTGGGACTATGAGTAGGGGAATGCTGTAATTCTTTTGACTATTAACCTCTCAGATTTTTAGATCTTTCATTGGTCAAATGAAGGGGAAGGACGTTTTGGATGATCTCTCTAAATCCTCTTATAATTCCATGATGTAAATTAGTGATCTGCAATCATTATTAAAAACTACAATCTGTTCTTTTTTTTTTTTTATCATTTATTTCTAAGAGTTCTGTACCTGGAACAAATAAAATTTTACCTGCTTCAAAAAAAAAAAAAACTACAATGACCTTTTCTTTTTTCTTTTTATTTTTTTTCACCTTTTCTTTTTTAAGAAGACTTTATTTGTCAGGGAGAAATAGAAAGAGAGCACAAGCAGGGGTGGGGCGGTAAGCAGAGGGAGAAGCAGGCTCCCCACTGAGAAAGAAGCCCAATGTAGGACTTGATCCCAGGACCCTGGGATCATGACCTGAGCTGAAGGTAGATGCTTAACCAACTGAACCACCCAAGCGTCCCCTATAATCACCTTTTCACACAAAATGTCACACATCCCATAAAAGGGATGTACATCTGCTGGGATCTTTGATCCCCTAACTAGTTAGTTTCCCCTGAAGTCCCTGATTATATCAAATTGGTGACCCCCCAGTGAACCACAATTCCCTATGTCCACACCCTTGTGAAGTCCCTTATCCTTGAATCTTAGCTGAGTCCATAACCTGGTCCAGCCAACAGAATGCAGCAGAGGTGAGGACAGGCCAGTTTCTGGCCTCAGCTCTAAGAAGGCTGGAAACTTCCAGAGCCCTGACCTGCCCAAGTCCAGATCCCCTCCTGGAGAGGACACACAGAGAGGGCATGAGAGCTCATGAGGAAAGAGAGAGACCCTAAGATGGCATGGAATGACAGCAAGAGACCCAGCCATCCCAGGGTGCCTGCCAAGCCCAGCCCCAAAACCACCTGCTAGCTGAATGTATCCATAGGGACAACCACAGGCAAGACCAGAAGTATTGCCCAGGGGAGCCCAGTTCAGATTGTAGCATTGTGAGCAAATGAAACAGTTGTTTCAATGTTTTAGATTATGTTAGGGTCTAGGTGACGTTAAAAAAGCAAAATTACCAGGGTGCCTGGGTGGCTCAGTCTGTTAAGTGGCCAGCTCTTGATATCAGTTCAGGTCATCACCTTAGGGTATGGCATCAAGCCCCAGGTCAGGCTCTACACTCAGCATGGAGTCTGCTTAAGATTCTCTCCCTCTCCCTCTGCCCCTGCCCCTGCTCACACACTCTCTCTCTAAGATAAATAAAATCTTTAAAGAAAAAAAAAAAGCAAGATTACCTAACAGCCATTGAAACTGATGCATAACATCGGAAGTTGATGCATACAACGAAGAATTAGCCCCACTATTAACGAAATAGGGCAAGTCCAGGTTTACTGACATGAAATGACCACCAAGATTTACTCTCACATGAGAAAGCAACTTTCAGAAGAGTCTATAAAGTATAGTACAGGATTCCCCCTATACTATAGGAAAATAAGCATGTGTACCCGTGTGAGAGATGTGTGCATGAACATATACGTGTGGGTGACTATTAATGCATAAAATGTTTCTGGAAAGATGCATAAGAAACTAGTAACAGAGTGGTGGCCTTAGGACGGGGGAGAAACACTTTCACTATCCATCCTTCTGCACATATTTTTTTTTTACCATATTCCCATTTATTACTGATTCAAATCATTGAAATAACATTTTGACAAAAATGAAACACAAAAGTGAGGTCTATTAACATAGTGTTGAAGATAACAAGCTGCAATACTCACTATTCTGTTAACGTTGATGATATAAGTCTTTGATTGAATTTTACTTACAAATAGTATATAAGAACATAGGAAAAAAATTAAAAACCTACCTTTCCAATGCATACCCTTGTCACTCATTCCATCGGAACAGGAGACGTTGATGGGGAACGGGTTCTTATCACGAGAGAGCCCAGTTCAGATTGCCTTGGGTTGGGTCCCCTAGTGCCTCGGGTTGGGTCTCCCAGGAAGCAGATCCAGAGTCAAGGATTTCAGTGAAAATCATTTATTTAGGACGTAATTCCAAGAAGCACCAAAACAGTAGTGAGGAAGTGAGACAAGAAAGGAAAGGAAATCAATAATACGTGGGTCCATGGTTAGCACTGTGGGCAGTTGGGGCTCGGACCCACTGGGGAACTCTTGGGAGACAGGGTAGAACTTGCTTCAGAGTTGTCCCACCCAAAGTGGGAGGAATCAGAGGGATTTACCATCTGCTCTCTGGGGGCATCAGTTCTCCAGCGCATCCAGCCTTCCCTACATGTAGGCTGACATGCAGGTGAAAGTGCTGGTGGTAGGAAGTTGTCAGCAAACAGAGGAAGTGAGTGCCAAGGGGATACATGCAGGGTGCTGTGAACTTCCGCTCACCTAGAAAGCAAAGTTTGTGGCAAAAGTTTATGTGCTTTATGAGGCAGTGAAGACGAGAAGCTATACAGGGAAGTGTATTACTTCCAGGCAAGCTGATTGCTTCGTCTTACTGGATGTCTTCTTGGAGACCATGGGAAACTGCCTTGTCTCCACCCCGTCTCTCTGCAAGGGGGAAGGAGGGTGCCTAGTGGGTGTCATGGTGGTCTTGAACCTCAGTGAAAGCAGGAAAGTCCTGGGGCAGGAGATGAAACATGCATAATGTGGGACTGGGGAGAGGAAGTACCTGATAATCCTGAATCTGGAGGGGCTGCCACAGGGAGCCCTTTCATGTAGAACTCAGTAGAAGCTGTAGGAACCTGGCCTCATAATTCTGGAATCAGTCCACGTCCTTGTTGGGGCTGTCCCACTATTGGCAAGGCCAGGCTGGATTTGGGGTGGTGCACAATGCCTGTGGTCCAGGAGCCAGTGAGAAAAACTGAGTCAAGTCCAAGGGGAGTGTCCTGGTAAGACACATCATCTTAGAGTACATTGTACCAAATGGCGCTACTAGAACATAGAAAAGAAAGAGCTAATTACTAAGATCCGCTATCAGTTTTCCAAGAGCAGATCATGTGGTTCCAACCAATTTCCATTTTTGAACAAGATTCACTGACAAGTATTGATCTAAGCAAGGCTTCTGGCCACGTCACGCATTAAATATTCTTGTGGACAACATGTCAAAACACAGATAGGATGACTACACAGTTACAAAGGGATTTGTTACGGATTTCAACCCACCCTACTCATCTGCAATCTGCAAGTCTCTAGAGATATGCCATAAGGTTCTTATCTTTACCCCTGTTGTCTTTAATATTCTTTCTTGTGATGACATGGCAGGATGGCCTAAATAAGGAAGAGTTGATAGGTTTGATGACAGAATAAGGATTCAAATCATATTGACAGGCCAGGCTGTTAGGTCAAAAACAGCCATATACCGATTTAAGAGTAATAGAATCTCTATTTAACGTAAAAAAAAAAAAAAAAAAAAGTCAACTGTGTAAGTATAGGTTCGGGGAGCCGGTTTGACAGTGATTGAGTCAGAAAAGATCAGAGGGTTAATTAACCCAAAGCTCCATACGATCCAACAACGGAACTGTTTTTTTATTTAAAGCAATTTTAGGCACAGTAATAAAGTATTATTTTCAGTTGAAGGGCAGTGATGATCCTAATAGGTTCTGCGAGGGGCCTATTACATCTGGAGTACCACGTGCTCAGTTCTGGGTGAAATTATATTCAGGAGGGATTTGGAATGCATGTCACACAAGGAATGGTTATCAGCACTGGGATATATGAGAACAAAATGATAATATTTTCAGGGAATAATAGTGGCCTCCATCTATTTGAAGAGCATTCTGGTGTAAAAGGGAGTGTACCTCGCTATATGTCTTAGCTATTGCCACATTAATGCTTATAACCACATCTATTTACCTCTTGTGTACCTACAGGTGAGCTGGAGTTTGATCTGATGTAGGCTCCTCTGTGCTTGGATCCAGGTCATGATTTGGATCAGTTTTGTTCCCTGTGTTTCTTTTTCTTTGGGAATCAGTAGGTGCCCCTCGGAACATTTTTCTCACAGCGATTGCAGAGTACAAGAGGGCATTCCCAAGTGGACACACACATTGAGAGCCTCTGTTGGCATGACATCCACCAACATCCCAATTGCTCAAATCAAGCAATCTCAAAGTCAAGGGTCAGGAAAATACACTTTATTCACTCTGAGACCATGGGAAGGGACTGAGTGTATTAACACTACAGATTAGTAGAACCAATAATTCAACTCAGATCACCCTAGACTAGTAGAGCAAAACAAGGGTCAGTGGGCTATAGTTATAAAAAGATTGATTCTGGTATGATGTAATAAAAAAACGGAATGATCATGGAAACTGTCTAATAATAGATGCCGACTAGTGAAATCTTTGTCCCAGAAGAGGTTAGACAGAGTCCGATGGCTCATTTCCCAGCAGTGGCATAGATGGAATTCCTGTATCACTTAGAAAGTGAGACCCTGAGCCAGTAGCTATCGATCCACCTCTAACCGCCTACAATTTCACGATCCTGTTCTGCCCCATACCATTTTCCCAACTCTGACACCCTAAGGCTATTTTTCCCTGTGCTGTCACCTGGGGAGCTTAATTATATATGGCATATTTGTTTTCCTGAGAGTTTCACATGAGTAATCCTTGACATCCCAACTGCTTTAGAAGCATTTCAATGGTCAGGCTGGGTCTTATGCTTCACTTTCATCATCTATGGTTACTAGCTCAGTGTTGGGCACCAAGTCCTTAGCATGGCATTAAACCGCCACCCAACACTCAGTCCGGCCCCACGCCATCATTCTGGCCTCATCTCTTACTTTTCACACCTTGCAATGCGGTCAAGTTACTTGCGCCTCCCATACACAGTCTGTGCTTCTCAGGGCTTTGCTCCACACAATAACATTTTTCTTAGCCTCATAAGCTCAGAGCCTACTCATCTGCCCAGGCCAAACCAAATGCTACCTTCTCCCAAATGGTTTCACTGATAATCCACCCAGAAAGAAGTCTCTTCCTCTTCTGAATAGTTCGAACACTTCTAATGATGCTTAAGGTTTTCATGGGATAGAAGAGTGGTTCTGAACCCTTATTAGGGTGATTTGGGAGTATTTAAAATACCCATAACCAGGTTCCATCCCCAGATAGTCTCATATTATTGATCTGGTAATGGAAACTCCAAGTAGCAGAGGTTTAGGCAATAAAAACATTTAGTTTACTTGACATAGCAAGGTATATGGAAGTAAGTGGTTCCAGGATTGGCACAGCAGTTTAATGATGCCACCAAGAACTTAGGCTCATTCTGTCTCCCTTTGAGAATCTGCCATTCTCAATGTATCAGCAATGTCTCCCCTCATGGCTGCAAGACAGCTACTGTGACTCACATCTTCACACCAGCATACCAAGCAGGAACAAAGCAGGCATGGGAGAAGTGTTCTTCTCACATATTTCTCTTACCAGAGAAAGAGAGCCTAGAAGTTTCCTGCGGACATTTGCTTACATCTCATGGCTAAAACGGGGACACACACCCATCTGCGGCCTATCACTGGCAAAGGAGAATGGGTTGTCCAGATTGTTTTAGGCTACGCATGAGCCATTATTGGAGCTAGACTGTCCTGATCAAAACCTAGGCTCTGAGCTGGGAAGCAAGTAAGGAGGAATGGTGAATAAGAAGATCAGCTTGCTCACTAAATTCTATCCCTGAAACTAATTATATAATATATGTGAGCTAAATTGAATTTAAACAAAAAATAAAAAAAAAAAAAAAAGAATAGCTTGTGTATATAGATGCCCCTATGGGACAGTAAGCTTGCTGAAGGCAGAAACATGACCATGCACACAGAATCTTTGACTCTTCAGAGATGCTCTATAGTCACTTGCCAAATAATGGAAACCTCTCTCTCCAAACCATTGTCTTTAAAGCTATTTTTATCCATTCATAACATATACAGTTCCCATGCCCCACTTATTTTGACTTCTGAAGATGTTCATTTCCCCAGGATCCCCAAATAAAAGACAAGTTTTTACTGTGGCCTGCAGAGCCCTCAGAGGTGTAGAAACCATCTAAACATGTGCTAACAAGTGAGGTTCCTAGAAAAATGTATTATCTGTGAAGGAAACATGGATTAGGCAGAGATTAAGCAAGGATTTTGTCTTTCCTTTTATCAACTACCATGAAGCGGGATGGGGAAGGAGTAGGTCAGACAAGCCAGGGATCAAGTACAACATCCACCATTTACTGCCTGTGTGACCTTGGGTAAATTATTTAACCTCTCTGAGTCTTGATTTCCTCACATGTAAAACATGACCTTCTCCCAGGGGTGCTCCATAGACCAATACTGATAATACCTGTAAGAACAACCACCATTCTGTGGGGGTCCATTCCATGGTGGGCCCTAGTCTAGGTATTTCCTACATATTATTATTTCTTACCTTCCCCCAAACACAATGAAGTTGGGGCTTGAATTGTTCCTGAGGCTCAGAGAAGTTGAGGGACTTGCCCAAAGTCCCACAGCTAAGGATCGAAGGTTGAGGTGTTTGACTTCAAAGCCAGTTCTGGAGCATATCAATTGCTCAATATCTCTTGGTTTCCTTTCTCCTTTTGTCCAACTATTTGATTCTATTCTGAAGTCACCAGAATGCTTGTAGGCACTTCTTGCCCTAATCCCATAAAATTCAGCATTCTCCTTCTCTCTTTTTTCTGTTTGGGTCCCAGGTAAATGTTTAGTTTTTTTTTTTTTTTTTTAATTTATTTATTTGAGAGAGAGGGAGGGAGGGCACACACATGTGTGCGAGCACAGCGAGGGGCAGGGGGAGAGAGAGAATCTCAAGTAGACTCCTCACTGAGCTCAGAGCCTGATACGGCTCAATTCCAGGACCCTGAGATCATGACCTGAGTCGAAATCAAGACTCACATGCTTAACCAACCAAGCCACTCAGGCACCCCAATGTCTAGTATTTTTTAAGTGCCCCTACATTAAATTCCCTTGTTAATAAAATACCACTTTTGGACTGTTCTGCTTTCACATAGGTTCAAAGGAAGCAGGAGAGAGGCAGGGAGACAGACCAACGAACTCCAATATCCTTTTTAGCGCTTATTCTGTCTTTACTTCAAGATGCCACGTCCCTCCCTGAATCTCCACGTCTCAGTCTCTCCTTTCCTGGAGATTATCAGCCTGCTTTCACTTCCCTTTTCAAATATCCATGGATCTTTGTGCCCCCGGTCACTTGGGCTGTATTACACTGGGCCTCGCTAATGGCACAGTATCCTTTTTCATAATAGGGTATCCAAAATGGCACAGTAGACCTTTGTATGTGGCCAGAATCACTGCATTGATTGTAGATACCATGCACCATTCTATGGGATACCCTCATTTTCTCTTTTCAGGAAGGACTGGTGTCCGCTTTCGTCCTGCCTCTTATGAACCAGGGGCTTCTTTTCTCCGAGTCTTGAGGCTGCTATTTCCCAATCTCTGCCAGTTCCCATTTCTGCCTGATATCTGTTGACCGGGATGCCCCCACCCAGTATGGGGGCGTGGGTGGATGGACGGTTGGTGTTCTCGCCAAGTCCGTTCTGCATATATTCCTCAAAACCTGTTGGTCTCCTGTCCACCTTCTTTCCTCTGTAAGTAGAGTCCAGTGGACACATCACTCTCTTTCTTTTGGGCTTACGTAGTCTCATACAGGACCCATTCTCATTGCTAAGGCTGATAGAGTCACATCGTAGCTTGCATCAGTAGTGACCACAGAACATACACTAGAAATTGAAAAAGAATACTATAATAAAAACTGTGATGTGACCTTCTTCTTGAAATATGAGCGTAGCAAAGAAATTTGAGAGGAGAGAGCCTGAAAATAGGTTAATTGCAGTTTGATTGCGTATAATAAGAGCTATCAATGATTGAGCCCATAATAATGCCAGGCACTCTCCCAAACATGTTCTATACAGTAGAACATTTAATCTATATAACAAGACTCAGAGGAATATATCATCACCCCAGATTTACAGAGAAAATTAAGGCAAAAACCAGTTAAGTAATTTGCCTAATACCAGGCAGCTAGTAAGTATCAAAGGAGGGATTTGAACCCAGACTTTGGCTGATTTCCAAGTCCATGAGCTTAGCTACTGTTTCCAGGCTTCGCTTGCTTTTTGCTCCATGCACCACCTCTCCGAGATGTTTCCGTATTTGCTCTCTGGTTAATGTTTACTCCCTCCTCCCTAGTACACCATGTCAAGGGTGTGGCATGGGCTTTTTGCTTCCTGAATGTTCGTTACTCAGTTTAAACTGGCTTTACTCCCTTCCAGAGGAACATTAGAAGTGATAGCCTAAGATGAGTGGGGAATGGAGAGCCAACTGTAGGATTTTTATTATATCATTGAAGCTTTTTTTATGGCAAAATGGCCCAAATGTGATCTATCCTTCAGACAACCCCAGAGGACCTATAGGAAACCCCCAAACACCCAGGATGGGTCACTGGGTATAAATGGATTAAGGCCCTGACTCAGAGTGAGGGCAATATTTTGGACCTTTTTTTCCTATCATGAAATCAGTGCGGTAGGGGGAATGTGGGTTTTGGAGTCAGACCCAGGCTTGTGGGGATGACCTTGGGCAGCATTCTAGACATTTTTGGCCCACCTCAGATTCCTCAGTGGGGAAACAGATACCGATATGCCTTCCTAGGAATATTTTGTGCCCAAAATGCACAATATTTTGTGCATTTAGGAGATTTTTGTCTATAAAGCACTCAGCAGATACCTAGCACATTGTAGATGTTCCCAAAACCGAAGCAACATCTCTTCTGAGAGACTTAGCTTGGCTCGGTCTGAGATCCCAAGTGGTCTGTGGTTCCCTCTGAGCCTCGATCCTAAGCCAGTGAGTGAAACTGGACTTGTTCACTTCTTCGCTGATTCAGTATCCTAACTTAGGAGGTAGAAGTCCTCATCCCGCTCTACCTTTTATACATTCTGGTAAGAATCACTGGGAAATCATGCAGTGTTTTGAATACCTAAAGAGCTGTTAGAAAATTCTTTTGTTTTCAGACTGAAAAGAAAACAAGGGAGGGAGGGAAGAAAACGAATTTGCAAAGTGGGTAAGATTGGTGTTTGGTACTTTTTGGTCTTTCCTTTCCCTGTCCCTTTATTCTCCCCCCACCAAAAAAGAGGGGGGAGTGTATGAGAGTCTCCCCCAACCCCCTTCCAGAGAGAGAAAGGGAGAGAGAGAAGGAGACCCGTCCCTCCCGTGATCTCTCCATCATGCCAGAGAGAACTGTTTGCTTTGCTCTTATGTCCCCTTGGCTGCAGTTTTCTCATCTGTCGAAATGTGTTTATTTAGTGGCAGCTATCCTGCACACCTGCCAAGTTGTTAGAGTTGTGCAGAAAATGGCTAGTATTCAAAATGAGATGGGGAGACTTCCTGGTAGAGGGGAAGGAGCACGGGAGTAAGCAAACCAGGAGTTTGATTCAGCCCTTGACAATAGCAGCATTGTGAGCCAGGGCAAGTCACCTCACCTCCCCGCACCTCAGGTTCCTCATCTTGGAACAAGCAAAGCAGAAGCAGGCACCTGCGCCTCGTGGGGTCAGAGAATCCATGGGCTTCCACGTGCGAAGGCACCTGGAAAATTGTGTGCTCAGGACACGGGCCATTTCTGCCATGGTCTAAGGTCAGTGTCAGGTTATGCTGGCCTTTTGTTTTGCCCTTTTTTTTTTTTGTCTTTCTCACACAGTGAAAGCAAGACACGTAAATCCCCTATCCATACGCATTTTTAGGAACCTCAGAGGTGCCTGTGGGTTGTATCTTTTCCCAGCCTCTAACAAACCCAGAAAAGGGTGGGTGTAAGACCAAGTGAGTGTGAGGGGTGCCTGGGGGGCTCAGTCGGTTAAGCATCCGCCTTCGGCTCAGGTCATGATCCCGGGGTCCTGGGATCGAGCCCCACGTCAGGCTCCCTGCTCGGTGGGGAGTCTGCTTCTCCTTCTCCCTCTGCCTGCCGCTCCCCCTGCTTGTGCTCTCTCTCTCTGTCAAATAAATAAATAAAATCTTAAAAGAAAAAAAAAGGGCATGTGAGTGTGAGCTCTGGGTGACAAATGCACACTCCACCTAGAAGAGTCAAAGGAACTCAGTGCTGATAGGAGTGTAAGTCCAGTGTAGCCAGATTTGGTTTTTCAAGGAAGGCCAATGATCTTGACTTGTTTTTAAATGTAAAATCTACCGGGGCACCTGGGTGGCTCAGTTGGTTAAGCAACTGCCTTCGGCTCAGGTCATGATCCTGGAGTCCCAGGATTGAGTCCCGCATCGGGCTCCCTGCTCTGCAGGGAGTCTGCTTCTCCCTCTGACCCTCCCCCCTCTCATACTCTCTCTCTTTCATTCTCTCTCTCAAATAAATAAATAAAATCTTTAAAAAAAAAATAAAAATAAAAAAAAAATAAATAAATGTAAAATCTACCATCTTGAAAGTACTGGCTCAAAAATAATTATAAACAATTGTAAATAATTGTCTTTTCAAAAGGGCTGAACCCCTAAACGAGTGCACTTGCCCTGTGTTTACAGTTTGGGGGCTGAAATCTAGAGAGAAGGAGGCTGCTTGGCTGGTCAGCAACCAAAGCGCGGGGCTGGGGCTGCCTGCTTTGGATGCAGCATCTTGCATTCTTTGCTAGCGACAAGCAGGTCTCCTGAGTTCCTGGGCACTGCTTGTTCTACCACACTGGGCTTCCTTTTCTAGAAAGGAAATAAGAGAAGCAAGAGACAAAGGAAGAAGAAAAGGGGAGAAGGAGCTAGGGAAGGAAAGAGAAGAGAGAAGGAAGATCCTTGATTAGCACCACCTAGTGAGTGCCCAGCATGCCTTTTGGAGGAACACAAGCAAGCACCCCTTCTTCCCACTTGTTCCAGCACCCACCCCCCATGCACCGTGGGCAGGGTGTGGCTATTGTCCCCGAGCACGGAGCAGAATGCGTGTCACCCCCACAGTCCAACTTGGGGGACATCGTGGTGCTGTGTTGTTAATCTCAGGTACTGGGGGAAAAGTTTGAAAAAAGTATTGGAGGAGTGGCTTCTGGAAGCTGGGCAGGGTTGGCTCCATTCTAGTAGCCCTGCTGGGATGCCAGGTGAAAGGGAAGTCGATTGTAAAGCCCTTTGGATATTATCAAAGGTTATTAAAAAACAGCAAGCACCTTACCCTACTGTGCTGTCTTTGTGATAGGAAGTGGGGTGCAGGGAGGGTCTGTGATTTCCTTCATGACCCTCATTTCTTGCCTGGCCTTGGACGCATCTGCCTTCTCTGAGGCAAGTCGGCCGTACAACTTTCTTGGATTTGCTTCATTCCTTGCTGGCTCCCTGCTGCCGTGGCCCCAGTCAGAAAGCGCATCATCTTAAAGTCCTGGCTTGGGTATCTGGGGTTCACGTGCCTCCATCTCAACCCTGACCCTTCCACCATGCAATTTACCTTCTCCGAACCTCACTTTCTTAGCTCTGACATGGGGATAACAATGCATACGACTCGGCCTCAGTGAGACAATCAGGACCAAATAATGAAGGTAAAGCGCTTACCCCAGGATGAGTCACGTGAGATGTAGTCAACAAATGACAGCGACAGTTGGGAGAGCGGTGGTCTCCAGAGCTTCCAGAGTCTAAGCAGAAAGTTGTGAGAGGCGGTCCAGCCCAGCACCCCAAAGGGTAGGCTCTGGTGCCAGCCTGCCTGAGTTTGAATATCCTGACTGTACCACACCGGCAAGCTACTTGACACCCCAGTGCCCCCGTATCCTCATCCGTGAGGTGTGGATCATAGTACCTACCTTGTGGGTTGGTTGTGAAGATTGGTAGAGCTGACCTCGTGGTGCGCTTCGCATTACATCCACCCTGAGTGCTGAATGGGTACTAACTACTATTGTCCACGTGGGCTCCATGGAACACAGATGTGTGAGCTCAGCCTGTCACTAGAGGCAAAGTAGTCCCCCCCTTATGTGTGGGGGGATATATTCCAAGACCCCCAAGGGATGCCTGAAACTGAGGATAGTACCAAACCGTATATATTCTATGCTTTTTCCTCTACGTCCATGGCTCTGACGAACTGTAATTTATAAATCAGGTACAGTAAGAGATCAACAACAACTCATAACAAGGTAATTGTTAACACCCTCCTGTAATAAAAGTGATGTGATGTGGTCCCTTTCTCCCTTTCAAAATATCTTATGCTTCGTCTTGGGAGGATATGACATGGTGAGATGCTTCTGTGATGAGAGGAGGTGAGGCGAATGACGTAGGCGTCCTGACGTCACGCAGCATTAAGCTACTATTGACCTTCTGCGTGTACGTCACATGGAGCGTCACCTGCTTCTGAACCGCGGCTGACCGCAGGTACCTGAAGCCTCAGAAAGCGAGTGCGGATAAGTGGGGGGTACTGGTGTACAGTCTAGGAAGAGACGGGATACACGTGAGATACTGCACAGCGAGGTGTAGCAGAGGGCTGCCAGGGCCCACCCGCATTCTCTCAGGCTTTTCACCTTGTGGCTCATGAGCCTTACACCGGCCCACCTTCCAATTGCTGTCCTCTGCACCTCACCTGAGACCCTTCTCTGGCATCCAGAGCCTGTTCGGTCCATGTGTTCAGCAGGGAACACCTCTCGGAGAGTTAATGCCTCCCCCCGCCACCAGCCAAGGAATAACCCTCAACCAGTGATTGATGAGAGCATCTGTATGAATAGCCACCCTGCTCCGTCCGCCTCAGTGGGATCACTCTGTGGTGCACGTGCTGCTCCTGGAGTTTCCCAACAGGCTTGAGCCCTGCTTGCCCATGGGCTTGATGACACATCAGTCATTGATTCTCTTTCTGCCTTGTCCCCATCCCTCATTCCCCTCCTGGGGTTCACTGGGATCGTCTCCAAAGAAGTTGCTTGCTCTTCAATCTGATTCCTAGGAGCCCAATTAGGATAGCTACAAACCGAGGAGCCAATAGTGCTCTGAATATCCCAAAGTGCTCTGATGTCTGATAGGCTGCAGGTGCCAGGAATCCATGGCCGAAACCTGGAGACAGTTCCTTCGCCCTGGTTTCCCACTGTGGCAAACCGCTGTAGGCTTGAAGACCTGATACCTGTACTCCACGAATCCACCTGCCGGTCCTTGTTTGGGAGCAGGCTTCCTTAGCAATGTCCCTGGAGGTTGGGAGCCCTGGGTGGGCTGATGCAAGAAGCTGGGATGGTGTCTCTAGTTTGGGACCACATCCCGGCTGCGGGCATCTCCACGTAAATTTAGCGTCTGAACAAGAGGAGGTGCACTCCACGCAGGCAAATTGGAGTTTTCCCTTCTTTTGCTTCTTCTTATTTTTAACAGGGAGAAAATGTAAAAACACTTCAGTCTTTGGCTCCTTTTCTGTAAAAGGATAAAAAAATTTTTTTAGATAGTAATAATTAGGGGCGGCTGGGTGGCTCATTTGGTTAAGCATCTGCCTTCAGCTCAGGTCGTGATGCCAGCATCCTGGGATTGAGCCCTGCATCGGGCTCCCTGCTCCATGGGGAGCACGCGTCTCCCTCTGTCTGCTGCTCCCCCTGCTTGTGCTCGCTCTCTCGCTGACAAATAAATAAAATCTTTTAAAAAATTGGTAATAATTAGAACAGTAAAGCCAGCTGAGGGAAGTACATCTCGTTCAAATGAGACTATATGATGCCCTCCCAGATCCGATAAGGAGCTGGTGAGGTGGAAAGGAGAATTTAGAAGTGCTGCTTCTGAACTGGGTAAATTGGCGTGTGAATAAGTCCAGTTCTAGTGCAATTTTCTATGCAAAATAAAAACAAAGAAAGAGAAGGGGGGAAACCCACACAAGACACTCAGAGTCAGTGCTGACACTCAAACGTTCACTGGCGAAAATGAATGTATTACAGAGACAAATGTGCCTTCTCCAAAAAGTTGCCCCACACCAGAGGAACACGCTCTTGGTTGTGGCACTTGCCCGCCACATAAAAGCCCAGAGTGTGGGTGGGTGCCCAGGCCCTAGAAAGAGCAAGGAGATTAAAAAGTAGGCTTCCTCGGGGGAAATCGGAGGGGTAGACGAACCATGAGAGACGAATGACTCTGAAAAACAAACTGGGGGTTCTAGAGGGGAGGGGGGTGGGAGGATGGGTTAGCCTGGTGGTGGGTATTGAGGAGGGCACATTCTGCATGGAGCACTGGGTGTTATGCACAAACAATGAATCATGGAACACTTCATCTAAAACTAATGATGTAATGTATGGGGATTAACATAAGAATAAAAAAATAATAATAATTAAAAATAAATAAATAAATAAAAAGTAGGCTTCCTTTCAAAGAAATTTGATTTTTGTAACAAATCAGGGCCTGGACAGTTTGGAGGAGCACAAAGAACACCCAGAATCCCCTCCTGAGGCTCTTCCAAATCCAACACGGTCATTTCCAACCACTCACAGGTGTTTTTCCTCCCAAAACAAACACAGAAACAAATATTTACAGAGTTATGAAAATTCAACAGAAGTCACCTGGACTCAGGGCTTCCCCACCTGTGCTCAAGATCTCTGGCCTGGGATTATTAACCAAACCAGAATGTCACACCTAGTTTCCACCGTGGGATAGGAAACCCTCAGGCCAGAGAGAATTTGCTCCCAGAAGGTATTCATGAGAATAAATTCTGCATCTTTTCAAGAAAATGTCTGCTGCTCTAAGGGAAGAATAGCTTTCAGACAAAGGAAAATGTCAGTGGCCTTTTCCCCCCACATCTGCCGAAATTTGCAGCCCTGCCCTCAAAGAGCGCATGACCTTTGATGTGATGTGAATCAATCTATTACGTTCATCAACGGCCCAGAGTGCGGGGCTGGCTGTCCCGCTGCCGACCATCTTGAATCATTTCTCATTTGATTGTTTCCGGGAAAGGCCCTTGTTGGCTTTGCCCGAATGTCCTAGACGTGAACGGGTCTCAAAATTAGGAAATGCAGCCGGGGAGTGGTTGCCATCCACACTCGCTATGTCATCCTTTGGTCTTCTTGGGTGGATCTAGAGAACCAGGCAAGCAAAGACAGTGGATGTGTTATGGGAGGAGGGAAGAAAGGAAAAGAAAGGAAGGGAAGGAGGAATGGAAAAAGTACAGGAACTGGAAGGATGAGAAGGAGCGCAGAAGGAGCAGGAAGGAAGAAAATGGAGAGGAGGAAGGAGGGAGAGAGACAGGAAGGGGGAAAAAGAGAATGAGAGAGACAGAGAGACAGAGAGACTGAGAGACAGACTCAGATCTGCTGCTGACAGACCCTCAATGGTTTCTACCAAGGAGCCAGATAGCCGTTCAGTGAAAAGCTGAGATTAAGCTCACAACATAATTTCCATTATGTTAATGTTGCTTTAAAATATATTGCACAGAGTGCTGCAACAATCAAATTATCAATTATAATGTCTACTCAGAGTAGAAAAGTGTTGCAAACAGAGGGCTGATTACTGCTTCAGTACATCCAATCTGCATACTCATTGTTCAGTACAGGGAAAACAAATTATCTTGTGTTGGCCCCAGTTCAAATTTAATTAAATGAGTGCAAAGCAATTATAATAAAGTACAATAGTGTAGTAATGAAAGGAAAATAACTCATTAACCTATTAATCTTTATTTATGTTCCTCTCAAATAACTATGTAATTTCTTTATCACCGCATCCCATAAGAAGAAGTAGGGTCTCACTGCTTGTGGCCTGGTTTAACAGGTTTTATTTGGTTAAGATGCCTTCACACCAACCATTCATACCAACCTGCCTTAGCTTTGGGGCCACCCCCCCACCCTCCCATCAAGCTCCCTGCCCACGCAAAACGGACATGGTCTAGATTTAGTGCTTCTTTTCTGGTTGAGAGAGAGCCTGGTACTTGAAGTCTGAAGAGATACCAATAACACAGACTTCACAGTGCCTTCCAGTTGACAATGTTTTCCACGTGTATGATCTCATTTAAGTCTTGCGACAACAGTGTGGGGTGGTATGATTATTGTCGCTGCTTTATAGATGAGGAAATGGACTTTTCGAATAGATAAGCATTTTGTCCAAGCTTTGAAATTCACCAGAAGTAGATCCAGGATCCTTACTGAAGTCCATGGCCCCTATATCCTCATTTTTCCCTCCCATGAAATCTCACTACTGAAAGTATGGTCCAAAGACCAGCAGCTTCGTCATCACCTGAAAGCTCGTCAGAAGTACAGACTCTTGGACCCCACCCTAGACATGAAGAATCAGAATCTGCCTTTTACAAGATCCCTTGGTGATTCTGATGCAGGTAGAAGTTGAAGAAACACCGTCACTGCTGGATACCACCGAGCCTTTCCTAGAGAGACTCAGACAAGTCTCCCCAGGGAGATGCTTTTCTGGAGCTCTCATAGCTACTACTTGAGATGACCTTGAGGGATCAGGGTTCACGCTGGCTTCCATTGGCCTATACCTGAAGATATGGCTGGAGGTAGAGGAGATAGGTGGGACTCTGTAGCCCCACACCTGACCCCCAAACCCTCACCCCTGCCTTTTAGGAATGTTTAGAAGTATGAAGAGGAAAGAGAAAGGAGAAACTGAGGAACTAAGGCAGGAAATAGACATTTGCTAATTTTATTTGTTCCTGAAGATTTTCCATGTGTCATTTCATTTAATCTTCAAAATGTACATTTTGTTTAGATAAGATGGCTGAGAACAGGTTTAAGTGATGTGTCCAAAGTCACCTACATGGCTGGTAAGTGACAGAGAGGAAATTGTGCTTGACTTCAAAGTTTACACTTTCACTGTACTATATTTCCTCAAAAAAAAAAAAAAGAGAGAGAAAGAGAGAGGCAGATGTAGGAAGGGAAGGAGGAAAGAAGGGAGGAAGGAGGAAAGGCGGGAGGGAGAAGGAGGGACTGGGAGGGGAGGAAGGGGAAGGGAAGAGAACAACATGAGGTAAAAGGGTGGTGTGGTAGTCATCAGTGCTGTTCACAAATATCTCCAAATATCTCTCTGAGGTATCGGGAGGATTCTATTTCTTACACCTCAAAAGTAGATAGAGGCCACAGGGATAGTTTTGGCTAACGAATTGCCAGCACAAGTTTCATGTTTCATTTTCAGGTCAGACATTCCACTGCCAATGGACACCTTGTAGAGCTCCCTCTCTCTTCCCTGCCATGGCAACTGGCAATATTCACGAGAGTGGCTACACCCCAGAGTGAGTGAGTGTGCTCGCTGGAGACCCCTGCCAATCTGTGATGGACTCCGTGATGTGAGAAAAAAATAAGTCTTTGGTTTTTGAGCCACTGAAGTCTGAGGTTGTTTGTTACTGCAGCATGACTAAGCCTATCCTGACTGTTACAAGTACTGATCTGGAAGAAAGGGGAGGGAGGGAAATATTTAACACTACAGGGCCCTCTCCTCAGTGTACACCACTGCATTTTTTTCACTCAAGACTCACAGGCTTCCTATGACAGAGGTAAGACATGGGCATCATTTCTTACATGGTTATTAATTAACATTGATTTTACAAATAATTTATGAAAGACATAGGAGTTTAAATACCCTGCCCAAGGTGACCAAGTCAGTAAGTGGCAGCGTTAGGTTTGGAGCACAGGTCACCTGCTGGCCAATCTTTTTTGACACAGGTCATTTCCTTCAAGAAGGAACTAGAGCCCTGTTACCTGACCTGTCCCCCAACTCACGTGCTGTACTCTACTCATACTTCCCTCCCTCCACCACTCAGTAGGAGTCCAAATTACTGGGCAAAAGTCAGTCCAAAGGAAAACAGGTCACGCAGTTGCCAGCAGATGACTGCCCTGGGTCTATGCTGGGGGCAGAAAAACCTCACAAGGTGTAGAATGATACCCTCATTGCGGTCAACTACAAGCCACTCCATGGTCCAGTTCTGCTTTGCCTTTCTTATGATCATTTTGGGTTGTCTGCAGGATAGAAGGGCAAACGTCAGTGATAAAGGGGTCGTCCTTTGTAATGTGACCTCAGAAATATTTAGTGCTACTTTAGGTACAGTAAAATCTCTCTTCAATAACCTCTATTGAATCAATTTACCAAAGTAACCAAAGCTTTGCCTTCTACCTATAAAACACACTTCTCATGCCCGCAGTGGGTAGAAAGCTCATGGCAAATGGGTTACTTTCCAGTATGTCCCTGGTCCTGCTCTCCCATCTATTGAGTGCTGTGCCTGCTAGAAGTCCATTCCCAAACTTGGTTAGTGTCTAGTTGTGCTTAGGATTGTGATGTATATTAATGCCTTGTGAGCAGCAAAGGAAAGGGACGTTTCTGTGAAAACTAGATTGTAAGCTTTGGAAACGTTTGATAAAGAAAAGCCACTAAAAAGAGTGTTGGCACATTTATTAAAAATTGAGGAAAATTGTGAAACTGCCCTATATGGAAACTGCCCTCAGAATATTCTCGAAGTCTCTTAAGGTTTCACATTCCATTTTAAAGAACATGAAACTGAAACTCCTAGATAATGCATTGTGAATGAGTTTTATGCAAGAGAGATAATCTAGAATTCTCAGCAATCTGATATAGATATACCAAAAAAAAAAAAAAAAAGAGGTCAAGTCCTACATCAAATGCTTGGGAAAATAATATATATGTTTTGACTTTACAAAGAAGTCAAATATTTAAAGTATGTGTTTTTTTAATCATTCCAAATTTCAACTTTACCTATTTGTCCCAATTGCTTCTGATAAGAGAACTTTCACATTGTTACTCTTCATGTATGCCATTTGCCCATATACCCTTCATTCCATAGACCTACTGTGTTAGTTTTAGGTGTAATTATTTCACATATTCTGTCTTTGGCGAACTTCTTCAACACACATTTATTAAGCAACTGCTATATGCCACACTGGACTGGGGATAGGGCTAGATCTGTGAACGGTAGAGCCTACAGTGGGGAAAACAAACTTTACATACACAGTCACAGAACCATCATTTAATAATAATTGAGATGTGTGGATGGAGAAGGGAAGGTTCACCCTGTCTTCATATAACTCAGAACTGGGAGGGGTTTCCTATTTCTGAAGGGTAAAGTAAGTGTTGTTTGAATAAATGACCCAGCAACTTTCCTTCCTTGGATTCAATTTTTAACGCAGGGTCTTTTTTTTTTTCTTCCTGCTTTATTGAGGTAGCATTCACAAATCAAAATTGTGTATATTGTGTACATCAAAACAACTGTATATACCAAAATGACTTGATGTGTTGATAATGTAGTTTCTTTGGGCTGAATGATTGCCATCCTCCTTCCTTGCCCCAGACTGTGATTCTGTAGTAGCTAGGGCCCCTTCAGATTTGGAGCAAGTTCTCTCACTTACCTCTTTTCTTCTCTGTCCTCAGGTTTGCCCCTGAGGATGCTCTGCACCCTTCTTCAACCTACCCTGTTTCCCAGGAGGCTGATCTTTATGGACCCTATCCACTGCCTCCCTGGCCCTGCACCTTCCAAGTGGATGGGGCCATTTGAGTGTTTGGAGGCAGGCTGCAGGGTTCATAACTATCTCCATATCTGCAGATTCGCCATGTATTGGTTACATCTCTCTTCAGAAAGTCACAGCTCCTGCCAGGCAGCCTTCTCTATAGAGCTATTCTCTGCATCCAAGATCAGCAAACCAGGCTGAGACAAGTTACATGGCTAGGTGCAAAAGTTAAGGAAGTTGAGACCCTCAGGTCCATGCATTGTCCCTGCCCTGGATGTAACATTTTTCTGTAAAGGGCTGGAGGAAATATTTTAGGGGTCTATAACCCGATGCAACTATTCAACTCTGCCTTTGAAGTGTGAAAGCAGTTGGCAGATGATAGGTGTGTTTCGATAAAGCTTTATTTTCATAAACAGGTAGCGGGCCAAATTTGGCCCATGGGCCATAGATTGCCAACATCCACTCAAAGTGAGACAGTTGCCCACACTGCTAACTCTGGGGTACAACGCTGTCCCTTGTGGCTTCCTTTAACCCTGCTCACATCTTTGCAAACAATCCCTTTACTAAGCTCCCCTCGAATTATCCAAATTGAGTGTACCATCTGTTTCCTGCTAGGACCCTAATTGATGCACTTGGCTTTGCATTTCTCCAACACAGGCTTTAATTGCAAAGCAACAACAACAACAAAAACAAAACCAACAACAAAAATGGAGATTATGACCAATTACTATGTGGCAGGGATGTGGTGCTTTACATGTATTCATTCATCCCAAATATGATAGAATATTTCACGAGGTTACAATACGCTCTTAAAGTTGGTTGGAGCTGAAATAAATAAACCTTTTTTTTTTTTTTCTTGGGGCCTGGAGTCTCAATCCTGCTGCCCCACTTGTCCTCTTCTAATGGAATGGAGGTCTGTTCTAATTAAACAAGAAAACACATCTTTTCACAAGGGGAGAACGGAGGGCTTTGTACTCTGTGCCTCAAAGAAAGCATGCTTTAATAAGAATCCTTTTATAATCCCTGCTTTTATTTGTTGCTTCCCAAAGCTTTTGCTGGTAATAAAAGGATTGTAAAGTTGACAAATATAAGCAGGGACAAAGAAGTTTGGGGAGATAATGCCTTAGTGAATGGGCAAGTATTTGAAAGTGTATTGATCCCACAACGTGTAGAAGATGATCGCGAAAAGCCAAGGCTGCCATCAGGGTGATGTTTCTATTACAAAGTAAAAACTCCTCCAGGCAGGACCATCTATTCCTCGTATCATATAGAATTATGCCCAGTGCTGAAGGAGAAAAATAGTTCAGGCCAAAATGTAGGATTTGGTATCTGAAGATCTGGGTTCCAATGTGAATGCATTGCGCTTCTAACCTACTGCATGATTCTATACAACCAGCAAATGGAGCCTGAGCAACTGTGTTGTGATCTATGATGGCACGTTATGGATGTCTATTCTCATCCTACCATCATCACTTTCACCAGCAGCCCCCATTATTCCTTTTGGCAAGAGCCACCAGTTTTGAGGTTCCAACACGCTCTACTCAAAGGCTTTACACTTTCAGTGGGGCTCCATTCCCGGTGCAAGGACGCAACATGTGGCCAGGCCTGGGCCAAACAATGTACTGCATCCCTCTGGCCACAGAGACTGGTTTAGTTATATGCACATGAGCCAGTTAGCCAATAACTTTATCTCGCTGAGAACATCAAGAGACGAAGATTATTTCCTACTCCTGGTCTTGCGACTTGTTCTGGCCAACGCAATGCAGTGGAAGTGATGGTGTACATTATCACTCTCAGAATCCTGCTGCCATTCAGCAAAGCCTGGGCTAGCCTGTTGGAAGGTGAGAAATGATGTGGAGGACAGTCAAGCATCCTAGCCACCTGCCAGAAGCCCATTCACAACTAACAGCAGATGAATGAGGGAGCCCGGTGGAGACCAGAAGAACCATCCAACTGAGCCCACCTTTAATTGCTGACCCACAGGTTTTGAGCTAAATAAGTTGTTTTAAGCTTCTTTATGTTGAGGTGAGCTCTCATTCCTCAGCAACTAATATACACAACCCCATCCCTGGATTTTTCACTTATGTGAATCAGTAATTTATCTTTTTGTTTTGGTCAGTTAGGATTGGGTTTTCCATCATTTGAAATGAAAAGAATCCTAATAGAGTAAAAATGTGACTCCATTCCCCAACCAGATACCATTGTTGGGTGTTGGATGTGGATCCAACAGTGAATAAATGATCAATAAATTCTTAATGATTGTGTAATATCTGGTAGGTCTTCAAATCATATTTTGAAGGGCAAAGGATATAATTGTTCTTGATTCTCCGAAGTCATCTGTATGGGGATCCTGTTTAACTTGGCCTAACTCCTCAGCAGGAATTTGGAAGATAAAAGAATCTTTTCCAACCATCACAATAGGTGAAAACAAGTAAGCTTGAGTACCTAAGATATCCTGAGTATCTAAGAAATCACCTAGAGCCGTCTTCCTCAAGGGAATCTGGAAAAATCTGGGGCTCATTCTAGCCTCCTACTCTCCTATGGAAACCTGAAATTGTCATCTTTTTCTTTCTAAGATAAAAGACATGTACTTTTTCTAGGCAAGAAGCCCAGATCTACCTGCCCTTCTCCTCTAGGATTCCATCCATTCATTGCTCTAACTTGCTACATTATTCCTATAACTTATTTTCTTCTTTTTAAAAAAAAACCTAAAGCAGGGACTCCAGAGGAGTCATATTCCACTCCAGTAAAAAGATAGAATATACTTGACCTATGGCAGAGTGGAATCCAGCAACCAGTTTTTACCAACTGTTGACAAAACATCTGAGCGTGTGTGTGTGTGTGTAGTGAGAGAGGGGACACCATTATTTTTATTCTTTAATCAGAGTGAGTTTACATTTTAAGTTCTTAAATGGTTGTTTTTTCTCAAATCCACAGATGAAGGTCAGAAGGAAGAAAACCTTGAGGACTGAAAAGAGAAATATACTCAGTGGCCAGAGATAACTTCTCTCAGCTCAGAGGTCAGGCAAGGGCATCTCTGGCTGACATTCACCCTTCTCTCTAATCTCTCCCAGGCCTTGACAGCTCCTAAGCTTTCCTTTCTTCCTTCTCACTCCTTTTCACTCATAGCCTCATCTCTTTCCCCAAAAGTTTCAAGGGAAAGGGAAAGACCAAGGTAATGAACGCCACTCATGAGAAAAGGAAGACATGGGTTCAACTGGTCCATCTCCTCCAACTAGACAGCTCACGTGGTGTCTGATAATTGCCAATTGTCAGAATGAGGCCAGAGACCATTCAAACTTTCCTTCCTCGTTAGACTGCAAGTCTGCAGAGTAAACACCATATTGGGAAATTGGATGCCAAAGAGAAGACATTCAGAAGGTAAATACATGAGCAGAGTGGAGGGGGGAGGGGCATGTAAGCTCTGAGGAGACAGAGAAATGGATGTGTATGAGGGAGAACAGCTGAAGCTACTGGACAGCAAAGTGAAAATGCCTAAGAAGCAATAATGCAAAGTAGGGTGATAAAGTGGAAAGTAGCGAGGCACTTCAATTTATTTCCTGTCACTTGCCCCCTTTCTTGTATTATAAAATGCAAACTCCAGAACATGGTCTTATGACTCTGTGATTGACACCCCCTGTCTCTTCAACCTCTTCCCTAAAAAGTTTTCCCCTATTCCTAGCTGCACTGGCCTTCTTTAATTTCATCCCACATGCCAGACTTGTTCCTGCCACTGGGTCTTGGCGTTGGCTGTTTTGTCTGTCATGGCAGGCTAGTCCCCATCTGTCAAATCTCAGTTCAAATGTCACCTCCTCTGAGAGGTCATCCTTGATCACCTTCTCCAATATAGACCTGCCACTGCCCATCACCTCCTACCTCACTACTCCAGAATGTTCCCCTTCCTTGTATTTCACAGGAGCTAAAATCATCTCATTCATGTTCCTTCTTTCCTTCTCCTAACTTGGGGTTAGCTCCTTGAGGTGTAACATTAGGTTTTTATTCGAAATCTTTCTTCTTTTTTAATGTAAGCACTTATTGCAATAAACATCCCTCTTACTAGTGCTTTTGCTGCATCCCATAAGGTGTTTTTTTTTTTTATTGCTGAAGTTGGAGGGGTCTTTGTTACAGTAGCTAGTCCTACCTACCCTAGCTAATACACCAAGGAAGTCTTGCAGAGGTTTTGTAAGGACCAACCAGAAGACACACATATCACAGCTTCTCTGAAATTCCTCTTTCCCATAACTCACTTCTCCTGGGCCTCGGAACATGAATTCCAGTTGCTCCATCCACCAAAGGCTAGAACCATTTTCTCTGTTGGGCACAAAGTCTCCATTCATTAAGGTGCTGTCCAAACACATCCATTCCCTGGTGCTTATTTCCTGGCCTGGAAGAGTGTGAGGAACACAGCACTCCCTGGGTTTATATGCTCTATTACCTGTATTAGTGAGCATGCTAGGCGGCAGCCATTCATCATCTACCAGCCCACCGGACAAAATGATTCACTCTAGATGTAAAGGTTGAAGTCGACTGTGTATCGTTTTAACTGGAGGGAAAGGCACTTCCATAAAGTGGCAAGAGCTTTATGGCAGAAAGTTGTATTAATGACCCCACTTCAGTGCTTATCAGGAGGAGGTCATATAATCCCTTCCCGGAATTACATGCTGGCCAGTTCAGATAAATAACACAGATCTCCACCATTTATAATCCCAAATGTTAACAATTAATTTCCGAAATCAATCCTGAAAGGGGCTGGAAGCCCAAATAGCTAGGCCCAGGCAGGCCTTGCTTGGTGTATTTCTCATGAGTCAAAATTTAAACCTCAAACTTGTAACGAACTGTTGTCAAGACACAGCTGACTTAGGCAATCAAGATAACATTATTCAGCAATAACGTGGGTGAAACATACTCTAAGTGTGAATTAATAAGTCGGCTGACACCAGGCCCCAGATGTTTCCCACTCTGGCAATATGCCCAAAGTGATGATAAGCAGATTTACATACTTAACTAATATGTTTATTTAAAGGAAATTTCCAAATCCAAAATAACATCCAGATTTCTTATTTGGCTGCAGATCAAAAGACATCCTATCAATAAAGACAGAATCCAGGATAAACCTTTTCAACATCTGCTTAAAACCAAACAACAGATTTGAGGGTTTTGGTAAAACTTAATTGCAGACAAATTTTACTGCCTCTTACATAAATATATATTTTTCTTGTCCCTGGGGTGGTTTTGACCTCATCAATTCTCATGTCCACAGTACACGACATTGTTCTTTTAACAGCACCAATAGCTCTGCCTTTATGGGGCCTTACAGTCTCAGGTTTTTCTTCCAGCCTGAAGGATGAACAGACCTTCCCCTTCATCAGGAAAGTGGAGAGAAAGTCAGCGGTGGGAGCAAGAGTTTCGAATGCGGTAGAAAAGAAAAATCTGTTTCTCTCCCAACCAGTTAGTGCTTTGTTTTTCCATAATTACTAAAAAGCATTTATTTGGTCTCACTCTCCCTTCATTTTATTCTATTTTTTTAAATATTTTTATTTATTTATTTGAGAGAGAGAATGAGAGAGAGAGAGCATGAGATGGGGGAGGGTCAGAGGGAGAAGCAGACTCCCTGCCGAGCAGGGAGCCCGATGTGGGACTCGATCCCAGGACTCCAGGATCATGACCTGAGCCGAAGGCAGTTGCTTAACCAACTGAGCCACCCGGGCGTCCCTCCCTTCATTTTAGAGTGATGCTCCTTTGAGTACCGATGTTTCTCTTTTTGTTGTGGTGGTGGCTGTTGATTCCCCAAGGGAAAGCAGTAACTGGATGAAAGTGTTAATAGATCTCTATGCTTGCAAAGGAGATGACGATGGGATGGGGGTCAGCCATACTAGCTCATATCCCTTCGGTGTGAATGAGTTCACTTTCCCTACATGTTAACTGCCTGAAGTTGGACGAGGGTTGTTGCGCATTTTTCCTACCCATTGGCCAGGGTTGTAATTGAACTAAGGATGTGCTTCAGAAACTCCCTTTGCCTGGGGATCTGTTTAGTGTCAGAGCCAATATTAGCTGCTTGACCCCGGGGCAGGGAGATTTGGAGAGTCAGAAGTCATCCATCTTTGTTCCCGCTCTGTCCTTTGAACTTAGTCATGTTAAATTTTTGAGTCCAATCTCTTCATAGCCAAGATCAGAAGGATAGGTTGGTGGAAGCATTCAAAGAAATACCAGCTAAAACAGCAGTGAGATACAATTTTCCTCCTCTCAACTGGCAAACATATTTCTAAATACTTCATTTAGTTATAGTTCAGATTATTTCCAATAATAAGTGATACCATAGATAATTATCAAAAGCCTTAAAATCTGTCTAACCTTTGACCCCAAAATTCTACCTCTAGAATGCATCTTAAGAAAGTAATTACATGGGTGCCAGGGTGGCTCAGTTGGTTGAGCAGCTGACTCTTGGTTCCACTCAGGTCATGATCTCAGGGTCGTGGGATTGAGCTCTGAGTTGGGCTCCATGCTCAGTGCTGAGTCTGCCTGAACATTCTGTCTCTCCCTTTCCCTCTGCTCCTCCCCAACGCGTGTGTTCTCTCTCAAATAAATAAGTAAATCTTTTTAAAAAAGAAAATAATTATAGACTTGTGCACAGACTTAACTGTAAGACTCCACAACTCTGCTTATGATAAGAAAAGAATCACAAATGACCTAAATATCAAACAATTAAGACCAGCTAATTAAGTGATGGTCCACAATTTATAAAATTATTCAAAATGAAGTAATAAAATAAAACTTAATGACAATGAATGGTGCTTATATTGAGAGTAAAAAAAAAAGCTTGCAAAAAAGTGTGTGTTGTATTTTGCCATTAGAAGATATATATGTACAAATATGTAATATGTAAATATCTTAATGACATATAACACAATTATGACAGGGGTACAATCATAGGTGATTATAGTTGTTTGCTTTTTTTTTTACTTATTTTATAATATAAGTGTTCTACCATGAACAACTATTATTTTTATGATTCAAAATTCTAAAACTATTGTGAAGGTTTTAATTTTAAATCAGTTGTCTAGAGGTATAATTTACATACAATTAAATGTATTCATCTTAAGTATTCATTTCAATGAGTTTTGACAAATGTATGTGCCCCGTGTCACTAACAATTTAAGACACAGAGCAATTAAAATATAGAATCACTATATAATTTCTACCCTAAAAAGTTCCTTCATGTCCTTTTGTAGTCAAACTCCTTCTCACCTCTGGCTCCAAGGCAACTTTCTGTCACTGTTATGGGCTGAACTGTGTCCCTCCCAAAATTCATATGTTGAAGGCCCAACCCCCTGTACCTCAGAGAATGTGACCATACTGGGAGATAGGGACTTTTGAGAGGCAATTAAGGTAAGATGAGGTCATACGAATGGTCCCTATTCCAATATAACTGTTGTTTTAAGAAGAGGAGATTAGAACCCAGACATGCGCAGAAGGAAGACAGAGGTGGCCATCTACAAGCCAAGGAGAGATGCCTCCAAAGATACCAAACCTGCTGATACCTGGATCTCAGACTTCTAAGCCTCCAGAATGGTGAGAAAATAAATTTCTGTTGTTTAAGCCACCCAGTCTGTGGTAGTTGTATGACAGCCTTAGCAAACCAATACCGACATTTTTTTTTTAAAGAGTTTTGTATAATGGAATCATACAGTATGTATGTTTGGCTTCTTTTGCACGGATTCATCCTTGATGTTTTCAAGATTCATCCTTGTTGTGGGTATCTATAGATTACTCAATTATTTATTCTAATCTGTTGGTGATTCTTTTTTATTGCTGAGTGGTATTTCATTGTTTGGCTATACCACATTTTGTTTATTCATCCATCAGATAATGGGCACTTAGGTTGTTCCCAGCTTTGCACTATTATGAATTAGCTACTATAAAATTCTTGTACAAGTTTTTTTTTTTTTTTCCAAGACATGTTTTCTTGTGCTTTGGGTAAATATCCATGAATGGAATTACGGGATCATGAGAGATGTGAATGTTTATAAGAAACTTCCAAACTGGTTTCCAAAGTGGTTAGACCATTTTACAACCCTGCCAGCAATGGACGGAAATTCTAGTTGCTCCACATCTATTCCAACACTTGGTTTTCCAGTCTTTTAAATTTTAGCCATTCTAGTGGATATGTAGTGGTGTGTCATTGTGGTTTAAATTTACATTTCCCTAATGGCTGAGAATGGGAGCATCTTTTAATGTGCTTATTGGTCATTTGCATATTTTATTTCGTGATCTGTCTTTTCAAGTCTATTGTTCACTTTCTATTGGATAATTTGTCTTTTTATTATTGAGTTGTAGAAGTTCTTTATATATTCTAGATACAAGTCTGTCAGTTACATGAAATGCAACATTTTCTCTCAGCCCGAGGCTTTTCTTTACGTTCTCTTCATACTGTCTTTCAAAGAGCAGAAGTTTTACACTTACTTTGCTCTTGAGAAAAAGAAATGACCGGTGGTGTTTTTGAGAATTCAAGATCATCAAGATAATTTCCATTTCAGCCAGCCTCCAGTTTTCTGACTCAATTTCTATCTGTCTTGTCACATGGACTTCTCATTAAGTCAACTAACTGGTGCCTACTGGTGGACCTACTGGTGCCTACTGGTGGAAGCTGTGAGCAGAAAAGGCAAACGAGGTGTCAGGAAGCCATAGCAAAAGTAGAAAAAAAGCCAAACCTTCCCTGGCACGTCCTCTGACCTCTAGGAAGGGAAGCGCCGTATCTGCTGAAGTACCTTCTAGTACTTTCTAGCTTCAACCTGACAGCAAGCAGTTTCTTTCATTCACAACTAACAAAAGTCCTTTTCAGGTATGATTTGGTGAGTGCTGTCGTGCTTCTTTGCCACAAGCAAAATAGAAAAATAGAGATCCTTCAAAATTCTATTAGAAAACAGACCTTTCAGGAAATGCAGAATTAGGCTTTCTGAGCTAGAAGGCTAAACCTTTCCTTCACTCCCCTAGAACTGATAGCTTTCATCTGCTCATCTGCAGATGAACCTTATGTACACATATGTCATCACACCTCGAAGTTTTTACCGTGTGTATTTCTTTACGTGTCCATCTCTTAGAATCGCACCAGAAGCCCCTTGAGGACATGGTCATGCTTTGTCCTTCTTTGTATGTATAGAGCCTAAAATAGAACTGGCAAAGCATAAGAGTTCAACAGATACTACCTGAATTGTTGAATGAATGAATGAATGAATGAATGAATGAATGAATGAATGAATGAATGAATTGTTCAAACCCCAAACTCTGAGATGCCTCTCCTAGTTCCATACTCCACCTGATGAAATCTTTCACTCTGGGATCATATCTCAGCTCCATTTCTTGCCCCTGTGTTACTCAAAGTTCTCAGCCTTTGAGCCTCAGTCTCTTCAACTTATTAAAAGAAAATGATGGCTATGATTATGATAATCACCTCATCAGTTTGTGTGGATTAAATGAGCGAACACAAGGTGTGTAACCAGTGTCTGGCTCATGGTAAGCGCTCTGTAAATGTTAGCTCTGATTATTGATAGGCAGCATTTTATGTGATTCATGTCTTATAAAATTACTCTTCATGTTTGCTATGGGTAGAAGATGATGGTAGTGGTGATGAGGATTATCAAAACTATGGGACTAAGTGTCTTAGGTGAATTATATTTACTAATCTTCACAAGAACCATGAATCACAGGGATTTTATCCATGTTTTATAGCTGTAACTGAAGTGACTGCACGAGGTCACCAAGCTAGTAAGTGATGAAGCTGGGATTCAGACTCAAGCTCATCAGACTCTAAATTCTTTCAACATGGTCACTCTGTCCCTTCGCTCAAGAAGGTGCTCTTTAGAGGAAAGGATGCCTGTCACCAAGGAGGACAGTGTAACTCACAGGCATGGAGTTGGCAGATTGTTCAGTCTGGAGAAATGGGGCTCAGCCAACTTTGAGGACCACCAGTTCTATCCTTCCCTCCTTTAGCTACTATGTCAGGATTAACTTCTGTCATATGTTACATACAACACAAATAACAGTGGCTTAAATGTGATAGAATTTTTTTCTCTTGTGTAAGGAAAGAGCAGAGATGTTTAGTCCAATGCTGGTCTGGTGGGTTCCAATTTGCTCTCCCCCAAAAAGAAGTCAGGAGAAATGCTGTCCTTACTTACAGGACCTGAAACTCCCTGACCCCATTAAGAGACATCCAGCCCCAACAAGTAGATCATCCCAGGAACCCTCTTTGTCTGGGTACTTGGGACTCTCCTCCTCCACCCAGTACCAACCTTTTGCTGGCCTGGAGAAAGCGCTCTGTACCCTCAGGTAGCTCCATTAGAGACCAGTTGAGAGCCCCAGCAGCACCAGAAACAACAAGCAGATCAAAAGAATGCCACAAAGGCTCTGAAAATTAAATTGCTATTGGACATGTTCATCCTGGGATATTTCAGCTCCACCCTTGCCAAGACCTGTGTGCGGAACCTAAAGAGCCTGCTAAAATAAAAGATATAAAGAAGACCCAGCGTCTCCTAACAATAACAGCTAAAAGTCCAGGATACAATAGGAAACCATCATACCAAGAACCAAGAAAATCACGATGTGAATAAGAAAAGACAACCAACACCAGCACTGAGCTGGATCAGGTGCTGGAATGATTTGACTAGGATTTGAAAGCAGCTATTAAAATGCTTCAACAATCAACTACAAGTTTTCTTGAGACAAATTTATAAAAAAAACAAAAAAACAAAAAAACAAAATCTCAGCAAAGCAAAAGAAGTTAAAAAAAAAAAAAAAGAACTGAGTGGAAATTATAGACTGAAAAATACAGTAATAGAAATAGAAAGGGCTTATCTCCCAGCTGGGTCAGCACCTTCAAAGAACCCCAGAAGAACCACTCAATGATTTCCAAGTTTAAATTCACTATATATTTTTTAGCTACAAGGGAGGCTGGGAAATGTAGTCCTTATGCTGGGCCGCCAGGGATAGATTGGAGTTTTGTTTATTGGGTAAAAAATAAGAATAAGTATTGAATTATTAACTACCCATGTCTATCACTGAAACAAATGGCTCATATATGAGAATGAGACCAAGGCTCTGGGAGTTAGTATTGGAATATGGACTTATTATGAATAAGACTAGAGAAATTGTGTGGCTGTTAAGGAGGATGATGAATTTTTGGTTCGGTCTGGCATGATCCACAGTTACCATGATTCTTAAGAGCTGGCATAAAGACAACTTGATGTGACCTAATGTCACTAACACCTCAACAGGCTCACCTTCTCAGGAAAGGCCACTTACTTACCTGATTAATTTGCTCATCTTAATTAACTTGTCCCTATTGTTGATAACCTTGTATTGATTGCTCTGCTGGTAGTAATTAGAAAAGTGGTAGAGAAGTAAATGGAGAAGCCACAAGGAGGAAAAATAGAGCATACACTCCTGTCTCTCAGGAATCTACCCTCTAGACTTTGAGCTCAAGACTTCTGTTTCTCCTTCTGGGTGAATATATTAGAAATGCAAGTCATTTTCTCTGGTAATCATTTCTACCTACTCCACTTCTTAGAGGATCTGCCCTTGTCTTTTCCTCAAAGACTCTGCTCACGTACCCCCCACCCCCGCCTTCCTCAACTACAGCTGAGTGGTCAATGGATGAACCCGTAACCTAAGCTGGACTAATAATATTCTATTTTTTTTTTCAGATTTTTTGAATTGGAGCATAAAGAAATAGTATCAGTTACTGAAACTGTACCATTCCTTAGATTTGGAGGGTGGCCAGGGCAGCACTTACAGCAGCCATCTTGGACTTTGTACTCTATCATCAACCAGAGAGAGCTGGTCAGTCAAGCTCACCCAACCTCTAATGGCTTTACAATTCCTGGTCCCAGTTCTCTTGTCCCTTAGCCATACTTCTTACTCTGGGATTTATGTGATACCTTTGATTCTTTTACAAAAGTTTTTTTGTACATAAGTTCACTCAATTTGGTTGCCATTTCTTTCAACCCAGTAAGCCCCTAATATAGTAAAACACTCTCATTATTGACCTCTCTCCATTTTAGCCTGAACACCTCTGGTGAAAATGCATATGTAAGGGACCTATGAAAAATCAGTAAAATGGGCATTGCTATCAAAAATGTATAAACTGAGAACAGATTGTTAGTTGGCAGAGACCAGAGGTGGGGAGTGGAAGAAATGAATGAAGGTGGTCAAAATGTACAAACTTCCAGTTATAAGGTAAATAAGTTCTGGGCATGTAACATACAGTGTGGTGACTATAGTTAATGATATTGTGTTGTATATTTGAACATCCCTGAGAGAGTAAATCTGAAAAGTTTGAATCATAAGAAGAATAATTGTAACTATGTGAGGTGATGGATGTTAACTAAACTTACTGTGGTGATCATTTTGCAGTGTATATATATATACATATACATATACATATACATATATCAAATCATTATGTTGTATACTTTAAACTAATACAGTACTATATGTTAATTATATCTCAATAAAACCAGGGAAAAATGTATAAGTGAAAAACTGTTCTGGTTTCCATCAGGCCCAGTGCTCTGCCTAACCTTTTCCTACCCATTAACTCAGGCTCTGACTGCCATTAACATGTCACCATATCCCCACTGACTTCAGTCCTTTGGGACCCTCTAATTCCCATATCCCACCCAGATTCCCAGAACTCTATTGCCTCCCAGAAGTAATCATAGTCAACACTTAGTGCCAGTTATTTTGGCTTGGGGCCATGGCCTTGCAAAGCTGGTATTGAAGTAATGCTCTCCTACCTAATTTGATTGAATTGAGTGTTCCGGTAAGACTGGTGATGCTTTCCTTGCGACAGGGTCCATCCTAATGAGCAAATGCTGCCTCTCTTTCATAGAAGGCTGCAGATGTGGGCTTGTAAAGAAAATCTTTACAATCACTTCTTGGTGGCTCAGAGATCACCCAACATAATTACACATGGGACTATGCTGGGAAATACTAAAATAAACCTAACTTAGAAAGCACATACGCCTTTCATTTACTATTGTGGTGTCAAACTTTGACTATTTCCTCGAACTTTAACTATTTATTGTTTTCCCCAAACTTTGACTATTTATTGAGAATATTAGAAGTGAAAGAGCCAACACAAATTTAAAGCTGCCTAATCACCAAGACAGAGTCATGACCATCTGGAGTCTCATATTCCCAACATGGTTGTCCATAATCTTCATAAGCACTGCCTGAGTTTGTCCAAGTCACATAAACAAGAACAACTCCAAATTTTGTTGAGAATGAGAGCATCGTTACAAAGAACAACCAGGGTGGAGGAAATTCATATGCTACTTACATGTCTTTGATATCTACCCAGTGCCAAGGGTTTTTACCAGTCCTGATACAGCAGAAATCTAGAAGCTCAGCTCTAGAAGACTGAAGACCCTCATCATAGCCTTGAACTTTCACATAAGAAACTAACTCCTCCTTTGTTACAACAACACCTTTTTGGGTCTCTGTTATTAGGATCTAACCTAATCCTCATGAATACACAAGCTTCTGTGTTGACAAGTACTTGTCTACAACATCATTTATTTATTTATTTAAAGATTTTATTTATTTATTTGACAGAGAGAGACACAGCGAGAGAGGGAACACAAGCAGGGGGGAGTGGGAGAGGGAGAAGCAGGCTTCCCGCCGAGCAGGGAGCCCGATGCGGGACTCGATCCCAGGACCCTGAGATCATGACCTGAGCCAAAGGCAGACGCTTAACGACTGAGCCACCCAGGCACCCCTACAACATCATTTAAATGGCAGCATGGTATTCCAGGATAGGGAAAGACCACAGTTTACTCATCCAGCCTGTTATTGTAGGATGTTTAAGCTATTTCTGACATTTTTCTAGGTTAAACAAGGCATGGTGATCACCCAAGTAATGAAATATCCAGGCACACCCTCAGATACTTCCTTAGGATAAACTGCTAAACTAGTTTGGCTGGGCCCAGCTATACTATTGCATATATTTAAAATTTTTTGAAACTTACTTCCAACATTCTTCTCCAAAGAGGTAGTACCAAATCATGCTTCCACAAAACTTGCAGGAAGTGGTTTATTGATATTCTCAACACATTGATGATGACTACTTTTTTTAAATCTTTGACAATTTGATTTATGCTGGACTTTTGCAACCTGTCCATGGTAGTGTGTTATCCCTTAGTGATAAGTATCCTCTCCCCATCATCACCACAAACACTACCAGTTTCTCTGCACTAGGGTTAGCAGCCCCACTTATACTCCTATCACCCTCACTTTATTGTGGGGAAGAGAAAAGTTGCAACCATTCATTAATGAAGCTATTCATTCATCTACTATTATTGAGTACCTACTTTGTACCAGCTTTGTGATAGCTGTTGATGGTATAGGGATGGACAAGACTGACAAGATCCCTATCTTCATGGAACAGATTATCCCTGCCACCATTCACAGAGCTGACAGTCTGGGCTCAGGGTCTGCCTCCATCCCAGTACATTGTGGAAGCAGATCCTCTTCTCTCTCCCATGGGCACTCACTCATCAGCCATGGAGATCTTCAAAGACATTTTCTCGGCTGATCATAATGGAAGATGGTCACCATGGCAACACTATTATGGGCTACTAATGAGTAATTTGGGTGTTAGACATGTCAGAGTTGTCCAAATATGCAAGAGAGGAGACCCAGTCTTTACCTCATAGAAGATGAAGTTTCCCTGAGTGCAGTCCCTCAATTGTAGATGGTCTTTTCTCTCTCACAACCAAATGACTTCAACCATACGGACAAGGGTCCACCCTTCAACTCCTACCACCTAACCAGTCTAAGGAGGTCAGAACTCTGGAATGTTCTAGGAATCACAGAATATCTAAGGTAGATGAGATAATAGAGGAAATGGAATATAACCCATCTCCTGTCTAGGAATCTCTCCAATGTCCATCTTTCACACACCCTGACTCTATAGTAGTCATCCTCCATTTCTGTGGTTTTCTAGAGCAGATACATAGTGGGACATGACTCAGAGGCCATGATCCAGATGCGGCCAGAATCAGACCCAGGTTTGGGGACTGAAAAGTAATGCCCATGTGTTCTGATTTGAAGTAGCGACCTGACGATGTCTTCAAACAAACTGAGATCTCTGGATTCGTGACCAGATCCCCAGTCAGGTCACGTGGGTTTGTATCTTGCAGATGTTATAGGAAAAAATAATGTATAATTCAAGAGCATTCCAAGTCCAAGAAGATAGTGTGTGTGTGTGATTGTGTACATTTATATGCATGAGTATGTGTTTATGGAGGGGGAGTTTTTTTGGAAACCATCTGGCAAATACAGGTGAATGGCCCTTAGCATTTTTATGCATGCAAGTCTCCTTCATTTTGCTGCTTTCCATAGAAGGGAAGGAAAAGTGATTGAGCTCTGCAGTTTTCATTGTGAAATTGTTTCCTGATGGAATATAAGCTCTCCAGGAGCAAGGATATTGTCTATCTTGCCTGATACTATCTCCACATAGCCTAGAATGGTGCCTGGCATATAGTAAGTATTCAAAAATTAATGTAAACATACTCATCACATTTCATTCACACAACTACTCTGTGAGGAGACCTCTATTACTCATTTATTCATTCGACAGCTTTCTTTGAGTGTCTACTATGTGCCTGATATTATGCCAGCCACACACCATAGTTAATCATCTTCCTCCTCCCTGCCAGGTGCCTTTTGGGGCCCAACTGTAACATGGGAAATGAGAATGTGCCCTTGTTAGCAGGTTTTACAGATGCTTGGCATTTTATCTGTCCCTATAAACCCATTTTGGAACAAGGGAGTAGAATAAAGACATTTGATTTATTACTGACAATGTGGATAAATTCAGTCTTCCCCCAACGCACACACACACGCACTCTCACACTCACACAAATGAGATTCAGTGGAAGGGATTTACTTCCAATTACTCTACATTTATGTCTCCCTCTGCTCCCAGGGCAGGCAGGCAGGATCCCACCCAACTCATGCCCACATCTCAATTTTACCACCTCTTCCCTTCCTCACAGAGTCTCAGCTTAGACTGGGCCTCGCCATCCAGAGGACAGGCCTTTCTCATCCCAAGCTGGGGTCTCCAAAGGGGGTTGTACCTCCAGCCAGGAACCAGGTGAGAAAGTCAGAAGTATGCTGGAGGCTCAATATTCTCAAGGGGGAGGTGAGAAGAAAGGGTCCTGAGAGGGTGAAGTCTCTTGCAGCCAGTTCTCTGGTGGTTGGCACCCAGGTTTAATAGAGCTGGCTTTGGGGCCTGGGATCAGGCTCATTGCCATCTCAACAGATGGGCACGTGGGTAGATAGCCAACAGATAATGTATGAGCAACAAATGTGTTTGTTGAGGGCCGTTTTTCCAGGCAGAAGCATCAAAACGGGCTCATCCTGAGACTCCACACCTGTCCTCTTCTGTCTAAAAACCTGCTGGAGGCTGAGGTCCCAAACATGGAGGAGGGGCCTGTACGATTGCTAACTCCTGCAGGAGGGAGGAAAGCGTGGCTCCAGGGAGCACAAGGAGAAGGACTCCCCCAGGGGGGGCAAAAGAGATGCCAACACCTATTTTCAATGAAGGCAGCTGGAGGGAGTGAGGTCAGACACAAAGAAGATCCCTGTGGGTTTATCTATATTTCTCCCTCTTACAGCTGAGAAGTTGTGAAAAACGCATTTTATGACGCTCACGTAGCCATGGTGAGCTTTGACAAGAAAATGGGGAGTGTGCAAAACATTGACAACTGCCCTGGAATCTTCTCCCTGGGAAATGAGAAATTCTGTCTTCATGAGGTATAAATTATGAGTATCATGACTAATGTCCAGAGGTAAGAAATGCACAGCCCATGTGCAGACACTGCTTTTATCCTGTGTTCCTGGAAGACCCCACTAACTGATTACAATGTATTCAGTATTTTCTCATGAATCCAAGGCAGGCCCTCAGATCTTTTTTAAAAATTTAATATCTAATACATTCACAGGGTGCAAAATGTTAAAGTGTATACTTGAGAAATCTCCCTCCCACTCCTGGCCCCCAGCCACCCAGTTCCCTTCTCCAGATGGGACCAAGGGTGCCGGGACAACATTCTAGCTTTGCGAGGACACGACACAGGAAATGGCTTTCCCCATTCAGAATCTAGCCTTTCAGTTTCAGAGAAGTAGCCCACCAACATTTTTCCAGCTCCAGTCTCGGTCACCCAATGGTTAGCTGGGACAGAGCAGAGGTAGTTCTGTGGCAATGATATAGGTCCCTAATACCAATTTTCAATTAGATGGGTACCTCTGTCCCCACAGTGCTCCAGATGCTCCTGAGTAATGACTGGGCTTCTCAGGGTCTGATGGCCATTGAGCAGGGTCAGCGCCACTCAACAAGCCTTTGCCAACTAGACTTTCTCATGCACTTCTCGAACTTGAACAGACGCTCTGTGTCCCTGGTACCCTAGCACGTGGTCTGACTGCAAAACCGTCAGATGCCAAGCTGGAAAATTTCATTGTGCTATGAATGTTGACAAAGCCTTGAGAAAACAAAAAGCAGAAAAGCAAGCACTGGACTGGGAATCAGAAGATTCTGGGTCCCTTTCCCCGTTCTGGTATCTCCTAGTTGCATGACCTTGGGAACTTCACTTCCCATTTCTGGTGTAAAATGAGGGGGCTGCATTGAAGGGAAGTAGGAGGAGTGTTATATCCATGAGCTTTAGAGCTAGACCTTCTAGGTGTGAATCTCTGGCACTCACCAGTCTTGTGATCCTGAATGAGCCATGTAAGTTCTCCTAACCTTTGTGTCCTCCTAAGTAAAGTGAGGATAATAATAGTTCCTGCCTCATGGAGTTATTTAGAGAATTGAATGGGTTCACAATACATTTAAGCTGGGTGACATAATGCCTAAAACATGGTAAGTACTCAGTCATTATTATTATTTTTTTTTGAAGATTTTATTTATTTATTTGAGAGAGAGAGATAACGAGAGAGAGCATGAGTGGGGAGGAGAGGGAGAACCAGGCTCCCTGCAAGCAGGGAGCCCGATGCGGGCTCGATCTTAGGACCCTGGGATCATGACCTGAGCTGAAGACAGATGCTTAACAGACTGAGCCACCCAGGTGACCCAGCTGTCATTATTTTATGATGACTTTCAAAAGTGCCAGGAAATTCTAGTGGCAATAACCTGAAGAATTAAATAGCTATTTTTATACCAATACTAATGATGACAAATGGATAGTAAATTATTTGAAACTTCTCTATTTGCTATTGCTGCCACCCCCATGGGCATTTTTGTTCTTAGTAGGTAAAATGTAGATCTGTTTGTTTGGTGGTAGGAAGGTTTGATCCCCATGTTATCAAAGTAGCACCAGCCTCCATTAAGACTTTTTCTTGAGATGCATCATCAATGTCTCTGAGTTGAATTGTGTCCCCCAGAGAGATATGTTGAAGTACTAGCCCCCAGAACCTGTGACTCTGACCTCCTATTTGGAGATAGGGTCTTTGCAGATGTAATCAAGTTAGGATGAGGTCATACTGAATTAGGGTGGGCCCTAATACAATGTAACTGGTATCCCTATAAGAAGAAAAGAGACACAGATACACAGGGAGAATGCCAGGAGATCAGAGAGTCAGAAATTAGAGTGGAGTGTCTATGAGTCAAGGAAGCTAAGAGAAAGGCATGGAACATACTTTCACCTAGATCCTTCAGAAAGAGCATGGCCCTGCCAACACCATGTTTTCTGACTTATATCCTCTAGAATTGCAGAGAGAATAAATTTCTCTTGCTTTAAGCCATCCAAGTTTGTGGTATTTTGTTACAGCAGTCCTGGGAAATGAATATAGTCCTTGATGAAGGTAAAGATGGAGGAACTGATTTAAAAAAATCAAGGACAGAGAGTCCAGGTCTTTGGGAACATATATGACTATTTCTCTTTGCCCATATTTAGATAATTGTGCCTAGAACAACACTGTTGCCAGCAGCTTATTCCCATTTCAGGGTCCACCTGGCTGTCCCCTCACAATGGAAAGCACATTTAAGATAATCCCAATTGTAAGATGCTTCATTACTGTGTACCACTAAGAAAGAAAAAGATGCTAATTAAACTCTGACCCAACAGCGATGGGGAGACACATCCCAACCCAGAGACGTTAAACTGTGAAAAAAAAAAAAAGCATGTCTTAGATGCAATGAAATATGGTAAATGTTTCAATAATAATGACCTCATGCAGAGTTCTGTTCTGTTCTGGGAGCAATCTCCTGACCCCTGTGAAGACCAAACAGAAGTTACAGTGCTTGCCCTGAGCATGGTTCCAAGTCTATGAAGGTCCCACATGTACAGAGTGGAGGGAGAGAGCAGGGTGCCAGGAACTGTGGGTAGGGGATAATGTATCTGTAACAGGAAATGTTCCGGTCATTTCTGAAGCCTATGATGGCATCACTGAAGTTCAGGACCCCTGCATAAGGTCATGTGGCCCTATTGTATTTCACAGCTTATGTTTGGATAGTGTTTCCCACCCCCAGCACAGTTTCACAAGGATTCTCCCATTTCCTTTTGCCTCAGCACAATGCTTTAAGGCAGATAGGTGAGGGAAGTTAAATGTCTTTAGGTTTTGGTGAGTTAAATGACTTGCCCAAAGTCACATGGATAATTAGTGTCATAGCTGGGACCTGAACAAGTTCTCCTAATGCCATGTCCAGACCTCTTGCTACTCACTCAATTGGCTAGTGCCTAACCCAAGTTAATTACAGAGTTTGCTAATTACAGATTTTATTGTAAATAGGATCAAACTGAAATGAATTCAGGCTGAACATCCTGGAAGATTCCAGAAAAGTATGAACAAATGTTTGCATGCCCTTGAGAGGATCATCTAACCTCTTAGCTCCTGACTCACCCATTGGAGGCCCCCCAGCCACCTTGTCCCCCATTTGGATTCCAAAACCTCTTCATGTAAATGAGCTATTGAGCCAGTGGGAGAAAAAGTCTGGGCTCCTTTGGGGGTGTATTTTGGAGCATTTGACTGTTTTCTTAAAGCTTGGGGAAGAGTAAGCTGTAATCAATAGTGAAATCTGCCTGAATCTCGGAGGCTCGATGAAGGTGCTTTTGAAACACATCACAGAGCTTGATTTTCTGTTATTTAGTGCCAAAAGTTATTACCTCAGCAGCAGTGCAATGTCTAATTTATACCAAATTGTTAGCTGAAATCTATTAAAGTTTATTAGCACCGCCTCAGAATACAGTAACATCTCACTGGTTCTGCTCGTGTTTAAATTGACCAGCTGGTTTAACTCTATTAGCTTTGAGGCTGAGATAAACTTGAGTCTGCAGAAGCTATCCACGGCACTGGGGGAGAATGAATACAGATGAAGCTTGGGATGTTTGGGGTGTTAGCTGCCACCAAATTGCTACAGGCTTCATCTCTCTCAATGCAGCTGTGATCCCATTAGTCCATTACCAATGGAATGGAGAGCTGTCCTCAGAATTCAGAAGGTAGTTGTCAGTGTGATGGAGCTTCCAACAGAGAGGGAGGTTGACAGCCCAACACAGTGACTTGGAGGAACCCAGATTGTCTGAAAGGAGAAACTGGTTTTTCCAGACATTTCCCCATTGCCTGCAAATTCATGACTTCTAGAGGGCACTTCCAGCTGGGTGGAGGGACCACAAAAGATCTAACACTGCCAATAGAGAGATGTTCTGACCTTGGGTCCACCTGTCCTCAGGGTTAGGACCTCGAAGAAACCAGACCACACACATATGGAAGCATTTAAGTAGCGGCTGAATGACACTCTACAATGGTACACAGTGTTTGGTTGCTTTGGACTGCCTGGAGCAGTGTGAATCCTGGCCTTAAAAGTCACCCAGATCTGGTTTGAGGACTGACCTCATTGCTCACTATCTGCACGATCTTAAAAAAGTGACCTAAACATTCCCAGTCCCAGTTTCCTCTTCATAAAATGGTTTTTTAGTGAAGGTCCCAGTGTTGTACGTAAGTGTCCAGCACAGACTTGGTAACACCATAAATATGTAATCAACATTAATTTCTTTCTCTTTACTACTGCTTAGTAGTTTATAGCCATTCAGTTGTAAAATGTATAATTCGGTTAATTATATTTTCATTTTGCTCTATACTTCATCTTGGCTCCCTTATATTCATTATCTTTTTCAAGTCTGGAAGGGACCCAAAATAGTAGGTAGAGCAGGAATTTATAACCCTCTTTGTCACAATAGGAAGTCCTTGATTTAGAGAGGTGAAGAGACCTGCCCAATGTCACACTGTTAATGTACAATGAGGCAGGAAGTTGAGGTTCCTAAGTCCTGCTCCGGCATCCTTTGCACTTTTCCACATGGTCATTATGTGCCAGAGTTCTGTCAGGGAGAGATTCTGCAGAAAAGCCACCAGCACTCCAAACCCCATGCCTATGTCAGGGTCAGAGGCAGCAGAAACGAAATTCTCAATCCCTCAAAAGCACCTAGAACAGAGATCAGCACATAGTAGGTGCTCGTTATGTGTTCCCTAAAGGAATGAGCTGATGAACCAAACTATTCACTCCATCAGGATCTCCAAAATGAACCCGAGGAGAGGGTATATAAGAAGCTATGTTAAAGAAGAGGCAAAGTGGGGAGGTAGTAGAAAGACCTAGGGTTTCCCAAGTAGGTGCCCATGGTCGTTCAATAAGCACACCTAAAGTATGCTCTTCTGAATCACAGGCACTACCCCCATCAGGAGTGGGGGTAGAGAAAGCACCTGGGGTTCTGGGCTGTTAGTGCCTGAAAGGCAAAGTTCTCCACAGAGTATAGTCAGTCCCGACTCCACACATTCTCTACCCAGCTCTTGACACCAAGCTTGCAGCACTTGACCCTCTTTAAGACCCCTTGAACTTGTTCAAGATGCTCTGTGTCCCTGGTACCCTAGCACGTGGTCTGATTGCAAAATCAGCTTTTCTGTGGTAAGCAAATGATGTTGAAGAAAGCAGATATGATTAGCTCCACTTCACAGCTAAAAAAAAAAAAAAAAAAATGAAGCCCAGAAAAATGACCCCAATGGAAGGCTTTCATTCCTTCAGAAATATTCATTAAATAATTTAATATATACTGTATGCGAGCACTGTCCTAGGTATGGGGGATGCCAGGATCACAAGGCGCACATGGCATCTCTGCCCTCCCAGTGGAGGAAGACAGATCCAAAGAGGAAAGTACACCCACATCACACAACTGAACTGTGGTGTGAGGAAGTTTCACCAAAGATGGAGACAGAGAATGTTTGTGGGAATTTAATCCAGGCAGTATGATCCAAAAAGATCCACCTGAAATAGCGGGAAGTTAAACTAGGGTCTAAAGGATAATAAGAAACCAGAGAGAGAAAGGGTGACTGGTGGAAGCAGCAAGAATGTTCCACATAGAGAAAAACCCACCTAAAAGCCTGATTTAAAGAGTCGAGGCAGTTTGAAGAACTACAGTGAAGTTCTGGGGCTGGGTCATGGGGCATGAGAGGGAGTGAGATGTGGACGGCATTTGAGAGAGAGCAGGATCACATACAGCTTGATAGGTCATGGGTTTTATTTTAAATAAAAGTAGAACCCCAATGGAAGGGCATTAAACAAGGAAATGACATGATTCATTTATAATTTAAGGAGACCACCCTCTGTTGGGTGAAGAGTGGGTGGGAGAGGGACCAAGGATGGAAGCAGGTTGGCAAGTTGGGGTGGTCATTCCAGCTGTGGCAGGAGGTGGTGGTGGCTTTTCTTGGGTTGGTAGAGACGGAGAGATCTGAGAGGAGACTTGGCCAGAATCTAAGCTAGTGAGGGCTACAACTAGAACTAGAGCCCAGGTGTCCTGACTGTCCATTTGGGCTTTTAAAACTGAACACACTCTGATGGTGCATGGGGCATGGGGCAAAGGAAGATGACTGGCAGGGGAGATGGAAAGGTCATTAGGAGAATACATCTAGAACACTGTGTTCAAACCAGAGTCCACAGCTCCTGAGGGTTCCTACATGTTATTCTCTCTAAATGAAATTTTTATTGTCACCTGCAATTCCAATGACAAGCAAAAAGAAATCAATAGAAGCACATGGTGGGTCATTTGGATGACCACCTTCTAATCAAGTTCAACCACACCAGTCCAGAAAGGACTTTTGCATTTTTTATTAACCACCATGCATGCTCCAAGGACTACTACCTTTGTTCTCTGCAGAAAACAATAGAGAAGGATCCAGCGTATCAATTCACATGAGATGATAAATTCATGCCAAGTGATGAGAAAGAGAGGGAGGGAGTAGTGATGGTCTTTGAGGTCTCCTACCCCAGGAAAACATGCACCAAAGCCCAAAGTATGAAAGGATGACCAAGAGGGGATTCATTTCGGCGAAAGACCACAATCCATCATATTTAATAGTTTTAATTTGAATTTTATTGGATCTGCAGTGATGCTTGTGTTTAATTTCTAATTTGTTTTGGTTTTGTAATTGGCTTAAACCATAAGCACATTTTATATCTGATTTTATGTTTATGTATATTAACATTTTAATAAAAATAATTTTTGTCTCATTGGGGTCCATGATGCTTATTTTCCTCTCAAAAGAGTCTACGTCTTACTCAAGTTTGGGAGATCCTTGTCTCAACCAAAGGGCAATCAAGCAAAGGGCGACCCTATTTAGGCTACATGAATTTCCTTTCAAGGTGGGGTGAGGGAGAAGGAGCACCAGGAAGAGGAATTATCTGCCCTTTCTGGTACGTCTTCCAAAAGGGGCAACTCCTAGTCTCCCGAAAATTAGGTTTAAAAGAACAGGTTTAAATGGTGTGAACTTGTTACTGTTATTTCCTTATTACAGCAGTGGGGGGCAGGGGGAGCAGGTTCTCCCTCTTCAGATAAAAAGCAAGTTATTATCCTCACAATCCCTTAAGAAGAAGTCAAGGACCACATTCTATAAAAACTGTGTATGTGTAAAGCTAGACCTTGCATTCAATAGAGAGAGCTGTGCATATTACGGAGAGGCAGGCAGGAGCTGGGACTGCCGGCTCTCATTCTCCCTCTCAGCCTCATGTGAAGTGGGTGATCTCATCGGCCCCTCTTTACATTTGTCTTTTCCTCCTCTTTGTTGCCTCCTCTCTAGTTGAGTTCTCCCGAGATGAGCATGCCTATGATATGGGTAGGCTATGCACGTTGTGTTAGGACTCTAAGGATATGGTAGAGGGCAACATTAGGCGTTGATGAAGGAGAAAAGGTCAGTAACAGGTGTCGTTTTCTATGTGGCACCCAAAGCATTCAAGGTGACAGTGAGGATCCTGGGGCTCTGGGCGGGATGACTTTTCAAAGAGACACATATCATCTTTACCCAAGACTTATGCCAATAGAAAATACCACTCCTTAGCTGTCTGCTTAGGCATATGGAAACCCAAGCACCTGAAAAATCGGAGGCTGCTCATCAGAGGAACCCAACCAGGAAAGTGAGGCTGGAAAGAGAGAGCAGAAGAGAGGCGATGTCTTGACGGTGTCTCTTGTTACCCAGCTTCAGGATGGACTCTACTATGCAATTCAAGAGAGAATAAAAGCCAGGTGTGTAGCCCGGGGTTTCAGGTGGGGGGATGGCTCCTCAAACAGATTCTTTTGCTTTGCTTCATGCATCACCACTGACCTCTATCTTTGCCCATTTGCAAGGCACACAGAGCACTTCCCTGCCCCGTTGCTTTTTAGGTAAGCATTCAACTGCGCTGCTCATGGAGAAGAGCCAAAGCGTTTGAGAATTCAGCAGCAGTGACAAACCTGAGTGTTTCCATGCGATGCAAATTGCTTTGGCTTCCACGCTGCTCCTGTCGCTTCAAGTGCTGATGGTAAATAGCCTTCCTTGGGATTACTATCAAGTATTCATTTTAACAACATTAATTTACAACGTGTTATCCCACTTTACATTGTGCTACATGACTTATTCACAGAGCCGGCCCTTTGGTGACTGATATTTATTCATTTGATTCACCGCGCTTGCTTGAGATTTTTAGGTTATTGGGAGCTGGACTGGAAAAAAAGATTGTGTACTGGGTTGTTTGGGCAGGACTCGTTCACGGCTGAAGGCGGCAATGCCTCCTGGAAAATCTGTCTTTCTGGTTGGGTGGTGGAGAGGGAGAAGGCTGCTAGAAAGGGCTGAGTCAAGTCAATTTCCCTGCCTAAGGACTTCCTGAGGCCCGAACACTGAGGAAGCAGCAGCAACAATGCGAATACTATTTATGGTCCTCTGCATTGTTCAAGTCCCTTTCTATCTATTATTCTCCTGATAACCCTGTAGGGTGACTATAACAGACTTCAAGAGTATGGGACCTGGGGACCGACCGCTGGGGTTGAAACTTGGCTTTACCACTTACTAGCCAAGTGACCGTTCTGTGCCTCAACTTCCTCATCCTTAAAATGGGCACAGCCATCAGTAACTACACCAGGTTGTTGGCAAGTAGAGTCGTTACACGAAAACACTTAGAACAGAGTTGGCATATCGATGAGAATAGTTGATCCGTGGTCCTGTTCTTCCCTTCATGCACCTGGCTGGACTGCCTTTCTGGGTGTTGGAGCTCAGGTGTGGCCACATGACTTGCTTCGGCCAATGAAGTGAAAGAGGAAGAATATGCACCACTGCTGAATGGAAGCATGGGGCTGCTAGTGGAAGATGCTGTAATGCCTTTCCCCCTACTGCAGGGACCAGGGATGCCTGCACCATGATGGAGCCCCAAGAGCCAAAGTGCTAGAGAAAGGAGATGCGGAGTGGAGGTCGCAGCTGACTAATGATGTAGCATGAGCAAGAAAGAACCCTTTGTGATTATAAGCATTATTTTATTTAACTGAGATGTAACCCAACTTAGCTGGCTGACAAAGAAAGTGGTCTATCGATGTTAAGCATCATTATTTTTCTTTTACAGAAGAAGAATCTAAAGCTCAGAGTCATCATCCCAACATCATCACACAACTATGGGATGGAAGCCTAATGAAGCCCTAGGTCTTAAAGTGAATCCTAAGAGGAAGACAATAGAAATAGACTGAGTCTAATTTTCCCAGCACCATTTATTGAAGAGACTGTCTTTTTTCCATTGCATGCTTTTTCCTGCTTTGTCAAAGATTATTTGACCATAGAGTTGAGGGTCCATATCTGGGTTCTCTATTCTGTTCCATTGGTCTATATGTCTGTTTTTGTGCCAGTACCATGCTGTCTTCGTGATCACAGCTTTGTAATAGAGCTTAAAATCGGGCAACGTGATGCCCCCAGCTTTGTTTTTCTTTTTCAACATGTCCTTGGTGATTCGGGGTCTTTTCTGATTCCATACAAGTTTTAGGATTGTTTGTTCCAGCACTTTGAAAAATGTCATTGGAATTTTGATCAGGATGGCATTGAAGGTATAGATTGCTCTGGGTAGCATAGACATTTTAACAATGTTTATTCTCCCGATTCATAAGCATGGAATATTTTTCCATCTTTTTGTGTCTTCTTCAATTTCTTTCATGAGTGTTTTGTAGTTGCTGGAGTATAGATCCTTTACCTCTTTGGTTAGGTTTATTCCGAGGTATTTTATGGTTTTTGGTGCTATTGTAAATGGAATCGTTTCTCTAATTTCTCTTTCTACAGTTGCGTTGTTAGTGTATAAGAAAGCAACTGATTTCTGTGCATTGATTTTGTATCCTGCCACATTACTGAATTGCTGGATGAGTTCTAGTAATTTGAGAGTGAAGTCTTTTGGGTTTTCCACATAAAGTATCATGTCGTCTGCGAAAAGAGAGAGTTTGACTTCTTCTTTGCCAATTTGAATACCTTTTATTTCTTTTTGTTGTCTGATTGCTGTTGCTAGGACTTCTAGTACTATGTTGAACAACAGTGGTGAGAGTGGGCACACTTGACGTGTTCCTGATCTTAAGGGAAAGGCTCTCAGCTTTTCCCCATTGAGGATGATATTCGCTGTGGGTTTTTCATAGATGGATTTTATGAGCTTGAGGAATGTTCCCTCTATCCCTATACTCTGGAGAGTTTTAATCAGGAAAGGATGTTGTATTTAGTCAAATGCTTTTTCTGCATCAATTGAGAGGACCATATGGTTCTTCTCCCTCCTCTTATTAATGAAACTCGACCATTCTCTAACACCATTCACAAAGATAAACTCAAAGTGGATGAAAGACCTCAATGTGAGACAGGAATCCATCAAAATCCTAGAGGAGAACATAGGCAGTAACCTCTTTGACATCGCCCACAGCAACTTCTTTCAAGATACATCTCCAAAAGCTAGTGAAACAAAAGCAAAAATGAATTTTTGGGATTTCATCAAGATAAAAAGCTTCTGCACAGCAAAGGAAACAGTAAATAAAACAAAGAGGCAACCCACAGAATGGGAGAAGATATTTGCAAATGACACTACAGAAAAGGGCTGGTATCCAAGATCTATAAAGAACTTCTCAAACTCAACACCCAAAAAACAAATAATCAAGTCAAAAAGTGGGCAGAAGATATGAAAAGACATTTCTCTGAAGAAGACATACAAATGGCTAACAGACACATGAAAAAATGTTCATCATCATTAGCCATCAGGGAAATCCAAATCAAAACCACACTGAGATACCACTTACACCAGTTAGAATGGCAAAAATGGACAGGGAAAGAAACAACAAATGTTGGAGAGGTTGTGGAGAAAGGGGAACCCTCTTACACTGTTGGTGGGAATGCAAGTTGGTACAGCCACTTTGGAAAACAGTGTGGAGGTTCCTCAAAAATTTAAAAATAGAGCTACCCTATGACCCAGCAATTGCACTACTGGGTATTTACCCCAAAGACACAGATGTAGTGAAAAGAAGGGCCATATGCACCCCAATGTTCATAGCAGCAATGTCCGCAATAGCCAAACTGTGGAAAGAGCCGAGATGCCCTTCAACAGATGAATGGATAAAGAAGATGTGGTCCATATATACAATGGAATATTACTCAGCCATCAGAAAGGATGAATACCCAACTTTTACATCAACATGAATGGGACTGGAGGAGATTATGCTACGTGAAATAAGTCAAGCAGAGAAAGTCAATTATCATATGGTTTCACTTATTTGTGGAACATAAGGAATAGCATGGAGGACATTAGGAGAAGGAAGGGGAAAATGGGGGGGGGGAATTGGAGGGAGAGATGAGCCATGAGAAACTATGGACCTGAGAAACAAACTGAGGGTTTTAGAGGGGAGGGGGGTGGGGGAATGGGTTAGCCCGATGATGCGTATTAAGGAGGGCATGTTCTGCATGGAGCACTGGGTGAATCGTGGATCACTACATCAAAAACTAATGATGTATTGTATGGTGACTAACATAACATAATAAAATTAAAAAAAAAAAAAAAGAAATAGACTGAGTCAAGGCATACCAGCTACACAAGTGCCAAGAACAGACTTCACAACTTCCTGGCTGTGCCTCAGTTTGTTCATCAGTAAAATGGGAATAATAAAATAGTACCTAGCACAGGGGGTTGAGGGAGGATTAAATGAGGTAATACATGTGCAGTGCTCATAGGAGTATCCAGAATATACTAGATGAAAGTAATGTTGGCTATTATTATTACTATTATTAATATTATTAAGGACTAATTATTTTGTAATCTTAATATCACCTGGTCTCATCAGTCTGTGCATATAAGAACTTGTATTTATACAGATATGTAAGTAAATAATAAAGCTAAACCCAACGCTTGTAATTGCCATCATGCTTGCTGTGTCCTTATCCTGGAATTTAAGTCTGCTATCCACTTGCACCTGGCCAGTTCCTCCTACTATTAAATATCTTCTCTACCTGGAAGACTGCCCTGCTGACTCTCACCCCGGACTATTATGTGCCCCCACAGAACCTGATACAACACTTTCATTGGATGCATCTGCTTCTTTTTACTATTGTCCACTGTCTTCCCTGCTGGACTGGAAGCTCGTTGAAGGAATCTGTTATGTTCACCACACTAGGAGCTCAATATTAATTCATGAGAAGAAATAAACAATAAACAAGTGGATAAATGATATGAGCAGCCATTCACAAAAGAAATGCATTCAGCCAGCAAACATGGGAAATGGTGCTCAGCCTTGCCATGTATTAAAGTGCTTAAAAGCAACAGTGAGATATTATTTTCACCTTAGAGATGGGGAAAGAAAACCCAACACTGATAACATTAAGTGCAGGAGAGGCTAGGGAAAATAGAGCAGATTCAAACTCTATCAAAACATTGGTACAATATTTTGGATGGTAAATTAACAGTATCTATTACAAAGCTGAAAGTAAGCTAATAATTCTGTTTCTAGGCTTCCATTCCACAGAAGTGTTAGCATGAGTATGTAAAGATATATATTCAAGGATGTTCATTACACTATTTTTTTGTAACAACAAATAAAATTGAAACAACCTAGAATGCCTGTCCCTGGGTCATTGGTTAAGTGAAATGTGATACTTCTATGCAATGGAATATTACATCATAAGGCCAATTTTTATTGCATGACTCATTAAAGTAGGAATGTGGTCATGTTCACCATTATGACCCCAAGTCTAAGACAGCACCTAGCACACAGCTGGTGATCAGTAAATATTTGCTGAATAAATGATGCTGATGCTGAATATTTGTAGAATTACAAATATGCCTCAATGAATATTTTCATAATATAGAATTAAGAGAAAAAGATTTCACCATATGGAATAACACCCAATTTTTTGGTTTTTAACTGTATGTACAAAATGATCGTAACTGTATATGTGAATAGGTAGATGGATAGGTAGGTAGGTAGATAGATGATAGATAAATGGATAGATAGATGATAGACAGATAGACAGACAGACAGATGGAGGGATCTGTACAGGAATAGCTTTGTCCCAAATTCTTAACAATGCTCTTCTTTGGGAGGTAAGTCTGACAATGGTCGAGTCTGGGGACTTGTTGGGGAGTGGGAGTTCTTTCCCCCTCACTTTGAATAATTTATTTCGTTCCTGATATTATAGGTGATTTTACTTTTTTTTTTGCTACTTTTTTTAATGTGTCATTTAAAAACTTTTTTTCATATAATAAATGATATTTGCTTGACTGAACAATCCTAAGAGGAAAATTAAGAACTGAGATCTTGCCAAATTCTCACCCACGTATTTGCATAGTCCTCAAAGAAAGTCTTCCCCTCAACCCTACCCAACAAAAAAAAGAAGTAGGCAGGCACATCAATGGATGCTAATTGATAGAAAGAGGGAGGTTGCCTATACTAGCATTTTTGGGTTGAGGTCAGCTAGGCAAATACCTATCCCATCAGACTGGATGATGTGGCGGGGAAGAAAGAGGAAGATGCTCCTCTAAAAGTCACCAATTTGTGGAAACTCTGTCAATGGCTCATGTAAATTATGATGTCCCAGGAACCGCTGCAAATTAAGCAGACCTTAATTTGAACCCCAGTTCTAACACAAACTGCACACAGTTTGGGAAAGTTATTTCAATTTTCTGAACTCAGTTCTGTTATTTGGAAAAGGAGAGTAATACATGAATCAGGGTAATTAGCATTTGCTACTGTCATAAGCAAACCCATTTTTTCTTTTTTTTTTAATTTATTTTTATTTTTTTATTCTTATGTTAATCCCCTACATTACATCATTAGTTTGAGATGAAGTGTTCCATGATTCATTGTTTGTGCATAACACCCAGTGCTCCATGCAGAATGTGCCCTCCTCAATACCCACCACCAGGCTAACCCATCCTCCCACCCCCTTCCCCTCTAGAACCCTGTTTGTTTTTCAGAGTCCATCGTCTCTTATGGTTCGTCTACCCCTCCGATTTCCCCCACTTCATTCTCCCCCTCCTGCTACCTTCTTCTTCTTCTTCTTCTTTTTTTTCTTAACATATATTGCATTATTTGTTTCAGAGGTACAGATCTGAGATTCAACAGTCTTGCACAATTCACAGCGCTTACCAGAGCACATACCCTCCCCAGTGTCTATCACCCAGTCACCCCATCCCTCCCACCCCACCCCCCACTCCAGCAACACTCAGTTTGTTTCCTACAATTAAGAATTCCTCATATCAGTGAGATCATATGATACATGTCTTTCTCTGTTTGACTTATTTCGCTCAACATAATACCCTCCAGTTCCATCCACGTCGTTGCAAATGGCAAGATCTCATTCCTTTTGATGGCTGCATAATATTCCATTGTGTATATATACCACCTCTTCTTTATCCATTCATCTGTCGATGGACATCTTGGCTCTTTCCACAGTTTGGCTATTGTGGACATTGCTGCTATAAACATCGGGGTGCACGTACCCTTTTGGATCCCTACTTTTGTATCTTTGGGGTAAATACCCAGTAGTGCAATTCCTGGATCATATGGTAGCTCTATTTTCAACTTTTTGAGGAACCTCCATACTGTTTTCCAGAGTGGCTGCACCAGCTTGCATTCCCACCAACAGTGTAGGGGGGTTCCCCTTTCTTCGCATCCCCACCAACATCTGTCATTTCCTGACTTGCAAACCCATTTTCAATAGCTGGATACAATCCTAATTTATTTCTCACTCACATAAGATTCAACATTGATGTTCCCAGTTGAGTGGCTGTCCCAGAAATCTCTCAGTCCAGCAGAGTATCTTAAACAGGATCCCACAGAAAGCAGACACCAAGCAAAAGGCTGATGTGCAAGCGCTTTATGGGCACCACAATAGCAGGCAGGAGGGGTGAGAACAAACAGCGTGAAGCAGGTTAGAAGGAGGGGTCGGTACAAGGAAACCTTGCTAAGCCAGCGACTCGGTAGGGCCACTGAGGGCAATAGGGTGTGTGATCCCACAGACTCTGACAAAGGACATGAAATGCACCTTATGAGTATGTATCTGATAGAAAATTGGTGAGGCATTTGTCTATTGGCTCTCATCCCCATGGATCAAAGGTTTGCCCCAAGGACCTGAAAAGATATTTTTTCAAAGAAGATATACAGTGGGACAACAGGTATGTGAAAAGATGCTCAACGTCACTGGTCATATTGGAAGTACAAATTAAAACCACAGTGAGATCATCATCTCACACCTGTTAGAATGGGCATCATCAAAAAGACAAGAAAGCTAACAAATGTTGGTGTGGCTGTGGAGGAAAGGGAACCCTGGGGCACTGTTGGTGGGAATGTGAATTGGTGCAGCCACTGTGAAAAACAGTATGGAGGTTCCTCAAAAAATTAAAAATAAAACTATCATACGATTCAGCAATTCCACTTTTGGGAACCTATCCAAAGGAAAGGAAAACACTAACTCGAAAAGATATCGGCACCTCCATGTTCAGAGTAGCATTGCTTACAACAGCCAGGACATAGAAACAACCTAAGTACAACCTAAGTGCCCATTGATGGATGGATGAATGAATAAAGGAGTTGTGGCTCAGTCGTTAAGTGTCTGCCTCCAGCTCAGGTCATGGTCCCAGGATCCTGGGATCGAGCCCCGCATCGGGCTCCCTGCTCTGCGGGAAGCCTGCTTCTCACTCTCCCCTCCCTCTGCTTGTGTTCCCTCTCTCGCTGTGTCTCTCTCTGTCAAATAAATAAATAAAAAATCTTAAAAAAAAAATCTTGGGGTGCCTGGGTAGCTCAGTCGTTAAGCATCTGCCTTCGGCTCAGGTCATGATCCTAGTGTCCTGGGATCGAGCCCCACATGGGGCTCCCTGCTCAGCGGGAAGCCTGCTTCTCCCTCTCCCACTCTCCCTGCTTGTGTACCCTCTCTTGCTGTGTCTCTCTCTGTCAAATAAATAAAATCTTAAAAAAAAAAAAAACAATAAAGGAGTTGTGAGATACAGGGGTGCCTGGGTGGCTCAGTCAATTTTATCAGACTCTTGATTTCAGCTCAGGTCATTATATCAGGGTCATGGGATGGAGCCCCATGTCTGGCTCCAAGCTCGGGGCGGAGTCTGCTGAAGATTCTCTCTCTCCCTCTCCCTCTGCCCCTCCCTCTGCTTGTGCTATAAATAAATAAATAAATAAATAAATAAATAAATAAATAAATAAATAAATAAAATCTTAGAAAAAAAGAGTTGTGAGATACACACACACCGGAATATTATTCAGCCTTAAAAATTGAGAAAATCCTACCATTTCTGACAACATGGATGGAACTCATAGGCATTATACTAAGTGAAATAAGTCAGATAGAGAAAGACAAATATTGTAGGGTCTCATTTATACATAGAATTTTTTTAAAAAGCTCCTAGAAAAAGAGATCAGACACAGTTACCAGAGGCAGAGGTTGGCGGGGAGGGAGCATTGCAAGAAGGAGGTCAAAGGCATGTATTTCCAATTATAAGAAAGATAAGTACTGGGGATGTAATGTACAAGGTGATGGCTATAGGGCTATAGCTCATATTGCTGTGTGATATATCGGAAAGTTGTTAAGGAAGTAGATCCTAAGTGCCCTCATCACAAGCATATTTTTTTCTCTTTTCTGACTATTGTATCTATATGAGAAGATGGGTATTGGCTGCACCTATTGTGATAATCATTTCAGTCTATATGTAAATCAAATTATCATGCTGTACACCTTATACAGTGATGTATGGCAATTATTTCTCAATAAAACTGGCAAAAACAAAAGAAACAAACAAAGCTTGTCCCAATGAGGCTTTGCACCCCCACACCTCTGAGTTATCCTGTGTCAACCATCCACAAAGAAGCTATGGTATACATAAGAGTTGTAGGCTTGAACCTTTGGGGTTCTGGTCACCACAGCAGTGGCTGGAATAATGTACAGGTGAGACCCTAGAGAATCTGAAGATGTACATCTGAGATGTCTCCTATAGGGAGACGTAAGGATTCAGAGGTATGGGCTTCTTCTATATTATAGCTTGAGCATCTTCACACATGGCTAACCATACCATGGAAGAGGATGATAGACAAAAAGATGGAGCCAAGTCCGGAGGTGGTTTATGTCATTTCTGCCTGTGTTCCACTGACTAGATCTGGTTACATGCCCAACCCACCTCCATCAAAGAGAAGATAAGAAATGTAGCCTTTCTGTGAGCTTAAGAGGAATAAAGGAAATAGTTTGGTGAACGTGGAATAGTGTTGCTTCCATTGGCTACCCTGGAAACTTCTCATAGCAGTTGAGTGCTTAGCTGATCATATTATGTTCAAGGGACTCGTTGTTCCCGGCACATAGTAGGCAGTTGACAAATGATATCTCTCTTAGTGTTCTGCAAAATGAAAACTCTAAGTGGCTACAAACGATATTCTTTGGTGAGAGGGCTATAAGATTACCTTAGCTAGCAGAGATTTCACTAAGGAGTATGATACTTGGTCCTAACTATGTTCAAATAATGGACTCGTGGTTACATTCCCGATCCCCCAGGGCTCATGAAATGGAAGCATGACTTAGAGGGTTGCACACCCTCTTGAGACCAGCCCTCTTGTTATTGAGTCAGTCCATTGCTGTTGACCTCTGCATGTGTTCACTGTATCCTATGCTCACTGGGTGTCTCTCTCACCAACTGGGCAATTAATCACTGATCAGACAATACAACTTTACCCAAGGGGTCAGGAAAAGAATATCCACCTTTCTACTCTTTTCCTGGAATTCTCTTATCTTGTAGTTTAAACAAGATAAGGTATCCTTTGCCTCCCTTGGCTTAGAGCTGGAGAAACAGGCAAGAGCTTGGTGTCCTGACTTCCTTTCCTGACCCAGAAGGGCATCCATTCAAAAAATACTGAGCAGGGGCTCTAGGTGGCTCAGTTGGTTAAGCGTCAACTCTTGGTTTCAGCTCAGGTCATGATCTCAGGGTAGTGGGATTGAGCCCAGTGTTAGGCTCCACGCACAGTGCAGAGTCTGCTTGAGATTCTCTCCCTCCTTCTCTTTCTGCCCTTCCCCCTGCTTTCTCTAAATAAATGAAATCTTAACAACAACAAAAAAATCCTGAGAAGCTACAATGTGCTCAGCTCTCTGCTAAGTGCTGGAGACATAGTAGAAACAGGTTAGAAGGTCTTAGTTTTGGCTTAGTGAGAAAGAGATTAAATAATACACAGATTAAACCATATTATTAATTGGGGAAGTACTCCTAAGGAACACTGTTGTCTTCCCATGCCTATTCTCCCTTCTTGCTCATCACCAGAGCTCTCTACTTTCTGGCTGGGCATAAAGCCTGTAAGAGACAAGACTGGTTTTCCCAAATTCCCTTGCAGCTAGGTGTGGCCATCTGACTAAATCCTGGCCTATGGAATGTGGGCCAAAGATGTGGGTTGTTCTACTTTCTCTTCCTCCTTTCGGCTGACTGGAAGTCAGATGTGATGGCAGGAACTGCAGCAATATTTTTGGATTCTAAGACCAAGCCATGTTGAAGAAGGAGCCTGGTCCTTCATGATTATGGAGCTGCCTACCAGCCTTTGATGCTTACACAGACTTTTGCATGAGAAAGAAATAATTACTGTTATTTGGGGATCTCTTCGTGGGAGAAGCAGGACCTATCTTTTGCTAAGATCACCTCATCTGAGAGATGAAAAGAAGCCACATGCATGAAGAGTGCAAGGGAAGGTGTTGCAGAAAGAGGAAACTTCATAGGCAAGAACTGTGAAGTGAACCCAAAAGAAAATCAAATGGTGCTTAAGGGCAAAACAGCAAGAAGAGGGTGATGTGATGTGAAGTGAAGTAGGCAGGGGACGTCAGAGCATGCGTGGCTTTGTCACAAAATAGGTGCTCATCCTTGGGTCATTGAACCTCTCAGGTCCTCAGTCTCTGTCTCTGTTAAGTGGGACTAGCAGAAACATTTCTTGTTCTCACAGGATTCCTGCAAATACCAAATGATACATTAAAAGAGCAAAACCAGCACGGGACCTTGGTGCAGAGCAAGGGCATTCCAATCAGGGTCAACCATATTCAAAGCCCGCCTCTGCCACTAATTGAACAACTAGGAGTTAGTTACTAAACTAACTGTATGTGCCTCAGTTTCCCCATCTCTAAAATGGAAGTACTATTAGTATTTACTTCATAGGGTGGCTGAGAGAATTAAATGAGTTAATGTTTCCCAATCACTTAGACTAGGACCTGCCACATACCAATGGCTATATACATGTTTCTTAAAGAAATAAAGGAAAGAAAAGCGTTTTATGACTTCAAAGAATTACACTATCTACATATAACCAGCTCCTGCCTTCGACTGAAACTCTCCAGGGTCATTGACTTTGCCTGTTACTCCTCTCCAACTCCCTAGCACCTATAGAAGTGCCTCCTTTTAAAACAAATCTCATCAACGGTGACTTTGAAAAAAAGCAAGTCATGCCAAGTGCCTAGGTACAATGACTTCTCTGCATCTCCCTTCCCTCTCCACTGACAGCAATAAGGGTAGCCAGGGGCCCTACTCTGGAAGTCCGCTGTAAGAATAAGATTTGCAAAAACAGGGTCCACAAACTTCTCCTGTAAAGGGCCAGATCATAAATATTTTCTGCTCAGTGGGTCTTACAATGTCTGCTGCCACTGCTTAACCCAGCCATTGTCCCCCCAAAGCAGCCACAGATAAGGCGTAAATGCATTGACATGGTCAGGAGCCAATAAAACTCTCCTTATGGACATTGCAGTCTGATTTTCATATAATTTGCATGAGTCATGAAATAGTTTTTGATTATTCTTTTAACCATTAAAATAATGTCAAAACCATTCTGAGCTCACAGGCTGCACAAAAAGAAGTGCTGGATTCGAAATCGTCCGCGGACTCTAGTTTGCTGACCCCTGTCCATAAATATTTGGCACAATGTCTGGCACATAGTAAGTGCTCGGTAGCTGTTGTGAATGTGTTTCTCTCTGAGAGAGCATCAGGCAGTGGCTTCCTAGTTCACAAACACCTCAAAACCAGGCCTGGTCTGGGGCTTCACTTTTTCTTCCTGTCCCTCAAGCCTCTGGACTTGACCTAGGTGGGGGCTGGGCTTTGGGGTGGGGGTAGGGGGAGGGTTGCCTGAAGTCAATGCCTTGGTTCAACAGCTTCCTAAGTAAGCATCCTGACTGCTTGGACCAAAACCTGCTAGCTTGAAAGGAGCTTTATAAATGAAGAGCCTGTAAAGCAATTCAGAATCTGATTTTGCTGCAAAAGCATGATTTTAACAGATCTGTAGCTGTTCCCAACCTTTTAACACTGTCTCCTGTGAGTCAAGAGATTTTGATCTTGTAACTAAATTGACTCTGCTGCAGGTTGGCCATCCTCCTGGGTAAATTCTCTGACATGCACAGCTTCAGCCCAACCCCCTCTCAAAAGAAGGAAGAAGGAAAAAAAAAAACCCCACAACTCTCTTCTGTACCCAGTTATCCCCTATCTCATTTCCTCCAAATTGAAATATTAACAAAAAAAAATGATAATGAATGTCAGAATCAACTCCCTTTGGCCCTAAACCTAGTGTTCTTTTTTTGGCAGGAGACATTTCTGTTTAAAACCAATGCTAATATTTAGAAAAGTGGCAGCAGATTTAAAACAGTTATTTGCATCATTCCAGAGATCTATCGTGTTCCACGGCCAGACGATCAGTGCGTGGCCATAAGGCCATTTATTTTTGCATTTTTTATTTTATTTTATTTTATTTTATTTTATTTTATTTTATTTTATTTTATTTTATTTTTTGAGACAGATAGTTGCAGAATCTAACAAGACATGGTTTCAAAATAAAGAGCTCAAAGAGTAGCTTGGCTGTAGCCAAAGCAAGGGCTCTGGAAGTGCAGGCTTTTTTGGATGGAGCAACATTGCATTCTATAGCGTGAGGCAAGAGGCTCCTGGGCTGTGTTCAGGTGCCAGAATCCCTCCGGGCATGTGCCTGCCCACAAAAGCAGCACTCACGTGTGATGAACACAGTCCTGGGGCTGGTTTTGTTGTGCTGGAAATGTATCTCATCTCCTAAAGTCGAGAACAGAATGTGACCAAGGAATGAATGTGCTCCTCCAGTAACAGGGGAAAGAGAGGTAGGAGGAGGGAAAGAGGAACAGAGGGGAGAAAAGGGAGGAGAGAGGACAAACACAGAAAGAAAAGAGACCAAAGAAGAAAAGGAACCATGAGTAAGGGCGTGAGGGGCTGGGAGCAAGAGTGAGAAGGTGGGGACCAATATGCAGCGAGGTGCCAAGTCTTGCATCTTTGTGCCTTAAGCATGGGGCACACAGAGAGCAGCCTCCAATAAAATTTGGAAAGAAGAGCTGTCACCAGCAGACTTAGAAAAATATGTGTGTTTTCTTACAAATCCAAAAATCCTAGAGCTCACAGAGAGGGTGTGTGTGTGTGTGCATGTGCGCGAGCGTGTGTATGCCTGCATAAGAAAGAGAGAATTTTTCTTTTCCTTTGCTTCACCCCCTCATCTCTGTTTTCTCTTACAGAATAAAAGATTATTCCCCCTGGAGTTCTGGCTGAGAAACTCAGAGTTCCAGAACTTTACAAAGCTCCTCTATTGTCCTGAGAGGAACACTTTTCTGGGGGATGAATTGGACAGAGGCTTTGGGCTGGCAAGCAGGGAAAAGGATGGGATGGCAGAGCTCTGGAAGGACATTTTATCCCAATAATTTGTGGCCATTGATGAGAATCCCTAAGTGTGAAATCAAAGCTCAGCCTGTCCTTCCAATTCTTCGCCATCTAGGAACAGGAAATGGAATCAAAGCTGAAAAGCATGCAGGAGATTAAACTGAATTTATTAATCAGAACTTTCTGGTAACCAGTACTTTGGCTCATCTAATAAATAATGGTTTATCATTGTTCTCAGTGAAGATCCTCACAGTACACAAGATGTTTTGTTGTTGCTGAAAGAGTGCCTTCCAAGTCATAAAAACAAACAAACAAAAAAAACCACAAGTTTTTTTGAGAAGATTTTTGTATAATAATATACAACATTTGTTGAAGGCTTATCTCATTGAATCACCATATTGTACCCCTTACAGGTAAGTCTTATGATTACTCCCATTTTATAAGTGTGGAAACTGAGACAAAGAGAGTAAGAGAACTCGCCTAGAGTTATAGCTAAGAATTGCAAGAGCTAAGATTTGAACCCAGGCAGGTCTATAGGATAGCAGATTTCTTGTGCTTAATCTCCAAGCTATACTACTTTCTTGTGCAAAAATATATGTTTGCAGGGGAATCAAGATGAAGATAAATAAAATGGAGCCATTCTAAGAGAGCTTAGAGTCATGTCTAAGGATGTTATTCATCCATGTGAATAATTCATGGATGAAGAAAACAGAAGGATTGGAGGTGGTGTTATGCATCCAATCTTGGGGTGCCATTTTGTCTTGAGTTAGGCCAATTCATCATCCCATTCTAGTGGGCTGTATGTGTGTGTGGTAAGTCTCAAGGAAAGCTTCTTAGAGGGGGTTATTTGTAAGTCAGTTTTAACAGGTGAATAGGAGTTTGTGAAATGAACAGGTGATGGGAAAGAGGCTGCAGAAAGAAGGAACAGGATGTTCAGAAGCATGGAGTCATGAACACCATGCATTGTTTCAGAAATCATAAGGAGCTCTAAATGTCTGGAACATAAACTGCAAGATCAAGAGTGGTGATCATTGAGACAGAAGAAATAGCAAGAGTCAGGTCTAAAGGGTTGTGTTTAATACCAAAGAGTTTGAACTTCCTAGGGCCTTCGTGAACCAGCCTTGTTTGGAAACTTCATATACACATCTGTAGTGCAGAATGATATGCCTGGTAAAGAACAAAATAAACTTGTAATCATTGTAGGAACATCCAGAAACACAACCTTGACATGGTCAAAGCTTGAGGTCACAAAGAAGATTAGGTTTATGTCACTGTTTTCTGAAGGGTGTCATTTAAAATCAGCAATGCTCTTTTTTCTTCTTATTTCTTCCTATACATGAGCTTTCCCTAAACTGACCATTTGTGATTCCCCTGCTGCACAGACACTTAGGAAGGCATAGATACTATATTTTTTTCAAAGGTAGGGGATGGGGAAGTGATCTGCTCAGTTGCAAGCATTCCGCTTCTTTTAAAAGAGTCTTCTTTCTACCACAAAGATGGGACATTGACAGCTGTGTTTCTACTCTTTGACCAATCCTATAGGCAAAGGTGACTGGTGTAATATTGAGGTTTATAAAAAGAAATACATATTTGGTCTTTTCCTGTTACTGGCAGAGCTCCTTAAACTCTTGGAATTTCCTGTGATAGGAGCAATAAATGTGTCTCTTGTTATGTTAATGGGGTGACTTTTGGAAAGCACCAAGGGTTGGGGGCCCATTGCCAGGAGAAGCAACCTAGTGATCAGAGGGTTAGAATTTTCAGTCCCATCCCCAACCTCAGGGAGGGGAGAGAGCTGGAGATTGAGTTCAATCACCAATGGTCAGTGATTTAATCAATCATACCAATGTAATGAAACCTCCATAAAAACCCAAAAGAATGAGGTTCTGAGAGCTTCTGGGTTACTGAACTCATGGAAATTCAGGGAGATTTGTGTGCCTGGAGAGGGCATAGAAGCTCCAGGCCCATTCCCCATACCTTGCCCTATGCATCTCTTCCACTTGGCTGTTCCCGAGTTATATTCCTTCACAATAAACTGATAATCTAGTAAGTAAAATGTTTCTTTGAGTTCTGTGAGGTACTCTAGCAAATTAATTGAACCTAAAAAGGGAGTCATGGAAACCTCTGATTTGTAGCTGGTTGATCAAAAGCACAGGTGACTACTTTGGACTTGCAATCAGCATCTGAAGTAGGACAGCGATCTTGTAGAACTGAGCCCCCAACCCTTGGAACCTGATGCTACCACCAGGTAGATAGTGTCAGAATTGAGTTGAATTGTAGGGCACCTAGCTGGAGAATTCCTTGGATGTATGGGGAAACCCCTTCCTCCTGCTTTGGAATTGGGTGTTAGAAACTTAACTGGACCAAAGAGAAGCATGTGGCTTAAATTACTTTAGACAGATTCTCTACCAGGCCTGTGAAATAGGAATTCAAAGAGAACCAGTTTGTGTGAATGATGGAATATGAAGGACACATTAAAAACTTGGACATCTGGGTGGCCATTTTTTTCTATGGACTGAGAAGCATAGGAACAGGTATATAAAGAGAATTGAGAAGAGGCTCAGAAAGAAGCAGAAACGAGAGAGAAGGAGTACTACCTGGATCCCCAGCAACTTTACCAGGTTCTAGGATAGCAATTTTGTTCTACAGCCCAACTATATTCCTCCCATGGGTTCCATGAGACATTCATAGTTTTTAGTAAATCCCCCCCTCTTTTTTTTTGCTTGAACTCTCTTGAACTGGCTTGTGTTACTTAAAACTCCAAATAGTTTTGACAGGCCTAAATCCCCACCTGCTAGTGGCCACCAAGAATCATAAAGACCAAGTACATATACAGGAGGAGATAAAAAAAAATCCCAAGTGGTCATATTGCCTAACCAGTATCTACAGAGTGTAAAGATACTGAATTTCTGGGACCTTTTCTAAAACGTGGCATGTCAAGGACTCCACAAAGACCTCTTTGATCCATCTGGTGCCAAAGCCATGGCTGAAGTGTATTTGGAACCATGCCTGAAGATACTGGTTTGATCACCATGGATAGCCCTTGTTAGATTGTCTTCCTCCACCCATGTAGATGTCTTCCTCCCTTCTCTTTCAGTGAACACTTGCACACGCATTACAGTACTTCCCACAGTCAGTCTGGTGCCATCATTCCTTCTGTACAGCTCAGTCTTCCCCAGCAGATAGTAGATCACTGACCATGTCTTCTCTCCATTTTGCCCACAGTTTTCCTCACAAAATCTTGAACCTTCAAGCTTCTTAATTAATGCCTTTAAGATGTTTTTAAAGGGAAATTTTCACCAATGAATGAGGTCCATGTCTATATATGATTTTCTCAAGCCTTTCTTGAAACCATTTTGAAGGGGAATGGAGTGATTTCTGTAGGTGGGACCTCAGTTTGGAGCCTGCAGCTTTCCCCAACGCCAAGTCAATGTTGAGATGTGTCCATGCATTGGAACAAGGGAAAAGAAACAGGGTTGTTTCATCCAGAGTGCAGAGCCCAGGATCTCTAATGGGGGCTGTTAAACTTGCTGCTGTCTCTCCTCTTTGGAGCAGACCACACTTTGTTTCTTTTCCATCACAATGATATAGAGATTCTAGAACTCCCAGAAGGAGAAGCTGACTGAAAGGATTCACTTTCTCCTTACTGTCTTAATAGACAAACAACACATATTTCTCTCTTTTTTAAGTTTATTTATTTATTTATTGAGAGTGAGAACGGGGGGAGGGGGAGAGGGAGAGGGAGAGAGAGAATCTCAAGCAGACTTCCCACTGAGCATGGGGCTCAACACAGGACTCAATCCCAGGGCCCTGAGATCATGACTTGAGCTGAAATCAAGAGTTGGACACATAACCAACTGAGCCATCCAGGCGCCCCAACACACATTTCTTTCAAGCCTCAGCCTGAAGGTAGAATCTTCAAGTATCTGAGTGGCTCTGGTCTTCAGAGCCAGAACCAACACCCCCACCCCTGCCACCACTGAGCCACTAGTGCAACAAAGGAAAAGAGGATACTCCTTCTCGTCTGCAGTGAAATCCATTGCCATCTTCAGAATTCAAGGGAAAGGATATTGGTGGAGAAATACCAAGAAATAAGCCAACCAAATTCTTAATCAAATGGGCTCTAAGATTTTAGATGTTTCTCATTTTCTCTTAGTATAGGCATATAACTACCTTACAGGAAATTATTCAGAGACCTCTGACCCATCAAATGATGGTCCTAATTTATTAGTATTCTCTGTTCTTGAAAGAAGGGGAAAAAAAATCATCTCATGGTTTGTGCTAAACTTTCAGATTTCTGCCAGCAACGTTCCAGAGAGTCCTCTACGAAAAAACTCTCAACCCAGCTTCTAGAAAATTGTAGAGGATAATTGAAGCCCAGGTTTTTGCATCCTTGTGAAAAGCACAGACAGGGTTCTCAACTCTTTTTCATCCTGGTTAGGATTGGCTCTGTGCTTTGTAGTAGACCTTCCAGAAGCTAGAACCTGTAAGGACACCCTAGGGGCAAGAAGAACCCATAAACATTCTATTTGATGAAGGTTTGTTGGTTTCCTACTGTGTGTTCAACACTTTTCTGGCCACTGTGGGAAAATGGAAGCAACTGTAAGGCAAGAAGCTCAATACTATTGAGACTGTATGTCCGTTGCAGGATTTTCAGTTTACGAAGTGCTTTCGCTTACTTCTCTTAATATTAGCAACATTTTTTTGGAGGTGGCAATTTGATAGATAAGGAACATGAGGCTCCAAATCGTTAAGGCACTTGTCCCAAATTTACATGATAAATATATGATGGTGCAATAAAACTAGAACCCTTGGTTTTCTTATCCTTGGTGCGCTAGTCTTTCCATTTTCCCGTGTGTCTGCTGAACACACAAGGGGAAATTAGATGAAGCAAGGCAAGGCCATGCGTGATTGAGTGATAATGGCTCAATAAATTGCCCAAGAGGATACAGAGGGAAAATATGGCATGAGCCAGAGGGTCATGGAGAGCTTCACAAAGGACAAATATCTTGGGTTGGACCGTGAAGAACAAAGACAACATTGCCATGAAAGGGATGGAAACAGTGAGTAGAAGAAAGTTTTTTGGGGAGGCTGGGAGTTCCCCAGAGTTTGAGACTTAGAAAAAAATTAAAATGGAAAATGCCAAAACCCATTAAAAAAAAAAAGTCTGAGAAATCCAAGCAGAGGCAGTAAAAAACTTTATTCTTTAGTCTCCACTAGACCAGGAGGATAGATGAGAGCCAGAAGAAAGGCTCGAAATTCAGTAAAGTGAATGAGAAGCAAATGAGAAGTAGAAGGAAAAGGCTTGCTCTGCATTAAGGACAGCCAGGATCCTGCAAGCATTCTCCAGAGCTTCAGTCTCTGAGAGGAGAGACCTTCAGAATGCAGAGCTTGGCAACTTCCTCCAGAACTCCATCCTCCAAGACATGCATGATGCACAGTTGCCCCCAGCTCTACCTTGAGTTCCATGCAGCCTTTACTGTATGGTGATACCAAAAGGATGGGAGGTGATGGCTGAGAAATTAGGTGATCTTTGGCACCAGAGACAGAAGTCTGGCATGGCTCTTGATCTCCTCCCCAGAATTTCCATACTGGCCTCTTCCCTATGTTTAATTCTGTCAGCAACAACTCCAAAATCTCTGGGCCAAGGTGAACTTGGAGAGCCCAGTGCCTCTCATTGGGTTGGTGGAAGAGTCATTCGGCAGGTCTCTTCTCTGTTCCGTCTCTTCTAGAACTGATGACCATGGAACCAAGGGAGCTGTTGAGTTGACCCTGAAAAAGCAGCTGGACCACCTAATCCTGAGCTGCCCAGCTGGAAGAACCCATTTCTGCAGTCTGAGTGGCAAAGAAAAGTCAAGGTCAGTGAAGCAGGCTATCATAGGGCATGCTTTTCCCTGCCTCCCACGCCTGGCCCACTTCTCCATGATCCACCTGCTTCAGCCACCTCAGGCCCGGTCCTAGCTGCCAGATACTAACTGAGGCTGTTCCTCAAATTGCCAAGAGATCGCTATCCAAACTGTCACCCTCCGATCAGAAAAGAAGGAGTTATGGAAAGTAACTGACAGCACCTGAGTGATCTCTCATTTGGATTAAATCAAGATCTTTAAATATTTATAAAGTTCTGGTATCTAAAATAGTCAGCCTTTGCCTTGTACACAGGCTGTTGAAATATGGGCCTAGTGCATTCTAAACTGAATACTTGTCTGAGCAGTCATATATTTTGTTTGTGTGTGAGAGTGGAACAGTGTGTGTGATTGTATGTGTGTGTATGTTGAAAAACCTATTGCATTATGTTAAATATCCCAAGGGCTCCGTATAGAACATGACTGGAATGAATATAGGACAAGAATAACTTTTTTTCTATCTCATTAGATGGTCTGAGTTTTGAAATCTGCTCTAAAAAGTGTGGTAAAGTGTTCAGTGTTGTAGATTAATGCACTGAATACATTTCTACAGTTCTTGATGTGTTTCATAAAAGGTCCATTTCAAAAGTGTGCTGTATTATAGGTGAACACTCGCAGTAAATAATCTTGTTACAGAAACCTAAGCAATTTTTACGAGGCGTATTTCTGGCTGACTGAACAATTTATTCTCCAGATGTCACATTGTATTTTTCCAATATAAAATGAAACAGTTTTTTTTTTTCTTTTAAGGCTGACTGTGCTGCTTTGTCTGAGTCTAGAACAAAGGAGCTCTCCTTAAGGAGGCTGATGTGGTGTTAAAGCCCATCACTTTAAAATTAACACCACACCTGGGAAGAGCAGGCCGCACCATGGCTGGCTTTCCTTTTCAGGAATGATACTTGACAATCAGGCAGGACACTCCCCTGGGTCATCCAGTCAGAGAAAAGTCTGGTTTCTTGAAAAGCCAGGGAGAGCAAGAGAAAGGGGTGAGGAGAGTGAACAGGAGGGGCGGGAGAGGAGGGGACAATGGGGTCTGGAAGGGAAAAGGAGAGAAGAAAGAAGGAGGAAAGGAGGGCAGAGAAATCGGGGAGGTAGAATGATAAGATGAGATGGAAAAGCAGGTGCAAAGGAGGAGAGAAGACATACTATGGCGAAGGAGAAGACAGGCAGCTAGGACAGATGGCTGGAGGAGATGGGAAATACACAAAGTCTGCTACCACCGAGGGCAGGATTTGCTGAGATTTTTTTGCAGAACCCTAAGCCCATGAAATACTCTATGAAAAACTAAAAGAGTTCCATGATCAAACAATTTTGGAAAATAATGAATTCTATATACACCCTCTTTCCTTGGAGACTCACAATGCACCTTAGCATATTAAAAGCTTTGAGAAGTCTTGCCACAAAGAAACCTGTTTAAAACTTCATTTAACACATTGTTTCCAAACTTATTTGAAGTCAGAATCTCCCCCCCTCTCTCTTTTTTATTCCCACAAAGCATCTGTGATCAGGTGGTTTGGACACATTGTACTAAAAGTTTCTGACACGTCGATCCTATGTTGTGCCTAGAAGGCTGTGTGGTCTCACACCCTCCATGCCCTTAACATCAACAGGTGCCTGGGTGGTTCAGTCAGTTAAGCATCTGCCTTCAGCTCAGGTCATGATCCCGGAGTCCCTGGATTGAGCCCCGCGTTGGGCTCCCTGCTCGGTGGGACGTCTGCTTCTCTCTCTCCCTCTGCCCCTCCCCCTCCGTTCGTGCTCTGTCTCTTGCTTTCTCTCTCAAATAAATAAAATCTTAAACAAAAACAAAAACAAAAAAACCACATCAACAGTGTGTGTAAACTGGAACATTCCCTAGAGAGCTCTATAACTATATGACACTCACCCAGAATTGGCCCCGGGAAAGTTATTTCTTAAGTTATTTATTAAGATGGTATCTAATGCTAGCCAAATATATTAGTCAGCTTTGGCTAGGTACGGTCACAGTAACAAACAATCCCCAACATTTCAGTGGCTCCATATGCCGCTGCAGCAAAGCTGATGCTCTACACTTCTGTTTCTCATATCTTCACAACCCAAGATCCAGGTCTCATGGCGGAAGGAAAAGAGCACCATGAATGATCCATGCAATGCTTTTTATTTATTTATTTTTAATATTTATTTGTCGGAGAGAAAGAGCACGCAAGCAGGGGGAGCAGCAGGCAGAGGGAGAAGCAGGCTCCCTGGCTCCATCCCAGGACCCTGGGATCATGACTCAAGCCAAAGGCAGACACTTAACCAACTGAGCCACCCAGGTGTCCCCATGCAATGCCTTTTAAGGCTTCTGCCCAGAGTATTATACATCACATTCCATTGGCCAAAGCAAGTCACATGGCTAAGCCTGATGTCAAGGGGGCAGGCAGTACACTTCTCCCACAGGGACGCACCGCCAGTCACAGGACGATGTGTAAGGAAAGTAAAAACCTCTTCCAGGGAGGAACACTAAAGCAAGCTACTACACCGAAGTTAGAGGGAAAAGCTATGGCCTGTTGGCATGTCTTTTGGGGGCTCCTTATTATAGGTTCAACCACCTCATAGTCCCAGAACATGAAAAAAAATTAGACAAAGGCAGGAAATGGAGCTGGTGCCAAGGTAGTTGTGTTAGGATATTAATGAATGGGGGGGGGGGCTCCCACCTTAAGAAAATTCAATATTTGAGAAGTAGGATGTATATTAGGGTTGAAGTATTCACAAAGGACAAGAAATCTCAGCTTAACCAAAGAATTCCCAGCAAAGGTCCACGGAACAGAGTTGTATTTAGTTCAGAGTATTAGATTTAACCACATGAAATTGCCATTTTTAAGGATATTTTTAAAGTTACCTATTAGCAGTTTCATTGACCTAATGCAAACATTCCATTTGTGTGCATACTGTCAGAAACCATCAATCAGGATGCCAGAAAGCTTTCACCTGGGTGCCAGTCATGACTAACTGGGAGTGTTGAGAAGGATTCTGAAGCAACATCTAGTCTCAGCAAAAAAAAGCACCATGATCAACAAGTGCTAACTGCCATGGGATCAGGGCCCTTGGGCTGTGCATTCACCATCCCTGGTCTCCTGCAGTGAAGGATGGGGTACATCCCTCTCTTCACGCCATCAACACAGCAGCAGCAGCCCCTACATCTAGGAGGGGTGCCATCCACCTCCCCCAATTCAAAGGATTTCTGCTACAGTGCAAACTGTATCGTATTCAAGGAGGCATCATGGACCAACTCAAAATTCCCCCCTCACCTGGGGGGAAAAAGAAAACACCTTTATGTCTGGGAATTAGAGAAAACCTTAAAAAATATTATATGATAGGGCAGAAAGAAGTACCCAGGTGACAGCCATCTTCCCGGAGTCTCCCGCTTGAGCTGTCTTCCAGAGCAAACAGGTTTGGTCCTGCAAATGGAGCAGGGCCTTTGCACTGGCTGTTCCCTCTGCCTAGAGTATCTTCCCCCCGATAGCCACATCTCCTTCTCCCTTACTTTCTTCAGGACTCTGTTCAAATGTTGCCTCTGCAGAGAGGCCTTCCCTGGCCATGCCATACACAATAGCTACCTCTGTTGCTCTCAGATCCGTCCCCCTGCTTGTTTTTTTCTTCAGAGAACTTGCAACCATCTGCCATGATGAATGATAAGAGTGTATGGTAGACACTCAATAAATGATTCTTGAGCGAGTCAATGAATGAATGAAGGAAGAAAATCAGACCAGAATGTCGTGGGCCAGCACAACTGGGACACCTTAGAGAAACAGCCTTCCTCATATAGATTTATTGCTGAAAATTGAAAAAAAAGAAGAGAATTCTGACAAACATAGCCTCATCTCCAAGGGAATAGAGTTTAGAAGCGAAGAGAGGAGGGAAGAGAGTTGGGAGGGCATCTTCAGGGGATCTAGCTCACAAGTGAAAAAGAGTATTAACAAAATAAAGAACAGGAGGAACAGAAGCAAAAATCCAAGAAAATGACAGTAGAAAACTTGTTTGGGCAGAGGACTGGAAACTGAAAGAATTTTCTAACACCAGGCGAATTAGTGAAAATGAGTCTATTTGTTTTTTGTTTTTATTTATTTTTTTTTTTGAGATGTATTTATTTGAGAGAGAGAGAGCATGTGAGCAGGAGAAGGGGTAGATGGGAGGAGCAGAGGAAGAAGGAGAAGGAGGCAGAGAAGCAGACTCCCCGTTGAGCAGGGAGCCCATCTGAGCAGAAACCAAGCTTCGGAGGCTTAACTGGCTGAACCACCCAGGCGCCCTGAAAATGAGTCTTTTAAAAAACTAGTTAATTTGAGGACTTACTCCAGGAGGTGTGCTAATCACTGGGTTCAGTGTCTTGCACTACATCGTCCCATTTAATCCCCACAACCACAGGGGGGTGGTATCACACCCATTTCACAGATGAATGAATGGAGGCCTAGGAGATCAGGTGAGCAGTCCAAGGTCACACGGACAGCAACTAGACAGGAATCAAGCCTCCATACTCCAGCTATCCTGCACCCATGCCTCTCAGAGAACTTGAAGCACTTGGTAGAGACTGCGGTGAGCACACCACAAGCCCCAGGCACTTAATGAGTGCCTACAATGTTAGCACCCTATAAAATATGCCCCCTCCCCTCAGAGAGCACTGAGGGCTTTGCATTGATTTTCTAAAGACGGGGACATCTTTCACTGAGCCATCCTCTCTCTCTCTCTTCTCTTAGTCCCTCCCCTGCTCATTGCCATCCTGATAGGCAAGGTCAGGAGGGTAGAATCTGTTCCTGGAGCAAAGGCCAGTGCAGTGGTTAAGCTCCGCCTCCAGAGCCAGGCAGCCTGGGTTTGAATTCTGATTCTGCCACTCATGCGCTGTGTGACTTTTTGCAGGTTAAGTAACTTCTCTGTGCCTCCAATTTCCTTATCTGAAAAAAAAAATTAATAGCCCCCTCTAGGGTTTGTAGGAGGATTAATTAAGTTGAGATGCACGGAATTCTTAGCATACAGGTACAGAGGAAGCAGTGAGATCACATTAGCTCTCCCGCCCTGATTGAGCTCTGGCCACAGTGTCTTGCACCCTCCCCTTCACCTCCCAGACCTCTGCCACTGCCGGCATGCAGATGCTGCTCTGTGGATGAGATTCTACCCCCTATTTAACTGGTTTCCAGCCAACTCTGCTTGCCATCCTCCGTAGTGGACCACAGCAAATGCTGTGCAGCCTGGCTCTCTCTCCTTGGGCCTTCTGCACGGTCTCTCCCCCTTCACACCATTTAGTCAATGCCATTAATCAAAATCCTATAGCAGAAAACGCATGCATAAGTCCGACACATTTATTGCTATGGCAACAATTCAGGCACTTGTCCCAGTGTCAAGCTATATCAGTGGAGATAAATTCTATTGTTTTCACAGTGACAGTTTTCTCTGTGTTGGACTTAATCCATGGAAAAATATAGCCTTTCTCCTTATTTAAGAGAGTGAGAGAGAGCTCGAAAGAAAGAGAAAGTGACCTCTGGGTTTCTCACCCCATGCATTCAGAACTGAAACTAAATTTTTTCCTTTCTTTTAAATGAAGGAAGACATTCAGTGATTTGCAGCAGAGTCCTACTGATCAATCCATCAGTGGAATCCCAATAATCAAGTCTCCTCTATGGAAACTGGACTTCTGGGAGGGCCCAAAAGCATCCAGAAAATTTGCAAAATCCTGCTCTGTAGAGTCTTCACTGTCTTAGCCAGCACCAGGGTCTTGCTCTTTGGATGCACTGGGTGAATTCAGCCTGATGCTTCTGCAAACAGTGCTGGTAAACAGAAACGGATTTGCTCATAATGAACATTTCCTCCTGGTGGATAGCATCTCTCACCCAGAGAAATGGCCTCTTCTGAGCTAGAGATGCATTAAGTGGCAGGGTTTGGGGAGGTGTAGGGGAGGGTGCAAGACACTGTGGCCAAGACGTGCCTCTTAACACATCCTCTCTCCCACCTTCCCCAGCATCTTCATCTGGAGCCTCCTGGCACAGGGGCATTAAAACCTGGCTTCTCTATTATAAGCATTTAGGGGTAGCCTGCACTTTGGGAGGAAGTCAAAACCCCTCTGGCTCCTCTTCTATGCTGTGTCACTTTCCCATCCCTCCTGCTAGCATCGATCGATCCCCAAAGGTCAAATTCAATGAGTCTAGAGGCCTTTTTGAACATTGGTTTGTGCCCAGCACTCTGCTAGGTGTTGAGTGAAATGTACAAGAAGAAACACTGACCTCACATTGCTGATAGTTTAGCTGGAAACACTAACCAACCTTCCTTCCTTCCTTTCTCCCTCCCTCCCTCCCTCCCTTCCTTCCTTCCTTCTTTCTTTCCTTCTTTCCTTCCCTCCCTCCCTCCCTTCCTTCCTTTCGCCTTTCCTTCCTTCCTTCCCTCCTTCCCTCCCTCCCTTCCTCCCTTCCTTCTTTCCTTCTCTGCTCTCAACTATTAAAGTGACAAATGCCAGGGGCTTTCTACACAATACCTGTGTATTAGCTTCCTCTTGCTGCTGTAGCAAATTACCACACAGCACACTTAGTGACTTAAAGCAATGCAAGTTTATTCTCTTAGAGTTCTGGAGCTCAGAAATCTGAAATGGGTCTCACTGGGCTAAAAGCAAGGTGTCAACAACACTTCATTCCTTCTGGATGCACTAGGGGAGATGCACAAAGACAATTCCTTGTCTTTTCCAGTTTCTAGTGGCCACCTTTATTCCTGGCTTTTGGCCTCTTCCCCCATCCCCAAAGTCAGTGATGTGTGGCTGAGTCCTCCTTGGAGCACCAGCTCTCTGGTTCACTCCTGCCTCCCTTTTCCATTATTAAAGACCCTGGTGATTACATTGGGCCCACTCAGATAATCCAGGATCATCTCCTTATTTTAAGATCAGCTGATCAGCATCCTTAACTCCACCTGCTGCTTTGATCCCCCTTCATTGCATTATATAAGATATTCACAGGTTCTAGGGATTAGGATGTGGACATCTTTGGGTGTGGATGCATCATTCTGCCTACCACAACCTGTAAATGTTGAGACTTCCTTGTAGGGTAGGTGTTATTATCTTCATTTTACATGTGAGAAAACTCTGGGTCAGAGAATTAAAGGGACTTCCCCAGAGCCACACAACTAAAGTAATGGTGTCACTAGAGATAGAACACGGGATTCCAAAGACTCCTCCATTCCTTCTGACCTGGACCACAGTACTTCTTTGATTTGTTCACTCAGTAAATAGCAATTGTTGGCCGCCTGCTATGTGCATCTCTGCAAGATGCCATTTTGGGGGCAGGGTTAAAACACAAGAAGGGAAGGAAAACAAGGCAATGTCCCTAATAGAAAGATGGGATTGTGAAGAATTAAGTTTGGAGTTGTACTGTCCCTGAGAAGAGGAGACTCAGTAATTCAGGAAGGCTTCCAGGAGGTGGTGGGGCCAGGGCTGCATCAAAAGGAGGTACAGGACACTTGTTCCATTCCTTCCAGACTCTTGTGTGTGTATGTACCCAACTCTTGTGTTCAGAGTCTTGGGAAGCCCATCCCAGGGCAGGAAGTCTCAATTCTTTCCAAACCTGGCATTCCAAGTTTCTGTTCCAATTTTCATGGAGACCTCAGCAAATTTCCACCAAGGTCATTCCCCTTGAGTTTAGAGTAGAATTTGAGGCTGTGTTCCCTCAATCCTGGGTGCCTGCAGCCGTGGTGATAGAGGCAGCTTTATTAGTTAAGCTGAAGACCTGCATTTCCCAGACGGAGGCCTCCTTTACTTTTTCATTTCTATCTTCCCCCTCTCTATCCCACCCTTCCTCCCTCCTCCCTTTCCTTTCTTTTCCTCCCCTCCTTCCTTTTCCTTTTCTCTCTTGTCTTATTTTTTCAAAAGGGAGATTGGAAGAGGGCACACAAGATGGTATTCTATGTCCTTAGGACTCTCCTGGGAGCCTCCTCCATATGGATGAAGCCTGGGGTTCTCAGCTCGGCATTCCCATTGTGATGGTGACCTCAGGTCTGGTGAGGCTGATGGCCTTTTCATCCTGACAGTGCAGGAGCAGGAGGCAAGACTACACTGCCCCCCTACTACTGTCCTTGCTGCTGGAGGGTAAAGGGCCTGCACTCCTGGGCCCTTGTCCCAGAAATGAACACCACATCACGAAGAGGAACTCCACCTCTGGCTCAATGTGTCAGTGCCAGAAGAGGGTGATGGGTTACAGGAAGGGGCCTTGGTGTCTCTGCAGTGGCATTTCCCAAACCTTGGGAAACCTCCTCCTGTGAATTATGGAGGAAAGGTGACATTTCCACATTGCGTTTTCAGCACAGTGAGGAAGGCCAAAAGAAGGCCTAGAGAACCTTCGAGAAGAAACCCAGGAGATAGAGGTCTAGAATGAGAGATGGAAGGAAGAGAAAGAAAGAAGAAATGGCAGGCAGTGAAGGTGGGCAAGGACAACTGATTCACAAAGAAAGGAGGGAAGGGTCTGCAGAAATGACAGAATTTCCAGATAGGAAGTGCCTAGAAGAAGCAAGCTGGCAGGAAGGAAGACTTGAAGATGCTCTTCCAGAATTATTTACAGAAGGCTGAGTTGCCATCAGTTACCATCTCCAACAATGCCCAGCAGTAGAGATTATGGGGGCATCCTGGCATCCCTTGGCGCCAACACTGGGTGCTCTAAATTGGAAAGAAACCCAAAAGTCATTCGCAGAAGGTTTGAACTGGGGCCACACCACAACCAGACCAGCTTCAGAGAAACTGCTACAGTTGGGGGCTAATGGGATGGGACTCCCAGGTAGCTCTGAGGGTCTATTTATCTTTTAGCACTCTTGTTTATTTCAGGGCCTGCGTTATAGAGAGCAGAAAGGAAAAACCACACTCATTGTTACACCGAATAAAACACAGTTGCCAAAATCTGCTTGCAGAGTAGGAGGTCTCTATACCTTGGGAGGAAAGGGGCCACAGAGCCTAAGAGGGTCTCTGGGAAAGGCTAGGAAGGGAAAAAGAGAAGTTTGAAATAGACATATTTTTGCTGCCCCCACAGTACCAAGCAACAGCCCTACAAGGGGCGCCTGGGTGGCACAGTAGGTTAAGCATCTGATTCTTAGTTTCGGCTCAGGTCATGATCTCATGGGTTGTGGGATGGAGCCCCATAATGGGCTCAGCACCTAGCAGGGAGTCTGCTTGGAGATTCTCTCCCTCTGCCCTGCCCCACACACTTGCATGCTCTCTCTCTCAAATAAATAAATAAATCTTTAAAAAATAATATAAAATGGTGAATTATAAAAAAGGCTTTGCTGTAGGGTGGTTTCCCAGGCTTCAGTTAATTGTGTTCCACCTTTATGGTTTGGGCCAAATCCTTGCACTATGTACAGTGAGCATAGTGAGTTTCTACATACAATGAGTTTCTTCACTATCTTTGATCACCTCCCTGTTTTATTGGCTTATTTACTTTTAACTGACCTTTATTAAGGGGTTAATTTAAATAAAGCTCATTTTATTTAAAAGGGAAATGTGTGTCACCAGTGTAACTGAAAAATGAGTATCACTGACCATAGAGAGAAGCTAAACAAAAAATAAATACACTGGACACAAAAAGAATGTGATTCCATGATAGGTACTTATAGTTCTTCTTGAGGTTCTGTGGCTAAGATCTCAAGGTCTCTGTTGAGAAGGAACTTACTGAGTTGTGTAGAGTTATTTAAGACAAAGCTGCTCCAAATGGACATTTTCTCCAAGGAGTAATTAAAAAGATGGAAAGCAAACATACAAAAACAACTTTCTCACCACAGGATTCAATGTTGTATCTGTGTGGAACACCTAAAGTAACATCTCAAATGCAAGTGGTAGGTGTCCAGTGTTGGGGGAGATGCTGCTGAAAGATGTTGTCTTAGCACAGTTCCTTGGAGAACAGCTGAGGCAAAGCTCACATGCTAGGGTTTTATTAGAGTGTATAATACCAGGGCACCTGGGTGGCTCAGTCCATTAAGCATCCAACTCTTGGTTTCTGCTCAAGTCATGATCTCGGGGGGTGAGATCAAGTTCTGCGTCGGGCTCCATGCTCAGCACAGAGTCTGTGTGGGACCATCTCCCTCTGCTCCTCCCCCCACTCATGGGCTCTCTCTCTCTCAAATAAATAAATAAAATAAATCTTTAGAGTGTACAATACCAAGGCACCAAGAGTGAGGGAAAAGAAATGTGGGGCAGGGATGGAGGAAAAGCAAATACAAGTGGCGGCATTGCTGAGTTGGCCACAGACTCACAAGAAACACAATCAATATCTTGGTCATGTCTCTAGGACATCCCTGGAAAAACTGTGGAATGACTATAATTGGGAACTGACTTTTGGAAGAAGGAAGAGTGAAGAATTAATTTGCAGACTCCTGGCTATCATTTTTCTCTCACTGGATGGAGTTTGCTTCACAAAGTGTTCAGTCATCAACACTCCTGATGAATCGGCTTTAGTTTTACTTGCCTGAGAGAGCTGGCAGGACCTAGTGTACTCCAGATGCCCGGAGGCAGCCAAGAACAAAGAGAGCAGCTTAGACTAGCCCAAAGGTTAGAGACACCTCTGGCCAGGCTGGTTGGTGCGGGTCTTTTGTATGAGGCCAGTCCATGAAGACTGGGAAAGGTGGCAGTTTTGTCTAATGCACAGATATCAACATAAGAGAGTCAAGGAAAGCGAAGAAACAGGGAAATGTGTTCCAAGCAAAAGAACAAGATAAATCCTCGGAAATGAACCCTAATGAAGTGAAGTTTATCTGATGGAGTATTCAAAATAGGCATCATAAAGATGAACGCCAAAGTCAGGAGGCCACTTTGCACGAGCAAAGTGAAAACTTCAATAGGTAGAAAATACAGAAAGTACCAAAAAGAAATCAGAGAGCTGAAAAATACAATAAATAACCTGAAATATTCACTAGAGGGATTCCACAATAAATGTGAAGATCTGTGCCTACGGCTCTTCCAACCCTAAGCCCAGTGCACAAGGCGCTCTAGCTCACTGTCGCCACAGGATGAATGACCTTCTCCACCTCACCATGAAATGATATAGCATTAATCAGAATTACATCTGCAGCTTATTACTTTGCTTAATAGTGTATTTAATGTGGATTTAATGCTAAAGACCCATGATATAGAAGCAAGAAATTAAGGTAGCAAACCTGTATTTACTCTGTTCCTAGCCTACCATTCTAACCAATATACCGTATTGGTTTAAATTATATTATATTGTATTATATTCACACACACACTTTTTAAATTGTCAAAATGTTCCTGGGCATAACCAGTCACTTTCACTTTCAATGACATTGAAAAATCACTTTTAGGCAACTTGGCATTATTTTGATAAAAAAAAAATCATGATTATCTCAATAGAGGCAGAAAAAGTATTTGGCAAAATTCAACATCCCTTCATGATAAATACTCTCAACAAATTAGGTATACAAGGAATGTACTTCCACAGAATAAAAAATATATAGGACAATCACACAGCTAACCTCATAATCAATGATGAGAAAAGCTGAAATCCTTCCTCTAAGATCAGGAGCAAGACAAGGATGTCCACTCTCAGCACTCCTGTTCAAGATAATGCTAGGAGTCCTAGTCAGAGCAATTAGACAAGAAAAAGAAATAAAAGGCATACAAATCAGAATGAAAAAGTAAAATTGTCTCTGCAGATGACATAATCCTATATATACAAAAACCCTAAAAATTCCACACCAAACTGTTAAAATAAACAAATTCAGTAAAGTTGCAGGATATAAAATCAGCATACAAAAATCAGTTGTTGTTCTATATGCTAACAATGAACTATCCAAAAAAGAAATTAAGAAAACAATATAATTTACAATAGCACAAAAAAGAATAAAATGTTTAGGAATAAATTTGACCAAGAAGGCAAAAGACCTGTACACTGAAATCTATAAAACATTAATGCATGATTTGAAAAAGGCACAAATAAATGGAAAGATATTTCATATTTATGGATTGTAAGAATTAATATTGTTAAAAATGTTCATAATGCCCGAAATAATCTGCAGATTCAGTGCAATTTCTATAAAAATTCCAAAGACATTTTTCACAGAAAGAGAAAAAAATCATCTTAAAATTCATATAGAACCATAAAAGGCCGCAAGGAGCCATAGAAATCTTAAGGAAGATGAACAAAGCTGGAGGCATCAACCTCCTGATTTCAAATTATATTACAAATCTGTAATAATCAAAACAGTATGGTACTGGCATAGAAACAGATGTAGAGACCAGTGGAGAGACTAGAGAGCCCAGAAATATACCCATGTGTACAGTCAACTAATCTTTGACAAGGGCACCAAGAATACAAAATAGGGAAGGGATAGTCTATTCAATAAACAGTGTTGGGAAAACTGGATATAACATGCAAAAGAATGAAATTGGACCCTTACACTATACACAAAACTCAATTCAAAATGGATTAAAGACTTACATGGAAGACCTGAAACCATAAAACTCTTAGGAGAAAGCATTGGGAGAAAGCTCCTTAATATTGGTCTTGACAATGTTTTTTTGAATATTACACCAAAAGCACAGGCAACAAAAACAAAAACAAGTGGAATTGTATCAAACTAAAAAAATTTCTGCACAGCGAAGAAACAATCAACAAAATGAAAAGGCAACCTACAGAAAGGGAGAAAATATTTGCAAACCATACATCTGATAAGGGGTTAATAACCATTAATATATAAGGAATTCACACAACTCAATAGCAAGAAAAATGCCAAATAACCGGATTTAAAAAGAGGTAAAGGACTTGAAGACACATTTCTCCAAAGGGGACATACAAATGATCAACGGGTAAATTAAAAAGTGCTCCACATCACCAATTATCAGGGAAATGCAAATTAAAACCACAGTGAGGCATCACCTCACACCCATTAGGATGGCTACTCTAAAAAAAAAAGAAAGTGTTGGTGAGGATATGAAGAAAAGGGAACCAAAGGCACACTGTTGGTGGGTACATAAATTGGCGCCACCATTTTGGAAAATAGTATGAAAATCCCTCAAAAGTTTAAAAAGAAACCTACCATTTGATCTAGCAATCCCACTCCTGGGTATTTATACAAAGGAATTGAAACCAAGTTCTCAAAGAGATACCTGCACTCCCCTGTTCACTGCAGCATTATTCACAATAACCAAGAGTTGGAAAGAATCTAAATATCTATGACAACAGATGAATGGATAAAGGAAATGCAGTATATACCTACAATGAAACGTTATTCAGCCTGTCATTTGCAACAACACACATGGAACTGGAAGACATTATGCTAAGTGAAGTAAGCCAGACACAGAAAGAGAAATACTGTATCATCTCACCTATATGTGGAATCTAAAAATGTTGGACTCAGAAGCAGAGAGTAGAATGGTCATTACCAGGGATGGGAGAAGAACAGAACAGAGAGGTGACAAAGGACACAAGGTTTCAGTTTATAAGTCTGGAGCTCTACTACATAGCATAGTGCCTATAGTTAAGAATATTGTACTATATACTTGGAAGTTGCTAAGAGGGTAGATCTTATGTTGTGTTCTTACCACAAATTATGATATTATTAATAATAAGAAGAATAAGAATAATTAAGGCGGGAGGAAACCTTGGGAGATGATGGATATGTTTACGATGTTGATGCTAGGGATATTTTCATGGGTGTATATATGTGCCCAAACTCCCTGAGTTGTATACATTACATGTGTACAGCTCTTTAAATGTCAATCATACCTCAATAAAGTAACTTAAAATAGGAAAAAAAAACAATTAGGAACAACCAAAGTGAACTATTACATAAGGAAGAAATAAATGTTTATTGTGTTAAACCAATAAATAGAATTAGGGCTATTATCTACGGTAGCCCCTGACATGACCCAAATTAATATCACTTTTGAGCAGCTCGATGATTTCTTTTTGGAAAATTGCTTCTCCCTTGTGTGTCCCCTGGATGGCATGGCAAGTCAGGTGCCATTTTCCATTGTGGAAGCAAAAGAGTCTACCTTTCCTCCCCCTCCCCCCGCCCCCCAGCTCAGTACAGCCAGGGAGCAAAGACAAGACTTAAGCTCAGCTAATCAGATGCTTTGTCCTGGGATAGAGTGAAATAAAGGGAAGGTATTTTCATGGTTGGAGGTGGTGGCGGAATTCTGGCCACTCCTGTCCCCTACAAGAGACTTCCTGTAAGTCCTATTTTCTTGCCCTCCAGAGTTGCCCTGGTTCCTGTCCCTGCTTATTCAAACTCAAGGCTCTCAACAATTCTGGGAGCTCCTGATATCCTTCCAATAAATTTTCTCTTCTTGACTTAGTTGGAGTCAGTTTCTGTTGCCTACAATCAAGGAACGCTAACTGATACTATCCTCTCAAAATAACAAGCATTGAAAAAAATTTAAAGGAGCCCCAGTTCTGACAAGTACTTTGAAGGTTGGTTCAGGTAAGCAATATCAAAAGCAAATATAGATCTCTTAAAATGTAAATATGCTTTACCTAGATGTCCCTGAGTTTTGCAGGAGTATTGTGGGGGGTGGGGGGGGAGGGAGGAAAGAATTAACAGTGTGGTTTTCTATAAACTGCAATAAACATAAAAACACTATAGTCAAGACAGAGGGACTGTGATTGATTTATTACATTATGGTTCCTTAAATGTGTTCCATTGCCTTTTTAAAAACCATCCAGTCATTTAAAAAATCTTTATGGATACAGTTTCCAACATTGTTATAAGGGATTCTTGACAGGTCTTCATTTTTAATGGCACTGTTATAAACAGGACCCATAATGATTCTGTTTGGGAGGATGGTTTGGAGACCAGTGACTAACAGAGCCCAGGCTTCCGTGGTGGCCCCGTGCATGGACCGAGTCTGAAGTTAATTTGTATAGAGGAATTGAGGAATTTTGGTTTTGCAGTGTGATGCTGACAATCCTTCTTAAAGGGGGCTAGAATTCCAAACAGGGCTCTGAAATGTGTTTTCCCTTTTAAATCTGAAAGACAAGGAAAAACAACTGAAGTGTCAGATTGTCCTTAAACATCCAACAGGAAGAAATCGTACTTATATGCAATTCAAATTGGAAGGGAAAGATTGTGCCTCAGGCCAACTGAAGGCAAAATGCTGGTTTTCTAATTTGTAGTAAATGGAGATGAGCTCTCAGCTGGGTTGGCCAGGGTCCCCAAGAGACCTGGCAGTAGGAAAAAGATCTGGGGGTGTGATGAGGGCTGCATGTCGGCCAGTGCTGCTCCTTTCTGTCCACTGCCCACCGGAGAGACCAGTGTAAGAAATCCAGGCTCCCTCCTCCACCAGGGTATGAAAAATACCCATCGCGTTCTAGAAATAAATGTATAATGCAAGTGCTTACACCTCAATTCGATTCCACATTTACTGAGCGCTTACTTGGTCCCTAGTCCCCTGCCAGACATTGTTGGGATGTAGAGGTGAATAAGGCTTAGTATTTCCTGATGAGTTGGGACCACAGGGAAATAGGAACAAGGCAGGTAATAGAACTGCTAGAAGGGGTAGAGGCATCTATTGTTTGTACCTGCCCAGCATCCCCTGTTCTTGGAAAAAGTACCTTAGTTTTCTTTAGGCAAAATGGCCCTTCTGTTCAGATGAGGCTGACCCCAGCCCTACTCCACTCATGCCTGGCCTCCGGGGAAGGGCACATGGGCATTCCACTCTCCTGTCCCTCGTGGTCAATGCAGGCATGGACACTTGACCCAAGCCAGGCCAATGAAACTCAACTCTGGGACTTTGGTGGCTGGAAGTCTCGAGAAAAAGGTGCTGAGTGTTCCCTGGTGTTACTGAGCCAAAAGGAGATGCAAGCCTAGAGCTGCTGGTAAGCACGTTGCTGCTCCGTGGAAAGTGACCACATGAGAACAAAGACAGTAGGGCGCGGAGTTCAGAGATGGACAGAGACAGTTCTACCTGATGACCCACATGAACACCTGCAGGCATCTCGGCCTGAAGCCTTCTCACTCCGAACATTTAAAAAGGGAACCACCTGCAACTGAAAAGGGTCCTGGATCTTCCTAGTTTAGGTAGCATCCTGTGGAATGGAGTAAGTCAGACCTCCAGGAATCGGGCGTGGCCATAGGGTAGGTGGCATATGAACTGGTTGAAGGGCCATCTATCAGACGCCATGTGCTTTTCATGTCCTTGAGTCTCTTCTGGGCCAAGTGGTCACTGGGGTTCCTGAGAAGTGCTTTGCCTTGGTTTGTGTCCCGTGACCCTATGTGCTGGTCACCTGCCCCATTTGCTCTCAGATCACTTAGCTGCCTTGGCTTGCCCTTTTCATCTCCCATAATTTGACTCCTGCAAATTGTGGTATCTGAACTTCCTTAACAATAGGCTTCTGGTGAGAGTCTTCAGGGAAGCCCCAATGGGGAGCCTGAGCTAAGTTAGAGAAGGGGAGAAGCTAAAGCATTTATGCCTTATATAAAGTATTTATACTCCTCTCTCCCTTGGACTTTGTCTTTGGCAGTAGCTAGTTCCAGCTCCCACCGGATGTCCCACCACGGCTCCAGCCCCTGCCAGGTGGCCCTGGCTCCTGGGTATTAGGAACATCTCATCCTCTCTTTGTCCAGCTCTATGAGTGGAAGCAACTTCCCACCATTGCTAACTCTGGATGGCTTCCCTGTCCCTTGAGTTTTGGGTGTTAAAGACCACCAAACGGAGATAATCAAAAAGACTGAAAGGGGATTTCTTGGTGATGGAAGTTAGTGGTGATGTTTGAAAAGGCTGTAACCTTGTGCCACATAAAATCACTTCTCCTGCTGCCTAAATATCAGTTTGTGTACCTGCAGGTACACATCTTAGCTTTGAGGGAGCAGTTTGGGTCAGGACAGGGTTGCTTGCAGAGAACAGAAGCCCAATTAAACTAGCTGAAATTAAGAAGACTTTCTTTTCAGAAAGCAGAGCCAACCCCATTACCACCCCTCTCTCCAGAAGAGCTTCTCTGCTCTGCCTCCAAGCAGCCATCCCAACTGCCCAGAACTCTTATCCTTCATGCCCATATGGCCTGCTAGGTCCAGTGAAACCTACTAGAGACCCAGTAATTCAATCCTGAACTTGGGGAAAGAAAATCTTATTGGCGCAGCTTGGTGAGGCATCCAGCTCTGACTCAGTCAGCCATATAGCTCCAGAGGGGGTGTGACCTCTATGGGTAAGGACCGTGAAAATACTGAGCCCCAGCTTTGGAGGGAGTCTCTAGTGGCCTGGAAGCCACTGTGGAAATTGGGAAGTCAGCTCTGTCCAGGGTACTTTGCAAAGCCACTAGCAATACAGAGAGAGCCTGAGGCACTGTAGTTGCTGTGGGTCTCAGAATTATGACTAAAGCTTCAGGTCCCCACCTAAGGTCACTCAAGTCCTGTAATCAGTTGTTGATGGAGTTAGGGTTTTGCATATGGTTGCTCACTTCTGGGTAAACATACCAAGAGGAATGCAAATGCTCTCTTTTGCAACTACTGAAAGCTTATTTTTAAATGAAATTTTTTTGTTTATTTACCTCTACATCAGGTTGTTCTTATATTCTCACTTTCTTAAATTCCCAGGAGCAAAAAGTAATCATGACTTACACTGTGTCCTGTTTTGACTTGTCAGACTGTTCAGTTCTAGGCTCAGCTGGGGATGCTTGGGGGGAAGTAATTAGAGTGATTTCAGCTAACCTTCCTGCTCTCTGTTATTAATGATAGCAAAGATGTTTAAACAGCTAAAATGACAACCCCTTTCTCCTAACCCCTAAATTCCTGTTTATGTTTGCCTAAAAGTTACACCACTTTGTCCTTTTCAAAGTGGTTGGCAACATATCATTATATCTTTATCCTTTCCCAGCGATTAGTTGGGAAATTGATCCCCAGCCTGCAACCATTCAAGAACCTGGATCAGAGACCCTTAATGGGTTTCATTTTACATACTAACTCCCATCAGTGGTGGGGGCCACCCAGAGAGTTGTGTTGAGAAAGATTCCTCAACAGCCAGGTTGAGGAAGAGTCCTAGGATCGATTGGTGATGTCTGTCACCGGCTGAGAAACAGAGCATGACTTCACTCTTGCTTGTTTGCCATCTTAGACTGAGGGTCGTCAACATAGGTCCAGATACAACTCCTTGGAGTATATGAACCACACTGAATGTAGACGATCCCATTAGGGGGATGCCTGGATGGCTCAGTTGGCTAAGCATCTGCCTTCAGGTCAGGACTATGATCCCAGAGTCCTGGGATCCAGTCCCTTATCGGGCTCCTTGCTTAGCAGGGAGCCTGCTTCTCCCTCTGCCTTCTGCTCCCCCTGCTTGTGCTCTATCTCTGACAAATAAATAAATAAAATCTTGAAAAAAACAAAGATCCCATTAGGTCCTCACAGCACCTCAATGAAATTAAGAGGGCTGAAATTATTATTGTGACCCTTTGATGAGGTGGGGGGAGACTGGGACACTGAGGCTCCCTTAAAAGAAAAGCCAGGGAAGCAGAATTCCTGTGCACTTGACGTCTTCTGAGAAAGAAGTCCACAGGGGTATGGGACAAGGCCCAACACTGAGCATGCCATAATATCTTGTCATTCTTCTCTGTTTTATGGTGATCTCCTGAATTAAGTAATCATTTAAATAATTGAATCAAGCAATAACAATTATGGAAGGTATACCAGTTGCCTTCCTCCTCTTCCACACATGGTCTCTGCTGCACCTTGCCTCATGCCCCTGCTTGCAATTAGCTGGGAAACATTCTCTGGGCCACCTCCTCATGTAAGTTGGAGGCATGGACCACAGCCTCATTCCCTTTCACTCTACAGTAACCTGCCTGGGGCTGTGCATGCAGTGGTGTTTAGTAAGTGCCTACTGAAAGTCAGAACCATCACCTCTGGGGCTATTTGAAGGGCAATGGTAACATAGGACAGTCTCTGGAGGCCCCATATTCATTCCCAGGATCTTCTTACCAATGGGGAGAGCATGGAATGAACTTCTTCCCACTTATCCCAGCATTTGTTTACTGCTTTCTGAGCCATCCCTCCCAGAGACGTTGATGATTGAAGATCATCACAGGGAGAGGAGGACTTAAATGCGTGTTCTCATCCCAGTTTGGGTCACACAAATCTTATGAAAACTGTGGATTCTCTCCTTTCAAGATTTGTTTCTGCTGTGGATGGCAGGTACCCAGTAGAATTAATGTACCCAAAAAAGGCTATTTATTGACACAAATATCCAAATTTAGAAGGGGCATGAGTGAACTGACCCAAGGAATAACCAGATCATTGAGTGCCGTCAGCATGCTTTTGTACTCTCTCTCTCTGGCTGTCACCCTCACTCCTGCTTCTGAATGATACCTTTATTCCCTCCTATTGCTGATGGACTTTTACCACATGATGGAGACCATGGCTGATTCCTCTTACCATCACTCAGAGAGTGAAGTGAGCTCTTTCTCTCCAGATCAGCTGGGAAACTCCCAGGGAAGGACTCTGATGGGTCCAGCTGGAGTTAGGTGCCCACCTCTTGAGTGTGACCAGGATGGTGATGATTGGCTTAACCATGCCCCAGCCTCTTTGCTGGCTCTGTCATCAAAAGTGGGGTGTGACCTCTCTAAGAATTGCTGTCAGCCAGGCAGCCACCCTCAAATCTACCCATAACAGATCCTTTCCTCCAAAAATGCACATGCTCATATATATGTAATTTTTCACCCAAAATTTCAGGGAGTTGATAGGCCCTTCAAGTGAACCCTCCAGGCCCCTAAGTTAGCCCTGTTTACACACATGCACACAATTTGAATTGTTAGTGGAAAAATTCCAAATCTGACAATCAGATAAGGCAGAAGCCCCCCAGGTAGCCCCTCTAGTCCCATCTGGCTCCATTCCTCTAATCTGCATCCTTTTCAGCCTGCCCTGGATTTTCAGGCCACTTCCTTTTCTCCTTGCCATCACTCTCTACTCCAACCCCTGCTAGGACAATGGGAAGTCATTTCTGTGCAGGGGGTCCTGGAAAGAACTACGTGGTATCAATCAACTTAGAGTATCACCTGGGAGTTAAAACAATGGCACCAAATTGCAAATTATAGAGGTAGAGAGACAGAGTTTTGTTCTCAGAAAAGAGGGTGTGGGTTCTTTAAAAATAAAAAAAAGTAGAGGAATGTTTCTCAACATTTCATAAATAGCCATTTGAAAACTGCCCTAAAGCAAATTGGAAGTCAACACAATGCCCAGACGTTCACTTGTTAGGCCAGGAAGAATGTACACACACGCTGCATTCTTTACACACACATATTTACACACACTCTACATAAAGAATGACCTTCTCCCACTCCGCCCTTCCCCTGCCCGCAATGGTAACATTTACTGGAGATTTTATTACAAAAGCCACAAAATGAAATTCTAATCAATAATAGTTTGCAGGATGGTGGGGGGAAAGAAAGGGACTGAATACATTCATAGGTAAAAGATGTTATTATCTCAGTTCAGTGACTATGAAAGAGAAATAGATGAAAAAATCTGGGTTTTATATTAAAAACCGGCACAGCTGTAGAGTTACATAATAAAGTATTGCCTGTATCCATGGAAATGGAGAGTAATTGATGTACCACAAGTTATTTTTATAAACCCAAACAAAAAAATTCAATCAGAAATGTCTTTCCCCGTTTTGGGGGCATTGTATATTTTGTATCTGTACATAATGCACACATTTAGAGTGTGAATGCACTCATTATTGATCAGCCGTGTTGAATAGGACATGCTGCTTTCCCTGAATATTCAAGATTAGAATCCTGCGGCCCAGCTCTCCTTCTTGAAAGACTTCCTCTGCATAAATTGTGCAGGGCTTTAAAATTCAGGCAGTTCCAACTCAGATGAATAAAGGAGCCCCTCTCCTGGTTTTGGAAGTGTCAGAGGGGCCAAATTTTGAAGATGGAAATTCTGCATAAGGCAACTATTTGACTTGACCCACAATACTGACTGTCCCCTCTCCCACTCCCCCAACACACACACAGTGCTAAGCACAGAGTGGGTCCTCCAAGAAAACCAGGACACACAGCACAGTGTAATTTTCCCGATTTGCTTGCTAAAGCACCTGTAAAATACAGATTCCAGGGTTCCAACCCAACCCCCTGTACTGGATTCTCCAGGGCAGAGATCTAGAAATCTACAAAATCTATGTACCTCCCCAAGGAAATTCTGGTCATCAGGCCAACTGGAGAAACCCAGATGCAGGGCTAGCTTCATAGGCACATGAATCTGTGCAGCCCAACTGGGCCCCGCGCTCAGGAGGTTTTTATTCTTTGCTTAATGCTCTGCTGTCTTCCCCTGGAAATTCTTAATAAGTTTTTAACAAGGGGTCCCAGATTTTCATTTTGCACTGGGTGCTACAAATTATGTGGCTGGTTCAAAGCATCAATTTAGCAAATAGACTTGGATAAAAATTCCAACTCTGCCACTTAACTGGTTAGGAGATCTTTAGCAAGTTATTTAAATGCTGTGAAGTGCGCCTACGTGGTTCGTTCGGTTAAGCGTCTGCCTTCGGCTCAGGTTATGATCCCAGCGTTCTGGGATCGAGTCCCATATCAGGTTCCCTGCTCAACCGGGAGTCTGCTTCTCCCTCTGTCTGCCACTTCCCTGGCTTGTGCTCTCTCTGTCAAATAAGTAAATAAAATCTTAAAAAACAACAATGCTGTGAGCTTCTGTATACTCATCTATAAGATGGAAATGATAATGATACTGATCTGATGGGCTCTAAAATGACACAATGTTTGTTTAGTTGCTCACTGCTGGAAGAGAAGAAAAGCTTCGCTCAAATGGACACCACTAACATTAGTTGAACTTTGAATTGTTGAGTTGAGTTGAGTTGAGTGAAATAAGGACCTGAAAGAGAGGGGACAGTGCAGCTGCTTGCGGGAGGAGGGTACTAATTAAGTTCCAGCCTTCCTGATGTTGAATCAATGTCCAAAATGCCTTACATAAAGCAACCCTGCTGTGGATCAAGCTTCGCTGCTACCTCAACAGGGATGAACTCTAACTGTATCAGCTTCGTATGAGGATCTGCTCAATATCTGGTTAAGAAAAATAGCTCCACCAGAAAGAAACTACTCCACCATCACTTCTAGATCCACTGACCACAGCTGGGGCTGGAGCTGGGGTAGAACAGGGTGATGTAACAGTGATAGTGAGTGGGGTGCTGGAGTCCTGTGAAAGGTTTTCCATCATCTGTCTCAGATCTGTCCACTTCTTTTCCTCTCCATAGCCACCCCCTCTTCTATGCTACCATCATCTCTCCCCAGGGTTATGACATTTGACTGGCTTTCTGCTACCATTTTGTAAAATTTTAAAAACAGTATTATGTACATGTGATTCACATACTGTGAAATCCACCACTGGAAGCTTTAATTCAATGGTTTTTAGTATATTCACAATGCTGAGCAACCATCACCCTATCTATTCCAGAACATTTTCATCACTCCAAAAAGAAACACTATACCCATCAGCAGTCACTCCCCATTCTAACCTCCCTCTGACTGCTGGCAACTACTAATCTACTTTGTGTCTGTATGGATTTATCTATACTGGACATTTCATACAAAGGGAATCACACAATGTATGGTCTTTTGTGTTTGGTTTCTTTCACTTGCATAAGGTTTTCAAGGGTCATTCATGCTGTAGAATGTAGAATGAAGAAGTACTACATTCTTGTTTTATTGCAAATAATATTTCATTGTATGAATATATCACATTTTGTTTATCCATTCATCAGTTGACGAAAATTTGTGTTATTTCTACTTTGAGGCTATTTTGGGTTTGTTTGTTTGTTTTTTAAAGATTTTATTTATTTGAGAGAGAGAGAGAGAGAGCCAGGGGAGGAGGGGCAAAGGGAGAGGGAGAGAGAGAATCTCAAGCAGACTCCGAGCTGAGCATGAACCCCAATGTGGGACTTGATCTCATGACCCTGAGATCATTACCTGAGCCAAAACCAAGAGTCAGACACTTAACTGACTGAGCCACCCAGGCGCCCCATCTGCTTTGGGGCTATTTTGAATAAGGCTGCTATGGGTACTTATGTTCAGATTTTGTATGGACATGTATTTTCATTTCTTTTGGTTAGATACTTAGGAATAGAATTACTGGGTCATATGATTACTTTTTTTTTTTTTTAACTTTTGAAGAACTGCCAAACTGTTTTTGCATTGCAGCTGTACAATTTTATAATTCCTCCAGCAAGGTATGAAGGTTCTAATTTCTCTACATCCTTATCAAGACTTGTTATTGTCTGACTTTTAAATTTTAGCCATCCTAAGTGTGTGTGAAGTGGTATCTCATGGTTTTGATTTACACTTCCCTAATGACTAATGATGTTGAACATCTTTTCATGGATTTAATGGCCATTTCTATATCTTCTTTGGGAAAATATACATTCAAAATCCTTGCCCATTTTTTGAAATTGGACAAAGACTATTCTTTTCTTGAAGAACTATTTGCTAAAGACTTTTCTTTCCCCATTGAATGATTGTGGCACCCCCATCAAAAATCAGTTGGCCATAATATAAGGCTTTATTTTTGGACTTTCAGTTTTATTCTATTGATCTGTGTTCATCCATATTGTAGTGCTATCTTGATTATTGTAGCTTTATAGTAAGTTTTGAAATCAGGAAGTGTGAGTCCTCTGGCTTTCTTCTTTTTCAAAATTGTTCTGGCTATCCTGGGTCTCTTACATTTCCATATAAATTTTAGGATCAGCATGTCAATTTCTGCAAAAAAAAAAGGCAGCTGGAATACTGATAGGGATTACATTGAATCTGTAGATCTCTTTGGAGAGTATTGCCATCTTAACCATATTAAGTCTTTCAATCCATGAACATGGTATATCTTTCCATTTATTTAGATCTTTCAATAATGTTTTATGATTTCCAATGTAAAACTCTTATATTTCTTTTGTTTAATTTATTCTTAAGTATTTCATTCTTTTGGTGCTGTTGCAAATTGAATTGTTTACTTTATTTCATTTTTACATCCTTCTTTGCTAGTGTAAAGAAAAAGAGCTGATTTGTGTATCTTGATCCTGTATCCTGAAACTTTCCTGAACTTGCTTATTAATTCTAATAGTTTTCTTGTGGATTCTTCAGGGTTTTTATATACAAGATCATGTTATCTGCAAAGAAAGATAGTTTACTCATTTCTTTCCAGTATGGATGCTTTTTATTTATTTTTCTTGCCTAATTATCTGGCTAGAGTCAGTACAATGTTGAATAGAAGTGGTAAAACAGACATCTCTCTCTTGTTTCTGATCTTAGGTCAAAAGCATTCAATCTTACACCAAGTATGATGTTAGATGTGGGTTTTTAGTGGATGTCCTTATCAGATTGAGGAAAGTCTGTTCTACTTCTAGTTTGTTGAATGTTTTTCTAATGAAATGGCTACTGCCATTTTTGTCCAAACTCTGTCCATTCTCCAGAGGACACTCAGAAGAATCTTTGAACTATAAGCCTTGTCATGTTACTCCTCTATTTAAAAATGCTCAGAAACTCCCAAGAGTCATTAGGATAAAGTCTAAATTCCTATAAGATACTGCATGATTTGGGGCCTCTATCGTCTTATCCTCTCTCTCTTTCCTTCCTTGTGCTCTGGCCATATCCACCTTCTCATTTCACTGCCTTTGTGCCTGCTCTTCTCTCTGCCTTTTCTGCTTGGTAAATTCCTATTCATCTCTCTATTTCAGTTAGTTATTTGTGAAGTCTTCCCAGGCCCTCAGCCCCGGTCAGATATCACAGCACCATGTTCTCAGATCTCCTTTTCCTTTATAGCCCTTACCACAATTTGACACTGTGTATTCATGTGATTATTTGACTGATGTCAGTCTTCTCACAGAACATATGCTGCATGAGGGCCAGGACTGTGTCTGTCTTATTAACTACTTTATCCCCCATTGCTGTAGTAGCACCTGGTATAAGGAAAGAATGCTTTCAGGAAATATTTAATGAACAAGCTCAAGCAAACCAGCCAATCTAAATGGAGGTAAAATGGGGTGGTACTCTCCAGACACAGCTCTTAGCTATGAAGACCCTTAATGCTTCATTCCTTTTCTTTTTTTTCTTTTTCCTCCATGGCCTAGTCAAGAATGCTTCAGAAGAAGAGACCTGTTTTATATGCTAAAGTGGCAGGGAAAAGTCTCTTTGGAGATGATTTTTAAGCTGAGTCGATGCTATAAATCCTTCCCATTCTCCATGAAGCCTTCCTGATTACTGCCAGTCACAGATAATCTCTTCCTTCTTTTCATAATATTTCGGGTTCTTTATCCATATCCCTTTTAAGAGCATTCATGATTTTCCTTGTCTTATCGTTACACATATGTTAGTCCTGTTTCCCCTACCATTTGAAACTAAAAAACCATAGATGGTTTAATCATGGTATCCTCCCATCTCCTAACTTAGTCCTTAGCAATGTGTTAAGTGTACAAAAGAATGACAATCACCATGAAGTGCATAATTTAAAGACTGAAGAAAAAAATACAGTTTTGTTCAATCCAGTTTTATTCTCCAGTATATGTTTTTGTGTTCTTTTAACATTAAAAATGTTATGTAATGTTAACATTAAAAATGTTGCATTTTAATTCTTCATAAAAATCAGAGCTTTGGTGAGTCTATTAACCCAAACTTCTAACTACCCTCATGTGGCCATGGCAAATCTTATACTCTAGTCAGATGGGTCTATATGCCATCCTCATCTGCCAGCATCACATTTAACATTTCCCTCTTGCTTGCTCAAGTCATTTGCATCCACCCAGAATGCCTGCCTGCCTGCCTGTCTCAGCACACCCATGCCCACAGTTATTGGAAGTGGAAATATAAAAATCTCCACAACCACAGTTTGATTCCAGAATTATCCCATTGCCCAGACTTCTCTCCTAGAATATCTAGGTCCAGCTTCCTGCCATCCCCACCAGACTTCCTCTTGCATTGGCTTTCCTTGATGCATACCTTCCTTGACATTATATCTTGTCTCATGTTTTTGTTCTAGCTCTATCTAAGTGGCTGACTCTTAGAGTGACCTATCACTTCCTACGACTATTAGCCCCACACATCACAGTAACGAGACAGAATGCCCATGCCCAGATTCTCTTACATATTATCCTCTCCTCCTTTCAGAAGAGGAATATCAGACAGTGTGAAATAGCTTTTAGTCATGTTGAGTGCCCTCTATCCCTGGCAAAATGCCTGGTGCACTGCAGGGTCCCAAATGGATATCAGAGTATTAATTCTAATGTGTTAAGTGTCAGAGTATTAATTTAAAGAGGGAAGACAGTGTGAAAAGAGTGTAATACCCAATAAAGTTGGAAATGTGTCCTTTTGTAGACATAATCTATATGACAAGGGTCTATTTATGGTTGGAAAATTAAAGTAATGTTCTATCCTAGTCTCTTCATACATATTGTAAAATAACTTTATTGATGAGAGATGGAGTCTAGAGTGAGTTCCAGGCAACAAAGGAAAAAATTCCAACTCAATTGGTCCTAAGTCCTAAGACATTAGTTTAGGGTTTTTGTTATTTCCCCAAAATAGAGGTTCCCAAATTCTTGATAAGCAAACATTTCCTGTGTACTAGATTATATGCAGAAAACCAGAACTCACTCAAACAACAACAACAACAACGACAAGAAACAGCCCTGATTTGTTGTGTTTGTCTATTTCCATGGAGTATTTCCACCATGGCCAATTTCAAGCTACCAGGGATGTTACACTGCCTTGCAAATTTCCTGCAGCTTGGTTAAACCTACAAGTTAGCTCCAGCACCCTGAGAGGCAAGTCATTATACCTGGTGCTGTGAGGTACAAAGCCCTCTCCTAGCCTCAGTGAGCCTATAACCTAGTGGAGATACAGACCTACCCACTTTGATCAATTGCTTTGGTTTTTTCCAAAAGCAATCTGCATCAGCCATGATATTTATTGTTATTTGGAGCCCATCAAGGTAAATACAATGAGTTTCCCAAAGGTTTCATTACCAAAGATTGATAGGCTGCCAATTTGTAATAATGCAGCTATAATATCATCTACTCTAAATGTTCTACCTAATTACATTTTCAAGAGCCACCCTCTAACAGAGTTCTTGGGTAATTTTTTTTTTTTCAGCATTAAGCCATTCATGGCTAGACACAACTAGTCTTTCAAGATATTTAAAGATCATTAGCAGGAAAAAAAAAAGTCCCCACTGGGACTGGATTCTCTGGGGAGTCTAGAAGCCTGGGACACTTGCTCTTATGCAGCTTTCATACAGATGATGATCAGCAGACGCTTATCAACTTTTGTTCCCTCACATTTCCACAACTTCTGACTCCCTCTGAGAACTTCCCCAGCACCCTTTAGTATCTGCCTGGGAAAGGAGACAAGTCCATGGGACTTTGTTACTAGGTCTATGTGCCTGGATTCAAGTCCTTTCTCCTACCCTTTCTCCACCTCTGGCATCCCACTCGCTATGTAACTTGGGGCAATTTCCTCAGCCTTCTGAAGGAGTTTTCCCATCTCTAAAATGGGTACAGAGTTATACTTAATAAATGTTGTTTACAGGTATCCATTTAATGCGTTCATGAAGGTTTATGTAATCTCCCCAGCTAGAGGGAATCTGTCCCATTTCTTGTCTTCCAATGGACTCAATTAGCTATGTGCCTCCTTGTTCTCACTATATTGGAACCTACTTGAGGTAGCCTCCATCCATCATATTCATATTCATTCATCATTGTCACCTTCAAATGCCTGACAACGTCTAGCAGAGTGCCTTGCATGCTGGAACCTCCTTAAGGACAGATAGCATGGCAGTCTTGCTCACCACTTCTGTGCTTCAGCATAATGCTAATAAAAGCTCCACATGCAAGAGGAAGAATGGGCACATAAGTAATAGCTTAATATACATGTTTTGTAAGAGATGATGCATAAATCAATGGTACAACTACAAGTTCTTGAAAGTTCTTGTTCACTATTGTTTGACTAGAGTTCATTATGAACATGCTCAGTAAATGATTAGTGAGTGAATTATTCAATGAACCAATCGATCCAGTGACGTAGTGTCTCCTATTGCCCTGCAGAAGGCAACTTGCAGCCTAAAAATACAGCTGAGTAGTTTGAGTAATATTTTGCTATTAGAACCAATGGAAAAAATATCACAAACACAGATGAGCTTTCCCTAAATCAGTGATTCCCAACCAGGGCGATTTTGCCCCCCGCACCCCAGAGGACATCTGGCAATGTCTGGAGACGTTTTTGAGTGTCGCAATGGGGGACTACTACTGACATCCATAGTTCAGGGAGGTTGCTAAATGCCCTATGGGATGCACAGGACAGTCCCCACAACAGAGAATTATCCCCCCTCAAATGTCAACAGAGCAGCAGTTGAGAAACCCTGCTCTAAATGATCAGCTAGGGGGAGATTTCTTTTTTTGATAGCAACATATTAAAATGTGGGTCAAGATTATTGAGATGGTCTATACGATCCAGCAATTGCACTACTGGGTATTTACCCCAAAGATACAAATGTAGGGATCCGAAAGGGTACGTGCACCCCAATGTTCATAGCAGCAATGTCCACAATAGCCAAACTGTGGAAAGAGCCAAGATGTCCATCGACAGATGAATGGATAAAGAAGATGTGGTGTATATATACAATGGAATATTATGCAGCCATCAAAAGGAATGAGATCTTGCCATTTGCAATGACATGGATGGAACTGGAGGGTATTATGCTGAGCGAAATAAGTCAAACAGAGAAAGACATGTATCATATGACCTCACTGATATGAGGACTACTTAATCTCAGGAAACAAACTGAGGGTTGCTGGAGTGGGGGGTGGGGTGGGAGGGATGGGGTGACTGGGTGATAGACACTGGGGAGGGTATGTGCTCTGGTAAGTGCTGTGAATTGTGCAAGACTGTTGAATCTCAGATCTGTACCTCTGAAACAAATAATGCAATATATGTTAAGAAAAAAAAAAAGAAGAAGATAGCAGGAGGTGAAGAATGAAGCGGGGGAAATCGGAGGGGTAGACGAACCATGAGAGACGATGGACTCTGAAAAACAAACTGATGGTTCTAGAGGGGAGGGGGGTGGGAGGATGGGTTAGCCTGGTGATGGGTATTAAAGAGGGCATGTTCTGCATGGAGCACTGGTTATTATGCACAAACAATGAATCATGGAACACTACATCTAAAACTAGTGATGTAATGTATGGGGATTAACATAACAAAAAAAAATTTTTTTTAAAGATTATTGAGATGGTCTATATAATGCAGAATCACAGAAAAGTCATGATTGAAAGGAACACAAGAGATCATTAAGTACAAACTCCTCACTTTACATTGGTGACCCTGCAAGTCCAGAAAGGGAAGTGAATGCTTGAGGCTGCACAGTTGGTAAGTGGCCAAGGCAAGCCAAGAAGCCAAGTCCTCAGTGCCCAGGCTTTTCACACTCCCTTTTCAATATGTCTGCAATTGAGCTTCCTTTCAACTCCCACCAGCAAGTTCAGGTCCAGCCCAAACTTGGCCACCCATCTTACCCCTGGATTAGAGCACTGTTTTTACCCAACTTCCATCATTCCCATCCTACATGGATGACTTTTGCCAGATCCATGAACCACCAGTACTATTATTTATAAAATGTATTTAAATGGACATTGACCTTTTCCTTAAATAAAGGTTTAATAAGGAAATCTTTTATCGGTACTATAAATAAAGGCTTGTCGGATTTGCCATGATGAAGAGGGACCTAAAAACTGGCACCATGCAAACAAAAATGTTCAGTGTTCTCTTGATACTGTTGTATCTTTAAGGCTCCAAGCCTGAGCCTCTTTGTTAAAAAGGGAGATTCGCAAGTGTAGGAGGTGTTAAGGACATATTGGCACCAAACTAAGACTTTCTCCTTAATGTAATAAGAGGTATTAAAAAAGAATTGAAAGGGGAATGCATTGCTCACTGTGTGCTTCAGTATTATTTATTACATACTCATGCACCACTGGAAATCATCTTGTATTCCCTCAGTGGCATATTTATTTTTGGAAAGCCTGGATTAGAGGAATAAAAGCGACCCCAATCACTTCTGCCCTCTTTGATATGAGTTCCTTCTTTAGCTTCCCGGACTGAAGGAATGCAGGCATCCTGAGTTCTTCTGTGTTCCCATGCCAAATGCAATTAAGTAGGGAAATGAAAGAGAAGTTGAATGAGGAAGTGATCACTGCTTTGCAAGCTCGGACAGATACATTGAAGTGGTCGAATGGTATAATAGAATTCTAAGGTGATCCCCAGTGACCCACACCTTTGTAGCATCCCCTCCCCTTTGAGTGTGGGTTCAACCTGTGAATATGATTATACCACACTTGTGATTGTTACATTACATTGCAAAAGGGAGATTACCCTGGATGGGCCTGACCTAATCATGCGAATGCATTAAAACCAGTTTTCTTCAGCTGGTGGCAGGCAAGGAGGTCTGAGAGATGGACCCCATCTGGCTTGGAAGAAAGCAAACATCCATGTTGTGCAGTGCTGGGGGGGGGGGGGGGCACTTGGCAAGGAACTAAGGGCAGACTTGAAACTGAAAGCAGTTCCCAGCGACAGCTAGCAGGAAAACGGGAGCTTAGTATTACCTGCAAGGAAATGAATTCAGCCAACAACCAATTGACATACAAGAGGACCCTGAGCCCAGACTTTTAGACCTAGAAACTGTGAGATAATCCCTTTCAGTTGTTTTGAGTTCCTAAGTTTGTGGAACTTTGTTACATAGCAAGAGAAAACTACTATAAAGGAATACAGAGATGAGAATGTTAGATTGGCTGGCATCAGGAAACTTATATTCTTGTCCTGGAGATAAGATACACATAGAGGCAACTGAAATATTAATCAGAGTATACAAGCTTATATCTGAGAAAGGTACAAACAATGTGAAGAAAGAAATGTGGCTGAGAAAAATCAGCGAAGGCTTAGTGGAGGAGGTGACATTTGCATTGGCCTTAAAGTTCAAAGAGAATTTCGGCAAACAGAGAGGTTGACCCAGTGCAAGTACCTACTGGATTGACCAGGTTCCTGCTTAGTCTTGCACACAGAGCTGTGTAAAGTTACTTGGAATAAAGCCTCTGCTCCTCAGTGTCCTCATTGGAGAAAGAAGGGTAGTAACTACAGTGTCTACCTACAGTTGACAAAATCCCATAGCCAGAAAATGGCAGAGCCTTCTTTCCTTGCATGGGCTACCTCCACAGCTGGATCCACTTATGTGGACTTGAAGCTTCTGACATTGAACACCTTCCCTCAGGTTGCCTCCAACGTTTGTAGGGCCCAGGGCAGAACTACAAATAGAAGCCCACGTACCATATGTCTGGATATTTACAAGTTAGAAATCAAGCTAAAGGCTGTTAAATAAAATAATTCTCTCCTTCTACTTTGGCAAATACACTTTCATAATGACAAAATAGAAGAAAAAAACAAAGGTTTTAAAAAGATGGGTTCATGCTGCCTTGCCTCCATTTGGGACACCTCTAAAGGGCCACCCGAGCTTCAGAGTTGTGACTGTATAAAGGACCAGCTTCTCCCTTTGCCCAATCCTACCTTCCCACTTCCTGACTGAAACGTCTCCTGAGAACACTTTCCTGCGAGCCCTCTGCATGACAGTCCGTTTCCAGGGGACCTGGTCCAAGATGGCTGCACTCTCACACCTGATCGTTTGGGGATGTAGGATCTTTCACTGTAGGAGAAAAATCTTTTTTTTTTAGATTTATTTATTTATTTTAAAAAGAGAGAGAGTGTGTATGTTTGTACATGAATGGGGGGAGGGGCAGAAGGAGAGGGAGAGAGAATCTCAAGCCAACTCCCCACTGAGCGTGGAGCCCAGTGCAGGGCTCGATCTCATGACCCATGAGATTACGACCTGAGTCGAAGTCAAGAGTGGGATGCTCAGCCGACTGAGCCACTCAGACGCCCCTGTAAGAGAAATTCCAGTCTGTGCCTTTAGCTCCTGGACCCATCTCCCGAGGGCACATTGGTCCACACCTGATGGTTCAAAGCCAGGAGCCTCGGTTATGGAGGGAAACGTTGTTGCTGTTACCTCTTTATTAAAGCGAAGCAGTTTGTCCTCCTTTGGCAGTGTGCCCCGTGAGCGCTCCCCCTTAGGAGGACCAGCTCTGTGTGCTGATCACATTCGGCATTTGAAAAAACATTTAATTATGTGCAAAGAGAGAGTCCATGTGTCACTCGTGGGCCAGGTTTGTTTGGGACTTTATTATCATACATATCACTGTAGCCTATTATTTCTGGACAGATTGGACAAGTTTCAAGGTTAATAAAAATGTTCTGGCAAATTGTTATTTTGAAAGTGATTGAAGGAAATGTCCCACTCGGAGCATATGTTTGACCTTTTGGGGGAGGAAAAGGAAGAAAATGCTCATGGAAGCCTCGTGCAGGTTGATTCTTTTGACAGCTCTAAATTGTTTGGCGTGTGTTGAGGGGCTCAAAGCGCCACAGAGACTGGTATTTCCTTCCCAAGTATCTTCCCTCCACTTGGATGTGTCACTTTAGGTAATAATGATAATAATCATAAAGTAATAAGCTGCATTTTTTCTGTCAGGGCCAGCAGGATGCGCTCCATGGGTCTTATCCCATTCAGTGTTCACAATCCTGGCAAGTCAGGACCCTTTCCACCTCTTCTGTGCCAAAGAGGGAAATGAAATAACTTGTCCAAGGTCACAGCAGAGGTGGTTGAACATGGATGGAAACCAGGGTCTGTCCATCTCCAAACAACCCAGCCTGCGCACTACTATTTCGTGGCTGGCAGCCACCTGTCAGAGCCTGTGTCTCTATGCCTGAGGGATGGCTCTCCAGTTTTATTGAGGTATCACGGACAAATAAAAATTGTATGCACTTGAGGTATACAACGTAATGATTAGATATTCATGAACATTGTGAAATGATTACCACAATCGAGCTAATTAACACATCCATCACTTCACATAGTTAACTGTGTGTATGTGTGTGTGTGTGCGTGTGTGTGTATGTTGAGAACACTTAGGATCTATTCCCTTAGCAACTTTCAAGTTTTCAATACAGTATTCTTAACTGTAGCCATCATGCCACACATGAGATCCTCAGAACTTACTCATCTTATAACTGAACGTTTGTACCCTTTGGCCAGCATCTCCCCATTTCCCTCTCCCCCAAGATCCTGGGGAACCACCATTTTACTTTTGGCTTCTATGAGTTCGACATGTTTAGATTCTACATATAAGTGAGATCATGCAGTATTTGTCTTTCTGTGTCTGGAGTATCACATCAGATCCTCCAGGTCCATCCAGATTTGCAGAAGTCTGCACTCCCTGAGCAGAGCAGAAGTGCTAGGGAACTAGACCCCCAGAAGAAGCCATCAAATGACAATTCTTGAGTGCTGGAGTATAAATGTCCCAGCTCCCTCGTCCGTTGCAGGGAGGGGATAATTCTGAGGTCATGTGTTCCTTCTGGGGCTAAGCTCCAGCTACACACTGTGGTAGCTGATCTAACAATGCACCTTTTATTGGCTGTGCTCCCTTTCCTGTACCACTTCTCTACTATCCCACTGGTGTCCTTGGCATCTCCCAAATAAACTACTCGCACTTAAATCTTTGACTCTTTTTTTTAAAAGATTTATTTATTTATTTGAGAGGGAGAGAATCTCAAGCCAACTCCCCGCTGAGCATGGAGCCCAATGCAGGGCTCAATCCCACGACCCATGAGATCATGACTTGAGCTGAAACCAAGAGTCAGATGCTCAACTGACTTAGTCACCCCGGTGCCCCTCTTTGATTCTTTCGGGGTCACTCTGGAGTAATCTAAACTAAGACAGGGAATCCATAAAAATATCCTGGGGATTGGAACATCTGTGTCCTGTAGAGACTGAGGAAGGACAAGTATTGGGCTGACCCCTGCTGCTCCCCAGATGATAACATTGACTTTTGAAGATTCTACTCCCAGTTACTTTGGTCCTAACACTAGTGACCCAAGGTTAACACTCAACCACCCTCATGTTGGCAGGAAAATGCTATTCCAGGTAAAATCTTCCCCAAGGAAATGTATAATGAGAAGTTATGAATCTAAGACTTCCAGAGATGCTAAAGACACAACTCCAGGTAGTGTGCTGGGTGGTCCATGGTGCTCACGTCCACAGACTCTGTTCTTGTGCTCTGGGCTCCTTAGGTTTGTATTCCGGCTCCACTACTTATAGACTGTGTGACTTTGGGCAAACATCTTGATCTTTCAGTGACTTAATATCCTCAGTAGTAAAAGCATGACAATAGTACTATCTCCCTCATGAAGTTCTTGTGAATATAGTTCAATTCCTAGGAAGAGTTTAGGCAATGCCTAGAACATAGTAAGTGCTAGATAAGTATTACCTATTATTGTTATTAGCACATTGAGAGTGAAATTAGCATCCAACAAATGTAAGCTGCTATTTTTCCAAGTTTCCCTAACTCTCCTCTTATAGGACTCACATTTCCACGCATAAAACCACAATGCAAATCAGCAATTTCAAGTCATCAAGATGGATGGGTTTGCTGATGGGTCTGTGTCCCTCCCTGCCATGCACTTGTACACACTTGTCCACGTGGGACATTACAATGGTATTCTAGATCTACTGCAAAAATAAGCTAAGGAGGTCACATTTCTAAAATAACTTTTATTTTTCAGATGAAGACCCTGTACTGTCTCACAAGCCAGGCCCATCACAACTGGGTTTCTCCTCCCCTATCCAACCTTGATCACACCTGCTTTCCACTTATGGGTTGCTATGCACCCCAGTACCCCACTAACACAGCACTCTGTCCAGCTCTACCTCTGTGCAGTTGCTTTTGCCATTTCTCATTTGAAGGCTTACCTTTCCTGGAAACTCTTTTTGAGGGTCCCTTAGTTTCCCTTTCTACGAAAGCACATTTACTCCACTTGACCCACCTCCTCCATGATTACTTAGCTCCTCATTATCCTCTTCCTTCCTGGCTCATCATCCATACACATTGGGCAATTCATTATATTTTGTCTTGCGAAAAGGAAAATGTTCTAGGTTTGTCATCAAAAGTCCTAGGCACAAATCTCTTGTAGCTTAGCCAAGATACAAAGCTCTCTGAGTCTTGGTTTCTGTGTCTATTCCCATCATTCCTTCGTCATTCCATCGACAGATATTTTTGACCAGCTGTTATATGCCAGCCATTGTGCCAAGCCTTGGAGACGTGATGTAAGTGAGACCACATGGTCCCCACCTCCATGGAGCATGGAGTGAAGCAGGGGAGACAGTCCCTAAACAAATAATAACATTATTCAGTAGCTACATAATCAACTATAATTGTGCTAAATACCAGAGTAGGTGCTATGGATAGCATGTCCACATCCCCTTTCCACCTGCAGATCACCTGTGACTTTGATAGACAGATGACACCTCCTCCTCTGGCACTGACATCTCCATGCCTGAGAGCTTCCTCTGGGGCAGATGACAACCCTGGGAACAACTTGCAACTGTTGCAGCCAACAAGAAAAGGGAGTCCGTGAATAAGTACCCCAGCTTCCTTGCCTATTGATAAGACAATTCTGAGGTATGTTCTAGAGCAGGGTCAAGTCAGTTTTTTCTCATAGAGCTAGAGAGTTAATATCTTAGGCTTTGCAGGCCACATGGGCTCTGTCACAACAACTCTACAGCAGACAGTACATGACAAAGGAGCACGGCCATGTTCCAATACAACTTTATAAAAATAGGCAGGTGGCCCCTGAGCCATAGCTGGGCAATTCCCCATTCTAGACTCTCAGAGAGTCCCCCAGGGGAGTTGGGTCCAGTTACCCATAGCTGTAACTTACCCACTAACACATTATTCGTCTTGCCTGCCTTCCCTGCCTCCCCGCACCTCTCCCTTACCATGTGTGCTGAGGTCACCTCCCAAATCCTGGTCTTGGTTCTGCTTTGGAAGAAATCCAAATTGAGACCAAGGGCTATGAAGGGAAAGTGTAAGAAGTTATGAGGCCACATAACAGAAAACTCATCCAGTCTGATGGGGTCAGAGAGAATATTCCAGGCAGAAGGAACAGTGTGTGCGAAGCCCTGAGTGGGAAGGAATCATGGCTGCTTTGAAGACCTCAAAAAAACCCATTGTTGGAGCTTTGGAGGAGGTGGAAATAACAGAACCAGAGAGAACAGTGGCCAGAGAGAGAGAGAGGTGGGGCTGGACCCTACAGGACCATCTAAGCCCTGCGGAGACCCTACAGGACCATCTAAGCCCTGCGGAGACCCTGGGGCAGTGGGGAGCCACCAAAGGGGTTAGGCAGCCCAGCAGCATGATGAGCTACACACACACAGGCCGGGCTCAGAGGGCCCATGAGAAACTCCAACTCCTGTTCCCCTGGCCCAAGTGAGTGACCTTCTTCCCCTGCACCACTCACCCCCTTTCACTCAGAATTCTAGGCAGAAAATCAAAAACATCACCCTTGAACAGGACTCATAAACAGTTAAGTACCTTCTATCAACAGGGAATAGAGGGGAAAATACCCAATAAAAATACATAATAAAACAACTACAGAGCAAACAGAGCTGCTGTGCTCAGGCCCTGCCAGGTTATTACTTAGACTAGGAGGAGGATTTTGCGGTAATATTATTTGATTTCTCTGGCTCCCTGCCAATTATCTCAAAATACCCTTTATTCCTTCCTACTTTGTATCTTCACCTTGAAGAACTGATGCTCTAAATCTGCAACGGGGACTCCTGGAAAAATAGCCCCCTCTCACCCCGATCTCATTATGTGGGTGAGAAAGAAGGAGATGTCACTGAGAGTTTTCTGAGTCTTTGTATTTCTTCCAGAAACCCCCTTCTTCCAGGGGTGTAGGCACTTCTGAACCTAACAGTCTCCTTAAGAGATAACCCTGTATTGCTGATGGCAGAAAAGATTGTCTACTATCCTCCTCTATAAGATTCCACACCGGTATTTGGAACTGGAGGGTGAAATAAGTACACAGAGACCTAAGGAAGTGCCTAGAAGCCTCTTGACATGCCAGCCAGGTTGGCAGGGGACTATTTCCCAGGAGAGATTCAAGGGGCAGCCACTCGGTCCCTATGGATAGACTCAGTGCGTAATAGCATCCAGGCCTTCCAGCAGAAGATTTCAGGGCAAATTTCTGCACTTCTCCGAGACTAAATTCACTCAGCCCCGAGCCATATCCATGCTTTATAAGCATGTGCGAGGCATCTCCCCAATCTCTCAGCCTCTCCTACCATGTTGCCCCAGCACGTGAACAGGTATGTGTTTGTGCACATGTTCATTGGGCTCCTTCTGGGTCGTTCTGAGGAAATCATACGGCTCTTACAAATAACATCAGGGTTGACATATTCGTAGACCCAAAGGAAAAGTCAGTTCAAATATCTCCACCAGAGGTAGTGCTTGCGTTCTGACGTTGCATAGACCTTTCCATTTTTTCTTTTATTTCTTTCACTATTCTTTTGACAGTGGTGAACTGAATACATTCCCAGGCCAAATAGTTAGGGAACCATAAATTCCCAAAAGGTAGGAGCGCCTTTTTGGCTGATGTATTAGATTTCTCTTGGTTTCAACTGACAGAAAATCCAGCTCAGACCTGCTTAAGCAAAATGGAAATGAGGTAAGCCCAGCGGAAAAAAAAACAGGGGTAAAGCTGGCTACAGGTGCCTCTTGGTTCCTTCTTTTCTTTTTTTTTTAATGAAAAATATATTTTTTATTTTCTTTCTTGTTAATCATCAGACATGACCAATGTCAGTCATTATACATGAATTTTTAAATCACTAAAGGATTTAAAGAAATAATTGTTCTATATACAGGAAGAAGTTACCAAAATTTATCACTGACTCCCTGTGACTTTAAAACATTTTTGATCCTTGATAGTAAATGCATTTCATTGCAACCCAGTTATTCTTGCCCATTCTCTCTCTCTCTTTTTTTTATGCTGATAATGACCCAGTGAATTTATTTTTACAACTCACTAATGGGTTACGACTCAAGGTTTGGAAAGTATAATGTTAGGATATTCTGCTCACATTTTCTACTGAACTGCCTGAGCAGCTAGGAGAAGGGACCTGAGTGGTGGGGACTCAGTTTATCTCTCTTTCAACTGCGACTTGCCTATGTTGGCTTCATCTTCTGGTTCTAGATAAGACCAAAATGGTGAGAGTTGCTCCAGACTCTATGTCCTTTCTGCTTTAATGCTAGGAAACTATGGCTCTCCCAGCATTCCCAGCAAAAACCTCATTGTGTTTCATTGGCTTTGATTAGACCAAGCACCATTCCTCAACCAATTATTGTGGCCAGAAGAATCCTATTTGTGGACTGGCCTAACGATGTGCTGCATCTATGACCAGCTATGGAACTCTATTCAAGCACATGAGCTGAGAGTTGGGGAGAATCAGGGTATGCTTATAGAGGAAGAGTAGTAGGGAACAGGACTGCAAAAATAACAGATGTCCTCTACAGGGCTAGTCCTAACCACCTAAGGTGAAGCTAGCAATTAACTTGTGATTGGTAAGTGTGGGTCACTGCCCCAAGTGTGCCCCCCCACTCCGACTTACTGATGCTTGGGATAATTTTAACAGAGGTCTGAAATTTCCCTTTCACAATAGAAGATAAAGCTTAAGGTACAAATGCCTCTAAGAAAGAGGAGTCAATTCAGACTAAAGTGTAAAGGGCTGATGCAAAATCTTTTGAATGGGGTGGAAGGGAAAAGGTATCATAGGAGGACTCATGCCATGGAGTGGAAGAGAGGAATAGATAAGAGAGGTGCAAAGAAGAAGAAAAATCTCTATCTCCATCATAATTTAGCCTACTCTAGTGTACAGGATAAACCATCATATCTTAAGTCCAAAAGGAGCTTCCACATTGTGCAAATAAAGCTCTTCTTGCTACTAGGAGTAGAAGGAGGAAATGAAAGATATATTCTCAGAAGAATTACGATTTGCCTGGGAAACAGAATATATGATACAAAATCAGGATCACCATTTATGGTGGTGAGGTTGCATTGTGAATGGCATCCCCTGGAATTGTGCCTGGGACAGCCAGGAAAACCATATACCCTGATACTGTAAAATGATTGAAAGTAAGTCATCAGCAAATCTAAATCAACTCAGGGAAGCATTCCCCAATCTGTGTTCTGTGGAATACTAATTCTTCAGAACTTTAATAGGTATTGGTTAACCAAAAGTTCATGGAATTAAGGAGTTTGAGAAAGGCTAAGTTCAAAAGGACCTTTGCTGGACCTCTCAGAGCTGTTAGTATGCTAACATGGGTAGTAAATCTCCAAGAGGGAATAGAATGCAACCCTATCCAAATATATTTGATGATAGAGTACTGTGCACAATTTTGTGCAGTGCAAAAATGAGTAGCAAGCATTTTCCCTTTTTCAAGGATTAGTTACATTCATTCAAAAAATCATTATTGAACACCTACTCTGTGCCAGGAATCATACCAAGTGCTGGAGATACACCAGTTAAGAAAGACATAGTCAAGTTTCATGCCTCTGATGCCTACAGTCAAATGAAAGGAAAGAATTAAACAGATAATCACACAAATAATATATAATGTCCTATATGATGTCCCTATAAACTGATTTAAATATGCATTGGTTTGAGCTGACACATATATATGTATTACTATGCATATACATATTACTATGCATATATGTATTACTATGCATATGTATGTATCCTTATGTATATGCACATCTGTATACACAGACATACATATATATACATATATATGTGTATATATATATATACACACACATATAAACATGTGGTTATTTTTTAAAGAAACTAAATCCAGTACATCTGATTCATTAGAAAATTCCAAAACTGGCACAGACGACAAAGATGATCTGATCTAACTACCCTCTTCATTTTAGATGCACTCATTTATCCAACAAATATTTATTGAGTACCTACTATGTGCTAAGCACGATTTAGACACAAGAATACAGCCCCTGCCCTCAGGGAGCTTATAGTCTAGTTGGAGAGACAGACATTGATCAAATAATCATATAAATTAATCTGCATGAAATTCATCTTTTCAACAACAACTTATTGAAGTAAAGACCAAGGTTATCAGGACATAAACCAAAAAGATTCTAGTCCAGCCCTCCAAACACTTAGGGCAACCTAGATGTCCAGATAACAATTTCCATATAAAAAGAATGAGAACTGAAATGGATATTCATGCAAAGTAAAATGGGAGCACACTGAAAGAGGATACAGCTGGGTGGCTATTAAGGGAGGACTTGGTAGAGGAGGAAGCCTATGAATTGTGCCTTAAGAGATGACAAAACAAAGTCCCAAAGAAGTGAAGTAACTATGAAGCCACATGACTTAATCGTGGCAGATGCAGAAGAAAAACACCAGGACTCCAGAGTTTACAAAAACTACCGGAGGGCCAGCAGCCAGAGCTGTTTTCCGGGGTTCTTGAGGAGAGTTTTGGACCCATATAGAGTGAAAAGCATTAAGAGAATGAGTGTGAACCAGGCCCGCCTCCCATGGCACCCGTCTAAATCTGTGTGTATCCAGTAAGCCCTGCACAGAGCTGAGCAGCTCTAAAGCTCATTGGTCTTAGCCAAAGAACAATCTGGCTTCTGAGGTGTGTTTGCTAGCAATTCAGATTACACCTTCCACTTGAAGAGAGAAGCTGGGACAGATGCCAAACCCACTGCAAGCCACTCTGGTCCTTAAAATGGCACTTACAGGGGCTGTAGAAAATGTAAACTGGATCAATCACTCAAGATAGAAGAGCAATTATAACCGCAAAATTCTCATTCGGCTCGATTCTACTGACAGTAACAAAGGGACGAATCTTTGTCAGCTCTGCCACCAACCAACTAAAAGTATTAAGTGTAATAAAGATATAGATAGAAGTAGATATAAAGGTATAGATATACAGATATGATATATATACATATTTATCCAAATCATAAATATACAGCTTAATAAATTATCACAAACTAAATGCACCTGCGTAACCAGCACCCACATTAAGGGGCACCTGGGTCGCTTATTAAGCATCTGACTCTTGGTTCTGGCTCAGGTCATGGTCTCAGGGTCATGGAATCAAGCCCCATGTGGGGCTCTGCGCTCAGCATGGAGTCTGAGATTTTTTTCCCTCCCTCTGCTCCTCCCCCTGCTCGTGCTCTCTCTCTCTCTCAAATAACTAAATAAATAAATAAGTAAATAAATCTTAAAAAAAAAAAAGCAGCAACCTACATTTAAAAAAATAGGCTATTACCAACATCACAGAAGCCCTTATGCTTCTTTCTAGTCACTCACCCAAGGGTGGACTATCTTTACTACAACAGCATAGATGAGTTTTGCCTGTTTTGTACTTTTGGAAATGGATCATGCAGTTTTCACTTTTCTGTGGTGCCTTCTTTTAACCGTCATGCATGTGAGCTTCATTCATACTGTTGCATATGGTGTATAGTATTCATACCCAATGCACAGTATTCCATTGCATGGCCATACCACCATTTATGTGTCTATGCTGCCGCTGATGGGCATTTGAGTAGTTTCCACTTTACGGCTATTACAAATTATGCTCTTATACATATGTTAGTACATATCTTTGGTGATGACGTGTATGAGTTTCTCTTGAATCCACACCCAGGTGTAGAATCGCCATGTTGTGGGATATAAGCTAGTTTGGCTTTAGTACATATTGCTGAAGTACATATTGCAAAGTGGGCACATCAATCTGCACTCTCACTCACAGTGTTCCAGTTTCTCCATGTCTTTACCAGCTCTTGGTATTTTTTGTCTTTTCCATTTTCACTATTCTGGCCGGTGTGTAAGTGGCATTGCATTCTAGTTCTAATCCTCATATACTAGATGCTTTAGTGAAATGTACTACTCTCTCATATGCTTGTTGGTAATTTGACACCCTCTTTTGTGAATTATCTGTTCAAGTGTTTTGCTCATTTTTCTATTAGGTTATCTCTTTCTCTTCCATATTGATTTGTAGGAGTTTTTGGTATGTTTTTGGAAAAGGGTCTTTCGTGGCTATACAAGATGTTTTGCCCTCTCACGTTATTGTGTCTTTTGAGGGGTGGAAGTTCTCAGTCTTAATGTACTCCAATTTATCAATTGCTTTTCCTTTATGACTAGTGATTTTTGTGTCCTATTTAAAAAATCTTTGCCTGCTCCAAGGTCATAGATATTCTCTCCAGTTTTCTTCTAAAATTGTTATTGTGTAGCCTCTCAGACCTCACCACCATGTATGTGGAATTAATTATTTTGTATGGTGTGAGGTAAAGGTCAAAATACATTTTTTTCCCACATGGATATCCAATTTGCACATGACAAGTGTTAATACTAAGGTAAGACCAACAGATTTTTTTAAGAAGCCAGCATGGAATGTAGAAAGAAAACCTAGTTAATCTAAAGGTATGCCATTAGGGCAAAAGGAGAGGAGTCTTCATATTTATATGATTGTACTGAAGGCTTTGTATAAAGGTTCTCTAAGATGAGACAGTCTGTTTTTCAATCTAATGACCTGCCATCTTCCTCACAAGGCCTAAGATCCAGGGACCGATGTGGCTGCTCAATCATACCATGTTTCCTTATGCTGCCACACTTTTGCACATGCTATTCTCTGCATGGGATGCTTTCCCTAGCTCTTGTTCACTTCCTCTTACTGCTTCAAGACTGTCTCCAATGCTCCCTTGTCTGTGAAGAGGTCCCTGATTCCGTTCCCACAACAGTTAGTTTCTCCCATTACATATTTTATCTGCTTCTGTGATAGCAATTATCTTACCCTATTTTAATTAATTCTTTGCCTCATGTCCATTATACCATGAAATCTTTGAAGACAGAGGCTGTGGCTTATCTTAGTATCTCCACTATTCAGCACAGTGATTGGCCCTTATAACTTAGTTTTAGATTTGATTAATGTTAAATAAATCATACTAATAGGAATGTATTTGATAGAGACATGACAGATAGAAATGGGACCATGACATGTCTTAAAAAGTAGAAAAACATGGGAAACATAATGTCTATAGTAACATCACCCTTTTTGAATAGGAGAGGAAACCAAGAGGGCAGGAGAGAAATAGCAGAAGCGAAGGAGAAGGAGAAAAAAGGAAAGAGTAGCTAGCACTATCATAAATTGCTATAAAACTGAATAAAATATATAAGACAACTGGTTTCAAACATTAGGCAAAATGAAGCAGAGGAATGTGAGAAAGAAGAGATATATATGAAGTGAGCCCTGTGTTTACTACACTCTCTGTATGGGGACAGTTTCCTGACTGTGACACAGGAAGGTGAAGACTAGGCAAAACAGGATGCTCCTGCTAAGCTAAGGAGATAGAGTCTAGACTTTAAGATCAATAAAGCAGCTGGAACTTGCAGGACAGGGCTCTGAAGAGGAAGCTGCTTTACAGAGAAATCATCTCCAGAAGTTTGTATAGAGAAGCTCCATGTGTACTTGTTTAAAAGCTGGACTGAACAGGCTAAGATTCCACAAGACCTAGCAGAAAACAATAACTGTGCCATTGAGATGTACTCAGGTGGAATGGACATACTCAAGATCACACATAAGTTAATTGCCAGGAAAAAACCTCAACATTTTTTAAAGGAAGACATCATAATTCAGATTCCTTGAAATATATTATCTACCATGTTCAGCATACAATAAAAGATTAGACATGTGAAGAAACAGGAAAATGTGACCTATGATCAAGACAAAACCCATCAATAGGAATAGGCACTGAGATGACACAGATGTTGGAATAATAGTCAAGGACTTTAAGGCAGTTATAAATAAACTCAAAGACTTAAATGAATATGGTCTTACTGAGTAAATAGTAAATCTCAAGGGAAAACAGCAGCTATAAAAAGAACTAAATGGAAATTCTATAACTGAAAAATACAATATCTGAAATGGAAAATTCACTGGATGAGCTGGACAATAGAAAGGGAATAAAAATAGTCACTGACCTTTAAAACAAAGCAATCACAATTATCCCATAAGATCACATTTTTAAAATTGAAAAAATTAGAGAGCCTCAGTGACTTGAGTGGCAGTAATGGGACACGTGTGATTGCAGTAGCAGAAAGATGGGAGAGATTGAGAAGATGTTGTGTGTATATATATATATACAATGGAATATTATTCAGCCATAAAAAGGAATGAAATCTTACCACTTGCAGCAACATGGATGGAGCTATGAAAAAGTTTTGTTTTTTTTTTTTAAACAATGGTGTCAACAAATGGTGTTGGGAAAACTGGACAGTCATATGCAAAAGAATGAAATTGGACTACTTTCTTATGCCATCCACAAAAATAAATTCAAAATGGATTAGAGACCTAAATGTGAGACCTGAAGCCATAAAAATCCTAGAAGAGCATACAGGCAGTAACTTGTCAGCCATAGCAACTTTTTTTCTAGATAGGTCTCCTGAGGCAAGGGAAGCAGAAGCAAAAATAAACTATTAGGACTGCCTCAACATAAAAAGCTTCTGCACAGCAAAGGAAATAATCAACAAAACTAAATGATAACCTATGGAATGGGAGAAGATTTCTGCAAATGACATATCCAATGAAGGGTTAGTATCCAAAATATATAAAGAACATCCCAAAACCAAATAATCCAATTAAAGATGGGCTGAAGACATAAACAGACATTTCTCCAAAGAAGACATCCAGATGGTCAACAGACACATGAAAAGATGCTCAACATCATTTATCATCAGAAAAATTCAAATCAAAACCACAATGAGATATCACCTTACACCTCTCAGAATGCCTAAATCAAAAACACAAGAAACAACAAGTGTTGGCAAGGCTGTGGAGAAAAAGGAGCACTCGTGCACTGTTGGTGGGAATGCAAACTGGTGTAGCCACTGTAGAAAACAGTATGGAGTTTCCTCAAAAAGTTAAAAATATAACTGCCCTATTATGCAGCAATCACACTACTGAAGATTTATTTAAAGAATACAAGAACACTATTTCAAAGAGATACATGCACCCCTACCTTTATAGCAGCATTATTTATAATAGCCAAGACATGGAAGCAGTCCAAGTGTCCATAGATAGATGAATGGATAAAGAAGATCTGGTGTGTATATATATATACAGTGGAATATTATTCAGCCATAAAAAAGTGAAATCTTGCCACTTGCAACATGGATGGAGCCAAAGAATATAATGCTGAGTGAAATAAGTCAGTCAGAGAAAGACAAATACCATATGATTTCATTCATATGTGGAAATTGAGAAACAAAATGAATGAGCAAAGGGAAAAAGAGAGGGAGAGAGAGAAATCAAGAAACAGACTCTTAACTACAGAGAACAAACTGATGGTTACCAGAGGGGTGGTAGGAGAGGAAATGGGGTAAATAGGGGATTAAGGAGGGCACTTGTAGTGATGAGCACCAGGTGATGTATAGAACTGTTGAATTACTATATTGTACACCTGAAACCAATATAACACTATATGTCAACTATCTGGAATTAAAATAAAAACTAAAAAAATAAAGGTGTAAAATTTCCCAAATTTAGTGAAAAACAGATCTAAGAAGCTTGACAAAACTTACACAGGATAAATTCAGGGAAACTGCAACTAGGCACATCATTCTTAAGCTCCTGAAAATGAAAAATAAAAACTGAAACTCCCAAGCAGCTGGAGAAAACCAACACATTACATGGAAAGAAATAATGATATCAACATTAGCCAACTTCTTATAAAAAAGAAAAATAAGAGATAATAAGATAATATCATTTCAGTTATGAAAGAAAATGCTGTCAAATCAGAATTTTATATCCAGCAAAATACATTTTTTAAAAACTGGGAAAAAATAAAGGCATTGTTGGATAAGCAAAAATTGAGGCGGTTTGTCAGCAACCATCTGTATTACAATAACTAAAGGAAATTCTTCAGGCTAATGGACTTGATCCACATAGAAATTCAGATCTATTCGAAGAAATGAAGAGCATCAAAAATGTTTAATATGAGGGTAAATATAAAAGATTAGATTTCTTTTTCTTTCTCTTAATTTTCTTAGAAATTAAAAGAGGGAGAGGGGATGGAACAGAGAAGGTATGAAGTAAAAACCATATACAACCAGGGAAGCTAGAATCAAATCTCAGCTCTGCCACTTATAAACCATATGATTGTGGATCAGTTGTTTAACGTCTCTGAGCTACTTCCTTCACCCATTACTGGGTTAACTCTTACCTTTGTATAGTTGTTAAGAAATTGGGGACAGAATGCCTAGCACAGTGGCCAGGGAATAGTGGGTAGTCAGTGAGAGGAAATGTTGCCATTGTGAATGTTAGGTATTACCTAAGACTCCAAACTTGACGTTCGGTACATTGATCAAGTTTCTTAATCTACTATGTTTTCTTAAAACCAAGACAACCATGGTCTTATACTGTGAGATTGTTGCAGGAATTAAGTGTAATAACATATTTAAGACATTTAGCAAAATGATTGACATACAAAAATGATCAATAAATATTTGTTATTAAAAAATGGAAGTTCAGAACTGTCTTGCCCTAACCAAGGATATCTAAAGTTTTAAACTTTTCTCTTTCATTTTCATTTATATTTCTCTTTCTTCCTAAAGTAAAAAATCACAAATGTGCATTGTATGCATGTTGGTTTGATCAACTTAGGTCTACATATTCAAAGATACTAAATTTTAGAACCATCAATTACTGCAGAGCCCAGGGCTACAAACATCATTTAAAACTCTCCAGAAAATGTGTGCCTCAGATGCAAATGGATTTTAAAGTATGCACAAACTTCTGTCAATGAATGCAAGCAGTGCGTTCTACACTGTTTCCCAAACTTGTCTTTTACTTACCACCTTCATGAATATTGCCATTATGTACTCAGTATCTTTAAATGATTCAATATTTTTCTACTTAAATTAATTTCAAAAGGCAATTTGGGCTACTAGTAAATATGGAATACTAGTATCCCTAACCCAAAATAGAAACTATATGTTAAAAATAGAATTAAAACAAAACAATGTTGTTACAATCTAGTTACAAACTATTGCTTTCCAGGGGCTCTGAACCTGGGCTTTATCTTTGTTGAGGGTGAGAAAGAGAAAGCTTGGGAGAGAAATTGATTAGCAAATGTTATAGAGGTGTTAAAAACATACTAACTCCTGAGACTTCTTTGTTGAAATCACAAGGAATGAAACAATTTAAAAGAGAATAACTTTCTCAATGGGCAATTCAGTTTTATTAGTGATCTGTTTCTAGACTTTTATGCTCTCATGTATAAAAAAAAAAGAGATAATAATAGCACCTACTTCACAGGTTTGCAATAATGATAGGGAAACATTATATGGAAGCCTCTTAGCACAGTGCCAGACACACAATTGACACCGAAGAAATATCCATGATACCTTAAAATAGTACATATACACTCATTACCCACATACTTCTTGCCCATAGGAAAAACACTGATGGGCTTCTTGTTAGTCATCTTTTCCATTTGCATATTGAAATGGCGGGTGGGGCGGGGAGGGACTCTGGAAGGGAAGTCACCACGGTCTAGAATTTTAACTAGTTAAAAGCCTTTTTTTAATCTTTAAATTTCTGAACAAAATATAGAAAGAAGATATGTTACTAAAAGACATTAAAACTAGCATTACCTGCCACATGGGTTTCTACATCCATTATTCTATGCTATTACTTTACTTTTCCAGCCTCTTCCTCATTCTGTCTGTCCATTTGTCTGAGTCTCTCTCTCTCTCTCTCACACACACACACAGCCCACCATCACAACGAGCACTTAAGCACTTAATTAATATCTGTATATTGTGGAAGTCTTCTTGAAGACAGAAGCCCTAGGTCTATCTCATTTTCAAAAGACCTTGTAAAAGGGTAAGTGTGACAATGTGACACTGGTTATTTCTCCAGTTTAATAATAAAAACTTTGATTCTGTTGAAAATAATTTCTAGGCACAAATTAAAGTTTTTTAGTAAAATTTGAATCCAGGAAAACTTCAAATAAACCATAAACTTCTAGAAATAATGATGTATTTACTCCTTGTAGAAGAATCTAAAACTCACTACACTTCACTACGATAGCTTTTTCTTCCACTGACAAGAGCTGTTAATTAATTGCACCTTTTGCTATCAAAAACAATAAAGAACAAACAACATAAAAGGAGAACGTTGTCAAATCGTCACCATACATCAGGCATAATGTTGTTTTTTCTTTTACTTTCATCAGATCTTTTCAATCCAACAGATATGTTAATATTTATGGAGTGTTTATAGAAGAAATCTGTTAGAATTAATAAATAATAGAGCTAATGTCTTTTTAAAAAGTAAATCAAGAATCCCATCATAAAGTTACTAATAATTTACTGTAGCAGTATAAAACCAGAAAAGCTGTAAGCAGACAGGATTATATTCCATTACTCAGAATATCTAACACCAAAATGTTGTTTTTTAAATGAAATAAAATGTTTTGACAACTCCAACTTGTAGGACTTCTTTTCATCAACCTGTGTGGAGCTGTAAGTGATATACAGACATAGCAATTCATGCTAAGGGATTTTCTTTTCCCCTGATTTGAGCCTGAGACATTATATTTGCTAATACATTATTCAGGATTATAGTTTCTATATTCCAAACTGAGATTTATTTCCTTATTTTGTGCTATTTTATCAGTTTTTAGTATTAAGATTATGCAAACTTCTTGATTATGCAAACTTCTATTTCTATAACTAACATATCGATAAAATATTCCCTGACTTTATCTTAGTGATACACATACTTGTATTGCTCAAAAATTCCTGGAAGAGGGAGGGGAAATATAATGCCTTAAAAAATTCTTTTCACCATCAAAAGGGAGTAAAAACATTAAAAGTTGTTGATGCAAACATTTTTTTTTTCTGTAGTAGAGCAGTGATTTAAAAAAAAAAATATTTCAGTACATACCAGTAGACCTAAGCTCTGGTTAACTTTTATTTTTTCTCTTCTGTAATTCAAATATAATCTCTTTGTCTAGATTATTCAAGTCTTGTTTGGTCAATAACCATGTTCCTGGGAATAAAAGTGTTAGCTTTCTGTTCAAAATGCAACATTTTCAAATCTCTGTCTTTAAAGCTGAATTGGGCCAATTGCAGAGCTGATGTGAATTGAATACACTGAAAAAGATCACAATTTGATCCAAAATATTCACTTAGTAAATACATGCTACCTACAAGTTGCTGAGATAAGAATGGTAATTTCAATGCTAGCCAGTGCTTATGTTGCTTTCATTTTATTTTTGTTTTGGATTTTAGCCTTTAATAAGCAATTTACCAAATTACTTTACAAATGTATTGGATAAGTTTTATTGACTTGAGCAAAATATATGTTTTGCAGGGTTTTGTTCTTTCAAATTTTTACTAGCATTAAGTATTTGAAATGAATTTCCTATAGACAGCATCTGTTGGATGGTGTTTTTTAATCTACTCTTCCAATCTCTGCTTTTTAATCCGTATACTTAGATCATTTATATTTAAGGCAATTATTGATATATCTGGACTTAAGTAAGTTCCAAATATGTTCGTGAATGTCATTTCAAGATATTAATGTGAGATGAAGGTTAGGAGAAATGGCCTTCTGACCAATCAGATAACAATTTCAAGTTGAGTGATAAATTACATTGTACCTCTCACCAATAGAATAGCCTTCACCCAGCCTTTGGCTAATATTGTGAGATGCTTTAGGAAAATGCTAAACAAACCCATTAGTTCATTTATTATAGAGAGGTTTTTTAGTATATCTTCCACTATATTCAGGGTCCTCTCCAAAAATAGCGAATCAAAATTTTATTTTTAGCCCTCACAGAAAAAGCTTTATTTCTCCTGAGGAGTAAGAATAGATTTTTATATGGACAAATTGATTTTGGAAATAGTAATATTTCACTTTTTGCTTTGGTTTCCAGGAAGCACAACACCTATTTTTTCACCTTAAAATTATAGCATTATAATTGATTTACCCCCTACCCTTTTGGTTATTGTGATTTTATATTTAACTTTATATGCCATAAACACCATAAGATACAGTTTATGCTGCTTTAAGCAATCAATAATCTTTTACATGTACTCATATATGCATCTTTTCAAGAGCTCTTTGTTCCTTCTTGAAGTTCTTTCTTTTCAACTGGAAATAGTTCCTTTAGCCTGAGGAACTTATTTATCCTGACACCTGTTGAACATTTCTAGGTCTTGCTGCTATGAAAATTTGTGATCTCTCCTGGATACATGTTTCTTCTCTTTTGGATAAATACCTGAGAGTGGAATTGTTAGGTCTTTTGGAAAGTGTATATTTAACTATACAAGAGTGTATCAAAATGTTTTCCAGATTTGCACCATTTTACATCCCTACCAGCAATGTATGACAGGTGTGTGAGTGTGTCTGTTTCTACTGGCTATTTTTTCTCTTGATTATGGATTGCAGTCTCTTGCTCTTTCTCCTATGTCACATTTTTATTGCATGCTAGACACTTGTGTTAAAGAATTTAGAGACTGTAAAATGATATTCACTTTCCAATGTCAGAGAAATTGGTTGAGAGTCTCCTTACCTTGATTCAATCAGGAATTATGATGAGTGGTGGTTGGGTTATAACTAAGCTACTTTTAGGCTACCTCTGATTTCAATTGTCTTGGGGGTAGGAGACTGTTGTCACTGCTGGCCCCTGTCTTTAGCAGAATTATTACTCCCAAGCACAGAGACTAGGTGATTTCACTTTCCTTTTCCAGCCCAGTCCTTGGGTTCTCTTGCTGTGCAAATACTCAACAAAAGTCCTGTGGAAGAAAACTGTTGGATGGGAAAAACTAATTCCTTGACCCAACTCACTTTTGATAACCATATTATGTTAATATGGCTTATTCATTTTAATTTCCCCCAGTTTTTACACTCTAGTCTACCTATATTTCAAGGCCCTGAATTTTTTTCTATTTTATTTTATTTCTTATATCCTTTTAAATTGCTTCAAATGGCTGCCAACCAAGACAGACAGGGCCTAAATATATAAATAAACAAAGTTAACCTAAGTTTACCACATTAATTATATCACATCACCATATTTTTTAAAGTGCTCTTTAAGGTCTTCAATCTTCTCTTAAAAAACCACAATAGAAGATTTTTTTTTTTTTTCAGTCAAACTTGGTTTTTCAATATCCTCACTGTGGTCTCAAGGGTGCTACAAGAACCAACATACAATTTATTAGCAGAATCTACAATGGATGGGCAATTGTTGGCTACTGAATTGAATTCATTTTTCTAACCAGTCTCTTTAATGAGAAAAATGAAGGAAATAAAATGGGACATTTAAAAACTAATAGAAATCTTGAATATAATAACTACTGACAAAGGCAATTAAGGAACACTTTTAAAATTTTTAATAGAAATAAATGAGAGTGTTCAAATGACAGGCACCCAAAGGAAAGAAGGAAATTTGTTAAATTTAACTATTGCATTACTCCTAATTATTTTCCCTAAATCAAAGAAAACATCTTACAACTTTTTAAAAAGTACTATAAATAGTGATCCCTGAGTTTATCAACAAATAAATATGAATTAACATTGCTTTCTGTGTGCTCCTAACTAAATCCATTTACCATCAGACCATCCCATATTGCATTCAGAATCACATGACCATGTTTTGTTACATGGAGAAATGGGGAAAAGTCAGATTTGAAAGTTCTGGTTTTTTTATTTTTTATTTTTTTATTTTTTTTAGATTTTATTTATTTGAGAGAGAGAGACAGAGATAGTGAGAGAGAGAGCACAAGTGGGGAGGAGAGGGAGAAGCAGGCTCCCCACAGAGCAGGGAGCCCGATGTGGGACTTGATCCCAGGACCCTGGGATCATGACCTGAGCCAAAGGCAGACGCTTAACCGACTGAGCCACCCAGGCACCCATTTCTGTTTGTTTGTTTTTTTTAAAGACTATTTATTTTAGAGAGAGGGAGAGAATAAGAGGGGGAGAGCAGGGGGAGGGGCAAAGGGAGAGGGAGTCTTAAGCAGACTCCAAGTTAAGCGTGGAGCCTGACGCAGGGCTCCACGTAGGGCTTAACTTGGGGCTCAATGCAGGGTTTGACACAGAGCTCAATCTCACAACCCTGAGATCACCATCCAAGCCAATACCAAGAGTCCTATGCTTAACCAACTGTGCCATCCAAGCACCCCTGAAAGTTCTTTTCAATTGATTAAGGAGGTTTTTTAAAAGGAGAAGGAACCCTAATTGAAACTGTACAACACATCTCTTGGACGCCTCTTTCCAACCACCATTTTATGCTTCTATACAGTACATAGAAACATAGATTACATAGAAACCTACACAGCCTAATGATACTTAGAAAATTTTCAAAGATCACATACTAAGAGGGGAAAACACTACTCTAAAATGCCATCAGATTCATTTAAAGACAAAAGAGAGTTTGCCATGTATTTCCGGCAATATGCAAGTGTTTTCTATACTGGCCAAGTAAAAATTTCCCCAGATTGCCATTTCAGAGTAGGGGAAAGGAGAGTTGTAGGGGGAGGGAGAGTATATAGGGTAGTGATCTTGAAAAACATCTTCATGAGGGTCTTCATGTTCAGTGACCTTTTTACCTGCTTGAGGGTCAAACACAGTAACAGTAATCTCTTCCCTTTAGCCAATAATTTAATCAGTCATCTGCTTATATTAGTAGGGAGTTCAGTACCTCTTCTAAAGTCTTCTATTTAGTTGTCCATGAAAACCAGGGGCTTATATGGATAAGCATCAATAACCTTGACACATGGAAACAGTGTCACTCTTGAATACCAGTCCTGCACAGTCACATACCTATCTTGCAGCCAGATTGTGCAGGACACACATGTGAGCAGAGCACCAAGACCTAGGTGGTCTTGCCTCATGGTGAGTCTGTGCTGGCTTAGGGATCTTGTGTTGGATTATCCCAGTCTAGCTGGCAGGTTCTAATAATGTTGCACCTCAAAGGGAGTTGTGTCTATGAGGTTTTCTAGAGTATGACTATTTTCCAGGAAGCCCAATGGCCCCTGTGCCAAACCCCTGCCTCCTTCTCTGCTATGAGTTCTTTGGGACAGGCAGTTTCTGCCAGGCCAGAAGATATCCTGCTCTAGATCCTGTCTTGTTTGCTTACCTTATGCTTCCATAAATACAGTAAGTCTTCCAGAAGAGAATCCTCACCCACCCTAGACAGGGTAGTGACTGAAAGTTACACTTGTAAAAAGAATCCCAAGCACTCATTCATACTAGGGATGGCTGCTCTTAGAAAAAAAATGAGAGAGAAATGACCCAAATCAACAAAATCATGAATGAAAGAGGAGAGATCACAGCCAACACCAAAGAAATACAAACAATTATAAGAACATATTATGAGCAACTCTACGCCAGCAAATTAGATAACCTGGAAGAGATGGATGCATTCCTAGAGATGTATCAACTACCAAAACTGAACCAGGATGAAATAGAAAACCTGAACAGACCTATAACCACTAAGGAAATTGAAGCAGTCATCAAAAATCTCCCAAAAAACAGAAGCCCAGGGCCAGATGGCTTCCCAGGGGAATTCTACCAAACATTTCAAGAAGAATTAATACCTATTCTTCTGAAACTGTTCCAAAAAATAGAAACAGAAGGAAAACTTCCAAACTCATTTTATGAGGCCAGCATTACCTGGATCCCCAAACCAGACAAAGACCCCATCAAAAAGGAGAATTACAGACCAATATCCCTGATGAACATGGATGCAAAAATTCTCACCAAAATACTAGCCAATAGGATCCAACAGTATATTAAAAGGATTATTCACCATGACCAAGTGGGATTTATCCCTGGGCTGCAAGGTTGGTTCAACATCTGCAAATCAATCAATGTGATACAATACATTAACAAAAGAAAGAATAAGAATCATATGATCCTCTCAATAGATGCAGAAAAAGCTTTTGACAAAGTACAGCATCCTTTCTTGATCAAAACTCTTCAGAGTATAGGGATAGAGGGTACATACCTCAATATCATAAAAGCCATCTATGAAAAACCTAAAGCAAATATTATTCTCAATGGGGAAAAACTGAGAGCTTTCCCCCTAAGGTCAGGAACGCGGCAGGGATGTCCACTATCACCACTGCTATTCAACATAGTATTGGAAGTCCTAGCCACAGCAATCAGACAACAAAAAGAAATCAAAGGCATCCAAATTGGCAAAGAAGAAGTCAAACTCTCACTCTGTGCAGATGATATGATACTTTATGTGGAAAACCCCAGACTCCCCCCCAAAACTGCTAGAACTCATACAGGAATTCAGTAAAGTGGCAGGATATAAAATCAATGCACAGAAGTCAGTGGCATTCCTATACACCAACAACAAGACAGAAGAAAGAGAAATTAAGGAGTCGATCCCATTTACAATTGCACCCAAAACCATAAGATACCTAGGAATAAATCTAACCAAAGAGACAAAGGATCTGTACTCAGAAAACTATAAAATACTCATGAAAGAAATTGAGGAAGACACAAAGAAATGGAAAAACGTTCCATGCTCATGGATTGGAAGAACAAATATTGTGAAGATGTCAATGCTACCTAGAGCAATCTACACACTCAATGCAATCCCCATCAAAATACCATCCACTTTTTTCAAAGAAATGGAACAAATAATCCTAAAATTTGTATGGAACCAGAAAAGACCCCGCATAGCCAGAGGAATGCTGAAAAAGAAAAGCAAAGCTGGCGGCATCACAATTCCAGACTTCCAGCTCTATTACAAAGCTGTCATCATCAAGACAGTGTGGTACTGGCACAAAAACAGACACATAGATCAATGGAACAGAATAGAGAGCCCAGAAATGGACCCTCAACTCTATGGTCAACTCATCTTTGACAAAGCAGGAAAGAATGTCCAATAGAAAAAAGTCTCTTCAACAAATGGTGTTGGGAAAATGGGATAGCCACATGCAGAAGAATGAAACTGGACCATTTCCTTACACCACACACAAAAATAGACTCCAAATGGTTGAAAGACCTCAATGTGAGACAGGAGTCCCTCAAAATCCTAAAGGAGAACACAGGCAGCAACCTCTTTGACCTCAGCCGAAGCAACTTCTTCCTAGAAACATTGCCAAAGGCAAGGGAAGCAAGGGCAAAAATGAACTATTGGGACTTCATCAAGATAAAAAGCTTTTGCAAAGCAAAGGAAACAGTCAACAAAACCAAAAGACAACCAACAGAATGGGAGAAGATATTTGCAAATGACATATCAGATAAAGGGCTAGTATCCAAAATCTATAAAGAACTCATCCAACTCAACACCCAAAGAACAAAGAATCCAATCAAGAAATGGGCAGAAGACATGAACAGACATTTTTCCAAAGAAGACATCCAAATGGCCAACAGACACATGAAAAAGTGCTCAATATCGCTCAGCATCAGGGAAATCCAAATCAAAACCTCCATGAGATACCACCTCACACCAGTCAGAATGGCTAAAATTAACAAGTCAGGAAATGACAGATGTTGGCGGGGATGCAGAGAAAGGGGAACCCTCCTACACTGTTGGTGGGAATGGAAGCTGGTGCAGCCACTCTGGAAAACAGTATGGAGGTTCCTCAAAAAGTTGAAAATAGAGCTACCATATGATCCAGCAATTGCACTACTGGGTATTTACCCCAAAGATACAAAAGTAGGGATCCGAAGGGGTACGTACACCCCGATGTTTATAGCAGCAATGTCCACAATAGCCAAACTGTGGAAAGAGCCAAGATGTCCATCGACAGATGAATGGATAAAGAAGAGGTGGTATATATATACAATGGAATATTATGCAGCCATCAAAAGGAATGAGATCTTGCCATTTGCAATGACGTGGATGGAACTGGAGGGTATTATGTTGAGTGAAATAAGTCAAAAAGAGAAAGACATGTATCATATGATCTCACTGATATGAGGAATTCTTAATCGCAGGAATCAAACTGAGGGTTGTTGGAGTGGGGGGTGGGGTGGGAGGGATGGGGTGACTGGGTGATAGACACTGGGGAGGGTATGTGCTCTGGTAAGCGCTGTGAATTGTGCAACACTGTTGAATCTCAGATCTGTACCTCTGAAACAAATAATGCAATATATGTTAAAAAAAAAAAAAGAAGATGAAGAAGAAGAAGGTAGCGGGAGGGGAAGAATGAAGTGGGGGAAATCGGAGGGGTAGACGAACCATGAGAGATGATGGACTCTGAAAAACAAACAGGGTTCTAGAGGGGAGGGGGGTGGGAGGATGGGTTAGCCTGGTGGTGGGTACTGAGGAGGGCACATTCTGCATGGAGCACTGGGTGTTGTGCACAAACAATGAATCATGGAACACTTCATCTAAAACTAATGATGTAATGTATGGGGATTAACATAAGAATTAAAAAAAAATAGACAAAAAAAAAAAAAGAAAGAAAAAAAATGAGAAGAAATTTGCCTTCAGTGTTGCCATTCCTCCCAGAGCAATATCCCCATGCCAACAAGGCTTTGTTTCTGTAAGGTTCTGTCTTGTTCCTCTTCCCTTCACTGTCTACATAGTCCTGCTCAGTTCCATGTGGTCACCTGCCATCTGAGTGTGTCTGGTAACTCCCAAATCTGACTCTCCAGCCTAGGTCACTCTCCTCAGCCTCAGATGTGCACACCTAACCCTTCTAGATACTTCCATGAAGATATCTCACAGATATCTAAAACTCACCATGAATGAACACCTCCTTATCAATCCATGCACCATGGTTCACCCATTGCTGGAGTACAAACATGGCTGGAAGCCATTGTTGCTTCCTACTGTCCCTCACTCCACGTCAACTCTATTTCCTAATTATCTCTCAGGCCACCTCCTCATGGTCAGATCCCTGCCATTACACTTCCCTAGGTCACCAATTATCCTTTGTTTGGTGACTCCAACAGCCTCTTAAGCCCATTTACCAAATTACCTGCTCTTCTCTCTTTAACTGATCTTCTGCCTTGCAGGCAAATGACTCTTCCCAGAAGAAATCTGACCTCCTACCCTGCAGCAATCCCTGTGATACCTAAAGCTTGTTCTGAATACCCTAAGGATAATATCAAAAATTTGTAACATGTCTTCCACAAAGCACATTTTGATGCGGCCTCTACCATTGTGGCCTTCTCTCATCCTTCATCGTCTTCTCCTTCTCTCATCTTCTCTCCCCACCTTCATCCTTCTCCCTCCACCATCCCATCTTTCCGGCCAATTTATAATCCTCCTGCTTTTGCCTCCAGGCCTTTGCACACATTGTGCGTCCTGTCAAAGCACTCTTCCTCTCCTGCCTAACAACCTCTTACATATCATTCGAAGCTCATCGTCAATGTCGCTGTCTGGGGAAGCTTTCTTTACCCTCTGAGGTTAGGTTAGGTGCCCCTCCTAGAGGCAGGTACTTCCCCTGATCAAGGTGCTTGCTATCTTTTATTAATTAAGTCAACAAATATTTATTAGGGACCTACTACAGACCAGGCACTAGCGAGATACAAGACTCATTGTAGAGATTCTTTTTTAATTAATTAATTTATTTATTTATTTATTTTTCATTGCAGAGATTTTGGAAACAATAATAAAACTGACTAAAACTTTATTTTCTTTCCACTGTCACCATGCACCAGCAATTCTGTGTCATAATAAATATTCCTGTCTGAAAATCTTTTTTTTTTTTTTGGTAACAGCTTTATTGAGATATAATTCACATACTGTACAATTTACTCACTTAAAGTGCACAATTCAATGGCTTTTACTATATTCATGGAGTTGTGCAACTATTACTACAATAAATTTTAGAACATTTTCATCATTCCCCAAAGAAACCCTGTACTCTTTGGCTATGGCTCTTCCAGTCCCCCCAACCCAAGGCAACTACTAATCTCGCTTTCTCTCCCCATAGATTTGACAATTCTGGACATTTCATGTAAGCAGAAACATAGAATATATGGCCTTTTGTGTCTGCCTTTTTTCTTTTCTTTTTTTTTTTTTTAAAGATTTTATTTATTTATTTGAGAGAGAGAGTGAGAGAGAGAAAGAGCACAACAGGGGGGAGCGGGAGAGGGAGAAGCAGACTCCCCGCCGAGCAGGGAGCCCGATGCGGGACTCGATCCCAGGACTCCAGGATCATGACCTGAGCCAAAGGCAGTCGCTTAACCAACTGAGCCACCCAGGCGCCCTGTCTGCCTTTTTTCTTAGCAAAGTGTTTCCAAGGTTCATCCATATTGTAGCATGAATGAAGACTTCATTCCTTTTATAAATAAAAAGTTTATATATTGAAGGTATTTGATATGAAGATTTGATACATAGTGGATTGATTACTGAGTCGAGCAAATTAACATATCATCTCCTCACATAGTTACCACTTTCTTGTATAGTGAGAGCACCTGAAATCTACTCTCTTAGTAGATTTCCAGTATTTAGTACATATTATTAACTATAGTCATCAAGGCTACATTAGTTTTATAGATTTATTTATCCTACATAACTGTAACTTTGTAGCCTTTGACAAATATATTTCTCCATTTCCCTCCTATCTCCCTCACTAGCCCCTGGTAACCACCATTCTACTCTGTGCTTCTGTGAGTTCAACTTCTTAAAAATTCCACATATAAATGAGATCTACAGTTCTTGACTTTTTATGCCTGGCTTATTTCACTTAGCATAATGTCCCCCAGATCCATCCATGTTGTCAGAAATGGTAGATTTCCCTTCTTTTTAAAAGCTGAATAATATTCCATTGCATGTATATACCACCCTCTTTCTATCCATTCACCCACTGATGGACATTTATGTTGTTTCAGCCTCTTGGTCATCATGAATAATGTTACACTAGAACATGGGACTGAAGATATCTCTTCACTATCCTGTTTTTATTTCCTTTGGACATATACCCAGAAGTGGGATTATTGGATCATATGGTAATTCTATTTTTAATTTTAGGGAACCTCTATACTGTCTTTCATGGTGGCTGCATTAATTTACATTCCCACCAACACTGTACCTAAGTCCGTTTTCTATATTCTCACCAATACTTACTATCTTTTGTCTTTTTGATAATAGTCATTTTAACAGGTAGGAAGTGATATATCACTGTGGTTTTGATTTGCATTTCCAGATGATGAGTGATGTCGAGCACCTTTTTATATACCTGCTGGCCATTCATTGTGTCTTCTTTTGAGAAATGTCTGTTCAGGTCTTTTGCCTATTTTTAATTGGGTTCTTTGTTTTCTTGCTATTGAGTTGCTTGAGTTCCTTATATTTTTTGGATATTAACGCCTTATCAGATGTACGGTTTACAGCTATTTTCTCCCACTTCATAGGTTGCCTCTTTATTCTGTTGATTGTTGCCTTTGCTGTGTGCAAGCTCTTTAATTTGATATAATCCCATTTGACGATTTTTGCTTTTGTTGCCTGTGCTTTGGGGTCATATCAAAAAAACCATTGCCCAGACCAATGTCAAGAAGATTTTTTCCTTCTGTTCTCTTCTAGTAGTTTTACAGTTTCAAGTCTTACATTTAAATCTTTAATATATTTTGGATCATCTTTGTATAGGTAGTGAGAAAAGGGTCCAATTTCATTCTTTTGTATGTGGATAATTGGTTTTCCCATTGCCGTTTATTGAAGTCGTCCTTTCTCCCTTATGTGTCTTCTGCTACATGTGTGGATTTATTTCTGGGCTTTCTGTTCCATTGGTCTATATGTCTACTTTTAAGCCAGTACCATGCTCTTTTTATTACTATAGCTTTGAGGTATATTTTGAAATCAGGTAGCATGATGCCTCTAGTTTTATTCTTTATGCTCAACATTGCTTTGGCTATTTGGGGTCTCTTGCAATTCCACATGAATTTTAAAACTATTTTTCCTATGTCTGTGAAGAATGCCTTTGTATTTTTTTCTTTTCTTTTCTTTCTTTCTTTCTTTCTTTCTTTCTTTCTTTCTTTCTTTCTTTCTTTCTTTCTTTTTTTTTTTTTTTAAGAGAGACAGAGAGCTGGGGACAGGAAGGGCAGAGGGCAGAGGGAGAGGAAAAGCAAGAACCCCAAGCAGGGCTCCATGCCCAGCATGGAGCCAGACCCAGGGGCTCGATCCTATGACCCTGAGATCATGACGTGAGCTGAAATCAAGAGTCCAATGAACAAATGACTGAGCCACCCAGGTGCCTGCCCTTGTATTTTTGATAGGGATTGCACTGAATCTCTAGATGGCTCTGGATAGTATAGACATTTTAACAATATTAATTCCTTCAATCCACGAACATAGGATATAGTTCAATTTAATTGTGTGTTCTCTAGAGGGCTTTGTTCCTCAATGTTTCACAGTAAAAAAAAATCTTTTCTTAATCTAAATTCTAAATAATTGTTGCATTATCAGTTAACAATATATATGTAAGCTTCAAATTAGCACATTTTTATGGCTATGGTCACATAAATATTACATTCTAAACACGAGGTAATTCAGACCAACTCCTGCTTATGCGGTGGAAACCCACTGCATCGGAACTCAGCTACAGGGGATATCTCAAGAGAATAATTCCATGAAGTTTCCAAATTCCTCTAGCTTGCCTCCAACGTAGCGTGTGTCTCTAACCCCTAGAGTGTGACACATTCCCACATTTACATGGTAGATTCAAACTAAACAATGATATAATGAGGGATATAAAAATGAGGAATTTGAGTGACTTTTGTTCCTTGTGACAAATAGAAGTTTTCATTTGTGTGTAACACAGTGAAACAGTACAAACAGCTAGGTGTAATTCTTTTGTTTGGTAAAAGCAAAGTTTAATTCACACATGAAATATCTCACCGAATTGGAATAATATCTTTGAAATTGAAATTTATTCTTTTTAAAATTCCTATTCTTTATTTTAAAGCTAAAGGACAAATACAAGAATAATGATTGTAGCAATTTCATTAATTATTATGTAATTATTACTGAAAATAATTTCACTGTATAGAAAAGAGGAATATATTGGGCGCCTGGGTGGCTCAGTCGTTAAGCGTCTGCCTTCAGCTCAGATCATGATCCCAGGGTCCTGGGATCGAGTCCCACATCGGGCTCCCTGCTTGGCAGGAAGCCTGCTTCTCCCTCTCCCATTCCCCCAGCTTGTGTTCCCTCTCTCGCTATCTCTCTCTCTCTCTCAAATAAATAAATAAAATCTTAAAAAAAAAAAGAAAAAAAAAGAAAAGAGGAATATATAAAAACGATCTGCTTCATATTTTTAAAGATATTAGGTGTGCCACTAAATACGAGACTTATGCTTACAATAAATTAGAGACTATTGGCTGCTTGCTGTGTACCTGACACTAGGTGCTTTGCATTCGTTAAATCTTTTACTTCACGTAATAACTTCACAAGGTAAAAACTTTATTATTGCTGTAATTCCCATTTGTAAATAAAGAAACTGAGTCATGTGGGGCATCTGGGTGGCTCAGTCAGTTAAGCGTCTGCCTTCAGCTCAGGTCATGATCTCGGGGTCCTGGGACTGAGCCCCGCATGGGGCTCCCTGCTCAGTGGGGAGTCCGCTTCTCTCCGTTTCCCTCTGCCCCTCCTCCCCTGGCTTGTGCTCACAGGCTCTCTCTTTCTCAATCAAATAAATAAATAAAATCTTTAAAAAAAAAAAGAAACTGAGTCATGAAGATGCTGTATAAGAGGTAAAAGTGGGATGAGGACCTAGGTGGTCTCACTCCATAAGCCGTGCTATGAACCACAACACGGCACTGCCTCTCATTACCTCCCCCATAAATAATCATCACAAGCCACCCTTTAGTGAGCTCTAGTTATGTGCCAAGGGCTTTATATAGGTTATCTCCTTTAATCCTTTCTTTTCTTTTCTTTTCTTTTCTTTCTTTTTTCCTTTTTTTTTTTAGAGGGAGCATGCAAGTGGAGGGCAGGTGGGCAGAGGAAGAGAGAGAATCCCAAGCAGGCTCCAAGCCCAGCGTGGAGCCCAACGTGGGGCTCAAGCTCATGACCCTGAGATCATGACCTGAGCCAAAATCAAGAGTCAGTCGCTTAACAGACTGAGCCACCCAGGAGCCCGTAATCCCTTAATCTTTATAAAAACCCTATGCAGTAGTTATTATTTTCACATTAGAGATTTAGGAAACTGAGATTCAGAGTTCAGTAACTTACCTAAGATGTAAGAGGTACACCTGGCAGAAAGGGCATTCTGATTCTGCCCTGCCTGGCTCCAGAACTCCTCCTCTTCCCATTGTTCCTTCCACTTGTTGTACCAAAGAAAGGACCACGGGCTTCCCAAGTGCTAGAAAGGGCTTCCAGATCAACAACTTCAATCTCCATGAGAGGGGCAATATTTGCCTATTAAGCGTGACCCAATTTATTGCTCCTTTCCCCATAGCCATAAGAGAAGGAAAAAGGAGGAGACACATCTTATGAGTAAAAGTGCCCTACAGGATTGGGGGTTTGACACTCTCAGTCAACCTAAGAAAGGAGCTCAGGTCAGAGAAGCCCAGGAGTTAGTGCAGCAGGGGGAAACAGAAGCACACATATTGAGCTTCAAAGTGCAACAGCTAGAGAGAAGAGTAAGCATTTTCTTGATTCATCAGAGGAAAACCTCTGTCCCAGCAAGATAACGCAACGCCCAACCACATTAAGACAAAGGAGCGGCGCCAAAGGAGAGGAACATGAACTGTAGCTTTGTAGTTTAGGCATGGCTGGAACACGCCCCCAAGAACAGGTCTCCATATCTCTCCTTCCATCTATTGGCTTTAGTCTTGGGCAGAACTTCTGCAAGAATGGCCTCCTGAAATTCTGCCATCCTGCCAGCTGCATAACCCCAGCAAAAAGAGGGGTTGTACTTTCCTGGTAATGACAGCAAAATTCCCAAGCCTGCCATTTCCTGTCCCAACTTTGGTCACATGCCCATCCTGAAACAATTGGAGAAAGGGACATGAAAACTCTCATATGTCAAGTCTGAATTATGTGCCTCCCCCTAGTTCTGCGGTTCAGAGTCAACCCACCTGAACCACATGAATTAAGTGGGAAAAGACATTCTATTATTTCCAGAAGAAAAGATAATGAAAGTGTGCCGACAAAAATACGAAACCAAAAACACACGTTCACCTTGACAGTCATCTTAACTGCCAAACCTGATGATTCTCTCAGTCCTTTTCTGACTTGTCCTTCCAGTTATATGTCACCCTGTTGACCATCTTAAACTTGACCTCTTGCTCACAGCTTGATCTTGGGATCATACCAACCATTAGAAATCAAGGTACGTGTCTGTCCAGTGGCTACCATTGCATCAGTCACCCTTCCAGTCCACATCGATTTTATCACCCCAAAGCCCTCATCCCCTCCTTCCATATCATGTGACGGAAGTCATTCCTGTGGCGACACATTTCCCATGAGCCTTATGACTGAATTAGCCATAGCTGTAATGCTACTCCTCTTCTCTTACAAAAGTATATAGAAATTCAAACCACAAAGCGCATCATCATTAAAGGGGTAGTATTAATTCTTTTCTCGCTTATTTTTCCAAGGTATTTGAAAATTTCATTTCGTACCTATGGGTCATTTTTGAAGACGTCTTCCAAAACAATTGTGACAAATAGGGATGTCTAGGGAATCAAGTCACATCCAGGTAACTTTAGTCATTTTGTCATCCCACCCACAGTCTTTATCTGTAGCATTCATTTGATCATGGATTCATATTCTGTCTTGCATTTTTGTGTGTTTGTCTTATGTAACTGTTCCAAGGGTTATAAATACAAATTCCTACTTGAGCAAGGCAAGTGTAGCCAGTGGGGGCTGTGATGAACTGGAGACTATTATTTCTCAATAAAGGATGTAGCCCCTACTCAGGTCCAGCTGGTTGTTGCCATGAGGGAACATGGGACCTGTGTTTCTGAGTCATCTGATATTTTTTGAGAGAAGTCTGCACTCTCAGTTTTCAAATGAAACATCTCAATCTCTACATTCTGACAACAACATCAAAATTTAGCTTTCCTGTTATGTATTTACTTACTAATGTAAAACACTATCTACCAAACCAATTCCATGTAACATCTTGCAATGTTGGGTCTCTGTGCCTTGCCCCTCATGAAGAGGGTACCCTTCTGGAAAAGTAGAAGGATTAAGTATTTTTCTGCAAAGCTTACAGCACTTTTCACAGGATGGAGTTCATGGCAAGCAGTCAATAAAAAATAGAAATAAAGTAAGCTTGCTGACAAATGTTAGACACACAGAAATGCTACAACAGCAATTGTACAGAGCATTGCATCAATTTGGATTTGTTTTTGTTGTTGTTGTTGGTGGTGGTGGTGTTTTTAAAGATTTTATTTATTTATTTGAGAGAGAGAGAGAGAGCACAAGAGGGGGGAGGGGCAGAGAGAGAGTTGCAGGCTCCCCACAAAGCAGGGAACCCGATGAGGGACCCGATCCCAGGATCCTGGTATCATGAGCTGAGCCGAAGGCAGCCGCTCAACTGACTGAGCCACCCAGGTGCCCCTGGATTCATCTTCAAGGGTGTCAAGTGGCCTCACCAAAACTTTCTCTCAAACAAAGTTGGTAATTCTGGAGAAGCCTCTCCAAGCCTGATGAGTTAATTCAAACCAGAGTCACTCTAACAGTGCCCACAGTGCAGGGTCCTGCTGTCTGGAGGATGTAGCAGGACTGTAGGCTCTGATTCAAAACACTCACCCTCCAAAAGCTGCTCATGGCACCCACCCCATTTTTCTCCCAGCCTTCTCTCATTTTCTACAGAGCCCCTAATCTGTACACAGTATATACCAATGAGATTTACATATGATTTTAGCAAATCTCTAAAGCTATTCTGCTACTGAGTTTTATGTGTCAAAAGCACGTTTTAAGGAGCTAAGATTCCCCAGACATGCACAGATAAGGAAGACCAGCATGGCCTTGGTTTCTGAGTCTATATCTGGAAAGGGCTCGGTGATGATTTGTTTAGGTGGCAAAGGTTTTAAATGTCCATTGATCAAGCAGTATTTAAGAATCGCTTAAAAGGAGATGGTACATAAAATTAATATTTAATTGATTAATTTCCTTTATGCATCAGTGACTGGCAGGCCGAGAGATGGACATAAACGGAAACCTAACACCAAACTTACGCCAGTTGGCTGCTCCATGTCCACCTCCAGCCTGAGGATTAAAGTCAGCACAACTCCTGAGAGTGTTTGAGGGTGGCTGGGAGAGTGGCAACAAGATCTTTAGTTGAGAGAAAGTCATCTACTTCCTCTTCCATATTCCAATCCACTGCTCATTGATCCTCTTAAGAAGAGGGTCAGTGGGGATGCTTCTGCTTCTGCACCCAGCATGTGGGATGTGGAGCTCTGCAGGCTCCGTCCACTGGGGAGGGGGGTGGGGCTGAGGGCAACTCCAACAGTACCCAGTGGGAAAATGTTATTAAGAAGTTCATGGAAAAAAAAAAAAGGATGAGGAAGAAGAAAAGAAAGTCAGATGTCCCAAGGAGAGGGTGAAGGGGGTTATTCTTAGGAAATGCAGGAGCAGGGGCATGATCATGTCTCCTGACTTATTCTTTTCTTGCTTATTGCTTATATTCTCCTCTGTACTTTATTTGCTGTATCATTTGATTATTGACACAACATGAGAATGACTATATATATATATATATTTTTTATGGATGAGAAGTTATCTCAGAGGGGTGATAAAAGATGACAATGGAGTTGCTGAGTTGAAAGGGTCTTTGGATGTCTTTAATCTTTTCCCATTTTACACACATGGAATCTGAAGCCCAGAGAGAATAAGTTACCTGCCAAAATCCAGTGGGTAAGTATTAACAGAGACCAGATTAGAACCCAGACTTTCAAAGCTTGCCTTTTTTGCCATGGTGCCAACATTACTCAGGACCGTGCTCTAGAAGTTAGTCTTTCTGTCATCTCAGTGATAAAGGCTTAGAGGTAACAGGGACAGACAGGATCCAAGGAAGGTTCATTAGGAGGTCTTACAAATCAAAAGTAAATTATGAAAGAAAAGGCAATGTAAATCAATACAACGCCTTAAATATGAACTTTTAAGAACTCCCTGCTTGCTCAATTTCATCCCTCTAATGCTGACAAAATTTTGCTAAGTATTGATACCCAACAGACCAAGATTAATGAACAGACCAGGATTACTTATAACTGACCTATTCATTCTTCCTATGCAGATGGTTCTACTAAGTATGTGAAAACAATTTGTTCTCTTAAATAGGTTATATATTCCCTTCCCTCTATCTTGTTTACACTATTAATTTGCTTAGCAAACCCTTTTTTCCATATCTAGTACAAAGGTAAACTTCAGCTCAGCCAGAGAGTCTGAATTATTCATACATTCTAAATTAGCAGGGTCCAGATTAATGAGGTTTTACTCTACTTTTTATCCTCAACTACCTTCCCTTGGGGCATAGAGTCATTGCTATCCTCTCTTTCCTTCCCTATTATCATAAGCTATATCCCCCAAGTGATATTCCTTTAAAGGGGCACCTGGTTACAGTCTCTCTAGAGCATCTCCAAAGGCACAATACAAGAAAGACAAGAACAAGTCATGTGTTGCAAATTTCCTATTGCCCCATTCTTGGTGCAAATTCTTCGTAATAAGTAGCTATCAGAAGCTAGCAACTAGCTTAATGCCCCTTTCTCCCACATAGAATATTTTTAAAAGGACTTGGGCACCATGAGGCCATTAGCAGGGGGGACAGAAGCAGAGAAAGCCTTGTGGGACTTCTCCAATGGACCCCCTGGTGATCATGTACTTATTTAGCAAGAATTAGAACTTCAGCTCCACCAGATAGTACAAGAGGACTGGCTGGTTGATGATCATACCCTGCTCTTTGGTATTAGACAGGTATACACATTTTAAACATTCATCTCCATGCACAATTCATGAACAACAAACACCCTCCTCCCCCCCAAAAAAATTCCTGCAGGAAAGGAGCTCTCTCAACTTTCTCACTCTCTCTGTCTCTCCCGCTCTGCCAATGTCATCTTTATGATGTGAAAATAACTATTTTGAGATTGGTGCAATCTGTGAAAACTAAAAGCAAAGAAATTATGTGCGTTTATCCAAGGTAAGTAGGGAAGCACCGGGAACATAAGAACACGGACACTGTTGAGGATTAGCCAAAAGCCAGTCGCAGTATGCATGCTCATTTCCTCTTTTACTGTTTAATTCCCCCGTGATGCCATCTGATCAGTTCACGAATGTCCCCTGTGTCTTTGCCTTAACAATCGAGCCTGGTAGGCCATTCCACACATTTGTGATTCTCTGCATGAAAAAAATGCTTCCTGACATCTGTTCTGAATTTGTTTCTCTTTAATTTCCATTTATGCTTCCCTTATCCTAACATCTGTGTCATTCTGAAAACAGTAACTCAGACTGACGTTATCTGTGCCATTTACAATTTTATATTCCCCAGCTAGAAGTTCCTCTTAACCATGTAGTGGATGTGGAATTCTGGTTGATGTTCAATCCAGCGAGTGGGGCTCAGCTGTGATTTCAGATGGCTCAGGAGATGTGTCAGCCCCCAATCCTTTCTCGATAGCTGCTTTGAAAGAGAAGCCAGGGGGGTCAAACCTGGATAAACACAGTCTTTCAGCTGGAAACCTTTCTGCCAAGGCCTCTCCCCCAGCCCTTCAATGCAGAGGTGGACTTTACTCTTAGTTTCCTAAGGCTTAGCTGCCCTCTCTTCTAAGCCACTTTCCAGCATGACCCAGAGCCTAGGGTGTTGCGTACGCCCAGGAAACGTTTGTTGGATGAATGCATGAACCAAAAAAGGTAGGTAGGTGGGAAGGAAGAACAGGAAGGAGGTTGGTTGTTTCTTAGAAAACAAAAGAGGGCAAGATCTAAAACTCAAAGCCAATTCTAAAACAATCGTATCCTTCTGAAATACATCTGCTTCTTAGAGCTGTTATTTGGATGGTCAAAATGTCCCCCTTACCCTGCAGTTCCCACTGTTCAGGTAAATCTCTCTCCAGTGGGCTTGACAAGTCCATTCTGTGCCCAAGTCATTTACATAAATTCTAATCATGGCTGCAGAAGTCTGTTTTCTGGACACCGCCACCATATTCTGGCTCACAATTCCCACATAGGGTTTCCCTGATGTCATCTCTCTCTAAGCTTAAAGCATACACACAAAACATGTCCTGAGATCCAAGTGCTCCCCTAAAGAGTTATAAACATTCTCTAGTTTTCGAAAAATAATACAGTCATTCAAGAAATTTTTAGTTGTTGCACAATTCCCATGTACCAGGTGCTGCACTACATGCTCAGAATACAATGAGGAAAAACAGACATGGTCTCCACCCTGATGGAACTTCAAGCTCAATGGGAGAGGCAAAAAAAAAAGCACAGATAAGCAAGCAAATCAAATTAACCTCCAACTGTACTTGTGTCTGATGTTATGGAGGAGAGGGAGCCATGAGAGAGAATGAGGGAACAGCTGTTTTTAGATTGAGTGATGGAGGAGCATCATGAAATGTAATATCACAATATACATGGAGCAAAAGTAGCCAAAGTCATCATGAGCAATGAGTTGGTCAAATGTAGAAGTTTGTAGGAGCCACGTGTCCGTGGAGGAGGGACAGGAGCCAAGAGAGGTTGGCGTCTTCTAACATGGCAGGAGAGATGAATACACCTGGAGCTGTGTTAATGGGAGTGGAGAAGCAAAATCTTCACTTGTTTTCAAATATGGAACAATTGGCAAAATACTGCCATTAGAGCTCAAGGAAAGAAGAGCTTGGTGAAAGCTGGACATGTCAGGGAAGGCTTTGAGAAAGAGAAGAGACTTAGGCCGGGCCAGACGGTCAGAAGGTGAAAAATATCCTGCCTCTCTTCTGGTCCAGGACACCACCATCTCTCACTTCAGTGACAGCTCCAGTCTGCACTGTTTCCCCTGATGAAGCTAGAAAGACATTCATCACATAGTCAGTCTGACTCTGTCACCTCATGCTCAAACCCTTCCATGGCCCCCACTGTCTATAAGGTGAAAGCTGAACTTTTTCATGCAGTTCACAGGGACCCTCATCATCTGGCCCCTGCACACCTACCTGGTCACATCTCTTGGAAACTTTTACAACCCCCACTGCCCCCTCAATTTACATTCTACTTGCACCTTCAACCCCATGAGTATGTGACGCCCCATTTGTTCCTTCCACCTGGCTCTCTCCTTAGTCCTCCACTCGATGACCTGCTGCTCACCCTTCAGAGGCAAGTGAAGAAATTGCCACTCTGGGAGGCCTTCCCTGAGCCTCCCCCACATCTGAGCCAGGGGGCCTTTGCTGTGTGCTCTCACAGCCACAGTCCATAGTGGGATAGCACGACCCTATCCCACTCTATTACAACTGCTTGTTTAACTGGCTCCCCTGCCACATCCTAAGTTCTGTGAAGGCAGGGCCCATATCAGGCTTGCTCTCTGCTGGTTCTCAAGCACCAGCACAGTTCTTTCCAGAACAAATAATGAGTGAGCCCTGATGAACTTTTGAAACCGCATTGCTGAACTGAAAGGATCTTTGGCCAACGATGGATCTAGATCTTCCCCGGAAAGAAGATGATGTTGACATCCCATTGACCGATTCCAAGCTTCCTCATTGAAATCATCCGCATTCAGAGATGAATCAGCCTCCCCAACATAAATCTGGCTCAAGCTAGAGAGCCCTAACACTAGGGAGCCCAGAGTTCTGCCTATTAGCATCCAAGAAGAAAGTACAGGAAGGCAGGGGGATAGAGGAAGAGGGAAGAGGTGTTTCAGCACTTCCCCAAATGACACCAGCCTTGACATCAGGAAGTCCAAGAAAAGCACAGCTGCCTTTCTCCCCCTCCCCCCAAGTTATGATGAACTCCTTGCGTCAGGATTCCATTTCCCCCTTTTGGAATTATTTATGTGTCACTGGGCTTAAATAAAGAATCCACTCTTTGGGAGGAAAACATTTCATGTTCCCCCCCCCAATTTTTTAAAATATTCGATATACTGATCATGTTTTTACTAAGCTCCAGTCTGTGAGTAATGGGTAAGTTTTCTTTCCTGGTTATATCATACTAAAGCTTATTCAGATGTGATAACGTTTTTGCTGCTGTATCTTGGCAACATGATTTATTCTGCAAATGCTCAGTGTTACCGTCTCACAAAGCTGTACCATCTGGGTTGAATTAATAGGCTACCCAGAGAAATAAATGAGAATGGTCTCCCATAATTAACATGTAGGTAAAGTATATTTAACAGATTATTATAATTAATATGTCAGTTACTGATTTCATGCTAAATAGAATTGTGAACACAAGATATTAAGATTAGTTACCCTCTCTGTGTGTGCTCAAAAAAAAAAAAAAATGCAATGGGGAAAGAAACAAGGGCATGGAGTTCAGTATCAATAACATTGACCTTAACATTAAGAGCATCAGATACCAAAACTCTAAGCAAACAGTGACAATGTCGGGCATTATAAGTGGAGCAGCAAATTACTGGTTTCATAAATTCAGAGTTTATACCAGAGATGTCCAGAATATCCCAGATGTGACCTGCAAAAGCACAAGAATGTGCTTAATTTATACACAGCTGAAGGCGGCTATCTAAAGGAAGGGGGGGTGGGGGGTGGGGGGTGGGGGAGGGAAGACAAAGAAAGAAACCAGATTTGCTCCTAATGCCAGTCTGTATTCCCTGCTGCTCAGCACTGTATGCAAAATGCCAGTTTGCGAGAGAAAACCCACAAAGGCAATGGGAACTCAGGGAATAGAGGCATCTGCGCTGTATCCTTACAGGGAATAGATAGAGTTTGAGTCAACCGGAGTGGATGGCAATGGACAGACGGGTGGCCGGGAACAAGGCAGCGGGGGCTGTGGAGGAGAGCGAGGATGACTCACTCTCCTTTAACGTGTCTTTCATGACAAATTCCTCTGTCAAGATTATTAAGTTCCATTTCTTTCAAAGCTTCTGGGAAAAGGAGAGATTCATCTTGGCAGAGATTCTCATGGGGATGCTGAACTGAACTGTTAACTCACCCAGCCACGAAAGCTACTCTTCCTACAGGTTCAGCCGGTTTTCCCTGTAATGGATGTGCATGTGCTGCACACCAGTGAGGCAACAATAAATTGGTTTCGGTGTATGTGTACACGTATGTGTGTGCAATTGAAGCAAGAATGTGAATTTATCTCCTTCCATCTGGTTTTTCCTCATCATCGAAAGGAGGTGTTTTTTCCGGACACCGCTGTCCCTTACTCCTCACCAGTACCCAGTGATCAGAAACTCATTGGGAATTGCCTTACTTTCTCGCCGACCTTGAGGTTCTAGGCTTGGATTAAAATTATAATTCTGATTTCAACTGGCATGTCCAAGTTGTGCCTTCACTGGCTTCCAAGAAGAGACCACATTTTTAGGGAAGCTTCTGCAGGGGCTGTGGACCACGGCTCCCAACTTCCCCCAGCAGGGAACAGTGCAGAGCGCCCCACTCACAGAGCGTCTGCTTCCAGAGCTCCCTAATTGATGAACAAATGGATTCATGAATCCTCCAAGCTGAGCCTTCCTTAGGGAATCCCTGAGGATGGAGTTCAGCACGTTTCCAAAATAACCAGGCCATCAGAGAAATGACAGATAGAGCTAAACAAAATATACCTCCCAAGAATGTATCTGTGTAGGCTTTAGGAGCAGAATGAAAAGAAGTTTTCCCGACGCCCTTTTCCTCAACAGGGCAAAGGAAGGAGCAAACATTGTCGTAACTGGAGGGGGACAGGGAGGAAAAGGACGGAAAGAGGAACCATCAGGTTTGTTCAAGGAAAAACAGGTTAGGAAAATGCAAATCCAAATCACAATGAGATATCACCTCACACCCATTAGTAAGGCTGTTATCAGAAAAACAAGATAACAAATGCATGGAGAAAAGGAAGCTCTGGTGCACTGTTGGGGGGATTATAAACTGGCACTGTCACTCTGGAAAACAGTATGGAGGATCCTCAGAAAGTTACAAATAGAACTACCCTACAATCCAGCAATTCCATTTCTGAGAATATACCCAAAGGAAATGAAAACACTAACTCAAAAAAAGATATCTGCACCCCATGTTCATAGCAGCATTATTTACGAGAGCCAGAACATGGAAATAACCTAAGTGTCCATCGACAATGAGTGGATAAAGAAGTTGTGCTATATATCTATAATAAAATATTATTCAGCCATAAAAAAACCCAAAGAAACCCTACAATTTGTGACAACATGGGTGGACCTCGAAGGCATTATGCTAAGTGAAATAAGTCAGAAAGAGAAAGACAAATACTGCATGATCTCAATTATATGTGAAATCTTAAGCAAACAAAAACCTCATAGAAAAAGAGATCAAACTTGTAGTGACTAGAGGCTGAGAGGTAATTGGAGGAAGGTGGTCAAAAGGTAGAAAATTCCATAAGATAAACTACTAGGGATATAGCGTTCAACATCACGACTATAGCTAACACTGCTGAATCATACATAGGAAGTTGTTCAAAGCACAAACCCTAAGAGTTCTCATCACAAGAAGAAAATATTTTCTTTATTCTTTTTTCTTTCTTTTCTTCGCATTGTATCTATATGAGAAGACGGGTGCCAGCTGAACCCATTGTAATCATTTCACAATATACGTAAATGAAACCATGATGATGTATGCCTTAAACTTATATAGCGATGTATGACAATTATTTCTCAAGACAACTGGGGAAAAAACAGGGATCTGTTCGAATGATCCAGGAAAGATTCAGAGCATGCAAGAATAGGAAGTGCTCTTGATCTCAGGAGAGAATTCTAACATAAAAGGAGAGACTCTTAACTATAGGGAACAAACTGAGGGTCGCTGGAGGGGAGGTGGGTGGGTAACTGGGTGACAGGCATTAAGGAGGGTACGTGATGGAATGAGCACTTGGTGTTGTACGCAACTGATGAATCACAAAACTCTACCTCTGAAACTAATAATAGAGCATATGCTAATTAAATTGAATTGAAAAAAAAATTGTTTTTAAAGGAACTCCCCTCTCCAGCTCTCTCTCTCTAGGACTTCATTGTGCCCTTCTTTGCTTTTCTCTTTCTCTTTGCTTCCTTCTCTCTTCCTCTGCAGGGTCCCCTTTGTTCCATTTGCACATGGGCTGTGACATGTTTCCACCTTTTAAAATCTTCCCAAATAACCCTCCCCCCCCCTCCCCCGGCCAAGAAAGGCTGACTTGAGTTCAATGCTATAATTGCAACTCCCCAGGAGAGAATCTGATTGGCTGAGCTCAAGTCAGGGTTCAATCCTGGTCCATCAGAGGTGCTGGTGCCCAGAGTAAAGTGGCCCAAGTGAGTCCCTCAGCAGGGGTGGGGAAAACAAAGATGAATGTGAGGGAGGAAGTGGGGATGAAGGCAAAGTGATTAACACCGTTTGATTTAATTTTTTATCTTATCAATACTCTGTTGACTTACCACTGCCATGTGGAACGTCACTTGCTTTTTTCGAGGGGAGTTTGTCTTCACTCCACCTCAGGTTGGTTTGTTCTGACTTCCAAAACACCTTCTCAAACTCACCTTTCATTCTCCGTGTTTCTAAGACGGAAATCCAAAAATGGCAAGAAGAGAGTACACCACTCTATTGTTAGAGTTGCCATGAGTAGGGAGCCATCTGCGTTTTTGGTGACTTATCATATCCCTGACTCCTGTCAGGGTGCTTGGCTCATAGTAGATACTGAAAAAGAATTTGTTAAAGAAATGAACCAATTAATGAGGTTTTGTCAAAGGCTGTAAGCCTCCAGCATCCATGTCTTAAGTAGCCATTCTTAGGGATCTCCCTTTCACTCTTAGCAAACCGTGGTGGCACAATGTTTCAGATTTTGGCCATGGACATCACTGAGGGTACCATCAGTCATGGCCTGGCTGGGCAGCCACTCCCAAGCTCCAGCTGAGTCTGCAGGTGGGCAGCATGTGTTCAGAAGTGAGGTGTGCACAGCGTGGGAAGCTGACTCCAAATCTACCACAATTCACATAAACCCCAGGCAGCTCAGGAAAAAACAGGACTCAGATGAGCTCTTGAACGTAAAGGAGGCCCCAGGGGGAGTATGACAACCAGAGCAACCAAGAGGGCACACTGTCCCCATGCCCGAATGATCCTAAACACAGGAAAAAGAGCTAAACCTACCCTGCTCTAAGATATTTCATTGGAATCTCTTTAATAATGCCCAAAATGGTCTCTCATGCATTTACTTTAAATTACAGAAGCAGGTTTGACCCTGCCATTCTACTTCTAAGGATCTGTTGTATAGAAATATCCAGTCATGTGAGCAAAGCTATATTGACAAGGGTATTCACTGCAGCAGAGTTTAAGATAATAATTTTATTTAATGGGGTGGGGGATGGGTGAAGTGGGTGAAAGGGATTTAGGGGTACAAACTTCCAGTTATAAAATAAATAAGTCACGAAAAGTACAGCATAGGGAATATAGTCAATAATATTGTAAAAAAAAAAAAAAAGAAGAAGCAACTGAAATGTCCATTAGTCAAGGAAGGATGAAGGAAATATATATGTCCGTATCTGTGGATTAAGTGTAGCACATCTACAACACTCCGGTAGATCTATATGTACCGCTGACATGGAAAGGTACCAAGATAAATGATTCTATATTTGTTTAGAAATAAACTCTACACATGTGTTGTGGGAAGTCTGTAAGTCCACAGAAAAGAACTGAGAAAATACACACCCAACTTGAAGACTGGTCACCTCTGGGGAGTGAGATGGTGCAAGCAGGACCACTGACTGCTGTTCATTTCTGGGTTGAGGTTTTAAAGCATGTTTTGGTTTTGGGATTTTCCAAAATATTCTTAAATAAGGAAAGTGGAAAAAAATATATATAAACATGCCAACCACGCTCCCCATATAAAGAACCAGTCTCAGGGGCGGAGCAAGATGGCGGAGGAGTAGGAGACCTGGATTTCGTCTCCTCTCAGGAATTCAGCTGGATAGGGATCAAACCATTCTGAACATCTACAAACCCAACAGGAGATCGAAGAAAGGAATAGCAACAACTCTCTGAACAGAAAAGCGACCACTTTCTGGAAGGTAGGACCTGCGGAGAAGTGAATCCGAGGCGATATTCGGGAGGATAGACGGCGGGGGAGGGGCCTCCGTCGGCCGCTTCTGGCAAGTGATAGAGCCGCGGAGCACAAAATCGGAACTTTTAAAAGTCTGCTCCGCCGAGGGACGTCACTCTGGTGGCTAAGCGGGGGGTGGAACCCTCCGGGACAGTGTGGTCTCAGGACCCTCGGGGTCACAGAAAGACCGGGGGTGCCTGAGTGTGGCAGGGCTCCCAGGTAACGGAGCAGGGAAGCCGGCTGCAGAAGCGGAGCCCAGGCGCGGGCTCTCAGCTCGGGGTGGCCATAAACCGTGATCCGCGGCACAGTCGGGCCCCTGCTCCTCCAGCAGGGACCCCACAAGCGGCAGATCCGGGGAGACTCACCTTCCTCCCCCGGGAGGAGCCACGCGGGAGTGCACCGCAGGGATCTGCTGGGTTTGGAGACTCCACCCGGGGTCGGGGGCCAGAGATAGAAACGCGCGGTCACAGGCCGGGTGAGCACGGAGTGCGGCCGGAGACCGGGGAGATGGGAGTGACTGACGGCTTTTCTCTGGGGGCTCACTGAGGAGCGGGGCCCCGGGTTCTCGGCTCCTCCGGGGCGGAGATTGGGAGGCCGCCATTTTCACGCTCCGCCTCCAAAGCTGTACGGAAAGCTCGCAGGGAACAAAAGCCCGGGAGAGCAAACCCGAGCAGATTACTTAGCCGGGAGGGGGCAAGGGCAGGGCAATTCCGCCTCCGGCAGAGACATTTGGAAACCACGGCAACAGGCCCCTCCCCAGAAGATCAGCGAGAACAGCCGGCCAAGACCAAGTTTACCGATCGATGAGAACGGCAGAACTCCAGCGCTAGGGGAATACTGCACATAGAAATCATGGCTTTTTCCCCATGATTCTTTAGTCTTTCAAAGTTAATTTTTTTAACTGTTTTTTTTTCTTTTTTCTTTGAATTTTTCTTTTCCCCTTTTTCAACCAACATCTTATCAATCCCTTTTTTAAAAAAACATTTTTATTTTTCATTTTTAGAGTCATATTCTATCCCTTCATAGTAGTTACCCGTATTTTTGGCATATATATATAAGTTGTTCTCTCTTTAAAATTTTGAGATAGTTTCTTCTAACAGATTAAAATATACCCTAAATCTCTAGTGTATGGTTTTTTCTACTCCCCTGCCTGATCACATTCTCTCCCTTTTTTTTTCTTTTCTTTTTTTAAATCCTCTTCTTTCTTTTTTCAAACAACTTCTTATCAATTCCTTTTATAAAATGTTTTATAATTTCCATCTTTACAGTCATATTCCATCCCTTCATCATATCAACCCTTATTTTTATACATATATAAGTTTTTCTTTCTTTAAAATTTTGGGGGGCACTTTCTTCTAACAGACCAAAATACACCCCAAATCTAGTGTGTGGCACTGATCTATATACCAGCCTGATCATATTTGATCACATTCTGGGTTTTTTTGTTGTTGTTGTTCTCTTTTGTTTGTTTTTGTTTGTTTTTATCTTTATCGTTTTCTTTTTTTTTCTTTTTCTTTTTTCTCTCTTTCTGTTTCTTTTTCCACTGCTTCAGGTCTTTTCTGATTTGTTTAGAGTATATTATCTGGGGACGTTGTTACTCTGCTAGCATTTTGTTCTCTCATTAATCTATTCTCCTCTGCACAAAATGACAAGACGGAAAAAATCACCTCAACAAAAAGAACAAGAGGTAGTACCGACTGCCAGGGACCTACTCAATACGGACATTAGTACGATGTCAGATCTAGAGTTCAGAATCATCACTTTAAAGATACTAGCTGGGCTTGAAAAAAATATGGAAGTTATTAGAGAAACCCTTTCTGGAGAAGTAAAAGAACTAAAATCTAACCAAGTAGAAATCAAAAAGGCTATTAATGAGGTGCAATAAAAAATGGGGGCGCTAACTGCTAGGATAAATGAGGCAGAAGAGAGAATCAGTAATAGAGAAGATGAAATGATGGAAAATAAAGAAGCTGAGAAAAAGAGAGATAAACAACTACTGGATCACGAGGGCAGAATTCGAGAGATAAGCGATACCGTAAGACGAAACAACATAGGATAATTGGGATCCCAGAAGAAGAAGAAAGAGAGAGGGGGGCAGAAGGTATAATGGAGCAAATTAGAGCAGAGAACTTCCCTAATTTGGGGAAGGAAACAGGCATCAAAATCCAGGAAGCACAGAGAACCCCTCTCAAAATCAATAAAAATAGGGCAACACCCCGACATCTAATAGTAAAAATTATGAGTCTCATAGACAAAGAGAAAATCCTGAAAGCAGCTCGGGAGAAGAGATATGTAACGTACAATGGTAGAAACATTAGATTGGCAACAGACCTATCCACAGAGACCTGGCAGGCCAGAAAGGACTGGCAGGATATATTCAGAGCACTAAATGAGAAAAATATGCAGCCAAGAATACTCTATCCAGCTAGGCTGTCATTGAAAATTGAAGGAGAGCTAAAAAGCTTCCAGGACAAACAAAAACTAAAGGAATTTGCAAACACAAAACCAGCCCTACAAGAAATCTTGAAAGGGGTCCTCTAAGCAAAGAGAGACCCTAAAAGCAACATAGACCAGAAAGGAACACAGACAATATACAGTAACAGTCACCTTACAGGCAATACAATGGCACTAAATTCCTATCTTTCAATAGTTACCCTGAATGTAAATGGGCTAAATGCCCCAATCAAAAGACACAGGCTATCAGACTGGATTAAAAAACAAGACCCATCGATATGCTGTCTGCAAGAGACTCATTTTAGAACCAAAGACACCCCCAGATTGAAAGTGAGGGGGTGGAAAACCATTTACCATGCTAATGGACACCAAAAGAAAGCTGGGGTGGCAATCCTCATATCAGACAAATTAGATTTCAAACCAAAGACTGTAATAAGAGATGAGGAAGGACATTATATCCTACTTAAAGGGTCTATCCAACAAGATCTAACAATTGTAAATATCTATGCCCCTAACATGGGAGCAGCCAATTATATAAGGCAATTAATAACAAAAGCAAAGAAACACATCAACAACAATACAATAATAGTGGGGGACTTTAACACCCCCCTCACTGAAATGGACAGATCGTATAAGCAAAAGATCAACAAGGAAATAAAGACTTTAAATGACACACTGGACCAAATGGACTTCACAGACATATTCAGAACCTTCCATCCCAAAGCAACGGAATACACATTCTTCTCTAGTCCTCATGGAACATTCTCCAGAATAGATCACATGCTAGGTCATAAATCAGGTCTCAACCAGTACCAAAAGATTGGGATCATTCCCTGCCTATTTTCAGACCACAATGCTTTGAAACTAGAACTCAATTACAAGAGGAAAGTCGGAAAGAACTCAAATACATGGAGGCTAAAGAGCATCCTACTGAAGAATGAATGGGTCAACCAGGAAATTAAAGAAGAATTTAAAAAATACATGGAAACCAATGAAAATGAAAACACAACTGTTCAAAATCTTTGGGATGCAGCAAAGGCAGTCCTAAGAGGAAAGTATATAGCAATACAAGCCTTTCTCAAGAAGCAAGAAAGGTCTCAAGTACACAACCTAACCCTACACCTATAGGAGCTGGAGAAAGAACAGCAAATAAAGCCTAAACCCAGCAGGAGAAGAGAAATCATAAAGATCAGAGGAGAAATCAATGAAATAGAAACCAAAAGAACAGTAGAACAGATCAACGAAACTAGGAGCTGGTTCTTTGAAAGAATTAACAAGATTGATAAACCTCTGGCCAGACTTATCAAAAAGAAAAGAGAAAGGACCCAAATCAACAAAATCATGAATGAAAGAGGAGAGATCACAACCAACACCAAAGAAATACAAACAATTATAAGAACATATTATGAGCAACTCTATGCCAGCAAATTAGATAATCTGGAAGAAATGGATGCATTCCTAGAGATGTATCAACTACCAAAACTGAACCAGGAAGAAATAGAAAACCTGAACAGACCTATAACCACTAAGGAAATTGAAGCAGTCATCAAAAATCTCCCAAAAAATAAAAGCCCAGGGCCAGATAGCTTCCCAGGGGAATTCTACCAAACATTTCAAGAAGAATTAATACCTATTCTTCTGAAACTGTTCCAAAAAATAGAAATGGAAGGAAAATTTCCAAACTCATTTTATGAGGCCAGCATTACCTTGATCCCAAAACCAGATAAAGACCCCATCAAAAAGGAGAATTACAGACCAATATCCCTGATGAACATGGATGCAAAAATTCTCACCAAAATACTAGCCAATAGGATCCAACAGTACATTAAAAGGATTATTCACCACGGCCAAGTGGGATTTATCCCTGGGCTGCAAGGTTGGTTCAACATCCGCAAATCAATCAATGTGATACAATACATTAACAAAAGAAAGAACAAGAATCATATGATCCTCTCAATAGATGCAGAAAAAGCTTTTGACAAAGTACAGCATCCTTTCTTGATTAAAACTCTTCAGAGTGTAGGGATAGAGGGTACATACCTCAATATCATAAAAGCCATCTCTGAAAAACCCACAGCGAATATCATTCTCAATGGGGAAAAACTGAGAGCTTTCCCCCTAAGGTCAGGAATGCGGCAGGGATGTCCACTATCACCACTGCTATTCAACATAGTATTGGAAATCCTAGCCACAGCAATCAGACAACAAAAAGAAATCAAAGGCATCCAAATCAGCAAAGAAGTCAAACTCTCACTCTTTGCAGATGATATGATACTTTATGTGGAAAACCCCAAAACTCCACCTCAAAACTGCTAGAACTCATACAGGAATTCAGTCAAGTGGCAGGATATAAAATCAATGCACAGAAGTCAGTGGCATTCCTATACACCAACAACAAGACAAAAGAAAGAGAAATTAAGGAGTCGATCCCATTGACAATTGCACCCCAAACCATAAGATACCTAGGAATAAATCTAACCAAAGAGACAAAGGATCTGTACTCAGAAAACTATAAAATACTCATGAAAGAAATTGAGGAAGACACAAAGAAATGGAAAAACGTTCCTTGCTCATGGATTGGAAGAACAAATATTGTGAAGATGTCAATGCTACCTAGAGCAATCTACACATTCAATGCAATCCCCATCAAAATACCATCCACTTTTTTCAAAGAAATGGAACAAATAATCCTAAAATTTGTATGGAACCAGAAAAGACCCCGCATAGCCAGAGGAATGTTGAAAAAGAAAAGCAAAGCCGGCGGCATCACAATTTCGGACTTCCAGCTCTATTACAAAGCTGTCATCATCAAGACAGCATGGTACTGGCACAAAAACAGACACATAGATCAATGGAACAGAATGGAGAGCCCAGAAATAGACCCTCAACTCTATGGTCAACTCATCTTTGACAAAGCAGGAAAGAATGTCCAATGGAAAAAAGACAGTCTCTTCAACAAATGGTGTTGGGAAAATTGGACAGTCAAATGCAGAAGAATGAAACTGGACCATTTCCTTACACCACACACAAAAATAGACTCCAAATGGTTTAAAGACCTCAATGTGAGACAGGAGTCCTTCAAAATCCTAAAGGAGAACACAGGTAGCAACCTCTTTGACCTCAGCCGCAGCAACTTCTTCCTAGAAACATCGCCAAAGGCAAGGGAAGCAAGGGCAAAAATGAACTATTGGGACTTCATCAAGATAAAAAGCTTTTGCAAAGCAAAGGAAACAGTCAACAAAACCAAAAGACAACCGACAGAATGGGAGAAGATATTTGCAAATGATATATCAGATAAAGGGCTAGTATCCAAAATCTATAAAGAACTCATCCAACTCAACACCCAAAGAACAAAGAATCCAATCAAGAAATGGGCAGAAGACATGAACAGACATTTTTCCAAAGAAGACATCCAAATGGCCAACAGACACATGAAAAAGTGCTCAATATCGCTTGGCATCAAGGAAATCCAAATCAAAACCTCAATGAGATACCACCTCACACCAGTCAGAATGGCTAAAATTAACAAGTCAGGAAACGACAGATGTCTCCAACATCTGGGGATGCGGAGAAAGGGGAACCCTCTTACACTGTTGGTGGGAATGCAAGCTGGTGCAGCCACTCTGGAAAACAGTATGAAGGTTCCTCAAAAAGTTGAAAATAGAGCTACCATATGATCCAGCAATTGCACTACTGGGTATTTACCCCAAAGGTACAAAAGTAGGGATCCTAAAGGGTACGTGCACCCCGATGTTCATAGCAGCAATGTCCACAATAGCCAAACTGTGGAAGGAGCCAAGATGTCCATCGACAGATGAATGGATAAAGAAGAGGTGGTATATATACACAATGGAATATTATGCAGCCATCAAAAGGAATGAGATCTTGCCATTTGCAACGACTTGGATGGAACTGGAGGGTATTATGTTGAGCGAAATAAGTCAAACAGAGAAAGACATGTATCATATGACCTCACTGATATGAGGAATTCTTAATCTCAGGAAACAAACTGAGGGTTGCTGGAGTGGGGGGTGGGGTGGGAGGGGTTACTGGGTGATAGACACTGGGGAGGGTATGTGCTCTGATAAGCGCTGTGAAATGTGCAAAACTGTTGAATCTCAGATCTGTACCTCTGAAACAAATAATGCAATATATGTTAAGAAAAAAAAAAAAAAGAAGAAGGTAGCAGGAGGGGAAGAATGAATGGGGGAAATCAGAGGGGTAGACGAACCATGAGAGACGATACACTCTGAAAAACAAACTGAGGGTTCTAGAGGGGAGGAGGGTGGGAGGATGGGTTAGCCTGGTGGTGGGTATTGAGGAGGGCACATTCTGCATGCAGCACTGTGTGTTATGCACAAACAATGAATCATGGAACACTACATCTAAAACTAATGATGTAATGTATGGGGATTAACATAAGAATAAAAAAAAAAAAAAGAACCAGTCTCAGACACTAAGTAACTTCTAAGTCATTTGTCGAATGTGGGATTGGAATCAATGTCCTCCCATATCACCTCCATGAAGCAATGCATTTAAACTGTGTCACGATGCATTTAAGTTAAATTTAAAGATTCAAACCATTATAGACTGGTATGCATTGTGACCCATTAGTAGAGTAATTTATAAAGTCAGTGAGGTGATTTAAAATGTGGCCTCTTGTGTCTTCTAGCCTGAGGTTTGGATTTTGCTCACTTAAAGCTTTGTGACCTTGAGCAAGGTACCTAACTTTTTCTTGTATTTCTGATTACTCACTTGTAAAATTAGGATAGTAATAGCATCTACCCCATAGATCGTTGTAGACATATAAATACTACATGTCAAGTACAGTGCTTGAGGCAAGTCCTCAAATATCTTAGCCAGTAAATATGTACCACTCACAAGAGATCTTATAAAATAGAAAAGATAAATCATCTGCCTAGGTTCTTGAAGTGTGATCCAGAACCCCCCGGGGGCCTATAACTGGGTTTCTGTGAATCTGTGAGCCACCCAAAATTACATGGAAAATTTTGTGGGAAAGAGCATCTTACTAGGGAGAAGGTGTATAATCTTATCACATCCTTAAAGGTATCCCTGGCTGAAGTCTACTTCTTCCAAACAATCTCCCACCAACACAGCCCGGTCCCCAATAGCAGTCCCCTGTATCAGCCTACATCCGCGCACCTCCTCAGGACCACCCTTTGTCCCTGCTGGGGGGTCTTACGGCCCCCTCTTTCACTAGAGCTGAGTCTGCCCTGGGCTGTCAAACCAGCCAATTTCACTACATGAGAATAATCTAGTCTAACAACAGGTTGATAAATCCATAAATACATTTTATCAGTGAATTGACCAGTTTGGCTTAATTAATCAGTTGGACTACTGAATTAATCAGAACTATTTCAGTTTCAAGTGACGGAAATCCAACTCACACTTAATAAAAAGAATAGAACTTGTTCACCCAGACAAGTCCAGGAGTGCATCTGATTTGAAGCAAGAATATATCCAGGTGCTCACACAATATCATCGGGAATCGTTGTCCATCTCTTATCTCTGCTTTATTCTGGGTTGGCTTCAGTCTCGGGTGCTCAGGTGGCAACGATGAAGTCCAGCAGCTCGGAGCCAGTAACCGCAGGAAAAAAGAGAGCTCCTCCTTCTCAGCAGTTCCAGCCATGCTTCCAGATCTACACCTACCGGCCCACTTGGTCATTGGTCCACCCCTGAACACCAATTGCGGGGGCCAAGGAGATGGACAGCTCTGATTGGTTAGCCCTGGTCCCGCCTCTGGAGCTCTGATTGGTTATCCCCTGTCCCGCCTCTGGAGCTCTGATTGGTTAGCCCTGGTCCCGTCTCTGGAGCTCAGATTGGTTACCCCCGGTCCCGCCTCTGGAGCTCTGATTGGTTATCCCCAGTCCCACCTCTGGAGCTCTGATTGGTTAGCTCTGGTCCCGTCTCTGGAGCTCAGATTGGTTACCCCCGGTCCCGCCTCTGGAGCTCTGATTGGTTATCCCCAGTCCCGCCTCTGGAGCTCTGATTGGTTACCCGCGGTCCCGCCTCTGGAGCTGGGCGATGGAATCACCCACACAGAACCGCATGGGTTAAGAGTTGGGGAAGGAGGGTTTCCAGAGAAAATTGGTGTGTTGTTACCAAAGGAAAGAGAGATGGATTTTAGATTGGACAACTGTTTGTTAACCCGTTATCAGCCATCTCAAAGACACAGCTTCTGTGTTGGTGTATCCGAGTCTTTTCTGAGGGAGACAGCCTAGCCCAGTCCTGATTGAGCCGCACCTCGCCACAGGAGCGGGCGAAAGACTTCCCAGCCCACGGATGGCTGCTGTCTTCTCCAACAGATAAGCCCCGCAGACCCGGCTTCTGCTACTTACCTCCACTCAGTATCTCTCCACTGAGGTTTTCAAAGCTCCTATTAGCCTGTCAGAAGGAAAGGATTAACATGTATTTTGATTTCTGTTGAAAACACGTTGTTTCAGAAATAAAGTTGGCATGGCAGGCATCTTGGTTGATTTAATCTCTGACACAGAAGCTTATTTATAGCATCACAGCCTTCTAAATGTTTTAAAACTCAAGCATTATAAGCCTGCTGTGCTTTTCCTGTGAAGTATGGAACAGCACTGAATGAATAATGCCACCTGAGCCAGCCGCGCAGGCGCGCTCCAGAATCAAACACAGCTTTCATCGACTCCTGCTGTGTGCGAACTCCCTTCTGCTGACGCGGGGTCCGTCCTGGGGGATGTTCCCCGGGCCCCCCAGCCCGCCATCCAGGAATGGAAGCCCTGAAGGGAATGGGCTGGTCCCTGGACCTCCCTTTTCCAACCTGCTTCCCCGCGTCTCTTCCAAATCCTCTCCGGGATGGCTGGACGTGTCTCTGAATTGGATGAGCTTCTCTGTGCTGCATCTCCCTCCAAGAAAACCCTTTCTCCTGGCCGTCCAGTTCCACCAAGTCCAATGTATCAAGAATATTTTTTGATAAATGGTATTAAAGCAACTGAAGCCACTCTCCTCATTTTCCAGGTCAAAGGGAGTGTCACCCAGTACATTTTCCCCCCACAACTAAATCTCACTAAAAATAGATATTGGTGGTGGACCTGGGTTAATTTAGGCATTTAACCCTGCCTTCCTGTCACAGGAAAAATTGATTATACTCAAGTTAAAAGGTAGGTTGTTTGGTGTGTATTTAAAAGAGCCAGGCAGTGGCATCCTTCTGGGCGGAGGATCCCCAATAGCTATGACAAGTATAAACATTTAATATTAGTTTATAGGCAAGCATCAAAAGCCTCAATGCTATGACCTGTGAAGGGTGTATTTTGGTGATCAAGGATCAGAGGGGTTTTTGTTTTGTTTTGTTTGTTTTGGTCTTTTGTTTTGGTTTTAGGATCTCAGTTGTCAGAGGTTATGGTTTTGACGTTTAGACAAAAAAACAGGTTGCATAGATTTTAGATCAAGCTCACTCCCCCTCTTTCTGGAATCTGGATATAAAAATAGGTATTGCATACCAGGACATAGAATACAAAACAGCTAGAAAATCTCCATTCTTAATCACAGGTTGATTACATAAAGTTCTCATCAGGGGAAGAAAGTTCTTACAGCCAGGCCAAGAACCTCTTGGAAGAAGCACAAGACAGCCCTGGTGAATTACTGACACTGAGTATTACTACAGTGGCCACACTTCTGAGCCAAAAATCAGGGCAAGTGCACTGAAAAGCATAAACGTTCTTATGCGGGTAAATATTGAAAGGAGGACCATCACAGAAAATGCACCCCTATGCTAAGAGGACACAGAATAGCATCTCGGCCTTAGGTTTAGATTACAAATGCATCAATTATGTGACCATGCGCGGGTCCCTCTTCCCCCAACAAACCTCCGTTTCTACATCTGTAATGTGGATTCTGTAATGGCAGTAATCACCCCTTACCTTCTCCCTAAGGTTGTCATGAAATACTGAAAGATAAATAAGGTTTCTCTGTGTCATGGAAACCCTTAAGATTTAAGACAATAAGGGACACCTGGGTGGCTCGGTCAGCCAAGTGGCCAACTCTTGATTTCGGCCCAGGTCATGATCTCAGGGTCCTGGGATTCAGCCCTGTGGCGGGTTCGGTGCTCAGCGGGGAGTCTGCTGGAGGATTCTCTCCCTCTCCCTCTGCCCCTACCCCCCACTTGTACTCGATCTCATTCTCTCTCTCTCTCTCTCTCAAATAAACATCTTAAAAAAAAATTTAAGACAATAACATAGGTGTCAAATCACCCCTGTGGAACATGCTTAAGAAATTGTAAAACTGATTTTTTTTTTAACTCTTGGCTCATTGACAATCTTGAAGAAAGGCAAGAAGTATGATTGAGAAGGCCAGTACTGAGGTTCTAGAAAAATCTCTGGTGTACACTGATGGGTGTTCAGCATCAAAAGCCATGGTACCAGCAATTTCCACTGGGAAAAGCAGCCAATAGAAAGACAAGCAATGGGTAGCTTTGGAGGGTGTTGCCAGCATGGCTGCCCTTGGGTCATCTGTGGAGATGGACACTATGGTCCCAGTAAGACACAGAAGAGAAGGAAATGGCTGGTATATAGGGATGCAAGCTCTTGGATCTCACAGGATTCCTCCTAGATAGCTGTTTAAGAGGAATATGATGGGGCTGGATATCCCACAAGGCAGATCCAATCAGAGCTAAAGCAATGTGGTTGTTTGGAATCTGACTTTTTCCTCTATGCTAGCGTGGCCTAAGCATGAAGATTCCAATGGATGTGCAAACACTTGACCTATAGAAAATGCTCTATGATGAAAGGGAGCAGCTCATTGAGGTAATCAGCTGGCAACATCTGTGAAGGCAGTGCCGGTGACCGGCAACAGGACCCAAAGCCTGGAAGGGGAAGAACGGAGATAGAGCCCCTTGAAGGAATTGATATCAGCTGGGCATGGCAAGTCTCTTTCAGGGGTGATATGATGGCCAGAGATGGAACCTGGAGAAAAATGTGACTATTAAGGCAGGCAGTTGCCAGAGTTTTCCATGAGAGGAATGAAAAGAATGGAGAAGCCCATAAGACTTCAGCTTATTAAGAGTTTAGCTTCTTTCACAGACCCTCTCAATGCAAATATAAGTGGAAAGGAATTTCCCCAAAGGGAAGAAAAAGCTACATCCAGACTCCTCCAAAGCAAGAGAGAACTTGGGCAGAAAAAGCAAGTCAACCAAGAACGGAAGAAGGCAAGAAGAGGGGGGTGAAGACAATTAAGATCCTGATTCCTGAGGGCAGGGGAATGATAATCCCAAGGACTCGGGCTTTTCCATGCAGATTTTTCCATGCAGAAGCCCACAGACCCTCATGGCAAGCATGTTGTTGAGGAACTGAGAAAGTGTCTTCCCAGCCACCCAATATTGGAAGCTCTAGATCCAAAAGGAAGTTCAGCCAGGGGTTTAAAAGAACATGCACACGCATGAACGCTCCCACCCCTTCCTCGGTGCAGGTGGAGGGTCAGGCACAGGAGCTATTGATGCTGTGCTTTACGGAAGAGAGCCCCACCATTGGTTCTTTGAAACCCTTGGCTTGTGATGCTTGTTAAACTGAATATCAGGGCTGGAGAGGCCTGGACAAATTGCCAGGCTGCTATTACCTGAACTTCAGTGTTTGGGGTATATCTTTCTACATTTTTGCCAGCTTTTACTAACATTTTTAAAAACTTAAGTAAATGTATTTGTATAGGGATACTCCTATCACTACCATAAATAGAAAGCTAGGTTCATTTACCAAAAGAAGGCAGCTAACAACAGGTGAGTGGCTTAGCGCTGCCGTCCACCCTCAAAAACGGGCATGGTACGCCTTCCTGTCGGCAGCATTGGGAGGCTCAGCAAACGAAGAGTCTCCAGCAGCATCTGGTATATTGCCAATGCCCAATAAATGTTAATTGCCATCCTAAGATATTCATGCTATATTTAATTAATTTTATTGGGCTGCCTTGCAGTATCAGGTGTGACCTCAGACTTAGGCAATTTCGTTCACGGTCAAGTTCAAAGGATGGCGGCATGGTAGGTGATGTTTTGATCATATTTTGATAGCCAAGACTCTTTGCATTTGCTTGGCAAATGGAAGGCAAGAAGATACAGTGCTAGGTAAGAAGATAATTCATAGAAAATGCCTCCACGGAGGGATCCACCTAGCTTCCACAGGACCCACACTCATGAGAGGCTCCCACCTGTGAGAGGTTGGAAAAGGGGGACAGGAGGGCAGAGGAGAAGCAAAGCTGCTCAGACTCCCCAGACTTCTGTGACTGAGGCCACTGGAGGATAACACAGGACAGTAGTGGTGAAAGCTTTCAGAGCATGAGCTTGAAGTCAGACTGATCCATGTTCAAATCCTGTCTCTGCCAGGTACTCGCTGTATGACACTTTGGATGACAAAGTATCTCTCAGAGTTTCAGCTTTTCCACACTTAGAGTACAGTCAGTGGAGGACCTTCCTTGCAGACTTGCTGTGATAATTAAATAAAGTGATCATGAGAATCATGTAGCACAGTGACTGGAACATAAAGCACCAATAGATACTCGGTGTGGATTACTGTTACTTATTAACATGCAAATGCCACGTTCTTTCCTCAAGCTCAGGTGGATGGAGGTAGCATCAGCCATTGAAGGGGTGTGGTAAGTCTGTTTTCCACTCCAGACACTTCAACTCCTCCCTCTCCTCCTGCCTCCCTCCCTACCGTCCTCCTGAATTCACTGATGGACTCTGGCTTTCACGCGGAGATCACTCTGCTGGTTATTTTTAGACCTGGAACATTCCATAATCTCTGGAAGAGGACATGGGGTTTTGGTCATTGAGTCAGTCCTGGACCAGGAGTCAAATATCCTAACAGAGTCTTGGCTCTTCTGTGTACTGGCTGCCTGTGCTTAAGTAAATGCCTTCTCTCTCTGGCCCTCAGTTTTCCTCCTCTGTAAAATGGAGGTAATGACCACCCCAGTGGAGATACCAGTAACTCTCTCCCAGGTTGTGGTGGAGATTGAGCTAGTTAACATTTTTTGAGCACTTCTTATATGCCTGATGCTATTCCAAGAGCTTTACAAGTTTAAAGGCATTTACAGATGAGAAAACTGAGGCACTGAGAGGTTACATGACTTGCCCAAGATCACCCAGTGAGGATTCAGCTCCCAACCACCTGGATCCAGTGCACTTTAACTTCTGCTGCCTCCCGTGATGCCCGCCGAGTGCTTAGCACCGTGCTCAGAACATAATCAGCACTCGGTAAACATTAGCTGTTATTACCACTTTACAAGACTTCTGTGAAGACAAATGAAAGATGTACCTTAAAATACTTCAGAAATTGTACCTACAATACAAACAGAAGTCAGAAACAAGGCAGACGACCGAAAAAAAAAAAAAAACCCAGGACTGGGTTTTCCTGCATTTTGTTTTACTACCCCGTTGATTTCACCAACTTCAAAACCGGAAACAAAAACGTGCTTGGTATTTTCTTTCCTCGCTAATACATCAGTGGAGACATTTTTAAAAGCACAGATCTCAGAGTTGGCCAAGGAACCTTTTCCTATTTGTGACTTCTACTAATAAAAATAAGTTTGCCTGCCACTTATTCTAAAAAATGCAAATGGTATTATTAGACCAAGAAAGCCTGAAATTACAGTTCCACAGCTCCATCTCCTAAATCAGGGGTCAGGTGACCAAATCCAGCTACCATCTGTTTTTGTAAATAAAGTTTTATTGAAACATAGTCATGCGTATTTGTTTCCATATTGTCTGTAGTGGAGGTAAACAGTTCTGACAGAGACTATATGGCCTGCAAAGCCTAAAATATATACTCTTTAACCCTTTACCAAAAAAGCTTGCTGGCCCCTGATCTAAATCATGCATTTGAAGTAGAGTTCTTCAATAGTCAGAAGATTTGTTCACTCTATAATGAAAGATGTGATGCCATAGAAAAATTACAAATTTGTGAGTCAGATAAAGCAACAGAAAAGACACATGACCCCTCTGAAGTGCTCGCCCTATTAGTAGCTACGTGTCTAATGACCATGACCTCACTCAATCTTCACAACAAGCCTGTACAGTAGGATCATTCCCATTTCACAGATGCAGAAACTGAGGCTCAGAGAGGTCAAGTAACTGGATTAAGGTCACACAACTGGAAAACAGGATAGCCAGAACTTATGCCCATATCCGAAGCTCTTGCTACTAACCCTTCACCTGCTGCCTCCGGGTTTCAGAGCCAGCTTTGTCCCTTCCCAGCCAAGCAGGGAGAGTAATTCGAGTCCTCATTCTGGCTCAGGGTAACTTCAGGAGCAAATGAGTACTAATGGATGTCATTGCCAACTCCAAAGCATCCCCTATTCTCATCTGCCCTTCCCTTTTTCCCACTTTTCTTCTCGTTCCAAAGAAAAAGGGCAAGCCTGCCCCCCCCCCTTCCCACACACAGAACGCTTGGTGTTGTATGCTGAGCAGGGGTGGATTAAAGCAATGGAACAGTTAGGAAATCAATATGTAGATGGGTGAAGTTTTTTTGTTTTTTGTTTTTTTCCCCAAGTTTTCACTTCAAAGTCACTTTGGCCAATTGTCAAAATGTCAAGTGTGGGTTTTCTCTCCTTTTTTCTCTCGGTCCCCTTCTCAGCTTCCTTGCATTTCATGGTGTGAGCTGTTTTTGTTGGCCCTGGCTCCTAAGGAGGGAGAAATCCACCGGTTTCATTAGCTCTTTGAAAAACGAGGTGGGACGAAGTTGGCGAGGTGACAAGGTCAGTAAGAGTCATTTATCATTTTCGATGAGGCATAATAAACTCCTTGAAGCTGGACTCTAATTTAATTGTCTTCTACTTAATTGAGGAGAAGGAAGCCAGTACCAAGGTACTGACTGAAGGTGTTTTTTATTGAAATATAGACAGTTATTTGTATCCTGTAGGCGACAGAAAAACCAGCTTCTGGTTAGGCTGTCTCTCTCGCATTCAACACGATCTTTATTTTGTGTCTAGTGGAGTCTAGATTTTCCTCCTCAAACTGATTCATCCCCTTTCAGTAAAAAATAGAGGAGTCAACTTTGATCCTTCAAAGCCTGTATCCTCATCAGAGAGCCCATCAGCAAATGACATCAGCTTCACCAAAGCTGACCATGTATCACCATCCCCGGTGAGAACTTCCCCGATTCATGCCACCAGCAATGCTCACCTGAGTACCTACCAAGCTTTCTCGATGTTTTTCTTGTTTCCACTTTTACCCTCCAACGTTCTCGGTTCACCCAGCAGCCTGAGTGTGGAAAATCTAAATCAGATGATACCACTTGAATTAGTTATCTATTGCTGCGGAACAAATTACTCCAAAATTTAGCAGCTTAAGATAAAAAATAAACATTAATTATCTCACACAGTTTCTGAGGATCAGGAATTTGAGAACAGCTTAGCTAAGCCGTTCTGATTCAGAGTTTCACTTGAGGCTGCAGTTGGTATGGTGGGCTGGGCTGCTGTCATCCGAAGGCCGGACCGAAGCTGGAGGACCCACTTCCAAGGGCTGGGGCCTAGGGGCCTCAGTTTCTCACCACGTGGACCTCTCCTAAAGCTGCTTGAATATCCTCATGGTGTGGCACCTGGCTTCCTCCAGAGTGAGTGAACCCAGCGGGAGGAAGGCAACAGCTTCAATGTCTTTTATAGTCTCGCCATAGAAGTAACATCTGCTGGGGCACTTGGGTGGCTCAGTCAGTTAAACGGCTGCCTTCGGCTCAGGTCATGATCCCAGGGTCCTGGGATCGAGCCCCACATCAGGCTCCCTGTTCAGTGGAGAGCCTGCTTCTCCCTCTCCCTCTGCCTGCCTCTCTGCCTACTTGTGCTCTCTGTCTCTCTGTCAGATAAATAAATAAAATCTTTAAAAAAAAAAAAAAAGAAGTTACATCTGCCATTTCCATGTAACCTGTTAGTTACCTGCCAGTCTTACTCAGTGTGGAAGGGAATAAATACCAGGGAGCAAGGATCACTGGGGGTCACCCTAGACACTGGCTATCAGATGACTTCCTTGCTTAAGACCATCCAGTAGCTTCCTACTGGAATTAGAATAAAATCCTAACTTGTTATTATGGTTTACTAAGCCCTGTGCAACCTAGTCTCCACTTACCTCCCCCTTACCCACTGGGCTCCAGCTACTGTGGACTTCTTTCTGACTTCAAACATATTCCTGCCTCAGGGCCTTTTCACTTGCAATTCCCTCTGCCTGGGAGGTTCTTCTTCCAGATTTTCACATGACCAATTCCCTGTCATTCAGGTCTAGAAGCAAATGTCACCTCCTGAGAAGCCTGTCCCACCTACCCTGGGACTCTAACTAGAGTTGCCTTCCCTGTCCCTCCCCCCACCCCCCGCCATTGAGGATTCAAGAAGGAAACCTACTACATGTCAAATTTGGTTTAAAGGGTATCCTGGCCTGATCATTTAATTGGAATGTACTCTTCCAAGTAGAGCTCAGATGATTGGGTGTCTTCCCCTTCCCCATGTCTCTCTGAGCCTCTCACCAGACTCTTCAATGAGTTGATAGCCCCTCAAAGTTGAACAACCCCTGGGAGCCAAGTGGATAGCCATAAGCAGATTCCTTCCCCCAATCCACATGAATCAAATCCTTTCGAACTCTTTGTGTGTGTATGTATGTCCACCTGCGTTGCAGTGCACACTGGTACATCAGGGGCGATGTAAAGCACTTCATAACTTCACAAACTGCATCTCACATAATTCTCACAACAGACACATCCAAGTCTTACCTCCACTTCACAAATGAAGAAACTGAGGCTTGCCTGACACTCCACATCAATTAAATGGCAGGATCCAGAATTCAAATCCTGCTTTAACTACAAAGTCTATCGTCTTGACATTCCATTATATTACCTCTCGTAAGGTTTACAAAGGCACTGTATGTAGTCATGGCAATCCACTGCATTTCTCTAAACAATTTTATATTAATACCACCCCGACTCACAATAGCGTTGACTTGTGATTTTTTTTTTTACTTTATGATTTTTCAATTTTATGCCAGTATGCAAGTGATAGGCATTCAGTGGAAACTGTACTTTGAATTTTGATATTTTGGTATTTTGCTGGTACCTCCCTCTCCTGAGATGCTGGGCAGCTGCAGCGAGCCTCCGCTCTGAGTCAGCCCCGGGATCACAAGGGTCAACCACTGATATACTTGCAACCAGTCTGTACCCAGACAACCATTCTTTCACTTTTGGTACAGTAGTCAGTACATTATATGAGATATTCAACACATTACTATAAAATAGGCTCTGGGTGAGATGATTTTGCCCAACTATAGACTAATGTAAGTGTTCTGAGCATGTCTAAGGTTGACTAGGCTGAGCTACGATGCTCGGTTGGTAAGGTGTATTACGTGCATTTTCAATTTCTGATGTTTTCCACCTCTGACTCTGATGTAATCCCATCATTGTTGAGGAAGACCTATATGTGAGGTTTTTTTTTTTTTACCTTAACAAACAATATTTATCAAACATCTGCTCTGCAGCCAGCACTCTGCTAGTTACTGTGGGGATCCTGAAAAGCCTGACAACTCCAGCCCTCAAGAGGCTTGCAGTTATACGTTGGCTTCAGCCATTTCCCTAATATTTGGAAGAGTGACAACATTACTGTGATAGGTTAGAGCAAGATGGGGAGGGGCATTTAAGGTCAGAAGGCAAATAGAGTTTGAATCAAGCCTTGAAGAATAAGAAGGATACAAATAGCAGAAAGGAGGAGGGCAGGTATTGTGGGCAGAAGGATGTGCTCTTGTGAAGGGAAGAGAAGAAAAGGCAGAAAATGGTGAGATGGCCAGGTTGCGAGAACCTGAGGCTGCTTGCCTGAATGTAAATGGTGTAAAAACAAAATTTAACACACAGGGAGAAGGATGTGTGAGGATAATTAACTGACTAACTGGGCAGGTGTCAATAAATATCTGTTGAGTGAAGAAGGAATGAGACATGATAAGAACTAGTCCTTTCCCAAGAAAATGTCATTGGATAATTAGCCTTACATCCTATTTGCCTGCTCTTAAGTAACCCAAATATAAACTTGAGGAAACCGAAGAGCCACATGTTTTCAATCAATTATGTATGTGGGGTCAGATAAACAGGGTACCCAGCTTTTTTCAAATTTTTCTGTCCTAGCACAGTCCAGGAGAACAGACTCCTCCTGCATGCTCAGGACTATGAAGAGAGTCCAACAGAGCTGGTTTCTAACCCTGGCTCAGCCACTTCCTGGTTGAATGATATGACCAAGGTAAATAGCTTTTCTAAGCTCATCTGTAAAATATGGATAAAAGTACCATATTTACCAGGCTATTTTGGGGATTCGTTTAGATAACATCCATATTTTATATGTACTCCGATATTAGCTTTCTCTCCCTAAGCCTGACCTTTTATTCTATAAGGCCAGCGGTTTAGATTGAGGTAGGAGGGGAGGGGGGACACGGGCACAGCAGGTGGGTGTGACCTCACAAACAGGCATTGTGGTGGACATCAATTATTTTGCCTGCCCAGAAAAACAACACCCCTCCTTTCCTGGTTCTACTCCATGCCCCCATCCTAATCATGCGACAGATCCCACCTTCCTGGCCACAGTTCTTATGGGAGGCCCTTATCCTAAACCAAATTGGGCCAACCACAAGGCCCAACCTCTTGGCTATAACAGTTGGGCCAGAGATGAGTACCTGATACAAACCAGGCCAATCAGAACTCTTTCCTGGAATTCTTGAACCTGGGACCGGGAAGAGTGGCTGTGTTTTAATTTCCGTCCTCTGGTATCCCCTATCCTAAAGAGGAAGTAGTTCTGCAGGAATAGAGAGTCTCAATATTCACATCTAGAGTAGATATAAGACGGAGTAGAGACCACCTGAGAAACACTTTGGTTCCAAGTTCCCCCGGAACCAGCCATCCCCACCTTCCTAGATTTGTGAGTCAGGAAACTTCTCCTTTCTGCCTAAACAAATCTGATCTGGGTTTTTGCCACTCACAACCCAAAAAACCCTACACCAGAGCAAAGAAGGAACTTCACTGGGACAAGAGGCTTATTTTATAGAATCGTGAGGTCAGAACTGAATTAAGAGGGGGTGTTAATGCCACACAACAAGGACTCACCAAGGCTTTTGAGCATGGAAGCAGCTTGGCGAAAGTAATCACTGAGGGTGAGTAAAGGGGAAATGAGACATCCATGATGAATAACAGCAGGTAGAGGCTAGAGGCAGGGAGACCAGCTGGGAGGCTGTTGGAAGTATGGCAGAGAGTAGGTTACATTGTATCAACCTTCAGCAAACAGTGGAGGGTCACCAGCTTCACCTTGTTGGCACACGAGCACTGAAAGCTGCCTCCACATTTGGAATTTTACTTGACAATGGCCTCATTAGGGAAAAGCTCTATCGACAGTCACATCAATAACTAGATGTGTAATTAACTTAGATTCCCACCCCTCCCCCAGGGGGTGGCAGTGAGGCGGGCTGAGAATACAAGGGCTCCCTATCATAGTCAAAGCTTTTATGGATGTATCTTCCTCCAGCGGGTACCACACTGACAGCATGGCTAAATGTGGCTTAATTTGACAATCCCAACAATCCATTGTTAACGACATGCCATTGTTGTAATTTGCATTTGGTAAATGCAATTTTTTGGCTGTTTGCTCTCCTTCTCTTCTGGGTTCCTGGCCACCGTGTTCCTTGGGGTGGGGAGGTGGGGGCAACATCACAAATACCATCTCTGCTATTGGGACACAACAGTTAAATAATGTGAAATTGCACTGATGCCAGTGAAATAAAAGTGAGTTTTACAAAACCGAGTTCCTTCCCTGAACATAATAACAGTAAATTTCTAGGGTCCTATAGTGTAATATCCATTAGATTTATTATGTTGCAATTCCCAGTCCCACTAGTTCTGCCTGAGGGTGAGTATATTACATTTCATCACAGTTTCATTTTCTCCTACAGATGAGAAATGGGAATGCGATTGCAGTTATGTAGCATGCATGTGTTAAATCTGATCTCTAATAAAATCAAACACATCACAACTCAAAGCACTTTAGCACAGTGTCGGCAAAATGAAACACCATCTGTCATCATGTAGAGATTGCCTTATTATAACACAAAATCAAACTACTCAGTGTGAACATTGTTACTTAATAAATGGGTAAATGAAAACTGATAATTATGATCTTATTTATTTTAAATGATTACTTAAAGCCACCAAAAGTGCAACATAATTTGTCAATTAGACACTCTGGACCCCGTAACAGCAGATAGAGCAAACACCCCTCTGCAAAAATGGTAAACAGACTTGATGAGAAACAAAAGAGAGGGACTGAAAGAACTTTCAAGAACGGCCAGAATGGGAGAAGATATTTGCAAATGACACTACAGATAAAGGGCTGGTATCCAAGATCTATAAAGAACTTCTCAAACTCAACACCCAAAAAACAAATAATCAAATCAAAAAGTGGGCAGAAGATATGAAAAGACACTTCTCTGAAGAAGACATACAAATGGCTAACAGACACATGAAAAAATGTTCATCATCATTAGCCATCAGGGAAATTCAAATCAAAACCACATTGAGATACCACCTTATACCAGTTAGAATGGCAAAAATGGACAGGGAAAGAAACAACAAATGTTGGAGAGGTTGTGGAGAAAGGGGAACCCTCTTACACTATTGGTGGGAATGCAAGTTGGTACAGCCACTTTGGAAAACAGTGTGGAGGTTCCTCAAAAATTTAAAAATAGAGTTACCCTATGACCCAGCAATTGCACTACTGGGTATTTACCCCAAAGACACAGATGTAGTGAAAAGAAGGGCCATATGCACCCCAATGTTCATAGCAGCAATGTCCGCAATAGCCAAAATGTGGAAAGAGCCGAGATGCCCTTCAACAGATGAATGGATAAAAAAGATGTGGTCCATATATACAATGGAATATTACTCAGCCATCAGAAAGAATGAATACCCAACTTTTACATCAACATGGATGGGACTGGAGGAGATTATGCTAAGTGAAATAAGTCAAGCAGAGAAAGTCAATTATCATACGGTTTCACTTATTTGGGATAAGGAATAGCATGGAGGACATTAGGAGAAGGAAGGGAAAAATGGGGGGGGGAATTGGAGGGAGAGATGAACCATGAGAGACTATGGACTCTGAGAAACAAATAGGGTTTTAGAGGGGAGGGGGGAGGGGGGATTGGTTAGTTAGCCCGGTGATGGGTATTAAGGAGGGCACATGGAGCACTGGGTGTTATATGAAAACAATGGATCGTGGATCACCACATCAAAAACTAATGATGTACTGTATGGTGACTAACATAACATAATAAAATTTAAAAAAAAGAATGGCCAGAAGTGGAGACGAGCAAGGGAGCTCAAGGCTTGAGAAACTGTGGCCAGTCCCTATCGGGTGATTACAGTTGCTACATCAGGATCGCCCAGGATTTTCACTTGGAAAAAAAAAAAAAAGACACTTTCCAAGGTGCTGGAACACATGGTGTCAGACTGGTGGCCCTGCCTTGGTTCCCATGAATCACATGTAAAGTCATGATGTCGATTCCAGCCGCTGGGGATAGTCGGCTTTAACTTGGTTTTCATCTTTCATTTGAATAGAACACTATGAGTCTGGGGTAGCCATTTCTGAAAACAGATATTAAGGTAGGTAGGAAATACACAATTTGGGAGAGAGGAGTGTAAAAGTGGAAGGAAATTAAGGGCACTGGCTATTGTGAATCTGCCATAATATGAAGGAGGGCTTTGCTCTTCTCTGGAAAAGAGAAAATGGGAACATCTAAATGACTCGTTGTGATTGTAGATACATGGTGATGTCTCTTCCTAATGCTTTTACCTATAATCCTGATTATCTGCCCTGATGAAATTACAACTATTCCTGGGATCTTATGAGATGTGACAAGAGTCTGCAAGCCCAAGAAGATACAGAAACCCTGCTGTCCCCGTGCTAAGCAGTTTGATGTAGGTGTACTATGCAGGGATTAACAGTTCTGGACTCTTCCTTTGGCATGACATGCAGGTTTTTCAAAGAATCTTGCAAATACTATAAATTCTCTTAGTGCCCAAGAAATTGATGGAAGAGTTTACAGATATCCCTAGGTTTCCCAGACTTGCCCCCTCCCCCCACTCCCCAAGACCTGGAAATGATATCTTACATGTCAGGGAAATAAATTGAGTCTGAAAAAAAATAGAGTCTACTGCCGTTTTACCACGCCTCCCCTCTGTGCCCCCACTCTCCCCTCCCGGCATTTTAAAGGGTGGTTTCATGGAGAGTTTGTCTTACTCTCCATCCCAAATGATTTAGTTTTCTAATTTCAAGAAAATGTTATTACAAGGTGGTTTTATCTCTAATATTCAATTAGGTAAATATATTTGGAGCTCTTGCTATATTTAAATCAAGGGGGTGATTTAAATAAATAAGCAGTTTGCATTCACATGTAATTTGCAACCCATTTAGAGAAAACTTGTAATAATGATTAGAATTTGTAGTAAGTGAAGGTAAAGTTACATTCAAAGAAAAAAACAATCTTTGTAGCAGTTTAAAGGTAGGAAGTATGGCATCTGGGATGGACTTTGAAGGACTCAAGAGGTAAAGAGGATGAGGCAGAAGGAGAGGTATGGTAGGCAGATGGTAGCCAGATGGCCTTGTTGTATAAAAAAGTATTTGTTCTTTGTTTCAGGTTCCTGGCATAGAGTTCCAGACTTGAGCTGACATAGTCACCAGAAAGACCAATTACATGAATAGAGAGGGTCAGAACTTTAAGCCAATGTAGAACTTTGGACATCCAAGGAGTAGAGGGAGCTGGAGACTGAGTTCAATCACATGGCCAATGATTTAATTAATTATGACTACATAACAAAACCCCAATAAACACTCTGACCATGGAAGTTCAGTGGAGCTTCCTGGTTGGTGAATGCACGGATGTGCTGGAAAGGTGACATATCCTTGATTCCACAGGGTGAGGGCATGGAAGTTCTGCAATCCCTCTCATACCCCATCCTGTGTGTATCTTTCATAATAAAACTGTAGTTGAAAGGATTGCCTTTTCCAAGTTCTGTGAGTCATCTTAGTGAATTACTGAACCTACGGGATGATAGAAAACTCCAAGTTTAAGCCAGTCAGTCAAAAGGGTGGGTGGCCTGGGACCTCACTTGCAGTTAGCATCTGAAGTGAAATCAGTCATACGGAGGATTTTGCCCTTAATTTATGGAAAATATTCCCAATGGGCCTGACCTGTTCAGGTGATCCCTTACAAGCAGTGAGGCTCTAAGTGGCAAGAGAGTTGGAAGCATCAGAGGGATTCAACAGGAGGGACATTCTCCATTGCTGGCTTTGAGGATGAAGCAGGTCATGTGGCAAGGAATATGGCAGCCTCTAGAAGAACAGCCCCAGTTGACACCCAGCAAAGAAATGGGGACCTCAGTCGTACAACTTCAAGAAACTGAATTGTGTCACAACCATGTGGCCTTGGAAGAGGACCTTGAGCTCAGGATGAGAGCCTGGCTGACACCTTGATTGCAGGCTTGTGAAACTCTGAGCTGAGAAACAAACTATGCCATACCCAGACTCTGACTACAGAAGCATGAGCTAATAAGTAGATTTTGCTTTAACTCACTAAGTTTGTGGTACTATGTCACACAGAAATAGAAAACTAATAAAAGAGGGCCTTGTGATGAAAATGTCATGAACCTCGTTGTCATTGTGTACAGCCATATTGTTTTGTCTTCTCAGCTTCTCTGATTACCTGGGAGTGACTCCATTACTACCTGCCCACCCAGTCCTCATGGCCATCATGAGAGCAGCCATTTTGGAAATGTGGCTTGCCCCTTGGACACAGCTGATTGGTCCAGGAGTGAGACCTACATTGGCCAGTTATAGAACGCTTCACTGGAACTTTCAGACTTGAGACCCAGTGAGAGAAACTCCTGTGGTGAGAGAACAGAATGAAGTCAACACAGAGAGAAGCAAGAATAAAAAATGTTGTGGTCATATTTGAGGCCCCAATTCCAGTTGATTCTTAGGTCCAGATACAACCCATCTTTAGATTCTGAGTGATACTCAAGTGTCTTTTACAATAAATTCCTTTTTGTTTAAACCAAATCAAGTTGGGTTCTGACTATCATAATGAAAACAGTATTACCTAATGCAACGGTATTAGTAAAAATTCATCATCTTCTGATTCCTACTAGGCCAAGCCTAAATTCTGCTTGTTCTAAGACAATGTCTTTCCTCCCAGAGTTATTTTCATGAATACCTCACAGATAGTGTGTCAGACTCTAAATCTAAAACAAGACCTCTATTTTTGTCTTTTGGATGTTATTTCCACAGGATGCCAAAATCGTTGATTTATTTGATCAATTCAGGAAACCTGTTAATTACATTTAAATTTGTTAAAACATAATTTCGCCAAAGTTGGTGCATTGAACTGGCCTTGCAGATAAGCTACAAACATGTTGAAACAAAGATTTGCCTGAGTTACCACACAGCCAAGCCTTCACAGGATGAAAAATGAAGGGACTTCAGAGTTTCTAAGGGCTGTACTTCCCCTATATTTCCCTCATTAGCCCAAAACACTGAACGCAGTCACTTTTCCCATACTCCCTCCAGTAAGTAGGGGTGCTAGCCAGCATGTCCCTTTTTTCATCTGTGATCATGTCTATGAAAGCCCAGAAGTTCAAGACAATTGTAGAGAGTCAGAGAAAACACTGGGTGTTGGAGGAAACTTGGCATTTCAGACCTCCTTCCCATTTTCACATGAAAATCAAATAGAAGTGCAACAATCATGTAAGGAGGAGCAGAGTCCTTTCCCTGTTGCAACAGATCAAAAAACAAAACTCAACTTGTCTTCAGAAAAAGGAGCTTGAGTAGCTGGAAATCTGAGAGGTTCATCAGCATTAAGCAGGGGCCTCCCTGACCCAGGACTCCAGCAATGGCTTCTGGATGTGGGGTTCCTCCCTCTCTCCCCTCTTCGGTGCAGCTTTATTCTTACTCAGTAGCCCTTTCACATGCTGACTCCAGACTAGTCCAGATATTGTCCTCAGAGCTTTGAATCTGGCAGAAAGAGAGATTCTCTTTTTCTCTGACTGTTCAACAAAAGCACACAACCCAAATACCAGTGGACTGATTTGGGTCAGGTGTCCATCCCAAGTCACTGTACAGGATTTAAGAAAGCATCACTCCATCCACCTGAAATTCTGCCTCAGGTCACTCTTGCTGGTCTTTCAGCTCTGACCCCACTTCATATCCCCGGATCCTGTTCTTTTTACCTAGGCCTCCTTGCCTTGGCCATCTGCCTTGGGGGCCTCCATTCACTCAAAACGTGCAATGATCCTGCCTTGCTTTTGCTAATTTTGTCCCAGAGACTGGCTTGGACCCCCAGTCCTTTGTTGGGCCGTGTGTGGATGGACTTTCATGACGTCAACATGGATGTCAGCATATTACGTATTCCTGAACTCTCTATCATGTTCCACTTGCCTATTCTTCCATCTCTTGTTATTTCCTGTTGAACCCTCAAAGTCTATCCCTAATCCAGACTACCACCTGTCCTCTAAGGTGGTAAGTCTGGTTGCTGGGCATAACATTCTTCAATTATTCCCAGCTATATTTGATTAAAAAAAAAAAAAAGCCTGTCTGTAGGGGGTATTTTTATATTTGCCACCAGCAGCAAACTCCCTTTTCTACAATACCCCAATTTTCCTCTTGGGAAAACTACCCAGTGTCAATCCTTTGGCTTGTTTGCCCTCAGATCTGCTCCTCACCTTTCCCTTGATCTATTCCGTATTTCAGGAGAGCTGACCCCTACAAGCTGCATTTCCCAGGCCCCAGTGTCTGCTGGTTTCCAAGTGGATTAAGCTAATGAGAGGCAGTGACAGGAGGCTGGAGTAGGGGAGAAAGAAGGAGGGCAGGGTATTTCTCTCTCTCTCTCCCTTCCTCTCTGCCTTGGGTGACGTCACCAGCAGTGAGGGGGTGAAGGGTGGGGAGGGGTGTTCTCCGTGGCTTCAGTTCCTGTGGCTCCTGCTTCCCCCAGGTGGACCTAATCCCAGAGTTTGGGGAACGCTGCTTCTTCCTCCCTCCGTCCCTCTAGTCAAGCTGCAGTGGCAACATCCTGCTGCTGTTAATCTCAGGAACGCTTCGCCATCCCCGCTTGGCTACGCCACTCTGCTATTACATGTGTAACCAATCTCCTGCATTAAATTACCTCTGCTTTAAATATTGAGCGCGGTTTCAGGTTTGCTAGTTGGGCCCTGGCTGATCCCACCCTTTCCCCCATTCTCAGTCCGTTTGCTTCCAGTTAAGTTGACTCCACCCCCAGCTGCAAAGGTGGACATGTGACTTAGACCTGGCCAATCAGGACATCGCATCCTCGTGGCCATGGTGATTGGTTCAGGAATTTGCATATAATACAATCACAGCCAGTAATAAACACCGTCAGGAATGGTGCTGGGACTGCCGGGAAAGAGACAGCTTCTTCTTTTTCTCACGGACCAGCATGCAAGCCCAGATGCACTATCAGGCATCTTGCCGCCGTATGGAGAGAGCCCTGTCGGAGAAAGAAGCCAACATGGGTGATACCAGTGTTGAGAGACAGAGGGAGGAAAACTGTGCCTTGATAGTATCTGGAGTCCGATATCTTGAGCCCCTGGAGTATGAAGACAAAAGAAACTGCCTTATGGGGGAGGGGCTAGAGAAGGCTGTATCAATATCAATTTAGCTATATCTATTTTTCTTCCTACTTACCTATGGTATTTTTTTTTTTAAGTAGCTGAAAAGACCAGTCAAGGCTAGATCCAAGGGTTCAAATGATATTCTCAGAGCAAAGTCTTTTTCTTGGCTCCCCACCATCACCTTTTCCTGGCTCTAATTGGCTTGGCTAAATTATGTGCCCAATTCTAACCCACTGTGACTAAGGATATATGAAACTTCATTGCCCTGTCCTGGCCCTGCCTCTACCCCCAGGAGCATGGGAGAGGAAGGGGTCAGCCCCACCCAAACCACATGGAAAGAATTTGGGGGAAAGTTCCCAGAAAGGGTTTCCAGAGGAGGCAACTTCCACACGAGCAGGAGGTAATAGCGGTCTCTGACCCAAGTCCAGAGCTTTCCTTTTGTAGACAAGAAAACTGAAGACCAGATGAAACGATGTGCCCCAGGCCACACAGCCCCAAATCTCTTTCTTAGGTCCAGTGTCATGGCAGCTGAAGACCTCCTTAGCCTCCTTCCACGACAGTTCCCTTGAAATACCCTCCATGATCTTCAAGCAACACCCAGAACATTCCCAAACTTCCCCAGTTCGTGGTGTCCTTGGAATCTCAGTAGTTTATCCCATTGTCGTGAGGCCAAAAGAAATATGTAACAGTTCCATTTATTTAGTAGTTAGACCCAATCAACCAAATAAATATTTATATTCTAATGACTTAGTAACCACTTGAAAAAATAGTACTACAAATAATTTTTATTTCATTCTTTCATACCTACAGCTACTTCTTAATGGAAGCCAGGTTCCCGTGGGATACTGCACAATTTCTCAAACTTTGGAAGCAGATACCACTGTCCTCATTTCCTATTCCACACTAACATTCACCACCTTCTTGCTTTTGATCATAGTGACTGTCAAACACACACACACACAAAGCTTCACAAAGATATGACATCACAGAAAGAAATGCCCCCAGGGACGCCTGGGTGGCTCAGTCGGTTAAGTGTCTGCCTTCAGCTCAGGTCATGATCCCCGGGTCCTGGGATCGAGTCCCACATCGGGCTCCTTGCTGAGCAAGGAGCCTGCTTCTCCCTCTGCCTGCCTCTGTCTCTCTCTCTCTCTGATAAATAAATAAAATCTTAAAAAAAAAAAAAGAAAGAAAGAAAGAAAGAAATGCCCCCAGGGTAGCGCTCAGCAAACTTCAACAGCAGAAGGGAGCCATGTGAGAATGAGAGTGCTGCTAGCAATTGGCCAAATTTGGGGAAATCCCATGCCATCTGAGCAGAGGAGACATCCTCCGCAAGACTCTAGCTGAGCAGAGGAAAACAGCAATGCCATCCCCAATTCTAAGGGACCAGGGTAACTACCTTTGGCTTTTTCTTCAAGACAGTGGGACCGGACGTCACTGCCCTCAAAGACCATGTGCAACATGATTTATTGCATCTGAGATGTTTGTTTGTCCTTGATTTAGTTTCCCGTTTCATTTTGCATCTCTGGCCTATAATCTCATTACAAACAGAGCACTTGTATTATAAAGGCCTTCAGAAACTGAAGCAAACCTGTTTAAAAATTATATTTTCCCCCCAAATGAAAACGGATGCCGTTTATTTTCCCTCTCTATGTCCACTGACCTAGAAGCATAGAGACCTGTGCTGTGAACATGCCTCTCCCATCCCCTTGCTGTGTGATGCTGGCACAGACGTGCACCCAGATCTCATTTTTTATTTGTTAAATAATAAAGCGGGGGGGAAGACTTTGAGATTTTACCAACCAGCAACATTTTTAATGCTTGGGAGTTTGACCCGATGGCTATGGTTTAATTTCGCCAAAGACAAACCAAGAGCAACTGCCATCTACCATCGCCATTATTTTATAACATAAAAGTCATTCTCTACCAAAAAAGGAGAAAGCAAATATCCCCAAATAATCTCCATCTTAATTTAAATTTTTTTTTTTAATTTATTTGAGAGAGACAGAGAGAGAACACAAGTGGGGGCAGGGAGAGAGGGACAAGTGGACTCCTCCGGGGAGCCTGACCTGGAGCTTGATCCCAGGACCCTGAGATCATGACCTGAGCCGAAGGCAGATGCTTAACCGACTGAGCCACCAAGGCACCCCCAATAATCTCTATTTTAAAAGACTGTTTCCTCTGTTTTATTAGAACTCCTTTTTGTTCTTTTTCCATTTTGCTTCAGACTGGTGAAAACGTCATCACAGATCAGCACAAGTTATAAAGGGCACTCACACACCTGCAGGATCTCTAGCTGCCCCCTGACTTTGCAGACATTCACTGCAATGACCTACCTTTCTGAGCCTCACTATCCCCATCTGTCAAACGGGCACAGTGAGACCTGCTCTATTTACTTCCCAGCGTTGTTAGGAGTCTGAAATGAAAAAGTCGATGCAATTGTGCTTTAAAAAGAAAAAAAAAAATGAAGATATCATCCCCAGCACCATCTTTTGGAAACCTGTATGTTCCACCCAGAATTAAGGCTGAAATTACAGATCTCCAACTTTCCCTCTAACTCTCCAGCCTTGGCTGGTTTAATTTAGACCCTAAACATTAGTTTAACAAAGTGCTTTCATGTTTATTATATTGGATTAGCAAATTATAAACTATCATATGAGGCTTTCAAGAACACCCAGACAAATGGTCTGCACACAGAGAACAGTCATATAGTCACCATATGGGTTTCATTTATTAAAGCTTTGGACCCCGAGCTTGGGGAGAGCCAACCTCTTTACAGAGGGACTCCTGAGGATTGGTTGCTAGGAAGCTACAAAAGCTAGTGTTTTTAATGAGATTTAAAGTATCATAAATTATATATTATTTTCTGCACTTAGGACATTCATAGCTCTTTGGTTTATTTTGTATTTCATTTTGCATTGGTGACATATAATCCCTTTACATAGAAAATGCCTTGCATAAGAATTCCCTCAGAAGTCAGAGCAAAATTACATTTCAAAATTATTTTTTTCCTCCCTAAAATAAAAGTTCACATTTCTTTGTCTCCTTCTGCATGTCCAAGGCAGGCAATTGCTAAGAATTTATTTTCTCCAGTTAAAAAAAAAAAAAAATTAATCCCAGCCTTTACCAATAATAATTACTCAAGTGAATACTGTGAGTTGAGTCTGGAGCTGCTGTTAATAAGAATTCTCATAATTCCATTTTCTGATGAGAGTTAATGTGTGTTCTGCGGGTTTAATTCCACAGATAATTACGAAGGCAGTATTTAAAAAGCCTGTTTAGTCGGTACTCTTCCTCAACTGCTTCAGTTTTCAACATTAAATAAAAAGGCAGCCATTCCACAAAAGAAATTAAAAACTATTTGGTTTAACTGCCCATCTTTAAGGAGGCGAGGCATTATGCAAATACGGCACCCAGAATTGGCTCGCCTGGCTCCGTCTAATCTGCATGATAAAAGACAGCCCCCAGCCAGTCGCAAAGAGCCAGGGGCGTATTTCTACTGACAGTGGCCACCGATAAGACAAATTAAGACAGTGGTTTTCGATTAAGAAATTGTTTCGATCAGGGATGCTTTGTGAAATGAGGTTTTAAGATCTTTGGAAAACAATGCTCCCTGAGAAGCTCCTGTTTTCTTTCACTTCCCCTTTGTAACTTTTCTCCTCCTCCATCATCAGCTCCTCTCACTGGAGGCTCTAAATAGTGATCTTGAGACTTTCCCTAGGCTGCTTTCAGGAACATCTCTGTGATTTAATAGAACAGGCTCTATTTTTCACTTGTTACAAAAATCAAGGACTCTAACAAGGTGCAATTAATCAATTCCAGGGAATGTTTTAGGACCTTTATAAGCTGAGACCAGGGGAGATCTGTGAAGCCACAGTGTAGGCGGACATCAGCAAGGGGACCCGGAACTGTGGGGCCCAGGCCTTCTCGAAGCATTGAAGGTCATCTTTGTCTTGTCTGCACACTAGCCGACTTGCACACTGCTCCTGATAGCCTTCCCAGAGAGTAGGCGGTTTGACAGAGCGAGCTCTCTCAGCTTCAGGTTTCTGATCTCCCCTTTTGATTGCTTGATGTCTGGATTCAGTTTACCCCTCACTTGGCTCATAGCTGACCAATCAGAAGCCTGGGCTTCACTTAGCATCCAGGTCCCACTTTCCTTCTGCTCTGCTCTATACTGGAATGCCTTTTCCAGCCCGTTGCCTGCTGTTCCAGGGTGCTGCATTCAAGTGCGACTGTTCATAGACTTGTCAACTTAGAAATTATGTCCTTTAGCTGTAATTTCAAGAAAACCGTGAGAGAGTGGAAGGATGACATGGAAGGCTGGAATGAGTGGAAAAATGGAAAAAAAATAAGAACTTGTTGGCAGATTCAAAAGGCCACTGGAAATAGAAAAAAAAAAGTCTGAAAAGATATACATACACCAGAATGATTATAGCGGCTGTACATGAGTGAATTTTGACGATTGATTTACATTTTCTTTTCTTTTCTTTTTTTTTTTTGTTGTTGTTGCTCGCCTTTTCTATATTTTCTACAATGATCATTCATTACAATTACAAATATTTTGAAGTTTTTTGGTTATTTTGTTTGTTTTTTTTAGCATGTACTGATTTCCATTGTGAATATGGCTGAGTGGAGCCATCCAGGTCAGCCAGGCTGCATGCCTTAGACAAATGTCACTCTCCTGGATTTCAGTTTCCTACTTTGTCAATGAAGAAGTTGATTCTGAGGTCTCTTCCAGGGCTCATATGTTAAGTCATCTAATAAATATGTTTCATCCTAAGGATAAAGTAAGAATAAGGAAGCATAAGGATAAGGAATCAAAATAAATCCTATTCCTACAACTCAGCAATACTAAACCTGGAGATCTTCCAAAATGTTCTTGTGTAAGAATTGTTTGGAAAGAAACATTCCACTAAGGGGAAAAATGGTTGGGAACCTCTGATCTATTTTCATGCCTTAGATAAGAAATCAGTGGCTCAAGGACAAGCTGGAAGGACGCAGAGCTAGGATTAGAACTTTGGTGCCTTAGATCTGTCTAGAGCCTCTTACTAAATGATGTGCTATCTTTAATTTGTGATGTTTCCCTATTTGACCCTTGAATAGGGTGGCCGTTCATTGCAATTTGCCTGGAATCATCTGGGGTCATGGCTGTGGTCCCAGTGTAATTATTAATAGCATCTCTTTTGCTCTCAAAAAATGTCTTAAATTATAACTTTTATGGTCATGTCACACCCCTTAGCCCGATCTTTGCCCCTCGCTCAGCCTGGTACTTCACCTGTGACAGAGCTTGACCTGGGCTTCCTCTCTGCCATCTGTCTTCGTCAGAGAGAAGACTGACCCTAATAGCCCAGAGTCAGTATTCATTCATGGGTCAGCTTACAGTCTGAATGACAAAAGCGATCCCAGGAGACAGAAGCTGGTGTCAGGCCTCCCACCTCAGGAAACAAACTCCAACAAATCATAAAACACTGTGCAAAGAAAGGGCAGCCCTGCTTAAAAGGAGCCCACCAGGCCTTCATGTGGGACAGCCTCCCTCTACCTGAAAGGAAGGATATTGTATACCAAATGGCACAGATCCCCATAGGCAGTCCTCCCAACCAGCCTCTTTTATTCATTTATCTGACAATCATGATGTCAGTTTCCATGTTAGTTGTTGAGGAGACATAGAGATTCCCAAGGCATGGGTGTGTTCCCAAAAAGTTCACAGTCTAGTTGGAGGATAGAGGGTGGGGATGCAAGTTTTACGGATCACCTGCATTAGTAATACGTAATTGCATACGTAATACGTAATCATGTATTACGTAGTATGTAATATCGCGTGTTACGACGCACTTTATCCTTTTTCATCTCCTCCAGACAACGTGCCATACATTAGGCATTCAAAAAGATTTGTTGAATGCATGCATTTGCGTGATTTAATGCATTAATTAATATCGTCTTGTTCTCTAGTTGTGTTGTGTGTCTATTTCTCATCTCCCAAGAGAGAGAAGCAGATTATGACAGCATGGTAGACTCGGAGAGACAGTAACCTGTCGCAGGTGAGAGCAGAGTTCCCGGGCTTGAATCTTGGCTCTGTCTTCTGTTAGTTGCACAGTTTGGGGCAATTCAATTTACCTTGCTGTGCCCCTGTTTCCTATTCTAAAAATGAGGATAATGATAGTAGCTGAGGGGATTGAGCTAATGCATAGTGACAGTGCCTAAGGACAGTGTTGTGCTGGTAGGTGTTTAACAATCGGTTCTCTGTTGGTGGGGGGGAGCCCCGATTTGTACCATTTGCTGGCTTCAGTGGTATAAATGCTCTCACCACCAGTATGAAGTCACTGAAGGCAGGGACGGGAAAAAAAAATGTGTCTCATCGGTTCTGAAAGCGAGGACTCCCTTGACTTATGTCTAATGAGATAGCATATGTGTAAACTTTATACACCTAAGTTTGCTCTACTAATCCTTTTTCTGAGTTTGGTCCCCATTGTGTTTAATGGTTAGTAAAGACATGGAAGCAACATTCTGAATAATTATACAGACAAGCCAACTACGCTCCCCAGGTCTGGCTGAGCACCGAGGAATGAGGGAGGTCCCCTTCTCAGCACAGTCTACTGTGCACAAAGTTTCTTTAGAATGGTGCTGTGATAATAACAGACACCATTTTTTTAATAAGATTTTATTTATTTATTTGAGAGAGAGAGAGCAGGGTCAGAGGGAGAAGCAGACTCCCTGCCGAGCAGGGAGCCTGATGCGGGACTCGATCCCGGGACTCCAGGATCATGACCTGAGCCGAAGGCAGTCGCCCAACCAACTGAGCCACCCAGGCGCCCATAAGTAAATCTTTTTTTTTTTTTAAGATTTTATTTATTTATTTGAGAGAGAGAATGAGAGAGAGAGCACATGAGAGGGGGGAGGGTCAGAGGCAGAAGCAGGCTCCCTGCCGAGCAGGGGGCCCGATGCGGGACTCGAACCAGGGACTCCAGGATCATGACCTGAGCCGAAGGCAGTCGCTTAACCAACTGAGCCACCCAGGTGCCCAACAGACACCATTTTAAAGGACTCACTGTATTCTAAGAACTGTATCGGGTGCTTTAAATACATCACTCCATTTTATCCTTGCAACTTTGTGAGATTGGAAGTGTAACCCCCAATTTACAAATAAGGAAACTGAGGCTCAGAGGGATAAATAGATTGCTCTCATTCCACCATGACTTCTTCCAGCACTACTAAGTGATAATGCTAGGATTCCACCCCGGTCTGTGTTATGCCAAAGCTCACACCCTCCACCACTCCGCTCGACTGCCATGACTCCTTTGAAGTTCTAATATCATTTTGATTTGTCTGTTGGTGCAAATAGGCAACACATCAGAGTGGCTAAGGGGAGAGACTCTAGAGCCAGATCGAGTTCAAATACTACTCTGCTCTTTGTCAGCCGTGTGACCTCAGGCAACTTACTTAACTTCTCCGTGCCTCAGTTTCTTCATCTATTAAATGGGGATAATTATGGTATCTACTTTAAAGGGTTGTTAGGAGGATTGAATGAGCTACTATGTATGAAATATCTATAACAATGTGTGGCACACAGTCAGTTCTATGGATGTGTTTATTAAATGAAAATAAAGTTCTTTTAGATGAGGTGAGAGATTCCTGGTATTTCAAGGCAGAAATGGTGTGAAATCAACTCTTAGATACAGTAGCCAAGCTGCTTAGGGAAGATCTAGGCCAATGAAACCAAACAACACTGGGACCAAATATGGACAAACACTAGCTCTATCGCTGCCCTTGAGCATGCGCTCTCTGCGCACTGATTTTCCAGTTAAACAGCCTATGTGGAAACCACAAGCATCACAGGTAAAGCACAGCTTCCATTTTTCTAAGCAGATTCTTCAAAGGTGGCTATTAGTGCCCCTCAGAGGACACATGATGGAAAGAAAACAGAGGTTTTTATATGATGATAAACTCAGGACTCCAGCAGCCTTCCCTCAATGTTGGGGAACACCACTCCACTCAGCTAACTCTGAACATGGCTCTCCTTCATGACCCTCCAGATAATAAACACCTCTGTTGAAAGGCAGAAGCTTTTGAAAAATCTAATAAGGATACAGACCCAGGTGAGGGTGCTGTATCTGCCAAATGAATGGCTCACCAAAGGTACCTGGAGGTTTTTCATGGAGTCCTTCTTTCCTTTCCAAAAGCATTTAGTTCAAGGCAGTGGCAACATTACGAGGCTGGGTGACCCAAACATGCCCCCAAAGGACACTTAGTTTTGACAGCACCCTTCAAACCCTTACCCACATGTATACCCATTTAGCCCCTCACCCCCAGCACTGTACTTAACACGTTCTCCAAAAAATTATGTTTTTAGGGATTACCTCTTCTATATAGAAATTTATAATGGGATCTACCAATTTATAAGATCAGGGGTTAGAGGAACATGGTAAGTGATACCACCCAGATGCAACCAGCAAAACTGGGGGATTCCATAGGATAAGTGACCTGATTTCTTCAATGAAGAAAGAAGGTGGTTGGGTGGGGGAATTGTTACAGATTAAAAGAGACTTCAAAGCCATATCAACCAAATGCAATGCGAGGCCTCGGTTTTGGATCCTACTCTGAGCAAAACAATTACAGAAAGTCATTTTGACACTATTTGAACACTGACTAAATATTTGATAATGTTAAGGAATTCGTGTTAACATTTTTCAGTGTGTTAAAGATATTTATGGAGTATTTATGGATGAAATAATGGGATATCTGGTATTTGCTCTGAAACACTCCAGGCAGGGTGAGGGGTATAGGGTGGGAAGATCAGTACTGATAAAGCCAAACTGGCTCTATATTTATAGTTGTTGGATGAGGGTATATGATGGTTTATTATACTAGTCTCTCTACCTTGGATATATTTGAAGATTTCGATGATAAAAAGTCTTTCCAGCTTTCTGAATCAAAAACATAGGAATCCTTTCTGATTCCTCCCCCACCTTCTCGCCTCTTCTCTGCCCCATTCTGCCACAGGGCTGGGGTGCTCTACATACTATAGACTGCCCCTCTTTTTCACCCAGTGACAACTGCCTTTGTCAAACCCTCTCCTTTCCTGCATTGGTGCAACTTCCTCCGAACTGTTCCCGGTCTCAAAGTCCCGAAGCCATCATCCTCCCTCCTACCAGAGTCATCTTGCTAAAATGCAGACCAGTCAAGGCACTCCCCTGCTTACAACCCTTTAATGGCTCACCTTCACCTACTAGGTAGGGTCCAACCACAATCCCCAAGGCTATTCATGATTGCTGCCCTGCCTACCATCCCAGCCTCTACATCTCATCTTGCTTTCAAATACGGCAGGTTCCAGTGATACCAGGGTTACTTGTCATTCATTTGACAGAATTTACTGGGCCCCTATTATAAGATGAGCACTGTGCTAAGCATGGGGAAGACAATGGCAAACACAACAGAATCCCTGCCTCATGGAGCTTCCATTCCAGTAGGGAAGACAAACACTATATCAACAAATAAGAGATGGTGATAAACAAGCAGATATACTCACCTATCATGCCCTGAATTTGCTATGCTCTTAATCTTCTACGTCTTTGCATGTGCAGTTGCTTTGCTTTGTAATGCCTTCCCACAACCAGCTCCCTTCCATCTGCTAAATGCCCACCCATTTATTCACCCTCTAAGATTCAGCCAGAGCATTGCTCCCTCTGGGAAACTTTCCCTACCTCCCTCAGGCTAGGCTTTTTACCATTATATCACCAATATCTTGCAAGTTGTCTAGGCCAAAGTAGGTGTTTTGTAAATGCTTATTGAAAAAAAAAAAAATGAAAGAATGGATTGATAGTTGGATTTCTGCCTTCCTTAAACTGGTTTTCTTGGGGTTTTGAGTCCTGAGTGTTAAGAGGTTATATCTGAGCATGATTCTATATCTTGAAGCACTTGAGATTTGGTTCACTTTGTTAACCAAAGTCACTGAAAATGGATATTTGCCTAAAGCAAATTTTCCCTATGTGTTTCCAGTGAATTGTGTTATGTGCGAAAGAAGGTTCTACCGTGAAATACATTGAGTTAAACAAAAGTTAGACTGGGTTTTGTTTTTTTTAACTCCAGGATTTCTCAGAACCTTTAGTATGCTAATTTGCATTGTGACCCTCCAAAATGAGACTTTATGCAGTTTTCCAAAACATAATTGACCAACAGACCCTTTTGTTGTAAGGGCATCTCAACAGACTAATGTCCTGAAGAGCATCTTTCAGGAAACACTGATTTGCCTGATGCCCTGTCCACAAGTTTGCCTTTACTTGCTCATGTGACTTATGTCTTCTTCTTCTTCTTTTTTTTTTAATTAATCTCTGCGCCTAGCATGGGGCTCAAACTCACAACCCCGAGATGGCCCTACTGACCAAGCCAGCCAGGTGCCCCATGACTTATCTTAAAATAAGGTAATGCACGATGCCATACCTCAGTGGCTATGCAAGAGCAGAAAAGTGCTGACCCTCTCTGTTCCCTAGCTTCCTTGTCTGTTAAACTACGATATTAACGCATGTTGTGACTGACTCAAAACAATGAAGAGTACCTTACACGGATAGGACATAGAGATTTCGTTGTTGTCGTGTGTCGTTATTACTATTTACCAGCTTTCCACCTTTCTGTCTTTATTTCTCAATCTATACAGTAAAGGTAGCAATGCCTTAGTAATTGAGACAATGGCATATCAATCAAGGCTTGTTAAAACAAACCTACAAAAAGGAAAACCTCTAAGGACAAAAATCAGTCTCTTCTAAAGCTGTTTCTAGATATGTGAGAAATGAAATAAGAGTAGACAATACGCCATTTGGGAGAAGGGAGTTTCTTTTAACACAGTGGTTTACATTGTTTTCAAAAACACAAAGCATGCAATAAAATACATGTGAATGTGCGATTTTACACACATACACGAATCACCATCTTCTGCTATCGTGTGAGAAAATAAAATTGACAAGGGTTTTCTTTCCAGCCAAGTTTCCGTAGCTTAAATGATGACTAATCTCAGAGATTAAATCCGATCACTGGATTATTGATATTAATTCTTTCTTTGGCTTGACAGCTGTAGGATGGAAATGTCATAGGAAACACACTGAAATTGACTGAGCCCAATTAAACAGGCAGGACCTGAGCAGACACATAAAAAATACATCAATCATAGCTCACAATTTTATTTTTAAGTCAGAACATCTTTGTGACCAAGAAAGTAAATTTAGAACATTATATTAATAACAGTATTATTTTACCTGATGATTTATGTGATTATTTCAGCTTTATTCCATTGTTTTAGACCTGATTTGTCAACAAATAGTAAAAAATTTCTTAAGCTCTTTTAAAGCACAGCTTGACCAAGAAATGTTCAGGCGTGGAGGAGGCTTTACCATCTTCAGGATTTTAAATCTGCTTTTAGTTAAAGCTTTTAGTTAAACAAGGACAAATCGAATCTGGCAATTTGCAAATAGGCTCATTTCTACACCCGTTCATTAATGTGCTGATTAGAATCATAATGTAGAGTTGGGGGCATCTTAAAGTCAACTCATTTATGGAAATGCTCATAAATTTAGCACATCATTGTTCAAATAGAAACACTCCATGATTATAGAATGTAGAAAAGAGTCGATTTTAAGCAATCGAGGATGAAAGAGCATTACAAAGTTATCTAGACTGAAATGATAAAGCCTAAAATCAGAACTGAAAGATATTCAGTATCAGTAAATGGTAGAGCTGACAGATTCCAATAAGACTGGTCCCTACCCGAGTGCAGAAAGCAACAGGAAAGAAGGACATGCAGGATTATGACAAGAAGAAGGAAGTCATGAAGCAGAAGTAAGGTTGGTCATGAGCTGATTATTGTTGAAACGAAGTGATCGACACATGGGATTTAGGACTTTTATATTTGTGTGAAACTTTTCATGATAAAAATGTAAAAAATATATATCTGACTTCTAGCAAGAAATAGACAGATTTTAAGTGCACAAAAAGAAAATCGAAGGCAAATCAAGAACTACGAAAGGAATATATTGAGTATAAAGAGGGAAGGAAGACAGAGAACTTTCCAGAGAATGGAATAAAGATGGTATCAGGAGTATTTGGGGAAAACCAAACTCACCACTACCACCATCACCACCAGCACAACTACAACAAAATGGTAATTATGTGAGGTGAAAGGATATGTTAGCGAACCTTACTGTGGTAAACATTTTGCAATATATACATGTACCGAATCATCACATTGTACACCTTCAACTTACACAGTGTTATGTGTCAATTAAATCTCAATAAAGCTGAGAGGGGAGAAAAGAAAAGAAAACCAGGAGCAGAATGATTGCAGATGTGTTTTGCTAGATAATACATTTTTTAATTTCAGGAAAAACAATCATTATTGTTTTTGAAGAATGCCGTATATCTGAAAGAGTTCTAAGAAAAACTTACAGACAGAAGAGTACATCACTGGGACAAACATTATAGAAAGTACTTAAAAATTTTCATGAGAAGAATTGAAATAAGAAAAATAAATTAAAATGCTAAATATTGAGATAAAAGAGAGGGAATATAAATTTCCACATGTGAAGTGAGGGACTTGGGGAGGCAAAAGGGATACTTTAGAAGGTTCCAAGAATGTCTTTCCTCTCTAGGACAGTATGCATGCCACCCTGGGCCAGCCACCTTCCTCCTGTGCAACCCATGTCTCTGGTACATCCCTCAGCGTGCTTCTAAGTGGTCCTAGGATAGGGGAAGAGAGGGATGATGTGCACTTCCGAGTTCTACCTCACAGGGGGGAAGGTGACAGGTGTGCAGCTGTGTTGTTGGGAGCCTTAGAGATCTTTTGCCATCGATCTTTTTTTCTGAGGTTTCAGCATATTCCTTGTGCCTGGCAGAATGCCTGGCATCTAGGCATTATTTTCCAATAAATATTTGTTGGATGAATAAAGGAATGAATGGGTGGATGTATGAGAATGAATGAATGAACCGTAGTACCTTGCATGACACCGCCTCCACTAGACATCCGGGTCTCATGAGCTGTCAGCCGACATCAGTTCCAACTCATCATGGAATGAACGCATCAGGTAACTGGTGACTTCAGAGTCCCCCTAATGCCTCCCAGTCCCATGACCTTCCTGTCTAGTCAGTCCCCAGTGTGATGCCACTTCCTAAATATCTCTCCCATATACTCCCTGTTCCAATGTCTAACTGGATCCTTATCATTCTCTCACCTTGTCTGTCAATGGTTTCCTACCTAGTCCTCTCTTCAACCTTTCCTTGCTCCAATGTGGTCCTCCATAACTACAGGTCCATCATGCGTCTTCCATTATTTAAAATGTCCACTGCTCCCCATAACTGATAGGATAAAATCAGAGGTCCTCAGCATAGCAAAGGCTTTCCACAGTCTGAGCCTGGCTTCATTTCCCTGGACTCCCTCCACCCACCCACCAGTTCCCTCTTCCCTCTGCTTCCATTCGACAGAGCTCTATTTGTGAGGAGTCATGCTGGTCTAATGCATGCTTTTTTTTTTTTTTTTTTTTTTTAAGCAAACTCAACTCACAATATGGGGCTCAAACTCACAACCCAGGATCAAGAGTCACGTGCTCTACTGACTGAGCAAGCCAGGTGCCCCTTATGCATGCTCTTCTTATCCCAGAAATGCTTTTCCCTCTTTTTCTCCAGCTAGGACACTACAGAAACTTCCTGGCCCATTTCAAATGTCACCTCTGAAACACTCTCCAATCATTCTTTTCTCCGTTCCCTTTGGCATTCAGGTCATGGGCTCTTATAACACCTACCTGATTACCCTAGAATTATTGGTTGACTTATCTTATTTTACCCACTAAACAATGAGCTCCTAGATGGCAAAGATCGATGCTTATTCTGGTCACATTCTGCCATGCCCAGCAGACACCTGACATAGAGAAGGTGTTCAATACATGTTTGTCATATTAACATAATTTACATTTGGGAATGAGGTTAAGGACAGAGAAGGGAGTGGCCCGAGAGAGTCAAAAGAATGCTATGAAAAATCCCTAAGTTTCTTGAAAAGAACATAAGGGAAGGTACTGAGCACATTAAGTCTCTAAATTAGCAAATACTGAGAATCTAACAAGCCTTCAGGCCAATTATTACTCTACCATTAGGAAAAATGAGAGCTGTTATCTGAGTTCTCCCTCTGTGCAATATCATTCCACTCCAAAATAATTTTTTCCCTCATCTAGCCAAAAGGAAAAAGTGGATCCAAAAGGAAGATCACACCATGGATTTGAGACCTTAGTCAAATAGGGAAAAGAAGGAAGAAAGGAAATAAAGAAGTGAAGGAGGGAAGAAGGAAGACAAGGAAGATCTAAAAAGGTAAATGCAATGATTTAGTTCCATAATTAGTTTTATTTACCAAGTTTTGGGGACCCAGTATTTTTTGCAGCCTGCTAATAATAAACATCAGCCTGGAATATAGACACCAAATTGCAGTGATGTGATCTTTCTTCCTGTTTCCTTCTTGGCTAAAATGTCCTCGATTCCCCCCCCCCCGCCCCCATTAATCGCACACTGGTTCTTCTAACATGTAGAATATCTTCTAAATTATGCGTTGGTGTGAGCAATAATGTAGTGTGTGAGATGAATGAAATACTCAGCTCCTCAAAGCTCCCCAAATTCTTTCTTTCAAAAATGATCCACTATTTTCTTAGCTTGAATAGTCTTTTCATACCAACCTCAGTAACTACCAAAACAGTTTAATGTTATTAGAATATCATCAAGTTTCATTATGTTTAATAAGAGATGGTGACAAGAGATAATTTTAAATACATTTTCACCAAAATTAAAATCACAAGTTGTAAAATTAATCCTAGAAGTGTCAGTTATAATGTGATGTAATTTCAATCTCTTTAAACTTATTCTCGTTAACTGCTCTGGTATAGAGCTCTAGCAATAAAATTATAAATATGGCAAAGAAGCTAGTAGATTTCAAATACCCATCTTCATTCTCAATAACGAAAATTGTGGTTTGCCTCACCAATTTATTTGCCACTTTAAATGGATTATGTAAAGGAAATTGATTGGCATGATCAAATATCTCATTGTCTATTCATCATTCAGTGTATATTCATTAAGTATTTATATGTAGAACATTACTGGTAGGCCCAGCATGAACTAAGAAAGGCAAAAAACACTGCATGCTTACTTTCCCCCATTCTCTGTGATTCACTCAGAGAATAGCTTAGAACAGTATAAAATTAAATGTGATTTGTATTTATTTATTTATATCCTCTGTCATGTCAAAAACAATATTTGAGTTTTCTTTAAAAAAAAAAATACCTGAAATATGAGTATGAAACAAACAGAAGGATAAACTAGGATGAAAGGAAAATGAAGGAGAGCCAATGGTTAGATGAGAATCCCATTGAAAGAGGTGGATCGTAGGGGCGCCTGGGTGGCTCAGTAGGTTAAGCATCTGCCTTTGGCTCAGGTCATGATCCCAGGGTCCTGGGATTGAGCCCCGCATTGGGCTCCCTGTTCAGTGGGGAGCCTGCTTCTTCCCTCTACCTCTGCCTGCCACTCTGCCTACTCATGATCTCTCTCTCTCTCTCTGTCTGTCAAATAAATAAAAAAAAAAGAAAGAAAGAAAGAAAGAAAGCGGTGGACTGTAAATGAGGCCGAGCACTCTCTGAGGACCACTGCAGAGAACAAACACACACATACACGCACACACAGACATGCACACACGCACCGATTTCTTAGAGAAAGCCAAGCTTTTCCAGAACTAAAACTCAAGTCGTGCTTTCATGGAACATACAAGGAGATGCTGTAATGTTTCCTTAACACCATCATCTCTGTATCTAATGACATGTGAGTTTCACATAACTTAGCTGATAGCAAAATGGTAACAAGAGGCCAAAGCAAAAGGGCTAAGCTTGGTGCCTCCTAATCCTCATCTCTCCCCATTATCCAGTTAGGGTCGCCAAGGATTCCAGTCAGAATGATGGCCCACATGAGAAGACATCATGTCGTATGTACAACATATCAAAAAAACACAAATAAAGAGAGGCCTTTTGAGCAGAATTCTAAAGGAAGAAGAGGAGGGAGAATTGGCTTAGACAAGAGGGAGCAAACTCATGGGGCACAGATCAGATCTGACCTTCAACTGTATTTTAATAGTTTAAACAAGTTGCTAATATTTAAAAATTCAGATTTCCCATTTCTCTGAAAAATACTGGAAGAGTGTCAGCACAGAGCCCACATCCCTGTATTATAAAAATTGACTCAGACTGAGCAGCAGCCTCCTCTTTAGACACAGTGAGCTCTCTCCAGGTTGTCCAAAACTCCACCCAGTCTGCCTCATTCATATAATTTACCTTCCTTAACCCCATGGACATTCAAGGAATAAGTGAAGGAAAGGTATCTGGGTTTAAAAAAAAAAAAAAGAGTAACAGCACATGCAAAGGTATGAGACAGCATGGTACCCTCTGGAAACTGGAATGAAAAGTGTAGGTAGGATGGGGAGGAAGCTAGGGAGGCCAGCAAGAGCCAGATCCCATTCAAGACAGTATTTATTAATTTGTCACACCTGTTCTTTTGCTCATGTGGTCCATTGACTCCACTTGCTGGGAGAAGCTCTTAGGGTCTAATGTTGCTCTGGTTGTAGATTTTTTTTTTTTAGATTTTATTTATTTATTTCAGAGAATGAGAGAGAGCAGGTACATGCATATGAGCAGGGGGAGGGGCAGAGGGAGAGGGAGAAGCAGACTCCCCACTGAGCAGAGAGCCTGATGCAGCTTGATCCCAGGACCCCAGGATTAGTACCTGAGCTGAAGGTAGACACTTAACGACTGAGCCATTCAGGCGCCCCTCTCCTTTAATGGAGAGGCTTGATTAGGTACTTAACACACTCTTCTGTGAGGAATTCCCTAGGAATATTAGCACTCAAAAACTTAATCTCATCTCTGCAACAGGGTGAGTTCCCCACTTTAATGTGACAATCATAAACAATCCTCAGGAATCAGTGTCCTCTGGACATTTCTTCTGTATCTGGAAATCCATACTATGACAAATCTTCCCCACTCCTCTCTGCACAGTGAAAAGACTGCCTCCTACATGAAGCCGCCTGCCTTTTATCTACATGGAGGTGAGTTCTCCCTCCTTTAAATTCCTTATGGCCCTCAGTGCTTGCTTTCTTTATATCAGCAAGCTATGGCCCAGAGATCAAATATAGCCCATCCATTTTGTAAGGGCCATGAGCTAAGAATGATTTTTACATTTTTCAACTTAGTTGGAAAAAAATCAAAATCAAATAATACTTCATGGCATGTGAAAATGATATAAAACTCAAATTTCAGCATCCATAAACAAAGATTTATTGGACCACAGCCATGCCCATTCACTTACCTATGACCTGTGATTGCTTTTACCCTACAGAAATATTAAAGAGTTTCAGTGAAGAACATATGGCCCACAAAGCCTAAGACATGTACAATCTGGTCCTTTACAGAAAAAGTTTGCCAACTCCTGAACTAGGCTGTAAGCTTCCTAAGGCCCATTCATTTATTCAACAAATATTTCCTGAGGGCTTCTTGGACAGGCATTATGTTGGCTTCTGGGGAAACATGGCAGGTAAAGTCATACAATGGCAGATTCTGAATTCCTGTAAAGCTACAGTAAGTACTGGGTGAGAAAGAAGACCGTTTTCTTTGAGTTCAAGGATTTACAAAACTCTCATGACCTATGGCTTCTTCCCACTGAACAAAGGCATTTGGCCCTATTGTTATCAACCCAAAAAGAAGAGAAAAGCTGGATCCTGAAAAGTGACCAGCTTGTTATAGAAATGTAGCCAATCAGCAAAATCTAAAGGCTCTGAAATATGTTGAGTCAAACTTTTTTTCTTCAGAGAAAATACGAAAAAAGAAAATGAAGTCCTCAGAAACAGAATATTATTTAGCAAGCGATGGAAAGTGTTCTCACTGCACTAATGAGTCATTAAGTGAAGCGTTTGGGAACTGGGAAGGCGCTATAATTAGGTTATCTGTATTTTTAACACAAGAAAAATAATCCAAAGCGGCATTAACCAATGCAGCTGTATTGGAAGGGGGACAGCTCTCTGCAAGTCTCCAAACAGAGGGGAATCATTTTTAACAACTCAGAGCTCAGCTGAGCAGTTAATTTAACAAAATGCTTAAGAACAGACCCCCAGCCATTGGTAGCCATCCTTAACTGTATCCTAGCTAGAAAGCAACACCCCATTCCAAAACACCAGGCCTGTACAGATATCAGTTTAGATGGAGTGGAAACAGCAAATCTGATCATAACAAAAGGGGAACAGAAATGATGTGAGTGACGGGTTAGGGATTTCACATAATTAAATTGTCAAAGGCCACAAAAGGAATGTGAAAATCAGGGGATATCACCATCATGGGGGAAGAGAGAGGGGATTTAGTTATAAATACATTTCTGAGGAAGATGAAGAAAAGATAGATGTCCAGATTGCTCATTTTTGGCCTAATGAATAAATCATCTTGCCCCCCCCCCAACCCCCAATGCACCTGCTGCTTTGAAAAGTCCTTCCACACCAACCCAACAGTAAATGCCTCACAATGGCTCCAACGAGGCTGGAGTCCCGCCAATGAAAATTACCACTCTTCAACCAAGATAAACATCATATTACTTCATTACCCTTTTAAAACATATGCAAATTAAACCCATTATTCTTTTTTCACCCAGAAATGAAGTTCGTTTGGCTGGAATTCAGCGATTCCTTTTGTTGCAGTTGACCATGAATGGATGAACTTCATGTAGATGGTGCCCACTCCCCATCTTTGAATCAAACATTAATACCATTTGACAGTAATAAATAACACTTATCACAATAGGGATGGAATAATGATTTTCCCACTCAGCTGGCTCATCAGAGCCTATCAGCTGACAACTGCATAAATGAGATTAGCATAACAGCTGCCTATGACAAATGTATCTAAATCCTTCTAATGCCAGCCAGTGCTTTGATCTCCCTATCAAGTCGATGCCAAAACCCAAATCCATTTCTGCAAAATACATCTTGTTTATTATAGATACATATGTATGTCCCAGCACAGTCTGCAATCCCAAGACATTCTTAATTAAAAGAATTTGGAATATTGATTGAAAATTGTCACCTCTGGCTTTGTACTTCCTTCTATGAGTTTGTCGAATATTTTAAGAAATGTATTTTCAAAATGGAGTTTATGCTTTGCCTTCCCATACTTCTTGAGTCACTCAACGGAATGTAATGAGGTACCATTCTGATGTTTTCTAATGAAAATAATTACCATGGTTTCATTTTGATTATTGCCTTTCAGAGGTATCAGGTTCATAAAAATTTAAATCAACTCCAAGTAACATAAGCCACGGTCCTTTACTTCCTATTATACAATCACAGTGAAACACAGACTTGTTCTTTGTTAGGGAATGCAAATGGGGAATGAGATCAAACCTGAACCATAATGTCTTCATTTATCCTCCTCAACAATCCACACTGCTGATGAGGGTAATATGAGGAGCAGTAAATACACATTTTTTGTGTCCAGGTCCCTGTAAGACTCAATTTGTTTCTCTTTCTGAACTTGAAGTGGAAGCAAGACAGAAAATCCAGTGTCCAGGGAATAACACATTAGATATTAGGGAGATTAGAATGTAAGGAGTTAGAGATTTCCTTAAGAAAAATGAGTCAGTTTGGAAAGCAGGCAAACCCATGCATCAAATGTGGGTCTTGTTATTCTGTCTTGGAGGTGCTCAAGGCAATGGGTAGTAATATGTAGTTTACTTCCTGCTCCTCTCTGTGGAGCGTTTTAGTCATACCCCATATCATGACCCTCCTCCAAACAATTATATTCGTCAGTCAGTCAGCAGCTATTCATTCATTCAAACCAGAAATATTTATCAGGGGCCTGCCACATACTATTATAGGAATATCACAGAAGCCAGGTAAACATGGTCCTTGTGCTCATGGGACTTCTATCCTAGGGAACAGGTATCAAAAGCTATTGAAAAGACAAAAAAAGCTATTGAAAAATAACTGTGTAGCAATAAAGAGGACCAGGACACTTTTCAGATCACACAATAAAGAATACATGAATCGATTTCAACGTTTGCATAAATATGGGCAGTCGCCAAAAAGAACAGACATCAGTGTTTTAGGCAAATACAATTGATAAAGACTACATTTTAATTCTGACTTTTGAGTAATTTCTGGAGTGAGGTTGAGATTCCTCTTCAGTTAACTGATCAGCGCAATATGGAGAGCTCAATAGGAAACAACACGGGTACTAATGGATTTATTGGACAAACATGTATTGACCAGCCACTATGTGTGCTAAGGATACCAACACATGCAAGACTAAGTCTCTGCTCTCTGTGGCATACCATTTTCATGGTTGGAATTATGAGCCCAATCATGATGTTAGAAAAGCAGATAGATGCCTACCAGGCTGGGAGGAAGCAGGCAAGGCCTCCATGAAGAAGTGGTCCTAAACTCAGACTAAAGGATTTGGGTTGTTACAATGCTCAGAGGAGGATCGGTGTGATAAAAGTTGACATCAGACAATAACAACAAAAGGCAGACAAGTCAGAGCAAGAGTTTTGGCAAGATCCAATCAAGAAGGCCTTGGCCATTAACACCAGATACCAACTAGTTGTCATAAAGTTATTTGTAGTTGGCTGAACACATGTTCTTCATGAACTCTTAGTAAACCATCTTTGTTTCACTGTATAAAGTGGGTACAACAATGAGTGAGCTACTCCCCCAAGTATTATGAGGGCACAACTTCATATCCTGCCCAGAGAAGGTAGGTAAGAAAAGTAATCCATTTAGCCGGAAGGTGTTGAAATGGGATCTAGTCCTTTATTTTGCTGCACAAAAGCTAGACATCTGAGGGATACTCGTTAGTCAGTTGGAATTTATATCCATGGTTCCGCTGGAAAGAACCCTGAAAATCCATATGTACTACATGCAATATCTGTTGTTGGAATAAATATTATGTATCAAACAACCAAATTCTGCTGTTTTTTTTTAATTTTATTATGTTATGTTAGTCACCATACATCATTGGTTTTTGATGTGGTGATTTTCAAATATATGTAGAAGGTGCTATGACTAATAAGATAGGAGAGATTTTTAAAGCATCACTGAATTAGTCATAGCTCTATTATTGTGTATTTTCTCCATCCCCAGACACAAAAGTACTACTTTCATAAAATTAACATTAAAAATAGGGGTTGTCATATTGTAAGAAATTACAAACTTTTGGTCTACATGATGAAAATGCCATATGGAAAAATGATCAGTTCTGTGTTATTGGTCTTAACTAGCTAATGATTAAGAACAACCAAGCCATTGATCCACCTGACTTCAGTGAATTCCTTCCTTAATGTGACCCCAGAGACTCCTATTTGATTCATATCAACATGCCATATATCCAAACTTGAAAATAAAATAATGGAATCAATAGAGCCAGTGTTATTAAGAAGCTCATACGTTTCCGTTTCAGCCTTGATTGAAAACTCTGACCGTATTTTTGCTTTGTTTATCTGCATTCCAAGCACTTGCTATGTGCCTGGCACTTGGAAGCTGCCATGGAAGATACAGTAACTTTTAAATCATGTTCCCTGACTTCAAGGAACTCACAGTATAATTGGGAGAAAAGATTTATACTTAAGTTCCAAGACAAGACAGGAAGAGTTGAGTACCACAAGAAATATGGGCACGCAGAATGGGAAAATTGTCCCAAATACTGGTATCATGGAAGTGTGCTGGAGAACACAGGTGAGTCTGGGAGACTGGGCTGCACAAGTCTCCCGGAACACTAACTGGTCTAGATTAGCTAAAACTTCCGGGGACTAAAGGGCAAATGGGGACCCAAATTTTAAGGCCAGTTGGTGGAGGTCAGTGGGCTGTGGGGAGCCTTAATCTACTTTTATTTTTAATAAAATGACTGAGTGGGACTTTTTATTAAAAAAAAATCCACATAGCAAGAAGTCTGGAGGTGGGCAGTCAAGGACTAGTACCGCTATCCCATGATGCTGTCAATTTCTTCCTATCTTTTTATCCCAACATCTTTTTTTTTTAATTGTGTAAAAAAAAAAAACACATAACATAAGCCATTTTAAGTGTACAGTTCAGGAATGTTAACTATACTCACATGGTTGTGCAACCAATCTCTAGAACTTTCTCATCTTGCAAATACCAAACCTCATATTATACCCGATGGAGGGTGACTCCCTCCTTTTCTGGTAACCACACTTCTACTTTCTGCTTCCAGGTTTTGACTACTTTAGACACCTCATATAAGTGAGTCATGCAGTATTTGTCTTTTTGTGACTGGCTTATTTCTCCTAGCACTGTGTCTTCAAGATTCATCCATGTGGGGCACCTGGGTGGCTCAGATGGTTAAGCGTCTGCCTTCGGCTCAGGTCATGATCTCAGGGTCCTGGGATCGAGTCCCGCATCGGGCTCCTGCACCTTGGGAGCCTGCTTCTCCCTCTGTCCACCACCCCCCCGTCTCTCATGAATAAATAAAATCTTTAAAAAAAAAAAAAGATTCATCCATGTGGGAGCAGTTGTCAGGATTTCCTTCCTTTTTAAGGTGGAAGAATATTCCATTGTCACATATACTCATTTTCTTTGTTAATGGACATTTGGGTGCCTTCCCCTCCCTTAGCTATTGTGAATAAAACTGCTATTAACATGGGTGTGCCATCATTCAGTTTTGAAGTGGGGAAAGTGATAACCACATAGACACATAGCCATGGAGATTGAGAATTTTTACTTTGCTCAAGTTTCGTTGCCTGTTAAATAAGTGAACAGAAGTCAATAAAATGTACAAGTGGCTCTTGCCCAGATTCATTTGACTGTAAATACCCCGGAGAGGGACGCCTGGGTGGCTCAGTCGGTTAAGCGTCTGCCTTCGGCTCAGGTCATGATCCCAGGGTCCTGAGATCGAGTCCCGCATCGGGCTCCCTGCTCCGCAGGGAGCCTGCTTCTCCCTCTGCCTCTGCCTCTCTCTCTCTCTCTCTCATGAATAAATAAATAAAATCTTTAAAAAAAAAAAAAATACCCCGGAGAATAGCCTGTCCAACCAACCTTCCTCCTGCAACCTTCCCATACCCAGTGGACAGAACTTTACTGACCATGCCTACTGATCAGTGCCTGCTGATCTCAAGGTCCAGGCTGGCTGGATTCGCATGACTTTACCACTCCTTTCTTCAAGGGTGAAACTCAGAGCTTATCTGTTTGTTTGTTTGCTTTGTTTTCTCCAACCAATACTGGCATTGTCCATTATTTAATTTTGAATTACAAGAAAACATGATTTGTAACTGAGATCCCTGATTATAGACACTTGAGATATTTGGCAAATATAAATGTTGAATGAATAGGACTGTCCCAACTTCCTAGAAAAAGAAACTTCTGCCATGAACTTCAATGGGGAAAAACAACAACAACAACATTTTAAATCATCATGATGCCTATGGTTTGGGGGCGGTTAGTAAAAATAAACTCAGAATTAAGCTTGCAATATCCACAATTTCCTCCATTGCTTTCTTCAGGACTTAGCTCAAATAGTACGTGCTCAAAGATGCTTTCCTGACCAAACCCTTTAAAATTGCCCCTCTCCGACCTCCTGGCACTCCTCTTTCCCCTCCCTGATTTATTTGCTTCATAGTCCTTATCACTTTCTAATCTCCCTATTCTATTTACTTATTTATTTTTTCTGTCTCGCCATTCTAGAATGTTCCACAAGGTCGAGAATCATGTCTGCTTTGTTCTCTCAGTGAATCTCTGTTTTCTTTTCTGTATCCCTAGTGCCTGGCACTTAGTCAGTAGTCGGTAGATAGTTGTCAAGTGAATGAATGAAGAAATACATGGGTTGTAATCTGAAGATAATTGGAGTAATCATCTTTCCTACCATAAGTCCTTTTCTCACAGAACTACCCTGATCCACAGGCTTGAGCCCTGGCGGCCGTGTTTGGAAGACACGAATAGTCCCCCATGGTATGGCCACCACTGTGTAGACCAGGAGAAGACTTGACCCTAACTGGGTCTCCCAGACTTATCCGATGGCCTCTCCCAGAATTTACAAGGGGAACTGAAGGATGCTAATCTGAGGCTGTACATGTGGCCACAGTTGGAGTAGCCCAAAGCAAGGCTGCAGGGTAGACCCATGAAGAGAGAAGAAGCAAGGAGCACCCAGCCTCTGCAAGGGAGTGAGGGCGTTGCAGAGAGCCAGGCAGAGATGAGAGACCACAGGACCCCGGAGGGAAACCAAAAGAATCAGCCTTGATTCTGGATGGTTTTCTCAATTCTAATCCCGGCCCCTTGTGTATTTTGTCCCATAACCCTGCATACTTCTAGTAAATTCCCTTTCTTGTTTAAACCAGCTGGGGGTGGGCTTTTATGTCTTAGCGCTAAAACAGCCCTCTCGGGGAGAGTGACAGAAAACATTTCAGTGCAGATGATAAATGTGTTTGCATTCGGTGGGGTCTGTGGTCAAATAAATGCCCTCACCCCTTTTGCACTTTGTCGCTTCGTTTGGAATCACTTGGAGCAGGGTTCACTCCGCTGTGTGAATTCGGGGCTTTTTGTGCAGCTTTTTCATATGATAATGTCGAGTATATTTTCAGCCCAGCCCTCAATCAAATGGGCATCATCCTAAGGAGATATAATTATTGCAGCTATTTTGCTGGCTCTTAAGTGAGGACAAAGCAAACAGCGTGCTAAGAAATTGTATTCCGGGATGACATTCAGGACAATGCAGGGAAGAGGGTCAGCCAGCACAGAGGCACTGAACAACCCATCTGTAACATTTTACCCCCAGAGGGAAACCCCCCCACCCCCGTTACACACACTGAAGGTTCACGAGGACTGTTGTGTATTTTTTTTTCTTGCGTGGACAGGTTGTGATCGTTTTAACAGGTGAGTGCTAGCATAGCCAACAAATCCTAATAAAATAAGAAAAAAGAGTTTCAGTTACCAGTGAATTATATTCAATAATAGCCATTTAAATCCACCAAAAGCAAACTTAGGTAAAACAATTGCTTTGGGGTTTGTTTTATTTTGTTTGGGTTTTTTGTTGGTTTTTTTTTTTTTTTAATTCAAGGTTAATCACTCAAATTCACACTGGAAATTTAGATCTTCCAGTGAAGATTCAGTATTTCGGTAACCTTGACCCCCCTTTTTTTTTTTGTAGTTTAAAATCGCACAAACGTTACAGCATGGTAAAAATGATTAACCACGGTAATGTGTTCTCTCTTAATGCCACGATCAGCAAATGAAACGTAATTAGAGAACAGTTGGTTTGCAGTCCAACTATTTATCCATCTCTGTTTGATAAGAGAGCAATGGGACTTGGTCTATCCTAAAACTGGCCAAGCTGCATTACACATGTTCTGTCGTAAAATAATTGTGTTTCAAACTATAGTAAACGTGTATGAAAACTGGGGCATAAGAGAAAATAGTTTCAAGAAATACAAGAGATGTGTGCCAGTGTAAAGCCTTCTAATTCTTCTCTTCCTCTTTCTCCTTCTTCTCCTTCTCCTCCACCTCCTCCTCCTTCTCCTTCTTCTCCTTCTCCTCCACCTCCTTCTTCTGTTTTCATTTCAAACACGCCCAAAGGTTCACTCACATAATTGGGTTTGTGGGTAAACACAACCAACTGGTTCTCATTGAAAAGACGATTTTCCCTCTCTTCAGCTAATAATATTTCCCTTTTGTTCCACCTCATTACTTTCAGCTTTTCCCCACTGGTCTAAGTAAGCTAAGTAATTTCTCTCCCTCTTCACTGTCTGCACCTTTACAAATATTTGCAAATGGTTATCATGCCCTATCCTGCTACTTATCGCAAAGCAAAAATCTTCAGTGTCTTTGATAGTTAATAACTGGGCCAGTGTCTTAACTATTTTTCTCCCCTGTAATTTCAACTGTCTCACATGTAATGATAATTATCTCATGCAGTCCTCCGCAGCATGATGTTGAATTCAAAATTCAATTCATGTTGCTTTTTCTTAGCAAATGCTGTCTTGGATGACACTACTCTAAGAGGTTATCAGAGACAAACAGCCACCACTGAGTCCTAAACAGGAGATCTGGGTCTCTGCCACTGTTTGGTTTTGGGCAAGTCACTACTTCTATGGATCTCACTTTCTTTTCCTATACAGTAAGGGTTCAAATAGCTTGTCTGTGAGGTGTCTTCTAAATCCCTGACTTGAGGGCTAACCTACATTTCAGAGTCTCCTTTTTAAAACCTAAATCTGATCAAGTCACTCCCTAAGAGCGTTCAGTTGCTTCCTATCGTACTTAGAATAACTTCAAACTTCTTTACAAAGCGTGCAAAGCATGGCATGGTCCAGCCTCTGCTACATCTCCAACCTCAGCTTCTACCACCCTGTCAGTTCATCTTCAGCTGGGTTCCTCCAAATGAGAGGCTGAAATAAGGATATGAGCCCAAGTAGCTTATTTGGAAGGGGAAGGATGAGGAAATGGGGACGGAAGGCAGTCAAGGAAAGGAAGCCAATACAAGGTATGTTATCAAGCAACTTACCACAATGGACTGAGGGTCAATCCCCCTGAGGGCTTCTGAGAGATGGGGAGAGCACAGAATATGCCTCCTGGTAATCCTCCCAAGGGGCGGGAGGCTAGGAACTACATCTACCAGGTCCCATTTGCCAGAGGTTGAGAACAGGTCCTGGGACATCAACTCCCTGGACCCTCCAGCCCAGCCAGTGTGTTGACCCAACATGCCTGGGAAAGCCAGGAGGACTGGGGAAATGGGTAGTATGCTGACAAATCTGATATTCTACTGTTCCCTAAAATCCAGCCTTGTGGGCCTTCTTCCAGTTCCTCAGACTTGTTGCCCTGTCTCCTCATTCAGGGCCTCTATGTAGACTACCCCATCTGACTCAGACACTTTGCAAGGTTCCCTCCTTCTCTGTGTGAGCAGAACTTTCTGAGGCACCCCTGAGATCAGTCACCCCTGATCACCCTAATGAAGTTCTCCTCCCTTCTTTATTTTGGTTAATAACACTCCATATTCTTTTCCTTCATAGCATCCTTCATGTTGTGTAATGATGTTATTATTTTAGTTAATTTTATGACTGTATACTCCACTGGAATATACATTGTCCTCGGGTAGGGACCATATCTAGTTTATTCATCAACATATAGCCGACATCTAGCTCAGTACCTGATAAATGGCTGGTACCCACTAAATTGTTCTCACGCAAGTAAATTTTTGAAAGACTATCCATTTATGCTCAACAACCGAAAATGTTTTGGTGAGCTAGAGAGAAATATTTTGATGCATCATTCTCTGGTGCTTAGCAAAGCCCTGATTTTGAGGACCTCCTGAAGGAGACCATACCATAAAGTCCCACAGGCACTTTAACTTTAGTAACTTATATACGCACAGTAATAGATAGGAACAGGGATTCCACATACTAAAGCAGCCAGAACACAAGATTTCAGTCTCAGCCTCCTAGGCTCATATGCTTCAGGCAATAATTGTGACTTCCTGAGCCTCTGGTGTATTTGCTCTCTGTTTTGGAGTTTTTAATTTTTTTAATTAAAAAAATAATAATGAGGAAATTGGATTATCTCTTAAGTCTCCCCTTAAGCCTCAATATTTTCTCTGTCTGTAATGAGAAACATAAATATGGCCTTTGCATATTATAGATGTTCAACAAGTATTTGTTTTTTATTTTTTATTTTTTTTTAAAGATTTTATTTATTTATTTGACAGAGAGAGAGAGACAGCCAGAGAGGGAACACAAGCAGGGGGAGTGGGAGAAGGAGAAGCAGGCTTCCCACAGAGCAGGGAGCCCAATGCGGGGCTCGATCCCAGGATCCTGGGACCATGACCTGAGCCGAAGGCAGACGCTTAATGACGGAGCCACCCAGGAGCCCCAACAAATATTTGTTTTTTAAATGCTTGGAATATGGATAGCTGAACCACAGGTGCACTGATGTGAAATTCTCCTAACTGAATGGGTTTCCTTACTTGCAAAAAGTGGCAATTTTATATAAGAGTTAGGGATGGCAAATACTTGCTGTATCATTATTACTTAATGCTGTGCTCCTGACAGACATCACTAATTGATTGCCACGCTCTTTACCAATGATCCAAAATGTGGCCTGCGAAACCCCAGAAACCTGACAGATATGACCTTAACCAAGAGATCAAGGTTAACACTGCCAGTGATAAGTCACGTTGAAAGCAGGATAACATGATATGACGGGATGAGAAGGCACTCCCTCTCTGTGGTGATCTTCCCCAAAACCCATAACCCCAGTCTAATCATGGCAAAACCATTAAGACAAATCCAAATTGAGGGGCACTCTACAAAATATTGACCAGTACTCCTTCAAACTGTCAAGGTCAGAGCGTCAAGGTCAGATAAGCAAGGAAAGAGTGAGAAACTGTCTCAGACCAGAGGAGACAAGGCAACATGTGGGGTCTTGAATGGAATCCTGGATCAGAAAAAAAAAAGTCATTCGTGCAAAAAACAAAAACAAAACAAATAAAATGCGAGTTAAGTCTGGAGTTCAGTTAAGAGCAATGTGCCAGTGTTAATTTCTTAGTTTTGACAAATATACAATGGTGATATAAGATACAAACAGTAGGTAAAAACAGCAGGTTTATGGGAACTCTCTGTATTGTCTTGGTGACTTTTCTGTAAATCTAAAATTATTCCAAAGTAAAAAGCTTATTTTTTTAAAAGTCAGTGAGCCAGCTCCCCTCACTACCAATGTTTACCCTCTTTCTGAGCTTCAATTTTCTCACCAGAGTATCTTTAATCTTTTCAGATATGTTAATGCAGATACAGAAGATTGGAATTAAAAACTAACCATGAAATAGTTGCAGTTTGAACACCTTGCTTGGGGCGTATAGTAGGAGATAAATGATCCCACCAAAACCAGTGTTGCTTTTTTTCCACTTCCAGGCAAGTTGAATTGCTATGCAGATGTAGACTTTCCTAAGTTAATGCATTTTTACATTTTTCATTAATGTTCCAAAGCATCTTTTACTTATACCCAAATTTAATTGCCAAGTCTGAGATCTGGGCACAGCGAGAATTTGTTGAACGCTTTTTTTAAAAAAAAAAGATTTTATTTATTTATTTGAGAGAGAACGCATGCGTGAGCACAACTGGGGGTGTGTGCAGGGGCAGAGGGAGAGGGAGACGCAGACTCCCTGCTGAGCAGGGAGCCCGAGGATATGGGGCTCGATCCCAGGACCCTGAGATCACGACCTGAGCCGAAGGCAGACGTTTAACGGACTGAACCACCCAGGTGCCCCTTATTGAAGGCTTTTATGCTAAGGAACCACTGCCCCTAATGCTAACAATCAACTAAATTGCTACAAATCTTCTCATAATACCCTCCAGATGACATGAGGACTGCTGCTGGTCTTTGTTTGATCCATACAGCTTTTCCCTTGAAGATACATACCAAGTGCAGGATTCATGCTTTCTATGTACTTATAGATCCCATAATTCATTGTCTAGGTGAAATGGGCTGCTTTTGAAAACTTGGAGACTACAGCCTTCACTTTTCAAATTGTGTAGCTAGCAGATTTCATTTACAGTATATTGCAACAAGTCCCTGGGAGTTTCCACTGAAAGCTATAAATCAGAATCAGTTAAGAAAAATGTTCAAGAGAATTTCCCATTTCTGCAGATAGACAAGGTTGAGAAATATCAGAGGTAGAGTTATATGGTGTGAAATGACACTTTCTAAAGGGCTCTTTTGAGCAATTTATTAAGAATTTGTCAAAGACATGCCAAGTGCTCATCAGTGAATTAGGCATGTATTATAATGCTTATTGTAGCATTTAAAGATCATGATACTTATCACTTAGATTGTACTTAACACGCTCAAAACATTTTCAGTTCTAATTAAATATTCTCCCACGTGTATCTGTGTAGAGAAATAACCATTTGTAGGAGGAAGAAATACCCAGACTCACAAATAAAAAATCCATCAGAGAAGGCTTGGGAACTTGAGTACAGTATTAAATATGTAGGCAAATGTATAACATCTTGAGTTTCAGCCAGAAGTCTAAGTTGGTTCCCCAAACAACCATTTGGAGTTCAGTCTTCTCATCAAAATGAGTCTTCATGCTTTTCTCTCTTTTTTTCCTAAAGTTTTAGCTGCCCTAGACAGAGCTTTTTGAGGTTTATGCTAATTATATGGAGCCAAACATGGAAACCAAGTGATTCCATTTTCCCAAATGTAGGGTTTGTCTTTTCAGAAACCAAGCTGCAAGAATATGGGTTAAGCATATTCCAGCTTCATGACCTCTTTTTCCTCATTTTTTTTTTCAAATTTTATAAAGGACATTACTATTTCCCAATGGGATCTACATTTCAGTAGAGGGAACACCCAAAAACAGAGTCTGTCTTCACAGGTAATAATTTTGCTATTTTAAAATATGGGGCAAGAATTTTTGCTGAGTGAAGCCTGAGATTCAAAATTCAAATTTGGCTACTCAATGAAAAGCTTTAATTTTAGTGTTCAAACCATGAGCCCCAGCGGTAGGCAAGATGGCAGCATTTATCCAAAAGAAAAATGCATATTCTTTGGTCCAGGGATGGGATTTCTAGGAATCTACCCCAAGGCCATTCCATATATGAAGTGTATGTACAAATGTGTTTATTGAACACACAAATGTGTTCATAATAGGACAAAGTTGGAACTCTCTAGAATGCCCGTTGATCATGAAATGTAGTTTATTCATCTACTCCAATACAATCCCGGAGAGGTGTAAGTTAGAACTGGTGTCACATCAACTGGCTATGTTCGTACCCTTCTCCTCCATGGAGATCCAGCTACCAAAACTTCAACCAGAAGGGGAAAGAAGTAAGAGTTAGAGTTTTTCGAAAGCGAAATTACTTAGGGTGCAATAGAGTGTTTTCGTTACGCATATGAGCAACAGGGCCAGATGATCTGAGTTCAAATCCCAGTTCTGCCCTTTATGTGACCTTAGTCTAGTTAGGGATAATCATGATCTTTGTTTTCAAAACCTATGAAATGTGGACAATATTAACAGTATCCTCTCTGTAGAGGTCTTCTGAAAAGTAAACGAGACAACACATGTATCACAGCACAATGCCCATCACACAGGAAGTACTCACTAAATGACACCCACAGTGATAATATTCAGTTAGAAGGGATCTTGGAGCCCTGCTACTCAAAGGGTAGTTGGCCAAGCAGTAGCAGTAGTACCTGGGAGCTCATTGGAATGCGGAATCTCAGGCCCCCCTCCAGATACACTCAATCAGAATCTGCATTTTTAACACATCTCCAGATGATTCACTTGTACCTTATAGTCTGAAACTAGTAATTCTGGAACAGAGCCTAAGATTCTGCATTTTTCCAACAAGCTGCTTGAGGAGCACATTAGGTTTGAGAAGCACTGCCTTAAAGATCGCCCAGTTCTAACCCCCTCGTTTTATAGGTGAAGGAACTGAGTTCTGTTAACTGATTTGTTCAAGTCACACACCAGTCAACAGTACATCTGGGACTCGGACCTCCTCCTCACCCTGAACCTTACAACTCTGAACAAAGGTTTCGAATTGCAAATGATCAGACCAGCCCAGTTCTCCTGTAGCACACTGTATGGTTTGAAATGGGCTCACGATCCAATTCTGAGAATCTGTATGCATGTCAAGGAAAGTGAGACCCTAAATGGTTGTTATAATGAATGCAACGTTATAATTCACGCAGAGTCACTGTTGTACCTAGCAAATTCATAATTAGAGGTAATTTTGCACCTGCTGTCACGAGAAGATGGCATTTCCTTTAATTTAGCTTGATGCCTTGATTATACTGTGGGAGCGGCAGGAGACAAGGCAATCTCTCACTCGACTCCTGGAGAAACCACACAGCCTTTGGTTTGTGGTTATGATTAATAAAGCCATTTAGCATCCTTGGAATCATCAGCTGCTGTTTCTTGTCATACTGATGCAGAATCTTCCATGAGGCAGGAGCGCTTGTCACCATCCAGCCTGTTGCAGAAACCGCGAGAGGCTACTTTTAGGGTGAACCATCCCACGAGTCCCAATCAAACCAACTTGGAAACATAATCATTGGAGTGGCTATGAACTGCAGGCCACTGCATCGTAAGACACATACCTAAGAAACATAACGTTATCTTCCTATAACTGAATTTTTCTAGTTCAAGACCTTGTGTCAGGAGGTTGGGGAGTCCCCCCCTTTTTTTGTGGGCTGCTTTAGATTTGGGGAATGTATCTAGAGCCAACTTGTTAAGGATGCAATAGTTCATTGTAACGGTCAACTTGACTGGGCTAAGGGATTCCCAGCTAGCTGGTAAAAGATTATTTCTGGGTGTGTCCATGAGGAAGTTTCTGGAAGAGATTAGTATTTGAATTGATGAACTGAATAAAGCAGATGGCCCATCATCCAATCGCTGAGGGCCCAGATAGAACAAAAAGGCTGAGCAAGGGCAAATTTGTTCTGTCTGCTGAGCTGAGACATTCATCTTCTCAAGCCCTTGGATCCACATAAGGGCTTTCAGACTTAGATCAGGATTTACACCATCAGCCCTCACCCCCCATTCTCATGCCTTTAGACTCAGACTGAATTACACCACCAGTTTTCTTGGTCTCCAGCTTGCAGATGGCAGATTATAGGACTTCCCAGCTTCCATAACTGGGTGAGCCAATTCCTATAATAAGCCTCCATGTATATGTATATAGATACCCTATTGTTTCTCTGGAAAACACTGGCCAATAGAAGAGGAGAGCAGCATCTAGACATGCTGACATCCACTGAGAGGTCCCCATCTGGTACTGATCATTAGTCCCCTGTGGTGGCTGCAATGTCGTGTTGCGAGATTTGCCCTGACTCTTGGTCACTCTCAGACCCCCAGGCTTTGTTCTGATGCTCTGTTCCAGCTGGAAGATGAGGGGCTAGGTGAAGCTCGTCCTCTAGAGCCACCACAAAGCCACCACATCTGCTCTCCTGTCATGCTGGGAGAGTATGGGGAACTATGGAGTCTTGCCAGCTCAAGATTCAAATCCAGCTTTAGCTAAGGCCAAGTCATGCCTTAACTACTACATTACTGAGCCCCTCATTTTTCCCTGCAGTGTTGATCACAGCAGGAGGAATACCAGGGTCCTGGCTATCTATACAATACATGAAGCCCATTGGGCATTCTAGGGAGGAAAGAGGACCGTCAAGTTTGGGAGCCAGGAAAATACACCAGTATGATCTGGCACAAGTTCCTTACTTAACCTGTCTGACCACCCCTCTTCTGTCCTGACATTCTTTTCCGTGGTTGGTGGATAGTCCACCGTGGGCAGGCACCATCCTTCATTGTTCTAATCCCTTGCTGATGAAAAATTAGGTCATTGGCACTTGTTTCCCATTTTGCACAAAGCTGTAGTGGACATTCTTTATCAGATATCTGCTCAGTCTGTGGTCTGAGCACCAGGGTTTGGAACTGAGCATGAGGTGTCACAACTAAAAAGCTGGAACCATCTGGAACTGGCCATCCTTCCACATTCATACAACCCATTCCCATTCCCTCTTGGCTGTCTCTTTTGAATGACTATCCCACAGTGGTTACGAGAGCATACTTCAGAGCTGGAAGACTCAGATCCACGTCACAATTCTTTCACTTTCTTGACCTCTCATAGTCTCAGTGCCCTCACTTATAAAATAAAAATAATACCTTCTTTACCAGATAGTGCAAAGCCTAAATGAGATATGATAAGTAAAATACATATGAAGTGTTTAGCACTGTGTTTCACTATTGGCAAACACTCAAAAAAAATGGTGGTTTATTATTATCATTATTATTTTGACTTGGATGGGGGGGAAAGAAGATGAACAGGAAACCATTTAGGAAGAAGATGAACAGGAAACCATTTAGGAAGAATCAATCCTTCATAGACACACTCATCAGGGGGTACTGTGCACCTGCTCAAAAGTAGCCACCAAGTAAGATCACTAGCCCCTGAAGAAGAGTGGACGAACATTCACTTTCCTGGCCCGATCCTCAATTCATGCCAACATCTCCTCACCTCCAGGATAAAGGGAGTCCATCTGTGATGACTTGAGAAGACTCTGCAATGCCCCAAAAAGGCAAATAACTACTCGGGTATGTTAAATTCATGATAACTTGCTAGTGTAGACACATAAATTCAGTGTGAATGCTCAGGGAAATGCAATGAACTGTACGCTATTTGAGTAAATAGGAGATTTTGCTCTACATGAAAAAAAATTCATGATGACTTGAAGCCAAACTACATTCCAAAGGAGTATATATTGTTTTGGGTTTGGGGTTTGCTTTTTAAGTTCAAATAGTAATGTGGGATGCAAAATTAGAGGAAATATAATTACAGCGCAGAATTATTTGGGGTAGGTTTTTATTAGTTTCTACTTTTTTAAAGATTTTCTTATTTTTATTCTATTTGCCTCTCATGAGATTCAAACTACAATTGAGACTGGTATTAAAAGACAGTCATTACCCCAAGCCCAGAGGATGGAAGACTCAGCGTGGTGCATATAAGCCACTTGATTTCAAGTGGTGTTAAGAGGGTTTTTAATTACTCAGCTTTGGACTCAGGTATCACCTTCCCTGACAAAACAGCAAGAGAGGAATCGCTTCCTCAGTGGATTAGATAACTTTCCCCACCACCAGCCCCATGACCAGGAGCCATTGTGCCACACAGGAGAAGCTATTTTAAACCAGCTCATTAGAGGGGGCATGAAGAGGTGCTATTTAGAGTTCCTCAAGGCCAGTGGGGAGAAAGATAAGGGGAAAGTAGACAACTCATCAGTAGCCAACATCTCAATATTTCCCCCACCAAAAGTCTGCCTCTTTCAAAGACACTACTCAAACTCTATAGAATACCTCAGAACAGGGGCTTTGGAGTTGATTACAAAGACCTGAGTGCCAATCCCTGCATGAGCACCTGCAAGTTTAGACAAGTTGCTCAGGGATTTTAGACTCACTTTCCTCACCTGTGAATATTAATAATTATTAATATTATTTTCCCCAGAGGATTTTAATGAGCATTTAAAAATTTTTTAAGTATATAAAGGTCTTGGCACAGTGCTTGGTCTCCAGTAGAGGTTCATAGATAGCAACTATACTTAGTGTTGTGATGATGGTCCTTCTCATCCTCGATCTACCAAACCAACGTCATACAGCAACTTCATTCTTGTCGTATCCCAAATCATCCTTCAATGGAACATGTCTTCCTCCAACTCAACTTCACCATTGGCATCTCTGAGAAGGACCCCACATCCACACAATCCCTGATCACCCTGCCTTTCAGTTCTACCATCTCTTTCCCCACTCACATCCCCAGTGCAGACATCCTTTCTAACTTGCCCATCCTTCAAGTACCTATACCTGGAACACAAAAGGCAGGAGCAAGTTCAAAGGATGGAAAGTCAAACAGGTGATACATCCCAGAAATCCCGAAAGAGGCAAGTTCAAGGTAGGCCCAAGGGTTTGGGCTTAGTTTCACAGGATGGGAAGGGGTCATAGTGACCAAAGAGGAAGGGGTGGCTTCATGGGCATGCTACATCTACAGTCACACAGTACCCCACACTTAGAAGGATCCCACACTTGGTTTAATGTTGCATTGTAGCCATCTTGATGTTCTTGATCTTATTAACAAGGGACCCCACACTTTTATTTTGCACTGGATCTAATAAATCATATAGCTGGTTCTGCAAAAAGGAAAGAAAGTGCAAAGATGAAGGCTGAGCTGGCTTGCTGTACTGGTTCTACTCTATTCTAAAAATATGACCTTGCATGAACTCACCTTTTATTCTACACATATTTTATTGATTGCCTCCTATCGTAGTGTTCTCATTTATAAAATGGGCATGATGATGATATCTATGTCAGGGGTTGTTTTAAGAAACAAAAGTGTGCCTTAAGGCACTTAGCATTATGGTGGCACACAGTAAGTGCCCAATAAATACCAATTATTATATTAACAAGAAAATAAGTCTAGAGATTGGGGTAGGAAGGAAAAATAGAGCTTCCAGCAGACTCTGCATTTTAAATCAGTGTATATACAAAACAAAATAAAGAGAGAGATAATGGATACAAATAAAGGGAATGAATGACTCCTTTCTTCCTAAGGGTCACAGGTGTTTTGGGTGAGAGCTGGAGGAATCACTTAACTCACATCATGTTAGAAAGTGGTAAAACTGTGAGCAAGGTACCAAAAGGTTAAGGATGATTGGACAAGGAGGGAGAGAAAGGTTAACCTTTGGAGTAGCTAAGAACTCTTGAGATTTGAGGAGAAAAGAATGGCTTGGGCTTTGAAAGCAGAAAAGGTACAGAGGGCAGCTCTGTGGAGAGAATAGTTTGCACAAAGCCCCAGAGATGGCAGGATGAAAATGGCACTCAGGAAACGGCAAGTGGGCTACATATAATGGATATACATCTCCCACAAGATTTTGGCATTCTAGAAAAATAGTGTTTTCTTTCTTTTCTTGCTAGAAAAATGGTGTTTTCTTTATTTCCTTTTTTTAAAGATTTATTTATTTATTTGAGAGAGAGAGAGAGCGCTCAAGTGTGCGAGAGGAGCAGGGGGAGAGAGAGAGAAACTCAAGCAGACTCTGTGCTCAGCACAGAGCAGGATGTTGGGCTGGATCTCACAACCCTGAGATCACCACCTGAGCTGAAACCAAGGGACGTTTAACCCACTGCACCACCCAGGCACCCCTTTCTTTATTTTCTTTGAATCAACTGAAATGTAACTCCAAGAACCCAACACAGCAGGCCAATAGGAAAGCCAATCTCAGTCATTACTGGGACTCTCTCTTCAGCCACCCCAGAGTGTTCCAAAGCCGGGAAGATTTCCACAACACTTCTGGCCATGGTCCTTGATCTACACTGGTTTCTGCTGAAATACCCCACCCTGTCAGTCTCACCAAGGTTTGGGGGTGAGTTCCATGAGACGCATGACCCACAGAGTATGGAGAAGCCCAAAACTCCAAGAAAAGTGGAGTTCATCTATTCATGCTTCAAGTGGCCACTGATGTTCAGTCAACCCTTATTTCAACTTAATATAGACATTGAGAGGGCTCATGATATTCCTGAAGCTGACTAGGTGCCCAGGAGGCCATTCTGTCCCAGTTTCACTACATACCAGCTGTGGTACTTTGGGTAAGTTACTTCATATCTCTGAGCCTCAGCTTTCTCATCTGAAAAATGAGAATATGAATTATATGACCTTCTTAGGGTTGCTGTTAAGATTACCTGAGATAATACATGCAAAGAACAAATTGTCTGGAGTATGTAAGCAGAAGCGTCTATCATCATGACCATCTCCATCCTGTACCCAGGATAAATACACACTGTATAATAAAATTCTCTTAAAAGAGATGACGTTCCAAACAGAGAAAGACATGTATCATATGATCTCACTGATATGAGGAATTCTTAATTGTAGGAAACAAACTGAGTGTCGCTGGAGTGGGGGGTGGGGTGGGAGGGATGGGGTGACTGGGTGATAGACACTGGGAAGGGTATGTGCTCTGGTAAGCGCTGTGAATTGTGCAAGACTGTTGAATCTCAGATCTGTACCTCTGAAACAAATAATGCAATATATGTTAAGAAAAAAAAAAAAAGAAGAAGAAGAAGGTAGCGGGAGGGGAAGAATGAAGCGGGGGAAGTCAGAGGGGTAGACGAACCATGAGAGACGATGGACTCTGAAAAACAAACAGGGTTCTAGAGGGGAGGGGGGTGGGAGGATGGGTTAGCCTGGCGGTGGGTATTGAGGAGGGCACATTCTGCATGGAGCACTGGGTGTTATGCACAAACAATGAATCATGGAACACTTCATCTAAAACTAATGATGTAATGTATGGGGATTAACATAAGAATAAAAAAAAAAGAGAGATGACGTCCTCTTAACTATGATAAAAATTTCTGAACTTAAATGACCTAGATTCAGATCTCAGTTCAGCCACCAGCTAGCTCCATGATCTTGGGCAACATACTCATTTATCCTCTCTGGACCTTGGTTTCCTTAACTGTAAATTGAGGTTCATATCAGTACCTACCTAGAAGTTCTGGTCACCAATTCCAATATGGAGAGGAAAATCCCCCCACTCCCAACCACCACCACCAAGCAATTCTCAGACACCATGTGGGTGTCCTACAATTCAACTCCATTCTGACACTATCTACCTGGAGATAGCATCAGATTCTGTAGGTCAAGGGCTCAGTCCTACACCACCACACTCCACTACAGACATCAGTCCCAAGGCCAGGTTGGCTTCTGACAGATTGGCTATAAATCAGAGGTTCCCACAATCCCCTCCTTGGGTTCCATTAATTTGCTAGAGCCACTAACAGAACTCAAGAAACTCATTTACTCACTGGATTACCAATTTATTGTAAAGGATATAAAAGGATATGAATCAATAGTCAGATGAAGAGATACAAACAAAGAGGCTTCTGTGATTGTGGAGTTTGGGGCCCAGCCCCCTGGCACAAGGAAACATTTTGTTTCTTCAACCTGGAAGTTCTCCGAACCTCGTGCTTTGGGGTTTTTATGGAGGTTTCATTGCATAGGCATGATTGATTAAATCACTGGCTACTGGTGATGGAACTCAATGTTCAGCCCCTCTTCCTTCCCCAGAATGGGGGTGGAGGGAGGTGCTGAAAATTCTAGCCCTCTGATCTCGTGATTGGCTCCACAGGCTACCAGCCCTCATCCTTAGGTGTCGTCTAAAAGTCAACTCATTAACATAACAAAAGACACCTTCACCTCAGTCACTCAGGAAATTCCAAGGGTTTTAGGAGTTCTGTGCCTGAAACAGAACAAAGACCAAATATATATATCTTATTATAAATCACAATATTGCCCTACCTCATATGACTGTTGGGAGAATTGAATCAATTCTTTCATGTAAAGCACTTAGAACAGCATTCAGTAAGGGCTGGCTATTTTTGCTTTGTTTTATTGCTCCAAACATGTGTGCATTCATTCAATTCTCAGAACCACTCCTGTGAGGAGAGTAGAACATGATTTACTGGTGAGTTTTAAAAAACTATCCTCCTGGGGCGCCTGGGTGGCTCAGTTGGTTAAGCGACTGCCTTCGGCTCAGGTCATGATCCTGGAGTCCCGGGATCGAGTCCCGCATCGGGCTCCCTGCTCGGCAGGGAGTCTGCTTCTCCCTCTGACCCTCCTCCCTCTCATGCTCTCTGTATCTCATTCTCTCTGTCTCAAATAAATAAAATCTTAAAAAAAAAAAAAAACTATCCTCCTATCAGAATTCATCTTTCTTCTTCCAAATTTTCATCAAGTAGAAAGTCAAAGTCCCCCTCAAAGTTCACCCATCCAACTCTACATAGTTGGTGTGTATCCTTCTAGATGTTTAATAAATGTAAATACATATAAATGGAATCTTCTTTTTAAAATTTAACAATAGATTGTAGACATCTGTTGCATCAATACTATTGGATCTACCTTGTCCTTTTCAATGGCTCATTATATTCAATGGCATCCATGTACCATACTCTATTGAACCAGTTCTCTGCCCATGGAAATGTAGATAGTTCCCAATTACCTGGGATCCTGCATTCATCATCATGTTAAATACATTTACACAAATGTATCTGATTATTTAGGCCAAATTTCTAAATATGGAATATCCAGATCAAGGAGTATGAATATTTAAAATTTGGATACCTATTGCCTGAATGCCCACCCCTAAAAATGATTTTTATTGTATTTTATCTATATTATTTTCCCTTTCTTCTAGCTCTGACCACATTTTACCTTGGGTTATATTTCACTTCCATCTATATTAGTTTGCTAGGATAACAGTAACAAAATACTATAGACTAGATTGATCAAATAACAGAAGTTTATTTTCTCATGGTTCTGGAGGCTAGAAGTCTAAGATCAAGGTATCAGTAGGTTAGTCCCTCCTGAGGCCTGTCTTCTTGGCTTAGAGATAGCTATTTTCTCTCTGTGTCTTCATCTAGTCTTTCTTCTGTCTATGTCCTCATTTCCTCTTCTTACAAAACTCCAGTCATACTGGATTAGGACTCACCCTAATTTCCTCATTTTAGCTTAATTACCTCTTCAAAGATACTTTCTCAAAAAAGAGTCACATTCTGAGATATTGGGGGTTAGGACTTCAACATACAAATTGGGGAATGGGGGGCACAAATCAGCCCATAACATTATCTGTCATCTAATGCTTCCTCTTTGAATTTTTGGAATATCTAGTGAAGAAAGACAGACAGACAGGAAGGAAGGAAGGAAGGAAGGAAGGAAGGAAGGAAGGAAGGAAGGAAGGAAGAAAGAAAGAAAGAAAGAAAGAAAGAAAGAAAGAAAGAAAGAAAGAAAGAAAGAAAGAAAGAAAAAGAAGAGGAAGGAAGGAAGGAAGGAAGGAAGGAAGAAGAAGAAGAAGAAGAAGAAGAAGAAGAAGAAGAAGAAGAAGAAGAGAAGGAGGAGAAGGAAGAGAAGGAGAAGGAGAAAGAGGAGAAGAGGAGGAAGAGGAAGAAGGGGGGGGAGGAGGGAGGAGGAGGAAGACTGAGGACTAGGAGAAGAGAAGGAAGGAAAGGGAGGGAGAAGGGGAGGAGGAGAAGTATTCAGTGATTTCCTGTTAATTAAATGCGTGTGTTTGCCCAGCACCATAGTTGTTGCCCATGGTCCACAGTTCTGCCAAAAAAACAAGGTAGGCACTAGTCCAGACCTCTCAAGTGGAATGCCAACTTTGCCAGTCAATTGCTCTGTGAAGTCAAGCCAGTTGTCTAACCTCTCTGAGCCTGTTTTATCATCTATAGTAATAATAACATTCACTCACTCCAAAGAATTACTAAAGAGTTCAAATGAAAGATCCATGTGAATGTGCTTCCTAGAGAGCTAAGCATGGGATAAAGACTAGTGGCAGTTGACACTCTGCCTCTTCTTGCCTCTGCTTCTCCCACTACCATGTCCATGCATCCCCACCTGCCTTTGCCTCTGCAGAGTTTACTTATCCCAGGAAGAGGCTTGCGTCCTGCGCAAACAATCTCCAAAGGCAATTAGGGCTCACCCTCCCTCCCCAGGGTTTGTGAAACTCTATGCATTCCATGCTTCTAGGAACATTAACCATGATTTGGTGACACTGTCCCAAAGGGGACCAATTGGCTTTGGGATAGCGGATGATGACTTCATTGGTAAGGCCATTAATCATAATTATGAAGGAATGAAATGGCTGTCAATTTGCCCATGCCTAATAATACCTAGTTAATAAGAGGGTCTTTTTCTTTCTCACAGTGGAAATGGATGGCAGAGGATACTGTTTCTGGGAGAACATTACATGTCTTGGATGGCTGAAATGCTGTGGCCAGTGGAAGTCACTCAACTTTTGGCTGGATGCCTCAGCAGCACTCTCTGAGCCGTGCAATAACCTCTCTGAAATGCACTGCTGCTCCTGTCTTATTGCTTAATTAATCCACTTCTAATTGATATGGCTATGCATTACCGTGGCTGCTTCCCCACTGTGAGAGCCCATAAAAACAGATTTGGCTTTTTAAACAGGACTCTTGAAACAATGTCAAGAACATGAACTTCTCAATGACATCATACTTGGTCAAGAAATGTAAGTCCCATGACTTTGGCCAAATAGAATCCTGACATCTAATAAAAATGTCCAGGTCCACTGAAAGAAGTATTATATTTCAAAGGATTTATATTACAAGGAGGTGGGGTAGAGGGGAGGGGGGAGGAGGACAAGAACTAATTGGAGAGTGGGGGTTGATATTGCCTCTCTTGGTGGATGCCCCTCTTATTCCTTCCACCTAATCCTATCACAATAACACCAAAGCTTCTATCAGGGACCTGAGTAGTAGGCTATGTGAACCACTGGCCTGAATGCTAGGTCATTTGTATCAGTCAATTCTAGATGTTTGTGAGAAAAAGTTCCAAAAATACACTGAGAATCCAAATTCCAGCTCCATCTCTCCCTCGCTGGATGCCCTTGGACAAGTTACCTAACCTCCCTGGCACCCAATTCTCTCAGACATTAAAAAAAAAAAATCACATTAACATCATGTTAGGCTAGGGTTGGGAACAAAGTCTTTCCAAATTACATATAATCAAAAACATCTTTAGAAAATCCTTTAAACCACTGTTGTCTCCATAAATCTATCCACAGCAATCCTCAGGCGCATTTAACTTTGAGTTTGAAAAGGAAAGCCTAGATGATGGGCCAGCAAATTATGGCCCTGGGCCAAACCCAGCCCATCACCTGTTCTTATAAGTTTTATTGAAGGAATGCCTGGGTGGCTCAGTCGGTTGAGCATCCGACTGGCTTGGCTCAGGTCATGGTCTCAGGGTCCTGGGATTGAGCCCCACATCAGGTTCTTGCTCAGTGGGGAGTCTGCTTGAGATTCTCTCGCTCTCTCTCTCCCTCTGCCCCTCCCCTACTTTCACATGCACATGCATGCACCCTCTCTCTCTCAAAAATAAATAAATATTTAAAAAAAATAAAGTTTTATTGGAACATAGACACATTCATTCATTTACATATTGTCTGTGGTTGCTTTCCCGCCGAACCAGCAGAGCTGACTGGTTGACACATAGGTCATAAAGCCCACAAAGTCTAAAATACTTTCCATCTAGCCTTTCACAGAAGTTTGTTGAGTCCTGGTCTAGGCACAGATGTGTGTCCATCCCACCCACTCTGTCTTTAAGATAACTAACCAAATCCATCTCAGTGCATGGAGAGAGGTGGAGAAATCTAACGCACACCACTTGCCTGCAGTGTAGTTTCCATTGGGCTGTGATAGTAAACCTCCACCGTTCTCAGTTTGGGTTAATGGCATTGATCACTGACTTTAAAGGAGTCTTGGTGTAGGAATTAGGTTCTAGACGTCGGCTCTAACCACACTTGGGATTTGATTTCTCTGAACACAGCGCCCCCCCTTTCCCAAACAAAGTAAAAGAGCGGGTGAGGGATGTCAGCACAGAAGCAAGGCCTTTGGGGAGAGTTGGGGGCGGGGGCAGTCTGCGTTCCCCTGGGAGTTGGCGGGGTGAGAGACTGAAGAATTCTCTGTGAATCGGGACTTCTTGTCTACTGGCTCCACAGGAGCCTTTGACAGGCTGGCTCTGTCGTCAGTAGAATGCAGGCAGTTCCCAATTTTATCCCCACCACTTTGCCTGTCTTCTGGACCGAGAGCCTTCCTCAGAGCCCAAGCTGATTCTAGCGCCTTGGTTCCCTCGCGCGGCCGCGAGACACTTCACAGGCGATATTAATCATGCTGATTAGGCATGACCTCCCCTTTTGTAAACTCATGTTGATGGCCTCAAACCAATCAGTACCTGTCGCAATGTTTATGGTCCCTAAATGAGGGTGAAAGACAGTGTGAGGAGAGAGTGTTTTGTGTGGGAATTATGAGTCCCTCAGGCCAGGCATGCTGGTAGCAGCTAATGCTTCTGACCGAAAGTAGTTTCCAGAAATTTCCTCATTGACGTAGCTTCTTCTTTTCGGCTCCCCACCACACAGCTTTTTTGAGGTATGATTGACAGATAAAAACTATATATATTTAAGCTGAACAACATGATTTTTTTGAAGTAAGCTCCATGTCCAGTAGCATGGAGCCCAACGGATAGCTTGAACTCACAACCCTGAGATCAAGACCTGAGCTGAGACCAAGAGTCGGATGCTTAACTGACTGAGCCACCCAGGCGCCCCAACATGATTTTTTTTTAAAGCGTACAATGTGATGGTTTAACATACTTATGCATAGTGAAACGATTAATACAATCAGTTTATTAACACATCCATCCCCTCATAGTTATCTTTTTGGTTGCGTGTGTGGTGAGAACACTTAAGATCTACTCTCTTAGCAAATTTTCAGTATACAATACAGTATTATTAACTATCATCACCATGCTGTATATTAGATCCCCAGAATTGATTCATCTCACAGCTCTTTTATGGTCTTCATTTGTAAGACTGCCCCTTGTTGGTGAAAGGAAAATCACATTCTATTTATGTAGCTCCTTTTCCTGCATGCATTGTCTCCCCAAAAAGGTGCTAGAGACTAGTGGCAACAAACCTGCCATCTTGATTCAAACTGCTAGGAATTGAATCCTGTGTGCCTCTTAGTAGCCAGCTACCTTGTAGGAGTGGGAACTGCTTTATACCTTGGTTAAATCATCTGCAAATGGGAAACAGTAGTCAAGGCCAGCTTCATTCATAGACGGGGACATCTGCAGTTGCACAGAACCCAGCGCTTAGCAGGGCTCCCATCTGGTTTAGCACTCTGTTGTCCCCATCTTGAAATTCTCAGTAATTTTTGAACAAAGAGTCTCACATTTTCCTTTTGCACTGTGCCGTACAAATGTTGTAGTTGTCTTGAAGAGGGTGCTGACCTTGTAGGGATAACTGGGATAGATGAATGCATGGGAAGTTCTCAGTTCAGTACCTGGCATGCTGTATGACCTGTTTTCCAATGAGCTCCATTTGCTTCCCAAATAAAACCAGATAAGGAGCTGCTGTCAGGTTCTCTGGTCATTAGAAATGCCTGGTGGAAGTGTGAGTTAAGGAACAAATAATCCAACGGGTATCTACTGAACAGATGCTCAAGCGCTTATTTGCTGATTGTCAAGGCTAGCCGGCAGCAAAACAGAGGAGACTGTGCTGTTTGTCAGCCAAGTCTTTCTTTTCTATCTCAGATTTGCCCTGAGGACTCATGATTCACCTCCACTTCTCAGGGCTCCACCCTCTCACAATGCACCAGCTGAATTTGACCACCTTGATCCACTTCCCATGGGACCTGCCCCAGGTAACACAGTTAGAACATTAATGTCCCTGATGAGCACTGTAACTTCACAACCTTCATTACCACCTTGGCATACAAAGCTTTCTCAGTTTCTGCCCGAGATTAATCGCTTCCCTGGATGATTGACAATGGGAACATTCATTTCCTTCAGAGAAAAACACTCTTTCCACCCACTGGATGTCATCTTGTCACCCAGGTCTCAAAAGACAGCCACAAAAGAGCCAGCCATTGGTACATTTCACAAGGTCTGGGCTGTCCGGTCTTATTCATGACTAATTTGTTCTGCTATGGAGACCCTTCCAGAGACTATAGATGACTATTGTTAAAATGAGATGAGCTCAAGGAGAGAAGACATGAGAATGAGTTCTGGACCAGATAGAAGCTGGGGAGAAAGATAGAAGGACCCGGTACCAGCCAAATTACTTTTGTTTTAGTATTCAAACTATAGTGAATCCAAGTCACCATAAGCTCAGGTTATCTGAAGTCCAGCCTTTCCCTAGGGGTTTCTCCTCAGATATTACGAGGGATCCTCAGGGTTACTTAACCAACCTGTGAATCAGCCCCCATCTACTGCCACCTTCCAGCAGAGAGTTACTCTCAAGTGTCACCCTGAAAGCATGACAGCCTCATTTTCTGCTCTTGGTTGCCCAGGAGCACTTCCCCCTACCATGGCTATAGTATCTCTACAGCTAGAACCCAAACAGCTCAAGAAATCCAAAGAAATGCCCTGGAAATTGCGTACCATCACCAATGCCCTGCTTGTACCCCAACCATTGATAGAGAGCAGGCTCTACTGATTGGCTCAGGCTTCCATGGTTTGTCAAGTATGAGAAACAGTGGTCACACTCAAGGAAGTCCTTTGGCAAAACTGCCCCAAACTGCAAAACAGCTTTGTGTGAATTAAGAGATGAGCTAGATGTTAGACCAAGGCGGGGACATTTTTACAGTATTGCCAGACATTTTGCAAATGGAGGCGATTGCTCCAAAAATGTCAGTGTGAGTAAGCAGTGGCTTGGGCCTTTCACTGGGTCAAGGCAAGCTCAGGCTTTAGACCTTTTCGTCTGCAAATTCAACAGCACACTAGGACAGGACCCACCTGGATTAGGCAGAAATGTATGCTTCCACTACTACGGTGGCTATAAGGCCGATAAGATCAACTGAAATTTGCAAACCCACATTGCCTGTCTTCCCTGAGATCTTACTGGGCGGGGAGGGGGGGTCACTTACAATAGATAGAGCAGCCAGGGAGTAAAAGTTCCCCAGCCCCCAACATCTATCCCAGACAAATGAGACGTAGATAAAACAGGAGACTCTTAAAGAGTAATTCTGAATGCCTTGAATTCTTAAAAAAAAAAAAAAAAACAACCTCCAAACAAGATTCTCCTAGGAGAAGATAGAAAAATACAACTGAAATGAAGCTTTTTGGAAATGAAAAAGAAATGGCACATTTGACAAAGGTCAGCTGGCCAGGCTCCTGTGATGACAGCATCCTGGGAGTATTAATATGTACCAAGAGCTGTAAATGGTTGCAAAAATGTACATGGATTCCTTGACATAATGTACTAGCTCACACCATCTGCCACTTTCAGCCGTCATGGGCTGCATGCTTGAAATCCTTTTTAATCACTTTCACTTAACAAGAAGTTGAGCTCAAAGCTAATTGTTGAAAATCTGCCACTAGAGTGGTTCCTTGGGGTTGTTGCTCTGGTGACCTTTTAGGACATCTAAGATGGGCAGAAGTCTACCAAAGAATGCCAAGAATTTTGAAACTTCATGTGCTAGTCCACATTGGCTTCCAAATTGAGCTTTTTTTATGCTAATGTGGCCATACATAGCAGGCAGACCAGTGGAATCCCCACATACAAACATGCAGTTTCCACAAAGTCAGTTGAATGTGCTCAGGGAGAAATAAAACAAGTTTTTAATAGAATATGGTCCCTACACATAAGCCAACTATTCTTTCTCAAGAAACTCAAGATCTAGTCAACTCAAGAAACCATGAGTCCAACACTTCAAGGTGAATATGGACATTCTGGACTTATCCAGGTCTGATACTGTATGCCCCAAACCATATTTGCTATATATCCTGGTGAGTTTAAAATATGTTTCAATGAAATTTTTGATTATACACACTTCTTGCCTTATATAAACATTTAGAGCCTAACTCGAGTCTTAAGAGTTAAGCCTTCTTTTGACATTCTCTTCAAGTCCACAGAAAGCCAACCTCTCTTTGGAGATTAGTGGAAGTATGTGTAAGGAAAGTGAGAATAACCATAGCTGGTGGGTGCTGTGATCTGTGAGGTAGACTCTCCAATTTACAGTCGGTTTGTTTTGTTTTCTCAGGGAATTGTCCTCTTGGCAACATTTTGCCAAAAAGTCAACTTTAAGGCCCAAATAAGCAGATTTTCTAAGAGGGAAATAAGGACCTTCCCCATCCTTCAAAAAAACACAGGAGAGAACAAATCCAAGATCAGAGCTATATAAATCCTGTGTATCCTGGAAAGATACATGCTGGAAACACACACTGGCATTGGAATAGGGGCAGTTATGTAGTGAGGCTTTTACAGGTGAGCTACAGGCATTTGTCCCTCCTGCACTGAAACGGTCTTTGGAGTCTCATTGGCCAAATGGACTGATCTTAACACCAATTCCTTTACTCTCTATTGGCTCCTAGATTTGTTCACCATAGAATGAATTTGTTTTCCACTATGCCTCAAATGCATCTCATGACAGTTAATTTTATGCCTCAACTCACCTGGGCCATAGGGTGCCCAGATATTTGGTCAAACATTTTTTTTGAGTGTGTCTGTAAGGGTGTTTTAGGGTGAGATTAACATTTGAATTGGTAGACAGAATAAAGCAGATTGCCTTCCCTAATGCAGATGGGCCCCACCCAATCAGTTGAAGGCCTGAAGAGAAAAGGCTGAATCTGAGAGCTTGAGCTGGGGCATAGGTCTTTTCCTACCTTCAGACTTGAACTGACATATTGGCTCTTCTTGGATCTCAAGTCTGCTGGCTTTTAGACCAGAATTTACACCATTAGCATTCCTGGTTCTCAGGCTTTTGGACTCAAACTGGAACTACATCTTTGGATCTCCTGGGTCTCCAGCTTGCTGGCTGTAGATTTTTGAGACTTCTCAGCCTCCATAATCATGTGAGCCAATTTCTTATAATAAATCTCTTTACACACACACACACACACACATACACATATCCCACTAATCAGTTTCTTTGGAAAATCCCAACTAAGACATACTTCTGTAGCCAGAACAATCCTTGCAGTTTGTGCATCAAACTGGGTCTCAAGCTGACTACATAACATCAGAATAGACTAGAATATGCTCTAGTAACAAGCAATTCCAAAAGCTCAGAGACTTAGAGCCATAGTGGTCATTCACAATACACACCCATCCTAGGTCAATTGAGGAGGTCATGTCATTTGTCACTGTAGTCATTCAGGGTTGTAGGCAGATGGAGCAGCCACTCCCACTTCCCCCAAATCTTGCTGGCCACTGTGCCAGGGCCAAAGGAAGCTCTGGACAGTCTTGCACCACAAATGACACATTCCAGCCTAGAAAAGACAAACATTACTTTCACTTATACCTCATTGGCCTGGGCTGGTACACAGCTCCATCCAACCATTAGAGGAACAGAGAGTATAATCCTACCATGTGCCTGTAAGACAGTGAGCTGGAAATATTTAGGAAGGACTGCTCTATTCATCTAAGACATGACTCTCATTTCTGCTGTCTTCTCTAGGTGTCTTAAAAATCACAAAGCAGTCTATTTGACCAGATCCTATGAACAGCAAACAAACAAACATACAAAAACCACCTTGGACTGGGTTTTCATTGAAATAATCAGGTCAACAAGCAAATAAGCAAACAAATATAAAACCCTCAGGGTGATGGCCCGAAATGTTTCTTGGATGCACTAGTTTTGCTGTTCCGTTGTAGAAAAGCATTAGTGCCCAAAAGGAAGTGTTGCTCCTTTCAGGTGTCTTTCTGTTCTCCATCCCACCTTGTGAACAATCACCTTTCCAGAATTCTTATCTTATAGTCTCTATTCTTGACTTGAATTCTCTTACATTCCCCCCAAATTTCTCTATCTTCCTTCCATTCCAAGAATTGATATTTTATTCAGGTGGGACATACCATTTATCTCAAGAGCATTACTACATAAATCATAGAGCAAGGCAATGGGGAGGGTAGCCTTAAAAATCAGTGAGAATAATTCCTTAAGGTTATGAAACCATTTCATGGAGCATTTGAGTGCAGCTGGGTCATACAAGAAAATCACCACTGACTCATTCCTTCAGAAGGTGCAAAGGAAAAATAGGGGTTCCTACAGCATAAAGCACATGCTTACTATTGACTTTTCCCCTATGGATAGCATTTTCCCAGAGAGTCATATTCTTATTTATTCATAAAGACGAGGGTAGAAATCAAAAGATAAATAGTATCTCTGGCCTTAACCACCCACCTCTTGATAAGTACAAATTGCATTTGAATTTCTCTTTCAGCTCTTTGATATTTGACATATATTTAAAGTAAATATCAGTCATATAGAACACCTGCATAATCTTGGAGAGGGTTATAGTCATGCAAATAATACCGCTAGATTAGGGACTGGGGGATAAAAGCAGTGTTAACTCTAGGTCTTAATTTGAAAGGCTAAATCTGTCACCTGTCACTCTAATTACACTAGTCCTCTGTCCTCCACAGGTTTCCTGATTACACATACATGTGTGGTGGCTTTCAATGGAAGGGACAAAGCATTTTAGAGAAGCCACAAAAGTGTTCTTGTCAATTACAGCAGCTATTAATACTAATTGTGCTTTAGAATTCTCACCAACAACAGCATTAGAGACCCCAATTAATATACCACAGTTCATAAAGACACGATGGAACCTGAGGTGTTAATGACACCAGTCTAATAACTAGTCCGGTTGTGGTGTGAACTGGCTCAGAGTTAGAATTTTAAGTACCACACAGAAAAGAAATTAGCATTCTTCAGGCTCCTGTTGTAACATGGGTGTATGGAGCTGGCTGACACAGCACAACTGTGGTTGGAGGTACATAAAGCCCCTGAAAGGGGAGTTTTGCTTTCCAAACCTTTAGAAAAACAGAATGACCTTACCAGTATTGTCAGTCTGGGTGAACTTGTGAGGTTGGGTTGAACAGAGCGGGGTGCTTCACCTGGGAATGTTCATCTCTACGGTCAAACACCAAACAGAAGGAGAGTTACAAGGACTTCCAAAGGCCAGCTTCTACTCATCTAGAAGATAAGACTTCAAGAGTACAGACTTCTAGAAAAGAGGAAGGAAAATCTCTCTCCTTTTGTTTACAGAATTAAGAACTTGCCTTGGGGTGGGGGTGGGGGTTGTACCTGTAAATAGGTGCTTATTGTTCATACTTGTGAAACACACACACATACACACCTGTTCTTAGCCACTCTCTACAGAGTAATGGCCCAACTTTACAGAATTTTGTCTCCATTCCATTGGTAGAGTTCCTCTTTTCACACATCTCAGAGGGCCAAGAGGCTGTTCCAGATGGTAAAATAAATTCCCTTCATTTAACTTGAATTGATATCAAGATTTTTGTGCAATAGATTTGGAAACAGAGGTGACTGAGTTAGGGGATTTTGTTTATTATTTTCAGATCCCTGCTCTTCTTTGGCTTAAACCCTCTGCATCCCACCACGCACATCTCCCTGCACAGACATTACAATTAGGTACTTGTCATAGATATCCACGAATGCATGCGATCACACTCTCAACAGGTAAGGTATCACTGATTTCTTCTCTTGCGCAGCGATAAAGCAGAGTCAGGAGGTCGAGCCTAACACAGTTACTGCCCTCAGTAGCACGGACCAGTCATTTTACTGCTCTGTGCCACTGTTTCCTCAACTGCCGAAAGAGGGTACTCATTACTGCCCCCACTTCCTCCTGAGTATGTGATAGGGAAGAAAGGATAGGGATGTCTTTGGAAGGGGGGGAAAGGTATTATACAAAAATTGGATGCTATTAATCAACTAAAGAAGAGGTTTAAAACAAACAGTGGTGGGCGCACCTTGGGTGGCTCAGTCAGTTGAGTGTCCAACTCTTAGTTTGGGCTCAGGTCATGGTGTCAGGGTCATGAGATCAAGCACTGCACCGGGCTCTGCACTCAGTGGGGAGTCGACCTGAGATTCTCTCTCTCCCTCTATCCCTCTCCCCACCCCCATTCTCTCTCTCTCTCCCTAAAATAAAAAAATAAATCTTTAAAAAAAAAAAAAAAAACAGTGGAGGAGGGAAGAGGAGAGAAAAAGACAGGGAAAGAAAGTATAAGCATATTCATCAACAGAACCACCCACCTTCAGGGAAGCTCTTGGAAAATGTTGCCTATTCCATGGGATGTTGGTAGGTGTTACGTGATAAAAACATTCCAGCAAGGGGTGCCTGGGTGGCTCAGTCGTTAAGCGTCTACCTTTGGCTCAGGTCATGATCCCAGGGTCCTGGGATAGAGCCCTGCATCGGGCTACCTGCTCAGTGGAAAGCCTGCTTCTCCCTCTCCCACTCCCCCTGCTTGTGTTCCCTCTCTTGCTGTGTCTCTCTCTGTCAAATAAATAAATAAAATCTTTAAAAAAAAAAAAATTCCAGCAACCCCATCCTTGGGCCCATGCAAGAGAGGCCCCTGATCTGGGTCTTAAGTGGCAGAGGCCTACTCTGGCCTTCTCTAAGCTATGCCCTTTTGGACAAGGAGGCCACAGGGCCGAAGGGACATGTCTACTCAGAACCCACACTGCTCCTTCTAGCCCACACTCTGCATACCCAGATAGCTCCCACACTCGTGGAGAAGGAACTTGGATGTGGATGCACAACTGGAATGTTCACAGACATGTATCAAGGGCTCCCTGTAGCGTGGGACACAACCAGTGGTGGGTACAGAAGACAGAAGAGACCATGAGCTGGGGGCCAAGCTCTCCCCATACAGAAGTCCAAGGTGTTCAAGAATTCTGAATTCAAACCTGGATTTCCAGGTAATTAGTAAGGTATATTTGTCAAGATAGTAGGATATAGTATATATTACATAACATTTTGTTAGCTCAGTTTATAACTTAGACTATTTAGATGTTGGTATATAAGTTTCCCTTTACACTCTTTAAAGGCCCTGAAAATATTAGGATTAGGCCCAGATTCCAGGGTCAGTTAAGTTTGGGAAACACTGGGATAAGTAGTTAAACAGACTTTTTTTTTAGTCCAGGATATCTCAGAGCCTTAAATATGCATCATGCATTATGCATATCCTAGAAGGGATTATACCATATTTCCTTCATTCCAAAATGCACTTTTTTCCCCACATTTTAGCATTTCTGAAATCAAAATGCATCTTACAGTTGTAGTCAGCCAGAAAACAGCTGTGCCCGAACATATGCATTAAAATTTGCTTTGTGGCTGTCAGCGGCTTGGAAGAAAATCCCAGAAACAATAGTAGAGCATGTTTTTAAGAAATGTTGCAGCATCCAAACTCTGGTGACAGAGAAGAAGATACTTTGTAAAAAAACCCCACAAACTTCAATGACTTGGAGTCAAACAAATGATCAGAGGGTCCAGTTCAACATGAAGGGAGCCTAAGCAACTTACTTTGTTTAAATTTTCTTCTTTAATACCCAAGAGTGATTATGATAGAATATATATATCTACATAAATATTATAGAACTCTTTCAATAAGTAGAAAATAAAAATTCCAGGTGCTAGGAAAGAGTTATTTCATGGTTTAGTTGGCGGCAGTTTGTCTCTCTTGGTTGAGCATAAAGTAATGGTATGTCCTTATTTAATGGCATTTTAGATTCTATGAAATACAATAATAGGCAAAGTTTCCCAAATACCTTTGAATGGGGAGGGCCCTTTTTTCTAAATTATTATATGAGATTCATGTTTTCTGAAGCATGCTTTGAAAAGGCTGCCTTAACGCAAAGAATACTGAAATATAGGGGTTGAAAGGGGCTTCAGAAGACCCAAATCCCTCATTTTCTTTTTTTTTTTAAAGATTTTATTTATTTATTTGAGAGAGAGAGCACATGAGATGGGGGAGGGTCAGAGGGAGAAGCAGACTCCCTGCTGAGCAGGGAGCCTGATGCGGGACTCGATCCAGGGACTCCAGGATCATGACCTGAGCTGAAGGCAGTCGCTTAACCAACTGAGCCACCCAGGCGCCCAAATCCCTCATTTTCAAGACAGGAAAAATGAGGTACTTGCCCAAGATTACACAGCTTACAACTGGCAGGTATAGATAAGAACCAGCTATCCTGAGTCCTGATAGAAAATTTTGATCCTTAGATGAATTGACTCCTTCTGGTTTTTATCAAACTGGTTGTTTCTGTCCCAACCACAATTAGTGAATCAATAGTCTGTTCTTTTGTGTCTTGGCACAATCAAAATTCGTTTCTGATTTGCCTGTCAATAATCAATTAAAAAAAAAAAACTAAAAAGATTGACAAAGAACGAACATTCATCCAGAGGTCCATACACCAACAGATTCAAGAAGCTCAATGAACCACAAGTTGAGTGCATTTAAAGAGAACTGCACCAAAATCCCATCATCAAATTGCTGAAAGCCAACTATTAGAAAAAAAAAAAATCCCAAAAGCAGCCAGAGAAAAGGAATATAGATAGGTTAAAAATAAAAGAATAGGAAAAAGACTTCATGTAAATGCTAATTAAGTGGGAGGTGAAATGACTTTGCTAATATTAGACAAAGTAGACTTCAGAACAGGGAAATTACCCAGAATCTTCTAATGACATTTCTGTCATTACAGTATCATAGTATCTAATGTCTAATGACAAAAGGTAAATCATCAAGAAGATCTAACAATCCTAAACAGATATGCCCAATAACAGAGCTTCAAAATATCTGAAGCAAAAGCCAACAGACTAAAAAGAGAAATAGACAAATCCACAGTTACCATTGGAGATGTCAACAATCCCCTCTCAGTAATTGATAGAGTAAGAAGGGAGAAAATCTGCGAGAGTACATCCAGATGCACAGCAATGCATGTACACAACTCTTCGGAGAAGCACAATTTGAATCTGGGCTTTGCCACTGAAAAGTAATGACATAGACTCCTGAGGTGCTATTTGGTCTAGGGTCCTGTCAAGGGAAATAGTTGTCACATGCTTCTCAGCTTATGACGAGATTGAAACAATTCATGTGTCATTGATCTTGGGCTCTCCACTTCTGCCCCAAAGCACTGAGAAGCTAAGACGAACCTGTGTGGGGAGCTTCTCCTTGAATGACTATAATATGTATTGCCTCTTTCTTGGGGACGACAACCCTATTAGGACACAGAGGGGATAAAACATTCATACTCCCTTTTCTGTGTCATTTATCTCTAGAGAATGCTAAATACATGCCAGATAAATCCCCATGTGGTAGATGGATACAGTCATGGTCCCCAGTGAATTGTGCCTCCTTCTATCTATGCCCATGTGTAGGTCATCCCAGTGGGACTGTTGTCTTGGTCATGTGACTTCCTTCGGCCAATAGGATGGTCAGCAAAGATGTCCTGGGCAGAGGCTCAAAAGGCACTTGTGAATTAGGATTTTTCTCTCTCTCTCTTTCACCTTTTTTAGAACCCAGCCTCTATATAAAGAAGCCTAGGCTAGCCTCCTAGAGACATGAGCCCATTGACAGCAAAGCACCAATCACCAGAAACATGAGTTAGGCCATCATAGACACCCAGCTCCAGACAAGCAACCAGAAGTGACCCCAGATGAGCTGGGCTAAAACCCAGCCCAGATTGCTGACCCACAGAATTGTGTGCAATAAAATGTTGTTTTAAGTTTTGGGGTGGTTTACTAGCCAACAATCAATAACTTGTTATACCCAAAGCACTGGCCAGCTCTGTACCAAGAAAAGCAGGAGTAGTAACCATTCTTCCGGCTACTCGAAGGAGAGACAGAAAATGTCTCATTATATTGCCTGGGACTTTGGGCTTAACCTCTCCTGATGCAGTCCCTCTCTCAGCCCAGCAAATCGATGTGAATAAAACACATGTGCTGGAAATCCCCTGATGCCCTTCTAGGCAGAACTTTTTGGTTAGGAAAAGAAAAAGAAACTTAATTTGAAGCTTTAATAACCTCCCAATTAGGTTGTTTCTGCTAGCATTAATATTTAATCATGACATTACTGTGACTATTTTAGAATTGAACTGAAATTAAGTATAAATGTTTGATCATAAATAATTTCATTATTAAGGATAATCTGTTATATATGTTTCTGTGCCTATCTTTTATTAAGTTTACTTTTCATGTTGACATTTTTAAGGGCATAATTGTATGTTTTTGTTCTTAGTAATATTGTTACCATATATTAATTATGGCATCATGCCAGGAACACTAGTAATGAACTTAAGTTGGATTTTCTACTTTTAAGAGCCAGCTACAGGCTCTCTCTCCTACACAACTAACAAATAGATGGTCAGCTTTGAGCTCTACATCGATTCCCTGAATTATTCTTTCTCTCTTTATTTGTGCATAAGCACCATTGCTCTTCAGTTATGGGAAAAATCAGTGAAAATGAGAGTGGGAGGGATGGTTATCTTTGTCCCTTTTTCAGGGGTTTCTTGGAGGCCACATATAGCACCAAAGGAAGGGTGTGTGTGGTAGGCAGAATAATAGTCTCCCAAGGATGTCCACATCCTAATCTCCAGAACCCATGAATATGTCACCATACATGGCAAAAGAAACTTCTTCGCAGATATGATTAAGGACTTAAAGATGGAGAGATAATCCTGAATTATCTGGGTGTGCTCAATGTAATTGCAAGGGACCTTAAAAGTGGAAGAGAGGCAGAGGAGAAAGTCAAGGAAGTAGATGTGACAATGGAAGCAGGGTTGGAGTAATATATGAGAAGGACTCACCTCACCACTGTGGACCTTGGAGATGGAGGAAGGGGACACACATTAAGGAATGGGGGCAGCTTCTAGAAGTTGGAAGATGGGAGGAAATGGATTCTCCCCTAGAACCTCTGAAAGTGAGTGCAGCCCTGATTTGAGCCTAGTGAGACCCAGGTCAGACTTCAGAACTGTATGATAACAGATGTGGGTTTGGTTTGGTTTGGTTTTCTGCTTCTGTTTTTTTGGTAGCACCAAGGTTTATTAAGCTGTGCCTTGGTACAGGCGCTGGGAATTGCCCATGGTGCTCTTGATGTTCTGCCAATTCTTCTTGAGCAATGACACCAGGAAATTAACAGCTAAGTGGATGTTGTACATGAGCTCATCATCTGTCATCTTCATGTGGCCAACGGCCACTGCCAGACACAGCACCTTCTTCATCTGGGAATTTGATCATGGACTTCCCTTCATCCACTTTGGCCACCATGTTCTCACTGAGGGTCAGCAAGGAATGGAACTTGACAGCCTTATTCGGTCCTGAGTCCAGGATTCATGGGCTCTGCTTGATCAGAGATTCTGAAGCCAAAAAGGCATCATACTTCTTGGTCAGCTTCTTAACTCATTTTTTATTCTTGTTGAGTTCCTTCAGTGCCTCAATGTCCATGTGGGGAATATCCACAGCCTTGGCCTCATCACAGCACTGCTGGTCCCCCAAAACACATATGGAGAACTTGGGGGTGGGGAGTGGACTTAAGCCTGACGGTGCCCAAGAAGCATTTGTCTTTCTGAGAGTCATAGCTCTTCAAGCTGTTCTGCAGCTCCACCATCTCCAGCATCTTCAAAAACCACGGGCACTTGTACTGGTTCCCATGCAGGATTTCCTGCACCACCTTGTATAGGGTGTCACGGGAGACTTTGCTGCTCATGGTGCCACATGCCATGATCACTGGACAAGAGCTAGATGTGTGTTGTTTAAAGCCACTACGTTGGTGGCAATCTGTTACGGCAGCCACAGGAAACTGATACAGGTGACATCCCCTGGGAGCACCCCAGTGGGATCTGGGCAGTCCCACTTATGAGCTGTGGCAGGAGGCAAGTTGTTTAACCTCTGTAAGCTGGCATTTTCTACTCAATAAAGTGAGGGCAACAGTGGTTACTTCATAAGGTTATTGGGATAATTAAATGAGGTAATTTGCATAAACCTCTTTGCATGAGTGTCTAGCTCATTTTAAAGATTTGCTAAAGGTCAATTATTGTTGCCATTATTAAAACCTGCTGTGTCCCACTGTTGTTGTTCACACTTAGTTGTGCCCTGCCCTGGTAGAAGATCCCAGTGCCTGACAAGTGACCTGCCCAGCCAACTGCCCAGCCTTCCTGGAGGTGGTGTGCACTCCTTGCCTCATTGTTACGCTTGGCCCTGGGACTTCTTTGGCCAATGGACTGTGAGCAGACTCCAGCCAAGCCACTTCCAAGAGGAAGCTTTGGGAGCAGGTGCATAGTTTGGCTCAGCCTCTTGTTCTTTTCTCTTTGTGACAAGAAAGACATTTCCCAGATAAGGGCTGCTCCTTCCACCTGAGTCCTGGCTGCGAAGACACATGGCACAGAGCCACAGCACATGCAAAGTGAGATGTAAATGTTTATTGTCGTAAGTCATTGAGATTGGGGGGTTGTTTGTTTTCATAGTAAAGTTGACAAACACACCTCTCATAGATACTGGTTAGAGTCTGCCAGCTCACACACATGCACACACATCTCCCTCCAGACTGTCTACAAGAACTACACTTGGCCTATAACTACTCTGACACTCATGTTAGTATTCTATGATACTAATGCTAGGAACCCTAACTAATATTAGGAGGCCGTGGGTGCCTGGGTGGCTCAGTCGGCTAAGCGGCTGCCTTCGGCTCAGGTCATGATCCCAGTGTCCTGGGATCAAGTCCCGCATCGGGCTCCCTGCTCTGCGGGGAGCCTGCTTCTCCCTCTCCCTCTGCCTACTTGTGTTCTCTATCTCTCTGTCAAACAAATAAATAAAATCTTTAAAAATATATATATATTAGGAGGCCCTAACCATAGTTAATCCAAGCACAAATGGACACTTGGCCTCATGTGGGCAAATAAAGGCTTTTCCCAAGAAATTTGGAATTATGACCTGGACGCAGCTAGAGAGTTTTGCTTAGGTCTATAAATAATAGCAAAGATTTGGGAAGAGGGGGAAATCCTAGAAATTATGGCTTGATCATCTTGGGCCTTGCAGTTGGAGAAACAGAAAAGGAATATCTGCAGAGACAGAAAAGTAGAGATGCAAGAGAAGAAGACATGGCGGCCTGAGTCCCTCACGGTTTTCTACTCCCTGAACATGGTTTACCCTGAGGCCCTTGTGCTCCATGGATAAGCCAGTCTCCTTTCAATAAATCCCCCCTCCTACTTAAGTAATCCCAAGTTGGTTTCTTTAACCTTGAGCCAAAAGTATCCTGACTGAGATGAAGTTCTAGGCAAAGGTGTCACTATTAGGAGGTAACAAGGAAAAGTTTCCAACCATGAGAATCCCAAAAGTCCTAAGAAATCAGTCTGCACATAACAGAGAATACAACCTCCCCTCTTCCCTGTCTGACTGAGCCCCATTGGTGCAGAGCTCATAACTCCCCACTTGCTGTAAAACTGATCTTTTCTGAGCACAGGAGTCAGAGAGGTAGAAGATGATGGTTTCGGTACAATTAGTTCACCATTAAACTCTAAATATTAGAGTCCTACTCTGTTCTAGACACCATGATAGCAGGAGAAACACAAAGAAGATAGCCCCATCCTGCCATTTGTGAGCATATAGCTTAGCAGAGGATAAGAGGGTAGGAAAGAAGCTCAAAGAAAAGGTTCCAGGTGGGAGGTTGGGCCCCATCTCCACCACTAACTAGCTGTGCAGCTTCAGGAGTCATTCCACCACTCTGGCCTTCAACCTCCCATCAACAAAATGAGGGGCTAGATTAAATGATTTTTACAGGTTTTTCCATGACACCTGGTCCATTGTCACTATAGCTAAGATCTGATAAGCAAAAATTAGCCACTGCCTTGGACTGTCAGTAACTTCCACATACAGTGTGAGGCTGGCTTCATCAGAACCATTTGGGGAACAGTCTAAAAATGCAGATTTTTGGAGCCTCAACTCCAGAGTTCTGATTCAATGGGGCTGGGCATCACCTCGGCTAGTGTTGATTGTTAATACATGGCCCAACTTGGGAACCACTATCCCAGGCTATTGTAGATTCTACAGAAATGTCCCAGCCTTCCCTTAAGTACATAAACAATCAGCAGCATGATAAACTGATAAACTGTACATTAATTGGTAATACTTACATAGAAATTCTTACCCAGCCTGGCACCATACTATGCATTTATAGGTAGTATTAATTCATTTAATCCTAACAACCCTGTGAGGGGAGTATTTCACTCTCCCCAGAAGGATTTTAATTGTTTTATTCATCACTTCCCTCCTCAATGCAACTACAGACTTTGATCTGGACTTCCCTATAGGAGAGTGATTCGAATAAATAAATAATTAAAATTAAATAAAACACAAAAGGAAAAGAAATCTTCATTTAGAAGCTACCTGTTCTGTGAGCCCGTCTCACACCCACACTCCTTTGTGACCTCATGTCATTACCCACCATGCCTCCAGTAAACTGTGAGGAAAAAATGACAAAGAAATGGATAGTACTTCCCAGGATAGGGTGATCTAATGCAATGGAGATTTAGTAGTGGGCTTATTCTGCCACTGACCCAGGTGTCAGGAGAAATCTGTGCATCAGATAAGGTAGAAGAAAGGACCCAGTTGGATGATCTTGAAATTTTATGATCAGATGTGATACCAGATATTTATACTCTGGTTAAGGTAATAATTTGTGAATATGGAGAAAGTGAGAAAAGGTGTGAGGACATAAGCCACTGAGGATTTTATTGGATCTGGGGAGGGTTCTATCTCAAGGAGAAGTGATAGCAAGCAACTGTAGTTTAAACAAGGCATTCAATTATTTCACATATCTAAGTTTGGAGCTAGGTGTTCCTGTGTTGGTTCAGCATTGCACCCAGGATCCATATTATTTTCTATCTTCCATTCTTTTACTCCACCATCTTCCACATGTAGATATTCAGCCTCCAGCTTATTACCTCATGATCATAAGATGGCTGCCATAACCCTGGGTATTATATCCTAACACTACAGCATCCAAAGCAAGAAGGGAGAGAACAAGCCCTTTCTTCATATGTCTCTCTCTGTTGCCACACAGGAAAACTCATTCCAGAAATAACAGTTCCCTTATGCCTCTTTGGTTAGAACTAGGTCACTTGGCCACTTGTAAGGGTCAAATTGTGCCTCCCCAAAATTTATGCTTTGAAGCCCTAACACCCAGTACCTCAGAGTGTGACCTTATCTGAAGATAAAGTCTTTACAGAGGTAATCAAGTTAAGGTGAAATCTTTAAGGTGGGTCTTAGCCACCAGTGCCCTTATAAGAAGAGGAAATTTGGACACAGAGGGAAGATGATGTGAAGACACAGGGAGAAGGAAAACAGCCATCTATAAGCTGAGAGAAGTTTGGAACAAATCCTTCCCTCATGGCCCTCAGAAGGAACCAACCTGCTGACACCTTGATCTTGGATTTCCAGCCTCTAGAACTGAGACAGTAAATTCCTGTGGTTTAGACCACCCAGGCTTTGCACTTTGTTACAGGAGCTACAGCTAACGAAGACAGCCACCTGTACCTAAATTCAAGAGGTGCCATGAAGTGAACATATAATCAGCCTCTGTTGTGCAAGGCAGACCTATGAGCATACACTATAGAGAGGAGAATGTCTGTTGACTGGCAGCTAGCGGTGACAGTGCCATTTTTGTTTGCAGGTCACATAAATTGATTCTGACTAACTTAGTCAGAAGGGAAGCCTTAGAATATGAGGAAGGGGTTAGGATTAGGGAATTGGTGGGAAGGCTAGAGAACCAAGCTCAGAAAAATTACAGAAAGCAGGGCGGTCTGGGGGTCTGGATAGCAGGAACGACATAATCTTCTCATAGCTCCCCTGTTCCAATGAATGTGCTCCTAATATATTTTGTGCCATAAAAATGCCAATGATTCTGAGCCCCAGAAGAGCAGGGACCTAGCTTTTGACCAAGGAAGAAGACAGAAGGCTAACCTGATTTAAGTATAACAAAGCTAGCTCATACTGGGCTGGAGACAGATAATTCCCCAAAAGGAAAGTATGGAATTACTTCGTAAAGAAAATTAGGAATAAAAGCTGGGAGGGAAGAGAATTTAATTTCCACTACACTGATGGAGGAAGGGCAATGGGTACAGAAATTAGAGATAAAAAGGGCTTCCTTACACCATGGCAGGTTGTCCCATACCATGGAGATGGGTCTTCAGGGCCAAGCTCTAAGTAATGTTTAAGCTGCCCATACTTTGCATTCTAAAACCCTCAACCCCTGAACATGATAATTAATTACTTAGTATCCATTCTGTATTCATTTCTAATATCTTCTTCTAGGTCCTCCCTATCCCTTTTGGATCGTAAGCCCTCAAAGACCAAGTTAAGAAGCAAACACAAAAGCAAATGGTTTAAATTCACCAGGATCACCCACTTTCTTCAAATGCAGTACCTTTGTCCATGCAAATAACAAAGACAAAAAAATCACTGAGTCGGTATTGACGAGGCACCAAAACATCTGGTCGATCAGATCAAGTTGGCAAACAGCCTGTCACTCTGGTCAAGGGAGGGGAGAATCTGCCAAATTAGATGTTTGACTGAATTGACAGGCTGTCTTGGTCAAAATAAGTCTTTTTTATTAAATGTTGAGAGATCATAGTATATCAAAAAGAAAATCTACACAAGCCACTATTCATCTATGTACACAGTAAAATCAAGGTGGCATATTGGAAATCTCTAAATAACACTTTGTCTACACAAAAGGGTGTAATTCTTTGGGTCAGAATAAATTAGGAAAGAAAGCCTCCTTTTCAAGTGGAAAAGGATGGAGAGACTAAATTGCTTGGAGACCATGTGTCATCTCTATCAATATGATTTCTTACCACCTCTACCATTTCACACTGCTTGCATGGTGCCAGCCCCATAGACTGAGTGAGCATCATGCTGTTCTTTCTTTATTATCTTATTTAATCCAGCCAACAGTTCTATAAGGTGAGGACCGCTATCTTCATTGCAGAAGGAGGAAAACTGTGGTGTATGTGGTGTATGTAGCTTCCCCAGCTTTACACAGAAATTACATTTCAGAGAGGAGACTTGAACTTATGTCTGACTTCAGAGCTCTTGCCTTCTAAGAGTATTCAACTATTTCTTCCTAGCCACACTCCTGGGCATCTTTCTCCCTTAGGCCGACTCAAAAATTCTAGAACCTTCTTGTCCAGTTGTTCCAGGTCAAAGAGTGCCTCTTTTCATCAGCTCCCATAAATGCAAAAAATGTTCCCTCAACAGCCCTGGCTGCAAAATTCCTTAATCCAACATGCCCTTGCCTTTCATTAACGCTCAAGGCCATGGAGTCCCACCTGCCCGTTTGAGCATTCCATTTTCCATAGGCAATGTGGGTTTACCCCTTCTGCTGTACAGTCTGTTCTTGGAGTGGAGAACTTTCACACAATAGTATGTACAAAATAGTTATCTCCTGCCTTCTTTGATTTAACTCAGGCACCAGAGGGCTGCTTCTTTGAGCACAATGGTAAGATTTTCATTGCATTGTCATTGACTTTTGTCTTATATTTATGGCCATGTCTTCAATTTCTCCTTTAATTTAGAGAACAAGAGCTGCTTGAAAGTCACCAAGGCTGGCTACTCAGCGGACTGTCTCCTGCCACTTCTTGATTGTTTCTTCTCTTTTATTCATCCTGACTTCAATTTCTCTCTTGTGCAGCGTGACCAAAGCCCAAAGGGAATCACAAGACAGGAAGAAATGGTTTCTAATTGACCCTTTCCTTCAGGGACAATAGCTCAAAGGGTATGTAGAACCTTTTACAGCACATGAACTTCTTTAAATTCTTTGCCTTTAAGGGGTCTGACAGAAATTAGTAAGAAGGAAGAACAACCTTCCCATGATCCATTTTAGTAAGGCACAAAATTTTTTAAAACAACTGCTTCAACAGCCTGAATCAATTCCTTTAAATTCTAGACCCCTATTTTTCCATACTTACCTCTTAGACAAGCATTATATTTAATTGAGCTGAGCTCCAGGATCAGACCCAGAAGTAAAATAAAATCATAAGAGAAATGGAAACCTGAGTTCCTTCTTTAAAAAAAAAGGAAGAAATTTTTACACGTGTCCAAACTTCATCTTTGATCTCACTCGTCTCTACTATTAAAACTTAAAAGAATATTTCGTATTTTCTGTAATTCTTTTTTCCCCCAAATTTATATCCACTTTCCAGGACAAAGGACAGTGGTGAAATAAAACATGCCCACAGAGGGACACCTGGGTGGCTCAGTCAGTTAAGCGTCTGCCTTTGGCTCAGGTCATGATCTCAGGATCCTGTGATGGAGCCCAGCATTGGGCTCTCTTCTCAGCGGGAAGTCGGCTTCTCCCTCTCACTCTCCCTCTGTGTTCTCTCTCTCTCTCTCAAATAAATAAATACAATCTTAAAAAAAAAAAAATGCCCACAGAATCATCTGTCCCAAAAGCTATCCCAGGTACCAACACCCCCCACCCCCCAGCACTACTCTTAGGTTTGTATCACCTTAGCAAAGGTTGAGGGTTTAACCTCTAGAAAGAGATCTGTTAAATCGAATTTCTTGATTCTAAACAGCATTTATTCTCCTTCTTTCCCAAAAAGCTATTTATAAAGTAGATGCTATACTTTATAATCCATGGCAATTTAAAATTAAGCAAATAATCCTCCTGATTCCCAGTCCAGGAAACTTCTATTAATCTATTATGTAATATTTAATATATTTTACAGGTATTATTTTGTATGTGAATCATGAGGCATATAATAAAGTGAACACCTGTGAGCCCATTACCCAGTGTGTGCTAGGCACTATTGTTATGTCTCCTTGTGGGCTTCATCCCGATCCAAGCTCACTGCCACCCCTACAGGCAAAATTTTTCATCAGGTTTTTTTTCCTTGTTTAGTTTTTACACGTGTGTCTTCCTGAATAGATTGCTTAATTTTGCTAGTCTTTGAACTTTATAAAAATACTATATGATGTCCCCAATGACCTGCTTTTTCATTAAATTTTATGTTTATAAAATTCATTTATAGCTGATCTACATAACTGTGATTCATTTATTGTCTTTGCTATATAATATTCCATTCTGTAATAATACCCTAATTGATTTAACTATTCTCATGTGATGGATATTTGGACTGTTTCCTGTTTGGATTGCTCCCAAACATTCTTTTACACATCTCCTGGTAAATACATCAAAGGATATTTCTGAGACACCTACCAAGGAGTGAAATGATAAATCAGAGAGCATGCAAATGTTCAATTCTATAAAATAGTCCCAAATTATTTTCCAAAGTGGTTGTAACAGTTTACACTCCCACCATTCTTTACTGCCACTTTTGTTTCAATCTTACAGAAAACCAAGAACAGAACCAAGAGAATGAAACAGAGGATGACTAGTAGTTGATATAAGTTGGGTACAAAAGCAGATTGTGCATGGGGTGCCACCCACACCAGGCTAGCCACACTGGAATCCTCTTCCTGGCTGGGTCTAATGACTCTGACCCAGCCCTGCCCACAGCCACAGGTAGCCCATAAAATCCATCATGACTGCCTGTTCCTCAGAACCTTTCCTCACTTTTCTTCACACCTGCTCTCTTGGCAGAGTCTGGCAGGATCTGTCCTTGGTCTTATTCCTGAATATAATCAGTCTACAAGGACTTCTCGAGCATCTATCAGATGCCAGACACTGGAGATATAGAAGGGATATGACAGATAAGGGGGTGGCCTTTATATTCCACTGGACAAAAACAGACAAGTAAACAAAAGATGAGTCCAGACTGTGACCACTGTCATTTGTCCTACTTGTTTCCTTGATAGCAAGTGAAGAGCTTGGGAAAATCATTCCAGGCAGAGAGTAAGTGCAAAAGTACTCAAGGTGGAAAGGAAGGGTGCACCCAAAAGTCAGAAAAGAAGCTGTGTAGCCAAAGCCTTCCAGAAAGGCAGAGTGCTACAAGAGGAGACTGGAGAAGTAGTCAAAGCCAGACCATGCAGGGGGGCCAAGATAGCGATAAGTAGCATGGGGTCTGCTGGAGAGAAGCAGATAGATCCAAGATAGATCCGTCCATAGGGGAGAGAGAGAGAGAGATGGAAGGGGGATGGTATAGGGGAGAAATGGAAGGTGACATCTTGTTTTTTGGCTTCATCAATTGATATATTCCTTTCTTATTATCACCTTTTGGATGATTAACACTTATGGTCCATGTGGTTTAGATTCTGCATTTCCCTGGGACACTGCTTCCAGGGTGGCTGATGGGGAACAAAAAAAACAACAAAAACATTGTGTCTTCATCTTTCCACCTCCCCACCCCCAAGTCTGGGTCATCTCTCAGCTACTGCCAGATGAAGCCATGGCATCAGGGGAGAGCCCTAACATGGGGATTATGGCCCCAAACTTGCCACTTCTTAACAATGTGACCTATGGACAAGTTGCTTAACCTGAGCCTCAGTTTCTCTAGATGTAAAATGGGATGGAGGAGGGGAGAGACTTTGAGTATCTAATACACATCAAGCACTGTACATACTTCATCTCTTTCAGTCCTGAGAGTAACACCACTTTATGGATGACAAAGAGGAGGCCGAGAGATGTTCAAAGTACACTTCCCAAGGCCATGATGCTAGGATTCTAAACAAGGTTCTCCAAGACTCTACAGAGAACTGTTTCAGGGCCATTATGAACACAAAGTAAGAGAATATATGTGAAATGTTCATTAGGCTGCAGTGTTCTTTACATATGTAAGGTATAATTACTATTTATTTTATTTTATTATGTTATGTTAATCACCATACATTACATCATTAGTTTTTGACATAGTGTTCCATGATTCATTGTTTGCGTATAACACCCAGTACTCCATTCAATACGTGCCTTCTTTAATACCCATCACCAGGCTAACCCATCCCCCTAACCCTCCTCCCCTCTAGAACCCTCAGTTTCTTTCTCAGAGTCCATAGTCTTTCCTGGTTCATCTCCCTCTCCGATTTCCCCCCTTTCATTTTTCCCTTCCTACTATCTTCTTCTTTTTCTTTTTTTTTAACATATAATGTATTATTTGTTTCAGAGGTACAGGTCTGTGATTTATCAGTCTTACACAATTCACAGCACTCACCCTAGCACATACCCTCCCCAATGTCTATCACCCCATCCCTCTCACCCCCCACCACTCCAGCAACCCTCAGTTTGCTTCCTGAGATTAAGAATTCCTCATATCAGTGAGATCATATGATACATGTCTTTCTCTGATTGACTTATTTCACTTAGCATAATACCCTCTAGTTCCATCCACATCGTTGCAAATGGCAAGATTTCTTTTTTTTTTTTTTGATGGCTGCATAATATTCCATTGTATATATATATCACCTCTTCTTTATCCATTCATCTGTTGATGGACATCTTAGCTCTTTCCATAGTTTGGCTATTATGGACATTGCTGATATAAACATTGGGGTGCACATACCCATTCAGATCACTACATTTGTATCTTTGGGGTAAATACCCAGTAGTGCAATTGCTGGGTCATATGGTAGCTCTATTTTCAACTTTCTGAGGAACCTCCATACTGTTTTCCAGAGTGGCTGCACCAGCTTGCATTCCCACCAACAGTGTAGGAGGGTTCCTCTTTTCTCCATATCCTTGTCATCTGTCGTTTCCTGTCTTGTTAATTTTAGCCATTCTGACTGGTGTGAGGTGGTATCTCACTGAGGTTTTGATTTGGATTTCCCTGATGCTGAGCGATGTTGAGCACATTTTCATGTGTCTGTTGGCCATCTGGATGTCTTCTTTGGAAAAATGTCTGTTCATGTCTTCTGCCCATTTCTTGATTGGATCATTTCTTCTTTGGGTGTTGAGTTTGATAAGTTCTTTATAAATTTTGGATACTAGCCCTTTATCTGATATATCATTTGCAAATATCTTCTCCCATTCTGTAGGTTGTCTTTTGGTTTTGTTGACTGTTTCTTTTGCTGTGCAAAAGCTTTTTATCTTGATGAAGTCCCAATAGTTCATTTTTGCCCTTGCTTCCTTTGCCTTTGGCAATGTTTCTAGGAAGAAGTTGCTGCGGCTGAAGTCAAAGGGGTTGCTGCCTGTGTTCTCCTTTAGGATTTTGATGGACTCCTGTCTCACATTGAGGTCTTTCAACCATTTGGAGTCTCTTTTTGTGTGTGGTGTAAGGAAATGGTCCAGTTTCGTTCTTCTGCATGTGGCTGTCCAATTTTCCCAACACCATTTGTTGAAGAGACTGTCTTTTTCCATTGGACATTCTTTCCTGCTTTGTCAAAGATTAGTTGACCATAGAGTTGAGGGTCCATTTTTGGGCTCTCTATTCTGTTCCATTGATCTATGTGTCTGTTTTTGTGCCAGTACCATACTGTCTTGATGATGACAGCTTTGTAATAGAGCTGGAAGTCCGGAATTGTGATGCCACTAGCTTTGCTTTGCTTTTTCAACATTCCTCTGGCAATTCGGGGTCTTTTCTGGTTCCATACAAATTTTAGGATTATTTGTTCCATTTCTTTGAAAAAAGTGGATGGTATTTTGATAGGGATTGCATTAAATGTGTCAATTGCTCTAGGTAGCTTGACATCTTCACAATATCTGTTCTTCTAATCCATGAGCATGGAACGTTTTTCCATTTCTTTGTGTCTTCCTCAGTTTCTTTCAGGAGTATTTTATAGTTTTCTGAGTACAGATTCTTTGCCTCTTTGGTTAGATGTATTCCTAGGTATCTTATGGTTTTGGGTGCGATTGTAAATGGGATCAACTCCTTAATTTCTCTTTCTTCTGTCTTGTTGCTGATGTATAGGAATGCCACTGATTTCTGTGCATTGATTTTATATCCTGCCACTTGACTGAGTTCCTTTATGAGTTCTAGCAGTTTGAGGTGGAGTCTTTTGGGTTTTCCACATAAAGTATCATATCATCTGCAAAGAGTGAGAGTTTGACTTCTTTTTTGGCAATTCAGATGCCTTTTATTTCTTTTTGTTGTCTGATTGCTGTGGCTAGGACTTCTAGTACCATGTTGAATAGCAATGGTGATAGTGGACATCCCTGCTGTGTTCCTGACCTTAGGGGGAAAGCTCTCAGTTTTTCCCCATTGAGAATGATATTTGCTGTGGGTTTTTCATAGATGGCTTTTATGATATTGAGGTATGTACCCTCTATCCCTACACTCTGAAGAGTTTTAATCAAGAAAGGATGCTGTACTTTGTCAAATGCTTTTTCTGCATCTATTGAGGGGATCATATGGTTCTTGTTCTTTCTTTTATTAATGTATTGTATCACATTGATTGATCTGCGGATGTTGAACCAACCCTGGAGTAAAGCCCAGGAATAAATCCCACTTGGTTGTGGTGAATAATCATTTTAATGTACCGCTAGCATTTTGGTGAAAATTTTTGCATCCATGTTCATCAGGGATATTGGTCTGTTATTCTCCTTTTTGACGGGGTCTTTGTCTAATTTTGGGATCAAGGTAATGGTGGCCTCATAAAATGAGTTTGGAAGTTTTCCTTCCATTTCTATTTTTTGGAACAGTTTCAGAAGAATAGGTATTGTATCTTCTTTAAATGTTTGGTAGAATTCCCCTGGGAAACCATCTGGCCCTGGGCTTTTGTTTGTTGGGAGATTTTTTATTACTGCTTCAATTTCCTTAGTGGTTATGGGTCTGTTCGGGTTTTCTATTTCTTCCTGGTTCAGTTTTGGTAGTTGATACATCTCTAGGAATGCATCCATTTCTTCCACGTTATCTCATTTGCTGGCATAGAGTTGCTCATAATATGTTCTTAGAATTGTTTGTATTTCTTTGGTGTTGGTTGTGATCTCTCCTCTTTCATTCATGATTTTATTTATTTAGGTCATTTCTCTTCTCTTTTTGATAAGTCTGGCCAGGGGTTTATCAATCTTGTTAATTCTTTCAAAGAACCAGCTCCTAGTTTCGTTGATCTGTTCTACTGTTCTTTTGGTTTCTATTTCGTTGATTTCTGCTCTGATCTTTAATATTTCTCTTCTCCTGCTGGGTTTAGTCTTTATTTGCTGTTTTTTCTCCAGCTCCTCTAGGTGTAGGGTTAGGTTGTGTATTTGAGACCTTTCTTGTTTCTTGAGAAAGGCTTGTATTGCTATATACTTTCCTCTTAGGACTGCCTTTGCTGCATCCCAAAGATTTTGAACAGTTGTGTTTTCATTTTCATTTGTTTCCATGAATTTTTTAATTCTTCTTTAATTTCCTGGTTGACCCATTCATTCTTCAGTAGAATGCTCTTTAGCCTCCATGTATTTGAGTTCTTTCTGACATTCCTCTTGTGACTGAGTTCTAGTTTCAAAGCATTGTCGTCTGAAAATAGGCAGGGAATGATCCCAATCTTTTGGTACTGGTTGAGACCTGATTTGTGACCTAGGATGGGATTTATTCTGGGGAGTGTTCCATAGGCACTAGTAAAGAATGTGTATTGTGTTGCTTTGGGATGGAGTGTTCTGAATATATCTGTGAAGTCCATTTGGTCCAATGTGTCATTTAAAGTCTTTATTTCCTTGTTGATCTTTTGCTGAGATGATCTGTCCATTTCAGTGAGGGGGGTGTTAAATCCCCTACTATTATTGTATTATTGGTGATGTGTTTCTTTGCTTTTGTTATTAATTGCCTTATATAATTGGCTGCTCCCATGTTAGGGGCATAGATATTTACAATTGTTAGATCTTCTTGTTGGATAGACCCTTTAAGTAGGATATAGTGTCCTTCCTCATCTCTTATTACAATCTTTGGTTTAAAATCTAATTTGTCTGATATAAGGATTGCCAGCCCAGCTTTCTTTTGGTGTCCATTAGCATGGTAAATGGTTTTCCACCCCCTCACTTTCAATCTGGGAGTGTCTTTGGGTCTAAAATGAGTCTCTTGCAGACAGCATATTGATGGATCTTGCTTTTTAATCCAATCTGATAGCCTGTGTCTTTTGATTGGGGCATTTAGCCCATTTACATTCAGGGTAACTATGGAAAGATATGAATTTAGGGCCATTGTACTGCCTGTAAGGTGAATGTTACTGTATATTGTCTCTGTTCCTTTCTGGTCTATGTTACTTTTAGGCTCTCTCTTTGCTTAGAGGACCCCTTTCAATATTTCTTGTAGGACTGGTTTCTTTTCGATTTTCTTTGTCCTGGAAGCTTTTTATCTCTCCTTCTACTTTCAGTGACAGCCTAGCTGGATGTAGTATTCTTGGCTGCATATTTTTCTCATTTAGTGCTCTGAATATATCATGCCAGTCCTTTCCAGCCTGCCAGTTCTCTGCGGATAGGTCTGTTGCCAATCTAATGTTTCTACCACTGTAGTTTACAGACCTCTTGTCCCGAGCTGCTTTCAGGATTTTCTCTTTGTCTCTGAGACTTGTAAGTTTTATTATTAGATGTCAGGGTGTTGATCTATTTTTATTCATTTTGAGAAGGGTTCTCTGTGCCTCCTGGATTTTGATGCCTGTTTCCTTCCCCAGATTAGGGAAGTTCTCTGCTATAATTTGCTTCAATATTCCTTCTGCCTCTCTCTCTTTCTTCTTCTTCTGGGATCCCAATTATTCTAATATTGTTTCATCTTATGGTATCACTTATTTCTCGAATTCTGCCCTTGTGATCCAGTAGTTGTTTATCTCTCTTTTTCTCAACTTCTTTATTTTCCATCACTTGGTCTTCTATATCACTAATTCTCTCCTCTGCCTCATTTATCCTAGCAGTTAGAGCCTCCATTTTTGATTGCACCTCATTAATAGCCTTTTTTATTTTAACTTGGTTAGATTTTAGTTCTTTTATTTCCCCAGAAAGGATTTCTCTAGTATCTTCCATGCTTTTTTCAAGCCCAGCTAGTATCTTTATAATTGTCATTCTGAACCCTAGTTCTGACATCTTACTAATGTCCGTATTGATTAGGTCCCTGGCAGTCGGTACTGCCTCTTGTTCTTTTTTTTTTTTTTTTTGAGGTAAGTTTTTCCATCTTGTCATTTTGTCCAGAGGAAAAGAGATGAATGAGAGAACAAAATGCTAACAGGGTAACAATGACCCCAGGAAAATATACACTAAACAAATCAGAAGAGACCCAAAACTGGGGGAAAAGAAAGGGAAAGAAAGAAAGGAAAAAGAAAAAGAAAAAAGGATATGAACAAATATGATCAAGCTGGTGAATAGATCAGTGCCACACACTAGATTTTGGGCATATTTTGGTCTGTTAGAAGAAAGTGCCTCCCAAAATTTTAAAGAAAGAAAAACTTATATATATACAAAAATAAGGGTAAATACGATGAAGGGATGGAATATGACTGTAAAGATGAAAATTATAAAAGATTTTATATAAGGAATGGATAAGATAAGAAGTTGGTTGAAAAAAGAAAGAAGGGAAATTTAAAAAAAGGGGGGGAAAGAATGTGATCAGGCAGGAGAGTAGAACAAAGCCATACACTAGAGATTTAGGGTATATTTTGGTCTGTTAGAAGAAACTGTATCCTAAAATTTTAGAGAACAACTTATATATATACCAAAAATAAGGTTAACTACAATGAAGGGATAGAATATGACTCTAAAAATGAAAAATAAAATATATTTTTAAAAAAGGGATTGATAAGATGTTGTTTGAAAAAGGGAAAAAGAAAAATTTTTTAAAAATAGAAAAAGAAAAAAAGAAAATTAAAAAAATTAATTTTGAAAGACTAAAGAATCATGGGAAAAAAGCCATGAATTCTCTGTGCTGCATTCCCCTAGTGCTGGCATTCTGCCATTCTCATTGATCAGTAAACTTGGTCTTGGCTGGCGGTTCCTGCTGATCTTCTGGGGGAGGGGCCTGTTGCCGTGGTTCTCAAATGTCTTTGCTGGAGGTGGAATTGCCCCGCCCTTGCCAGTCTGGGCTTAGTAATCTGCTTGGGTTTGCTCTCGGGAGCTTTTGTTCCCTGCAAGCTTTCCGTACAGCTTTGGAGGACAAGAGTGAAATGCCAGACTCCCAATCTCCACTCTGGAGGAGCCAAGAGCTCGGGGCCCCACTCCTCAGTGCACCTCCAGAGTAAAGCAGTCAGTCACTCTCGTCTCCCCAGTCTCCAGCCGCACTCCGTGCTCACACAGCCTGCGACTGAGCATTTCTATCTCTGGCACCCGACCCCATGTGGAGTCTCCAAACCCAGTAGATCCCTGCGGTGCACTTCCACGCCACTCCTCCCAGGGGAGGAAGGGGATTCTCCCCGGATCTGCCGCTTGGGTCCCTGCTGGAGGAGCAGTGGCCCGACTGTGCCACGGATCATGGTTTATGGCAACCCCGAGATGAGAGCCTGAGACTCGGCTCCATCTCTGCAGCTGGCTTCCCCGCTCCGATACCTGGGAGCTCTGCTGCACTCAGGCACCCCTGGTCTTTCTGTGACCCCAAGGGTCCTGAGACCACACTGTCCCAGTGAAGGTTCCACCTCTCGCTTAGCCACTGGAGCGAGGTCCCTCAGCGGAGCAGACTTCTAAAAGTTCCGATTTTATCTCCATGGCTCTATCACTTGACGGTAGCCAGCTGACAGAGGCTCCCTCCCCCGCCATCTATCCTCCCAAATATCGCCTTGGATTCACTTCTCTGCACGTCCTACCTTCCAGAAAGTGGTCTTTTTTCTGTTCAGAGAGTTGCTGCTATTCTTTTCTTCAATCTGTTGAGTTTGTAGGTGTTCAGAATGGTTTGATCCCTATCTAGCTGAATTCCTGGGACCAGACGGAATTTAGGTCTCCTACTCCTCCGCCATCTTGCTGCTCCTCCCCCATAATTACTATTTTTTTTAGAACTCATCTCAAATTGCTCTCCCACATACTTTTTGCCCAATGACCTAGTTGCCCCTTTCCAGAGGCTTCATGTACTTTAATGAAGGCCTTTGCTCATATAATTTCTTTGGCCTAAATACTCTTCCCTATCTTACCTATCAGTCAATCTTGTTTCATTTCCAAAAAGACTTGCTCAGTAATTACTTCCTCTCAAACTTTTTCTTTCCTTTGTCCTGCAAACAAAATTGATTACTGCTTCTTTTAGATTCTAATGGTAAGTATACATACTGAATACATGCAGACTATGAGCTATTGGCAAAACAAGCTATTAATGTCCAACCCAAAACTCTGTGACTTCAAACAACAATAATTTTTTCTTGCTCACAAATCGGGGAGTTGGCTGGGAGCCAGCTGATCTAGGCTGGGCTCAGCTCCACACTTCATGTTGAGTCCAAATCTGCTCCGTGTAAGCACTGCTTGGAGTGACTCCACGGAAGTAAACTCTTTCTCCAGTGGAAAGAGGTGTAAAGTCAAATGGCAAAGAACGTAGAATCAGGGATGGGTGAAGATTTGAGGTCAATGACTCAATCTGTCACACATACCTATTAAAATGTGCATATAGACATTGACTTTGTCATTTCTAACTGAGCACCTACTATGTCCACCAAGCACTCCTCTAAGCTCTGTGGATACAGCAGGAAGCAAAATAAGAGAAGGTGCCTATCTGTACAGAGCTAAAATTCTGGTGGAAGAACAGAGACAAATAGACAAGGAAGATCATTTCAAATTGTGCTCAGGACTGTGAAGAAAATAAAACCCAGGCATATGATAGGGTAATGTCAGCAACAGTGAGAGTGAGGGGAATAGTCACCTTTGATAGAGTGGTCAGGAATGGCCTTTCTGAAGAGTTGACTTTTGAATTGCAATGAAAAATGAAGCAGAGCTGGTCTTACAAATTGCATGGAGATCAGGGTAAGAGCGTTTCAGGCAGAAGGATGTTAACGGTGTCTGAGGAAGAGAAAGATGCCAATGTCATGCCAAAATCACCTAGAAGGCTTGTTAAAACACAGATTGCTGGGCCTCAACCCAGAGTTTCTTATTTGATCGATCTGGTGTGGGCCCGAGAATTGCATCTCTAACAAGCTCTCAATGATCCTAATAGTGCAGGGAACACACTTTTGAAACTTGTGTACCTGTGTGATCAAGAGAATGTGGCTTAGGATAAGGCCTTTTGGGCCATGATAAAGAGTTTTCATGCTATGGTGTGTACAGTGGGAAGCCCCTGGAGGACATGAGCAGGGGAGTGCTATGACCTGATTTAGGTTTAACAGGGCACTCTGTCTTCTACATGGAAAGAGGGTCACAAGGGAATAGAAGTGGAAGAAGGAAGCTGAGATACTTGTTGTATTCAATCATTGGCTCCCCAAGGTTCCTACTTGGGACATGTGGTGTGGCCACCAACAGAATGGTGAATCATGGTGGAGAGAAGTTTTGGGAGGGATTGAGGCCAACTTTGAACTCAATTTGAGGCACCTTTGGGACATCCAAGACCACCATGTTGCACAATTCCAGGGGTACCCTGCACGCTGGGTGTGAATCACAGTCCTGTATCACAGAAGCATAATGTGACAGTGTGAAGAGCACCTGCTGGAATTATGTAATTGTCAGTCCTGGAATATTCTCCCTCCTCCGAGCTTACACTCTAGTGACAGGAGGCAGACAATAGGCAAGCAAGATACTTTCAAATGGTATTCTGTACTATAAAGAAAATAAACTCCCAACTCTATAGATCTGGACCACACATGTTGCCATTGACTCACTGTGGACTCCTCCCCAGTGACATGGCTGGAGCATCCTGGGGCTGCATTCCTAGAAGCTGCTTGGTTAAAGAACACATAGAATGGCAACTTGCAGGTAATAATCGTAGCTAATGTGCCAAGCACAATACACTCTTTTCAGGTCTTAGTGCACACAATAATCCTATTAGATGTGTATAAGGGTTATCCCCATTTTACAAGTGGGAAAATTGAGGCACAGAGTGGTTCAGTATCTTGCCAGAGGATACACAGCTCGGAAAGGACAAAGCTGGGATTCAAGACTAGGGAGGCTAATTGGAGAGCTGGCTCTCTTACCCACTTGGCTACACTGGTTCTCAGTTAGCTGCTGACGGAATCTGTCTGAAGGGGTCTACATCACCCTTATTCCCTGGCCAGGTTCCAGTATTACCAAAGAGAGAAATCCATCCTTGCCAAGGCCTATCTTCGTTGCCAATAAGTAGCTAGAACTGTCAGGATGTCTGCAGCCTTAAGGAAACTCCATGCCTGAATCTATGTGCCAGACCTTCTATACAGAGAAAATATGGACATTTTCTTTTAATAATGCTACAGAGAAATAATGAAATGGTACCATTACAAAAACATAATTAGGTCTTCAAAAAAAAAAAAAATCTCCACTGGAGTCCTATAAAAAGACCACAGGTGTTTGTCATTACTTTTTATTTAGCAGACAGTTTTAGCCATTGTTTGTTTTTTCCCCCATTTATTAAGTTCTGGTATTTTAAGATGATTTGTGTATAATAATAACAATAATTTCCTGTTTGCCTGTCAGTTGTGAGCTGCTTTAATTACAGATATTCATTTTCACAAGTTAACTTGGTAAACATGCTCATTTGTTATGTTGCCTGTTCATTAAATCAGTTAGCACAGCTAGTAACTATGTTAAGTATCTTGCTGTCGGGTTGCAGCAACGGATCTTCATTGGTTTCCAGTACTATTTCTCACAGAGACAGACACAGACTTCCTGAGAGTCCCTTCCCCTTCTTTTGTAGGTGCTAAGTCTTCCATCTCTACAAGGCCAGGTGTGTTAGGTCCAATGGAGGTGTCCAGTCAAGGTTTTGTGTAAATTGTTAGAGTTCAGTACTAGGTAACCAGAGGCAAGATAAGGGATAAAGGAAGAGGGATGCCCTGATGAGGGAGGATTTGCGTACACATGTTTAGAGCATCCTTGATCACAATCCTCCCCTTGGATGCCCCCCAACCCCTCAACCAGTCCTGCAGACAAGGAGGGCCTATGGGACCACAGTTTTACCAAATTACTCTGAGATCACCAGTTGTCTCACTCAAGCATTTGAAGGAGAGATGTCAAGTTGGAGATATAAAATTCAGATAGAATCAGGGCTGAGTCTCCAAGGCCATAACAGCCCCAAACCACACACAAGCTTGCTGTTAGGAAAAGTATGAAGAGATCAATGAAGCAGACCCTCCTCAGCAATGAAAGAGCATGCAACCAGAAAGGAAAAAGCAGATGGAGAGAAGGTCACCTGAAGACCTAGCAGTTCCCAAGAAGCCCAGTTCTTTGTTTCTTTGAGACTTCTGTGCATCTTTACAATAAGTCAATTTACTGGGTGTCTTATCACTTACAACCAAATGCCCTCTGATCAATATATTCTTCATCATAATGACTGGAATGATGGCAGTTCCACAAAGGTCTCACATCTGGTAAATTCCAATTTCTCTAGGAAGGAGCCATGGATACCAATGCCTAGGTCATCAGTCACCTGCCAATTGGATGTTTCACTCAAAATTTTCCTTTAAGCAAATGGGGACTACTAAGACGCTAACATGCCAAATCCAGACAAAAGGGAAAGAAAAGATCATAAGCTACTCCCAGTAGCTAAGTCATGGGCTCAAGAGGAAGTAGTTCATCTGGGGTGTGAGTCGGGATGGAGGAATTCTTGTCAAGGTGCTCGAGAGTAAATACTCAAAACAGAATAAAAGGTTCGTGAGTTGACCATGGTTGACTCTTTTTCATTACTCTGCTTTGTTTCTTTTGTGGCCTTGCTGAGCCACAAAAGAGAAGAAAGGTCCATTGGTTGTAGTTGGACAAGCAATGATGAGAAGCTGAATGAGAAAAAGGTTTGATGTAAGTATGGGGCAACTAGAGAAGATGATATGTAGTCATACTGAGTTTAAGGTGGGTCATCTAGGCGAACCATGAGAGACGATGGACTCTGAAAAACAAACTGAGGGTTCTAGAGGGGAGGGGGGTGGGAGGATGGGTTAGCCTGGTGGTGGGTATTGAGGAGGGCACATTCTGCATGGAGCACTGGGTGTTATGCACAAACAATGAATCATGGAACACTACATCTAAAACTAATGATGTAATGTAGGGGATTAACATAAGAATTAAAAAAAAAAAAGTGGGTCATCTAGGTAGAGGCATCAGACCCAAAGGGGCACTATTAATCATCATAGGCCATAAGCCACCACATCTAATAAACCCAAACCAATCTGGTAAGGATTCTTCAAAAGGTCCTGGAACTAGTCCAATACTATTTTCTCCATGATACATGACATCACTCTGCATTTCTTTCCCTAGTTGGCAATTTCAATCCCTTCTTGCTTGGCTTTCCTATCTGACCATCACATGCCCATCTTTTGGTTTCTCTCCTGGGTCTCAGTTATCACTGGATTCTCCTTTTTTTTGAGACAGAAATCCCTAGGTCAATGCTGGAAATAGACACCAGAATTTAGGAGAGATCTGAGGGTCCCATTCTCTACTCCAGCATGAAACACCATGGAACACCACCCAAACCATAGAGTCATGGGGATATAGGGTAAAGAAGGAATTTTTGCAGCAAGGCCCCCAAAGGAGGTGGATGATGGTAGAACCTGGGGTGCATAGGAAGAGTTAGAGTCTTAGAAGAGAAAGACACTTGAAAGGGAGGAGAAATGTTCAGGGAGAGCAGAGGAGTCATAAGGGATTTCCCTTTAGACATCTTCATCCTCCCTGTAAAGCAGAAGTATGCGGGGAGTACGGGGCTCAGAGATAGAATTAGAGGCATGAACTGAGAAGTAAATATTGGGAGAAGGCAAGGCCTGTGTACTTATGGACTTGCTTTCATGAGCAGATAGTCATTTGTGTCCTGGAGCTCTGTAGGTTTTGCCTAATGTGCATCCATTCCCCCTCAGCTGATAATAGTACCTGGTTTTGATTTGGAACCCTCAGAGGATACAGTCTTATTGGGACTGTCAATCAGAGTGACCCACCCCCCAAACACACACACTAAGGCATGGGCAGGTGACCTAAGCTAGACCCATCAGAGGTCCCTCCTTGGAATCTGAATCATGAGTGCAGTAACACAAAGCCTGAACACTCTTGGGGCTGATTCATTCTGATGGTGGCTCCCAGAAGGCACTGCCTCTTCATTTCTGCTCTCCAAAGGCAAGGAGCCACTGTGAGGCCAGCCGTTCTAGAGATCTGGTACTTCAAGTCTTCCTTTATTTTTGTGAGCCACCCCATATCTTTCCAAGATGTTCCTTTTTTGCTTAAATTTGGTCAGAAACAGGTTCTGTTGCTTACAACCTAAAAACCCCAACCAAGGCAGAAGTAGGATTACCAGTATTGAATAAAAAGTAAGACATGGCAGACAAGAATTGAGAATTCCAAAACCAGGGTTCCACTCCCAGCATTGCCGCTGCCACTAAGACCCTGGGCAAGTTGGAGCAAGTCCCTCAAGCTCACCCAGCTTCTTTTGTCACGTCTAAAGCAGAGGTTGAACCAGAGCCTACGTAGAAATAGTTTTTCCCACATCTCAAGTACTTTAAACAGTCCTTAGTCCTTATTCCCTGCCATCTGCTAGTACTGGCTTCAGCCATTGGGCTGAAAGGACTCTAAGCAAAGGAAAGAACAGATAACATCCCATTTCTTCCCAATAGCCTTCATCAAAAGAATTCCAATTCCCATGTGATAAGGCAATTTTGTTAAGCAATATAAATTGAATCTGATTGTATTATTTTTTCATTCTTTCATTTAGCACCTGCCAAGTCCCTCTTGCACAGATTTTACTTTCTTCAGGGGCTAAAAAAGGGAGTCAAGACATAGTCCTTCAAGATACTTGAAATGTAATTGAGAAAGTAATCCTGAAATCCCTAGACAGTATGTCCAAGAGTGCTATAATCACATACCTAGCACCGAGCAGGTGTCACGTATAAAGTAGGGGCTTAATAAATACTTGTTGATTGAATGAGGGATAATACGCATGTCCATACTGTTATACAAACTAAAACCTGAAAAATTCAGAATGATGAAAAGAAGATGAATATTTATTTTGCAACTACTATGAATTTCTAATATGCAGAAGATTAACATAGGTTTCAATTCTGCAGATGTTGCTCCAATGAATCAGTCACAGGGTGATTATTTGTGTTCCAAACGTGAATATTCCTAACTTGAAATAAAAGACTTCCAGAGTCAACTATGTTTAAAAATAGATTTTTCTTCCTGTGAAAGGAGAAGATCACGTCTACAGTAAGTGAGGATAAACCTGAACTTGACGCACCAAAACATAACTCCACCCAAAAACTTGGCTCTGCCCTTTAGATGCCCATGTGATAGAAGCTGACAGGCAGCAACATTAAGCAAATGAAATTGTTAAAGCCTCCAGCCCCTCTCCAGGCCTGTCAACACTTAGAGGTCTGAGTAACACAGGGGACTCGTGTTTCAAGAGGCCAAGTTCACCCTGAAGATTACAATCCATTAGGGAGTAACGAGAGCTTTCTGGCTCGGCCAAGTGGACGAGACTTGGGAAAATCTGAGCAGTGAATGCAGTAAAATTAAAATGCAATGGGGGTGACCTGCTGTGGCAGCAAGCATAACCTTCTTGGTGTCTTTAGCAGCGTTAATGGATCTACTTATGGCCCAGATGGTGGTTTTCAGAAAAGTCATTTTTTCTCTAACAAATTCATGACTAAACTAAAAAGACCACTATCAACTTCATTATGCTTTCCAATTGACTTGCTTTAAGGGTTATTCTTTTATTATAGCTCTTAAGCTCCCATTTCTTTTTTAAAGTACTTCTTTTAATACCAATTTTCACAGCACTAAGAAATTTAACACTCTTCAGTGGTTATATTATTGGCAAGTAACTGTCGCAGGCTGGCGAGAAGCATGAAAGATAGTGCTGGTGGACTGGTCATTTGTTATCTCCTCTACCACCAGTTAGGGACCCGCATCCAAGGGGGTGACAATCAGTTTGTCACTGGGGAGCGTGGGAATGAGAGAAAGCAGGTGCCCTACCTCACTGGGGGGAAATAGTCTTCCTCCCTACAACATGAGGGTTATGATACAGGGCGTATTCCACGTTCCTTTTTTCAAACATGATTCTACTACAAGCCTCTCCAATCCAACTGTACCCAATTAGCTCTTTCAAGTGACCAGCAGATCTAATTTGGGGTTGATGGCACAAACAAATCCATAAGCATTTTACAAGCATCATCGCGAGTAACTGCAAACATGAAGATAAAACAAAGTTTGTATACCATAGGATCAGCCAGAGTTCTGGATGATGAGCCAACCGAACAATTTTACTTGACTTTTTCAAAGTGAGATTGATTTGGAGGGAGACCAGCTTTCAGAGGAATGAAGATATTTATTGTAATATTATTTGTAAGAGTGCAAATAGGAAGGAATTTCCCAGCAATGGGAAAATAATGAAATATATTTGCTCAGCTATTAAAAGGGAGATGGGGAAGAAAATGCACAAACAGAAATAAAGGAAATCATTACAATGCTAAGAGAAAGCCCAAGATATAAAACACCTAGACACAAGAGCATACAACTATATAAGACATCTGATATATAGGAGAAGTACTAGTAGAAATACATTATGATACCACCAATAGTAGTTCTCTGGTGGTGAAATTGCACAGCTGTGCTCACACACTTTTTTTTTTTCCTATTTTCCAGTCTTATTCGCAATGCATCTACTTAAATTCACAATGAGGACATTTTAATACCGTATCTCATTGAAGGCTCCCTTCCTTATGGCCTTAAAAGTATTTATAGCATGACATTGAGAAATCACATTTAGCATCAACACTGGTCAAAATAAGGGTCATATGCTCCAACCCTTCCACTTCACAGGTGGACAAACTGAGGTCCCAAAGTTCCTTACCTGAAGCCAAGAAAGACATTCCTCCCTTGGGCTTCCTCATCTCTCAACCAGATAATTCCTTTCAAGGCAAATCCTCACTCATGGTAGAAATCTGTAAAACTCTCAAAGGAAAAAAAATAAAATCTAGACTTCACTCATCAGGCATAATCAAATTTTTTCACCATCCCTTGCCATTGGTTTCCCAGAGAATCTCAGACTCAGCGGCTAGATTAGATTTAAGGAGACAATGTTACATAATTCCTAATTTATAAGAGAACTAACATGGCCTCCAAAGCCCTTTTATTTTGAGGCCCACTCCTGGGTCTAGGCACTGTGTGATGGTATCACACGTTTGTATCCCCGTTTGGATGAGAAAATTCTGGAATCTGCCTTTGCCACATCTCACCGTGACGTGGCCTGTGCACATTCCAGGCAGATGGAAAAACACAGAGTAGTCTGCCTTATCTGGAAAACAAGGCCTTGAGTGAAAGACTCTAAATTTTGTGCTTGCTTCAACTCATCCCATCCTGTGGGGGGAAATAACATGTTGGGATAGCTGAGAAAAATTGAAGTGCTTTTCAATGAAAGGTTGAATTTTTTGAGAAAGTTTTCTTCCCTCTTTTTCCTCAGAGACATTTCCCCTTTGGAAATGGAGAGCAATTATTTTTTATTCAACTTGTCTTTAATTTTTATCTCATGTGAAGAAAGAACAGTGATCACTCACAAAGAGGTTTTAATGACAGTAAAATGGTTTCATGATTGATCATTTCATATCGTGCCTTCCCCCCGGAGCGCCTGCAGATCGCCAGCATGGGAGAGCCTCTTCAGTGCAAGCCAGGGGCAGGCCTCAAGGGCTTGGCATATGGGGGGTATTCCTTGAACAAAAAACACAGGGGGAAAAAAGGGCCACAATTAGAGAGGCACCTTTAGAAATGGGGAGAAATAAAGACTCAGAATGTGAAATATTTGAGCACTTTTGAATGTACTTTAAACTTTTAAGCTCTCCTATCATTTCTCATATCCTGATTTTTAATGAGGAACACTGCAGATAGAGAGATACAAAAAAGAAAAAAAAATCTGAATGAACAATCAGGAGAGTCCTTAAAAATCAGAGACATTTGAAAGAAGTTATAGATATTTATAATTCAACCTTTTAGTTAACACAATGTTGAACCACAAGAAGAAAACTGTTCTTTGTCTCAGCATGCAAAGTTTCTCACTAAGTAGGACAAATGCAATATTTATTTCATTTCAATTTCAATTTCCCAGTACAGTTTTCTCTGTAGATGCGTCTGAGATAGAATGGAACATTATGTATACCCTTTCAGAAGGTTTTACCTTCCCTCTGTGGACTTCCAGTTTGACATGGGAGTTAACCAATATTTATACTCCAAACCTCCCAGTAAAATGCCCACAAAGATACACAAAAGGCCTAGAGTGTCTATAACATTGGAAACCAAAGATTGGGGGGCGGGAAAACTACAGATCCAAAGACAGAGGGAACTGACTCTTGCTATGTCACTAAGTGACATAAATTTCTAAATTTCTGATATAGAAATATATACATACTCTCTGAATCGAAAGAGGAGAGTTAGCTCCAAAGAAGCTATAAAAAATGAATTCTCCTTCACTACCTACGGCCCAACTGCATAACCCAAGGGTTGAACTGACAGAAAAGCAATCATTCATTTTTCCACCCCATAACTCCTAAACTAGAGCTATAACCTTGTCTCTGTCACCTTCCCTCTCCCTATCCATTCAGAAACATCAAAAACCAATGTATAACACAGCATGACAGATGTCTTCACAAGAATAGCATCAGAAACAGGTATGGAGATCAAAGAGGGCTGGGAGTCATGGAAGGTGTTAGAGAGAGGGTTATTTTGGTTTCATACACTACTCAAAATATTGAAAATGATCTGTGACTCTTGAAATTTTTTAATCAAACTGCAACACAATTTGTAAAACAGACAAAAATAGTATAAAGGCCAATATATAAAAATGCATGTAACATACATGCTAGAAGACATATGCACACACACACACACACACACAAACATCTCTTCCTACCAAATCTTTATCACAATGAAGGTAAGGGCAAAGTCTCAGCTACAGAAGCATGAGATAGGATGTTGGATTCTTGGGAAATATGAAAGCTAAAAGAAACAGCAAAAGCATCAGTCAGAACTCACTGCTTAGAGATGATTTGAAACATTCCTCTCATCTAAACTGATAAAAATTAAATCCTGGATAGTGTTGGGGGATTTCAGTTCTTAGTATTAAATAATTGTTTAGTAACTCACTTTGGCTACCTCAACAACTGTTTCCCAAAAGTGACAAACTGGTCTTAACAATCAGCTCTCCGTTTGGCTCCACTTCCTCATCTTAAGACAGGAATGTGATTATGACATTTCTTGAAAGACTACAATAAAGAGAAGACATTAAAATGGCTCAGATGGTCTGCCTGGAACAGTCTCTAAGGTTAAGAGGAAGTCATATGGACTTATTGTACAGCCAAAGTGGCTAATTTGAGAGGAGTTAGGGACAGGTCCTGTTCAATTAACCCCTTCACTTCTACAATATTAACATTTTTCTACATGACCTAAACAAACTCTCAGTCTTAGGGAAGAAGTCCTTCCTCAGATCTCATTTTGCAGGTGAATAAACATCTAAAGGAAGGCAAGCTAGTGTATATTCCTAGGTACTGTGGAGTCTCAAATGCCTGATATTTCTGACTGTGTGCCTTTAAAACCTAAGAGCATAGAAGTTCTCAGGAGGAGCACTGTCTTGATAAGCCTTTAAGAAACCCAACCAAGAAACCAACTTTATTCTCTGAGAGACTTTTACATAGAGCTAATTTAGTAATACACATTCTAGAATAGTCACTGTTACAAGTATTACACAGGAAGACATGTTTTCCAGAAGAAGCTGCTGCTAGAATTTCAAAGATACAAAGTAGGTGTTTTACTGAGACATCTTGTCTACCCACTGTCCAGAAATTTCCTGCTACAAGAAAAGTCCAAATTCTGAAGGGAAGATTCATCAAAATACATTCAACCAAGATTTATGGAGCCCCTTACTAAGAATTCAAGGGAATGAATTCTACAGTTTCCAGGGACATATGTGGAAATCCTGTTTCGAAAGGTTCCAAAAGGCAGCTCATAAGAAAAGAATCTAAATGTGATCTTGGAGAATCTAATAATCATAATAATAACCTTAGGAATTGAGTGTCTGCTAGAAATGGCACCAGGAAGTCATGGGATCCAATGTTCTCTCTCTGTGTGCAGCTTCTCTACCCTCAGAGGCATCTGACACGGTTCATCACACCCACTGTGTTGGAAACCTCTTGGCTCCCATGGCACCACATTTGGCTGATTTGCCTCCAAGCTTAATGGCTATTCTTTTCAATTTTTCCTCAAGACCGTCTCTAAACATTTGTGCGTCGAGGACTTTAAGCTCTGAGGCTTTCTGTTCTCCACCCACAAACTCTCCATAGGTGATTCTCCCCATCCAGTCCCATGGCTTTCAAGTATTCTCTATATGCAGAGAAGTCCTGATGTCTCACCTGAGCTACAGATGCCCGCCCATCTGCCCATCTGGTATTGTGGCAGATGCTGCTCATATCCCTGTCGTGACACACGGCCAGCTGCCAGCACCTACATTCCTTTACCTCGGGGCTCTCTCTGGTGGCTAGGGGTGGCTCCACCTGCACACATAGCCATGGAGGTGCCAGGAAACTCTTTCTGCCCCAGGAACAGGCCTCAGTCAATGGCTGCCGGGAGTTGACAGATTAAGAAACCCAGTTTCCTCACCACTTGGTAGAATAACAATGAGGTATAAGTTCTACACTGACCACCAGAGTTCTCCAAGGGGACTTGCTCAGGCTGGTAACTTACTTGACCCCATTGGCTGCCTTCCCCTCCTGCCTCACCCCACTCCTCTAGCACCAGTATTTCTTGGGATCACCTCCATAATAATTGAATGATGCTCCAATCCTTAGCTCAGAGCTTCTTTCCATCCGCCTCCCCATTTTTTCCATTTCCTTCTCTAGTCCTACCACCCATCACATTTGTCCCACCTATGGTAACAGCCTTCCAACTGGCCTCCCTGCTTCTCCTCCCCACCCAGGTTCTATTCTCCACAAGGCATCCACAGTGGTCTTATGAAACCTTAGATCAGATCCAGTCACTCCCTTGCTTAAGACGTTATGCTGGTCTCCCAGCTCAAGATGGTTTGAATATTAAGATTTTTCCCAGCTTCTAGGCCCTTCACCATCCAGGACCTGCCACAATTCACTGCTTACCACTCCCTTGGTCAGTACATACCAGGGCTTCTTGCCCTCCTCCAGAGATGCCAAGCTCACACCTAACTGAGGATCTTGGGTTGGCATTCCCTCTGCCCACAGATATTTCCAGGACAGACCTTGTCTTTTAGGAGTCTGTTCCCAATGTCCCCTTTTTAGAGAGACATCCCTGGATCATCAGTCTCAGAAGTTATGCCCTGTCCCCACCGCCTGAAATCCTTATTTCTTGACTTGCTTTTGTCTGCCTTCCTCCATCAGAATATAAGCTTTTGTCTGCCAGGGCACCACGGTAACCTCGGCCTCTGGAACAGCGCCAGGCACAAAGCAGATGCTCAAAATACTTCCTGAATGAGTGCACACTACATGGGAAGCATCATGCTAGGTGCTTTGCAGCATTGCTTTCCACTTTTTCCACTCTGACCTTCAATTTCCCATCTATAAAGTAGCTTGCCGAAGATCACTCAGCTAATTAGTGGGGATAGCAGCTACTCAGGGATGCTGAAGAGTCAGGAATGAGGACTTGTGGCTAATTGTTTCAGTTGAAACAGCTCAAGTCGAACAGCTGCCACATCCAGAAACTCAAATAATTAGGTCACACATTTGGCCTAAATTTCCTACCTTCCTATATTCACCTTCAAAGCTACTAAACTTGGCAATAGCAGGACCTTGGTTGATAAAAAGGCATCTTGCACAGAATTGTGAACGGAAGCATTCTCACTGAAATCCTAAAAATGCAAACATATTGTCCTTTTGCTACAGAGACAAACTTCATCAGAGATGATGAAAAATGAGATTTCATTGATGTGGAAGATACCAAATTACAGCAGGGTGTTATGACAGTGGTTTTATCAGAAGTCACACTTCAGAACCTCTTTGTGGATGAGACTATTTTTAGCATCCTTTTGATAGGTTAGGCTTGCCGGATGTTCAAGGCCCAGTAGGAGGCATATATATATTTATAAAATCCTATATTGCTTTTGGCATGTTTTACTATGACAAAGTGCACATTTATCAAACCCTCAAAGGACTTTCAGAATTTAGAATTCCAAGCACAGTCCACCTAAAGCCATCGTATTGTTTCCTATTTAATAAGGGAATTACTTGATCTCAAAAAATTGTTTGGATATCTAATCATAGTTTGGTTACAGGAGATTCGATTTTGATTATGGATGTACTTCTTGGCCAGACCAATGCTCTGTGGGAATGTTCGGGGATGAGAAAGATTATTTCAAAAGAAGCAACATCAAAACTCGGGGGAGAAAGAAGGTTTTTAACAAATTCGTAGCACTTTTAACAAATTCATAGTACTAATTTCTGTGGATCTTACCCAGCATGTATTCTATTAATAAGAGTTAGAGGAGAAAAAAATGAGCAAGGAGACTATGTCCCTATAACTATCAGGCATAATAGAGCTAAAAACTGGGACTTGAACCAGATATCTGAACACTGTGGACATTCCCTGAGTAACTGTGTCTTTTGGCCATTGTAATCCAGCTCTTCAGTAGGATGGGAATACATGGATAAATACCCCTCAACTTCCATCCTTTGGGTGGACTATTCTGGGTGATCCTGGTGGAAGCAAATCTCCATTGGCCAGGCAGCAACCTCAATAACACATGTATGATGACTTTTCCTCCTTCCTTGTTGACCTACCCCACCTTCCTGGGAGAATATGTCCCTAGAGCTTTATCTCGGGTCTCTCACGGTAACCCAATCTAGACACCATTCACTGGGGTTTACCTACAGGACTTAAAATTCTTCTTCTATTTTATATAATACTTGACTCCTCCCAGTTTCCAAAGAATATCACAAACTCACATCATTTGGATCTCTCCAAAACCTTCAGAGTTGTTAATGGAGAGAAGGTTATTTTGCTCACCTGGGCATTTGAAGAGGTTGAAATTCAGAGGTAGAAAAAGGATTGGCCAAGATTACAGGGGTCATAAATGGTATGTTTGGACAGCATCACCAACGTAGGGCTAACACCAAGTTCTCAGCCTCACCCAGTGCTCTTGGATTTTCCTCAGACTGACTGCAACACCATTCCCTTCCTTGTCTGCCCAGCACCCTCCCTCCTATTTGTCCTGCAAGAGTTGGTTCCAGCCTCATCCACTCCAGGAAGCCTGCCCTGAACTCTTATAGGGAAGACACCAAGTCTTACTACTCCTAGTATCCTGTTACTACCACAACCTCAGTGCCTAGTTCATAATCAGTATTATGCATCTGTTCCTTAATGAACATTCAGTCAATCAATGAATTAACAACTCACTCTTTCAGGGCATTCTCATCCTGCTCTGAGGAACTGCTTACCTGCCAGCCATCACTCCCCATGAGTCTGTGGGTCCCTCAAGAAACCATGTTAGTCATCTTCAAAGCTCTGTGCCCAGAACAGTGTCACATACAAGTTGGGACTTAGTAGCATTTCCTGAACAAATGAATGGGCAGAACTTCATTTTCCTGGGAATACTATGGCACTAGGCATAGGATAAACTGGTTAAAGAGTCATCCTGAAGAAAATTCTAGAATGATAAAATGAATCAAATGGATAAATGAATCAAACCCACAGAAAAACAAAACTCCAGCCCAAGCTTTTATTGGTTATCTTACTCCAATAATTGAAATCTAGTAAGTACACCAGAATTGCTGATAACAATGTATGCCTAGTAGTAACCACATGACGATGGGTTTTTCACAGAAAGTATATAACATAGACAGGTTTCATAGCATTTGTGTGCCTTGGGTTCCTCATCAACAACAACAACAATAATAATAATAATAAAAATAATAGCTTCATCTATCAAGCACTGACTTTGTGCCAGAGCTGCCACATTGCATCTCAGTCTATGTGACCAGCACCCCCTGGAATAGTACAGTCCACAACCTCCTTGGCTGTACTTGGCAGCCCTACATTGTGCTAAGCACTCCATGTGTGTTATCTCATTTAATCCCCTCCCAAAGACTCTGAAAAGTATAGAATTACTGGTTTCATATCACAAATAAAGAAACAGGTCTAGAGGTGTTAAGTGATTTGCTCCACATCACACAGGCATGACCTATGAAACCAGGATTTGCACCTGTGGAGTCTGGCTCTGAGACTCCCAGTATTAACTTCATGTAATATTTTGCACTATTATTGTAAAGTTATTTAAAAAAAAACAACAACAACACTCATAGGTAGGAAGGAAACACTTTTGCAGAGGGTAAAGCCAGGATATCTTTTAAAATCATTTTTTATCCTTATTTTTCCTTGATGGTCAACCCCTAATGGTTAAGACCTGAGAGGTCTTATAAATAACCTGGGAAAATTTCAAAGCCGTCTGTACAAATTCATATTTTATGACATTAACATAAACTATATCTGAGAGAAAAATAGAATAAATCCCAGCCATTATTGATGTTCCTTATCAATAATGATAAATATAGAATGATTCAGAACAAAGGGGAGAAAGAGCTAGAATCTGTTGAATGGCAAGTCATAGAACTTCCTTCCTTTAAAAAGGTCCTGGAGAATGTATTGGAAAAAATCATTCAAAGGCATCAACTCAGCAGCAGCCTGACTGCTGAGAGTGATGTATTCCCAGGGCCCCAAGCTGGAAACAACCAATTTCCCCCCCAAGTTTAGCAAGAATGGTCCAAGATATACTTTCTTTTTTCCCTAGGAGAACACTGTTTTCAGCCATTAGCATGAATTGTGAGTACACAAAGTACATCTTATCATTCCACATAGATTGCTTTAAAAACAGGGGGTTATGTAGATTTTGAACGTTCTCATAAGACCCATAGACTCTGTTCAAAGCTCCACGTAGAAAGTTAGTTTTGTCAGCTAGTGTCAAGTTTAAAGAGCAAAAGATAAAAAATATAGCAGCACTATTTTTAATTTTTTGAAGATCCTTCATACATCTTCTACAGTGGCTTGGACCAATTTATAATCCCACCAACTGTGCAGAAGGGTGGTCTCTTCTCCACATCCCTACAAGTATTTGTTATCTCTTGTCTTTCTGAAGACAGTTATTCTTTTTTTAAAAAATTTTTTTTATTGTTATGTTAATCTCCATACATTACATCATTAGTTTTAAATGTAGTGTTCCATGATTCATTGTTTGTGCATAATACCCAGTGCTCCATGCAGAACGTGCCCTCCTCAATACCCATCACCAGGCTAACCCATTCCTCCACCCCTCCCCTCTAGAACCCTCAGTTTGTTTTTCAGAGTCCATCATCTCTCATGGTTCGTTTCTGATGACAGTCATTCTAACAGGCGTGTGGCTTTCATTTGCATTTCCCTCATGACTAGTGATATTGCACATCTCTTCCTGTACCTGGTGGCCTTTGGTATATCTTCTTTGGAGAAATGTCTATTCAGTTCCTTTGCCCATTTTTTTTTAATTGGGTTATTTGTTTTACTGCTATTGGGTTGTAGGAGTTATTTGTAGATTTGGAATATTAACCCACTATCAGATATAGAACTACTATATGATTCAGCAATTCCACTTCTGGGAAAGTGAAAATGAAAACGATAACTTGAAAAGATATCTGCACTCCCATGTTCATAGCAGCATTATTTACAAGAGCCAAGACACGGAAATAACCTAGGTGTCCATCAATGGATGGATGACTAAAGAAGTTGTGAGATATATATAATGGAATATTATTCAGCCATGACAAATGCAGATATCCTACCATTTGTGACAACATGGATGAAACTTGAAGGCATTATGCTAAGTGAAATAAGTCAGAGAAGGATAAATACTGTATGATCTCACTTCTATGTGAAATCTAAAATAAAACAACAACAAAAAAAACTCAGGAAAAGAGATCAGACTTGTGGTGACCAGAGGCAGAAGGTGGGGAAAAGGGGGATTGGAGGAAGGTGGTCACAAGTACAAATTTCCAGTTATATGATAAATAAGTACTAATGATGTAAGGTACCGCGTGATGCCCATAGCTAGCAGCCCTGTATTATACACCGGAAAGTTGTTAAGGGCGTAGATCCTAAGAGTTCTCAACACAAAGAAAAATAATTTTCCTTTTTACTTTCTTTTATTTTTATTGTATCTATATGAGAAGATGGACATTAGCTGAACCCACTGTGCTCATCATTCCCCAATATGTGTACATCAAGCCATCATGCCACATGCCTTAAACCTATACAGTGCTGTATGTCAATGATTTCTCAATAAAACTGGGAAGAGAAGTTTGGTAGCCCTTCAAGAGCCACAGATTTCGGAAAATAAGAGTTTTTTCAGATACCTGACACTTACCACCTTAAATACCAAAATTCCTTTTTTATTTTCATCTGTTTGGGATAGCTCTCTGTCTTTGTAATCAGAATATACAGAAGACAATGTAATCATTCCTGGAGGATGTGGGGTCATCACTGCAAATCTCAGTTCCCACATCTGAAATCATATCATCAATCATGTTATTATGTTCACAGAACCCTTTCTCCCCACATGGAAGGGCCCTGGATGGATGCACTTTCTATAAGGTTCTGTCTGCCTTGAAACAATTGTTTTACCCTTGCTTCTGTTCAAAAGGTAGTCCTTCCCGCTATCCTCTCTGCCCAGCTACTTTCAATTGGCCGCTGTATTTTAGACCAGGGGTGGGCCAAATCCAAAGAGCTTGTTTTGTAAATAAAGTTTTGCTGGAAGACAGCCATGCTCATTCCTTTCTGCATTGTCTATGGCTGCTTTCATTCTACAACAGGCCAAGTTAAGTAGTTGTGATTTGAGATCACATAGCCTGCAAAGCCTAAAATATTTATGATCTGCTTTTTACAAAAAAAAAAAAGCTTGCCAGCCCCTGTTTTAGATTCATGGATAAGTCGGTGTCTTTTGGAAAAAATCTCACCCTTTCCTTCTCGATAAAACGCTGTGCTTGCCAACAACTGTGTTCTTAGCAGCTGAAAGACCTTTTTCACTTACAACCATGTTTCCAGATGTGCCTTGGGTGGTTGAGGAGGCAAAAAAACCTGACTTTCAAATACAGAAGCAGTTCCCAGACTTTTAAAAGTTATAAAACTTTTATGTTATATATATATATATATATATATATATATATATATATATATATATATATATATACACATACACACACACACACACACACACCATAATGTTTGATGGTAGTTTACAGTGTCCTAAAAAGAGCATTTGTGTATAATAGCACCATATCTATAGGCTTCAAGCCAGGTATATGAACATCACTGTAATTCAGAGTTCTGATTCCTTCAGAAAGGAACTAGACCCTCAAAGCACAGCTGGACTCACCGACTTTAATAGTAACGGCAAAATGAGGTGGAAAAGAAAGAATCAGGAAGTTGCTCAATTAAAAAAATAAAATTATAAGGAACAACAACTGCATCAAACTTTCCCCGGAGATTTAGAAGAGAAATCAACCAGAGACACAGTTTAAAAACCAACATGGCATTGTAACCCAGAGCAGCTTTCCAGCTAGAGGAACTCTAGCATATGGCATTTCACACACAAAAGGTAATTAAGAACTGCCTTGGAAAAGAGCATTTGTAGCCACCTCATCAGTGACCTAGCAGGCTGGTTTGTATCAGTTACTATTCATTACTGTCAGGAAGAACAAAACAGGGTATGATTAATGCAGTCCAGTGCAATGAATTGCAACAGAGGATGACACCTCAAAAAAAAAAAATGAAGTTCAGAAAAAAAAATACCATCATTTACTAAGCTAGGGATTCTATTTGCATTTTGTACCAAGGTATTATTATAATTAGTGTTATTACTAACAAAGTAATGAGCACTTAAACATTGCCTAATACTAGTCTATGCGTTATGCACGCATTAGCTTGCTGAGCCCTCGAGAAATTCAACGAAATGGATGTTAACATTATCCCTAATCTGCAGGTAAAGAGACAGCCTTCAAGAGGTCAAATAACTTGCCCAGTTAGAAGGTCCTAGAGCCAGAATACACACCCAAACCTGAGCGACTCCTGAGGCCATGCTCTGAATTCTGGTTCTATGCTTCTCCACCACCCATTTTGCTTAGGTTTTGAATTTTGCACTTCGACATTCGGTCCACTCCAACACAGTCTGTATCAGTGCTGTCCAACAGAAATATAGAGCAAACCATATATTGTGACTTTGGGTTTTTTTTGTTTTTTTTTTTAAGATTTATTTATCTGAGAGAAAGACAGCAGGGGGAGGGGCAGAGAGAGAGGGAGAGAGAAAATCTCAAGCAAACTCCCTGCTGAGCATGGAGCCCAACATGGGGCTCCATCTCATGACTCATGAGATCATGACCTGAGCCGAAATCAAAAGTAAGATGCTTAACTGACTGAGCCACACAGGCGTCCTATGACTTTGCATTTTCTAAGTAGCCCCATCCAAAAAGGAGAAGAGAGAGAGGTGAAATTAATTTTAATAATATAGTTTTACTTAAGCCAATATACCCATATTATATGTTCGACACATACCTAATATGAAAATATTACTGAGGTACTTTACATTTTCTTGTCATGCCACATCTTTTAAATCAGATGAGTATTTTACCCTTGGAGCCCATCTCCATTCAGACACTAAGATTTCATCAAAAAATACATGATCTAGGGCGCCTGGGTGGCTCAGTTGGTTAAGCGACTGCCTTCGGCTCAGGTCATGATCCTGGAGTCCCGGGATCGAGTCCCACATCGGGCTCCCTGCTCCGCGGGGGGTCTGCTTCCCCCTCTGCCCTCTTCCCTCTCGTGATCTCTGTCTCTCATTCTCTCTCTCTCAAATAAATAAAATCTTAAAAAAAAAAAAAATACATGATCTATACTTAGGATCATAAAATTTATAGTTGGAAAAAGTAGGTTCGTGTTACTTCAGACATGCTTAAGAGGTTTCCAATACTTAAACTGAGTATTAAAATTTTGCTTAAATTAATCAAAATTAAATAAATTGCGATTTCAGTTCCTTAGCTGCTGTAGTCACATTTCACATGTGGCTAGTGACTACTGTATATTGACGACACAAGTCTATATCCTACCTTTCACATCCTAGGTACTGGAGTAATTTGAGCAAGTGATCAATGGCACTGGTGAGTGGCAAAAGGGAAAAAAAGAGACTGGGCCCCAAGTCTGATTTTGAATGGAAATCGTATGGTCTTGGGCAGGACATTTAACTTCTCTAGATTGCTCTTACTCCCTGAGTAAAAATCACTCTTCTATCTCTCTCCTACAGTTTTTGCTAGAGTTAAGTAAGGTGGTATCTTTGAAAGGAGTCAAGTTTTCAAATGCTGTGTCAATGTTAAGATCCTGTGATCATGCTATCTACTTTTCACGCTTAGCTCTGCAGGTCCATGTGAGTGTCAGCCCAAGCCAGATCAGAGAAATGGTCATTACGGTTAGAAAAAGGCCAAAAGAGCAATCACTGAAGTATTGCATGTTGGATTCACATGTGATGATCTCTGTATTCTTACCTCCTTAAGGTTAAGAGCTATCACAAAGTAGCAACTCAATAAACATTTGTTGAGTTCATGAATAAATAATGGAATGCATGAATAGATAGTTAAACCAATCTGCCTGGCTTAAATATCCGGTTTATCTTAATTTGATTGCCTAGCAATCTAAATGTGTGTCTAAAATACTTATATTTTTCCTGCCAGATACATAATGTCTATTTCACAGATGGCTCCCCATGGATGGTCCTTTACAATATGGCAGTACATAAACATCTCCAAGGGTACCATAATTGGAGATGGCCCCAGCCTGATCACCTGAAATATGAGAGCATTACTTCCTTCCTAGAGCAGAAGCTGACAAAGTATGTTCCTAGTGTTAGCCAAAAAACCAACGCCATGGCCAAGTAAGTGTTGGAAAAGCAAAGCAAATCAAATTTCTTAACTCCAGAAATTGTGAGAGATGTTAATGTGCTAAAATGCATTAAGAATCACCAAGTGGAAGGATCTAGTCCAGAGAATTTAGCAAATTCATTTGACCACAGAAACACTTCTTCAAGAAATCTTACAGGACTACGAACCTGAGAAATGCACGCTGGAAAATGTTGTTATAGGGAAAGATGAATTTATCAAAATGGGGGGAAAATATTATAAACTTATTAACACAAACCAGTGGTGCCAAAGAGAGAAACCTGGGAGATTTACTCTCATTGGGAATGGATCTCTGGTTTCAAGCACAGCCAAGTTCTGGAACTGAAACACGGCGATGATGATTCAGCTCCTCTCACGTCTGCACATGTCTAGCCACCATGTGGGCTGCATTCCCAGGCTTCACAGGGTGGCCCTTGCCGCTCTAGAGCCACATCCTTCTAGGTTAAAGACCAGGGAAGTAAGTGCCTCTTCTCGCTTGCTCAAGCAAAGACCCCAAGATGTCTCTGACTGAGCCTAATAAGCTTGACTTACGTGTGCCCACCTCCCAACCCCTGACCCAATCAATGTGGCTGGAGGACCAAAATTCTCTGAGTGGCCAGGCCAAGTCAGGCACCCTACCACTGCAATTCAGCATAGAATAATATATACTTCCCAAAGCACAGGGCTGAGATTGGAGTTTGGGGTACTCTTACTAGCAAGGAAAATGGATTTTGGGAGGCTGAAGTGACAAGTCCCCAGGACAAAAGAGGAATTCCCCAGGATTTCTAAGATGCAAGTAGCTTTCTGACTGGTTTGGGTAATGTCCTCTCATATTAACAGTTGACTAAAAATCCTCAGGTAACACAGAATCTGAAGAGGAGATAAAGTCTCCGGAACTTGCTCTTTGTCATTTTTGTGGCTATAGTCTTATCAAAAAGGACAGCAGAGTACCATCGGCTTCCGATTTTTCTTCTAAATGTTAATCTCTATTCCCCAAAACAAAAGAATAATCAGGCTCAGAAAGCCAAATATATACCCATTTCCTTCTTGACAAATTCCCAGACTAAGTGTCCCGGTCCTGTAATCTACAATGAAGAGTGTCTGATTTCACCACAGTGATTTCCCTCTTGTTCACTATTATACATTTTAGCACTGCATTGCAAAAACCATTCAAAATAACAGGTTATCATGTTATTTTTTTTTTTAAGATTTATTTATTTGAGAGAGAGAGAACAGGGGGAGGGGCAGAGGGAAAGAGAGAATCTCCAGCAGAGACCCTGCAGAACAGGGAGCCCAACTCAGGTCTCTCACGAGCCCAAGACCATGATCTGAGCCAAAATCAAGTGTTGAATGCTCAGTCGACTGAGCCACTCAGCGCCCCAGGTTATCCCGTTCTTGACCTGCATAAATGCTAAATCTCCATCTGCCTAATAGGAAACCTCTGTGTCAGGGCTTTCAGAGTGGCCACCAGCCACATGTGGGCTGTGAAGCACTTGAAATGTGGCCAGTGAGGATTGAGAAATGTTCGAGGAGTAAAACACATAAGAGATTCCAAAGGCTTAGTATAAAGAAAGTAAAAATGTCTTACTAATAATTTGGATATTGATGACATGTTGAAATGATAGTATTTGGGATATATTGGGTTAAACAAAAGATATTAAATTATATCAAATACATTAACATTAATTTCACCTGTTTCTTTTTACTTTTTAACAATGGGCTACTAGAAAAATTACATACATAGGCTGCATTATATTTCTATTGGATATCACCAATCTAGGTCACCTCTGTGCATGCAAATAAATAATAGTATGAGTACTTTACAGATATGGGGGCAAATACCTGAAGAAATGGTTGAAACAGTTACATGTGAGTGCCTCTAGAAGCAGGGATGACAATTTTCATGTTATGCCTTTTCAGTACAATCTAAATTATCTTTAACTATGTTCATTCATCACTTTAATTTTTAAAATCTAGGAGACAGCAAAGTAATAATTAAGCATGCCAGGGAGACTTCATTGAGACATTTTAGAGATGGAGTTGTTTACAGTTGCTTCTTTTTTTTTTCAATTTAGTGCCGTGCTTCTTAACCAGGAGGATGCTTCAGAACCACCTGTGGAGCTTTAGTATCAATGCTTAAGCCCAGAAACCAGCTTAGATGTGTTAAGCATGTTATTTTTTTCCCAAAAAATTCATGGTGATTCTGTCTCACATCTAGTGAAGAACTTCAGGTGAGACCTCATGGCAAGTGTTAAAACAGAGCCAAAACAATTTATTGAGAAAAATCTTGGCCCAACCTATAGATATCGTAGAGGTATCCTAGAGGTAACACGTCCACTTTCCCTTGAAACAGGCACCATCTTAAAATCAGGTGTGTCCTTATTAAACTACTCGGCTCTGCCTGTGAGAATTCATGACTGTTAGACATATTATGGCTTAGGACTTGCCATTTCTACAGCACAGCTACAAAGCAGGTCTTTGTCATGGTTGTTACATCAAATGTACCATCACTCAGCACATATCTAAACCACAATTCAGGGAAATATTTATGGAAGATTTCCTGAGGGATACAAAATCTGGCCCTTTCTCTAAACCAGTGCTTCTCAGAATATGGTCCAGAGGCTATCTGTATTGGAAGCAGCTGGGGTTCCCATACAACTACAGATTCTCTTCTTCCAGCCTTCAGGTGGGGTGCATTTTCCTGTCTCCTCTGAAGTTTAGCATGACCAGGTGACTTGCTTTGACAATGAAATGGGCTTGGGAAGTAACACGCCTGTCTACCAGGTGGAAACTTTAGAAGCAAATATGCAATTTTTCCCAATCTATTTTCTGCCTTGGCAATTGTGGAGGCATGAAGATGGAGCCTCCCTTAGCCTGCATCCCTGGTGCAGAAGCCCAAGAGCAGAGACACCTTCACCCCCAAACCCCAACCTCTTCTCTAGCTGACCCACAGCAGTTATGAAACGTGAGCAAGAAATACACCTTTGTTGTTTTAAGCCCCCGAGATATTGGAGCTATTTGTTTCTGCAGCATAACCTGGCTTATCCTCACATATGGTGGAAGCAGGAAGGCCTGACAGCTTTGACTTTCAACAAACTGTTGGGTGAATCTTATGCACAGTGAAGTTTGAGAACCACTGCATTGGGTGTGCTATCATCTCTTCTTGGCTTAGGTAAGGCCAAGAGAGGACTGCCTAGGCTACACATTTGGCTCCTTAGAAATGCTTTTGCTGCTTGATGCTGTGCCATTGGCCTTCAGGGGGGTACAAATATAAGGAAAAGCCCAACTAATTGACTGTATTTCTTAAGAATGTTGCCAAAGACCTTTGTCCCTCAGTTATAGTGTCCTCTTGCTGAGGACCCAGAGGGGGAATTCTCTCTGGTGTCATTACCAAGTACAGTTTGGCTTCTCCTGAGTCATTAATGTGTCTCTAATCTAATGGCTACTGAGAAGTATGGCATTAATCCTACAAGGAGCCTCCAAGCCAAATGCCTGGCCTTCCTCTTACCATGTGCCAGACCTCTCAGCATTCACTTGTGAGTCAACCTCACGCCCTCATTTATTTTTTGGAATGATCTCCCCCTTCCCACCAATTTTTCTGACTCATTCACTTTTATTTTATTTTGAATTATGTATTTTTGCAAGCTGCCTTAATTCTTTTCAGGAGAAAGGGAGCACGTGAATAAAAATATATATGACATGCAAGCATGCATGAATAAATAACAGGCCCTTATTTCCAGAGCAACAATAATGAACCTCAACTTGCTTTTTAATGATGCAAGGACAGGAGGAAAGGAAAAAGAGGGAAGAGAAGGGAGAGGGGGTTGGGAGGGATGTAATTCCATGAACACTCCACAGTCTTTGAATTCTGGCTCCTAGTTAATAGGCAGCAGAGGAAGGCAACTTTATCTTCAAGATAAATGTTATAAATTGCATGTAATGAAATAAGGTCTTATTTTCCCACCTTTTGGTTTCTTATTTTTAAGATATACAGTCCTGTGTCAACCAAAATATCTAGACTTATAGCACACAATTCTATTCAGCTTGTAGAACAAATTCACTGGCACAGTCAATTTTTATTTTAATTATTTGTATAGAGTGGAAAAGAATGGCCTGATTTATTACTGAGTCGGACTCCAATGGCAATATTATTATAGTTGCAACAGATGAATAAACCAATATATTTCTTAAAGCCATAAAACAACCAGCTACATGTCAGAGAAAATTGTTCTCCAAAACAACTGCAAAAAAATAAAATAAAATAAAAAATCAAGGGAAATAGTGGCCTCCTTAGCCTCCCAAAGCCATTCCAAAGAAAACAGGACTCCTGCAGACCAAGAAAAACTCATTTCAACAAACTTACTTTCCATCTACCCACTGAAATTAAAAGTTCACTGATATAATTTATAATATTGTCTCGGCATTGATGTGTTTATTTCATTTGAATGTGCTTTTAAAAAAAAATCGGTAGCCACAGAAGATCATTGTTCTCCCATAACCCAAAGTTTGACATGCTGATGCAGCCTTCGGCAGCAAGCTGCAGGATTAAGTTGATCAGAACTCTGTGCTATGATGACATTTTAATGCCTGATCAGAACAGAACTGTTCTTTGCAATTTGCTTTGAAGGGAGAATGAGGAGGGAGGGGGCAGGAATGGGAGGAGGGTTTTCACATTCCATCTTCGCTTATCTACAGCAAGCATGCCATCCCTGCATGGGCTGAGGACAATGAGAAGTGACTGCAGAGGGTGGGTGGAAGTCAAGTCCAGCCTTGGAACGCCTCTCCTGCAAGGCTTCGCTGGATTAGGTGAACTCAGCCTGTGCTGACTGTCAGGCCATGGGGTAACCAGAGCTCCTCAATGTTCCGCTGTCCACTGAGATGCTGATGGTGATTTTTCTGGTGTATTTTTCCACTTGTATCTATTTCAAGGAATGCCACACACCTCAAAACATGTAGAACTACCCTGTGAATGTGCAATGTGTGTTTTCCAAAAATGTGTAGTAGTAAGATCTTGGGCTCCAGTATCAGAAAAATTTGAATGGACATTGGTTCTACTTGTATCTTGCAATGTGTCCTTGAACAGGTACACTGAGCTCTTTGAGCCATGGCTTTCCTCACCTGTTAAGTGGGGACAGTCAAGCCTACCACATACCATCATTGAGGGGATCAAATGCAATACACTGGTTCACACTAACAACAGCAGAAGCTCCCAGGGGTTATTTCCTACAAATACAAGTTTTTAACTGTCACCTGCTGCTTGCTAATCCAATGGCCAATTCCAAATGGTCTCATCAGGTCTGGGTCTTGATTATAAGAGAATTCTCTGCAGGTACCCAGAGTTTCTTAGAATGTCCTGTTTGAAAGTATATCTTTTGAAGTGAGTACCATAGTATCTTAATTCAGAGACAATAAAACACTTGATAAGGAAACACGGAATGTAAATGCTCTAGACCTAAAAATACAAGTGTGCCCCCAAGGTCCCCCAGAGCTGGCAAAACATCAAGGCTTTTCGTCTTACAGGCAGCAAATCTGAACATTTGCTTTTCAAAACAACCACCATTAGTAACATTTATAAGGTACTCACTGTGTGCCAGGCACTGTACTAAGGCTTTTCCATGAGGCAGCTCACCTAACCACCAGAACATTCTTGTACAGCCATTATTAGCTGCATCCCCATTTTACAGATGTAGAAACCAACTCAGAGATGTCAAGCAAACTGCCCAAACTAGGAGGTGACTGAGCACAAGTTGAAAGCCAAGTCAGTCTCATTCCACAGCCCAAGGTTTTAAGCAGTGGTTAGGGAAAATCTAAGATGACAGTCCCCACGTTCTGTTCCTTCCCCATAGGTCCTTGTTGTTCCTACTGGTGGTGGGGAGTTAATGCAGCACCTCTCACCACTCAGGGTGGCACAATTCCCCTTTTAAGGAGCCTATTCGAAAGACACTATCATTATGAGCAGGAATGACTCCAAGGGTGGGGACTTCCAGCTTTGGAGGAACACATTCTCTTTTCCATCACCAAGAATTCAACACACGTGGTTCAGGCACTGCGGTGATAGACCAAGTTATTAAAACACTGGTCTCTGCTCTCAGGGAGTTCCTATTTCAAAACAAATGCACAAATGAAAAAGTCCCCCATTTACAAATGCCCCCCAACTTAGAGAGAAACATGCCACCAGGATCCAAGTGAAGACCTCTTTTTCCTGAATGTTAATCTTCCCTTGGCACAAGTAATTAATTTTATAGCTAGAAAACCTCCAACCTATCCAGACTGAAGACCTCGTCTCTAGCTCAAACTAGACAACAACCAAGGGATAATCAAAAGATCAAAAATATATGATTTAAACCTCTTTCCACTGTGAAAGAAGAACATTCATGTTTATTTATTCCTTATTCAAAAAAAAACAGGATTTCCTTTCTAACTCTAAAAGAATTCATAGTTTCTTGAGGCCATTGTTCTGATTTGGAGCAATTCATCACAGAGCGATAACACACTGATGATGTGTTACACTAATACATCCTTACATTGGTAATGCTCTAATGATCTGGCAGGCTCCTAAATCACCAGAGAGCTGTCACTCCCGTGATGTGTTACTCAGAGATACGGCTCTGATCGGAGAAAGGCATCCAGGAACTCAACAATGGGAGAGTTATATTTTTTGACTTCAGAATTTCTTGACTATAAATAATAACCTCTTTCATAAAGATTAGAAAACTCAGCCTGAAATCAAGAGAAGCAGCAACATTTCTTATATTTTTTAAAGATGCCAGAGATACAAAGATGAGCATATGTATTAGTGGCAACCTGGGCTGTGTGGCAGAGGAGGTCACTGATAAGAAAATGATTCCTGAAGTATCAATGGGGTTGCTGAATTTGTTTCTGAAAGGTAATCAGTTAGGTGCTTATGGACCCATCTATCACAGAGGTGGATTTCATCAATGCCCTAAAATAAACAGTCTTAAAACCTGAGTCAAGAGATAAATGACAGAGTGGGGAGAGGGGTACCCCTCTACAACACCGTTGGTTGGAGAGTAAATTGATATAACCTTTCAGAGGGCAATTTGGCAATATTTATCAGAATTTAAAGCATGCATACTCTGGGCCCAGCAATTTCATTTCTAAAAAAATCTATCCTGCAGACATTCACACACCCACAGAAGAATATTTGTGCCTACAAACGTGTCCTGCAGCAACTGTTGCAATTGGGGAAAAAAAGAGAAAGAAATCACCTAAATATCCATCAATAGCAGAGTGCTTAAATACATCAGTGTGTATTCGTTCTATGAAGTTTATTTGGCCATTAAAGAGTATGATGTGGATCAATGGCTTTGGAAGTGTTGCAGGGAACTGCAGAGCTGTGGTTGTCAATTTCCTGTGTGCACCAGAATCACTTGGGGGGCTAATGAAGTACGTGGAGGCCCCAGGCTCACTGAGATAGAATAAGGCCTGGACCTCTGTATTTTCATCAAGTTTTCTAGGTAAGGCATCAACGAATCAGGATCCCCATCCTAGCCTCATCCAGAGAAGCTTCACTCTGTGTGTGTGTGTGTGTGTGTGTTCTTTACTTAGGGCTCTACAAAATACTTTTTTAACAGGGTTGTACTGCCTTAAACTAGTTTGAGAACAATTGGTATTCCAAGATCACTAACATGATTGAGTGCTCAAACTGTGCTTTGTGGTCATTCTCATTTATTTCTTGTGGCAACGAAATGAAGTAGGTCATATTATTATTATTCGTCATTTGGAAAATTACTAAATAGAGGAGCAAAGAAGGTGAGCGAATTCCTCAAGATCAACAGAACTAGTGATTCTGGAGCTGTGATGTGAACCTAGGCAGTGGGATTTTAGAGCCTGAACATTCTGCTTTCTGACTCCAATGTGTATGCAAACCTATGTATCTGTTGACTTGGAAACAGGTCCACAATACATCACGTTTTTCAAAAGCAGGTTAATAAACAGCATGTGAAACTAAACACCATTTCATTATATATTCACAGGAAGGAATGGATGTATTACATTTATGTACGGGGGGAAAAGTGAAGCAATATCCAAAATGAAGAAAATGAGAAGCATGGATAAGCCAGCTGGAGAGTGTGTCCCAAAGATTCTGAATTTGGTATCGTCTATTGTCCCAGGCATTATTATGCCCCTGCCTCAAGATCTGCAGGGGTGGGTTGCCCTTTAGGAGCCTATATGTACTGGAGACATTTGTGTATGACCAGCTCACATTTTCAAGACTGAGATGTGTTGGTGTTAGGGAACCACTGAGGAGGGGGATCCTGCGTAAGCTCCATGCATACAAGGACACCAGAGTCTGAATTTTTTGTGTCCTCAGAGCCTATTCAACGGTGGGCACATAATACATGATCTGTAGATAGCTATTGAAATGAGTGAGTGAGTATTATAAATATAGAATGGGTATTTTGAAGAATATAGGGTGGGTTGTTTTTGTTTTTTGTGGGTTTTTGTTTTGTTTTGTTTTGCATTTTAAGACTTTTTTGGAGCAGTTTTAGATTCACAGCAAAATTAAGAACAAGGTACAGCACCCCCACACCGGCAGAGCATTCCCCGATTCACAACATTCCCACCAGTTCACTCTTGGTGTTGTGCATTCAGGGTTTGGACAAATGTATAACGACATGTATCCACCATCATGGCATCATACAAGTAATTTCACTGCCCTAAAAAAAAATCCTCTATATTCGGACTATTCATCCCTCCCTCCTCCCTAACCCCTGGCAACCACTCATCTTTCTTCTGTCTCCATAGTTTTTACTGTCTCCATATCTTTTCTAGAATGTCATATAGTTGGAATCATACAGTAGGTGTCCTTTTCAAATTAGCTTCTTTCACGAAACATGCATTTTACTTCCCTCCATGCCTCTTCATGATCTGATACCTTATTGCTTTTGAGCACTGAAAAATATTCCATTGTCTGGATGCGCCACATACAGTTGATCCATTCACCTACTGAAAGACATCTTGGCTGCTTCCAAGTTTTGGCAACTATGAATAATGCTGCTATAAACACCCATGTTTAGGTTTTCGTGTGAACCTAAGTTTTCAACTCCTTTGGGTAAAACCAAGAAGCATGATTGCTAGATTGTATGTTAAGAGTTTCTTAAGTTTTGAAAAAAACCACCAAATTGTCTTCCAAAGTGGCTGCACCATTTTGCCTTTCCAGCAGCAATGAATGAGAGTTCCTATTGCTCTACATGCCCACCATCATTTGGTGTTGAGGGTGTTCTGGATTTTGGCCATTCTTTTTTTTTTTTTTTTTTTTTAAAGATTTTTATTTATTTATTTGAGAGAGAGAGAATGAGAGAGAGCACATGAGAAGGGGGAGGGTCAGAGGGAGAAGCAGACTCCCCACCGAGCAGGGAGCCCGATGCGGGACTCGATCCAGGGACTCCAGGACCATGACCTGAGCCGAAGGCAGTCGCTCAACCAACTGAGCCACCCAGGCGCCCGATTTTGGCCATTCTAATAGGTGTGTAGTGGTATCTCGTTGTTTTAATTTGCATTTCCCTAATGACATACAATGTGAAACGTATTTTCATATGCTCCTTTGCCATCTGTTTATCTTCTTTGGTGAGGTGTCTTTCAAGATCTTCTGCCCATTTTTTAGTTGGGCTGTCTGTTTTCCTCTTGCTGAGTTTTAAGAGTTCTCTGTGCATTTTGGAGAACAGTCCTTTTTCAGATGTGTCTTTTGCAAATATTTTTTTTCCCAGTCTGCGGCTTGTCTTTTTATTCTTTTGACAGTGTCTTTTGCACAGCAGTTGGCAAAATTTTTCAATCACAACTTTGACATAGGCATGATTAAAGTGTCCTTGTCTTTGTTTAAATCATCTCATCTCGATAAATCAATCTAATGGTTATTTTTAGAAGCTACAGATAGAATGGAATTGAACTCACTCAGGAGCCACGGGACAGGTGACACAGAAGAGGCGGCAGATGGTTCTCCTATCTTCATGGAGCTTACAGGTTCTCACTAGAATGAGAAAACATACATTTAAAGAAGAATCACAAAATGACACAAGAGTTCGTAAATCTCACGTTGGCATACATGGTGTAGACTGAATTAAAGGAAGAGGAAGAAGTTCAGCAGAGTATGAAATGGCAAAAAGAAAACAAACAAACGAACAAAAAAACATAGGGTTTTAATTGCAGTCTTTAAAAATAATTTTCATTGGCCAAGAATGTAAGTAGAATTTCCATCTAGAATACCTGGCCTGGATCTGTGGCTCCCAACCACAGAATTGTCACATACTATTGAACCCTCAGCCTGGCACAGGGGCACAGCCCAATTTTGCTCAATGTGACATTTTTTTTGAATGGGTGCACAATTGAAAATACATTGCATTGCAGCTGTATCTGCCTGATGGACAGTTTAGTTGAGCAGGCAGGGAGACATAAGACATGGTCCAACCTGCTGTGAACAGGTTTACACTGTGAAGTCAAATGGGCAAGAGCTTTTGAGTATTTAAGAGACTACAGTCAAAGCAGTAAACAATTCTACTCCAGTAGCAGAGTGATGCGAAAGGGTGACCACTAACTGCTTTGTAAACACTGGAAGACATTGTTCCGCTGTGGTAATGATTGCATTGTAATTATTCTTAATTTGTTTAAATGTTGTTTCTAGTCTCCTAAACACTACAAGAGGTCTGCCAAAATTCTGATATGCAAAAGTGTGCCATGAATCCACAAAGTCTGGGAACTACTGATTTCCCTCCTCTCCCACTCCTGCATTTTGCCTTTTACAGTTTTGCCTTTAGGACATAGCATTTTCATAATACTAAGCAAAAGCACTTTGGAATTTCGTGATTACCTACAATTATTTAAGCTGAGAATATACTTTTTCAAAATAACATTTTATTTTGAAATAATTTAAAACTCACGTGAGGTCACAAAAATAGTAGTGTTAAAAAAAATAAATTAAAAAAAAAAATAGTAGTGTTCCCATGTACCCTTCACCCAGTTTCCCCCAATGATTATATTTTATAAATAACCACAGTATGCTGTCAAAACCAGAAAACTGACCTCAGTACAACACTATTGACTCAGGTTGTACTGTTTATTTGTAAATAGTATTCTCTGAGTATTCGGGTGGTCTACAGAATGTGGGTCCACAGGTTTTATGAAATAAATCAAGTCAATGTTGAGTGTTTAACTGAAAAATTTGAGGCATTTGACTCCAAATATTAACTCAGTCAGCAAAAGTGAATATAAAAGTTTGTTTCTGATGCCTGAAAATTGGAAAACAATACCTTATTGAGCATCTAGTATGTATTAGGCACTGGACTAGTGAGTCAGAGAAACCAACAGTCCCTTCCTCCAGCTCACAGTCCAGAGGGAAGTACAAACCAGGAAATGGGCATTGCTAACACAGCAGGAAACACACTGTGGTAATTATTTTTTAAAAAGATTTTATTTATTTATTTGTTTATTTGAGAGAGAGAATGTTCATGAGCAGGGGGAGGGACAGAGGGAGAGGAACAAGCAGACTCCCCACTGAGCAATGTAGGGCTCGATCCCAGGACCCTGATATCATGACCCGAGCCAAAGGCAGACATTTAACTGACTGAGCCACCCAGGCGCCCCAATGCTGTGATAATTCTTAAGAAACGTGGGAAGACACAGGATAGACATCTAACCTGGGTTTGGAAAGTCACAGAAGGTTTTCTGGAGAAAGCTCAGACCTGAAAATTATGTCAGAGCTAGCCAGATACAGGAGGGGTGGGAAGATGTGATAACCTGTGCTAAGACCCTGAGGTGAGAAAGAGCAGGATTCACCTAAAGGACAGACAGAAGGCCTGTGGCTGGAGATGAGAGATGAGCCGCACATAGGAGCACCATCAACTGGGTCCATAGCCACACTGTCCAAGACAGAAGCGCCAGGCACATGTGGCTAGGTTTCACTGAAATGTGCTGTAGGCGCAAAATCTGCGTCAAATCTCAAAGACTTATTGCCAAATATATATATATAAAAAGAAGAAAGTATCTCAATAATTTTTATATTGTGTTCATGTTGAAAAGAAAATATTTTGGACATGTTGAGTTCAATGAAATACATTTCTTAAATTAAGAAATCAAATTCAGTTCTCCTATTCTTTGTAAATGTCTACTGGGAAATTTAAAATGACACACGTGGCTCACATTATATTTCTATTGGACAGTGCTGTGCTAGAGGGTCAGGAATGACTTCCCAGGGAAAATGTTCTTTAAACCGAGATGTGTGGGATAAGTTAACCGGCAAACAGAGAGAAGGGCCGACATTTGGGAAGGCCCAGAGTGGAGAATGGAGAAGCAAAGAGCCCAAAATGCAGCGTTAGGTTAAGTTAGGTTAGGTTGAGAGTGTAGGTTGCAGTGTAAACTTTAATCTGAGAGCAATAGAATCACTGAATATTTTACCCAGGGGAGTGACATGATGGATTTTCAGCAAAGAGGATCCCTCTGGTCAATCAGGAGCAACAGTGGAGTAGAGGAGACAAGTTAGGAGTCGTTGAAGTATTTCCGGGCTAAATATCTTTCCATGTGCCCCAAACTCAATTCCTTACATTCACCCTGATGCAAACTGTTCAAGCATGGGAGGGCATCAGGGCGGGCTCAGAGCATACTTGGAAACTGTATTAAAAAAAAATCTAAAAATCTTGTCTCTGTAGCTCAATTTCCAAGCTTAAGTAATTAGAGATAAGGTCATTCCTGGATGTACTGGATGAAACTCAAAGCTAATTACAGATTCTGTTTTCCTTGGCCCTGTGTATATCAAAGTGAAGTGATCTCAGAAGGACAATTAAATCAATTTCTATTGCAATGCAATTTTTCAATCTTCCATTTACCTCAGAGATCAGAGCAGAAGCATTGACTGTACCTTCCCAACCCTGTCCATCAGTTCCAGCCACTAGCCAGTTGAGTGACCAGTGAGGGATCCTGCTGTCAGTCAATCAGATAGACCAGATGGGGGCATGGAGGTGGAGAAAGAACCGAAAAAATACAACTCTGTCAATGTCCCAACATTGGCCATGGTTAGTGACATCTTTTGGGGCTGATTTTAACCACCAAGGCTTCAATTATACTTTTTTTCTAGGTTGACTTTGTTGCTATTGTTTATTCTTATTGTTTTCTTATTCCTGTTATTTGGATTTGGGTTTTATTCTTATCTTTTTCATTAGTTTCCATCTTGGGATCATCTTGAGAACATTTTGTAGATAGAAACTGAGGTTTGGAGTTAGCCGTATTATTTTTCTACTGGGGTCCAATGGAATGAATACAAAATAAGTAAGGAAAGTAGCTTGTCTTAAAAAAAAGTAATTAGCCAGGGCGCCTGGGTGGTTCAGTCAGCTAAGTGTCCGACTCTTGATTTCGGCTCAGGTCATGATCTCAGGGTCGTGGGATCGAACCCCGCATCTGGCTCCATGCTAGGCATGGAGCCTGCTTAAGATTCTCTCTCTCTCTCTTTCTCTGCCTACCCCCCTCCACACGTGCTCTCTATCTAAAAAAAAAAAAAAAAGTAATTAGCCTAGAAAGATAATGCAAATAGTACATGCAATAGTACAGATAAGCAAATAGCATGCAAATAGCAGGGAAGAAGGTAAATCAAAGGGCACAAATCAGCTGTCATCCGGACACTCTGCCTGTGGATAGGTTTGGTTTAACTTGAATGGTGACTGTAAAATATTTTCATTAGCTGCCAGCATTTTTTTTTTAATTTTATTTATTTATTTGACAGAGAGAAACACAGCGAGAGAGGGAACACAAGCAGGGGGAGTGGGAGAGGGAGAAGCAGGCTTCCCGCGGAGCAGGGAGCCCGATGCGGAGCTCGATCCCAGGACCCTGGGATCATGACCTGAGCTGAAGGCAGACGCTTAACGACTGAGCCACCCAGGCGCCCCTAGCTGCCAGCATTTAAACATTAGGAACTTTTACTTCAAAATCAACATTTCAGTCTTCTCTTGAAAATAAGAAGTGTGTACCACACTGGACCTGTCTTCCCTCATGACCATAACTTGGGGGTGGGGGGCAGTCCACAGTCTCTACCCTGCCCCACTGCCTTACATCCAGCCTCCCTCACTCATTTGTGTTATCTGCCAGGCCCCAGGAGACAGTTGGGGTAGCAGCCTTTAGCATGAACACATAGAAAAATGGCATGAGGGATATGCCCCATACTTGAAGAGTGATTGCCTATGCAAAGAGTCATAGAGTTGGAAGGCACTGTCTGTTTTCTCATTGACATCCATATTTTGGAAGGTTTTAGAATGAGAGTATATTCATGTTTTATTACTCTAATGTTATAAAACAATGTTTATTGTTTTTATTGTCTTTTTTAAAAAAGGAAATTATAATTACGAATACATTATGCTGGAACCTCAACTCTGTCCATTACTTGGCATTTAGCACAATAGATGCTGCATGGGAATAGTCAACATATTTTCTGTGAATAGAATCCCTGAAATGTATATGGCCAAGTGGCCAAATTAGAAGGCCAAACAAGACTAGAATATAGGAAACCCTGGACACAGTAGATCATATTGAAAGAAAAAAAATCCGCCTTGCCCCAGTCTATTAAACAAAAGTCTAATTACTCTATTAGTCTATTAGCAAAAGTCTTTCTGCTTTTACCAGTACAAAAAATAAGCTAGACCAGGCTTCATATCTATTTAAGATGGGACCATCTGGGCTAGTTGTGCTCTTCCCTACCCCACAGAGAGGCATGAAAATTCATGACCATCAACCAGGCAGACCCCAAAAAACCTCATTCTTCTCAATGCTCCCCATGCCATAGGAGAAGAGTATGTTCAAATGAATAAACACCATTTAAGCAGATCGACCTGCCACAATTGATGGCCCTTATTACTTTGATCTTCTTTGCTTATTCTCTACAAGATAACTTTGCCCCACATGTCATGAAAGAATTCTGTAATCAAATTTCATTTTTAATTGTCCATGAAAACCTGAAAAGAAGAGACTCGCTGGCATGTTTCTAAATTCTGCAGAAAGCAGTGACAGTAAAAGCAACAGTCAGCTGGAACACAGAAAATAAAAAGAAATTGCCCTTCCTCTCACTCACTGATTTATAAGGAAAGAGGTAATGTATAAATTATAATTTTTGAATCAATGAGGAATGGCAATCATTTACCTGTACTTCCAATAGACAAACCAGCTTGACTTAAAAAGATTTTTAAAAGCATTCCCTTCATCTTAAAAGAGGTTTGGTTGAGATGAATCTGTTAGTCCTCCCAGCTCTAGGATCCTATGTTTTATGACAGTAAATTCACTCAAACAGCTGTTGTTTTTTAAATAACTAATTAGCACTACCATAGCTGGCTACTAAAGTTAATTGGGAGGAAAAAAAAACACAGCAATGAATTATTTCAATGCATGTGATGATTTCTTTATAATTTCTTCTCGGCTCTGAAAATATACCTACTTTAGATATATGTATTATCTGGAAATTTTTGATGCAATTGTTTTATTTTAAAAATAATGACAATATCCATTAAGTATTGAGTGTTTTTATTTGCCAGACACTTGGGTGGTATTCTCAATCTTGATGTCAACTTTATTTAAGTAGATGCTATACTTTCCCCCATTTTGAATACCAGAAAACTAAGGCTCAAGGGGTTGAATGTTGTTCCCAAGATCACAAAGATAAAAATGATGGAACTGGGATTCAAATCCAGATTGACCTCATGCCAAAACTTTTGCTCTTATTCATTACACCATGTAGTCTCCAGACTTAAGGATAAGGACTTTTATCAAAACAAACAAATTTGATTCTATCCCTTTGATTGATCAGTTTACTGGTAGACCAACGAGTCTCTATAACAAGGCTCCAATAGGGTAATAGGAGCCAATTTTCCCCATCATTGCCCACTTTGAATATTTTAATATATATTTCTATTTCCCTGTAGGTATAATGCTCATGTAAAAGGAATCAGAGATCTATATTTTCATCAAGTCTCAAACACAATCCACACTTTCAAGAGGATGCTTATAAATATGCGTCTGAGGCCTCCCACTCACTCCCCATACATTGCTTTATTACTCAACTGTTTGCACGGTTCCTTTGACAGAGTGTGTCACTTTCATACCTAATAGCTAAATAGGATTGATACGATACCAAACAAATGCCTTTCTGTTCGGGAGAATTTATACTTGAGAAAACATGTTTCCCCGAGGAAGCTCCATTTATCCATCAGAATGAATCATGGGGATGGGTTACAAGGCAGCCCCCAAAGAGACGATTTGCTCCTCTGCTTTGATTGGTTGGGCTCTCAGCTCTGAAAATATACCTACAAATGAAGCACTTAGATTATCTTCTTTCTCAAAGTCATCTTCGTTTTGTTCATTTCAGTGGCAGAAGAGTAAGGCGGTGTTTAGACCCAAAGCATTTTCCAAATGGAACATGCAAGTTGGATTTTAAACATTTACCAAGAAGGCATACTTTGAGTCCAGTCATATTATTTTAAACAGAAACATTGTTTGGCCAGAAATTACTTGGGGACAGAGCTGATTCCAACATTCACTGTGGCTACAAAAACGATTCTATTTTGGCCAGCAAATACTTCCAAAAAAACATTTCTAGCCATCCATGGGAAAGGAGTGAGTGCCCCCTGGTGAAAATGTGGGAAACGTTTCCATATGTTATTTTTGGCTGGCAAGAAGGTACAGATGTCTTCACAATAAAAATATACTTGCTATGAGTGCTTGTCTCCTTGAAAAGAGTTGGCACCATTTGGAGCGCTGGATCTACAGTGTGGCAAAGATGCACGAAGGGAGGAGGAAAACCAAAGCAATCCCCAAGACACATTTAAGAAAGAGGCACTGATGTTATACAAGCCAGGGATCATGGGCGACTCTGTTATTTTTTATATCTGTGTTGGATTGTCTCTTTCTGCGCCTTCCAAACCCATTCTCCACCCATCTCCACCTTGCTGTGTCCTGGGAGGCTGACTTTTAGGGACCGTGTTAACACTTTCCCTTGCCCTCTGGCTTCTAATTGGGTTCAACCAAGGGAAGACCCAAGCAGGGAATCTGAGGCTGGGAGGAGTAACATTGGAGTATTTATTCCCAGGGCTTACTTCTTGCCAGTATAGATTGGAAGGGATTGTATCTCTCAACCTATAATCTTAGAACTGTGGGATAGCTGTCTCCTCTACCTATAACTCTCTAGGGTCTAGTGAATTCTCCCTTCCAAAGCCCGTTCAGAACTCCTTTCTGTTACTGGCCTGGGAGCTTCAACATTCTTTGTCGGGGTTCCTTAATCCTACCCACACCTTTGTAAGAAGTCCATGCAGTAAATACACACTCTGAGCCTCTCTGAGTGTGCCTCTTCTTTCCCACATGTACTCTCACTCATTCAGTATTTTGCCATATCTTCTAAATTTTCTTTTTTTAAAGATTTTATTTATTTATTTACTTACTTACTTACTTATTTATTTCTCAGAGAGAGGGACCACAAGCCAGGGAAGCAGCAGGCAGAAGGAGAAGCAGGCTCTGCACTGAGCAAAGAGCCCGATGTGGGACTTGATCCCAGGACCCCGGGATCATTACCTGAGCCGAAGGCAGACGCTTAACTGGTGGAGCCACCCAGACATCCCCTAAATTTTCTTTTTTTTTTTTAAATATTTTATTTATTTATTTGACAGAGAGAGACACAGCAAGAGAGGAAACATAAGCAGGGGGAGTGGGAGAGGGAGAAGCAGGCTTCCCGCCGAGCGGGGAGCCCGATGTGGGACTCGATCCCAGAATCCTGGGATCATGACCTGAGCCGAAGGCAGACGCTTAACGACTGAGCCACCCAGGTACCCGCATCCCCTAAATTTTCAACAATAAGCATCTATCCCTGTCCAACTCCAAGTTTCCCTAAGGTTACTGGTAGTCCCAAACTTCAATTCCACCAGCACAGACCACTTGGACTGACTGGAGTTCAAGCCAAAGAATGACAACGTGGGACCCTGTTTTCAGGGTCTCACCTCACTGTCCTGTGCCCCAGGAATGTAGTTAGCCCACCACCCTTGTAACTCAAGCCCTTGGCTTGGACTGCATCTGCATTCTGAACAGGAAAAAGAAAGGCTCTGTTTACGTTCAGCCTTCACCTATCTCCTCGGGAGGAGGGGAGAACAAGTTGTTCTGTCAGGAGGGATCTAAAAGATTAAGCAAAGAGCAGACCAGTTCTGTGGGTCTAGAGTTGGCAAGATGGGGCACTCTGCAAGCCGCAAGAACAGAAGGACAGCCTGCTGGGTCAGGTTCCAGGGCTTCGCGCCCAGAGGTCTGCTTTTGGCAAGAGAACGCTGACGTAGTTAGACCTTGCCAGTTACACCTGTCCTCCAAACATCCGGACTCCCTTCATGAATCTATTATGAAACTGTCACCCAAGATTTTGCCTGTATACTCTTAGAGGCCATGAATGGCAATGACGAGGGAACAGCATGGATTTAGGCTCCAAAGTTGGGCTCAACTTCCAGATCCACTCCAACCTTTACTGTGTGGTGAGCAGCAATTCTTCAATTTTCTGGAAGAGGACCCCTACCTCCTTCCTGACTGACCACCCTCACTGTCAAATGGACATGATAGTACTTAGAACTTGATATACCTATAGGGTGGCCTTCAGGGTAAATGACATCACCTACATGAGGAGCGCAATTCCACACAGAGTTGACACTCAGTGAGTCTGATTTTACGTCTTCCCTTTAACTTTCTGAGGTATTGTAGTGTTCCACATCTCCCCCGAAATTCAATAATGAGATCAGCATGAAGAAAACTGCTGAGACCTCACACGGAGATTGAATTGTTCTGCATCAAAGAAGTTCCTCCTTGCTTCCTTTCACATCTGCTCAGGGTTGATACACTAGGGGTAATAAAATTAATGATAAGAGCTAATTATTGAAGACTCATTACAGCACCAGCACTGCGCTGAGACTTTTTAAAATTTCATGTTTATCAAAGATGTAAATGCACATATTGAAAGATCCAAAGTGTTGTACCAGTTTATGCAAAACTCAGCAACTCCCTACTTTTTGTCCCACTTGTCTTTCCCAGAGGCCACCACTTCCAGCTCTCTGAAGAGATTATTTTGGTATTTATCTTCACATCTCTAAACAACACACCTAGGATCACATCTTTATTTCTCAGTGTTTGATATTATCTATTGGCCTCCTTTGGGTGATAACAATTGATTCCTTCCCTGGCCCCTCACCACACACTTCCCAGTACAACTTTCCCTTCCCCCAACTTCCCAATAGAACTATTTTGTAATTTCGCTAAATCAATATTCAGTGTTGACATTAAGACAACACAAACACTGTTCACAGTTGAGTCATGAGCAAATAATTGTGTTTCTTTCCCGTACAGATTTTAGTTTCCTTGCAGATAATTGTCTTGTTTCCTTATTTGTTTTGTTTTCTGTGAACTTACCACTAATTCAACTCCAAGCTCTCTGTCTTTTGTCTAAATCTCTTTTCAAAATATTTAGCAGATCAGATATTCTATCAATTTGCTATTCTTGGAGGAAACTTCCCCAGGGGCCTCTGATATGTTTCCACCAGAATCGGTTTCCCTCCAAACCTGGTACACAGCTCCTATCCTGGGATCCCCCTTCAACATCTTCCTGTGGATTCCCTTTGCCTCTCTTGTGTGTTGGACCCCCACCTCCTTCCTGAATCCCGTGCCTTCCTCCTTATTGGTTTATTCCCTCATTTAGGTGGAGCATACCTTCTAGCAGCTTCCTGAGAAAGGCAATGTGGGAGATAAAATTGTTTAAACATTGCTTACCAAAAAACATCTGTATTCCACTCTCATACTTGATTGATAGATTGGCTATGTGTAAAATTCCAAGTAGGAAAAAAGTTTCTTTAAATTCTAAAGGCGGGGCACCTGGGTGGCTCAGTTGGTTAAGCGACTGCCTTCGGCTCAGGTCATGATCCCGGAGTCCTGGGATCGAGTCCCACATCGGGCTCCCGGCTCAGCGGGGAGCCTGCTTCTCCCTCTGACCCTATCCCCTCTCATGCTGTTTCTCTCTCTCTCTCTCAAATAAATAAATAAATAAAATCTTTAATTAATAAATAAATAAATAAATAAATAAATAAATAAAAATTCTAAAGGCATTTCTTTATTGTCTTCTAACATTCAGTATGGCTGTTAGGAAGCTTGAAACAATTCTGATTCCTGGCCCTTGGTGTGTGACTAGTTCTCTCTCTCTCTCTCTCTCTCTCTCTCTTTGGCCCCAGTGTTCTGAGACATGTGGGCTGGTGTAGGGCTATTTCCAACCACTGTCCTGATAACTCAGTGGCTCTTATCTGAGAATTCACCCTTCACTTCTGAGAAATGTTCTTCAATTAAACCAACCCTCCTCGTTCTCTTTCTGGAACCCCTATTCTCAGATATTGTACTTCCTGGACTAGTTATCTAAATTTTCTTACTCTCTATCATCTTTTTACTCTACCTTCCAGGAAATTTTCTTGACTTAATTTTTCCTCCATTTCATCTTCAAGCTTTCCCATTGATTTTCTCATTTCTGCTCTCATTTTTAATTATCAAGGGTTCCATTTTGTTTTCTAAATGTTCCTTTTTTAAAGCATCCTGTTCTTGATTTATGTAAACAATAATAGGAGGATTTTTTTTTCTTTGTTTCTTTTCCCTGCATGGTTTCCATTTTTTTACCAGACTGTTTTGTTAGTGTCATTGCCACTATTTTTTTTGTTATCTTTCAATGTTTAAGTTTTCTCTTGTGTCTGGTAGTCCAGTCCTCTGCTGTATTTAAGAGTGAGGGAAGAAAAAACAAATTAGTTCTGAGCAAGACAATGACTGTGAATTTCATCAGGTGATCTGTCTAGGCTGCTCGCCAGCAAAACTTCCACAGACCATGTCAGATTCCCCCAAGAGACTCCTTTCATCTCCTAGGAAGGAACAAGGCCTGAATATCACTTCTGGAAGCTGAGGGAAGGGAGCGCTGGGGGTCTTAGCAACCAGAATGCATTCATTCACTTAAACCCTGTTTTTTTTTTCAGTATGGTAACCCCATCTTCAGGTATGACTGGGGTCTCCCAATCCAGAGACTTTCTGTTTTAGCCTCTCCAAAGAATAAACTTCTGGTCTTCTATTGGGATGAAAGAGGGACAATGTTCTGTCTGGATGCCAGTGGGGACTGGATTTGAGGCTCGAACAGTTCTTAAACAGGTTTTCAACTAATTCTCCTGGACTCTGATCCTCTGCCTCACGCCATCCTGTGTTCCTGATCTCAAGCCTTTGTGTCTGTGGTTTAAATCAGGTTGATTTTTAGCTTTCCACACTACAAGGCTTGGGATTCTGTTCTCCCAGGCATGCTAAGTCACTTACCATCCTATTTCTCTGTTAATGGCTTCCAAACATTTGGTACCACTGTCTCCCCTCCCATTCATTTATTCAAAACAAAACAAAACATTTCTTTGTAGTATAATCTCAGTGATGTTGAGAAGATGAAAGTAGGTAAGTAAAATGCATGAATTCCAAATACCGTCTTACTCAGATGTCCCACTAAGCTCTTTGCATATATTATTCATTTACTCCTCACAACCCCCCTTTAAGTAAGGTACAGTTATCATCCCCATTTCACAGATGTGCAAACCAAAGCTCAGAGAGATTAATTTACCCAAGGACCCACAACCAATAGGAGACATAATTGGGATTTAAAAGCAGGTCTGTGTGACTCCAGAGCCTCAATTTTAATTACCATGTTGATGTTCAACACACAGAAATAATATAGACTTAAGGAGAAAAGCATATGGTTGTGACTCTTGACCCGATAATCTGGTTTCCTCTGGTCAGTACACATTATATGAAGACTCAACTGGATTTGAATTAAAATGCATCGCACAAGTATTTATAGTATGATGTCATGGACTTAGTTAAACAATTGTTTGAAAGTTTGGATTATAATTGGCATCTTATTAGATTGTAATATCATGGCTAACATTCTACATAAGACACTATAGAGGAAAGAAGACTGAAATTTGAGCTCTTTCAGTGAGCATTTTAATCAAAAGCAATAATTTCATCAGAGGTACTTCAGCTGATAAAATAAGGCAGATCTAATATTCAAACTTTTTCTAATTTGAGTATGTAAAATTTTCTCTCATAGTCCCTAACCATCTTTGCTTTTCCTCAAGTGTTTGAGGAAGTGAGAGAAGACTCCCTTTCTTCTAGAAGGAGGGATCTACTTTGCATAACACACCTGGCTCCCTGCCTCTTTGTCACTGGCCCCAGATGAGGGGAAGGTGGGAAAAGAAGAGATGGTTAATCCCTAGTTCCCATTCTTCCTCTACTGGAAACATCTTTCCTCACTGCTCTAGGGACCAGGACTGCCTGTGACTAGTGTGTATGTGAATCAGTCAGGGTTCCACCTGACAGAGATCTATTGCAAGGACTTGGCTTATGCAGTTGTGGGAGCTAACTAGGAAAGTCCAGCATTCATAGGGCAGGCTGTCTGGGCACACTGGGAACTCGAAGGCAGGGGCTGATGCTGCAGTCCACAGGCTTAATTGCTTCTTCCTCAGAGAAACCTCAGTTTTGCTCCTAAATCCTTTCAACTGATCAGATCAGACCTACCCAGATTATCCCAGTTCATCTCCTTTACATAAAGTCCCCTGATTGTAGATGTTAATCACACCTGCAAAATACCTTCACAGCAACACCTAGATAGATTACTGTTTGACTGAATAACTGTGTTCTATGTGCCTACCCGGGTGGATGCATAAAACTGACCATCACTGTGTTGTAAGCTCATTGTTCACTCAGACCTAAGTCCCATTCTCAAATACCAGCTTTCCTTGGCATGTAGTAGTTGCTCAAGAAGCACTTATTTGAGTAAATGCATGAGTGATGTTCTCCAACTGCTTACCCTTCTCAATGTGTTTGGAACTCAGGATGCAAGAAAGGACAGAGTCTATTACAATCAGTCAAACTCACCCTGACTTTCCCCCACTTCTGAGGCTGAATCTAATGGGTTCAAGGAAGGACAGATGCCAAGAGAGGTGGTCAACAAGTAGAAAAGTGTCCCATGTGACAAAGAAGCATCTCAAGTGGGGCTGCATGCAGCTCAAAGAAATGTGGGAACAAAAGAAGCTTCTACCTGATGAAGGCCTTGAACAAACCCAGCAAGTTGCCCTTGCTGTAAGGAACCCAAGAGCAATCAAATGTTGTTCATGTTCCCAAATAGGGTGCAGAAAGAGCTGATGAAGTTCAAAGCAGGAAAGGCTGGTCTTCTAGAAGTGAAGGACAACACAGCAGCCTGGATCAATGACCCAGGCCAGATGGGACCCTCTCAGCAGATGCCAACAGTGAGCTTTGAGGGTCCAGGACTCAATATCCTTCTCTACAGAGCTGTGACATGAGTAGGGGCCCCACAAACTGGACAGCTCCAAGAGAAATGTTTAGGGATGAGTGGAATCAACCCTGGATTGATTTGGATTATGTCCCACCTTCTCCCACCCCAACCTTCCTTCTCAGAATGGAAGTTCAAGAGGCAAATTAAGTTTGATTATGAAAAAAAGTGATTTTACATTTCCCACTTATCAGAGTTGTGGACCAATATTCATGCCTGGCTACACACAGAGACTGCTGGTGTGGACCACAGGTACTTTAGTCTGAAAGCCCTTTTTCTTTCCTCCCTGCCTGCCTTTCGGATTGATTGATTGATTGATTGATTGCAAGATAGAGACTACGGAATGTTTCACAGATTACACCTAGGCTAAAAGAGTGGCCCAAGGTGTCTAGGATCTTGCCAGGGATGGAAGAGACAATAATGCTTATTATTAGAACAGGAAAAAACTGTGAGTGGATGTGTCCTTTACCTCTGCAGAGAAGCATGTGGGTCCTTTGCTTTAACCAGAAGAGGATGGAAGGTTTTGGGGAGGTTTTTTAATTTTTAGCTGCATCCAAAATACATTTCAAAAATGAAGTTTAAATTTGTGTATTAGTTGACTATTTGGATGTTCTTTCACATTGACTTGATTAGCAAAGAATCTTTATAAAATAAAATGGGCTCCTACGACACCAAGTATTGGCAAGTAGGTACATGCTGGTGGAAATAGAACTTGGGCAACTTTAGAAAAGTGTTTGGTGATAACTACCAACCTGTAACTCAGCGACAAGAGAAATGTGGAACATAGTCACTGGAAGATATTGTGATCAATTTCGTAGCATGGCCACAATATTCAGCAGCTCCTCCAAAAGGTGATGTCTATGTCCCAACCTCTTGAATTTGGGTCAGTCACGCAGTAGACATAACAGTGTGCCAGTTCCATAGCTGAGACCTCAAGATGTCCTGCAGTTTTTCCTTTCACCCTCTTGGAACACTGCCCTGAGACTGCCATGTGAGAAAGCCAACCCAGCCTGCTGGGAAAGGAGAGCCACATGAAAGAGATGTGAGATGCCTCAGCTGGCAGCCAACACCAGCTGCCACATGGGGGGAGGCAGTCTTGAACTTTCTAGTCCAACTGAATACAGGTGGCATGGTGAGTCCAGAAAGAACCTCTAGAGGAACCACCAAGCCGACCCATAGAACCATCTGAAATAACACAGCATTATTGGTTTGTTGTGGTTCTGTACACAGCAATATGTAGTAGATACAAGCATGTTCTAGAATAGCAGCCCTCTTCATAATAGTCCCAAACTGGAAACTACTCAAATGCCCATCACCAACAACTCAAATGTCCATCACCAATGAATGGGTAAATAACTTGCAGTATAGTCACACAATAGAATATGACTCAGTAATGACCGTGAACAATCTAATCTACAAGGACATAGAAGAATTTGGATGGATCTCACAAACATAGAGTTGAATAAAAGAAGACAGAAACAAAGGGAACACACATTGATGCGTGATAGGTGAAAATATTCAATGCTGTTAGAAATCAGAATAGTGGCTTCCCTTGGGTGACGGGAAGGAAACACAAATGGAAGTTTGGGGTGCAAGAAATGTTCAGTTTCTCAATCTGGGTAGCAGAGGCATGGGTATATTCAGTTTGTAAAAGTTCAACAAACTATATAATCAAAAGGTATTCACTTCCGGTTATAAGATGAATAAGGTTTCAGATCTACTATTCAGCATGATGACTATGGTTAATAATACTGTATTATATGCTTGAAAGTTGCTTAGAGAATAAATCTTAAATGTTATAATCACAGAAAAAAATGCGTAATTATATGAGGTAATAGACATGTTAACTACCCTTATAATGGCCATCATTTTGCAATATACATGTGTATCAAATGATCACTTTGTACACCTTAGATTTATACAATGTGTATGTATCAATTATACCTCAATAAAGCTGGAAAAAATAAAATTAAAATAATAAGTTCAACAAATTGTAGACTTGTCTCAGGGGCACCTCTCTGTTTATATGTAATACTTTAATAAAATGATAAAAATATATATTTTGTAGATTATAATATTTGGGTTGTTGAAAGTGGGACACACCTTTTGTGTCAATGCATCATTATACACGAATTCAGACTCTTCAAAAATGAATTTGCCAAATGTAGCTTAAAATTATTATATTGAGTTCTGCTAGCTCTCAGTTCTATTTACCATTGCCTTAAAATTTAGATAAAATATTTCCTAAGGAAATACAAGGTGAAACCAAAAGTAAAAATTGGAGTCTTTCTAACCTTGAATGTCCTCCGTAATATCTTTGATAAAGAATCAAAATACTGTTCATGCAATAGCCATTCACTAGGTATCCAACTACATCTTGAGTTCTGTGCCAGTCCCTGGGGGATACAGTGGCTACTCTCAGGGAATTTATGTTCTAGCGGGGTCTACTTCAACTTAACCAATAGCAGGGAACTCATTACTTCACAAGGAAGCCCATTCTACTCCCAGTAACTTTGTTAAAAAAGGCTTCCTTGGGGCGCTTGGCTGGCTCTGTCAGTTAATCGTTGAACTCTTGGTTTCGGCTCAGGTCATGATCTCAGGGTCAAGGGATTGAGCCTGGAGTGCGGCTTCATGCTCAGCAGGGAGTCTGCTTGAAGATTCCTCCCCACTCCCCCTTTCCCTCCCCCTCTGCTCCTATCCCTGCTCGTGCACTCTCTCTCTCTCAAATAAATAAACGAGTGAATGAATGAATGAATGAAATGGCCTCCTTATTTAAGCCAAAATCTCTCTCCCTGTGACTTGCAGTTCAGTCTCTGATGTAGCAGAATGAACTTCCATGTCTCCTAAGCCTCCTTTTCTCTGGATTAAACAGCTTTTGTCCCATTCCCCGTATCTTGTTTGATACTGTTTCAAGTACCCCCACTTCTTGGCCACCCTCATGGGACAAGCCCCAAATTGGCAAGATTTTTACTCAAGTGTTAGACTCAGAATCAGACACAATATTCCCAGTAAGACTTGATCTGGAGCTGGCTTTCTCCACTGCAGCACCATTGGTGTTTGGGGTAAGATAATTCTTCATTGTGGGGGCTGTCCTGCGCAGAGTAGAATGCGTAGCAGCATCCCTGGCTTCTGGATGTGACAATCAAATATGTCTCCAGACATTGCCAAATGTTCCCTAGCGGGGCAATCAACCTCATTTGAAAACCACTGACCTAGAACAGCATGATTCCCGGGTTTGCAAGCTGGATGTTCTATGTCTACCCTTCTGCCACCAAGTTGCCAATCTTGCCCGGACTTCTCAGGCACCAGCTACAAGGTTGCTCTTGCTTGCTCTTAACTACATTGCCCCAAATAAATACATACCTAAAATAAAATGGTCCAAAACTGGAAACTACTCAAATGCCCATCACCAACAACTCAAATGTCCATCACCAATGAATGGGTAAATAACTTGCAGTATAGTCACACAATAGAATATGACTCAGCAAAGATTGTATTGGGCCCCCACAAAACAGAAACTCTCTCGCTCTCTTTGCTCCTAGAAAATAAAGTTAATAGCTTTATCTTGCATCCATGTCTCTTTTCAGAAGAGAACTGTCAGAGTAGAATTAAACAGAAAAAAACTTGAGTCTCTATGACCAGATACAAAAGAACCAGGGTCCAGAAATAAAAGCAGGTATAAGTTTAATTCCCCACTGACCACATCCCCCATGCCATTATGGTGGGGTAGGAGAAAAAAAAAAAAAAAGTTTATGGGAAGGGAAGCCATCTGGCAGACTTTCAGGTTCTTAGAATCTTCAAGAGTCCTAAAAGTCAAAATCAAAAATCTGGTCTTTGTCCTCTGCTTCATAAGCAGATATTATTCTTATTCTTTTTTTTTTTTTTTTTTTTTAAGATTTTATTCATTTGACAGGGAGACACACAGCGAGAGAGGGAACACAAGCAGAGGGAGTGGGAGAGGGAGAAGCAGGCTTCCCGCCAAGCAGGGAGCCCGATGTGGGGCTCGATCCCAGGACCCTGGGACCGTGACCCGAGCCGAAGGGAGACGCTTAACAACTGAGCCACCCAGCCGCCCCATTATTCTTATTCTTAACTGAATGAAGAGCAGTCCAGTGCGTAAAAATCAGACACTGAGAAATAAGGCAGGCGGTGTGGTTCTACCAAAAAAGTATCTTAATCAGGCTGAATTTAGTTTAGGGGGTGGAATTTGAAATGGGCAATAGACTGGATCTCAGTTACTTGGTAAGCTGTAGAAATTTAAGTTTGTTACTGTTGTTAGCTTGACACTTCTCTGTTGGTACATACAGGAATCCTATCTGAGATCACTTCCAGAATAGGGTGGTGTAAGCACTTAGCCCAAGAAGGTAAACCAAGTGATTTTTTCTTTGTCTTCCTGCCTAGAGGGAATGTGCTCTGAGCTTTCCTACATACTTGGGAGGATGGGGGAGACACATTAGTTTGTTGTGGGTGTGCAGAACTAGAGGAATTCCTTAAAGCTTGGGGTGGGAAGCGGGTAGTGAAAGGCCGGTGCTTGCTTCTTTTGTTTGGTTTTTATTGTGCATGACTAAATGTATTAGACATGTTGGATCAGAGAATATGCATCCGTGAATCACAGTGCTGTGGAATTTGTATGTGTTTTGCCTACTAATATCAGTTGCCCTTTCCTGCTACAAAAGGCCTCCCTACGAACATGATATCTGAATTACTTTAATAAAATTAGAGACAGGGCATGCTATGTTGAGCCTTCGTAAGAGACGAGAGATCCTTCCCAAAGCCTTTCTCTATAACGATTTTCTGTGATTTGTGTTTTCTTCAAACACAAAATAGAAAGAGATAGGGAAATAGGAACCACAGCACGGGGGGGGTGGGTGATGAACATAGTAGGTTTTAGAAATGACTCTTTATAGCCTACAACAAACTACAAGTAAAAGTACACTTTTGAATTTAATCTTTTCAACAAAAATGCATTGAACCTCTACTATGTAAAAGGGGGTTGGTTTGGCTAGGTCATGCTCCATATGGTCTCTGGAAAGCTATTGATTCAAAGGACAGGCCATTCTTTAAATACTATTTGGGTTGGTTTTTATTCTTCTGTGGATGGATTTGTAATAAAGTATTGCACTGGGCTACAGCTAGACACCAGGGGGAGAAATCTGAACGGCACATGGTCTTTCATCAGCTTTATTGTCATTCCTTGGGAGAAGAAAAATGAGATTTCCTTAATCGCAGAAGTATGGCAAATTTCTTTCTTCAAGTCTCAAAATGTTTTTCAGTGAAGATTTTCCATTGAGAGAGATTATTATTTAGGGGGAAATCCTTGAAAACATCTCTGCTCCATGTTTGAAAAATCCCTCTCCAAGAGGATTACTTCTAGCTTTATGGTTGTGTCGCAAAGCCAGGTGCTTTGTGTTTAAAACAAAGGTAAAGGTGGTGCACGGGAAGGAGCCTCAGCCAGAGAGGGAGGCGTTCACCTGTGTCCCGACCGTCCTTTTACCATGTGACCCTGAGCAAGTCATTTTCTTTCTCTATGCCTTCGTTTGCCCATTCACAAAAGGAGGGCTCTGGGCTAGACTATCGTTAAGGCCCCACAGCTCAAAGAAATATTGAGATTAAATTTGTTCCTGCCTGCCTGCCAGATATCATTCTGAGCAAACATATTTGTTCCATTGAATGGCTGTGTTTCCCCATACACATAACTGAAGATATTTTATACTTGAAGTTACAATTTCATCACTTACCTACCCCGTATCATTTAAGGTCTCCTCATTCTGCTTTGAAGTTCAAAGAAAGAGAAGACTCTGTATAATGAGAATGGCCCCTTTGAAATGCTTCCTTCGCAGCTGCAGGCTCTGTGGATCTTGCACTGTACGAAGGCTATTGTAATGCAGATGTGTTCCAAAGTGCGTCTGTAGCGAGAACATTTCCATGGGTCTTTACTATATTTCTTCTATTATTCATAGAACACAATGTAAATGAAGCCATAAATTTTACCCCCCACACTAGATGGAGAAAGAAGATAATGGAAATTGTGAATTATGAATGAATCACTGTTATTGTAATTCCTTAAGGATTCTGATGGAGATGATTAAATTCAGGCAAAGACACAGATTCTAAACTTTTATGCCTGAGTCCTCAGTAATGCCGCCTGGAAGTTTACAAGGAATGAAATAGAGATGGTCTTGGTTTTGCACTTACCTGCCAAATTATCTCACAGAGAATCTACCTGGGCCTGGACAGATCACCTTATTAAAGATGAAGAATTTATTCCTGGGGGTGGGGAGGATTGCAAAATACATGTGTCTTCCAACCATTCAGACACTAGTGCTTAGGATCCTAAATACAAAACAGTTGAAGCCTTCAACACCAAGTTCCTGGAATTTATTCTTCCCTTTTAGAAAACTGGAGGGAGGAAGCACAAAGAAATTAGGAGCCACTATCCTCCTGAAAAAGATGATCTGGCAGTCTACTAAAGTCAAGGATACAGATATCTTATTTTTTCCCCCTTCTAGATTTGTTTTGCCAACCAGCGTTCTGGTCAACAGTTCTTCTCTCAGCCATGGTATGCAGTTCTTCTGAACCATGACAGTGGTCCATGAGATTCAGAAGCTGTTCTGGTTTTGACAATGATGGGAAGTGATTAGAAGTACTTCACTGATGTGAGACAAAGCCTCTGGAAAATTTCAACCTTAATCCACTTCATCTTGTGCCAGGCTTTTAGAAGGCTAGAGCCACCAAAATGAGATTTGAGATGATATTGAACAGTTCAAGTGTCATTCCAGAAAGAGCTCTCTTTTGCAGAACCCTAAGGTTGACATTTTTATATTACCAAACATGCATGAACGGGTACAGATATAGGTATGTGCGGATTTCTTTTCAGTAGCTGCTCTCTGCTCTCAAACACAAAAGAGTCAAAAATTTAGAATATATGTGATTCTGTAGGGTGTAGAAAGTGTCAGTGGAGGTTCTCCATTAAAGGTGCTAATATTCACCAAATATAGTAGATACAGGATGAGCTAGAAGTTCTCGCACAGCCAAAATCCCTTCCCCGATCCTCAATATCCTTATCTGCAAAATGAAAAATTTGAATAAGATGATCTCTAAGGTAATATCCAGCTCTAACTTGCTCAGTTCTTGAGTAGAAAGCAAAATGAGATGCAAATGTTCTGTCTTTAAGGGGGTTGGGTTATGAGATATTCTAGAAGCTAGGACCCCATCCTCTGTCCTGGGACTTCAGCATGTCCTCAAGGTCTAGAAGGGGGGTTATCTACCTAGAGCTAAGTTTCAGGGGCCCAAACAAGGGCACTGCAGCTACTAGCCAAGAAAAGCCTTTGCCAGTTGCCAAAGGTAAGGACAACTATGGGCTTAGGATGCTAATTCCCACAGCAAGTGGGTGCTGGGATCCATGGTGCTCACTCAAATAGGAGCTCACGTAGAGGCCAGGCAATGTGTAAGAGAAACGTCTGTGTGGTCCATGTAGGTGTTTCAAATCTGCTGCCTTCAGCCCAGGACTCATCCATGTCTCCTCTTTTTTGTGGGCCCTCCTGACAACTTCAGGATGTTGATCAGCATTCAGTCAGGGAAGCAGAATTTAGGCCACACTGAGGGCATGCACTGTGGAGAACCAGTTACAAAGTTGTTAGAAAGGCCAACGGGGTCATCGGGAAATGCTGTGGTAACCTGGAGAGTTGGGGAAACAAAGGGACAAAGGGAGGAAGTAGTGTTCACAGAGTCCAGAAGCTCCCCACAGGCCGGAACCAAGAGAAGTGATACAGCTGCCCTCAGAGATGCCACCGGAAGCAGAGACAAAAGAGGGAGAAATCTCTGACGTCTCCTTTCTCTCACCTTGGACACAAGGTCTGGGCCAGGCCACCATAGACAAACCTACCCAGAGGCCACGTGCACCAAAGAGCCTGGGAGTGGAGTCTACGGAGGCCAATGCCGAGATGCAAAGCAGAGCAGCAGAAGGGTGAGAACGGGGTCTCAGAGCAAGCAGGCAATGGCCCACACACCTTGGGACTCCGTTCTAGCATTAGAAGCCAGAAGTTTTCCTCTAACGCAGCTCAAACCCTTCTTGCTCCTCTGAGGCCTTAGGCTTTTGAAACTCAAATCCAAGAAGAGACATTGTTCTTCTGAATTTCTGCTAAGCCAGTAAAGATAGAGAGTCTGGTTGGTGGAATGCAGGGGTAGCAAGAGCTGGAGAGACAAGCAAGAAACCACAAACATGCGGCTAATACTTTAAAAATGTTAAACCATCGTGTGTTTTCCTCCATGGCCACTGTCGCTCTTCTAGGCCCACGGCCTGACGCCTGTTACAGCAGCCTCTTAACCAAGCATCCCATCATGGCCTCCCAGGAGTAAAATGGATTTTTTACATGTCCAAAAGTCCCATCAACTCTACTCACACAATGGTCATATTTAATGAATGTCAAAATGGACACATCAGTTATTTCTCATCAGACAGAGAATATTCTCCACCTGAGAATGTTAGTATCCCAGACACAGCCTGCATTAATTCTTCATCTGTTCCAATTTGATAACACCAGGAACCAAATGTCCACGACTCATTCCTCCAAACAACCCGGGTAGAAGTTTCTGGTCACCCTCACTTCTTACGGTGTTCGGTCATGTTTTCACTGTGCCTCCCACTTCTCCTTTAATGATGCGATTCACCGTTGTAATTACCCATTCAAAGTCTGTCTTTCCCTGCAATAATATATGCTCTCACTTTATAGGGACTGTGTTGGCATGATCACCAAAATGTCCCTAGTCCCACAGTGTCTGGCACACCACAGGCATTTCATAGATATTTGTGGAATGAATGGTTGAATGAATGAATAAAGCCAACTCCTAGGACCACCTTCAAGCATGCTAGAGAGATATTTTCCTCTTTGGAGAGACAAAGAAGGAAGTGCAAAAGACTTCATGGGTCTGAAAATTACCTGCCTGCTGGCCTGCCATGGTTACCAAATTCTCCAGACAGATTCATTTCTCAGGGTTCCCATACATAGCCCCCAAGTAGCTCCCGTCAAGGAGTTCTTCCTTAAGTGGCATATTAAGGCCATATCGGAGGAGCAAGTAGTTGAACATTCTGAGGTTACAGGAGCAGAGGGGATTTGGGCTTGGGAATAGCTACTTCAATTAAAATAATTCTTTTCAAGTACAATTTGCAAAATGTAATTTTTATGTCTGACTCTCCTCGAAAATCTTTCACCTTTTTATAACATTTCCATAATTACTTTTTGAGAGGAAAGTTTCCTTTTCCAAAAACTATGGCTTTCTATGACTCCTACCACAGCCCCCACAGTCATTAAACGAAGATGAAGCAATGAAAATAAAAGTTCTGGCACAGGCTATGACAAGAGTAAAACTCTGAAACCATCATGCTGAGTGAAGTAAGCCAGACACATCTTGCAGGAGTTGGGTTCCTAGAATAGACAAATTTAGAGAGAGCCAGAAAGAAGAACCTAAGTTACAAGGGAGCTGAATGGAGAGTTATTATCTAATAGACCCAGAGTTTCTGCTTGGGATGATTAAAAAAGTTCTGGAAACGGTTGCACAACATTGTGAATATACCAAATGCCACTGCCTTTCACCCTTGAATATGGTTCACATGGTTAGAACACTCACGCACATGCGCACACACAGCCACGACCCAACTGGATTAATCCCAGAAGTAAAGGAACGGTTTCATATTAGAAAAATCCATAAATGTAACTCACTTTAATAGACAAAAAGAGATAAAACATTTTTTAAGTCCTGCTACTGTCACTGACCCCAGAGTTATTTCCTATGCTAATGGTTCCCAGTCAAGTCTGCTTGAAATTTTTAACCCGGTTATAAAGTGAGTTGTCAACAGGACACCATTATAAAAATGGCACCAGATAAGGGTCATTTGTAGAGTCTTCTATTCTTCTCTTTTACATTTTTCTTCTGTTTGTCCAGGCAAATCAATTCAGTAAACATATGAACTGTCTTTTCAAATGTGATTTATGGGGCTATTGAAGTACTCATCACTGGAGGCTCTTTTTCTTTCCCTGGCCCCTCCTTCTCACTATTCCCCAAGACTTCAAATTGCAAATGTTTCAGACAAGTAAACTTTCTAATGTACAACGATTTCAATTTTGTTCCCATTGCACATAGTGTGGAGTTCCCCACTCACCTGTAAAGAGACTTCAGTAGAACAGTTCTCTTCAGCTTTGAAAGAGGAGAGATGGAAAAAGTAATAAAATCACAACCTGTATGAGTCTACAGAGGGATATTCACCAAATTCTGGAAAGCCAAGGTCAAGGGAACTCATGCTTTTATGTGACAAAGAAGGAGGCAAAGAACGCACAGGAATAAAATAGATTACTCAACATGCAGTGGTATAATGAATTTACAAACGTTGTTCAGACTCTATGTGTAAATACTGCCAAGGCTTCCGGTAAATTTGTAAATTACATCTTCATTCTGGATTCTTCAATAGATACTCAGTAATTATTAAGTATATATCATTTAAATTTAAGTAACTTAGAATGAATAATATTTTGAGAGACTGAGGTATTTGTGGGACATTCACCCCCTTCCAAAGAACTGCAATATTTAAGGAAGGCTATGTTAATTCATGGATCACACAGCAATAAGGGACAGCAACAGAAGGAAATCTATGGGTCACCTCCGGTTTTCAACTGGGAAAATCTACAAATCTGACCATGGTGCATCCAGGTCTTGGTAGCCTTGTCAAAGAGAGAATCCTATCCTGCCCTCATGTTCACTATGCCCTACTCCCACTGGCCTCGTCTCTGATTCTGAAAGGCCAGGCTCCTTCCTACCTGGGGCCTTTTGCACATGCTGTTCCTTCCACCCAGAATGATCTCCCTGAAGAACTCTGCATGTTGGCATGAACTATCTCTTTCACTGTCTACTTCAGTGGTTCTTCTTCTGGGTGGTTTCACTCCCTGCAAACTACTAGGTCCCTCTGTTTCATACCCTCTAAGCACACCTGTACCTGCTCTTAAGTAACCCTCATCACAAGTGGAATTAGCTTCTGTAATTAGTTTCTGTAATTAGGTCATATCTGTCTCCCCCACTAGACTCTAAGCTCCATGAGGGCAGAAATGATTGTGTATTTATCAGGATAGGCTACATATTTTGCAGGGCCCAGTGCAAAATGAAACCATGGGGCCTTTTGTTTGAAAGTTAGTAAGAACTTCAAGACAGCAACAATAGAACCTTGAGCCAAGTATGGAACCTTCCGAAGCCTGTGGTCTTGGGGGAATTCCATGAGTCACATGCCCATGAAGCTCTAACCTTTATCGTTCATCACTGTATCTCCAGCTCCCAGCACAGGGCTTGGTACATAGTAGGTGCCCCATCAATATGTGTTTATTTATGAGTAGACAGAGTGCAGGAACTCTCTGGCATCCTTTTTTTCCTTTGCCCACCCATTTCCCATCACTTCAAGCCAAGAAACATGGGTCCTGCTATGGTCACGCCTTGGCAACCAACTTTGCACAGCTTCCTTTAAAGGTTAGAAACTTCTCCAGCAGCCTCATCCAGAGCCCCTAAGATTAAGATTTCTCAGAAGTTACAGCTGAGAAATGTATTTTTATGTTTCCTTAAAGGAGACTCCAGTGCATCCTTCAGTGAACTGTTCTTGAAGAGAAGGGAAAAATCAATGCTTTCAGATAGCACTACCTTGCCCTGAATAATCCTGAAGCTGCCCATGACTTACTGTAGAGAGTATAATTGAAGTGAGGATAAACTGCACACCATTTCAAAGTCTACTAAATTGAAACCGTTCTTTTTGTTGACACATGCTTGGGAAGCTGTAGATAATGTGATTTAAAATAAATACACTGGCCCAGTATACTTATATAATTGAAATAAATATGGAATAGCCCATAGAGTCCACAGGCAGTTGGGTAAATTAACCCCTTGCATGCCGGGCGACAACTCATCTGCACAAGGAGAAGGACATGGCACTGAGTAAATTTTGGGGAGAAGAGGGCACACACCCTGAACTGAAATGGACACTTCCAAATGTTGAGTTTTCAGAGACTCGGCCTGAGTTTTGTGTGGGAAAAAAATCCTGCCAGGTGATGAATCCTCTCTTGATTCTTCCACAATTCTGTTGAGTCAATATTAAGGGCTCCTGGTACCCTAGGGTAATAGCTACAGTGGATTTTTTAAAAAAAGGAGAGGTGGGGGGCAAAGGATCAGTTTTTCTTCCTCGGATGGCTCCCAGGGAACAATAAAGAGCAAAACACCAATGGCTGCATTAAAATGCTTTCATCAGAGCCCTTTTGAGCAATCCTTGAATATGCAATTTCTCAATCAGGATGTACCTGATGACCCAGGGGGGCTGTGTGTCTAGAATTCAGAGGAGCAGAGCCACCATGAGTGACAGGCCAGGTCTGTTATAGGGTTTAGGTCATTGGTGATCACAGGAGCTGGTTAGCAGTATGTGAGGTCTATTGGCCTGTGTCTGATCCTGAAGTCAGCAGGCTCAGCCATTGCAAAAGGAAGATGGACATGATATGAGGAAGATAAGACCAGAATGGATCCAGAAGAACATTCTGCAACTGTGAGGAGGAACTAGAAGTGGTGTCTGGCTCTCATAGGAACCCACACTGTCTCTAGCCACCTCCCTGCCTACAACACCATTGGTAAGTGTGACCTCCTAGGGATCCGCACATGAGCCTGACTCAGGGTTCAGAGAAGCTGAGAGAAGAGCCAGTGCGAGGGAGGAAGCCATGGGCCCTGCTGCTGGTCCATGCCAACCATGTGACTGGCAGACCCAACATCCAGCATGAGTGCAATAGCACCTGACCGTGTGTTGCCTTCCTTCAAAACAAGGCGGCCCTTTCACTCCATCTTCCAAATCCCACACAGGCTTCTCTCAAGGCCAAGCCTAATCCAGGACCACGCGAGGAAAGGAATCCTGGGAAATGTAGCTCCAGCTTAGCCAAATGTGATACAAATCCCCAGGGGACAGTAATTAGCAGAACACCAAAAGCGTGTTTCATCAAAGCTCTTTTGACTAATCTTTGAATGCATAACCTTTCAGTTAGGGTATACCCTAACCAAGACAGTGTGATTGGAATTAGACACAGCCCTAGATTTGGGTGGAACTGGGGTATGCACTCAGCAATGGTCTTAACTGAGGACCATTCCCCTCCCCTGGGGAGGGTGGCATTTAGCAATTCTGAAAACATTTTTGGGCATCACAAATAGAAGTGTGCTACAGGTATCTAGGATGTAGAGACCAGAGATGCTGCTGAACATCCCACAATGCTCAGGACAGCCACTTACAACAAATAAATAGGCAGAACGAGATGTCAATAGTGCTGAGCCTGAGAAACCCAAACACAGAGGAAGGAGTACTTGAATGCCTATAGTCATTGTGGGTGCCAAGAGAAACAGAAGATTATTATATCATTTTAAAACCCCATACTAATTAAAAGTAAGGTGATCTCATTGTGAAAAGAAATGAGGTAGATCAGTATGTATTGGTACGGTTACTGACAGCTGGAAAAAAAAGCAAAGGGCACACCAAATAGCATTTATGGTATAACACCTTTTTGGTAATGGGCAATACTTACAATGCTATCTTATTTGAGTGCCCCCAGAAACAAGCCCTGAGACAAGGATGCAAGTTCAAGTTGTTTCTGGGAGATGATCTCAGGAAGCAGAGGTAGGAATTTGGGAAGTGAGAGAGGGGAGTGAAGGCAGCCAATATGGGATATGTTCCTGAATCAGTTACCACTGTGGGAAAATGAAGCGCACTCCTGTTAGAGACTCCGAAAGGCAGAGTAGGACACACACATCAGAGTTAGTCCACCTGAAGGGTGAGGGAGCTGAGGTATCTATCCACCAATTCCCAACAGCTCCAGGGATGGGAAGGGGAGGCATTAATTCTCTAAGCTTCAATGTGCCACATGGGCTTCAGTGGCCAGTGAAAGTCTAAACTCAGAGCTCGGGCAAAGAAATGTGAATGCTGACAGCTGGGAGTCAGGTAGGTACGAACTGAAGGGGAAGAATGAGGGGACAAAGGTAGCATCTGCTGTGACTATAAAACAAATGTGTCTTAAGAACCACTGTCTTTATTATAGGGGTGACTATGGGTTGCCCTGGTGACTCAGTTCATCAAGTGTCCGACTCTTGATTTCAGCTCAGGTCATGAGCTCAGGGTCATGGGATCAAGCCCTGCACTGGGCTCCATGCTGCTTGAGACTTTTTTTTCTCCCTCCCCCTCTGAAGCTCCTCCCCCTGCTCTTGCTCTCTCTCTCTCCCTCTCTCCCTAAAATAAATAAATAAATAAAATCTTTTTTTAAAAAAGATCTTTTTGTTAGTTGCAATTCTTAACTTTTAGGATGTGTGACATGAACTAATACTGATTAATCATAAAGCTGATTGACTCATCAGAAAGCTCCTGCTCTTGTTGAGCACCTCTTTCTAGGTGTGTGGACGGGCATGGGTGGAAAGAAGGTGGGAGGGGAAAGACCATAAAGTCAATAGTGGTAAGTAAAAGAAATAGAACAGAGTTAGGTAGTGGAGAATGAACTCAGACTGAGGAGGTCCCTTGAGCTGGGTTGGACAGGAAAGAAGGTCACATGTGAGCTGTGGCCTGGATGATGAAAACCCTGCCATATTCTTTAGGGAGACTCAAAAACTCTAAGTCAGGAAACCAGCTTGACTCATTGGAGGTGTGGCTGCACCTTAGAGATCAGGGGAGAGGGGGTAAAAGATGCAGCTGGAGGGGCACCTGGATGGCTCAGTTAAGCGTTGGACTCTTGATTTCAGCCCAGGTCATGATCTCAGGGTCATGGGATGGAGCCCAGCATCATCTGGGAGTCTGCTTAAGATTCTCTCTCCCTCTCCCTCTACCCCTCCCCACCCCACTGTCTTTCTCTCTCTCTCAAATAAATAAATAAATAAATAAATAAATAAATAAATAAATAAATAAAATCTTAAAAAAAAAAAAAAGATGAAGCTGGAGAGGTAGATGGGAGCCAGATGGCACAGAACCTTGTTGCATGGTTTTCTATCCCATGGGATCTCTAAGGATCCCATAGAGTTTATTACCAATGTTACGGCTGACATAGGATTTGTAAACAGGAGATTGATTCAAATGAATGTACATTTTTTATTTTTTTTAATTTTTTTAAGATTTATTTATTTAGTAGGGGGAGGGGCAGAGGGAGAGGGGAAGCAGACTCCCTACTGAGCACAGAGCCTGACATGGGGCTCGGTCTCCCTACCGGGAGATCATGACCTAACCCAAAACCAAGAGTCTGTTGCTCAACTGACTAAGCCACCCAGGCATCCCTCAAATGTTTAAAAACCACTCCTAGAGACAATGTAGAGAAGAGGCACAGGGTAGCAGCTGGAGGGGACAAGAAGGGAAACAGGGAGACCAGTTACAGATGGAAAACTGATCACAAAGGAGAGAGAAGGAACTTGCTCAAGGTCAGGTGGTGAGAAAACGACCACTCTGAATGAGCCCGCTTCTCTCCTTTCAGAGGAGAGCCTCCTGCTCTAGCTGGAGAGAGGATACCCACAGGAGCCCTCATCCGTGGCAAATAACCAGGCCCTCCCCCATGCCACATAGCCTCTGGACTGCCAACAAACATTCACTGTTGGATTTTAAAATGTTTTGCTAAATGCATCAAAAATAAAAGACTCATTTTACTCAAAGCAGCATTTACAGTCACTTTACAGCTGGTGGCTGCTAATTGTCATCTGTTAGGTTGGGCATCAGAACATGGCATCAGAAAGTCTGTCCATCTGTCCTGGGCTCTACCAGACTTCCTTATGCTTCCCATCCACAACCTGCCTTCTTACCATTCTCTCCAGAGCCAACCCCCATGTCTCTTGGCGCTTACGCCAACCCTCTCCAAGTGGAGAAAACAAATTCTTATTCATGAGGTTCCATTGGCTGGAGAAGTGGAAAGAGCCACATGAATTCAAAATAAGAGTCTCAATATGGGGGCCCTGGTATCAGTTGGTTCCTCACTGGCTGTGACCATCACACACCTCTGACCCTCTTTGTACAGAGCTTGTTAGAAAGAAATCATTACATGAAGAAAGAGATACTTGAACTCCCTCCCTGAGCCTCGTCTTCCCCTTTAGTCAAATTCTCATTTTAGTAACATGAGAATACAAAATATGCATGGGGAAAGATCAAGAAAGATATACATCAAGGGGTTAACAGTTTCTATCCCTGAGTGATAAGACTTTTTAAAATTCTTTTTGTTTATCTGTGTTTCAGAACATTTCTATTGGAAATAGGTATCATTTTTGCAAGAAGAAAGGAAAATCATCAAAGCATTATTTTGAAGTAAGGATAGTAAGTACCGTCTTGCCCACTCAAAGGGCTGGAGGAAGAAGAAAATGAATCACATCCGTGAACACGCTTCATGAACAAGGAAGCCCAGACACACGTAAAGAATGGTGGACGTCCTTGTTGATGAGCATGAACACCTGAGCTGCGACCCATGGAACTTCATCAAATACATTGTTCGTTTCTTCTCCCCTCTTCTTTTTCGTTTCTTTCTCCCCATTCTTCCTCCCTTTCTCTTTGCCGACGACTTGGCCAAAGAAAACAGAGTTTCCAAAGGTCTTGGGTGGCCCAGCTGGGATTCAAAGCTGAAGAACATCCAGGCAGAGAGGGCTCCCCGTTAAAATCTCAAATAATGGTCAATGTCTATGGGGTTTCTCTGCCTCCTCTGCCTGAGCCCCGCCTGTCTGAGAATCCAGCATCAGGATATTCTTGAACACACCTAGGATCTACTCCAGTTTCTTAAAACCAAAAAAGTTTCATCCCACCTCTGCTATCACACCACCTTCTCACATCCTTCTTTCATTCAAGGATGCATTTGGGATTTTTTAAGGGTCTTCTCTATGCCAAACTCTATGCTGCGAGCTAGGTATCCCAAGATGGCAGGGTGGGTATGTTTCCTGTCCTTATGGGCCTGAGGTTCTGGCAGGGGAGAATAATATTAATCACTCACATGATTACTTAAGCTCATTAAATGATAGGAAAATAAAGTACAGGGTGCTACAAGAGGGTACATCCAGGAATTTTGACCTAATCTTGGAGTCTATGAAAGCCTCCTTGAAAACAATCATTGTGATCTGAGAAAGGAAGGGTAAGTCAGGAAAGGAAGGGAAGAATGTTCCAAGCAAAGAAAACAGGCCATTATGCATTCTTAACTCTAGAGAACAAACCAATGGTTACCAGAGGGGAGGTAGGTGGGGGGACGGGGGAAATAGGAGATGGGGATTAAGGAGTGTACATGATGAGCATTGGGTGTTGTATGGAAGTGTAGAATCACTATATTGTACACCTGAAACTAATATTACACTGTATGTTAACTAACTGGAATTTAAATAAAAACTTATAAAAACAATAAAAATTAGGGGCGCCTGGGTGGCTCATCATTAAGCATCTGCCTTCGGCTCAGGTCATGATCCCAGGGTCCTGGGATTGAGCCCCACATCGGGCTTCCTGCTCAGCAGGAGGCCTGCTTCTCTCTCTCCCGCTCCCCCTGCTTATGTTCCCTCTCTCACTATCTCTCTCTCTGTCAAATAAATAAGTAAAATCTTAAAAAAAAAAAAAACAATAAAAATTAAAATGCAATTTGTACAACAAATTAAGATAATGCCAGGGTGAGAGAGAGGGCCAGGAGATTAGAGAAGTGGGCAGAGCCCCAGCATGCAGGCCTCAGGCCATGTGAGGGTCTTGGTCTTAATCAAACCACAGGGGAGGCCATGGAAGGCTTTCTAGCAGGAGGATGACATGTTTACATGTGGTGTGTGTGTGTGTGTGTGTGTGTGTGTGATGTCATGTGGCAAATTGCCAGTTGTCCCCCAAATCCTTCTTCCCTTTTTCCTGGGCACATTTCATCCAGTGAGAGCCTCCATACCCCAACCCGCTTCAGCCAGGTGTGGCATGAAAAAAGAAAGATTTGTCATACCATGTGAGCATCTTTCCTGTGGGCTGGAATGTGGATGGTGGATGTGGCAGTAACCCAGCATCAACCAAGTGGACAAGGATGACATTCTCGGTACTGGCAGAGCAAGAGGGGAAAGCTACCTGGGCCCAGGTGATCTCACAGCACAGACCCACTCACCCACTCTGGACTCCTGCACGAGAAACACAGGCGCCTGGGTGGCTCAGTCGGTTAAGTGTCCAACTCTTGATTTGGGCTCAGGTCATGATCTCAGAGTCATGGGATCAAGCCCCGCATCAGACTCCACACTCAGCATGGAGTCCCCTTCAGGATTCTCTCTCTCCCTCTACCCCTCCCCCTGTGCATGGGCACACATGCCCTCTCTCTCTCAAATAAATAATCTTTATTCAAATAAATAAATCTTTAAAAAAAAGAAAGAGAAGCAAACTTAGATCTCGCTTGAGGCACTGTATTTTGGAGTCTTAGTTATAGTAGCTTAGCCTGTATCTTATTTAATCTGATGAATTTTAGGTAAAATTCTTTGGTTGTAAGCAACAGAAACTCACTCAGATTAATGTAAGCAAAAAAAAAAAAAAGAAAGAAAGAAAGAAAAGAAAAGCAATTTACTGGAAGGCTATGGGCCAGGGCCCAGAATTACTGGAAAATCTAAAGACCCTGGCTTGGAAGCAAAAGTTCATGGATCGTGTCTTTTGGCATGGTCAACAGGATGAATAACTGCAGTCACTATCAATGTTTATCACATTATGCTCAAAACCCAAATTCCAGAGGACAGAGGATCTGCATGCCTAGGATAGGTCACATGCCCACCCTTGGGCCAGATGAGTGGGCTGGAGGCAGTGGAGAGCACTAAGGCTATACCGAATGGAACTGGATGACCCCCCCCACACACACACACACACAAAAATCGTGGTGCTATAACCAAGAAAATAGGAATGAATGTCCACCCCAAAAGAGCAAGAGTGAATGAATATGGAGCAACCACTTAGGAGCTGGTTTGATTAAGACCAAGACCCTCACATGGCCTGAGGCCTGCATGCTGGGGCTCTGCCCACCTCTCTAATCTCCTTGTGGTTCTCTCTCACCCTGGCATTATTGATTGATGCTGTCTTCATGAAAGAGGACAGGAATTACGATACAAAGAAATACATAAATGCGAGATATACTTATGAGGTAGAATCAAAAGAATTTAATGAGTTTTTACTCAGATAATGTCTGGCTTATAACAGAAGTAACTCTTGAACTACAAAACTCCAAATTGAGATCACATTTAATTTAATTTAATTCACACTGAATTTCCAATTTGGGATCTGTTGGAGTAACTTGTATCAGATTAACCCTCTGGTATTCAACAAATATAAACTTTGAACAAAATACACACAAAAAAATTATTTGCATGAGATGACGTTCTTTATAGTTACTGAGGAAAATCTAAATACAGAGCAATATGAATAATATTAGGGAAATGAATAGTATAGGGAAAATGAGGGGTGTTGCAGGATATGGAAACTCTCTGGACTTTTCACTCAATTTTTTTCTGTAAACCTAAAACAGCTCAAAGAACATAATAAAATCTATTAATTTTTAAAAACCAATTTTTAATTAGCCCCATAGAAAAATTATGAATAGTAACATAGTTACCAATCTCTTGGAGAAAGGTGTTTAAAGAGGGCTAAGTATGCTTTACCAAGTTGTAATGATCTGCAAGAAAAAACAAAAACTCAGGCAGAAGATTTGAAAGAGATAAACCAATGGCCCATATAAACCCATGAAAAGGTGTTCATCATCATTAATCATCGGGATATGGCAAAACTGAGATCATAGAGAGATACCACTACATACACACTACAATGGCTAAAGTTAAAAAGACAAACAGTATCGAGCATTAATGAGGATGTGGAGCAACTGGAACTCTCATACCTTGTTAGTGGGAGTGTAAAATGGTACAACCACTTTGGAAAACAGTTCCATTAAAAAATTAAGCGTATCTATCTACTCTAGGACCCACTCATTCTATTCCTGGGTATTTAACTTAGAATAATGGAAATGTACATCCACAAAAAGATTTGTACATTAATATCTGTGGCAGTTTTCTTTATAATAGCTCCAAACTAGAAATAACCCAACTGTCCCCCAGCAGATTAAGTGGATAATAACATTTTTGGGTATATCCAGCCAATGGAATGCTACTCAGAAATAAAATAGGCACACAACAACATGAATGAATCTCAAATATTAAGCTGAGTGAAAGAAGCAGATATGAGAGAGTCAGAGTCTATTTGTATAAATTCCTAAAACAAGGAAAACTGATTACAGAAAGCAGATTAGCAGCTGCCTGAGGCTGGAACAGAGACTGATCATCAAGGGGCATAAGACAGGGGCACATGGGTAGCTCAGTTCATTAAGTGTCAGCCACGCTCCCAGGGTTCTGGGATTGAGCCCCACATTGGGCTCCCTGCTCAGCGGGAAGCCTGCTTCTCCCTCTGCCTGCTGCTCCCCCTGCTTGTGCTCTCTCTCTCTGTCAAATAAATAAATAAAATCTTTATTAAAAAGGGGGGGCATAAGATAACTTTGTGATAGCGATAAAATGGTCTTTACCTTATTCGAGTAGTGGTCACACAGGTGTATACATCTGTCAAAATGCACCAAATTCTACACTTAAAATGAGTTCATCTTGTGATAGGTAAATTATTATTTTAAAATAATTTTTTTAAGATTTTATTTATTTATTTGACAGAGAGAGACACAGCGAGAGCGGGAATACAAGCAGGTGGAATGGGAGAGGGAGAAGCAGGCTTCCCGCGGAGCAGGGAGCCCAATGCGGGGCTTGATCCCAGGGCCCTGGGATCATGACCTGAGCTGAAGGCAGATGCTTAACGACTGAGCCACCCAGGCACCCCTAAAATAGTTTTTAAAAGAGTGTAAGCTTTCCAAATTACCAGAAGAAACACAACACACATACATACACAAACAGCAAACAAACAAAACACCGTAAAGCAAACTGTGGAAGAAGGAGGTGGAGGGAGAAGAGGAAGAAAGAAGGAAAAGAAAACAGGTGGTGACAAATGACAGAATTAAAAACAAAAAACATAACATAAAGTAAGGTCAAGCTAAGACATAGCTGTCTCCCCGGTAGTATAAATGGGATGGCCATATTTCAGGTAAACTTTAAGTTGAAAGATACTTGGGCTCACTGTAAGATGAATTCCTGGTGGGTTTAGCCAAAAACACAGAAAATTAACAGGATGGAGAATGGCCATAGAGACTGTGACTGGCTTCCCTTGGCTCCCAGAGACCCCAGTGGGGCTGCAGCTTCCAGTGATGCCGCCCATGAGCCTGAGACCCAGCCAGAACCAAGAAGCTCAACTTCTGCTGCTCCACATGGGACCTCGAGGAAGAATGTGCATAAACCATCGATGCACTTGATAGAAAATATTTACCAACATCCTAGGCTTCCCAACTCTTGAGCCAAACTCAGCCTTGGCAAAGCCGCACTCTAATACAGTAAAAAAAAAAATTTTAAACTCAAGTTGGTGCCTGCCTAGGTGTCTATGAACAATATTCCTGGTCCAGCATCCCAGAAACTCCTCCACCCTGCAAAGTTAACTTCAGTTCTCCTAGCGGATGCTGTCAGTACCCTGCTCATACGTCAGTAACCTGCTCATATGTAACCCCTCAGCGCTCATCATTCCTGTACCTGCCAATGGTTTCCACTGCAAGCACCTGTGACTAGCTTTCTCTGGCTGCAGGAGAGGGTTTGGAGGGGTCAATACCCCAGGTCCTTCAGAGGTGGGTGCCACGCCATCTTCCAGAGGTCCCCAGTGAAACTGAGCAGTAACCTGCTAAATCCTTCCCTCATATTGGCTGTCTTCCCTCTTCTGTCTCATTTCCACATTCCCCTTCTGGTATCTTCTGGAATCACTTCCCAAAGAATCCCCACTCTAAGACAGCTATTTTTTTTTTTTTTTTAAGATTCCCAGATTGGATCACCATGGAAATTCCAACTATCTGGGATGCAGAAGATGCATCTAAACCAAAATTCCTCAAAAGGATTGGAAGCAAAAGATGAACAAGACATTCCAGGTTAAAACAAACAAAACCTGACCATATGTGAGTGAGGCCACAAATAAAACTTCAACAAAGTCTCGACAGTGGAAACACCTCAGAGGGGAAGGTGGGTAAAGAGAGTTAGTGTTTCATGGGGATGCAGTTTCCATTGGGGAAGATGAGAATGTTCTGTAGATGGATGGTGGTGCTGGTTGCAGTGTGAACAATGTGAGTGTGTACAATGCCACCGAGTATACACTGAGAATTGTTAAAATGGTATATTTTGTACCTATTCTGCTGTAAACCTGTATATTTCACCACAGGGGGGAGAAACACCTCTGATAGCGTACTCTAATTACGAAGCAATAGAGCTAGAAATTAAGAAGAATGCACTTATTATTAAGAAGAATGCATAATAAATACACTGCACCTAAGAAAGTATTAAACCTCATCTTAAATAATTTGAGGATGAAAGAAGAAATCCAGATTAAAATTGTAGACCATCTGCAGTGACAAGAATACATCAGAACCTATAGAATAAAACGAAAGCAACACTACAGGGGGAGAAAATCAAAGCTGAAAATATGTATATTATTAAACAAGAATGAATAAAAATAAGTTAGAAAAACTTCCAAAAGTTTTACCAAAAATAAGCAAATAAGCCTAAGGAAAACAAAGATAAAGAGCCAGTCAATATAAAAGCAGAAGTTAGTGATTTAAAAACATAAAAAGTTATGACTAGTGAATAAATCCAAGAGCTGGCTTTTCAGGGGGAAAAATATAACAAAATGCATATACCATTAACTAATCTAATAGAGAAACAAGGGTGCCTGGGTGGCTCAGATCACGATCCCAGGGTCCTGGAATCGAGCCCCACATAAGGGCTCCCCACTGAGCAGGGAGCTTCTTCCTCTCCCTCTGCCTGCCGCTCCCCCTGCTTGTACTTGCTCTCTCTCTCAAATAAATAAAATCTTTTTTTAAAAAAGGAACAAGAAAGCAGAATAGGTACAAAATATCAAGGGATGAGGAGGAAAGAATAAAAGAGCTCATTCAAAGAATCAGAAAGAAGTCTTTAATTTCATGTGAAGTTGAAGACTGTGATAAATAGGTAATTTCCTAGGAAAACATCATCACAGCTGACCCAGGAAGAGGTAAGAGCCCAAATACACTAATTTTGTAGGGACTTATTAATTTATTGTAACCCTTTTACATCACAAATGTAAACACGTGTGGCTACATTTTGCCCTTTTTTAGATACACTAATTTTAGAAGTAATTTAGAAAGGAATCAAAGAACTAACTAGCCACCCAAAATGTAGAAGACCCAGATGGTTTCACAAGGGAAAATTACCAAAACCTCACAGAACGGACAACATCTAATGTCACTTCAAAACTCTTCAGAGTCTTCAAAGATTATTTCCAACCTCCTTTTACAACACCAGCGAAACTTTGATACCAAAATAGGACAAAGATAGCGTAATAATAAAAAAAAAAAATACAGAGTAAATCGCCCTTATGAATAGTAATGCAAAAATCTTGAATAAAATATCAGCACTTAGGATCTGGCAGCACACTAAAAGAATAATATACCAAGATTTAAAATGCAAAGATAGTCCAACGTTAGGGACTCACTACAGTCACATGTCAACGAAAGAAAATGATAAAATCATCTTCAAAGATACTGGTAAAGGTATTGGATAAAAAATAGCATGCAGTCTTGGTTGAAAAAAATAAACTCCTTATGAAAGTATAAGGAAATAGATACATCTTTAATATGATTTTTTAAACATATATATAAAGAAAAAGTCATCATCGTGTATAACAGTGAATTACCAAATCATTCCCACTCAAGTCTGGAATGAAATTAGATACCACAACAAAACTATTTAGCATTGTTCTGGATGCTTAGCAAGCCATGAAAATGTGGTAGTTAAAATTGGATAGGGGAAGGCAAAATAAGGATTATTTGTACGTTATGGGATTTTATACAGTACCTAAGAAACTCAAGAGGATCAACTAAAAAGCCATTAGGGGAAAAAAAAGAACTCAGACAAGTAGTATTTAAATTTTATATACAGATAACAATAGCTTTCTCTATATAGATATCCCAATGAGAACCCATCATGGAAGGAAAAGTCTCATTTATAAATAGAAATTTTAAAAGATAAAATATTCAGGAATACACTTTAAAATGTAGGCATCCTTGTAAAATGTGCAGAATCCTTGTAAAAAGAAAACTTGAAGGTCTCCTGAGGAACACGAAACAAAACTCAAATGAACGGAAAGACAACCCTGTTCTTGGAAGGAAGGTTGAATATTGTTTGTAAAGATGTCCCTTCACCCTAAATCAACCCATAAATTTTATATAATCTCAATACCCTATCAATAGAGTATTTCTTGAATGAGTAAAGCTCTTTCTAGGTCACTAGAAAGATGCAGTAATTAAAATAATTCGGTGAAGGTATATAAAACCAACAGAAGAGAATGGTGAGTCTAGAAATAAATCTAAATACCTACAGAAATGTATTATGTGCCAAAGGTGGCATTTCAATCAGTGGAGAAAAAATAGAACCTTTTAAATAAAAGGTATAATGATAACTAGATAGCCATCTGGGGCGGGGGGGGAAGCCAGATTTCCCAATTCACATCTTACCCCAAAATAAATGATAAATAGATCAAACATTTAAGCATGAAAAATAAGTAAAAACAGTAAGAGAAACACAAGAGAATTTTTTTTGAATTTTGGAATAGAAAAGGCCACTTGAATCATGACATAAAACCCAAAGCCACAGAGAAAAATTTTACATTTTAAATCTATAATTTGACTCCTTAAAAAAGTAAGATGTCTGCACAATAAAACAGTCACCATAAACAAAGGAAACAAACAAACAAACAAACAAAAACTGGGAAAGAAGTATTTGGGACACATCTAGCAAAGGGCCAGTTTCATCTAAGAAGTTTTTTACAAGTTAATGAGAAAAGTTCAACAGCCCAATAAATAAATGGGCATGAAATATGCAATGTGGTTCACAAGGTTAGAAAAAATGCCCATTAAAAATATATTGAACATGGGCAAGATGGCGGAGGAGTAGGAGACCTGGATTTCATCTGGTCTCAGGAATTCAGCTGGATAGGGATCAAACCATTCTGAACACCTACAAACTCAACAGGAGATCGAAGAAAAGAAGAGCAACAACTCTCTCATCAGAAAAGCGACCACTTTCTGGAAGGTAGGACCTGCGGAGAAGTGAATCCGAGGCGATATTCGGGAGGATAGACGGCGGGGGAGGGGCCTCCGTCGGCCGCTTCTGGCAAGTGATAGAGCCGCGGAGCACAAAATCGGAACTTTTAAAAGTCTGCTCCGCCGAGGGACGTCACTCTGGTGGCTAAGCGGGGGGTGGAGCCCTCCGGGACAGTGTGGTCTCAGGACCCTCGGGGTCACAGAAAGACCGGGGGTGCCTGAGTGTGGCAGAGCTCCCAGGTATCGGAGCAGGGAAGCCGGCTGCAGAGGCGGAGACCAGGCGCGGGCTCTCAGCTCGGGGTGGCCATAGACCGTGATCCGCGGCACAGTCGGGCCCCTGCTCCTCCAGCAGGGACACGACAAGCGGCAGATCCGGGGAGACTCACCTTCCTCCCCCAGGAGGAGCCGCACAGGAGTGCACCGCAGGGATCGGCTGGGTTTGGAGACTGCACGCGGGGTCGGGTGCCAGAGACAGAGGCGAGGTCACAGGCCGGGCGAGCACGGGGTGCGGCCGGAGACCGGGGAGATGGGAGTGACTGACGGCTTTTCTCTGGGGGCTCACTGAGGAGCGGGGCCCCGAGTTCTCGGCTCCTCCAGGGCGGAGATTGGGAGGCGGCCATTTTCACTCTCCGCCTCCAAAGCTGTACGGAAAGCTCGCAGGGAACAAAAGCCCCGGAGAGCAAACCCGAGCAGATTACTGAGCCGGGAGGGGGCAAGGGCAGGGCAATTCCGCCTCCGGCAGAGACATTTGGAAACCACGGCAACAGGCCCCTCCCCAGAAGATCAGCGAGAACAGCCAGCCAAGACCAAGTTTACCGATCAATGAGAACGGCAGAACTCCAGCGCTAGGGGAATACTGCACATAGAATCCATGGCTTTTTTACCATGATCCTTTAGTCTTTCAAAGTTAATTTTTTTTTAACTGTTTTTTTTTTTTAATTTTTCTTTTTCCCTTTTTCAACCAACATCATATCAATCCCTTTTTTTAAAAAAACAATTTTATTTCTCATTTTTAGAGTCATATTCTATCCGTTCATAGTAGTTACCCGTATTTTTGGCATATATATATATAAGTTGTTCTCTCTTTAAAATTTTGAGATAGTTTCTTCTAACAGATTAAAATATACCCTAAATCTCTAGTATATGGTTTTTTCTACTCCCCTGCCTGATCACATTCTCTCCCTTTTTTTTTCTTTTTTTAAATCCTCTTCTTTCTTTTTTCAAACAACTTCTTATCAATTCCTTTTATAAAATGTTTTATAATTTCCATCTTTATAGTCATATTCCATCCCTTCATCATATCAACCCTTATTTTTGTACATATATAAGTTTTTTTTTCTTTAAAATTTTGAGAGGCACTTTCTTCTAAAAGACCAAAATACACCCCAAATCTAGTGTGTGGCACTGATCTATATACCAGTCTGATCATATTTGATCACATTCTGGGTTTTTTTGTTGTTGTTCTGTTTTGTTTGTTTTTATCTTTATCTTTTTCTTTTTCTTTTTTTTCTTTTTCTTTTTTCTCTCTTTCCGTTTCTTTTTCCACTGCTTCAGGTCTTTTCTAATTTGTTTAGAGTATATTTTCTAGGGACGTTGTTACTCTGCTAGCATTTTGTTCTCTCATTAATCTATTCTCCTCTGCACAAAATGACAAGACGGAAAAAATCACCTCAACAAAAAGAACAAGAGGTAGTACCGACTGCCAGGGACCTACTCAATACGGACATTAGTACGATGTCAGATCTAGAGTTCAGAATCATCACTTTAAAGATATTAGCTGGGCTTGAAAAAAATATGGAAGTTATTAGAGAAACCCTTTCTGGAGAAGTAAAAGAACTAAAATCTAACCAAGTAGAAATCAAAAATGCTATTAATGAGGTGCAATCAAAAATGGGGGCACTAACTGCTAGGATAAATGAGGCAGAGGAGAGAATCAGTAATATAGAAGACCAAATGATGGAAAATAAAGAAGCTGAGAAAAAGAGAGATAAACAACTACTGGATCACGAAGGCAGAATTCGAGAGATAAGCGATACCATAAGACAAAACAACATTAGAATAATTGGGATCCCAGAAGAAGAAAAAAGAGAGAGAGGGGCAGAAGGTATATTGGAGCAAATTATAGCAGAGAACTTCCCTAATTTGGGGAAGGAAACAGGAATGAAAATCCAGGAAGCACAGAGAACCCCTCTCAAAATCAATAAATAGGTCAACACTCCAACATCTAATAGTAAAATTTACGAGTCTCATGGACAAAGAGAAATCCTGAAAGCAGCTTGGGAGAAGAGATATGTAACTTACAATGGTAGAAACATTAGATTGGCAACAGACCTATCCACAGAGACCTGGCAGGCCAGAAAGGACTGGCAGGATATATTCAGAACACTAAATGAGAAAAGTATGCAGCCAAGAATACTCTATTCAGCTAGGCTGACATTGAAAATTGAAGGAGAGCTAAAAAGCTTCCAGGACAAACAAAAACTAAAGGAATATGCAAACACAAAACCAGCCTTACAAGAAATCTTGAAAGGGGTCCTCTAAGTAAAGAGAGACCCTAAAAGCAACATAGACCAGAAAAGAACACAGACAATATACAGTAACAGTCACCTTACAGGCAATACAATGGCACTAAATTCCTATCTTTCAATAGTTACCCTGAATGTAAATGGGCTAATTGCCCCAATCAAAAGACACAGGCTATCAGACTGGATTAAAAAACAAGACCCATCGATATGCTGTCTGCAAGAGACTCATTTTAGAACCAAAGACACCCCCAGATTGAAAGTGAGGGGGTGGAAAACCATTTACCATGCTAATGGACACCAAAAGAAAGCTGGGGTGGCAATCCTTATATCAGACAAATTAGATTTCAAACCAAAGACTGTAATAAGAGATGAGGAAGGACATTATATCCTACTTAAAGGGTCTATCCAACAAGAAGATCTAACAATTGTATATATCTATGCCCCTAACATGGGAGCAGCCAATTATATAAGGCAATTAATAACAAAAGCAAAGAAACACATCAACAACAATACAATAATAGTGGGGGACTTTAACACCCCCCTCACTGAAATGGACAGATCGTCTAAGCAAAAGATCAACAAGGAAATAAAGACTTTAAATGACACACTGCACCAAATGGACTTCACAGACATATTCAGAACATTCCATCCCAAAGCAACGGAATACACATTCTTCTCTAGTCCCCATGGAACATTCTCCAGAATAGATCACATCCTAGGTCATAAATCAGGTCTCAACTGGTACCAAAAGATTGGGATCATTCCCTGCCTATTTTCAGACCACAATGCTTTGAAACTAGAACTCAATTACAAGAGGAAAGTGGGAAAGAACTCAAATACATGGAGGCTAAAGAGCATTCTACTGAAGAATGAATGGGTCAACCAGGAAATTAAAGAAGAATTAAAAAAATTCATGGAAACCAATGAAAATGAAAACACAACTATTCAAAATCCTTGGGATGCAGCAAAGGCAGTTCTAAGAGGAAAGTATATAGCAATACAAGCCTTTCTCAAGAAGCAAGAAAGGTCTCCAGTACACAACCTAACCCTACACCTAAAGGAGCTGGAGAAAGAACAGCAAATAAAGCCTAAACCCAGCAGGAGAAGAGAAATCATAAAGATCAGAGCAGAAATCAATGAAATAGAAACCAAAAGAACAGTAGAACAGATCAATGAAACTAGGAGCTGGTTCTTTGAAAGAATTAACAAGATTGATAAACCCCTGGCCAGACTTATCAAAAAGAAAAGAGAAATGACCCAAATCAACAAAATCATGAATGAAAGAGGAGAGATCACAACCAACACCAAAGACATACAAACAATTCTAAGAACATATTATGAGCAACTCTATGCCAGCAAATGAGATAACCTGGAAGAAATGGATGCATTCCTAGAGATGTATCAACTACCAAAACTGAACCAGGAAGAAATAGAAAACCTGAACAGACCTATAACCACTAAGGAAATTGAAGCAGTCATCAAAAATCTCCCAAAAAACAAAAGCCCAGGGCCAGATGGCTTCCCAGGGGAATTCTACCAAATATTGAAAGAAGAATTAATACCTATTCTTCTGAAACTGTTCCAAAAAATAGAAATGGAAGGAAAACTTCCAAACTCATTTTATGAGGCCACCATTACCTTGATCCCAAAGCCAAAGACCCCATCAAAAAGGAGAATTACAGACCAATATCCCTGATGAACATGGATGCAAAAATTCTCACCAAAATACTAGCCAATAGGATCCAACAGTACATTAAAAGGATTATTCAGCACGACCAAGTGGGATTTATCCCTGGGCTGCAAGGTTGGTTCAACATCCGCAAATCAATCAACGTGATACAATACATTAACAAAAGAAAGAACAAGAATCATATAATCCTCTCAATAGATGCAGAAAAAGCTTTTGACAAAGTACAGCATCCTTTCTTGATCAAAACTGTTCAGAGTATAGGCATAGAGGGTACATACCTCAATATCATAAAAGCCATCTATGAAAAACCTACAGCAAATATCATTCTCAATGGGGAAAAACTGAGAGCTTTCCCCCTAAGGTCAGGAACGTGGCAGGGATGTCCATTATCACCACTGCTATTCAACATAGTATTGGAAGTCCTAGCCACAGCAATCAGACAACAAAAAGAAATCAAAGGCATCCAGATTGGCAAAGAAGAAGTCAAACTCTCACTCTTTGCAGATGATATGATACTTTATGTGGAAAACCCCAAAAACTCCACCCCAAAACTGCTAGAACTCATACAGGAATTCAGTAAAGTGGCAGGGTATAAAATCAATGCACAGAAGTCAGTGGCATTCCTATACACCAACAACAAGACAGAAGAAAGAGAAATTAAGGAGTCGATCCCATTTACAATTGCACCCAAAACCATAAGTTACCTAGGAATAAATCTAACCAAAGAGACAAAGGATCTGTACTCAGAAAACTATAAAATACTCATGAAAGAAATTGAGGAAGACACAAAGAAATGGAAAAACGTTCCATGCTCATGGATTGGAAGAACAAATATTGTGAAGATGTCAATGCTACCTAGAGCAATCTACACATTCAATGCAATCCCCATCAAAATACCATCCACTTTTTTCAAAGAAATGGAACAAATAATCCTAAAATTTGTATGGACCCAGAAAAGACCCCGAATAGCCAGAGGAATGTTGAAAAAGAAAAGCAAAGCTGGCGGCATCACAATTCCGGACTTCCAGCTCTATTACAAAGCTGTCATCATCAAGACAGCATGGTACTGGCACAAAAACAGACACATAGATCAATGGAACAGAATAGAGAGCCCAGAAATGGACCCTCAACTCTATGGTCAACTCATCTTTGACAAAGCAGGAAAGAATGTCCAATGGAAAAAAGTCTCTTCAACAAATGGTGTTGGGAAAATTGGATAGCCACATGCAGAAGAATGAAACTGGACCATTTCCTTACACCACACACAAAAATAGACTCCAAATGGTTGAAAGACATCAATGTGAGACAGGAGTCCATCAAAATCCTAAAGGAGAACACAGGCAGCAACCTCTTCGACCTCAGCCGCAGCAACTTCTTCCTAGAAACATTGCCAAAGGCAAGGGAAGCAAGGGCAAAAATGAACTATTGGGACTTCATCAAGATAAAAGGCTTTTGCAAAGCAAAGGAAACAGTCAACAAAACCAAAAGACAACCGACAGAATGGGAGAAGATATTTGCAAATGACATATCAGATAAAGGGCTAGTATCCAAAATCTATAAAGAACTCATCAAACTCAACACCCAAAGAACAAAGAATCCAATCAAGAAATGGGCAGAAGACATGAACAGACATTTTTCCAAAGAAGACATCCAAATGGCCAACAGACACATGAAAAAGTGCTCAATATCGCTTGGCATCAGGGAAATCCAAATCAAAACCTCAATGAGATACCACCTCACACCAGTCAGAATGGCTAAAATTAACAAGTCAGGAAACGACAGATGTTGGCGGGGATGCGGAGAAAGGGGAACCCCCCTACATTGTTGGTGGGAATGCAAGCTGGTGCAGCCACTCTGGAAAACAGTATGGAGGTTCCTCAAAAAGTTGAAAATAGAGCTACCATATGACCCAGCAATTGCACTACTGGGTATTTACCCCAAAGATACAAAAGTAGGGATCCAAAAGGGTACGTGCACCCCGATGTTTATAGCAGCAATGTCCACAATAGCCAAACTGTGGGAAGAGCCAAGATGTCCATCGACAGATGAATGGATAAAGAAGAGTGCTATATATACACAATGGAATATTATGCAGCCATCAAAAGGAATGAGATCTTGCCATTTGCAATGACATGGATGGAACTGGAGGGTATTATGTTGGGTGAAATAAGTCAAACAGAGAAAGACATGTATCATATGATCTCACTGATATGAGGAATTCTTAATCGCAGGAAACAAACTGAGGGTTGCTGGAGTGGGGGGTGGGGTGGGAGGGATGGGGTCACTGGGTGATAGACACTGGGGAGGGTATGTGCTCTGGTAAGCGCTGTGAATTGTGCAAGACTGTTGAATCACAGATCTGTACCTCTGAAACAAATAATGCAATATATGTTAAGAAAAAAAAAAAAGAAGAAGAAGAAGAAGGTAGCAGGAGGGGAAGAATGAAGCGGGGGAAATCGGAGGGGTAGACGAACCGTGAGAGACGATGGACTCTGAAAAACAAACTGAGGGTTCTAGAGGGGAGGGGGGTGGGAGGATGGGTTAGCCTGGTGGTGGGTATTGAGGAGGGCACATTCTGCATGGAGCACTGGGTGTTATGCACAAACAATGAATCATGGAACACTACATCTAAAACTAATGATGTAATGTATGGGGATTAACATAAGAATAAAAAAAATTAAAAATTAAAATATATATATATTGAACATGACTCATAATTATGGAAATGTAAATTAGACCATTAAAAAATATGCCATTATTTTAACTTATCAGATTGGCAAAAAACAAAATTCTCCTATAGATATGGTGAAAACCTCCATCCTTAAAAACTATCCAGAACATGTATTAATTAGTACAAATTCCATACCATCTCCAAAAAATTCCCATGTACATAATCTTGGCCCCACAGTTGCCATTCTAGAAACATATTCAAGAATTCATTCTAGCAGTGTATTCAAATATGTGCTCAAAGATTCATGTACAAAGATGTCCATCAAAGCATTCTTTCTAATAGCAAAAACTGCAAACAATCTAAATGTCTCTCACTATGGAGATGGTTTTAAAAAAAAAAAAAGGTAAAGTAAAAAAAAAAGTAAAGTGTAGGTAGCTTTTACAAAGAATAAAGTATTTCCTAGTGTGCTAATATAAAACTATTGCCAACATATATGAGTTTAAAAGAAAAAAGTGAAGTCCAGAACAGTGTATATTGTACATCCCATGTGTTCATAAAGTGGCTGTATCGATACAGCATATCTCCTGAAGGCATCATAAGCAACTAGCAAGGATGATGGATTCTGGGAAGGAGAGCTTGGACCTAGAGGTCAGGTGTGGAGGGAGACTTACTTTTCATCACACATGTTCTTATGCTGTGTGAATTTTTTACTGCACGCCCATGTGCCTTGGAAAAAGTAAACACTTCAAGAAAATAAATAACAAAAAAATAAGTCTCCTTGAAAATCCAAAAAAGAAATCAAGAAAATAATTCCAGTTACAACAGCACCAAAAACAACAACAAACCTTAGGAATAATTTAACCAAAGAGGCAAAAGATTTGTACGCTGAAAATAAAGCATTGCTGAATTAAATTAAAGAAGATACAAATAAATTAAAAGACCTCTGTGTTTATGGATTTGAAAACTGAAGATGTCAGTACTATCCAATTTAATCTACAGATTCAATACAATCTCTATCAAAACCTCAATGATGTTTTCTGCAGAAATAGAAACTTCCATCCTAAAATTCACATAGAATTTAAAGAGACCCTGCATAGCTAAAACAATCTTGAAAAAAAAGAACAAAGTTGGAGGCCTCACAGTTCCTGATTTCAAAACTTACTACAAAGCTACAGTAATCAAAACAGTGTGGTACTGACATAAAGAGAGACTTAATGGACTAATGAGAAAGAACTGAAAACCGAGAAACAAACTCTCACATATACGGTCAAATGACTTTTGATAAGGGTGCCAAGACCATCAAATGGGAAAAGAGTCTTTCACCAGATCGTCTTAAGAAAGCTGGATGTCCACATGCAAAATATTGAAGTTGGACCCTTACCTCACACCATATACGAAAATTTCCTAAAATGGATCAAAGACCCAAGTATAAGAACTAGCTATAAAATTCTTAGAAGAAGACATAGGGGAAAAGCTTCATGACATTGGATTTGGCAAGGATTTCCTGGATATGACATTAAAAGCACAGGAAATAAAAGGAAAAATAGACAAATTGGACTAGAAATTAAGATTTCTGTGCATCTAAGGACATAATCAACAGAGTGATAAGGCAACTTACAGAATGTGAGAAGGTATTTGAAAGTCATACATTTGGTAATGAGTTAATATTTAGAATATATAGTGAATTCCTACAACTCAACAAAAAAGCAAATAACTCAATTTAAAAAATGAACAGAGGGCTTGACTGGACATTTCTGCCAAGATGACATACAAATGGCCAGCAAGCATCTGGAAAGGTGCTCAACATTACTAATCATTGAAAAACAGTGCAATCGTTCCTCAAAAAATTTAAAATAGAATTATCATATGACCCAGCAATTCCACTTCCAGGTATCTATCCAAAAGAATTGAAAGCAGAGTCTCAAAGACATATCTGCACACCCCTGTTCATAGCAGCACTATTCACAATAGCAACGAGGTGGAAGCCAACGAAATGTCCATCAACAAATGAATAAACAAAATATGGTCTATGCAAATTTAATGGAATACTATTCAATCTTCTTTTTTTTTTTTTTTTATCCAATCCCCCACCCCACTCACCTCCCCTCTGGTAACCACCAGTTTGTTCTCCATAGTTAGGAGCCTATTTCTTGGTTTTCTCTTTTTTCTCCCATTTGTTCAGTTGTTTTGACATTTTGAATGTCTTAAATTCTACATATGAGTTAAATCATATGGTATTTGTCTTTCTCTGATTTATTTCACTTAGCATTATACTCTCTAGCTTCATCCGTGTCATTGCCAATGGCAAGATTTCGTTCCTTTTAATGGCTTAGTAAGATTCCATTGTGTATATGTACTCCACTCTACATGGCAGCCAATGGACACCTGGGCTGTTCCCACAATTTGGCTATTATGATTAATGCTGCTATAAATCAGTCTTTAAAAAGAAGGAAATTCTGGCACATGCTATAACATGGGTAAGCCTTGAGGACATGATGCAAAGTAAAAACACCAGTTACAAAAGGACAAACACTTCTTTGAGGCACTTAGGGCACTTAGTCCCAAATTCATAGGGACAGAAAGTAGAACAGTGGTTACCAGGAGCTGAGGGGAAGGGGAAATTGGAGTTGTTTCATAGGTAGAGCCGCAGATGGACAAGATGAAAACGTTCTGGAGGGCCATTGCACAACAATGTGAACATACTTAACACTATTGAATGTACACTCAGAAGTGGTAAAGATGGTGAATTTTATGTATGCACTTTGTACCACAGTGAAAAATATTTTAAAAAGCTGATCTTGGTGGGGGGACACCTGGGTGGCTCAGTCATTGAGTATCTGACTCTTGGTTTCAGCTCAGATCATGATCTCAGGGTCGTGAAATCAAGCCTCAAATCAGGCTCCCCACTCAGTGGGGAGTCTGCTTGAGGTTCTCTCTCCCTCTCCCTCTGCCCCTCTCCCCCACTCGTGCACTCACACTCTCTCTCAAATAAATAAATTTTTTTTTTAAAGTTGATCTTGGGGCACCTGGCTGGCTCAATTGGTGGAGCATGTGGCTCTTGATCTTGGGGTTATGGTTTCGGGCCCCACATTGGGCGCAGAAATTACTTAAAAATAAAATCTTTAAAAAATAAAAAATAAGTTAATCTCTAGACCCAAGGATTTTCCAAGGAATTCTGTTTCTAGGTCCAGTGAGATATCGTTTTTGTCATCATTAAAGTCCTCATCATTTCTGAGGACTTACTAAGTATACGTTGCCTTATTTAATCCTCAAAATTGCCCCATGAGGTCGTTGGATGGAGGTTATTTTACAGGAAACTGAAATTCAAACGAGTTAAGGAACCTGCCCAAGATCAGTATTTTGCAGAGTTTAGACCTGAGTCCAAGTCTGTCTTAATCCCAACCTTAATGCATTTAACTAACTATGCCACCTGTTTGACACGCCTCTCTATTCTGTCTCCCGGGAATTGGGATTTGGAGATGGACAGGCCTCCAGGAACTGTCCAGTGGTTTTTGGTTTTCGGGGACTTTCCCTTTCATGGTCCTCCTGCATCTTAACCCTGCCTAGCCATGGGAGGTTTCAGGTGAATTAAATCGGACTCATGCGGCAGCCCTAGAGAAGTAGACGAAGGTTTTATTGTATTAGTCATTTTTCCTGTCATCTTGAATTAGTGTCATATTAGCTTAATGCAATACTAACATGATACAGAAATGTTAGCATATTACAGACTACTCAGTGTGTCAAGTAAGAACTTTATCATATTACTCTGCCACTGATATTTCAAAGAAGGGGAGAAACACGGGCATGCCCATAAAACAGAGCCAGTTCATGCCAAATCCAAGCAAAACCCTCTAGCTGGACCTTGATTTGGAAAAAGGGGTGAGAGAGTATGTTAGGATAGCTGATTCCAGAACCTTTAATCCCATAGATATTAAAGAAAAATAATAATTAATGTAACAGGATAAAACCCTCATGAATTGGACACCTTCAGTCTGGTGCTCCTTTCCCCTAATTATTGACAAACACCAGACTTGAAGGGAAGCAATGGGCAAGGGAATCTCTGAATGAGAAGAGTTGGATCTTTGCTTCTCACATGAGGTCTAAACCTCCACTCTACGTGGCTAAAATTGTGTGTGCAGATGGATTTTTTTTTCTTGGAAAAGGTCTGCAGATTCTTAAAGGTGAGCCCCAAATAGGTAGGCACTGCTGCATTAAAGGAAGATTTCAACTGAAACATCAAGGTGGAGAGAGACAAGGAATAGCTGGAAAACCCATGGTCCAGTCCAACTCTGTCCTTGACTTGCTACATAACATTAAATCACATCTGCCTCAGTTACTTCATCCAGGTAATGGGAATAATCATATCTGTGTTATGTACTCCATGAGATTTGGGGGTGAGGATTAATGAGATGATGTATTGGAAGGAACTTCAAAAAGGAGAAATGCATTTTTTAAAAAAGTAAGCTGTTCATACTTCCTTTAAAAATGATCATCAGCTTTCAATGGGAAGAAATTCATGTAGACACCTGCACACATCACCATGATCAGGACTCCTGTATTCACTACTTGGTCCTCTGACCACAGCATCAACTATACTATAAGGACCTTCTTATTTCTCTCATGGGAACAAGTCTTTGGGTTCCTCCACCTGTGGGGACATAGAGACTTCATTGAATGAGCTCCTGATGGAATCATCTAAGATCAAAAAAAAAAAAAAAATCAGCAACTTTGGCCAAGAGAGATCAAGCCAATTTCTCAATTTCCCAAAGTGAGTCCAAGGCTCCACGTCCAAATCAGGGAAAGGATGTTGAACACAAGGCTGTACAGCTCTACTATAAATGTTCCCCTTAATTAAAAATCTATTAGCAAATTTCCTGATAGGCCGATGGTATTTACAAATATAAACTAATAGCTATTTATTAGAATGTTTATTCTAAGGCCTTAAAATGAGTTTTTCCTTGTAGTGTGATAATTGTTCAGATGGCTTCCTGCTGATTTAATTACTTCAATTAACAAGGCTTCTCCAAGACTAGTTTCCCTTAGCTTTGGATTTTCTCTGTTATCACTGGGGCCTCATTTTTTGTAGCTTAAGGGCCAAGCTCGTATTTATGCCACCTACCACCAAACACCAGCATTAAAGAAGTGCAGGGGGAAGAGGGAGGAAGCATAACGTTACCCGTGCAAGCTTTTCCCAGGCCCTCCTTCGCACACACAGAGGATGCTGGTCACATGGCAAGAGGCGGAATCTCTTTTGGTTCAGAAGCTGGGGCTAGCTGTGTTTAACTGCCCACATTTTCACCTCTTGCCACCAATGACGTACTTTAAAGGGGCAGATGAAGCCTGGTGGGGAGATAGACGGCCCAGTGAATGAGCACCAGGCTCTGTGCCTGATGACTTGGGTGTAGTGGTTTTAAAAGATGTCCACTGGGGGGCGCCTGGGTGGCTCAGTTGGTTAAGCGACTGCCTTCGGCTCAGGTCATGATCCTGGAGTCCCTGGATCAGGTCCCGCATCGGGCTCCCTGCTCGGCAGGGGGTCTGCTTCTTCCTCTGACCCTCCCGACCATCCCCCCTCCAATGTGCTCTCTCTCAAATAAATAAATAAAATCTTTAAAAAAAAAAAAAAAAAGATGTCCACTGGTTCTTCAAACACCTCCCTCCAGAGCGTGGGCGGGGCTAAGTGACTCTGAACACGTACAATATGGCCAAAGTGACAGTGGGTGATGAGATCAGAGAAGACCTTGAGCTCTCCCCTTGCTCTCTCTTAGATCCCTTGTTCTGGGTGAAGTTAGTTTCAATGTCGTGGGCAACTCTACAGAGAGGCCCCCATGGCCAGGCTCTGAAGCCTCCTACCAACAGCCCCAGGGGTGAGCCACCTCTCTCAAGGTGGATCCTCCAGCTTCCAACCAGCCTTCAGATGACAGCCTGGCCAACAGCTCAACTGCTACCCTATGGGAAACCCTGAGCCAGAGCCACCCCCTTTCATTCATCAGCAAGCACTGACTATGTGCCAGGCAGTGTTCTAGGTTCTAGGAATGCAGCAGGGATGAGTCAGAGAGCGCGCCTGCTTTCATGACAACAGCATTCTAACAGAGTAAACCAAGGAACGGATAAAAACACCCGGGGTCATTTCAGAGGGTGATAAGCGTTGCAAAAGAAATGAAACAGAGTAATAGGGTAGAAAAATGCCTAGTAGGACTGGTCTACCTGGCGAGGCCGGCAGAACCTTCTCTGAGGGGTGACATCTGAACTGAGATTTGAAGAAAGAAAAGACTCAGAAAAGAATGTTCTGGATAGAGGAAACAGCTAAATGGCTGAGGGAGGAAAGAGTTTGGGAGCTTGGGAATCAGAATGTTGGGGCGCTGTGTGGAACGTGGAGATGGGGTTCAAACAGGCGCTAGAAGACACCAGAGCTTGTAGGCCTTGGAAGGCAGTGGAAGGAGTGGCTGTGATTCCAAGGGAAGTGGGAAGCCGACGGAGGGTTTGAAGCTGGGGAGTGACAGTCTGATGTACAGCTTTGGAAGATCACTCTGGCTGCTATGTAGAAGAGCATCGAGGGAGGGGCCAGCCTGGGAGCCCGGAGACCCATGAGCCTCAGCGGCAACCCCAGGAGAAATGGATATGAATGCTGAGAGATTGGACTTTGGGGGTGACAGACAACAAGGAATCAAAGATAGCTCTGATTTGGGCCCTGAGCAATCGAGAGGAGTTGGTGACTGATACGCTGGGAATTCAGGTGGAAACCGGTCTGAGGCCCACCTGTGTGACTCGGGCCTTGGCTGGTCACACTCGGAGATCAATGAGGCCAGGCTATGGGTGAACTTTTCCTGTGGACCCAGAAAGGTTGCTATGTCCTATAGTGCTTTATAATTTGTGGAAAGTGCATTAACATACATAACTTATTTGAAACCCACATTTCTATGAGGTAATCCAGATGAATGTTTATAACTCCATTTTATAGGATGAGGAAAATTGATGCTCAGAGAAGTTGTGCAGTTTGCATAACACCGCCAGCTAGAAAGAAGCCATACAGGGCTTTTTAAAGGGGGATCAAGTGGCATTTTGGACAGTTCTTTGTGCTGAACTGTTCCCTGCATGTTCAGCATCCTTGGCTCCTGCCCACGAAAGGCCAGTGGGGTCCCCCTCTCACCCACATCCACCCAACCCAATCCTCATGCCGGCCAGATGCATTTCCGGATTCTCCTGGGGGGGGAGCACCTGGCACACATCAGGTTAATTGATGATTATCGTTAACAGTTAATCCCCTCCCCTCTACACGTGTGCATACAAACACAACATGCACACACCTTCAAAAATAAAAAATAAAAACCTTATCCAGCTTCCCCCTCCCTGAATTAAGTTGTGTATGGGGTGCTCCCTCTCTGACACACTTGCTGGATATGGAGAATACATAGATGGCTCAAAGTTGTACCTCACCTGGACGACTTCTCGGCCAGGTAAGGAGCTCGTGCTCCCTGCAATACCTAGAGAAAAAAATCAGGAAGGTTTCCCAGGCCTGATCTCATGCAAAATCTCCAGTATGAAAACATGAATTCCTTCCTGCTGGTGATAAACAAATTATCAGGAGTCTGAATATACAAACACACCCTACAGAGGAGGATTCTGGAACCTCGGGCAAAATATTATAATATTTTCATGGGCTGCCCAAATTCCAAGCATTAGATTTGATGAACAGCTTTATTGAATTTTGTGGATAAATATTTAAAGCCTTCAAGGCCTTGTGTAAATCACACCTAGGCAGACGCACTTGCTCACAGCGCCATCTGCTGGCAGCTACTGGTGTAGTGCAGGGAAGTGAATTGGCGAGAATGCCACGGAAAATTCAAGCCGGTCCAGGAGACCCAGACCATCCGCGCTGGCCCCAGAACCCAGACCCTGTGCAAACCAACCCTGAGGCACCAATTCTGCGGAGCCTCAAGGCATCGAAGAGCAAAAAAATTTTCAAAAGCAACGTAAGATGAAGGAAGCAAAAGGAAGAAGGATATGAAAGAGAGGCATGAGTTTATTGGTTTCAGAAGAATTTTGGAAACATAGTGCCCTCCAGAGGTCATACAACCCTTCCCCCTGCTCCAGGCAAAAATGTACCTGGAACCAGCAGGATAGGTGGGAGAGTTCACAGCCCCAACACAGGGTACAATCTCCCAGGGTCCCTTGTTCCATTTGTTCCCTGACACTTCTCAAATAGAGGATTATTGCACCGATCTTTAAAAATAATGTCCTGGCAGCATATGGAATGGCATGAGAAGCGTTCACGCAGATTGTATTGGGAAAATTGACAAAATAGCATGTGCACGTATTTGCATGTGTGCGTATGAACGAAAGGATATGCATCAAAATATTAGCAATGGTTATCTCTCATGGTGAGAATGGGGTGATTTTTAAAATTTTTCTTCCTTGTGGTCTTCTGGGTTTTCCAGATTTTCTCTCATGGACACGTCTCACTTTTGTTAAGAAAGAAAATAAATCTTAAGAAAAATAATACGACCCCAGAAATAAATTCCTCCTTTCCTCCCTCCAGCTGTATTGCAAGTTCATTTCCTCTGGTTTTACCCTCACAGTAAGTCGATGAAGGTAATTATTAATAATAATGATAAGAACCCACAGTTGAGCATTTACTACAAAAGGTAGTGCGTGGAAAGCACCTAGCTCAGCATCTGACACATAGTAAAAGCTGAGTTAATGTGAGCTAATATTAATATTAATAGTATCATGATGAGCCTTCCCTAAAATATATGGAACACTGACCTCAAAAAGCTCACAGTTTCGGGCACCTGGGTGGCTCAGTTGGTTAAGCAACTGCCTTCAGCTCGGGTCATGATCCTGGAGTTCCGGGATCGAGTCCCGCATCGGACTCCCTGTTCGGCAGGAAGTCTGCTTCTCCCTCTGACCCTCCCCCTTCTCATCTCTCTCTCTCATTCTCTCTCTCAAATAAATCAATCAATCTTTAAAAAAAAACTCAGTTTAAATGGAGAGAGAAAAATAATACATAGAGGGTAACTAATAATATAAGAAAGAAAGTGACATGATAAATCACACAGGAAGTGATGCACCTTAAGCTTCAATCCTAGGCAGGTTCTTTCGGTTGTAAGAAAGAGAGTCACTCAATCTAACTCAGCTGAGGAATATTCTCAGCAGTATCTCATGGAACCCAAAGGTAAGAACCAAAGCACAGCTGGGCCCCGTAGGAACTTAAAATGGGAAGTCAGGAAGAATCGAGGCTCCCCTCCCTCTCCTTACTTCACCCTCTCTCTATTCTACACCCTACTCTTACCAAGCTGGGTTTTCTTGCACAGAGCTTGTGATATCCACTCCCAAACTACTCCGGCCCCACCTCCTTTCCCCCCTGTGCACAATAGCTAAACTGCTCAGTTTCTGTCTCATTTCAAATTCCTGAGTGGACAATTGCATGGACCCAAACCCATCATGTTTCCACACTACACCACCCAAATCACTTAGCACTGGCCAGCTAGTGGAAGAACTACCCTTGGGTCAGGTAGTTATAAAATTGACTTGGTAAGAGGAATTGGGTCACGTGTGGTACAAATATGCCAATGCATGCATCTATCTGGGACTAGAGGTAAGGTTATGGGCAGAGAAAGCAGTGATTGACATTTCTAGAACAGCACTCACTTGTTTCCATTTGTTTTTGCCAGGTTTCCTTCCTATCCTCTTAGACCTCTTCTGTGTTTGACGCTTGAATGGTAATGGAAAAGACGTTTGTCACAGGTTGGATTTCCTAAGAAGTGGATTCTAAGATGGAGGTTAGGGTGTGGGGGGCTGATTAGGAAGTATTCTTGGGGGTCAACGCCAGAGAAAAGAAAGGAAGGAAACAAGTTTGGTCCAGGGAGAGGTCAAGCTGTGACGAGATCTCAAAAGAAACTTGGCAACTCTGTAGGGAGTCTCTTAAAGATGGGCATACCCTACAAAACTCTCCCTACTTGGGGCAAGAAAGACTTTTTACCTCCATCTTTTCAATAGTCACACCCCGAGACAAGTTGACCCATGAGAAATGCTGTTGATATGGACAGGCCCTTAGTTCTTCACAGATTCTTCTCTCTCACCCTCAAGAGTCAGAGTAAGGCTTCTAACCTGCCAGCCACTTCTTGCAAATTATCACGATTTTATTAATTTAGGGGAGCAGTGTGGAATGTCAGAACTACTCAGAGTATATTATGATAGAAGGAAGTGAGTTAACATGATCCTGGAACAAAACTATAAATGCATACTGTTGACCATTCCATGTAAATAGCAGGCAGTTTCTCATCTGATAGGGAATGAAAAGGGCCCATTTGCCAGATCAGTGACCATATAATATGAACCTGTGTGTATTAGCCATGTCTTTTCTTTTTTTTTTTAAAGATTTTATTTATTTATTTGACAGAGAGAGAGATAGTGAGAGCAGGAACACAAGCAGGGGGAAAGGGGGAGGGAGAAGCAGGCCTCCCGCCAAGCAGAGAGCCCGATGTGGGACTCGATCCCAGGACCCTGGGATCATGACCTGAGCCGAAGGCAGACGCTTAACGACTGAGCCACCCAGGCGCCCAGCCATGTCTTTTCTATATTCTGATGCTGTGACATCAGAACCCTTGCTGACCCTGGCAAGGCTCTTCCTTGTGCAGAACTGGCCTCTCACTGGGTTTCAGGTTCCAAAACTGGCTCAGGTCTGGCAAAAATGAGCAATGTGTTGTATCTTTTTATTATAAGTGATTGCTCTCAGCCTCCCGATCATGCGCTCTTGATCTCTCTTGATTGTACACATTTAGTAGTACTCTTATTGGCTGCCCATCCTTCGTGCCCGGAGATGTCCTTTTCCTTTAAGCATCTTCATAATGCTCTGTAGGAAGGGCCTTCCTGGTTGCTGCTCTGACCTTTCAATTCATTACAATAATTCTGCCCACCTGACGTTCAATGTCACCATCTGGCCTCTATTTCTCCAGAGTGTGAGCTTCCCCGTTGCTATCGGTAAGCCCAGTTCTGTCCCCGTGTATCCGAGAGTTAGCCTTGGCCTGCCAAGGAGCCCCACCAGGCTTCCAAGGGATGCTGGTCTCCCACTCACCCGCACATTCTGCATTTCCTTACAAACATATCTTCTCCAAGACTTTCCATGGCACACAAGCACCTGGCGGGTTCTCTGGCCTTATTCTGAGCCTTTCAATCCATTTCCATCACCTTCTGTGGAAATTCTGGCATTTCCACCTCATTTATCACGGGCCATTTCTTTTTCCATGCCTCTAAAAACATCCTAGCAGCAGGTCCGCATCGTCTCCTGGGTCACTGCCTCATCCCCTGTTGGCTTCTCAACAATTCCATCATCTGTGTAACTACTTTCCGCATAAATTCCCTCATTCGAAGTACTTAGAGGTGTTTCTGTTTTCCTGGTTAGACCTAAATGATTCTCCATTCAACATCTCCAGTTTAAAACTCCCTTAGGGAAGGAACCATCTGTTCTCTATCTTTGAGGCATCTAACTAAGCACCTGATATTTAATCAGTTCTCAGTAGAAGTTTGATTAATTTATTGGACAATATTTACATAGAGGTAATTTCTCCAGCTACAAATGTCTGCCATGTGTGTAGTGAAAGGTAAGCTTCTGAACATATTGTGAAGCCTCATCCTTTGAAAAAAAAAATAGAAATATTCCTGCCTTCAATTGAAAAAAAAGTTTTAAATTCCTTTTTAATGATTTTATTTGAGAGAGAGCACGTGTGTGATCAGGCGGGAGAGGGGTAGAGGGAGAGGGACAAGCAGACTCCCTGCTGAGCTCAGAGTCCAATGCAGGGCTTGATCCCATGGCCCTAAGGTCATGACCCGAGGTGAAATCAAGAGTTGGATGCTTAACTGACTGAGCCACCCAGGCGCCCCTGACAAACCCTCCTTCAATTATAGCTGCATTTATATGTCAGTTTTGGTCATTAGCATTTCTTCAGAAAGCCAAAACTGAAAACCACTTTCCAAAATCATCCCACAATAAGGGCACAGTTCCCCCTCTTGTCGGCCCCTGTCACTGTTGTATAATGTTTCCCTTTATGCCATGAAATTTTGACCTACAGAAAACTTCAGCCATTCCCTAATCCAGTCATTTATTTTACAAGTGAAGAAGCAAAAAGAGCCAAGGAAGATCAACGACTTGTCCAAAGTCACAAAGCTGTGACAAAGCCAGAACTGAAACTTCAGTTTCCTGCTTCCTTACGCAGTTTGCTTTCTGCCAACCACGACCCACCTTCCTGAAATCACCCAGCATTGCAGCTCAGTGAAACACCAAAGAGAATGATTTGCTTTTCTTCCAAGCCTCTTTCCAGGCCGGTCTTTGTTGGTGGGGCTTTAAGAAAGGGCTCTTATCTACTCAATATACACTCATTGGGTGACTTCAATTACCAGACATTGTGCTGTGGACACTGGATAGAAGGTGGTAAAAACAGGGCATGGCAAATAGTGATAATAGCAGAGAGAAGAAGGAGGAGGAGGAGGGGAAGGAAGAGAAAGAAGGAAGAGGAGCAAGGAGAAGAGGAGGGGGAGGGGGAGGGGGAGGAGGGGGAAAAGAAGAAAAGAATAAGGAGAAGAAAAGATATGACCCCTGCTCTAATGAAGCTTCTGGATTAGCGGTTTTTTGTCTATAGAAGCATTTCAGAAAATAAACCTTATAAAAAGTCAATCTGAAACACAGAAAAGAAGGGTCAATCTAATTCAAGGATCAGCAAACTGTGGCCTATGGACCAAATCCAGCTTGCAGCCAATTTTGTATAGCCCACAAGCTAAGAAGGTTTTGACCTTTTTAAAGAGTTGTAACAGAGGGGCACCTGGGTGGCTCAGTTGAGCATCTGACTCTTGATTTCGGCTCAGGTCATGATCTCAGGGTCATGAGATCGAGCCCCACATGGGCTCCATGCAGGGTATAAAGCCTGCTTAAGATTCTCTCTCTCCCTCTCCCCCCACCTCTCAAATAAATAAATAAATAAATAAAAATCAAGGGTTGGAATAGAAAGAGAGAGAGAGAGGTGTGATACAGACCCTAAGTGGCCCAAAAAGGATAAAATATTTACTCTCTTATCCTTTAAAGAAAAAGCTTGCTGACCCCTGGTTCTAACTTCAAAGAAGCAATGAGTATTTGTTGACTTTGCCTTCCCAGCATATATTTCCATTCCCCATTCTCAGACGTGTCTTCTGGATGGGACTGGCCCCACTCCCATCTCCAGTGTAGAGGATGAATCTATACTTTAAGAAATCCTCCTTACCTGTGGTAATGGTTCAGGAATGGGTACAGGGCTCCATTCTGGCCAATAACAGGCTCCACAGACTCTTGGAATCCGTTGGGAGAAAGAAGCTCTCTTGCTCTCCTCCCCTCAGGAGTGGAAGCTGGAAGGGAGGAAGCCTGAAGCCACTGGGGTTGGTGATATGGAGATAACCAATCTGAAGAAGGAAAGCAAACCAGTCTTGGTAAGTTTGTGTCACCTTTTCGCTTATTAGGTTTATGTCACTTGCAACCTAAATAGTCTTCACAATGTCTGGAAGAAATCATGGTAAATAATATCTATTCCCTCCATCAATCAAATTATTTGTAATCCTGTAAACTGCTAAAGAAGTCATAGACCAATGGAACTACAAGTTCTGGGGGCTCTTATCTTTATATTTACCTTTGTACACCATCCCCAGCACAGCTCCAAAGCTTGCTGATGGCTCAGAAGCTGCATTGTTACAACCCATTAGAACTCATCAAGCAGGGGCACCTGCGTGGCTCGGTGGGTTAAGCAGCTGGCTCTTGATTTCGGCTCAGGTCATGATCTCAGGGTCCTGGGATCCAGGCCCTTGTCCGGCTCCCCACTCAGCAGGGAGTCTGCTTGAGATTCTCTCTCTCCCTCTGCCCCTCCCCCCCACTCACGTTCTCTAAATAAATCTTAAAAAAAAAACTCATCAACCAACCCCCAGTTCCAATGAGCTTCACCTGGATCATCCCCAGAGCTTAAGTAACATTTGCAGAGTGCTCTGAAACAATCATGGAGATTTGATTCAACCCTCCAAGCAGACTTTTAGCCCTAATTCCTCAACTGGAAATTCATCCTGTTATTTCGTGTTATTCGTACCAGGAATCTTTCCTCATTCACAACGAGATTTTGCCTTTCTTAATCTCGTGCAATTTCAGAAAGTTAAAGGCCTGGAAAATACATTAGCAGCCGTTCACTCCTGGGTTTCCCAAAGTGTGGGACACATAACACTGATGGGTCTCAAATTAATTTCAGGGGTTGTGCTAAATGCCAGCTAATGGCATTAAATATTTCTAAAGCACATCGTATAAAGTTATATTTCTTTCTTAATTTTCTTTCTCTTCTGATTTTAAAGAAAAGGAATGTTGTAGGCTGGTGTTACTATCTTTAGTGGCTTTCTTTTGTTGTTGTTTTTTTAGTGACTTTCTAGACTTTTCCAGAGACCCAACCTCAGACTCAGCCTTCAGCTGGTCACAGTATACAGCTGGAACTTCAGAATATCGTGCAGCATGTTTTCATGTAATTACTTTTACACCTCCCTTGTATTTACCAGGAAAATATACTAGTTTTCCATTTATGGTCATGATATAAAGCTTCCTTTGTGTTTTAAATGAGGCTATTTAAAAAAGATAGTAAGTGCACTGTCTAAATGTTCTCCAAATAGGGCAAAGATTCTAATATACATAATTTGGGCTTTGGAATCACTGATGTAAAGGAACTCTCCTGTTGAATTGAGTTAATCCTGCTCTTTGTTATCACTCTGTCATCATAAAAGCCCATACAGATCCTCATCTTGTTAAATTTTACTTCTGGATATCTTGCCTCTTTTTTTTTTTTTTAAGATTTCATTTATTTATTTGAGAATGAGAGAGAGAGAGAGCGTGTGCATGTGTGCAAGTGAGCAGTGGGAAGAACAGAGGGGGAGGGAGAGAGAAAGAATCTTCAGCAGATTCTGTGCTGAGCTTGGGGCCCGATGCAGGGCCAACGTGGGCTCAACCCTGAGATCATGACCTGAGCCAAAACCAAGAGTCAGATGCTCAACCTACTGAGGCACCCCAGGCACCCTCTGGATATCTTGCCTCTTAATGCAAATCCCTCTCTTGTTTCCTTTCACCCCATGAGGACAACCACTTTATGATGTTTTTGTTAAATATGCTCAGATTTGTTTGTGTCTCTGAAAAATAAATAGCATGGTTTTGTATAGCAAATTTGTTTTGCTAGATTCAATTCTGGTTTTTACTTTCTTCACTCAATGCTGCTCTTATGATTTATTTACTTTCATTTCCTCTAACTGCTGCATGATATTCTGCAGTATATGCATCGACCATGTTTTTTTTTAACCTAGTCCCATGTTGATGGACATCTATGGTGTTTCCATTTCCTTCCCACCTCTGAACAACACTATGTTGAGGTTCCTGATGCCTGTCTCCTGGTACACTCATATACCAGTATTTCTAAGGCTTTTACCCAATAGTGGGATTGCTGGATTGTACAATGCTTAATTTTACTAAATACGGCTATTTCGTGCTTAAGAACAGCTGAATATGTTTAATTATTCACAAGTAGAACATATAATTTGCCAATTCTCCACAGCCTTGCCAACATTTGCTATTATCCAAATACATGTTTTAATGTCTACAAATTTTAGGAGTGTAAAGTGATATCTCCTTGTTGTCTTGATCTGAGTTTCTCTGATTTCAAATGAAGCTGTGTATCAGTTCACATACTTTCCCATCTGGAAATTGCCTGTTCATAATCTTTGCCTATTCTTCTTTTGTGTTCCCCATCATTTTCTTGTTCATTAAAAAGACTCCTTGTATATTCTAGATATTGACATTGCAAATATTAGCTCTATATCCTATAACATAATAATGTGTAACTTCCAAACTAATAGGAGAGAAAATAATAAACTATCAATCCAAAAGAATATAAGAAAGGAGATAGATATAAACATAAAACGTAGAACAAATAGAAGTCACATAGTAAGATTTTAGATTTAAACTCAAATATATCAGTAATGTAGATGGACCAATCATTCCAATTAAAAGACAAATAATTTCAACCAGATATTTTTAAATTACAAGTTGTTTACAAGAAGATATCTAAAACATAAGAACACAAAAGTTATAAATAAAAGGGCAGAAAAAATACCACATAAGCATTAAATTGTTTTTGAAAGATTTTATTTATTTATTTGACAAAGAGGGACCCAGGGAGAGAGGGAATACAAGCGGGGGGAGTGGGAGAGGGAGAAGAAGACTTCCCCTGGAGCAGGGAGCCTGATGTGGGGCTCGATCCCAGGACCCTGGGATCATGACCTGAGCTGAAGGCAGACCCTAATGACAGAGCCACCCAGGCGCCCGATAAGCATTAAGTTTTTAAAAGTTGGTATAACTGTATTAATATCAAACAAAGCAAAAACCTATACCAATGGTGAAATTTTCAGCTCATCCTGGAGGTAGAGTATCAAGAGATGTGTGTACCTAATAACATAGCCTCAAAATATGTAGAGCAAAAATTGACAAGATACAAAAGAGACAAAAGCACAATCACAGTGGGAGATTTCGGTGATAGCTTACAGAACAAACAAACAAAAATCAGTAATGATCTAGAATATTTGAATAATACAATTACAATATTGTCTTAATGGACGGCTATAGAATACCGTAACTAGCGACTACATAAAACACATATTCTTTCCAAGAACATATGTAATATTTACAAATATTTCTGGCCCATAAAACAAGTCTCAAAAAATTTCTAATGATTTAAACCATCATAATTTTTTTCTGGCCCTAATACAATGAAGCAAAGAATCAATTACAAAACAAAAGCTAAAAAAATTCATTAGTTTGAACATTTAAAATACACTTCTAAATAATCCATAGATCAAAAAACTATGGCAATTCACATGTATTTTAACCAAATGATAATAAAACTAAAAGATGATAAACTACTTATGTGTGGACACAAATACTTACGAGCAGCAGATAAACCCATACTTTAAGAAAAATTCATAGCTTTTTTAGAAAAAGATGGACAAAGAGCTAAACATATATGTCAGTAAGCTAGAAAAAGAAAAACAAAGGACATATAAAGAAATACAGGAAGATGGGCCTCCTGAGTGGCTCAGTCTGTTAAGCGTCTGCCTTCAGCTCAGGTCATGATCCCAGGGTCCTGGGATCGAGTCCTGCATAGGGCTCCTTGCTCAGTGGGGAGCCTGTTTCTCCCCCTCCGACTCCCCCTGCCTGTGCAGGTCCTCTCTCTTTCTGTCAAAGAAATAAATAAAATCTTTAAAAAAGGGCGCCTGGGTGGCTCAGTTGGTTAAGCAACTGCCTTCGGCTCAGGTCATGATCCTGGAGTCCCAGGATCGAGTCCAGCGTCAGGCTCCCTGCTCGGCAGGGAGTCTGCTTCTCCCTCTGACCCTCCCCCATCTCATGCTCTCTCTCTCTATCTCATTCTCTCTCTCAAATAAATAAATAAAATCTTAAAAAAAAAATCTTTAAAAGAAAGTCTAGTCTTCCCACTGGGTTTAAAAAAAAAAAGAAATACAGGAAGAGAAATTAACAAAATAGTCAACATCAATAAAGAAAACCAACAAAGTTTATTTTTGGAGAAACTACCAAAATTAATAAACCCATGATAAGACACCAAGAAAAGTAGATAGAAGGCACAAATAACCAAAGTCAGAAATTTAAAATGAAGCATTACCACAGATTTTATAAACGTTAAAAAAGTCATAGAAGGTATGACAAACAACTTTATGCCAATAACTTTGAAATAAATTGAGTTGAATGAACAGATTCTAAAAAAAAAAATTTAAGAGAGGGAAATAGAAAAGTTGAATGGATCTTAAAATATTCATTTATAAAAATAACCAATCTGTGGGCGCCTGGGTGGCTCAGTTAGTTAAGCGACTGCCTTCGGCTCAGGTCATGATCCTGGAGTCCCTGGATCGAGTCCCGCATCAGGCTCCCTGCTTAGCAGGGAGCCTGCTTCTCCCTCTGACCCTCCCCCCTCTCATGTGCTCTCTCTCTCTCATTCTCTCTGTCTCAAATAAATAAAATCTTTAAAAATAAATAAATAAAAATAAAAAAAAAAATAACCAATCTGCAACTGGAGCTTTCCGCCCAGATTATAGAGAAAAGTCAAACTGGTGATCTCTGGGCCAGCTTCTGTTACAGATGCTTTCTATAGTCCTTATAGTGTCTTACGTTTTTTGTTAACCCTGAATGCCGTTAGACTAGGCATATGTTCTTCAGTTCACCACAGATCTTATCTAGTGCTTTGCTTAGGTTATCTGCCTGGGCCCATAAGGTACTTTTTTTTTTTTTTTTTGCAACCCCTGAAAAATCATTCAAACCCATTAAGATCGTTCTAATTTCAAATGGATGCATAAAAAGAGGTTTGCCTAATGCTGATTTTCCTCAACTTACCAAATTTAGACTATTTTACAAGTACCTCCAAGTGAATTTTCTTCTTTTGAGGGACTTGTGAGGCCAGATATCATTGCTATGTATAATGGGACACATTTGCATGTCCATAGACCCCTATCAGTTGGTACTTAACTGTAGTTATCCAAACTGTAATGGTAAGAGAAAATCGTCCCCAAGACTCCTTTCACTTCTGACACCTATTACAAGTTTGAGGGATTCCCAAAATAAATCTTTCTAGCATGACCAGCCTAAGACTATCAGGTGTGGCTAGTCCCACGCTAAGACCCAGTGTGGCCAGCCCCCACCCTAAACAAAGACACTCCAATTATGTATGACAAAGCTGAGGGCAAAGCCAAATAGCTCTTTGGGCAAGGCCACATTCTTTACTACACAGTACAGACATATAAATGATGGTTCTTAATTCAAAGTCTTGGAGTCCAACCTATCAACCCATTTATATATGGACAGGAACAAATGGAAAAGGGGCCAGTTTTGATAAAGGGGCTATAAAAAAACAGAGTAACCAAAATGCAAAGTAATATCATCTTACTATATTCTTTCCATAGGAGCTTTGTTTCATGATTCTTAATGTTATATCCCTGAGTAACTCACTTGAGATCCCAGCTGGTTTTCAAAGGCAATTTCAGCAAAATAAAAAGGTTAAGACACACTGAAAGCTCACCCTGCCTCTTCCTATTAGGTATAGTTTTAGTATCTCTTTTCTTCCCCGGCAATCTATGTGGAAAACTAAAGAGATCTTTACCCCAGAATAAGCAGCTCTGTACCTTTGTTTTGTGGCTGACACCTTTCAGAAGAAAAAAAATAATTTAACATGTCTCTTCTACTTAAGTTCCTTGACAACCAGACTACCCAACCACAAAGAAATTGGGCTGTCATAGAAACAAGCCCTGGGATTTTTCATAATACGAGTCACATAATATCCCTCAATAAAGTGCTCACTCACCTTTTAAATATCTAACTTAAAAATCCTTATTTGTCAGTGATTATATATTCTCCAGAAACATTATTATAAAATTCCTTGAACAGCAAGCACTCCTTGTGCATTCAAAATCTGATTTACATACAGTTTTCAGGAGCATTGCGTAATACATAGTGAGATCTACCTTGTTGATTTGCTTAGCAGACTCCTTTTTTTTTTTTTTTTTCCTCATAAATGGTATAATGGTAACATTTAGCCCAGGCTGCATTGGAATTATCACAGACTGTGAATTAATGGCATCTCTGTTTGGCATAGTATCTCATGCACCATGAGTGCTAAATAAATATTTGTTGTATTGAATTGAATTTGTGCACGTTTTATTATACATCCATGTTAAAGCTCTCAGAACTTGAGATAAGAGCCTAATGGGGCTGAGAGTGTAAAATGAGTTCAATGGTTTAATATCCAGGAATCTACATGAAAGAATACCAAATCCTCTGCCATGTGGTTTCTTGAGGGAAAGCACATTTGATCAGCACTGATAAGACAATAGAACGAATCATAGAGCCTCTGTCACTTTTTTTTTCCAAATCCACAGTAACATATATATTCATCTTGTCAGGTTGCTATATAAATAGATGAGGTAAAACAACATGGCATTTGTTGTACTTCAATTACTTTCTTGTATAATGTCAAGAAGTAAAAGCTAACAAACCATAACTTTTCTTGACATTTCCTCCCTCAAGTGACCAATGATGGATTTGCCTTAAAAAAGCATTCATCATTTTAAAGAAGGGTAGAGACAGTAGATTTCTTTGTGTTATTTTTTTTTTCCATTTTTTAAGCCAGTGGTTAAATTGAAAAGCCCAGCTCTCCTGCAGATGGGAACAAAACCTGGTTGATAAGATTACATGTTTCTAATCCTAGGGGATGTTTGAAGTCATCCAAGGAGAGAGAGCATTTGCTGTCATAAATGGTCTGGAGATGGAACTGAATTCCCAGACAGGCCAAGAGGCCACCCTCACCATTACAGCCCCCCCCCCCACCTCCTACCCCCTTTCCCATTAAACAGTATATACTTTGCCAAGCAAATCTTTTTATGTAGCCAGACCTGACTGCCCAGCATGATTGTTAGGACCACTGGCATTTGAATTTGAGGGACATAGTTTCAAATACCATCTCCTCCATTTACCAGCTTTGCGAACTTGCTCAAATTATTTAAGTTCTCTAAACCTACTACCTTATCTGTAAAATAAAGACAATAATATCTAATTTCACAGATTGATGGCAAAGGATAAAATTAAATAACATGCTAAAAGGGATCACTGCAGGGACTGCTCAAAAAAGGGAAATACCTATTAGCAAATTCATTGTAAGCTCCATGAAGACCAGAACCATGTCAGGCTCAGTCACCATCTAGATCCTCAGGGATTAGCACAAAATTTGGCCCTTAGGTGTTCAATATTTGCTGAATAAATTAGTATATGGATGTGATGGTGATGATTTTTATCATTAGTATCCCCTTTGGATGTCAGGGATCAGTGTATCAAGGTAATATAGCATTATTAAGTCTAGGCATCTATGATTTCATATGTGTTCACTTAAGCATCACACCAATCCTAGGAGATGGGCGCAATTATTATCATAATTTTATAAATGAAGAAACTGAGGCACAGAGAGGTTGAATAATTTGTCCAAGATTACAGTATAATCTTGTGTAAGCCCAGCAGCAAAGAATTGAATTGAATTACACTTTATCAGGAATAAGGGTCCTTGTTCAAATAATAATGATAATAGCTACTATTTATTGAACACATATGAGGTGATAGTCATCATTTTTATTTAACATTCACAATGACCCCTGGAGTCATCCTTACTACTGTTTTCCACGTGAGGACTGAGACACAGATTGGTTAAACAAATTACCCAAGTGTACACAGCAAGAAACCAGCCTAGCTAGGATTCAAGCCCAGGTCTGTCTGATTGCAAAACCATGCTCTGTGATCTCCATGTTTGAGAACATGGTAGAATACTTTGAGGATGGACCTTGGATTCCATTGTCAGATTTTCTCTTATGCTAGTTGTAGGAAAGATTGCCACTTGTTCACCGATGTGTTTCTTCTTTCTGGGCACACGACTAGATGTTATTTTCCAACCTCGCTGGTAATTGAGTGTTATCAAAAGTCTGATTTCTAGCCAATGAACATGAGGGGAAATGATGTGTTTTACTTCCAGGCGTGCCCTGTGGAAACCTCCCATATTTGCTTCTCTATGCTCCCACCCTTTCTCTACTAGATACAGAAGAGAGTGACCAGATTCTGTTGCAGGAGTCAGCAAACTATGCCCCAGAGCCAAATCCAATTTACCACCTTTTTTTCTAAATAATGATGTTTTATTGGAACCAGCCACCCCATTTACTTATTTATTGACTATGGCTGCTTTCATGGTACAATGGCAGCATTGAATAACTGTGACAGAGACTGTATAGTATGCAGAGCCTAAAATATTTACTACCTGGTTCTTGGCAAAAAAAATAAATAAAATAAAAGTTTAAAAAAATTGCTAACCCCTGTTCTAAGGAATGGCAGAGCCACAAGATGGAAGGAGTCTGTGTTCCTAAGTGAGTTGGTCAAAGGAGGCCACCCTGCCAACATGAACACCAATTCCAGACAACTAATTACTGAGCAAGAAATAAGCTTCTGTGATGAGCCATTACATTTGCAGACCTATTTGTTATAGCAGCTATCCCACTATAATTTATTCATAGGACACTCTAGTTAGGGAAAATAATAACATCCTTCCACATTCAGAAAGAACAACCTCCCTGGGCTTCTCAGAATTATCCACACATTGTCTCACTGCTTCTCCATATCACTTAACCCTTGCATTCAGCCACCACACTCAATTATGGAAGCACCTCGCCCTTTGTGAGAATGTAGCACACAAGTATCCCCATCACCCCCAAGAGAGACCCGCCAATGTCACTGTTCTACCTGGCATCCCTGCTTATTGGCAATTTTTTGGTTTTGTTTTTTAATTTAGGGTCTCAGCATTCCAAGGAGAAACAGAATTACAGCACTTAGGCAATAATTCCCTCTATATTGAGAAATAGGATTCTGGCAAGCATCGAAAAAAATATATTTTTATTAGGATGTCCAAAACTAGAATGTAATAAAGCACAGACCTTTCAGAAGAGGAGGGGGAAAAAACCTTTCAGTTCAGGGAAGGAAAGCCAAGAGCAGATTACTTACTGCTACAGAATCCAATATTGGAAAGTACTTGTTTCCCTTTTCCTGTGCCACATTTTTAATGTCTCCATGAGCTCAGTGTGCTGTGACTATCAATCACAGAAAACTACTGACATTATGAAACTACTTTTAAGATATACAGAGTTTTCAAAGCCAAAGTTGTCTGAAGAATAAAAATTTCCAGAGCTTGTATATTTTCAAAAATATCTATTTGATACACCAAGCTGAGTAATGGCCAGCTGTCTCCACTCTATAACTGCATAACAGAATGTATGAATATTGTTTTGTGGAGAACATTAAATACAGAAAATACAAAATTTTTTATGAGGATTCCCAGTTCTGCTACAGTCAACCTTTCCCATCTGTGGGCAGCAGAGGTCACATCAATGCCTGGGTGCTGAGAATGGGTAGATCAGAATTACATTAATTTGGAAGTAGACATAGTCCTCTAAGTTCTACTTTTTTTATTAACAACTAAAAGTTGTATATATTTAAGTTATACAGTGTGGTTTTGATATATATATACGTTTTGAAATGATTACCACAATCAAGCTAATTAACATATCAGTCATCACTTTGTGTGTGTGTGGTCAGAACACTTAAGATCTCAAATTCCAAGTGTATAATACAGTATCATTAACTATAATCACCATGCTTTGCATTAGGTCTCCAAAATTTTGTCACTCAGGAAATTTTGATGTTTTTCAGACACATATGGATATGAGTCATGGAGCCAAGTCTATGACTGTAGACTGGAACCGATGGAAATTTGCATCTTCTTCTAAGTGGCCAAGAAAGACCACCTGGAGGAAATAGAACCTGATCAGCAAGCATTACTATCAGCATCAATCTTTCATTCAACAAATTCTGAGTTACAGCTATATGCCAAACACCATCCTATACACTGGGGACATGATAGCTAATTAAACAGAGTAAATTCCTTTCTTCACAGGGGATCACATTCCAGAGGGGGATTATAAGGAATAAATAAATGTATTATGGATATTGAAACAGAGTTATTTTATACATAGTACAGTCTCTGATGACAATATAAGTAAAATTCAATAATAGAAAGGAAACCATAGAAACCTTGTTTTGGAAATGTTTATAAATATAATGAATTCATGGGTCAAAGTAAGAAATTACAGTGGAAATTGGAAAGCATTTAAAACTTAGTAACAATGAAAAACATTACCAACCAGGACCTGTGGAGTGTAATAAAAAGCAAATATATATATATATTGGAAAAGAAATCTAAAATTTAATGAGTTAAGCATTCAGCAACCCCCAAAAAGTGAAGTTATGGAAAAGGAGCCAGAAATATAGATGTAGCAATAACTAAACATTAATAACAGTATGCTATAGACATTAAGCCAATGCACTTGAAAATTTAGATGAAATGGACAAACTGCTAGAAAAATATAGTTTGCCAAAAACAATTCAAGAAGAAGAAAAAATAAAGCTGCAAATGAATAAGTTAAAATATACCCACAAAAAAGAAAACCATTCGATGATTTGTAGGTGAGTGTTACATAGCCTTTAGGAGCACATCATCCCTCTCATATAAACTTTTAGGGAGTAAGACAATAACAATAATAGCTAAAACTAAAAGCACTGTTCTAAGTGCTTTGTTTATTTTAACTGTTTTAACTCTCAAAATATCCCTATGATCTCAGTATTTCCATTTCCCAAATTATGAAGCCACTAGAATAAAAAAAGTATATGGTATTTAGCTTTTCCCCTTCCTACATCCCTATCCTCATACTGGAATTTCACATGCATAGTAAGACCTAACTTTTTTCGACAGCTATTACAGTGCTAGATTTAGGTAAAAAAGATTCTTTGTCCCCAAGAATAATCCTTTCAAAAGGAGTAAGCATTCTCCTTTCATGAGACTCACATTTCATGAGATTAATACAACTTTGATATGAAAACCAGACAAGAGCAGTGCAAGAAAAGAAAATTATACATCAAGTTCACTTATAAAGATACAAATATCTTAAATGAGATCAACAAACCAAATCAAAAATGCATAAAATACTTAATATGATAACCAAGTAAGGCTTTTTCCAGGAATGCAAGGTTGGTTTAACATTAGAAAATCTACTAACATAATTCATCGTATTTACAGACAAAAATGTATGATAATCTCAATATATGCAGGGGAAAAAACTTCTTAGCAAATTTGGAATAGAAAGAGAACTTCCTTAAGTTCTGTCAAAAACCTATAGTAAACATTGTATCTAAAGTAAAGCATTATACACATGTGGTCTCTTTAAAGGAAAAAACAAAGATGCCTGTTACTTCCTTATACTTAACATTATAATGAAGGTCCTAACTGGTATATTTATTCATAGGTATAATATGAAAGAAATTTAAATATATAGAGAGAGAGAGATAAATAGATAGGTCTTGAACAACATGTGTGTTAGGGACACTGCCCCCCTACACAGTTGAAAATTCACATACAACTTTTGACTCCCCAAAACTTAACTATTTTTTTTAAAGATTTTATTTATTTATTTGACAGAGACAGCGAGAGAGGGAACACAAGCAGGGGGAGTGGGAGAGGGAGAAGCAGGCTCCCCACGGAGCAGGGAGCCCAATGTGGGGCTCGATCCCAGGACCCTGGGGTCATGACCTGAGCCGAAGGCAGATGCTTAACAACTGAGCCACCCAGGCGCCCCACCAAAACTTAACTATTAATAGCCTACTGTTGGCTAGAAGTCTTACTGATAACATAAACAGTTGATTAACACATATTTTGTATGTTATAGGCATTATGTACTGTATTCTTACAATAAAGTAAGCTAGAGAAAAGAAAACATTATTAAGAAAATCACAAGGGGGTGCCTGGCTGGCTCAGTTGGTTAAGCAACTGCCTTCAGCTCAGGTCATGATTCTGGAGTCCCAGGATGCAGTCCTGCATCAGGCTCCCTGCTCAGCAGGGAGTCTGCTTCTCCCTCTGACCACCCCCCCATCCTCTCTCTCTCTCTCAAATAAATCTTTTTTTAAAAATCACAAGGAAGAGAAAATACATTTATAGTCATGTATTATAAAAAAAATTCACGTATAGGCAGACCTCACAGTTCAAACCAGTATTGTTTGAGGGTCAACTATGTTACATACATACAGAAAATGCAATAAACAGCACATTACGTGTTTGAGATACAAAAGGCCCTGCTGTAAGGGAAAGAATTACAGAAAAGCAAAAGGACAACTGATGTTAAAACTAGCAGAAACCACACCTGTTCCAAGTGCTCATCTTCAGGAAGCCTTACTCCAAATCTATTACTTGGGACCTATCTAACCTCCAAAGAGTTCAAAGCACCTCACAAATGTACTTGAGTCATCAGTATGTTAGCTAAGTGCCCAGGAAAGTAGATATTTTGCTCTCTTTTTAACAGATCAACACAAAAAGCGAAATGTCAGGTTGACCTTGAAATTATTTCTCCCAGATCTTAGCCTAGTTTCTCCTTTGGGCCCATTTATCTCATTGAAATGTGTATTAACATGTCCCTTTCCATATATATTCAGATTATTCTTGGGGACAAAGAATCTTTTTTACCTAAATCTAGCACTGTAATAGCTGTCGAAAAAAGTTAGGTCTTACTATGCATGTGAAATTCCAATATGAGGATAGGGATGTAGGAAGGGGAAAAGCTAAATACCATATGCAAATTATCTATATCGTTGTCTGAACTTTACAGATAAGGAAACACAGGCTAAGGTCATATGCCAACTTTTATTTTTTTTCCTGCTTTGGGCAACTCTTTCAAGAAATCACACGTATACATATATAACCTATATATAGAAGGAGAATGAGAAGACAAGCCACAAGCTGGGAGAAAATATTTGTAAAGACATCTGGTAAAGGATTTATCCAAGATTTATAAAGAAGTCTTAAAACTCAACATTAAGAAAATAAACAACCTGATTAAAAATTGGGAAAGAGTGGATTAAGAGTACACTTGTGGTGAGCCCTGAGCAATGTATAGAATTGTTGAATCACTATATTGCACACCTGAAGCTCATATAACACTGTACATTAATTATACTAGAATTTTAAAAATTAATTAGAAAAATTGGGCAAAAGATAGGAACAGAACCTCACCAAAGAAAATATAGAGATGGCAAGGGGGACGGAGCAAGATGGTGGAAGAGTAGGACACCTGGATTTCGTCTGGTCCCAGGAATTCAGCTGGATAGGGATCAAATCATTCTGAACACCTACAAACTCAACAGGAGATCGAAGAAAAGAAGAGCAACAACTTTCTCATCAGAAAAGCGACCACTTTCTGGAAGGTAGGATGTGCAGAGAAGTGAATCCGAGGCGATATTCGGGAGGATAGCCGTGGAGCACAAAATCGGAACTTTTTTTTTTTTTTTAAAGATTTTTTATTTATTTATTTGAGACAGAAAGAATGAGAGAGAGAGAGAGCACATGAGAGGGGGGAGGGTCAGAGGCAGAAGCAGGCTCCCTGCAGAGCAGGGAGCCCGATGCGGGACTCGATCCAGGGACTCCAGGATCATGACCTGAGCCGAAGGCAGTCGCTTAACCGACTGAGCCACCCAGGCGCCCCAAAATCGGAACTTTTAGAAGTCGGCTCCGCTCAGGGACGTCACTCCAGTGGCTAAGCAGGGGGTGGAAGCCTCGCGGGACAGTGTGGTCTCAGGACCCTCGGGGTCACAGAAAGACCGGGGGTGCCTGAGTGTGGCAGAGCTTCCAGGTATCGGATTGGGGAAGCCAGCTGCAGAGACGGAGCCGAGGCATGGGCTCCCAGCTCGGGGTTGCCATAAACCGTGATCCACCACACAGTCGGGCCACTGCTCCTCCAGCAGGGACCCAACAAGCGGCAGATCCAGGGAGACTCACCTTCCTCCCCCGGGAGGAGCTGCACGGGAGTGCACCGCAGGGATCTGCTGGGTTTGGAGACTCCGCACGGGGTCGGGTGCCAGAGATAGAAACGCACGGTCACAGGCCGGGTGAGCATGGAGTGCGGCCGGAGACCGGGGAGACGGGAGTGACTGACGGCTTTTCTCTGGGGGCGCACTGAGGAGCGGGGCCCGAGTTCTCGGCTCCTCCAGGGCAGAGATTGGGAGGCCCCCATTTTCACTCTCCTCCTCCAAAGCTGTACAGAGAGCTTGCAGGGAACAAAAGCTCCCGAGAGCAAACCCAAGCAGATTACTTAGCTAGACCGGCAAGGGCGGGGCAATTCCGCGTCCAGCAAAGACATTTGGGAACCACAGCAACAGGCCCCTCCCCCAGAAGATCAGCCAGAACAGCCAGCCAAGACCAAGTTTACCGATCAATGAGAACGGCAGAACTCCAGCACTAGGGGAATACTGCACATAGAATCCATGGCTTTTTTACCATGATTCTTTAGTCTTTCAAAGTTAAGTTTTTTTAACTGTTTTTTTTCTTTGAATTTTTCTTTTTCCCTTTTTCAACCAACATCTTATCAATCCCTTTTTTAAAAAACATTTTTATTTTTTGTTTTTAGAGTCATATTCTATCCCTTCATAGTAGTTAGCCTTATTTTTGGCATATATATAAAAGTTGCACTCTCTTTAAAATTTTGAGATACAGTTTCCTCTAACAGACCAAAATATACCCTAAATCTCTAGTGTATGGCTTTGTTCTAGTCTCCTGCCTGATCACATTCTCTCCCTTTTTTTTTCTTTTTTTTTTAAATCCTCTTCTTTCTTTTTTCAAACAACTTCTTATCAATTCCTTTTATAAAATTTTTTATAATTTTCATCTTTACACTCATATTCCATCCCTTCATCGTATTAACCCTTATTTTTGTACATATATAAGTTTTTCTTTCTTTAAAATTTTGGGAGGCACTTTCTTCTAACAGACCAAAATACACCCAAAATCTAGTGTGTGGCACTGATCTATGCACCAGCCTGATCATATTTGATCATATTCTGTTTTTTTTGTTTTGTTTTGTTCTGTTTTTGTTCCTTTTTATCTTTTTCTTTTTCTTTATTTCTCTTTTTCTTTTTTCTTTCTTTCCCTTTCTTTTCCCCCCATTACGGATCTCTTCTGATTTGTTTAGAGTATATTTTCTGGGGATGTTGTTACCCTGTTAGCATTTTGTTCTCCCATTCATCTATTCTCCTCTGGACAAAATGGCAAAATGGAAAAAAATCACCACAACAAAAAGAACAAGAGACAGTACTGACTGCCTGGGACCTACTCAATATGGACATTAGTATGATGTCAGACCTAGAGTTCAGAATGATGATTTTAAAGATACTAGCTGGGCTTGAAAAAAGCATGGAAGTTATTAGAGAAACCCTTTCTGGAGAAAAAAAAGAACTAAAATCTAACCAAGTCGAAATCAAAAAGGCTATTAATGAGGTGCAATCAAAAATGAAGGCTCTAACTGCTAGGATAAATGAGGCAGAAGAGAGAATCAGTGATATAGAAGACCAAATGATGGAAAATAAAGAAGCTGAGAAAAAGAGAGATAAACAACTACTGGGTCATGAGGGCAGAATTCGAGAGATAAGCGATACCATAAGATGAAACAACATTAGAATAATTGGGATCCCAGAAGAAGAAGAAGAAAGAGAGAGGGGCAGAAGGTATATTGGAGCAAATTATGGCAGAGAACTTCCCTAATTTGGGGAAGGAAACAGGCATCAAAATCCAGGAGGCACAGAGAACCACTCTCAAAATCAATAAAAATAGGTCACCACCCCGACATCTAATAGTAAAACTTACGAATCTCAGAGACAAAGAGAAAATCCTGAAAGCAGCTTGGGAGAAGAGATACGTAACCTACAATGGTAGAAACATTAGATTGGCAACAGATCTATCCAGAGACTTGGCAGGTCAGAAAGGACTGGCAGGATATATTCAGAGCACTAAATGAGAAAAATATGCAGCCAAGAATACTATATCCAGCTAGTCTGTCACTGAAAATAGAAGGAGAGCTAAAAAGTTTCCAGGACAAACAAAAACTAAAGGAATTTGCAAACACGAAACCAGCCTTACAAGAAATATTGAAAGGGGTCCTCTAGGCAAAGAGAGAGGCCAAAAGCAACATAGACCAGAAAGGAACACAGACAATATACGGTAACAGTCACCTTACAGGCAATACAATGGTACTAAATTCCTATCTTTCAATAGTTACCCTGAATGTAAATGGGCTAAATGCCCCAATCAAAAGACACAGGCTATCAGATTGGATTAAAAAACAAGACCCATCAATATGCTGTCTGCAAGAGACTCATTTTAGACCCAAAAACACTCCCAGATTGAAAGTGAGGGGGTGGAAAACCATTTACCATGCTAATGGACACCAAAAGAAAGCTGGGGTGGCAATCCTTATATCAGAAAACTTAGATTTTAAACCAAAGACTGTAATTATAGATGAGGAAGGACACTATACCCTACTTAAAGGGTCTATCCAACAAGAAGATCTAACAATTGTAAATATCTATGCCCCTAACATGGGAGCAGCCAATTATATAAGGCAATTAATAACAAAAGCAAAGAAACACATTGACAACAATACAATAATAGTGGGGGACTTTAACACCCCCTCACTGAAATGGACAGATCATCTAAGCAAAAGATCAACAAGGAAATAAAGACTTTAAATGACACACTGCACCAAATGGACTTCACAGACATATTCAGAACATTCCATCCCAAAGCAATGGAATACACGTTCTTCTCTAGTGCCCATGGAACCCTCTCCAGAATAGATCACATCCTAGGTCATAAATCAGGTCTCAACCGGTACCAAAAGATTGGGATCATTCCCTGCCTATTTTCAGACCACAATGCTTGGAAACTAGAACTCAATCACAAGAGGAAAGTCGGAAAGAACTCAAATACATGGAGGCTAAAGAGCATCCTACTAAAGAATGAATGGGTCAACCAGGAAATTAAAGAAGAATTTTAAAAAATTCATGGAAACCAATGAAAATGAAAACACAACTGTTCAAAATCTTTGGGATGCAGCAAAGGTGGTCCTAAGAGGAAAATATATAGCAATACAAGGCTTTCTCAAGAAACAAGAAAGGTCTCAAATATACAACCTAACCCTACACCTAAAGGAGCTGGAGAAAAAACAGCAAATAAAGCCTAAACCCAGCAGGAGAAGAGAAATCATAAAGATCAGAGCAGAAATCAATGAAATAGAAACCAAAAGAACAGTAGAACAGATCAACGAAACTAGGAGCTGGTTCTTTGAAAGAATTAACAAGATTGATAAACCCCTAGCCAGACTTATCCAAAAGAAAAGAGAAAGGACCCAAATCAATAAAATCATGAATGAAAGAGGAGAGATCACAACCAACACCAAAGAAATGCAAACAATTCTAAGAACATATTATGAGCAACTCTATGCCAGCAAATGAGATAACCTGGAAGAAATGGATGCATTCCTAGAGATGTATCAACTACCAAAACTGAACCAGGAAGAAATAGAAAACCTGAACAGACCTATAACCACTAAGGAAATTGAAGCAGTCATCAAAAATCTCCCAAAAAACAAAAGCCCAGGGCCAGATGGCTTCCCAGGGGAATTCTACCAAACATTTCAAGAAGAATTAATACCTATTCTTCTGAAACTGTTCCAAAAAATAGAAATGGAAGGAAAACTTCCAAACTCATTTTATGAGGCCACCATTACCTTGATCCCAAAGCCAAAGACCCCATCAAAAAGGAGAATTACAGACCAATATCCCTGATGAACATGGATGCAAAAATTCTCACCAAAATACTAGCTAATAGGATACAACAGTACATTAAAAGGATTATTCACCACGACCAAGTGGGATTTATCCCTGGGCTGCAAGGTTGGTTCAACATCCGCAAATCAATCAACGTGATACAATACATTAACAAAAGAAAGAACAAGAATCATATGATCCTCTTAATAGATGCAGAAAAAGCATTTGACAAAGTACAGCATCCTTTCTTGATCAAAACTCTTCAGAATATAGGGATAGAGGGTACATACCTCAATATCATAAAAGCCATCTATGAAAAACCCACAGCGAATATCATTCTCAATGGGGAAAAACTGAGAGCTTTCCCCCTAAGGTCAGGAACGTGGCAGGGATGTGCACTATCACCACTGCTATTCAACATAGTATTAGAAGTCCTAGCCACAGCAATCAGACAACAAAAGGAAATCAAAGGCATCCAAATCGGCAAAGAAGAAGTCAAACTCTCACTCTTTGCAGATGATATGATACTTTATGTGGAAAACCCAAAAGACTCCACCTCAAAACTGCTAGAACTCATACAGGAATTCAGTAAAGTGGCAGGATATAAAATCAATGCACAGAAATCAGTGGCATTCCTATACACCAACAACAAGACAGAAGAAAGAGAAATTAAGGAGTCGATCCCATTTACAATTGCACCCAAAACCATAAGATACCAGGAATACATCTAACCAAAGAGGGAAAGGATCTGTACTCAGAAAACTATAGAATACTCATGAAAGAAATTGAGGAAGACACAAAGAAATGGAAAAACATTCCATGCTCATGAACTGGAAGAACAAATATTGTGAAGATGTCAATGCTACCTAGAGCAATCTACACATTCAAAGCAATCCCTATCAAAATACCATCCACTTTTTTCAAAGAAATGGAACAAATAATCCTAAAATTTATATGGAACCAGAAAAGATCCCAAATAGCCAGAGGAGTGTTGAAAAAGAAAAGCAAAGCTGGCGGCATCACAATTCCAGACTTCCAGCTCTATTACAAAGCTGTCATCATCAAGACAGTGTGGTACTGGCACAAAAACAGACACATAGATCAATGGAACAGAATGGAGAGCCCAGAAATGGACCCTCAACTCTATGGTCAACTCATCTTTGACAAAGCAGGAAAGAATGTCCAATGGAAGAAAGACAGTCTCTTCAACAAATGGTGTTGGAAAAATTGGATAGCCACATGCAGAAGAATGAAACTGGACCATTTCCTTACACCACACACAAAAATAGACTCCAAATGGTTGAAAGACCTCAATGTGAGACAGGAGTCCATCAAAATCCTAAAGGAGAACACAGGCAGCAACCTCTTCGACCTCAGCCGCAGCAACTTCTTCCTAGAAACATCGCCAAAGGCAAGGGAAGCAAGGGCAAAAATGAACTATTGGGACTTCATCAAGATAAAAAGCTTTTGCACAGCAAAAGAAACAGTCAACAAAACCAAGACAACCTACAGAATGGGAGAAGATATTTGCAAATGACATATCAGATAAAGGGCTAGTATCCAAAATCTATAAAGAACTTATCAAACTCAACACCAACAGAACAAATAATCCAATCAAGAAATGGGCAGAAGACATGAACAGACATTTTTCCAAAGAAGACATCCAAATGGCCAACAGACATGAAAAAGTGCTCAACATCGCTCAGCATCAAGGAAATCCAAATCAAAACCTCAATGAGATATCACCTCACACCAGTCAGAATGACTAAAATTAACAAGTCAGGAAACGACAGATGTTGGCGGGGATGCGGAGAAAGGGGAACCCTCCTGCACTGTTGGTGGGAATGCAAGGTGGTGCAGCCACTCTGGAAAACAGTATGGAGGTTCCTCAAAAAGTTGAAATTAGAGCTACCATATGATCCAGCAATTGCACTACTGGTTATTTACCCCAAAGATACAAACGTAGGGATCCGAAGGGGTACGTGCACCCCGATGTTTATAGCAGCAATGTCCACAATAGCCAAACTGTGGAAAGAGCCAAGATGTCCATCGACAGATGAATGGATAAAGAAGAGGTGGTATATATATACAATGGAATATTATGCAGCCATCAAAGGGAATGAGATCTTGCCATTTGCAACGACATGGATGGAACTGGAGGGTGTTATGCTGAGCGAAATAAGTCAATCAGAGAAAGGCATGTATCATATGACCTCACTGATATGAGGAATTTTTAATCTCAGGAAACAAACTGAGGATTGCTGGAGTGGGGGGTGGGGTGGGAGGGATGGGGTCACTGGGTGATAGACATTGGGGAGGGCATGTGCTATGGTGAGTGCTGTGAATTGTGCAAGACTGTTGAATCACAGATCTGTACCTCTGAAACAAATAATGCAATATATGTTAAGAAAAAAAAAAAGAAGAAGATAGCAGGAGGGGAAGAATGAAGAGGGGAATCGGAGGGGAGACGAACCATGAGAGACGATGGACTCTGAAAAACAAACTGATGGTTCTAGAGGGGAGGGGGGTGGGAGGATGGGTTAGCCTGGTGATGGGTATCAAAGAGGGCACGTTCTGCATGGAGCCCTGGGTGTTATGCACAAACAATGAATCATGGAACACTACATCAAAAACTAATGATGTGATGTATGGTGATTAACATAACAATAAAAAAATTTATAAAAAGTATTATAAGAGAGTCTTATGAATAATTATATTGCAAACAGACTGGATAATTCATATGAAATGGACAAATTTCTAGAAACATGCTGTGTACCAAGACTGAATCATGAGGTAATAGAAAATCTGAGTAGATCTCTAACTAGGAGAGAAATTGAATCAGTAATCAAAAACTTTCCAACAGGGCGCCTGGGTGGCTCAGTTGGTTGGGCAACAGCCTTCGGCTCAGGTCATGATCCTGGAGTCCCGGGATCAAGTCCCGCATCGGGCTCCCTGCTCAGCAGGGAGTCTGCTTCTTCCTCTGATCCTCCTCCTTCTCATGCTCTCTGTCTCTCATTCTCTCTCTCAAATAAATAAATAAAATCTTAAAAAAAAAAAAAAAACTTTCCAACAAATAAAATCATAGGCTTCACTGGTAAATTCGACCAAACATGTAAAGGACAATTAACAGTAATCCTGCTCAAACTCTTCCAAAAGTTTAAGAGGAGAGAACACTTCCTAACTCATTCTGTGAGGCCAGAATTACCCTGATACTAAGCCAAAGACACTATAAGAAAAGAAAACTGAAAAACAATATCCCTTATGAATAATAATGCAAAAATCCTCACTAAATACTAGCAAACAAAATTCAGCAGCACTTAAAAAGGATTATACACCATGACCAAGTGAATATATTCCTGGAAGGCAAGGATGTCTCAATATTCAAAAATCAATCAATATAATACATCACCTTAACAGAATGAAGGAGAAAAAAACGATCAGCTCAATTGACGCAGAAAAAGCATTTGAAAAAATTCAATACATTTTCATGATAAAACATTCAGCAGACTGGAATTATAAGGAAATTACCTCACATAATAAAGACCATATATAAAAACCACAGCCAACATCATTCTAAATAATGAAAGACTGAAATTTTACTTCTAAGATAGTGATAGGACAATTATATCCACCTTTACCACTTCTATTTATTTTTTTTAAAGATTTTATTTATTTACTTAACAGAGAGAGCACAAACTGACAGGTAGAGGGAGAGGGCGAAGCAGGCTCCCCACTGAGCAAGGAGACCAATGCGGGGCTCAATCCCAAGACCCTGGGATCATGACCTGAGCTGAAGGCAGACGCTTAACCGACTGAGCCACCCAGGCGCCCCTACCACGTCTATTTAACATAGTACTAAAAGTCCCAACCAGAGCAACTAGGCAAGAAAAACAAATAAAGGGGCGCCTGGGTGGCTCAGTTGGTTAAGCGACTACCTTCAGCTCAGGTCATGATCCTGGAGTCCCGGGATCGAGTCCCGCATCGGGCTCCCTGCTCGGCAGGGAGTCTGCTTCTCCCTCTGACCCTCCCCCCTCTCATGCTCTCTCTCTCATTCTCTCTCTCAAATAAATAAATAAAATCTTTAAAAAAAAAAAAACAAATAAAAGGCATCCAAATTGGAACAGAAGAACAATTGTTCACAGACAACATGATCTTTTATGTGGAAAACTCTGAAGATTCCACAACAATAGCTAAAACAACAAAAATTTATTAGAACTAAAAAACTAATCCAGCAGAGTTCCAGGCTATAAAATCAACCACAAAAATCAGGTGCATTTCTATACACTAAAAATGAGCAATTGGAAAATAAAATTGGGGCACCTGGGTGGCTCAGTCGGTTAAGTGTCTGCCTTTGGCTCAGGTCATGATCCTAGGATCCTGGGATCAAGCCCCGTATCAGGCTCCCTGCTCAGTGGGGAGTCTGCTTTTCCCTCTCCTTCTGCCCCTCCCCCCGGCTCATGCTCTCTCTCTCTCTCTCTAATAAATAAATAAATAAAATCTTTAAAAAAAAAAGAAAAGAAAATTAATTTTTAAAATTTCATTTACAATAGCAACAAAAATAAAATACTTAGGAACGAACTTAACCAAAGAGGCAAATGGGTTGTACACTGAAAACAACAAAATTTTGCTCAAAGAAATTAAAGAACACACAGAGAAATTGAAAGACATCAAGACACCCCATGTTCATGGATCAGAAGTCTTAATATCGTTAAGATGTCAATACTACCTAATACAATCTACAGATTCAATACAATCTCTATCAAAATCCCAACAACATTCTTTTTTTTTTTTTTTGCAGAAGTAGAAAATCTCATCCTAAAATTCATATGGAATCTAAAGGGACCTTGAATAGCCCAAACAATCTTGGGGAAAAAAAGCAAATTCAGAAATCACACTTCTTGATTTTTAAAACTTACTACAAAGCCATGGTAATTGAAAGAGTATGGTACTGACATTAATAGAGACTTATACACTAATAAGAGAGAATAGAAAGCCCAGAAATAAGCTCTTACATATACAGTCAGATAACTTTTGACGAGAGTGCCAAGACCATTCAATGGGGAATGGACAGTCTTTTCAACAATTGTGTTGAGAACACTGGACATCCACATGCAGAAGTTAAAGCCAGATCCTTACCTTACACGACACAAAAAAAGTGATTCAAAATGTATGACCACCCAAACATAGGAACTAAAACAATAAACCTCTTAGAAGAAAACAGGAGAAAAGCTTCATAACATTGGCTTTGGCACAGAATTCTTGGATCTGACACCAAAAGTACAAACAACAAAAGATAGAATAGATAAGCTGGACTTCATCCAAATAAACACTTCTGTGTGCGGTATCAACAAAGGAAAAAAGAAACCCACGGGATAAGAGAAAATAATTGCAAATCATATATTTGATAAGGGATTGATATCCAGAACATATAAGAACTCCCACAACGCAACAATAAAGACTCAATTCAAAAATGAATCTGGACTAAATAGATGTTTTTCCAAGAACATATATGAACGGCCAATAAACATATGAAAAGATGGTCAATATCATTTGAAATGCACACCAAAATCATGGGATACCACCTCACACCCATTAAGAGGCTGTTATTAAAAAGTAAGAAAATTAAAAATAAGAAAATAACAAGTGTTGGCAAGGATGTAGGAAATTGGAAACCCTGCACATTGTGGGTGGGAATGCAAAATGATACAGTTGCTGTGGAAAAGAGTATGGTGATTCCTCAAAAAAATTAAACAGAGAATTACCATAGGATCTGGTAGTTCTGCTTCTGGATATACATCCAAGAGAAGTAAAAGCAGGGACTGGAACAGATCTCTGAACACCCATGTTCATAGCAGCATCATTCACAAGAGCCAAAATGTGGAAGCCACCCAAATGTCCATCAATGAATGAATGGACCAACAAAATGTGGTATATACATCCCATGGAATATTATTCAGCCTTAAAAAGGAAGGAAATTCTGATCTAAGATACAACATGGGTAAACCTTGAAGACATTATAAAGTAAGTTAGTCACAAAAGGACAAATACTTTCATTCCTCCTCTCTGATTTTCTTAGAGTAGTCAACTTCATAGAGACAGGAAGTGGCATGATGGCTGCCAGGGGCTGGGAGAAAGGGGGAAGGAGGAGTTAGTGTTTCACAGGGACAGAATTCCATTTGGGGAAAATGAAAATGTTCTGGAGATGGATGGCGACGATGCTATAATCGTTCCACAACCGTGTCAACCTACTTAGTACCATAGAGTGAATACTTAACATGGTTAAAATTATAAATTCTACATTATATATTTTACCACAGTAAAAAGAATATTTAGTGATTAAATTCTGAAAACATTTCCAGCAGTTCACACAGAAGATTACTTTCCTAATCACAGTGGCTATTCCCATATTTTTCTCACTGCATATCCCATTGAGAGTCATATTATTATATTTTGTTTCCTCTGCATTATACATGAGTATTTCTTAAACAGGGTGTATGGATTCCTGAAGAGGACTGTGGATATATTCTCAGCCCTTAAATATCTCTATGATGTCTTAAGTTATGTTTTGTAAGCATGTTCTGTCTCGATCACCAGGATAACCACATTTGACCTACCTATTTCCACACTATTTATGTGCCTAAGTTGACATTTGGGCACTATGATAATGGTGATCTATCAAAGAAAGGGTAGAGGCAGACTTCATTCCTAAAAGACACTGTCAGCATGAGGGCAAATAGTGAAAAAAAAAAAAAAAAAAAAAAAACCTGCCCACAGCAGTGTGGCCCAAATTCATTCTATGTGTGGCAATGTGTTTTCTGTAAAACTGTGCTCTCTTCTACCTTAAATTCATGTGGTCAATGACATGTCATTTAATTTGCGGTTTTCTTTCTAATTAACATGCAAATTTATTTTGATTTTTGTATGAACAAAAGTCATTCACTGAAGGAGTCTATAAACATTTCATATTTATACTCGTTTATATTTGGGCAGGTAACATAGTTTGACAATTTTTTAAATGAAGAGAAAGGACATATGAAGATTTTCTAACTTGCCTGGAAATCGGTGGGCAGTTAGCGACTCTGGTACAGTATTTATAATTGCATTATTAGATTTGAAACTCTAAGTTTGAAGAGTCTGGATTTAACTGACAAGGAAACATGAGAGGAGGAATGGAAATGGATTGTAAATGTCAGCATCATGTTTGATCATAGCAAGGTGACCTTAAAATGCCATCTTATCCACTTTAATTTAACAAGGCTGATTTCCTAAAATATCAAATATTTGATATAACCAAGAATATATATTGAACTACTGAAACAAATAGCTAGAAGATATTTTAGTTGTCCCACTTGAAAAAGCAAGATGTAGGCAAACCCTTCTCCACATGGATCGTGGCAGGGGAGGGGGCGGTCCTCCCGAAGTGGAAAGTTTTCTCTTTCTTCTTCACTGCAAGTGGGGAGAGTCCACCTTGCGCAGACATGAAGAGCGTTTTCCTTTGCAGGACTGAATGAAGGGCCCCTGTCCCCACAAATGCCCGACCCATCGGCATGTCATTCCTTTATATAGTGCAATTTCCCAGGAGAAGTGCAATTTCCCGGGGAAGACAGGATGCATTAAATCCCTAAAATCTTAATGAACAAGCATTAATCAAACTGAGGGATGCTGGTGGGGGGATGGGGTAACTGGGTGATGGGCATTAAGGAGGGCACGTGATGTAATGAGCACTAGGTGTTAGATGCAACTAATGAATCACCAAATTCTACCCCTGAAATTAATACTACACTATGTTACCTGATTGAATTTAAACAAAAATTTAAACATACACACACAAAAACAAAAACAGAGAAAAAACTGCTTTCTTGCCTGAAATGATAGGCTGGACACATAAAAATGGAAGGAAGGGGTTAAAAATAAATAAAATTTTGAAAATGATCATTTTTTGACAGCTAACTCCTTACCAGATACACTAGGAGCTTTATGCATCCTCTAATTCCTACAACTATCTGAAGAAAGTTTCATTTTCTCATTTTACAAATGAGGAAATGAAGTAGAAAATTCCAGTCACCGGCCCAGGAGTCAGGATTTGAACCCGAGCCCGGCTCCATTGTCTTTCCTCTGCACTGGCTATGTGTTCACAGAATGTTAAATGCAGTCAAATTGGCTACTGAGCACTAAAGATAAATGTCTCCTATATCATCATCTTGCTGAGAACAAATCCCAGCTGGGACGCCAATCCTGACCAGCGGACCTTGTCCCCCACATTTTGTCTGAAATGAGGTTCGGTCACTGAGGAGAAATCAAGAGGGCTCCCTTGGAAACTTTCCGTGTCTTGCAAAGAGCCTCAGGGATCAACATCCTTAAGGACTGAGGAGAGAGGGAGAGACACAGCAAGGCAGGCCCATCAAAGTCTGGGCCAAGGGCATAGGGAAACCTGGAGAGTATATGGTCCCTCAGCATGTGGCACTGCTCCATTCCATTCCTTTAATTTTGTTCAAGATGCTGCTCCTCCAGGATTCCAATGGGCCTCCCTGGGGGAAACTCAGAGATGAAGATTAGTGGGATGGAATACAGACCCTCCATGGCAGCTGGTCTCAGAGCCACACTGATACTCATCCTCTCCTTCCTCCACTATCCATTCTAGATCTCCCTCACCCTCAACTAGCACCTGTGCCGGTCTCTGTGACCCACCTGGTGGCAGGACGCAGACCCTCAATGCCAAGGGGTCTGAGCTCCTGGTCACCATGCCCTTCTCAGGCCAGGACTGTTGGACTTGACCATTTAATGTCACAGCTGAGCAAGGGAGTAGCAAGAGACATCCAAGTGGATCGCCTGGATGCCACCCTTACTCCTTCCTGACAGGTGTGGAAAAAGCAGCCCTACCTCCTCCTGAAATTGAGGTCAATTGCTCCTCCCCAAAACGGTGACTCCTTTCCTTGCCTCAATATTCTCTAGAACACAAGGAGCCTTAAAGTGCTCAGGCAGGGGCTATAGCTTACAGTTCAATGGGACTCTTGCTGTGTCATTCTTTTCTACCATCACTGATAGGGGCTGCCAGGTTGTATGGTCACATGGCTGATCGCACCACTGCCTGGACTTGGCTACAGAGCCATTGCCTGCTCTGGGCACCCCTCAGAGCTGGCAGCCTTTTGTGACACCTGTCATATGGGCCACCACAGGATTCCCAGGTGTGGAATAAGCTTCCTCCAGATTTAAAGGGGTTTACCAAGCACTGGGCTTCCTCCTTCATGATAGGATGCAAAAATTTGTCTTTTTACTTTGGTGGGACTTCCTGGCATTCCCCTTATTCGTGAGTCCCTAGAAACTTTACAGGCCGGGCCCTATTGAATCTTCGTAGGTTTTGTCTCTGATGCTGTGGAACACATCCTCCAGCAGTCTAGCCCATTCTTGCGCATCCAGCCTGATTAGCATAGTATCATCAATAGAGTGGATCAATGTAATATTCTAAAGGATGTCCAAATAGTCAGATCCTTTCAGACTATATTATGACAGAGGACATGAGAGTTTAAATAGCCCTGGGGCAAAACTCTAAATGTGTATCATTGCCTGTTGTCTATGAATGCAATGTATTTCTAATCAGAAACAGAATACATTCACCCAAATTAATGGCCGCAAAATGTATATCTGAAACCATAATATTTGGCTTTAGCAAAGATAAACCTCTGACATGGTGACTGCAACTGGGACTAGTACTTGGTTATTTTTGTGGAAGTCTACTGTTAACCCCTGTGATGCATCTTGTTTCTACAGGGGCCAGACTGATGAAAATTGAATCGAAATATTATAGAATCACCAATCTTTCGATCTTGAAGGGTGACACTAATTTCCACCATCTCCCCATCCTGAGATATCATATTGTTGTTTATTTGCCATCTTGGCTGAGGATGGAAAGGGGAGCAGTTTCCACTTGGCCTTCCCCACATACCCCACAGATTAAGGACCCAACTACCAACTATGTCAGTCTCAGTTATATACCCAGGGACCAGAAAAATAACCACTGGGTGGGTCTGCAGATGCAGTGGATTTCATTTACCAGGTCCTCACATGCCCGCACTCTAAAAGGAGGACCAAGATGATGCTATAGGTCTCTGGATAACAAGGTCAACTTAGATCCTATGTCCAGCATTAATCAAAATGTTTGGGTGTTCCCTTTGCCCCAATGTGCAGTCACCCTAGTTAGTGGCTGTAGATCCATTTGGAGGAAGACTAGAAGAACCATTACTATATATATTTGTCCTAGTGTTTCAGGGTCCTTCTTCTTGGAGACCTGACATATTCTTCATCAGTGAATTCTGAGTCAAAAAACTGGCTCAGATCTGGAAACAAGGCAAGAAATCATTATTTTTTTTTATTGAAGTCTACCCTCCACCTTCTTCTGGTCATCCATCTATGATTTCTTCTGGTGGCAGGTACAAGCTGAGTGGTACTTGTGCTGGCTGCATATCTATTCTGTCTCTAGGAATGCCATGTTTTATTAACCATCTCCCTAACTCCCATACTCCATTCTCTGCCAGCACTCCAAACCTGCTACTCACTATGACAATTGTATCCACTTGGCACTAGGAAATAGTCATCTAACTGCACTGTTTTTATAGTTTTGATTTCCCCCATACTTTCCAAACACCTGATGCATGGCATGAGGTAGTACATTCTTTTGCCATCCTTCCTAATTCATCACTGATAAGAGTTTTAACAGTAGGATCTACCACCTTGTGCCACAGGCTACCTGGGCTCCAGGACCACCAGTGACAAAGTCCTCACTGCTAGCCAAATGGCAAGTGACCCAACTCCCAAACCCCATCATATTGCCTGCTTTCTCAGACTACTCCCAGGACCAACTGGCGCAGGTTGGGTTCTCTGGAAGCAGACACAGAAATGGAGTTTGACATGCGGAGTGTTCACTAGGAAGGAGCCGTGTGGAAGGAAGGGTGAGGAAGTAGAGGGAGAGGTTGAACCACAATACAGGCTCACTGAAGCCCAGCCAATATATAGCACATGTGTCAGAATTGTCCCATTGTGGGCCAAAGTGACTTGACCTTTATATCCTGCCGTGACCAGTCACGGACTGTTGGCCCCCTTGGGAATAGCATGCCACTGGATGAAGAAGTTTTCTGCAGCTGAGGCAAATCCTGAAGAATCTGAGGACGGAAAGCTGTTCACAGACAGCATTCCTAGAGAAAAGTTCTTCCTTCAAGAGAGATGTGACTGGTGTACCTCCATATGCATCACAAACATCAGGCAGCAAAGAAAGATTGTAATGAAGTTCAACATAATACCGAATGGAAGGAGCCAAACCCAAATGAGTACATGCTGTAGGATCTCATTTATATAAAGTTCAGAATATAGTCAGAACGGATTGATAGGATAGAATTAGAAAAGCATTTTCTTGGGGCACATGGGTGGCTCAGTCGTTAAGCGTCTGCCTTCGGCTGGGGTCATGATCCCAGGGTCCTGGGATCGAGCCCCATGTCGGGCTCTCTGCCCAGCGGGAAGCCTGCTTCTCCCTCTCCCGCTCCCCCTGCTTGTGTTCCCTCTCTTGCTGTCTCTCTCTCTGTCAAAATAAATTTTAAAAATCTTAAAAAAAAAAAAAGAAGAAGAAAAGCATTTTCTTTTAGAGGAGCATATTGACCGGAGACGGATGGGGCTTCCGGGGTGCTAGTCCTGTTCTATTACCTGGTGTCTGGCGCTGGTTACATGGATGCATTTACTTGGTAAAAAGTCATCAAGCTCTACATAGAAGATTTGTATACATTTTTAAATATCCATGTTATATTTCAATAAAATGTATTTATCAATAAATAAAATAAATGTGAAAGATTTCTTTTAAGGCACAGAAAATATGCAGTAATATCAAAACCATGATGGATTTCAATGCCAAAGAAGAAAAGTTGATTATTTTTTAATATTTTAAGAAAAGAATTGCATTAGTGGTATGAGGATATTGTAAAACTCTTGGTGGCCGTCCCTAAATAACTAAAGTTAGGCAAACTTGAGCCTAATATAACACTGCCTTTCTAGAATTTTCCCCTTAATGGTGCAGATGGTCCCAAAACACAACAATGCTCCATTGCTTTTGTAAAAGCCCTCCAGATTAGCAAGTATGTGTCTGTTTGACTCCTAATTCTGTTTGTCACTTAACACTGGACATCATGCAATCTTAAATCATCTCTTTTGCAGAGGAACTAGAAACCAAAATATCAGGACTGACATATCAATCTATCAAATTTTCTCTTCCTTTTATCATCTTGATTTTTGAAAACCCTGACAGCAAAGAGGTTTCTCCCTTAATCTTTATATCTTTTCATTTTTCGGTCCCCTTCTGAATGCCATGAGGGAGATATGCAAAAGAAGAGAGGGAAAAAATACACTTTAAACATTCAGTGTTATTTTTACCACCTCTGGGGAAAATATAGAGACCCATGGATGTGTATTCTGGCTGAAATTCTTAAGACACACAAGCACCTGTCTTCCAAGTTCTTGATCACCTTTTTTTGACTGACGTAATTTCATCTCCTGTCTCTGCCCTATAAACCCAGCTCATGGTTCAGGACCCGGACCTCAAATAGCATCTTTGTGAAGCTTTTCTTACCTGTTCTAATCCTGACATTGTCCCTCCCACTCCCCACCATCTTCTGTTTCTCTACAGAATTTATAGTTTATGTAAGAATTGTTTTATAATAATAGTAATAATCCCTGTAATAGATATTTGTCATTTGCAGGCAGCTCAATGTCCTTTTCCTCTTTTTCAAAGCTTTGTAATTTCCTTGGGGGATAGACCTCTCCGCTGTTGGATACAGTCTTCATGAGAGTGTAATTCTGGGTGATTGCTTAAACAAAAATGTCCAGTTCCTTCCTCCCTCATCCCAGGACGGTGGGGATGAGGGAGTAGGGCGGGCATATGACCTAAGTTCAGCCCTGCCCATCACTCACACCTGGGACTTAGAGTCTTGAGAGCCTCAGGAAGGATGGAAAGGTGGGAGACAGGTCATTTACCACCATACCAAAGGTATCTTGATCATTCTGCTCCTGCAGCAAGATTTGTATTCGTTTCCTAGGGCAACAGGTGTGGTTTCCTAGGATAACAGATTACACAAACTGGGGGGCTTAAAACAACAGAAGTTTATTCCTTCACAGTTCTGGAGGCCAGAAGCACTGAAATCTGTATCGCTGGGCCAAAATCAAGGTGTCCGCAGAGCTGTGCTCGCTCCAGGGGCTGCGGGGGAGAATCTGTTTCTTGCTTCTTCCAGCTCCTGGTGATGACCGGCAGTCCTTGGCTTGAGGCCAGCCTCATTCTAGTCTTCAAGGCCAGCATCTTCAACTCTCTCTCTGTCACAATGCCACCTCACCTTCTCCCCTGTGTGTAGCAAATCTCCCTCTGCCTCTCTCTCATAAGAACACTGTGCCTAGGGGTGCCTGGGTAGGGCAGTCCGTTAAGTGTCTGACTCTTGGTTTCACCTCAGGTCGTGATCTCAGGGTTGTGAGATTGAGCCCCACATCAGGTTCTGTGCTCAACATGGAATCTGCTTGAGATTCTCTCTCCCTCTCCCTCTGCCACTCCTGCTCATGTGTTCTCACTCTCTCTCTCTAAAATAAATTTATTAATTTAAAAAAAAAAAAAGAACACTGTGCCTGTATTTAGGGCCCACACAGATAATCCAGGATTATCTACCCATCTCAAAGTCTTCAATTTAATCATATCTTCGAAGTCTTTGCCATACAGGGTAACGTTTACAGGTTCCAGGTACCCGATAGCTTTGGGGCCATTATCCAGCCTACAACAGCCTTTGACAAAAGTTTTTGAGATGTCTGTGAATTGATCTGATGTGGCCCTCAGTATTCAAGACAGAAGGAATTTATTCATTCCTACCTCCTTTAAACCGTCTAGGAAGAAAGGAAGAATGACAAGACAATATGGTGAAAAGAAAGAAACTTGCATATTATCCCCAAGCAGTGTTCATCAGGCTGGAGGGGCCCAGAGCTTATGATACAGTTCATCCATTCAGTCTCTTCCCTAAAGCAAATGTTTCCCAAACTCTAGCATTCACACAGCACTTTTAAAATTTGGGTGGGGGGGTGGGGGACGACTGAGTGGCTCAGTCAGTTAAGCGTCCTAATCTTGGTCTCAGCTCAGGTCATGATCTCAGGGTCCTGGGATCGAGCCCCATGTTGGACTCCATGCTCAGTGGGGAGTCTTGAGATTCTCTCTCTTCCTCTGCCCCTCTGCCCCTTCCCCCCAACAAAATAAATAAATAAATAAATCTTGTTTAAAAAATACTCACACGGAAGACTAGGAATCCCTGCCCCTGGCAAAAAGCAGGCTACCCACCTCACCTCCCTTGAGTTTCTATTGTATCCTCCATCTTGGGTGTCTTTGAACTCTGTAGACCAGACATTGCTGAGAAGAGTTATTCACTGCCTACTTAACCACTCTGGACCTCAGTCTCTTCATCTACAAAATGACAGTAATAATAGTGCCTTCCACAGGGTTGTTGTGGGGGTTAAATCAGTTAAAATATATAAAGTACATATTTAGATTAACAGCTGGGACATAATAGGTATTATGTAAGTATCTGCTATAATAAGAATAGTTGTTACTATTACATTCCTGTCAGTTAGGTTTATGGTTATTTATTGCCAACATTGGTTGTTTTTTGTCTGTTTGTTTGTTTGTGTTGTTTTGCCTTTTGCTAAGCTTTGTGGGGACTAGAAGAGGAATAAGCCATAGTCTTTGCCTTCAATGCACTTATAATTTCACCAGAGAGGTGGATGACTAGCACATAAAACAATAAAAAGAAACAGTTCTATAGCAATTTTTAAAAAGCTTACCCTAGTAACTAAAAATCACACTAAGTACAGATAAACCCTGGCTGGGTGCTCTCATTTCCGTTTACCTCTGAGAATCCATTCTTTGCCCCTCTCTGTCCATGCTCTGTGCCCTCAAGGAGCTGATCCCTGGGGTTGGCCTCACCCCAATCCCTTGCTCTCTGGCTTCTAGTGAGAGGCAGCCAAGAGGACGCACCAGCAGGAGGTCAGCAAGTGAGAGGAGAGAAAAGCCAGGGGACTTCCCCACCTGCCCTGCTGCACCTGCGCTTCCAGAAGTAGCTGCCTCCCCTCCATGACTCTGGAGCCCCCTGCCTCTGGCCACTTGCGCTCCCTTTGCCACTTCCAGCTCCCAGCTGCTGCTGGTCTCTAGAGGTCTCAGTGTCCTTTACTGGCCCCTTACCTCTGCTCACGCCTCTGTAAATAGTCCCTTCACTGAACTCTCTCCCGTTAAATCCTTTGGAGGAAATTCTGTTTCCTGCCAGAGCCATGACTGATCCAAGAGCTATAAGACACCAGTCACCTGAGAATTATCTAATTCCTCTAATACCCCTAAAAGCGACTTTAAGGAACATTAAGAACTTGATGTAGAAAACGATAGAATGATCCAGACTTTCTTTATCTGTCAAACTATCTTGTAGCAATAACGTTTTGAAGGTTCATTCTGTGACAGGTACTTTGCTAAGCCCTCTTCCTGCCTCATCTTCTTTACCCTCCCCAAACCCAAGGAGTTTAATAACTGTAATTTTAAAATAAATAAAGAGGTAGGGAGGGGTTAAATAACCTCCCCCATTGGGCTACGCAGCCTCCCTTCCACTGGAAGTGAGAAGGTGCCACTAGGCAGAAGACCGCATGGATTTCAGACGACTAGGAGAAAGAACGCCTCCACTGCCTTTTTTGTGGAAAACACATGTGCGCCTGGAATTTTTTTTAATGTCTGTTGTCCAAACAACTGTATTATTTTCTGTAGTTCCTCAGATTTGCTCTCTCTGAGCTATTTGAGAAGATTTGGGTTAAAACACACGTACAGGGGAAGGAAATGCATGTATATTTCTCCAAGTTGGTGAAACCACAGAAAATCACATCATTTGACTCCATTTGCTGATCTGATTACCCAATTACTTGCTAGGTAGCTTTACACTATGCACCCACGGATGTAGCCATCTCTCCAGGCAGGGATCTTTCTCTCTCTCTCTCTTTCTGTCTCTCCCCTTCTCCCCACCTCCCACCCCAGGCTTTATTTCCATCTACCTACTTCTCCCCGTAAACAGCAATTTTTCTACCTATTTTTTCAATTATTACAACAAAAGCTTTCAAGTTAAAGAAAACAATACCGCTTTCTTCCCAAAGCCTGCCTTTCCCTGACACAAAGTAACAGTGATACTAAACATTGCTAGCAATTGTTATGAAAATGCATTTCTCTGTATCCCGTTGTCATGGCAGCTAAAGATCAAGACATGCCCGCTACATACAGCAATTTATACTGATTTGAAAGACTGTTTGGGGGGAAACATTAAATGTATAATCAAATGCATTTGAAACCATAGCCCGACAAAGTACAATATCAGTTATTCAAATAACATTTCTAAAGCAAAGTACATCATTTATTCCAATCAATGTTGTGTTCATTATTTATGCTCGCGGAATTACTTTAAATTTCCAACACACTGGCAATTTTATTATTTTTCTCAGCATTCAGAATCTTCACATTACCTTTGCTCAGGCACTGGCCAAGCTACACAGACAGCAACATCCAAGTCCCATCGTGAGACCCAGAGTTCCTGTAGCATTTTTTCTATTACGTCTTTGTTTGCTGGGCTGGGGGCATCCCTTAGGTGAATTTCTCCCTTGGACTGCAACTGCTCGAAATGTCACAGCATGGCTAATTCTCTCCTTCATCCAGATTGCCATTTTACTGCAAGATACTGTACGATATATATCATGTTTTTGCTTCTCTATGGGGGTGGGGAGGAAAGTCACGAATAAGAAAGATGGAGGGTGGGGGATGCCAGAGAAAGAATATAAAGGGTTTTGATGCAAATAATTGAGTACAAAATGCCACTTTTATTAACAATTTGGGCTGTGGTTCTTGCCCCTAATCCTTTTCATTGGTTATCCCTCAAAATCTCCCAGGGAGACTGCTGGCATTTGGCAGAAGGGAAGTGGAGGCATGGGGGGGATTAAGGGGCGGTGATGGCAGAACAGATCAATAGCGGAGTGAGGATGAGAACCCAGAATTCTGACATTCCTGAGCCATTGTTCAGCCTGTGGCCTGCTGGACGTGGGCCTAAGGAATTTTATACCAAGATTACCTAAAGCTTAACTGACTGCCACTCCTCCAAGGATAATTAGTTACACAGCTTTTCCCACAGCTGGTAATGCACACTAACATTTTGGCCTTGACTTTATGAAAATGACCTTTATCCCATTTCTTATCCATCAGAATGGTCACTGATTTCATCCTTTTGAATACTGCCCCCTTGAAAACTGGCATCTGCCCATCAAAAGCAGCTAGTCACCTCCCCTAAGGTGAAGCTTTCCTCCTTAAATTATGCACCCAAGTCAAATGTCTACATCTACACCTGCATTCATGTAAAGTCACCAGTTTATTGCATTTCCCCTCTCATCCTTAACCCAAAATTGACAGATTCTGACAAATCTAATCATGTCATTGAAAGGAAAAGCAGAAAAAAGCTGTCATTTACAGACTGTGTCCCTGCATCAGGAGCTACTCGAAGTGTTTTGCACATAATAGCTTTATAATAACCCACTGAACTAAGCTATTATTATTATTAGCCTTATGTCTACGATGAAAAAACAGAGACATGCTGAGGTTAAGTAGTTTGCCCCATGTAACACAGCTAGGAAGTAACAGAGCCAAGATGTGACTATGGTTGCTTGAGTCCAGAGATGTTTTCTCCCCTACTATGCTAAACTGTCTCTGTGACACAAAGTTGCTAAGAGTTTAAAGCTCCGGAATCCAACAGACCAAGGTTTGTATTCCTGCTACCTATGCAATCTTGGATAGATTACTCCACCAGGCTCCAGGTTGATATGTTGTAATAATTACTGCTAGATTTTGCTAAATGAAGTCTTTGGCACCGTGCCTGGCACATAGAGAGCCCTCCAAATATGTTAGCTGCTCATTCTATGGAAGGAACAAGTTCAGACCAAAGGGGTCAAGAGTTCTGGCCCACGGTAGAGTAGACCAAGGCATGTGGGGAAAAGAATCCATTCCCTATACACAGTCCAGCCCCCTCCACTAAAGAGTGAGCAAGACAGAGGCGCCTGGATGGCTCAGTCATTAAATGTCTGCCTTCGGCTTAGGTCATGATCCCAGGGTCCTGGGATCGAGCCCCATATCGGGCTCCCTGCTCCGCGGGAAGCCTGCTTCTCCCTCTCCCACTCCCCGTGCTTGTGTTCCCTCTCTCGCTGTGTCTCTCTCTGTCAAATAAATAAATAAAATCCTAAAAAAAAAAAAAGAGTGAGCAAGACAGAAGGAGAAAAATGAGAGCAGAGGGATGCCATGACCAGGGAACAGGGGAAGCTTTTTCAAGTGAGAGGAGGCTGGCTGTGCTTTGGACAAATTAAGATAAAGAAGGGAGCCCACACAAGACATGCTCTCAGGAAGAAAGATACTCTAACAAGGAACTAGTTTGAGGCAGTATCTTCCCGGGGTGATTAAATTAAACACTCCCTTCAGTCAAACAACTAGTGTAACTGATTTTTTCTGTTTACCAAGTCCTTAGTTGGCTGAATTTTGCAACTCCTTGGTGCAATATGATCACTTTTCTTTTCTGTCTTTTTCTACTCAAAGCCAGAAGAGTTTAAATTTCTCTTCTGGGGGGAAAAAACAAATTTCTCTTCCAGGAAAGAAGTATTCTCTCATAGGAAACCAGAATAAAATCTCTGTGGCCAACAACTGGGCAATCTTGTCCAGGAGTCAAAGGCTTGAAGACTAGAAGGCAAAGGCCTGCAGTGGAGTCCAGGCTCTGACACTCACTGCTTGACCTTGGGCACCTCATGTTTCCTCCCTCTATGCCTGGTTTTCTCGTTTGTAAAATGAAAGCCTTTTATCTGCTTTAAGATTGTATGATTTGGGGGAACTCATTCTATGAGAAAGATAGTCTTTGATCAGTAGATACTATCCATAGCATGATTTATGATTGGGGGGAGGAGGGATATTTTCATGGTTAGTGGTTTTATATGATAATCACCAGTCCCTAGGGACTTGGAATAATTTCACCATCAAAATTTTCCATTATACTGGCATTATAGCTCTGTTTCAACAAGCTTGCTCAAGTAACTTTTCTATTGCAAATTCACATGATAATAGCATTATAAATGGCATCTCCAAAGACTTCAATTAAAATTGATTTGTCATTGTAATCTTAGCTAATAATGGTATGGTAATGGCATTATAATGAGGAGATCAAAGACTTACACTGAAATTATTTTGGCATTGTTATCCTATATTCTAAATGGCTTTGAACAGGCTGCTCTATACATAGATTTGAAACTGTTGTGTCATAGGGCTATTATAAGCTAAGAGCATGGACAATGGAATCATCCACTCCTTTCCCCCAAAGCCCAGCTTGGAATTTCTTCTCTCTTTTCATTTCCCATAAAGGTCGAGTTCAAACAGAGCTTCAGTTGTAACTCCCCCTACCCAGTCTTGCAGGCAAAAGGCAAGAGACTGAGAGGATGCTGGTGAGTACCTAGAAATACTGCTCTCAGATGAGGCTAGAACCAACTCACCCACTCTCCTTTGACAAACGCAGGGCCTGAGCGTTCCTCTGCTCTCAGCTGAGGCTGGGACATGTTGACCTGAGATATAGAAACCAGACCTGAGGGGCGCCTGGATGGCTCAGCTGGTCAAGCGTCTGACTCATGATTTCAGCTCAGGTCATGATCTTGGAGTCCTGGGAATCAAGCCCCACATCAGGTTCTTCACTCAGTGCAGTCTGTTTGTTCCTCTCCCTCCCCCCGCTTGCTCTCTCTCTCGCTCTCAAATAAATAAAATCTTAAAAAAAAAAAAAAAGAAGAAAGAAAGAAAGCAAGCAAGCAAGCAAGCCAGACCTGAGCCAAGAGGTCAGAATTCTCACCCCTTCACAGGTGGTCATGCTATGGAATTAGAATTCTGCAGCTTCTGACCTTTAGCATCTTTTGTCTCTCGTGCCTTGTGGCTTTGCAGTGACCACCTTTGTGGGCTTTGTGTGGACTTGAATCCTTGGCTCCCAGCTTTCTGGATACGAGAATAGCTTTGTGTGTGGTTGGTTTGTGTTTACTCATTTACTCTGACCAGGGACATAAGCTAAATCTAGTGAAATATAGACTCAATCCATATTTACCTCAAGGTTCTAATATTCTACTTTAGAGACTATTATTATTACATTAGTTGACCTTTTTTAATTTCTTTTTTTAAGATTTTATTTTTTTATTTGAGAGAGAGAGAGAGCGCAAGCAGATGGGTGGAGCTGCAGAGGGAGAGGGAGAAGCAGGCTCCGCGCTGAGCAAGAAGCCTGATGCAGGACTCGATCCCAGGACCCCAGGATCATGACCTGGGCCAAAGGCAGATGCTTCACTGACTGAGCCACTCAGGCACCCCACATTAGTTGACTTTAAAACTAACAATCGTAGAGTTCTTATTCCATGATGGAAGTTATCCTAAACATGTCAGATACTTCTGATTCTGGTTATTCACGGTAGTCATGTTCTGTAATGTCATCACGAACACTGAGTCAGTGCATACAGAGCTGCTGCTCCTAGGAGAAATACGGGGTTAGGTTCCTATGAGCCTCTGGACACATTTTTGTCAACAGACTGGTATAGAGAACTCTGTTTTCTGTGTGTTTGTGTTTAAAGACACCTTATTTAACGTATATGGTTGACTCATTCACATCGAACTCATAGCCCACAACACTATAATGCGTGCCTGAATGAAGCTTATCTAACACATGTATTTTCTCCGTAAGGCCCACTGCAGCCCTTTTATACTTAGGAACACAAGACAGCCCTTCAGCACTATGCTTGAGGGCCATGTTAAGCAACGAAATCACCAGCAAAAAGAACAAGCTTGTGAAAAACGTGGCACTGAATAGGTGAGAATCCACTGTGTCATAGTTTATTTAATCTCTACATCAACCCCGTAAGTTAGGTACTATTATCATCTTCACATAATAGATTAGGAAACTGAGGCATGGGGATAAGAAGCAACCTGCTCATTGTTCAATTTCAATTCAAATTACTTGACTTGGTTTTCTTTTTAAAATGAAATAAGTCAGAGATTGAGCCCACATCAGGGTCCCTGTTCAGGTGGGAGTCTGCTTCTCCATCTCCCTCTGCCCCTTCCCCCTGCTTGTGCATGCTCTCTCTCTCTCTCTGTCAAATAAATAAATAAAATCTTTAAAAATAAATAAATAAATAATGAAATAAGTCATATGCTTGGTATTTAGGTTTTTTTCTTTTTAGGAGATCAATTCCAAAAAATAGTATGGCCCTAGATTTTGGATGAAAAGAAGTATCTGTGGACCTCCAATGTTTCAAGCCTTTCCACCAGGCCATGTTGGGGGGCGAGCATGTAAAAAAATGCAGCAGGCATTATTGGTGCTAACCCAAATTCATTCCTACCCCCCTTCATCCCGGCCATTAGAGTGCCAACCTTCCGTGTGGCTCTGCATTGAGGACAGGACCCCTCCACTGTGCCAGGAGATGAATCTCTATTGATCTAATCCAATCAAAACAATTCCATTTTCCTGATCAAACTGGTTTAGGCAAGGGCATGTGTTGTCATTCTAGCCAATGAGAAATGAAGGAAATATACTGCAAAGCTCCAGGGAAAAGGCTCTTTGAAGAGATGTCTGAGAAGAGTAAGTTCCTTCTCCTGCCTCTGGTTGTCAGTGTGTAAGAACGTGATAGCTGGAACCACTGCAGCCATCTTGTGACCATGGGGAAACAAAACTGGAATAGCAAAGTTGAATGCTGTCACTTAGGCACAGAATCAAACACTCCTAAAGCCACCCTCCCTGTAGCCCTTTGCCACTTGAGATAATAAGCCCCTAGTTTTTTAAGCTGCTTTTAATAAGTAGAAACTAGAAGTATCCTAACAGATACAGGAGTTTTGCTTGGGAACCCATTATAATGGAGAACTGGGAGACACTAAGTACAGAAATTATAGAGACAGAAAACACAGAGGTTGAACCCTATTTAAGAAGCACAACATATTGGTTGCTAAGAGATGCTGAGAGGACATAAATGACCAAGGAAATTTCCCCTACTCAGAGACAGCTTATAATCTAGTTAGTTGAGAAAACCAAACAGAGCCAGCTCAAGAATTCTTGTGCAAAGAAACAGTAAATTCCATTTAATTCTGCCAGCATTAATTCTGAAATACAAGTAGTAGAGGTCTGTTGATGAATTAGACATACTCCCTGTCTTCTACAATCCAGTAGAGAATATTAGACTGATAGGTGATTATAATTCAAGGAATATTGTGAAAAGTTGCTTTGGTGGAAAGGTAAATGAGAGATTAATTTCTTTTGGCAGGCCCAGGAAAGCCTCATGTCTCTCCCGCTTAAAACTCTTCAGTGGTTTCCAGGTGCACTTCATTTATTCAACAAATATTTATTGAGCAATTACTCTGGGCCAGCACCATTCTAGGTGATGGGACACAGCAATGAGCAAAATAAGGTCCCTACTCTCTAATGACCTTACATTCTAATTAAAGGGAGAACAATACAATAAACAAGTGACTAAATATATTCTATGTCAGAAGGGCTGTTACCAAGAAAAATAAAGTACAGAGGGTAGGAGTACTGGAGTTTCAAGGTGCTGGTTTATATAGAATGGTGAGAGGATGACATTTGAGAAGAACGCTGAAGGAAGCTAGGGAGTGAGCTCTGTGTGGATATCTTGAAAAAGTATTAGAAGCAGAAAGAACAGCAAGTGCAAAGGCCCCAGGGCAGAGAATGCCTGGCATACTTGAAGAATAAGAAACAGGTCAGTGTGCCTGAAACAGAATGAATGATGGGAAAGCTGTGGAAGGTGAGAACTGAGAGGTAGTCAGGAGCAGAGCCAGATTTACTATGAATTTACTAAAGCTCTGGTAATGTGCTCAGAAAGTCATATATTTTGGTATAATCTGGAAAAGTAAGGTATTTCAGGCACAATCAGTTAGGACTGCTATCTCTTTCCACTCTGACTTCTCAGGCACAGTTCCCTCCAGCCTGGGTCTTTAGAGAGGCTTCAGATATTTCAGGGAGCTGGCTAAGAGGAAATTATCTTAGAGATACATCTAGTCTGGGGTTAGTAAGATATATTTATGTGGATCATAGTCACTTCCATGACTAGCTATCCCTGAGCAGGAGTGGCTTCGAGGAATACTCCTCACCCAAAAATGCAGAGCCAGAGGTCCAGTGGGCATACGGATATGTCATACGAAGCCCAGGTCTGGAACTCTGTGAGTAGTGAGAAGCAATGAGGTATAAATATACAGAACAGGAAGCTAGTCTTTGGAAAATTCTCACAATGTGTAAACTCATAAGCAGAAGTTTCAGTCCTCACTGATACCTAATCACAGTGGAAGTGTTCCCCCTTAAGGAATCTATTCAAAAGTGCAGAAATTACAGTGATTAATGCACCTTTGTTGACGGAATCTTGAGAAGCAGAGTTTATCAGACAAGGGCACAAATCCAAAGCAGTACAATAAACAGCAAGTCTATCTCTGTGTAAAGTCACCCACCATCAATTATATAAAGCAAATTTCAAACAATCATCCTAGAGGAAAAACTGAATTATCTTTCTATTCTTTCTGTCAAACATGATATTATAGTATCTTTGTTGAATGGAGAGGCAATCAAAGTGTATGCAGACAAAGAATTTAGGGGAAAAAATAGGACAGAGGTGGTTCAATCCATTCATTAATACAAATATTCTGTAATTTTGCTAGATTTTGTTATGTTTGGGGTATGTGTCAGCTTTTTTTTTTTTTTAGATTTTATTTATTTATTTATTTATTTAGAGCTTAAGCAGGAGGAGGCCAGAGAGAGAAAGAGTCTCAAGCAGACTCCCTGCTGAGCATGAAGCCTGACACAGGGCTCGACCCTGAGATCATGACCTGAGCCAAAATCAAGAGTCGGATGCTCAACTGACTCCGCCACCAAGGCATCCCTGTGTCAGCTTTTTGACTTGTAGTTTGTGGTGAGTTCTTTTCTCACCCTAAAAATATATTCACTTTCATATGCTATTTTGTATTCTTTATCTCAAAGAGAGCCCTGAAATTGCATCAGAAAACCCAGCTTGGTTGTATGTGGAAAGCTTCTGAGTCACGGTGCAGCAGAATCCCAACTGAGGTTTACAAAGCTCATTCCAGAAAGTTCAGTAGTGATTCCCAGATTTGGGGATTCATGGACCAATAATATTTCTAAAACATTTTAGGGGACCAATATTTGATTCCCAACTTTAAAAATAAAAAGCCATATAAAGAAGCATTTAAAACAGCCATATCTATTGTGATTATGCTTTTTAAAAAAAAAAAAAAAAAGTCTTACACAGAAACCTACTTAAGTCTTCATGGATCAAATTATATAACATGTGTACTTTGCTTTAAACTTATACAACAGGGTATGGGGGAGTGAGTGGGGTTAGATAAAACAAGATTGGTCATTAGATGGTATTTGTTGAAGTTGGGTGCTGGGTACATGGGAGTTCATCACACTAGTCTAAATTTGTAAATGCTAGTAATTTTCATTAAAAAGGTGTAAAAATTAGCCAGCTCTAAGTTACTCATAATTCCATAAGAGAAAGGACTTATGAGCACTCCAGAAGTTGGGATGCCATAAAATACCATCCTGTACATTTAATAAACTTAATCTGAGTGGTTCAGTCGGTTAGGCATCAGACTCTTGATTTCAGCTCAGGTCGTGACCTCAGGGTCATGGGATCGAGCCCCACGTTGGGCTCGGAGCTCAGTGCGGAATCTGCTTGAGATTCTCTCTCTCCCTATCCTTCTGCCCCTCCCCCACTCGATCTCTAAATAAACAAATAAATAAAATCTCCCTAAAAATAAATAAATAAATTTAGTCTTACGAAAAACTCACTATACTGTGCTTATTTTTCTTATTGCTGTTTCGCTGTCCATCAGTGAAATTCATCCCAAGCTGTCCAGGCACCGCCTATGTGGGAATGAGGTCGGGGTGACAGCTTACTTGCAAATGACTTTTTTAAAAAAAGGTCTTTGAATTGTATTTCCCAATTTTTTGCAAGTCTGTGGTGTGTGTGTGTGTGTGTGTGCGTGTGTATGTGTGTGTGTGTAAGAGAACTAGAGTTACACCTGGGGTTTTGCCCATAGTACATGCACATTACTATGTATGTCACATAGCCTGACTGAGACTTCAGTTTTTCTACCTGAAAAACAGGTATAATAACATGTACTTCAATGCGTGCTGCTTACACAGTGGTAGTAAAAACATGAATTGGCACAACCCTGGTAGAGGACAATTTTGCAATATCTTCTCAAATTTTACATGCCCTTACCTTATGGCCTAGCAATCCTACTTCCGGGAATTTATCCTACAACAACCCTTGCATACATGTGAAATGAGCCATGTACACAATAGTCATTGTGATACTGCTTTTAATTACGAACCCTGGAGACAACCCAAGGTTCATCAATAGGAGATTAATTAAAGGTTGGTACCTTCACACAATGCAGCTGTGAGAAAGAACTAGGAAGTTATGTATGAAAAGACATTCAATATAAATTGTTCAGTGAGACAATGAGCTATCACCTCACACCAGTCTGAATGGCTAAAATTAACAACTCGGGAAAAACAGATGTTGGTGAGGATGCAGAGAAAGGGGAACCCTCCCACACTGTTGGTGGGAATGCAAACTGGTGCAGCCACTCTGGGAAACAGTACAGAGGTTCCTCAAAAAGTTAAAAATAGAGCTACCCTAGGACCCAGAAATTGCACTACTAGGTATTTATCCAAAGGATACAAACATAATGATTCAAAGGGGCACATGCACCCCAATGTTTATAGCAGCAATGTCCACAATAGCCAAACTATGGAAAGAGCCCGATGTCCATCAACAGATGAATGGGTAAAGAAGATGTGGTGTATATATACAATAGAATATTACTCAGCCATCAAAAAGAATGAAATCTTGCCATTTGCAATGACATGGTTGGAACTAAAGGGTATTATGTTAAGCGAAATAAGTCAGCCAGAGAAAGAAAAATATCATGATTTCACTCATGTGGAATTTAAGAAACAAAACAGATGAACATAGGGGAAGGGAAGGAAAAAAAATAAGACAGAAACAGAGAGGGAGACAAACCATAAGAGACACTGAACTCCAGGAAACAAACTGAGGGTTTCTGGAGGGGAGGGGAGGGGAATGGGGGGAATGGGGTAACGGGGTGATGGGCATTAGAGGGCACGTGTAATGAGCACTGGGTGTTACATAAGACTGATGAATCTTTAGGGCGCCTGGGTGGCTCAGTTGGTTAAGCGACTGCCTTCGGCTCAGGTCATGATCCTGGAGTCCCGGGATCGAGTCCCACATCGGGCTCCCTGCTCAGCAGGGGGTCTGCTTCTCCCTCTGCCCTCTTCCCTCTCGTGCTCTCTGTCTCTCATTCTCTCTCTCTCAAATAAATAAATAAAATCTTAAAAAAAAAGACTGATGAATCTTTAAATTCTACCTCTGCAACTAATAATATATGTTAATTAAATTGAATTTAAATAAAAAGTTTTTTAAAAATTGTTCAGTGATTAAACATAGAACACAGGACATGTATATAATTTTCTACCTATGGGTTAAAATAAAGAGGGGAAAGTAGGAATATATATTCATATTTGTTTAAAGAAAATGTAAGGACATGCAATCAGGTGTTAAAATGGGTTCTTGTTTTAGGGGAGGATTTTTTTTTTTGAAGAAGTGGGAACTAGGGACATAGTGACAAAGGTCAAGACATTTTGTGTATAATTTCATATGTTTTTATTTTAAATTGTATGATTGTATTCAAAACATAAGCGTTGAAAAAGACAATGTGTGTAGTGAGAACATTCATGGCACATGGTACAAAAACAACAGAAGTGATTATGGTTCTTATTACTACTATCATCATGATTCTAGCATTATCCTCTAGATCTGCACTATCCAATATAGGAGCCACTGGACACATGCAGCTATTAAGCATCTGAAATGAGGCTGATCCAAATGGAGATGTGCTGTCAGGGTGAAATCCACACCAGACTTCAAAGACTTAGTGAGAAGAAAAGACTGTAAAATATCACATTAAGAATTTTTATATTGATTACATGTTGAAGTAAAAATATTTTTGATAGGCTGTATGGAATAAGATATATTATTTAAATGAATTCCACCTGTTTCTTTTTCTTTTTTTTTTTTAATACTCCTACTAGAAAACTTAAAATTGCCCACGTGGCTTGCATTTGGGTCTCACACTATTATTTCTATCAGATAATGATGCTGCTCTAGGGCATGAAGTTTTGGATGCATACATTGGAGAGGCTTCATGCATGTTTGTTAAGGGAATGAGTGAATGAATATCCTGTGAAAATCTCATAATATATGACAAGAACATGGAGGAGAAGAGTTAGCCTATTTAGGGGCACCTGGGTGGCTCAGTCGTTAAGTGTCTGCCTTCGGCTCAGGTCATAGTCCCAGGGTCCTGGGATGGAGCCCCGCATTGGGCTCCCTGCTCCACGGGAAGCCTCCTTCTCCCTCTCCCACTCCCCCTGCTTGTGTTCCCTCTCTCTCTGTCTCTCTCTGTCAAATAAATAAATAAAATCTTTAAAAAAAAAAAAAAAAGAGCCTGTTTAAATGGCCTCTTTAGGTTGAAAGCATGAAAGCAGAAAATAACTCCCCTCCTTGTCAGGGCCACCGATGGCTGTCATCATGGGTACACATGTGTAACTTTAATTTAACAAATTAAAATGTTCTCTCAATTATAATCAGCAATTACCCAGCACGAAGAGGATGTGCTTGCTTCTTGGGCTGAGTTGTTTGGAGTTTTTCAAGCACAGCTGCCTGTAGAAAATGCTCCCCTTTCCTATAGAGGTCTGTGAAAGGAGAAAGGACTTGCAAAATCCTATCCAGAAAAATATTTTATTTTTTTAGTTCAGGAAATGAATTCATCTCGTAAAACTCACAGATACCTCACACATCGCTACATCTGATGTGGAGCAAATAAAGGAAGAACACTGGCTTTAGGGTCAGACAGAGCCAAATTCAAATTTGGGCCCTGTATTAGTTTCCTAGGACTCTGTAGCAAAGTACTATAAACTGGGTGATTTAACAGAAATTTACAGTCTCATAGTTCTGGAGGCTAGAAGTCCAAAATCAAGGTATCAGCAGGGTTGGATCCTTCCGAGGGCTGTGAGGGAAGGATCTGTTTGTCCCGGGTCTCTGTCCTGGGCACAAAGATAACCAACTTCACCTTATCCCTTTACATTGTCTTTCCTCTGTGTACATGTCTGTACCCAGAAGTTCCCTCTTTATAAGGTTTGGATTAGAGACCATCCTACTGACTTCATTTTAATTTGAATACCTCTGTAAAGACCGTATCTCCATGGGGCACCTGGGTGGCTCAGTCAGTTAAGAGTCTGCCTTCAGCTCAGGTCACGATCTCGGGGTCCTGGGATCAAGCCCCATGTTGGGCTCCCTGCTCAGCAGAGAGTCTGCTTCTCCCTCTCCCTCTGCCCCTCCCCCTGCTCATGTGCTCTTTCTCTCTTTCACTCAAATAAATAAATAAAATCTTTAAAAAATCAAAAAAAGACTATCTCCAAATAAGGTCACACTCTTGAGGTACCCGTGGTTAGGACTTCACCATATGAATTTGGGGGTGGGGAGACACAATTCAACCCACAACAGGCTCTGTCCTTCCTTGTTGGACAACCTTCACTCGACTTCCCCGAGCCTTGGTTTCTTCATCTGTAGAATGGGGATAATAACATGTCCCTAGCAAGCTTGTACCGGAATGGAAGATTATATATGTAAAATCAGTTAGCTAAGCTGGTAACCCTGGGACTGCTGGTAATCATCCTTGCCACCAGTTGGGAGCATCCTGTTTGAAAATAAAGCCAACACCAAGGACACCAGGGATGGAGAGAGAGATAGTGCCTGAGGATGTTAAGCACCTGAATCCAGCCATGTCTGGTATCAGTAAATCCATGGAGTTTTCAGATATGTGAGCAAATACATTTCCTTTTTGGCTTGAAAAAAAATCAACAAGCATAAAGAAAAAGAAACATTTCGGGGCACCTGGGTGGCTCAGTTGGTTAAGCGACTGCCTTCAGCTCAGGTCATGATCCTGGAGTCCCGGGATCGGGTCCCGCATCGGGCTCTCTGCTCGGCAGGGAGTCTGCTTCTCCTTCTGACCCTCCTCCCTCTCCTGCTCTCTGTCTCTCATTCTCTCTCTCTCAAATAAATAAAATCTTTAAAAAAAAAAAAAGAAAAAGAAACATTTCGCCAGTGCTTGTGACGTAGTCAATCAGCCTTTATAAAACAATGTGTATTTTTCATGTTTGACATAAGAGTAGGAACATCGCTGTTGGGCCCCACACAGAGTGACTTGGAATGACTAGACTGTGCCCCTAAAGTTTTAAAGAAAAGCTCATCCTTTCTGGTGGCGCCACAAAGACACCAACGCTATTTGTATGTTTCAGACAATCTGTTGGGGACCCAAAACATTTACCTAAAAAAGCAGATATTTGCCTCTATCCTGTTTCTTTTCGCTTTCCTCAAAGTATCCTCTCAGGCATTCAGGAACATGCCCTCTACCCTCTTATCCCTCATCAAAATCTCCTGATTCCCATCTCTCATGGATCCTAACAAATAAATTACTGCTAACAACATAATTTTCACCGATGTGTAACTGACCAACAGATCTTCCAGAAATATTTGCACTTTCACAGGGAACAAAACCCTGAGACTCTGAGGGTGGAACTGGGGACACGAGAGGAGAGAGAACCACTGGCACACCAAGGCCTTCCTGGTTTCAAACGAAGAGAGAAACAAAATGGAGCAGGATTATGCTGTTTGTGTGCTTCATGCCAGGCTCTATCATAAACAACCTCCCTTTCAATTCTTACACACACATTAAAAACAAAAGAACTTACAAAGTTGCTATCATGCCCACTTTACAGGTGCAGGCACTGCTCAGGTGACTTAGTAGAAGAGCCGGGATTTGATGTCAGATCTTGCAGCCTGCAAAGAGCCTCTCACCTCACTGACCAACCCTGCCCATCTCACGGTGCGATGACCCTGCCCTGCCTCCCTCGTAGAGAACTTCAGTCCTGAGTGTCCAAAGCATTCTCAAAACACACAGGAAAATAAATAGAAGACGTTCTACACATGCAAGACACCCGTATTAGACCACAAGTCAACATCTCAGATTGCGACGTGGTGCCCTACTGTAATTGGTGACCCCTACATTCTCTCACAGGCCTGGAACTTTCTATAGCCCTTTATGCTGGGGCTCAACAATGTCGCCAAGTTCCTGTTTCCTCCTGTCTTTCAGTTCTGCCCTCTTCAATTCAACTACATCTTAAAACCGGCTTCCCTTGCGGGCCCCAAATGGCTGCTAGCCTGCTTCAGAGCCAAAAGAAAAGGAAGAGTTTGGGCCCGGGATCCCCTGAAGTGGCCCCAAGATTCATTATGATTGGTCAGCCTTAGATGACACGCTCACCACCGCTGAACCAATCACTGTGGCCGGAAGGATGATGTGCAGCAACTGGCTCAGTAGATCCTATATTGTACTCCAGGAGCCTGAGGAGGAATCGTTTACCTCAAAATGAGAGCGACTCCCAAATGCAAATTAGAAGCTACTGGAAAGGAGGAAGGAAAAGATGCTAGAAAAGCATTCAAAAGATGTCTACTGTGAAGAGTTTTTAGCCTTTCTGATCCCATAATGCCTTATGTGGCAACTGGTTCGGAGCTTCCAGAACACCCTGATCCAGGCCTAATTAGATGGATTGCACCAGATTTTCCCATCCACATCTCTGCTCGCTGAGCACATCAGTCCTCCACATACTCACTTTATGATTCAAATTAGTAGGACCCGTTCAATAGCTTAAATCTCTCCACAGAACAAGCTTGTCTATTATCTGGAAATATATGGCCACATGAACTTATTCAAAACACAACATTTTCTCATTATAATGAGACATGATTATTAATGGCAGAGTGCCCATCAGAAATGAAACTAATCCTTCATTTTGTTCAAAATAAATGTGCTCTAAAAAGTACAGAGATGGTAAAATTAATTTGAGAGTAATCAATTCCTGCATTTTAAATGAACATAATTATGTAATCATTAAATTATTTAATGGGCTTCATTAGGCTTATTTCTGGCTTGGGTGTCACATTTTTTTAACCCAATTAGCTCAAGTGCTAAAATTAATTTTTTATTACTGGTAAGAGTACTAATCCAAGTCAGGATGAACATAACTGGGGCCTGGCCAGCCCTACCTGGAGGCTAAGCTAAGTCATCCTTCCCTTAATGGCGAGATCGCTGTGTCAGCACAAATATAGCCAATCAGGGTGCAAAGAAATAGCCCAGGCTGGTCTATGGCAAATGTGTGATCTGCTTCCAACCAGACAGGACGCTGTCAGATTCAACTGGGTGTTCCTCAGAAAGCCTTGCAAAAGAGATGTCTCCCAGAGGAAACCAACATGGTAGCCCCATGTCCATACTGTATTATCACCAGGAGTGGGGCCAGGCACCGTCTAGGACAAGAGAAACTTGGGCATCTCACAGACCTATCTTGAAATCTCAGTTTTGCTAGAGGTAGGCTACATGACCCAAAACAATTTATGTGACCTCTGTGAGCCTCACCTTCTTCATCAGTAAACGGGGATGATGAAGTAAGTAATAGTTACTCAGAGTTGATTATGAGGATTGGCAATACTGTGTACGAAACGTCTGCCATATAGTATTCACTCAATAGGTGATTCTCGTTCTTGTTATCACAGTCAGGCATCCACTTGGGGCTCCTGGGTGGCTCAGTCAGTTAAGCATCTGACTCTTGATTGCAGCTCAGGTGGTGAGATTGATCTCAGGGTGGTGAGATCAAACCCCCATCAAGCTCCATGCTGGACATGGACCCTGCTTAAGATTCTTTCTCTCTCCCTCTTCCCCTCCCTGAAACTCGCACACTTGCTCGTGCTCTCTCTCTCATCAGACATCCACAGATTTAGTCTTTAGGGATGCTAAGGTTAAGACACAGACTAACTTTTTCAATCTGAACGCTAATGATGAACTCTATAAATAACAAGAGGTTCTGAGTGGTAGGGTTGCAAAAGAAGAGATTCTCCAAAAAAAATTATTCTTTTAAGAAGACATTGTAGGATGAAGGCATTATAATTCCTAAGGAAGAGAGAGGCAGTATGGCTGGGGATTAAGAGGGGGATCTGGAGGCAGACTGTCTGAGTTCAAGTAAAACATTTTCTTTTTATTTATTTATTTCTTAGCTATGGGACTTTAGTCAAAACACTTACCCTTTTGAAATCATGGGTTCCACATCTAAAATCTGGAGTAGTAAGAGAAATGAGTTGTTGTGAGGGTTAAATTATATAATGTGCAGAAAGTCAAGGGCCTAGCACACAGTAAACACTCAATATGTGTTATCTATTACCAATGTTACTCATTAGTAATAGTAGTTGTATAGCAATACACTGTCAAATACGTTTTCCAGGCTTTAGGAAAACAAATATTCTAAATTCAGATAAAAAGACAGATTTGCTCCATTAAGCTCAAAAACAAATTTTATCCATTCATTTAACAAACATTTATTGGTACTCACTCTCTGTCAGACACTGAATTTCATTGTGTAACAGGAGAAATATTGTGAAATTTTTCCAGCTTATTCCTCTAACCTGGCCTTTCATACCAGCCAAGTCAGAACATTTTTCCTAACATCTTCTCAGGAGGAGGTGGCGGGAAAAGGTCGTGGGTAAACCATTCGGAAAGCTACCTTCCCTGTTCATACATCAGACTAGCCCTCGGGTCACAGTTAGAAATGCAAATGAGGAGCCCAGTGTTACAGCCCGCATGGCCTTTCAGTAACTCGACATAGCCACACCAGGGACCGAGTGCCTCTGTGTTCCAGAACAGGGTCTCTTTGTTTGTCTTACCATATTACATCCATTATGGATGTCTAACATTGAAGGGATCCATCAAAATTTAAATTACACACAGAAGCCTAAAAAGCAATAGTCAACCTCTCTTTTCTGTCTCTCTCCCTCTCCCTCCCTTTTTCTCCCCCTCCCTCATGCTCTCTTTCCCTGTTTCTTTCTTTTTCTTTTCTGTTCTTTTTCTTTAAGTTTAAAAAACCAGAATTGCTCCCAGAACTCAGACGAGTTTCCCTAAATCAAATCAGATGCAGATCTTGGGTAGCTGGCTGGCCATAATGTTGGAGAGAAAAGGCACAGCTGACAGACATTGCCTAACACGAGCTAACCCTGCACTGACTTCTCTGTGGTCTCTGATTTAGCAGAAGAAAGGCTGAAGCTCCATCCCATTGACCTGGGTTGCCAACAGTCACACCTGCCAACATTAATTAAATAAACACCCATTGGCAAAACAAGCGCTAAGCAGTTCATATGACCAGTGCTGGGGTGTGATGAAGCCCCAGCTTTCTCACCGTTCAGGTGCTCTGAGCCTTCCCTGTCATGAAAAGTTCACTCAAAGCAGATGACGGGCAGATTTCTGCGATCCCTGGTTAGAATCCTATCATCAGAAATCCTACTAAACCAATGGCAACACAAACAGCTGATTAAGGATCCAGTTCAGGTCCATCCCCACAGGTACAGCTGCAGGCCTCCTAGGTTCATGCAAAGAAGGTGACTATCTCTAAACTACGTATTGTAGCCCAAGCTGCATGTCTGGAGCTCATTTCAAACATTCATCAAATACTTAACCCTCACTAGATTTGCCAATAAAAGTCCATTTTTGGATACCAGTGTGCTAATCAGCAAATCTGTTGCTAGTGATCTCGAAAGGAGGGAGGAAGGACAAGAGGTGGCCACCTCTGGAGTCTGGCTCCGTGAGACAGGATGGTAACTGTCCTCTCAGACCCTGCACACTGCAAGTGGGTGACCTGACCACCAGGCACACTAACTTGGCACGTGCCTACTACCTCATTATTTATGTGAAAGTATTTTATAATTTTTAAGATTTATTTTTTTGAGAGAGAGAGGGAGGAGGGGCAGAGGGAGAGAATCTCAAGCAGACTCCACGCTGAGCTTGGCGCCCATTGTGGGGGCTCAGACCTCACAACCCATGAGATCATGACCTGAGCTGAAATCGAGAGTCTGTCACTTAATCAACTGGGCCGCCCAGGTGCCCTTACACTAAAAAATTTTCTTTGAAAAGAAATTTGCCTGCTTTTATCAGCTTTGCCCAAACCAGATAGAGTTCAGCAGCCTCAGGATCAACTCCATCCCCGGAATCGGAGGTCGCCGAGCTCTAAAGGCTGAGGGAAAAAAATCTCCCCACAGACTCCTGAGGGATCCAAGAACTAATGAAAGTTCAGAAAGAGACACAGAGAGGGCGCCTGGGTGGCTCAGTCGGTTAAGCATCTGCCTTTGGCTCAGGTCATGATCCCAGGGTCCCGGGATCGAGCCCCACGTCAGGCTCCCTGCTCAGTGGTGGCCCTGCTTCTCCCTCTCCCCCCAACCCCTGCTCTCTCTAGCTATCTCTGTCTCTCTCTCAAATAAGTAAATAAAATCTTTGGAAGGAGGGAGGGAGAGAGACATGGAGGCCTCTTTCCTGGGCGGACGTGACATCTTTCATTGTCCTGCCTCGGGATTTGCGGAAGTGAGCAATGTCTCATGGATGAGCTTCCCAGGCCCTTTCCCAGTGGACTTATTATCTAAATCCCTGTGTTAACAAATAAAAAATCACTGGGCTGGATTCTAAACATCGGTGCCATCAGGACAGACCCTACCGGTCATCTCCCCAGGTGTTTTTACTAACCTGGGAGAAGTCCACAGCCCCCCACAACCACTTTGTTAGAGAAAGAGGCAGCTGGAAAGATGGGTCACATCAGGACTAGAAGACTATTTTTTCTCTTTCTCCATATTTATATATCAACACTCCAGCTTATTTTAGCCCTGTTCTTATTTCTGCGTCTCTTATTTTTCAGGAAAAAAAAAAGTTCTCTATTGGAGATGTTGGAATAGTCCACTAATTTGAAAGCTGTGGAGGTTGTCACATTTTAAAGTAGGAGAGTCTAATAAATTCATATGTCACTAAAACTCTGATTAACATTTCACCCAACAGTTAGCAAATTTTAATAAAGATTTAGTGAGACCAAGATTCCAAGAGAGCTGAAGGAAGTTCAAAATAGTGGAAGATACTTTGGAAATACTTATCAAGAGCCTTACAGGAAAAAAAAAGTTTATTCCCATTTGATTCACTGAATTCACACCTTTGAAGTTATCTTCAGAAATGTTTAGAAAGGTAAGTAAAGATTTGTTTATGGACATGCTCCTTAAAAATCACATTAATAATCGTGGCAAATTAGAAACATTTCAAATGTCCAGGAATAGGGAAACCGGTAAAGAAACTATGACACATCTATCCTGGCTTTCAAAAAAATTAAAACAAGAAAATGCTCGTGGGATAAGATCATATGAAAAAGTTAACCCAAAACTCCAAACATTACACGATCCCTATTTTGTTCTAATATGTGTGAACACATTGTGCACATAATTTTTAAAGATCAGAAGAAAATACCTCAACACGTTGGTAATCAAGCTGGAGTTAATGGTGATCTCATCCCCGTTTTCTTCTTAGATTGCTGTGTTTTCTAAATTTTCTGCTGCGACTGCACTGTGCACTTTACATACGTGTGTGTGCGTGCGTGCGTGTGTGCGTGTGTGTTCTATTGTGCTTAAATGCTCATCCCCTTTGATGAAATAATTCTAGGCTTAAGAACACTTCCTAGGAAAAAAGAGATACAGACAAAGCTTTATGCTCCCCAAGGTCACATACTGCATCGCATTGAAGCTCAGCTTATTGTGCTGGGGATGCATTGTACAGACACTTTTATTAACAGGGAATTCTGGGGGCACCTGGGTGGCTCAGTCGGTTAAGCGTCTGCCTTCGGCTCAGGTCATGATCCCAGGGTCCTGGGATCGAGTCCCGCATCAGGCTCCCTGCTCAGTGGGGAGCCTGCCACTCCCACTGCTTGTGCTCTCTCTCTCTGTCAAATAAATAAATAAAATCTTAAAAAAAAAAAAAAAAACGGAATTCTGGTTGAACACAAAGGCAGATGATAGAGAATAAGTGATTCCTTCAGAAGGCTGCTGAATGTGCTGGAAAGTATAAACATTACATGCCTCAGAACTGACCGAGACCCTAGAGATCATCTACTCCAGGGTTTCAAAAATTTTTAAACCATAGAATCCTTCCTTTAAATAAAATCCTGGGAGAAATCTGCAATACACAAAACTGACATCAGAGCAGCTACTCTGGTTGAAGTGAGGGAGGCGGATGGAGAACGCCACTCATTTGACCTCTGCTCTGAGGAAGTACAGGCCTCTGTGGAAAACCTCTTGAAGGTCATTTGGGACAGGATAATCTAGCGATCCGTTACCTTGTACTTGTTCAGTTTATATTTTTTCCAAGCAGGTCTTGGTCTGATTGGCTACTATCAGAGAAAACCCGACTGGGGGGCTTAGAAGCAACAGAAATTTATTTCTCACAGTTCTGGAGGCCAGGAAGTCCAAGACCAAGGTGCCTCCAGGTTCCATATGTGGTGAGGACCCACTTCCTAATTCACAGATGGCTGTCTCTTTGCTGTGTCCTCACATAGCAGAAGGGGCAAGAGAGCTCTATCAGGTCTCTTTTATAAGAGCACTAATCCCACTCCTGAGGGCTCCACCCTCATAACCTAATCACCTCCCAAAGGCCCCACTTCCTGGGGATTAGGTTTCAACATATGAGTTTGGGGGGGACCCATTCAGTCTATGACAATAGACCCTTTTGCTTCAGGAGTTGATGTTGGAAAGCCCAAAGCTCAAGTTGCCCTCGGGATACTTCTCTTCCTGGATCTTGTAAAAAGCATTGATGAGATTATACCAAGTGTAACAGGAGGGAAATATTGAGGAGAGAATCCCCAGATTTGGGGCAGGATGGAAGTCAGTGAGTTGAGTCGCAGAGCCTGTTTCCTCAGGTGGTTAAGCCTCAAGTTGCACCCAGGATGACCAGGGATTGGGCCATGAAAGTTTTCTGAATGCAAGTATGGCACCTAAAAGGAACCATACAGGCTGGGGAAATGGGCACCCCAGAGATGGCATCGAGAACCAACGGTGTGGACACTGGAGCAGCCTGCCTGATGGGGGTGCGTTCTGAGATGCCACGGGCTTTGAACGCAAGGAACAAGGAAAGCTCTAACAAGAGAGTGAATCTCCCACCAAGCAGCAAGGTGGGGGCTCTGCAGGATCAGAATCAGGCTGATTTAGTCAGATCCACTAAAAGAAAATCAAGGAAGTGGTGTTTTTTGTTCATCTGAAGTTGGGCACTGCATAACAAGTTATGATGATTAATTTTATGTGCCAAATTGACAGGGCCATAGGGTGCCCAGATTAAACATTATTTCTGTGCCTGTTTCTGGATGAGGTTAACCTTTGAGTCATTTCATCTCAGTCAAGTAGATTGCACTCCCCCCGTGTGGGCGGTTATCACCCAATCTACTGACGGTGTGACTAGAACAAAAAGCAGAGGAAGGGAGAATCCCATTCCCTTCCTTCCTACCTGTCTGAGCTGGGACATCAGTCTTCTCCTCCCCTTGGACTGAATTTATACATAATATTGGCTCCTCTGTTCTCAACCTCCATAATCTCATCAGTCAATTCCTCATAACAAATGTATATAGTTTGGGGCACCTGGGTGCCTCAGTTGGTTAAGCGACTGCCTTCAGCTCAGGTCATGATCCTGGAGTCCCTGGATCGAGTCCCTCATTGGGCTCCCTGCTCAGCGGGGAGTCTGCTTCTCCCTCTGACCCTAACCCTTCTCATGTGCTCTCTCTCATTCTCTCTCTCTCAAATAAATAAATAAAATCTTAAAAAAAATGTATATAGTTTGTTTTATATATCTTTCCTATCGGTTCTGTTTCTCTGGAAAGCCCTGACTAATATACACAAGTCCACCCCCTTGGGCTACAGACATGGGTGGATTCTTCCCCAAGGTCACATGTAGGGCAAGTTTGTGTAGTGTCAGGCCTGGAACCCAGCTCCCCTGATGCCCCACACCAGATCAAGGACGCTTATGAACAGGACAAGCATTTTAATTTTTTTTAAGATTTATTTATTTATTTGAAAGAGAGAGAGCACGCACATGAGTGGGGGGGTGGGGCAGAGGGAGAGAGAGAGAATCCCAAGCAGACTCCCCGCTGAGCACAGAGCTCAAGACAGACTTGATCCCACCATGAGATCATGATCTGAGCTGAAATTAAGAGTCAGACACTCAACCGACTGAGCCACCTAGGCGGTCCCAGGACAAGCATTTCAAAAAGGAAGGAAGGGAGGACAAAAAGCATGGTTGGCATAATAACAGACCCTCTCATGTCCATGTCCTCACCCTAGAACTTGTGAATCCTCTATCTTATATGACAGAAAGGACTTCGCAAATATAATGAGGTCAAGGATCTTGAGATGGACTGATGATCCTGCATTATGCAAGTGGCCTGAGGCAATCACAAGGGTCCTTATATGGGAAAGAGGGAGACAGGAGAGTCGGAGAAGATGTGACAAGGGAAGCAGAAGTCAGAGTGATGTGAAGGGCACCTCGAGCCAAGGAATGGGGGGTATCCTCTAGAAGCTAGAAAAGACAAGGAAACAAATTCTCTCCTACAGTCTCAGGGAAGAACACAAACCTATCAACACCTTGATTTTTTAGTAAACTGAGACTTTTTAAAAAAAACATTTATTTATTTGAGAGAGAGAGAGCACCCACAAGCGGGGGGAGGGGAAGAGGGAGAGGGAGAGAAAGAATCTTAAGCAGACACCCTGCTGAGCTGGGAGCCCAATGAGGGGCTCCATCTCAGGACTCTGAGATCAGGACCTGATCTGAAATCAAGAGTCCGATGCTTAATTTACTGCACCACCCAGGTGCCCTTAGTCCACTGAGACTTCTGACCTACAAAACTGTAACATAATAAATTTGTGTTGTTTTATTGTTTTAAGCCAGTGTGTTTGTGATCATTTGTTATAGGGACAACAGGAAACCAATACATAAAGGAGGAAAGGAGAGGAAGAACTATGGGAAGGGAGGATGGTGAGGAAAGGGAAAAGCCTATCATGTTTCCCCTGTGCTCAGTTCACAGTAGGCATTAAGTTCCTTGAATCAAATATTAGCAAATACATACACAGCCATCATGACTTGCCAGGCATGGTCCTAAGGGCTCTATTTACATTAATAGGTTCAGTCCTCACAACAACACTAGAAAAAAGGTACTATTATTGTCCCCATTTTACAGGGGAGGAGTTGAGGCATTGAGATTCTGAGGAGCTTGCCCAAGGTTACACAGCTAGTAGGTGCAAAGCCAGGTTCAAATGCAAGCAATTTGGCTCTAGTGTTTTGGGTTTTTTTTAAGATTTATTTATTTATTCCAGAGAGCGTGGGGCGGGGGGCGGCAGAGGGAGAGAGTGAGTCCCAAGCAGACTTCCTGCTGAGCTTAGAGCCCTACACAAGGCTCAATCTCATAACCCTGAGATCAGGACCAGAGCCGAAACCAAGAGTCAGACACTCAATCAACTGCGCCACCCAGGTTCTAGTTTGTACACTTTCTTATTGCTGCCTCTGGAGGGAGGAATGGAGGGGGAAAGAAGGTAAGAAGATAGGAAAGATAGGGCCTTCTTTCCTCCAGTGTTTTTCAGTGTCTATCTGGTTTCAAAGGCAGTCTCCATATTAGACCCACTCCATCCACCAGGTCATGGAGTGCATGACGTGGGCCCCTCAACTCCAGGGATTCTATCAGCATGCCTGCTGGTGTTTACTGCCCCTGTCCAGCTGCCTGGGAGGGACTGAGGAGACCCTGGCACATAGCTCCAATAAGCATGTGGAAATGCATGGGTCACATAGAAGCCAATTACAGATGGCAGCCAGGTTTGGGGAAATCACTTTCCCTGGAACCAATCGGGAGCCCGTTTTGGAGATAAAAGGGACAGCACATTAGTCTCTGTGGTCAGAAGCAGCTTTCATGCATTTCACGGAGCAAAAGGAACCTGAAACATTTTGAAATGAGAAAATGGGGTATGGCCAAATTGCTCAGTCAAGGCATTTAAAGGGTCTTCGGCGTGACATTCCATACAGGGCCTAGTAGCTTGTTCAAGCATGCAGGTAGAGACTAACATCTGCCCATCTAGAATGTGTGCATAATACTTTCCTTACATGCCTCTCATGTGTCATTTAATGTTTTTGTCATTAAGACATTCTGTCACGTATCCATAGAAATGAGGAGTAGAGAAGACCCTAAACAATTGAAATCCCCAGGTAAGTTGAAATCTCGTTATTTGCAATTAAACTTTCTTTCCCATCTGAGTTTTTTACCAGCATCAATTTCAGGAAGTTAAATACTAGCACTTCAATAAAAGCTTATGTTATAGAGTCATAGACTCAGAGAATCTCCTGCTTGGAAGAAGTGAGAAATCATTAAGTCTGGGGCGCCTGGGTGGCTCAGTCCGTTGAGTGTCTGCCTTCAGCTCGGGTCATGATCCCAGGGTCCTGGGATCGAGTCCCACATCGGGCTCCTTGCTCAGTGGGGAGCCTGCTTCTCCCTCTGCCTGCCATTCCCCCTGTTTGTGCTCTCTCTCTCTCTCTGACAAATAAATAAATAAAATATTTAAAAAGAAAAAAGAAAAATCATTAAATCTAACCTGGAGGGAGAGCCAGACTGAAATGTTTGGGGGAAGCTTCAGGGAAAATCTGGTGCAGGATGAGAATTTTTAGCTTAGACCTGATTTTTTTTGTCTGGGAACACTACAGTGCCTCTAATAAATGGTCAAGCTGATTCTGCTTGAATGCAACCAGTAACAGCGAACTCATTACTCAAAATGACTCAGTCCAATCCTGTACATCTCTAAAGAAGAAAAAAAATCCTTTCTTGTATCAACTAACTTTAAATATCTCCGATGAGGTCATGACTTCCTAACGACTGATTGGTTTTCAGAGACTGTCTCTAAGATGTTCCGTTAGTATCTCCCCAGACTCAAGGCCAGAAGTGTAGCCACCAAAACATACTCTCTCTCTCTCTCTCTCTCTCTCTCTCTCTACTGGCCTAACATCTCTGCAAATGACCAGCCCAATTATAACAACAAAAGAAGACAAAGCGGCATCAGGGAAATCCAAATCAAAAGCTCAATGAGATACCACCTCACACCAGTCAGAATGGCTAAAATGAACAAGTCAGGAAATGACAGATGTTGGCGGGGATGCGGAGAAAGGGGAACCCTCCTACACTGTTGGTGGGAATGCAAGCTGGTGCAGCCACTCTGGAAAACAGTATGGAGGTTCCTCAAAAAGTTGAAATTAGAGCTACCATATGATCCAGCAATTGCACTACTGGGTATTTACCCCAAAGATACAAAAGTAGGGATCCGAAAGGGTACGTGCACCCCGATGTTTATACCAGCAATGTCCACAATAGCTAAACTGTGGAAAGAGCCAAGATGTCCACCGACAGATGAATGGATAAAGAAGATGTGGTATATATACACAATGGAATATTATGCAGCCATCAAAAGGAATGAGATCTTGCCACTTGCAATGACATGGATGGAACTGGAGGGTATTATGTTGAGTGAAATAAGTCAAACAGAGAAAGACATGTATCATATGATCTCACTGATATGAGGAATTCTTAATTGCAGGAAACAAACTGAGGGTTGCTGGAGTGGGGGGTGGGGTGGGAGGGATGGGGTGACTGGGTGATAGACACTGGGGAGGGTATGTGCTATGGTGAGCGCTGTGAATTGTGCAAGACTGTTGAATCACAGATCTGTACCTCTGAAACAAATAATGCAATATATGTTAAGAAAAAAAAAAGAAGAAGAAGAAGAAGGTAGCGGGAGGGGAAGAATGAAGCGGGGGAAATCGGAAGAGTAGACGAACCATGAGAGACGATGGACTCTGAAAAACAAACTGAGGGTTCTAGAGGGGAGGGGGGTGGGAGGATGGGTTAGCCTGGTGGTGGGTATTGAGGAGGGCACATTCTGCATGGAGCCCTGGGTGTTATGCACAAACAATGAATCATGGACCACTTCATCTAAAACTAATGATGTAATGTATGGGGATTAACATAAGAATAAAAAAATTTTAAAAAAAGAAGACAAAGAAAATCAAGATATAAAGAAAGGAAAGAAGACAAAGTTGAAGGAGCAGAAAGAGTGGAAGAAAGAGAAAGAAGGGAAGAGGAAAAAGAGAAGGAGGAGTAGGAGAAAGAAAAGGAAATGGGATGGTGTGCAGTTTTGCGGGACCTTGTGGACACTAGCTGTTTTGCCCTATAAAAGGGGAAAGTCAGATCTGGAAGTATTGTCATTGTCCATAGACATCCAATGGAACACCTTGCAGTCTTTGACAAAAGTCATATTTTATAGGGCGCCTGGGTGGCTCGGTAGGTTGGGCATCCAACTCTTGATTTTGGCTCAGGTCATGACCTCAGGGTGGTGAGATTGAGCCCCATGTCAGGCTCCATGCTAGAGCCTGCTTAGAATTCTCTCTCTCTCTCTCCCCCTCCTCTCTCTCTCTCTGTCTGTATGTCTCTGTCTCTTTCTCTCTCTCTCTTTAAAAAAAATCATATCTTACAAAAATCAGTAGAAGAACAAATATTGGAAAAATTCACAAAAAGTTATAAGGTATGCAGGGCATAACTTTATTTTTTAAAGTTCTGTGTTATTTGTTCCTATCTATACACAAAGTAGATATTATTATCAATAAACATAAATTTATATGTGCAGTGGTTCTCTCTGGATGGGGTAATGATCTGAATATGTATATACATACATGATATTTTTAGCATTGCTTTCTTTGTTTTTAAAATTTTCAGCATTGTTTAGGATTACTTTTATGAATAACTTTTTAAAAACTAATTTGAAAATTAAGCCCAAGGGCTGAGGCACCTGGGTGGCTCAGTCAGTTAAGTGTCTGCCTTCAGCTCAGGTCATGATCTCTGGGTCCTGGGATCAAGCCCCGCATTGGGCTCCCTGCTCAGCAGGGAGTCTGCTTCCCCCTCCCCCTCTAACCCTCCCCCTGCTCATCCTCTCTCTCTCCACACACACTCTCTCTCTCAAATAAATAAATAAAATCTTAAAAAAGAAATTAAACACAAGGGTGCCTGACTGGCTCCTTCAGTAGAGCATATGACTCTTGATCTTGGGGTCATGAGTTTAAGCCCCAAATTGGGCCTAGAGCTTACTTAAACAATTTTTTTGTTGTTGTTTAAAGAATTTATTTAAATGCAATATATGTTAAGAAAAAAAAAGAAGAAGAAGAAGGTAGTGGGAGGGGAAGAATGAAGCGGGGGAAATCGGAGGGGTAGACGAACCATGAGAGATGATGGACTCTGAAAAAGAAACAGGGTTCTAGAGGGGAGGGAGGTGGGAGGATGGGTTAGCCTGGTGGTGGGTATTGAGGAGGGCACATTCTGCATGGAGCACTGGGTGTTATGCACAAACAATGAATCATGGAACACTATATCTAAAACTAATGATGTAATGTATGGGGATTAACATAAAAATAAAAAAATATTTAATTAAAAAAATAATAATAAATAAAGAATTTATTTATTTATTTGAGAGAAAGAGAGAGAGAGCATGAGTGGGGGGAGGGGCAGAGGGAGAAGCAGACTCCCTGCTGAGCAGGGAGCCCGACGTGGGACTTGATCCCAGGACCCTGAGATCACAACCTGAGCTGAAGACAGATACTTAACCTCCTGAGCCACCCAGGCACCCCAACAAATTTTAAAAATAATAAAAATTAATAAAAATTAATCCCATCCTGAAACAGAGACATTCTGTACTTCTGGTCTATATGCTGAGTTACATGTGAAATGGGAAAATGGGATCCAACTGTTTGGGGTCACTTCGAGAATTGGAGAACTTCAGTAGTATAAGGTGATTCTGTGATGATTTCGTTGAACCCTTTCAGAAACATTGGAAAATTGAGTCCCAGGAAGGTAAGTATACACAGCTATAGTAACTGGCAAGTCTCTTGCAAAACCAAGGTTACAACCACTCAAAGCCAAAATACTTCTCTCATTCAAGCAATGTGTCAAAAATTGGATTCGTGAGGCACAGAAAAGGGACCAGAGGGGCACCCTTCCACGTAGAGATGATGCCTAAACATCTACTAATCTGCATGCCCCGTTTTAACAAGATCCAAACTGTGGTGCTAGCCTTTAAGCACATTAAGACCACTGGCCAGGATCGTGGCATGTAGCCCCAACACGATGAAAACGCCGTCTGACTATGGCTAACATCTAAACGCTATTTACAGTGTCCATGCCTTTAGATTTGTTCAGCAGTCTCTTAATGATGTAAGGAACTTTTTGTAGACAACAGACAGCAAGGCTAACCCCATACAATCATCACCTTTCAGAAACCATCCTGAAGCTTCCCCCTCGAGCACCAAGGGAGAGACATCCAAAGACAGGGGGCATGATAACTAACATGCTAACTCCCCCTAAAAAGCTACAAGTCAAATCTACAACAGGTCTCTAGTCTCCATGCAAGGTAAAACTGATCTGTTTCAAAATTTGCTTTCTAATCAAAAGCAACAATAAAGCCTTAGTCCCACCATGGCAGAACTGGACAGGATCTTGAAAACCATCCAGCCCATCTCTTGCTCTACAGATGAAGAAGTTGAGATCCTTCACTTCTTCAAGTCCCTAATCCTGCACCACATCATCCCCATTGAAAGACCAATGTCTGTTCTCTTACCAGACTATAAACTCCAGAAAGATGGGGATCATGTCTCTCCTGTTTGCCATGATGGATGCATGGATGGATTCCCAAGATTACAAAGCACATTAATGTCAGAGCTGAGGCTAGAATCCAAACCTTCTAATTTTCAGCCCCGTTGTTCCCAGTATTTTATAGTCAAACCTCATTATGTTCAGGAACAGTGTTGTGCATATTGGTAATCTACCACATCAAAACACTTGACTTAAAAGGCTCTCGGCTACTTCCAAAAATGAAATCTACCCTTGAAGGATACAGATTTTCCACTCGTTGGATTTTCAAAAGAAATATCATTTATTCATTCATTCAAAAGATACTTTCTGATCACCTAATATGTGCCAGGGACTGTGCCAGGCACTTGCCACATTTTGTTAGGGAATTAGGATTATATACAATGTTATTTTCATTTCTTTATTTTCTGAACATTCTATAATGTAATATCTACATATATATAAATTCAAAAAATCTTCAAAAAAATCCCAAAATAAATAACATTCCATATGTTCTGCAATTTTTTTTGACTTTCAGAATACTAGTGATATCTTGGGGGTGTCCTGCCAAGTAATTACTGGAGGACAAAGTTCATATTGATTCAAGTGTGGAAAATGGATCTCATGATCTTAGACACGTCTGTCATATTCCAGCTACAAAAACTATTTCCTGCACTTGGGACCAGTCTTTCCTAATCCCATAGGAAGTGCCTCTGTCAGCAGGTGCCCAACCTGAAGCCAGCTATAGGAGTGTTAGCCGGGACTCAGAGTAAGCATCACCATGGACAGCAATTGTTGTCGCTGACTCCATGCAATGGGCAGAGTTGTTCCTGCATGAAGATCCTAACAGAGGGATGAGCATTTTTTTTTCCCCTAAAGGCTGGAGAACTGAAAGGATAGATGAATGAATGAATGAACGAACGAACAAGTGAATTTTGAGAAAATCAAAGGTGGTTGAAGAATGCCAGAGAGGTCTTCTGACCATTGGAACTCTCTCCTGATCGCTTAAAACTAATCTCTCCCTACAATTCTCCTCCTTTCTTTTTAAGAAGATTTTATTTATTTATTTGACAGAGAGAGACACAGCAAGAGAGGGAACACAAGCAGGGGGAGTGGAAGAGGGAGAAGCAGGCTTCCCGCTGAGCAGAGAGTCCGATGCGGGGCTTGATCCCAGGACCCTGGGATCATGACCTGAGCTGAAGGCAGATACTTAACCGACTGAGCCACCCAGGCACCCCTGCAATTCTCCTCCTTAACATGGGACATTCCACTTTTATAGCCCCATTGCTTTAGATAAGGGATTGGCAAACTACAGCCCACAAGCCAAAGCCCACATCCTGCTTTGTAAATAAAGTTTTATTGGAACACAGCGACACCATTTCTTTATAGTGTATGTCTGGTTTCACATTATAATGGCAGAGTTGAAGGCCAGCAACAGAGACTCTGTGGTCTGCAAAATGGAAAACCTTGTACTATCTGGCCCTTTTCAGAAAAAGTTTGCTAAACTCCGCTTTAGATCATTCTCTTTTAAAATATCATTGGTATAATAACACTTTTATCAGTCAGTTCTATTTTAGTGTGAATTAGTTTATCCCAAGGGCACTTCGCTGTTTTGGTAGGGGAAAGGGAAAGAGAAGTTGAGGATGCTAGGTGTGTTGGAGAGAATGTCTGAAGGCAGAAAATGAGCACAGAAAGGAAAAAATGGGAGCGTGGTAAATAGATTCCATCTATTTTGCAGTCCTGCTTGCCCTGAGATTAAAATGGAGATGAAGCGAAGAACTAAGGACTGTCAGGGTTTGAATAGTGAGAATGTCAGACTTCAGAATCAAACCCAAATGGTCCTCTTTTTCAATTAAAAGAAAACTCAATATTCTGATTTTTCTTTCACATAACAAGTCCGTCTGCTTTCAGACAAGTCACTTTGCTTCCATTTCTCTGTGGTTCAGAGTGTTAGAGAAATTGTTTTACATTCCACCCATCCCAAGTTACACACTTCTGATTTTTTTTTCTCAACTGACCTCATTTAGCAGGGTGGAAGGCAGCTTTTCCTCGTCTATTAAGACTTCAATAAAATCATCCATTTCTAGTTAACTGGAATAGTATTCACATTTAGACCTGCATATTAATTGACTGATAACGAGATGATAAAGCTGCTTTTCTCTGCAGGTGTACCAATCAATTTCAATGAAACTGAAAAAATGAGTTCTTTTCTTGTTGCATCTGAAATTAAAAAGTGATTTATATTTTCTAATAAAGTGCTTTTCATTGATCTCCTTCTGAAAATGTATGGTTTCATTTGCACCCTTTTAAATTATAATAGTTTCCGTTTGTAAAAGAATGATTTTCCAATATCATTCCTGGCTTTCAATTGATGATTAACTTTAATATAGACTTGAAGGAAATGTTGGGGGGAGAGGTAGGTTATTAAGAACCTCCATCCCCTCCCCGCAAAATAACCCTGCTATTTTTAATGACCTTAATATCCTTGGACTACAGAATTCTTTTCCCAAATACAGTGCTGTCAGTGGAAGTTATGTTTTTTCCCCAAGAAATTCATTTTTCTATTTCATAAGTTTCCTTTTGTCATAGAATTTTATGTCTGTGCCAACTGTTCTCCATTTCTGTTATGTCAGCCTGGCTTCGGGGCAAATGTGGAAAGAAGAGGGTTTTTTTGTTTTTGTTTTTGTTTTTAATTTCTTCCCCCTGTCACCGATAGCAAATTCTGACTTGGGTGCTCATGGAATCCTGTTGTTATCAGCAGAATTCTCGCAGATGTGAAAAATGGCAGGGCAATTATATTTCACTTTAATTTAGTATTATGGTCTTCTGAGCCATAATAATTAAGCAGCCATGAAAGAAGTTACATTCTGAACCTGTGATGGAAAATTGCAGAGTCCAGGGCTGGACTTTGTTGAGAAAGCAGGGTCATCTCATTTTTCTGTCAACCAGAGACACCTGAATTCATATTCAGGCTGGAGATTCTTTGCTAACAGGTGTGGAGTGAAGTCAAGAGACCATGGGGGTATTAGATCTAAATTAAAACAGATACCAGGGGTTTTGTCTGCTTATCCACATAGGAGATAATGTTGGCTGATGAATGAATTAATGGATGGATGGATGGATGGATAGAGGAATTTATGGAAAGAAGACAGCTCCCATGCACAGATCACCTTTGTGATAGTATGTAAGTGCCCTTTGCACTAAAATATTTCCCTCTTTCCAAGTCTCACAGTACCTGAATATTCCCCATTAGTCCCAGATATTTGTGTTTAGGTTCAATATTACTCTCTTCTAAGTTCTTTTTAAAAACGTTCTCTGGGGCACCTGGCCAGCTCAGTCCAAAGAGCGTGCGACTCTTAATCTCAGGGTCATGAGTTCGAGCCCCATGTTGGGGGTAGAGATTACTTAAATAAATAAAACTTTAAAAAAATGTTCCTTGAAGGGACAAGACTTGGATAGATAATACTGCAGCATGGATTAGGTGATCACCTGCCTTCCCATGTACCAGGAAACTGGACTACCTAATGATAATGGGCATGACACAAGGCCAGGAACACAGAAAAAGGTGAGGGAAAGTGGCGCAGGGGTGGGTGCTGAAGAAATCCTCTCAGCTCTGCAGAGGACCCTGTTTCTAGTTATACTCCCAGGTACTATATATATATATAGTATACACACATATATATACACATATATATGCACACATATATATATACACATATATATACACACATATATACACACATATATACACACATATATATACACACATATATACACACATATATATACACACACATATATACACATATATATATACACACATACATATACACACATATATACACATATATATACACATATATATACAAATATATATATACACATATATATACAAATATATATACACATATATATACACACACACATATATATACAAATACACACACACACACATATATATATATATTTGAGAGAGGGAGGGGGGAGGAGTATATATAAGTATAATATATATACATGCTCCCAGATATTTCCCTGGTCTACAAACATCCTTTATCTTTCAAAGAGTTGTCCATCAGTTTCTCAGATCCTTGACAGTCAAGACTCAACCAGGGCTGAGGACTGATGACTTCTGTTTCCAATGGAAATTTTTTAAAAATGTGAAAAAAATAGGGGCGCCTGGGTGGCTCAGTTGGTTAAGCGACTGCCTTCAGCTCAGGTCATGATCCTGGAGTCCCTGGATCGAGTCCCGCATCGGGCTCCCTGCTCAGCAAGGAGCTTGCTTCTCCCTCTGACCCTCCCCCCTCTCATGTGCTCTCTCTCTCTCATTCTCTCTGTCTCAAATAAATAAATAAAATCTTTAAAAAAAATAAATAAAACATAATCATAAAAATAAAATATAACTGTGATTATAAAATATGTGTTATAATGATATATTAATCATGTTATATATACATATATAACATGTTATATATATATTACATAGTTATATAAAATAACATCACTATGCAGTATAGAAAATATATATAAATAAAAAGAAATTAGAAGTTATAAGAAAACATAAAAAGAAGAGGAGGAAGTTTTATTGAGCACCTTCTGTATGCCATGCACTTTCTGTGCATTATCTGACTCAGTCCTCAACACAGTGCCACTCCTGTGTCCATCAAGGGAGATGAGCTGTTTCCCCAAGGCCACACAGCAAGTGAGGGACAATATCAGGATTTGAACCCAGGAGCACGTGACTCTCCAACGTCCATGCTCCAAACTCCACTCTTCCACCTACTTCAGGCTGCTATTAAAAATAAACACTTTAGGGAAGTTCTAATAGGGCAAATAAGATTTCTTCCACAAATTAATTCCAAGGATACAAAGAGAGGGGAGGAGGGGGAGGAAGAGGGAGGAGGGGGAGGAGGGGGGAAGAGGGGTGCCTGGGTGGCTTAGTCGGTTGAGTGATGGACTCTTGATTTCAGCTCAGGTCATGATCTCAGGGTCGTGGGATGGAGCCCTGCGTCAGGCTCCCTGCTCAGCAAGGAGTCTGCTTCTCCCTCTCCCTCTGCTCCTCCCCCCCAACTCTCTCTCTCTCAAATAAATAAATAAAATAAAATCTTTTAAAAAGAAAAAAGGAAGGAGGAGGAACCTGTAAATTAAAAAGAGACTAAAGAGGATGTGGCTGGGGCTTCGCCGGCCTCACTATGTCTGCCATTTTAAATTTTCAGTCTGTTGACTTATAATCTTGCTGCTTATATCTGGTCCTTGGCACCCAGCCTCCTGGACAGAAATAAAATTGGATTGTTGGGTATATTTTGGAAGTGTGCCAGAATTGGTGAACGGAAGAGTCCTTACATACATAGCAGTATGCTATGTAGTGATGGCCTTCAGCATCCTCTTCATACAGTAGCTTGGAAGAATATCAGAATTTAATTGCCATCAGATTTCAGTATGAAAAAAGGACATTTACAGAAAATAATGGAATGAATGGTTAACCCTTTTATCTCTGAACATTGAATGAGATAAATTTCCAGCCACTGTTCTCTATTTTTATTATTGGACCAATGTTCTATATAAATAGGATGTTACTATTTAATACTCAAAGAGTTTAATATGTCTGTAACAATCAACCTCAGTACTGTCACTACAATATTACATTCTGCAAATGTTATTCTGTTATGTCAGATACAAGTTTTTAGTGAGGTATCTCTAAGGTGCATAAGAGAAAACAAAATTGGTAAATGACCCAAGTTTCTTTCAATTGTGATTTGGGAATGATAAACTCTTATAGGATGAGACCAAAAAAAAAAAAAAGAGAGAGAGAGAGAGAGAGACTAAAGAGATGTATCAACCAAATGCAATGTGGGCTTTTCTTAGATTCTCACTCAAACCACTTATTTAAAGAGAAGAAAAACAAGGTGGGGGGTGCCTGGGTGGCTCAGTCAGTTAAGCGTCTGACCCTTGATTTCAGCTCAGGTCATGATCTCAGGGTTGTGAGATGAAGCCCCATGTCAGGCTCCACTCTGCGTGTGGAGCCTGCTTGAGATTCTCTGTCCCTCTCTCTCTCCCCCCTCCCCCCTCTAAAAAAATGAAAGAAAGAAAAGGAAGGAAGGTAAAAAAAGAAAGAGGACTCGATGGGTATTTGATGGTATGGATATCTGATGATATGAAGGCACTATTGTTAATATGTTCTGGTTGATAGTAATATCCTGCTTATTTTCTTAAACAAAAGAGTCATATTTCAGTAGTATTTGCAGTCAAAATGACATGATATCTGATATCAGCTTTCGAGTCAGCCAGTGGGGAGAGAGAGAATATAGATAAATAAGATCGGCCTGTGTTCATAATTGCTGAAGCAGGGTGCTGAGTACCAAGAGCTTCATTTACTAGTCTTTCAATTTGTGTATGTTTGAAAATTTCTATGATGGAAAGCTTGTAAAAAAAATAAATAAATAAAATGAAAAAAGTGAAAGGAAAAATGACACTTTTTAAAAATGGATTGATGCACAACTCTATGAATACACTAAAAAGCACTGAATACAACACTTCAAAAGAGTAAACTTTACAGGTGTGAATTATAGCTCAGGAAAGTTTTTTTTAATGATGTAAGTAAAGAGACTGATATAAAGTACAGCCAACACATCATTTTCCTCATTTTTCATCTAATATCTCTGAGTACATGATTCTTAATAAGTAAACAGCACATATACTTGGAAAAAGAAAAAGAGAACAACTCTGCCCTATTCTGGCCCATCTCATGAATTCTGGACTGTTACTGAAATGCTTTGGCACACATCCACCACAATATCTTCAGGAACTTCAAATAAATTCCCAAACCACAGAAACAAATAGAATTGTTAAAAGCACATACTCTTCTCATTCCTCTTTGGGAAGGGAGGAGCTGGTGGAGACTTTCTGTGCCATCCCTAAGAGGCTGGGAAGAAAGCTGAGATAAGAAGGTGACATTGTTCAGTGCGTGTCCCCAGCCACTGGAGGAACTGCTAATGTGCCCAGCCTACTCTGGGAAGGAAATCAGTCTCTGTCTGGTCCAGCATCCCTTGGAGTTCCCACCTCCTGCCTGTGGACAGTAATAACTTCCTAACTGGTCTTACTTCATTGTGGCCAGAGTACTCACATCCCCTGCTCCGTCACACCCTGTGCTAATTAAAGCCCTATTAGAGGGTCCTTTTTGTTCTCAAGATGAAGGACAACAGTGTAACTGTGGCCTAAAATGTCCAGCAGAGTGTGGCCTCTCTTCCTCCAGTGTCCTTCCATACCCATGCTTATCTGTTTCTGGGCTCTAAGAACACTGACCTTCTTCACCAATAGGCAAAAGTCCTTCCACCACAGGGCCTTTGCACATGCTGACCCCTCAGCTTGGTTAACACCTACTCACCCTTGAGATATTGAGATTTCAACACCCACAATGCTTTTCTCAGAATGAGCTTCTCTGATGTTCTGCAGTCCAACTCCCCCATTATTGGTTCCAACACATTTGTCACAGTTGGAGTATCACATTTATTTATTTGACTGTTTGACTAGTGTCCCGACAAGGCTATAAGCCTCATGAAGAATGAAATTATATCTCCTTTTGCTCACCACTGGATCCCCAGGGCCTCCACAAAGTCTGGTATATGGTGAACACAGAATATCCATCAAATAAAAAAAAAAAAAGGAATTAATGAAGGAAGAATGAATGAAGGGATGGAACAATGAAATCTCTAAACACTGACCACTGTGATCACTTTTTGTTAAGAACTTCCACAGGCTCCATGAGAGCATGTCCTCATGCAAATTTGAGAGTTTTTTTTTCCCAAAGATACCTACAAAAAAAAAAAAAATCCACCTCCAAAACAACCCACTTAAAAAGAACTCATCAGTGGCCTTCTCTCTGTGGCACAAATCCATTTCATGGAAAGAATTTTTAGTACTTTAATGATGCCTTTCTGCCCTATAGCATATGACAATACAGAGCAATTAGCTCTACAACTATAATATGAAAAGGTTGAAATGCATTGAAATTGGAATTGATTCTTGTTTAATCCATGTTTTCATGGGCAAAAATCAGGCTTTCCTGAGCCAGCCCATTTAGAAAGGACATGTTGCTAGGGCTTTGGGGATGTTGAAACTCCTCCTCTCCAAGAGAAGAAGGGCCAGAACTCACCTTCATTCTAGCTTGACTTTCCTTAGAGTTATTGTTTCCTCCACAGGTATGCCCTAAACTTGGACCTCAACTTACCTGGGTTGTAAATGTCTGGTCTCAACTATATATACCCCTTCCATCCTACCCAGGACTTTCGTCCCAACCGGAGTCATTGGCCTCAGCTTTGTATGCTCCAGAGCAGGGGCCCTGACACAATTGGGTGCTTTCCTACAGCCTAGCTTCTGTCAAGAATGATGACCAAACATGGAGTAGCTGAGTGGGCAGGGGTCATGGCTTCAAGTCTTTGGTCATCCTGGACAATAAAGATACGGTCTATCTTTGGTGAAGTGCAGGTGTTCCACACTCAACATCTGCAATGCAATCTCCTATGCAACATTTTAAACCTGCTACCCAAGTCCCAAACCAGACCTGGAGGGAGGGACTCGATGTCTGCATGCTTTTAAAGTACCCCAGTAAGAGGCGCCTGGGTGGCTCCGTCAGTTAGGTGTTTGACTCTTGGTTTCCCTCAGGTCATGATCTCAGGGTCCTGGGATCAAGACCCACATCAGGCTCCATGCTCAGCGGGCAGTCTGCTCGGGATTCTCTCTCTCCCTCTCCCTCTGCCCCTCCCCCAGCTCACACTCTCTGTCTCTCTCTAAAATAAATAAATAAAAATGTCCACAATAGCCAAACTGTGGAAGGAGCCAAGATGCCCTTCAACAGATGAATGGATAAAGATGTAGTGTTCATATATACAATGGAATATTACTCAGGCATCAGAAAGGATGAATACCCACCATTTGCATCAACATGGATGGGACTGGAGAGGATTATGCTAGTTGAAATAAGTCAAGCAGAGAAAGACAATTATCATATGGTTTCACTCATATGTGGAACATAAGAAATAGCATGGAGGACCATAGGGGAAGAAGGGAAAACTGAAGGGGAAGAAATCAGAGAGGGAGAAAAACCATGAGAGACTCTGGACTCTGGGAAACAAACTGAGGGTTTCAGAAGGGAGGAGGGTGGGGGGATGGGGTAACTGGGTGAATGGGTATTAAAGAGGGTACATGTTGTGATGAGCACTGGGTGTTATACACAACTAATGAATCAGAGAACACTACATCAAAAACTAATGATGTACTACATGCTGGCTAACCAAACATAATAAAAATCTTAAAAAAAAAATTAAGTACCCCAGTGGTTCTGATGTATAGCATACAACTAATGTTGAGAGCCACTGATCTAGTAGTCTACATCTTGCAAAGAACTCTCACCTTAATCCTAAAGGGTTAACCACAGAAAGTAATGATCACCTTCATTGTACAGATATGAAAACTGAGGCTCAGAGAGGTTAAGTGACTTGCCCAAGGACATGCAGTTTGCAAGTGGCCTAATCTAGACTCAAAGGTTTTAGCCTCAAAGTCCTCTAGTCTAAAATGAACGGAGGATGGTAGATACTCAGTAACCAATAAGAATGATGATTAAAGACAATGTAGCCTGAGACTGCTTAGCTGTGTTCGTAGTAATAGCTTGGTCATGCTTTTAACTCATTTTCAAGTATTTTGGAGGATAATCCAGTTCTTGTCATTCTTCTGAGGAAAAAGACCATGGGGTATCCCTTCCATAAAGTTGTATTTAGTATTGTATGGCCTTGCTTCCCAGTCCACACCGCTGATGGTAGCAGGCTGAACACAAGGCCACTTACAACAGATGAATGGTGATGAGTCCTTGTTCACTACCTGATCACTACCGATCAGCAGCTCAGAATAGACTTTGGCATAAGGCATTTAAGGGCAAAGGGCTGGGAAAAGACAGCAGAAGGGAAGAGGCAGTTGCTGGAAGTCAAAAACTGAGGGAGAGCCCTTAATAAAAGAAGCAGAGACCAAAACAAAAAAAATAAAAAAACAAAGAAACCCAAGTCCAACAGCATCACAAGCTAAAGGACTAGCAGGTGTCCACTTTTAAGGGACGACAAGATGGTGAGGTCATTATTGCCGTCGTTGCATCCTGAAACCATTCCAGTTCTCTGAGACCCTGTTTGTGTGACTGCTCGGACAGATTTCTGTCTCCTTCACACATTTCTGGGTATTTTTAAGATGACCCATATATGCTGTCCTCCTTGTACCTGAAAGTACTGACCAGCACAGTTAGGAAACGGCAATAGTAAGGCATGCTCCCCAAGCACCTCACAGGAAGCTGCTTCGGTCCCTGGCCTCCAGAGGGATGTGTGGATGGCATGGAGCTTCCCAGAATCCTTTGCATCTCCGAGAAACTGCCAGGCATCCGCTGTTCTCCTGGACCACTGCCTAGCGGCTCGGCTCTCCGTTCCTTTGCCTGTACTGCCCTCTAGTGCTCACTTCCTACAATTCTCAGCCGCTAAGTTTAGGAACCCAAAACGCGGAAAGAAACTTCTTACAGGTCTATCACTTTGTGAAAGTCCCATGAACACATACGACACGTTCGCTTTTCCGTATGCATAATAGCCCTCCGTGCAAAGCATTTTAAAAGTCTATCCACGCATGCATCTATCAAGTATTTATTGAGTGCTACCAGAGGAGAGGCCACCTTTCAGGTGATAGAAAACACGTGTAGGACATCCAAGTGGATATGAGCCCATTGTGGCCCTCATGGAGACCTAGGTCTCCAATAGATCTCACAAGTGAATGGGAAATGACAGCGGTAACAGGGTTGCACAGGACAGGTTCATGGAGAGTCGACTCAGCAGGGGTGTCAGATAAACGAAATATGAAGGAAGGGCCGGAGATACAATGTCCAGAAGGCCAGAGGAGAAGCAAATGCAAGACCTCAGGAGGAAGTGGGAGGCAGGTAAAGAAACAAACACAGTTCTGTATAGCTGGGATGTGAAAGGTAGGGCTGTAAGCACAATGGGAGAACAGGCTGGAGGGGTAACTGAGGGACAGTCTTTATACGGCCTTCAATAAGAATTTTGATCTTAATTAGAACTATCAAAGAGAGCTTATGTGTCTTGTTCATATTGTGTTGTTGGCATCAGATAGTGTGTGGGTGAACAGATATGTGTTTTGAAAAGATCCTCCTGGCGGGTGCCTGGGTGGCTCAGTTGGTTAAGCGACTGCCTTCGGCTCAGGTCATGATCCTGGAGTCCCGGGATCGAGTCCTGCGTCGGGCTCCCTGCTCAGCGGGGGGTCTGCTTCCCCCCCTCTGCCCTCTTCCCTCTCGTGCTCTCTCTCATTCTCTCTCTCAAATAAACAAATAAAATCTTAAAAAAAAAAAAAAGAAGTGCTAAAGATCCTCCTGGCTGTGGGATGGGCTGCAGCTGGGTACAGCTTCATCAGAGACTAGTTTAAAGGCTATTAATACAATTCAGGTGAGAAAGAATGGTAACTTGGTCTAGGTGATTTGGGCGGAAGTAGAGTAAAGAAGATGGAGTCAAGAGATATCTAGAGAGTAACTGGGTTTGGCAGTGAATTTGCAGTGGGAGGATGATGAAGGAGGGGGATGCATCAAGGATGAATTCAGATCCTAGTTTGAGTAACAGGATGGATTTGGGTAAGTATTGGTGTGAGTTTTGAAATGGATCTTTTTAAATGTTCTTCAAAAGAGACAGTAACGATTGAAGTTCCTTTATAACTCATTTTAGTTCAAAGATAGTCATTTTGAGTTTGTTTGGTTTGTGCGTGTATGTGTTTAGTAGGCTCTATGCCCAGGGTGGAGCCCAACCCAGGGCTTGAACTCAGGACCCTGAGATCAGGAGCCAGCGCTTAACCAACTGAGGCACATTGTCGTTTTTTGAATGTCACTCAGCTAAAACTGGGCCTCTGAAGCTGTGGGATTTAGAAGGATTACTTTTGGAGTTCTCTATGTACTGCAGGTGGATATTAGTCCAGGGCATCTAAAAAAAACCAAAAACTGCTTTCAAAGGGGACCACGATATACCACCCCCAAAATATGGCAGCTGGGCATAAGAATTATTTCATTTAAGCTCCTAGAATCCCTTATCTGCCTTATTAAAAGATAAGCTGAGGCATATTAAAATGCTTACGTTTATTTGAGCAAAAATCAATTCAAATGAGGCAGCAGCAAATCAGAAGTGGTTAGGAGCACTCCTCTGACAGGGGCCAGGGGAAAGACAGAAAAGGTGAGGAGGGGGCACCTGGTGGCTCAGTCCGTTAAGCATCCACTCTTGGTTTCCACTCAGGTTTTATCTCAGGGTCCTGAGTTCAAGCCCAGCCTTAGGGCTTAAAAAAAAAAAAAAAAGAAGTGGGGCAGCAAAGAAAGGCATGATGTGATTGGCTATAGCTTAAAGCTTTGGCTGTTTGTGATTGGTGGTCCTTAGTGGTTCAATTTCATAACTTGAGGCATTTGCGGGCTTAGATTTTGATGTGCTTCTATCAGCCACCAAAGCGTTAGAGCCCCCTTGGTCTAACGGTCTCTTTGTTTAATTAATTTAACAGCCCAGAAGCCAAACCTCCCCCAAAACCTTAACATCATAAATCCCCTCCCCAGAGGCAAATCTAATCCCTTTTCCCCACCACATCCAAACACACATTGTCAGAGAACAATCTCAGCTCTTTTATTCTCCTAAAAACACTCATGTTTTAAAAGTCATCTGTGTTCTCATTGGTGCCCTTTCTTCTTCCAGCCCCCTAAGAAGTCATCTGTTCTCCCCAAAGTGCTTATCTGCCCCTCCCTATCCCCTATTATATAACCCTCAAATTCTAACAGCTTCCTTGAGCCATATTTTTCTGTGAACTCTCCCATACGCAAGGGAATAAAAACCTGAGGGTTTTTTTAAGATTTTATTTTTTTTAAATAATCTCTACACCCCAACCCACAACCCCGAGATCAAAAGTCGCATGCTCCAGTGACTGAGCCAGCCAGGCACCTCAAAAACCTGCCTTGTGAGAGGGTTCAGGGCATACTACCATAAAATACGGCACCTTGGCATATTGAAGAGTGTAAGCTGAAGGAGTTTGAGAAAACAGCAGAAGCAGATCTCTCTGATCTTCCTTCCCCCTTCTTTCCTGAAGCAGATCATAAAACCATCATGTGAGAGGTGCCCTCCAAATATTTTGAGGAAAGAAGCATCCTTATCTCCTAGATAAAGAAATACCTAGAAGAATCTGAACAAACAGGCCTTCCTGGGACATCACCATACCCAAGGCCATCTAAGTTTTCTCTTACATTTTAGGAGATTTATAGTTTTGCATTTTACCCTTAGACCTATGATCCATTTTGAGTTAATTTTTGTAGATGGTGTAAGATCTGTGTTGCATGTGGAGGGCTCTTCCATCATTTGTTGAAAAGTCTCTCTTGGCTCCATTGTATTATTTGCAACTTTGTCAAAGATCAGTTGACTATATTTATGTGGGTCTGTTTCTGGGCTCTCTGTTCTCGCCTACTGATGTATTTGTCTATTCTTTTGCCAATACCACACTGTCCTAATCACTGTAGATTCATAATAAGTCTTGAAGTTGGGTAGTGTTGGCCCTCCAATTTTGTCTTTCTCCTTCAATTTGTGTTGACCCCTTTGGGTCTTTTGCCTCCCCATATAAATTTTAACATTTGTTGATATCCACAAAATAACTTGCTGGGATTTTGATTGGGATTGCATTGAATCTATAGATTGAGTTGGGAAGAACTGATACTGAGTCTTCCTATTCATGAACATGAGATATCTGTGTATTTAGTTCTTTGATTTCACTCATCAGAGCTTCATAGTTTTCTTCACAGAGACATTGTATGTATTGTGTTACATTTATATCTAAGTATTTCATTTTGGTGTTTAGCATGCCTAATGTAAATGGTATTACATTTTCAATTGCAGATTCCACTTGCTTATTTCTGGTATATAGGAAAATTATGGACATTTGTATATTAATATTGTGTCCTGCAGCCTTACTATAGTTATTAGTTCCAGGAGTTTTTTTGGTTGGTTTTTTTTTTTTTTTTTTTTTTTTGAGAAAGAGAGTGGAGGGAGGGGCAAAGGGAGAGGGAGAGAGAGAGAATCTTAAGTAGGCTCCATGCCCAGTGCAGAGCCCAGCTCGGTGTTTGATCTCACCACCCTGAGATCATGACCTGAGCTAAAATCAAGAGTCAGAGCCTTGAATGACTGAGCCACCCAGGTACCCCTGGTGGATTCTTTCTGATTTTTCTGCATAATCATCTCTGTGAACAAAGACAGTTTTATTTTTCTCTTTCCAGTCTGTATACCTTTATTTCCTTCTCTTATTTTATTTTTTATCATATTTCATTAGCAAGGACTTCTACTACAATGTTGAAAAAGAGTAGGAAAAGGGAATATCCTTGCCTTATACCTGACTTTAGTGGGAAAACTTCAAGATTCTCACAATTGACTTCATCAAGATAAAAACTTTTGCACAGCAAAGGAAACAGTCAATAAAACCAAAAGACAACCAACGGAATGGGAGAAGATATTTGCAAATGACATATCAGATAAAGGACTAGTATCCAAAATCTATAAAGAACTTATCAAACTCAACACCCAAAGAACAAATAATCCAATCAAGAAATGGGCAGAAGACATGAACAGACATTTCTGCAAAGAAGACATCCAAATGGCCACAGACACATGAAAATGTGCTCAACATCGCTCGGCATCAGGGAAATCCGAATCAAAACCTCACTGAGATACCACCTCACACCAGTCAGAATGGCTAAAATTAACAAGTCAGGAAACGACAGATGTTGGCAAGGATGCAGAGAAAGGGGAACCCCCCCCCCCTACACTGTTGGTGGGAATGCAAGCTGGTGCAGCCACTCTGGAAAACAGTATGGAGGTTCCTCAAAAAGTTGAAAATAGAGCTACCCTATGACCCAAATATTGCACTACTGGGTATTTACCCCAAAGATAAAAATGTAGTGATCCGAAGGGGCACGTGCACCCCAATATTTATAGTAGCAATGTCCACAATAACCAAACTATGGAAAGAGCCTAGATGTCCATTGATAGATGAATGGATAAAGAATATGTGTTGTATATACACAATGGAATATTATGCAGCCATCAAAAAAAATGAAATCTTGCCATTTGCAACGTGGATGGAACTAGAGGGTATCATGCTAAGCGAAATAAGTCAATCAGAGAAAGACAATTATCATATGATCTCACTGATGTGAGGAATTTGAGAAACAAGACAGAGGATCATAGGGGAAGGGAGGGAAAAATTAAACAAGACGAAACCAGACAGGGAGACAAACCATAAGAGACTCTTATTCTTTTAAATTTATTAAGTTGAGTCTTATGGCTCAGAATGTGGTCTCTCAGTGAATGTTTCATGTGCAGTGGAGAAGAATATGAATTCTGCTGTTCTTGGATGAAGTAGTCTATAGATGTCCATTATATCTAGTTGATTAATGATACTGTTGAGTTCAACTATGTCCTTAGTGATTTTCTCCCTTCTGGATCTGTCCATTTCTGATAGAAGGGTATTGATATCTCCAACTAGGATAGTGGATTTCATCTATTTCTCCTCACAGTTCTATCAGTTTTTGCCTCATGTAGTGTGATGCTCTATTGTTAGGCACATATACATTAAGAATTATACCTTTTTGGAGAACTGATGCCTTTATTATTATTTAATGCCCTTCTTAATCCCTGATAACTTTCCCTGCTTTGAGGTCTGCTCTGTCTGAAATCATTATAGCTATCCTGCATTCCTTTGGTTAGTGCTAGCCTATTTTTCTTCATCCATTTACTTTTAATCTATATGTATCTTTATATTTAAAATGGGTTTCTTATAGACAACAGTTAGGTCTTGTTTTATGAACCACTGTGCTAATCTCTGTCTTTTAATTGGTGTATTTAGACTATTGACATTCAAGGTGATACTGATGTAGTTGGATGAATATCTACTATATTTGTTTCTGTTTCCTCTTGTCCTTTGTACTTATTTTTGTCTTCCACTCTTTTTTTTGCCTTCTGTGGTTTTAACTGAGCATTTTATTTGATTCCACTTTCTCTCCTTTCTTAGTACATGAGTTATACTTCTTTTTATTATTTTTTCTTTGTTGCCTAGAGTTTGCAATATACATTTACAACTAACTGAAGTCTACTTTCAAATAAGACCAGGCTGGTCTGAAGGTAGTGAGTTATTGATTGTTTGCAGTCAGTTACAGATTGAAGTCATTGTTCTGCTCTTTCCCTCTTCTCACTACTGCACTTGACTAGTCTTTAAAACACACACACTATGCAAACAATGAATCCTGGAACACTACATCAAAAACTAATGATGTAATGTATGGTGATTAACATAACAATAAAAAAGAGGGGCAGAGCAAGATGGCAGAGGAGTAGGAGACCTGGATTTCGTCTGGTCCCAGGAATTCAGCTGGATAGGGATCAAACCATTCTGAACACCTACAAACTCAACAGGAGATTGAAGAAAGGAACAGCAACAACTCTCTGAACAGAAAAGCGATCACTTACTAGGATGTGCGGAGAAGTGAATCCGAGGTGATATCGGGAGGACAGGCGGCGGGGGAGGGGGCCTCCGTTGGCCGCTTCTGGCAAGTGATAGAGCTGCAGAGCACAAAATCAGAACTTTTAGAAGTTGGCTCTGCTGAGGGAAGTCCCTCCAGTGGCTAAGTGGGGGGTGGAACCCTCCGGGACAATGTGGTCTCAGGACCCTCGGGGTCACAGAAAGACCGGGGGTGCCTGAGTGTGGCAGAGCTCCCAGGACACGGAGCCGGGAAGCCGGCTGCAGAGGCGGAGCCCAGGCAAGGACTCTCAGCTCGGGGTGGCCATAGACCGTGATCCGCGGCACAGTCGGGCCCCTGCTCCTCCAGCAGGGACACGACAAGCGGCAGATCCAGGGAGACTCACCTTCCTCCCCCAGGAGGAGCCGCACAGGAGTGCACCGCAGGGATCGGCTGGGTTTGGAGACTGCACGCGGGGTCGGGTGCCAGAGACAGAGGCGAGGTCACAGGCCGGGCGAGCACGGGGTGCGGCCGGAGACCGGGGAGACGGGAGTGACTGACGGCTTTTCTCTGGGGGCTCACTGAGGAGCGGGGCCCCGGGTTCTCGGCTCCTCCGGGGCGGAGATTGGGAGGCCTCCTTTTTCAGTCTCCGCCTCCAAAGCTGTACGGAAAGCTCGCAGGGAACAAAAGCCCCGGAGAGCAAACCCGAGCAGATTACTTAGCCGGGAGGGGGCAAGGGCGGGGCAATTCCGCCTCCGGCAGAGACATTTGGAAACCACGGCAACAGGCCCCTCCCCAGAAGATCAGCGAGAACAGCCGGCCAAGACCAAGTTTACCGATCGATGAGAACGGCAGAACTCCAGCGCAAGGGGAATACTGCACATAGAATCCATGGCTTTTTTACCATGATCCTTTAGTCTTTCAAAGTTAATTTTTTTTTAACTGTTTTTTTTTTTAATTTTTCTTTTTCCCTTTTTCAACCAACATCTTATCAATCCCTTTTTTAAAAAACATTTTTATTTTTCATTTTTAGAGTCATATTCTATCCCTTCAAGTAGTTACCCTTATTTTTAGCATATATATATAAGTTGTTCTCTCTTTAAAATTTTGAGAAACAGTTTCTTCTAACAGATCAAAATATACCCTAAATCTCTAGTGTATGGCTTTGTTCTAGCCTCCTGCCTGATCACATTCTCTCCCTTTTTTTTTCTTTTTTTTTATCCTTTCTTTTTTCAAACAGCTTCTTATCTTATCAATTCCTTTTATAAAATTTTTTATAATTTTAATCTTTACAGTCATATTCCATCCCTTCATCGTATCAACCCTTATTTTTGTACATATATAAGTTTTTCTTTCTTTAAAATTTTGGGAGGCACTTTCTTCTAACAGACCAAAATACACCCAAAATCTAGTGTGTGGCACTGATCTATGCCCCAGCCTGATCATATTTGATCATTTTCTGTTATTTTCTGTTTTGTTCTGTTTTTGTTTGTTTTTATCTTTTTCTTTTTCTTTTCTTTTCTTTTTTTTTCTTTTTCTTTTTTCTTTCTTTCCCTTTCTTTTCCCCCAGCTTCAGGTCTTTTCTGATTTGTTTAGAGTATATTTTCTGGGGACATTGTTACCCTGTTAGCATTTTGTTCTCTCATTCATCTATTCTCCTCTGAATAAAATAACAAGACAGAAAAAAATCACCTCAACAAAAAGGACAAGAAGTAGTCCTGACTGCCAGGGACCTACTCAATATGGACAGACCTAGGGTTCAGGATCATGATTTTAAAGATACTAGCTGGGCTTGAAAAAAGCATGGAAGTTATTAGAGAAACCCTTTCTGGAAAAAAAAAAAATCTAACCACATTGAAATCAAAAAGACTATTAATGAGGTGCAATAAAAAATGAAGGCTCTAACTGCTAGGGTAAATGAGGCAGAAGAGAGAATCAGTGATATAGAAGACAAAATGATGGAAAATAAAGAAGCTGAGAAAAACAGAGATAAACAACTACTGAATCACGAGGGCAGAATTCGAGAGATAAGCAATACCATAAGGTGAAACAACATTAGAATAATTGGGATCCCAGAAGAAGAAGAAAGAGAGAGGGGCAGAAGGTATACTGGAGCAAATTATAGCAGAGAACTTCCCTAATTTGGGGAAGGAAACAGGCATCAAAATCCAGGAGGCACAGAGAACCCCTCTTAAATTCAATAAAAATAGGTCAACAACCTGACATCTAATAGTAAAACTTACGAGTCTCAGAGACAAAGAGAATATCCTGAAAGCAGCTCAGGAGAAGAGATATGTAACCTGAAAAGGTAGAAACATTAAATTGGCAACAGACCTATCCACAGAGACCTGGCAGGCCAGAAAGGACTGGCATGATATATTCAGAGCACTAAATGAGAAAAATATGCAGCCAAGAATACTAGCTAGGCTGTCATTGAATAGAAGGAGAGATAAAAAGCTTCCAGGACAAACAAAAACTAAAGGAATTTGCAAACACAAAACCAGCCCTACAAGAAATACTGAAAGGGGTCCTATAAGCAAAGAGAGAGCCTAAAAGTAACATAGACCAGAAAGGAACACAGACAGTATAGAGTAACAGTCACCTTGCAGGCAATACAATGGCACTAAATTCATATCTTTCAATAGTTACCCTGTACATACCTCAATATCATAAAAGCCATCTATAAAAAACCTACAGCGAATATCATTCTCAATGGGGAAAAACTGAGAGCTTTCCCCCTAAGGTCAAGAATGTGGCAGGGATGTCCACTATCACCACTGCTCTTCAACATAGTATTAGAAGTCCTAGCCACAACAATCAGACAACAAAAAGAAATCAAAGGCATCCAAATCGGCAAAGAAGAAGTCAAACTCTCACTGTTTGCAGTTGATATGATACTTTATGTGGAAAACCCAAAAGACTCCACCCCAAAACTGCTAGAACTCATACAGAAATTCAGTCAAGTGGCAGGATATAAAATCAATGCACAGAAGTCAGTGGCATTCCTATACACCAACAACAAGACAGAAGAAAGAGAAATTAAGGAGTCGATCCCATTTACAATTGCACCCAAAACCATAAGATACCTAGGAATACATCTAACCAAAGAGACAAAGGATCTGTACTCAGAAAACTATAAAATACTCATGAAAGAAATTGAGGAAGACACAAAGAAATGGAAAAACGTTCCATGCTCATGGATTGGAAGAACAAATATTGTGAAGATGTCAATGCTACCTAGAGCAATCTACACATTCAATGCAATCCCCATCAAAATACCATCCACTTTTTTTCAAAGAAATGGAACAAATAATCCTAAAATTTATATGGAACCAGAAAAGATCCCAAATAGCCAGAGGAATGTTGAAAAAGAAAAGCAAAGCTGGCGGCATCACAATTCCGGACTTCAAGCTCTATTACAAAGCTGTCATCATCAAGGCAGTATGGTATTGGCACAAAAACAGACACATAGATCAATGGAACAGAATAGAGAGCCCAGAAATGGACCCTCAACTCTATGGTCAACTCATCTTTGACAAAGCAGGAAAGAATGTCCAATGGAAAAAAGACAGTCTCTTCAACAAATGGTGTTGGGAAAATGGGACAGCCACATGCAGAAGAATGAAACTGGACCATTTCCTTGCACCACACACAAAAATAGACTCCAAGTGGTTGAAAGACCTCAATGTGAGACAGGAGTCCATCAAAATCCTAAAGGAGAACACAGGCAGCAACCTCTTCGACCTCAGCCGCAGCAACTTCTTCCTAGAAACATCACCAAAGGCAAGGGAAGCAAGGGCAAAAATGAGCTATTGGGACTTCATCAAGATAAAAAGCTTTTGCACAGCAAAAGAAACAGTCAACAAAACCAAAAGACAACTGACAGAATGGGAGAAGATATTTGCAAATGACATATCAGATAAAGGGCTAGTATCCAAAATCTATAAAGAACTTCTTTGGTTGATCTCTTTTTTTCTCTTAACACATTAAATATTCACTCCACTCTTCCTCTTTGCATGGTTTCTGGGGAGAACACAGATGTAATTCTTATCTTCGTTCCTCTATAGGTATGATTTTTTCCCCTCTGTCTTCCTTCAGGATATTTTCTTTATCTTTGATTTTCTGTAGTTTGAAAATGATATGCCCAGGTGTAGTCTGTTTTGAGATTTATGCTCCTTGGTGTTCTCTGAGATTCCTGGATCTGTGTTTTGGTGTCTGACATTTATTTGGGGAAGTTCTCAGGCATTATTGTTTCACATATTTCTTCTGTTCCTTTCTCTCTTCTTTCTCCTGGTATTCCTATTATGTGTATGTTACACCTTTTGTAGTTGTCCCACAGTCTTTGGATATTTGATATTTGCTCTCGGTTGTTTTGTTGTGGGTTTTTTTTTTTTTTTCAGTCTTTTTCCTCTTTGCATCTTAGTTTTCAAGATCTATTCCTATATCCTCAAGCTCAGAGATGATTTCTTCCAACCATATTCCATAGTAATAAGCCCATCAAAGGCATTTTTCATTTGTGTCTCGACGTTTCTTATCTCCAGCATTTCTTTTTGGTTCTTTCTTAGGATTTCCATCCTTCTGCTTACATTGTCCATCTGTTCTTGCATGCTGTCTATTTTACCCACCAGAGCTCTTAACATTTTGATCATAGTTGTTTTAAATTCCCAGTCTGATAATTCCAACATCCCTGCCATGTCTGGTGCTGATGTTTGCTCTGTCTCTCCAGATTGCATGGTGTTTTTTTTTTTTCTTTTAGTATGTTTTATAGTTTTTCTTGATAACTAGACATGAAGTACTGGGTAAAAGGAATTGTTGTAAATAGGTTTTTAGTAACGTGGTGGTAAGGTGTAGGGAAAGGGGAAACATTTTTTTTTTCTTTTTCAAATTTTTATTTATTTTTTTTATTCTTATGTTAATCCCCATACATTACATCATTAATTTTAGATTAAGTGTTCCATGATTCATTGTTTGTGCATAACACCCAGTGCTCCATGCAGAATGTGCCCTCCTCAATACCCACCACCAGGCTAACCCATCCTCCCACCCCCCTCCCCTCTAGAACCTTGTTTGTTTTTCAGAGTCCATTGTCTCTCATGGTTCGTCTACCCCTCCGATTTCCCCCGCTTCATACTTCCCCTCCCGCTACCTTCTTCTTCTTTTTTTTTTTCTTAACATATATTGCACTATTTGTTTCAGAGGTACAGATCTGAGATTCAACAGTCTTGCACAATTCACAGCGCTTACCAGAGCACATACCCTCCCCAGTGTCTATCACCCAGTGACCCCATCCCTCCCACCCCACCCCCCACTCCAGCAACCCTCAGTTTGTTTCCTGCGATTAAGAATTCCTCATATCAGTGAGATCATATGATACATATCTTTCTCTGTTTGACTTATTTCGCTCAACATAATACCCTCCAGTTCCACATCGTTGCAAATGGCAAGATCTCATTCCTTTTGATGGCTGCATAATATTCCATTGTATATATATATATACCACATCTTCTTTATCCATTCATCTGTCGATGGACATCTTGGCTCTTTCCACAGTTTGGCTATTGTGGACATTGCTGCTATAAACATCGGGGTGCACGTACCCCTTCGGATCCCTACTTTTGTATCTTTGGGGTAAATACCCAGTAGTGCAATTGCTGGATCATAGGGTAGCTCTATTTTCAACTTTTTGAGGAACCTCCATACAGTTTTCCAGAGTGGCTGCACCAGCTTGCATTCCCACCAACAGTGTAGGAGGGTTCCGAAAGGGGAAACATTTTATAGTCCTATGATTACATCTTGGTCTTAGTATGTGTGCTGCCGAAGCAAGTCCTAGGTCTGTCTTTTCGTGATCCTGTGCCATCAAACTGTGAACGTCACAAGTGCTTCTCAATTTTTTTCCTTCCCCCTTGAGTGAGACAGGATGGCTACAGTGGGCTGGAGTTTAATTTTTTTTAAGATTTTATTTATTTATTTATTTGAGAGAGAGCAAGCAAGAGAGAGAGCACGAGTGGGGTGAGGGGCAGAGGGAGAAGCAGACTCCCCCCGCTGAGCAGGGAGCCCTATGTGGGGCTCAATGTGGGGCTCAATCTCAGGACTCTGGGATCATGACCTGAGCCAAAGGCACATGCCTAACCGACTGAGCCACCAAGGTGCCCCTTCTCCCAAGTGGAGGACTAGAACTGAATGGCATTGGGTATTTCCCTTCCCCAGCACAGTTAGGCTCTGATAATACCCCAGCAGGTTAAGCTCTGGTTAACCAGTTTCCTATGAGGATAGACCTTGTTAACAGAGTATTCCAGCATATTTCACAATGATTCCTTTCCCCTGCCCCCTACAAGAAGCATAAGGGGATTTTTCTCTGAAGTTACTGTAAGAACCTAGTTGAGTTCTTGGAGGTAAAACTCATGAAAGTAGGAGGACCACCCATAACTGGCTTCCTCTAGGGTTTTTAACTCTCAGGACTGTCCACATTGAGCCTCCAGCAATTCATCAATTACAAGTTCAGGTTTTCCTTCCCCTGCACTGGTTTCTGAGGCAGCTTCTACCCACAAGTCTCTCTTCCAGGTAAGCTGTGACTCCCTGTGAAAACCTGTCTGTCTTGCCAATCTTCGCAGCAGCTTGCCCTGTGTCCTCCCCTTGTGAATCCAAAGAGTTGTTGACTTTTCAGTCTATTTAGTTTTTTACTTGTTATTAAGATGGAGTGGCAACTTCCAAGTTCCTTATGTGTGGAACTGGAAACTAGAAGTTTATATTGCTTTTCATGAGAAAAAAATTAAGTTCATGTAATAATAGAGAATCTCACAGCATTTTCTTCAGCATAATGAGGGTGTTTTCTAACATTTTTGGGGGGTGTTGCTGTCGGGGGTTAGGAAGAGGAGGGGACAGAGAGACTTTCCAAAAAGATTTAGAGGAAGAAAAGAAGTGTCAGGAAGTTGTTTGAGATTTTTAACTAATCTTTTTTTTTCAAAGTCTCAGTTTTGATGCTCAATTTATTGGCTGCTGCTTGATGCAATGTTAACGAATCCCTCAGCACAGTCATATTTCCTCTTTACTCTTTCGAAAGGTGACAAGGATGGGACAACACAGGCAACCTCTCTGGGAGGAAGTAACTGGCCATAGATTCCAGAAAAGACCCAGTGGAATTACCCTTTTATGGGAAGAACCTGTCCTAATTACCTTCCAGCCCCCCCCCCCCCCGCCCAACCAGCCCAACCACAACCCCCACACACCAGAAAAAGCCTGACTTAAGACTCTCCACCATGGGGGCGCCTGGGTGGCTCAGCTGGTTAAGCGACTGCCTAAGTTAAGCAGGGAGTCTGCTTCTCCCTCTGACCCTCCCCCCTCTCATGTGCTCTCTTTCTCTCTCCCTCTCTCATTCTCTCTCTCAAATAAATAAATAAATAAAATCTTTAAAAATAAAATAAAATAAAATAAAATTCCTTTCTCTTGGGCGCCTGGGTGGCTCAGTTGGTTAAGCGACTGCCTTTGGCTCAGGTCATGATCCTGGAGTCCCGGGATCGAGTCCCGCATTGTTGGCTCCAACCTCTACCTCTACCTGCTCAGCAGGGAGTCTGCTTCTCCTTCTGACCCTCCTCCCTTTCATGCTCTCTCTCTATCATTCTCTCTCTCTCTCAATAAATAAATTAAAAAATAAAATAAAAATAAAAATCAACATTATCTTCTAAAAAAAAAAAGATTGGGGCGCCTGGCGGCTCAGATGGTTAAGTGTCTGCCTTCGGCTCAGGTCATGATCTCAGGGTCCTGGGATCGAGTCCCGCATCGGGCTCCCTGCTCCTTGGGAGCCTGCTTCTCCCTCTGCCTCTCTCTCTCTCTCTCTCTCTCTCTCTCTCTCTCTGTCTCTCATGAATAAATAAATAAAATCTTAAAAAAAAAAAAAAGAATTTTATTGATTCAGTCAAGCAAGAATCCCCCACAGCCTTGATGTTTCCTCTTATTTCCATCCACTAACCCTTACCTTGCTATTTGGCAATAAATTTCCACTTGTCCTTGGTGTAGTCAAAGTTGAACCTGATCTTTCTCTCCCACTACAAAACCCCATTGAGGTAGTCCCCCTGAGTACGTCTGCCTTACCACCTTTAACAAACATCACGAGTAATTTTTTCTTTAACAAGAGGAATAGGAATGAGGCTCCTCCAAATCAGGAGAGTGAGAGTGCCTACCTTAAAGAAGCCTTAAGTGTGATTCAGAAACACCTCTAAAGGGGCAGGTTCTACCCTTCCTCAACCCGGACAATCCATCCCTCCTCCTGGAATTCAATGACATCACTCTCTTTAGAGTCTTCTACTCTAAGAAAGCCAGGGATAGCACAGTGATTGTAATAGTTTGCTAGGCTGCCATAACAAAGTACCATAAACTGGTAGCTTAAAACGGCAGAAATTCATTCTGGAGGCTACAAGTCCAAATTAAGGTGATAGCAGGGCTATATTCCCCCTGAAGGCTCTAGGAAAGAATCCTTCATGCTTATTCCAGTTTCTGGTGCCCCCAGGTGTTCCTTCGCTTGTGGTTTGTTGGCTCCAACCTCTACCTCTACCTTCATATGGTCTTCTTCCCCCATGTCTCTGTATCCAAATCTTTCTTTCCTTTCTTTTTTAAAGACACCAGTCTTCAGATGTAGGGCCCACTCTAATTCAGTATGACCTCATCTTAACTTGATTATATCTTCAACTCCTATTTCGAGATAAGATTACATTCTGAGGTTCCAGGAAGACAAGAATTTTGGGAGGATACTGTTCAATCCACTGCCACGGTTAAAACCATCTCCTTAGAGTTCAATCATTGCCCTGACACTATTTAGCTGTGTGAATTTGGGCAATTAATCCAACCTTCATAAACGTGTTGTCTCGCCATAATATGTGACTTTTACCTGCCTTATGGAGCTATTATGAGGAGCAAATTAAATAATTTTTATAAAGCCTTTGAGCACAATGCCTGGCACTTGGGAAGGGCTCTACACATGACAGCCATTGAGTAACCTTCCATTAGTCTGACCTTTCATCCCTCTCTGGTTTCTTTGTGGCTTTTCCAGCCCACCACCCTTTAAATACTGTTTTTTCCAGAGATCCTCCCTTGACATGTGCTCTTCTGCTGTGAGCGGCTCTTCCCCTCAGGGTATATATGTGGGGGGAGATGGTGCAGGGAGCTAATATACTCCCAGGCTTTAACTGAAAGTGTTCTGATGACTCTGTTGGGAGGAAAACTTTACCTTTCCCAATTTGGGTCCAGTGGTTGGAGGCCCGCAAATTTTAATGAAAAAGTACAGACTAACAGAAGAAAAGACAAGATTTATTTTCACATGTGCGCGCAGGAGAGCTCGAGTAATGAAAAACTCATGGAGTTGCCCAAAGAAAGATGTATGTATACCAATTAAACAAAATGAGCTTTTTAGAGCTTCAGTAGGACAGTATGGAAGTTTCTATTGAGCTCTTTGATACCAATGGAAATGGGCAATCTACCTTCTTGGCAAATGAATTTTCAGGAAACCCCCTAGGAGGGGAGTTAATAGCAGCTGTATTTTCAGCAGGTTCTGCTTTAAGTGATAAGCGAAGTTCAGATAAGAACTTTATCAGTGGAGCTTAGTCAGTGAAGCATGTGACTCTTGATCTTGGGGTCGTGGGTTCAAGCCCCACATTGGGTGTAGAGATTACATAAAAAGTAAAAAAGATTTCTGTCTGCATTTCTGTGTTCAAACATTTTCACTTCTTAAATTTTTTTTAAGATTCATTTATATATTTAAGGCGGGGGAAGGGCAGAGGAGAGAATCTCAAGCAGACTCCCCACTGAGCAGCAAGCCCTACCTTGGGCTTGATCTCACAACCCAAGAGATCATGATCTGAGCCAAAACCAAGAGTCAGAAACTTCACAAACTGAGCCACCCAGGCAGCCCTCAAACATTTCCACTTTAAAACAATGTTTATACCAACTCTGGGGGTCCGAGAGGGTTCCCACAACTCCCAAATAAATTCTCTAAGTCTCAAGCTCTAGCCAACATGCCAGTTTTTAGCTTTGTCCTTGAGAGCTAAAAGACCTGGGGTAAATTATTTAATTCTCTGTGCTTTAATCTGTAAAGTGAGGATAGGGTGGTTGTGAGGATTGGATGAGACCTACATATAAAGCATTTGGAACAATGCCCAGACAGAGTAAGAGTGATATAAACGTTTGCTATGTTTTTAATTGAGGTATAATTGACATATAACATTCTTTTAGTTTCAGGTGTACAACATAATGATTTGATATGTGTATATATCATGAAATGATCACCACGATAAGTCTAGTTAAATCAGTCACCAAGTTACTATTTTTGTCATATGAGCATCTCAAGCTCAACCCTTCTGACACTCAACTCCTTACCCTCCCTCTAGACCTATCCCTCTTCCTGGAGTCCCTTTCTCATATTGTGGCACCATCATCAGCTCATCACCCCAGCAGAAACCTTGATTCCTCTCTCTCCCTCAACCCCGATGAAAAATCAATCACCAAAACTGGTTCATTTTACCCCCTAAATATTTCTTGAATCTGTCTTCTTCACCCTCTCCCTTTTGTGTCAGAGTAGATTATTGTTGACAATCACTCCCCCACCCTCCATGCAAAAGGATACTTCCTTGGACTCAGTCGCTTGTGCTCCTGCTACTTATCATGTGAACACTCTTCAGATAGCCTGATCCCCTGAGCCACAGTGACCCACAGACATGTGATCAAGAAGAGAAAGTCGGAGTGCCTGGGCGGCTCAGTTGGTTAAGTGTCTGCCACTCAGGTCATGATCCCAGGGTCCTGGGATAGAGTTCTGCGTCAGGCTCCCCGCTCAGCAGGGAGCCTGCTTCTCCCTCTCCCTCTGCCCCTCCTCCATGCTCGTTCTCTCGCTCTCTCTCAAATAAATAAAATCTTAAAAAAAAAAAAAAGAAGAGAAAGTCTATGCTTTGAGATTTTGTGGCTGGTTGCAATGCAATAAATAGTGACAGCTACCTAATATATCTTTCTTAATTTGGGCATTTGTCTTCTAATTGGTATTCTTGTCTAGCTTTATCCCTCTCACCTTCATCTTTCAAACAGCTACCAAGTTACTCCACTGAAAATATAAATCTGAGTTGATCTGATGTACTCAGAACTCTTTGAAAATGACAGAAACCAAATTCAAACCACCCTCAGCAAGAAAAAAAAACAAACAAATGAGAAGATACTGGTTTGTGTTAATCATCCAGGGATAGTTGCCCAAACAAGTTCATCAGGAATAGGTCTCCACTTCTCTCGGCCCCAATCTCTTCTATGGTTTCATTCTCAAGAGTGAATGCCACTAAGAGATTCCAGACTTAAATCCTACAATTTTGGGCACCTGGGTGGCTCAGTCGTTAAGCGTCTGCCTTCGGCTCAGGTCATGGTCCCAGGGTCCTGGGATCGAGTCCCACATCGGGCTCCCTGCTCAACAGGAAGCCTGCTTCTCCCTTTCCCACTCCCCCTGCTTGTGTTCCCTCTCTCGCTGTGTCTCTCTCCGTCAAAAAAAAAAAAAAAAAAAAAAAAATCCTACAATTTTATTAACCCCAAAAGAAAGTGGATAGTTCTTTGCTAATTGCTTCAACAAAAAGTCTGAACTGGTTTGGGCCAGATGACCTCCTTTGAACTAATCACTTTGACCAGGTATAAGCAGTGCTCAGCCTGGAGCCTGAGAATGGGATCATGTAACCTGAGAGTGGAAAGAAAAGTGTCCTGCCAGGGGAAGAGATGGGCTTTGTTACCAGAAGGCAGGATACCAAGCAGTCATAAGCCATCGATGTCCTAGCTTTGTTCTTCTGCCTGAAGTCCTTCGGTGGACTCCTCATGAGCATCAGGATGAACTCTCAGCCTCTTGGTATAAACTACAAGGCCCTCCATGACCTGGTCCTCTTTCACTTGTCAAGCGTCACCTTCCTGTTTACTATGTGACGTGCTCTTCAGGCTCCCACAACACTGCACATCACACCCCATGCAGCTACCAATCTTGGGTCATACGTCCCCTTCTCCTGATGCACCCATCCTCTTTCTCTAGCTAATTCCTACTCACTCCTGAAGCCCCCACTCAGGCCTCCCCTGGGTTGGAAGGATTTCTCTGGACCACCCTGTTCCAGGCTATGCTCCCAGAAAGACACACTTCAACCTTTCATTAACCCTGAGGAGTTTGGCATAGAGCAGCCACCCAGTAACTGCTGAGTGAATGGATGAAGAAAGAAAGAAAGGAATGAATGAATGAGTGATAGAGAAGAGTAGAAGCTCAATTAAGTATTTGTTTAATAAGTGACTTTGGTTTGAAATGGGAAATTTATTGCCTCATATAGATGAAAAATCCAAGGGCGAGCTGAATGGATGGATGGATGGATGGACGGACGGACGGACAGATAGATAGATAGATAGATAGATAGATAGATAGATAGATAGATAGATAGATAGATAAAGGGAGAGGAATGGATAGATGGCTGGATGGCTGGAAGGAAGAAAGGATAGGTGGAAGGGTACGTAGATAGATAAGTTGACTAGTAAACAAACCCCTCCTCTTCCAGTAGTTTGGGAAGTGGGCCAGAGCAATGGCATTCAAGTGATGGGCAGAGTCTGTGCAGACCTGTCTTTTAAAAGGTTCAAGTTAGGGGCGCCTGGGTGGCTCAGTCGGTTAAGCGTCTGCCTTCGGCTCAGGTCATGATCCCAGGGTCCTGGAATCGAGCCCCACATGGGGTTCCCTGCTCCGCGGGAAGCCTGCTTCTCCCTCTCCCACTCCCCCTGCTTGTGTTCCCTCTCTCGCTGTGCCTCTCTCTGTCAAATAAATAAATCTTTAAAATAATAATAATAATAATAAATAAAAGGTTCAAGTTATGTTTGAGTGGACATAATTCTGACCACTTTCCCCAGGCACTTGAGCCTCAGAGGGAGACAGACGAGTGGTACTGGATCCCCATGGAATCATTGGACTGTCTTTAAAAAGAAACTGGGTACTTTTTCCTGTTACAGATGAACTTCCTGGCAAAATGCAGCAAGCCTGTCACAGCTGAAGGTGGATAAAGCTTCCGATTTTTAAAAGCCCTCAGAGATCTGGAATTTAATGAAATGAGCATTTTGCACCATCCCAGGAGGAAGCAGAACAAACCACCGTCTGAATGTCTAAGGACCTGGAGCCTCCCTCCTTCGTTTGATTTGGTAAGAAGCGGAGTTTGAGGCCGTCAGTAACCAGGGAGATGAGCACCACCCAGCCTCAAAGCCTCACCAGCAGCTGAGAACTTTTTCCAGGAGTCCTGAGGGTGCACTCTGAGCCGCTTCTTCCCACACAAAGCCCTGTTTTGCAGCGTGAATTTCCATTAAGAGGGAGGAAGGGAAAAAAAAACAGAATTGTCTTAAAAAAAAATTGAAAGCAGTTCCCCGAGTTTGGCCTATCCCCAGTAAGCTGCAGAAAGAGGCCCCAAACTTCCTGATCCCCAGCTGCAAGCCCAGGCCTGTTTCCTGGCCCACTCAAAGTTTACCACCCCCAGGGACAGCGCAGGGCCCTGGGCCAGCTGACAAGGCCCGGTCTTTCCTGCAGTGTCTTTGGAAGATGTCAGGCTCTGCTGAAGGAAAAGGAACATTTTTTCAGGCTGAATTGCTTTACTTCTTGCCTTGCTTCTTTTCCTTCTCTTCAGCCTGGTTGCCTTGTCATCTCAAAAGACTCCCGTTCAGTTTCTGAGGTTTCTATGGCCAAAGAGAAGGGTCATTTCCAATAGCTTGCACTCACGCTCGTGCTCTCTCTCTCTCCCCCTTGATCGCTCCCTCCCCCTTCCATCCCCCTCCTCCTCCCCAACCACCCCCTCCCTCCCCCACCACCAGGGTGAAAAGAGAGGTCTCTCAAGGCACACACAGGCCTAGTGGACCAGTTGCCTACTTCTTTGTAGGCAGGTACATCCAAATGAGGAAAGAGAAATGGTCCCCCCTACGCACAGGCTTGGATTTGCATGCATTCACAGGGAAGACCCTCCACTTTAAACAGGACTCGACAGTGATGAACAGCATGAATCCAGGAGTCACATGACCTGGCTTCAGCTCTGGGTTCTGCTCCGTCCTGAATAGCCAAGCTCAAGCATGTGACTTAACCTCTAGGTACCTCAATGGCCTCATCTATAAAATGGGAGCGGTCGTGCCGGTTACCATAAAGCACCCCTGTAAACTCGTCAGCGGCAGTGCCTGGCACAAAGAGAAGACTCTAGAGCTTCTCTTCTCACTTCTGTTCCACAGAGTTACACCCACCCCTTCTGGCTGGCCCTCTCTTCTCACATCCCCAGGCCTGTCTTTCAGATGTGTCTGTCATCACGTATTTGCAAACATGTCCATTTGATTTCAAATTAAAATGCTTTCAAATTAAAAACAAAACACACGCAGGGTTGGTGTGGGGGGGAGGGTGGGTGAGGAAGAAAGGCTGACAGGCATGTTAGTAAACAGCGAAATATTTTTGAGGGCTGGATTCAGATAGCTCAGATGCTACAGGGTCCAAATTGACAGACTTTTGATATGAGGAGACACAGGGATCTCAGCAGAGGGGCAGTTTTCTGGGGATTCGAAAACAAGGAACATGCACCCTCCTCTTTCCTTCCCCTCCGCACTCAAGTCTCCCCTTCCGGGATGACCAGGCCCGTTGCCTTCCATTTGCTCCCATCACAGCCTGATCCTGATTGTTCCCATAATTCATTAAAAATTCTCCCAGTTAAATATTAAATTATTCATACCAACAGTGCGGAGCGAGCCAAATGAAAACGTTCCTGCTAGGGATGTGGGCTCTTCAGCCAGCTCTTGAAGAAAAGGAGAGAGAGAAAGAGAGCAAACCAACACCCGCACAGCCCAGTGGATGTTAGGAGAGGTCAGAAGTGAGGCAGCTGGGAGTCCCCAGAATGAGCACATGGCTATTCCCCGGAGCCAGAACAGTCTGCCACGGGGCTCGCCCATCTCCAGAAGCTGTGGGCAATGCCCACAATGAAGTGTGAAGACCTCTTTTGTCCTCTTCATGGAGAGCCAGGGAAATAGGATTCCTCACAGCTCCAAAGAGCAAAGCCTGAGGAGCGTACGTGCTGAAGGCAGAGATTTCTCTCTCCTCCTTCTGTCTGGAGGTTCTCAGGACTGGGCTTGTCTCAGGTTTCATTGGCCAAAGGCAGTTCCCGGAATGAAGTGAGGGTCTGGACCGACTCTAGAGGAAAGCACCTCAGCTCTTGGGTGCAGGGCTCCCATCCTTCAATGAGGTGTCTTGGCCATCTGCCGCCTCAGCACCAGCCTCCAGATTTGGCTCTTCTCCCCTGGGCTGTTCTCCGGGTTTCTGGGACTCCCCCACCACTTTGGTGCTCTTGCTTGTCAAGCACCCCATCTCACTTGGGAGCAGAGGGCCCAGGGCTCTGGGCTTTTCTGAGGAGGGTCTGTGCTGCAGCCGATCCTGCCATGCCAGGCTTAAATAACCCTTCCTCAGAGCACTATTGCAAGAGAACTCGTTCGGTTTCTATGGTCACGGGGAAAGGCCAAGTCTAATCTGCATAATAAACCCCAGACCCCCATCTATGAGGTGGGCAGGGCCCAGAAGGCTGACCCTCTGGACAACCCAGCTGGTTCAGAGCACCAGGTCCCATTCATCTCCCCGGAAGAAGCCCCTTCATTTAACCTTTAACTTCTTTACAGATTATAACCCCCCACCTAGTTACCTGTAAACAGCACCCTTTCTCTCCACACACAAAGAAAGCCCTGTCACTATGCAACAGAGCTGTGGCCTCCTTCCCTGTCCCAGGGTCACATTCAGTTCCCGGGGCTCACAGACCCCCCGCTTGGAGACCATCCCCTACCTTAGAATGTCAGCTCCACCCAGAGTTGAAGAATAGGGAGGCCTAAGACCGTGGACTCCAGGGGTTACCCAAACATGCTATGAAAAGAACCAGCAAGTATAGCATGCCACCCTGTGCCAAGCAAAGTTTACATTTATTATCTTGCTTAGTCCCCACAACAACCCTACGAGACAGGTTATATAATTTAAACCTCACTTAAGGGATGGAGCCACTGAGACACAGAGATAGCGAGTAATATATTTAAGGCAGTTACCAACAGCCTGAGTGAGGATTCGAACGCACGTCGTCTGGATTCCAGTCCCTCCATCACTGTACTAATCATATCTATTTGAAAGACCCCATCAGGTCTTCATACACCATCCTAGAGGTCATCCGTTTGGTAAACCTGTCATTGCTCTTTTTTTTTTTTAAGATTTTATTTATTTGAGAGAGAGCGAGCATGAGAGGAGGGAGGGGCAGAGGGAGAAGGAGACTCCCCCCTGAGCAGGGATCCGGATCCTGGGACTCGATCCTGGGGCTCCAGGATCATGACCTGAGCCGAAGACAGATACTTAACCAACTGAGCCACCCAGGCATCCTTGTCATTGCTTTTTTAATCTGGGCCACACAGGTAAAGGTTTTTGAAGCTGTGAGGGAATGATTTCAGATGTAAATGCTTCTGGAGTGAAGCCCACATGGTTCTGAACTGAAGTTAGCTACCCCAGGGCTCTATATCACTCCTGGTTTATTTTCTGATCACTGGGCTTTCCTTTTCCTAAATCTAAAAAGAGCCTGATGAGGGGTGCCTGGGTGGCCCAGTCACTTAAGCGTCTGACTCTTGATTTCAGCTCAGGTCATGATCTCAGGGTGGCAAGATGGAGCCCCGTGTCAGTCTGCATGCTCAGTGGGGAGTCTGCTTGAGATTCTCTCTCTTCCTCTCCTTCTGCCCTCCTCCCCACTCACACACTCACTCGCTCTCTCTTAAATAAATAAATAAATAAATAAATAAATAAATAAATAAATAAATCTAAAATAAAATAAAATAAAAGGAGCCTGATAAGCCTGGCCAGCTCCTAGGAAGCTGGAAAGAGGATCAAGCAGGTCTGTGAAGTGGCCTTTCAGAGAAGTACAAAATTTATTCTTTCCCAGGCATGCGCAGAGCACTCAAAAGGGACACCAATCCCGGGGCACCTATGGAGGGCAGATGCATGCCAGCCTCAGACAAGTTACAGAGTCTTCTTGTTGACTCCTTACAATCAAATTGTCCTACGGGGAAGTATTATTAATTTCACTTTAGAGTTGAAATCATTGAGTCCAGAGTGATTAGGTCAGTTGCCTGAGGTCATGCGCCTGCTTAGCAGCCAGCTCTGCAACCTCCCCACTCCCTGCTTCCTCCCACCCTCCACCCTCCCCCAGTGCCTCTGGTTAATACCATTCATCCTCCTGGACCTGGGCATTCAGTGATCTGCTTAAATGTAGTAAAACTCCCCATAAATCACCTTCCTTTGAATGAGCTTCTTGCCAACGAGGCTGGCAGAGAGACAATTAGAAGGCATTACGATGTTTGATTTATCTCTCCATATAAAAGCCAAAGTACAAAAGTACTTTGGGGGTGTCAGGGTGGAAGCGGGAGCTCCCCTTTGCCTTCCAATTAAGAGGCCCTAATTAAGGCAAATCCTCATTTGGATACTGGGATCCTAGGGCAACAATCCTCTTGTGAAGCCTCCAAATTAATCATGCTTAACCCAGCTCAGCACAAGAGACAGGCCACAGGAGCACCCAGGAGCCAGGTGTTACCCTGAGGTTGTGCTTGGGTTAGGTTATAGTTGTGGTCCGTAGGAGCGGATGAGGGCCTTTTGCTAACTCAACTGCTGAGAAGCCTTACCCAGCCTGTGACCTCCTACACCCAGGACAGGTTACATAATTTGTGGAGGCCCAGTGCAAAATTAAAATGTGGATCCCTTGTTCAAAAAATTATTAAGAATTTCAAGATGGTGGGATTCCTGGGTCGCTCAGTCAGTTAAGCGTCTGCCTTCGGCTCAGGTCATGATCGCAAGGTGTTGGGATTGAGCCCCGCATTGGGATCCTTAATCAGCAGGGAGCCTGCTTCTCCCTCTGCCTGCTGCCCACCCCCCACCCTGCCCCCGCTTGTGCTTTCTCTCTCTCTGACAAATAAATAAAAATAAAATCTTAAAAAAAAAAAAATTTCAAGGTGGTGACAGCAGAACTTTAAATGATGCACAGGGCTCCTGAGGCCAGCCCTGCAGGCACCTACCCTCTTCCTGAACATTCTCAGGCATGGGTTCACCTCTAATGAGGACTGTAATGTGCCAGATCACTAGCTGGCTCTGCCTAGGGGACATTGCCCTTGGGATAGAATGAGGCCAGAAGAAAGATAAGAGAAATGGGGTACAGATGATCCCAAAGATGGACGGGACCTCAGAAGGATACTTCCAAGATATTTTCAGCTTCAAACTGCTTCTTCAGCTATTACTACCTACAAAACATAGCACATAAAAAAATATCAATATCAACAAAATAACTCCCGACAGTACCCTATTTCGACAAGGTTGCAGAGAGACCGGAACTCTCAGAATGCAAAATGGTCCAGCCACTGAGGAAATCAGTTCGACCATTTCTTATAAAACTAAACGTACACTTACTGTAGAAAATTTAGTTGTATTAATCTGCTCAGGCTGCCATAACAAAAGACCACAAATGGGGTGGCTTAAGCAATAGACATTTTCTCACCGTTCTGGAGACTCTAAGTCCACGATCAAGGTGCTGGCAGATTTGGCTTCTGGTGAGAGATCCCTTCCTGGCTTTCAGAGGACCCCCCTCTTGCTGCATCCTCATGTGTGTGGCCTCTCCTCCATGTTCACAAAGAGAAGATGCCCTGCTGTCCCTTTCTCTTCTTATAAGGACACCAGTTCATTAAGATTTGGGCCCCACCCTTATGACCTCATTTAACCTTTATTACTTCCATAAAACCACTATCTCCAAAACAGTCACATTAGGGATTGGGACTTCAATATATGAATTGGGGGGTGGGGGACACATTCAGTCCATAACAGTACCCGAGGGAAATGAAGACCTGTGTTCACATGAAAACTTGTATGTGGACATTGAGAGCAGTTCTATTAATAATCAAAAACTGGAAACAACCCAAATGGGTAAATAAATTGGTATGTTCGTACAATGGAATACTACTCAGTCATAAACAGGAATAAACTATTGCTGCATGTAATAGTTTTGGGTGGTTTTTTTTTAGATTTTATTTATTTATTTGACAGAGAGAGAGACAGCGAGAGAGGGAACACAAGCAGGGGGAGTGGGAGAGGGAGAAGTAGGCTCCTCGCTGAGCAGGGAGCCCGATGCGGGGCTCGATCCCAGGACTCTGGGATCCTGACCTGAGCTGAAGGCAGATGCTCAATGACTGAACCACCCAGGCGCCCCTGCATGTAATAGTTTAAATGAATTTCAAAGACATTATGTGGGGTGAAAGAAGCCAGTCTCAAAAGGTTACCCTACTGTTTGAATCCCTTTATATGATATTCCCAAAAAGACAAAAATGTAGGGATGGAAAATAGCTGTGGTATCACTACAAAGTTACAGTTTGGGGGAGTTTTGAGGGTGGTAGAACTATTCTGTATTCTCTTCTTTTTCTTTTTTTTTTTAATTATTTTTTTTAAAGTAGGCTCCATGCCCTGCATGGATGGAGCCCAGCGTGGGGCTCGAACTCACGACCCTGAGATCAAGCCCTGAACTGAGAGCGAGAGTTGGAAGCCCAACTGACTGAGACCCACCCGGGCACCCTGGAACTGTTCTGTATACGAATTGCGGCGGGAGTTACCCAAATCTGTACCTGTGTTAAACTTCACAGCTTCATACACCAACATTTTAAGAAGTCAAATTTACTGTATACTAAGTGAGGAAGAATTTTTAAAAATTGTTTTAAAGATCATTCGAACAAAAAAATAAATAAAAACTGTTTGCCAGGAACCTAGGGGCTTATTTGCCATCTGGCCCTAGTTTTCAAGATCATTTAAATCCTTTTTCTGCTGCTTCTCACTCACTCACTCACTCAAGCAAACAAACAAATACACCTGCCCCTAATTTAGCTCAACAGCTGTTTACCCAGCTACATGCTACAAAGTTCCATTTTGGGCATGGTGCAGTTTCTAGAACCTTAGTGAATGGCACTTAAGGAGGCCTAGACATGGAGGCAGAGAGGGCTGAATACAGAGCATCACCTTATAGCTATGATTATAGGTCAGGAGAGTGGCCAGCCCAAGGCACCCTGCAGAAAGGGAGCTGGAGACATAACCAACCTATTCTCCTCCCTCCCTCTGGTCTGTCCCAGGGTTCTCACTGGCCAAATGCAAATTGAAGCCAGTGGGCATAGAAGCCTTTGGTCCTGCCCATCTAGGTCAGCCTCCCAGAACTAAGAGCAAGGTGGAGAACAACAGAGAGTGGATGTGGAAAGGCAAACAGACAATCTAGCACAACCAATGTGGATGCTGCTCTCTAGGGGCAATGAATCTGTTAGGGGAGGCAATATCTTCACAGGGAATTAAACTATGAGGTAAGCACTTTTAAACAGGGAAAAGGTTACACTGGAAAGAGAGAATAGGGGAGGGCTTCCTTGAGCTAGACCTAGAAGGATGAGCAGAATATTAGCCGGCAGAAGGAGGGAAAGGACATCATGGCCAAAATGAAGAAATGCAAATCCCTCCCGAGAAGTTCGGTTCAATTCACTTTCACTTATGAAAAGGAGGCTAATGGTCATGGTTAGAAGCACTGATTTCAGCATGAAAGGAACCTGGGATTGAATACTAACTCCACGGTGTACATGCTGTGTGACCTTCAGCTAGTTGCTTACCATTTCTGACTCTTAGTGTCCTGGACTTTGGGAAACCAAAGAGATAGTACATATATTTTTGCCATTGTACTTCATAACATCTGGCAGGCTTTGCAGGCACCAGAAAGTGACCAGACTTACTCCTGCCAATCATAGACACATTGCGACCCCCCAAAGTCAAATTGCCATTCAGTCCACGGGGCCAGCCTGCCAAGACCAAGTGTCTTTGGTCTCTTTAGCATTCCTGGCTCCTTCCTTCTCTAACCCTCCTTTGCCAGGGTCTTGACGACACCCTGCCCATGCCCCCACTACCCCCATGTGTGGGTTCTTCCCTTTTGGATTCTCACCCTCTTTAAGGAACATCACTCAGGAAGATACATATGCCCTTTCCTACTAAAAATAGGTTGCATCTCATAACATAACTTCGAAATTATTTAAAACACAAAATAAAACAAAATTCTCCCTTTGAAGGAAAGCGTGGATAGAACAAGAGGACAAGAGGGAGAAAAATGAGAATCCTTTGTCTATCCTGTCCCATATCTAAAACACAGTGTCCAGCACATGGTAGGTGCTTAACAGACAGTAGTGAAGTCCTCGAAGGTAAATATTCTGCAGTTGGGCAATCCAAACCGAAATCCCAGACACACCATTGGCTCTCATCCACCGAGGGCAACTTACATCACGAGTGTCAGTTTCTTCATCTATAAAATGGGAAACCCAATAGTGCCTACTTCACAGGAATATTGTGAGGTTTCAAATCAACAGTCGATCTGAAATTCTTAGCGCCTAAGCCATCACCAATAATAATACTTCTGATTATTATGGACGCTACTTCTACCTGTCAAACACTGTGCTGTCCCTCACGGAGACCCCCGATGGAGAACCCACTGAGAAAACGGACCCGTTGATAAGTGCAGTTTCTGAAACACTGTGATTCGTGGAAGGAGAAAAACAGCAGGAGAACTCAGAGGGAAAGTCCTTAGAAAAACCCTTAACCTCATCAGGTGATACCTGACGTCAGAATCCCAGAGGTAGTGATCTAGGACTTTGCCCAGGCATGCTCTGGGGCACAGTGGAATGAGGGGGAGGGAGCTCTTGCAAGGACTGGGGCAAGAACGATCTGGAAATGACTCAGAGACACTTTAAAGTGAAAGAATGGAAAATGTCCCTGTCAGCACTTCTCTGACCCATTCACCTTCACCAGAGCACCAGCCTGTCATGTGTAAGCTGGGGCCGGGTTCTATCAGTCACACACACACACACACACACACCACCCCTTGCCCTTCCAGGTGATATCTCCTCCTTCTCTTCCTCTGCCCCTGAAGGTCACTTGGACCACATTCTATCAGTACAGAGAGGCCAAAGATGAAGTAGGCACTCACACAGGTCAGAGAAATGGCCAGGATAAGAAAGCATTTCCCATACAGCCTTGCAACACTTGTATCCATCACCAGGCCACTCTGCCTTGGGTGCCCCATACATTGACTTTTTGTATGGTAAGTCCTGTACTTATCCTGTGAGGAGCTCCATTCCATCGCCCTGAATTTTTGTGTGTGCTGAAAGTGTTAATTTGTGACATTAAATGTGAATTCAATGAGGACAGAGATTTTGGGGTGTTCTGCCCGTTGTTGTATCCCTCCTTTGTGGAAAGGTGTCTGGCACATAGTAGATGCTCAGTTAACGTTTGCTGGGGGGAAGAAATAAATGAAATGTAAACACTTTAACTTGTCCACCATCTTTGTAACCCTGTTTTGGCATGTCTTCATAAAAAAATAATAAATACTGGAAGCCTCAGGAAAGGGAGGCAGCTTAGGGTCCCCACTACTCTCAAAAGCCTGGGGCACCTGGGTGGCTCAGTCCGTTAAGCATCTGCCTTCGGCTTGGGTCATGATCCCGGGATCCTGGAATCGAGTCCCCTATCGGGCTCCCTGCTCCCCTATCACCTCTCCTCCCCACTTGTGCTCTCTCTCACTATCTGTCTCTCTCTCTCAAATAAGTAAAATCTAAAAAAAAAAAAGAATTTAAAAACAACCACCAAAAAAAAGCCTGATAGTGGGACTCCCCTGGACATTGCTTAATTATCAGCTAACAGGTGCTCAGCCTAGGGCAGTTCTATTTTGCCCCCCTCCCTTTCCCAGCCTCCCCAACCCCCCAGGGGTTAAGGGGTGGCTACTGGCATTTAGTGTCAGGGGGTCAGGGGAGGTTAGATGTCCTGAAGCACCAGGAAAGCCCCAACCAAAAAAAAAAAGCCATCGGCAGCCGGGCTGAGAAAGATGACCCGGTTTGCCAACTCCTAAGGGACCTGACTGTGTCTCCCAACTCCACACAGGGTCTGACACAGACTGGGGGGGGGGGGGGGTGTCTAATAAACCTCAGCCAAAGAGAGGGGAGGGAACAAGGTAGGAAGGAGGGCAAGGGGGTGAGGGGGGGTAAAAAGAAGAAAGGGTTGGTGGGAACGGAAAGGCCTCCCTGGGCTTGAGAGAAACCCAGTCCCTTGCATCTTCGGATGCTCCCAGATTATTTCAGAAAGAGGCTGTGCCAAACTGGGACGCACTAAAAGCCGTCGGCTGAAAAGACAGATCTCTGAGCGCAGCCAGGAAAATCCCAGGATGGCTCCCAGGCCAGGAGCCAGGGCCTGGCTGGCCCTCGCTGCCCCCGAGAGGAAGTTCAGCAAGGTCGGGTCCCGGCGCCCTCTGCGGAGGGAAGGTGGTGCGGGGCGGCGGGGGTCGGCGCCCGGGGTTCGCAGGCGCGCTGGCCAGCCGCCCACGTGGGAAGGCCGGCTGCATTTCCGCCCGCGGCCGCGCTCGCTCCCACCTCCCGGCCGCGGCCCCCGCGCCGCCCCCGCGCGCCCGCTAGGTGGCGCCTGCGCTCTAGTGGGCGCCTCTCCGGCGCCGGCGAAAGCCACGGCGGAGCCCGGCGGCCGAGCGAACCTGAGCCCCAGGATTCCGGGGACTGGAGGGCAGCGGCGGCAGCCAAGGTAGGATTCCTGAGCCTCGGGCGTTTCCCTCGAGCCTCTGCGGTCGGGCTGGGCAGCGCGGCGGCCGCCGAGCCCCGCGCGCGGTGCACGCGCGGATCCGGAGAAGTCGGAGCGGCCGCACGTGTTGTTGCCTGAGGGGACCCGGAGCCCTGCAGTCTCCAAGCTGGGCCTAGGGGCAGAGCAGAACCAGCAGGTCGCTGGCACGCAGCCGTCCTCCACTAGCCTGTGCCTCCGGAAAGCGTGCCCGGATTCCCCGAACGGCAAGTCCGAAAAGGAGAAAAGAGTTACTGGTACCCAGAGCGACTACCCCTTTGCAGCCGAGTGCCGGTAAGATCCAGAGAAGCATTCTCAAACTTGGCTGCACGTTGGGATCTCTTGGGGGATACCCCACCCCACCCCACCCCACCCCCAGACTCAAATATAAGTGGTCTGGGTTGGGACCTGGGCATTTGGATATTTAAAAGCTTCCCAGGGGATTGCAATTAGCAGCTAAGTTTGAGGACCCTTGGTGTAAGGTTGGAGATGTAAGCCCCGAATGCTGATTCTTCTTCTCTCACCCCCCACCCCCACCCCCGCCTGTCCTCCTCCTCCTTCCTGCTTTTGAAGCAGGAAATATCTCTGCCTTTGAGCTGTCAAACCCAAGATAACAAGCCAACACCTCCCCTCCAATAGGGCTGGTTCTGAAAGCGTTAAACTCAGAAGTGGGCAGGGAACAGAAAGACACTGATGTGGAATGGGAGAGAAGACTCTGGAGCTGCCCTCATCGTTTTGGTAAATGTAGCTGAAGAGGCAGAGTAAGCGCCCCTGTAAGTAATAAAAATGATCCCATGTATTTACATAACAAGCAAAGTGGTTACCAGCATGGGCTTGGAGTCCCCGGAGCTAGTTCAAGAATTCATGGAACCACGTGTGGCCTCAGTTTCCCCATCTGCAAAATGGGTTTGAGGGTATAAACCTCTCAGAGTTGTTGTGGGAATTATTAACAATTAAAGGTCATGTTGCCTGAGCGTCTACCTGTGCTAAGTGCTTTCTGTGCATTGTCAATTTTGACTCCTCCATCATGGCCCACAAGATAGTCCTATAATTACCCCACATGGGTAGAAGAAGCTGGGCCTCAGGTCAAGGAACATGCTCAGGGTTATGTAATTAACAAGAAGCAGATTCTGGGCAATCTGACGCTAGGGCCCATGTGCAGAAGTAATCTGCTGTTTCCCTCATTGAGGGAATGTAGCGAAAACACTTAGCACAAGGCAGCTCGTGATGCATTTTCCATTAACAACGGCTGTCATTGCTGCCAACACAGCTCTTTCACCAAACTGACTCATTCGTTCATTCACGATCTAGTCGTTATTAAGAGCCTACTATGTACCAGGCGGTTTCCCAGATGCTAGACATAAAACGGTGAGTAAGCCAGAGGTAAACTGGCTCGCAGTGAATTCACACTCCGGTGAATGAGAGAAATGAGAACAAGTAGAGTGGATCCTCACTTTTTGCAGATTCTGTGGTCGCAAATTCTCCAACTCGCTAGAATGCATGTGTAACCCTAAAATCGATATCCACAGCGCTTGTGTGGTCATGCGTGGACATGGGCAGAGTGGCCGAAAATTGGAGCTGCCCAACATGCACGTTTCCAGCTGAGGTCAACACAAGGCAACACTCTGCCTTCTGGTGTTAGCTCTCATACAGTAAACGAGTGTCCTTTTTGTGGTCTGTTTCATGCCATGTTTGCTGCATTTTTGTGCGCTTTTTTTGGTTGGTGATTTCTGTTTAAGATCGCCCCCAAGCATCATGTTCAAGTGCTGTCTAGTGCTCCTAAGCATGAGAAGGTTGTGATGTGCCTTACAGAGAAAATATGTATTTGATAAGCTGTGTTCAGGCATGAGTTGTAATGGTTTTGGCTGTGAGTTCAATATGACTGAATCGACAATGTATATGAAGTTAGGGGTCTTTAAACAGAAACACACATAATACAGGGTTAGGTGTTGATCTGTCGATGAAAATATGACCAGAGGCTCCCAGAAACCTAACTTTAGGTTTTTCCCCTAGGAGCAATGGTTCAGTATTTGCTAACTCCATATTCATGGCAACTTTATAGAACATAGCTGCTGTGAATAGTGAGACTTGACTGCAGTTAGACTTTACTGCACATGCAATGAAAGAATCAAGGTGGAGAGGCATAAGGAAGGGACCTGCCTTAGATTGGGTGTCAGAAAGGTTAGAAGCGGCCAGGCACGGCATGGGTGGGAGGAGGAAGAAGTGTTTCAGGCAGAAAAAGTAGCATGTGCAAATGCCCGGAGGTCACCAAGGGCTTGGTAAGGTCAGGAAACTCCAGGAGAGCCAGTGTGCAGGGAGTGTGGTGGGCAAAAAGAGCAGAAGTGCAATAATAATAATAATATGCTGGAGACAGAGGCTGGAGCCAGGTGGCACTGTGTGTTTTGTGGGCAGGTCTCATTTCATCCGATTAGCACAGTAATCCTGGCAGGCTGGTCAGGATGGTTTCCCCCTCTCACAGATGATGAAATCGATGCCCTATGTGGTTAAATACCTTATCCAAAGTTACACAGCTGGTAAGCAGCAAAACCGACCTCTAGTACCTCCCTCTTAATCTAATGCTGAACAGACATTTGAGTATTGATCAGAGATCTTAGGACCTAGTCCTGGGCTGGAGATTTGGTTTGGCCTGTGGAGGAATCAGTAACTAAGTGGATGCAGAAGCCATCAAGCATGGATGAAACTACTTGGGACAGTGCGCAGAGTGTGGAGGAGAAAAGTCCTCATGCCCTTTAAAAATAAAAATATTCCTGGGGCGTCTGGGTGGCTCAGTCGTTAAGCGTCTGCCTTCGGCTCAGGTCATGATCCCAGGGTCCTGGGATCGAGCCCCACATCGGGCTCCCTGCTCAGCAGGAAGCCTGCTTCTCCCTCTCCCACTCCCCCTGCTTGTGTTCCATCTCTCACTGTCTCTCTCTGCCAAATAAATAAATAAAATCTTTAAAAAAAAAATTAAAATATTCCTGCTATAAAACCATTAATGCCTCAGTGACAGAGTCCCAGTTGCCTGCAGGGGCAGAAAGAGTAGTGAGGGTGGGCACAAAGATGTAGAAAAAGGAAATGTGAAGGTCTGATCTAAACTACCCCCAAAATACTAGGTCTGGCATTGGGTCTCCCTATCCGCAGGGCAGCCAGGTCTCAATCTGCCTCTTGTCGCTACAGGACAATGATCTTAAGCAGGGGTCAGCAAACCTTTTTCTGCAAAGGGCCAGATAGGAAATATTTTGAGCTTTGTGGGCCATATGGTTTCAGTTGGCATCTTCTCGCTTCTGTGGTTGTAGAGGAAAAGCAGCCTTAGAAGGTATGGAAAGGAGTGTGTTCCAATAAAACTTTATTTATGGACACTGAAATTTGGATTTCATGTGACTTTAATGTGTCACAAAATGTTATTCTTCTTTTGATTTTTTTAAAGCCATTTAAAAATGTGGGGGCGCTGGTTAGGTGTCTGCTTTACAGCTCAGGTCACCTGGGGTCCTGGGATCGAGCCCCGCATCGGGCTCCTTGCTCAGTGGGGAGTCTGCTTCTCCCTCTCCCTCTGCCACTCCCCCTGCTTGTACACTTTCTCGCTTTCTCAAATCAATAAATAAAATCTTTTTTAAAAAAATTTAAAAAGATAAAAACCATTCTTAGCTCATAGTTGCACAAAAACAGGCAGTGGGTCGGTGGGCTGTGGCCCATGGGCTATAGTTTGCCAACTCTTTATCTGGAATCCTGAGACCTAAGGGTCGTAAGAATACCAAATGTCCGGGCGCCTGGGTGGCTCAGTTGGTTAAGCGACTGCCTTCGGCTCAGGTCATGATCCTGGAGTCCCGGGATCGAGTCCCACATCGGGCTCCCTGCTCGGCAGGGAGTCTGCTTCTCCCTCTGACCCTCCCCCCTCTCATGTGCTCTCTCTCTCTCAAATAAATAAATAAAATCTTTTAAAAAAAAAAATACTAAATGTCCATCTAGCTAAATCTTTACCTGACCCATGAATCTCCGTCGACTGTTCTCAGCTATTTGAGCTCCCCCAATAAAATGGAACTCATTCCGTTGCTAGAAGTTTGAACTATACCATAGTTGGGGTTTCCCCAAACCCAGATCATGAGGCAAGGATTTGGGTGTCAGACTTTACTGGTGAAGTGATCCCAGAGAGCCGAGGTGAGAGTGAGGTAGACCCTGGGAAGGGAGGAAAACCGATGAAGGACGTGTTGGTAAGCGAGTTAGCACCAGGGCAATGGCTCAGTCTTACTGGGGAACCCTTGGAGAGATTGTGTGTACCGTGAAGAGGCAAGGAAGCTGGGGTATTTCCCTCCCTCCTCAAGGCCTCCCCACTTCTGCACTCTCTCTGAGGTCCACATCACCCCAGCCAGAAAATGCCTTCGGGTGAGAAGAAGAGGTGGCGGGTGCAACTGGAAATGGTCCACAGGCGGCCTCCGGGGGGCGCTGACGAGCATGGGTGCCCTACAAAGTGTTTCTGATTTGGGTTATTTTTTTTTAAGATTTTATTTATTTATTTGAGAGAGAATGAGAGAGGGAGAGAGCATGAGATGGGGGAGGGTCAGAGGGAGAAGCAGACTCCCCGCTGAGCAGGGAGCCCAATGTGGGACTCAATCCCGGGACCCCAGGATCACGACCTGAGCCAAAGGCAGTCGCCCAACCAACTGAGCCACCCAAGCACCCTCTGATTTGAGTTTTTTAAGTGTGTGCTGCATACCCCTGGGGGCCTTGTGAGATGATTTGGTGTGGAATGGAGTCACGGAGCTAAAGGACATGAAGTCTCAGACTAGGATAGGTATTCCCTTTGTAAACTGCCTCTTTGATCCTGCCCTGCTGCTCTCTCTCCCCAGTCTAGGAGCTCCAGGCGCCCTGGCCTTGTACTTCCTGGAACTTGCCAGACTCTCTTCTGACTATAGTCAACAAAAGAGGTCTTAGTGAAGTACCAGGCTAGCTTGTCTCCCTGTTTTTATGGAAAAGACAGCAGTCCTCCAATTCAGGGCATTGAATGGGCAAGAGTGGTCAGCTAAAATTTAAGAACATTGTTGTGTTTATTTTTACAGTTTCCACCTATACATGGCAAGTGTTTCTGGCTCCACATTCACAGTAGTAATATAAAGTGTTTTCTTTAAAATACATTAACGGGGCGCCTGGGTGGCTCAGTTGGTTAAGCATCTGCCTTCGGCTCAGGTCATGATCCTGGGGTCCTGGGATCGAGCCCAGAGCCCAGCATGGGGCTCCCTGCTCAGCCGGGAGCCTGCTTCTCCCTTTCCCTCTGCCCCTCCCCCCACTCGTGCTCTCTTTCTCTCTCAAATAAATAAAAAAATCTTTAAAAAATAATAAAATAAAATACATTTACATAATGTGTCTACTTAGAGAAAAATATGATAAAAATGATAGTTGCCACTTACTGAGCACTTAGTACGTGCTTGACGTTATTCAAAGCCCCTGCCAGGCATAATTTAATTACTCCTCACCACAGTTGCATGGGTTAAGTCCTACTTGACGTAGGTACTATTATTAGCTGAGAAAACAAGCATAGGGAAGTTAAGTAACTTGCCCAAAGTTATATAGCCAGTAAGTGACAGAACTGGAAAGTAAACCCAGATTGTCCTGCTCCACAGTTTATGTTCTTTTTTTAAAAAAAGATTTTATTTATTTGAGAGAGAGAGAGAGCCCTTGAAGATGAGCTGGGGGGAGGGGCAGAGGGAGAGGGAGAAGCAGGCCTCCTGCTGAGCAGGGAGCCCCAAGGATGCAGGACTGGATCCCAGGACTCTGGGATCACAACCTGAGCCATAAAGCAGATGCTTCACCGACTGAGCCACCCAGGCCGCCCACAGTTTTGTGTTCTTAATGGCAGGATGACACTGCTTCTCACAAACTTGACAAAAGAAAAAAGAAAAAAAGAGTGAAGATATTATTTGGCTTACTGATGGTGGAGGAAGCCTGCCATAAGAGGTTCCTCTTTCTCATCCAGCTGAAATCTGTCTCCCTGAATCTGCCACCCCTTGGTTGTCATACTTTCTTCTGGAGCCTCAGGGAACAAATCTGTCCCCTTTTCATCCCTACAGTCCTTCAGATATTTGATGACGGGGAACCTGGCTGGCCCTCCCGGATCTTCCCTGTTCTAGATTAAACATTGCCAGTTCCTTCTGCTTCTACTCTATCGTGTGTTCTCGGCATCTTCCCCCAAGCAAAGAGCCCCTTTCTTCCTTATTCCTGTGTATCCCATAGAACCTATGATGTTGTTTTTGTTGCTGTACCTTTTTTTTTTTTAGGGCCCTTGCAGCTCATTCTGGGCTCAGGGTGGATGGCTGTGGTTGGGGTGATTGATGAGGCAAAGAGCAGCTAGATAATGATGTCCAGAGGGAGATTGTCACTCAGAGAAAGCCCCCCAGGGCCAGCATCACTCGGGGGGAGGGGGGGAGACGAGGCGGCTGGACGCTGGTCATGCTCATTTTTTGCAGGCCTGATATGGGGCTTCCTTGGTGCACATGGAGCTAATCAGGCTGAAAGGGACAGACTAACCAAATTCACAGGAGCCTGGTAGGGAAGCCAGACCACAAGTATATTAAATCACAATGGCACAGGCACTGAGGCAGCCTGAAAAGTTTATGTCAGCCTGTCAGCACATTCTTTCATCGGTAGGGAAGCCCGCATGGGAAGCCAAATTCTAGTTAGGAGGTTGGTATTCACAGGACCAAGAAGAGGTAAGCAGGATGAATGATTTTAATAGCCAGGATAGCCTGAGATACTTGTATTCTCTGGAGGATACAAAGGTCCATGGCGGCACCTCTGCCGCCTTAGTCCTCATCCCTGTGCTCGTGGTAGACGTGACTAAAATCAGTGACCAAATCTTTGCCTTCCTACCGCTCCCTGGACCAACCTTAAGATCCTTATCAGGAAGGCGCCTGGGTGGCTCAGGCTGTTAAGCGTCTGCCTTCAGCTCAGGTCAGATCCCAGGGTTCTGGGATCGAGTCCTGTATCAGGCTCCCTGCTTCTCCCTCTACCCTTCCCCCCCTGCTCGTGATCTCTCTCCCTCTCTCTCTCAAATAAATAAATAAGATATTTTTAAAAATGATCCTTATCAAGTGGGTATTCCAGGAGGCCCTGGCCAGCCGTCTGAGCTGCCTGTAATGCTCAAGAGTTTCCAGAAATCCCACTGCTCTGGGCAATGGGAGATAAGATAGACTCTCAGAGACTTCTCTTTCGTATCATTTTTGCTGAGCTCCTCACCCTTCACCATCTCCGTCTACCTAATATTCCTTCGGCTTATGTTAATACAATTGGCCTTTTTTTTTTTTTTTCTTCTCATTGTCAAGTCTTGATTTGATTTCCAGGCCTTGCTCTTCCTGCTTTGTCCAGAGGCACATCCTGTCCTGTCTTAAGAACTTCGGCAGATCAGTAATTACAGATACTGTGTGTGGATTCCGCTGATGATACTCTCCCTGCATTTGGGGGTGACTTGCTGTATACCTTCCAGTAATAACTTCTTGCAACTGAGAAGCGGTTTTCTGGGTTGCTGAGCTCTGTTCTGCCTGCGACTAGCCGGGTCCTGAAGAGGCAGCTAGGGCACCAAACCCAAGAGATCATTGAGTTTGCTGTCACGAGCATTGATTATGCTTCTCTTAGTGTTGGGAGACGTATTATTTTAGAGCAAGCTGACTTTTTGCCAGCTTTGAGAAATGTGTGTTTTGGGACGCCTGGGTGGCTCAGTCTGTTAAACGTCTGCCTCTGGCTCGGGTCGTGGTCGGTCCCGTGGTCCTGGGATCGAGTCCGGAATCAGGCTCCCTGCTCGGCGAGGAACCTGCTTCTCCCTCTCCCTCTGCCTGCCACTCCCTCTGCTTGTGCTCTCTCACTTGCACTCTCTCTCTCTCTCTTTGACAAATAAATAAATAAAATCTTTTAAAAAACAAAAAAGAAATGTACGTTTTGTCCAGGGCCTCTCGTCCCACCCGTCTGAAGAAACTTGACTTCCCTAAAAGGGAGACAAAATGCACACGGAGAATCCGTGGCACCTGGGGGCCACTGCGGGAAGCCTTCTTGAGATCCTCCAGAGGAAAAGCGGGCCCTGCCCTCAGGGGCTGCTGGACTGCCCAGTCTGAGAGGGGAGATCCAGTTCTCATACCAGGAAGGCTGCCAGTCTGATGAGAGAGGCGCCATCCCTAGCCTCGGGGAGTCTGATGGAGGAGAGGCATACAGTATCCTTGGTGTGAACTATTTCCCCACCCCTGAAGATATCACTATATCTGCGTCTTCTCTTAAGTCAGTCAACAGGCAGGGAGGGGGAGGGGGGCCTGCTTCATTCACAACTCTAATACACTTGTGCAAAGGCACAAACAGGGCCACAGCTTCTGAGGGTCAGGCTGGGGATTTTTTTTTTTTTTTTTTTTTTTAGATTTTTATTTATTTATTTGAGAGAGGGAGCACAGGAGGGGAGGAGAGGGAGAAGCGGGCTCCATCCCAGGACTCTGGGATCATGACCTGAGCCAAAAGCAGGTGCTTAACCAACTGAGCCACCCAGGCGCCCCAATTTTTTAATAGACTTTTTTAGACCAGTTTAGATGTACAGAAAAATCGAGATGATAGTCCAGAGAGTTCCCATATGCCCCACACCCAGTTTCTGCTATTATTAAAATGAACAAATGTGCTATGGTACATTTGTTACAATCAACAAACCAATATTAATACATTCTTAGTAATCAAAATCCATGGTTTATTCAGACAGATTTTCTTAGTGTTTACCTCCTGTCCTTTCTCGATTCCAAGACCTCCGCCAGTATCCGGTATCACATTTCGTTGTCACATCATCTTAGGTTCCTGCTGGTTCCTTGTCTTGAATGACCTTCCCACTTTTTTTTTTTTTAATTTTTTTTAATTTTTATTTTATTTTTTTTTTTTTAAGATTTTATTTATTTATTTGAGACAGAATGAGAGAGACAGAGAGCACACGAGAGGGGGGAGGGTCAGAGGGAGAAGCAGGCTCCCTGCCGAGCAGGGAGCCCGATGCGGGACTCGATCCAGGGACTCCAGGATCATGACCTGAGCCGAAGGCAGTCGCTTAACCAACTGAGCCACCCAGGCGCCCTCCTCCCCACTTTTGAGGAGTACTGGTCAGGTACGTTGTAGAATACCCCTCTGGTGGAATCTGCCTGGTACTTTTCTCAGGGTGGGACTGGGGCTGTGGGTTTTGGAGAGGAAGGCCACAGAGGTAAAGTGCCATTTTTGTCACATCTTAGCAAGCACCCCTGATGTCAGCACGACCTAGCACTGTTGACCCTGAGCTCGATCACCTGACTAAGGTAGCGTTTGTCAGGGATCTCCACCATCACATTACTCTGTTTCCCCCCATCCCATCCCATTCCATACCCTTCTCTTGGAAGGCAGTCATTACCTGCAGCACATGCTTGAGGGACTGGGGAGTCCTGTTGTCCCTTCTTCGGGGCAGTGTATCTACATCCTTTATTTGGAATTCTTCTGCACAGGTGATTTAGCTCTTTTCTCCCATTTATTCATTTCTCATTTTTTTTTTTTTAAATAATAGTGTGGACTCATGGGTTTTATTTTATACTCTGGGTTATAATCCAGTACTGCCTAGTCTTGTTGCTCAAATTATTCCATCTCTGGCCCCTGGGAATGGAATTTGTGGGTTTGTTGGGGTTTTTTTGAGATTTTATTTATTTATTTGAGAGAGAAAGAGAGAGCTCGAGTAGGGGCAGAGGGAGAGGGAGAAGCAGGCTCCCCAATAAGCAGGGAGCCCAATGCGGGGCTCAATCCCAGGATCCTGGGATCATGACCTGAGGCGAAGGCAGACGCTTAACTGACTGAGCCACCCAGGCGCCTTGGAATTCGTGTTTTTAAACCAGCTCCTGCGGCATTTCTTGTACGTATGAGAATTTGAGACCCACGTAGGTCTGAGTTCATGGCCCCCGCTCCACCACTTACTGGCCCTGGGGGTGCTCTTGGCAAGGCGTTGAAGCAGTGGGACCTCCGCTTTCTTAGCTGAGGCTGGAGCTAATGTTGTTACCTACCACATGGGATTATTGAGTCAGATGTACACAGTAAGTCCTCTGTACATGCACATTGTTGTTATTGTTAGTTTGGCATTCACATTCCTTCCGGATCTGCTCCAGGAGGTTACATACCAAGGCCAAAAGCGCCTTACCAATACTTACCTTCCCAGACGACAGGCTTGTGCGGCCCATATTCTGGTACCTCGTCACCTTCTCCCCGGTCACCTCCTCTTCCTGGTGAACCAGCATTGTCTCCCACCTTCTGTCTCTGAGTCACACCACACTCCAGACAAACAGACAACCCATCTAAAGTGCCCTCTGCCAGGTCACACAGACACACATCCTCATTCCTCCCAGACCCCCTGAAACAGCACTTCCCTCTGTGACACCACCTGACAGCCAGGCAAGAAGTCCCCTCTTTTCCTGTCACCTACCAGAGGGCCCGCTCTGCCCACTCTTGCCTCACAACCCTTATCACTTTAGACCCTGCATTGGAGCAGGGGGACTGTCTTCCCTGAATAGTGCTCATCTCTGTTCATCTTTCTATCCCACCTGAGCACGAGGGGCTCCCCACGCCAGCCGGTGGTCTTGTTTGCACCTCTCTAAGTTTTGACAAGACCAAAGGAGTAGGGGGAAGGACATATCCTGGGAGCTGACTGGGCTTAACTGGACAGACAGCCTGTGAGGGCAGAACTTCTCAGAGGTTGAGAGGCTAACTCTGGGTCACGTATATATATATATGTGTGTGTGTGTGGGTATATACACACTCATCATATCATGGCAGGGAAGGGGGGCTAATATATATATTAATTATGGGAAAATGTACATGACATAACATTGGCCATTTTAACCATTTTAAAATGTACGGTTTGGGACACCTGGGTGGCTCAGGCGGTGAAGCGTCTGCCTTCGGCTCAGGTCATGATCCCAGGGTCCTGGGATCGAGCCCCACATCGGGCTCCCTGCTCAGTGGGGAGCCTGCTTCTCCCTCTCCCTCTCCTTGTGCTCTCTCTGTCAAATAAATAAAATCTTTTAAAAAAATAAATAAATAAAAATAAAGTGTACGGTTCAGTGACATTGAGTACATTGACATGGTTGTATAACGAACCATCGCCACCATCCATCTCTAGAACTTTTTCATCTTCCTAAACTCATGAAACAATGAGTTTAATTGTTGGCTTAATTTCAATTTCCTCCCCATTCCCCCCTTCCTCAAGCCTCTGACACCCATCTTTCTACTTTCCGTCTCTATGATTTTGACTACTCTAGGTACCCTGTACCCATGGTATAGTGTAATATTTGTTCTTTTGTGACAGGCTTGCTTCGCTTGGTATGATGTCTCTAAGGTTCATCCGTGTTGTAGCAGGTGTCAGAATGTCCTTTTTTTAAGATGGAATAGTATTCTATTGTATGTATATATGGCATCTGGTTTATCCAGTCATCTGTCCATGGACACTTGGGTTGCTCCCCATTGGGAATAATACTGCGATGAGCGTGAGTGTACAAATATCCCTGCTTTCAGTTCTTTTGGGTATATATCCAGGGTGAAATCTCTGGATCGTAAGATAATTCTGTTATTTTATTTGGGGGGAATTGCCATAGCATTTCCATAGTATCTGTACCATTTTTCATTCCCACCAGCAATGCACAAAGGTTTCTATTTCTCCACATCCTTGTCAACATTTGTTATTTTCTGGGGTTTTTTTGATAATAGCCGTTCTAATAGGATCTCATTTTGGTTTTCATTTCTGTTTTCCTGATGACTAGTGATGTTGAGCATCTTTTCATGTGCTTATTGGCCATTTGAATATCTTCTTTTTTTAAGATTTTATTTGTTTATTTGACACAGAGAGAGCGCGCACATGAGTAGGCAGAGCGGCAGGGAGAGGGAGAAGCAGGCTCACCACTGAGCGGAGAGCCTGCCATGGGACTTGATCCCAGGACCCTGGGATCATGAACTGAGCCAAAGGCAGACGCTTAACCGACTGAGCCACCCAGGCACCCCCATTTGTATATCTTCTTTGGAGAAATGTCTGTTAAGTCCTTTGCTCATTTTTGAAACAGGTTGAGTTTTGTGTTTTTGTTTTTGTTTTTTTGCTGTTGAGTTGTAAAAGTTCTTTGTATATTCTGGATATTCATCCCTTATCAGATATATGATTTGCAAGTATTTTCTCCCATCCTGTCTTTTCACTATGTTGATAGTGTCCTTTGACACACAAAAGTTTTTAATTTTAATGAAGTTCAGTTTGTCTATTTTTTCTTTTGTTGTCTATGCTTTTGGTGGCATCTCTAAGAAATCGCTGTCAAATCCAATGTCATGAGGCTTTTACTCTGTGTTTTCTCATAGGAGTTTATAGTTTTAGATTTTTATGTTTAGGTCTTTGATCCATTTTAGGTAATTTTTATATATGGGATAAAGTAAGTATCCAGTTTCATTCTTTTGCATGTGGAGATCCAGTTCTCCCAACACCATTTGTTGAAAAGACTGTCCTTTCCTCGTTGAATATTTTTGGCCCCCTGTTGAAAATCATTCGACCATACACGTGAGGGTTGATCTCTAGGCTTTTTATTCTATTCTGTTGGTCTAAATGTCTGCTTGTATACCAGGAGCACACTGTTTTGATTACTTTACCTTTGTTGTAAGCTTTGAAATCAAAAAGTTTGAGTCCTCCTGCTTTGTTCTTATTTTTCAAGATTGTTTTTGGCTATTTGGGGTTTCTTGAGATTCCATATGAATTTCACTGTGGATTTTTCTATTTCTGAAAAAAGCATCATTGCATTTTGATAGAAATTGCATTGAATCTATAGATCGCTTTGAGTAGTATTGACATCTTAATGTTAAGCTTCCCTATCTATGAACATGGGATGTCATTCTATTTATTTGTATCTTCTTTCATTTCTTCCAACAACATTTTGCAGTTTTCTGTGTACAAGTCTTTCACCTCCTTGGTTATATTTATTCCCAAGTATTCTTCTTTGATGCTTGTTTCCATTTTTTGAGGGTCTTGATATATTGAAAAACAAAAAAATACAAACAAGATATCAGAATGGTGGTCAACTTAAACTGTATGGTCCTCTCAGTGTTTCTCAAGGGCAACATATGTAGACCGTGATAAAATTATATAGTGTCAAAGGCCTAATTTTGAGTCCCTTCATCAATGTGACATGCCCTGTCCACTCACCCCCATGATGATGGGAGGAAAGGGGCTGGGCAGTTCCTCTTACTGGGGTAGGAGTGGGAATACAATAATATTCAATAATATTCCTCCAGGTGGGCCCTGCTGAGGGATCCAGCAAATGCCTGAAGTCACTATACGCCTAATCAAAGTATCTGCCCAGCACGTGAGACCGAATACATTCAGACCCCTTCGAAGCTTCAGGCTAGAAGACCTCCAAGCCCCTCGGTCATGCAGACTTTCTACGTGGAACAGAAACAGTCCTCCAGAAATGCAGATGAAACAGACAACCAGCTTGCCCACCCCCATAGTCTTAACCAACCCCCTGGGGATTTTCTTGGCTATGTTTCTGGCCCACATCAGTTTCAATTTGAGGAGTTGTGTGAGGACAAAAGGTGAGGGAGCACAGAGTGCGAGGGCCAGTCCCTGCTCAGGCATTTCCTCACCCCGTGGAAGTCTTTGAAATAGCAGGCCTCTTTTCTTCTGTCATTCAACTGTCTTAGGGCTTTCTTGACCTCAGAATCTCCTGGTGAGACTCTGTTCTTTCTCAGGCGGTGATTTATTTTGCTTCTTGGTTGTTTTTGGCCTGTGGGGATGCACATGCAACACACACACACACACACACACGCACACACACACAGCATTCTCTGTCGCTCCACATGTCTGCAGAACTCATAGGCTGCAGGATCTGGAGACAGTCCCTGTCTCCTCTCTCTCCTCTCCCCCTCCTCCTCCCTGCTAAAGCCTGTTGTTGTCTTATCCCCAGCCGGAAGCCCCTCTGTCACAGGGCCAGGTTCCTGGCCACTTGTTCTACTCCAGCTGCTGCTCATGCAGGCTCCAGCCAACTCCTATTTCCATAGCAACTGAAACTCATTTTTCCATCCCTGCAGTTCCACTTTGGAAAGGAAACCCATAATACTCTTTTAAAAGAAAAAAAAAAATTGAGCTACATCTGGCATAGTCAACTTGGACTATACAGAATTCCTAGCTCCCCCCAACTCCCTGGTCCCCTAAAGACCCTCCCTCACTTCCCTCCATCAGCCTCCACCCCTCTGACTCCCCAGGGCTCCTGACTCAAAAGCAAGTCCAAGGAGAAGTCTGTGTGGGTCCTTTCTCTCTGTAAATTAATGCAAGATGACTTTGTGCCTTGGCAACCCAAGAAGAGGAGGTTAGAGGCTGTATTCCATTGCATCAGGTGATGCTAACCCACATCACCAGGGATGCCTGTTTATTTGCCCTCCCCTGGGCTGAAGGGGGTCAGAGAGTGGCTGAATATGTCATGTCATCTCTAAAGATGAGAGTCCTACTCTCCGACTCTCAGGCAGCATGTCTCCAGGTTGTTCGAGCAAGATTTGATGCCTGCACTCCTATTGTGGTGGTTTGGCTGGCATGACACATCCAGGAGCCTAAGAGTATGATGTGAAGGGCTCTCTCCCTTCTCCTACCCCCAGAAAGACTTCCCTTATTGATCGAGTCCATTTCTGATGCCTAAAATTCCACCATTGGCTGTGCATGCATTGGGCTCACACTCTGTTTCCTATTAAAAATGTCAAGTGCATGTTTAAGTTGTGGTCAGCTTGGATACTCCCACGCCTAGCACTATACCTTGCCCATACTAAGTGTTCAGTTAACGTTCGTTGGATTGCATTAATGTTTTAGCATACAGTGGTTCAACAGACAACTTTTTAATCTGACATCTGGGCCTGAAGCACTTCTGGAACCGAACTCTGGATTGGCACATTTCAGCAAGAAGGGAATTTTTTTTTTTTTTATTAACCACTTTTCCCGCACCCTACCCTCCACCACCATCGATATGGATAACTGGGAGTCACATGCAAAGTGCAGGAATCAGTTTCTAGATAGCAGTTTGCTCTTAGGGCTGCTCAGAAAACAATGTGTGCCTGGAAAATAAGGAGTGTCATTAAACACCTCCAAGGGGGAGACACTGTCTAAATATGGGTCTTTATCTCTAAAACATGCTGCCCCCCTCCCGCTCCTGCTGCCTGTGTGAGCTGGGCTTTATGAGTCCCTGGTGATGTGTTTTCGAACACAGTGTGGGGGAAGAGCCCCCATGGGCTGTTCTGCTCTGGCTATGAAAAATACAAGCTGCGTTTGACTGAATGACAAAAAGAAATCTGTGGAACCAGGAAGCATAGTAAATACCGTGACTCTCTGCAAATGTGCACAGCCCAGACAGCTTTTTCCAGTCTGGAAAAGTGAAGCGATTTGTCTGTGTAAAACCAGCCAACTCTGCCCCTCCTCCCTTTCCACTGCTCCACCCCCACCTCCTGGCAAGGCCTCCCACCCTGCCCCAGACATTCAGTCATCCCTTCTCATCCTTTGTGACTTGCTTTGCCCCGGGAAATAACATTGCCCAGGCTCTGGGGAGATACACCAGCCTCTCCCAAGCATCTTTGAGAGATGTCTGTCTGTTTGGGTGTTGCCAGTCCTTTCTGACCTTGGCAAGATGCTGCTCGCAGCAGAAGGGTTCAGGAGGCAGTGGGTCTGGTGTCTCATCTTACTGGGCTTTATGCACCCCCTCCCAATGCCCACCCCGCCTTTTCCTTTGAAAGAACCTTTATCCCATCCCTACTTCCGTGAGACCGTGAGACCGTGTTTAGAGAGAATGCTTGCAAAAGGTGAGGGTTTAAAAGCACTCTCTTTAGGCTAGTGCAGAGGGTGGAGGCAGAATGGGAAAATTTTCAGTGATTCAAAGACAACCAGAGCCAGGACAACCGTTGGTGGGTATGGCGTCTATATGGGAGGGACTTCCAGAGAAAATCTGGGCTGCACCTAGCCTGGAAGATATATTTGCATAGCAACTATGCTGTGTTTTCTTTCATGGTGTGTTTGCAGGGGAGGTGCGGGGAGGGGGTAGGGGCGGGGACAGGGCGTGGGGAAGCTGACAAAGGCTATGGGTCTGTAAGCACCCACCCGCTGGAGCACTGCCCCGGAGACCACATATCCAACCTGCAGTTCAGTGTATTGGAAAGGGCACTGGGATTGGAATCTGAGCAGTGGGTTTGAACCCTGGCTTCTATGATTAGGGAGTATCTGCTATTCACCACTATTTCCACAGTGCCTGGTACAGCCTGCCAACAACAGGTGCTCTGTTGATGTTTGTGGAGTCAGTGAGTGAATGAATAAGCCAATAACCTTGGATACTTTTCCATTGTGAGCCTCAGTTTCCTTCTCTCTAAAAAATAATATGAAAAATCTGACACTTACTCTGCCTAGCCCACCATGTGAGAGAGAGAGAGAGTATGTGTGTGTAAGAGAGTGAGTGAGAGCAAAAGTATGAACATTCTTTTTCCTCTATAAATTGGAATTTCGAAGTCAGTTTCGTCTCAGGTTCTGTGCTTCACCTTTAGTGTTTATGTCCTTTATCAGGGGGAAGGGGGAAGGGTTGTACTCCAGAGTGTCCCCTGAACACTTATTTCTCCAGCCTATCATCTGAGTACCTTAAGGACAGGAGGGCATTTGGGTGCTTTTAACAAAGCAGTTTAAATCTGACAACAATGATTTTTAAGGCCACTGCCACATCAGCCCCATACTTGGTCCCAGAACTCCCGTGAAACCTTCCCTAGAAATGGCCTGAGCTCAAACAGCAGATTTTCATTAAGCACTGGGGGGGAGGGGAGAATCTGCCCCCAGATCTTTGCCTGTGCTGGTCCCTCTGCCGGCAACACCCACCTTCCCTTTCCCTGGTCCAGTACCAACTCGACCTTCAGATCTCAGCTTAGTACGAACTCGACCTTCAGATCTCAGCTTAGTACGAACTCGACCTTCAGATCTCAGCTTAGACCTCATTTCTTCCAGAATGCATTCCCTGACTCCTCCCCTCTGTCTTTCCAGCTGAGCCTCCTCCCACCTGCCCTCTCCAGGTTCACTTCCCAAGTCCAGGTGCTCGCCCACTAAAGCCCAGTCTCCCATTCACCTGTCTGCCTCCCACTTAAATGGTGGGCCCCCTGAGGACTAGGACTGGGCCTTTCTTGTTCGTTGTTGTAATCTCAGTGCCAGACCCCGAGACAATGCTCTGTAGATGTATACTGATGAACCGAATAGCCACAGTGTGTTGGGGGAGAGAGGAGACAGAAACCAGAGTCATGCAGGTTTTCCTAGGAAGGTATTCCCTGAAGCCTAGAGACACTCCTGCTGCCAAAAATGGCTTGCATACAGAGTCAGCATGTGAATCCATACACACCCAGAGATGCACGTACACACCCTGTTGCAGGCAGTCACTTGCAGAGCATTTACCCTTGCTCTGAAATGTCTCTTTGCCGCCCCCTCCCACCCATCTTCCTCACTCCCCGTGCATAGGGAATTGCACGAATAAAGGAATCTAAGCGGTGGAGTAAAGGTAGCCAGGGAAAGAGACTCAATTACCATATCTTAGCCTATAATCTTTCCTCATCTCTCTCTCTCTCTCTCTCTCTCTCTCTCTCTCTCTCTCCATCATAGATTGCATCCAATGGAAGGCAATTCTACTTATTTCTCTTATGTACAATTCAAGAAGACACCTAAACTTAAAAAAAAAAAAAAGTTTAGCACACGGTTCCCCCAGCTCTTTGGAACCCTGCCAAGTAAATGTTATCTTTAAGCAGGTAGCTTTCAACTCTGTGCCTTGGTTTCCCTCTTCTCTCTCCAACAGAGATGAGGAACAGAAGCTATCCTTTGGGCACAATATGTTTCTTGGGGAGTGGGGGTGGGAAGAGCTCCTTAAGTACCCAGAGTAACCAGGCATGATTTTGTCACGTATGAGTGAAAGGAAGGTGTCGTTTGATTCTTCAACGGGCAGGTGAATTTTAAGTTGTTTCAAAAGTTGACTCAAATTTGGTCGGAGGTTGTGTCCATGGGTTGCCTTACCCAAAGAGAACATTATGAACTGGCCATGGAGAGGAGAGTTTCTGAAGCGGATGGGAGGGTTGCTGGTAAGGACCCAGCCGGCCACAGATGCAGCGTGATAAAATGACGGAGTCTGACCGTGTCTCGTGAGCCCCAGGAACAGCAAGCAGCCCTATCTCCTCAGCGTGCCGGCCAAGGCCCTCGGCCCTGTGGCTTCATCTGACCTCCTCCAGCCTCCTCCCAGAGCTGCCTGCCACACAGCATGTGTAGAGCACCCGCTTCCTAGGTCGGGGTGGCAAGCGGGGTGTTCAGGTGACCTCAGACCACTCGACAGGTTTTATTTGGCCAATACCATCCCCCTTTGCGATATTTGTCATTTAAACCCATTCTCAAGTTGGGAGACTTCATGTCAAGTCCCGATCTCCGCTTCCTTGGAAAAATGGAAGATCCGGCAACGCAGAGCCCGCGTTCTTGAACAACTATAACCAGGCAGAGGTGAGGAGCTGCAACCCCTTCCAGAGAGATTTGCTGGCTCAGTCCACCAGCCATTGCTCCTCCCGGCCGATCAGGGTCAGCTGCCTTTTATCACCTCACTCCACGGGCCATCTGTGTTACCTGCGTGGCAGCCGAAGGCACTTGGAGGGTCTGTGACCTCTGCCTGGGCGAGGACCTTCCGTCCCCCTAGGCCCTTGCTGATGCACAGACCCAGCCATCCTCCCTGGCCCCGGCTGATGCTGATGTGTACAATTTCAATGCTGAGGGTTGGGCTTTTTCTGCCTACAAGGGGTAAGGTGCCATTATTGTGAGGAAATGCAAGGCCACGGGCTACAGAGCAGGCCAGGACCCGTTCCTCCCCTCCCCGATAACACACTCCCACTTCAGCAGCAACCTTCTGGGAATCGTGCCCGCTCGTGACTTTTCCTTTTTTCTATTCTATTAGTGACTTTCAGAAAGGACATTTCAGCCAGCTAATGGGAGCAGATGACAACGTATCGGGCCTCCTGCAGGCTGACTTTTGGGGGGGAGGGAATCGGAGCTTTCCTGTGATTAGTTCTTGTACCTGGTAAGTAAGCTTTGATCTCTCAGGCTGTGGAGGTGTGTTCTCCTAAGGAAGGAATCAGGCCATGCTTAACCTTGATCACTGAAATCACTGTTCTCCTTGCCCTTCTTTTATAAACAAGGAAATTGGAACAGAGCTAAGAGAGGCTTTTTCATACACTTTAGGAAAGAATGAGCAATGGAAAAAGGAAATTGAGAGCTTTGGGGAGTTTATAGGAGAGAAGCATTTGAGTTTGAAATAGGAGCTGGGAATCCATATGTTGGGAGGAAAGAGAAGAAAAGAACAGCCACATGCACAGAGCTTCAAGGGGACGTGCGGAAATAGTTATGGGAAAGGGGGCAGGGAAGCCCACGTGGGTCTCCCTTTATCAGCCCCAGATGTTCAGGCAATGGTCCTCAGGATGCCCATGAAAGGGTCCAGAGCCCAGTGTGCTAGACTCAGTGTTTTCTTAACGGCCAAGGAGTGCGTGAATTCGGTGGCAAGGAGCTTTCCTCTGTGCACTCCACGACTCCCCCGAGGCCCTGCAGGGTCTGTGCCAGCCACACCAGTCAGACACGGCCTGGGCTACCTCTAGATTTGGAAGTGGATGGCGCTGGTTCACCTTGCACTGATCCATGCCTGTCTGCCCCCATCAAGCAGGGGCTGCCCAACCTACCTCCGTTGACCCATGCCCCAGACTGACCAGGGTCCGGCTGGGAATTCCACCTGCATAAATAACTTAGCCTCTCCAGCCTCAGTTTTACCATCTTTAAAATGGGGGGAAGAGGGAACCATCACTGCTGAGGTGCATAACAAGATACGTATAAAGGGCTCTGGGAAGAATAAAACCCAAAACATGTTTTTTCAGTTATTCGTTATACTTTTTTTTTTTTTAAGATTTATTTATTTATTTGAGAGAGCGAGAATGAGAGAGAGTACATGAGAGGGGGGAGGGTCAGAGGGAGAAGCAGGCTCCTCGCTGAGCAGGGAGCCCGATGCGGGACTCGATCCCGGGACTCCAGGATCATGACCTGAGCCGAAGGCAGTTGCTTAACCAACTGAGCCACCCAGGCGCCCCTATTCGTTATACTTTTAAAAATCACTCTGGAAAATTTCAAACATCTGGGCAAGTAGACAGAATAAAGCCTCATACACCCATAACCGAGCTTCCAGAAGGATCAGCTCACGGCTGATCTTAGTTCATCTCTATCATCCACTTTCCCCAGCCCCGTGTTAAGCTGAAGCAAATACGGGAGGTATGTGGGAGATATTTTATTATTTTACCTCATTATCAAACATGTCGTGGCTGACTTGCTCCCTCAACCAATTGAAACTTATCCACTCCCGATCTGTCCCTTTCTGCACCTTTTCCCACTTTCCAGAGGGCCACATCTACCATCCCCACCCGGCACTAAATTCTTCTCAACGCCATTCTTCCTACAAAGGTCCTGACTGATAGCAGCTCAGTTTGTAAGCCACCAGGAGGCCTGGGATGTATTTCCATTTTACCAGACTCCAGGATTTTCTTTGGAAGAAAGAGTGGAACTCTAGAAGGGGGACACTGAAGCATCAGTTCCCTGGAAGGAGGGGAAGATACTGGGCCATTTCGAGCCCTCCCAGCGCTTGACATCAAGTTTAAGCCCTATAGGAACTGACTGAATGCCTCCTTTTATGGGTACCTTTCTTCCAGGGAAGGGGCACCTGGGGCGGAGAATACCCATGAATTATGTCTTCCCCTCAGCCACTGGCTGCAGGAGAATGGGGGCTCTCCTCTCCCAGCAGAAGCCCTACTGCTGACTGAAGTATGTGATGCAGCTAGGAGACTCCTTCTCAAATCCTCGTGGAGGGGATAGAATGCAGGCTCCAAAGACCAAATTCAAGATGAAATGAGATAATGCTGTATCTACTAGGATTCTTTTGATCACAAGGGACAGAAAATCCAACCCAAGATGGCTTTGGGGAAAAAAAGGAGATTTGGGGCTTACTTTAGATTGAAAAGTCTGGGGGTGGTACTAGGGATCAGCACCCAACTTCCAACATGTGGGTGGTATGTGTTTGGGGGGGGTACTGGTTTCCCCACACCACCAAAGTATTCTCCGAGACACCAGCTAGGCGTCCTACGGGTCAACTCAATTCTGACACTGTACACAGAGGTGGTGTCTGATCCCATAGGTTAAGGGCTCAGTCTTACAAGACTGCCGCCCCCAACCCACTCCAGAGGCCAGGCATGAGTCCTTGTGGTCACTCGTGCTTCTGACCGATCAGCTCTAAATTGGAGGTTCCCACGACCCCCTCCTAGGGTTTGATTGATTTGTCAGAGCAGCTCTCAAAAAGCAGAGAAACAGTTTACTTACTAGATTACACGTTTACTATAAAAGGACATAACTCGGGAACAGCCAGATAGAAGTGACCCATAGAACAAGATATGGGAGAAAGGGCACAGATCTCTCATTGCTGTCTCCCAGCACACCAGATTTCCACGTGTTCAACAGTGTGGAAGCTTTCCAAGCCCAGTCCTTTTAGGTTTTTATGAAGGCTTCATTACATAGGCACAATCAATTAAATTGTTGTCCATTGGTGATTGGGTCAACCTTCAGCCTCCAGCCCCCTAGCAACTTCCCTGGAGGTCAGGGGGTGGGGACTGAAAGGTCTAACCCTCTAATCACATGATTAGTTCTGCTGGCAACTAGCCCCCTTTCTTAGGTGCTTTCCAAAAGTCACTCATTAATATAACAAAAAGACATTTCCCCCACCCCCCCATCTCAAGAAATTCTAAAGGTTCTTAGGAGCTGTTAACCAGACGCTATGGTGGTCAAATACCAAATATATACTTCTTATTATAAATCACAATATCACAGGTGGACATGGCTGGTATTTGGGGTTCAACCGTTAAAATGAGGACTTGGTTTCACTCTACCTCTTGGCTCTAGATTAGTTTCGACTTTAGTTTTGGGTTAATGTGGTAACAAGGCGGCAGCATCAGTTTTAGCCCCTGTATCCTTTGAGGATCTCCATAGAGAATCTCTTTTCCAAAAGCCATTGCAAAAGTCTCATGGACCCTGATTGGGTCACATGACCATCCCTGAAAGCAAGCACTGTGGTCCCAGAGAGTGAGAGGTGCTCACCTGCTCAGGCAGTCTTACTGGATCTACTGGAACTCAGAGGGTGGGAGGAGGCGTGGTCCCTTGGAGGGAACTTGCCGAGGGCATTGGGCATGGTTCCCGAAATGGGGGTGGATCAGTACTGGTGACCAAACTGAAGATGCTCACTCTTAATGCTTAGCAAGTCTCTGAGTACATTAGGGAAACTCATAGAATGATAATTCCCTTCTAGCTCATGGAGGCTTTTTATTCCTTTTCAAATAAGTTCTATATATTTGATCTCATAGCAGTCCCCCGAGACAGACAGGAGTGCAAGTAGTATCTTCCCATATTACAGATAAGGAAATCAAAGCACAGAGCAGGTAAAGACTTTGCCCACAGGGTCCCTGGGTGGCTCAGTCAATTAAGCGTCTGCCTTCGGCTCAGGTCATGATCCCGGGGTCCAGAGATGGAGCCTGGATCAGGCTCCCTGCTCAGTGGGGAGCCTGCTTCTCCCTCTCCCTCTACCCCCTGCTCCCCGCATGTCCTCTCTTGTCTGCTCTTTCTTTCAAATAAATAAATAAAATCTTTTTGTTGTTGTTTTAAGATTTTATTTATTTGCCAGAGAGAGCACGTGCACACAAGCAGGGGGAGCGGCAGGCAGAGGGAGAAGCAGGCTCCCCACTGAGCAGGGAGCCCGATGCAGGACTGGATCCCAGGGTCCTGGGATCATGACCTGAGCTGAAGGCAGATGCTTAACTGACTGAGCCACCCAGGCGTCCCCTAAATAAATAAAATTTTTAAAAATAAGTAAGAATAAAAAGAAGTGTTTAACAAGATTTTGCCCACAGTCACAAAGCAAGGTACTATGGACCTGCCCTAGAGTCCCACAGAGACATAAAGGGCTTGGAATTGCCTGGCAGATCCACTGGAACTGGAAACTGGGATTTATAGGGCCTGACGTGGGGTTTATTGATATCAGCTGCCTGGGTTTGTTCCTGAGTTAGCCAGATAGACTGGTAGCCGTCTGGGTGGTCAAGTACCCGTTGATGATGGCAAGGGAAAGAAGTGAGACATTGCCACCCCAGGGAAACCCTCTCATGACTGATTTCCCTTTCCCCCGGCAAACTGTGTACAAGACTTAGTTTCCCTTGTCCCAGAAAACACACACACATACACACACACAAAATACCAGTCCAAAAAAAAAAAAAAAAGTGTGGGGTTGGAGAGGAGTGCTAGTTGCAGGTCCAACTCCTCCTAAGGGAGATTGTTCCTAGAGGCAAGAGTGTCCTTTGCCAAGACGTAGAGGGGGAGCAGAATCCCCTGGTCCCCTGGCCAGAGGGGAGTGGTTTGGCCAGATCTCTCCTAAGTGTCGCTGAGACCTCCAAAGAGCCTTCCAAAAGACAGCACCCCTCTTCCGCATCCAGGTTCTGAACACGTTGAATAAGAAGACAAAGGAGTGGCAGAGAGCCAGAGTGCCACCTTCGTTGTCACTAAAGCTATCGTGGAGGATGGAGTGCAGTGAGAACAAAATTGACTTCCAAAGGGAGCCTGGAAGAAGGACGGAGCAGAGCAGATCATTGTAGATAGCCTTCCCAAGTGTTCCAATCAGACAGATCATTCCATTGCCGTGGGCAGTGAGAGTAAAGACAAAAAGTGAGTTTTAGGGAAAATCCCTCCTCGTGGAAACCAGAAGCGGGGAAGACATGTGACCTTGGCAAGTTATTCATCTCTCTGGGCATTCTTCTCTTGTTGGGTAAAATGGGCCTAATAACAGTATGTCCCTCACAAGGAGGCAGTGGGGGTTCGAAGGGGTAACTGCGTAGGACGGCCGTGGCATGTAGTAATCACTCAGTGAATGCTGGCTGTTTCTGTGTGCAGTCCAGGTTCGCGGCGGGTGGCCTTGTTGCTTTTTTCTCCAGCACGAAGCCCAGGGCCCCTGTGGTCCTGCTGGGCTTGTGCATCTCTCTCCAGCTGTAAAAATTCAGGCGAATGTCGGCGTGCAGTGGCTTTTCGGTTCTTGGCCCCTTCCCAGGCTGTGTTCTCCCCCTTGGGGGGCAGGGAGATGGCAGAGACATGCTCTTCACCGTGGTGAGTGCTGCTGCCGCCTCCCCATGCCCTGTTCCAGCAGATCCTGGCTCCAAGTTCAAAGCCAAGGTGGCTTTGTTGAGTAATTCAGTGACACCGGCTGCCCACCCGCCATCCGAGGGTAAGTCTCACTCCCACACACCCATCTGCTAAGCATCTGCTGCCCCGTGTTTTGTGGTGTGGAGGCTGGGAACAGGCACGCCGCCCCAGCTGACCGCGTGGAGGCTGAGCTTCCTTCCTCCCCCCCCACCCCCCCACCCCCCGGCTGCCCTTGGGCTCAGTCTCTCTCTCTCTCTCTCTCTCTCTCTCTCACACACACACACACACACACACACAGCCCCGCGCAGTGAGGTTTCAGATCCGCTCCCAGGCTGGTTGGCGCTGACTGCATCTGGATTCACACCAACCTCTTCCTCCTGGGAGTTCAGAGTGTTCTTGGAAGGAAGCCTGGGAAGGGAAAGGCCTTCCCCAGCATTCCCCATACCGTGGCTGGCTGACAGCATAGACCGGAGCTGCCAAGAGCTGTGGAGTCAGACAGACCTGAGTTCAAATCCCTGGGTGTCCTTGGGCAGGCTGCTCTCTGCTTCAGTTTCCTCATCCATAAAGAATGTGATAGTAACAGGATCTGTCTCATGGGATTATGGCCAGGATTCAGCAAGTTGCTAACCACGGAGCCCTCGCCCTGTGTCTGGCACGCGGGAAGGTGGTAGCCCTTGACCACCAGCGGGGTATCCCCTAGCTTCGTGTGGGGGGCACTCATGGAGCCGGAGAGAACACCATCTCCTTGGGCCCGCCCCACCTCCCACATTAGACCCCTACCGCAGTTATGCCCGATGGGGCCACACTGATTTGTTCTTATGCAAACTGTCTCATTTGTCCGGGCACTCCCATGCCTGGTGTGGTGCCTGGCACTTAAAAAGCACTAAATGTCTGCAGTAAATAAGTGCAAGGAACAGAGCAAGGGAGTGTCTGGCAGGCAGCCTCTGTTCCAGAAAACTGTTCTGTTCTTTCTGCCCCTTTATCCTCCCTTTCTTCCCCACCTCCCCTCCCTCCTTCTGACCTTCCTCTTCAGACCTTCTTTCTTTTTTCTCGGAAGGAAATAGCTTCCTTCTTTCCTTTTCTTGTAATATCCAGGCTGTGAGAGCATCCCTTGAGAGCCCTTCACCCAGCCGAGAGCTGTGATTCCTCTTTCAAATTGAGTCAGTCCCCTGACTCATTCATTAAAATGCATAGGGCATGTGACCAAACTGCATAATGAGTCTCTCATGGGGAAGGCTCGGAGGCAAGAGGCAGGCAAGAGATGCTGCCAACTGCAAGGCAAATGCTACCCAACCCCCGCCCCCCCAGCCCCCAGCTGTGGATCAGGCTCATTGGCCCGTCATGCCCTGGGAAGGCTGGGGGCTGCCGTTCATCTCCAGTAAATCAGCCAAGTCCTGGAGAGCTGCATGCAGCTTGGCAGTCTTGGAAGCTGTGTTGCTTTGTTGAGTCCAACCCAGGACCTTTGCTCTACCTTCCCCCACTCCCGCTGTTTGAGTCTTTCATTTATTTAAATATCTCTCTTAACGACCCACATAACATGGGAGTATATTTTTTATCATAAAACATTCAAACATAAAAGCAAGCCCCTCTAACAATTCCCCAGTACCGCTACCCCTCTCCAAGACAACCTTCTGGTCGTACAGCTCTTCACCTTCCAGGGTTTTGGCTGCTCCATCACAAGCACCCCATGAAGGCGATCTGGGTGGGGGGAGGGGGCAGGCACCCTTTTGCCCTCCTGAGGTCCCAAGGCAGTTCTCTCCAAAGCAGTCAACATGCATGGACACCTTCTCAGCCCCCTTCCTGGCAAGTCCCTTGTCTGTCTATGCAACCACCACGCACCCCATCGAATCCCATCCCTGCAGAAGAGCCCCACTGTCTGCACTAAGGAAGCCAGCCCAGATGATTCCCTGATTAGAAATTCAGGTTTAACTGCTTTCCAGAGGCATCTGCCCTTGACTGTTCAGAGTCCTGAGCGTGAAAAAGGTGTCAAAATCCAGTGATCCTCATGGTGGCCTCTCAGGCACTAAGGCCTCCTGAGCTCTACCTTTTGGGTGGTGAGCCTCTCTGAACCCACTAATTCATTTCACTTGGATAATGACCTATCCCACTGTGGCCTTGGGAGAATCACTAACTTCCCCGAATCACATTAACCCACCTGCAGAATGGGAATCACACTGGTGCCTCCCTCATTGGGTTGTGAAGTTTAAATGGAATTATCCACATAAAGCCATCAACCTTGTGTCCAGCACATGGTCAGAGATGCAATTAATATTAGTAATTGTCATGATCATCATGATTTTTATTCTGATCTGTAATACTCCATTCATTCAAGAAGTGTTTTTATGGAGCACCTACTATGTGCTGGCACTGTTCTTGATCCTGGGAGGATAGCAGTAAATGAGTCAGACATGCTTCCTGCCCTCAGTGGGCTCATATTCTAGCACAAATGTATTGTACCTTTGTGTTAGATAAGCACTTTGTCTCCTATTATGTCATGTGCTCCTCACTAATGTCTTTAAGTCAGGCAAAGGCAATATGAGTGTCCCTGTTGTACAAATAGAAAACCAAGGTTCAGAGTATTAAGCTAATGGGACAGCTAGAAACTGGCCAGCTATGACCTGATCTGAGGTCTTTCTGACTCCAGTTTCTGTGCTCTCTCGCAATGGGCACTGATCATTATTCTGGGGTGCAGGAGGAGGGGCGCACGTAAGCAGTCCCCGGAGCTCGGAAAGCCTGACCCCACCAGCAGGAGCACAGAAAAGAGGTGGGACTTGTGTGCCTTTGTGAGTCCTGGTTAGTTCTGTCCATAAAGTGAATCAATCAGCTGGGCCCAACAAAATATTCCTCGGCCTGGTGCCAGTCTTGGAGGCCTGGAGGAGATTTTTTCAATGAAAAAGCACTTGCTGGGGCGCTTGGGTGGCTCAGTCACTTAAGCATCTGACTCTTGGTTTTGGCTCAGGTCATGCTCTCAGGGATGTGGGATCAAGCCCCGAGTCAGGCTCTGTGGGGAGTCTGCTTGAAATTCTCTCTCTCTTCCTCTGCCCCTCCCCTCACTCTCTCTCTCTCTCTAAATGGATGAATAAATAAAATCTTAAAAAAAAAAAAAAAAGAAAGGAAAAGCACCTGCTCCAGCCTGTAGCCTGTGGGGCCTGGCCATGTCAGCTGGCAGCTCAGAGGTCTGAGAGCACTTCCCCATGGGGTCCTCACCCAGCAGGAGAAAGGATGGCTAGGACTGTGGGCTCAGGGACCAAACTGCATCTTCTTAGGGTGGCACCTGGGACTCCTAGTTATAACAGGGTTCTCTACACATACCCATCATCTCCCCCACCCCCCATCAGGCTGTTTGAGAACACCATGCATAGGAACCAGAACTCGGTCTTGAGGAAAGTGGCAGGGATAGGCCTAGCAAAGATCCCAGGGAGAGGGCACTGAGGGCCAGCCATTGCGTGGAGAGACCCAGGACCTGAATAGGGCTCAGCCAGGGCATTTCCCTGACCCCATCCCAATGACAGCTCATGCCTACCCTCTGACCTCAGGTGATAGTACTGAACCTGCACAGCAACACGTGACTGATGAAGGGGTCCCCACCGCCAAGGCCACCTCTGCCTAATCCTTATGGAAACACTTCTTTAGAGTCCTTTACCTGCGCTCTCTCTTGACCTGCCTACACCCTCCTAGGTATCTCTGTACCTATCCCAAGAGTAGATTTCTGTTTTCTTTCTTATTGAATCTAAGCATACAGGATTATTCATGATCTTTGATAAATGACATTGTTTCATCTTCAGTTAGACCTTGCACAGGGTTATTATTTATTTATCTATGTTTACTTATTTGATTATAATATGGTAAACACCTGTGAACCCACCACCCAGTTCTTCCTGTGTGTTCCTAACCTTTCCATCACTTTGCCTCCCTCACCCCATCCTGAATCTTTTTTTTTTTAAAGATTTATTGATTGATTTGAGAGCAAGAGAGACAGAGCAGGGGGAGGGGCAGAGGAAGAGGGCGAGCGAGAATCCCAAGCAGACCCTCTGCTGAACGTGGAGCCTGATGTGGGGCTCCATCCCAGGACCCTGAGCCAAAACCAAGAGTCGGATGCTTAACCACCTGAGCCACCCAGGTGCCCCCCCTTCCATCCTGAATCTTGAGTTTACCATTCCTTTGCTTTTCTAAATCTTCTTTATTATATTTTTCTAAAGGTCATATTGTTTAGATTTCATGTTTTTACCTTACTTAAGAGAATATTCTGCTGTATACAGTCTTCAGAAGACTACAATATTTTTTTCTCATAATATTATGTTGCTAAAATTCATCCATACTGTGTCATTGAGCTATGGTCCATTTGCCTTCACTATTATAAGCATCTCTATAATGTTCCATATGTATTTATTCTCCTGTCACTGGATGTGTGAGTTGTTACCAGCTTTCCACTACTTTGAACATTCTTGCACATGCCTCCTGGAAAACCATGTGAATGTAACAATTTACAATCCCACCACCAACAAATATATAAAGATCCTATTGATCCATATCTTCTCCAACACTTGGCATTATCAGACTTTGTCATTGTTTCCAACGGAAAGGTTATTAAATGGTATCTCATTGTGGTCTGTTCATTTTTATTGGCTATCCAAGTATGGTTTATAATGATCAGCAGTGACGTGGGGATCACCCCACAAGGGAGCCTGGAGGATTTAATGAAGCACAGTTTGCTTGCAAAGCCTCTCCCAATTGGGATCATGTCATTGTCTTGTCTTGTTCAACTCTGGGCCCCCAGTAGCCAATACAGGGCCTGGTACCTCATCATTATCATTGTTATCACCATCAAAACAACAACAAAAATAATAGATAACATTTACTGAGTGCTTACTAAGTGCCAGGTGCTATGCTAACAAATACCTTTCTTTACTTTTATTATCTCATTTCATTGTTCAAAAAACCCTAGAAGGTAGATTCTATATTACTCCCCTATGAAAGATGAGGGACTGATATTAAGTATCTTTCCCAGAATCACCCAAGTAGTAAATGATGGAGCCAGGATCCGAACCTTGGCATTTAACACCCGAGCCCTTACCTATTCTATTAGAGGGGTCCTGTAAATACTTGAATGATGCCTTTACCTGCCCATAACCAGGAGCAGGGTCAGATGCTGTAGCGCTTTTTATCTCCTATCAAATATATTTAAAATGTACCCACAATTTGCTTATAAACAAAGCTTAAGGATTTTTATAATCTTACTCTAGTCACATGTAACTCATTTAATTTATGACTGGCTAAAATATCTCGGCAATTATTTCGCAGGCAGAGAACTCTCGCTGCGTGAGAGATCTAGTGTATAAATTGTTCTCAAAGGTCATGAGATGTTATGAATTCCTCCTTTACCAACAATTCCCCTAAAATCGTTGTTCTATTTTTTTCTCTCATCAATCACCCTTATTTCTCTAACATACCATATCATTTACTTATTATTGTATCGTACTATTGATGCACAGGGCAGGAATATTTGTCCACTTAGTTCTGTCTGTATCTTTCCTGGGTTTAGTACTTATGTATCCCTAGTGCCTAAGATTGTGCCTGGCACAAAAAAGCAGCTCAACAAATATTTGTTGAATGAATGGAATAAATGTATGCTTCTGGGAATGAATGAATGAGTGAGTGAATGAATGAATGAGTGAGTGAACCAGTGCTATTTTGTGGTTTTATTTTTCATTTTGGAGCCAATTGTTTTTTCAGGTTTCAGGTTTCAAACATTTCTGTCGGCCTGGGGGGCCTGAGATTTCGTGCCCGGACACCTGAAGGATAAAACAGTCCCGAAGATCCAAAACAATGTTGCATTGCCTTTTCCTTTATCTCTTAAAAACCAGCATCCACCATGAGCAGCCCGCCTCAAATGAGACTGTTTGGCAATGAGGCAGGAGGCTCTTCAAAACAAAACAAAAAATTCCTGGCAGCTTGAACATAGCGATTTTTCTAGCTGTGTCCATTGGTGTCCAGGTCCAGCACACCTCATTACGTGCACGCAGAGCGTCTGACAGATGTGTAACAGGCCTGCCCCCCTGGCTGTTATTCCTCTTTCCGGACTGGGGTGCACCAGATAAATGCAGGAGTCGGGAACCATCCCTCCTGGTCCAGCGTCTGTGGCTCAGTTCCCAGAGCCGGGCCAAATGGGTAATTATAGCTTCCCTCTGTGGCATGCAGGGCAGGAGGCTGATTTAGTCAAGGAAGCCTGCTGTCTGTCTCCAGCCTGGCTCTGACTCATGGAACCAGGGAGTCCCAGAAGCGCTACCCACAGAGGGCGGTGAGCAGCTGGGGGGTGGGAGGCGAGGGTGGCCGGCCAGCCAGGCTGAAAGCCCGAGGAGGAGGAAACTCCCCGCTTGGCCTGGAAGAACCTGCAGCTGGAGCCGGAGGAAGTGAGGCTCAGACAGAGCAGCTGCTCTTGCAGCAACTAAACCGCCACGGAGGAGGCCCCGGCCGTGTGGGGATGTAAAAATGGGCTAGTGAGTCTCATATTCAAAATTAATTGGGGGGAAACCCCGAATCGCCTCTCCGAAGGATGGCTGCCTTTGCAGGAGATGCCGGTGGCTTTGGTTTCTTTCGGGGGGGTGGGGGGGGGGGCTGTTGGGTCGACGGAGTCTGGAGTGATGAGCATTCTGCTCATTTGATTTCCCTCTTTGGCAGGAGAGGCAGCTAATTAGGTCTTTACAAGCCACAGAGACAGTTTGACCTGGGAGTGACGTCAGCTGCACGGAGGGTAACAGGCCACTCTGGCAGGGATTTCGATGCCACCTTAGATAGGTCACCGGAGGTCATTTACCCCTCCTTCTGTCTCCAGCAGCTTCTTCCTTTGCCCTTGACAGGCAGCCAGACCTACAGGCAGCCAGCCAGAGACAACTTGACCTCCTCCTGCAGGCCCTGCGGGCCAGGAGATTCCGGCTCCTATCCCTCCCCTTCCCGCTGAGTCACCCATCTCCCAGTCAGGTGATCCTCCCCTGGGCCCTTCTGAGAGCACCTTGACCTATATTGCAAACTCTCCATTACAGCCGATTCTAATTGTCCCGAGAGAGAGGGCCTTGCCAGGCCAGTGGGCCTGGGGCCCGAGTGTCGCTGAGGGCAGCCCCAGGCTGCAGATGAGGCACCCTGGTCAGGGGGCGGGGGGTGTCCCACTCCAAGAACCAGAACAACACCAGACAGGCCTGAAAATGGAAAGTCGGGAGGCTGGAGGCTGTGTGTGCAGGGCGGGGGCGGATGGGATGGTGAGAGTTAGCTGGGAAAGCTGACAGCTACTGGGAGACACGCTTCCTCCCCTCCTGCTCTGGGCTCCGTGGCTCTGGGCCAGGCCCTGACTGCACAGACTGCTGGGGACCAGCAGGGAGGGACAGATGTAGTCTCCCTCCAGGGCTGGGTGACGCTGCTGCCCACAGGGAAGGGGAGAGGGGAGAAACCATGCAAATGGTAGCATAAACCTTGATGACTCATCCAGATCATCCCCACCAAGAAAACGTTCCCCCCCAGCAGGGAACATGTTCTTGTCCCCAAATTATCCACAAAATGGCCTCTACTGACTTTGTCTATGGGTTCTTTGTGCCATGGTTGCCTGGGCAGTCTTTGTGTCCTCTGGATGTGGGGGGTACCGGGGTGGGGGGAGCTGTAGGAAAGGCATTAAAAGGGAAGTGTTCAGAATCAAACATTAAGCCTCATCCTTGGGCATCGAGCCTGTACAAAGCTGTATTAACTGAAGATCGCAGTTCCTGTCGAATTAGAAAGGGCGCTGAACTTGGAGTCATTCTTTAAAGTCTGACTTTCCCAGTGAGTAGCTCTGTGACCTCGGCAAGTCACTCTAGGCCTCAGTCCCCAATCTGTCTTAATGGATGTATAAATAAAATTGCATTAGATCAGATAGTGTGAGCATTAGATCAGGTGATGTGTGTAAAAATATTATATCAATTAAACAGAATTATGCATAGCTATGTGATATTCTTGTCTCTAGATTGTTAAGCCCCTCCCCACTCCCCATCTGAGAGGATGATTTTATTTGTTGGACGTCCCAAACATAGAAGAGGCTGCCTCTGTTTACAAATATAAATAGAAAACCGTAGCCCCTGGCTCCAGGGGGTCTACCAAGTCTAACGGCCCCATGTAGTGTGTTTGCCCGTCACCCACAGATCAGTTGTACATCGTTTTCTTCTTTTAGATCAAGAAAAGCTATGCGTGTATCATGACTTGGATAAAAACCCACAGAGTGGAGCAAAGTCCTGTTTTTAAATCAGAATGTCAACTTATGAAGTTACTGCCTGGTGCACAGTGGAGGCTAGACATCAGAGTAGGGGCTAGTGAGCTGGATGGAAGGGATGAGGGGTTGAAGGAGGGAAGGACTGGAGGAAGGGAGGAAGGAAGTTCAGTGACTATAGGAGCAGAGCTGGATTTACCAGGAAGCTAATTATGCTTGAACTTCAGGACGCTTCACTTACATGTGTCCCTTCCAAGGTCTGGTCCCTCATATTGAATTCATGTATTCCTTTCCTAAAGAGAGCCCCCAGCATTGTATACTCTTCAGCCCACCACCACCCCCCAAACCCGGATCTGCCCCTTTACAGTAGGTCTCCGAGAGACCCAATCTTTGTTCGTGCTTAGGATTCATAAGCACAAAAGAAATGCAAGTGGTGTAGGGGATGTGGTGTCTTCAGGTCATCGCCACCGTGAACTCCAAATCTGCAATTGTGCAGGAAGATCCATATGTAGCCGGGCAAGAACAGCACCGTAAGGGATGGGATGTAGAAAGAGGGTAGAGGTCAGGAATGTGCAGACTTATGGGACCAGTTCTAGCTTCCAGAATCTCCTCTGGTACATCCAGGACTCTTCCGTTTCCAGGCTTGAATCTGGGGGCACAGCATGGGGTGGTGGAGAAATGGCTTGCATTCTGGAATTCTCACTAGTCCTGATTAGTCTTCCCTGACTCTTCTTCACTAACCAGTGGTAGTGGCCTTGGAGTTAACTTAACCTCTTCGGGCCTACCATTGAAGATAATGGTAGGTGATTGCAGAGTACCTCACTGAAGCACTGTCTTGTCCACCACTGTATTCCCATGAGTACAATGTCTAATAATTATGGTTTTATATTAATAGCACAAATTTACATCGTGCTTCTAGATGGGAAAACTGAAGTACAGAGCTGTTACAAGCCTTTCCCCAGGTCATCCAGCTAGAAAGTGGCAGAGCTGTGATTCAGAATCAAGCAGTCTGGCCCCAGAGTCCCCCTTTCCCAATCACTATGCCCTCTGTGCTCAATAAATAACAAAATCAATAGACTTTACTTTTTAGAACAGTTTTAGACTTCCAGAAAAATTGAGCAGATGACAGAGAGTTGGATGAATGAAGTAAATCAGCGAATGGAGAGTCCTTTGATTGAGACCATGATTCATTACCCAGGGTACGTGGGAAGGGAGCTCATGCTTGTGAGGTCTCTGTGTGCTATTTCAGACAGGTTGCTCCACTTAATTCTCAGAGCCTCCTCATTAAGTAGGCAGCATTCACCCTATCTTGCAATGTAAAAGCTAAGGCTCAGAGAGGTCCTGGGGCTTGCCCTATGTCACACAGCAGATGAAGGGTTAGGACTAGAACATTCTGATATGTCTGGCCCTCAAGATCACATTTGCCCCCTCTGACAACTTCATCATGATCAGCAAAAGATATTTTGTCTCATATTTATTAACCTAACACCCCTCTCTAGTGCCTTGTGGTTTTAAAAATACTTTGTATCCCCTTTTGTGTTTTGGTCCTCACCACTACCCAGGAAAGTGGGTGAGGCAGTGATCATGATTCCATTTTATAAAGGAAGCTACTCATACTTCAAAAATTAAGGTCGTATGATGGGACGCCTGAATGGCTCAGTCAGTTAAGCGTCTGCCTTCGGCTCGGGCCATGATCTCAGGGTCCTGGGATCGAGCTCCATGTCGGGCTCCCTGCTTAATGGGGAGCCTGCTTCTCCCTCTCACTCTCCTCTGTGTTCTCTCTCTCTCTCTGTCTCTCTAATAAATAAATAAAATCTTTAAAAAAAAAAGTGACCTTTTTTTTTAAGATTTTATTTATTTATTAGTGCGAGAGAGCACAAGCAGAGGGAGTGGCAGAGGGAGAGGGAGAAGCAGGCTCCCCACTGAGAAGGGAGCCTGACACGGGGCTCGACCTGAGCCGAAGGCAGCGCTCAACAGACTGAGCCACCCAGGCGCCCCAGATCTGTTGACTCTTAACTTACTCCATGTTCTTCCCTTCTCACTAACGCTTCCCTCCATTATATACCACTTCATTGTACATCCACTCTTGCTAAAGCCCACACAGAAGAAATACCTTCCTTGTTAGATATGAGTCTTCAAGGGGCTGCCCCTCCTTCCAGAGTTCTGCCAAGAGAATTTTTCCAAAATCTAAGCTTTGACTGCTGAAGTGGTCTGTTTCTCACTGCTCTGAGCCCCCTTCCACTCAGCACATGGGCCTGTTAGTTCAGTACCCAGAGCGCAGACACTTTGCCAGCCTGAATCTAAGCTGGTCTGGGATCCATCAGTCAATCTGCCTGCCGACCTTGGTGCCAGGTTAGAACCCTTGAACCAAAAGTTCAGGTTTCATAATGTTTGTCTTTGGGAAATAAATCAAAGTTTCCCAAGCGTGCTGGATGAGGAATTTTATTTATTTATTTATTTATTTATTTATTTATTTATTTATTTATTTGAGAGAGAGAGAGAGAGTACATGAGAGGGGGGAGGGTCAGAGGGAGAAGCAGGCTCCCCGCTGAGCAGGGAGCCCGATGCGGGACTCGATCCCGGGACTCCAGGATCATGACCTGAGCTGAAGGTAGTTGCCTAACCAACTGAGCCACCCAGGCGCCCCCTGGTTGAGGAATTTAAAGAAGCAGAGTAAAAAGGTATAAATACCAACAAAAAGCCCATAATAAACAGCTCTTTCCCAAAGCACAGCAGGAAGGCAGTGCTGCAGAGTTAAGTAGCCAGGAGCATCCTCTGCTTCGTTTTCAAATTAGGTCTTATTACGTATATTTACTAGGACACATTTCAGATAAAGAACTGAACTCCATCACTGTTAGCTCAGAAGCAAAGAACAAAGGTTCATAATCTAGTTAAAGATGTAACTGCTACACACACACACACACACACACACACAAGCACATGCACACACACCACCACCACACCCCACACCCCACACCTTACCTACGGTGTGGTTATACTGTAGCATTTTGGAAAAAAAAAAAAAAATCATCTCATTCAGTGTCCTGCTTCCCAGATGGGCTACCCTACATGTATTCTAGATTTTTTTTTTCTTAAAGAATATATTTCATCTCTGAAAAAAAATTTTTTTAAGATTTTATTTATTTATTTATTTATTTATTTATTTGTTTGACAGAGAGAGACACAGCAAGAGAGGGAACACAAGCAGGGGGAGTGGGAGAGGGAGAAGCAGGCTTCCCGCTGAACAGGGAGCCCGATGCGGGACTCGATCCCAGGACCCTGGGATCATGACCTGAGCTGAAGGCAGACGCTTAACCAACTGAGCCACCCAGGCGCCCCTACTTTGTATCTGTTGACTGTTGAAGTAATTGTCACCCTGGGGCTTGGGCCTGACAAGTTCATTTATTTAACAAACCTTTAGTGAGCATCTGCTATGGACCAGGCACTGCCATGGCACTGAAGATGTGAGGGACAGACAGAAATCCTTACCCCATGGAGCTTATGTTCTAGTGAAGGAAGAGGAAAAAGTAAGTAAAACATAGATAGTAAGTGTATCATCTTAAGCTAAGTGATATGGAGAAGAATGAAGCAGGGAGTGTGGGGTGGAGGGAGGAGGGTCACAATTTTAATTTAAGGTGGTTAGGGAAAGCCTCACCGAGAAAGTACTGTTTGAACAAAGTCCTGGAGGAGGGGAATGATACAAAGGTGGCTCTTGGGGTCAAGTAAATAAACCCTATGGCACTAATTTGCGGGGAAGGCCTTTTGAATCTCCAATTGTTCGTTCCACCTACTAATCACGATCCCTAGAATTCTATTATTGGTCACACACACTTTTAGGTTAAAAGGCTAAAGTAAAAATATACAGTTATCAACTTTGGAAAGCTTTGGGTGAACTTGTTTATCTGATACCTTTGTAAATACTAAGGAGGGAGGAGAGCGAGGTGATTGGGCCAGAGGAGGTGTGTGTGGAGATAACAGATTTGGGGAAGTGCAGGGACGAAGTAGGAACCTGCTGGGAGAGCCTGGATTGCCACTCCTGGAGAGCAGGACTGAACCCCTCTCCTGTCTCCTACCGGGGCCACACGGCCCCCAGTCCCGGGAATGGTCCTGGGGCCCTCAGCCAGGTCCTTCTCACCATAGTGCTGAGTGAGGTGCCCTGGGATGCAGGAACAGACTGATGTGGGGTTTAATAATGCAGCTCCTGAGGGGCTTGGGTTATTTGGAGTTGTGCCATAGATAGTGATGTGACTAGGGACACATGGGAATGTGGTTCTGGGACTGGTAACTCTATTAGTCTATGGTTAATTTAACAGCCCTCAGAAAATAAATGAGTCAGGAAACTGTGAAAGTTTCCTCTTTAATCGGTGCAGGAAAGCAGCATCATTTATGATGACATCCACCTCATTTTTTGAAATTAGATTGTCCCCTATGGCTGTATCCTCGGTTTACCATTGTTCCTATAAGTTCAGTTCTCAAAAATGCTTCTTTAGACATAAGCTTTAGACCATGGGTCACAAACTCCAATACCTGTAGGGAACAGACAGCAGTGGCCACAAGCAGGTGGGGACCAGTGGGGAGTATGACAAATGGGAGAGTGCATGCCTGTACTCAACTCCTGGGGTTGTGACCAACTGAGTTTGAGAGCTCAGTGCTACTAGAATTTCTCAGTCTCAATAGAAGGTGGAAATCCAAATTTTTAGACAAGACCTTCTGATTTTTAAATGTTGGCAACTAATTCAAGGTAGTGGGACACACTGTGCAGGCCAATTTATTGATCTCTACTATAAACAGATAATTTTGGTACATAGTGGAACATGGTAGGAAAGGTGGGCAAAGGAGGGACAACTGATCAACCTGACAGTTTGAGAAGGTAAATTTTTTAGGGAGTTGACCTCTGCCAAGGTGACCCCTTTATCTCAAGGTTCTCCCTCATCTATTTAACCAGTGGGTTATTTTGGAAAAACTAATCACATCTGAGTAGTCCTGGTGGAGGGAGAAAATGCTGAGCTGAGAAGCCACAGGCCTCGGTCCTACTGTTGATTCTCTCACAGACTCACTGCAACCTTGGGTAGGTCTCAGCCTCTCATGGCTTAATTTCTTTATCTGCAGAATGAGGGGCTGGATTTAAGTGTTTTCAAAATGTGTCCCTCCAAGCCTACGAAGACTTCAGTGATGTCTGTGAGGGGTGGGGAAGTGTGGAAGGATCTCAGGGCTTGCAGAAATACAGCTCAGCCTTTGTTCTGTTTTCTCTTTGGGGCTTCTGCTTTTTCTGAGCTTCCCGCCAAGCAGGGATTGTGGACAGCTCTTGAGATTCTGCCAAAAATTTTTTTAAAAAATTAAACTTCTTGAAGAGTTTTCCTGCTTTCAAAAAAGTTTCAAAATCACTGAATTAGTTTATCAGCTCTAGTATAAAGCGTTATTAGTAGAGGTTTGCGAACTATGAGGCCTGCAGTTCATCTGAACGATAGGTCTTTCCTCCATTTGCCTACCACTGTTTGTCTGGCTATAGTTGCTGCTGTTGGCTCAACCTCAGGCATAAATCAAATCAACAAGTAGCCAACAAATATTAGACGGGAGATTCGGACACATTATCCAGCTCAATAGCTCGTTTGGGGGGATTTTCTTTCTTTGTTTTGGTGAACAGATGTGTTCTTTTTGTGATATTATCTTTTTTTTTTTAATATTTTATTTATTTATTTGACAGAGAGAGACACAGCGACAGAGGGAACACAAGCAGGGGGAGTGGGAGAGGGAGAAGCAGGCTTCCCGCAGAGCAGGGAGCCGAATGCGGGGCTCGATCCCAGGACCCTGAGATCATGACCTGAGCTGAAGGCAGACGCTTAATGACTGAGCCACCCAGGCGCCCCGATATTATCTTGATCATATACAATATAGTCCCATTAGCTACTGAAAAACTGCGTGGTTCACATGATTTGATAAATATATCAACGTTTCACAAGTTTGAAAATCACTCAACTGACTTTTAAAAACTAGCTATAATTTATTGATAACCTAATAGGTGCTGACTTTATGGATATCACCACTAAGCTTCAGATTATTAATCCTGCGAAGGAGCTGTTTTTATGTCTGTTTTACTGACAAATAAGGAAACTAAGGCGAGGTGAGGTTAAAGACTTACCTGGATCACACAAGTTTTTAACCCATACCTGTCCCAGCAAATTCTCAACCAGATAATCTCTCTAAGGTTATTTCTAGCCTTGAGAAGTTAGGAGGCAGGACTTCTGGGTGTTTTAAGCTGTCCTAGGATCAACAGCAAAACTGCTGTCAATTATCAACTTCCCAGAGCCTCTCATCTACTGAAAACCTTGAGTGGAAGCTTGTTGAACTCAGAGCTATTCAAGTTTGTTGCCCTGATCTTTACTGACAGGAGGGTCTCTGAATTTAAATAGTCCCTTCCACAGTCTGGACATCATCCTTGGGAAATGAAAGAACTTTGGATCTGGGGATGGAAATAGACTGTTGGGGATGAGTAAGTGGATTTTTCAGTGTTATTTCTGCACTTGGCTGAGCCGAGTTTCCCCTGCTGCAAAGGAGATTTCCCCTGCTGCAAAGGAGATTGCTTTCCATGTTTGTTGATCTACCTACCGTTCTGATCTAATGGATTCAGCTTCCCTAGTAGTGGGTATATGCCAAGAATGTGGCACAAGGCAAGCATTGATTGTGGACAGGTTTTTGTTTTGTTCTGTATAACCTAGATCAGTGTTTCTGATTACTGTAACCACTGGAATTTTTTTTTTTTTCTTAAAAGCTCACCTACAAGACAGAAGACCAGTACTTTTCGTTTGCATACTGTAACATTTTTAGGGAATGTTTATGAAAAAACAACAAGGGAAGCAGACAGCAGAGGTGTTACGATTCTCGATTCTCATTTCATAGGCAAGAAAAATCGCTGATCATTCATTCACTTGGCCAGTGGAAGAGCCTGGACTGTAACTCAGATATTTCCACTTCTAATCGTGTGTCCTCTCTGTTTTATTATAGTCATTTGACTTTTCTAACTGGAGGGGAAACCAATTGACTTTCAGCATCGACCTAATTTATGTTAACATCTCTGATGGTGATTTTGAAAAATAAAGAAAAAAAGCCTATTAATTGCATTGTTTGAGAAAAACATCAATAACCATTGTTTTTCCGTTAAAAAAAAAAAAGTAGAGGTCCCAATTATAAGTAAGGTCTTAAAGTTTAGAGTTCGCCATTAGGAAAAATATGGGCAAGTGTTTCTGAGCCCACTACTACCTTTCTCCTCCAGAGAAGAGAATGGAATTTGGATACTTCCCTCTTCTGGGAGCATTGTTTTTTGTTTGCTTTGCAGCCCAAATACTTGACTGATGGATTGATTGCCTCTGACTTCTACAGCTAAGTGAAGGGTTTGTGTATGGCTTTCTTTTTTTTTTTTTTTTTTTAAGATTTTATTTATTTGACAGAGACACAGCGAGAGAGGGAACACAAGCAGGGGGAGAGGGAGAAGCAGGCTTCCTGCCGAGCAGGGAGCCCGATGCGGGGCTCGATCCTAGGACCCTGGGATTATGACCTGAGCCGAAGGCAGACGCTTAACCGACTGAGCTACGCAAGTGCTCCTCCCAGGTGATTCTAATATGCAGTAAGGTTTGAGAATCTCTGATAGAGGCTTCCAGTGTCTTGTTCAAACCCAGGCGGGATAATCCCCAGTGACAGCAATTTATTCTGCCAGCACATTACAGGTATGTTAGGTGAACAGTTCGTTCAGGATAAAATACACATTTACTGAGCACCTGTGTTCTAGGTGCTGAGAATACTTCCAAGAACAAGATAGCCTGTCTCTACCAACAGATGCTTGCTTTCTAGTGGGCGGAGACAATAAACACGCAAACAGGACCGTGATAAGTATTAAGAAGGAAGCCGACTGTGACTAGGGGGTCAAGGAAGGCCTCTCTGAGAAGCCATTTTTGCAAGACCTAAGGGGAGCCAGTGATAAGGCAGAGGGAATAGAAGGTGAAAAGGTCCCGAGACAAGGAGGGTGGTGTGTTTGAGGAACAGAAAAGACTGCAGTCACTTTCGTTTAGACGAGTGGCAGATAGTGAGCCAGCCTGACATTTCGTATAGTTCACACAGATCACTCAGTATGTTCTTGCCAAATAGGACACACTCTGCCAAGGAAACACAAAGAGAAGTATCCTTCGGGAGCCAGGGTACTGTGTACTGGACAAAGAGGGCTCCGCAGTATTAACCAAAAATTGCTGACTATGAGAAAAAATTCGGCAGTCCTACATGACACTGAGATAAGCTATGAAAAAGGAAAAATTCAATTATACATTTGATATCCAGAGGATTTGGCCTAATTCTTTAGTCTTTTATCTTGTTGCTAACCATCAACTGAATGCAGCCTGTCAGTGTGCAGAACTTGCCTCATTTCAGAACGCATTCGGTTCTCTGACACAGTATTTTTGGGGTCTCTACCCAACCAAACTTTCTGGAAGGCAGAATGTTTGTCAGATATATGTAAGGCTGGGGAAATCAACTATGTGCCTGTAGGAGACCTAGATATTTCTATGACTTTCTTGTTTTAAGAAACACAGACCCAGTTCCCTTCCTCATTTTCACACAAGACTTCTACTTAAGTTGTGCAAGCTCACTAACTTCTTAACACCTAATGGCAACCAGAGAAAAGAACTACACCAATTTATTTTTAAAGCTTATTTATTTATTTATTTTAGTAATCTCTACACCCATCGTGGGGCTCAAACTCACGACCCCAAGATCAAGAGTCGCATGTTTCACCGACTGAGCCAGCCAGGAACCCCAACACTTATTTTTAGCCAAACTTTCTGAGGTCTCTCTATTAAATTTAAATTGTCTTTTCAATCATATAACCTGGAATTAATTTTCCTGGTTGCCATGTTGTTACTCATCCTCTATAAAACAACCATGGGGTTCAATGCAAAGAAAACAACTATGATTAATATATATCCTCAACCAAAACGTCCAAGAATTTCAATAATTTCCAAATGTTTTGCATAAGAGATCATAATGATGCTTTAATAAAATAGGAGTGCTTTAAAAGGCTATCTTAATGGGAAAGATAGCCCTTCTTAAATTCTCATGAGGCAAGGAAAAGCTTACCCAATTTTTTTTTTTTTAAGATTTTGTTTATTCATTTGAGAGAGAGAGAGAGAACACACAAGCAGGGGGAGCAGCAGACAGAGGGAGAGGGAGAAGCAGGCTCCCAGCTAAGCAGGGAGCCCGATGTGGGACTTGATCCCAGGACCCAGAGATCATGACCTGAGCCGAAGGCAGATGCTTAACCATCTGAGCCACCCAGGTGCCCCAAAACTTACCCAATTCTTAAAAAAAAAAAAAGACTATGGCAATTGTTAAAGGATTTCTTTTATTTCTAACAGTAAGAGTTTTATAAGTTCTTCCCATGCCATAAGTAGGAGCATGAAACACAGCCAATGGGATCATGGAAAGATGGTGACTGAATACAGATGGAGAAAAACAAGTCAAGAAATATTCAGAGGAAACCTGGTACAGTTTTCTCTTTTTTAAAGCTTAAACAAGACAAGATGGATTTAAATTGCATCAGGATGGGTTTCTTCTTGAAATAAGATGCCCCTAATGCCTATAAAGCAAGCCAGTTGATTAGACATCTTCATGTCTCCGGTTTCCATCAGTTCTTCAGTTATATGGTAGAGATCCACATGGTTTCTTAAGCACAACAATTACAGTACCTGTAAATGAAGGTTAAGTATTAGCAAAGTTAATAAAAATAATTAATTAGTGGGTACTTACATCATAAAATGATTGGCCATGAGGCCAGAGGACTGCGTCTGTCTTGTTCATTGACTTCCCAGCACCCAGCACTGGACCTGACACTTCACGGATACTCTTTGAATATTTGTTGAATGAACTCATTTTTCAAGTAGCAGCTCCACTGCATGCCTTTGATCCCTCCAAACTTGATTTAGAAGTAACTTCTCCAGGAGCGCTTGCCTTACCCAAAGAGAAGCAGACTCACAAAGAGAGGGAAGGAGATGCTCAAGGATGAGCAAGGATGTCTTATCATGGAAAACAGCAAAACCTCTTTTTTCCTGAAGACCTTTTAAGATTAGGAGAAGCAACTGTTTGTAAAAGCAGAACCATGGAAGATTTGAACCATCAGGCATGATCGTGCTTTGAAGTATATTCCTGGCTAAATGCAGAAGATAAACTAGATCAAACTTAGAGGCTCTAAGATCCGTCCCTGATTAAATAGGCCTAAGAGTGGGAGTCTGAAAAGCATATCCTTTGGATATTGTTATTAGTAGCAGCTTCCAGATCTGAAAACAGTGCTAAACACCCTTTCAAATGATCTTGGAGGTGCTTTGAGCTACAGCTGAAAGCTTACCTAGCCTTCTTTTCTATTTGCTTGAACAAGAGCCTGAAAAAGAAGGTTAAAGAGCTTTCTAGTGATGTCCTTCACTCCTGTCCTAAAAAGAACCTCTGTTCTTCACTGAGTTAAGGAGATTTCACAACTCCCAGAGGATAATATGAAGTTAGTTTTCGTTCCCTGCTGAACCAACTAAAGTTCCTTTCAAATTCTTTTCCTGGACTGGAAATGTGTCTGAGCTCTTCAAGCTACTATTTGTTATTGCAGAAAGATGGAAATTATGTTATATTCTATAATGGGGCATAAAACATTTAAACAAAAATTTAAATTTAAATCGACATAAAATGTGTGAAAGGTTAAAAAAGCATACCATAACGTTTAGAAGTACTTATCATTGGTCTGTGAGAGAACATTTTCTTTAGTGCCTCAACCTGTAAGTGAATGTCAATAAAGATGAGCGAGAAGATATTCTATACACACATTTTTTCATATTTATTATATGACACATTTATTATTAAGAGTTTATTATTTATATGGGGATAGTCATCCCTTCCATAACTGACACTGCACCCAGCCTTGTACACATATATGGTGTAAGTATTTAAACGCATGTAAATTATACCAAAGTCACAAAACTGGCAAGCGCAATATGAGAAATAACAGTGCCACTATCAGAAATCTTCAGACTTAAAAAATTTATTCGCTGCTTAAGTAATTAAAATATATCTGTTTCTGGGGCACCTGGGTTGCTCAGTCAGTTAAGTGTCTGCCTTAGGCTCAGGTCATAATCCTGGAGTCCTGGGATTGAGCCCCGCATCGGGCTCTCTGCTAAGCGGGGAGCCTGCTTCTCCCACTCTTGCTCCCCCTGCTTGTGCTCTCTGTCTCTGCCAAATAAATAAATAAAATCTTTTTTAAAAATAAAATATATCTGTTCTTTTTGTCTCAACATGTGTTCATATGCATGTGTAAATGAATATATACACACACAGCCCATATATATGGGTTTAATGTATATAATACTATAACAAAGTTGGAAGTTGCTGGCTAGGCATCACTTTTTTGAACAGCTTTATTGAGATTGTATTCTCTTACCACAGAATTCACACTTTAGTGTTGATGTGCAGCCATCACCGCAAACTAATTTTAAAATATTTTCATCACCCCCCAAAAGTACTATTAGCAATCACTCTCCATTCTTCATCCTCTTCCCCCCAACCCAGCCCTTGGCAACCACTAATCTACTTTCTGTCTCTGTAGACTTGCTTATTCTGGACATTTTATATAAATGGAATCCTACAACATGTAGTCTTTTGTATTTGGCTTTGATCACCCTGCATGTTTTCGGGGTTTAGCTATGTTGTAGCATGTATCAGGACCTAACTTCCTTTATGGCTGAATAATATTCCAGTGTATGGATAAACAATTTTTGTATATGCATCCATCAGTTGATGGACATTTGGTTTGTTTCCATTTGGGGGCTATGATGAATAACGCCGCCATGAACATTTGTGTGCAAGTTTTTGTGTGAACGTGTTCTCATTTTGAGGGGTTGCTGGGTCATCTAATAACTGTGTATCTTTTCGAAGAACTATTTTCCAAAATGGCTGCACCATTTCACATTTCTACTAGCAATGTATGAGGGTTCCAACTTTTCCACATTCTGATCAACACTTGTTATTGTCTGCCTTTCTTATTAGAGCTGTCCTGTGTGAAGTAGTATCTCATTGTGGTTTTGAGTTGCATTTTTCTAATAAATAACGTTGTGCATCTTGTGCATATTGGCTATTTGTGTATCTTCACTGGAGAAATGTATATTCAAAGTATTTAAAAATACTTTGCCTATTTTTACGTTGGGTTATTTGTCTTTTTATTGTTGAGTTGTAAGAAGTCTTCATACATTCTGGATACTGGACCCTTATCAGATGTATGATTTGCAAATATTTTCTCATTCCGTGGGTGTCATTTCTTTTTTTTTTTTTAATTGGGAATGTACATCTTTTTTTTTTATTCTTATGTTAATCCCCATACATTACATCATTAGTTTTAGATGTAGTGTTCCATGATTCATTGTTTGTGCATAACACCCAGTGCTCCATGCAGAATGTGCCCTCCTCAATACCCACCACCAGGCTAACCCATCCTCCCACCCCCCTCCCCTCTAGAACCCTCAGTTTGTTTTTCAGAGTCCATCATCTCTCATGGTTCGTCTACCCCTCCGATTTCCCCCGCTTCATTCTTCCCCTCCTGCTACCTTCTTCTTCTTCTTTTTTTTTTTTCTTAACATATATTGCATTATTTGTTTCAGAGGTACAGATCTGTGATTCAACAGTCTTGCACAATTCACAGCGCTCCCCAGTGTCTATCACCCAGTCACCCAATCCCTCCCACCCCACCCCCCACTCCAGCAACCCTCAGTTTGTTTCCTGCGATTAAGAATTCCTCATATCAGTGAGATCATATGATACATGTCTTTCTCTGTTTGACTTATTTCGCTCAACATAATACCCGTGGGTGTCATTTCTTAATGGTGTCCTTTGAATCACAGAAGTTTTTCTATGTTGATGTTCAATATATCAATTTTTTCTTTGGTTGCTTTAATTTTAATGAAGCCCAATTTTTATTTCCTTTTGTTGCTTATGCTGTGGTACCATGTACTGTATACAAAACCATTGCCTAACCCAAGGTCCTGAAGATTTACTCCTATGTTTTCTTCTTAGAGTTTTATAGTTTTACCTCTTAACATTTAGGTCCATGATCCCTTTTGATTTATTTTTTCTGTATGTTATAAGGTAGGGATCCAGCTTCATTCTCTAGCATTTGTATATCCAGTAGTCTTTCTCGATTTATGTCTTAGCACTCTTGTTGAAAATAAATTGACCATAAATGTAAAAGTTTATTTCTGGACTCTCAATTCTATTCCATTGATCTATATGTCTATTCTTATGCCAGTTCCACCGTGTCTGGATTACTGTAGCATTGTAGTAAGTTTTGAAATCAGGAAGCATGAGTCCTTTTTTTTTTTTTTTTTTGAAGGATTTAAAAAAATTTTTTTATTGTTTTTATTTTTTGTTTTTTAAGTAACCTCTCTCCCCAGTGTAGGGCTTGAACTCACAACCCTGAGATCAAGAGTCACATGCTGTATGGACTGAGCCAGCCAGGTGCCCCAAAGGATTTTTTTTTTAATCCGGTGTAGTTAACATACAGTGTTATATTCATTTCAGTCTTTTTTTTTTTCAAGGGTGTTTTGACTATTCTGTGGGCATCACTTCAGCAGGTCTCACTTAGATAGGTCTAATGCTTAGTTTTGCAGTTCTAGGCCTCTGAAAAAATTATTGAGGTATAATTGACATATATTGGTTTCAGGTACATAATGTAACGATTCAGTATTTGTATACATTGGGAAATGATCACCACAGAAAGTCTAACATCCATCACCATACATAATTACAAACTCTTTTCCTCTTGGGATGAGAACTTTTAAGATTTATTCTCTTAGCAATTTTCAAATATGCAATATAGTATTATTAACTATAGTCACCATGCTATACATTACATCCCTGTGGCTTATTCTATAACTGGAAGTTTGTATCTTTTTTTTAAAAAAAAAAGATTTATTGGGACGCCTGGGTGGCTCAGTTGGTTAAGTGACTGCCTTCGGCTCAGGTCATGATCCTGGAGTCCCGGGATCGAGTCCCGCATCGGGCTCCCTGCTCAGCGGGGAGTCTGCTTCTCCCTCTGACCCTCCTCCCTCTCATGCTCTCTGTCTCTCATTCTCTCTGTCTCAAATAAATATCATCCTTTAAAAAAAAAAAGATTTATTTATTTGAGAGAGAGAGAGCACGAGTGGGAGGGGGAGAGGGAGAGGGAGAGAGAACCCCAAGCAGACTCTGTGTTGAGCGCAGAGCCCAGCGCAGGGCTTGATCTCACAACCCTGAGATCACGACCTGAGCCGAAACCAAGAGTTGGCCGCTCAACCCACTGCACTACCCAGGCACCCCGGAAGTTTGTATATTTTGACCCCCTTCACCCATTTTTCCCACCCACTACCCCATCCTCTGGCACCCACTAGTCTGTTTTCTGTATCTATGAGCTTGGTGGGGCTTTTGGGTTTTTAGATTTCACATATAAGTGAGATCATGTGGTATTTGTCTTTCTCTGTCTGACTTACTTCACTTAGCATAATACCCTCAAGGTCCATGCATGTTGTTGCAGTGGCAAGATTTCATTCCTTTTTATGGTTGAATAATATCCCATTGTGTATACATACCACATTGCCTTTATCTATTTCTCCATTAATAGACACTTAGGTGGGAGCACTTGGCTGGCTCAGTCAGAAGAGCGAGCGTTCCACTCTTGATCTCGGGGTCGTGAGTTCAAGCCCCACACTGGGTGTAGAGATTACTTAAATAAGTAAATAAACTTTAAAAAAAAGTAGACACTTGGGTTATTTCCATGTCTTGGCTATTGTAAATAATGCTGCAGTGAACGGGGGTGGGAGGGGTGCAGATATCTTTTAAGCTAAGGCTTTTGTTTTCTTCAGATAAAAACCCAGAAGAGGAATTGCTGGCTCATTTGGTAGTTCTATTTTTAATTTTTGAGGAACCTCCATACTGTTTTCTATAGTGGCTGCACCAATTTACATTTCCATCGACAGTACACAAGGGTTCCCTTTTCTCTGTTACTCTCAACACTTATTTCTTGTCTGTTTGATAATAGCCATTCTAACAGGTCTGAGGTGAGTTTTAGGATCTTGAGTGTATCAGTTTCCCCCAAAAGTGAACAGGTGCCAGAGCACTGGTTCATATTTCTCAAACTTGCCAGGAAATATCATTTGATGTACGTGCATTTTGGGGTATTTCTTTTTTGGTGTCCTGAACCAAAATGCCTGTAGGGCAGTTCCCCCTTCTAAGATGCCAAATTCATAACCAAGAGGTTGCTTGCTAAACATGCAATTGGAAACTATGGCTGAAGGGAGGGATATAGTGTAATGCTTAAGAGTTCCAGGCTTTAGGACCAGCCAGCTCTAAGTTTGAATCCTACCTCTGCCACTCAATGATTGTGTAAGCAGGGCAAGATTTTGAACCCTATTCATCTGAACAGTGGGGAAAATCATCCCTTCCTTATAGAATGGTTGGGAAGGTAAAATGAAATAATAAACGTAAGCCCTTAACACTGCCTAGGACTAACTAAATTTCAGAAATGGTACCTATTGGACTTGTGGAATGTTTCCTTCAGAGTGTGAAGAACCGCTCTTTGTCATAGCACAGGCTTTCTGGTGACTTGAATCATTGTGTCTGTAAATAGAGGACCTTTTTGGTGTGAGAGGCACTAGATAGGACTGGAGCCAGTTTTCCTCTAGAGTGGGATACAGGGAGTTGGAGAGCATTGCCACCACGCCCTCTGGACATTCCATTGCCTGGCAGAAATGGTAGGCCAGGGTTGCTATATTTTGATGTTACTGATGATAATTGATTTTTGTTCATTTAAATTGCAGAGGGTAGGGGCACCGGGCTGGCTCAGTCAGAAAAGCATGCAAGTCTTGATCTCAGGGTCATGAGTTCGAGCCCCACATGGGGTGTAGAGATTACTTAAATAAATAAAACCTTAAAAAATAATTAATTAAAAAATTGCAGAAGGTAGTATTGACTGATCCAGCCTGTTAATTCTGGGACTTAGAGCCATCCTTTGCACCCAGAGTCCATATATTCAGAAACCTCAGTTACCAAGAACACCACTGAGATTTAAGAAATAAGTTGAACAGTCAAAATAGATGTCACAAAAAATCACGCACTGAACCCACAAGAGAATCCCACAGAAAATCATTACTCAAAACCCGAGAGTCTAAACTAAAAAGTTTATCAGTGTCTATTCATAGAATAGAAGCATCAAGGAAGGAAGGAAGGAAGGAAGGAAGGAAACAAGAAAGAAAGAAGGGAAAGAAGGAAAGAAAAGAAAGAAAGAAAGAAAAGAAAAGAAAGAGAAAGAAAGAAAAAAGAAAGGGAAAGAAGGAAAGAAAAGAAAGAAAGAAAGGGAAAAAAGGAAAGAAGGTTGTTAGGTAGAAAAATAGAGAAATGTCAGTCCAGTAGTGAGGAACAAGACATAGAAAAAGATGGATGTAAGTTTAAAATAATAACAGCTTTCTAGAGGCCATTTTTCATAAGGAAAAATAGGTCTACATACTTCTGAGGGCATTCATTGATCATAATAGAATACAATAACGCTGATAATGATAATGATGCTCTTTAATCACCAAGTGTAAGTAATGTTCAAAGATTCAAGAAAACATGAGTTTTCTTGGGGAGAAAATTTCTGTAAAAAGTAGCTAAAGTTTTAGACAAGATATGGAATGTCTTATTCTCTAACATCTCTAAATGAGATGTTACTGGCCTTAAATTCGGTTCCACAGGTTGAATTTGCAAACGAAAGCAGTATTCAAATAAGAGGTGGTGTAGGGAGCTCAGGGGTGAACTGTTTCTGTGCATTCTTATCCTAGTATGTGGTTGTTATTAAGTATCCTTGAGGGGAATCAAAGCTGTAACTGTAACTTCTCTCTCAGCAGGGTTCCCTCCCAGCCCCTTCAATATCTGAGCTAAATAGACTTGTGTTGATCCACGCTGGAGGGCCTGCACGGGGAATATAAAGAATGAAATTACCTGGTAAACTAGCACTCTGTATATCGCAGCCATTACCTTCTGGTCAGGCATAAACAAGCCCAGTGACATTGCTCTATGCTTCTTTGTGGAGTCTGAAACTCAAGAGTTTTCTGTCCACTGTAAGGTGAATGAATGCTAAATATCACCCACAGTGGATTTGAAACGGTGTTAAACAGTTTCCAACAAACATAAGGTAGACAGAGTGAAGTCCTGACATCCCATTATTTTGTCTATCTCTCATTCTCATATGGATTTTAAAGCTTTAATTAGGCATTAAAGCCAGCCCAGAGCCTGAAAGAGACCCATAGAATTTTAGAGCTGGAAGGCTTTTAGAAAATTTGTCCAGCCTCTTCATTTTACAGAAGGGAAAACCGAGGCCCTGGGACATGTTACGATTTAATGTAGGTCACACAGTTAATTAGTGACAGAGCGAGAGGGAAGCCAGGTGTCCCCACACCTTCGTTGGACAGTGGTTTTCTAGTAGGCCACCTGCTCCTAGACTAATGCCCTCCCCCCCCCCCCCCCCCCGGTTTGTTCTTTCTTTCCCTTAATAGCTGTGCAAATCAGAACGTGGGCCTGAACGCCGGGAAGACTAGGTGTCGGCCCCAGCTCTCCACCACTTGAGGTGCGCACTCGCTCGCTCTCTACACCAGGACTTGGGGCTGGGTCTCTCTTTAGCCTGGCGCCTTCTCCATGGCAGGTGCTTCGCACCTGGGCTGAATCGCTGCATCATCGCGGCGCCACTGTCCTTGCTCCCGATTTTACAGCACCGGCGCGTGTCACGGCGGTGTCAGAGCGTAAGGAGGACGCGGGTCCGAATCCACGCCGTTTGAAAAGGGAGGTTCAGGACACCCTCTCAGTTCCCGGTTGGCCCCGGGCTGGCGGAGAGACGCCCAGAGCGTGAGTGACCTCGGCGCCGACCCCGCCACTGGTCAGCTCGCGGCCGGGGCGTGCCTGCCGGGCCTGACGTGGCGGCGCGGCCGCGGGGAGGGGAGAGGCCGTCGCGAGGGCGCGGCCTGACGTGGCGGCCGCGGCGGGGCGGCGAGGGGAGCCCGGGCCACTGCACTGCGCCGCGCTCCGGCCAGAGGGCGCCCGGCCCCAACACTTCCCCGCCCCGGGACCGCCCTGGGCTCCGGGAGTAACCGCACCGGCGATTGGGTCGGCGGTGCGGCGGGGCCATGTTGGAGCCGGGCGACGACCCCGCCTCCCGCCGCCCTCCGCCCCGGGTCGGGCCGGGCCGCGAGGGAAGCGGAGCAGGGAGAGGGATCCTCCCTCCCGGGTCGCCCGACGCGGCAGGAGCGGCGGCTGGAGCGGCCGCGGTCACAGCCGCCCCTCCGAGCCCCGGCCAATCAGCGGCGCGGGCACAAATATGCAAATGGCGCGCCGGTGCTGCCGGAGTGCCGCTCGCAGGGGCTGGTGGGGTCGCGCTGGGGGAGTGAACTGGGCCAATCAGGCGGGTGCGTGGCGGCGCGGGGGAGGCGGTGCCCCTTCACTCCTCCCTCCTCTCGCTCCCGGCCCCGCGCTGACAGGGGGGCCTGGCCGCGCCGCCGGTAAGTGCCGCCGCCGCCGCCGCCGCCCGCCGTTGCCACCCGCCGCCCCAGGCGCGGGGAGGAAGCCCGGGGGCACCGCGGGGCAGCAGTCGCTGCTCAACTGGTGGGGAGAGGCGGGGGCGGGTTCTGTCAGCCGGGTGGTCGCCTGAGGCCGCCCCCGCCCGGACAGCCGCGCGTGTCAGTCTCGGTCGAGGCGGGGGGCGGCGGGGGCGCCTCAGTCATGGCGAAGCCTGAGAGCCAGCGAGCGGCGGTGAGTACGTGCCGCCGCCGCCGCCGCCGCCGCCGCTCGGCCGGGGGGGGGTCGGGGCAGGCCGGGCCGCGCCGCCGCCGCCGGAGGTGAGGGGCCCGCGCCCGGGGACGGCGGGGCGCGCGGCGAGGCCGGGGACGGGGCTCTGCCCGCACGTGCGGCCCAGCCCGCTCGCGGCCCGCCCCGCGCCTGTCATGGCTGCGGGCTGCTGCCCGCACCCCCCCTCCGGCCCGCAGACCCTGGGGTCGGGACCTGGCCGCCGCGCCTGTTGCGTCGGGCGGAGGTGAGGGCAGGGTGGGCAGGGCTCCGCTTCCCCGCCCCGCGCGAGGTCGGGGCCTCCCGAGGGTCGGGCTTCCCTCCATCCTGCAGCCTCTTCCCCCGCCCGCCTGCTTCCTCGCCTCCGTGACTCATGACAGGGCGTCCGGCGCGAGCGCTGGGTGTCCCCGAGCCCGGGACGCCCCTGGCGCTTTCCCGGGCCTTGCCTGCCGGGTTACGACCGCACTGCCTTCCCTGTGATCCTTCGCCCCGAGGGGCAGCCCCGAGGGCCTCTCCACGTCTGCAGCGGGGCCCGGACCCCGCGGCTGCTGCCGCTTTCTTGGGCTCTGGGTGTGGGACGTGATGGGTGGTTCCAGAGCTGTCTTCGCGGACATCCATCCCAAAGCCAAGCACGACCCGGAAAGCCTGGGTGTCTTACTGGCCTGTCGTCGCAGTCGCCAGCTCAGAGTGGTTTCTGTTTGTTCCTTTTTTGGTTCTGTTTTGCCTTTTTTTTTTTTTTTTTAAGAAAAATAAAACTTTTCAGAACAAAGTAGACCAAAAAATTTCTTAAATTGTGATATTAACAGTGTTAACACAGTTACTTTCCTGGGAGTCTGGGATTTGACATTACTGTGACTTTTCTCCATTATATGAACTACTCATAACTACCTAAGGATTGCCCCGTATTAAATAAAGTTTATTTCGTTAATAAAATCACTATCACAATTTAGTTTCTCAGTTTTGCATGCTACTTTTCACCTTTCCTTTTCTCTGATTTCAAACTCCAGTTCTACCTAACCGACCAGGATCTTGAACAGAAAAAAGGGCTTACCTTGTGTAATGTTACTCTACCTAAACTGTGCATGATTGTACAGGTACTTTTTTTTAAAAAAAAACGGCTAGGTCTGCAAACACTTAAATGTACAGAAGGTACTTACCCGGTCGAGGGTGGGGATTCCACATTTTGGAGGGAGGGAGGGAGGGAGGGGATGTGTGTGTGTGTGTGCGCGCGCGCGCGCGTTTTAGCTTTGGGGGGAGGGGGTTTCAGTGCAAAAGGATGAACATAGTGTTTCTTCATTGCTGTTAGATTTACAGAACTTGAAATTAAGTGGGACTTTTTGCTAATAGCACAGAACCTTCCGTATGATAGATATTGGATAAATACTTGTTCTAAGCAAGTTAAACATGTATTCTGTATCTTCCAAGACTTTGTCTCTGCTTCCATTGCTTAGACACTTCACATTAAGTAGCTATAGTGTGCTACAACGTATTAGTAGTTTGGTGAGTTTCCTATAAACTACAGGTCATATAATATAAACATGAAATGCTCTGGGGGGAAAAAGTAGTTGCCTCCCAGATTTGATAGAGTTATGTTTGTCATTCTGAACAGTTTCAGGAGAGTGGGTGTTGTAGAGTTAAAAAATAAAAACCTTGTGATTGATTAACTAGGGGAAGGTGATGTCCTAAGGACATAAGAAATAGCATTAGGGGGAAAAAAATTGTGCTGGTGTAACTAGTAAAGCCTTCTTGACTTGGAAGGAGTTCTGATTGGAGAGAATCAGGACTTTGTCACTTTACTAGCTGTATAGCTATAGTCAGATTTCTTAACCTCTGTGAACCCAAGTTTTCTTGAATTTTACAATTCTCCAATTCTGAGGAGCCCATTAGATCTGTCCTTTGAAATATAAAAATTATGCCTGGGTTTAAGTATAAGAAAAGGCAGACGTTTTGGAACAAATAGAGGTATAGTTGGTCTTACCTTAAAAGAACATTTTTAAAAGAATAAGCTTAAGTGGGCAGGTATGAATAAAGAAAGCAGTGTTTAAAAAAAAAAAAAGCTCATGACAAATTTAATAAAATCCTAGAATTTTGAACTTGGAAGTATCTTTAGAGACTTTTAACTCCAAATCCCTTTTCTAATGTAACTGAATGCCTTCTATAAGACATTAAACTAGACCTTGGCAGTTTACCTATGGAAACCAGATAGAACTGAAGGAAGGGCTTAATGTATAAATTTAGGAGGTAGGAACTGAAGAAGCATTACAGACTGAGAGGTAAAATCTATTGAAGTTTCAATAATTAAAAATTTTGGTACATGTGACATTTTAGATATTCTGAAGGGTTATGTGTGTTAATCACTCATATAAATGTAGTGGGAGAAAAAGTCAACTAAATAGAGGACAAAAATGAAATCCTAGAGAGGTTAAAGTATAAAGGAAAAATGACTGAAATAATAGATCTACTGGGGAAATTCCATCATATATCAGTATAGTGAATACAGAACATTGGTAAGAATATGGAAACTTAAAGCATTTGGTTAGAGTGAAAATGAATTATGAAACTAATGTTGTCATAAGTGTTTGAAAAACTTTGAAAGCCAAAATTGGAATCAGAAGAGATTTATGGACACTGAGGAGACAGAATGATTTTGTTATAACCTTTTAAATGTTTTGTAGCTGTTGTGGTCTTAAGATGATTAACCTGTCTTAACCATACAGATTTCTTACATGACAGAAGATTTAGCTTTTTTACACTTACTTTGTGAATATACGTTGCCACATTCCAATTTTATAACTATCTTCTGACACCATGTTTCTTTTTACTTGTTTGGGCTTCGCTCCCATCCATTCTACCCCCGAATTTTACCAGTCTGTGAATACTCAGGTCAAATTCCACCTTGCAAATAAGATCATCTCTTGTCATTGTAGCCCTTAGGGATTTCTCCTTCCCATGAGACCATAGCATTATTATTTGTCTCACTTATTTGACATATCACGTACAACTTCCTGACCTTACCTCCACTGTATTGCTTTTAATTTTGTGGGAGCACCTTTTGCTCCTCCCTTTTAGAAACAGTTGGAAAGCTGATCAAGTGATAAGGGGAAACTCAGAGAAGGGGAAGCCACTTTGAGCTATAATTCATTCTCTGAACTCCAGGTCACTCACATCCATTCATTAAACAGATTAATTTATTAAGTGATTCCTTTATTAATCAGCTTATTATATAACATAAATTTATTAAGTGATTCCTACCTTTGTAGAATTTATAGTCTAATAGTGGAAACAGGTAATGGGCAAGTAAATAACAAATGTAAAATTACAACTTGTAATGAATTCAGTAAAGGAAGAGAACAGACTGCTGGGAAAAAAATGGGGAGGATTGTAGATTGTGTGGTCAGAAAGGTCTCTCTCAGGTGGTGATATTTAAGTCAAGACAAAGAATAAGCTAGATAGGGAAAGAGTTTCTTGGAAGAGAGAAGAATATGTATGAAGGCAAAAAAGAGCTTAATATGTTGGAAGAAATGAAAGAAGTTCAGGGTGGCAGGAGTATAATAATAAAGGAAAACCATGCAAGATGAGAGCTAGGCAGAGAGCAGATCATACAGGGCGTTGCAGGGCATTTTGAAGACCTGGGTTTTACTAAAGATGTTGCAATCAATCATTGAAGATTTTGAAGTAGAGGAGTGCTATGCTTTAGATTTTAAGAATGACACTTTGGTTAAGAATGGATTAGAGAAAGGCAAGGATGAAAGCAAAGACTACTGCTACAGTTGTTGAGGTAAGATGATGGTGGCTGGCCCTAGGGTAGCAGTATCATCTGATTTGATATAGAGAGACAGAGAGGAGATGGAAGTGGCAGGGGCATTGACAACTTCATGATGTATTGGATGTTAAAGGAAAGATGTCGAAGTGAGCTCCAGGTTCCTGACTTGAGGACCTAGGAAGATGATGGTGAGATTTACTGAGATGAACATAAGGAGAAGAAAAGGTTTGGCAAGAAATTAAGTTTTGAACACCATTCCCAGGCAAGAGCTTCAGAAGGTAGAAGGTGGGGGGACGGGGGGGGGGGGTGGCTATCTTTATCTGAATGATAGATGCCTCCGTTGGAGTAGGTTTAACTATATATATGACACCATATTACAACATACTCATAATGTGTGTTTTGAGAAGAGCAAGCTTCATATTTGTGTTAGGAGAATTAGTAACTGAAACGATCTTTTAACAATACAGTTCAGTTTTTGAAAGTTTGTGAAAATTTTCTTAATACAGATTATATTAGATAAGGTTTGAGAAAAAATCTGAATGTAGCATTAGATGTGTTTTGATATTAGTTGGGTGATGGTACAGAATTCAAAAGTCTTATAATCTTGATGTTCTTAAGAAAGTGGCACTCTTGGGCGCCTGGGTAGCTCAGTTGGTTAAGCGTCTGCCTTCAGCTCAGGTCATGATCTTAGGGTCCTGGGATCGAGCCCCGCATTGGGCTCCCCGCTCTGCAGGGAGCCTGCTTCTCCCTCTGCCCCTCCCCTGCTTGTGCTTTCTCTCTCTCTCTCAAATAAATAAAATCTTTAAAAAAAAAGAAAAGAAAAAGAAAGTGGCACTCTTTAAAGTTATTAGCTTGTAGGCAGCCTGATATTCATCATTTTTAATGAGGCTTCTGGTGTTTATGAGTAAAAATTGTAAGTGCAGGGCATTAGGAGCTATTATTTATCAAATAACTATAGATACTGATGTTTCTGTTATAATTTGTCATTATTAGCAAATAGTAAGATTTTTTTTACTGTACTTTTAAAACTTTTTTAACTGGTAATTTTAAATATTGTTATTGCTACAAAGGGACCCAGTTTGAAATCTGAAGAGAAAAAAAAAGAAAGATTATTTTTCTTGTTCAGTGGTCATTTCAGTTTAGTTTACCTGACTAAGCTGCAGTATAAAGTGTTTTAAATTTTATTCTATTGGAAATAAATGGTTGTGCTTCTGAAAGATAACTGTTAATACATCTATTCTTTTATAAGAAGAAGGAAAAAATCGTTAGGATAATGGTTAGGTTTCATATATTTTGCATAAAGTGTTTTATCTTAAAATTTTGTGCTTTATTACACATTACTAAGTAAATTCAAAGTTACTCTTCTTCCATGGAATTAGCTGGAATTTAGTGTATTTTTTTCGGTTATGTTATCTTTTGCAGTGTTTATCTTTAAAACAACAATTAAATATTCATTAAAATTTTTTCTTCAATCAAGGAACTGGACAGCTTTCCCTAAAACAAATCTAGGAATTCAAGATTCTACATTTGGTACACTTATTTAGTCCGTTTTATAGATGAAGAAACTGAGCTACAGAGAAACTGAGTTGCCTGAGCTTTCTAGTATTAGGGAATATTTTATTTCAGAGGTTGCATAATTTAGTGAATTCACTGCATATCCAAATACAAGAATATACTTAGTTCTGATTTGGTGAACACATATTCAGATGAGTAGTAAACAGAGTTTACTTTTAAGTCTTTTCCGAAACCATCCTATATTTGCTTACCAATATTGTGTTGAATGACATGTACTCTAAATGGTGACTTATAAATATTTATTTATGATTCATCTTGGTTCAATTAGGTTTTTAATTTTTTTGATAAGTTATAAGTGACATTCAGAAAAGTATGTGTCATAAATTTATAGCTCTATAATTTATTACAAAGTAAACATCTCTGTAACCACTACCTAGGTCAAGGAATAGAATGTTATTGGCAACCCCCAAGCTCCTCTCACTCCCTTCCAATCATCACCCCCTTTCAGACTCCCAGAGGTAACCACCATGCTGACTTCTAAAACCATAGAGTAGTTTTGGCTGTTTTTCAACTTTATATAAGTGAAATCATATAGTATGTGTTCTTTTGCTTAATATTATGTCTAAGACTAATCTGTTTTTATTTTTAAAGATTTTATTTATTTATTTGAGAGAGAGAGAGATTGAGAGAACGAGTGGGAAAAGGGGCAGAGGGAGAAGCAGACTCCCTATGGAGCAAGGAGCCTGATGCAGGACTCGATCCCAGAACTCTGGGATCATTACCTGAGCTGAAGGTAGATGCTTAACCCACTGAGCCACTCAGGCGCCCAGTCTGTGTTTTTCCATGTAAAAGTAGTTCAGTCATTCTCATTGCTGTTGATTCTAATGTAGGATGAACATGTTTTCAGTTTGGAAGTGTTCCGAGTAATACTGATATGAGCATTTCTGTACATGACTTTTGGTGTGCACACATTTCTGTGGCATATATATTTCTAGAAGTAGAAAAATTGGTCATGGGTATGGGTATATTTAACTTTACCAATAATGCTGTATCATTTTCCAGATTTGTTGTTCCAATTTATACCTCTTTTAGCAGTGTATGAGAATGCCAGTTGCTTATATTCAGTTATGTGGTTTGATTAAAATACCACTATACAGTATTTGAAAAATCTTGTGTTCTTTTGAAAAAATCTCCAAAGATGAGGGACGCCTGGGTGGCTCAGTTGGTTAAGTATCTGCCTTTGGCTCAGGTCATGATCCCAGAGTCCTGGGATTGAGCCCTGCATCGGGCTCCCTGCTCAATGGGGAGCCTGCTTCTCCTTCTCCCTTTGCCTGCCTCTCTGCCTACTTGGGCTTTCTCTGTCAAATAAATAAATAAAATCTTAAAAAAAAAAAAAATCTCCAAAGATGAACGTTTGGTTATGGATAGCTATTTCTACCTAAATGAGACATAAATTAGTATCTCTGTTTTGCCTGTTGGATTACAGCATATTCAAACAAAGCATAGTTTTTTGTTTTCAAAGTTACAATCAAATAAGATACCATCCTTTCTCCATCCTTAAAAATGTTTGGTTTTGAAGTACAGTGACTAGTACAGCACTGTAGGGGATATGGTTTGGAAAGGACCAAAAAAAATTACATGTAACGTATTTAAAGAAATCTTGAAAAAGATAGGAAAAAACTTTTAGCCAAAGTGAATTTGGTAACTATTAGGTGAAATGTACATGATAGTTCGAAATAAGGCCCTGGGGAAGGAGGAGGGCAAGTATTATAAAGATATATATTATTCCTGAGATGAATAGTGTTATGTCAGAAATGGCCAAAGCTCACAGGGCTACTAATAGGAATATGCACCATTTGTATATAGGGACCCAAGCTGTTGCTTTCTTGGTATGCTTTTGGTCAGAGACTTCAAGGAAGGCAATGAAATGCTATATGGTCTCATTAAAGTTGTGGGAAATTGAGTTTTATATCTTTATTTTATTCTAGTAGTAAGAAAAAAAATGTTTTTAATAATTTATAGTATTCCAAGAAAAATGGAATTGAGTTTCTCAAGGATTTGAATGTGAAATCGCATCTTAGAAGATACGTTGAAGAAGATGTGTCAACATTTGACTGAATTCGAAATGCTAAGTAAATGGATTTGATAGAAATGAAGTCACTGCATAAAATCTTATGTCTATTAAACTACTTTAAATGAATCAGAAGGGCAAGGAAAGCTATAAGAAAGAAAATCTAAGTGTAGTGTCGTAGAAGCTGAGAGAATTTCCAGAAGGCAGAGGGGTTACTTGAACTGAATTCAGGAAACATTTAAACAGCTTTTGTTATAGGCCAATCAGGCTGGTAACTGGTACTGCAGATGAATAAGTCATGGACCTTGTTCTAGCATTCAGTGCCTAAATAGTATATGATAGATGGAGATGCATGGATGATTGGAGGCTTCATATAGAGGATGGCATTTTTGAGTTTAGCTTCTGTCACTTTTGTTACTGGTGGCAAGTGTCTCTTAGTGGTCAGACAGGGATTGAGAGAACATTTGGATTTGCCTAGGCGTTTACTAGTCACCCTTGAAAATATAGTTGCAGTAATTTTATGGGGGCAGAAAGTAAAGTACAAGAGGTTAACAGGCAAGCGGGAATTTGGAAAATGGAGGCAGTGATCACTTATTCTCAATATTTGTCACTGAATGGAAGGATAGACATAGATGATTTTGTGTGTACATTTTTGTTTAGGAGAGACCTACTGCCTAAAGTTAGAAGGGAAGCAGGTAATTGCAAGGGGATGATTAAAGATTCGAGACAGAGTTGGAATGTATGTGGGTGTAAGTTGCTAAAAGCTAGATAGAATGGTATTAAGAGGTGAAAGTGTATCTTTGGAAAAAAGTCATGCTTCCTCTTCTGAGAACAGCTAGAAGAAAAAGGACAGAAGCAAAGAGAGATACATGCTTCTAAAAAGATGACTGGTGAGTTTCAACTGGAAAACCTCAGAAGAGTAAGTAAGAGGCAGAATTCTCCTTGGGTGAGATTGGGGGAAGTTAGGATTGAAGGCTTGAGGAGATAGCCTAGAAGCAAAGGGAAATGAATTTAAACACTTTCTAAGTGAAAGCAAGGACCGCATTGAAGGTACAGATTGGTATTAACCTTGTATTAATACTGTGCCAGGCATATAACAAATATTATAAATAAGCAGAAATGTTAATTGAATTGGACTGAGGTCTGGAGGTCACATTACATTGGTGTTGTTAATAGAGTATGGTGGGCTGAGTGAATTGAATATGGTCACAAGGATATTGAAGCATTAGAGATTATTAGCAAAGAATCGGAGGAGGTCTGGAGAAGCTTAATAGTCATGGGAGAGTTTGAATGACTCTTGGGAAATCAGAAGTGAGATGACAGGTATGAGAGGAAAAGCTGCATTTATTTATTTATTTTTTTAAGATTTTATTTATTTGAGAGAGAGAGAATGAGAGAGAGAGAGAGCATGAGGCGGGGAGGGTCAGAGGGAGAAGCAGACTCCTCGCTGAGCAAGGAGCCCGATGTGGGACTCGATCCCAGGACTCTAGGATCATGACCTGAGCCGAAGGCAGTCGCTTAACCAACTGAGCCACCCAGGCGCCCGAAAAGCTGCATTTATTAAATGCTTTCTTTATTTTAGAAACTTTGAATGTATTTCTAAACTGTGTATATTTCTAAACTGTTCAACAACCCTGTGAGTTAGGTGGTAATAATCAACCTGGGTCTCAATTTTTAGTGAATTTCAAACTTTGGAAAATTGTGCATTTAAATCAATTTCCTGTTTTTAACATTAATTGAAATTTGTTTGGTTTTATAATATATATTTATACTTAATTTGGTTAGGGGTATGATTGATGTTCAGGACTACTTCAAATAGACAACTTGACCTGACTCATTAGCAACTAGGAAACTTACAATCTATTTTCAGTATCAGCCCAAAATTAGTTATCCTCAATCATCTTTTACCAAGAGTAGAGCTGAGATTATGTTTTAAAGATTTCCCTTTCTGTGAGATGCAAAGCAAGACTAAATTAAGTGTGAATGCCAACAAAGTAAGTAATTGAATTTAGTAAATCGCTATCTGCAGAGGGAGATGTTAATATAAACATTAAATGAGTGCTATTTACATTACTGATTTTCAGGTCTTTTAAAGCAAGGAGTCCTTTTTTTTTAAGATTTTATTTTTAAGTAATCTCTACACCCAATCTGGGGCCCGGATTTATAACCCTGAGATCAAGACTTGCATGCTCTACTGAGTCAGCCAGGCACCCCTGAATCCTTTGTTTTTTTGAAAATACTACTCGAAAGCTCAATCTGTAAGATATATAGAAGCTGAATATTCAGGGAGAAACCTTTTATTGGTGAGGAATGGGGGAAGGTGAGGCCTAAAGCCCTCTCTTCCTTTCAGTGGCTAAAGATTACCCAGTGCTCCAAGGAGCACAGATTGAAAACTGTTTACACAGTGCACTGTGTGGGTTATTTTACAGTAGTTCTATGAGATCAATACTATTACAGTCTCCATTTTAAATGAAGAAACTGAGCTTCAAATGATTAAATGATTTGCCTAAGATTCCATAGCTAGGAAGTGATAAAGTCAGGATTCCAATCTTTTACTAGTCTTATTTTCAGAGCCCGTAGTTTTAACTACTGTGTTGTAATACAGGGCCCTTTGTAGAATCACTTCTCAATGAAAGTAGGATTTTGGGGAGGATAACTGGGAATTAAACTTTAAATTGGATCACTGAGGCATTTTTTTGTGGTAAAATATACATAAGACATACTATGTTAATTATTTTTTAAAGAATTTATTTATTTGAGAGAGAGTGAGCGCAAGAGAGAGCACAAGCAGGGGAGGAAGGGGCAGAAGGAGAAACAGGCTCCCCACTGAGCAAGGAGCCCAATGATGCGATGATGCAGGGCTTGATCCCAGGACTCTGGGATCATGACCTGAGCTGAAGGCAGACGCTTAACCGACTGAGCCACCCAGGTGCCCCTATTTTAACTATTTTTAAGTGGACAGTTCAGTGGGAGCTTCTTAAAGCATAAAAAATATGATATTGCTTAGAATGCTTTTGAATCTCAGCCTTTGGAGTACTATTAAGGATCAAGGAGTTTTGATTTGTTTTGTGTTACATTATTGTATTTTTTAGAATATTTTATTTTATTTATTTGATAGGGAGTGAGACAGAGAGCACAGATGGAGGGGGAGGGGCGGCGGAAGAGGGAGAAGCAGACTCCCCACTGAGCAGGGAGCCCAACGTGGGGCTCCATCCCAGGACCCTGGGATCATGACCTGAGCCAAAGGCAGATACTTAACTGACTGAGCCATCCGGGTGCCCCGACATTATTGAATTCTTGAAAGCATTTGAGTATTTACTATGTGCCAGGAATTGTACTAGTAGATACTAGGGATACAGAGATGAATAAGACCAATCTCTGCACTCATCTTTAGTAGAGAAGACAGATTTAGTAAGTTCGATCTACTGAAGTAGACATTATAGGTGTACTACCAGACCAAGAATGATAATATGGTGTGTAAGGTATGAGACACAAAACATGAGTGCCTACCAGTTTGAGGAGTGTGTGTGTGTGCATGTACATGTACATGCAGGCTACCTAGAGATAGTAGTACTTGAGTTTAATCTCAAAGCCATTACTTTATCAAATGGAGGAAGTGGGAGGTGGGGGGCAGTGTTGTAGGCTTAGAGAACCTCTTGTACATATTAATGGAGATGTGAGAGTGTTTGAATTTAGGCAACATTTCAACATGTTTGAGCATGGATTACCTATGGGAGAATAGAAGCAAAAAGGGTAGGGCGCCTGGGTGGCTCAGTTGGTTAAGCGACTGCCTTCGGCTCAGGTCATGATCCTGGAGTCCCGGGATCGAGTCCCGCATCGGGCTCCCTGCTCGGCGGGGAGTCTGCTTCTCCCTCTGACCCTCCTCCCTCTCATGCTCTCTGTCTCTCATTCTCTCTCTCGCAAATAAATAAATAAAATCTTAAAAAAAAAAAGAAGAAGCAAAAAGGGTAGAGGGGCATTGATATTTAGGAAGGGAATAAAATGAGCAAGAATGTATGTTGAGAGGGCAAAGACAAATTTAGGCATATGATGATACCACTGATTCGTATAAACATTTTTTAAATGAGTTGGAAACATACAATTAGATATAACAGGCCTGGTCTTAGTTGGGTTCTAATTTTTGCTAGTACTCATGTTATATGTTAAGGTCATATTAGCCTTAAACATTTAAAAATGAGAATATTCCTACAACTTAATATAATGATTGTCCTTCATATAATTTTTTAAAGGAATTTTAGATATAGAATGTTATGATTGATGTCTTCAAGAGGAGGAAAAATCATGGTCTTTTTTTAATTAAAAGGTATTTTAAAAATTTAATTTCAGATAAGGACAGGAAATGATGACATTTTAGAGAGGGTGGTCAGGAATGGCCTCATTGAGAAAGTTACTTTTGAGAAAAGAACTGAATGAAATGAGGGAAGAGTGTACATAGCAAATACAAAGGCCTTGAGAAAGGAACATATCTGGCTTTTATTTTTTAATTAAAAATATTAAATTTATTTTTTAATGTGTTATATGTACAATTTAGTGACATTAATTCCACTCACAATATTGTGCAGCCATCACTACTATCTTCTCTTTTTTCCCTCTCCCCAGCCTCTGATAGTATGTAATCTTTTTATCTCTATAAATTTGCCTAATCTAGGTATTTCATATAAGTGGAATCATACAATATTTTCCCTTTCGTGTCTACTTATTATACTTGGCATAATGTTTTCAAGGTTCATTCACACTGTAGCATTTAGGTATTTAAAGATTTTGTTCGTCTGTTGATGGACACTTGGATTGTTTTTGAACTTTAGGCTATTGTGGATAATGCTACTATGAACATTTGCATATAAATATTTGAGTCCCTGTTTTTAATTCTTTTGGGTATAGAGTATATAGGAGTAGAACTGCTGGGTTATGTGGTAACTCTATGTTTAACTTTTTGTGGAACCACCGCACTTCTCCATAGTGGATGTGCCATTTTACATTACTAACAGCGATGTATGAGATTGCCAATTTTTCCATATTCTTTCAAATGCTTGTTATTTTTCATTTGAAAAATAATATTCTTAGTAGTTGTGAAATGATATCTCATTGTGATTTTGGTTTGCATTGTCCTAATGACTGATGTTGAGTATCTCTGTTTATTGGCCATTCCTGTATCTTCTTTGATAAATGTATATTGAAGTCCTTTGTCCATTTTTATTTAAGTTGGGTTGTTTATCTTTATAGTAGTGAGTTTGTAGGAGTTCTTTATAAATTCTAGATATTAAACTTTTACCAGATACATGATTTGCATATATTTTGTCGCATTCTGCGGGTTACTTTTTACTCTGTTGATAGTATTCTTTGGTGCACAAGTTTTTAATTTTTTAAGATTTTTTTAAAATTTATTTATTTGAGAGCGAGAGAATGAGAGAGAGCATGAGAGGGAGGAGGGTCAGAGGGAGAAGCAGACTCCCTGCCGGGCAGGGAGCCCGATGCGGGACTCGATCCAGGGACTCCAGGATCATGACCTGAGCTGAAGGCAGTCACTTAACCAACTGAGCCACCCAGGTGCCCCAAGTTTTTAATTTTTATGAAGCCCAATTCATCTGTCTTTTTTTTTCTTTTGTTACCCGTTTTTTTTTGGTGTTACATTTAAGAAACCATTGCCAGTCCAAAATCATGAAGATTTGCCCCTATGTTTTCTTATAATAGTGTTATAGTTTTAGCTCTTAAATTTAGATCTTTGATTTATTTCCGTTGATTTTTTTTTTATGGTATAAAGTAAGAGTTCAGCTTTATTCTTTTGCAGGTGGCTATCTAGTTTTCCCAACATCAGTTGTAGAAGAGACTGTTTTTTCCTCATTGAATGTTCTTGGCACCCTTCTCAAAAATCAATTGACCATGTGAGGGTTTATTTCTGGGCTTTCTATTCCATTGGTCTGTATGTCTATCCTTATGCCAATAACACATTGTTTTGATTACTGTAGTTTTGTAGTAAGTTTTGAAAGTGGGAAGTGTGGGTCTTCTAACTTCGTTCTTTTTCAAGATTGTCTTGGTTATTCTGGGTCCCTTGGAATTCCATATGAATTTTAGGATGAGTTTTTCTATATACGCAAAAAATCATTGGGATTTTGATAGGAAATGCATTGAATGTGTAGACTGGTTTGGGCAGTATTGTTGTCTTAACAATATTAAGTCTTTCAATCCATGTACACAGGATGCCTTTCCATTGATTTAGATCTACTTTAATTCCTTTCAGCACTGCTTTGTCTTCAAAATGATATGCAGTCTTCAGTGTACACATCTTACCTGTCCTTCATTAAATTTATTCCTAAATTTTTATTTTTTTAATGCTATCGTAAATGGAATTGTTTTTAGTTTCCAGAACGTTGATTGCTGTCTTACAGAAATACAACTGATCTTTCTGCATAGCTTTGTATCCTAGAATTTTGCTGTATTTGTTTACTAGCTCTAGCAGTTTGTTTGCATGCGTGTGTGTATGTGTGTGTGTTATTTACAGTTTTCTACCTATAAGATCATGTTATCTGTGAAAAAGATAATTGTACTTCTTCCATTCTATTTTAGATGCCTTTTATTTTCCTCTCTTGCCTATTTTCTCTGGCTGGATCTTTCGTTCTGTATTGGATAGAAGTGGTGAAAGTGGGCTTCCTTGTCTTGTTCCTGATCTTGGGGCAAATTCTCTTTTTTAATTCTTTTATCATTGAGTTTGATATTAGCTCTAAGTTGTACATACATGGCCTTTATCATGTTGAGGAAATTCCTTTCTATTCTTATTTTGTTCAGTATTTTAATCATGAAAGGATGTTGGAAGGGTGTTAGATTTTGTCAAATACTTTTTTTGTATCAATTGATATGATGATGATGTGCTTTTACCTTTATTTTATTAATGCAGTGTATTACAAAGTGTCTTAATTACCTTTACATGCCTAGGATAATTCCTACTTGTTCCTATAATATACTGTATCTGTACTATATGTATATGTGTAATATGCTGCTGGATTTGGTCTGCTAGTATTTTGTTGACAATTTCTGCATCTGTATTCATAAGAGATATTAGTCTTTAGTGTCTTGTTCTGTTTTTTGGTTTTGGGTTTTTTCCCTTGTAATGTCTTTGGCTTCATTATCAGGGTAATGTTAGCTTCACAAAATGAGTTAGGGAGTACTTCTGACTTTTCACTTTTATGGAAGAATTTGAGAGGAATTGGTGTCAATTCTTTAAATATTTGCTAGAATTCACCATTAAAACCATCTGGTCCTGGGCTTTTCTTTGTTGGGAAGTTTTTGATTACAGATTCAATCTTACTTGTTTTAGGTCTATTTAGATTTTCTACTTTTCTAATCAATTTGGGTAGCTTATGTGACGTACAATTTTTCCATTTCATCCAGGTTTACCCAATTTGTTGGTGTACGGTTGTTCATATTATTCTTATAATACTACTCTTCTATAAAAAGGGCTTAACTATTCTTACATAAAAAGGGCTTATATCGTCCTTATATAGACTTATAAAGTCTATGTTGTAAAGTAAAAGTCTATATTAATATTCTCTTTTGAATCTGTTTTTAGTAATTTGGATCTTCTCTCTTAGCCAGTCTTGTTAAAGATCTGTGAATTTTGTTGATCTTTTCAGAAAACTAATGTTAAATTTCATTGATTTTCCTTTATTGTCTTTCTCTTCTTTATTTCATTTATCTCCACTCTAATCTTCATTATTTCTTTCTCCTTCCTTGGACTTAGTTTGCTCATTTCCTTAAAGTGTACAGTTAGGTTATCAATTAGATTTTTTTAATGTAGTTGTTTACAAGTATGTTTCTCTTAGAGCATTGTTTTTGCATTATCTCATAAGTTTTGCTATGTTTTCAGTTTTATTCATCTGAGGGAATTTTGTAGTATCTCTTTTTATTTTTTAGATAGGATTTTTCACATTTCAATAAGCTGGAAATATTTTGCTTGTAGCTTTGAAAAGAGAAGCTGTAGGGGAGACCTAAGTCTTCAAGAATTTGAAGGTTGTCATAATTAGGTTTATTTTAAACAATCTCTAAATAGATGCCTAGGAAGGCAGGAGGAAAATTGAACTTCTAAAAAACTTTTTAACAGGTATTCAAATATGGTTTGAATACCTTAACAGGAGTTGTTCTAGAAGTTCATAGACCTTTTTTTCGACAAAGAAATGGTGAATTCGAATTTGCCAGCTTTTTATTTTGTGAAGTGAAGATATTCTTTAAAATGACAGATATCGCCTATCATTATCATTTTAGTCTTTAAAAAATGTTTCTGGGTACAACTTAAGTGTTTTGGTCACTGTCATTGAGAGAGTTGCTATTTGCTATCTTAAAATAACTTCAAATGTTAATAGCTGCCAGTGATTATAATTTTACCACAGTAAAAATGTTAGTCAAGTATTATACCAGAGAAGAAATTTTAAACAGTGAAATAGCTTCCTATTTCCTCTAGGATAAAGTCCAGAATTATTAACATGGCTAATTTAAAGCCTTGGATATCTGACCTCTGCCTGCCTCGACATCTCTGGCTAGTAGTATGCTCTGGCCACACTACACTATTGAGTAGTTCCTGAAATGCTATGTCCTCCCTCACCTCTGGGCATTTCTTGTAGTGTTCTCACTATGCTCTTACCAGTTTTAGGAATAATGCAAGGGAGTGCGGGGATTGTAAAAGACTTGTTTCCTATCCTAATAGGGATTACTGCTTCCTTTATTTAGTACTTTATAATTCCCCTTTGAGGCAGATCTTAGTTAATAGTTTGTGTTGCTATTTTTGTTTTTTGGGTTTTTGTCCAGATGAAAACAAGTAGTATGTGGTCTTCTCAAAGTCCTACAGCTAGGAGGTAGAAGAGCCAGAATTCAGGTCTATGTTTTGTTTTGTCTTGTTTTTATGTAAGTATCTTGTTCTTTCTAATTCCTATGTAGTCACTGACTGATTTAGCAAAAATTTATGATGTGCCTACTATGCTAGGATACAAAGATGACAGCAGTGTTCCTTTTTCCCAAGGGTATACAACCTAGTGGAGAGAAAAGAAAAATACATTATTATAATGGAGTATTATTTGATGCACAGGTTACAAGACAGACAGTTGAGTCAGAAGAGGCTTTCTATTGGAAGTGAACCTAAAGCTGAATTTTCCCCAAATATAAATTTGAAATAGCTATGGGTAACTCATAAACAAAGTGAAAATTAATGTAGCGCAAATTTAATACTGTACAGAAATGCTGAAGGGATGACTAATAGAAAACTGAATAATTTGGTAGGGCCCAATGCTGCTCGTATTAAATGAGATGAAACTCTTTATGTGTAGAGCTTACTGGGAAGCCTAATTCATTTAGTAGAAATATACTGAGGGATTTATTTGGAGAATATAGAGATGTCTTGGAGAAAAAGCAACTATTAGACATTCAGGAAGTCAGTTTACCACTGAAATAAGTTTATATGTATATATATATATAAATCCTGTTTGGGAACATATTCAGTGGTTTTATTTTTACTCTGAAGGCCCAGTTCAAATGTCACCCTATCTCTATGTCTTTACCCATCTTTTCCAGAAATAAATAATTGCAATCTAATATAACATTATGCTGTGTATGCATCTCTGCTAAGGCATACATCTCTACTTGTTTACGTGTTTTCTTCCTCTCTGGATTATGAACTTTGGGAAGGCAGGAATTCTGTTCTATTGATGTACAATCCTCATGTCATTGGCATCGATAAATGTAGAAATGAAGATCGAGAAGTAATTCTATTTTGATTCTAAATACTTGTCTCAACCTTAAAAGATATATATAAAATATAAGATATAAAAATATTTTATTTTACTGTACTGGATTGATAAGGTCCCTATAGCAGTGTTCCCGCTTACATTTCTGCCTTTACTTTCTACTTTTCTCCGTTTCCATGCCCACTGCAGTAGTCATCCCCTTCCCTAAATATGTACTTCCTCCCTTGCTGCCATTTCTCTATTCCTGAAGTCTTTGGCCTTCCCTTCCAATTCTTTTTTTTTTATTAAAGTTTTTTTTTTTTAATTTATTCATTTGAGACACAGAGATACAGAGAGAGAGAGAGCATGAGCAGGGAGAGAGGCAGAGGGAGAGGGAGAAGCAGGCTCCTTGCTGAGCCAGGAGCCCAATGTGGGGCTTGATCCCAGGACCCTGGGATCATGACCTGAGCCGAAGGCAGACGCTTAACGATCTGAGCCACCCAGGCGCCCCCTTCCCTTCCAATTCTTTTAGAAGACTCCCTCAAATGCAAACTGTTCCAAGAAGCTTTTCCTGAATAACTTGCCAAGTATGTTCTCTTCTCTTTATAGATTATCTTATAGGTGAGCTTGTACCTACCTCTCTTAGGCCACAATTACCATTTTTTTTTTCAATATATAATGTGCTTTTCTTGTGCATTACCCCGTCTCCTCAATTTAGATTCTGACCTTCCTGAGGGCAGAGACTTTTGTAGTTGCTTTGGATGCAAAGTTGTTTTGGATGTAATGGACAGTCCAAAAGTATTTGCTTGATGAAATAGCAAGTTAAAATTAGATTGATATGGGGCGCCTGAGTGGCTCAGTCGTTAAGCATCTGCCTTCGGCTCGGGTCATGATCCCGGGGTCCTGGGATCGAGCCCCGCATCGGGCTCCCTGCTCTGCGGGAGGCCTGCTTCTCCCTCTCCCTCTGCCTGATGCTTGTGTTCCCTCTTTCGCTGTGTCTCTCTCTGTCAAATAAATAAATAAAATCTTTAAAAAAAAAAAAGATTGATGTGATATTTTCATAAAGTTACAAAATGGTACCTTTACAGAATGAATTACAACAATAGATCTTTAAGTGGAACTTACATGAACATTGTGTCAATTGTAGAATAAACTTCAAATCAGAAAACATGGCTTTATGAGATTTTATGGACATTTTTTCATAGTTTGCCTTTAGGCTCTATTTTTATTTTTATTTAAAGATTTTATTTATTTATTTGAGAGAGAGGGAGAACACAGAGGGAGTGGGAGAGGGAGAAGCAGACGCCCCGCTGAGCAGGGAGCCCGATGTGGGACTCGATCCCAGGACCCTGAGATCATGACCTGAGCTGAAGGCAGACACTTAACCAACTGAGCCAACCAGGCGCCCAGTCTCTATTTTTATAACTAAAGTCAACTACTTACAAATATCTTGTCACATACAGAATGTGTATCTTCTTAGTATAGTGTTGGTATCTATATTCATTTTCTTAATCATTAGATGTTCCTCTTATGTACTTACTTTTAGCAAAGCACAGTAACATGTATTGATAATGTTCTGTTTACATGTCCAAATTCCCCTTCAGAGATCAGTGATTACTCATCACCCAAATACCTGGAAGTTCTTTATCAATAAATGTTTATTGGATGAGAAAATAGCAAAATTCTTTTCTTAATTAAAATTTTTACTTCTTCCATATATTAGGTAAGCCTCAGGTTACATAAATGTAGAAAACATTCTGCTTTAGCACAATCTACCGTCATGTACAAAAATTCAACAACTATACCAGTTCTTTCCTATATAAACTATTACTGCTCTGATACAACATATATTTATTTCCAGAGCAGACTCCTAAAAATTCTTTAACTGTTTTTTTTAAGAATAAGTGTATAAGCACATAGTAAATCTGTATAAATCCACAATGTTTTATATTTATGTTTAAGTTCACTGTTAATCACAATAAGTAAAAATATATGAATTAATGTCATATCCTTCCATTAATTTACTTTCAGCATTCATTTGGGCAGTAGATTTTTATAGTTGTGGGTTCTGAACTCTTGAAGTGATACATTCTAATTATTCAAGAAATTATTTTAATCATTCTAAGATGTGTATTTTTTCCACTTTAATATCTCTGAAATTGGGGGGGGTGCCTGGGTGGCTCAGTCAGTTAAACATCTGACTCTTGGATTCAGCTCAGACTGTGATCTCAGGGTTGTGAGACTGAGCCCTGTGTTAGGCTCCACACTCAGTGTGGAGTTTGTTTCAGATTCTCTCCCTTTTTTCCTGCCTCTCCCTCCACGTGCTCTCTCTCCCTCTCAAATAAATAAATAAATCTTAAAAAAAAAGTCTCAAAGTGGGGTGTGTCTCAGTACCTACCTGCCAGATGGGGTCATGGAGTACTTATCTGTGCGTACACACACTTGGTCATAGTTATTTATATTGCCATCACCAGTTGGGCTATGTACATTAGTACTACACATGTTCGTTATTTAAAATGTCTCTCTTTTTTTTTAAGTAGGCTTCACGCCCAGCACAGAGCCCAGCACAGGGCTCAAACTCACAACTGTGAGATCAGCCTGAGCCAAAATCAAGAGTTGGGCACTGAACCAACTTAAGCCACCCAGGTGCCCCTAAAATGTCTTTAAAAAAATACACTATTTTTCAGGGGCGCCTGGGTGGCTCAGTCGTTAAGCGGCTGCCTTCGGCTCAGGTCATGATCCCAGGGTCCTGGGATCGAGCCCCACATCAGGCTCCCTGCTCGGCGGAGAGCCTGCTTCTCCCTCTCCCTTTGCTGCTCTGCCTACTTGTGTTCTCTCTCTCTCTCTTAAATAAATAAATAAAAATCTTTAAAAAAAAAATACACTATTTTTCAGTATTTAACCAAAATGTTATTGATTATGCAGAGAGGCACAGAAACAGAGTAGCAGAGCATAAATTTAGTATTAGTGAAGCAAATATTTGTTGTTGAAGAAACGACAGCAATTCACATTTACTTACAGAGCAACAGTCAAGTATTTTATGGGCCAAGCAGAGTATCTCAAGGCAGAAGAAATTATCAAATCCTTTGAAATAAGACTAAGTCTAAAAACTTTTGAAATGGTATAGTGCCATAGTTTAACTGGCAGCACTTTTTTTTACGTTATATCAACTAATGATGTACCTCATATTTGATGACATACTGGATTTGGTAACTTTCACTGTATTTCTTTTTTTGTGTGTTCCTCTTGATAAATAATCATACAACCATATAAAAGCATAAGACATTGCTTTCCTGATTAATAAATTAGGTGTACATAGATGTTCCCAAGTCTGGAGTCTGAAGCAGAAACTAAGATACATTCCAGAGAAGTGATTTAATCTACCTTCTATTTTGCTAATGGCCTTGTTCAGTTCAGACCACATAGCCTTTCATCTGCTCTGTCTCAAAGTATAAAATCTGGAAAAACAACTTTTTCTGTATTTTCTTCTAAAATCATATATTTGTTAAAGGACTTAAGTACATACCATTGTGATTGATGATAAGTCAGTTTCCAGTTAAAATTAACATAGACTTTGGTAGTTTTTCTCAGAATTTTTCAAAAGTATTTCTACATTAAAATAGTGAGCATTTTGTTTAGGAAATTTCTATTTCCTAATGTGGACCTCCCAAAATAGAAGTTCTGGAAAAATTTCTTAGGCCTTTGCTAATGTTTAATTAATATGTAGAGCAGTGGGAAACTCCATTTGTGGTTCTCTAGGCAAGACAGTAGGGCAGAACCATAAATTACCTTTGTTAAAAGTGTTTGGAATGATACAGGCCTGGAACAAAATTAGCTAGCCATTTCATATTAACAAGTAACCTATTAGATCCTTTCCACACATAAATATCATGTATGTGTGTGTATATATACATATATTCATGTAAATGTTAATCATTTTTTCTCTTCAGACTAATCATAAGACTAATTCATTGCTTAGCTCAAGCTACTGTTTATTTTTGCCTCAGCTTGATTGTCAAGATTGTCATTTATTTATACAGTTTAGTAAATAAGCAATATTTATATTCCAAATGATTTAGTGAAGGCAGGAGGGAGATTTAGGGACAGAGTAACGAGTATGACCATTAACAGGAAGGTCCTTGCTTTTGTTACTTGAATATCTAAATTCAGTTGGCTGTTAGGAAGGCTGATCTTCCATGTAGATGAGCAACAGAACCATAGTAACAATATGTGGGAACATCCCAAACGTATCACCTGTCTGCATTGTCTGTCAACTGACCAGATGGCTAACTCGTCTCGTTTGGCCCAGTTTAACATGATCTCATACAATTGTTATTGTTGTTCTTTCTTTAAAAGCTTTTATTTATTTATGTATGTATTTATTTATGTATTTATTTATTTAAGAGAGAGAGTGAGCGAGAGGGAGAGAGCATCTGAAGCAGACTCCACACTAAGCGCAGAGCCCGACATTGGGCTCCATCACACAACTGCGAGATCATGACGTGAGCTGAAACCAAGAGTCGGATGCCCAACCGACTGAGCCACCAGGCACCCCATACAGTTGTTCTTCTTGATGTATTTCCACATATACTGTAAGAAACAGTAAGATTTATCTGCTCGAGAGGTCTAGAGCAAAATATCACAACGCAGTTACTACTCTGAGAAGATTTGATGTCAGCTATCTTAACAAGACGTTACTTCAAAGTGTAATACATATAAATTTTAAACATGACAGAGCTGCTGGGGAATGATGGTCATTTCATGGTATAGGCGAGAGTCTGACATACCGTACTCAAGTTTACATTCTGTCCTCAAAATATATGAACTTCAAGTGGTGCCTGGGTGGCTCAGTTGGTTGAGCATCCGACTCTTAATCTCGGCTCACGTCTTGATCTCACTGTTGTGAGTTCGAGCCCTACGTTGGGCTCTGTGCTAAGTATGGAGCCTACCTAAAAAAAATACATGTGTGTATATATATGTGTATACGTGTATGTATGTATATATGTGTGTATACATATATATATGAACTTGAAAATGAAGTAATATGCATTATTACTTTGAAATGCATACAGTCATGTCCCAAGCACCAGCATTTTTTTCCTTGTAGGGAATATTAATGAGCTTTTTGCAATTTTTTAATCATTCTACCAAAAAATACTGTACCCTGAGATTGTATGTTTTTTAAGTCACATATAAGCTTTGTAGAACTTTAATGAATACTCATCATTAAACTTTAATTGTTTTTCTTATTTTCCTAGGATTCTGACACTTCATGACATGTCATTATCTAGAGCAATAATGAACATTGACCTGTTTCGGATTAGTTGATGACCTTTGGCAATGATCCGATAATATCCACTACACAGAAGCTGAATAAACTTCATTTGGAGTGAATAGCCCAGATTGTCACTGGATTTTTCAAGATGACAGATCCAATGATGGACTTTTTTGATGATGCCAATCTTTTTGGTGAGACCTTAGAAGGTTTGTCAGATGATGCATTTGTACAGCCAGGACCTGTTTCACTAGTTGATGAATTGAACTTGGGTGCAGAATTTGAACCTTTGCACATAGACTCACTGAACCATGTTCAAGGTACTCCAACACATCAGAAGATAACTGATTATGAGCAGTTAAATCAGTTTGATTCAATGAAATTTCACCAAGTCAATCAGCCTTTTGGTAGCCCAGCTGAACACGTGTTATCTCCACACTCTCAGTTTAATTGTTCTCCGATCCACCCCCAAAACCAGCCCAATGGTTTGTTTCCAGATGTAGCAGATGGCAGTCCAATGTGGGGCCATCAGACAGCTACCAGCATTTCCAATCAAAATGGGTCTCCTTTTCACCAACAAGGACATTCTCACTCTATGCATCAAAATAAAAGCTTTGTGGTACACCATGACTTTGCCTTATTTCAGGCCAGTGAACAACAAACACAGTGCACTTCACTACGCTCACAGCAAAACAGAAATAATCTTAACCCAGGTCAGAATTCCCTCAGCCAGTCTAAAAATTTTATGGATGTTAATGTTTCTGGTCCACACAGAGTCAGTGTTAACCACCCATCACAAATCCCTAATGCATCTACGTCGCAACAGCCTCTTTCAATGCAGCAATTTTCCCAAACGTCAAATCCTTCAGTTCACTTCCTCAAGTGTAGCAATCATCAAGAAGGGAATTTCAATGGACCTTCTCCAAATATGACTTCTTGTTCTGTCAGTAATTCACAGCAGTTTTCATCACATTATTCCTTTTCCAGTAATCACATCTCACCAAACAGTCTTCTGCAGGCCTCTGCAGTGCTTGCACCTAATCATACAAATCAGACTTTATCTGATTTTACCGGAAGTAACTCCTTTTCACCTCATAGGGGAATCAAGCAAGAATCCACTCAGCATATGCTAAATCCCAATACATCGTTGAATTCAAATAATTTCCAAATGTTGCATTCATCACATCCTCAGGGTAATTATAGCAATTCAAAATTATCTCCTGTACACATGAACTTCCCAGATCCTGTTGACTCAGGAACTCAAATGGGCCATTTCAATGATCACGTAGAAACTAATGGCTTTTCATCTTTAGAAGAGAATTTACTTCATCAAGTGGAGTCTCAGACTGAGCCATTCACAGGACTTGACCCAGAAGACCTCCTCCAGGAGGGTCTCCTTCCCCAATTTGATGAGGCAGCATTTGGACAAGATCATTCAAGTCATGTTTTAGATCATGACCTTGAACGGCAGTTTACTTCACATCTTGTAACCCGGCCTTCGGATATGGCTCCAGCACAGATGCATAGTCAGGCTCGGAGTTGGCACTCTTCACTTTCCAATCATCAGCATTTACATGACAGAAATCGCCTATATTTACAGCGACAGGTATGTGGCTCTTTTATTTTGGTGATCTGGGATAGAATGGGCCTTTTTTTTTTTTTTTGAGTTAATTTTATGTGAGACATATCCAGGATTTCTCAAACTTAGGCATATTTTGACATAGTTTCTTTTGCTTTAACAGTCTTATATTTGAAAGTGATTTGTTGATGTGCTCAAAGCAATACATTAACTTCTATATTTAGAAAATTATAAGGTTTTAAGGCCTTTTTTGTAACTTTCAGTTATAATTGCCTTTAACAGAATGATTTATTATCAAAAATAAAAACTGAACCATAATTAAAAGGTAAACAATAGACTGGGAACATTTTATCACAAATATAATGAACATAGTGTTAATATTCCTATAAAAAACCCATACAAATTGATAAGCAAACTTTTAGGACTTCACTTGATAACTAAATAAAGCATACGAGCTGGAATTCACAAAAGGGTAAGTTGAGTTAGTAAAGAGAATATTCAGAATAATGTGCAACTTTAATAATTCCATTTGCAGCATGGTTTTATTTTTATGAATTAGAAAAAAATTTCTGTTAACGTTAATGCTTCATGCTGGCAAATTTATACTGACGTTGGAAATTATAATAGGTTTGTTATTTGATACCAATATTTTGGAAAACAGTCTGATGGTGAATTTGAATATAAAAATGCTTTATTACAATAAGCCAAGCATAGCAAAAGTAACATACCCAAAGATCTTTATCTTACACTGTCTGTACAGCACAACTGGAAGCACCATAGTTTATTGTCCTAGCATATTAGATGGACTATTACAGGCATTCAAAAGTTGGAAGACTAACACTGACAGTATGTTAGTGACGGGGGGAAGCATAACTCAAGATTAAGATCACAGTGAAGCGGTTAAGAGTACAGGCTCAGGAGGTTGCTGGAGTGGGGGGTGGGGTGGGGGGATGGGGTGGCTGGGTGAGAGACACTGGCGAGGGTATGTGCTCTGGTAAGCGCTGTGAATTGTGCAAGACTGTTGAATCTCAGATCTGTACCTCTGAAGCAAATAGTGCAGTATATGTTAAGAAAAAAAAAAAAGACCCAAGTGGAAAAAAAAAAAAAAGAAGAAGAAGAAGATGGCAGGAGGGGAAGAATGAGGGGGGGGAATCGGAGGGGTAGACGAACCATGAGAGACGATGGACTCTGAAAAACAAACAGGGTTCTAGAGGGGAGGGGGGTGGGAGGTTGGGTTAGCCTGGTAATGGGTATTGAGGAGGGCACGTTCTGCATGGAGCACTGGGTGTTATGCACAAACAATGAATCATGGAACACTACATCTAAAACTAATGATGTAATGTATGGGGATTAACATAAGAATAAAAAAAATAAATAGAAAAAAAAAAAAGAAAGAAAGAAAGAGCCAAGATGTCCATCAACAGATGAATGGATAAAGAAGAGGTGGTATATATATACAATGGAATATTATGCAGCCATCAAAAGGAATGAGATCTTGCCATTTGCAACGACGTGGACGGAACTGGAGGGTATTATGTTGAGTGAAATAGGTCAAACAGAGAAAGACATGTATCATATGACCTCACTGATATGAGGAATTCTTAATCGCAGGAAACAAACTGAGGGTTGCTGGAGTGGGGGGTGGGGTGGGAGGGATGGGGTGACTGGGTGATAGACACTGGGGAGTGTATGTGCTCTGGTAAGCGCTGTGAATTGTGCAAGACTGTTGACTCTCAGATCTGTACCTCTGAAACAAATAATGCAATATATGTTAAGAAAAAAAGAAGAAGAAGGTAGTGGGAGGGGAAGAATGAAGCAGGGGAAATCGGAGGGGTAGACGAACCATGAGAGACGATGGACTCTGAAAAACAAAATGAGGGTTCTAGAGGGGAGGGGGGTGGGAGGATGGGTTAGCCTGGTGGTGGGTATTGAGGAGGGCACGTTCTGCATGGAGCACTGGGTGTTATGCACAAACAATGAATCATGGAACACTACATCTAAAACTAATGATGTAATGTATGGGGATTAACATAAGAATAAAATAAATAAATAAATAGAAAAAAAAAAGAGTACAGGCTCAGGTACCAAACTACCTGGGTGAGAATCTTGGCTACTGTTACTGGTTAGCTGTGTGACCTTTAGCTAGTTAGAGAATTTCATTCTATCTCATTTGCCTCATCTTTTAAATGTGGAATACTAACAGGATCTACTTAATAGGGCTTTGATAAGGATTAAAAGGGTGATAATATGTGAAAGTCCTGGGAACTGTGCCTAGCATACAGTAAGCACCTAATTAATGTTTTTATAATTATACTTTTTTCACAGCAATGTGAAAATACGCATACGGAAAAAAAATACTGAGAGGAGATTGTTTTAGGGTAGTGCAATTATACTTTGTTTTCTATAGTTATTGTCACGTTACTATGTTATTTCTATAATAAAGATGTATTTAATGTAATATTTTATCATTTGTCTGAAATCTTGTTAAATTAAGGATTCCTGAAATGCTTGGTTTTAGCACGGTTACCGGTGAGATCTGGTAGACAGTGTAATATATCACAGTACTTGAAGTTAAACATTCAGGGACCATTTATTCATCTCAAAGCCTTGAAATGTTTGAAGAAGATAAAATCTTTATCTTTTCCTTTGGCTTGATTTTATTTCTGCTTCAAATGGTATTTTCAATACATTTTTTGAAATGTCTAGATAGATTTTAAGATATTTAAAAGGCACTCTTAAACCTCCCTCCTCTTTTGTGGCCTGAGTAGAATATTATGATTTTGCTCCCTCTACTGGAAGAGAATAAAGCATCTTCTTTAGAAGGACCTGGGAAAAACCTCTACTGCTTGAACCTAGGATCATCTATCCACTCAACATGTAGATTTCTGACTGGTTGAGACTAGTCATTTTGTGTAGCATATACTTGAAGGTGTGAAGCCCGAAATTTATTTACTTTATACTTTTATTTTTCTAGGGCCTTGTCATCATTTTAGTTTTTTAATTCATGTTTTCCTGAACATGTTCGACTGGCTTTAAAAGAAGTTATAGATTTGGCATGAATAAAGGGTAATTATAAATAACTAAAGTAGTTCCCAGTGCTAGAATGTAGATGGTATTATCTGAGAGAAATTTTTTTCAGACACATCCTAAGCAACCTTTCATAAATCATCTTACTCTACTGATAAGTTCATAAGGCTTTATTTAAACGTACTTACCTTTTTGTTTCAGAGTTTTGTTTTGCTAACTTCTTGTTCTTTATGTTAGATGTTCAAAAACAGATAAAGAGCAGTTGGTTTAGGATACTTTTCTGACTTATTGAAAAGCTATTCTCAAGTTTCCTATTATTTCTTAGTGTTAAGAATGATATTTGGGAGTTGTTGATTGTGGAGGTGAAAAGGAGGGATGGATTTGGTAGAGAAGGTCGAGGATTATTATGATTGAGTTTTATGGATTGTATATAGGTTTTATATGTACTGAATTATAGGTCACATATCCTAAATATGTGAAATTCGAATGATTTAATATGTGTAATATTTCACAAATTTTGGCAGAGCTTTACAAGTTTTTTGCCTATGTAATTTTTGGCATATTCTGGATGGTTATGGTTATTACATAGCAAAAATGTTATATTAATAAGGAGTTTTTCTTACATTATTATGGTCTTTCCCCAGATTCTATAGAAATAATTTTTTTTTCTTTTAGGTTTTTTTTTTTAACTGTCTGTCTGAATTGCAGTAATTTCATTTCTGACTAAATTAGCATTGCTAAATATGTATAGACGTTAAGAGATTAAAAATAATAAAGTGGCATAATTTTTGGTGTATCAAAATTTAAAAAAATGAGATACATTTTATTATAGCCAAAACAAGATATTCTTTAACCTAATGTGTGAAAATTCACAATAGCACTCTATTCAGAGTTCTGGAAAGCTTCAGTGAGAATGTTGGATAACATTCTTTATTCTTTACTTAGAAGTAAAGAATACTTCTAAGCCTTGCTTTTTCTTATTTCCCAACTGAGGTGGGGTGGTTGTGGATATAATTTCAAATGTCTTGAAGTAAGTACTCTAAGTCTGTGTCAGTCATTAAAAACAGTGAATATTGCTGATAACATTTCTTCTATAATGGACTCTAGAATTTTACCACTAAAGAAGAAAAAAGAAGAAAGGTAAGAAGCTATAGCAAGTGTTCCTAAATCTAAGTGCTCACTAAATATAGTACAGAAAATACTAGCCTTATTTTCATGTGTAATTTTTAGAGCAAAGGAATTTTGAGAAAAAAAACACTATAAGCTTTTCATTGCTCCCTTGTGATGAACACTTTCTGCTATTGTAACACAAAATCTTGCATTTTTGTCTTACTCGTGAAGTAGAAATGACATAGAGCGTTATGTGATCTCTCAGTGTTTATCAGTTCAATTTAATGTAAAATTTCAATAGCAGAGAAAAATATGTGGGATAGCTGACATAGCAATCAAAATAGAAAATGGAATTTTAGGATATACATAATAACACAGCTCTTTGTTGGCTTTGTACTCTGATGAATTCATTACTTTCTTTAGTATCTTGAATTTTTATTTCATTTTCTTCCTGAAGATAGGGAACTTATATTACTTATAGGCTTTTAAAGAAAGTAGAGAAAGACTTGAACAACCTATGAAAGACACATTTTAAAACAATGGATTATTTTCTGATAAATTTAATACATGGTTATTAAAAAATTGGACCATATAGAAAACAATCAAATGAAAAATAAGTTGTAATATCACTACCAAAGATACCACTGTTAACATTTTCTGTAGGAGTTTCTAGTGAGATCTGTTGTCTGTCTCATCCCTGTCCTCCACCGACATATTTTTGCATTTTTAAGAAATAAAGTTGGAATCATTATAGTTCATGCTTTTTGGCAAATGGCTTTTTTAACCTTCCAATTAATAGTGTTGCAGACATTTTTCATATCATTATCTATTTTTCTGAAAATGATTTTGAATGGCTAAATAGTTTACCATTGTAACATTGCTAAAGTACCATGTAAAAAATAAGGTTGTTACTGAGATCTGGAAAAATCTGAATCAAGTTTAATTAAAATATCTTTATGTTTGTCTTGCATATATTACCATAATAATCCAATTTAAAGTAGGTGCACAGCAATAGCAAAAATTATAATGACTAACACGTAGAGCACTTACTTTGTGCCAAGCACTATTCTGAATTCTTAACATAGTAACACACTGATCCCTCACAACAGTCCTTTTAATTTGGTTATAGTTATTTCCTTGAATTTCCATGGGAGGAAACCGAGGTGCAGAGGAGTTAAGTACTGTACCCCAAGTCACATAGCCGAGTGGAGATAGCCAGTGGCCAAGACTAGGGTCAAACCAAGTTTGATTCCATTATATGTGGTCCTAATCACTTTCACTTTCCTTCAAAGTATGTTAATACATTGTAATATATAGCAATAATGTACTAAATGATTTTTCCCTACTCACTCCCTCCTCCTTTCAAAAATCTATCCTACTGATGAGTCAAAAACTTGCTTTAGAATCTTTAAGTGGAAAAGAACATGCATCTCATGCATTTCTGGCTATATCAGCAAATAGTTTGTCTATTACCAGAGGGAAAAACAACCCTGAAGCAAAGAGAAGAAGTAAACCAAAATAGCTGTTGCTTCCAAAAGTGTTGAGACATTTTTTATAAAATTGTGTATAAGATGATAACAAATGTCCTAAAGGTAAACCTGATCATTATCTTCAAGTGTTTGAAGAACTTTAGAGGTCAGAAATAGGCCTACTAAGTGAAAGCCACAGAAAAGCAGATTATCATATGATATTAAGGAAGAAGTTTGAAATAAATCTCTTTCAATGAAAGCAGGTAAATAGAATGGTTCAGATGGGTCACAGAAAGAAGTCCTATAGTGAGTGTAAAATGGACTAAATTGGTAGGTTCTTTTTAACTCTTAAGACTCTGTGGTTGTAATTTTGGGTTTCATAGCTGGACATATCATTCCTATTGCCTATGTAGCTCCTGAGTGGTGATTACAAATAACGAAGAAAGGTAAAGAAAAATGACATTTCTCTGCTATCCAGCAATGGCAGGGATTTATTATAGATGAGTAAATTTTCCAGATAATTGAAATGTATTCTATTAAGCATGAAATTCTTTTAATTATACGTCTCCCCCTCCGACCCCTAGAGGGCCATGGTGATGGTGGTAGAATGCTTGATTAGGAAAAGATTAAGAGAAATAGTTTTACACGGAGGTCTTGGTATGTTCAAATGTGTAATGGTAAGAATCCCACTTAAAAATCTTTCGGAACACATTAGATATGTGAAAATTATCTTAAGCAGAAACATAGCTAATTTTGTGTATAAGTAAAGTTGTTTTTAAAAAAGAGAGAAGGGGCGCCTAGGTGGCTCAGTTGGTTAAGCAAGCATCAGACTCTTGATTTTGGCTCAGGTCATGGTATCAGGGTCATGGGATCAAGCTCCTCTTGTACTCAGCGCTGAGTCTGCTTGAGATTCCCTCTCCATCTGCCCCTTCCCCCATTCACGTGCACATGCTCTCTCTCTAAAATAAATAAATGAAATCTTTAAAAAGAGAGAGAGGAAAATCTATATAAAACTAAAGCAAGGGAGGGCGCCTGGGTGGCTCAGTCATTAAGCGTCTGCCTTCGGCTCAGGTCATGATCCCAGGGTCCTGGGATCGAGTCCCACATCGGGCTTCCCGCTCTGCGGGAAGCCTGCTTCTCCCTCTCCCACTCCCCCTGCTTGTGTTCCTGCTCTCGCTATGTCTCTCTCTGTTAAATAAATAAAATCTTAAAAAAAAAAAAAAAAAACTAAAGCAAGGGATTCACTGTATGTTACTCATACTCATTGAACTCAGAGGATCACAAGCTCTTTGCTAGATTTTTTTTTTCTCCCAGTGGTAACTTTTCCAAAGTCAAAAAAGCAACAGATGTATGAACAATTAAAAAGCTTGTCACTCCACTTACGCTCTAGACAAAAAGAAGAGAAAAAACTAAGGAATTTTTAGATTGTCTCCTTGAACTAATTAAAAATCTTATAAAATACCATTCCTCTATTTATCTGAGTTTACTTAAATCTTTATGCATTTGGCATGGTATTGCTTATAAGAAGTTTCACAATTCTTAGTTGTCTAAGCCAAAAACACAAAAGAGAAATTCTGTATAGGAATTTCCCATTTAGTTGCCTTTTTTCCCTCAGTTAAGGTGGACTAGTTTTTGGTTTTGGCATTTCTGTCATGTCCTCAGGATTAAAATATTCTGTTTGAATGGGGAAATTTGTATAATATTAGCTAGTTCTGAAATATGATCCTAATTATTAAACCATGTACTATAAATTGTATAAGAGTTGAGCTCTGCGCTCCCTGCCAAGAATCAGAGTAACAGAAACTCCAGTTCTTAACAGTAGCTTTAAGGCTATTGACCTCTAACATGCATACTTAAGGGTGAGAGGTGAACGGAAAGTGAATTAATTCCAGGGTTAGGGAAAAGGCAGCAGTTGGTGAGAAATTTGTGGATTAGTGCAGTTTGTGAAGAGCATGAGATCCGAGCCAAACTTCAAAGCAGGTCTAACGAAATTTTGTTGTATTTAATTTTATTGATGAGGTGCACTCCCAACTACCTTAGGACTACTCAGTCATTTACTTACTATTAAAGTCTGAAATTGCAAACAATGCATTAGGGCTCCTGATACATCAAACTTTATACCTATTATGATAACATGAAAACACAGTTGTTTTGGAGTACTTCAGTATGGGTGATCAGATTTCTACATTTGGGTATTTGGGCTGAGATTATTTTAAATTAAGGAAATATTTTAATACAATGTGTTGTGGGTAATATATGAAAAGAGTAAGCGCATAGTTGGGAAGCTTAGACTGCAGTTTCAGTTAAATAATTTATTATGCAAGTAATACCTTGTGAATTACAAAAGGAGAGCAATCTTTAAAGCAAGGTTTTTTCCTACAGGTTTTCTTTTCAGGTTTGTGTACCTGAAAGCAGCACAAGTTTACATTGACCATTTCATGAAATCATAGGATTTTAGAGCTGGACAAGATTTTACTCTATTCTCAAAACAAAAAAAAAGCAAAAACAGTATTAGAGAAGTCATAATTTCCTTGCTAACTAGTTAGCAGATTCCTTTCGTAGTTTAAACTCTACAGTGTTTTAAGAGTGATCAGAAATGAGAATGATACCACACTGTGGTCAGACATTTACATTTACTGTGTTGTATTATAAAATACAGTTATAACAGGTTGTCTCCAAGTTGAGAAATCTATTAAGTTTTGGGGTTTTTTTTCTCTGTTTGGTGTGTGTAGCTTTTAATGTGTCATAAGTTTTTAACTATATCTTTAGTCCTAAAAAATGCACCCTTATTGTTATTTGTCAAATGTAGGTATAAGTTATATATACTGAATTTTATATAACATCTGTGTTTTGGAAATGTTGCATTTTTAATGCTTTTATTTGTTCAAAATTTACTATATGTCTCCCAGGTGTATGAGATTGTGCTGGCCATGAGGTTGCAAAAATGAACAATATGGTCCTTTGCCTTTGAAGAGCTCACATTGGGAAAATTACATCATATTTTCCCATTGATCTACATTATAATTTCAGAGCTGTTCTCTTTACATTTCCAATTTAGTTTTGTTGGACAGTGGTTTACAGCACTTTCCCTTAGCCCTCCAGCTAAGTGACTTGGAATGAGTGATTTTCAAACAAAAAATTAATTTCCTTGACCTATCCTGTTTAAAGGAGGTGTTGTAGTTTCTAGGTTAGCTCCTTGTTCCATGACTTTTTAGCAATTTGTCATTATTTGATTCTTAATGTACTTATAATATATGTGCATATAATATACAACTGTTTAAGGTCCAATTGCTTTTGTAAATGGCAGAGCCAAGAAAGCAGGCCTTTTCTTTTGAGCTTCTAATCTACTTAAATTTATTTCGAATGATTGCTAAAGTCTTACAAAACCGTGTTATGTATTCAACTTTAAGCATTGTTTTTTGTGGGTTTGTTTTTTTTTCCAAAAAAGACATAACTAGTTCCTGAGAGATATAGTATACTTACAAGATGATATTGCTAGATAAATATCCTAGGGCTTTTTTTCCCTAAATACCTCAAATGAAAGTGAGACTTAGAAGTAATTTTTTAAAAAATTAATATGATTAGAGATAGAAATAGTAATAACATTTGCATAGGATTTTGAAAAGTAGTTTTGTTAACATTATTTGAGTCTTTTAGTAATGATGTAGGATGTATGCAAGTTAGTAATATTTCCCAGAATTTGCAGATCAAGTATTTGAAGTGTCAGGAGGGAAAACAACCTGTCTAAAATCAGACCACTACTAATTGCTTAGCAGAAACAGCACATGTTCCTTTAGCACCTATTTGCGTATCAGTTGCTGTGCTAAGTACTAAAAGTACAAATAGAAAGAGATTTTTGGGGGCGCCTGGGTGGCTCAGTTGGTTAAGCGACTGCCTTCGGCTCAGGTCATGATCCTGGAGTCCCGGGATTCTGGAGTCCCGGGATCGAGTCCCACATCGGGCTCCCTGCTCAGCGGGGGGTCTGCTTCCCCCTCTGCCGTCTTCCCTCTCGTGCTCTCTGTCTCTCATTCTCTCTCTCTCTCAAATAAATAAATAAAATCTTTAAAAAAAAAAAAAGAAAGAAAGAAAGAGACTTTTAAGGCTAGGCCTGTACTTTTGTTATTTTACAAGAAAAAAAAAATGGGTCCAAATCGCTTCAGCAATATTAGAAATGTCAATGCTGTGAATTTCTTCAAACTGTTTATTTTGTAAGTATCATTTATTTTTTCTTTTTATTTTGGGTAAGTAATTTAAACTTACAGAAAAGGTGAAAGAATAATACAGTGAACATCCACATTCCCATTCACATAGACTCACTAATTGTTAATTTTTGCCACATTTGCTTTCGTTTTATTTTTATGTTTGAAAAAAAGGTACTTTTATTAAGTGATAAAACTTAGCATCACCAGTAATGGGATATCATGACACTTTACCCCCAAATACTTTAACATGGCTCTCCTTAGAACAGGTATATTCTCCTACAAGAATACAATCCTTTTATCACAAGAAATTAACAGATAGTAATAATAAATATCATGCTGTATAATCCAGTACAATCTATACAAATACATACAATCCAAATTCAGATTTCTTAAATTATCCCATAATATTCTTAGAGATGTTTGTTTTAAAATCCAGGATCCAGTCAAGAGCCAGGCAATGCATTTAGTTGTTCTGTCCCCTTAAATTTTTAACCTAATAAAGATTTCCTGGGTCTTTTTGTTGTTCTTTCCTGACATTGACATTTTTTAAAAGTCCAGGCCAGCCGCCTGTATTTGTCTAATTGTTTCTTCATAATACAATTTGAACATTTTTCTTTTTTGGTAACAATGCTGCATAGATGATTTTGTGTACTTCTATTGAATTACATTAGGAAGCATGATATTAGTTTGTCCCATTATTGGTGATGCTAAGTTTTATCACTTAGTAAAAGTACCTTTTCCCCTTTGTAAAAAACATTAAATATGTTATGAGCCATAGCCATGCTATTCTTTTTGAATATTTGGCCAGTGGGAACCCTTTCAGACCAACTCCATGCCTTTTTAACATGTCCTCATCAGTCTCTAATTACTTCTCTGCTTTCTGGTGCAAGAAGATATTCTTAATTTCCCTCAGACCTGGAATCTGCCATTTCTTTAAGGAACTCATTTGCTTTGTTTATCCTATGTAATGCCATGACATCTCAGAGTATTATTGTATAATTTCTTAGCTGTGTTTTGTCTTGGAAGCTTGTGATCATATGAACAAATTTCGGAAATTTTTAATTCAGTTTCATAAGTACTTTGTCAACCTCTATGATTTTTGCATGATGCTATGCTGTGTGTGAAATAAGAAATGGTCTTTGCTTGGCATTTGATTTAAGTTAAATTTATATTGAACAGAGGGATTTAAGTTTTTTAAAAAGATGGATACAAATTTTTTAGAACATGCTATGTGCTAAGCACTGAGGTAGTTGTCATTTTAAGACAGTTTTGTCTATAAGATAGTCATTTATTGATGAATTCAACAAATATATTTTTAATACCTGACATATATAAGACACTATGGTAGGCATTCTCCTTTTTGTAACTCACAAGGGAGATAAGACCCTTATAATAAATAGGCATGAACCTCCCAAATAATGTACTGTCAGCAGTGTATGCCTAGACTGATACATAAATAATCTAAAATGGTGGCAGATACTAAAATACTAGTTTATGTAGCTTTGTAAGGTATTTTCGTGTGTTTCTTCTTTGGGAATTTGTAATAGTTCAAATCTGTTAATGAAAGTGATTTATTTCTGGTATCTACTGACTGCCTAGTATGTGAAGAGATAGAGACATTTGATAACTACAGAAGTAAAACATGTTCATTGAAAGTATTTACAAAAAATTTAGAAAGCACAAGCAAGAAAAGTCACCCTTCATCACACCAACTAGAAATAATCCCTTTTTATATTTGGGGGAATCTGTGCTTTCAGTCTTTTTTTTTAATTATTGAAGTAAAGTTGACACACTGACACACAGTATATGTTTTTAGTCTTATACTCTGTATCTATTTACCTATTTGTTTTCTGTATCAAAATTTCAGCTTTATTTAGATAAAATTGACATATAATGAACTGAACATATTTAAAGTGTACAGTTTGCTAAATTTTGACGTGTATATACCAGTCATACCATCATCACAGTCAAGATAATGAACATACTTGGGGCACGTGGGTCGCTCAGTCAGTTCAGTATCTGCCTTCAGCTCAGGTCATGATCTCCAGGTCCTGGGATCGAGTCCCACATCGGGCTCCCTGCTCGGCGGGAAGCCTGCTTCTCCCTCTCCCACTCCCCCCTGCTTGTGTTCCTGCTCTCGCTATCTCTGTCTCTGTCAAATAAATAAATAAAATCTAAAAAAAAAAAAAAGATAATGAACGTACTCATCACCCTAAAAGGTTTCCTGTTGCTCCTTTCTTCCATTTCCCACTGCCCCCCCCCACCAAAGGTAACCACTGATCTGATTTCTGTCACTGCATTTTCTAGAATTTTATACACATGGGATAATATAGTGTGTACTCTTTCTTATCTGGTTTCTTTTACTCAGCGTAGTTGTTTTGAGATTCATCCAGTTGTTGCAGGTATAGTAGTTCACTCCTTTTTATTGCTAAATAGTATTCCATTATATGGCTATAGCGCAATTTGTTTATCCATTTGCTTGTTGGAAGATGTTATTGCTAGCTTGGGATTATTGTGAATAGAGGTGCTGTGAACATTCGTGTACCATCTTTGAGAGGGCATACACTTTTGTTTTTTTAGGACTAAGAGTATTTTATCTACTGCAGGATTCACATCTTTCATATTTTAAGACCTATGAAACTGGGATGCATCTTTCAATCAATGGCATTTTATAATCTCTCTTGGGGAAGCAGCAGTTGTGAAGTGGTTGGAGTCACCTGTACATGCATTATGAGTGTCAGGGTGTCAACAGCATGGAAGGAAATCCTGGAGACAGGAGCAGAGAGCACTCCTTTAACTGCTAGAAACCAATTATTGTTCCAAGTGCTGGCAGTATTTCTAGAGCCAGAATCAAAGAAAATTAGTTCTGCATAATTACAGAACCATGTTCAGGAGACTCTCAGAAGAGGCTTTTCGTGATATTACAGGTTATTTTAGGAAATGCTTCCTCCCTAGGACTTCTCATGGCACAGAGGATAATTTTATGTGGCAGAACTTGGATATTGATGACTCTGAGTGGAAAAGTGATGAAGAATTAGGGCTCTGAATTTGGAAGCAGTTTTAGGGATACCTTCACCAATTTATTTCACTTACATTTTCCTTTGTACGTATGCACAAAAGTGTGACTTATAATAAAAAAAAAAAATCTGTGTCTAATTGAGCCGAAACTCTGCCTTTCATGTTGGATTTTTTTGTTTTTCTGTTTTTGGATAGTTTTTATTTGAATGTATTCACCACTCTTTTCTTCTGTTGTGTAATCCCCATCCAGTGTGTTTCTTAAATATTTTTTTCATTCATTTTATGTCTTACACGTCTCTACTTAACATGCTCAATCTTTCCTCTAACTTACTGAACATTTGGAGGGTAATTATAATAGTTGTGCTACTATCCTTGTCTACTACATCTATCATCAGTGTCATTTCTGAGTCTGCTTTTGATGACTGATTTTTCTCCTCAGTGTGGTTTTTGTTTTCTGCTGCTTTGCATGCCTGATAATTTTTGAATGGATGCCAGACATTTTGAATTTTACCTTGTTAAGTGATGGAAACTTTTACATTCCTATAAATATTCTTGAGTTTTGTTCTGGAATACAGTTACTTGGAAATTGGTTTATCTGTATAAGATCTGTTTTTAGGCTTTGTTAGGCTGGACTAGAGCAATCTTTAGTCTAGGGTTAATTTTCCCCCACTACTGACACAATAGCCTTGTGAGTTCTCTGTCCAACACCTTGTGAAATACAAGATTTTCCACTTGGGCTGATGGGAAGATGAGCTATTCTTAGTCCTAGTGAGATGTCAGCTGCTTTCAAGTAGTTTATTCTGGACTTTGAGTATGTTCTCCACAAACTAGTAGCACTGATCAGTACTTACCTAAAGCCTTGAGAGGGGACTTTCTGAAGATCTCTGGGGGTGTTTCCCTGTGAAGCTTTCTCATCTCCAGAACTTTCCCCTGCAAACAGGCTGCCTTGGCTTTCCTGGAGTTCCAGCTCTGTCTCCTCAACTCAAGGAGTCTGTAAGATTGCACATGGCTTCCTACTTTCCCTATCCCACAGCTTGGAAACCCTCTCCTTGAAGTAAGCTGGGATAGGAAGCAGTCTTAGCTCATTTGTTTTCCTTCTCTCAGGGATCACTGTCTTGGGTTACCTGATGTCCAGTGTCTAAAAACTGTTGTGTTACATACTTTGCCTGGTTTTTCGGTTGTATCAAGTATGAAGATAAATCGAATTCTTATTACTCCATCTTGGCCTTAACTGGAAGACTTATACTGCCATTTTAATGACTTCATAATAATTTATAATGCAGAAGTACCATAATTTAACCAGTTTATTATTCTTGGATAATATAATAAACATCTTTATAGATAAATTGTGTATATCCGTGATTAGACAGATTCCTAGAAAATCAAGGTAAATATACAGACTTTCCTTTGAAGACTTGTATAATTATGAATAATATTAAACATACAACTAGCCAGTAAGTACTGAGCAGTTATACTGACATTCATGGCTTTACATATATTTTGTCATTTAATTGAAACAACTCTGTGAGGTAGATCTTAACATTTACTCTTTTTACAGATAGGGGCTTGAAGCATGGGATGGTTAGATAGTTTGCTCAGGGTCATACAGCTAGTAAATGGCAGCGCAAGGTTTCAAATAGAGGCAGTAGGACTCTGGAACCCACACTATCCTCTGTTGCCTTAGGGTTTGGAAATATTGAAGCTGGAAGTGACCTATAGTCAATGTAGCAGTTTCTTATTGTTACCGTAACAAATTATCACAAATTTGGTGTCTTCGAACAACATAAGTTTATTACCTTATAGTCCTGGAAGTCAGAGGTCTAAAATATATCTCACTGGGCTAAAATCAAGATGTTGGCAGGGCCGCGTTCTTTCCTAAAAACTGTACGGAAGAATCCATTTTCTTGCCTTTGCCAGTATATGGAGGCTGCCCACAATCTGTGGCTTATGGTCCCCTTCCAACGACGGCTGGTGAAGTCATTCTCTCATTGTATGACTGTCTTCTGCCTCTGTCTTCCACTTATAAGGACCCTTGTGATTACAGTGGGTCCTTGGACAATCTAGGATAATCTCCCTCTATTTTTTTTTTTTTAAATTTTTTTATTCTTATGTTAATCCCCTTACATTACAACATTAGTTTTAGATGAAGTGTTCCATGATTCATTGTTTGTGCACAACACCCAGTGCTCCATGCAGAATGTGCCCTCCTAAATACCCACCACCAGGCTAACCCATCCTCCCACCCCCCTCCCCTCTAGAACCCTGTTTGTTTTTCAGAGTCCATCGTCTCTCATGGTTCGTCTACCCCTCCGATTTCCCCCGCTTCATTCTTCCCCTCCTGCTACCTTCTTCTTCTTCTTCTTCTTTTTTTTTTCTTAACATATATTGCATTATTTGTTTCAGAGGTACAGATCTGAGATTCAACAGTCTTGCACAATTCACAGCGCTTACCAGAGCACATACACTCCCCAGTGTCTATCACCCAGTCACCCCATCCCTCCCACCCCACCCCCCACTCCAACAACACTCAGTTTGTTTCCTGCGATTAAGAATTCCTCATATCAGTGAGATCATATGATACATGTCTTTCTCTGTTTGACTTATTTCACTCAACATAATACCCTCCAGTTCCATCCACGTTGTTGCAAATGGCAATATCTCATTCCTTTTGATGGCTGCATAATATTCCATTGTATATATATACCACATCTTCTTTATCCATTCATCTGTCGATGGACATCTTGGCTCTTTCCACAGTTTGGCTATTGTGGACATTGCTGCTATAAACATCGGGGTGCACGTACCCCTTCGGATCCCTACTTTTGTATCTTTGGGGTAAATACCCAGTAGTGCAATTGCTGGATCATATGGTAGCTCTATTTTCAACTTTTTGAGGAACCTCCATACAGTTTTCCAGAGTGGCTGCACCAGTTTGCATTCCCACCAACAGTGTAGGAGGGTTCCCCTTTCTCCGCATCCCCGCCAACATCTGTCGTTTCCTGACTTGTTAATTTTAGCCATTCTGACTGGTGTGAAGTGATACCTCATTGAGGTTTTGATTTGGATTTCCCTGATGCCGAGCGATATTGAGCACTTTTTCATGTGTCTGTTGGCCATTTGGATGTCTTCTTTGGAAAAATGTCTGTTCATGTCTTCTGCCCATTTCTTAATTGGATTCTTTGTTCTTTGGGTGTTGAGTTTGATGAGTTCTTTATAGATTTTGGATACTAGCCCTTTATCTGATATGTCATTTGCAAATATCTTCTCCCATTCTGTCGGTTGTCTTTTGGTTTTCTTAACTGTTTCCTTTGCTTTGCAAAAGCTTTTTATCTTGATGAAGTCCCAATAGTTCATTTTTGCCCTTGCTTCCCTTGCCTTTGGCGATGTTTCTAGGAAGAAGTTGCTTCGGCTGAGGTCAAAGAGGTTGTTGCCTGTGTTCTCCTTTAGGATTTTGATGGACTCCTGTCTCACATTGAGGTCTTTCAGCCATTTGGAGTCTATTTTTGTGTGTGGTGTAAGGAAGTGGTCCAGTTTCATTCTTCTGCATGTGTCTATCCAATTTTCCCAACACCATTTGTTGAAGAGACTGTCTTTGTTCCATTGGACATTCTTTCCTGCTTTGTCGAAGATTAGTTGACCATAGAGTTGAGGGTCCATTTCTGGGCTCTCTATTCTGTTCCATTGATCTATGTGTCTGTTTTTGTGCCAGTACCATGCTGTCTTGATGATGACAGCTTTGTAATAGAGCTTGAAGTCCGGAATTGTGATGCCACCGGCTTTGCTTTTCTTTTTCAATATTCCTCTGGCTATGCGGGGTCTTTTCTGGTTCCATACAAATTTTAGGATTATTTGTTCCATTTCTTTGAAAAAAGTGGATGGTATTTTGATGGGGATTGCATTGAATGTGTAGATTGCTCTAGGTAGCATTGACATCTTCACAATATTTGTTCTTCCAATCCATGAGCATGGAACGTTTTTCCATTTCTTTGTGTCTTCCTCAATTTCTTTCATGAGTATTTTATAGTTTTCTGAGTAAAGATCCTTTGTCTCTTTGGTTAGATTTATTCCTAGGTATCTTATGGTTTTGGGTGCAATTGTAAATGGGATCGACTCCTTAATTTCTCTTTCTTCTGTCTTGTTGTTGGTGTATAGGAATGCCACTGACTTCTGTGCATTGATTTTATATCCTGCCACTTTACTGAATTCCTGTATGAGTTCTAGCAGTTTTGGGGTGGAGTCTTTTGGGTTTTCCACATAAAGTATCATATCATCTGCAAAGAGTGAGAGTTTGACTTCTTCTTTGCCAATTTGGATGCCTTTGATTTCTTTTTGTTGTCTGATTGCTGTGGCTAGGACTTCCAATACTATGTTGAATAGCAGTGGTGATAGTGGACATCCCTGCCGCGTTCCTGACCTTAGGGGGAAAGCTCTCAGTTTTTCCCCATTGAGAATAATATTTGCTGTAGGTTTTTCATAGATGGCTTTTATGATATTGAGGTATGTACCCTCTATCCCTATACTCTGAAGAGTTTTGATCAAGAAAGGATGCTGTACTTTGTCAAAAGCTTTTTCTGCATCTATTGAGAGGATCATATGATTCTTGTTCTTTCCTTTGTTAATGTACTGTATCACATTGATTGATTTGCGGATGTTGAACCAACCTTGCAGCCCAGGGATAAATCCCACTTGGTCATGGTGAATAATCCTTTTAATGTACTGTTGGATCCTATTGGCTAGTATTTTGGTGAGAATTTTTGCATCCATGTTCATCAGGGATATTGGTCTGTAATTCTCCTTTTTGATGGGGTCTTTGTCTGGTTTGGGGATCAAGGTAATGCTGGCCTCATAAAATGAGTTTGGAAGTTTTCCTTCCGTTTCGATTTTTTGGAACAGTTTCAGAAGAATAGGTATTAATTCTTCTTGAAATGTTTGGTAGAATTCCCCTGGGAAGCCATCTGGCCCTGGGCTTTTGTTTTTTGGGAGATTTTTGATGACTGCTTCAATTTCCTTAGTGGTTATAGGTCTGTTCAGGTTTTCTATTTCATCCTGGTTCAGTTTTGGTAGTTGATACATCTCTAGGAATGCATCCATCTCTTCCAGGTTATCTAATTTGCTGGCATAGAGTTGCTCATAATATGTTCTTATAATTGTTTGTATTTCTTTGGTGTTGGTTGTGATCTCTCCTCTTTCATTCATGATTTTGTTGATTTGGGTCATTTCTCTTCTCTTTTTGATAAGTCTGGCCAGGGGTTTATCAATCTTGTTAATTCTTTCAAAGAACCAGCTCCTAGTTTCGTTGATCTGTTCTACTGTTCTTTTAGTTTCTATTTCATTGATTTCTGCTCTGATCTTTATGATTTCTCTTCTCCTGCTGGGTTTAGGCTTTATTTGCTGTTCTTTCTCCAGCTCCTTTAGGTGTAGGGTTAGGTTGTGTACTTGAGACCTTTCTTGTTTCTTGAGAAAGGCTTGTATTGCTATATACTTTCCTCTTAGGACTGCCTTTGCTGCATCCCAAAGATTTTGAACAGTTGTGTTTTCATTTTCATTGGTTTCCATGTATTTTTTTAATTCTTCTTTAATTTCCTGGTTGACCCATTCATTCTTCAGTAGGATGCTCTTTAGCCTCCATGTATTTGAGTTCTTTCCGACTTTCCTCTTGGGATTGAGTTCTAGTTTCAAAGCATTGTGGTCTGAAAATAGGCAGGGAATGATCCCAATCTTTTGGTACCGGTTGAGACCTGATTTATGACCTAGGATGTGATCGATTCTGGAGAATGTTCCATGGGCACTAGAGAAGAATGTGTATTCCGTTGCTTTGGGGTGGAATGTTCTGAATATGTCTGTGAAGTCCATTTGGTCCAGTGTGTCATTTAAAGTCTTTATTTCCTTGTTGATCTTTTGCTTAGATGATCTGTCCATTTCAGTGAGGGGGATGTTAAAGTCCCCCACTATTATTGTAATGTTGTTGATGTGTTTCTTTGCTTTTGTTATTAATTGCCTTATATAATTGGCTGCTCCCATGTTAGGGGCATAGATATTTACAATTGTTAGATCTTCTTGTTGGATAGATCCTTTAAGTATGATATAGTGTCCTTCCTCATCTCTTATTACAGTCTTTGGTTTAAAATCTAATTTGTCTGATATAAGGATTGCCACCCCAGCTTTCTTTTGGTGTCCATTAGCATGGTAAATGGTTTTCCACCCCCTCACTTTCAATCTGGGGGTGTCTTTGGGTCTAAAATGAGTCTCTTGCAGACAGCATATCGATGGATCTTGTTTTTTAATCCAGTCTGTTAGCCTGTGTCTTTTGATTGGGGCATTTAGCCCATTTACATTCAAGGTAACTATTGAAAGATAGGAATTTAGTGCCATTGTATTGCCTGTAAGGTGACAGTTACCGTATATTGTCTGTGTTCCTTTCTGGTCTATGTTGCTTTTAGGGTCTCTCTTTGCTTAGAGGACCCCTTTCAAGATTTCCTGTAGGGCTGGTTTTGTGTTTGCAAATTCCTTTAGTTTTTGTTTGTCCTGGAAGCTTTTTATCTCTCCTTCAATTTTCAATGACAGCCTAGCTGGATAGAGTATTCTTGGCTGCATATTTTTCTCATTTAGTGCTCTGAATATATCCTGCCAGTCCTTTCTGGCCTGCCAGGTCTCTGTGGATAGGTCTGTTGCCAATCTAATGTTTCTACCATTGTAGGTTACATATCTCTTCTCCCGAGCTGCTTTCAGGATTTTCTCTTTGTCTCTGAGACTCGTAAGTTTTACTATTAGATGTCGGGGAGTTGACCTATTTTTATTGATTTTGAGAGGGGTTCTCTGTGCTTCCTGGATTTTCATGCCTGTTTCTTTCCCCAAATTAGGGAAGTTCTCTGCTATAATTTGCTCCATTATACCTTCTGCCCCTCTCTCTCTTTCTTCTTCTTCTGGGATCCCAATTATTCTAATGTTGTTTCGTCTTATGGTATCGCTCATCTCTCGAATTCTGCCCTCATGATCCAGTAGTTGTTTATCTCTCTTTTTCTCAGCTTCTTTATTTTCCAGCATTTCATCTTCTATATTACTGATTCTCTCTTCTGCCTCATTTATTCTAGCAGTTAGCGCCCCCAATTTTGATTGCACCTCATTAATAGCCTTTTTGATTTCTACTTGGTTGGATTTTAGCTCTTTTACTTCTCCAGAAAGAGTTTCTCTAATAACTTCCATATTTTTTTCAAGCCCAGCTAGTATCTTTAAAGTGATGATTCTGAACTCTAGATCTGACATCGTACTAATGTCCGTATTGAGTAGGTCCCTGGCAGTCGGTACTGCCTCTTGTTCTTTTTGTTGAGGTGATTTTTTCCGTCTCGTCATTTTGTGCAGAGGAGAATAGATTAATGAGAGAACAAAATGCTAGCAGAGTAACCACGTCCCCAGAAAATATACTCTAAACAAATCAGAAAAGACCTGAAGCAGTGGGATAAGAAGGGGAAAGAGAGAAAAAAGAAAAAGAAAAAAAAAGAAAAAGATAAAGATAAAAACAAAAACAAACAAAACAAAACAACAACAACAAAAGAAAAACCAGAATGTGATCAAATATGATCTATATGGTATATAGATCAGTGCCACACACTAGATTTGGGGTGTGTTTTGGTCTTTTAGAAGAAAGTGTCTCCCAAAATTTTAAAGAAAGAAAAAGATATATGTACAAAAATAAGGGTTGATATGATGAAGGGATAGAAAATGACTGTAAAAATGGAAATTATAAAAAATTTTATAAAAGGAATTGATAAGAAGTTGTTTGAAAAAGAAAGAAGAAGATTTAAAAAAGAAAAAAGAAAAAGAAAAAAAAGGGAGAGGATGTGATCAGGCAGGGGAATAGAAAACACCATATACTAGAGATTTAGGGTATATTTTAATCTGTTAGAAGAAACTATCTCAAAATTTTAAAGAGAGAACAACTTATATATATAAGCCAAAAATATGGGTAACTACTATGAAGGGATAGAATATGACTCTAAAAATGAAAAATAAAAATGTTTTTTTTTAAAAAAAGGGATTGATAAGATGTTGTTTGAAAAAGGGAAAAAGAAAAATTCAAAAAGAAATAAAAAGACAAAAAGACAGTTAAAAAAAAAAATTAACTTTAAAAGACTAAGGAATCATGGTAAAAAAGCCGTGAATTCTATGTGCAGTATTCCCCTAGCGCTGGAGTTCTGCCGTTCTCATTGATCGGTAAACTTGGTCTTGGCTGGCTGTTCTCGCTGATATTCTGGGGAGGGGCCTGTTGCCGTGGTTTCCAAATGTCTCTGCCGGAGGCGGAATTGCCCCGCCCTTGCCCCCTCCCGGCTAAGTAATCTGCTGGGTTTGCTCTCCGGGGCTTTTGTTCCCTGCGAGCTTTCCGTACAGCTTTGGAGGCGGAGCGCGAAAATGGCGGCCTCCCAATCTCCGCCCCGGAGGAGCCGAGAACTCGGGCCCGCTCCTCAGTGCGTCCCCAGAGAAAAGCCGTCAGTCACTCCCGTCTCCCCGGTCTCCGGCCACACTCCGTGCTCGCCCGGCCTGTGACGGAGCGTTTCTCTCTGGCACCTGACCCCAGGTGGAGTCTCCAAACCCAGCAGATCCCTGCGGTGCCCTCCCGCGCGGCTCCTCCCGGGGGAGGAAGGTGAGTCTCCCCGGATCTGCCGCTTGTTGGGTCCCTGCTGGAGGAGCAGTGGCCCGGCTGTGCCGCGGATCACGGTTTATGTCAACCCCGAGCTGAGAGCCCGCGCCTGGGCTCCGCCTCTGCAGCCGGCTTCCCTGCTCCGATACCTGGGAGCTCTGCCGCCCTCAGGCACCCCCGGTCCTTCTGTGACCCCGAGGGTCCTGAGACCACACTGTCCCGGAGGGTTCCACCCCCCGCTTAGCCACCAGAGTGACGTCCCTCGGCGGAGCAGACTTTTAAAAGTTCCGATTTTGTGCTCCGCGGCTCTATCACTTGCCAGAAGCGGCCGACGGAGGCCCCTCCCCCGCCGTCTATCCTCCCGAATATCGCCTCGGATTCACTTCTCCGCACGTCCTACCTTCCAGAAAGTGGTCGCTTTTCTGTTCAGAAAGTTGTTGCTCTTCTTTTCTTTGATCTCCTGTTGGGTTTGTAGGTGTTCAGAATGGTTTGATCCCTATCCAGCTGAATTCCTGAGAGGAGACGAAATCCAGGTCTCCTACTCCTCCGCCATCTTGCTCCCTCTCCAATCTCCCTCTATTTTAAGGTCAACCTAATTTCATCTACAATCTGAATTCCCTTTTGCAATATAACTTAACATATTCCCAGATTTGGGGATTAGGAGGTCGATATCTTTGGGGGTCATTATTCTGCCTTCCACAAGCCATGAGGCGAATTAGAAAATATTCCTTTAAAGAATGAATCAACAAGGGCCTGTTTTATGACTTTATGACTTCATGTTATGAAGCGCCTGTTTGAGGATCTTATCCTTCAGTCTTTCCTCTCTGCTTCTCATGCTAGGAATTATCTGGTGATCTAGACTACAGTGATTTAGAGTTGACTATCCAAAACTTAGTTTCAGATTTCATAATAATGCATATTTAACTGCTTTAAATAAATTCAGCAATTTTTGAAAAAAAAACTATTCATTCAGTAATTACTTAGTAAGCCCCTGTCCTATACTAGGTGTTGCAGTGGGTACTTTTTATATGTCATCACATTTTATCTTCACAAAGATCTTTTGATGTTACTGGTGGCATCTTAATTTATAAATGGGGAAACTGGACTCAGGTTACCATAGTTTATAAATCACAGACCTAAGACTTGAACACAGATTCAAGAAAAGTAGGTATTGAGAAAAAAAGCAGTTATGATTTTGTAATACATAATCTGCTATTTTTACTTGTTTTAACAATTGATTACAAAATAATTTTACACAATTTCAAGTTAAGTCATTAGATATTGTTAGTACTATACAAATTGGTATTACTTTTCCCCTAGATAATCTGATTTCCAAAGTATAGCTATATTTTATTTTGTAAAAATGCTGTTGTTGATTCTGTTGCTTTAGATCATGTGCTTTTAGCACTTTCTTAATATTATTCATGTGGTTGTATTCTTACTATGAACTGAGACATACTAGAAAGTTGAAGCCATGAATTTTTGTCATCAGATAAATGAGCTACTTATGAAGGAGAAGAATAAGATAGTTTTGAATCTTTATTCTTGGCATCAGTCACTTGTTTCTCAGTTCTGGTGTAGGACAACAAATCTTTTGAAGGTGGGTTTTTAGGTGTAAATTTCTTTGATAAAGTGGAAGAGATAATGCATTTAGAGTCTAGAGGCTGGGTTCAGGTCCTGACCCTGTCATACTATCCTAGGAGTCTTAGGCAAGTTACCTTCCCTGCAGTTTTCTCATCTGTAATATGTGGATACATATTTTTGAATTTCTGATTCATAAACATGACAATGAATTTGAAAATGCTTTTATAAATTATTAAGTCAGCTTGTTTAATGATTCCTTGCTTTAAGGATTTTTTTTTTAGCTTTAGAACTAGAAGTACTTTTAATCATGAATCAATTTTTTAAAAGTTTACATTTGTAGAAATTGAGGCCCAGATGTAAAGTTTACATAGCTTTGTAGTGGCATAGTCTAAAAAAGATTACCTGATCCTATTTCCTTTTTATTGTTTTTTTTATATAACCATTTATTTTCTATTTATTTTTTTTTTAAGATTTTATTTATTTGTCAGAGAGAGCACAAGCATGGGGAGCAGCAGGCAGAGCAGGCAGAGAGAGAAGCAGGCTCCCGCTGAGCAAGGAGCCCGATGCAGGACTCGATCCCAGGACCCTGGGACCATGACCTGAGCCGAAGGGAGATGCTTAACCAACTGAGCCACCCAGGTGTCCCTATAACTATTTATTTTGTATGCAGCCTTGTACCTAATATTTGTGGGTCCCAGAGAAAGAGTACAAATGGAAGTTCTCATTATTGTATGTCAGAATATTTAAAAGTTGTAAATAAAGCTAAAAAAGTTGTGTCCTTCTTCCTTGACAAACAGAAGCACTGGTTTGAATTTAGAATTCTTGGACTCTCTGGAGTTCCATAGTCAGAATATAGCAGAAGTGGACCGTTCCACTTCCTTTCCAGCCCTGGTTTCATCCTGCATGTCAAGGGGCCTCATGAACAAATGTGGACTTTTCAGCCTCCATCTACAAGCTCCTCTTCCCTCTCTACATCTCTTTGTCCTAAGCATACACATATGGCAATATATATTCCTTGCCCTACGAGGAATTCCTTGAGGGAAATAGACCCAGATGGGCTCTGCAAGTAGGTGTGAGACTTTTTTAGGTAGACAATTACTGCATTCCTGGAGCATATTTTGGAGGAGAGGAGGGATAATATACCTTTTTGGCCCTGAGGAAAGGTGTGGCGAAGGAACCAGACCCTCTAAATCATGCAGCCCAAGGAAGGGGACCCCTCTTGCCTGATCTAAAGGGAAGTGTTTTTCTTCATGAGCAGTGGCATAGATTTATTAAATTAGTTGGTGAGAGCTGGTAAATTAGTGAGGGATGTAGATAGCTTGTCTATGACCAAGGGAATTATTTTCTCTCTGTGGAAATTATTATCTATCCATTGGGCTTTGTATCAATTAAAATATTGTCAATTTATGAAATACTTTTAAAAGTTTATGGGTGACCGTACAGTTTTAAATTTTTCGTAAAAACAAAGCTGTCTATGTTCTTGGGATTCCAGACTTTAAAGTGAAATTCTCTTGTGAAAATGTGTATTTCCTGTCAATGAGTTCTTAGTATCTAGGCAGTAAATCGGTAAAGCTATTTTCTGGGTTTTTTTTAATGAAAAATATACAGTATCAAAAAGAAAAAAAAATATTCAGTATCCAGAAAAGTAAATAAAGAATAGTAAATAAATGCCTTTCACTTCAGTAATTGTTAACATTTTGCCATGTTTGTTTTATATTCGTTAATAGATAAGGACGTAGATTTTGTTGGTTTTAGGTGTATGATTTGAAAGTAAATTGTAGTCATGAGACTTCTAAATACTTCATCATCCATCTCCTAAGAATGAGGAAATTCTTTTACACAACCAGTATCACACGTATGTTAATTAATAATTTTACATATCCTCTGAAATCTGATTCATATTCAAGTTTCCCCACTTGTTAGGACAAGCTACTAAATTTTTTATCATTTTCATTTAAAATATCCCAATGAAATGTTTTAACCCTCTATTTTTGATCATGACATGAGAATTAAAAATATGCCCAGTCTTACTGTTTTGTCATTTAAAAAAAATTACTAAGCAAGCCTGGCATTCAGATTTTTATGTATTTTCTCATTGCCAAGATGTCCTTTGAGGAGCAATAGTCTGTAAATGACTGAGTTCTTCTCTGATGTTCTTGAAATCTGCCCCTTACCTTTTTTTTTTTTTTTAAGATTTTATTTATTTGACAGAGCTCTCACACAGTGAGAGAGGGCACACAAGCAGGGGGAGTGGGAGAGGGAGAAGCAGACTTCCCGCAGAGCAGGGAGCCCGATATGGGGCTCGATCCCAGGACTCTGGGATCATGACCTGAGCCGAAGGCAGACGCTTAATGACTGAGCCACCCAGGCGCCCCACCTTACCTTTGTTTTGATGTACTTTCTAAATTTACGTTTTCTTTGGGGAAAATGTTGGCTAAGATGGGATAAATTAAAGGGATTTGCATAATTTGAGGAAGACAAGTGAGTTGCCAAGGATCTCTTAGATTTATTTTACCTTGAGGAGAGAGAAGAATGAGAGAGATCTATATCTGAGAACTGTTTTAGTGATATATCAAGGGGAAATAAAGATGACAGTACTTTTGGTGGGGAGAAAGCATCTAGACTTGTCGAAATCTACACAAGGGATACATTTGGTTTTCAGCACTGTGGATTTCTGAAGTGCAAAACAGTGTCATCCTAATATTTATTAATAATGATATGGTTATTGAAATGGGTATCTTTAATGAGTATGAAAGCCCCAATTTCTTGAGTTTCTTATTTTAGAATTTTAATTTTTGGCTGAAGGTAGAGATAAATAAATTGTGCTTGTCATGTAAATTTTTTTAGGAACAGTAATTACTGTCAGGTAATAATTCATAATATACTTAAGTAAAAGTTGGGATGATTATATGACAGTTATAGGGAAAGCAGAGCAATATAAACATTAGAAAAGATTACAACTAAAAGAATATATATCTTTTGCTCAGTTACTGTGTAAACTAATTTTTTTTATATTAGTTCAGATACACTTCTGAGTATTAAATTGGCTTAATGGAGGAGGCAAGATGAAATGTTTCTTTAAAAATTTTTCCTGGAGCGCCTGGGTGGCTCAGTTGGTTAAGCATCAGACTCTTGATTTTGGCTCAGGTCATAATCTCAGGGTCATGAGATGGAGCCCCACACTGGGCTCTGCTCTCAGCGCAGAGTCTACTTGTCCCTCTCCCTCTGTTCCTCCCACCCCTTCATGAGTGTGCTTGTACACCCATGCACTCTCTCTCTCCCTCTCTCAAATAAGTAAGGCTCTTTTAAAAAGATAATAAAATGTTTTCCTATATGTAAAACAAGCTTAATGTCTCAGCATGATATTGGATGAGTTAACATCTAAAGCACTATTTAATTCCTTTAGTTGATAGTAATAATCCTGGAAAAGTTGTTGAGAAATGTTATCTCTAATTAAAAATAGTAAAACAAATATTTTACTATGCATGACTAATTAACTATGTACACTCTCATTATAATTTGTTACTTTAATTATATCAGGGTATTTGCTATTGTGAAAAATTTGGTGGATTTACTTTGTTTTAATTGTTGATTTTATTTCTAGTTGGTTAGTCTGATTTATTGTAACTTCAGAGGATAATATTTTGGAGATATTTTCATGGAAACTGATGTTGTTTTGGAAGAGTATTGATAAGCACTGTACATTTGGCTTTAATGCAATTTGTGTTACCATTTTCATAATATATTTTAGTTAAACATCCTTATATTCTAAGTGAGCCAAATGTTTTTTACATTTCTGATTTTTAGACAAGCCCTTCATTAATCAGTTTTTAATACTTTTTTTTTTAAAGATATTTATTTATTTGACAGAGAGAGACGCAGTGAGAGAGGGAACACAAGCAGGCTTCTCGCTGAGGAGAGAGCCCAATGCAGGGCTCAATCCCAGGACGCTAGGATCATGACCTGAGCTGAAGGCAGACACTTAAGGACTGAGCCACCCAGGCGCCCCTTTCAATACTTACTTAAATGTATATAGGAATTTGAGCCACAAAGAAGAAACCTGGCCTAATTTGAGGGGGAAAAAATGACTTTATTTTTTATAATTATTTAAAAGATTTCATACATTCATGTCCTTAATTCTATTAATAAAGCATTAACTATATTAAAAGACCTATTTTCCGGGCGCCTGGGTGGCTCAGTTGGTTAAGCGACTGCCTTCGGCTCAGGTCATGATCCTGGAGTCCCGGGATCGAGTCCCGCATCGGGCTCCCTGCTCAGCAGGGAGTCTGCTTCTCCCTCTGACCCTCCTCCCTCTCATGTTCTCTGTCTCTCATTCTCTCTCGCAAATAAATAAAATCTTAAAAAAAAAAAAGACCTATTTTCCATTAAAATTTATTACGTGAAATTGTAAGCCCCAGTGAAATTAAATATTTTAAATTAATATAGTGTATATGTGAGAATGTGTTTATCAGCTAATTTTCTGTTTGTTTTATGAACACAAGTCCTTTCAACAGTTATATTCAACAACCATCCACCTACTACATAATCCTTTTTTTTTAAGCTCTTGGGATCAAAATGATGTGCCATTTAAAACTCCCTATTTCTAGACTAAGCCTTGAATCAGCATTAACCTATATTCTGGTACGTTTTAGAAAACTTAGCTGTACAAAAATATAAAAGTATAGAAGTATTATACAGATACCCATAAACCCACCACCTAGATTTAACAAATGTAATATTTGTTTGAAACCTGTTTGTTTTTTAAGAATAAAACACAATGGATAACTGTTGAAATCCCCAGTCCCATTCCTCTCTTTCCAGAGCTAACTACTGATCTCCACTTACCATGTATCTTTTCAATATGTGTTTCTGTAACTTCATCACAGAGGTATATATCCATAAACATCTGGGGAAAGAAGGAAATGGGTGAAGAGGAAGAGTTATATAACTTTATTTAAAAGAGTTGTAAACTAAGCCAAATATTTTTTTATTTTATTAGTCGGAGAGAGAGAAAGAGTGCAAGTACAAGCAGCAGGAGCGGCAGGCAGAGGGAGAAGCAGGCTTCCCACTGAGCAGAGAGCCCGACGCAGGGCTCGATCCCAGCCCGGGACCCTGGAATCATGACCTGAGCCGAAGGCGGACGTTTAACTGACTGAGCCACTCAGGCATCCCTAAGGCAAATATTAATATCTATTTAATTTCATGGGTATTAGTTTATTTTCTCTATGTTAGAAATATTGTATAATTCAACGTTAACAATAAAACAAAATAGTGACTTTGAAGTTAGTCAGCTTTGAGTTTAAAACTTGTTTCTGGGACACCTGAGTGGCTCAGTCAGTTAAGCAGCTGCCTTCGGCTCAGGTCATGATCCCAGGATCCTGGGATCGAGCCCCACATTGGGCTCCCTACTCAACGGAGCTCCTGCTTCTCCCTCTCCCTCTGCCGCTCCCCCTGCTGTGCTCTCTCTCTCTCTGTCAAATAAATAAAATATTAAAACAAACAAACAAAAAAACTTGTTTCTGCTACTTACCTGCCGTATAACCCGGGCAAGTTTGTTCATCTTTTCCAGACTTCCTTATCCTCATCTATAAAATGTGGATTATAGGGGCGCCTGGGTGGCTCAGTTGGTTAAGCGACTGCCTTCGGCTCAGGTCATGATCCTGGAGTCCCTGGATCGAGTCCCGCATCAGGCTCCCTGCTCGGCAGGGAGTCTGCTTCTCCCTCTGACCCTCCTCCCTCTCATGCTCTCTGTCTCTCATTCTCTCTCTCTCAAATAAATAAATAAAATCTTTAAATAAAATAAAATAAAATGTGGATTATATTGGTACCAACCACATAAGGTTGTTTTCAGTATTAAAATAAGCTAGTCCATGCAGTGCTTAGTGTGATACTTAGTTTATATTTTTTGTGTGCCAATTTTCTGAGCTCTTTACAGATTATTATATTTAATCTTATATTATCAATCACTAGAGCATATAGAACTAAAAGGATATGCATGTGCGTGTGTGTAGTGATTTCTGGTTAGATTGTTATTTTTGAAGGAAGGGAAATATCTTTATTTTAATGAATGAGTGATACTCATAGCAATGAGAGGTGATTTGGGAAGTTAGATGGGTGCAATATGTAAGGCCTTGAATACCAGGCTAAGTGAAGACTTTGGGTGGGGAAAAACCTATACCAGATTAACCTGGTATTGAAGTGGAACAGAGCAGAGGCAGTAGGACTACTTTAGCTGAAGAAGTCTACATTGCACTGAAAAATGTAACACTAGATTTCAGAAGATACTTACTTTGTAAGTATCTGCTACAAAGTAATAGTTTGAAGGTATGTGACATTGTAAGATAACTAAAGTAGAAAGTATAGAGTGAGAAGACAAAGAGGTTTGGCCAGAATCTTGGGGAACCTGCATTTGTGGGGCAGGAGGAAAAAAGAAGAAACAAAGAATTAGAGAAAGGGTAATTAGATATAAGATCTTGTAGTATTTCTGAAGCCATAAAAAAGTGATGAGCAACAATGTCAAAAATTAAGATACTGAGGGGCGCCTGGGTGGCTCAGATGGTTAAGCATCTGCCTTCAGCTCAGGTCATGATCCCAGGGTCCTGGGATCGAGTCCCGCATCGGGCTCTGCTCCTTGGGAGCCTGCTTCTCCCTCTGCCTCTCTCTCTCTCTCTGTCTCTCATGAATAAATAAATAAAAATCTTTAAAAAATAAAAAAAATAATAAAAATTAAGATACTGAAGAGGATAAAAACAGATAAAAGATTATTGAGTGGCTATGAGAAGTAATTGATGACCTTGAAGAAAGGACTTTTGTAGAAAAAGAATGGAGGAACAGGAACCAAATCAAAAGGAATTTATAAGTGGTAAGAAAGTCAGGATATCATCTGTAGACCACTCATGAGATATCCGGGTATGAAAGGAAAAAGAAAAAAGAGAGTATTCTTGAAGGTTGAAAAGATGAGAAAAGTAGAAATGAGTGTTTTAAATGTTAATATATATATTCTAAACTTACAGGAATATGATATATAGCGTACAAAGTTAGTATTGAAAGCTTGTGATTACTGTTTTGGGAAACTGAGAAAATACAAAATGCTGTATTTATGCAGAAGAAATTAATCTTGGTGTTTTGTGCAGTCTTACTTCATTTTACCATACACTTAAGTAAGTTGCAACTTTTAATTTGAGATAAAGGTTATATAGAAAGACCCTGTAGGTGAAACAGTTTCTTTTAATTACCAGTGGACTTGCTTGGTATTTAGGTGATTAAATTAGAAAAAAAGAAACATGGTTATTTAAATGACCTTAATATTTTATGGGAGTAACAATGTAAATTCATTGTAACTTTGCAATCCTCAACAAAGCAATGAGAATAAAGTTATTTTACTTCCATAGAATTCATTATTTAAAAAAAAAAAGAGCCCTATTGAGATGTAGTTCATCTATTGTACAATCTACCCATTTAAGGTATAGAAATCAGTAATTTTTAGTATATTCATAGAATTGTGAGTCTATTACCATAATTGATTTTAGAACATTTTCCATACCCCCAGAAGAAACCCCATACCTGTTAACATTCATTCTCTAGTTCTCTCACCACTCCAAGCCTAGGCAACCACAAATCCTACTTTATGTCTATGGATTTGCCTATTCTGGACATTTGAAATAAATGGGATCATACAACATATGGTCTTTTCTGACAGGCTTATTTTATTTAGCATAATGTTTTCAAAGTTCATCTGTGTTGTAGTATTCATACACTGCTGGTGGGAATATAAAATGGTGTAGCTGCATTGGGAAATAGTCTGAACGTTACTCAGAAGGTTAAACACAGAATTATGATATGATCCAGCAATTCTATTCCTAGACATATACCCAAGGGAAATGGAAACTTATATGAATGTTCATAGTAGCATTATTCATAACAGCCAGAAAGTGGAAACAACCCAAGTATTCCAATTTCTCCGTACTTGCCAACACTTACCTGTCTTTTTCGCATAGCCACCCTAGTGGTTGTGAAGTGGTATTTCAGTGTGGCTTTGATTTGCATTTCCCTGATGGCTAATGAGGACTATCTTTTCATGGGCTTATTGGTTATTTATATTTCTTCTTTTGTAGAAATGCCTATTTAGATCTTTTGCACATTTTTAAATTGGGTTATTTGTCATTTTATTATTGAGTTGTAGGAATTCTTTATATTAATGTAGATATAAGTCTTTTATCAGATACGATTAGCAAATATTTACTTACTTTTTTTAAATATAAAAGATAATGTCTTGGGCACCTGGGTGGCTCAGGCGGTTAAGCATCTGCCTTCAGCTCAGGTCATGATCCCAGGGTCCTGAGATCGAGTCCTGCATCGGGCTCCCTGCTCAGCGAGGAGTCTGCTTCTCCCTTTACTCCCCCCTGCTCATGATCTTTCTCTCTCTCATGCTCTCTCTCAAATAAATAAAACCTTTTAAAAAAAAAAGATAGCCTTCTGCATATAGTGCTGCTGTTTGCTTTCCAGTCTGTATGGTTTTTATTTCTTTTTCTTTCCCAATTGCCCAGCTAGAATATTCAGTGCAATGTTGATTACAAGTGGCAAGAACAGACATCTTTGTTTTGTTCCTGATCCTAGGGAAAGTATTCAGTCTTTTACCATTAGGTATGATACGGGCTGTGAATTTTTTGTAGATGTCTATTACCAGGTGTGGATGTTTCCTTCTATTCCTAGTTTGTTGAGTGTTTTTATCATGAGATGTTGATCTTTAACATCAAGTGCTTTTTCTACATTACTTAAGATAATCATGTGGTTTTTATTCTCTATGCCATTGATAGATTGTGTTGTGTTACTTGATTTTCAGATACCTTGCATTCCTGGATGAATCCCATTTGCTCATGATGTATATTTATATATATTTGCTATTTTGTTGAGGATGTTTGTCTCTGTGTTGATAAGAGATAATGGTCTGTAGTTTGAATTCATTATTTATACCAGTGTTTAGGTGTTTTTGGTTTTGGTTCTGTTAGGTCATCCTGAAAGATTGCATTAAACTGAACAATTAGAAAAATGTCTTTTATAGCCTTTGTCAGAATATAATACAGTTGTAGCTCCTGCAGTTTATTCCATATCTTATGGGATGATGAATAGGAGAGGTATAAAGATAAATTCATTTTTCTTTAAATATTTAGGATCAACAAAGTAGGTTAAAAATTAATATTGAGGCTATATTATGACCTATATTTAGTTATTTTTTAAAGATTTTATTTATTTAGAGAAGGAGAGAGAGTGCAAGTGCGGGGAGGGGCAGAGGGAGAAGGAGAGAGAGAATTCCAAGCAGACTCTGCACTGAGTGCAGAGCCTGACATGGGGCTCAATCCCAGGACCCTGAGATCATGACCTGACCTGAAACCAAGAGTCGGACACTTAACTGACTGAGCTACCCAGGTGCCCCTAGTTATTTTTGTATTTGTATTACAGGGATATACTTTAATATTAAATTTTTCATTCTCTCACCCTCTTATTTAAAATATTCTTGCCTGTTCTCAAAGTGCCATTTTGAACTGTGGTTTATACTTCCTCTCCCTCCTCCCCCCCCCCCCCCCATGCATACACTCACACATAAGTAGAATAGAACCAACAAACTTCTGGTGCACATTGGTCTCCAAACTCATTCTTCAGACTTCCTTCCAGTATGGAAGGATAAAGTACTGATCCCTTTATTGTTGCTAAAGATTGTAGCAGTTTAAAATATGGCTTTCTATCAGGGGGCGGGGGTGGGGTAGAGATGGGTGGGGACAAACCTAATTTCTTTCTCAACTTTTAAAAACATTTTATACTTTAAAAAAAAAATAGCTTTTAGGGATGCCTGGGTGGCTCAGTCTAAGCATCTGCCTTCAGCTCAGGTCATGATCCCAGGGTCCTGGGATCAAGCGCTGCATCAGGCTCCTTGCTCAGTGGGGAGCCTGCTCCTCCCTCTGCCGGCTGCTCCCCCTGCTTGTACACTCACTCTCTCTCTGTCTCTCTCTGGCAAATGAATAAATAAAATGTCTTTTAAAAAATAGCTTTGAAAAGATATAACAGGGTTGCTGTTGTTGTCTACACTGAGAATCAAAAGTTTTTCGTAATTTTGCCCATTCAATTTATTCAAGTTTAATTACTACTAGTTTTCTTTGGGCTTCTCAGAGTAAGCTTTAATAAATTAAACTTTATCATAATGCTCCAAGAAGGGGAAAATACAGGGCAGCATCTCAGAATCTAATATGAATATGAATGGTTTCACATTTCACATTTCCTGGAATACAGCTTGTGAAACAATGCTCTACACAAATCTTTTCACTTGTTTATGCTTTTGCTCATGCTTAGCTCCCTCCCTTGACCATCTTCTCATTATCTCTTCATTACAAAAATTAACTTATTGGGGCGCCTGGGTGGCTCAGTCGTTAAGCATCTGCCTTCGGTTCAGGTCATGATCCCAGGGTCTTGGGACTGAGTCTCGTGTCAGGCTCCCTGCTCAGCAGGGAGTCTGCTTCTCCCTCTCCCTCTGCCCCTGCTTGTGTTCCCTCTCTTGCTGTCTCTGTCAAGTAAATAAATAAAATCTTAAAAAAAAACATTAACTTACTGCTAGATAACACAGACCTACGTGTCCTTTTCCTCTATAATTCGTATTGATTTAGCTGTTCCCCCAAACATCTGATTATGTTTTGCTTCCTTTTCTCATATATGATGTGTGATCTATATATAATTTATACAGTAAGAGTATCAACTTTTTTGTGGATAGCATTCAATCTTTTAATTCTTTCTGTTCCCCAGAGAGTCTGTTGTTGGACATATTGCCTGTATGTACCAACTATTTTCTAAATTGGTTATCTACCACTAGGTAATAGACTAGCATAAATTACAGAAATTAGGATAATATAATCTAATTTTAGTTTGTAATGAAGTAATTAAAACTAAGGAAGAAGAATTATTAAATAGATAAATGGGGGTAAAATTAATCCTGTTCCATTTATGTTCACTTGGTAAGTACATTTTAAAATTAATTTTATTAAGGTACAATTTACATACAATAAAACATATTCATTTCAAGTTGTAATTTGAGTTGTAATTTGATGTGTTTTGACCTATGTAATCATTACCACCATCAATATATAGCACATTCCCATAACCCCCAAAAGTTTCTTTTTTGCCCTTTGCATGCAGTCATCCTCTCATCCCTGGCCCCAGGCAATCACTGATATACTTTCTGTCACTATAGATACGTTTTGCCTGTTTTAGATTATATATAAATGGAATGATTTGATATATACCCTTTTGTGTCTTCCTTTTTTTCACTCTGCATAATATTTTTGAGATTTATCCATGTTCTTTCATGTATCAGTGGGGTTTTTTTTGAGATGTAATTTAAATATAGAAAAGTCATTCTTTTTAGTGCATAGTTCAGGCAAATATATATAGGTGAGTAACCACCACCACTAATCAAGATACGGAATAATTCCATAGCCCTCCCAAATTCCTTTATCCTTTTTTGTAGCCCCTCCAATCAGCAGGGGCTGACAACCCCTGATTTTTCCCTTATATTTTTGCTATTTTGAGATTGTCACATAAATGAAATTATGTAGCCTTTGAGTCTGACTCCTTTTACTCAGTATAATGCATTTGTGATTCAGTTACATTGTTGTATGAGTCAGTAGTTTGGTCCCTTTTATGGCTGACTAGCATTCCACTTTATGGCTATACTACAGTTTGGCCATTTACCTATTGATAAACATGTGGATTATTTCTAGTTTTTGGCTATAATGAATAAAGCTTCTGTGAACATTGAACTTCAGTCTTTTTTGTGTACATATTTTCATTTCTTTTGGGTAAATACTAGCAGTATTAGCTTCTTAATATGGGAATTGAGATCTAAAGAACATAAGTCATTTCTTATGCAGGTTTATTGAGATACAATTTACATCCAGTAAAATTCATCTTTATTAGTGTACAGTTCTCTGAGTTGTGACAAATGAGCACGTCATGTAACTACACCACAATCAAGATCGAGAATTTTATAATACCCCCAAATACTCTCTCATGCTTCTTTGTAGTCCGTCTTTTCCTCAAGCCCAGACCCTGGCAACCAATAATTAATTTTCCTTCTTATTTTTTGAGTGTCATACAAATGGAATCATGTGACATGTTGCCTCTTTAGTCTGGCTTCCTCCACTTAGCATAATGTATTCTTTGTTGCACGTATCAGTAGTGTGTTCTTTCAGGTGACTGAGTAACTTCATCATATAGATATGCCAAAGATTGCAAACAAATGCATTCACTGGTTAAAGGACATTTGGGTTGTTTCCAGATTTGGGCATTATGAATAAAAACTCTATAAACATTTGTGTACAGGTTTTTGTGTTACTAAATGTTTCCATTTCTCTTGGGCAAATATATCAGAGTGGGATTGCTGGGATAATATATTAAATGATCTTACATTTACCTTTATAAAAAGCAGTCAAATAGGGGCGCCTGGGTGGCTCAGTCGTTAAGTGTCTGCCTTCGGCTCAGGTCATGAAGGATCAAGCCCCGAATCGGACTCCCTGCTCCGTGGGAAGCCTGCTTCTCCCTCTCCCACACCCCCTGCTTGTGTTCCCTCTCTCACTGTGTCTCTCTCTGTCAAATAAATAAATGAAATCTTAAAAAAAAAAAAAAAAGTTTTCCAAAATGGCAGTACCATTTTGTATTCCCACCAGCAGTGTGTAAGAGTTTCAGTTACTTCATATTCTCTTCACCACTTAGTATTGTTAGTTTTTTTTATTATTATTATTTCTTACCTATGGAAATAGGTGTGTAGTGGGTGGTATCTCATTGTGATTTGAATTTGCATTTCCCTAATGTCTAATAATGTGGAATGTATATTTCTCTTGGTGAAACTGGAGTATATCGTAATTATCTTGTTCATTACACCACATTTCTGTTTGTGCAGTCTAAGATTGAATTTGCTTTTTTGGCAAGCTCATTACACCATACACTCATTTCGTTTACAGTGAGCTAAAATTCCCTGGTATTTTTCACATGAGCTGCTGTTAAGGCATGTACCATTTATTTTTTACTTAAGTAGTTGTTTTGTGTATGTGTGCAAGCATGCCCATTTATAGATTCAGCCTCATAAGATTTTTTTTTAATCAGCATTTTTGGGTCAGCGCTAAGAGGGAGGCTAATTAAGAACTAATGGTAGGGTGGCTGAAGAGAGATTAGGCTGAAATGAAAGGCCAGCAGGAGCCCAGGAGACTGACCAAATGGCACCAGTTCACAAATTTAAACTGAAAATATTCAGTTGAAGGGGTTTAGTACAAGCTAGGAAGTAGAATCGGTTGGATAAATTTTGGAAGGGCTCACTTGACAGGATTAGGTTTGCTTCCTCCTATTCTTAAAAGAAAATGTAGGTTCAGACTCAGCATCAGGATGACACCCATTCCTATCTGAATTATGTTCTCTGTCATCTTTCCCCTCCTTCCCTACCCTTCCTTTCCCATCCATCCCACCCTCACACATGGTGCCTGCAGGATCCTAGCTATTCTTGTTCAAAACAGCCAGTGGAACATTTTTAATTGCCCTTAGTCATTTATCAAACCTTAAGTCATTGTGGACTTCACAACACTATTCTTACAGATCAGTGCCTCTCATGTTGTTACTAGTTCTATATCTGTGCTCTGCTCCTTGTAATCTGAATGGCTGCAACCAATATTTTTAGGGATAATTTCCCCCCTTTAGAATCATTTCTGCTTATAGTATTGGACTTTTGTTTTTGAGTCCTGACTTGAGGTACTACATTTCCTACCTTACTGATCTGTCCATCGTTTTATAGTCTCAGGTCATATAATGATTCTTTTTCTTCTTTAACTTTAAAAGTTCTACCTTTATAAAGTCAGTGACACACAATTGCTATGCCTAGACTGTCATAGACCCCAGAAGGGCCTGTTTAGCATTCTCATACAGTTCTCATCACTTCTGCTTCCACGAATAATTTTTTTTCTCGTGGTTAGAATTATATCCAGAGACATAGTTTCTCTCATTACTTACTTTGCATTCTGCAAGGTGAAATTTTAATATGGCAAAATTACGTATACTTCGTGATTTTTAAAATGCTTTTGACTTTTTGTATATAGATACTCTTCGGCATCTAATAAAATTGTATTTCTTTTGCCTACAACTGTAGATCAGGTTTAAATGCCTTATTTTGTCCTTATTGCAAATGTATTTGTATTAGACTCCCCTTCACGTCTTTATGTTTGTTAATAATCACTTGAGTATTCTAATAGTTTTTTAGAAATTATCTCAGAATTCTGAAAATTAACATGGGTTTTTCATAATGCAGTGTATACAAAAACTAAGTGTCTTTCAACATAAATGACTCTGAATTTCCCCTTTAAAAGACTTGAAAGAGGCGTTTTCCTTGGTATTTATTTTATTAATACATTCAGAAACGTTGCCAAAAGAATTGAGATTGTGGTGGTTAGTGTTATCAAGCCAATTATGTAACTGTGTGGTTAATTTGCTTACACTGTTACCCTTCCGCTTTATCAGGCCCCGTCAAGGCTGTAAGAGTGTACTTCACCTTTGGGTTTTGTCAGAATGCCACCACCACACTCCAGTCTCTCAGGCCGGGGAAAAACTGAGGATGGTGACTTGATAAACTGCTTTTGAAATTGGAAAGGTTACTGATTCCTAGCAGAGTACCATAAATTTAATGCTTTATGAACTTTGAATCAATCGTCACTATGTGGGAATGGTAGGCAATGCTTAGCAAAATGATTTTTTTTTTTTTAAGAGTTAACTCTACAGTTGTTCCAGTGTGATAGACATGTACTTGTCCCATCTGTGCTTGACCTCTTTCACCTGCAGTTAGAAGTAATATTTGATTTTATTTTTAACCACATAGGAATATAGTGAATTAATATATTCAATAAGTCTTTAAAAAAATTTCTTTTTGGGGTGCCGTCTGGTTCAATCAGAAGAGCATGTGGCTCTTGATGTCAGGGTCCTGAGTTCACGCCCCACATTGGTTATAGAAATTCCTTAAATAAATTAACTTTAAAAAGAAAAACCTTTTTTTTTCTCATTTTTTCCCCTAAGAAGCATTTTAGAAAAGATGCTATGGGAAGTTAGTATTATTTACCAAAGTGATATTTATCTATAATATTTTAATTTTTTTATTGGTGTGATATTTTGAATTGTTATCTGGCAATGGCCATATGTATTCTAAATGGCCAAAGCTGGGACAGTTTGAACAACAAGTAAATAATCATAGTACCAGATTATAACCCATAGAATAAAATAAATATCCATGAGTCCATACTATATATAGTATAGTATATGCTATATATAAATAGTTGAATGAATGAATAAACAAATAGGGAGAAGAGAGAGCTTTATTTACAGAATTCCAATTGAAAATGTGGGAGGAATGATAGGAATAGAAAATTTGCATTAGGCAAATACCACAACAGTTGTTACAGGCAAGAACCATCAATGCACGCTAAAATTACTGGGCAAATGTATATGAGAAACAAGATATTTGTTTAGTCTCATAAGATACTAAGTATAAAAGAAGAGATTTATAGTAGAGAATCATGATAGACACCACTTTAACCAAGCAATCAAAGTCAACATCCCTAGTAAGTAATAAGGTATACTGACATAATATACCCCCTGATACGGATGATCCCTGCGATGGGCACAGTGTCACATCACAGCAACAGTAGTAATACCTAGCATCTCTGAGTGTTTGTTGGCCAGATCCACAGTAAGCACATTTTCTGCTGGGCCTCGCTACAGCCCTGGTATCACGCAGTAGATACTATTATATCTCCATTTTACAGATGAGGAATCTGAGGCCCAAATAAATGATAAAACTGGGACTAGAACCTGGGGCTGGCTGACTCCCGAGCCTATTCCCTAAATCATGACATTATCCTGAGCAAAGCTTGTAGTGTCATGGCTAATTTATAGACTGATGAATGCAGTATATTTAATGTTGTCAAGTAAGTAGTGAACTTTGTGAGGTTTTGTGGTTTGATGTTTTTAAAACATACTTTCAATGTATCTGGAAGCAGAAGATGAACTTTTAAACAATACAACATTGAAAAAGCAACACACGCTAACATAAAAGGTTAAATATTACTTGTTTTCATATCCTGTATGGCCTTTTATAAATAAAAGTTTTCAAAAATTAAATACAAATTTTTATCAAGTGTTCAGGTATTTTTATTGAAACCACTTAGCAACCCTAAATCTAAAAATTGGATACCCTTCTCTTTATGTAATCATTTATTGATTCCCTCATTCCTTCAGCGTAAAGTCCAGATATTTTAGCATAATTTATAACACTTTTGATAATCGAACCCATTACCTTTCAGTCCTTGTTGCTTATCATTCTTCTACATGCACCTTTTCTTGTTATGCCAAGCTACTTGTTATTCCCAGAATATAACTTTAAGTTTCTTTGTAACATTTCAAGTGTACACCCAAGTAGATTATGCATCACCCAGCTACAATAGCCATCAGTTATAGGCACTGTTTCATCTATATGAGCCTCTAATTATTATTCCCATCTCCTCCGTGGATTTTTTTTTAAGGTTTTATTTATTTGAAAGAGAGTGAGTAGGGAGAGGGGCAGAGGGAAAGGGAGAGAGAGAATCTCAAGCAGACTCCCTGTTGAGCATGAAGCCCCATGTGGAGCTCCATCCCTGAGATCATGACCTGAGCCGAAATCAAGAGTTAGACACTTAACCGACTGAGCCACGCAGGGGCCCCCTCCATGGATTATTTTGAAGCGCATCTCAGTCATACCACTTCATCTATAAATATTTCAACTTACATATCTAAAAGACAAATATTTTTGTCTTTAAAACACCACTACAAAATCAGTTTTATACCTAAAAAATAATTATAATTCCTTCATAATCAAATATCTGGTCAAAGTTAAAATTCCCTAGTAGTTTAATATATTTTTACAATTGATTTTTTTCAGGTCTCTGTCAAAACAAGGGCTACTCATTATATTTGGTTGATATGTATTTTAAGTGTCTCTTTTTTTTTTTCTCTTTTATCATTTAGTCTTAAATATCTTTGTTTTGTTCCTTTGTTGAAGAGACTGAGTCGTTTGTAGAGTTTTCTACATTCTGGATTTTGCTGATTACACCCCCATGATATCCTCTAACATGGTCCCCTCTCTCTGTATTTCCTATAAGTCATAAAACAAATTTGTATTTAGAAAAATAGAGCTTTTTTTTTTTTTAAGATTTTTACTTATTTGACAGAGAGATACACAGCGAGAGAGGGAACACAAGCAGGGGGAGCAGGAGAGGGAGAAGCAGGCTTCCCATGGAGCAGGGAGCCCGATGTGGGGCTCAGTCCCAGAACCCTGGGATCATGACCTGAGCCGAAGGCAGACGCTTAACGACTGAGCCACCCAGGTGCCCAGAAAAATATAGCTTTTGTGAATATGTACTGTTTGCCTGAATTGCTATGTGGATTTAAAATAAGGGCAATACTTTTAATAGTATTACCTTATCAATGTAAAATTCAAGATTTATGACGCTAAAAAAAGAAAGGAATGTCATGGTTAGCTAAAAATGGAGACCTGGGTACTAGTACAAGTCACAAGATGAGAGTAGGCCTTTTAGTTTGTGAACATGGCACTTCACAGATGTGAAGAAAGCAAAGTAAAATAATTGCTTTGCTTCCATCAAAAACTCTGAAAATAGATCTAGGGGTAAAACTCAGAAAAAGACTTTGACATTATAATTTACTCTTGGGTCAATTTTTCCCCTTCTTTCCTCTTTAAAAGCAGGTCTTTATTGGTAGCTTGTGGAAAAAATGTTCTATGCAATAAATAAAAACCAAAAGAAGTCACCACATTAATATTTGACACATATTGCTAAGATTAACTATAAATTTATTGTTTTTAGAAGGTTGGTTTTTTATGAATATTTAAGTAAATAATACTTAACTTCCCTTAAAATAAAGAGGTTAAAAACTAGCACACCCGACTTACTATAAAAAATTTAAAAGAACTAAAATGCCTTGTAAGTTATATTTATAATATCAAATTACTATATTTACTTTCCTTTTGACTGCAGAATTTTTAACTCCTCTTGGCTTCCATGACACCACTTGTTTGCTGAAATTATTTTTTTGGTATAGAACTACCATTCTTGTAGTTTCTCTTTGTTTTCCTTCATTAACTCCTCTTCATCTGCTAGCTCCTTGAACTTAGTGTTTTGGGGTTTCCCTGTTGGTTCTCTTCTGTTATTTCTGCATTGTCTCTCTAGGCAGTAACACTGGTTTTTGCTATCTCTGTTCTGTTTTATATTGTTTTCCATTGGAGCCTCTGTCCACCTCCAGCCCTGGGCCTGAAGCCTAACAGTCCTCTCTTCTGAGAAAGGTTGGAAGATTTTTAGCTCTCATGCAGTTTTACCTATGTTGTTGAAAATTCCTTGTTCTGTGTGTTTGTTTGTTTGTTTTTAAAGATTTTATTTACTTGACAGAAAGAGACACAGAGAGAGAGGGAAGACAAGCAGGGGGAGTGGGAGAGGGAGAAGCAGGCCTCCCACGGAGCAGGGAGCCTGACGCAGGGCTCGATCCCAGGGATCATGACCTGAGCTGAAGACAGACGCTTAACGACTGAGCCACCCAGGCACTCCTGTTCTGTGTTTTATTCTTACTGAGAAATTGTATCTGTTTTCTTATTTGAGACCTTTTATTCTTTTATATTACTTTAAAAATATATGAAATAGGGGCACCTGGATGGCTCAGTCAGTTAAGCATCTGCCTTCGGCTCAGGTCACAATCCCAGGATCCTGGGATTGAGCCCCAAGTCGAGTCTGCTTCTCCCTCTACCTCTGCCCCTCCCCCTTCTTGTGCTTGCTCGCTCTCTCTAATAAATAAATAAATTAGTTAATTAATTAGTTAAAAATATGTGAAATAGAACATTCCCCAATAGAGGAGACTGTATTCTATTGTACATGTATAGCAGCCATGTGATTATTCTCCCCTTCTTTTTAGAAATTTATCATTTCCATTCCTGTCCACACACTGGTAATTCAATGGTCTAAATTATTTGTATACAATTGAAATATTTGAAATGGACAGATTCCCAGTGTGGGTTGGGTGAGTATGTGGGAAAATCATTCCACCAAGAGAGATCTGACTTCACCCTCAGATTTTAACACCTCTAATTTCTTGAACAAATCTCTTTGCTTCTTTCACTCATAAAGGTATGAAAACTTTTTAATTTTTTAACACATAGCATTCATAAAAGCTAGAGACCATACTTTTTCATGCTGTTCTATTTCATTTTTTTTTTAGTGATGTGGACCCACTAAATTTGTATCATGAGTTGCTATAAGGTCATGACCTGTGGTTTGAAAAACACTCATACCATAAATCTTTGAGTTTCCCCCATAATGAAATATGATATGCCGGGTCTTCCATATATTCCTTTCAGTTACTATCAACATAATTAATATATCACATATGAGATCATCTTTATGTTTTGCTATGACTTCTTTGTCTTATAAAAATTTAGATATGATATTGGGCGCCTGGGTGGCTCAGTTGGTTGAGCGACTGCCTTCAGCTCGGGTCATGATCCTGGAGTCCCGGGATCGAGTCCCGCATCGGGCTCCCTGCTCGGCAGGGAGTCTGCTTCTCCCTCTGACCCTCACCCTTCTCCTTCTCTCTCTCTCTGTCATTCTCTCTCTCTCAAAAATAAATTTTAAAAAATTAAAATTAAAAAAAAATTTAGATATGATATTAATATATATGCCTTCTTTTTGTATTGTTTTTGTCATTTACCATATAGTTACCATTTTGGGGGAGTATGACCTTTGCCTTTATATTTGATTTTTAAACAACTCGTGTTTAAAAAAAATATTTTGAAACTATGACAAACTTAGAGAAAAATCACAAGTGAAGTACAAAGAAATTCTTTCACTTTGTAAAGAATTGGAGAGTAGATTGCAGACCTGATGTTTCATCGCCACCAAAGACTTTAATATATATTTCCTACAGATAAGAAAGATATTTTTCTGTATAACTACAGTGTAGCCGTAATAAGTGGGAAGTTGATACAGCAGGGGCTGTGGGATGGGGAGGAAAATAGAACAAGATACAATTAAGTAGACTTGACAATTTGATGAGTGCTTATGTAAGGTAAAAGAGAAAGACAGTAGCATTGAAAAAAGCATATCAACTACCCTTTTGTAAGTTTGTGGTATATGTGTAAATTGGGAAATGACCTACATTAAAAATGTTTAGTTACAACACCTTGATATTGATGTTCTGTGGGAATATAATTTTAAAATACTGTCTTCTAATAGCGGAAGAAATATTTGACCATGGATTTTGTTACTGTTGTCTACTATTAAGATTTATTGTTAAATAATTGGGATTTTGAGTCAAGTAATAGAATCTATTGAAAAGCTTTAACGGGAGAAGTGAGATATTTTGGAAATCATCCTAGGTTCTGAGGATAATGTCAGTGAGTTAAGGATATTGAAAGAAAACAGCAGGGCAGTCAGATCCTTTCCTTGCCATTAGTGGTTCTCTAAACTTTAATTTCTTCCCCTGCTGTCCACATTGGGCTTTCCTGGACATTGGTCATATAACGTTGCTCCATTTTGAGACCTTCGGTACTTAAAAGGAAAGAAACAAAAAACGTTCTTTGGTAGAAATATCAGATAACTTGCCAGGACCAACTGAAAAAATGGTATTAATGAAAGAAGTAAACTTGAATTTTGAAGCTGTGAAAATTTTGTTTTAGGTATGGTAGGGCATTGCTTATTAAAATAGTCTCAATTTTTATAGAAAGAAAAGTTGATGATGAAGACTTGTTATTTATTTTTAGCAAGCAACTGAAACTAAAATTTTATCTGAAAAACTCCATAGTTCAGTTAAAATAGAACATGAAGGGTAAAGGTCAGGAAGGTTTTGTGAGTTTTTTATGTTAGAAAAATAAATTAATGTCTTTCTCCAGGTTTAAATAAGGAAAAAATGTTAAGTGTCGTTATTTATTCTTTGTGGGCATACAGGCAGCTCTCCTGTGTTCTTATCGAAATCTTAAACTTCTCTTTAGAATTTAAATGAAATGGCTTCATTACTCCGTCTTAAAAATAATATTGTTAGCTTTTTGTTAGAAGAATCAGAAGTTACCTAATTTCTTAAAGAGAAGTCACTTGTTCTGTGTTCATTTGCATGACCTGCTCTTTTAACCCTTTCCTCCTCGTCGGCTATTTTCCTACTTCCAGTATTTTATGGTGTCCTGGAGAAAAGTATTTTTCCCCGGTAAAAATTGCATCGGATTTTGTTTGTTAATATCGATAGCTACATAAAGCTATTTCACCACGGTTTTAGTTTGCAGATGAGCTCTTAAAATCAGGTTTTAGGTGTATTTTTAAAAAACTTGACTGCAGGAAGTGGCAGAGCTAGAGTTAATGTGTTACATGGAGGGAAGAACAGTCCATCGGGGGTTAAATTGCAGAGTCTAATGGAATAATAACTGGTAGCACCATCTGCTGGCCTACTTCCGCAGAAGGAGTCAGTATTTTTAACGACATCTCTAATATTCATGCTGATGCATTTTGATGCTTTGTGCATTCATTTCTTTCTGTGCTTTGTTGGAATCTGGCTATCTGCTTACAGCTATTGAGGAAACTCAGCTTTTTAGGAGGGGTTTACAGCCTTTTTCATATCTAAATAGGATGAACAGTGGCTATAAACTTGCCAAGGCAGAAATGTGTTGATAAATCACAATGTGTGTTTGTGGAGGGTTGTGCATCTCTTGGTTGCAGCTTGCTAAATAGGCCATTTAGGAATCTTCTTTCAATGCTTTTTTCTTGAGCACTGCCTGGGGTGGTGAAAAAGCAGAGGGCAAGCCTTTGTCTGACGCCAAAAATGTCTTCAGTGAAGAGGCCAAGAGGAAGGGTAAGTGAAAGCCTGAATGAGTGGGAGGAGGAGGGGTTCTTTGGGCTAAAAGGCTAATGGGATTGAATAACCTTCCTTATTACTGGCTGCTGCGGCGGGAGTCGTACTGCATCGCCATCTTGAGCTTGTTGCTGTTTTCCTCGAGTCTTGGTTATTTGTTATAGCCTGTAGGCCTTAAGGTGGCATTTTAGTGAGCGTTCCAAACCCCCCTTCCTTTCCCAGTGCTCCAGCACTGCTATGAAGCCTTTGATGAGGCAGGTATAGAAAAGATATCCAGTGAAGCACACTGGAATCAGCATGAAAATGTGTGTGGAAATTCCTGGTGGTTTTTTCCTTTGCTATAGTCAGAGGCATGTTTACGGGTAAGAACATAACAAAACTGTGATCTGAGTATATGTGGATGAATGCGTGTTTGGAGAAGATTTTTTTTTTTTTTAAATGCTGTTGATCTGCTTCCTGTGATCTTGCTAAAATATTAATAATTTTAACGTAAAACTGTAAAACGGGGGTTTTTTTCAGAATTGCTTGAGCAAAATAATTATACAGAAAGAAAAAAATTCACATTTAACTCTTTCACGGAAAAACTAAAACTTTCTCTAATTTTAAGTATGGGAATGTCTATTTACTAACTAGCTATGTTGCTGCATAGATTGCACATTAAAAAATGATTTAAATGATTTCAGGTTCTAGTTCTAATTTCTTGTAAAGAGAAGCTTTATATTTCTAAAAATTATAATAAACTAAGGAGTAGTCAATTCTAAATTAAAATTGCTATTTTAAATTTATTAATTTTCAGAGTTCTGGAGTGAGGAGGAAAGAAAAGACTTATTTCAAATGCACAGAGTATTTGTGTGGAAAAACCTTCATTTTTAAAAGCAGTAGTTGAGCTTTTTATTTTATACCTACACTAATTTCTAGATCAACACACTGTTTTAATTTTAAATTTGTTTGTAGCACTCACATACTGGTTCACATATTTTACTTTAAGCATAATCTTAAATGTTCGTATATTTATGTTAATTGTTTAGATGTACTTTGATACGTTGTGTAAAAAGTATTCTGATTTCTCTAGCCTCCATCTTCCAAGAAGAGTGATGGTTCTGGGACATATACTAAGTTGCAGAATACCCAGGTGAGGATCATGTCTGAGAAGAAGCAGAGAAAAAAAGTGGAATCAGAAAGCAAGCAAGAAAAGGCTAATCGGATAATATCAGAGGCCATAGCAAAAGCAAAGGAACGTGGGGAACGCAATATTCCACGAGTAATGAGTCCTGAAAACTTCCCTAGTGCTTCAGTTGAAGGAAAAGAGGAAAAGAAAGGTAGACGGATGAAATCCAAGCCGAAGGACAAAGAGAGCAAAAAAACAAAAACTTGTTCTAAGTTAAAAGAGAAGACAAAAATTGGGTAAGTTGGTTAAGAATTAAATTTAATTCCTTTGAATTTTTTTGTCAGAGTGCAGTCTGTCTCATCTTTTACTTTTGATTTTATGTATTTTCTCCCACTTTGAAGTTTTAAGTTGTTAGATGCTATGTGTACTTTATTTCCTTTTTTGAATGAATTGGGGAATATTCCAAGATTTACTACATTTTACAATTCTGTGAACATAGCTTTTTGTATATTAATATTAGTAAAAGGAATTTAAATTAGGAAAATATGTCATACATAAAACAGAAAAAGGAAAACAAAACCAAACCCATTGCTGTGCCAAATTCACTTTCTTTACAGAAAGTGCATTGAAATCTTCTACAAGATTTCTTTACCTCTTAGTTGTACTTCATTGGGCACCTTATAATTTGGAAATGTGAGATACAGTCCTTTCTCATAACCCCACAACCGTGGACTAAATGGAATGACAAGAATAAGACCATTTAAATCAACGATGAGCAGCTCTAACCTCTTACTGGTCTACTCCCCTCACTGTCTTTCTGATTTACTTTATGTAATAAAGAGGCCAGGTGAGGATTAATGCTCCAAGAGAATTATAAGGCCAAGGAATTGCTCTAGAGGGGTATGTTAATCCTTGGTGTTTTTATATGACTACTCATCTGATATATTTTCAAAAAACAAAATAAAATAAATGTTAATATTTGTATTATATTTAAATTTTTGCATGCAAGGGTAAAAATAACCAAAGGCCAACAGTTTGGAATTTTTTTTTTTACAGGAATATTTGGCCATTTTTGCAGGCTTTTTTCTTTTTTTTCCACACAAAGTACACAGTAAAAAATTTCTTTATTATGAAAATCTTCATTTGCTTAAGAAATAATTGATACATTATATAGATATTTAGAACTAATACAAATTTGTAAAACAAATTAATTCTCAGCATTTTAAATGCAGTCACCAAACTGAATTATATTGTCATGTCCTGATGCCTTTCAATCCAAACCATTAAATAACATGGGCTCTCTTGCCATAATAGAGCAGTGACTAATGTTTGTGATTTTTACATTTTATTTGCAGACAGCAAAAACGAAATTTGAAAGTTAAATTTCTGCTCCTTTATTTAAAGGTTTTGGCATGAAGGTATCTTATTTTTCCAATATTATGTCTAGTTTTAATTAGGAAATCCCATATTTAATCCTTTAATGTATTAAGAGTTAGTATAATTAAAGTTTTCCAGTTTTAACTTACACAGAGACATAGGTAAAGTGTTGTACTATTTGGAAGGGCATTAAAAAAATAATGCACAAACCAAGAGAAACTGGTAGAGAAACTTCAGAAGTTACAATAAGTTTAAATTTGGGAGGAAATAGGTAGAGGCAAAAGATACCAGAAATGAATCTGTTTCTAGAAAAACAATGTACATAAGGGGAAATTAGAAATAATCATAATAGAGAGAAACGTGGATTTTTGAAATGTGAATATGGTAGGGAGTAGTAATATATTGCAGTAGAGTGTCTGACTTATTCTGTGATATTTATATTTTTGTTAGAAGTAGGTAGATTATTAATAAATGATCTTAATATTGCACAGTGTTGATCAATTTAGTAGTTGTTTTTAGAGCGAGCATTCTTGAGAAAACAGGTGAAAATTGTATTGGAAAGATAAATACATGGCAAGACACTGAGCAGTTGCTAGAGAAAACTTTGTTGAGATTATAAGATCATCCTTTTGATAGAGGAATTTTTAAGTTGCAGCCAAGTAAAGTAAAATGGAAGCTTGCCTTCTATATTATTATTAAGCGGTTGGAGTAAAACAAGGATCTCTTGGTCATCTTTATCAGACAAAGACAAAGATTGTCATGTTGGAGGAAAAAATGTAGTTGGAAATGAAATTTATATACAACTTAGAGTTCCTATACTAGTCAATTGAAATATTACTGTACTTTCCAGTAAGCTGCTATATTTAAATTTTGAATTTGACAAGTTTTTAATTTCTGTGTCATTTATTTTTTTATTTTTTAAAGATTTTATTTATTTATTTGACAGAGAGAGACACAGCGAGAGAGGGAACACAAGCACGGGGAGTGGGAGAGGGAGAAGCAGGGTTCCCACTGAGCAGGGAGCCCGATGCGGGGCTTGATCCCAGGACCCTGGGATCATGACCTGAGCTGAAGGCAGATACTTAACCGACTGAGCCACCCAGGCACCCCTGAAGTCATTTAAATAGTTTAGTTGCATAATTTTAATTAACAGCATTTTATGATAAATTAAACGTTTTCTTTTGAAAGTTTTATTTTTTTGTTAGTTTGAGAAGAGTTGGGTTATTGCCACCATCAAAGGACAGATACCAGAGAAAGTTGAAGGAAACGTATGCTAGAGTTTAACCACCAGCAGTGAGAAATAGAAATTTTGAGAGTAGCTAAATTTGTAAACAGTAAGTTATGGTTGATGTACAGTCAGAGTTGGTGTTCATTTCACCCACACATGTGATTTGATACGGTCTAGAAAGAAGAAAACTAGTACTGCTTCTGCTTGCCAGTGTGCTTGAAACCTTTTTATCATTTCTGCTACTCTTGTAGATTAATTTTTTAAAAAATACAAGGAAAAAAGGGCCCCTTTCAGAGCACTTGTGTACAGTCTCATTTCATCTTTCCACCTCTGTGAGTTATGTCGGCACAGTGTGCTAGTTTGCTTAAGTTCTTTGGCTTTGGAGCCAAGAGTATTTGTTCAAATCCCAGTTTTGTCACCTACAAGCAGTGTGACCCTGGACAAATACTTAACCTCCAAGCTTTACTTTCTTCCTGTGTAGAAAGGGGATAATGATAGTACTTGCCTCATGGTGTTATTTTGGGGATGAAATGATTTAATAGCATTTAAAGCATATGGAGCAGTACCCGGAATTTAATAAATGTCCGTCGTTATTTTCTGAAAACATAAATAGCATGTAGCTATTTAGGGAAAGGGCTGCGGCCAGGAGCCACGCCCCTTTCTTCAAGCCTAAACTTTCACTCATCTGCCTAGGTTCTCTTTCCATTAAGGCTCTGTTCCTAAATAAGACCAGTTAAAAAGTTAGGCTAACAGGGCGCCTGGGTGGCTCAGTCGGTTAAGCGACTGCCTTCGGCTCAGGTCATGATCCTGGAGTCCCTGGATCAAGTCCCGCATCGGGCTCCCTGCTCGGCGGGGAGTCTGCTTCTCCCTCTGACCCTCACCCCTCTCATGAGCTCTCTCTCTCTCTCAAATAAACAAATAAAATCTTTAAAAAAAAAAAAAAAAAAGGCTAACAGTGCTCACTTTGGTAGCACATCTACTTAAAAAAAAAATCAAACAAAAACAAAAACAGTTGCTAATTGTTAAGAGGGGTAATAGGTTAACTTATTAATGGCTTTTTTCATATGAGCATGCTTCTGTTTATCAGGTAGCTAGGGTAGGATTTAGGAGAGGTAAATTTTGTTTGAAAGGGTTGACCACGGTTAAGTGGAAGGTGGTGAGTTGAAATGGAAATGGCAGGTATAAAATAGTGAGGTAGGGAAACAGCCTTTTGCTGCTTTAATGTTGGTCCTGATCTTGGCAGTCAGGTTCTAACAAGCTGCCTTTCAACTAGAATAGCAGATATTTCTTTAGTAATAATAGGTACATAATAGATGCTCCATGAATGGAATGGAATGAATTTTGTGGAATGAATGAATGAGTAGATTAAATACTAAATGTTACCAAATGGTTGGATTTGATTTGTTAAATCAAAAACAGAAATGGCAAGCTAATCCTTCACTGAAACCTCAGGGACATAGCTAATGGTTTAGTATAGTAGAGAGTTAGATTCTCAAATAAATTCATTCTAAGACTTCAAATAGAATTTTCTTACGGTTCTATGTGTGATTTGATTATATAGTAGAATATCACATGATTTAATTGGAGCATTTTTAAATTTATGGTTTATAACTTTAACATTTAAATTATGTGTCCATGTTGTCAATTAGAATTTACTTCTGTGTGTTACAGATTATTGGACTGGCATAGGTAGAATGATTTTGATACTTAAAAATGTTTTATGGCCCTACAGATTTAATCAGTCCTTCATGATTAAACTTATTTTCTTTTTTGTGTTATTCATAATTATTCTTTCTGTGTGCTAGATATCAAGTGGCTAGAAATAGCTTTTCTCTTGAGTGAAAGCAGAAAACTCTAAATTAGGAAATATTTATCAAATTCAAGTAGAAATTAAGGACGTTGGGATGCCTGGGTGGCTCAGTCGGTTAGGCGTCTGCCTTCCTCTCAGGTCATGATTCCAGGGGCCTGGGATCAAGTTCTGCATCAGGCTCCTTGCTCAGCTGGGAGCCTGCTTCTCCCTCTGCCTGCCGTTCCCCCTGCTTGTGCACGCGCACTCTCTCTCTCTCTGATGAATAAATGAATAAAATCTTTAAAAAAAAAAAATTAAAGATGTTATAAAGAAAAACAATAAAACATAATTAAATTTTGAAATTATATTGTGCCCTTTTTTGCTATAGTTTGAGACCGCAGAAAGGAAGAAGGAAAATAACATTAATTAATTACCTTGCATCATATATATACATATATGTATGTGTATTTTTTAAATAAAACTAACATGTAAGTTTGTCCATATGCATGTCTGTAGAGATACATTTACATCTAAATAATAAAATATATAAGGAAAAAATGAATTAAAATCTGAGGGAAAATATGAATCATCAGAAATTGAGAATTATCATTTCATAGTCCATGTTATTAATAAAGTGACAAATGAGACCCTGTTTGCATGTATTCGAAATAGTAAGAATTTAATATCTGGATAAAATATAAATATATTAATTAATTGTTTCTTGTCATATGACCAAAAAAAAAAAACCTGGAAAAAATGTATGATATAAATTTATTATTTTTTTAAAATTATTAATCATATGCCATTAGTAGTCTATAGAGGTTCTGTAATTTTTAAATGCCAGGCAGGTAAAATGTGTATTGATTTCACTCCTTAGATCCAAACTTAAACTCAGTGAAAATCTGAAACACATTCATCTGCAGAAAGAATTGATACAGCGTGCATTATTTGTTATGAATTCAATGAAGATTTGCAGTTCCATTTTTAAGCAGTATACCTTTACATAAAATGTATTAGTAAGGTCTGTCATTAGCAATGTGTTGTATGTATTTCATTGAATCTAAGATGGCATTGATTATAAGGCACACCATTATTTTATGTGTAAGAAAGAAAAAAAATATTGCCAGTTAAAACTATGGCATGTGTTTGATTATTAAATGAATCTTGATTTATAGATGTTAATATATGGGGAAAATATGTATCTTAGAGCCACTGAAGTAAAGTTTTTGATTTAATGCTCCTACTCTGTCAGTATTTTTCAATATAAACACCCTTTTCTCTTTTAAAAAAAGAAGTATTTTTTAAGAATAAGAATATGTCGGGCACCTGAGTGGCTCAGTCGTTAAGGGTCTGCCTTAGGCTCAGGTCGTGATCCCAGGACCCTGGGATCGAGCCTCACATCGGGCTCCCTGCTCTGCGGGGAAGCCTGCTTCTCCCTCTCCTACTCCCCCTGCTTGTGTTCCCTCTCTCGCTATGTCTCTCTCTGTCAAATGAATAAATAAAATCTTTAAAAAAAAAAAAGAATAAGAATATGTCAATATATTGACTATGATTATTAATACTTAGCTAATACTTGCATTGAAACAACTCAGTGATTCAACTTTTTTAAAAAATCCTATCCATCCTTAAACAGGAAGTAATTTATAGTCCAAGTTACCAAGAGCATACAAGACAATGTTACTTTCACAAACTGCAGGATTAACTAAAATAAAGAACACTTTTTTAAAACTTGCTTTTCCGGGGCGCCTGGGTGGCTCAGTCATTAAGCGACTGCCTTCGGCTCGGGTCATGATGGGATCGAACCCCGCATCGGTCTCCCTGCTTGGCGGGGGGGCCTTCTTCTCCCTCTCCCACTCCCCCTGCTTGTGTTCTCTCACTGTGTCTCTCTCTCTGTCAAATAAATAAATAAAACCTTTAAAAAAAAATAAAATAAAACTTGCTTTTCCCAGAGGAGTTTAAGCTGGAGTCTTGAGTTGACCTTAAAATGGAGAAATTTCACCAGGTTAAAAGTTTTTCTTTTTTTTAAGAGAAAGTTTCTATTTTATGACTTTAAAAATAGCTGCAGTGTCTTTCACTTGGCTTACAAAGAAAAACATTATAATGTGAAATAGTATTTTTGCTTGTTTCCTTCACTTATGATGAATTGGATGCATTAATTACAACAAATGGACTAATTGGGCAAGAGTCATTGTTTGTCCAATTATTGCAATGAGAGAATCAACAGGGGGCAATTACAAATTGACATTGTGTAGAATGCAGCTTGTTACTCAGCCTCTACTAATAAACATGTGGGTAGGATTCAGATGAGTGCATAAATTACATCTGAAAATCAAATATAGATGTCAAGTATAAACACTGAGGTTTTCTAGTGCAAATGAAATAATATTTCAAATTTATACTTAGTTTGAAATTGCCCTTTGCTGTCTGAAACAAGCTATGTTTTGATATTTAGTTCTTTTACTTGTTGCTGCAATTTGCTAACGTTGATAACAGATCCCTTTAATGTTTTAAAAACAAAACTTGCAAAAAGCCCTTATTATTCATGTATTCTGTATTTTGCACTTTGGTGATATTTCTAAGAATAGCAAACTGTCAGTTTATTTGAAGAATGTATCTATAATGGAAGGCAGCTATACTCACCACTATACCACCAACGCGAAGAACGTATCTATAATGAACTTTTAGTTTCATTTATAATGATATTATATTTTAGAATTCATATAGTAGACTCTTTGTGATCTGTGTTGGAAGAATGGAATGCTCTTTGGAACTTGGGTATTTTACTTAACTGATTTCATTTTATTTTTTCTACTTTCGGATCATCTGATTTCTCTCACATAATATTTATGGCAAACGTTTGTCATTTATACAGGTAGTAGAGATTTCTGGTTGTTAGAAAATCAGATTAACCTTAATAATTTACTAGAAGATAATAATAGTTTCATATTTCTCTGTATCCATTAAACTATATATATTTATTGACATTAAGTACTGATTAGTTGAAATATAGTGTCATTTTATTTTAAAATCAGTAAGATGTTGGGAATAGTAGACTAGGAATAAAGAGACCTTTATTGTCTTTTACTAAACTTGTGACTCAGGCTTTTATTTCACCTTCTGGAGCTAAAGCTTCCCTATTAGTATATTGGGACTAGCACCTTATCTATCTCAGAGTTTTTCTCAGGATCAACTGAGATATCGTAAGCAAAAGCACTTTGGTGTGTTTTAAGTGCTCTATAAATATAAAATCATTTTATTATCCTGAATATTTGTTTGAGTTTTCTATGATAATAACTCTGAACCAGTGGTTCCCAAACCTGGTGGAACATCAGAATCTTTAGGGAATTTTTTAAAAGTCTGATTGGAGTCCCACTTAACTAGATCAGAAGCCTGGGGTTGGGACCTACAAATCTGTATTTTTTTTATTTTTATTTTTTTTACTTTTTACTTTGAACTAATCTCAGACTTGCAAAAATAGGTCAGAGTTCCTTTAGACTCTTCACCTAGCTTCCTCAAATGTTAACATCTTATGTAACCAAAGCACGATTATCAAACCCAGAAAAGAACACTTAACTAGTACAATTCTATTAACTTAGAAACCTCATACAAATTTTGTTAGTAGTTCCATTTTTTTGGCCAGGATCCTACATTCCATTGTGTTGTCATCTCTCCTTACACTCCTCCAATTTGGGATAATTCCTTAGTCTCTGTCTTTTGTAATGTTTTCAGTTTTGAAGCATACTGGCCAGTGATTTTGTAGAATGTCTCTCAGTTTGGGTTTTTCTGATATTTTCCGATTAGGAATCCTTATTTTTAACAGACAGCCTTCTAATGAAGCCTACCTCTCTCTCACACATTTAGGAATCACTCGTCAATACCAACCTAATCTTTGTTCCCCTTTGTAGTTTCACCCATGTGCCATTTTAGAACTTTACAATAAACCAGTATGACTTCATTGTTTCCAAGAATCAGTGTTCTGTGTAAGTAACCCTAGTTTTTAAATCTTAAAATATGTCTGTATTTTACTGAGAAATATGTCAGTCGAGCATGACTTAATGTTTTAGAATCACCTTTTTCCTACCATGGAAATGTACCGTTTTTTAACAGAAAGGGCATGTGTAAGTATTTTGGACTTTGTAAGGTTTAATAGCAAACTACCATATATGAAATATCTCTTACAAAGTTAGGATTTAAAAGAGATTTTTGCGTAGGTTAAGAATGGTTAATTTAAAAAGATTTTTGCATAGGTTAAGAATGGTTAATGAGTTCATGAAATAATGCTCTTCCCGGCCTATGGAACAACCTTGGAAGAAAATACAGAATATATGGAAAACACAATTTAAAAGGTCCTTTTTTGTTTTGAAGAACATTTTCAAATAATTAATATAATGAAGGTTTATCCTAAGGTATTACGGGCAATGTTTTTACTAGGACTTACCCTCCTCCACTAAAAAGGGTAGGTATCTGAGATTGATAGGGCAGCACTTACTAGTATTTCTTTTCTAGAGATTCAAGCAATATTTATAAAAATGTTTGAGCAAATGGCAGAGTGAATCCAATATATATTTCTACTACCTAATTTTACTTAGAGTTATCCCTGATCTTGCCACTGAAGACCAGCTGGACAAGTGCATTAGGCTGTATTGTGTAATCACAAGGAACATCATGCTTATCCTTAGGAGGAGGTTTTTACTGGAAGAGGGGACTTCTGGAAAACTAATAATGTCTTGTTTCTTGATCTAGAAGCTGGTTACACATTTATGTTCATTTGAGAAAATTCATGAAGCTGTTCTCTTTTGAAGTGTGTACTTTTCTGAACTTATATAATATTTTCACATTAGGAGACTGTTAGGTTTAGGGAAAGTGAGGGGTTGCATTTGGGAACATTTTGAGAGCGTCAGTTTAAGCTCTGGAGTGAGGCATACTTAATTTTTATTTCTACTCTTACTGTCAGTGTGACTTTGAGCAAGGCATTTAACTTCCCTAAGCCTCCATTTCCTCCTCTTATAAAATGCTAGTATTCACTTCTCGGAATTGTATGAACATCAAATGAGAGAATGCATGTTAAAGTCAGCAGAGACTGCTTCCATAAACACTGGGTAAATGGAAGCTTTGAAAATGTAAAGGAGTCCCAAGAGTTCAGATAACAGTGGGTTGAGGACTGAAAATGAAATAGTCTGTATAGACGGATGAGGAGGAGGAAAAACAAGATCATGTGGTATCTAATAGTAGATAGGACCTCAAGGGAGAGTTTTATGTTAGCAGGGAAACCAGACTAAGGAAAAGGGACCAGAAGAGGGAAGAAATGACCAGTGAAAGTGGTGAGAAGGAATGAAGCATAAACATGGTTGGTTCCTTAATGTCGTTCCAGAATATCTTTTTGTACTCTCTCTGATTTCCTGGTTCCAACATGAGCTGTGTTTGTACTTTTATTTGCTTGTCCGAAGAGTGCAGGTGAGACACCCAGTAAAAATTATCCTTCTCCTGTGGAAGGTGGTAATCATGCCATACAAGAATAATCTGGGAGTAACTCTTTCTAGAAGTTTCTTGCCTAATCATCCCGTCAGTGGCCATGTCAATTGATTTTGCCTCCATAATAAAGTTGTCCTTTTCTTCACCTCTTCATCCACACAGCGTGGCCCTGTGTTGCTCTCTTCATGCCTCACTTGAGTTGTCATTTGCCTGATTGCTGGTTTCCCTGCCTTGCGTTTCTCTTCTTCTAGTTGCATCGCTTTCTTGTTTGAAATTCTTCCCCCACCAATTTTATTGAGATACAATTGACATATAACATTGTATTCATTTAAGATGTACAATATAATAATTTGACGTATGTACCTATTGCAAAACTGTTGCCACAAAAGTCTAGTTAATACCCATCACCTCACTAGTTGCAAATTTTTTTTCTCGTGATGAGAACTTTGAAGATTCACTCTCATAGCAACTTTCAAATATACAGTGCGGTATTGTTAACTGTGATCACCATGCTGTATTTTAAATCCGTAGAACTTATTTGTGTAAAATTCTCATCTTCCAAGTGCTTTATTTTTTTTTTCATGTATTCAGAATATCTCCGAGTCATTTGTTGTCAGTGGTGAACAAGACAGATTCTGTTTCAATTCCTGCCCTGCGGAGCTTAAAAGCTGGCCTTAAGCTAAAATGTTGATTCCTTACATGTCATACAGGATCTTCTGTGATCTTCACCCTATCTAGATGACCATCCCTCTGCTTCCTCCTCCTGCTTTGTGGATCTCTGACATGCTCTTGTCACTATGCATTTCTCTCATTCTTCTGTAATATCCCCCCTACCTGGAATGCACGCTCTGTCTTCTTTCACTACCAGTTGAACTCCCTTTTATCATTCATTTCCTATCTCAAACTTTACCTTTTCTGTAAAGGTACTCCTTTACAGTAGACAGAAGCACTTCTTTTATGTTCACATTACATCCGGTACTAACTTCTTCTGAGTTTGAGCCGTGTTCATATTTTAACAATGATACTTTAACGTTAGGGACTGTGTCAAATCCTAGAACCTAGGAGTACCTGGCATATAATAATAGAGGTTAGTTCAGAAATTACTGTGTCAGGACTTCGCTAAGAACTCATTTGCATTATCCCACTTAATTCTCAGCAACAGTAGAGGTAGCTATTATAGGATCCCTATTTTCCTGGCAGGGAAACTAAGGCTAAAAGAGATCAAATAATTTGCCAGGTGTCTTACAGATAAGCAAATGGTAAAATCAGGTTTAAAATCTTTGATGCTTTGATTTTAAAGTGTGTGCTCTTAACCTCCAAGTTCTCCCACATTAATAAATAATTGTTGAAGAAAGTTCTTCTATCTTTCTGATACATCATACTTAAAAATATTTGGGGAAATTTTCTCTGTTTGGAATATGGATATCTAAAATAGAATTTCCCTGATTAGCAATTAGCATGGTTTATGATTAGTATGATACTTAAAAATCATGCCCTCTCATCTGTTGAACCAGAATAAGGAAATGTGGGAGCTCTGTACTTTCTACCTCTGATCAGGAAAAAAACTGAAAACACATTTTCATTTTAAACATTTGTATTTGATGTGTGTATATAAATATTAATATATATATACACACACACATATATATATATGAGAGAGACAGGCAAACTGTGGAAATATAAAAAAAGAGTTTTTTAACTCTTTAGGAACATATACTGCAGCTAAGATAAGCCTTAGCATAAATGAAATAATTTAAGGACAATCCATTGTTGAAGTATTTTCAGTAAGGGAGAAATTAGGGTAAAAAGTAGTAGAGGCTTCTAGGGAATAGGTGGGATAGAAGGACATTAAGTAGAATTTGAACTTAGTAAGAGGTAGAAGGGTGAGAAACCCTCATTCCAAATCTACAAGACAATAAATGAATTATTTTAATTACTAAATACAGTTATATCACCTGACATTTTTTCCCATGAAAAATAATTTTGAGCCTGAGAAACAAGTGATAGAACTTGACTGCCTTTCTGTGCTTAAAAGTATGTTAACTGTAATACTGGTTTGTATTTTGTTCCATTAGAATGCAGTTTTTGTCTCGAAAATGTCATTATGGGTTTCATGATAATTATCCTCTTTGGTTGAACATTCCTGTGATATGAAATGGAAGAATGTTTATCATGGCAATCTTAATATGACCACAAATGGAAAAAGGCAGAGTTCACACTGTTTACTCTTTTCCTCCTGAAACAGCAAACTCATTATTACATTGGGTAAGAAACAAAAAAGAAAGAATGAGTCTTCAGATGAGCTATCTGACACAGAGCAGATGCCACAACATACATGCAAAGAGGAAGACTCTCAAGTGAGTATTACATTTTTTTCTGAGAAATGAAGCACTGATAGAATTATCTAGGTAGCCTAAACCTGCTTTATGGTTATTTATACCCTAGTTTAGTAATAAAACTACATTTTATTATATGGTAGAACTTGAAGACAGCATTATGACAATATGCTTCTAATAGTATTACCATAGAATGTTGGACCTGGGAGGAAACTTACATATCCTCTCTAAACCCCTCATTTTTCAGATAGTGAAACCAAATCCCAGAGAGATTAATAACAGTCCAAAGTCCCTGATGGCTTTTAGCATGGAGAAATAGCTAGTGATATTATCCTGTACTTATATAGTGCTTTGAATTGAACTTAATGATGGAGATCCTAAGTTTTAGAATCACATACAGTGATAGAGCAAATGGATTGAATCATTACTAGAGATAATTCCTTTGGTCTGCTTCTGTCAAAGAAAAGATAACCAATTATATTTAAAATCCCCTAATGTAGACAAGCATACTGTGCATTTTGCCTTTTTTTTAATAGGTGGATATTCAAAATAACCTTGTGAAGTTAAAAAAAAAATATATATATATATATAGGGAAGGTCATAATAATTCAGGCCACCCTCTGCTCTCTAATAATTAAAGTACAACTCTAGGCCGTTATGGGTGGTGGCAGTTGTTGAATTATGGGGCCAGAAAGCCCCTGAATGGCCTTTCTTCTTCCTTATGCAGCTTCTTATCCAATGGGAGAGTAGTGGCTCAAGGCTCCTGGGCTGCTGCGAGAGTTGAGGTAAGGGCAGTGACTGAGCTCCTGATATTATATGGCCTGGCTTTTTCTTCACATGTTACCCTTCACTCAGGCAGACTTACAGCTACCTTATTCACCATGAGAAAATTCAGTTTAATTTTTACTAGCATAAGGCTGGCCATTTTTCCATCTTGTAATTACCAAACAATGAAATGGTAGAATAGGTTAACATGCACATTTCTTCCATACCTTTCCTTGTAGTATTAGGTTGCTTTGATAGGCATGTTGCTTTAACACTAAAATATAGGTGAAGAAGAAAAGAAATACTTTCTAGTAAACGATTATAAATCTGTTTTACTGATATATTTAAATGTACCATATCAATGATGGAGAGGTCCATGTAGCTTTCAACCACCAGGGACTATCAAGATTTGAAGGCTGAAAAAATAAGTTTCAGGCTTGGAGTCAGGTGGAAATCTAAAAATCTGGATGTGATATTTAATTTTTTACCTTTAATCTTAATACACAGTACTTCAGTAGTCTGACTGTATTTGCAGACTTCATTAAAAAAACAAACGCAGCACATTATATTAGGATTAGTATAGGAAACAACATGTTATAACAAAATATTAGTCATTTATGAGTGTATTTCTGACGGCTTATGTGAAGTGTTGTGGACTGATCCGTTGAAGCCTCTAAGACAGAAGAAAAAAAGCTGGAAAGAAATTCGAAGAAAGAATTTGTCACTATTTTAAATTGTGCTTTGAAAACATTAAGAGAAAGAAAGCCAGAAAAAAGCACATTAGCCAAAAATGGGTACACCAAATTAGTTTTTATATTTTTAAAGTAGTAGTGATATTACATGACAGAGAAAGATAATTTGATGAGAGTGGCACCTCATTTGGCTCTGCCTGATGTGTAACTGGGTACTCTAGTAGAATATAATTTATTCCACTGTAATGATTCCAGCTATAATCTTATAATATCTATAATAATCTTATAATATTCCAGCTATAATCATATAACTCGGACTTTTTAATTAATTTTTTAGACTGATAAAGTCTTCATGAGGGTGCAGTTTACAAATTTATTGCTCTCATTTTATCTTGTGAAGAATCAACTCAATTTGCACTTTTGAGAGTTCAAAGGATTCTTTCAGGCCACCCATTTACAATTTACTAAAGACCTAAGTGAGGCATTTCAAAGAGCTAATAGATGCCTAAATGACCAGAAAGGAAACTTAAATGCTGAAAACATCAAACAGAATCTTCTAAAAGTATACTGAATTATTCTTAAACTTCATTATTTAGAAGATTTGTGCCCAGGGGCCCCTGGGTGGCTCGGTCATTAAGCATCTGCCTTCGGCTCAGGTCGTAATCCCAGGGTCCTGGGATCGAACCCCCGCATCAGGCTCCCTGCTCTGCAGGAAGCCTGCTTCTCCCTCTCCTACTCCCCCTGCTTGTGTTCCCTCGCTGTGTCTCTCTCTGTCAAATAAATAAATAAAATCTTTAAAAAAAAAAAAAAAGATTTGTGCCCAGTGAGACATAACATTGGTAATACATGTTATTGTTAGAATAATAAATGTCACTGTTGGTTTATTAATTTAAACTATTCTTGAATATTCAGAGCCATATGATGCCTATTGTAGAACTCTAAATATTCCTTTAGCCTTGTATTAGACTAGAGATCCATAGACTTTTTCTCTCAAGTAATAATAAATATTACATATTTTTTTCAAAATAGGATGTGGGAAAATTTGGTTTTCTACAAGTCCTTTTATTATAACTTTTATATGCCACCTTCCCGGTCTCCCATATTAACAAAAGTGTTACTTTGAGTTTTGAAAATGTAAATGTCTTCATGGCCAAGAGGTGATGAGACCCATCCTAATTGAGCCATGAAGTTATCAACTCTATTTGGCTGAGCTAACTTACCATATTAGTGCCTTTCTTTCTCTCAATATTCCACAACTCAAGAGAAAGAGGCAAAGGCACACTAAAGGCCTTTGTGACTTTTTGGATGCCGAGAACAGTTTCCCCCCAGCCTGCTGCACTGATGGAGCCATATTTGTCATGGAAATAGGAAAGGCCTGCCAAATTGAGGGTACTGGCAGAAACCAAAAGGAGAATACATGGGTTATTTTCAGGTCACATTATCGGGGAATGTCATGGGAGTTACTAAATATATAAAAGAAAATGGCATAGAGAAAGGAAGAAGGGGTTGATTTACCAAATATTGAGCAATAGAAAAGTTGGCTAAGATTCCTCCACCCATGAGATTTTAAAGAGGTGGAAAAAAGCAAACCTAAGTCCTCTGAAGTTGTCAAGCCAACGTGAGATTTTGATTTTATAGTGGGGAACATCAAATATTAGATCTTTAGGGTGGTAAGTAAAGCCATGTGTATTTGATACCTGATTTAAAATCACTTAGTTTATTTTAAAATTATGGTACTACATGTAATACTTTTCAAAAGGCTTACTTCTGGTTTTAATAGTGATGTTCTTTATTTTTAAGGGAAGCTAGTAAAGTTAGTAAAACACTGGTTCTTCTTTCATACACATTTAATTATTTGGTGGATTTACTTAATTATTGTGTATCTCTTTTAAAATATTTTATATTCTTTTGTTTTATTCTGTTTTAAACACAAGTTCATGGATTTTGTGGTAAATATTGTTTGATTTATTCTTTTAGTTTTATGTCCCCGATTAATTATTTAACCAGTATTCATCTGATGCACTTTTTAGGTTTGGGGCAGAAACTTGAAAGTATTAACAGTTTAAAATATGTGTTGCCCAAAGAGTTAAATAGCTAAATAAAACATGTTTTACTCTTCTGAACAATAGTTTCTAAAGAGAAGTAATAAAACAATAAACATATTACTAATAAAATAGGTTTTGCCCAAGCTGTGAAATAGTTAAATAAAATAAATCTTTTTATTCCTAACAATTTCTAAAGAAAAGTAATAAAGGTATTACTAATCTTTGTTATTTGAAACCTTAGGAAGTAAAACAAGATTCTAAGCCTGTGAGAAAGGGCAAGTTACAATCTTCCTTTAATTAAAAGGAAAAATGAGAAAAGATGAGTGCCGAATATAATTTCAGAAATGTACAAAATTGCCACACTAAAAGTAATTATTTTAAAAATCTTTCCTTTAAAATCTATCATATAAATATGATCCTTATGGTTCATTGCAGAAAAGAAGATCAAATCGTCAAATTAAAAGAAAAAAATATGCAGAAGATGCAGAAGGGAAACAATCTGAAGAAGAGGTTAAAGGTTCTATGAAAATAAAAAAGAATTCAGCTCCTTTACCTGGTGAACAGCCTTTACAATTATTTGTGGTAAGACATATTTGGAATTATGACTATAAATCATTTGAAACCAACATATTTTCTTTAAAATACTTTTATTATCTTTCCTCCGAAAACCTACTCCAACTTTTCCTCCTGGATTCCCTATTGTAGTTAATAGAAGCATTAATTATTCAGATCAGAAACCTAGGAATTCATCCTCTGTTTTCTTCCTTTGCTTCTTCATCCGGTTTATCACCACATTTTTCACACCCTTAATAGATATTTCTGAAACTCCTCCAGATTCTATGCTTTCTGCAGAATATTTCTAAATTACAGGCCTGATCATAGTACTTTATACTTAAAGCTCCTCTTATAGCTTCCTAAGTCTCACAAAAAATAATGATGCCTTCTTAGCACATCATATAAAGCCCTTTGTATGAATTTTTTGGGGGCTTATCTCCAGCCACTGCTTTACAAGCACTGAATCCTCTGACCTTCTGAACATAGGTGCACTCTCTGTCTTTGATTATGCATTTTCCTCTTTCAATCTTCCTTATTTGGATTGTGAACCAACCACTCATCTGCCAGCTGAGTGATCTGACACCTTGGGCAAGTACTTAGTTCTCTGTGCCTGAGCTTCCTAATCTGTACAGTGGAGAGATGACAATGGCGTAGTGTAGTTGCAAGGACTAAATTAGTTACTGTACGTAAAGTGCTGACAATAATGCTGAGCCCATTAAGAAGCACAGTATGTTTACCATGATGATGATGATGCAGATGATGACAAGGACAATAACAGCAATGATTTCTTTTTCCATTTTTATATTCCTAACATTTAACACAGTGCCTGACACATGTGCTAAATAAACTGAATTTTAGTGTGTTCATAAACATATAAAGTGGCAACTAAAGGAATTTTTAGAATGTGACATTGTATCTTCTTTCCTCCATCCCATAGGAGAATCCAAGTGAAGAAGATGCTGCAATTGTAGACAAAATACTATCTTCTAGAACTGTAAAAAAGGAAGTAAGTAATTGCACATTACATTTTACCCTTTATAGTCCATGGCCTGATTATTAAAGTCATAAGTATTGATTTTATTTTCTTAGGTATCACCTGGAGTGATGATTGATACAGAAGAATTTTTTGTAAAATACAAGAATTAGTAAGTATCTAAGTTAGAAAATGCTGATTTATATATAAATTAATATATTTAAAAATATTAAGTTAAATTATTTTTTTATTTTACCTGAATTTTAAAATGTTTTATTAGTTCAAAACTTTTTGTGGTAAAATTTAAGTGAATTTTTTTCAGGAAATGTTAATTATTAACATCAAAATGCAGGAATCTTTATAAAATATTCTTTTACAAATTATAGACATTATTATATTGTTGAACTTTTCTTATTCAAGTTTTTTCTATACTTAGGTGAGAAAGTGTTTTAAATAAACTTACATTGGTTTCAAAACAAGTTAGCTTTCTGATCATGACAAAACTGTTACAATGAGGAAATAAATGATAAATCACGTCTCATTACCTTTATGACTTGGTTTATCATTCTCTTTCTATGTGGCAAATGGCACACCTTTATACTACAGTCTTCTTAGGATATAGTGACCACAGTGGCTTTAGAAATTGTATGGAGTCTGTTGCCATTAAATGAAATGATGAGCTACCTATTCGTAAAGTTGAATATTCTGTATTGGATGCTGTGAATAAAAATAAATCTTAAAAAACTAAAACATGTTTTTCTATGTCATTCTAATATATTGCTTTTATAAAAATTTTAGCTCCTATCTTCACTGTGAGTGGGCCACAGAACAGCAGCTTTTGAAAGATAAAAGGATCCAGCAGAAAATCAAACGATTCAAATTGAGACAAGCACAAAGAGCACATTTTTTTGCAGATGTAAGAAAAAGAAATAAATGAAACTATTATGTGTTGATCTCTGAACACATGCAGTATTTATCAAATTTTAAATATTATTCATTTTAATTCTTAGGCTTCCAAGTTTGATATTTGAACACAAATGCGTCTACATATAGTAATTTTCTCTCACTAAATTTAGCTTGGAAACTAGCTGAAACAGGAACACTGATAATTCGGAGTGGTAGATAACTCTTGTATTTTTAAATTAGCATGAAATACATGCTAATTCAACTTAGAGTTGAATATGGGTGGGTTAATATCTCAGAGAATTGTATCAGCAAAGTTATACAAGTGATGAAAATGGTAATGTAGCAAATAAATGGAAACTTAAGATTTTTCAGTACGTGAAATACATTGCATATTTTCTATGCCAGGTTTGTGTATGTATGAACAAACCATCTTAGGCATAATTCATTTTAAAGGCCTCACCAATTAGTTGATGTCCTTTTCTACTCTAAATTTTTTTCTTTTTCCTTTTAATAGGCTTGTTTTAGAGCATTTTTAGATTTATCTAAATTTTTTTAACTTTCTAATTTGAAGATTTTTTAGAGTTTTTATTTTGAAAAATCTAAGTTGCAAAAATAGTACAATGAATTCCTACATATATATATTATTGAAGTATAGTTGACACACAGTGTTACATTAGTTTCAGGTGTACAACATAGTGATTCAGTTTCTCTATATGTTATGCTGTGCTCATCCCAAGTGTAGCTACCATCAGTTACCATACAGCACTATTACAATACCACTGACTATATTCCCTATGCTATATGTTTTATTTTCCTACATACATTTTAATAAGATTCCCTAAATGTTCATATTTTACCATGTTGGCTTTGTCACTCACATTCATTCTCCTTCTGCCTCTGTCCTCCTCTCTCTCTTTCCCTGCCTCTCTCCCATTCACATACATTTCTTTTCTAAACCATTTGAATGTAAATTGCAAATACTTCAGTATTTAATTTTTTTAATTATGTTATAAAATAATAGTATAATTAACATTTATGTAGCATTAGCTCATCTACAGACCGACCTTACTCATATTTCACTAATTGTTCCACTATTTTTATAGCAAAAAAGGTGTTTCTGTGTTTATTGTGGTCCAGAATCCAATCTAGCATCATATGTTGAATTTAGTTGTCATTGTCTCTGTTAGTCTTTCTTTGTTTTTCATTACTTGGACATTTTTTTAAGAGTATAAGTGGTTTATTTTGTAGAATATCCCTAAATTTGGGGTTGTCTCATGTTGCCTCAGTATTCAAGTCATGCATTATTTTTTTTTAAGTCATGCGTTTTTTAAAAGAACATCACTGTATTGTACATACAAAACTAATATAACACTGAATGTTAACTACCCTGGAATTAAACTTTAAAAATAAAAGACCACCACAGAAATGATGCTGTACCCTTCTCACTGAAGGAGGAGGAGCGTTGATACCTATTTGCCCCATTACTGGTGGTGTTAGCTTTAATCACTAGATTATGGTAGTATCTGGCAGATTTTTTCACCATGAAGTTACTGTTACTTCCTTTGTAATTATAAAATCTCCTTCAAAAATTTGATGATTCTGATGACCTACTCAGTTTATGGATGCTGGGAGGCCAAAAATTTTTCACATCCTCACTCTAATATAGAAGTTTCTAATGAGCTGAAGATTTTAGAAGTACTTAATTAATAATCTTTTAATTTTTCATAAAGACTAATTTTTCTCACTTGACTCAAGTACAACATAAATTGGAGCTATGCAGATTGTCTTAAAGTACCTCATTACCATTCTCATACCTCATTTATCTTCCCCATCTAATAAGTCATCAATTCTTACAGATTCTGCCTTCAACTGCAACTCAAATTGGTTCCCCTTTCCTCTTTCTGTTGGGCAGTGCTCTTTGTTATCAAGAGATCCTGAGATGATACTCTCTTCAGGAAGGATTTGAGACAGTGAAGAGAACTAAAGACAGAACTGTGAAGCATTACAGTATTTAGAGATTAAGCAGAGGAGGAGAGGCAGCAGAGATAGCAGAGAAGGTCTATTGAAAGTGAGGCATTCAGGAATGAATAGGAAGCAGCCAGGCAGACAAGAGAAGGAACAGTAGTCTGTTCAGAGGAGAGAAGGAGTATAAAAACATGGAGGTGTGCCATAACATGGAGTTTGAAAAGCCTGTGTTTTGTACTTTGGAAGCATGAAATCTGGGGTACAGCTGTGCCAAGTGATAGGAGATGAGGCTGGAAGACAAGGTAGGATCTTACTTATTCCACAAAAACCAATGTGGGCCTGATCTCCAAACAAGGGAGGGTCAGTGAAGGATTTGAAGCAAGGGAGCAATAGGTAAGATTTATATTTGAGAAACATCGCTCTAGGGTCAATGTGAAAATGGACTAAAGGGAGGCAGGAAGGTAGTCGAAGACTAGTTAGGAGGTTGTTTAAGGTCCAAGTAAGAAGTGATGAAGCAGTGGGGCGCCTGGGTGGCTCAGTCGTTAAGCGTCTGCCTTCGGCTCAGGTCATGACCCCAGGGTCCTGGGATCGAGCCCCGCATCGGGCTCCCTGCTCTGCGGGAAGCCTGCTTCTCCCTCTCCCACTCCCCCTGCTGTGTTCCTGCTCTCACTATCTCTCTCTCTGTCAAATAAATAAATAAAATCTTAAAAAAAAAAAAAAAGTGATGAAGCAGTGAGAAAGAGGAAGGGGGAACCAATCTGAGTTGCAGTTGAAGGCAGAATCTGTAAGAATTGATGACTTATTAGATGGGGAAGATAAAAAAGAGAAGGAATCTGAGCTGACTTCTCCATTTCTGACTTGGGTAACTGGGAGTAAAGTGTGGAAGGGGTGCTATGTTACCATTAACCCAGTAGGAAACTATACGAAAGAAGCACAGGTTGAAGAGTAAATGAGTCTAGTTTGAGGTAGCTCAGATAGAGTTTGCATCCATTGAAGTAACTGGGTCCTGAGCACAAGAATCATCAGTAGATAAAGAATATTTGATAGAGGGGCTCCTGGGTGCCTCAGTCTGTTAAGTGTCTGTCTTTGGCTAGGTCATGATCCTAGAACTCTGGGATCGAGCCCCGCATTGGGCTCCCTGCTCAGCGGGGAGTCGGCTTTTCCCTTTCCCTCTGCCCCTCACCCTGCTTGTGCTCTCTCTCTCTTTCAAATAAATAAATACAATTTTTTTTAAAAGATTTTATTTATTTATTTGAGACAGAGAGAATGAGAGAGAGAGAGCACATGAGGGGGGGAGGGTCAGAGGGAGAAGCAAGCTCCCCGCCGAGCAGGGAGCCCGATGCGGGACTCGATCCCAGGACTCCAGGATCATGACCTGAGCCGAAGGCAGTCGCTTAACCAACTGAGGCACCCAGGCGCCCAAATAAATACAATTTTTAAAAAAAGAATGCTTGATGCAGCTGAGAGATGAGATGAGCCTGCAGCTGGGGTGATTGGTCTTCAACACGTAGACCTGAGGAAAGTGGCACAAGAAAGATACAGAGGCTCTTCTAGGAAAATTTTAAAGAATGTGTCTTCTAGAGTGAGTCACTTGTCTGAGGTATCTTATTTCTTAGTGTTATTCATTTGGTTTTATTACACATAACGTGGTGATTCATAATATAGACACGTATCTTAGATGTCTTTTGGAAATTAAAATGGAAGTGTCCCATTTATTGAAAATTTAATTGAAATCAAGCTTCTGATCTAGAAAATAGCTAGTAAATTTGTGTTTATTTCACTTTAATCTTTCTACTTCTTTGTCAATTATCACTTGTTACTTTTTAATTTTAGATGGAAGAGGAACCATTTAACCCAGACTACGTTGAAGTAGACAGAGTGTTAGAAGTCTCTTTTTGTGAAGATAAAGATACTGGTGAGGTAAATATTTAGGGGAAAATTTTTTTATTTAGGAAAAACCTAAAACTTTCCACATGTTAAAACTTAACTCCTTTTTAAAAATTGATGACCTAAAAAACACTGGAAAATGTTTCGTTAGTTTTTATTGATGTAGGTTAAGCATATTTAAACTGTTTCTAAGTTCTCTTTTTCAAAATAGTAAAATGGAAAAAAAAAATTTTTTTACAGCCTGTTATTTACTACTTAGTAAAGTGGTGCTCATTACCATATGAAGATAGTACATGGGAACTAAAAGAAGATGTAGATCTTGCAAAAATAGAAGAGTTTGAACAGTTACAAGCTTCAAGGCCTGACACAAGACATTTGGTAAGAACCATATCTTAGACAACTTCATAAAATTTTAGCACTTCTTTTATCCAACAGGTTTAATGTAATCTTTGCATTTTTAATTTTGCTTTTGGTGTACAATGAATACTGTTTTAAAACTTGCTACATAGTATCTTATGTATGTTAATTTAACTATTCCTCCATTAGTGGCTATTCCAGTTTTGTTTTTGTTTTTTTTGTCATAAACTATGCTACATTGAACATTGAGTCCACGTACAAGTATCTGTAAGACAAATCAGAAGTGTAATCACTTGGTCAGAGCATATGTGCATTTATTTTTTTAAATTTTTATTGTTATGTTAATCACCATACATAACATCATTAGTTTTTGATGTAGTGTTCCATGATTCATTGTTTGTGCATAACACCCAGTACTCCATGCAGAACGTGCCCTCTTTAATACCCATCACCAGGCTAACCCATCCTCCCACCCTCTTCCCCTCTAGAACCCTCGGTTTGTTTTTCAGAGTCCATCGTCTCTCATGGTTCGTCTCCCCCTCCGATTTCCCCCCCTTCATTCTTCCCTTCCTGCTATCTTCTTCTTTTTTCTTTTTTTAACATATATTGTATTATTTGTTTCAGAGGTGCAGATCTGTGATTCAACAGTCTTGCACAATTCACAGTGCTCACCATAGCACATACCCTCCCCAATGTCTGTCACCCATCTCTCCCACCCCCCCAGCGCTCCAGCAACCCTCAGTTTGTTTCCTGAGATTAAGAATTCCTCATATCAGTGAGGTCATATGATACATGTCTTTCTCTGATTGACTTATTTCGCTCAGCATAACACCCTCCAGTTCCATCCATGTCGTTGCAAATGGCAAGATCTCATTCTTTTTGTGCATTTTTAATTTTGATGAGTATTTCCTTCAAATTTCCCTCGACAATTTGCAAATGCTTCTTTTTTTTTTTTTTTTTTAAGATTTAATTATTTATTTATTTGAGAGAAAGAGAGAGAGAGAAACAGCATGAGAGGGGAGAGGGTCAGAGGGAGAAGCAGACTCCCCGCTGAGCCGGGAGCCCGACGTGGGACTCGATCCCAGGACTCCAGGATCATGACCTGAGCCAAAGGCAGTCGCTTAACCAACTGAGCCGCCCAGGCACCCCTTGCAAATGCTTCTGCCTCATCTCTGAATTTAAGAGTTTCCCACAACTGTTTCTCTCAGGTCATTTATAAAAATACCAAGAATATCAGTTTCAGCACGAGGTGGAGTTATTAATTCTGAATATCTATAATAAGGAAAAATCCTTATTATACCCATGTTGTCCTTCTTTTCTATAAACCAGTTAATTCTCCATAACTAAATAGTTCATCTCCATCCATAGTAGCTTTATTTTAGAAAAACCTTTTATATGAAACATTGTTAAAAGCCTACATAAATTCAGTATGTTGATTTTTTTTTTTTAATTGACTACATGCATATCTCTTCCCTGGTCAAATAATAAAAAGTAAATTATTGACTTTTCTAGTACAGAAACTATAGAATTCTAGAAGGCTATGGCAAGTTGTGATATTGCTGATAATTATATAAATTTTTACTTTCAATTTCTCAAATTGTTTACTTTCAATCCTAAGACATAGGATTTTTGTCATGTGAATCCAGTTTTGGGGAGCCAACCAAAAGAAATTCACCATGAGGAGACCTGTTATGATTTTATTAAATATTTTGTCCTGTCCTCTTTCAAATGTAATTTGGCCACAGAAATTTCTTAGTTCACTAACGACGGAATTTATACATGAAAAAGCAGGAGCAGATCACTTTCCCATTAGCATCAGAGTGAGGAAGGGCTGCCATGAAAAATGTGGAGATGCAACAGAAGAGAAGGAATGAAGTAAAATTGTTCATGGAATAGATCATATTTTGTTTTTTTGGTTTTTTTCTTTAAAGATTTTATTTATTTGACAGAGAGAGCGCACAAGCAGGGAGAGCAGCAGTGAGAAGGAGAAGCAGGCTCCCCACTGAGCAGGAAGCCAGATGTGGGGCTCAATCCCAGGACCCTGGGATCATGACCTGAGCCAAAGGCAGACGTTTAACTGACTGAGCCACCCAGGTGCCCCCATAATAATTTTATTTCTAATAGCCAGTATACGTATTCATCAATAGGTGAATGGGTAAACAAATTTGTGGGATATCTCCCTCTGTGTGCTCTTCCTCTCTTTCTCTCTCTCAAATAAATAAATCTTAAAAAAAAAAAAAAGAAAGTTTATGAACATTAGTATACAAATCTTCGTCTAGACATGTGCTTTCATTTCTCTTCAGTAAATACCTATGAGTAAAATGGCTGGGTCATATGTTACATATATGTTTAATTTTTTAAGAAACTTCCAAACTTGGGGTGCCTGGTTGGCTCAGTCGTTAAGCGTCTGCCTTTGGCTCGGGTCATGGTCCGGGGTCCTGGGATCGAGCCCCGCATCAGGCCCCCTGCTCTTCCTCTCCCACTCCCCCTGCTTGTGTTCCCTCTTTCACTGTGTCTCTCTCTGTCAAATAAATAAAATCTTTAGAAAAAGAAAAAGAAACTGCCAGGCTTTTTACAATTGGTCATACCATATTACATTCCCAACAGCATTGTATAAGAGTCCTAGTTGCTTCACATCCTTGTCGACACTTGGAACACAGTGTTTTTAATCTTAGCAATTCTAATATGTATATAATGGTATAACATTGTGGTTTTCATTTGCATTTCCTACTGATTAATGATGTTGAGAATCTTTTCATGTGCTTATTTGCCATTAGTGTATCTTCTTTAATAAAGTACCAATTCATATATTTTACCTATTTTTATTGGGTTGTTTGCCTTCTTATTATTGAGCTCTAAGAATTATTTATGTGTTCTAGATGCAAGTCCTTTATCAGATATATGATTTGCAAATGTTTTCTCCAAGTCTGTGACTAGTCTTCTCACTATCTTAACAGTGTAAAAGAGCAAAAGTTCCTCATTTTGATGAAGTCCAGTTTATCTGGCTTTTCCTTATGGATCATACTTTTGGTGCTATAGCTAAGAAATCTTTGCCAGAAGTTTTTTAGTTTTAGGTAACATTTAGGTCTACGATGCATTTTGAGTTAATTTTTGTATATAGTACATGTATGAATCAAAGTTCATTTTTTGCTTATGGGTATCCAGTTGTTCTAGATTAAAAAGAAAAAACTACCTTTACTCTACTGAATTGCCTTTCCTACTTTGTCAAAAATCAATTGAGTAATACATGTGGGTATATTTTCGAACGCTCTATTCTGTTCCACTGATCTGTTTGTTATCTTTAAACCAATTCTACCCAGTCTTGATTCTGTAATTACAAGTCTTGAAATCAGTATAAATCCTCTAACTTTACTCTTTTTTTAAGTTGTTTTGGATATTTCTGATTTATTGCATTTCCATATGGTTTTAGAATCAGCATGTCAATTTCTACAAAAACATTGCTGGGATTTTGGTTGAGTTATGTTGAATCTGTTGTTCAGTTGGGAAGAATTAATAACAATGTTGAGTCTTTGAGTCCATGAAAGTCCATTTGTTTAGGCGTTCTTTAATTTCTCTCAGCAATGTTGTGTAGTTTTAAATATACCAGTCTTATACAACTTTTGTGAGATATATTCCTAAATAGTTCATATTTTGGATGCTCTTATGTATGATAGATGAAAGATGATACTATCTTTTTAAATTTGCTTATAATTTTTTCTACAATATAGAATTTTCTATATATTGATCTTGTATCATGCAACTTTGCTAGAATCACTTATCTTTGTTGTAGAATCTACAGGATTTTCCACATACACAAATAATGTCTTCTGTGAATTAAAATAGTTTTACTTTTTCCTTTCCAATCTTAATGTCTTTTATTTCTTTTTCTTTATTGCACTTCTTAGAATCTGCAGTACAATGTTGAATAGAAGTTGTGACAATGGACATGCTTGCCTTTTTCCCAATTTTTAGGAGAAAACATTCAGTCTTTAACCATTAAATATGATGTTAGCTTTGGCTCTTTTCATAGATGTACCTTATCAGGCTGAGGAGGTTCCCTTCTATTAAAAATTTAATGAGAATTTTTATTAGGAATACGTGTTGGAGTTTTTAAATCCCTTTTCTGCATCTATAGAGATTATCATATTTTTGGGTTTTTTAGTCTATTGATCAACATTGATTAATTTTCATATTTCAACAACCTTACATTCCTGGGAAAGATCTACTTGGTCATGATAGATTATCCTTTTCATATATTGGATTCCATTTGCTAAAATTTTGTTATGAATCTTTGCATCTGTATTCATTAGGGATTTGGTGTATAGTGGGTTTTTGGTTTGTTTGGGTTTTTTTTGTAGTATCTTTGATTTTAGTGCCTGGGTTACATGGAATGAGTTAGAACGTATGCTGCCTTCTTCAATTTTCTGGAAGAATTGGTGCATAACTAATTTGGTCTTTAGATGTTTGAAAAATATCATCATAACACCATATAATGTTATGCCTCTATAATTATTTTTAAAAGCAATGCTTTTACCATGTATGAGATGTATGGAAGATTAAAAAACCTGAAATACACCATTCTTTGTTTTTCCACAAAGGATCGTCCTCCCGCTAATATTTGGAAAAAAATTGATCAATCCAGGGACTATAAAAATGGCAATCAACTCAGGGAATATCAACTGGAAGGACTCAATTGGCTCTTATTCAATTGGTACAATAGGTATGTAATATATCTTAATAGAAAAAAGTTTAGTGTGTTGTTCTTTTATGTGTGTCAAAATATGTTAAGTAAAATAGGTACTGATGTTGCTATATTATTACTGTCATGGAGTCTTTCTTATTGAAAGTGAGGTTACCTCAGGAAGATGTGTAAATTATAATTTAGGATTTTGACTTCAACTGCTTCATTTAAATTATGCCAGTCAGAATAGAAGAATAGAAGAAAGTTGATAAGATGATTAATAATAAAATTTGAAATACCTTTCTTACCATCATAAAACATCTGTTATGTTACAGAATATTTTTCAACTTATCAACTTATACTGCTATCTGCCAATAATTGAATCTAGTTAGTAAAATGTGAGCAATTATATCAGTAAGAATTAAGTAGGTCTATTATTTAAGTCTTCAGCAAAGCAGATTGTCAGCAGTTGATGAGGAATAGAAATCAAAATATAAGAATCTAGTAATGAATTTATGCTATTAATTATTTATTTTCCAAGTTCAAAATGCTGGGTGGAACATTAGCTCACTTTTTTGCAGTGAAAAGATAATTGCAAAAGAAGTGAAAAATGGACCCACAGTTGAGAAAGTATAGTGGCATATACAAAAGAGCAAGCAAAGGCATTATGATTAGTAATAACAGAAAAATTTGATGACACTTTTTATTCAGAATCATTCTTCCATGTTTTTACTTATCACGTGATCCTTCTGAGTTGTTGCACTCAGTAACTGTGAGTCCTGAGACAGTCATGTGGAGTTACGGGTACCTGTTAATGCCACACAGCAGTCTTTCCTCTGGTTTATATTTTCTAAATGTTAACCATCATTTTTCCCAAGAGACCCTTCCAGGTAAAATAGTTAACAAAGTATTGTTTTGCTTACCCTTCCCCATTGCCTACATTGCTTGTTTTAAACTTCCAGCACGTTCCTCAGGCTGTCTATCAACCCTACCCTCTTCACCCCCATGTGACTGCTCCATAGGGAGGGCCCATAGGTGAGCTTGTTCAAGTTCTTGCCTGCCCTCACAGCCAGGCTGACAAATGTATCTCCATTCTTAGCTTTTCTTAGCCATCCTCATGTACCAGAAGTTAAAAGGTGCCTCCCCACAACCAAGACTCATGTACCACCTCTGTTCTTGACATGCAGCCTGTCCAGTTTTCTCAGAGCCTCACTTGCATCAGCTGTCATCCTGCACTCTTAGACCTTCAAGCCATCTCAAGACTAGTGCTCTCCGTCCCTTCACTCTGTGAACAAATCTGGGTCTAACCTTTCATAAAAATACAAGAAAGAAAAGGATAAACATTCTCTTCTTGGTTCTGTTTTTCCTTCTATAGTGACCTTGAGCCCTCTGTAGTTTCGTGGAAGAAAGCCTACAGGAGCTCTTCCCATTTCCTCATCTCCAACTTGCTTTAAACCTATTGCTTGGATTTGAGTCTTATCTTTGAAACGTGTTATTTCCCAATCCACGGGGTATTTTTCAGCCCTAGTTTGCTGTGTCCCTGCTGCTTTGGGTTTTGGTTGCTCCTTCTGTAAATTTTCCCCCATTCTCAGCCACAGCAGCTTCCACAGTGGGACTCTCTCCAGACCCTGTGATTTGCAGGTCTGCTGGTTTCCCTTCCTCTGCCTGCCCTTTCAGTGTTGCTTTTCCTCCTAACGGTGCTCTTTTGCTCTCCTCGTAATACAGGTTTGTTCTTCCTAAGCCATACTCCACACCCCCTGTGCCTTCATTTATCCACAGTGGAGCAAGAGTGAACCTCAATACAAACGCAATTGCATCAGGGTTCTTTAAAAATTTTAAGTGACTCCCATTGCATAACAGAATAATGTCCAACATTCTTTATTTATGACCTCTTCATAACTTAGTGATACCCCCTCCTTTTACCCTCATCTCAAAACCACGTTTGGAGTCTCCCAGGTGATGATCGTATTCTTTACACTTCTGCTCCTTTGCTGTGCTCGCTGGCAAAATCCTACCCATTACTGACCTCTTCTCTGAAAGAGAGCTCCTTTTCTACCATCTCTTTTTGCCAGAGTTGGACACTTACTCCTCTGAGCTTCTGTAATAAACTTAACCCCGAGGGTTCTCAACTTGCCATATATTATAATCATCTGTGGAACTTTTTAAAAAAATTATAGCTGCTTTTATCCTACTCCATACACTTTGACATAATGTGTAGGGAGAGCCCTTGGTATCTCTCTTTCCTTCAGGCTTTTAGGCTCTTCTAATGCCCAGCCAGAGTTGAAAACCAGTGCTTTGTTTGTGCTTCCATGATAGCACATTGCATGATTTATTTATTTATTTATTTATTTGCATGTCTGCTTCTCTAATAGATAAAAGCCCCTGGAAGGCAGAGAACATGTTCTATTTCTTTTGTATCCCATTTTCTCATACTCTCCCTGAGATATAGAAGGTATTTAATAAATGCTTCCTGAATAAATAATATATTTAGTTTGCCTTACTCCTGCCGTTTCATTCTTTAACAAAATCATACCTCTGACAGGTGTTATCTTTATTTTGGAGCTATAGAAATCTATAGTTTTCCCTCTGCAGGATTATAATAAAATTATAGTTTCATATATATACAAAATGATATGCCTAGTCTACACTTAAGCAACTTTTATGTTTTTATAAATGCAAGTATTTTAACTTGATCTTTGATTATTTTGTATATTTATCTTTAAAAACATTGTAGTGTACAGAAAAACCCAATGTATACATGGATAATATATTTGTTTATTTCAGACGAAACTGCATTTTAGCAGATGAAATGGGTCTTGGCAAAACCATTCAATCAATTACATTCCTCTACGAAATCCTTCTGACTGGTATAAGAGGACCTTTCCTGATTATTGCTCCACTTTCTACTATTGCAAACTGGGAGAGAGAATTTCGTACATGGACTGATATTAATGTTGTGGTTTATCATGGGAGCCTGATTAGCAGACAGATGATACAGCAATATGAGATGTACTTCAGGGACTCACAGGTGTGTTACTGGTGATTTTGTTTGTTGTTTGAAAGGTCAGGTTTGAAAAAGCCAATTATTATGCTTTCATTATTTTCTAATTTGGGATGAATTTTATTTGCCTACGTACATCTTAGTTCAATCTCTTTATTCATCATATTTATTTTACAATAAACTTTAGTAGCTGAGGAGGACAATGACAAGGAATTAGGATCACGTTCTGGTTCACTATATAGTATGCTGATTTATACAGATGTACTAATTTGATTGTATCCCTAATTTTTCAACTAGAATAATTGTTTTACTAACTGCTTTTAAATACACATTAAATTTATTTTTAGAATAATACCCATCTCTTTGATCATCCTCCAGTTTTTTCCCTCCATTTTTAAAATTCAAATCTTCAATGAACACCATGGGTTTAAATGCCTCTTGAGATGGAACCATAGGTTCTCTTTCATGTTCAAAGGATTTTGATTTTAGACACATTTGGTTTGTTTTGTATGCAGATACAAGCATACCTCTCTCTTATTTTCGCCTTTGGCTTGATTATTCCAGTGCTCTGGTGATTTGGTGGTTTTCTTCTGCCCCGTATCCAGAAGGCACATTTTCCATTTTACTTTGGCCTCTTTAGTAGGAAACCGAGTAGGCGATTTCTTATTTTTCAGCTGAATACACACATCATAAAATGAAGAGATAACATTACAATAAAGAATTTTCTAGCAGAAAGTTGAAGTCTAGAAAGCATTAAGTGCCAATTGCAGTTTTGAGTGGTAATAGGACTTTAGATTAAGAATTTTATTAAGAAATAATGAACAAGATTATTAAAACAGTTCACACAAAGTTATACTCTTTAATTGGAATAGGTTCATTTGCCTGACATTCTGCCTCAGTAGCACCTTAATATTTTATTTTTCTTTCACTAATTCTTTTGTTTTATAAGGATCGTTATAACATATGATGTGATAATGTCATGTGATATGCTGCAGGTTGAAGTAAGCTAATGTGCCTAGCCTTCTGCTGCTTTCCTTCCCAATTGTAACTGATTTTCTACCTATTCAAAGCTGAAAATGGATGAATTACTTGATTTAGTCCCTCTTACTTTTATGGTTGAAACAATTACATTCCTATGAAATTAAGCATCTATATAACCCTTTAGTTATTCCTCAGTTTTATTATAACTATCACCTTTGTACCTTTCAAGCCTCTGACATCTCAGATTATAGTTTGATTTCCTTCCATAGTGTTTTATTCTTCTCAATCATACATTTGTAGAATTTAAGAGCTGTATGGTATCATAAAAATGATTATGATTAACTTAGTTCAATCTCATTTTTTTTTACAGAAGGTAGAATTAAATATTGGGAGTTTAAGAGATGTTTAAAAGGGTTACAGTTTTAATAAATGTCTCATATGAGTTTGGTATAAACAAATCCCAGCAAAACTGGGATTAATAAACCCAGGTCACTTAGACTCAAAAGCCCTTGTTCTTAAACACTAAACATTGTGATATCACTTTAACTGAATGCATCCTGTCCCCAGTTGTTAGAACTGTATAAATGCCCTAGACTTATACTTTATGCCTTTTTTAATAGTATTCTACTAGATCTGTTATTCAACTTAATGGCCATTGTATATAATCAATATGAATTAATCTAATTAAGTTGGTAGGAATTAAACTCTAAATCAGAATACACGATCTTTCTTAACCTCTCGTAGTCCCTGATAGTTTACAGCTTTCAGTCCCATTTAAATATTCTCTTGGCTTGGATTCCAGGACTTTGTACTGTCCTATATTGCCGCCTATTCCTTCTGAAGCTCCCTTTACTGGTTCCTTCTTATCTTCCCTGTCTAAACTTGGGGGTGACCCCAGGGCTCAGTCTGCAGACTCTTTTATATCCATACTCATTCCATCAGAGATTTCATTCAGTCACATAACTTGAGTACCATCTATACTGCTAGAAACTCAGAAATCTTATCACCAACTCTAACTTCTTTCCTGAATTCCAAAGTCCTCTCCAAATGCCTATTCAGCTGTTCCACTTGGGTATCTACTAGCCGACTCAAACATAACATGTCCAGAATCCTGAATTTTCTCATTGTAGTAAGTAGCAACACCACCTTCTAGTTGTTCAAGCTAAAAAATTTTACAGTTAAACTTGAATCATCTGTTTATCTCACTCTACACCTATCCATCAGCAAATCCTATTGGCTCTACCTTCAAAATACCTTCAGAGCTGAATACTTCTCATGACTTCCAATGATGATCTCTTGCTTGGATTACTACAACAGTCCCTTAATTGGTCTCCGTGATCTGTCCTTGGCCTCTTTCAGACTATTTTCACTACAGCAGCCAAAGGGACTCTTAAAATACATGTCAAATCATGGCACTTCCTGTCTCACAACCCTCCAGTAGCTTCTTGCTCAGAAAAGGAGCCAGTCCTTAGCATACTTTCAAGTTCCAGTACAGCTTCTTCGTCCCCTCCATGACTCAGTGGGTTTCAACTTCTCTGGCATTCTTACTATGTGAAGACTGCCATAGATACTCCCACTTTAGGGCCTTCACACTTGCTACTTCTTCCAAGAATGCTTTCTGTTCTAGATCTCTAAGTATCACCTGGCTTTCTCCCTCATCTTCAGGACTTTGCTCCAATGTCACTTCTCAGTAATGGCCTCCCAGCCAATCCATAAAATTGCAGTGGTCACCTCCGACCCCATACTTATTCTTTATCCCTGTTTTATTTTATTCCACAGCCCTTATCACTTTCTAACCTTTTTTTTAATTTGCTTTTTTTTCTTGACGGCTATGTTCTGCATTTGAAACATTGGACTGTAAGTTCCACTTGGAGAATTATTTTTGTCTGTTTTGTGTATTGCTGTATCTCCAGCATCTAGAACAGGGTCTGGCACATAGACACCCAATAAATATTTGCTGAATAAACTACTCAGGTGGCTAATTTTGATAGTAACTATTTATTTGCCATTGTATGTGTAAACTCATGGAAAAAATTAATAAACATTAAAACTGAAATTTCATTGTCCAGATTTTGTAATGGTCATTTCTTTCTGGATCTAAAATTGTTACTATAACTCTTAAAAAGTATAAAACATTTTATCAGAGAATACTTATTTGAATATAATTATAAATTATTGTGTTTGGCACAATTTTTTACATTATTCTTGAAAACACTACAATTTAATACAGTTTTAATGCTAAAATTCCTCATCTAAAGGGAGTGTATGCATGTATAAAAATTCCAGTGGAAAATGTTTTATAGCAGATGCCATTAGATGTATTTTTATGCTATTTGACAGGAATTGAAAATTGTGATGACATTCTAGCAAATTATTGTATTTGATAATAAATTTCTAGGGGCGTATCATTCGAGGAGCTTACAGATTCCAAGCCATCATCACCACTTTTGAAATGATTCTTGGTGGCTGTGGAGAGCTTAATGCAATTGAATGGCGATGTGTGATTATTGATGAAGCACATAGGTTAAAAAATAAAAATTGTAAACTTCTAGAAGGTCTGAAACTCATGAATCTGGTAAGTAACTTATCATTATTATGACTTAATGCCATTTCTTAGCTACATAGTGAAAGGTCAGATAGAGGCAGAGAGCTAATGCTAAACTCCTTTTTAGAGTGTGTATCCGATTTTTATCTGTGGTAATTGAGTTTTGTTGTGTTTTGTTTTCTTTTAATTACTGAGGAAAAAAATTCCACATACTCAGCATATGTTGTTTATAATTAATAAATGGGATTTTTAAAGATTTTATTTATTCATTTGCGAGAGAGACAGAGAGAGAACAAGCAGGGGGAGAGGCAGAGGGAGAGGGAGAAGCAGACTCCCTGCTGAGCAAGGAGCCCGATGCGGGACTCGATCCCAGGACCCTGGGATCATGACCTGAGCCGAAGGCAGACGCTTAACCATCTGAGCCACCCAGGCGCCCAATAAATGGGATTTTTAAAAGTGATCTTCTTACTAATGTGTTTGCTTATTTCAAATCAGTCTTTTGCATTTTTTAACATTTTCATTTAATTACAATCACAGAATTAGTACATGAGCACTTGAACAAATAACTCCAATATGCAGAACATTGAAGCGCCCCTTTTTACTCCCTTTCTATCAATGCCCACCCCTAGTTCCACTCCCCACTCCAATATTTACAGATTGGTGTGTATCTTTCTAGACTAAACGTTTACCGGTATACACATACATATGCAGATACACACATACATATAGAAATATTTAGCTTAGGAATTTAGAGATACTATTAAATTTTAAGTGCTAATTTGTACTATTATTAAAAATATTTATTTCCTATTACTATTATGTTTAATTTGTAATGCACGTCTAGTGTAGAAGCATATTCCAGTCAGCTCTTCATATTATAGCCTTAATGATTTGAGAATCATTCTTGTGTGAAAAGTCAAGTGATGGTTAGCCAAATTATAAAGAATGAGAACCATTTTGTATACAAATTACCATATCAAGAATTGTTACGTATAAAAGAAACAAATACCTTCTTTGTTCTTGAAAGGCCTGTTTCTTTGAGAAAATCCAAAATATGCTTAATTATTTGGAACTTTTCTTTTAAAAGCTTTCTTGAATAGGTAAAAATAGCATGCAAAGTGAGGTATTACAAGAATGATACAGAGTTTTTAAAAGGCGATTGAGAAAGTAAATTAATGAAGATTCATGAGTAGAGATGTACTTTGAGTTGACTCTTGAAAACTATGGTTAGAAAAATACTTGCTTTTGAAACACTGAACATTTAATAACCTATGTCAGGTTTCATATAACTTTAGTCTGTGGTGTTTGACATGAATTATTCTTGCTTTATGTAGGAACACAAGGTGCTTCTGACTGGCACACCTCTCCAAAATACAGTAGAAGAACTATTCAGTCTTCTTCACTTTTTGGAACCTCTAAGGTTTCCTTCTGAATCAACATTTATGCAAGAATTTGGGGATCTGAAAACAGAGGAACAGGTATCCTCATTGGTCTTTGTAAAGAAGTACATCAAACCTCTTACCACTGTGATTGTGTATGTGAGTTTGTAACTGCATGCGCATACATGTTATGTATCTTTTCATCATTTTCTTATGCAGGTGCAGAAACTTCAGGCAATTCTGAAGCCGATGATGTTGAGACGATTGAAAGAAGATGTGGAAAAAAAGCTGGCACCAAAGGAAGAAACCATCATTGAAGTGGAACTTACTAACATTCAGAAGAAATACTACCGGGCTATTTTGGAGAAAAACTTCTCATTTTTATCCAAAGGAGCAGGGCAGACTAATGTCCCTAACTTGGTCAATACCATGATGGAGCTCAGGAAGTGCTGTAATCATCCATATCTTATCAAAGGTAGCTAGAAAGGATTGCAAACAAATACTTATGTCTTTGAACAAATACTCATGAATTAAAAAAATAAAAAAACCCACTACGGCTGCAGTGGCTGTTACAAGGAAAGGCAATGATGCTCCACCTCCCCAGTCTGGTGCTCTGAGGGGGTACAAGTGTTTCAGAATCAGGGTGCCTCATGATCAATCACATGCCAAGTTACAGGAGCAGGACTTGCATTCAGTCGAATGGCGACTGGAATTCCTTCTCCAGTTGAATCCTCCTCCTGGGCAAAGGCAACAAAGTCTACCTTTGGGCCTCTGGATTTCCTTTTTTTTCCTCCTTGGTCTCTTTCCAGTCCAGGTCTCCGGGTAGTGTCTCAGCTTTTGGGCTGTAGTAATGTTACTTTTTAAGGTCTTGTTAGGTTCTTTGCTAGTGTTCTCTCTGTGTATCATTTCACTCATTCCTGAGAATATACTCCCATCTTTATCCAGGACATGTGGCTTCTTAGCCCTATAACTCACTCTCTTGCAATACTGTTATTCTTTAATGACCAAATGGGTGGAGAGAAGGTAGAGAGCCTTTAATGCTGATTAGACTCTCTGGAGGAAGTATGCATCACAAAGACCTATAACTTGACTTCCCTTTTAATTGTCCTTGTTTCCTTGTTTCGATGGCCAGCAGGATACCCATAGACACATCAAGATGAATTATGATCACCCTTCAGTGATGATCACTGTTGTATTGGTGTTTAAATAATAGATGTTTGTTTAAAAATATATGTTTACTCGTGTAGGTTAGAACCACATTTTCATTAATTCCTTCCCTAATAGCATTCATTAAACATTTATCAAACGTAAATTTGTATAAGGCATTATGCCAGAGGTCTGGAGAGACAAAAAGATGCTTTAAGACATTGTCCACATCCTCAATGGAATTACAGTCTGGTGTTGATGGGTGTTTAGCCACAAACATAAATAATTCTAATAAAAACAGTGTACCTGTCATCAGAAAATTTTAATGTGTTACAGAAGCACAGAGGAGCACTAATTCCAATTTTTTTAAAAAGAAAGCAACTGGGGTTTCCTGCGTCTGTGCATTGATGCTGTCTTCATAATGTTTCTTTGACAGGTGCTGAGGAGAAAATACTTGGAGAATTTAGAGATACATATAATCCAGCTGCTTCTGATTTTCATCTTCAAGCAATGATCCAGTCTGCTGGTAAATTGGTCCTTATTGATAAATTGCTTCCCAAAATGAAAGCCGGAGGTCATAAAGTGCTCATCTTCTCTCAGATGGTACGCTGCCTTGACATCCTGGAAGATTATCTCATTCATAAAAGGTAAGGCATATGATTCATCTACTGAATTATACTGTGAATTACACTAAATATATGCTATTAAGGATTTTGCATCACTGTACTGTAACCCATCTTTATGCACATCTTTCTCTTTATCTAGGTAAGAGCCCATTTACATTTGAGTAAAGATAGTTTAGGATTATGTGTCAGGTGTTCTAACCTTCGTATGTTGCAAACAGTAGGTGGAGCTAAGGAGACTGATTAAGAAAACTTTGTAAATTGACAAGTATTTGTTGACCTAGAAATGGGTTTATTAGTGTCCGTTTTACTTGATTTGTAAATCACGCAGTAATGACACTTTAAATGAACTTATAACCATCTTCAAAAATAAAAAAAGTGGTTCAGTACCTTTTTAGATCTTTCATTATTGTCATTAGAACCTGAACTTGCACTTTGACTCTTACCATATACCATTTGACACTTGTTCATGCTTTCAGTCTTTTCTCATTTGTTTAATGTGGGGTTTTGTTTTGGTGCATGACAATAAGATAGTCTTCAGTATTGTCTTAATTAGTATCTAGATAAATAGGATATTTATCGTAGGTTACTTTCTCAGAACATTAGTGGTCCAGATACCAACATATTACTCTAAAAGGGAATCTAAAGATGTAGCTGTAGATTTTGGTTCAGCAGATTTTGACCCTTATACATAAGTAAAGGTCTGTACTAATTTAGATTATCAGAAATTGTGCAGTTCATTTTTTTATTTATTTCTAGTTCTGTTTTTAGTGTCAGTGTTCTACTCTTTTAGTCTAATTCCAAAATGTGTATTATTCCCAACGCATATCATATAAGAAGGAAGATAAGATTGCAGTATTCCTAAAAATAGTTATTCTTACTTCTTATCTCCTGATACAAAGAACTTTGTAAGATAAAGATGAATTTCATGGAAAACCCCAAGTTTCTTTAATGTCACATTATTAGGAGTCACATCCCATTTCATAGGTACTGGAGACAACAGTGAGCTCCTTCTGAAACTCTAATAAATTATATGTGTAAAGAAGTGTCTTGAACCAGAAGAGGAGTGGTAAATATCCTGTGTATTCCTCTTCTAATTCCTGAATTTTTATATATTTTAATTTTATTAATGTCTATCAGTTTCTGAATTTTACATAAATGAGGAAAGATAAAAGAAGTTAAAAGTTAACTGCTTAACAGTAATGACTCTAAAGAATTGGCATTCTACAGCATGTTTTGGAATGATCTAGAAAACTGGATTTTTTTAAGTAAATTCTTAATGTTTCAAATATTGTTAATATCTTGAAAATTTGTTAAATGAGGTAAAAAGCCTTAATTACTGTTTTCAGATCCTTCAATAAGCACTTATTTAAAAAGTTGGAAAAAAAATTAGTGTTCTGGGGGCTTTTGGGTGGCTCAGTTGTTAAGCATCTGCCTTAGGCTCAGTCATGATCTAGGGTTCCTGGGATCAAGGCCCGCATCGGGCTCCCTGCTCAGCGGGAAGCCTGCTTCTCCCTCTCCCACTCCCCCTGCTTGTGTTTCCTCTCTTGCTGTCTCTCTCTCTGTCAAATAAATAAATAAAATCTTGAAAAAAAAATAGTATTCTAGTTTGCCCTTGATAGATTATACAGTTTACAATCAAGTATATCTTGAGAGGGGTGCCTGGGTGCTTTAGTCATTTAAGTGTCTGCCTTCAGCTCAGGTCATGATCCAGGGGTCCTGGGATTGAGCCCCATGTCATGCTTCCTGCTCAGTGGGGAGTCTGCTTCTCCCTCTCCTTCTGCCCCTCCCCTCCACTTGTGCTTTCTCTTGTTCTCGCTCTCTCTCACTCTTTCAAATAAATGAATAAAATCTTTTTAAAAAAAAAGTGTATCTTGAGAGATTAACATGATTGAGACGGAAATACTGGTAGGCTTCTTGAAGTTTTATGAAAGTCTTTGCTTTCATTATATAATCTCATTATATAATGAGATCAGCAAGGTAGTTTTTGCGTGTTTTTTTATTCCAACTTCTGAAAATGATATTCATTGTGATGGCATTTTACCTATACACCAGGAATGCAAAGATTTTGTATCTTTATATTACTTTGTATTTCCTCCCTACCACCAACACCAAGAATTATAAAACCACAGAAACTAGTTGGGATGATATTGCTTCTTAATTTTATAGTAAACATAATGTTGCAAGGAGACTGACTTTACATTTGATAGAGTGTGTCTTTATTTTCATTATATTCATCTAAATTTATGACATTTCATTTGATAGATATTTATATGAGCGAATCGATGGAAGAGTCAGAGGGAATCTTCGACAAGCTGCTATAGATCGATTTAGTAAACCTGATTCAGATCGATTTGTTTTCCTTCTGTGTACCCGAGCTGGTGGGTTGGGCATCAACCTAACTGCTGCTGATACATGTATAATTTTTGATTCTGATTGGAATCCTCAGAATGACCTGCAGGTAAATACATTGCTTGGCTGAAAGAATTAAATTTCTTTTGTCATTCCTAGAACTGTTTTTGATACTCCACCTCTTTCATTTTTATCTGAACAAACCAACAAGTATGTTTCCCTAAGAAATATCTCTGCCAAATAAAATAGATTAAATTATCTTAATTTTAATTTAATGACAATAAAATATACTTATTTAGATCATGTATCTTCTAAGTAGGTTTGTCTACTTGAGTACCATATTTGTTTGAAGTATATTATGTAAATTTGAGAAAGGCCTAAGCTTTAAGAATGACTTCTTTGTGGGGCACCTGGGTGGCTCAGTTGGTTAAGTGTCTGACTCTCGGTTTCGGCTCAGGTCCTAATCTCAGGATGGTGAGATCGAGCCCCACCTTGGGCTTCACACTCAGTATGGAATCCACTTGAGTTTCTTTCTTCCTCTGCCCTTCCCCTGCCCCACATGCTCCAACATGCACTCTCTCTCTCTCTCCCTCCCTTTCTCTCTCAAATAAATCTTTTTTTTTAAAAGAATAACTTCTTTATAATAAATAAAAATTTCAGAATCTTACTTTCTGAAAAATAAGCACTTATCCTAATTTCATCTCCTCAGTCATCATATAATATCGTCTGCATGGAATTATGACCTAATAGACTCTGCCTTTTTATGAAATACTGTAAAAATTTAAGATATATATCTAAGTTAAGACAGTACTTGGACCTCATAGAAACAGGAATATTAATATTAGTAGAGTGATGAAATAGCATCAAAGTTTGCAGAAGATAAGCATCTAGGAAAGATATGAGAACGTAAAGATCAAGAGAAATTCTTCTTTTATTGTTCATGGTAGTCTTTATTGTATTGCAATTAATATTAGTACTTTAAGTAGTTATAATACCAAATATCGTAAATTGTTTTTGAGATATACCTGACTTAATAAAAAAAAATAAGGTTTTAACCTTTCATTTGTGTAACTATATGTAATGTAGTTCAAAATGTCAAAGATCCAAAATTAATAGATTAAACCAGGGACAAACTCTTTCTGTAAAAGGCCATTTAGTAAATATTTTAAGCTTTTGTGGATTACATAAGGTCTCTGCCACATGTGCTTTGTTGTGTTTATGGTCCCTTAAAAGTATAAAGACCATTCATAGTTGGCAGGCCAGATTTGGTCCACAGGGTGTAGTTTACCAATCTCTAGGATAAACCCAAATTATATTTGCCTTTTGGATGCATATTTATACTTACACTGCCTGCAGCACATTTGATGTTCTAAAAGTTAATCTAAAATAAAATCACATGATAGAACCTGAGGAGGAACTGGAAAAACTGTATCAGATTCCCCAACTTCTTCTTCTCACTTGTTTTTTCCTACTTACTGCTAATGTAGATCTAGTCTTCATAGACTAATGAAAAATTTGGCCTCTTATACTAAGAGCAAGGTTGTTCATGCACAATTCTGAGTTTTAAAGAGCACAAAGGGTATATATGATAGAGTAAAAATGTCAGCAAGGAGTATAGCATCAATGCCACCTGTAAATTTTAAAGCCACAATTTATAATTTAGTCTTCTGAAGATAATGGGAAGGTGATTAACAATTTGGGAGAAAGACCACTGATTCCTTGGAACCTTTAGAGTCTAAATTTAAAACATAAATTTTAAGTTTTGCAGAACCCCAAGGTAAAATATAAAGTTCTTGGTGGCTTGGGCGCTTGGTGGCTCAGTCGGTCAAGTGTCCCATTCTTGATTTCAGCTCAGGTCGTGGTCTCAGGGTTGTGGGATCGAGCCTCAGGCTCCACGATGGGCGTGCAACCTGCTTAAGATTTTCTCTGTCCCTCTTCTTCTGCCCCTCCCTCCTTTCCCTGTCTCTCTCTCTCTCTCTCCCCCTCTCCCCCTCTCTGAAAAAAATAATAATAATAATAACAAAGTTCTTATGTAATTTCTGAGGTCTCTACTTCCAATATGTATGCATATTAACTAACTAGTTCTTTCTTTGTGTAAGTAAAATTATGTCTCCAGAGATACTCACCTTAAGTTTTTATCCCCCTCCAAATTACCCAGCTTAACTAAAATGTATTGAAAAGTTTGTTAATAATGTAGTAGAAAAAACTTGAGAAATTCAGGGTTATGTTTTAAGTTTAAAGGTTGAGTTGCCAGCAGCTAAAAATAATCTGTTCATAGAGTTTACATTCCTGTCTAAAGTTATCTTGATGATACCCTCTTTAAAAAACATTAATTCTTCATGGATTCATATTCTCTGAAATGTAAGCTTAAATTTTAACTTACTGCTGATTGTGAAGTCATTTCTCATTTTAGTAAGCACTACCTTAATTTCCAGAAAAAGGTTAGAGCTAATTCAATAGCAAGAGTTTCTAAAAATTCTTTCATACTTTTATATTCCATTGAGATAGTCTGTTGTTAAATGCTTTTTGTGTAATCCCTTTTGTGCTACTTTGTAAAAAAAATTGAATCTGTAACTTTATTTTTTATAGGCCCAAGCTCGTTGCCACAGAATCGGTCAGAATAAAGCAGTTAAAGTCTACCGACTAGTAACTCGTAACTCATATGAGAGAGAGATGTTTGACCGAGCCAGTCTGAAGCTGGGTCTAGATAAGGCTGTGTTACAGAGCATGAGCGGAAGAGAAAGTAATGTTGGTGGTGTATGTATATTTTCTTTTCACTTTGAAGTGTTTGTGTTCTTACTTGCATTTAATTTTAACTTCAGGTAGTATATCATTTAATTTTGATCCATACTGAACACTAAATAGATACTTTCACATAAGGAGGCATTTCAGAATAGACCTATATTTAGTTAATGCTTGTGAATTCTAAGACCGTTTTCAAGGCCGAACTTATTTGCTCTGCCTTTAGGATGTTTGTATCATGGCATAGCAAAACAGAATTTGTGAATTTTTCTGCATTATTTCTGTAAACAGCTTTTCAAAGTGTGTGTGTCAGACTACTGGCATTGGCTTTGTTTTGTTTTATGTGATATTTTTTGGCATTTTTTCCACTCAAGATCATTGTCTTATATCTTATGCTTGCAACAGCTATAGAATCCTAGTACTAAGAAGAACCTTGAGAGGTTACCTGCCCCATAGGCTTTGTCGTAACTGAAGCTATTAGAGGCACATGGCAAATTTTACTTTAAAGATAATAAGAAAGAAGTCAACAACTTCAGTGTATTCTTTCAGAGAATTCTCTCTTGTATATATATCATAAACCCCAAATGCAGTTTAAACCTGACTCCGTGACTTTGAAAATTTTTAGGGATGCTTTCTCATTTTAGGAACTTCAAAATAATACTGTTACCAAAATTATTTTCTCTTTAGATTCAACAGCTTTCCAAAAAAGAAATAGAAGATCTGCTTCGAAGAGGTGCATATGGTGCCATTATGGAGGAAGAAGATGAAGGCTCTAAATTCTGTGAGGAGGATATAGATCAAATCTTACTACGTCGGACAAAAACGATTACAATTGAGTCAGAAGGACGTGGGTCAACGTTTGCCAAGGTAACAGTGAATGATATTTTATAAATATACTAGTAATGTTTATGACTAAAAAAATTTCCCTCTCTTAGTCTATTAATTATTTGCAGAATATCTACTTAATGTTTAAATAAAGCGAATTAGCTTTAAAAAGCAGAAGGTAATATATTCTTTTCCTTCATTTTTTTTTTTTCTGACCTCTGATATCAAATTTCACATGTACTCTTCTGATCCTAGTGAAATGGAGTAAGTGTAATAACTGGAAATAGTTCTATGCATTAATCAGAGTAGAACATTTAAAATGTTTAGAAATTAAAGAACATATATGCTGAAGCCTGAGTAAGATGTGAGTAATAATGTAGGAAGTTAAATCATCTTACATTAACTGACTATAATTTAAAGTACTTAAAGAAGAGAAAGGATTTCTAATAAATACTTAAATCTAATTTAGGGAGGGTAAAACGAAATTTGTGTTTTGGGAAAGGAAGTATTAATAACTCTACCTTATTTTGGGAAAACATTTCAAAAGTTTACTAATTGCCTTTATATTCACCTCCCCCCTCTTTTTTAACAAAGAGATATGGGGTAAACCTGTATCTTGTATTCATTTGAAGAGTTTCTTTTCTTTTTTTTTTTTAAAGATTTTATTTATTTATTTATTTATTTGACAGAGAGAGAGAGAGACAGCGAAAGAGGGTACACAAGCGGGGGGGTGGGAGAGGGAGAAGCAGGCTTTCTGCGGAGCAGGGAGCCCGATGCAGGGCTCGATCCCAGGACCCTGGGATCATGACCTGAGCTGAAGGCAGACGTTGAACGACTGAGCCACCCAGGCACCCCATCACTTGAAGAGTTTCTTACTGCAATATTCTGTGTCACCTGCACTGCTTCATACAGGTTTTCTCTCTTCCTCTTCACCTCCTTTCTGTATCCCCCTCTCCACTTCCACTCCAGAAGTCTTTCTTTTATCTTCATGGAGAACTCTGTGTTAGAGCAGGTAGTATAGACAATACACCCAAAGTAGTATCCATCTTCCAGTGAAAATTTTTCTCTTGCATTCCTTCAGCAAACTAATGAAATCATGTGTCAGGTACTTTGCTATATGCTGGGGATACTAGAATGAGAGGATTCTAGTTGCTGAAAAAAAGTAAAGAAGAAAATGATTAATTTTGCATAAAATAGAAGAACCAGAGAATCAGGAAAGCCTTTGCAGAGAAAATCACGTCTGAGCTGAGTCTTGAAGGAAGCGTGTATTTCATTGTGTTACAAGGAGAGTCACAGAAATGAGTCATGTGGGGCGCCTGGGTGGCTCAGTTGGTTAAGTGACTGCCTTCGGCTCAGGTCATGATCCTGGAGTCCCGGGATCGAGTCCCACGTCGGGCTCCCTGCTCGGCAGGGAGTCTGCTTCTCTGTCTGACCCTCCTCCCTCTCATGCTCTCTCTCTATCATTCTCTCTCTCTCAATAAATAAATAAAAATCTTAAAAAAAAAAAAAGAAAGAAAGAAATGAGTCATGGGTTCCTAAACTACAAGGAAGATTTCAAGGAATATGGCACAGGCATGTATAGATGCACAGGATGAATTAAATGGAGATGAAAATGAAAGGATTAGGGACCCAAATTGTGAAGGGCTTGAAAAAATTCCATTTTGAGGAATTTGAACTTGATCCTGAGGCAGTTAAAAAGCTTTTAAATCCCTTCAAGCAGAAAATGGACATAATGAATGCAGTTTAGGAGTTTAACTCTAGCAACAGTGTAGAGAATGAGTTTGAAAGGAGAAAAACTGGAGGCAGGGATACCAGGTAAGAGGCTTATATCAGATATGATGGGTGAACTGGGATAGTGGAGCACCACTTGAATCAACAGCAGTTGATGACCAGTTAGAAATGTATGGAAGGGGGAGTCAAAAAGGACTTGAAGATTTCTGGCTCAAATACCTAGGAGGGTCATGGAATCCTTAAGTAAGATAGAGAATGCAAGAGAAGGAAGTTTATGTGGAGAAAACAAAATACTGGGGGCTTTTGTATTTGTGGCACTTACAGGGAATCCAAGTAGGAGGTGCGCAGGAGAGTTGCCTAGGATACAGATACAGATTTGAGAGTTCACAGAGAATAAATCAGAAGAAAGTAGTATTGTGGAAACAAAAGGAATACTGCAGAAGTATAAGGCTGAAAACTACAACTGGTCACGATTGGACTCTTAACTTCTTTCATGAGAAATCTTGCTTTCTTGGGATTCCTTGGCTCTACCCAGGTTGTCAACACACTGTGTACAGATAGTACAGAAATCACCTTTGTTGGTTATGCTGCGCCTAGAGATACTCTCCTTAAAGATTTTTTCTATTTTAATTAATGTAGACATGTGTAAAGTGTTTAATGACCACAGGTGACTCCAAAGCTTCCTCATTTACAGTGTCAGTGAGAATCATTATGGAAAGCCAGAATACCAGAGTTTGAATTCTGACTCATAAGCTGAGTGACCTTGGACAATTAACCCTTAAGATTCTTGTCTTTAAAGAGGAGAGCGTCATAATCTTGCTTGGCCTTTTCTACTTTACAATAAAGTGCTATATAAGTATTATTTTATTCAAGTATACTCTAATCATAACCAGCTGTGCTGTTAAGAATATGAAATACTTAAGCATTTAAATTTCTATTTGAAAAACCCTCAGACCACGGAGTAACTTGTCTTTGAAAAGAGGGCTGACTGAAGAGGTACTTCAGTCGATGAAGAGGTCCAGAGAGTTGGCCTGCAGTTGTCTTGGAATTTGTTCATTTCCACAGTTGCGAGCGAATGCCACTATATAGTGGACATTTGGTATATTAGAATATGGCACCACCATACAGTGGCACCGAACATGCAAAGCTGATAGTATTTTATACTGTGCCTGGAATTTCCAAAGACTTCCTCTAGGCTTAATTGTTGTAAGTGGTTTGGATAAATGAAGTTAATTCCAATTTGTTTCTTTGCATTATCAAATAGTTTTTTATAAAAAGCCATATATATGGAGCAGAGTAATAATAAGACTATCTATTTAGACTTAGTACATATCCATCAAGTACAACTCATTATTGGTAGCTTCATTTATAAGTGGTTCTATCACCTAAACCTTGTTTTGAGATATTTTCATAAGGGCAATCAGGTGCATCCTGGAAAGAGAAAATTTTCTTGTCTGACTTCTTTATTTTCTGGTAGAGAACAAGACTTTGAATTGCTTAATTCACAAAAACAAAGCAGTCTGTGTATCAGGCTTAAGTGGATTTCTTATTTGTAAGGGCCCTTCCACAACACCCACTATCTTCTGCTACGTTCTGATGTAGGAAGATGGACTTCTGTATTTAAAAAGTCTTCCCTTGTAAATAATAAAAGGATATAATGATTGAGGGAAAACATTTAAAGAAAAATACTTTTAGAGGAATTGGGATATTAAGATTTAACATTTGGAAGTAATCAATATACCTGTACTTGATGACATCTTCTACAACAGGCATTTTATTTCTATAGGCATTAATTCATTACGGTCCTTGAGAATTTTGGAAGTCATCTTGAAAATAGGTTATATGTCACTTAACAATAGCATCTAGAATTATTTAGAATTTTTTTTTTAAGATTTTATTTATTTATTTGACAGATAGATAGAGAGCACAAGTAGGCAGAGAGGCAGGCAGAGGGAGAGGGAGAAGCAGACTCTCCACTGAGCAGGGAGCCCGATGCAGGGCTCGATCCCAGGACCCTGGGATCATGACCTGAGCCGAAGGCAGCCACTTAACCGACTGAGCCACCCAGGCACCCCAATATTTTTTATTTTATTTGAAAAATAAATTTATCATTTTTCTTATAATGAATATAACAAGAGCTATTGAATTGTGAAGTATAGTTTCTTCCAGGTAAATTATTTTAATTATCAGCAGTTATCTGGTAGCAGAATAAAAGCAATTATCTACTGCAACATAGAATTTTTTTAAGGTTAGCAACCATAAGCTAGACTTCAAAAATCTATTGTTTTCCTTTAATGGCTTTTCATATTAAATGCTCATGTAAAGCAGATGCTCATTTGCCAGATCTGTTAAATCTCAAGAAGCATGTATCAATGAAACTATATATGAAATGAAACTATAATATAAAATAAAACCCTGTGAACTTCAGTGAACTTTTCGGTGTTTTGATTTGAAAGTATGGATGTCATATGTCTTCATTTATGAGAAATTCATTTCTGAATTAACAAATAGAAGTCCCCTGATGGTTTAGGAATTAACTTGAGTAAAGTTAAATGTCTGTTCCTTATACTCAGTCATAACACTTTGATTGTCATCAAGTACTTTTATGCCAATGATGATGGCTACTACTTTTCATTTTATTAAGCTAGTTAGCCTAAGTTGGATATAAGTTTTTATAATCAGTGGTTTATCATTAAGAGGTGTCTCATTGTATTATTTCCTGTTGCCACTGTAGCAAATCACCACAACACAAATTATTCTCTTATAGTTCTGGATGTCAGAAGTCCAAAATGAGACTTACGGTGCTAAAACTCAAGGTGTCAGAAGGGCTGGTTTCTTCTGGAGGCTCCAGGGGAGAATCTGTCTGTTATCTCTTCCAGCTTTTTCAAGTGCCTGCATTTCGTGGCTTGTGACCAAATTATTCCAGTCTCTGCTTCTGTTGTCACATAGCCTTTTACCTCCTTTCCTCTTAGAAGAACAGTTGTGATTATATTTAGGCCTCACCTGTATAATACAGGCTAATCTCCCCATTTTAAAAATTATTAACTTTATCACATCTGCCAAGTCCCTTTTGCCATAAGCATTCACAAGGATCCAGGAATTAGGAACTAAATATCTTTGGGAACTATTACTCACCCTACCACACTCATCAGTTCAACAAATTAAAAATTACTATTTAAAAAAAATTCCTATTTTTAGTAGTTTCACAATATTAAAGCTATAGTTTAGAGCAAGCAAAAAAAAAAAAAAGGAAATTTAAATTCATTTCATTAAAACATTTATTTCCACACTTCTGTTTCATAAAAATGCCAGCAAAATGCACATTTTTAACATTTATAGTATTTCAACACTTGCTATACACAAGCTCCTTGCTGAGCAGGGAGACTACTTCTGCCTTCTGCTCTCTCTGTCTCTCTGTCTCTCTCTCTGACAAATAAAATATTTTAAATTAAAATATAATAATAAAAATAAAATTATCAGGGCACCTGAGTGATGCAGTCAGTTGAGCATCCCACTCTTGATTTCAGCTCAGGTCATAATCTCGATCAGTAATTCCTTCATATCATCAATTTCCCAGTGTTCAAACTTTCAGACTGCTTGAATGTCATAAATGGCTTGTTTGCTTATAGCCGTTCTATTATCTCTTTAATGTGTAATTTTCTGCATTTTAAAATTCCATCAAGATGGGTTTTTTAATGAAGATTTTAATCATTTGATTATATCCCAGATAATTAGGCATTATCTTAAAGCCATTTACCAATTATATTCTCTTTTGAAAATTATGTGACTATATTCTTCCCTTTAATTCTTTAAGTGTTACCATGCATTTTTCAGGCTCTTTTCTTTTTTAAAGCACCATGTATCTTCACTGCTTATTTCATTTTTATAAAGCACTTTGATGACTTTCTTTCAAGTGGCATTTATATTTTCAGGAACTAAAGTTGCAAATAATGGTTATTTGTAAGTTCCAGTGTTGAGCTATGATATCTAAAGTTTGCTCCAACAAAAGACTGTATAATTTCTACAATATTTAAGAAAGTAAATCAGTTACATTTTCTTTTGTTCCTCTATAATCCTTAAATTTTTACAATGACTATGCAGTATTTTTGTTGTAAGGAAAAATATTTTTAATGTAAAGACAGAGAGTGACTTTTTTCTCATATCCTGTATTACATTTTCCTTAGGAGGCATATCTTTCTAAAAATGTGATAGAAATAAAGTAGTATACCAGAAAATGAACTGTATAGGGCAAGCAGGTTTGAAATTCTTGTTCTAACCTAATTTCTTAATTAGGTGAGCCTTTTGCCTTGAGCAGATGCTGTGCTCCGTCTCAGGCGATCCCATTTGGAACATCCTTTGAATGTATGTGTGTATGCTGAATTCAGATTTTATCCCCAGTAAATGTAAAGAGATAATGTTGTAAATATACTGTGATAGATTTTCCTCTAAGCTTCATAACATTTTAAGAAACTGCCATTATGTATTTCAGGCAAGTTTTGTGGCATCTGGGAATCGGACAGATATTTCCTTAGATGATCCCAACTTCTGGCAAAAGTGGGCTAAGAAGGCAGAAATAGATATAGATGCCATCAGTGGAAGAGTAAGTATTTCTTTCCCTTTAAAAAAAAGTTACGTGGGGCGCCTGGGTGGCTCAGTTGGTTAAGCGACTGCCTTCGGCTCAGGTCATGATCCTGGAGTCCCGGGATCGAGTCCCGCATCGGGCTCCCTGCTCGGCAGGGAGTCTGCTTCTCCCTCTGACCCTCCCCCCTCTCATGTTCTCTGTCTCTCATTCTCTCTCAAATAAATGAATAAAATCTTTAAAAAAAATAAAATAAAATAAAATAAAAATAAATAAAAAGTTACGTGTTAGGATACTTTGGTAATATTATTGTAATATTTTAAGGTATTCAACTGTACTTACTGAAATAAATTTATCTGCATAAATAAATTGATGTGGGGTATTAGAATGAGCACCTATTGAGCCAGACAGTGCTTCAATTTAATATCTCTGATATCTGCCGTGATAGGTGGTAATACAGGGAAAGTTTAAGTGTGGATATTTATATTCTTAAAATTATAATGTTTTTCAATTTTTAAAATGTCTTCAAATCAGCAGTTACTTTGATTTTGCTCTTTAACTTTGTTTTCTTAGAGTCTGTCCCCATTAATGATGATCCAGTCAGATATAAAAGGAGAGAAAAAAGCAGTCAAGAAAGTGGCATTTTTATTTTTATTTTTTTTTAAGATTTTATTTATTTATTTGACAGAGACACAGCAAGAGAGGGAACACAAGCAGGGGCAGAGGGAGAGGGAGAAGCAGGCTTCCCGCGGAGCAGGGAGCCCGATGCGGGGCTCGATCCCAGCCAGGATCCTGGGACCATGACCCGAGCCGAAGACAGATATTTAAGGACTGAGTCACCCAGGCGCCCCAAGAAAGTGGCATTTTTAAACTGTTTCTTTTATAACTTCCCTGAGAATTAAGAAAGAGCCAAAAAGCTAAAGTATAGTTTGTAGAACTGATAATAACATAACTGTTTACTTCCTAAGACACCTGTCTAATTATTGTACAGGAATCAATGTTTGTGGAACTTATCCATTATCAAGATAATGGCTAAATGATAAAAAGAATTTTATATTAAGCATTGATGCATGGGATCTATTTTAACAGCTTTTAAAATGTAAAACTTTACAGTGAGAAATAACACCACTGCCATACATAATCATTACTATTTAATACGTTTCAGAAATAAGTAATTCTATATGAAACAAATAAGTAAATTTGAAAAGATATTTATAAAACATCATTTATGGCATATTTATATGTCTAAAAAAGCAATGGAATCTTGAAGCCATTATTAAAAGTAATAAATGAGTTTAATGAATTAACTGGATGAAAGATAAATATGCCATGAGCCTTCTTAAATATCAGTACTAACAGAAGTACAGTTAATATAATGGAAGAAAACATCTATTCACAGTAGAAAAAAAAGATACAGAACATTTAGGGGTGTACCTACTGACACATGTGTATGATTTCAATAAAGTGAATTATCAAATTTAATTGGAAGATTTCTCAGTTGGAAATTGAAAACTACATATTTTAAGCATTTTAAGAATTTTTAAACATAGAAATGCAACCCAAATCAAAATGTTAACAATTTTTTCATATAACCAGATAATATCTAAAGTTCCCCTGGAAAAATGAATTGTCAGGAAAATTAAATGCACTTTTAGGAACCTGTCTTACAGCAATAGTCATAAATGTACAGTGATAATATAGTACAGTGATGCTCATTGCCACATTTTTTTGTTTTAGAAAAAAACTTGAAGCTAAATCGCTTATGACAGAGGATTAATACGTCCATTCCTGTTTAATGCAAAAGTAAATATAATCATGTATATCCCTATGTACTACTGACCCATAAAGACCTCCAAAACAGTTAAATTTAAAAGGAGAGGGGGGTGGGGCGCCTGGGTGGCCTAGTTGGTTAAGCGTCTGCCTTCGGCTCAGGTCATGATCCCAGGGTCCTGGGATCCAGCCCCACATGGGGCTTCCTGCTCAGCAGGAAGCCTGCTTCTCCCTCTCCCACTCCCCCTGCTTGTGTTCCCTCTCCTGCTGTGTCTCTCTCAAATAAATAAATAAAATCTTTAAAAAAAAAATAAAAAAGGAGAGGGGGATACAGAACAATGCTTATAGTATATTTGTTTATGATTTTTCAAAAGGATATACTGGGGATCTACAGACACTCCTATGCATTTATGCACACTATAAGTCAAGCACCTTTCTCACAATCGGGCTCATGTGCACAAGACAAATCTACCACTGCTTTGATAGAGCTTACGAATTCTGGTGGTGAGACAGAAGTAAACACATACATAAGATGATTTCAGAGAGTGAAGAAGATAGAATAGTCAATGGTAGAGAATGCTGGCAGGTGTGGAGACAGCATGAAATCAGGTGGTCAGGGGAGGTCACTGAGGGGACAGTTGTGCTGAGATTGAATGACCAGAAAGAGCCAACAATGTAAAGACATGAGGAAAATCTTTCAAGGTACAGGGGCTGGCAGTGAGCCATTGATGGAAATAAGCTCCGTGTATTCCAGAAATAGAAGTGACATTGTGGCAGAATGTAGGCAGTTAGTGAGGAGGTGACAGGCAAGGTCAGAGACCATAGGTATGGGTCATATCATAGGGCCTTAAAGATTACCCTGAAGAGTTAAGCAATTTATAAATAAACTTATGTAAGCACGTATTCATTTAATGCTTGTTTAATTACATTTTTTATTTATATTTCACCAAAAAATTTAAAGTTTTTCTGAAAATGAAGTACAGAGAAGACAAACTAGTGTTGTTTACTACATGTTAAACCATATTAAAATATTAAATTAAATTAAAACAGCATGATACTGAGTAAAAGATATAAAGAACAAAGAATAAAATAACAGAAAAAGATCAAATTAAGTTTTAATAAAGAAATAGTATTAGAGAAAAAGGAATTATTTAATAATCATGATTAGGACTTTGAGTTAGCACTGGGGGAACATTATAATGATATACTCTATACCAGGTAAACTCCAGTTAGTGATAAATTTTTAAAAAAATTTTTGCAAGTAAGGTACTTAGGCGGCTCAGTCAGTTAAGCATCTGCCTTCAGCTCAGGTCATGATCCCAGAGTCCTGGGATCGAGCCCGGCACCGGGCTCCCTGCTCAGCAGAGAGCCTGCTTCCTCCTCTCCCTCTGCTGCTCCCCCTGCTTGTGCTCTCTCACTCTCGCTCTGTCAAATAAATAAATAAAATCTTAAATAAATAAATAAATAAATAAAATTTTTTGAAAGCATGAAAAAAATAGAAAAACTAGCTTTCTATTTTATCAAATACTTTGTGGGAAAACATTCTAAATTAAAAAGAAATCACAAAGGAAATGATTGGCATACCCAAATATATAAGACTAAGAAGTATATAATGGACAATAGAAAGGCAGTGAGACTGGTGAGACTTATAACAAAAGTGTACATGAAAGTTAATATCTTAATTATATGAAAGTTAATATAAGGTGATCAGAAACACATCAAAATCAAGGGCACCTAGGTAGCTCAGTCAGTTGAGCCCAATTCTTGATTTCAGCTCAGGCCATGATCTCAGGGTCCTGGGATCAAGTCCAGCATTGGGCTCTGCACTCAGCAGGGAGTCTGCTTGAGATTCTCTCTCTCCCTCTGCCCCTCTTCCTGCTTGCTCACTTTCTCTCAAATAAATAAATCTTTTAAAAATAGGGAAAAAATGGAAACACATCAAAATCTCAAAAGATTATGGGCAAAAGATGTTTGAAAATTTTCTCAAAAAATACAGTTAGGGTATTTTTTTGTTTTTAAAGAAGCTGGGGCAGGGCAAAGGGACAACTCTTTCATACTGAAGAAGGCCGATTAACAAATACAGAAGGAGTAAGAGATAGAAAAATCCTACCATTGACCTACCACAGCCATAACTGTAGCAGACAAGATCCATTGATGAGTTCTAAAATTAGTGGATGAGATTGAAGGAGAAGCAGACTTTTTACATATTCTCAAAGTATATCTTTCTAACTTAGAAACTTTTCATTGAAGGTAAAAAGCATATCAACTTAAAAGTTGTTTTGAATGAATTAAACTGAATGAATATGGTAAGGTTTTATACACTTATTACCTTGCTTTTTGTATATTAATATAACTCTTTTGGAAAAGACTAAAACATGTTTCTGGATCTATAAAATATTTATATCCCTGGGGCGCCTGGGTGGTCCAGTCGGTTGAGCGTCTGCCTTCGGCTCGGGTCATGATCCCAGGGTCCTGGGATCAAGCCCCGCATCGGGCTCCCTGCTCAGTGGGGAGTCTGCTTCTCCCTGTGACTCTTCCCCTACCCCTGTTTGTGCACTTGCATGCTCTCTCTCTCTCTCTCTCTCTCTCTCAATCAAATAAATTTTTTAAAAAATACTTCTATCCTTGACCAGTATTTTCAGTCCTGGATATTTCCCCTTTTTGGGATTTATCTTTGGGATAAACTTAGATTACAAAGATTTATTTGAGCATTATTTATTTTAAAACTTGAAAACAATCTAAACTACAAATTAAAGAAAATTAAAATGCATAAATGTAGTTTAATAATATATTTTATGGTTATTATAGAATCATAACACAATAACTCATATTAATAATAAAGCCAGATACCAAATTCTTTTCATCCTATGACTGTAAAGTCACAATATTATATGTGTATGATAATGAGGATTTTAAAGGAATATAAAAATTTTTAAGTTGATTTGGTAGGTTGATGAAATTGTTAGTAATTTCTGGGCACCTGGGTGGCTCAGTCATTAGGCGTCTGCTTTCAGCTCAGGTCATGGTCCCGGGGTCCTGGGATCGAGTCCCGCATCGGGCTCCCTGCTTGGCGGGAAGCCTGCTTCTCCCTCTCCCACTCGCCGTGCTTGTGTTCCTCTCTTGCTGTGTCTCTCTCTGTCAAATAAATAAAATGTTAAAAAAAAAAAAAAAAGAAATTGTTAGTAATTTCTGTTTTCTGGCTTTTTATAATTACTCTATTCTCTGTATCATTTGAAAGGTGAAAATGTAAAGGCACTGTTGTAAGCAAAATAGTAAAATGACCTTCAAGTAATAGCTGTTAAATTTTACAGAACAGCTTGGTTATTGACACTCCAAGAATTAGGAAGCAAACAAGACCCTTTAGTGCCACAAAAGATGAATTGGCTGAATTATCTGAAGCCGAAAGTGAAGGAGATGAAAAACCCAAACTCCGGAGACCCTGTGACCGTTCTAATGGCTATGGAAGAACTGAATGCTTTAGAGTAGAGAAAAATCTTCTAGTTTATGGGTAAAATACTGCTTTTAATGTTTCTTGTTAGTAGTCTGCTATATAAAGTTACAAAAAACATATACCAAATTCTGTATTTTTTTTATCTTGTCAGAATCAATAAAATCTGTGTAAAGTTCCCTAAATTTATTGTTTAACATATATTTATTAGCAGAATGATGGAATATCCTTAATTTGTAAATTATAAATGTATCACTGAAGTCAAATTCCTTGTTGTTCTGAGATTTGCATATTTAGTAATATAAAATGGATAATCTTGTTATCCATTATTGAATAAGATACACTTGAAATCACTCTACCATGGCTCTGCATTTTACTTGCGGGGATTGCAGGGGGACTTTATTAGGTAATTCCTATTAATGACAACATGTGTTTTTTTTGCAGTTTTCAAGCCTTTTGTCCATGAGTTCTGTTTTTCTCTAGAACTTGACTCAATATTAATGTAAATATACCTTTTTAACCAGATGGGGCCGATGGAGAGAGATTCTGTCTCACGGCCGTTTTAAGAGACAGCTGAATGAGCATGATATAGAAATAATTTGCCGAGCCCTCTTAGCATATTGCCTTGTTCACTACCGAGGAGATGAGAAAATTAAAGGCTTCATATGGGATCTCATTACTCCAACTGAAGATGGGCAGACACGAGAACTACAGAATCATCTGGGTAAGAAGATTCTTGCTTCTTTTTAAATTTATTTTTAGTTATATAGGTAGCACCTACCATAGTACCCTATATAAAGAACGCTTAAACTTCACTCTCCATTCAAGTTCCAACTTAGAAAATACCAACTTCTCTGTTTGGGTTTTACACACAGCTTTACATGTAGTTGGGTTGTTAATCAAACATATATCAGTTTGCAGGTGGTTATCTCAGCAGTCTTCCCATTTGTAATCATGTAGATCTATCTCATTTTTAAAACTCCTTTTTAGTAGTTCATAGTGCGGATATTGTTTGTTTAGCATCTGCTTTAATGATGGGAGCTTAGGACATTTCCAGTTTTTAGACAATTGACAAACAAGTTTCAGTGAAGATCCTTCTGCATTTTTCCTTCTGCATGTGACTAAATCTTTCACTAAGATACATACCACAAAATGAACTGTTGAGGTATAGCATTCATACATCCTTAGTACCTAAAATGTTATCTGTGGATTAAGAGTATCAGCATCTCCTGGGAGCTTCTTAGAAATACAGAATCTTAGGCATCAGACTTACTGAGTCAGAATCTACATTTTAACAAGTTCCTTTGCAATTAGTATATAAAAGTTGGGAAACATTGATATACATTTTAAGTTTTCATCAGTACTTTAATTTGCCACCAGATATGGCTATACCAATTTACAGTTCTGTCAGAGATATACATATAAGTACTTTTTTCTCTACATCCTTTCTAATAAAATGTTCTTTTCTGCATAAAGTAATTCTTACATAGCATAAAGTAATTGAATTTTCTGTAAAGATAAAAAAAAGATTACTATACCTTGAAATCTATGTCACAGTTTTGTTCTGTTTAATCAACAAATACCTGCTACAGTGCCTTCTATGTCCTTCTTGTGCAAGGTACTGAAAAGAGAAGAAACAAGATCCCTGAGTTTAGGAACTTTCCATTCCAGCCAGGTAGACAGACATAATAAGAAAGTAGATAAATAATTACAGAATGTGATAAGTATTGTGAAATAAGTAAGTGCTGAGATGGAGAAGAACAGAAAGCACCTATTTTGGATTAGGGTGGTCACCGGAGTCTGTCGTAATAGGGGACAATGAAATTAGTACTGTGAAGAGTGGAATTCTGGTAAAGATGGAAGACTGACACAAATACATCCCTCTTCCTTGAAACTGCACTTACATGTCGATAAAGAGAAAGAAAAAAAATAAGGCATTATGCTTGATCAGTTCTACAGGCGGAAGTCCTAGTTTCTTCATCAAACAAAAGGGGGTGGATAGAGAGGCTATGTATAAACCAGTGGGGTTCTCAACCAGACATGATTTTGCGCCCAGTCCTGCCACCATTCAGGGTTGTCGCTGCTTTGAGCGTGTTACTAGCATTTAGTAGGTAGAGGCCAAAAGGGCACAGACAGCTCCCCACAATGAAGAACAGTGCGGCTCAAAATACCAATAGTGCTGAGATTGAGAACCCTGCTATAACCTACAAGTTTTGAGAGTCCTCAGCCAGTTGCAGTGTGGGGGCCTGATTTGGATCCTGACCAAAACAGACAACCCAGGATTTTTTTTTATTATCTTTATTAAATAATAGTAAATTTGAATATCAAGTATTAGGGAAGTATTAGTGCATTTCTTAGGGCCAATAATGGTATTTTTTAAAAGGAGACCATGTACTATCACTAAGAGATACTCAGATATTTATTAATGAAATGAGTAATGTCTTAGATTTACTTCAAAATAATATGGAAGGTTGGGGAGTGAACAGGGTATGAATGAAACAAAAAATTGCCATGAGCTGGTAATATTAAAGTTGGATGATGGGACACAGTGATCCATCATATTATTCCATCTATTTTTGAATCTGCTTAATTCCATGATTAAAGAATACATAGGCATAAACCCTCAAAAGAAAGGAGAGAGTGGGAGAGGAAATAGCAACACAGTTTTAGAAGAAAATAGATGAGTGGCCACTAACTCAATCAACCAGAGAGAACTAAATCTCAGGTCAGCAGTAGGAAAAGGCAACAACCAATCAATGTGCTTCATAGATTACCCAAAAGTTCGTTTGTGACAAATCAGGAACCTCTGAAAGTAGGCGTAAGGACAGAGATTTTGACTAGAAGTTGTTTAAAGAAAGTTCAGATTGCCAGACACCCTCTTCAACTCTGTGTAGCCACAGTGAAGAAGGACTGAAAGTTTATTCTCTAGGGGCGCCTGGGTGGCTCAGTCTATTAAGCGTCTCACTCTTGGTTTCGGCTCAGGTCATGATCTTGGTGGGGTCCTGAGATGAAGCCCTGCATCAGGCTCAGCGCTGGGTGTGGGGCCTGCTTAAGAGTGAAGAGGACTGGAATATAGAACAGTATTAGTAGTAACATAGAACAAAGTACAATTTAAGGTGGAAGACATTAATTAGGATCAAAAAGAGACTACACAATAATAATAAAAATGACTGATCCATAAAAGAAGATATAACAAGGGGCGCCTGGCTGCCCCTCCCCCCTAAAAAAAGAAGAAATAATAAGTATAAGCTTTATACACTAAACAAAATAGTCTCAAAATATAAATACAAAATTGCCAAAATTTTAAGAAGAAATGGGCAAGTCCACATCAAGCTTCTATTTACCATTGTGGTGAAACTCCTAGCTGGTAGAGTACAGCAAGGAAAAGATAGGTAAGAATTGAAAGGAATCAAAACTTTATTTTTAGTAATTGTTAAAAATTTTAAGTGAAACAACTCTGGCATCATTGAGGATTCATAGGTAAGCAGTGGTATACATGCAGTAATAGTCATACAGTAGATTTTTACATGGCAGGAAAATAGGTAAGTTACAGGCTCATGAGTCAGCAAGTATAAATCCCAAAAAAATACCAACGTAATTAATAAGTTGCAGAATTGCCTGTGTTATATAATGTCTGAAAACTTAAGTACTAAATATTTCTCCATCCTACCAGTACAAACAGGCATGGAATGACTAGACCAATACAGGGTAGTGATTATCTCTGGGAAGGAAGCAGTGAACTGGACTTCAGCTATGCATACCTATTTCCTTTAACGAAAAACTGACCAGATATGGAATATGTTAAGATTAAGAGTAAGAATACTTCTTTGTATTTTTGAAATATTTCAGGGGCACCTAGGTGACTGAGTCGGTTAACCATCCAATTCTTGGTGTCATCAGGTCATGATCTCATAGGTCATGAGATCCACCCCCAAGTTGGGCTCCGTGTTCAGCAGGAAGTCTGCTTGAGGGTTCTCTCCCTGTGCCTCTCTCCCCACTTGCACTTGTTTTCTCTCTTTCAAATAAATCTTTAAAAAAATAAATATTTCAGGGGCACCCGGCTGGCTCAGTCAGTGGAGCATGCAACTCTTGATCTTGGGGTTGTAAGTTCAAGCCCCACATTGGGTGTAGAGATTATTTAAAATCTTACAGGAGGGCGCCTGGGTGGCTCAGCTGGTTAAGCGACTGCCTTCGGCTCAGGTCATGATCCCAGGGTCCTGGGATCGAGTCCCACATCGGGCTCCCTGCTCGGCGGGAGGCCTGCTTCTCCCTCTCCCACTCCCCCTGCTTGTGTTCCTGCTCTCGCTGTCTCTGTCTCTGTCAAATAAATAAATAAAATCTTAAAAAAAAAAAAAATCTTACAGGAAAAAAAAAACATATTTCACAAAGGTGTCAAAGAAATAAAATGAATTTAGCTCTCTTAAATAAGAACCCACAATGACTAAACCTAATCCAGTTTTGAAAATCAAGAGACCAAAACTTACTATTTTATAACTAGGGAAGCTAAAAGTAAAGCAGAGGGACAGGTCTGAGCTTTTGGTTTTTACATTTGGAAAAAAATAATGTGTTTTGGAACAAAAAGTAAGTCAGAGTGATTAATTTCAGGTACAGAATTGTTGGGTACTTGCAGGGGGGAGCTGTTAATATGTGTATACAATCATCACGTTGACTTACCTTGCGATTGGGTATCAGTGTTGTTACCGGTAATATTTTAAAGATCTGTATATAGCCTGCACAGACCTCTGAAAGTCTCCAGAAATTTCTTGTGTTGAAAAAAAATGTTTCAAATTGCAAAACTTTATACAAATTATCCCTGATTTCATGTGTCCTTCTCATTTTAACAGGCCTATCAGCCCCTGTACCCAGGGGTCGGAAAGGGAAGAAAGTAAAGACTCAAACAAGCTCATTTGATATACAGAAAGCAGAATGGCTTCGAAAATATAATCCTGAGCAGCTACTTCAAGATGAAGGATACAAAAAACATATAAAACACCACTGTAATAAGTAGGTAGTAGGGTATTTTTAACACAACTCATTAAAAGTTTGTATTTCTGAATTTATTAAAAATCTTAAAGCATGCTGATTTTGAGTACAGAGACAGTGTGGTCTAGGACCAATCCTAATCTTAATCTTACAGGGTATCCTTCAGCAAATCATGGTACCTCTTGAGAGAGAAATAAAACTGGCCTCCAAATGATCTCATTATATCTTACTTGGATATTAAATTATGATGATTGTGAAGATTTTGGAGAAACCTATTTTACTATATATGGTAGTAATGAGACTTATTTAATCAGAAGTAATTATTATTTAATTATAAAAATTCTGTATATAAATTCTTTTCCAATTTTAACCTCATGGATGAATTTTCTTTAATGATTAATATCTTTGTGTCTTTTTAATCCTTTTCCCTCATTTTTAGGGTTTTGCTTCGTGTAAGAATGCTGTATTATCTAAAGCAAGAAGTCATTGGAAACGAGTGTCAGAAAGTATTTGATGGAGTTGATGCAAGGTAAATTAAATAACCTGTTGATCCTTTCAGTAACATGATGAGGCAAAAGTTACAGGACCAGAAAATTGTAATTAAGTGGCTCCTTATTCAGTGAAGTTCACAAGAAGAAAATTCCAATTTGTTGCCTTTCCTCCATTAGTCTCAGTCTTTGGCTCTGTCACTAATAAAAGCTATAATAATAATAATAAAAGCAGTAGGAGTAAGCTTCCTACCACCAAATCTAAAACTTAACCTTTCTGTGCTCATTCTTTTCTCTTCCCTCTTATTCCAGTGGACTGACTTTTATGTCCATATATGATCCATCCGATGCCCTGGTCTCTTAGCTCCTTATTCTACATCTCCCTTCTTGAAATGCTATGTTCTTTTTTTTACCTTTTTTTCTTTTTTGAAGTTCTGTCTTCTGTAGGCATTATGCAAGTTTACCCACCTGTTGCCCTTTTTCCTCCCTGGTCTTTCCTCTTCATTTTCCTAGCTCTTACATTGGATTGTCCAGGAGCTCTGCCCTCAGCTCTCTTTCTTGGCTATACTCTCCTTTGGTATCAAATCTGATCAAGAAACAGATGACTCTCAAACTGACCTGTTCACCCCAGAGCTATAATCTGAGAGAGCTGCCTCCTAATATTCCCACTTGACAGTCTAATTGACATCTTAAAGTTTCCCTGGCTCTCCAAATCTTTTGCCTCCAACCCTTTTCCTCCTACCTTCCCACACACAGGCCTTCTCCATCCTGCTAAATGGTGGACCACCCAGTTGCTCAGGTGCCATTCTTGATTCCTCTCTTCCTTAAATCCCTCAGAAGGACCTGTGAGCTCCACAAAGTATAGAGTACACCCAAATCTGAGCAGTTTTCACCACATCCTCTGCTAAATCTCTAGTGCAAGCCACCATTATGCCACGTTTAGACTTTTGCAGTGGCCTCCTAATTGGGTCTCTGCCTCCTCTCTACAGGCTGACCTTCACACAGCAGCCAGAGTGATCTTTCTGAAGCAAAACTCAGGCCATGGCGCTCCTCTCCTTCAAACCTTCCAGATTTTTCTCATTTCTCTTAGAATAAAATCCATACTCCCTATGGCTCTACATAACTTGTGACCTCTTCCTTCATTCTGTCCCTCAGCCAGGATGCTGCAGCCACACTGGTGTTTCTGTCCCTCCAGAGTATCAAGCTCATTCTGTGCTCTACCTCCTGGTACACTCCTGCACCTCATCTTCCACAGAACTGTCTCTTCAAGTTATTCAGATCTCAGTTCAAGTTTTACCTCCTCCCAGAGGCCTTCCCTGGCCTCCCTAGCTAAAGCAGCCTACCAGTCACTCACTACTGCTTGACCTTATTTTATCTATTCATGATGCCTATTAAAGTTATATTTATTTGTATGTCTTTCTCTTCATTTCTATATTTATTTGTATGTCTTCTCTTCATTTCTATATTTCTTTGTATGTCTTCAAGTTTAAGCTTGAAGATTAAATATGCTGTTTTATTGATCTTTCTTTTCACAGCCCCTAGAGTCTGGGACATAGTAACACCCAATAAATATTTGTTGACTAAGTGACTCCTCTTTTCCCTTGGCCTGACGGGATCCTATCCACTTGTGATTTCCCAGAAACTACATTCTGTGAATTATCCCTACATTTTCCCCTTTCATTAATCTTCCCCTCTTTGGCTTCTCATTTGGACTTTCACATGTTCACATTTCCTTTAGCATAGACACAGATACACAAATACACACAACACTTTTGGATCCAGTATCTCCTCACACTATCATATGATTACTCTCCTTGATTTCACAGCCAGACTTCTGTATCTGTGTCTCCTTTTCCTCCTCTCCCATTTACAATGTGCTGCCCACCACAGTTCAGCTTCTGCCCCTCACTCCACCACCTACTCCAAGAAATCCTCACTAATATGCTTGCTGCTAAACCCATGGATATATCATAGTGTTTGTCTTACTTTACCTTTTTTTTTTTTTAAAGATGTATTTATTTATTTGAGAGTGATGGGGAGGGGCAGAGGGAGAGACTCTCAAACAGACTCCCCCCTGAGCATGGAGCCCAACATGGGGCTCGATCCCACAACCCAAGCCAGAACCAACAGTCAGATGCACAACCAACTGAGCCACCCAGGTGTCCCTGTCCTACTTTACGTTTATTGACCACTTCCTTCTTCTTAAAATGCTTCTGTAATAGCATTCGCCTGTAGAGGTTCTTTTTAGCTTTCTGCTCACTGCCTTGCAGCTCGTCTCCAGCCTGTCTCTTAAATGTCTTCTCATAGGTGCTCTCTCCTTGTCACCTCCTTTTCTTGGATGCTGTCATCTTTTCTGCGGTGTCAGTTTTTGTTTCTATACTATATCCAGGCCTTTGCAGTCTCCTGGAACATCGCCTTTCCCTCTTGCCTCCATTCTCCCCCATCTCAGTACTCAGCTGGCATCAGCTCAGCCTTTCCTGGCCTCTTTTAAGTCCGGGTCAGGCACATATCCAAGGTCCACTGTCACAGCGCGCACCATGCAGTATTGCAGGTACCTCTTCACAAGAGCAGTGAATGTCTGCCTTAGTATTTCTATTAGTGGCACGTAGTGAGTGCTGTTTTAAATACATTTTTCATGAATGATCTAGCCTGGGGAAGTTAAAGGTGGCTTTATGCAAAAGACAGAACATGAACTGAATCTTTAAAAACAGAAATCAACAACAGGAGCACATGCACATTGTTGTATCCCTTTTCCTAGCAGTTAACAAACACTTAACATGCATCTGGCACTTACACTGGAACTCTGGGTAGGTATATGCTCTTTACAAGCAGGAAATCTTTCCACTTCTGATGGTCATCCCAGTGTGTTGAGCTTAGAGTGCCACCTGATGGTTGGTGAGGGGAACTACCTGACCCACTTTCCTCTTGCCTTCCTCTTGGTTCTTAACGCTTTCTTTAGTCTTGGTCAGAAAATCAATCAAAAATAAATATCTTCTTTAACTGTATTTTTCCTCATCAATTTTTCAGCTTTCATTGTATCACAGGAAAATCACTCTTTCTGTATTTTCCTACAGTAAGCTAGAAAATACTGTTATTGTAACCCTTTTGTTTTTAAGAAAAATTAGAGGTAGTAAGATGTTCGTTTAAGTGCAGAAAAATTTCTTTAAGAATCTAGAGAAACGTCTCCATCCATTTCTCCATATTCCTTGGGTTAAAAACTTTTTTCTACTGGCAAAACATGAAAAATAAAAAGTAATTTCCTATCTATATTTCGTGTTTTATTTATTTACAAGACTTGTAAGTCTTTTGTTTTCATTGCCATTGTCCTTTATTTCTACTATATTAGTAGCTAAGTATTGCGTTCTTGTGGACTAGCTCAGGAACATATTGACCATTTATCAGTTTATTTCTATATGAAAAGTTATTTTGAGTTCCCGGACAGTGAACTTACAAATGAACTTCCGCTACACAACTTAATTGTAAGTTGGAAACTTCCCATTTTTTCAAAACAATAGGCCTTTGTTTATTAACTTAAGAAATTTTTGTGCTAAGACAAGGAGATGAAATTCTACTTAATTTTTGTTGTGTTTTATTATCTCTCATTCTTTGAAAATTAATAATTCACAAATATCAAATAGAGAAATTCTCAACTAGAAAATTTGATTTCCCGAGGTAATTTATCCTATACAATCTCTACCCTTTTCTTTAAAGATCTGTTTAGTAGGGCGACTAGGTAGCTTGGTTAAGCATGTGCCATTGGCCTGGGTCATGATCTCAGGGTCCTGGGAACCAGCCCCTCCTTAGGATCCCTGCTCAGCAGGGAGTCTGCTTGTCTCTCTCCCTCTGCCCCTCCCCCTGCCTGTTCTCTCTTTCCCTCTCAAATAAATAGATAAAATCTTAAAAAAAAAAAAAAAAGAAAGATGTATTATTTATTTGAGGGGGGAAGGGGCAGAGGGAGGAGACAAGCAGACTCCCCATTGAGCGCAGAGCCCCACATGGGATTTAATCCCACGGCCCTGAGATCATGACCTGAGCCAAAAATCAAGAGTCAAATGCTTAACTGATTGAGCCACCCAGGCGCCCCTCTACCTTCTTTGTTGAATAAAATATAAGAATGATGTGTGTGTGTGTGAAAATTAATGGTATTCATTTGCTAATTATTATCAGATGTTAGCTATATGCTAGGCTAAGGGAAACGATGGCTTGAATCACTTTGTAAAAAACTAAACATTTCAGTCCTGTACATGGCATATTTTCATTTTTAGTGGTGTTGTATGTGTTACTTATAAAAGGTTTCTGGGAAAATAATAATTTCAAATGATAGCAAAGGAAGTTATGTTTGCAGAATTGTAAGTACTCTTTAGTAGTTGTTTCATACTCATGAAAACAGCCAAATTACCAAAGCATCATGGATTTATTACAGTTTTAGTAGTTTATCATATTGTCATTTTTAGGCATGATATTTATATACAGCATAAAAATAGCACTTTGAGTGTTTTAGTCAAATTATGAATCAAAACTTGCCATTTTCTTTTGCTCGTAAGCAATGCTTAATTTGTCAGTGGCATTTTCTTACCAGTAGCAGTCTAGAAAAGATATGCCTTGTTTTGCAGCCTAAAGCAATTAATTTGCCCTTCTAGTGCCCCATTCTCCTCATACACAAAATGAAATATTTGAACCAGCTGATTTTTGTCAAGTTGTTTGCTGACATAAGATTCTACTCTCCCATAAAATGCTGTGTTTATATATCTAAAGGAAATCAGTGGAAAGAATATGATTCCTTAAGAGTAAAGTAAACCTGTTGAAAAATGTCTTCTGTTGAGCTTAAGGATATTAATTCATTTTTTAGTAACTTTGTTGATCATGTACAATTTTGTAATTTTAACTGGTAATTGTGGAAAATAAAAAAAAAATCAATGAAATAAAATCATAATGTCTTTTTCTTAAAAACCATAATGCTTTTTACAAGCTAGGTAAAGTTTGCCTCTTCTTTGGCTTGTTTGTAATAATTCATAGTGCCATGTCGTGATTTTTTTTTTTTAAGTGACATTGATGTTTGGGTCCCAGAACCAGACCACTCAGAAGTTCCTGCTGAATGGTGGGATTTTGATGCTGATAAGTCACTTCTTATTGGAGTTTTTAAACATGGTAAGTGAGAAGGAAGGTAGGTAGAGTCATCTTCTGTGTATAATGTAATTCAACTAGTTCTCAGTTTAACGATTTCCGCCTATAGCTTCATTCCAGTAACACTGATGTTATTATACATATCATGTAACGCACGAATTACCAAATTATGTCTGTCAGTCCCTACACTTTTTCATGAAAGGGGTGGCATACATGACCTGCCCCTCCTGGGCAGAAGTCACACTAACTTCCCCTCAGGAAGAGTTCTTATATAAAGTGTGTTATGTATGATCAGTTTTCCTATTTTTCATTTTAACTGATAAACTTAATCCAAACTTTTAAAAATACCTATGCCAGACCATGTAGTATTTGTGACAATTTCTAGAAAACCTACTCTACCCTGTATTATTTTAATATATGGTCCCTTTAGTCCAGGAACAACATCTGCTGTAAATATGAGCAATGCTTATATTCATACATCTTTTTTCTTTTTATCCTTTTTACTTTCATAATTGGTGATCCCTCCAGGTTATGAAAAATATAACACTATCCGAGCAGACCCAGCATTATGCTTCTTGGAAAGAGTGGGAAAACCTGATGAGAAAGCAGTCGCTGCAGAGCAGAGGGCAAATGATTATATGGATGGGTATGTGCACTTCAGAGGCTTGATTTCTCCATATATCTCTATCAACAGCAGCATGTCCTACCGGTGATGTTTATCTTTAAATAATGTAGTAGTAAGAGAATTGGAGTTTACAATCTATAAGAGTTAATGAAACTCTAATAAGTTAGTGTTTATCCAGTGGTGTGCTCAAGGAAGAGACTCCACCTGCCCCAAAGCCATCCTTGTGGTGAGTCCTTCATTTTTCCATTCTTAATGGTCATGGCCATTAAAGCCATACAATTCTAAGGGCATAGAGGGAAGAAGACAAAGAATATTACAATTGAAGAGAAATAGGATGTTTGTTCATTGTAACTGTTATAAGGTCTTTACTATCTTTGTTTTCTTACCAAAAGAGAAAAGTAGGGGACTGTATTAAGGTTAATATTATCACATTTAAAAGCAAACTTGGTAGTAAGAGTCAATTAGAGTAGCTTTCTTCTGACTTGCCGTATAACTGGCTTCACGCTGTGACTTGGGGTCATCAGGCTAAAGAACAGAGATTTCAGTCTGAAACATGCTGAAAAGTCCTTCCAACAAGACTCCATTTGTCCTTTCAGGAGAAATTTTAAGTCCAGTACAATAATTGTAGCATCTGTTGGTATTTTAACAGGGATGTGGAAGATCCAGAATACAAACCTGCCCCAGCTATCTTTAAAGATGATATAGAGGTATGCTTTGGATCCTGTTTTAAAATTCTCATTCCTGGTTTTTCCATGGTTTCTTTGGTTGCATTTTCTTTTGTGTGTTTTTCCTTCATATGTTTTCCTTATACATAATTCTGTTCTTCAGAAGATGAGCGAAGTTAGTGATCCACTTAGGTCGACAGTCATCACAAATAGTCCTTCAGAATATGCCTGACCTCCCTCTAGACACGCTGGAGGCCGTGGTGGACATGTAGATGAAATGGAGCTTGCCCACATGCTGCACTGCTAGGAACTAGGAAACACGGTGTCAGGGACAAAACCCCAAAGCAGAGTGAAAAGTAGACACTGAAAGTACACAGCAACAGATAGAAACTAGACCTACATAAAGGGTTTGAAAATAGAGGGTAGAGCCTAGAGGAATTCCGAACTGCTAAAGCATAGTTAATTCTAAGTGTTCTGTTTATACAAAGTCAAAAGGAAGAAGCAGAGTTGGGTGAAAATACTCCATGGAGTGGGGAAAGGATGTGAAAAGGGATGAGGGCATGGGAAAGGACTAGACACTGCTGTAACTGTCAGGTAAGGTGTGCTGGTCTTGGTGGCCACGGGGCTTGGATATTGATGCCTTTATGAGGACTAGAGAGGGTTCAGGCCAGTGTGTGGCGGTGAGAATGGAGATCCTGCATAGAATGAGAACCCTCAGAGAGCAGTACTCTGACAAACAGCACAGGGCAACAACGAGGAAATTTATCTCCACGTAGGTACTGGGTAGGGAAAAAATTGTTTCCCCTGAGAATTCATAGCCATAGGCATGCTTACTCTCGAGCTTACAGTTTGATTCTTTTACATCATCTGCATGGTCCAGGAACTCTCGAACCAAAAATGTAACATAGCAAGGGTCCCAGGCTGGCAATAATCCTGAGGTACCTAATAGAAACAAAAAGAAAAAGAATTGTGGCAGAAACAGCTTCAATGTAGACTGTACTTGAGTCCTGAAGATAAAAGCCCTCCATGAAATGAGGTCAAAATCCAAAAATTCTAAGTATGTGAGGAATAATTTACCATGAGTGAATGTTAGCAAATACAACAAAGAACAAGATTAGACCTCTAAGAACTTCTGATGGAGATCTATTAAAATAGGAAATAAGTAATTTTATAAATGGTTAAATACATTAAAGAAAGATCCAAAAACAAAAGAAAGAAAAAAAGATCTATGATTTTAAAAGACAAGGGATGTATGTAAAAACAATTTTGTATAACATTAGAAGTGGAAAATACAGTCACTGAAAATTAAAACTCCACAAATAGGCTAAACATTGTGCTGAAGAGGCAGATTAGACACAGATCTTGAGAGAAGAAATGATTTAGGAAACAGATTTGAGGAAAGGATCCATAACGTAGCATGACGGCACAGTTTAGCCCAATCAGGAGAGAGAAACCACATAGTCTGTTGAATAGGAAGAGTTTAACGTGAAGAAATATTGACTATAATAGGGGGACTGAAGTAGTGAGGACTAGCTACTATGCTTAGGGCTGACACAGTGCAGCCAAGGAAGAGCCCCGTCCCTGGCAGGGCTGAGATGCTGATTTTTTCTGAGAGAGCATGGCCACACCTCATTGGATGGCAGAACAGTTGCTGTGATGGCCCACTGGCACAACTTGCTGGAAATCCACCCTCCAGGGTTGCCAAGGGAGCTTTTCCTGGGGAAGTGTCTCACTGGAGGCGCTCCACTGCAAAACCACCTGAGGCCGAGGCTGCTAGGGAAAGCTGCTGGCCAGTAGGCACGCAAAGAAGCTGCTTGAACTGCAGAGGTGGGCCCTGGGGAAGCTGCTTGTGCTGTGGGAGCTGAGCCTGGGAGGAGTTCACCCAAACCAGAGAAGTAAAACCCTTTTCCTCCTACAGTGTCTCTCTGGCTGCCACAACTGAGAAAGCTTAACCTCGTACTGGCTGGCCAAAAATATTTAAAGAGCCCAGATCCATTTTCTTAGAGCCAATTAAAGGTATGAGAGGCAATGAATTTAGGGCTGAGAGGCAGTAAATCAATATGAAAAACTCTTTAGACTTGAAGAGGATAGCATAATAATGTCTGACATATATCTAATAGGTATTCCAGAGGGAGCGACCAGAGAGATTAAGGGAGAAGATCTGTTCTAAGAGATCAGCTGAGACGTTTTTCAGACTTAATGAAAGACATGAATCTTGAGATTCGAGAAACAGAATGAATCTTGACAGGGTAGACACAATTAAATCCACTCCAACAAAACGTCCTGGCGAAATTGCAGATATTCCAAAGAGCAGATGTTAAAAGCAACCAGAGTAAAAGACCCATTTACAAAGAAATGATGATAATTCTAACTTCAGGCTTTTCTAAAACAACAACAGAAAATAGTAGTCATTGGAATAAAACCACCAAAGTTATGAATATATTTACAGTAATGTTGGAATACCTGATTGGAGATGCTCTGTTGACAGATAAAAACTAGATATACAGGGCGCCTGGGTGGCTCAGTTGGTTGGGCGACTGCCTTCGGCTCAGGTCACGATCCTGGAATCCCGGGATCGAGTCCCACATCGGGCTCCCTGCTCAGCGGGGAGTCTGCCTCTCCCTCTGACCCTCCCCCTTCTCATGTGCTCTCTCTCTCTCAAATAAATAAATAAAATCTTTAAAAAAAAAAAAAAAACTAGATATACAGCACAAGCAAACTGTTCAAGGTTGAAAGAGGAAAGATTTGCAGGTTGTCTAATAATCAAATATGAGAATGAATAAATTATGAGTTGGTATACAGAACCAACAACAACAACAAAAAACCTGTTATCGATAAAACCTAGGGTATATTTGCAATTATAGGAAGGGTGGAGGAATAACACTTGGCCTAAGTGTGATCATGGAAGGGGAAAATTTTAGTGGAAAATAACTGGACTAAAGTGTACAAGGCAATAGAGAAGTGTAAAAGGGTGGAAATTGAGAACAAGATATTAAAATTTTTATTTTTGCTCATTAAAAATTAAAAATTCTGTTGCAAAAAGTTCTCTATTACTATTAAGGAGTTTGATTCCCGGGGCACCTGAGTGGCTCAGTCATTCAGTGTCTGCCTTCGGCTCAGGTCATGATCCCAGGGTCTTGGGATCGAGCCCTGCGTCGGGCTCCCTGCTCAGCAGGAAGCCTGCTTCTCCCTTTCCAACTCCCCTGGGTTGTGTTCCTTCTCTCGCTGTCTCTCTCTCTGTCAAATAAATAAATAAAATCTTAAAAAAGTTTGATTCCCTTTTCATCTTTAATGTGTCTTGAGTCAATCAATCTATGACAAATTTCTGTTTTCTTTTAAAAGGATGATGTTTCTTCACCAGGAGATCTTGTTATAGCAGATGGAGGTAAATTGCATTTCTCTCTTTTTACTTAGTTTTAGTGGAAATTCACATTCTCATGATACCATGAAATCAATAAACTATTAAACTTCTATGATGTTTTAGATGTGTATGAAATTTTTATTGAAGACCATCGTAATCATTATGGGACATACTAGTTGATTGGGAATTTAACAATATTTTTAGTTGCAAATCTTTATGCCATGACTCACTGAGCTTTTATGGAATCAAAGCTTTGATGATTTTATATGGCTTGATTATTAAACTTATGTAGGAGATTTCATCATTAAAGTGTTGATTCAGTAATCCGTTCAACAGCTTATTAGTTCCATATTAGGAACCATATTAGGAACCATCCTTTCTCACAACCTTTTTTTGCAAAGCGTTTCTTTGCAGGGTCTTGCTTCTACTTCCTTCTGATTATCAAGATAGAAACATGCTGTCACCAGAGTACCACTCACTCCCAGCTGGCATCCAAGTGGAATAGGGCCTCGTCCTTTCATAGTTTGACTAGGAAGGAAGGAGTAGTATTTGCTTAGTGTGAATGATTACCGCTTAATTATGGTATATGTAATTATAAGATTATACCCTGAAAATAGCTAGATCCTGCATTTTATTAGGTGAATAAAAGCTTAAAAGTGATAGCATTGTCATAGGGAATTTTTTATAATATATGTTCCTCACTTATGACCTGTAAAATGTTTTGATTCTCACATAAACTGAGACAGATTTAATATAGAAGAAGGCTTTAATTAAAAAGAGTTTACAGTATTCAACTTCTCAGGGATTTCAGTTTGACTTTTAATTCATTTAAGCTTAAGGCATTTGAGTATTAGCTAGCCGATAAAATGTATTAGACCTGGAAATGCAAGAGTTGTATTTTCTGTGCAAGGGATGCTCAGTAGATACTGTTGTGGTTCTTTATTCCACTGTGACCTACTTACTTTGAGCTGTCTTTAAGTTTGTTGTAATGTTTTTAGAGCTGTAGTAAAAAGAAAACTTCTTTATAATAAGAGGTTTGGCCTGTGTGAGGTTTTTTTCCACATAATCAGATTGAAAGAAAAAGATTTTAAAAAGTAAGGAAATTTTGCTGTTTTTATGAGTTTCGTATCTGTTTAGTTTTGGAGGGCGGGGTTTCCGGTTTTCAGTTGGTTTTTTTTATTATTGACATGAATTTCTTTAAATATAGATGGTCAACTGATGGAAGGTGATAAAATTTATTGGCCAACTCAATCAGCTTTAACTACACGTTTGAGGCGTCTTATCACTGCATATCAGCGTACTAATAAAAACAGACAAATCCAGCAGATACAGCCTACTTTCTCAGTGCCTGCCAGTGTAATGCAGCCTCTTTACGAAGAAGCCACTCTCAATCCTAAAATGGCAGCCAAGATAGAAAGACAGCAGAGGTAAGACAATAGCACTAAATTTTTAATATTAGTATAATTGTATAAATGTAGTTATTCATTCAGAAGGCTGTTAGAGTGTGATTATCTCACTTTGTGAAAAACATGTATAGGTAGAGAAGTTGGTCAAAGCAAAGTGTTTTATGCATGCACACATATGCATATATATACTTGTACACATGTATACAAATATGGTCAAAGATTAATTGCATTTTATAGTTCCTAGCCATGCTTCATATTTAATCATTATTTTGTCATGCTTATAAACAGTGAGTTACTAAAAAAATGAAGTTGCAAAACAAACTCAAGAATTATTAATAAATTAAATAATTAGTTAATTATTAATAAAGCATACATTTAAAGTACATGAAATAAAGTCCATTCTGCCTTATTTTTACATTATGACATTTATGAAATATAAGAATGTATGGAAGGCAAGTCCATTTATGTTTTATACAGAGGATGGACCCTTGGAACTACTGATACCAAAGGGGGGCAAAATGGTAGACCTTTTTGCAAGAGAACTTGTTAAGAAGACAGGCGTGCTTCTCTCCTTCCAGAAGCTTTAACTTCTTAAAAAGGATAGAGTATGTTGAAAAGAATAGCAATGTTCCGCAATAACCTGGCCTCCATGTGAAGCCTGGGTCCTTGGATGTTCTCTGGAAAATACATCATTGTTCTTTTGTATTATTTGTAGCACAGTCATTGTAACCAGAATTTAGTCAGTCTGAAACTTAAGATGTTTAGATGACCCAGACATAAGCTTCTTCAGATACTACTACTACCTCAGCAAATACACTGTTTCAGTTATCTATAATTGCGTAACAACCGCCACCCCAAAATGTGGTGACTTAAACATCAGTTTTTTATTTCTCACGGCTCTATGGGTTGACCAGGTGGTTCTTCTGCTCCCCATGGTGTTGGCAGGAGTGCTGAGATGGCTGGAGGGAGAAAGTAGCCTCACCCACATGGCTGGCAGTTGGCACTGGGAACTTGAATGAGGAAGCACTTCCAGTGGCAAAGGCAGAAGCTGCGATTTCTTAAGGCCCAGCCTCAGGGTTACAAAGTGTCACTTCTGCCACATTCTTCTGTGGGTCAAAAAAAGTCACAGGGCCAACCAAGATTAAAGGGAGAGGGAAATAGATTATGCCTCTCCGTGGGAAGACGGGAACTCATGGCCATCTTTAACCTCCCATATGCATTTTCCCTTGGTCAGATCTGGATTAATCTTCCTAAAAGTCTAGCTTTATCATGATAGTCCATGGCTCCTTATTTACTACAGGTATAAAGTTTGTTCTTAAGCCTCGGTTCAAGAGTCTTTTCAGTTTCAGCATGGATTTCTAATTCTGTCCGGTACTCTTTCCTCAGCCATAATGTCCTATGTATTCTTGACTCAATACCTAGCTTATATTGTTCCAATCACCTGGGACACCCTTCTTCCCACTCTTTAGTCCAAACCTAGCCCCTCCTTCAGAGCTCAATGCCTATCCTATCTCTTCTAATAATTTTTTTCTCAACCAGTCCAGCTCACTTTATTCTGTTTCCTGCACTCAGATAGCATTTACCGAAATAAACTACACATTGTCACACAAATATGTCATTAAGAACATTGATCTTTGCCTTTCTAGGTCTTGTCTTTCTAAGTTGTCAGTTCTTTGAGGGTAGACACTGTCACATTTCTGTGTGTCCTGTGCAATCTTTTCATCCATCCTTTGTATACTATCCCTACTTTCTTCCCCCAGCTGCAAGGTTCTTTTTTTTTTTTAAAGATTTTATTTATTTATTTGACAGAGAGAGAGATAGCGAGAGCAGGAACACAAGCAGGGGGAGTGGGAGAGCGAGAAGCAGGCTTCCTGCCGAGCAGGGAGCCCGATATGGGACTCGATCCCAGGACCCTGGGATCATGACCTGAGCCAAAGGCAGACGCTTAACGACTGAGCCACCCAGGCACCCAGATGCATGGTTCTTATGATTTGACTGGTTTCCCAGGATATTTTTTTTTTTTTAAAGATTTTATTTATTTATTTGACAGAGACAGAGATAGTGAGAGCAGGAACACAAGCAGCGGGAGTGGGAGAGGGAGAGCAGGCTTCCCGCCGAGGAGGGAACCCGATGTGGGACTCGATCCCAGGACCCTGGGATCATGACCTGAGCCGAAGGCAGACGCTTAACGACTGAGCCACCCAGGCGCCCTCCCAGGATATTTTTATATCAGTATTACATTAATCTTCTTAAGGTAGCACTATGATAGAAATGGCCTGTTGATGTTTTTCAAAAGTCTTGTACATTCTTTCTTGTTCACACAATTCCATAACTTAACCAGGAAAAAGTGTCCATAAATTAGACTGTGTTTGGAGATCTGTGGTGTGTGAGGATAATATTACCCTCTTAAAGTATCTTTAGGAGCTTTCAACTGAACAGAGACTATTTTTAGCCAAACATATGGAGTGTTTCATGATCTGACCCCAACCCTATGTCCTTCTGTCCCCAATATGAGCCATATCCTTGTCAATCTGGAATGCTCATCATACCCCCAAAATGTAGACTACTTCCTACTTTGCTTATACTGTGCCCTCTTCCTAGAATTCCTAGGCTGATCTCCACCTTGTTCCATCTTAAATACCACTTACTTCTGTGATGCTTTCTTGATCACTCAGGTCTGAAGTGGTCCTCCCGTCTCCTGTGCTCTCCTAAAATTCTTGGTTTCTATAACACATACAACTGTAACATACTACCTTATACCAGAAATAGGTTTGAAATGTTTTGTCCTTTCCCTAAAGGTAGGGTCATCGTGTCTTACATAATCTGTATCCCCTGCGTATTTTCTTACAGAGTAGATGTGCAATAAACTATTATTATCTGAAGGAAAAGCGTGGTTGGATAGATGAGTCAGCTAACATTTTTTTAAAGACTCATTTATTTATTTGAAACAGAGAGAGAGTGTATGAGCATATGAGTGGGGGAAGGGGCAGAGGGAGAGAATACCCAAGCAGACTCCTGCTGAGCGCAGAGCCCAACACGGGGCTCAATCCCACAAACCACGAGATCAGGACCAGAGCCTAATCCAAGAGTCGTACGCTTGGACTGAGCCACCCAGGCACCCCTCAACTAGCATTTTTAAATGTATTTGCAAGGCAGTATCCTGCACTTATTCCTTTAAAGTGTTGGGTACTTGAAATGTTTTAAATTTTATTATAGTCATTATATTCAGCATTAATAAATATTTATTTTAGTGACCAGTGTGACTTTTTCTTTAATCTGACTCTAAATAGATGGACAAGAAGAGAAGAAGCTGACTTTTATAGAGTGGTGTCTACATTTGGAGTGGTATTTGACCCTGATAGAGGCCAATTTGATTGGACAAAATTTAGAGCTATGGCTAGGCTGCATAAGAAAACTGATGATAGCTTGGAGAAGTATTTGTACGCATTCATGTCTATGTGTCGGAGGGTTTGTCGTCTTCCTTCCAAAGAAGGTAGGTATAAAATTTCTGTCTTTGCTGGTTTGAGTCGAAGAAGCAAAAAGCACTAAAATTCAGAAATTTCCAACTTGTTTGTTTCAATACTGTCTAATTCAGCACATCAGTAATTTTTCAGAATTGTAAATAAACTATGTTCAAAGATCTCCCTGTTTGTTAATCCTGCTATTAAAATGAGATCTAAAAAGAAGAAAGTTACACCCTGAGTTTCAAGGAATGGCCAGTGGTTATTCAGTATTAGACTGATGATCTGGGGAGAGATAGGAGATACGTGGTAGCTTATGAACAGAACTAACTTGTGTATTTAGTCCATCTGATAGGAACTGTGTTAGAGGGCTTATTTACATGAATAATCTTTTGAGGAATGAGGCCTCCGCTCAAAGGACATTTTAAAGAGTTTTAGTAGGAAAAAAAAAGAAAAAGAAGAAGAACAACTAATCAGACGTGCTGGTGCTCAGCCAAGGACCTGTTCTGGGCTGAATTTCATTGTCTTCGAGGCCCAGAGAAATAGCTCATCCTGCCAGCAACCCCTCTCGATAATGCTGTTATTAGCCACTGTCTCCAGTCTTTGTTGAATATGATTTCTGACTACTAGACCCAGTGCCTTCCTACTCCTGTTTCATAGTAAAAATATAAGTGGCTAATAAAAGGACATAAATTCCATGTGAGTCTGTTTGCTTGTTTTAGTTTTATGTCCTAACAGATCTGTTGTCAGTCCGCTGAATAGAGTAGCCCATCACTTGATTACCCGAATACCAGATGATTCAGAGTAGATTTTAGTCTACTTAAATGTCTTTTGTAAGACTAGCAATGGTTTAAAAAGACAGATAAAGCAAAGTATTGCGTCTTCTGTTACTGATGTTTAACAAGAGGCCCTCATTTCTTTTTTTATTTTCTTAATTCCCATCAGCAATGTAAAACGCGGTGAATAAATTAACCACTTTGGACTCCAGTTTTAAAACAAAAAGGAAAGGGTTAATTACTAAATAGTGATTGAAAAGGTAGTGTTTTCTTGTTGGAAATGGGAGTGAAGTTTTACTTAGATCAGTTTTCCAAACTTCCTCAGGTCACAGAGCCCTTACTGTCTAATTTTTCACAGCACCTGAGGCCAAAAGTTCTGTTTAGTGAATAATTAGATCCAAACAACTTAATGAGTATTATGTCCAACAGTCTAGTAATTGTTTGAAAGCATAATATAAATTGAAAGCAAAAATACTACTTTTCTTTCTTAAATAGCCACACTTACTTACCAATGTGATGTGTATACCTGTCAGGCACTGTACAACTCTCAAACCTTGGAGGTAGAATGGATACTCCCAGTCTTGTTTCCTGTTCCATTTCTTTTTTTTTTTTTTTAACTTTTTATTTTGAACTACTTTTAGACTTTAAGAAAAGTTGCAAAAACCTATAGAAGTTTCCATGTATCTCTCACTTTGCTTCCCCTACTATTAAATCTGACATCAGACCAGGAAATTAACATTAGTACAGTGCCATTAACTAAACTGAATACTTAGATCTTACCAGTTTGTCCACTGACGTCCTTTTTTGTTCCAGGATCCTACGTTCTATTTGGTTGGTCTTTCCCCTTAGCTTCCTATAGTCTGTAAGAGACCCTCAGTTTTTCTCGTCTTTCATGACCCTGATACCTTAGAAATATATTGATTAGTTATTTTGCCACAAATCCCTCAATTTGGATTCGTCTTAAATTTTCATATGGTTGCATTGAGGTTGCGCATTTTTATTAAGAGTACCACAGAAATGGTGTGTCCTTCTCAGAAAGTACCATGGGTTCAGAATGTCAGAATGTCCAACACTGATGGTGTTGCCCTTGATTGCCTGGTTACGATAGTTTGTGCTGTTTCTCTAGTGTAAAACTGCTCTCTTTTACCCTGGAGTTAAAAGAAATCTTGAGATACTTTGAGACCCCCAAGTCCTGTTTCTTCTCAGATTTTCACCCATTGACTTAAGTATCCTGAGTAGGTCCTTGTGTGTAACAGTTTTTACTGTGGAATTCTGCTGCAAGCAAGGATTGTTGCTTCGCTTTCATCTGCTGATCAATTATTTATTCATATCAGAATGGACTCAGATATTTATTTTATCCTATAGGTTATAACCCAATATTCTCATTGTTTTGATGCTCAAATTGTACGAGCTCCTTTAAGTGACCCCTGCATTATTTCAACAAACCCTTATCTTTTTTTGAATACTTCTAAACTGCCAGTATCTCTGCCCAAAGATATAACCCCATCGAAAGGAAGATCGCGAGGTCTAACGTTGAAACTGAACCAGCTCAAGCCATTACTTCACATAGCATTTGACAATGTTCCTGCACTTCCCTCAGATTTTAAGGAAGCCTTTGGTGTTCCTGTGAGTTCACTGTAATGCACCGAGTTACCTTGGTGCAGCTAGGGATATGTGGACTTCTTTTTGTTTATGGGGTATGATTTACAGTTTTAAGTTGTATTTATAAATGAGTTCAAGTAAGTGTTTTTCTTTTTGATTAAGGCGCAGATTAGTCAAGACAGCTCATAGGGAGTTTTTAAAATTCTTGTATTCACATACTTCTAAAAAAATGTTACGTTTTACTTACTTTCAGAAGATCCAGTGTTATCTATTATATGTATGGATTTTGGTACTTCTTTTTAAAATTTCTATTTTTCCTCATTTAAAAATATTAAAAAATTCTGGAAGCTGCACAATGATACTGAGTAGAGATATATTTTAGAAGTTGCATTACTTGTTTTAAATCTGTAACAAAGTGTTTTTGAGGTTAATGTTTTTGTTCTCATTTTAATGTAGAATTGGTGGATCCAAATATTTTTATCCAGCCAATCACAGAAGAACGTGCTTCTAGGACTTTGTACCGTATTGAACTTCTAAGGAAAGTACGGGAACAGGCCCTCCGGCACCCACAATTGTTTGAACGCTTGAAGCTTTGCCATCCAAATCCAGACTTACCAGTCTGGTGGGAATGTGGCCCTCATGATAGGGACTTGCTCATTGGAGCTGCTAAACATGGGGTGAGCCGAACAGACTATCACATTCTTCGTGATCCTGAACTCTCCTTTATGGCAGCTCAAAGGAGCTACAGTCAAAGTAAGATGGCTCATTCGAGGACTTCTACCCCACTTTTACAGCAGTATCAAGTAGCACTTTCTGCTTCTCCTCTTACCTCTCTACCTAGGCTCCTAGATGCTAAAGGTATTATTCTAGAGGATATGAAAGTTAAAAGTGAAAATCTTAAAGAGGAGCCTCAGTCTTCTGAAGAAGAATCTATGTCTTCTGAGGAAACCAGGACACTAATAAAGTCTGAGCCTGTAAGTCCAAAGAATGGTGTTTTACCACAGGCCACTGGAGACCAGAAATCTGGTGGAAAAGGTGAAACAGACAGACGCATGGTTGCAGCCAGAACAGAACCCCTAACTCCAAACCCAGCTTCTAAGAAACAGCGAGTCCACAAAAGAGGATCCGAATCTAGTTCTGAGTCTGACTCTGATTCTGAGAGATCATCCTGTTCTTCCAGATCATCTTCTTCCTCGTCTTCCTCCTCTTCTTGTTCCCACTCTCGATCAGGCTCTAGTTCTTCTTCATCCTCCTCTTGTTCTTCAGCATCGTCTTCATCCTCATCCTCATCCTCTTCCTCATCATCATCCTCTTCATCTTCATCAGAAGAAAGTGACAGTGAAGAAGAAGAAGTCCAAAAGCGAGGTATATGCATAAAGTGCTTTTGCTGTTTTAAGACATTTCAAGTGAAAATGAAAAGCATTTGGTTCAGATAAGTTAAGCATGTTTAAAATGGTTGACTGAAATCTTGTATGTACAGATTTGCTTAGAGAAGCACTAGTGAGAAAGAAACTAGAATTACTGGTACACACTCCCTATTCAGTATTCAAGGCATTGCAAAATGGGTTCATCAAACAGAAATTAGGCATTTTATACAATAATTTTAGTGCTTTGTGATCACCTTCAATTTAGCGTTACATTTTTTTCTGAACAAGTTGATCAGTAAACAAATCAGGATTATATTCTATAACCGCCACCAGGATTTTTAGATTAAGCAGTCAGACCAACAAGAATATCATAGGCCCTACTTGGCAGCTATCTACTCAGCAGTACAAGGTAGGAACTACAGCTCGCCAGCAGAGTAGTGTCCGGTGGCCGTCTCCTGAGTGTGCTCGCCACAGCCCACAGTTCACGTGCAAGGAAATGAGTTAACATTGAGTGGGCACAGGAGCCAGTCTGGCCTAGGGACCCTCATAGCCCGCAGGAGCCAGAGTCTCTTGTAACAACTCTAGGGACATAAGTTTCAGGGTGACCACAAGGATATGCCCCATTATAGGAGTCCCCTCCTTAGAGAATGTTAGTATACCCATCAGGTATCTATGGTCCTCCCAGTCCAAATGCAATTGATCGGTCAGGAGTTTATCTGTTTCCAGGGAGCAGACCTACAGAGTTTACTGAGGGTCACATTTTCATGCAGAGAGGGCTGTTTTGTTAACCCTTTCCCCTCAAACTCCTTAACGCTACTTATTTTGCTCTTGTGCTAATTTTTTAAACAACGAAGACTTTATTGTACTCTAGGTGAATTTTTTCCTTTTTTTTTTTTACCATTTGTTTTTACTTCTTTTCCTTTTTAAATATATCTGAATAATTATATAAGCTTTGAAAACTATATATAAACTTGTTTTATGCAGTTTTTTTTTGAAACAGTTATAATTGTTCTTAGCAGAAGGTACCCCTCACGTGAAAGCCTATGATGAAGAAAGTGTCGCGTCACTGAGCACTACCCAGGACGAGACCCAGGATAGTTTCCAGATGAACAATGGGACGCCAGAGTCCTCTTACATCTTACAAGGTGGATACATGCTAGCAGCTTCATATTGGCCAAAGGTAAATGAATAATGTCCTGCTGGAACAGATCATTTTTTGAGTATTTTTCTTGTTGCTCTAATGGTAGATACTCTTCTCATGTGGAAAAATAGGTCACCATAAAACATAGGGTGGCATTTTGGTGTTAGCCTCAAAAGTATCAACTGCTATTATCAAGTAAATAGGTGTACTTCAATATGTATGTTAACCTTAGAATGTTTAGAATGAGAGATAATGCTTAGGTTCACGTACAGGTTATGAAATAGGTGCTTTGAGCTGAGTCTCCTTGGAGAAATTTACCTTAGTCATTGGTGACTTAGAAAAAAAAAGTTCACTGGGGTGCCTGGGTGGCTCAGTCGTTGAGCATCTGCCTTTGGCTCAGGTCATGGTCCCAGGGTCCTGGGATCGAGCCCCGCATTGGGCTCCCTGCTCGGCAGGAAGCCTGCTTCTCCCTCTCCCACTCCTCCTGCTTGTGTTCCCTCTCGCTGTGTCTCTCTCTGTCAGATAAATAAATAAAATCTTAAAAAAAAAAGAAAAAAGTTCACTTAGGTACATATGCTTTCAGTGGTAGAAGTTCAGATTGGATTAGTACAATCCTTCTTTCTGTATGTGGCTAGACTAGAACTACCTTTTTTACAAAGAAACCTGTATTACTTGTGTAATTATAAAAATAACAGAAGACTATATCATAAATTTTTTTGAACTCCAGTGGAAATTTGTACATGAATTCTTACAGAATTATGATATGGGTGTGCGAATATGTATACATACCAAATACACATATGTTATACCGGGGCTAAATCCATCAAGGCCCTGAGCCATTTCATCTCCAAAGGTCTGGCCTGGTTGTTAAAATCACACTTTGATGTGGCATGCTCTTCCAGGACCGCGTGATGATCAACCGGCTGGACAGTATTTGTCAAACAGTGCTGAAAGGGAAGTGGCCTTCAGCTAGAAGAAGTTATGATGCCAACACAGTGGCTTCTTTCTATACCACAAAACTGCTGGACAGTCCTGGTGCAGCTACAGAATATAGTGAACCCAGTGTACCCACTCCCCCAGGGGCCGGTGTTAAAGAAGAACACGATCAGTCAACACAGATGTCAAAGGTGAAGAAGCATGTACGAGAAAAGGAGTTTACAGTGAAAATCAAAGACGTATGTTTATTTTTATTGCCCTAGGACCCGATTGCGATTACGTGTGCAGCATGCTTTTTCTGCAAGTGGCTGCCTGCCCTCACTCTTACTTCCTTCACATACTTGTTTTCTGGTATTTGGATTGTTTTCTTTTTGATATCCAGGTTATTAAACTTGAATATTCTACTAGAAGGATCATCATTTAATATGTTTCTCTACCTATACTTCTGAAAATAGTCCTTCTGCTGATCAAGAATGCTTTTCTTAAACAGTCTGACAAATTCTAATTGTTTTGGTTCTTTTATATAATATTTAAATGGTATGTCCGTGCACTTCCTCTTTTAAACATTTAGCATGCCCTGTTATCAGTAACATTTCATTTTTCAGTATGATTTTTGAAGCCAAATGGATTACTCCATGTCTAATACATAGGTAACGTCCTCTGAAATGTCATTTGAATAATGTACTTAGAGATGTATGTCCGAAGCTAATAATGTTACAATGTAGTAGTTACACAAAAAGCTTTGTTTTGCTCAGAAAAGTGTATATAGTACCTGGATTTTTTTCTTTTAAGAAAGAAAACTTAATATTCATTATATAAATGGGTTGATTTTTTTTTTTTTCCCATTAGTTGATTTCAGAATAAGCAGAGAACTTGATCAATGTTTCAGGGTTTTTACTTCACTTCTTCTAAGTAAAAAAATTCTCTTAATAACTGAAATGAGTTTTTTAATTTTTCCTTTCTTGACAATGGTGCTTGTTAACAGGAAGGTGGTTTGAAGTTGACATTTCAGAAGCAAGGGCTTGCTCAGAAAAGACCGTTCGACAGTGAAGACGGTGCCCTGGGGCAGCAGCAATACCTGGCTCGGCTCCGGGAGCTGCAGAGCGCGTCGGAGACCAGCCTCGCCAGTTTCCCCAAATCCATGCCAGTGTCAGGTGACCGTGACAGTAGTAACTGCCTTGGCATGAAATACTCCTGCTGTCATTCCCAAATTCTCTTTTGCTTATTCCTGTTCATATATATATATATATAATACAGTTTTAGATCTTTAGATCTTAATAAATACCTGTTGGGGCTTTTAAAGTGACATTTTAAAGCAGGGTGCAGTTTTGTTTTAGGGTCCTAAATATCTGGGTGGAAATATTCTGTCAGGTAGTTTTATGCAGATACAAGTTCAAACAGCATATCAACATGAAAGCAGATTGTGAATGTAAAGGCAGACACCTGAATCACAAATTAGTGGTGATTAGTAGAAGAAGTTAAAGTGAGAAGTTCTAGAAAGACTTTAGAGACAGTGTAGTTCAGTCATCTATAGGATCCAGGAATTGTAATAACTAATCCCTGGAAGATAATCCTTCATTCTCATAGAATATTTGCAGGGAAAGATTGTTCTGACCTAAAACAGCCCTTTTTATTACTGGGCAGCTCTGATTATCACAAAATTCCTTCTTATTTGGAAGCAAATTTTACCTGCAGTTGGTTTTTCTTAATGATTGAAATTCTGTCTTTAAAGGCATCGCAGATTCAGCCTATTCCCATGTCTACATGATAATCTTAACATTTTGAAAGCAACGATCATATCTCCTCCTTTTGGGGCTGTATCTCTTCTAACATTTTGACACTTTGAATCAGCAGTATTTATTAAATACCAAATTGGAGCCATGAGTTGTGTGCTCCATGGGCATTGAGGAATCGATAAGAAGCTTGTTCTGTTGATCTTGGTCTAATGTGCTTTAATTTGTGTCCCTTTTATAAACTGTAATATCGGAAGTTTAGAATTTTACTCAGGATCAGCTGAATCTTTAAAAAGTGCAAGTTGGGGGCGCCTGGGTGGCTCAGTTGGTTAAGCGACTGCCTTCAGCTCAGGTCATGATCCTGGAGTCCCAGGATCGAGTCCCGCGTCGGCCTCCCTGCTCGGCAGGGAGTCTGCTTCTCCCTCTGACCCTCCCCCCCTCATGCTCTCTCTCTCTCATTCTCGCTCTCAGATAAATAAATAAAATCTTTAAAAAAAATAAAAAATAAATAAAAAATAAAAATAAAATAAAAAGTGCAAGTTGTTGATTAAAGCTGATTAATGACTTGAATTTCCATTATACCTTCCATTTACATAAGGCTAAGGAATCTGTTTCAGTATTCTACTAAAGCTGGTTGCCATGTAGTATTTAGAAACATTTCAGAACCCCTGTTGTGCATGTGCACAGTGTGTGGAATTCCTAGGATTGGGGAACATAATGCTTTATTATAAGTGTTAAATTGGTAGTTATTCCCAATTGCTGCTACTGTGACTTTTTAATTATAAATCACAATTAAATTATAGGTTAGTATCATCAGCATTACTTTGGTCTCTTACAGATTGATTAACCATTCATTGTAATTCTCCAGTTCCTGGACTTTCAGACATGTGTAGCTTTGCAGTTCAAATCTGAATCAGCCATGCTTCTGTCACTGAAGTATAACTTCCCCAAATCGTGCTTTTCATTGACAGTATTGTATTTAGGGAGCTCTGGTTTTTTTATAAGAAAATGGGAGGGGGCACGTCTGGGTGGTTCAGTTGGTTAAGCATCTGCCTTTGGCTCAGGTCATGATCGCTGGGATCAAGCCCCGCATGAGGCTCCCTGCTCAGCGGGGAGCCTGCCTCTCCCTCTTGCCCTGCTCATATGTTTGAGCGCTCTCTCTCTCTCTCTCTCTCTCAAATAAATAAAATCTTAGAACAAAAAAGGGAAGAGTGTAGGATGGGGTAAATGGGGGATGGGCATTAAGGAGGGCATGTAATGTAATGAGCACTGGGTATTATATGCAACTGATAATCACTGAACTCTGCCTCTGAAACTAATACACTATATGTGAATGAATTGAATGTAAGTAAAATGTAAAAAAAATAAGAAATACCACTGCTTGTGCTCTGAGAACTCCATTATAAAATGGGATTGACGCTTCTGTCATTTGAACATTTTATTGCTGTTGTAGCTGAAGGTTGTACAGCCTTCACCGTTAAGTAACTCTTGGGTAAATAATACTACCTTTAATAGTATAAGCAGTAATTGTAACACAATCCGCAGTAACACAAAATAGTTAAAAGCCTTAAACATTAACCAGATGGAGTTATTATCTAAGCATTATAGCTCATCCATCTTAATTATTGCAAACATGAAATCTAGATTTGTCCTCCAACACGACTCTTAACAATTTTTTGCCTTCTTTCTTGTCTGTGAAACGAGCGGTTGGGGGAGGAGAGAGGTAGCACTGCTGGGTGGGTTAAATAGTATATGTAGAGCGGCTACTATGGAGCGTGGCACTTAACTAGATGGTAAACCGATGTTAAAATTTAACCGATGTTAAAATCTAAAACCTCACAGGTTTTAGAATTAGATACTGAATAAATGCTATTATTATAGTTATTAATATCCCAAAGCCAAAGCCCTTTTTACGTTTATGTGGGTACCCTCTGAATTTTATCTGAAAGTTTCAAGTAAAGATACAAGTTGTGATGTAATTTAATTAATGAAGGGAATAGTAAAATAGCAGAAATTACAGTAGGACAAAACTAAAGAACCCATTCCAGAAACTACCTGGAATAGTGAACAGAGGATGATAATAGAGCCGCCAAACAACCTGGGGTTGAATTTTGTCATTTACTGGCTGTGACATTGGGCCAGTAACTTAATGTTTCTGATCTCATTTATAAAATAGGCTTAATAATACCTCTATGTTTTTGTTGTTTTTGATGATTTAAGAAAACATTGGTTAAACCTAGCTCAGTGTATGGCACCTAGTAGGCATTCAGCAAAAAGAAACTTTTTTTTCATGTTTCTTTTTCTTATTTTTTTCTTTTAAGATTTTGATTTATCTATTTATTTGACACAGAGAGAGAGAAAGCAAGAGAGAACACAAGCAGGGGGAGTGGGAGAGGGAGAAGCAGGCCTCCCGCTGAGCAGGGAGGCCCATGTGGGGCTCGATCCCAGCACCCTGGGATCCTGACCTGAGCCGGAGGCAGACACCCAACGACTGAGCCACCCAAGCACCCCAAAAGAAGCTATTTTTAATATTGTTATAATTACATCTAAGATAAATGCAATACAAGCTTTATAGAATAGATAGGTTAAATTTTCCATTTTGGATTCTAGCTTAAAATAAATCAGTAATGGGGGCACCTGGGTGGCTCAGTCGTTAAGCGTCTGCCTTCGGCTCAGGTCATGATCCCGGGGTCCTGGGATCAAGCCCCACATCGGGCTCCCTGCTCAGCGGGAAGCCTGCTTCTCCCTCTCCCTGTTCCCCTGCTTGTGTTCCCTCTCTCGCTGTGTCTCTCTCTGTCAAATAAATAAATATAATCTTTAAAAAATAATAAGTCAGTAATGTTTCTAAAAATCACTCAGAAATAAGTCAAGGTAGCTGGGTTGTTTGTTTTTTTTTTTTTTTAAGAATTTATTTGAGAGAGAGAGCGAGAAAGAGCACGAAGGGGTGGGGAGAGGGAGAAGCAGACTCCCCGCTGAGCAGGGAGCCTGACACGGGCTCGATCCCAGGACCCTGGGATCATGACCTGAACCAAAACCAAGAGTCAGACACTTAACTGAATGAGCCACGCAGGCGCCCGGTAGCTGGGTTTTTTTTAAGAAGGAAAAAGAAAGGGGCGCCTGGGTGGCTCAGTCGTTAAGCGTCTGCCCTCAGCTCAGGTCATGATCCCAGGGTCCTGGGATTGAGCCCCACATGGGGCTCCCTGCTCAGTGGGAAGCCTGCTTCTCCCTCTCCCACTCCCCCTGCTTGTGTTCCCTCTCTTGCTGTCTCTCTGTCAAATAAATAAATAAAATATTTAAAAAAAAAAAAAAAGGAAAAGAAAGACAGACAGACATCACGATAGTATCTAACTGGCTAAATAGAATTATGTTTATGAAAGGCCAAATAGGGTATGTTTATAAATGTACACTTCGGTGTGTATACAATTGTTTTTCCAGAGATAATTATATTAAGTACTTTTTTATATAACATTGGAATAGCAGTAAAGGGAAAGTAAAAAGTAATGTAAGACACTCTCTCTGCCTTTCAGTTGCTTGGTAGACCAAGGCCTACATGTTAAAATATTAGACAAGTCATTTAAAAAACAAGATAATATGTTTTGCTACACAGCACATTATAGTTAAAAAATACTGAAGAAGAGGGAAGTCACTACTGTCTAGAAACTTAGGCAAAGTCCTCTGGAAGAGGTAGAATTGAACAGGATCTGTAAGAGGAAGATCAGATAATGGTCCTTCTGGAAAGTGACATCCGTGGGAAGGGGGAAAGGGGCAGGGAACAGCATGGAGCAGAGACTTGATAGCAGACTTTGTGATAAGACTGACCTAGCTAGTGTGTAAATTCCTACTGGAGAGAGATTTGTATGAAAGCAGAGCCTGCTTAGAAAAGGTGAATCCAGATTATAGACAACGTGAAAACTGAGCTGGGACAGGGATTAGGGTTGGGGAAAGGGGCTGATGTAAGCCATTTCATTCATATTAGAATAAGAAACCATGAGAACTTCTTATAAAATAGAATGGTACTAAAAAAAAAAAAAATGGTACTTCTAAAAAATGATACTTTGGGAAAGTTGGTGTATTATTATAGCTAAAATGTACTACAGTGAAAGTACTTTCAAATCGTATTTATAATATTTTGTTAATCTGGTTATAATGAAATTCACTTTGTAGATAATGAAAGCTTTTCTTTTTTTATAAAGTTATGTCACATTCCTAGGCAGAGGATCATAGGGGAAGGGAGGAAAAAAATGAAACAAGATGAAACCAGAGAGGGAGACAAACCATAAGAGACTCTTAATCTCAGGAAACAAACTGAGGGTTGCTGGAGGGGAGGGGGGTGGGGGGATGGGGTGCCTGGGGGATGGAGGGTATGTGTTGTGCTGAGCGCTGTGTGTTGTGGAAGACTGATGAATCACAGAATTGTACCCCTGAAACAAATAATACATTATATGTTAATAATAAAACAATTTTTTAAAGACAAAAATAAAAATTAAGAAGTTATGTTACATTCCTATTGTGCTTTTATATGCAAACATGGTTTTTTAATCATTGTAACTAGCCATTCCTTACCATATGAATTAAGGTACCATTTTGAAACTGAGATGTGGTGAATGTAAGTGGCCTGCATAAGGTTACATGACCAGCCAAAGGGCAACTCCTTATTCAGGTATACACTGGACTTGCTCTAAAAATTCTCCTTGAATGATTGCATTTCTCACTATAAGCTGTGAACTATTTAAAAAAAAAAAAAAACAACTCATCCTTAATAATATTTTCTTTTTTCTTAAGATTTATTTATTTATTTTAGGGAGAGAGAGAGACACACAGAGGTGGGGAGGGGCAGAGGGAGAGGGAGAGATTGTCCTAAGCAGACTCCACGCTGAGCACAGAGTCCGACATGGGGCCCAGTCTCACCACCCTGAGATCACGACCCGACCAGAAACCAAGAGTCACAGCTTAACCAACTGTGCCACCCAGGCACCCCAATATTTTCTTCTAACAAGAGAGTTCTGGATTATGTACTTTTTGAGGACAGGAACTGCGTTTAACTCATCTTTGAACCATCATAATACCTCATAACTACGTATAAGCTATTTGATAAATATTTATTCATTGGAAAAAATGGCTGAGTGCATGGAACTGTTTCATTCATACCTCTTACACACATTTTTATTGAGAGTCTACTGAAATGAGGAATGATAAAGGTCAGTTTGACTTGGCAACTAAAAAGTTAGTGCTGATCCTAAAATACCTTAAGGAGGCTGGCATGGGACCAGACTATAGGACATTGAGGAATGCGTTGGTCGTAAAGAAGGATGAACACAACAAAGACCAACCTTTCAAAAGTTTTGAAAGTTATAAAAAGGCTGAAAGAGGCTTATTTTTTGTTTGAGTTAGGCCATGTTTTTAAGTTGAGGAGAAGACTCTAGAATAAGATACTTTGGCACAAGAAAGTAAAGATAGTTGAAAAAACAGGCTTTCAGAAAAGGTAGGAATTAATGGATTCAAAGAAAAAGGAAGGATTTGTCTTGTAGATGAGAAAGACATGCTTCTTCCTCTAAAAGGGAAAGATAAGATGTGTGAATATCAGGGTAAATAACTTGAAGAGACAAGTCAAAAAGTTGCTTATAGTTCTTCAAGTTTTTAAATGAGGAATGGGGGTGTTTTAGCCCAAAAATTGCTGGATTTAGAGTATGTACAATTAAGAACTAACACTTTCATATATTTAGAAAACTGACTACTTTTAATTTGCTTAAGATCTAGATTTTGATCACCATTTTGCATGTTTTTATTTGATTAGGTACTTCCATTCAGTCAACTCTTGGTGCCAATGGAGTTAGATTAGACAACCAGCCTATAGTCAAAAAAAGGCGGGGAAGGAGGAAGAATGTAGAAGGTGTTGACATCCTCTTTTTTAACAGAAATAAACCACCTAACCATGTAAGTAAAAACTGCTGATCCTTGAGTCCAAAATGCAGTCTTAGTAAATACATATATTGCTGTTTTGCAAATGTCTTATAGAGTAAAAATATTAATTAGGAAATTAGATTGTACTTCTGGATTATATCTCAGAGGAATCCAGCACTGACCAAGATTCATGAAAATTTTAAATTTGAAAAATTTAGCAGAATTTTAAACAACTTTTTTCCTCTTCAAAAAGATTTGCTTCACTGGACCAAAAATCGAATGGTAAAGCATAGAAATAAAATTTTCACTTGGTTGTTTTTCTACAGGTTACTTTAGGCTTAACCACCTCACAGATTTCTACAGGGATAAATCCAGCACTGTCCTATACTCAGCCTCAAGGAATTCCTGATACAGAAAGTCCAGTTCCAGTTATTAACCTCAAAGATGGGACAAGACTTGCAGGCGATGATGCGCCAAAGAGAAAGGATTTGGAAAAATGGCTTAAGGAGCACCCAGGTTATGTGGAAGATTTAGGAGCTTTTATTCCTGTAGGTGATGCCTTACAAATCTTGATATATTTTATTTCTGTGGTTTTTCAAATCCATAATCAAGAAGCATACATTTTTACCCACTTATGTAAATATGTGTTCTGTCCAAGAGTAAGGAAAATGAGCAGAAAAAAGTAATGACCATTTTTCCCACGATACAACACAGTGCCATTTCCATTTTTCTATTCTGCATTTAATAATAAAAATCACCTCCAATATACAGAGTACTGTGTTCGACCCAGTGAACGTTGTAAAGGTATAAAGTTTCCTCAGGGAGTTTACTTTAAAATACTAATGATCATATTAAACATTTATTGAGACTTAGCTGTGTGCTGGGCATTATACTTAGCACTTAACATATGTTATCTCATTTAACACTCTTGACATCTTTATCAGAATGGCATCATTTTAACTATTTTCTAGATAAATTAAAACACTGAAATTTGAAGTAAATAGTCCAGGGCACACAGTCTTAAATCTAGTGCCCAAACTACTACTCATAAGCTTTTCTTCAAGCTATCACAGTACAGCTTTCGTGGTCTGCAGATTTATTTATTTATTTTAGGGAGAGAGAGAGAGAGAGAGAGACACAGAGGTGGGGAGGGGCAGAGGGAGAGGGAGAGATTGTCCTAAGCAGAGTTTACACATTGAGTTTACACTAATCGCGAGTGAGAATTGTTAAAGTTATTTTGCATGTTTTATCTCCTGAGATACCTTGTGCTCACTATCTTATAGGCATATGGCTTCCTTACTCACAGAAATCTGTTATTTCATTTTGCAATACTTTACTATCAGATGCTGATATACCAAATTTGCATCAGATCCCCCATACAGTGAAGGTGGCAGGCCTATTGTATCTGCCTTCATTCGAATGGAGAACCCAGTGAAGCTGTCTAGTATTCTGTGAGCTTCTGAAGGACTATATCCTATTCACCTTTGTATCCCAGGACTTAGTACATAATTCCTGATCCATAGAATAGTATCTAGGTCCCTATAAATATTTGCTGAGCCAATGATTAAAAACTGAAAGTCTTTTGAAGACTAAAAACTACTACGTAAAGGTAAAGTTGTTATTTTATTAACAGAAAAAAAATACCTTGTTACTTTTTTTACAAAAAGGAACCACAGAATCTCCACACTCCAGTCCCTACAGTGGTCTTTGTGTCTGTAATGTGTACTTCTTCTAGAATTTTACATCACTATTACTGACACCAGGAAATAACCTGATAGTCTAAAACAGACTGCTTTGGGCTTGGCTTTCAGATGCCTTTCATATCCCCAGTCTTCTCTAAGGATGCCACTAATTCTCAAATAAACTTTAATTACTTTTGATTTTTAAACCAAATAAAGCTTTTATAATTATGAGGGGAGGGGTTTTCACTAAATATGATGGGTAAGCATAGAACGAATACTGCAATTCTAACAATAATGAGAATCATTAGTTTAACCCTGTAACTTAACATGTTAGAAAATAACATTTATTTAGTCAATAGATTCTTATTGAGTTAACTACTATGTGCTAGTCCTCTTTTAAGGGATGGAGGATAAAACCGTGAACAATATAAAGTTCTTGCCCTTGTGGCAGTTCCACTGTAGTCTGTAAGGGATTCTCCTGTCTTTTTCTCATCACTGCAAAGGAATCTTTATTAATTTTTTAAACTTACAAGCCATTCATCATTTTCACCACAAATATTAACTTTTTATCATAATTTTTAGGTAACATTATATAATATTAAGATTTTAAAACAGCATTTGTTGTGATAAAGAATACAAGACAATAGTTTGATTTCTGAAGGATACTTTTTTTAAAACAGCATTTGTCATATAATATGAGATAATTAGTTTTGGTTTCTGAAGGATATTTCACGTTACTGATTTCTTAGCTCTCACACTCTACTGGGGTATCTCTCTAGCTAAATAATTATAACATGATATAGATCTATAATAACAGGGGTATGTGTAGAGTGCCATGGAAACAGATAAAAGAATAATGAACAACTCTGCCTAGGGCAAGTATCTGGGGAAATATGGAAAGAAAATAGAGATGACACATATGACCAGTGGATGATAAAGAATAAGTAGACATTTGACCAGGTTAACACAAGGGGAGGCTAGGCTAAGCTCTGTAAAACAAGTATGAAGAGTTAAAAAGGATAGGACTTGAGGGCATGTTCATAAAACAGCGGCCAGTTTGATATTGTAGGGTATGTGAGGCAATGAGTGGAGTAATAGTAACTGGATAGAAGAGGTGAATTTAGGTCCAGGCTGTGAAAGGGTGGGTCTGCCATGCTGAAGAGTTTGAGCATTGGCCCGAAATAGCTACAAACCTCAAGCCCTGCTTTGTTAAATCATAGAGGTAAGCAGTATAGTTTGACGGAAAGAGTTTCATTGCCAGATACTACCACTGGCTGGTTGCATGACCTTAAGGAAGGTAACCTCTCCAAGCCCTGGTTCCCGTTCGTAAAATGCAAGAATAGTACCTTTTAATATCGTGACGATTACTTGAGGAGAGATAAGAGAGACGGTTAGTGAGATGAAGAGAAGAGGAAAGCCACAGCTGGCACAAACATAGATTCTGTCAGCACAGAAAAAAATCTGATGTTTCAGATGAGATTTATCCGGAGAAAAAGCAAAGAACTGTACAGTTTAGAGGAGGCTGCTCCAGCATCATCAGCAACTCCTTCAGACGACGCTAGGAACACGTGATCTGTCAGAGCTTAAGGGAAAATCTCATTTCAGGAGCCAGAATGCACACAGAATGATAGTGTTTTGTTCATGTGATGGCCTTGAGTATTTGTTTAAATATATAATTTGAGGAAAAGATGTATATAATATTTCTTAAAGTCATATTAATATTTTTATTAGATAGTTGACCCTTGAACAACACTTGAGTTTGAACTGTGTGGGCCCACTTATACGTGGATTTTTTTCCAGTACAGTACTGAAAATGTATTTTCTCTTCATTATGATTTTCTTAATAACATTTTCTTTTCTTGAGCCTACTTTGTTATAAGAGTACAGGATATGATATAAATATAACATGCTAAATATGTGTTAATCAACTGTTTATATTATCAGAAAGGCTTCTGGTCAACAGTAGGCTATTGCCAGTTAAGTTTTGGGGGAATCGAGTTATATGTGGATTTTCGAGTATGCACGGCAGCACCCCTGATCCCCATGTTGTTCAAGGGTCAACTGTATTAAATATAAAAATATTTAAAGTAATTTTAAAGTGTAACGAAAGGGTAAATTCTTTAATATTATTTATGTATATATATGATACATATATAAACTGAAGGTAAAATATATAAGGAGATATATATCTTCAATACTTAATAGTATTATATATATGTATCTTCAGTATTATAGAATTAAATTACTTGGATCAGCTTTTTTGTACTGTTTGCACAAGTAAAGATTTTAAAGCTGTTTCTTTGGTTATATGTTTTAGAGAATGCAGCTCCATGAAGGGAGGCCCAAACAAAAAAGGCATCGTTGCAGAAACCCTAATAAACTCGATGTTAATAGTCTTACTGGAGAAGAACGTGTTCAGCTAATTAACAGAAGAAATGCCAGGAAGGTGTGTATATATTTATTGTTAATCGTTTATATTTAGGAGATCTTTAGAATACTACTTCCATTATGCCATGTTTTCTAACAGACCTGAAAATGGGTTAAAACTGGCAGATTTGTGGGAAAAGACATGGACTATAATTTTATGCAATCTAATTTCAATTCCCACACCTTTGGCTAAGCCATGGAATAAAATAAGTCACTTGACACATCAGCGTGTAAGCAGTGTGACACTGCACGAGGGCCCTACATCCAAAGCAACAGTTCTCAGCACGGGGCAATTTTGTCTTGCAGGGACATTTGGCAATGTCTGGAGACATTTTTGGTAGCCCCAACTTGGGAGGCAGGGAGGTAGGTTTTGGGGAGGTGGCAGGCAGGGGAAGGATGCTGTTGGCATCTAGCAGGTAGAGGCCAGGATGCTGCTAAACATTCTACCGTACATAGGACATTCCCTCACAATGCCCATCCAGAATGCTCATGCTGCAGAGGGTGAGAAACTGATGAGAGAGCCACCGTTCTCATCAGGCCGTCATAGATGTACATTTTTATCGCTGTAATTTCCGATCAGATGGCCATAAAGTATCTTGTTCCTTTAAATCAGCCTATTAACATAATTTTCTGACAGATGAAAATAAAATGTCTTAAACAAAGGTACCTTATAGAATAAGGGCACTGCTGTTTATCTTACAGCTTTTTTGACTGATGAATGATAAGAGTCCGGTTTTTCCAAATTCTATTTCTAAACCAAATGTGGCTCAACATTTATTTCCCCAAATTGTTTTTTTATTTTATGGATTGGTAGATGTCTCCCTCACCTCGAAAGTAAATGGTAGAACACTTACGGCATCCTTTTGTAGGCTAATAGCTCTGATATTTTTGTTCTGTTTTTTATGCAGATAAGCATGCAACAAAATAAATAAAAAAGAAAAAGATGGCCTCAGAGTAAGAATAGCAAATTTCTCTCACAAATCAAATTACCCTAACAATTGTTTTAATACTGTTACGTGCACCAGCTCATTAAAATTAATACTGATTTTTCCCCAATTTTATAGAGCTTATTCAGCTTTTGTTAGTACTTTAAAATGATGTCACAGGGAGATTAGGGGAAGAACAAGATGACATTTTAGTAGCATTTTACTTAATTTTGTGCTTATATAGATGGTGTTACAAATCTTTGTAGTTCATCTTATAACAAAAGTTAGCATTACTAGATAGGAATAAATTAGTCTGAGCCAGTTTTAAGGAAATGGAACAATTTTGTAATTTTACTTATTAGATATTAAACACTCCTAATTTTATCTTTAAATGTTATAACCTGACAAGGGGCCTGTTCATTTCCTTTAATTTGTATTGTTTATTGTTCTGAGTCTCTAGCGCATAGGCTTAAGGATTGAAAAGAATCTACCTGCTGAATCCCCATAAACCACCCAGAGGGCCTCCGCTTAAATTGGAGCTTAATAAAGGGGGTAACAAAAAGGAGAAGGCAAACAGAAACCACAGAGACTAAGTAAAGACTATAGAAAATACTAAAAAAGCATACCTACAGGTATTATAACTATAAATACCTATAACTTACAGGTAGCATAACCATATTAAAATCCTGTCTGTATTCTATCAAGAGATTGTATATATTTAGAGAGGTATGGAAAGAGGAATTATAATAGACTCCAAAGGAACATTAAGGTGGTAGATCCAAATCATTTAAATTTCAAAATATTTTGTTTTAATTTCCTACTAATTATTATATGTAGTTTTTAAATTTTTTCACATTGTGATTAGTCGGTTATATCACTGTTCACATTCAAAAGATGTATATATCTTTTCTACTGTATTTCCCTGTATTTCTACTTCAGGGTTTTAATTTACATAATGGGTAAGAGCATGAGTTTGTGAGACCTGAGTTTTAAAGCTGGCCCTAACGCTTCCTAGCTAGCTTTAGGCAACTTCTGTAACTTCTCTGAGGTTTATTTCCTTCATTTGAAAAACGGAAATAATACTGTCTCAAAGGATATAGTGAAAACTAAAATAAGTTTACATACTTAAAGTCCTAAGCATGATACTTGGCATATAATAATAAGAACTTACTATTTGTTATGCACCAGACGCTGTGCTAAGACACTTGAATTGTTTCATTTTTATCCTCATAAAACCCTATGAGGGAAGTGTTATTGTAATCCCCTTTTTATAGATCAGAAAATTGAGGCTCAAAGAGATTTACTGATTTGCCCCAGTTCAAATAGCTGGTAAGTCTGAGTCCGGAGGGTATATGCTCTTAACTAGGCTATATTGCTTATCCAGCATAGCAAGTACACAGTAAATGGTAGTTATTCATTTTACTATTTTTGTCACTTTTTAAAGCATTTAAAATTCACATTACCACGTGTCTGTATGGTATATTAGCAGTGCTTTTGGCTTGTGGTAGTCCTTTTTAATATAGTAGAGATCGTCAAAGGTAATTCAAGAAATACATGTGTCTTAAACTCTGTATAGCACAGAATAAAAGCAAGAAATGTCTTCATATTTAATAGTGTTTTTAAGTGTATAACAATCTTTTTCATTTACAGGTTGGAGGTGCATTTGCTCCCCCTTTGAAAGATTTATGTAGATTCCTGAAAGAAAATTCAGAATATGGAGTAGCTCCTGAATGGGGAGATGTTGTTAAGCAGTCTGTGAGTAATTTCATAAATACTAACGTACCTATCATCTTAAAAATTAGATGCCATTTAGTCAGACTTAGAAAGACAACTACCATATGATTCCACTCGTAAGTGGAATCTAAAACCAAACCCAAAACAAACAAAAAGCAGACTCAGATCTATAAATACGGAGAATAAACTGATGGCTGCCAGAGGGGAGGCGGGTGGGGAGAGGGGCAAAACGGATGAAGGGGGAAAGGGAGGTACAGGCTTCCAGTTACAGAATGAATAAGGCATGGGGCAGAGCATAAGGAACATAGGCAGTGATACTGACCAGCGGAGGTTTAATTCCTTCATTTGAAAAACGGGAATAATACTGTCTCAAAGGATATAGTGAGAACTAAAATAAGTTTACGTACCTAAAGTCCTAAGACACCTAAGCTACTCTTGTGGCGAGTGCAGCATAACGTATAAGCCTGTCAGATCACTAAGTTGTACACCTGGAACTAACATAACATTGGGTGTCAACTGTACCAGATTAAAAAGAAAATCAGGGGCGCCTGGGTGGCTCAGTTGGTTAAGTGACTGCCTTCGGCTCGGGTCATGATCCTGGAGTCCCGGGATCAAGTCCCACATCAGGCTCCCTGCTCGGCGGGGAGTCTGCTTCTCCCTCTGCCCCTCCCCCCTCTCATGCTCTCTGTCTCTCATTTTCTCTCTCTCAAATAAATAAAATCTTAAAAAAAAAGGAAATCAGCTGCCATTTAACTGTAGCAGAGATGAAATTTTAAGTTAGGAATTAACAATACTGTGTGAACAGGTGCCGTGTTGAGTCTGCAGTTTTTATTTTGCAGTACACATTACAAATTTCTCAGATGTTTGCTGAGTTAGAATGCAGAATCAATATATACTGATCTGTTTTTATTTTAACCTCTAAGATAACTATACAAGCAAGGCCACAAAGATTAACCAAAGATGTGGGGAAAGAAATATATAAGGATATTCATCATAGTATAGTAGTAAAAAACTGGGAATATATTAATGGTCCATCCATATATTGGAAAATTGTGCAACTGTGCAAAAATTATATCTTAGAAGAACATCTAAAGACAAGGGAGGAAAAGGTCACAGTGTGTTAAACAGAGTAGTAATTAAGCTCTCGGAAAAGCAGAGCATGGTCACGTGGTAAACGCTGAATAAAAAATAGCTACTATTTCTACAAGTGTCCAAATGAAAAGGGCAGGCTATAAAACTATGTTCATTATGATTCTATTTATTTTAGAAACGGAAGTGGGGAGAATTGTAGAATCTGTGTATACGCATAAGGGAAAAATGAAATACACATTCTAAAATGTTAGCAGTGGTTCTCTCTGAATGGTAAAATTACGGATGATTTTTTTTCCCTTGTATTTCTTTGTTGTCTTGTTTTCTGGAGTGAACCCTAATGCTTTTGTAAAGAAAACAAGTAAGCTGATCAATTCAAAACAAAATTTTAAAATAGCACCATGAGAGTCTTTGAAACTGCCGTCTAGGGGCACCTGGCTGGCTCAGTCGGTAGATGATGTGACTCTTAACCTCAGGGTCGTGAGTTCAAGCCCCACGTTGGGCGTGGAGCCTACTTTAAAAAAAAAAAGGTATTGCAGCTGCTGTCTGGAGCGGTCACAGATGGCCGCCAGGAGGCGCACGTGGCTGTTGCGCCCTTGAGCACGGCTGACCCACAGCGTCACATCAGTGTCGCGCGTACTGCGTAGTGATCGGACAGGTGTGTGCTTACGCTGTGCTCAGCAAGTGCCGCCACCACCTGTCACCGCACAGCACTGCGACAGCGTCCCTGACTGTATCCCTGCGCTCTGCTCTTTATTCCCGTGACTTGGGGCCCCCGAGTGGCTCAGTCAGTTCGGCGTCCAGCTCTTGATTTGGGGTCAGGTCATGATTCCAGGTCCTGAGATCGAGCCCCGCTTCAGGCTCCGCACTGGGTGTGGAGCCTGCTTAGGATTCGCCCTCTCTCGGAAGTCAGGATGGCCGAGCGGTCTAAGGATTCGCCCTCTCAGCCCCGCGTCAGGCTCCCTGCTCAGTGGAGAGGCTGCTTCTCCCTCTCTCTCTGCCTACTTGTGCTCTCTATCTCTCTGTCAAATAAATAAATAAAATCTTTAAAAAAAAAAAAAAAAAGGATTCGCCCTTGCCCCTCCCCCGATTAATTAATTAATTATAAAAATTATTCCCGTGACTTATTCATTCCATAACTGGAGCCTGTGTCTCCCACTCCACTTCACCCATTTTGCCCACCCCCCCCCACTCTGGTTTGGGATTTTGAAGACTTAAGTTTGGAAAAAATAAAAAAATACCTTTATTTTCATAGATTATATATTAAAATGGTAATATTTTGGTAAAATTATGTTAGACTGTATTACTAAAGTTAATGTCACCTGTTTCTATTTTACCTTTTTTAATGCAGCTGCTAGAAAATTTAAAATTACATATGTGGCTTACATTGTATTTCTGTTGGACAATGCTGGTCTAGAGGTTCTACACTCCTACCACCTTTAGGAGTTCTGAGCCCAGAAAGTCACGGGAGAATCACTTGAATATCTTTTTCAGCATGGCTCCATCTCCCTCCCTTATTCCCAAAGTGACAAAGGTTCACATGAAGCATCTCATTGTAATCGTAACCTCTCACTGACTTTCTCTGTCCTTTCCTTATCGTTCTTCTAGCTTGGAAGAGGGGCACTCCTTTCATCTTTTAGAGTAATTGATGGTGCGAAACATGTAAGGGTGTGGAAGTAACCCTTATGAGAAAGTGTCTTTGGACCTCCTGTTTTCTAGAACTCTTCTACAAACGTGCGCCTCACAGTGTGGAAGAAAGCTAGAGGCCCCTTCCTGCTCTCTTACCCTCTGAAAAAATGAGCAGTGGACGAACTCTTTCCCACCACTACTTACAATATGGAATGAGGCTCTCTCTTTCGTACTTGATTATGTTCTAGCAACACAGACTCAGCTTATGAATAATTACTGATTTTAATGTGTTAGCTATTGATTTTATTCTAATGTAGCTATTGTTGCTGATTTTTTTTTCCCCCCAGGGATTTCTTCCAGAGAGTATGTATGAGCGTATTCTCACTGGTCCTGTTGTGAGAGAGGAAGTCAGCAGGCGGGGGCGACGGCCTAAAAGTGGAATTGCCAAGGCCACGGCAGCGGCGGCGGCGGCAACTGCCACCAGCGTGTCAGGCAGTCCTTTGTTAGCCAACGGATTACTTCCAGGTGTGGATCTCACGACCCTTCAGGCCTTACAACAAAACCTACAAAACTTGCAGTCCCTGCAAGTCACCGCAGGGCTGATGGGAATGCCTGCTGGCCTTTCTTCTGGAGGAGAAGCTAAAAACGTGGCCGCCATGTTCCCCATGCTGCTGTCAGGAATGACTGGCCTACCAAATCTGCTGGGCATGGGAGGACTCCTGACAAAGCCTACCGAATCTGCAACCGAAGAGAAAAAGGGAAATGACTCGAAGGAGCTAGAAGGAAAAAAAGAAAGGACAGAGAGTCATAATTCAGAGAACGGGGGAGAACACTCCGTGTCGAGTTCTCCTTCCACGTCCTCCACTGCTGCATTAAGTAGAGCTGCAGCTGCCAGCCCATTAGCTCTTAACCCACTACTGCTCTCTAATATACTCTATCCAGGGATGCTGCTCACTCCAGGCCTTAATCTCCATATGCCAACTTTGTCCCAGTCCAATACTTTTGACGTACAGAAAAACAAAAACAGTGACTTAGGCTCGTCTAAGTCCCAGGAAGTAAAGGAGGAAGATTCCAGAGTTAGAGATCAGGAAGACAAAGGGGGAACTGAAGCAAGTCCTCTCAACGAGAACAGCACAGATGAGGGTTCAGAGAAAGCCGATGCTTCGTCTGGATCTGACAGTACGTCATCGTCGTCTGAGGATTCAGATTCTAGTAACGAAGACTGACTCCCAGACTGCACTTAAATTATGAACTGATTTTGGATTTTTTTTTCTTTAATTATGAATTGTAAATACCCCAGTGTTGAGTGCATCAATAACTTACTGACCGAACATTTCAGTTATTTGTTTAGAAGTGCAAACTGCTTTCAGAGACGTTTTGCATGTAATATTTCTTAAGATCCATAAGTTTCTGAACTCGTATGTACTATCAAATACATAAAGGTGTAAAATTACAACAAAAAGGCATTATAATTTTGTTGGGGGTTAATTTTATGAAAATTATGCTCAATAAGAGTTGTATATTTAATATATTTGCAGTGAACACAGAATACTTTATGCATATTACTGATTTAATTTGAATATAGTTTTACAGCCTCCTTGACACCTATAATTTACAGATCAAAACTCAGCAATAATTTGGGCAGCTAATGAATGTCATGAAAGCTGTAGAATCTACATCACCATCCATTGCTTTAATTACATGAAAATGCTCTAGTGTCGTGATGCACTGCTGATGTTTCCAATTCAGGTACAAGTGTGTTTTAAAGAAGAAATAAGTTTCCCAATCAGCCAATTTAACTGGCTACCTGTTACCTCAGCTGAGTTAGTTTAGGAAGTTTACATTCGTTTCTAATTCTATACTTGTTTTCAGGGGTTTTTTAAACACATCCTATATATCATGTTAATCTGGCAAGAAATATGACTTGCTTTTTGCTGAGCTTAACTCTGATATCAGTAAAATTAAGTCATAAAAGAATCCTGTGTCATGGGACTTTGGCACCCTCTAGACGTACTTAGTTTTACTTTTTCAAAGTTTGGCCTCCTATAAGAAATCATGTCTCTGATGAGTAATGTCTGTTTCCAGGGTTCAGAAAAGGCAAACTCATGAAATACCACTGAGAAGAACTTTCCACACAGCATACTTCATGTAAAAGAAATCGTTTGTTTGCTTTATTTGTGTAGATTTCTATTTGTGTTTTATGTCATGGAAATATTCCAACATTAACAGATCATAGTGATAAAGTAATATGCAGAATAGTCTAAATTCTTTTTTTTTTTTTTTTTTTTTTTTTTTTTTTTTTTTTTAGTTTCTAGGTATAAGCAGACTAAAATGTTGCCCAGAATCAGTGTTGGGTTATCAGTTTATATTAAATATACTGAGTTGGCCCATTTTGAATATGCACTTTGAATGATCTCAAAAAAATATATACAAGTTATACCTGTAAACCACAAAAATGAAGCCCAAGGCTTCTGATCAATTTCTTAGAACCCTTTATCATGTAAAATTTGTCTGATATTTGATTTGTGATACAGTTTCTCCTGCTAAAGCTGCTACTAATTCTGACAAGATGGAGAGGTCCAGGATCCCTGTCATGTACATTTAAAACAATTAGAACTGAATTGGACATAAAATACCATTTACATCCTAAGGAGAGAAAGATGTTAGCATTTTTCTGGTACTTGAATAAATCAGTGATAAAATTTGCGAGGGGCTAAACTTAGGGGGGAAAAGTACCCCACTTCTCTCCCGCAGAAAAAAATAACTTTTCAGTACGTTTTGATAGAACTCTGTTGTTTTGTCATGAATCCAATTATATTGGATTCTCCCAGATCTTTACCAGTAAATTACGTTTCTGTATGTAAGATAACTAATCCCTCATTAGAGAGACAGTGTTACATGTATTTACAAAATCATATATGTTCCATCGAGATTGTATTGATTTTTGTATTTTTTCCCAAAATAGTACTTTGAATTGATAGTTCTTTATGCAATGTCTTAGCAATAGTCACTATAATGCCCATCCAGGAGAAGTGGGTAGTAATTCTTCATCATGAAAATGATATATTACATATTTAGTATCTTCCCTTGGCAGTATTGCACTTTTGTTGAACTAGAATACACCTATGAGATAGCCAAAGTTTTTCAAACACAGTTAACTTAGTTTGCCGGTGGGGTATTTCAACACCATCCATATTTCCCTCTCTCCCACTAGTTCTACCCACATAATCTTCATTCCTTTCTTTCCCCAATTAAAAAAAAATGGGGGGGAGCCCTAGATCTTGTCACTAAAAATCTAATTTATATCAAATTTATGAGATAAAGTATTTTCCTAATTATGATCAGATGAATTTGGTTAACATCTTAGTGATTCTCTTTCTATGTAATAAGGCAATTGCAGTTTTCAAAGCATTAAGGCTAATACTATAACGTTAAACTTTCTCTTGGGTTTCAAGACACTTCTATTTAGTATTGATTGGGGAAAAGTTGTCCAGCTGTCAGCTTAAAAAAAATGCAAATATGGTTGTGTAAAGTTAAGGGTTATAAGGAAAAAAAAAAATCAGTAGAATTACATAATACTAAAGTTGCAGTTGAAAGGATATCCAAGTATGTGTTGGTAGTTACTAAAAGAATTATAGCTGTTATTGCCTTGTATTTATAGCCCTTGTTTCAGGTTTCATGATTCAAGTCTTAGTCCAATTTTTCTTTTGGACATTTGCAATATTTACCAGTTGTGTTTTGTGTAGTCCGAATTTGCTTTCTGTAGTTGAGCAAACGTCTTAAAAAAGTCCTTTGTAATTTATTAAATTACTTTCTATGATGTTCTATAGAGCAAATGGAAGTTTAATTATTTTTTATTAAACATATTCTTTGACTACCCATGATGTCAGCGTCTGTACATGACAATACTCCTTTTTTTAATTGACTTTTATCTATAATTTATCATAATCCAGTTGTGAAAGAAACCCTAGTCCTGAATCTCTAAAAGGAAAGTATACCTTGGAAGAATTTTTAAAAGACAGAAGTTGGCTATAATTACATCCACAATATCATTATATCCTTAAGTTTTCTTCCCCTGAACCTTAAAAATGTCCAGAAAGACTCAGAGATGTACCTCACCTCGTAAGGGAGTACATTTTGGATATCTGTAATTATTTTTCCCCTTGGTCTTAAGAGTCTTTCCTAATTCATCACTATTGTTTTTAGTGTTTTTGTAAACATGAAAGAAATTTAGTTTTCCCCTAAATAGAAAAGTAGAACAGAAGAGTCTCAACATACACTCATTTACCTTGGAACCCATTTACCTATACTTTCGTGCTTAGAAAACCTTTTTTTTTTTCTCTTTTGTACAATGTAGCATGTAAACACAAGCCAACTACTTTGTCTAGTGCTCACCCAGAGGAACAGTATCTGTCTGTACCAGTGCTAGAGGAAGATTTGGCTATGTTAGACGTTTCTGAAAGAAGATACACTATGTACAAAACGATGGGTTCTGTGTGTTGAGAGCTATAGGAGGGAGAGTGATTTTTGACTACGAGTAATGTTCATCTTCTACAACAAATTTAGAATTTAATCTCTACGTAAATACAACTCCAGTACATAAGCTGTTTATTTTAAAATGCAGAAAAGCACAAAGAATAAAAATACTTAAATCATCATAAACCCACCCTGAGATAAATCCTGTTCATATAGATACCCAGTGTTTTTATATGTATGTTATATACATGTAGTGGGTTGAATCGTGTCGTCCACAAATTTATGTCAACCCAGAACCTCAGAATGTGACCTTATTTGGAAATAGGGTCCTGGCAGATGTAATTGGTTAAGACGCAGTTATACTAGGTGAGGGTGGGCCCTAAATCCAATGACTGGTTCCTGATAAGAAGAGGAGAGGACACACAGACAAAGGGAAGAAGGTCATGAGCCAACAAGCAGAGATTGGAGTGACATAGATGGCCCCGAGGAACAGGAAGGAAGGTCAGCAACCACCAGAAGCTAAGAGAGCAGCATGGAACATATTCTCCTTCAGAGCCTCCAGAAGGAAGCAACCTGGCCAACACCTAGATTTTGGACTTCTGGCCTGAATTGTGGGAGAATAAATTTCTGTTGTTTTAAGCCACACCGTTTGTGATAATTTGTTATGGTAGCCCTAGGAAACTTATACGTTTTCATATTAAAGCAGTATTATATGGGACATAATATTTACTGTTCTGCCCTTAATATACTGACCTATGTCAATAAGTACCCTGCGTCGTGATGTTTAATACATAGTATTGTCTCATACAGATGTAATTTATTTAACTATGTACTTAAAAAATGGACATTTGGGTTTCAAATATGTATCTTTTGCATCCATCCCGAGGACTTCCTTAATCCGTAGAAGTGAAACGACTTCCTCTGTTTTTAAGGATTTTGATTTGTGTTGCCAAGTTTACAACAAGGCCATGAGTAGCAATTTATACTACCCCAGCAGCATTTTGTGCATGCTCACCCCAAAATCTTACCAATACTGTGTATTGTCTTTTGAAGTAATCTTTGCCAAATAGGCAAACGTACCATCTTGATGAATTTTTAAATTATTCTTCCTTTTTCTTACTAAAAAATAAGACATACATATTCGAGAAAATTGGGAGGCGGGGGGGTTGAGGAGGAGGAGTTGGGGAAGCATAAAGAAAACCAAAACCCCCATAATGTTGAACGCTCAGAGATTTGGGTCATTTTTCTTCGCATATACATATTATATATTATTTTGATAAGAATGGAGTTATACTGTACATACCATTTTGTAACTTCTTTCACTTATTATATCATGATAATTTTCCCATGTCATTAAAGAATCTTCCACAGCATTTTTAAGGACTTTCTCATTCCACTGTATAGACGCAACATAATTTATTTAATGCCCAATTATTGAACACTTAGATATTTTTCAGTTTTGGGCTAAACAATGATATGTTTGTAGTTAAGTCTCTTCATACACTTGGGATTTTTTCTTTAAAATAAATACCTAGGCATGAGATAGTTACGTTTGGATTTTAAGACCAGTTGGATTGTACTGTTTTCTACCCCAACAGCAGAGCATAAAACTACTTCCTTCCCTGTGTCTCTTTTGCACCCCTGGGCATTCGAATATTTTTTAATCTTTGTCAATTTGATAGACAAAAAAATAGATTCTTGTTTTAGTTTACATTTCTTTGACTATTAGTAATATAAACTCTTTCATATCTCCTCCTAAGGCCATTTGTATTCTGTGTATTAACTGTTCATGTTCTCTGTGCAATATCTGTTATGTAAGAGGTAAATATTTTTCCCAATTTGCCTGTGAATTTTGCTTTTTTTTAATGCGCAAGTTTTACGTTTTTATGTGGTTATTTTGATATTCCATTTTTTCACATTTAAGTTTCTGATGTTTTTCCACAGAAAAATCTTTTCACCCCCAAATTCTATACATGTTTACTTTTTTTTTTTAATACTTAGTGCCTTTGTTGACTTAGAATTTATTTTGGTAACATACATATGGTATAAGATAAGAATCCTAATTTGAATTTTTTTAATAATTATGCAGTATCCCAGCATTATTTTGTATATAATGTCTCCACTGATTTAACATGCCTTCATTGATCATAATTAAATAATTCATGTATGTATATGTGAATTATTTAGATATATATGAATTTAGATCATATCTATCATAAATATGCATGATGTATCTATGATATATCATGTAAACAGTAAACATAGGAAAACTGGAGTGGCTATACTAATAAAAGATGAACTTTAAAACGAACAAATGTTGCTAGAAATTAATGAGAACATTTTTTAATGTTATAAGAGTCATTCATCAGGAAAATATAACACTTACATAGGCACCTAACAACAGAGCCACAAAATACATGCAGCAAAAACTAACAAAACTGAAAGGAAAAATATACAAATCAATGATAATGCTTGGAGACTTCAATATGTAACTTTCAGCAATGGCTACAAGAAGTAGGCAAATGGTCAACAAGAAAACAGAAGCCCAAACAACACTATAAACCAACTGGACCTAAGAAGCATTTGTTGAACACACCACCAGATAATAGCAAAAAAAAATTATTCTAAGGCACACAAGACCATTCTCCAGGATAGACCATGAAACAAGTCTCAGATTTTAACCATACTAAGTATGTTTTCCAGACACAATGGAATGAAATTTGAAATCAGTTACAAAGCATGGATATTCACAAATATGTGGAAATTAAACAACACACTCATAAATAACCAATGAGTCCTAGAAATCTCAATCTCAAAGGAAGTTAGAAAATAATTTGCGATGAATGAAAGCAAATACACAACATGCCAAAACATGAGATGTAGCCAAGGCAGTGCATAAAAGGAAATTTATGTGTAAACATCTACATTAAGAAAAAAAAGCCTCAAATCAATGTAACTTTCTTCTTTAAGAAACTAGAAAAAGATCAAATTAAACCCAAAGCAAGAAGTCAGGAAATTAAGATTTGAGCCTGATTAATGAAATGGAAAGTAGAGAAAATTGGGGCACCTGGGTGGCTCAGTCGTTAAGTGTCTGCCTTCGGCTCAGGTCATGATCCCAGGGTCCCAGGATCGAGCCCCGCATCCAGCCCCGCATCGGGCTCCCTGCTCCGTGGGAGGCCTGCTTTTCCCTCTCCCACTCCCCCTGCTTGTGTTTCCTCTCTCGCTGCCTCTCTCTCTGTCAAATAAATAAATAAAATCTTAAAAAAAAAAAATTTATAAAACCAAAAGGTAGGTCTTTAAAAAAAAACAACAAAATTGACAAACTTTCAGCTAGACTGATCAGTAAAAAAAAAAAAAAAGCTTCAAATTACTAGAATCAAAAATGAAAGGGAACATCCTTACAGAAATAAAAAGGATCATAGGGAAACTTATGAATAATTGTATGCCAATGAATTAGATAAAACTAGATGAAATGGCAAATTCCAAGGCATAAACTAGTGAAACTGAATCAAGAAAAAAGAGATTATAACAAAGAGTCTAATAAAGTAATGAGATTAAATTACTAAAAGCAACGAAAAACACGATAAAATCCCTGGATGAGGTGGCTTTACTGAGGGGAGAGGAAAAAAAGAACACCTGTTCCTCACACACCCTTCCAAAAATGGAAGAGGAAATATTCCCCAATTTGTTTTATGAGGCCAGTATTATCCTAATACCAAACCCAAAGACACCACAAGGGAACTGCCTATTGATAGCCCTTATGACTATAGAATGCAAAAGTATTCAACAAATTGCTAACAAACTGAATCCAGCAACATGTGAAAAGTATTATACAACCCTGACCAAGTTGGATTTATCCCAGGATTGCAAAATTGCTTCAACAAACAACTGATGTACTAGTCGCAGAAAAAGGGTGGGGGGAACCACATAATTATCTCAATAGATGAAGAAAAGAAACATTTCACAGGGAAGTGTGTAGGGGGATGGGGTAAATGGGTGATGGGCATTACAGAGGGCACAGGGTGTTATATGCAAGTGATGAACCACCAAATTCTACCTCTGGAACTAATAATACACTATATGTTAAGTAACGTGAATTTAAATAAAACCTAAAAAACAGTTATTGATTAAAAAAAAACATTTCATGAGATTCAGCACCCTTTCATGATTTAAAAACAAACAAAAAGGGTAGTAGAGATAGAAGAGAACTTCCTCAATCTGATAAAGGGCATCTATAAAATACCCATAACTAACATCAAACTTAATAAAAACTGATTTTTTTTTTAAGAGAGAGAGAGAGAGAGTGAATGAGGGGGAGGGGCAGAGGAGAGGGAGAGAGAGAATCTCAAGCAGGCGCCACTCGCAGAGCCTAATGCAGGGCTTCATCTCACAACCCTGAGATCATGACCTGAGCCAAAATCAAGAGCCAGTCGCTTAACCTACTGAACCACCCAGGCACCCTAACACTGAATATCTTCTAAGCCAAGACAAGACCAGGGTGTCCACTCCTGGCACTTTCCTCGAACATTGTTCTGGAGGTTCTATTCAGGGCAATAAGGCAAGAAAAGGAGAAAAAGGCATCCAGACTGGGAAGCAGGAAGTAAAACTCTCTATTTGCGGACAACATGGTCTTGTAAATAGAAAATCCTAAGAAATTCACTAAAAAACAAAAACAACTATTAGAACTAATAAACAATTTCAGCAAGGCTGCGGGGTCTTACAAGTTCAATATAGAAAAATAATTGGATTTCTGTACAGGGGCAAAAATAATCAGTAAATGAAATTAAGAAAAATTTATGATAGAATCAAAAAATACTTAGAAATAAATTTAACAAAAGAAGCGCAAAACCTGTACACTGAAAACTATAAAACATCGTTGAAAGAAATTAAAGAGGACCTAAATAAATGACAAGAATCCCCAAACTAACCTACAGATTCTGTGCAGCACCTATCAAAACCCCAGCTGGCTTCTTTGCAGAAATTGACAACTGGATTCCAAAATTCGTATAGAAATACGAGGACCCATGGGTGCCTGGATGGCTCAGTTGGTTAATCGTCTGCCTTGGGCTCAGGTCGTGATCCCGGTGTCCCGGGATCAAGCCCCGCATCAGGCTCCCTGCTCAGCGGAGAGCCTGCTTCTCCCTCTCCCACTCCCCACTCCCCCTGCTTGTGTTCCCTCTCTCTCTGTGTCTCTCTCTGTCAAATAAATAAAAATCTTAAAAAAAAAAAAATTTAACATGTCCAAACCTAGACTCTTGATTACTCCTCACCATACTTCTAGTTGCTCAGACCTAACACGTGTCATCCTTGACAACCGCCCCCACCCTACCCCTCTGTATCCAGTCCATCAACAAATCCTGTTCCGTATTTCCATTTTCTAGGTTAAGGGAATGAATTCAACATATGCATATAATTTTGCATTCTCACAAAATCCACTAAGTTGCAGTAAAGGGAATTCTTTTACTTCTTTTTTATTTTTTTTAAAGATTTTATTTATTTGAGAGAGAACACAAGAGAGAAAGAGAGTTGAGGATGAACAGGAGGGAAGGGGGGGGAAGGGCAGAGGGGGAGGGGAGGGAGAAGCAGGCTCCCCAGTGTGCAGGGAGCCTGCCAGGGCTTGATCCCAGGACCCTGAGATCATAACCTGAGCAGAAGGCAGATGCTTAACTGACTGAGTCACCCAGGTGCCCCAAGGAAATTCTTTTAAATGACAAACCCATAGTACAGGGAGAATAGGGAGAAAAAAACAGTTGCAAAACTTCTGAAACTGAAACAGACCACTGAAAATTGACAAGTCTCCACAAAAAGTAAACAAATTGACAGTAGGAAAAGCTGAAAACTGGGAGTTCCTTTCTATTTGCTAAATGGGATGCTGCCAGATTGATTCATGCATTGCTTAGTAAAGCTAATTAGATCTTCAGGAAAGAAAAAGAAAAAGAGAAAAGAAAGAGAAAGAGAAGGAAAAAGAGAGAGAAAGAGGGAAGGAAGGAGGGAAGGAAAGAGGGAGGGAGGAAAGAGAGGAAGGAAGGAAGGAAGGAAGGAAGGAAGGAAGGAAGGAAGGAAGGAAGAAGGAAGGGAGGGAGGGAAAGGAAGGAGAAAGGAAAGGAAAGGAAAATGAGAAAAAAGGAAAAAGAGAAAAAAGAAAAAAGAGAAAGGAAGGCTGAAAACTAATCCAAGTTACAGTTCTGTATCCTGAAAAGGTTTAGGAATTAGCAATACTGAATTCATCTACACCTGAGGATAAAAGAGTGACTATTAACGGAAAAAGTGAGTCTTAGAACCCCTTCCACACTCATGACCACTGACTGTCCCTCTCGTGTCTTTGCAGAGGTCTGGAGGTCTGTTACATGGAAAGCTGTTTCTGCACCAGGGCGCCCCTAGCAGAGGCAAGGACGTGGCCTCCATATGGAAACAAAAGGATAAAGTGACTGATACTAAAGCTTAATATCCTGAGTCATTTTCCCCTAGTTGGCTCCCTGAATTCTGGCATCCAGACTTCTATTTTGCAGCAGGAGATTAAAAGACAGTTCCCTGGGGACTCCAATTTTTTTCCTGAGAAAATACTTTAAAAGCTGTATTTCATGATGCTTGCCCAACAAATAGCACACTTTGATTACCCCATGCGGTGTTTCTCAGTGGGGGGCAATTTTTCCTCCCCAGGGGACATTTGGCAATGTCTGAAGACATTTTTGGTGTCACAATGTGATGGTGGGTGTGTGTCCCTCTGGCATCTGCTGGGTCGATATCAGTGATGCTGCTAAACATCTTACAATGCACAGGACAATCCCTACCTCCCACCCCACAACAAGGAATTATTTATCGGGTGCTAAATGTCAGCAGTCCCAAGGTTGAAAAAACTGTGTCTTACAGTCATCAAGCCTCATTTATGTACTGAGAGCTTCCTATTAGCTTTAAAAAAAAAAAAAAAAAAAAACCTTGGGCACCTGGGTGGCTCAGTTGATTGGGCGACTGCCTTCGGCTCAGGTCATGATCCCGGAGTCCTGGGATCGAGTCCCGCATCGGGCTCCCTGCTCGGCAGGGAGTCTGCTTCTCCCTCTGACCCTCTCCCCTCTCATGCTGTTTCTCTCTCGCTCGCTCTCTAATAAATAAATAAATAAAATCTTTAAAAAAAAACACTTTATTGCGATATAATTTATATACTACAAATCCACCCATGAAACATATACAACAGACTCTAGTATATTTTCAGAGTTGTACAATCATCACCACAATCCAATTTTATTTTATTTTATATTTTATTATTATTACTGGGGGAGTTGGGGAGAGGCAGAGGGAGAGAGAGCATCTTAAGCAGGCTCCGTACCCAGCGTGGAGCCCAACGTGGGGCTCGATCTCACAACCCTGAGATCATGACCTGAGCTGAAATCAAGAGTCAGATGCTTAACCAACTGAGCCACCCAGGCAGCCCAGCACCACAATCCAATTTTAGAACATTTATATCACCCTAAAAAGAAACCTCATGCCCATTTTCACCCATCACCTTTTTATCCCCCAATTTTTTTTTAATATTTTTTTAAAGATTTTATTTATTTATTTGAGAGAGAGAATGAGATAGAGAGATCATGAGGGTCAGAGGGAGAAGCAGACTCCCTGCTGAGCAGGGAGCCCCATGTGGGACTCGATCCCGGGACTCCAGGATCATGACCTGAGCCGAAGGCAGTCGCCCAGCCAACTGAGCCACCCAGGCGCCCCTATCCCCCAATTTTTAATTGTGATCGGATTGCCAAGATCTACCAGACATCAGAGGAAAACTTTTAACACAGAAGATAGAAATCTAACCAAACAACAAAGAGCAAGGAACAGAAACTGCAGAGAGGAAATCTTTCCAAAAGTTTTCAAAGAGATGAGAATTGTATTCATGAGAGAAAAAAGAAGAAGAAACAAATGTACATTAGCATATGTATAATATTATAGTAATAGATTATATTTATATAGAATTCAGAGAACAGAAAGTCAGTAAAAACATGATAGCAGAGATGAAAATTCAACAGAAATGTTAAATAGGATTATTAACTTGAGAAAATGTTTCAGGAAATAAGCAAAGAGATGGAAGGTTAAAAAAATAATAATTCTAAGAGCAATTTAGAAGGTCCAATATTCCATAGGGACAATAGAGAGAACAAAAGAAAGAATATCTGTGAACCTAATAATTCAAGAAGATTTCCCAAGATCAGAGGGCATGAGTTACTTCTGAATGTCCAGCATGATGAATAAAAATAAACCCACACCAGAACAATCATCAAGCAATTTCAGAATACAAGCGTAATACTTCCAGATATGGGGATCGCATGTAGGTGGGACAGACTAGACTAGAGCAATGGGACTCAAGAAACTGCCACGTCATCACAAAGATCCCTGCTCTTTGGGGGTACTCCCTTTTTAATTCTGGGACAGGATGCACCGGTAAGTTACCCAGATTCTTCTCTGCACTTGGCTCATCTTCACCACAGGCTGCTGAGTTCCTGCTCTCCCTATGGATGCTGAGTCCCAGGCTAGGCCCTGCTGACCTAGTCAGCAGAGGACACCCATTTCACCCCCAAAGTGTTTGGCCTGGCCCTATTCCTGGGAGCCGGAAGAGCCTTGGACAAGCTTACAACTGACCCTACAGAGCAGCCCACTTCCTCTGACTATTCCCGGACATCCGGCTCTGACTCAGACCTGCCCTACCAGATCCTCCAGCTGTAGTGAATGCTCTGTTTCTCGGGACTCACTCAATGACCTTGCCCACTGACTTCCCAGCAGGAGCCCTTAGAAAGCCTCCAAATGGTAAAGCCAAGACCAAGTCCCTGAGGCCGTGTTCAGCTTCCGTGCTCCTGGGAGCCTGCCTCCAAGAAGGAGAGGCAGGACTACCCTTCCCTGACACCCCTATGCTTGTGCTTGCCTCCCAGTTTCTCAAAACACAGCACCATCCTGTTTAGAGATACATATATAAGCCATGAAACTGTAAAGAAAAGCAACGGGAGGGGAGCCTGGGTGGCTCAGTCGTTAAGCGTCTGCCTTCGGCTCAGGTCATGATCCCAGGGTCCTGGGATCGAGCCCCGCATTGGGCTCCCTGCTCGGCGGGAGGCCTGCTTCTCCCTCTGCCTCTCCCCCTGCTTGTGCTCTCTCTCTCTCTCTCAGATGAATAAATAAAATCTTTAAGATAAAATAAAATCATAAGCCAGACCATGTCAGCTCTCTGTTCAAAACCCTCCTCTGGCATATTCCACTGTAATCAGAGTGACAGGCCCGGTCTTCACCTTGGCCTGTGAGCATGCACGAGACCAACCCCCACATCCCCCTCTGACATCGATTCCTACCACTCTTGCCCTTGTCATTCTGCTCCAGGCGCACTAACATCCTGGCTGTCGCCCCAACACACGAGGCACCCTCCCACCTCAAGCCCTTTGTATTCACTAGTTCTTGTCCTGCAAAGCTCTCCCTCAGGATCTCTGCATCACTTGCTCACTAACCTCAGCCAGATCTCAGTGCCAACGTCACTGGCCTTCTCTGACCATCCTATCTAAAATAGCACGTCTCCTGTCATTGTTAAGAAAACAGAACCCAATATCTAGATTTTGCTTATCTGGACAGTGAACTCAACAGGGCTTGGTGACAATGGATGAAGGACTCAAGGAGAGCAAGTGGGTGAGCGGTGGAGTTTCCAGAAGGGAGATGTAACGAGGCTGGGGGCAAAGCAGGTTTGGGGAGGAAGATCCTGAGTGTATTCTGGACGTGTTTACTTTGTAGCGTCCGCCAGCCCTGCAGGTAGAGGTGCGGAGCCAGCACCCTGGCACTCAGAAGACAGGTGCAGCCCGGAGATGCACTTGGCAGTGGCCGCCGGCTGGAGATCAAAGCCGAGGGAATGGGTGAGCTTGCCTGGGAAGAGAAGGCAGAGTACCAAGAGGAGAGGTCTGCGGACGGAGGCCTGAGAGGCACAAAGGGGACCGCAGAAGAGAAATCAGACAGGTAGGAGGGGAGCCGGGAGGGTGGGTTTCCCAGAGGCCAGTGGGAAAGCGCGGAAGAGCTTCTTTGGGAGACGGTGGTGACTGTCGGAGGCTGCTGAGGACAGACGCGAGGGACTTAGAAATGGAAGTCCCAGAGTGGGCGGTGAGAAAGTTGCAGGGGCAGGGAGAAGTCAGGGAAGGCAGGGATGGGAGACTGAAGTCTCTGGAGGCTGGCTAGGGTGGGTTCCTACGGAGAGTCTGGAATGCACTAGGGAGCATGTTGAGTGAGGGGTCATCATCAACGGCAGGGGGTTCCTGACGAGGTTGGGGGGGCGGTGTCCAGGGCACAAGCAGTGGGTTTTTCCTGGAGAGAAGTCACTTCCTCTACTCAAAGAGGACAGGAAGCAGGAAGGACCCAGGAGTCCTAGTTCAGGATCATTTCTACCAACACCAAACATGCTCTTGTTTCTTTCTCCTTTTTTTTAAGACTTAAGTTATTTACTTATTTATTTATTTATTGGAGAGAGAGAGCGAGAGTGCATGCAAGTGGGTGAGGGGCAGAGAGAGAGAGAGTCTCAAGCAGACACCCCGCTGAGCGCAGAGCCCATTGCTTGGCTCGATCTCATGACCCTGAGACCATGACCTGAGTCGAAAACCAAGAGTCAGAAGCTTGACGGACCCAGCCACCCAGGCGCCCCTTGTTTCTTTTATCTTAATGCAACAGCAAATGAATGAACAAAACAAAATTCTTCGGACCTCACACCCCTCCCTGGCTCCTGTACTATTTTTCTTCTCCGTTTTGCAGCAGAACTCAAGAATTCTCTACATTCTGGGCGCCTGGGTGGCTCAGTTGGTTAAGCAACTGCCTTCGGCTCAGGTCATGATCCTGGAGTCCCGGGATCGAGTCCCGCATCGGGCTCCCTGCTCGGCGGGGGGTCTGCTTCTCCCTCTGACCCTCTTCCCTCTCGTGCTCTCTGTCTCTCATTCTCTCTCTCTCAAATAAATAAATAAATCTTAAAAAAAAAAAAAAGAATTCTCTACATTCTGATTTCTCTCCTCCCAAGCCCTCCTCGATCTGGTTATCGGTCACCATTCACCATAACTGCTCTTGGTGCACATGACCACATTGTTACCAATCCAGTGTCCATTTGTACATCTTCTTGTATCAATATCGCTACACATGGGTGCTCACTCCCTTTCCCTTGAGACTCTTTCTTCACTTAGCTTCAGGGACACCACACTGCCTGCCTTTTCCTCCTTCATTGCTCCCTTTCTGCCTCCTCTCTTCCTCCTCTTCTCTCGGACCTCTGAACACTGGAGGCTGCCCTTCATCCTCTTCTCTTCGCCACTCACACTCTCGGTGGTCACACCCCAACCTCATGGCTTTACAAACACCATCTCTGCCGGACACAACACATTTTGTATCTTTATTTATGTAGGCTACAGCGGCAGAAAGTAGAGAGGGAGGAGTAACAGGAGGTGTGCTTGAGGAGGTAGGTGGAGGAGGCAGATCCTGAAGGATCTTACAAGGCCTTTTCTCAACCTTGGCTTTTACTCTGAATCAGATGGGAAGCATTGAAGTATTTTGAGCGGAGGAGAGACAGGATATGACTCACTCTTTGAAAAAGTTATCTTAGCTGCTCTATTAGTCAGGGTTCTCCAGAGAAACAGAACCAATAAAAAAAGAGAGAGACAGAGAGACAGGGGAGGGGGACAGGAGAGAGAGAGACTGATCAATTTTAAGGAATTGGTTCACATGATCATGCAGACTGGAAAGTCCAAAATTTGCAGGTGCGCCAGCAGGCTGAGGACCTAGGGGAGAGCCAATGGGTTCTTCAATGGGTTAAAGTTCAAAGGCTGTCTCTAGTGGAATTCTCTTTTGCATGGGGGAGGTCAGTCTTTTTGTTCTAGTCAGGCCTTCAACTGATTGGATGAGGCCCACCCACATTATGAAGAGCAATTTGCTTTCCTCCAAGTACACTGACTTAAATGTAAATCTTATCCATAAACACTCCCACAGAATCATTGAATAATGTTTGACCAAATATCTAGGCACTTTGGCCCAGCCATGTTGACACATAAAGTTACCACCACAGCTTCTACATTGAGAAGAAATTGCTGTAGGAGGAAGAACAGAGGCAGGGAGACCAGTTGGGAGGAAATTGCAGTAATGCTGGTAAGACATGATGGAAGCTTGGGCAGGAGGATTGGCAATGGAAGAAATGAGGGTTGGTTAGGTTTTGAATAACTGAAGGCTGAGTTGACAGAAATTGCAGGTGAATTGAACGTAGGAGGTGAGAGAAAGAGGAATCAAGGATGACTCCAAAGTTTTTTGGCCTGATCCAAGGGAAGAATGCCAAAATGTGGAAAAATAGAAATGATGGGCTTAGGGCATGAGCTTCAATGACGTGAGGAATGAGGGTCTGGTGGGCACAGTGGACAGCAGATAGGACACAGCCCCTCCTCCTGGCCTTGAAGCCTGTGGGATATAAGGAAAAGCTGAGGGTTCCAGTGGGGACAGTGAAATGACAGGTGATCATAAAGGAGAGGGAGCTTTCTTCCTGGCTGAAGTCACTGAGAGAGTGAGATAACTGGAAGCATTTACATTCTTTTTCTTTCTTTCTTTCTTTTTTTTAAATTAATTTATTTTGGAGAGAGAGTGCATGAGTGGTGGGAGAAGCAGAGGGAGAGGGACAAGCAGACTCCATGCTGAGTGCAGAGCCTGATACATGACTTGGTCTCATGACCCTGAGATCATGACCTGAGCAAAAACCAAGAGTTGGCGATTCAACCAACCGAGCCACCCAGGTGCCCCAAGGGCTTACATTCTTCTTCTTTTTTTTTAATATTTTATTTATTTGAGAGAAAGAGAGCACAAGCAGGGGGGGAGGCAGAGGGAGAAGCAGACTCCCCGCTGAACAGGAAGCCCAATGCAGGACTCGATCCCAGGACCCTGAGATCACGACCTGAGCCGAAGGCAGATGCTTAACGGACTGAACCACCCAGGTGCCCCATTCTTAATGATGACAGAGCGAATCAATCTAATCAGCACAATCAATTTTATCTTGGGAACACTGCGCTGGAAATCAAGCTAGGTGTTTAGTTCATTAATATTTGCTGAACACCTATTAAGGGTTCAACACTGTTCTAGGTTTTAGGGATAGAGGTGTGTCACTGCCCTCCTTACCCTAAAGCCTTACGTGGCTTTATCTTTAGGAATCGAGTCCCAAATCTTTCCCAGGTCTTTGGCTTCATCTCTATCCACACCTCATGCCTCTTCTCGATTTTCACACTTAAACCACATTCACATTCCTGCAATTCCCTGAACCACCCATGCCTTTTCCTGATTCAAGGTCTTTGTATAAGCTTTTTTCTCCACCCGAAACCAACCCTCCCTTTAGCTATGATTTGATGTATGTATATATTATGAAATGATTAACACCGTAATCTTAGTTAACATCTATAACCATGCATAGTTACACTTTTTTCTTAGATTTCTCTTCAGGGAAATGAAAGGGAAGAAAGGAAAGTCTTTGTCCACCTCCAACCGCTCAGTCACCCCCACTCCCACCCCTGCGAGTGCATGTGCACAGAACACATACACACACATGGTTAAGGGCTTCTGTGATGCACGCCCACAGCTCCCTGAATTTCTTTCTTTTTTTTTTTAAAGATTTTATTTATTTATTTGAGAGAGAGAGAGAGAGAGGGAGAGCACAAGCAGGGGGAGGGACAGAGGAAGAGGGAGAAGCAGACTGCCCGCTGAGCAGGGAGCCTGACGTGGGGCTTGATCCCAGGACCCCTGAGATCATGACCTGAGCCGAAGGCAGATGCTTAACCACTGAGCCACCCAGGCGCCCCCCTGAACTTCTTTTTTTATAACATATTTATACTTGACAACTGTTCTGGGTCTATTTTCCTCATGAGATCACAAGCTCTGTGAGGACAGAGACCACACTTGTCTCATTCACTACTATATGCTCAGTCGTTGGCAAAGTACTTGACCTAGAGTAGGTAGTTGCTAAACATTTGTTGAGTGTTTGAAAGGATTGATGGTACGCTCTCTGGCTAAGTGAATGAATGAATAAATGAACGAATCAGTGAATGAATAATGAGACCCCAAGTAAACCTCTGAGCAATGAAGACTGATTGCCTTTTAATTATTATTATTATTTTTTTTTATTTAGGGGCGCCTGGGTGGCTCAGTCAGTGAAGCGTCTGAATCTTGATTGTAGCTCAGGTCCTGATCTCAGGGCTGTGGGATCGAGCCCTGGGTTGGGCTCTGTGCTGGGCAGGGAGTCTGCTCAAGATTCTCTCTCCTTCTCCTTTTGCCCACCCACCCCCTCTCATGCATGCTCTCTCTCTCTCTGTAAGCTTTTTTTCCCACCTGAAACCAATCCTTTCCTTCTGCCAGCTATGATTTGATATATGTATATATTATGAAATGATTAACACCATAAGTTTAGTTAACATCTATAAGATTTATTTATTCATTTTAGAGGGGGTGAGGGAGGAGAGGGAGAGAGAGAATTCCAAGCAGACTCCCTGTTGAGCCTGGAGCCCAGCGTGGGGCTCAGTGCCACAACCCCGAGATCACGACATGAGCCAAAATCAAGAGTTGGAGACTTAACCAACTGAGCCACCCAGGAGCCCCTAATTCTTTTTTTAAAATTGAGATATAATTGACATATAACACTGTATTATTTTAGGTGTATAGCATAATGATTTGTTATATGTGTATATTGTAAAATGATTACTACAATAAGTAGTTAACACCCATGACCACACATAGTTACACATTCTTTTCTTGTGATGTGAACTTTTACGATTTTCTCTCTTGGCAACTTTCAAACATGCAATGCAGTATCATTAACTATAGTCACCATACTGTACATTATATCCCCAGGACTCATTTATTTGATAACTGGAAGTTTGTACCTTTTGACCACCTTCACCCATTTTGCCCACTCCCTACCCCCTGCTTCTGGCAACCACCAATTTTTCAAATCAAAAAAAGTTTGTTTGATTTTAGATTTCACATATAAATGAGATCATACAGTATTTGTCTTTCCCTGTCTGACTTATTTTACTTAGCATAATGACCTTAAGGTCCACCCATGTTGTTGCAAATGGCAAGATTTCCTTCTTTTTATAGCTGAGTAATATTCCATTTTGTATGTACATATACATTATCTTTACGCATTCATCCATCGATGGACACTTAGGTTGTTTCCATGTCTCGACTATTGTGATAAGTGCTGCAATGAACATGGGGGTATCTCTTCAAGATCCTGATTTCAATTCCTTTGGATAAATACCCAGAAGTGGGATTGTTGAATCATTTGGTAATTCTTTTTTTTTTTTTTTTTTTAATGTAGACTCCACACCCAGCATGGAGCCCAATGCAGGGCTTGAACTCACGACCCCGAGATCAAGACCTGAGCTGAGATCAAGAGCCAGGTGCTTAAAAGACTGAGCCACCCAGGAGCCCTTGGTAATTCTAGTTTCAATTTTTTTAAGGAACTTCCATACTGTTTACCAAAGCAGTTGTACAATTTTACATTCCCACCAAAGTGTGCAAGGATTTCCTTCTCTCCACATCCTCACACTTGTAATTTCTTATCTTTTTTTTTTAAAGATTTTATTTATTTATTTGAGAGAGAGAATGAGATAGAGAGAGCATGAGAGGGGGAAGGGTCAGAGGGAGAAGCAGACCCCCCCCCGCTGAGCAGGGAGCCCAATGCGGGACTCAATCCCGGGACTCCAGGATCATGACCTGAGCCGAAGGCAGTTGCTTAACCAACTGAGCCACCCAGGCGCCCAATTTCTTATCTTTTTAAGAATAGCGACTCTCAGAGGGGTAGACGAACCATGAGAGACGATGGACTCTGAAAAACAAACAGGGTTCTAGAGGGGAGGGGGGTGGGAGGATGGGTTAGCCTGGTGGTGGGTATTGAGGAGGGCACATTCTGCATGGAGCACTGGGTGTTATGCACAAACAATGAATCATGGAACACTTCATCTAAAACTAATGATGTAATGTATGGGGATTAACATAAGAATAATAAAAAAAAAAGAATAGCGATTCTAACAGGCATGAAGTGATGTCTTATGATTTTGATTTGCACTTCCCTGATAATTAATGATGTCAAGCACCTTTTAATATATCTGTTGGCCAGGGGCACCTGGGTGGCTCAGTCGTTAAGCGTCTGCCTTCGGCTCAGGTCATGATCCCCGGGTCCTGGGATCGAGCCCCGCATTGGGCTCCCTGCTCCGTGGGAAGCCTGCTTCTCCCTCTTCCACTCCCCCTGCTTGTGTTCCCTCTCTTGTTATGTCTCTCCCTGTCAAAGAAATAAATAAAATCTTTAAAAAATATATATATATATCTGTTGGCCATTTGTATGTCCTCTTTGGAAAAATTCTATTCAGATCCTCCATTTTTTACTGGAATTGTTTGTTTCTATTGAATTGTATGAGTTCTTTATATACTTTGGATATTAATCTGCTATCAGATATATGACTTGCAAATATTTTCTCCCATTCTGTAGTTTCCCTTTTATTTTGTTGATTTTTTTTTTTTTTTTTTTTGCTATACAGAAGGCCTTTGGTTTGTCATCGTCCCACTTACTTATTTTTGCTTCTGTTATCTTTGCTTGTAGCATCAAATCCAGAAAATCATGGCCAAGACCAATTTTGAGGTGCTTATTGCCTTTGTTTTCTTCTAGGGGTTTTACGTTTTCAAGTCCTACGTCCAAGTCTTTAATACACTTTGAGTTGATTTTTGTATATGTGTGGGTTTATTTCTGAGCTTTTTATTTTGTTCCAGTGATCCATGTGTCTGTTTTTATGCCAATACCATACTGTTTTGATTATGATAGCTTTGTAGTATAGTTTGAAATTAGGAAATGTGATGCCTCCAACTTTGTTCTTCTTTCTCAAGGTTGCTTCAGCTTTTGGGGGTCTTCTGTGGTCAAGGTTGATTTCTTAAACTCAGTCATTAATGTCCATGCCCTCCACTCAAAGCAAGGCCCTCACTCATGCCCTGTCGGTCATTAACTTGACACACACTCCCAGGCACCTCTGTTACTTTGTTTGCAAGCACTCCTCCCCCCAATAAAAGAAAGGAGAAAACGTGTTATTGGCAGGTCATATGGTGACCTCAGTGAAAAGAAACATCTGATAGCCTGAATGAGAGAAAAAATGTTATTCACAAATTAGAGTGTCTTAAAACTCAACTGTACAAAGCAGTTAAAGGTATGCTGCCCAGGGTGCCTGGGTGGCTCAGTTGGTTAAGCGACTGCCTTCGGCTCAGGTCATGATCCTGGAGTCCCTGGATCGAGTCCCGCATCGGGCTCCCTGCTCGGCGGGGAGCCTGCTTCTCCCTCTGACCCTCCCCCCTCTCATGTGCTCTCTCTCTCATTCTCTCTGTCTCAAATAAATAAATAAAATCTTAAAAAAAAAAAAAAAAGGTATGCTGCCCAATACCTACTCCAACAGACCTCAAGGGCATTATCATAAGGCAATGATGGTTTATAATGGCAATTGTTTATAATTATTTTTTTAATATTTTATTTATTCATTTGAGAGAGAGACAGAGAGAGAACAAGCAAGGGGAGAGGCAGAGGGAGTGGGAGAAGCAGACTCCCCACTGAGCTGGGAGCCCGACATGGGGCTAGATCCCAGGACCTGGAGATCAGGACCCAAGCTGAAGGTAGATGCCCAACCATCTGAGCCACCCAGTGCCCCTATAATTGTTTAGAGAGGACTAAAAGGACATGTTGTATTCATTCCATATTGCGAACGCTTCCCTGTGTATTAAATCTAGCTAGTTTTTTTGTTTGTTTTTTTAAGATTTATTTCTTTATTTGAGAGAGAGAGAAGGAGAGAGAGCACAAGCTGGGGGAGAGGCAAAGGGAGAGGGAGAGAGAGAATCCTCAAGCAGGCTCCCCGCTGAGCACAGAGCCTGATATGGGGCTCAATCCCAGGACCCAGAGATCATGACGTGAGCTGAAATCGAGTTGGCTCCTTAATTGACTGAGCCACCCAGGTGCCCCTCAATCTAGCTAGTTTTTGTAGTTTATACTGTGGATTGAATTTTTAGCAGGCAGATGCTCATTCACAATAGGGAAAGCTGGTTTGAGGGGCTTATAGTATCAGTCCATAGGTACAGATGCCTGACTAGAATTAATCACAGATAAAATGCTGGTTAACTCAGGTCTCGAGACTCCTCACATACCACGTGAAATATACATTGGTCTCAGCTTTGCCTGAGTCGATAGCGCCCTCAACTGGTTTTTGCTGGTACCAACACCTCTGTCTTTGAATAATTGTGGGAGCCGCATAAACAAATTGGAAATTTGTTTCAACAAAACAAGTGGAAGGCACAGTAGCCATAAAAGCCATCTGATCACTCATCTGAAAGGAATACAACACTTATAGCTTCATGATCATAGGAAATAAATTTAAAATTGTTTTTTAAATTTAAGAATAATGACATTCTATCGGTTTCAGGTGTCTATTGCCGTGATTCGATATTTTTATACGTTATGAAATAATCCTCATGATAAGTCTAGTTACCATCTGCCACTGTACAAAGTTATTAGAATATTATTGACTCTATTCCCTATGTGGTACATTACAACCCTATGGCTTATTTATTTTATAACTGGAAGTTTGTACCATTTAGTCCTCAAATGTCAATTTCATTGTGGGTGGGAATGTGAAATGATAGAGCTACTTTAGAAAAAAAATTGACAGTTTCTTATAAAGTTTAACATTTACCATATAGCCCAGTAATACCGCTCTGTCTTCATCTGCTAGACTTCTCCCTCTGTGCCCATGTGGCCTTTCCTCAGTCTGCACATGTGACTTTCTTATGCGGCCACACATTTATGACCTCATTTAACCTTAAGTACCTACTAAAAGCCCTGTCTGCAGATACAATCACACTGGGGATTAGGACTTCAACATATGAATTTGGGGAGGACACAAACATTCAGTCCACAGCACACTCCTAGGTGTTGACCCAAGAGTAATGAAAAACTTATGTTATGCAAAAGCATTTACATAAATGTGATGGTAGCTTTTCTCACAATTGCCCCAAATTGGAAACAACCAAGATGACTTCAAGTGTTGAATGGGTAAATAAATGTTGGGACATTCATACGATAGAATATTACTTATCAATAAAAAGGAACAAACTCCGGGCACATGGATGAATCTGAAAGGCATTATGCTAAGTTGAAAGAAGCCAGAATCAAAGGCTACATATTGTATGATGACATTTATGTGACATTTTGGAAAAGAGGAAAAACTATGGGGACAGAAAATTGGTCCATGGTTGCCAGAGGGTATATAATGAGGCGCTTACTAACAAGGGGCACTAGGAAATTTTTCAGGTGATAGAAATGTTCTATAGTGTGATTGTGGTGAATATAACTGTATGTATTTGTCAAGATTCATAGAACTGTACACTTACAAGAGTAAATTTTACCACATGCAAATTATACCTTGACGAATCTGACATAAAAGAATAAACAGAAGGATACTTGAAAAAATTCACTTGTATATACGTCTTTGCTGGAAGAAAATAAGAAAGGAATCCATAAAGAACTCTGAGCACAAAACTTATCAGGATAAAATTTTGTTGGAGTAGAACGGGAATATGAGGTAAAGGAGAGAAAGGTAGGATATAAAATTTCTAACTGTTAAAGCAAAGTTTTGTTCATGGATTTTTAAAATGGATGATAATGAGTATCAAATTGTTATGAGTCCATTGGCTATAGGTTAGTAACAGTTTTGTTTTAAAAGGTTTATAGTTGCATGTTGGATATTACACCTGATCAAACTTTTAATGAAAAGTTTTAGATGTCAACTTTAAAATATGCTAGAAGGTAGCTCTTTTAGGGGGACATGACCAAAAAGTTTGAAGACCACTGTGTTTTGTTGTTGTTGGTTTTTTTTGTCTTATAAAAGTTTATGTGAAGATTCATAGTTAAGCCATGTATTTTAAGGTCATATATACAATGTAAAAATATAGTTATTTTCTAGATGACTGCCATTTATGGGCTTTGACATTCTATTGGGCTAGCATATCACAACAGGGTAAGGATTTTACACATGCAAAATTGAGGCTCCTATAAAAACAGTTGATAGATAGCATGTCTTATCCATAGGTGTTTGATTATTTCTTCTTTTTCTTTTTTTTCTTTTTTTATGTAGGCTCCATGTACAGTGTGGAGCCCAACTCAGGGCTCAAACTTATGACCCTGAGATCAAGACCTGAGCTGAAATTAAGAGTCAGATGCATAACGGACTAAGCCACCCAGGCACCCAGTGTTTGATTATTTACTGCTGCATAACAAGTCATCCTAAAACTTTGTGACTTGAAAGAATAATAATCATTTCTTTTGCCCACACATCTGCAGTTGGGCGGGGATCAGTGGCAAAGTTCATCTCTGCTCTGTACAGCATTAGCTGGAACAGCTTGATGGAAGGCTGGAGGATCTGCTTCCAAACTGGCTCATTCAGTATGGCTGGGGCTGAGGGTCAGGGGCCTCAGATCCTATGCAAATGGTCAGAACTGCAGAACTCTCCTCCAAACCTTTGTAGTAAGAGATGACCAAACCATAGCTCAGCTTCTAGCTGCACAAGGCTGTGCCCTAGGATGACTGCAGTCCTGCATGAAAATGCCTGTCTGAGAAAACTCAAGGCTGTCAGAATTTACCTTTTGTTCTAGCCAACACCTGATTTACCCAAAACGGCTTCCAATGGTGACTCCCTCTGTCCCTTTGAGATGTGTATGTATCTTCTGCAATTTGAAGTGTCTTTCTCAATGATCTGAAAGCCATATAGGGCCCCTGTCTCCTAGTCTCTGTGGGAAGATAGAATCCTAACTTCTTTTTTTTTTTTTTTTAAAGATTTTATTTATTTGACAGAGAGAGACATAGCGAGAGCAGGAACACAAGCAGGGGGAGTGGGAGAGGGAGAAGCAGGCTTCCCGCGGAGCAGGGAGCCCGACGTGGGGCTCGATCCCAGGACCCTGGGATCATGACCTGAGCCGAAGGCAGACGTTTAACGACTGAACCACCCAGGCGCCCCAGAATCCTAACTTCAATAAATTGCCTGCTAGTAGCTACAGCTGGCTTGATCACATTGAGACTCGCCACCCCTTTGTAATTTTTTGGTTGAGCGCCACTCTCTCCCATCCCTAGTCCTTCATTCTCCCTTTAAGTCATCCTATCACCTCTGCACAGATTGGAATGGAGCTCAGCTCCTTCGCTTATGGTCAGTAGTGTCTGAATAAAATCTGTTTTCACCCCTTTAACTAATGCCCAGCTTTGTCTACCATTGATAATACGCTCCTCCAAGTAACCTGGGTTTCCTCACAGTATGGTGGCTGGGTTCAAAGGGTCACTGTAGAGAGAAGGAAGTGACCCCATGGCAATCAGCAATACATTACTGGTTCCTCAAACACAAAAATGGTTTCTACTCTACCCACTTATAAATCAAAGAGGATTGTTATTAAAGTGATTCAAGTCTGAAAGAGAAAGCAAAATAAAAATAAAGGAATAAAGTTAGGCCAACTGAGGATAGTACAAACCTATCACTTTGAGTGAAGGTAAATTCGCCCTTTGGGAAATAAAACAATTACTGCTTTTTTTTTTTTTTTTTAAGATTTTATTTATTTATTTGACAGAGAGAGAGATAGTGAGAGCAGGAACACAAGCAGGGGGAGTGGGAGAGGGAGAAGCAGGAGCCCGATGCGGGGCTCGATCCCAGGACCCCGGGATCATGACCCCAGGGGAAGGCAGATGCTTAACGACTGAGCTACCCAGGCGCCCCAACAATTACTGCTTTAAAAAAAAAAAATCCAATGTTTATTTGAAAGGCTCACATAAAATTAAAACATAGAACGAGAAATTAGGAGCGATGCTGAAATTCAAACTTAGGCAAACAGTCCCTTGCTTGCTACTGTTCTTATTTTAGACATAAGGACATTCAGATAATGAGTATTAATTTTGGAGGTACCTTGGATACGAAACCACCACAAGTCAATGTTTCTGGGGTGTTTTCTCTTCCATACAGCGCTGCCGAATGGTCCCACCACGGGGACGTACTTAAAACGTAGCAAAGCCGCTTTTATTTTAGCCCAAGGAACACTACGTGGGTTGATTTTTTTCAAAATAGGATTTTTGACCCGCGTGGGCCTCCGGCTCGGACTACATTTCCCAGCAGGCCATGCTCGGCACTACGGGTGCCTATATGAGGTCTAGCTTCCTTGGTGGCGGCGCAGTCGCCGTGCGGACGGCCGACGGGCGGGCGCTCCGCGGTTTGAATGGCTGCGGGCTCGGGCCCTCAGCTCACCTGAGGACCGGCCGCCCAGGGGTGCGCTATGCCGTCCGGAGGCGACCATTCGCCGCCGCCCCCGCCTCCTCCTCCGGCGGCGGCAGCCTCGGATGAGGAGGAGGAAGACGACGGGGAGGCGGAGGACGCCGCGCAGCCGGCGCGCTCGCCGGCCCCTCAGACGCAGCAGCGGTTCGACGAGCTGTGCAGCCGCCTAAACATGGACGAGGCGGCGCGGGCCGAGGCCTGGGACAGCTACCGCAACATGAGCGAGAGCTACACGCTGGAGGTGCGCTCGGGGGGGAGAGGAGGGGCTCTCCGGGCCTAGTCGTCGCGCCCCGCCGCGGCAGTGGGGCCCCTCCCCTCCCCGGGTCGGGCGCCCCGCAGGGACCCTCGGGCAGGCCCCGGGTCTCCGGTCCCCAGCCTGCAGAGCGGCGGGAATCCTCCTGGGCCCCTTGGTCCTGGAGACCGGGCTTTCGGAAAGCCCTTCGCGGCCCTGCAAGTGAACCCCGCCTCGCAGCTGCTCCCTGTCGGCTTCCGAGTGGGGAGCACCTCTTGCCCTAAAGTGGCAGCGCGAGGCTGAGGTCGTGCCGGGGTCACGTTGCAAAAATACAACCACCTTGTTGGCGGAGTGAACAGGTGCAGTTGTTGAGACGGTAAAGAGAAGGGGAGGGGACTTGGCTGTGCTCCCGCGGAGAGCAGCCCGATTTTAGCGCCTCGGTTGCTGGGCTGCTCCTTCGGTTCTTTTCCTGCTGACCCAAATTGCCTTTGTCCCGGCACTGCATCCGCAGAGTAAGCGCGTCGTTAAGTTTCGGGCTGTGTTTGTGTGTAAACTAAGGCGAATCTTCCCGAGGGCAAATGACACGGGCTTTCTGCCTACCTGCACTTGGATAAATGCCCCCCGTTTGTCCCTAGGAAGTCCGGGCTGCGACGACCTTGAGGACGTTTTGGTCACCCCAGACGTTGCACAGGACTCTGTAGCCGCTGTGATTTAGGCATGTTTTGTCCCTTTCTTCGGACGGGGCTTGCAGACGAGAAAAATGGCCATTCTAGCCAGTGAGGCTCAGCTCTGTAGGCACCTCCCCTTTGTGGACCAATGGGAAGTGACACGGAAGTCTGGATTGTTTATCAGCTGTTTGCTTGTGTGTGGCATTAAACGGGAGGCCAAATGATTTTCTTAAGTTGCTTTACAGTTTGTGGAAAGAGCGGGGCAAATAGAACGGGAAGGCCTAACCAAGGTATTGTTTAATTATAATAATAGGGTGTTTTTGCCTGCATGTAACTCACTAAGGTTACTATTTATTCTTGCAATAATAGAATCTTATTTCAGTTCCTTCTCCTTGTAGTTATATCTACAGGGTGGGGGGAAAGGCTAGTAATATGGTGGCTTTAGAACTTGACAGACCTAGGTGACTTTGGACAATTTACTTAACCACTCCCAAACTCAATTTTGTGATACGTAAATTTGAGATATTTGTACCTACATCAGCGTTGTTCTGAAGGTTTAATAAGGTAATGTATAGTTTCTTGCACATAAGGCAGTCATGGGCAGTGCTGGTGCTTGAGAGTTTACAGAGCTCCTTCCTATGCTTAGGTGATGTGGCCGAATAGGCCACATTCCTGTTTATTTCTCAGTGGTTCTGTGGTCAGTGGTTCTTTGGTGATGGGCGTAAGTGTTTCCAAGTAAGCTCTTATTTTGTCCTCAGGATCATCTTTTAAATTGAATAGAACAAGTATTATCACCATACAGCTGAGGTATTTCAACTCATAGGGATTAAGTTGTTGAAGTCCAGTGTTATATAAGCAAGTGACAAACAATTGATGGTTAGTAAATTATTTTTGAAAACACATGTTTGATGACTCAGTTTTTTAAAGACTTGGATTTCAGATTCTTAGCTCGGTTTACCCAGTGAATGAATGAATATTCATTTATCAAATATTTCTTTATCACCTCTTCTTTGCCAGATACTGTTGTAGTTGGTGGGGACAGAGCAGCGAACAAAACTTAAAAATCTCTGCCCTTGTGGAGCTTGTAATCGGGTATGCTGTAAGATAACATAGGATGTCAGTCTCATGGAAGTGTACAATGGAAAATAAGACTCATATGATATTTTTAAAAAGGTTTTATTTATTTGAGAGAGACAGAGATAGCAACAGAGATAACGAGAGAGAGAGAAGGAGCAGGGAGGAGAGGGAGAAGCAGACTCCCCGCTGAGCAGGCAGCCTGATGCAGGGCTTGATGTGGGGCTCAATTCCAGGACCCTGAGATCATGACCTGAGCCAAAGGACACTTGACTGACTGAGCCACCCAGATGCCCCTCATATGGTATTTAATACAGAGTATTGGTTATAGAATTTTATCTTTTCATTTCTTGTATTTTCTGTGCTTTATTCTTGTAACTCATTTCATTCTCACAGCCCTCGGATAAGAAAATTGAGTCTCTGTGACTGTTAATTTGTCCCACACTGGGACACCCAGGGCACGTATGCTGAGAGAGTGAGCCAGGTAGAATCTTTATTGCCCTTTATGATCTTGCAAGTTACATAGCATCATTTTTGCCTATGCTATTATTTGAGACAGTTGAAAATGAGGGAACAGAACACAGATTCCTATCTCTCAGTGTGAAAATGTCAATGTCAAAGTATAAGGAGCACATGGGATAGAGCCATCATTGAAAATACAGTTTCCCACCAACATAAAAATAGCGCCTTCCATTTAATCTAAAAAGTTTATTATATTGAAATGTTTACGTAGCTCATTAGCTAAAACTCCATTTTCTTTTATTTTACAGGGAAATGATCTTCACTGGTTAGCATGTGCCTTATATGTGGCTTGCAGAAAATCTGTGCCAACTGTAAGCAAAGGGACAGTTGAAGGAAACTATGTATCTTTAACTAGAATCCTGCGATGTTCAGAGCAGAGGTAACTATGTCAGAGTTTGAAAGGTAGAATGTGACAAATATGAAAGCTCAAAAATCATACTGATAGTAAGAATTCTGTCATTATTTCCCAGGCGTTTGTACCTATAGAGTGCTGAATTTAGAAACTAGGTCATGGTTTTCCTTTACCACATCTAAGCATCTATTATATTTTACTCTTTAGTGAAAAGTATTGAAATTTTAATGTATTAGGCATTTGTATGAAGGTTTTACTATTAAAGGTTATGACTTACCATTGTGCAGTATTGGCAGAATTCTAAATAAGGCTATTGAAAACTTTAGGATATACTCTAAATTGTAAAGGGAAAAAATATGGCATTAAATTTAAAACTACATGCACAGGATTTGTATTTTAATATATGGAATGTGTAAAGACTTCTCCATTTCCTGTTTGGGGGGGATAGGCAACACTGTTACAATCAATTATTGAAAGAGTCAAATACTGTTTTAAAGAAGAGGCAAAAATTGCTTTTTCTATCTGTTGTGTAATTGAATTGATTACATTTATTATTTGTGCCTTTTGGGTGAATTTTCTTTTATGACTTGTTAAAGATTTGTGGAAAAAGAATATTTGCCAGTTTGTGGGGGAGAATACCACAGTCAAAATTTATGTACCTAATGGCTTAAAAAATTGCTTACTATTAAAATAACAAGGGATGTAATATTTTAGCTGTAGCCTATTTATTAACCTTGAACTCCATCCCGAGTTATATTTAGGCCTAAGAGCAAGAGACAGTGCATAAAGAGTTGAACCCCTGAGCTGTAAACCTGCAGAAGTGGACTTAAGGTACAAAAGTATAATCGTTACGGAGAAGAAAAGGGGAGGCAGAGTAATCCAGTTAAGTGATGGATGAGGAACTTTAGAAGCAAAGGTCAAATTATGGAATCTTCATCATAAACCGTAGTAAATCAAACTTATCCAACATTTTAATGCAAGTAATACAGTCCCTAGGCTTCAGTTGTATTTCCATTTCAGAAACTCAGTTTCTATCTTTAAATTTTTACCTTTGAGTTCAGATTATTTACTTTTCTGCCATAATGAACTAAAATGGGTTAAAAACAAAGTATGTCGGGAGAAGATATTTACAATGTATATAACTGACAAAAGATCAGTATCCAGAATTATATAAAGAGCTACTAACAAATGGTTGCATGATTGACAAACAGCTACTAAACCAGGGGTAAAGAATGTGGTTTCCCAAAAGTCAGAACTCACATAGCTAATAGATGTATGTGAAGATGCTCAATTTCACTAGTAACCAAGGAAGTTCAAATTAAAAACAAGATATCTGTCATTCTCATCAGATTGGGGAAATTTGAAATCTGATAAAACCAGCTTTGGTCATTATGTAGGGAAACGGGAACTCTGTATTGCTGGTGTACATTGGTGAGAGTATAAATTGGCATGGCCACTTGAATGGGAAATTTGACAATATCTAGTAAACTTGAAGATGCACAGTCTCTAACTCAGCAATTCTACTTCTTAGTGTCCCTAAAGAAGCTCTTACATACATGTATAAGAATGTGTTGATTACAGCATTTTTTTGTCATAATGTAAAATCAGAAACCTCAATTTTCATTGGTTGGGGAATGAATGCAAAAAGTCATGGTAGTTCATATGAGGGAATATTTTTAACAATTAAAATGAAAGAGATCTGCATGTATCAATGTTAATCTCAGAAACATTGAATGAAAAAGCAAGTTGCAGAATGCTCCTTACAGTATGATACTATTTATGTAAAATCTTAAAGCCACACACACAAAAGATACTACGTACTGTTTATGGATACATATAGATGTATATAGTAGGTATGCTAAGTAGTAAGTATTATAACACGGATTCAGACTAACTTTAGAATGGTGGTTATCTTTGGGGAGGCAGAGGGGGGCATGGGTTTGGGGAGGAGTACAAATAGGAATTTGGCTGTTTTTGTAGAACCTGAAGCAAACATGGCAAAATTTATTCAATATGTTAATGTTTGTTAAATCTGGCAGTTGGGTACTTAAGTGTTGGTTACATTACTCTAATTATTTTGTATTTTTATATTTTTCATAATTAAAAAAGTAAAACCCTCTGGTAATCTCAGAAAAATAGATTAGGAGAATCAGAGAAATCAACCAACCTGTAAGAGATTAAGCTAGTCAGAGGCATGAATTGTGATTTTATCACTGTCTGAAAGTAATATAATTTAATGAGTTAAATTTTTGATTTAATTATATTTGTGTACCCTACCTTTGTGTTAATTTTGAAAATATCTCATTTTTTATTTTAATATCAGCTTAATTGAATTTTTTAACAAGATGAAGAAGTGGGAAGACATGGCAAATCTACCCCCACATTTCAGAGAACGTACTGAGAGATTAGAAAGAAACTTCACTGTTTCAGCAGTAATTTTTAAGAAATATGAACCCATTTTTCAGGACATTTTTAAATATCCTCAAGAGGAGCAGCCTCGTCAACAGAGAGGAAGAAAACAGCGGTATGTTTTTATATTTGTTAGGAATATACTTTTTTTTTTTTTTTCTTATCTGTGCTACAGTTCTGATCCCTCAGTTTGTGTCCCTCAGTTTATTTTGTTAGTTTGTTTTGTTTCTTTGGAGAGAGAAAGAGTGCATGCACACGAGGTGGGGGGAAGGGCAGAGATAATCTTAGGTAGGCTCCAAGCCCAGCGAGGAGGCCATCATGGGGCTCAGTCTCACAACCCATGAGACATGATCTGAGCAGAAATCAAGATGTGGTTGCTTAACTGACTGAGCCACCCAGACACCCCTATTTTGCTAGTCTTAAAAAAACAAATGTGATTTCATAAATACACTTTCTTTCCAGTAGCTCTCTTTTAATAATAATTTCTTGCTTCTCATTTCGTGTTAGCCATGAAGAATTTGGCTTCCTTCATATTGTAAAATGCATGGAATTATTGTTTCTGTAAACTTTCCCTTTTCATTTAAGCACCCAAAAATGCAAAAGTCAGATCTTAGATATTTTCGCCAATTGGCCACCTTCGGTATAGAATTTGACTCCTTAATTTTCTGTTATTGGCTATGTTGACTATTTCTATTATTTGACTTTTATGTCCAGCTTAGTAACAGATAATCCCCTCTGAACTGGCTTTTGTATGTATTTTGAAGTTTATGATCAATCAAGAGTAGAGAAACTGGATGCGGGAGAGTAGGGGACCTGAAACGATTATGAATTTGTGCTTTCTGATCATGTCTGCAAAATCTATAAACTTACTCTGGCTCAATGTTTTCCATCTTTCCTGATAGATAAAGGCAATCATGTGATGCAAATTCTCTACCTTTATCATGAACACTTTTTCACAAACTAGAAATGGAAATTGTTCTTAAGCTAGAACTAGAACAATGTTGACAAGAAAAGTCAGGGAAAAGGAGTTATAATTGAATGAATAATGTCTGCCTCTCTTTTCTTTCTTTCTTTCTTTTTTTTTTTTTTTTTGCCTCTTTCAATATAAAATTTTTTCCCAAATTGTGAAGGATGTTTACAGTAAGTGAGGAGCTTTTTTTTTTTTTAATTTTTATTTATTTATTTGAGAGAGTGAGCAAGTGAGAGAAAGAAATGGAGCAGGGGCAGAGGGAGAGAAAGAAGCAGATTTCCTGCTGAGCAGGGAGCCCAACATAGGGCTCGATCCCAGGACCTGGGATCATGACCTGAGCTGAAGGCAGACGCTTAACTGACTCAGCCACCCAGGCGCCCCAAGTGAGCAGCTTTTAAAAAATAAAAGAAACTGTGTACTTTCTTAGATAGTTGACTCCACTGCTGAGGAAGCAGCTGCTCTAGTTTGCTTGTAGTTTTGGAGAACTATTTCCAAAGTTTGGATAGATGCTTTGTTCTAAGTCTGAGCGAGGCTGATGTCATTTACAGAAAGATAGAGAATATCTTCTTTCTTTGGAGTGTTGTAGAAAATGATTTTTAGATTGCACTTGCCTTGATATTTAGTAGTGTATGTATACTACCTAATTGTAGTTAAGAAAATTGTAAGATAACTTTATTTTAAAAATTTTACATTTAGATCACTCTGTATACATTTATTAGTACTTTTGGTTAATAGTAGTAACATATACCATTTACTGAGCATTTATTATGGGGACTGTTCTAAGGTTTAAACCTGTATTACTTCAGTGAACCCTTATGACAACCATATGGGGTTTCTGTTACAAGTGGAGAAAATACGCCCTTGAGAGGTGAAGTAATTTAGTCAGGGTCACACAGTGAGTGTGGAGCTATTATTGAAATTAGTGGTCTGCTTGCAGAACCCATATGCTTCACCATGACTCTGTGCTACATCTCACACATACTTTGAATATTTGTCACTGGGTATTTATTGAGAACTTACTGTGTGAAGTATGTTGTTAGGTATTATATAGGACACAAGTATTTATTTATTTTTGAGAGAGAGAGAGAGAGAATCTTAAGCAGGCTCACCGCCCAGTGCGGAGCCCGACACGGGGCTCAGTCCCATGACTCTGAGATCATGACCTGAGCTGAAATCAAGAGTTGGATCCTTAACCGACTAAGCTGCCCAGGTGCTCCAAGACACAGATCTTTAAAAAAAAAAATACTGGGCGCCTGGGTGGCTCAGATGATTAAGCGTCTGCCTTCGGCTCAGGTCATGATCTCAGGGTCCTGGGATCAAGTTCCGCATCGGGCTCTCTGCTCCTTGGGAGCCTGCTCCTCCCTCTGCCTCTCTCTCTCTCATGAATAAATAAATAAAATCTTTTAAAAAAAAACCAAAAAACAAAACCCACAGCCACTGTCTTTTGGGGGCTTACAGTATAGTTGTGGAGAGGAGGCATATAGAAATGTGAAAGATAACAAACGTACAACTTCTGAACCAAAATTAAACCACTGTGCATGAGCCAGTCCACTAAGGTTCCATGAAATAAGGAACGGTTGGTGGGATTTCGATGGGTGAATTTGGAGGTATAGATAGAGCCTTCATTGCATGGGATAAAGTAAGAATACACCAAAGTGGCAAAGCAAGAGGCAGTTTGGCCTAGTAGGTTAAGTTCTAGGGTTCTCAAGTTAAAGATTCAGTTTTTAGAGTGGCTTGAGTGTTGAGCTAAAAAGTTTGGCTTTCATCTAGGTAGGCATTAAAACGGAATAGTTCTCATGTGCCTGCGGTAGGGAGGCCACTTGTATTTTGTATTTTTTTAATTTTTTAAAGATTTTATTTATTTATTTATCTTAGAGCATGCACGAAAATGGGGAGGAGCAGAGGGAGAGAGAGAATCTCAAGCAGACTCTGCGCTGAGTGTGGAGCCCAATGAGGGGCTTGATCTCACGACCCTGAGATCATGACCTGAGCCAAAATCAAGAGTCAGACGCTTAACTGACTGAGCCCCCCCCAGGCGCCCTGAGAGGCCACTTTTAAAAAGCAGGGCACTGACATTTAATCCTCGCCATGGACTGGTGACTTAAGTACAAAACTATGCCCAAGTAGAATAATCGTTCAGCAGATGAAGAGACTGAGGCACATGGAGAGCAAGTATGCCTTGCGAAGGACAGTGGGGGAACTAAACCCCAGTGTCCTGATTCTTCTCAGAGCTCCTTGTTGGGGTGTGGAGACCACAGATGTCTTATCTAAACATCACCAGAGGTTCTGGTAGAAAAGCCAAGAGCTTAAAACAGCTCTGAACCTCCCTTCAGCAGACAGCATTGGCAAAATAGAATGGATCATCTTAACGATAAAGAATAAAGAATTCTAGGGCGCCTGGGTGGCTCAGTCGTTAAGCGTCTGCCTTCGGCTCAGGTCATGATCCCAGGGTCCTGGGATCGAGCCCCACATCGGGCTCCCTGCTCCGCGGGAAGCCTGCTTCTCCCTCTCCCACTCCCCCTGTTTGTGTTCCTGCTCTCGCTATGTCTCTCTCTGTCAAATAAATAAATAAAATCTTTAAAAAAAAAAAAAAAGAATAAAGAATTCTAGGAAGCCCAGAATTTACATTAAATAGTCCTTTTGTGACTTGATGTAATCTGGAATGTCTTTAGGGAGGGAGGGTTTAGAGTTCATCAGCTGTGATAAAGGAAAGAAAAAATGAGAGAATAATCTGATTGTATACACGGATCCGAAAGCAGCATTAGCCTTGCTGATGTCATCAAAAGAACTGTTGTTACTCATTTTCTACCTTACCTGTCTTGACCTTGAGAACCTTTTATAGTTCTTCAGAATTTTCTTTTTTCTGGGATGAGCTCTTTCCTTGGCTTTGTCCTGACCAGTATTTGGTTGGAGCAGAACTTTTTGCTCGTTTTCTCTGTGAAGTGAATCTGCTCTTACTCCCTTTAACGTGGGTTTGGTGTGTCACCTACTTTATAGTCATTTCTGATGTCTTTTTCAAATGCTTCTGTTATCTCATGACTTTTTTCCTCCCCCAAAGGCGACAGCCCTGTACCGTGTCCGAAGTTTTCCATTTTTGTTGGGTGCTCTTTATATACGCAAAAGGTAAGACAGAGCAATATTTATCTAGGTGTTAGCTTATTTAAATGTTCACATACTACTTTTGTCAACCTGTAATGTGTATCAGGGAAAGATGCTCACTGAAAAATTTCTTAAGGGTTTTAGTCTCAGATTCATTTTTAAGTATTGCCTTTTCATAAAAGTCTTTTGAATTTCTTTATAATGTCCAAAACTTCTTTCGTTAAATGGAAAATCCTTTAATTTTGTTCTTACGTAACATCTTTTCCACTGAAAGCTATTCTTCTGAGTTATGGACTGAAAACACATTAGTGGTCTGTACTGGTATCTTGAGCTGTATTTTTCATGAGCCACGTCTTACTTCGCTTAGTGTGACTGCTCATCCTCAGTTTGTGTAGTTCGGATTACTTTTTGCATTTTGTTCAGATAAATATACTTGCTCAAATGCCTTTGGATACAATTTATTTTCTCCCCCTTCTCATCTCCTGTAACTTACCCAAGGTCTGTATTCAGTGAAATATGTTTTGTTTTGTTTTTTTGGGGGTCCTCTCTAAATTTCTACGTAGATATGATTCTTAGTAATCTCAAAAAGAAAAGAAAATACAGTTACATTAATTACACAGACTATATAGAATGCCTTTGCTATTAAGAAAACCCAATAAAATACAAAGTTATAATCAAAGAATCATAGAGCTAGAAGGAATTTCATAAATGTAAGAGATTCTCATTATTAGATCAAGTAGCCCAAATTATTTACTTTTAAGATTGGTAACTGAAGCCCAAAAACTAGCTGCTAGAAACAGAGCTGGGGTTTGAACCCACATCTAGCTCTTGGTTTCATGCCAGATGTGAAGGCCCTCTAGCAAGGATGTGTCACTCCACTGGTCTCGGGGTTTGATGTATCTGATTATAGCTGGTCGTCTCTCACTAGTTCAGTGAGAGCTCAGCCCTCCTCCCTGAGCTACATGGTTGATCGAAGGTATTATGCTAACTGAAATAAGTCAATCAGAGAAAGACAATTATATGGTTTCACTCATATGTGGAATATAAGAGTGCAGAGGATCACAGGGGAAGGGAGGGAAAACTGAATGGGAAGAGGTCAGGGAGACAAACCACGAGAGACTCTTGATTCTGGGAAACAAACGGAGGGTTGCGGAGGGGAAGGTGGATGGGAGGATGGGGCATCTGGGTGATAAGCATTGGGGAGGGCACGTGATGTGATGAGCACTGGGGGTTCTATGCATCTGATGACATATTGAACTAATGATGTACTATATGTTGGCTAATTGAATTTCAATAAGAAAAGAAAAGAAAAATCTTAATTCTGCCAAAAATAAGTCGTTAGTTATTTTGTTTTCCATCACACTGGCATGTTTCTTTAGTGGAGATAAATGTGATATGGTAAGTGGTACAAAATAAAGGCGTAGGAGCATATAAACTGTTCTCATAGTGTCACTTGCTGTCACTTTCAGTTTGCTGTGGCTGGTTTTATACACAGTATTAGTCTTTTCGTTCGATTGTGGGCAGGTGCATCCGACTTCTGGGATTTTTATCTGTTTTGTTTATGTCTCTTACGGTGTCCGTGTACCTGGGAGTGAATGTGTTTGGTACTACGTAAACTATTTACAAAGCATGTTACAGTCCTTATTTACATTTTGGTCTCACTTGATCACCTGGGCTGGCATATTTTTTGTCTCTGCAGTGTTTGAGTTTTATTATTCCATCTATAATTTGTTTAATCTGAAGAGTCTGTCTCCCCACTGTCTGACACTATGATCTTTTATGATTCACTAGGATCTTTTCTAATAGAGTTGTTTAATTCGTTTTATTCCGTTCTTGATTTAGTTATTTGGAGAGAGTTGTACTCTTCTGTAGCCACCTTTCTCATGGCTTCCCTGCAGCATATGGGCAATCCCAGATTATCTCATTCCTGATACATAAGCCAACTTTCTGCCTGTTATCTTTGTTGACTTCCTGTGGCGAGTATACACCAGTGACAAGTTTGGGCTTGTCATCATGAAGGGCTTTGTGGCCTGAAGACCAATCAGTTCCTGTTTTACACTCTCCAATCTCCTCATTCCTGATAAATAAGCCAACTTCAGAGTTTAAACAAGTTATCTTTATTTGAAAGATAATTTACCTTACAAAGTGAGATTTATTTCTAAAGTCAGGATTTGAAATGTAAAGTATGTCAGGTTGGGACAGCCTTGGAGTTTAAGATTCTGATCTTTAGGGGCCTTTCCGTTTTTTCTTAGAAGTTATAGTGCTGCTGTTTTGTTTTGTTTTTTTTTTCCCCTTTATGGCAAGTACAAACCAGTGACAAGTTTAGGCTTGTCAATCTGATCGGCTTTATAGCTTGAAACCAGTAGGTGCCACTTCCTGTTTTACATTTGAGAAACTGAGTATACTTTAATATTAAACATCTTTATAGTGGAACCAGGCAAGTTAGTTTGGTTCTTATCAATGCAAAACTTAACCTATTATCAATTGTCTTTCTGACAACAGAAAAAAAATTTTCTCTTTAATTCATTTAAGTTGATTTGTTGAATGTTTTCATCTATACAAAAAGAGAGTTATCCTGATATGTGGAGGTAAGTGGTAACTTTCTTTGGAGGAAAGGAGGGGGGGGAAGAAAAAAGCCTGAAACAAAGTAATGTGTGTGTGTGTGTGTGTGTGTGTGTTTGCATGTATTTGGGCAGGCATTACGTGTGAAAACGTTGAGGTTTAGAAATAATCCCTCAGATGTATGTTAGCTATTAAACTTGAATTCATGTGATGTTATAAGGGTGTAAAATCACTAGGAAGCATGCATATGCAGTGTTAAATGAGAAAAGGGATATGCTCGAAGTTATAAAAGAGATCTAGAAATATTTCTTAATTTCTAAGAATTAAACTGTATACCTGCCTATAAAAACTGATTTCAGTGTTAAAACTAGCATTGCAGAAATGACATGTTTCTATAGGTTTGAGTTTTGGTTTCTTTTTCCTTTGTTACCATGCATCTACGTTATTCCTAGGATATTAGCTCTAGACTTAAATATCTTTCATTGTGATCCTGTTGCTTAATTTGAATGAGTTTGTGTTATTGTGGAGAAAGTATCTAAAATGTTACCGTTAGGAGTCTGATTATAGGTTCTGTTCTGGTCTTTTTAAAGTATATACATGAAAAACTCATTTTTTAGTTATTCCCGTCTAAGGGTTTCTAGTAATTTTTTTTTTTTTTTTTTTTTTTTTAGTTTCCCTCTTAGAACTACTTTTTGTGCATCCCAAAGATGTTGGACCATTGTTTGTTTCCATGTATTTTTTTTTTTTTTACTTTTTGTTTTTAATTGAGTTTTAAATCTTAATTCCAGTATAGTTAACATACAGTGTTAATTAGTTTCAGGTGTATAATATCTACTAATTTTCCTGACAGAAAAATGTTTTCACATAAAAGAATTTCGTATAGTTTGAGATAATTTATGAAGTTGTTTGTTTAAAATTTTCAAGGAAAAAACTAGTGATAAAATTTTGGTCAGCTACTAGGGATTTAATGCTTATTTACTGAATGTTGAGTGGATGAATGTTGTTTTTAGTAAAGTTTTGGTTTTCATTACACTTATTTATTAGACTTTAATATTTCAAAATGTAAATTTGCTAGAACACTTCATATAACTTTTGAGTCAGCTTTGGTACAGTGTTGTAAATGTCATTTTAATTAAAGGAAGAAATTACTTTTAAAATATTGTAAAGTTGATGCAAATATACTTGATAACTGTTTACATTCCTGTAGGTAATTTCCCCATGATTAGTGATGATTTGGTCAATTCTTACCATCTTCTGCTGTGTGCTTTGGACTTGGTTTATGGAAATGCCCTTCAGTGTTCCAATCGCAAAGAACTGGTGAATCCTAATTTTAAAGGTAAGATTATAAATCGGAGATTACTGGACAACTCACATTTCTACATTGTGTTTACTCTTGGGAGTTGTGCACATACCACAGGTTTCCAGCATCAGAGAATATAAGTGCTTTGAAAAGCTCCATCATCATGGTTCTCCAGAGTACTTACAACTACTTATCACTAGGAGTTGAGCTCTCTGTAAAAATACTTATGGAAAAAGCAATTGCAAATATTACAAAGTGTAAAGTCTTACCTGACAACTTGAGAAGTTTCTGCAATATATACTCAATAAGAAGAAGGAACTTAAAAACCCAGAGTAGCAAAGTGACATTAAAACTGATGTTGTTTTTCTACATTGCCAGGCTTTGTGCCTGACACAAGTAGGAGCTCAAAATGGATTTATTGAAATACTCTTCATTTCAAATTTTTTCCTACAGAAGAGAAGTAGTAATGGTTGTAAGTAAGTAAAATGAATTTTTAGCTCTTAAACTAAAAGATGAATAGAAATGATTATTTTGGCAATGCATTTAGCAGGTTTTAAAGCATGTAATTTCTGTGAATGATATATAGTAAGAGACCAAATCATAACTTACAATTAAAATTATAAATATTAAACAGTATTTATAGAGCTAGTATATAATGCTGTTGCTCTTTGAATAATACCATGGTAGGGATAGGATTCTGAGTGATTTTCAATTTGGGGTGGTTGCAATTAGAATTTTAGCTTGTCTTGGGGCGCCTGGGTGGCTCAGATGGTTAAGCGTCTGCCTTCGGCTCAGGTCATGGTCCCAGGGTCCTGGGATCGAGCCCCGCATCAGGCTCCCTGCTCAGTGGGAAGCCTGCTTCTCCCTCTGCCTCTCTCTCTCTCTGACTTTCATGAATAAATAATAAAACATTTAAAAAAAAAAAAGAATTTTAGCTTGTCCAACTCTCAAGGTAGATTTTTTTTTTTTTTTTTTTTTTTTTTTAAAGATTTTATTTATTTATTTGAGAGAGAGAATGAGAGAGACAGAGAGCACATGAGAGGGGAGAGGGTTAGAGGGAGAAGCAGGCTCCCTGCCGAGCAGGGAGCCCGATGCGGGACTCGATCCTGGAACTCCAGGATCATGACCTGAGCTGAAGGCAGTCGCTTAACCAACTGAGCCACCCAGGCACCCTCAAGGTAGATTTTTAAAGTTAGGAAGTTAATTACCTAGTTGCTCCTGCTTTGGTACATTTAATGTTTTTCATTTAATGTGTTTTTTTTTCTCTCGTTTCCTTCCTAACTCCCTTTTATGTTTCTATATAGTGGCTGCTTTTCATTTTTCCACTCTTATTTAGTTTTTCTTATACTGAATCTAGGGCAAGAATAAGCTGTAAATCAATATGTTAAATGCTTCCAATATAATGAAATGAAAGCTTATAAACTATATATATACTTTGAATAGTAATGTTTTTCAAAGTCCTATTTTTTATTTGAATGTCAGACTTATTTGCAAAGTTATATTTTATTTTTATGTTTTTTAGATCTTACAACAATATACAAAAATTGTTTCTCTTTTTTTCACGTGTCTCCAGATAAATAATTGAATAACTAAAATCTTTTGAGTAGTGATACACTTTACTTCTATTTGCTATTTATTTGTTTATTTTTGCTTAAGTATAATTAACATACAATGTCCTATTAGTTTCAAGTGTACAATATAGTGATTCAGCAATTCTGTACATCACCTAGCACTCACCATGGTAAGTGTAGTCACCATCTATCACCATACAATGTTACTAGAATATTACTGACTATATTCTTTATGTTGTACTTTTCATCTCCATGACTACTTATTTTATTTTTATTTATTTATTTATTTCAGCTGCTTGGTGAATAAGTTTTTTTATTGTCTTTATCTGAAAAATCTTCATAGAAATTGTGGTTTGGTTTGTTAGCTTTCAGCAGCCTGCTCCTGAGCTCTAAGGAAGCTTGCCTTCTTCTGAGCTCCCCAGTCTTTCTTCTGGGTAAGAGACATTTTTGGGGGATGGTTCCACCTCTTCTTTTTAACTTCTTTCTTAGGCTTCTTCTCATAGACTGGATTCTCTCATATAAATGAGAGCTTTCTTATTCATCTCCTCCACCATGTCTAGAGATACTTTGTTCTTTATGTATTGACAGAATTGTTCCTTGTAAGCATCTTCATCTTCTTCCATTAGGTAACACATACAATCTGCAACGTTCTGACCCATGACATGCTTCCAATCTTCTTCTGCGTTGACTTCCTTGCTTTCCAAATCATAACCAAGGAATTGTTTGGTACTGTGAGTGACAGACAAGCCTCCATCCACAGCTCCCTTGAGGGCCCCCAAAACTTTATTTCCAGTAGTAGTTCTGGCCAGCCACGCATCCAAATAGCAGGTGGAGGCACCAGGTTGATCACCAGTGCTTTCCACATTGCATTCATCTCTAGTCATTTCCACTTGGCCTTCATAGATCTTGTCCCTGCCAAACCTGTTGAGGAGCCTGCAGACTAGCAGCAGGTCTGTACAATATGCTGTAGCATAATTTGTCAGGCCAGACTTCACACCATACTTTGTGAGTTCATGAGCGTGAGCTGCACAGACTATCACATCTCCTTCTATATGGGCATGAGCAATCTGACAAATGATATCTCTGTTGGTTACATGGACCATCATCCTGTATTTAGGTGTGTTGTACTTATTTTTAACCTGAATTACCAAGCATTTCTGAACATAGTTATCAGTCTTACCCTCTCACCTTCTAAATTTCACTTGGTATCTCTTGATGCAAGCCTTATTCTTGACAACTTTACAAATGCCATCCTACAGAACAGAGACTGGTGTCTGAGGCTCACCACAGACCAGCACATCCTCACCAATGCTTGTTATTTCTTGCCTTTTTGATTCTAGCCATTCTGACCGGTGAGACACAGGCGTATCTCATTGTGGTTTTGATTTGCACTTCCTGATGCTGAGTGATACTGAGCATCTTTTCATGTGTCTGTTGGCCGTCTGGATCTGCTTGTGTTCCTGCTCTCACTGTCTTTCTCTCTGTCAAATAAAGAAATAAAATCTTACCAAAAAAAAAGATTACTGCCTATGTTTTCTTTTCTCTATTTGCTATTTTTGAGGTAAATTTAGAGTCAAATTAGGCCCTTATATATTGTTTCCTGTATACTTACATGCTAACTCACATGCTGATTAGACTCTATTTTCATTTATTACAATTTGACTTATTGAATGCTACCTGATCTCTCTCTTCTGTGATTTTATTCGTTGTAGGCCTGTCTGAAGATTTTCATGCTAAGGATTCTAAACCTTCCTCCGACCCACCTTGTGTCATTGAGAAACTCTGTTCCTTACATGATGGCCTAGTTTTGGAAGCAAAGGGAATAAAAGAACATTTCTGGAAACCCTATATTAGGAAACTATATGAAAAAAAGGTTTGTAAGTAGTAAAGAAGTAATGTGAAAATATTTTCTGGGGAAAGATTTGTTTTGATATGATGACTTAAGGATCTTTTCTTTCATCATAGCTCCTTAAGGGAAAAGAAGAAAATCTTACGGGGTTTTTAGAGCCGGGGAATTTTGGAGAGAGTTTGTGAGTACTTCTGTTATCAAACTGTTTTAGTATTTTAAATTGCATACTTAGAAAACCTTAGAGTTTACTGTTTTTATTGTTTGTACCCTGGAAATACAGAGTATGTTTTGTGGGGGAACATAGGAAAGCAGTGAAAAATTCCATCGACTGTTACTCTAAGCACATTGTTTTAAATTTATTGAAAATTGTGTGGCTGTTCTTTAAAGCTTTAATAGTTAAGCTTTTGGATCGTAATTTTTGAGATAAAGAAATTCTTTTGGAACTATATAGGTTAAACACGATGATGTGGAAGTAGTGAGGTCTTCACAGATGCCTAGAGCAGCTAGGAAAGATAACTCAGCATGTCACTAGAAGCTGCACCTGCCAGGCAGACTGGTACAGGGCACCCACCCTGAAACACTGTCCGCAGAATACACCTGTACGGAGGAGCGGCTTCCTGTAGCAAGCTTGCGTTTCATACACCTCGGTTTTTATAATTAACAATGGTCTGCAGTTTAGCTTTCACAAAATTATTAGAACTTTTTAGTAAATTAAAAAAATGAAATAACTAAGTGGCCTACGACATGAATTGAAATGGCAGTTCTGTGAGTGTATATGTTGTCTGTTCTCCTTTTTTTCCCCCTCTAGTAAAGCCATCAATAAGGCCTATGAGGAGTATGTTCTATCTGTTGGGAATTTAGATGAAAGGATATTTCTTGGAGAGGATGCTGAAGAGGAAATTGGGACTCTCTCCAGGTGTCTGAGTTCTGGTTCAGGAACAGAGACTGCTGAAAGGGTGCAGATGAAAAACATCTTGCAGCAGTACTTCGACAAGGTGAGCTGGCCGGGGCCAGGAGAGCCGAAGTGCAGGTGCAGACGGGCCGGACGGGCCATTTTATGTGGGTGACTGTGTGTGTGTGTGCGCGCCCATGTTGTACTTCTTCCAGTATGAAAAAGAAAATGCTTGTCATACTTAATTGAAAAAGTTGTCTGTGTTTACTGACTTAATTTTTGTTAACATCAACTTTCAAAGTTTTGGGGTAGATCTGAGAGAGCATTTAATATAAATTTAAATGAATGTATCATGCTGATAGCTGTTGGTTTTGAAAAAATGGGCCAGTAATATGCAGTCTTTATTTATTGAACATAGTAGACACAGAAAATGTCAGTTGACCTGAGGGGTGCCTTCATCTAGACACTAGGGAAACTGAGAATCTGTAGTCTTCAGGAAAATTCCATTAAACAGAGTTTCAGGATCATGGTGTTATTTCTTGCATACACTTAGGGTGATGGAGACTAAGAGTTTCCCTTCTGTTGTATGATGTTCAGAGAAAATATACAGCTTTTGACAAGTGCCTCCAGAGGTAGTGTGGGTAATTCCAAGGGGTAACTCACCTGTAAGATCAAACTTAAGACTGCTTTGCTTATTCATTCAACAAATATTCTAAAGATATTCTATATGCCAGATAGTGTCCTGGACGCTGGGGATACATCAATGAACAAAACAGCCATGAATATGAATATCCTGTTTTATATTCTAATGTGGAGAGATAGATAACCAAACAAGTAAATATACAGGACATCAGATGATGATATATGAAGAAAAGTAAAATCGAGTAGAGGTACAGAGTACTGGGGAGAAGGGAGAAAGGGTGGGCTTTGGGCTGCTAGACATAGGGCTGTGGGGAAAGGCATCTCCGAGGAGGTAACATCAACAGAGATGTGAAGTAAGTGAGGAAGCAAGTCATGTGAAGAGCTGAGAAATGTGTTTTGGAAGCCCAGAGGACAGCAAGTGCCAAGCCTTGCTGTGGGAGCATGGTTGGCTTTTTGGAGGAACTGTGAGAATGCTATGTGGTAGGAATAGAGTGAGTGAGTGAGTGAGTGAGTGAGTGATTAAAAAGTGAGGGGCGGGTGGACACAAGGGACAGGAGTTCCATATCGGGCGTTGGAAGCTGTAGTAAGAATTTTTGCCTTTCCTCTGATTGGGAGGAAAGCCAGTAGGAAGGTGTTATGGAAGACAGTGACTGGATCAGTCCGATTGACATTTTTAAAGGTGCCATAAGGAAGCGTTTCAGGGGGCAAGGTGGAAGAAGGGAATTAAGAGGCTGTTGCAGTCGCTCTGGTGATAGCTCACGGTGGTTTGGACCAGAGCAGTGGTTGTATTGGGCCTATATTGTGCGGATGGCACCCACATGATTGCCTGATGGCTTGGATCCAGGATGTGAGCGAAAGAAGACAGTGATGACTCCAGGGGCACAAATGGTGTGAAAGCTGAAGTCCTTATGAAGGCCTCTAAGGTCCTCAGATACGCCGAGCATACCCCAACTCAAAGCCTGCGCTCTTGCTGTTTCCTCTGCCTAGAACATGTTTCTTCGAGATACTCATGTGGTTTACTTCCTCACTTCTTTCAGGTCTCTGATAGACTGACCACTGTACAGAATAATAACCACCAACTTCCTCCCCAGCCTTCAGCACTTCCTTTCCCTCTTACTCTGCCATTAGTGTTCCTCTTAGTATTTGTCACTGTCTTAAGGTAAGTGGGTAGGTAGAAAGGATTGTTTGTCTGACAGTAAGTCAATTAGATACAAAGATAGGAAAAGAGAAGGAGTCGATTGTTACGCAAAGCTCTGGGGTACTCCAAAAACTTAGAAGTCTTTACTTGGAGAAGGAATGTCCTGATCTTTAAAAATCTCAATATTTATACCTGAGTCAGAGAAAGGCTCCTTAATCAGAATGCACGGGAAGCCTTAAGCCAAGAACTGAACAGTACTACCAAGAAGCTGCACGCTGACCTGGAGGACTGTGGGCAGAAGGCTGTTGGTGGGAGTCCTGCCTTGTTCCCTCTGCAGAAGCACTGCTCCCTGTGGGCGGTGTGAGACACGGCTGGCTATTCTTGCTTTCCTGTGCGTGTGTGCAAGCTGTCCCCTCCCAGCGCAGCGCTGGTTCACAGACAGGGAGGAAGCTGGCTCCAGGAAAAGCTGGCTGGAGCAGGGAGGAGCCTTCTGAATGTCCTTAACCTACCCAGGTCATCTTACCGATCTAAAAAAATTATAGAATTAATTTCTTTGCAACCAAGTGGAAGTCTTGGCTCTATCCTGTTTAAGTCACAGAGGAAGCATATAGATTTTGATGTGTATGGCAATCTTCTGTGCTTATCTATATCGCATTAAACTTGAGTAGTTTGTTTTGCTGGGTGAAGATTTTGCTGGGTGTTTTTCCAAGTATCTCTAGAATAAATATACTTACTACATAGGGAAACATAGTTTTCCCTGAATATTGAAAAACACTCTTAAGCTATCTTAGCCTTTCAGAGTTTATTAGAAAAAATAGAAAAGATGTTTCACTAGCATATGTATTCATGCTTAAATTCTCGGACATGAAGTCATATATTTTTCGTATTTATATTCAAGAATGTTGACTTAAATGTATTTCCCTGAAGGTGCGTCTCCTTTAGGGGGGAAAAAGATAGATTCCTGTAACTAAAGGTAAAGGAGGGGCAGGAAGGCTGAAGAAAGCTGTTTGTTCTGTGTCAGGCTGTTCTTTCATCCAGGAGTGTTGCTGTGTCCCACCTCTCTGAAGCAAATGTGATGATTTAGATGGGCTTTTGTTAAATCATGGAATTCATCTGGGCCAGGTTTAATTCACCGCTTGCTTTTGTCAGTCTGTAAGTAGTCAGAAAAAAGTAGTAGATGGGAGCTGTGAAATTCTGTTTCTCAGGGATATTCTTTTTTTTTTTTTTTAGATTGATTGATTGATTGATTGATTGATTGATTGATTGATTTGAGAGAGAGAGAGAAATAGAGAGCACAGGAGGGGGGAGTGTCAGAGGGAGAAGCAGACTCCCTGTTAAGCAGGGAACCCGATGTGGGACTCGATCCCGGGACTCCAGGATCATGACCTGAGCTGAAGGCAGTCGCTTAACCAACTGAGCCACCCAGGCACCCCTTCTCAGGGATATTCTTAATAGTTTATTGCTTATTTGTGCCTTTCGGCTTAGGTTTGAAGTAGGGATACTAGGGAACTATGCCTTATCTTAAAGGTTTAACTTTTTCTTTTTTTAAAAAGATTTTATTTATTTATCAGTGAGTGAGAAGGACAGGGGAGAGGCAGAGGCAGAGGGAGAAGCAGATTCCCCGCTGAGCAGGGAGCCCCATGTGGGGCTCGATCCCAGGACCCTGGGATCATGACCTGAGCCGAAGGCGGACGCTTAACTGACTGAGCCACTCAGGAGCTCCTTAAAGGTTTAGGTTTTTTTTTTTAAAGATTTTATTTATTTATTTGAGAGAGAGAATGAGAGAGAGCATGAGAGGGAAGAGGATCAGAGGGAGAAGCAGACTCCCCGCTGAGCAGAGAGCCCAATGCGGGAGGACTCGATCCCGGGCCTCCAGGATCATGACCTGAGCCGAAGGCAGTCGCTTAACCAACTGAGCCACCCAGGCACCCCAAAGGTTTAGCTTTTAAGAGACAAACTTCCTAGTTGGCTAAAATACAAATTGTCCTTTCACACATCTTCACATGGAGGGCGGTAGCTCCTAGTGGCGTTAGTATGTTTAAATTCCAAGAATGGTGATATTTGAATCATTAAAATGTATTGATAAAGTCTGATTGGTTTAAATTCTCATTTGTGAAGTAATTAAAGTCATTCTGACCTAAAGTAATGTTCTCTCCGCCCCCCCCCCCCCAATTTAGTCTAAAGCACTTAGAATCTCCACACCACTTACCGGTGTGAGGTACATGAAGGATAACAGCCCTTGTGTGACCCCAGCGTCCACGGCAGCACACAGCTTGAGCCGTCTTCACGCCATGCTAACAGGCCTCAGGAATGCACCAAGTGAGAAACTGGAACAGATTCTAAGGTTAGTTTGAGCCCTTCTTGCCTTCTAAGATTTGAGTGTTGACCATTCTCTATTTTAATTTTTTAACTTTTAGTGCCTTAATTCACTCATTATTAATCGTATACCAGTTGCATGCTCAGACCCTGTTGTTAGTCTGTGGAGGTCATAGTAATATGGGATGTATGAATAGAAGGTGATCATTTTTCCTCAGTATCTTCGTGTGTTCCAGCTGTTATCACAGAAGACCGTAGACTGGGTGACTTACAAACAACAGTATCAAGGTGCCAAGATGCAGTGTCTGGTGAGAACTGCTTCCTGGTCTTTTGTGCTCTCCTCACATGGTGTGAGGAGGCACGGGAACTCTCTAGGGCCTCTTTTATAAGCGCACTAATCCCATTCACGAGGGCTCCACTGTCATGACCTAATCACTCCCAAAGGCCCCACTGCCAAATACCATCACATTGGGGGATTAGGTTTCAACATGAGAATTTGGAGGGGGAGCACAAATATTCAGTCCTATAGCACTCAGATTTCTTTTATGTAGTATGGGAGACAGTAACTAACAACACTATACACTGTAGATTAAAGCACCAAACTGTTACCAACTGTTCTATCTTAAGATTTCAGGGAAAGAGGGATCAATAAAGATGGGAGTTGTCAAAGGACTCCATGAAGAGGATTGGACCTGAGCAAATTTCGGAGGGGTGGGTCAGATTTGAAAAGATAAACACTTATATTCATAACTAATGTCAAACCACTGTAACTTCTGTAAGTTCTATAGAATACCCTTACCCTGAAAATGAAGTTAACTGCCTTCAGTCCTCTGATCTAAGACTGGTGGGAATATCATTGAGCTTTAGTGAAAAGCATAATAAGCGGAATCTCATGACCTGTGCTTAGTTTTTGTAAATTTATTTCAAAAAATTACCTCCAGGGCCCCTCCTAGTTCTAAAAAGTATAGGATTTGATGACACAGACCCTATAGGAGCCCATTTTATTTTTGGTGGTATAGTGTAAGAAGGCCCAGTATACATACTTCAGTAATTTCTTATTCATAGCTGGACTCATTAAACCATGAAGTCTGCTTTATTTATAAACTTGATTGTGATTAATATCCAGTAGGCTATGTCTGTATGGCCTCTTCCTAAGTTGCGTTTCTCAGACCTTGTTTACGTAGAATAGAGAAGCATTTTATAAATACATTTTAGAAGACTGACTTAGTCTTTATATCTTACAGATCTCCTTAGAATCTCTAACCAGGTGTAGCAGCTTCTTTAATCTCAAACACCATTAGTGGGGTTAAATATTACCAGTAAATATCAGGTGAAGCCAAAGAGTCCTGTTTCCTGAAAGGTACCTGTGTGTGTTCATAAATAAAATTCTGCTTGTATATGACATTCAGTGGCTGACTCCAGCAGGCTTATAACTGATTTTTATTTTCTTTATAATTCTCTCAACTTGCTCAGCTTTTACAATGAATATGTGTATCTGTGATCACAATAAACACATAGTTGCTTCGACACAGTCATGCTGGGCTGGCATCTACACCTGCAGTTGCACAGGGCCACAACCCCTGCTGTGCCCACCACTTCCCATGATCTCTGGACCACGGAGCCCCACAAAGTGAGCGAGCGTCAGGCCTTTGTGAAAATGCATAAGCAGGATCCGAGCATTGTGCACACCGAGGAAATGCACTTACTGGAGGAGTGGATGGAGAGCATGGAGGGTACAATACTACCTGCTACTCATAAAACTAAATCAAGAAAATATCAAGAAAGAAAAAAACAGATAGTCAGAAGGCAGAGGAAAACATAAAGACAAACGAACCGTCAAGTGAGGAAAGTGGTCTAGAAGTTGACAGTGAAGGTGTGATTGAACCAGATACTGATGCCCCTGAAGAAATGGGAGACGACGGTGTAGAGGTGACTGGGGAAATGATGGATCAGGCAAATGATAAAAAAAAGTGGCTGCCATTGATGCCCTAAATGATAGGGCACTACAGAAAGCCATCGACTTGTTCACAGATGCCATGAGCTGAATCCTTGCTTGGCCATTCTGTATGCCAAGAGAGCCGGTGTCTTCATCGAATTACAGAAGCCAGATGCTGCCATCCAAGACTGTGACAGAGCTATTGAAATAAATCCCGATTCAGCTCAGCCTTACAAGTGGCGAGGGAAAGCACACAGACCTCTGGGCCACTGGGAAGAAGCAGCACATAATCTTGCCCTTGCTTATAAACTGGATTATGATGAAGATGCTAGTGCAATGCTGAAAGAAGTTCAACCAACCGCCCAGAAAATGGCCGAACATCGAGAAAGTATGAGTAAAAAAATAAGAGTGAAAGATCAAAGAAAGAATAGAAAGTGTTAAGAAGGTTCGGGAAGAACATGAGGGAGCCCAGAGGGAGGAAGAAGCCAGATGACAATCAGGAGCCCAGACTAGCTCTTTTCTAGGTGGCTTTCCTGTGGGAATGCGTGGAATGGCAGGGGGCAAGCCTGGAATGGAAGGGATGCCCCTGGGCTCAGTGAAATTCTTAGTGACCAAAGGTTCTTGCAGCCATGCAGGATCCAGAAGTTATGAGTGGCCTTCTGGGATGTGGCCCAGAACCCAGCAAATGTGTCAAATAGCCGAGCAACCCAAAAGTTACGAATCTCATCAGTAAATTGTCAAATTTGGAGGTCAAGCATAATGCCCTTCAAACGGATAAGACCCTTGCTGAAGGAAAAACAACTTAGATCACCTAACGGATGTCGCAGTAATACGGTGTACCTCTGACCTCGTGGAGTGAAGGCTGGGGTGCTGTGAAGAGAATCCCTACCCCTCGGCCCCATGTGCAACCCAAACATTTTGTAGTGGTTTGCTATTGGGTATTCATTCACATAATGTTTTCCTACCAGGAATTCCTACTAGGAATTTTAAACCTTAAAAATACTTAAAAACAAGTTAAAAGGGTGTGTTAATCCCTTAAAAAAAAAAAAAAAAGATGAAAATGTTATAAAGGCCCACGTGATGATAACTTGTATAATGCTTCTGCATCGAACATATATTGCCTTTCTGATTTAAAAAAAAAAAATTAATGAAATAAACCTCGTTTTGGAGGAAAAAATGTAGAGTGCCAGTAATGGTTTATATGAGTCTGTAGTATAGTTTATATACCTCCTCATTCTGTTTTCTTCCAGGAGTTCCTAATGGGAGTTGTATTGCCCTCTGAGGAAACAGTTGAAGGCAATTTTGTTTGTTACCAGTGATTGCAGATGTGTAGGGTAGGTGGGGGCCAGTCAAGAAGGCTAAACTTAACTGCAGTAAAGGTACAGCTCCATGCAAGAAATATTTTTTTTCCCTCAAAATGGTTATAACCAACACTTTTGATAAGGACGTATGGGATTTCCTAGAATAATTTGGGAAGTGTATAGTTTTTGTTCAAAGTATTTTATATTTACAGGTTAGTAAAATTACAGAGTTGTAAATAGTTTATTACTTTGTAACTGGGTTAGACCTTTAAGTTGGATAATTTCTTACTCTTTTTTTTTTTTTTAGGACGTGTTCCAGAGATCCAACACAGGCCATTGCCAACAGATTGAAAGAAATGTATGAAATATATTCTCAGCATTGCCAGCCAGATGAGGATTTCAGTAATTCTAAAGGTAAGGCTTAATACTGTCCATCTTGTTCTCATCTTTGATTTTTAACTACGTGGAGTCCTTTCTTGGTAAGTGAATCAGAAATATGAAGAATAGATTTAGGACTTTAGATTGAGGGCTACAATATGGATGTCCAATTTTTCTGTTAACCAAGTGGTTTCTGGGCCCGTCTCCATAAGAGAAAATGTAGACCGAAGCCTGGTACTTTGTTTGCAAAATCTTTAGTTTCATTTGTAGACTGGGTATTATTAAATTTAGGAGTATAGTGATTCTTCAAAGTATTAAGAATGAGTTCAAAAGATATAACTGTTTTATGCCCATACCTGTTCTAGAAGTTGTCTGATGTCATGAATTAGAACCAAGTATGAGTAGAATAGTAAACCAATTATATATACCTCTTAGCATAGAGCTGCTCAGTTCAAACTTACCAAAAAAAGAAAAAAAACGTGACTCTTAATGGAACGCTATTACAGTTTTTAAGTGCAAATTTCATTTCACAGGGGCGCCCGGGTGGCTCAGTCGGTTAAGTGTCTTCCTTAGGCCCAGGTCATGATCCCAGGGTCTTGGGATCGAGCCCCGCATCGGGCTCCCTGCTCAGCGGGGAGCCTGCTTCTCCCTTTCTCTCTGCCTGCCACTCCCCCTGCTTGTGCTCCCTCTCTCTCTCGCTGTCAAATAAATAAATAAAATCTTTTTAAAAAAAATTTCATTTCACAGTTTTAGAAAAATGTTAGTGTTACTGTGGCTACCATGAAGAAAATTAAGAAATCTCAGGAATGATTGGTGTAGCAGCTGTAGGAAGTGCATATATATGAAGTAATTGGTTGGTTTTTAAATTTTCTTTTGTGGGCAGGGAATGGGGTAGACTCACTTTCTACAATATGTTCTTTGCATGTGACTCTTGTCTTTTATTTGTGCAGAAATTGCCAGCAAATATTTTCGTTTTGCAGAGATGCTTTACTATAAAGTATTAGAATCTGTTATTGAACAGGAACAGAAAAGACTGGGAGACATGGATTTATCTGTGAGTAAATCACCAGTGTATTGGTCAGCACAAGAAAATGTAGTTTCCTTTTAGCCCTACCCATACAAAACCCAGACTAAACCAAACAAAGATAAAACCGTAGCTTTGAGGGAATAAGATTGGCAGCTGAGGAAACTCCTGTCTTCGCCTCCGGTCCCCACTTAGTGTTTCTCAGTGTGGCAGGCCGTGTACTAGAACTCACGGCTTCTGTGGGCAGTAAGACTCCATAGTCAAAGACTGAAACATTCAGACTTAAGGTAAATTGAGTTTTTAGAATGCATGGACTTACTAACCGGCACATTCCCCGAACAAACCTTGTATAGCAAGAATAAGTTGACTGTTGACTAGATAGGACTTTAACATAAATATTCAGCCATTGCTCTTTGACTAAGAAAATAATTTTTTCTAGATTTTACTAGTCAAGAAATATAAATTGATTTTGAAATAAGTATTTACTTTGAAAGACATAAAAGTGCTTTTTAAAAACTATTTTAGAAAAAATTGTAAAACTGACTGATAATTGTTCTAATTTCATGTAACTATTTACATTTCTTTTTTATACATAAAATTATGGGTGTAGGAATTTAAAAGGCTGTTAAGACAAATTTTTAAATTTTGAAACACATACAGGAGGGTAAATAAAACAGTTGCAGTTTACGGCTGATGATAAGTGGATACCTTTATACCCAGCCAAGAAACTTACTAAAACAATTTTTTATTGTGGTAAAATATACATAACATAAAACTTACCATTTTAAGCATTTTTAAGTGTACAATTCAGTGGCATTAAGTACATTCATGGTGTTGTGCAACCCTCACCACCAGCCATGTTTAGAACTTTTTCATCATCCCCAACTGAAAGTCTGTACCCATTAAGCAATGACTCCCCATTCTCACTTCCCTTGAGCTCCTGGTAATCTCTACTCTACTTTGTCTCCACAAATTAACCTGTTCTAGGTGTAATCATACAGTATTTGTTCTTTTGTGTCCCACGTATTTCACTTGGCCTGGTGTATTTGAGGTTCATCTGTGTTTTAGCATGGCAGAATTTCATGCCTTTTTAAGGCTGAATAGTATTCAGAATATTATTCATAATCAACAGTATATAATTGTTTGCCCTTTTTTTTTTGGTCAAGTTGTAGGAGTTCTTTATGTAACATTATATATGATTTGCAAATATTTTCTCCCATTCTGTGGGTTGTGTCTTTATTTCATTGATAGTGTCCTTTGATAGACAAAAGGTTTTAATTTTGATGAAGCCCAATTTATGTTTTTTTCTCCTGTTGCCTATGTTTCTGGTGTCTAAGTAACTTTTTAATTCAAAAATAGTAAATGTTTATGTACAGATTTGAGAAATTAATAACCAAAAAAAGGGGGGGGAATGTGATTATGTCTCCTGAGAGGAGTGTATGTTCACTTGTGACCCATGACCATCTAGCCAGTCACCTGCCTTCCAGCTGTCTTTTTTCTGACAGTGGCCTATAACTGTAAATACTGTTTTGTAACCTCTTTCCACATTATTATTCCCCTAAGCAGCAGGGCGTATGTATATTTTTGTTAGGGATATAATTTTTTATCAGCTACATTTCACAATATGTAAGATTTTTGGAAGTTCTTTTACATTCTTGTAATATTTGTTTTGCTAAAACATGGGCTTATTACGCTAAGAAAAGTTCTGTAAGAAAGTAAGCACATACTTCTCACTAACTCAGAAAATAAGACTTCCTTTGATATTTTTATTTAACTTTACTGAGTAGGAAATGTCTTTGTTAGAGTAGGCTAATATTTCTAAATGTTAATAACTTTGTTTTATAGGGCATTCTGGAACAAGATGCATTCCATAGATCGCTTTTGGCCTGCTGCCTTGAGGTCGTCACTTTTTCTTACAAGCCTCCTGGGAGTTTTCCATTTGTTACTGAAATATTTGATGTGCCACTTTATCATTTTTATAAGGTATTTTTAAAAATCTGATACTGATAAAGAAATTGTAGATGCGACCAACTTCCTAATTCATTTTGCTGCCTAAGTACATCTCTTCTCTTTTTAATAATATATTTAGTAGTTTTTACTCTATCTGGGGAGAAAAAATAGAAGAGTCTTAAGAACTAGTTAAATTCTTCTCAGATAGTATAAAGACCTATTTGGGGTAAAAGCTTCATTTGATTCTTCCTTTTATCTGCTATAGGCTTTTAGAATACTTTCATTTTATTGGCTAGGAAGCCTTAAAAAAAAAAACAACAAATCAGTAGCTAATCTTATATAACAACCTTTTTAAATTTTATATTTTAATTAAGTAGGCTCCACACCCAGCGTGGAGCCCAACGCCAGGCTTGAATTCATAACCCTGAGATCAAGACCTGAGCTTAAATCGAGACAGATGCTTACCTGACTGAGCCACTCAGGTGCCCCAACCTTTTTTTATTTTATGGAAATAACATTGAAAAGTGTCTTTCAGGAGAAAAAAATTCTCTTTCACATGTTATATAGAAGTGCAGAGTGATGGCAATGATTTGGTGGTAATTGTTTTTGTCTTGATATCAATTTAGTGTATGGGTTTATCTTAATTCTAATACAGTAGTCAAAAATCAGTTTTTTTAGTGGCATGGATTGAATGTTTAGACTTTTTGTTTTATTTATTTATTTATGTATTTATTATTTTTTTAAGTAATCTCTACACCCAACGTGGGGTTTGAACTCACAATCCTGAGAGTAAGAGTCAGATGCTCTGCCAACTGAGCCAGCCAGGTGCCCCTAGAGTTTTTAAATGTGAAATGTTAAGAGTAATATTTTTCAGCTTTAATAGAAAAGGCATCTTTTTTCTTTGAAAAATGTTTAAAATATGCCATTATACAAGATTTTCTGTAATTCCTACATGAATTTTAAGTAATAGTTATTTATAAAGACAGTGAAAGGAAGACCAGCTGTTTCAAAATAGTACTATTATTTAGATTTGTAATTTTTGATGAATTATCTGTTGATCTATAAATATGTAAAAAAACCAAAATTTACCCATTTTGCTTCACACTTAATAAACAAGTTTTTGGTGACAAAAATAATTATTAAAGCAGGGCATTTTTTTAAAAATTTCAGGTGATAGAAGTATTCATTAGAGCAGAAGATGGTCTTTGTAGAGAGGTGGTTAAACACCTTAATCAGATTGAAGAACAGATCTTGGATCATTTGGCATGGAAACCAGAGTCTCCACTCTGGGACAGAATTAGAGACAATGAAAACAGAGTTCCTACTTGTGAAGAGGTTTGTGAAAATACCTTAACATCTTTCTGTAACAAAAGTACATCAGTAACTAGTCTGTTTATATTCTTGTTTCACTGAGAGCAGTTAAATTTAGTGTCTTTGTTATGGGAAGTGGGGGGGTGGCAGTTGTGTTTAATATGGTACAGTCACCCCTGTATCTAAGAAGAAACCCCTGAGTCTATGAGTCAGAAATAATGTGTGATTGCCCTAAGGTTTCAGTGCCAGAGTAAGAATTCAGTGTTCTCTCTTAATTTTCTAGTCAAGTTTCTGTACATTAGAATGGTTGGTATTCTAATTCTCTAAGTCAGTAATGAAGACTGATTCATATTTAGTATTCAGCTATTAGCTTTGAATTTTTTAAGCCTGCCAGACTTTTTTTTTCAACTTCAGTATGAAAATGGAAAAGACAGCTGATTTTATTTAGGTTGACTAACTGGTGAGCCAAGTTTTCTTTTGCCTTAGATTGTGACTGTATTTCTAATGAAAATGCCTTTTTGAGTAAGACACTCTGTGTATATCATTCTTTATAGGTTATGCCACCTCAGAATCTGGAAAGAGCAGAAGATATTTGTATTACTGGCTCTCCTTTGACTCCCAGAAGGGTGAGTGAAGTTCGCGCTGATACTGGAGGACTTGGAAGAAGTAAGTTTAAAATACTAGGGGGAGTATTTGGGAGCCTAATATCTGGGAATTGAAATTCTATCTAAAACTACAAGTGAAGTTAATAGAGTCTATATAGAAGAACTGTTCTGTGCATTATAGTACCACATGGATCACTTAAAAGTAGTGCTTTTGAGGAATATTTAAGAACACAGGGAAGATGCATGTAATAACAAGTGACTATAAAAAGAGAATGCTATATATTAATGTGATTCTTACATTTGAAGTGTGTGTTTACATATAAGCATATAGAAGGGCTGAAATGGGAAAACCAAACTATTAAGAACAATTATTATTGGATGATAGAATTCCAGGTGCTTTCTGTAAAGTTTTTAAGATGATTATGTATTTCTTCTAAAATCAGAAGATGGGCAGCTGGGTGGCTCAGTTAGTTGAATGTCCAACTCTTGATTTTGCCTCAGGTCATGATCGTGGGGTTGTGGGATTGAGCCCCGAGTTGGGCTCCACACTTGGCATAGAGTCTGCTTGAGTTTCTCTCCCTCTGCCCCTCCCCCTGCTCGTGTGCGCGTGCTCTCTCAAATAAATCTTAAAAAAACAAAACAAAACAGAAAAGCTTCTTTTAAATTTTTTATTATTATGTTATGTTAGTCACCATACAGTACTTCAGAAGTTTTTGATGTAGTGTTCCATGATTTATTATTTGCCTATAACACCCAGTGCTCATTGCAATATGTGCCCTCCTGAACACCCATCACCGGGCTACAGAGCTGTATGATGCAATTAGGTATAGACAAGCAAGTGAGTTAAAAGTACTGAATGGCCAGAGCGAGTTCAGCTTTGACTCTTGTCAGTCGAGCTGTGCTGTCCTGGTTAATATGACAGCAGCGCTGGCCCAAGAAGTACAGAAAAGAGAAGTTTCACTATTCATTTGGTTATATTTAGGCAGCTTTTTTAAAAAAGTAATCTCTATGCCCATCATGGGGCTCGAACTCAGAACCCCAAGATCAAGAGTCATATGCCCTGTGGTCTGAGCCAGCCAGGCTCCCCATCAGGCAGCTGTTTGTAACATCTTCCAGGTTCAAGGTTTAAGTTTACATAGTTGAGACAAAACTGCTTTTTAAAAAGTGATTCTGTAAATTCAGAGAGTTCTAAATCCTTAGATGCCATTAGAAGGATATTGTTTCTAGATCAACCTCTTAATGTAATTGATAAGCACTGGCTGTAGACGAAAGATCAGTTTTAAAATCAGGAATCACTTTATGTCAGTGCATACTCAATAAATATGGATGATCTCTATGAAAATGTCCTGATTTCTTGGAAGAGGTATCATAATGGCCTAACTATTTTTCTGCTTTTATCCACCTCAGACCCACAGATCTGACAGCCGGTCTTCCTCAGTCCTGTATCTGTATTTTTTCCTTCCCTAGTCTATGGATTAGAACTTGACTTTAAATTTCATTTTCTTTGTACTCATCACTTTTCCAATTTCAAGGTCTCTTAATGCTTTACAAGATAATGATCATAATGCATTCTTTCCAACTGCAGCTTTGTTCCAAATACAAATCTAGTGAGTTTATTGGCTTTTGTACCATTGAGAAATTTAAACGTTAAGCTGTAGGCTGTCAGGACTACTCCTGTCAATCCCCTTATGACCTCCCTACATACATTTTTTAATTTAAAAAACCTACTGATGTGTTGTTGAACATGCTGCTTGAAAATTCAGCCACTGTCAGCCACTGTTGTGAATATTTAACAACAGACCGTGTCATGAAGTTTACAGAGTTTGTTTCTACTTACGATGGTGAAGAAGTTTTGGAAATAGTGGTGATGGTTGCACAACATTGTGAATGGAATTAATGCCACTGAATTGTACACATAAAAATGGTTAAAATGGCAAATTACATGTTATATATATTTATATTAAAGAAACTAATAACGTAATATACCAAAAACCATTGAATTGTACAATTTAAGTGATTAAAATGTATGTGAATTATATCTGACTAAATTTAAAAACTATAATAAACTAAGCTTAATTGAGTCCAAAACACATATATCCATTCTTGCTGAAGAACATTACTGAGTGTTAGTAATGTTCTGTATGTGGAAAAAGGACAAAGATGAAAACTAATAAAACTGGGGTGAAATGCTCCCAGATGAAATCATAGTAATATCAAGTCCCCTTGTTGAGTAGTGGCTTTACAGTGATATCACATTGTACGTGAGTGTTAGGTAGAAATTGAATATGGTCAAAAGTATTGTAGGAAAATAGAATAATTCTTTAAATTGCCCTTAAGTCATCAAGGTTCTGTAGCAGTAGAGGGCAGAGTTTGGTTTGATTTAGCCGAAGCTGGAATAAAGTAGGGAGCATGTGAAACAAATAGAGAAAATTCCTGTGTTTAAATTTTGCTCTTAATAGTGTCTGGTTGAGTTTTCATTAGTTGAATGTAGCTATGATATGACTCCTGTAATTTTTGTTAATGAAGTATTTCAGACACTGATTAGTTTTGAACTTAAGAGCTTGGATTCAGAAGTTAGGTCTGAGTTTCCTTGAGTTAAACCGTTTGTTTGATTTGTCGTTGTTGTTGTTGACTCTAGGCCTAACATCTCCAGCCACATTATATGACCGATACAGCTCCCCAACAGCCAGCTCGACCAGAAGGCGGCTGTTTGTTGAGAATGATAACCCCTCTGATGGAGGGACACCTGGGCGCATTCCCCCACAACCCCTAGTCAATGCTGTCCCTGTGCAGAATGTATCTGGAGATGCTGTTCCTGTCACGCCAGTTCCTGGACAGACTTTGGTCACCATGGCAACAGCCACTGTCACAGCCAACAATGGACAAACAGTGACCATTCCTGTACAAGGTAAGGAAGTTGGATATTGAGTTCTTTCTTGGTGGCATTTATTGGAAAGTCACTTGAGATTTGGCTGGAATGACAATATGAGGGAAGAGTGGAGCAGGGAAGGAGGCTGGGAGGGGGGAAATTGGAAGCCTATGCCTGGAGAACCTTTCATCCTCATTTTCTCCCTAACAAACTGTAGGTATTGCGAATGAAAATGGAGGGATAACATTCTTCCCAGTCCAGGTCAATGTCACAGGGCAGGCACAAGCTGTGACTGGCTCCATCCAGCCCCTGAGTGCTCAGGCCCTGGCTGGAAGTTTGAGCTCTCAACAGGTGACAGGAACCACCTTGCAAGTCCCTGGTCAGGTGGCCATTCAACAGATTTCCCCAGGTGGACACCAGCAGAAACAAGGCCCACCTTTAACCGGCAGCAGTATTAGACCCAGGAAGACCAGCTCTTTATCGCTTTTCTTTAGAAAGGTAATTTTTCCTATACCCTTACCAGAGCAGAAGCTTGGGAAGTATGTCAGGTAAACAAAGTTTGAAATGTTTCTGTTTATCTACCAGGTTTACCACTTGGCAGGTGTCCGCCTTCGGGATCTTTGTGCTAAACTGGATATTTCAGATGAACTGAGGAAAAAAATCTGGACCTGCTTTGAATTCTCCATAATTCAGTGTCCTGAACTTATGATGGACAGACATCTGGACCAGTTGTTGATGTGTGCCATTTATGTGATGGCAAAGGTGAGTACCATTTGGAATATAAAAGGAAAAAGTAAAGATGCCACTTCCGTACTCTCAGAACACTTTTAACAGTTTTATTGAGATAAAATTCATTCATTTTTAAGTAGGCCCCTCACCCAGCATGGAGCCCAGTGCAGGGCTTGGACTCACAACCCTGAGATCAAGACCTGAGCTGAGATCAAGAGTTAGGACGCTTAACCAACTGAGCCACCCAGGCACCCCTTAATTCACTCATTTAAAATGTACAACTCTGTGGATTTTAGTACGTTTACAGATACGTGCAACCATCACCACAGTAAATTTTAGAACATAATATTCCATTGTATGAATATATGATATTTTGTTTATGCATCAGATGATGGTCATCTGGGTATTTTTGGCTATTATGAATAATGCTGTCAACATGTTTTCATTTCTCTTTGGTATGTACCCAAGAGTGGATTGCTAGCTAGGTCATATACTGTGTTTAACCACTGAGGAACTGCCAGACTATTTTTTCAAAGTCCCTGCACCATTTTGTACTTCCACCAGCAGTGTATGAAGGTCCTCATTTTTCCACCTCTTCATCAGCACTTTTTTTTTAAGATCTTATCTATTTGACAGAGCACAAGCAGGGGGAGTGGCAGGCAGAGGGAGAGGGAGAAGGCGGCTCCCCGCTGAGCAAGGAACCTGATGCAGGGCTCTATCCCAAGACCCTGGGATCATGGCCTGAGCCAAAGGCAGATGCTTAACTTACTGCACCACCCAGGAGCCCCTCATCAGCACTTTTTATTATCAGACATTGTTTTCTAAAATAACTTATTGAGGTGAAATTCACATAATATAAATCAGCCATTTTTTAAGTGAACAATTCAGTGGTATTTAGTACATTCCCAATATTATACACCCAATCTTTATCTTGTTCCAAAACATTTCCATCCCTGCAGAGTAAAACTACTTATTAAGTAGGTTGTCTGCATTCCCCCTCCCAGTAGCTCCTGGCACCCACCATTCTACTTTCTTTCTCTATGAATTTGACTATTTCAGATGCCTCTAGGAGTCATACAGTATTTGTCTTTTTATGACTGGTTTATTTCAGTTAGTATAATGTCCTCAAGATATATCCGTGTTGTAGCATGAGTTGTAATTTTCTTCCTTGTTAAGGCTGAATGAGCTTCCATTGTATGGACATACCACATTTTGTTTATCCGTTCATCCATTGATGCCCACTTGGGTAGCTTCCACTTTTTAGCTATTGTGAATAATGCTACTATGAACATGAGTGTATGAATATCTCTTCAAGTTTTTAGTTTCATTCTTTTTGTATAGACCCAAAAGTGGAATTGCTGGGTCATATGGTAATTCTGTGTTTAATTTTTTGAGAAATTTGCCATATTTTTCACGGCAGCTGCACCATTTTACATTTCCACCAGCAGTGCATGAGGGAGTTCTGATTTTTCTACATCCTTGCCAGCTTCTTTTCTATTATTATAGTCATCCCAGTGAGTATTGATTGGTACATTCTGGTGGTTTTGACATATATTTCCCTAATGACTAATGATGTTGAGTGTCTTTTAGTGTGCTTATTGGTTGTTATTTGAGTTTTTGATTCTGGCCATCCCAATCATTTGTTTACTGGTCATTTGTTTATCTTCTTTGGTGAAATACTAGTTTAAATCCTTTGCCCATTTTTTTATTTGGATTGTGCTTTTTTGCAATTGGGCCGTAGTTCTTTATACACTCTGGATGCAACTCTCTTATCAGATATTTGCAAATATTTTCTCTCATTCTGTGTGTTTTTGCACTTACTTGATCGTGTTATTTGAACCGTAGTAGTTTTTAATTTTGATTAAGTCTATTTTTTTCTTTGTTGCTTGTACTTTTGCTGTCATATCTAAGAATACACACTGCCAAATCCAAGGTCATGAATATTTATCTGTTTTCTTCTAAGAGTTTTATAGTTTATCTCTTACATTTAGGTCTTTGATCCATTTTGAGTAACTTTTATACATGGTAGGAGGTAGGAGTCTATCCAAAGATCAATTCTCTTGACTGCTATGGGGCGCCTGGGTGGCTCAGTCATTAAGCATCTGACTGGTCCTGGGATCGAGCCCCACATCGGGCTCCCTGCTTCCCCTGCTTGTGTTCCCTCTCTCGCTGTGTCTCTAATAAAATCTTAAAGAAAATCAACTCTCTTAGCAACTTCCAAGTATATAATACGGTATTGTTAACTATAGTCAAATGCTAGATGTTAGATCCCTAAACCTTACTCATCTTATAACTGGAAGTTTGTACTCTTTGACCAACATCTCCCCAATTTCCCCACCCTAACATATGCATCTTAACTATATCAAAATCAGCTTCAGATTTATATTGACTTAATTCCAGTGAGATAAAGAAGTATCCTATGTAGCTGTTTCCTTTTGATCTTTTGAGGTGTATTGTGATACATGTTACATCCATAAGTGTTATAAATCCAACAATTGCATTGCTTTTATAATTCTATGACTTTTAAAGGAGCTGAGAGAAGAAATATATTCAATGTACATCTTTTGTTAATCTTATTTCTGATTCTCTTTATTGGTTCCTGTGGTTTTGAGTTGTCATCTGGAATCATTTCCTTAGCCCAGTACAGCGTTCCTCCTCCTCCTTTTGTGCTGTTTTTGGCAAATATATCACATTTCTGTATGTTTTAGGCTCTATAAAACATTATATATGTATTGTTTTATACAATGGCTTTTTAAATCAGTTAAGGAGAAATAAATACACATTTTATGCTGTCTTTACAGTTATATAATTATCTTTACCAGGGCTCTTTTTTGTGTGTATTTGAATTACTGAGGTCACTTGCTTTTAGTTTGAACTTTTAGTATTTCTTCTAAGATTGGTCTTTTAGCAGCAAATTGTTATTTATTTTGTATTTTTCATTTTTGAAAGATAACTTTGTTGGACACTGAATTCTTAGTTTTGCACTTTGAATATGTTGTTCTACCACCTCTTAGCTTCTATAGTTTCTGATGAGAAGTTGCCTGTTCTTTTTTGGGCTTCTCTCGAGCTTACTGTATGTCTGCATTTATCCTATACTTGGAATTCTTAGAGCTTCCTGGATGTGTGGGTTACTATTTTTTAAATAAATTTGGGAAGCTTTCAGCCTTTATCATTTTTTTCTGCTTCTCTGTGTGTGCTGAATGATGTTCACAGATCCCTGAAGCTCTTAATTTTTCTTCATTCCTTTTTCTGTGTTCTTCAGGTTCCACAGTCTGTCCCAAGTTTGCTAATTCTTTTTTTCTTCACCAGTTCAGATCTGTTTTGTCCTTCTGGTGAATTTTTCATTTGTTAACTGTACTTTTTTATTCCAGGTCTGTGTTCAGATACCACCTACTCCCTCTTGTTACTGAATTTTAGTAGGTTTTCCTGAATAGTTCATTTTATATATGCCCTTTGGACCATTTCCAGAGACTTGAAATGGCTGTTTATATGATTTTCACCAGTTTGGGGAGAAGGTTCACAGAGCTCTTCAAAATACTTTGAAATCAATTTCTCTCTCAGAATACTCTTATTCTTTGACAGGTCACAAAAGAAGACAAGTCCTTCCAGAATATTATGCGTTGTTATAGGACTCAGCCACAGGCCCGGAGCCAGGTAACTACATTTTCTCTCAGGGCTGAAAATAAAACTTAAAGTGTTCAATAAATATAAAAAATTAACCACAGTTGATTCTGTGGCCTTTTCTCCAGGCTAAAAACTAGGATTCTACGTTAAGGAAGTCTTGTCTTTAATACTCTTTAATCACTGAAAGACAGCTTTACATCTTCATTAGTTTAAGTCCTCTTTTCTCCAAAAGGTGAGGAGTGAAATATTTGATTCCTCCTTCATTTGGATAATCCCAAGATAGATGTCAATTTAGGAAGTTGTTTGGTTTCTGTGTACCTTTCAGGCTGGTTTAGAAAACAGTACATTTAACCAAGACAACATTAAATGAAAACTTAAAATGAGTTTTATCTTTAATACTATTCAAGGAGTAGGTATGCAAGATCTTTGTATCTGACTTAGAATAACTTGATTTTATGGTTGGGTGCTAGCACTGCCCTTTATATTATAGTATTAACGGGCCATAGTTGAAATTTGAAGCCAGACAGGCCCCAGTGGAAATCCCGGCTGTTATTTAACAGATATATGACCTTGGCTGCATATATTAATCTCCCTGAGGACAACAGCTCTTACTACATAGAGCCACTGTGAGAATTTAATAACATGTCAAGGTCCTGTAGGCCAAGATGTGCTCAATAAATCTGTCCCCTTCTCATGGTCTCTCTAAAGGTGTATAGAAGTGTTTTGATAAAAGGGAAAAGGAAAAGAAGAAATTCTGGCAGCAGTGATAGCAGAAGCCATCAGAATTCTCCAACAGAACTAAACAAAGACAGAAGTAAGTGTTTAGGGTCTTTATGAACACTTGCAAAATTAGGAGCTTCTCACTTTTTAGGCCTTTTAGACTAAGGGTTTTTTTAGATGAAGGATTACTAAATGAAATCACAATTATATTAAAATATTGGCAAAAAATTTGTTGGAACAATAAACAGAATCCTAAATTTAGTGGCAAAGTTGTTGGCCCTTCCTCCCGCAGCTTCGAGGCACATTGTGCATAGCATTTTTCTCCAGGGAAATTAGAGAAGGTTTCAGGCAGGAATTTCTTGGCCTGAGTTCCAGAAAAGTCTGGCGTGCCAACTGAAAGCATGCTATGGAAATACCAGCCCTAATTGTTGATTTGCATCACTTAATGCAGGGCACAGGTCCTAGAAAATTTGGTGTAATTTATTAGTGAAAACTACTCGGTGAGCCTTTGCATGGTGGGGGGTGAAGTTAATACTTAGGCGTGTCTGTGCTTTGCTCCCTGGGATGAAGAACAGAGTGCCCGTTTGCTGCCATTAAACAAGTACAGTGGGTAGCTGTTGGCCTTTCTCTTACTGAATTTTCTTCTGAAAACAATCGTGCATGAGTAGTCTTTCTGTCGAACACCCTCTGTTCTACCTGCTGCAGCCAGCAGAGACTCCAGTCCCGTCATGAGGTCGAGCAGCACCTTGCCGGCTCCACAGCCTAGCAGCGCCCCTCCTACGCCAACTCGCCTCACAGGTGCCAACAGTGACATGGAAGAGGAGGAGAGGGGAGACCTCATTCAGTTCTACAACAGTATCTACATAAAGCAAATTAAAACCTTTGCCATGAAGTACTCACAGGCAAACGTAGTAAGTTTGACAGGGATTATTTCGTACTTTTTTCACTTGTGAGGGAGGAGAAATAACTTAGGTTGAGCTAGTCTTAGACATCATTTTTTGTTAAATAAAACTGAGGAAATCTCTAACAGAGATTATTAACATGCCTAACCGACAGAATTTCTTTTTATTGTGAAACATTAAACCAGATGGTATTTGGATTCCCTACAAATTACTGTAATACAGGAGAGCGAGTGCATGCATTCACGTCCAAAACTTACCAGCTACGGTAACCTTCCAAGTTCCTTGACTTTCTCTCTGCCTCTTGTCTCTTCATATATCAAATGGGAATAGGAGTAGACCCTAGCTTATAGGGTTGCTGTGGGGATTAAATGCCATAATGTATTAAAAATGCTTAAAACAGTGACGGGCACAAAATAAGCACTTAAGTGTTATTTGTATGGTTTTAAGTGTAATTGTGGCTGCTAATACATTACTGTTTACTCTTCAAAAAGCTGCTCCTTTAGTATATACCTCTCCACTCTTTCAATAAAAACAACCATTTTCATAAAAAATACCTGGTTAGAAATTTCGTTACCTTTCTTAGGAATACGGATTTTTTTTTTTAAACAGATGGATGCTCCTCCACTCTCTCCCTATCCATTTGTAAGGACAGGTTCTCCTCGCCGAATACAGCTATCTCAAAATCATCCTGTCTACATTTCTCCACATAAAAATGAAACAATGCTTTCTCCTCGAGAAAAGATTTTCTACTACTTCAGCAACAGTCCTTCAAAGGTGAGCCTAACATAAATCTTGGCCTTTATTAATCCCAGAATGCCTAGGATGCTGGAATTGGGGTTAATGGGAAATGCTCAGTACTCACATGAGTGATGGGAACTACCAGGGAAAAGTGACCAGTAAGTCCCAGTGGAGCAAAAACCAGGGGCTGGGGGGAGAACGTTAAGGCTGGAAGTAAAGGATTTAGATTTATTTTCATTGCTTTTCCTATTTGTGCATTTATAGTTCACTCTCCTGTAAATCTGGAGTTTTATGGTTTTTACTCCATTTAAAATCCAAATTTTTGTTAGGAAAATTTGGATTTCTAAACTGATTATAGAGTGTGTTTCTGGGACAGGTAGTGTCTCTGTCCTTTGGATTCTTTGTCTAAGGGGAGAAATGGACATTTTGTATAATGCAGTGTGATAGTCCTATTTAGTACAGATTTGTGTGGCAGCATCTGCCTCCGTCTGTGATGGGGAGGGAAGCTTGCATGAGGCCTTAATGGAAGAAAAGCAAGCAAGATGCTGAGGTGTGGAAGGAAGGGCTATCCAGGAAGCACCAGAAAAGGAAAGAAAACAATGTCCTTGAGGCAGTAAGACTAGATCACTGGGAATCATGTGCTGTGTTTAGGAGTACAACTCGATCCTAAAGCCCCTTACGTGATGCTCATATTGAGAAAGAAACACACATAACCAAAAAACCAATGTCAGTATCATGAGGAGAGGTTAGATGGGGAGGGTACTGTTCTAGAGTGAAGGGGACTAAAGAGACAAGACACCCAAATGCAGTGCATGATCTTTGATTGGATCCTGCACAGAAAAGCACAGCTATCAAGGACATTTTTGGGACAAGTGGGAAAATTTAATGTGGACTTCAATGTTAAATCTTTAAATTTCTGTTTAATTCCTTTGGTATTGATGATAGTACTGGATTATGTAGGAGAATGTTTAAAATATTCAGAGGTACAATGTGACTTTCAAATGGTTCAGCTAAAAAAATTATAGAGAGAGAACAAATGTGGTAAAATGTTACTGATTACTGGGTGTTCAATGCACTATTCTTTCAACTTTTAAAGTAAAAAGTTGGGGAAAACGAGTAAGAAAGCAGCAAAACTCTTAGAAAATGGAAAGCCTTTTCCATTTTCTGTTACAGTAGTAACGAAGCTGTCACATGCTTTGAGTAAACGTATCCCTTGTAGAAACTCCAGTTAACCTGAATAACAAAGACATACTGATGTTTCTAAACAGGAAGACCAGATATTTAAAGATAGTTTTCTCCAGGGCAGCTGGATGGCTCAGTTGGTTAAGCGACTGCCTTCGGCTCAGGTCATGATCCTGGAGTCCCGGGATCGAGTCCCGCATCGGGCTCCCTGCTCAGCGGGGAGTCTGCTTCTCCCTCTGACACTCCCCCCCTCTCATGCTCTATCTCATTCTCTCTCTCAAATAAACAAATAAAATCTTAAAAAAGATTATCCTTAAAAAAGTTTTCTCCAACCACTGCATAGGCTTGATCTGATTCCAATGATATTGCCAATGGGATTGTGAAAGCTGGGAACATAAATTAACAATAGCCCCAAAAGCACTGGAGGAGATGACTGACAGTCCCTCTAATATAGGCACAGCTCAGAGATATTGCAGGTTCAGGTCCAGACCACTACAGTGAAGCCAGTTAAATGAATTTTTGGATTTCCCAGTGCATATAAAAGTTACATTTATACTATACTATTGTCTGTTAAGTGTGAGTTATATCTAAAAAAAAAAGTGTTCATACCTTAATTAAAAAATATGCTAACCATTTAGCTGAGCTTTCAGTGAATCATAATCACCAAAGATCACCATAACAAATATAATTAAAAACTTTGTATCAAATTTTGGTAATTGTCTCAAGATTTCAAAGACAAAGTAACAAACCCCACTGGAAAATGTCACTGATACACATTATCTGTGAAGCACAATAAAGCAAAGTATGCCTGTGTTAGATAGTCACCCTATAACCAAATAAATTCCATCTGGATTAAAGAGTTAAATGGAAAAAAGTGAATACTCAGTAATACAAGTCAGAGTACTCAATTCAAAAGAAAAAGGAAAAAGGAAAAAAACACATGGGAAAATAGCAAACAAATAGCAATTAAATGTATATGGTCTAAATATACCAATTAAAAGGTAGAAATTGTAAGACCGGACACAAAAGCAAGATCTATTTACTGCTTACAAGTAACCCACTTTAAATATCGAGACACACGCAGTTTAAAGTAAAAGGATGGTAACTCAGATATCCCATTAACTGATGAATAAGTGCATGTCCATACAGTGGAATATTACTCTAATAAAAAGTACTGACACATGCTACAATATGGATGGCCCCTGAAAACATTATGGTAAGTGAAAGTAGTCACAAAAGGATAAATATTATATGATGCCATTTATATGAAATGTCCAGAATGGGCAAATTTATAGAAGCACAAAGTGGATTAGTGATTGCCTAGGTCTGGGAGGAATGGAGGGTTTCTGTTAATGGGCACATGTGGTACTGAATTGAACAATTAAATGTGGTAATGACTGCACAACTCTAGGAACATACTAAAAACCATGGACTTGTACACCTCAAATGGGTGAATTGTATGGTATGTGAACTATATCCCAATAAAACGGTTTTTTTAAAAAAGGTAAAAGGATGGAAAAGGTTATAATCTGCTAACAGTAATTAATGCAGCCACTCCCAACTTTCATATCATTAATAAGAACATTATCACTGATAATGAAGGTCATTTCCCAGTCACAGGGCATAAAATCCTAAATAGAAAAAGAAATTTATAATCCAGAGATTTCAACATCATTGACAGAACAAGTAAACAGAAAAAAATCACTAAGGATATTCAAGATGTGAACAACCAAATTGGCTGACATTTATAGAACACTCCAGCAGCATCAGGTGCACATGGAACATTTACTGAGAGAGACCACATTGAGGACTATAAAAAAAAAATTTTTAAGGATTCAAATAATGTATTTTTTTTACCACAACAGAATCAAATCAGAAATCAGTAACAGAGATACCTGAAAACCCCCCAATTTTTGCAAACTAAATTGCATATTTCTGAGTCAAAGAAGAAAAGAAATTAGAAAGTATTTTGAACTAAATGAAAATGAAAGCCTGACATACCAAAATTTGTGGGACGCAGCAAGAGGAGTGCTAAGAGAGGGAAATTTATAGCACTAAAATACTTATGTGAGAAAAGAAGAAAGGTCCCAAATTAGTGACCTAAGATTTCACCCTAAACAACTAGACAAAAAGGCAGGAATCAGTGAAATAGACAAAATACAGAAAATTAAGACCATTAAAAACCAGGGTTTTTTGTGCAGAGCTGTATCAGTATTTTAAAAATCTTCTCAGACTAATCAGGATTAAAAAAGAAATGATGAATCACTAAGATCAGAAATGGGAGCTATCAGTACAGGTCCTACAGATATTAAGAATATATAATGAAGGTTAAACAACTTTTTGCCAATAAATGTAATACTGCAGATGAAATGGATGAATTCCTTGAAAGACACAGACTTCTAAAACATACTCAACAAGTAATCTCAGTGACCCTGTATCTATTAAATGAACTGAATTTGTAATTTAAAAAATTCTACCAAATACTTAAGGAAGATACAGTTGACCCTTGCACAACATGGGGGTTAGGACACCATGCCCCATGCAGTTAAACATCTGTGTATAACTTTTGACTCCCCAAAAGTTAACTATTAATAGCCTACTATTGACTGGAAACCCTACCGAGAACATAAACAGCTAACTAACATGTATTCTGTATATATATTATGTACTGTATTCTTAAAATAAATGAAAATATTAAAATCATCAAAAAAAAAAAATCAAGTATAAGTTGACCCATTCAGGTCAAACCCATATTGTTCAATAGTCAACTGTAATGCCAGTTCTATACAAACTCTTCTAAAAAGTGAAGGTGATAATTTATCGCAGTAGTTGAAGAAAAAACATTTGACAAAATAAAACCTTTATTCATGATAAAACCTCTCAGGAACTTCCTCAATCTGATCCAGACTGCATACCAAAAATATCTGCACCTACCATCATACTTAGAGAGAAGGCATTTAGATGTCCACTACTAAGATCAGGAACAAGGCAAGGATATCTGCTCTCACCACTCCTATTGAACATAACTCTAGGCCCTCACATATATAAGGCAAGATAAAGAAGGCATACAGACTGAAAAGGAAAAAATAAAACTGTCTCTATTCACACATGATTTTCTCTATAGAAAGATCAAAATCTAAAAAATGTTAGTGGAGGGCGCCTGGGTGGCTCAGTTGGTTAAGCGACTGCCTTCGGCTCAGGTCATGATCCTGGAGTCCCGGGATCGAGTCCCGCATCGGGCTCCCTGCTCGGCAGGGAGCCTGCTTCTCCCTCTGACCCTCCCCCCTCTCATTCTCTCTGTCTCAAATAAATAAATAAAATCTTTAAAAAAAAAAAATGTTAGTGGAACTAGTAAGATTAGCAAGGTTATATGACTAATACATAAAAATCAAATTTGGGGCACCTGGGTGGCTCAGTCGGTTAAGCATCTGCCTTCAGCTCAGGTCATTATCCCAGGGTCCCGGGATCGAGCCCCGTATCGGGCTCCGTGCTCAGCAGGGAGCCTGCTTCTCCCTCTCCCTGCCTGTCTGCCTACTTGTGATCTGTCAAATAAATAAAATCTTTAAAAAAAAATCAAATTTATTTCTATATACTAGCAACAAGTAAGGAGTAAAAATTTTCTAAAGCACCGTAACATTAAATACTTCGAAGGGTACCTGACTGGCTCAGTCAGTAAGCATCCAGCTCTTGATCTCAGCTCAGGTCTTGATCTCAGGGTTGTGAGTTCAAGCCCCATACTGGACAAAAAACAAAACAACTTAGGGATAAGTTTTGACAAAAGATGTACAAGACTCATATCCCGAGACCTATGCAACACTGGTGAAGGAAAGACTGAAAATGGAGAAATTCCATGTTCATGAATTGGATGACATTTTCAAGATGTCCGTTTTCTTCCACTTGATCTATATATTCAATCCAATTCCTGACAAAGTCCCAGCAGAATTATCTGTGCAACAAACTGGTTCCAAAATGTATATGAAAATGCAAAGGAACTAGAATAATTAAAACAATTTTGAAAAAGTTGGAAGACCCACACTATCTGATTTCAAGACTTCACTAATGAAGCTATGGTAATCAAGACAATGTGGTATTGGTGAAAGGACAGACATACAAATCGATAGAATAAAATCCAGAAATAGACCACATATACATGGTCAACTGATTGTCAACAAAGGTGCAAAAGTAATTTAGTTGTTCAACAGATGGTGCTGAACTAGATAACCATATACAAATAGTAAACTTGCACCCATACTCTGTACCACATATAAAAATGAATCAAAATGGACCATGGACCCAAGTGTAAAACTTACGAAACTTCGAGGAGAAACCATAGGGGAACAAAATCTTTGTGAACATGGTTTACACAAAGACTTCTTAGAAGATAACAGAATCAAAAGCACAATCCATAAAAGACTGATAAATCGAACTTCCATCAAAATTAAGAATTCCTGCTCTTTAAAAGATAGAAAAAACAAGCCGCAAACTGGGAGAAAAGTTTACAAACCTCTTATCTGATAAAGGATTTATTTCTGCAACTATAAAGGATTATCAAAATGCAAAAGGAAAGCCAACCAACCAAATTTAAAATCAGACAAAAGATTTAACACACTTCATTCATTACATGCCTATTAGGATGGCTAAAACCAAAAAATGACAGTAACAAATTCTGGCAATGATGTGGAGCACTTGGAACTTTTATATATCCCTAGTGAGAATGCAGAATGATTCAGCATAGCTCTAACACCTGGAAAATAGTTTGGCATTTTCTTATAAACATGCCCTTATGGTATAACCAGTAATTTCACTTCTAGGTATTCACCCAAGGTTCATACAAAAACATGTACATGAACATTTAAGACTATTCCTAATTGCCAAAAAATGGGAAACAACCCAGATGTCCTCCAGCTGGCTAACAGATAAGCAGACCTGTGGTACACCCGGATAATGGCCAACTGCTTTGCCGTAAAGGGGAACAAACTACTGATACACCCAGCAACACAGACGAACCTTAAGTACATTGGTGCTTTAGTGAAAGACACTGGATTATGGTAGGCCACTTACTGTAGGGTTTCATTTCTATGAAATTCTAGAAAAGGCAAACTATAGGGACAGGGAGCATAACATCATCAGTGCTTGCTGGCTGGGGGTGAGTAGCTTAACTAGCAATGTGGGAATTTTGGGGAATGAAGAAACTGTTCTTCACTGTGGTAGTTACATGATTGTCAAAACATTCACCAGTGTACAATTTATATGGGTGAATTTTACTGTAGGTAAACCTTTAAAAAATGACATTTTGTGCAAAAAAAGATCAAGCATCTAGATTGGTGGCTTTCAATCTTGCCTATCACCACCTGGAAAGATTAAAAAACATTGCATAGAATTAGGAGTTTCTCCAATAAATAATAGCAAAATTAGACTGTTGAAGAAACATTTGTCATCATGACTTAATAGATGATAGCTGAGATCAGAAGTACCTTGAGTCTAGAACCAACCTGTAATAGTCTAACATTTACACACTACCATGAGAAAAGAATTCTAAATTACCACGCAAGGTAATTAACATGATTTGGGATCATTAGTGACACTTGTCAGGGCAGTTTCAGTGGACTGGTACAGTCTGTTGAGTATTGTTAACATTGTTTGTAGTATTAAACAACTGGGAGGAAAAAATACATTAATAGGGGATTAAACTATGATAGACATACAATATAGCAACTAAAGAGATGTGCATATATACTGATATGGGATATATACTGATATATATGCTGATAAGATCTAAGATGCAGTGTCAGTTGAACAAATATTCCAAACAACACATAAAATATGCCATTTCCATTTTTTTTAAGTAGGCTCCACACCCAGCATGGAGCCCAACATGGCACTTGAACTCACGACCCTGAGATTAAGACCTGAGCTGAGATCAAGGGTTGGATGCTTAACTGACTGAGCTTATCCAGGCACCCCTGCCGTTTCATTTTTTTTTTTTTTTTAAACCTCACTTTAGATAGTATTAACATTTCTAGTGAGTGCATTCGTAGATAGAAAGCAGAGGCTATAAGTAAGCCTGATTTGTTCAGTGAATGAAAAAGTAACAGGTGTCCCAGGAACTGGTGAGGACAAGAAATCTCAGCATATATCTGTATGAATTTTTTTTTTTGGAATAAGAATTTATTCGTGTTCTAAATATGTACATATTGTGTAAATAGTGATGTGTAAGATGTGTATTGTATATAAATTATATGTAATTTAACACATTAATGTACTATATATTAACGTATGGTATAAATGTGCTATGTACATTAAGTTATAGTTATACACTTATTTCATATAATATGTAGACACTATATACAAATAACATTTATACAATAACAATTTAAGGAATATTCAAGTAAATAGGAAACTAGAGATTGGGAATGCAAGTGGGTAGAAGAGAAAGTCAAAGGAAAGCTTTCTTAAGGTGGTTAAGATTTGAGAAGGTGCATATGCTAATAAGAACACTGGTGATTTTATTTAAAACCTCAAAAATTTTTAAATAAAGAATAAAATATGAATAAAATAAGTCTAGGATTAGCTTTAAAACAATCTGGTGAATGGGAAATGAATGAGGGTATAGATCAAGTAAGACTGGCCAAAATTGGTGCAGTGGGGTGGTAGTTATGGGAGGATTCATTACTCTTCTCTGCCTACTTTCCTGTTTGAGATTTTCTGTTAAAAAACCCAGGTGAATATGGTGAGTATATTTTCCATAAGGAAACATGGATAGTGAAGCAAAGCAGCATGTGAAAAAAAATTTGTGACCAACAAACTACCAGAAAATAACGTGGCAACTGACTTTTGGGGCTTTGGAGAAACTTAATGCTAAAGGCACTATATATAGGTCCAGTCTCACTAGCATCCAGGCAGTTTTTCCTCAATCAGGGTTCCTCACATTAACCACAGAACACAGAAAATAATTTGCCAAATTTTTCTCAATTCTCCCAAGGATGAAAAATAACTAGTACCTTCTAGATCATACTAATAAATTACCTACAATGGATACCTTAGGGAATTAAGGCTTACTTGTACTGTGAAATTCCAGTTGAGAACTGCTAAAAAAAATGAGTAACACTAGACTGAAAAGGGCATAATACTGTATAAAATCACACTATTTTTTAAAAAAGAAAAACGGAGATGTGTGGAATTGACTAACTATGGCATAGCAAGGTAATGCTCCATAACTATTGTAGAAAAAAAAAATCACAAATTTGCAAACTCTTATTTTTGGAAAAGTGTACATCAGAATCACCCCTGGAGCTTGTTAAAAAATAGAAATACTCTGCCCTCCAACCCAGATAGTCATCAGTGTTGGCCGGCTGAGAAGTGAAATCGGGAGGATATATAATTTAGTAGGTCTTTTCTTTATAAAGATGTTCAAACTCTTTAAGTTAAATTCTTAACTCATTTGAGGTTCTTTGACTTACCACTGAACTCTGCGTATTAGAATTTAAAGTTTTGTATTTTTTTTCCCCCCACTCTAGAGATTGAGAGAAATTAACAGTATGATACGGACAGGAGAAACTCCAACCAAAAAGAGAGGGATTCTTTTGGAAGATGGAAGTGAATCACCCGCAAAAAGAATTTGCCCGGAAAATCATTCTGCCTTATTACGCCGTCTCCAAGATGTAGCTAATGACCGAGGGGCTCACTGAGGTTAGTCTGTTGTACTGAAACTGTCTTTTCACAAACTCTGTTCAGCAGCACCATTAAATGCATGCTAGATTATGGGGCTTTTCCCAATCTTCTGGTATCCTTGGGATATCTCTACTCATCCCAACTGCCTTTTTCCTACCACTCAGTGCTTGCCATCAAGGCTGCTTAGAATCCAAACACGGATGTTTTAACTCTTCAGCAACGCTTTTGCAAGTATTACAGGGAACAGAGCGTGCTCAAATATATGTGTAAGAGGTCTCTGTTGACGTACTCTGGCAGAGGGACTGGGTTTCTGTTCATTCCTTCCTGTTTTGTGGTCAGCTTCTGGCCCTCATGAAAAGCAAAACAAAAACTTAGGTGTTTGTCCCAAAACGCTTGGTAGGAGTTAGGAGGTTTTTGCATTCCTGAAACAGAACAAGGGAGAGAGCCCAGATCTGGAGCTCCTAGATTATTATCCCAAGTCTCCCGTTCCCTTTGTGTAATTCTTCCCTCTCCCCGTTAGGTGTGGTACAGTGTGGTAAGTGCTGGATTGTTTGGTGTGCAATGTGTGAGTGAACTTGTAATAAGAAGTGGCACTTTAGGGCTGTAAGAAGCATGATTTTGTAACCCAGATGTTGCTGTATATTTGCGATGGCACTTTCTACAATGTGAACTTTATGAAGTACAAAACTTCCAGGCTAAACATGCAATATCATCTTTGATGCTTTTGTACTTTTTTTTAAACTGTTCAAGCCCCAGTAGCCACCTTTGGGCATGTGTTTTAAATTATCCAGTTTTTTGTTGTTAATAAGGATCAGTTGGCTAAGTAAAGATTGTAAATCAAGCTGAATTAAGGGAATATGAAAAATTATGACCTCTTCTTTAGGAGGTAGTTATCTGAAAGACATGTGTCTATTAAGGTGATAAATTTAAGATATCTTTGGGTGTGTTCCTGGCAGTTTAAAAAACAGATTGGAGAATTTAGGTTTTTATTAGTACATAGTACCATTTATAAAAATTAGAAATGTTATTTAACAGCTATTGAATTATCTATATATACCTTTATTAATCACTATTCCAGCAGTTTTAAAGTTGAATGAATAATCTTATTAGGGAGAAAATTCAATTGTAAATTGAATCAGTATAAACCAAGTTACTGGGTAACTTCATATTGCTCTGAAAGAAATATGGAACTTACACTGTTCAGTTAGAATAGTGGTGCAAAAATATTTATAAAACCTCTCAAGATACTTACTGCTACTGTAATTTTATATGAAAATAAGTGTATTTTTCAATAAAGCATTTATAAGTTAATCTTTGTTTAGTTATATTGAGAAAGGGGTAGTTTCCTGCATAAATGACAAAGAACAATCATTTATTGGTTTATTTTGTCTCTACAAAACACATTAGTCATTCATCATTTAAATATCTGACTTCATTAGAAACCGTTTTAACACTTTCTCCCTCCTGCCATAAAAATACAGTAATAAGTAATTTGCTTTAAAAAAAAAAACAAACTATGAACTAGTGTTCTGGTTTCCTCTCACTCACCTAATGTGTACCTCAGTGATTGATTTAGACTTCTATCAATCAGTAAAACACATAGACACCTGGTAGCTGGCTGAAGACTGAGGTTCAGATGATCTTCCACTTACAAGTGCTAATCAGCTATGGAACCTGCTCTCTACCTCTCTTCACGTCCTAACAAACATATATACAACTGAAACCACAGATGTCAGAGTCATTAGAGAGTGCCGAACTCTGTCTACTCTATTAGTTTAAATGAATGTAACTTACCTTTAGCGTTATATTCAGAAAAATACTTAAGCCTCGAGATCCCCAATAATTTGGAGTACTGAACTAGATAACAACCCTAAAGACACATCTGACGGAAGTAATGCATTACTTAAAGAGAGGTTTCCAAAACTTGCTGTTAGAACCTAAGCATACATGGACACACTGATACCAGTCCTCGTTCGCACAGTTTTACTCTTCCGGCAGTCCTTTGCCATCGGTCAGCTCTAACTAGGCCCGAGTCCGGCAGGAAAGTGCACGGTGCACCAGATTCACCAGCGCTTAAGTTGCTACTGTTTTCTCTTCTTTACTGAAAGGTTGTACTGAACCAGGCTTTACCCATGACAGGCCAGCAACATGAACACTTTTATTGTGCTGTTCTTCAGGCTTCTTCTAGGCATAATCAAAAACAGACATTAAAAATAGGACTGATGGCGACATTGGCACTGTATAACCTCATTTCCCAAAAAGTTATTTGTACATAATAGTCTCCAATGAAGACATTTCCGAAACAGTTAATGATTTCGAAAATGGTTTTGTACTTACCTTCTGAGTCAGCATCTTCTCTCTGGCTTCATCATGTACAGAAGGATTCCATGGAGAAAAGCTTAAGGAAGAGAAAAATATTAAAAAACTGCTTTGGCTTGCTAAATTTGTAGAACATCCATTTATTCCCTTAACAAAACTTAACAAGGAGCAATACTCCATTGTCAACATGTAAGTTTTAGATGTGACTCTAGATGATTCTCTCACAGGGTAACTATCCCTTATAAAGCACTTACACGCGTCAGCTCATTTCAGCCTCACAACCATCCCTGAAGTACTGTTGTTTACAGATGAAGAATGTGTGGCAGTCAAATTAAGTCATTGCTCTGGGTCAGCCAAGTCAGTAAGCGCAAAGGCCAGCCCGTCTATCCCACAGAGGCCAAGCTCTTACCCACTGTACCACGCAACCTCCCAGAGAGCTAAATCACCAATTCCTCAGTGATGCGTCTAAGGTTAAGTATCATAGTGCTAAAGTAGCCCACTGTTCACTCTTCAGTCTCCCTCCTTTCCCCAAATCTGAACGTCGGGGGAGGGGGGATATGGCAGTGGGAGGGGCTCCAGCTACAACTGCCGGCTGAAAAGCAAAGTCTGGACATTTGAACGTGCGCATGACAAGGAGCCTTAGGAAATCAGAGTCACTCAGTAGCTTGCTGTTGGCACAATATGCCAGTCGACATACAGCTTTCTGTTTAAGGGATACCCGGGAGCTATCAGAAAGCGAGCGGCCAATAAATTATAAAGGTTGGAGGCTAACAGATGATACACTTTCCTTTTAAATCCCCATTCTAAGACCACCCGGAACATGGAAGTACAGGACGGCAAAGTGCAATTTATCTAGATCATGTACCACTTACCTAATTGCATAGGGGTCTTCTATTTTAGGTTGGTCAAACAAACGAGCAGTGCACATCTTAACACTGTCAACCACTTTACTTTTAAAAAGCTGAACATCTTTTTCATACCTGTGTTAAAAGTTTAATTCAAAAAGTTACCAACATAATCTACTTAGCTGCATTTTCAAATTTATCTAAAAGGACAAAGCAAAGTAACATACAGCACTGCAGCCTCTGGGTTTAAGGGGCTTGATGTATCAATCTTGTAGAACACTCTCCTTGCGTACATTAAAACTTGCCAAATGTGATTATGGTTCCGCCTAAAGAGAAACACGTAGGATCACTGAAGCATCCTCTTGCTGATTTAGGTCCCCAAAGTAAACCTTATTTACTAACCTCCATTTTGCAAACGCTCTCTTCACATCCAGTTCACCTGAGGTGGGATCGACTAGTGGGTGAAAGACGGGAATATCAAACACCAAGCGCTGTGTTTAAAGAGAGACGTGTCTTTAATGGAAGCAAGGAGCTTATTAGGCCCATACAGACATGTGTAAAGGGAGCTTCAGGACAAGGCAGTCACGGTGTTTTAAGTCAAACTGCCTCAAGAGGGATACTTGACAACTTCTACCATCTTCCCGTAAAACTCAATTTTGCAGCGGGGGGGGAGGTCCCCCGGGGCCCTGCTGTAGCATGGCGTTGCCATGCGCATGGTTGGTGCTGGATGTAGGGCGGCCGCCAGCCTCCCTCGCACACCCCGAGCAGAGAAACAAGGAAAACTAACGGCAGAAGCCGGCGTGGCAGCAGATGCAACAAAGCACAACAATCCCCTTCAAAGACGGACTGTGTAGACAAAACATTTTGGGAAACTGAAATCATAAAATCATGAGCTCAGGAAAAGAACCAAGAAATCTTTCAAGCCCTTTAAGCCCTCCTCAGACCCAACAAGTGAAGCCAGACTTGACTTCAGTTACTTACTGGGCAGTCACCATCTGGGTAGTTGTCAGGGATGTAAACTGTAAACTTAAACACACCATCTTGATACAGTCCATGCCGTATGAAAATGACTCCAAACCACACTGTGGGGAAAAAATAAACAGTTAAGGCCCAAGTTTGTGTTAGAGGAACCAATATACTAGAAATTAAGAGTGACTCCTTCTTACTTAATGCAGAGCGGTAAGATGGCTGCACATAGACACCTGGTAGCTTCTGCTTCACAACCAAGGTACTAAAACAGAAGCAGAATAATGAAATTGTACGGATGTAAATGACACATACGGATCAAACAACCCTACACTCACTTTTCGAGAGAAGGACTAGTCCCTCGAGGGGCAGCCGACAGCTCTCACACAAGCCAAGTCCTCACCACCTCACCTGGCCCAGACTCTCGCCCATTTCCCAGCTTTACAGACGAAGCTCATAGAGAAACAGGAACCAGAGAGGGCCCCAGACGAATAAATTCAAGCCAAGCAGGGATATACAAAGAATCAAGTTTTCCTCCCAGAAATCAACTTTCCCAGAACATCACCTTGGAAACCCAACCAGTAGGGAATGCTGCACAATGCAACCTGATTTAACATGCTGGACATTAAATTTTAGGGAAAAGAGTGTACAATTTTTGCTTTTGTGACTGTAGACAATAGATTGCACCCACACACATTCAAAAGCCTCCTGAAGCACAATTTTAGGTAGTAAGGATAAAAGTTCCATGGAACTGCCATCACTTCAGTGTCCTCTTAAGTGTGAACACCAGTCCACGTGGCAGAGGGCCGTGTTCAGATCTGCAGCATTCTTGGTGAAGGCAGGCGTGTGTGTGAGGCGCTCCCCCTATGCTCTCCCTCTCAAGCGACCCCCCAACCCGGGCGCCTGACCTCTGTGGGCCCTGCAGCAAGGGAAGACCAGTGCGCCGACAAAGGCGGTGCCAGCTCTCTGGGGACCTCGTCACTGTGTGCCGAAAGGAGTAAGGCTGAGACCGGAGCTGGAACAATGCTGACCTCGGGCCTTAAAACATGTTTAACCTGCCAAGCCTGAATTTTATTGAGAAACAACTTGTTGAACCTTCGTTGTCTGTTATTACCTATTTACCATCACACTTCTTTTTAATCCTTTACTCCGTGTTTAAGTCACTAAGATGCAGCATGTCAGCAGCAGGTGCACCTACTCCAGTGAGGCCGGTCTGTGTGCTAAGACAGACCGCAGATTCGGGCCACAACAGACGCCTGTCCAACTCGCTGCCCAGCCTCACACACAAGGCCTCCATTATAAAGCCAGAGGGCCCACTGCGGCGCTGGGGCCGCAGACCCTCTGACCGCTCCCACAGGAGTACAGCGAGGGAACGCTTGAGGATGCTGTGCAAAGGAACTTAATGACAGAAATCAAGAATTCATCCTCCACACCTGGGCCCCGGGAACACGGGATCAAACCCGACACTGCCCGAGCCCCTGCGGTCGGCGTGGCCAGCACGCTGGGCACACTCCTCGCCTCCCGCTACCGACACGTGTGACTTCAGTCCGACTTTCAGCTGCTGGGACTCGTCCGGTTCTCACCTGCACGGAGCCCGAGTCTTTGTGACTTCCCTGTCACTGCCTACTTCTGCCTCTGCGGGTCACAAGGCAGGAGTCCAATCCCCTTTGTCATGACAGGCCTTCAAATACACGAGGGCAGCTTTAATAAGTACCTCCTACGTGGTCTCTTCTCCGAGTCGGCGGTTCCAGTTCCTTCAACTGTTGGCTCCTGAGGTCTGGCTTCCTGACCTCAGCCTACTGGGACCCTCTCCTCGGTCTGTCGCCTCTTTCAAGGTGGGCACCACAGGGGAGCACGAGCCTCCGGCTGGGTCTGACCCAAGAGGGCACAGATTACTACCTCCCACTGTCCCGCTCTCCACAAGCGCCCCCTCAGGCGGGGACTTCCTCACCTCATATAAAGGAACACCAAAATTACTCCGTTCCTGACCGGCTTTAGGTGCTTCGTCTTCATCTCTTCCTCTTGCTCTCCAAAACAGACACGGAAATGCAAGCCTATGTTTGCCTTTAAATCTTATTTACCTGATATTGGAGGGGGACGCATTTGAGCTTTAAGACTGAACGACACAGGCATTTACGGAGTGCACCAGAATAAATTTCATTTTTCACCTTCAAAGGTCAGTCAAAATCTAACCAGATAGTTTAAGCACTTACAATTCTGCAAGAAGAGAGTATTCCAGGTAGAAGGGTCCATAAGAAGCATGTGTGCCATTTGCTGACTGTGCTGCCGGGGCGGGGGATGTAGGCTTAGTTATGGGCAGAGCGTTTTTGGGAATACAAGGCAGCTGTTTCTTCGGGGCGGCGCGTGGAGGGCTGGTTATCACGTCCCCTGCTAATGCCTTCTCTTCACCATCAGATCGCTATTCAAGATGAAGTGGTGAGAACATTTGTTAGCATGATTCTTAAATCACGAGAGTACATGTGACGTACGCTTATCCCTAACCTAAAAGCTGGAATGACTCTTTCACAAGGATGTTCTAACACCACGACCAGGAGGAGTAGAAAGTCCTCTGAGTAGGCAGGCCATTAGAAAGAGAACAAAGCTAAAGGAAGACTGAAGCAACAGGAAAAATTTTTAAAGCTACATCCCACAAAAACAACGCCAATATTTACAGGATGTACACGAAAAAGAGAAAGAAATGGTTTCCTCTGGTGACCCCAAAAAGAGGGCAAGGGGTTACTTAGCAATTAGACAACTGTATGAGAAGAGTCCCTTGGCTCCTACGTGCTGTAGAAGGTCAGGTGTGAAGCAGCTCAAAACCAACGGTAGAGGTGACTCAAACTAGCCACCACCTGGCATGAGCACCTCACTTAGAAACAACGAATGAAGCTACATTCTCACTTGCGCTGCTCTGATTCTGATCTTGTCCCTGATGGAGATGATCAACATTTGGACTCTCCCCAGCACAGACTGTCAGTCAGCCTGAGTCAAAGACAAAGGTCTACATGAGTGAGAGATGAAACCACCATGTCATAGGCACTCCTTGGCTCAAGTACAGCCAAAGGCTGTTTAAATTACCTGCATTAAAAATGGATATCATGCACAGAGGAAAAAAGATGATTCCTGGCGGTGGTCTCTTAGACGTGGGGTTATGGGTTGTATTCATTCTCTTTTTGTCTGCATTTTTTAAGCTTTCCTAAAATGTACTGTCTTTACAATTTAAAAATGGACATTTTGTTTGGAAAAATTAAACCAGTGCCCTCAAATCTGAGTTGGCCACATTGGACTGGTCTTTCTCAAAGCTGCTCTGACTGTGGAATCTTGCAAATTAGTAAAAAGACTACTACAATTATGTGTCCCAAATTTCATCATGTGTAAATATACCATAAAAAATAATCTTAGAATTGTAATTACCAGGAAGATTTCTATTTGAGATGCTATCTCAGTCTCAGAAACTAACTTTAATCAGCAAAATAATTATTTTTCAAAAGTAAAACCTAGGGGTGCCTGGCTGGCTCCATCGGAAGATTCTTGATCTCAGGGTTGTGAGTTCGAGCCCCACGGTGGGTATAGAGATTACTAAAAAAAAAAAATAAACTTAAAAAAGCTAAGCAAAGCCAGCTAATTTTGTTAAGATTATAGGCAACCTCGGAATGAATTATTTTTGACCTCTACTTTGACTCAAATGGGTTTCCTCGCTAAGTTTATTAACTATACCTACTTTGCGGACAGAACCTGCAGACATGCTCCAGAAAGGGTTCATAACGTGGACTCCAAACAGAGAAATTCAGTGGTCTGTGTCATCAAACTCTTCTGTCCTCAGAAATCACTTTACCTAAAAATGAGATGGGAAAACATAGAAACATACCAACATCAACAGTTAAGATTTCCAAAATAGTTAAGAACTAAATCTGACACTCTAAATAGAAATTCAGCATAACATTATATAATATATAGCTATAAAAATTAGGGGGAAAAAGTGTTCAGAAAGTTCCCTTCAATACCCCCTCCCTCTTCTGAATCCAATTTCTTTCCCACCTTTAAATGCCTACAGGAATCTGTGTAATGAGTCCTTGGCCAGGATTCAGAATATTCAGTGACACAGTTCAGCTTTGGTGCCAGAAATGCAGAAGATACGGACAGACTACAACAGTTGCTCCTAGCATAATATGTAGGCCTTCGGTTGCAGGGAAAGCTGGTGCAGGATGCACTGTACCTACATACGCCAAAGGCCTGTCACTGTTCAGGGCTACGGGAATTAAAGAGTCAAGGGGTTGATTTGTGTCTTAAAATTACTCTTCCCAGCAAAACTAGTAGCCAAAGACATAACAGAGAGAAGGTAGAGCAGGTAAGCTAGAGAGGGATAACTGGGTCCTGGCAGGATCATGCCCAAGAAATGGTCTTTTTCTCTGCTTAATGTGTGGAAATTACCGAATTAGATGCTGAAGGAATGGCCAAGCAGTACATATCAACGCAACAGAGGAGTGCAGAGACATTTCACAAACAAATCTCCCAGCAAAGCTTCAAGTAGTGGACAAGAAAGTATGCCTCAAAGGTCACAAAGTCAGTGGGTCATTTACTAAAAATACAGAGGAGGAGGCAGAGGAAAAGCAGCAAGCCAAGCTGTAAGAACAACTTCTCCGTTCTGGTGATTCTCCCCAGGCTCGGTTATGTGGAAAGCAGAGCTCCTTCTCTGAATTCCTACTTGCACCCATCCAAAAGGCTGAAGGTTAAAAGGGTCAAAACTTAGCAATATTCTACTAAATTCGTAAGAAGCAAATCATTAGAGAACCCTGTACCAAATGTCCCTGACAGCAAAAATTTGTTTTATGACAAGCCTATGATATCCGCAGGTGGGTACCAAGTCTCCCATACCTCGCCCGTGCCAATTACTGCTGTTTTCCTTCCACGACATAATGCCATCCGTTAATTAAATCAAAGGAATGAGGCTCCTAGTTCTTCCACTAACCTGTTGACTTACACCCAATAAACAGCAACTTATTGCTGAGAGCTCTCCACAAATCTGCCTTTAAAGGTGACTAGGGCACAGAAGAGAATGGCTGGGACATCAAAAATGTGTGCAGGCATGTTCCCGTTTGGCCCAAATGAAAACGCTGGTTTTCAGATCCAGAGTAATGTACAGCACCCAGCTGTCATCTAGGACACATATGACTTAACAGAGGATCCCCTCCCCTTGGGACACAGTGCTCACCACCATGTAAATTTACCCGAGTGATTCATTCACCTGTATGGTCCCTTCCAAGTCTAACACCTAATGAGTCTGTAACTTTGCCTTTAGGAATCCAAACTTGCCCCCAGTTCCTGTTCTCTTTAAGCAGGAGGTAGTTTCTACTGCTGCCTGTGTTTCCAGGAGCATCATAATCACCTGAAGTAACTAGCACACTTTTAGAGAATAACTACACTCTCAGATGTCTAGTCTACCCAGACTGGGTTCGGCATTTTCCAACAGGACTGACGTAGATGGAAGGAAGCCTTAGGACACAATTTGAGAATTTCTGCTGGTTCGGCCATACAAACCAAACAGGACGGTCTTCCTTTACGTCATACAGCTCAGAAATCAGTGGACCTGTACAAATGAGCTGAGCGTGGCTTGAGCCAAAACTTAGAAGGGTGCCGCTTTCCTACGTGCCACGGCCCCTAAACAGCCACTAACTTAATACATCACCCCGAACAGCCTTATATTCCACGTTAAGAGGAGACAGAATACGGCACCGAGAACGGACGAAAAACAGCCTCGACCCTGGCCCGGCGACTCGCTGCGGACAGCCGGGACCGGCACCCTCGCCTGGGGCGTAAACCCATCTCCACACACGCACGGAATCCGGACAAACCTGTCTCGAGGCGAGGCAAGGCAGGGGCCATGTCCCTGCTTCGCAGCTAGCTCGAGGCCGACCCGGGGCCCGCGAGCCCCTCCGGCGGGGAGCCGAGGGCCTCCAGGGCTCGAGGACGCCCCCACCCCCAACCACGGCGCAGGACGGAGGCGGGGAGGGCGGGCCGCGGACGGGGTGAGCCGGTCGGGCTCGCCTCCCTCCCTCAGGCCGCCGGGCCCAGCACCCCGACAGCTCCCAGCGCCCGCAACCGCCGGCGCAGCAGGTGCCTGCAAACGCGGACAGGTGCCCGGCCCCGCCCCCGTGTCCCAGTGCGGCCGCCGTCGCTACGGAGTCGAGAGCGCCGGGTAAGGCAGGCAAATGCCGGGCTGAGGACGCTATTGGCCCAGGTTTAAAGACTCCACGGCCCTCCCGTCCCCCCGCCTCCCCCCCAGCCGGCCCGGCAGTGCACCTCACCTCGGCGTTTTCAACGCAGGGCTCCCGGTTGCTGAGCGCCGTCGCGGCCCCACAGCATCTCTGGCCACAGCGCCAGCCCAGCCCCTGCCTGCTCCCCGCCCCGCCCCGCCCTGCTCTCGGTGTCGGGCCCCGCCCCCTGCCCCACGCCCCTCGGCCCGGACGCTTCCGCCCAGCCTCCCGGCGCCAAGTGGCTCTCATACCTGTCCGTCAAGGACGTTCTTCCGGGGGGCGTTGGGACGACAGCACTCCGCCCTGCCAATCAAGTCTGCTCCGCTCGGGTGGGGCAGCACTTGTCCCTCCCCTTATGTAACAGCGCCCAGAGTGAACTGTCAGTCACGGAAATCTCGGCCCCAGGGGAGGGATGGGGAGGAAACAAACAAGCACCTGAACGTAATTGGTTACGATATCCGTCAGTCATCATAGAGGCCCGCCCACAGGTTTATGCGTGGCCACTGCAGCCATTTAGGGAGGCTGAGAGTGCGGATTTTCCAAATCCCGGCGGGGGCAGGGCTAGGGCGGGGCCGGTTTCCCTGAGAGCGCGACTTGTGGGCCGGCGCGGCCGGGGGTGGGAGCGCCGCGTTCCGGGGGCGCGCCGCGAGCCCCGAGACCCCCTCGTCGGGCCGCCTCTGTCCGCCCGGAGCGGGAGGGGCCGGGGTGGCTGTCAGGTCGAGGGAGCCTACTGGAACGCTTTATGTCACATTGAGAAACGCGGTGTTCCCGGTCACAGAATGGACGAGCGCATGGTGGGAACTCAGCCCTGTCAGCGCTTGGCGGTAGCGCTGCCAGAGGAGCTTTTAAAAAATGTACCAATCAGGGGGCGCCTGGGTGGCTCAGTCGGTTAAGCGACTGCCTTCGGCTCAGGTCATGATCCTGGAGTCCCGGGATCGAGTCCCGCATCGGGCTCCCTGCTCGGCGGGGAGTCTGCTTCTCCCTCTGACCCTCCTCCCTCTGATCCTCCTCCCTCTCATGCTCTCTCTCACTCTCTCTCTCAAATAAATAAAATCTTAAAAAAAAAAATCATTAAAAAAAAATGTACCAATCAGGGGGCGCCTGGGTGGCTCAGTCGGTTAAGCGACTGCCTTCGGCTCAGGTCATGATCCTGGAGTCCCGGGATCGAGTCCCGCATCGGGCTCCCTGCTCGGCGGGGGGTCTGCTTCTCCCTCTGACCCTCCCCCCTCTCATGCTCTGTCTCTCATTCTGTCTCAAAATTAAAAAAAAATTGTACCAATCAGACTGAACCTGCAGAATCCGAATCCAGGGGGGGCGGTGAGCAGCAGGAATTTACGTCTGTCACAAGTTGCTCTGGTGATTCTGGTGCACGCTGAAGTCTGGGGACCTCTTCCATGGCAACATAGCTCCTGGTCCCCCGACCCTGTCTTTTTACGCACAAACCCTCCCTCTGATCCAGGACACTTTCACCACGTCTAACCCTTTACTGCTCGAAAGTTTTCCACGGAAGCCAGTTGGGGCTGCAAAACAATCTAAACTCAGCCCACCTTCAAGGCACACCCCATGCTGGCCTCCTTCCCGAGTTCCCCTCTCATTTCCCACGCCTGTCTCCAGCCCCATTCTGATGGCCGCCCTTGGCTTTCACGCTGCCGCGGCTTTTCTTAGATGGTGCCTTCTCTCTGGACGCCCTTCCACTCTGCACCTGGCTCAGTATCCTACACTCCTCAGCAGAGGAGAAGTAGTCCCTGATCAGGTTGTTCCATTTTGGGCTGCCTTTTGAAATCCTGGTAAAATGACCTTGAATGGCAGGCAGCCAGCCAGACTCTCCTCTTGTTAATCCCCAGGGCTGGTTCCAAAATCCAACTTCCTCCCCTGGCCGAAAACACTCCTGAGCCACTTCCTTTTGTGCAGGGTGAATACACTTATGAATGTTGTTGTGCCCTTACTATTTTCAGTCAATACCAAGAGGAAGGCAAGCAGGAAATCCTTTTCTCTGGCCACAGGTGGTCTCCCCTGGCACCTCTCTAGTCCAATCCCAAAGCAAGGGGATTTATCTCACAAGGTAGGGCAAGCTCCGGGAGTGCCCCCCCCCCGCCCCCCGGGCTTCGGGACAGAGGCACACCCAAATGTGACAATGCCTAGCAAAATAAAAGGATCCTTTTCTTCCAAGGGTCTTTTCCAAAGAGCAAGAATACCTTATCCAGAAGTCGTCAAGAATGCCCGAGTTCCAGTAACCCAAGATGAGTCACTGGGTCTCCGTCCACAACTGAACCAATCAAGGGCAAGTGGAATGAGGCTGCCATGATGGGCTAGGGCCAATCAAGATTAACCCTGGATCCCTGGACTTGAGGCAGGGCGATGACATGATCAGGTTTGTATTTTGAAAAGGCCACCAGAGTAAGAGAAGCTTTGGGAAACCATTGCAGTCGCTGAGCAAGAGACAGGTGCATGAAGGTAATGGTGGAGAAGGCAAAGGGGATGCATTGCAGAGATAGTTAAGAGGTGGAATGGACAGGACTGGGCCATTGATAAGACATGAGGGTAGGGGTACGAAGACAAAGGGGGTATCATGGATGACACCTAGATTTTTGGCCTGAGCTACTGGGCAGATGGTGAGAACATTCACCGAGATGAGTGACAGTAAGCCATTCTGACAGGAAAGCCTGTCAGAATGGCTAAAATCAACAACACAAGAAGCTGCAAGTATCGACTAGGATGTGGGGGGAAAAAGAACCCTCTTGCACCGTTGGTGGGAACGCAAACTGGTGCAGCCACAGTGGAAAACAGTATGGAGGTTCCTCAAAAAATTCAAAATAGAACTACCCTACGATCCCAGTAATCATACTATTTCCCCCAAATACGAAAACACTAGTTCAAAGGGATACACATACCCCTATGTTTATAGCAGCATGGGAGGGTGGGAAATGGGAGAGTTCTGTTTCCCATAGATAATGTTAGGGTTGTTTCTACGAGTACTGTTGCTTCTGTACCTGATATCCACGTCCCTCCTCTTCATTGCTGACAGGGCCTCAGTGTTTACTGAGGAGTCCAACCCTTCAGTGGTTTCCCATAGCCCTTCGGTGGAAGGCCAATGGCATGGCGGGGCCAGCACCTGTTCAGCCCCATCTGCCCCAGGCTGCAGTCACTTGCATTCTTTTAATTCCTCTGAGGTGTGATGCTCTCCCACCCCACCCCACCCCACTGCAAGGTGGGACCTTCAAACTGGTTGTTTCCTTTGCCTGGAACCTTCTTTTTCTCCCCTATCACAGATCTCAGCTGAAACACCACTTCCTCAGGGTGAGTTTCCACTTATTTGGGAGAGGACGTATTAGTGTCTGTCTCCCACACTACACAGTAAGCTCCATGAGGCCGGGACCATGTGTTTCTGCCTTCGTGGTCTCCCCAACAGCCAATCCAATGCCTGGATGTAGTAGATATGCAAGAAGTATTTGACAAATGAAGGACAGAAGCAACTAAAGTAAATTTAAAACCTGTATGCCCCCAGCCCTGCAGCAAGAAAGTAGCTTATTACAAAACAAGGATGATTGACTTCAAGGGAAATGAAGCAGCCTCAAGGCACCATTTCTTTAAGACTGAAATAGATACTCTTCAATATGGTGCTGGGAACACTGGATGGCTACATGCAAAAGAATGGAACTGGACCACTTTCTCACACCATACACAAAAATAAACTCCGAATGGATTAAAGAGCTAAATGTGAGACCTGAAACCATAAAAATTCTAGAAGAGAACACAGGCAGTTCTTTCTCTGACATCGACCGTAGCAACATTTTTCTAGATCCCTCTCCCAAAGCAAGGGACACAAAAGCAAAAATAAACTATTGGGATGACATCAAAATAAAAAGCTTCTGCACAGCAAGGAAAATAATCAACAAAACTGAAAGGCAACCTATGGAATGGGAGAAGAAATCTGCAAATGGCATAGCCAATAATGAACTTCTAAACTCAACACCCAAAAGCAAATAATCCAATTTAAAATGGGCAGAGGACATGAGCAGACATTTCTTCAAAGAAGATATCCAGATGGCCAACAGACACTTGAAAAGATGCTCAACATCACTGATTGTCAGGGAAATACAAATCAGAACCACAATGAGATACCACCTCACACCTGTCAGAATGGCTAAAATCAACAACACAAGAAGCCGCAAGTATCGACTGGGATGTGGGGGAATAAAGAACCCTCTTGCACCGTTGGTGGGAATGCAAACTGGTGCAGCCACAGTGGAAAACAGTATGGAGGTTCCTCAAAAAATTCAAAATAGAGCTACCCTACGATCCCAGTAATCATACTATTTCCCCCAAATACGAAAACACTAGTTCAAAGGGATACACACACCCCTATGTTTACAGCAGCATTATTTACAAGAGCCAAATTATAGAAGCAGCCCAAGTGTCCCATCGGTAGATGAATGGATGATGATGTGGTGTGTGTGTATATTTTAGTTATTTATTAAATGGAATATTACTCAGCCATAAAAAAGAATGAAATCTTGCCATTTGCAACAGCATGGATGAAGCTAGAGAGTGTGATGCTAAGTGAAATAGTCAGAGAAAGACAAATACCATATGATCTCACTCATGTGAAATTTAAGAAACAAACAAAAGGAAAAATAAAGAGATAAACCAAGAAACAGACTCTTAACTAGAGGGAGCAAACTGATGGTTGGGGAGGGGGAAGTAGGTAGGGGAAGTCTGGGTGAAACAGGGAATGGGGAATAAATAGTGCATTCATCATAATGAAAAAAAAAATAAAGTAAAATCTCAGTAGCCACAATTAACACTTTTTTTTAAAAGTTTTGTTTTTTGTTTTTTAAAGATTTTATTTATTTATTTGAGACAGAGAGAATGAGAGAGAGAGCACATGAGAAGGGGGAGGGTCAGAGGGAGAAGCAGATTCCCCGCCGAGCAGGGAGCCCGATGCCGGACTCGATCCCGGGACTCCGGGATCATGACCCGAGCCGAAGGCAGTCGCCCAACCAACTGAGCCACCCAGGCGCCCCCACAATTAACACTTTAGAATAATGTTTTTTTCTTGTCCACGTTAAGCTTTGGTCTAGTGCCTTTTCATTTATGTGTAAACCAAGGAAACAAAGAGACATGAAAACAAAACAAAAAATTAATATAAAGTACTGAGACAAAACTGACTCTAAACCTTACCTATATAACATTTTCAATCACTTCATTATTCTAAATTTTTAGAGCATATCTGGTATTGGTGTCAGAAAATGAATTCTCGCTGACTTTTTTTTTTTTTTTAAGATTTATTTGACAGAGAGAGCGCACAAGCAGGGAGAATGGGAGAGGGAGAAGCGGGACTCCGCTGAGACTCCCTGCTCAGCAGGAAGCCCGACGCAGGACTCGATCCCAGGACCCCGGGATCATGACCTGAGCCAAAGGCAGCCGCTTAACTGACTGAGCCACCCAGGCGCCCATTGCTGTCAGACTTAGTAGACACGGGGGCTGTACGAGCACTTGGGTCTCCTGCTCACATTCTAATCAGAATACTCACTGAATCCATTCTTCGCTTGGTCCCTGGGAAATTAATTGTACAAAGCTTTTAGGTCACTGATTTACTACTGAAGGAAGGCCTTAACAGAAGGAAGGGGTAAAAGGATGAAGTTTAGCTGAAATTTGTATGTGTTTCATACACATGCACAGACGAGCCAAGATCTTTAGTTCACCCCATTTGCCCCTGAATCCTTCTATGGAAGGCGGCTTCCCATTTAGTGTGGTACATGTATCACTGACTATACATGTTATTCAAGATCTAGATGATTCCATAGGTATACATTTATTTTCATAGGTCAGAAAAAAATAGGTCATTTACACATCAAAACTATGATTTTAGGGATAGTAATGTTTAGTACAAGGCCATAGTAGGATGGATCCAAGGGAAGCTATTGATAATCCTATAACAATGATCCTTAGATGGGGCAGAAATCATGAATTTTTGACAATTATTGAAGTTTGGGAAACACTGCTATGGAGGGATGACATGGCTTTTGTCCTTTTTGCACCTTCACGGATCATCACCATTCTTGCCATCACAACACAAATTGTGGTTTGGGGTTGTATCAGATCTTCTTCCCCTGCCCTAGGCCCCACAACTCTCTTCCCCATTAGTTGCTGAGTGGCTGGATGGACAGATGTGTGGATGATGGGTAGGTAGATGAAGGGATGAATTTTACAGACAGACTACAACATATCAAAATCAAAAATCAGAGTAGCTGATGGACCACCATGAATATTTATGCTTTAAGGAAAAGCAAGCAATCTGCAACATCGCAGCTCACAGAGGGCTGGAAAAGAATAGATTTCCTTTTATAATCAGACAGCATTTTGAATATACAGAACACTGCAAATAACCACCCACTCTTAGCTGGCTGCCAAGTCTACCACCAGCCGCAAGAGCAATCTTCTCTTCGACTGGCGTTATCTTTGCAAAACCACCTCACTCTGTGCAAATGCAAAGCATTTGGAAAGACGATAAAGGCTTAACTTTAGCTGGAGTGGGAGATTCAGACAAAAAAGAGGAGAGAGAGAGAAAGCAATAGTCATCCACTGCTAAATAATGCTGTGGGCAGGACTGTTCCAGACAAGACACCTTCCTTTCTCACAATCGGTGAATAGTCGGTCATGAAGGACACCTAAGGGGTCTCAGTGATTTTGAGAGTCTGCCACCCATCATCTCTTCCAACTTTTTATTCTGGAAACTGTTGGTCATACAGAAACGTAGAGCTTATGACCATCCTTATATTCACCACCTCAATTCAAAAATGGTTAATGGTTTTGCTGTATTTCTTTTTCCTAACTTCCCCCCCCCCCAAATAATTTATAAGTAAGTTGTAGTCATCGTGACCTTCACTCCTAAATACTTCAGCATGTCTGTCCTAAGGGCAGGACATTTCCCTACAGAACTATGGTACCACAGTCACCCTTGAGAATATTCTCTAAATCCCTGGTCTCCGTGGAGGCCCACACCTACTTAAATCACCCTAGTTGCCTCACATCATGGGAAAGAAAAAAAAGCTTTTATGGTTTTTATTTTGTAAGCCAGGATCCAATCAAGATTCACTCGTTACATTTGGTCTCTTCAATCCTATGTTCTAGAAGCCTGCCATAACATGGACTATCTGAACAGACCAGGATGTTTGACATTCTGGATTTCTTGTGATGTTGTGTAGCTTGGTCCTCTTTCCCTGTATTTCTTGCAAACCGTTAGGTCTGAAGACTTGATTCGATTCACCATTTCTGGCAGGAGTATTTCCTGAGTGAGAAGCTTCTAGAACTCCACCAACTACTGATTTAGTAGAACTGCATCCTAGTGATTATGCATGAAATATGCTCTGTGCTAACGCAAGTTACTTGAATAACTGGTACTGTCAATATTAGTCAATTTTGAAGTTTCCAGTTGGGTGTTTTGGCCATATCTACTTCCTGCTCTGAAGGCTGACTTACTGTCGATGACTCTGTTCTTGTCGGAAATCAGACTCGTTCTTATGGCCACTTGCTGGGTACCTGGCGAAGTTGAATCCACGTGGGGAAGAAACAACGTGGTTCAGAAGACACGAGGTGGCAAGCTGTCTGCTAGTGAAGGTTAGGGAGGGCAAGCAGGGGAAGCCTAAGGAGGGATGTTTATGGATTTCCCACTTCGACATTTCTACATCCTCCCTGGAGCCAGACTCAGGTCTCAGGTGCCCGCTAACTGGTATCCTGTAAACTTTTCTCTCTCCTTCTCTGATGTGACAAGGTCCCAAATATTCTTTAATGTGTGGAGAAGTGAAAACCAAGGCTGCTGAAGAATAGGAAAGCCAGGTACACCGTTGCTGTCTCGGGGAGTGTGAATCTGCACAAATGAGACCGCAGAGACTGGGACTGAGTATCCCAATGGGTTCATAGCGATGTATTTTTATTTTCCCCAGTAGCAGGCAGCAGTTTCTCCTGACACCCTTTACACGGCCCTTCCTTTTCAACTGACGCTAAAAAGCAACCCATTCCCTGCTTTAACTTGGCTCTAAGCCTGGGAAGGCTCTGGGTGAGTTTAAGGAACCCTTCACTCCTCCTAGTGGGTGGTCGAGCGCCCTCTGGTGGGCAGCGGGAAGAATGCATGCAGCAAAGATTAATTTACCTGTTTCTCAGAGATTAGAAGCACATTCAAAACACACCCATTTCTTAAAAAAAAAAAATCCTGCATCTACATTTGCATTCCTAAAAAATAATCATACCTAAAAGAGTTCTGTTTCCCTCAAAGTACTTACTAGTCTCAAGCAGGGGAGATCCCCATCGGAGGGGCTCAAGTACACAGAGAAGAGGAATGGATTCAAAATGGGATTACTGACCCTTTCACCTAAAATACCTTAAACATCCTGTATGTATCATCTCAGAAGCCATTCTTCAGGGCTGCCGCGCCTAAGAAAATTAGTGCCGCTAGCCACCCCCTCCTTTGGCACCCTTGTTACGATTGGCTTCACCCCTCTGCCCCTATGTTCCTCCCTCCATCAAAACCGGAATCTTCATCCCCTAAAACAAAGGATTAGCCACAATTCAACCCTTTCGCACCGACTTAGGGCTCAAAGCCTTAAGGAGTTGAAGCATTAACAGTAATTTCCAGAGCACAGGGATGAAGTCTGTCCTCCAGGGATGGTCTGGGGAATGAGGGGACAGGGATGAGATTGGGAGGGGTTGAGGGCTGGGAGCGAGAAGACAGTTACTACAATCCTCTCCCCAAGGCTCCACACTCACCCGGCACCACTGCCCAGTACAAGGCCAGCCCCGAATATGCACATGTGATGAAGGACCAGGTTGGCAAACTGGGGGAATGTGGTCTCTGACTGAATAGGTGTTTAGGTCTGTGGCCCCAGGGAGGTGCACACTCCTAACGATCCAAGTTATGCAAGAGTTAGGCTGTTACCCGAGAGTCATGTGACCCAGCTTCGCAGGACAGATATTCACTTTAATCATTGCTCGAGTCAAAGCTGCGCTGGTTGCACCAGGCTGGTGGGATCCGCAGGCTCCTTCCAGAAGGAAGATTAGCCCCAGGTGATGAGCCCTCTGGGGTTAGTTGGGAAATCCTAACTACTGAGAAGGTTTGGGAGAAGACCTGCTGCCCCCGACCACTATCCATCTGTATCTTCACAACCAGTATCCCTGTTGCCCGGGATCTTTCTACCTGAAATCACAGCGTGGGGTGCAGGGACTCTATCTGCCACCACCTGGGGGTCCTCCCGTCTCTCTACCCTTCCGGAAGAGCTGTAGACGCTTAACGCAGCCCCCTGTGCCCAATGCAGCTGTGCAGAAATGTAGCTGATTTGAAGGTGTGTCGCTATTGCTTCCTGGCCGGAAATCTCAGCAGTAAAGTTCAAGGTCACATTCACGGAGAGGAAGGAGAGCAAGGGACTGTTTCGCACAACAGACAATCCCTAATTCATCTGTATGCCTCTACTGCTAGGACCCTGGCCCGAGCCACCACGACCCCTGACATCTCATGGGGATGACATTATCAGCCTCCTCGCTAGGCTCTGGCTTCCTCCGCTTCCTCTCAGTCTGTTCTCAACATGGAAGGTAGAGAGAGCACATTAAGCCTCAGGTCAGGCCGTGTCACTCTCTGCTCGAACCCTCCAATGGTTTCCCATCTCCCAGACTAAAGGCCTAGGAGACCCCAGGTAATCTAGCCACTGTCACCCACTCACCTGTCCTCAGCTCCTTTATCTCCTAAAACAATTCCCCTTCTCACTCCATTCTAGCCTCAATGGACTCCACTGTTCCTGGAATAGGCCAGGCATGTGCCTGCCTCAGGGCCTTTGCACTTGCTATTCCCTATACTTGGAAAGCTCTGCCCCCAGATATCCATGGGGTTCACTCTCTTACTACAATTTTTTCCCCAATCAAGAACATGGTGTTTATTACATTGTGGCTTTCAATGTTGATACAGGAAAAGTGACATGACTAGTTATTTTATTCTTAAATGGTACAAAGAGCTGTGCTGAAATCTGCCCAATATCTGCTGATACCGAAGACTACAGTTACCAAAAACAATTGCCAAAATTATTTTTGTAATATAGTATTCCAGTTTAAAATGACAAATTGCTTAGTCAAGACATAATTGTGAGTAACTGGATTTTTTCAGTGTATGATTTCCTTATATTGGGGAACTAGAAATTTGCATAGCAAAAGTAAAATTTCTATGAACACATATACAAGGATAGTTCTGATTTTTTTTTTAAAGATTTTATTTGTTTGCGAGAGAGAGAATGAGAGACAGAGAGCATGAGGGAGGAGGGTCAGAGGGAGAAGCAGACTCCCCGCTGAGCAGGGAGCCCGATGTGGGACTCGATCCCGGGACTCCAGGATCATGACCTGAGCCGAAGGCAGCCGCTCAACCAACTGAGCCACCCGGGCGCCCTGTTCTGATTTTTTTTTTTAGTTATATAGTTTCCTTTTTAAAAACCTACTTTATTGAGGTGTGATGGACATACGAAAAGCTGTGTTTCATATAACAACCTGATGAGTTTGAGGTAAGTATTCACCTATGAAACCATCACCAGAATCTAGGCTATAAACCAATCCCTCACCTCCAGAAGCTTCCACCCACTTTTTTTTTTTTTTACAAGAAAATTTGACCTCTACTCACTTAGCAAAGTTTTAAGTATACAAATTTTATACTTAAAACTAAATTGGATTGTTAGTTATGGGCAGGTTGCTATCCAGCATTCTCCAGCATTCAGCATCTCTGCATAATGGACACTTTGTAGCCTTTGATGACACTTCCAGTTTCCCCATCCCCGGACCCTGCTAACCACCATTCTACTCTTTGCTTCTGGGAGTTTGGCTATTGCAGATTTTCTAATACACGTGGTATCACGTAGTAAGTGTTCTTTGAGGTCTGGCTTATTTCACTTGTCTTCTAGATTTATCCATATTGTCTCAAATGGCAAGCTTTCTTTTTTATGGCCAAATAATATTCCATTATAGATAAATACTGTATTTTCTTCATCCATTTATCCACCAATTGGCTGTTAGGTTCCTTTTAGGTCTTGGCTGTTGTGAATAATATTGCAATGAGTGTGGCAGTGTGGACAGCTCTTCAAGATTCTGAGTTTAGTGGTGCCTGCGTGCGCTCAGTCATTTAAAGCATCCGGCTCTTGAATTTGGCTCAGGTCATGATCTCAGGGTGGTGGGATCGAGCCCCACATCGGGTTCCGTGCTCAGCACAGAGGCTACCTGTCCCTCTCTCTCTGCACCTCCCTCCGCTCATGCTCTAAATCTTTAAAAAAAAAAAAAATCCTGCTTTTAATCCCTTTGGATATATACTCAGAAGTGAGATTGCTGGATCATAGGATAGTTCTATTTTTAATCCTTTGAGGAACCTCCATCTCCCACAGTAGCTGCACCAATTTACCTTCCCACCAACAGTGCACAAGGGGTCACTTTTCTCCACATCCTCGTCAACACTTATTTTTATAATTGCCACCTTATAGGTGTAAAGTTATATCTCATGATGGTTTTCAATTGCATTTTCCTGATAGTGATGCAGAGTACTTTTTCATATAGCTGTTAGCCATTTGTCGTAGGTCTTCTTTGGAGAAAGGTCTGTTCAGGTCCTTTGTGCATTTTTAAATCGGGTTATTTGTGTTTTTGCTGTTGAGTTGTAGGGGTTCTTTAGGTTTCAGATATCGGCTTTGATCACATATGTGGCTCACAAATATTCCCTCCCATTCCGTTGGTTGCTTTCTCATGTTGGTGGTGCTTTCCTTTGCCATGCAGAAGCTTTTTAGTTTGATGTAGTCCCACTTGTTCATTTTTGCTTTTGGTGCCTGTCCTTTTTGTGTTATATCCAAAAAAAAATCATCGCTCAGATCAATGTCAAGGTGTTTTTTGGCCCCTCCATTTTCTCCTAGGAACTTCAGAGTTTCAAGTCTTATGTTTCAGGCTTTAATCTATTTTGAATTGATTTTTGTGTATGGTGGAAGATAAAAGTCTAATTTCCTTGTTTTGCACGTAGATACTCAGTTTTCCCAATGCCATATATTGAGGAGACTATCCCTTCCCCATTGGGTCTTTTTGGCTCCCTCATCAAAGATCACCCGACTGTATATGCTTCCCATTATTTCCAGGCTCTCAATTCTGTCCCCCTGGTCTATGTGTTTTTATGCCAGATGGGAGGCTGTCTCCAAGCCAGAGAGAGAAACCTCATGGGAAACCAGCCCTACTGGCATCTCGATCTTGGACTTCCAGCCTCCAGAGCTGTGGGAAAATAAATTTCTGCTGTGGATGCCACCCAGCCTGTGGTATTTCATTATGGCAGCCGAGCAAAGTAAGAGTGTAAATATTTGCTGACCAAATGAATGCCTTTCATGGGCCTGAAATGGTTGCTTTTGTCACAGCTGGGGACTGACTGGCTTCCTTGTTCTTCTCCTTCCCATGTTAAGGTGGGTGTTCACTGCGTACCCCCCATTCCTGGGGGTGGGGCATAAGCCACCACTTAGCATTAATCACGGATGCTAAGAAAACAGGAAATGATAAAGTGAAGGTCAAAGCTCTTGGTCACAATCTCCATGGGTAAAAATGGGCCCCAACAGCTGGGCGCCACCATCTGTCTCCGTGGATTCTTTGACCTGTCTTTGCCACCACCGTGTTAGCAGAATTCTCTCAGCTGTGGCCCAACAGGTAATGTGAGTGTGGGAATGGAGCTAAGTAGGAGCCACAGGCCTGCCTCCTTGCTTCTAAGACAATACAGGCCAAAGAACAAATGACCAAAAATGGCCCCAGGTTGCCAGTTTGCAAACCCCTGCAAAGCAGCTAAATAGAGCCCATTTGGGCTAGATACATATTTTCCTATGAGGAGTTCTGGGCAATTGATCAGCCATCAATCTGTCTATTGGGGTGGGGGTCACCAAGGAAAGAAAGCCTAGAAAGTTTTTTGTTTTTGTTTAAGATTTTGTCAGAGAGAGCACAGGCCGGGAGAGCGGCAGAGGGAGAAGCAGGCTTCCCGCTGAGCAAGGAGCCCAACACGGGGCTCGATCCCAGGACCCTGAGATCATGACCTGAGCCAAAGGCAGACACTTAACTGAGCCACCCAGGCACCCCAGAAATATGTCCTTTTTCATGTGATGGATAAATAAAGCTGGGGGTGGCCAGCTAGATATAGCATTCGACTCCAAAAAGCAAGCAATCTAGTCAGAGAGTCTATTGTTACTTATGGACAGGTTGCTATTGAGCATTTCTCCAGGATTTAATCATCTTGCATAATGGACACTTCATAACCTTTGACGACACCTCCCTGTTTCCCCGTCCCCCAGCGCCTGCTAACCACCATTCTCCTCTTTGCTTCTGGGAGTTTGACTATTGCAGATTTCTAATACATGTGGTATCACGCAGTAGGTGTTCTTTGATGTCTGGCTTATTTCATTGTCTTCTAGATTTATCTGACAACTACAAGAGAGAGGGGTCAGTCCATCAGTCCCTTCCTTGGATGGGCCCCCGCTGGGCTCCAGGAGAGGTACAAGAGGTACCAGAGGCAGATGGCCACATTACTGATCGGACCTGGGACTCCGAGCAAGCCGGGACGGCAAAGAGAGGCATCTTTCGATTATGAAAAACATGGTCTCTGGTAGCCCTGTGGGCCGGGCTGAGTGGCTCCTAGAGGCATCCATGACCTGTTTATTCCGGAGAAGGATCACATTTTCTTCCCACTTAGCACTCTGCAAACTCACAGGCCGAGGGCCACCCCCAGTATTTACCACACAAGTCCTACAAACGAGAGAACAAGCCACACTCAGGAAGAGGAGGGCCTGTCCATCAGCCGAGGCCTTCTGTGCATTTATACCTGTTTCTGCAGTTCTGCCCCTGCTGATTTGAATAATTCTCAGAGCTAGTGGTTTTGGGAAGTTAAAGGGAGGACAGTGGCACCTTGGTGACAATTAAGTGAGCCTGGGGTGGGGGGGGCCTCTAACGGCTGCCGTTTTTCTGGTTGGGGGGCTCATCACTCTTACTCTGCTAACACAGAGGATGCAAGAGATGGAGTTCAGCCCCAAACAGTGTGACAAAATCCCCTCCGTGACATCTCGCCTGGTTTGACAGCCATGGGGACAATGTGAAGATCCTCTGGTGACAGCAAATACTTCTGCTCACCACCCACCCCCCGCCCCATCCTGCTTTGCAAACCACACATCTCACAAGTCCCCTGCAACAGGAGAGGAAGAGACAGGGTCAGACGTGTGTCCGAGGGACAGCCCCATCTGAGACAGGATCAGAATAGACCAAACATGCTCTGGCTGCCGAGGGCCCCAGGCGGAAGGGTCAGGAGCATTTCTGCATAATTCGGACTGGACTGCTCCTTTGGCTGGGCCATGTCAACAAGCTGTTAGCTCTGCCGTGTGGACGGACGGAAGGCTGGGGGCTCCTCGCCTGGGGGGGGGGCGTCCACCTTGGACCCGCACACGTAGGCAAATCCATAGGCTGATCTCACACGGAAGCTCCCCAACATTTGTTTTCATGGTGGGGAGCCCATCTCCTGGTGCCCCTGAGCTTCGGGTAGCCTGGAACAGGTGGGGTTACGCTTCCGATTCTTTGCGGGTGATGCCCTTCATGAGAGCACACAGCCTGTCCACATCCTCATGCACCATTCATGTGGTTTTCCAAGACCTGCTTCTTCTACCTGCTTCTCCAGCCCCCACCCCAGACCCATCGCTCCAGCAAGAACAGAAAGACACCCGCCGCAGCAGCCACTTGCCCGAGAGCCTCTGGAGGCTCTTCGCTTCTACAACTAAAAGCCTGTCTGCTCCTAAGAAAGAGAGAGAAGAATTAGCCCCAAGCCACAGGGAGAGATGGGGGCGGGCAGATGGGGTCCAGAAACCCGTCTCAATCCCTATCCTGCCATGATTGCCATGACCAGCCGGGCCGTGGGTCCCATCCCTTGTAGGAAGAGCCTCCGCTTCCCAAACCGTGAAATGGGGAGACCTGTCTCGAGTTCCTCGTCCCTTCCAGCTCTCAACCCTTTGATTCTCAAGATTGTGAGTCAGAAAGGATTTTAAGAGAAAATAGTGCCATCCTCCAACGTTGCAGAGGAAACAGAAGCAGAAGGAGGGGAGGGGAGGTTTCCAGAGCTCTAGCCAACCAGCTACACGCGTGAGGGGTGGGAGCTGTGGAGGGGGTCCGAGTGGGTGTGCACACGCGTGTGTGGGCTGTGTGTGTGTGTGTGTGTGTGTGCCCACACGGGAAGGGTCAGGGTGGGAGTGAGGCACAGAGAGAAGGTCTCTTTCCTTTCACAGATCACCCCCGAGATCTCGCCTTTACAGGTGGAACTGAAGATAAATGGATTAGCCAGGTGAATAAACCTGTATTAAAAAACCTTCTGGAAAAAAAAAAAATCAGTTTGAGAGAGAAGATTTGAGAAAATAAAATATGATCAACTGTGTCAGCTAGCTTGAATAAATCGATGACTGCAAGTCTGGTAAACAATTTCTGATCTACGGCTCCCACGGTAGCCTTGCTGCTCGGTAGTTACCTTAGTAATTGGACCATGGGATGAGGCCAGGCCAGAATGAAAGGCATTAAAAATGATGTTTCTTCAAGTGAAAATTAATTTATTTGCTGACCAACAAAGACCAAAGTAATTTCAGAGTTTTAAGGATGGCGAGACATCATAAAATTGTTTATACTTTTCACCCCTCCTTAAATTAGGCATGGAACTCAAATGGAAATGAGAAAGAGACCAGCCTCTCTGTCCCCTCGCAGGATACTCTGAACACAGAGGCCGGCGGCTGACCCGAGCGGGGTGCAGGTGCCCGGGGCGGGGGGGACTGGGGGCTACGGGAGCAGGGGGAAGGAGGGCCAGGCAGGACCCCATGCCCAGCTCCAGACAACCAGTATCTACTACAGGCAAAAATCAAGACACCACGGAAAGTCAGAGGAGCTTGGCTTTTCTGCTCTGGACTTGCTCCTCACGAGAGGAAGGCAAGTTAAAGCAACAGCTTTTGGTGCTAGAATGGGTCAGTCTCCAAAAGAATAGAAGTTAAGACCTAAGGTGGTGGCGTGCACCTGCTCAGAAAAGGCAGGTGGGTCTGGGGCGGTGGCACAGGTGGCCTGGAGGGCGGGCCGTGTGGGCACGTGTGCCTTGTGGGGCTCAAATGTCCGCACGGCAGCCAGGAGGTTCCTTGTAACGGGGATCAACGTAGACCCCACTCCAGCTTGAGCCACTGGAATACAGGAGCCGCCTCTTAGCAGCTTGTCAAGTGTTGTTTTAGAAAAGGCCCTTTAATGGGTAGAAAGCAGAATGCTTTCAGTAAAGTAAGTCCTGAGAAGCGACGAGCTATCATTCACACCCAGTGGATCATCTGTTCGTGGGCCTCTTTTTCCAATTCCCATTTCAGCGACTTCACTGTAGTCGCTTCCTCGAGATGGGGGGTGTTCCCATCATTGAAATGGGAGCCGATCTGCAGTGTTGGCCCAGCTCCCCAGCTGATGGTTGAACTTCTACCAGCACGCCACGGCCCACAGCCTTCTGTGGGCTTCAGGCTGCAATCCTCACAGTGGGCCCCTTCCCTCCGGCCTGCAGTGTCCCTAGCTCTCCCCGCCGCCCCCTCTGCACCAGCTCACGAGCCCGAAACATGCTCCTTGGGTGATCTCTGGGACGGCCTGTTCCTTTGGCCCGGGATGCTTCTTTTCCAGATCTTTGTGTGACCATCTTCCCCTTTTTCAGGCCTCGGCTGAGAAGTCACCTCCCCCGGGGGTTTCTGTTACCTCATCCTCTTTGGTCACTGTCACAGTGACCTACTTTATTTTCTGTTTACCTGGCCTGGCCTCCTGACTTAAGTTTCCTTAAGTGTGGTCATCTGAACTCACGCATTTCCTCAGAGTCCAGCCCAGGGCCTGGAGCATCCCAGGCTGCTAAATTGAATGAGTGAATGAATGAATGATGAATGAATGAAAATGAATTATTGAATGAGTGAATCGTAGAGAGCCTCAAATACCACCATGGACTAATCACCGTTTTTGGTCACTATTATACCTCCATTTCTGTTCTGAAAGTAGATAATTTCAGAGACAATCCCACTTCCAATGGTGAAAACCCTCGAGGGAGTAAGTTTCTCCTTCCTCCAGGTAAAGGAGGCCAGAAGAGCCTGGGCTAGCGGAAGAGGCCAAGCAGAGAAAAAAAAAGGCCACCAAGTACAGACTTTGCTCATCTAAATCTGCCGAGTGACAGTTCTAGGAGCGGAGTTAAGAGCTACAGACCATCCTACCTGCCAACTACAACTCCCTTTAAAACAAACAAACAAAAAAACCTCTCAGATGGAAAAGATCAGACAATTTGGTAACAGACTGTGTTGGAAAATGTATCAACACACATGCACTCTCATCTGTGGCTCTTGGGAGCTTAAACTGATACCTCCTTTGACACTCTTAAAAATCCCAATGCACGTGCCCTTTGACCTAACTATTCCACATCTAAAAATTTATCCAACAGATCTGTGCTCTGACACAGGGACAAAAGTTCGAGTTCACAAGTTTAGTAATTGTGGCAAAAGATTAGCAACAATGTAGGAGCCCCTCGGTGTGGGGCTGGTTAAGCCAATTACACAATGTCCAGAAAATGAAATCCTATAGAAAAAGAATGAGGAAGTTCTTGATGTGCTACCATGGAAGGTTCTTCAAGATATATTAAATGCTACCATTTGTGTAAAAATGGGCAGAGTGAGACAGATGTATGCACAACACACTGGGGCCAAGAACAGCTCTGGAAGGATGTACAAGGCATCGGGGACCTGGCTGAATCCGGGTAAGGAGGCAGATGGCCAAGAAACAAGAGTAAGAGGACTTTTTACTGGGTGTTGTAAATTTCAATGAATTGAGAAATGCCATCTCTTATGCCAAACACTTAACAAACATAAGCTATAGATTTGGCACGAGAGCAGTTGAGAGAAAATTCTGTAGCTCAGTCCTGTTGATTCTGCCCAACTTTCCTTGCTGGAAAGGATGAACTAGATGGGGAAGGACTTCTAACTCTGGGACATAACTGACCTGCTGCCTTCTTTGGTTTCTGCACGTGTCCCCGGCCTTGGGGCGCAGACCACCTCTGCTCTGCCTACATTCGCACACGCAGGGACTTCAACCAGTTTACACACCAGGCTCCCAGTCTGTGTCTCCAGCCTGGACCTCCCTCCTGAGCTTCAGACTCATGGCGTCAGCTGCCTAGGTCTGTGCTCAGACATGGTCACCTCCAACACCACGGCATCGGCCCCGGCATGCAGCCCTCCACAGGCCTCCCGAGGTGTAAGCGGTCATAACCTTAGGGTCATCCCTCCCCCACCTCTCCCTCCACATTTAACCTGTCAGCAAAACTGGGTCACCGCAACCCTAGTCATAGCTCAAATCCACCCACGTGTACATGTACACTACTCCCCCTGCTCACCTGAACTATTGTCAAAGCCTCCCGCCTGGTCTCTCCCTGACAGCCCTGAAAACACAGCCAGCTGGACCCTGTGAAAACCCAACTCAGATCATGTCACTCTTCTGCTCCCAACTCCCAATGGTTTCCTATCTCAGAGTAAAACCCAAAGTCCTTGCAGTGTCCCCTATGACACTCTGTAATCCCTTGTCCTCGCCCTACACTCTGGCCTCATCTCCTACCACCCTCCCCCTTACTTGTGCTGTTCCATCTACACCAGCCTTACTCTTCCTCAAATATGCCAACCACAGGACCTTTGCACTTGCTGTTCCCGCTGCTTGGAAATTTCTTCTTCCAAACAATGATGTGGCTCACCTCCTCTCTTCCTTTAGGCCTTTACTCAAACATCACCTCCTAGGTGAGGTCTACCTTGGTCACTGTATCTGCAGTTATAACCCTCCTCCACTACCACTCCCCCTTCTCCCCCACTTTGCCACCTCCCTTCTCACCAATAAACCATGTGTTTTACTTATCTTGTATATTATCGATTTCCCCCTCTTGAATGTCTGTTCCACTAGGGCAGGGATATTCGTTTTCTTTATGGCTGTGTCCCCAGAACTCACAACAGTGCCTAGCCCATAGTAGATGCTCAATAAATATATGTTGGACAAACATATCCAAGTGGGTGGCAACCTCCTTGAGTCTGTTTTATTGCATAAGGACAGAATTCTCAGCAACGGCTCTGAGGGGCTTAAGCAACATCTCTGCGGCTCATGTTGCTCACCTATAGGGCACCTTTTAGAGGGGCACCATCTATCGCCCTGACCATCCTCGCAGGCAGAATCTTGCGCATCCCTAATCCCCAAAGCTTTTTCTTTGGTGCTACACTGAGGTTACCATAGAGCATGCGCCAGAAATCCAAATGCCCACAGGTATCTGACAGGACATGGAAGTGAGGGGTGTGGACCAGGCCTGGGCTGGGGTAAGGGACAGGCCCAGCCAAAGGGGCAGCCTCTGTCCAGCTCCGGCCAGCCAGTACCAGGCAAGGATGTGGATCACCACAGTTGGGTCTTCTGGTCTTTCCAGGGAAACCGGAAATCTGGTTTTTTAAATGGGAGGCCTCCTAGAAAATGCTCAAACACTGAGGGTTTAATCAAACCCATCCTAAGGGTCACTAGTTGGAGACCTCTGCATGGACCCTGGACCTTGCAGAAAGCTGAAGAGGGGAGGCCCTTGGGACAGGTTCTACCTGTGGTTGTGATGCACTGGGAAAAATTGTGTTTCCTCTCCAGTTTCTCTAAGGAGGGTGGATTCCAGCAACTGAAGGATCTGCTTTGCCGACTTCAGCTCTATTCTCATTGTATGGCCTTTGCTCTGCTTAAAGAGGGGGTTCACAAGTTTATGTGGGCATGCAAGCTTAAGGAGGGGAGACTCCACTCAAGGGCATCAGAAAGGAGTAAAATGAGAGAAGACGACAGAGGTGGGGAGGGAGGGGGAAGAAAGGCTGGAGGGGCCGACAAAGAACAAGGAGGCCAAATGGGGATTTTTATTCATCGGGAACTATGGGGCGCTCCTCGTGGATCCCTTCCTTGGTCTGGGTACAAAATCTTTACTCAATACGTTTGTGCCCGTGCTCTTCATCTCTAGGGGGAGGAGTTTGAAGAAGGAGGAAAGGAGTGAACGGACATGAGTCTCTGTGGCCAAATTTAGTTTTAAATATCGATCCAAAGTTGGGGGCAAAGACCCAGGGATTCCACTCAGAGGCCTATGTGCGTATATACACAAAAGAATTGAAAACCGATGTCCCAGCAAAAACTTATACACAAGTGTTCATAGCAGCAATCTTCACAAAATCCAAAGGTGGACGAATGAACGGATAAAACCAACATGGCGCATCATTCAGCCATAGAAAGGAATGCAGTACTGACCCCTGCTACAACATGGATGAGCCTCGAAGATGTGAGGCCAAGTGAAAGAAGCCAGTCACAGAGAGACCACATATTCCAGGATTCCATTTATCTAAAATCACCAGGACAGGCAAATCTAGAGAAACAAAATAGCAGTTGCTTAGGACTGAGCTGGGGGAGGGGGTGGGGTGACTACGGGGCAAATAGCTAAAGGGGACGAGGTTCATTTTTGGGGATGATGATGATGATGGTGATGTTCTAAAACTGGCGATGGTCGCACAACTCTGAATGCACTGAAATCCATCGGATTGTACGGTTTGTGAATTACATCTTACCAAAGTTATTTAAAAATAAAAAAGTTGGTGCCACACCCGCGGAAAATTCACGATCCACCAGGTACCATGACTCACCCGCCAAAAACCTAGTGCCAGACACGTGCTCAGGCAGAAGCCGGATGGTGGGGCAGGACTGGGCGGGCTTAAGACTAGAAAGCTCCCTGAAAGTAACCGCCATCAGCTCAAGAAACCTGACCTGTGAGCAGAACACCAGCCTCTTTGCGGCACCGAAGTAAGAAACGGATGGAGGGACAGAAAAGTTACCAGCACCCTTTCCTGCCGGGGACAACCCCCTCTGCCTTCCACAGCGAGCACAGCGGCTCTGCCCTCCGAGAACAAGTTTATTTCATAAACTCAAGCCTGCACCCAAGACAAAGTGTGCACGTTTAGAACTAAGGCTCTTTTAATACTAGAGATTAAGGGGATCAATCTAAGGAGGCGGCGGCTTGAAATGCAGGGACAGGTGACATAGCGGCGGCTGGGACCATGGTCCGTCTGCGCAGGGACCAAGGCTGGGAGGGGCACAGGAGTTGGCATCTTCCTGGTTTGTTTCCAAGCACTGACACATTGTAACAAAGGGCCCAGAAAGCTCGCTGGAGCCCCCGGCTTGGCTGCGACCCTAGAATGTACGGAGGGGGGCAGAGCCGGGAGCCCTCCCTGGGCTCCCTCTGCAACTGGCTTCCTAGCAAAGCCCAACTCCTTGGTGGCACTTGGGGACACGAGGGCAGTCCCAGGGCTGGTGGCAGCTGTCTCTTTCTCCCAGCACTGGCTTGCTCTTGGGCCTCCTCCTGGCGAAGCCCCTTCCGTTTGCCCCCATGGGCTAGATCTGGAGCTTCCAGAGCCTTCACTGTCACGGCCTACAGCTCAGCATCTTCATTTGTCATCAACAGGACAGGCATGACACTGACCCCAGATGGTGTCTTCACGGCTGTTTAAGGAGCAGATTCACGTAAAGCACATTTGTTCCCCTTATACTGGATGTGAGCGTGGGTAGTGGGGGATGCGGTCCCCGGGTCTGTCGTTGCCCACATGACCAGGTTCGAGCTGAGCCAGCAAGATAAAGCCTCAAAGGTGGCGAGATAAAACTAACGAATGTTTGTGCTCCACACACAAAAAAAAGGCATCCTTTGTGGGAATACCAAAGCAAAACCATGGGCAACTTTCAGATTAACTGTGGTTTCTCCCCAGCCACACTCTGGGAGAGCCCTGCCTCCCTGAGGGGGCTTACCCGGTAGCCCCCCAGCCCCTTAGCCAGCCATGCAGGCCCCACCTGCTTCTCCCCAAGATGGGGCAGACCTTCTGGGGCAGGTTGCAAAGGGGCTCCGTGCCCACCCATGTGCGTGCCCCTCTCCTCCCTGCGCACCCACCTGGGTGTCCGGCCACCATCAAGGCGATCGTCAAGTACTAAGGCCACGTCCGCTTTCCTCTCCACAGAAATAATCACCGGGAGCCCCTTTGATTTGCAGGGAAATCGGGGCTCCTGGCTGCACTCCTTGTCAGGCCGGCCCTTTGAACAGGCTCACTCCATAATTTAGAGTTTGAATCTCGTTTTAAATGGCAGTTAAAAATTGTATGTGGCAGTTCACAATGAAATTTAGCTTGACAGCTTGGACATAAAACTAAAAATAAATGACTTCACATCCAAATAATAAGTAATAACAATGTTAGCCTGCATAAGAATAGCAGGGCTGGATTCAAATACAATATTAATTTTAGGAATATGAGTGACTGGGGAGAGACAGAGGCAAAGAAACAAATCCTTCATATAGCGCCGGTCTCCTCTTATCCCCCAGGCAACTGGCTGGCTGGTACCTCCACCGCCCGGCAATTACGTGCTGTAATGGAGCCGGCACAAATAAGCAGAAAGATTTTATTAAACCAAATGAGCAAATCATCTGCGTATTATTGCGATTTGATTGACACTGACAAGTGTCGAGCAGACGCGGATGTGAATATGATAAAGCAGCTTGCAGAAAAGCTCTTGATAATGTTACTCTTGATAAAGTTGCCCGGCCACCCTCTCTAAGTAAATAAAGGGGAGAGGAAGATGACGCATATTAATTCGCCTCGTTGGCAGCCTCCTGGAGGGTCTGGGGGGTGGGGCGGGGGGGAGAGTTGCAATGGGTTCAGGGTATGGCATTTTATATGAATACCAAAATTGCATCCGTGATTCGCACAGACTTTACGATAATATATTAATATTAAAACTAAAGGTCATTCCACAGAACGGTTAAGCTGCCTGAGCTGCAACCTTTATACCAATAACAGACTCTGGAAAGTAAGTGAGAAATATTTGAATAGTCCAATAAATATATATTTTCTTTTTTTTTTCTTCTTTATTTGGGAGGCTTGCCGGCTAACATTAGCTCAGGTGGCCCCTCACCCACCTGCCTTCTCCGGGGACAATTACGGGGCTACCTGGAGAATGGCTGCATCGGAGACAGCTGGTGCTGCCAGGGAGGAGAGGTGATTAATTGCCACAGGCCTCGGGCCCTCCGCGCGGCTGCAAGGCGCTAATGACTCCCTTATGAGCCGGGGACGCGCCCCACCGCCGCGGCTCCACGGAGTCAGCACAAAACTTTACGCGGCTGCTCGGGGGCGCTCGCAGCAAACAGGCCAGCGCGAGGCGGGCTCTGCCTGGGACGATTTAAGGCGAGACCCACCTGAAGGCAGGGGGCCGGCCGTGAGGACCTCTGGAGCTCCCTCCAGGGCGCGGCTTGCTCTGATTCGGTTAGTCGGGCTGGCGGGAACCAGAGAGAGCCCTGGCTGGACCGTGCGTGGCTGGGCGGGCGGGCTCTGAAGTCCTCCTGGAAGAGAGGCTTGGCACTGGGAGATCTGCCAAATTGAGAGGCCGTCCAAGTTGACCCGGTGTCCAGAGAAGGGGGTGGTGGTGGTGGTTTTCTCAGTGTCATGGGCAGATCCACAAGTGTGGTCTCTTAACTCCAGGTGGACAGAGCGCCTGCTGCGCTGGAGGCAACCCGGGCAGGCTCACTGGCCTCCGAAGCGCAGCAGGGACCTGGCCGCGTGCGGGAAATTGACCACGCGGGGTGTATTTACACCGCGGAAATTGGCAGACACTTTACATCAGGGCTCCTTCTCCACCTGCCAGTTTTTAGACATTTCACCGGCTGACTCCCCACAAGGTATGGGGGGGCGGGGGGGGAGAGTCCACTTTCCACAAGCATCTGGGTTGTTGCATGTTTACTGGCATGACCTTCTGTGGACACAGATCACAGTTTAATAAATATCTAGTCTTCACGATCCCCATTTGGTGCAAAGCAAGAGGAAGGGGGAGAAAAGGCTAAATTAAGTCCAACCTAATACAATAATTCCAACAACTTCTCTAGGCAATTTTCTACCTTTTTTGGGAAAAGAGCTTGGGCTCTGATTTCTCAGACTCCTGCCTCTCCGGCCGGCTCTGCTCTGAGGCAGCACCTGAGTGAACGGGGAAGGCGATGGCAGGGGTCTTGAGGGGCTGCCTCTCTGCGACGGTGACCCCTGGCTACTGGGCCCCTGGCTGACATTCTGGTGTTGGAATTAGCGATCTGGGCCCCCGTGGCCTGGTCAGCCTCATCTTTGGCAGGTAGATGCCCCTCCCACCCACAGCCTTCTGGCGTGGGCAGGCCGGTCCCCTTCTGCCATGGAGTCTCCTTGTCCTTCCTGGATGGGGGAAGCTCCTGGTTGCACCTACACCGTGACACAATGGAATGGGAAGGCCGCTCCGGAAAGCTGTTCTCCTCTGCCGGACCAGGTACCACCCACTTCACCGTGCTGTGATCCAATCCAGGTCCGTGCAGAGGCAGGGGATCTGTTTCCAGGGTCCTCGGGGGAGCTGACGGAGAAATACCTCCCCCATTCCTTTTGGCCACATCTTTCCCTCTCCAGGCCAGAATATGGAGCAGGGAAATAGAGACACACAGACTGCTTTCTTCTCTCTGACCCTCCCACCTTCCTCCTCCAAATCGGCCAAGGCCAATGCAGTTCCTCCACCTTAGCGTTTTTCAATCTGTGAGCCATGACCCATTGGTCGGGGATGAAATAAAGTCAGTGCTTCCTGACCAACATTAATTAAAAAGACAAAGACAATTTTAAAAATGAGAAAATACCATATAAAACAAGGCTAAGAACTATTCTCTGAAATGTGTTTTGATTGTGTGTGTGTGTGTTCTGGTTAAAACTGTAAAATGAGTTTCTTACGGAAAACATGTCTGAAAATCACAGTTCCGTATCCTATTCTCTTGTTACAGGGCAACAGGCCACACGGGTCAAGGGCATCAGGGGTAGGACCTCCACCCCGGGAGGCCCCAGACGCTGCTGCTTCCAAGCTTGGCTCTTGATCTGCTAACCGGGGAGATAACCCAGAAAATCTCCCCAGCACAAGTCTGGCTTGCCATGCAAAACCGATTTTGAATGTCAGAACTCTTTCTTCTTGCACCTTTTCTGTAAGCAACTGTGACCTCTCCTTTTGCCCCAAGTAAGACCGAGGCCTCCAGGCAGCTTCTCCAGAGCATCGCATTCAGAAAGGCCAAAGAGAAAAGGGGATTCATATTGCTAGAGAGATTTCTCCCGTTACACACCGGTTGTCTAAGAGGTTGATCTGCCAAGCCTCTCTCATCCCCCCCACAGGACCTTCTACTCGCTTAGGCAGCTGCCCACGGGCACCTGTGGGGCCTGAGCCACACACGGTCTCAAGAGTTACTCAGAATAAACTGCCGTGCTTCTGGGAAGCCTCCATAATGCACCCTAGTTGCTGATGCCTATGTGAGCGACGCTTGGCTTCCATGAGCAAGTCTACAGGAAATTGTGAAAAAGCCAAATGACTTGGAGCCTCTTCCACCGGGACTAGGTTGGTGCAGTCCTAGCAGAGTCTCTGGGACATGGGGTAGGCCCTTGCTAAAACTGTGTGGGATCAATATGGACTCATGTGGGAGATGGGCCAATTGAAGGGCCTTCCATATTTCTTCAAAATATTTTTGTAATGGGGGGGAGCCTGGGTGGCTCGGTCAGTTACGCATCCAACTCTTGATTTCGACTCCGGTCATGGTCACAGGGTCATGGAATTGGGCTCCACGTTGTCGAGCTCCACACTGGGCATGGAGCCTGCTTAGGATGCTCTCCCTTTCCCTTCCTGTCTCCCCCTTCCTTCCCTCTCTATATTTATATAAATATATTTAATGGGTTCCAGGAACACTTAAATGGGGGTACTCCAACCACATCACATCACTGTATTAAAATAAAAACACCTTATGTGTGTTCTTTTATGGATTTGCTAACAGGCAGAAACCTGGGATGAATTAAGTGATTTCTGCTTTGTCTATTAATCTTGGAATAAAACATTTTTGTTTGCTTGTTGTTCTAGAAGAGTCCATCGTAAGAGCCCATCATTTAAAATAAATATGGTTTACAGGGTGATACACCAGAGTGTTGCATGCTCTTTGTGTCTTTATACACATACCCTTATGGCTAGTAAAAGTGAGATACACACCCATCAATGTGTTTTATGCCCTTCTGTTCCAGAATACACACAACGATAATATCATTCCCTATTTAATTTTGAATACTGGTGGGAGGGAAAAATAAACAAGGCTATATATTTTTTGGAATAATAGGTCTTTAAATTCTAAGAACTTCCAAGGGATAAAAATCAGTCAGATAGATCTTAAATGTTAACATAAGAACACAGGGAAATGGCAGTTAACAGAATTGGAAACCACAATTGCAGGCTATTCAAGGTCTGTAAGATATATGTATACTAATCCTTGCTTTCTTTATAGCCCACTGTAACCAAAACTATTTTGAATGAGGAAAGTTTTCTCAAGGTACCATTTTGAACAGTGTTTTTCCATCGCCTGCGCTCAGAGCAAGCTTTGTAACTGGGCCCTCAAGACTTAGAGAAGCCAAACCTATACTATGTTTTTGTTTGTTTTGTTTTTTTAAGATTTTATCCATTAGGGGGAGAGAGAGAGAGAGAGAGAGAGAGAGAGAGAGAGAGAGAGAGAGAGAGAGAGAGAGAGAAACAGGCTCCCCACAGAGCCCGATGCGGGACTCGATCCCAGGACCCTGAGACCATGACCCAAGCCGAAGGCAGATGCTTAACCGACTGAGCCCCCCAGGCGCCCCCACACCTATACTACGTTTCTAATTTTATTTATTCGTTTATCCCATCATTCCATCAGAAAATACCTATTAAACAGCAGAATATGGGCTAAGACCTTGGAAAGACAGACAAGGCCTCTCCCCTCTCAAGGCCTCATACTAGAATGTAGGTTCTAGTAGGAGGAGATGAAGTAAACACGTGGATGATTACAGATTGCTATCTGGGTTATGAAGACCCAGGTGAGGTGATGGAGGACACCTGCTGGGGAGGGAGGGTGAATTTAGCTAGAGAGGTCAGGGAAGGCCCTTGTAGAGGCATGGAGAGCCAGCCATGGGAAGGACCAGATCAAGGCCAGCTTGGCAGGGAAGCACCTGGGCTACGGACAGAGTAGGAAAGGGGTAGGGGGGAGCCCTGGGAAGAGGGAGAATTGCCCAATGACAGGATCCAAACCACACAAGGCCTTGAGGATCACAGGGAGAAACCCATTTTATGTTAAGAGCCATTTGAATACAAAGATCATACTACCTGGTAGCTTTATTCATAATTGCCAACAAATAGGGAAAAATTCAAATGCTCCACTGTTAATGGATAAACTGTGGCACATCCATTTAATGCTGTGTTGCTCAGCAATAAAGAGGAACAAACAGGTGGCACCACAGTGGATATGTTGCAGATGCATTAGCTCACCAGTAAGAGCCAGACTTTGTATCGGTTATCTATGCTGGGTAACAAATTATCCCCAAACCTAACAGGGGTGAGGAAGTACAGTCTGACCCTGTGTCCGAAAGGAATATTGGAAATATTTAAGAAGCAGAACAGCTAGTTGGAGAAGTTATGACTATGTGGTCATCTTGCTTCTAGAGAGCAAGAGAACTTTCTATCATCCTCCACAAATGAGCCTTATCCATGGAGCTTTGTGAAGCAGTGGAGACAGAACCATACAACTCTCAGTACTCATTAGTCGCATTACTGGAAGCAAAATGTACTATTTGATCAGACCAGCTGGGAAAAGAGAATGTCCTGTGACATGACCTAGCCATGATAGGCATGAGCCAGCTCATGACAGATCTACAGCCACAGAGCCCTGTGCTGGCTCCCCACCAACACCTCTGTGACCCCAGACCCTCCAAGCTTCAAAGCCTCAGTGTCCCTCACCTGTAGAAGTTGGGGCTAGGACCTAATCTCTCAGGTCTCTTCCATCTAGAAGTTATTAGCCATCATCCTGTGGTTTAAGAACATGCTGCTGCTTGCTCCCAGGCAGAGCTGGGGGCTTCCTCAGTCGTTTGAACATATCCATGCCTATCTCCCAGGGCCATTTGGGTACCACCTTCCTGATTTCTGCCACATCTGCCGGCCACCTGCTTGACTGTTTACTTCATCTTTTCCTTCAAATGAAGTCACTTTTTATAAACAAACTTATGTTTATTTTAAGAAACTTTGTCACGATGGTGGACATAAAGAAAAGGTCCAGAATTTTCCACCAAGGGGGGGAAATTAGTGAGACTTATACATTCAAAGCCACCTATAAAGTAAATACAATGAAAGCAATGTTTCCAAGTTTTGGTTCAATACCATTAGGGTTGGAGACTTGGATCTAGGTTTTTTTTTTTTTTTTTTTTTTTTAAGAGGCAAGATTGAAGAGAGGCATTATAGACCTATTAGCACCCAACTGAGCCATTCTCCTTGCTTTATCTAAAGGCTTCAAAGATCACTGAAAAGGGAACTTTGTCCTTTGCTGATTTAGTACTATTTGATGCTGTATCTACATGCCACCCGACACCATTTCCCGTTATGCACCAACATGGCATCCACACTTTGGGAAACGTTGAATTTGACATGCATTATAGTTATTTCAGACTTGGTTCCCTTGCTTCCCCTGACTGGGCTCCCAGTGACAAGGTAGCTTCTGGTTTCTGGGTCTCTGTGCCCCTGCCAGACATTCCCTGTTACTCCTGCAGAGTTTGGTGGCTCTTGCACAAGTCACACCCTACAGAAGTGTAAGAGTGAGCAAGGGGGAGAAAGGAGGGCAGCCACCATCATGGTTATTGTTACCACGTCAATGAGCTTTGTCTGAACTTCTGAGGAGAAAGGAGCACACCAAAGGAAGGAGCTGGGCTAAGTACAGTCTTGAGAAGATTTTGAGAGATTTTGAGCCTCTAAGTGGTTCAAGTCTACAAAACAGAGGGTGCTTGGGTGGATGTTAGGCATCCGACTCTGAATTTCAGCTCAGGTCATGATCTCACAGTCATGAGACTGAACCCCTGCATCAGGCTCTGCGTTCAGCAGGGAGTCTGCTTGTCCTTCCCCCACTCTCCCCCCCCCATTCATGCACTTTCTCCATCTCTAAAATAAAATTTTTTAAAAAGTGTGCAAAACAGTTACATGGAACACATAAAAGCAGTGAAAATTTTGGAGAGGATTTTTTTAAAATTTAAAGACATGGGATTTGGGGTTTCCAATTTTTTTTCATGAAAAATTAGAGCTGAGTCTCCCCTGTCTGGAGAGAAAACTGAGTAAGGAGGTGCCTTCGAAGGCTGGAAGGTCCACACACAAACTCGTACAGCTGTGTTCATTGTAGCATCATTCACCATAGTCAAAAAGTAGAAACGAATGACCACCAGCACATGACTGGCTAAATAAAAAGGTGGCATATCCAAACTGGAGAGTCTGCTTCAGGCATACAAAGGAATAAAGGCATGGATGCGTGTTACAACGGACCTGGAAAACACTATGCTAAGTGAAAGAAGCCAGACACAAAAGGCCGCATATTATGATTCTATTCATATGGGATGTCCACAACAGCCGATTCACGGAGACAGAAAGCAGATTAACGGTATCCTGGGGCTGGGAGGAGGATAGGATGGGGGAGGTGATGTCTAAAGGGCATGGGGTTTTCTTCTGAGGTGAAGAGAAGGTTCTAGAATTGATGTGGTATGTGAGTGATATCACCATAAACCTGTTACACACCATGCATACACCCCCCCCTTACACACACAACTTGGAGGCATGTAGTTTTGTAAGCCAGCTGGGAGGGCTATGAGTATGCTGACGAAGTTTGCTTGGAGCAGTGGCTGCCCCATGGGAATCACCTGGGGGGCTCCAGGAACCTCTGATGTCGGCCCCACCTGGACTGCACAGGGCAGAAGCTCTGGGGGTGTGACTGGCCTTCATGGTTTAAAAATCTCCCCAGGTGATTCTCAGAGGCAGCCGAGATGGAGAAGAGTGGTTCAGAAAATTCAGAAATAAAGAGGTAGACTCAGCCCAGATGTAGGCCTTTGCTCATCACCGGATTGGCCCTCTTTTGCCTGGATACCTTTCTATCCCACAAAACCTACCCTTTAAACCTTTACCCTAAGTAAACCTTACTTTACAAATAAGTCAGCCGCACAAGAAGCCACATGCTCAACGTCATCAGTCATGAGGAATACACAGATCAAAACCACAACAAAATACCACTTTACACCCAGATCACACCCATCAGGCTATGATAAAAAAATGAAAAATAAGGTGGGCGAGGATACGAAGGAATCGGAGTCCTTGTACGTCCACTGTTGGTAGAAATGTAAAATGGTGCAGCCGGTATGAAAAAACAGCGTGGCAGCTCCTCAGAAAGTTAAACCTAGACCTACTCTAGGACCCCCAGTTCCACTCCTAAGTATATGTCCAACAGAACTGAAAACAGGTCAAGTTAATGCACATATATGCGTTCCTAGCCGCACTAGTCACAAGAGGTAGAAATAACCCAGTTGTTGAGCAGTGATGAATGGATAGACAAGAATGCAGTATATCCACACAATGGAATATTATTCAGCCTTAAAAAGCAGTGACATTCTGACCCCGGCTACAACATGGATGAACCCTGAGGACACTATGCCAAGTGAAATAAGGCAGACATGGAAGGAAAAATACTGTAGGATTCCACATCTAGGAGATCCCTAGAAGCAGCAATTTCATTGAGACAGTATGGACTAGGTTACCAAGGGCTGGGGGAGGAGCAAATGGAGAGTTATTTTTGAAGGAGTAGAGAGTTTCTGTTTGGGATGATGAAAACGTTCTTCAGATGGTTGGTGGGGATGGTCGCACAACGCTAACATACCGCATGCTGAATTGTACACTTAAAGATGGTTGAAATGATCAATTTGGTGTTGCATAGATTTTACCACAATTTAAAAAAATTAAGAATTAAAAGAAAAAAAAACCCACAATGGCAGGCACGGAGAGATCTTTCCATACTTCACAGGGAACAGACCCATTAGAAGCAGTGGAGGGGAAGATCCCACGATGGTGGGTCACGTGCTCTCTCTCTCTCTGCACCTCGGTTCCCTCATGAACAAAAGGAGGGGAGCATGGTCCACCCGTCTCTGGGTGTGATGCAGACTGAACGAAATACATAAAGCACCACGCACAGTAGCTGGTATACAGTGAACACTCGAGAGATGGTAACACCGTCATTATCCACACCCACACCATGTGTCTACTCTTGACTCCGATCTCCATTCAAAAGGTAGGGTGCGTTTTGGGGATCATGAAAATTTTCTGGAATTAGTGGTGGTGATTGTACAACCTTGTGAATATACTACCACTGAATTCACACTGCAAAATATATGGAAATTATATATTTTTTTTCAAAAGGGCAGGCTGTATGTATAGTCCTGTGGCTCTCCATATGCAGACACACAATTGCGTGGAGGGTACACACATTTGCTGAGTGGCAAAGTCACGACCACCGAGGCAGAGAAAGGCCTGAGAGCCGCCATCTTGTAAGAGCTCCCACCCCATGGTATCAGCGACCAGCTGAGGCTGGGCCCCCGGGCACTTCAGTCATCTCTGTTCTTTTAGGTTAATGAGAGGCCCCATCATCTCAGGGCACCTGGGACAACCTGCTTGGAAGTGGGGTTGGTACCTCCAAGTCCACCACAGACAATGTCACCCCTCTTTAGCCACCCAGGGTTGGCGGTGGGGTTGGGGGGCTGCCAATACCTGCCACAGCTGGGCTGGGAGTGTGGTCATGTGGGTGGGGAGCCTCCCCCCAAAGAGGCAGTGAGGAGACCTGAGCACTCGCTATCACCGGGGCGGGGACACCTGCTCCCTAGCAGACACCATGCAGGACAGGTGTCCTTCTAAGGACAAAGCCAGAGACGGGGACCCGCCCGCCATCTCCTGCCTGGAGCAGCCCGTGCCAACGTCTTGGGGCCAGCCCAAGCTGGCTCTTTAGTACCATACTGGGCGGGAAGGGAGAAGTCTGCACCCACCAGAGGCACAACCAAGGCTCTGGGGAACAGGGCTCCGGCGAAACAGACTCAGGTTCACAGACATCCCAGAGTCCACAGTCTCCCCACCCCCTTCCAGGCTCACACTCACCGCCTGCAACTTTCACGCTGCCTCCTTCCTCGAAGCTCTCTGCACTTGTCTTTCAGAACAAACCTGCAGGGCCAGAGGGATGGGGGAAGACAGACGGCCACTCGCCGCCTCACCCAGCCTCGATTTCCTCCTGACTGACCAGAGGGCTAACTACACCGGCCTTTAAACTGTTGGGAAGAGGAGGTGGGATAATGCAAATCACTCGGAGAGGGCCAACAAGCTCCAAGCAAATGCTCAGAGTGGCACCTGCTTCCATGGTAACAATCGTGGCCAACACCAGCCTCACCTGCTTGGTCAGTGCCCGCACCTGGCCACTGCTCCACGTGGCACCAGGAAGGAGTTCTCACCTGGGGACCAGCAGCCCGCGCCAGGGACCCGAGAGCGTGGCCCAGCTGGAGGGAGGGTGCGGATTCAAGCCTCTGTGGTCCAGGTGGCAAGAGTTGAGCTGGCAGCAAAGGGCAGATTCTAAGATTTCTTGAAAGAAACTTGGAGATTCTGGTATGCTGGGAATGGGCTGGAAACATTTCCTTCTGGGGCCCGTGAGACAATTCTGGCCCATGATGATCACGTGACAAGGTGGAACCCTAGCAGTACCCACCCTGAATCCATCACTGGTTGATGGAAAACGCCTGAACCAGAGTAGCAAAGTGAATGTGTGGGGTCTCAGGAAAGGAGAGAGAGAACCACCAACGTTTCAGGCTGGAGGAGGATGGTCTCTGAGGCCCGCATATAGGAATCCAGGGGAAAATCGTCCAAAATAATGAAAAGTTCAGTGTTATGATTATTTAGGAGAAACATCTAATATACTTTAAGTACCTCAATAAACATTTGAACTTAAAAAGGTAAGTTACGATAAGTCACTTGACCCTTACAGATGACTTACCAGGTCTCATTTCCTTCTGAAAACAAGGAGAAAGGAATGAGCTACATCTGAGGGGGCTGAGGGCTCATGCTATTTCGGTGATTTATTGAAGGTCAGCCAGCCAGAATGATAGCGCTGGGCCTCAGGTGCCAGCCCTGGTGAACTTTCCAGACAAATTCGTGAGCCTTTTGTGGGCTGGATGGTGGGAAAATTGTCAGAAAAAAATGACAAGGAGCGTTTCCATTCGGGACTTACCTTCAGCTCGCTGTGTCACCCTGGCCGGCTGACTTTTCTCTGGGCCTGGTTCCTCATCTGTAAAACGGGGTCAGGGAAGAGGGTCTCGAAGACCCCTCTTTTGCTCTGAGAATCCAGCAATGATCTGTGAATAGTTTTTCTAATTTCAAAAGCAGTGGAGCCTCTCCTTCCCATCTACCTACTGGAGAGAGAGACTCACCCATTTCCCAAGCTAAAGCAGCCCTTTTCCCTAATGTAACTTTGATTTTGCTCTGAAATCCGCTTCCTACTTCTCTGACTCGGGACCCCAAAGGTACAAGTTTTCTAATTCCATTGTCTTGGCTATTTAAAGTGTTCTCGAACTCTGTTTAAAGGAATCAAAAGTATGCTTTTGGCTTTGAGACTAAAAGGTTTGAATATCTGTTTTGTTTTGTTTTTAAGAAAAATGACGGGTATCGGCCCTTAGAAAAATCAGCTCACTTGGAGACCTCCGTGGCATTATTGCCTTCTTTAATATTGCTGACAGTCTCTTGCAAATGTATCACAAGCTGGCGTTTATTAGTGTGAGGCACAAGTAAGGGGCATGTTATTTGATTTGAATAACAGCTCGGAGCTACAGTTTGAGTCCAGAAATATATTAGTCAGAAACAATCTCATTTAATAACACAGAAACTAATAAAAGAAAAGTATTCCAACTGATTCAGAATTGAATTTATGAATATTGCTTTAGCAGGATTAATGATCAAAACCCCAACCTGTTTGTCACGTTATAACTGACTTTTCCATTTAAATGCAAAAGCAGAAGTCAATGAGTCCACAGGATTGTATATTGCTTTGAAGAAAACCAGTTCATTTTACATGTAAGCTTCCAAATTGGCAATAAACTTTAATTACAGGGTCAGATAATCAAATTATAATCAAATAGCCTCACATAAAAATCTATGTTTGAAATTAATGAGATACAAGGCTGCCACTTGGTATCATTGCACCTCTGTAACTTACTAACAGACATTTCATTTTCATTCAAAAGTCACCTTAAGGACTTTCTCCTCAATTTCCACTGTGTCGCTTAATTTGATTTAGAAAACATTTCATTCTTAGACCATACAGCCCTTCGGATTTTCATATTCATCTCTGCATTTTCCCTCCTTTCAGTGCGGGGGAGGTCTGTTTTATAATTGACAGTGGGATTTCCAAATTGGCACTCTTGTAAACCTTTCCAACAGTGAGGAGGGTACATATCTATCTGGGTCGGGGAAGAACCTTCAAGCTGGTGCCAGGTGTCATCTGAGAGAGGCACATTCACACCACGGGGCTGAGTGGCCCCAGAGGTTTTGCCAAAGGAAAAAATGTGTATAGCTTAAAATTACTTGAATTATTTTGAAATCAACAAATACATCAGCAAGTGAATGGTGTTAACACACAAGACGGTCCCCAGCTTATGATGGTTAGACTTATGATTTTTTGACTCTTAAGATTTTGCAAAAGCAGTATGCATTCAGTAGAAACTGTACTTGGAATTTTGAATTTGGGTCTTTTCCCCAGGCTTGCAATATGTGGCAGTTTCCTCTCTCGTGATGCTGGGCAGCCCCACGATGATGAGGGTAAACAACCAATCAATACACCTGCACCATTCTGATTTTCACTTGCAGGATGGCATTCGGTAACTCACATGAGATTTTCAACCCTTTATTATAAAATAGGCTCCATATGAGATGATTTTGCCCAGCTGAGGCTAGGGCAGGTGTTCTGAGCATGTCTAAGGTAGGCTAGGCTGAGCTACGACGTTCCATAGGTGAGGTGTATTAACGTGCATTTTCATCTAGGGATGTGTTTATCAGCATGTCACTCCTTTGTAAGTTGGAAAGGTCTGTACTGCTCCACGGTCCCATTAGATACCGACAAGCAGAATGCTCAGTTGTTTAATACAGAGTTAAAACCTTCGCATTTTATCTTTAAAAGCACTTTCCTTGTGTTCTTCAGTAGTGGGAGCTTTTGTTTGTTTTGTCAGAATGAAGAAGAGCCAGAAGCTGGGGCTCCCTCTTGCTGGCAAGCAGGCGAGCGGGGACCAAGTTAAGAGCTGAGAGGTTTAGAGATTGGAACGTAAAATGGACACTCTTCTCTCATTGACGTGCTTTCTTTTGCTAAACATTAGATTTTTCTTGAGCTTTTCTCCACATTACACAATAAATGGGGCACATAGCATCTGACAGAGTTGCCAGATTAAAGTTTTTAGTATAAGTATAACCCAAATATTGCATGGGATATACTTACACTAAAAAAAAAAATTTCATTCCTTATTTATCTGAAATTCAAATTTAAGTGGACATCCTGTATTTTTATTTGCTAAAGCTGGCAATCCCAGTCTGAAATAATAGCAATAATAAACTCACCTTGGAGTGGTCAGAGCTTGGTGCCTTCTGAAACATTAAAGGATTTCATGGTGATTCCCTCAACATTCCCCAAGCTTGCCTGAACACGCAATCACAAGTTCTTTAAAATTACAGATGCCCAGGCCCATGCTGGAACTGTTGACTTAGTAAGTTCAGGGTTTGGCTTGAGAGTTCATATTTTGACATGTTTCCCAGGTGATTCCTGGCATCAGCCAAGTTTGGAAAATACTGCAAATATCTTTTGTCACTACATCACTGAGAAGCAGCGGTGGATGGAGTACCAGAGTTAAGCCAAAATTATTAACCTTCATTCCAGCCGGGAAAATCGTGGCCCAGAAAAAGTATGGGGAGTTGCTCAGCTGTATTCAGGTCCTTGGACCTATTGAAATATCATCCTCAAAATATTTTATTCCATTGTTGCTTGAAGCATAAGGCCTTCCGGTTTGGAGATGGACAGGTAGAAGGTATGTGACCGTTATTTTTTGTCAATGTAATTAGATCTTTGCTGTTTTGTCTGGCACGCTCAAGGGTCCCACTGTGAGCCACGGAAGTGTGGGGTATCGATCACTTCTGCCTCCAGTCTATCAGTAATAAGGCGATCCTCGCTGCCTCAAGCTTTCCCACGGGGTGGGGTGGGGGGCGGGTGTTACCACTAGGAGCAAAAACAGACAGATGAATTGAAAGCTGGGTAAGTCCCACCCAACAGGGGCATGCCCTCAGTGTGAGGGTGGAGGGAGGGTGCCAGGCGGGTGAGCAGCGCGGCCTCGCAGGTGCTCCCTCCCTGCAGGCCCCCGGGGACACTGGAAGATGGGGGCCCACATTCCGGGGCAGGTAGAACACCATTTTCGCGAGAACCAGAGCCTGAGTCTCACCCACACTCTCAGCATGACACATGTGCAGCAAAGGGAAACTGCCAGGATGTCAAGGTGAGAACATTCAATAAAAACCTAGAGGCCCTGAGGGTCCGCCCACGCAGCCCTGCTCTGTGCAGCCGGCCGGGCAGGCACGTGGGGTGGAAGTGTGACTCCTAAGAGAAGTGTGACTCAGAAAAGAGCAAGGTCTGCTTTCTCCTGCTCCTGGCTCCCCCTGCCACCTCCCCTTTGGGGGCGGGGGTCTTCTTGCTCCCTAAGGACTAAGCACCTCTTCTGTTACATGGATGAGCCGCCTGAAAGGCAGGGCTCCAGCCCATCCCCGTCCCCAACCCCCAAGCCCGGTGACCTTGGTTGGGTGACCCTTGTCTCTGCATCACCTTCCACCCAGAGGTGACATCAGGTTCTAACGTTCTGGGGTTCTCTGCTATATTCTTTCCTTTTTTTCGTGACTGATGAGAGTCAATTAGGCACCCAGTAAGAGCAAAGACAAAATTTAGTTTCTCCTTTTCAGCTGAAGCTGGTTATTTCTGCCTCTTCTCTTTCCAAAATTAACCCCCCCAAATGACTTTTGCTGTGCAGTCCTCGTGTAAGATCTGCTTGTCACTATCCCTTGAGTCGTTTCCATCCCACATGAACCCAACAACTGGAGGGATCATACGGAAGAATGTTTCAATTCCAAAGAAAATGATCTGCAAGTCTTCCCTAAGCCAGTGTACTGATTCCTTAGATCACACCTCACATTTGAGAGGTGCCAGGATTTTTTTTTTCAAAGACCTAATGAATGTAATTGCCTCCAGAGGAGCCCGGCTCAACCTTATAAAACATGCAGGGCAAGGCGAAGCACCTGTGATCACAAACAGTGGATAGGATGTGGAAGAAGGAAGAATAAACCAGGGGTGACTTGAATTCTGGCAAGTGGTGAGGTATGGGTGATGAGGACTAGCATTATCCTCTCTCCCTTCACCTGCCCAACTTGTGGTAGTGCTCTATTGACTAAATCCTTACCAGGTCCCAAACATGTCTGGCTGCCTGTCTTCCAGAGGCGTTCCAGTCTGAATCACCTACGAGGTAGAGAATGTAGCAAAAAACCCATTCTGAACCGGTCTCGCTCCCTCCAGCTGTGAGGCTCAGCAAGGGTCCCCTTCACACACTAATCGCCATCACGCTTACCTCCTTCTGAAGTGGCCAAGACTCAGGGCTCCTCCAGGTAGATGTTGGTTCCGATGTGGCATGAAGTTCTAGGAGATCAACCCTGGATGGCAATTTGATGTATTTTCTTGGAGGCCTCCGTGGGGTGTGCCCTCTGACCCAGAACTTCCATGGCCAGAGGTTCATCAGAAGGAATATAGTCTGTACAGAGCTTTTTTTTTTTTTTTGTACAGAGCTTTTAATTGTAAAAAATGGGGACTCTGGCATGGGGTAAATAAATTCTGGTTCATTCATATAAAAGCATATCTGCAGCCATTCAAAATCACGTGGAAGAATATGCAGTGACTTGGAAGGATGTTCGTGTCCTGTGGGTTGGAGAGAATACAGTGCCACTGTGAGAAAGACAAAGTTAGTTCAGGGTCATGTTAAGCTGGTCAACCACCAAAGTGGTCATCTTTGGCGGATGGGCTTATTAACGCCTTAGATTTTCTATTCCTTACTTTCTTTCCAAGTTTTCTGCACGAAGTTATTTTTGTATTACTTTTTTTTAATAGGAAAAAGTTAATTGCACTTCTGAGGAAAAAAATAGAAAAGGACAAACAGCTCACCATTGTGGAACTGACTTCCAGCTTCCATTTTGTCATGAGTCAAAGGATTTCACGTCACCAGGTTTTGAAGGCCTTCCAAACTCCATCTCTGGTGGTGACCCTGGTCTTTCTCCTTGCCTTTTTCCTGACCCACGTGGGGGTTCCAGCCAACCAGAGGAAGTAGCAGAATTTCTCTGATGAGTCACTCAGGGGATGCATTCTGGCCTGATGGAGCCCTGTGCTGATCACAGAGGCAGATGCAGGGAAGGTGCTAATTAAATGTTTATTCAGTGAATGAAAGAGAATGTAATCTTGCTATCTTAAGGGCTTTTATTTGTTCTCTTGTTAAAAAAGAAAGAAAAAAGTGGAGGAGAAAAAAAAAACAAACCCAAAACTCCATTTAATTCAATTCATTACAAACAGTGGTTTAAAATAGAAACTCCAAACCAATTTTGGCTAAAAGGGTTTCTGGTATATTTTGAACAGCTGCTGTTGTAGGCACAGCCTGAAATAAATAACTTCCAGTGTAGTTCCAAAGCTGCGTTGAATAAAGGGCCTTATTAGCATTAATTGCAACGGGCCTGTGCAGCTTCGAGGCTGTCACAGAGGAATCTCGCATCGAGATCCTTCCTCGGACTGTAGATGGAGCCATAACATCACTAAATGGTACCCCAGCAGGCATGGTGGGGCTTTCGTGTGGTCAAAGCCAGATGTTTGGAAGTTCTTCGGCTTTAGCTTCTGAGTGCGAACAACCAGAAAACCCAGACCTTCTTATTTTCTCCGAAGCAGACTGGGCTCCTAAGAAGCCAAGATGCTGGCTGGGTGGCTTGTGCTTTCATTGTCCCGGCCATTTTCCCAGGCTCTCACCTCCTTCTCTGACAATCTCTCGGCTCAAGGGCATCCCGGCGCTGTCGGTCCCACGTCACTGGTGAATTCATGTAGAAGATCAGCCCTACCCCTCACAGGAGCCCAGGACTCACCTGGCCTCCTGGCCCGAGTGAAGCTCAGGTTGGGTGGCCTCAGTGAGTTGGGGGGGTGGGGGCGCCCCCTCCTGTTCCCACGGAGAGGCCTACACTTGGCCCGCGAAGGATCCCGAAATGATGTGGCTTCAGAAACCTCCCTGATGGGGTGCGTCCCTCATTTTCTTTGTCTTGTCTCTCCTGCCTTGTCTGACATGGACAAGGACCCTAAGCGCAGGCCAAGGGAGGTGAGGCCCACCAGGCTTGCCCCTGATGCTCCTCCAGCTCGTCCCTCCAGGTCCCTCTAGGCCCAGCTCACACGCTCCCCCTCCTTCCTGCAGGCCTCCATGCTTGCCTCCAATGGGAATTTCTCTCTCTCTCCTGGGGAAGGACTTCACAAGGGCACATACCATATTCACCCTGGATTCTGGCCACTTGGGTGCACAGCTGTGTGATAAGAATTATTTGAAGGATTTCCCGTGTTTCCTGGTACACAGGGGCCTTTCCCATTCACTCAGGACACTTCCTAGGCTCCCTGTAGCCAGAGAAGAGAGGGTATATATCAAGGACAATGAGCTGCCAGAGTGACTTTCTATCCATTGGGGGATGGCAAAGTCCCTGGCAAAAACAACAGCTTCAGGTTGCCAGGTGGTGGGCCTAGAGGATGTCCTCACTTCCCTGAGGTGAGGCGGCAGGTCCTCAGGCCCAGGGCCAGGAGGGCAGAGGGAGAGTTGAAGAAGAGGGGGGATGCAGATGCCTGTGGGTCCTTGAGAAGGGGCGGCATCCCTGCCCCATGGACCTCACCCTGGCCACCAGACAGCTTTTCCGTCTGAGAGCAGAGGACCCCTGAGCCGTGCTTCCTGGGGAGGACTTAGGAGAAGTGAACAGAGCCTCATGTCAACCCAGCTCAGGATGGGTCTTGACAGAAGAGGCTTTAGTCGGCTCTGCAGAGTTTCCAGTCTCCCAGCCTGTCATAGGCAGCCCTTGGGGACATACAGAGCCAGGCCTTCCTGCAGAAGCAGGGGTGCTCCCCACCCCCACGGCCCTTGGGTCATACCTGCTCCTTCCCTGCTGCCTGTCTCCAGCAGAGGGATTTCTGTAGTAGCTCTGCCCTCGCACCTGGGAAGATGATGCCGGGGCAGCCCTCACCTCAGGACTGACAGAGCTGGGGGATCAATACCCCAGCTCCCTTGCCCCTCACATGGAGTCATTGTATGTAGTTTTCAGGGAGACTGAGCTCCAGTAGCCTGCCAGGTCACGCCCCCCCTGCTGGTTTTGGGGACCACCTCCAAATAAAGATCTTGTGGTCTGATTTCAGGGGAACCCAAACTCAAAAGAGGCTCTTGGGTAGAATGATGCCGTAGGAAGCCACAGAGCCTGACGCCTGTGTGGGAGTGGAGCTCCCTCGGCTGATTTCATCATGGACAGGCGGCCACGGGGACCAGATATGCCCCCCTTCCCAGAGCCTGTCTCCTAAGCCCCACCCTCCTTCAACACACTTCAGGGTACCAAGGGAGGAAGGGGATGGAAGTGTGTGCTTTAAATTACCGTGATTTGTTGAAGGAGGGAGATTGCACAGTGACTTCATCTGAGTTTGTGGCTGCCTCCCCCATTGGTGTCCCTCTTCAACGGCCTCCCTCTCTGTTCTTGCCGCTTGAAGGCAGGGAATGGGCCTTGCTCAGCCTGTAGCCTCCTGTGCACCAGTATCTCTTACGAGGGAGGCTTGTTGAGCCAGATTCAGTCCCCCTGGCAATGTGACAAGAAATGCAGATGGCCTTATGTTGTTAGAGCGGCCCCCAGCTAACGGCCAGCACAGAGCACAGGGACCTCAGCCCCCAGAACTGAATTCTGCCAACAACTAGAAGGAGCTTGGAAGCGGATTCTTCCCAGGGTCTACAGATAAGAACCCAGGCCAGCCGACACCTTGATTTTGGCCTTTTGAGACCCTGAGTGGAGGCACCAGGGAAACCCGCCTGGAATTGTGACCCGTATGACTATGAGACCATGAATTTGGATTGTTCTAAGCCACTAATTGTGAAGTAATTTGTTTCAGCAGCAACAGGAAGCTGATCAACAGGTTGTTGTGGCAACTTTGAGTAATCAATCTCTCTAGAAATGCCCTTCGGGCCTCTATCCGTCCTACAAAGCACAGGGGTCAGAAGTGGAGAATTCCCTATCAGGATGGCCTGTTGATGAAGAAAGTTGCAAGCTCCTTCAAGCCCTAAGCGGCCAGACGTGGCTTCATATCCAGTGTGGCTTTAGGTGGCTTTGGCATGATGAGGCGGTGAGGTGGGACAGGTGACCTCTGGGGAGGCCTTGGCATCATAGAGCTTGAGGACTCTTTGCTGACTTTACTCACTTCTCTGTGGCTTTTGGCAGGGACAGCCTGGGAATCTGCCAGCATGTCTGGTTGTGTGGACAGAGAAATGTCCCATGAGCCTGACTGACCATGTCCTGCCTGGTTCATCGTTTAGTCCGGTGGGATGTCGATGATGCACTGGGGGTTAGCTTCAGGTTTACTTAAGCTCATTGGCTCCTCTTCACCCAAGCAAAGGATCCTTGGAATCCAGGGCTGGAATTTTGCTTTTCCCTCTCAAACTTCTCTGCTTCAACAGATTCGTAAGCCAGTGGCAGCTACAGCTGCCCCCTGGCGCTGTTCATTTATGTCCTGGACTGTGGGAGGGACAGGATGTCCCACGTTGATCTCCGCAGAGGGTAAGTAGCATCGTCCAGTCCCCCGAATGGAGGAAGTGGGAGGCGGTTTCCTGCCTTAATCACCGAGCTCTGTGGAATCTACTTCTTGTCTTGGGTAAAAAGCCCTCCTACTTTGGGCTTGACTTTCATGTCTCTCACTGGTCACTATAGAAAGACTGTGAACTAGGGAAGTAAACAAGTGTGCGTTTGGAAAACCATGTCCCCCAAGGGGGGGGGTTCAGTGGAGACTGACCATGGGGCAGTGGGACCTGGACTCCAGTTTGAACTCTGCCTTGTACTCATTCCTCCCCTCCAACCCCCCCGGCCCTCAGCTCCCTCACAAGTGAAGACACCAGACCTCCTTAGATAGCTTCTGTGGCTCTTTTTGGCTTTAGGATCCTAGGATTAAAAAAAAAAATCTGGAAAAACAGACACCAGTTGTTTCCAGTTGCAGTCTCTGGTGGAGGGAAAAGGATTGTAGAAGACTAATTGTCCAGCTCAAATATTTTTTACAGCTTGTGCATAATATGCAACAAAATACATTAATTTTTTAGCACGATCTTGTTTTCCTTTCTGAAATGAATACATCCTGTTATGGAAATTGCAAACATATATAATAGTCCAGAGTATGAGATATGAACTCCCATGTACCCATCACTCAGCTTCCACAATAATCAGCTCTTAGCCAGTCTTGCTTCTGTATGGGAGAGGGACCCTACTCCCTCACCTTCTGTATTATTTTAAAGCAAATCCAAGACATTACATCATTTCATTCAGTAAAGCATTCCACGTTTCTAATTAGGAATAAAAAGAATTACTTGCCTCACTCTGAAACTGAATACCCCCATACTCTCCTATAGAGCAGAATAGGCTGGAAATGAAATGTAACTCAGTCTTCGAAGGATTTGGAAGAAACGTTTTCCTTTCATGATTGTTGAGGATGTTTAATACAAAGGAAAGAATCTCTAACAGTGGAATTTCACATATCTGCGGGAGAGGCTGTATTTTGGTGCAGGGCATAGGAGAATATTGTCAGCTACTCTACTGTGGATTGCCAGTCCTGGGGGGAAAATTGCTGTCCATATCTTCCCCATCCTTTTTTTTTTTTTTTTGTACCTTATACATCAAATCCCTCAGTAAATACTGAGAAAATTATTTTAAAGATCTCTCAGGAGTTCAGCAGCCCCTTTCCTCTCATCAGCAAATGGGAAGTTTGGAATCCCTGTGACTATCGCATGCCATTGTCCTCATCAAATTGTGCTTTATGAAATGTCCACTTGGACTCACAGCCCCACCTGTTACCCACTGGCGTCTCTCTTTGACTCCATTTCAGGGGTGAACTGTTCTGCTTTGTTCCTTTGGATTAGAGACCCCATGACGTTCAACCTGGCTCACATTTTTCCTTTTCTTTTTCAAAACAATAAAACTGTTTTGGAGGGATTCTGGACTACATTAGGTGATCATTTTCAATTTTCATGCAAGACATATGGAAAGACTCACCTCCACTTACAGCTCATTCCCTGAGACTGTCTGACCCACGGCCGACACTCCGAAATGGAAAAGGCCTTCCAGGCAGTCAGCATTTAAGCACCATTTCCCGCCCCTGTCCTGCACTGACCTCAGCTCAAGTCAAAACTCACAGAAATGCGGGACTTGGATGATCCGGGCCATGAAAACTTTTAGTCTGGGGGTGTCCCCCTGCTCACTGATGCCAGGGCTCCCAAAACTCTGTGAAGTGAGGTTGGGGAGAGGGGTGGCGCAGGTGTTTCTGTTCTTTGTTTTCTTTGGGAGAGGGAGAAAGACCAGAGGGAATAGTTCTCTTTGGCCACAGTGCTTCCTTTTTGTCTACTTGAGTTAATGGAGAAAAGCCATAAAATGCTGTCTACCGGGCTCGTTAGGTTTTCCTCGCAGATACAAATGTAAATTACTCTAACATGGGGAATTTTAATGGCTGAGTCAATGTTTGACCTTCAGTAAGTTTCCAGAATTGAGGTGTTTGGGTCTATTTTGCATTCGAAAACACGGGCTTGCACATCACAAGTTAAGGGGTGACAGAAGTAAAGACAGACAAGATCATTTGCCCCGAAGATGGGGTGGGGAGCTGGAAAATTCGGTGCCTGTTCACAAGGCTCATGAGCCTCTTGAGGTGGGGATGAGAGGAACCCCAGAAGCAGCCTGTGGTAGGGGGATTTTAAAGGACAGTTTCTCTGGGAGGAAGGAGAGACTGACTCCGTGGAAGCAGATCCGGCTCTCTGGCAAGGTAGGGCGAGAGGTCTACAGAGTGCAGAGAGGAGAAAGAGGAGACATAAGGCCGCCCTGGTGTGGGTGGTGGTGGGGGGTGGGGGTGGGGTGGCTGGGAGACAACGGGGAGGGGACATTTTGCTATGGATATGCTGGGATTCCTCTGGGCCTTTCCCCAGAGCCCCTGATGAAGAATATGATTTCTTCTTCATCGCTCTTGGTTGTGGCACAGGACACTGAAGAGTTGTGGTGCTGATGGATGCGGGGGCCTGAGCGGATGCAAACAGATTCGGGTTAGAGTTGTCGGGATGCTACACCTTTCAGGAAGAGGGAGGAAAAGCAAAGTGCAGCCCTGGGAGAAGTGAACTATGGCATGTGCTTGGAAGGCCAGACCTCTCTTTCCTTTTTGACAAGGAGTGGCTCATGGCCTGGCCCAGTACCCTCTGGTCTGCCCCAGGGCCCAGGGATCCAGGACCGTCGGGTGTGTCCCCAGCAGCGTGTGGAAAATGGGCCCTGCAGGAGACCACCCCTCCCGCCCCCCCAACCAGCCAGAGCTGGCTTTCCCGGCCTTGTGCTAGGAGCTTCAGGGACTCAGCCTGTCATGCTGCGCTGGGGTCCCGTGCAGGCGGGGGGTGGGGGGCTGGGGGAGTGGAGCCACGAAGGACGAAGGCGCATGTCAGCAAGTCCTGCATCCTTCAGGCCGGGGGGACTTGGCGGGCCAGCCGGAGTTTCCTGGCATTTGGTTCTGTAGTAGGTGAGGCCAGCTGGCTCCGGAGAATTTTGTAAAGCTTATGTCAGCCTGTGTCTTGGGGTCTTGCTTGCTGCCTGGGAGGTGATGGTGCCGGCTGGCGGAGTCCCAGCGGGTCCTCTGGGGGCCCGTGTGGAGGCTCTGGACTCCGACAGGGTCTTTCAAGCCAGGAAAGGATGGAGGACAGGAAGATGGGGCTGGGGATGGAACTTGGGGCGGGTCTCACAGCCAGAGCTGGTCTCCAGGCCTCAAGCAAGTCGCCCTCCCTGGAAGGAAAGAATTCTTACTGACCTGGAGGACAGCCGGGGAGTGTTCCTGCGAAGCACTCTGCAGGAACCTCGCCCTCCCTGGTGGCACTCTTCCATATGGGGTGGGAGACAGGCCTTGAAAAGGCATTCTTGACCCAGTACCCTCCACGAAGACTTCTTCTCTGGAAACAAAAAAATGCTCTAAAGCTCAAGTTTTATGCAAACACTGAGGAAGGCTGTCTTCCTGCCTCTTTGCCTTACTACTATCACAAGACTCGCTCCATCCCAGGCCCGGCCTGGGTCAGGGGAAGTTTGGGGGTTTGCCTCCGAAGCCGGGGGATCTGAGTCAAGGGATGTGTGTGTGCACACTTGACTCCCACTGTTCTGGCCTTCAAGGTCATTTACACTTAAAAACCTGAAGTTGCTCCTTCCTTGGAGCAAAGGGATCCTTTCCCAGGGACTTGCCAGTCCCTCTAGTGCTCCTCAGAATGGATGCGTCCAGTGCAACCCGGGGTGAGTCTAAGAGCATCCTTAGCCCCGTGTCCCAGGCAGACTGAGATGACCAGCGGCTCTGTCCGCCTTCCCCACACCAGAAAATAAACTTGCTACAGGCCGGGAGGTAGTAAGAGCAGCTGATGGCCACGGAGTGCTTAGCCTGTGCTAGACACTCTTCTAAGTGCTCAGCTTGGAAGACTCATTTAGCTCCACAGTAATGCCTACTGGAAGTAGTACTATTTATTTATTTTATCATTTTTTGTAGATTTTATTTATTTGAGAGAGAGAGAGCATGAGCCGGGGGGAGAGGGAGAAGCAGACTCCCTGTTGAGCGCAGGGCCGGCTCAAGCCGACTCGATCCCAGGCCCCTGAGATCATGACCTGAGCCGAAGGCAGACGCTTAACCGACTGAGCCCCCCAGGTGCCCCTGGAGGGAGTACTATTTATGAAGCTCAGTCTGCAGAGGGGGGAACAGGCCTGGAGAGACCAGGGCCTTTGGGTTCATGCTGTGGAATCGGGAGCTAAGCACCTTCTGGGGGAGGGGTCTTGGTGTGGGGAGGAGGGGCTGGAATCAGATGCTTCCCCAGAAGCCCCTGGGGCTCTGGAACCGGAAACTCTGAATGAGCAGCATCACCGATGTGTGGGGGTCCCTGCTTTCCCACGTTGTTAGCACTCCCTGCCCCCTGCCCACCCCAGCAATGAGGGGTGGGCAGCGTGGAGCATCTTCATCCAGCATTTGCTCCATGCCAGGCCCCGGCGCTCAGATGAAAGGACACAGCTCTTAGTAGAGGTGACCAGGACCTGCGCACAGGTGACCGAATCCCGTGGATGATGTGGGGAGGGGAAAAGGCTGGTGGAAAGGTGGGGGGTATTGCATCCTGTCGGCCTCTTGGCAGAGTTGCCCACAGTGGGAAAACACTTCTAGTGTTTGGAGAGACCTCTTTAACTGATTGAGAAAGGCGTCTGCCCTGTGTGGGCATGACCTAGGGGAAAAGGTTTGGACAGAAGTGTCCAACCATGCGTCATGGAAAAGAGAAGGACTTTGGTGTTATCTTTGAGACCTTGAGAAGGGCTTTGGGGTCCTGGAAAAAGAGGAGGGACTGAAGGGCCCCCCAGTACTGTTTTAAGTTGGCAGTTCCTGTGAGGGTCTGAGGCAGGCACTGGCTGATGAGCTCTAGGAAATGGGAGGACTAGAAACTTCCAATTTATTTATTTATTTATTTTAAGATTTTATTTATTTATTTGAGAGAGAGAGAGAAAGAGAATGAGCAGAGGGGAGGGGCAGAGGGAGAGGGAGAAGCAGACGTCCCACTGAGCAGGGAGCCCAAGGTGGGGCTCGATCCCAGGACCCCAAGATCATGACCTGAGCCGAAGGCAGACGCTTAACTGAGCCACGCAGGTGCCCCTAGAAACTTCCAATTTAACGTTGGTTCCTGCAGGACAGTAATTACAGTCACCTGCTGCTCCCCTGATCCTCTCTCCCCAAGATGCGAAGTAAGACTGGGTCCCCTACATAGTGCAGGGACACTTCCAGGCAGTGACCTGTGGCAGAGGCTGGAGGCGGGCCAGCAAGACCCTAAGATAGGAATGACCACCGAGGGACAGGCTGCAGTGCCCGCTGACCCAGAAGCGGATTCTTAACAAACCCTGTTTTCCTCCACCATCCTGGAAGGCAAATCTCGGAAGAGTAGGAGGGAGGATAGGAGGCTGGATCCTGTTACCTCCCAGTATACAAGGATCAGGGTTGGGTTGGGGTCAGGCAGGTGAAGCACTTGCCTCAGCACATTTGAGAGTGTGCACTCCAAAACTCGGCCATCAAGAGAAATCCTATTTTCATGAAATGTTAAAAACCCAAATACAAAAATCTATGATGAACACACTACCAAAATTTTAAATACAGACAGGGTATCAGTATACCGCTGATTTTTCCTTTTGCCTCAGGCTCTGGTATAGCTGAGCAATGCATTGTTCTGGATCCTTCTTTATTTAGAATGTTGGTAATTTATTCATCATGGATTTTTCTGCATTAATTTTGATTTTTAAAATACTGCATTAAAATATTATTTCCTCTGATGGCTGAGTTTTTGGCACCCCCTGAAATGCTGTGTCCAGGCGAGTGTCTCCTGGCGTTGCCTGGCGGCTCCAGACATTTTATTTGGCTTTATTCAAAGGGTAACCCACGAACCTGTGGGTTCATGGGGAAGGGCCACTACCTGGGTGATACTCACTCTTGCAGAATCCCTTCAGAGACTCTGGGTCAGCTCTGACAGATGTCTCTCCTCCAGCCTGTTAGTGCTGACAAATGACAAAAATAAAACAAGTTAGCAATGACTTGGATGTCCTGTATTCCAGAGCAGACAATTCATGCATGGGGTGGGGGGGGAATGGTGCCTCATACGCAGTGGAGCGTTCTTCCCGAGGGCCTTGGGGCAATGGGAGCTTTATGGAGTGGTAGGGGAGACAAGGCAGAAGCAGGGCAAGGTGGGCTAGGAGGATCCTCTTTCCTACGGTAAGGTAAGCTAACCAGAGCGGAGTTGGAGGACTGTGGTTGGTGTATGCCGGTTTTCCTTGGCAGTGAGGCATTTCCCCTAAGTGCCGGCTGACTTAGGTTTAGCTTTGTGACATGGGCCAGAACAGCCTCTGTTCTGTGGGTCCCGATCCACGAATGACCTTTATCAGTGCCCTGACTGCGACAAACCCATGTTCGCACATCACTGCAGGCAACAAGGCTGAGGCCTCCCTGGGCACAGATGGTGGGCACCGAGCCAGGGGGGCCCCCCGATCCAAGAGGGAAGTGTTTGGGGGGCAGTGGGTTGATTTGATTTTGTCTCAACGGGAACTTTCTTTGGATCTCTTTCCCTGACTTCACTGCACATTTCAAAACAACATTCTTTTATGAACAAGCACCAGGACATCAAATACTTCCACACCCTATGCTAGAAGTGCTTCAGGCCATGTTGTTCTTTTTCTTTTAAATAGTTCCATGTAAAATCAGATGTTAACTCTCTCTGAATAAATCCAAGTGGAAAGGGTTTTTCTTTTCTTTAATAACACCAATGACAATCAGAACAGGTGGAAAGAATATGTGCCCTTAACACACAGAGCACAGTGGTTTAGAAGAAAAACACTAAGCTGATACATATGTAACAAACAATTCTTATTTATTGATGGTGAGAAAAATGAACAACAAAGCTCAGAAGGAAAAAGTACGGCAGGAAATGTATTAGCAGGAAGGAGGATTTATGTCTTTGAATGGGGCCTATTTCTTTCATACATGGGTTTTGTTTTGCAACTTGGTCAACACCAGCTTTGCCCCACTTTTTAATTACTACAGCTTGTTTCTGGGTCCATCGTTTATCGCAGCTTTTTGAAACCTCTTCAGCCAACAAGCCAGGAAACAGACAGGATTTCCAGGATTTGTGACTCAGGCTCTCCTGTGCTGGAGCCGGACAGGATTTGGGAGGTAGAGAGGTGCAACATTACAGTCTCCACCTTGGCCACCCCTCCACCCTCCCCATTGTACTGTGAGGGAAATGAGTCTATGAGAGAAAGGATCCCACAGTGGGTTCGTGGTGGAAATAGATCATTTGCAAGTGACGCTTTGTAAGGGGACTCAAGACCTAGAATTCTAGACCTGGTTTCTTTCTCTCATTTTTTCCCCCTAACTCGTTGCATGAAAGAGCAACTTCATTAATTGACATTGAGTATGGTATGGGTGGTGGTTTTGACTACAACTCATAAAATACGTCGGAGCATTCATGTTTTTGTTTCCCTCACAAGACTGGTGTGGCATGGTATTTGCAAACACTTGGACTTCATACAGAGGGCAGGAAGAAACTCCAGGAGAACCCTAATTTTTTGATAAAGGTGATCAAATAAGGTGTTAACATGCTACATGCTGCCAAAGGGTGAGTTAAAGTAGGAAGAGCTTTTCATGTGTAGACATGGACCTAAAGAGCTCCAAAAACATGTCATGAACCTTATGAAACCCTGAAAACTGCAGGCTAACTAGCTTATAATAACACCTGCTGTTCTCTTGGTGGATTCACAGGGCCAGACAAGGAAAAGTCCCTACCTGCATACTTACAGAATTCTCTCTGCGTTCACTCTCTGAGGGGGGGACTTCAGTGTCCACCAGGGGACTCCACGTAATACTGGCCCTGTGCCTTCCTCCTAGATATCAGTAATTTGATTCCTGACTTTTCAGACCTGTTCTCTTCTGAACTTCTGTTTTGTGGTGGTTGTCTTTGTTTATTTACTTTGTTTTTAAAGCTTTTATTTCACAAATACTGTATTAATTTTAGAAGAATGAGAAAATACAGATAAGGAAAAAAAAAAGAGAAATAGAGATCACCTATAATCCTAGAGGTAGCCAACCATTGACATTTGGGAATACACATTTCTAGACTTTTTGTGTAAATATGTACACACTGAAGTCGATCTTCTTAACAACTAAGGTGGGATCATACAGGATATGCTGTTATACTCCCTGGTCTTTCATTATTTGGGAACATGCCAATATTGGCAATGAATCTTCTCTCTGGGCTAGGCTCTCGTTTGAATTTCTTTCAATAAACACAGAGAGAATTTTCAGGATACGAGTTGGGGACCCATCAAGTGAATATTCCTCTGCCCTTCGTTCTCTGTCTAGGATAATCCTAAGCATTGCTTTCAGCCTTTTGCTAGAAGTGGGAATATTTTCAATTTGTAAATAGCCATAGATGTGCCCACAGTCCTGGATCCCCCACCTGCCTATGGTCCATTGGTGAAAACACAGAGTGTTTTGCCTACCAACCATAGCCGCACTCCATGCACATGCCTGGGTCAGTGATTCAAAGGGACTGTGGTGGTTCCACTTTCTGTTATCAGTTAGGATGGGTTGACTTCTGCTACAAAAACCAACCCCTAGATCTCAGTGTCTTAAAAAAAAAAAAAAAAGGTTTATTTCTCATGTGCACTTTGTTCCAGACACCCTCACTTTGGGACATATGCTGATAGCAGATCCACCATCTTGAACGTTGTCTGCTGGATTACATGTCAGAAAGAAAAAGAGTTTTTATTGGACAAATTCCCTGCCTTCCAAGTTATCACAGGAGATAGTTTTACCATGTTTTGTCATTGCAAGCCTGAATCGCACACCTTCCAGGCACCAAAGAAAATGTTGCTATGCAGTTGAATGCTTGCCCCCCATGACAGTGCTATATACTTTCCTTTGTGATGGTGTTACCATGTCCTAGGTACTAATTTCTGTATCAGTCAGGATAGGCTAGGTTATGCTGTGGTAACAAACAACACCAAAAATCTCACTCATACTCTACATCTATTGAAGTTTGCCTAGAGTCTATGCCATCTCTGTGTTTGCACGGTTGTTTAGGTCGGAAAAAGGAAAGGAGGCAAAATGTACACTCTGATAAAGTTTCTGCCACATTTCATCGACTAAAGCAAGTCATATGGCCACACCCAACCCCAAAAAGTGGAATTGGCAATTCTATCATAAAATGAGGAAAACCAGAAATATTTTATAAACAGCACTAATGATTACCTAATATTTTGTTACCTCTGTTGGCAGTGAAATGGGTTCATGGTGCTATTTGGTCATAACTCTTTTAGATTATTAAATGGCAGGTTTAGTGGAGACTTTCTAGCCAGTATTGTTTTCCTTTAGCCTGAAGAACTTCCTATAGGGTTCTTTGTAATGCAGGTCTGCAGGTGACAGTTTCTTATCTTTTATTTATAGAAAATGTTTTCATTTTGCCGCATTCTTGAGGGATATTTTTTGGATATAGAATGATGAGCTGACAATTTTTTTTCCTCTCAGCATTTTAAATTGTGGATACACTGTCTCCTAGCCTCCGTCTTTTCCTAGTGATAAGCCAGAGATCATTTGTGGCCTTGTCCCTTTATACGTAATATATCCTTTCTCTTTGACTGCTCAAGATTTTCTCTGCATTTTTAGTTTTCATCAGTTTGAGTATGATATGCCTAGGTATGCTTTAGTTTCTACATATCCTGCTTTGGTGTATTCAAATGCTTTTTCCATTTTCTCTCTCTCCTCTTGACTTTCTCATATTTCCCCACAGACCAGTGACCTCTGTTCACTTTTGAAATGTTTTTTCCTTGGTGCTCCTTAGTTTTTATTGATACATTTTATTTTATTTTATTTAAAGATTTTCTTTATTTGACAGGAGAAACAGCAAGAAAGGGGACATAAGCAGGGGGAGTGGGAGAGGGAGAAGCAGGCTTCCTGCTGAGCAGGAAGCTCCACAGGGGGCGGTGGGGGGCGGGGGTGGGGTGGGGGGGCGGGGGTTGGATCCCAGGACTCCAGGATCATGACCTGAGCTTAAGGCAGACGCTTAATGACTGAGCCACCCAGGTGACCCTACTGATACATTTTAAACTCACTAACTCTTTTGTTATGTATGATCAGCAATGCAAATTTTACTTCAGATTTTAATTTTTGGTTCTAGAATTTTCTCTTGGTTCAACTGTTTCTATTTCACTTCTGAGATTTCCTGTTAATTTATTACAAGCATATCTTTACATTATTGAACAAAGTTATAATAACTCCTTTAAATTTCTGTTTGCCAATCCCAATATCTGGGTCTTGTTGGAGTTAATGTCTTCATTGGTTACCTTCTCTCTCTCTTTTCTTTTTTTTTTAAGATTTTATTTATTTATTTGAGAGAGAGAATGAGAGACAGAGAGCACGAGAGGGAAGAGAGTCAGAGGGAGAAGCAGACCCCCCACTCAGCAGGGAGCCCGATATGGGACTCGATCCCGGGACTCCAGGATCATAACCTGAGCTGAAGGCAGTCGCTTAACCAACTGAGCCACCCAGGTGCCCGGTTACCTTCTCTCTTGAGTGTGGATTACATATTCCTGTGCTTTTGTGCCTTTGTATGTCTATAATTTTGGTTAATATCCTGGATTTTATGAATGATATGAATGAATCCTGGATTCATTATTTTCTTCTGAAGATTCTTGATTTTTTTTTTTTTTTTGTCCTCTTAATTAGCAGTTAATTCAAACTCCAAATTCTATCTCTTCTGTGGTGGGCAGCAACTAAAATCTCTGTTGAGTTATTTTATTCTTCGTTGGACTGATTGAAATCTGCTCCATGAATCTGTAGGTCAGGGACAGCTAGAGATATAAGCAGAGTTTATACACTGGGTTTAGAGCTCTCCCTCTGTGGATCTCTTCTCAGGATATTCCCCACACCCTGTTTTTCAACTCATGTGGTCATCCTAAACTCCTCTTACTATTCATGCCTCCTAAACTGAAGGTTTCTGAGTTTTAGCCCCTTGCATGGTGGCTGACAAAGGCCTGCCCTCAGGCAAAAAGTTCAGTGTGTGTGTGTGTGTGTGTGTGTGTATGTGAGAGAGAGAGAGAGAGAGAGAAAGAGAGTGACAGAGAGAGAATGAGAGAAAGAGAACATTTTTTTAGTTTATGCCTGCTTTGGGACTTTCGCCAGTGCATTCAGATATTTGTATTTTTATATTTTATCCAGAGGTTTTAGTTATTATTCTGCCATTAATGCAAGTACAATCCTCTCTAAAAAAATTGAAGTATAATTAACATAGAGTGTTATATTAGTTTCAGGTGTACAATATAATGATTAAATAATTCTATACATTACTCAGTGCTCATCAAGATAAATGTACTCTTGATCCCCTTTATCTATTTTACCCCTCCTCCACCCACCTCTCCTCTGGCAACCACCAGTTTGTTCTCTGTATTTAAGAGTCTCTTTTTGTTTTTGTCTCTTTTCCTTTGTCTATTTTGTTTCTTAAATTACACATATGAGTGAAATCATATGGTCTTTGTCTTTCGCTGATTGACTTCTTCCACTATGCATTATAGCCTGTAAGTCCATTCATACTGTTACAAATGGCAAGATCTCATTCTTTTTTATGGCTGAAAGTCAGAATGGCTAAGTGATATTCCATTGTGTATATGTACCATATCTTCTTTACCCATTCATCTATGGATGGAAACTTGGGTCGCTTTCATATCTTGGCTATTATAAATAATGCTGCAATAAACATAGAGATGCACATATTTTTTCAAATGAGTGTTTTCATTTTCCTTGGGTAATTGCCCAGTAGTGAAATTACTGGATCATATGGTAACTCTATTTTTAATTTTTTGAGGAACCTCCATACTGTTTTCCCACAGTGGGTGTACTAACTTGCATTCCCACCAACAGTGCACAAGTGTTCCTTTTTCTCCACATCCTCACCTACACTTGTTATTTCTTGTCTTTTAGATTCTAGCTATTCTGACAGGTGTAAGGTGACATCTCATTGTGGTTTTGATTTGCATTTCTCTGATGATGAGTGATGTTGAGCATCTTTTCATGTGCCCATTGGCTATCTGTATGTCTTCTTTGGAAAAATGTCTATTCATGTCGTCTGCCCATTTTTTAATTGGATTTTTGGGTGTTGAGTTGTATAAGTTCTTTATATATTTTGGATATTAACTTCTTATTGTATATATCATTTGCAAATATCTTCTCCCATTCCGGAGGTTATCTTTTCGTTTTGTTGATGGTTTCCATTGCTGTGCAAAGCTTTTTATTTTGGAGTATTCCCAATAATTTAATTTGCTTTTGTTTCTCTTGCCTGAGGAGACATATCTAGCAAAATGTTTCTGTGGCCAATGTCAAAGAAATTACTGCCCATGATTTTTTCTAGGAGTTTTGTGGTTTCAGGTCTCATATTTAGGCCTTTAATCTATTTTGAGTTTATTTTTGTGTATGGTGTAAGAAAGTGGTCCAATTTCATTCTTTTGCATGTAATTATCCAGTTTTCCCAGCACCATTTGTTGAAGAGATTATCTTTTCCCCATTGTATATTCTTGCCTCTTTTGTTGTAGATTAATTGATCATATAAGCATGGGTTTGTTTCTGGACTCTCTATTCTGTTCTATTGATCTATGCATCTATTTTTGTGCCAATACCATAGTGTCTTGATTACTACAGCTTTGTAGTACATCCTGAAATCTGGGATTGTGATACCTCCATCTTTGTTCTTCTTTCCGAAGATTGCTTTGGCTTTGGGGTCTTCTGTGGTTCCATACAAATTTTAGGATTATTTGTTCTAGCTCTATGAAAAATGTTACTCGTATTTTGATAGGGATTGCATTAAATCTGTAGATTGCTTTGAGTAGTATGGACATTTTAACAATATTGGTTTTTCCAATCCAGGAGCATGGAATACCTTTCCATCTGTTTGTGTCATCTTCAATTACTTTCATCAATGTTTTATAGTTTTCAGAGTACAAGTCTTTCACCTCCTTGGTTAACTTTATTCCTAGGTATTTTGTTATTTTGGTACTATTGTAAATGGGATTGTTTTCTTAATTTCTTTTTCTGCTAATTCAGTGTATAGAAATGTGACAGATTTCTGTATACTAATTTTGTATCCTGCAACTTTACTGAATTCATTTATCAGTTCTAGCAGTTTTTTTGTAGAGTCTTTAGGGTTTTCCCTATATATATCATGTCATTTGCAAATAGTGAAAGTTTTATTTCTTCCTTACCAATTTGGATGTATTTTATTTCTTTACGTTGTCTGATCTCTGTGACTAGGACTTCCAGTACTATGTTAAATAAAATGGTGAGAGTGGACATCCTTGTCTTCTTCCTGATCTTAGAGGAAAAGCTCTCAGGTTTTCACCACTGAGTATGATGTTAGCTGTGGGTTTTTCATACATGGCCTTTATTATGTTCACGTATGTTCCCTCTGAATCTATTTTGTTGAGAGTTTTTTATCATGAATGGATATTTTACTTTGTCAAGTGCTTTTTCTGCATTTAGTGGGATGACCATATATGGTTCTTATGCTATCCCTTATTAATGTGATACATTACATTGATTGATTTGTGGTCACTGAACTGGATAAATCCACTTGATCATAGTGAATGATTTTATAATGTATTGTTGGATTCAGTTTACTAATAATTTGTTGAGGATTTTGGTATCTATGTTCATCAGAGATATTGGCCTTTAGTTTTCTTTTCTCTTCTTCTTCTTTTTTTTTTTGTAGTGGCTTCATCTGGTTTTGTTATCATGGTAATAGATGTAGAATGAATGAATGTAGAATGAATTTGGAAGCTTTCCTCTTCTATTTTTTTTTGAATAGTTCAGGAAGAATAAGTATTGACTCCTCTTTAAATGTTTGGTAGAACTCACTTATGAAGCCATCTGGTCCTGGACTTTTATTTGTTGGGAGTTTTTTTTTTTTTTTTTTTTTTTCTTATTACTGATTCAATTTCAATGCTAGTAATCAGTCTGTTCAAATTTGCTATTTCTTCCCGATTCAGTTTTGGAAGGTTATATGTTTCTAGGAATTTATCCATTTCCTCCAGGTTGTCCAATTTTTTGGCATGTAATTTTTCATGGTATTCTCTTATAATCCTTTGTATTTCTGTGGTTTTGGTTGTTATTTCTCCTCCTTCATTTCTAATTTTATTTATTTGAGTCATCTCTCTTTTATTCTTGATGAATCTGGCTAAAAGTTTATCAATTTTCTAAATCTTTTCAAATTATAATCCTCTGTTTACCTTTTAAGAATATGAAATCTGGTAAGTGTTCACAACTCTTTTTCATTCCATTTCATAAATATCTTCTCCATGTGTCTTCTGTTACAGCCATGTCCCTTCAGAATATCCATACTGAATCATTCAATTTTTCCCATATTGGGGAGAAATCCGTCCTTGAGAACCTCTCTTTGTAAATCACAACGGATATTCCAACAGCTCTGGATCTCTCCTCTGTGAGGGACAGGGTACTGCCAAGTTTGCTGGGTAATATCTCCTGGATCATTATACATTTTTTAAAATGCAAATCTCTAATCCTGGAACATCTTTCCTCTTATTTATCCAATACCAGCAACTGCCTGATTTCCAAAGTTAAGTTCTCTCTAGAATAATTTGGTCCAGCATGACAGTGGCCCTGAAACCATACCATCTGTATGTGGAAATAAAAAATAGAAAATGGAAATAAAAGAATCACAATTTCAAGATGCAGGTGATTTTAGAACTGTCTAGTCCAATATGCTCACATCAGGTTAAAGTGAAAGATCCAAGGAAGTTGGTTTAATTATGGACATGCAGTCGGTTACTAGCAGAACCAGTCAACCTTGTTCGGTGGACTCAGCTGTCTCTAACTCTTTTCATATAGTTTGAAGCTATATTTTTCTATTGTCACCCAAGAATCTTATATGAAAGAACTTAATATCTAAACAGCTCCAGGGCTTCAAAAAAGCAGGAATGTGAAAATGTAAGTCTCTTCTGTAGTTCTTTTTTTAAAAAGACTTTATTTTTTAGAGTAATTTGGGGTTCATAACAAAATTGGGTGGAAAGTACAGAGAGTACATAAATTTCTTCCTTCCCCCATCCCCCACTCCCTCCCTCATATGCACACTATCCCCCACAATCTACATCCTGCACCAGAGTAGGACATTTGTTACAACTGGTAAACTTACATTGACATATTATTATCAAAGTCCATAGTTTACATTAGGGTTCACTCTTGGTGTTGGACATTCTATAGGTTTGGACAAGCGTATAATAATATGTATCCACCATTATAGCACTATACAGAATATTTTCACTGCCTTAACTATCCTCTGTGTTACACCTATTCCTTCCTCCCTCCTCCTAACCTTGGCAACCACTGATCTTTTTCCTATCTCCATAGTTTTGCTTTTTGTAGAATGTCATATAATTGGAATCATGCAGATTGGCTTTTTCAGATTGGCTTCTGTCACTTAGTAATACACATCGAAGGTTCTTTTGCATCTGTCCATGGCTTTCATGCAAATAATATTCCATGGTCTGAATGTACCACACTTTATTTATCCACCCACATATTGAAGGATATCTTGGTTGTTCCAAGTTCTGGCATTTATGAATAAAGCCGCTATAAATGTATGTATGCTGGTTTTTGTGTGGACATAGCTTTTCTTTTTTCTTTTTTTTTTAAAGATTTTATTTATTTATTTATTTGAGAGAGAGAGAGAGAAACAGCATGAGAGGAGAGAGGGTCAGAGGGAGAAGCAGGCTCCCCGCTGAGCTTGGAGCCCGATGTGGGACTCGATCCCAGGACTCCGGGACCATGACCTGAGCTGAAGGCAGTCGCTTAACCAACTGAGCCACCCAGGCGCCCTGGACATAAGTTTTCAACTCATTAGGGTTAATGTCAAGGAGCATAGTTGTCAGATTGCTCCGTAAAAATATGTTTAGCTTTGTAAGAAACTGCCAAACTGTCCTGCAAAGTGGCCATATTGGAGCGCCTGGGTGGCTCAGTTGGTTAAGCATCTGCCTTTGGCTCAGGTCATGATCCCAGGGTTCTGGGATCGAGCCCCGCATCGGGCTCCTTGCTCAGCAGGGAGCCTACTTCTCCTTCTCCCGCTCCCCCTGCTTATGCTCTCTCTCTCTCTGTCAAATAAATAAATTTAAAAAATCATAAAACAAAAACAAAGTGGCCATATCATTTTGGTTTCCACCAGGAATGTTCGAGAGTGACTGTTGTGCTACAGTCTTGCCAGCATTTGGTGCTATCAATGTTCCAGATTTTGGCCATTTTAGTAGGTGTGTAGTGGCATGTCGTTGTTGTCTTAATATGTAATTCTCTAATGACATATATTGAGCACCTTTTCATTTGCTTATTTTCCATCTGTATACTTCTTTGATGAGGTGTCCAGATCTTTGGCCCATTTTAAAAATTGGATTGTTTCCTTATTGCTGAGTTTTGAGTTCTTGTATATTTTGGACAACAGTCCTTTATCAGATATCTCTTTTGCAAATATTTTCTCCCAGTCTTCTTCTCATTCTCTTGACAGTGTCTTTTGCAGAGCCGAAGTTTAAGTTTTAATGAAGTCCAGCTTCTCAATGATTTCTTTCATGGATTATGCCTTTGATTTGAGGTCACTGACTTTAATAACAAAAACAGTGGCAATAACAAGACTAATCCAAGGTGGGATGTTAATTGCCATAAAAGCGATAATATGACTAGAGCTCGATGGTGATGTTTTAATTGCCATTTAAGGACTTTTCCATGCAAATCATTCCCACATGTAATATGAAAAAAAATACATATTTACAATTATTTTGTTTATCAGTGTAGCTATTTCAAATGAAATGTCCGCAGTAGAAATAGACCAGGCTGCATATATCAATCCTGATTTGAGATTAGCAGGCAGCAACCACTCCCCAAGCTGCTGCTCCTGACATCTTGCTTGAATTCAAAGCCAGGTTTTATCAACAGAGGTAAAGTTTTTCCATTCCCTGGGAAGCTAGTAATGGTGCTCCATGGAAGAATGCCTTCCTTCTCTGCTCCCAGTAGCAGAAACCACAGCTGCTAATGACTATAACTCTGCATTCATGTTAAACATCAGAATTTGTTAATCATGATGGAAGAGTTGCTATGCTGTGGCAAGAAATTACAATGATAGTATAAAGACAATCACACTGCAAGGAGCTGGGCTCCAGTGAAATATGTATCAGGGAGATCTTTGGGAAAAGATATTGGCATTCCTGGTCTAAGAGATACCGCAGCCTGTGCGTTTATCAGCCAATGAGCTCAAATGGATAGATAACTGAAGAAGAGCTCAAAGGCAATGAGGGACTTCTTAAAGGCGGTATCAGGGACTAACACAGAATCTCTTCCACTGTATTCTCTTGGTCAGTGTAGTCACAGGCACAGCCCAGATCCAAGGGGGAAGAAAAATAGATCCCACCTCTTGATGGGGCAGTTTTGAGCCATCGTTGATCCACCACCTATAATAATTTCTATTTTTTCTTTGCCTCTTAGTCCATGGGCATGAGGAGCCCAAATATCATGCACTAATTGTGGCTTCTGTGGAACTCTTACTATGTTCTCTTAGGTGAAATGGTTCCCTCTTAGGACCTAGGACCTCACCGAACCTAAAATGGTAGGGATGGAAGCACATATTCTGCAAATGGGTTACTGGGAGTGGTGGTGAAGGGGCGCTCCTACTTCTACCTTTTGGTTCCTGGATCCACATATTTTCGCTTTTGGGCACAAAGTGCTCTATCAGCTATAGACTCGGTACATAAGTTGCATCCTGGAAGATAGCACTTCAAGTTGCTCAGCTGTCTCTGAGCAGGCACTTCAGCTGAGTCCGGAATAGGACATTCTATTATTATTCTATTAGGATAGCTGCCTCTGGGCACTGCAATATTTGGTTGAAGCGGTCATATCTCCTCTTCCATAAAAGGGGTCCCTTAATCTGAGGCAATGCTGTGTGGGATGTCATTTGGTAGCTCAAACACTCCGTTATCCTTCTGATGGAAATACTGGTAGGGGCATTGTGGACAGGGGACGCAAATATATATCCAGAGAAGGTATCAATTGCAGTAAGAACAAATTACTGCCTCCTCCAAAGTAGGAGTCCAATGTATCAACTTGCCATCAATGGCTCGCTGGTCTCCTTGAGGGATGGTACCGTACTGAGGGTTCAATATTGGTCAGTGCTGCTGGCAGGCTGAGAATTCAACAGTGCGGTAGCTTGGACCAGCCTTGATGGGAGGGAGTCCATCATGTCGGGTCCATGCGTGACCTCCATCCCTGTCCTTGGGGGCCATCCTTAAGTGAGATTGTAGTGTGGCAGCAAAATCTGTTTTCAGCTCACATCAACAAACTGGGCCTATTAATCCATAAAGCAATCGAGAGACTTTTTTACTCCCTCTGATCCCCAGTTATAGTGGATGCCCCACCTGTCCCATGAAACCATAAGGTGTGAGTTTAGGAAGAGGCACTGGTGTAACCCAGTCAGGTGGCATGGGAGTTTGGGCATTTATTTTGGGGTGTTTTTTTTAAGATTTTATTTATTTATTTGAGAGAGAGAGAGAGAAAGAGCATGAGCGGGGAGGAGAGGGAGAAGCTGGCTCCCTGCTGAACAGGGAGCCAAACATGGGACTGGAGCCTGACTCAGGACTTGATCCCAGGACCCCAGAGATCATGACCCAAGCCGAAGGCAGATGCTTAATGTACTGAGCCACTCAGGAGCCCCCTGTTTTGGGGTCTTAATGGTGCTGTCTGGATTGCTGTCTGGACAGGACTCTCGGGCCTGATCCCGAATGTGCCATTCTATTATGCAATAAATCTATAGCATGTATAGGGGCGCCTGGGTGGCTCAGTTGGTTAAGCGACTGCCTTCGGCTCAGGTCATGATCCTGGAGTCCCGGGATCGGGTCCCGCATCGGGCTCCCTGCTCGGCAGGGAGTCTGCTTCTCCCTCTCCCGTTCCCGCCTCTTGTGCTCTCTCTCTCTCTCACTCTCTCTTTCAAATAAATAAAATCTTAAAAAAAAAAAAAATCTATAGCATGTATACAGGCTAAGCAAACTCTTCCTTCTTTCTGGAGAAGTTGCAGATCAGAGAGCAAAAAACACATTATGCACCTGGGGCAAGATGCTATTAGAGTGGGCGCCTGGGTGGCTCAGTCGGTTAAGCAGCTGCCTTCGGCTCAGGTCATGATCCCAGGGTCCTGGGATCGAGTCCCGCATCGGGCTCCCTGCTCGGCAGGGAGTCTGCTTCTCCCTCTCCCACTCCCCGTTTGTGTTCCCTCTCTCGCTGTGTCTTTCTCTGTCAAATAAATAAATAAAATCTTAAAAAAAAAAAAAAGATGCTATTAGAGTGAAGTGAGTTGAAGCTGTCACAGAACTGGCCACCGAAGCCACAGCTGGGATCTGAGATGTGGCTGAGAGGACAGGAGGCGGGGCCCCACAGGCATCCAAAACGCACCCCATCTGCTTTGGTTCTATTATCTCAAATTGATTTAGAGTCTCTGGCTCTGTCTCTATCATTTTGGGGAGAAAACACAATGATCAGACTTGGGAGTGCTGAGCAAGAGACGTTGGAGGATCTCTAGCCATGGAGAAAACATGTGATGCCGTTGTACGTTCGCTGTGTTAAAACCTTTCATTCCAAGATTTATTTTGTTGTTTGTGGCTCCCTCCTTTTAAGGCTTTTCTTTCTGTACATATGCCAAGAGTTTTCCCCTCTGTATTCCTGCAAGACGGTTCTGGAGCTCCAAGGTGTCCTTTTTGTAATTCCTACTGAATTTTTTAAAAATTGAGAACTCTGTTCCATTTACTGTAGATCATTATACCAATATAAACTCAAAGACATTCAGTGGGTTCCTGACATCAGTCTCCAAGTCTCCAGTTCCTCATTTTTAAGAAACTGATAATAACTCCAAACCAGTGTTTTTCACGTTGGCCTTGTTCTACCCAATGTATGCTAGGATGTGTCCTGGTGTCTGGGCTTAGTTCCTGAGTCCTTAGTTGTTTTAATTAATGCATCACTATTTTATTCCCACCCACCCCCTCAGCTTTGTCTTCTCCTGCAACCCCTTCCAAAGCATTGTTAGCACTCTCATGTGCATCCTTCCACATTCTTCTCCCTGCTCATATAATCATCTTTCACATTTGTAGGTCATAGGGTCCGACAGTGCTCCCATTCTTCCTTGCTAGTGGAATCTTGACTTCATTTGCAATGCAGTGTGCTTAATCCTGGTAATGGGTCATGATTGGTCCAAGCCAATAATGATAGTCCTTTCTCCATATCTCCCAGCCTAGCCTGCAGCTAGAGGTGGCCACATGACCCAGCTCTGGCCAAGGACGTGATAGCTATGGGTGGGGCTTCCAGGAAAATTTTTGATGACTCATTTAGAAGAGTCTTTGCCCTTTGTCCTTCTTCCTGCCTGTATGTTGCCTGTGGGTGCTATAGGCGTCTCATGGCCATGCAGTGATAAAGATGGTGGTGTAAAAGGATCTGGGTCTTTCAGAGCCCTATGGAGCTGCCGAAACAGGCTAGAAACTGTCTATATTCAGACTAGCCCTCATGGAAGAAAAACAAACTCCTTTGTTTAAACCACTGCTAATCTGGTTTATTGTTACCTTGCATCCAAAACATTGATAACTGATACAAGTTGCATATGCAAGCACACACAAATATTTTGGTCTTCAATTTACAAAAGTACAATCATACATATTTCTCTTAGTTTACAGAATCTTGCTTTATATCCTGCATAATACATAATGGAAATTTCTCCAAGTCAATGGGTATAGTTCTAATTTATTATTTAAAAAATATTTTATTAATTGTCATGGATAGGTAATACTGGTACATGGTTCAAAATTCAAAATGTATAAATGGAAAATGGTGTGGTCACTTTGAAACACTAGCAGTTCCTCAAAAAGTTAAACACAGAGTTACTCTATGTTAGAAATTTCACTCCTAGGTATATACTGAAGAGTAATGAAAGCACATATCCACACAAACAACCTGTACATAAATGTTCATAGCAGGATTATTTATAGCCCCAAAGTGGAAAAAAAACTAAATGTCTTTCAACTGATGAATGAACAAAATGTGGTATAGTCATACAATAGGAATATTACTCAGGGGGAAAAAAAAGGAATCCTGACGCAAGCTACAATGTAGATGAACTGTGAAAACATTAATGCTAATGAAAAGAAGCCAGTTTCAAAAAATACAATATTGTATGATCATATTTATGTGAAATGTGTGGAATAGGCGAATCCAGAGAGACAGGAGATTAGTAGTTACCTGGGGCTAGGGGTGGGGGAGCTGGGAATGGAGAAATATCGCTAATGTGTAGGTGGTGTTTTTTTGGAGTGCTAAAGATGTTCCAAATTTTCATGTTGGTGATGGTTGCAGAACTGTGTGAATATATTTAAAAAAATCACTGAACTGTACACTTTATTTAAAGATTTATTTATTTATTTTAGAGAGAGAAAGAAAGAGAGCATGAAGAGTGGGGGCAGAGAGAGAGGGAGAGAGAGAATCCTCAAGCAGACTCCCTGCTGAGCACAGAGCCCACTGTGGGGCTCGATCTCACAACCCTGAGATCACGCCCTGAGCAGAAATCAAGAGTCAGAAACTTAACTGACTAAGCCACCCAGGCTCCCTGACTCCTTCTTTTAAATAGTGCCATAGTATTCAATTTCATGACTGTAACATAATTTAGAGTATTTAGAGTATTTCCAATTTCTGCCTTTCCAAAAAATGATGAAATAAATAATCTTGTCCAAACATCATTCCCTACATTTGCCAGTACATATTTGGGATAAAATGGTATAAAATCCTAGAAGTGGAATTCTTGGGATTAAAGGATAAGTGTATTTTTAAATTTTGATGGAATTGCCAAACTGATCTCCACAGTATCTGTGGGAAGTTACCCTCCCACTAGCAATATGTGAGTGTGTCTGTTTCCCAGAGCCCCAATAGCACCGTGTGTTACAACATTTTTGATCTTGTCAATCTGGTAGTTGAAAAATTATATTGCATTGTGGTTGTAATGCACATTTTTGTTATTGTGAGCACATTAAGCAACTTTTCCACATCGAATACCAACACGTTCAATAAAGTTAATGTTATATTCGTTCATTAAGTCATCTGAGTTTTCTTTTTTAGATTTTATTTATTTATCTGACAGAGAGAGACAATGAGAGCAGGAACGCAAGCAGGGGGAATGGGAGAGGGAGAAGCAGGCTTCCCGCTGAGCAGGGAGCCCGATGCGGGGCTCGATCCCAGGACCCCGGGATCATGACCTGAGCTGAAGGCAGACGCTTAACAACTGAGCCACCCAGATGCCCCCATTTGAGTTTTCTGGAAATCGTTCATATCCTTTATCGCTTTTCTATGGGTTTTGGTCTTTTTCTTATTGTTGTTTTCTTTAGGAGCTCTACTAAGGAAATTAGCTGTTTGTCTCATTTTTAGCAAATATTTTCCCAAGTCCTTTGATATTATGGTTGGTTTTGGGTTTTGTTTTTTTGTTTTTTTGTTTTTTTTTGCCATGAAGAAAATTTTACTTTTGGATATAGTCAAATTTATTACTATTTTCTTTTATAGCTTCTGGATTTTGTGAAATGGTAAAAATAATTATTTCTAGTGCATTTATGGTTTCACTTTTTAATATGTAAATATTTGTAGAATTTATTTTGCTTTAAGGAATGAGTAGGGATCCAATTAATATTTTTCTAGGTGCCTTTTTAGTGGTTCTGACTCCACTGTCAAGTAATCTACTTCCCTCCACTAACTTGGAATGCCACTTTTGATGTGTCAACTTCTTCTATGTATTGTCTGTGTTTCTAGACCTTGTGAGTGACATTGCATTCCTGGAATAAAACACCTCTTGATCATGACTTGTTATATTTTTAACTTGGTGTTCAAGTCTATTTGCTAATATTTTACTTAGGATTTTTTTTTTTTTTAAGATTTTATTTATTTGACAGAGACACAGCGAGAGAGGGAACACAAGCAGGGGGAGTGGGAGAGGGAGAAGCAGGCTTCCCGCGGAGCAGGGAGCCTGATGCGGGGCTCGATCCCAGGACCCTGAGATCATGACCTGAGCCGAAGGCAGACGCTTAACGACTGAGCCACCCAGGCGCCCCTTACTTAGGATTTTTGTTTGTGTGTGTGTGTAGTGTTTATTTGGTCTACAGATCAATGATATATCCAGTTCTTTAAAAGATTATGGAAGTTTTTCTTCTTTTTATATCTCTGGAACACTCTGAAGGCATTAAAATTATTTAGTCCTTGAAGGTTATTAGAATTCCCTTGTAAAACCTTCTGAGCCTGGTGCTTTTTGGAATTAATACTTAAAAAAATATTTATTTATTTATTTGAGAGAGAGAGAGAGAGAGTGCATGGGCAGGAGGGGCAGAGGGAGAGGGAGAGAGAATCCCAAGCAGACTCCATGCTGAGCATGGAGCCCATAGTGGGGCTCCATCCCATGGCTGGGGCTCAATCCCATGACCCTAAGATCACGACCTGAGCTGAAATCAAGAGTCTGACGCTTAACCAACTATGCCACCCAGGTGCCCCTGGAATTAGCATTTTTAATATTTTATTTCTTCTGTGGAAATTGATCTTTTAAGCTTTCTTTCTTTACCAGGGTCAATTTTGATAAGCTGTATTTTTCAGAAATTTATCCATTTCATCTAGGTTTTCAATGTATTTTCAAAGAATTAGACAATTTAGACTCATGATATTTTAAAATAACCCGATTCAATAGTTGATCTCCCATTATTTCATTTGTACTTGTGCTTTCTCTCTTTTACAATGATTAGGTCCATTTTGTTGATTATTTCATAGAAGTATTTTATTTACTAATCCTACTATTTGGTTTTTAACTCAATTACTTATGCTTTTATTTTTATTATTTCCTTCTCTCTACTTTCATTAGACTTACTTTTTGTTTCTTTTTTAACTTTTGAGATAGATATTTAATTCACTTATTGTTATGCTTTTATTTTCATTCTTATGTTTAATCTATGCATTTTCTTTGCTTTAACTGTATCTCAAAGATTCTGATATATAGGGTTTTCATAATCATTATTTTTCTAAGAAACTGTTCGATTTTAATTTGTATTTCTCCATTGACTAAGGAATTGCTTAATAACATTTTATTTCCAGATGGAAAAGAACTTGTGCCTTTTGATTTTATTTTTCCATTTTATTACATTGTGATAAGACAATGTTGGTTTACAATATTTTTATTTGGAAGAATTTATTGAAGTTTCCTCGGTGACCTCATATATGGTCAATTTTCAGGAATGTTCCACATGTATTTGAAAAGAAGAAATATTCCCTTTCATAAGGGTGAAGGGTTCAGTATGTATTCATAACATCTATCTTGGGATTATGTTGTTTAGGCTATATATACCTGTGCGTGCGTGCGTGTGCGTGTGCAGTTACATAATTTATTTTCTTTTCCAATTTGCCCTGTGTTGAACTGAGAGTGGACCTATAGCCTGTTCTAATTAATGTACTTCCTTGTATTTCTCTTCTTATCTCCTGTATTTATGCGTTATGAAGGTTGTTGCTCAGTTATGGACACCATTTATGTCTTCACTGTGAAGCATGGCCTTCAGTATTATGAAAGTGTCCTTCTTTTGTCTCGTTAAGCACTTTTCCCTCCACAAATTTTATCTTGTCAGATGTCAAGTTCACAATTCCTGCTTTCTTTATGTGCATTTGTCTAGTATAGTTTTGCCCATCCTTTTAATTTTATTGCACTTTGTTTTGGAAGTATCTCTCACAGTGTAGAGTTGGATTTTGCCTTGTGAGACAATCTGAAAATATTTTTCTTTTCATAAGTTTGTTAAAGCCATTCACATTTATTGTTACAACTTAAACGCTTGATCTTAAGTCCTGGGTGATTATTTTATGTTGTATTTACTATGCATTTTTACCACGTGTTTGTCATTCTCTGGTCTGTTTTCTTTGCTTTTTAACAAAAGAAATGTTGGTGATTAAAATGATTTGTGTTGGGCGCCTGGGTGGCTCAGTTGGGGGGAGGCTCAGCGACTGCCTTCAGCTCGGGTCATGATCCCAGAGTCCTGGGATCGAGTCCCACATCGGGCTCCCTGCTCTGCGGTTAGCCTGCTTATCCCTCTCCCACTCCCCCTGCTTGTGTTCCCTCTCTCGCTGTGTCTCTCTCTGTCAAATAAATAAAATCTTTAAAAAAAAAAAAATGATTTGTGTTTTTGTTTTAGTAGTTACCTTTCCACTAATATGTTTATGTAACGCCCATGTTTTATTTAGGCTTCTACTGTTTGGTTTGTCTGCTTTAAATGGTGTCTTTGGCCCTCCCCTTATAATCTATGTGAAATCAATGAATTTATTCTACTTTTCCATTTTTCCCCTTTTCCTCTTATTAAAAAATTATGTTATCAGAGCACATAACACCTACATACTATTCTTCCACCTTGTCTCCCCCTCTGGTTGGTCTAAGACCTATAGTTAAATATAGTCAGTGCTTACCACGGTCCTTCTAACAGTTTCTCCATTCACTTCTTAGTTGGATGAAGGTGGTCTTCTAGTAGATTCCTCATGAAGAGCTCATTAGTACCATATTCCCCAAATTCTTGCATGTCTGTAATTCTTTTTCTATAAACAAGCACATGAAAGGATGCTCAACATCATTAGGGAAACACAAATCAAAACCATAATGAGATACCGCTTCACACTCATAGGAATGACTATTAAAAATGGAACAAGGAAAATAACACGTTTTGCAGGGAAGTGAGGAAATTGGAACCCTTGTACATCGCTAGTGTGAAGGTAAAATTGTTCAGTTCTTATAGAAAACAATTTGGTATATCCCCAAAATTTAAACATCGAATTATCCCATGACCCACTTCTAGATATACACCTAAAAGAGTTGAAACAGGTAATCAATCAAATCCTTGTACCAAAATGTTCATAGCAGCACTACTCGAAGTAGTCCAAAGGTAGAAACAACCCAAATGTCCATCAGTGGGTGCGTGGATAAACAAATTTTGGTTATGCATTCAATGGAGTATTATTCAGCCATAAATGGGAATGAAGTACTGATATATGCTACAATGTGGATAAACCTAGAAAAACAGTATGCTAAGTGAAAGAAGGCAGACACAGGTCACATATTGTAGGGTTCCATTTATGTGACATATCCCAAATAGGCAAATCCATAGGAACAGAAAGCAGATTGCAGTTGCCAAGGGCTGGGGAAGGGGATGATAGAGTATAAATGCTGAATGTATACAGGGTTTTGTTTTGGAGAGATGAAGTGTTTTAGAACTAGATAGAACAATATTGTGAATGTACTAAATGCCACTCAGTTGTTCCCTTTAAAACAATTTCATGTTATATGAATTTCACCATAGTAAAAATTGTTTTTCAATAGCCTTCATATTTGAAAGATTATCCGAGTTGGATAAAAAAAAAATCCTTGGTTCAGACTTGTATCTGAGTTTTTGGTAAGACTATTTGACCACTGCCTAGCTTCCCAAGCTGCTCTTGAGAAATCTAATGCCAACCTGACTTCATTTTCTTTATAAAAGACTTGTTCTTTTGGCCAAGAGGACCAGATTATTTTTTTCTTGATTTTGACTTGAATGTCTAGTTGTTTTATTAAGATATGTTTCAGAGTTGGCTGTTTTGAAGCAATTTTCCTACATGGTGGGCCATTTCAATATGTAGACTCAGGTCTTCTTTTATTTCAGGAGAGCTTTCTTGAATTATAGTATTGTAAGTTTGTCCTATTGCACTGTTTTCTCTTCAGCATCTCTATACTTATGTTCGTCTATTTTATCTATCATTTTCTCACAGATTCTTTTTGCCTCTTTCTTTCATTTCATATTCCTGGCTCCTTTCATTTCTACCCATTATCTTCTATTGTTGGCTTTCACTGGTATTTCTCTTAGGTACCTTATAATTTAGCCATCTCAAGGTTAATTTTTCTTTTCTTTCCCAATGTCAGTTCCCATTAGTTCCAGTTTGTCAGTTTCTATTTTGAGTTTTTAAATTCTTGATCTATGTTTTCTCCCCCCATCTGCAAATGCTTCTTTAATTATAATTAGCTCATGTTGGAATATGGTATTATATTTTCTTTTGCATCAGGGCTGGTTTTCTTGATTCCTTCTGGGGTTTTTCATCTACTGAAGTTTTTCTTCAACTTTAAAAAAAAATGGAAGTATAACATACATTCAGGAAAGTAGGTAGCTGATAACCTGATATTTCACTTTCCCCCTGCACTTACCTTAATCCACCATCATTAAGAATCTACCACATGCCAGGGGTACTGTACCATTTTCTGTAAATAATGTCATCCTTTTTGCCATCTGGTGAGTGACCCATAGTTTCCGAGTCCGATCCTACTGTTCTGCTTTCTAGGGCCACTCCTGGTACTTACTTTTAGCCTGGGTTCCCCAAAGGCAGGGCTGAAACAAGGACTTGCATGTGGGAACATTATTTGGGAAATGATCCCAGAAAGGACAGACTGGGAGAAATAAAACAGAAAAGCCAAAGCAAAGTTGGGTTATCAAGATGATCACCTCTGTGAGGGATGGGGCTTGATCCTGCTGGAACCAGCAGAATGCACTTCAGAGGGATGGACAGGGGGAGTATTTATGCATTAGTTTATTATTATTTATGCATTAGTTCCTGGCTCCCATTGGTCAAGTTCTCTGGGGTGTTGACTCCCTTGTTTGTGAATAAAAGATGAAGGAGGAGGATCTGAGGTAGCGCCCAAGAAGGGTTTCATACTATTTCCTAATGGCTTCCACTGTTTCAGTTAAGTCAGCTCTCAGTCTTAGTGTTGTCTTATGTCTCTGACTGCTTTTAAGAGTTTTTTTGTCTGATTTTCAGCAATTTTTATAGAATGTGCCTTAAGTGGTTTTCTTTGTGCTTACCCAGCCTGGGCATAATGAGGTCGTTCTTGTAACTGTGCCTTATATGTATTCTGAAAAAGTCTTAATTATTATCTTTTGGAATATTGATTCTAATGCCCTTTTTCCTCTCCTGGGTCTTCAGTTATTAAGTATAACTGTATAGTATAACTTTCCACACAATCCCATGTCTTTTAATACACCCCCCCTTTTTTGTTACTTTTCATGCCTCAGAATGGATATATTTTTTAAAAGATTTATTTTTAGAGAGAGAAAAAGTGCACAAGGACATAGTGGGGAGGGGCAGAGGCAGAGGGAGAGAGAAATCTCAAGCAGACTCCATGCTGAGTGGGGAGCCCAATGTGGGGCTTGATCTGACAATCCTGAGATCATGACCTGAGCCGAAATCAAGAGTCAGACACATAAGTGACTGAGCCACCCAGGTGCCCCAGAATGGATATTTTTTAATAAAATATATTTTTTTTACAGTTCAGTAAGTCACTTTTCAATTGTGCCTGATTTGCTGTTAGATCCACCTGGTGAATTCTTAATTTCATTTATTGTAATTATAGTCTACATTCATTTATAATATTTCCAGTTGTTTTCTTTCGATAACATCCAATTCTATGTCAAATTTCTCAAGATTGCCTTTAACTCTATTAACATTTTTAAAAAGACTTTATTTTGAGAGAGAACAAGCATGAGTAGGGGAAAGGGCTAAGGGAGAGGGAGAAGCAGACTCGCCACTGAGCAGAAAATCCCGGGTGGGGCTCAGTCCCAGGACACTGGAATCAGGACCTGAGCCAAAGGCAGACACTTAACACCCTGAGCCAACCAGGCTAACTCTATTAACATATTTGGCATTGTTTTTAGAGGTTCATAGATGATGACTTCATTTTCTGAGTTACTTGTGGGAGTTTCACTTGTCTGTTGTCTTAGTCTTCAGTCACATGGTCTTGTCTCCTCATGTGCCTAGTTATTTTTTAATGTGGACCAAACATTGTACATAAAGAAATGCAAGGATAATTTGAGCCTGAAGGAATTACTGGGGGTCTAAATTCTAGTCTTTGGTGGACTCTAAATTTCTAATTTTTGTTCTTCAAAGCCCAATGAGTCTGTTGAAAGCTCTGTTCAGCTTTGCACCCATGTTTTTAAATTGGCAGATGCCTCTAGAAGCAAATGAGCTTTAATGTCTGGCTCGCCCTCTGGGCTTCCCTCTGTTCCCAGATCTTGTTCCTGTGATTCCTTACAGCCTAGGTCACTGGTAGCATTTTGATGTTTTCAAATGCTTCATGTATAATACGAGTGTGTGTATAAAGTCAGATTTTCTAGTTATTCTCAAAAGGGATGCTGGTCCAAACTATCAAACTCATCATTCCTAGGGTAGAACTCCAACCTGCCAAAAAGTTTTCTTATTTTATTTTCTTATGCAATATGGATACAGGAGAGTTTAAGTAAAACTTGTTTTTGATTTTCCTAGACAGGCCAGGAGGGATAATCATATAGGTGGGGAAGAGGTTTGGGTAGCTGACAGGGTTTCTCAGCTCAAGAGTATCCTCTTCTTTTGCTGCAGTGAAGTTTCTTTAATAAAGGGTCTTTTAATGAGAATGATACCATTGAATGATACTATCTTGTTCCACCGGGGCCCATAGTTTCAGCTGGTTCTTTCTTTCACTACTGTGTTTCCAAGGATACCTCCCCTTTCAAAGTGTCTTCTTCTCTTCCAGGTGTCTTCCTAAGGTTACCACCTCTGGTTCTATGCACTTTCCAAGCCCCTTTCTTTCATTTCTCCAGCAGTCAATAACTCTGCCCCACCAGGCCTCAGACCTGTTCTCAGCATTTCCCCACTCAGCATGGCCTTTGTCCTACTGAGGGAACTTGAGTTGGTGTTACCTGTGTTCTACTGCCACTAGAATCCTGTCACACTCTCTCATGTTTAACCCTTGCCTTACTCCCCCTCTGGTGTGGGCTTCTGAGCTGATGTTTATTTCCCCTACTTACATGTGAAGTGAAGTTTGTAGAATTTTCTTTCTCCTAGTTATATAGTAGGAGTGGGTAATTTCCTGTCCTATTAGAACCCAGAATAGTAACACATATTTTTAACTTTTAGATAGTGTTATTTTTTAGTTATCTTTTTGCTATTTTCTAATTGTACTGTAGTTTGCTTCGAGAAACAGTCTACAAGATTTCAATTCTTTGGAAATTGAGGCTTCCTTTGTGGCTGGGTACATGGTTGAATTTTTTTTTTTAATGTTTCATGGGCATTCTATATTTGCTTGAGTTTAGTAAACCTAGTAAGCACATCTTCTAGACTTAATTTTTTTTTTATCTATCACAATTAAAACCTGGTAAAACTGATGTGGCCATAATGTTTTGTCCATAGTTCTGTCAAGTTGTTGCATCGTGTACTTTGAGGCTATTCTGTTAGGTGTATTTATGTTCAATTCTAATGAACTTGAACCAGTATAAATTGTCCTTTCTTTGTCCCTTGTTTTCCACCTTGAATTCTATTTTGCCTGTTACCTTGTTTCAGTGTTAACGTAAGACATCTATCTCGTTTTATAGGCTGTCTTTGCTCTCTTGGTTCGAAAGGGCTCCCTCATCTTGGGTTGTGTGTGGTCTCTTCAGTTTTCTTCTTAAAATCACCCAATTTCTCCTACTGTTATGATAGCATGTGTAACTAGGACAAAACACATTTACGCCGAATAAAGCTTGATTTTAATTACACATTTCCTTAAAAAACAACTCCTTACGCTTCAGCTCCTTACCAGTGATTCCTGAGAGCTTTGTGAGTTCCAGCCTCTGTTGCTTCACTACAAAAAGCAAAGATACACAGATTAGCTTGCTGTTTCCTCAGTTTCATAATGGCTGACTAGCAGTGCCCCTGTCATGTTTTTTTTTTTTTTTAATATTTTATTTATTTGACAGAGAGAGACACAGCGAGAGAGGGAACACAAGCAGGGGGAGTGGGAGAGGGAGAAGCAGGCTCTCCGTGGAGCAGGGAGCCCGATGTGGGGCTCGATCCCAGGACCCTGGGATCATGACCTGAGCCGAAGGCAGACGCTTAACGACTGAGCCACCCAGGCGCCCCCCCCGTCATGTTAAATTAAGAAAAAGGCTTCACACAAAGGCAGATTTTGGGAATGCCAATGGAGCTGGCACCAATGCTGGTATCTAAAGTAGTTGTGGCACCAAGAGAAGAGAAGGGAGAAAAATGTGCCGTGACTGACTAAAAATGAGTCTAGGTGGGAGGAAATGTTCAGTTGAATATAGGTGTAAACAGAATAGATGACAGAAGTAGAAAGGTCAAGATAGCGAATTTGCCTTACAAAGAAAACTAACGGTGTTCAGTGAAGAGAGGGGTAATGCCGTTACAGGGATGAGAAAGGTCACTCTCGACAGAGAGTGAGAAGGGGCATAAGGCAGAAGACAGGCCTGTTGGTGTCCACCACAGAAAAGAGGCCACATTCTAACTCTGAACCAGATTTTTACTTCAGAAAAACTGAAGGAGAAACATGGTTTAAAGATATAAGTCGATGTTATATGGAAAATGAGAGGGTAAGAACAGAAGGCGTAACAATACCAGGAACATGGGCCCCATTTTCCAGGAGGTTAGACTGTAAGGTACAGTCCACTAGTGGCGCTTCGAAATGGAACCAAAAAATCTTGCAAGATAAAAGAGATTAGGATGAGGGATGCTTTCTAATTCTGTATTTTCAGTTTTTAAAACACTTGTTTCTATAGCTTTGCTATCTTTTTAGTTTTCTGGTTGACCTGGAGGTTGTTTTTGTTCTGAACAAAGGGGATGTAAAGCTGTTTGCTCCCATTCATGGATCAAATTAGGCATGTTGTCCAATCTATAATAAATCATGGGTTTAGTTTTTCTTTGTTAAGGTAGTCAGAGGCCTTCAGGCATGAGTGACTTATTGAAATGTACTCTCATAGTTGGGGATGAATTATGATCCTGATATTGTCAATCACTCGGTAATTTGATATCCCCGGAGCTCTCCCCTGGTTGTTTTGTACTACACAAAGATGGCATTTTATTCTCATATTTGTCCACAGACATGATTCACATTTTGCTATCTAGTGAATAAGGAATTCATTCTAAATTCAGCAATGGTGGCAGTTTGACTAAAAAAAGTTATTTTCCATATCCACAAAAATGTTAATCAGATTCTTGTTAGAACATGTGTAAGAAGTGGTTTTCATTGTCAGAGCTTGATGTCAGATTACTAAAATAATTTATGTTTTGTTGTGGGAACACGCAGAACCTCCCAAGTCATATGACCACTTCTGAGCCCACACTTCTTCATAACACGTAGAAAGTATTTGTGTTTTGTGGTAACAAATGAACGGCAGGAACAGCAGAATTTCAATGTGGCTGTTCTTTATTTGATTAAATATATTCTCTATTTATTCTTAAAAAAACTAATTTAACTTAAATGGCAATAAACCATGATAATTTAGAAAACATGTTGAAATTGAGAGTGAAGAGAAATGTTCTCTATGTAAACCGCACTGCAAACCATAAAACTTATTTTTGTCAACTGCTTCTCATGACAGTGGCTGGGAATTTGACATTTCTACTACAGTAGGCAAAAAACCATGTAAAATACACTCTCCCACATACCACATCACATCTCTATTTGTATTTCCAAACTAAAAGCATTACAGCCCCTAAAAGTGCTGAGTGTACTGTGTACATTTACACCAAGAGCTGTAAGTTCACAGAAACCTTGCCTTAAGCTGGTATTTCTGTGGGGAGGCCACTGTTAGCACCCCCTCTCCCGCTCACCATACTTAATGGGTCAGGCTTGGCGTACCAAGGGAAAACCATTGCTCTGTAGTCCAAAAAGGTGGTGAAGCTTCTTCAATGAACTCTGGTCAGCACAAAACAGGATAAAAAAACTGTTCTCGAACAGACTATGAAACCCACTTGGAAGCATCCATATGATGGCATTCAATACCACTTACCCACTTCAAAATATGTCGGCAGCTATTCTATTACTTAAGAAAATGAGCCTTGTAAGAATTTACGTAGTTGGAAGGTGAGTTATTTTAAAACTGGAAAAGGAATCTTTAATAATCTCTACGGCAAACATGTATGTGACAGAAACATGGCTAGTTCTCTAATCGTATCTGAGGTATACATTCCACCCAGCTGACGAGGTCTCAGAAGTTCCCTAATAAAAACTCCCCCTCTCTACTTAAAGATCGTAAGAAGTCAGCGCAATCCAGTTCTTTTCCCTGCAGAAAGGGTATTTAGTTTGGGATGTAACGTTTTAAAACAATAATACAAACCTCCTGGGAGAATACCACAATAAATGTCTCACAAACCACTCAGTTAATCCCAGGGTATAATCCGGCTGTTTTAAATTACTGCAGGGAATATCATGGCCCTTAATGACACCGTAACTGCATGAAGCCAAAGAAAGCTAGAAAGAGAGGCCAAAAAGATGAGCTCAGAGCCAGCTGAAGTGACAACAAACATGTGGCTGTTTACTAGGATTGGAGAGGTTTAGTCTGCAGATGTTTGTGGTCTCTAGAAGGTTCCAGAGGAATGAGTTATTATGAAGATTTGCAGAGTTTGATGAGAGCAAGATTCTTCTTGGAGATGGCGGGCCCCAGACAGGGAGGCCCAATGGTAGAGACAGAATTTATAGATTTCTGTGGTCAGATCGTACTCTACTGGTCCCACAATGTACATCAACAAATTAATATTGTACGGATGTCATTTCAAAGCCTCCTAAAGACGAGAGTCATTATTGAAGCCATTAGAGCACAGATGGTTCAAACTATATGCAGATATTCATACTTGCATTTTTGCATTATAGCTGCTTTTTTTCCCTGTTGAACTGTAATGAATTGTCTCATAATCTATTCCATCTTCTTGCCATTAGCAGGCTTTGAATGTTCACAAATAGGAGCAAAGAACTCATTTTCCAGAGCTTTAATCACACAAAGAGGGAATGCCTAATTCTCTAAATGAAATGGTCTGTGATCACTGAAGCAGAGATTTAATATATCACGGCAAATTAGGTAGATTTTAATAAATTACTTATCTCCCTGAATACTTTACATATGCTTAAGAAGGAACATAGCCTGTTTGCAAACAGTGAAAACCCACAGCCTATAAAAATCCTTTGAAGAAAATGACAAATAAAAAAGTAAATTAAAAAATGAAATGCATTATATCCTAGACCTCCAGAGACAATTCCTTTGCAGCATTGATTCACAGCTCCATTAAAAATATCAATTAAATCCTTCAGTGAGATTGGGTAAAAGCTAGAAAATTAACTTTCTGAGCTGCTATTCGAGGATCTGGTTATCCAGATACACCCCACCATTGTACAAGCTTGATGTAAATTTAAAAAATGATAAAAAAGATATTCCTTTCAGGTCTAACTAAGCATATCAGAATTTGAGCCATACTTTAAATAATTTCCTTCTGTGTCATAAGCTAAGTTTTCAAAACATGAATTTCATGTATATTCATACATGTATCTATCTATCTCCTCTTTACACACACACATCCCTGGATCCCATTTCACCATAACAAATCCATAAAAATCATACAAATGGGAAGAAGTGTGATTTTAAAGAAAGAAAACCAAAAACTTGCAGTAATTTAATAAGTCGGTGCCAAGTCTCATTCTTTATATTTAATTGATAGAAACTGCATGCATCAAAGAAAATGCATACTGAGGTTTAATGTGCATAAAATGGATATTAGCATTTTAAAGAGGAAGATTAACACATTAATCCAAGTAATTTTCATATATTGCTTCTAATAAAATCTTCACAGTATAAAACTCTTAATGAGGCTAATCATAGGCATTCCATTTAGTGGGACGATTAGGGATAACATAAAAGTATTTCTTTTCATAGGTTTTCTAAGATTTATCCTTTTTGCTTATTAAAAATAAAAATGGGAATTGCATGTCGGTTCTTCATAAGGAAGTGTTGAAAATGCAAATAGACTTTCTCATGCTATCATGTAGGTATAAATTATTGAGAAGGTACTGCCCATGGTGGAGAACTGAAGTCCTGAGGGGTGGCAGTCATGGGAAGGAGGGAATAGAAAAATAAACAAATGGAAAAGTATACAAAACTTGAACACTACCAACTCAGGCCTCCCCCTCCCTGCGTGCCATGAATTATAGATTATATACACCAGACTAATTACAGAAATCTCATCTCAGAGCTTTCATGTGAGCGTTTACTCAGGAGCAGGAGATGCCTCCGGAGCAGCTTCTTTCAGCCTCCAAGTCATCTCTGTATTGCTCGTAGACAGATTGCAGGGCATGGAGCGCTTCGACGGTTACCCTGAGCTTGCCGATACGTCCACCACCTGCCCGTGCATCCAAGACTAGGGAGAAAAATGGCAGAAAAGTGTTACTATCATTTAACAGATTTTTCTTCAGAGAGGTTACGTGAAACAGGAATTGCAAACATGAAGACGACTCTATGAAAGTCCAAAGTTCACTGGCACCTCAGAAATCTGTAAATTAAAGCCTGTCCTGTGTGTAGGAAGATACACATTTCAGGTGTACTATGTGTGTGCATCCTTACTGCCCGTGGAGCTCAAGACTCATGATATCTCCTGAAGCTGACCTCGTGGCAAGGCTGCAGGATGACGATTCCCGCACAGGATCAGAATTTCTAAGTTAGAAGAAATAAAGTCTAGAAGGGATCAAGATATGACAATTCCAAAATATTTTTAAGGAAACCTTTAAATGCAAGTTGGTATACAAAGACTTAGGTGGAGACCTGAGCAGGCAGGGAGGTCACGGGGCACGAGTGGTCCTCAGCTCATTCCCGAGTTTCCTTACACCTCTTCTTCAGGACTCCTCACTGCTCTGTCTGGCATAGAACACAGCATTAAAATCCTGACCTGACACCTGAGTGTTTAATTTTTTTGACTCTCTCTCAAAACATGGCCACAGAGGCTGTCTGTGACAGATTAGTGTGGCCATACGTGGATTCTCAGAATGAGACGATGGGCTGCTAACCAGAACTGACTGGAGAAAAGATTAGGAATATAAAGCATAGATCATTTTCATCACTTTTCTCAGACTCTCTTGGTTCTGGTTGTCTTTCAGAGGGTTTAGGTTAATATTTTAATCCTCTCATCTTCTTTTTCTGTGCCAAACAAAGTTGTGACAGATTGTCACGTAGTTAGATATGTATAGTTTATAAAGATTTCCCAGGATAGGTTTCCGATTTGGTTAATTATCTGGCTTGATGTTGACTTGTGAGCATGTAACACATATACAGGATAGACATATGAACCGCAGCCGAACTATGGGGTAACAGTGTCTGGCACTTAAGAGGTGCTCAAGTAAGTGTTCAGTGAATGCACGAATAAATGAGCAAACAAGCCACGTACAGTTTTCCAGAGATGGCTCTGGTAACTTAACACATGCGACTAGGCCTCAGCCTCATTGGCCCTTTATTGTGTACAGCCCTGGCCATCCTCATGATGACTGTCAAACGTCTGATTTGGAAAGCACAATTCCTTCACCGTGTTCTAAATATATTATATGAGAATCTGGAGGGTAGAAACTAAGCCCTGATGGGACTCATGCCTTTGAGGTGAAAATCCAGGAGAGTACATTTTGTCAGGAATCCTTTACTCCTCTCTGAATCCTGCTAGGAAGTAAGTGACCGTTATGACTTGGAGTCATTTGCAGCGCCTCTACCACCGGATTGTAACACTGAGTTAAAGAGAAGCCTTACAAAAGACACTATAATGATGACTCAGAATAACATGCCTTGGTTGAAATAAGGCTTGACAGCATGAAGCTTCCACAAACAACATTAAAAAAAAATCCAATGGCCACATTTTTGTCACACACTCACCCCCAATACTAACAAAATGAGTAATTCCTTGTGAAGTGCAATTCATTATTTTAAAATTTCTGTTGATTGAAAGGAAGGCAGAGGGGGAGGGCAAGGGAGGGAGGGAAAAGCTTCCAGCTTCAAAAAAAAAAAAAAAAAAAGCTTGAGTTGCAAAGGATTCAACCAATGTGTGACTCAATATCCCTGCAGCTAGCAAAAAAGAAGGTTTTAATAAAGAATTTGGATTTCAGCATTTGTTGTACAAATTGAGCAATACTTCCACCCATACCATCGATATTTTGCTCGATGATGTCTCTCCCTTCCTGAAACATGTCAGCAAGGTCAATGTTAGCAATGCCAATGTCCTCGCACTCCAGATCCTGTTCATCCTCTGGAGGGTCACTGACCACCGTGAAGCGAACACTGAGAAGGGAAAAAAGAGAAAATCCCCACAAAGTAAGGAAAAAAAGTCACCATGAAACACAGCTCCCAAATGGGGTTTTATCACTAAGTATGAAATCTCAAAGTTTCCAATTATTCCAATAAAAAGCAAATTACATGAGGTTAGATAAGTTATTGCATGAACTACTAGAATTATTATAGCATGCCCAGCCTTCAAATGAACATAAATCCACTTTTCTAAGCACTGATTAACATTTAACGCTAGAATCTGAGGAAATTACTAGGCAAAGAGAATAACCAGATGTTCTCTCTAATACACACTATCTGATCGTATTGTGACACATCTACTTTTAAGGCTAAAAGGATCACGTGAATAAAGACCACGGAGATCAGGGCACCGTTTTCAAAAGAAATGCAACATTTTCTGTAGAAATGTACAACTTCAGAGTGGCTACCAAGCAATTTATCCAACCCTCTGTGTTCTATGAAATACAGGGACCATGCTCCCCAGTAACATTCTGAGTCACGTTAGATAAATATTGTAGCTCTGCCCAACAGCTACACGGAATGTTTGTACTACTTCAGCAATCTTTTAACTTACAATCCTAGCATCCAAGTTTTATTTTACTTTTAGACACATAATTGTAGGGTTCCGATGGAACTGATTTGAATTAGTGGCTTGTGTCGAGGCCAAACACACTTGGATTGACCAAATGACAGGAATTTACAGTTAAGTACTCTTTTGATACGTCTTGGCAGTGGAGCTTAAACCATGGATACTTGTAAACTACCACTTTAACCATTTTCAAAATGTAGCCATCCCAAATCAGAAACAAAACATGAAACTTGTTTCTTAGATCACATTTTGAGATGAAAATCTAAGTCTGTGAGAAATCATGCCTTGAACAATACATGCAAATAAAATCCTTTCCAAACACAGGTAAACATGATAGTATTTTTAACTAATTTGCTGAAAGTAAGCATTCGACATTTCATTCCTTTACCAAGTCCCTGTTTTTAACCAGCAATAAATTTTGATTAGAAAATAGAAATCCCAGGACACCTGGGTGGCTCAGTTGGTTAAGCGTCTGCCTTCGGCTCAGGTCATGATTCCAGTGTCCTGGGATCAAGCCCCACATCTCCGCTGAGCAGGGAGCCTGCTTCACCTTCTGCCTGCCGCTCCCCCTGCTTGTGCTCTCTCTCTCTGACAAATAAATAAAATAAAATCTTAAAAAAAAAAGAAAAGAAAATAGAAATCCCTTCCATTGAAACCAAATGCAACACCTATTCACACAATAATTGTGAGGAATACAGATCCTGATTTGTAACTGGCTGAGTATTTTATATGATGCATAAAACAAAGGGATTAAGACGGAGTGGTTAAAGGGCATCCATTGTGAGTTCAAATTTAGCTCTTCTACTATTAGCTGTGTAATGTTAGAAACATTACCAAACCTCTCTGTTCTTATCTGTAGAATGGGAAGGGGAATGTCTGTCTCACAGGGCTCTTATGAGGATCAAATGAGATGATACATGTAAACAGTGCCTGGAACATGTTAAACATCGAGGAAATGTTTGCTCTTTTATTACTATTATTTTTAATCTAGGTAGAGCTGCTTAAGCTTCTACATTTCTAATGGAAGAGAAAACGAAGACATGGGGAAGACTTGTTTCAATTGAAAACTGAGACTGCCAAATTATACAATGACTGTATCAGTCAGTTAAACAAGAAGAATGGTGATAAAAGTAATTGTCCTAAAATGAATATGCTTGGAAGACTAGGACTTACAAGTGATATCTGATGCACATTTTACATCCACAAGACTTACAGAAAAGACAGAGGCTATGCAGATTGTCCTAATATTGTTAAGTGTTATCCTCCTATAATGTCTCATATTTAAGGATCATATCTCTATCACTTTACAAATGCAGACCATTACCTCCACTGAACATATGAGAATTCTGAGACAAAAAGGAAAAAAAAAACCCTTCTAAATGCCAGGGAAAGGGTTAAAAACCAAAATTCAGTATTCCTAGCTTTAAATTCTATAGAGAACAAAATGAGATGTCAAATACGAAATTAAGAAATTATGAAGTTTAGCTAAATAGGGAAGAAGGTACACTCAAATAATCTAAAAACTACAATTTGGCTTAGGATAAACTGCACATAAGATATAAGACACATTTTCTGTTTCCCCTTTAAGCCTACCAAACAAAGAGGTGGAAATCCTGCTTGTTCCGTGTCCTAAAGAGGCTTCCAGTCCAGGCTGAGGACCAGGGAAGACACGTGGGGTAGATTTCAGGTGGAACGGGAAGTGCCCTGGGAGCTGCTCCTGCCTCCCCTTCTCCCCTTTCCCTCCTGCAGAACTCTCCCCTTGCTGACCTCCCTTGGTCCTAGACACAGACCTCTATGTCTTCCTGCAGGCCCGCATTCCCTCTGCCTGCGATGATCCTCCTTGCATGGTTCACGACCTGGCTGGGTCCTCTCGTCCCCTCACTATCCAGCTTACTGTCACTGCCTTAGGCCCGCCGTCACTGTTACTTTCTATGTGAGCAACTTGTTTAACCCTCTCTTAACAACTTACTGTAAAATGTAATTGGTTTATTTGTTTACTTGTTGTTGTCTGTCATCCTCAGTGGGACGGAAACTCTGTAAGTGCAGGGACTCCACCTTGTCAAGCATTTCGCTCCTGATACTTATGTAGGGGATCATAAAGATTGTTGAATTACTACACGAACTGCAAAACGGACGCTCCTATTGAAGGCTGGCTCATTTGAAGCAGGTCAACTGGAGGAGGCAGGCCCTGGGCTGGGCATCAAGATTTAGACCTCAAATGTCACTTGCTGTTATTTAGGAAATCAGAAAGCACTAAAACTCCTTAAATCGTTTAACATTTTTGATTCTTTCCTCATTCTGAAATAATTCCTTTTCATACAAAACAGGATAGAAGACCCTAAGGGTTACCTGTGAGTTTTACATATCGGAGTGCTGATGGTTATGGTGGATCTGCTCAACAGAACATGTTAAAGAGAAGAAATGAAACCAAAAGAGAACCTTAAGTCAGTGTCAAAATGATGACTTCAAATAAATAATTTTTAAGTCCTGCTTCAAGGTGTTACCTCCCTTGAAGGTGACACTTGTATACATGCAAATATGGCCAGGGCCAGGTGCAAAGGTACTGTATGTACTTGTTATACAACGTACACAAATGTATGTATGTCAGGGAGGACTGGCCAAACTTCTCTGTGACTTTGTAAGCTGCCTCCATGCCTCCATATTCAAGGGGTGTGTGTGTGGGGGGGTGGTCCTGCCTGAGAAAGCGAATTCTTATAAACTAGCAGCTACTTTAAAACAATGTGAAGTAATGGGACCCGTAAGTATTTGCAAAAGGTGAGAACATTCACTGGAATAACAACCCCCTTTTGGCTGTGGAAACTTGTAAACATAAACTCCCCCTTTCTCCTGAAGAAAATGATACTGTCAAGGGAGAAAAGCAGGCACGCCCCTTCTCTCCTGTGATGGCCCCGTTCCTGCCACAGTGGCCAGTGGTGGTCCGGGCATTTCCTCGGACCCCATCCCCTGGCGCCAGTCCCTCTGCGTCTCCAGTGCCTCTCTTGGTTTTTCTCAAAATGACATGAACATTTGTATCTCTGGGGATCATTTAGAGATTTTTAGAGAAACAGGGATGGGTCAGTGGAAGTCATTACGTTTACTGTGGACTTAAAAAAATTTTTAAGACAATTCGGCTACAAGGGGGTAGGTCTTCTGAGCATTTACATTTAAATGTAAATTTAAAGCAGAACCTGTCTTTTTAAAAACACATTTAAAGCAGAACCTGTCTTTTTCAAAACACACACTTTTGAGGCAACAAAATTGCTCTCCCCTGATGAGGAGTACTACTTATAATATGTTCTAACATTCCAGAAACAAAATGAACACAGAGGTAGACAAATCAGACTGGAAAGATTGGGAAGTCTAGCCCAGGGTTTGTCCATGGGAACAGAGCTCAGTCCCGGACAGTAACGACCCAGCCTGCTGATCACAGAGAGGCATTACACAGCACTGACCAATGACATGGTCAGTGCTGTGTAATCACTTGTGCCCTGGGATAACCCTAGAACACTGATGGCATTCAGGGGGCCTTCAAAGAAGCTCAAGTATACAGAGTAAATAAGTAAAACTTGAATGATTATCTACCATGCTGGGAAATACAGAACTTCAGGCTAATTAACAGGGTTTTTAGCACCCCTTCTCCAGAACTGAGATCCAAAGAACTGATATATGTATTTCAAGGAGTTAATGAAAAAGCTACTATCAGATCCTAAGAGCTAAGAATTCCAGTTCCTTTCTTGAAAGAGAAGATCAAATGCTAGTTTGCAAGCTCTTTTGAAAAACAATGTCTTGGGGAGCCTGGTTGGCTTGGTCAATGGAGCATGCGACTCTTGGTCTCAGGGTTGTGAGTTTGAGCCCCATGCTGGGTGTAGAGATTACTTAAAAATAAAATCTTAGGGGCGCCCGGGTGGCTCAGATGGTTAAGTGTCTGCCTTTGGCTCAGGTCATGATCCTGGGGTTCTGGGATTGAGCCCTGCATCGGGCTCCCTGCTTGGCAGGGCGCCTGCTTCTCCCTCTCCCTCTACTATTCCCCTGCCTATGCTCTCTCGCTCTGTCAAATAAATAAAAAAAAAAAAATCTTAAAAAAAAAAAGAAAAGAAAAATAGAATGTCTTTAACCTTCCCTTCATGCCCTCTAGGAAAGGGGAGAACTTGAGCCTCTTTCTAAGGTGGGCAGGGGCGAGCTCCATTTCTGAGGCACTAAGTGTGTCATCTATGGGCCACAAAGGCAAGGAGAAAGAGACAACAGAGAGATAAAGGGCCCATCCTGGCCAAGGGAGGAGAGCTAGCAAATGGGCTGATGGGCAGCACCTTACATAAGTCCTCAAACTGTACACATGGGAGCTCACACAAAAGCAGGAAGTTACTAAGATCAGGAGTTTTCCTTCTTAAAAGGGTATCATTTCTCTACTGAACTAGAATCGCAAAATCTTCTGTTAAGATTTGCAAAAAAAAAAAAAAGGCATGAAACATAACATGAAATGATGAATAATTAAACCATGATAGTAAGGTAAAATTAGTCTGGAAGGCTGATGAGCTAGTACAAGTAATAATACTGACATCACTACTACTTACATTGATGACAATGAATGCTTATTGCGCACTCTGTGTCCAGCACTATTCTAGCCATCTGCATATGTTATCTCGTGGAATCCTCACAACCACCCTATCTGGTATTATCTCCATTTTACAGATGAAGAACATGAGGCAGAGGGTAGTTGTCCAAGGTCAGACAGCTAGTAAGTGATGAAACAAGAATTTATACTCAAGCCATGTGGCTCCAGAGCGCACCCTCCTTGCAATCATGTCATGCTCTTTACCATTATACTTGAACAGTAATGGGATACTGAGTACACACTGTATGGTGTTTTGGTTTGCAAAGCACTGTCGGATCTTTACAGTTGCTCTGTATGGTACGCAGGGCTACTTTATTGCTAGGAGGAAAGAGACCGAGAGGAAACCTACTCATTCAAGGACACAGGGTGAATCAGAATTCTGATTCCGCATCTTGAGCTTTCTTTCACCACAACCATGCTACAGAGATCTACTTTATATAAACCATCCGATAATGTAGAATGCTCACATGTACCTTCTGTAAGGCAGCTCTTGTTTCAGTAGTATTGCTTTTAAGATGTCTCTCTTTGCTTGGTTGTTTTCTTTATCCACGTAGATCACTATACCAAAAAAAAAAAAAAAAAAAATCCACAGAAAGAAGTCACTGAGGAATATGCTACATTAGTACCATTCTGTATTTGTATAAATACCTGTTTTTAGAGACACGAGTCATGCCACCTCACTTGTATGCCTGGGAAAAGAGAGCAGCTCTGGAAACCAGAATCAAATCTGAGCAGTCATGTGATCTAATGTCATGTCACGGGCAGGTTTATGTGCACACTGTCAGAAAAGATACAAGCAACATCTAAGAGTGCCACATCGCTGTCACTGCCTGTTAATGGCACTGGCAGTCATGACAGTAAAAGCCAGCGGTCTTTATTGCTTTGTATTTGAGGGATTTACTGCATTTTCTCTCACCCAAGAAGTGAGTGATAATGATAATGTATGGCAGAGAGCTTGTCCTTCCTGACAGCCTCGGTAATTTAATCCTTCTCTCCTGCCACAACATGCAATAAAAGAGGCATCTAGTGTATTGGGTTGAGGAAATCCAGAGGCTGACGTTTGCTGATGTTCGGGGTGGGGGGGCGGTACGGGAGAGAAATGTAGGGAAGGGAGAGAGAGGCTTTTTAGGGTATGAAGTTTGTCTTTGGTTTTTAATGGTGCGTGTTGGGGGGCCCTGGGGTGGCTCAGTCGGTTAATCATCTGACCCTTGGTTTGGGCTCAGGTCGTGATCTCAGGGTCGTGGGATGGAGCCCTGCATCAGGCTCTGCACTCAGTGGGGAGTCTGCTTGGGGATTCTCTCTCTCTCTCCCTCTGCCCCACCCCTGCTCACACTTGTGCACACACTCTCTCTAAATAAATGAATCTTAAAAAAAAAAAAAAAGATACATGTTGGCATGCAGGAATGTGGCCAGACTTTACTTGGCTGAAATACGAGATGAGAGAGCTGATCTAAAGTCCCACCAGGAAGAAGGCGGTGAACACTTGAAACTGTAAATAAGCACCTGCGCTTTGGGAAAATGGCATCTCAGAGTGCGAACACCAGTTTCCAACCTGATTATTTTTTCTCAGCTCGGCAGCCATGCAGCATGCCTTAGCTTCTGAAGACATTTCTTTTTCAGATGCCATTTTGGAGGTAAAGTGCCCCTGTGACCAGATCTCAATTTAGAGACTATCCCTGATCAAAAGTACACAAAGGGTGAAAGATACCATGACAATTCCAAAGCCAGACTCTGCTGAGAACGAACATATTTCATCCTGAGAATGTTTCCTTGGACAATTTTAGTCCAATCTCAAATTATGATACTATCAATTCATTTAATCATTTGGCTCAGTTGATGTGCTGGGCACTGAGTTAGGCATGCAGGGTGGGAGACACATCAGCGTCTGTGTAGGGGTGGGTTAACAGTTTAAGAGAAGTGAGAACCAAGGTCAAACAACGGCTCTTAGCTTGTTGCTGCTGCATGATGCAGTACCAGTAAATTATACAGGTTATACTAATTATACAGGTTACTGAGTTTTATAGGAATCAGAAAAGATAAAAGGTTCAGAGTATTTTGTAAGTATAGTGCTTTGCTTATCAATGCTAAAAAGGCTTACTAAGAGATGTGTTCCACTAATGCTGGGAGACTGGACCTCATTTTGGCCACCAGTACACCAAGCCAAATGGGAACTTTTTCCCCCGAAATAGGACTTTTTTTGTTTTTGCTGTTAATCACCAATTCAAGATGTGGTTCAGCATATCTTTTTGACTTCAGAGTTCTAAAGTTTAAAAGCCATAATGGTCTACATTATTTTTTTTTGTGATAATTTTTTGGATAATTTCCCCCCTAGTTTTATTGAGATAAAATTGACTTATAACACTGTATTAATTTTAGGTGTATAACATAATGATGTGATGTATGTATATATTACAAAATGATTACCACAATAAGTTTAGTTAACATCCATCACCTCACTGAGTTAACACTTTTTTTTTTCTCTGATAAGAGCTTTTTAAAGATCTACTCTTAGCAACTCTCAAATACACAGTAGCCTTGTTAACTATAGTGTTCTACATTATTTGAAGACAAGGGTTATCTCAGTGATAAAGAAAAACAAAAAAGACTGAATTCAAAGTCCAGCAACCAGATAGTTTTGCAATTAAATTAGGCCAGTTCTGACAAATCTCAATAGCGTGAAAAAATTTTTTTTTACTGTGGTCAAATACACATAATATAAAACTTATCATTTTAACCATTTTTAAGCATACATTCAGCGACATTAAGTACATTCATACTGTTGTACAACTATGACTACCATCCAGCTCCAGAATTTTTTCATCATCCCAAACCGAAACTTGGGTCCCAGGTTCCCCCAGTCCCTGGTAACCTGTAGTCTACTTTTTGTCTCTATGAACTGGACTCTTCTAGGTACCTCTTATTAAGTAGAACCATACAATATTTGTCCTTTTGTGTCTGGCTTCTTTCACTTAGCATAATGTTTTTTAAGGTTCATCCATGGCATGTATCCAAATTTCACTCCTTTTGAAGACTGAATAATGTTCCATTTTGATATACAGATTTTGCTTCTCCATTCATCTGTTGATGGACATTTGGGTTGTTTCCAACTTTTGGCTATTGTAAATAATGCTGCTGTGAACATGGGTATTCAAGCATCTGTCAGGGTCCTTGCTTTCAATTCTTTTGGGTAGGTATCCAGAAGTAGAATTGCTGTACCATATGGCAATTCTATGTTTAACTTAAAAAAAAAAAATCTTTATCACTGAAATTGGTAAAAAAAAAAAAAAATGGTATAGTTGGGACACCTTCTGCTTCTGCTTTATCCAGTTGGCCAGCACACTGTATTTCCTATTCTCTTAACAATGATACAAAGTGACAGCTATCATTTATTGAGTGATGTTTATGTACTAAGTACATAATACTCAAGTACTCAATACTTTTCTTATGGCAATCACATGTGTTAAGAACCATACTGTCCCACATTTGACAGATGATTAAATAGACCCAGAGAAGGTAAGTAATTTGCCCATGCTCACCTAGTTAGAAAGTGGCAGAACCAGAATTTGAATCCAGCAAAGTCTGCCTCCAGAGCCTGCCTTCTTAACCTCCATGATAGAACTTCTCCTTAATATGAAGCCAAAACTTTTCCTGCTGTTAAAGCTGCAACCATGTTGTCAGCACAGATGGGAGTGTGAGAGAGAGAGTTCTATACCCGCATCAAGGGAAGCCACCTGATCCTCCTTTCACTTTCACAAAGGGATATTGCTTGGGTACAGCTGGTCCAGGTGCCTTAAACAACTCTCTTGGGCTGAACGCTTTTTAAAATTCTTTTCTGAAAAAACTCAAGCTCCTTACCCATCAGCTTACTTCTCCAAAAGTATACCAAATGTGAAATCCAGCTCTCCTGCTTGCATAAACAATGCCTAGAATACGGGCGTCTTAATCTAGTTCAGCGATTCTCCGCCTTTAATGTACGCCTTTAATGTACCCTGGGAAGGCTGGTTAGAATGCACATTAATGAGCTCACCCTGAGTTACTAATTCAGCAGGCCTGGGGTAGGGCCTAGACTGTGCATTTTTATCTTCACAGCAGCTTGTCACACACTGAGAACCACTGTGTAGCTCAACATCCCTTCGCCTAATTTTTTAATAGGATTAGCAACCAGTGGACAATTTGTGGTGAACATGTGTGGAATCGGGACACTGGGGCCACCTCCAGATCAGGGTCCCAAGGATATCCATTTGGTGTTCGGAACTAGATGGTTAAAAAAAAATCTACAGTTTCAAAACTTCAAATAGATCTTTTTTTTTTTTTTTAAGATTTTATTTATTTATTTGACAGAGAGATAGCGAGAGCAGGAACACAAGCAGGGGGAGTGGGAGAGAGAGAGAGAGAAGCAGGCTTCCTGCCGAGCAGGGAGCCCGATGTGGGACTTGATCCCAGGACCTGGGATCATGACCTGAGCCGAAGGCAGACGCTTAACGACTGAGCCACCCAGGCGCCCCTCAAATAGATCTTTTAAAAAGCAATTCTGGTGATTTAAAAAGTATCAGAACTCTCTAAAAATTAAGCCATTTATCTTTTTTTTTTTTTTTAAAGATTTTATTTATTTATTTGACAGAGAGAGACACAGTGAGAGAGGGAACACAAGCAGGGGGAGTAGGAGAGGGAGAAGCAGGCTTTCCGCTGAGCAGGGAGCCCGATGCGGGGCTCGATCCCAGGACTCTGGGATCATGACCTGAGCCGAAGGCAGACGATTAATGACTGAGTCACCCAGGCGCCCCGCCATTTATCTTTTATTTTCATTAGAAATCACTGGTTTAGGACTTGCTAGATTTTGACAAAACTTACTGAAAGCATATGTTTCAAAAAAGGTACAAAATAGTAGTCCAAAGACATAGGCTGATTTTGAATTGTCTACCATTAAAAACCTATCCTTCACTTCTGCAGTTTGGAAAAATCCTTACATTCTTTATCAGTGTCATTTGGCAGAAGAAATGCAGATGGCTTAACTACAAAGGATTGATAAACTGTTTCTCAAAAAACTTTTTCTGTTGGAGTGTTATCATCCTCCTAATCCTTATCTTTGCCAAATTTCTCTTCCTATTAGTGACAAAATGTAAATTCTGTATTATTTTCATCTTCTGAATTAAATGTTAATTGTTCCAAAACATAGACTGTTCAGTGCTCAGAGACTAAGGACCCAGATCCATATAAGTCTCATAAAAACTTTGGATGATTTCATTAATCTTTTTTCTTCCCACTGTCAATTCCCTAGAAGGCTTTATTCAGCCCAGACAACATTCTTCAGACCTACCATTAATCTTATTTTTTCCAAACTATTTTCTTGCTTTCTCAGCATTCTCTGGGCAAAATTTTCAGGCCCAATAAAATACAAATGTTTTGTTCATGCGACAAATGTCTAGCAAGTGAATTCAACTTTGTTTTTTTTTTCCCCCGGCATTATTTTTTCCAGCATTTCCAGCCTAAAGAAGATGCATTTTTTGTGTAAGTGGAACTGGTATTAACACCTCTTAATAAAGACTGAATCAAGCTATAAATAATTGTTGGGATCACTAGACTAAACCTCTCTTTTTATGTACCTAATTTAGGCCTCAGGATACAAATCCCTTTTGAAAAGATTCAAGCCATAATGCAGGGTAAAAATCATTGTGAGGTTTGGTCAACCTCTCAATTGGTATGGTGTTCAGATAGGAGATAGCATGTACTAATTGTCCTTTAGATTTTCCATCTGAATTAAAAAGTCAGTTTGGAAATAAAATTACTTTCATTAACATTTAATAAGATTTGGAAGATGTAAGTCTACATTATATTGACCTTTTACATCAAGTCACAAGTGAATGGCAAATTATTACAATAATTAGATGAGATAGTTACTTATTAACCAAAGATTCAAGGAGATTCTCCTGCACTGAAGGTGATGCAAATACGATAATTTAAAAATAAACATTTTCACTGTTATAATTAAGTGAAAACTAAAATAAAGCCTCCTACAAGGTTATTATTTCTCAAATTTGCTGATGACCTAAGACTACATTTTTTCAGATATAATAGATAAAAAACAGCATTATTTTGCTTGGAAGCACAAAATACATTCCTCTCCCTTCCCACCAGGAGGGGATTTAAATATCCTTACAATTCTTTTCAATTAGCCTTTAAAATTCTCATAGTCAAATCTCAATAGGTAGGAAGAGAAGGGGAGAAAAGGTATAGTAAACATTTCCATGGAATTCATTTCTAATAAATTATTGGTTTTCTTGTTGCATTCAGATGACTAATTATTCATTAGAAACATAAGCAACTCTTAAAATACCAATTAGAGAATAGGGTATCTTGCAGTAAAAGGAAAAAATATACTGAGCAAATGCCAACCAACTAACAAAAAGCCCCCCAGAGCCCTTGGTTACCATGTGAGAACGTTACAAAATTCAGGACACTTGAGCATGTGTTAACAGGTTGCATCCCCAGAATGATTTGCATTGCTTCTTAAGCAAATAAAAACAATCTGCTGTACAGCAGGCCAAATTTCTCAATGTACAATTTCTAAAAAGCAATTTTGTTGTCAGTCCAACCAAACATTCTACTGCTGACCTTTAAAAAGAGTAACACAAAAGCCAGAAGAGTTTGTCTCTTTTTTTGGGGTATCTTCGTTATAATTAGTTGTCTAATTAGTTCTTCCATTAGTAATAATATTTTGATATGGTTTACTTTTCTGAAACTTTGCAGGTAAAAGATCTCTAGGAAGCTTGAGAAAATATTTTTGGAAATGTTTCTGTTATATCAAGTCAGTGAAAGGAAGGAGGAATCAGATTCTTGTCCTGATCACACTATTTATTTCCCCTGTGATTTCTCAACCTATCTGTCATTATAGGATTATAGAATTTGAGCTGGAGGGGATCTAAAGAGCGCCTGATTCAATAGATAAGAAAACAGGATACCATGAGATTTAAACATCTTGCCCAAGTTCACATAACTAATAAGAACTGTGGATACAGGGAAGACTAGAACAGATTTGTGGATACTCATGATTATTGTCTCAAGCAATGACCACATTTCCAAAAGTAGCAGGTGTGTGCACATGCACGCACACACAAAGCAACCATGAGCATTTGTAATCTTACTGCATGATTGATCAGTAGCATGATATACATACAATCAATAGCATGATTGCACATATTGATTAAAATACCATTTATAAAACTGGTGAGAAAAAATATCAGTATTCAACTCGCATAAGATGGCCTGTTTTTGCTAAAGATAATGCAACACTCCATCTTCATGGTTTGTTTTAATATAGGGCTTTAGAACTTAGTAAGCAGTTTTAACATAGGGTCATGTCAGCTTGATATGACATTTTACTCCTCTTTAATTATACACTGATATATACTATTCTTTAAAACATCTTAAAGTTGGCTGATCGAAGAACTTACAGGGTACCAGTTGGGTCTGACTTAGATGTCAACTAGCTGATAGATAAAGCCCTCAAAGAGAAAACCGGCCTGCAGCTATCAGTGCACGTGTGGGCTAAATCAGGAAAAGGTATTCTAAGAATTCATGTCACTCAACTAAAATCCTGAACATATAGACACTGGGAAAGATGTATACGTATATTGCAAAACATCCATGTGCTGACACTGATCAGAAGGGTAGAAAAAAATTAGGTCACTGAATTGTGTGAATCATATGATTAAAAAGCTAGTACTTTTTCCTCCCTGTGAAATATTGTACTTTTTGATTCAATTCCATTGTAGACCTAGGTGACATTTTTCTACTGATACTATAATATAGCAGGAATGTCGAGAGACATTGTTTTTCTACCGTTTTTTGTTTTCTCTTTAGTATTACTTCAAATTTAATTTCTTAATCCTTATGCTACAGGTTTGACTTTTATTAATCCATTCCGATGAGACTTCCATGACTTTATGTGAACATTAGAGAATTATACTTTTTCCTTGTTCCTGCAACTACCTTCACAGATTAAGACAAAAATGAAAGTCTGTATTATAAAGGAACCATACATACCATTGCTATAATTATAGTAGACCCACTGCCCACTCTTGGGTTTTGGAAGTGACACAGGTGTCTCTTCAGCAGGAAGACTGTAGAATCTGCATTCAACGAACAGCCGCTGGATAGCGTCATCTGCAGTTACTCGAGAATCATTAAGGCTTAGAGCTATGATCTCAATCCGAATTTTTTCTGATGGCTGATTAAAAACAACAACAAAAACAACAAAGAAACATAAAACAAATGAGCAAAAACTTTCCTCTTTTTCACTATCAATTTTAAATAAAACATAAAGGCCAATGGGTTTCTTTTTTGGAACGCATTGTACACTACTGTATAGTTACACATGATAGATTATTCACGACAGAGAGAGACAGAATGAGATTCTAATGCCCCAGGGTTTGAAGTTAACAGTGTCATGGCAATAGTCTCCTGATTTACATTTGAGGCTATAAATACCCCACTAGTAGTCTATCAGGGGCGAAGATTATGAGATCTTCATCTCCGATTGCTTTCAGAATGACAAGTATCAGTTGGCCTTATTTCAAACTATGTAATGAAGTACATGTTTATCACTGCTTTTATTTAATCTACAGTACCTGAGAAAGTTTCGGTTATTCAGAGATCAAAGCCTGTTGAATACTTTATAGCCATTATGCTAATAAATGTAGCTATATGAATCCATATTAATAGAGCAGAAACTATAGTTCATCCTCTTATATATTCTGCCATAGCATATTTCACTCAATAAGTACTGTTTTCAAACAAAAGGAAAAAAACTGTTATCTAATTTACCACACATTTCCTTGGAATTCATTTTTTATCTCATTTTTACCCAATTAACAACTAAAAATATATTTCTTTTACGGTGTAATTTTCATTTCAATCCTTACTTAATAGATTTTGGTGTCACAGACATTATTAAACAAGCCGTATATGTTTCCTTGAGTAATGATTTAAAACAAACAACAGACTATGACTTAAAAATTAGATCACACCAAGACAACTCCTCGCTTAAATATTTGTTTTTACCATTTTAAATTTGTGCTTCATTCCCTTTTCCTAAATCCCTCCTTACTAAATTCAGATGCATGCTACTGTAAATTATATAATTTCAAATAATAATTAGAAAATCCTGAAACTAAGACCTGTCTATAAGACCAACTTTTAGGAACTTACTGTCAAACATAAATCAGTGTGCAAATTCAACACAGTGATTACTTAGATATTTCAAAGCATGTAATATAATTAATCAAACTGAAAAGCATAACTATCTTATTGTAAAAATATCCCCATAAAGAACTATTTCTATTGATGTCAAACCCCCTCAATATTTGATGAAATAATTTTACCCCATTCTTTCAAAAGACATTTTCTTTTATTATGTATTCTAAGACACTTTAACTAAAAACCCAAATCTGAATATTTCAATAAGGTTATTTTATTATTCAGTAGATTCATGGAAATTTTACTAGGATGACAGAGAAAATTCCACACCATTCTGTCTCCACTAATACAGGTACAAGGCTGCAGCTGGCAATATTACTAGGATTAGCATAGTATGATGAAATATTTAAAGGAAAATTTTTTCTAAAACCTAATAAATCAAATGACTGCCAAATGTCATTAAAGTGATGGTCTTTGACTTGAATATGCTTTTCATATTCAAATTTGAAAAGAAAGAGATGAAAGCCTGGAAAGGTTACTCGGTTTCAACTAATAACCTCAAGCCCTCTCCGTTCACGTGCATAAAAAATGAAGTTGGCTCCATTGTCTAACCTCACTTCAGAAAAGCCCTTCTCTGCTTGCTGAAGACTAACATGGTAAAGAAAATATTTTAAGTGATACTATTTTTTCCTTAAAACGTATGGTGGTTGTCAAAATACCACACACGAACACCCATTTTATAATTGTACTTCAAATGCAGCACGATTAAGCCTTTTACATGACTTGTAATTTGAAAAACTCAGAATTGTTGTAACACTAACTTCTTATAAAACATTCCTGTTCGTTTCTGCACAAAAGAATTAAAGGAAATTAGCCATAAAAAAGGCAAAAGAGGCATATACATGGTTATTTCTACACTGTGAAAAGAAGAATTTAAAGTTGTTTATCATAGAACCCAACGAAGAGGCAAATGAACTTTTAAATAGCAGGGGAATCAAATTTATTTAACTGGTTATTTTATTAATAATATATTAAGTATATAGTTCCCATATGAAAACTTGCATTATTGTAAGAATGTATTCAGGTTGTTAAATAAGACTATATATAAAAATACAATTCTAAATGAAAGTAGATTACAGCCAAAGAAACAACCCAAAACATCAATACCAAACAAACCAAAAGAAAACCCACTGTATTATTCAAATAAATAAAAGAGCTTTAAAATTCCTCACATGGTATCACCTCCTTTCTGGTCCAGTTTTTTGTTGTTGTTATCTACCTGCCCCCCCACCCCCACCCCCACCTCATTACCTCTATCGTATGTCCTTCTAAGTTCTCTAATATTATGGACAGAATTTATTAGTTATCATTTCTTTGTTCTTTTTATGCTACATGAATCAACTTAAAATACATCAAAAAGGGGATAGGTTCCAAACCGTATATATTTAGGGAAACACACTCTGAATAAAGAATTTTCCAAACATGATACATTTTGGCTACCGGGCTAGCCAATTTATTTTTCAACATTGGAACAGTTCTGGTCGTGTTCTTGCCTCTGTGAATCAAAAGTTCAACTAGATTATATATAAAGATTTTGAAGATTAGGAAGCACTTCAACTGCATAACTGACAACTCCAACTTAGTGTCAGAAATGAACTCAAATTCCCTCCTCTCCCCCAAGCTCATTCATCCTCTGGAGCTTCCTATCTCAGGTGACACTGCCATCTACCTGGTCACCTACAACCAGGCAACCATGGAGCCACTTGCGCCATCCCCATTTTTCATACCCACCACATCCTACAGATTACCTATTCCTGTTCATTTTACTTCCTAAATATCTCAATGATTCATCAAATTATTGAAAGCTTATGATATTTCAACATTGTATCAGCTACTAGGGAGATACAGACAAAGCAGGATATGGTTTCTTTTCTCATTTTTATCTCTAGAGAAATTTCTTTAGGTTCTCATCTGATCTTGGGGGAAGAACTAATTCAACAGCTTCCTAGTCTTAGAATGCAGTTTGATAGACTAACAGGGGAGAAATCAGAGGGAATCATAAAAGATAATTGGTTGCAGAACTGTAAGCAGATGGATGGTATGAGACTATCAGCTCAGTGATACAGGGACTATTATCTTGCATGTGGTATCACTGGTGTGGTATGTAGTACACACTCAGAAACAAAGTGGATCTACTCTCAGGGCTGTAAAAGAGGTGAGGCACTCTTGCCCTTGATCCCTTGTCTGCAGCCGCAACTACTCTTCTCCTGGCTGAATTCTCTCTCTAAAAACCAATCAGGTATCACCTTCCTGCTTGAAAACAATTAACCTATACTCTAGCCATTTTCCCGGACCAGTGGTGTGCTGTTTATATAGCTCAGGTTTTGCATGGAAAACCTTCTCTATCAGACAAAATTCTACTTATTTTAGGCCCTGGGCCATACATGCTGTCCTTTTATGATAGCATCACTCATCTTCAAGAGCAAGCTGGTTCCTCCACTGGACGGACCCTCCCTGCAGTTTTCAGTCACATTTTGCTGCATAGATTTCTTTATCTATCTGCCTCTCTCTGGAGACTGTGAGCTCCTGGAGACCAGAACTCTATCTTAATAATCTTCTGCTATTTAACATCCTATCTGGCACATAGTAGGCTTTCAATAATCAGTTAAAGATACAGAGTTAAGGGAGGCTGAATATCTTTTATATATTCAGATTATCTTTTATATATTGCCAGAAATAGGTTAAGCTGCAATTATTAGTGTTTTCTCTTTTAACAAATATTTATTGTGTCTCCCGTGTTTGGTAAGCTGGTGATGAAAAACTGTTGAAAAATATACAGAAATCTTGCTGTTCTAGATTTTAGTTAAATAAGAGTATTTCAAAGACAGGTCAATATTGTGGAATTGAGATGGTAGGTTACTATTATTTCAACTTTTCTGCATGTTTGAAATTTTTCATAATAAAACAATGAAAAGAGTTCCATTAGGAGACTTGGAAGGGATAACAATGTTCAAATGACTAAAGCGAAGCCTCTGCAGAAAGATGCATAATACTGTCTGTTCAGAATCACTAGAACATGACGGGTGTACTTCAGCAGGGCACCAGTCGCCTTCACGTATAGTATGTTTACCATACGGTATAGGCTTTAGGCCTTTCCTGTTTCCTTTTTTTTGAGAGAGAGCTCCCACGAAGGGTGTGGGGCCACAGGTGGGGGAGGGAGAAAGAAAATCTCCTCAGACTCGACCTCGGGCCTCCATTTCATGACCCTGAGCCGAAATCAAGAATCCGACACTTAACCAACTGAGCCACCCAGGCGCCCCTCCCGTTTTCTTTTCTATATGTGTGGACGTTTGTTACTAAGTATGATGTTACTTTTTTTTGTCTCCTTCACCAACTGCCCTATTAACTTCCCTAGTTAGCAAGATGTTGACGTCAGCATATAAAAAGAGCATTTAAAAATTCTGATTGTGGTGAACAGAGGTAATAGAAGTCACTCAAATATGAACTGCAAGCAACTTATTTTTAGTTGTCTGTATAGATGGACACTACATATTATGTGATTGAATGATCTAGAAATGTGATGACAGCTAGTATTAGTCCCAGAGAAAAAAAGTTACAGTTCTCATGATTTTGGCTCAATTCCACTATTGCTTTCCTGACTGATGCTAATTCACTTTTTAGGCCATATATTTCTATACTATTTACTTAAGCTTTTATTGGTTTGCTTAAATTTTTTGTTTTACTTCAGAGGATCATGCTGAATTCTTCCTTTGGTTTCCACCATCAGAACAGCCACATTGGAGTTGAATTGTTAGGCTCCTAAAAATTAATTATACTTGGGGCGCCTGGGTGGCTCAGTCGTTAGGCGTCTGCCTTTGGCTCAGGTCATGATCCCAGCATCCTGGGATCGAGCCCCGCATCGAGCCCCGCATCGGGCTCCCTGCTCAGCGGGAAGCCTGCTTCTCCCTCTCCCGCTCCCCCTGCTTGTGTTCCCTCTCTAGCTGTCTCTCTCTCTGTGTCAAATAAATCAATAAAATCTTTAAAAAAAAATTAATTATACTTGACAGCCCTTAAACATAGTATTCCTTAACTGAGAATGGCCTATGATAAAGGTTTTGCAACTTGTATCAATTAGATTTAACTCTAACTCTGGTGAGATTACCTATGAATTTTATTTCATTTTAAATTTCTACAGTGTATAAGCATTTCTGTAAAATTACAAAGTACAGAAAATAATTTGGCATATTCAAGGACTCAACATCTTAAACAGATGTTACCATTTTGCTGTAACTGATTCAAACTTTTTTGTTGTTACTGAAGAAATAAAACATTTCAGGTGCAGGTAAAGACCCCACCTCCTAGTTCCTTTCTTTCCTTCCTCATTCCCCCAGAGGAAACCAGTATCCTGAAGGTGATGTGTATTACTCCCAAACATGCTGGTATGTTTTCTGCAACATATGTCTATTTCCATAAACAACATATAGTATTGCTTTCTGTCTTTACATTTTATATTAGTGGTATCATCCTCTATTAATCATTTTGCAACTTGTGTTTTTTTCACTCAATACTATATTTAGAGATTTATTCATGTTTATAATTAAAATCTAATTCATTCATACTAGTTGTTATACAGAATTCCATTTATATGGCATATATAACATATAGTCCACTTATCTTTTTTTACTGATAAACAATTGAGTTGTTCACAATTTTTTTGCTATTAGAAACAATATCGCATTGTCTATCCCTTTATGTTTTCCTGTGTATGTGAGTGATTCTTTCAGAAGAACTAAGTGAGAGAGATGAGAAATTCAAATTACTCCTCAAATGGTTACATGAATTTACATGAGTATTATATTTATCACCATAAAAATGTGTGGGGTGTGTTTGTGTGTAAATAAATACAAACAAAGCCTACCTCTTAGGAGCCACAGTAGGTAGAACTTGGTACTTTACAGTGAAATGACAGATACAAAATGGTAATGGAAGGTGGTGATCTATATCTATGCCCTTTAAGAGCAAACTTTTAATTGGGGTGAGCTCTAAAAAAAGCTCAAAATAGTTGGTTCAAAAAGTCAAACTCACTGGTACTGGCAGGCCATATGTAAGTAGGGTAGGAGTGCATACTGCTTAATGATGGTTCTTACAATTTCTCTTCTTCAGGCTGGGGGTGGGCAGAGTCATCACAAAACTTCAAAAAAAAAATTTTTTTTTTTTTTTTAAAAACTCAACTCACACTAGGCTCCAAAACTTCCTCTTATTAGGAATCATACCCACTCTTCACACGTGTTTTGACTGAAAAGTTTTTGGTTTCTTAAAATAATTGCTCTTTGGGAGAAATAAGAGTGAAGAGAAACCCAAACTGTGGAGATAACGTTTTCAACAAACAAAACCAAAAAAACCCCAGCTTTCCTCTGTGGCAGTAACCTATCTTTTCTCATTGGTTCTGTGAAAGACCTATACTGAACAAATGTGATAAATATTGAAAACTTCAGTGATGGAGATAAAAATGGTGCTAGGGTTAAGAGTGCTTATTTTTAGAATATTTTCATGGTCTCCCTTATACACCATGTAAATTACTGCATCTATAATGGTCAGCAAATTACAGAAGCTTGTTACCACATGTTCTAAAGCAATGGCTGGAATATTTTTTCCTGTCCTAATATACCCGAGGGATAGGACACATTTCCATCATTAACTGTGGCTGACTATGGCAATAATGTGAAGGAAGGAGAGAATTTTAAAAATTACCCTCAATTTCAGGTGATTTTGATATGCCATTCCATTTTCACCATCATTGAAAACAGATGTTAGAGTACAGTGGCTCTCAATTTTGGCTGCCCATTACTATCACCGGGGGAGCTTTAAACAAAATTCGGATTTAGCTGATCCGGATGGAGCCGGGCCCTGGCATTTAAAAATGCTCTCTAGGTGATCCTAGTGTGCAGTCACAGTGAGAAGCACCGCTTTTCCCTCAAATTGTTCTCAAACTCTAGCATACCCCAGAATGACCTGAAAGGCTTGATGACACACGGATTGCTGGGACCCAGTCTCTGAGTTTCTGATTCATGAGGTCTGGGGTGGGGTCCAAGAATTTGCATCCTCACAAGTTCTCAGGTGATGCTGATGCTGCTGGTCTGGGGACCAAATTTTGAGAATCACTGCTCTAAACCAAAAAAAAAATTCAACCTACATTTGTTGACCCTTTCTAAGATATTTATTAAAAAGCTTCTACAGGGTGGCTCAGGTGGTTAAGCGTCTGCCTTTGGCTCAGGTCATGATCCCAGGGTCCAGGGATGGAGCCCCACTGGCTCCCGGCTCAGCGTGGAGTCTGCATCTCCCTCTGCCCCTCCCCCCTGCTTGTGCTTGCTACCAAATAAATAAATAAATAAAATATTTAAAAAAAAAAGCTTCTGGGGCGCCTGGGTGGCTGTCGTTAAGCGTCTGCCTTCGGCTCAGGTCGTGATCCCAGAGTCCTGGGATCGAGCCCCGCATCAGGCTCCCTGCTCCGTGGGGAAGCCTGCTTCTCCCTCTCCTACTCCCCCTACTTGTGTTCCCTCTCTCGCTATGTCTCTGTCAAATAGATAAATAAAATCTTTTAAAAAAAAAAAGCTTCTATAATATTCATATTAAACTGTTTTTTAGTTATTATTTAACATTTTAGTACAGAATTAGCTTACAAATTATTTACGCTCTAGAAGCAATCTACACTCATCGTTAAAAATAATCCAACAATATAAATCCTAAAAAGTACAGTATAAAAGTTCCTTGTTTTCTCCTAACTCAGGGGTTGGCAATTTTTTGCTGTAAAGGGTCAGAATGCCAATATTCTTTTGCATTGCAGGTCATATGGTCTCTGTTGCAAATACTCAGCTCTTGTACAGTGAGTGTAGAGCATAGGCAATACATATTTATATGTGATGGGTGTGGCTGTGTTCCAATAAAACTTTATTTACAAAAACAGGTAGAGGGCTGGGTTTGACACATGGACCATAGTTTTCTGACCCCTGCCCTGACCCATGTCTCAGAGATACTACTAATGGTGTTCGGATTACATACTTTCAGACATTTTCTTTGCTTACATAAACCTAAATGTTGTGTCTTTATGCTCATATAAAAATAAATATGTATGTATATACAAATATTTCCCATTTTTTGCTTCTTTGTAATGAAATTATCAGTGAGGTATAATTTCTTAACCATTAGTTTGGCAAAGGTATGATGTGGGGAAGCAGGAATTTTTATCCATTGTTATTTTAACCAGAAATGTTTGTATTTTATTTATTTTATTTATTTATTTGAGAGAGAGAGTGAGAGAGAGCACATGAGAGTGGGGAGGGTCAGAGGGAGAAGCAGACTCCCTGCCGAGCAGGGAGCCCGATGCGGGACTTGATCCAGGGACTCCAGGATCATGACCTGAGCCGAAGGCAGTTGCTTAACCAACTGAGCCACCCAGGCGCCCCTGGAGGGACTTATTTAACCTACTGATAGGATATCATATTTAATTCTGAAGTGGTTTAATAATTTTTAATACATGAATTCTTAAAGTAGTGAGTTGCTTTATGCCACTTTGCCCTTCAAATCTTTAAAACATATTTTGCTGAAGATCATTACTGCAATCACCTGGTAATGCCAGCTCATATTGTTCAAGAGGACCTGGTTTCTAGGTGGAATTGTAATTTAGTCCAATTGAATATGGCAGTTTTTATAAAACTGCTATTAGTAGAAACAGAGACAGATGTAAATATGCAATGCACAGAAGAGTCCATTGCTCTTTCAGCGTGTGAGTTCCCATTCTTACCTGTGGGCGCACTTTAAGAAATCTGTAAATTGATGGCCATACATTTCGTTGTGAAGATGGAAAGCTCCATTGCTTAAATGATAAAACTAGAAATACTTTGCAAGAAGGATTGTTAATTCTTTTTTTTTAATATCATGGCAGATGCAAATTTTTGGTTTTGATGTCTATTTTAAGGACCTAAAACAAGGCTTTTAATCAATGTATTATACATCAAATTGATACTGTTAACTTCTGATTATTCAAATTAATAAAATATTCATAGAGAAATGTCCAAAGTTTTACATTTCTCAGGCTCCCCCCTTTCCCCCCTTAATTATCATGCCTAGAAGCTTTTTAGTAGAAGCACAGTCATCAGGCTGACGGAATCTGACAGGCCAGCAAGGCCCAATTACACTGGTGCTCTGTGGTACTTTGATGTCCTGCAAACGAAGAGAGATAGGGGCAAATTGGGTAGCACATTATGTTAATGACTTGATTTAATCCAGCCACTAAACTTTATGTAGCCTGTTAAAAAAGATGCTAACACTAATTATGCCACTTTGGAAAGAAAAGGAGGGGACAAGCATTTCACTCTGACAAAGCGAAGCTCATAAATGTTGTAAATGAAATGAAACAAAATGAAGTAATCCATGATTAATTATACATCACAGACACGGAGAGAAGAGGAAGAACCAAGTAATATGTCTAAGTCCTGGGAAATCTGTTAGATTCTTTTAAGGATCAACATTTCTAAGGAGCTGTGAGATTCTGAATCATGAAAAAAAGAAACTGTGTGATCTTAAAGTGTTTACACAGTGTAGCAGGTAATTCAGATTCACAGTGTAACTGGCATAAATGATACTTATCTAGGACACTACTTCTAGTCTCACTTTTGTGACATTATAGGGTAGAGGCAATTAAAAAAAAATCTATCAAGTGGGGATAACCACAGAGTAGGGTTCTCTAATTACTTTTTAATTAGTCTCTGTGCCTCTAATCTATTCTTTACATTATTGATAGCATGCTCTTTTAAAATGCGATTCAAGAGTGTAAACTCCCTAAGAGCAAGAGGATTATTTCTCTTCTTCACTGCTATATTCTCAGCGCCTAGAATAAACCTTGGAACGCAGCAAGTGCTAAATATCTGTTTAATGAGTAAGTGATCTTCCCCCTCCCTTAAAAGCCCTCATTGGCTGCTCATAGAACTTCAGGATAGGCTTCAACCTTCTAGGATGATACACAGAGGACTTAATGCTCAGGACATGCCTATCTTTTCAGCATATTCTCCTGAGCTTCCACAGGTGTACCATAATGTAGCCCATCCTAAAACCATTCTGAATTCCAGAAAGATCCATGCTCCACAGTCTAATTCTTTTTTTTTTTAAAGATTTTTTTTTAAATTTATTTATTTGACAGAGCACAAGTAGGTAGAGTGGCAGGCAGAGGGGAAGGGAGAAGCAGGCTCTCTGCTGAGCAGGGAGCCTGATGCGGGGCTCGATCCTAGGACCCTGGGATCATGACCTGAGCCGAAGGCAGCCACTTAACCGACTGAGCCACCCAGGCGCCCCAGTCTCTCTAATTCTTAAGTTATCGTTTCTTTGACCTATAATGATCCCTCCATGACCCTTACTAATTCCTAATCATCTTCAACACTTGGCTCAAGCTTCACTGACTTTAGGAAGTCTGCCTTGATGAGGGTCCCTCATTGTTAGGTAACTGCCTGAATGCTCCCATAGCACCCTGTGCATTCTATTCTCCTAGCGCTAACCACTATGCATTGATTGTGTTTCCCCTGCAGACTGTGACTTCTTTGAAGCCAGGGACTCCTTCTTTTATGACATACAGTAGATGCTAATGAACGCAGAACTGTGATCATAAAAGGACATATTACATAGGATGTGCTTATTAGCACATAAGAGCCATTCAGTAATACCTTCCTTCTGATGAAAGCCATGTATCACTGTCCTGAGATTTCTACCTGAAGCAGTTCTTGAAGAAGAGGTAAAGAAAGAAACTAATGAGCCACGAGGATTTTTAAGCTTAAAAAAGGTTTTCTGATAACAATACCTTCATGAAAGTTAACATCATCAACAATTGGACAGAATGACATCCTGTGCCTCCTGACATGATGTACTGGAAAGGACGTAGTACTACTTTTGTAGTATTCCTACCAAAACATATAACTGAATCTAATATGAGGAAACATCACATAAATCCAAATTGAAGGCTATTCTACAATATAAATGACCTGGATTCTTAAAAAATCTTAATCTGAAAGAACCCACATAAAGAAAGGCTGAAACCATCATCATGGAATACAGAGGCTAATGAGACAGGAAAGCTAAACACAGTGTGCGATCTGGATTGGATCCTGGACCAGATTAATCAAATGCTATAAATTATGCTACTGGAACAACTGGCAAAATTTTAATGAGAACTGTTGATTAAATAATAGTATTATATTATTATTCTGAAGTATTTAAGGGTAAAGGAGCATGACTTCTGCAACTCTGAAATGTTTCATTATAATTATGTATGCAAGAATGTGTATGTATACATACATAGGTGCACATACACATATATAGGAGAGACAACAGAAATCATAAACAAATGTACTGAAATGTGACAGCTGATGAATGTGGGTGAAGTACATTTAGGAGTTCTTTGTACTACTTTTGTGATCTTTAAAGAAAAAAGGTTCCATGACTCATATTGAACGACTGTTAAAGTAGCACACAGAAAAACTGGTATAATCACTAGAAAACACTAAATTTCATGATTTTGATGATCTCTTGAGGTTTGTTCCTATGTTTACAGATTAAACTATTTTACCATATTTGGTAAATAATTTTTTTCTTTTTTAATTAAAGATTTTATTTATTTGACAGAGAGAGACACAGCGAGAGAGGGAACACAAGCAGGGGAAGTGGGAGAGGGAGAAGCAGGCTTCCTGCTGAGCAGGGAGCCTGATGTGGGGCTCGATGCCAGGACCCTGGGATCATGACCTGAGCCGAAGGCAGACACCTAACGACTGAGCCAACCAGGCGCCCCCATATTTGGTAAGTAATTTAACACAACTAAATATCACCTATTAACATAAAATACTGGTTAGTACTTTCTCCTAAAAGTAGAATTTTTAAAAGCATGTGGGAGGTGAGTAAAGGCAACTGAGGCATAAAGCATTGCTTACAGCAGTTGCTTCGTTTAAATGATATTCACACATTTGAGAAAGCATCTTAAACCATTATAATAAATCACATTTGGAATGGCAGTCAAGACTGTAGCAGGCTGTAGCAAAGTAACACAAATTACTTTCCCAGGAATAAGAAGAAAAAAACCTCAGTTTATTCTAAAGGAAAAATAGATGTGTACGTTAGAACTAGTTGGATATTTTAGAGGGATAGTTCTCTTTCACTAAACATCTTTGTTAAATCGAAGTGCCTTATTCTGTCTTAGTCAAGGGCATTGAACAATTCCACTGAGACGCTAGCCATGTTGCCAATACACATGGTTCCACTGAATGAAGGATTTCTCAGCCTCAGCACGATTGACATTTCAGGCCAGATAGTTCTTTGCTGTGAGTCCTGTGCATTGTAGCATGTTTGGCAGCAACCCTAACCCCGACCTATTAGATGTCAGCAGTCCCTCCCAGTCTGACAATCCAGAATGTCTCCAGACATTGCCAAATGTCCCCTGGGGGACAAAATACCCACTCCCCCCAGTTGAAAATCATTTGGTCTAAGATGCTATAATTTAGATAACATTTTCCTATACTTTCAAAGTTACTTTTGAATGATGAATACAATGTTTAGAAAATAAAATTAACCATTACAATGTCTCCCTAGTATCTATTGGATAAAATCCAAAATGTTTAGCTTGTATCTAAAGTCTTCTACCCTCGTATATAAAAAGGCTGCTCTAGTTAGTGTATTCTTGACTTCTGAAACACACAGGCACCCCTGCACTAGAAGTGCACATAATTTTCTCTCTGCTGCCATATATACGCATCTTTGAGATGTCACAGTTAAAGCAGAACACCCCTTCTTACTGTGTGATTGACCATAGCTGAAGGGATCAGGGTATAGAACTGATAAAGATGGACCCAATCCAGAGGCTAGGCATGGCTAATTAGATTTTTCTCCTTGGGGCTGGGCATGTTTGTATGGCTATCTGTGGGCAATAAACAAGGAAAGCAGAGAAAGTCAGCTTAAAATTAGAAAAAGTAGACATGAAGCCCACAAGAAGGCAGATGGGCCACCTCTGGGCATATCTTCCATAAAGCCTACTAAAAAGTCACTTCAAATTTCTCCTTCCCCTGGACTTCCTTAATTAGTGGCAAGATTATCAGCAAGTCACTTTATCTCTCAAGAGCTCAGTTTATTCATTTGAAAAATGAGAAGGGGAGCCAGAAAACAGCTAAGTATTCTTTACCTCAAATATCTATTACATTAATTATTGGTACTGTCACCTGACATTGTTTTATATTATAATTTAACAGCTGAATAACTACTTGAATTTTCATGAACACATCTTCCCAGTTAATGAAGATGTTCCTTGAGGGCAGGACCAGAATACTGTGTTTACTTCCTTAGGAGAAGTGATGACAAACTGCAGACACTGAATCCCTGGGAATCACTGCGTTATGACAAGAGGGATGAGTGTTGCTTGTACTTTGACCAGATAAATACATCCCTCAGTAAAACCCCAGGACTGATTCAGTATCTCATTTCTCATAGTCTTATGTTCAAAAGGCTAAATCATATAGGTGTTCAAAAATCTTGATGAGTTAGGCAAAGTCTTCCAGAAGAACTATTGACACATGAGAAAGAAATGTCTGATTCAAACATGCAGGCTTACTACTCTTGATGTAATGAATGGATGGTTCTTAATAAAATGACGTCATCGTCAGATTTTTTAAAGATTGACTGATTTGAGAGAGAGTGAGCGAGCACTGAGTGTGAGCAGGGGGAGAGGTAGAGGGAGAGGGAAAGTAGACTCCCCAGTGAGCATGGAGCCCTGAGATCATGACCTGAGCCGAAACCAAGAGTCTGGTGTTTAACTGACTGAGCCACCCGGGGAACCCCGGATAGTTAATTTTATCTGTCAACTTGACTGGACCACCAGATTTTCAGACCTCTGGTCAAACATTATTCTAGGTGTGTCCATCTGGCTGTTTTTGGATAAGATTAACATTTGAATTGGTAGGCTGAGTAAAGCAGACTGTCCTCCCTAAGGTGGATGGGGCTTTCTCCAACCAGCAGGAAGACCTGAAGAGAACAAAAATGGTGAGAACTCCTCTTGCCTAATGGCCTTCAGAGGCAACAATGGTCTTTTCCTGACTTTGAACTTGACCTGAAACACTGACTCTTCTTAGGTCTCCAGCCTGCTTGCTTTCTAGCTGGAACTGATGCCATCGGCACTCCTAGTTTTAACAGCCCGGAACTACACCACTGACGTTCTGGGTCTCCAGCTTGCTGAATACAGTTCCTGGGACTTCTCAGTCTCCATAATGACGTGACTCAATTCCTTATAATAAATCTCTTTATATGTACATATATTTTTTTAAGATTTTATTTATTTATTTGAGAGAGAGAGAATGAGAGACAGAGAGCATGAGAGGGAGGAGGATCAGAGGGAGAAGCAGACTCCCTGCCGAGCAGGGAGCCCGATGCGGGACTCGATCCCGGGACTCCAGGATCATGACCTGAGCTGAAGGCAGTCGCTTAACCAACTGAGCCACCCAGGCGCCCTATATGTACGTATTTATACGTATATATCCTACTGGTTCTGTTTCCCTGGAAAACCCTAATACAAATGGCTATGAAGCTAAATTCCACACAAGGGGCTCATTTTCCCTTTGATTCCCATCATCAAAAATTTCTAATAGAGAGCAGAGAATTTCTATTCGTTAGTTTGATAAATAATTTAACAATTTCAGGTTTGATAAAGCCAAAAAGCTAAATTGAATTGAACTAAATACTACAATTAAAAGTCTCTGGGCAACTATATTTAAGATTCCTTCCTTGATTTATTGATTTTGAACAATAAAGATTCCACATATCAGGATGCCATGTGTCAGGTGATATTATAATTAATAATGATAATAAAACTTTGGACAGATGAACTGTTCTGCTTGTACTTATCAATCATCTGTTTGTATTTGGGTTTGTTCTGCAGAGAGGTTAAGCTAAGAATTTTAAAAGTTGAAAAAAGTATTCCAATTCTTACCCATAAAGTAGAAATTCCAAAAAAAGGAGTACAATTAATCATTTCAGGAAAATCAACGTAGATGAATAGAAAAAGCTAGGGCCTTTTTACTTTACTTATATTTACTTTATAAAAACTACCCCTCCCCCCTTAAAATAAAAAAAAAATGCTCTGGTAAGGGGTATACTTTCCACATGAATTAAAGTATAATTTTCTTTTCAAAATTTCCTTTTACATACTGCTTTTCAGCAATGTGCTACAAAACAAGTACACCTATACAAGAAGTACACCTTCTATGAAGGTTTAATTTTTTGGTGGAAATAACTTTAAGTTTATCAGTGGACATATTTAGTGTATGAATGAATTCACACTTGAAGTATTATAGTTTTAAATATCCCATTTTGAATTCTTAAAGCTCAGATTGGATTTTGTTAAAAAAAGATTTTATTTATTTATTTGAGAGAGAGAGCACGAGCAGGGGGAGGAACAGAGGGAGCGAGACAAGCAGACTCCCTGCTGAGTGGGGAGCCTGCTGAGGGGCTTGCTTCCAGAACCGTAAGACCAGGACGTGAGCCAAAATCAGATGCTTAACCTACTGAGCCACCCAGGTACCCCTCAGATTGGATTTAATACATCTTTGTACAATCCTTCCGAAAAGGAGTCAGGGATGTCAACTGGTTTAAGCAAGTAATTATTAAAGCTGCTGCTGATAGGTATTGTTAACATGTAAGCAAAAATAACACAAGTTATGACCCATTACAGAATGAAACTACATATGAATTTTTTTTTGTACTAGATGATTACATGGGTAAGATTGTGAGGATACATAAAATTTTCCCAGAAATATTTTTGCCTTCAGATTTACATATGCGAAGACCCATACACTATGAATGAAAAGCAGCTTTATTTTGTAACATTTCTAGCTGGCATCAAGCTACTGACCTGTTTGATATTCTTGGAGATATGACCTGGAATAATACACTCATCACTGTCAGATGCTGATCTGTCTTCCTCATCTGTTAAAAAATAAAATTTCAGTGGTTCAAGTCTGTTAAACCAATTATATTTATACCTTATGAAATGGAGGGAAATATAAGGATAACCTTAAAAGGACAATATGATAATCATGTCTAGACCTTTCTTAGCAGCAAAGATATTTACTCTTACATTATATTTTAGAAAAGATTAAAAAAATGACTTAAAATCCCAAGTTTAGTTTTAGTAGAAACAAAAATAATAAAAATATACCTTGCTCTGAAATTCAAAAATAATCTCTTTAAAGAGAAGGACAGGATAATAGGTGTTTTCTAACAGCCTAACCAATTACATTGTGCAAACATCAAGTTAATTCTTTTTTTATTTTTATTTTTTTATTATGTTATGTTAATCACCATACATTACATCATTAGTTTCAAGTTACTTCTTACATTTAGAAACATTTAAAAAAAATTTGCAGTTTTATTTTTTAAGATTTTATTTATTTGCGAGAGAGAGAATGAGAGACAGAGAGCATGAGAGGGAGGAGGGTCAGAGGGAGAAGCAGACTCCCTGCTGAGCAGGGAGCCCGATGCGGGACTCGATCCCGGGACTCCAGGATCATGACCTGAGCCGAAGGCAGTCGCTTAACCAACTGAGCCACCCAGGCGCCCCGAAAATTTGCAGTTTTATTGTGGAAAAATTGCCATATGAAAAACTACACATATTTAAAGAGCAAAATTTGATATTTTGACATATGTATAATTCTGTGAAATATCACCACGATTAAGATCATGAACCCATCTGTCACCCTATTAAGTTTCCTCATGCCCCCTGTAAACTCTTTTTCTGTATCTCTCAGTTCCCATTCGCCCTTCCCTACGCATCACCTAAATGCTTTGTCACTATAATTGCCTCGTCTAGATATTTATATAAATTAAATCCTGTTAAGAGTTGTCTTGAGTTTTTAGTTTTAATTTTTAAAAAGTTAATTTCTCCAGAATAATTCAGATGATAGTATAAAACCCAAAGAAAACATAAAGCCACTTAAAACGTAAATTGGGGACACGGTCAGCAGTGAGTCGTGGATTGCACTGTGGCCCTGCAGGTTGAGATAAGAAGGTTTGCAACAATTCTGCCTGCCTTTAGCGGACTACGCTGACCTGTCAGTCAAGACATAGGTATCATGAAGTAGATCCACTATTATGTGAAGATGTCCTAGGAGGCACGCTCTAACAGATTAAAGAAAGCACACAATTAAGTAAATAATGGTAATTAAAGAAAGGAAAAAAAATCACCTTCTGGTTCCAATTCCTCAGTTATTTCTGTTTCATCTTCAGAAGAAGTCCAGCTTCGATCTGCAAGTTGACCCTCAGACAGGAAAGATACATCATCATCTTTTCCTTGTTGAATTTTCTCTTTTACCTTAGCTCCACTGCTTTCTTGAGAAACCTGAAGAAATTGCAAGCACACTGATAACACTGTTGCTTAGATCACGTGTGTGTACTTGCTGAAGCACCTGACTCAGAAAGAATGTAAGCTTGAGACTTAAATATATGGACATGCATTATATGTAAGTGATTCATTAGAAAAACCATCACTAAAGTTGCACAAATGATAATATGAAGATAAATGAAAATATTATTAAAAGCCAAGGATGAAAAATATATTAATATCAAAATGAATTTTACATTATTACTCTAATTCACATATCTACTTATTAGCAGCTAATATCAGCATAATTACAACACTGGTCGATCTTTCTGTCCCCAGGAAGTTATACACAAATATAGGATCAATGCTTTGAGTTCTTGATCCATTTTAAATTTTTTTTTTTTTTAAGATTTTATTTATTTGAGAGAGAGAGAATGAGAGACAGAGAGCATGAGAGGGAGGAGGGTCAGAGGGAAAAGCAGACTCCCTGCCGAGCAGGGAGCCCGATGCGGGACTCGATCCCGGGACTCCAGGATCATGACCTGAGCCGAAGGCAGTCACTCAACCAACTGAGCCACCCAGGTGCCCCCTTGATCCATTTTAATACAAAGACAAAGCTTTTTTTTTTTTTTTAAGATTTTTATTTATTCATTTGAGACACAGAGATACAGAGAGCGAGAGAGAGCGGCAGTCAGAGGGAGAGGGAGAAGCAGGCTTCCCGCTGAGCAGGGAGCCCGATGCAGGACTCGATCCCAGGACCCTGGGACCATGACCTGAGCCCAAGGCAGACGCTTAACCATCTGAGCCACCCAGGCGCCCCCAAGACAAAGTCTTTTACGAACCAAATTAAACCTTTCAAAATAATTTTAATACATACCTCAGGGATATGTGAAAGAGTTGGCATATTAGTTTCTATTTCTGGCGTATGCTCCACTACTGATGACATTTCCTTCACATCTTCAGGAGGAGGAGGTATCTCCTTTTATTGATGTGAAAACATGCATATGTGTTATTTTGTATTTATTACTTTATTACTAAATCCTATATATATATATATAAATCCTATACATATATATAAATCCTATATATATATAAATCCTATATATATATACAGATATACATATATACACACTGTATATATATATATACATATTACCCATATGACCCCAATTTTAGTTAGCATATTTCAGTAAAATGGTTGATAGTCATCATGGTATATATACGCAAGTTAAGAATTGCAACTGTTGTTCATTGAAGCATTGTTTATAATTGCAAAAAAAGTGAAAACAGTGCAAATGTCCAACAGTATAGGGTTAAATAAAATATGGTATATATCCAAATACCTGAGTTCTTTGCAACCATGAAAAAAATGATAATGCAGATCTGTACTTACTGACACTGAAGAGAGTACCCGATACAGTGTTGAGTAAAAAATGCTAGTTACAGAATAATACATATAGTTGTATACTGTTCTGTTAAAAAACAAACATGCAAACAATGTGTATGTTCCTATGGGAATAAGTATGGAAGGAAATTCACTAAAATTCTATCTCTGATATATAGATTTGGGGAAATTTAATTTTATTTTTAACGTTTTTTTTTTCTTATTTGTATTTTCTAATATTTTCATGATGATTATACATTACTCATGTAATTAAACAATATTGCATATGTGAAGATACATACTTTCTAGGATCAACATTATTTTTTAACTGTATCAAATATCAATTTATGGTCAACCATTTTCCAGGATTCATAAACTGGTTTATTTTTAAAATATAGCTTATCATTTTTGCTAGTTTAAAATTAAACATGTCCAATATAGAAAATGGGAAAGATAAACCAGAAAACAAAAGAAATTAATACAAGTCCATATTCTCATTACCCAATGATAATATCCATTAACAGGAGATTTCGTTACAATTTTCTACCTTTTCCTTTATGATTAATTTTTAAAAAAATTCTTTCAAGTTGATTTTAAAGATTTATTTATTTGAGATGGAGAGAGAGTGAGTGAGGTGAGGGACAGAGGGAGAGGGAGAGAGAGAATCCCAAACAGACTCCCTGGGGAGTGCGATCCCATGAGATCGTGACCTGAACGAACGGGTCAAGATGTTCAATGAACTGAGCCATCCAGGTGCCCCTTTATGATTTTTTTTTTTAAAGATTTTATTTATTGGGACACCTGGGTGGCTCAGTCGTTAAGCATCTGCCTTCGGCTCAGGTCATGATCTCAGGGTCCTGGGATAGAGCCCCGCATCGGGCTCCCTGCTCGGCGGGGAGCCTGCTTCTCCCTCTCCCTCTGCTGCTTCCCCTGCTTGTGCACTCTCTCGCTCTGTCAAATAAATAAAAATATAAAGAAAAAAGATTTTATTTATTTATTTGACAGAGAGAGAGACACAGCAAGAGAGGGAACACAAGCAGGGGGATTGGGAGAGGGAGAAGCAGGCTTCCTGCCAAGCAGGGAACCCAATGTGGGGCTCGATCCCAGGACCCTGGGATCATGACCTGAGCCAAAGGCAGATGCTTAACCAACTGAGCCACCCAGGTGCCCCTTTATGATTAATTTTTAATGCAAATAAAAAACTTTCTTGGTTACATAGTGGTAATTATAAATATAATATATCCTGTTATATTTTAAAAAAACCTTAATATTACAATATAAAATTTTCTCCTGGTATGAAACTTTGGGTAAACATTTTTAATAAGATATAATATTAAAATGAATGGATGTATCATAATTTAATGAACCATTTTACTGGTGTTGGACATTTAACTAATTCACTATTTTCAGCAATTGTGACTAACATTACAACAAACATCTCCATGTATATGTATGTCTTTTTTATACTTATAATTATTTATGTAGGAATCCAGCTACTTGTGTTCAAATTCCAGATCTAATATTTTGCCCTTGAGCAAGTTACTTAAGCTCTGTACATATTACTTTCCTGATCTTTTTTTTTTTTTAAGATTTATTTTTATTTGAGAGAGCAGGAGAGAGCAAGGAGGGGAAGGGTAGAAGGAGAGGGAGAGAATCTCAAGCAGGCTCTGCCCTGAGCACAAGCCTTGCACAGGGCTCCATCTCACAACCCATGAGATCATGATCTGATGTGAAATCACGAGTTGGACACTTAACAGAGTGGGTCAACGAGATACCCCTTACTTCCCTGATCTTTAAATGGCAATAATTCTAGTATGATCATAAGGTTGTTCTTAGAATTAAATGAATTTGTGGGCATAAAGCATTTAGTTCAGTGTCTGACACATAATGAGCACTCAGTAAGTGTTTGCTGTTAAATATGGCCTGAATAATAGTTTCTGAATTCATTTATTTAGCACATATATATTAAATGCACTGTATATGCCAGGTATCACCTTAAGCTCTGAGGAGAAAAAATATTTTTATTTTTTAATTTTTATTTTTTAAAGATTTTATTTATTTGAGAGAGAAAGCATGAGAGAGAGAGCACAAGTGGGGGGGAGGGGCAGCCGGAGAGGGGAAGCAGACTCCCCACTGAGCTGGGAGCCCAACGTGGAGCTCAATCCCAGGACTGAGATCATGACCTGAGCTGAAGGTAGACACTTAACGGACTGAGCCACCCAGGCGCCCCAAGAAAAAATATTTTCATCTGGGTGTTGTTTACCCAGGTGTGTACATAGGGAAAAATTCATTGAGAGGGGGCTTAAGTTTTGTATCTTTTAACTATTTAAGAGTTATATCTCAATTACAAGGAAAATATTTTTTTTAAAGATCCAAAAGAGATGATGGTGACTTGAGTGGTGACAGTGGAGATGATGTAAATACAGGATATGTTTTGAAAGCTATAGCTGACAGGTTTTGTGGATGAACTGGACGTAGGGTGTGAAAAAGAGAATGACAAAGGGATGCCTTCAAAATTTAATGACTATGGGGCTGCCTGGGTGGCTCAGTCATTAAGCGTCTGCCTTTGGCTCAGGTCATGATCCCAGGGTCCTGGGATTGAGTTCCGTGTTGGGCTCCCTGCTCAGTGGGGAGTCTGCTTCTCCCTCTGTCTGCCGCTCCCCCTGCCCGTGTGCGTGCTCTTTCTCTCTCTCTGGTAAATAAATAAAATCTTTAAAAAAAAAAAAATTTAACGACTATGCAACTGGGTGAATGGTTCGTCATTTATTGAGAATGGGAAACAATGGAAGAAACATTTTGGAAGGGGGATGTGAAGTCACATTTGGTTTGTGACATGTTAAGTTTAGATTCCTATTACACAACCGGATGCATATGAAATAAGCGGGGAGAAAATAAACCTGGAATTTGGCAGCAAGATCAAGACTGAAGATAATAAATATGAGAGGGATTGCATCTAGATGTTTAAAACTATGAGACTGGCTAAGACTGGCTAAGACCTGTGAATGTAGATACAGAGTGAGAAGAGGTCTAGGTCTGCAGTGAAACTGCTGAGGCACCTCTACACTGAGAGATTTGGTCTGGGACAGTGAGAAGAATAACTGGTAAAGCTGGAGAGAATCTAGAAAGGCATGGTGTCCTAGAGGCCAAGTGAAGAGGGAGCAAGTATTCCACTGTGTCGAATGTTACTGGGAGATAAAGATGGGGACTGAGAACTGACTACTGGATATGGCAAAATCAAAGTCATTGTGCACTTAGCAAGAGTGGTTTTAATGAGGATGAATTTTGACTAGAGTGAGTTCAAGAAATGGTGTGAAGAAAGGGAAACAGAATTAAGACTTTCTGAAGAGGTTTCTTTTTTTTCCCGTCCCATAAATGGGGGAAGAGGATAGGGTAGTGGCTGGAGTTACAAATGGAGTCAAAAGAGGGTTTAGATCAGAGTAAGAAGAGTAAACATTTATACACAGCGCCAAATTAAGAGCTAACATTAAAGGAAAAAGAAGTATTTTATTCACTGGTTTCCTTTGAAATCAGGTAGGGTATACAACACCTACATCATTTATTTAAAATATTTGGTATGAGAGAAAAATATCAGTATTTTCAGTGTTTACTACTTACAGAACTCTGTTGTGGTGTGATATCCACAAAAGACACTTTCTTATCTACAGGTGTTAAACGCTGTCTTGGTTTTGGTGTTGGTGCCTAAGATAAATCAATATGTCAAACTGAGTATGATGAACATACACTTAGATAAAACTACAACTATTTTTTCTTTCTTTTTAAAATAAATTCAAAGTCACTGTTACTCACAACAACTAATGTGCTAATAGAGGATGTTGGAGGTACTCTTTGAACAACTTCTGACTCTTCTTTGCGTATAAAATTTCCTGAGTCTTTAATTGTTATAGATCCACTTGGTGGAAGGTAAGCAAATTTCCATTTCAATATAACATGGATGGTTCCTGCAGGATGCTTTTTATCATCTGTTAACTCAAACACTCCTGTCAAGTTACAAAAATACTTTTAATTAATGCTAGAGTGAAGTTTTATTACCATAAGAATTAAAGAAGAAGAACTACCCACAACTTTAAAAATAATTTTGGCTTTTACTCACACCTCAAATGGCTTAGAGAATAAAGACAAAATAATCTATGATAGGTTCATCTCTGAAGCAGACTCCTTTCAGAAGTTAAGGCCTTAGTGATAATACTGATTCCAAGAAGAGAAAATTAACTTATAAATATTTTAATTCACTGAAATTAAATTCAGAGATTATTCAGAATTCTTAGCCTTCCTCTAAGACATTATCTGGATTATAGCTCAAGTATCAACCTCCTTTTGCCTTAAATATTCTTGCAAAAGACTTGTCTCTGTAGAAAAATATATTAAAACTTCACAATTTCAAATAATTTATATATCTAAGGAAGTCTTCATATTACCACATAATTTTATCATAATTTTAAATATATTTTTACTGGGATTTGTTAAATTACTCCAAATTAATAGCAGCACAACAAAAAATGTCCAGAAAATAGACAAACTGCCCAAAACAGTAATAAAAAGTATCACCTAGCTGCAACTGTAATACAGAGTCACAAATTTTAGTCATTATATTAAGGTTTCTTTTCTTTTTTTTTTAAGATATTATTTATTTATTTGAGAGAGGGAGCACGAGTGGGGTGAGGGGCAGGGAGAGAAGCAGGCTCTCCACTGAACAGGGAGCCTGATGCGGGGCTTGATCCCAGGACTTCGGGATCATGACCTGAACTGAAGGCAGACGTTTAACCAAATGAGCCACCCAGGTGCCCCTTTCTTTATAAAAAAAGAAAAAACTAAATAGAAATTCTGGAGTTGAAGTTATAATTACTAAAATGAAAAAAAAATCAGTAGAGGGTCTCAATAGGAAATTTGAGCTGGCAGAAGAAAGAATCAGTGAACTTGAATACTGACCAACAGAGCTTTTCCAATATGCAGAGAAAAAAATGAAGAAAAATGTACAGAGCTTCAGAGAATGTGGGACACCATTAAACACAAATGTACATGTAATGGGAGTCCAAGAGGGGGAAGAAAGGGCAGAAAAAAATTGAAGAAATAACAGCAGAAAACTCCCCAAATTTGGTACCTAACAGTACCCTACACATAAAGAAGCTCAACAAATTCTAAGTAGGATAAGCACAGTGGGATCCACATCATAAACATCATAGTCTGTTTAAAGCCATACATAGATACACACATACACACACACACACACACACACTAAAAAGAAGATATTGAAGATAGTAACAAGTACAAGGGAACCATAATAATAACATTTCTGATTTCTCATTAGAAACAATGCATGCCAGAAATTAGTCACCTGATATACTCAAAGTGCCAAAGAAAAAAATAACTGATGACTAAGAATATATATATATATTTTTTAAAAGATTATTTATTTATTTATTTGACAGAGAGAGAACACAAGCAGGGGGAGTGGGAGAGGGAGAAGCAGGCTTCCCGTGGAGCAGGAAGCCCGATGTGGGGCTTGATCCCAGAACCCTGGGATCACGACCTGAGCTGAAGGCAGACGCTTAATGACTGAGCCACTCAGGCGCCCCTGACTAAGAATATTATACCCAGCAAGACTATCCTTCAAAAAAATAAAAGCAAAATAAAGACATTCCTAGATAACAATTGAGAGAATTCATTACCAGCAGACCTGAGTTACAAGACATATTAAAGGAAGTTCTTTAGGTTGTAAGGAAGTAATACCAGATCTCAAATCAACACAAAGGAACAGAGACCAATAAAAGTAATCATTTAGGTAATTATGAAAGACAGTATAAATATATTTTTTGTCATTTCTTCTCTTAACTGGTTTAAAAGACAATTGCATAAAACAATAATAGTAAAATTATATTGTTGAACTTAAATAAAGATAAAAAATATATCATCATAACAGCACAAAGGAGAGAGTGGCAATGGAGTTATACTGGAGTATGGAAATAACACCAGACAGTAACTCAAATCCATAGGAAGAAATAAAGAACACCAGAAATGGAAAAAAAAAAAAAAAAAAAAAAAGGAATACCAGAAATGGTAACCATGTAAGTTAATGTGAAAGTCTCCTATAATTATAGATATTCTCCCCTCTCTTGACTTCTTTAAAAGACAAAAAGTTGGGTGCCTGGGTGGCTCAGATGGTTAAGCATCTGCCTTTGGCTCAGGTCATGATCCCAGGGTCCTGGGATCGAGCCCCGCATCAGGCTCTCTTCTCGGTGGGGAGCCTGCTTCTTCCTCTCCCTCTGCCATTCCCTCCACTTGTGCTCTCTGGCTCTATCTCTCTGTCAAATAAATAAATAAAATCTTTAAAAAAAAAAAGACAAAAAGTTATACAATGCAATAATTATAACATTGTATTGTTGGATTTATAACATATATAGGCATTCTTTACATAAATATATGACAATAATAGCACAAAGGAGGGGGAAGGAAATGGAATTATACTGGGGCAGATTTTCTATATTTTGATGGAGTTGTCAGCATTAATTTTAGACTGGTAAGATACATATTGTAATCTGTAGAACAACTACTAAGAAAATAACTAGGAAAAAAACTGTAGGCCCAACGTTTAAGATTATCTGAGAACTTAGGAAGGTTAGTCATATCCATAACTGAAATATAATTTAGGTTTGTTTTTACAATTTCATAGATTCAATAAATATGCTTACCTGAGATACACCTGTCATGTGCCAATGAAATCAGAGGCACATTGACTTTTCCTATATATATATTCTCTTGAGTATCACTATCATCAAATACATAAAAACTCAGAGACTCTGACTTAAGGTATCGATCCAAATCCATATTCATTGGCACAGGGAAACACATATGATCATCAAACTGTGGATCATTGCTACTGGGAATGATGGCTGTATCATGGTCTGCAAAATCAAAAAACTTGTACACAACATATGGGTGTGGCTGAAGGCGGCTTGCTCGGGACTTCAAGTGGTTGCAACATCTGACTGTAATATGAAGTTCATTTAAGTTGCCATCTGTGGAATCAGTAGAACTGAGCTGAGCAGTTTTGGGTGCTTGCTGACTTGACTGGAAAAAAATACATATTTATATTATAGTAATAATACAATGAAAAGATAAATAGCAGCTGCCAAATCCCAAACAAAATAATTTTGTAAATGGACAAAAAGATGTGTATTTACACTTCATAGTGAATTTCTCAGTAAAAGACCTGATTCTTAGTCAAAACTAATATTCCCTAGAACATGTGTGAACAGGTGATCTTAAGCTATTAGCAATAAATATAGATGACTGAGCATACATGTAGAGACTGTTGTTAAAACAAAATAAAACCAAGAATTGATATTCTTTAATTCTATTTAATAACTAAGAGTAAAGTGAACAGATGAGTCCAAAGACAAATGTCCTCTAGTTCACAATTTTATTAAGAGCTAATCCTTCAACCGCTCCAGCTATTGTGATCATAACTCACTGTTATGTAAGAATCCAGTGAATTTGATGGAGCCCACCCAGAGAGATTATTTCATTATATTTGGGTTGGCCCTCATCTTCAACCAATGGTGTTTGGGGACGCAGATACATGGCCTAAGATTATCCAGTAAACTGAAGTTCAACTAATATAAGAAAAAGAGAATAGGGTCAGAGATAAACATTGGACGGCATAAAAAGTTAGGATTAGGAGGACATTTCAGAAGAAAGATGAGTGAAAGGAATTATAATGCAGAACTAGAAGCTACTCTATGGCCCCTTATGGAACTATTGTTCACGTAGCCGGTGCATAAGTGTTTTAACAAACAATTGCCCTAATTAACTTGTTAAGCCACCATAGCTGATGCCCTGGGACAAAGAAATGTTAGTGTTCCTGGGTCTTGTTTAGTTTAGTGTTGGAGAATTCTCTATTTTCCACAAAGGGGCTCCTCCTTCACTGCATTTCTGAATCTGGATGGAGCATCTGGAACCTTTGACTCCAGCGAAGTTTACTGGAGAAGGCAAAATAGACCCAAACTCATAATGTCCTCAGTAGAGACATCTGGTGGTGTGCAGAGGAGAAAACTGAGAAGAAACCTGTATTCTGCTATAGAATGCTAAGTGGAATGATTTAAAAAGTACCCCCTCTGCTTCTTACTCCAAATCTACCCACAAAAGCTGGAATTCCAACAAATGACTCACCCAAGCCAGAAAGTGGGAGTCTAAAAACAATTAAACTACAAAACTAAATAAATAGCCTGGTCTATTTTTAATTCTCTTTTCCATTAACAGCATTTCCCAACGTCTGTTCTGAAGAATACTAGTCCAGAAAGATGATCTCTGGGAAACAGGTGTCATTCTTTCTTAAGTTTGGGAATCGATGTTATATTAGTCATGGTTCTTTAACCGAAAATTATAGAAACTAATTCCATCTAGCAAATACAACAAAAAGAGACTTTAATGCAAGTCCATATGGTTATTTCATGGAATTGTATAGCAGAAATGTGGGTGGGCCTTAGGAAGGTAAGAGGACTGGAAAACCACCAGAATTTACACTCGATCTAGTGGCCATTTTTCTCTGTATGCTTGCTCATTATTCTTTCTCTCCAGACCCATTTTCTTTCCTTTGCTGGTTAACATGGTAGAAGATGGCTACCCCACAGCTCCCAATTTTACATGTTCCAAGCACAGAGAGTCTTGCTTTCTCTTGAAAGCAGAATCCGATTGGCTTAACTGGGGTCAGGTGGATACCCCTGAATCATTAGTCATAATTGAGTACAAAGTGGGAGAGAACAGGACCACCAGACATAAATCCCCATAGACTGGGAGTGACAGTGGTCCAAATGAAAAAAGATAATTATGATTTGAGCAGACATTCCAGAATGTTTCAACTATATTTTATCCCTTTGTTACTCAAATGCATACTTTAAGCTTTCCTCTTGGGATTCTTGTTATACATGAGAAGTCAAGGACCCTATTTCACTTTGCTCACTTTAGTACTTTCTGCATTCATTGGATCATGGAATTCTTTTGGAAGTATGGCCATTAAGACTACATGAAACACAGTTTGGGAAATGCTGCTCTGAGGAATTGCATTTAAACTTCCAATTCAGAGTACTGCAATTCTATTTTTCAAAAGTACCCTGGGTTGCACAAGGGAGTTCCTTTGTGGTGATGGAACAATTCTGAATCTTGCTTGTGGTGGTAGTTACATGAATACATACACATGATAAAACTGCACAGAACTCATAATACGCGCGCGCACACACACACACGAGTGCATGTAAAAACTGATAAAATCCGAATAAGGTCTGTAGTCTAGTTAATGGTATTGTACCTGTGTCAATTTCCTGGTTTTGATAATGTACTGTAGTTATGTAAGATGTTACAATTGGGAGAAGGGGGGTGAAGGGTACACAGAACTTCTCTGTACTGTTTTTGTACTTCCTGTAAGTCTATAATTATTTCAAAATAAAAAGTTAAAAAGAGTCACTTGATGGCTGTGAAAGAAAATGATTTTGGTTTAAAGCATGACATAAAAAGACATATTATAAAATTTCTGTATCATAAAAATGTCTTAAAGTCCAACCAGCTCACCCATTGCATTTGCTCTGGCCCCTTATAATTTGATGTTATATATCCCAAAGCCTTTGCTCGTTCTCGATAAAGTCGAATTGCTTGATCCATGGGAATCCGTAATCTGAACCAGTATTCCACTGTGCCAAAATTTGGGATGTCTCCTTTAGTTCCTACAAACCAATGCACAACTCACTGTTAAAATTTTATACTGAGTAAAATAATATATGACTTGCACAAATGATGTGTGATTGGCAAAGAACAGAGCTAAAGAAAATAAAGTTTCTTCTGCAAGTATGAGTTTCATTGTATGTTAAGTATTATTAAAGATCTATGTCAAATTATGTTTGAGATATTCCAATTTATACTATTTCAATCCTTCTAAAATATAAAGAAAAAAACTAAACACTGTATTAAATACTCCACAGATTCTTTTTGATGCTATAGTAGCTTGTTTTTAACAAGTTGTACTCAATGTAGACTGAGAGATACAACAGGAAATCTCAAAATTATAAATATGAAATTCCACATCATGATTCAACTTTTGAGAAGTCTTTGGCCCCTTCCCACTTCTCTACTGTGCCACAGGTGCAGGGACAAATGCCATAGCTATGCCAAATATATGCCGGATGTAATTCATACTCGCATGTTTGCCCTGTACACCCTCACTCTTCTTTTCAACTCAGGCAGCTCTTCATCTCTCTTTCTCTTGAAGATTTCCTCTACGGCTCCTGGGGGAATTAAGGGTTCTCTGCTTCCTTCAAAGAGGGGAAGGATATGTCCTCTCATTAGGACACGGATTCCTTTCACATAACTATCTGTTCACCAGTGTATTTCTCCACCCACACTATAAGTTTCTTGAGGGTAAGGACTGTGGTTTCCACTGATATATTCCTACCAGAGGGACTAGTATACAATGGTACTCAACATTTGTTGAATAGATGATATTCTATACATAAACTTTCCTGAGCATACCATATTATTAAAACTATTTCCCCATTCTCTTCTACTTCATCAATTTCTTTCTCACTAAGGGATCATTCTCATCAACATACAAACATGATTGAGATCTGCTATCATTTAAAAAAAAAGTTCTAAAATGAGAATATTAATGGATACACATATTTGCTTGTATATGCTTAAAATTTCTTTGGGAGAATTTGCAACCTTTGGTGAGGGGTTCCAGGGTAGCTAAGGGACAGGGTAGCTGAGGGAATAGGAGAGAGAGATTTTATAGTATAAACTTTTACACCTTTTGATTTGTGAATCATGTAAATAATATGTTAACCCTGTGATCGATCAATCAATAAATAAAATCCCTCCCCAGAAGCTAAGTCACCCTCTTTTCTTCTTGAAATGGTTTCTTTACTTGGCCTCTTTTGGAAGTATGGCCATTAAGGATACTGTATGCTCTTGGCTTGCCTTTTAAATCACTGGCCACTCTTTAGTTTCCTTTGCTGGCGTCTTGTCTTCTTCCTGAACTCTAAACTGTGTAGTTTTCCAAGGCTCAGTCCTTGGCCACTTTCTCCCCTTTGTGTACATTCACTATATGATATTACCTAGGCCAAACGCTTAAAATAGATTCCATATGGTAATGACTCCTCCTTTCATATGTTTATCCCTGACCTTCCCGCTAGGGCTAGTGTATCCAACTGCCCACATGCCATTTCCACTTGGCTGTCCAACAGGCAGCCAGTCTTAACTTGTTAAACAAAATTCTTGATTTTCTTCCTCAGATTTGTTCCTTTCCCAGGCCTATCTCAATAAATGGGCTCATGATTCTCCTTGTTGTGCATGCCAGAAATTCTTGTCTTCTCCATTACCTTCATTACTCTCCATTTGATTGATAAGCAAGTCTTAAAGTTAATCAAACATAAACTGAAAATAACCACTTCTTGTCACTCTTCTCATTACCATCTTAATCCAAGCCACTATCATCTTTCCACAGATTAATGCAATAGCCTGATAACGGTCCTAGTTTTCCCTCTTGGCCCCGACAGACTATTTTTCCCCAGCATCCAGGCTGATTTTTTAAAACCTATGTGTGATCCCGTCACTTACCTCCTCAAAACTCTCCAATGGGTTTCATCACTCAGAGAAAAAAAAAATCCATTTGCCTCACCATGACCTACAAGTTTCTAGAGCATGATCTGGTCCTTACATTGTGTGTGTGTGTGTGTGTGTGTGCTTTAAAGTGTACTTTCCTTTTTTTTTTTTTAAGTTTTTATTTAAATTCCAGTTAGTTAACATACAGTGTAATATTAATTTCAGGAACAATTTAGCGATTCAACACTTCCATACATCACCCAGGGTTCATCACCAACAAGTACCCTCCTTAATCCCCATCACTTATTTCCCTATCCCCCACCCACCTCCCTTCTGGTAACCAGCAGTTTGTTTCTCTAGAGTTAAGAGTCTGTTTCTTGGTTTGCCATCCCCCTCCCCTTTTTTTCCCCCTTTGTTCATTTGTTTTGTTTCTTAAATTCCAAATATGAGTGAAATCATATGGTATTTGCCTTTCTCTGACTGACTTTGTGTAGTCATCCTTCTATTGCTTTAATCACATTTCTGCTTTAGCCACTGGCCTTCTTGCTGTTCATCCAACATGTCATGTTTGTCCCTCCACCTCAGTACTTGCTGTTACCTCTGCATGAAACATTCTTCCCCCGGATCCTGTCATGGATCTTTACTCAGGTCTTTATCACTGTCAACCACCAGGGAAGTCCTTATCTGAATTAGCAACCTTCCATCTCTCTCATTAGCCTGTTCATTTTTCTTCATCTGATGAAATATATATTTGTTTTATGGCCTGTCTTCCCCTCTAGAAGGTAAGCTACATGATGGCAGGGGCTCTGTCTGTCTTACTTAGCAGTGACCATTGTATTTCCAATGCCTAGTAACAGCAATAACATAAGCTCTTAAAAAATATTTGATGAATGTACTACAATTAATGTTTAATCAAAAAAGGGTATTAATATCGTAAATAAATATTTGCACTTATAAACTTTTAAAAAATTAATAGCCATTGCAATTGACATCACCAATGACATTTAGGATAGTCCAATCAACTGTGGGCAGATCAATTAGGGGACACTGTCCCACCCTCAAGGCATCTTGAATCCCTAGGAGAAGACAGTAATGTAGAATACCATATTAATATATAAACCAAATTAGTGATTCAAATATCCAAAGCTTATAAGATTGTACTTACCAACCAAACTGGCTGTGCAAAATATTCGACCACTTTTTTCTAGAATTTCATGGAATCTCAACTGACCTGCCGCAATTGTTTCATAATCTGTGCTGTAAGCTTGGTGGACCTCAAGAGTGATAGTATTCTTCTGAATATATTGTAAAAATAAGTCATTAACATGAACGAGATATTGAGAAGTGAAGTTATATTCTGGGTGAAGGCCTTGCACTATGGGAGTTGTCTGTAGCTCAAAATCATAGAAAGCATAGGTACAGAAAGTGACAGGCTCTTTATCTCCAGATGCCTGTAAAACTTCAGAAGAAAAGGTTACTTTGTTGATATGGATTTCAAATAGGTTTTCGCCTCGTTCTAAGTGAACGGTTTCATCAAATTCATCAACGGAGTCATCTGGCGTGATTTCTGGTTTAAATTTATATTGCTTGGTGCCATAGGCAATATCCTTTAATTGGGCTGCAAGAGAAGACACACAGTTTAGATATTTTTAAATATTGACATATGAATATACAAACTGGCTTTTGAAGTGGTATGAAGTCTTAACTGCTTTTGTGAAGAGTCTCAGTCTTAAATTCTATGACTACACTGTTTTTCCGTGAGTAATGTTGTATTCTACAAAAATTCATCCTTTGTTTTGACATCACTTATTAACAACAAAATTACAACTCAAGTTATAATACAGCCTGTACCAGGGGAAAGGAAAAAGAAAAAAGAAAAAAAGGCTTTTGAATGAACAGCTGAGGTAAATATTTCGATTCTCCTTATTCCTCTGCTTCTGCTTTATTATATTCTCTCCTTTAAAGTCAGTTTCTCTTTCCACTGGCTCCTTCCCTTCAGCTTATTAAAATATCCACTTTTCTACTTTTGGGGTGATGGATATATTTATTGCCTTGATTGTGGTGATGGTTTCACAGTGTAGCCATGGGCCCAAACTCACCAAGCTGTATGCCTCAAATATGTGCAGTTTTAAAGTATGTTAATTGTACCTCCATAAAGCTGCTTTTTAAACAGATATATCTCTTTCTAGATACACATTTTATCCCCATGTTACATCCAAATTTCTGGAAAAAGTAATGTATGCTTGTGTCTACAACTCCTCATCTAACAGACACTCTTCAACCTCCTCCAAAGAGTATCTGCCCTACTTTTCTCATGAAACTGCTTCAGAAAAGGTCACCAATAATGAAGTAATTGTTAGATGGAATAGACTTTGGTTCTTGTATCACTTGATTTCTTTGCTTCCTTGACATTGATGGTCACTTTCCCTTTTATGAACCTCTGTCCTACTTTGGTTTCCATGTCATCAGCTGCCCTGCTTCTCCTTCTACCTCTCTTGTTTTTTTAAGGGGTTTTTCTTTTTCTCATAGTTTGCTGGGGGCCCTGTTTTTATCCTTTTGTTAGTCTACATATTCTTATGGGTAACCTCCATCTTTTATGACTTCTGCTACTATCAATATGCAAAGACTCTCCTTTTTCCACTTTTTTTTTTTTTAAGATTTTATTTATTTATTTGAGAGAGGGAGAATGAGAGACAGCATGAGAGGGAAGAGGGCAGAGGGAGAAGCAGACCCCCTGCCGAGCAGGGAGCCCGATGTGGGACTCGATCCCGGGACTCCAGGATCATGACCTGAGCCGAAGGCAGTCGCTTAACCAACTGAGCCACCCAGGCGCCCTCCTTTTTCCACTTTTAATTCAGATTTATTTCCTGAACTCCAGACCCATACATCTCATGGCTTGCTGGGCCCACTGTCTAGATATCCCCTAGCTACATCAAACTCAACATATCCAAAATAGAATAGAGCCAATGTAGAGTATTCTCTTCTAGTTATTTCTGTATTCTGAATCTCAAGTGCTGGTATTAGCATTCATCCAGTTGCCTAAGCTTGTTGCTACAGAATCGTTCTAGTTTCTCTTTCTCTTAACTGTCCCCACATCCATAGGGTCACTACTATTCAACACTGTCTCCTAAGTCTTTCCAAGTTTGTCCCTGTCCATTCTCTGTCCACTAATGCTACCTTACCTACATTCCCAGTGTTTACTACCCAGATTATTATGGCACCCGAAGTGCTTCCTTCCTTCAAATCTTTTAACTATAGCATAATCTAATAACTATAGCATAATCTCCAAAATGTAGTTCTGGGTGTATTACTGCCTACCTTAAAAATTGCTTAGTGGTTTTCAGGTTATTAAATTTCAAACTCTTTAAGGTGGCAAACAGGGCCTTCATGATTTGGCTCTTCCCAGCCTTACCTGGAGAGATTCTCCTCCTTTTACTAATTATGAGTTCCAATTAGATAGATCTGGGTGCAGTTTTGCAAATGAAAGGCAGTGCTTCACATTTAGGGCATTTTTACCTGCATCCTCTATTGTCTGGAATGCCTTTCATTGCTTTTCCTTAGTGGTGAATTCTGTCATCTTTAAAGATGCCAAACCTACTTTGTGGAGTCTTCTCTGAATCTTCAGGTTTAAATAGGCATTCTCTCCTCAATGTTTCCTTGGTATCTTTTGCATTTTCCTAGCTTCACACTCTTCATGGTCAAGTATAACTGTCTATGTATGTGCTCTTTCTTTTAAAAAAATATTTTATTTACTTATTTGAGAGAGAGAGAGAGTGAGCGAGCGAGCATGAGCGGGGGGAGGACCAAGAGGGAGAGGGAGAAGGAGAAGTAGAATCCCCGCTGAGCGTGGAGCCTGAGGCGGGCAGGGGCGGCAGACAAGACAACGCAGGGAGATCCCAGGACCCGATGAGATCACGATCCAAGTCGAAGTCAGACGCTTAACCTACTGAGCCACCCAGGCTCAGCACATAGGATAGCTATGTGCTCCATCTTATGAGTTCCTTGAGGATGGTACCTGAGCTTTTTTCTTTTTTCCTATTTGGATTCTCCCTGCCTAGCACATTGTTTAGGATGCATCAAGAGCCTGAGCATGTTTAAGGAATCAATCAATGAATTTAGGGGACAGACGAAATATGTTGGTGAAGATTTAGTAAGACTAAAAGCGATGAAAATCCCAAACTATGTGATCTCCTTGTTATTCAGGAAAATTCAATTAAGCAAATTTTTATTGAGTTCTACTTGAAATAAAAGGTATATACTGCTCTTTGACTTTTAGAAAACACTGTTCGGGCAGATAAAGATATTTATTGAACCCTTCTACTTAAAGCAGTGGTTCTCAAAGTGTGCTTTGGGAACCCTGAGGGTCCCTGAAACTGCTCTGAAGGTTTGTGAGGTCAAACTATTTTTAAAATAATCCTGACATGTCACTTGCCTTTTTCATTCTTATTCTCTCACAGGTGTTTAATGGAGTTCCCCAGACTACATAATGTGTGGTATCATAACAGGCTGAATGCAGAAGCAGGTCTAAAAACCCAGCTGTTTTCTATTAAGGTATATACCAAAAAGTCTGCAAAGACGTCAAACAACTAAAAAAATGTAAAACAATTTAAAACAATGTCACTCTTCTCACTATTTTTTTTTTTTGTATGGAAAGTACAGCTTTTAAAAAATAAATACTGTAATTTATGTTAACATGTAATGGGTTTATTATTATTTTAGCATGACGTAAAATAAATATTTTCAAAATTTCTCTTTTAATCCTTAGTATGGTAAGTAGAACCCATATAAGCAAGAGGACTTTGGGATCCTCAGTAATTTTTAAGAGTGTAAAATTACTGCTGGCATCAATCATTCGAATTAAACATTGTATGGCAGGGGACATGAAAGAGAAACTCAGTACTTAGCCTCACAGAATTTATATTGCAGTCACAGGGAATATGCAAAACTCCAACAGTGAAGAACACTTACATAATATAATCCCCACACATATTTTTTGGTACATAAGAGGAAAAATGGGAAGTACTAAGTCTAGTGTTTTTCAAAGTATAGTTTTGCACCTGCATCTGAATCACTCGGAGTTATTTCTAAATATATAGAATCATGGACCCCCAGATCTCTAGGGGTAGGTCCCAGGAAGTTACATTTGAAACAAGATCCTCATGTGATTTTCATGCTTGCTCAATTCTGGAAACCACTGCAAGGACATTTCAAGTAGAGGAATGGCTAGGAGTGATGGGAGCCAGCTTCCTGGCAGAGGCATGCATTGCATTTGGTTAGATTTCCAAGCAGGGTAAAAAGGGTATATGTTGGGTAAAAAGGAGGCTCAGGTGGAGCAAAGGTACAGTGATAGGACTGAGAAAGGTGAATCTGACAAAGAGCAAGCAGACTTGTTTGGATGACATACATAGCTTGCTTAGAAGAGAAATGAGGAATGGGGTGGTGAAGTTAGTTCTGCGGTACTCCATAAAGTACTCTGAAATTTTGCCTGCAATACTGAATTTGGAAAGCAATAGAAAATTACTAAAAATTCTTGAGTAGAAAAGAATCAGATAAAAACCACCTTTCTGGTAAATTCTCATTACAGCTCTGAACTAGAAAAAAACAGAGCGAAAGAAATCATGAATGTAGATTTGGATGACATTTTCAACTCCCGTAAAATCCGTTCACCTAGGTACTGTGGACAAAGAATTGTACCTTCTAGTTTCTGAATGCGTGCAGCTCTGCTATCAAGAAGATGAACATATTGTTCCACTTTGAGTTCATAATCTTGCTGCAAATTTTCCATCTTCTGGGTCACTGCTTCAACTTCCATCTAAAAAATATGAGATAACAAGTTTCAATACTTAGGATTAGTTCCATTTTCATTTTTTAAAGCAACTCTGACTCAAGCATTTCCTAGATCCTGGGGATCTCGGGAGCTGTAAACCATGATTTTCTGACCTCAAATAGCTTACAGTTTAGAAAATTATGCTTGGCAATGTTCTTAAATCAGAAACAAAATTAACAAGACCCCAGATTCCTTCTCCTGGGGGTAATTTTCCTGTTTGTTAAAGGCTAAGATAACATGTGGTTGTGGCAGGAGAGCTACGATGCATTCGCACGATGTGCTAATACAGCACAGGTAAATTCATGGCTGCTGTTTCTGCTCTAAAACCAGGGCCTTTAAAGAATTATTTGTTTTTGGGTGCCTGGGTGGCTCAGTTGGTTAAGCGACTGCCTTCGGCTCCGGTCATGATCCTGGAGTCCCGGGATCGAGTCCCGCATCGGGCTCCCTGCTCGGCGGGGGGTCTGCTTCTCCCTCTGACCCTCCCCCCTCTCATGTGCTCTCTCTCTCTCATTCTTGCTCTCAAATAAATAAATAAAATCTTTAAAAAAAAAATTATTTATTTTTAAACTATTTACTCTAAGCACCTAGTTACAAGGCCAAATTCCAGCTTGTGGTAATACATGGTAAGAGATTATAACCGATGATAATACATAATACTGCTTAGAAAAGTAAATCATCAGTAGAATATCATAGGAAGCCTGTTCTCCTGTCTTCGTGCAGCACATTACCTGATAATCTTTATTAATTTTATGTTGCATAATCAGCATGTTTCGTGTCTTTTCAAGTTCTTGCACTGTTTCTGCATGAGTTGCTTGTAGCTCTCTCATGGAGCGTTCTAGATCTTTGTTAATTTTATTGTCTACTTTCTCTAAAAAGGAAAGGTCTCCATTTTTTTGTGATTTCTGAGCCTAAAACAAAAACATGTTTTATTACTGAAATAACAGTTTCTAAAACGTATCATGTGAATTAATATAGATATAGCAAAGAATAATCATTAATTAAAAACAGATATATTTCCATTTTCCATCAGGAACAAAACCATCCTGATACAGAAAATATATGTGGATAGTCATCTGGAACGATTACAGAGAATTCAAAAAACACTTTATTACTTCATGACATAAAGAAGAATCATGTACCTTTATTTCCATTTCTTCAACTGATTAAAAGCTACACTGTGTTGATCTAAAGGGAAAGAAATGTATTTTCTCGTGTCTTCTTATAAATAACAGAATATCCTAGGACTGAAAAATATCTTCTGGTAACATTTATAATTCAATATTTTATTTAAGATAATAGGGTGTACCAAGGTCTCTTAGGACAGAAAATTATTGATTAGTTTTATAGTGAGGTGTGTAAAAGTGAAATGTTTGTTACAGTTGGAGAAAGTGCTTTAAATAAGAGTTTTTGAGGTCTATTTTAATGTAATTTTGATGTCATTATGAAATATGTATATGCTGTAACTAAATGTCACCTGACCACTTTCCTGAATAATTCATTCTCCAAGTATAAGGGTTACAGACAAGGGTCATCATTATGCTGAAACAGTTATATGTAGACATGAAATTCATGGTGAAGTTCAGAAAGTTACCTTTATAAGCAGGAGAGCTTCACTCAATTCATCAGCATTAATATCACTCTCCTGCAAAAGACAGAGTAAGTAAAAGCTCACAATGAGATATTAATGAAAAGTACAAGAGACATTCCAACTATGCAGATTATCCTCATGGAGCATAAACTGCCTGATACCATGAATTAAGAAACTAAGTATAAGAGACATTCCAACTATTCAGAATCTCCCCTGAAGTGTAAACTGCTTAATAACCATGAATTAAGAAACTAAGTAATACATTTGTAATCTTTTGCTTTGCAGCATAGTTTCCTCCTGGCATAAAATATTGAGATAAAAATTTGGCGTTTATTTCCTAAATAAGAAAATAGTTCACCTGGTTGTAAAACTTCAGGCGGTGTTTAAGGTCATCAAGTTGCTGCTTTTGTTCCAGATACTGTAACTGTAGTTCTCTGTTTTCTTGAATGAGTTTCTCATTTTGGTCTTAAAAATAAAGTTGATACAATTAGAAAGGTAAGAGAGCATGAGGCATAAGAACGCATTTAAAATTAATTTAATTCCTGATATACACCAAGCTCAAACTAGTATTGCTCTGGTCAGAGAGGAAATTGTGCTAGCACCTAGACAAAGGCAGTGAGAGAATGAGGAACAAATGAACACTATCATGTGTCTACCATATGATCCAGTTGCTTATCAAAAACTGAAGACTTAAGTTCACAGCATTAATACAAGGAAATTGTGGCCTCTGGGACTTCAAAGGAACATTCTATCTAAATACCTAAGAAAATATGTTTCTAAATCTATGATTTTTACTTACTTATTAAGGGTCCTGAAAGGCATGCAAAAAAATTTGTTTTTGTCTTTTAGTGTTTTAATCGACTTCCTTAAGTTTTCTTTTCCCAATTTAGCATAAAGTCCTTTTATTAAAACAACATAATTTCTCTGGTAATAACTAAACCCATAATTTTAATCAACTACACTTTGAACAAATCTGTTAAGATAGGAGAAATGGATTCTCAGCCAGTGTGCATGGTAGCATCAGTAATAATTCATGTGTGCTCTTTATTCATTGAGTTCGTGCTGTTAATTGGTAGGACATGGACCCAGAGCTCTTGTTAAGGAGTAGAGATAGGTTACATTCGCCCAGACACTCATTCGCCTGAACCCATAAGCAACAGCACAGGGTAGAGCTACAGGAGACAGTAAATCCATAAAGAGACTAATTTTTTACTCCCTGCATTAAACATATGCTTAACTTAAAAGAAAAAAAAAAAAGCTAGCTACCAAATTTATTCTTTAGTCTCATGTTCTTAAGCGTACTCTTCAACAGAGTTCATTGTGGGGGTCAAGTATCCTTTTTGGCTCCCTGTAGCCTAGCTCTAAACCATGTCATCCAAAGTGTCTCCACTGATCTCATCCTATTTTCACAGATTTGTGTTTATCAAAAGTCCTCAATTCAAGTTGTACATTTTTGTTTCCATTTCTTACAAAAAAGCCAACACATTTGCCAAGAATTCCTTACATGAATATATTTGCACACTGAATGCATTTTATACAAAAATACATTTCTGACTTCTATAATGCTTTGTGTTCCCCAGCTAGAAATGCTACATGTAAGTGAAAATCGTAAATTACACAATTAAGAAGAAGGGGACTAAATTTGGATATTTTTAATGTCACATATTTCCTGGCAAACTAAAAGGGAAAAACACTGTGACTCTGGGGTATGCAGAGACATTTTAATATCAAATATATAAACCTTTTTCATCTTATCGATAAAAGGTTAAAAGGTTATACTAGAGGATAAATTGCTAATACTCAGTGACCTAAATGAGAGAGTTTCCAAATGAGAACAGTATTTGGAAATTTTGAAGGTAAGGGTCAAATACCTGTCTTTAAACTAAAAATTAGGATTAATAATAAATACGAATTTGTAGAGGAGATAAACAACTTTTTCGGTTACAGAGTAGAATAAGAATGCGGAATGCTTTATTTTATGAGGTTAAAAAAATCTAGATAGGAATGGTTAGGTAACAGAAAGAAGGTAAATACAGTAAGAAAAATGTAAAACCAAAGGTCTTGAGGATGATATAATTTCCTTCTCTGGCCTGCAAGAAGTGTTACGGGTTTTGAGAATGAGGTAAAGGGTAAAGGACATGATTACTCCACCTTCATCCAGACAGTGTATTTTGATTTCTAGTTTTATGCTCTAATTTTTCTATTCTTTCAATATTTCAGAGCAGGGTCCTAAGAATGATATGCTAGTAGGTATAAATAAACTTATTCAAATGTTTCTTCCTTTGCTGGTTTCTGTTTCCACAACAACGTCCCCGTTTCATTGATCGTTTTAAACCTAGGGTGTTATTACTGAGAAAATAACTTATTAGTGGAAGATGACATTACTAAATACCAGTACCTTTCTCTCTACTAAATTTTATGTAGAATTATCCGCAACATTTTTCCTTTCTCAAACTGTTTATTGGGGATAGAACTCCTGGCTCTTTAAAAAGCACGGAGACGCTGTAGTTCAAAAAAGAGATAGACTTGCTGAATTATAATATGAAAAATCAAAGCATCCTGTACAAGATGAAAAATAACCTCTTTACCTTATGATTTGACAAAAAGCAGGTTAAGCTAAACAGCATTTTATTTAAATGAGATAACATTTTACGCTTTCAAAATTATGTTCTTCAAGCACACCATTAATAAGCAGAGTGCAGAGAACAATTCAACTAAACAATTTTCAGAGCTCCTTTGTGCTAATATCTTCAGCTGTGATCAATATAACCATATGCATTATGCTGAATTATGCATTTCAGCTAAAGATAGAAAGGAACTTTCAAAAGCAGGGCCTTTAAACACATGCAGTTAATTTAAGCATTAACCAAATGCAAACTGCATTTACATATCCTTCTCCCACATATTCACACAATCTGAAACTAATTTGTACCTTGAATAAAGAGGTAAGTATTCTCTAAAAATAATTTGCCAGTTAGATGAATGACTCTAAGAACCCAGGGAAACATCTTCTGGCAAGGAACACTTGATACATGAAAAGGTAAATGTGTGAAGAGACTTCAAAGTAAAATGAAACAATTTCAAGATCTGTAATACAAAAAGGAACTTTCTAAATATTAAAAGACTTCCTCATACAGATCATTTCAGTTCTTTTTGTTTAGTATTTCCCTGGAAAAAATGGTTCAAGACTGTAATATTTTTCTTATAATCTATTGTAACATTTTCACAAAAAACCCCCAAACCTAAATCATTAGATCTATACATTTCAGGTAGTCAAGCGAAATAACTAAAATAACAATTGTATTAAAAAGATTCAGTTCTAGCAATTTTTCTTAACAAAACATATGAATAAACGTGTAAAGATTTGTGTAGAAAGATGTTTATGATACTTAAAAAAATGGAAGGTATTTAAAAATTCATCCACAGAAGACTGTTAAACAATCTTTGGTACATCCTCACATGGAAAACTATGACAGCCATTATAAATGATGATGATGTGGATTTACATTTATACTCAGGAACGATTTCATAATAGAGTAAATAAAAAAGCACATTATAAAACAGTATCTACGCATATAGAAACAACTCTGGAAGGACACACATAAAAATATTAATAGTGATTATCTTGTGGTTGTGTGATTGAATGACTTTTAGAAAGTTTTTTTTTGTTTACTGAACTTTAATGTTATACATTAATTATTTTTAATCATTCAAAAAATCCTAAAAAGACATAAAAACTAGTAAAAAAAAGATGAGGAATGGATTAATGGTGGTTTAAAATAACTTAGCAACTGTAATTTTAATCATTTAAAAGAAGCTTTGGAATTAATTCAACAACAACAGATAGGTTTAAAAAAAAAGCCCACCAAGTTTCTATCTCCTTAAGAGTTTCTTTCCAGAGACCAATTCAGATGTTTAGAGATAAAGAGCTTTGGAATTTTTAATATTTAGGGAAATACAGAAAGCACAGAAATAAGAGAGGTTTTTTTTCATTTCTCTTCCTTTAAGAATGAGCAGTTTATATTTGTCTTCGGAAAACAGGGAATACAGAGCGCTTCTGCTTCCTTCAGTCAGCAAGTATTTACTGAGCAGCTACTAAACAAAAGCACTGTTAAGTATCACATGAAAGTCAGGAACTATATATCTTTGACATCAAAACTTTTAAATACCCACCCAGTCACAAATCATGTCATCATCTTATTCTACTCACAATATTCCCAAGAAAAATTCATAAATAATTTTTCATAAAATTCAATCACTTGGTAGATAAATACTGCTTATGTGTTTCACCGAAATTAAGACTACATCGATTTCAGACTTCTTAAAATATTAAAAAAGGTCAGGCCATAATTTTAAAATGTTATCATTTACAAGATGCATCACAACTTGAGATGTCAAAATGGGAAAAAAAAAAATCTCTCTTATAGTTAATAAAATATGGCATTGTGATCTAAATCAATATATAGAGTACTGACAAGATATGTAATTTTTATTTTTTAACTGAGCCTGCGTTAAACTTTGAAATGCTCTCATGCAACAGAATCGCAAATGTTCAAAAGAAGCAACCTTATTATCACATCACTTGGTTTATGTAGTGGATGAGCAACAGATACAACGTTTGAAACAAATAATTCAATTCCCCTGTTGTGCATTTGTGTGTATAATCTAGTAAATCAGACATCTACTTTAATTATAATTATTTTATTTCCATGAGATGAGAAGGGTGAGATCTGTGACTCGTATATGAAACTTATTAATGATTATTATTTTAACAGGGACATCCTGACAAGTCTTCCTGGTATTTAAGTTCACTGTCACAGAGTAGATTTAGACATCTAATTATCACAGAGATCTTCCCTGTTCGACCTACCAAAACTAGCAAGCAACTACTTCTGCTCCTCTGTCATCTTACGCTGCTTTGTTTTCATTCCCACTGCACTTGCCGCCACCTGACACGTTGCACATTTATTTAATTATTGTCAGTTTCTCCCTATTGAATTTATGTTGCATGAGGGCAAGGCTTTTGTTTTACTCATTGCTGTGTCCCCCAGAACTTCGAACAGTGCCTAGCACATACTGGTGGCTCAATAAATGCTTGTCGACTGCTGAATACAGCAAGGCTTGACATTTAGGAAAACAAAACAAAACAAAACAAATGAAAGGCAACCTGAATAAAAGTATCTCTGGTGAAGAAATAACTCCTTTGGCGTATATGCTAGGCTGAGTAAATGGAAATTTTGAGCGACCAATAAACTCATGAAAGTGGATGGCTGTTAATGCAAGCGATGTCCCCTACATGGAGCAAGGTGCCTGGCAAAACAGTAGGCGCCACAGTCGGCGCTGACTGAGCCGGTGAATAACCAGGAGTAACACAGATGTCTGAAATGAATAATTCAGTAGTTGTTTTATGTGTACCTCTTTCAGTTTTGAATCTGTCAAGGATTTCAGTTTTGTCTGTTAGGTCAGATTTTAAGGCAGTCTCGAGTTGAGCGATCTGTACTTTCAGCTGCTGTTCCTTGAACTTCCATTGCTCTTCGTGGGCAGCACTGAAGGCACTGCAAAAACACACATGACATGCAAGGAGAGCCTGGAAATCGGCCTCGACCGAAAATACGAAAGAGAAAAGCTTTTAGTGGTACAGAGACCACTGTCATCATGTCTTAGGAATTAAGTAAACATATGCTGGTCTGCTGCTGTTGAAACCAAGGCGCCTTTCTCAGGCTGCGGTTAGCAAACATGAAAGGGTTTGTGGGATGAGCAAAGGAACTGGCCTTAATTTAGAGCTCTACAGTCAGAGAAGTTGGCAGTGTGCAGCTTTTGTGGGACTAGTAAAGGAATTTAGATACTGTACACACTCCAGAGGAATCCGCAATTCCAAACCTCAGCCATCGGCTTCAGATAAAACTCTTCTCTCCCACATACAAACCCTCTTAATACAGAGAACAGGGGCTCGCCACCTGATCTTCACTGCTAAGATCTGAAACTTTTACTGAGTCTGTGCTAATAACACATTCACAAAATTCTGGCCATGAAATGATAACACACTGAACGTTGAGACAGTAATTCTGCTGTGAAGAAGTAGTGATAATGTAGTTTTTGTCCTAAAACACAAACAGCAACAACAGACTAAGAACAAAGTTTTACTTTGTTCACGACTAGGATGAAAACCCAGCGAGAACACCCTGGTAAGAAGGATGAAGACAGAAATGTTATTCCTCAGTAAAAGTGCAGCAGTTTAAACTCTCGTTACAATCTACTAGTGATGAAATCCCAGCATCTATTTGCGCCAGTGCTGATAAACTGAACACTGGTGCTAGACCAGTTGCACTGAAAACACTCAGAGAGATTTAAAAATGAAGGTCCTGGAGCCCAGGAATTCATAGTTTTATAAAGCTTCCCCAGGTGATAGCCAGGTTTTGGAAAAACTGATCTTGATCTGTATTTCAGCAGAAAACTATTATCTGCGAAGCTTGATTTGACTGAATAATTATCAGCAGCTTTGACCCTTCTCCTTGTTTTAAACCTGGTAAATGAAACAAAAATTTATAAAATCTGGTTTTGTACTGATGATGAAGTGAATGGAAGAAAAACCTGTTATTGAAAATTGCCCTTAATGTTGCTCCCAGCTAGTCTCGAGGTTTTATTCCAAGAGAGATACTATTCTGGGAGGCATAGCTTTCAAAGGAAAAGAATTGTGTGTCTATTTTACATTTTGAATATTTTTATTGCATTTAAAATAATATGAACATAAAAATAAATGGAATTCTAGAAGTTTCTCTAAATATGAAATCTGTTCCTTCTATCAATGTTCTCATTTCACATATGGAATCTTAAGAAATGCATGGACCTATATACCAGTATTTCAAGTTAATTTTATCAGAGGTACAATTACCTAAACTTACATGAAATCCAAACAAAGTATGCACTTTAAATATTAAAGAATATTCCTTTACATTTTCACTTTTTAAAATAAAGAACAAATACAATTTTTGTGTCTGGTCAAATTATGTAAACTAAACACACACACGTGTGTGTATGTGTGTGTGTTTGTGTCTTGTATTAAAAACATGTACTACCCGGAAAAAAAATTAGCATGATGAAGTAGGCACAATTATACATCATATCAGACGCCAAAAATTGGGAACAGTAGTGTTCCAATAGCATTAGTACCAGCAAAAAGATCACCAACAGTTAATCTGGCAGAAACATCAGAAGCTGTATGTGTTTAAATTAAGAACAATTTAGCAGCCTGGTTTTTCCAAACCCACAAAATACTAGTGTAAATCAGCGTAAGTCAATCTGAATTTGGTCCACTGCTATCTTCCCTCTAAATTTAGGATTACATTCCACTGGAGTTTCATGAGGAATTCCTTTTGAATTTACTGTACTCCTCTATGCTTGGAGCCGTCTGTGTAACTATAAATGGAGAACCACATCTGGCTCCGTTTTCTTTGTAAAGGCTGTGTACATGATTAAATCTGCATATGAGAACAGTCTTTGAGAACCTTTTATTCATGAAAATGTTTTTGTATATTGCCTACAGTGACAACGGGGGGGGGGATCACAGTTGGTCTGTGTGCACATTTCATTGTTACATTCTGTTGCAGAAGTGAGAAAATGTCAATCGAATGCCCACTGGTGCCTGTGGTCACTGCATGGCCACCCACTGGCAGTCATGGGTCAGCATCCACACTGCTGAACAACAACATGATCAGACAGAAATAAGAGTGGAAGAATTTGTCTCCACCCTAAGGCCTTTTTTCTTACAGAAGAAATTCCACGTATTCCAATGTCTAAGGGCAACCTAATGTGAGAGAGAGGGAAGGATAAGCTCTACGTCATCCACAAAGAAATCCATAGGTACTTTAGTTAGGACCTAATGGAAATTAAATACGTATTTACATAGGGATATCTCACGTACTGAAAGAAAACGATGCTCCAAATGTACTCAGTTTGATTTCTGGGAAGCACCAAGTGCTCCCGTTTGATCGCATGAGCTTTCATGGTTCCTAGAAGATTGCACGGGACAGGTGCTCACTTCACAGAAATGGAGCCCAGAGAGTCTATGGGTGGTCAGCAGAGCTCCATTAAATTCTGGATAATAGATGCCTACAATTTACATAGTAGAAACCAATTCTTAAACAGTTAATACCATCTTCAAAAACTAGACCAACTCTTTTTTAAAAGCAGGTATTAGATGAGTGTCTCTTTGGGAGTCAATACCTTTTAAAATCACCTCTAACAGATTCTCTGGATCCTATCCCAAACTGACTAAATCTGAATCGGATGGTGGTGGGAGGCAGGGGAGGGAGGTTCCAAAGGTGGTGAAACCTACATTTTGCTGTTTTCCAGGTTATTCATATATACTATAGTGGAAGGACTATTGTATTCATCAGTTACACCACCCTAAAACTATACTAACTTTAAAAATGGGACATAGCTTTACAATATTGTAGTATAAAGTTTCTCTCTGACCACACAGACTTAACTGCAAAAAGTTTATTATGAATTTTTAAATGGACTATTTCTTAAAGTTATACTTATTTCTTGGCATTGTATCAAAAATGTTCTCGCATATTAAAACAAGCTCATACCAAATGCTAACATGAGGGTTTTATCTTACCAGATGATTCTCTAATATGCCATATGTCAAGTAATAAACACATTCAAAATTTCATTTGGAAAAGGAAGATGAGAATGTAATCTGCAAATCATATTTTTCTCCTGAAAACTAGCCAATTTTGAATAACAAACAAATGCTCTCCTTTAAAAAACATGCTATCACTATGACTAACCAAACAGGGAGTAAAATTTATTTAGTTTTTGATGAGCACTAGTTGTTGGCAATGATGAATAACAGTGCCATGAAACACAAAAGCTGTAAAGAATCTTAAGGACAACGATGATTTTTGTAGAAGCTTCTCCAACTCTGCTTCTGCAAACATATTATATATTAAAAATTTGTATTAGAGAATTTTATGGTTCTATTTCCTATCATATGTGCTTGCTGGGTTTTGTGCTTAAGTGACATTAAGTTTATTTTTGGCACAAAATGTTTTGACACTCATTACACACATTTACTTCCATATATCTCACACAAAATTCAAGTGTAAGCAGTATAACAAAGTCTGTTTTTAATGTGACAGGAAAAAAATGTAGCTCAAGCATAAAACATTAAAAAAACCCTTCAAAGTCAGATTTACACTCTCAGATCATCTTCTAATATGGAGAGATAAAGTTTCATGGTGATAAAGTAAATATGAGAAAAACATGTCTCCCTCAAAATTTCATTTATGCATTATTCCCGGCGAAGTTTAATGTTTTTTATTCCCAGAAGGTATATTCAGTAAATCCTCAAATTGGGAAGTAGAAAATGTATAAGTAATGGCCAAATGGCACTTATTTTCTTGTATTAAGACCATGTTAAATTATTTGAAATTACAAGATGTTGAAGATAAATATAAATCAATAAAAAATTCTGGATGTATGGTAGTTCTATTATTCCATGAACATTTCCCTTCCACAGAATCAGTTTTCCAATGCAATTAAAATCAGAGAGATAGTGAAGCACAGTGAAAAAAAAATTCAAGTTTTAGAGTCAACAGAATTGGGTTTGGGTCCTATACTGGAGTCTCAGCAATGCTGTGTGAATCTGTACAAGTTTCTTAATTTTTCTTGAGTCTCAGTTCCCTCATTTCTAAAATATGGGGATAACATTATTTTCTCTGCCCTATAATGCAGTGGTTGTGTGATCTACATACTGAAATTTGGAATTTTCGAACACGTAACTACTAAATACTTAGATATATCAATATAAACCTTGTATTGTTCTATAGAAATGAAAATATAAAACAGGAAGCATAATAAATGCTTTAGGTAAAATTAATCGGGGCTGATGAGAAAGAAGCCAGAACAAAGCAAATAAGGCCAAATGATCTGGAAGGGGTCCAAGGTGGATCCCACATAAAGATTTTTAGCTAGCCTATCCTTGCTGGAAAGCCCTAGGTATTATTTTAATTGATGTCTGAATCTGCTATTGATAACTCTTAATATAATGAGCCACTGTGCAAAGATAATCAACAGTAGTAGGTAAACAACATAGATGATCCATGCCACTGGAATGATGTCTAACAATTATCTAGGTATCTTTTCAAAGTAAAAATAAATAAAAGCCTAACCCTGCACTCTTTAGGTATGATTTGCTTAATTTATAAAATGTAAATTTAGTTTATAAAACATCCAAAACATGCAGTTAAAAAGAGGTGTCCCTGTACATCAGATGGCCACTTTCTGATGTTTCAGAATATGATCAATAGAAGCAACTGTTGAATATCAGCTCTAACACATATCTTCCAATATATGTATTAAATTTACTTTCATGTAAATTTGTATTTATCCTTTATCAGTTATTATATATTGAAAAGACTTAAAAATACACATGTATACACAGACACAAACACATACACATAGATATCTGAACTGCTTAACTAAGCTTAGCTGCGGTATAGAATTTTGTTTCTAACATTATCAGAAGGGTTTAATTTTTAAAATACCATCACCATGAAGTAGATTAAAAAACTAAACTGAAGTAGCTCTTTAAAATTTATCTTGAGGGGTGCCTGGCTGCCTTAGTTGGAAGTGCGTGCGACTCTTCATCTCGGGGTCATGAGTTTGAGCCCCACATTGGGTGTAGAGATTATTTATATAAGTAAACTTAAACAAATTTATTTTGAGATAAAGATACTTATGTTTCTTTTTATAAGGAACAGAGATGATTGTAAGTGGACACCTTTGTTTTCCACTAAGAGGATCACTCTCAGCTAATAGGCTGGGTAGCCCAGTGGAAGAGACCAGGGCTTGGAGAGACCTTGAAGAGTGTAGGCAAGTTACTTAATTCTGTTTTATTTTCATTGCCTGCAAAATGGGCATTTACACTACCTACATTTCCAGGTTGTTGTGAGAAATTTATAATAATGTATTAAAGAGTAGTTAGCACAGGGCCTGCTTGCTTACAGTCTATATTCAATAAATTGTAATAGCAATTGTTACTGGCAACAAAGTGATATGGTTTTCTTGTAATAGACTAATGCTCAGCTTAAAGAACTTCTTACCAATGCCTAGAAAAAGCTTATTTTTCTTTTATAACATATATATATTTTTTGCAATCATCCATTGCTAATTCTTTAATAAATATTAGATATTCTGACACCCACTGCTTTGATATATAAGATCTCAAACAAGAGAATGAGAGAACACATGTAATCATGATTTACCTGTTATAAAGTTTATCATAGTTTTCCTTTAAAAGTTCCCGTTCCTTTTCTAAATCATTAATTCTATCCTGCAGCTAAAATGAAAAGAAAATGACACATTAGGTGATTATCGAATAAAATCACACAGGGGTAAAATAACATGAGAGGAGGCTAAGATGTTTTAGTCTTGACTTCTAAATTGCAGCTGCTAACTAGTCAACTTTTATTGTCTGTATTTAATTTAGCATTGATTTTTTTCCAAGTTGTTAAGTAAACATGAAATTAATATTTCTGTTTTAATTTAGTAGAAACATATGCATTGCTTTATGGTGACATGTGCCAAAACTCAATAAAGAATGTGTTAAAAGTTTGCTGTGAAGTCTGGGAAACATAGTATTTTTTACTTTCCTCCCTGATGAATTCCATCATTATATTCATTTTGTATTAATTTTCAATTGGCCCATAAAAAATAAAAGGATTAACTTTTCTTTTGGTTCATGGTTCAAACAAATTGTGTCAATCACAATTCACTCTGAAGACAAAATTTCTTTTGTTACCTGGAATTTACAAAGATCCAGTAGCACATCTTCTAAATGAATGAATGAATAAATAAAATCGTATACCTTGTTTTATCCTAATGAATATTTTTAGAAATAAACTCAGGATAACCATCATAGCTTTATGACTAAAATGTAGCTTTCTGTATTTATTCCTAGCATTCATGTTTAAGTTTTATTCACCAGTATATTTTGTAGTTACAACCTTTTCCCGTGGGTCAGTATTCTTAAAATTCATTTCCATGTTCATAATTCCCTTTTGATGCTAGTTTGAGACACAGTAAGGATTCTCTAAAGATCAGAACAGAATGTAGGCATCTTATTTCATTGCCATTCTCTTTAAGAACAAGTTTAAAAGACGACAGAAAGAGACTGTGCTAGCTGGGAGGCATGAGTAGCAACAATAATAGAGAGATGAGTGTTCAAACAACTTCCTAGAAAAAAAAGGAAATAATTTCACAGAACTGCTGACGTTGTAGAACACAATATACTTCTCTTCAGAAACAGATGTGTATTCGTCTAATGTGGTCTTGGTATCTCAAATGGCTAATCAGATGTTAAGGTTGAGAAAGTTAAGTTCCACAGGTAAGTTGCAAAATGTTATGTGTTCTTTTTCCTCAAGAGTCAATCCTTTAGGTAAACAGTGGTTATCAGCACATTTGTAAATATTTGTAGGCACTGAGTTGTCATGTAGTTTAGGATCTTTAAATAAATGTACTATTTGGAACGTCTCTATTTTACTTTTTCGAAACAGTGACAGAGAAGTTTGAATGCAAGGAACGGCTAATAAATTTTTCGGAGCTTACCTCTTCTATTCTTCTTTCAGAAAATGTCATGGAATGTAACTGTTTCTCAAGACTGCAGCATTTTAAACGCTGCTCTTTGAGTTGCCTGTTTAGTTCATCCCCATTTGCCATCAAGGCATCATGGCTGATCCGGAGACTTCTTTGCTTCTAAAAAACAGAATCTTTTTTAAATTAATTTTGGATTCTGCATTAAATAAGTGATTACAATTTTATAAGTGAATTTACTCCTAAAGCTCACATTATACAATTCATTCTTCACCTCACAATGTATATGTGCTACTTGTCCATGGAGACACTCTTGACCCAAGTGTATCATTAGGGGAAAAAAAATACAGAGTTTTCTTAGCACAGAGTCACATAATGCAAACTTTTTGTCCTTTATTTTATTTCCTCCTAGTTTTTGACTGGTTGATTAGTGACCAGTGAGTAAATTAGTTTTAGCAATTTTTTTTTTTTCTTTCTGCTGTGGTTACAGTGGTTGGACATGCTGTCTAAAAATGCTGCCACATGGGTCAAAATAAATGCTGACCATAGATAATCAAACTTGAAAGGATTTGTCACCACAGCACATAAACAGCCTAACAGAAGGTTGTTTTAATACAATTAGGTTGAAATTTTCAATTCAGTAAAATAGTTACCGAAGTCTTCTTAATTTTTACAACAGATTTTTATTTTTACTTATTTATTTTTAAGTAATCTCTATGCCCAACGTGGGGCCTGAACTCACCACTCTGACCCAACCAGCCAGACATCCCAATTTCTTAATTTTTAAAATGGCATTTATGAATGTTTTAAATTCAAATGTATGTTCTTAAATGCCTCATGCTTTTTTTAAGAGATAAAAAGATGATCATACTAAAGTCTTTTCACAGAGACCATACGACCATAACATGTAATGGCTCATCTGCTAACTAATTTCACTTACATTCTACTGAAGTTCTCCAATCACTTAAAGGAGACATGGCTATGAGTCCAATTTTTGTTAATCTTGGTATTATCAGAGCACGCTATCTTTAACCAGCTTTTCCTGGGCTTCCTACCTCATTCATTGAAGCTGTTGGTCTGAACCTCTCAAATCTTTACCCAATATCAATCCCTCGGAGAAGAACCTGTGTCGTGGCAGACACTTGACCTAACAAGGGCTTTGAACAAATACCTGGCAGCACTGTTAAATGGAAGCCAAAATGGTCAAAGTGACAAAAGAAGGTAAGCTCGCTTTTTATTTCCTTTCCTAATTCCCCATGTTAGAAACAGCCCTCAGCTCCATGTTTTCTTAATCTCCCTCTTCTACCTATAGGCAGACAGTGCTATTATCTCCATTCTCCAGTTCCTCTTCTCTCTTTCATAAACTCTCACATTTATGTGGAAGGCAGTTATTACTTCACATTTAATCAGGGGGGAAAACACTAACCAGAATACATTTTTAAAATATTTATCTAATTCAATAGTAAATTTAGGTTTCAGAAGACCCTATGCTTTCCACCCATTTACTGCTTTCCTTGTCTCAGTACTTCAAAGAAAGTACTGCTTAATATGAGTTCTGCTCATCTGGAATGATTTGGAGTTCATTAATTCCAGAACTTATGTTAATTATGCAGTGCCAATAAATAGGAATCTTCTGATGGCACATTCCTGTGGGGCCACAGTCCTAAGGCAGCCGGGATGAAGAGTCCCAAGTATTGTCAACCTGAATGGTCAAGATTTAAAGTAAGTACCCTGATAGTTGACATGATGGGTACTCAAATATTTTGTGATAATGGTAGATAGTGACAAAACAGAACACATTAAAGAAACATTGAACAAAACCTGATTACTCGTATTTTTAACTTGATCTATCTTGGATATCTCATAAATGCTTATAATTGAAGATAGATGGAAATACATCTAACCAGTGCTATGCGCCCATATGAATTCAGATAAAAGGAGTTAAAAATACATTTTCTTGGCATGAGATAATATATGATAAATAGGTTTTATTTTGAGATGACACAGATATTTATGAAAAGTCCAAGCAGTTATTTCTTTAGTCATTAAGTTATAAATTACAAATAATATATGAAGTGAAATCATACACATTTAAGAAAAAGAGCATCTTTAAAAATAACTTTTTAGTGTTAATAGCATTCTATTTAAAAAATACAACTTAAACACTATCTTTGATAGCGTATCTATGTATACACTATGTATACACATAGATAACTTTGTATTTATGTATTACCATAATAAAATAAATGATCACAGTACCTCTTGAAGCTGAATAAATTTTCCTTCCATTACTGAAAGAGCATTGCTTTTCTCCACTAGTTGTTTATGAAGCTTAATCATTTCTACATTGTCCCGAATGTTTGACCTTCAACAATGTGTTTAAGAAAGAGAGACAGAGTAAAAAAATGCAAGGCAAAAGAAAAAAAATCTGTGGTTGAATCACAATTTTTCATTGAAACGTTACCTAGATTTTTAGTTTATTATACACTTAGGATAGATTTATTATTTAAAACCAACCAATCAGGGCGCCTGGGTGGCTCAGTTGGTTAAGCGACTGCCTTCAGCTCAGGTCATGATCCTGGAGTCCCGGGATCGAGTCCCACGTCGGGCTCCCTGCTCGGCGGGGAGTCTGCTTCTCCCTCTCCCGCTCCCCCCTCTTGTGCTCTTTCTCTCTCTCACTCTCTCTCTCAAATGAATAAATAAAATCTTAAAAAAAAAAAAAACCAACCAATCATTGTTCTTTAACTTCTATACTCATAGACTCTCAGAGTTTGAAGGGAGACTCAAATTTGAGGACCTGTGTCTCCTCTACAACAACTGATAATAAGCACTTAAAACCCTTTTACAGCATCCTGAAAGATGGTGCAAAAGGACATCAGTCCATAGCACAGCAATCCTCCCAACCCCCAAACTTCATACTTATTTTAAGGAGGACGATCATACTATTTTTCCCTAAGAGAAAAATATGAAAGACAGCCACTCATCTTCCTACCACTCCCTTGAAACAAATGGTATCATAAGATTACCATTTATTGGAGTTTCCTCCTGGAGTTTCAACTTTTCAAAATATTTCCCAAAAAAAGTGACTTAGCATTTTATACTAATAATGCCCAAAGCTGGCATTTAAATATGTTGCAGATGTGCCTTTAGCTGGAAGAGATCATTTAACGTCCACAGGGTATATAGAAACTCTATATGCTGCAATACTAGTTTGTATTTTTCCTACTGAGATTAAAGCAAATGTAGAATTTAACAGGAAGATCTTGTTAAAGGTTAATCATGGATCTAAATGAATATCCGTTTTCAAAAGACATTTACTTTCCCAACAGAGAAAGGCTCCTTAATTTCATACGTTTTACATTCAAAAGTATTTTAAAAATTGTGAAGCTCAGTTTTAGACTTCATTTCTTTAAAAAAATAAACATAAAAATTTTAAATTCAGAAACTTATTTCAGGATTTAAAGTAAGTAATTTTACTTCCAAAACTTATCTAATATACACATATTGGAAAAATTGTCACAATGCCCTACTGGAACCAGAAAATGGACTACAAAGCTCACACATCTGTAAACCAGCTGAGGACTTGAAATACTTAATTTTCCTCTTTGATATTTGAAAGTTCATTGTATTTTGGCATCGGACAGTTAGTTGTCCTCACACAGAAGATAAACAAGTCCAAGAACCTGGATCTTACCCAGGATACAGTCTTAACACAATGTTAAAATAATTATGTGTCTAAAACACGTTATCTAGTAGTTCTGAGCACACATTCAGCAGTACACTCACTATTCTTCCCCACAGCATGCTCTTTACTCACTTAAAAAATTATAATATGAAGGGAAAATATATTTTACATAAGTCTAATAAAGAAGATATTCACTTTTTCATAATTAGATGTCAAAATATAACTTAATCTGCTTTCCCCAGAATTACTTGGCTTGACCACCCAATGGTGAGTGACAGTTATTGACATGGAAGGACAGAATGCTATTCAAATAATTTCAAGTCTTTTCTTATATTTACAGTTGTCTCTGACATTTTATTCTTCTTGTTTTTAAGTATTTTAGTATTTTCAAGAAGATATCCATTTATGTGTGTGTATATATATACATATATATGTATATATATATACTTGGGTAATAATTACTTAATGATATTAACAAATAATTAAGCTCCAATAATCAATTCAGCCACACAAGGTCATAGAAATAACAGGTTTTAATTTTGAATTTTCTTTGTTAGGCGAAGGCTGGTAAGCATCTTTCAAAAACTTTTCAGTGTGGTTTAACTGGTGGATGTTTTCTTGAATATTTTCCCAAACTCCTTGAAGATTAAACTTTTCAAAATGCCAAGAAAAGTGACTTAGTATTTTACGATAATAATGCGCAACAGGTGGGTACAAATACAACTTCAGTAGCAGTTAGAGAACAACAAAAATAAGGTGGTCCTTTAAATAAAAAGTCAGTTTGCTTGAGAGTACACCTAATCTGGGATAATGCAACACCTGTAAGTCTTTAATGATTATTTTCAAGTGTCAGTTTTAGGGGCTTTATCTGTAAGAATCATTATTATGATTCGGTATTTTTTAAAAAAGATTTATTTGAGAGAGCGAGTGAGAGAAAGAGCACACAAGTGGGAGGGGCAAAGGGAGAGAGAATCTGAAGCTGACTCAGAGCTAAGCGTGGAGCCCGACGCAGGGCTCAATCTCACAACCCTGAGATCACGACCTGAGCCAAAACCAAGAGCCACCCAGGTACCCCTATAGTTAGATACTTTTAGAAGGTAATGGTGGGAAGGAAAGGATGGCCGGCTGTTCAGCTGAAAGTGCTAAGACATAAAAGATCAAAATCAACAAAGTGATAAATGTGGTCTGGCCTTTAGGAAGGTGTACAATGGAAAATCATCTCAAACCTGACAATCGACTCAACATTCTTCATAGATAAAATAGGATAAAAAAAAATAAGGGTTGATGGAGAGGGAAAAGAGGGAAAGGAATGTCACAAAAAGCTGACAAAGAATGTGAGGATGATGGAGGCAAGAGGGGGCTAGAGTTGGTGCTTAGAGGCTTGTCCTAGACCTCTGTGTACTAGGAGGGCCTCAGGTTGGTTTCCTTTGAAAAACAGAGATGGGGCTAATTTTATAAGCAGTGTTTTAAGTGACCACCACATCATGCTTTCTTGCTCTCTTTCATGCATGGTGATGGGAACATCAAATCTTCAGGATGATGATGTTCTAACAGAAAGAACAATCCATGGTAAAAACATTCAGATGAACTCTGACAGTCATGCAACAATTCATACATGCTGCATTACACTTGGTGAAATGATCTGCAAACAGATATCAAGCAGTCTAATTATGTGCTTTGTAAAAATAAATTTCTCAAATTTTTCAACAAGGATTTTGCAAAAAACCTTGGACAATTAAGTTGGAAAATGTGGTTTCTTTTCTTTTTCTTGTTTTTTTATAGACATATTATTTAGAATTATGATCAAATCTTCTAAAACTATTGGAAGAGTTGTTGGCCCATCTCTAGATTAAAAACAAACTGAAATAAATTAGATTTTATGTTGAAAAAAGTAATCCAGTTCAACAACCTATGTGCCAAGTTTCCCTCATATAATTGGAAACAGTCAAGCAAAAAATTCTGAAAAAGGAATTTCTAATGGAAGCCTTGAAAACACTTGACTCCAGCTTTGCTACTGGGTGCCATAATAAATCCAGAAACTTAAAACCTCAGATACACAGGAGAAGGAAAAACTTTCAGTGGAGCTATGTAATGTATAGTCTAATATGAAATCTTGAGAAGCAAAAATCTTTCCTCCAGTGAAAGTTTCTTATACTTCATTCCCCAGGCATACAACTCTCTCACACTACCTCCCTCCCCCAGTGCCCATCACCATTTTACTCTTTGTTCCTGTAGAGTTTATGAATGCTAAAGAAAGCCTCTTGATTTTTTGAGACAAAAATGTTATAATGTAGTATTTATCACCATTTAGAAGAGGAGGCTGTAGGATATAGGAGCTAGGCTATGAGATTCTGGAAAGTAGTTGAGTAAAATATTTATGACAGAATGAAGAGGCTCTCTTTGTGTTTTTTCTTTTTTTTAAAGATTATTTATTTATTTATTTGACAGCGAGAGAGGGAACACAAGCAGGGAGAGTGGGAGAGGGAGAAGCAGGCTTCCTGGTGAGCAGGGAGCCCGATGCGGGGCTCGACCCCAGGACCCTGGGACCATGACCTGAGCCGAAAGCAGATGGTTAACGACTGAGCCACCCAGGTGCCTCCCTGTTTTTTTTTTTTTTTTTTTTTTTTTTTTTTAAGAGGCTCTCTTTGAATCATAGTTTTAGGCTGACTAAATTTGGGGGATAAGGTTGAAAACAACTTTAGGTTTATAACACCTCTACAATAATTTTTTTTTTTTAAAACAGTGGCAGACATTCTGTAAGTGTATTGTTAAAAGAAATGTAGGTCATTCATAGCTTTTACTGGGGTACACAGACAATAGTCACTAGCAAGGTAACACTACTGAGTAAGATTACAGAAGGTTGCTAGTAAATTAAATGGAATAAATTTCACTAAGAGAGCTGAGGAAAGTTTATTTGAAAGGTAAAAGAGACAAACTGCTACCTGAGTTCATAGGTGAAAATAATGCTCCCTGATTTAAGATTGCATAAAGGAAAAAATTTGTCTGTGTATGTTTATTTGCCTCTGGATCATACCTTTCTTGTGGTGGTGGGTCAAAACAGAAATCAGAGCTCAATATTTTCTTACTCTCAATACCCACAAGGAATGGAGAGAAACAGTTTTGTCAAGCACTCTACATGCAAATAATCACTCTCTTATGAAGATGGAGGAGGCACTCCCAAGGACTGGTTGGAGACAGGAAGAACTGAAATTCTGGCTGATTTTCTAAAAGGGATCATTCTGAAGATCAAGTTTAATGGATTCCAACTAGTAGTGGGAATCTGAGAATTACATTCAATTTATCAAAAAGCCCAATGGGAAATGTAGGTTTACTAGCAATTAAGTTGCTGAAGTGAAAGTTTTATATTGTTTTTATTTTTTGATAAAATTATACCACGTCAGTTCAGTGACGCAGGTTACTTCACAATTATCGGAAGCAACAATTGGCATAATATAGGTCTTTGATGAATAAAAGGAAAAAAACCCCAGTAAGTTGATTAAATTAATAAATACCGCTTACTTAGTAGATAAAAATCTTTCAGAAACACAAGGTCCCTAGGGACGAAAGTGTGCTGTTTACACGGTAGGGCACCACGTACCCATTTCAGTCTCTTTACTTTACAGCTGAGGTAGCTAACTGAGGCTTAGCGAAGTAAAGAATTTGACCAGAGTCCTTAGTTGAGGGAGCCACCAGTCAAATCCAATCCTAAGAGATTACTTCTTCCCGTTCTTCTAGGTTGTCTCCTTCCTCGGAGATATTCCTAGTTCTAGCTGTCCCTCCACTTTCAAGTATGCACTAATTCACTAGTTACTATAAATTGTGATAATTTCTGTGGTTCATATGAAGTGCTGAGAAAATACATCAAGCTGCTATCCCAGAAAAATCTTAGATACAATAATGATGATGATAATAATAATTAATAATAATAATAATAATAAAAACACAGGGATACTTTCCACTGGGCAAATTCTAAGGTTTTCAAAACAACAGCAAAAGCTTGGTGGATATATTTTTTAAAAATGACAGATCACCTGCCTGTGTAATAATAATGTGTGCATGGTTATCCTTGGCCCCAGTTACCCTTCCATCCAAGGACCAGATGTGCCCTCTAAATTAGGGGGCCGGGCAATCAGACAAATACAAATTGAGGGGCATTCTGCAAACAACTATCAATGGGCTGGAAATGGGGAACCACTCTGGAATAAAGGAAACCTAAAAGACATGACAATTAAATACAATACATGACCCCTAGTTGGATACTAGATCAAAACCAAGCTAAACAAACCAAAACCAGCTATTGAGAAAACAAAACAAAACAAAACAAAACAACCAGCTATAAGGGATACAATTGGGAAATTTGAATAGGGACTCTGTGTTAGATGATGCTACTGTATTGTCAAGTGTCTTGAGTATGACAGCTATACAGTGGTTATGCAGGAAGATGTCTTTGTTCCTAGAAGATACTTAGAAGTGTACAGAGAACGAAATGATACATGTGTCTAACTCTCAGATGGGGGCGTGGGAGGGAGGGAGGGTAGGAGGGAGAGAGGGTGGCGAAGAGAGCAAAGTGCTCATGCATGTGCGTGTAGAACGCAGAACAGGTTTCTGTCATTCACAGATACACAAAGACATGAAATGTATGTAAGTGTTCACGTGACTATTCCTACGACTTTTCTGTAGGTGTGCAATTTTTCAAAATAAAAAGCTGGGGAAGAACTTAAGAGTGTCAGGAAGTAACCCTGTGTGTGCCTAGAAGGGAAAGATGGAGCCCCTAGAGCCAAGCTGTTTCTTACACTGCATGGCTGCAAAAGGATTCTCTAAGATATGACAGTCTGCTGTCAACCAAAGGGAAGAGGGCCAGTCAGAGTGTCTGGAACATTTATAGGTTAAATTTCCCCCACTGGGATATGATGGAACTTACATGATTTTTAATTAAGAAGGTAAACACCCTAACATTTACTAAAAAAACCACTTAGTACAAACTAGTTACACATTTGGTAAGAGTATAAATATTTTTGGAGTTGAAAAAGCCAATAAAAGGTAAAATCATTCTGATTTTAATGTTCACGTACATGTGTTCACTGGTTACTGCTTTGCATTTAATTTAAGACGGCCTTTTTAATAAGCAGAAAATGTGCATTTTTATATTGTTTAAATTTTAATATGGATTTTTGTTCAAAACAACACAGACATTCAGGCTACTTGTAAATGATACAAGATTTTTTGCTAATGAGGCATTATGTAGAACATATGCAAAAATCACAACTCAGTCTTCCAAAATAGACCACAATAACAGGAAAAAACATGATTTTAATAAAAAAGAACAGCACTGGGCTTTTACTTCAAAGCAATTAAGGGCTTTGGATAACCAAAAGTTTATGTCAAGTTGATGCCAAACCAAACTGGTCTATTAAACACATACTATGAAGAGTTTCTGTAATATTCTATGAAAAGGCTCTTTGCCATAAATATCAAGCACCGCACTCTGAAGATTACGACTACGTTAGGTTCATGTTTGAGAACAAGGAGGCCAACATCCTGATCAGACTTCTAGAATTTCAAATTTGAAATAATGTATCCGTGAAAGAGAAGTTTAAATATGTTTTCCATTTTGTGATTTTTCTTTACAGTAAATTATACCAAGTTTTATATTCTCCCCGACCTTTTTTTCAACAGTTTTCCATTAGTCTCAAAAAATTGTTGTTACACATAAAATTTTGAGCTATCTGTAAACATACAAGAAAAAAAAGACTTAAAGACCTTTATTGGAAGTCATTTCTTCAGTTTTCAACAACTGTATTTCAAGGAACAATGTGCTATTTACTAAAGGTACCTTTCCTTTCTAAGCAAATAATGTGGTTTTCAATTATTATAAAATCAGTGAGGTAGGATACAAATTGGCTTATTTCTTTGGCCTCTGCAACAAAAGTTCCTTTACCTATCAGACTCATTTTGTCTTACTTCTAATTCCTGATGTGACAAAAGAGACTGCTATCAAGTGAGTAATATAGCTCCCTAAGGAGGGCCTTAGTTTAGTTTTTAAGGTGAACTCGTCTAGGTGTGTATGTTGGTGTCTCTTGCTGACAATATTTATAGGAGAAACCATGCATACCTGTCTATCACTCCATTTCTTCTGCTGTTCTAGTCCTGGATTGAAGGACTTTTGGATCTGTCTTTTAATGAACACTGAACACTTCAGTTCCAGACGATCATATCCCTTTGGAAGAGGCAATGGCCAACACAGTGTCCATCTTACTCTTTGGGAATTCAAGAAATATAACAGAGGAAGTAGTCTCTGATAACCTAGTACTCAGCTGTTGAGTAAAGGTGATAGGGGTGGGCTCTAAGCTTGGGCTTGGTCTAAGCATAGAATTTTTATATTTAGATAATATCTTAAATATGGCTGTTAGCAATTTATTAAGATCACATTCAGTGTTGGGGTCTGGTCTTTTATCACTGTTCCTCATAAAGAATCATGTCTTGGTTTTCCAAGAAGACCAAGTCTAGTCAGTTCTTCTACCTAGGGGAACAGAGATAACTCCTAGGTATTCAAGCTGGTTCAAAGCCAGGGTTCAAATTGTATCACCTAATATAATTCTCAAAAATACTCATGTTTCTTTTGCCCTGCCCTTAGAAGGGCATATAAATATCACTAAATATACAGAATTTTATTATGTAATTTAACTTTATATATTATCAGAGATAATATTAATCAAATACTAATAATTTGAATCTTTGAAATATAAAGCCTCATATATTTTCAGCCCACTTTATTGTTTTAAAAATAAGTCTCATACGATGCATCTTTTCCTAGTTTTTTCAAATATTACCATGGCAGGTTAGTTTGTTAAAGGAGGATTAAACTCTGAATCCAAAAGGAGAAACCAGAAAATCATATTGGTTTTTCTAAATGAGAACCTAGCCACATAAGCATTAGATCATATACACTGGAGAGGGGAAAAACAAATAGAGGATCGAGGTCTGGTTTAAAAAACATTAAGAGAGAAATAAGAGACATAAGAGATGTCAAATGCAATGTGTAGACCTCATTTGAATTCCACTTCAAACAAACAGGGGAAGACACGCTCAGGAAGTTTGAATATAGACTGCTTGTTAGAGGGTATCAAGGAATTGCCGTTAATTTTTTCACGTGCGATAACGGCATGGTGTTATGTTTAAAAAAACTGCCGATCAGGGATATATACTGGACTTTTCCTAGGAGAGATGACATCTTATCTGGCTGGGGTTAATTAACTGAAGAAAATAAAGGTGAAGGGACAGGTGAAACAAGATTGGGCACATGTTACAGATTGTTTAAGCTAAGTGCTGGGTACCTGGCAATTTAATGCACCACTCCCTCTACTTCTGGGTATCCTTGGTCCAAGAAAACAAACAGAAAGGCAAGAAAAGGAAACAAAGGGAAAGAAAAAAGGAAGGAAGGGGAGAACGACTCAAGGAAGAATATGGTAAGAAGATAAAATCTTGTTGGAAACACAGTGTGGAAGTACAAAACAGAGGAAAGGTATTAGGAACCAAAAATGACAGAGGAGGCTGGGAAAGAAAATAGAGTACATTATAAAATATCCAAAATGAAGAGGCAGCAAGGAGACTGCTGAAGGGGCCCACTGGACTCCACAATAATCAATGGAATTTGAAGCAAATTTTGAATGTTAGGAGAGGTAACAAACATCTTTTTGGGACTAAAAAAACTGGTACCATGTTATGGAATTTTTTTAACTTTGAAAAAAATTATATGAGGCTGGACTTATTCACAAGATGTGTCAACAGCAGGGTCCTTGTCACACATATTTCCCTTGGTAGGTGCAACCAAATGGCATCAGAACTTCCTACAGTTATGGTAAGTGCAACAAATGGACAAATGAGTGGGGGAAACAAGATGAGGCAGAGTAGGCTAGGGAAAAATGCCCTTCCACTCGAGCTGTTGAGAGCAGTTAGTAGGTCTAGAGTAGGCTTATATGAAGAATGTTAAGTGAAAACATGATTTTTAAAATAGACTAGACTTATCCTTCTATGGCACATGATAAAGTATTTTAAACTAATTTTGACCTTATCAAAGTGATATTTCTGTTTTAACATACCTTTGATCTGTAGCCTGCTGTTCTCGAAGCTGAAGAAGAGATAACTCAATTTCATTTTCTTTTCTCCTCAACTGAGTTTTCAGGATCTCAGCCAAGTGCTCTAACTCTTCAATCTGGCCTCTCTGTGACTGAATAACATTTTCTCTGAAATAAAGAACCTTTACAAGAATTTGTAGTTTGAGGAAAAACCTGCAATATTCAAGATCAGTAAAAAGAAAGTTCTTCATAATAAAGAGCAAGCTAAAAATTTTAGCTCAAGTGCCTCTGCATATAGTGAATAGTAGACTAAATGGGACGATTTAGAAGTGCATGTGGAATAATTCAAAATACTGCTTTTTATACAATAATGTCCTAGACGATAACTTGGACTTCGGTTCAATTCAATTCAATTCAGTATTTATTGGTTACCTACTACGTGCTCCACAATCTGCACATCTTCAGATAATTTACACGCTTTTGTTCTTTCCTACGTACATCTGCCTAGATCACTCAATTTAACACTTCAGAGAGAGAGAGAGCAAGAATTTGCAAAATATAACAGTGTTTGTTTTTTTTTTTGCATGTATTTGTTTAACTCTACCATGTTTGGCAGCATCCCAGTGTAATAAGCCTCAGGAAACTCCTATGAACCCTGTTTTTTCAGCTGATTAGCAGGTAACAAGATTAGATTTAGTCTTTTGCTTTTATTCCTTTGCAGGCTAGTCATTGCTGTAACTGGTATTTAAAATATTCAAAAGAAGTAATTTGAAGCCCATATTATTCTTAAGCAACTGTCTAAAGTGTGATGTTATTTCATGTTTTCTTTCCTCATTCAGAATTGTTACTTTTTGATGATCCAGGTGAAGGCCTGTAGGAAAGGTGGAACCTTATCTTCATTTGTGTGACTCACAGACACTGAAACCATGAGGCTTTGATTAACTGGGAAAGTAAGCTAAATGTGGCAGAAGTAACTTTTTTGAAACCATAGTATGATGAAGAATGCAGTACCATAGAATCACAGTGAAACAAAATCTGAAATCCATATGTATTTGATAACTCCAAACTTTTAAGCCACTCCCTCCAGTTTTTTTTTTAACCGCAAAACGGCTAATTAATTCAGTATCTAAAAAAAAATTACCTGTAATTTTTCTGAGAATGGATATGTTGCCCCTAAAGCTTATACTATTCTAAATGACTGGGCTTTATGCCATTCCTTTGGGGAGAAAATTATAATATAGAGGACTATTCTATAAACCCCTCCACTGATGTAGTTGGTTAAGTTGTTCATTTTCCTCATTTTATTGGAAACATGTTATATAATATCTGTTCTTACCCCACAGATCTAGATGTATTTAGTGGAGCAAATTATTTGTACATAAACCAATTGTGTTTAAAATAAAGGAAAGGGAGGGATCAAAAAAGACATGATCAATAAACAAAGTTCTAAAATGACCACAAAAAGAATACATACAAATTTCTTATTTCTCCTCTGGCTTCTTCAAGTAAACTGTTGCCATATTTTGTAAGCATGGGTTGTAGAGTTTCCGCTACATCGACATCTTGGAATCTAATACCTAGAAGTCAATCAGCAAGATTATAAAAGTGAAGTTGGGAAAGAAGGGCTCCTGATTTGCTATCATGAAGAAATTTGCAATGTAAGAACATTTCTTCAGTACTGAGAGATGTGCTCTATAGTACAGAGAATCAGAAACCCATTGCCAAAGGGACCACCATTGGCATTAAATGTACACAGCAGCAGGTGTTGCAAATTAAACAAACTCTACCATGGAAACCAAATTACTAGAAATATTTTGATTCAACTTAGAACAACTAAATTCATTTCTGAAAGAACCAAGGTCAGGGCTTTACAATAGAAGCTAAAGTATGAAGGAAAAAGATTTCAAAATCTTGACTTTTTTTAGTATTTTTGATATAGATTTTTAAAAAAATTTTTCAGTAGTTATTCACAGTCCTTGACCTTATATATTGAACCCTGTCTTCATTTGTGTGACTCACAGATACGTGTAAGTCAAAATGTTTCCTGTACTTTCATTTATTCCATCTCAATAAGAAAATCCATATTTAAACAGAGATAATTCAAAAAGGGATCACCAGTGAGATTCCTTCAAATAAAACATTTTGCTGCTGCCCTTGAAGTATTTTTCTTGTAAAAATAGATACATTTTTACAAGTCTAGTCCCATTGTTAAAAATGAGACATAATTTTAGTTATATGACTTACACTTACAAAATAAATTACTAGAGCTTAAGGTAGATAAAATTATGACAAATAATTCAGATTTTTAATGGAACATAGTCTCAGATATAAGGTACAGATAAAATTCATTCTTTTAAGAAAGTTTATTTTTAATTAGAATGGAACTATTACTTGCTATTTCCAAAATTTTCAACATCTATTGTTGTAGTCCAGACTAAAGACCAGAAAAGGCTCTGCCTAAAACCATTAAAATAGTTTACTGTGTTAAAATTTGCCAATTCTGGCAATAATGCTAATTGTTAAGCTTTTCCTACATAAATCATGGAAAAACTAAACATCACTAGAAAAATTTAAAAATCTACTTATCCTTAAAATAGTCTCATTTTTTTAAGATTTTATTTATTTATTATCTATCTATCTATTTATTTATTTATTTATTTCACAGAGAGAGAGAGAGAGAGAGAGCGAGAGGGAACATAAGCAGGGGTAGTGGGAGAGGGAGAAGCAGGCCTCCCGCCGAGCAGGGAGCCCGATGTGGGGCTCGATCCCAGGACCCTGGGACCATGACCTGAGCCGAAGGCAGACGCTTAATGACTGAGCCACCCAGGTGCTCCATCCTTAAAATAATCTTAAAACTATTGTGTACCAGTGGTTTGCCAATGGTTACATTTTAAAGCATACACAGCTTATAGGAATCTTTGTTCTACTGGTTCTTCACAATAAGGATTGTTTCTATATTACAATGATCACACCTTAAACCAGCACTTTCCATTCCTTCTCTTGACCAGGCACATATAGAAAAATGGAATATGTGTACAGCAGCTTGGGGGCAAGGCTGCCTTAGCCAGGGAGAATCTAGTGAGTGTTCTCACCTAGCCACGCTACCCTGTGATACTTCTGACAAGTATGGCGCAAGTCCCAGGCTCAAAGGTGGTCTTGAAGAGGCTATTAAGATTACTAAGGTATCAACCCTGATGATGGTGTCTCAAGTTTACTCAGAAAGATAATGGTTGAGAAAACATTCATCACTATCGAGTGCTTTGTGCAGCTTCTACATCTTGGACTCTGTACCAAGCAGCGAAAAAGGTCTGAATTACTAAGAGTGTATAACCACAAGGAGAAATTTGAACTTTCTAGTCACATTTTAAAGACTGTGCTGCTCTGTGGCTCCTTTTTTCTTTTCCCTATAGGAGGAAACTTCCACCAGACTCTTCTATTTAAACAGCAATTCATAGCAGTAGATTAGTTTGCCACGTTAATCTACAATTTGGGCATTGCATCTTTATTTAGTATCAAAGACCTTACAGACCTTAGAGATCATCTTGCCTTGACAGATGACCAAACTAAGGTTGAGAGAGGGTAACTGACTTTTGAAAGGTAAAATACACTACCATGGAGTTGCCATCTTTTGACCTTTTTTCTCATCTGGTGTTATAACTCCATTTTACAGATGGGAAAAATAAGGCTCTGAGAGGTCAAGTGCTCTCTTCCAAGTAGAAAGTTAATCAGCAGCACAGTGTATTTCTTAACTTATAATGTGCTATGACTGCTTTGGTTATATCAAAGTCCACTGCCAGTCTCACAAGCTAGGTGTAGCTGAGCCCTTTCATTGTGCAGCTGCCTCCTGCCTATATGGAGGCCTTACTGAGTTCAAGGGAACTCTGCCTAGGGAAGAGATAGTATCCATATTTTGGCTTGGAGAAAAAAACAGAAGAAAATTTTCTCCTTTTCTGTTTATATGGCATTTTTTGTCCTCCTCGATGGATTGAAAGTTTTACACGATTTTTTGTGTCCCTCAAAATGTTTGGTCTTTATGTGAAGCATGTTCCAAATGAAGATCAATTGCAGCTACAAATTTAATTCCTTCCCTAGTAGTTGAAATTTAAAAAATGTTACTTAAAATATTTATTGACTTTTCACCTCATTGTAAATAAAGTTTGTCCATGGGTGGGGAGAGTTGGGAATTTTTATTAGAAATATTTAGGTTCTTCCTACATTAAGTTTCATCTATGCAACTGAACTGCTTTGTGTGGGTAGGTTTTAGGTGATTCATTCTCAAAATGAGGAAAGTGATTGACCTATGATCATTTTTGGAGATGGAGGAGACCTTTATGGTCACTTGCATAAATCCTTTTATTTTACATGGAAGGAACAAGTTCAGAATGATTAGATGACTTGTCCAAGGTCACCAGATAGTAAGTAGAGGAGCAAGAACACAATTTTTTAAACCCTTGTTACGTGCACGCTGCATTGTCATGCTACCTCCATACGATGAGAGATTTAAACAATTCTGCAAATTTTCAAAGAGGTCTTTTGACAAAGAAGTTAATTGTGATCATTCAAAACAGAAAGTGTGATCATAAATAAGCAAACTAGCTGGTTTCCCCATTTGCCTGAGTCAATGTGATTTCCGTCTGCAATACAGAAAACCAACTCAAACTAAACTCCTATTTTATATGGTTTCACACACGTCTCTCATATCAGGATAAAAAATTATGTTCAGTGTTTTACTCAACAAATATTTTCATGTTAATATTAGCATTTTATCAAAACGCAAGTCATAAAACTATTTTCCTATTTCTAAAGGTACTTAAAAACCTGAGAAATACAGAAATACTGTGTGTGTGCATGCATGTTAAAACAGCCTACTAAAAGACTTACATTTAGGATTTAATATAAGCTTATTTTACCTTTCCTGGGGCATTCTTGTACGCCTGCATTTTCATGCACTTTTCTACGCCCAGTGTTAACACGAGATTGCACATAATTGTATGGGGTTTGCCTGTAACCCTGGATTTGAAGTTGCTGTTTGGCTGAAATGAGTCTGTTTTTGAGGACTTCATTCTGTCTTTCAAGCTCATGAACTTTCTCTTGCAGCTGCTCCATCATTTCTTCCATTTCCACATCTCGTCCCAGCCGCTTGGGGCCGCCACCAACCTGCTCATATCTTTTCTTGTCATTAACTAGCCGTATTAACTTGGTGGCCATTCTAGGGAAATAATAAAAAGATGAAAAGGAATGTGAGAAGTCAGCATAAAATGCATTCTGTTGAAAGGAACATAATCACTGTGAGGACTTCAGTGCAGAACCTGAATAATAAATTTCAGGTTTTGATGTAACTATTACTGCCTGTGAAGAATCCTTTGATGATAATTGAAACCACTGGGCAACAATCTGCTTTATAGCACTGACAAATAACAGTTTCCTAAGGCTTATCATTTAAGGTTAGTAAAGAGAGGACACATATTTACTCCATATGTTCCCCAAATGCAATTTTTAACGCATGACCTTATGTAGGAATGCTGTATGCACTTAAATGCAGCTACAGATTGTGGATGTGGTGGGTTATAGATGTGAGCCACAGTAAGTTACAACTTTTGGAAAGTGTGTTAAGACTATGCAGCATTTAGGTGATATGTTTCAGGTGAACTGTTTTCAGGTTCTCTAAGATTAAGACACGTTACGAATAAAAAAATGTTAGGATGCATAGGTACACACAGATAAAAAGCCCAGCGAAAAATTCAGAGAAACCGAAATGTGCCACTAAATGTTGCTTAGTGCCCAAGAAACATTCATGTTTAATGGTAGAAAATACTTAGATGCAGAAAGTATTACTTTAATGCTACCTTTAAATTTAGAGAGAAGTTGTGCTTTTGATATCTTAGGAGTTTATACCTTTCATTCTTTTAAGTTTTGATAAAAACTGGTTAGACAGAACAAAAGACAGAAAGGGCACATGGGGGTGATGTAATATACATGTACGGAAAACATGCCTGACAGTGAATGGAAAAATCTTGGCAGGACAAGAAAGAAAAGGTGGCTTTGATGAGAGACACAAGTTCAAGACTTTACAAAATTGGTCGCACATCTTCAATAGCTGATTCTAGTTTACAGTGAATCTATTTTTATAAAGAGCCAGACGGAGATTGAAAATAAAAACTCACTTCATTTTTCTTTAAACGGGGTTTGCTTTATTTTAGCATGGTTATGGACAGAAGCTTTTACTTAAGAGAACAAAAGTGAAATAAAAAAATGCTTAATAGCTTTGGGATGTCATAGAACAACCTTTTTTTGCCCTAAGCAGAGTCCTCTGTAAAAGCAGTAGTAATACATGTCTATCTACACTTCTGGCTACTCGGCCTACAGCATGTGGCATCAGGGAGAGCTATGCATAACATAATCAGTTAAGATTGTTTTCTCTTTCCCTTGAAGCAAATCCATTAAACATGCTTTATAAGGGATACAGGATAATAAAAACCAAGATCCAAGAGTACCACAAACACCCTAGTAAAATAATCAATGGATTAGTTCCTTTTCCACCGAATCCAGAGGATGATATATCATTGGGAAATTTGGGCAGGTATCATAAGCCCAGCAGAGCCACACATTCTATCTAGCCCTTTAATGAGTTTAGGATCCTTTGCCCCGCCCGATGGTTTAGCCATAGAAATATCGTTGCTATCTAACTGAGATGTCAACCTAAATATCTGAATCTTTTGTTTCAGAGAGACTATCACGGGATAGAGATCACATTCAAAAGACACAGGTATAATATAAAAAAAAAAGACAACATAAGGAGAATAATAAATGACCCAAATTTTTAAGGAAAGAAAAGTACATCAGTAGAGTGGTTTTAAATTCCTTCAAGGATGTTCAAGTCAACTTTTTGTCAGGAAACAAGATTACATGTTTGTCCAGTAAAAGCAGTAATTTTCATTTGTTTGATGTGCTTATTTGGTGGTATTAACGCATTGTATGTGATCTGGTAAAGTTTGAGTACTTACTTAAAAAGTTGGTTTATCAAATCTACATTTATGCTAATGTGATACTAATTACATCTTAAGGATAAATTTAAAAGCAGTTCTGGGGCATCTGGCTGGCTCAGTTGGTAGAGCATGCGACTCTTGATCTTGGGGTTGTAAGTTTGAAACCCCATGTTGGGTGTGACGATTACTTAAAAATTAAAAAAAAAGAAAAAAAAGAGCAGTTCTACATGTGCCTCTAGGTAATGTCCGTGGTGTGAAATTCAGGAGGATTTTAGAGCTTTGGGTCACAGTGGTCATTGGATCACTGCTCTCAGGGCTAAGTAAAATAACATCGCAGGAGGTTAAATGGCTTGAACATAATACCATAGGCCAGTGGCAGAGAAATAATAGAACACATGCATACAGCTGGACTCCTAGCCGAGTCCTTTTTTTCATTAAACTACATGGCTCATTATTAGGTTGTTTTATATTTTCTGGCTAGGACAAATTGCTAATGAGGTCAAGGTTGTGAATTCAATTATTTTACTGACCAATTAGGCTTACAAAGGAAAAAAAATTGTTCAGTGGTCATAGAGTACATTCCTCATTCCGATAGGACATGTGTGTGTTACTGGTCAGAAAAGGAATCAGGCAAGTGAGTCACATGTCTTGAAAAAAGACATTACCATGACTCAAAAATGAACTCAAAGTAAAAGCGCCATACACAGTAGGTCAGTGGGTCATTAAAATAAAGTCCACAGAGTAGAACCTGAACTAGAATCACCCCTTTAGGATGCATTCTAAGCAGAATCCTCCCCCCTCCCCCATCTTCTTTCTTCCATAGCTGTCTCACCTTTTCATTTTACCTAGAACATGAATATGAATACAGGCCTGTTGAAGCTTACAAATAGGAATGTGCTTTTTTGTTTTTAATGCCACACATTCATAAGATAGTCAAAGTGTTTCTTGAACAAGAAGGTATGAAAGAATATCTACTCTTAAGAAGTTATCCCAGCAAAAATTTTTTGCACACAAATCAAGTGACAACGTTTCTTCAGAAACAGTAGAGACTCTTTTAAATAGAGATTCTAGACTCATCCAAGCAAAGTTAAACATGTTCCAACTATTGAAGTGATGTTCACATTAGTAAACCCCAAATCTTAAGGGAACATGCATTCTAACAAATTAGAATAGCTAATTACTTTTTCAAACTTTCATTTTAAACCAAGGCATTTAAAAAACAGATGCTTTGGTCATTTGATTAAACTATAAATATTAAACCATAAGTTATTTATAGATATGATATACTTGTGGCACTCTTAGCTATTAGCTCTTTCTTTCAAATAGCAACTTCAGACATAATAAACACTCATCATCTTTTTGGTTTATTATTCTAGTTTTTAAGATCTTCCATTTTTAAAAATTGTATTTATTTACAACCTGCCTTGTTCCAAGAAAGATTCCAGGTGGAGTTTTCAATTAATTTTATAAAAAAGCATATCCTCCAAACTTCACAGTCAGGAGAAAAAGCTAAAAGCTTTTTATCATAACCTTTTAATTTTATCCTCTTGCTTGCGGGCATGCTGTTTAAGCAAAATGTTCTCATCATGCAAACGCAAAAATCTGTCTTCCAGTTCCTCACGACTGATACGTGACACTGCCTGGCGAGACTTCATTGTCCGTGTTGTTGAAGTTTCTGTAAAAATGCCAAGGTAATTAATAGTGGGATTACTTAAAATAGTCTCTTAAAATGATAACTGTTGATATTAATATAATCTCTGACCCACTCATCTTTTTTCCTTTGTGACCCACTATTAAGATTGTTTTAGAAAATGTTACAGTGTTGTTTACATCACCAATCAGAGGGAAGAATAATAATCTTTGCTATTAAAAGTTTACATGTAATATTAAGGATTTGAACAATAGCAGTATCCATTCAAAATGGTATTTAGATAACCATTCCTTAAGAATGTAAGATGGAACCCTGATTCAATAAGACTTTTCAACTTATATGCTCAATGTTGAAAAAAACAAAAGATTATCTAAAAGTATTTTTTTTTTTTTTTTTTACAGAGGCAAGAGTTATAATTTGGTGAACATAGCATATTTTTCAGAGCTATGTATGGGTTTTGGGTTCTAGAAAATAAACTGTAATTTGCAAGTACAAACAACAAACCTTCAAAAATCATTTATAAGCTATCTTACGTTTTTTTTTTTTTTTTTTTTAAGATTTATTTGACAGAGCGAGAGCAGGAACACAAGCAGGGGGAGTGGGAGAGGGAGAAGCAGGCTTCCCGGCAAGCAGGGAGCCCGATATGGGACTCAGGACCCTGGGATCATGACCTGAGCCGAAGGCAGACACTTAACGACTGAGCCACCCAGGCGCTCTATCTTATGTATTTTTAAAGAACTTTTATGCCTTTTAACATGTATATATAATTTTTTACATATGCTTAAATTTGGTATTTTCCATATCACTGGCTAATTTGCATTAATCATCCAAAAGAAACAAAAAACAAATGGACAAAGGTTAAAGCCCCTATGGCGGGTTACTGAGGACAAGAATTGAACTTAAGGTAGCAAATTCCAATAAACAGCTTTGCACAATTGACATTTATTTGCATTCGAATACCTGGTACTCCACCAAAGATCTAAAGCAAAGCTTGAACATACTTTTTACTTTCAAAAACAAAACCTGTATAGTCAAATTTATCTTTTTCAATGAACAATGCACTGACCGCCTTTCTGTGGTAGTTCAAGGTGGCCACTCGAATTGTTCTAATTAACAGGGGTATGAAGACACCTTAGTGGAATATATTTGATATCACAGCAGTCTCAATGACAAATGCAGTAGCATGACAGCAGAGCTGACACCAAACAACAAACAAAAACACAGCTCTACACTCTGAATTGTTCCTCAAAGCTGTGTTTTTCATTCTCAATTTGAAAGTGACTTTTTAGCTCTAGGGCAACCACTAAGTGATAAAAGGATAAAGGAAACCTTTAATGTATAGTAATTTGATAAAACAAAGTCAGTATCACTTGGATAAACAAACCATTTTGAGATACTCTACTTGAAAGGCAAAATTTTTTAAATATGGCATTTCCCCCCATATAAAATTTAAACATAAAGAAACATTTTAATGGTGAATGTGATTTAAACCAGGCAATTCAGTTTGGAGGCTTGATACTCTCTGTGTAGTTTCTACTGATGTGTGGAATTTTAAAAAGATGATTTATAACAATTCTTTATCAGAACAGAGGGGGATTTTACATTTTCTATGAGCTGTTGATAATTGATGCATGCAGTAAAATACCATATGTTGTTCTAAACTCTCCATGTTCCTGTTTAGTCCAATCAAGAGCTATATAGTTACTTAAATGGCTTCGTTTGTAAGGATATCAGAAATATTTTAAATTAAAAGAAAAGAAGTTACTGATCAAAGTTCATAACGATAATAAATAACAGCTGGCCATACCTTGTAATCCTCCCATTCCAGAGAGGTTTAGACCTATATCTTTCACAGGCAGGTCTCCTGCCGTCTCATCAGTGGGACGAGACATGGCCTATCTGTGGAGAAAAAGAAAATTCAAGTAAGATCTTTCCAAAGTATAACATTAACTATGCAATGGAATGAACCAAATAAAATGAATAAAGCATTATGACTTTAACGGACATCCATTGTCCAGATGTGCTGCTTGAAGAAGGTGAAAGCTTCTATTTTTTTTTATTCTTATGCTAATCCCCTACATTACATCATTAGTTTTAGATGTAGTGTTCCATGATTCATTGTTTGTGCGTAACACCCAGTGCTCCATGCAGAACATGCCCTCCTCAATACCCACCACCAGGCTAACCCATCCTCCCACCCCCCTCCCCTCTAGAACCCTGTTTGTTTTTCAGAGTCCATCGTCTCTCATGGTTCGTCTACCCCTCTGATTTCCCCCGCTTCATTCTTCCCCTCCCGCTACCTTCTTCTTCTTCTTCTTCTTTTTTTTTCTTAACATATATTGCATTATTTGTTTCAGAGGTACAGATCTGAGATTCAACAGTCTTGCACAATTCACAGCGCTTACCAGAGCACATACCCTTGCCAGTGTCTATCACCCAGTCACCCCATCCCTCCCACCCCACCCCCCACTCCAGCAACACTCAGTTTGTTTCCTGCGATTAAGAATTCCTCATATCAGTGAGATCAAATGATACATGTGAAAGCTTCTATTTTAAAAGCAATACTACATTCAATTAGTGTTCCTTTCACCAGTATATTTCCTATAGTTTGCTTAGGAAATGAGGTAAGAATATCATTCTTCCTTCTCTCTTTTTATTTCTTGATCTGAACAAAACCAATTCCCCCAAATTTAAGAAATACTTCCTCTCCGTCCCCCAGCCCCTTCTCTGCTCCCAAAAGTAAGCAGGTAACTTGGAAAAAATCTAGTCAGAAAACTTGATTCAAATGGTTGTTCTATTATTTAGTAGCTGGTCGAGTCACCGAATCTCGCTGAGTTTCAGTTCCTTAATTTAATTTTATTATATTTTTTTAAAAGTCATTTTACTTTGTTTTATATACATATATATAAACATTTTATTTATTTGTCAGAGAGAGAGAGGGAGCACAAGCAGGGGGAATGGCAGGTAGAGGGGGAAGCAGGCTCCCTGCTCAGCAGGGAGCCTGATGCGGGACTCGATCCCAGGACCCTGGGATCATGACCTGAGCCAAAGGCGATGCTTAACCGACTGAGCCACCCAGGTGCCCCTATATATGTATTTTTAAGTAAACTCTACCCCCAACACGAGATCAAAAGTCACATGCTCTACTGAAAACTGAGCCAGCCAGTTGCCACAGTTCTTTAACTTTAAAAATGGAGAAAATAACAGCTATCTCACAGAGTTATTCCAAGGGTGAGATGGCAAATTAAAAGCAGTTAGCACATTTGCCTGGGACGTCAATATTACTTGAATATTAATTTTTAGCTTGGTGTACAAGTGAGCGGTCGGTCCAGGTTTTGTCAAAGATGTTTCATAAATTCACCAGCGGAGTTTGTCTTTGTTCTGTCCTTTCTTTGTTGCCATGAGGCCTAGTCCCAGGGCTTCCTACCTCAACATACAAGCTGTCCAGTTAATTCTGGCATCTTTACAGTTCCTATTCTTCAGAGATGCACCACAGTAACTCAGTTTTGTATGAGGTTATTATAAACGGTCCATGCAATGTCTAGTATGTGGAAAAAAAAAGATTTTATATTTTCATTTCAAACCACCCCAAAAGCCAAATGAAGATGCCCTAAGGCAGAGGTACGCAATCTCTAGAATGTTGGGCCTAGAATGTAAAGTCCAAGAGAATATCCAGCTTATTTGTCTTGTGCATCTCTGCACGGTATTCTCAGAGGCCAACACAGAGCTTGGCACATAGCAGGCATTCGCTAAATAGTTGCTGAATGAATGGAACCCATGGAGCTTTAGGGTCTGTAGACCCAAGAGATGGTTTATCAGATCTTGTATGCATATGTGTATATGCAATATCTTTAGGGAAAGGGTTCATAACCTTTATTATAACTCGTCAAAGGTCAACTGCATTTAGCTGTGGCATAAACAATGAACAGACATACACCTGAGGGATCACTTCCTACTTCTTTTGGAAACATTTGTACAGGAAAGATCAGTTTTAGGAACCAAATTATCAAGCAGTTTAAACATAGGACACTTGTGAAAACGATTAACTCTGCCATGGTAGAGTTATGGTAACTTTTATAACAATGATGATGGTGGTGGTGGTATTAACATTTACTGAATGCTTACTAAAATGTGCCAGGCGCTCTTCTAAGTGCTCCGATAATACGAATTAATCAAATATCTCACAATATCCCTGTGAGGTTGTTACTCAAATGATTCCTTCTTTACAAATGAACAAAACCAAGACACAGCTTAGGTAATTTGCCCAACGTCACACATCTAAGAAGTGGTCGTTTGGTCATATTTTTGATCGTCATGATTGGGAGGGTGGAGGGCAGTGTTACTGGCATCTAGAGGCCAGAGATGATGTTAAACATCCTACAGTGCACAGGAACCACAACAAAGAATTGTCCGGCTCCAAATGTTAACAGCGCCGAGACTGACAAACCCTGCAAAGTGCTGTCACACCTCTTCAACACCATCTAATGTTATCCCTCCTTGCTCACCATGCTCCACTCAACATTCCTCCTTTAGGTTCCTCAAATCCACGGTACTCTTGTCTTGCTCAAAGCCTTTGCATTAGCTGGCTCCTCATTCGTTGGGGCTCAGCTCAAATGTCACTTCCTCAGAGATGCCTTCCCTGATCACCTTCTGTCAGAGTACTCTTCCTCCCAAATTCTTCACTGTTTATTTCCATTGTAGCAATCATCTCTAGCTAAAATTATCTTATTTGTTTACTAGCTCATTACTAGTCTGTCTCCACTAAAAAAGTATAAGCATCTCCAGATGGGTATCAGCCCTATTCACAGCGGTAGGGAAGAGTGTCTGGGGCAAGGTGGGCACCGAGATTAATATTTACTTAATGATTAAATGAATACCTGGCATTGAGACTAAAATGGTAAACAGAATCCCTGCCTTTATGTAGTTAATAAGCTATGGGGGTAATCAGACGCTAAACACATAATTATAAATAATTAAGCAAACAATAGGCCATTCAGGAGTCTTAAGGGTCTACCAACCAACCCTTAACCCAGGGCTAATGAAAGAACTGTGTTTATGTGCCCTTCTGCTTGAAGGACTTGGATAGGCACGGCAATTAGCATCAACTCTCAACAGCTAGGGTTTATGGCTGAGATATATATAAAATTTCAAACCGGTGCTGGGCGTGGGGATAATGCGCGGGCTGTGATTCGGGCCTGAGGATGTGGTCTCGTGCTGGGCTGCTTTTCACGCGAGCAGAACTCTAATGCCTTCTCTAGGGCGCAGAGCAGACCCCAGGAGCCCGACCCGTGCTGCAGGTAGAGGGTGGGCCACCTCCGTCCCCCTCGACTCCCCCGGAGTACTCACCGCCACTCTCTCCCCGCAGCTAGCTACGGTTGCTATAGCGCCGACGGCGTGTTGGGCGGCTGGCCGAGAGGAGCACGGGAAAAACATGGCAGGCTCCGTTGCCTCCTGGGAAATGTAGTTTTGCTCCAGCCCTAGCCCGCCCGCTCGCAGAGGAGCTGTCGGCCCTGGGAAATTCTCGAGCCCCAAACCCCGAGGCGCTCTCGAGCGCCTCCGCCTTGCATCCTGGGAATGGTAGTTCTCGTGGCTCGGACGGAGAATGGCGCCGGGCGGGAGCAGGTCGCCGAGAGAACTACAAGCAGGAGGCGGGGTCCAGGGAGAGGGATCTACGCGGCTAGCAGTGGCGAAGGCAGTTGTAGCGGCAGCATGAAGCGGACCCCGACCGCCGAGGAACGAGAGCGCGAAGCTAAGGTATGTCGGCCTCTCGGGAGTCTGGGATCCTTCGTGCACTTGTAGCTAGGGGCCGGGAACCGGAAGGGCTTGGTTGCATGGCGAGCGGACGCAGGGTCTTAAGCCGAGGGATGACAGGGCCTTGTCAGTAAGGGAACCAGAGACATTGGGGGATATACATACATTCATGCTGGTCGGGATGCAGGCCTAGTCCTGTTGGATCTGCTCACCAATGAGAATCACGACACCCATTTCCTTTTCCTGCTTCTGCGCCTCATGCCTTGGTCAAATTTGGAGCTACGCTGGTGCCTCAGTTTACCGGGATGACCGTGATCGTAACAGTTGTTCTTTCTCTTCAGTAATGGTTTCCGAGGACTGAGATTGGTTCAGATGAAGTATCTGTGCGGTCAGAGGTGTTTATTTGGAACAGTTGTCTTCAGTGGCTGCCTGTTGTCTTCAGCACAGCGGATATGAATCTAACTACAATCCTGTTTTCCACCTTTGGGGTTTAGCTTCTGGTAGTTGCCATTCCATGGATGGCAGTAATAAACATCTACAGCGACTTCTTCTTTTTTTTTTTTTTTTTTTTTTAGCTTTTATTACATGTCAGGATCTGCGTTAAGTTCGTAAAATTTATATTATTTCATGTTCTTACCATAGCAGATTGCGAGATAGATATTATGCAGATGGAGTACCAATAGTCCTGTTTTACATATGAAGACTTAAGGTTCAGAAGAATTGAGTGTTTTCCTTTCTCTCACTCCCCAAATCAAGCCCTGTTGGTTTGTTTACATATGTCGGTAACCGGTCCACTTTTTCTATCTCCACCACCTTGGACCAAGCTACCATTATCTCTTTAATGGATGTTGCAAGAGTCTCCTTGCTGGTCTACACTTACTCTACTCCCTAAAAACTCCCTTGTCTCCTTCCACACAACCAGTCTCTTTTGCACACTATGGAGAGTGGTATTTTCGAAGCGCAAATCGAATCATGTCCCTTTCCTTCCTCCCTCCTCTGCCAACCACCTGTTTAAAAATCTTCCATGACGTTCTGTTGCCCTTAGGAGAAAGAGAAAACTTCACGTGGCCTACAATGTCTTGCGTGGTTTGGACCCTACTTATTTCTACAGCCTCATGGGACCTGACACTCTCCCTGCTCTCTACCCATCAGCCACTTTGGCCTTCTTGAAAGGCCCTCTTTCCTGCTTTATCTGGTTACATAGCCTTTACACATGCTGTTATGTTGCCTACTCTATGTTAGGCAAATATTAGAAGTGAGGACCAATGGTAACTAAAACACACAATTCTTGCTCTTGTAGAATTTAGAATCCTACAAGTGAGTTTGTCTTAGGGCAATACTTCTATGGATTTAAAATATAAAGTCTGGGAGCGCCTGGGTGGGCTCAGTTGGTTAAGTGTCTGCCTTCGACTCAGGTCATGATCTTGGGGTCCTGGGATTGATCCTCGCATCGGGCTCTCTGCTCAGTGGCGAGTCTGCTTCTCCCTCTCCCTATGTGATTTCTCTTGCTCTTATTTATTAGATAAATAAAATCTTTAAAAAAATATAAAATCTGTCCTATAATGACCTGAGTTGTAACAGGGTTTCGCCAGGGGCCTGAAGTTTTCTTGCTAGAGTCTGCCTGTGAAATAGACAGTATACTAAAGATGGATTTAGAGGGGGGAGGATCCTTCTGCATTAGTCTACAGCAGTGCAGAGAAAGAGGTCAATGTCACCCAATGGCGTTGTATATGATGTCTTTCTCACCTTTTAGCTTTACATTTATGTAAAGACCTGTGAAAATTTATTGAGCATCTATTATTTACTAGACACTGGGATTATGACTTAAGCTAAGATAGAATCTCTGGACAAAGGAGCTTTTACTCTACTGAAACCTTACCCTTTGCCTGTGTGATAGTGACCTGTCATCCACCTTTTATGGATGTGGAAACTGAGGCGTGAGGAAATCATGACTTGCCCAAGGCAAGTGTGGAACTAGGGCTCAGAACCAGGTCTTCTGACTCAAAGCTTTTTTCCATTTTCAAGGTGTGAAACATGTTGAATTGACAGAGCAAGTTGTCTTCTGGTGTAAAGAATTCCTTTGATATTTATTTGAAATTTACTTATGAACATATTATTGGTTAGAACAAAGTATAGGCAATTAAGTTTTAAATTTTAAGTAGAAAATGGTCAGTTACTCATGACTTTATTTTCTAATCAACTTCATTGAGGTATAATTCATGTACAATAATTTGCACCCATTTATAGTGTACAATTGACGAGTTTTGACAGGTGTATACACCTGCGACACCACCATCATAGTTGACATAGAGAACCTTTCAGTCCCTTCTAGAAATTTCCTCTTGATTTGTAGTCAGTGTCCCCCCCACTTTGGCTCCCAAGCAATCATCAATGATGTTTTCTGTCACTGTAGATGAGTCTGTATTTTCTAGGATTTCATATAAATAGAAACAAACTGTATGTACTGTTGAGCCTGTCTACTTTCACTCAGCATTTTTGAGATTTTTGAGATTCATTCATGGTGTCCTGTGTATCAGTAGTTCATTCCTTTTTATTACTGAGTGATAGTCTACTGTGTGGAACTACATGTATTGTTTATTCATTCACCTGTTGCTGAAGAACATTTGGATTGTTTCTGGTTTGGGGCTGTTATGTAAAAAAGCTGCTATGACCATTCATGTATAAGTCTTTGTCTTTGTTTCTCTTGGATAAACACTCAGGATTCCAATTGCTCAGTTCTTTGTTTAGCTTTACAAGAAACTGCCAAAGTGATTCTGACATTTTCATTAGTTTTTTAGGGCTGCTGGAACAAGTTTCCACGACCTTGATGTCTTAAAACAACAGAAATTTATTCTTAGTTCTTTTTTTTTTTTTAAAGATTTTATTTATTTATGTGAGCGAGAGAGACACACACAGCGAGAGAGGGAACACAAGCAGTGGGAGTGGGACAGGGAGAAGCAGGCTTCCCGCAGAGCAGGAAGCCCAGTGCAGGGCTCGATCCCAGGACCTTGGGATCATGACCTGAGCCGAAGGCAGATGCTTAACGACTGAGCCACCCAGGCGCCCCAGTTCTGTCTTAGTTCTAAAGGTAAGTCTGGATGCGGGGTTTTCACAGGTCCTGGTTCTTCTGAAGGCTCTAGGAGAGAATCCTTCCTTGCCTCTTTTAGCTTCTGATGACCCCTGGTATTTCTTGGTTTGGGCAGCATAACTTCAGTTGGCTTCTGTGTTCCCATGGCCACCTTCTCAGTGTTTTTTTTTTTTTTTTTTTTTTGTGTGTGTGTGTGTGTGTGTGAAATCTCCCTCTCCTTTCTCTAGTAAAGACACGGTCGTTATATTTAGGGCCTGCCCTAAATCCAGGATGATCTTAATCTCAAAATCCTCAGTTTAATTACACCTACAAAGACCCTTTTTTTCCAAATAAGATCACATTTACAACAACTGTGGATTAAGTTTGGACATATTTTGGGGAATGTTATTCACACCCAGTACACCATTTTATATCTTCATCAGCTGTGTACGAGAATTCCAGTTGTTCCATGTCCTCACCGATACTTAGTATTGTCAGTCTTTAAAATTTTAGCCATTCTAGTGGCTGTGTACTGGTAGCTCATGGTGGCTTTAATTTGCATTTCAGTGACAACTAATGAGTTTGAGTATCTTTTTTAAAAAGTTTTTGAGGTATATCTTATGTACTATAAAACTCACCTCTTTTAAGTGTACAATTCAGTGATTTGTAGAATGTTTAGAGAGTTGTGCAGTAATCACCATAATTGCATTTTAGAACATTTCCATCATCTCCCAAAGAAGATGTATTCATTTGTAGTTTATTCTCCATTCCCACCTCCTATTCCTAGGTATCCACTAATCAATTCTCTTTTCTCAAAGTTGCCTTTTCTGGAGGTTTCATGTAAATGGAGTCAGACAGTATGTGGTCTTTTGTGTTTGGTTTCTTTCACCCAGCATAATGTTTCGAGGTTCATCCATGTTGTAGCATGTATCAATACTTTGTTCTTGTTTATTACTAAATAGTATAGTATTCCAGTGTATGAATATACTGCATTTTATTTAATCCATTCACCAGTTGATGGATAATATTTGGGTTGTTTATGCTTTTTGGCTATTATGAAAAATGCTGCTATGAACATTCATATTCTACTTTTTGTACAGGCACATATTTTCCTTTCTTTCGGGTAGAGGCCTAGGAGTGGAATTGATGGTCACATGGTAAATCTGTATTTAACGTTTTGAGAAACTGCTGTACTGTTTGTTTTGGTCTGAATGTTTGAGGCCTCCCAAAATTTTTATGTTGAAATCCTAATCCCCAAGGTAATGGTATTAGAGGTAGGGACTTCTGGAGGTGATGAGGTGACTAGGAATGAGATTAGTGCCTTTATGAAAGAGGCCTGAGAGAGCTCCTCATCCCTTCTGCCATGTGAGGACACAGCCAGAAGTTTGGAGTCTGCAACCCTGAAGAGAGTCCTCACTTTAACCCGACCATGCTGGTACCAAAATCTTGGACTTCCAGCCTCCAGAACTATGAGCAATAAATTTCTCCTGTTTATAAGCCACCCTGTTTGTGGTATTTTGTTATAGCAGCCCGAATGGACTAAGACATTGTTTTCCAATGCGGGTGCACCATTTTATGTTTCCACCAGCAATGCTTGAGGGTTCCAGTTTCTCCACATACTTGTCACTTCCTGTTACTGTCCTTTGTTATAGCCATCTTAGTCGGTGTAAGGTGTATCTCATTGTGGCTTTTTAAATTTTTTAAAAAAGATTTTATTTATTTGAGATAGAGCTTGTGAAAGAGAGCATGAGTGGGGAGGGGGTGGGGACAGAAGGAGAAGCAGGCTTCCCACTGAGCAGAGAGTCAGACACTCGATTCTATCCCAGGACTCTGGGATCATGACCTGAGCCGAAGACAGATGCTTAACTGACTGAGCCATCCAGCTGCCCCTCATTGTGGCTTTGATTTTCATTTCCCTAACGTGTAATGATGCTGAGTTTGTCATGTGTTTATTGACCATGTATATATTTGTTTTTGTGAGGTGGCTGTTCAGATCTTCTGCCCATTTTTTGGGTTCAGTTGTCTTCTTAATACTAAGTGTTATGAGTTGTTTATATTTTCTAAATGTAAGTTCTTTGTTGACGGTATGTACTGTGAACATAGTTTTCCAGTCTTTTAGTTCACTAAATGGTTTTTTGAGGAGCGAAAGTACTTAATTTTGATAAAGGTCTAATTTATTGATATTGCTTTTTATCATTAATGCATTTTGTGTTATATCTATGAAATCGTTACCTGTCCCAAGGTCACAAAGGTTTCTTGTTTGCTTTTTAAATTAAACTCGATCATCCCCATAATGGGTAATATTACTTTTGGTTTTCTTTTCTCTTTGAAATAACTTAGATTGTGTTTTCTTCTTGTGATTGCTTATGCTGTAGACTTTTATACAGTGTCCGAGTCTGGAGGGTGAATGCAAAGGCTGGACTAAATGTTATCTAGTTTTCCAGATAACGTTTATTTAATCTGTGTTAAAGCCTAAGAATGCACCAAAGTATATTCATGCATTTTTAAAATGAATTTTTCTTGTAAGGCATACAGTGGCATGGTCCCAATCAGTATTTGGTAGTCTCAGTTGGAACCACGGCCTTTAAAATTTCCTTGCTGCTGGGATGGAGGGTTGGCACCCCGTGCTTCAGTTTTTCCAGCCAGAAAATGGAGTCAAGCATGGCTTCTTGTGCGGGTTGCTGTGAGGATCCATCGTGATGAGGTTTGGCCCCTGTGCCAGGGACACAGTAGACTCGGCTTGGAATGAGTTTGGTTGTCCAAGGGGCCCTCTACTGATCCAGGGTTGCCCCCATGCTTTTGTTTTTCACAGGTAACATAATTTGTTATTTTAAAATAATTCAAAATTCATAGAAGAGCTGCAAGAGCAGAACAGAGAGCTCTCACAGTCCTATCATGCAGATTCACAACTTGTTAACGTCTTGCCACATTTGCTTTTTTGCTTTCTCTCTCCCTATATATACACATGAACCATTATTATTATTATTATTATTTTTAAAGGTTTTATTTATTTATTAGAGAGTGAGCGAGCAGGAGCCAGAGGAGCGGCAGAGAGAGAGGGAAAGGGAGAAGCAGGCTCCCCGCTGAGCAGGGAGCCCAACGTGGGGCTGGATCCCAAGGCCCTGGGATCATGATCATGACCTGAGCCAGAGGCAGACACTTAACCGACTGAGCCATCCAGGTGTCCCTGTTATTTTTTTTAATGAACCATTACAGAGCAAGTTGGAGACCTCAATCCTCTTTACCCCTGAACACTTCAGCATTTATCTCCTAAGAACAAGGACACTTTGTTATATAGAAACATAGTGAATTGTCACATTCAGAAGAGTTAACATTGATAAAATATTATTCCAAAGTCCATATGTAAATTTTGCTAATTGTTCTAGTAATACCTTTTATACTTTTTTTTTTTTTTCCTGGCCCAGGTTCTATTCCAGGACCACACATCATCTGTAATTGTCATGTGTCTGGTTTCTTTTAACCTCCTTTAATCTGGTCTCCTTAATTTGGTTCCTCATGCTTTCTTTCATGACATTGATATTTGGGATGAGTAAGGCATTGTTGACATTTGTGATGAGTACAGGCTGTTTGTTTTGTAAGCTATCCCAGTATTCCTGTTTGTCTGATATTTCCTTATGAGGAGATTCAGATTATGCATTTTTGGCGTGTGTATTTCTACAGAAAGATAGGGGCCATTAGAGATCACACATTTACAATTCACGTATTCATCCTGCCTGTAGATGTGTTTTCCTTGGCCCAAACTATGTTTGAAAGTTTCTGAATTATTTTCTAATACAAAGTGGAGATAAAAATCTGGATGTCCAGCTTTCTTGAAAAACTAGACTCTCTGGCGACACCAGGCATGTGCTGCACTAACTGGAGCTGAAGAATGGCTGCCCCTTGAGAGGGGAAATGGACTTTGCATTTTGCCGCACTCCAGCTTTGCCCATTAGCAGTTTTGAGTATGGGGCTTGAAAGGCAGCCTCCTAGAATCAAGTCCAGCTCCATCACTGATTTGGGCCCGCAGCTTCATTGCTCTGAACCTCAGGTTCTTCACCTGTAAAATTGTGATATTTATGGTCATGGTGAGGATTAAGTGAGATATATGTAAAGCACCTAGAACATTCCTGGCACATATTAAAAATAAAGGTGGTTGTTACCACCATCATGTCATCGGCCTCAGAGTTACCACCTATCCGGTCCCTGTACATATTTTAGCCTATGTTCAGGATATTCATCCAGTACACTTACATTGACTGTCTAATTGGACAGATTTTCTCAATTGGGGTTCCACTAACTTCTCTCCTGTGCATCCCAAATGGTATAAATTACGTACCAGTCTTGGGAGAATTGAGAAAATAGTCATTCAAACCATTTTCTGTGTTCTGTGGTTCAGATGAAGAATCTGGTTAAGTGCCAGGTAGCACTTACCTGGGACTGGGGGCACGTGGGTAAATATGGCGAATTTGGTTCCTTGGAACTGGCTGCCTTTCCATGAAAGGCAATAATTAAGTACCAACAGTAGAGTGGTGAGTTTTGTCATGGTAGCTCCCATGGAAGCTCCCATGTCCCATGGGAGCAAGGAGGATGTAATGTGCTATGGAGGTCACGGAATTCCTTCCTCAGGAAGATCTATTTAACTTGGTCTTGGGGTTATGGAATTCCTTCCTAAGATCTGTCTAAGGATGTATCCTTATGAGAGGCCTGAGACTCCTTTAGAAGTTGTTTAGAAATATTAAACCTGTTCTTTTTTCTAATTCCAATATAGTTAACAGTGTTATATTAGTTTCAGGTGTACAGTGTAGTGATTCAACAATTCTATATATTACTCAGTGCTCATCATGTAAGTGTACTCTTAATCCCCTTCACATATTTCACCCATCCCCCTACCCACTTCCCCTCTGGCAGCCATCTGTTTGTTCTCTGTAGTTAAGAGTCTGTTTTTTGGTTTGTCTCTTTTTTTCCTTTGTTCATTTGTTTTGTTTCTTAAATTCCACACAGGATTGAAATCATATAATACTTGTGTTTCTCTGACTTGTGTTTTGCTTAGCGTTATACTCTCTAGCTCCATCCGTGTGGTTGTAAATGGCAAGATTTCGTTCTTTTTTTTTTTTTAAAGATTTTATTTATTTATTTGTGAGAGAGAATGAGAGACAGAGAGCCCGAGAGGGAGGAGGGTCAGAGGGAGAAGCAGACTCCCCGCCGAGCAGGGAGCCCGATGTGGGACTCGATCCCGGGACTCCAGGATCATGACCTGAGCCGAAGGCAGCCGCTTAACCGACTGAGCCACCCAGGCGCCCGATTTCGTTCTTTTTTTATGGCTGAATAATATTCCATTATATAGATACACTACTTTTTTTTTTTTTTTTTTTTTTTAATGAGTAGGCTCCATGCCCAATGTGGGTCTTGAACTGGTAACCTTGAGATTAAGAATCTCATGCTCTTCTGACTGAGCCAGCCAGGTGCCCCTACACCACATCTTCTTTATCCATTCATTTATCCATGGGTACTTGGGCTGCTTCCATAATTTGGCTATTGATACAGCTGCTGTAAACATGGGGGTGCATGTATCCCTTTGACTTAATGTTTTGGTATTTTTTGGGTAACTATCTAGTAGTGCGATTACTGGATCATAGGGTAGTTCTGTTTTTAATTTTTTGAGGAATCTCTCTTGTTTTCCATAGTGGCTGCATCAGCTTGCATTCCTACCAACAGTGCAAGAGGGTTCTTTTTTTCCCATATTCTTGTCAACACTTGTTGTTTCTTGTGTTGTTGTTTTAGCCATTCTGACAGGTGTGAAGTAATATCTCAATTGTAGTTTTGCTTTGTATTTCCCAGATGATCAGTGATGTTGAGCATCTTTTCATGTGTCTGTTGGCCATCTGGATATCTTCTTTGGAGAAATGTCTGTCATATCTTATGCCCATTTTTTAATTGGATTATTTGTTTTTTGGGTGTTGAGTTTTGTAAGTTTTTTTTTTTTTTTTTTTTTTTTTTTTGTATTTTGGATACTAACCCTTTAGTGGCTAAGTCATTTGCAGACATCTTCTACCATTCAGTAGGTTGTCTTTTAGTTTTGTTGATTGTTTCCTTTACTCTGCAGAAACTTTTTATCTTGAGGTAGTCCCAGTAGTTTATTTTTGCTTTTGTTTCCCTTGCCTCAGGAGACATATCTAAAAGGAAGTTGTTATGGCCCATGTCAAAGAGGTTACTGCCTGTGGTGTCTTCTAGGATTTTTATGGTTTCAGGTCTCACATTTGGGTCTTTAATCCATTTTGAATTTATTTTTGTGTATGGTGTAAGAAAGTGGTCCAGTTTCATTCTTTTGCACATTGCTGTCCAGTTTTACCAACACCATTTGTTGAAGAGACTTTTTCCCGTTGCATATTCTTGCCTCCTTTGTCAAAGATTAATTCACTGTATAATCATGGGTTTATTTCTGGGCTTCTATTCTGTTCCATTGATCTATATGTCTGTTTTTGTGCCAGTGCCATAGTGTTTTGATTACTACAGCTTTGTAGTATAACTTGAAATCTGGAATTGTGATGCCTCCAGCTTTGTTTTTCTTTCAAGATTGCTTTGAGGGAGGGGTGCCTGGGTGGCTCAGATGGTTAAGTGTCTGCCTTCGGCTCAGGTCATGATCCCAGGGTTCTGGGATCGAGTCCCACATCGGGCTCCCTGCTAGGCGGGGAGCCTGCTTCTCTCTCTGCCTCTGCCTCTCTCTCTCTCTCTGACTCTCATGAATTAAAAAAAAAAAAAAAGATTGCTTTGAGGGGCATCTGAGGGGCGCCTGAGTGGCGCAGTTGGTTGAGTGTCCGATTCTTGGTTTTGGTTCCGGTTGTGGTCTCAGGTTCTTGAGATCAAGCCCCGCGTTGGGCTCCATGCTCACTGCAGAGTCTTCTTGGGATTCTCTCTCTCTCTGCCCCTCCCCTCCCCCCCAAAGAAATGAGTAAATCTTAAAAAAAAATTGCTTTGACTATTTGGAGGTTTTTTTTCCTGTTTGTTTCCATACAAATTTTAGGATTCTTTGTTCTAGTTCTGTGAAAAATGCTATTGGTATTTTATTTTTTATTTTTATTTTTTTGCTATTGGTATTTTAATAGGGTATTAGAACCATTCTTTAGTCATGGAGTGAAAGGTATAGATGTTGAAATCCAAACTAGTTTCAAAGGTTCTTATGTTGTCTTGGGTAAGATCATCTTTTTAAAAAAATACTGAAAATAGAACAGTTTAGATTTATTACTGAGAGGGTTATATACATTTAATAGGAACATAATAATTTTAAGTAATGTACATTTTTATCAGTGAAGGAATATATCCAGAATAAGCTTGTTGTTTCAAATAAAAATTATTAAAAAAGTCTGTTTTTGGTGGCAGTTGTCTTAATATCATTTTATAAGATAAACCTTAAGTTATACACTCTAGTGAGTTATAAATATAATAGCTGAATAAAAGGAAGTTTGTTGTTTATGTATGTACTCATTAGGTCTTTTTACTTCAAATTTATTTTTTTTTTTCCAGTTTGGCATTGGATTATTTTGCCAGTGTATCTGTTGCTAACTTAGGAAACTAAATGTAGAACATTTTTGGTGGTGCCCAATGACCAGGGGACTTAAAAAATTAAAACTTCTCCTGGCAGATTCTACTCTGTGATTTTTTTCCCCAAAAGTCTTTCTTTATTTTTCGCTTGATCTCTCTTCCAGTGTATGGGTCAACCTTTAATCACCGCTTGGTAGTTTTGATTGCCTTCTCTAGATAGAAGGGTTAGTTTATTTGTTCATGGTTTCCAAACCACTTTATATACCTTCCTTGGAAAGCCAACTAGCTAAACCATTGAATCACTGTGAATTCTTGTCACTTTGTATGATTTCGAGGTCTGTTTCTTAACCATGTTAGTGTTGGTTTTGAAAACTAAATTTGCCATTTGTGGAAAGTCTTAAGACACTTTAAACAACCATTAGCTTCTTTGAAGATAGCATTGGTGTCCGATTCATCCTTCCATCTCTTCCGTGTACCTAGCAGAGTGTCTTGCACATAAGAGACATTTATATGTATCTGTTAAAGAAAGATTGAATGGTCGAGAGCCTCCAGTGTCTGATACAGGTTATGTGTGACCCTTAATAATTATCATGTCAGATCCCTGGCTGCCGATTGGATTTTATTGTGGCTGAGTTTGGCAATGCACTTACTGGTGTTTAGACTGTATGCTTTAGGAAAGGAGAGACCCTGTCTGGTTAGTTTGGTTATTCCCCATTCTATCCCTGGCACTTAGCATTGTGCCAGGCACATAGTAAATGTTCCATACATATTTATCAAATGAATGAATGAATTTCTGCGAAGCATCACCTGTTGTTGGTCATCAGGCTTTCCATTAGTGAGAGCTGAAACTGGAACCTGAAAGAAATAATGGAAAAGGGTTAAGTACTTCATGGATTTTAAATTACTTGTCATAGGTGTAGGTATAGGTATTAATTTTGAGAATCAGTATTCTTCTTTTCAGCACATGCTTAGCAACTGCCAGCAATTGTTTTCTAGTGCTCTTTTTCAAATTTAAGATGCTAGTTTACCCTCGACGGTTAGTGTATTTTGTAGTTGTTAGTTTATTATGGTAGATTTCTTGATAAAATTATATTTAAAGTGTGACTTTCTAACCTCTAGAAGACAGGAACTTTACAGTTGAGATGGTACTTTTAGAACCTCAGAGAAAGATATAGTTCAGAGGTAGATTTGGAGTTCTGCTAACCACATTCACTTGACCTTCTGTTATACACTGATTTTGTATTATTTTACAAATCTGTCTCACCAGTGGATTTTCCAGTGTAAGCTAGGAGGAATCTTGGGGGCTGTTGGATCAGATCAGGAAATGTTCAGGAGATGATGACTTGCATTGGTAGGAGCTTGTTTCCAAACCTTTGTCCTTGGCATTGTGTTTGTCTGCAAGGCCAGTGCGTGTTTGAAAGCGGACTCTTGAATAGGTGCTATAGGCTTGCATTTTTGTTTATGCTATGAGCATCTGCCCTGTTGTCATGCGCATCATTTATTTGCTCTGTAATTTTGGAAATGACACGCTTTCAAAGCGACCATGCCTTCCTTGCTGTTAAAGAACGGCCATATGACTGAGTGGCAGTCGAGACCCTTACAGCTGGTAGAAACCAAGTAGAAAACTCAGTCTGAAGGACCAAATTATGTTGCATCTGGTCTGAGGAGGACATGTGTTGCCAGGGCCTGAGTGTTTTCATAACTGTTTGTGATCAGAAAATTTGGAGCTCTGATTTCTGCATTAGCCCTAAGTCTGCCCTTTGGCACCTTCATTTAGTGACTGGATCATTCAAAGCTGAGCCTCAAGGGCCAACATTTCTTTAATAATCATATAAAATGGGCTGATGTGGCCACCTTAACTCACTCTGCTGAACTGGGCATGATTAAAGTCTCAAGGCCGTATTAATATGGATTTTCTATTTCTATGCACAGCAGTCCATTGTCTCAAGTGTTTTCCAGTTGGCCATTTTTTTGAAAACAGAAGGCCGAACATTTTGCTGATGAATCCCCGCTCCCCCCCCCCCCCCCGCCCCCAGCACGAACGTTCTGTTTTTGTTTTGTTTGTGCTTGAGAATAGCACTGGACAAATGCAAACATTCCAGTTTATGTGGCCTCTAGCCTGTTGTCATGTCAGTCTTGTTACTTAGGTAAATAGTGTGCAGTTTTTTGTTTGTTTGTTTTGCAGAATCAGCAGCCACTGTGCTGCGAGCACTTTTTGTTTTAGTCACATTATTGACCGGTAACACTATTAATGAGACAATAATTGGGAAATCGGAGTCATTGTTCTCATAAAACATGATCCTTGTAGTGGAAGCAGCCCGGCAGAGGCTTTGCATATGCAGACTGCAGGGGAGGAAAGGATGAGTAGCCAGTGTGCCCAGCTTTTAAATTCATCAGACCCCTGCTGCTTAAATTGCCCCAGCTGTTAATGCTGGAACCATTACAGTAATGGACTCAGCAAATGAAGGAGAACGAAGACACGCACACTTTATTACCAGAGGGGCAATTTTCTCTTCATCTGTAATAGCAGCAGTGCTCATATTGATCAGACCATCAAGATACTAATCCTCTGTAAAATTACTTGTTATAACTGAAAATGTGTTAATCCAAATCAGGCTGTGTCCTGACTGTCTACTTACTATTGAATACAGACTATTAGATGGTTTATTTTTCATGATTTAAAGCCTTTGCCCTGAAAATGGTTGGCGTTTCCCTCGCAACACTGAGTGCTTAATCTTAGCTATAGCCCAGGGTTGTCTTTTTGTTTTAAACAGAACATCACCCACTTAATTAAGGAGTGAGTGTCTGTCTTGCTGTCTGAGTTATGCTGGTGTTTTATGCTCCTCTGGATTTATTAAGCATCTTGTTTTACATTCAGTCTGTGGTTTGTGCTGTAAATAAAAATAGGCCTATCTCGCACATATTAGAAATTTGCAGGTAGCAAATGTCAATAAGTACCAGGGATGTAAGGTTCTTTGATTTATATTTCAGGCACCACATTGTGCTTTGTCGATTGAACCCATAGGCAGGATGCATCCTGGTGTCTTCTGTGTAGCAGATGTGTTTTTGCATCGTTGTCTGAGAAAGTTTATGGTTATTTCTGCATCCTTGGTTCAGTAGATTGCTTTTTAGACAATGAGGCAGATCTACTCCCCCTCCTTGTGTTTTGTGAAATGACTACAGCTAGGAATTGTTATAAGACCTGTTAAAAATTGAGTTCTGTCGTCCTTAATATTTAGGATTATAGGAATTACTCCCTAAAATTTCCATTTTTTCCCATTATAGTTTCTGCCTACAGTATATGTTTATCTGTATACAGACTCAGACGCCCTCTTGGTAATATTTTTATTTATTCTCCTGTACTGTCATTGCTCAGAGCATTTGTATGGCATTCTCTGTAGCATTCATTCAGAAATATTTAATTAGTACTCTTTGTGTGACAGGAATTGTGTTAGAGGCTGGAGATTCAAGGATGAATAAGATACAATTTTTGCCTTTGAGGACCTCGGCTCAGTAGGTGCATAGGCATATGAATAGCAAATGGTGAAATCCACTTGTGAATGTAGTTCCTGGGAGCGGATACCAGTTATGGGTGTAATAGTAAAATCAGCCTCATCGATTTTTCTTGAGGTGTTACCAAAAGCAGAACTGTGCAGTTTAATCATGCTTAAGACTTGCATCTGAATGATTCCTAGCTGTTGGGAAGAAATCTCTTCTCACTGGAGACTTGTTTACTGCCCCCTGGAGACAGTCAAAGGAAGGATTTCCAAAAATGTTTTGATCAGTGACCACATTTTTGGTTATGTAGTTTCCCATGGAGACTACTTTATTTAAAGGGGATAGTGCTTATTCGATTGTTTATGTTCTGACATTTATATTATAAATCAGTCTTGTTGCTTTAGAGTATAGTTTATCAGGAGAGACAGTAGCCTGTTGTGGTTAAGAGTGTGGATTTTGGACCCAGTCTGCCTTGTTTTCCCCCTAGCTTCCCAATACTTACTAGCGGAGCGATCTTGGAGTCACCTCATCTCCTTCAGCCTCAACTTCATCTGTAAAATGGGGATAATAATAATTGTGAGGATTAAATGATTTAATATATGTATTTAGAATAGTGTTGGGTGTATATAAGTGTTTCATAAGCATTAGCTGTTGTTATTACCAGAGGTGTGACTTAGTTAGTAAAATTATTTTTAACATGTGGCTAATGAAAGATAGCTTTGTAAATGTATGACCACAATATGTGTGGCATATAAGATAGCTAAGCATTTCTTATTTAAAATATTATTTTTTTCCTGGTAAATGATAGTTTGTTATATTAGAAAAATTTGAAAATACAGAAAAATACGAAGAAGGGGGAAAAAAAAGCCTATAATTTTCCAGAGATAACCACTGTATTTGTATATTGGTGTATTTGTTAAAGTACTGTATTATTATTGTGCCTGTTATATGTATAATATATTACTTTGAGCCCAGTTTTATCTAAAATATATTTATGATACATATTTCTATAAGGTATTTTAAACAAAGCTGTACAGTATTTCATCATATGGATTTTTATTATATAGTATTTCATCTTATAGATATTTTTTTCCTGCTATTATAAATTATCTTTCAGTGACACAAATCTTTGTGTGAACCTCTGGTATTTTCCACAGGATAAATTAAAAGAAGGCAAATTGTCAAGTTAACATTTGTAAAGAGATTTGGTTTGCATTGTCAAATTGCCACTCAGAGAGGGAATGCCAGTTTCTACTATAATAAGCAGTGCCTAAGAATATATATTTGTTACAGCCTCTCCAACACTGGGAATTATCATAAAGTAAAAATATTTGACAATTTGGAGATGCAGTAGGAGCTGATTGTAGAGCTATTATATATATTTTTTCTAATTTGTATTTTCTTAATTACTAAGTATATGGTTGAATTCCCTCTCACTGTGTTTATTGGCCAAAAATATATTTCTTTTGTGATTTGTTTGTTTATATAGCCTTTGTTCATTTTGCTAATGTGTGTTTATCTTTTCTTATTGACTTGTAAGAACACTTCATAGATTAGGGATATTATTTGTTAATCAAGTGATGGAAATATTTTTCCTAGTTTGTTTATTGCCTGCCTTTTACTTTTGAATTTTTGTTATTCAAAAGTTTTTCAACCTAAATATCAGATTAGTCATTTGTATGTCCTAGTTATTTTGTGTTTAAAATTTTTCATGTCATTCTTGTAGTGCATTGAGAATTTAGTTGGTGTATAAAATGGAGTAGATGTCTAACTTTTTCCTTCCAATGGTTAATGAGTTTACCCCCTGCATTAATTGACTAATTTGAATGCCGGAATACTCAGATCTGCTTTTTTTGTTTGTTTTTATTTTGTTTTATTGTTTCGTTTGTTTTGTCTGTTTTTCTTGATACACCATTTTAAGCACCAGAGTTTTAGGATGCCTTCCAATTTCTGGCAGTACAAGACCCCCATAACTATTCCGTGTTTTTGGAAGTTCCTTGGCTCTTCTTTTGTATGGAGAAGACAACAGTTTTTCCAGATAAACTTAAGAACTCACTTTTTCAGGGTCTCCCAGGTACATCAGCCCTTTGGTTTATAATTGTTACTGCATTAAATATATAACTTAATTTGGGAAGAACTGAAATAATTATGGTAAAAATTTTTTCTTATTCAGCAGTGATATTTGTCTTTTCATTTATTTAAGCTCTCTTTTATGTTCCCAGAATGTTATGCAATTTTATTCAATTAAGTATTTTTTATTACTTTTTGGGTTTATTACTGGATATTTACATTTTTGATTACTGTTTTTGGTTATTATTGCAAATGGGTTATTTTTAAATTATATTTTTAAAGTGGCATATGAGAAACTTATTTTGTGTGCTGTTGTAATTGGTCACAAGATAGAATGATATTTTTTGGGTTGATTTTCTTGGATTTTCTAGGTATATACTAGGTAGATAATTTAATATCTGCAGATAATATATCTGCAAATATAATTTGGTCTTTCCCCCTTCAGTAGTTACACTCTCCTCTCCTTTTTTTTTTTCTTGTGTTATTACATTGTCTAAAACCTCTAAACAGAGGCAAAAGAAGATAGTCATGCCTTTACTAGTTGTGTTTTAGGATTCTCATGGTAAGTATAATGATAGTTGTTGGCAATAATCTTTGATTTTTAAGTTTACTTTTTTACTAGGGACTGAGGTTGAATTCTTGTTGAATATATTTTTGACATTTATTTAGATGGTAAATGTCTTTACTTTTACTGATAGAATATAACCTATTAATATAGTTTCTAATATTGGTTCCTTGGCATAAATCCTACGTGGTCACATTATATTGGCTTTAACATACTGCTGAATTCAGCCTTTTAGTATTTCATGTAGGAAAGCAAGATGGGTCTGTAGCAGTGATTATCAAGGATGCTGGATGGTAGTACCCCCAGGGGGATATATCCGAATCTTAAGTGAGGCATATTTAATATATATGTTATGGTCATAATTCAGACTACAGTTAGTAAAATTTACTAAAGCTCTTTTGGGTGATGAGGATAAGCTAATGGTAGAGGGAAGATATTTACCTCTTAAAATATTGGGGAACTTTTCTTTTTGTGCTTTCTTTTGTCAAGTTTTGGTATCATAGATAAACCTGTGTCATAAAATGAATTGTACCATTTTCCTCTTCCTGTGCTCTGGAGCCTTTTAAAAAGCATCAGAATTATTTTTCCCTTGGACATTTGAACTAAATGACTTGTAAAACTCTTCATGTGATATTGGGGAAGGCAATTTTGGGATAGCTGTTCCAATATCTTTTCTAGGTATTGGTCTTACATATAGTTTTTTTCCTTTTGAGTAAATTTTGGTCGTTATGTTTTCTCAGAAATTGAAGTTTCATAGTTACTGGCATGGCACTGAACAGAACATTCTCTGGCTTATCAGGTAGAGTTGTGAAGTTTTAGAATTAAAAAATTGCATATTCATTTTTTATATCTCCTATAAAACTTTAACTTTCTGTATTCATGTACTCTCTTCAGAACTTGATTATATTTGCTTGTTGATTTTTTGAAAACTGTCTCTTGAATTTGTTTTGCTAATTCATTAATTTTTACCTCAATATTTTTTCCTTCCTTCTGCTTTGCTTAAACTACTTTTTATTTTACTAAATGCTTGAGATAAATAGTTGGTTCATTTATTTCCTTTTTCTTTAAATATGGGAAGCATTTCAAAATCCTAAAATTTTTTTTTCTGTGTTCCCTTAGCAATTTGTACATGTTTTTGTAGCACTTATCACTCAGTATTTCTCCCCCTTCCTTAGTTCTACAGATTATATTTTATCTTTTTACTGTGGTGCAGGCAGAGTCTTGAGCACAACCCTATGTAGATAAATATGATTTAAAATATAAAACTTTTAGGATTCTTATCCACTACTTTACTAACTCTACTTACCAATAGAGTATCAAGTTTTTTTTTTTGAGAAGAAACTATTAAAAATTCACACACACACACATACACACACGTTCTCTGAAATATCTAGCACAGAACTTTGTTGACAGATATACAATAAATATTTATTGATTGAATGCTTTCTGAGACTTAATTTTCAAATGCTCATTACTAAGAGAGCCTTAAGTATACTAAGACCTAGGAGTTCTTCACCCACCCATAGAATTTCTAGTTTACTAGGATTAAAAAAATCTTCTATTTTACTTGGGGTGCCCTAGACAGCCACATCACCACATGGTGAAATGGATGTGCATTGCTTGAGGATGTAAACCTTTTGGTTCAATCACATTTCCTCTGCAGAAGAATGCTGGAAACATACTCTTTTCTCCAAATAAAGACTGGAAAGCTAGTGTAATTTATATAAATTGATAGCAAATTATAAAGTTGATAGAAATTCTTTTCCATTTTTACAAGACTTAGATCATTTTTTTTTTCTAAATTCTTATTTGGAGGAAAAATAAATATGATTATCTCTTCCCTTTCAGTTATGGTTAATTATAATTTCATTGCTTCTCTTGCACTGAGATTTATTTTTATTTTTAACTTATTTTGTTTATTGCTATGGGGGGTGATATTGTATCATTGTCTCTTACTTAAGATTGCCCATGTTTTTGGGGAAGTGAATGCCATCTGATAAAGTCAATCCTAGATTGACAGGTTGATTTTAAATTGTTAAGTGCCATACAAATGCAGAGTGATTGATAGATTTTTGTGTAGTTATGAAATATTTTCTTTTAGAATAATATTCATTGAAGGACTTCATGTAACCCCTGATATTTCAGTGTTGTGGTTTCTAGTAGAGCATGCGGGACTCCTCCCATGTCCTCCACCCCCATATTTTGGCAGTTCATTGCAGCTGGAAAAAGTGGGCATAACTTTCTGAAAATAAAGATACCCTTTAGGCTGTTTTTAAAGATTCCTGTGAGACTTTGTATCTCAGATAATGGATGGTAAATTCTGTTTGGTTGTTTTTAAGCCCAAACTATGGGGATTTACAAAACAAGCTTCATCTCAGAGAAATGAAAACTAATTTGATGATATTCTGTTAGATCCAGTAATCCCTGAGGAATTGCCTCGAGTTCTCCCTCTTTCATGAAGCTTTTGGGGAAATATTTCTTTCATCTCTTTCCTTGCTGACCTTATTTCCTATGTCAGAATGTATGGTAACAACAGTAAGTGTGCATATGGTATACTTACTGGTGTATGGTACCCTACATCTTGACATTTGGTCATTTTAAATATGGCGTCCTATTATTGTTTATATCTGTTAGTGTTTTCTGTAATTCTCTTTTCCCTGGAGAGATTATAAGCTCCCTCAGGCCAAGAACCACATTATAAATTTATCTTATATATCTAGCAAGGTGCTAAAGATATGGTTGGCTCTCAACATTTCTTGTGAAATGTAAGTGTATATAGACTGGAAGGTTTTTTTTCCCCACACTTTATAGAGCATTTATTTATCTCTCAACACTCTATTTGTTCCCCATCAGCAATAGAAAATATTTTGTTTAGAAATGTTTTGCTTAAAACTATGTGATAAAAAAATCTCAGGGAACTGTATTTGTGGAACATAGGAAAATCTTAGATTTTGGTGGTCTTTTGCCTATCACTGTGTTTTTTAAAAGAGTTGTATCTGAATCACCCATGTGTCCGGATTCATTTTACCATTTCATCTACTGCTCTTCCTCCTGTTTTTATTTAAGACTATAAAGTTACTTTAGTGTAACTGCTGCTGTCACCTTTGCCCTTAGCTAATCAAATAGTTTACCTTGAGGGAAGCATTTATCTCCTACTTTCATTATTATTATTTTTGTAGCTGTAAAGATATATATTTTATGTCTGCAGAAGGCTGTAACAGTGAAACGAGGTATTGATCTGCTGTATTTAGCAATTTCTTTCCACCTTGCCATCAATAGCGTGTCAGCATCTGTCTGTACCGTGGTTGACCTCACAAATAGCTCTTTATGCTCCCATTGGATTCAAATGATATAGTATGCTGAAAACTAAATCAATGAATGATTATAAAGTTTTTAGTATTATTTCATGACCTGGAGGCAACTGGTACTCCTTGCACTGAACAGCTCAGTATACAGTGAATATGGTAAAATGAGTGTGTCTGGCTTTTGTTCAGCTGAGCGAAGGAAAGCAGGGCACCTCCTTGGGTTAGCTCATACTTCTAAGCTGATGATCTCAAAGCAGCACTTAGGCACTTCATTGAAGCATCCTGCCTCATGGAATCAGACATAGAGAAGAGGAGTCCCTCCATCGAGCTTTATTCTCCACCCTCCACCACCATGAGCATGTAGCAATGTTTCTAAAATTATTTGAACAAAAGGCTAGAGCCTTTTGGTTTCATTTACAAAAAAAAAAAAGGTAAAATTAGATGCTGTGTTGTCATATCACTGAGGGCCCAATAAAAAGTCTAATGTTACAAGGAGGGAGAAGAACCTTTGCTCGGTCTAATGGGACTATCTGGAACAGCTACCAGGATACAGTTGTTGAGGCCACATTCTCGATCCCAACTCCCCCTGTGGAAATTCTCATCTCCACTGATCTGTGGAACAGTTGAAATAGCAGGAGTCACTGATTTGACTGAAATTAAATTTGGACAGAATTTAGCAACTTTTTGTAAATTCTTGCTTTATATATGTGGGTGAATCATTTAGGTAGTAAAATTTGGGCTATATGGAAAGGTGGGAGGAGGTGATAGTGAATGGGGGAAGTGGAGCTTCGTAGTTGTCCTCCTGATCTCTTGAGGATACGAATCAGATGTATTTCTCTCCAAGAAAACGCCATTCTGGTGCATTCCCATTGTGCATCAACGCAAGAGAAAGTTTGACAAGGAGTATGGAGGAATTCATGCATCAGTGCATTCCTCAGACATTTATTGAGTATCTACTATGTCCCAGGTTGGAGAGATTGGATATGAAGGCTAGCTCTTTCTTTTGAATGTTCATGAAAAACTGTCCTGCTCAGCTTCATCTAACTCAGAATGAATGTGCCTGTGTGCCTTGTCTTATTCCTACCAACTGCCATTCTCTAGCCCCCCTCCCCAGGCCTCCCCAGGCTCCAGATATTTTGAAGAGGGGCAAAGAAGGACGGGTTTTATGACCACAGGTTGATGTCAAGCCAACTTCTCCTTCTGTTTGTCATCTGCATGAAAGGATGAAGTGGGGGACCCCTTCATGCAAAGTCACAGAGCAGGAAGACCCAAGGAGGGAATTTAGCCTAGCTCTTGGAATCTGAGGTTGACATAACAGATTGAGGACCCACACTCTGTTTTTCCTACAGTATAGATCTTATTGATATTTTAATAATTTAAGCATTGGACTTAACCATGTGAAGTTTTTCTTGAGATCTGCCTCTCCTAAATTCTTGGTTTATTTTTGTTACTCCTTATGCATCTGTGACTAATTGATCAGCTACCCTGGTTTTGAAGGCATTTAAATTTTTGTTCTGTATTATCCTGTAGGAATATGAGTGCCATTAGTGGACTCCAGGGGTGTCTAAAGGAGTACTTTCTTTTATTTGTCCTGTATCTGTTCACATTAAGCTTTGAGGTTTGCAACTCAGGTCTAAAATAAAAGGATTTGGGGAAGAAGTTCCTATCTCTGAATTCAGTCTTTATGATTTCGTGCACCAAATATGCCTGAATATGAGGTAAGGAATTTTCCTCCTAAAATTATCCCCCAGGAACGAGAAATCATTTCTTATCAAGTCTCTTTTGTTGCAGAATGCTCACTTAGTTACTTTATTTTGAACAGTATTATTCAAGTAGTTGTCCCAACAGTATGTGAATAAGCACTTGTGGCTTGCGCTATTTCTCTTGATCAGAACTACATATAGTAATCTGGGTTTATACACCGTAATTTCTGGTTTTGCTTGAGAATGGAAGGTTGATATGTGCTCATACATTACTTAAAATAACTTGTGTTTGGTTTTCTGAGTCTCTGTGTTAGAAACTAGCTGTGTTCTTGTTGCTACAGCATAGGGCAATTGGTTGACCTCAGTCTGTACAGGCTTTAATGATGGGGTGTTTTGGCTTTGTTCCCTATCGTTGGTAGGTTATCTCCTCTCCCCAGGCTTATTTAAGGCAGGGCGAGTGATAGCGATCAGGGCTTAAAGAGTGACGTTAGTGCTGGAGTTGGTGTGGACCAACACCTTTATATAAGGTTCATTTTCAAGTTCATTCCATTAAAGGCTGTCTCTGATGAGGGCCACTTATGGCTCTATTTGTGGATAGAAATCCTATTGTTGGTGAAAAGGGTATAAGAAGACCTGTCCAACTTAATTCTTAATCCTAGCCAGTCACTTTTAGTGACAATCACATGGCTTCTAAATAAGACGAGACATTTCTTTTTATTCAATAAAGATGAAATCTCTGTTAATATATATTAATACACACACCTGAGTGGGATCATGTAATTCCATTACATAAAAAACAAGATTTCAAACTTAGAATTGTGGATGTGTTTGTGTCATATGTGAAACTCTGAATAATTTGTGAGTGATATTCTCATTAAAAACATTTTAAAATATGTTGATAAATTACTGAGTACTTAAAATTATATTGCATTCATTCAATAAAATTCTGCATATATAGTTATATTCTTATGCTCTCATAGTAATATGGTAATGTTAAGATGAAATGAGTCCTTTTTAAGATTATTTTCTTTTGTACACATTTGTGAACTTTTCTAGAAAACTGACACCAGAGTTGTCCTGTGCCATGTTGAATTATATACTTTATTAGGAACTCCCTAAAGGAGAAGAAGTTTATTTTGCATTTTCTTTCCTTTTTTAGGATCTGAGAATGTGTATATGTCTGAGGCTACGTATGTTTCTAAAAGCATGGCATGCTTAAAACCATGGCTGAAGAGTTATGCTTAACTGTATACTTTGCATGCATTTGTGATTTGCAATAGGAAAAGAAGTCAACTCGGAGACAGCTTGAATGGCATGCTGTCAGTTGGAGCTTCATGAATTGGCAGTGGTCTCATTTAGGACCTTCAGATGTGTCTCTGCCTGGACAGAATGAGAACGTTTTGCATGTTCTGGAGGAGACAGCCACTCCTTGCTGCTTCACAACAGGCAGTGGTGCATGACAGTTGCCCTTCATCGCTGGCTTCTTGGAGCTTAACCTCTGACCCTCCACTTAGTCGCTGTGCAGCAGTTGGAGCAGGTTGGAGATAGTGGTGAATGACGGGCATTGGCCTGCAACGTGCTTGTCATTATTGGACTGTCAAAAGGAGCCTGCCATTGGTTTCCATCAAGGTTTGAAGCCTCTGTGCAGCAGTCCATATTACTTAACTTCCAAGGCTGTCAACAACATGATCAAATGTGCATAAAAAATCCAAGGGCTGAATATCTCTTCAATCAGGAGATAGGAAGTTTTCCCTCTTTTCTTTCTCTCTCTCTCTCTCTTCATTTTCCTTTTGGTTGAATATATTCAGATGGCTTCCACAGGGCCAAGAGGTTGAATCTGTTGCCACGGTGAAAAAAGTGAACTGTTGTCTCCTGTGGTCTGAGCTTCCGATAACACGATGCAGATCTGAGTGGCTCTGCTAGTTAAGCTCAGCCCTGTCTTGAATATTCTGTCAGCTTTCAGCCATTGGTTTAAGGGAGGAGATGCCAGCCCAGTGGTACCTGGGGTTAGCTGACAGGATGAAGCATTTACTCTGGTCTTTGTGTGGTATTGCAAAGGGATGGAGAGGTCCGTTTATGTGATTTGTGAAGCACGGATTGAAATTTCAAATAAAGAACGAAGGGGGGGATATCGGTGGTAGGTGATGATTATCTCATTTAAGACATTTTTTTCTTCTTATGGTAAAGAAGTTCAAACACAGGGAGTCTAATTGGCTGGGACTAAGTCTTAGACACTTCAGAGGTCAGTCTCAGGCAGTACCTTTCTTGGATATAGAAAATTAATGGCAGTGAAAGCCATCTCTTCTTACAAATTTGAAACTCTGAATTAAAAATCATCCCAAAGTGGAGAAGGATGAGGGAAAGCCCAACAGTGTACTTAAAGTATATGAAAAGTTCTGGTGACTAAATTTGGTTTGCTTCTAGTGTTGTGTAGTAGATGGCAGGAGTCCAGAGACGTGAATTTTAGTTTGGCTTCTGCCATTTTCCAGCCGTGTCACCTTGGAAAAGTCCGTGAACCCCTCAGTTTCTGTGTCTTCAGATGATGTTAGTACTAGGAATACTAACGTTGTGCTGAGCAAGAAAGGAGATCCTGCTTGAAAAGTACTCTAGGACCTCCGCAGGTACTTCTTGATCTCTTTTTTTGTCTTTTAGCAGGAAAGACTTATTAAAGATTTAGCAGAGTGCTGTCCTTGGCCAGATAAAATATTCTAGAACCCAAAGCAGTTGATCTTTGCATTTCTACTCCACCCCCCTCAGCCCTGCCCATTAGCCTGATTTTAGTTCAGTAATACCCCATTTTAGTCAAGCACTCAAACCACAGATCTGAGTGGCCTGCCTGCCTTCTCTCTCCTTCCTTCTCTCCTAGTCACTCATTCATTCACTCACTCAACAAATATTTTTTGAGCCCTTATTATGTGCCAGGTACTGTGCTAAGTTGTGGAATCTAGCCATGAACTGGGCAGGCAGCACCTGTCTTCATGGAGCTCAAATGCTGTCGGGAGAGACAGAAAATAAATAAGGAAACAGGTGTCTACTTTTGGTGATTCTAAATGCTATGAAGAAAAATAAAGCAGAGTATGAGGGTAAGAGTCCTTTGGGTTGTCAGGGAAGAGCTCTCAGTGGAGGATTCTTTCCAGCAGACAGAACCGACTGAAGGAAGGAGAGAGAGTGAGTGCTGGGAAGATGTGGGGAGGGGCTTCCGGAAGAAGGAGGGCAGCCCTTCTCTCTCCTGCTTCTCATCCAGTTGGTCACCAAGTCCTGGCCTCTGTCCTAATGTCTTTCCTTCTTTCATCTCTTCATCTTCATGCCAGCCCTGTGTTCAGGCCTTAGGCCCTCACTCAGCCTGCTGTTTCTCTTCCATCAAGTTCTTTCTTGCCATCTTGAAAGGTCTGAAGTAGCCATGTCACTCCACTGTTTAGAATTTCTCAGAGATTTGCTCCTGGCTGCATGTTAAAATTCAGACCCCTGGGCTTGTCAGATGAGGTTCCTCTTGTTTCAGTCTCATTTATGATCTGTGGCGCCGACCCCCTGCCCCAACCCTCTCACCTCTGCCACCTCACACCTGATCCTCCCTCTGTGAGAAGGTGCCGCCTCCCTGGAGACGCCAGCCTTTGTGCCTTTACAGACGCCCTTCTCTCCCCGACCCCCCTTTTCCCATCTCACCGGCCCCTAGGAAAGGAGAAAATGCAAGCATTTCCTCCAGTGCCACCTCCTCTGAGACTTTCTCTGATTCCTCAGTCCTCAGTGTTTTATACACTTGTTAGCTTTTACCTCACTGCACCCGTTTATCTGTTTGCTTGACTAGTTGGTGAGCGCCTTGAAGACAGGACTGGGTTTCCATTCATCTGTTGTAGTTTTAGTACCTGGCCTGGTGTCCGGAAGAAAATGGACACTCAGTAAACCGTCACCTGTTGTGGAATAATCTGCAGAGATATTTAGAGACACATTTATCATGGAGTTTAACTATCATGAGAGCGGGCATAGGCCTTTGGAAGAGCTCGTCAGTCAAAGTATTCCATTATTTTTATTTACTTTAAAAAATATTTTTAAAGATTTTATTTATTTATTTGATAGAGTGCGAGCAGGGGGAAGGGCAGAGGGAGAGGGAGAATCTCAAGCAGACTCCATGGCGAGTGTGGAGCCCGACACGGGGCTCGATCTCACAACCGTGAGATCATGACCTGAGCCGGAATCAAGAGTCGGAGGCTCAATTGACTGAGCCACCCAGGTGCCCCTTACTGGGACTTCTTCCCTTAGGCCCACCTTAAGTAACCAACGTAGTTGTAAAAGGAAAAGGAGGGTGGAACACGAACACTTAGAAAATAGAAACATTGTATCGACTTCCCAGTAATTACAATAATGCCAGGATATAGTGTCTCCCAGCAGGTTAGTCTTGGATAAACTTATGTTGATGTGTCTTCTGCCAGGGAAGATAGTACTGGATTTAGTATTCCAGTTCAGTAAGTAAATTTTATAGTTTGTCTGTCAGTCCATTCATATTTATATTTTCTAGATAATACTTTATGGAGTTATAATTTTTTACATTTTTTTGTTATATTAGAAGCATTGTAGTGCCAAAGCACAGTAGACACCATTATATGGATGTAGTAACTTATTTAACAATGCCCTGCTGTTGACCATTTAGCTGATTTCATTTGTTTTTATTAGCACAAATCCTGCCGTGTTTAATAGTTTGTTCAGCCATCCTGAGTGCCTTTTTTATTTATTTTTTTTTATGAAGAAATTCCTAGAGAGAGAACAGTAAGGTCAAAAGATAGGACTATTTTTTAAGGCCCTTTGATGCATATTGCCTTATTACCTTTTCGAAAAGGTGTATAAATCTTTGTCAAGATAGGTTGTAAAAAGTATCTGGTTTTATAGTGTGTTTCTTAGATTACCTGCAAGTGAATTTGGGATCTCACTGGGGCTTTTATTTTATTTATTGTTATTATTTTTTTAGAGACGGGAGGTGCAGAGGGAGAGGAGAGAGAGAATCTTAAGCCTGACATTGGGCTCCATCTCATGACCCTGAGATCATGATGTGAGCTGAAATCAGATGCTTAACTGACTGAGCCACCCAGGCGCCCCGACACTGGGGATTTTAAATGTACGAGGTGATCTCGAGAAACTACTGGCTACCAAGAGGAGATGAAAGAAGACATTGAGGAATAAAATCTCAGGTGTTGCCCTGGAAATGGCAGAGTGGTATGGAGGCTCACAGCTATACTTGTGACCTGGGCCCTCCTTGGACTCTGCTGCAGGAGGGGGGTGGGCTGAGAAGAGCTTGGCCCCTTTTTACATTTATACATTTATACCTTTAGGTAAGATTTCTTTCAAATTAATAGTTCAAAACTCTGACAAGTTTGAAAGGTACTGATTAGCAGATCACTTAGTTCACTAGTGCTATTTTCAGACTTGTGATTCAGAATGGACCTTGTTTCTGCCTCTGCTGTTTTCTTGAAAAGTCAGTGTTCTCATTTCTTGTTGCCTTTTTAAGAAAAGATTTGTTTGTTTATTTGTTTATTTTTTTAAAGATTTATTTATTTGAGAGAGAGAATGAGAGAGAGAGAGCACATGAGAGGGGGGAGGGTCAGAGGCAGAAGCAGGCTCCCTGCCGAGCAGGGAGCCCGATGCGGGACTCGATCCCTGGACTCCAGGATCATGACCTGAGCCGAAGGCAGTCGGCTTAACCAACTGAGCCACCCAGGCACCCCTTGTTTGTTTATTTGAGAGAGAGAATGAGAGCACGAGCAGGGGGAGGGGCAGAGAGAGAGGGAGAGAGAGAATCCACGAGCAGACTCCTTGCTGAGCGCAGAGCCAGATGCACAGCTGGATCTCATGACCCTGAGAGCATGACCTGAGCCAAAACCAAGAGTCCACTGCCTAACCCACTGAGCCACCCAGGCGCCCCTCCTTGTTGCCTTCTTACAGGAACCGTCTTGCTAGCCTGCAGGAGGGAGGAGTGGCCTCCAGAGTTAGGCATCTCTACTGTCCCTGCTGCGCTTTGCAACTCTCCTGTGAACCTGCTCGGGGTCTGTGTGGTTAGGGCAGTGTAGTGTCAAATCACTTTCCAGAGCCAGCTCCACTGTCGGAACTGTGAAGTATCTGTTTTAGGCTAGGTAGAGGTTCAGGCACCTTAAGGGCAGCCACTTCTTATCTTGCTTTTATTAGTATTGGTGTCAACATGCTCTAAAATGCGATGACCTGCTCTCCTTTCTGATAAAAAGAAAATGACCTGCCTGGCATGGATGCGGAGAGAGGTGCCCGAGGCCGATTACATTGTCCCCTCTCATAACAACAGCAGGTTAAAACACACACACACATACACACGTGCACACACACACGCACGCACGCTTGCACACAGGCCTGCAGATTTCTGTTTATCCATGGAAATGTTTGACATTTTTGGCTCCTGATGAAATGTGCTGGATCCAGAGGAAGGAATGAATGAGTAAGGAGAAAAAGGAGTCTAGCTTCTTAAGACAGATTTGCAGACACGAAGGGACTTAAATCGCGACCCTGGAACAGCCTGTTGGCAGAGCCCTAAGACCCGAAACCCTAGAGGGAGCTCCTTTTTCTGTCTGTGTTTTATTCTAACCTACATTTATTTAGAGCCAAGATCTCTAACATGGCTTGGCTGACTTCTCTAGAAGTGAACTAAATATAGGGCTACCTGTAGAGTTTATAGTCTCTGAGGAGATGACAGTGTGGAAAATTAGAGAGATAATTACCCACTCTCCAGCAAAGCAGGATTTTCTTCTCAGTTAAATGTATTTACTTACATGCTTTTGAGGACAGAGTCTGCGAACTCTTGGAAAAAGTTGTAGCTATTCTGAGATGTTTGGTGTAATTTAAGCCTTTTTTTAGACAATAATTGTGTGGTTTCACCTGTCATCTTGAAATATAAATTATATAGAGATAACATGAAAAGAAAGTTGTGTGTGGCACTTCAGGTAGCTCAGAAAAAGATTTGAGTTTGTCTTGTGTCTGTCATGGCCACGCTCTTTGAGTCGTTATAAAGCACATTATATAAGGATTTACTCTTCAATTTTTTTAAATTTTATTTTATTATGTTAGTCACCATACATTACATCATTAGTTTTTGATATAGTGTTCCATGATTCATTATTTGAGTATTCCTCTTCAATTTTTAAAAAAAAATTTTTTTAAGGATTTTATTTTTTTGACAGACTAAGAGCGCAAGCAGGGGGAGTGACAGGCAGAGGGAGAGGGAGAAGCAGGCTTCCCGCTGAGCAGGGAGCCCAAATGGGGGCTCGATCCCAGGACCCCGGGATCATGACCTGCGCCGAAGGCAGATGCTTGACCGACTGAGCCACCCAGGCGCCCCTCCTCTGCAATTTTAAATCGCAAAATGTAACTTCCTTTAGCCAGAATAAGAGTTTTACATTAATGGAAGACTGATGGGCAAAAAGGTAGAAAACTCTTAACAATAACAGTAATAAAAGAACAAAAGCAGTACTGAACCCACATCATATAAGCACACAGATTCTACAAATTGAAGCTGTTTTTGGAAATTTGTTTAACTCCATCCTTTGAATCAACTCATGACAAACCATTTTTCAAAAAGTGTACAGAATGGAAAAAAACATTTAAAAAGCATTTCTTGTTGTAGTGGTATTACTAGGTCAAATCTTAACAGGGCAATTCCTTGCCAGATCTCTCTCTCCTTCTCCTTAAGATGTGAAGTTTTGCGCTTGTTAACATAATTTGCACGTGGTAAAAAAAAGGCGGATAATACCACAACTTCAGTTTCTGGATTTCTGGTCTTTTATTTAGGCTTCTTATGAATGAGAGATTCAGTCTCTTCTTTTTTAAAGGAAGTAATCTGTATTCCTAGCACTGTTCATCCTGTTCTGCAATGTTATGAATCCTTGGTACAAAATTTGAGAAGAAAAGACATTCTGTGGTAATGTAGGGACTCTTTAATTAATTTCCAAAATGACAGTTCTTTTCTCCCAGAATAGAAGAGTGTAGTGTTCACTTGATTGCAAATCCCAAATGTCTACAACTCAGGTTGGGTGGCCAATATCACGTTAGAGTGGATGTGCATTAAAGTATTTCATGCATTTGCTCAGTATGAGTTTGAAAAACCCTACTACATGTGACAATTCCCATTTATTTATTTAGTTAGTTATTTAAAGGTTTTATTTATTTGTTTGTCAGAGAGAGCACAAGCAGGGCGAGCAGCAGGCAGAGGGAGAAGCAGGCTCCCTGCTGAGCAGGGCTCCATCCCAAGACCTGGGATCATGACCTGAACTGAAGGCAGACGCTTAACGACTGAGCCACCCAGGTGCTCCCAACAATTCCCATTGAACAGTGGCTTAACCATGACTTTTCTCACATCATAGAAGGAAGAAGGAGGTTCTTCTGGAGCAGTGTCTTAATCATTATAATCACGGACACTGGTACTTTCTAGTTTGCTGCTCTGCCATCCTAACCAAGTGGACTTTTTGGCCATTAGCTAGTGATCACAAGGTGGTTGTAATAGGGCCAAACGTGGTGTTCTCACGTAGCTGTGTTCAAGGCAGGAAGAAGAGAGTGGGAAGACACCATATTAGGATTGATAAGAGAACTATGTGTTTGGTCATTTCTCATATATATTTGGTCTTCATCCCATATTCTCAGCTCACTGCTCCCCAAATTCTTGGGATTCCTAAGTGGTGAGCCTGATCAAGGTGTTTTTTTGTAATGTTAATGAGGTGACCTTTGGAAGGCACCTAAGGTGGGGCTGAGCATAAGGTTAGAGGGTTGGAACTTTCCCATTGTCGTGTCCTTCCCTCGGCCCCCATTCAGGGAGCTTAGCTTTGGGGAACACAAGAGGATTTGGGGCACGTGGCGTACCTGGAGGGAGTGCAGCAGCTCCAAGCTCCTTTCTCTATACCTTGCCCTATGGGTCTCTCCCATCTGGCTGTTCCTGAGTTATATCCTTTTATAGTAAGCCTGTAATCTAGTAGGTAAACTGTTTCTGGGTTCTCTGAGCCACTCTAGCAAATTAATTGAACCTGAGGAGGAGGTCATGGGGACCTCCGATTTATGGCCAGTTGGTCAGAAGTACAGGTAACAGCCTGGGCTTGTGACTGGTGCCTGAAGACCATGGTGGGTGTGGGAACCTCCAATCTAGCCAGTTGGTCAGAGACACAAGCAGTAATAACCTGGGCTTGTGATTGGCTTCTGAAGTGCAGGGGGTGGGGGCCCAGTCTTGTAGGACTGGACCCTTAACCTGTGGGATCTGAAGTGCTCTCTAGGTAGGCAGTGTCAGAATTGAGATGAATTCTCAGGCACCCTGCTGGTGTCTGGAAAATTCCTTGGTGCTGTGTAGGATTCCCTCCTGCCACTGGAACTGGTATCAGAACCAAAAGAAGATAAGAGAGAGTTTTTATATTAGGACACTCTTTCCCACAGGCCTTCTAGCAGACTTCTCATTATGTCCTCTTGGCCAAGTCAGGATTACCTGGCCATTCTTGGTCGCACGAAAGCCTGGGAATTTAGTATCTGGCAAAAGGGAATGAAATTTCTGTGTGTCATAGGCTGAATGTTTGTGTCCCCTCACATTTGTGTGTTGAGTCCTGATCCCCAGTGTGATGGTATTTGGAGGTGGGGTTTGGGGGGAGGTAATTAGGGTTAGATGGGGTCATGAGGATGGGGCCCTCAAGATGGGATTAGTGCCCTTAAGAGACATCAGAATGCTCATACGGTCTTTCTCTCTCTTTCCCTCTCTCCATCCTCACCCTCCCTCCCACTGTGGACACAGAAGTCCTTTGAGCATGCAGTGAGATGGGGCTGCCTCAGAACGAAACTTACCTTGGCAGTACCTTGATGGATTTCTCAGCGTCCACAGCTCTGAGAAATAAGTTCGATTATGCCATCCAGGCTGTGGTGTTTTTTTTATGACAGTCTGCGCTAAGAAACCTTACCTGGCTTCTGGCGCTCTTGATCCATTGCTTGGAATTGTGCTTATTGCTGCCCTGTTCATAGGGATGGAGAAGAAAGAGGTGGTGAGCAGGCAGCCAGTGGTTTCTGCCACATTCAGTTAATGTATGACTGGAAAGGGGACTTTTATCTTTTGTTCCAGAATGGCCAAGGAATGTGGCCTTTGTTAACCATATAATACAACCTTTTGACACAAACACATATAAAACCAGAATTAGAACTTGGAATCATTCATGCAACACATTTAATTAACACTTCCAGCATTCCAGGTTGGTGCTTAAAGCTGAGGATGTTGCACTGAATAAGATGGACAGTCCCTGAACTCATAGGGCTTATAGACAAGTTGGACAGAGAGATTAGGAAAGAGACCCTTGCAAAATAGCAGCAAAAATGCTTTGAATGAGGGGAACACACAGTTTGCTGTGCAGTGAGTGGACGTCCACTCACACTGATGTCGGGGGTCAGGGAAGGCCTCCTGGAGGAGGTCACATCCTTACCCATGTCCTGAAGCAGGACTCCGTTCATGCATTGACCACCCTCTTTTTGTGCAGGTATTCTTGAAAAATCAAGGCAAAACCAAGTCTGCTCCTCATGTGGAAGCTGGCAGTTGGGGAATTCCGCGTATTTCTTGGAGGGTAATTGAAGGAGCAGCTCAGGAAGCGGCACAGCACAGGGTAAATAGCATCGTCTTCGAAGCCAGCCAGACAGAAGTTTCTGCCTCTAACTGGCAGTGTAAGAAACAGGTCTTTCCGGAACCTCAGTCTCTGATTTTATAAAATGGGGGGAAATAATTCATCTCCGTGTAGACGCCATAGTAGAAATGGCCAGCACTGATGTGGCACGTGCTCTTTATCGCACTTGATGTACATGTTCCTCCTGTGAAATCTTATTATTAGCTCCGTTTTAGGTGAGGAAAGTGGGGACAGAAAGGTTAAGTAATGCACTTGGAGGTCTGCAGCTGGTGGAGCTGGGTTGGAACGCGGGCCGTCTGGCTCCTGAGTCCGCTGTACGGGAGAAAAAGTCGATTGGACTCCTCTGTACTCTGCCGCAGTGGACTACCACCTTAGTGTCCTCCAAACCCTCCGCCATCAGTGAACAATTTCTGCCCGTACCCAAGTCAATATGGATTCCTTTCTGGAAATCTTGGGATCATCCGCTCTGTCCCCATCTATCTTTAGCCGGGCACCGGTCTCTCAGCCCGTGAGCCGCTCTAACATCTCCACCCTCCTCATTCCTGCCGCCTCTGCAGATCATCTCAAAATACCTCCTTCCAGCCCAGTTGCAGTTGCCGCAGCCTCCTCCGTGGTTTTCTCACCGCTCTTCTTCCCTTCTCCCCCAGCCTCTGTTTGCGGAGCCATCTTCTGCTTAGCTAACCAAATGGTTTTTCTCATTATTGGACTGGTAGGAATTCATTGTAGGTCTTAGTTAAATGTATTCCCATTGCCCGTAGGCTCAAGTCCAAGTGCCATAGGTGTGTGGGTCTCCTTTTAGTCCCAGGCCACTATCTAACTTACCCTTCTCCTCCCAGCTCTGCCTCGCCTTTCCTCCCCCTTCCAGGTCCCTCTGTTTACTACTTATTTCGTCAGGGACACCCCTTTCAACTTCAACGTCAACTTCACTTCGTCCCTCCGACCCTCTGTCCTCCTCTGTCCCCCCAGTTCATCTGAGGGCAAGTCCAGCTCCTCCTTGAGGTTTAGCTCTAAAGTTTCTGCCTCTGCAAATCCTTCCGTCTGTTGTGCCCATTCATCAGGTCACTTTATGTTTCATCGCTGCATTGGCGTACTTGGTCTGTCTCTTTGGTGGCGAGTCCCTGGAGTGTGGGAATCCTGTCTGCATCTGTTTCTGCAGAGCGCAGAGCAGTTTTGGAAGGCCTATTGTGATATTAATTTTTTTTTTTAAAGATTTTATTTATTTATTCATGAGAGACAGAGAGAGACAGAGGCAGAGGGAGAAGCAGGCTCCCCGCAGAGCAGGGAGCCCGATGCGGGACTCGATCCCAGGACCCTGGGATCATGACTTGAGCTGAAGGCAGACGCTTAACCAACTGAGCCACCCAGGCGTCCCTTGTGATATGTATTTTTAATTTTGCAGGATGGACACATGTTACTGATTTCTGTGTGCGGGAGATTCATATGCGGGCGTGCGCGCACACACACACCCACTCATATGTGTGTGTACGTTGGGTGCTCGTTGTTACCCAGCAGCAATTTGAGCCTTCATTTGTTTTGCCTGCGTGGAGCCCTCTAGGGAAACATATATTGGTTCTCCCGGCTTGACGTTCCGAGGAAGCAGTGTGTATTCAGTGATGTCTGTACGGTTTTGCATGTAGTTTTTCCAACAGTTTTTTCACCACATTAATAACATGCTAGAAATCATCACATTATATAGAGGGATTATAATAGGAAATAACAACTCTCACCTTTATTCCTCCCCAGCTTCCCCACTTAGAGATGACCACTCTTTTTTTAAAATATACAATTCATTTTTTTAAGAAGCTTATTCACAGGGTTGTGGGGCCATCACCACTGAAATTTAATTTTAGAACATTTTCATGTCTAAAAAAACCCCCTTATACTCATCAGCTGTCACTGCCTATTCACTCCTATAAACCAACACTCCCAGCCCTAAGCAACTGCAAGTCTACTTTCTTTGTTTATAGATTTGCCTGTTAGAGGCATTTTATATAAATGGAATCATTTAATAAGTAGCCTTTTGTAACTGGCTTCTTTTACTTAGCATGACCTATATGTTTTCAGGGTTCATCCATGTTGTATAAGTACTTTTCTTTTTATGGCTGAATTAATATTCCATTGTGTGGATGTACCACAGTTTGTTTATCCATTCATCACTTGATGGACATGTGGGTTGTTTCTACTTTGTGGCTATTGTGGATGATGCTGCTATAAACATTTGTGAACAAGTCTTTTTATAGAGATACGTTTTCATTTCTCTTGGCCTTATGCATAGGAGTGGAATTGGTGGAGTCATGTGGTAACTGTATGTTTATTTATTTATTTAAGAGAGGGTTGGGAAGGGGAGAGGGAGAGAGAGAATCCAAAGCAGATTCCCCGCTGAGTGTGGAGTCAGATGCGGGGCTTGATCTCACGATCTTGAGATCATGACCTGAGCCGAAACCAAGAATTGATGCTCAACTGAATGAGCCACCCAGGCGCCCCCATATGTTTAACTTTTTGAGGAACTGCTAGACTGTTTTCCAGGGCAGCTGTACTATATATTACATCACCACTAGTAATGTGAAAAGGGTTCCAGTTTCTTCACATTCTTGCCAACACTTGTTCTTGTCCATCTTTTTACTGCTCTCATTTAATTCTCATAGTTCGATGAGCTAGCCAAAGAAAAATATTCTGACTCTTATTTTATGGATGAAAACTTCAAGTTGACAGACAGATGAATGAGATGCCTAGTATGTGTGTGAATAGAGGGGGAGAAGAGGCATGGATAGTTCAAAACAATAGATCATCCAAAAATAATTAAAAAGTTTTTCAATCAGTTATTTAGAGCTATGTCAGGGATTATATTTCCCATCCGCACCTTTTTGTTCCATCAGTGTGATTGTGGTTTTCTTACGTGCATTTTTTTTTTAATTGAGTTATAATTCACATAACATGAAATTAACCATTTTATGAGATGACAGCTCTTGTTCATGGGTATTTCTGGTAGTTAAATATAAAAATATTTAATCTTTAAAATCTTTAAAAGTATTTGCATATGTTTAAAAATTCTTTTTCTTTGTTGTTTATTAAAAAAGCAGAGGGAGAAATACAAATTTGCTCTCGAGAGAGCCATTGTAGATATACAGAATGAACAAGAATATAAGGACCATAAGGCAAACCAAAAGTCACTTGTTTTGAAGTAATTAAGATAATTGGGTTGCCTTTCTTCCATCCTTTAGATACAGTCTTTTCAAAATTAGAAAGATCTGCCTGCCTTGTATTCTGACATGAATATTTAGCAGTGTCATCTCTAACCCTAGGATCACACAGTGAATGTTAACAAGAAACACCAGAACTTGTGTTTTTCCTGTCTTATTGTTTTCCTACAGGAATGGTGACAGCTAGAATGGCTTTATGACATTGTGCCTACAAAACCGAATGTTACATGTGTAGCTACCTGGGTAGGTGTAGAGTGTATTTTTTTAAGAGCTGGACATACTGACTGGATGTCATCAGTTACATCTGTTTTGTAATCCTGAAGAATTTTACATATCCTTTGACAAAAATTGCAAATAAGGATTCTACAATTAATTCTATTTCCATGTTAGGTTTCTGTGAAGTAAATGGAATATATTCTGAAAATATGAAACTTCTCATGTACACACAGGTGGGAGAAGTGCTTTTATATAATATTTTCAGGGTTTTTGTGCTTATTTCTTCTCATTGTGCTACAATTTTATTTTTTGGTGAGGAAACATGCACATTTCACTTCAGGTTTTTTACTCATTCTGTTTCAATTCTCCATCTCCTATTGCTTGTTTTCAAATAGAGACGTGGTTTCTGTCCACTTCGGAGAATCATGAGGGCCACTGAAAATGTTATCTGTGGCTCAGCTGACAGTTTTTACTGCTGATCTGGTGGTTACCAGGTCTGTCACTTTTTCAGTGTGTTTTAGAGTCCCTGTGTCTCCCAAGACTCTTTTCTTCCTTCTGCTGCCCACCTCACCCTGAACAAAATTGCCCTGTATATTCTAGTTATAAAATAATTAATACATATACATTCATCCATCCAGTACTGGAAGGTTTCCAGAAGAAAGCAAAAGTCATTCTTAATCTTGCTTCCCAGACAAACAGAACCACTGTGAAGATTTTGGCCTGTGACGGGGCTTAGTCAACTATGGCCTGTGGGCCAAATCGGGCCTGCCATCTGTTTTCATAGGGCCCGTGACCTAAGAGTGGTATTTACATTTTTGAATAGTTGAAACAAAATCTAAAGGAGAATAATATTTTGTGATATGTGAAAATAATACGAAATCTAAACTTGAGTTTCCATAAAGGAGGTCTTATTGGAACACCGTCATACTCACTCACCTCCATATTGTACACGCCCTCTTTCACGCTAAGATGGCGGAGATGAGGAGCTGTGCCAAACCAATGGCCTCCAAATCCTGAGGTGGTTACTGTCTGGCCCTTTACAGAAAAAAATGTGCTGATACCCGGTCTATAACCTTCAAGACTTTTTCCCTGTGCATTTATGTGAAGATGTTGTGTGTGTATTTTTTTTAAACAATGGAGTCATCCTGTGCGCTTTTGTAATCCACCCCTTTTATGGAGTATCATGTTTACCAGTAACTTCTGTTAAGTTCTTTTTGTTTGGCGGTGCCCAGGTGTTTCAGTCGGCTAAGCGTCTGCCTTTCGGCTCAGGTCAAGATCCCGGGGTCCTGGGATTGAGCCCCGTGTCGGGCTCCCTGCTCACCTGGGAGTCTGCTTCTCCCTCTCCCTCTGCCCCTCCCCCCACTCCTGCTCATGTGCTCTCTCTCTCTCTCAAAAAATAAAATCTTTTTTTAAAAAGTTCTTTTTGTTTGTTTTTTCCACTGAATTGAAATGAGAACCACTACTTTTTTTTTAATTTAAAGATTTTATTTATTTATTTAATTAACAGAGAGAGAGACAACGAGAGAGGGAACACAAGCAGGGGGAGTGGGAGAGGGAGAAGCAGACTTCCCGCCGAGCAGGGAGCCTGATGCGGGACTCGATCCCAGGACGTTGGGATCATGACCTGAGCCAAAGGCAGACGCTTAACCAACTGAGCCACCCAGGCGCCCCAGAACCACTACTTTTCTTGTGTTTGCGTTAAATAAACCCATTAGATGTTACCTAGGAACAGTGGTAATAATAGTGATAACTGAATCCCTTGAATTGATTTTAATTGTTTAAAGAATTAAAGAGATTTTTTTTTTTTCTGCCTGACTCATGAGATAGGTAGTGGTGAAGCTACCAAGATGGTCATGAGGAGCCAGGATCTTGTTAGCATCCTGCTCTGTCATTCTCGGCATATAATTTCCCTGAAAGATGGTGAATAGACTCTCGTTGCCGTGTGACAAATTACCACAGAGCTTCAGGACTTGAAACAACAAATATTTATTATCTTACATCTTCTGTGGGTCATCAGTCCAGATATAGCTTATAGCAGCATGCCTCTGGCTCCGTCAGGGTCTCTCATAGGCTGCACTCAAGATGCTGGCTGAGCCTGAGGTTATTTTAAGACTCGAGTAGAGTAGGAGGGCATCCGTTTTCAAGCTCACTCTTGTGGCCCTTGGCTGGAGGCTGTTGGCTGGACGAGACATCAGTTCCCTACTACAAGGGCCTCTCCATAGGGCAGTTTCCAGCGTGGCAGTTAGCTCCCCGCATATTGTTTCTGAGCGAGAGAGAAGCAGACAGGAAGTTACAGTCTTTTTGTAACCTAATCTTAGAAGTACTACTTCGGTAGTATTCTGTTTGTTAGAAGTGAGTCACTAGGCCCAGCCTATGCTCAAGAGGAAGAATTACATGAGGGTCTGAATACCAGGAAGCAGGGGTTATCGGGGGCTCTCCTAGGGGCTGCTTACATCAGTCAGCGTCAAGTTTCATTTAAAGCTGGTGGATAGGGGCACCTGGGTGGCTCCATCAGTTAAGCATCTGCCTTCGGCTCAGGTCATGATCCCAGGGTCCTGGGATCCAGCCCCACGTTGGGCTCCCTGCTCAGTGGGGTGTCTGCTTCTCCCTCTCCTTCTGCCCCTGCTTGTGCTCTCTCGTGTGGTCTCTCTCTCTGTGTCAAATAAATTAAACCTTAAAAAAAAAAAAAGGTGGTGGATAGACCCTCAGGCATTGGTCTGAGGTCCTTGCACGAAGGGGAGGGTAGAAAGGCTTTTTTTTTTTTTTTTTTTTTTAAAGGAAAACAACAGTAGACTTGCATTTGTATTTCATCAGGTAGAATTATGCCACATGACTACCCCAGCTGCAAGGAAGTTTGGGAAAGCAAGCTTTTTGGGTGTGCCCATTGTGGCCCAGGTCATAATCAGGATTTTGTGGACAGAAATAATTGTCAGAATAGACGCTGGGTGGGCAACAGAGGGTATCTACTATACCCACCATCTAAGGCGGTTGTAAGGGTTCAACAACCCCATGCTTGTCTGGTTTATAATATGCTCTCAAACTAGCTGTGCTTATTGCTATTGCTTATAAGTTATATAAAGTAGCTTTGGAAGTTAGCTTGTTGATAAAACAGGTCCTCTTGCATTGATACTGAAGGAAGTAGCACAGAAAGAAGAAAATAGACATTTATCGAGTACCTGGTATGTGCCAGGCATTTTATTAATATGCTGATTTAATCCTCATAATAAACCTGTGAGGTAACGGGGCGCCTGGGTGGTTCAGTCGGTTAAGTGTCTGCCTTTGGCTCAGGTCATGATCTCAGGGTCCTGGGATCGAGCCCCGCATTGGGCTCCTTGCTCAGCGGGAAGCCTGCTTCTCCCTCTCCCACTCCCCCCTGCTTGTGTTCCTGCTCTCGCTGTCTCTCTCTCTCTCTCTGTCAAATAAATAAATAATAAAATAAAAATAAAAAATAAACCTGTGAGGTAGGTTTATTTGCACCATTTTACAGATGAGGAAACCAAGGCCCCATATTGTTGAAGGAGCACATGCTTTGAATGGGTTATAGATAGATTGTAATGATCTCTAGTTTAGCTCTTAGCTCCTGGAGTGGGCGATTGAGGATTGGGACAGCTGGATCCTCTGGGCCTTATCAGCTGCAGCCCCAGCAGCCTCTTCTAGTTACTCCACGGTGCCTTGCAAATATCATTTTTTACATGCTTCATGATGTGGAACAGGTTTGAAAGTATTGCTCTTTCAGCGAGTAGGTAGCAGAGCTGGAATTTGAACCCAGGTGTGTGTAGGTCCAGAAGCCTTCCTTCTTTCTATGACTGGCCCTTCCCTATCACTATAAGTAGTGAATCTTGGTTAGGCTGAAATAGGAGTTAAAATCCAGCTTCATTGAATACATAAAGTATTGTGTTTCTTTTATCCTTACATGCTTCTCTTTTGATACTTCTCATATTTCTTCCTCCCTTGTTTTTAATATATACTTTATATATATCAGATGCTTATATATAATGTATATATTAGATGCTTATATATAATATATATATTATGTATATGTATATCAGATGCTTAAAAGGGGGTTTAAAAAGAGATTAAGGTGTAAGATTATAAAGTTATTTAAGTTATTAACATTATTTGCTATTTCGCTGTTGTCTGAATGGAAACTTACTTGGCCACTAGGTGTCTCCTTTTGGTTCTGTTCGTTCTCCTATGTCACACTCTTAGGAGCCTAAAAGGGATATAAGGAAAATTAGATAACACAGGATTAAAAAGTGAGTGGGACCTGGACTCTGATGATTCCAGCTGCCTTTTTTGTCTTTTATTCTGTACTTCTGTTCCTCCTTGCTCATGGGCTGATATTGAAGTCATAGATCAATTCTCTGGAAACTTAGATGAGTCTTTGATACCTCCTACTCATTTATAAAAGTATAGTAAAGTGGGCAGAAAGAACTGTGCTCTAGATCTAGACACACTAGGTAGTAAAATAATCCTACGTGTTTGCTGAGTATTTTAGGGACAATTCTAATAACCATTTATTCTCATGGGAATAGTTGTGCCTAGAAGGCAAATAATGATTGCATTGTTGATATAAATTTCCCTGTTCTTTGATAGAGTAATACTGGCTGTTATCTACCTGTGTTATCTCCTGTATTTCTCGCAGGAGCCCTACATCATTGCCATTCTTCCCTGATTTTAGAGATGAAGAAATTGAGGCTTAGAGATTGGTGAATTTGGCTTCAAGTTTAATAGAGCTTGTTTGCTTTCAGATTTTGTCCCCTCCACTTGGAAGTTGTTCATTCATTATAGTAGTGAGGAGAGTTCGATTTAATTCAATAAAATTTTAAAGTTCCCAAGAAATAATTCAGCCAGAAGCACTTCTGGAACCGTGGTTTGGTTGTGAGCACACAATTCCCGTTTTCTGCAAGTTGTCTTGTAGAAGTGAGCAGTGTGCTCTGGATGTGGGCTCCCTTCAGGAAGGCTACAGGCTCTTTGCAGAATTACAAATTGTGTACACTCAGGGATCACTTCCTTTCACTTGCCTACAAATGCAGCCCCCATTATCATAGAAACAGCAGGGCATTTGACAGCTCGGGTTCAGACCTGGTGCTTCATAGAATGCAACATTCTTCTTATTCAATTAGGGGCACACTAAAAAGATGGAAATGCAGCTCGGCCTAGGGTTTTCTGAGACTGCTGGCTGATGTGTTCTCTTTTACCTGAATTTCGATTCTGCATTAATTTCCGGATTTTGCCAATTGTCTTAAAAAAAACATCAGCTCCTGCTAGGTTTTCTTTAGTCTCGAATAATTTAATTGTGCTTAGTATCTCTCCGGTTGACTCCCCAGTTGTGGTGGTGATTTCTGCAGACCACAGGAAAATGTATAACAAATGTGAGATGAGAGAATGTTGTCAGGCAGGTAGCATTTTCTCTGGGAAGTCGGAACCGGGAGTGGGAGCGGTCCCCAGCGCTAACAGGCACACCCCCCAAGATTTGCCTCCAACACTGTCACTTCTCTCTCTTTGTTCCCCTCCCCGACTCACTTTCTGCCAGGGATTTGTGACATATTTCGTAGCAGATCAAATGAGCCCCTGACACCTGATTGCCGAGTGCTTCTTGTTTACAGTTGCTTTCCAAGGACACCTAGACAAGATGGAAGGCTTAACGCGCAGTAATTAAATTTGCATCTGCTCTGTGACAGGGCTCAAAGGAGTTTCTTCCCCTCCACATGTGAATCTCATTGCAGAGCTCCTACTGTCTTTGACCATGCAACATCTAAAAAGGCAAGATGTGGACAGGTAAATAAACATCGATTCAGTCTACTGCCTGTCATTATAATGATGAATATTAAATAAAATCGCTGATCTCCCTTTCTTACTTGACTTTCTACTCTTTACCTACTTGTGTAGCCAGATTTATAACTGGTCTTAAATTTAAGAACTGTGGCTTGGAGGTGATTTTTTTTTTCTTTTTAATCTTTTTAAAGGAAAACAAACATTGCTGAACAATCTGGATTGGTTTAACACCCTTTGGATTGTACATTTCTCACAAATGCTAATGAATAATTCAGTAAAGCCAAACACAATCTGCTGGTGGTATCCAGTGTTATTCACACTTGCTAATGAATAATTCCCTTTGGCTTTTATAGAGCAGCTCTGAGGAGTGACTTCTGAGACTCAGATGGGTTATTATTGGGCTATTTGTCAGTGTCCTTGGGGCATTGTGAGCCAAAGTCCAACTTGGCTATCCACTCCACATCCCCTCTCTGATTCTTCTGGGAAACATGCCGCTCTTTCTGTCTCAGCCTTTTAGCCCTCAAATGTCGCTGCGAGAGAAGCAATGCTCTAACAGGATTCAGCTCCGCTGTAATTTCATTGAGTCATTCCTTCACTGTTTCATTCAAATAAAGAAGTGTTTATTGAGCACCTTATGAGGTGCAGACTACTGAACATGGCATTGTGTATGTACCAAGGTAAAGAGGGATTTTATGTGATAAGTCCTTAAGGAGAATGTGGGGCATTGTAGGAGAGGCATGGAGTCCCGGAGGAAGATGCTCAGGGTCTTTTTGTCAAAATGATCAGTTACCATGTTCTTATTATGTCCTCAGGTATGCATCTCAATGCATATTTGCTATTGATGGTGTCATGGGGGTTATATTGCTTTGGATAAGCCTAAAAATTGATTAATCTTGGAACTGCTTACAGGGTAAGCCCTATAGCATGATTTCGGAGACAGCTGGGTAAGTCTTGTTCATTTCTGCTGCACTGGAATCAGGAATGTGGTATGGCCTGGTTTTACTAGCCTGGAGGGTCTAAGGATGGTGAATGTGGATTTATCTATGCCTGAGTGGTCTATAGACCGTACCTTCGCAATCAGACTGCATAATATAAAACTGTGAGATCAGTGAGGCACATCTAGCTGTAGTGAGATTGTCCCTGGCATCCTGTGTCTGCTTTAGCTTTTTCTATTCAACTCCTGGCTTTCCCCTCTTCTTTCTGAGCACACTGGAAGATTATAACTACCGGCTTTCTTATAGTGAGGTGGGATCCTGCCATTCCTTCAGACCAATGAAAGGTAAGAGGAGGTGGCAGGTGTCATTTTCTGGTCAAGACATTTAAGAGCTGATGTGACACTCACAGGCATTCATTTTCTCTGCCACAGTGACCTTGGGGGCTCTGTGTTCTAGACCGTGGAGTCTACATTAGGCTGGGTCCGTGAATGACTGTGTGGAGTAGAGCCCAGCCTCTCCCCCATTGGCCCATATTGGACACAGAACTTGAGCAGTATGAACCTTTGTTGCATCAAGGCCCTGAGATTTGGGAGTTTATTCACAATGTAGCCTAGACTGTTTTTTTTTTTTACTAATCCAGAGGGATTAGTGCAGGGAGAGATGTGTGTACGTGTGTCTGTATATGTGTGTTGTCCAGGGCCTGGTATTCCGCAAGATTTCAGCCAGCTTTGTGGGATCTAGTTTCAATTGGGAATTGAAGGGTAGATGTAATTTAGGGACAGAGAAAGTTTACCTCATCAATGAATCTGTGGGAGAAATAACTTTGGTATAAACAGAGTCATGGAAATAAGAGAATAATTAGTAGGAAAAACCAGAGTTGAGGCTATTGTAATTTGTGTAATTCAAAATTAATGAATTTTAAATTGTGTCTAGCATGTTTAATTAGTAAGATTATAAACCTGTAATTTTTCTCTTTGCTTATAATTTATACCAGAGACTGGCCCTCGAGCTAAGAAAGGTTTTTACATTTTTAATAGATCATAGAGACAAGAAGAAGGAGGATATTCAGTAGGGGACACATGTGGCCCACAAAGCCTAACGTATTTACTATATATATATATATATATATATATATATATGTATAGTCTTTTATAGGAAATGTTCGCTGACCCCTGGTTTAAAATCTCCACACACTGTTATCAGAAAGTGTCACATTCACTAAAATGTGAGCTTCTCAAGAATCAGGAGTCCAGGGTTTTATTAGTCTATGTGTCTTTCTTCCCAGCATGGTGCATGGCAGCACTGCGCAAGCTCAGAACAAGTTATTTGATTAAATTTCACACGGAACACGGGAGATAAGACATTTTAGAGGGTGAGAACTGGTAAGCAATTATGGAAAGCCATAGGTTTGAAGAAATAGAAGTTTTCCTCCTCTGTTCTCTTGGCTGTGACAGTTTTGGATTTTTCTTTTTTAAACCTAATGTGTATGGACATTTATTTCATTTTATACTCATTTTCAAATAAATGTCATATCTTGAAAGGTTTTAAAGATGTTGACTTATACTCTGGCATCACAGTATTGTTAGAGTCTTCTTGTAAATCTGTTCATTGTCGATGTTTTCTCTTCCCCCCACAACACCCAATTCTCTCTCTCCCTCCCTCCCTTCCTTCCTCTCTTTCTTTCTCTTTCTCTTCCTCTCTCCCTCCTTCCCTACCTCCTTCCTTTTCTTTCTTTTTTTCTTCCTTCCTCTCTCTCTCTCTTTCTTGTTTTTTTGTTTTATTTTGATAACTTTCATGCAAGTTTCTATAGGTTCACTCACTCATTCATTCATTTGCTCACTCATAGACCCAAACCCACAGGAGATGAAGGCATGTCCACGCAAAAGCTTTTACACAAATGCTTGTAGCAGCATTATTCATTATAGCCCAAAATAGAAACAACCCCAAATGTCCATCAGCTGATAAATGGATAAACAAAATGTCATATATCCCTATGACAAAATATTATTCTGTAATAAAAAGGCACGAAGTACTGATAATCCCTGCTGCGGCATTGATGAGCCTTGAAAACATTATGCTAAGTGAAAGCCAGATACAAGAACCTATATATTGTGTGATTCCACTTATGTATAGGGTCTATTATAGGCAAATCCATAGAGACAGAAGGCAGATTAGTGATTGCCTGGGGCTGGGAGTGGGGCAAGGCAGGGGAATTGGGAGTGACTGTTGGTGGGGGCTGAGTTCTTTTTTAGGGTAGTGGCGAAGTTCTAAACTTAGATTGTGGTGACGGTTGCAAAACTCAGTGAATATACTAAAAACCGTTGGGAGCATACACTCTAAATGGATGAATTTTATGTTGTGAATTATATCTCAATAAAGATATTAAAAATAATTATGCAGTAGATTGCTCATTTTTTCGTTACGCTGCTGATTATTGAAGTAGCAGTTAGGATTTGAATCTCTTCTGTTGTCCCTTGTTGAATTAAAGTTTTCTGGAAACAAAAATTGATTTATTTTCAAATCCCCTCTGCCCCAGCTATTTTAGATGAATTTATTCCACCTTATATACTGGCACATGTGCACAAAGACATATGCACACGAATATTCACTGTGGTATTATTTGTAGTCGCAAAATGTAAGAAACAGTTTAAACATGCATCACAAGGGACATGTTAAAATATTAAGGAAGGTGTAGCTGGTGAACTCCTCTAGTCCCATTAAGAAGAGACAGTTCTCTATGTACCAATATGAAACAGTCTTCAGGATACTTAAAGCAAGACGCAGAATACTTTTTCCTATTTATATAAAATACTTGTATAGAGTATTTCTGGAGAGATTCAATAGCAGTTACCTTATCAGGAGGGAAAGTTTGGGTAAGTCAAGGAATAGGACAGTGACAGTCTTTTGCAGGGTTAGCCTTTTTTTATACACTTTTCTTTCTTTTTTTTTTTTAAAGATTTTATTTATTTATTTGCCAGAGAGAGAGAGAGCACAAGCAGTGGGGATGGCAGGCAGAGGGAAAGGGAGAAGCGGGCTCCCTGCTGAGCAAGGAGCCTGACGCGGGACTCGATTCCAGGACCCTGGGATCATGACCTGAGCCAAAGGCAGACGCCTAACTGACTGAGCCACCCAGGAGTCCCACACTTTTCTTTTCATAGCAGCATTATTCATAATAGTCAAAAAGTGGAAACAGTGCAAATGTCCCATCAACTGATGAATGGGTAAACAGAGTATGGTATCTCCATATATGGTATCTCCATATATACACAGAAGTAGAATAGCTGGGTCAAAGGGGATCTGAATATAAGTCAATTTTGTTTTGGGGAATTGTAACTCAAGAAGGTAGTATTTAAGTATTATTAAAAATATTTTAGGGGCACCTGGGTGGCTCAGTAGGTTGAGTGTCCGACTCTTGGTTTTGGCTCATGTCATGATCTCAGGGTCATGAGATTGAGATCTAGTCCTGTGTTGGGCTCCGCGTTCAACAGGGGGTCTGCCTGCAGATTCTCGCCCTCTGCCCTTCCCCCCCAAAATAAATAAATCCTAAAAAAAATTGTTTTAAAAGTTGATTCCTATCTATAGCTCAGCAACCAATCTTGCATATGTTTGTGCATACCCCTTTTTAATCCACGTGGAATAATTTGTTTGAAGATTCTCCCCCTCTCAAGTACCTCCCCCCCCCCCCCAGCCACTAATGATGGAGCAATTACGTGGTTCCACAGTAATTTTAACACCATCTTCTAACCCAGCTGTGTGGCAGCAGTCTGTCTTCAGGGCAGGAATGTGGCTTGCAAGGGACAGTATCACATTGCCCACAATTATTTTAACGTCTCCTGTGAAATGATAAATGAAGTTTATAGTTATAATAAAAGTAAACCCATTTCCCCCAAGGTATAAAGAGTTTGCAAGTAAAATTCACATAGTTAGATGTGCTGCTTTTTTTTTTTTTTTTTTTAAGAATCCTGCATTGAGGGCTCAAAAAGAAAAAAAAAAGAGGGATAGGTTTTCAATGTGGGCATTTATTCATCAAGCCCTATAAGGATGTGAAGTATGAAAATGTTATAGGATTTATGGTTGTATGAAAAGGTTATGAGATTTATAGCTGCCCCTCTAGGAACTTACAGTTTTTGTTGTTGATATAATTGAAAAAATTCTTCCAAGTTTTGCATCAGTGTGCATGCTTTATAACATTAACGTCATGTAATTTGCAAAATATCTGCTGGGATTTTTCATGGTCCTAGGAGGTCCTGTAATTTGGCTGTAACTCCTGCTTATTATTATTGGTGCCACTTTGGTTTGAGTCTTTCCTAATTACTGTAAATCCTCCAGCCTATGCCCAGTTACTGGGTAAGACTGCCACCTTGAGAGGTGAGCATCTCCTTCACAGTATTTGACACAGTGCCCATTACGGTAATTTAGATGTCTTCTTTGCAAAAGAGCTCACTGGGCTAAGTCTCCCCGTTTTCTCAGCTGGGAAGTGTGGGATTGTAGAAGCAGCTCCCCTTCTCCCTACATCTGCAGCTTTCTGCTATCCCAAGAAGCTAGGACTTCCAGGCTGTCTTCCCAGCTGCAGGAGATCCGGCTGCTGTGTTGTCATTTAAGAGAGTCTCCACTTCCGTGGTGTTCCTGCTGCTCGCTACCTACTGACCCCCAGCCAGTGCTGCTCCTGCTGTCCTTCCACCATTTGTGTGACAGGGCACCTTGCTTTGTGCAATCTTGTCTTTGTTTAATTTTTATATCTTCTGTGCTTTGTTAGTGCAGTGGGTTTGGAAATGTCTCTGACTTAAAGAAACCCTGCTGTGAATCCTCTCCTAATCCCTTTCTCAGGGAGGTCCTACATGGGAATTTTATAAGTTGAGGTAGATGTTGATGATGATAATAATGGTGATGAAGAAGTGATATGTCACTTAATATGGACTGTTTGTACTGTTTATTTTTTTAAAAGATTTTCTTTATAAGAGAGAGAGAGAGAGTGTGCGTGTGGGGGTGGGGTGGGGGGGGAGGATTGAGGGAGGGGGAGAAGCAGGCTCCCCGCTGAGCAGGGAGCCTGATGCGGGGCTCGAACCCAGGAACCTGGGATCATGACCTGAGCTGAAGGCAGACGCTTAACGACTGAGCCACCCAGGCACCCCCCTTTGTACTGTCTAGCCTGTAAGGAACCATACTGCTTTTTTGAGCCAAACTTTCCCGAAGTACAGCTGAACCATGGCGAGGCCCAGAGAGTTTGCTGGCTTGTCTTCAAGATTACTCAGCTGTTTAATTTAGCGCTAAATCTGTATGTTAGAATTTCAGGCCCAGAGCATTTTCTATAAACGAAACTGACTTGCAGGCTCAAAGATAACCTTGAACTTTAGGGGTTGTCGAGAAATTACTGGTGAGTCAGGACACACAGCACTCCATTAAAATACCTCAACAGTGAACTACTTCGGGAAAAAAAAATAATGCTTAGGTATTTAAAATTGTATTTCCCTTCATTATAATCAAAGGAAGTTAACATCTTGTAAAATATTTCTGATTGTCTTTAAATGGTCTTCTAGGTACTTCTACAGCTTACCCACAGCATGACAATATTGCTGATAGTGATCTTCCTCTTTTTTTTTTTTTTTTTAAAGATTTTATTTATTTATTTTAGAGGCAGAGCACAAGAGCGGGGAGGGTCAGAGGGAGAAGCAGACTCCCTGCCGAGCAGGGAGCCTGATGCGGGACTCGATCCTGGGACTCCAGGATCATGACCTGAGTCGAAGGCAGTTGTTTAACCAACTGAGCCACCCAGGCACCCCGATCTTCCTCTTGATAGTATTGTTTGGTTAGACTGACGAGGAGCTTGTGCTAGAACAACTTATGCAAACCCGTTCCGATGGCTGTGGGCAAACCAGAGGCCACGTCTTTCCTAGGTAAAAGGGCTGACCTGTTACCATGGCTAGTTGGCGTGTACAACATGTGTTAGAAGAAGTAATTATTTTTAGCCGACTGACTATGACCAAGATTAATAGCTCTTGAAAGAGCTATAATGAAAGACTGCCCCAACTGGCTTCTACATTATTCTTTATTTATCCTGCTCTCATCCCTGTCACCTTTGGGCATCAGCCAAATGTCATTTATGTAAGATTTGCCCCTTGGATGTGAGAGGCTCCTCTTTCTTAATGATGGGAGGTGATTGGGCTGCAGGGCTGAAGAACTTGGACAGTTGACACGACCCAGAGGAGAGTCCCTGCAGGTCTGTGGGAGTCACAGGAACAGGACACTCACTCCCTAGGGAGGAAGAACATGAGAATATTCAGCTGTCTGATTCAGATCATTGAGGTATACTTGAGGGATTATAGGGAGTAGTTCAAGGACTCTACTGTCAAGTCTGTAGATTTCAGTGACTTTTCTCTTTGCAGCATTTCAAGTTTCCTATTCTGAAGAGGATTTTTTTTTTTTTTTGACTGAAATCATCAACTATTTCTAGTTTCATAAAACATGGAAATCTCCATGTGGCAGAGACTTCGAATAAATCCCAAACCCCTGTTGCCTCCTCCTGTCATGGATTTTCCAGTGCAGCCAGCTACACAGAATCCAGTCTGTTGTTTCCCAGTGTCCTCTGCAGCTTTGGTGTGGCCAGGCGACTAACAAGAGCCTGTATCCTGTGGTAGTTTCTGGGATGTTTCTTTATTTGAGAAAGGTGGTGTATGCCCTTTGCCCTTTTCTTCTTAGGCCCTGCCTTTTACCCTGCTGCCGAGAATGTTCAGGGCAGCATTGGGATCTTGAGAGCGAGGGCCAGTCCTTAGGGGTAGCAGATTGGGTCGGCTGGCAGGGGGCTCGAGTCTCTCCGGACAGTAGGAGAATCACCACACCAAGTCTGGCAGAGCCACTGTCCTCTTGGATTTGCTGTCACTTGCAAGCCAAACCTAATCCTAGATAACACATGGTTTGTACTCGTTGCAGTAGAGGAAGATAAATCCCAAGCCCTTAGACTCTTGCTCTCCTTCTAAATAACAGTGTCGAAGTCGAAACCGTTTCCTCACCCTTCCTTCTTTCAGTGCTACAAGTTAAAGCAACCTACAAGTTAAAGCAACCTAAAAAAGATAATGCATTCATTTATTGAAGAACTAAAGACACGAGAGATCTATGACAGATACATGAGAGCTAAATTAGCCAGAGGGCTGGACCAGGAGATCACTCATTTAGTGAGATGTTTACCGGGACTGGTCTTCGTGGCCCTCCGAAAGACTTAGGTCAGGGAGCCCTCACCCCTCGCCAGTGTTGGTGACAGCAGCAGCTTCTTTTCTCAGCTTAGCAGAGGGCCTTGGGGATTCAGCCTCATCTGCTTTCATAAGGACCCTGGGAGCTTTTGAAAATTTCAGGTTTCAAATGTCAGGTCTATTGAGTGCTTTCAGTTCCCTTGTACGATAGCACTGTTTCTATTTTGCCTGACTCATTGGTTTTAGGCCACAATGTTTGCATGTGGCTGTCCTTTCTCTCATATGATCCACATTAGATAAAATGTACTGTATTAGATAACAGCGGATTGCAAATTATTATTAACACAACCGTTTTAAAAGCGAGGCGGAGACGTGTAATTATTTTTCATGACTTTGAAAACTTTGGAAAGAGAAAAGCAGCTCTTTGGTTCACTGTTACATTAGCATTTGTAAAGTGAACCGAGAGAGGTTTTCTGTGCAGTATTTTTCCTTGCTGTTTCTTGCCTTTTAATTTGGAGAATAGCAGGACCTTGTCTTTTGTTCGCACACGGAAAAGTCCATTCAGCTGGAAAACAGAACAGTGTGCTCTTTGTGTACTCAGAGCCTTTGAATGCTTTTGGTCACACACTAGTTGCTGTTTAACTACAATAAAATTGTGACCAAAGGAGATAAACATTTAAAGGATAAATGACAGGGCTGTTAATCTAAAAGCGAGTTTTGTAGCATTGTTATTTGTAGCTAATAGGTATATAGGCGAGAGTCATGGGGATGACTTTTAAGTCTGAAACTGGTGAAATCGTTTCCAACCAGTAAAAAGAAATGTCACTGGATATTTTTAATGGCTGATCATTTTGCATTTTAAAAAGTCACTTGAACGTGTCTAAACAGTCTTTAGAAATTTCTAGGAATTTACCTGATGTATTTGCTAGGCTTGGCTCTGCCGTGTGTGTGTGTGTGTGTGTGTGTGTATAGATATACATATATATGTGTATATATAGATACATATATACTTCTATATACATATTTTATATAATGCCAAGTGCATTATATAAGAAAAGAGCCTTCAGGGCTTTTAAAAGTCTATGAATTGAGAACTTGATCTGTCTTTGTGCCTATAAAGCATTATAATTTGCCTGCCCCTTTGTGGAGGAAAAGCATTTTTGAGAATTTCCTTTCCCTCTAGGAATGCAAAGGATAAATCTCTGTTTCTGCCCCCCTCCCCCTGCCCCAGCTAAAATCTGGGTCTTTGGCATATGACCCTTTGAGAAGAGCTGATTTCAGTTGTGGTGAGGGTACCTCAGGTATTGGAGAGCTGTTTAATTTGGAGATAGGAAATACACAGGGTTCCTCTTGCGATCGCCTAGTGCTGGGATGTATTTTGTCTTACCTTCCTCTTCCTTTGGATTACTCATCCTTTTTCCAGGGTACCTCAAAATAAAATAAATCCAAGTACATTTTACAAATGTCTTTTCCTCTTCTGCATTCACATCTCATTATAGCAGGCATCTTCAACTTTGCCCACCTACAGGGGCCACAGAGGGGAAGATGATTAATAAAAGCGGCAACTCTGTCTCAGTTTAGGAGAGACAGCAGGGACTGGTGGTTCTGGTGCTGAAACTAGAGGTACGTGCACTACCCAGAGGGGCCAGCTATAACTGAGCTTCAGTGTGAACATGGGCCCAGTGTTTGCAGATACTCTGTTTTTGAAAGAAGCTCAAAATGTGGATTTTTATTTGAAAGCTCTTTATTGTAAAGAGCTCTCTGTGAATTGAATTTTAAGACTTAGATGGTCCACATAAGCCACACTTACTTCCTCAGGCTGGAAGCAGCCTAGGCCTGCCCTTTGTGATCTCTATTATTTAGAGTGGTTATGTAACTAACCAGAGAAGAGATTTGAGGATTCCCCTTCAAGGAAGCTGACCAGCCCGAAGAAGAATATATAGGTTGACATTTGGGGATATCTAAAGAAAAGGCCAGGTTTCCAACATACCGCCCTACAGCGGGGCCCACCAACTGACAACCTCTGTTTCTGTACACACGGCTTCCAATTCCATTTGTATGGCTTTGTTTGAACTTACACCTGATAGGCAGGCATCATCAAGTATGGAGGAATGCCTCCAAAAAATAAGACAGTACAAGCAAAAAAGAAAAAAGAAAACAAAAACCAGAGGGAAGGGAATACAGAGAAATAATACGATGTGGAGAGTTAAAGACAAAACTTCAAAACAAATTATAATTAATATCCTTAGATGAGAAAAAATATTACTTACATGAAACAGGAACAAGATGTTAATCAAAAGGAACATTCATATTGTTAATTCTCTCAGTTGTGATAATGTATCATGGTATTTTAAAAGAGAAGTTGTCTTTCTGTTTAGAGGTACATACCAAAGAATTACAATTGAAAGATAATGATGTCTGAGGTTTTGAAGCAATTCAGAAAAAAAAAAGGTAGGGTCAGAGAATAGATGAGTTAAGATGAGTAAAATGTTGATAATTGTTGAAGTTGTGTAGTGAGTACATGAGAGCTTATTATACAGTTCTCTCTACTTTTATGTGTTTAAAATTTTCCATAGCAAAATATTTTTTTAAAGGAACATTTAGAGAGCAAAAAAGAACTCTCAGAAATTAAAACTATGATTGTAAAAATCAAAACTCCAATAGGATAAGAAACAAAGTAGAACTCAGAAAGTAGAACAAAAAGATAAAGCAAGATATAAAAATAGAGGATCAGTCCCAGTGGTCCAGTATCCAACTCTAGGAGGTGTAGAATGAGATCCAAGATATCAGAAGAGAAGAAATGATCAAAGAAATAATATAAGGTAATTTCCTTGGTCTAAAAGATATGAGTGACTTTTGAAATCAGAAGTGTCCATTGAGTGCCCAGCACATGGGATGAAAACTGACGCACCCAAGTCCTTCATCATGAATTTATGGAACCCCAGAGAGAAAAAGAAGGCCCTCATAGCTGACATGTAGCCTTCATTTCTGTTCTCAGGTACTCTAGGGTCCAGACCTCTCTGGGTCAACTGCTTTCAGACAGAAAACCATCCCTCACTTGGTCAGGGTTGTGCTGCTTGCCTGTCTATTGGGATTGAGAGGAAGGATGTGGGGTCTAACCTCTATTCATAGACTTCTGACCAGGCTTCCTGTTTTCACCTCCACTTCTGAAATGCACTTGCTGTCAGAGGTACCCGGTTCCTGTAATTCCTGAGCCTTCCTGGAGATGGTGGTGTGAATCAGCTCACTACTTACTGGTCTTCCCCGTTCTCCCCCCATCCCTGCCCTGCCAGTAGGTTTCGACTTTGCCTGTTCTGTTATACCAGTTAGTGTCCCTTTTCTATCTTCCATAATGTGGGGTTGACATTTTTCATCTGCTGATACCATATCTCTCATTCTCTTGGTTTTGGGAGGAAGCTTAGTGTGTGTTTTATATCTGCCATGTTTAAATGGAAGTGAATTTGTTGTGTTAATCATTAATTTGGGCATTAGGGTTTCTTTTCCTAAGATTTATTTGGAAATCAAAATAAAGCAACATTTAATATGTAGAAAATAATTTCTTCCTTAACATCTTCCTTGACTACTGTCGCTCACATAGGCTTCTTCTACCTTCTCTGAAATACTGTGGCCTTCAAAACCTCTCTCTCAGTTTAACGATGAATTCTGTACTGTTTTGGGTCTTACTCTCAGCATTCAGTGTGTGTCTGTACCTTGTCACCTAACTGGATTTTGTAGCCTCTGAACATAGAGCAATGTGTTAGTCTGCTTGTATTCCCTATGGCTCCTGATAAATCTGAATTCAATAAATACTGGCTGATTAAAGCATACTACTCCAAGTTTTATTACTTTGATTTTGTATGTGTTATATGTATTTCTATTTCAGTGTCCTCTGAGCTTCTTGCTCAGAGATCGGTAGGAAGGAGTAAGTATAATGAGTAGACTTTGGGAGCAATATTGTTGAGTAAAAAATGTCATTGTTGTACAGCTTCAAAAGTATTTTACTGAACTTGTAAATTTTCAACTGTGTTTAGGAAGAGGAGACATGGAGACCTGACTAGTCACACCGAGGAAGGGGTGATCTGGGACCTTGATTTCTGATTTTGGGCTTCTGGAGAGGGCCATCTCACAGTGTGTTCGCCTAATGACGCTTGCCTGTAACCAGACTTGCGTTTATTTCAAATTCTTGCCTCTTAGCACAGGATAGCCTCAGTCGTTCAGGGTATGCCTCTCTAGTATAAGCAACAATGCTGTCATTTTCTCTAAAGTCACCTTCTTTATTAAAGAAACTCTTTAATAGTTCCGCATATTCTGTAGTTATGCATTTCTGTGAGTGCTTACCGACCCCAGCAGTGTTTAATAAATTATTGAACTTTGAAGAACCTTTGAGAAGCAAGGGCTTTATGCGACTGAGCAGCAGACATGAAAAAACACTATCCTCCAGAGTATCTAACAGACAGAAATAGAGGCTTGATCAGACAATATAAGCACCGAGTGAATGATGGTAATACCATGAAATATTTACAGCCGTAGAGCGTGCTAGGGTGGGGAGCAGAGAGTGTGGGTTTTTATCGTTTTGGGTTGAACCTGATGCCACACAACTCACCATTCTATGATCTTAAAAGCAAAACAGAAAGAAAAAGAGAGAGAGGAAGGAAGAAAGGAGAAGGGAAATAAAGAAGAAGAGTATTGATTTGGTGCTATTTTGTTGTTTGCAGGAGCTTTTCACAAAAGTAAGGCTCCTTTTGTAAAAAGCAACCTTACTAAGAGCCAAGTTTTTAATCAGTCCTTAAAAGAGACTAAAAAGTCATGGTTTCTTGCCACTACAAGTTTAGAGTTTTAATTTAATCGATATCTCATGATTTAACATGCCTTAAAAGCCCTCATTTTATTATCTGTAAAAACAGAGGCTTAAATAGCAAAAGCACCAAATAGCCTAATATGTTCTTAATTTCAAACACAATATGCCATTTATTTATTTTTTCATGCTGTGCCATTTTAAATTGGCTTGTGGTGAATTTATTTAATAATGATCCACAGAGAAAATTAATGTAATGGAAGAAGTGTCTGGATTACTTAGGAAAGATCTGGAAGATATTTATGTGAGTGGATACATTTAGAGAATTTCTAATATCTTCCAGGATAGAAAGGGCTAAAATGAACATGTCAGACCAATTTGTTTTGCCCTTCTACATGGAATTTTGTACGTAAATTATTCTTTGAGAAATAAACCTTTTTAGATTTAATGGTTTTACGTAGTGTTATTGAAAATATTTGTTGTTATGATGAATAAAGTTTGACAAGAAATCATTTGATTTATTAAATTTAATTTTACCCATGATTTATATAAAAAACCCACAGGTTGCATTTGGGAAGTATTTTAATGTCATGTTTTTGCTTTTGCTTTTTAGGGGTAGTAGAAAGAATAGAATCATGTATTAATAAGGAAGCTCAGATTGACCATAGACATTGGCCTTTCAGGGGGATCATCTGGCTTTGTGCGCTTTGGTATTTGTCATCAACTCCCTGGATGTTTGATACGTGTTATGCTGAACTGGGTTATTCCCCTGATCCACACTGACAATTTTGTGTCACTTGTAAAGTCAAGGTAATACAGTTGGAAAGGAAACTTTGGTGAGGCACTCCTTTGCATCTGTAATATTTTGCCTGTGGATTATAAGGGAACTTTGAAGGGAGTTTACTGTTTGTAATGTAGGAACCCATTGCATACAAAGAAGTTTATGGTCTAAGGACCCAGTATCAGTGAAATGTGATATGGCTCTGTTTGTGAAAGAATGTTATTGATTCCCAAATTGAAACCATAGAAGAAAGATAATATTGGTATTTCTTGTTTGTTGCTAAAGTGAAGACTTGGAAAGAATTGGGATTTTAGAGTTCGAATGATGTGGATTTAAATCTTGCCCCTGCCACTTACTTGCTTGACTTCTGGCAAGTCATGGGCCTAAGACCACATTTTCTTATCTCTAAAAATGGGGCTAAATATAATTCTTAGTAAAAAAAAGTTTTTGAGCGTTCAGCACAATATTCAGCACATGGGAGATACGTGATAAATATTAGCTCTTTCCCTTCCTCTTCACTTAAACCACTTTATCTAGGAAGTGAAACATCGAAGTTCTTGATGGATGGAGTGAGGGAGGCGGTGAACCGGAGGGCCACTTGAGGCCCGTGGACAATTATGTGAGATTGGTGAGAAGAGGGTGTGTGTGTGTGTGTTGTGATGGACAGGGAAAGGAAGGATGATGTGATATTGGTGATTGGAGACATCATCTGAGCTTCTGCTGTTCTCTGCTGCTCAGGATTGGAGTAGAGAGCATAAGCAAAGCTGAGCATTTATTTCTTCCTATTGTCTTCTTGAACAGCGCACTGTTTTCAAATGGAAAACGTTAGAGATGTTTGATCCCATATAGGGCAGTTCAGAGGATTCTCTGTTCTTAAATTCTGTCTCTGACCATAATACTCTGAGTGGGAACACATCGCTGATACTTTTAGCCAGACTGAGATCGATAACAGATTTCCAGGTGCTACCTGGGTATTCATTCAGCAGGTATTAACCGAAGCCTATTATGTGTGCAGTGCTGTACTGGACTGGGGATTTAGTGGTGACAAACAGACCAAAGCCCCTCCTTTCGTGGAGGTTAACATTCTGTCAAAGGTAGGGAATAAGTAAACAGTACTAAGGATGATACCTACATAAGACCATGTCTAACAGTGATGAGCAGTATGGTATGATACTGAGTGAGGGGAGGGGCTGCTGTAGATCGAGTAGTCTAGGTGGCTTTCCATGTGAGATCCGAAGGGTAATGAGGCTGTTCACTCCAGCCACAGGGACATGGCTCTGGGGTGCTGATAAGCTTTGCATGTAGGAGGAACAGAGAAGGTCAGTGGCCAGAACTTAAAGGAGAAAGAGACAAAAGAGAAAGAATGAGGCCAGGTCACGTTAGGGCCTTCGGGCTGTGGTAAAGATTCGGGTTTTATTCTAAGCCTGATGGGAACCCATGGGAGGGTCTTAAGATGGAGAGAGTGTGTGTGGAGTGCCTTCGTCCGATTTGCATTTTCCAAAGCTCACTCTGGCTGCTGTGTGGGGAATATTGGAGGGCCAGAGCACAATGAGGGGGAAACATCAGGAAGAGAGAGGCGCTCAGCGCTTGGCCCACGTAGTGATGATGGGGGTAGAGAGGAGGAGAGGGATTTCAGCTATATTTTAGAGGCAAAGCTGACAGGGTTTGAGAGAGTTTTGAAAGAACGGAGGAATCAAGCATAACTTGCACGTTTTTCGCATGATCCCCTGGATTGTGACCACATACCAAGACCAGAAGGCTGAGCGGGGAGCAGGTGCACATGTGAGATCAGGTGTTCTCCTTTGGACATTCACACACCTGGTGCCTTTTTGGCATCCGAGGAGCTGCCAGTGAGGTTGTGGGGTAGGCAGAATCTGGAGCTCAGGGCTGGAGATCTAACTTTGGGGAGTCATCAGCATGGAGCTAGCTGGTGGGTTTAAGCCTCGGAGCTCCTCTCTTGATGATTCGTTGCTGTTCCGTAGATTGTAATGTATTTTTAGGCCCCAGCTTTCCTGAGCCAAAGTGTTACTCCTTCACCTTTCCTATTATTTCTGGGTTGCAGTGCCAGACTGTCTCCAAGCCCAACAAACGTGTTCCTTCCAGGCAAAAACAGAAGATGACACACACCATGAGCCAGATTTTCCATGACAGACTTGTAAGGAACAAGATAATCTCATTGTTCCTCCTGCTACTTAAAATAAAGGTAATATTGATTTTATAGTAGCAGTTCAGGTCCTAAGGCATGATATTGATTAAGCATCTGACGAGAATTTGCAGGGTAGCCTTCTAGACCTACAGCTACAGGGCATCCCCCCACTGGGTCAGGCCTCTGCGCTGACCCGCTCTGTTATAAGTGGTGTTTTGCTTAGGAATTCTTGACCCTGTTTAGTCTTGGCACTGTCCAGAAGCATTTATTTTACCGGATAGATGGCTCAATCCAGCCTGTTACCTTAATCTGACCTTAAAGATGGAAACTCTTTTGTTCTTAGTTATATATGAAGACTGATTTTGACACTGTTTAGAATTATTTTATCAGTAGCAGTGGATTTCATGTTGAATCTTTAGCTGTAAAACTTCAAGTAAAAGGCTGTAATCTGACTTTCCTCCTCCTCCCTCCCCCCCCAGTGCTACTTTGGAGCAAGGCTCACTTTAAGGATTTTTTTTTTTTTTAAACGGGAAGGTACCTCTTTTAAAGGTGCCATTATTAAGCCCATGGGACTCCTCAATTTTAATGTTGCATCAAGGAAAGTAATTTCCTTGTGGTTATTGTGGTATGAAGCATTCAACATACTCCATTTACAGGTTAGGTTTTATAACGTTTACACATCAGATTCTGGGGATATTTTGAACAATTTAATAACAATCAAGGGATAAATTGTTTACTGGCCTAAAGTATATAAAGAATCCCCAGATATCATCCAAAAATAACAGTTTCATAGAAAAAGCTTTGACTTTATACTGTAATAAGACTCATATAGTTTCCCCCTGTGTCGAAATTCTGGCTGGATTGTTCACTGGGTTGATTTGAGGTTTAAATGAGTTAATACAGGTTAAGGCCCCTTAGTATGGTATATTAAATGCTCAACTGAAATTCGTTAGTATTAGCTGCTATGGTGATGATATGAGAGCTATTAACTCCTTTTCTGTCGGCCACAATACCCAGCACAGGCTGAGGCACATAGTGTATTTAGATATGTTTCAGCAACTGATAGATGTTTCCAACATTTGGGAGTTCCTTCCACACTGGCAACATCACAGTGAATTTTACGTCTTTTCTAAAATGGTCTAAGTACATGACATCCTTTGATCCTTCACACGGTTGCTCTCAGGAGGGGCTGCGTGAATTTTGACCATTTCCGTATCTGCCTGTCTTCTTTGTTAGCCGCCAGATAGAGCTCAGGTTTTAAATTCTTTGCAGTTAGAAGAGAGAATAAATGTTACCATTCCTAGTATGGTACTGGGCGCAGAATAGGTAAATGCCATTTGACTCAGCATCATGACTGCTGGGCATTTCTGCCTTTAGGGAGACAATGCTGGAAAGTGGGGTTGTGGCTCCCTTTGAGGTAGAAGGTGAAAGAGTTATTTGCTAAGTTAGTAGATGATGGAAGGGAATCTTAACGCTTTTTTTGAAATTTTCTGATTGTTGCACAAAGGGGCAATTCTGTGTCGTAGAACCATGGTGGAATGGGTAGGCAGCTTTGTAAATGGAGAAATGGCCTCTGTTTGGCTCATGAGCAGAGTCATTTTGGGAGTGGTTTCTGAGTCATCTGAAATATGCATTTAATCTAGACTTGTGGCCTGCTGGTGAGGCTGCTGATTTTTTATGATCTCGAATGTCTTGTCCATGTCAAAACTTGCCTTGTTTCTCTGTTTACTTTGAACCAGGAAAATGGTCATGACCACATTTGGAATTCCTCCTCAAGTGTGCATTTGGTCACATCACCCCTGGCTACCACCAGTACATGACTGTTTATTTTGGATGTCCTTTTCTGATGTTCAGCTAATTTAACCCACAATGAAGTTAATCCTTGCTACTTTGGAAAAGTACAGATTTACTTATTAGCTGCTTTCAGAGACATTTGCATTTTCATGAAAGGGAGCATATAATTCCACCGACTTTTGGACCCATCTACCCACATAGGCAGTGGATGCCTTTTTAGTCAGGATTAGGGAGAGCATTAAATCATAACTGTCCTGAGTTATCTGAAGTCCTCTTTAAGGTTAATAATGAACATGTATGTGACAAAACATGGGCAAGTATTCGCTTTGGTCCATTTATCTTGCCTCCTTGTAAATGAGAGAGACGATCAAGCTCTTTTGGAATTCAGGTTAATACCTCTTTCCTTGTACGTGTAGCATACTGACTAAACAGCATGGATGCCACATCCCCACCGCCTGGGCTTGAGTCCTGGCTCTGCCACTGACTAGCTGTGCAACCTGGGGCAGGTTACTTAAGTTCTCTGAACCTCAGTTTCATTACAGTAACTACCACTGAGAGTTAGGAGGACAAATGAATGAATTTATGTAAAGCATTTAGAGCCCATATAGTAAACAACTAACTAGTAACTAGTAACTAAACAACTAGTAACTGCTATACAGTGTTAGCTGCTGTTTTTTATTACCTATTGGTCATTGCACAACTCAAAAGGTGAAGGTGTAAGTCATCAATCAGGGCCATTTATCTGGGAGATACTCTAGGCATTGTGTCTAGCCCTGTGGGTTTATATTAGGTAGGACAGGTTACTGCAAAAAAAAAAAAAAAAAAAAAAAAATCGTATCAAAATACTATATAATGGCTTGGACACAGTAAAACTTTGTTTCTTGCTCATGTAACAGTAATAAGTATATGTTAAGCAGGTTGGTGAGATGGCTTCCTCCGTGCATTCATGTAGAGTTGCAGATGGAAGGAAGTTCTATCATCTTCAGTACATTGCTTGTAAGGTCACCTTAGGTTATTTTCATTCCAGCCTGCCAGAAGGGGAAAAGAGCATGCAGAAATGTGTTTAGGAGTTCTCTAGGGCCAGACCTGGAAGTGGCACTCATCACTCCAACTCACATTCCAGTGGCCAGAACTCAGCAGCTACCAGTCTTGGCCACCGTCTTTCAGGGGTCTATACAAATGTATGAGCCCTGAAAAAAATGTCTTGACTCCAAATCCAAACAAAAAAATTGCAGAATTGAAGTGAATAAATGTTGAACTAAGTGTTTATGAAATGTAGTCTTATATTAGCTTCATAAGTTGTTATATTTAGTATTGTTCTTGCATTTGAGATTAATTTGTAAGTTAGGTTTTCCAGCTTCTCAAGAATTTCCAAGTACTCCCAGTGATTACTGAGAAATTACAGTCCATCATAAATGAGTTTCTCAAAGCCAAATAAATTCCAGTGCAAAATTATACAAATCCACTCAAATTTTTCTATTGCAAAGAAACTTTTTAATGTAAAATGTGGGTTCAATTTAATGTTTATTTTGATGTTGAGTGGGGCCTTCAGAAGTAGTGATGATCCTGGCTTATGAAAGTCTTTAAACAGTTCTGTTATTGAGTTTTAGTATATGCAGACACATTTTGGTTGCTTTGAAAAGGTGTGTGGTGGGAGTGACTAAACACATTTTGCATTTTGAGCTCAGGTGTCCACCCCCCACACCTTAGGGTCCTCTTTTTTTCCCCCTTCTCCTCTCTTAGTTTTTTAATGGATATTTGCTGCTGTGATATCTAAGAACATAAATTACCCTACATTTAATAAGCCAGGTTCTTGGTCTTAGAGATGCCAGAAATCCATGTCTTTCTCCTGCTAATGGTTTGGTGAAAAGAGATCTGCCCTACATTGGCCAGATCTCTTTTCGCCTGTCCTCTCTTTTCGCCTGTCATGTTGGAAGGCTAGGGTTTGATTGATCTTCCTTTTGAGTCACCCCTGGCCTCTTGGACCATGGTTTCCTCTTCCTGAATTCTCTTATTCTCCTAAAGTGAGGCACTTCTGAACGGACATTTGGGAAATGTAGTTTCTTTCAAAAACCTCTTTTTATGATGGATGGATCTTGTTGGGGGTTATTTAATTATAATAGCTTTTGGTTCTTCTGTTTTTTGGTTAGTCCTGCCAACTGGAATTCGCTTACAGAAGCAAAATGTCCAGGATAGCTCTGAAGGGACTTTGATGTAGATTGGGGCTATGGTATAGCCTTTCTTGAAAAGGATAGGCAAAATAAGAAATAGGGCAGTGACTTCTGATCCAGCATTGCAGGGGTCCTTGAGGGTAGAGAGCAGGACCTCCAGAGTGGTCCTTTCCACCCCAGTATGTGGTAACTGCATCCTTTCAGTTGCTCAGGCCAAAGATCGTAGACACATCCTTGACTCTACCTTTCCTATTCCACATCTCATCTATTAGCACATTCTGTCCCCTCTGTCTTTAAACTATGTTTAGAATCCAGCCACTTCTCATAGACCCTGTTTGTACCATTCTTCAGGCTGCCAGCATCTCTGTCCTGGATCATTGCAGTTTCTACCTAACTAGCTTCTCCGTTCCTTTCCTGCTTCTTTCTACATGCAGCAACCAAAGTCAGCTTTAAGAAGAAAGATTCAGATTATGTCACCCCTCTGCTCAAATGTTCTTATGGCTCCTCAAATAATAGTTACCCTATAATTGAGCAATTCCACTCCTAGTTACCCGGGACAAATGAAAACATAAGCCCACAGAAACCTTATACATAAATGTTTATAACAGCATTACTCATAATATCCCCGAAGTTGAAACAATCCAAATGTTCATCTGAGGATGAATGGATAATCGAATTGTGGTATATCCATTCAGTGGACTATTATTCAGCAATAAGGAGGATGAAGTAGTGATACATGCTACAACATGGATGAATTTCAAAAACGGTGTGCTAAGTGAAAGAGGCTAGTGACAAAAGTCTACTTATTATATGATTGCATATCCAGAATAAGCAAATCCATAGAGAAAGAAAAAGATAAGTGGTTGCCAGGAGCTGGGGAGAGTGGGGTATGGAGTGACTGCTAATCGGTACAGGGTTTCTTTTTGGTGTAATGAAAATGTTTTGAAATTAAGTTGTGGGCATGATTGTATAACTCTGAATACACATTCTGAATCATGTACTTTAAAAAGGACAAATTGTATGTTATGTGAATTGTATCTCAATGAAGCTGCTATTAAAAAAATAACAAACAAACCCAACACCCTTCTGGCTTTCTATCTGATCTGTCCTCTGACATCTCTGATTTCATCTCCTGTCATGTTCCTCCTTTCTCATCCACCCAAACTGGCCTTCATTCTGTTCCTCAAACAAGGCAAGTGCTTCTTGCCTCAGAGCCTTTGTACTTGCTGTTCTCCCTTCTTAGAACCTTCCCCCGCACCGCACCCCAGACACATGCATGGCTGGTTCCCTCACCTCCTTTAGGTCGATTGAAACACTGGATTCTCAGGAGGGTTTCTCTGATTACCCCAAAATAGCACTCTCTATCTCACTGCCTTTTGGTGGCCTCTATTCCCTTTGCCTTTTCTTATTTTTCTCTATGTCACACCATCATCTGCTATCTTACAGATTTTGTTTTTTTTTGGTCTGTCTTCCTCTATTAGAATGTAAACTCAGGAGGTGACTTTGCTTTTGTTCATTACTGTATCTGCAGCAATGTAGGCCAGATCTCTTTTCACCAAACCATCAGCAGGAGAAAGACATGGATTTCTGTGGCAGTGGTGCTGTTTGGGGAATTCACTGTATTTGTGTTGATGTTCACTATATCTGTCTGATGCAGCATTAGCAGTTAACAGCCTGGAAATAGTCACTATGGGAAAGGTAGTTTTGGTTCAAAGGGTGGAATGGAACTTCTCAAAGTTACTGTCAGATAACTCTTGCTTCAGATTGGTAAGTTTTCCTATTTTTCTAACCATTTGCATTATGCTAATATATTATGTAAAGCATGCTAACTTTTATATATGCCTTGTGGATTTAAAGCCTTTAGTTTTATTTGGTCTTTTTTTAAAGAAAAGATTTATTCAGGTAATCTCTGCCCAACGTGGGGTTCGAACTCACAGCCCCGAGATCAAGAGTTGCCTGCTCTTCTGTCTGAGCCAGCCACGCACCCCTAGTTCTATTTAATCTTAATTTACCACCCTCTGTTATCTTTTCCTACCTTGGATGCTCTGAAGGTTTAATTTTGAACAAGTTTTGCGCTGGAAGATAACTGGCAACAAAAATACAATTCTGGAAAGCAACTGATTAGTTTGGTCTTTGATTTGGTTTTAGAGGAGCTTATTTTGAGAAAGACCTATTCTTCCTTAGGGATGCAGAGTTGGGGAGAAAATAAAATAATGTATTTATGCTATAAAGAGCAAGTATTTAGTTGGGGGAGCCCTGAAAATTGCATTTCTTCTACCTGTCTCCTTTTCCTACGACTGAGCATAGGTTAAAGATCCTGTCAGTTGCCCTCAGTCTGTGAGTTAAAATGTGTGAGTCACTAGGTGGCACTGAAGCATCGCGGTTGAGCCAGCGAATGCTTTTTGGCATCTTGCTCCAGCCGACTGGATCTCTAGGTGTCAGGGAAATTGTTTTATTGGTAAAGGGCATAGTGTAATATATTCATCTCCACCCTAGGCAGCTATTTAATGCCCTGAAACATGCCCCTCTTGTGGCCATGGCCTGTTAACTGTGCTTATTTGGTGTAATAATTAGCAGAATTTCTCACTAACAGGGCTACTTACCAACACCTCACCTCTTCACTGTGCTTTGGTACGTGATAGATTGTACATTCTGTGGAAGAAGTTGGGAAGGTCAAAGCTCGACCTCTGTCCGACAGGGCTACTTTCTGCACATTTGTTCAGAATAGGTTTATATTAACTTGCTTTTGAGCTTCTTCAAACCAGAGCTGAATAGTGTAAACATATTTGAGCTTTTATGTAATGGCCCAGTGAAGGTTTGTAAACACAACACTGTTAATTTTCCAACTCTTAGAATGATACAAAAATAAATGAATGGTTGTCCAAATAATTGGAGGACGCTTGCTCCTTGGCCTGTGTGCTGGGAGCGTGTCACAGAACAGCGGGCCCGCCGTAGCACCACATTTTAGGTTAAAATGGGAGGAGAAAATTACACGTGGAATTTTCATTTTTTCCATGGTTGTAAGTTAGGCCCCATTTAATTCTTTGTGGTTTTACAAGCCCGCTTAAGCTCCTAATATTTCTACGCCAACAATTTTAGCATTTACTTTAGAACATGGTCAGAGTTAACTGACAGAAGACCAACCAGGAGAAAATAGGTTTAAGCAGGAAATACTTCAGTTGAACCACTACCTTACCCTCTGTGACCTTAGGCAAATTGTTTACCTTCTTGGTGCTTTGATGCTCTCATTTCTTAAAATCCAGCGTATGATATGCACCCTTTTGGAATGCGGTGCCAGGTAAAATGAAGTGAGAACTCTTCAGGATACCTTTGTTCATATTCAAAGCTCCAGATAAATGTCAGATGTTGTTATAATTACTTAAGAAAGTCAAAAGAATTTTTCTTTGTTGATTCCAAACTGAGTTGTGGAAACTTTAGTTAAAAGAATGGAGTAACATAGTCCTAGGGTCTTCCCAGCTGCCACGTCCGTGAAGGTAATACGTATTCTTTCTGTGCTCTGTCCAGGCTTTGTTTACAAGTTTCAGCTCCATTCTTTTACCTATGTACAGGTAGTTTCACTTGGTTGGTCTGCCTTTATTTAAACCCACTTACATGTTTGGATTTAGTTGCAGGAGACAGAAACTAGTAAGATAGGAAAATAGATTCTTACAGAGTCATTGGGAGAAATGGGCTCATGACCAAGCCTTTAGGGGTGGGCCTCTGAGGCAGGGCTACAGCCTGGCTTGCCAAGTGGGCCAGTAATCTGTCGCACCCAAGAAGGCTGGAATCAGGAAGTCTCTACTAGAACTGTTAATTTTTAAGAACTCGGCCCAGTAGCTGCAGTCGGGGCAACAGGAAGATCCCTCCATTACAACCTATATTTGATAAGCTCAGAGCTGATAGCCAGATCCTTGGGAAGTCATTGCAGAATCTTCAGTGTTTCCATGATTCTGTTGCCTGCAGAAAACCTTTAAACAGCAAGAAGATGGTCTCCATTTTCTTCCTGCCTTCTGAATCTCACATGTGGCCATTTAACTGGCAGAACTTATTTCTCACCCCGAACCTTAACTGCAAAGGGTCTGGGAAATGTAGTTTTAACTTTTCATCTTCTGCCACGTAGGGAGGCACAATGATAGCAGATTGGAAAGATGCAAGTTCTAGTCCATCATATCTACCTCTTTCCCTCAGCCTGTTTAAAATCACATATCTATCCCCAAATCCGTATTTCATTTATAGCCAAGACAGAGCAACAAGCTTAGTAGGTCCTCAGTAGATGTGTCATTAATGACCTTGACTTCTTTACTTCCGTGTATGGTTCCACACTTTTTTTTTTTTAATTAAACAGTTTGGTACTGCATTAAATTCCAGATCTATCTACTGTCTACTAGCTCTTGATTCTTTTTCATTTCCGTTGCCATGTTGTTGTTTAGGGCTAGCTCATGTCTGCCCAGGCTTTCCAGTAGTCTCCTTATATGGTCCCCTGGACTCTAGTCTTGGTTTCTTTTAATGCAAGCATATTATTAATAGATTACTCTTTAAAAAACAAAACAAATTAAATAGCACACTTCCATTATGTTCCCATCCTTCTCAAAAGCCTTTTGTCAGTCCTCGTTACTACATTCAGGATAGAATCCAGATTCCTTAGCTTGACTTTTGGGATCTTAGCATTATTTTTCATTTTCCCTCCGTTGAGACTAATTTTTAGCCAAAAAGGTCTAATCGCAGATGTCTGGGAGTCCTTTACCATTTTTTTCAGCTCTCTTACCCTTACTACCTGCATTTAATTTTTGACTCTCTTCTTCCCATTTCTTCATGTCCTTGTTCATGTTGGTGCACTGTTATTCTCTGCATTTTTTATACTTCTATAGCACTGTTTACCCTGGCATTTTTTTTGCTATTACCTGTATTGTTAGTTTTCCTCTTATGATTATATATCCTCTTTTTCATGTAGACAGTATAAATATTTGTTATGGATTGACTGACTTGTTGATTCTTCATGGTTTAGACATTTACCTCCTTGGGAAAAAGGGGATGTTGAAGGGTTAGGGTGGGGGTTGAAGCAACACTCTAGCTGTGTGATTTTGTCCTTTTGATTTCTGGTGAAAGGACAAATTAACTATTTGCTTTGAGCAAGCTAATGCTATGTTTTGTGGATTTTAGTGTTTGAAAAGGGCCCTTGGCTGGAAAACCTTGGAGCTGAGCTTCTTATCCCTGTTTGCCAGGCTGGATGAGCTCCATGTCTATACCGCCCGCCGCATTGCAGTTTGCTTAAGAGCGGGTTGTGAAATAGCAAAGGAATTTGTCTGTGGTTTCTTGCCAGAGAGGAGGAGGAAGAAAGGATTCTGAGTAAATCAGACATGCAAATTAGCAAGGCCCATGGGCCTTAAGTAAATTACACAATAGGGTCCAAAGAAATTCAGTTTGTCTTCTTTCTGCTTTTGGTTTGTGCAGGGTGTGTGTGAGAAAGGCAGCTATTATAGATTTGCTTTAAGCTAGAATTCTCAACTTTTTGGCTTCAGAATTCTTTTATACTTACATTGCTAAAAATCATTGAGGACCCAAAGAGCTTTTGTTTTTATGGGCTGTATCTATTACTATTTACCATATTAGGAACTAAAATGAGGAATTAAAAAATATTTATTAACTCATTTAAAAATAACAAAAAACATCCACCACACGTTGACATAATTTTTTAATGAAAAATAACTCTCCAATACAAAAAAAATTAGCAAGAAGAGTGGCATTGTTTTTACTTTTTTGCAAATCTCTGTAATGCCTAGCTTAATAGAAGTTGGCTTCTCATACCTACTTTTGCATTCAGTTGTTGCACTGTGTTGGTTTGGTTGAGGTATATGAACCAAATCCAGCCTAACACAGATGCTAATGGAAAGTCGAGTATTTTAATTGCTTCTTTAGCTATTAAATGGTGATGTTCTTCTTTGATATTACACCAAAATTCAACAAGTCATGCTTTCTTAAGGGTTAGTTGCAATGTAGAATCTTAAACCATGTCACTTATCATTTCCTTCTCTGTTATATTATTATCTGTTGATCTAGTTTGCACTTTGAGTGGATCTCCTACTCATGCCTGATTTTGTAATACCATGCTTTAGTCATTTGGATAATTATAGGTTCATTGATTTATGCAGATCTTCCAAATGTTGACATTTATTACACATTGTCAAAAATCACATTCATTAATATCATCATTGATCTTATCAGAAGAGTCTTTAAGAATTAGGTAACTGTCAAGTGCAAGGTGTCAAATACAGATTTTCCAAATTTTTAATTTTTGATTGAAAACTCAAATTTTTTCACTGGCAGCAAATATGATAAGTTGAAATGACAGGCTCACTTCATTAATTTTTGAGAAAATGTCTGCCATATACCAAGTCTGATTAACCATATATATATATATATATATATATTTTTTTTTTTTTTTGTAAAAATGGTGTTCCATGAAAAGAGTGGCTAGTTCAGTCTACAGCTTGAATAACCACACAAGTGCTCTCCTTTGAGACAACCATTGTACTTGGATATTTATCAGAAGTGCTTTATACTTCTAAAGTATACAAAGTATACTTTATACTTTGTCACACAGAATAGTAAAAAGACAGCTACTTAACATTTGAGATTTAATAAGATTAATAATGTTCACTGCTTCATCAGGGACATTGTTAAGTGAAACTAACTTTTTTTCTTTTTTCTCTCGCTGCTGGAACGCGTGGTGGTGAAGAACCCAGTGACTAGTACACTTTGGTGCTATGGCTCGAGCTGTGTCAGATCACCTCCAGTTTTACCCACCGTTCTTTCAAACCGCGAGTGCTAATGTCAACACAATGGAAAAAGCAAATAATAGGATTATTATGAAAATAGTGTTGATATTTCAGACCCTTTGGTGAGCCACGGCACTAGAGCGTTAAAAATTTGAAGAACAGGATAAGAGCTGTATTGGTTGTATCTTCAAGGCCAATTTCCCTTTCACGCCGGAGCTCTGCTTCAATGAGGCAATCCAGAGGAGGGAATTTCTCTATTTTGGGCTTGTCTTAGCCCAAGGTCTCATTCCTGGGCCTTGGGGGTTTTTAGTTAGGGAGCACAGGGAAACGCTCTACCAGCTTCTGGTGATCATTAATGTTTAGCAGATCATTCAGCTTGTGTTTTTGTTTTTCTTTTGTTGTTGTTGCTGCTGTTAGAAAAAAATGATATGTACTGTTGTAATGACTGAGAGCACCATCGGACCGCCTGTTTGGGACATTAGTTCAGGCAAAGCTTCTCTCAAAAGAACCTTTTTTGGGCCACGTGTGAAAATTATTTCAGTCAGTTGGCCTCATTGACAAGCTTTGGATCGTTTTATTGGTTAGTTTGCTTATTTGTTTATTTTTACAATTATTTGGAAGGCCATTCTCCTTTCTGCTTCTTGAATCACTGTCAGGCTCTCAGATCTCCCGAACAGCATCATCCCTTCACTGGCGTGAGCGTAGCCTGGACTTGAGGCAGCGATTAACTGATCATGTAATAGAAGAATCCCAATTTTCCAGTTTCTTTTTTTCTTTTTGTAACTTCTTGGGTGGTTGGGGCATATTATTGAAACAATTATTACATTTACTCAAGAGTTTGTCTTTTCTATTAAAAAAAAAAATTCCATCTGAGTGCCTCATGGTGAAGAGGAGGAGATTGTGTAACCAGAGCCTCCTCTTAACTGGGCTTTATTGTTAAAGAAGACTGATCCCTTTGTGTTTCAGCTTGGCATGCAGAAACGGTTTTAATTTAACAGTTCAGCTCCTTTAATAGATCAATTCTCTATTGTGTTTTGAATTTGGTGCATTCCCAGTTTAGTCTCGAAGCTATGGGCTTCATTGGAGGAATGGGGACGGGGGTGTCAGAGAGGCTTAGTCCTTTTGGGTATGATTTATAGTTTTATCCCAAGCCTCTTATTAATTAATGTTAGACAGGGAAGGTAATTAACATTTGTAAGCACCCGCTGTGTGTCAGACGCTCTACTAGGGGTTTTGTCCATCCTCATCTAATCCTCAAGGTGACTCTGATGCGTGCTGGAACTGCATGCTTTTCTCCCCCTCCGTCATGCTACTATCGGCCAAGTCACCATTACTCTTGACTGGACTTCCACACCCCCATTGGTCTCCCTGCTTCAGCTTTCCACAGCCCCTTCCTCCTCCTAACCCATTCTCCACATCAGTTGGGCTCATGTTTTAAAAATACAAATCAAATTGTGTCACCTCCCTCCATAAGGCCCTTCAGTGATGCTGCATTGGCGCACAAAATGAAATCCTTATACTCTGGTTGACAAAGACCCCACATGATCTGGCTTTCGGCCTGCATCTGCGAACTCATCTGCCACACTCCCTAAGCTCTTCCACTGGGCTCTAACCTCTCCGGCCTTTTTTCTATCCCTGGAGGCCACCAGGCTGGTTCTTTCTCAGGGCCTTTGTACCTGCTCTTCTTCCGATGTGGAATGCTCTCCCTAGATCCTTCCTCTGGGCCTGGCTGCTGCTTGTGATTTGTGTCTTACCTAAAACGACACCTGCTCAGTAGAGCTTCACTGACCAGCCAAGCTACAGCAGCCTCTCTCTGTGTATCATTCGTTTTATTTTCATTAGATCACTCAGTGCCGTGTGGAGCGAGGTTCTGCTATCAGATTGTCTAGGTTTCAGTCTTTGCCCTTCCGCCTAACTTACGATGTGACTTTGGGCGAGTTACTTAACCTTTGGGGGCTTTAGTTTTTTCCTCTGTAAAATGGATGTAGTAGTATGTTCCTTTCTAATGAGAATTAAATAAGTTAATACTTATTTCTTGTAATAGTTTCAGACACACTGTATATGTTCAAGAACCGTTAGCTGTTATTATTTTAATGTGGTTAGTGTTAATAAAATTATTTTACATTTTCTTATTTGTTGGGCTATTTTTCTTCCACCTAAATATAAGCTTTATGAAGGAAGGAGCCTTATTGGTTACATTCCCAAATGTACCCCAGAGCCTAGAACAGTGCTTAGGCACTCACTAAAAATTTGTTGATTATTAAAATCTAAGTATCATTATCTCTATTTTAGAAGTTGAGCAGTCAGGGCTCAGGATGATAAAGTAACTTACCTAAGGTTACACAGCTAGTAATAACAGTCTTGGGCTTTAGACTGAATCCTGATTCCAAAGACCATGTTCTTTCCATTACACCACGATATCTAAGTGGATATTTCTTTCCTTCAAATTCTGTCATGTTTGGCACATGATTTCCAGGTTGCCTTTTTTATATAAATCCTGATGTGACTCATGAAATGGAAATAGCCATTTGTGCGAATATGGGGGGTCAAGGCCAAGAGTTAGATCCAGAGGGAAGTTCAGAAAGTGAGATGTATGCCAGCCCACCAAATAAAGGAGGTGGAATACAAGTTCTCCCGACTCCTGCCATGGGAATGTGCAAGTTAGTGACCTTGGGGGTTGGGTTGCTTGAGGAGATTTGTCTGAATGGAAAGGATCCCTGAACTCATAAACCTCTAGGATGGGTTCTTGTACTTCTGTCATCTTACTCTAGTAGGGTAGAGGCAGAAGTTGAGAAATTTAAGTCTTGGCTCCCGCAGCTTCTGGGAAATAGGCTTGAATCTGCCTTGGTCACTGATAACACATGATAATGGTCCTTGGTCTCTGGGGGCCTTCCTGACTCATTCTTTTAAACAGCCTTTTTTGGGGGTGGGTGAGGTATGGAAACAGCATGAGAGTGCATGACATAGGAGAAAACACAGATTGTGGAGATTGCCAGGTTGGGGTTCAGATTTCTGCTGTGCCACTTTTTGGCTGTGTCTTTGGCATATAACCTCAGTTTCCTTGTTTATACAATGGGGATTTGTATGAGAAGGAAAAGAGAGACTTTGCCTAAAGTGTCTTGTGTAGTGCCTCCAGTTTGGATCATTGACCCTTTAGAGAATTTAATCAAAGCTATGGATCCTCTCCCCAGAAGTGTGCTCATACACCCAAAATTTGGCATTTCATTTTGTGGGCTTCATGGAGCCTCTGAAACTCAGGTTAAGAATCCCCACACCATGGGGCGCCTGGGTGACTGAGTTGGTTGGCTGGCTGACTCTTGGTTTCGGCTCAGGTTATGATCTCATGGGTCATGGGATCGAGCCCCGTGTTGGTCTCCCGGGACAGTGGGGAGTCTGCTTGAGATTTTCTCCCTCTGCCCCTACCCCCACTCACACGCTTGTGGGTGCGCTCTCTTTCTCTCAAATAAATAAGTCTTAAAAAAAAATAAGAGACTTCCCACACCTTTTCTTTTTATGGGAAAAGCCCATGTGTTGTTTTTTTCTTCTTCTGTTTTTCTTAGGCGCTAGACTAGTGTTTGGCTTCCTATCGTCTCTTATTAATGTTTGTTGAGTGAGGGAATTTAACTAATTTCTGGGTTCCTTAATCACCCTGAGCTTGATATTTGGTTTCCTTTGCTGTGGGGCTTATGCCAGCTTCGTGACTTAGTCTGGGCATGCCAGTAGCCATTGCCCTGTGGCAGTGAATATCGGAGCCTCCGGTTTTGCCGTAGGTCAGCTGTAGAGGTGGGCTCATGAAATGCTTGGGAAATGTTTTCAGTTTATAATAATGTATAAATGTCAAGAGCCAGCCATGGAGGGATGGCCCCTCAAAGTGTTTGGGCACCATCACAACATGTGAAATTTTGCTAATGCTTCTTTATTAATAGAATATAAAATCTTAGGGCTAGAAAGTCTTAGAGATCATTTAATCTAATTCCTCCAGATTGATGAAGTGATTTGTCCAAGGTCAGTTGAGCTAGTATAATGGCGGAGCTCAGGGCATGTCACGCTCAACCTATACTCCCTCTCTGCCCTCCATCAAATGAGTATTTTTCAACTCTTCTGAAGCCAGGAACTTCTGATTTCTGTGTGGTGTTTTGTTTTTGTTTATGTTTTTTTTGCCTTTTTTTTTTATTTGACAGAGAGAGAGAGACAGTGAGAGCGGGAACACAAGCAGCGGGAGGGGGAGAGGGAGAAGCAGGCTTCCCATGGAGCAGGGAGCCCGATGCAGGGCTCGATCCCAGGACCTGGGATCGTGACCTGAGCTGAAGGCAGACGCTTAACGACTGAGCCACCCAGGCGCCCCTGTTTTTTTTTTTGTCTTTTTGAAGATTTATTTATTTGAGAGACAGAGAAAGAGAGAGCACGAGCGGGAGGGGTAGAGGGAGAGGAGAGAGAATCTCAAGCAGACTCCATGCTGAGCACAGAGTCTGATGCAGGGCTCGATCTCGCCACCCTGATATCATGACCTGAGCCGAAACCAAGAGTCCGATGCTTAACTGCGCCACCCAGATGCCCCTGATTTCTGTGTGGTTTAACAGCCTTTGAGACTAAACGTAGCCATTTTAATGCTGAATAACATTACTGTCTGAAATTGGCTTACTAATTTGTAAATGTTACAAATTCCTCTTCCTCTATCCTCCCCAAATGTAAACCCCGCATGGACAGGAATCTTGTCTGTCTTACTCAGTGTACTATCCTTAGAGCCTTATGTCTAATAGTTGTTTAATAAATTCTGCTTGAATGAATGAGTGAGGAGTGTTCCCTGGCAGTTTCCTTAATAGTGTCCAAAGAGTTGGGATTTCCCCTCATTTTTATCAGGAATTTGGCAAACAGTGATTGAACCTACTATATATACCAGACTCTGTACTAGACACAGGAATGAATAAGGTATATATGGTGCCTGACTTCAAGAAGTTACGGTTCAAATGAAAAAATAACAAAATCACAAGGAGCAGATAAAATTTGGCTTACCGTATATTTTTAAATTTAATTTGAATGCATGCTTCATTAATTCCTTTATCTTTTACCGACCTGCTTTGCCCACTTTAAGTGCCTAGCTTCCGATGGTGTTTGAGTACGGATTTTAGGTTCTGTCAGTCAGTGCTTTCTGTGTATGGTTGATCATCACTTCACCTCAGGGGCTTTAGAAATGATGTCTATGTGTGCACAGGCGTCCAGACCCTACTCCTGGAGATTCTGAATGGGTAGGGCTGGGGTGAGGCATTGGAGCTGTACTGAAAAACACGAACTCCTTAAGCAGCTGTCATGAGCAGTCCGATCTAGCAGGATACCTCTGCTCTGTAGGTGAGTATTGAGCTTGAGTCCTTCCTTGGTCTTAGAAACTGGGCCTGATATTCTGTATTGGTATCTTTCTTTTCCTCCAAAAACTTTTATGTTCTTTTCCCTCCATGCTTCTTTTCCAGGGGGCTCTGCAAAGTCCAGCAGTGTGTTTGCTATCCGTACACACACACTCTGAAAACTCCCTGAAATCATGTAGGTAAACGAGTGTGAAACATGAAACAAATAGTCTCGGAACTAGTAATAGCCCCGTTTGGCTCTTCTTGTATTTGTGTGTGTGTGTGTGTGTTAGCTCTTTGAGTAGATTCAGCATATAAATTGAATATGGGTTGGTTACTTGGTGACTTTCAAGAGTGATTTTTTTTTTTTGTGGAACAAGGGAGATGGATTTGTGTTTTTCCAGGACTCTTGTTCCTAGACTTGGCAGAAAGATAGCCAGGCAAATCTCAGCGGACTTGAAAATAGGTGAGCTGTCAAGGTGTTGGCAGTGATGGGCTCCTCTGGGTGGGACTCAGGGCAGCCTACCAGTAAAAGGAGAGGGAGCTTAAATGATTTCACATTGGGGCTTTACTTATTATAATTGCTCCAGGTGCTAAATTGGGTGTGATAAATCTAACAGGTAATTGCCAAGTAGGTTTCATTACCAGCCATTGATGAGATCAATGATGTTCCTTTTGTTAAAAAACCGAACCAAACGAAAGAAAAAGGCAGATTGTATTTGGAATTAGAATTCAGATATTACAGATATGTTCACACATATTAAAACTATTTCAAAACTGTGTCAGTTAATTCAGTTCAGGTACCTTTGTCAAGGTTGGGGGCTGCAGAACAGGGAGAAGGGGGCTGGGGTTGTGATGTATGAGAAACCATAAAAGAGGTTCGGATTGGTAAGCAGAATTTTTTCTTATAGAAGTGCTATATATTAGATGGCCTTTGGAAAACGCTCAGCTCTAGATACCTGTGTTAGAACTAAGATTCTTGATGTTATTGTTGACTCTGTTTTACTTCTATGGATGTGACCAGTCTCAATAGATTTCATTCATTAGTCACTTGGTTGGTGTTTTGAAAATATTTTTAAAAGGCACACTGAAGCACAACAGTAAAACTTGAGGATGACATTGCTGCAGTGTTTCATTCATTCAACAAATACTTGTTGAGTGTGTCCTTCATACTGGGGCTTCAGTGATGAGTAGGCAGGACAGCAGGGCACAGAAAAGGGATTTTTGCCTCCTTGCTTCACTACTTAATCCTAGTCACTAGAACGATGCCTTGGACAAAGCAGGCACACAGTAATTACTGAATGAAAGAACAAAGGAAGATCTACTTGATCTCCACTTTCACGGGGCTTACCCTCTAGTGGAGAGACAGACAAACAGTAAGTACAGAAAAACGGAGTATATGAACAGGAGTGGCCGGGGTGAGGGCACTGGTTTCGATAGGATGGCCAGGATTGACCTGGTTTGGAAATGGATCGATAAGAGACAGTCTTGCAAAGCTGGGGTGTGGGGGGAGTATCATTTAAGGAACAGAAAGAAGACCTGTGTGACTGGAAAAGGGTGAACGGAGGGGAAGGTAGACAGGGGCTGGGTCAAACTGAAGAGTTTGGGTTTTATTCTCTGTGCATTGGGAGCCCATTAAGAAGGTAGAAGGTTTTAAGCTACAGAACAACATGAACTGATGTCCTTTTTTAAAGAGGTTGTTCTGATGGCCATGGAGAATCTACCCTAGGCAGGGGACCAGAGGAAGACCAGGAGGAGGCTCTCAGAGCCTTGTAGGAAAGAGAGGATGGTGGCTTGCCCCAGGGGGGTAGCATTGGGGATGGAGAGAAGTGGAGGGATGGGGAATGTATTTGGAAGAGGGAAAAGCTGTTTAGCGGTCTCAGAGAGGTCGCAGTGAGAAAGGCGACAGGCACACATAAACACACCTACCCCCCCCTTTCCATGATGAACCTTCTTTAAAAAGTATTTGTCAGATTATGAATTATGGGCCTTAAATGAGAAACCTCCTGATTTGGAAGCATGGGGAGTACCAGGAGAGGAGAAAGCGCCGTGTGAGGTGCTCAGGGTGTGGCCCTGCTGTGGATCTGTGGTTCCAGGCATTTTTGCTGGTGTGGATTCAGGGCCGAGTGGCAAAGCACAATGTGTATCTTTTGGCAAATCAGAGCATAATGAAAATAAAACCAGAAAATGCAGCTCTGGCTCCTGAGTGAAATAGGATTCAAAAGAGATTATCTCAAATCTAGTTTATGAGATAATGTGCTTTCTTATGAACACGAGCATCAGTGATGCATTTAGAATGTCTGATTTATTATTCTGGATTCTTTTTGACTACTGTGAATGCAGTGATCCACTTGGATAGTCTCTGTTACTGTGAAGTTTTAATAGGTAACAGTCAGAAACAGAGAGCACATAAAAGCAAACAAATGCTAATAGCTGGTACTCTGAAACCATTAACTTGAAGCTGGTTATTCCTGACCTCAAGCTGGAGCAGAAGGTGGCAGACAGGCCGAATGGGACTGAACAAGTGTTCTTTAGAGACGTCGTGCTTGTACAGAGCACACATCTTCAGCTTCCGGCGCACAGCATTTGCTTTATCACCTGTGTGTCTTTGTGAGGAGCTTACTGTCCAGGCCACCACCCCCTTACAGTTCAAAGGGAAGAGTCAGCTCTAATGTTGGAAGAGGTGAAGCAGGACAAGGGGCTCCTTTTTTTTTTTTTTTTAAAGATTTTATTTATTTATTTGAGAGAGAGAATGAGATAGAGAGAGCATGAGAGGCGGAGGGTCAGAGGGAGAAGCAGACTCCCTGCCGAGCAGGGAGCCCGATGCGGGACTCGATCCCGGGACTCCAGGATCATGACCTGAGCCGAAGGCAGTCGCTTAACCAACTGAGCCACCCAGGCGCCCAAGGGGCTCCTTTTAATGAAAAATACAACCCGGTCTTTGCTAGCTTATTTTGATTTTGGTAGTAAGTAAACTCACCGCAGAAGCGACCCTAACTGGAGGCCATCTCCTACCACACATTTTACAGATAAGGAGACTAAAGGTTTGCCTGACATGAAACACTAGGTACCTGTTGGCCCAAGGAAAATCAGGCAACTAGAATTTGGAAAAAAAAAAAAAAATAACTCTTCTTTTGTGTTAGGTTTAGGAATTGTTAGTAGGAGAAACCTGCTTGTTCATTTTATTTTATTTTATTTTTTTTAAAGATTTTATTTGACAGAGAGAGACACAGCGAGAGAGGGAACACAAGCAGGGGGAGTGGGAGAGGGAGAAGCAGGCTTCCCGCGGAGCAGGGAGCCCAATGCGGGGCTCGATCCCAGGACCCTGGGATCATGACCTGAGCCAAAGGCAGACGCTTAACGACTGAGCCAGGCGCCCCCTGCTTGTTCATTTTAGACTGACTCATATAGTTGGAGCAGATTAAATTTGAGACCTAATGTTGAAAAGAAAGGGGAATGACATAGGTGAGAATGGGTGAGATTAATACTATGTTGGCAGGTGAAATTTTTTTCCAAGCTTTTGAGTTTCCTGCCCTCCCATTTTATCTCACCTGCAAGTCTGGTGTATTTCACTAATCCCATAAACAGCTTTCGTCTTAGACTGTCCCTGGCCTACTAGGTGAGTCAAGTGAAATTATAGGTAAATCAAGCCAAAAAGTAGAATATCAGAGGGAAGGCAAATGAGCCTAGACTCCATAGTGAGTGGTGGAGAAGGATCAGAGCAGTCAAGGGCATGGAATGATTTACTGTTGCTGGTTTATGACCGAGCACATCCAGAGATATGTTTCCCTGATTCTATATGACTGGGTAATTTCAGGGCTGGTCCCTTTGCTTCCTGTCTCACTTGAGTCCCCTTCCTTCATGTAACCATGTATTGTGGCTCATGCTTTTGTTCAGAGTGGCAGGATCACTGGAAAGAGCAACAAGAAGCAAACTGGGCCATATTTCTTTCCCAGGAAGTGACGTTCTGTCAACATTTATAGAATATGTGCTCTGCGGTGGGAGCCAACTGTATAGATTCCTGAGTTTAGGAAATTATAATCTGAGGGGTCTTCTTCAGATTTAAGCCTCAACTGAAGTTTGTAAATTCCTTCTCTTAAATCTTTGCTCTTTCTTTACCCTTGACCTCCAATTCCGTTTTCCTCTCTGGCTATGTGCTGTTCTGCTTTTGATACAGGATTGACCTTATTCGTGCTCAACCTCTATTTCCATTTTTCTCTCTTTTGGGAAAATACCTGGTACCGGATGCTGCCTTGGTCTCACGGGGGCGGTTACCTCCTGGGGAGTAGGGAGGCCTTGAGTATGTGCCTCTTGTAGATACACTGCACTCAATCAGTAAGTGTGCAAGTACATTGTATTTTCCCCTTCCAGCATATTGTGAAAGTAATAAGAACCAGGTGTTTGAATAAATTAATCACATGCCAAATTTCATTTTGGAAATGAGATATTTTCGTGTAAGACTGTAGTACATTTGTAAAAGCTGTAATATATTTCAGTGATGAAAGCATCTTAAAATCTGTCATAGCTGTGCACCTTAAAATTATTATGACCTGTATTTTGTGTGGCATGCTCATTTATATACATAAAAATATATGAGTATGTATATGCTCATTTACATACATGCAAATATAAAGATACTGTCTGAGCAAGGACCTTGTGTGCCAGAGTTTAGCCTGAATTGAATTTTATGGATAAGAGAGATACCTTGAGAATGGAACCATTGGCGTAACCTCGTGTGCAATCTAACTAGCAGGCAGAGCTCTAATGATCTGCAACATGAGCTCAAGATCTACAATATCTTCAGAGAACTCGGGCACATGCATATTTCCCCCCCTTCTTAGCTCGGTTGTATTCCAAAAGCAACAAGTTCTACTTGTCTTTTCAGAGAGCTGTCATGGAGCCCTGAGACTCTTTGTGGTTCAGACTTCATGTGAGTAAGTCTCCTCTTCACCCTCAGCCTAGAAAAACTTTACAGTGCTCTTGGAATTCGATGGACATTTCCTAACTTTGAAGCTAGAGAAGGCTCCCATTTCTCATTAGACAATTTTTAACATTTTTTCTGCTCTGACTCCATGATGCCAAAAAAATCCTGCATGGTTACTTTATTTGGAGAACAGTATATGGCCTCAGACTCTTAAGATCATGTCTAGTTTAGATAATCATGGCAACTGCGTATGTGTTTTGGTCTTTTCTCTGCAGCCTTTCTGAACTTTTTGCTTTCTTCAGATTCTCCATGTTCTTGTTTTGCTTTCTGACTTCCACAATGCTGTGCCTAATGTTTGGAACAATTTTTTTTAAAAATTGTGGTAAAATACACATAACATAAAATTTACCATTTCACCTGTTTTTAAGCATACAGGTCTGTGGCATTAAGTACCTTCTGATAGTCATGCAGCCATCACCACTGTCGATCTCCACAACTTTTTTTATCATTCCAGTATGGAAACTCTGTCCCCATAAAACACTTAACTTCCCATTTACCTCTCTTCCCAGGCCCCAGAAACCACCATTTACTTTCTGTCTCTATGAATTGGATTGTTCCATGTACCTCATGGAATTAGAATCATGTATTATTTGTCCTTTTGTGACTGGCTTATTTCACTTAGCATGGTGTTCCTCAAGGTTCGTTCATGTTATAGTATGTGTCAAAATTTCCTACCTTTTTAAGGATGAATAATATTTTATTGTATGAATATGCCACTTTGTTTATCCATTCATCCCTTGACGGATACTTGGGTTGCTTCCACTTTTTGGCCATTGTGAAGAATGCTGCTATGGACGTGGGTGTACAAGTATCTTTTTGAGACCTAGCTTCCAATTTTGGGGGGTATATACTCAGAAATGGAATTGCTCAATTTTTTGAGGAATGTTCAGACTGTTTTCCATAGTGACTGCACCATTGTACATTCCCACCAACAGTGCCCAAGGGTTCCAGTTTCTCTACATCCGTGCCCACACTTTTGGTCATTGTTGTTGTTGGTAATAGTCCTCCTAACTGTTGTGAGATAGTATCTGGAACCCTTTTGACCACTGTTGCTCTCTGCTTGGCTCATACCCACTGATGTTTCAGTTCTCAGCTCAGATGTCACTTCTTATGGAAAGCCTTCCCCAAGAACTCCCTATCCTATTCAAGTTACTTGCCACAAAAGTTACTCTTTGCTTCCTATATCATAGAACTTCCTGCATTTGATTGTAGTTTGCTTGTTTAATTGTCTGATGCTTCTCTCATGCGGTTGAGTCCCATGAAAGCAGGAATATCTGTCTTGAAATATCTGTCATGATCACTGTTGTGTCTCCTTGGGACCTGCCTCTGAGTAGAGGTGCTTGGAATGTGTACCTTTAGGTTTAAATAAGCATTCCCAGTGTACTGTGCAGGCTGGGCCTTGTAGATAAAATGGGTGAAATCAAATCCCAGGTGTGAGATTTACTAGCTTCTGGATTTGAACCAGGTATTTTATTTGTCCAAGTACTGGTTTTCACTTCTCTGAAACAGGGATAATGATAATCTGCCTCATCCTCATAAGATTTTCGTAACAATGAACAGTTAGCTTAGATTGAGGAACTGATTACCACCAATTAATAGGAATGAGATGAATGAGAAGAAATAGGAACAGAACTTTCAACATTGTCAGTTTGGTGGGCAGTGACATGGACTTAAGATTAAAAACAGGAGAAAGACTTCAGGAAGGTAGGAAAGGAGAATGTTGACTTTGATTTGGGCTTATTGAATCTTAGGTGCTGGGGGGACTTGTGTGTTGTAATATCCCGGAGATAGTTTTAAATACAGGTTTGGGCTGGAGATGAGGATTGGAGCATTATTTTTAAGGAACGTGTTATAAGAAGATGAGATTGCCTAAAGAAAGACTGCTTTGAGGAGGAAGAAGGGTAGAGAATGTCTGCTATGAAGGGCAGAGGAAGAAAGACCAGAAACAGATGGGAAGGAGGGAGCTTAGGCTAGAGGAATATAAGGAAAGGGAAGGCAGGATGTTATTGAAACCAAGGGAAAAGAGGACTTTGAGAAAGAGATGCAGGTAACTATGTCCAGTGCTTCCCAAATGACCAAGAGGGTGATGCCGCATTTTAGTAGATAGAATTGGTCATTGACCTTGGGAAGAATTGTTTTGCTAGAATTGGCAGTGGTAGAAGCCGTCATAGCAGGGGTCAGGGCAAAAGAGACAGTAGGACTTCTGGGCATCCATCTTCTGTGGTTCTTCAGGAAGTTTGGTAGGGAAAAGAAAGATGCAAATGGGATGTTAGCTGGAGTGGTGAGTTGGAAAAGCCAAGAGTTTAATGAATTAATTAACTTTTTAAGGTAGCAGGATTTTTTTTTTTTTTTTAAGTCTGAGCTAACATAAGCACAAACGATGAAGAGAAAAGATCCAGGAAGAGAAAGAGATTGCTTGATGATGTCAAATAAAACTGTGGTGACTGGCACATAACCCCAAGGATGGCAGGAAGGAATGGGCCCGTGAGGACAGGCAAAATTATTTATCTTTTTAGTCTATTTCTAAACTTTTATTAAGTATAATTAAACACATACACTAAGTATGTATTAAACACTTGTGTAGTGTTTGTTTTGTAATTGCACATACATTTATTTCTTTACAAATAATAACCCATTTGATTTAATCTTCATAACAACCTGTGAGGTAGGTATGATTTCTGTATCTCTTCTATAGATGGGGAAATGGAAGCACAAGGTGGCTAAGCTAAGTAACTTACTCAAGTTCACACAGCTAGTAATTGGCAGAAGCAGGATTTGAACCAGTAAGGTCTAATTTTAGAGCCTGAGCTCTTAACCATTATTTTAAGCTATGCTCTCCTGTCTTTTTCCCTGGTGTTTGGAGGCTACTTAAAGAGATACCTAGTTCCTCTGCAGATAAAATCTGAATAACTAAGTGGAAAGCCTGGTCTTCTGGTTATTACATCTCAGATTGGAGTTGTGTATTTCACAGCATAAATAGATTTCACATGATGGTTAGATTAGGTTGCAAGCCTTAGCATATTTGTAGGAGAAGAATAACTTTAGATTATTATTCACTTTTTTTTAAAGATTTTATTTTAGAGAGAGAGAGAGTGCATGCATGTATGCAAGCTAGGGGAGGGAGAGGGACAAGCAGACTCCTGCTGAACCAGAGCCTGCTGTGGGACTGGATCTCACCACCCTGAGATCACAACCTGAGCCCAAATGAAGAGTCTGAGGCTCAACCAACTGAGCCGCCCAGGCACCCCTATTATTCACTTTCTATCAGGAAAGCCAGCAATGGTAATTTTTCATTAGTGATATAATTGGAAGACGAAACTTGTAAATGAACATATTGAAGTAAGATTAAATGCATGCAGACGGAGTTAGAGAGTTTTATGCAATGTCTTAATCATGAAATTTCGGTAGTAAAGAGTGTGTATTGACTTTCCGGAATCCTGAGAATGGATGAATGAAAACAAAAAGAAAGAACTACTTTGCATTATGCAACTAAAATAGTTATTAAATAACTTATTCTTTCAGGTATTTTTCTTTAACTTTTTATAACTGCAAGGCAAAACTAATAATTGATATAGCTCTGTCAGCTGCTAAGGGATTTTTGTTGTTGTTGTTTTTAAAGTAATATATCATGTCCTGTATAATTCACTTGTGACTACACGAGGGAAAGTATTTAATGTCTGATTATGCAGCACTTGCTGTGGAAACAGCAGAGAGCCAGAAAGGGACAGTAGAGAGCTAAGGATTATTTAATGGACAGTCACTGAGGTCACTTACTGATGTCTTTACTGCAACATCATGTACATCTGCTTTCCCATGGCAGGTTGTTTGATCATGGTTTAATGGTTAAAGCTTTGTAAAATTACAAAGAAGTCAGAAATCCTACTGGTCTCAAGTGTTATTATTTACAATTGGACTGCTAGCAAGAAAGTGTTTAGGTTGATTATACTAATGCTAAGCTGGGCAAGACACAAGGTGAAGTCTCACGGAGCTCTGTCCTCTGACCTTTGAGTAGCCTAGTAAGGTATGAAATCTCAAGGTAGAAATTCCTTGAAGATTGAAATATGATTGAGGGAATGTGACTTTTTCATCTAAACAGGTGTGGCCAAGAGGAGAGTTGTTCTCCTCTTGGAAATGTAAGAGGTGAATTATTAGGTCCTTGAAGCTAGAATGTTAGGTACAATGGCTGTGAAGGAGTTTTAATTAATCTGTTACCTCTCTTTTGTGGTTTGGAATTGTATTGTCCTTCTTCTTGTATTTGTCTCCAAAATTATGGGCAGTATATGGATTGTGAAGAGTCTTGGGTAAGTGATTATCTCTGTTGGAGGTACTTGGAGGTGGCTCAGGGAAACTAGTTTACATGGTAGTTTGTCCAGATGAAGTCAAAAGAGGCTAGAATTATTCTTTCTAAGCCATTATCCCTGAGTAAAGAGTCCAACATTTTATTTTGTTAGAGGTACTTTTTGCTTTGGTAGCAATAATATATTCTTCACATATGTAAAGTACCCTTTTCCAAAGTTCCAGTCCTTTCTACAGTCACTCCCCAACCTTTATTTCTTTTTAGATCTTGTTTAGCTGATTTTCATCATAGGAATTTTTTTCTTCATGAAACTTTCTTTTCCTTTTGAAACTTGGACTGCATTCTTAAAATTGATGGTAGTAAAGGGTGGGAACTTAAGATCAGGTTGGTGAGACAAATAGGTTTTGATACTCAAATTATTGTCTGAAGAGCTAATGTATGTATTTTATATCTGTGGTTTCACTTATGAAAAAAATTCTTATAAAAAGATTTCTTGTCAGAGTAATTTACAAGAACAAGGAATGCTATTGCTAACTTTGTGGAATACTTGGGTATGAATTACCGTGAAAGGTGCTGTCTTAGAGAGGGCATTTTAAAAGTGCTAAAAAGTGTAGTGTTGCAGCTTGATGCAAGAGGTGAACTCTATTAGGAATTGAGTAATTTGTTAGAAAGGTGCTCATAATAAAAAGAAGGAAAGAGAGATGAGAATTCTAACTAATTAACTCGTATAATGCCCAGATTTATTGTCTTTACATGGACACAAAGTATAGATTCTTAGACCTGGAACAGGCAAAGATAAATACCCCAGCAAAAAATGAACAAAAGTCATGAACAGGCATTTCAAAAAGAGCTACTGCAAGGGGCACTTGACATATGAAAAGTTACTCAACCTGATTAATAATCAAAGAAATGTAAATTAGAGTGAACTTGTTTTCTCATTTATCAACTTGCCAGAGATTGAAACGTTTGATAATAATTGATGTATGTGTGAGTAAATGAAGAAATGGGTATTGTCTGTTAATGGGCGTGAAAGGGATACGGTTTTCCTGGAGGGCAATTTCACAATATGAATCAAGAGTCTTAAAAGAGTATACCTTTTGACCTGGTGAATTCCTGCTAAGAATTTTTATCATAAAGAAATCATCTGTGCCTTCTTGTCAAATGGTGCAGTAAGTTTAAAGCTTATGTATGCCATCTACTCCACACACATGGCAGTGATTGCTAACACATTAAAAAATTAAAGGTAAAAAAGAGTCATAGGTGGGCTTATAGGCAAGATATTGTTGTGGACCAGAAAGAGAACTAAACATAAAGGGATAAGCTGGATTGAAGACATCGTCCTGCAAAGGCTTCGGGTGTGGAAATAAAAAGTAGCAGTTGTGACTTTAGGTCCTGTGGGGTTATGGGGACTAGAAGTTTACTTCTTGAGATGGGCAGAACTAGGTTCACTGCATAAAGCCAGAGGTGGAGGTGAAGTATTTCTCATAAAAGGGAACTCAAAAAAGACCAATGTGTCAGCGAATAGCTTATGTGGAGCGATGGGTTTTGAGGAGCAGGAGAAGATAGATAGACCTTTAAGAATAGAAACTCAGTCAGTCTGATTGATCATGGAGTAAGGGGGGGGAGAATGTGGTGCCTCAAATCACCATGATATGAGCCTTGGCCTTGAACTGGCAGTACAGGGATCCTTGTGGAGGCAACCACAGAATCACCATGGAGGGAAAGGTGAGCACAGAGGGAGAGAGAGAGGAAGGGAAAAAAAGGGCAAAGACAAAAAAAGCCATCCACTCAGAATTAGCCTTCAAAACAAAATACAAAAAAAAAAAAACTTGAAGAAAGCAAAAGCACTTGTGTTGAATATTTAACGTAAGTGATGAATCACTGAATTCTACTCCTGAAAACAGTATTACACCATATGTTAACTAACTAGATTTTAAATAGAAATTTGAAAAAAAGTATAGCTAACACACTCAACAATGAGAACAAAGAATTATTCCAGATGAGATTAATTTTATAGAAAAGTCAAAGCCTGGAGTGCCTGGCTGGCTCAGTCAGTATAGTATGTGACTTTTGATCTTGGGGTAATGAGTTCAAGCCCCACACTGGGCATAGATACGCTCACTAAAACAAAAAAGGAAAGAAAAAAAAAAGTCAAACCAAAATAAGCATGTTCAGATGTTCGGGAGACTTAAAGGGATAAATAGATGCATCACATTAATAAAGAGGAAAATTTAAAAAGCCCCCAAATATGCATAAATGGAACAGGAACAGCTATATATGAAAAAGAGCCAGTTCTAAATTTTGGAAATGAAAAGTAATGTCATAGAAATAATAAACTCAATAGATAGGGTGAACTTTAGATAGAATTAAAATGAGAATTGGTAAATTTGAGGAGAGCACTAAGGAATTCACCTAGAAGAGACAAAAGATTAAGAAAGGAAGAGAGAGAGAGAACGAAAGAGAGAGGGAGAACAAGAGAATGAGAACACACATGCAGACTTGCAGGATATATTGAGAGGTTCCAACATATATCTCTCAGGAGTTCCAGAAAAAGACAATGAAAGTCATGATGGAGAAGCAAAATGTGAAGAGCTAGGAGTTGAGAATTTTCCTGATATAATGAAAGACAATGAAAGATATGAGTTTTCAGATACTTTGAGCAGGACCATCATTTTGAAACTGTAGAATACAAAAAAATCCTTGAGATTTGCCCCTCTCTCCAAATGCAGATTATTTACAAAAGAGTCTTATTAGCAACAGATGCTGGAAGATAGGAGAAAAAAATCTTCGAAGTGCTAAGGGAAGATTATAATTAATTTCAGTTTTAAAAACTGATGAAAAAATATAGGTATTTTCAGTCATAAAAAAGGATGAGGAGAGGAGAGTTATCATCCATGGATTCTCACTAGAACTGTTACAGTTTAGTAAGAACAAAAGTGAATCCAGAAGGAAAGTTTTTAATACAGAAACAGGGTTACCATAGAAATGGATGGAAATTCACTTAATTATTGGTTTAAAATACTACTTTTCTGTTTTAAAATAAATACAAAACTAAAACTCTGGAGAACAATAATGAGAATGTGAGAAGAAGCAAATCCTGTGTGATCTGGTATTAGGGACTCAAAAGAGGGTACACAACTGGTATTCCTGATTTCTAAGAATGATAAAAAATATGATACATTTGAGAGCTAACTTAGATGAAATGGATACATAACTTGAAAAATGTGCATTACTTAAATTGCCTCAAGAAGTAGTAGGGGGGCGCCTAGGTGGGCTCAGTCGTTAAGCGTCTGCCTTCGGCTCAGGTCATGATCCCAGGGTCCTGGGATCGAGCCCCACATCGGGCTCCCTGCTCAGCGGGAAGCCTGCTTCTCCCTCTTCCACTCCCCCTGCTTGCGTTCCCTCTCTCGCTGTGTCTCTCTCTGTCAAATAAATAAAATCTTTAAAAAAAAAAAAATAAAAAAAAAAGAAGTAGTAGGAAGTTTGACTGAAGTGGTGAAAGAAACTGAATAGTAACCAAGAGTCTTATGCTCCAAATGAGAACAGGTCCAGTTTTGCAGGCAAGATATGCGTATTTCAGTAATCCTCACTTTCCCTCCTCTCTTTTTTCAAAACCAGTTTATTGAGGTATAACTGACATACAAAAAACTGCATGTATTTAAATTACATGACTTGGTAAGTTTTGACATATGTATAGACTTGATGAATATTACGCATTACCTCCCATAGTTTCTTTGTACCTCTTAGCGATACTTCCCTCCAGCCCTGACCCCAGTCAACCACTCATCTGCTTTTTGTCACAATTGAATAATTTTCATTTTCTAGAATTTTACATGAATGGACTCCTCCAGTACAGTACCCTTTGTTTTGGCCTGGCTTCTTTCACTCAGCATAGTGGTTTTCAGATTCATCCATGTTGTTGTGTGTATCGGTAATTCATTCTTTTTTTATTGCTGAGTAGTGATTTTTGTATCAGTACACCACAATTTCATTTTCTTTTTTTCATTATACTCCAATTTCTTTATTTGTTCACTTGTTGATGGACATTTGGGTTATTTCCAATTATTGGCAATTACAGATAAAGCTGCTTTGAACATTTATGTACATGTGCCGTCATGTTGTAGGTCTGTATCTAACTTTTTCAGAAATTGGCAGATTGTCTTCCACACTGATTGGACCATTTTATTTTCATGAGAGCAGTGTATTGGAGTTTTAGCTTTGAAGGTTTTAAGAGTAGAAGTTCTTGATGAAGTTTATATATATATTTTTTCCTTTTATGGATTGTGCTTTTGGTTTCATGTTTAAGAAAACTGCCTTCCCTAACCTAAAGACTTAAAGAATTTATGTTTTCTTCTACCAGTGTTATAGTTTAAATTTTATCTTTATTTTTTTATTTTTTATTTATTTATTTTTTTTAAGATTTTATTTATTTATTTGAGACAGAGAGAATGAGAGAGACAGAGAGCACATGAGAGGGGGGAGGGTCAGAGGGAGAAGCAGGCTCCCTGCTGAGCAGGGAGCCCGATGTGGGACTCGATCCAGGGACTCCAGGATCATGACCTGAGCCGAAGGCAGTCGCTTAACCAACTGAGCCACCCAGGCGCCCTATCTTTATTTTTATAGTTGGGTTTTATATTCATATATTCATTTAGAGTTAATTTCTGTTTTTTTTTTTTTAAGATTTTATTTATTTATTTGAGAGAGAGAGAGTGAGAGAGCACAAGAGGGGGGAGCGGGAGAAGCAGACTCCCTGCTGAGTGGGAGCCCGATGCGGGACTCAATCCCGGGACTCCAGGATCATGACCTGAGCTGAAGGCAGTCGCCCAACCAATTGAGCCACCCAGGCGCCCGTTAATTTCTATTTTTGATACAAGATGTGGATTAAAGTTCTTCATTTGTTTTAATATGGGTATCTAATTCTTCAAGAATTATTTGTTGGAAGGATTTTTTTCTTCTTCCACTGAATTAACTTTGAATCTTTCTCAGAATCCATTGACCACAAACAGGTGTGTCTACTTTGGGATTCTGTTTTGTTCCATTTAATCTGTTTGTCTGCTTTATGCCAGTACCACACTGTCTTGATTTCTGTAGTTTTCTATAAGTCTTGGGAGGTAGAATGAAGTCCTTCAACTTTATTCTTCTTTTGTAAAGTTGTTTGCCGCTTTAGGTCTTTGCATTTCCATATAAATTTTAATTGTGTTAATTTTTACAGAAAAAGCCTACAGGGATCTTGGATTGGGATTACATCATTTTGGGGACAGTTTGACATTTTATTGAGTCTCCTGAGCATGAACATAGCATGTCTCCACATTTATTTAGAAATTCTTTAATTTCTTTTCGCATTGTCTTGTTGTTGTTGTTGTTGTTTCTTTTGTGAGTTTGGAAAACCTTTTGCCAGATATCCCTAAGTAGTTTTTAATTTTTGATGTTATTGTAAGTGATATTTTAAAAAATTTTAGTTTCATTTAGTTGGTTGCAACCTTGTCCTGTAGGTTGTATCCTGCAACCTTGCCGAACTTACTAGTTCTAGTTGCTTTTTTAGTAGAACCTGTATGATTTTCTATACAGGTGCTTATGTTATATGCAAATAAGGACAGTTTTACCTTTTCTTTATTTCTTCCTTGTCTAGATGCCTTTCATTTCTTTTTCTGGCTAAGCTGCACTGGCTAGAACCTTCAGTACAGTCTTGAATAGAGGGATGACAACAGATATCCTTGCCTTTTTCCGGATCATACAGTGAAGTCATATAGTCTTTTCATTGCTAGGTATGATGTTAGCCTTATGGTTTTCACAGATTCCTTTCTCAGGTTGAGGAAGTTCCCTAGTTTACTGAGTGTGTTTGGCGGGATTGATGTTGGGTATTACCTAATGTTCTTACTGTATCAATTCATATCACCATATGGTTTTTCTTTATTAGTCATCAGTAAAGCTGATGATTCATAATACGAATTATGTCAATTTTACACTGTTAAACCTCTGGCATTTGTGGAATAATACATGATGATGTATTATTTTTTTATGTGTTGTCAGATTCAGTTTGCTATTTTGTTAATAATTTGCATATTCATATTCCTGAGGAATATTAGCCTGTAATTTTATTGTAATAATTCTTGGTTTTGGGAATTTCATTAATTTTTTTGGATGAGTTTGTATAGAATTGATATTTCTTTATGAACTGTTTAATAGAATCGGACAGTGAAGGTTCTGAGGTTAGAGTTTTTTTTTTGTGTGGGAAGTTTTAAAAATACAAATTCAATTTCATTAGATATGGGGCTATTCAGGTTATCTTCTTCTTGAGAAAACCTTGGTAATCTGTGTTTTTCCATTTTGTCCAAGTTCTGGAATTATTTCACTCAAGTTCATAATACCTCCTTATTTACCTTGTAATTGGCATGTTGAGACTTCAGTGTTTTTTTTTTTTTTTTTCTTATCAGTATAGCTAGAGATTTTAAATTTTCTTTTCTCAAAGAACTAGCTTCTGGTTTCTTTGATTTTCTTTACTTCTCTGTTTTCTATGTCATTGATTTCTACTCTGGTATTTTATAATTTTCTTTCCTCTGCTTACTTCAGGTTTCATTTGCTCCTCTTTTTCTATTTTTTTCCAGGTGGAACCTGAGGTCATTGATTTGAAACCATTTTTCTTTTTTTTTTAAAGATTTTATTTATCTGACAGAGAGATACAGTGAGAAAGGGAACACAAGCAGGGGGAGTGGGAGAGGGAGAAGCAGGCTTCCCGTGGTACAGGGAGCCCGATGTGGGGCTCGATCCCAGGACCCTGGGATCATGACCTGAGCCGAAGGCAGACGTTTAACGACTGAGCCACCCAGGCGCCCCTCATTTTTCTTTTTTTAATATAGGCTTGTAGATATAGCTATATCCCGGAAATTTTGAAAACTTTTTTCATTTTCATTCAATTTAAAATAGTTTCTAATTTCTTGTTTGGCTTCTTTTTTTGACCCATGGATTATCTAGAAGTGGGTTATTTAGTTTCCAAATATTTAGGGATTTTCTAGATCTATTTCTGTGATTTATATTTAATTTCATTTTGTTATAGCACCACACACTCCCCCCCAGCTTTACTGAGGTATAATTGATATATAACATTGTGTAAGTTTAAGTTGTAAAATGTGATGATTTGATATATGTAAGTATTGTAAAATGATTACCACAATAGGGTTAATTAAAACCTCCATCATCTCACATAATTACTTTTTCTTTTCTTTTTGGTGAGATCATTTAAGATCTGCTCCTTTAGCAACTTTCAGTATTGTTAACTATAGTCGTCATGCTGTACATTAGATCCCTAGAACTTACTCGTCCTATAACTAGAAGTTTGTACCCTTTGACCAACATCTCCACATCCCTCCTCCCCCTTCCCCCAGCCCCTGGCAATCACCATTCTGCTTTCTGTTTTATCATTTGGCTTTTTTAGATTCTGCACATAAGTGAGATCATGCAGTATTTGTCTTTTATCTTTCTGACTTAGCGTATTGCCCTCAAGGTTTATCCATATTATCCCAAGTGGCAGGATTTCCTTCTTTGTCATAGCTGGATAATATTTTATTATATAGATATATCATCTTTATCCATTCATCCATAGATGGACACTTAGGGTGTTTCCATATCTTGGTTATTGTGAATAATGTTGCAGTGAACATGGAAGTGTGGATACCTCTTTAAATCCTGGTTTTATTTTTTTGTTTTTGTTTTTGTTTTTGTTTTTGGACATGTACCTAGAAGTGGGATTGCTATGGCATATGGTAGTTCTATTTTTAATTTTTTGAGGAACGTCCATATTGTATTCTATAGTGTCTGTACATTCCTGCCAACAGTGCATAAGGGTTTGGATTCCCTTTTCTCACCAAGACTTGTTATCTCTTCTCTTTTTGATAATATCCATTCTAACAGGTGTGAGGTAATACCTCACTGTGGATTTGATTTGCATTTTCCTGATTAGTGATGTTGAGCACCTTTTTATGTTCCTCTTGGCCATTTGCATGTCTTCCTTGGAAAAATGTCTATTTAGGTTCTCTGCCCTTTTTAAAATCAGATTTTTTTTTTTAAATTTTGCTGTTGAGTTGTATGAGTACCTTATATATTTTGGATAATAACTCCTTATCAGAGAGATGGTTTGCAAATATTTTATCCCATTCCATAAGTTGACTTTTTTTTTTCATTGTTTCTTTTGCTGTGCAGAAGCTTTTTAGTTCCATATAGTCCCACTCATGTATTTTTGCTTTTGTTGCTTGTGCTTTTCTTGTCATACCCCCAAAATAATTGTGAAGATCAATGTCAAGGAGCTTTTTCCCTAATTTTTCTTCTAGGAGCTTTATGAGTTCAGGTCTTATGTTTAAGTCTTTAATCCATTTTGAGTTAATTTTTATGACTTGTGTAAGGTAGGAGTCCAGTTCCATTCTCTGCATGTGATCATCCAGTTTTCCCAGCACCATTAATTGAAGTAACTATTCTTTGCCCATTGAGTATTCTTGGCTATTTTGTCAAATGTTAATTGACCATATATAGTTTATTTTTGGGCTGTTGATTCTGTTCCAGTGCTCTCCGTGTTTGTTTTTATGCCAATAAGATAGTGTTTTTATTACTATACCATTGTAGTATAGTTTGAAATCAGGAAATGTGAAGCCCCCAACTTTGTTCTTTCTCAGGATTGCTTTGGCTGATTTGGGGTCTTTTGTGGTTCATATAAGCTTAGGGTATTTTTTATTGTTGTGAAAAGAGCCATTGGAATTTTTTTTAAAAGATTTTATTTATTTATTTGATAGAGACACAGTGAGAGAGCGAACACAAGCAGGGGGAGTGGGAGAGGGAGAAGCAGGCTTCCTGCGGAGCAGGGAGCCTAATGCAGGGCTCGATCCCAGGACCCTGGGGTGACAACCTTAGCCAAACCAAGAGATGGATGCTTAACTGACTGTGCCAGCCAGGCACCCCTGCTTCTTCCTTTTGATTTGGATGTTTTTTATTTCTTTTTCTTGCCTACTTGCTCTGGCTAGGACTTCTATAATATTTTGTTTTTAAAGATTTTTTATGTATTTATTTGACAAGAGAGAGGGACAGCGAGAGAGGGAACACAAGCAGGGAGAGTGGGAGAGGGAGAAGCAGGCTTCCCAGCTGAGCAGGGAGCCCGATTTGGGGCTCGATCCCGGGACCCTGGGATCATGACCTGAGCCGAAGGCAGACGCTTAATGACTGAGCCACCGAGGCGCCCCTCTAGTAATATTTTGAATAGGAGTTGTGAGACTAGGCACCTTGGTCTTGATTTTAGAAGAAAAGCTTTAAATCTTTCTTCATTGAGTATGATGTTAGCTGTGGGCTTGTCCTCTATGGCCTTTATTATGTTGAGGTACATTTTTATCTATACCAAATTTTTTTAAAAGAGGTTTTTTTTTTTAAATCATGCCAGGGATACTGTATCTTGTCAAATGCTTTTTTTTTTTTTTTAGCATTTGAGATGATCATATGATTTTTATGTTACATTTTATTAATGTGGTCTATTACACTTATTGATTTATGTATACTGAACACCATTGCATACCAGGTATAAATACCACTTGTTTATGGTGTATGATCCTTTTAACATACTGTTGAATTTGGTTTCCTAATATTTTTTTGAGAATTTTTTTACATCTGTATTCATCAAGAATATTGGCCTGTAGTTTTATTGTTGTTGTTGTTGTTTTGTTTTTTCTTGTAGTATCATTACTGGACTCTGGTATCAGGACAATGCTGGCCTTGTAAAATGAGTTTGGGAGTGTTCCTTCCTCTTTAATTTTTTAGAGAAGTTTGAGCAGGATATTCATTATTTCTTCTTTAAATGTTTGGTAGATTAACCAGTGAAACCATCTGGTCCTGGGCTTTTCTTTGTTGGGAATTTTTTGATAACTCATTGAATCTTTTTACTTGTTACTGGTGTGTTTAGATTTTCTATTTCTTCATGATTTAGTCTTAGTAGGTGACTGTTTCTAGGAATTTATACATTTCTTCTAGGTTATTCCATTAATTGGTATATAATTGTTCATAGTGCTCTCTTATAATCCTTTCTATTTCTGTGGCGTCAGTTGTAGTATCTCCTCTTTCATTTCTGATCTTATTTAGTTGAGTCTTTTTTCCCTAGTTGGTGAGCTAAAGGTTTGTCAGTTTTGCTTATCTTTAAAAAAAACCCTGAGCTCTTAATTTTGTTCTTTTCCATCGTTTTTTTGAACTCCATTTCATTTCTTTCCATTCTGCTTTTGGTTATTTCCTTCTTTCTGCAAACACGGGCTCAGTTTGTTCTTCTTGTCTAGTTCCTTGAGGTATAAAGTTAGGTTGCTTATTGGAGATCTTTCTGTTTTTTTAACTTAAGCATTTATCACTATAAATTTTCTTCTCAGAATTGCTTTTGCTGTATCCCATAAGTTTTGATATTTTGTTTCCATTTTCATTTGTTTCAAGATATTTTTAAAATTCTGTTTTGATATCTTCTTTGACCTGTTGGTTCAGGAGTGTGTTATTTAATTTGCTCATAATTGTGGATTTTTCAGCTTTCCTTCTGTTACTCGTTTTTAGTTTCATACCATTCTGGTTGAAAAAGATACTTGGTTTCATTTCAGTTTTTCTTTTTGTTTCTTGTTTTTTTGCTTTTTAATTAGGTAAGACTTGTGTTGTTGCCTAACATATGATCTGACCCGGAGAATGTTCTGTTTGTGCTTAAGAAGAATGTGTATTCTACTGCTCTTGGATGGAATGTTTTATATATGTCTGTTAGGTCCATTGGGTCTAAAGTTTAGTTCAAGTTTAATGTTTTCATATTGGTTTTCTATCAGGATGATTTATCCATTGTTGAGATGGGGTAGTGAATGCCCCTACTATTATTATATTGTTGTCTGTTTCTCTCTTCAGATATGTTAGTATTTGTTTAATGTATCCAGTGTTGGGTGCTTACATACTTATTGTTCTAGTCCCTTGATGAGTTGACTCCTCTATCATTATGTAATGGCCTTCTTTGTCTCTTGTTAAAGTTGAATTAAAGTCTATTTCATATATGTATAGCTACCCCTTTTCTTTTTTGGTTTCCATCTTGCGTGGACTTTTTCCATCCCTTTACTTTGAGCCTATGTGTGTCTCTTGTAGGCAGTGTATAGTTGGGTCTTTTTTAAAAAATCTGGTTAGCCACTCTATGTCTTTTGATTGGAGAATTTAATTCATTAACATTTAGAATGATTATGAATAGGAAGGGGCTTACTGATGCCATCTTATCAATTGTGTTTTGGCTGTCTTGCAGTTCCCTTATTCCTTTCTTCCTCTCTTGGTGTTTTCCTTTGTGCATTGATGATTTTTTATAGTGGTGTGTTTTGATTTCCTTCTCTTTGTTTCTGTATCTACTCTAAGGTTTGGCTTTATGGTTTCCGTGAGGCTTCCATAAAAGATTTTATACATATAACAGACTGTTTTATGCTGATAACAACTTAACTCCATCTGCATACAAAAACTCTACCCTTTATTTTTTTTAAGATTTTAAGTAATCTCTACACCCATCGTGAGGCTCGAACTCACAACTCTGAGATCAGGAGTTGCATGCTCCAGCAACTGAGCCAGCCAGGTGCTCCAAAAACTCTACCCTTTTATTCTTCCTCTTTTATGTTTTTGATGTCACAATTTGTCTCTTTTTATATTGTGTATACATTAACAAGTTATTGTAGCTATAGTTGTTTTAATGCTTTTGTCCTTTAACCTTTTTACTAGAGATAAGTAGTTAACACATTACAATATTACAGTATAACTCTAATAGAGCTCTGAATTTTACTATGTACTTTACCTCTATGTTGTATATTTTTATCCTTTGAAATAAATAGCATCTTTTCATTTCAGCTTGGAGAATTATTTATTTAGCATTTCTTGCAAGGCATATGTAGTAGGGAGGAACTCAGACTTTGTGTGGGAAAGTCTTTATTTTTCCTTCATTTTTGGAGGACAACTTTACTAGGTGTAAAGTATTTTTGATAGTTTTGGTTGGCATTTTTTTTTCAGCACCATGAATATATCACCCCACTTTTTCTTAGTTTGTGAGGTTTCTGCTGAGAAATTCATTCATAGCCTTGTCAGAGTTCCTTTATAGGTGACAAGCTTCTCTTGCTGCTTTTAAGATTCTCTTTGTCTTTGATTTTTGACAGTTTTATTATAATGTGTTTTCAGTTAGATCTTTTTGAGTTGAAATCTGTTTGGGGGTCCTAAAAGCATCATGAATTTGGATGGCCAAATCCTTCCCCAGATTTGGGCAATTCTCAGACATTGTTTTTGGGAATAGGCTTTCTACCTGCTTTTCCTTTTTTTTTTCCTCCTTAGACTCCAGTAGTTCATATTCTGCTTCTATTGATGGTATCTCATAGCTCACGTAGGCTTTCCTCACTCTTTTTTTTTTTTTCCCCTTGTTCTCCCTTACCTGGGTAGTTTCAGAGGTCCTGTTTTCTCCTTCACAGATTCTTTCTTCTGCTTGATCCATTCTGCTGTCCATACTATCTATTGTATTTTTTATTTCATTCATTGTGTTCTTCAGCTTCATAATTTGTTTGGTTCTATATCATTTCTGTCTCTTTGTTTAACTTCTAGTTTTGTTCATGCATTGTTTCCCTAATTTTATGGAATTATCTTGAAGTTCCTTCAAATAGCTATTTTGAATTGTTTATTGGCCAAATCACAGATCTCCATTTCCCCAATTTTTTCATAGTCCTTGAAGTCTTGCATTGCTGACTCCTCCAGTCTTTACTGACTGACTTCCAGAGAGAAATACCTTCTATCAGCCCTACTAATGATTCTGAGGCTTTTGCAAACCTTCCATGGATATCCCTGTCCCACGCTTTTTGCTCCCTCTTGTGGCAGAATTCTTAAGCTTATATGTCTTCTCTCAATCCTGAAAAGCACCAGACTGAGTACTGACAGCTTGCCTTTTGCTTTTATGTCTTCTCTCAATCCTATTTGTTTCTTTATATTTTAAGTCAATTTGTTATAGGCAGCAGATACTTGGATATTTTTAAAAATGTAACCTGGCAGTCACTTCCTTTTAATTGAGTTGTTTAGACTGTTTATATGTAATGTGATTGTTGATATGGTTGGGTTTAGTTCTGACATTTTACTATCCACCCTTTGTTCTCCTTTTTTCTCTATCTCCCATTTTGAATTGATTTTACATGATTCCATTTTATCTCCCTTGTTGGCTTATTACCTGTAACTCTTTGTTGTTATTTTATGGTTGTTTTAGGGTTTCTAGCATCCATCTTTATCTTAATAGAATATTTCTTTAAGTAGTACTATTGCACTTTAAATGTAGTTTAAGAATTTTATAACAATATACTTCCATTTCTTTTTGACCATTGTGGTATTGTTGTTGTACATTTAACTTCTACATATATTATAAACCCCACAATGTACTATTATTTTTGCTTTAAATAGTTATCTTTCATAAAGATTTAAATAGTGAGGATAAAGTCTTTTATATTTCCAGTGAGTTACTATTTTTGATTCTCTTCATTCCTTTGTGTAAACTCAGGTTTCTACCTAGTGTCATTTCTTTCTGCTTGGAGGTCTTTATCATTTCTTACAGTGAAGCTTTGCTGGTATTAAATTATTTTTATTTTTCTGTATATGCAAACATGTTTATTTTGCCTTTGTTTTTGAAAGACATTTTGGCTTGCTATAGAAACCTAGTTGACAAATATTTTTCTCTCGGTTATTTGAAAATGTTTTTTCACTGTCGTCTGGCTAACATTGTTCCAACAAGATATTCCATGTAATGATTTGTTTCTGTGTACATACTATTTCTTTTTCTCTGCTTTTAAGATTTTCTCTTTTCACTGATTTTAAGTAATCTGATTATATTGTGCTATAGTGTTATTTCCTTATTTTTTTGTGCCTAGGGCTCTGTGAATATGATTTATAGTTTTAATCAAATTTGGAAAATTTTTGGTCAGTTCTTTTTCTTTTTCTCATTCTCTTTGTTATTCTTTGGTGGCTCTAATTACATGTATTATACTGCTTAAAGTCCTCTCACAGCTCACTAATACTCTGTTAATGTTTTTGTTGTTGTTGTTTTTTAAACCTGTGCTTCCTTTTGGGTAATTTCCACTGATATGTTTTCATGTTCACTGTTCTTTTCTTCAATGATACCTAATCTGCTTTGAATCCTCTCCTGTTTGTATTTCATCTCAGATGTTGAGGTTTCCCTGTCTAGAAGCATAATTTAATTTTCTTTATTTCTTCTGTTTCTCTACTTACCATGTTCAGTCTTTTTGAGCTTATGAATGACAGTTATATCACTTTTTAAATTTTTATTAATTACTTTATTATTTTTTAAAGATTTTATTTAGTTATTTGGTGGGGGTGGGGTAGGGGAAGAGGGAAAGAATCTTCAAGCAGACTCTGCACTGAGCGTGAAGCCTGATGCAGGGCTAGATATCACGACCTGAGCCGAAATCAAGAATTGGATGCTTAACTGACTGAACCACCCAGGCGCCCTCACTTTTTAAAATGTACTTCTAATTTTGTCATTTGTACCATTTTGGAGCCAGTTTCAATTGATTTTTCTCTCCATTACTTTGCCTTATAGTCTTAGCTAGCTTTCCATGGTTGTAGTTTTTGATTAGAAATAGTTTGATCCTTTCAGTCTTTTTTTTTTTAAGATTTTATTTATTTATTTGAGAGAGAGAGAGGAGAGCACATGAGCAGGAGGAGGGGCAGGCTCAGTAGCGGGCCGGATGCGGAGCTTGATCCCAGGACCCCTGGATCATCACCTGAGCCGAACGCAGATGGTTAACTGACTGAGCCACCCAGTAGCCCCTAATCCTTTTAGACTTGATTTCAGATTTTTTAGGAAAGAGCAGAGGAGCAGTCTAGGGTCACTTTTGTGTTACTACTGAGGCAAAATCCTCCCGAGAATTTTTTCTGATGTTTTGTGGATTATGAGATTATTTACTCTGGCTGAATTTTTGGTCTGCAACAGCGTAGGCTCCCATTATTGGAAACAAAAGGAAATGCTAAGTAAATTTCTTAAAAGAATTTCTTGACAGCATTGTAGAACTACCAAAGCAGCCAAGGCTTGGGTGTCCAAAATTAGTGCTATAAACATTTGTTTTAAATTTTAAAAATAGGATTGCTTTTAATTAAAATCACTTAAGATTTTTGTATTTATATGTTCTTTTTAAGTTACAAATTGAACAGTTTTTAAAAGATAAAATTTTTCTAGCCTCCGAGTCGGTGTGGGACGTAGTGGAAATGACCTCGTACTTGGGAAATGAGAATATGAGATGTGATTTTCTCATGACCAGTCATGTAATCTCTTGCCAGTCACCTTTTGTCTCTGGATGGGCTTTTGTTTCTTCATCTGTTCTAAAATTTTACAATAATTTTTATTTTTATCACCAGTGTAGCTAATTGAGGCATTTTATATATATAAAATTTTATGGAGACCTTTTACATGTTTCTGCTGTAGTTCACCCAGGTAAATTAATATCTGACTTTCTCATGTAGCATTAATTTATGGCATAAAGTGTAATTTGATGGGTTACACATAGATTATTTTATAGATAATTCATAACTACTAAATAAAACTCATTTCCCAGAATAAGGGAGTAAATAACAGTAAGTGGTTGCCAAAGTGTATTGAGGGTTTTTTATGTGCCAAACCCTGTTCTTAGATCTCTGTATGTGTTCATTCATTCACCTCCCATAGAGAAAAGAGACTATTCCAAATTGTTTATCTAGATGGGTAGAACTGGCATTAGAACTATCTTTTGGCTTCTTAATTCATGCTTTGTTATGCAGACCCCACCCCCTATTTGAATGTGATTTCCTTATTATCTGCATGGGTTATCATTTGTAAAATGCACTAATATATGTAAGTGATTTTATTTCATCCTCATAGCGCTCTATGAAACAGTGTTTTACAGACGAGTAAACTGAAATCCGGAGAGGTCTATTTGAGTGTACCACATGTGGGAAGCGATGAGTCTGGACTCAAATTCTACTCTCTCTTCCAAATTCTGTTTATTTTCACCATGCCATTATTTTCAGCGAGCATAGGAAAGTGAATACTGAGTTTCTTGAAGTGGTTGAAGTACTTTTTTTTCCCTTTCATTTAAAGCAAATATGGCATACATGTATATGAAATATTTATTTATACTTCTTTTGGCTTAGCTATTTTTTTTACTCATCTTTGTGGCTAATGTTTTGATGTGTCTTCCTCAGGGAGGTTTTACTTACTCACTCAACGCCCTGCTTAAGTACTAGGTCAATTTTCCCACTTACTATCTGAAACCCTCAGAAGATCAGGTGATTGTTTTTACACTAAACATTCATAAGCCTTTATTTGTGGTCGTATGTTGAAAAAAATCAGAGAACAAAGTTAAATTTTTATCAAACCCGACAAAATACGATTCATAGGTGAAAAATTATGTGGAAAGTGAAAAATGGATAAAGAATAAGAGTAGTTAGCAGCATAATCTGATGAGACTGAAGAAAGTACATTTTATTTATAGGTGAGATACCCCCTCATATTATGAGTCATAATCCGGTTAATCTTTTTAATATAATAACTGTACGATTCTCAACCATGTCTCTCTTTGACAAGATTTGCAAGCTCAGATAGAGCTTAACTTTTCACAGGAGTCAGAGGCTTAGGGTTAAAGTTCAACCTCCAACTTTAAACCTTTATGGTTTTGAGTTGCAGTGTGTTTTTTCTTCAGGTCTTGTGTGTATGTTTTCTTTCCTTGCTAGAGCTCTGGAAAGGGGCGTAGTCCTCATGGAAGGGTCTTCATGTCCTCCTCCTACCAGGTGGGGAAGCTTGGGTTTTGCACTCTCTGGCTTCTGTGCGGCATTTGTGAGCAGCCTGACGTGTTTGACACCAGTGTGACAGCAAAGAAGTGTGTGAGCTGAGCAGTGTGAGGTAGGGTCCAGCTGTGTGGATTTTATCTGTACATCAGGCCAAGGAGCAGCAGTTAGCCAGATCTGACAATCAAACACGGGCACCTTCTCCCTCCACTCCAGAGTGCATTTTAATGTTGTGTGTTTACCGACTAGTTGGCATTTGACACAAAAGAAATTGTCAGAGCTGGGCATTTTTTTTCCCCTTCACTCTTTAGTGTGTTGGTCTATGGTAGTTTCCCCCAGTATACCTTATTGCATATCACAAAAATATACATTTTCTAAAACAAAGTAAGAATCATGGCGTCTGCATTTTTATACTGAATTTTACGTTAAGAATTAGTAGGTAATGTGTTTGAGTTAATAATAGGTAATGTGTTGAATAGGCAGTATGTTTACATAGTTCAAAAATCAAAACAGTACACCTGGAATGTTTTGAATAGCCTTGTTTCACCCATGTCTCCTTCTAGTCATTTCTCACCTCTACCTCATAGGTAACCACATTAATAGTTTGTCACATATCCTTTATGTTTCTGTATGCACATATAAGCAGATATTCTGTCTCTTGTCTTTTACTTCCTAAGATATTCTGGAGAGCTCTATATTTCTCTAACAGGGAAGCTTCCTCATTCTTGTTTACTGTTGCATTGTATCTCATTGTGTGGATGTGCCATGGTTATTTAACCATTCTCTGTGGATGGACACTTGGATTGTTTCTAATCCTTTTGTTTAGTTGAGATAAAATTTACATTAAAAAAATTACATACCAAAATACTCATTCTTTTAAAGTGTACAGTTAAGTGGGTTTAGTATGTTTCCAAGCTTTTGTTCTACAAATAGTGATCCAGTGGGTAAACTTGTACATATGTTCTGAACATGGTGCAAGTATATCCATAGAAAAAATACTCAGAAGTAGGAATTGTCAATTACTGCCCATTGGTATTGTACTAATTTGCACTCTTGAGCATGAGAGGACTTTTTCTCCGTAGTCGTGCTCAGAGTGACTTTGCCTTTTTATAAAGCAATTTTAATTCTTAAGAAATATGTGAAGTTCATGAACTACCAGTTTAATCTAATATTAATTCCTGATTGATTTCACCAAGGTAGAGATGACCAAAAGTTCTTTTTAAGTTCATAAATATTATTGTTTATAATTGATCTCATTGGTTAACTGGTAAAATTGTAGGCTGTGAATGTTGATACACAGAACAGATTATAGATGTATGGTCTTAATTGGAGTGATTTCTGGATCCACATTCTTTCCTGCCATATAGATATAATGATGTTCACAGTATCAAAATTAAAATTTCCATTGGAAAGAGACCATTTATATTCTCCTTGCTCTGTAATAGGAACATTCCTGTAGAATTTTATCCTTTTGATACAGCCTTCCAAGTTATAATGTTTTATGCCTGTCTGATACATTGGACTTCAGCTGAGCTGGGAAGTAGGTTGTTTTTATAATGATGTAGTTTAAGTTTTAATTATAAATAGAATTTCAGCCTCCATTGATGCCTGTTGATCTATGGAACAGGTCTGTTGCTGTTTAATCTCATTAAGGTAGAGTATTTAATTCCTTAGAGGTGTTGACCTTTGTGCTCCTTCTTATACACAGATTAGCTTTATAGACTTGCCTGAAGAGGTCTTCAGGTGGTATGTATGTAGGTATGTATGTATGTATGTATATATTTATTTTAAGGTGGTATTTATAAGGTGGAGCCGTTTCAAGGCTTGAGTTTTCATGTGTGTTTGAATTATTCAAGGATTTTAATAATGGGTTAAATTTTGTCTGGGGGCATTTAAGTATTCTGTCTATAAAAAGGCCTGGCAAAAGAGTCATAGGAAAATATGAGCTTTCCTGAGGTCAAAGTGACAATTGCGGTATAGATTTTTATTAAATTTGTGATGAAGTGCATAAATGTGTAAGTATATGCATGGAAATATCATTAGTTCTTTCTATTCCCCAAGTAATAGCTAATGTTGAACACAGATAAGCCACTTAACTGACGATTCATCTAAACTAATGGTTTGTGTTAGTATTCTAGGTTCTTCATAAAGGTAAATTGTTCATAGTTTAACTGATAAGCCAGTCTTACCATTGTAGATGAGAAAATACCTTGAGTCCAAGCAGAAAGCTTTCATTAAATAAATAGACCAAAATTTTGTATGAGTAAACTTGAGTGTTTTGCCTCTGTAAGATCAACTGGTTGCTATATTTCTATTCCTTTTTTCTTTATTTACCTTGGATAATTTGCAGAAAGATACAGAAAGATTTAAGTTCTGCCCAAAAGGTGTTTTCTCTGGACTACTCTGATGGGTCTGTGAAAGAAAGGGTAGGGGAGGGTGATAGGGTCACTGTGTCTGGTTGAGCAGGTTGTTGACTGCATAAAGACAGTGTCCATTGGAGCAGGTGGGGGCTCAATTCCAGTTTGTGTTCATCAAGCCATGCGCCATGGACTAGGGCTGCAATGACCCAGAGCAAGGCGTACCATTTTGTAATTCCTACAAAGGTGCTGATAACAGCCTGAATATGCATCTTATTATAGTTTTATTTGAAAATCAGTTGTTTCTGCCTTTTCTGTTTTTTTTTTTTTTCCTTTGAGAAATTTTCTGTAGTATATAGATAATTCCTATGGGAGTGTATGTGTATATACACACACATATAATGCCATTTATATGCCATGTGGTCTCTTTCTCTCTGTCGCACACGCGTACACACACACACACACACACCATATATGTTAGGTATTCTTTGGGAAAAAAAATCCTTCAGAAGGAGGACATCACCTTATATATATTCGATTCTTTATGAAATACCCTATAATATGGGGTCCTCTCTTAGTTACTTTGTTTGAACAGCATGGTACTGTTTGGGAAGACATAGAAATGGCCTCAGTGCTAGCTGTGGATACTTAAAAATGTTTCTTCATAAAACTGGAAAAGAAGCGAAGATGCTTAACATGGATTTAGTATTTATTCTAGAAATGAAAGATCACTTTTAAAAAAAGTAATACGTAAGTGGATACTGTATCAAATAAATGTTTATAGGATGAATAAATCTTCCAAATATCCTGACATTCTGTAAATGGTACTGTGGTTTGATTTGCTATTTCTAGTGTTTGTGTGATAGGAGGATTCAGAAGCTGCTGTGTCTCAAACACATTATACAGACAGGAAGGTTTGCTCTGGAAAACTGTATAGGGATCTCAAAAGGTGAGTTTAGTGATGAAAAAGACGATGGTGTTAAAGAAACATGTCAAGATTGGTGAATCAAATTGTTTCATGGAATATGAAAGTGAATAAAATCATTATTTCTAAGTTAATGCTTTATGCAATGTGTAATTTAAATGTATGTAATTAAAGTAATACATTTTATAATAGGCGTTTGGCTAATTTCTATCTCTAAAAGTTTCTGTATTCAGGTTGGCCAAGTTTTTCTTGGTATTGTCTTACTGGAAAAATAAGGGATTGTCTTATATTCTGATCACTTTATATTCAGTCACCTATAATCATTATTTTTTCTAAACAGAAACTGAGGCTTCTTGAAGAGCTCGAAGATACTTGGCTTCCTTATCTGACCCCCAAGGATGATGAATTCTATCAGCAGGTAAGATCTTTTCATATTTTTATCAATTTGTATTGATTTGTTCTGATCTAAGAAGCAGCTGTGCTCTGGAGAGGTTAAATGAGAAGTGAAATGGTCTGATTTGGTCATCCAGTGACTCCTCATCACCCACAGAACATCCCAGTTCCTTCACGATCTGCTTCCTGCTGTGAACCTAGGGCTTTGGCACAGTGGACTGCTTTCTTCATCCCCAAACATTCCATGCTTTCTTCTACTTCCTTGCCTCTGCTCCTTCTGGTTCTTCTGCATAGAATATCCTTTTGCCTCTTACCTTGTTGCCAGATGGCTAATTCTTCAAGACTTCACTTAAACATCCCCTTCTTTGTGAAAGTTTCCTTGATTTACTTTACCTAAAAGTAGACTTGAGCACACTCTGTTCTGTGCTACTTGTACCTTCTAAGTACCTCTATCCTGCCTATCGCATTGTATTGCGGTTATGGGATTCCATGTCTCTTTCCCTGAGGTAGTCAGTACTCTTTCAATTATAAGTGATAAAAACCCCAACAGACTCACTGTAGCAAAAGAGGAATTTATTTTATTTTATTTTATTTTAAGATTTTTTATTTATTTGGCAGAGACAGAGATAGCGAGAGCAGGAACACAAGCAGGGGGAGTGGGAGAGGGAGAAGCAGGCTTCCCGCTGAGCAGGGATCCCGATGTGGGACTCGATCCCAGGACCCTGGGATCATGACCTGAGCCGAAGGCAGACGCTTAATGACTGAGCCGCCCAGGCGCCCAAAAAAGGAATTTATTGACTTTCTTAACTTAGATGTCCAGGAGTACATGGCTGAATCCAACTTCTCAAAAGGTGTCATCTGATCCCTGCTTTTCTCTGTATCGTGGTTTGGCTCTCCTCTGTGTGACTTCGTGCTGGCTAGGCTCTGACGTGCTAACGTACATAGGAGGAGTCTGACAGCCCAAGGGGTATGTGGTCTTAAGCACGTGGGATTTTAGAAGAAGGTAGCCATTTCTTTTTTTCTGGTTCCATCTGATTTCCCTGGGAGTGATCTTGTTGGCCTGGTTTGAGTCCTGTGCCTATTCCTGAACCAGTCATTGTGTTCATGGGCGTGAGATGCTCCCGTTTGCCCAGCCTCGTTCATGCACCCACTCGTGGAGTTGGGTTCAAATATGACCATTTCCACTACAACTGCATGGACTGTGAACTGGAGATGGATGGTTTCCCCACAGGAAAATTGGAGTCCTGTTCTCAAAGAAGGAGGGGAAGGCATTTTGGGCAGGCACTAATAATACATATTCATCTGTTCTTCCCTACCAGAATGTAGGCTCTTGGGGATAAGAATGGGGCTCCCTCATCTTTGTTTCTCTGGGACCTCCCATGCAAATGTATATGGCTGATTCTCAGTAACTGCTGAAGGGAGACAGGAAAGAAGATGTTTACGCATCTAGCATTCAGGTCGCTTGACTTCTAGTTCACTCTCAATTCCAGGATGTTATCTATCATCTCCATTCTCATTAGATCTTCACTGTCTTTCAGTCCTTTTATGGATTGCTCTAGTTTCTCCTCTTTGTCCCTCTTTCTTAATCCTTAGAGCTATAGCACATTTTCTAAGCAAGACATAAATCTGAGCATGTCAGCCCCCTGCTTCAAACCTGGAAGTGGCTGCTCATTGCCTGGCTCTTGCCTTTCTAGTCTTATCTCTCCAACTCTTTCATCTTGTTACCTGCACTGGACTTCGGCAGGACCTCAGACTAGCCAGACAATCTCATGTTTTGGGCCTTCTTGCTACATCCTCTGCTGCCCTGCCTACTCCCTTTCCTTGGTGAACTCCTGTTACCTGTTAGCCAATGTGTCATCTCTTGTAGGATGCTCCCTGACACCTCTGCACTGCAGAGGCTTGTCTCTGCTCCCTCTTGTGTGCACCCATAGTACTTTATATGTACCTTCATTATCTCCATGATTTTTATGCTTGTCTCCCCCATCCTCTGTACTTTGTATGGCACCTGGCACCTAGTAGGTATTTAATTAATTTGCTTGGATGGATGAGTGAATCAATGCATGCATTAGTTAATTTTAAAAGCAAGTTATATAATCATGTTTAGTATGCTTTTAATTTTGTTTTTATACACATACACTTCTCCCCAGGGAGGTAGCATCGGGAAAGGTTTGCAGGGTATATACAGAAATATCATATGCCAGCATGGTAGGGTTTTCTAGTTTTCCAAATTGTCTTAAATTAACATGTATTCTTTGGTAATCAGGAAAAAAAAAATCCAAAGGACCCTTAAAACAAACCCACAAAATACGATCAGTTCTTAAATCCTTATTACTGTTTTTATAGCTAGAAGCCATCTGGTGCATGATTACACACACTGTTCTAAAGCAGCTTCTGAGCCTTTCGGCTTTGGAATGGTGCAAGTAGTGGTAGTACATGAAGAACTAAACACAGAGGTTATCAGCCACTGTGCTCAGAGCCAGCCCTACACTGGGGGATAAAAGGAAACTCAAAGGCAAACAACAACTATCAAGGCTGCTCTTTTATCTTTCCAAGACCCACAACAAGTCTGATACCAATATCTAATCACCTTAAGTGCACCTTATAATAAGGGTTACTGCTTCAACATACCCTTAGTAAAGGAAATCTATTCTCTTAAAAGATGAAGGGAAAATACTTTTTTTAAAAATTTTTATTTATTTATTTATTTATTTTTAAAGTTTTATTTATTTTTTTATTTATTTGAGACAGAATGAGAGAGAGAGCACATGAGAGGGGGGAGGGTCAGAGGCAGAAGCAGGCTCCCTGCCGAGCAGGGAGCCCGATGTGGGACTCGATCCCGGGACTCCAGGATCATGACCTGAGCCGAAGGCAGTCGCTTAACCAACTGAGCCACCTAGGCGCCCGAGAAAATACTTTTTTAATGACATGAATAAATAGACAGTTCAGACCCAACGTGGGGTCCTTTCAACAGGCCCTGGCCACAGGAATGCCATTCCAGCTGCTAGTCACAAAAGCAAGACTTTTTGCAGCTTCCCTGTTGGGTAGGTGTGTTTACTCTTACAGTGTGCTGTTCAGTCCTCACAAATCCTTCGTGCATTTATGCCACAAATGTGCATTCACTGACTGCTCTTCTTCAAGCTTGCAGTGTTTGAGGTAGGTATTATCTCCTCTCCTAGAAATTTCTCTTTAGATCCACACTGAGCTCCATATCTGAGCGGCAGAGGTGGTCCAAGCCCACATTTATCTGACTCCGAAGGCCCCTGCTCTTTCTGCTCTGTTGTGTGCCTCCCAGAATACTGTACTCAAATTTAAAACACCTTCAGAGATGTTTTTTGGTTTCATCTGATAAGACCATAGAGAAAAGAAATAAAACACCAACAAATCCGAAGTAGAAAAGTGGAGAGAACTTCTTTGGGTTCACCAGAGAGCACAAGGAAATGAGGAACTACATAGTCCAGAACAAACCCTGGCTTCCAGATCTCTGAGTGCTACCTCTTGTGTCCAGAGAAAATACCTCTCTCCTCACTACGCCCCCTTGCTTTCCATTACTGTGTACTTTCCACTCCGCTTGCTCATCTCCTTGCTTTATGTGTATTTGCTCATTTACATCTTACCACAGCCCTCTGAGGCAGGAGGTTTTTTCAAATCCCATTTTAGAGATGAGAAAACTGAGGCACAGAGGGGTTTAAAATTTTGTTCAAGGCTTTTAAGAAACAAGAAGTGTCAAGACCAGGTGGTCTGACTCCTGGATCTGACCCTGAGCATCATCCTACTGTATCTCTTGGTGCTTCTGGTATTGCTCTGCTTTCATCCCCACGATCCTACACCTCTCTCTCGATCCCTGCCCTCCCCTGTGACCTCCAGGGCTCCAGTTCCAACTACCTGCTGGGGGGCTCTGCCTGGAAGTCTTGCAGGGGCATCTAACCCAACACAATCCATATTCATTCATTACTGACTTCACTGAACATGGATACTTAGCTTCCCCGCCCTGTGCAGGTAATGTTGTAGGCATTAGTAGTGAAAACCAAGAGAAGATTCCTCCTTTGAGTTTATTTTCTTATGAGGTGGGACAGGGGGAGGGAGCAGAAATAAAAAGAAAGCTAGAAAATGAATGTTGGAAGGGCAAACAGGTACGGAGATGAAGTAGGTCAGAGGGCACCATAGGATGGGGGACTGCAACTTAGGGTGGTTGTGGAAGACCTTCTCATAGTGACGTTTGAACCAACCCCTTATGGAGGTGTGGGAGCAAGCTATGTAGATACTTGTAGTAAGAATGTTCTGGACATAGGGAAGAGCAGGGCCCCTGAGGTGTATCTGAGGAGAAGCACGTGAGGCCAATACACCTGGTGCGAAGTGAGAGAGTTGAGAACAGAAGGGATGAGATCAGAGAGCCATGGCCTGATGATACGGGAACTTGCCGGCTGTACCGGGCATGTCGGTGGTGACTCTGAATGACACGAGAAGCTGTGAGAGGGTTTGGAGTGCAAGTGTGACAAGCTCTGAGTCACATTTTGGTAAGGATCCGTTTTACAGGGAACCTGCTGTTCATTCTCTTCTCTAGTGGCCACCCTCCTGGTGCTGTTCACCAAATCAGAAATCGTGCTGTCCTCCCCCTTCTACCCATTGCTTCAGTCCCTCATTCAGGCGCTGGGCCCTGGCAGGTCTGCCTCTTCATAAACCCTCAGGGTGTTTCTTCTTTTCATTCAGGCCCTCATTTATCATCTCAGACCAGCACAGTTTTCCTATTCTCCTACCTGGTGTTCCTTGTGCCCTCTCCAGTACCATCAATATTGTGTTCCTCTCAATAGGTCTGACTTGTCACTCCTAGTTTTCTAAATTTTGTTCAGTCTCTCTTGCCTGTAAGGTAGAGTTCACCCTCCTCAACATGTCCTCTAAGGCCACTGACCGTATGACCCCAGATTACCTCTCTGTCTCATCTCTACCCGTTGCCTAACATGGAGTCCAGCCATAGACTCCGTCATGCAGAGTCTCTTGCTACACCCAGGCTCCGCTGTGACCTTTCATCCTTCTCTGTTGTGCCTGTTATTCCCCAGGGTGTTGAGTGCTTTTTCTGTCTGGCGAGCATCTACTCACCCTTGAAGACCTTGCTGAAATAGGACCTCTTCTTTTTTTTTTTTTTTAAAAGATTTTATTTATTTATTTGACAGAGAGAGAGAAGAGCAGGGGGAGAGGGAGAAACAGGCTCTCTGCTGAGCCTGATTTGGGACTCGATCCCAGGACCCTGGGATCATGACCTGAGCCGAAGGCAGACGCTTAACCGACTGAGCCACCCAGGTGCCCTGAAATAGGACCTCTTCTGTGAAGATCCCGGGAAATGCCATGTGTTTGACTTTCAGAATGTATTACAAATCCAGCTCCCTCCCACCACCTCTGGCGCATTTGCCGTGCTCTTTCTGAAACCTCAGTCAGCACGTTACACTTTCTTGCTCAGCTTCCCATCGTGTTCAGAGTAAGAGCCCAGGACGTACATTTACCCACAAAGCGCAGGAAGAGCTGGTTCCTGACCGCCTCTCCCAGCTTGCTCCTTGCTTCTGCCGCCCCTCCTCTTGCCACTCTGGCATTCTTGCTCTGAGCATCAGCCAAGCACACTGCTGCCCCCAAGGCCTTTGCGCTTAATGTTCTCTTAGCCTGGGACTTTCCTCCCCCCCAGGTACCTGTGGGGCTTGTATCCTCATTTCTTGCATTCCTCTGCTCAGATGTCACCTTATCAAAGGCCCTCTCTGACCAGCCTGTGTGAGACAGGAACATTCACTGCTAGCATTCTCATCCTACTTACCTTGGATATTTTACTAAATAAGTAACTCAATAGTAAATTCATAAAATACTATGTATATTATGAGCCACATATCCTATTTATTTATATACCATCTAATTATAAATATGAGCTCCTGGAGAGCAGATCAAAGTTTCGTTCTCTTCCTGTTCCCAGCACCTCATGCTTTGCAAATAGTACGTGCTCAATAAATGTGTGTTCAATAAGTGAGAATTTTCCAGATTCCCTTCCTGCTTCTTTATTCCCTGCTCCCATGGAGTATTTTCATACTTCCCTTGTGATAAGTCTTTCTTTAGCTACTGGTTTTTATTTTTATCTATACTCTTAAACTATGAGACACTGTGAAACAGGAGCTATCTTGTTTATATCATTGTATTTATAACACTTTATACCGTATCTGATAGAGAGCAGATATTCAGTAAATTTTAAATAAACAAAAAATGAATCACTGAATTGGGGCACCTGGGTGGCTCAGTCAGTTAAGTGTCCGACCCTTGATTTCAGCTTGGGTCTAGATCTCAGGGTCATGAGTTCAGGCCCCACGTTGGGCTCCAGGCTGGGTATGGAGCCTACTTAAAAAAAAAAAAAAGAACTGATGAGTGAGTGAATGAATGAACAAACATCTCAGGGTCACTTTGTAGCAAACCACATGTTATCCCAAGACTCAGTTGTGATAGCTGTAGCAGGGCCAATGCAGTGACCTCAGAAGAGAGCCTCCTTTGGGAGATAGCTCAGCGCAGCAGGAGGTTGGCCGGTTGGGCCAGATGTGTCCAGCCCATTTGTCTTGGGATGGCTACCAAGCCTTAAGCATGTTACAATGAAAATGATATAGAAAATGTTATAACTGATAATGTATACACTTCTATAGAGTGCAAAATACAAAGTGTTACCAGCAAAATCTATTAACAGCCAGATTAGAAATAGAGTCCCTTGACATCGCAACACTTTTTAAATGAAGTACATTTCCCAAGTCACTTGAAGATTTTAAAGTTGATTTTTTTAAAAACGATTTTATTTATTTATTTATTTGAGAGAGAGAGAAACAGCATGAGCGGGGGAGAGGATCAGAGGGAGAAGCAGGCTCCCGGCTCAGCGGGGAGCCCGATGTGGGACTCGATTCCGGGACCCCGGGATCATGACCTGAGCCGAAGGCAGTCGCTTAACGACTGAGCCACCCAGGCGCCCTCACTTGAAGATTTTAAATTTAATTTCACTCTACTGAGGGTTGAGTGCCACTGGTTTCATGTAGGTGAGCCTCCTGGACAAGTGGTATCTTACTCATTTAGCAACATGTCTGTCCTCTCTGTATGATGAAATTCTTTCAGAACCATCCCTTGATATGAGAGGAGAAGCAGTAGAATTCTTACATAATGGTTTAAAGTAGGTGGAAGGTAAAGCTTATTTTCCAGAAAACCTAGCATTCCACATGTTTCGGCCATTGATAAAGGCCTGGCATGTTGGTGGTTTATATCTAAAATACCTTTCCAGCTGCTTATTAAAATCATCATTTAGATCACGAAACTTTCTGTAGATCTCAAGAGATATATTAGGTGACCAGACAACTATTAATACAACTGCATGACTCTATACTCCCTGGCAAAACTTTAATGGGATTCAACAACAAAAAATTCTGACATATTTGAAAATCTGCCAACAGCTGTTCCAAATTCTTGTGTGATATCTGCTGTTTTACATGTACCTGTCCAAATGGAAAGGGAACTTACTTGTTTGCCAGAATGAATTAATATTCAATTATTTAACGTTCAGCTCTTTTCCACAGTTACTTGTAGTTCTCTTTAAAGAAACACTACATGGTGCTTTTAGGTGCCAGGCACTAGTCTAATTACTTGATAAATAATTAGAGTGGGCATTTAGGATGGAGGGTTTTCTCTCAGATTTTTTTTTTTTTGAGATAGTGACCAAATTAGCCAGTTCTTATTATTTGTATTTCTTGTGTTAAAATCATAAGTTCATAGAGCATTCAGCAGCATTCCAAATGAGATTTAAATTAGAACCAGAAGTTAATATTGAAACATTTTGAAAATTCAGGGTCATCAAAAAGAATCTACTGGCAAATATAAGATATGTCATGAAAATTAAGAAGTTTTTTTTTTTTTTAAAGATTTTATTTATTTATTTGACAGAGAGAGACAGACACAGAGAGAGCATAAGCAGGGGGGAGCAGCAGAGGCAGAGGGAGAAGCAGGCTCTCTGCTGAGCAGGGAGCGCAATGTGGGGCTCAATCCCAGGACCCTGAGATCATGACCTGAGCCAAAGGCAGATGCTTAATGACTGAGCCACCCAGGTGCCCCGAAAATTAAGAAGTTTTGAATGCAACATCTTTTCCCTGATTTTCCAATTTAAAAAGCTTTTTACATTTACTTTGGCAAATTTGAAAAATATACAGATGTCTAAAAAAGAAAATTAAAATTATGCCCAAGTTCAGCACCCAGAGATAACTACCATAAACTTGTGACCATATTTTTCCCCCAGTTTTCTTTTCTGTACTTATCTGTATACATTTGTTTTCTTTTTAAGCTGAGATCCTGTCATCTCAATGTCTGGTTACTAATTTCTTGTTTAATAGTACTTTGTTATTTATGTTTTTCACAAAACACTATAGAAATTTTTCTAAAGTGTGTCACATGAATATACCATTTTACCTCTAATCCCCTGTTGGGCATTTTGGTGGTTTTCAGCTTTTAATTATTATAAAGAACAGTATGATGAATATCCTTATAGTCTTGGTACATTTCTCTAATTATTTCCCTATGATAAATTCTTAAAAGTAGGATTACTGGATGGAAAGATATGAGGATATTTAGGTTCTGGTGAATTTTGTCCAACTGGCCGTAAGCAAGTTTGCAGTAATTTGCATTCCTAATCGTAGACTACCAGAATACTTGATTTTACCTCACCAGCAATGTGTATTACTGTGACAAAATTTTATTTTTTGCAAATTTTGTAGGCAAACCAAATTAAATATGATTTAATACAAATTATGTTAATTGATGTTTTTCCCTGACTTTGGTGCAGTTCATTTTTTTTCTGTATTTAAAAGTCTTCTCCATTAATTTATGTGTGAATATCTCTGTTAATACATATTATATATATGTATATATATTTATATATGTATGTATATGTACATATACATATATTTAAATTTGGAAATGTTCTTTATTAAGAATATTAAGCCCATTTTTGCCATCTAGATTACAAATAGTTTTTTCTAGTTAGTATTTGCCTTTTTATTTTATAATTCTTTTTATGCAAAAGTTTAAAAGTTTAAAATTTTGTATATTCAAATGTATCAATCTTTTAAAAACAGTTTATTGATGAGCTGTGTGTATGTACAATTTACATACCATAAAATTTACCTTTTAAGATGGTACAATTCAGTAATTTTTAGTAAATTTGTCGAGTTGTACAGCCATCACCACAGGAGTTTTAGAATATTTCCAAATCCCCAAAAGATCCCTCCTGCCTCTTTGCAGTTGTCAGCCTTCTTTCCCACTCCCGGCCCAGACCCTCACTAATCTGTTTTCTATCAATCTTAGATTTTTTTATTCTCTTACTCTTAGAGGCAAGTCTTGAGCACTTATATTGGAGTCAGGCAAGGGCTTGGGGATATAGTGGAGAATAAAACTGCTACCATGTCTTTCTTCTGGGAGATTCAGTCTTGCAGGAGAGATTATTAAACAGATAATAGTTCAAAGAAATACGTAGTTATGGATTGAGAAGTGTGTGTTGAATGATAATGGGGGATATATATTTGAGGTGGGGGAAGTTCAGGGAAGGATTCTTTGAGAAAGTGGCCTGCAGGATGAGAAGGGCCTGGCAAGTAGATTTGGGAGGAAGAGCCTGCCCTGAAGGGGAGGTGTTGAATGATGGCCTCTTGAGGCCTGTAGGAAAAGAGGCCAATGTGGTTGGAGGGGAAAGGACATGAGAGATGAGTGAAAAAAATCCGGGGGGTGGGGGGGGTGGGATACTTTCCCACATCATTATTACTGTTTTGTTTTTAGAATGCTGTTTTTAATGTCAAGGTATTTACTTGTGATACTCATATGGTTATGTGAATTTCCCGGGTCCTTAGAGTTATTATTCCCCTGTGTTAAATCCATCTTCTGCAGTCTCCAGCCCTACTGTATGTTGAATGATGGCCGCAAGCTGTGTGTAGATTGTGTGTGTGTGTGCGTGTGTGCATTATCTCCAGTCTTCCTCCTCTCCCAGTCCCAGAGAGAGTGTGTTCCCAATTATCTTACTTTTCGCTAATATTTTATACTGAGGATTAAAGAACCCAGAGTTGTTAAGAAATTACGGAGAAATTTCCTTCTTGACCGCTGCTGTTCGATGTGCTTCAAGTATACCGAGGCCTCTGGGACTTGCTCAGAGAACCAGGTTAGTGATAGAATTAGAGTTTCTGCGCATGGTTCCAGAATATTCCGTTGTTGCTTACTAGACTGCTGTCTTCATAAGCTGCATAAACAGGAAGTACGCTATTTCTCTTTTTATTTTTCAAAGGGATAAACGAATATAGAAACTATAAATCCTAAATGCATCCCTGGCAGTCTCACTGGCCATTCATAGTGGTGGGCCACATAACTCTGCTTTCTGTCACTTTAAATTTATGATCCCACACCTCAGGTAGGCACTCTGAGAAGCAGGGCAATCCTACCACGCTTTCCTAGTAAGGTCATTTTTCCATATGCAGGCTTGACGACTTCATTTTTCTTCTGCCTGCATAGACTTCCTGCTTACCTTCTATTTCCTGCATTCTGGATCAGGCAGAATGGGCTAGATAATGCTGTAGTAACAAGCAACCCTCAAATCTCAGTGGCTTCCCCCAGCAATATGTCTTACTCATTCTACGTATCATTTGTGGGTTGGCAGAAAATCACTACCCATGAAAGTAGTAACTCAGGGGTCCACATAGCCACTAGCTGGTGACTATGCCAAAAAAGAGCGTTCTGGAGGGTGTGGTACTCCCTAAAGTGCTCCAGGCTAGAAGTGACAGCTGTCATTTTTCTGGACACAAACAGTCACATGTTTCACCCAACATGAGGGGGCTAGGAAGCATAATTCAACATTGGATCCAAAAAGCTGGGTGATGGCAGAGGAGTCCAGAACTATCTGGCAAGCAGGCCACGTGACCAGCCCACATTCTTAACTAGTGATTGGTTTTGCATTTTCACTGTGAAAAATTGAAGTGCTCCCCTCTCTCTCCCTCTAAAAACTCCCTGAAACTTAGTCATTTGCCTATTATCAAGTTTATAGTCCTCTCTGAATTTAGATCTTCTTTCTCCTTCCAGTTTATTCCGATACAGGAAGTTTTTTGATCACATACTCCTGTCAGGAACAAATTTTAAGCATATACAGTGGGGTCCTACTAAGTGTTTAAGAATGGGCTGTCTGGGAAAAAATAAACCAGACTCGATTTTTAGTGTTTCCTGATTTCTGTGGTGTAAATACTTCTCCATGGCCAATTTCAGGCTACCAACATGTCACTGAATGTGCAGTTGGGAGGCGATGTACACAGTAGGCTTTCCCAAGGGGATATAAAGTGACTCCAGCACACTACGGATAGTTATTCATTAAATAGACGTAAGTATTACTTGTATACTTGTGTCTATTTTATAATAGAACTCATATTAAACGCATGTATATGTGTTTATATATCAAACACATATATGTACACATATTTTAGTAAAGCTTGATTTTTTTTTTTTTTTTTTTTAGATTAAAAACAAAATGGTTCTGCCAGCTTCCCCCCACCAACTCTGGCGGATTGCCATACAAACCCCACTGGTCATTCATATACTTCCCTTGGGAGACTCCCGCTCTGGCCACTCAAGGATTTTGCTCCTGTAGTTAATCACCCCGTGTCCTGCAGCAGCAGCCTCTTCCCAGGAGTATCCTGGCAAGCTCTGGTGTGTCCCCCCCGTCTTCCAGCACTGAAGATGGTCCCCCGATCTGGTATTGCCCTTCATCAACAACTGCGTTATTCTGTTCCCCTTCAGAGCGTGACCTCGGAGATGGACATTTAAGCACGGCGCCTCCACTGCTGCTCTGTCATTCCATCCCCAGCTGACTCTCCTCTGACTCTCATCCCCACCACTCTGCGAAATCACTCTTGTCACGGTCATCATTGATCTCCATGCTGCCACATCTCGGGGGTCATGTCTGTCCTCATCTCACTTGGCCTCTCAAGAGTGGTCGCCTACTCCACCCTTGAAGTGCTCCTGTCTTTTCACTTCTGCATTAATACTCTGTCCTAGTTTTCTCCCTCAAAGGTCTCTTTTGCTCCTTTCCTCTGAAACTCAGGAAATGGCCGTGGGCCCCCTTCTGTGTTCATGCTGTTTCCCTGGGAGGGCTCATTCATTTCCAGGCCTTTAAAAACCACAGGTGTGCTGACAGCTGCCTCCTGGATTTCCAGGTGTGTCTCTGCAGTTGACCCCCCCCACCCTCCCCACCACTTCTACATGAAGATTTCGTAGGTATCTTAATGGCTACAGCTCCAAAAGGGAGCTCCTCCTTCCTTCCGATTCTTCTACCTAGCATTCCTGTATTGTCCCAGTCTTTTTTATTTAAAATAAAAAGGAGGGGTGCCTGGGTGGCGCAGTTGGTTAAGTGTCCAGCTCTTGGTTTCTGCTCAGGTCATGATCTTGGGCTCCGTACTTAGCATGGAGTCTGCTTGAGACACTCTCCCTCTGCCCCTCCTGCTTGAGCGTGCACGCATTCTCTCAAATAGATAGATAAATCTTTAAAAAAATGGTAAGCTGTTTATTCATTTATTAAATCCAGAAATCTGAGGGTCATCTGGAACTGCTTTCCTTTCTTTACCCCTCACATCTAGTTGATAAGCACTGCTTTTTGCTCTGCCTATAAAATACGTATTTTACCTGTCTCACATTTAGACCATCATCTCTTTTCTCCTGGATGGTTGTAATAGCACCTAACAGGAATTCCACTTTCACATTTGCCTCTTTCCAATCTGTGCCCGATATTGTAACTAAGAGTGATTTTTATAAAATGTAAATCAAATTACTCTTCTTCCCTTGGGTCCTCTAGCACACTTCGAGTCAAATCTCGATTCCCTACTTTGACCTCCCAGGCTCTGTGTGGTCCAGCCCCTGCCTTCCCTTCAACCCCACCACATGTCTCTCTGCCTTTGGCTTTTTTCCTCTAGTAAAACTGGCCTTCTTTTTGTCTCTCGAAAAGTCTGGCCTCCCTCCTCAGTACCTTTGTGGTTTTTGGTCATTTCTCCGGGAAGCTCTCTCCCCAGCTTGTCACGTGGCTGGCACCTCCTTTTCCTGAAGATCTCAGCTTAAATTCCAACTCCTTAGAGAGTTTTCCCTCATCTATGACAGATTTCCCACTGGTTTGTTTCTGTCCTAGTACTTAACGCAATTCGAGACCACTTTTCCTTATTTATTACCTGATCTGGTAGAAAGCTCTGTGAGGGCAGGAACCTTATCTCTGTCTAGTTTTTGGTAGGTGCTCCGCAGACATACATTGAATGAAAAAAACGTATGAAGGCATAAATGGTCTTCCCTGTTTATCATATAAATGGTAATCATTGATGAAGATATAGAAGGAATGTGTCTCAAAAATGGTGGGCAGTACAGTACTGAGAAGGTACCGATCAGATTAAACTTTACGGGGGTAAATGTAAAATCCTGTGCTTTGGTTAAAAAAAAAAAGTCCATTTCATTGTACAGAATCAGGGAACTCTGGTTTATCACCCATTCATGAGTCTTAGGAGCCAGAAGTGGTGGCTGAATAGGTAATGAAGTCCTCCACTGTGACAATAAATCCATGTGTTTCCATATTAGAGGAGGGATCATCTTACAGTATTCTCCTCCAGTGACACCAGTAGAATGATCACAACTTTCTCAGTCGCAGTAGAACCCCTCATTTATTCACTCCTTTATTCAACATTTGCCGAATACATTCCGGGCACTAGTATTATCGTTGTAAGCAAAATTCTCCTGGCTCTAGTGTTCGTGGGACTTGGTATCCAACTCCTACGAGAAGTGATTTCTCCCCCAGTGAAAGTATTAGAGCAGACACCAGTTTGTCATTTATTGGGAGGCAGGGCAGTCTCGTGGTTCAGACCTCCTGCCTTGGAGCCAGACTCGAGCCCAGAGGCTCCAAATCCCAGCTCCACTGGGTATCAGCTATGTGACTCCGGGCAAGTGTTTAAATAAATGTCTCTGTGCCTCCAGATTCTCCTGTAGAAACCGGAGACAGTAACAGTACCGTCACGTAAAGCTGTGAGCTGCGAATGAGTCAACGTGTCTGAATCATTTAGAATAATACACGGCACTTAGTAAGCACTTAATAAATAGGTAGTAAGCAGTTAATTAATAAAATCGTGTTGTCCAGAGGGCCAAAGGTTGGAAGACAGATTGAGGGCAGGGAGAAGTGGCTGTAGAGGGAGCCTGGCAGATTAGAGCACAGATGCTGATTATTTTGTTTATAGTCAAGATGAATGATTTGAGCTGGGACTTGAAAATCCTGCCTCGGACAGTCGATGACATTCGTTTCACGTCGCCTTCCGTGTGAGGCTGGAGAGATACGGGTCCTGTTCAGAAATGCTACCTGACGGTTGTTTTTTTTTCCCCCTCCGAACGCTGACCAAGCATCACAGTTCTGGAAATGAGAAACTCCTAGCTCTCCGTGAACACATGTTTTTGCTTTGGTTTTGTTTCAGTGGCAGCTGAAATACCCGAAACTGATTCTCCGCGAAGCCGGCAGCGTACCCGAGGCGCTCCATAAGGACGTGCAAGAAGCCTTCCTCACGCTGCATAAGCATGGCTGCTTCTTTCGGGACCTGGTCAGGATCCAGGGCAAGGATTTGCTCACCCCGGTCTCTCGCATCCTCATCGGCAACCCAGGCTGCACCTACAAGTACCTCAACACCAGGCTCTTCACGGTGCCCTGGCCGGTGAAGGGCGCTAGTCCGAAATACGAGGAGGCGGGTATCGCTGCTGCCTGTCAGACCTTCCTCAAGCTCAACGACTACCTGCAGACAGAGACGAGCCAGGCTTTGGAGGAACTCGCTTGCAAAGAGAAAGCTAATATCGATGCCGTGCCGGTGTGTATCGGTCCAGATTTCCCCAGGGTCGGGCTGGGGGCCTTTGACGGGCAAGACGAGCTGGACATTAAGAACAGAGCCGCATACAACGTCACTCTGTTGAATTTCATGGATCCCCAGAAAATGCCGTACCTGAAGGAGGAGCCTTATTTTGGCATGGGCAAAATGGCCGTGAGCTGGCATCATGATGAAAATCTGGTGGAACGGTCGGCGGTGGCCGTGTACAGTTATAGCTGTGAAGGTACAGTCTGCTCCGGGAAGACGCATCCCCGGGCGTCCGCGACCGGAGTTGGGGAGGCTCTGGAGGCGTGCGCGTGCGCATGTGCGAGTGTGCGTGTGCGCGTGCGCATGCGCGAGTGTGCGTGTGCGTGCGTGTACGCGTGCGCGAGTGTGCGTGTGCGCGGGTGTGTGTGTGTCCGTACACAGGTGTCGTGACTCCTTCCTAGGTTTGCCACACCCAGGTATCTGCAGAGTATGCCTCTTTCTCGTCCAGTGGTGCCGTCCAGCTCGCTGTTACACTGTCCTCAGACCGAGGACTGCCGCGTGTAACCACTACTGCCGTTCTGTCTTTCTCATGCCCAGGAGAGCAGCGTCTTGGTTTCACACAGCCAGGTGCCTTTCTGTAAAGCTCCGCGTACACCGTACAGTTGCTATAATTAACGTGCTGATAAAGGGCCGGGAAGACGAAAATCTGTCATCTTCCCAGGTTCCCACAGGTGCACATTCTCAGTCTTGCCAAAATACTCTATTGTGGTTGACATCACTGTCTTGATGGGAGCGATTTGTCAAATACGGACTTGTTCGTGGCTTCATACGGATTTGACTACTGTCCTTCCTTGCCAGAAGCAGTTGAAGTGGGTTCTGTAAGCAGACAGTCCTCTGTTTTTAGGAAACTCTCCAGCCACCCCCATCAGCTCTGCAGTTTTAGACCTAAAAGGGGTGCTGTGGGCGAACTTGTTCTCGAAGTTTCTGAAATCTGGCCCCCTTGGAACAGAGAACATAGGCTACCTTTTTGTGGCCTCCTGGAACTTTACTTCTTCTGTTGCTCCGTTTCTGTGTGTTTAGGGTGTCCATTGTTTTTCAGCCCAGGGTTATAAAAAGACAGTTGAACGTATCCAGGACAGCGTGACCATTGCTGACTTTGTTCTTTGCCTGATCTTTTGACAAAGGAATACAAGACACAGTATTAGCTCTTTTGTCTGTTTATCTCTTCTACCTGTTTATTGAAAGATGCTTGGAAAACCAGAGTTCTAGACATCCCATCAGGGAACAAACTGGAACTTTTAAGGGTCAGTGCCTTCTGAAAACTGTTTTTTTAATTGGTTGTCATTATCGCTTTGTATGCTTTTTGTTTACTAAAATGACTGCTTTATAAAAGGGATTTTAAAAAGGAAGTTCTCATGATTCTCTTTAAATTTCTTCCCATTTCCCAATCTCAGACATTTCCTCAGGACAGCTAAAATATCTTCTAGCTTTAACTCACGTCTTCAGCCCGGAACAGGGAACTAGTTTAGCGGTTGGAAATTTCGCCAGTTTCCCTGGCACCTCAAATAACGATGCTGACCTAAGAAAATTGCTTGGAGGGGATTTGATGCTGTCCTAATGGAAAGAACTGAGATCTTCTGATCTTTGCTAAGGCGTTGCCAGGGATTTAAGAACGATCACATCCAAGAACTCTGATGGGAAGGAACAATGGATCCAGTTTGTTAGTTTCCTTCTGAAGGAGGCAACTCTCTGAAGCTGAGGCCGTTGAGGCCTTGGTATGTGATAGCTCAAACTGCGACAAGGATGTCTTTGTGCTCCCACCTCCTCTCAGCCCTACAGTTTAATAGTCCTTTTGTACTCTCAGAGCGTGGGCGATCAAGTCTTTTTTGAAACCTAGAATATCATTCAGAAAGGAATTTAAATTTTGAATGAATGGTTTCTGTCGTTGGCAGTAGTTAAGACCGATAGAGTATACAAGTATACATAAATACGTAAAGGTTTATCCTTGCAACTGTCATCTGGAGGAGGGAACTGCAGAATTAGAATCTGTAAGAGCAGCGTGGTTCCTTTGTTCTCTTAGAACAAATCCGAGAGAATCCCAGAACTCTAATAATAATAACTGCAACACTAGGAGCTCTCATTTACTGAGCACCTACTATGCTCTGGGTGTTGGTATAAGCATTTTACATGTATTAACCTGTTTTATTTTTATAACAGCCCTATCAATGAAGTACTGCTATTCTCATTTTACAGATGAGAATACCGAGGCACAGAGGGTTGATTACCTTTCCCGTGGATATACAGCTACTAATCAGCAGAGGAGGGATTTGAACCCAGACATTCTGGCTTCAGAGTCCTAACAGCTATGAGTAGATGTTTCCTATTCTTGCAGTATAGTTCCCTCTGGGATTTGGGTTTTTAAAATGTCCACCTCTGGAAAGGTGAAGGGAATGTTCTCCTTCTTCTCCTTAGCAGGTCTCATATTCTCTCCTCTTCTGCCTGCCACCTTGCTTCTCTCCCCCCGCAGCATTTGCTTGTAGCTTCCTACGCATGCTCTCAGGTGATTGGAATGCATTAGATAAACTTATTCTATGAAGTGGAACCTCTCTCTAGGCCTCCAGTTGTGTGTGTGATGTTGAGTCAGATGGTTTACAAAGCATGTGCCTTGAAACTTTTGGGTGGATGCATTTCTTCCAGGTGACAAGTGATATGTTTACTTCTCTGGCCTCCCTGTAATTCTGCCAGAGGTATGGTAAGGGTGGCCTCGAAGAGAGCCATTTGGGTGACAGTCACGGTCGGGCTTAGGAAGGGCTTGAAGGTGGCGAAGAGAATGGGAATTTCAGATGACGGTACTGTCTTCAGAGTCCCTGAATGTGTTTGCCGAGCAGTTGCTAAAGGAAATTCAGTTGGCTGTTCTAGACAGTAGGGAGGCTCCAGAGGTAAATCAAATTCCCATGCTTGCCTTGAAAGGACGGGTAAAGTGTGCTTCTGTGATTGTAATTATGCCATCCGGAAATATGAGATCCGGAAGAGACTTGAAATCACCTTGTTCAAGCATCTCATTTTACAGATGAGGACACTCAGGCGGGGAGAATGGCAGTGACTTGTCCAAGGTCACATAGTTCCCTAGTGACAGAAAAGTGTCACGTGCCACAAAGAGTTCATATAAAATGCATTGGGAGTTCAGAACAGAAGAGATTACTTCCTGCTGAAATTAAATTCAGGTGAAGCTTAAGATCCTTCAGGACTTTGCTCTCAATACCTTTTCCTAGTGAAATCTTTCTGTAGATTTATAATGAGCCAGTCATCCCTCTTTGGTTTATTTCTGTGAGTAGAGGTCATTGAGAAGTAATTTGTATAGGATACGTGTAATTATATACTGAATTCATTGGCTTCACAAGCAGTGCTAGTTAATAGATATCCCCAGTAAGAAGATTGAAATGGTACAACATTTAATCAGGAATGGCTTCAGGGAATCGTGTGTAAATTGGCAGAGTATTTGATTTTCCTATGCTAGCTTTGCTGGCAATTGCTTGTTACTCCTAGATGTTAAAAACAAACAACCCCCCCCCCCCCGCAAAAAATATGTACATATACATGCACAAATTTTATCAGGGAAGGCATTAACAACTCATTGCTTACTGTAGTCCTACACTTTGTTCTCTGACTGGAATACCTTCAAAAGGATCAGGTGAATAATTATTGGTTACTGTTTTTCGTACATTTGGAAGGAAACATTTTCTGCAACATTGTCTTTATAGGAAAGACAATTCTTAAGAATTTTAACTAGTGCCAAATATTGCAGATTCTTGATATTATTTTCCAGATTTCCTAGGAAGGGCAAAGGAGGAAAAGTGAGAGAGGCCAATCCATGATTCCTGCTGAGTATGTGATAAGAAAACAGGACTTTGTCATAATTTTCTTGGAATTCTAGGACTCCCATTTCATGTCTTTGACTCAGGAAAAGTTGAATTCATTTAAAGATAGAAATTCATTACCATACTTTACTTTGACTTTGAAATGAGTAGCTTCATATTCCTTAGCTCATCTTTGAAAGCATGAAAGGTTAGATCGTAACTGCAGGTAGGGGGTGGGAGCATTCATAATTTTTAAAAATGCTGTGATATTTAATGTTTTCCTACATCTCCTGGCATCCCTGTTTGAGGTCTCAAAGCTCATTTGACTTTGTTTCATTTTATCATGCCATGTGCTGTTATTTTTTTTTAAGATTTATTTATTTATTTTAGAAAGCGAAGGGGGGAGGGGTGGAGGGAGAGGGAGAGAGAGAATCTTAAGCAGACTCTGCACTGAGTGTGGAGCCTGATTGACATGGGGCTCCACCTCATAACCCCGAGATCATGACCTGAACTGAAATCAACAGTTGGATGCCCAACTGACTGAGCCACCCAGGCGCCCCTGTTAGTTATTTATGAAGTCACTTACTTTGTTCAGTAAAACTTGTTTGGTGGTCTAAGTCACACTTAATCCCCATGAAATTATATATGCATTGAACAGTAAGCAGCCACTTTTTGCCAAGTGCTCTTCTAGATGCTGAGCATATAGTCAGGAACGAAAATCCCTGCCCTCACAGAGCTTATGTTTTAGCAAGGAGAGACAGCAAACAAACAAACAAGAAGGTTGTAAACAAAGGGGACGCACAGGTGTACAGTTTTAAATAGGAAAGTAGACTTCCTTTTGAAGGTCACGTTTGAGCTAAGACTGGAAGGAGAGAGTGAGCGGGAGGAGACCAGCCTGGGGGAGAGGGTATACGGGAGGCCCAGCGATGGAACATGATGTTGAGATATTTCAGAAGCAGCAAGCACGGATAGAATTGAGTGAGAGAAGAGGGGGAGTAACAGCAATGAAGACAGAGAGGAAAGACTAGGGGTGCAGAGTGGGCAGAAGCTATTACAGAAGTAATACTGTAACACAAGGTCCTGGGCTTGTCCAGGGCATGGCATGAGATAGGAGCCGTTGTGGTTTCGAGTGGAAAAAGGGAGGCAGTGCTGGAAGCAGGACAAGGAGGCTGTTGTAGTAATCCAGAGTAGAGAGGGTGGGCCAGATTAGAAGAGGCGGAGGTGATGAGGAATGTTCATACGATGTCATGTTAAGTGCTGGTGAGAGAAGAAGACCCGTAGTGCCATCTCCCAATTGTCAAGGGAAGGCCAGCCAAGGAGAATGGCTGATTTCCCCCGCTCCCTCAATAGTTTTCTTGTGGTATAACTTACATACAATAAGCTGCACATATTTAAAGTTTACAGTTTCATGAGTTTTAACACACCTGTGAAACCATGACAATAATCAAGATAGCGAACATATATCCATTATCCCCAGAAGTTTCTACCTGCCCCTTTGGTGATCCCTAATGATTAATGATGTTTCATGTGCTAATTGGCCATTCATGTATCTTCTTCGGAGAAATGTTTCTTCAAGTTTTTTTTTTTTTAAGATTTATTTAGTTATTTATTGTAAGGGGACGAGGGGTGGAGGGAGAGAGAGGGCCCCACACAGACTCTGTGCTGAGCGCAGAGCCCAATGGGGCTCTCTTCCACAATCCTGAGATCACAACCTGAGCTGAAACCGAGTCAGACTCTTAACCGACTGTGCCACCCAGGCGCCCTTGTCTCTTCAAGTTTTTTGCCCATTTTTTAATTTTGTTGTTTATTTAGTTGTTGAACTTTAGGAGTTCTTTATATGTTGTGGATATTAATCTCTTAACAGATACGTGATTTGCAAATATTTTCCCCAAGAATGGCTGACTTTTTAACGATGTATTCATGTGATGAGTAGGAGATGAGGACAGACTGGAGTGGAACAAGCTTTATTGTCTAGGACATTAATTGGGCAATTTAATTCCTTATTACTGAATGACATCATTTATGTTAGCACCCCAGATATGCTCCTTTCCAGTGTATTTTTCCCCCAGCAGTAACCACTGTCCTGCTTTCTGAGGCTGTACCTTAGTTCTGTGCATATTTAAATTATGAATTAGAATTGTAAGCTCCTTGAAGGTATGGTTTGTGTCCTTGTATGTGCATATAATGGTAGAAGAGTAAGTATTTTTTGCCTAAAGTTAGTATTTTTAGTTGTGAGTGGTTTATGCTGTTCATCTACATTCTGGCAACTGTACGATAACTCTGATTTCTGCAACTACAGTATCTGTTTAGAATTGGGATTCTTTTGATTGCAAATAGCAGATACCTGGCCTAACCAGGCTTAATTTAAAAAGATCAAGAATTATCTCACTTAATAGGAAGCCCAGAGGTCTCACTGGCTTCCAGTGGACCTGTTTCAACAATTAATAGCGGGGTCAATTTCCAGTTTCTTTCCCTTCATCCTTCTGCTCTTCTTAAGCTATTGCCTTCCTCCCTTGGGGCTAGCAAATTTCTCATGGCCCCCAAATGCCTTCCCCCAGCTGTTGTGGCCACATAGCTTTTCTATGAGCTTTGAGAAGGACAAAAACTGGGTATTGGACAGGTGCTTTGAACTCTGGGTAAAGCTTTGCTTGAAGCTAGATGAACAAATAATTATCCTCTTTTGGTTAATCCAGCTTGGTTCTGATCTTCTATGTTATTTACAACGTGAAGGTTTCTTGTAAATCTCTACCACTCTGTCCTTTCCTGAGGCTGCCCAAGGAGTTACAAGCTCTATTGTTAGAAGGTCTAGCTTGGAGAATGTATTGTTTGAGAAGTATCTCTGCTTCCTTTTCCCATTTCATATTTTACCTCAGATAATGTAATGGTTTTGAAGCTTTAGCTAAGAGCCCCCAGAACAATTTTTCTCTCCTTTTCTCACTTTTGCTTCCCCCCCGCCAAGTCCATGAAACATGATATAATAAGGTTCTCCTATGTATGTGAATATTTATATCTTAATTTTTTTTTTTTTTCAAATGCTTAATCTGAAAGCTGACAGAGCCAGACATCATGTTGAAAGGCTTTAGACTTTTCGGGAAAGAGTTTGCAACATTTTCCTAAAATCCCAGAAAATTTATGATTAATTTTATAATCTATCTATGTCAAGGGACTATGTTTGTCCTGAATTGCTTGTTTCGAGGCATCTGAGAGCAGCTTCCAGCTCCTTAAAGACTATGAGCTGGGACTGATTAGGCAACCCCCCCCCCCCCCCGCCCCCAAACGTCTCTGAATTCATTTCTTCAGACCATTCATTCCTCAGTGGCTGGGAGGGAGTTTGCTCTAAGTCAGCAGCAAGCTGGACTGTTTGTTCTTTGCCCAATCAAGGAAAGCGTTGCTAAATTGCAGAAGTCTCCCAGGCAGCTTCTCCTTGGCGAACGCTTCTTTCCTTAGGGACATGCCCTTCAGGAGCGTTTCCCAAATGTTCTTGGGCTTATGCCATTTGCCATCACTTTGGAAACCTGTCCAGAAAATTACACGAGGTCTGCACGCAGAAGTGTCTACCTTCCAGAGGGATCACTCTGAAAAACGGATCTGACCTATGAAAAAGTCTTTCATGTCTATCATTGCCCTCAGTCTAAATTCCTTACCGTGGTTCACAGAGTGTCCTGGCCTCTGCCCCTCGATCCCCACCCCTCCAACCTCTTCTCTTGTAATTGTGTGTCACTCGCGTGATACACTTGCAATTTTAAAGAATTAATTACGTTCTTGTACACCTGTCTTGCCATTTCCCTCCCCAGAAGGTATCTTCCCAGCCTCACACCCTCTTACCTTCTGACTCTTCTCCCTTTTTTCAAAACAGATTCTCCATCCCAGACACTGGAATATCACAGATTAGCACAGGAGAGAGAAAGCATCATGAGGTTTCGTACACCAGCTGACTAGCTGCAACTTCTGGGTTTCTCCTGCCTCAAGATCTGGGACATGGTTAGGAAGGGACCTGCTACTGAAGCCCTTCTGGGTATGGGGTTAAGGAAACAGAGAATATAATTGCCGAGGCCAGAGTCTTAGAAATCTTAGCACTTGGCCAAGGGAATAGGAAATCGGGCTATTAATGTGTGGTGATGATGAACATATATTTACACATCAGGGAAATTATTGACATACAGTATTAATGGTATATGTTATTAAATGTACAAAATTTCCAGCGATGTATTTTATTTGATTGGAACTGTCATCTCATCCTTCATGCTCAGGTTTCTGTCTTTGTTTCCTATGTGACAGTGGTTGCATACAGCTTGGAAAAATACAAACCAAATATTTGATGGCACTTATCTTTTACTAGATGGGAATTAATTGTTCTTCAAAAACTAGTTAGCATAAAAAAGACAAATTGGTTAATTTGGGCAGGGAGTTGGTATTGTAAACTTGACATTTAAGTTTAGCATTCTTTTGTATTTTGTTACATTTTATACTTCTTGAACAGTTTGGTTAGTGGGAGCTGGGAATGCATCAAACACACTTGAGACATGCACAGTCCTTTCAGTGTTACTGAGGTTGAAAGGCAAGTAGGAACTTCTTGCTTCTGCTTGTTTCCAGAATAACACGAAGCAAGAGTAATCAGGTGCAGTTGCTCTAGATAACTGGAAGTTGCTTTTATTGAGACAGTGAGCAGCACTGTACTTATGCAATAAAAAATTGATCAGATGAACAGCTTCCCTCCCTCCTCTGTACCCAGCCCAAGGGGGAAACAAACCCTCAAGAAAACCTTATTTTAATGAGCACATTTCAAAGGTGCTAGATTATGGGAGACATCAGGAAACACTGATTGCAATTACTGTCTCTGTTTGTCGTTCCAGGCTTTATTTGTGCCCTATTGGGACGAGGGGGTGGGGGAATAGCAGATAGAGGGGAAAGTTGTCAAGCAGCGCATTAGCCTGTGAAGATCGTTGCTTAGCAGAATAGCCATACTCACTGGCTGGAAACCACAACAGCATCGTTGTCATTGTAATTTAGAAACCATTTCTTTTTAAAGTTCAGTAAGAGTTGATTTCACCAGAGAGAGACATATGAAAAACCTTCTTAAGGTATTTCTATTCCTTTCCCTCTTGCTACCTCCATTGTCATTAGGGTGCTCCAGAAGGAAGCGGCCAAAAGCCCTAGGGTATCACAAATATAAACATACGATTTTGCCTAGCAGTATTCTTTTGCTAAATTGATCTGCTTATCAAATAATTTAGCATTAATTTACTTTATTATGTTGTATGCTAGTATTAATCGCCTGACATCATTATTTTATTCAGCCTGGCTTCCTTGCTAACACGTGCAGTAGACATCTCTGTCAAATCACAAATATCAGGACCCTAGAGCAGGACTTGGCCAGCGTTTTCTGAGTAAGGGGCTGGCCAGACCATGGATGTTTTTGGCTTTGTGGGCCCTATGGTCTGTGTCTTAGCTACTCAGCCTCCGACCCTGGGGAAATGAGTGGGCGTGACCATCTTCCAGTTACTTTGTATAAGTAGGTGATAGGCCTGGTTTGCCTAGGGGTTCCAACAAAGTTCAAAGATGTAAATGCCTGTAGGGGCCAGGCAGGTACTGCCCGTGAGGGAAATGGCTGACGGGGACAGCCACTAGCAGAGAGCACATGCCTTGTCTAAAAGGGGCAGCTGTTTCTTAGCTCGGCCCTGGCTCGGGGATACCAGATCTTGTAATTCAAGAATAGCTGGACATTTGTGTTTTTATGCAAAGCACTTATCTCAGTTGGCAGCTAACTTAGTTAAGAAAATGTAGTGCAGGTCAAATTTACTCCTTTTGTGGGCCCTTTTCTGGTCGTTAAGATCTAGTTTTGCAAATTCCAGAATTTTCAGGCGTAACTGTATTATAAGACATGCCTAGAGAATGTCATCAGACGTGGATAGCAAATATCTAGTTTTGCCGCTGCTAACTCCCCCTTCTAGTGCCAATGACAGATATTAGTAATTGATGATATCACTCTTTCCTGCTAGCTTGGAGAAAAATTCAGGATAATTCTGTGCCAGGGCTCACAAAAGCCATGACCAATGAATGAGTTGTGTCCTCTGATATGTAAGGTATTTGTCATTCCTGTTCTAGAGGGTTGTCCTTTAAATATTTTTGGGATTAATGTAGAAAAATGACTTTAGACTTTTTACTGTAGGACTTTATTCTTAAAGAATACTTGCTAAAAGTTGCTCCTAACTAAAGAATGCTTGCGAAAGCATGTATCAGAAATAACAAATAGGAAGAAAAAGGGTAAGATTCTGTTCAAATGGGAAGATCAGATTTTAAAGGTTTATGTATTATTTTATTTTATTTTATTTATTTTTTTTTTTAAAAGGTTTTATTTATTTATTTGACAGAGAGAGACACAGCGAGAGAGGGAACACAAGCAGGGGGAGTGGGAGAGGGAGAAGCTGGCTTCCCGCCGAGCAGGGAGCCCGATGCGGGGCTCGATCCCAGGACCCTGGGATCATGACCTGAGCCGAAGGCAGACGCTTAACGACTGAGCCACCCAGGCGCCCCTTATGTATTATTTTAGAGAGAGAAAAGGTGGGGGTGGGGGTAGTTGGGGCAGAGGGAGAGGGAGAGAGAAACTCAGGCAGACTCCCTGCTGAGTGTGGAGCCCGAGGCAGGGCTCAATCCCACGATCCTGAGATCATGACCTGAGCCGAAACCAAATGTTGGACGCTTAACCGACTGAGCCACCCAGGCGCACCGTGGCAATATCAGATTTTAGATTCAAACTTAAGGAATTCCTTAAAGGTCATTTAGTAGCATTCCTTCCCTGAACTTGGATTTCTGGTCTGGCTTTTTTCCCACCATACCTGTGCAAAGTAATATGAATAGTTATAAAGGGGGTTTCCTCCTTTTTCCCCCTTCTTTTACTGCCTTTGGCCCTTATGCCCAGTTATTGTAGCGTTAACATGTTCAGAATTTAGGAATTCCATATATGGAGATGTGCCATCCAGGACGCACATATTTTTGGATTGTGTGTGTGCCATGAACATGATATGGCCTAGGTGAAACATGCTTCATTGCCCATTGTGATCACAGGGAGCTTCGCAACTGTTTGTCTTCCTTTATCACTTCTTACTCTTCCCTTTGGGAATCTAGACCCTACTTGTCTTTCAAGTTTGATCTTCTCCAAGAATTCTGCTCTACCCATTCTAACCTTCACTAAACCTGTCCCTTCTCTAAACTTCTTTACTGTTAAGACCTACATACACTAAATGAGCAGTGTAATGCTTTATTATGTTATTTGATTTAATTTGCAGGGTTCCCCCCCCTTCAATTAACATTTTCTTTTTTCCTGCCATCTAGCCCCGAAAGGACTGTGAATAGCTGTGAACAGAGCATTTTGTTTTTAAGTAAGCAGTTAAGTACAATTGAATGCCTTCTATGTGCCAGTTAGTAGAGCTCTAAATCTGGATGAAACAGAAAAATGGACCCTCCCCTTAAAGACCGGAATCTAGCTTCTAATGGAATTTAAACTGTCCTTTTTCTAGTAATCAGTGATGAACATTTATAACTTCACTAGAAAGAAAGCTCCACTGGGGCAAAGCTCTTTGATTCATTCATTGATAGAGCCCAAGTGTCCAGGTTGGTGCCTCATATATAGTAAGTGCTTAATAAATATTTTGTAAATGAACCTATATTATAAATTTTTATATAGGGCAATCCCTGCAGGACTGTTCATGTAGGCAGATCACATTGTATGCCTTTCACTTCATTTACGTGTCTCTCCCTTCCTGTACCCCAGACACGTTGTTCTCCTCCCAGAAAAGTCAGTCTTGAGTATCCTTCTAGAATAGAATATCCTTCTAGAATAGAATATCCTTCTAGAATATTACCTGTATATATATACACACCTGTGTGTATATGTTTGTATTTTTTTATACAGATTATAGCCTGTCAGTTTCTTTCTCTTCAAAATGTATCAGATAGTTTTGTATCAGTGTATAGTCATATTACTTTTAGAGGTTACATAGTATTTTATTGCCTGCACATTTCATAATTTATTTAACCAGAAACTTATTGATGGATATTTAGGTTCCTTCCTTCCTCCCTCCCTCCCTCCCTCCCTCCCTCCCCACCTCCCTTCTTTCCTACCTCCCTACCTCCCTCTTTCCCCCTCCCCCCTCTCTCCCTCCCTCTCTTTCTTTCTCTCTTGAGAGAGAGAGAGCGTGGGCAAGCATGCGTGCACGTGAGTGGGGGTAGAGGGGCAGAGGGAGAGGGAGAGAGAGAATCCCGAACAGGCTCCATGCTCAGTGTAGAGCCTGGCTGACTTGGGGCTTGATCCCATGACCCTGAGGTCATGACCTGAGCCGAAATCAAGAGTCAGATGCTTAAATGACTGAGCCACCCAGGCGCCCCTGTTTAGGTTATTTCTGATCTTTTGCTCTTATAAACAGTGGTACAATAAACATCTTTCCTCAAAAGTCATTTTGCAACCTCTGCAAGTAGGAATTTGAGGATACATTCCTAAAAGTGGAACTGTGGGATTCCTTTAAGTTCAAAGTGTTTATGCATTTATAATTTTGATAAGTATCATCAGATTGTCCTTTACAGAGAGTGTGAGTATGCTATTTTGCTACACTCTTACTGACACTATATTTATCAAAGTGTTTGATCTTCTCTGATCTGATAACTTAAAAATATCTGTTGTGGCTTTAATATGAATTTCTCTTATATGAATAAGTTTGAACATCTTTTAAATGTTTACGTACTTATTTCCTTTTATGTGTTCTGTCTTCATATCTTTTGCCCATTTTTCTGTTTGAGTATTGATCTTTATCTTATTGATGTGCAGTAGTAGCTCTTTATATATTAAAAAGTATTTCCCTGGCTATGCTTGCTTGTTTATCTTTCCATGTGATTTGTAGAATCAGCTTGTCTAGTTACCAACCCCACGTAACTAAAAATCCATCCTGTTGGTGTTTTTATTGGGTTTGTGTCAAATTTATAGATAAATTTAGGGAGAACTGACATTCCCATGGTGTTCAATTTTACATCCCAACAACATAATATGTCTTTACATTTGTTTAAATTTTCTTTTGTGTCCTTCAATAATATTTTTAAGTTTTTTTCTTATAGACAATACACGTTTAAGAATCTTGCTGGATGTTTTAATATGCACACATTTGTAAGCTAGCATTTTCTTTTTTTTTAATATGCATTTAAAAAATTTTTTTTCAGGGGTACAGGTCTGTGATTCATCAGTCTTACACAACTCACAGTGCTCACCATAGTACATACCCTCCCCAGTGTCTATCACCCAGCCACCCCATCCCTCCCAACCCCCTCCACTCCAGCAACCCTCAGTTTGTTTCCTGAGATTAAGGGTCTCTTAGGGTTTGTCTCTCCCTCTGGTTTTATTTTTCCCTCCCTTCCCCTATGATCCTCTGTCTTGTTTCTCAAATTCCTCATATCAGTGAGATCATATGATACTTGTCTTTCTCTGATTGACTTATTTCACTTAGCGTAATACGGTCTAGTTCCATCTACGTTGTTGCAAATGGCAAGATTTCATCTTTTTGATGGCTGCATAATATTCCATTGTATATATATACCACATCTTCTTTATCCATTCTTCTGTTGATGGACATCTAGGCTCTTTCCATGGTTTGGCTATTGTGGACATTGCTACTATAAACATTGGGGTGCACGTGCCCCTTTGTATCACTACATTTGTATCTTTGGGGTAAATACCCAGTAGTGCGATTGCTGGGTCATAGGGTATGTAGCTAACATTTTCTTAATTTGACTATTGCTTGGGATATATTTTTCCTGGTTGATTGGCAGATAAATAATAATATTATTTGCAAAAAAGCACTTTTTCTTATATATATTTAAAAAAAACCTTTTCTTTTGTCTGATTATGGCTCATTTACTATGCAACTCCAGAGAGCACACTTGTGTTGGTCATTCCTTCCAGAGTAGTGATGAGTCATTGTGGTGATAAATGACATTATTTCCTAATTCTTAACTTTGGGAAGATTTCTAATGTTTCCCTATTAAAATATGATACTGGCTTTGTGGTTGAGAGAGATCTGTATTTTATTGTGTTAAGGAACCTGGCCACTTATTATTTTATTGATGTTTTGATTATGGAAGGATGTGTTTTACTGAATATTTTGTGTATCTCTGGTGACTCTTTGTTTTCATCTAAGAATATGATGAATTTTAAGTGTAAGCCTTTGCATATTGAACTATCCTTGTATTCCTGTGATAAGTTCTACTTGGTCATGGAATGTTATTCTTTTAATATGCTGTTGGATTTGGGTTCTGTTTCCCTATATTTAAGAATTTTGCATTGATTCTCAGATGTGAGATTTGTGTGTGTGTGTTTTCTTTTTGGATTTTGATACATATTCTGTCTTCATGAAAAGAATTTGGAAACTTTTATTTTTCTATGCTCTTAAAAAATTTAAAGTATGTGGAAATAACCCACTCCTTAATTGTTTGGTAGAATTCTTCTTTGAAACTCTTGACACTTATGTTTTCCTAAGAGATGGTTCTTTATCTTTATCTTTTTATGGTTTCATTAGCTTTTCTCCCCTTCTGGGGATGATTTTGGTAGTTAATATCTTCCTAAAAAAACTATCCATTTAATCCAGATTATCTAATTTATTTGTGTGGACTTGAATAAATCATCTTTTAGTGTTCTTGGTATCTGTGGTTATTTCCTCATCACTTAAAGATTTTTTTGATTAAAGAATAAAAGACACGTTAAAAATATTGAAAGAATGTGTTTTTTTAAAAAAATATGATGTAAAAGGATATAGTTCACTTCCTATCCATTTTTTGTTAAAACTTAATTATTCCTGAGCTAATGATTATAAAACCCAGAACCTGAGATGAGACATTTCCTTTCTGATCCCATTCTTCTCTTTTTGACAGGCCCAGAAGAGGAAAGTGAGGATGACCCTCAGCTCGAAGGCAGAGACCCTGATACTTGGCATGTCGGTTTTAAGATCTCGTGGGACATAGAGACTCCTGGCTTGGCAATACCCCTTCACCAAGGAGACTGCTACTTCATGCTTGGTAATTAGGGAGGGTCAAAGCTATATCGATACTCTAGTGTCTAAGTTTTAGATTACTGGCTACAAATTTGGAATACGTCTTTTTTTTTTTTAAGATTTATTTATTTATTTTAGAGAGAGTGTGTGTGAGCGAGTGGGGGAGGGGCAGAGGGAGAGACTCTCCAAGCTGACTCCCTGCCAAGCGGGAAGCCCAGCGTGGGGCTCTGATCTCACGACCCATAAGATCATGACCTGAGCCGAAAGCAAGAGTCGGATGCTTCACCGACTGAGCCACCCAGGTGCCCTTAGAATGTGTCTTTTGAAACAAGCTTTTCAGATATTTTATAGCGATAGTGAATCTTCTGCATGGAACTAGTATTTTTGTTTTTATTCCCTCATTTTTCTAGGTATTGTTCATTTGTAAAAGTTGCTTTTTTTTTTCTCCCCCGTTCTGATTGTTTATGGAGTTCCCCAAATGTGCTAAAACGTTTCCAGGACTTTTCATCAGAGTTACTCAATCATCCAAATGAGCTTATTAGTGTGAGGTAGTAAAATGATTTCTCTGTCTATATAAATTCTTAGTGAAAGTTTTTTCAGGTTTGAATTTAGTTTCTTCTCAGGAGTGGCTGACCGGACAGCAGGGCCTTCCTTTCCACTTGTCCACGAGGTCTTTGGGAGCAGGATTTCAGCTGTGCTTAGGCTAACCCACGAAGCTGTGGCATTTGTGCAGCTTTTGTTTTTGGCTCTTTGCTCTGTTTTGTTTGGGGTTTGGACTTTCTACTTGTTTCCAACGCACAGCATAGAGATGGTATCCTTTCTTACTCCTGCCGGGGGCGGGGGGGTACTCGTATTGGCCTTAGAACTGGGGAGCCCCAAGGCTCAAAGTGGATATTTATGAGAAGAATTATTTCTCAATTAATTGAGTGTATGTAGAGGGCCTGCTATGTTCTCCATGTTGCATAAGGTTCTGGATGGATGGATAAAACTTGGTCCTTGCCTTCTAGAAAATCAGAGTTTGGATTAGCTGTTTAGGTCACTAACTCATTAAGCATTTTCCAAATTTCAGTCATTTACATGTCAGCTTCAAGGTTCTCGCCATATCTCTGTGCTACCTGTACTGTTACTTACGTAATATTTTTCTCTAAATAAATTCACTTTCTTTCACTGAAGTGGATTTACCTTAGAAGGAGGTTTTGTAACACTCTCTGAAGCGGAAGACCAGTATCACTTGGTTTATAATTGGGAGAGGTTTATAAATATAGAGAGAAAGTAAAACAGTATTAAGGACCTGCTACTTTTGTTGGCTGAAGATCCGGAGTCCTGTTCTGTCTTTGTTAAAAGAGATACTTGTCGCTGTTAGAGAGGTGTTAACTGTATGATGGTACCAATCAGAGCCTTTCTCCTTGTCAGCAGCAAGACGGGAGGATCATTATGTAGGGAATTACTTTCCCATGGTGTGTGATTCAGTGGTGCTTAGCACTGTGCCCCTTTACCTCTTCAGTTCTTCTCATGGGCTGATTACCACCTTTGCTGAATGCTGATCTAAGCAAGCCCTGCATCTCTTGCTTTCCATTTGCATGTTGCTCTATAGTTTATGATTCAGTTTCACATAAGCAGCCCCATTCACTCTGCAAACAAGCTTGTGAGGGAGATGGTATGGAGATTGTTCTTTTCTTAACTAATTTGCCTAAGGTGACTGGGTTGGTACAGGGGATTAGGATGGTTTGCAGGTTTCATATGCTTTTAGAGCTTTTCCTGCTCTAAAAGGGACCATTTAGACTTGATTCCATTACACTGAAATCTCTATGTGGGAACATTTTTGGGTTGAAGGTCATCTCTTCCTGAGACCCTCTCCTTGCCTCGTGAACTTAGTTTTTATTTTGAAGTCTCTGCCCCATCAACGAGCATCATTTGTAGGTCACAGATTATTACTCATTTTTTATTTTATTTATTTATTTATTTATAAATTTATTTATTTATTTGACAGAGAGAGACCCAGCAAGAGAAGGAACACAAGCAGGGGGAGGGGGAGAGGGAGAAGCAGGCTCCCCGTGGAGCAGGGAGCCCAATGCGGGGCTCGATCCCAGGACCCTGGAATCATGACCTGAGCCGAGGGCAGACGCTTAACGACTGAGCCACCCAGGCGCCCCCTATTACTCATTTTTTAATGTATCACCCAGATATGGATATTTACCTTGAGTATAAATGGGTTTTAGTTTCAGCCAATAAACCACTTGCCTTTGGTTACTTTGTTCAGGAGTTTCTATTAGCAGTTTGTATCTTTAAAAGAAGTGAGAGTCATTTGGTGCCATTCTAAATTGCTATATTAATTTTCTGCATATAGAAATAATAAATATATATTTTAGAAGTTCATCTGCCATCCATTTATTTAAGAACATCTTGTGTGTTCTTTTCTGATTATGAAAGTAAAATACATGTTCATTGTAGAGAAAAGAAACACTGGAAGGTATGAAATGAAAGAAGAATATAAAAATCAGGTTCAGACCTGTCTTGGTATATTCTTTTTCAGTCTTTTTTCTATACATATGTATATCTGGAATAATAGTAGTATGTGAATAACCACATTTACTGGGGACTAACAGCAAGTCAAGCATTCTTTTAATCATCTCCATAACACTAAAAAGTAGATGATCGTTAAATTGCGCAAGAATCAGTTCAGGTTCAATTGATGTAATGACGTCGCCATGGTTACACAGCTAGTAGGCTGTGTGGATTGGAACTTGTTCTTTTGTCCCATCTGGGCTCTGACACCCACGTCAAACCACCCCCTTCCTCCTATGTGGGTGCTGACCCCCACACTGGGCTCCTGGGGCCCTCCTCTCTCTCCCTCACCATGATGCCTCTGCTTCACCTAAAAGCTTTAGGACTAAATTTTTCTGGAAGGAAAGAGAAGAAGATGACAAGAGTGTTATGTGTGCTTCTTTCTTTTCCCTTTCTTTTTAAAGTTATGTTTCTCTTGCCTCAGAAATAGATGAATAACAAAAATACTATATGTTATAATGAATATACATTTTGAAATATACATTTGTCCCTTTAGCTACTGTAGGTGATAAACCAAAGAGAGCATTATTATTTTATAGGAGCTGATACCCAAGACCTAATACCCGTTCCTGATTTCCCAGCTCCTGTGTTCAGATCCAGGGGAAATAGCTGGTACCTTACTGATCTGGGCCAGGCACGGCACAGTGTACCCAAAGTGTGCTTTTAGAATATATTCGTTTAGAATGTATTTTCTTTATTATTTATTATTATTAAAGAAAATTATTCTTTGCTTTATTAAGATGTCACAGTCAATTTCTAAAAGGAGCTTTCCTCCATCTCCTCTTAAATAAAATCAGGCAAAAATAAAAGCAACCGTAGTCTGTTGCTGCCTTTTTTCTCTTTACTTTTTAGAATTCAAATCCTACAAGGAGCCCTGTGGAGGGACCTCGGCTGTGTGCTGATACCTGAAATCTGAACTTCATAGCACTTATGAAAAGGAAACAGTTTAGCTCCATTTATAATAATATATTGGTCTACAGAGGAAGTGCAGGCTGAACCCTGCTGTCTCAAGTAAATACTCTAGGGGTTTGATGGGGAACGTGTCGGGTGCCTGTAATAAATCCGCTGCCCGTGGAAGTAAGTCAAGGCCCTCCTGGCAGTGCCTAAGGACACGCTTAACCGGGGTTGTCACGGTTTTACTTTTAAATTGGAATCTTTGCCCTAATCTCAGAGTTAGACATGACCAGATTTGCAAACAGATTTACAATTTTCAATAATTTTCCAACCAGGACTTCAAAATACACGTGGGGGGGGGAAAAATACATGCTGGTCTTTCTCAGAGTAGGATGATTTACTTTGCCCCAGATGTTTTCCATAGACTGAATGTAACCAGGGAGTTAGGGACTTAAAAAGTGGCTTAGAGACAAACTGTGGGTTTGTTTTTTGTGGAACAGATTATACAGTTCAAGGGACGTCAACCAAATTATGTTCATTAACCAGGAGCCAGGTGTGGAGATGGGTTGTGTCAGGACAAAGGTGAGTGTTAGGCAGACATTTGGGCAAACCTCCTTTTTATCTGCCTCCCCCCGCCTTCGTTTATTACTTTTTCCTTGTCACTGTTCATTTCTCTGTTCTCTCTGGCTTCTTTATTTTCATTTCCTTCAATCCAAATTAAATCTCATTTTCAAATAGCTATCTCAAAGCTTCAGCTGCCAAGTAAAATTTCCATGGCCAAAAAAAAAAAAGCAACGTAAATTGAAATGCATGCTGCTGCTTTTTTTGGCTTTGCTTTCCTTCACCAGCAGTTTGGGGCAGAATGATGAAAGGCCATTTCCTGTCAGGTGACCACGTTCCAGACTCACGGCATTGTCTCTCTTGGCTATGTGCTCTTTATCTTTCTCCCGAGTACTTCTTGATACTCGCTTCCCAGGGTTCCTGGGAGGCCAAAGAAGAAAGTGCTTTGCAAGCTCTGATTTGCACGTGGGGGCCAACCGTGAAGACTGGGAGCGGGGCCATGGCATTACGGGAGAGCCAGCGAGGCGAGTGGGTGACAGAAGAGCGCTGTATGTTGTGTCCTTATCCTGCTTTCTGCCAGTTTGGCACGTCACCGTTCCATACATGTGTTTCCATGACCACATAAAGGAACCGCAAGGAAGGGCCATCTCTTCACCAACTGCTCTGTGAAGGGGAGAAGAGTTGAATCAGAGCTCTGTGGTAACCACACTCTGACCTGGGTTGAGGGCTGAGTTTACCTGTAGAGCCTGGTCAGTAGTGTTTACGGATCAGGTTCACCTTCTCTGAAATACCTATGGCTCAGAGCAGCAAGACCCAGAGCACTGTGAACATTTGATGTGGTAGAGCCTGAAGATATGCCCTGCTTCTATTTTTGGCGTCAACATGAGCACTCCAGTTGGAGTCTGTTGCCCTGTGAGCAGGAAGAACAGAGGCTTCTAGGAGTTTAAAGCCTCTTGACTGGGGCTCCTCTGGGACTTAACTTGGAGACTGTGGTATCTTTGTAAATCCTCCAGGTGTCCCTCAATCCTGCCCTGATTTAGACGTTTTAGTCTAAGGAAAAGCCTTTTGTTATTTCTTCCTCTGACCCCATTCCCTTCCTCCCCCAACTCCTGACTGACCAGCTGAAGTAAAAAGTACCTATAATTTATGGCTTAATCATAAATTCTAAATAATTATACTTTATTACCTCTCATGGGTCTTGAAACGTAGGTGCTATGTTCTGCTTTCTGCCAAGGCAAGGGAATAATAGAGAGACAATAATAAATTACAACTTAAGGCGGCAGTCGGAAAGCTTGAGGAATTGCCATTTCAGTGGAAAGTGCTCGAACAGCCAAATGAGCACTTGTCATGTTTATTTTCACTTTGAAAAGTAGAAACATGACAGCATGGTTTCAACTGCTCGTCCGGTACGAACTTGTGATGTTCTTTTTGCCTTCTCAGCAACTACAGTATTTGCTTCTTGCTCGTCATGTTTTTGCAGGGTTGAGGATGTATCTGTCCTCCTGAAACTTTAACTCTAACAATATACCCCCAAATGCTGACATTTTCAAACTTGTGCCCTTTGTCTTGATACCTGATTCTTTTGTATTCAGTAGAATTGGGGAGAGGACATCTTTTGTGGAATTTGCTCCAAGGAGAGGAGTCCCAGGTACTTGAAAGGATTTCCCTATCTCTTATACTTTCTTAGTGTCTCTGTGCATATTTCTGTATCACTGATGTCTTGAACTTTACTTGAGGTGCATGAGTATCTACTGAGGGCCAGGCGCTGTGCTGGAGGCTTTGATCTACTTTCTTTCGTATAATAAGTCCATCAGGTAGCTAGTCCTCTCTCTTGGATCCCTGTTTTTTTTTTTTTTTTTTTTTTTTTTGCCAGAAAAGAAAATTGGTGGGCATTGCCTGCTAATGGGTGTGTGGGGGTTTTTAGGGGTCTGAAAATGCTCTAAAATTCATTTGTGGTGATGGTCACATAATCCTGTGAACATGCTAAAATACATTGAATCATATGCTTTCAATGAGTAAATTATTTGGTATGTGAATTATATCTCAATAAAGCTGTTTTACAGAAAGGAAAAGGAGGCTTCGCGAGGTAAAGTAACTTGTTCAGGGTGATAGACCTAGCGAAGCTTGCGTTAGAATGCAGGTTTTTCTGAGACCAAATCTCTTCTTTCTTACGTCAAATCGTGCAACTCTACTAATTACATAGTCATGGGATCTTTCTTCTTTCAAAATGTGGAAAAAAATAACTGAACAAGTAATACACCAATACACATATATTCTCACTGTAAAGGATTCGAATACTGTGGAATTATATAGAATAAAATTTGGAAGTTCTCTTTTACTTTCTTGTGCTTTTGTAAATATTAACATAAATATCGTTATGCCAATATGATTTACATATATATTGCTGCCACTTTATAAAAAACAGCACACACATGGGACCTTATTATGTATATTATATCTGTTACTGTAGTACTTGCTTTCCCCTCCCCCCCCCCATGATATGTTCTGGAGATCTTTCCCTGTCAGCATCTCATTCATATTGTTATCATTATTATAAAAACAACATGTGGACTAGGGAATAAAAATGCTAACATTGAGGATGATCTAAAACAGAAAGTGAAGAACTCGTTGCCACCTCTCCCCAGGTTCCATTTCTCAGAAGTAACTACTTTTTGGTGTATTTGCATCTTATTCTTTAAGTGATTACCTCCTTAACTCTTAAACACGTGCTTAATGCTGCTCCCTCTTCATCCAGCAGCTTGAAGCACCATCTGTTCCTCCATTAAGAAAAATGTGAAGAGAAGTGAAAAATGTGGATGGGTCTCCGACACTCTCTCACGCTGGCAAAGTTTTTCTTTTTTTTTTAAGATTTTATTTATTTGAGAGAGAGAAAAAGAGAGCGAGAGTGAGCAGAAGTGGGGATGGGGGCAGCGGGACAAGCAGACCCCGTGCTGAGCGATGAGCCTGATGCAGGGCTGGAGCCCAGGACCCTGAGATCCTGACCTGAGCTGAAGTGAGATGCTTAACCACCTGAGCCACCCAAGCGCCCCTCACTCTTGCTAAGTTTTATTAGTTAACATTTACTTTTAGTTTTTTGGTTTTGTTTTGTTTTGTTGTAATTGGTTACCTTACAACCGATACATAGGGAGGCTCTTTCTTGACTTTTCGGGGGATGAAAGTTCCCTTCAGCCATATCATTAGTTTTACATCGTTGAGGATTATAATGTCTACACACTAATCTATACTTTTGACAAGACTGCCATGCTTTCTTTGTACATGGAATCTGAAATTTGAAAGCCAGTACCTAACAGTGCTTGCATATGCGTCCTTTATTGCAAAAAACAAAAACAAAAAAAAACAAATGTCAGGTCAAGATTTTATACCAAATCAGAGGCCCAGAATCATGCTCCATTTTAGCTCGCTGTGTATTTGAACCAAGACTTTCTTGTTTGGCTCTCCCTCTCCCCCTGGAAGTCGTAATTGCCTTTCTTTATTCTTATTGAAAAAATGATGCCATACTGCTGTCTCTGTGTCACATGATGTTTTTTCTTTTCTTTTCTTTTTTTTTTTTTAAGATTTTATTTATTTATTTGACAGAGAGAGAGAGCGAGAGCAGTAGGCAGAGGCAGAAGAAGGCTCCCCGCTGAGCAGGGAGCCCGATGCGGGGCTCGATCCCAGGACCCTGGGATTATGACCTGAGCCAAAGGCAGACCCTTAACGACTGAGCCACCCAGGCACCCCACATGATATTTTGTCTTAGTGCTTTTTCAAACCCACCGGTTATAGTTATCATACTGAGATTTCTTCTCATTGTGGTCCTTGGCTATTCTGTTTTTTATCTGGGTCTCATGTCTTTCCCTTTCTTGGAATTTTCAAGAAAGGTCTTCTATCTACTTTATTTTAGGTTTCTAAAAATGTGTAACCTCTATAGCACCTAACACAGTACTTTGAACATGATGGGTGCCTTAATAATAATTTTTGAATTAATGAGTGGATGAATAAACCAAAGATTGGTATACTCCCCTGTCCCCCTATATCATGGCAATAAACTTACAGGCAAAAGGAAGTATTTATTCTGTCCTTGAAAGCTCCTAGCTGGCAAAGTTTATGAAGTCCCTCCCCCCACACAGGTGACCATTCATTTAATATTTAGGGATTTCCAGAGACAGATTTTAGAATTTTCCTTGATAGTCCATTCCTTTAGCGACCCATGCTTTGCTTCCTAATATCTAGTCCAAATGACCATGTGACATCACAGAATTTCCCAAATTGATACAGTGTCCAGATCAATCTGTACATTCATTCTCTTCCAGATCATTTATTAAAAAAACTACTAAAGGTAACAAAAGTGTTTTGGTTTCTCTTAAGCTGAGGATGGATGATTTACTATTTTGAGATCCTTTTATTCTCTCATATTTCATCTAGTCAGAGTCACCCTGTATCAGGATAAATCTGCATCTGGTTTGGTTGGGTGGAATTTTTCCCTTTGGCTGGCAGTCTTAATATGCCTTCTTTGGCTCTCAATTTATATAACATAATTCCTAAAAGCATGAGCTGTGGAAAAGAAGTTTTTCAGACTTTTAATTTGATTGCATATCCTGTGCGTGTTCTTTGCCACTTCTGCAAAGATAGGAAGAATGGCCATAAAGGAAGTTGTTTTTGTTTTTCTTTTTTTAATTGATTCTTCTTGCAGGTTTCAGTTCAGGATGAGACTAGGAATGAGTTTCACATTCCTGACATGGTCCCTTGGCACATTTCAAGGCCAGGCATTATACCCCATGATGGAAGATTCCTTAAATTCTTCCTGTGGAATAATTCTTCTAGGCCCTATAAACATTGAAAAAATTTTTAAGAGACCTAAATTATAGTCCCCAGTCAAATCATTGTAGTGGCTTTGTCCTAAAATTCTGTCCTAAAGTTGGCTCTGGGACAAACATTTTTCCTTTTCTTTTGTTTACACTGTTCCCTCCACCTTGTCGGTTTTTTCTCTCCATCTAGGTATATTTATTTAGGACGACATTAAAAAATCAAATAGCCACAATGGCAGGGGCACCAACCAGTGAGCGTGGATGCATTAATTCTTTTTTCCCCTCTGGACATAACTAGAGTTAGGTTTTTTGAGAGCCACTACTGTATTCTATATATTCTTGCACTACACACAGCACTTAATGCCTTGTACATAACAGGAACTTACCATGTATTTGGAAAGAACACCGTTTCCCTCCCCACGCATTAGCCAGAAACCACAGCTATCATCCTCAAGTACCAGTGGAAAATTAGATGTGAGATAGGAGTGAGTCAAGAGGGAAGGCAAAAGGTATATGGAGGACCAGAACCAAGAGGTTTTTTTTTTTTTTTTTAAATTTTATTTATTTATTTGACAGAGAGAGAGACAGCGAGAGAGGGAACACAAGCAGGGGGAGTGGGAGAGGGAGAAGCAGGCTTCCCACTGAGCAGGGAGCCCGATGCGGGGCTCGATCCCAGGACCCTGGGATCATGACCTGAGCTGAAGGCAGATGTCTAATGACTGAGCCACCCAGGTGCCCCCAGAACCAAGAGGTTTAAGTGGCTTCTTCTGTTTCATTCATTCACTTTATTGGTCCACACGGAAGCAGTGGGCAGAAGTGATGGCCCTGCGTCTTCAAAAGGGGAGAGCGAAGAAAACGACTCATTCAGGTTTACTCGTTTAAGCAACCTCTGACCCTTCTCATCTTTCTGTTTCCCAGGAAGAGTTACAATCTGGAAGATTAAAGGCAGCCCTTGCCAAAGTGGGATTAAAGTTCATTTTGCATATTTAGAAAACAAAAAAGAATGATTAACCTCAAGAATCTGTTCTCTTGGGACACCTGGGTGGCTCAGTCATTAAGTGTCTGCCTTCGGCTCAGGTCATGGTCCCGGGGTCCTGGGATTGAGCCCTACATCGGACTCCCTGCTCAGCGGAAAGCCTGCTTCTCCCTACCCCACTCCCCCTGCATGTGTTCTCCCTGTGTCTCTCTCTGTCAAATAAATAAATACAATCGTAAAAAAAAAAAAATCATCTATTCTCTTTACAACCCAACAACAAACTAAGCATTCCATGAAAGTTAATTTAGAAACAAGATGGGGAGAGTCGTGTGTCCTGAGGCCACCTTCACTTCTGTACTTGTTTTTGTAGGAGAGTTTTCATTCCCATGGAATACTGTATTTGGGGGAAGGTTTACAGAACCATCCAAAGCTCATACCGCCTTCACTGATGGTTATGTGCCATCGTTTTCGTTTGGGGAATGAATGCTTCTTTTCTGAGGCTCTCCTCATTGAACATTATCCTTTGGATCTTTCCAAAATAATGATACTTACTGTTTTATTTTTTATTGCTACGTACAAAAGTAGTAATATATGCCATCCAGTCAAAGATACCATCGATCTGAAGATGTAGTCCAATTTCAGAGATACTAAATATGAAGAAAAAATGTGTACCTTGGAATTGATGAAATACGGTACGTGTTCGCTTTAAAGAATTTACAAACAATAGGAAAGTGTAAATACAAATACATCATGTTATTACCTTGCAGGGATAATATTCTTCACAACTATTTGGTTTAATTCCATCTAGTGTTTCTTTATATACTTGGAAATATGTGGGGATTTTTTCTTTTTAGAAAATATCATATTAGATACAATATTTAATACCTTTTTTCCCAATACTCACATATCTTGAGCATTTTTCCTTGTTAAATATTCCTTGAAATGTGATTTTTTAAAAATGGCTTAAATGTTACTCCCGTACTTTTGGTGGTTTGATTTCCAGTGTTTTGATATCATGCATACTGCTCCGGTGAACATCTTTGTACATATATCTTCGCAGCTTAATCATTTCTTTAGGAAAAATTACTAGAAGTGGAATGCTTAGGTGAGAGGAGGGTATAGCTATTTTAAAACTATAATATTATATTGTCAGACTGTCACAAGACTGTTTTCAATGTACATTCGCACCACAGTGTATGAAATGTGGCTATCAGTTACTACCACCAGCCTCCTTTTCCTCACCCTTGATAATACTTGGCATTACAATTTCAAAGTATTTTGCCACTTCAGTGAGTAAAAATAACATGCTGCTGTTTTAAATTACATTTTTATTATTTATTTATTTATTTAAAGAGTTTATTTATTTATTTGCCAGAGAGAGAGAGAGAGAACACGCGAGCACAAGCAGGGGGAGCTGCAGGCAGAGGGAGAAGCAGGCTCCCTGCTGAGCAAGGAGCCCGACGCAGGACTCGATCCCAGCACCCTGGGATCCTGACCTGAGCCGAAGGCAGACACTTGACCAACTGAGCCACCCAGATACCCCAATGATGATGATTTTTTATACTTGCATTAAATAACCATATTTGAAATTATTTAACTACTTTTATGCTCACTGGTAATTTTTATAATGTGGGTTTTTTTTTTCTTTTAAAAATCTATTTTTTAAATTGAGGTATAATTGACACATAACATTATATTAGTTTCAGGTGAAATGATCTCCACAGTAAGTCTAGTTAACATCCATCACCTTATATAATGTGAACCCGAATACAGGACACCTCATTTATAATAGAGTTGGGAGGGCAGAAAGGGGAGCTCTCATGCCCTACTAACTCATCCTCAAGTCAGATGCCTGTAGGAAGATGCTCCTTTATTGCCCCAGCAACAGGGAGGAAGATTATCCCCTTGCCCCACAACAGCCCAACCAATGAGAAACTGCCACAACTCACCAATGAGAAATCGTCACCACCCTAAACCCTCGCTTTCTTCCAGTGGACTTTTGTTCAAGCAGCCCCTCCCACCTCTTCCTCTTCCTCTATAAAGTAGTGTTCCTCTTCTTTGTTCTCTGAAACTGTCTGTGGTTTTGCCATAGTTCATGTGTCCCAAATTGCAATTCCCCTGCCATTCTTGAGGAAACCCATTTTGTTGGTAAAGTAACTGGCTGTTTTATTTTCAGGGTCAACAGTAACAAGAAGTACGTATATTTTGGTGATAAGAAATTTTAAGATTTACTTTCTTAGCAATTTTTCATTCCATTACATCCCCATGACTTCTTTATTTTATAACCAGAAAACTGTACCTCTTGAACCCCTTAACTCATTTCCCCCACTCCTCATACCCCATCTCAGGCAATCACCAGTCTGTTCTTTTGTATCTTTGAGCATATTTTTTTGTTGTTGTTGTTTTTTGTTTTTGTTTTAGATTCCACATATAAATGAGATCATATGGCATTTGTATCTTTCTGCTGACATATTTCACTTAGCATAATGCCCTCAGGGTCCATCCATGTTGATGTAAATGGCAACATTTCATACTTTTTTATGACTAGATAGTGTTCCATTGTATCTATATACCATAATTTCTTTATCCATTCATCTATCAATGGACAGTTAGATTGTTTCCATATCTTAGCTGTTTTAAATAATGCTGCAGGGAATATGGAGATGTGTATGTCTTTTTGAATAAGTGTTCTCATTTTCTTTGGGTAAATACCAAGAGGTGGAATTGCTGGATCATAGAGTGAATCTATTTTTAATTTTTTGAGGAACCTCCACACTGTTTTCCATAGTGGCTGTACTAATTTACATTGCTATGAACAGTGCAAAAGTTTTTTTTCCACAACCTTGCCAACATTGTTATTTCTTGTTTTTTTGGTGATAGCCATTCTGACGGGTGTGAGGTGATATCTCATTGTGGTTTTAATTAGCATTTCCCTGATGATTAGTGATTTTGAGCATCTTTTCATGTACCTTTAGAAAAATGTCTATTCAAGTCTTCTGCCTATTTTTAATTGGATTGTTTGTTTTTTGCCTCTGAGTTGTATGAGTTCTTTTTTTTTTTTTTTAGGATTTTATTTATTTATTTGACAGAGAGAGACACAGCGAGAGAGGGAACACAAGCAGGGGGAGTGGGTGAGGGAGAAGCAGGCTTCCTGCTGAGCAGGGAGCCCAATGTGGGGCTCGAACCCAGGACCCTGGGATCATGACTTGAGCCGAAGGCAGACGCTTAACGACTGAGCCACCCAGGCGCCCCGAGTTCTTAATGTATTTTGGATATTAACCTCTTATCAGATATATGATTCACAAATATTTTCTCCCATTCCATAGGTTGCCTTTTCATTTTGATGATGGTTTCCTTTGCTGTGCAGTGCTATTTATTTATGAATGTATGTATTTGAAAGAGACAGTGGCGGCAGAGGGGGAGAGAGAGAGAGAGGGTCTCAAGCAGACTGTGCTGAGCATGGAGCCTGAAGTGGGCTCTGTCTCCCGACTCTGAGATCATGACCTGAGCCAAAATCAAGAGTCAGTTGCTTAACTGACTGAGCCACCCAGGTACCCCTGTGCAGAGCTTTTTAGTTTGATGTAGTCGTACTTGTTTACTTTTGCTGTCATTGCTTTTGCTTTTGGTGTTATATTTAAAAAGTCATTGCTAAGACCTATGTCAAGGAGCTTACTGCTATGTTTTCTTCTTATACCTTGGTTTTAATTATTTAAATAAAGCATAGGCTCTAACAAGTTTTTCATGAAGGCTAATGGCAAGGGAATGGTGGTAGCTTATATTCTCCTGAGTTTATATATATATATATTTTATTATTATGTTATGTTAATCACCATACATTACATCATTAGTTTAATGTAATATTATGATAGATCTGTTTTATCTATGAGTCCATCTGCCAAATACCCTTATGAAAGAATTGCTAGACTCTGTTCTGCATGCCCACACTACAGTAATTTCAATTGACACGGTGATTCTTCTGTTATCTATCATTATCATAACATTATTTTACATTAAATTTTAGTTTAATACATTAAACATTAGTTTAATGTAATGTAGTGTTCCGTGATTCATTATTTGCGTATAACTCCCAGTGCTCCGTGCAGAACGTGCCCTCTTTAATACCCATCACCAGGCTAACCTGTCCTCCCACCCCCTTCCCCTCTAGAACCCTCAGTTTGTTTTTCAGAGTCCATCGTCTCTCATGGTTCATCTCCCCCTCCGATTTCCCCCCTTCATTCTTCCTCCTCCTGCTATCTTCTTCTTCTTCTTCTTCTTCTTCTTTTTTTTTTAACATATAATTTATTATTTGTTCCGAGTTTTTATATTATCTGAGAGTGACTTTCTATGCCTTCACATGCTGCTACCTCCTTAAATAGCTATAGGATTCTTGCATAACAAGCTTCCTACCTGAAAACTCTAGATATTGTCCCCTTGAGCTCTGATATTTGATGTTAGAGAGATGTCTGAGGTCATCTTCATTTTTATTCTATTGCAGTAAATTATGTTTTTTCTTTGAACATTTGTCATATTTTGTATTTAATACTTGAACAGAATATGTTTATGTACTTCAAACGTCATTTTGTAGTACAGAGTCCTTTCACAACTTTGGGAAATACTCTTCTGTTAGTTCTTTGGGTTCTTTCATATGTCCTTTTTCTGTTTTCTTTCTAGGGTTCTTCCTGTATATATATTTTGGTTTCCAGAATCTGTCCGTCATTTATCTCTTCTGTGACTAATTTTCATTTTCCCTCCAAGTTCTAGGGGAATGTTTTGAGTTCCGTCATCTACTTCAACAATTTGAGTTTTTTGTAGGCTGTGTTCTGTTGTCCACTCTATCTTCCATCATTTTCTTTGAAGTGACACTATTAAAAAAAATCAACTCCAAGCAATCTTTCCTGATCGCAGACTCTTCCATCTTCATGTCTACTTGCTCCATTTTCAGATGCAGTACCTTCTTAAATCAAGTGTCTTCTTAAAATACTGAGCATTTTATAAAAAATTTGTCTTCTCAGTTTGAGTAAAACCTTTTGAGCAGAGATAGTTTCAAAGTAGTTCTTTTCCTTCGAACTGCAGTGTTTTCACATGAGTCTGGTGATTTGTCCCTCTCTGTTTCTCCTTATAGAAAGAGGAGTAGTACTGGTTTATAGGCACATTGGTGTTGAGATTGTTTCTTTTGAAAACTTGGCATACATTCCTGGCCAAATCCTTCAGTTGAAAGGAGGAAGGATGGAAACGTATCTGTCCTTCCATGGCCAGATAAGAGATTTCATGAACTGGAGTGTCTTGTGTGGTGTAGATGCTTGCCGTATGGGCAAACCATGACCGCTTTTGACCATCCTCGGTATACCTGCTTGCTCCGGTTTCTCACCTCAGCAATGCCAGGCTTCTTCTCAAAGTGGCAGTTTATACCAGCAACATGTCCTGGGGTCTCTGAGTACCACAGGTTGCCTGCATTTAAGGCCACCCCGCAGAGGCAAGAGGTCTGCCCTGTGGGTGCCTTGTAGCCGGTCGTACCCTCCCATTCTTCTTTTGAGTTCAAGGGAGAGTTCTGCTCCCGGGATTGGCTTGCTGTATTTACCTGGAAGCTGCTCTGTCAGCGTAGACACTCAGGAGGCAGCCCGCTTTGCCCCTTCTTTAATCTCATCCCGCCTAACCGTATCCAGAAACATCCCTTGCAATTTCTGGCATATTAAGCACCTTTCTCTAATATTTAGTGCTGACAAAAGTTTTGACCTAACTGAATAGTCCCCTGACCGTGTCCTTGGGGAAGCTGGGAATGGGGCAGGTCGAGAGGCCTGAGTCTGTACCAACATCTTGCTGGGAAGCTTCCCCTCCCCACTTTTGTTGGCTATTAAATTCTGAATATGTTCTCAGTCATGGATGTCCCCATGTCTAGGAAAAATAAGGTCATAAATATTAAGATTGAACGATGAGAATGGACAGGTAAGTAAGAATGAAAAGCTTCAGTGACTGTGTGAAGCCAGGAAGATTGGATTTCAGTATTGGGCCTATTTAGCTCAGAAGTGTGCCTTTAGCGAAGCTCCTGATGGTTACTTTAAGAAATTTGGGATGAAATAGCCCAGGTAACACACTGGACAACAAAACCAAGGAAGTAAGGGGCTGGGTTAAATTTGGGGTGACCAACTGTCCCAGTTGGTCCGTGCAGGAAGGGATCTCAGTAAGTGGGGTTTCAGGAGACTCGTGGGCATGAATTGGTCACCCTAGCGGAAATTATGCCTTTGCATCTATGGTCTTTTATATATGAGATGAGATTTCATGCTACAGTGGATGTCCAGAGCTCTTTTCACCCACCGACAGAGCACGCAGCATTTAGCCAGCAAAGAGTGAGAGCTTATTTTCTATTTGTTTTGTTGAATAAATTCTACAAACTCAGATTCCACTTGAATATAGAATCAGTCCGTTTTTAGCTATATTCTGAAATAACTCTGGCAGATAGACATTCTTTCATGTTTTCTTCCTAGAAGTGATGAGGAGGCGTCTTTTGTAAAGCTGGAAATGTCTTTAGCGTATCTTTTAAGAGGTACATACCATGAAGCCAGAGCCACTTAAACAGACTTAGAGTTTTAGATAAATTAGAAGCTCGTGAGTGAAAATTACAAGGTTCTTTCTAGAAGCCATAAAGGATTAGAGACAATTGGGAGCAATTTCAAGAACTGTTTGATTAGGAGGTTGCCAAGGATTTCAATAAAGGTACGGGCCTCAGTGTCTTAACTTCCAGTGTTGCGTTTGCCACTCGGCTGCATCAGGCTAGTTGCCCCTCAGTGGAACAAAACCAGTGTTCATTAAGATATTTTCTCTCTGGGGCGCCTGGGTGGCTCAGTCAGTTAAGCGTCTGCCTTCAGCTCAGGTCATGATCTCGGGGTCCTGGGATCGAGCCCCGCATCGGGCTCCCTGCTCATCGGGGAGCCTGCTTCTCCCTCTCCCCCTGCTCCTCCCTCCCCCCCGCTGGTGCACTCTTTCTCTCAAATTAATAAAATCTTTTTTTTTCTTAAAGATGTTTTCTCTTTCTTTATGATGTCCGTGGATCCTAGTATTAATAGCGTAGGAGCAGTAAGACTTCTATTTGGGTAGATGAGAAGGGCATTTATGTATTTCTTAGAAATTGATTTCAACCTTTATGGGAATCTGGCCGAGGGAACCTTCTCCAACCTCTGCTTTTTGTTTTGTTTTGTTCTTTTGATGCTGAAGCTCCCTTTAGGCGAAATAGTCCAGGTTAACCAGAAATCCTCAGGTGTGTCCTTAAACAGAGGCCTCAGAGGGGGACAAACTGTGAGAGGGAGACTTGTCCTTTAGCCTCTTCATCAGACTTGGAGCCGTGCTTCTGAGCCCATCTGCTGAGGTTGGATCAGCTTTGATCCTCCATTCCTTCCTTGTCCTTTTCTTTGAATTTAAAACTCCATGTTTGTCACTGTTGTCTCCATCCTCACCTTTCACTGCATTTTTTAATACTGTTTATACAACAACCTATTGTTTTGTGACTTAATCATCTTCAATCAATTTTTCCTGTGAAAACCCCCCAAATTGCTCTTAATTTCTCTCTCTCCCCTGCTTCACTTATCTAGTTTATTAGCAGGTCTTACTGTTTTTCTCTAAAACATTCTGAATCTGATGACTGCTCACCATCTTCCCCTCTGTCCCCGTGGTCCAAGTCACCATCAGCCCGCATGGATTATGGCAGCAGCTTCCCTGCTGGTCTTCCTGCTTCAAAGCCTGCCCTTCTCAGTCCTCCCTCTTTTCCAGAAAGCTGCCAGAGTGGTCTCTTCAGACTTGGATCACATTTTTTTCCCTGCTTAAAATTTTCTAATGGTTTCCCATTGTATCTAGACTTAAACCCCAGATTCTGACCATGACCAACAGAGGCTGCCTTCATCTGTTCAACTTCCCCTCTCCACCTTGAGCAGCAAGCTATAGTCTCAAGTACAACCAGCTTGTTCCCACCTCTCATTCCAGACATTGACATTGCCTGGATCTTCGTTATTCAGATCTCCGGCCAACTTAATTCTCCCCAGCCACGGTTCCATATACAGTAGTGCATCATTCCGCACACCCCCACTAACTCTTACTCTTCTTAAATTATCCTTTGTTTTCTCCATGGCAACTCATATCTGAATTTCTCGTTTCTTTACTTGTTCTGTATCTCCCCCATCATAATATAATCTCCATGAGAGCACGGGCTCCGTTTTGTTCATAGTGCTTGACCCAGAGTAGTTGCTCATCCAAATATTAAATCAAGTGATGCAAATAAGTGTTTTCTTTTGCTATGAGAACACCCTGGGAGAGTAACTGTATAGTTATATACCTGTATATTGGTCTCGAGAGTGTGAGCTATGGAGTCTTAAAGAATTTTCCAAAGACTTTTCAGTTGATAATTAAAAAAAAAAAATAGTTTATTTTTTAGAGCAGTTTAAAACGGTTCCTAGCAAAGTTGAGCAGAAAGTACAGAGCGTTGCCCAGTACCTCTGTCTCCATGCATACACAGCCTTTCGCACTGTCTGCATCCTGCACCAGTGTGGTACGTTTGTTATAATTGACATCGACACATATATACATATATACAATATACATCGACACATCATTATCACCAAATCCATATTTTACGTTAGAGTTTACTCTTGGTGTTGTATATTTTATGGATATGTTTTATAGATTTAAAAAATGTATTATGACCTATATCTGCCATTACAGTATCATACAGGATAGTTTTACTGCCCTAAAAATCCTCTGTAATCCCTTATTCATGCCCTCCCCCACACCCAACTCCTGGCAACTTTTTATTTTCTCTGTAGTTTTGTCTTTTCCAGAATGAAATCTTACAGTATATAGCCTTTTCCGACTGACTTCTTTCACTTATTAATATGTATTTAAGTTTGCTCATTTCTTTTCATGACTTGATAGCTCATTTCTTTTTAGTGCTGAATATTATCCTATTGTCTGAATGGGCCACAGTTTATCTATCCACCTACTGACAGACATTTTGGTTACTTCCAAGTTTTGGTAGTTGTTGATAAAGCTGATAACAGATGTTATAAACATCTGTTCACAGCTTTTTGTGTGGACATAGTTTTAAACTCATTTGGGTGAATATCAAGGAGGGCAATTGCTGAATCTTACCGTGAGAGTATATTTAGTTTTGTAAGAAATCACCAAACCAAATGGCGTTTCAAAACAGCTGTATCATTTTTGCATTCCCACCAGCAGTGGATGCATGTTCTCTTGTTCCATTATTTTTGTCAGCATTTGGTGTTATCAGTTATCAGTGGATTTTGGCCATTCTAATAGGTGGGTAGTAGTATCTTGTTTTAATTTGTACTTCCATGACAAATGATAATGAGCATCTTTTCATATGCTTATTTGCAACCTGTATATTGGTGAGGTGTCTGTTCAGGTCTTCTGCCCATTTCTTCAGTAAAGGTGTTTGTTTTCTTGTTGTTGAGTTTTAAGAGTTCTTTGTATTTTGAATTACAGTCCTCTATTGAACATGTCTTTTGCAAATATTTTGTCCCAGTTTGCAGCTTGTCTTCTTCTTCTCATGACAGTGTCTTTCACAGAACAGTTTTTAATTTTTCTGAAGTGCAGTTTACCAATTATTTCTTTCCTGGGTTGTGCCTTTGGTGTTGTAACCAGAGTCATCACCATGCCCAAAGTCATCTAGATTCCCTCTTATGTTATTTTCTAGGAGTTTTATGCATTTTATATTTAGATCTATGATCCATTTTGAGTTAAATTTTGTGAAAAGTGTAAAATTTGTGTCTAGATTCAATTTTTTTTTTTGCATGCAGATGTCCAGTTGTTCGAGCACCATTTGTTGAAGAGAATATCTTTGCTCCACTGTATTGCCTTTGCTCCTTTGTCAAAGATCAGTTGACTGTATTTATGTGGCTCTTTTTCTGGATTCTCTTTTTTTTCTGTCCATTGATCTATTTGCCTGTTCTTTTGCCAATAAAACATTATCTTGATTACTGTAGTTTTATAGTAATTCTTGAAGTTGGGTAAATCAATCTTCCAACATTGTTCTTCTTCAATATTGTGTAGGCTATTTTGCGTCTTTTGTCTGTCTGTAGAATCAGTTTGTCAGTATCCCCAAAATAACTTGGGATTTTGATTGGGATTGCATTGAATTTATAGATCAAGTTGGGAAGAACAGACATCTTGACAATATTGAGTCTTTCTCTCCATGAACATGCAATATCTCTCCATTCGTTTAGTTCTTTGATTTTGTTCATCAGGGTTTTTTGGTTTTCTTTTCTTTTTTCTTTTTTTAATAGGGAGAGGGAGGGAAGACAGGGAGAGAGAGAATCTTAAGTAGGATCCATGCCCCAGCATGGAGCCTGAAGCAGAGTTCTATCTCACAACCCTGAGATCCTGACCTGAGCCGAAATCAAGAGTTAGATGCTTAACCGACTGAACCACCCGCGTGCCCCTTTGGTTTTCTTTATGTAGATCCTTGTACATATGTTTTTACTTTGAAATTCCACTTATTCATTAGGAAAGTGATTGACTTTTGTATATTAACCTTATATCCTGCAGCTATGCTGAAATTGCTTATTAATTCTAGGAGGGTTTTTTTTTGTTGAGTCTTTTGGATTTTCTATAGAGACAGTCACATCATCTATGAAGAAGGACAGTTTATCTCTTCCTTCTCAGTCTGTATACCTTTAATTTTCTTTTTTTGTCTCATTGTATTAGCTGGCACTTCTAGTGTGCTATTGAAAAGGACTGATAAGAAGAGACATTCTTGCCCTGTTCCCAATCTTAGTGAGAAATCAAGGTTAAGTGTGATGTTAGCTGTAGGTATTTTGTAGATGGTCCTTATAACATTGAATAAGTTACTCTCTAGTCCTAGCTTACCGGGAGTTTTTATTATGGATTTGTGTTGGATTTTGTCAGATGTTTTTTTCTGCATCTATTGATATGATCATGTGCTTTTTCTTCTTTATCCTGTTGATGTGATGGATTATATTAATTCATTTTCAAATACTGGGCCAGCCTTGCATACCTGGATAAGTTTCACTTGGTTGTTGCATATAAGTCTCTTAAGATGTGTAAAAAAGTATATAAAATATACATTGTTGGTTTCTATTTCTAATATTTTGTTGAGTATTTTGGCATTCATGTTCTTAGATATTGATTTGTAGTTTTCTTGTAATAGATTTGTCTGGTTTTTCTATTAGGGTATTGCTGGTCTCATAGTGAATTAGGAATAGGAAGTCTTCCTTCCACGTTTTTCTTCTGGAAGAGTTTTTAAAGAATGGGTATAATTTCCTCCTTAAATGGTTGGTATTATATGTTGGCTAATTGAACATAATTAAAAAAAAAAAAAAGAATTCACCAGTGAACCCATCTCGGCCTGGTGCTTTCTGTTTGGGAAGGTAATTAATTTTGATTCAATTCCTTCAGTACACATAGGCCTATTTAGATTATCTATTTTTTATGTAAGTTTTTGCAGATTGAGTCTTTCAAAGAATTGGTTCATTTTTTCTTTCTTTTCTTTTTTTAAAGATTTTATTTATTTATTTGAGAGAGAGCATGAGCAGTGAGGAGGGGCAGAGGGAGAAGCAGACTCCCTGCTAAGCAGGGAGCTCAAATGCGGGCTCTATCCCAGGACCCTGGGATCATGACCTGAACTAAAGGCAGGTGCTTAACCAACTGAGCCACCCAGGCGCCCCAAGAATTGGTCCATTTCATCTACATTATGTATGCCTACAAATTTGTAGGCATAGAGTTGTTCATAGTTTTACTTTATTAGCCTTTTAATATCCATAGGATCTGTAGTGATGTTCCCTTTTTTTTTTTTTACATTAAACTTTATTTTTATTGAAGTATAACATGACATACAAAAGAGTATGTAAATCAGGAGTGTAGAGCCAGCTATACTTAGTGTGTTTTTTTTATTTCTGGTATTAGTAATTTGTGTTTTTCCTATTGTTTTTCTTAGCCTAGATAGGGGCTTATTGATTTTATTGGTCTTTTCAGAGAACCAGCTTTGTTATATTGACTTTCTCTGTTGATTTTCTGTTTTTCATTTCATTGATTTCTGTTCTAATTATTATTTTTTTTCTTTTTCTTTTAGATTTAATTTGCTCTCCTTTTTCTAATTCCCTAAGGTTGAAGCTTATATTATGGAGTTTAGATCTTTCCTTTGTAATATATGCATTCAGTGTGTTATTTTTTACTCTTCAAAGTGCTTTGGCTGCATATCACAAATTTTGATGTTGTATTTTCATTTTCATTTAGTTAAAAATACTTTAAAATTTCTCTTGATATTTCTTCTTTCACTATGGTATTTAGAAGTTCTTTAGTCTCTTAAGTATTTTGAGATATTCTAGCTGTCTTTCTGTTACTGATTTCTAGTTTATTTCCTGTATGGTCTGAGAGCAGACATTGTATGATTTCTATTCTTTGATTTTTTTTTTTTTTTTTTTTTTTGGGTCCCAGAATATGGTCTGTCTTGGTGAATGTTCCATATGAGCTTGAGAAGAATGTGTATTCAGCTCTTGTTGTATGAAGTAGTCTATAGATGTCAGTTATATCCAGTTGATTGATGGTATTCTTGAGTTCAACTGTGTCCTTATTGATTCTCTGCCTAATGGATCTGTCCATTTCTGATAGGAGATGTTGAAGTCTCCAGCTATAATAGTGGATTTGTCTACTTCTCCTTGCTGTTCTATTAGATTTTGCTTCATGTAATTTGACTCTCTTATAAGGTACATACACATTAAAGATTGTGATATCTTCATAGAGGATTGACCTTTTATCATTATGTACTGCCCTTTTTGTCCTTGGTAATTTACTTGTTTTGAAGTCTGCTCTGTCTGAAATTCATATAGGTACTCCAGCTTTGTTTTGATTATTGTTAGCACAGAATATCTTTCTCCACCCCTTTATTTTTAATTTATATGTGACTTTATAGTAGTGAATTTCTTTTAGACAACATATAGTTCTTGTTTTTTTTTTTTTTTAGTTGTTTTGTTTTTTCATCCACTCTGACAATGTCTGTCTTTTAATTGGTGTGTTTACTCCTCTGACATTAAAAGTGATTATTGATATAATTGGTTTAATAACTACCTTGTAGTTACACTGATCAGTAGTATCTCATAGGTCATTGATGCCCTTTGATTTGCTATTTGTTGCCCTTGTTCTTTGTTCCGATTTTTCTCTTTGGACATCATTTCTTCAGATATTTTTTTTCTGTCAATCTCCCTCTTTTTTTATTTTTAAAGATTGATTTATTTATTTGAGAGAGAGTGCACATGCACACGGGAGCGGGGAATGGGCAAAGGAAGAGGAGAGAGAGAATCCGAAGCTGACTCCACACTGACCACAGAGACTGACTCAGGGCTAATCCCACAAACCATGAGATCATGACCTGAGCTGAAACCAAGAGTTAGATGCTTAACTGACTGAGCCACCCAGGTGCCCACCTGTGTCATTCTTTTTATTCTGAGAATCAAATTATAGTTATGTTACACTGATCAGTAGTATCTCATAGATCATTGATGCCCTTTGATTTATCTGTAGTCTTTATTTCTCTGTGTACTTCATTTTTGGGTAGTTTCTATTTCCATGTATTCTAGTTCACTGATTTTTCTGCAGTGTCTAAAGTGCTATTAATCTCATTCAGTGTGATTTTTTAAATTTCAGATGCATTTTTCATCTTCAGAAGCTTCCTTTAATTTATTTATATGTACGAAAGAAGTATATATGAAAGAAAGATATGTATACATCTTATATATATGTGTCATATCATATATGTCATATATATCTTTCATTTCTCTTCTCCGTTACTTTTTTTATAAGATTTTAGTTTTTATTTAAAGGTTTTATTTATTTATTTGAGAAAGCAACAGAGAGAGTGATAGAGAGCACAAGTGGGGAGGAGAGGGAGAAGCAGGCTCCCCGCTGAGTAGGGAGCCCAACGCAGGCCTCGATCCCAGGACCCTGGGATCATGATCTGAGCTGAAGGCAGATGCTTAACCGACTAAGCCTCCCAGGTGCCCCAGATTTTACTTTTTCAAAAGATTTATTTTTGAGAGGGAGGGGGAGAGAGAGCACGAGGAGGGGGAGGGTCAGAAGGAGAGGGAGAGAAGTGGACTCCCCACTGAGTATGCAGCCTGATGTGGGGCTTGATCCCACGATCATGACCTAGCCGAAACTAAGAGTTGGATGCTTAACTGACTGAACCACCCAGGTCCCGCTATAACATTTCATTTTTAAGTAATCTCTATACCCAACGTGGAGCTCAAACTTATAACCCTGAGATCAAGAGTCATAAGCTCTGCCAACTGAGCCAGCCAGGCACCCCTCTTCTCTGTTACTTCTCAAGTGGATGCTGGATATTGTGAATTTTATTGGGTATCTGACTGTGTTAAATTCTTTTGAATAGTGTTGGACTTTGCTCTAATGACTAAACTATTTGGAATAACTTGGGTACTTTTGAGGCTTGCTTTTAAGCTATTAAGTGGATCTAGGGCAGCCTTTGATGTAGAACTAGTTTAGCTCTACTACTAATGCTTTTCCAAGGACTCTATCCATTATCTCATGTAGTAGGAGCCATTCTGACTGCTGAGAACACAAAATATCCCCAGCTCTGTGTGAGCTCTGAGATTTGTTCAGCCTATTGTTTGCTGATGCTTCTTTTCCTGCCCTTGGGAAGTTCTCATTTCCACCTACACACATTAGTGCTCAGCCATAGACTTGGAAGGAACCCTTCTACAGATGTCTGCTTGTTTTCTCTCTGTATGGGTTCTCCTATTCCAGTATTCTGTCTTACAATCCTTGTTGCCTGGCTTTCCTAAACTCCAGTCTCTGTCTTCACAATTCCACAAGAAGGAAAACTGAAAACTCTGGGTTCTGCCTGACTCCCCCCCACCCCCCTCTACTCTGGCTTTGAAACTGTTCCAGGTTTGTAAGCTAGGGCAATTTTAGGCCTCACCTATTTTGTTTTTCGATCTTTGGGATTGTATCTTGCTCTCTTTTCCAGTGTCAGAAATGTTTGTTTCCTATTGTTTTGGTCCATTTTTATAGTTGTTTAAGGTAGGAGGGCAAACCTTGTCACTGGTACTCCGGAATGTCCAGAAGCAGGAGACCTTCAGTTGACATTTTGCATTTCCATTATTTTGTTTAGAAGTTAATTTTGCTGCCCTGTAAGGGGTGTGGTGCTTTTGCCATTTAGTTTAAATCGTTATGAGTGTTGGTATCTTGGTAAGAAGCCTCTGTTACCTATGTAGGAAATCACCCAGTGCTGGGGAATAGTACTGTTCCACTCTCTTCTTTGTAATAGAGGAAGTGATGTCCTAAGCAGAGGTGATAGAGATGTTGCCTGACGTGTGGCATCATTTCTTAGAGTATGCAACAACTTGGCCGTTGGTTTTTCTTCCACTGTGTGTGGTTTTAGGCTTCTTCTTCAGCTGATGAATTCACTACCTACTCCATTCTTGGGCTGTGAATCCATAGGCTTGAATTCTGACCTGAGTGCCAAAACATTGCCAACTGCTGAGTTGGTTGGTTTTTTGCCTGGAAAAGTTGTTAGGGCAAAATTGATACTTTGATTGGGGAGAGAAAGAGGCAGATTTTCAGATGAAAGCTGTTCCACCCCAAATAGTTTAAAAAAATTTTGGCTTATTATCTAAAGGCATGGGTAGAATTTGATATATCATGAGAATGAGAAAGAAGCTCATAAATAGTAAACTTAGTGATGGGTGGGCATCATAAGACCACACATAAGTAGGGTGACCATGTATCCTGTTTGCTAAAGACAGCCCTGAACACCTGTTGTCTTGGAATAATTAACATCCCCTTTTGCTCTTGGAAGTGTCATGGTTTTGATGTCTCTCTCTCTATACTTATATACACACAAAGTCATCCTAGTTGTAAAGAATGGTTTAAAGAATACAAAGTAGGTGTTAATTCCCTGGTTATTGTCCTTGAATGATGGATTTACTGTTTACTTTGTATTTTTGTTGAATAGTTTATAGTGACTAATAAATGTGTGTGTGTGGTTTTATTTTTTTTTAATTTTTGGTATTTTTCCTATAGATGATCTCAATGCCACCCACCAACACTGTGTTTTGGCTGGTTTACCACCTCGGTTTAGTTCCACCCACCGAGTGGCAGAGGTAAGTGTTAATAAAAATGTGATTCAAACTTAATTGGATGTGACAGCAGTGGTTGAATGAGCAATTTTGCATAGAGTTTTGGAAGAGTATTTGATAGGAAAATTGCTTCCATCGAACTTGACGTTAGCCTTTATTTACTTGCTTTATTAGCTTTGAGTTGTGTGGGATACAGTTTTAAAAAATGTGTTCACAGCATGGGATTAGTATATTTTGCTTCTTTAGGATTCTTTTTCTTGGAGAAGGTAAAATGCTATTGGCAGGTGTTGCTAGCTAGAGATTGTCTAAGGGGTTTTTATCTGTCAAGGTCAAGGACAGGAGATGGCCAGAAGGAAGTGGGGAGGGGGCGCCTGGGTGGCTCAGTCGTTAACTGTCTGCCTTCGGCTCAGGTCATGATGCCAGGGTCCTGGGATCGAGCCCCTCATTGGGCTCCCTGCTCAGTGGGAAGCCTGCTTCTCCCTCTCCCACTCCCCCTGCTTGTGTTTCCTCTCTCGCTCTGTTTCTCTCTGTCAAATAAATAAAATCTTTAAAAAAAAAAAAAAAAAGGAAATGGGGAGGGTTTGTGTGCTTGTGCATGTGTTAGCTGTGACCAGGCTCCGGTGGTTGAGAATTTACATTTCCCTTAACTTTTGGGTCAGACTTCTGGGCATGTGAATGTAAATTAAGGAGAGAGTTACAGTGGTGCCCAGTAATTTCTGAGCTCCCCAGTTGAGTTCATAATCCAGACTTTAGTGCTAAATTCTGCCACCACTTGCGGTGGCTGATGGTCAGCTGATTAGACCAGTTCAGAATGGAAACTTAGGAGGTGGGAAAAACTCCTAGTAGTCACCCTGCAGTACTGTGTGATCAGTTAAGGAAGGTTCCAGAGAGCAGGGGAATAATCATGAGAAGGCCTACAAGTTGACTTCATATCCAAGCTTGTTATCTGTGCTTTGTTTTGTAGATTGACTTTCCATCGTGCCACAGGGGGACCAGGGTGGGAAGTTCGGCAGAAGGGATACAACAAAGTGGCAGGGGAACACAAGCACAAGTCCTTCTCAGTCCCGAGACTGAGTCTGTAAAGCAGTGGCATGTCGTATGGTAATTAAGTGGCTTTTCTCGTGGACTGGTCATGTTGCTGTAGGCCAGAGAGGGCCTGAGTATCTATTAAATCAAGATGCCATCCAGCCCATGAAACATGCCTTCGTCCCTTTCTCCTCATGTCCCTTGCCCCCTCTCTTCCATTCGCTCATCCAAATATTTGAGTGCCTGTCACATGTCCAGTGGCAAGATGGGCTTGAGAGAGCCATCAACATCATCCCTAGTACATCTGTGGCCACTCCCTTTGTTGAACTTCCATTTTAGTTGGGGAGACAGATCCCAAACAAATAAACACACGGATAATTATCTGAGAGACCTGAAAGTAAGTTCTGTTAGGCAGTCGGGAAGGAAGGACTGACTGAGTAGAGGGAGGAATAGAAGGAGGAATGTGTGTATGGACAAACAAATGAACTCTTTATTGGATGCTTTCGCTGTGCCAGGCTCTTGGCTGACTCTCAAGCCTGGGTGATTTGGGGATGACATTGCCATTAATAGAAACAGCAGTTGAAGACATTGGGGGAAGACAGTAGTTCATTCAGTTTTGAACAGGCTGAGTTGGAGCTGACCAGTGGAGCGGTCTGGCAGATAAAGGCAAGCAAGGGACTAAAGCTCTCCTCCTCCCCGTCCTGCAGTGGGACATGCCTACACAGAAGCCGTCCAAAGGGGCCCTCCAGAATACAGTTTGAACAGTACCCCTGTGCCCTGATTTCCTTTTTTTCCAGGTGGACCAATTTTATGAGGATAGCGGTGCTTTCACAATATCCTGAGGTTCAGCATTTTCTGCTTTAATCACAGCTGTATTTGTGTCCTCTAAGTTTTAGGCAACATTGTGAGCATTAATTAACTTTTAAATAAAGAAGTGGGTTTGTGTAGTGATGCTCTTGGGAGAAGCACATTATCTCAAATCTATGTCTTTTATAGTCTCTGTACTTGAGTTCAAGCTACTAATTAGACACCTCCACTGTGAATGATGTAACAATCTTGCTTTCTATATTATATATCAGGGTCAGCAAACTGTGGCCCATGGGCTAGCCAGCTGTTTTAATAAAAAAATTTTAATTGAAACACAGCCACACTCATTTGATTCCATATAGTTTATGGCTGCTTTGGAGTTACAAAGGCAAAGCTGCAGAGTCGCAACAAGACCTTAAGGCCTGCAAGCCTAAAATACTTACTATCTGGCCTTTTAAGAAAAAGTTAGCTGACTTTGTTTTATGTGATCTTATGTATACAGGCTTTAATAATCACCTTAAAGTAAAAAGTAATTTTTGAAACATCACCATTTTAAGGTAACTTTTTATTTCTATGGAAAGTCAAAAATGATAATGTTCAGTGTTGGTAAAGTTACGGTGAAACAGGTATATTCATATACTTCTGGAAGTTTTTCTAATTGGTATACTTTTTGGAAAGCTATATGGGGATGTGTATAAAGTACCATAAAAATATCTTTGATAACACTGTTTTTGGGAGTCAAACCTAGGAAACACTTCAAAGAAAGATAACACACACACATATAAAAATGTTTAGAGTGACTAAGAGTAGTGAAGAGCTGGAGAGAACTTTAGTGCCTCTGTAGTACATGACTAGTTAATTAAATTAGTATCACCTCAGTGAGCAACCATTGAAAATACTTACTTTGAGTACTTACGTACAGAGAAAAACAGAATAGACACTGATGTGTACATTCTGATCACAGCCGTGTGGAAAAACAAAGAATCATGTGCAATAAAAATAATTAAAATAAGGTAAGGTGACAGGATTATTATTTTATCTTACTTAAAAATTTTTATTTCATGTCGTATTGTTGTCAGTAATAAAAGAGGGAAAAGATTTTTTTTTTCCTAACATGAAAGTTACATTATTATTTCCCTCAAGAGAAGAGATGGAAAAAATCCATGCAGTGTTGTAGCCCTCACTTATTTTATAAATGTCCTCTCCTTCATACAGAATTAACGTGGCATGTCTTATCTGTGCCACACAAAATGATTTGCTGTTTTCTGTCCATTCAAAATATGTCAGAAACAGATTGTCTTAAGGAAGTGATGTTCTGAATTTCATTTTAGTTAATCAGAGAAGAAATCTATTTAGTTTTTCGGTTACATGTGACTAGATTATGTCTGACAGCTCTCGACTTTTATTGGATTTTTTTCTTCTGGTTGGAAAAGAAGAAATCTGTTTTTTTAATTTAAATTTTATGAATTTTATATATAATTATATTGTGAATAGGTAGTTACTCAAACGATTCAAAGTTCAGAAAGTACCCAAGAATAAATAGTTTAAAGTCTCTTCCTCCTAAAGCCAACCAGCTCCTCCTTCCCAGAGGCAACTAGTGTTATCAGCTTCTTGTTATCCTTTCTGTGATACTTAATACATATATAAGCAAATATGTGTTTAATTAAAAACATTTTTTATACAAATGGTAGCCTACTCTACATACCATTCTGTACTTTTGTTTTAGTAAGCCTTGGTGATAACTTATCAATATGTAATTCATACTTTGGAGTAGGCAGTGGTTTTTTTAGATATGACACCAAAAGCACAAACAACCAAAGAAAAAGTAGGTAAATCGGACTTCAACAAAATGAAAAACTGTTATGCTTCAGGGGCACCTGGGTGGTGCATTGGGTTGAATGTCCAACTCTTGGTTTTGGCTCAGGTCATGATCTCAGGGTCATGAGATTGAGCCCCATGTCGGGCTCTGCACTCAGCATGGAGTCTGCTGGAGATTCTCTCTCTCTCTCTCTCCCTCCATGCTCTCTCTCCTCTCTCTACAATAAATAGGGGCACCTGGGTGGCACAGTCAGTTAAGCATCTGACTCTTGGTTTTAGCTCAGGTTGCAATGTCAGGGTCGTGAGATCAAGCCCCATCTTGGGCTCCATGCTCAGCACTGAGTCTGCTTAAGACTCTCTCTGTCCCTCCCCACTGTTCTCTGTCTTTCTCTCTCTCAAATCAATCAATCTTTAAAAAACAAACAAACATACAAATAAATGAATCTTAAAAAAAAAAACAAACCGGGGCGCCTGGATGGCTCAGTCGGTTAAGCGTCTGCCTTTGGCTCAGGTCATGATCCCAGGGTCCTGGGATCGAGCCCCACGTCGGGCTCCCTGCCCAGCGTGAAGCCTGCTTCTCCCTCTCCCACTCTCCGTGCTTGTGTTCCCTCTCTCGCTGTGTCTCTCTCTGTCAAATAAATAAACAAAATCTTAAAAAAAAAAAAAATTAAAAAAAAAAACCAACCCTATTATGCTTCAAAAGGTTCCATCAAGAAAGTGGAAAGAGAACTTATAGAATGCGAGAACGTTATTTTCACATCACTTATGTCACAGGGTACTTGTGTCTAGAGTATATAAATAACTCTTACAACCCAATAATTAAAAAGATAAATAATCCAATCTTTTTAAATGACAAAAGATCTGAAGAGACATGTCTGCAAAGAAGATGCACAAGTGGCCAATAAACACATGAAAAGATTGAACATCATTAGTCATCAGGGAAATGCAAAGCAAAGCCATATTGAATTATTACTTCACACCCACTAGAATGGCTACAGTCAGAATCACAGTGACAAGTATTGGTGAAGATATGCAGAAATTAGAACCCTCCTGCACTGCTGGAGGGAATATAAAATGGTTCAGCCACTTTGGGGGACGGGCTGACCTTTCCTCAGAATTTTAAATACAGTTACCTCAGGAGCCAGCAATTCTATACCGGAGAGAGATGAGAACTCGTACGTGAATGTTCTTAGCAGCTTGACTCATAATAGGCAAAAAGTGGGAGCAATCCAGATAATGAATGGAAAAGCGAAAGCGGTATTTGCATACAATCAAATATTATTTGGCAGTAAAAGGGAAGGAGTTACTGACAGGTGCTACAACATGGATGAACCTTGAACTGTCATGCTCAGGGAAAGAAGCCAGTATGATTTTATTTTTAGGAGCGGTCCTGCATAGTCAGACCTGTGGTCACAGGAAATAGACTGGTGTTTGTCTGGAGTTGGGCAGGTTGGCAGGAAGGGGGCAGCAGGTGACTGCTAAGGGGTGCCATTTGTTTTGGGGAGGTGACCAAAATGTTCTAAAGTTAACTGTGGTGATGGTGGCATAACTCTGTGAATATACTATAAACTAATGAATTGTATGTTTTCACGGTGTGACTTTTGTGACATGTGAATTATGTCTCAAAAAAGTTGTTACCCGTCCCTGCCAAAAAACAAAAACAAACAAAAAAACGGGCCTTATTATAGGTTCTGTACAACGGATAAAACTCTGAACACCCAGGGAAAAAAGTTCCCTCACCCCTCCCCCGCCCTTTTTTTTTTTGCCTGCCAGTATGGCTTCGCTGTAGTTTATTTAACAAGTCCCCTATTGATGGGAAATTTAGGTTATTTCCAGTCTTTTCAATAAATGGCATTGTGATTAGTAACCTCTTACATAGGTCACTCAATACTTGGGAAAGTAAAGGTGTGAGTAGAGCATGTTTATAGATAGACCGTCATTTTAAAAGAGGTTGCAGGAGTGGCTCCAGGACAAAAGTGAGTGGTGATTCAGCTTTGCTTTCTGTTCTTTTCTTTGTAGCAAGCTGGAGCTGCCTGCTCTTGTGCTCCTAGCACTCTGAGATCTTCATATACACATTAGTCAGGCTTCGGTATTTGGCACTGTAACTTTGTTTTTCCCAGGCTTATCCGTGACACATTGTGTAACATGGCAGTAACCATAGAAAGAATTTTTGTACCAGGGCATTAGCCTTCAAGGTTATTTCTGAGGGATCTGTTTAAATTATGTATGTTGGAAGAGAAATACTTTAGGGATACATTTTCCTCATTGGGTCGAACGGGTATTTATAGCTTGCTTTTTATCATTCTAGGAAATCATGTTGTCATCAAAACCAATGGATGCACACTCCGTCTGCATCCTTTTCTTTTCTGACATACATCATTCAAAGGAGGGCTTGTCCATTTGACCTCTGTTTTGCTCCCACAGACAAAGAGAGGGATGAACTAGTTATCTGTGCCCTTGCCAATACCAAGGCACTAAGTTATGCCTTTGAACATGCCTTGAGGGCATGAGCCACATATTCTCCATTATTTGAAGAACGTATTCCGCCAAGGACCGCAGCTGCTTGGTTTTTGCAGAAAAGGAAAATGAGTTCTTTGCCCTGTGTTTATAACTTCAATTTTTTTTTCCCCCCGCCGTTACTATTCCCTTTTGTGGGCTGTTGATTCGATCAGTCTGGTTACCTTTCTTTCCCATTGTTAGATTCAGGGTACTTAATAACAAAGTCAGTATTTTTGACTTCTTGGTTGATTAGTTATTCATCCAAAAACTACTTACTAAGTTTCTTTTACATTTAGGACTTGGTTCTAGATACTGCAGTATCTGTAGAAAAAATTTATGTAATAAAATGGTGTGTGTGTATGTATAAACATGTGTATATATATACATATAAGTATGTACATGGTTTTAGCCTCAGAGAGCCTACGGTTTAGTGATATAAGGCCCACATCATAAAAGAAAATCAACAAGGTGAGTGGCCCAAGTGAGGCTAAGCACAGAGCCCAGGGAGCAGGCCGCTATAGTGATTCTTAGGTTGAATATGGGCTGAGCTGTGGGGGCAACAGGTGAATGTATGGAAAAGGGACAAATGTGAACATCCCCAGGAAGCATTGTATGGTAAACTTGGATTTTGCTTACAGTCTTGATTGCTGGTTCTGTCTCTGCAGTGCTCGACCGGAACCTTGGATTATATCTTAGAACGCTGCCAGCTGGCTCTGCAGAATGTCCATAATGAGGTGGACAATGGTGATGTTTCTTTGAAATCCTTTGAGCCTGCAGTTCTGAAACAAGGAGAAGAAATCCACAACGAGGTGAGACTTTTCAAGAACTGGGAAGCTACTTGCGAGCTAACAAGTTGATCTGCCATAATTTCATATGGGTATGAGCCCTGAAATTCCTCAGTGAGAGGCAAAGAACAGTTTAATTACCTACAACGACAGCAGTAGCCAGAGTATCTGCATTTTTGTGCCAGTTCTGTAAGCCTCTCTCTGCAGGACAATGCAAAGTGGGCCCATAATGTGGACGCATGCAGGGCTTGTGTTATAGGAGAGGAACTTGAGCCAAGGGAAGCTGAATCTTTTATAATAGGTAGTGAGCATGCCTGACCTTTGCTCCAAACCAGACACTGTCTTTATCCTCCAAGGCTGTTAGCATCCCTGCCCTTTGTTCTGGAGGAGAAACTATATCTTCCAAGGTTGTTTACGCTACCAAACATTCTTGCAGTAGGAGGCTGAGGTGGAGGGAAGTCAGTGCCTTGCTCACAAGACATGCAGAAGCATGAGACTCATGAAGAGTAGTCTTCCCGCAAAGACCAGCGGGGTCATGGGTGGGCCCTAAGAGCAAGTGTCAGTGCCTTGCTTGTTATTTACAAAATGAGGTGCAGTTCTGCAGTCAGACCAGCAGGATCCCACCATCCAGGGTTTCACAAACTTTGCTGCTCTCAGTAACACCCTTTCCGCTGTTCCTTTATCTTTGGACCGTCCATGTTGTGGTCTATTTAAGGCTTCTAAAAATTCCGCTCATTTGTTTAAAAAGATTTATTTATTTATTATTTTAGAGGCAAGAAAGAGCGGGTAGAGGGAGAGAGAGAGAATCCCAAGTGGACTCCCCGCTGAGCACAGAGCCCGACTTGGGGATCGATCCCATGACCCCGAGATCATGACCCGAGCCAAAAGCTGAACTGACTGAGCCACCCAGGCGCCCCGTAACTCAGCTCATTTTTTAGGTAAATACATTTCTTTGAAAAGGAGGCTTTGCATTGCCACTGTAAGTAGAAGCCAGCATCACCAGGCAAAAGAGAAAGGAACCAGGGAAATCTTGCCATTGAAAACAGAGCAGTGTTACCACCTTCCAGCAGGTGCTTTTGCTGGGAGGAGGCTCTGAGCCTCAAGTCTCCGTTATCCATGGGAGAAGGGAGATTTGCATACAACTTCATGCATTTTCTAACAGACATTGAATGTTATATTTCAAATGGGTGAATTTTGTCATGGGTAAATTATACCTCAAAACAAAAAACATTAAAAGGAAAAAAGGAGATTCCCAAGGGCTAGAGAACTGTTGAAGGTTATCACCAACCTGCGACTTTCTCTTTGCTAGAATTGGAAGGATTGATGGAGAATTTGGAATATAAAAATGTTCTCTTTCGTCCTTTCAACAAGTAATGACTGACCTTGTGTCTGGTATCTTCTGTGTGCTTTAAGATATACTGGTAAGTAAAACAGTCGTTCTAGTGTAGGGAGATGACAAGTAATAAACTTAGTGCATCTGTTCATCTGGTAGTATGTTAGATTGAGAGAGCTAGAAAACATTCCCACTGAGAAGATGTGCCACAGGCAGGGGCTTAAAGGACATGAGGAGTGAGCCATGTAGATATCTGGGGAACAGCATTTGGGCAGAGGGAGAAGCCACCGCAAAATCTGTGATGTGGGAGAATGCCTGGTGTTTCCAGACTAGGTAAGGGACAGTCTACCATTGTGACTTGAATGGCAGGAGTGGAGCTGTGAGTTAGAGGACATGAGGTCACAGAGGTGGTATTAGGGGACTGGAAGGCAGCAGATCGTATCAGTCCTTGGAGGTCCCTATAAGGACAACCACTTTCCCGTTTACTCAGAGGGAAATGGGGAGCCACTGAGGGGTTTGGAGCAGAGGACAAACAGTGTCTGCTTCCACAATATCATAAAATGTCTTTAAAGAGATATTTAGGGGCGCCTGGGTGGCTCAGTTGGTTAAGCGACTGCCTTCGGCTCAGGTCATGATCCCAGGGTCCTGGGATCAAGTCCCACATCGGGCTCCCTGCTCTGCGGGAAGCCTGCTTCTCCCTCTCCCACTCCCCCTGCTTGTGTTCCCTCTCTCGCTGTGTCTCTCTCTGTCAAATAAATAAATAAAATCTTTAAAAAAAAAAAAAAGAGATATTTAGGATCTTATGAACTGCTCCACACTTTGTGAAATATTGCCATAATCTCAAGAACCAAAGGCAAAGGAATTCTTCCTTATGAGCAACACTTCTGATGCTCATAAGCTGCACTCAGGACTGACTTTCTTCCCTTCATTGTGCCTGATAAGTGTCCCATTTTTTTCTCTTCTCTGTCCTTGCTAGAGACATTGTTGATAGCTAGAACTTCAAGGGACATAAGCGTTTATGGGCCTGGTGACCTCACTGAAATTAGACTTGGGAGCAAAGTTACGTCTTTCTCCATATTTGTAGTAAAGAAATTCTAATCTGGAAATGTAAGTCTTTTCCTTCTCTACAAACCTTGCAATGTTAGGATTCAGGCTAGTAGAATGGGTGTCCCCTTTAACACTTACCGGGGCTATTTTTGCCCCCTGTCCTTCTGGTCTTCTTCTCTGACTGACTGAGATGTTTTGTTATCATCAACCGGTGGGGGCGGTCTGTAGCAATCACCCTGTTTATCTAACAGAATATTGTCATCTGAACCCATTAGTCTCAGAAAGTGACTGGCTGCTTTTGTCATTGTATACGTTAGCAAAGCGGGATAGAGCTATATCAGAAGCCTTAGCCCCTTGAGACTGGTTGAGGGTTGAAGGGAGAGAGAGAGATCTTGCATCTGAATAGCGTGCGTGCTCACCTTGTCCATCCCCCCAGTCTTTGATTCTTCAAGGCCATCCCCTTAAAGAATGAATTCCATATGTCAAGGCATATCGGCAGATACTACTCTTCGGCCATACATGCTGGCCTGGGATGGAGCCCTGGTATGCTGCCTTTCCACTGGGTCCCGTTGTTAAGCAATAGCACACATGTCCGTAATAGTTCCCTCGGGTTCTTTATTGTTTGCTTTCCTCTTTCTTAAAAGCCATGTGCCTCCGCTGCACCAGTTATAGGACGAAGCCCTTGGTTTTATGTGCTGCGGGCTTTCAGGCTATGTGTGTGTAGAAGTGGCTCGTTTTCCTTAGAAGCCTCCTAACTAAGTGATTTGGGACTTTGGGGAGTAGAACTGAAGACCTTAAGCTATTTTTTCCTAATTTGAGATGCTTAGCAAAGATTTTTTTTTTTTGTCCAGTCGGAAGCAGAATCTTGCTGCATGTTTTTAAATATTCTGTTTTCCTTCTTAAAAATAGTTTGGGTCAAGGAGCGCCTGGGTGGCTCAGTTGGTTAAGCCGCTGCCTTCGGCTCAGGTCATGATCCCGGGGTCCTGGGATCGAGCCCCGCATCGGGCTCCCTGCTCAGTGGGAAGCCTGCTTCTCCCTCTCCCACTCCCCCTGCTTGTGTTTCCTCTCTCGCTCTGTTTCTCTCTGTCAAATAAATAAAATCTTTAAAAAAAAAAAATAGTTTGGGTCTGGTCAAACCTGCATCTTCTTTAAAGTTACTTTGAAAGGGCCTTTAAAGTGTGGCTTTTTGTACACTGGACATTAGCATCTCTCCCTGGTCTCACATCTTTCTCAATGAGATAATTTATTTCAGTTACTACAGTGAGACATTAACCCCAGCGGGCCTGCTCACACATCTCATGAGGGAACTGCGCGAGCTGAGCTGGGGCCAAACCAAGAGCCCACTAACTTGGCAGAAGAAAAGTAGGTGACAGTTGCTTTACCTGTAAGAGAATTGAGATGATTTACAATATATGGTAGCTCATAAATATGATTTTGAACTTTACTGTTGAATGCCTAGGGTTTCAGGTAGGCAGGTTTCTTTCCCTTCAGACTTTTCTTAGACATCTTTTAGAAGAAAAATGTTTCTTGACAGATCTTTTAGATTGTTCCAGGTACAGGTTAGTTATGAGGGTTTGAGGAGATGGTTTTCCGAGTCAGTTATGAAGCTGACACTGTTGTGGACATATTTTCATATTTCTCTGATCATTCAGACGGCCCTTCAAGAACTTGCAAGGCCTCTAGGTTGTCAGTAGGCTTTGGGTAAATTCCAGGGGGCATTGCTTACCTTTGTGTTGCATTGGCCCAAAAGATTGTATCATAGTGAATTTCCTTTAAGGGCATGTCCAAAATCTGGGAGTTTGGTTCATAAGCATCATGAAGTCAGAGAGAACCTCAAGAGAGTTCCTGTGTGTTGTCTCCCTGAGGCTCACATCTTTGGGGATCTGCGTCACCCGTGGCGTGTCCTTGGCCTCAAGTCAGCCACAGCCCTCCTGATGGCTTGTCTTTTATTTCTGCTCTGATAGTTATGAGCTTCCCGGGGGCACCATACCCTGGAGAAGGGATGGGGACCCTACTCCTAGCATGCTTAGAACTTTATTGGTCAGTTGCTGTGGTTGGCCTTTGATTTATTTATTACTTATTTTGTTTTTTATTTTTTAGCCCTGAAGAAATTCAAGCTTCCCTTGTATTCTGAGTCCTGACCCTTCAGCTTTTATGCAGCATCCACCCAGCAACTTTTCCTTTCTGATCCCCACAGTTTAGGGAGGAAAAAAAGTTAAAATAGCTTTTTTTGCTTGTTCGTTTGTTTGTTGGTGGTGGTTTTTGTGTTGTTTTTGTTTTTTTTGTTGTTGTTGTTAACTCAAACTCTGAATCAAGGGGCTGGAAATCTTTTTTGCTTCCTTAATTACTTTTACGAAAGCAGCCAACGGCTTCTCTTTGGCAGTGGGGGAAGTGGTGAGGGTGACATTTGCTTAAAATCCTGTCCTGTTTTTTACCCACGACACTGAGACGAAAAAGTCAGGTTCTGGAGTTGAATAAAATGCATGCCAGTGGATTTGATGCCCAGAAAGATTGTCATCTCCTGGGCAGTACTTCAGCTCATGAATAAACCTCTGCTGGGAGGAAGTCCTCAGTGGTGAACTTTACTGACTGGCCCAGTGGGAGGGGGGTGGGCGCTAATTGACATGGATGTTAAAACTTTTCCTGCTAAGAAAATTTTATCAGATTGTGAGATCCTTGGGGACAACAAGTTCTAGGCCTCATGGCCTCGTTCAGTTTGCTTTCTTAGCATCTAGCAAGTGCCCGGCATATGGTAGGCTGTTCATTATTAACCCACTAAGCCTCACCACAAACCTATGTGGTTGTTAGGTAATGATCCTTATTTACAAGTGACCTAGCCATTTGGTAGCGGAGCCCTTATTCTTACTCGTGGCACTGTCTGCTTCAAATGATAGCTGGGCACCTAAGGAAGAGGAAGTCATGACTTATTACAATGGACCGGGTCTTTCTTTGCTTTCTTGTCTGAGAGCGGAGTCTCCAGGTGTGCCCCTCTCCTGCCTTCTGAGTTTTAAGTTCCTGAAATCTAGACCCTGATAGATGAATGAACTAATTACATAGGATAATCGATTTTCTTTCCAGGGATACCACAGTGTCCTCAACAATGGAAATAACCGGCCTCAAGATAGGAAAACCTTTTAAAATCTTTTCAGCTCTCCCTGACGTAGGGCGTGATGCCATGCTGATAGGCTGTTCCTGTAGCGTGAACACATTTCATGCAAAATCTCTTAAAAATAAGTCGTCTTGTAATAAATAACGTTGTTAAACCTGTATCTTCAGAGTTGAACTACACTTGTATTCGCTCTCCTTCAAAGCAGTCAAGTTTACAGCTGTCTCTTAATACCACAGATAAGGTTCAGCAACTATTGTCTTAATATTGTCTACATTCCTTTTTTTTTTTTTTGTTTAAACAGCTTTAACTGAAATCAGTTCTGCATATCAAACAAACATTTGGTTAATGTAAACTAAAACCCTTTCATATGACTGGGTGTTCTCAGGTTAGTTATTTGAGCCATTTTCACCATTGTTAAATCTTCACAAGTTGCTTTTGTTTGCCTCATGAAAGTTCAATATGGATAAACACAAAAATTCTTTGTGGTAACAGGTAAAGATTATAATAGTTTGTCTGTATAGGGAACACGATTACCTGAGCAAAGTCAGACGACCCAACATTAAGCTGTGAAAGCTCTACACTTCTTTAGAGGGCAGAGGTAAAAAGAGTTTGGGGGATGAATAGACTTGTACTTTGACGATAAAATTTGATTCTTTTCAAGTTGAAGATGAGTTTTCGAATATATGGAAAGTGGATAGAAAATAGTTTCTTACCCTTCCAAAACTTTACTCAGCCTCTCATCTACATATATTGGGATTGTTTCAGTTGCAAGGGACAGAAAACTCAGCCTGAATTGGCTTAAGTAGAAAAAGGCTTCAGGAACAGCTTGATCAAGGGCCAGGTGGTATCACCGCCTGGTTTTTATCTTTTTATCTTGCAGTTGCTTCCTACTTTGTTGTCTCCATTTTCCCCATTTGTGGCAAAATGGTTGTAGAATGCTCTTCCTGAATCTTCTCAGTCTTCAGACTTACTGTGATTGAACATACGGTGATTGCCCCCATACCTGATTCTGTGACTAGAGAAATGTGGTGGGCTGATTGGCTGACACTTGGGTGGCACACTCCACCCCTGGTATTGGGGTTGGAGCTCTCCCCAGACCACATGAACTGGGGAGGTGGGTCATTTACCAAATGAATAGCGGGGTTTTGCTAGAATAGAAGGAGGAATGCTAAGGTGGCATATAATAACCATAATAATAACCATAGTAGGTTCATAGGAAGGAAAAGCAATTATTAATGTCTTTGCTGCTCTTTCTACCTATTATCATGTGCCCTGAGTTGAAAAGTAACAATTTGAATGGCTGTTACTTTAATACACACCCCCACAATTAACTTTGTATTATTTCGTTATAAGGGCTAGGATTCTCACCAGCTCCTCCTGGCCCATAGTAAATTCTTTATTGGTTTTAAATTTAAGAAACTTGAAATTGATATCTCTTAATATGTGTCTGTGTTTTGCTCTAAGTACTAGTCTTTAATAAAGATGTTTAATAAAAACTGATTTTGATCATATCTTCCCTACAGAGTGCAGGCTGCTCTATACTTTAGGATCTCAGTATTTGTGTTTTGTTTTGCTTTTTTTTGGTAAAATTTATTTTTATTAATTAATTTTTTTTCAGGATTTGTTGATGAACATATAGTTTCCTCACGTCTGACTAATAAATGTGATGGAAAACCCCTCCCCACCCCAAGCTGGGTTTTCTCGCTAAGAAGACCTCAGTTTTAAGACTGCTCTTTTCTTGGCTTTGCAGAAATGCTCTGGAGACTCCAGGTTATATTGAAAACTGGTTAGGCTGAGCTTTTCTCACCTTTTCTCACCCTGTGGCAATTAAGTGACTGGCAGAGAATCGAGTGACGACCTTGTTGTCCTTGATTGTCCCTCACGAGGGCATTATAACAACTGCCTTCTCCTTATGGTCCCCAGGTCGAGTTCGAATGGCTGAGACAGTATTGGTTTCAAGGCAATCGATACAGAAAATGCACTGATTGGTGGTGTCAACCCATGACTCAACTGGAAGGACTGTGGAAGAAGATGGAAGGCGTGGTAAGTACATCAGGTCCGGGACCATATTTTCTGGGATGCTCTGCTCTGTAACTCCTCTGCTGCCTAATTTGCATAGGCAAATACATAATTCATTATTCTAAACTATTGAGTCAGGTAACTCTTGGTAAGGAACAGCCCCAATTTTGTCTGTACAAGCTCAGTTTAGTTCAGTGAGCGTTTTATCGAGTATTTCCAACATACAAGGCACCATGTTGGACACATGCTAGGAAGTGATGTGGAGGGAACAATAGTGCAGCAAGAAGATTTAAAATTCATTTGCCTTTTCAGACTCACCAGGCACCGTTCTAAGGGTTTTCCCCGTATTAACTTCTGAAATTCATACAATAGCCCTACGAAGTGTAGAAACTCTATATAAGAGTCTTAATTTATAGATGTGAAAACTGAGACATTGAGAAATTAAGTGCCTCGCCCAAGGTCAGAGAGTAAGTGGCTGAGCAAGATGGAGACCCAGGCAGTCTGGCTGTATGGCTTGTGCTCTTAACCACTACATTCAGTTTAACAAGGAGAGAGACGTGAATGTAGCCAGGTGTTACATTAGCTAAAATGAAAGCCTGTAATAGAGATTAAAAAAAAAAAAAATCACGGTCCAGAGGAGGGAGTATTAAATTCAGAGCACTGGACCCGGACTTTTGTGAAACAATAGATGTGGCTTTTGGGGACTTTGGATGGGGAGGAGTAGGGTCAGATAGGGCATTTGGAGAGGAACATCAGGCTCCAGGAAGTGCACTAACAAGATGGCAAGTGGGGAAGGACAGCCTGCCCTGGAGCAAGGTGTCAGGGGATGTAGTCGGAAGTGTAGCTGGAAGGAGAGTTGAGGCCACTTGCAAGTTTTGAATTGTCTTAATTTAAATAATAGTAATAGCAGACTCTTATGTGATACTTATGAAGTACCAGGCACTATTCCGAATGTTTTATATATAACTTATTTAACTTTTATGACAACCCCATGAAGTAGGTATAATGGTTCTCTATTTCATAAACCAGGAGACTGAACCACAAAAGGTTTACATAACTTCCTCACGATCATACAGCCCCTGAAGTGGGGGGACCTGGGATTTGAGCTCAGGAAGGCTGGCTCCAGAGTCAAGCCCTTCACTGCCTCACTGTCCTGCCTCCAACCCGTCGACTTGGGAACGTAGTGGAAAAGTGATAAAAGCCTGCCCAACTCTAGGTAGTACCACTGCACAGACTTGGAAATGTACTGGAAACAGTGAACTGGTCTGCAAAAATGTGTAGCTGCAAAAATGTGTATTTTATAATAATGAAAATATCAAGTCATAACCCTGAAGTGGTCTTAGTTTGAAAGTCTATGTCAGAATCCGGAAGTCCTTGCTTTCCAGACATCTCCTCAGATCTTTAAATGATGCCTTTTCATGGATATATGTCTGAGGAAGGAATGTTATAATCCTCCTTTTATTGTACTAACAGTATCACAAAAATGGATTCCTCCAAAGACCTGAGTCTCAGTGTAAAACTGAGCATTGTAAAACTGAGTTGGAGGTAATGAAAAGTCCATGCCTTAATCTCCTTAGTTCTGTTCCTAAAATTAGGCTGTGTGGTGTATGCTTCATTTTTATGGGATGTATATATAAAGGCAGCTTCAGTTTCAGGGAATTTTTTACTGTGTTATTCTGGTTTTGTCCATTTACATATGAGTTAGAAGAACCTCTTTATTTGCCAGACTTTGACTCTTAAGACATCAGGTTGACTTTGGGATTGTAATTTGACAACTCCGCAGATTAGAACATTTGAATTGGCAAATAAATAAGAAAGGAACTCATTGATTTTGTTAAAAAAAAAATTCTTTGCATTTCTTTTTGTTCAAGGTTTTGTTTTGTTTTTTTCTTCTTCTAAAGAGTAGTCTTTGGTGTTGGGAACTTACTGATTACATTCATTATGAATTCATTTAAAAGCTTTAGTTATAATTTTTTTTTTTTAATCGGGCCATGGCACATTAGTTAGATGGAATATCTTCTGTTTACTTTATGACTCTTGTGCAAAAAATACCAAGAAGAAGAGCAATCTTCGGAGGGCTCCAGAGCGAGTTTCCTTGCAGTTGGTGGGGCATTACTGAGTGTTCCGAGTGAAATCAATGGCCCCAGTGTCTCTCCTCAGCCAGCCTCAGGGTGATCATTATCAGCTGAGTGAAGGTTTGGGCCAAGATAAAAGGGATGATACTTCCAAATTAAATCTAAGCATGGCTTCAAGCCTCTTTAAATGACCTTTAACAAATTCATAATAATTTATTTTTGCTATTGGGAGAGACAGAAGATAAGGATCATTGGGGAAGTAAAGTCTATGGTTCTGGGGCTCTGTTAGTGCAGTGCCATCTGGTATTTGTGTACTGGGGGGCGGAGCTGGTGCTGGGCGCCTAGAATTCCTGCTTTGCACCAGCCCGCCTCCCATGTTCGCAGTTGCAAGCAGTAGGGGGCAGTGTTGAGCCACCAGTTTGAGGCCTCAAGATGCTGGCCTTTCAGGAAAATGCATACAAATGTACCATTAACTGTCAAGAATTATCCCTGTTGCTTCAAGTTAGCTGTAATCTCCAAGATTCCCTAACACAGGAAATCAGTTGTGGGTTAACAAATTCAACAGCAATTTAACATAAAAAGTGCACATTTGGGTTCTGTAGAATTAGACTAATCTGAACAGCATTTCTGAACATACTCACTTTGCTTCCAGGGAATATATTACTCAAAATTATTATCCTTTTAGACAAATGATTCTTCTTTATCTCTGTGCTTTTATTTTTTTAATTGTAAAATCATGTGTGTGTTATGGAAACACTTCTGTAATTAACGTATCTTGTCTGTTCTGCACCATAGTATCGATCTCTTTTGGTGAAAACAAAACAAAACAAAAAAACCTCAGGCAATATGTACATTACTTTTCACCTTTTGCTTATGAGTAAAGCAACCTCTGACAGCCCTTGTACCAGGGAAGAGACTGGTGTTGTGATTTCTCTCTGTCTCGGTGTTCTTTTTCTTTTTCCACCACTTTGTGGTTGGAAGGTGTAGTCTCAGGTTGGATACAGAAGAATGGAAAATGAGCTTTGCAATCGCATTTCTTCCCTTAATGGTAATTGCTTCTTCACATGTCATAACCATATTTCAGAACGTTTAGTCCACTGTGTCTAAAACTCCCCTAGCCTCTACTTCCCATTCTCTGTTCCAGCAAGCACTGTTTTTAACACACTGTTTATTCTCGCCACTTCTCCCCCCCACCCCCAGGATAGTTTTACTCTGTGCTTGCTCTTGTATGTAAATGTTAAACCTTATATTTGAATGACATTCTGATAAAATACCACATTTTCCCTGAATATTACCTCATGAATTTATGAGCCATTAACCCCAAAGCAGCATAACCCTTTCGTATAACCTAAGAATTTAGCCTTGCCTTTTCTTCTCATCTTTGCTCCCTGTTCAGGATGGTATTATTATAACCCTGGAACGCTATTCAGATATTTGTATTTTATTTTATTTTCTTAAACCAACCCACCACCTCACAACCAAGATTACTGTATTATGAGGCGACTCTTCAGGATAAGAGAGAGTTACCATTTGAAAGAAACTGTACAAGCTTTGCTTTCTGGGTAAAGAGAAATATGAAAAGCCGAAGTCTCCTGTGAGGTGAGGAAGTCTTGCTGTAGCCAGAGATTCAATGGATAGGCCATTTGTCTCTCAGGGTCTGGTATCGCACTTTGCAAAACTGACATTTATTTTACCTATAAAAATGTTTTAACACCATCAAATTCACAACGATACGAGAAAGAATGCTAGGTGTGATGTCCTCTAAATTGATGACATTTATTCATTTCCCTTTGGCCTTAAAAAACAAAAGGTTAATTTAGTATAATCCAATGGAAATATTCTAGAATAATTTCCAGAGTAAACATTTTCAGAAGTACTGATGATTGATATACTGGAGAGAAATTTCTTCATGCTTTTTCTTTTCTTTTCTTTTCTTTTTAGTGCTTCTTTCGTTTAGGAGAGAAGAGTAGAATCCTGATCGTTTTGAATGTTTTGCATTTCCTGTCTTGACAGTTCTTCGTGCTGGGATAGCAGTGTGTTTATATGGCAGTTGGCCTTTCTAACCTTTATTGACTTTAGTGGGAAGGAGCCAAGACTGGAGCATTTTAATGTATCCGTTTTGAAACACTGTAAAACACAATATATAATTATGTTGGGTAAGCTATAGGCTGCATTAAATTCTACCCATTTATGTTAAAATTTGGCACAGGAGAGCAGAGAGACCTGGAAAACGAGTAGGTGTTTTATTTAATTCTGTTACCAGTTTCTTGTTGTTAAAAGTTTTAAGAGAGAAAGGTACTTACAAATGTAAAGGTTGTCCTTTACAAGTTTGTTATAATAGTTTAATTTTGAGATGAGTCATAGGTTTTTCCTTGTCATTTTGGCCTGTGTCAATCATCTGGGAGAGCTCATGCCAGGAGCCTGTCCACGGCTGTCTGGTGGAGCCTTTCCTGGTATAGCTTACACAGTCCTGGGCAGTGACTGAGCCGAGGAGCAGTTTGTTTGTTTTTGGAGAGATTAATGAAGCTCTCATCACAATGCTTTAGATTAAATTCTTTGTAGCTGAACAGAGGAACAAGGCTGCTTTTTTGTACACTGAAATATACACTGGGTATCCCAGTATTGGCTATTCTATTACAGTTCAATTAGCTAAGTTCATTTTAAGCTTTCTTCTAAGATTAAAGATTTTGGGGGGTAGGAGGAATAATAAAATTAAAATTACATATTAATTTTCTGCCCATGTTAATAGTGAAGTTACCAACTCATATTCATATACGTCTGTGTAAATATATGTGTGTGTATATATATAAATATCTCCCCTTTTAGTGTTAATGTATATACTGAATTATATTTGCAAACATAATCCTTGCTTCCATTTTTCAGAAGTAGCATCACTGATAAAGGAGCAGAAGATACTATAGTAATTTAGGATTTGGTGTGAGATGTCTGGTGGTTTTAAATTAAAATTTAAGTTCCCTTCTCCCTTTTCTGACTGGTGCAGTGCTGAGTGGCTCAGGATAAGCACAGACTGGAGGCAGGTTAACAGTCACAAGTATCCAATAATTCAAATTATGTACACAGACACTGAGTTTGGGGACCTCTATATTTAACTTTGGAAATTTGGAGGAAAAAAAAGAAAAAAATGTCACTTTTCAGCTACAGTGGCTAAAAATCCTGGGCTCACCTTTTTTGTTATCTTAAACGTGTTCACTGAAGGTTGCTGCTTTCCACCCTCCTCCCTCCCCAGCCCCCCACCGCTGTTCCCCACAGCGCATCGTTCTATTAAGAGTAAAATATCTGAGGGGAAATTGTATGTGTAATTTAGCAATGAATTTCTAACAGGTTTTGATTCCTTCTTTGATTGCCTTCTGGATTTCTCTCAGAGTTTTCCAGTTTTTCCCTTAGTTGCTGCAGACTTAGTAATGAATTAAAAAAAAAAAAAAAAAGCATTGTGTATCCTGTCTTTTTGGGGAAAAAAATTTACAATTCCAAGAGAATTCAGGCTTAAGCTTGAGAAACAGAATGTGCATCGAAAGCACAAAGGACTATGTTTATGATTCTCTTTGAAGTGTTTTTGCAACTGGATAAGGAAAATTTTAGAAACCGTCTGATAGTGTTCAGGGTAAATACTTAAACCCCTTTAGAGAATTTCACACACAGATACTGTGCAGCAGAAAAAAGGGATACTTATGTTTCTTAAAGCTGCTACAGCCTACAGCTTTGTACTTAAAGACAGAGGTGTTGAATAGAATTCTACTGAGGATACATCCAGTGACAATATCTCCGGGAATATCAGAGCAAACCAGTGGGTAGGACTTTCTGTTTTTAACCCTTACTTGTGCTGTATGGGAGTTGAGCGTTATTGGTACCAAGCACTAGGATGTGCCTGTTACATCCCAGGAATGTGAAGAGGATCGTTCAGGTGCCTCTGCTCTGCACACAAGAGGAACAAGGCTAAAGAAGCCGAAAACAGCGAGACAGAGTGACGGAAGCTGGGAAACTCCCAAGTACGAGCCTTGCCATCTCTCTTAACTCTTGTTAGCACACGCAGAGAAAACCTGGAATAAACAGCCACAGTTTCTCTTTTAGCCTCGATTCCATAGGCTTTAGCTACATTTTGCTAGCCTTTGTTAAATGCACATGCACACACACACGTGCGCACACGCACACACAGGCACACGTGCACGTTTCACACATGTTCTGTTTTCTTTTCAAATAGACAGATTTGGTTGTTTTAAGTAATTGTAACCACGCCAGATTTCAGATTGATGCAGAGGTGTGAAGATCCTGCTTCTTTCCCCTGGGGGGGTGCTCTTGCAGCCTTGGCTGCTGGCATATCTTTTGGATTCCTTTGACTAGCCAACCATCATAGCATTTCAGATATGAATCAGAACTCTGGGTGCCAGATTGGGGTGTCAGTAATTTCCATTTTTTCCTGGAAAAGTTACAGCCCCAAACAATTCTATACCTTATTTCTTCTAGTTCTTTTGGAGGGTGGGTGGCTGAGGTGGGGAGTAGGGCATTAAATTCAGCTCTAGTCTGTTGTTTATCTTATTAGAAAGACTTTTGAAATATTCTAGAAGAGTCTCTGTTTAGAAGAATGAAGTTATGTTAGAAAAAAATCGGCAGGCCTACAGTTTTGAAAGAAAAACAAGATCTCCACAGGATGTATGCTAGTTGTTGGGAACATTATCAAGATTATAGGATCTTTTTTCCCCCAAGTTGGTTAATGAATGGTCCCTAAAACTGTTACCTTCTGAAGAAAATTGTTACGATGATCAAATGAAAAAGTATATAACATATAAAATACTGTACACACACAGGCATCAGCACTGGTGATTTTATTTTATTTATTTTTTTTTTTTTTAAGATTTTTTTTTATTTGTTTGACAGAGAGAGACACAGTGAGAGAGGGAACACAAGCAGGGGGTGCGGGAGAGGGAGAAGAAGGCTTCCGCTGAGCAGGGAGCCCGATGCGGGGCTCGATCCCAGGACCCTGGGATCATGACCTGGGCCGAAGGCAGATGCTTAACGACTGAGCCACGCAGGTGCCCCGATTTTATTTTATTTTTTTAAGGATCTTATTTATTAGAGAGAGAGAGAGAGAGAGCACGAGCAGGGGGAGGGGCAGAGAGAGAGGGAGAAACAAACTCCCTGCTGAGCGTGGAGCCCAACGTGGGGCTCCATCCCAGGATCCTAATAAGATCATGACCTGAGCCGAAGGCAGACGCTTAACCGACTGAGCCACCATGCGCCCCACCACCAGTGATTTTAAAAGGAAGTGTCGACAGTCCTCAGTTTAGGAGCCCTTACTTAGAGGTCATTTGACTGAGTCCCCCTTAGTGACAGCGTCTCTCCCCTTTTCTCATCTCCCTTCCTCCAGAACTGGGGTCAGTCCTGGAGCTAGAGGGACTCAATGAACTGGAGCCCATTGCTACTCTGGTAATGTTTCTACCCCACTGTGGGCTAAATACTTTGGGAAGCTGGGCTGGGAATCTCTCCATATTTTGCAAAAATGTCTCTATGGAGAAATGTGCTCCCAGTGCCCAAATCTGACTTACCAGAGAGCTCTGGGAACACATTAAGTCGGCTCTTCCGTGCATTAAGGGTAACAACCATGATCCTGCTCTCTTTTCATTGACATCTGCAAAAGAATGACCTTTTTTTAAACTAAGGGAAACTTGATATGTTGCCTTTTCAGTATTCCTGAAAGTATCTCTGTGATCATTTGTAGATGATGTTTTTAACACCATCTTTTCCCCTAACATGTAAATTATGATTGACTTTTTTTTGTATTTCCTCTATGTGACCTCAGCCCATCTGGAACCACCTGTGACGATCTCATTTGTAAATTTTTCCTTGATGTGTATAAAAATCTCAGATAACCTCCAACTTGTTTTTGATTGATTGACAAAATTAGCCTTCAAATAAAAATCTGGAGTACTATGGCAATACTCAAAATTAATTTCTACTGTTTCAGACATATCTGCTTTGGTCATGAAGACTTGGAACAGGTGGTAGCTTGATAGTGTATATCCCTTTACTTAAATATTACTAATTTAAATGAGCAATTATGAAATACCCAGAATAATGCATCAGATCTTTAACAGATGTTGGGGGATCAAGAGGGCTTGTATTTTATTTAACGTCATATACTTTTCATGCAGTTAATAGTGAATTTTTTAACGGATGGAAGTGGTGGGATATTCCAGTGCCTGTAATAAATTATCTATTATCTGGGTACTGGGGTCTGATGTCTTGGAGACCTGAATAGTGGTTGGGCAAGGTGGACCGTGTTTATTAGCTATTTAGTCATAATATCTCAAATGTAACATATCTCAAACCAAACTCTTGATTCCTATAATCTCCAGGTCTTTCTCCCAGGATCACACAGTTCAATAATTTGCACTGTCCAGTTACTCAACCTGTAACCTTGGAGTTCTCTTGATTTATCTCTTGATTCATCGGTGAATCCTGTTAACTCTGTTTTCAAAATATTCATGATCTGGCCACCCTTCACCACCCTCTGTGCTACCACTTTCGTAAGAACCACCATCATTTGTCCAAATAGCCTCCCTGCTTCTACCACCCTGCGTCCATCCCTGTGAGAGTGTTTCTTTATTTTTTTAAAAGATTTTATGTATTTATTTGTCAGAGAGAGAGAGAGAGAGAGTGCACGCACAAGCGGGGGGAGCGGCAGGCAAAGGGAGAAGCAGACTCCCCGCTGAGCAGGGAGCCCAATGTGGGACTCGATCCCAGGACCCTGGGATCAGGACCTGAGCTGAAGGCAGATACTTAACCGACTGAGCCACCCAGGCATCCCTAGAGAGTGTTCCTTTAAAATATAAGTCTGGTATTTCACTCCCCAGCCCAAACTTACCAACACGTGCAGACATCCCTCTTCCTCTCAACGAGCCTAGAGCACTACAGGGTCTGTCCGCCCTTCCCCCAGAACATTATTTCTCCTCCCTCCCAGCCCCCCACTCACCCTCCTACTGTCTTTAGAACATGCCCAGCCTCCTCCTGCATCATGGCCTTTGCATTTGTTGTCGCCGCCATCTAGAATATTCTTCCCTCTGTTAATTTGCATGACTCACTCCCTCACCTCATTCAGGTCTCTCTGCTCATGTCACTCCTTGAAGAGTTTCTTATGATAGAGAGTACCTTATCCTGTTCCACTTTGCTTCCTATTGCTCTCCACCATCTGCCATGATCCTCGTTTATTGTCTGCTTCTACCTAATATCCCTGTGAGAGCCGGACTTTGTCTCCTTCATTGTGATTTCCCTAGCTCCTCGAACAGTAGGTACCTGACACTTGTTGAAGAAACAAATCGATGTGAGGTCAGCGTTCCGGTCCAGCCATTTCCTCCCACCCATGTTAAACAGCATGGCCTTTAATAAATTCTTTTTAACTCTGTACATTTCCCTAAAATGTCAGGTCCTGCTTAGCAGGAATATTGTGGGGTTAGTTTCATTTTTAAACAAATGTAACCCCCCCAAACAATACCCCCAAACACCTTTAACATTTAAAAAATTAATAATATCGAAAGCACAGAGGATGCCTGAGAAGGTCCTAGTTTTATGCCTTTGGCATTTACTCTGAGAAGATTGAGCAGTCACTGGCAAACAACTTATGCAAATATGAAAAAAATTTTTTAAATGGGAGGTGTAAGTAGCTTATTAGCAGCCGTGCTGCTAAAAGTTAGAATCGTGGTGTTTCGTCTCATCTATTGGCATTATTTGTATTTTAGATTTTCCTGTTCTTGGAAAACTTAATAGAGTAAAATTGTCAAAAAATTAAATGAGTTCCCTAACAAAGCTTGGACTTTTTATTACTAATTTCCGAAAGTTATATAGGGAAAGCAGTGTATACTGGACAGGTTTTGGGCACAGAACTAGGGAAATCTCTGAGGAGTAAACTGACTTCCGCTAGACAAGCTGAAAACTGATTAAAATATTTATCATCCTTTGGGTATGCAATAGCTTTTGATGATGGAAGGCATATTAATATTCATCTTTGCTGCTTGTCTACACTTCAGACAGATCCTCAGAAAGGATGTTCAGATGACCAGTTTTCTTTCCTCACCAGGAGTCCTTGAGCCCCAGTACAGCTTGGAACCAAGAAATGCCTTGTGATGTGATTGAGCTTTTCCTCTGGGGGCTGGGGCTGGGGGAATACAAACCAGGAGAGACCTCTGGGCTGGAAAGCTTTAAAGGATTACTGCTTTCTCACAGGAAGTCTTTTGCTAGAACAAAGGGAAAAGTTTGGTTGTAATTTTACAAGCAGCAGAACTGCTATTGCTGAGTTGAGTCCATGAGGCAGCCCTGGCTCCTTGAGTGAAGTGGTGGGGGATCCAGGCCTTACCAAGGGTTTCAATGTGCATGCCACTGGAGGCTGAAGATTCCTCACTCCTTTCCCCTACGTTTGTTAAGGAAGAAGGAGAGAAATCAGTGGTGTTGGCTGCTGACCCCAAGGTCTTCTGACTGGTTGTTCTGGAATGTTCCATCTCTCTTTGTCTTGAGACAGAGTGAATATATATGGGATCCTCCTAGCCAGGCATAAGGAGCACAAGGTGGCCTGCTGGGGTTCTCAGGATCTATCTCTAAAATGTTTTTTTTCCTTTGTTGGGAAAAAGAATCTGGCTCAGTTAGTTCAGTTAGCTAGGCAGTGTTGTTTTCTGTCTAGATTGGAATAGTCTTGATTACATTTCAAGGGGGAGGGGGCAGCAAATAAGGGCTCTGAAAGAAACTGACCTCCTCACTGAGTGGTCTGCAAAGCCTGGAAATTGATAGAATAGTCTCATAAAAAAGGCTGTTGTGTTAAGACCCTTAGTTTCTGTCTTTTAAATCTGGAACATTAACACCTTTTGCGTTTTCTTTTTTGTTATTCCACACTGAGATCTTTTGATGGAATGTACCTTAAAAAAAATTGGGACCGTAATGATATTTGCAACCTATTTTAATAGAGTGGCATCAAAAAAGAAATATTCATTCTTCATTCTAGTCATTTCCTCATTCATCTGCTTCACTTTGTGCAGATAAGTGTGAAGTTCTACAAAAAGCCAGGCCTTCTGTCTCCCAGGTTGATAAGGCACAAGGCAGTAAGTAATTCAGAGGAAGAAAAATCAAAGGGGAGAGTGGATTCTGACATAGGCCTTTGGGAATACAGAGGATTTTGATAGATGGCAATGGGTGGAGGATATTCAGAGATGCTAGAAGCAGAGACATCATGGTGGGAAAACACAAAATCTGCTCACAAACTTGATTAGACTGGATGGAGTGTGGTTTGTGTGAGTCCAGTAGTGAGAGATAAGATTAGGGAGATTAGCAAGGAGCCTTTTCTAATGCATTTCTTTGCAAGGTACAGTGCTTTCACCCCTTAATGACTGCCTTCCTCAAACAGTCATGGAAAGCCAAGTGCTAATCATGGGCAGCTAAAAAGAAAATGAAATCTATCCTATGATCTTGCATTGGCAAAGGGCAAAGCGTCAAAATTCTATTATTTGTCCAAATTTCAAGACCTATCTGCATCCCGAATACAGCAAATAAGCAACACTGTCCATTTGCGGAAGGAACTACAAACGAGTTGATGTATTTTCCTGCCAAGGTCTTTTTTTTTCCCTCACAAATTGAGTGTCAGCCTCATAATTTTGAATTTCGGTCAGAGGCAGGTCTTCCCCTGGGTGAGCCATTTCTGATTCTCTTCCTCTTTAGGTCTCTCTCATTTTATTTTACTTTTTTGATATGGGAATTGAGGTCTGGAGGAGGCGACATCTCCACCCCCTCTTGGAGAGGCGACAGTTTTGAGGACTTAAGTACTTGCATAAAAGTCTTTTGAAATACAGCCAACGTGTCATTCATGAGTTATTTGATTGGGTTCAGGATAGCGGGTGTGGTAATCTGTCATTTCCACTGCTGAAATCGAGTGGTTTCTTTCCCACGCAGAAGCCCCCCCTTCCTTTGGCTGATAGCTCCCCATTCGTGCTTGGACACCCCATGCTGCCCTGTGTTTGCTGGCACGTTTTGGCTTGTCAGTCATACCACTTCAAAGACTGAGTCCCCGTTCACAGTGTAAATGGTGGTGGTTCACTCTGGGCTCTCCCACCTTGATGGATCAATTTCTGCTAGACTCGCCTTCTTTCCCTCTTATGTGATGTTATGATTTCCCAGTGACGGGTTTTATTACTTTTTAAGGCATGAGGCGTTAATTCTTGAGTGACTGATAACTCTGTGACTTTGTTCTTCAGACGGGGGCTTCTGCGGGATTATCTCAGCTTTGATTCTGCTCAGGAATCTAAGGTCTGAAGCGAATTTAGAGGCCCCCGTCTCTCCGTACATATTGGTGAGATGAAGAAACGAAACTATGGGACTGCTGTTTCATTTTACTAGAGAGCCTTCTGAAAGCCACACGCAAGTGACGCTTCCCCTAGAGAACCCAATGGGCTTCGTGCTTTTTAAAATGCTATCTTCTTGATATCTCTTGGTGTCTCTTTCTTCCTCACAATGCCAAAAGAAACCGGTAGCAGCGATTTGTCATCACTTCATTTCTTTCAAGGCCTGGAACCTTTGCCCCATGCTCTTTATGTACCGACTCTACTGGGGTGCTCACACTGCAAGGCTTGGGCAAGAGGCCCAGCTGCCGTGGAATCTTGCAGTGTCAGAGAGCATCTTGCAGAGCCGAGAGACGAGCATCCCTTTCTCTTCCTTTTGGAAAAGGAAGGGCCCAGAAGGTACAGAGGCCTGTCTGGGGACAACAGAGCCAAATGCTAGTGGACCTAGAGCCCAGATTTCCCCATTCCCAGTTGAGCGTTGGCCACCGTTCCCAAGTCTCCCAGTGGCTGTGCCTTCTCTTCTCTACCAACTTTCAACTGGATGCAAGTAGCAGAATATAATGACATGAATGTCGCTCTGGACCCTTCTCTCCGCCCTGTGTTCGGGCCCGGCAGATCAAAATTTGGCTCTTTCCTGTCGAGGTGGACATACTGTTTTTGCCTGGCCAGCATCTCTTTTTCCTTCTCTAACAGCATCTGGATGTTGCCTCGTGGCCCACTTCCTACGGTGTCTCCAGGTCGAGAGGTGCATTGACTTAGTCTGGCTACCTCATGAGCATGTGGTGAGCTGTCTCAGGACTGTTTGCTCATGCCTGTACATGGTGCAGAATTCGACAAGTACAGAATTCTAGCATGTGAATAGTGCAAAGTCAGTCTTTCTCCCCACTCCTTCCCCCAGCCACCCTTTTCCCTTCCCTGGAGCCCAGCACCCTTCACAATGTTTTCTGTACCTTTCCAGAGACGTTCTATATACTGACAAACCTTTATGTGTTGTTTCTCAAATGAATAACGCTCTGCTCAGAGGTCTTTCCATATTTGTACATTCTTTTAAACGACTGCCTGGTTTTTCATTGTGCGGTTTCATAATTTAACCAGTCCCCTACTGTCTTCAGTCTTCTGCTTTCACTAATAATGTTGAAATGAATATTGTGATACATAAGGTTTTCACGTATACCATCTGTGGTAGTATCCAATAGCAGAACTGCTGGATCAAAGGATATGTGTATTTTTAGTTTGAAGAGGGACAGTCAAATTGCCTTCCATAGAGTTTGGGGCAGAGTTTGTGCGTGCGTGTATGTGTGTGCACGTGCGCGCATGCACGCATGTTTATGTATATGGGTATATGTATATATGTGTAGAGTTTATGTGATATAGGGCTTGTTTTCTCTACTTCCTCACCAGTGCAGTATATTAACAGACATTTTGCAACTGTGACTGGTGAAGACTGGTGTCTTGCAGTTTTCATTTGCATTTCTCTCCTTCTTGCTTTGCAGATGAGGAGACTAAGTCTCAGAGAGATTAAGTGACTTTGCCAAGGTCACAGAAGCAGTGAGTGACAGAGCTGGGGTTTGTGTTAGCAGAGGCAGTCTGGCTCCAGAGTTTGCTCCCTTAATCACCAGAATCTAAGCAAAAGCTCCATTCTGTTACTTGCAACCAAAGACTTCTGATTGAAGTAGAGGTTCTCTAGCAAGGAGCGCTCAGATTTCCTTGGCAGGTCAATGTGGGCAGGTTGTTCTCTTTCACCAGGGAGTTGTGTGCCAAGTCAGCTGAATCAGGCCAGGTGATCTGAGCCATTGCCATGACATCCAGGGACATTAATCACATGGTGGAACTATGTTCCACACGGGGAGTACGTGGCCCTCTACCCTGCCGAGTCTACGGGCTCTGTGCTTTAGCTGTTTGTGTCATGATTTACTGTGATTTACTGTGTCATGATTTACACCTGATTTACTGTGTAAAGTTAAGTTCTCATTGGATTCTATTCAGGACTGAGTTTCTGTTGTATTGCGATATACTGAGCCTCCTTGGCCTCTCCGGCTTGGTTTCATTCTTGCTCCACCTGTCAGTCTTTGGCGGGTCATTTCAACAGTGCCCCTTCTCTGTTCAGGGCCTTTTCCTGCTTGGCTCCAGAAATGTGGGTCGAAGCCTTTAGCCTAGAAGGGTTTGGAGAAGACTGAGATTATTTGGGGAGTGGTGGGAATTCTGTTTTCAGGTAAGGGCGAGGACGAAAAGAAGTCTCAGGAGGGGTGGAGAAGTTTCCTCTGACCCCCTCAGTAAAGCATGTTGGTAGACTGTGATTCTCAGGAGCTGGGTGGGGGCCCCTCAACCACTCTAGATCCCTGCTGGGTCTCATCTCTTGCTGTGTTGTGAAGTCAGCTTCTGTCGCTGGCTGTGTCACCAAGTCATTTCAGTTTGAGCCTCTATCACCTTTGAAGTCCACAAGCTTAGGTATTTTTGGGTTAAGAGGTTGAGCTCTCAAGTGAGTCAGGCTAGGGTTCAAGCCCTGGCTCTGTCCCTTAGCTGTGTATGCTCCTGGGCGGTCACTCCGGGAATCTCAGTATCTCCATCTGTAAAATGGGGTTAATGGAAGTGCCTCCCTTAGGGGATCATTGTGAGATTTGCCCAAGGTGATACATGCGGCATTTTGCACATTGCCTGGCATATTTTTAGCATTACTGATTTGAATCTATCCTCTGTTCATTCCTCCTGCCATCTGCTAATTCCCTGTCCCCTTACCGCTCACCCGATGCGTTCCTGTAGCTCTCTGAGACCCCCATCTCAGCTTACGTTGTGTTTGCACATAACCTGGACTCGCCATTCACGCCTCTATTCGAAAGTCATGTCGGAGAGGCTCTTTCTGTATCGTTTTACCCTGCTTTATTTTTCCTCAGAGCACTTACTAATGTCTGAATTTATGTCTTATATACATGTTTCTCTGTTTCCCCTGTGCTAGAATGTCAGCACCTTGCGGACAGGGACTTTGTCTTGTCTAACGGCTGTGTTCTCAGTGCTCAGAGTCGGAACCCAACATGTATTTGTTGGGCAGGCGGAGACACAGATGCTTTACAGGCACGGCTTCCTCGGAGGTGCCTCGTTTTATGCCCCCTGGTGCTCTGTACACGGTATTTGTTGATAGCCTGCTGTCCCTTCTTCTTGGTTTAATCCGTTTCACAAACTGCCTTGTTTAAAAATGTTCGGTAGGGCGCCTGGGTGGCTCAGTCGTTAAGCGTCTGCCTTCGGCTCAGGTCATGATCCCAGGGTTCTGGGATCAAGTCCCACATCGGGCTCCCTGCTCAGCAGGAAGCTTCTCCCTCTCCCACTCCTGCTGCTTGTGTTCCTGCTCTCGCTATCTCTGTCTCTGTCCAATAAATAAAATCTTAAAAAAAAAAAAAATGTTCGGTAACTATCCATTACCGACTGCAGAAACCTTATCTTTTCAGCCTTCTCTGGAATATAATTTGTCTGCATTAGAGGCATTCAGCATTAGGATGTACGTAAGAGACCCTTATGCAACTTTTTAAAGACATGAGCACCGTCTCCAGGGACTTGGGTTCCATAGCTAGAGCTTTCTTTTCTTTTCTTTTTATTTTTTATGTTATGTTAATCACCATACATTACATCGTTAGTTTTTGATGTAATGTTCCATGATTCATTGTTTGCGTATAACACCCAGTGCTCTGTTCAATACGTGCCCTCTTTAATACCCATCACCAGGCTAACCCATCCCCCCACGCCCCTCCCCTCTAGAAACCTCAGTTTGCTTCTCAGAGTCCGTAGTCTCTCACGGTTCGTCTCCCCCTCCGATTTCCCCCCCTTCATCCTTCCCCATAGCTATAGCTTTCTATCTTGGCTACACATTTGTATCATCCAGGATTCATTTTGTAAATATATCATGTGAGCTCCACCTCCAGTGATAAAGATTTAATTGGTCTAAGCTGTGGCTCCCAGTTGATTCCAAGGTATTGCCAAGTTGCTGTATGTTTGAAAAGCCTCACAGGTGAGTCTGACATGTGCTCAGGATTGAGAACTCCTTTTCAACAGGTATTTGATCTCTTAACCAAATTAGCTTGATTGTGTGGATGAATATATGAACATATTAGCAAATCATCAGTAAAGCTGTCTTACTTTAACTGGCACAAATGTACCTGCTATGTTTCCTAAATTCAGTGGAGGACTCAAGAGGGAAATAGCCACATTTATAATTCGTATATAAGGTGGAAGATGATGTTGATAGAAGATACAAACAGAACTATGAAAGTTTGGAAGACGTTGGTAGACGTAGGCATCTGGTTGGATGGGATCTCAGAAGGCTTTGTGATTGGCAGGGACTTTTGAGTTGGGTCTTCTAGAATGGGCAGAATTCTGGAAGGTGAAGATGGGGATGGGAAGAGATTCCTGTGGAGGGAACAGTATGTGTAGTGTAGAGGCAAAGACATGCAGGCTGTATTCAAGGCCCCTACAGTGGGGCTGGCAGTCCCCCAAAGCTAGGCTCCTTCTAGAGTTCTCTATCTCAGGAAGTGGTACCACCACCCACCTAGCTCTTCATGCCAGAAGTTGAGGAATCATCCTTGAAACTCCCCTCTTCCCATCCCACATAATCCAGTCTGAGAACTTTTATCTCTAAAATATCTCCTGAGGCTGTCCACTTCTGTTCATGTCTGCTCCTATGAGTCTAGTCCCAAGACACCACCCTCACGCCCTTGGGCCGTTGCAGTAGCTTGCTGTCTGGATTTCTGTATTCTTCACAGAGCAGCCCGGGCAATGTTTTCACATGCAGATCCAGTCATGCCCCCTCCCTGTGTAAACCCATTCGTGGGTTCCAATTACTGTTAGGATAAAGACTGCAGTATTTTATCCTTGGCCCACCTCTCCTGCCTTATGTCCCCACCAGTCTCTTCACTGTCCATATTCCTTGCCATACTGGCATTTTCTCGATGAATCCAGCGCAGTTGCTACCTTCTTCAAGAACTTTGCACACGTTTCCTCTTCTTCGAATGTCCTCTCCCACCAACGCATATATAGATATATAGATTATTTCTACTGATTTTTCAGATCTCACCTCAACTTGCCACTTCCTCAGAAAAGCCTCCCTTGCCCTGTCTGACTAGGTCAGTCCTTATACTGTATTTCCTTATTATCCTTGCGAAAGCCATGTCCGGCTCACTGGCTGGAGGTGATAAAACTTGGGAGCACTTATCTGTCTCATGAAGATCCAGTGTTGCTAGAGACATTAAAATAGCTGAAGTGATTTTGGGTAGTTAATTTATGAATCTCATTAACCATCCCTTGACAGAGAATGGGGCATGGTTGATCACGTTGTAAAATAGAATGTGAATAGCCATGCTGTTTCTTTGTCTAAATGCCTCCCAATCATTGGACAAGCCAATTCCACAGTATCAATTTGAGTACTGTTATCTGCGGTAAGACAGCCCTCATCAGATTTTCCTTGTGGGAGGCAAGTCTAAGATGTATAACCATCCTATGGAAGCCTTACGATTCAGCCAGTGCCCTGTCTTAACAGGTTGTGAGCAGATGAGTGAATTAGTGAGGATGAGCTGCCTCGGGTGGAGCCCCATTACACCCCCTCTGATGCTGCTTTCCTAATTGCAGTGTCTCCAAACGTCATTCAGCTTAGCCTTCAAGAAAGGCCACGGTTCCCAGGGTGGTCATACTTTTTTTTCCCTTGCCAGATAGAGGCAACCCTGGGAACCATGGTCACCAGCCTCTTCCGGTCAGAAAGGTCAGGAGCCATCGTCCTTGTTACTGCCACATGCTTGTCTAGGCTGGGAGTCATGTGACAAATCAGGGACTCTCAACAGCTTGTATATTTTGGCACGCGGGAGCCCTGCAGAATCTGGACGGTGGTTTCAGAAGAGTCATTTAGATGCCATTCTCTCTCACTCTTCTTGTGTTGATGCCCAGAATCTCAATCCAGCTTGGAGGGACCAGGAAGTTTTCTGGCCCAGGGTCCCTTTGGCACATGCACAGGAACCCTCATGCTGACTGAGCTGGAATCTCCTGGTGAGAAGTGATTTGTTGTCCTGATTAGAATGTAAACACTTGCCGCAATTGAGTTTTGTCTCTTATGTGAGTTTTATTATAGCCTTCTGTGTTTATAAACACGTCTCAGGCATGAGGGAGAAACATGATAACCTCCAAGCCCCCGAGAGCGGATCCATTGGTTTTCTGTATTGGCCTAAGTATCTAAGAATCCCACAGCCCTCTTGCTCTTACCAGCTGGCCTGGGATGGTGCCCAGATTGCCATTTTGTGATTGTTTCATCCCTCTTCTGTAGTAGAGTTCATGAAATCTTTTGACAAAGTGCGTTTCATATTCCGCTGGCATCTAGTAGAGGCATGTGAAGTCCAGGTAAGGCTTCAGTCCAGTCCGACAAACAGTTACTGAAATTTTATTTTATTTTTTTAAAAGATTTCATGTGTCAAGGGTTGGAGAAAACCAAGAGTTGCTGTACTGGTGGAGCTTAACATGCCTGTAAGGAGATAGGCACACACATATGTAAGGCATGGTGTGGGATGTGGAACAAGAGGTAGAAACAAAATGTTGCAAGAGTGCCCTAGAGAATATAAGTCCGACAGAGAAACCTGGAGAAGCCTTCATGGAAGTGGAGGCGCCTTTTGTTGTTGTTGTTGTTGTTGTTGTTATTGTTGTTGTTGTTGAGGTGCCTTGAAGAGTGAACTGACTTTCAGAAGTCAGAGTTTTCCCAGGTGAAGAAGAGGGACGGGGCCCATTTTAGGCAGGGCAAACAGTAGGCACAAGGACACGGTTCCAGAGAATACTAGGGCACGTTGGCAGAATGATATAATACCTTGTAACCCGCTGTGCTTCAGGTACCTGTTTGGGGTGAAATGGAAGAGGGGGGACAGGCACCTAGGAACCAGAGAACAAGTGGAGAGAGGAGAATGGGGTCAACTCAAGAAGGGTCTTGAATGATAGGCTCAGAAATTTGGCTTATAATCTGGAGCTCGTGGTGGAAGTTGCATAGGGAGGTGGGGGCAGTCAGACCCATTTCCAGAATTGTACCTGGTGGCACAAAGATCGTTGAGAGGAGAGGCTGGGGCCACAAAGACCTGTTAAAAATATTCTGAGGAGAAATAATGAGGTGCTGAGCTAGGGCAGTAACGAAGGGAAGAAAAGGGAGAGCTGAATTCCGGAGTTTGGTTTTTAAAGAGGGACATACAACTTCACCATCATTCGGAGGTTGCAGTTGAGAGATGAGGGAGAGTTCGCAGGCAGCTTCACAAGTAAATCTGGTCGTAGTTACTAGCTGGAGGATGATACCATTTACCAAGCTAAGGAACAGAAGAGGAGGAAGTTTGAGGGCGTATTGAGTTTGAAGAGTGAGTAGAGCATCTAAGAAGATCTGGAAATAGTGGTGTGGAGCTGGGTAGAGACGTCAGAGCCAAAGTGCAGATTTGGGAGTTGGATTTGGATCTTCGGGAGGCATTCCTTCTGGGCCGACCACGTGCTGGGCAGTGTTGTCCCCTGTGTGGATTTGTGCGGGAAGCACCTAACACATGGCCGTCATCTACAAGGGAGACATATTCTAAGAAGTCGGAGTGTGTGAGAGAGAATATAGGTTCGAGAGTAAAGCGCATGCAGGGCCGAGGGTGGGATGACCTCGGAGAAATACAGGAGAGCCAGGGAAACAACCCGAAATGTCAGTCAGAGAGGTTGGAAGAAAACCAGGAGTCGATGGTGGGACTGAGGGAAATTACTAGTGTCAAACCCCGAAGAGAAGTTGTAGAGTCAAGAATAACCCTCCTGGTGCATTCAGCATGGAAAGAATGTTGGTTGAATGGTAAGGGCAGAAGGACATGGTGGGAGAAGCTAGGTGAACCCATCTATACATTTCTGTGGTCTGAGCTGAGAGGAAGTTTTCAGAGCAATTTTGTCTGTCAGAGGTGTTTATGGGTCAACCTGAGGTGCTTGAGAAGAAGCACATTTTAGCCAGATGGGAGTATTGCAGTTAGCTTTCTCCTGACTTCCTCCAGAAATCGGCCTGCAGACATTCACTTGCCTGGTAGCTGACTCCAGAAAGGCTGACCTGAAGCTGTAAACATTTTAATTTGCAAAACCATCGTTGTATTAAATCACAAATGGGAGGCAATTTAGCAATGCATCTCCAAAATTGCACTGGGCGCTGGCTGTGGTTTTGCAATTTATGTTGAAAACTAAAATTGAACTCTTGTGGCATAAAAACGGATTGTTGATTTGGTGATGAATTTGGCCTCTAAGGCCAGGGAAACTGTTAATGCTGTATATCAGTTATAAAGTTGTGGTAGTGGCGGTACAGCAAAATGAAAAATCAATATCGTAAGTACAGGATAGCTCTCTTAAAATCCAAGGTGTGTTTTGTTGCAAATTGCATGGAAGAAGCCGACCCCCAAAGGGACAGCCATACCTTCATTACTGCACAAGCATGCGTCTGTTGCGGAAAAGCCTAGGAAAATGGTTGGGCATTTTTTTATAGTGTCACTGGGGGTATGGGGAGAAGGAGCAAATCGTTGCAGTTTTGAGTAAAACCTCACTTAGAGTTATGTGTGTCCTCAGGCAACCTCAGGCCATAACCTCCAGAAAGGTTGTGTGGTCAGAAGCCAGGAGACCTGGGTGATACTTTAGCCTTTGCTGATCACCTGCTGGAGTTAGGTCTCTCCCCTCCCTCATGGGTTCTGTGCTTTCGCGTGTTAGCCCTGCAGAGATGCATTGGCGCCTTTCAGTGAAAAAGGAGTGTCTTCCGTCAGCATGATTGCGAATAAGACACCTAAGGGGTTTGTTTACGTTTTCCATTCCTAGAAGTAGGAATATACTTTTTTATTGAGCCTGCTGCATATAGAAGAGTGTGGGGTGGGGGATCCCTTTCTCGTTTTTTGCCTTTTGTTTTGGCAAAAGTGAATGATCTCTGCTTGCCATGGCAAAATAATTGCCCTCAACAGACTGCTGTGGGCGCATAGAATGTTGAGGGTAGACCCTTCTACAGGTAGGCGTGTTCAGGACCAGGAATGACTGGATGACGGGTTCGTTTTAATTGGCATTGGTACCGTGGTGAAAAGCAGGTATCTCAGAATCCAAGCAATGATTTATTCTGTGACCCTACCTGCCATTTTCCTAAATTGAGCTGAAATTACTTACGTATGATCCCTGATCCAGTTGAAATTTTGCTACCGACATCTCAGCCTAGTATATTATGAAGTTTTAGCTCTATAGGTCAAGTCTCACTTGGGTCCAGAAGGATCAGATCCAGCTTAAAAAAAGTATTGGTGGACAGCAAACAGTACCTCAAGTGGCCCTTTGAAACCGCTTCTGTTCTCCGTGACTTAGAATTAGTTGAGTGTTAGGGTTTGTGGTGGGCTGCCCTGGATGGATAGGCAGAGGTGGTGATTCATTTCTTTCTTTCCCATCTATTTTGCTTCTCCTCATTTCAACTCATGAAATGAGTTGTGTGGTCTTTTATGATAGAAAGATTATTGTAGCCATTTTTTAAGTCCCCTTTTTTGTGATCTCTCTTAGGAGCTGACTCTTTGCACAAGAAACACTTCTATCTTGTCAGAATGACAGTGATTACCCCACAGTTTGGATCATCTCCAGCAGCTTTGTTCCTTGAAAAACAAACTTGATTTGATGAATAAAAGTTTGGTGTATTTGATGAGTCAGAGGGCAGGAAAATGTCCTTGTCTCTGATGAGGCTCTTGCAGTCAGGCACATTGAACATCAGGGATAAAATAAACCTTCATCTCCGAAGGGAAAACCCTGGAGCATGAGGACTCTTCCCACTAGAAATGCTGTAAATCTTGCAGACCATGTAGGTTTTCTGTTTGGGGCAACATCAAAGCCCAGTGACTTTAGAGATTAAAGTGTGTTTGACAAGCAAAACTTTCCCTGTGCCCCACTCTTTACGAGATTTGGCCTGTCTCTTCCCTTTGTCTCATCTCCGTATGACTTCCTTTTTTCCCAACAAGTGGGAAGCCTTGGCTCCTCAACTCCCGGAGCAGGCTGCCATGGTTTCTTCCTGTAAAGCCGGCAGTCCCTCATCCTTCTAGCATCTTCCAGCCCCCACCGGTGAGCAGCACCTTCTCACGGTCACTTCCCAGGGACCCTCTTACTTGTGGAGGGCTTTCAGAGCCTTTTGCTGGCTGTAAGCAGATCCAGCAACAGGAAGACGGTGATTTCCCTCAGCTTAGAAACGGAGTTCATCTTTTACCTTAGGATTTCTATTTTCTTTTGAGACCATGTTCTCTGGCTGGCTTGGAAGACGTGCTTGGGTTTTGTTTTGTTTTGTTTTTCTTTTGTTTTTTAACCTGTTTCTAACTGTGTTTGGGATGTCTCTGGGCTTTCCCCTTTGCTGACTGAAAATAAGTGACCATATTTTCATTCAAATATAGAGAATTCCTTTTCAGATAAATTAGATTATCATTGAACAGAGTAAAAACTCTTCCTCAGTAACATCTTTTTTAGAAAGTAAGGTGCAGTAAGATTTTGCTTATTTAAAAAAAAAAAAAAAAGGAATAACTGTTTTAAAGGCACTGTGCTAACCGTGTTCTCCAAAGTCAGACATTCCTGCCTCCCGCCAAGTGCCTGTACGATCTGGCCTTTCGCTGCTTCTCAGGGTGGTCAGAGAGCAAGAGGAGGACAGATTGGGGAGGCCAATGGCTTTAAGGGTAAACCCCACCGCGTAAAATCTCGTTACTGGAAACACGCTTTGTGTTTAAGGGTAGGTCTTCCCCAGGGGAAGGATGGCAATGGTGAATGGTTAAGGGACTCACTAAAATATCTTAAATTGTCTCCGTTAAACATGTAGCATCCTTAGAGGTCAGGCAGAGCTGAAACTTGAACAGCTGTACAACAAGCATCTGAGATTGTTTTTAATTGTGTCCCCTTTCTCTAACAGCAGTCATTCTTGTTTATATTGTCAAGAACCTTTCCACCGAGCACAAGCGCACCATACTTGAAGGTCAAATGCTTAACCCTTCCGCATGGTTACAATGAAAATGGACCCTTTTGTTTTCATGAATGTATACCCCAGCCGCCTATACGGGGAGAATGGGGGCCTCACGCGTTCACCGAGCTGAAGTAACTTATTGTCAAAGTGCCACAAAGAGAGCATATTTTTGTTTCCACGCAACAGTTGCTCGGCCTTTCTTTGCCTGTGCTGCACCCAAGCACAAGACAGTATGCCCATTTATCAACAGGCGGAATTTTTGGGTACCATTTTGTTCCTTTGACCTGTGTTACTTTTTACTGACCCGACCAAATTGCTTAAAATTTTTCCCCTTTCTGCTGTCAGTGTTTAAAGCTGCTTAATGTGTCTGAAGTGATCCCCCCCCCTTTCTTTTTAACACTTTACATTCCTGTTTACCCCAGCACCTGTTACTGTAGTGAACCATGAAATCGCAAATGTTATGCAGCTCCCAGCGGCCGATAATACTTTCTTAAATAGGAATAGAGGATCTCCCGACTCTGGGGTGGGGTACGGAGGTGAGTAGCAGTGAGCGCAGTTGTGCATGCGGTCATGGATCCGTGTCCATTTGTTTGTGGGGGCCAGCCACGAAAGTATGTGCGTGTCTTTATCTGTGTGTCAGGCAAGAAATACTTCTTTCTCTGCTCCTTAAGAGTTAACTAAAACTAAAGGGGCCAGTGCGGCAAAACATTAAATATGAGCCTCCAACATGAAGGCTTCTTTGTTACTGAAACAAAAATACCACAGCAGGTGGTTGACTTGGACACAGGAGGGAGGAGGAGGCTCAGTTGTTGCCCATTTTTCTAACCCTTTCAGGATACCCATTGTCTAAACCCTAAAGTTAAAGTGTCCCCTGCTCAGTCTCATGGAGACAGTTCCAGCATGAAAGGCCTGTGCCCATTACCGGTTTTTCTACAACGGTTTAATCTCGGGGTCTGGAATGTATAACCACTAAGCAAGGCAGGAGAGGCAATTATCTCTAGAAGATGAGCCAATAATATCTGCTTATCAAAGCATAAAACTGTTCTGGCTACAGCAAGTTAGAGTTCATCAGGATTTCTTGCCAACAGCCGTAGTATTGTTGCGGGTCTTAAACTGTATTACTCAAAGCAGAAATGTGGCTTTTGTTGCCCCTGGGGCCCCCAGAGCAACTTTGTGGTGACCACACTAACCTGTTTAAAGCCGAGGTTAAACTCTGCACAGCCTGTCCCTGCAAGGTGTTGCACTGGGGGCATGGCTTTTAAAAGGGATCCATAACGGAAGCTGGACTACTTGGCTTTCTTTCCCTTAAAAACGAATGAAATATAGTTAGAACTCTAGAACTCAGAGCACCCTAGGTGTTAGGCGGTAAAGGACAAAGACAGCGCGCGGGCAGATTTCTACAACTGCTCCCGCCGAAGAGCACCAAGTATCCCATTCACGTGCCATGTCCCTCCGTGTTCTTGTTGAGCTATCCCGCTTGTTTGTGTTAGTCCAAATCACAGTTGGAATAATTTAAGCAAATGAATGCAGTGGTGTGATAGCTTTGTATTATAAATTCCCGAGAAGTCTGGAGCTGAAAAGCTTGTTTCCATACACTCCAGACACAGATTCCGATAAATGAATAGCTGCTCCTTTGATTGTGTTCTTACGCTGATTGCTCACGTGAACATTGGCTATATTCCCAACGAGGAAGAAGCTACACTTCTGCTGAAGCCACACTTTTGTGTCTAATGGCGACTGCTTGTCAGTGGCACGAATCATATCCCAGAGTTGTGTGTGTGCGCGCGCGTGTGTGTGTGTGTGTATGTGTTTGTTCGTCTCCTCTGAGTAGATACGTGCCAGGTAGCAAGTCATGCTGGCGTTAAGACTTTGCAGACAGTTGTGTTTCCAGAGCGCGTCCTAGGCAGGGACTGCATTTGTCTTAAGTAGATGTTATCAGAGACAAGTGCAGCAACTCTGCTCATGTGATTTTCCCTGAATTCTCTTTCCCTACCAGACTATTACTTCATTGAGAGTTTTTAATAGTCACATTGTCAAGAGCATGAGCGGCTTCATTATAGTGAGTCTTACTTCTGACCTCAGGAATCTTAAGAAAAATAAGATACTTCTTAAGAGTGAGCAGATGCATGTGGTGAAATTTATTAGTTCTGTTTTTGGTCTTACAGGTCTTCATTTTAGTTTTTATTTCCTTCAAATGAAAAGGAGAAGAGTACTTAGCCAGACGAGTGTTAAGTGGGAATGTTAAGGTTACGATAGACTGTGAACAGGACAGTCGAGTAGATAACTGCTTTATGAATGACTTTTGTAAGTCAAGATCAATTCTAAGAGCTATGTTGAATTCAACAGTTGTTTTATGCAACTCCCTTGGTCACCCCCACGCTGTGTATGTATTTTATTTCCCTCCTACGATTGTAAGCACCTAGTGGCCAGGTACTGTGACATTAGGGATGTCTTCCAGATAGCAGAGACTCAAATTAGTTGACTTACTCCATGGAAATTTGCCCCTAGGAATTCTGCCCTGTGAGTTGAGTGTAGACGCACTGGTCCTGGAGTTAGAACGCCGGGTTGCTAGTCACAGCTCAACTCCTATGCTAATTGTGATACCGAACGAGTCATTTAGTTTAGCTGAGCCCCAGATTCCTCATGTGCAATAATGTGGTTAATAATATTTACTCTACCTAAATCACATAGATTTTATGAGGATTAAATGAGATAACATTCATGAAAGGACTTTATATGATATAAATCAGTTTACACATACATATGTTTGCTTCGGTCACTGGTATCGGATCCCAGGGTTAGATTTGGCTCTGTTGCTGACTAATGGTGGAAAATTTGGCAAGTTGTTTAATCTTTCTGCTGCTCAGGCTTTTCATCTGCAAAACGGAAATGATAATACCTTTCTCTCATAGACTTTGTTTTAGGATTCAGTGGTACAGTGCGCAGGAGCAGCCCCTGGCATGTAGTAAGCGCTGGGTAATGTTAGCTGCCATTGCCTGTCGTCACCACCGACAGCAGCCAAAGGGATCCGTGCTAAATGACACTGACTTACCTGGTATCAATGCACGGTTAGCATGGACAGGGACGAAAGGGAGAAATAAAGACCTAGGTTAGTCTAAAGACCGTGATCAGTGTTAGTGCCTTTACTGTGGCTTTAAGTGGGACTCTACTCGGATGTAGCTGACACTCACTGGGGCCTTACCACGTGTATTCTAAGGACCTGGTGTTAAAAATTGAATCCCGTTTACCCTCTAGAGTAGATGCTAGAAATACCCTCATTTTACAGATGAGAATACTGAGGTACAGAGAGGGTAAGAAACTTGCTCATGGCCAACTCGAAGCCACTGAGGGATTGGGACTCTGGAGCCTGGGTTCGTCCTCCCTGTGGTAAAACCCACAAGGACAAGAGTGACTTAAAATTTTCTCTTCATCGCAGCCCGGAGTTAGGAAGCCTCATCAGCTTTGCTTGACTCTGAGTTCTGTACCGCCCGGTTCCCAGCTCAGATGCAGTGATGTTTAGTTTAAAGGGCAGAATGGGGTGTGTGTGTGTGTGTGTGTAAATTTTCCCATATTCTCAAATCCTACATCTACATTTCTCTCCAGCTCTGTCGCCCTGTTTGATAAATGCCCCCAGAGCATTGCCAGCACCACACATCTAAAACAACTCTTCCCTCGTGGCTCTGGGGGTTATTGACTCTCTCGGTGGTGCTGCCGTCTTCTCATCTTTAAAATAAAGGTGCCTCATACAATGGTGACTGTTGGATTAAATGGGATGATGTGGATAAAATGCTTGTTGCGACACCGAGCACATAGTAGGCCCTAAATAAATGTACCCTCTTGCTTCTCCTGCCATTGTGAGGAGAGCAGTTCTCTAGGCCTGGGGGGCAGGAGAAGGGTCCCGGCTGGGCATTCTGGCCTCACTCTCACGGGCAGTTAAAGTTTCCACCAGGGCTTTGGTTTGGATGTTACTGAGTGTGGGGGTGGGCGGGGGGGTGGTGGGTGGGACAGATAAATACAAAGGAGTGAATTATAACAAAGAGCCTTTTCTGCTTCAGTTCTTGTGTAGAAAACATATGTTCAGTGATGCAGGCAGCAGTTGGGTTAAAGACACACTGTAGGGCCGCAGACAAAGGGCCCGCACTCTTCCTGCATTCACAATGTTTCCAAACATATTCACTTGTCTCACTTGTTAGGGACTGGGCTGTCAGCTGGATCCTCTTGCAAGTGTGATTTCTTTTTCCCCCGTTCCCTTTCAAAGGCCTCCCCTCCCCTTCCCCGCTCCCCCAATGTTTTACACTTCATATAATCCAGTGTGCATGACAGACCCCTTCAGCCTTTGTGCTACTGCTGTTTGGGGGAAGGGGAAAGCTGATCTGATGGAGATCTTGGGTAACTCTTCACTTGCCCAACGATGGGAAGCAGCTAAGCCACTTTTAGGCCAAACGTCACCAGTGGATCAGTTATGGAGTGCTCGGTGTAGCTAGCCATTCTTCACCTCCAATTAACAGGCCAACGACTAGATTAGCACAGGGAGATTCTTAGAAGCGGTGGCTGGGAGTCGGGGGCCATGTGTATGTTGTGCCACGGTTGGGAGAATTGTTGCTTTTTTATTTGTGGAGTGAATAGTTTCTGATGAAAAGACACAGATAAGGCAAGGCACTGCTGAATTGGGAAGTAATTGGGAAGAAGCCCGCTGTCATTCTCGTGTTCATTATGTGAGATGTATGCAGATGTCCACATTTAATTCTGGATCCAGGGAGTATCCCTGTGTGCTGTGTTTGTAGTCTAAACCTTTTAATTTCTTTATCGAAGCAAGGCAGCTAAGGTAGGGGTTTGTTTCCATGGATGAGATTTCAGGAAGATACTTTCATGTGAATTTCTTTTCACTATCTCTATGTATATATTACATATGATACTTTTACATATAATCTGTTAGAGCTTCCACTGCAGTGAGCAGTCAGCTAGACATGCAAAGATTTCGCATGCTCATGCCTCTGCCCCTGAGGTGTGTATTATTCTGGGGCATTTCAGCTCCCCAAACTCAGTTTTCCCATCTGTAAAATAGGAATTACATTACCATCATACCCCATGGAGCATTCCATGAATAAAACAGGAAATATCTATCATATAATGGTGGGTGAGAAGGCTTCTTGTCTTTGTAGAAATCTCGCAGGGTGTCTTCATTGCTACGTTGCCGAGTCAGTTTCAATGCCTTTGTGTTTTTTTTTTTTCTTTCGAGCCTCTTGCTGTTGCCCTCTGTTTCATGAATTGTTTACTGGTCGAGTTGCTCATGCTGGAAAGTACCAGCATGTTACGAGGAAGGAGAGGCGGCGGGGAGGCAGAAAAAATTGCCATTGGCTTAGAGCTCTAAATGGGCTGTTAGTTCACTTCAACAGTAGGGGCAATTACACTCCTGCTAATGAGTAGGCAGTCAAGTGGAATTTCCCGTATATGGTGTCTTCTGGTGGGAGGATAATTTCACCACCTAAAAATCCTCAGACATAAAACATTGTATAAATATTTTCTCGTGAAAAGTGCCAACAGTCATCCCCGGCCAACACACCTCCGACCTGACAAAGGAAACTACCGATGATGGTATTACAGTTTTTAGTGCTGTCACTTGAAAATCCTGGAAAGGAAAACTTCACGGAAATGTATATGCATTTCCCCTCAACCTGAAAATAACAGTCTGCAAAGATTTTCGTAATGGACAGAGCTAGTAGACTGCAAGTGGGGACAGCATTGCACCCGAGGTCTGCCCACCAGCATTCCACCTTCTCCTTTTGCCTGGCGTAGAGTGTCACCCAGAGCCAACAGTAGAGCATCTGGAAAATAAATTGGTATTTTTTTCCCCACATCGAATGGATTCATTTCACAGAGTGATGGGAAAGGGAGCGGGGTGGGGAGTGTGATAAGAGTGTGTTTGTGAGGCTTTCCTCCCTGGTGTACAGCTTTCGTTGTCTTCTGGTTTTTTAAGAAAGCTAGTGCCTCAGAAGCCAGAACGATTCCTGGGCTCTCTTGGTAAGAATAATTACGCCGTTTCTTCCACCTCTGTGTGAATCAGCTTTATGATCTAGACCGCGCGCAGTAGTGACTAAGAGTAGACTCTGCAGAAGCAAACGAATCTATTAGGCTACTTGGAAAACAGGGGGGGAAAAGAACAATGATTTTGTAAACTCCATAAAGGTCAAAAAAAGGCTTTCAGTAAGTATGCAGAGACTAGAAATCAAATCCCATTTCCTATCATAAGAAGCCCGTTGTTTTAGCCACAGTAGTTAATGTACTGTATGTGAAAGATTTAAGACTAGTTGGAAAGCTTTGCTTCTGTTTTATTAGGCTGCTATTGAAAAGCCAACAGCATAACTTCGACTAGGTGCTTTGAGATTTCTTAATGGGCTGTCGGGGGCAAGACACCAGGGCTGTGCTATACTAGCTCTTTCCTGTACATTAAAACAACAGGGGCCAAGCGATCACATACAGAAGTATGAATTACTTGATGCTTTCTCTGTTCCATATGGCCAGCCATGTCTTTGGCAATTAATCATGGACAAAATCCGTCGAGTGCTCTCTGAAGCATTGAAGTCAACATTTAGTTGTACCTGTGCCAGCGGGAGCAGTGGGGTTGCAAGCGCGAAATAGCAGGATGAGGGGCTCCTGGCGCCAGGGCCCAAGCAGCTGGCTTCTATAAACACTCCTTTTCCCTCTTCACCTTTCTCTCTCTCTCTTTCCTCCCTTCTTTCCTTCTCCTTTCTTTTTGCCTTCCTCTTTTTTTCCTCCCTCTCTCCCTCCCTCCCTCCCTCCCTTGCTTTCTCTGTTTTTCCCTTCCTTGACAAATATGCGGGCGGTTTTCTGCCATCGCCCGAAACACCAGCGTTGCCAGCTGGAGCTCTGAGGTCCAGCCTCCATTCGCTGACCCAGCACCCCATGTTAAATGTGTGCGGCAGGCCGTCCTTCCCTCCAGCAGCCGGGGCATTCCGGCGGTCACCGCCACGACGGTCCTGAGAGTTTGTGCGGCACCCGGCCGGCTGCTGTGGTTCCTGCGCTTTTCGTGAAACACACGAGCTATGGTGATTTCTGCGTTGGTAGGAGGACAAAAATGGGAGGTCCTGTGAAAGTGCTTTGGGGGAAAAAAAACCAACTCAGTAATTATTCAGATTCATGGCTGTGGTATTTTAGGATATATATATATATAAATGGGATCCATATCTTCTGGGATCATTTTGCCCCAATTTTTTTTACACATAATGCTGCTGATGACAGGTCTCCAGCGTTCATTGAGCATTTTGTGCGTGCCAAGCATTGTGCAGAGTGCTTTCGAAGCGGATTATCTCATGTGATCATCAGAAGAGTAGTTGGTGCTCTTACAGACACCCCTTCACAGATGAGGAAACTGACCAAGGGAGCATTTTCCCAGCATCCTCTGCCCACCAGCATCATCCTTGATTACTCTGCGGGAGCTCCCTTAGTTCAACAGCACATGGTGGGAAAAGGCGAGAGTATGGCTTACTAGTACATTTTTGAGGCTCCTTTGGCAAAAACTCTGCTGAAATGTTCACTCAAATCAAGTGGGTCTTTGAGATGAACTGAATCAAGTGGATCTGTAGGTGGGACTAAAATAAAAGGCTGCTCTGTAGGCAGCCTCTTGGAGACTTCTGCCTTTGTGCCTTCCGTTCAAGACGGTCTAGCTCCTCTCCTGCTCTCCTTGCTGAGCCGGCCTTGAAGGGCGGAGGCTGGGAGGGGCGGGATGGAGACAGCAGCCTGAAGTAGTCCATAGACGGGGCAGCCAGCGGTGACTTGGTGTTATCTCTCAGCCGAGGTCATCCAGGATGTGTCTTCTCAAATTCAGGAAACAGGGGAAAGAAAGTTTTAACATTGTGTAAACATTAGCACCCCCAAAACCCTCCTGCTCCCGGAGAGGGAGATAAAGTCGGCAAAAAGGCTGCAAGGCGTGTTTATTTGTTCTTCTGGGCTCTGGATCCCAGCATGCTAGAGATCGTCGGTGGTGCCCAGTCCAGTTTAGCAAATGTGAAGGCATCACTCAGCACTGAGCTCCGGAGGCCTCACAAAAGAGCCGTCTTAAACTGACAATCAGTAAATGAAGGAAGACCTGAGATCGACCTCTCTTTGATGGGACTAAGGCTATCTCGGTGGGTTCTGTGCCTTTCTTCTTTAAAAAAAAAAAAGGAAAGAAAGAAAGAGAAAAAAAGTGTTCCTGGACTTTTGAAGAGGGGAGCCCTGGTTGGGTTTTTGACAGCCCGTGGCAGTGTTGATGTGAGGAAATAGCTTTCCCAGCTGATAACATCTTAAACCAAGTTTCTTCACAAGTTGAACCTTTAGCCCTCTTTATCTGTCCGAGCATATCTTAGTAATTTGTGTGTGCAGAGGGGAAATACAGCCCTAACGTGAAAAGTGTTCGGCGGGGCATTTTCCCCATAATGACGGTACTGCTTTTTTGGCGCTGGTGAGGATTGGGAGATGGGAAGGCGGGAAAGGCATGCAGTTCTGGCATCCTGGTGTTTATATGGCTTTTGAAATGGGAAAAACAGCAGCAGATTTTTTTTTTTTTTTTAAATGAACTAAAGCAGAGGGATTACCAGCCATGTTTGTGGAATGCCTTGCGTTTCCGTGCATTTCCTTAGGCAGAGTTCTCTGATTTGTAAGAAGGATGGATTAAAACAGAGTTTCAGAAGCTGTTACCCCATCTCAGAAAGGAACCAAAAGAATTAATGACTTCTGTTGAATTATTAGTAAGAAGTAAATGCTGTAATTTTCCTTTTAAAGCGCAACGTGATTCCTGTCCAAAAACCTTGTATGCTACAAATTCTGTAGATGGCATGTCCGTCCATGTGTGCTTTCCTTATGGTACCCCAGAATTAGGACATACTGGCAATGACTGAATGTACAAATACATCCACCAAGAATTAGCTGAATTGCTTGGTTTTAATTGAATAAATTCCTACTTGGGAGATTTTTTCCAAAGTTTGAGATTGCTTTTTTTTTTTTTTTAAGATTTATTTAGAGAGAGAGCATGAGCGGGAGGGGCAGAGGGAGAGAGAATCTCAAGCACACTTCCCACTGAGCGCAGAGCCTGACATGGGACTGGATCCGTGACCCCGAGTTCACAACCTCAGCCCAAACCAACAGTTGGCCACTTAACCGACTGCGCCCCCCAGGCGCCCCAATTTCGAGGCTTCTTAGAACCTTAGAGTTTTGGTTTTTCTTTTTTCATTCTCAATCAACCTCTTTCCTTCCCTCCCTTCCTCCCTCCTTCCTTGTCCTCTCTGGTTGTGGATTTCTTTTTTGGCTTTATGCATAAAGTTTTGAGCCAGGAGAAGCTGAAAACACTGGGGAATTCTTACAGGTCCTTAGGATACTGTGGGTTGCCAGAGTCTGAAGTAGATTTTTTGTTTTTGAAATGGAGAAAATGAGACTTCTTGGCTTATTAGGAGGGTCTGGAAAGATTACATGGGATCCCAGTGTAGTAAAACTTTTAGATGTACTTTCAGATACATCCTTCCAGATATGTATTGCCCTTCTATGTGGTCACCTGGGGATTGCATAGCCTTATTTTTCTTGATGCCATTGTTTAAAAATCGTTTCCACAACGTTTTTCTTAGAATTCTCATTAGGTACAGTTTGCATCCAACCAGAGCTTGTCTCACATACTGTTTTTGATCTCAAATAGTACTCTGTGGCTTGATTGTTCATCTTATTTACCAGACATGCTCTGGCATGTCATTTGCTTTCATTTATTCAACAAGCATCTCTCAGGAATCTGTTTTCATGACACAGTGCCAAAGCAGGCACCTTGGAGGGTACTGGGAGGAAATGGGCAGGGGCCTACTGCTCTAACAGAGCTCCCGTTCTGGAGGAGGAAGCATCCAGTGAGTAAATAAGAGCAACAGAGCGTGGCATGGTTTGTGAGATGTTCAGCAGTGCCACGTAAGGAGGAGTGACCAACTCTATGTAATTGGGAGGAAGGATTCGGTTCATGGAGAACTTCATAGAGGAGGTGTTATTTGAGGTCTTTCTTTCTTTCTTTCTTTCTTCTTTCTTTTTCTGTCTTTCTTTTTCTTTCTTCTTTCTTTCTTTTCTTTTCTTTCTTTCTCTCTCTCTCTCTCTCTCCCTCCCTCCCTCCCTTCCTTCCGTGTTTCATAAAGAATTAGTAGTTACTGGCCAGTTATACAACAAGTAAATGTATCATGTAGAACAGCCATGTATTTTCAGGGAACTGACATTGGTTCTAAATGGATTGGGAGATGGCAAGACATAAAATTTGAGAAGTGACCAGGAGTGTTGTTTTGGTGTGGTTATTTTGGTCAGGTTAAGAATTCTGGCTTCTAAAAAAAATTAAGTTTTTTTGTTTGTTGGTTGGTTGGTTTCTTTTTGGTCTCAAATGACAACAAATGAAGCATATATGAACAGAGCTACTCTGGTTTAGGTGAGGTTTTGGAGGTTGAAGCTCCTTGTTTCCTTTGACCCTGAGATAGCCCTCTTGGAGGAGGAACATTCGTGAGGGGGTGAAATGGATTCAGAGAGAGGGTAGTTTGGACGCCACTTCATGGTCCAGACGAGAGATGGGCCTGAACTTAGCCTGTGGCAGTGGGGAAAAAATAAGTTTGAGTCATATTGAACAGAGAGGAATGACAGGATTTAAAGTTTAGGTACTGGGAGTGCAGGGAAAGGAGAGGGAGGCCAATAGGATGAGCCCTAGCCATCTGGATTGGGCAATGGAGTTGATAGTGGTGCCATTCGCCCTTCTAGGGAAATACAGGAGAAGGAGCAGGTCGATGAAGAGGGAAGCGATGGGAAAGCAATGATAGTTCAGATGTGGGCAAGCTGAGGTTGAGACTCCATGTTTGAAGGGTATATTTAAGAAGAGATAGGCAGTCAGGGGCTATATGGGGCCAGAGCTCGGCTGAGATGATCTGTTCAAAGTCATCAGTCTACAGGGGAACCTTAGAGACACTGGAGGTGGGGGTCACTCCCAGAGAGAGCAAACAGAAGACTTCAGATGAGAACCAGGGCTCTTGCCCTGGGCCAGCAACAGTTGAGGAACCCCCAGAGGAGATGAAGAAGGTCAGGACACGTATTGGATGGTAGCCTGAGAGAGAACGGTGTCAAGGAGGACAAGCACTGACTCTAAAAATAAAATCCGCCAGCAGAGGGTAAAGATTTTCTACCACTAGGGGGATGCAAGTGCCTCTGGCTCCTGGTAGAGGCTGCTTCTGGTGGTGATCCTTCAGTGGTTCTTCTGGTGGTGATCCTTCAGTGGCTGCCTGATGGCCTTTTCAAATGTTCCATGTGAAGTCATAGATACTGGCAGGAATGTTTTCGTTGAAATAGTACAACCTAGCATGAGACTGATTCATGAGTTCGAAACAATACGAATCATAGTGGAGTATGTCTGGGCACCTCCTCCTCACAAGAACCTATGGAGAGGCTCTGGTGTCTTCACCATTTTGCAGTTGGGATAAAGGCCCACAGCTAGGAGGTGACAGCCGGGATCTACCCAGCTAACAGCCTGAAGAATATTGCCAGTCTTTTCCTGATAGGCCAGCATTTTCATCAATTTCTGTTGAAAAAGAGTTACTAATGAAATGAAATCTAACCCCCAGAGCATGATTTCTAAACCCCTGATTTACTTGCCTTCTATTTTGAGGAGAGGAGAGGGAGTGTTTTCGGTAACAGGAGACTGTTTAAAAATTGGTACTTGTTTGAAGACAGTTCTGTGTTACTACTGTTGGGAAAATGGGCTATTAACATTTCCTGCATAAAGTCAACCCTTAAGGAGCCAACACTAGTATAAGGAGAAAAATATCATTGTTAATTCTTGTCAAAAGAATGCTCTTTGACACTCTGAAATTAACATTTGTGCAATGGCTTCTTTTCACTCTAAATTTTATGAAATACTATAATTAAGGGTCTGAATGCTCAATCTAAATTCACCCATCCTTTTCTAATATCTTGAAAAGATTTTTTTTGGTAACAGAATTTGTTTCATAATCTAGATATAGTTCTATTTCCTACTCACTACTTATTTGGATGTATTTATATGTACATTTGCTTTCTGCATTCTTTGTGGTCCTAAAAATGTGATGAAAATGAATTTTAACAATTAAATTTTATAAGATTTTCATATGATGAAATTGACTTTTGGGGATATACAGTGCTATGAGTTTTAACATATGTATAAACTCACGTAACCACCACCACAGTGGGGATACAGAATAGTTCTGTCATTCCAAAAATTCCCTTATGTTGCCTCTTTGTAACAAACCCTCACCTATGTTGATCCCTGGGAACCACTAATCTGTTCTCTATCCCTGTAATTTGCCTTTTCCAGAATGTTAAGTATATAGAATCACACAGTGTTTAATCTTTGGAGACCAGCCTCTTTCTTTTTTGTTTATTTGTTTATTTTTATTTTTTTTTTATTCTTATGTTAATACCCATACATTACATCATTAGTTTGAGATGTAGTGTTCCATGATTCATTGTTTGTGCATAACACCCAGTGCTCCATGCAGAATGTGCCCTCCTCAATACCCACCACCAGGCTAACCCATCCTCCCACCCCCCTCCCCTCTAGAACCCTCAGTTTGTTTTTCAGAGTCCATCATCTCTCATGGTTCAGGAGACCAGCCTCTTTCACTCATTATGACTGAGATTCAGACAAGTGGCTGCGTCTATCAATTGCTTGTCCTTTTTCACTCCTGAGCAGTATTCCTTTGTGTGGATATACCACAGTGTGTTTATCCATTTACCCTTTGTAGGGCATTGAGGTTGTTTCCAGTTTGGGGCAGTTATGAGTAAAGCCGCTATGAACATTTTTGTACCAGTTTTTGTGTGCATATAAGCTTCTATTTCTTTAGCTAAATCCCCAGAAATGGGATTGATGGGTCATATGTTAAGTGTGTATGTGTAACTTTGTAAGAAACTGCCAAACTGCTTACCACAATGGCAGTGTTTTGCATTCCCACCAACAATGTATAAACTTTAAAAACTTTTTTTTTTTTTTTTTTTTATTTGCCAGAGAGAGAATGAGAGACAGAGAGCATGAGAGGGAAGAGGGTCAGAGGGAGAAGCAGACTCCCTGCTGAGCAGGGAGCCTGATGTGGGACTCGATCCTGGGACTCCAGGCTCATGACCTGAGCCGAAGGCAGTCGCTTAACCAACTGAGCCACCCAGGTGCCCTAAAAACTTTGAATGCTATTTTAAATGCTCTTGGGTTGAGGTTGGCAAATTGTGTTTCACAGTTCCTTGGGGTTTTGAAGAGATGCCCCATGACAAAGAGAGATTCTAGGTCCTCCATAGCAGCTTCTTCAAAGAGAACTGCTCCAGTTTTGTTTTGTTTTATATATTGAGTTCCCTGTAAGAATACATTTGGAGAAAAAAGAGGTTTATCTGTGAAGTGTTGGAAAATCATTGTAGTAAGGTGGTGCATCCAGAGCTTGGGATGTGGACCATGGGTGTTAACCACGGGAACACTAGGTGGCGCTCCAGGACTCCGCAGATAGTGGGGATCACGCTGAGAAAGTGGACCCCCTTTTCAGCTCCTTTTAAGTCCCCATCTTTGTGTCAAGGAGGTCTTCGTGTCTTTAACTTTCACCAAGACTTGTTAATGGCGTCATTCACAACGACACAGTAGGCTTCGGTCCCAGAGCCTTCAGCAAGCAACGTCTATCTAGAATGAAATCAACATATAGCCTTTTTTTTTTTTTAATTTATTTATTTAAGGGTGCCTGGGTGGCTCAGTTGTTAAGCGTCTGCCTTCAGCTCAGGTCATGATCCCAGAGTCCTGGGATCGAGTCCTACATTGGGCTCCTTGCTCCGCGGGAAGCCTGCTTCTCCCTCTCCCACTCCCCCTGCTTGTGTTCCCTCTCTGGCTGTGTCTCATCAAATAAATAAATAAAATCTTAAAAAAAAATTTATTTATTTGACAGAGAGATAGCACAAGTAGGCAGAGCGGCAGGCAGCGGGAAAGGGAGAAGCATGCTCTCTGCTGAGCAGGGAGCCCAATGCGGGGCTCGATCCCAGGACCCTGGGATCCTGACCTGAGCCGAAGGCAGCCGCTTAACCGACTGAGCCCCCCAGCTGCCCCTAGCCTTGTTTTTAATATATTATTTTTGCAGTTATCTTTAAAAAAAAAAAGATTTTATTTATTTATTTGACAGAGAGAGAGAGAGCACAAGTAGGGGGAGCAGCAGAGGGAGAGGGAGAAGCAGGCTCCTCGCTGAGCAGGGAGCCCGATGTGGGGCTCGATCCCAGGGCCCTGGGATCATGACCTGAGCCAAAGGCAGCCACTTAACCGACTGAGCCACCCAGGCGCCCCTTTGCAGTTATCTTTTCGTTTAAGACAGGTACCAGTGGTTTTCCAATTTTCTTTTGAAGCTAATTTATTTTATACTTTAAAATGTGGGTCATTTGAAATAAAAATATCAAATATTGTATACCTCATTCACAAACGTGGCAAGAATTTTGAGACTGTGCTAGAATGACTGAAGTTCAGGAGACTCTGCACTAGTGGGACTATTTATTTAAATAGACCTCGAAGTGAAGCCTTTTTTTTTTTTTTTTTAAAGATTTTATTTATTTATTTGACAGAGAGAGAGACAGCGAGAGAGGGAACACAAGCAGGGGGAGTGGGAGAGGGAGAAGCAGGCTTTCCGCGGAGCAGGGACCCCGATTCAGGGCTCGATCCCAGGACCCTGGGATCATGACCCGAGCCGAAGGCAGACGCTTAACGACTGAGCCACCCAGGCGCCCCGAAGTGAAGCCTTTTGTCAAGTGGAGAGAGCACCTTGGTAAAGCACATAACTGTCTCTTAGTTTATTGTATGAGTTTACAAGTTTATCTAATAGTAAAGTCTCAAAAGACAGTCTTCTGTTGCTCTTAGTTTTTGCAATACTTGTTTTTCAAGTTCCTTCTTTATTTACTGATTTGACAAATATTTATAAAAAATCATTAGGCAAGCACTGGGATGCAGTAGTGAAATAAACAGACAGGGTCCCTGACACTGTGAAACTTGCTTTCTTAAATCCTTTCTCCTTCGCCTCTCAGAGGCTGATCAGGGAAACCAAGGGCCTCTGGATAAAACTTAAATGATGCAAAAGGTAAAGAGGAGATAAATGACTTCTTTTAAAAAGTTATTTTAATACAGTCACAAGGAGAATTTATTTTATTTATGTCCTTGGAGTCCTCTTGGATGTGTACTTTTCTATTTGAAACATTTTGCTTATTATTTTGGTAAAATACTATGTACCTATAGACATAGTGATAAACCACAAGACTTTCTGAGGTTCCTTCCAACTTTAAGTACTTGAGGTAGGGCATCACAGACAAGGGGCGCTGCTGTGGCCAGAGTACCCACTGATGCCGGCACCTCTCCGAAATTAGACATCTTTTACATTAGAGGTCACCAGTGAGCAGCTGCCTGAGTTCTGTTCAGTCACTGACGTTTCTTGTTTGGCTGCGTGGTGTTTTAACAGTTTAAAAAAATGAATTTCCAGCATGTACAAGTCAGGAGATCTCACGTAAAAAAAAAAATCAAGACAGATTTCTTGTTTATTTTGAAAATTCACGAATCCGGCACCACCGAGACAGCTTTTCAGAATGGCAGAGTTGGCTGTTGCTGAACAGTGACTGCCTTTTTTGCGCAGAGCACAGGCTCTCATCAGGTCATCTTGCTTAACTCATTCATGTTACCTTTCTGGCTCTGGTGGGTATTTGCATTTGCAACTCCTGCTTTAGCCACTTGGAGCCTGGGCTTCATGCAGGAGAAGCAACTAGAGAATATGAGCGTTCCTCCCTGTGCTAGAGGGCTAATAATATCATTGTCCTTGAAGCTCAGAGTGTCCAACTGGGTATATGGCCTGGTCTAGTAGATGTAATTCTGGACCCAGGAGGCAGAGATCAGGGTCCTTTTCTGGGCTAGTGCTAGTCACATTATCTTGGATCCTTTAACAAAGGAGATACTATTTCCTATCTTATCTTTCTGTATCAGTTAGGGTTTTTGACTGTAAGCAACAGAAACAGATTCTGGTTTCGAAACAGAATTCGAACCAAATGGGACTTGATTCAAAGGATATTGGATAACTTCGTGGTATCCAAAGAAGAGGAATGATCTCTACTCAGAAAGTTCAGGAAACCAGGAATACTTTGAGGACCATGGGTGGTAGGAACCAAGGAAATTGATAAATGGCCTCCAAGATTTTTCCCTTTCTTTGTCATTCTTCTTAAGTGTCTCAAGTCCTGGAAGAGCGAATCAGGTTGGCCTGGCCCACATCCTTCATGGGAGAGAGCGGGACACTTTATTTAGTTGGCAGTCTCTCTAAGACTGCATACAATAAAAGACTTCCCTAAGAGAAGGTTTGATGTTGTTACAGGAAAGGGGGACGGGGTCTGGATAGAAGGCAGCCAGACAACAGATGTTCACTACACCTCTTCTCAAGGCTGTCATGGAAGGCATTCAGTATACACTGCCAAATGCCATAGAGGAGTAAGGAAGTAGTATTTCAAGTTACGTGAGGACAAAATGGTGAGTGTGCTCTTTAAATGAATGAAGGCAGTGGCATCAGTCAAATAAGCACCAGTACAAAGAAAGTAACAGGTTCATTCCTTTTAGCATTTGCTTTGGGTATAACACCTCTCTGAAGAAGCCACACCAACTTTAAATGAAAAATATGTCTAAATCCTCAAGATTTCTATTCCAGTTACATGAAGATAAATACGTGCGATGAAAAGTTCTAGCCTTCAAACTTGAAAGGCATTTGCTTGCTCACATTACAAGTGCCAATAGAATCCTCTATATTGTTTTCTTGTTTCTTACATTACATGAATTTGCACATTGAAAACACATGTGTGCAAAACGAGCATACAGGAGTGAGTTGTAGATAAAATTGAAATGACACTTTCAGATTTGAGTTTTGATGTAATGCTCCTTGTTAGGGTGAGCGGGGTATGATGTGTAGGGCTTCCACTATTTCTAAAGGCAACATCTGACGTTTTCCAATGCTCGGTAGAAGCTGGAGTGTTTTTGTACTCACCTGTGAGCCTAATTTGTCTTAAGGACCGTACCCGTGACCTTGAGTAAGTGATTCTTCCTCAAATCGGAAGGCTGCTGTGCACAAGAATCCCTGTACATATCATTTGAAATGTCGTGGATTTTTAAAGCTAGAAGGCTTCATTGAGACTGAATTTGATTTTAGTACTCTTATTGTTTCTTTCTTTGCAAGCTTTTGATTTGCAACAAGCAAGGAAAATGAGTGAACCAAAAAAAAAAAAAATTGCTTGCATGGCTGGAAATAGAAATTAATGATTCAAACAGGAGAGGCAGTGCAGAAATCCTCAGCTGGGTGGCAGGAAACAGAGTGAGAGAAAGTCAGAGACTGCTCTTTTTTAAAAGGCAAAACAAACAACTCACAGTGAGGTATACGTGAAAATCATTTCTAATAATAGCTCATGGGAGGCAGTTCCCAGGAAAAAGACTGGTGGTGCACTGAGGAAATTAGAGTGAGAACACACAGTATCTCGATGTGTTACTTAAGGCAATGGAGCTTTCGGGTTTACCTTATGTGCCTTGTACATTGATTAAATACAAAATATATGCTGGCCATTTTTGACCATCATTTACTGTATTGATTTGTTAGCAGGGGAACTGTAATAAAAAAGCCATTGATTTACTGTCCTTATTTGCTTATGGGCTTTTTTTATTATTAATTTTTCCTGTTCTCTCTTTTTTTGGACCATTCCTTCTAGACAAATGCTGTGCTTCGTGAAGTTAGAAGAGAGGGGGTCCCCGTGGAACAAAGGACTGAAATCCTGACTGCCATCCTTGCCTTGCTCACCACACGTCAAAACTTGAGGAGGGAGTGGCACGCCAGGTCAGTTCTCTGATGAAATGGGATTTGTCGTCCCTGAAAACACCGCGACATATTTGGCTGAGCCCTTCCTCGCGATGGGTCTTACACCTCTCATTGGAGGGGCCATGAAAAATCAGCAGGTTACAGATGCTCTCAGCCAAAGTTAGCTCTCCTACTCACGGTACCTACTACATTAATTGTAATGAGCCATGATGTCATCTGTAGGTGTATATGATTTATCCCCGAGTGTAACGTTTCGCATCAATGGTTGCATCCTGAGCATAACAGAATAGAAGTAGCTGATGCCGAAGGACCCTTTTAATCACGGCTCTAAAAGACTAACATTGCTGCCTCGTTAGGGCAGATGTCTGGGAAATTCACACAGTGCTCCTACATCAGTCAGTGAGAGGCAGTTTGCTTGAAAGTGGTCGATTTATCAAATCCCAGTTTTAGAATTGGCCAAGTAGGAATTATGTTGGCTTCAATCTAGTTTCTTTGCTTATGGACTTACCTGTGGTTAGAAAGCTGTTACTGGTAGAAAGTTTCTATAAATCATGAGTTTTTGCAGAATTGAGGCTTGCGTACTCTAGATTCTGTTATCCTGCTCTTATTTGAGAAACAATTGATGGGTGGAAGGTAGAAACTACTTCCCCCAAACGTTAGGGTTACCCTTTAGATCTGCACTTGGTAAAAACTGCTGAATTATCATCTGTCTCTCAGCAAGAGGGAGAGGAATCAGGAAGATCATTCTGAATTTTTGTCTCTGAGTCTTATTTGAGGCTTAAAAAATCCTGTGTGCCTGGGAGTCAAGAACATTGATAGACATAATATTTCTCCAAATGAGTTCATGCAGCAGAGTTTGTAATGGTGGCTTTACTAGTAACAGTTATCATGAAAATTGGTTTGTCTGAACAAGGCTGAAGATGAGCATTTTCCAAGAAAGGAGACAGTTAAGAGTATGAACTGTGCATTCCGACTGGGTGTTGGAAAGCTGCTGCTCAGGTATGTGTATTATCTCTAAACTCAGACTTGCATTAAAAGAATAATTTCAGAATTCACCTTGATACTCACCCCTTCCCCTCTTTTTCGTAGTGTAGTCAGATCAGAGTAAATGACAGTTTCAGCTACAGTAATTAAATAATCTCCAATTTAACTTTTCTTGTATTCCAATTTCAGCATATATATTCATTAAAGTATGCATATTTTACTAAATACTGGAATATCCGTGCGGGGACATCTAAGATGTGTTTCTCTGCGTTTAACCTTTTATATCTCCCCCCCCCCCCCGGTGATTCTTATTAAATAGGAAAGAGAGAAAGAAAGGAATTTCCCTGTAATCTCTCTTCCACCACCTCCTACCCCCACCCCACCATCCCTCCAAAGACAGCACAGCCCAGAGACCAAATGTTGAGGATGGACGTCTTCTGTTGAGTGCATTTGGTTTGTTAACAATAATTTCCTAGTACACCGAATCATCAGACAACATGCCCAAAATGGCCTGTTTAAAGGAAGTCTGGTTTCAGCATTTCTGGCCCTTACTGCTAACAGTTTAATCAGGAGCTGGAGCCAGTGTTGAAGTTGATGGAGTCTAGCATCTGAAACAGAAATTCTCAAGTCCTTTGTGGTAGGGGAGGAGAAAAGAAAGAGCTTAGCAGCTGACACTCTGCAGGCCCCTTTAAAACTAAACACCTGAAAGCAAATTTCAAGAGGGTCATGTCTTGAGAGCTCAGAAGGAAAAGTGTCTTCAGAGTATTAAATAACCATAATCCTCCCCCCCACCCCTTCTCCACCCTCATTTGATGTTTCCCATCCCAGTGACCTATCTAAAAGACTCATCCATATGATCTGTATAAACAGACTGTTACCATACACCTCTCTTTTCCTCATCAAAGCATCCCCTGACCGTCTGGAACCGGGCACTGGCCCGAGTAGCCATCAGGCCGGTGGTGGTGAAAGTTATAAAACATCCACCACCGTGCTTCCCGAGCCGCCTGTGTTTTAGAGATTGGCCCATTGTGTACTTTGGAATTACACGAGGAAAAATGTGCTTTGACAGAAAATAATTAGCGCTCGCCAAAGGCCAAGCAATAGGTTAGAGTATTTTACTTTCATCAAAGCTATCAGGGGATCAGTTAGATTAGATAATAGAAATTTTTTCCTCTGAAAGTTAAATACAGATGACTCTAATTACCTTCTATTGCATGTTGGAGAATGCGTTATGAATAGTACAACTTCAAGAAATGTAGGTCAGCGGAGACTTTCGTGGGAGGCCATTGTCATAAAGGGCCCCCGCCCCCGCCCCGCAGGCTCCCCTGCAGTAATGATATTAGGGAGAATATTTTAAAGCCGAACTTGTAACTGGGTTTTAAAATACTTGTCTCTCTCTCAGGCCAAGAGCCGAGCCATTGTTTGGGACTCCCTGAAGTCTCTTAAACTGAAAGCATATGTTCCCCGTAATTTAGCTTTTTGAGGAAAGTGTCACTTCTGCCTGACTCGGGGTAACCGAGTTTGTCACAGTGTCACACAGCCCTGCGATTCCAGAGGCACAGCTGAATGCCGTGGGTTTCCTTCCCCAAGCTCGGTAATCCCAGAAACAAGGCTCTCCAAATAGGCTTATTAGGGCTGTCTATTCACTTCCCCCGAGCTGAATGATCCAAAGTACATCAGGAGAAGCTGTGTGAATGCAGGGTAAGTGTTAACAGAAGTGGTACAGAATTTCTGAAGATTTGGCTTTGTTTATACAGTCCACTCTGCCTGATGGACAGCTTGTTATAGCTTTTAAAGAACTGGGCAAGCCCTCTGATCTGACCCCTTCTTGACCTCCGCAGCCCAAAGGTCAGTCTGTAGCTAATAAACCCTGAGGTTCTTAGGGTCTACTGTAGGAAAAGGCAGAAAAAGAGCAGCTGCAGGGACTGGGTGTCCCGGGTGAGGCTGCGTGAGGGTCACTCTCTGATAATGAAAATGATTACCAAATTATATGGAGGTTTAACCGCAATAGTGAGAGAGAAGAGGGTGGAGCCCCGCGTATTAGGTCTGATAAATGAACTGTGAAGAAGGCCCATCTGGCTCTCAACGTCTTGTCTCCCCCTCTCTCCCTACCAAGGGGAAACATTTTAAAATAACAGCAGTACATATAGACTCAATGACCCATGCAAGGAGCTGGAATGGATTAAGATTTAATGGTGACAGTGGAAGAAATTATCATTTGAAAAGTGCGCTGAAGAAAAGGTACAGCTCCATGTCCCTGCCCGAGTTGTTTTTCCTAAATAAAATAATAGCAAAACATCGGCGCCTTGGTTTATTTTCCGCAAATCCGTAGCGCCTTTCCTCGATTGTGGAGAATTTTGAGGGCATGTCTGTTGTGGAATAATTATCCGTAGCCAGCCGAAGGAAAGGAATGGGCTTCCTTTGCCTTGAACACATCGGAATGAGAGTCAGATATTTTATTTTCAGCTTGCTCGCTCAGTTGAGCGAATGTAGGTAAATCAAGCGTTTGAGAAAATGCTCTACAAAAAAATTGCGTTCCACTTCAGCCTCTGGCCACCGAACATTACGCATGTTTGGATACTGAATATCCGTGTCACTCCCAGACACTGTTTTGTTCTTACCACAACTTCGCGATTTCTTGTCTGTAAAAGGAAGACAAAAGCACATAATGTTAATTGAGTAGATGGGTTTTTTCCTTTCTTTATTCCTTTTTCCAAGAACCATCATAGCGATGTTAATTTTTGCCAATAGTGGGCGGGTCATAAGCTGCTTGTTCACGTACTGTTAATTGATAAGAGTAATCTACTTAAAGCTCTCTCCCAGCTCCCTGTGAACATAGAGTGTCCTGGCTTCCGACCAGCAACATAGGGCTTCACAAAGCTCCGTACTTCTCCTTGGGAGACGGCGGGCACAGCCTGTGACTCTGTGCTCTGAAACAATGAGTTGAGTCCATTAGCATTTTTGTATGTTTCGTACACGTACCACACACAAAACACTGCGTGAGAGACTGGGCGTGAGAAAATGCGTTCGGCAGCCAGTTGAAGCATGTATCTGGGGATGAGATTCTAGCAAGTTCCCAGAAAGGGGCCATGAAGGCAGTGGAAAGGAAGGCGGGGGAACCATCATTAACCACAACAGAGTGGCAAGTTGCTCCAACCCACTCAGGAGAGTATTTCACTGTAGACATCTTTGCAGACTAGAATTGCTGTACTATTGAAAATCCTCTTATGGTAAACTACACTGTCTACATATACAAGTGTCACCCAGACGGTAGTTATATTTAAAATAGAAACAAAAAGTTTCTAAACATTATCTAAAGTCAGTGTATGTTTCATCTTGTGTTTTGACTTGACCTTGTCTGCCTGGGGGGAGTTAGAGTGAACCGAGAGCTAGGTGGGGGCTAACATGGGGAGTTGAGGAGCACTTGTAGAACGAACGGTGCTTAACTTGGAAACAGTGCCTTTAAATTTTTGCTAAGTAAGATGCAAATACAAAAAAGACGAAAGCCAGGCCATTAGCGGGTTTTTTTTCCCAATCAAGATATAATTCACTAATTCACAAAATATAAAATTTCATGTAACATAAAATTAATCATTTAAAAATGTACAATTAAGTGATTTTTCTCTTTTTTTAGTATATTCACAAGATTGTGCAACCATCACCATTATCCAATTCCGGAACATTTCCATTACCCCAGAATGAAACCCCAGACCTGTTAACAGCCACTCTCAATACCCCCCCACTTCTCCCCATGGTCTCTGGCAAGCACCAACCTACTTTCTGTCTCTGTGGATTCGCCTGTTCTGAACATTTCATGTAAATGGAATCCTACACTGTGTGACTTTTTTGTATCTGGCTTCTTTTACTTCACACGGTGCTTTCAGGGTTGATCTGTGTTGTAGCCCTATATAAGTACTCCATTCCTTTTTATTGCCAAGTAACATTCCACTGTATGACTAGATCACGTTTTGTTTATCCATTCACTGGCTGCCGGACATTTGGGCTGTTCGGCTATTCTGAATCACCCTGCTGTGTACATTTGTATACAAGTTTTTGAGTGGCACGTTTTCTGGTCCTCTGAATGTAAACCCAGGAGTGGACTTGCTGAGTCATACCATCGCTTGAGGACTTGCTGGACTGTTATCCACATCCGCTGCCCCCTTTTACGCTCCTAGCAGTCATACACAAGGCTTGCAGATTCTCCACAACCTCACCGCCGCTTACTTTCCTTTGTTTTTTGGATTATAGATATCCTAGGGTTGTTACTGTGGTTTTGATTTGCACTTCCCTGATGATGAATGATGTCTTGAACATCTTTTCGTGTGCTTATTTAAGACCATTAGGTTCTCATTAGGGGATTTAAAAACATGGCCTATGTAAGCACTTACCCCTTTAAGTGGGAAGGAGCTCACGGGCCTGTTAGGGGTATGTGGCATATTGAGGGAAGGGAGCTTTAAATGAAGTTGTCATGAGAATACAGCTGGGCCCATTTCCCTGCTCCCTGGGTAGACCCGGCCCTTTGTTTATTTGCAGGTGGCCCCGCTTATTTGTTTTGGGAGACCCCCTCCCCATTCCTTCTCCCCTTCTCATGCATCTCCTCCGTTACAGCGTCTCTGAGCATTGCACACTGGATGGGAATGTCACTGATTAAATGGAAACACTGTCTACATACAGCTTCTCCACTTCTAGGCTCAAATAGGATTTTCAATAGTCCCGTAACAGACAACTTCGTTTGGGTCCAAGGAGCCTTTAAATGGTGCTGAGAACAGTTTAAAAAATGTTTATGGCAGTTCCTTAGAAAAACTTTCGGAACTACTTGCTTCCAGTTAAAATGAACTCGCTAGATCTAGATGGCTTTATATGCATGTCCTCCCCATATTGGGCTTTGTCAGCTCAAAAACCTGCCAAGTTAGCCCTTTTTCTGGACAAGAGAACCATTTTATTATTGACCATCTTATCACTGACCATAGTCACCATAACCTTTACCATCTGTTTACCTCTAGGACTGGATCCACTTTGGATGGATCCATCTTCATTAGGGTTCCAAAATCTAGCTGTTGCAACCTTTTCTAAAGCAAATCAGCGTCAGAACTGTGATCTGGGTGCAGCAAGTAAAGCAGTTTGTGGAAATTACTTCTGTGGATCCGCTCTGGTTCTAAGACTCGCACATTAAGGTTCTCTCTGTGGAAGTGTGGTCTCTCCTTTTTGCCTCCTGACTGGCCTGAATTATGTACAAAACTGACAAGTCGATCCAATCCAGTTTAGCGATGAACTATTATTTATTGAGTGCTTGTTATTTACAAACAACTATGCTAAATGCTGTGGGAAATATAAAGATGAGCATGGTACGGTATCAGTTTTCAAATAATGTGTCGTTGAATGCAGGGGAGGGCAGGACAGGGTAATGGGAACACAGTGGCTAGTCTGCAGATTTCCATTCTTTTTCTGCAGGCACCTGGAAGATGACTTAGCCCTGGAGCCTGCCCCAAGGGAACTTACAGTTTGCTAGGAGCTTACAAAAAGGAATCACCTGATATGTATTATATATGTACTTGATTTCGTTTTGACATTTTTTTTTTGTCGATCCTACAAGAATGTAAACTTGGTGAGGGTGGGGGATTTGCCTGTTCACCAACTGCAAAACCTGCAGCCCAGATCACTCCTCTGTTAGAAGGAGGAGTGCCCTGGATGGGCAGGGACCCTGGTGCCCGTTTACCACAGACCCCTGCATTTAGAACAGTGCCTGGCACTCAGATTTATTCAGTGGCTGGCTGAATAGACTAGCTTTCCTCTCAACCCATTCCTGTATTCATAAGTACTCTGAGTTCCTTCTTAATTTTGAAGAGGAATGGCCATTTGAGATGCCGGCCTGTTGCTTTTTTGGGTGCATATTCATCTCCTCGTGCCAGAGGTGGAAACCTACAGATTGGATGTGAGGAGAGATCTCTGATATATAGTTCTTTGGTGTCTAAGTCCCAAGACTGCACCCTGACTCCTGCTTCCGGCCTGAGCGAGGAAGGACGCTGTGTGTGCAGGCTGATTCGGGTACTTGAGGAAGAACCCAGAAGCGAACACCATGGAATTGAGCTGGGACCAGGACAAACAGACAGGGTCTTGCTCCTGAGGCAGCTGTTCCCGATCCCTTGCCGTTCCTGGAAGTGAACTAGAACTGGGGGGAGGGGAGAGGCCTCCCTAGAACAGTTTCTCTGCACAAGAGGATGATTTTTAGGCCAGGAGGGGCAAGTTGAGTGTAAATGTGACCTCAGGGGCGCCTGGGTGGTGCAGTCAGTTAAACTGTCCTACTCTTGGTTTCAGCTCAGCTCATGATCTCATGGGTCGTGAGATTGAGCCTCGCATCGGGCTCTTCACTCAGTATGGAGTCTGCTTGAGTTTCTCTCTCCCTCTCCCTCTGCTCCTCCCCACCCCCCCATGCGTGCTCTCTCTCCCTGTCTCTCTGAAATAAATACATTTTTTTGTTTTTTTAAATGTGGCTTCCAGTTTGCATTTTACCTGCTCCAGGCAGTTGCTTTCTGCTGGTTACCTGCTAATATCCTGATGTGCCTTTCCTGGTATCAGCGCAGTGATGAGCATCAGCCTTGGTGGCTTGACATTTGGGCCAGAACTTGTTTGCCGTCCTCGAGAACTGTGGTCACACGAAGTGGAACCACCAGCCCTGACGACGGGCTAGGGGATGACGAGGCTGTTGTTACTGTCTTCTGAGACAACGTGTGACGGAGTCGTCTGACCATGGCAACTGCTGTCACTCACATTAGAGAGAGGGGCTGCTGCTCCTTCTGGCTGAGTTAGTTGGAGCTAGAAGTTGCGGCGTCCAGGGTCCAGTAGCTGTCCACTGCAACTGGCTGAGTTTGGTTGCGGGCTTGGGGGAGGAATAAGTGAAGGAGCTTCCTGGGAGAAACAGGGAGGCACTGGCCTGCCAGTTGCCATCCCTGCCTCTCCTTTTTAATGCATCTGCCCCATCTCCTTTAATAATTGCAGTCTCCGCTTTCTGCTGCCCTTAGCAGAAGAATGTCCTTTGTGTGTCCAAACCAGATTACTCCATAAAACCTGGTAACTCCATAAAACCTCCTCATAAATGTGTAGGAATTGAAACATTGTATAAATTTAGAGCAAGGATTAAATGAGTCTAGAGCTAGGGTTACCTTTTTTTTTTTCCCGAGATACAGCAACTTATCTCAAGGAGGCCAGTGTTGTTAATGTTATTACCATTGTTACTGTCATTATTTGAGCAGTTTTATGGGAGACAAAAGCCAATTGACTTCTGCACATCTTATTTGTAAAATCAACACACAGGCTTCAGTGTGAGCTCCACTCCTGGCAGAATCTGACTGTGATTGGTTGCGGACTATTTCTCACAGGCAGTGCTTCTTAAACTTTTTGAAAAAGCATTGATGAATCCATTTATTTATTCAGCAAATACTTACTAAGGGCTTGCTGTTTGTCAGGCACTGTTCCGGGTGCTGGGGATGCACCAGGGAAGCACACCGATGAAAGTGCCTCTCTCATGGAGGACAGACAGCTGTGTGCCTATGGGCGACTCTGAAAATGTCTTTCGAAAAGTGTACGTCAATTACCGTGTCCTGCATATTCAACGACACTCCGTAGAACCAAAATATGATCCTGCAGTCGAGAGATACAACATTCTCTTTCCTGACCTGCATCATAAAACGATCACTTGTTATAAAACTTGCTGTCCTAGTTCTGGTGAGTCATATTTGCGTGAGCCATTCGCAGAATACCAGTTTCTAAGGAATGCCATGCTGGGGAGGGGGTGCCCACAGCATTCATTTCTCCTTAGACAATCTGCACTCTGGTTCCCAGTGACTTTTCAGAAAAGGTGTCACCTTAGAGGTCTTCGCTTTGGGAAGGCTCAAATTCAGGCCAGGTTACACTCACAAGTGTCTCTTAAGAGAGAAGCTGTGCCTATCTCTGAGGTGGGTGGGGGATTGCACGTGTTAACGCACTCCAGTCGTTAATAAGCGGTGGTTATGGTTACCGTGAGTGACCTGTCAGTCATGCATTGACTCAGCAAATATCTATCGAGTGCCTAGCTGGTAGCAGACACTATCACAGGCCTTGAGGTTATAGAGATGAGTAACACTTGACTAGGGAAAATGTATTATGCAATACCGTATAATTAAGGCTGTGAACGAGTTTCAGTCAGGATACTGTGCAAAGAAAGTGGGAAGAAAGGGAAGAAAGTGGCCGGCTCTCCTGGAGTGTTCTTGTGTGACCCTCATTATACGCCCAGCCACTGTTGGGGGAGACTGCTCCGCTGCAAGTGGGTAGGGAGAGATTTGTCTCCAGAAGGGGTGAGAACTAGGGGAGAAATCTCTATGTGATTATGGGTCATGGGATAAAATCTGGGCTGCTTTCCAGAGGGATCTAGTTCTCAATGATAGATGGGGGGGGGGGGCGGTGCTTTGTTTCAGAGCAAATGTCATTAACATGGCATGGAGGTTGGGAGCATAGATTCTGAGCGGGTTGCCTGGGTTCTCCCTCTCTTCCCACTTTCTTTGCACAGAATCCTGACCTGAACTCTTTCACAGCATTTATTATACTGTATTGCAGAATACACGTCTATAACTCTAAGCAATTATAGGGAAGTTACCTAACCCCTCTGAAGCTCCGTTTTCTCATTTGTAACTTGGCGCAGGGGATAAATAATATTTCATAGGGCTGATGAAGAAATCCCATGTAAAACACCCCAGAGCAAGTACCTGCACCATACTAGGTGCTCAGTAAAAATTGCCCACCACCTTTAGATCAAAACAGAAAAGTCAAGAATAAACCCAGCCACATTCATCCTTTGAGAGCATGCCCGCACGTAAAACCCCAGCCTCGTGGTAGGGGCCCCACCTTGCTGAATTGGCGTAGGGATGCATACTAGATGGATTTTGTCCTGCGCTAAGCACCGTCACACACAATTGACAGAGGCCTGAACTCCAGTTTGAATCCTATCTCCAGCTGGCTACTAACTCGGGGCCTGTCACAGACACTCAGGGTCCCAGCAACTTCATCTAAAAGAGCAGCAGCTCCATCCAGGTGACCTGGAAGGCACCTTCCCACTGGACAAGGTGCGGCTCTGTGAGTTAGATCCCAGGGAGCAGCTGGAGGTGGGGTAGGTGTTCCTCCTGATGGCTTCACCCCTTCTCCCTCCACTGTCCTTGAAACCTGCAGTTGTGCTCATTTTAGTAATAATAGCAGCTCACATTTATTGGGGATTCACTAGGTTCCAGGGTTTTAAATGGTTTAGGAGGCAAGAAAACAGAAGCAGAGAGATGCAGAGTGACTTGCCCAAGGCAACACAGCTAATGGTGGGAGTGGAAGTCAAGCCTTTGCGGCGCAGCTCAGACCCGGGCGGAAGGCCACTGTAGGAGCAGCCAACAGGGCTTTACAACCACTCATAGTTCATGTAGTTCTTTGATGTGGGTCCCGCAATACAGGGATCACAGTCCTTCCAGGATCCTACCCCGTGTGGAGAGGGGCACGTGTGTATCTGTAAAGGTGTATTTCCTCCGGCACTTAAACGTGTTTGGCACTTTTTTGTTGTGGGTGCCCCTCTCTCTAGAAAGAAGTAATTTCCAGCCCATGCTTTATGAATCTCCCTGCCTTACGTCTCTTCAAGGAACATTATTACCTTTATAGCTATGTCCTTCTTTTATATTGGTTACAATCTTTTAGAAAGTGGGAGTAGGGGCGCCGATGAGAATATCAAAGTTTAGCCTCCAAGAATCTGTAAATCCTCTAAGTGGAGTAATTTGAGGCCGGGTTGGTGAGTCAAGGCTGATTTGAGTGGGTTCCCTTAAGGTGAACGGGGAGCACAGAGTAGAGCTTCTACTCTATGATGGGTCCGTCACCAGCTATACGGTGTGTTTCCATCCAGGAAACCATGTACCACGCAAGGAGAGTCATGATCTTACTCTCTCTTGGGATGTCCGCAGGGCATTTTACCAGTTTACGCCCTAACGTGTATTCCAGGTTACAGATGAAAGTTTGACTCTGCATTCAGCTGAGGAAGTAATGGGGGGCGGGGGGAGGAACAGTCCTTCCAGCCTGTAGGGGACACTGTTGTATCACACATCAGAATGAGTTTCCGCCTCTTGTCTCAGGACAGAAAACAAAACAAACAAATCAAAACCCAAAAATAGGTCAATCGCCTTCACATTACTTACTGAAATTATGTGAGCGATTCCAGTGTGTTTAGAACAGTCACTGCTGTCAGGGTATCGATCAGGCCTCTTCGTATCTGTGCACGAAAGGAATCGTTTAGCGTTTCTGTCCAAGATGGGAATGATTGGCACTTTTCTGATTAGCTTTCTCTCCATACTCTCTTCTGGACAGGGTACTTTTTAGTTCAATAAACCGTTAGGTTTAGTGGACTTATCTTCATTTTTCACTAAGACATGCCCACGTCAAGTTGAAATGCTCGAGTTCTGTCGTATTCTAAATAAACATCGTAAGCCTTTTGAAGGGCATTTTGGGAGTTCCGAGTCTCTTCTTTTTATCCATATCTTTTTCTTCACTGGAAAAAAAAAAATGCTATTTACCGAGAAAATGAAGTCATGTCTATGAGGCAGGCCTGTGTAGGGCTCGGTCTTAGCGCCAGGAAGCTTGCTGCCAGATGCTCAGCACGGCTCTCGGTTCGGCATGCCTCTCTTCCCAGACTGTAGACAGCCTCCACATCCGTCCCGGTGCCCCGTGGCCTGGCCAGCAAAACCTCCGCCTTCCCTGCCCAGCTCTGGCCCCTTCCCTACCGGAATACGGGCCCTGGAAGGCGATTGTAATTAACCCTCGGAAAGCAGAGGTTTTGCTAAGGCAGTGTGCGCAGTAATGATTTTGTTCGCTTGCTTCATTTCCAGTTTCACCATCAATTACGCCATGTGTTTCATCCAGTTGGTGCTACCCTCCCAGTGTTAATTATAACCTACAAGACTGTTACAGTTAATTTTATGGCAAGCATATTGTCTCTTCAAGGCTCCAGAGCAGCTCATAAATTATCTTGAAGGTAAATGTAACTTGGGGAACTAGTTAGGAAAATTCCATCCATCTCGCTGAGGAGCCGCAGCTGCTGCTGGCAGCTGCCTTGTGAAGGAACTACGGCAGGTCAGGCTGAAGAGGGTAGGCCCAGGCTGTCACCGAGGAGAAAGGCTGTCCCGGCCCTGTCAGACAAGTACCTTCTGCCAATCCCTGGTGGTTTCACTTTGCAGGCAGGAAGAGGCACGCAGCACGGGTGGATGGTCCCCAAGCTGTCTGTATTCATTACTTTACAGAAACTTGTTGTAGGGAGGCAGGTCCGGAGACCTTTCCTCTTCTCTGTTGTCATGATGTTAGGCATCATCTGCAAAGTGCGAGAGAGATAACTCTATAACCAACTCTGGGCCTGGGCCGGGTGACGGCGGCCCCCGGAAGGCCCGGGGCTTCAATGAGCCTTTTATTTGTGGTTGGTATTGTTCATATAATCTGATAAAGTGAGATTTCACTGTGAACGAACATACTCTAAAATTGCCTACTAAATAAATTAGCAGGTTATCTTATTGGGATAATAAACACACTCTTTTTTTCTGTTTCCTCACACGACATCTAAGCTTTACATTTCAGCCCTCGGGGCTTTAGCATTATTATTTTTAATGACTGAACACAAGTCTTTCATTTAGCTTGTTTGTAGAGTTACTATAAATGATCTTTCTGCTGTTGGTTCTTCATTTGAAATTCTGCACGTTAGGCCCGCTTGGAGAGCTCTGAGGAGCCCCTGAGAACCGGGAGCTGTATTAAGCGCAGCATCTCCTAGCACACGGCGAACAGGCTGTGGCAGGGAGGTCGGAGACCGTGTGTCAAGTCCCGAACCTCCGTTCCAGTTGGAGCAGAGCATGCACGAACGGTGCTCCACAGCTCTGCCTCGTCCCTGAGCTGTTGGTTTCTCCCTGCGTATTTCAGAGCATTTTCACGTCTACCCAAAGACACGCAAGACCATTAGCCCTGGCTGTGTAACTAAGAGAATGAGACTGATGTTGAGGGGGTTCGGAGGCCACATGCAATGCTGAGATTGCGTCCAAAGTGGCCCTGGGCTTTCCCAAGGAAGTGTCCTTCTGAGCGCTGATAGCAGCACGATACCTGGATATTTGTGAGTTTTCTAGTGAATTCAGGCAAGAGGTTGCAAACCCAGATGAACGAAGCCAGAGCCGGGGGGCTGGGGGGGGGGTTGAAGTGAGCAGGAGGGGCACACCCTGTCGGAAATAGACAGCAGCTCTTCAGCCTCGCAAGGAGGCTGAATCCATGTTACTAGGTCCTCTACATTTTCAAGAGAAGTAGAAAATGGAGATTGTATGTACTTATGAAGTCTTCTATTTAAATGTTAGCAGAAATTCTTTTTTTAATATGTATTTTTTAAAGATTTATTTATTTGAGAGAGAAAGGGAGAGAGAGCGAGCACGCATGCGCCTGTGAGCCAGGGGAAGGGTAGAAGGAGAGGGAGAGGGAGAGAGTCTCAAGTAGACTCCATGCTGAGCCTGGAGCCCACTGCAGGGCTCAGTCTCCTCACCCAGAGATCACGACCCCAGCTGAAACCAAGAGTCAGATGCTCAACCGACTGAGCCACCAGGCGCCCCAGTGTTAGCAGAAATTCTAATGTTGTACCTTAACATTCAGGTGAATTAATCAATGCCTGTTTGGAGACTGGGTGGTGTGGGTAGGATTCTGATACAGAATGGCAGTCCTGCCTGCTTTCAATGAAAACTCTTTGCAGCTTTCTCACACTTCTCAAGAATAGAGACAATGACCCCAGCCAGGAGACCAGAATGCCATCTGGGGACTGCCTTCTGTGACCTTGTAACATGGTTCTACTCTGTGTGGGTTCTTGCTTGGAGGAAATATTTGTGTGTGTGTTTATTTATTTATTTTGCCTCTCACTTGGCGGTCTCTCGTCTTTTACAGAGAAAGCATAGGAGAGTTTTTAGAAGTGAATGAGGTGTATGTGGTGCTCATTGTCGCCATAAAAAGGATGTCTGCCAAAATGTTGGCAATTTTGAATCTGATGAAGGGTTTGATTCTCGGGGGGCGGGGATGGGCAGGGACTCCACAGCATTTCTCCTGTTGCACCCCCCGGGTTCATGCCTTACCCCCAGCTCCACCACGAGAGACCCAGCTGTTCTTTCATGGCTCAAAGAGTCATGTGGTCAGAATAATCTTTGAGTCTCACCGGTTCGGACTGATGCCCACATGGAGGTGTGGTCTGGGACGTTGTTAAATGCATGGGGGTTTGATCTTCTGGAGAAGAGGAAAATATAAAAACAATTTCTTTAATAAAAAGCAAAAAGTAAACGTAAACCCTGGCCGCCGCTGAAGTCAGCTCTTATGCATGCGTGGCTGAATTTCATTGTAAATATTTCATAAGGGCTGTTAGAATGCAGCCAGGTTGACATCACAGCCCCGACTGTACCAAAGGAGCCATTTCACTAAAATAAGCCAACATTTCTAAAGAAACATGAATTTCTAATGTAAAGTTAACATCAGGTCAGAAAACCCTCTGGAAGAAATGTCTGTATCAATGTTTATAATCTCTGCATTTATGGATTTGCAGTTTGTGCAAAAAACTCCCAAAGAGACTTTATTTTGGTTAAATAAGACCAGCTTGTGAAATAGTCTGTATATCCAAATCCACCCTAACCCAGTGTCTTGGCAGCCTTTTGTATAAATAATGTCTTTTCCAAAACATGTGTATTTGAAAAAGGAAGAGGGAAATTAAGTGGCACACCGTGTCTCTGGGTTGCCGTCAATTGACAGGATCCTAGAAACAGCAAGTGAAGACTGACAGTTTGTTCATTCGTAGAGCAAATTACAGAGCCGTACGTTAATTTATTGATTTAATTGAGGCATGGAAGGTTGCCGTGAAGAACAAAATGTTCACCCTCCTTTCATTTTCCTTCTTTTTTTTTGTAATAAAAGTTTACTTAAGCGTGCCCCCCCTTTTTTTGTGATTGTTGGTATGTCATACAAAATATGTATGAGGTTTAGAGGCACTTGGCAGAAAAGAAATGAAAGGATATTCACATTTTGTAAAAACTTAATCCACGTTCACAGATGGTCCTGTTCAGGTGCTATTTTAATTATGAGGTAAAGAACAGCCCCACACAGTTGGAAGTCGTCTTAATAAATGAAGAGGGGCTTTTTGTCTTCAAGCGTCAAAAAGCCTTGTTACTGAGAAATTTAAATACTTTGTGTTATAGGGGAGAGTCTCAAAATGCCCAGGATACTTGGAGAAAGCAAAATGATGGGCTCTTCTAAAGATCAAATGAGTTCACTAGAAACGTTTTACAAGTGTGTGGCTTTGAGCTTCCTTAATATTGGTCGTTTTATTTTTTTTAAGATTTTATTTATTTATTTGAGAGAGAGAATGAGAGACAGCACAAGAGGGAAGAGGGTCAGAGGGAGAAGCAGGCCCCCCGCTGAGCAGGGAGCCCGATGCGGGACTCGATCCCGGGACTCCAGGATCATGACCTGAGCCGAAGGCAGTCGCTTAACCAACTGAGCCACCCAGGCGCCCAATATTGGTCGTTTTAGCGATGGCTTTTCCAGTGGTACATGTGTGCTGTGGATATGTTCATGTGATCAGAGGGAAAATAAACAGAATAAATTGCAAGTAACATTTAAAAAAAAATTTAATCCCTAATGGAAGTATTTCCTTAGGGTTCTTAAGCTCAAAGGGCTGCTTTGCCCTTCAAGTGATAGAGTGGTCCAAAGAACTAATAATAATTCAAATGCTGCTCTAACTTACAGCTTGCATTAATAACACACAAATAGAACAGTCTTCTTATTAAATATTAGTAATATAATAATGTCTTACTGTCTTTCCCTTAGTGGGGAATTATGAGGACCTCATGTTAGGACCTCAGTGTCCTGACATAGTTAATTATCCATGGAAAATGGTTTTCAACCATCGCCATTGTGAGTGATGCAGCTTTGTTGTTGAGGGCTTATTAAGCGTTTGCAGACTCAGGTGCACTGTACCTGTGCACTTGCCTACAGAAGCAAACAGCTGTGTTTTCTTTACCATATTATACATCACATAGAGCGTCTCATTTATTATAGCTGAGCTAATGATGCAAGCACAAACCTCTATGTCCCATTCTCTATGGCAATAATATATTTGCCGTGAGATGTTAGCTTGTTTTTCATAAGTAATTAATCTTTTCTTGTACCAAATGTATCATATGAAAACGGGTTAGCGCCGGGGTCAAAATACATTTAATCTGGTCTGCAGAGATTGGGCGAGACCTCTGGATAGAGTGGCATTTTTTTCTCTCACAAGGGCCTCACCCTGTCTGCAGTCCACCCACCAACACGACGCTCACATTACTAGGAACTTAGGTTGCTAAAAGGGAATCGTTTTCAGTCCTTGAGCACCGATCAGGATTCAGACCCGAGTACGTGCTAAGTGAAAGAAGCCTAGTGACAGTCACCCATGTTCAGTCCCTTGACAAGGCTGCGTACTGTCCACGCAGATAGTTGTGGGTGGTGGGTTTCTGTCAAATCCGAAATGCCTCCCGGTTCCTGCATAGGTAGGCCCTTCTCAGGTGTGCCAGGGCCTAGCTCAGACACTCCTAAATTGTCAAATACACTAACCGGGGGCACACACGGTTTTTTTGTCATACCCTCCTGAATACTTTTTAATTTTAAGAGTATTTTGTTTTGGATTAGAAAAGCATAATTAGCATTTGGAGCCATGGTCCTCAAATGATATTGTTGAGGACAAGAGTGAAGTCAGTCTTGAAGTTTTGGGGTTAAAAATTTTTTTTAAGTTAATTTAAAGAAAAATGCTGGAAATACAATGTAAGGTGGTTCGTGGATATCGCTAGAAATCATGACGGGGGATCACATCATCAAAGTGTAGGAAACACTGGCCTTACACACCGAAGGGGTCAAGAAACATGTATCTCAATCATAATGATGCTGTTGATTATGAAGAAGATGAGGATGATCATCATCATTTTTTTTTTTTAAGATTTTATTTATTTATTTGAGAGACAGAGAATGAGAGAGAGCACATGAGAGGGGGGAGGGTCAGAGGGAGAAGCAGGCTCCCTGCCGAGCAGGGGGCCCAATGCGGGACTCGATCCAGGGACTCCAGGATCATGACCTGAGCCGAAGGCAGTCGCTTAACCAACTGAGCCACCCAGGCGCCCGATCATCATCATAATTAATGATAGCAGCTAACTTCAATGACTCTTTATTCCATACCAGGTACTCTTCTAAGCGTTTTACCCATATATCCTTATTTCCTCTTCAGGCCAACCCAGTGAAGGAAGTGCTACTTTTATTTCCATTTTACAGTTAAGGTATCCAAGACCCAGAAAGGCTAGGGAATTTACCAAAAATACCATAGGTTGTAAGTGACCAAATCAGAACTTGAGCCCAGGCAGTGGGGATCTGGTGTCCTCTTTTTAATCATTACATTTTCCTACATCTTCATGGCTTGAGAAATACTACCTTCTGTCTGTTCTCTAAAGAAGAAGAAGGGTGGAGAAACATGAAAACATACAACGCTGCATATAACGGTATATCTATTACTTATGTTATATAAATAATATGGTATTTGTATTTATATTACTTGTAGATATTATACATACTCACGTATAATATAATAAAATGCAGTGATCCTCCATGTGCTGTGAGGGCTCTAACCTAGCTGCTGATGAGGCCCTGCTGTGACTATATTCTGAGTTTTTGGCTTCCTTAGCATCCTGGATGTATACTAGAACACATGCCTTAGAACTTGAATTTCTTTATTTGAATTGATGAAAAAGGGCGGGAAGGCAGGGAGAGTATTACCTTACTTTTTCAATTACTGCCAGAGAACCTTCCGAATACGTACTGTGTGGGGAGAATTAACATTTATTTCTTACTGTCCCAGGGCCTCTGGAGCAAAAAATCTTTTTTTTTTTTTAAAGATTTTATTAATTTATTTGAGAGAGAGAGAATGAGAGACAGAGAACATGAGAGGGAGGAGGGTCAGAGGGAGAAGCAGACTCCTGCCAAGCAGGGAGCCCGATGCGGGACTCGATCCCGGGACTCCAGGATCATGACCTGAGCCGAAGGCAGTCGCTTAACCAGCTGAGCCACCCAGGTGCCCCTGGAGCAAAAAATCTTTGGCAACTTCTCTATTTCTGTACTTAGAAAACCATCCTAATTCTTTTGCCTATTCACTTCAAATATATAGAAATATTATTTAATCTTGTCTGAAATGTAAAGTGAAAATCTTCAGCAAATAGCATGGTTATATGCCCAGAAAGAAAAGCTAGAGAGTTAGCCTATGAAAATCAATCTCAACTCTGAACAAATGCACTGAAAGGAATAAAAGAACATAGCCCACAGGACCCAGATGTAGGTGGGAGTTAGGTCTCCCAGGTCCCAGAGCCAGACCAGAGGCACACATTTGAAGTTCTTCCGTGACCCTTGCTTTATCTTGATTGAAAGTCCCAGAAAAATGCTCAAGCAGGCAAGAATTTGCATCTTTCTTTCTCATCTGATGTTTTTCTAAGGCAAATTGCTCTGTTTTCTTCGTTAGTATTTATGACGAATTATATTGCACAAGGAGACTTGGTTGACTTGGGTAAGGCGTTAAAGTGTGGAGAAATGTGTAAACTGGGCCACTTAGGACACCCACCCAGTGCATGTTTCCCAGTTAGCCTCCCCGTGGGCCAGAAGTCCACACAAGCAATTACTTGTGAACTGTGAGGTGCTCAGGGAGGAAAATTGCAGAACAAAGTGGGTTGGAGGAATTTATACTTTTGTCATTTCCCGTTGAAGCCGGGGCCAAAACTCGTGTCTTGCACCATTGTGACCTACAACCATTTAATTTGCTAACAAGACTTAGCTGATCAGGATCTGCAGCCGTCTCCGCCAGTGTAATCAGAACAAGAAGCCTGTGGCTCTGGAGAGCGAACGTCGTCGATCTTTTATTTGGCGGCCCTGCCGTCTTCCCTCTGGCAGGCGGAGACGGAACAGAAAGGCTGACATTTGGAGCCACTGGAATTGCGGCCTAGTAATTTTGAAATACCCGTTTTCCCCCGTGTGATTTCGTCCCTAAGATTGCTCCGGCTAAATCTGATACAGGTAGGAGCCAAGACAAACAGTAACCATTTATGGCCACCCCGACCAGTTTGAATTTCACCCTAATGTAAAGCAAAGAGAGTTTTTGGCTTCATTTCAGGTGTGTAACAGGGGTAGAAAAGGCGTTTAAAATTCAGCAGCACATGTTACCCTATGTTTCCATAACAACCGCAGACTTTTATGTTAGAGAAGCAATAATATAAACACATAGGAATCTTGGAACAGTAAACTATTAATTTACCAAATATAAAAAATCCAGCATGACGGGGCTTTTATAGCCACAGAAGCCATGAGGGGGCCCAGCATCCTGAGAATTTCTCCATTATGTGGCAGAAAGTACTGCCGGTTGGTTTAAATGAGCAAATCTTTTAAAATTGTAGGTACAGTGTCAGTTCTCCACAGTACATTCTTCTGAAACAATGTGTGGTGGTATCAGCTATGGCTGATTTCTTTTACCATCTTGAACTGGTAAAACACCCTCGAGTAGCTGCCCCCAACGCACATCTGTAAAGGAAGTGCATTTTTGTTTTCTTCGTCCATAGCTTTAGACTTAAGAGTGAAGTGAAGGCTGGGGTCCTGCGTAAAGTGTGGTGCCCAGGGGTTGGCTCTCATGCCTGCCAAGGAAGAGGTGTTCACAGACTGTTGATATATGTGGAGAAGGTTCACAGTTTTCTCTCCCACCCATTTTGAAATATAAAAGAGACCAGGGAGAAAAGAGGAGAAAGGAGCTGCTTGACCACATCTTAAGAAACAGGAGTTAGTAACTAGAGTCGTTGAAATCACCACCAGGAGAAACTCAGTGTTCTTTGACTTCTCTGTGGGGGAAAAGAAATCATCTTCTTTTATTTTTTATTTTTTTTTAAAGATTTTATTTATTTGACAGAGAGAGACAAAGTGAGAGAGGGAACACAAGCAGGGGGAGTGGGAGAGGGAGAAGCAGGCTTCCCGCGGAGCAGGGAGCCCGATGCGGGGCTCGATCCCAGGACCCAGGGATCATGACCTGAGCCGAAGGCAGACGCTTAACGACTGAGCCACCCAGGTGCCCCGAAATCATCTTCTTTTAAAATATGTATCACAAACATGGCAACCTGTGCATGGGTCTTTGATTCGAAAAGAAGCATGGTTCCCCCCTGCCGCCCCGAAACCTACCTCCGAGTGTGGAAAGGGTTTTGAAGCTTTTCCTGGAACAAAATGACGTTCCCTTGTCGTTTAAGGTGAGAGGATGCACCTTGACTGAAACATGGTTTCATGAGATAACTATCATTGAATATAGCAATCAGTGGAAGAGAAGAGGAGGTCAAAGGGAGGTAGGCTGTGCCCTAAAAATGAAGCACAAAACTCCCGAGAGAGCTGCATTCAGGACGGGCCCTGGTATGGCTCTAGGTTAGAGAAAGGGCTGCAGTTCTCTAAATTTCAGAAAACGGAGAAGAGAGTCTCCACCCTTCCAGCCAGGGTAACATGTGCAACTTGGCCTCCCCGTAGCCTTCACAATGGAGCCGAGCCAGAAGCGACCCAGTGGGGACATTGGTTAATGCAAGGTGCGTGCAGTGTTTTTGGCCCAAAGGCATGATGGAGGCTCAGTTCAAGGTGCTGAGGGAACCTGGTCCGTCAGGAGTGAGGGTGGGAAGCACAAGTAAGGGTAGAAGGGATGTTTTGTAAAGACCCGATTTATTCCCGAGTCCTTGGTGGGCCTCGTTTTGGGGCACAAGCCTGATTTCCCCTGGTTGTCACCTCTGGCAGGGTTAGTAAGAAGGTTTCTTGCATTCCTGTCAGCGCTTGGCCACGTTGAAGCATCTCTTGGAGCATTAGTGAGATTGGAGTCTGGCCTTAGTCTTGAGGATCCTTAATTTGTGTCCGACTCTCCAGTGGCACGAAGATGGGTGGGTGGTTAAGAAGAAAGCAACGCGCCGTTCATTTACTCAGAAGGTATTTAGTGAGCACTTACTATGTACCTGGAACAGGAGATACAAGGAGAAACAAAGAACACGGCCTGCCTCCTGTGCTGGTGGAACTTAGGGTCTAGTGGAGGAGAGACTAAGGTGAGCAAGTAAAGAAGACAATGGCAGATGAGGAGGACTGTGGAGGAAAGGAAACAGGTGAGCAGTTGGAGAGGGGCTTGGGGCTTCCTAGGGATCTCCGAGGGAGCCCCACGGGGTGGAGCTGAGGAGAAGGAACCAGCCAGCCAGACCAGAACACCATGCCTGAGGGAGAAGAAGGTGAGAGGGGGTGGACATGCAGGAGGGGTGAGACCCTAGGGTGGGGGGACAGATTCCATTCCATAATGGTGTTTGTTGACTCAGAATAAAAAGGAATCCACATTCCGTTTACAGAGTATTTTGAAGGTTTCCTCGTGTGCCCAGTGCCTCGGGAGGCCTTCCAATCCTAATTATGTCAGAAAAAAGATGTTCTCGTGCGACAAAGTACATGGCGTCGGCCATAAGCAAAGCATGAGCTCCTTATGAGTTGGGAAGGTTTTCATGGAAAGAGGGAATCAAAATGGAGCTCAACAGGCATTGAGATTGAGCACCTATCGTGTGTTGATGCTTTATACGTATTTTTTCACGTTTATTCCTCATGGTAAGCCTCCAAAGGTAAGGTACTGTTCTCTCCATTTTATAGATGATGAAACTGAAGGCAGAGAAAACTAAATAAAGATAGTTATTGACAAAACTTTAACTCGAACCAATTTAGCATGTTGGAAGAGAAGCAAACCCTAGCAATCACGACCCACTAACTAAAAGGAATCCTGTCTTCTGTTGGATAAATAGCAGCTATGATATAGCTCCACCCCCCATGGATGTGCTAAAATGTCAAAACAAAAGGATCTGTGTTTGTTTTTAGGGATGTAGAGCAGCAAGAGGGCCCTAGGGAGCTTGTGGCCTGTTCCGAAACTGGCTTGGGGAGAGAATCGGTTCAGCCAGCAGAAGCAGTGACATCTACTAAGTGGCAAGAAAAGCAGACCTAGTCCCTGGGGAAGGAGAGGAGACTTAACAGAGGAAGTAGGGGCCAGGGATGACCTTGCAGGGTTGAGGAGGGCACCAGGGGCAGAAGGACGCGAAGACGCCGGAGGAGAACACATCGTCACTAGGGTTACTTCCGGCAGGCGAGGAGGCACACCGGAGCCACGGAATACCCAGTATTGTCCTCTTTGGTCTCGGGATCTCTAACTGACCCTATTGAGAAGTTGCTCCTCTACCATTCAGATGTTTGCCTCCGGGGTCCTCTCCTTAGGGTATCTTTTGAGGCATGGCCCTGGGGGGAGACAGGTCAACTTTCCGGCGACCTTTTTTCAACTGAGGCCATCTTCCACTAAAAGTTTTCTTCTCCTCTGGCTTCAGCCAGCCTGGCATTTCTGACAGACGTGTAAACAGATGCACGCATTGTTGCTAATGACAGGTGGTTATAAGAGGCATGGGGGCCAAGGTAATTAAACCAGGACTTGACAGGAACATTTGGCAATGCGATATTTCAGCATTAGAAGTTTCTTTGCAGCATGCTTTCCCCCCTTGGTTTGGTGGAGAGAATTCATTTTTGTTCTTGAGAGTGTGGTGCTTTGAGATCTGAAACTGTCCTGTCTCAACTCCTGGCTCGTTGGAGAGCTCCGGAAAGCGGTTACCAGTGGAGTGTGTGGGGCTCTAGCCGGTGTCTCAGACTCTTTCCACGGTCTGCTCCGGAGCAGGAGAGGGAATAGGGTCTGTGCCCGAGTGCGGGGATTGTAGCTGACCTCTTAGGATGTCCCATTTGATAGTGATAATGCCCTGGAGAGAAACGTGAATTATTTTTATGCCACTGTGATTTCCTCTTCTCTCCCCACCACCTGGTTTTGCCTGCTGTCATTCCCATGGATAAATCCGAAAATGGCTTTCTCATTCTCTTGGCCCCCAGATTCCTACAGTTCAAAGTAGGGAAAAAAAATCTCAAATCACCAGTGACCTCTTGTTACAAGGAACCATAGTAGAAACAATCATCAGGGTCATGGAATTTGTTCGTTTGTTCATTAGATTTAAATGTAATTAAAAACACACACTACGTTCTCCTTGCTGTCAGGATCGTTAGGAATGCCAGTTTTGACACTTAGAGACTACTTCCCGCTCATTGCCGATGGTGGCCAGCTTATGATTCTGTGTTTGAGGGAATTCTGTCTTCTGTTGGATAAATAGCAGACCTTCATGCAGACTTAACATTGATAGTTTTGACTGTTGGGCAAGCCGTACGACTAGCTAGATGACTATAGTAACTGTGGTGGCCCGCTTTCTCCTAATAGTGACAGCTAACATGGACTGTTTATCATCGTCCTGGCACTTGTCTGAAATGGGAGCTTCTCCCGAGCAGGTTAGTTCATTCCTTTGCTGCAAAACCAGCTTTTGAATGCTCTTGGTCTAGTGTATATCTGGCTGTGGGGAGAGATCAGTGAAGCAGACCAGTCAAAGAAGGCCAGCTACGGAGCAGGATAGCTGTTTCTGTCCCTCAACCCATTTTGATTTTCTCCAGGGAGGGGCATAGAAGGAGATGAATTTGTGAATGCAGTTTGGTTGATGCAGAGCGATTGTGAGTCTTTGTGGGGTTGCCCCCTCCAGCGTGGCAAGCTCCCTGCCAAGCTCTTGCATTCTCATGCTGCTTCAGGCCACGGTCTGTGTGGAAGCCGAGGCTTTTTTTAAAGCTTTTTCAGATAGGTTAAAAGGTGTCCCACCCCCGGTGTATTAAAAGAGAGAGAGAGATTAAACTCACTAAGCCTGCCATGTTCCCTCTAAAATATCAAGTCAAGATGATTTTTAAATCCAAAGTTACCAGGCTTCGGGGGTTTGACCTTTAGTGCAAGCAGCCTTGGAACTGAGGAGGAGGGATCCGAGCAAAAGACTGTTGGCCCACAGGCCGGTGGCCTCAGGAAACCTGCTGAAGCCAAAGTGAATTGTTGCCTTTCTCTGCCTTCCGGCCAACAAAGCACTAACCCCACATAAATACCCAAACTGATTCATAGGCCTCTGGAGTCACCTCGGAGGTCCAGGTGGCAGACCTTTCTTCAGAGTGCCTGCTTACTGAGCAGCCTCCAGCAAGCTCTCTGGGGTGACAGAGGTCCAGAAGGCAGGGTCTCTGCCCTCAGGAGGCTTAAAATCAGATGACTACTGCTGCAAATAATAACTCTTAATGGAACTTTTAATAAGCACTCAGGTGCTTTTCATATATTATTTACTCAGTTAATCCTGAAGAATGACAGCACTAGCTAGTCCTTAGTGAGTGCTTCTCCGTGCCAGGTACTTTTTTCAGTGCTTAATGTGAATTAACTCAGCTATCACAGTGGTATTTTTTTTTTTTTATTACCCCTAATTTAACAGGAGAAAACCAAGGCAAAAAAGATGTTAAGGAACTTTCCCAAGGACACAGGGGCCCAGAGGCAGAGGAGCTGGGATTCCAGAGCAGGAAGTCAGGTCCCAAGGCCGAGCCCTCTGTCCCCCCCCACCGCCTCCGTCCTCAAGACCCATATTAGGATCCCCTTGTGGGCATGTGAAACACAGGTTGCAGGTCTTCCTCGGGCAGGGCTGGACAGTTCTGACAGATTCTCAGGGGGTACTGATGCCCACAGTGCTATGTCCAGCAGAAGCAAGCAGTGGAAACCCGTCACCCTAAAGCAAAGAAAAATGAGATGTCGTATTATTAATATAAACAGAGCGCTAGGAGAATACCAATGGCCGTAATATTTATTATTTTATTATTGTCATTATAGCAGACATCTATTGAGTGCTTACTCTGTCCTGGGCACTGTTTTCTAACCAGGTAACCATCGTAAGTGGTACTACAGGTTATCTCATTTAATCTTTACAACCTGTGAGGTAGACACTACTGTTCGCTCCATTTTATGGCTCTGGGAAACGGAGGCACAGTTGACAAACTTGCCAAGGTGCCAGGATGAGGCTTCAGTCTACCGCAGCGTCATTCCAGAGCCCATGCTCTTGACCACAAGGAGAGTGGCAGACTGGTCGCTAAGGGGATTCGGAGCCACATCCACAGAGCCAGCAGTGTATGGGCTGGCCCCGGAGGAGGGGGCGGAGGAAAAGCTTCCCCGAAGGGAAGGGAAACGTGCAAGGGCCCGGGAGCATGAAAGGGCAAAGTGCGATTGGGAGAATAGCATGGAGACTTCTGTGTAAGCTGCACGGGAAGAAATGAGGGATGGTGTAGCTGGAAAAGTAGGCCGAAGGCCTTAAAGATGAGGCGTTCATGGTGCTCAAGCATGGCTTTGTGCTTTTGAGCACCTGTCGGGGGCATACTCTTGCTCAGAACTCACCGGGACACTTCCGGACAGAACGATGGGGTCATTCTTTGTTAAAGGTGCTTCCGGGCCTTCTCTTCTCTGCGTTTCATAGTTTGAGAGTGTCAGAATCCGTTCAGAGGAGAGTTTGATTTCTGAGCCTAGCAACCCTGTGACAGTGACTCATGCCCTGCCAAGGGAGAAGAGAGTTTTGTACACAAGCCATGTCAAAAACAAATGGGGGATGTGTGTCCTCGTGGGTGAGTGTGTCCGTGTGCGAACCCATGTACCACCCTTAGAAAATGCCTGCCGTGGCACTGGTACGATGGGATCGTCGGAGCTGCCAACTTGTTTTATTTCTGTTGTTGCCTGGCAGCCCCTGAAGGAGGAGAAGTATGAATTTTTATCTCCCATTTACCAGACTTTCATTATATTGTGCTTACAGACACAGTGTCAGCACATAAAATGTTAAACATCACTGGTCTGAAAGAGGCTCCCATTGTCTTACCTCTGGTGCTGGGGGAGCCTTGCTAGCCTTGCCGTAGTGGTTCTGTCAGTGTAATATGACATGAAGCATTTCTCGGTAATGACAGACATTGAATATGAGTGACAGGAACTCTGACCGCGAGGAATGGGTTCAATTACCAGAGACGGGGGGTTACCTGAGATAAAACCAAAGGGCCCAATTGTGCTCGGTTTCGACCCCTTGACTCCCAGATCCAGAGCAGCGAAGACAAATGGCTGATTAACCAGCCCCTAACCCTCCCTCTGCAGTGATAAACTTGTTTGGATTTCTCTGTCCGAAAAGGAAAAAAAAAATCTATGGGGGGCATGTTTCTAAAGGAAATATGATCAGAAACCAGTAGGCCTGGTGCTAGTCATTTTTGTCTCTTGCAAGCACAAAACCCAAAACTGTCCTACTATCGTGGAGTGGATCTACGACACGGTGTCCAGAAATCAATACAAGATCAATGATTGCTCTCTTAACCGCCCCCCCCACCTTTCCTTTTGTAGCAGGAGCCACCCTGCTCCCCATCACCTGTAGCCAACCTGACGCCAGTGTCAGCGAGAGATCCTGCCCTCCGAAGCTCTCCTTTTTTTTTCTTTGCTCCTGCAGGCTGCTCTGCTCAGCATCGAGTGCAGCTCTCTGCTTGTTTATAGTCCACTGCTTATAGCCCCCAGATAGAGTTCTAGCAAGCAGCCCAATTAAACTGTCGCAGGCCGCCCTCACTTGACTAGCTCTGCAGAGTCATTTAGCCAACGGACATTCCTGACTATTAAAGCTAGTACCAGCATGTCTCCAGAGCTGGAGATAAAATGAACGAAATTTGTTATTCTGGTCTGACACTTGATCCCAGCTGTTGAACTAATGCTATTGCACCTGAAAGTTTTTCTTTATGGTAATTGCTGTCTGTGTTATTATTTCATAGACTAAATTGGAGAAAATTGCAACAGGTATTAAATTCTTTGAGCTAATTCGTGGGAGTTCTATTGTGCCTTCTTCCAAGGCAGATTCCAACTTCTCTTCAAGGCCGGGAAGACGGATTTTGCCAGCCAGATGCACGGGCTTGTGTTTCATTATTATCAGAGACATTCCAGTTTTAGGTCTGGTCAGGCATTTATCAGCTTTACCTGAAATCTGCTTTGAAATCTACTTTTGGTACTAATTCAGGCAGCATATGTTGGGACTGGCCCTGGGGAATTCCATGACGATGACCAACGCTGACAGTGATCAGTCTGGTTGATCCATGACACATCCTTGGTAGAATCATTAAGTCTCTTGCACTGTGTAGGCTTAGGGAAACGGGCCATGTGAAATAAGACTTCCCACAGGGCCCCTTGGGAATCCACCACTCGACGTGGTAGTTCTCGAATGCCTCAAGTAGTCCTGCTTCAGTGAGAGCCCACTGAAGTAGGGTCGCACAGGTTTGGAGTCTCTTGGCCCTATTACTGGTTCTCACTGCCTCTTACTGTTCACTTTCTCCTCACTGCCTGTTACTGTTCACTTTCTCCTCTTTGGCCAGGTCTCATCCCAGAGTTTGGGGAAATCATCTGTAGACTTTCCATAATAGCACATGAGCCATATTCAGAGCTGGGCGCAGTCTCAGGGGCCTCTTTCTTGCAGGACATAGAGCATAGGAAACCGTGTCTTTTACAGCATTCACTTGTCCATTTAGCTCATGGTCAGCGCTAATGGTGAGGGCTCGCGACGGGATCCAGAACGAGAATTCAGATCTGGCTGGTAGTGGAAGCACTATGCTTGCCTTCAAGTTCATGCTTGTGGGGGGCGTGGGGGGAGTCGCCCCATGATGTTGTCACTTTCATTTCTGTCTGAAGACCACAGCTGGCAGACCTAGCAGAGCTCTTTCAATTTCAGGAGCATACTCACACCTTTAGAATCCAAAGGCTTTGTCCCTGTCCCCATTAGGAAGCAGTAGACAGGCTCTACTCCATGTTTTGATTAGAGGCAAATGTGAGAAGCTGAACCTACAAGTAAAGGAAGATAGTTGTATGGCTGTCTGCTACACTTGCTTTGTCATTCAACCGACCCCCATAGCTAGACAGTCTGTAGACCGGTTCACAGTCCCCTGATATGAGGATACCTGGAAGCCTATAAAGAATCATCTGAAAGTCCTACTCAGGTGCTTTCTTTGCCAACATGGACATCTGTCCTTTGAATGCCAAAAGCTAGTATCGGACTATCTATGGTAGACGATTTACATTGCAAGTTGAAGCCCATAGAGTTTGTGAGATCTCAAACCTACTGCATGTATTGTGGTCCACATTATTTTCAGTATTCATAAGCTTTGTTTAAGCTACTTTGAAAATTGAATTTGAAAACTGAAATTGAATTACTTTAATTTACAGCAAAGTTCAAAATGAGAAATATGTCTTTTCTGTGCCCACTGAGAAAATGAAAGAAGTATTAGTTTTTAATATATATATGAAATGCGTAGAATATATATAGAGTGCCAAGTATAGAATGTGTTTTTAAATCCTGAGAGATTTATTTTCTTATCCTCAAATCCAGTAGGAAAAACTGGCATTTTCTTTAAAACTAAACCAAGACTAATCTGTGTTGCATTTTTTAAAACGATTTTATTTATTTATTGGAGCAAGAGAGAGAGAGAGCATGAGCGGGGGGAGGGGCAGAGGGAGAGGAACAAGCAGACTCCCCACTGAGTCTAGCAGGGAGCCTGACTCGGAACTCAATCCCAGGACCCTAAGATCATGACTTGAGCTGAAGTCAGACGCTTAACCGACTGAGCCACCCAGGCGCCCCTGTGTTGCGTTTTTTAAAATAATGAAATGCCTGAGTTTTAGGTATTTTTAAGCAATATATTCACAAGCCTACACTGACTTGCTCTGAGACCCTTCAAACGCACATTCATCCTTGTCATGGGCATTTGAAGATCCTAATGATACCACAGTGACACAGGGAAAGCTTGTTATGTAATCACTGCATGTGTGCGTTTCAGATCCAGAACTAATTCTGCATGTTTCTGCCTCTGTCTCTCTAGCATGAGCAGTAAGTGCTTCTCTCCAAATCTTACCTGGACTTCATGTTTTATATGTTTTGAGTTACTGTTGGGTCTTAGATTGTTTGACTCGTTTTGTGTGGATTGCATGGAGAACGTGGTGGTGACCTCTGCAAATGAGCCTGTATGAGAGCTTGTTTGGCAGCCAGTTATGATAAGAGTATATAGAAAAGAAGAGTCCGAATTTGGAAGTTCCCTGGGATGGGGGCAGCAGAGAGGATGACTGAGATTTGGGCTCTCAAAAGGCAAAATCAGAGGAAAACAAAGACCTTTCTCGGTGGTACTCAGAATTCATACACTGAGAGCCAGGTCAGTATAGTAAAAAGATTCTTAAGATGACAGGTATTTGGATGAGATGAGGGTAATGCATAAAAAGGAAGGACTCTTGAAAGTTTAGCCTGCCTTTTATATGCTCCCGTTTAGAGAGTCAGACCTTGTATTAAGTGCCTTGTGTCCACTGTAACCTTCCATCTCCTTCTCCGAAATTCACGGAAGTAGAGTATATCCTCACCTTCCCAAGGAAGAAACTGGGCCTCCCAAGGCTAAAGTGATAGTTGCCACTGAGTATTTTCTAAGTTGTTTTAGAAGGTGGGACTTGAACCTGGGACTGTTGCTTCTAAATCCACGGTACCAGTTTTGGATTTGTGTCTCTGTGAGATCAGTGGTTCTTATCTTGGAAAGTAGAACTTTCGGCAAGGAACTTCAAGCAGATTGCTAAAATTCCTCAGTTGTTCCTGATAATCCTACCAACTCATTGCTAGGCTTTTGATCACTGCTATGAAAACTAAACCCTGCCAGGATATAAAACTAAGTATATTTCTTAAAATTTAAACTTTAAACCAGATTTCATAAGGGTGAATTACTTAGAATTGGTTGAGTTCCCTGGCACATGGGTCATTGTAGGTCTTCGTCAAGACCAGGGGCTGGCAAGCTTTTTCTGGAAAGAGCCAGACAGTAAATATTTTAGGCCCTGTGGGGCGCACAGTCTCTGTCGCAACTGCTCTGCTCTTATAGCGAGAAAGCCACCCTAGACGATATGTAAATGAGTAAGTGTGGCCATGTTCCAATAAAACTTTATTTACTAAAGCACGTGGCAGGATTTGTGGCAGGATTTGGCTCATGCGCCATACTTTGCCAACCCCCAGTCCACACCCTGAGGAAGAGTTATGTTTAAGGGAACCAGAACACAACAAATGTTTTCTTTTCATTTATTAGTTGTTTATGTAGATTGCTGGTGAGAAAGATGTCTTCTCAGCATAATTTGAAACCCTTTTCATTGGCTTGGATTTTAAAGTTGTTTTTTTTTTTTAATCTCTTGTTTAAGCACATGTTAAATGTGTCCATGTTCTTTCCATTATATATCTTGGTTGCCTTCCCAGACTTCAAATTGCAGTGAATTTATCCCCAAATGATGTTTGGTATCAATTCTCAAGATGCAGTTTGAATGTAGTCTGCTTTTATAATGGAAAAAGGATTCCAAATCTTCATTATTTAAGTTCCACAGAAAATAATGAACTGTTGAAATAGCTATTATTCAGCACTGCTCAGGTATACTGCATCCTTTGTTATCTTGTCTTACAGCTTCATATCAGTTCAAAGAATAAAGGAGTGTGAAGATTTAATTTTAGGGCTGCATATGAGGCATTAGATTATGATTTCTAGCTAAGTCAATGCTGAACTCAGATTATATTATAATGAAACTTTTTTTTTTTTCCACTAAGCATTTTCTAACAGGTAAAACTACAAACAAAAAACCAAAGAACAGTTTATGAGTCTCAGAATTACTGATTGCAGCAACTGTAGCAGTTTCCTTGTTGTTGGGCCATTTCTGTATAATGACCCCCCTTTGATCAATCCTCCCATCGTGAGCCACCGTATCACAGGGATTAGGGCCTCAGTTTACAGAGGGAATTAGGAGTGGTACTAGTGATAACAGTAGTAGTATTTAACTGTGGCGTGCTTTTTCTCCTTAAAACTCACCGTCCTCACCCTCGGGCAGCCATGTTGGAGAGGAGGAAAGTTGCCATCAGAAATGGCATTCTTAACACCTCAGCTTCGTTGCTACCTGCTCGAAGGTGTGCCTACTGACCCCTTGTCTTACTGTAAAGTAAGATATACTTGCATTCTCCGATCCGGCACTCTCCATGTGAAATCTTGAGTTACCTTCCTTCTACCTTGCCTCTGTTTTCTAGAGTAACAGCATAGGGCAGTGAAAAAAGTAGGACTCTTGCAGCCCAAAGCCCTGCTCTCTTCAGCGAGCCACCGAGCTTCTCTGACCTTTCGGTTTCCTCTTGTGTAAAATCAGAATGATACCAACCTTACATTATAGAGTAATTTTAAAACTAAAGGAGGATATATGTGTAAGTGCTTTGTAAATTATGCTGATTGTGTCTGAGTTATTTTTACTGTTTAACTAGCTATCTGACCCTGGCCCGGCCTTGTTCAGGAGGTTCCTCTGCCGTCATTAAAATAACCAAATCCAAAGCCCTATTCATCTTGGAGCATAACACGTGGAGTTGCCCATGTGAGAAGCAGCTTAATTGCAAATCAACTGGGGTTGCTATATGACAGAATGCCAGTGGGCACTGTTCCCATTGTGGTGAATAAATGTTACCCCTGGAAACCCAATGTCAGTACTGAAATCAACATGTAAAATTCCCAGCACCGGCCTTTGCAACTTCTGATTTGGGACTCATATTTGAAACTACTGTTTGTTTTCTCAGTGTACGTTTTCATACATAGGGCAGATCTTTCTCTATTAGCATTCCTTCAGGATCTTTTGTTGATCTTGGTTTCTGTTGCTCTGGAGAACAGTTGCCTCCCAGAAGTTCCCTAAAGTAAATGTAGATACGCCATGAGCCTATATTTAGAATGGGTGCAAGCCAAGAGTAGCCTCTAAGTTTGGTGACCGTCTTTGCTTGCTGATGTTTACATGTGATGTGATCACGAACAGAAAGAAACTTAATTTTATGTATGCAGAGATGAGGGACAGGTGGGTATGAATGTAAGGCTGTGGTGCCTTCTGCCCATGTCAAATGAGCTAAATCCTTCCCAAAAAGCCGGCCAGGAAAACATATGATACCATTTGCAGTGGTAGAATGTTGCACGCTGTTCTTCTGTAATTATAATGGCCTGATCCATGTGGGGTGGGTGAGCCTGGCTTAACAGTCATTAATCTGCTGAATCTTAGTATCAGCGGTCCATCTTGAGGAGCAGCAGCACTTGGCTGGATGAGTAGGGCTTTGATTTCATTGTAATAAGGATAGCTTTGTTAAAATTCTGCTGCTCGGTGGTGCCTGAGGATTCTGGGAAGAGAAGGTTTTCCTCCCCCCCCACCGCCCCTCCCTTTTTTTCTTTTTTGCGTCGTGGGGATGAATTGTTTCTCTTTCTTCCATCCCCTAGGTTACTATTTATGCTCTCCCTTGATCTCCTGCTTGTCCCTTTATTTCTCCACGTTGTGAAAGTTTCTTTCTGTGTGACCAGGAGTCTGTTTAGCAGACCATATTGTGAGTGAAGGGCCAGCGTTTGTTGCCTGATTTTGGCAATGCTGGGCAGTCAGCTGGGATGTAATTAAGACTCTGAGAACAGGCTGTCTTCTCCACGGGAAGGGCATGTTAGATGGTGCTGGGATTTGGGGCTGTCAGTTTGGCCAAGGCTGGAGACAGAGAGCTAGGGACAGAGATATTTCCTTTCATTTATAATCCCTTTATGTACAGTGTATGCACTTGGCAAAGTTTACATATAACCTAGTGGCTAGAGCTTACAAGCCAACACAGTGAAATTAGCATATGTTACATGTATATTTCAGTGATATTTTAAAGCAAGCGCATATTTCCAAAGTGAATTATGCATGGACGACAGCAATAGGGTTGTGTTGCGCTGGGTGTCAAATCCCACAACTTTTTGTCGAGACCGTGGATTTTACACTAAAAAGGCAGAAAGACTAAACGAAGTAAAACAGTTTTAATTTTTAACAGTTTGGTTCGGCCCAAGGAGCCAGGCTGTGACAGATATAACTGACATTTGAATAATTGGATTAATTTAAAGAAGGGCAAATCCAGTTTTGACGGTTGTGCTTGTGTGTGTACGTCGTCTTCTTTTTTTTTCTTTTTTCTTTTTTCTTTGCAAGGATGGAGTTGTGTGGCTTAGGTACACACTCTCTCTGATGCCGAGCAAAGCTGGAGGAAACTCCACAAGATTTATAAAATTGTCATCTGGTTATTTTCTTTTACGATGCATGCCTGTGTATGTGCGTCTCTTCACATGGTAGTAAGCCTTCTTCCTATTTTGTGTAAGAGAAATGCACAGTGTGTACTTTATTCGGCCGTGTCGGTGACCTGTATATTGCATACACCAGCACATTATATGTGCTCTTGTTAACTTAATAAATACGGTTGGAGAAAAATGTTCCCCACTTCATAGGCCATCTAGAAAATGTGCAGACAAGCAAACTCACTATGACACTGGCAAGCCCTTTTCGTCCCTCTATCACCGTGTTATGAAACATCACAGTGCAGCAGTGGAAACCGCCTAATTTGGTATCTGGGGTATCAGTAGCCAAATTCCACATGGCTGAGTCCTCAACCCTAAATTCCTTCAGGTTTATGTGGCTGTTTGAGCTTTGTGTGTGAAGATCACCTCTGCAATTTGAGATCGAGAAACCAAGTATGACACCACGATACCCTCCCTCCCCCTCCTTTAGAAATTCTCTTAATTAAATAGGCCACCTAAAATCAGCACACCAAGACTAGAACTTGTGGCAGTCAGTCTTGAATTGTGGCTCTGGGCTGGCTCTAAAAGCCTTTTCCCCAGCAAGACATTAATAGACATTAACACTTGGGCAAGAAGTGTTGATGTGTGGTTTATAATGTTAGCACCCAGTTAGGCTGGTATAACACATGCTGTAGGAATCTTGTACCAACACACGTGTGTGTTGAGTCAGATTAATGAGAACCATAAAAGGAGAGACATTCCACTCAAGCTGTGGACTTTATCCCATCCTCCCTTTACCAAGCAAACCTGGTGCCCAGCTGGTTGGACGTTTTTTTTTTTTTTTTTCGGTATTAGCATAAAGAGGATGTTGGAAAGTTTTGCTTTGCCCTGTTGTTATGTGATCGAGTAGCCCCATGTGTTAGTCAAGACTTCACATTAAAACTCCTTTTCATCCAGTGCCATTCAGCCTGAGAGGAAAGGAAACTTTCGAGATGCAACTTAACTGCCAGGCACACATTAATATTTCCCTCCCTCGGCTTTACCCGGCTCTTCTTCAAGTGGTTCTGGATGGTTCTGAGACACTTTCTGGTTTACTTTGTAAATGGGGCAGTGAAGCATTCTTGTCTCTTGACTGGCTCTCCTTAGAGGATTCTCAAAGCCTTTTAAAATTGTGTGTTTTTCTGGGGCAGCCTTGAGAGTCCCAGGAGTGGAGTTGCCATCTGTCCTTTATATTAAAAGAATCTTCTGTATTGTATACCTGATGTGCTTGTCCCAGAGATAGATGTTGTTAATTAAAGGACAGCATTTGTCCTTTATGTGAAATAAATCTCTCTTGCCTGAAGAACAGTTTTGCAAGCTTTAGGAAACAGTTAAGGACACTTTTGCCTGGAGTTCTGGTGTTCGCTGAAGGTCCACGGCCCAGCATCGTTCATTCAGCCTTCACTAGAGATCAGATGTGTAGAATAGGGAAGTGCTTTGGTTTTTTGCTGGCTTTCTAGTTAATTCAACTACTGAGATTGTTGCCTTTTGTAGAGGTGTATGCGAATGAACGTAATGTACAGTGTTAATGGTGACTTGTGACTTTTTGGTGGAGATTTACAAATGGCAAGTTCCCAGGCTCATCCACTGTGTCTTTCTGGGGCAGATACGACGGCCCTCCTGTCCTCCAGTGCCACTTCTCCACTTTGCTACTACGGAGTCTCTGTTCCTATACCCTCAGCCCCAGGGAAAAGAATAATGCAAACATCTGCCCACAGCAAACCGAGCCAGAGTTCTGTCAGATCATAGAAGACGTACAGGGGAGAGAAAGCACCTCCCTTAACCTCCTGGCTCTCTGTCTCAAGAAGCGCAGAAAATGGCTTAGATTTGTAATATGGAAAAGTGGCAAGGGTAATGTGGCTCTGAATTACTGTCTAACAGCCTGGTCCTGTCAGGCATGGAGAAGGAGGGCGGCCAGGGTCTTGTCAGGGCCTCGCTTCAAGGAAAGATCACACCAGCAGAGACTGTTGACTGAAGGCCACTTCCAGGGCAGAGGAGACGAGAGGGACCCAACTGTCCTTTTGTTGGTGGGAAAGGCCTGGAATCGGCTGTGCCGGAGTGAGGAGACTAGTGGATTGGCCCATGATATTCTGATGACAGAATAGTCCAAACCGAAGGTCAAGTTCAATATGCAGTGATCCACCTTTCAAAGAGGAATCACATTAGATGTAATTCTCCATCATCCATTCTTTTTCCCCCTCGTGATCACACAGATGAGAGTGAAGTGGGTGCAGGTGGAAAGCCAGTGGGTGTGGTGGCGGCCGCGACACACAGGCCAGTGTCTACACCGTCTCCAAGGGCTGTGGCTTTTCACCTGCAGGCAGTCGCTGCTTCCTGGGGCTGGGAGAAATCCTGCGATTCTTCAGTAGAAGCTGTGGATGTGACGCTTCGGGCGTTTTCAATGCTGGCAGGCGTTTCGCTGTTTTCAAGTAGCGCAAGCCGGAGAAAGCTCATGTGTGGGAAGGATGTGCCTTGTGGGCTCCTGGTTTGCACACACACACACGGTGCAGGGCCAGTATCAAAGCGGGGGTGTTCGGATAACAAGCTGACGATGGGGAAGTCTTTTTTTAAACATAGAAGGAGACAGCCTCAAACGACGATTAATATTTTGGGGCATTTGCCTTTGAGTCTTTGTGTACTGCCTACGCATTTTATATGCATGCTTTAAAATAGTTGTAACCCTAGGACCCTGCGTTTTTCGCCTCCCATTATAGGCAGTTTCCTTACAGAATCTATAACGGCCACAGCGTAGTCTACCAAGGAAATGTATGCCAATTATGCAGAATATTCCCCTGTTGTTGAACATTTAAGTTGCTTTTGACTTGACAGCATGGTTGTAGTGTTGCAATTACCTATCTGCTCGTGCCACTTTTCCTTGTTTTGGATTATCTCCTTGGACTCCAAAGGATGGCTAAGTCAAAAGACAAGTGTGTTTTTATGGCTTTCGGTATATATTGCCAGATAGCTTTCCAAGGGTGTTGTACCAGTTTACACTACTATCAGCAAAATAGGATTCAGGCTTTCGACATAACCTTGCCAGCATTATTGTCTTGTACAGAAACCCCCCCCCCCCATTGGTAGGTGAAAATGGGACTTCCACTTTCTTTGAATTTACATATATTTGAGATTTTCCCATAAATCTGTTGACTAATTGTATGTATTCATAGGACGTCTGTATTCACTGACACCAAATTTTGTCGAGGTTTTGTTTGCTTTTTATGTGTGTATTTTTTTTTCAAGTTCCCTCTGTTAACAATTGGTAAGTAATTCAGGAAGAGCCTCCTTGGCAAGGCCCTCCTCCAGGGGACCCCCCGTCTCAGCACCGCTGCTGCTGCGGCTTTTAACTGTGCATTAACTTGGAGTTGGGCCAGGGCCCAAGCAGGATCCCCTTCCTGAAGAGGGGCTCTTGTGTGTCTGGTGAACCACAAGCTCAGGGCTGTATCTGCCAATGTGTTTTTGGCAGAGCCATCTAATAAAATCCCATCCGCACTGTTCTGTGAAATGCAGTCACAAATTTGGATGATGATTACCTGATGCCATTTCTTTATAACAGCTAATCTCCATGTCTTCAGTGGTTTTTGTCCACTGCCTCCAGCCCCCTCCCCCGCCCCAGCCCTCCTTCCCCACTCTGCCTGGTGCATGTTCTCGTTACAGTGTAGATGATCTATATAATCTGAGTTTCTTCTAGCACGGTCTAACAGAAAGGGCATGAGCCAGTAATACGGACACAGGGGTTCTATTATTGGCTCTGCCCTTTGTTTAACGATAGCACGACAACAAGAACTTAACGAGTGCCGAAATACTTCTTAGCATTCTTGATACATTATTGAATCTTTGTATTGAATCTCTTAGATAGGAAGTGTTATTACACCCATAGAGGAGAGGAAACTCAGCAAGATGGCAGCATACTTCCTTCTTCTGAACTAAAGAGAGTTTTTTGTTCCTCAACCAGCAAAATAGAGCCGCTTTGCTTTACCTCCCAGGGATGGCCTGGAACTAAAACGATGTCATGTGCACCTTAAGTTGCACCGAGTATCGAAATCCAGGGCATGTAATAAATTGTAGTTATTAACTAGTGCGTGCCTCTCTGGCGCTCCGCTTCTTCACTCATAAAATGTAGGTGCTGCACCAGATTATTTTCATTGGTTACTTCCAGCTATCACATTTCCTCATTGGCTGCAGACTCTCATCTTGGTGGAAAAAAAGCCCGTGGTCCCCAAGGGGGGTGTGCATCCTGCATGGGAAGTCAGCTTGGCCTTCCAGGTGCATCTGCCCTTGGAGCCTTTTCTTTCTGGGAAGGAGGTGTGAACTCTTAGGAAGTAAGTAGGAGTTTTACTCCTTGGTGTGCACAGAAAGTCCAGGGAGATTCTCGTAGTGGGGTAAGTGGAGATACCAGTATGCATATGCACTTGACTTTGGCTCCGAGGATATTGTGATCTCTTAAATATAAATGGGGGAGTAGACCTTATTTCACTTTCTCCTTACACCTTACCCTCCGGTGGGAACTCAGTTAACCAAGGTGGTTAATAGAGAAAGTATGGCATGGAGTCAGATCCACACAGAAATGCATTCAGGCTTAATTTCATACATACCTTTTTTTTTTTTTTTTTTTTCAAATAAGGATCCAGGATCCCATATGGCACTTAGCCTCCTAAACAAAGATCATCAGCCCTAGACGAGAAGCAGGTGGCCTGGCACAGAGAGCAGAGGTTATTTTTTGCCGCTGGGCTCCTGCCATTTCAGAGTTTAATGGTGGCGAGGCGGCACAGCAGGAGGCTGACCCCAGATGCTCTCCCTTTGGTGGGATGGAAGAGTCCCACCTCCTCTGCGGGGAGTACATTTGATCAAATCTAGGTCACAGTTACACTCCCGGAAAAGTCTCTGTCTAAACTTCTTCCAGTTTGCTCCTTAATTGCTACTTCCCAATCTGATCAACGTGGAGTGAAGGAACAGCCTTAATTGTCCACCTATCCTGGTATCTCTTATTAAATGCCTGTGATGGTGATGATGATGATGATGATGATGATGATGATGATGATACTCCTGGCATTTTCTTTCAGGTCAGCCCTGGGGCAACAGGTCGAAAAGGCTTAGTTTTAAGGATGGTGTTAGGGACCAGAAGTTTGGAACCCTTGCTTGTACTTCTGGCTCTGCCTCTCCCTAGGGTTCAGCTTCCCTGTTTATAACCTGAAGAGGAATTTCAAATTCAAATGCAGGCAACAAAGATGAGTAAGAAGGAAAAGAAGGGCAGAGGGGTAGTGATCGGAAAGGAACATGAGAGAACTTTGAGGATGGCGGCGGCGATGTGTCTCTTGATTGGGTTACGTGTAGGCATGTATACCTTTTTCAGAACTCACTGAACTTACACTGAAGATCTGTGTGTTTTACTGTATGCCAAACACATGTACAAGGAGCAAAATGCATGGGGTGGTGAATTGGGGCGCACATACTTTATTTAATCGATGAGCTCTGGCCAATTGCTTCTCTGCAGGATGTGGGCCCAGTGTGGCTACGGTTTCAAGAAAAGCCAGAAATTTGGATATTTTTCTAAAATCTCAAGATATGTAGACTTGTGGGCCCTCTTGGGTCAAATGGAGCACCAGTTTGTGCTCTCCAGACTGGGGGCTTCTTAATTCTCCCCTGAGGATCATTTCAGCTCCAGCATTGAATGATTCTGGCTTGCAAAGAGGCCTTGGACAACAACAACAAAAACTTGCTTACCTCTCCATTTTCTTCACCTATAAAATATTGATCATTCATAACTAATCTTTATAGGGATCTGGTGAGAAGCATGAGGTACCATATACAAAACCACTTTGAAATATAAATAAATAACATATAAACACAAGTCCTTATTACCTTTATTATTGTTATTTTAAAGAACTAATTACATTTTTAGAATTACCGCTGTTGAACATTGAAACACTGAGCTTTTCAAGGGTGGCTGATAAAAACGTCAGCAGTTCACCGGGAGTAAATCGCGGGCCTGCAAATGAACATGCAGACTTTTCATTATCCTTGGAGGGGAATGTCTCTCTGTGGTGTGTGACAAAAAGCGAAGGGGGTTCATTTGTATAGCTGCTCATATAAATTGCAAAAACTCTGGGAGCCGAAGTCCAAGGTATGGCAGTAGCATCTAAGGAAATGAAGCTGATGCTGTATTAAAGATTCCTTGTCACACGCACTCGCTGCCTAGGGATGGGAATGCTCCAGCCTTGTCACTGACATTTTGCGAACAAGCAGCCTGTATTGGATGGTGATAAATGGATTATCTTAAATGTCATTCTGCACTGTTTTAGAGTTGCAAGGAGAGTTTTGATATTGAGTTGTTGGTTAGTATATTCTGTTCCAATCCTTTATGATGAAATAATCTCCTCAAGTTACATCCAGAAATGTCAAAGTTGCTTATTTCTTCAATCACCCGTGGCAGTTTCTATTACGAGATATGCAGAGAAGATTGTGTAGTAATGTCAAACTATTTATAGCACTGTTTCCTGGGAATCTCGGCTCTCCGGGAGTTGTTTGTGTCTTTAATACTAGAGATGTGTTTTTATATTTATACAAATTTTTCTATTTCCAAATTGACTTCAGCTGAGGATGTTTCACTAGTTTTTTATAGAGAGTCCATTTAAAGATTGGTATTAGCATTCAAAAACTAAAACTAAGGCCGGTCTAACCCTTTTTAAATACAGAGATTCACTTCATTTGGTTTTAAATATGGTAAATGTGTGTGTGTGGGGGGGGGGGGTGTATCACAGCTGTGTCCTAAACATTATATGGGTGGTATAATCATAACAAATATATAAAACATGCTGTTTATTTAGGGTAAATCAGTATGTAATACTTTGGCAAAAGAAGTTTTCTTGATTATTTCATGCTAAGGTATACATTATTACGTTTTTAGTATTTCTTTGAAATTCCAGGTTTAATAACATTATTACTGTTAGACAGCATATAGTCATTTGTATAACGATTTGGTCCAGTGTGTTCGTATGGAAATATGCACAAAATAGATTTTGAAAGCATGTCTCAAATTTTACGTGGCAAAGTTATTCTAAATACTGGCTTTCCTTGCAAAAGACAAGCTTTTTCTAGACACAGATATTGAGATTATTTAGTATCTCTGTACACAGTGACTCCCTTCAGCCCTCTTACTAATCTTATCCCCATCATTCCTTCTCCACGGTCCTTAAAAAAAAAAAAGTATGTAAAGTGTATTTTAAAAAATCAAAACAGTATACATAATATTAAGTTAAACCGTATAAAATTACTATTTTTGTAGATCAGAAGAGTCACATAGCAGCAATTTTGTATGGCTCATCCTTACAGCTAATAACTTCTATCATGCTGATAGTTTACTGTATGCCAGACATGTGCTGGATGGATATAAATTTATTCATTGATAATAGTAATCCTATGAGTAGGTACTATTATTACCCCAATTTACAGATGAAAAAGCTGAGGTGCAGATTGATTTAAATAATGGTTAGAACCAGCAGCCTACGTCCAGCATCTGCACATAACCATTACTCTGCATTGCCTCCCCAGAAAAGCAGACCTCCTTTGAGTGCCCGAGCAAATGTATGGCTTTGCCCTGTGAAAAGTAATGTAATCAGCTTGGCGTGTAGCCTGTTAGATCTGCCTCTTGCATCCTTGCATGCATTTATATATTACCCATAAAAACATATGGTATTGGGCGCCTGGGTGGCTCAGTTGGTTAAGCGACTGCCTTCGGCTCAGGTCATGATCCTGGAGTCCCGGGATCGAGTCCCGCATCGGGCTCCCTGCTCGGCAGGGAGTCTGCTTCTCCCTCTGACCCTCCCCCCTCTCATGTGCTCTCTCTCTCATTCTCTCTCTCAAATAAATAAATAAATAAATAAAATCTTTAAAAAATAAAAAACAAAACAAAACAAAACAAAACATATGGTATTATTTTGCTCTTTCCTTTCTCTTTTTCTGTCCTAGGCAGTGTCTTATCCTCCTTTCACCCCTTTCTCATCCATCCCTTCTTTCTCTTTTTATTTTTTATAAAATGGTATAATCCCTTCAGTTCAATTTGTGTTTATTTACCATAAACGGACTTAGAAAGCTACTCACGTTTGTATGTAGAAATCTAATTAATTCCTTTTGACTGTCCCACAATATTTCATAATGTGGATGGCATATCATCCCACTTCATTTAACTACCTTGCTCTTGATCACTATGAATTTTTATTTATTTATTTTTTTGCTATCACAAACCATATTGTAGTGAATGCACTTTTTCATGCCTCTTGGTGTATGTAGGGACTATTTCTGTAGCCTAGATCCCAAAAAATGGTATGAATAGGTTAAATGTGTGCACATTTAGGATTTTAGTAACTGTTAAATAGCTCTCTAAAAGAGCTGTACCAATTTACATTCCCATCAACTGTGTATGAAGAATTGATATCAATTTATCACTCTTGATTGTTCTATTTTTGCCACTATGATAGGTGAAAAATTTTGTCTCGTGGTTCTGATTTGCACTTACCTGATTACTGGTGAGCATCTTTTCACATTATTATTGAACATTTTACTTTTTCTTCTCATTTCGTCTGTTCCTATCCTCTACACGCTTTTCTATTAAGTTGTTTATCCTTCTTTTTGATTTGCAGTTCTTTATATGTTCTGTATATTAATTCTGTTCTGTGACTTACATTTTTGCCTAATTAGCAAAATTTTATGTTTTGAAATACAGGGCTTGCTCCCCTCCTGTTGTCTTTTTTTATAATTTTGTTGCTGTTCTCATGGCTTATTCTTTCAAACATATTTTAGAGTCAGGTGGTCAGATTCCATTTAAGAAATCCTGTTGGGATTTTTATTATAAGTGCATTGAATTTATAGATTTCTATGTTAGAGAACTTCAGGAACCTTGTTTCCTTATCCATTGAAGTGATGCATCTCTTCATTTGCTTATGTCGTCTTTTGTGTCTTTAGGTAGAGTTTTAAAATTGTTCTTCCCATCCTTTTACACTTATTTCTGGGTATTTTAGAGGGTTTGTTGCTACTGTAATGGAATTACACGTATGTAGGATAGCTGCTGGGAGTTTTTATATTTATTTCATTACTTTATTAAACTCTTTTCATAGTTACAGGAGTTTTTCAGCTGATTTCCTTGGAATTTCTAGGTAAGGAATGATGGAACATAAGGTAACGATGATGTTGCCCTTTTCATTCCAACACAGATACTTTTGTATTTATCTTCCTTCCTGTCTTAGCTGAGATTTCCAGCACGGTGTTGAATAGTAATAGGGTTAGTAGCCATCTTTACATTTTTTTCAGTTGTTACTGAGGACAGTTCTGATGTTTCACAAGTCAGTTTGAGATTCGCTGAGATTTCTGGTAAGTACTTTCTATCGAGTGAAGGAGTTTTTATTCTCATTAATGCATATTGCATTCATTTGGATCCTGATTTTTTAGGGGGAGGTAGGTTGTCTACTGAGATGACCATCTGGCTTTTTCCCCTCTAATTTGTAAATGTGGTATATTACATGATTAGATTTTATACTGCTGAACCATCCTTGCACTCCTAGAACAGACCTTATTTGATTGTGTTGTAATATGCAGATGGACTTGATCTGCTGGTATTTTATTTACTGTGTTTATATCCATTTTCACAGGTGAGATTTCCCTACAGAGGTCTTTTCTCTCTAGAGACTGTAGTTAACAGGTCTTAGTAGACTTCATCCATCCTTACCTTTTCTGTGAAGTTGACCCTTTTGAAGTTTCTCCAAGGCTTGACTGGCTTTTGGTTATTTTAGCATCAAGACTTACATGCGGTGTCCCTCACACTTTTGAACTTTATTTCTATTTAAATCTTTCCAGAGAAAAGGCATGAGTTTGCTCTTTCAACTTTTTTGCTTTTGGCTCCCAAGCTTCTTTGTGGGGAGAGAGTATGAATATTTTAGTGAAGCATGATGCTGCACCTTTATGAAACTTGTAATTGCCCCCTTTTCATTTGGCAAGTATAAATCTTCCTCTTCATTCTTTGCCATTGAAGCTGTAGGTTTCTTTAGTCCTAATTTATACCAAATGTTCCCCTATTTTATAGTGACAAACACCTGGTCTGGAGAAGACAATATTATGTCATTTTTTTGCAAGAATGTCAAGTATGTGGCATGCCTACCAGCACTCCCCCTTCTCCTGCCCATGGCAGATGTCACTAATCTTACTGCATTTTTTCCTTCTCAGCTCTTACAGAGTCTTTTCAGCACAGCATACTGAACAGCTACCACCAATCGATTGACACTTGGAACGTAGATGAAACCTCTTGCTGTCCCTAGTGTCATGGGAAGGGCATAGTGCGGAAGCCGGGAGTCCTGGGTCATTGCAATACTTAGGCCTCATTTCCACAACTATCCAGTGAAGAGATTAAGCTGGGTGATCTCTGTGGATCTTCTGTTTTGAACCTTTTCTGATTCAGTTTACACATGCTCCTTCAACACTGTTTCAGGACCCCAAATTTATTTATTTTCAGGATTTGTAAATCTCTGCTGAAGGTCACATTTGGAATTGCGAGGCCACCATTTTGCTGTTTTCTTGTTCAGTTACATGCTTTTGAGATTCTAAACCCGTATGCTCTTCAGCTAATTCTATTTTTGTTGTTTAGTACTTTCTCCTGCTTTTAAAGTTAATAAATGCTCATGGTAGAAAATTCAAAATTATATAACAGTATAAGAAAAAGATAAAAATTACCTGTAATCCTACCACCCCGAATTGTACTCTTTTTCACAGAATATAACCTTGTGATCATTTTCTCATTAATTACATTTCATTCAAGAATAATTTACCTCAAAATATACAATAATGTGTTTAACCATATCTCTTTTTTCACTTTTTTTTTTTTTTTTTTAGAGTGGGTAGCAGGAGAGGGAGAATCTTAAGCAGGCTCCAGGCCTGGCGTCAAGAGTCGGATGCTTAACTGACTGAGCCACCCAGGCGCCCCTCTTTTTTCACTTTTAAATATTATAATAGATATCTAATCTTTGAGCCTTTATTGAATACATTTCTAGATACGGAATTACAAGGTGAAAGGAAGTGTACATCTTAAATTCATAACAAATCATAGTACGTGATAAATGCCTGTGCAATGAATGTTTGTATAAAAATTACCAATCTGATTTTCAGAAAGATGTTCCAATTTACATTTTCATCAACAGTTTTTGAGAATGCCTCTCCCTTCTCGTGTTTGGGAGCGTGGAATATTACCATTTAAAAAAAAATCTTGGGGCACCTGGGTGGCTCAGTCGGTTAAGCATCTACCTTCAGCTCAGGTCATGGTCCCAGGGTCCTGGGATTGAGTCGCATGTCAGGCTCCCTACTCAGCGGGGAGCCTGCTTCTCCCTTTCCCTCTGTTCCCCATTCATGCTTGCTTTCTCTCTCTAGTGCTCTCTCTCTCTGAAATAAATAAATAAAATCTTAAAAAAAAATCTTTGCCAAATTTATAGGCAAAAAGTTACATCTCATTTCATTTCTTTGTCATGACTGTGGGTGGACATTTTTCATGTTTCCTGGCTGTGTATATGTGTGTGAATTTCTTGTGTCTTCTGCCTATTTCCCTCCCTTCTTTTGAGGCATACATGTTGTTAATAGATACAAAGCTGCCAGCTCATCATCATCAAAATTACAATTATATCTAATTTACAATTGTAACTAACACTAGGAACAAAATCCCAATATAGAGGTAAAGAAAGAACTAAGAGGTCTGTACATCTGATATGACTTTGCCATCACTAACCCTGCTTTCCTGGGTTCCATCCTAAAATTAAGAAGTGCTAACCTCCGAGCCAACTCTTCCGGTAATTTCTGAAGCTTTTTTGTTGCTTGCCTCCTTCCCGTTGATCTTCAGTTTGCCCTCTCCTTGGAGCCATTTGCATCCGCAGGGAGCCTGAAGCCAAAGCATGCTGGCTCAGTACGTCTCATCTCTGGACTTGAAAACTTGGCTTCCAAGTTTCTGATGCTCACCAGCAGAAGGTCACTCATGGCTCTTCATGCCATCGAGAGAACCAGACCTGCTGATCTCAGCTCTGTGCATGCCCTTCTCGAGTCAGAATATGAAGACAGTAGAACCAGTCCCCTTAAGTCTAGAAGAACTGGTTAATCATGGAGTGAAACCATACGACTTTGCTCTTTCCTGTTGTGACTGCTCATTATTTCTGACTAGAATCCCTTGATTTATTCCTCATCCTTCTAACTTGATGCCATCGAGGTCATTTTGTCAAACAGTTGTGAAATTAGTCCCTGACCTCTTTGTGCTGATGAGGTTACTTAACAAGACTTTTGCTACCTGGAAACCAGAGTGGCTGAAAACAGAGGCCTGCTTACACATTTGTCACGTTCCACACTTGTCACACGGCTTACACTCTGCATCCGGGCTCCTAGCTGAGGGGGCTGGGATGAAGGAAGAGGGGCTGAAGCCCAGCCCACACTCCCCTCTCCAAACTGGGAGACTTTGCTTGCTCACAGGGGGACCCTTTTTCTCATTTGCCCAAAAGTGCTGGAAAGGCTTGCAGAGGCCCTGATCAGCACCTTGGATGACTTACAAAGCCCCCTCGTTCCAAGCAGGTTAGGATCCACAAAGCTGTCTGTAAAACCTTTTGTTTGGGGGCACCTGGGTGGCTCAGTCGGTTAAGCGTCTGCCTTCAGCTCAGGTCATGATCCCAGGGTCCTGGGATCGAGCCCCGCATCGGGCTCCCTGCTCGGCGGGAAGCCTGCTTCTCCCTCTCCCGCTCCCCCTGCTTGTGTTCCCTCTCTCGCTCCCCCTGCTTGTGTTCCCTCTCTCGCTGTGTCTCTCTCTCTGTCAGTTAAATAAATAAAAAAAAAATCTTTAAAAAAAAAAACAAAAAAAACTTTTGTTTGTAAATTCAAAGTGGCATTGAGCTTGTATTTTGGTTCGTTCTTATCATAAGTCTAAATGGAAAGTTCTTAAGTAGAGAAACAATTAAATTTAAATAGTTCAGTATACAACCGTTTTCTTTCTTGTTGCAATACAGTTGGGTTTTTTTCCCCCCTAAAGTAACCATAACTGGTTTAGATTAGATGCAAAAGCCACTTTCTGATATACTTCGGAAGTACAGAATTCTAAATTCCCACAGATTCACATTGGACACAAGTCTGAACAGAGTGTGGCCAGTTTTCCTCACAGAGAGATAACATGGGTTCTGCACAGTATTTCAGGCCCAACGAGCTGTTATTAAATTTGGAGGTAAAGGTGTGTCAGCTATACTTCAATTAAAAAAGAAATTTTTTTTTTTTTAATTTGGAAGTAAAGTTCTAGTGGTATCTGAAGGTGAAGGCCCATATTCCTTTGTACTCCACAAATCACTGCACCAGAAAAGCACAGCCATTTCCCCACGACGTAATGTTGGTGGACAAGAAGGAAAACCTGAAGGCCTGCTTTTAAGAGCCGTTCTGAGGGTAGTTTTAGTATCTCGATCCTGGGCCTCAGAGAAGAGCTCAGCAAAGGCTCAGCCCACCACACGGTCTTATTAGAAAGCATCATGGAGGAGGAGCTGGGGTTCCTCTCACCCTCGCTGTTGGTGAAGGTTGAGGGGTGCGCCCGGGTGAAGGGGCACAGATACCTCAGCTGCACCTCTTCCCTCTCATCTGCCCCAACTTGCAAATGCGATGCAGTCGAGCGCCGAGCGCCGTATGTGAGACTTGGAGTTTGCTTTTCGTGGCGGAAATCAAAGCCTGAGTGACTTTTCTTAGGCCTTTTATTCAAATACCACAATCAGGGAACAGATGAGGAAAAGCTCCCCGGGGTGATATCCCCGTGCTCTCCTGCCGCAGTTGGAGGTGTTTCAACGCCAAAGCCTGCCTGAGAGGCTTCGGTCTCTGCCACAGGGCATCCAGAAGTTACCTCTCCAATACTGGCCTGTGAGAACTTGCCCCTCCCCACCGGCACAGACCCTGTCGCCAAGTGACAGAATGCCCAGAAATACAGCTCTGCTGGAAGCTATGGCCAAGAAACAGAGAGTTTTCTAGCTGGGCTCTCCAGCTGTGGAAACTTCGTCACCTCTCACCTGAATCTCTGATATGTTTTGCAAATGAGGAGCTGGTGAGAAAATATGCAGCTTGAAGCTGGCAAAGTTTTAAGTGGGTAAAGCTTGCAGTGTTCAGATCACAGCCCCAAATTACTTAAGGGCTTCTGCTAACATGGAAATAAGGCTCTTTTCTGCCGAGAGATTGGGTATTCAGACAGATTTTTTTACGGAGGAAATAAATATTTCAACATGCAAACACTGCCCCAGCGGGTGGTGATGCTTCAAAACAGGGTCAGAGGTCAGGTTTTTTGCTGTTTGTTTTTTGGGATGGCTCCGAGTTTAAAGGTGTTGCACGTTACCACCTACCCCGAGCCTCACGTGGTAAAGTAATTACTGCTAGCGGGTGCAGAATATGTACATTCATTGCTAGTTCCGAAGATCTTGAGATTTCTCTCTGCTTTTTTTTTTTTTTTTTTTTTTTGGTGTGGTCCTCATTATAAAAAATATATCACAAAGAACGATGGTTTTTCTCTATCGTAACTAAAAAAGTCAGGCTGAAAATGTGTGTCTGATAGGTCAATTTTGAACAGACTTAATTTTGGGGTAATATATAAGAGTAAATAAAAATAGAATATTTTGGGGCGCCTGGGTGGCTCAGTCGTTAAGCGTCTGCCTTCGGCTCGGGTCGTGATCCCAGGGTTCTGGGATCGAGCCCCGCATCGGGCTCCCTGCTCCGCGGGAAGCCTGCTTCTCCCTCTCCTACTCCCCCTGCTTGTGTTCCTGCTCTCGCTCTCTCTCTGAGAACAAATAAATAAATAAAATCTTTAAAAAAAAAAAAATAGAATATTTTTTCCTTTAGAAGAGAACGGTATGCTTCATTTTCCTAGTTTGCCCACAGAACATGCAACAGGCCCCTAGGGAATCGGGTACCTGGAGGAGAGGCTGACCCAGTGGTCACAGCCAGTCTGAGTGGACTGGGGCCAGATGTCTTCGGGCAAGCCCAAGGATGTGTGGCGCATATTGTTCTGAAATTCCAACACTGACCCACTCAGTGTGGCAGAATTTTGGTCACAGCTGGAGTTGTTCGATAGGACTAGGGGCTTCTGAAATCTCTTTTTCTCTGCCTTCAAATAGGGAAAAGGATTATTTGCTGGGCAGTTAATTAGTGGTTACACCAAACAGCAGAAACGGTCAGCTCAAATCCATACAGGGGCCTTCAGGTAATGTCAGTGAGTGGCACAGGCTAGGGTACAACGTGACAGGGACTTGAGGGGATAACGTAGAACCAGAAAGCACACCTTCAGCCTAAAGAGGACAGCCAGTCCTTTCCTCCAGCCAGTGGCTGCCATGAAGGCCATGTGGGCCCATTGTGGTGGACTTGCCAGATTTCTTTTTTCTTTCCCAAAAAAAGCCAGAAATCCAGATTTTTTTTTTTAAAGATTTTATTTATTTATTTGAGACAGAGAGAATGAGAGAGAGCACATGAGAGGGGGGAGGGTCAGAGGGAGAAGCAGGCTCCCCGCTGAGCAGGGAGCCCAATGCGGGACTCGATCCCGGGACTCCAGGATCATGACCTGAGCCGAAGGCAGTCGCTCAACCAACTGAGCCACCCAGGCGCCCCAGATTTTTTTTTTTTTAAAAGCAAAACATAATTATATAAAAACTTGGGCAACTAATTTTCTTAAAGTTGAAAAGTAGAAGTAACAGCTGGGTTTGGTCTACAAGCCATTTTTGTGACTTCAGCTTTCACAAATCGAACAAAGGAGGAGCTAGATGGTTGGTGGCAGAACCTTCTCATTCTCCAGGGGAGGTGTTTATGGCTTGGTACATTTCTGAACAATCACTGTTTTGCAGCTTCAAACACCATTGTGAAGAATACACTTAACTGAAAATGAGGGCAGCTTGTCACATTTATGTCTTTTTTAGTGACATAGATCCTTTGTCAAGGCTGACTTAAGGGAGTAGAGTTCCAGAAAAGTTTATAGGACAGAGCCAACCTTAGCTTTCCTTTCTTGCTGACTTTTTTTTTTTTTTAAAGATTTTATTTATTTATTTGACAGAGAGAGACACAGGGAGAGAGGGAACACAAGCAGGGGGAGTGGGAGAGGGAGAAGCAGGCTCCCTGCAGAGCGGGGAGCCCGACGCGGGACTCGATCCCAGGACCCTGGGATCATGACCTGAGCTGAAGGCAGATGCTTAACGACTGAGCCACCCAGGCGCCCCTCTTGCTGACTTTTAACCCATCTCAAAGTAATTACTTCTCTCCTCCTCCCCTGCCTCTGGCATCAGCCTTTGGAATGTGGTTATTCTTTAAAGTTCATTCCATGGCAGGACATTATTCACATTTCCTTTCCCAGAGCTACTAAGGCATCAATAGAAGACAGTGTTTGTACCATAGTCAAACAGATAAATCATCACTTAATGTGTGCTTTTGAGTAACTACTGGTTTAGTAACGATCAGATAGATAAGACCTTGACTAAGTCAGTGATACTGTCTTACGATTATTTTAATACTGTTTCTTTTGGGCCGTCTGTTACCTTTTCTCCTGGCGTCTGACTTTCTTGGGCAGAGAGAGGAATGATGGAAATCTGTTTGTTTTTCAGGGCAGAGAGGCATGGTGGTGAGTAGAGAAGTCACAGTGTGTCCTCAGCTGCCACTGATGTCCTTCCAAATAGGTGAAGTTTAGTGTAAAACCTGCCATTAACTCTTGGCCCCTGGCAAGAGTGGTACAGGGTTGCCTATTTGTTCCAGTGGGTGTTGGGGGGGGAGGGAGGGCAGCAATTAGTCAGTGACATTTATGACCGATTTATAAAACACAAATGAAATAATTGGTTACAAAATCACTACAAGCCTTCACTTGTCTTTCGCAAACTTGTTCTCAACACATTGTGAAACTTTATGAACACCCTTTACAGAAAGCAGACAGCAGCCAATCTGAAGCGAAGAAGCCAAAGTGCTCAGCTTGGGGAACCGCTGGGGGACGAGAAGATTCTCAAAGTTAGGTTTCCTGTTCTCTTCCCAAACCTCCGTGTTACCAGATCTGGGCAGGGAATCACCACGGTTTTGGTGTGGGATGCGTAGATCTGAAAAAGAAAATCTTTCCCACTCCATGCGTGGGAGCCCTTTTTAAAAGGTCTTTGATGAGATTCAAGTACAGGCTGTTCGTAGGGTAGTAAGGGAGAGGCAGTGCGCGTGCTGGTGGCCTTTTGCTCGCCCATTATAATACCGCGTTGAGGCACCATTGGGGACGAAATGCCAACGTTAACACCAGATGCTGGCCCCTGGGTGATTTTTCTGTTTGCATGTCTTTCAGTGCCTCACCTCCAGTCCTTTGTCTTTCCATTCTTTCGCACCTCTAGAGAGAGACATTTGCTCAATTAAATGAAAAGGGGAGCCCGAAGCTAACACTCAGGGTAGGTGTATTGGGGTATCATTTAAAGCTAATTTTTAGAGTTTGTCCATGTCTCTGATAAGGACGTTCTCGGCTTGAAACCCTTAGTTTTAGGAGAATCTGTTTCCTTTTGTTGTTCTTGTTGTTTTAATTCCTCTGAAACATTTCAGGCCCGTGATCAAACAGGGCCTGGCTGTCTTTTATTTTTCTGCACTCCTTTGCAAAATTCAGAAAAACTGGCCGGTCTAGTTTAGAGAAGAAAGCGAATGGGAGAATGTTTTCAGCAGGCATTCCAGTGCCAGATCCTTCGCTTTTAGTGATGGACTGTTCTGATTTTGAAAATAATTTTACACTGCTCGAACACTCTGAACGTATAGTTTTCTTCTCAGCCTGCTTAAAATAACAACCACTGTTACCCACTGCCTGAAATTCACTTCCGTGAAAAATGTGAGTGAAATCAAAAAGGAAAAGCTAACAGTGGACAGTACTCGGCAAAGCCAGGTCAAGCCGGTTTGCACTTCCCCAGAGGACACCGTTGAGGATTTCACTTGTCTCAGATGGCGGCCTGCTACTTTGTGAAGACCAACCGTGTGTTCCCTTCCGCAAAACTCAACATCCTCCCAAGTGCTGTGGATCCTTCGGCCGAGCCTTCGTGTGGCACACGGGAAGGGACAGGTCATAAGTACGCAACAACTGACGTGCAGTGTTGTCTTCTGCAACAAATCCAAAAAAAGGGGTGCTCTGATCTCAGGGTTGGGAGCTGATTCCTGATTTCAGCCTAGACAGGTCTGCTTAAAACTATAATCAAGCTGATTGTATTGCCTTGGAATTCTAATTTCCAATTTAGGGTTTTGCCATATAATCTCTAGTAGAGTGTGTGTGTCTTATCTCCATGAAACCCAGAGTCTTTATATAAACGCTCTGGATTTCCTTCCAGGTGTCTAGGCCGAGCCGAGCTGTGTCTTTCGGCCAAGCAGGAGAGACTTCTGAATGACTGGGGTACATGGAGGCAGTGTTGTGACGTCGCTCTCTTTTTGAAAGACCAACTCAAATTCTATATGCTGCAGCTTTGATCCTTTTCATTCAATTCTAAGTACACTTTTATTATAGTAACTGTTGTTTGTATGTTATTTTAGCTTTTTACTTAGGTAGCTATTTAGCAATTTAAATGAAAATGTAATTAGGTTACATCTGTTTTACATGCACGTAATGCCACGCAGATGTAAACTTCTATTAAAGCCATATTTTCTTTTTGGCAAGAAAAGGCAAAAACAAGATTGCACCAGTCATTGGAGGACGTCCTGCTCTTTAAAAAAAAAAAGGTAGTATATACAAAGCGCTGTGGTATTATTTATGTGGTGGTGAGAATATATCACTTCTATTTTTTCAAAAAGGAGAACAAACAAATGCCTTATAATTTATCTGGATACAGAGTTTAGCAGGACAGTGTTCTGTGGGTTTGTGCAGACGGGTGTATCCATCTCTACGCCACGTGCTGTGGAAAGGGCCACGGAGCCACCAGGAGCCTGACTTAGCTCTGCTTTAAACGGACTCTGATGAAGCCACTTTGCATTTCTCGGTTCTTGTTAAAATCCCCAGGAGTGTTAGTATTTGCCCAGCCTGCCTCTCAGGCTTGTCGTGAGGGGCAGATAAGATAATGAGTGTACAGGCATTTTGAAAAGTGTAAAATGGAATTGTTAGAGACTCTTAGTAGTCTGTTTGTGTGAAAACAGCCCCTCCCCTCTGTTCCCCCCACATTTTTGTGTGTACAATGGGGATTGAACTCAGAAATTAAGTCTCCCGTTTTGGGAACCCCTGCCTCTCTTATAGCCCGTTAATAGGATTTATAAAACATCATTTCAGACAAAGTCACTTATCTTATTTGCTAACGAGACACAAAATTTGGACTGTCTGGAACCAGGTAATATTTTAAGAGTTGCCCATTTGTTCCATACACGTTCAGCATTTCAATGCAGTCATTTTTAATGGTGGTTTTTATGGTATCAATAAAAATATTTTCATATAATTCTTCCTTGTAAATATGGTTAAACTTTTAGCTTTCTGCTACTTGGTGACCTGTTAAATAACTTAATGTACTTTCAAATTGATTGTTCAGTGCCAAGATAATAAGAAGCCAGGAGGAGCCAGGTTTATGGCATTGCTCTTTTATGTTGGGGCCTTAAGCTGAGCTATGAAAAAAAAAAAAAAAGTCTAGCAGAGTTTGCAATATCCAACTTCTTAGAGTTTTTTCATCTCTGATTCTGAAAGAGAGAGCATGAACTGTAATGCTTACTTCTCTTTTGTACCTGTTTTAAGAGGTTAGTGTTTTAGATGGCAAGGAGAGGAAATATTCTCTCCATGTTGTGTTCTATCTACCATTTATTGAGCACTTACTATGTGCCAAGTGCTATTCTAAATGCTCCATGCATTATTTAATCCTTTACAGTGAACTCATGGGGTGTAAGTAGTGTTGTTATCCCTCATTTTTGAGGGAAAGAAACTGGAGCCCCGAGAAGTTAAGAATCTTTCCCAAGGTTATATAGCTAGCATGCAGTAGAAGAAGGATTTTAACCTTGGCAGTCTGGCACCCAGGCCTAGATTTTTTTATCCACTGTGCTCCCTTATACCTCATATAATACCGGGGCTTTTCTCGTTGCTGTTGTTATTTCTTTGTTTTTATTGTTTGTATCATCTGAATCAAGCATCTGTGACCTGGAATGGATCTTAAGATATTCTTCCTCCCCGCCCTCTATTTTTCCCGGTTCAGAAAAGCATATTTGGAAGACCTAGGTGCCACAGAAATAAAAATAAATACGACAGAGTACTCACGGTACTTATGTAGTATAGTTCATATAGAGGGGTTTGGGTCAGGGAGTCCGGCTAAGTGAAATGCCGAGGAGGATGAAGTACATACTAAGGATTCAGCTGATGTGCTCCAGGAGCACCGACGAGAGAGTAATCAAGGTCGAGGGAAGCTTCTCATGGCCGGGGCATGGAAGAACGTGTAGGGTTGTGCCAATAAGCAAAGGAGGCAGGCGGTATTTCAAGTTTCAGGAAGAGAATGAGCAAAGACTTGGAGAAAAGGAAAGGCAGCCTGGCCTGTTGGAATTGTTAAAGCCCAGAGGTAGTGGAACCTCCCCTGGGCCCTGGCAGTAGGAGCACCACGCCGGAAGGAGAAAGACGTTGCGGAGATAGGGTGATGAGATTTGGCAATCGATTAGCAACAGGGAGGGAGAGGGAGGATTTGAGGAGGGTCCTGGGGGCTCTAGCCCAGTAGGCTGGTAATGATGTTACTTATAGAAGGCAGCTCGAATTTAAGACTCATGTATAGGGAGGCAGAATCAGGTAGAAGGTAAAGAGCACGGACCCTACATTCCGAGTCCTGGGTCTGAATCTGTGCTCTGCCACTTATTGGTACAGTGACTTTGAGCCAGCTGCTTGTTGAATTCTGTGTCATCATCTCTAAGATGGAAACAATGTTAATATTGATCCCCTAATGTGATTGGAGAAAAGTTAATGCCTGTAGAGTGCTTTTAGCACAGTGCCTCTTGGCATACATTGAATAAATAGCAGTTAGCAGCCTCTTGGGTAAGTAGGCTTTTCTACCCATTTTATAGATGAGGCTACTACAATTTGGGTAGGCCGATTCCCCTTCTGAAGTTCTGTAGCCAGAGATCCCCATGCTTGCCTCTTGGTGCTATGCTCTGTCTGGGAAATTCTTGGCCCTTTGCCGCCCTCCCTGTCAGTGAGCGACAGGCTGAGTCTTGTAGCCTTCCTTCCATAGAGGTTGGACGTAGTAGAAGCAGGCCCTGTTCCTGCTGCTACTTTATGGCCATCCACTGAGCATGGATTATGTGTCCGGGAGGCTATGACATGTGTCACATACACTTCTAATGACCGAATGCAGATTGTCGTAGTCTCCCTTTACTTTATTTCTACACATTACACATTCATTTTCTCCGGACCCTTTTGGGCACACCAGAGGGAGTTGTAGCCTTCTGGGTGTGCCCTGCAGAATTGTCAGGGCCATAGAAAGTGTCTGTCTTGATGATCCGCTAGTTCAGGAAGGCCACCCCAAACGTACCCTAGTCTATAACCTGCATCTCAGTGTGTGTCCTTTTCTTCTCCTTTTCAGTGTGCCCAAGTTAAGCTATTAAGTAGGTAATACACCATTAAGCCCAGATCATGGTATTTGGGAAAACAACACCCAGGCCTCGTGAATAGCATGCACTGTTAATTGTTAAGCAGCCGGTGCCGGGGGCCTGACCTCGCAGCGCTTGTGTTGTGACAGCTCTTTTGCATTGCGGAGGTAAATGAATATCTGCCATGATGTTAGGAGTCAGGGATGGGTCTGAAGCCTGGACACAGTATCAGATCGTGTTTCATCGAGAGAACAAGGTTGATTTATCGCGTTACACTCGGGTGAGGTGGACCCGGCACCACTGTACCACATGCTTTTTTGTATTCCCTTGTCTGCTAAGTATGCAAGTACAAACAGCTTTAACACAATTTTTTACCTAGAAAGGAGCCTGGGGCTGCATCCAAGTACATTTAACATATGAAAATTGAGCTGCTTTGAACTTGTATGTTTTTGATAACTGCTTGGTATGCTTCCTGGAGGATCACCTGTAGGCTTTTCTCTCCAAATCCTAATCCCTTTGATTGAGTGCCAGGACAGATAGCTCTCATTGAATAATTCCAGCCTCATAATTCTTCCTTCATTCAGAGTTGAAAGGGAACAGCTCCAGATTCAATAGGCAAATCCTCAGATTTAGCTAAAGTAATTCAAACACTTTAAAACTGAAATTGTTTTGTTCTAAAATAGGGTTCAGATGGGCTACCGAATGTTTACACAAGCTAGTTGCTGCCATGAACTGCAGGATGAGGAAGAAAAACACACTTGTCTCCACCCCTTCCCCCCCTCCCCCACTATCCCTGCCTGGCTCCTCTCCTTGCCATCTCTGTGACCAAGAAGGACAAGAAGTTTGAGAGTTCGAAGTTTCAAAGCAACACGGGCATAAGAACATACTTGACTCTTGTTTTTCTCTCCTCCATAAAGACCTGACTGAACATTCCTGCTCTCCCTCCCCAGCCCCCGTCTCGGAGGAAGGAAAACAACCATGTTCTTTTTATCTTTACAAATGTGCCTAGTGGGGGCTAATCTAAACCAGTTCAAGATGCCTTTATTTAAAACTGTTGAGAGGAACGGAAGGTGCTGCCGAATTAGAAATGAAGTAGCTTTTGGGCCCCTTGGCCATCCTGCTCCTGCCCTGCCCCCTGCCCCCTTTTTGGCACCAGCCTGGATCTCTGCTGAGGTCTCTGTTTTCGAGTCCTTTCAGAGATCATGTTTACTAAAAGATTGTTCCCCTGAGTTGGACATCCTGTGTCTGTCCTATTTGGCCAGAGAGTGCTTCTGTTGGGAAAAACCATCTTCTTTCTCTCTGTGCCTCATGCCCTATTTCAGAAGGGAGCCTGAAAAGCCATTTCCATGTTTCGCGTGCGACCGGGCCCCGTGCGCCTTATCGGAGTGGGCGTTCCCTCCTGGGTCAGTGATACTTGCCCTCTTCTGGGCCACCAGAAGAAGAGAAGGACTGTAACCCATTATCAGAGTATTGGGGATTTGAGTGCCCCAGTCAGGTTGAAGTTGAACTCGAGGCAAGGCCGGGAGATTGATTCTCTCTCCTGGCCATGTTCCCACTTAATGAAATGGGGCTACTTCCCTAATCACTGATATCGAACCTTGGTAAAGAAGATGGTGTATCAGTAAAGCAAGAGATGCTATGTGGTTCTAGAAAAGCTTCCCAGACTGGAGGGGAGGGCACCAAATGATGCAACAGTGATGCACACAGATCTCATCTGAACACATTTTATAGCCTCCTGTTGGACTGCAGGTTCTACCCAGATGTGTCCTGGGACTTGACCCTGCTTGCCTTGTGAATTTTGACCTACCGATGGCACGAATTTATTAACAGTCTTCTTCATTAGATCCTTCCCGTTCCTCCTTTTCTGTGTCTCTCTTTGGAAGGGTTTTACAACATTGTAATCATTTATAATTTTAAAATGCCTCTAATAATGCTTAAAAACAGCACTTGATTTTAATGAGTGCTGCTTAACCATAGAAGGTTTGTATCTGCATTACAGTCGATCCTTACAACAATACTTTGGAATGAAAGTAGAAAGTTTATGACACATTTTATTATATTCCTAAATGCGAAAGAGGATTCTAATTTAAAAATAAATGGCTATACTTTTTAATTCTCATTTAGCCTCTGTAGCTGTTTTAATATCCCTTTATGGTTGACTGGTCTATGTTTTAAAACAAGTTCTTCAGTGACTCCATGCCCATTAGTCCCTGGCAATAAAATCTGAACTTTACTAAAATAAAACATGATGCCATGGAGCAATTAAGAGGAGAACTTTCAGAGATGACTGTGAATATGAAATACGGTGATTTATTTTATTAATGGATTTGGGGAAAAGCAGCCCACCTCTTTTAAGCTCAACTATGTGTATTTGGGGGTTTTTATATTTTTAATTTATTTCTTTGTTTCTCTCAGGGCAGTAGGGGGTTCCATAGTGGGCTCTTAAGGTACACCAGTCCTCCTCCCAGAGCCTGCTATTTCTGAATATGATCCTTTATTTTTTCATTTTATATGGAAAAGGGGGTGATGTCACTTAGGAAAGCATTTTTCCCCAAAGTGGTTTTGGGAACCAGAACCTGGTGATGTGTTATTTAAAAGCGATAATGTAGTAAAGCTATGCTTTGTGCTTGAAATAATTGTAGGATTTATGGGATGTATCCCTAACCTGTTCAGTTTTATGGAAGGACAAAACACAGGTATTCATTTCATCAGAGTCTCTGAAAAACTTAGAAGCGCAGTTGACAGCTCTTTCTCAAACATTATAATAACTTCTTTGTTTATTAAATAGAGTTGGGAGTAGTCTAGGACTCCTGCAGTTTGGTAGTTATTTAATTTGCAAATGGGATTGGCCTCCCTAACCTTTGAAGGAATGAGTTACTTTTAATGTTTTAAAACTTTCATTGACTCTCCACTGCCAACTAAAGGATAAGGTTCAGGTTGTAAAAAGCCTTACCTGACTCTCAGCCTCCTTTCTGTGACCCCCCACCCCTTTCCCTCAATGGTGGGTCTGCTCCAGAGCATTTACTGTATCCCGAATTTTCCATCGACTATACTTGTTATTTTCTTCCCCCGCTCTCCGTGGACTCCTTCTTTACCTCATCCTACCTGCAGTCTTCCTTTTTCTCCCATGCAAATGTTTCCTGTCTTAAAAGGGCTTTGGATGCCAGCATCCAGGGCTTCCCCGTCCACTGCTGCGAGATGTGCGGAACACGGCCTGCATGGCTGTCTGCAGCCGCCCTGTTGGCATCCCTCCCCCACCCGGCACGTTGACCTCCTCTCTGGTCCATGGCACTGTCTACAGATCTTCATTATGGCCCTTGTCATGTTCAGCTTAGCTCTTCGTGTAAATGTTTGTCTTGTTCACCAGACAGTGAGCCTCTTGAGGGCAGAGGTTGTCTTAACTATCTCTGTGACCCAAAACTGCCCCAGGGGAGATGCACAGGAACTGTCGGATGAATGCCTGAACACATGTTTTCCTGCCTTAAGAAATGTCACGAGATGCCTAACTTAAGAAGTTGGATGAATAGAAGCCTCTTTTCTCTTTTAAACGTCATTAGTCAGCTCACATGATACACTGAGGAAACCTCCTGTTAGAGCAAATGAACACCGAACACAGAGGTCACCGGGAGCCGGCCACGGGCCTGTGGCTGGTCAGGGAGAAGCGGCAGCCTCGAAACTCGAATCTTTTGGTATCACAGCCCGGTACCCTGACAACCGTCCCGGGGTTACAGTGGGGCAGGCACGTTGTGTCGCCTACCGGGCAGCCTGTCCCTTAGCTCTCCCCTGCCTTCTTCATCCCTGCTAAGAGAAGCCCAGTTTTGTTCAGCTGGTGGTTAGAGACCCCCGCATTTCAGGGAGGTTGGCCCCTCTGCCAGCCACAGGGGGGTGAGTCCCAGTCAGGTGAAGCCAGTCATGGTGTTTTCTATTCCCCTGGGCCAGATGCTCACGTTCCCAGCCTCCCTGGCAAGCTGGGGGGGGGGGGGGGGGGGGGACACACACGGCACAAGTTCTGACCTGGGAGCTACGTGGAGAAATGGGCCAGGGGTTCTGAGGAGGGATTTTCTCCCTGGTAAAAAGACAGAGCCTCATGAAGGCATCCTGCCTTGGCACACAGTGGGCAGACAGGATTCTGGAGCCTTGGCCACCAGCTTGCAACCACGAGGTGACACGTATGCAGATAAAAAAAAAAAATAGTACACTAATGCTCGTAGAACAAATGGAAGGAAAGCCTGGATCCACAGTGACCAACCTCAAAGCCTTTCACCTCCAGACTTCTTAGATGAGTATCCTGATGGCTTAAGCTTTTAAGAGAGAGTTTCCTGCTACTCGAAGCAGAGGACATCCTAGCTGATTCACTTGCTTTGAGACGGAAAAATGAAAGTGGAGACAGCATTCTAAGAGGAAGATAAGTGACCGGGTCAAATGTACAGAAGTCAGGACAACACAGTAGTCAAGAAATCTGATGGCTGACTTGTACACTGATGTTCTGCGCCGGGAAGACCCACCCCACCAAGAAGCCCTGCAGCGTTCACGAGTCGGTCACGAAACACTGAATTCGTTTCTCTGATAGTCTTGGCACTGCACAGGATGTTGAGGATGCAGGAAGAAAAGACAGTTTCTTGTCTTTAAGGAACTTTTTCGTCCAGTAAAGGAGACCACTGAGTAAGCAGACCATTAGCTAAGAATATGATAATTGCTATCTTTTGATAGGGGTACATTCAGGAAACTCTGGGAATTTGGAGGAGGGCCACAGAACCCTGATGGGCCAGGGAACAGGAGGGAACAGGAAAGGTTTCCTGGAGGGGGTAGTAGCTGAGCTGAGTCTTGAACAGGAGGAGGATATCGCCAGGCAAAGAATGGTGGGGAAAGGGGAGATGCGATATTCAAGACAAAGGGAATGTGCGTTAAGATAAAGAGACACGAGAGAAATAGAACATTTGGACACCGTAAATCTTTCGCCAGATGTGATTTAGATGTTTTTCTTTTTCATTAAGATCTGGCAAAGCTGGTAATAGCTACAAGTGTGTTATATTATGCTGTATACTTTAGGTATTTAAAAAGTTCTATAATTGGGGGGCGCCTGGGTTGCTCAGTCGTTAAGCGTCTGCCTTTGGCTCAGGTCATGATCCCAGAGTCCTGGGATTGAGCCCCGCATCGGGCTCCCTGCTCGGCGGGAAGCCTGCTTCTCCCTCTTCCACCCCCCCTGCTTGCGTTCCCTCTCTTACCGTTCTTCTCTCTGTCAAATAAATAAATATATAGATAAATAAATCTTTAAAAAAAAAAAGAAAAGAAAAAGTTTTATAATCATTTTAAGTGAATAAATGAGACATGAGAGATGAAGGCAGTGCATAGAACTATCCTTTTCCCAACATATGTTCCTCAGAAGTCTAGATCCTTGAGACGTTAAGTGATTTTAAGCAGAATTAAAGAGGGGGTGGTTTTCATCGTCAAATAAGTTTCGGAAACACTGGGTTAAATAAAATTGAATAGTCTTCATCTCTGTAAGAATTCCCAGAGCCTTTAATACTCTCACGTTAATTGTTACTGTCCAAAAGGAGGCTACCACCTGGAGCATTTCCCAAAATACACTTGATGGTATACTCTTTTTCAGTTAACCATCTGCAGAAGTGAAGCTCTGGGAAGGATTGGTATAGACTACTTCAGAAAGCTTGACCAAGAAAGAAGATATAAGATGACAGCTAAAATGAGGGATGAATAAAGGAGGACATTTCATAAGATGGGAAAGTCAAGAGCTTGTGTATATGCCAAGGGCAAAAAAGCAGTAGTGAGGAAGGTTACAGACACAGGAGCAGGGTTGCGTGATTGGGAGGGTAAGCAAGGTGCTGGAAGTTACAAGAAGGATGGCCTATTAAAGGACTCTGCCAGCATCTCTGTTCAAGATGTCAAGATTGTTATAATCTTGATCAGGGACTTGATATATATATATATATACCAGAGTCTACTTTACTGAATTTAGTTACCAATTACTATTATTCCAGTTGCAAGAGACAGAAGACCCAGCTCACATAGACTGAAGTAAAAAGAGTTTATTGGTTCATGTAATTGAAAAGTACATGGTAACTAGCTTCAGGCATAGCTGAGTCCAGGGAATAAGCATATATCACCAGGACCCATCTCTCTGCTCTTAGGTTCTTCTTAGTTGGTTCCATTCTTAGGTTCTTTATGGCTGTTGTTAGCTTTAGCCTCTTCTGGATGCAGGATGGTTGTAGCTCCAGACTTCACAGCTTCCATCACATCACTAATACCATCAAAGGAGAAATGCTTCTCTTTCACAGAAGCCACAGATTCTTACCATGCCTTCTTAGTCTGAATGAATTATGTGTCCATTCCTGAAGCAGTCCCCATAACCATAGGGAGATAAGGCATATTCTGATTATCTTAAATCAGTCAGTTCCCAAGCACCCTCACCCCCCTACCCCCACCTCCAGGTGGTGGAAATTCCCAAAGGAAAACCAAGAGTTCTGTATCTCAAGAATGAAATGTGTTAAGAAGGTAACGTCTTCCCATCTCCAAAAAAGGAAACTCCCAAAACAGGGCCCTTAGGTTTTACGCAAGACGATTTTAAATTCTGAATGTTAGAATGTTTAGGGTCCTAGATCCGACAGCATGAATTAGATCCCTCCATTCGGAGCACCCAAGTAAATGAAGGGTGTTGACAGCCATCGTGGGGAATGCTGGTGCTCACTGAAGACGTCCTGCAATAAATCCTCTTAGGAAATAAACAAAAAGTAGTTTTTGAGAACCCAGCTTTCACCAAAGACCAGAACCTGTCAGCCACAGGCAGAAGTCATTAGCAGGATTTATATGTGCCCGTATCGAGCATTGAGTCAAAGGGAGATATGCAGCGGGGATTTCTCTCTTCCGGAAACCCAACAGAGGAATGAGGAAGACTTTCTGGGTAAAGTTTCAGAGAACCTAATGCATAAATCCCCTTAACAAACACTGGGATTTGGGTTTGTAACTCATCCCTCTCAGCTTAGGTCCTATGGAAGCAAGCTGCCCTGGCTGCCACAGGGCCAACACAACCAAAGCGAGGAAGAAAGGGGTAGAATTTACGGTGGAAATATGGAAACTGCTTAAAATGGTGACACGTTCACATTGTGGCCTATTTCTGCTTTGAGGACACTTGGTATAGTTCCTGGAGCTGGTGCCAGAGACCCCACGAAAGCAGCCAGTTGCTGGCTGGTCGGTATTGTCCCCTCTCCGTGATTTACAACTTCACTAACCTTCACTCTTCCTTTCATACAGACTATGCCAAAAATCAATTCCCCCCAACTCCGTTACAAGGTGGAATGGGAAAGTCTGGATTCTCTCCCGTGTGCATCACAGACGATATCGCTAACTTGCTAAGTTTCTGCCTCACCAGGAAACTTAAAAAACAGCACACGTTTTTCCCCCCTCTGATTTGACACATCTCCTTCCTGTAAGTACCTCTGGCTTTGAGTAATGTAGCCAGAGTCTGTATCCAGACAGCGTGCCATGATCTCTCTGTACCTATTTGTTGCAGTAGACATAGAACCAGAGCAAATGGTGAGTCCCAGAGGGAAAGATCTAGAATGCAGCCTGCTGAATAAGAGAACAGGAATGATCTTGTGTGATGATAATAAATGCTGGGCTCTACTAGTGCTCTGGCCATGGATTTGGCCACCATTCAGCAGCCTCCATGGCTGGCTCTCCACATGCTTTTTCTTTTCTTCCTCCTGTCTGGTTGCAAACTTATTTTGACTGAGGATTTACTTGTCACCTTGTGTTGACATTTCAAGTTATTGCATTAAGAAAAACACAGGGCAAAGCAAACAAGCAAGTATATTCCAACAGGTCACCAGGCAGAGGAGTCCTACTCAGATTTCAAAGAAAAAGAGAGGGGTTGGGGTAGAGCATGGAGAACAGATATATTTATAAGGGGGGGGGGGAATCCTCCTAGCTTTTTGGGCCCAGGTCAGATCTTGAATTGTGGGTATTATTCTCAGCTACCGGTGATTCCTAGGTCTGCTAAGGGGGATTCTGGTCCAACTGCAGTTGCTGTGTAATTCTATGGAATCATGCTATCGTTCTGATTTCTCTGATTATAAGTGACTGCAACAACAAAGAGAATAACTTTGCTTTAAGAACCGTTTCCACAGTGTCTCCAGGGGACAGGTTTGCTTTGGTCTATAAATTCCCCAAAGGCAAGCTGAGACTATGTAAATTAAAAAAACAAACAAACAGGGGCGCCTGGGTGGCTCAGTTGGTTAAGCGACTGCCTTCGGCTCAGGTCATGATCCTGGAGTCCCGGGATCGAGTCCCGCATCGGGCTCCCTGCTCGGCGGGGAGCCTGCTTCTCCCTCTGACCCTCCCCCTTCTCGTGCTCTCTGTCTCCCATTCTCTCTGTCTCAAATAAATAAATAAAATCTAAAAAAAAAAAACAAAAACAAAACAAAACAAAAAACAAACAAACAAACAAACAAAAAACAGAGCCAATGACAACCCATTCTGTGGTTTTATTTGATTTTCCAAAGCACATGTCCATCAGCCTGTTGTAGACAACACAGTATGATTGAAGCACAGCACTAATCACTCATATATTGCATTTTAATTGGTGTACTGTGTGGTGAACAGTCAGGTCAGAACCACTAGGTATACTTTTCCCTCTGAGCTATTTCTTTGATTCATCAGAATTTGTAAAATACAAGTCAGGCGGCCTGCACCGTGGGCCGGGCTTTGCTACTTATCAGCCTTGTGACCTTGGATAAGTCACGAGATAGCTTTGGAGCCCATTTTCCTCAACTCTGAAACGAGGGGTTTAAGCTAGACAAGATCTACCCCCGTAGCCTTCCACTCCTAGGGTTGGCCACTGCAAGGTGTTTTCTAGTCTCTGGAATCTCATTACTGAAACCTGTGACCTGACATCTCTTTGGCAATTGAGCCTCTGCCTTATGATCTATGACAAAGATGATTTTTGTCTAAACTTTGGAGTTCTGAAACTGATTTCAGTGAATTGCATCATACATATTTTTAACTAGCTTATATTTAATGAGAGAAAGAGACAGAGACAGAGAAATAGTAACAGCAATTTAAATAGTTCTTTCCTTGCTCTTCCATTCCTTGAGCATTTGCCCTGAAGTCAGTGTGAGACAGAGTCAGGAATCTGTGCCCACCTCTCCTGAGGGTGAATTTCTTCCTATTCTGAGTATGAGTCTATACCTCGAAGTATGGTGTTTTCTGTTTTTTTGTTTTTTGTCTTCACAATATGGCCCCTAAACATAAGGCAACTGTTTGGTGCTTAGCTGATCATTTGGTGCTTCACTGAAGAAATATTTCTGTTCCAATGATGGAGGAAAACCTAGCTGTGTTGGGCTTACTGAAAAATGGTCTATTGAGCTACAAGTGGCAGGTAAATATTTGTGTTTAACTTAACGGATTTTTGAGTGTAATTTTTGACTCTTCCTAATTTTCGCTTACTCCGATGACTTTAGGATTTGCTACCCCTGCTCCCTAAGCATAAGATAGGACTCAGGTAGGCAGTCCATTGGATTTCCTGCTCGTTCTCTGCTTCTAATGGGCCTGTGCAATGATGAGGGTGGAGTTAGGAGAGCATATCAATCCACCCATTGTACTTTATGGCGTTTAAGGCCACTGAACTAGTTGCCCAAGACTCAGTCCTTCCCAGCACCCCTTGGGAACTAGCCTTTCAGTATGTGATCACAGGGCTGTCCTCTCAGGCAGCATGGAAGCCGCCAGCTTCACGCCCAGCCTTCCAACCCCAGTAGGCTTTGGCTCCAGAAAGGGCTTCCCTTCCAAACACAATGATTGGTAACATTGTTTTCCAAACACTTCAGGAAAAAGACAACAAATTTCTGCTTGAATGCTTGCTTTTTGCCACCTAAAAACAAGTAGGAGAAAGGTACCAACAGGAGTGTGGTAGTTTCTTTATCTGGTTATGAAGCTAGATGCATTTTGAACAAATTCTAAGCAAACATCTATATTCCACTTTTAGCCTCTTCATCCTTATTTTCCACTTGGTGGTGGTTTCATGGAAAGAGATCTCCGCTCCTCTTAAATACCACATTACCCTTTAGAATTCCAGAAGCACTTCAGGTCTTCAAAACTCTTAATAAGCAGTGACTTTTACAATTATTTTTAAAAGCACTGATCCTTAAATGTTTTTCGGATCTTTTAAAAATGTATTCATCATAAGGCCAAATATACCAAGTGCTGCTGATGATAGGGGAAAATTAGAGCCTTCATACATTGTTGGTGGGCATATAAAATGGTGTAGACTCTTTGGAAAATAGTCTAGAAGGTTCAGCATAGGATTACTATATGATCCAGCAGTTCCATTCCTAGTTACCCAAGAGAAATGAGAGCCTATATCTGTGCAAAACTTACACACAGCTGTTCATAGCAGCGTTATTCCTAAAAGCCCAAAATGGAACCAACCCAGATGTCCATCAAATTGAATGAATGATCAAAATGTGGTATATCTATACAATGGAATATAATTTGGCAATAAAAAATGAGGTGTTGATACATGCTACAGTATGGGTGAATTTTGAAAACATGCTAAGTGAAGAAGCCAGTCACAAAGTACCACATTATGATTCCCTTTATGTGGAATGTTCAGGATAGGCAGATCAATCCAGACGGAGAGTATATTTCGTGGTTATCAGGCTGGAGTGGGCGGAAAGGAATATATTAAAAGTCACGCAAGTGTACTCTTTACATGGGTAAAATCCTATGGAATTTGAATTATATTTCAATAAAGCTGTTACCAAAATTTTTTTTAATTAAAAAACAAGAATTTATGCGAGATCATGTCATTTCCCTGCTTCCCTCTCACATCTAGAACAAAACCAGTCTCCTTACCAGCACCTGGTTCTTGCCCCCTGCCCCCCCCCCCCGCCCCCCGCCGCCTTCATCTTGCCACATTGGCCTCTATTCTGTTCTCCAGCTCATAAACTGTTTTTGTCTCCAGGCCTTTGCATTTGCTCCTCCCTTGGCCTGATGTGCTCTGCCCTTCTGACCTCTGAATTTTTGTCATTCAGATGTCACCTTAGAGAGGTCCTCCTGACTACCTTTGGTAAAATTACCTCTCCATGCCCTGCACAGGCAGTTGCATCATCCTGTTCTTTTCTCTTCAAAGCACCTAACTGTATATCTGAAATTCCTATTTGTTTGTCTGATGATTTAGCCTGTGTATCCCACAATAAATGAAACCTTCTCTCCTGAGAGCAGGGACAAATATTTCTCCAAGGCCTAGCCCAGTGCCTGACATATGTGCACTCAGTAAATATGTGAGGGATGAATGAATGAGCATTAGAGCATGCTCTGCTGTCAGCTGAGAGTGGATATCCCTGTTTAGTTATGGTGGCCCCCTGCAATAGGACTTGATCAAAGCCATTTACCTGGGCACCTTTACTGCCTTTCTCTCTTGTATCCTATTAGAGGGGAGGCTGAAATGCCAGAGGGGACCCAGAGGCATGGGAAAAAACTAATGGACCTTGAAATTGTGATCTAATTGAGAGTTTGCAAAATATTGTTCATAATTCAGTCTACTCCCTTCCATCCATTTAGTCTCTAAAATACTCTTTCTCTTCTTAACACTTCTGTAATTTTACATTGTATTTATGTTGACTTAATTTTTTTTTTTTTTTGGTCTATAACATCATACTGGAAGCTCCTCGAAGGCAGGAAATTGTGATTATTCCTTACTCCATGTTCTCAATACACATATGTCATGTGTCTCTTAGGCACACAATATACCTTGACTGTCATTTGTAAACTCAGATAACTCTGACTTCAGGATGTCAAATTAGATTGTAGAGTTTCATTCTGGGAACCTGACACTTTTTTCCCATGCTTATTTTACTTTGTAGAGTAATTACACTTCAAGTTAATCTTTAAGGTGTTTGGAGTGTTTGAAGGTTACCTGCAGAGCACCTGGTTTGCTCATGAAGTAAAGAAACACAGGCTTGGGTTGACTTTCCACAGGAAGCAGGTGGGCTCACTTCGGTGCGCTCTCCCTTGGGTGGCTACCATGTGGAAAGTCGACAGTCCTACCATTTTACACGCAGTCTTTTGCTGGGTCCTGGGGGAAAGAGGAAATACTATGAGATATATTGGCCCGGGCTTTCCAGTGGTGACCCCTTATGGAATGCTAGGAAGAACTGAAGAGATAACAGTGCCTTTTTCTGCCCTTTAGCAGATTTGGAAGGGGGGCTCTGAGACCGACTTGGGACTGGCTAGCCTGAAGAGTTTCTGGCCAACTACTGATGCCTCCTCCAAGAGTTGTTGGTTTGAGCTCCAAATAGGATCATGCGGCCCTAGATATGGATGTATGGGAAGACAGGATCTAGCCAACATCTGTTCCTGTGCTTGAACAAAAATAAGTTAATTCATTGACATCACTTGCCATCTATTTTCGCCTACTTATACTCAATTAATTCTTAAGCATACAGTAGAGAAATGAGCTTTATGTTGATTTTCCGGTTGTTACATTTCCTTCCCTGGCCTTACATCTCCATGCAAAATTCTCTATGGAGATACTGTCCTGGGAAATATGAGAAATAGTTTAGATTTTTACAGAGGACTCTGTGTCTTCTCTCTCTCTCTCTCTCTCCACACACACACATCTCCATCCTATGTTTGATAGTCTTGCTATAAAAAATGATCTGAAGTCATTTTATATTCTGACATCTCTTTAGTGGATGCCATGGTTAATGTTATTACTTCCTAAGGAAGAATATAATTTCTCTGAGAACATTAAGCTGTATTACTCTGAAACAGAGAACAGTAGCCTCTGTACTTTAATTCTTGATAGGATAAAATAAGGTCCATCTTACATGACTTATAAAGACTACCTTATATTTGCATAACACTTCATATTTTTTAGGGACTTCCCTCCAAAGTTTTTGTTGAAACACAAAACACATTGTAACAAAACTGATGTTACTTTTGATTTCAAAGTAATAGATAATTGTTATTGTGTTGTAATGTTTAAAAATGATAATTGAGAAAATAAATAATAAAAATGGTAATTAAGAAATCGGCTCGAAAATGTTTAATTAGCTTTACTTAGCATGTTACACCTTTAAGGAAAACACTCTTAAAAATTTCACAAGTAAAGCAGCAGAATTTCCTGTGTTGGGTTATTCTTTGGATACAACTATCTTCCAAGCCAAAACGAAGATACTGTTGGACATTATTACTATGAGCTAAGGTACCCAGGGAAGTAGGGTATAGCTATCCAGGTTATGAAACACCCATGTTAGGCACCGCGTACTATTGAATGGGTTTACATCCTTAGGAAAAGAAGACAGATACAAAACAGGATATATGTCACACATACACATGAGAATTTTCCCATAGGCCAGATGACCCCCCTTCTGGTTTTGATACCAGGCACTGACTCTGTGATGTGATGTGCTATGAAGCTATGTAGCCTGATGACATGGAAATTTAGTGGAATACCATAGCATTGTGGGATCTCTCCAGGCAGTACCAGGTTTCTTGTCTTCATATCAAGGTAGATGTAAAAGGCAGGAGAACCTTCTTTCATCCCGTTTTGTTATAGTCTTCATAGGACTTGGCTTAGTGTCTTATGTATATGTAAACTGTGTATATAATTATCATAATAGTTATATTATTAGCTGTATAATATAGGTGTGTCCTAAGCACTGTGCTAATGTAAGACGGGTAGTATTACTTATATTATTTAATCCATATGAGAGTTCTTTGAGGAAGCTAATCTGACCATTTTACAAATAAGAAAATCAGAAGACAATAGAAGTCAAGTCATGTGCCCTGCTTACCTAGCAGGCTCTCATGCATTCATGATTCATGAAGCATTTATCAAGCAACTACTGTATATTATTAGCATTGAAGATACAAGGGAGGATCAAAACCAATCCTTGCCTTCAAAGAGGTTAAAGAACTATATTGGAGCAGAACTTAGTTGTCATTTCAAAGGCAAAGGAACTCAAATTGGGGAGTTTGCTGGCATCTGCCTTAGGACTATGCAGCCAAGATAAATGTGATCTATAAATATAAGCATCAGTGTACGAGTGGGAGGAGATATCCTAGAAAACATTTTTTCAACTATGTCTATGACTCTTGGGAGCTCCTCGTTCATTATTAAGTTCTTTGATGACACCGACCATTGCACAGGAATCTCTTCCCAGAGCAATTTATAAATTTCAAATAATTTTTATGGTGGGTAATTCCAGAAAGGGTTAAAGTTAGCTTCTCTGGGACACATAATGGGAAAGTAGCTGAACATGATTTCAAAGGGATTTTTTAGGAGAGAATTCCAATTATAGAGAAGTAATTTCCCTTTCTAGCTTACTAAGCTCTATTTCAGACTAATGCAGTTTCAAGATCCATATCCCTTCTCCCCTTATTTCAACAGATACTTTGAATATGAAAATCTTATGTCAAAACTTAGCTGAAGCCTTCATCAGGCTTTTGAAAGGCTAAGTAAGAATTCTGTTTCTAGGAATAAAAAGATTAGGATCAGAAAGATTCTTTGCTGGCTAGAGTCCCTTTTTGGATGGTAGTTCAAGCAGTCTTTAATCATATTTTTGTTGATTATTTATTAGTTTCCCTGGGAAATCAAAGACTCAGTAACGTAAAATGTGTTTTCCTTAAGATATTTTATGAATCCGAATCCAGGGTAAAGAAATAATGGAAAATACATTTCCTTTGCTGATATGGACTAACTGGGAATTAAAATACCTTTCTATAGTCAGTGCCCCACATGGAAATGCTAAGTACCCTCACTGGCCCGATTGTACCAACCGCAGTTTCTGCCCAGACAAAACTCGCATGCCATTGGTAGATAAAGAGAGTGCTTTGTCAGTAAATCAAAACTGTGGAGCACTAGAACTAATTTAAGTAAGGATAGGTTTTGGGCCAGCTGTTTGGGTAAAACCCCACATTGAACCAAATGGGAGATGGATGAAACTTAATATGTGTGTCTTCCAGTCATCAGCTTAGAGTGTGTGTAACGCAAGCTTGTGGTGTTTGTCACTGTGAGACGTGTGAAGGCAGACCTCCATTCTCAGCCTCATGGGGCTGCCAGCTTGCGGCAGCTTTAGTCAATATTGGGCTTGCTCTTGGGGGAGCCAGACTTTGGCTAGCTTCCTGATGGAGGTCAGGGAAGCTGCGAAATGTCTTTACTTTCTTTCCTTGTACACATCATCCCGATCAAGTGAAATCAAAAGGCATTTTGAGGGGGGGGGGAGATTTGCTGGAGTAAAACACAAAGAAAATAGGATGCATTTTGTGCTGTTGCGACCGGTGTCATTTAGGGGGGCTATACAAGGTAAACACCCATGACAAATGAGAAGACAGTTGAGAATAAGGATGTGTGTCTGGGTAACAGAAGCAGCTGACCAGGGCGGTGAAGAGCATGACTCTGGGGCCAGATGGTCCGAGTTCAAAACCCACTCTGCCACTTACTAGGTACGAGAGCTGGGGCAAGTTGTGTAGCCCTTCTGTGCTTGGATCTTTGTCCGTGAAGTGGAGATGTAAAACACCCACCTCCAGATCACTCAGATGTCATCTGAGACATACGTAAGAACTGTGACCTAGAGAAGTAGGCCAGGAGGGCTATGAGAAGGTCGCTTCTCTGGGTTTTGAAGCCCGTGGTAGAAATGTCTTCATTAAGTTGAACCAATACTCGAATATCTTTGACACTATAAAAAAAAAATGTCGATTTCTTACAGTTCCGTTACTAAAGAGGGGCTCAGTGGGACCGTATGGATGGAGAAGGAGATTGTTCTGGTTTTCTGGAAAAAGAAGAAAGAAGACCCACCTCGTAGGATTGTTATGAATTAATAGCTGTAAAGGTGTTTAGAATGGTACCTGGCCCATAGTTAGCATTATATAAGTTGGTGATTGTTATTATAGATCAGAAGTCAGAAGCTCAGATGCCTACAGGACCCAGGAGCACCGGCCACTGATCACTGGCAGCAGAGACCATTGGTGTGGAGATGAGAGTGGTCAGGACAGTGATGCCTGCTTGTCCGCTGTGGCCACCGCTCCACTCGGCCCTGGCTGTGGCCTTACAGGAATGCTGGTCCAGTGTTGCCATATCTTCTGATATTTCAGAAGACACTGGAAGTCTGAATTTTGCTGAAAACCTCCCAACTCTTAAATCTTGTTGATTTATTTTAAAGCCCTCTACAAGCCAAATAAAACCCTGTCTGCAGGCTGTGGGCCACCAGCTCATGACATCGGTGGTCTAATAATGAAACATTTAAACATCGCTTATAGAAGCCCATCTGATGAATTTCTTATCACACTTTAAGTCAGAGGTTCATTTTGATTCTGGAAATATTCATGGAGTTCCTACTATGTGTCAGACCCCGTGCTGGTGCCGAAGATATAAGAGAGATCAAGACAAGACAGTCCAAGGAACTCACACACTTTGTAAGAATTTTGAAGAGAAAGCAACGCCTGGCACCTAATAGATACTCCATGTTGGTTCCCAGCTCCTTCCATTACCTCTGCTACGTCTAGACCCACCCATTCCAATGCGTGCTTGAAAGCTGATTTAGGTTTTTGAATAATATTAGTGCGATGCAGTTTAAAACTAACAAATCGACCAACAATATTGCAGAGATATTCTACTGAAGTTCTGTTCCTTTTAGTTTCCTGCTTTTTCTCTGATTAGTCACCCTCTTTCACTTGGTACCACTTCATTACTTATGGGCATGGACTTGGACTATGATGTTTTTCCATTGTTTGGATGTTGCTTCACACATTTCTCTCATTTTGTCTTTGAGAGTGTGAACTTCCTTCACACTTCCAAGGGCGTTCAATGGAACACTAATCCTGTGAGCTAATTCAGTGTCATTTGGAAATAGGGAATATTATACATCCCCTCCCTTTCTTGGAGATTCACAAAGCCCATTAGCAGAGCCCATTAAAGGCTCCGAGGAAAAACTGCAGTTTACAAAGCTACTTGATAAACCTTGTCTGAATAAATACTTCCCAAATATATTTGACCACGGCCTACCATCCCCTCCTTTTCCCCACTTAACAAACGTACCTTAATATGCCAAGTTACTGATCATTGTTTGGCCCACTCAGGGAAATGCTGGATTACCAGATTATAGTTCCTACTAGGAACTAGAGTTTCTTTCAATTTCTTCTCTACCCCAGTATGCACAGGTAAAGACATCTCCAAGAGCTCAGACTTTATTTTTAAGGAGTCTAGCAAATTGAATGTGGCAGGTGCCTAACAATTGAACTATAAATCTTCGAGGAAAGAGACTGTCCCCTTGTCCTCTCTGTGCGGCACCAAACACGGGGTCGTTCTGCGGTGGGTATGGAACAAATGTTCATTAGCTGACCAGTGAACGCCCTCAGCAAAAATGTTCCAGGAGATGTTAACAGTAGATGAATTCAGATAAAGACTAGATGAGTGGTTTGGGGTACTATTCCTGTAACTTCTCTGCAAGTTTAAAAGGATTTCCAAATTTAAAAAACTTTTTTCATCTATCAAACCGTGTTCCTAAAATGTGTCAATTATACCTCCCTTAAAAAAAAAAAAATTGCAAATTGGCAAGCCTGAGAGATAAGAGCAAGCAAGAAAAATGGAGGATACCCGTGAGCAGGTCAGGAAAAGGGAATGAAGAAGAACAAGTGCACAACAGAATCAGCAGGTTTGGGTTTTCACAAAGATCAGTGCCTGATACTGGGGCTAAGACGGTGTCATCCAAAAGCCCTGTTCCCAGGCTGCATTCCAGATTGGGTCTGCCCAGGTCTCCCACCGAATCTTATGGCCATGGAATTTGCCAGTATTTTCAGCCCCCCCAACTGTCAACTCCTCTACGACCCCCCCGCCCCACCTGCCTCCTGTGTGGGTGGCACATTTTGGCCTCTCTGCTTCAAATCCAGGTCAGTAATCTCTGCCATCATGTCGCTTCCTCCAGGACTCACCACATCCAGCCACACAGCTCAGTGCCTCATGGCAGGACTCCACCTGACTCTTCTTTAGAGAAAGAGGAATTAGCCTCAGATTTGAGGGTTCAGCGGTAAAATGACGTTTCCTACACTCACAGACCTGCATACCAGCGAGAAACTTGAGTTGATTTTAGACTATTGCTATGAGCCTTGTGCAGGCCCCAAATGACAAGGGAGCATGGAGCTAATTAACCATCCTTGTAATCCTCAGGAGCTCTCTCGTGTCTTTTTGGTTGTGGGCAGAGCGCTAATGCTTTGGCTTTAATACAATTCCTTTCCTCCCAGCTCTTCACATTTGTAAATCTTCAGTAAAATGTATGTGGGAAATCAATAGGACACGCTTCAACCCAATTACAATAGTCGGAGGAAGACCATCCTAGCCTTTAAAATCGCTCCCGTGGACGCTAATATTTTTACAACCCATCCCTGAGCCCTCATGCCCACCTCCTGATTTTTATGAAGGTGAGCACTGTAGGACAGTTGAGAGTCACAGGATTTTACATAACTTAACTCCTAGGTGTGTTTGGAATGAAAACAAAGATAACCCTGTTCAACAGTGAATTTGTGCCTCTGGGTGAATGGCCAGGTGTTCTTTCAACTGAACTGTGAGACTAATTTCTTCCTGGCCTCTGGAAACCAGCTGAAGCAGTGGGCCAGCTGGTATATCTTCAATCTTGCATACCAACATCTTTCTCTGATTCACAGATTTCCTTTATCCCCAGCACTTCCTCTGGTATGTGCATCCCCGACAGTAAGCGATATCTCTTATTGGATTTAGGCATTTTTCAATCATGAGTCTTTTGGGGAAGGGAGTAGAGGAAGGACGGGGGTGGGGTGGGGTGGCTACATTAGAATATTTCCAGAGTGAGCTGTGCTTTAATCTCACCTACCTCCAACTCTTGAGCATCAGATGGTCTCCACATTCCCAAGGAGAGGACACTGAAGTCAGGGAGGATGGCGTTAGGAGCATGACTCTTTTTAGTATTTAAATGATCTCAGAGGAAACAAAGTTAATTTACATCCAGTTGTAACGCCCACCATGACTAGAGTATAAAACAATAAGAAGCTACGGAGATTCTTATCTAGAGGAGAAGTTTGTTTTTGGAAACTTTCTGATGACTTTGATTTGCGAAGCACAGCTTTTCCATATTAATCGACTCACTTTCCAGTGATCCGAGCTTTGGAGAGGCCCAGAGATCTACCTGGTGATTCACAGAGTAAAACTTGATACTTGGAAGCAGGAGTCTATATACCTGACAGTCTGGCGGTTCTCAGATCCCAGATCATATCCGTAATTTATTTTCCCAAATAGCTGTGACATACAAGATTCTCCATGCACTAAAAAGGGTATTTGAAAGTCACAAGTAAGTGGCAGAGGACCTCTGGTGACTTGAATGTGTCCACCTCCAACAGTGTGTGCCCGTTGGCACCCCTGGTATAATCTGGACCTATCTTACAAGTATTTTAAGGGAAACGCATTTGTCTTTGCTAGTGATAAGTACACACTTCAGTTTTCGGGAGGCTGCAGCGCTTCTGTTGAAACCGTGCCTGTCTGTTTTTGAGATGAAATTAACAGGAGCCTTCCAAAGTGAGCTGCACCATGATGCAAGCCATGAACCTCCTTTCGTCTGGTGTATGTGAGAATTTCGGTCCACTGCACCAGGCGGTCAGTGTCAGGGCTCAGCTAGCTGGCAAATGCCATTCTCAGCCGTTCACACAAACCTAGCTTGCCTGAAGGGTGTGCATTGAAACATATGCGACTTTTCAGGTACTTTTATTTATTTATTTATTTTAAAGATTTTATTTATTTATTTGACAGAGAGAGAGCACAAGCAGGGGAAGAGACAGGCAGAGGAAGAGGGAGAAACACGTTCCCCGCTGAGCAGGGAACCTGATGTGGGGCTCGATCCCAGGACCCTGGGATCGTGACCTGAGCCGAAGGCAGACGCTTAACCGACTGAGCCACCCCCAGGCGCCCCCTTTCAGGCACTTTTAAATGTACTGGACATTTCAGTTGCAGATTCCCTTGAACCGGATCTTAGCAGATATTTACATATTATAAAAACAATGATGTTTCCTGCCAAGTACGATAGCAGCTTTCACTCCTAAGAGTATATATTCCTTATACTGTTTACACACAGAGTTGACTGTTGCAGGAGTTCTTTGCCCTTGGTGTCAATTTTAATAGTTGAAGCACCACCTTAAAAAGCAACATAGATTAATTTTCAAAAGGGAATTTCTAATGGTTCATAACTCATAATAAAATAATCAAGCTATACCCATGGCAAAAATGCCTATAAGGGAAAGGGATGGGACAAGAGCGGGAAATCTGGACTAGCTTTAAAAAAAAAAAAAAATTTAAAATTCTAAGACTGGAAAAATACAGCTTAAAAAATAATGTGAATAACGACTATTAGTATTCGTTGAGTGTTTACCCTCTGCCAAATGCTCTGCCTTGTGCTGTGTGTCAGTTTTTACATTTCATCCTCACAACTCTCTTATGAAGTGGGTGTTTTATTATCCCTGTTAGATGAGAAAGCTGAGGCTTCCCAAAGTGTCTTACAAGGTCATTCAGCCTACAGCAAGTAGGGGAAACAGAATTCTGACTCAACGCGGTCAGCCTTCGAGCGGTTGCTCTTGGCCATTTTTCTTGCCTCATACGTCATTTCTTCCTACAGCAGAGGTCACAGACTGAGAGCCTGTAGGCCAAATCCAGACTCGGGTAACAGTAGTCGCTGCTGAGCAGTTCCTATGTGTCAGGATTATTTTATGCACCTTCATTTATTCTTTCATTTGATCCTCAAAACAATGCCACGAAGTCAGTGGCGGTTAGTATCCCCATTTTACATATGAGGAAAACTGACGTTCGGGTGATGTAGTGGGTCCCAGATGTTAGTGGGACTAACATCCAACTCCAGGCAGTCTGGTCCCAGAAGCCACTGTCTTAACCATCATGCTAAGAGATGCACTTGTCTGCCAACATTTTAAAACCGGAATATTTCACACTACACACAAAGATGTCCAACTTCTCTCGGAAAACCAAACAAGACAGAAGATTGGACAGTACTGTTTCCCTTCCACTAGGCAAGAGTCACTTGGCAACGGTGGGTAGCGCTCATGTTAGAGGGGTGTCTCCCGCCGCCACCACCCCCTTTCACTGCTTTACTCCTGGTGACTCACTTGGACTTTGGAGACTAGAGCTGCCTCTTCCGGTGGCCTGTCTGTTGAATGTGTTTTGTTGGATGTGTTTAGTTGTTCAGTGCTAACGGCATCCCCGCTGAATAGCAACAGCCTCTTGCTCTGTCCCCCATCCCCCAGAGAAGGGTATTCTGCAGCTCTAGCCTTTGCACCCAGCCATGTGGGGAGCCCGTGAGACTTAAACCCTTTTCTCTCTCCACCTGGTTGATAGCACTCTGGTGATGTTTGGTGGGCCATAACCAAGCTGGTAACAGCATCTCCAGGCTTTGGCATATAGCTTGGTAGGCTGTCGTGCGACCCAGAGACCCCCAGGCTCTGTCCGTGTCCGAGCGAAATACAACTCTTAACACCCAGAAACGAAGAGAAAGAGTTTGGCAGGTACATGCATCCTTCACAAACTAGAGATTTATGTATTGAATGGGGCTTTTCTAAGAACTCAGTCTTGATGATTTGTTCCATGTTGGGCCAAACCAGTGTATTTATTATTGGTAAGATAATGAGTGGCATTCACCCAAGGGTAATCCTTCCAGGGATTTTGATGATGCAGTAAATCATGAGTGTAAAGCCTGAGTGGTTTATGCCATTAAAACCTCAGGATAGAATTAGACTTGTAATCACCACTTGCCCATGTTTTGTCATTTATGATAATTATAGTAGTAATAATCCGTGTATTGTTGAGAAGTAGCAGTCAGAAGCATCCATCAATTTTTTATCGACACCAAATCAAGTTGATACTTCATCTTTGCTGCAAAAATGTAGATTGCACCAATTAGTCTAAAGAAATTGGGCAGTCATTAGCAATGAAGTAAGCAGTTAATCTACAGAATATTTCTGGTTCCTCTGATGCCAACAATCCCTCTTAATTATGTGGAATACCGTGAGCATCTTTGGGACTCTGTCCATAGTGTCATTGTTGGCTTAGATTAGAAGGAACATCCATGGTCCCTGCTTTTATTTAGGAGAATGCACTATTACCTTCCAGCCCCCACCTTGTACCCTTCTGCACTTCCAGGCAAATTTATTCTGAAGCAGGGCACTCAAATCAAAGCAGCTGGCAATTTTTTTTCTTATTTAGAAATAGGAATTTTCCCCAGTGGGCTGCTTTCAGGGATGGTACGTTAGCTCACCATCCCATACTTGTTAACTGTTCTCATTCGCCTTACCCAAATCATGGAATAATCATCTCCTTGAAAAGAAAGAGAAAAAAAAAGGAAGGAAGAGAGAGAGAAAGAGAGAGAGAGAGAGAAGAAAAAGAGAACGAAAGAAAGAAAGAAAGAGTCAGAATTCAAAAGAAAATCCAACTAGTTGTGAAGAAATCCTGGTGCTAATGAGCTTTCTACATCTGCCTCACGTCTTTTCCCCAGGCTATCCCAATCTCCGTCTCTAGACATTTTCATTCGGCTTTGCCCATAAATTGTACTAAGCAGCTGAATAATGTAGTGTGGAAATTGCGAATATACATATTTTTTCTATTTAGGAAGTTTGGAAAAGGAAGACTAGGAAAGAAAGAACTCACCCCTAACCCCCAACCATGACACCAACCTCTGTAGCTGTTTTTTGGTAGGTTTTATTCCAAACTCTTAAACATACACATATGTTGAATTTTGTTGTTGTTATTGTTGTTGTTTTGGTGTTATTACATTTGATCCTTGAACAGTGCAGGGGTCAGGAGTGCTGATCCTCTGCACAGTCAAAAATCCCTATAGAATTTAATTTTTAACTCCCCCAAAACTTAAAATAACCTATTGTTGACTGGAAGTATTACCAGTAACATAAACAGTTGATGAACACGTATTTTGTATGTTACATTTATTATATACTGTATAATTACTATATACAATAAAGTAAGCTTTAGAAAAAAAATACTAAGAAATCATAAGGAACAGACTCATAGTACAGTGTCAAGTCTACCAAAAAATAAACCACATAGAAGTGGACCTGCGCAGTTCAAACCCATGTTGTTCGAGAGTCAGCTGTATAATGGGGCACCTAGGTGGCTCAGTCGGTTAAGTGTCTAACTCTTGATTTTGGCTCAGGTCAGGATCTCAGGGTTGTGGGATCAGGCTCCGGGCTGGGCCTGGAGCCTGCTTAAGATTCTCTCCCTCTGCCCGCCCCCCCCCCCCCCCCCACAAAGAGTCAACTCTATGGTATTCTTTTTTTCACTTGTCATAGTAATTTTTTCACTTTACTAACAATTTCAGTAATCATTTTTCATGTGTGAATAGTACTCCATCAAATATAGGGTATATATTTCTCCATGTTTTGGATTATTTCCCTGGGGTAAAAAGTGAAATACTGGATCAAAATTGGTAAGTTTCTTTATAACTCTCGATAAAATTGACAAACTGTGCCCCAAAAGCATTGTACCAATTTTAAAACCTCCACCAGTAATATGTAGATACCAGTTTAATTTTAGTGAATGAGATTTAAATTCAGATGTGTTGGCATGCTTGTATCTAAGCTAAAAATATAATTGGTACCCCTGCATAATTTAGCTAAAAATATAAATGTTACCCCTCCATAATGGACAAATGGGTACAGTATCAAATTGTGCTCTGACTCAAACTTGGCTTAAACAGGGCAATTATTATCTCATGTTACAGGAAGTTCAGAAGTAGGACAGCTGTAGGTGTGATATGATCGTAGACCCAGTGATGTCACTCAAGACCTGGATTCCTCTCTTTTAAGCTCACCATCGTAACCTTTACCCTCATGCTGGCTTCCTTCATGTCTCAAATGGCTGCAGCTGCTCCAGGCATCACATCCAGATGTTGAAACAACAAAGATGGAAAGAGATCAACTCTTCCAGTGCCTCCTTCTCAAGAGTGAGGAAATCCTCCCTAGAAATTCCCTGTTGACCTTCTTTCCAGTCTCATTGCCCATATCTGGGTCAGATGTTCAGTGCTAAACCAAAACGTACCAAGGGAAATGGAAACACCATCATTGGCTTTGTTACCCAAGATTTACTCATGAGCTGGCAGTGGCTTCCATTTTCTCTGAGTCAAAGACGTGAATAAAATAGGGGCTCTGTTAGCAACGAAGAAGAAGGGAGTGGTTGTTGGGGAGGTAATCCGTAGTGTCTCCCAAGACACCCTGAGTTTTTTCTTCAGTCTCTGGCGCACTCTTAGAACCATGTAGAATTCTGTACTAACAGTTAATGCATTTAATGGATGTCTGCAAGATATATGCAAGTCCTGGGCTTTGGCCTCTGTGTAAGGCCCTCATGTACCATGACCGTGCTTCCATCCCTTACATGTTCCTAAAAACCTGCCTTGGTGCTGTGCCCTCCTCTATTTTTATAAATCTTTGGTATGTAGGTCTCGTATGGGAAAGAAGTAGAACTGGCTTTCTGTTAGAGAATTCCTGTTTGGTCGAGATTGGACATCTAGCTGGGCCATTGTCAGGGCCTCTGCCGAGACCAAAGGCTTACAGAAAATTCTCACTGAATTACTGTCAGGCTCCGTACCCCTTACCCCACTGCACAGAACAGCGTTTTGAACGTTTCACTGCTCATTAGCACCTCCAGTGAAAGACCAGGGAAGGGGAGGGTGCGGATTGAGGAATTCATATCAGTCAAATACTTCTTGTTTTGTCTCGCTGGAGAAAGGGCTGAAATTACTGCCTCAGAGAGTGCTTTGAAAATCATCTCCTTTATTTCTCCACTCATTTTCCCCCTAATTGTACAAATTATCAGCATTACATTTTAGTTAAAAAAAAAAAAAAAAAAAAAAAAGAGCGATGTAGAAAACACGTCCCTGGGTTGAAGAAACCAGCCTAGCTACTGCAGCCTCAGAAATTCAGCACTGTTTTGCATTTCATGTACACAGTTGAATCATAGGGTACAGATACAATCTTCTTATTAATGCCTGACTTGCAAATATTTTTTGGCACCAGAGACATCAAGGTGATCTTGGATCAAACCTGCCCACTCCTTTAGCCAAGTAGATGAAAGTCCAAAATACACCCATTTCCTACCACGCCATGATGGAGTCATTGCTTCAGTTGTAATTCTGGGTGAAGACAAAAAACAAAACAAAACACCCCACCTACTGTACTTGTATACTTTTTATTTTACAGTTTGTGAGGATTTTTTTACAAGATAATTACATGTTCTAATTATGAGATTACATACATTTCTACCACTTATATAGTCAAGTGTAATTATACCAACTACTTGAACAGACAGTGATAAAAAATTACTTGAAGCAAAAATTATACATCAAAATGCCATTTCAGAAAGGCTTTTGGAGCATATATGCTGCAGGTCCCAGGAGAGGTGGATGAAGCTGAACGCAGTAACCTCCAATAGCTTAGTTTTATACTGGTTACGGCAGCAAGAATGACTCGTATCATTTTGGACGATTGCTCTTTTTAAAACAGTTTTCAGACATAGCACCCCTGATGTATACCTTTGCTACCTGTGCGGAAGCTGGCTGAGTTCTGAGTTTGTCTCCTTCTTACCCTCACCTTCTCTCCCTCCTCCTCCCCGCCCCCGTACTTCCTTCCCCCCGCCCCCTTCCATCCATCTTTCCTCCTCCCTACCCCTGCCTTTTATCTAGGGGCCTGGAGAAGGGCTTGAAACAGTAGGCTAATGGGGACAAATGGAGTGGATTCCTGGGACATTATTTCCCACTCAAGTAATCCTTGGATCCAAATGTTTGAAAGCCGCTGACTTAGAAGAGTTCATGTTATCCTTAAAATTGTCTAACTCATTCCTCAGAGGGTGGACTACATATAAAGTCAAGATCCATTGGGTTTCACGGCCTTTAGGAGAAGTTTTAGCATGGTGTCGTTGTTGTGTAAGAGAAACAAAGTAGAGAGAGGAAAGTAAAACAGACTGAAGTGTAAGCAAAATTAGGAACCTTTACCATGAAGTATGATGTTACAGACAGTTCGGTAGAAACAGCATGCTATTTATTATAATTGTTTCTTTCATCGCTGAAAACAAAGTATATTGAAAGGGTAATTTTTCCGCGAGTCAACTCCTTTCCCTGGGGTGTCTTTTTTTCAAGACATTTTTTTTTTTTTTAAGCAAAATGTTTTAAAATAGAATTTTAAAACTTTTTTTGTGGACTACTGTAACATTGCTAGGACTTCTCCAGAACCTTTCCATCCCTTCACATGTTCACTCATTCTTGATTTAAAAAAAATAATAATAAACTTCCTAATCACCTATCCTGAGTTTACAACTCAAAGCAGTTTGTTTTTGTTTTTTTGTTTTTTTTTTTGACTAGCTAGTCATGTTCTCCTAAGGACAGCATCTCTGAGGTGTGCTGTTCATCGTCCATATGGAGCGAATTAGAGAGAGAAGGAGGGGAGCTGCCACTGTTTCTGATTGGTTACGGTAGTATTAAAAAAAAATTGACTTGCCCCGCTTTGGAGAAGAAAGATGGATAAAATGCTCTTTGAACACACTAGTCTTTTTTTTTTTTTTTTAATGTCGGTACAGAAGGGTTGCATTTATATTTGGCTTTCCAGACCTGTCTCTTGACCTTCTAATTACTTTATTTGGAACAGCACTGAGGGTATAATAAACCTGGAGGTTGCCTCTCCTTTGCTTTATCATAAATTAAAGCTGCTGGTTTGTTGAGGTGAAAGTGGAGGCAGAATGTTCATTACCGCTCAAGTGACGGCTTGTCAATAGCAGTGCTTTTTAGTTTGTTCTCGTCAGCACTTGCTGTGCATTTTGTTGGGCCGCTGGGAAATAAATACAACAAGATTATACGTGTGGAATACCACAAGAGTTCACGGAAAAAAAAAACCCACAAATGATAAATTATACACTTGGTAGAAAGTGACATGCTATCTTGTGCTATTAACAACCAAAGATAATTGCAACGAATTGTAATTGCAGTTTGCAACTTACAGTACAGTGTGTCCAACATCAATCTTAATAGTGAACAAAGCAATTTATATTAAAACTTAATTCACTTGGTAACTTTCTGCTGTATACACGGGAGCTAACAGATGTAGCTTTTCAGAAAGTTCAAAGGCATTTGAAACGTGGCAAGAAATGCTAATGCAGGAAGCCTTGGAGAAATATTGCATTACTACTTGTAATGAAAACAAATGTATGTCATTATCTCCTACTTTGTGTTTATTTAATAAAATATGCAGTTTGCATGTTGGTGAATTCAGTGTTTCTGAATGGATATGGAATGATGTTCCATTCGGGAATCAAAGGCCGAACAGGACTCCCAATTATCATCTAGTACAAATAGTCTGCTTTACTATTTTAGCAGCATGCCCCTTAATGCTTCAGTAGGTTTTGTATGAGGTGTAGCAGCAAACTGGAGTAACTTTATTCATGACTTTCCTTAGAATTGGATGTCTTTGAAGCAAGAAAGGGAGATCTCCTGGAATTACTTAAGAGAACAAGCATATTTGTTTTGTGAGCTTGACTGATGGCCAGTTGAGCAGTTGAGTGAAATCTCTAAACTGATTAGGGCTTTAGTTCAAATAATCTTCTACCTTTTTCATTAATTTATTCCTTAATGCTATTTTGCTGCTCTTCTACCAAGGATAATAATCTCACACTCGCTGACCTCCATGAGTGGATGACCTGGAGCCCATAACTAATCTTATTTACTCTCCTGACCAGCCGAACTTCATTTACCTTGACTGGATAAAGAGCCTTGCGTTGCTAAGCTTCCCCTCCTTCGTAGCTTTCTAGTTAATCTACAGTGAAGGGAAGATGATAGGCTTTCCCAGGCAAGAGCCAGAAGCATCTGGGGACAGTGGAAACTTCAGGCCATTTCTCTTCCTTTCTTGAGTCCCACTCTCCTAATGCAGATTATTTTCATTTTGAAAGTCAATTTCCAGCCGTGGGCTATATGAATATGTTGTTGGATTTAGGTTTAATTGTTGAGTATGCATACATATAATTTTATATCCTGCTTTTTAATACCAAAGTGTTTCCCATGTTGCTTCATAATTTAATAATTATGCATTTTAATGACAATAATTCATTAAATTTGTATACTGTTTTTTCTAATCATTCCCCATTATTAAAAAGTTGGGTTACTTCCACTTAGTTTCATTGTTACAAATATTGCTGCAATAAAAATTTCTTTAGATTTTTTTTTTTAATTTAGATTGTTTCTTTGGAAAACATTATTAGAAGTGTAATTATTAAGCAAGAGATGTAAACATTTGTGTGGCTTTTTGCCCTACATTACTAAAACAGGTTCCTGGACTAGTTTATGGTAGTTTATATTGCCTCCGCAGGGTTGGAGGAATATATAATTTTATCGTGGTAACATTGAGATTTATCCTGGTTCTTTCATTTATAAACTAAATTATATTGGGCAAGTTACTTAACCCCTCTGCTTCATCTGAACCTCATTACTCCCCATCTGAAGAAAGGGGATAATAATGGTGGTTAACTCATGGATCGTTATGAGTATTATATTACTTTATGTATGTAAAATCTAGGGAATAGTGTCTGACACATAGGAAACACTCAGTAAAGATGAGCTGTTATTGTTACTATAATTTCATTTTTCTCCTAATTTAATATCACCTTCTATTTAAACTGCTGTCTTTAAAGGAAATGTTGTCCATTGAAGCTAAGTAGTCAATAGACTCCATAAGCAACTTCTACCTGTATTGAGTGAGAACTTTACATTGCTTAGGCACAATGAGCCATTAGGAAGAATTCTGTAGTAGTGTGAACATTCTCACACTACTGTAGCTAGTAGCTGCCCAAGGTAGAAGCTAGAGATTATTTTCTCAAGACCTTCTTTTAAAAAAAAAAAAAAAGGAACGTGGATGCTTTATGTTCCCTTCTGATGATAAGTTCTGTGTTAGAATTCTTTGGTTGCAAGCAACAGAAAGCAATGTTTCAGGAGGGGAAAAGGCAAGAGAGCAGAAGGTTCTCTTTTGGGAAGGATACAGGGTTGTTCACAATAGCCACAAAGAAGAGTAACTGGGGAGGAGAGGCAGCAGTGCAGCTGCAAGGGTCCGGGGAGGGGGAAACACAGGCACTGTGCCACAGTGGGAAGGAATAGGCTCTGCTCTGCTCAAGAATCAAAGTCTAACAGGGCCCCGCCTGGATCTTATGCCTGCCTCGTGGCTAGGGGAGCCCCCAGCACCTTGACGACAGTCCCACAAAGACCGCACACTCCTGGGAGAAGAAATTGCCCAAAACAAGATGGAGTCCTTGTCCTCGAAGAAGGGGAAATGGGCGCCAGCTGCTAAAGATAACAAAGGTACACTGAATTTCTTAAAAGACCATATTACTGTAGTAATTCCTCAGCTTACTGCTAATTTTTCTTAATGATTAGAAAAACAACTAAATGGCTTACAGACACCAGGCAGTATTTGGACCACTCAGGGGCCGTTGCCTAGGATATTAGCCTTAGCGGCAACTAATTTTAATACTCAGGATGACATGGAGGGCCCACATAAGGCATTTTGTAAGGGAAATTTCTCACATTTGGCTGCAAATATCACAGACCTGAACAACAGTGGCTTCAACCTCAGAGGGATTTCTGTTTCCTCCATGGGAAAGAAATCCACAAAGAGTAGGGCCATTATGGCGGATCCACATCACCAGTGTTCACAGCTCCTTCAGTCTTTCTGCTCTGTCCTCCTTTTGGCATGGCTTCCGTCTTCAGACTTCCTTCATGGTCACAAGAAAACCACAGCAGCTCCTAATAGGTCACACACATTACTGGTAAGGAGAAGGAAGAAAGGGAGGGAAGGCAGATGGGCCTGGTCCTTGCGTCACCTCCATCGCCCTTGTAAGGAACTTCCCCAGAAGCCCTACGCAACAGTGTCTGCCTAGATTCCATTAGCTACAATGTAGTCACTTCCTCACCCCTGTTGATAAAGGCAGCAGGAATACTCTTCAGCCGGGTACATGGGTACATTGCTACTCCCAGCAAAATCAGGATTCTGTGAGCGAGGGAGAAGAGGAGAGTGGGTATCAGGATGGCAGCCCATGGTTTCCGGTGCGCTGAAGTGAACGGTCTTCAGCCCCGCGAGCTTTCCTGCCTGTCCCGGCATGACCGACGAGCAGCCAGGACAGTGATGATGACGCATTTTCCAGGGCACGGAGAGAAGTGAGCGGATTGAATGATGAAAACTTTAGGTCATTAAATAAAGTTCCAACATTTTCTTCTGGCCCAAAACATTCACAACAAACTCGGTGGAACAGGAATTGAAGGGAAATGTGCCATGCCATTTTTCTTTAGCCTTTTTGCAATGCAACAGGACAATCAATACAAATCTTTGCAGTAATCATATATTGATTTTCCTAGAATATAACTCCATTTAAAGCACTTTTATCCCCAAGAGTAGAAACATTGGAGGCTATCAAAGGAGGAAGTAGGTTTCCTTGACCCCATCTGCAGTGCACAATTGATTAACAGAGGATAGTTAGAGAGAGAGAGACGGAGGGAAGAGAGAAGTCACCGAAAGGTTAATACTAGCTAAAGAGAAACACGATTATGGGACATTAGGCTTTCGGTAAAATCATAAGGTCGGCAAAAGATAATGATACTATCTAAAACTGCATGAGATTTTGAGTACTTAGCATCCTCTTACTGTGCACCCCCACGCCCCACCAACAACCACAGCTGAATTTGGGGGATTGACAAAGCTGTGAATGCTCGGGGACTGATGGCTATGTTTAGGTTCAGGGCTGATTAGCTGGCTTGATAAGGGAATGAGTGATACTGTTTCAGTTTTTCCTGAGTCATGTGGTCAATTAAGTACTAAACTCAAACTTGAACGTATATCAGATTGAAGGTTTCTTTGCTTCAAAGCTAAAAGAAAAGGAAAAACATTTCATTTACTTGCTTTTTTATTTTTTTTAAGAAAAATATTTTAAAACTGTCCCTTTTATTCTGTTTTGTAAGAAAACAAAAGACAAGAATACCACTCCCTTCCCTCCTCCTCCTCCTCCTCACTTCAAACCCTAACGATAACCAAAACAATCCACCTTCCACAGATTCCCAAGAGTTTAGGTCTGCGGCTGACTATTTCTGTGCGCAGATGTCTTCATCCCAGAGACAAGGATAGTAATTGGATGGTAACGTTGAAAAAGACATGCATGCTCTGCTCTGGGATGTCGCCAAACCTGAGGGTGACACCTCCAGAAGCAGTCCCGCGAGCTACCTTCTCTTCCACACTCCTCCTGGAAAAGGCGAGGGGGTGCCCTGGTGTTCACTTGTTTGCAGTATATCGTCCTCGGCGTGTTTCCCTAAATCCCTCTTGTCCTTTGTATCAAGGCTGGGTTCACACAAACAAGCTCTTGATTAAATTAGAAGGTGCATGCAACCTCATTATCCTTCTCAGTGGGTTGTACTTGATACTGTTTATTTTATTAGCAACTTCTGGAGTTTGTGTTTTGCTTTGTTGTTTTTTTTTTTTCCTTTTTTTTTTGGCTTGAGGCAAAGCAACTAGTACACGTTGTCAGATAAAGTATCTTATCTGTCAGCAGCACCCTTGTGAATTAATCATAATTCAATAGGCTTACTAATCAAGATTTGAGATGAATGTTTTGATAGAGCAATCAGATTTGTCTAATCTGTCATTATTTGACAGTCGTTGCAGGCAGAGTATGAACTTGGCAATAGTAGACCTGTCTCTGATCCCTTTGGCTGGGCCCACTGGTTGGGTAGCATCATTGATCGTAGCTGTGGACCCAGGCCTTGCAACCAATTAAGTTCCGTATCTCACTCCTCCCCACCCCCACCCCGCCAGTCCTTCCTCCGCTCCCACCAGTATTCAGAATACGTTGGGCGGAGTTCCCTTGTGAACCTCATGCCCAAGTGATCAACAGATCTGGGGGCACAGTGTTCCCATTGTCATTTTCGTCTGTGAACAAAGGTGTGCCAAGCCAAGCGATGAATCTCAAGGGTAGTTTATGGTGTCCCTTGCAAATAGTGGTCAGAGAAAAAAACAATAAATGTAACAGATTATTAAACGTTATTGATCATAACTCTTACTATGTCACATGCCTCTAAAATCTGTGCTCCATTTGACAGAGTTACACATTCTTGGGGGGAATTTACACCATAGTTTACGCATTTATTCAATTTGATTGTATAAATGGAAGCTCTTATTGTAGATTAATATTTTGTTGTACATAATGTTTCAAGTTCTGGGATAAAATTCGGAAATAATAAGTTACACTGTATATATTACATGGTAGTCACTAATGCATTACTGTAAGAAAATTAAGGATGGGATTTTTTTTTTTTTTAAAGATTTTATTTATTTATTTGAGAGAGAGCACATGAGAGGGGGGAGGGTCAGAGGAAGAAGCAGACTCCCTGCCGAGCAGAGCAGGGAGCCCGATGCGGGACTTGATCCAGGGACTCCAGGATCATGACCTGAGCCGAAGGCAGTCGCTTAACCAACTGAGCCACCCAGGCGCCCCGAGGATGGGATTATTTTATGGAGGAGTCTTTAACCAGTCTGTTCCTTCTCCTCCCCTTGGTTTATAGAAGTGTAAAGATATTTCCTCATTATAGGAAGCTTGGAAAATTCCAGAAAATCTAAGGGGAAAAAAAAATCTAGATTTCCTGTAATTCCATCAACTCAGAGTGAGTCAATATTAACAGTATTTCACCCTATTAAAACTAAATGGATGACAGCACAAATACCTCAGTGGGTGATTGCCTGCCACTGTCATCCACAAAATATAACTCTACCTGGTATATGTTGTTGTGGTATCTGTGGACCACACCAGAAGAAAATCCAGAGGAATCCAGGACAACGCTACTTCTCTCAAGATCTCTGTTTCTGCGAGGAAAGTGTATGGGGAAATTCACTTAGGCTGTTAGTGCGTCTAACATGTTGGAAGTGACAACTTTTCCATTTCAGAGGCATGTCACAATCCTTACTAAATGAATGCTAGCCACACTTTGAGAGATTTGTAGCCTGGGTGATTCCGACAAGGGACAGCGGAGAGTTACCTAATTAGACTCTAGGTGTAATTATGTAAGGCGGTCCCCGCAGCAGTGGGCTGTGTGTTAATTAACTTTCATGCTGAACATGCAGTAGCACCTGAACAAAGAATGGTTCACAGCTGACGAAAAGCTTTTTACTTTACCCTAGCTTTAGTCTTCTCCTTCTAGAACTTCCTTCCCTGTCCTCTTTTTTTTTTTTTTTTTGAGTTGACACATGAGGCATAAGGGCAAGTTATTTTGCAAATAGTTCATCATCTGTCCCTATAACTCCCCTGCTATTCTCCTCCGTAATTCCAGCACATTCTCTGGGATGATCTTTTACATGGCAAAATGTGTCTGTATTTGTTTATGTCTTTATCTGTCCCTGGTTTGTAAAATCCGGAGGATTTCCCAGCCATGATTTTTTGGCTCTCCAGGAAACTCCACAGGTCTCTCTTCGTGATGAAGAGAGGAATGACTTTCACTGAACCACGGGATGAGCTCTCATCCCGTCAGCGGTCTTGTGCCATAGTCCTCCTCGGTTGCTCCCATCCATTCCAGTCTCTAAGGAGCAACAAGGGGAAAGGCAATGGTTAAAGAAGATTCTTTCTTTAGTACATTAATCCACGGCTTCCTTCGTGCTGGCTTCTGCTGTCAACTACTGCCAGAGTTCTTAACTAACGCATCAAAGTAAACTTTGCAAATCCATATAAATCAACTCTACATGCTTGCCCGAGGAGAGACGAGGTCATCACATAAGCACTGTGTGTGGATAGTGGCCAAGTGATTTTCCAGTCCTCTCACTGTTCACAAGTTGGGAAATCCCATTCTGAGGTTCTCTGCTCCTTCCAATCCTGCCTCCTTGACATCTCCCTCTGCCTTCATTCTGCTAGTAACAAAGTCTAGGATGACACACGGGACCATTCCGTTCATACAGGAGATGAATGTTCTAGAATTCTACTTCTAAAATTCTATCTACGGGAGCATGAAATTAACGTAGATCAAGGAGTTGCCAGAAACGTTAAGAATAGATTGGATTCAACACCCTTTTTTATTCTAGTACCTCTTTACCAGTTATGAGAAAGAAATGTTTCAATTTTATTTTATTTTTTATTTTTTTAAAGATTTTATTTATTTATTTGACAGAGAGAAGCACAGCGAAGAGGGAACACAAGCAGGGGGAGTGGGAGAGGGAGAAGCAGGCTTCCCGCCGAGCAGGGAGCCCGGTGCGGGGCTCGATCCCAGGACCCTGGGATCAAGACCCGAGCTGAAGGCAGACGCTTAATGACTGAGCCACCCAGGCGCCCCAGAAATGTTTCAATTTAAGTACCAGCACTAATAAACAGGCTCAGTTTTTATTGTCTTATTGGAAGTAAAGAGTAATAAAAACCTTTGTTGTATGAAAAGCATTGTTTCAGAGCTCTGTGACCGTACGGGAAAGGCCTTCGAGTGGTGCCACCCTAGTGAGGATAAGGGACATTTGAACAATTTCAGTGCTACCTTTGCATAATTTTCAGTTGGATATCTAGTGAAACTCTGTCCTCACTGTCATCTCCCTTCCCCCGCCATCCAGTGTGGATCAGGTCAAGCCTGTATAGTCAAAACCAGAGCAACCAATTTTGACCCAGTCACTTGCTCTTTGCAAGATTATGTTTGGTGCATCAGGAATCCACAGTAGTCTCAGGCATGATTCCTGTCCCCAGAGAGTTTACCATCTCTTTGTGAAGATAAAACACAAAAAACCTGAAAAGTAAAACTACAATGAAGAATCTAAATAACAGTTTGAGACAACACCAGGAAAGATAGGTCACATGACTCTACATGATTGTCAGATGCATTTACAGATTTCTTGTAGAAGAACAATGTTCTTCAACCCTTCTGATAGTAGGGGCTCATAGACACCAGTTGTGAATTCTGAACTGAAGTATTATTCTGTAAAAATGCTTTTCAACTTTGAAATGGCAGTGCAAAAGAAAAAATCTGGTCTATGTAACTGGTAAAGAAACAATTTTAGATTATTATTGAAATAAAGACATAAAATTGAAAAATTCCCATGAGTCGCATGGACTTCTGAGAAAATGCCAATGCACCTCACAGACCCAGGGTAGGTGGTCATTTCATTAGTCCGTTCCAAACTTAAATGGTAGGTTCATTTCAAGCTACGTAGGTAAGATTAAGGGAAAAGATACATTTCAAGTAAGGCAAGATACAGACAGTGGTATGGGAAGAGGTCCTTTCAATTAGGTAGAATTTATTATGAGGGGCAGTATAAAATAGTATAAACCAGGTTCCATGTGTTAGACTTTCTGACTGAAACAGAGTGTTTGAGAAAATTAGACCAAATATGTGGGAAGTACTAAGAGATAGATGCCTGAGTTCTGGGAAGCCTTCAGCAGTTTCCAAAGCTGAGAAGTGACATGGTGCCGGAGATATTTTAGGGAAGATTAGTTTGGAGGCAGGGTGGGCATGGATTTGGGTTGTTCTCGTTTAAAGGGTTGTATTTAGAGAAAACCTGGGTTCCTAAAGTGAGGTGATGTGGGCCTGCATTCAGGCAGAGCGGTGATAACAGAAGACAAGTCTGAATTTCAAAGGACCTCTAATGTAAGGACTTCATAACCAATTGGTTATGGGAATGAAAAAGAGGAAAGAGTTAAGGGGGGGTACTCTGATCTCAAACTTGGAAGTAAGTGGCCGTTTGCGGGGAGGGGGTCGTGTGCTCCACCCCTAGTGGAAGTATAGGGTGAAGTGTTAAGGCTCCAGCCCTGTAAATAGCTATGGGCGAGACCCGAAATGCAAAGAAAGAAGCACAGCCTTGACATCCTCCTGGTTGTGAAAATTAGAGTTACCCTGGGAGGGATTATTTGCTCCTTGTGTCAGCTCAGTGGCCTCAGATATAATCATACCTAAAGTACAAAGCCAGTAATTGAAAGAGAAAAGATTTCCAAATATCTTAGGGATTCTGCTCTTGTATTGTGGGTTAGTAATCACCTTGACTTTCTTCTTACAGGGCTTGTAGTTAAGGGCTTGTTCGTGCCCTCACCAATTGACAGCCAGATTCCCCCTTCGTTCTGTTTAGGTTAAAAGATTTTTACATCACCTTGGTTTTCAGAAACTGACAAACTGCCAGTGGCCTGTCAGTGGTGGACTGACTTTTTTTCACCTGCTCACAGAGATATTATTGTATTCAGAGAACTCGTGCTTTTCTTCAGTGATATGACTAAGCCTATGTAATCTTTGAAGAATTGGGCACTTTCTAACAGAGAAATGAAGGTGAGGCTGTGGAGCTGGGAAATCTCGGGGCAACACCCTCAAGTTTGAAGCATGAGGGAAACTGAAGCCAAGCCCATTGCCCAGATCTCGAAATCTAGATGTGGGCAGAGGTTGAGTTGAGTGCATTCAGCTGTCCTAGCATAAAACTTTCTTTATAAAACATGAATTCATCCCATTCCAGAGAATTGGGAAAGTCCCATGTGGGTTGGACATGACTGAGTCCTGTGAGCCCCGAGCAATGTGACTTTTTAATAGGTGAATTGCCTTTAAAGATTTATTTTTTTTATTTGGGGGGGGGAGCAGGGCAGAGGGAGAGAGAAACCCAAGCAGACTCCACACTGAGCGTGGAGCCCGTTGTGGGGCTCAGTCTCACAAGCCTGAGACCACGACCTGAGCCAAAACCAAGAGTGGGACGCTCAGCCGACTGTGCCACCCAAGAGCCCCTAGGTGAATCTCCTTTAAAGTCTTCACAGCTCTTGGACTGTCTGACTTGTGATGTGTGCAATATGGTATTGCCTTGCCCACACTGTAGCCACCTCAGCACACTTCTGAGCCACAAAGGTATAAAAGGGGTGCGGCCAGGGCCCACTGCCACTTCGTGAGGGCATAGCCACGCTTGCCATATTTCTAAACCAGTTATGAATCTGAAAATAAAAACTTAAAGGCGCTACTCATTTCCCCTATTACTGAATGGTATATGTGAAATCTTGCATTCACCTTTTTAAATAGGGTTTACGATAAACATGGACTTCCCTCTCTCTGGGAAGGCAGATGTTTGTCTAACAAGGAAATAAAGCTGCTCTCAACAGTACTTTCCTAATAAAAGATCTAGTTGCTTTTCCATCTTAAAACCCGAGTTTAAGAGCTTTTTATGATTTTAAAATGAAAAGAATTCCCTTACTATATAGATATAAAAAAAAAAGTGATGGAAATTTTTTGCCAAAAAAAAGGTACCTTACTTTGCCATCTCAGTGAAGCCTGTTGGCCTGAGTGCAGTGGAAGGAGGAGGCTTTTATTAGGAAATAATCCTTTCCAGTTCTGTAACAGTCCTTATCCAAAAACTCTTCCCCAAGGCTGTGGACAGCTTTGTGCCCCGGAACCTGTTTAGCCACAGGTGGGGGATGTACTGAGCTTTTGAAACCAATAGGATGGTGTGAACATAAGACCAGGCAAAAAGAGTTGTTCTAGTAGTTGTAAGATCTTAAAAAGGGTCATTAATGCTTCCAAGCCACTAAAGTTTCTTTAATTCTTCTGGTGCTATCCTTTTTCATCATACAGTCATATTTCCCATTTGCACATGAATGAGCTTGAATGAATTTGTAATAATAAGCTGGTGTCTGCGCTGTGTATATTAGGGTCTCAGCCCTCATCATCAGGGTGTGATTTGGGAATGAAGTACCTTCAGGCACCAGCAACACAAAATCGGAAAAGTAAATCCCCTCCAAAATAATAGTATATGGTCACCATGCCAAATGTGTAGAGTTTGGGATCATCTACTTCGATACCATTTTTTGTATTACTGTAACCACTGAGTTTAGAAAGTACAGAGTTGACTCCAAGTTTTTCCTTGCAGTTTGAAAGAATGCACACATCTCTCAAAGTGACTGATATTCAGCAGGAAGTGCCTTATTTACTGAACAGGATCTGATCTTGTCAGTTTTGTTATTTTCGCTCTAAAACAAGACACATTCTTTGGTGAAATTCTCTACTTTTATTTCAAGGTATTCCTTAAACAAACTTAGAAGGTAAGGAGCCACACCAGTATAAAAATTATAGGTATAAAAATTCAAGCATCCAAAAAACCCAGATGTCGTTTCCAAGACCACATAGCCATTCACATCCAGAGATGAAATGAGACCCCTCCGAGGCTGCTTCTTCATTTCAGTGGGATCACTGTGGTTCTGGCCCTTCAATCGGGCTTATGGCAAGGGGGGAGGGGAGGTCTCAGCTGAATGCAGAGTCTTCATTAGACGTCCTCTAACTATGTCTAAATGTGACTTCACAAAGATCTCTTAACTAGACACTGGGTACAACGACTCTTCCCCTGGGAGAAAAGGGTCTTTAAGATATTTTGAGGGGAGGAGCAGGGTTAAGAGGTCTAATCCATAGCTCTAAATTCCCGTGCTTGGGGGAGCTCATTGACATGGTAGGTTTTAAGGGCTTCTTTGGAGCCATTATGGTTTGTCATGCTGAGGCCCACTGGAGAACACTTAATTGTGGAGTATTATCCCAGTATGTTGCAAGGCCTTTTTTGAGCTCTTTGCCAAAGCGGCTCGCTACCACTTATGGGAAACCTTGGGAGAGTTTTGAGGCACGCAAATCCAAGAACATTCTTTAGGTTTGTGCTTTTAAGTTAAATAACTGGAACTGTCAGAGTTTTTAAATCTTCCCGCCATCTCCTTCCTCTCTAAATCAAACCTCAATTGTACATGGATTGCTGGGTGCTGGATATATGTTGAATACATTTCTTTCCCTTTCTAATTTTTTGTTTTTGAGGTTGGGATTTTTCTTGGCAGTGGTGGTAAAGATGGTGTAATGAACAAACATATTATCACATCCAGGGGTTGCAAAGCCTTAATTTAGAAATGTAATCGAAATCACATTGTTTCATGTGGAACCAATTCATTCTTGTCTCTTTCCCCCCAAGGAGTGAAGGAAATATCTCTGATATATGGTTAAAAACCTGATAGATTAGACCTTCAGATAGGTGGGTGGATTAAGGCAAAGCAAAAGAAAAGGCTCATGTTTTCAGTTGTCTCTCCTATTTTAAGGTTCCTATTGCCCCTCAGTATTCTGAATTTACCAGATTAGTCCTAATCTAATATATAGTTCTTTAATGTTTTAAACATTTTGGCTGGACTCAGCTCCTAGCCTCCATGTTGCCTATCTCTTTTAACATCTCTGCATGCATAAGAGGGCATTCATTAGAGCCGGATTGAGGGAAAGACACCAAAAGACCAGTCCCCATTTCTTGGGGCTTGGGAATGCAAGGCCGTAGCATTGAGAGCACAATGAATTGAGAGGATCCAGGGGTCAAAATTCAAAACCTTGAGCCTTTTTTCAGAACTCCAGGTTCATTGAGAATTGAGTTCATTTCTGAAAACACTGAAGTTTGGGGGTCTCTAGTTCCTTCTCGTAGTTTCCCACACTGTAAAGCAAAGTGAAGCTATAAGATCAGAAATAGTTAACAGAGTCTTTGCGCCAGAGTATGCAGATTTCTCTGTGATTTGGGTTTTTACGAGCTCATTGCCCTGGTTCCTCTTCTGTACATAGAGCTAATAATACTGCTTTGTTTCTTTCTTTTAAGATCACCAAGAGATCTAGATGTGTAGTAATACAGAGGACACTTAATGAAGGCTGTTAACTACGAGTCCTCTTTGTTATGGGAGATATTCTACCAGTGAAATAAGGGACATGATTGTTTTGGTAGGACTCTGTTATGGATACAGGATATCTCAGACTTGATCTTAGGAATAGATTGGGAGGTCGTCTGTCTTTGATTTCTGCATCTCCCTGCATGTCTGCTTGCTTTCCTCTCACAGCACACCAACTTCTGTATCTTTGGTCCACACGGCTGAAAAATGGCTACCGCTTCTGGGGCGATCACCTCTGGCTAGGGGGTGGGGCCCCACTGAACAAACGTGGCTGCCAGGAACCTGCCACCAAAGCCATGCGTATTGGAGAGGTCAGTTCCCAGAAAGGGGGAACGAGGGACACAACCCTGTATGTTTCTACTGTGCCAGTCCTTTAAGGAGTAAGTTAAAGTACCTGCAGTTCTTCGTATTCCTCAGAACAAAGCTGCTTTAGGGAATGAACATAAAATTTTAGAGCAGGAGAGGATTTTAAAGTTCACCCAGCCCTCCCCTCTGTGTCCCATTAAGGAAACTAAGGCAAAGGGAAAGTGATTAATTTTCCAGAGGTTCTACAGCGAGTTAACAGTGTCCTGTGCTCGTGCTTTTAGGTCAGAGCTTCTAATGCATCGCTCCTTCGCTTTCTTCTGCCATGTCACAACTGTGCTTATTTCAGATGTTATTTTTTGCAATTGCCTAGAAGTTTTTGAATAACAAGGAATTTATATTTATAGTCCCTCATTTAAATAGATGGTTTTACATTGTATAGACTCCTCTACTCTAGAAAAACACAGGTAATATTTATGAAGACAACCTAGAAATACGTGGAGAAGTGCTTCTGATGTACCGTCACACAAGAACAGCAACATTATGGTTAGGTAGCCCTAAGATTCAAAAATAGGTAAAAATTAGGTAGGTGTGTGGCTGTCAAGTAGGTTTGTTAGACCGGTGGTATTATGTATAACTAAGTTTTCCTTAATACTGCCATCAAATTATTTTCAGAGTTTTAGGGAGCACGTTTAATAAGAATACATCCCACTCTACTTCTCCTCATCTTAGAGCTACTTGAACCTGTACGCCCAATGTTCTTGCTCATGGACGTGAACTCTCACCAATGTAAGGCACATATATTTGGGACACACCTGGCACTTTGATTCCAGTAGTGAACACATTGAGAGTGCAATCCTCGTAGCTATGGCTACAGCCGCATTCACGGAGGGTCTGAGCGGAGGCGTGGCCCCAGAAAAACGACGCACAGATGCAGTCAGAGGGTAAGATGTTCTCAAGCACAGATAGAAGCAGGATCTAGGAGTTGGGTAGAAAGTCGCGTCATGTAACTTGACACCAGTGGGCTTCAGAACAGGTGGCGGAAGCTTAGAACATTTCAGTGAAGTTCCTTCCGTGGCCATATCAGATGCACCAAGATGGCGCTCAACCTGGAAAGCTCTCCCACCCAGGAGCCCCTCCCCCGCAAATTTCACTGTCTGCTTTGGGTCACAGAACCGGGGGAGAAAATCCAGTCCTCTTCTTCGACACCGTTGGATTTCTGATCTGCCCTCGTGGCAGTCAGGGACAAGAGCAGCCAGCAGGACTGTGTGGGGGTGGGGGGAGGGTACTTCTGGTTGCACTGCTCCTTCTACTTGAGAATCAGGGCAAGCTGGGTTTTCAAGGAGGATGAGAAGCAGAGGGAAGGGATCCCAGCTGAGCTGACACACTCCCCGTGCCCCACCTGTCGGGTGGCTTTAAACTGTTCGCTCCCCGACCCCGGGAGCCTGCTCTCTCCAGCTACCTGTACACCGCGGAGCTGAGCACAGTGCCACTGGGCTTTAATGAAGGCAACGTTTAGTGAACTTGGTGAGGAGAGAAGGAAGGGGGGAGAAGGAAGAAAACCGAGGCCGAGATGGGGCCAGAGACGCGGGGATGGAGGTAGGTAGCGTTTTCACCTCTGCAGGATTAGCCAGGGTTTATCCCAATCGTAACCTCCCCAGAGATTTCCATCATGTCTTTAGTCACCTAGTAGGCCTCTCACTTCCTGGAGGTCTTTGTTTTCGGTATTGAATTCCAGTCTGCGTGTTCTCACTTGAACTTCCTTTCTTCTGGCCCGGGTCAGTCCCCGGTGTGCAGGATTGCCATGGGCACTGGCTGGCCAGTGCCAGAGTGATGGGAGCCAGCGATTCCTACCTTGGCCTCCCTTGTACATAGGTGCTCCTCTCCGCAGCTGCACTTAACGGGGATTTGGTGGAGCTCGGGCAAACCTCAGTTCAAAGCAGAGTTCACAGCTAGTGAGCGAACCACTTATAATACTAACAGTGAAATAATTGACTTTAAAATAATCCCGTTAGGGACATGAGATGCGGTGGCTTGACCTTTTATTAATATTCTTTCCTTTCCAGTAATAACAGCTGTGAGTCAACAACAGTCAAATGTGGTTAATTTCCTTAGACTCACTCCAAAGGAGAGGTTCCATTAGTGGCTTTGAAATCCATACGGGATGAAGAAAAATCATTTATGTGGTAAAAATCTCAGTTACACTAACCGGATGAAAGACATTCTACTGAATAAAAGAAAAAGGTGACACATCGATTATTTGAAACTAATTGTGGATCTGTTTAGGCATACAGAGAAATCTACCCTGAACTTGTAGTATTTCTAAGTTCTCTTGGAGCTTACGTTCCAATGCGGGGGACCTCTGTTAAAAAAATACATAAAGAAGATCATTTCAGAAAGTGAATGAAGTGGGGTAGAAGCGTGAGTAGTGGTTAGAGATTTGAGGGAAGGCGTCTCTGAGCGGTGACATTGAAGATGAGATCTGAAATCCAAGAGGGAGACAGCCCCGTGAAGACATGGAGTTAGTGTTCCAACAGCAGGAACAGCAGGTGCACAGCAAGTGCAAAGTCCCTGAGGTGGGAATGGACTTGACCCCGTGGAGGAACCGGAAGCATGTGGGAGCAGCGTTCGAGGGGGAGTAGAGGAGGTAGGAACAGTCAGAAGGAAGGCGGGGCCATAGGAAGACCTCTAGATTGTATTTGAACTACGGAGAATACTTTAGAAAGCTGAACACTGTTCTAAGCCATCACAAAGGGAAAAAGTGCCTGAGGTGGGTGTTTTATTTAGTTCCAAAGAAGAAAAGTGCTGCGATCACCCCCCTTTATATACCTCTCCATTGAGTTACACAAATATTAGTAAAATGAAGTAATATTTACAAAAGCGCTTTAAAAATTTTAAAGCACTGTAATTTAAGGATATTGTCATCATTAAAGTGTTTAACATAATCGAGGGTATTATTACTTTATTGTAGAAAAATCCTGCTAAACTTGAAGCGAATTCTCCCCCTATTAGATACCCCTCCTGGCAATTCCCTGAGACCTGTGTTGCTATGTAAAGCTTCAGTTGCCTCTTTTCATATCTTGTGAGGGTCTAAGGGAGGAGGATTCCTGCTGCGTAGACCACAGACCCTCGGGAGAGAATCACTTTTTGGCGCCCTGGTCTCCTGTGAGTCCACGGGGTCAAAGGTAGGGCTGTCCTGAGACTGTGACTCCCAGGATGTCTCCACTTCTGGGGCCACACCAGCTAAACGGAAATTATGAAAATATCCAGGGCCAGAAGCTAATAAATAGGAAGTGACAGGCATGGCATATTAGGGGATTATCACATGCACTGACTGTCCTGCAAGACACACGGTGAAGGTGGAGGGCGTCTCATAATCCCCCTGAAATGTGCTGCCCGATGTGCTGGTGATACAAAAGGAAATCTGGTTTCTTGCAAGAAGGGAATCAGAAGATTGATGTCCCCTGGATGACCGTTCCCTTTGACGTTTATCTGCTTTTTTGGTGACCTTTGCTTTCTAAATGTAGTTCTTGGCTCTGACCTCGGGAAAAGATAAAGGAATAAGTTCCAGGTTTGTTCAGCGTTACCAGGGATGACTAAGATCCGAGTTTCTCAGCCGATGTGGGTACAGGATGGCTGTCGTCTGGGCCTGGCGGCCTCCCTGAAGAGGGCCTGGTGGGGCTGCTGTAATCATGGGCTCAATGAAAGCAGAAGTCATTTTGAAACCTCTTTACTACATGACCCACCCATGCTGCCCAAGCCATAGACGTGTGACACAAGTTAATTGAGCAAAACAAGGGACTGGCATACAGTTGGCACATCTGTTCTTATTAGGATCAGAAAGAACAATTGGATGAAGATCATTTCAGGAAAAAGAAAAAGGCATATGTTACTTATTGTTTTGGGTGACTGTTTCTCTGAGAAAAGGAGATGCCGCGTCATTGATAACTGTGGCACGCCATACCAATTCTAGTCGGCCTGATAGATTAAACATGCGCCCTCTCTCATTACTCCAGCAGCATTGGCTTTGGCCCCAGCCTGATATGTATTCCGTGCACAGTCAAGCCTCAGAGTTGACATCTTCTTCTAAAATTGTTTGGCTGTAATAAATATAAAACTTTCACCACTGATGTAAAGCATTGCTGGTTGGCATCATTTCCTACCCCCTTTTAATTATTCCTGACACTGTGGAGAAACATCTAATATAAATCTGTAATGTGCACTGATGACAAACTACACGGTTGGAGGACCGTGTAATTTCTCCACAATTAATTAAAGTGCATGGAGATTCCCCCCTCTTTCTTTCTTTCTTTCTTTCTTTCTTTCTTTCTTTCTTTCTTTCTTTCTTTCTTTCTTTCTTTCTTTCTTTCTTTCTTTCTTTCTCTCTCTCTCTCTCTCTCTCTTTCTTTCTTTCTTTCTCTCTCTTTCTCTCTCTCTCTTTCTTTCTTTCTTTTTTTTTTTTCCTCCAGCAGCCAGATGCCACTGACTGGCTCAAATAACACTGCTGTCAACTGTAAAAAATTAAGATCCAAACCGTAAGAAAGGTACTTAGATAAAGAAACCAGATGCCGGGATATTTGCGATCCCCGCGTCCATCTCGATGTAAGCCCCCATTGTTCGACATCTGTAACTCCACAGCCTTCATTACGCGCGGAACCCGGCGAGTCTGTCAGCGGCCTCTTTCCTTCCGCATCGTCACTTTGGTAAATCTTTTATTAAAAATCGAACGGTGCCAATCAGCAAGGGGAAGAGGGACACTGGGGGCCTGGCGCAAGACGGAGCGGCGGCCTGCTTACCCCCGTAGCGCCCGCTGGTGTTTATGGGCACGTGCGTGTGGTCACTCAGAGAGAAAGAAAGAAAAAAGGCGCTGCTCCCATTTTGGGCGGATCTACCACCTGGAATTGATGAAAAGCAAATTAATTTTCATTTTCAATTAGGAATACAATTAAATCCAAAGTGTGCTGGGCGTGGGGGGGAGTGTAATGTTTACGGACAGCCCGTGCAGCGGGAGGGCTCGAGGTAAAGACCAGATGAGATGAAATACAGTTCTTTGTGTCTTTGCATTTAATTCATTAAAGTGTTAAGGTGGTGGCTGGGGCTGCCTGCCTCTGCATTTTACCTCCCCAGGAGCCGCCCCTCCTTCCCCTCAGGCAGAATTTGAGGACCAGGGAAGAGGGAGGGCCAATCAGGCCATAGAAGCTGCGAGATAGCCTGGCCTGTGGGGCCCTGCCCCTTGTGGGTCTGCCTGCGCTTTTTCCCAGGGTTCTGCTGTGCATCAAGGATGTGTGGGTGTTTTAAAGGACAGCCTGAATGAGGAAACAGGAATTCGGCTTTGCCTTCTGCCTCCAGCTTGCTGGCTCTCTGCGACGAAGCGATACCTGGCAAACGGATCCCCCTTGCAAGTCTGGCCATCATCAGAGATATTGAGTGATTGTGTGAAAACAGTCTGGCTGGTGAATGCCTCATGTCACAGGATCCTCGCTCTTTTCACTTGACTTTTTCTCCACGTTCAACTGCTGCCTTTTGTTGGGGCCACTGAGTGGGGGACTGTGGGGCAGACAGGATTCCTCCCGGCTGCCTGGGGAACAGTTGGCCCAGTGTGTTCATCACCAAGGGTGGTAATTTGGGGAGCTTTGACCCTGATTTTAAGGAAAGTCAATTATTTGTCAATTATGAGATCTAGAAATTCAGATAGAGGACTCCGATGTTAAATGCTCAGCTCTCTGGTTGGGGACAGATAACAGCGTATTGGTGAAGATGAGTATGAACAGAAGTTTGCTCTCCCCGCCTACCTGTCTCCCTCCCAGGGCAGCCACGCTCCGCTTGCCATGGGCATGTTGCTCCGCTGATGGGAATCTCCTGACAATCCATCTCAGAGATGAGCTTCTTGGAACAAACAGTGGGCGATAAATATTTTGCCTTATGAGTAACAATGAAGATAGCCTCAGATAATAGTTTACATCTTTCTAAAATTCTTTAGGTGATGGATTAAGAGAAAGAGAAGGTTCTGGGTCATGGAAACAGCTGCTTTTGGTGAAAGATTATCCAGAGCAGCGTGGTCACCGCAAATCCCCTGTGTTCCAGTCCATATTTTACTTCATACCACCCCCACCTTCCTTGTCCCAAAGCAAGGGTTTACGTTTCCTCCCCGCATGGTATTTGTGCTTTAAAAGAAGATTTTATTACTTCTGCTACAGTGGAATTTCTCTTTTTACTAGACAGTTGGCATGACCACAGCCTGAAACCGCGATGGAGTTGTTAACACGCTTGGGATCAGTTTTTCCCCCTTTAAAGCCTTTCTTTCATTTTCTTTATTTTTTTAGAAGGGGGGGAAAAAAAAAGGTCCAACAAATCAACAGAACTATTAACTTTCTGATTTATTTGCTACAGAGAGCAAAAAAAGTCAATGTGAAGTGACAGAAACACCAGCACCGACAGTAGGAAAACATTCTCTGTGCAAGTTTCCAGCTGAAATCGTACCACAACCAGTTGGTTATCTGGAGATAGACATCTTCAATTTCCTGATTGCATAATAGAAATGGGATTTCTTTTTCCTCTCCAAAAAGGCATTATCCATAACGTCAACATAAAGTTGTCTGTGCTTTGCGTTCCAGAAAGCCCTCCTCTCGGGAACGGGCTTAACATTTTCTGCATTGCTCACAGTTTCCACCATTTCTCCCCCTCCAAGGGGAAAGGTAAGTGTTGCTAACATGACGAAGGCCAGGAGAGGTCTTCGGGAGTTTGCCAGATCAACCGTGGCCACCTGGCAGATAGCATGGCATTGAGTAAATAGACACATTCCCCCACCATAAAGCCAAGTAGCGCCGAGAACATTCATCTGGTTGCGGATTGTATCTAATGGTAGCACAGCCAGCATACATGATTGCTTTACTAGTAACTCAGGTTGGAAGTCTGTAAGGATTTGAGACTGGGGTTTGGGGCAGTTCAGGACAGTTTGGACACTTGTCCTGGGTGGAGACGGGCCAGGCTTTGCGGTGGACCTGCCCTCCTCATGAATGGCACCAGCAATGTGTGGTCTGCACGCTTAACGAGTCTTCCCAGTGCAGTTGGTGACAAGGCACTATGTTTTCCTCACCACCTCACCCCCCTCCCCCTAAGTTTCTGATGCCCCATTTCTGAGACAGAAAATTCTTGGCTTTGGCCAACAGCTTACATCACTTTTGCACTTAAAAACGCCCATGATCTCAAAAGCAGCCCTCGTTTTTAAATCACTTTGTATATCAATACTTCATTTTATTTAATACAGTGTTTTAAAATTATATTTAAAAGGCAGCCTCTTTTGTCTCATGTGCCCTTGGCTGGGAAACAAAGGAAGTCTCTTTTAAGAGGTGTTTTATACTTTATAACTACTGAGAGAGAACATAGTTCTTTAATAGGTATATATGTAAGAGAGTTCCACATTATAGGTTTTCAGAGATTAAAAGCTCTGGAACAGGGCTGTTTGATAACATCTTTGAAGGGCAGAGGAGCAAAATGGAAGCCTCAGAGATTTGGATGCCGGAAACAGAACACTCCCTAAACCTGTGGGCAACAGGAGCTTTTCTGAGATCATATTATTCTCACCGATAATAGCGTTCTGCCTTGACGGTGGGTGAGGACTGTGCAGGATGAATCATTCTTGTCTTCTACTTCATGGTTATGGGCATGTAATATGTTCTTCATTGAGCCAGGCAATTGACGGAGACGCCAGGGCATTTAAGACTTGAGTCTACTGGAAATGAGACTTGCATTCTTGCCAGAAATGGATGCTTTTGTGTGTCCACCACCATCACACATCTTGACTTTTTTTTTTAATCCTGACTCTTAAAACAATAATATCAAACAACTCCAGGGGAAAAAAGTTAAATATTTCCATATGAAGAGCTGATTAAATTTGTATGGTTTTCTTTTCAGTAAAAATTAATATGTGATGAAACACAGTGCAGCTGGATGGCTCGTTTGGGCTGATACGCCCGCGTCCTCTGATCTCTGGACCCAGCAGCTCTCAGAGCCAGTGCCCGGTGAGCCTCCGTGCCGTGGCCAGATGCCCATTCCCGGGGCATCCCAACTGCAGGATGCAGGCGCTAAACACCATCAGCAGTCACCTGGCTTATGTGTCCTCTTAAGTCACATGGCTCTTCAGGGGCAGGCTGAGTCCCTGGGAAGCATCGCGGTCGATAGGGGACGTTTGATGCTCCGTTATTAGGATTCCTTCAGTTCAAGGTGGGGGAAAGAGCCTGGTTGGGAGGTGGGGGAACGTAGTGGGGAAGATGATTTACTGGCTCAGTACAGTTCGATCTTGCGTTCACATGAGGTGCCTGTGACCTGTGTCCTCTTGCTCTGTATGCTGCTTCTACCTCCTTCGTGTTGGTCCCCCTGTCGGACTCTCCTGTCTGGGTCACAAGATGGTGGCCAGCAGCTCTGGAGCTGCTTCCGTGTTCACATCACATGGGGAGAAGCAAGGGCCCTGTCCCGGTGTTGCCAGCACAGGGACTCCTTTGCCTTGACGGTGGTTTGGGGGGTAGGGTACTGCCAGGGCTAGAGTGGACTGCACTAGAAGCTTCTGGGCTTAGTCTGGGAAGGTTTCCTGGCGGGAAACTAGGACAAGGTTACAGCTTGAGTTGGTGACAAAACAAGAACATCCCTCACCTTTGCTGGAGGCCATTCCACGAAACCAGTTAAGACAGGGAAGTAGACCTCTTTGACCAGGAAACTTGACTCGCATTTATTGCTTCTGTTTTCATTCCCTTTAAAATATGAATAATAAGAGGAAAGGGCTTCTCGATCATTTGTGTGGATGTACAGGCTTGACTTTTGCTTTGCCCAGTGTTTAGAGTTGGGGGGGTGGGGGACTCTTGCTGCCATCATCAGTGGTCAAAGGTAATGGCAGCATATTTTTCTTCAGCAGACTTGAGGGAGATGAAACTCTCCTGACGCTTCTATGCTTAAAAACCATGCCCATCTTTCCCCTCTGCCGCGAGGAAGTTGCCAGCAACTCAGGACTCCTCCAGGCTTGGCCTGCTTTGGCGCTTGCTTGTCACACCTTCTTGGGGCTCCCCTTAACTCTACAATAGGATGGCATCTCCTGTCTTTCAGCCTTTCTTCTGATGCTTCTTATCTCTAGCCACCCTCCATTTCTCTCTCCCAGAAGTCTGATATCTCTCGTCATGGCCAACTGTGATCAGGTTTCCCTTTCTCCTGGTTTCCCAAGATCATCTCCTGCTGGATCTCGGTTCAGAGTTAACTTGGTTCTGTGGCCTCACCACCCGAAGCGAAACTGCCCCGAACCCCCTCTGTCAGTGGTGACTTCCAGAGTGAGGTCAGGCACGGGGAAGACGTGATAGGCGACATTCACTGTGGGGCTTCTTCTGTACGTTCCTCAGATGTGGATGGTAAAGGTGCCCCCCACCCCCCACTTAGGGACTTCAACTGTGGGATAGCGAAAAAGACAAATTTGGCTCAACGTTTGTCAGGCTCCAGGGAAGCCGTAGGTGTAACAGAGCTATTCTAGATCTCTATTTGTCAAACTGTTTACTGTGGGCTCCCTTACAGCACCCCCGCCCCCCCTGTTCCCCCCTCCCCCCCAGAGAACTAGTCTACAAACAAAGCATTTACCCTCCGAGGATTCCTTCCTAATTAAAATTTTACATATACTAAATAAACCAGGGCACTTTTGAAATGTAAATCTGTCATTTAAGTAGGCAAGTTAAATCAGCTCCACCTACCTTGAGACTGGTCTCTCCTTCCGCACAAAGCCACACACTTCCCGTCTCGCCTTGACTCCGGTGCGGCTCACATTCCCTGTGTACTTAGATCCTGGTGTGGGTGGTTGTTGTTGTTGTTGTTGTTGTTTTTCCCTTGAACACTTTCTGCAGTTCAGTTATTTGTTGTAATTATCAAGTTCATTTTTCTCTAATAGATGTGATTAAGTATATTTAGCACTGTGTAATGAGTTTTCTGCCTGGTTGCATCTTAGCTAATAAGGAATTCCTTAGCGGCATCTCTGACAGCTGCTGCAGATCCCAGGCCTGCGCGGCCACGAGGGACCTTTTCCATGAACTGCTAGCATTAGAGAAATTAGCTCCATTACACTCACCATAAAATCGAGGCCGGGAATTTGCTTACTAATAGAGCCTCAGTTCAACTAGAAACTAAAGAAATGGGGTGGCCAGTGGGGAGGAAGGTAAATGCGTGCGAAATGCTGGTGTGCACATTTTCATTCGTGTGTGTGTTCAGAAATTTCCAGCCGTCCCTCCGGTTTATTTCAAGAGCGGGACCGGAGAGCAGTGTGCCAAGCCGATGGGCTTACAACGATGCGATTCAGCAGGGATGGGGCCGGAAGTCTGTTACTGCGGTGATGGTAGCACCTGGTCGTCGGGGCCTCTGTCCTCACCGAGCTCAGAAACCTCTGGGTGTGTTTCTGGCCACCGAAAGTCCTTGCCATTGTTGCAGGCTGTCCGGATTCGTAAGGCTAAAGTGCTGAGGACAATTAGTGATTGGTGAGTGGCTGCCCTGATGTATTGTTGCTTAGCAACAGTCTCTGAATTAAGTCTCTGGAAGGGGGATCCAGGAAGAGACAAGACAGGAAGATGAACTAGGTACCATTTCAATGTGTAGGTGAGTCGGCAGCGCAAAAAGTGTAAAAGATATTTGTAATCATAGAAATGGCTGAGTGGGAAATGGGGGATAAAGGAAAGAGAAGACAGAATGTAGCTTCTGTCTTGCTAAATAAAATAAGAAGAAGTGGCAGTTGAACCAGCCCCATTGATGGAAGAGCTCATTCTCCTTCTTTGACACTTTGACTCTGATTCCAATGCAGGGAAGAACTCGGAGAACATTACCCCAAATGCAGCCTGATGGTTCAGGGAAGGAAAAGATGGAGAATGGAGCTGTGCCTGATTCTTGAATCCTATAGTACAAGCTTAACTTAGCATTCGTTGGTTCAGACCAGCGAACTAGGATTAACTGGGGGACAGGGCCCAGTTTTGATGAGGCCCTGCTTGCGGAACCAGCCGGACTTGGCGTTCTCGTATACCGATGCTCAGTCTTGCTCCATTTGAAGTACGGAAGTATCTTGAAGGAGCCAGGCACAGCAAGCATATCCATTTCAATAGATTCAGCTGAGTTTAGACTCTCAGCTGACTGAGATATCACCCTGAACTCCATGATTTAGTGAGCTGGTTTAGCCTCTGGAAGGCCAGATGAGCAAAAGAAAGTGGAAAAGCAGTAAAAGACCTTGATCCAGATACTGAGCCTTGTTAAGGGGAGGCCTTATCTACATACTGAGCTCTGTCTGGAGGTCTGCAAAGGTCCAGGGACTCATTACTGTTAGTGAGGGCTGTTTTGCAATTAGTGTTGAAACACTGAGATAAAGAAAGGATATATAGGAATTAAAAACAGATAACGTAAACACTAACAAAGAGTCCTAATCCCCTTGACTGAGTGTTTTGCATGTTTACCTCTGATCAGAATTCTTAATAATATCGAGTGTGTTGCAATTCAATAAAGATCCCCTAGGAAGAAAGGGGTCGATTCTCGGGATTAAAAAACAGAACAAAACGAGAAAAACAGAAACAGAAAAAACTTATACTCCTATCTTCTATTACTTTAAAAACAAAAAATTCGGAGAATACAGAATAGCCAGTAAACTACCTAGGAAAGTTTTGTTTTGGTTTAGTTTGGTTCAGGTCACCTGTGGGCATAATTCAGTCTCCCATTATCTAGCGATTGGAAGGGTTTGTCCAGGGCTCAGAAAGCAGATTTTCTGTCTTCACCTATGACTTCTTTTCTCTCTGAGGAAGGGTGGTGGCAATCAAGAAAGTCTTTGCCCTCCTGGCCCAAAGTTCCTCATTGGAGAAAGGAAGCTGATAACCAACTCTGATTCGTGCCTAGTACCTATAAAGGGCTCCCTGTCACAATAGAGCACTGTATTTTCAGGACAATGTATAATTATTTGGGGAAAAGCCAAAAATGATGGCTAGCGCATGATAGTAGATAATAACATTCTGTCTAAGGGCCTGTGGCTCTCATTTAAGTATCTTAAGCTCCGAGTGCTTTGTGCTTCTGTGTTCCCACCTCCAGCTCTCATGCTCTGGTTGTTGAGCACCCGGCTTCCCTGCTGGATTGTAAAGTCTGGGAATACGGAGTGGGGGTGGCGGGGGAGGGCTTGTACCTTGCTTTCCACCGACCCTTTGTATCCCTGGCCCCCACTGTGGGTTCAGCTACATGGAGGGAACTCAGTCAGTGTTGGCTGAATTTGTTACCTTAGAATCTAGCAGTGGTCACCAGCCCCCCATCCTGATAGTCACAGCCTTACGTAATCCCCACCCTTTCAATATGGGCTGGACTTGGTGACTTGCTTCTGACGGAGAGAATAAGGGGGACGGTTAGTTCATAAAAGGCAATGTGGCTACTTGCAATCCCTTTCTGTCCGGACCACTTCCTCTGGGGGAAGCCAACTGCCATGCTGTGAGCCACCGAGGCCTCCAGCCAACAGCCACGCCAGTGACCTTGGAAGTGTATCTTCCAGCCCTAATCAAGCCTCAGATGACCGCAGCACCAGCTGAGCAGTTCATTGCCTCCTTGTGAGAGACCCGGAACCAGAGCCACCCAACTCCCAAACCCCTGACCCCCAGAAACTACTAGATAATAATGCCGCTTGTTGTAAGTCCTTAATTCGGGAGGGAGGGGTAATTTATTACACAGCAATAAATAACAAATACAGTAGCTGATTACCACAAGCATCACTTCATCCACTTCTCCCATTAGAGAAGAAGGAAGATCATCCTCAATTCTTGGCCCGGGGCTCTGGGCATCCCATGCTGAATTTGACTCTGTTGGGGTGGCTCTTCCCAGTCTGTCACTGTGCTTTATTTCTCCCTGGCCTCTCTGTCACTCACAACCCTGTTAATTAGGGGTCTTTTGATTAAAAACAAATTGTTTGATTGTCTCTAAAAGAAGAAAAACCCCACGAGATTATGTTAATGCTTTGTACATTTGCCGGCTATATGAATGCACATTTCACTGTGGCTTGAGGCTGAACATGGCAAGAGGATGAGTCATGTCCTAGGCCTAGCAATGGAATACTTCTAGGAATGCCGAGAGGATAAAGACACCAGGCAATAAAGCACTAATACACCGATGGTCACAAATCACAGTGGAAGGAACACATCTTCAGAGGCATCCTGCTGTAACGGCCCTTACAATGGCTGATTCACTAAAGAGACCCATTTCCAGGACCTCATCCTCGAGCATACACACAGCTTGCCATGTACACGGATGGCCTTGTGTGGCCCGCCTAAGCCCAGCGGAGGAGAAGCAGAAGTCATGGAGGGGGCAAATTCACTTTGTAACAAAGAAGCAGCTCTGCTGGGCCTGGGTCCTCTGCCCTTTGGGGGAACGGGGCTCAGGAACAAGAAGGCACAGGAGCCGGCAATAGAGAGCCCCAGTCACACTGTCAGGATGCTCCCAGGTTTAGGGCGGACTCCAAGGAGGAAGAAAGCCAACATGTTCTTTTTCCATTTGCCGCAGGCCGCAGCAGGAAAGCAATAAAATGCTGATACAGTCCCCTTGCCGGTGTAACTGATTTAAGTGGGAAAAGGGAGACAATCTAGCAGAGACACCAGAGATTATTTGGCTTTTCTCCAGCTTCTGTGTACCAACAGGAGAATGACGGAACAGTCGGTCGTGTTTAGCGCCTTCATTCGCCTCATCCTCCCCTTGGAAAAAAAAAAAATTCTTCCTTTGTATGCTGCCACTGTGTCGATTTTTGTGGTGGTGGTGGTGGTTTTAAATAGGAGAACTTGTGAAATGAGACTGCATAAAAGATGGACTTGTTTTATATATGGGGGATATTGCCTGTCCTTCAGATCTATGTGTCTCGCTTATGGAATGAACCAAAGTAGGACAGATAAACTAATATTTTGTATAAGCTCAGCCAGACAATACAGATGATAAAGATGTTTCATCTTCTTATGCATGCAGAAAATATGAAAAATCGTAGTTTACACATATTTGCTCAATTCAAGTGTAAAATTGGGCCCCTCGATTGCCCTGGGCCACAGTGGCTGTGTTAAGGAAGCTCGATTTACCTTGCAGCCGAGTGAAAAATGATCAGAATATTAGACTCATCTAGCCCACATTAAGGAGCCATTGCATTTCCCGACAATTTTATGCTATCTCAATATGAAAACAGAGCAATTTCAACTCATATCAGGTTATGATCGGCAATTACAGTTGCATAATTCACCTAGGCGCCTCTACGCAGGGCCTTTATTTTCCCTCTTGGTGACATTCCTGAGAAAGTGCCTGATAAAAATGTCATATATCATCCCAGCTTTAGGACTCGTGAGGGGGTAATCTGCCATGCCTTGCTGAGCCCATATTCATCACTGGATTTTTGACTTGGAGGGGTCATGGCACTTATAATTTCCTGTTTGTTATTGTCCTCGGCAGCCCTGACAAGGGCTGTAAACGCGGGGTTGTAGGCGGTGGTTAAGCGCCGTTCCGGTGGGGCTCATCACCGGCAACAGCCGTGCATGAGTGTGGCTCACGCTGTAGTTGGCGGTTTCGAAGATAATTAGATTTGATGTCAACATTTCTTTATCACCTGCATCCTTTTGTGCATCTGTGTGTCAAGTTGTTATTTCCGGATTTATTAGCACCCTCAGAGCTACTCTCTCTCTGTCAGCCTGTGTGCTGTTTGTGTTGACAGTTGTAAAGTTAATTACTAGTACTAATGAGCATCGGGCTTTTGGTGGACATGGCGTTTTGGACATTTAAAACTATAATTAGTTTTTTTTTTCTTTGTGTAGCGCTTCAGTACAGAAAAAAGTGTTCGGGGGGTGGGGGTGGAAAATACCTTCCTTCCACTCCATTTTGACATTCTGTGTGCAGTCAACTTATCTTTTATTCAGAGACTCCAAAAATTCAGTTCTGTTTATTTTTAAAATAGACTTCTTTGCATTGTAACTCCATGAATAATTTCTTTTGTTCCTTATATCTCTTCCAGCTTGATAATGTGACCGTTCCGTGTGCCTTGAGAATTAAGGATAGTGATGGTGGAATGATGAAAAAATGTGCGGGGTGAATGCTGACCTCCACCCAACCGGGCTGCAAAATCTCCACTTAGGCCTCTTCCTCTCTTTTGAACCTTAACTCTGGGCTCACCCGAAAGATTCTGTGAATGAAGAAGCGTGGAGAAAATTAAAAGAGTAATCAATAGTTCCCTGGGTGGCTGGTCGCCGGCTAATAGTAATAGCGAGTACTTACGTAGTGTTCATTCTGTGCCAAGAGTCGTGCTAAGCTATTTATGCCAGGGTCCCTTGCTCAATCCTTACCACCAGCCTAAGAGGTCATTTACCGCCATCTTCCTGGTACAGGTGGGGAAACTGAGGCTTGGGATAGGGAAGGAACCTACCCAGGGCCTAACAACTGGGCAGTTGTGCTGGGATTTGAACCCACCAAGGCAGCTCAAAGCCTGGGCTCGTGACTCCTACTCTGTAGACACCGAATATGCTTTCAGGAAAAATTAGCAGACCCCTGGGGCATGTATTCTAGAACAACAAAGAGCAATCACTTACTAAATCAGATGGGCTCATTTGTATTTCACTTCCAGTCATAGAGGGATGCTAGCTTCAGTGTAATGGCAATTATCTGTGGCATGTACTTTATGGAGGGATTTTGTTTGGTCTGTTGTGGCAGCAAAGCGCCACTCCCTTGCTGCTATTCATATTTACTTTCTATTCATCATTATCTGCCATTTTGCTAAATAACTGTCCTTCCCGGACATAAATCATCCATAAAAATACTCCGGCTCAGAGAAAATTTCGCCCTGGCACTGCAATGATGAGATAACCATTTTCATCTCTTGTTGAAGCATTGAGATTTATTGGCTTTCGATGGGCAACAGACCAGGCATCACTCTCTGCTAAACAGACTCCCACTTGCATTTATTCTTATTGCGTTTAGCGATTCAAAATGGAGCTCTCGGAATCCCTCGAGGGTCCATTCCCAGCCTGGGCGGGGTGTTATTACTTTATATTAGATAAGGGAAGGACACACAAAGAAACATGTGGTGATTCGGATGATTTTTTATTTCCGTTTAGCAGTGATGACAGAATGTCATAGTGAAATGACTTCAAAAGTCATTTTTCCCCACTGCCCTGGTTCTGCAGCCTTGTCCCTTGAGGGCTCTTCCATTGTACAGTGTTATTAATTCTGCTAACTTTCAGACTTCATTGCTGACAACAGGCCTCTTGGCTTTCGCAGCCTATTACATTAAATTTCCCATCAAACCATGTCAGCCTCTGAGGTCACAGATTTCGAGAGAAGCTTTAGATATTTTGCCATCTGACTTCACGGGCAGGTGTTTTCTAAATTGCTTTTAGGTTTGTTTTTCCAGTGTCAGAAATCAGATTGAACCTATTTAAAAAAACTCAGACGGTGAGCGCTCATCAGGGTAAGAACAAAGCGGAGTTTGAGGCACGCCTGAACTGGAGAGTGTGCGTGTGCGTGTGCGTGTGTGTGTGCGCGCGCGCGCCCGCAAACGTGCACTTGTATTTCGGTTGACCTTTCAAAGGGAAAGCAAAGCCTTCCAACCAGACTTCATCCCCGACCCCACCCGGTGAGTAGAGTGTCTTGTTGACGATCTGTTTTTCTAACACTTACTGAAGCCCCCAAAGACGGCGTGGCTGCCCTGGTGAACAGAGCTATGCGCCACTGACCTTGACTTTGGAGGGATCTGTGAACCCGTGGAGTGGCATTAGAAGGTGGCCCTGGTTGAGGACTAGCATGTCTTCTTGCAGGGTCCTCGAGCGAGTTTCAGGTGGCCATAAAAACGCAGTGTTTGTTTTGGTGGGTTAGTTTGGGCCTGCTGTTGTGGGATGCCAATCAAGGAAACGCAGAAACCTTCCTCCCCAGCAACATGGCCACGGGCACCACGTTGCTGTTGGAATTACATTCGGAAGGAGGCCTGTGGAGGGAAAGGGAACTGGGGGCTCCCTTTAAAAATAGAAGAGAAATAAACGAGCTGCTGTGTTTTTGAAGCCGTCAGTTCGTGAAAATGATTAAAAATCATTTGGCACACCCACTGTACCCTCGCCGTCATTATTGACGGTCAGTTCCAGCTAGTATTTCTGCTCTAAAAAAAATGACAGTGTTAAAAGCTCTGCCATTGCTGTTGGGATTTCCAGGGCCGGCACTTAGCAGCCTTGGGGTCCCTTCACTGAGTACCGGATGTGTGCTCGGGAGTCGAGGAGGAGGGGGGACCTCCTCTCTGGCTTCCTCGGTGACAGGTGTTAAACACTTGGGCGCCTCACCTGGGAGCAGGAGGCGGCGAGAGCTTGGGCGCCTTGCCGGAGACGCTGCGGTTCACGCTGGCCTTGCCCCCCTTTTTTCTTTATCATTTCTGGAGCCCCTGCAGGCTGCCCTGCCCTGAGCCCCCCATGAGCCGGGCCTCCGTGCGGGAGGAGGTGCTGAACCAGGCTGGGGCCCGAGAAGGATGGGGAAGGCGAGGCCGTGTCGCTGTTCTGTTTCCCCTGCTAGCAGCCAGAAGGAGAGAGAATCATTTGTGGCACTCTGGGGACAGTTTTGTCACCCTGACAGTAATGCTGTTATGCGGCGGCTTGACACACAGGATGAATCCATAAAGACAGATAAGTAACTGCAAAAGTGGCTGGGGATCAGGCTGAGTGCCACCACTCACCTGCAGTGACAAATAGATAGTCATGAAGGATTGGAAATCCTGCCCAACACGGAGATCTGTCAGCAGAGAGATGGAGTGCAGTCCCGGTGACAGAGGCAGCTGGAGGAAAGCGTGCGCGCGCACATGCGCGCTCCTGCAGGGGGTGCGAAGGGGTGAACTGCAGAGCTTGGTTTGGGGGTGGGGGCGGGTGGCCAGGCTTTCCTGGGAGGGGGGTGGGATGCTGGTGCAGGTGAGAGCAAAGGATTTCAACTCTGTTTTCCTTGGTGAACTGGAATTGTGGGTCTTGGGTCTCTTTATTGGTAGGTTCAGGCATATTTGGTTAAGAAGACTGTGCTTCGTTTCCGTTTTCCCTGGGATTTTTTTCATACCAATAGGGGTCCCCATCTGCAAATGAAATGAGTCCAAGTTTTGATAGTTAGCAAAATATTACTGCTAAGCTTCTGGTGTCAGAGACACCAGGCAAAGGGCAGGCGGAAGCAGGGGGCCGCGTATTTATCTTTTATGTTGGAAAGGTTTGTTATTTCTGGTTGGGAATCTGCTTTTCTTCAATGGTAGAAATTCTGAGGGACATCGCTGGAAAAAACAAGCCGTGGGCTGGATCTGCTGTCTCCCACTTGGGTTTGAGATCCAAACAGCACTGCGTCCCGCAGTCGTGAATCTCACTGTTGATAGATGCAGAATACGCTTTGTTTTCATTATTCTCTAGGTCGTGAATGCCTGGCTGTGCCCTATGAGATTCCTGGGAAGTTATGGAATAGATTTGAGGTGAAAATAAGCATAAATGGTGAGAGTAAAAGCTCCTCGGGTCACTGTCAGGGGTTGGGACAGAAGCCTCGAGATGTAGCACAGCCATTTAGAAACTCTTTTCTTTCTTTAACCTGCCGAGAATATTTTGGCCCCCGGGGATGAGCATAAATATATTGAGGACCCAAAGGTTTCAGACAGGATGGGTCCTGTGTCTTACATGCATTTTAGCAGGAGGTGGGAATGGAAGCAAACCAATATCCAAGCATCTGTTTTCTGTAACAGTGACCAGGATTGTTAGCATTAATAAGCTGGCTGCATGCGGGGTACAGAGGATCGTCTATCAAGTCCTTGTTCTGACTGTTTTTAATGTAATAATTAAAAAAAAAAAAAAAAGGACTTACAGTATCCAGCTTCTTCTCCCCCTCCCTTCGAATGAGTCCTCTTGCCATATTCCTGTGCTGTCATCTTTGGCCACCTGCCTTTGTCATAGGTGGAAATGTACTTGATCTAGCTCAATTGTACTTACTTTTTACTTCTGGGAACTTAACATGGGGTACTCTTGTATCTGAAACTCTGTTTCCTCCAGAATGGTTTTGTGTAGCTCCAACTATTACAACTACTGTTACTATTACTACTTCTGTTTGAGGGCTATGTACTTGAGCATTTACTCTCCTGTCGAGGCGGGCCCTCGCCACTTTGTATTTCTTTAGAAAATCCTGGGCCCTGCTTGTTGGTTTTAAGATACTTTGTTTTAGCTTATAATTTTTGGAGGCTAAGACTGTTCTGGGGCAACTCAGCTATAATGAAAACATTTTTTGTTTTGACCCTAGGTTCTCAGTGTGACATGTTTTGACCCTATCATTCTAACCATGATTTAAATTCTGAATTTCCAGGAGCCTTATTAAATATGTCAATTTGTGCACCAGAATGGTAAATGTTCCTGTGAACTTTGACTCCTAAAGGAAACTCTATTTCGAAAGAATAAAAGATTTTCCTGATAAATATGTTCCTCATTTTGGACTAATACTTTCAGTCTGAGTGCTGGAATGGGGAAGGGCCAACCCATTGCCTGGCCCCACTTGCTACCTCATTCGGGGATGCGATTTTACAACCCCCGGCATTAGATTTTTATTTTGCCAAGATCACTTTCGCAATGGGATATAAATCTCCTGAGTGCACGCCTGATTACGTAGGCCTGCACGTGAATAAGAAAGAGAGTGAACCACCTGCCATCACGGGAGTGCCCAGAACCATGCCAGATAGCTGGCACTCAGTAGGCTGACAGGAGCTCTGTGGCTGTTTTTCGTAACTTGGGAGCTAAGGTCACCCTCCCTCCCAGGGCCTTTGCGATGAAATGCAAGCCAGGGGTCTTGCCCCAGCAACGTATCTCCTCACTTTGATTTGCGCAGACGCTCTTAGAAGTTGTCTGCCTCCCGCCCGCCTGTCTCACCGGATGGCCATGGCAGGGGGCGCCCCAGCCAGCGAGAGCTGGGTGCGAACACTTGTCACAGTTACTCTTTCTGTTGTCCTTTGCTGCTGCTCAGTGTGTGTGCCAGCTCTGGTCAGGACCCTGGGTACTAGCATTTGTCAATACAAAAGTGTCCCGTGATGCTAATACCCTCCCTCAGTTTTAGCTCCAAACCCACCATCTCCAGGAGAGCACTTCGGGAGAGAAATTTCTCCTGTAGGGTTTAACTTATCTGGTTGTTGACTCTCCCTTTGTTCCCCAGGTCGAACTCTTCAGAGAAAACTGAGCAACCTTTCATACTTTCCCAGGAATGGAAAAATTGTTTTGGTAATAAGATACAATTTTAAAAGATGGATATGCCCAGCCCATTTCGCATCGGGCCCATCATCATGTGGTATTACCTCCGCCTCCTCGAAGTCCTCCCCACCGTCCACCCCTGGTCTGAGCGGTCACGAGGACCTTTGGTGTGTTTGGGGCCCGTGGGCCAGCAGCAAGCACCTTTAGAAACGATCAGGAGGAGACCTGGCTCAAAGAACTTACCCAGCCGTGCTCTTTAGAGCTGACTAACCACTTTTGCACACGTTCTTTCTCTTGAACATAGCAGTGGTACGGTTTTACCATGGGGCACCTCGGAGGTGGAGAGACCCCACTGCCAAGTGGCTGAGCTGCCACTCACCATAGCACTTTTGCGGTCCTGGGAGACACTGGGCATTGTTTTCCTGAGTCCTTACAGCAGTCCGTGTGCACTAACGAGGTGGGACAGGTGATGATGTCCCACTTTGTAAGCGGGGAGGCTGACGCTTAGTGAGGCTGACTGGCCCTCTTGGGGACACAGCAGGTAAGGAGTGACACAGTTGGGAAACGTACCCCAGACCTTCCTCCTCTTAGACCCACACCCCTTCCATTACACCAGGACTAACTCCACAGTCCAGAAAAATCTCAAGAACAAAGCTACTCTGAAGGTGCCGTAGAGCCTCACCCTTCATAGGATTCCAAATTCCTATGACAGCCAAGCTGTAGTGCCCTGGGGGAAAACTCCGGAAGGGAAGGTCTCCCTTGGCCGGCTCTTCAGGACCAGGCAAGGGAGGGCGTAGCAGAGGGCCCCACCCCTAGGGCATGCTCACCCACCCAGTTGGCAACACGGAGATGCTGCTGGTCTAGACCCACATCCGGGCACTGCTCACCTTTCGCTGACTCATGCCCGGAGTGTTTGCAAAGTGCACAGGCTGTAACCCAGAGATGGAGCAGATGTACGGAAGAAGAGTGTCAGGCGTTGCTAGGGACCAACAGGCAAGGTGTCCCTGTCAGTGGGGACAGAGCAGACGCTGAAGGCAGGAGCCTGCGCCGTGGAAACCTCCCATCCCCGAAGCGTGTGCTTGGCTGGCAGGGGAAGGCTGCCACCCATCAGACTGGGCTGCATTTGCAAAGGTCAGGCTTTAATTACATGCACAGTTAAATGGAGATACTGTAGAGAGGTCACACTCATATTTCTTTGGCCTTCATTAATGTTATTGCTCTGTCACTTTCTCTCTCCTCGGGTTTGTAAATGAAAGTTCCTTTAATACATTTAAAAGGATTATTTATTTTTAATTGTTTTACCTCTGGAGGGAGAGGTTATTATTTTTTTTTTTTTTTGAGTAGTTAAAAAAAAAAAGAAACAACTTTGCCTATGCATTTCTTGCTAATTTATTTCAAACCCTGTCCTTTTTATAGTCTTATCTACTAATGGTTTTGATTAAAACACAAGCAAAAACCAGCCAACATGAACAGGTTGAATGCCACATCTGTGCAGAAGATAGCAGCTCTCTTATTTATGGCTCCAAGAAATGGAGCCTAAATTAAGCTAGCTATTGCTGGAGAGTGGATAAACGGCCATTATGAATTATCCTTAATTATAGCGGTTTCCTAAACTAATAAACCTGCTAAATCTTTATTGCAAAGGTTAGTTTACGCAGTGCATATAAAATCCGCATGTGCTCCGCATCAGCCACCAGCTGTCTGACAGTGGGTTGCGATTTTAGTGAGTGTTCACATAAATTTTATGTTGGTTATATTAACAGTCAGTCCATATCACTACCCACAGATGCCAGTAGACATAAAAATTGCTCTCTAGTGAGCCTAAATATCCCTAGAAGCTAGTTGTGTCTAATGTTCCATGTATTATTTGTACGTGAAAGCACCAGATTGGAGAGTTATTTACAGATGAATATTTCAATCCAGTTAGTTCATATAGGCCTACTTAGCCTTCTTTGCTGGTTTATTTGTATGCTAAATAATTCACCAAAGGTTCTTGTTTACTTTCTATAGTAGTTTCTATGAAATGCAAACAAGGGAGCCAACTTTAGGTGTTCAAAAGGCTAAGCAGCTCTGTGTTTAGATGCAGGTCAGAGCAGCAAAGGGGGCCTTGCCCATGGGCTGTCACTCACCTTTACACATCCTTCTTTCTTCCTTTCTTCCCCCACTCTTCCTGCTCCAGATATAACTGGAGCTTGCTGCTTTCATAGGAATTTTTGGCTGGGCTATCTTTAGTCTAAATTTATCTTTTTCAATACCTGCTATATGCTACCTTCGGCTTGCACAATTAACCACCCAACGCCAGCAGCAAAGAACACATTCTTGGCTTGGAGAAGCTTCCCCACAGTCCTCCGGGCTGACAAGAATAGGTCAGTTCTCTTCTATTGAAATGCCCTTGTTTTCTTCCCTTTTTTTTTTTTTTTTTTTTGCCTTTTCCTTTTCTTTTTCTTTCTTTTCTCTCCCATGATTTTTTTTTTTTTTTCCTGGTGCATTTCCAAATCTTAAGATTTGAAAGGACAGCAAATAGGACCTTTCTCTTTTCCTGGAAAGCCCCGAGCCAGCCTGACCCCTGTCACCCTGAAGGACAGAAGAGCCAAGTCCAGCTCTAAATGATGTAGCCTTTAGCAGCCCTCAGAATATCTGTTCACCTGGGTGGGAAGGATCATTGTTTTCTGGTGAGGTGACAGTTACCTGACCCTATTGTTCACATGTCCCCATGGCTCCGTTTATATGTGAGAAATATCTATCTGCCCCTACATTTTGCAAATGTTTATGATCCTAAACATTTGCCCCTAAAGAGATTGGAAAATAGCCTCCTTCATTTTCAGCCCGGCGCTGCCAAGATCATGAGAGAGTTCAATAGCAGTGCTAACTTTTTATTTAATAATATTGATTTTATCATTTTTACTACTTACAATGGGGATTGGTCGGCTGATAGTTATTTGACCTCCCTTTGTGCATGGCTGTGGAGTGCTTCGTGAAAGCTATTGACATATATCTCTCTTCCCCCACTCCTCTTCCAGTGGCCCATCTCGGCAAATAACATTGAGATGCAGTAACTGTTCCCTGATATTGATTTCAGATTGTGTTCATCACACCCTTCCCGGGGCCAGGCCAAGAGCAGCAGTCCTGGTTCTGTAAACCCTTGACTACTTCAGGCTGAAGTATCATTTCCACCTTCCAAGCAAGAATATCAACCATATATGTTTCAAAAAAAAAAAATTACCCAGGAAAATGAAAGTGTGTTTTGATCTTGATTATTTTTTACGCATATATCATTAAACTGATCTCTTCTAGTTTTATGTTGGGCTTTTTCTGTAATTTTTTTTTTTTTTTTTTCCCTTAAGGAATACTAGGAGATCCGTGGTTCCCTGAGCTGGTAGGAGGAACTCTGATTATATTTTAAGCTTCTGGGATTCAGAGTTTGGCACACTCAGCCAGACCCAGGGCCTCTTTGACCTTCGGTTCTCAGCCAGCTGGGGTCATTCTCACCACCTGGGCCTAAAAAAAAAAAAGTTCCATGTTTTGCCACCATGGAGTCAGTTGAGATGGCAGCACATTTAAAAGAACCCGAGGTTTAACGTTCAGGGGGCAGCCAGCCTAATCCAGTGATTATAATCACTTTTATCCATAGGAAGGACATGACACGTAGTCTGGGTGGATTTGCATACTCATTGAGAAAAACACCAAGCACAGAGCAAATAATACTGGAATCCTAAGTTTTATAGGCAAAAAAAAAAAAAAGGCAATAGAGAATCTGCACCAAGAGTGATTATATCTGGGTGATGGGACTGCAGGTTATTTATTTTGTCTTCGGGCATTTCTACATTTTCTAAATTTTCTTTTGTAGTTAGAAAAAAAAAAATTCCACTCAGAAGTGTTATTTTTGAAAATGGAGAGGTTACTAGAAGGATTGGAACTCTCCAGAAGATCCCCGACCGCCAGAGTGAATGCATTAGCCGAGGTGGAGATTAACTGACTCAGTGCCGTGCTAATCTTGACTCTGAGAGAAGCAGGACAGACATCGCTCCCATACCAGTGCACCTGCTAGTTCTTATTTGGTGAAGCCACTGGGGATTGTGCTAGGCTTTGCCACTGAAGTGTAAGCGCAAACCAGTTAGGAAGGAGGGCTTTGGAGTCAGACAGACCTGGGTTTGATTCTTAGTCCTTTCTTTGACCAGCCATGACTTCGAGCGAGCGACTTAACATTCTCTGTACCTCAGTCTGCTCATCTGGAAAATGGGTTATTTGAGAGACTTAACTGCCACAGTATATGTAAGCTTATAACATACCGCCTGGCGTCTAGTAAGCAGTCAGTAAGTGGTAATTTGCATTGCTGGCATCTGTATAGCAATTTCCTCATCAAACCAGAGCCATAATGGGAATTAGCATAGTCGCAGTCTGCGATTTTTTTCTTTTTTTTCCTCCATAAGCCCAACTGGGACTCAATTAAGATCTATCCAGTGTCTAATACATGTCAGATTTCCAGGACAAACCTGATTGCGTATAGCACTCTTTGATTAGAGGCAATTCGTTTTTAAGTGCATATCTAAACAAAATTTTGGCTGAATGTTTTTGGGAGGATTTTTAGAGAAATAAATGTTTCTATCAGGAAAAGAAGTTACAGGTCTTTAATTAGGGTTCTGAAACCCCCAAACACAGGCACACGCACAGATGCATGCACGCATGCACACACACACACACACACACACACCCCGCCTTTCTCCAGCAAGAATTCTTCCAGAGCAACGCTAGAAAACGTAACAGGAGCCTTTAGAATATTACCTTAGTTTTGTTTCAGGGCCAGTTGTGCTCTTCTCGAGCATTTTCCATTTGTGTGGTCGGAAACACTTCCTGAGACCTCGGGTGGCGTCGGATCCTTCCCTGCAGGCAGCCATCTTCAGGACTAAAAGCAGAGCATAAAAAGCAGCTAAATTAGAGCCTTTACACAGTTGCTGGAACTGGCTTAATGAGAGACAGCGAACATTTTGCAGGCTACTGAACTTCTGAAATGTGACAATCCAAGCAAATGAAATCATGGTACCTTTCATTGTAGTTTAATTGGACTCAAACTTGGCACGAGGGGCTGCTGAAAGCTGTATTCAATGAGATAGACAGGAATTGTACAACAACTAATTCAGCCCACACAACACATCTTACAACTGTCCAAGCTCCACACTGTGCTCAGGACTGACTCTCGTGGTCAAGAGAGGGAGAACGGCCGTGCATAAAAGCCGAGATCAGAAGGCAGACCCAGTCCTGGCATGGTGAATGGCATACCTGTCACCGTGAGTTATGCACTTGAAATAACTCAGCCTCGTGGCAGCCAGTCCAGGCCAATTTATTTTAAAGAGGCAAAAAGGAGTGAAACAAACTTGGGCCCTCTCTTCTGCCTGTTAGGGTGTCAAGATATCAGTGTCAGGGAGTCCTCTTACCAGAAGGGTGAGGGTGAGTTGAGCATAAACACGAACAAGGAGGGAAGTAGGCATGGGCCTCCCATTGAGTGGAGCGAAATGGGAATCCCGGTCGAGTAACCCAAAAAGCAGGAAATTACCCGAGCTGTCAGGAAGGGGACCAAAATCCTGTCAAGCAACAGTAAAGGGAATGGGAACCACGGGAGGGAAAGGTACGTTGGGAGGGGGGATGATGGGAAGACGCAGATCGTTTTAGGATGGGCATGTCCCGAGCCTGGAGGCCCTGGAAAGTTCAGAAGGGGATCTTGGCTTCCTTGTTCTGTTCGCGCATTGCATGAGTTCCCCGCCCCGCCCCCCTGGGGTGGAACGGACTCTGTAATTCCAGCCTCTTCTGGTCTGACCGTCCCACCTACCACTCGAGTCCACGTCCGCTGTGGTTATGGTTCTGGGTTTAGCCAGTAAGGCTGGGAGAGTGGACAAATTGGGTGCCTGCATGTAACGGGCCATCTTGGACATTGATTTTTGAAGGTTCATTAGATAAATGCTGACATCACAGATTGATGTCTCTTTAAACCAGTACCTAGCGCAGGACCATCGAGGGAATCAAAAATATTGATGTAACATGTTTGAGTAGAAGGCTCACTGGAGAATTCCCGTGCCTAAATGGGATCCATCAATTTAGGCTTTCTTTAATTATTCTAATTTCTGTGCGCTGCATCAGGCGGGGAGTTTGTCTGCAGGAACTGGTTTTTATGGGGAACGCTGCTCCCACTTTAGGCGCCAAGGAAAGCCAGACAGGGGGCGCGTGTCTATTTTTCATTGTTGTTCGAGCTGCTGTTTAGTAATTAAAATTTTTGATCATAGCCTAATTTTCCCATACAGTGTGGCCATGGAATTGACAAGGGACTGATTAATGGGCCGACCCTGGGGCCAGGAGGCTGCTAGGTTGTTCTCTTGTGGAAGGCATGCTGGCAAAATAAAGTTGATGGTTTTGTTTGTGTTTAACCCTTCACCTTGGCACTATCAATACATTGAAGACATCATTTGTATCTGCAAGTGTTTCTTTAATTAAGACCTTCTAAAAATCTTTCCTATTGATTCATTCCATTATCCTATTGATTAACTGCAGTGGATCATGTACTTGGTCTTCAGCGGAAGGTAACAGTCTCCGCCGTCTGTCATGACTATAGATGCAGACCACAGGCAGCTAGCATCCAGCGCCCAGGGCTGGCAGGAGTGCCTGGCGTTCTAATGAGGCGTCGGCGGTGGCTCGGTGGGGCTTGCTGAACACCACTGAGAAAGCCAGTTGTCTCCTGCTGGAGGGGTGGCCAAGCATAAAGCGTTCCTTCCAGTTATTTATACCGCAGCCGCTTAGCGAGCAGTGTGTGGAGATGGGGTGGGGGGTCCTGGCAGGCTTGCATGGGGGATGGGGACAGAGGATTCTGCTCTGCATCTGAACTGGGAAATCTGGAGCTTTGAAACAAAAAGCAAACCCAGAAATCAAGATGCCAGGCTTGCTTCCGAGACAGGCTGTCCATCTTCCTTTGCCCCCACCCTAGCTTTGCCCCGGCTCTAGCTTTGCCCCCGCCCTTATGTTAATCAGCCGGCTCCCAGACAGGCTGCAGGTGCCACAATGGGCTTCCTGTTTGAGAGGAGCTCCCCTCTGCCTGGCTCAGAAGAAAGAGCGGGCCGCTGTTGTACCTCCTGCCGTTGGCCTCGGATCTAAATCATCCCCCGGTTTTAAAAATTAAGAAACCTGTGGCTGAATTAGCTCTTTAAACTTGGTGTTTTGAAATATTCCTGAATGTTGACAGTCACAAAGAATGCTCCTGGCTGGGGTTTGAGGACAGAAGGACTTTGGTATTGTGGGATATGCAAAATTACATGAGATCGTGCACTCAAAAAAGAACGGAAAGCACCCAGCACATAGTAGGTGCTTTCTCAATACATCAATAATTGTTGACCTGCCAACGGTTTCTTTTTCTCCTCCCATACATGTCCTGTTGCATCCCCCATGCCTTCATCCTGCAACTAGACCAGAGCAGATGGCTTTCTCAAGAGTCAGGATGCCTCTTTACCCAAATGGAATCCAGTAGAAAAGAAACAGTGTAGAAGCAGGGCTGATGGACAGGAGCTAGATTAAGTTAGAGAGTAAGATGGCTCTCTGTTCTCTTTAGTAAGTGGATGCATTAATTTTTACTCTCAGAGTGAGAGGTCCTAAGACTTTGAAGCATCTCACCTCAGCAAGGTCATAATGGTCTTCATGGTCAAGCTCGGCCTGGGTTTTCAGTAATGCCTGTGGTCCCCGAGTTCAAGCCAGTGGCTTCTTTGTCCCTGAGAAAGGAAGCAGAAAGCGCCCCCGGGTGTGGTTGGGGGTTGAGAAGGTGGGAATGGGAAAGCTGGTGGTTGCCAGAACTCTTTTTTTTTAATATGAGTATTTAAAATAAGCATTTCCACCCTTATAGAACTTTAAAATCAAAATCGAGTGCAAATTCATGGCCGATTTGTGTTTCTCCTATCGGCTGTTATTAATTGCCAGTTGTTTGTGCCAAACCAAATGCTCAGTTTCCCTTGGCACCAAATTTCATGTTTTGGGTGTCCTACATTCTGTCCAGTGGGTTAACATTGTATAGTGGACGAACTGTTTTCTCAGGCCAGGGACCTGACCATCCCAACTGCCAGTTCTACCCTTGTAAACTTTTGCAAATGCCTCATTTCCACATTTCTGTAAAATATGTCGTTGTGTAGATACTCCAGACTCTTCTCCAAAAAAGGAAAGAAACTTACTTAGATCTACATGGACTTTTCATAAGGTAAATTATTTAGAAAATCATAGTAACATTTTTAAGGCTCAGTACTTCTGAGTTTGCTTTTTCAATGAGCATGTTTTAAGTTAAGATATTTTATCTGTGCTAATTAAAATTATTTTTTGAAAATCGAGAGAAGTATAAGACAGAAAAGAAAAACCTCCTATAGTCCCCACCACCTTACGATAACCACCAAGAATGTTTTTGTGTACTGTCTTCCAATCTTTTTTCAGTGCATTTATATGTACATATATATATTTATATATATTTTTAAAGCAAAATTTGGGCCATAGTATTTTATAACCTGCCTGTTTTCACTTCCTGTATCACAGGCGGTTTTTCATTTCTTTAAACTTTCCCTGGGAACATGATTGTTAATAGAAACTTGTATAAATATGCCGTCTTTATTTAATTTTCCTCCTACTGTTGGACATTGAGGTTGTTTTCCTCTTTTTCCCTTATCATATGAAATGCTGGGATGAATATCCTTGTCTGAGCATTTTATGTGAATATTTATCACCTTCGGATAAATTCCTTGAAATTGAATTGCTGGGTCAAAGGATGCACACATTTTTAAGGCTTCTGACACATATTACCAGAATGTTCTTCCAAAAGGTTGAACCAATTATATAGTCTCCCGCAGCAGTCTGTGAGCATGCCTGTTTTCCTGCACCTTCCCCGGCACTGGAAAGTGTGTGTGTGTGTGTGTGTGTGTGTGCGTGTGTGTGTGTGTGTGCGCGCGCGCTTGCAAACTGTTTCAGTTTCATAGATTAGGAAAACAGTGTCTCCTTGGCTGCATTTACATCATTTTGATTACTAATGAGGTAGAGGCTTTTTCTCATATTTAAGTAGCTATTTCTGTTTCTTCTCTTGTGAAATAATTTATCCGTGGCTTTGCCCATTTTTATTGGAATGTTTGGCTTTTTCTAATTGATTTGAAGAATATTTTTCTTTTTTTTTTATTATTATGCTATGTTAATCACCATACATTACATCATTAATTTTTTATGTAGTGTTCCATGATTCATTGTTTGCATATAACACCCAGTGCTCCATGCAGAACGTGCCCTCTTTAATTACAGGCCCATTTCATAGATAATCAGATTAGGTTGTTATAATCAGGTTGGATTTTTCAGGTAGATGTTAAGCAATATTTGGAATATCTGTTGATAATGGCAATGTCTTGAATGTACTTCTCACTTTTTAAGAAATAGTGAGTTTTGGTCTGATAAAAAAGATATATGAAAAAGAATCTGACAGTGTCAATCCAGCTTGAGTTAACTATCCCAGGATACTACCAGCATTTTATTACAGTTGTCAAAAAAAAAAAAAAAAAAAAAAGAAACCAACAATTTTATTGTTTTGATTATTGAGATCCAGCCACAGATCAACTGAGCAATTAAAATCTCTAAATAACATTCTCTGAATTGTCAAACAAAGGATTAGTTCCCAGTGGAAAGGACTTTTTTAAAGAGGATAGTTTTCTCTGTAATGTCTGTGTCAGTAGATGGTTGCACTAATTGGAATATACAGAAATATTTTACCAGTTTAACAATGCACGACATCCTAATAAGATTGTGATGACAAGCTTTTCTTTTTATGAAAGGTGATGTTACTGCATGCTTCTAATACACATGGGCTCATGTGTCTTCTTATGACATGTTATAAATGAAATTTTTAGGAGAAATTAATCTGTTTTAGTAAATCTTTCCTGGATGTGAAATGATTTTTTAAAAGCAGGACAACAGATCTTCAATTTCTGTTGTTTTTCTTTAAGTACTTGGAATAATATATTTTAAGGAATCTTGGGGTTGAATAGAAAGGGATCACAATTAAATGCATATTAAATTGCTCATTCCAAATCCCACTAATCTACCACGAGAATATGTGAAGCCAGGTTCTCCTGTCTTCCCTAGTTCAGGTGGCTGGCTGAGTGCAGGCTTGGGACAGTTAATGACAATCTTCCAAGACAAGCAGGACTTAACATCAATATCCCTCTCCCTGATAATCTATATACTCTGGAGGTGGTGAGCTCTGGCAGGGTTTTGATGATTTTATGATGGCTTGTGTATATTTACAGTGTGTTTAAAATACTCTTTTTAATTATCATTTGAGTGACAAAGCTTAATCTTTCGATCTTTATCTGCACCTCCTGGTGATGTATGTTTGTTAGGTAACTAAAAAGCGGGAATTTAGCAAAGCCAGAGCTTTATGCCAGTAATAAGGCTGAGGAGTCAATAGATGATTAACCTGCCTTTCTCCTCTTCTTGAGAATAAAGGAGTCACTTTATAAAATCTTTGAAGGTGGCCCAGATTTTTCAAAGCAGCATCCTAGAAACATATAATAGCTATACAGAAATGAGCAACATCTGAACAGCACAAAGCAAGCATGTATGGAAAAGAATATCAGAACATCATTTGAATACTGTTTTCAAACACACTGATATAACTGTTGGTAGCCTATGACACAGACCTTGAAACTGTCCATGTCCTATGTATTTTATATATACATATCTGTTTGTTTCTGCATGTTTACACACATCTGTATATTGTATATACATAAATACCATGTATGCTGTGTATATATTATATACATATAAATTATCATATAGAGTTAAGCAACCTGCATGATTGGATACTGATATTTTGTCAGATTTTGGAGGCTAAATAAATAGGATACAATCATTATTTAGCTTGTCAGAGCCATTCCTTAAGATGCCTCCTTGGTATTATTTCATTTGAAACAGGATGAAAGGCTAGGATTAATATTCCTTGCTGCACATAAGTAAAGGCGTGTGTGTTAGTAATGGATGCTTAGGATTTAGAATTAAATATTGAAACTCTGTCTTAATTTTCCAGAATGATGAGGCACCACCATTGCCCTTTCCGAAAGCCCTTGTTTCTTATAACAGTTGGTCAAAATTTTAAGCAAAAGCAGAGCAAAACAATTTCAGTTAGCCAGCCTATGTGGTTATTGGCATGTGTAATTCACTGGTAAAGTTATGAGCATCATCGTCGTTACGTATAAAGGAACTCCAGGCTGCCTAAGGTTCCTCTCAAAGAAGTCTTAAAAATCAGGGATTGATCTGCAGATTCAGGAGGATATTAAAAGCTGCTGTTGTGCCTGAATAAGATGAGCATTCTATATTAGACTGTACTGGAGATGGCCCTCACATGGCCAGGTGATTTTATTGACATCTCAGAACTAAGGACCATAAATTCTGCTATCAGGCAACATACTATCCTGAGAAATGGACATCATAAATGCTGGAGCTGCCTTTGGCAGCCCAGTAGACACAGCATGGAGTCAAATAAAGCATTAAACCCCAGACCAAGCCCAACACCTACAGAGCTGTCAACCTATTTTAGCCTTGATATTGGTCAGCTTGGCTGCCATTGGTAAATCGTCCATTCTCTTGAGCAGTTTTTCTCTAGCATTACGTATGACCAAGTATGCATCCCTAGCCACCTTGCCCACCAAGCTGCTAACATCAAGGTGATGCTTTTCATAGGGTTGCCACTTTGAAATTTAGGCAGCAGTAGGACAATGTGGAGTTTGTGCCAAGAGGCCAGCTAGACAGGAGAGAAAGCTTGCTGAGTCCCCTTCAGTCAGGCAGGCAAGTGTCCACGTTCAGAGAAATCTTCAGAGGCAGAGGATGGTATCTGAAAAAAGCAGATAGCAAGGGCACACACAGGTAGGTAAGGGGTTGGGTGTGGGGAGCTGAGTCCGCAGGAAGAGGCAAGAAAGGTCTAGAGGCCAGAATGGCAGGCAGTTGGATCAAGAGTCCAGATTAGTGGATTTGGGAGGAGAAGATCAAAGACTCAGACCAAAGTTCTGGGCCAAAAGGGGTCAGGAGACCAGACCAAAATGTCTTAACAATAAAAAGCAGAAATCAAATTAAGAGATGGGCAGTGATGTACCAAGGGTGAGCAGCGGGAACTGTCCGCCCAGCTCTACCTCTCCCCACTCCTTGCTGGCAATAAAGCCTGCATTGTCTGTAGAAGATCTAAAAACAATAATAAAACTGACAAGAGCCAGTCTGCTTTTCATTATCACCATTTTCTGTCAGTTCTAAACAACACCAGTGATAGAGGACTCCTCTCTACAAAACTCTTTTGTTGATCTCCTTTCTACACAATTTCTGAATTATTTGTGAAGCTTTCTAATATATATATTTATTATTTTATATATATTTTTAGATTATATATATTTCTAACATATGTTATACTATATATATGTAGGCTTCAAATTAGCACATTTTTTTAAAAGATTTATTTATTTATTTTAGAGAGACTGTGTGAGCCGGGGGGTGGGGGGCGTGTGAAGGAGAGAAAGAATCTCAAGCCGACTTCCCACTGAGCCCAGAGCCCAACGCGGGGCTCGATCTCATGACCGTGAGATCATGATTTGAGTTGAAACCAAGAGTCGGATGCTCAACTGACTGAGCCACCCAAGTGCCCCACATTAGCACATTTTAGTAACATACCCTTTAATAAATGTAGTATTCCACATAGACATTAATTCAGAGGATTCTCAGTTATAGCATCAGCAACCGACACACAAAGACTCAGCTATGCCTGTCCATTTCAGAGTAAGTTCATTGCCATTTGGAATTGTTTGAGCCCGCCTCGTGTGTAGTTCATGTCTCCAACCACTATGGTACCACGTATTCCTGCATCTACACAGTGGATTGAAAATGAACGATGATAGGCAGCGATTAAGACAAAGAAACCACAGTTGGGGATCCTTCGACTCTTGTCGTACCATGTGACCACTGAAGTTTGTATTTTGGTTTAAAACAGTGAACCAGTTTACAGACTACTCTGGGTAATAATGTTAATTTGGTGAATGAAAATTTAATTCTCCACACAGACTCTTTGACTGAATTTGAGTAATATTTTTCAGTTGAAATTTATTCTTTCATTGTTAATTACTTATTTGAAACTAAAGAATAAATCAAGACCGTAATTATTATCTGAGTATTATATGATTGTTACTGAGAATAATTTTGTTATATAGAGGAGAGGGGTGTAATAAATGATGTTCTTCGGCTGTCAGGTATGCTAAGTATGTCCCTGGAGATGGAGGAGGGGGGCTGTTCACAAGTGAATTCATTGGCTGCTAATATAACCCGTGATAATAAGGAGATATAGGCACAAGATGGGCCAAGCCAAGAATGAAGCTTGATTCCAAGCTTTATGATCTGATATCTCCCCACATTCTCTGGGTCTGAACTGGCCTCAGAGTGAAGCCTGGGCTGACCCCACAAAAGGAAATATGTAAGTAAGTGTGCTGAGAGTCAGCAGAGCAAACAGATGATGGACAGACCAGTTGTTGATGGTCACCCTGGGGAGAGCATGTAGATGCCACCCACGTAACTACTATGGAGTGGGGTGACTCATGAGACAATACTAAAGCAACTCCAAGGCCCTTCTGCACTAAAATTCGGAAAGCAACATGGCAGAATTGTGGAGGAAGCCAAATAGCCAACCAGCAGATGGCTAATGATGACAGAAGTGGGCTGGCTCTTCTACAGCCCATGGACTGGAGCAGGACCTGGTAATACAGAGGATGAATCAGGCCAAGCATGGGGAGGTGGGATTTGTTTCAGCCTGGAGCATGTGTGTCCCATCTAAAGGGTGCTCCGGCCAGTTATCATTATGGGGGAATATTGGCCCAGATAAGCAGATCTTCCCATTTCTCAAGCCAAGACAGAAATCTGCATCTTTGACCAAAATCTCAGCCACCATTCTGCACCTTCTGTGCCAGAACCTTACACTGTTGCAGGTGGCTGTCACTACCAACCATAGGATGGTATTCATGCTTTGAAATACTAGAGAAAGCTAATCTTCATGCTTATAAAAATAGTAGAAGCATCCCTGACTGTTAAAGACAGTAATGGAATGACTGTCTCCAAACAGTCACGGCTTATAGTCACCAAGTGCCAGGGACGATATTACCCTAATAAGAAAGGCTGCCGTTGATCCAGCTAGTTGCTGTGTGCCAGGCTTTTTGCCATGCACTGTATATCCATGATCCCACGGGGGCCTCACAGCATCTCTGAAATAGATATGTGTAGCCCCATGTAGAGATAAGGAAACCTAGCATGGTTTTGTACTTTCCCCATGGTCAATCACACAGTCAAGACACCAACCCAAACCTCTATTAGATTTCAAAGCTCAGGATCTCAGCTACTGTGGCTCAGCTGCCGATGGCGAGGGCTTGTTAGCCACACCAAGAAGCCAGAGCTGGGTTGCCTTGACTATCAGTCTGCAGGGCCCACCGCCCAAGAGCCTTGGTGACTTCCCCAGAAACACAAAGAGACTCCTTAGGTGGTTTGGGGGACCTGCTGGCTAATTGTTGTTTGAACACCAAAGTTTGCCATTATCCTGGTCCTGTTAGGGAGCATTCTCTTGAGCAAACCCAGGGGGAAGGGGACTGACTTATGTACAGTTTGGCCTAAAGCACTTGCGCCTGTGTTCTCCTGGAAGAGCATACTTTGACTTATGCATTGCTTGCTTAATAGACCACAAAAGTCAACATCCCGCTGGAAGAACAGCTCGTGCTTGGAGGCGTCCCGGGCTCCAAAAGATCCTGTTGAGGCAGGATGTTGTGTGAAACCCCCAAGTGGAGCAAAAACCTCATGTCTCCTCATTATAATGTTAATATTTTTAAAAGCTGCAGAGACTGCCTCTGTGCTTTCTACCAAAAAAGGGATTGGGTTTTTTTTTCCCCCCTTTTGGCTTTTTGGATCTAGAAGCACATCAGCTTGTGAATGTGTGTGTGTGTGTGTGTGTGTGTGTAACAGAAGAATGTGTCTCTTGTCCCTGGGAATGGCAAGGCTACCGAGCAGGTGAAGCCAACTTGTAGAGGGGAGGGGAGGAGGTGACTGACAAGTTTGTGCACATTGGGAAGAGACCCAAGGGCTTGTGTGTGACCCCACACCCTACCCCCCCTTTTCCCAAAGGGGGCAATTAGATATTATTTCAAATAGTTTACTTACTACATCCTCATTCCATTTTCCAGGAACCCTGTGGGATGTCCCCAGTTGCTGTTATCCTCCAGCCCAATCTGGGGTTGGACTTGTGTGAGTGATGAAGCCAGCCATGCGGGTATGGCATGGCAGACACAGAAATGAAATCCAATCTGACACCCAATCAGAACACATTCTTGAGTGGCTGTGTGGCCCCAGAGTGGCCAGTAGACCCCACTGGCCACCTGGACAGTATATCTCAGCAAGCACTGGCCATGTTCAGTCCATGCCAAGCCCTCGTGTCAGTGGCCAAAGAGGAGTTCAATTTGAACCAAAAATAATGAGCACTATCAATCACTAAATGTCCCCCAAACACCATGGCATTGTTTAGAGATTGTGGCATGCATAGGGTAGTAGGAGGCATCTAATCAGAAACTCAAAATGAACAGCCTCTCAGAACAGATGGGCAAACTCTGTGGATTTCCTTCCTTCTGAGAGGAGAGGCCATTATTTAAATTTATATACAGTGGAAGCCACTGGAACCCCATCCTGATAATTAAATCTGGATGATCACGACACCCAGAAGCATTAAACAGTGACCTTCTCAAGTCCGACCTGAGCAGAGATGCCACATGGCCCGGGCCAAGGACACAGAGTTCATTCAATAGGCATTTCAGTTTTGGTGCTAGGTTGGTAGAGACATGGCAGAAAAACAGACTGATTTCCACCAGCTTCCACATGTCCCTTCAGACTGGGGATGTTAACTCTTCTACCTCGGCTAAATCCCACCCGCCCCTTTGTTTATCTGAGAAATTAATTCAGTCAGATTCTTCTACCTAAAGAATCATGGAAGAGCGTAAGAAATGTGGAATATTGAGGAAAGGGACATGGCCAGTAGGTAATACATTCTGAACCGCTGAGTCAAGGGTGGTGTCCCTTGCTCCATGCTGTTCACCTCCTTTCAGTAAACCTGTAAAAAAGCAGACCACCCGATGCATCATGCAGTTTGGATCTCCGTTCCAAATTCTCTCACATCTCAGTTCTCTCCAGATCTCAGTTCTTAATTCTCACGCCAGAGGCTGGGAACTTAAGAGCAACTCCATATGTTGGGAAAGCAACATTCCCACCAATTCCCAAGTTTTTTGTGTAGGAAACATGACTCTAAGATTTGGCCATATTGAGTGAAACCTGGAGCTCAGAATGTTCAGTCTAGAATTCTGCTTTTGGTCAAGGTATTAGAGATTCAGGGTATATGCTTAAAATGTCCTTAACATCACCTTCAGATGGGCTTCGAGGTCCCTCATGCTCTCTGAATTTATTATACTCTTGGACTTAGGCAGGAGAGAGCCTTATCATCATTTCAGAGTTTGCTGATAGTCTGTAACAGAAAAATTATGATTAGATTCAACAAAGATAGGGAACTATCCTGTTTCTCATACAATTTCAAGAATCCTTAAGAGTCAGTTTCTCATGATAAGCAAATTTTAGTTTAAAAATCTTTATGAGGTGAGAGGGATCATTCTTCATGCCCTCGTTCAGGTTCGAGGAGCTCTCTTGATGGCAACGAACAAAAAACCTGTAAATACAAACTTTATGAGAAAGGAGAAAGGGTCACAGTTTGGGGTTTGTTTGTTTTTTATTGGGTTTGCCTTCTTAGCCCTTGAGCAGGAAACAGAACATGTCACATATATATATTTTTTCTTAATTGTAAGAAGTAAATACTCTGAAATGTATTTTTTTAAATTGTGATTATATTACAGCGGTTTCTGTGTACCATAGATTAGATTTTTATTAAGGGTTTTATTAAATAACTGGTGTTTCACCAACATCTAATTAAATCTTCTATCTAAATTGAACAGAAAATTATGGACGAAAAGAAAGCATTTGTAGCAGACTTTATTACAGATAAGACTATTATTTGTTCATCTTAAGAATTTGAGATCAAATTTACAAGCAGCATCCTCATCAAATTTCTTTTCTGGGCTGCTGAGCCTGGCCCCTTGAAAGCAGCCCATTATCTCCACCACCCCCCTTTTTATTATAGTGTCCTGGTTGTTGGCAACACGCCCGCTGTTTAAGGTTACTTTCATTAATTAACCGAAAGTTAATTTCTTTGCAAGCAAAATCTCTGATCTCATTATGTTGTCTTTAAAGCTGAAAGATTCAGGTTTTCTGGTCTCCTTTGATGGCACAATAAAAAGCATGCCCTTTATCTTAAGGGAAACTGTCTCCAGGGTTTAATTTAATAGTCCTTGAAATAGTTACAGCACAGCCAGGCGGACTACAATAATATGCCAGTTCTAGAAAACCTTGGCTTTGTCATGGTTAGAGAGCCCAATGCCTGGTACAGATGTGGACCATGAGGCATCCGTGTCCACATAAGTTCTGCATTTTACCTCTTTAGATCTCCTTTTTGCACTCCCCGTTATATATCCTATCTGAGAATAGATCAAATACCAACGCCAGTGTTCCTTCCAAAGCGTGCCACTGTCCAGCCATCTACTTCTCTGGGATTTTGGAGGTTTGGTGGTGTTGACATTTCAACTGTTTGCCTTTACTGTGTTTGCTAAGCTGCCTTTTCTCTGCTGGGAACAAGGCAACATGGGTGCTACAAAGTTTGGGGTAGCGGTTTAGAGCCTGGCAGGCCTGGATTTGAATGCCAGTCTTTCCTTGGACCCTCTCTGTCCTTGGACAAGTTCTTTAACCTCTCTTTCTAAACTTCCAGTTTTCTTACCACTAAAGTTGGAATAATTATGTAGAGGAAGAAAATTAAATAAATTAACTGGTCCATACCAGGTGCTGAGCCTGTGTGGTCCCCTTCCCTTGACAGCCTTGTTCCTGTCTCTGCCAGCTACAAACGTGTTTCTAGATTGCGGGTTCACTTCTGGTATTTGGAGGCCGGCCTCCAGATTGCTACACCAAAAGGAGCCATTTGGGGAGACGGCTGGACTCCACAGAGCATGTGTGGCGTGGGTTCGATCAGTGGGTTCTGTATTGCCCCCAAATGCTCCTTTATGGACTTGGGGACACGAAGAGTGTGTTCTCTTTGTCTCTCCGAGTTAGCTTCATCTCACTGATGACATCTCGTTGCTTTCTGGAGCATTAAATTCAGTGAGTTGAGAGGGGCCCCAATGTCTTTTCAGAGCCGCCAGGTACAGGTCACACAGAGGGGACACAACTCTTCAGGTAGCTCAAGTCTCCAGAGCCATCCAGATACATGGAGAAGCTATTTGTATCCCACTGAGTCCGGCGCCATGGCGCACACAGCTGAGATTTACGGAAGCTGGCGGGGAGGGCCGCTGGAAGCGGGTAATGACATGACCCGACATGCTACTTCAGATGCCTGGGAGACTGGGCCTGGGCCATTTGCATACGTCACCTGTACCAATTCCTAATGAAGGATGCAATTGACTCGACGCAAGCAGGTCAAAGTTACTTAGGCAGAAAATCCCAGGTCTCGGGAAGAAAAGTCATGTGCCTCTTGGGCCCGTGGCAGGAGTCAAAGGTCCAAGGTAATGTATTGGCAAAGATCCCGTACGCCCTGGTGCCTTACTTTACTGCTCCCCCATGCTTTTAGGCAGAAATATTGTCAATGCTATTGATTAGTTGATCTGATAATCCAGCAGTCTCCCTGATGTGTTAAATTTCCTACTTTGGGATGACTGTAAGTGTGGGGAGCGTGTTTGCTTCAGTTCGGGGGACTCTCAGTGGACCTTGCTTAGACACTGCTTCCACGGTGAAATTGCTCCGGGCATGACAATTCCAATTATTCTTTTGGCTGTCACATTTAACCCTTCCCAAGATAGTCTTTCCCTCGTTCTCCATATTTTCTAGCCTTACTTTAGATTGGCATAAAGCCTTATTTAGATTGGATTAGATTGGATAAAGCCTTACTTTAGATAGGGGAAAAAAACACTGTCTTCTGCATGGGGCCTCTAGGGTCTCTTGATTTATTAGTATGTATCCCATTAATGTGTTTAGATTTTTATTTCTTCATTTCCTTTTTCGGTTGTGAGCACGCTCCATCCTCCGCATCTTCCCCTCCATCACGAGCCCTCTGTGGCACGAGTCCTAGTTGCCTTTCTCTCTGGCCTCTGTGGATCTTCACACCTTCCTTCAGCCCTATTCCTCATTTGAAAAACACATAGCAACTCTATGAAAGGTATGAAATTCAAAGCGTCCAAAGAAAGGATGACCTCGGGTGAGGGCGGTGGAGTTTTCTAGAAGAAGCATAGCGAAGCTAAGTAAGCTGGCACCACATTGTCCAAGTTTGTTTCTAATTATGTAGGGCCTGGTCTGGGATGGCTAGAGACTTACATGCCATCTGGTGTGTCTCTCTTTAGTGGTTGGTTATTCATCCCACCCTCAGTCTGCCTTCCGTCTTCCAGCTCTTCAGCTTTGTCGAAGGGGCATGAAGGTACCCTGGGAAATCCGGACTGCCACTTGGAGAAATCATGCCTCTAGCCATTTGTTCTGCATCCGGGCTTACCGGGCTTGACATCAGTTACACTCTCTGCCTTGGTACAAAGAATGTGGGATGACTCCCTTAATCCCCTTTGCAAAATAATAATAATAACAGCAACGACAGTAAGGCCTCTAAGCAGAGAATGTTAAGCCTAATTCAGAATTTTTAAGAGTGGAAAATGAATCATAAATACCTGAGAAATGAGGTTCATAATGGAAGCCCCAAGAAGCCCTTTAACCTGGGCAAAATCCTATAACACAATTATAAACAATTTCACGCCCGACTGGAGCTGTTATTTGAGCAAAACTAACCATTTTTCTGCATGCACTAAACGAACCACGAGATCTGTGTATCCAGCTGCAGAAAAACGTAGGATCCCCCATTCGGTCTGCATGTAATCAGCATGCTTGATGGCAAGGACATCGTAGGATCAAAAGAGTTAATAATTGGATCCTGCCCACAGCAACCACACAATTAAGGGCAAGATTAGCAGAGATGAAAAATTTATTGTAAAAATGCAATGCGAGTCTGAAACACAAAATGATTTTACTGAACATTTGTTCTATTGCCATAATCCTAATGATCAACTCTATTACACTAATAATAGGAGAAAAACTAATTGCAGTGAGGACAGGACAAATCTTTTTTAATCTGCGTTGTCATCCCAACTAAGTCCCAACCCATTTGTATTAACCTTTGCTGACAGAGTCACATGATGGACATAATTTCTTATAATTTACCAGCTATGGATCTAACCTTTCTTCATCAAATATTCATAAAGGCAGGATTCTCAATGATTTTCTGTCTCTCTTCATATTTACAGCTTGTTGTCTTCTTCCTTTTTACAGTAATTTGGACACAATTGAAGTCAAATGGAATTAAAGTTAAATGCCTTTAGCAACTAAGGTGCCTAAAAGCAAAGCCTTAGGGGAGGGGGTCGTGAACTGAAGGGGGGGAGCTTGTGCTCCCAAGACCCTTCCCATCTCAGAGGAGTTCCAGCGGGCTGCCTTTCCCCAGAAGGGAAAAATGAACTCAGCCAGAGAATAAAATACCCTTGCCCTCTCTTGCCTTCCCAAGAGTGGCTCTCAGGAAGGCCTGTTTTGGGGGGGCGGGCAGGAAAGCCCCAGGCCTTCCTCTGTATTCAGGGCTTTCTGGAAACCTCAGCTGCCACGGCCGGACTCTGTTTGAGCAAGTGTACCCGCAGGGGCCCAAGAAACAAGCCAGGGGCTGTCATGGTGGACAAGAAAGTCGGTTGGTACAGTTACTCAGAAAACAAACATGACTATCTGAAGCCATTCCTGAGAGCCCTTTTGGTAGAACAACATCTCTTTCCACTTTGCATCTTTGTTGCTTTGACAGTTGTTCCTTAAGAGGCATGTAGTTGAAAGAAGTTTCATAAAGCTTAGGTGTTTAAAGTGAGTATAGTCACGGGCCCTTTATTTTTATTCTCCCCCTCACAAGGCTTCCGTTTCAGTGGGATGGCAGAAGTTTGGAGAAGCTTCGCCATGCTTCTTCTAAAAGAACTCCCTTTTTCGACGCCAGTCCTCAGATGACCCTACCTTTACTAAAGCAGTTCAGAGTGTTGTAGGCAAAATCTCCCTTAAGATGCAAAGGAACTGGGGCGCCTGGGTGGCATCTGACTCTTGATTTCCACTCAGGTCTTGATCTCAGGATTGTGAGATGGAGCCCCAAGTCCGACTCCATGCTGGGTGTGGAGCCTACTTTAGATGCTCTCTCTCCCTCTACCCCTCCCTCACTGCCCCCAGCCCACCCCCCTCCCCCCGCTCGTGTGTACTTTCTCTCTCTCAAAAACAAACAAACAAACAAAGATGCAAAGCAACTGTTTTACCTGGTTGACTTCAAAGCCCCATATTGACCAAGCCAAGAATTTCCTTCTTGCTGAGTTCCCAGAATTCTGACTGGTAGAAAGGAAATTAGAACTGAAGGCGCTTGTATGCTTTAACAACTGATTCACATCCCCATCCCCAGCTCTGAGGTATTTTGTTTTCTTCGCCATCAGTTAGCATCTTAGTATCTTTATCCATGTTTAATCACATGGGTAATACACAAATACGGTCACTTGATTCAAAATTGAGGGCACCTGGGTAGCTCAGTCGTTAAGCGGCTGCCTTCGGCTCGGGTCATGATCCCAGAGTCCTGGATCGAGTCCCACATTGGGCTCCCTGCTCAGCGGGAAGCCTGCTTCTCCCTCTCCCACTCCCCCTGCTTGTGTTCCCTCTCTCACTGTCTCTGTTCTCTATCAAATAAATAAAATCTTAAAAAAAAAACAAAATTGAAAACTGATTCAAAATTGAAAACTTCATAAAGTGCTCTTAGACCCCTAGCCCCGGTCTCTGACCTTCTTGCCCATCTAGGTATTTTTCTGTGCATTTACAGATATATAGATGTACTGGGGATAAATACGTGTTTTCTTTTTTCATTTCCATAAATGGCTTTTATGCTAGTACAAATCAATACCGAACTTGGTTGTGTTACTCAATACATCTCATGTTTGGAAATCTTCCCATGTGAGAACACATAATATAAATCTGTTCTATTCTACTTAATTGTTGCAGAGAAGTCCATAGTATGGATATACCATAGTTTAGTATCATTCCCACAATGGCAGACATTTAGGTTGTTTCCAGTTTTAATTTATAAGCAATTCTGCAAAACATCATTATCTGTTTGGAACCAAGATAGTTCAAACAGTTATTTCAACAACATGCTAGCTTTTGCAAATACAGTTTTGAGAATGCTTGTATTGACCTGAGAGCTCAAAACACTTTTTAATTTTCTCTACCAAGCCACATTTCCTTTCTGATGGTAAGGACAAAAACAGTTATGAGGTATTGGGCGTCCTAAGTGCCCCACAAATAAATAGACATTCCAAACGGCAGTGAATTAAATGTTTTTGGTAGGGGGAAAAGTGATAATCAGCTGTCAGAAAGGCCCAAGTAAAGCTTGTTGTACAAGGAGAGCATCATTATGGTAAGTTTTCTGACCCAGATTCAGAGGTACAGAAGGTCAGACTGTGTCCCCTGAGCTACCCTGCATATGGGAGGAAAACCCTTATTATGATAGCATTCTCCTGCATGGTATTGTGTTCTTTCTTTGCCGTATTGGCTAATGCTAGTGTTGTAAAGAGGTATCACTGATTATGTGAAGGATGGTTTGCCGAGTAGGATATGCATACGTGCATGATCTTTTTTTTTTTTTTTAAGATTTTATTTATTAGAGAGAGAGAGAGAACGAGTCAGGGGGAGGGGCAGAGGGAGAGGGAGAAACAGACTCCCCGCTGAGCAGGGACCGTGACATGGGGTGCGATCCCAGGACCCTGAGATCATGACCTGAGCCAAAGGCAGACGCTTAACCGACTGAGCCACCCAGGCTCCCCTACATGCATTGTCTTAATAACCATTCCTTAGTCTCTTACAAATGCCACAGAAGGTATCAGGAAATTCTTTTAACAGATCAGATCATTTTGCCAGAAGGTTGGAGGGGTCTCATGAAAAGGTTTACCAGGATCTCAGATACTGCCATTCCTCTGGACTGAAACTAGCAGCTGCTGGATACCCAACAGTTCCCTCCAGGTTGGTGGGAGCCATAAGGCGTATAGCCAGTCAAATGCATTTGTAGAAGTGCAGAATGAAAACTTCCAATCTGAGTAAGTGTAAATTAAGGATTCTGGACCAGTTTTTAAGTAGTTCCCATTATTCAGGGTTAGGGAATAACTCAAAATTGGCTTAACAGTGTTGTCAAGGAGAGGTTGGCTTTGATGAAAACAAGCAACTGACTTGAGAATGGCATATATATGGAAATTATCCTCCTGGAGTACATGAAACATTGGGTATCTCATATTCTTTCAACTTTGTTTCATGCTGTTAAGTGGCTCAGTTTTTCATCCTATGTCAGACACTCTTATCCTTATCTTATAAAAGGAAAGTTGAGTAATTCTGCCAAAAATTAATAAAACCTAAGAAAATAAATAAATCAGACTTCTCCAAAATTAGAAACATTTGTGCATCAAAGAACGTTATCAAGAAAGTGAAGACAACCTACCAAATAAGGACAAAATATTGTAAATCATGTATCTGATAAAGATTTAATGTCCAGAATATATAAAGAGCTCCTAAAACTCAACAACAAATAGGCAAACTAATTTAAATACAGGCAAAGGACTTGATTAGATATTTCTCCAAAGGAGATATACAAATGGCAAATAAGTACATGAGAAGATCTTATCATCATTAGTTTTCAGGGAAAGTAAATCAAACCACATTGACAGACTACTTCACACCTACTAGGATGGCTATACTAAATAAAAAAAAAAATAGTGTTGACAAGGATATGGAGAAGTTGGAACCCTCCTACACTGCTGGTGACAATATAAAAATCACACAGTACCTTTGGAAAACAATCTGGAAGTTCCTCAAAAAATAAAATGTAGAACTACCTGCCATATGACCCAGTAATTCCACTCCTAGGTATATACACCCAAAAGAAAGCAGGAACTCGAAACAGATACTTGTACACCAGTGTCCTTTGCAGCATGATTCACAACAGCCAAAAGGTGGAAACAACATAAGGGTCCATCAACAGATAAATAAAAGGTACTATATGCATACAGTGAATTATTCAGCCATAAAAAGGAATTCAATTCTAATACGTGCTACAACATGGATGAACCTTGAAAACATTACACCAGGTGAAATACACCAGACACAAAAGGACACATATTGTGTGATGATTCCACTTACACAACTATCTAGAAGAGGCAAATTCATAGAGACAGAAAGTAGACGAGAGGTTACTAGCTGCCGGAGAAGGAGGGAATGGGAAATGATTGCTTAATGGGTATGGAGCCTCTTTTTGAGACAATGGAAAAGTTCAGAAATAGTGGTGATGTTTACACAATGCAGTTAATACCACTGAATTGTATACTTAAAGGTAGTTGAGATGGCAGATTTTATGGTATATATATTTTCAGCACAATAAAGAAAGTTAACGGAACCAGATATACAATGTAAGCGTACTATCTACAGTTCCAGAGGTAGCCAATTAAGGACCTAAAAAATACAGAAAACACTATTTTCGGTTATTCGTTGCATAACAAATCACTCCAGAGCAAAGTGGCTTAAAACAGCCATAGTCATTATTTCTCACAGAAGACTCTGGCTTTGTGTGTGTTGACTGGGGCTCAGCGATGGAAGGTTCTTCTGCTGGTCTCACCAGGGATCTGGGTTGCAGGGCTTCTCTCTCTCCAATGGGGTCTCTACAGCCAAGACCCAGCCTTCTTGAGTCGAGGCTCATGACTCCCAAAAGCAAACTCAGAAGCTGTCAGGCTTTTCTAAGGAACTGTTGGAACATCACCTGTGCTCTGGTGTGTTTAAAGCAGGTGACAGGAGTGACTGCCAGAGGCCTGGTCCACTGGGGCCATGGCTGGAGACAAGTTCCCACAAACCCCACTCGCACATGCACGGAATAAGGGTGAGCCAGGTCTTCGCGTACCATCGCAGGAAGCCAACAGATAATATCTGGAGTCGATAAGTCAAGAAACAGCAGTGTGTGCATCTTAGTTAGAGATATGGAAGGGAACCACCATTAGAAACAAGTCCAGTGGTGGGAGACTCTTTTTTTTTTTTTTTTTTTAAGTAATCTCTACACCCAGCATGGGGCTTGAACTTATGACCCCGAGATCAAGAGTCACATGCTCTTTCTCCTGAGCCGGCCAGGTGCCCCTAGGTGGGAGACTCTTGCTTTTACATTATAAACCCCCCGCCCGTATCATTAGATGTCAGACTGGGAATGTACATTGTTTCATTAACATCATAGGCTTTAGAACGTGGCTCTGGGGCCAGAGTACCTGAGTTCATATCTCAGCCACATCACTCAGTCTCTGACCTTGGGCAAGTTACAAAATCACCCGGTACCTCCGTGTTCCCATCTGTAAGATGGGGATAATAATCGTCCCAACCTCATGGGTTATTAGGGTTATGTGGAAAGACACTGAGAACCCCATCTGGCACAAAGGAGATCCTTAAAAAAGGTTTGCTCTTAACCATTAGGACGTTAAAAAAGAAAAAGCAAGCCCACGGTGAACGAAGTTTCCCGAGACCTGGATTCTGGTCTCTGGACTCTGTCACTAATGTGTTGAGCAAGTCTGTTCACCTCGCCTTTGACGAGGAGGTATGAGATAAGGATGAGATCCTAAAAACAGAGGTTTGTCCAATTTGACGTCTGCAAGGGCTAGCCATGGCGGTCAAAAATGACCTTGCCGGGAAAAGGAGAGCCCCCTCCCTTTTTGGAGAGAGCTTCGGGTTCTTTACAGTTGAACCTGTTCCCTCATCTTCTGACCGTACCCGCTGTGGAGAAATAACTCCCGGACTCACTCGCTGCCTGTCCAGAGACCTCTCTCCTGGGAAAGAACTTTATAAATCATTTTAAGTTAGTGGCCGTAACTCCCAGGTGCTTACATGAGACCAACTGGAAAAGGACATTAACTTGGAACCAATTAAATTGCTTCTCGTCTGCATTTGCTGACCTCCCGCACGAATCTGTCCCAGAAGGCTGGGCACGTGGTCAAGCCTGGGTGAAACTGTAAAGAAGGTGAGATTGGGCTTCGGAGACCCCCACTTCTCCCTCTCCCCCCCCAGGGAACGCAGAGCTCACGTGCTTCTCCGTCACACCAGGAAGCTGCGCGATCTGAGCAGTGGCTGAAAATATTCTCCTCCTTAGAAATAAGTTGCACCGCATCTGGCCTTCCCCTCTCTTGTCCCCACACACTTGCGGCAAGGGGATTCATGGGGCCCTTTCTGGCATCGGTTGGGGGCCAGAGTGAGAACACCGGGCTACCCTGGTGCTGCTCCGTTCACCCCCCGCCCCAGGCCGGCCACCTGCCCACGGCGCCCTTATATACAGCCCCGGCCTCGGAACTTACCGGTGGCCGCCTTTGGGCACCGGAACCTTCATGAGTCAATCTCCAGCTAGAAAGTGCAATTTAAATCAGGCACAGCAGGCTTCCCAGGTCCCATGGTCTCACTTGAGCTAACCTATTGGCTGGTGCTGCAGAGAAAGCATAATGGGCCCTCAGTAAGGTATTCTGGGCTCACTCCCACGGGGTCTTGGCTACAGAGCCGTTCTTCCAAAAAAGTGGAAATTCTAACTTAGCAGTCTGCTGAGAAGCTGGGCTCCCTGGCAAGGCCGGGCAGGGGGCAGGAGGTTACGGCAGCTCATCAGGTCCTTGCTGTGCTGTCCCCACTCACCGCTGAGCCCTGGCCCGGTCCCAGCTGACCCCACTCCTGTAATGCTCAGTGAGGAGCCGAACTTCTCCATTAATCGGCCTGGCTGCAGGAGCTGGAAAGGTGACTTGTAACAGGCCTCTTGTTCCCAGCCTCCTCTATAATGACATTCCGCACAAGCAGATGTCCTTTGATTCCTGATGACCTTCTGAATTTTGGCAAATGAGAAAGTGCCCGGGATCCGCAGTGAGGGCCTAAGGGTGTCTTTTTCCTGCGCAGAGCCGAGCTCTCGTCTTGCACCCCACCCCCATCCCTAGCTGGCACATGGCAAGGACACGGCCTCGCTCGTTTCCCGCCCTGGTCAAAGCCTTCTTCCCGGAGCCAGGGGGCCATGAGATGAGACGGCCAGTCCTGGTCCATGCTGGAGTATTTCCCAGACGGGACTCCGGGGCTCTGGGGCTGTCTCAGCTTGACAGATGAGAAAATGCTGCCTGAGCGCCCTTCCCAAGGTCACCCCACAAGCAAACACCGGGGCTGGGAGAATGAGATCACCCTCGACAGTGAAGGAAGGAACTGCAGCCCCGGCTCTCCCAGTGTGAGACTGGGCCGCGGCCCCTTCAGGCGGCGGGAGGCTGAGACCATCAGTAATGACTAGAGAGCGACTTGGCCCTCTGCTTGCTTTCTCCTCAGAGATGCCCAGATGGGAGAGTTGTGGTTGTGATGATTAATTAATAAGCCCACCCAATTAACCACTGGGTTTGGAGGCCACTCTATAACCCGGAGGCGGGCTCTCTGGCTACTCATCCTTCCTTCCCGAGGCTCCGAGGGGCTCTGCCTGCTGGCCATACATGGCCCACAGCACGGCCAAGGCTCTGGTTGGGGGACTTCGGAGTGTGGCCTGCCTCCTACTGAAGTGCAATTTTTAAAAAACTCCTTGCAAACCAAGTCACTTTAGAAGCAAACCCAGCACAGACTCAGAGGCCTGTTCGGTCTTCCGTGGCTCTCAGCATATAAGATTACCCTGCTTCCTCAGCCTGAACCCACAGGCCAAGAAGAAAAAGAAGAGCATAAATTAGATGTGAGTTGAGTTCTGAAGATACACATCAGGTGAACTCAGGAATCCAGGAGGCTTCGGCCTTATTTCTTCTTTTCTATTCCATCGCAAAGCAGGAACAAAACATCAAAGGCATTGGGACGATCAGGTTCAGAGCCCTCCTCCCTCCCAGCTCCCCAGTGTGGGTGGGGAGTGGCCTGTCAGCCAGGAAGGAGTCTTAAGGAGGAGATTTGGCTTCATCAACCCAGCACTGTGGATGGGTCAAGCAGAGAAGCTTACTCTCATGAGATGACCCAATTCCTCAAGGAGTCTAGAAGCTTTCTGCCGAGTACTGGGCTAGAGCTGCTATTACTCCCCTGCATGAAACCCTCCCGTACTTTCCCATCTCACTTAGAATAAGATCAGGCTTTACAGTGGCTTCCCAGACCCTGGACTCCTCGGAACCCATCTCCTCCTTCCCTTCGTCACTCTCCTTCAGCCACAGCGGCCTCCTCGCTGTCCCTTAGAACATGCCTAATGGGTCCCCCTAAAATACTGTTCCCCCGGAGAGATGGCTGTCACAACCCTTGTGTCCAGCACCCTTCCCCCGCCTCTCCAAAGCATTTATCTCCAGCACAAACGGTCTTAGTATCTATTTGCTTCCATTTTGTGGTCTCATCCTGCCTCCGTTCTTTCCTTCTTCTTCGTGTAGAATCTTGGTTTTGACAGAGAAAAGAAGAGGGTAGTATATCTCCTTAGAAACCTACACTCACCAGCCCCTCCTGCAGCCCAGGGACTGAGTTCTCATCAGTGAGAGAGAGGTGGAGGGTGGTTGCCTGTCCTCCCTGAAAAGAGGAGGTAAGCGCACATTTTCCCCCCTCTATCCTCTCTCCTGCTCCCTGGGGCTTCCTGGGACTCAAGATGCAGTGGCTGGAGTACCCAGGACCATGAGGTGAGCTTGAGGATGGTCGGTGTCAGCTAAGAACAGCAGGGCCAAAAAGTACATGGAATAGCCTGGGTCCTAGGTATCTCTGGACTGCTGTCCTGTGACCTCCTCAAACTCCTGAGATGTGAAAGAAAAATAAACTTCCATCTCCTGTAGCCACTGTTGTTTCCGGGCCCTCTTGCTGGTAGCTCCATGCAAAGTTTCTAACTGATACACGTGCTTATTCTCTGTCCCCCCAGCAGATGGTAACCTCCATGAAACTTGGGATTTTGTCCTAGTTCACTTTGATATTTCTAGATCCTGGTACCTCCTAAATATCTGTTGAATGAATGAATTAGGACTTGCCTGCAAAAGTAGTTTATGAATCAGAGTAACAGTGACTGGGAGTACTTTTCAGTTCAACCAATAGAGGAAATGCAGCTAAACAGAAAAATGCTGGCCTAGCCATGACCTCAGTTCGGGTCCCAGCTTTGTGACTTACTGGCCACGTGACCTGGAGCGAGGCCTTGGCTTCATTGTCTCCCAAACTGGGTGACATCCCTCCTTCCTACCCTCGTAGTGAGGGTCACACGAGATAAGGTATGTGGAGGTTAACTATATGGATATGTAAAATCCCAGTTTTCTAGAGATGGGAGAAACCTTAAGGATTGTCTAGCTCAACCCTTCATTTTACAGACCTGAGTCCTGGTGACCAGAAAGCCACGGCTTTGCCCCAGGTCACAGGGTAAGGTAGTGGCGGGACTGGAGCTTGAATCCCACCCCTCCGACGTTCTTTCTCCCGTACGGTCCTCCTTGTCAGTGGCTAGTCATGGTATTATTATTCCTCCTCTGATTGTGCCTCAGACTTTGACTATCATCACTAGACAATTGGTTGTGTAGCAGGGAAATCAGTTCTATTTTAAAGAAGTAGGTTCAGATGCAAGTTGTTCTCGATCATTTCTGTGCATTCTACTGTATTTAATGTGGCTGCAACGTGCCAAACTCTGCTCTGGGCTTGGAAGAGACGGCAGAAATCCCTGTCTTTGGGGAGTTCATTTTACACACACACACACACCAAATGGTACCAGGTGTTGTGTAGAAAAATAGTGCAGGGAAAGAAGATGGGGAGTGCTGGGCCAGGGGCTGGAGGGAAGGGGGTTGCTGCTGTCTTGGGAAGGGCAGTCAAGATAGGCCTCACTGATTGGATTCTGTTTGAGCAGTGGGGGAGCAAGCCACAGGGAGGCCTTAGGGGGAAGAATTTTCAAGGTAGAAGAAGCAGCAGATACTAATGTCCTGACAGTGTTCTTTGCCTGTTCAGGGAAGAGCACATGAGCCAGTTACAGACCAGGGCAAAGGGAACAAGGGGACAAGCGGAAGGAGGGAGGGCCAGAGAACCCAGTGGGGAAGGGGTAGAGATCACAAAGGGACTTACAATGCGCACCATTGTAAGAATTTTGACTTTGCCTCAGCTTTTAAGCCAGCGTGGAGCATAAGCTCATCAGCAGGCTGGTATTGGCATTTCATTTCGGCCCCCCATTTTCTAGTTCTGAATTTGACCGCCCCACACTGTCGGTGTTGGGCTACACTGGGTTTTCTACTGTGCGTGCTCTTGACCCGTTAGTGAGTACTCTTTAAAGAAGAGGAGAGAAACAAAGGCCCAGTAGCCTCATGCTCGGAATAAGGTTAAAATAAACCTGAGCGATGTTTCTCGGCATCCCCAAACCAATTAAGCGGGTTACACGGAAGTATTTCTAAAAACAGTGGTACAGTGGAGATAGACTGACAGGTGAGCAGATGGGGAACCATCAACTCAAATTTATTTCACAGCTTACAACTCAAATGAGCATCCCAAAGTCAGAACAGCTGGCCTTTTATTCTGTAAACCATTGTCCTTTGCTTTGCTCATCTCTCAAGAGTATGAGTGGATTAGGCTCCAGTGGCTGTCTGTCTGTCGGTCTTTGACTTTGCTGGCGGGGCAGGCGGGGAGTAGGGTGAAAATCCTTTGTAGGAACCCGGCTTCTGATGTAAATCAGATTTCTCCATAATGCCTGCTTCTTGCATGGGTTATGAAGTTTCTAGAGTCTGCAAATCAATGACATTGGCCCTTTAGCTTTCGTCTGCAGCACTGTATTCATGACCTACGTGACCATTATTATCTGATCGGGAGTAAATGGAATTTAACCAGATAGCCAAAAAGCAAACATCTTCAGATCCGTAAGAAGAAATATATATAATTTTTTTTTTAATGTGACAGTCCATGTAAAAATCACAGCCACCTTGAATTTCTGCTTATATGTCGTTCTGGAATCTTTGTGAAGTTTGAGACTGTCCCATGCAAACTTGACTTAAGTTTCAGGTGACAGGGGTGCCCTGAAATTGGGAAAGGGTTATCTTTTGTCCATCATGGTCCCTTGTGGGGTCCTGTGCTGACCGGACAGTGGAGAAGCCGTATTCTCTGGCTGAAAGGAGGGCTTGAGACTAGCCGGTGGGGGTTTCGTTCCAGTAATTGCATCAAACTGGACCTTCTGCCAAGCTGCAAGGAGAGCATTAATACCACTCATTAAGACCTGTGCCTCTCCACTTCCCTCCCAATGGTCGAGTCACTGGCAGAATATATTTTCCTCCAAAGTGTTTGTTTTCATTGTTGCCCTTTAAAAATAATGAGTTCATTCTATTCCCTCGCAAGGAAAGTTACTCTAGACTGCTTTGAAATTGTATATCTTTTGTCGGGCGCATATCTGCAGTGATTCCATAGCTTTGTGAGCCAGGGAACCCAACCCGGCCTCTCTTAAAGCTCCTGACCAAGTGGGCTCAGACTGGATACATATAATCGTCCAGCCTAGTTGACCCTTATATTGTTACCCTTGACCAGGTAGAAGTCAGGCAAGTTTCAGGTGACCCTATCATGTGACCAGAGAGCAAAGGTCAGCAGCTCCTAAATGTCGAGCTGTCAAGGTAGCCCATTCATCACTATGATTATGGCACCAGCAAGCCGACAAATGGACCTGGGGATGAAATTGTTCTCAACCCTCCACCCCCTGGCTGTACACCCCAGCGGTGGGCCAAGTAGTCTCACGTATTAAGTGGTTCCCCAGGCCTGTCAGAGTCCCTGAAGGAAGGGAAGGACTGCAAGAGACCTGTCCTGTGTGCCGGATCCCGGGAAGTCACCTGTTGCTTGCTTAAGGGGCCAAGTCGCTTGTCTGCAAGAGCCAGCTCTGAGTCTGGTGTCCTCTGAGATGGACATGAATATAGTGCGAGTTCTTTATGGGCCCACGTGTCGCCCCTCCATGTTCTACTTTAGCTTCTTTGTGGCCCTTTGTGGCAGGTTAACTTGGTGCAAACTGGCCTGATCCGAAGAGTCACCTGTGAAAATTCAGACTGACCGGACCCTCCTCTGGAGGGTCTGACTTGGGGCTAGGTGTCTTTGGAAAACCGTATTTTTAACAAGGGCCCAAAGTGATCCTTTTGATGTTGGCATTTTGGAATAGTGCAAAGAGCTTGAGGTTTGGAGTCAGGCAATTTTGCCAAAACCTGACTCTGTCCTTTGTTTGGCTGTGAAATCTAGGACGAGTTAGTTAATCTTCTGGGCCTCACTTTCCATTTTGAGGACCAACGTTAATTTAAATAGATGTATAAAGTACCTGGCACTCAGTATTTATTATTGGCTATTTGTAATGTTTTTGTTAGCATTATTACTATCCCTTTGATCTGAGAGAGACAACACCGGAGGAGCATTGGCATAAGACAGAATTTCTTTATCGTTGTCTCCCACAGCAACAAACACGATCTGAAATTTTTAAGCAAGCAGTTTCAGAGGGGTAAGGAGACGTGAGGCTTACACAGTGTCACCACATGGGTTGGGAAGAAGCTGTGGAGGAGGCGGCTGATACCGGCAGTAGAAGGGGAAAGGGCCTGGCCCTCCTGGGCCTGGAAGAAAGTGTGACCGTGGCCTGGAGCCATTCCATCACCAAAACATAGCCCCGATTTTTATACCGGCAAGAGGCTCTTGTGACCCATGTCTCTTCATCTCCTGACCTCCCAGAGGTACTAACTGGGCACCTTTATCCTTACCCCAGAGTCTTCTCCTCTTTGATGGGGCTTTGCCATTGGCCAGAGAAGCTCTTAGCAGTGTTTGGAGTGGAAAGAAGCCCTCATTCCATGAGCCAGAAGGGTGGGAAACCCTTATCAAAGGAAATTTCTCCTTGGAGTCCCAAGTTGGAACTCTAAATGTTTTGTGGGTTTTTTTTTTTTTTTTTTTCATTTAACAAAATAAAACCAAAAATGCTGATGGTCATGGTTATTGGGCTATAAAGTATATTAATGTGCCATTTCAGAGAAATCATAGGTAGTAGAAGAATTGGGAACCATGAAAACCACTGTTTATGTGGAAAGTGCCTTTTGAGTTCCAAACGAAGGTAGAAAACACAAGTCATTTCCAGCAGCTGGGCCATGGCCTGTGCTATTCCCTTCTCTTCCCAGTTGGGTAGACAGTATGGACCCACGCTTGGTACCCTGTGAATATGCTGACTGCCTATAAGATCCAGACAGGAGGGTTATCCATGCTGAACAGCACAACGATTTCTGGAAAAAATGGCTAGATGGCCATATGGCTTTAATGGCACAAGCATTCACAAGCATTCACAAGCATTTTGGGGATATTTGGTTTTTAACCCACCTCAGCAGACTCTTCTGTTAGGCTCTTCACATCTTCCCTGAAGTGTGAACCCCCAGAGTAGATTCTTACACAACTAGAAGTGAAGCCAAGCCTTCTCTCTCAAGTGGTCATGGTTGAAAACTACTACCAACTAGAAAGGTACATTGACCTAAAAAAAAGAAAAGGAAAAAAAAAAAAAAAGCTGACCTGTGGGCCAAAGTTTGGCTTTTCCTCGCTCTGATGTGTGTTGACTTTACTGATCTGGAAACATTAACATGTGGTCCAGAGGCAAGAGGTTAAAAGCCTTTCAAAGAGAAAGTGAACGTGTCCTTTGTTGAAACTCATTTAGCAGTTGGATTTCCTTAGTAGTTCTGCAGTGGGTAAACTGAGTTCTAGCCATTTAAGAAGCCTCTTTTATAACACCAGCTTTGCCTATCGGTCATAGGCCATTGCTGCTGTTTGTTTTTAGAGGGGCCCACAGTGCCGTGATGGCCATGACAGAAAGTCCGAGAAGACAAATTATAAATGTGTTAGCTCACTTCTTTTGAAAGGACTTGGAGTGTCAAGCCGAGATTATTATAAACTGGACCACAAACTCTTCTTACCACTGACAAAGACAGATTATTTGGGGCAAAGCATGAGAAACAGCCCAGTGAGGAGTGGCCGCTCCCTCAAGGTTCGATCTGGAATGTCGTGTTCAAGGTAGACCTCACCGAGAGTCAGAATGACGTGTGAAAATCCCTGAAACTGTACATAAAGTACCGTCAGGGATTTAGATGGGATGGTATATGAAAAATACTTAGATTTGAACACCGGAATCCCCCTGGAGGGCCAGATGCTGTGACTCATGGTCCCAAAGAGAATGGGAAGAACAGAGAAAACTTCGTGCCCTCTGTTGGTCTCCTGCTCCCTCCACAGCATAAAAGGCCATAGAGGAGATGGTTGCCCCCATTACCTCATTACTTCCTGCTGTTTCCATGCTGATCCAGCCAGTTGGGTTTTGCAAGTTAAATGTAGATTTAATGTGAGGCCATACCAGTTGTAGGCTGCGTGAGCAAGGCCTCCAAAGGCTCCATGCTGGCTTATATGGTTTAAGGGAGTGCATTCTGATGGGGCTGATAGCCTAAGACAGACTCCTGTTCATCAGCCGGAATGACGGTCAGCTCCTCCTTGTAAATTACAATTCTGGAAAGAACTCTGACTTGGAGAGAAGTGCACTTTTTTAGTTCACTGGGTATTTTCTGGTGAAGTTGTTCGTTTAAATCATTCCAGTCTTTAGAAGTGTGAGCTCTTTCATTTTTATTTATAAGCGTTACGAGCACCTCTGGCCAACATTGCATAATCAGCCGGGTTTTTAAAGCAGGACCTGTATCTGTACAGAGAGGAAAGGGATATTGAGTCATAATTACACATTTGTGTGGTGTTTTACCTATTTTAAAGGGCTTTTATGGACCTATTTGGTTTTATCTTCCCATAACCCGGTGAAGCAGAGAAGCATTAACTTCATGTAACAGCAGAGGAGACGAAGAGGTTGAGCGATTTTTCTCAAGGTCACCCCAGGAATATAATTAGAGGCAGCTTATGCTCCTAAAAGATGAACATGTATCTTTCATTTCTATAAACCATAGATGCTTATGCCGTAAGAACTGCCAAGTCATCAGAGCGAAAAGGAAGTTTTGTCAGTCGTTTGCTGTGATAATAGTTCTTCTAGAACCTGAAGGGAAAAAAAAAACAGTTTTGCTCCTCCTTTTGCCCTGAAATGGTTTGGAATCTCCTGAATATCTAAATTTGTCAAGAACAGCTAAATAGTCTGGGGACGGGGCCCGTTTTAGTCCAAACAGAAGCACATGAGAACAATGGAACGCTGTGGAAGGGGTAGCCAGCCGGATGCCCAGGCCGGGCCCAGCCCCTGCTCCCCCATTCCCCCCTTGTTAACCGTGGGTAAGGCAGCCCTCACTCGAAATGGGGATTGAATACCCACCTCCCCCATCTCTCTCAGGTTGTAAAAAATCAAATTAAGACAGTGCTGTGGATTCAGAGTCTTTTGTTTAAACAGCGTACAAAATGTAATTGTTTTAAGCAGGAGTTGCTCTTTGCTCTCCTGTTTCCCATTAAAGAATTACCTCTTAGGAGTTTATTTTTCTTGTCTCCTCAACGGTGTGTGCCTGGTAATATGTCCCCATCAAGTTCTCATTTTTTGTATTTTTTTTTTAAGCTTGCTTATCTTGATGACTCTCTTAGCAGGAATCCTTTCTCCTGAAATCTATATCACGTCACCAAGAGTTATGGAAATGTTACCTGTCCTTCTTTATTTGTTGCAAAATTTAGGGACAAGGAGGAAGACCGTATATGTTTTCTTAAAATCAATGGCCAGCACATTACTATAAAACCTATTGATTAAAAACACAAAGTATAATGTTAGTCATTTAGTCTGTGAAGTGGTGCAATAAGGGAAGAAATTTATCCTTTGACTTTTGCATTAACCTTTTATTGACTGCTTGCATACCCATAATTAACACACACTTTAGCTAAAGTGGTTAATTTTAGCATGGCGACCAGTGTTCACTAATGTAGTCGCCATCCCGATCACCCAGATGCAAGTGTGGCCCTGGGGGAAATCAGGGGTCCGGAGGCCCCATGTGAGTGACACCTGTGGGCAGAGAAGGGGGACCTCTGGGCAGCCTGCTACCGGGCCAGCCAGTGGGACATCTCTCAGTTGCTTCCTGTTAGGACACCAGGTCGTTCAGGGAGAACCATTCCTACGTAGTGAGAGTTTTGCGGGGTGGCTCACAGAGTCCTTGGAATCTCAAAAAAATGTGAATTTGGGAGGGAGAGAGATGACGTGTTTATTATTTTCCTTTGCTCCCTTTATAATGCTTCATGAAAGGGGTCAGGGTTTCTGGTTTGATCCAAGTTTATTTGCTAGCCAAAGAAGCATGAAAAATAGGATTTGCTTTAGGATGGGAATAGAGAGGACAAAGTCGAAAGAGAAAAGAGAACTTTCTTACTGCTTAGGTGGGTCCAGAATGATCTACTCTCCTTGGGAACACTGAGTTTTGGGGAATTTTTTTTTTTTAACTTTCTTGAGAAACGTCATCCAGCTGTGGTCATTGAAACTGGTTTATTTGCATGCAGAGACCTATTTGGATGATACCAGCACACCCTTGTTTTCTGGATAGGCATTTGTCCCAAATAGACATACCGTTGGAACCAAAACCAAAAGCCAGTGTTTTCCTGCTTTCATACCTGGATGATCCCCGCATACACTATGCTGTGTCAGCAGCAGCATCTCAATTTAGAGACAGGACTGTCCATATCCCCTTGGCAGGCAGGCCCGTGGCAATGGATATTGTAGTAAAAAGCGGGGAAATAACTGACAGGTGGGGAACATGTCATCCAGGACTCTTTGGTTGCACGTGACAGGAAAACCTAATTCAGTCATGGCTCCTGAAACTAAAAAAAGTCTAAGCATGCCTGGCTTCAGGTGTGGCTTGATCCAGCTACAAACGATATTGCCCAGGACCCAGCCCCTTGCTGCACCTAGCCAAATGACTGTGGCTCTCCCAGATGGTGCATCCTGATAGCTCACAGGAGATAAGAAAGGCTTTTCCTGCAGCTCCCATACCAGTCCTCTGGTTTTGCTCTCCCTCTTGCCCTAGATTGGGTCATATGCCTCCCCCTAAACCTCTTCCTGTGGCTGGGAGAGTGGGATGTGCTCATTAGGATCAAGGTCAAGGCTCTCCTCGGGCTGTAGCGGTGGAGACAGTCCCACCCAAAGCACGTGGCCAGGCATGGGGAGGGGATGGATTTCCCTAAGGGAAAATTTCAGTCCTCTTGGTGGAGAAGGTAGGGATGGACGCAGACTGCAAATGTTTGCCGTGGTCAGCATTCCTAAAACATTTCCTAAGAGAACTTAGGGCCCCTTTATTTTGCAAGGAACTCTAGAGTATGTGTGCTAAGAAACAATCTGACTTTCTTCCCTATAAATGCCAAATCAATCTGGAAGAGCCACCGCTTAGAAAGTCTGATGACAGCACCTTTTATTAATTCTAGGTCTTCAGATACAACGGTTGAGTCTTTCTGAATCGGAGCATTTAAGCCTGTCACTGGGAGGTTGTAGCAGCTTGAACACATAAGCCTCAGCGTCCAGGCATATCACATGGTGATAGGATTCAGCCGCAGGCTCAATGTGATTCGAGCCAGAAAGAGCTGCTTCCATATCTCCAGAGTTTCTCCTAGAAAAGAGCGGTCCAGGGGCCGCCCACTCAGTTAGTGGGTAGGGAGAGCGTTGCCACAGGGACGACACAGCTCTATTCTTGGCATTATCATCTGTCCGTCACTAGTCCTCGGGGTGGAAGTAACGGTGGATAATAATATTTAATATCTGTTGAGTGCTTACGATGTTCAGGCGCTGTTCAGAACACCCTGCATGTATTAATTCATTTACCCTTCACAACAACCCCATAAATAAGTACTGTTATGACCATCCTCCTCCTCATCGTCATCCTCACTCCCACTGGACAGGAAGTTGAGGCTTAGCTTGCAAGGGTGAGAAGCCCGCCTGGGATGTCCTGCCCCCAGACAGCAGCAGGTGCCCAGTGTGCAGAGAGCGCCCCATTCGCCACGACGCTTCGACCTCCCTCCTGCCCCATCGTAGGAGATGAGCCAAAAGGAGGCAGAACGAGTGATCTGAGCAGGAGGAATTAAAACTGAAAAGGGGCGGAGCGCCTGGGTGGCTCAGTCGGTTAAGCATCTGCCTTCGACTCAAGTCATGATCCCAGGGTCCCGAGATCGAGCCCCACATCGGGCTCCCTGCTCACCGCGAAGCCTGCTTCTCCTTCTTCCTCTGCCCCTCCCACGCTCATGCTCTCTCTGGCTGTTTCTCTCAAATAAATAGTCTTAAAAAAAAAAAAAAAGAAAGAAAGAAACTGAAAAGGGGCTATGCCTTCAAGCCATTCTCGATCCCTTCTCTTTCAGTCCCGCAGTCTGGCATGATGTAGAACCAGACACTAGGATTTGAGGCGGGGGGTGGCCCATCCTCACCCGTAGGTAAAGCATCACCTCAAACAATGAGTCCTCTGCGCGGGCCCTGTCACTACCTTTTGGAAATCAGCAAGGAGCACGGGGCATTAAAAGAAGTTGGAAAGCGACCTTGAAAGCTGTGAATTAAGAGTGTGAAGAGACCCCACAAAGGCCTCTACCTCCAGCCCATGGGGAGCCAGTGAGGAGAGTAGCCAGTCCATCCTTTGCTCCTTTCAGTCACGCTGGCCACCTTCATGTGCCTCCCTCATGCCAGACACATTCCTACCCAGAGCCTTTGCACACACTGTTCCCTCTGTTTGGGTATCTCTCATCTCATATTTGTATATCCAAATTTGCCTTATTCTTTCTTAAGGACTACAGAATTTTTCATTGTAAGGATATGCCTCCCAGCGCCAGCCTGGGAAGGAAGTCGTTCTCACACCAGCCAGGCCCTTGTTTGGGGCAGGAAATCACAGAGCAGCTTCACCCAAAGGAAAAGCTGGGGGATGAAGTGTATACAACACGGCATCAGCAAACCTGTGCAGCAGGCTTTAATATTTTTAATACTTTCTCAAAGCGAAGGGGCAAACCCATTTGACAGGTGAAAAAGCATCTCTATTGACTTTTTACAAACCTTATGATATTCTAGGTGGATCGACACTTATCATAGGCCTTTAATCTGCCAGCCGGGATAATGTGTGCGCAGATAATTTATCCGCTGAGAGGTTGAGATGCTCAATTTGGAATAACTTTCCCTACCTAGTAAATTGAGCATTACTCTGTGATCCTGAAGCAGAGAGAGAGCACAATTTGAAAAGCCTTGCCGAGTTCCTTTGTAATTAGTCGCAGCTCCCCCTGAATATTAATTTGCCTCCATCCCCTTCATGTGATTTAGAGACCGTGGCTAGAACGACAGAGACGCACCCTCAGAACCACGACCCCAAGAGGCACCGTCTCAAACACCTATCACTGAGAATGCACCCTCTGTTCTTCGGCGCTGTGTGGGGCTTATCAGTGCAAACAGTTTAATATTTATGCTAAGAGGATTGTCAAAAGCAGCTTCTGTTGCTTTAATTCTTGTTTTAAATAAATAATGAGAACATTTAAACACATTACTCTTCTTGGGGCCCTGAGGTCAGCTAATCTTATTATTTATGAAGTGATGTGCTACATAATAGTACTTAGTGCATGTTAACAGATGCTATTATCAGGGTCTGATGCGGAGAGCCGAAGATATATTGGAATGTTATGTGTAATGTACGACGGATTGAGTGCATAGGATGCCGGCAGAGCAATTAACCACACGAGAAAATAGGTATAAAGTTGAAGTATGTTTTCCCGTGGGGATCCCCTCACCATTAATAATTCCCCAGAGAAGAAGATGTCTTTTAGCTAGGAACCTACTCTACCATCAGGTTCGGAAATAGGGCCGGGCTCTTCCCTCCTTTGATGTCTTCGTAGTTCGTCCTCCACAGAAGACAGATCTTGGGGATGGCCACTTTTTAATGGATTTCGAGAACAATGCAGAGAAGGTGGGAATGGGGAAGGACCCACGCAGCTCCTTCTCGAGTGTACTCCTAGTATTTCTTTTGGGTACACATGCTTCCCCCGCCGTGCGCTCCAAGGGAGTCGGGAAATTGTTCATTTCTTATTGCAATTTGTGTTTCATTCTCTCTGATCCTCATTTTTCTGACGAATAAAGCTAAAGCCACTGAGCTTTCCCAGACCAATTTTAAATAAGCTGGTCTCTCAGAGAGGTAGATGCCTGCCAGGGTGGGGATGATGCCGCCCCAACTTTTTTCCTACAAGGCTATAATTTAGTTGCATATGATAATTAATTTCTCTACTATTGATGAATAATCCATTTAATAAAAACCGTGATTTAAGTGTTTTCCTTAGGGAGTAACTCTTGCTAGCCTTTTAATTTAATTTTGTGGAAGTTTTCCCCACCTATTCATCAGTGGAAATGATTATTAACCTCTGTTTGCATATATCCTTATAAATCCGTCTCTCTTTGGAGTGCCTTTTTCTGAGCACAGCAAGCTGGGACACTTGTAAATCTCTAGAATCTCCAGAGTCAATCCCGGCTCGTAATATTGTTTAATCTATTCTTGGACGTTTTAATGCAGTAAATTCAATTTAATCTTTCCCAGTAATCTAGTAATACATCGAAATCCCACAAACATTTAAATCTGATAATGGCTTAATCACACACTTTAAATAACAGTTGAGATAATGAAAAAATAATTCACCATTTTAAAGCCAGAGTAACTGAATTTCCCTGGTGATTGGCTTCTGTGGAGCCACTAGAGATAATACAAAGCTGGGAATTGAAAAAAGAAAAAGAAGTTCCAGCACCACGAAGAAGAGCTCTTCTGTCTTCTAAACACCTGCATTGTGCCTGGTGAGCTCATTCTTTCATTTCATCACTACCATTGCGAAGCATTGTCTTTGGAGCATGTGGCAGTGTCGTTCCAAACTGCCCATGAATTTGGGTCTTCCAGGAATTTCTTCCCATGGGTTAATTGCCTCTTCCTACTCTTCCAGGTGTCAGTCCCGAATTGCTCGAACCTTACCTGTGGATCAGAAGCCAGAATGTCGACCATATTGGGAAAAGGATGATCCTTCGATGCCTCTGCCATTCGATCTCACAGACATCGTTTCAGAACTCAGAAGTCTGCTTCTGGAAGGAAAACCCTAGAAGGAGCACAAGTCTTAGGTGCAGGAGGAAAAGTGATTTTTGGCTTCCTTCCTCCAACCTTGCCGTGGGCTTGGGCAAGGGCAGTATGGGTAGACTTGACCTTTAGATCATAGAACCTGGGTCCCCTTAGAAAGAGTAGGCCATGGAGCCCATGAATGTTAAAATGTTTAAAAATGGCACAGTGTTATAATCTGATTTGGTACGAAACAAGAACCTGCCCCCAAAATACTGTTCCCCACTTGGATTTTTCATGGGAGCCATTCAGCTCCTAAAGGCCGAGGCGGCAGGGGTGGGCTGTCTCTGGCAGATCCCAGCCTACTTTCCACCTTCCCCAGCCTTTTCAGAAACTCTAGAAGACTCTGAAGTCATCCGGGGGAAGACAGAACCTAGATACCATCCCCGCCCCCATTTCTCACCACGCCCTCTAGAGGCTGCGCTGTCCAATATGGTAGCCCGTAGCTGGGTGTGGCTTCTTAAATCCAGTTTCCATTGTAATTAAAAATTCCGTTCCTCAGCTGCTTAATAAAGCCACACGTGTCTGGTGACTCGTGTATTGGGCAACACAGAAGCAGAACATTTTCATCATTGTGGAAAGACCTGTTGGATAACGCTTCTCTAAAAAGTCTGAGAGCAGGAAATTCTCTTCTCCACTTGTCTGTAGCCACCATCCCCGTAGGTGGAAGGAATGAAAAGAGAAACGCGTCATTGGAGAGCGGCCACTGTCCCTTCTGTGAGCCTGACCTAAGTAGAAGCCCGAGTTATGAGTTCTGTACTCTGCCCCCAGGAATGAGGAGGTGGTGGAAATTAAAATACACCTGACGTCTGTCATTGGGAAGTTTCCCTGAGCTAACGAAAGAGACACAGCCCTGTTTGCATTGCTTCATGGATTTAGCCCGCACATGCATTTTTCTAGAATTCCCTCATCCATGTGTAATGACAGGTGGGATCGAGGCCCGAGGAGCCCCAGTGCCCCGTCCTGATGACATCCATGCATCAGAGAGGCGACACGTATGCCCTGGCTTTAAAGTGCCTGGATCAAAATGCGCACTGGCTCCGTGACTTTTGGCGTGTCCCTGTGCCTCAGTTTCCTTACCCATATGACGGGGATACTAAAGGCACCAACTCACAAGGGGAAGAGTAAACAGAATAACCTAGCTACAGGTGTAGAACAACTTCTGACAGGTAGTTAGCTACCCAATAAATATTAGTATTCTTCTGTATCCGTGAGCTGACCCGATGTAGGCGTCCTCCCCTCCTTCCTCTGCCCTCGTGCTGATTTTGTCTCGTGACGCCATTGTCACATCTCTCCCTTTCTGGCTTGGCTCCTGCCCTGTGGTGACCCCAGAAATCGCGAGAATAGTTAGCCCCTCACCCCAGCCCGGGGCCTTCTCTTGTAGTGGTTTACCGTAGTGTGGAAGCTGAAAGGCTCTTCTGCCCGCTGAGGGGGGCGCACGGAGAAGCAGACTCTCTCCGGCCATCAGAATCCCCCGGGTTCAAGGTGGCGTTCACATCCACGGAGCTGGCTGACCGCCAAAGGGCCGCCTGACACAGAGCGGCCAGGGCTTCGTGGTCTGGAGCCTTGGTTCCCTCGGACCATGCATGAATTCCCTGATGCCCTGAGCCCCGTCGGTGAAGGAGAGAGGGAGTGCGGGCTCATCGGGCTGTCGTGGAGATGACATGCTTTCCGGGAGGTACGGAGCGTGTGACACCGAGAAATCACAGCCCCGGGGCCCGGGCCGCGTAGCCTCTGCTGCTGTATTTACCGCCCGTGCTTGTCCTGTGTTACGTTTCATGAGGTGCCCATATTCCGGAATTGGGAGATTCCCTACAAAGTACCAACGTGTGCATTCTCTCTAGAACTCAGAACATCTAGCAGCTCTCGCCCTCCGTCCTGGCGTGGCAACGAGCTAGGTGGCGTCTTCTCGCTCTGCGGGGGGGACGTGAGCCCTCCCTGGCCCTGGGTGCTCCCTGTTATCATTTATCATCACCCTGACCCTTAGTGGTCAGCACTCTCCACACCTGCTTGCTTGCACCCCTACGGGAGAAATAGGTAATCATGTTTAGTGCTTTCCCCCATGTGTGTATTACTCTTGAGCTCTATTTGTGGACTCCTTGTAGTAATGTCTTGTACGTGATAAAACATTCATAAACAATAAAAATATTAAAAGGATAAGATAAGAAACTGAGAGAGGTCCTGCTCTTTTCCGCTCGCAACGCTAGTGGGTGGGCCTGCTTCCTTGGCTTGGGTAGGGTTAGGCAGAGATGGTTCTCGAAGTCCTCCGGGCGGGGCCAGGTGATGCACTGCCAGGGTGGGAGAAACCACTACCTAGAGTGAATCCGAAAGGTGAGATCTCATTTTCGCAGAAGAGGTGATGGCTTTCAGCAAGGGTGAGCTCGGCGTGGGTGAGGATGACGTATGCTCTGCGGGGAGGTGTCAGGTGGGTAGAAGGAGGGAGACAATATGAAGGGGGCTATGGGGGGGCAGTGGCCATCAGCTCAGTTCCTGCAAGGCCAAAGGAAGGCCTGTTGCCCCTGACAGCTAGGGGAGGACTTTCCTGGGAACATGGGCCACCTGTGGGGTTGAGGGAGTGGACAGCCCCCAGACCACCTGGAATCAGCAGGCCCCCCACCCCTTGCTTCCTGCCCGGCTTGCCCACCCCCTGGTCCCAGCTCTCTGGAGAGGTCCCGATGCACTAAGATGCTCCTGACCTCCCCTCCCTACTGCCCTCCCACAAACCTTCCTTGACCACCTAGCACCGCTCAGCGGGCTTGGTGAGCCCTGGACGTCCAAGGACCCGTCCCTGCCTTCCAAGGGCTCCTCTGTGCCAACCCCCATACCGAGTGCTGGGGACACGCAGTGACCAAAATAGTAGGGAGACAGACGGTAAACCAGCAAATCAGTAACAAGACGGTTTCAGATGGTCGTAAGTGCTGGAAGGGAGCCCACTGGGTGAGGTAGGGGACACAGCGTTGCTGGGGACTAACGAAGGGTGGCTCAGATCAGGAGGTCAGGGAAAGCAGGGGACAGGGACGTGCACAGGAAAGTGCGGCAGTCAGGTGCCAAGGAAGAAACCGGCCACTCTCGTGGCCGAAGCAGGGTAACCAGGAGTGGGGGAGATGCAGCCTGGGGGGCGCGTGGACCTGGTTCCAGGCACCGGAGAAACACCCACGGGGTCCACGTGAGATGGTGCCGGCTAGCCCGGACTCCAGGGTCTCCCCGAGAGAGCAGACGGTCCGTCCAAAGGCACAGCGTTCTAACTGGGACTCCCACGCGCTGGCCGAGACCTTGAGATGGGGAGGTTGTGCTGGGGGCCCCTCTGGGTGCATGAGGGGTGCCCCGCCCTGCTGCCTCACCCCAGCAGCTCCTGCGGCCCCAGCTTCCCTGTCAGGGGAGCTTGCTAGACAGAAAAGAGCGGGGTCATGGCATCACTTGTGACACAATTTTAGTAATAAGCTTCTAAATCCGTCACCAACTGAATTGAGGGATGTTGGAAATGAGATTCCACAGGCCCTATTTAATGGACACCCCACCTTCAGCAGAAGGGTTTTTGCCTGTTTCAGGGGAAGGTTATTTTCGAATGCAACTGGTTTTGGTTTTTTTTTTTTTTCCCTTCCCTGCTCTAGTTAAGACTGATTTTACCACTGGGCAAATTGCATACATTTGGATCCATGCCACGCTAAATACTGTTTATTCTGGAGATCTGTCAGAGGCAAGTGCATGGAAGACAGGGGGATTCTTATTTGAAAAGGCAATTCTCCTTCCAACAGCTTGAGCAGGAGAGGAGAGAGCGGATCAGGATGTGCTGATGTGGTAATGCCATTTATCCCGTTTGCCTTTGTTACTTTGTGATTAAATGGTATTTTTAATTAAGTCTCATTGAGAGCCATAGGTACCACGGTGGTGAAATCAATTTGACAACCATAAAGGGGGAGGAAAGGCCCGGTTGTGCTGTTGGGAGCGGCCGCAGGGACGCCAGGCCGCCGTAGAAGCTGGGGTGGGGAAGGGGAGAGGCGGGAGAGGCGCAGGTAATGACTTCCTGCAGGACTGGGGCACCTGCAGCTGCTGGGACCCGGAGGCCGGCTTCCCCGGCTGCCAGGAAAGGATACACCGGCCTCTCTCGCACTCACCGGAGAGACCCCCATATGTTCCCGGGCCGACTGGGGGCCCCAGGAAAGCGTCTGCAGGGTCTGCTTCTCTGCCGGACTCTTACTAGTAAAGAGAAAGCCTGTGTCCAGCGCCCCGTGCGTACTGCAGCCTGGCTCCCCGGCAGCCCTGCCCACAGCCCTTCACCCCCAGCCCCTTCGCACAGGTCGAAAACGCGTCTCCTCTGCGCCCCCGTTCGATTTATCCCGCTAGCATCGATCAGCTTTCCTTCTGATTCCTGGGTGGCAGTCGAGGCTTCTGGCTGCTGGCTTCCCCACTTTGAATCCTGGTCCTGTGTGTGACCCAAAGGCTACCATCCTTTCGAACCTGTGTTTTCTTATCTACAAAATGGGGATCATAGTAATGGATCTACCACCTGATGTCGTTGTGTAGATTTGATACTGTGCATAGGGGCGCCTGGGGGGCTCAGTCGGTGAAGCGGCTGCCTTCTGCTCGGGTCATGATCCTGGGGTCCTGGGATCGAGCCCCGCATCGGGCTCCTTGCTCAGCGGGGCGTCTGATTCTCCCTCTGTCTCTATCTCAAATAAATAAAATCTTTAAAAATAATACTGTGCATACAAAGTGCCTGGAGTAGCAGGTCTTCAGTGAGGCATGAGCTATAATGTTTGTTATCCCAGTTTCCTATGATAACCATGGTAGCTTTGGGACTTGGGCAAGTCCCTTGACCTCTCTATGCCCCAGTCTTTGTGTATTTAACGGGATGATGGTAACGCCTAGCTCACTGGGTCGCGCTGTCACCAAGGTCGCTCACGTTAAGTGATTCACATCGCGTCTCGTCCTTCGTGCCAGAGTAACACGTGACCGCCTCCATGTTCCCATTTGCCCCTCACAGCTTCCGTTTTTTTCCTAGGCAGATGGCTTGGAACTTTTTATAAATGAGATCCTATGAAAAATGATTCTCCAGTCCTGCCATTACTCCAGCAGGATTAGGTCACCCACTGCAATTTGAGATTTGCTTAAAAAATTCTTGCCATCACCTTCTAATGGATGATCTGTGTACAACAATTGTTTATTGACTCTGAATGTCTGAGCACCAGGGTCAGTCTGTTTCAAGGGGAGGGAAGCCTTAATTAACTCCCAGCCTTAGACTCAGTGATTCTTTTCCAATGATGCAGTTCATGACTTGGCTTGCATTTACTTTTCATCAGTCCTGAAAGAATCGAGGTAAAATAGTTTCCTCCGCACATGTGTGTCAGGCTAAATGGATAACAGCAGATACAGATCTGTTTTCCTGTCTGCACCTGCCTTTAGACAAAATTCATCAATTTTACAAAAGCCACTGACTAAACATGGCACCAATACAAATGAAGTGGCTTCCAGCGTGGGGGGTTTCCTGTTGCTTTTAATCGGGTAAGTGCGGTGGCTTCCTGCAGAGCCATGGCAAGTGCCGAGCGCGTGGGGACCGGAAGGTCAAGGCCATGCTGCGGGAAGTTTAGGAGAAGCCCAGTGGTGGTTCCGGACCCTGTGCGCTCTGAGCCATTCGGACCAGCTTAGTTAGCGACGGTCCACGCTCAGGCCCTCTGCAGCCTTGCCCGGTGTTAGAGATGAAAGAAAAGACCAGGGATCAGCATGCCCTTTAGCGGTGCCCATGTTCAAGGGCATCCTGCTTGCCCTTCCCAGCTTCTGGAACAAGGAGAGGGTCGGCAAGCAGAATCAAACCCCTCGGGAGAAGCTTCTGGGCACTGCGCGGGGCACCCCGGATGGAGACGGCCTGTAAACGCTGAAGCCCCGTGCAAAGGCAAGGAAGCAAGATTATGATTATTCTGTGAGATCGGTTGGATTCGGGTGGGCAACGGAAGGACTGGCGTACATTTCCATCAGCTTCCCTCCTGCAAGGCCAGAGTAACACAGCAGCAGTGCTCGGCTCACAGTGCGGACCCCCCACAGGCGGCTAGAACATGGGGGGAGTGTGAACGCCTTCTGCACACTAGTCTCAAAGAACAGTGTCACGGCCCCTTTTGAAAGTTTTTCAGACCCCACAGCGCCTGGGTGGCTCAGTCGGTTAAAAGGTTAAACAGCTGACTCTTGACCTCAAGCTCAGGTCTTGATCTCAGGGTTGTGAATTCAAGCCACACCCAGCATGGAGTCTACTTAAAAAAAAAAAAAAAAAAAAGTTAAATCTGTTTTCAGATCCCATGCATCCTGCAAAAATTCCCATACCTGCAGATAGGTATGTTCAGCGCCAGGGCACTGAGATGGAGGGAGCATGCTTTCTTTAGTTTCTTTGCAAAACTGTCATCCCCTGCTGAAAACCCCGCCCGTCCTTCCCAATAGGGAATCCCATTTTTCACTTTGGAGTGCGCACAGTTAACCTCGCAACCCCAGCACCCCAGAAGGGCTGAGTCAGTTTCTCAGAGCAGCTCAAGCTACCCCTCATAACTCGTCCAGCACAGAAAACTGGTCCTCTGGTCACCCTCCTGCCCCCCGCCCCCCAACGCTTCAGACAGAGATTTCCAGTTGATTACGCCTTGATTAGAGCCGGGGAAAAAGCAGGCCAGGTATATAGGATTCCCATTGTCCTCCCCTCCGCGGCTCCCGAGCAGGGTCAGGCGGAGCGGCCCCTCGGTGAGCATGTGAACAATCAAGCGCTGTTTACCATGGACGTTTAGTTTTCTTTTCTCGAAATCAAAACAGAGTTTAGTAGGCAGCGTATTTCATACATGCCTCTTGATCAATGGAATGATCTGTCAGAAGCCATTAGAGCTCCCATTAGCTTGAATGCATTCAAAGCTAAACTATTGGATCATTGAAGGGCCACAGTGATTGTTTTTAATATACTGTACATTGATTTCTCCCTGTGAGCAGGAACATAAGTTTGAAACTAACTGTGTATGACTAAGGCTTCATTTGCTGTCTCCAGTTCTCTGTGAAAAGCATGGTTTCACTTCGACCAGAAATGTCTGTGTATAGTTTTTAAAGAGATGCAGACCCTGTTAGAGTTCCCAAGGTTTAGACTGGGGCGGGTTGTTATTATTATTTTTTTTTTCCCGAGCTTTCTCCCGTTTCTTTGTGCCCATTAAGTGAGTTGTGCGTGCAGAATGGGAGAGGCATCCCTGCCAAGGACCTCAAGTGAAAGGCAGTGGGGGAAATTTTTCTGAAAGCATGAAGCCCCAGCTGAGGCCAACATCGAAGTGAATTTGACAGCCTTGGGCCAGCAAAAGTCTGCCAACGCAGAGCAGCGGAAGTGTGGCTCTGTCAGGGGCCTCCTCACTGGGGCAAAACTCGTTGAGCTCAAGGTGGAAGAGGCAGGTGGGGAAGCGAGAGCTAAGGCCCCGGGCCTGCCTTGGGCTGCCATATTGCCAACACTTGGTTGACTCATCTTTTCCACCTTAGCCGAAACGGATCCTTCGAACACTTGTTGATGCCCTCCTAAATACCAAACTCTGTGCTAGGTAGAGACACAATGTCCCTGTCCTGCTCTTAACCAGCATTTCCAATCTCAGCCCCTTGCTCATCTGAATCCAGAGCCTGAGAATAAGGAGTTTGGCCAAAGAAGCCATACTTACCACATTTGCAAAGGCCTATCTCCCAAAGAGAAGTGTTTACACATCGCACCCATTTTACAGATGGAGTAGTTAAAGCCCAGATGGGAGAAATTATGTTATTTAAGGCAAATTCTAGGAATTGGATTTCAAGCTCCTGGTGTGTACTAAGATTTGGGAAAAATATGAACATTCTTGGACCCGCCTCCCAAATAAACCCAAATATGTTGAAGAAGAAGACAGTTCCAGATGGCTCACAAAAACAAGAAAGGCCTACCCCTCCAATTCCAGCCCAGAAAGAAGAAATGTTGTTAGTCGGAAAATAGTTTGTGTGCCATTCATCCTTTTTCCCTGGGGCCCCAAAGGTCCACGAAAGTTTGGTGATTTTGAACTACCCAAACAGGCCCTTGGAATTCATGGTGCAGGATATTAAAATCAAAGAGGCCAAGATGGATCACCCAAACACACAGGTCAAGCAAAAGTCCCAGTAGTAAAATCTAGAGCAGGAGTCAGCAAATTGCAGCCTACGGCCAAATCTGGCCTGTCCCTTGTTTTTATAAAATGACGTTGTATGGGAAAAGAAGCATTCGAGGGCAACTCTATGAAGGGGCGAAACAGAATCAAGAGCCAAACCCAAGGCTCTTCCTGAAGTAAAGATGCCTGCGTGATGCAGGCCGGGGGAGGCCATCCCGAGGGAGTGGACAGCGGCCCCTTGGCTTTCAGGTTTGGGCATCTCGACTCCGCAGAGGACAGGTCTGCAGGGGAGCAAGCCCAGCCTGAGCTTCTAAGTAGAACTGCCGAGCAGACAGGCAAAGGATCTTGTCTGGGTGCTCCTGAGGCCTCTGCTCCTATAGCAGGGCTGGGAATGATTCTAATGCCTCATTAGGAGAGGTCGTGATCTGGTCTCTGATTTTTTGTTCTTCCGGGGATGGGGGGTGGGAGGGGGGTGTCTCTGCTCTCCAACTTACCGGGCTGACTAATGTGTCATTATAAAGGGTCAGGAGAACCCTGTTGCTCTTCTCCTGCAATTGACTTCCTACCCAGGAGCCTCTGGCTCTTAGCGTTTCCGAGAAGGAATTCCAAATTGCTCATTTACCTTCTGACGTGAGAGTTGAAACCAAGTTGCCAAGTGTCCATGGATGTGTTCTCCATCCCTTGATGCGCTGTTCTGTTCTTTCCACCTCCGAAAGCTTCTACTGTCCAGACTCTGCAGGAGTGCCCCGGGTCCTTCCTTCCCCGTGGCCTCTCTTGCCACCCGGATCCTTGACTCACTTGTAAGTCACTCCATGTGGACCATTTTTGCTCGTTCTGTCACCGGAGAGTTTAGGAATATGATTTTACTTGTCAGATTTGGCTTCCTTAGTGGACTATCAAATACTGGAGGGAAGAGCTCACAGCATCGAATCTTCCATTTTAGTGCATTCTGTCAAACTCAGAATAACACTCCCTACCCCCAGATCAGTTAGTATTTATTGGCTACCAATCCACCGAACTTTTATCCGACACATAGGAAGGACTCAGTGAGCACCCCTTGGCCGGCTGTTAGAGGGAAATGAGTCTGATCATCACCCTACGGTAGTATCTCCACTAGGACTTTCTGGCCACAGCTTGCAACCTACCCCTAACCTCTCCCCCAAGCCTCACCTCCCCAAACTTGCTTCTCCCCTTTGTTCCTGCCACACCCGATGTTGTACGACATCCTGAATCCTTCCGTGGCTCTGATGCTGTGTCTTAGGTATGCTGGCATGAGCCCAGCGGACCTCAATGGCAGGCAGAGGACCAAGCTGAGCCTGGGTGGGGCCGGGGAGAATTTGGCCAGCAACATTCATGTGCCAAAGAGGCATTCGATCAAGGAGGTGCCGGGAGGGTAGCCAAGGCATCAGAGCTGGTGGTTGGGGCTTGGAAGCAGGGGTCTACAGGAGGCCAAGGAAGCAGCCCAAGGAAGGAGCAAGGCAAGGCCTCCTCCAAGCAGGGGGCACTCAGTGGGGACCCAGGCCCAGCAATGTCTCCAGAGAGCAAAATCACAAACAACAAGCCACCTTGGCCCATGGAGGTTGAGGGAAGGCTGGAAGACCTCGGCGGACATGGACCTGGAGCCGTGGGCTCGGGTTGACAATTTCAGACCCCACTGGCCTGGGGTCATAAGGCCAGCAAGACACTGCTGTCAAATCATTGACATTTAACCCAGGTATGCGTGCTCGGCAAACACAAACATAAGGGCAGAACGGCCTGATGATTCCCTCCCCAAATTACACTCGGTGGGTACACAGCCCGGGGTGGAAGGAGACAGGACCAGCGTCTCTGTTCCCTCATTCCGGAAGTTACCACGTGGCTTAAATCACAAGCCGGCTGCTACACCTGGTGTTCCGCTGTAAAACCACAGAGAGGACATGCAGGTGGTGAATGAGCCCATGACAAGATGGCCAATAGCATTTGCCATTAGAGAAATGCAAATAAGACTGCAAGATGTACCCCTATGCGTCTATGACAATGGCTGCCATTTTATTTCATTTTTAAGATTTTACTTATTTATTTATCTATTTGAGAGAGAGAGAGGCTGCAAGCGTGAGCAGTTGGAGGGGCAAAGGGAGAAAGAATCCCAAGCAGACTCTCCACTGAGCGCAGAGCCCGATGTGGGGCTTGATCTCACGACCCTGAGATCATGACCTGAGCTGAGGTCCAGAGTTGGACGCTTAACTGACTGAGCCACCCAGGCGCCCCTATGGCTGCCATTTTAAAAGTAGTGGTAACACCTAATGCTGGCAAGAATGCAGAGAAACTGGATCCCTTGTCCACTGCTGGTGGGAACGTAAGAAGCCGCAGCCGCTCTGAAAAAGAGTTGGGCAGTTTCTTATAAAACTAAGCATGCCGTTAGCATGCGACCTGGCAATTGCGCTCTTGACCCTTTGTCGCCCAGGAGGGAAATCTATATTCACACAAAACCTGTATGCACATGATCATAGCTATTATTCATAATAGCCCCAAAATATAAACAACCTTCCGGGAGTGAATAAACATCAGTACATCCACGCCATGGAATACTACTGAGCAATAAAAAAGCAATCAACTATCAATACACACAACAACTTGGATGGATCTCAGGGGACTTATGCTGATCACAAAATCCAATCTGTTATATGCTGGAAATGTGTATAAATAAACGATTCCATCTATTATATAACCTTCCCGAGCTAACAGAAGTATAGAGCTGGAGAATGGCTTGATGGTTGCTAGAGGTGAGGGATGAGAAGGTGGGGCTTCTCGGGGGCAGCACGGGGGAGCCACGTGGTGCTGGAACAGCTCTGTACCTTGATCGTGGTGGTCACATGAAGCTACACAGGTGACACGATTGTTGAGAACTGTCTGTGTGCACGCACCCACGCACGCACAACCCCCCCCATGGAACTGGAATCACCTCTCAGCTCTGTCGGTTTCTTGGCTTTGATGTCCTGTATCAGTTGTATGAGATGTTACAATCTGGGAAGACTGGCTGGGACTCCCTGTACATTTTTTTTTTTTTTTGCAACTTTTTGTGAGTCTGTAATTGTTCCAAAATAAAAAGTTAAAGTTAAACAGGGGCGCCTGGCTGGCTCAGTTGGTAGAGCATGTGACTCTGGATCTCGGGATTGTGAGTTCAATCCCTAACAGGGACCTAGAGCTTACTTTAAAAAAAAATTAAACAAAAAGACAAAATAAAAGACAGTGTGCCAATTTCCAACATGGCGCCCCCGTAGGGGACTCCTAGGAGGAGTTGTACATGATTTCGTGTGTGGATCCCTCCTAAGAGGGGACTCCACGCCTGAAGCACAAAGCTCGCTCCTGCTTGTACCTCAGGACAACGCCCACCCTGCAGGAACCAACTTCCCCTGGGCTTTGCTGCTGTATCCTCATGAATCCTGCCAGAAGGAGACCCATCTGCCCCCACTCATTGGCAGGAGACTTTGACCTTTTGTCATCTGAAATGGCCTATGGGATGCACGGGCCGAGGCTGAGCTCCTAAGCGTCCTGGGAACCCTGTGGCTGGGGACCCAGCTAGGAGCTGGCAGAGACAGAATTCAAACCCAGGCAGTCCGGCTCCAGAGCCGGGGAGCACTGACCCTCCGTCTCTCCCAGCTTGACCTTAGCACCATTTTTCAGTTCCGCCCAGGTTCTTGGTTCCACCAGCCATGAAAGACACTGGGGCCTAGTAAAGACAGGAGGCAGAGTTCCTCCCAGCCACGGCCATCTGAGAGGCATGCACTCTAGCACAGTGGTTAGAGACCTGAGCTCGGGGGCGGGGGGGAATGTGACCCAGATTCCAGTCCCAGCTGACGTCCCCTCCGCACGCACACAACACACACAACGCACACCAGCATGACCGCGCACAAGTTGCTTAACATCTCTGTGCCCCCTTTTCCCTTCTTCTGATTGGGGCTCCTAAGAGCACCCACAACATAGCGTTGTTTGAGGGTTAAAAAAGAGACAGAGAAAAAGGACACAAAGCTTTGAGCACAATGCAAGGCTCCCCGCAATTGCTCAAAAGAGAGAAACGTAGCTTTTCCAATGAGAAACTTTGCTCTTTGGTGCTGGGTGGTTACTATTTGGGATCCAGGGGCAGTTTCTTAATGAGCCTTATTGTATAAAAGAGCAATTTCTGATCTCTGATGAAAAACAAAGGTGCTATCTCATGAATCCCCCAGTTTGAAAGCAGTCCATGCCCTTCGTAGCTTGGAGGCGATCCCAGGAACACGACCCCTCTGAATGAACTGGACGAGTGAACAGCTTTCAGAGATCAGGTCTACATGAGAAGGGGGATCTAGGAGGAGGATCACCTGTAGAGATGACGGGGATGCTAAAGGCACATCGATTCTTAAACTATTCTAGAAGCTCCCCTGGTAGGGTTTTGGAGTGAAATTGATGGATAACACCACCCCCCAAATTTTTTAAAGAGTATTTTAAAATTTGTGTTCAACTTCACAGAAAACTGGAGGAAGCTTTTATATTTGTTCTCACCTCTCTGAACTCATCTCCTATGACTCTGTCCACCCCCACTCTCCACCCCTGCCATCTCTGTCTGCACTGTTCACTTTGGCTTCCCTGCACCAAGGAATCACCACGGGGCCTTTGCCCTGGCTCTTTGGTCTGCCGGCACTCTTCTCCCAGATATCCACGCAGCTCCCTCACCTTCTTAGACTCTTCCTCCACTGTCACCTTCAAGTGAGGCCTTTCTTGACCCCCTTCTATTTAATGTCTCTGACATCGGGATGCAGCAGTGACATGTCATAGTTGAATTTGCAGGGTTTTAGTTCTTCTTTCTTAATGATACATAAAATAGTCTTGCACCTTATCATCAAGGGCATCTTTGAACTGACAAAATATGGTGTTTAAAATTCCCACCTCCCATTTATTCTCAAGTACAGGTTTCAGCTGGACTATTGATAAAGATAATAATGTACATTCTTAACCTGCGATAAAAGGATTCCATTTGGGGTCAGCTAACAGTGGGTGGGGGCATCGCGTGTGCAGTTGGTTCTAAGTGCATCTGTGCTGGAGGGAGGGAAATGTTTTCATTTCTTTATGATTCTTGCTATTCTCTTTAGAATCTTTTCCTTGTCTTCCCTCGGTTTCTCTTTCTCTCATGCTTGCTGGGGGGATTTCTTTTCTCGCGCGAATGTTATAAACAACAATAAGGCAAAACCTTCCCAGTGACTCGGTCTTTGAAAACTGACATCAAGGTGAATGTCTAGAGGAAATCTGGGGCTGCCACGGGCAGTTTGCATTTAAACAAGTTGTGACTTTGATTTAAGAATTTGGCTTGATGGGTAATATATCCAAGGTAGGAGATGGTGTGTATATCCTGTTTCCATCAGAAATATCAAGTTCTGTGTGTGATGTGTTTATTTCTCTGAGTGGTTATGTATTTAATAAATAATGTGTTTCAGTGGGGTATTATTTTCATCTCGGTGTTTAATACCTCCACAATATGTCTCGGATTCGGGGTTGAGCGGCACCTCATAAATTATGAGCTGTTATTAGCTGCTTTCTGGTTACATCTTAATTATCAAGGCTGAAAAGAGAGGGCAGACTTTTATAAGCATTCATATTTTCTGTTTACAAGGCTTTTACTGGCGTCTAATAAATTTAATTACCTCTAATAAGAAGAGGAAATGAAGTTCTATTTAGCAAATTCATAGCTTTGAAATGCATCTTGTAGCTTTATGAGCTCAGCAAGCTCCAGGAAGGTGAAAGCCGGTGAAGGAGCTGTTGCGAGGTTAAACTAACTGCAAAACTGTTAAATTATTTTTTGTTTCCATTTTATTGCTTCACCTCCAGGGTAAACTTCAGGCTACCTGATAAAGCAGCCTCGCAGGAACTTAAACTTTCCATGCCTTACCCCACGGGGCCGAAGCAGATTCCTGGATTAAAGGTGCATTTTTCAGACATAATGTGAAATTTGGGAAATTGATCGTGCGTTGACCTACTTATTTCCAGGAGCTGTTCATTCCTGACTCCTTTGTTTTGCTCATATTATAAATCTATTGTTCTTTTAGGAGGGCTCCCTGCTGCTAAGGGGGTGGAGGGGGGAGTCAGTGCCGTAAAGACGAGACGTGGGGTGCCAGCCCCTCTGTCATCTGAAATGAAATCCACAATGAACTGGACTCGGGCTGCGGAAAAGACAGATGACTCAGATCAACCACTTCCTGTGGAGGGTGGAGGGTGGGAACACGAAGACTCCCGGCTTATCGAGATCGTGTTTGGGGAAGCGGGATCCTATAAAATATTTAAAGCCTTATTTTATAGGCTATCAGATGGTTAATTTGGATTTATTTTCTTGGTCAGCTATCTTCCCAGATGACCCTTTCAGGCATTTTGCTTTTCATTTATTGTTGTAGATGAGCAGAGAAGTTTCTGGCTCTGCCTCCTCTCCCCAAAGTGTGCCCACCTGTCTTGTCACCAGTCAATGAACAGACAGCGCTTCCCGAACTGATTTGGAAGCTTGTCTTTTTAATATTCTAAATTCTAATTTTTAAAGGAGAATCACCTTGAGCCTGTTTAAAGGGATGAAGGGAGACTACGGCGTACAGGATGAGATTGAAGAATTCAGGAAAGCTCAGATATGCTCGAAGAAGTCTTGTTTCTGAAAGGGAGGGAATTGGGTTGAACCCCAGAGATTCCTCTTGAGGGGAGACCGGCGGGTCCACATGAGTAGCATGAAGGTGATGTAACAGGAGCTTGGAGAGTTCGCATCTGAAGGCCTCCGTTTTCTCTGTGAAGGAGGAGGCAGACATTTGCTGAGGGCAGCAATAGAGAAGGATGTTGGTAGGATGTGATTCAGTGAGGGAGAAGGTTTTGATTAAAGGGAGGTGGAGGAGCATCTGGAAGAATGGTGGAGTTTGTCCAGTACGTCCATAACCTGGGTGCTCCTCATCATCATGGCAGGCCGCCATCTTCCCTTGTGGGTCACGGCAATCTGTCTATTGTGTTCACTACTTAGTCTCTGGTACCTAGAACAGTGCCTAGCACAAAGGAGACGGTCAGTAAGCACTTATGGGATAAATGAATGAAGGTTGGAGGGCTCATTGGCAGTGGAAAGAAGACCCCCAGGAGACACAGGAGAATGAGCCGAGAGAAGGAAATGCAAGAGGTGAGAGAAGAGACTGGGAAAGATGAGGACGAACGGGATGCTGGGACCTGCTGGCCTCAGGGTACCAGGTGGATGCAAGACATGAGCCCAGGTGCTACCAATGTCCTGGGGAGCTAGAAATGTGTTCCCCAGCTCAATGTTTGCCCAAGAGTCCAAACAGAAGGCTGCTAGAGGAGATTCTCATACTTTGCCCAGTGAGGTAGGCACTCCAGTGTTGGCTCAGAGAGCTTCCATCCTCCCTGGGAAACCAGGGGACCCTCAGAGCTTGGCTGCCTTGGTCATCCTAGGGAATAGCTGGAGAGTATCTTAGGTGGCAAGAAGTGACTAGAGCCCTGAAGGACCCTTGCCCGGGTGGCTGGCGGGGAGAGGATTGACCACCAAACATCTGGAGGAATTAGGCCTTGATGACTTGGAGATTGAGCCTTTCCTTGATGGAACCAGAAACCATCTGTGATGGCAACAAGTGACCAGGCCCATGAAGAAGGTCCTGCCCATAGAGCAGACTCTCAGAAAAGGTTTGTGGCATGGACAGAAGACCAAATGAATGATGTGACTGGGTGAACGCTTGCATATCAGAAGGACATTTTCAATTTCAAGGCCAATGAGGGGGGGCATTATTTCCCCTGGACTCATCTACGTTCTTATATTTATTTATTTTTAATTTTTTTTTTTTTTATATGACAGAGAGAGACACAGAGAGAGAGGGAACACAAGCAGGGGGAGTGGAGGAGGGAGAAGCAGGCTTCCTGCGGAGCAGGGAGCCCAATGCGGGGCTCGATCCCAGGACTCTGGGATCATGACCTAAGCCGAAGGCAGACGCTTAACCATCTGCGCCACCCAGGCGCCCCTATTTTTAATTTTTTATAAAGATTTTATTTATTTATTAGAGAGAGAGAGAGAACGAGTCAAGGGGAGGGGCAGAGGGAGAAGCAGACTTCCTGCTGAGCAGGGAGCCCGACTGGGGGCTCAATCCCAGGACCCAGAGATCACGACCTGAGCCGAAGGCAGACACTTAACAGCCCTAGTCTACATACTTTTAAAGAAATCGTTAGTAGTGTTTGCCTAAGACTTCAGACTCTCCACTTGCAGAGAACACGTTCATAGGACTTCCCAGCCTTAGAGCCATGCAATGAGGTCTGGCCAACGAGATTTGAGTAGAAATGTCACGTGTAATGTTCAAGCCAAAGCCTTTATTTGCTTGTGCAAGACCTTTGGACATCGTTTTCCTTCTGGCATATGCCACTGTGTCAGGATGAGCAGGATGGGCAGGACTCCCCGCACAACCCATGATGAATGCACAGCATGAGTGAGAAATTTGGGGGGGGGCGGTGCTTGTTACCTAGCAATAACGTAGCCTATTCTAACTGACACACCTTCTGTTCTAATCTGAATCCTGGTTATAACTGTATTTCTAGAGGAAAGAGAAGGGAAGCCTATTTTTCAGCTACTGAACTTTTTTGTTTCCTTTAAAAAAAGTGTGTGTGTGTGTGTGTGTGTGTGTAGTAAAACATACATAACATAAAATTTACCATTTTCACCAGTTTGGTGACATTCAGTACATTCACGTTGTTGTGCAACCAGCACCGCCATCCAGCTCTAGAACTTTCTATCTTCTCATACTGAAACCAGCACCGCCGTCCAGCTCTAGAACTTTCTATCTTCTCATACTGAAACCAGCACCGCCGTCCAGCTCTAGAACTTTCTATCTTCTCATACTGAAACCAGCACTGCCGTCCAGCTCTAGAACTTTCTATCTTCTCATACTGAAACCAGCACCGCCGTCCAGCTCTAGAACTTTCTATCTTCCCATACTGAAACTTGGTATCCACCAAGCAATAAGTTCCTATCCCCTCCTTCCCGATAACCCCTATTCTTTCAGTGTCTATGCATTCAACTATTCTAGCGCCTCATGTGAGTGGAATCATCCAGTATTCGTCCTTTTGTGTCTGGCTTATTTCACTTAGCATCATCTCTCTAAAGGTTCATCCATGTTGTAGTGGGGTCAGGATTTCCTTCCTTTTTAAGCTGAATAATACCCCGTTGTACGTGCATACCACATTTTGTTTATCCATTTATGCAACGGTGGACGTTTGCATTATTCTCACCTTTTGGGCCATGTGAATCATGCTGTGGGGGACATGGGTATACCCATATCTGTTCAAACCCCTGCCTCCAATTCCTTTGGGTATGTCCCCCAAAGTGGAATAGCTGGCTGGATCATAGGGTAATTCCATTTTTTATTTTTTTGCAGAACTGCTATACTATTTTCCAAGGCCACTGCGCCATTTTATATTCTCACCAGCAATGCACGAGGGGTCCAATTTCTCCACATCCATAGATAGACATACATCGCTTTCAAATGGGCGTGAAGTGGTATCTCACTGTGGTCCAAATTTCTTCTTGACCCATCCTTTGCCTAGTGGGAATGAAAGCATGGTTGGCATTGTCCCTAGAGATTAGAGAAATGTGTTCCGTTTGGCCCTGGGAATGAAAGCAGCACTTAGCAAAAGGATGACATGGATGAATTCAGTCTTTTCTACTGATTCTTCCTGTGGTTTTGGCCCCTTTGCAGATGCCCCTACTTACAGCCCCTCTTCCCCACTGATGCATGCACTTCCACTAACAAGAGAGTGAGACCTCCCAGGAGTATTTCCTGTTTAAACACAGGGAAGGTTTCACCCAGAGGAATAGGTTGCCGCTGGCACAATTCAAAATTCAGGGAGAAGAATTCTGGGGTGGGGCACCCCTGAAATTAAATCACACAGACAAGAGTACATCCCCGAAGGGATGCCCCAGGCCCACAAGCCACATCCTGAATCACGGCTGCATCCAGTCACCATGCTGCTCTTTTGTTTACTGTGTTTGGAATTAGGTTCTCTTGGACATGCTCTTTAGATGACAGCATGACTACCTGACTTTATCCAGAAGTTTCCCAGAGAACACAGAAAGCGCAACTAGAAAACTCAGCATCTTTATTGTAACGAAGCCTTTAATAGGACTGAAATGGAGCGCTCACATTCTGGGATGTTCTCAGGGCTCTGCCAAGCAATGGGTCTGTGCAGAATCTTTGAGGACTGACGTGGACACGGAAAGGCTCCATCATGGAGACCCTGGCTGGGGGTGTCTGGGCAGTCAAGCCTTTGGACTCCCATCTTCAAACGTGACATCTATTAGGCTCTGGAAGTGCTCCAGAGTGATAACCAGAGTGGCCACCGGGCTCCTTAGCAGGCAAGAAGCTCCTCCCTAAGGTTCCTTCTTTCCCCACCTCTGGTCCCAAGGCCTCATGGCTCACCCCTTTTGGGAGAAAGTGGGTTTTTAAAATCAGTTAATCTCATAATTTCCAGCAGAGATAAGCCCTGTCCTCCATGACACTGGCCTTTGACACAAAGATGCAGACATCTTAACACTTCGTCTAAAGCAGGTGTTACCGGGTGACCCCATTCCCCCAGCACAGCAAGGAGGGTCTTATCTAATCTCTGTGATAAACTCTCCCAAAGAACAATCCTGGCGTCCACCTCTGGGACTACCAAGGGTACAAAAGTATTGGGGTCCAGTCACAGACCAACAATACTTCCTAGTTCTCAACCTACTAAGTGGCTCGTCTTTCCATAACTGCACAGAGACATAAACCAGATCATTACCTTGGATCCTAAAGAATATGTACAAGCCACCGTCCCATATAAACATTCATTAAGCACCTACCAAGACCTTCACCTCTTTCTAGGTCCTGTGGGGAGTCAAGACTCTGGCTAGACAAACCTTCAGCCCAGTTGGAGGAAGAAGGAGGAATACGATGGAAATAACATGATATGATTCATGATCAAAGCCTAATTCCAAAAAAAGGAGACTTCAGGAAACAGGAAAAGTGTCACTTGCTCTGGGCATTTTGTTACAGAATCCTGGAAACTCTAGGGCCAGGAGGATCTTGGAAATCAGTTGATCTAATTTCTTCACTTTTGAGGAAGGAAGCTGAAATCCAAAACAGTTATAGGACTTGAGTTATATGACAGCGAGTCTAGTAAAAAATGGGGCCTCACCCAGGGTTCCTGACTTACAGACCTTAGCACGTGTCATGGAACAAACTGATGCTCTCAGGGGACCTTCAGTGCCTGAGCCTTTAAAGGACACCAAAGCATTGGTTCATCTTCCTTGATCTCACTGGGGCTCATGTGAGTTGGAAGCAGAGGAACTTTCTTTACCTTTAAAGACACAGGCCTGACTCACTTACGGCTGAAACTTGCCCGGGAAGCTGGCAGCATCCTGGCCGCCCTCCCTTCCGCTCAATCCACTAGCCTCTTCCTCGCTCGCTGGGTCAGCGCCATGCCTGCTCAGGCTGACAGTGACTCCCTTCGCCTTCTCTGATTTGCCGAAGTTAGTGGGTGCCCCCTTCTCAAGCTTAAGCCTTCCTTTGATCCCTGTAATTACTGCCAAAAGAGTTCATTTCTTTAAATTGAGATATAATTTATATACCATAAAATCCACCCTCTCAAAGCGTACAGTTCAGTGATTTTTAGTATATTCTCAGTTATGTAACTGCCACCACTATCTAGCTATAGAACGTTTTCATCACTCCAGAAAAAAACCCCATACCCATTAGAAGCCACGCCCAATCTCCCCTCTCCCCAGCCCCTGGCCACCACTAGTCTGTTTTCTGTCTCTGTGGATTCCCCTATTCGGGACGTTCCCTATCATTGGAACCTTATAATCTGTGACATCTGTGTCTGGCGTCTTTCACTTAGCGTACTGTTTTCAAGGTCCATCCATGTCGTGGTGTATATAACATGCTTCGTTCCTGCTAAAGGCTGAATAATATTCCATTGTATGGATAGACCACATTTTGTTCATTTATTCATTAACTCATGGGTATTTTGGTTGTTGCCATTTTGGGGCTCTTATGAATAATGACGCCACTAACTTGTGTGTGCAAGTTTTTACATGAATGTGCTTAAAGTTCTCTTGGGTTCTCTCCACCTAGAGGGGGAATCACTGTGCCATACGGTAACTGTATGTTTCACCTTGTGAGGACCTGCCAAACTGTTTTCCAAAGCAACTGCACCATCTTGCATTCCCATCGGCAGTTGGTGAGCAGTGTCTTTCTCCACATCTTCACCAGCACAACACTATCCATCTTATTGATGAAAGCCGTCCTAATGGATGTGAAGCCACATCTCATTGTGGTTTGGATTTGCTTCCGCCTAATGACTGATGGCGTTGAGCACGTTTTCCTGTATTTATTCACCACTTGTAGACTGTCTTTGGAAAAATGTCATCTTTTTTTTTTTTTTATTAAATTTTATTTATTTATTTTGAGAGAGAGAGAATGAGAGAGAACACATGAGAGGGGGGAGGGTCAGCGGGAGAAGCAGACTCCCCGCCGAGCAGGGAGCCCGATGCGGGACTCGATCCCGGGACTCCAGGATCATGACCTGAGCCGAAGGCAGTCACTTAACCAACTGAGCCACCCAGGCGCTCCCTGATTGGTACATTTTTTTTAATGATTTTTTTTTTTAAAGATTTTATTTGAGAGAGAGAGAGAGTGAGAGAGAGCGTGAGAGGGAGGAGGGTCAGAGGGAGAAGCGGACTCCCCGACGAGCAGGGAGCCCGATGCGGGACTCGATCCCGGGACTCCAGGATCATGACCTGAGCCGAAGGCAGTCACTTAACCAACTGAGCCACCCACGCGCCCAAAAATGTCCATCTTTTACTTGAATTATTTCTGTTCTTTATTGTTGAGTTATAAGAGCTCTTTATATGTTCTGGATACTAGTCCTTCATCAGATATTGACTTTCAAACAGTCTTCTGTTTTGTGGGTTGTCTTTTCACCTTCTTTTTTTTTTTATTTTTTATTCTTATGTTAATCCCCATACATTACGTCTTTTCACCTTCTTGATGGTATATTTTGAAGCACAAAAGTGTTTAATTTTGATGAAGTCCAGTGTATCTATTTTTCTCTCCCCTTTGGTTGCCTGTGGTTTTGGTGTCTTTGTCTGTCCAAAGGTTGTTTTTGTTTTTGTTTTTTTAAAGATTTTATTTATTTATTTGACAGAGACACAGCGAGAGAGGGAACACAAGCAGGGGGAGTGGGAGAGAGAGAAGCAGGCTTCCCGTGGAGCAGGGAGCCTGACATGGGGCTCGATCCCAGGACCTTAGGATCATGACCCGAGCTGAAAGCAGACGCTTAAAGACTGAGCCACCCAGGCGCCCCTGTCCAAAGGTTTTTAAGAGCCCCCTTTAATTTCTTGTCCAAGACAACACTGGGCAACATTCAGATGGCATCTGTACCTCTCTGTGTTAAAGAGTGGTCCTTTTGTGTTTGAAAAGGGCTCTCAAAGTGTTCTTTTTTTTTTTTTTAAGATTTTATTTATTTATTTATTTGAAAGAGAATGAGATAGAGAGAGCATGAGAGGGGGGAGGGTCAGAGGGAGAAGCAGGCTCCCCGCCGAGCAGGGAGCCCGATGCGGGGCTCGATCCCAGGACCCTGGGATCATGACCTGAGCCGAAGGCAGTCGCTTAACCAACTGAGCCACTCAGGCGCCCCAGCTCTCAAAGTGTTCTTGAGGGATAACATGGAGGGGTAGCACTGTGGGCACAGCTAGGAAACGGTTTCCTAGGGGTAGGGTGGGAAGATGTTTGAGGAATAAATTGTGGGCCAGGGGGCACCTGGGTGGCTCAGTTGGTTAAGCGACTGCCTTCGGCTCAGGTCATGATCCTGGAGTCCCTGGATCGAGTCCCGCATCGGGCTCCCTGCTCGGCGGGGAGCCTGCTTCTCCCTCTGACCCTCCCCCCTCTCATGTACTCTCTCTCTCTCTCTCTCACTCTCTCAAATAAATGAATAAATAAAATCTTTAAAAAAAATAAAAAATAAATAAATAAATTGTGGGCCAGGCGATATCCAATTATAAATCTCTTGTACCTTATTTGAGAGGAGTGGGTAGTTCACATTTACTTTAAAACTCCTTAAAAGATAGAGACAGAGATGAAGCTCTCCTCTGCGATACTCAAATCCTCTACTGGCCTCTTGACTTAAGGTTTGACCAAGTGACCATATTCTCCCCCATGAAGCAGACTTTGCATATGGCAGAGAGCCCTCCTGTTCTATGGTAGACTCTGCTACTCTCTTGGTTTTTTGGGTTGTTTAAAGTAAACACTACCCCCCAATGTGGGGCTCGAACTCGCAACCCCGAGATCAAGAGTCACATGCTCCACTGGCTGAGGCAGCCAGGGCCCCCGACTCTACTACTGTGGAGGGCTCAGAGGCATCCTCATGTCCTGCTCTCCGCAGGGCAGACGGTCTGAGCCCTAACGGTCCTCACCTCTTTGAATGACCGATTACGGATTTTGCCCTCTGAAGGGCTTGTGATTCTGACAAAGCCCTGAGTCTGGACTCTGGTGGAATTCACTCATAGAGCTACTTGGAGTCCTCAAAGTGTCCTTCGGGGGACCTACTCTAGCCCAGAGCAGGAGAGACCAACGTGACCAGCCTGGGCAGGTCACGGCACTGTGGAATTGGGGAGGTGCCTGTGATCTGCTAGGTGGGGTCAGCTCGCTCTCCTCATTTGACAAAGATCCCTGAGCCTGATGTGTGGAGCCTGAAGTCAGACTGTTGCTTTCCTTTCTCTCTGCCTTCATTCTCTCCCACTTGGCCCCTTTCCCTGTGTCAGCTTCCAGCCAGCAGCCTGGGTACAGCCAGAGTCCCAGATCTGTAATGGAAATGAATGAACTAAGACCTTCAAGGAGGTCTTGAAACCCAGGTCAAACAAACCCTGGTGTGTTTCACGTGAAGCCTTTGGGTCCGCTGCCTTGTGGCTGGGCCCGCCGATGCGCCGCTGAGTAGATCGTAGTAACAGGGAGGCCGGGCCGGGTTGGCCGAGAAGGCACTCAGAATGGACATGGAAGGTGTGATGAATCTGCTCCCTAAGGAGAGGGGTCTGTCAGGCTCCCAGCCTCACGGCCACATCCCCACGGTGGATCACGCAGGTGATAAGCAGGAGATGAAACACCCTGCCGCCTTCTCATTTATTAGGATTTAGAGAAAACGAATCTGATTTGGAGCTCTCCGGGGTCGGCATTGGGCTGGATTCCTTTTTCCCTGGGAAGTGGAGGGTCTGGGAAGGTTAGCGTCTTTCCCCGAAGCTGTTAGCCAGCCAGCTCAGAGGCTCAGGAAGGGGTGGGTGGGGGGGGGCACCAGAGCATTAGGGAATGAAGTTCGCTGTCTGACCCCACTGGCCATGAAGGTTAAGGAGCTGGTGACAACTGATGATTTCTCAAGGGCGTTTTGTTTGCAGATGGCTTTCTAGTGATTTAGGCGGGTCGTTAGTGGATCAATACTTTTCTCGGGAGTCTCTGAAATCCCCGACTGCTTGATAGTTGAGCCCAGGCAGTTATTTCTAACGAGCAGTGGTGCCCAACGGTGGGGGTGTCTCCTTGGCATTTGTCGCTGCCGACAGCCCGCCTACGTATGAGGTGCCGCTTGGCGCTCCGGGGGTTCTGTGAGTTTGTGTTACCTGTTTGTATCACTGTGGAGATGACTCACCTGAGACGCGGAGGGATTAAGTATCGTGACCACAGTCTTACAGTCACACTGTCTGAGCTGGAATATTCTCTCGGCTTATGAGCATACACAATGTACTCAACCTTCCTAAGCCTCAGTGTCCCTATCTGTCAAATGACGTAACACACACTATGTCCTTGGCCCTGGGACTGGCACATGGTTAATCCTCACTGAATGACTGCTGAGGGGCACCCCCAGGCCCGTCTGGCTTCAGAGTTTGCATTCCTTTCATGATATCATGGGAACCCTGAGACCGGAAGGAAGAAGTATGGCTGCCTTTGGACAATGTGTCTATTTTCTCGGGACATATGCTGACTGATGGCGTCATCTCTGGTTGGGTGTGACTTGGCAAAGTCCCACGAAGCCATGGATCTGGTCAAGAGAACACAGTAGTTAAGTGCCCAGGCTCTAGAGGCAGGCTGCCTGGGCTCGAATCCCAGGCCCACCCCTCACTAGCTGTGTGACCTTGGCCGAGTGAGACAACCATTCTGTGCCTTGGAGTCAGAGTCTCCACCTATAAAATGAAGATGGTAATAGCCCCTACCTCATAGGTTTCTGAGAGTTGATACATGTGAGGTTTCAAAATGAGTTACCACCTGCAAGCGCTCAGTGAATGTTGGTTGTTACTTCTTCAACAAATTCTCTCAAGCACCCATGTGCCCGGCACTGGGGATGCATCAGAGAAGACAATGGTCCCTTCTCTCATGGGGATTATATTCTGGTGTGAGGTGTAGGGACAGACAGAAAGCAAATAAGCCAACAGACAAGGTAATGATAAATGCGCTGAAACTCAGCTGGGAAGGGGGGGCATGGGTCAGGGAAGACCTCTCTGAGGGGGCTCCATTTGCACTGATTCCTGGAGAAGTGACCGGATGTGGGGAGAACAGTCCAGGCAGAGGTTGGGGGGGACAGCATGTGTGAGGAAGAGAGGACGCCCGGGAGGCAGATGAGCAAACATGGCGGAGAGAAGGATGAGCTGCCGTGGAGAGCTGGGAAGAGCTTGGTCGCACCGAGCATCGGGCGGGCAAGGAGTTGGACTTCTCTTGCAAAAACCTACGAGCAGTCTTGGAAGGCGGTAGAAGCGTGGGGGTGGCCTCACGGATTTCCACTGTGTGGCGTAGGGAAGAGCAGCCATGCAAATGGGGAGCAGAGCACGGGGGGACCAGTGGCTGGTGGATGGAGCGGGGGCTGCCGGGGTGGAGAAGAGAGGGTGGATTCGAGATGGCAGGATGGCAGAGCTCGCCCGACTGGGTGTAGCGTGGCATGGAGGCTGAGGGCAAGAAGGAGCTTGGGGGTGGTCCCTGAGTGTGGGATCTTCCTGAGCTATGCCCTGGTACCCCACAGCCCCAGAATCTCAGCAGCTCATAGAAACAGAGTGAGGTCCCCTGTCGGCTGCAGGTCACTGTGGGCTGCTGGTGGAATCCGCTCACAGAAGCCTCCAGCCTGAAGGAGCGGCCTCTCTTCTGGATGGATTGTAAACGAGGAAGAGAACTGGCAGGAACACACGATGGTTCTTCAAGCTTCTGCCTACTTCACATCCTGTCACATGCCACTGGCTAAGGCAAGCCACAAGGCCGAACCTAATGTCAAGGGCGGGGGTCATGTAGCCCCCCACTGGACCAACGGCAGGTGTCAGGCGGTGAGCAGGACCACAGAATTCTCCTGCGGCAGGGGGCTGACAAGCTGAGAGCACCTGATATTTGCCACAGGGCCGGGGCTAGCAGCTAGTGCCATTTATTGAGACCAGGGTGGGGGGCAGCAAGTTTTGGGGGGACACCATCAATCATCATCCCCTTCACCTCTCAAGGTCTGCTTTTCCAGCAGGGGCTTTGAGCCAACGTGAAGGAGTGGGATGCAGGCCAGCCTGGAGAGGGCCGCAGAGGGGAGGCAGATGGGATGTTCTAGGGCCCGGGGGGCATCCGGGTTAACTTCCCTCGAGAGAAAGGCGTAACCCAAGCCCTTCAGCTTTGTTCAGCCACTCACTTCAGTCTGGCCACCGAGTTCTTGGGGCTGAGCCAGGGCCCCCCTTCTTTGTTCTCTGTCCTCTACCCCAGGCTCAGGGTCTGGGGTGGAGCTTGGGAGCGCTCTGGGGAAGGTCAAGCGCTGGTTCCCTGCCCTCCTTATCAGAGATCAAAAAATGGTTCTCTGGTTGAGCCGGGGCCCGACCATCTGCGACCTGTTAACTGCATAATGGAATGTAACTCGAAGGGCTTTTAAAAACACGAAGAGAGATTTTATTGTAACTAATCGTGATGGATGGTGAGTGTGGTCACACTAGGCACATAAATCTTTGTGCCAAGCCTCCAACTAGAAAGCCAACCAACTCCACAGTTCGGGGAGCCTTGTCCTCAGCCATGGGCAAACCACACGGGAGAGGCGCTGGGACCTCATCTGCATCTACACCTCCCCAGGACCCCTGCCCCCTGGCTCTCCGGGGTCTCTGTCTCCCCTCAGCGGACAATCAGGCAGGCTCACTGGAAAGGGACAAGACAGAGAAGCTCCTACCATTTTCCCATTTCATGAGCGAGAAGAATGAGTCAAAGAGCGGGGTGAGCTCTCAGCAGAAAAGTTCCCGTGTAACAGCTGCACCCGCGACTTGTGTTCCACTCTCTCAGAACCATCTTGGCTCCCACGAATGTGGCCAAGGCTCTTATTTATTTGTCAGTCAGGTCAAGGTTTTATGGTTGTTGGTAAAGGAACAAGACCACGGGGCTTAGAGTCAGAAGTTCCTGACTCAGGAGTCAGCTCCACCCCTCTGTGACTCTGGGCAAACCAGTTACCTTCCCTGGGCCTCAGTGTTCTCATCCATCATCTGTCAAATGGGCACAGTGCTACCGGGGCTACCCAATTCAAAGGGTTCGGTCTGAGGAGCTGAAGAAATGATGTAGGTCTCAGAGCACTTGGAAAAACATCAGAATGTATTACTTTTATTCAATTCGAATTTAGAAAACAACTCAAAAAGTACGCCTAGGTATTATTTTTTTTCCTGGAAAAAACAAACAAAAGGGTGAGGGGAATGAGAAAACTGGATGGGTCTCACCTTCAACGTGGAGAGATGGCTCAGCTCCCGTTCCCATCCCCCACCTCCAACTTTTTTTTATCTCTCATCTCAGCATTTTGGAGTCAGAGAACAGAGATGCTGCATTTTTCATAGGGAGACTGTGACAAATTTGTGCTTTGGAAAAGAGTGTTCCATGATGATGACTTTTCTGTGGGTCTTCACCACCCCATACTTTCATTTGTCTGGAGGGCAAGGAGCCAGAGCCCAGGGGCCACAGGGAGCCCCACAGACCGGGAAGGGCTCATCTGTCAGCTTCACCCAGGTGACTGTTCCCATCATTGGTCACGGCGGGATTGGCATCAGAACGCCTAAGGACTCTGCTCGAGTGCCCGGTTGGCTGTCCCTGGGCTGTCCTCATCCTGAGTCCTATCCTTCTTCTTTTTTTTTTTTTTTTTTAAGATTTTATTTATTTATCTGAGAGAGAATGAAGACAAGCAGGGGGAGGGGCAGAGGGAGAGGGAGAAGCAGACTCCCTGCCGAGCAGGGAGCCCGACGTGGGACTCGATCCCAGAACCCTGGGAACATGACCTGAGCCAAAGGCAGAAGCTTAACCGACTGAGCCACCCAGGCGCCCCTTGAGCCCTGCCCTTCTGATAGGAGGGCGTTCTCCTGGCCTCCTGGAGTGTCCAGATTCTTCTCGGGGGTTCTCAGGGTTCCCCCAGGCCTGCCATGAAATGCAGGCTCTGTGTCACTTGTTGGATTATTTCTCACTCCCCTTTCTGTGACTTTTAGAAGTACTATAAAATTGGGGTCCCTTAGTTACATTCCTGTCAGTTTTCTGGGCTAGCTACAGTTTGTTTTGCGTTGTTAGATTTCTTCAAACATTTCTATGAGATTTGGGAAATGAAGGGGAGAGAATGGTTGGGCTCGATTTTCAATCTTAAAACCACCTGTCAGGAGCAATATCATTTTTTTTAATTCATTAAGGTCATCCTTGGAAGCTAAAGATAATTTTTGCAAAGATTCTATGGTAAATTTAAAAGAATTTAGTCTCCTTGGAGGGAACAAAATTGATATGTATATCTTAAATCAACCTTATTACTCAAAATTTTTATATCCTTATTTAATACTTTTGAGTCCTCCTCTTTTAGGATAATCTCACCAAATAGCAACTTTTTTTTACTCTAACTGAAAATCTCTGAACTTAATAGTGTTAACTCATTTATACAGTTTTATATTTAGTAGCTAATCTGATTATAAAGTATGATAGTCATGTTTGGTTTTCTCTTACTTTGTTTTGTTTTTTAGGCTTGTTTGATTTCTCCGCCTTTTTTTTTTAAATACAGATTACATTTACTTTCTTCCTCTTCTTAAACAAATAATCTGGAAGGACGTACTCCCTTTTTGTTCTGTTAGCGGCAAGCTTTAAGTTTTTCAAATGCGTCTTTGGTCATTTTTCTCTGTCGCCGTAAATCGGTATCTATCAAACGCCCCCTGTGTATAATGGAAGATGTCTTGAATTTGTCTCTTACCTCATTAAATTGATTTTCTGCAGCATCCAACCTGCTGTTCAGATGATGGTTTTTAATTAATCAATTGTGTTTTCTCTCCATTCACTCTCCCCTTATCTCAGATTGTTTCTCTCCCATCCTGCTTGCTCTCATTTCTGGCTTCAATGTCCTCTTGAATATTGTTGAAAAGGCAAATCAGAAATGTCCTAAAGCGGTCTGTTTCTTCCTAGGCGTGAAGCCCTCCCTGCCCACTCTTCCCACCATCTCCCCTCCAAGCGAGGGCTTCCTCTCCTTCCTTCATAGCTCAGCTGCTCTGAAATAGGCAGAGGGATGGGGAACTGGCCTCCTGGGCCCCTTTGTCCAGGTTCAGGGGTCACCCTTATGAAGAATGGTGGTATTTGATGGACAAGATGACACCAACAACCCTTAACTGGCTCTTCGTTGCAAAAAATAAAACAAAATCAACAAAATAAAAAATACAAACAAAAGAAACCGCATAACGTCACTCAATCAATGTTGGGCCTGTCCCTAGACCACGGGTTTCTCTGATCGTATCCAGAATGGTAATAAGAGGTTTCTCTCAGTGACAAGTTTGATCTTTAAAAAAAAAAAACATTAGTAAATATAGCAGCTCCTGATCTTGCAATTGATTCACCAGCCATAATAATGGTTGTGGACAAAGATTCGGTCCATGATGAATACACAGTTGTCCCACATTAACAGACAACTGGAAACAGCCTAGAGGTCAGAAATAAAGGACGGATTGATTAAAGCTTAGAGATGCAGGCATTAAAATAATGCAGGAATATTTAATGACATGTTAACATTTTCATTGGTTAACAAGCAAAGACTCACACAAGCTTGTTTGATCTCATGTTTGTAAAAGTATTGTGTGTGTATGTGCGTGTTTGTGTGTTTGTGTGTGTATGTGTGTGTATGTGTGTGTGTATAGGAGAGAGAGCAGAGAGGAATAACTGAACCAGCAATACCCCAATATATTAATCTCTGGGTGATGTAATTATAGAGATTTACACATTTTTATTCCTTTGGCTTTCCTGAATTTCCCTGCATTCTTTTTGATGCATATGGAGTACTTTTGTATCAAGGGAGAAAAGATTTTTTTTAAAAAAATCGGTTCATTGGAGGATTTCTGGGAATGCTTATAGACATTATCTCCACATTCGATGATTTTGTCATTGTCTTGCTTTCTTTCCCCTAAAAGAACAAAAGGAGATGGGGTGCCTGGGTGGCTCAGCTGGTTAAGCGACTGCCTTTGGCTCAGGTCATGATCCTGGAGTCCCGGGATCGAGTCCCGCATTGGGCTCCCTGCTCAGCAGGGAGTCTGCTTCTCCCTCTGACCCTTCCCCTCTCATGCTCTATCTCATTCTCTCTCTCAAATAAATAAAAGCTTTAAAAAAAAAATAAAAGAACAAAAGGAGAAATGCTGGATATTCTGGACATGCTCTTCATGAGAAATCATGTTGATATTCATCATTACAATCCTGGAGCTGGTTGGGGGGTGCAGGAGCATCTCTTCCCAACCATGCATACAGTCATGGCCAACTGGTTGCTCCAAATCAGCCAGAGGGGGAGAATTTACTCCACGGGAACCAGGCAAAGACTATAAGCCAGGCCTTCTGCCTCCAAGAACTTGTTGTTTGTCACCATTACTTTAGGGAAGATCTAACCCACCAAGGAAATGGGGCTGGGAGAAGCAGAGTCATGTGCCTAAGATCGCACGACAGCTTGAGGACAGAGCTGGCTTGGCAGCCTGGGCGGGGGAGGGGGGTGGGGGGGGTGGAGGCTCCTGATCCCTGCCCCCCCCCCCCCCCCGCCCAGTTCCAGCTGGTCCCACAAGGACTCTGCTAAAAACAGCACCACTCAGTTTTCGCCAGTGCTGAAGATTTAGGAACAGGGAAAACCCTCACTTCTAGAGTCTAAAGAAAAATGAGCAAGGTGTCCACGACCATGATTTTGCTTTATGTGGATTCACAGAGACGGAGAGTGATAACTAAAGACAATTTATCTACATGTGAAACGAAGCATTTATCACATAATTGGAAAAAAAAAAAAAAGCCCAAATCCCTGTATTAGACAACACAATATTCTTACCATTTATGCACTGATTTGTTAATTAAATTGCTGCTAAAACAATATGTATTTTTCACCTTAAAATCAGCTGAATATCAATCTACAATCAATACAGTGTCGCCTGGAGGCATCTCCTGCTTCAAATTTGCTTCACAAATCTGCTGCAGGTAATTTATACCCAGTCAATAAGACATGTTTCAAAAGCCACTTTTCGCTCCCAACGGGCAACCCTGGTCTAATTTACAATCGGATAAGAACTGGCAAACTATACACACCTGAGTTAAATGTAATTTGTAATAGGATTTTTTTTTTTTTTTAAAGCAGTAGTGAAAGATTTGATTTCGCCTGTTCGGTATGCAAGTAATCATTGGCTATTTCTGGGACGATAACTGGAAAACATAAATTGCTTTTGTTTCCCTTTCAGGCATAATTTTTTGTTGCTGTTATTTGGGTGGGCGGCGGAGGGGGGGATCCTCGGGGACCGTGAACACCACAATCACGTCTCCAGTACATGCTTGCAGAACCCAAGGGTAGTGATTTGAGAGGCAATCATTTCTTGTTTGGAGTTCTTTTCTTAAGGAATTCTTTATTCCAAGACACATCGTTCCCTTGTTCCCTTAATCTTTGGGAAGAGGCAAAGGCAACGCAGGAGTTGCCAAGTTTTGGCCGAACGGGAGGCTTACAAATTAATCCCCACTCTTGAAATCTCAACAAAGGTTGAAATCTGCAATTAGCAGCAGAAACTGCAATGAACGTATGGGGAAGGCGCATGTCTGGCCTCGCGGGTGGGGAGCATCCCCCGGAAAACCCTCCAGGAAGAGGGTCACTTAGCCGCCACCCGGCCCGTGCCTGCCACCAGCTGCCGGTTTGATTGGCTGAGTCGTTTGGCCTGCGCAGTCCTTTCTTTTTCTTTTGGATTGATGTGTTTATTACTTTTTGTGACAGTGGCTCCCGACACAGATGTTCAATAAAGGAAAAAAAAAAAAAATCTGATACAGACCCAAGTCAGGAGAGAGGCGGTAGAGATTTGCAGAAAATTGGGAAAGTTTATAAGCATGGCGCCGTTATTGACGATTTTGCTCCCAGGGTTTGTAGCAGCCCTGTTATTTACTTTTCGCAGACGGAAGCCTAGCAGGGAATTATTGAAAACCGAGCTTCCTGAGTTTTAAATTGCACTCGTTTTGTGCACATCTTGGCAGCGGCTCATCAAGGCGGGTGGGGGATGCTAAATGGAAGCTCTGAGAAATGGGACTGTTCTGTCTCTGGGTCTCTGGGTCTTTTTTCTAGAATGAGAAGAGCAGCCTTAGCTTCTTGATGGTGGTGTTTTGTTTGGCGGCATCGGGGAGCAGGGTCAGGCTGGGGCATAACTGAGCTATGCAACATTCATCTTCAGGGTTCTTTGGGGTCCCAACTCCGCACCCCCACCCGCTTCAATGGCTTTGCCAGGCCCCAAATCTCAGCCCTCCTGGCTCTTTCCCTTCCTTGTCCTTCTGCTCTCCCTGCTCGCTCCCCCATCCCCGTGCAGGCCTACCTGCTCTAGACATGGGCTCTGTGTGGGGGACCCAGTGACAAACCCAAGCAAACTGGCTTCCTCCAGAACACTCTGCTGTTCTCGCCCAGCCCTGATGTCAACCTCGAACCGGGTCCGTTCTAGAGACAGCGCCTTCAGTCAGCCTTTCCCTCAAATGGGTTTTGAGGACCTTCCGGTTTCCTGTCTACACAATGGCTTCTCAGGTTGCCCCAGGGCCATTTTTATCAGGTCTACACCTCTTTACATCCCCTTCAGTGTTCTTCTTTAGCATAGGAAGCTTGTAATCTATACAACGACTCCACCATAGAACAAGATAGCTCAGTCTCGTGGTTAACTGCACTTGGATGTTATTATTATTTTTTTAGAAAAAATTTTATTTTAATTGATTAATTAATTTAGAGTGCCCGCACACAGGGGAAGGGCAGAGTGAGAGAGAGAGAGAATCTCAAGCACATTCCGAGCTGAGCGTGGATCCCGACTCAGGGCTCCATCTCATGCCTCTGGGACCATGACCTGAGCAGAAATCAAGAGTCAGGCGCTCAACCGACTGAGCCAGCCAGGCGCCCTTGCACTTGGAAATTATTAAACCCAAATAAACGTTAGCTGAAAAGTTCCCTCTCTCGGCATCTCCATGAGCTACATCAGTTCACTGAAGCTCTGAGAAGGCCCAAAGGAAGAAAACTCCCTTAATTTGGGCTTTTGCCTGGTGCTTCTCCCAAACTTATCTGACCATTTAACAATCATCCTACACAGACTTATTGCATTTGCTATGTGGCAGAACCTCAGGCCAGGATCTGGGAAAACAAGGTGTGAAAGAAAGCATAGTGTCCTGTCCTTCCCTTAAAGAACTCTTCCTTAGCCCACCCCCCCAGATACTGATTTCTATGAACCCAGCGTTTCACGGAGTGCACCTTGAATATTTCCCCAAAAAAGCAAAAGCAAAGGAGTGGTTTTAATGGTGGCATTTCGAGGCACAGAAGGGTCTTTCAATGCCCTTAATATCATACTATTCAGAGGGCACCTTAGTTGGCTTGCATAGAGAGACCTGTCCCTGAGAGTGAACGGAGCTTACCATGGTCCGACTTTAAAGTACTAGGTGATGGATAGCTTGGAATACCAGGCCTCACCTTCCTGCAGGCCTCCTGGCCTAACCAGTGCACCCAGGTCTCTCCATGGAATCCTTTCCCAGGGGTAGGGGGTGGGGGGAGGCCAGAGCTAGAGCGGGTGGGTCGGACAGTCGTGTGACGACATTATTGCTCACATTCTCTCCGGGGGGAGCCCAGCAGGATCACTCTGGCTCGCTTTGGGTATTTATCACAGGCTGGAAAGTGGCCTTGCAAATTCAGAGCAGAAACTGATGGCTTTTCTCCTGAGAACCCAGGATAATTTGAAACTTCAGCTTCGAGAAAGAGGCTGAAACACAACACACCAAGGGGCTCTCCGTGTTCCCACCATTCAGAATTGGCAGATTAAACAGTTAATCCCATGACTTCTTCTGTGCAAAGTGGATGTGTGGTTAGAGAGGGATGGCCTGGGAGAAGGTCGTGTCCATAGCCTGTGCACACAAATAAAACAGGAAATACGGCCGTGAGCGAACAAGAATGAGGGTCACTGGACAGTCTCGTCACGACAAGATGATTCATACATCATTGTCCCTCTTCCTGTGGAGGCTTGATAACTCTAGTCTCTGCAGAGCCCCTTCTGCCCCGAGCATGAACACCATTTGAAGACAGACCCTCCTCGTCAGTAAAGAGCTTGCTGTCTAGCCTGGGAGGGTGTTAGGGGCTGAATTTTTGTCTCCCCAAGTTCATATGTTGAAGCCCTAACTCCTCGCCGTACCTCCGGACATCACTGCCTTTGGAGGTAGGATCTTTAAAAGGGATATTAAATTAAAATGAGGTCTTTCGATTGGACCCGAATCCAATCTGACATCCTTCTGAAGAGGACGTGCATTCAGAGACCAGACAGGTGCAGACACGCGGAAAAAGACCAGGTGAGGATGCAGCAAGAAGACAGCCATCTGGAAGCCAAGGGGAGAGGCCTCCGAAGAAACCAGGCTGGCCCACACCTTGATCTTGGACTTGTCAAACTGTTGCAGAGAAAGTCAATGTACGGACAGTGAGGAAGGAGAGAGAAGAAGGGGCAGGCCCTTGAGCAAAATATCCAGGAGTGGGGATGGACTTTCATCACTGTCCCCACAGACTTCTGAGTGGCCCATGCTCCCTATTGTCACTTGAGAGACACCCGGTGAGGGAGAACCAGGCTGGGAGCCAAGAGAGAAGTGTGTGGGCAACATAGTCTATTTCCTGAGTGATGGCAATGGGTCCATTTGATCCCACACTAGTTATTGCCTCATTTTTTCAGACGGAAAGTGAATTTTTGAACCTGCCAGTAGCACGACCCAGCAGATAAATTCAGTTCTTTCCAACCTTCGTGTTTGGCTACTTCAGGCTCAGAAATACTGGTGCTAGTTTTTGTGGGGATGAAATGATGGAGGGGAGACCGAGACCCTCGGGTAATTCATTTCAAAACCATCTTTATTTCAAAAAAATCAAGAAATTGCCACCCAGCCAGATGATCGGCAGAGAGCCTCGAGATGGAATGGGTGTTTGGCAGGGGTGAAGAAGAAATGCTCTACATAGCACTGGGAAATGACCATTTTTTTTTTAAACAAACCTCCCTTGGATGTCTGCATCATATAAATCTAATAAGACAGAGTAAAAAATATTGGATTTATTTTTACAAGTTAGCTATGACCTCCCGACCTTCTGAATGGATTCACTTCGCCCGGTTCCTCTTAAGGGCCTTGGGGTGATGACTAACTCATAAAAATAAATCCAATATTTTCCCCTTAGCCATGTCATAGCCAATGTAGGGATTCAGATGATGGGGCAAGGGAGGTGGGTTTTCATTTCGTTTGACCTCCCATTATGAGAGGAGCTAAACCCTCAGCCCTGGTGGGGCCTCCAGTTTGCGAGCACCCCCCGCAACCTGTGTACAAAGGAAGAAAAACAAGGCACCGTGCTGGGGCCAAGCCAGGGCAGGGCCTTGTAGGGAAGTGGTGACCAGACGGGGGGATGGCACACCTGGGGAGAGACATATGCTTCCTGGCCTGAGGAAAAGGGTGATTCCTTCCCTCCTTTGTGGGGGGTTGGGGAGGTGGATTGGTAAAAAGGGCCCACTGTTCTTCAGTGAGAACAAAAAATCCCACCCTTGAAGGAAGGTCTTCACAAGAGAAGGAATTTGGCCTCAGTGGAGAAGTGTAGGTTGGGCCTTCCTTAGGCCAGAAATGTCACCTGGATTGGAGCCCAGGCACTTGTCACTACCAGGGACCTTGTTCGTTAAACACGTGTGTCCTGATGACCTCCTGGATACCAGGCCCATGATGACACTGAGCATGTGGGGTGACCAGGAGACACTATTCCTGACCCTGTGGGGCCTGTGGGCTAATGGAAGACTCGGACAACAGCCAAATAAACATAGGAATCCACGTGTAATCATAAACACAGATATGTCCAGTAGAGGGGACACCAGAGTCCTATGGAAGCCAATCGTGACAGGACCCTGACTGCTGGTGGCAGGGAGGGACAGTCCCACGGGACTTCCCTGAGGAAGCAATGGTTGAGCTGAGGGAGGACAAGGAGGTCGCTCCTCCGCCCCAGAGCTGTGAGGCTGGGATGGCCCCTCAGACTAGTTCTGTGTTGGGATGATGGTGCTGGGCCCTTATACTCCCTCAGATACTAGGCACTCTGGCGAAGCTGTGGGGCCTTGGGCAAGGCCACTGCTTTCAACAGACGTCATTCCTGAAGAGGGCTAACAGCTCAGGGCCATCTGCCCCCTGTCCTGCCAGGGCTTGGGGAGAATCATCACCACAGCCCTGGCATTGTACAAAAGTCTCTAGCCCCCTCCCCTCCCTGGGGGATCCAACTCTTTCCCATGGCTTCCAGTACCATCTACTTGCTGGTGACTCACCAACTGGTATCTTCTGCCCAAACCTGTCTCCCAGACTCCAGACCCACCTATCCAATAGCCTACTGGACATCACCATTAAGATGTCTACAAAACCTTGCCTCGCTCTGAGGGAAATCGGCTTCCTTGCTGTGAGCTGCCCTCTGGAGAGAACAACGTGGCCAGGAGCCCACAGCTCATGAGGACCCAAGATCCTGGAGGCGGCCCCTCCCCCTGAGTCCTGAGATGGGACCACAGCCCTGGCCGACACCTGGGGGCAGCCTCCTCGACATGAGCGACGCCAAACCAGAGGACCCAGCTAGGCCGAGCCAGGAGTCCCAGCCTGGGATAACAAATGTTTGCTGTCTCAACTGCTAGGCTTGGGGGTACGATGACATCCTTGTTCCTTGAACTTATTTGAAGTAGAGGATCCCATACTCTCAGGCCCTATGCTTCTTAATGCCACGTGACCTCCAATAACCCGGAGGGTTTGTTAGGGGTGGGGCGGCTCCTCAAAGCCCGACTTCACAGGGGCAGGGGTGTTTTTTTTCTCCTTTGGACGAATCTTTCCTCGTGCACCACGGCTCTCCTCAGAGAACTGAGTCTGGTGTACTCACCACTGTTGCCTTCCCCTCAGCATGCTCTTTTCCGGGTGAGGCAGGGGCTGTCTCTCTACAAGAGGGCTCAGGGAAGCCAGCTTGCGGGTGGGAGTGAGGGGAAGCGAGGGGAGTGAGGGGAGGCAAAGCTGAGTCTGCCAGCACTTTATGGCAGCCTGAGGAAATGTCAGCAGCACAAGCCAAAGAATGGGGGGCTGCTGACATAGGGGGGTCTACAAAAGCATTCCTCAGCGCTGTGGGGCCACCACCAGAGTCTGGGCCCCATCCATCAGCAGAGACCCCACCTGCCTGCCTAGTAGGGAAGCAAGACACACCGTCTTGTACTTCCCAGGTGTACCCTTCTGGAGTTCTCTTCAGAACCACGGCTCTATTCACAGTCTCCCCCTCTACCGTGTAGCAGAGACACGTGGTTTTGGGGGAACGTGGTAAAACTGCCCAGCACTGTCTTATGTGGGTTATGCCTGCTTGTATTCGCCCCCACATAGCCTCTTCCCAGCCTCAGGGGGAGCCTCTCCTGTGGTTGCAGGGAGCCAGGGTACTTGGGGCTCACCCAGCCACACGGTTTTGGATGTTACATCCTTTGATCCTGTCTGTGTTCAGACTTTCTCTTTCCAGACTGATGACACCTACTTTAGGGTCTTTCCTCTGACAGAAGCCCCTTGGCCTCTGGGCCTCCTCTGCCTCTTCACCTGTTTGGCTGGACTTTTTTTTTTTCAAGGTCTATCTGTTTTGTTTTGTTTTGTTTTTAAGATTTTATTTATTTATCTGACAGAGAGAGAGAGCAAGCACAAGCAGGGGGAGCAGGAGAGGGAGAAGCAGGCTCCCCACTAAGCAGGGAGCCTGACGTGGGACTCGATCCCAGGACCCTGGGATCAGAGCCTGAGCTAAAGGCCGACGCTTAACCAACTGAGCCACCCAGGCACCCCTATCCTTTTTTTAATTATAAAAATAAAACACTTTTCTTGTGTGTTTCGGTAAATCTTGAGATAATTCAGGAGTATATAAACAAGAAAAACGAAAATTGATGTCTCTCTTAGGGTGGACATTAAGAATTGCCCGGAATACCCATCTGGGCTGGAGACAAATTAGAGTTTCCTACATGGCAGGGTTGCTGAGAGGGCAGCGTGGCCTCACAGCTCTTGTGTCCGAGACACCTTTCCTAAAATCCTGGCCACTCCACTTCTCCAGCTGTGTGACCTCGGGCAAGTTCCAAACCCTCTCTGAGCTCCCCTTGGGAGGTTAGGTGAGGATTGAATACAATCATGGAGGTAAGCCTTGGGAAACAGTGTTTGGAACAGGGAGAGCACTCTGAAAATATGAACGTGTCCCAAACTAAACTCATGGTCGACAGCTCACCCCCACCCCATCCTCTTTGGTATGTCTGCCTCAGCGAAGGGTACCGCTCTCCCCCCAAAACCCCAAGCGGCATCCTTAACACCTCTTTCTCTTCCGCTCCCCATAGTCCACCAGCAGCAAATCACGCAGACTTTACTTTCTACCCTGAGTGTTCTGCATTTGTCCCTTTATTATTATTATTATTATTATTATTACATTTATTTGACAGAGAGAGAGAGAGAGCACAAGCAGGGGGAGCAGCAGAGGGAGAGGGAGAAGCGGGCTCCCCACTGAACAAGGAGCCCAAAGTGGGGCTCGATCCCAGAACCCCGAGATCATCACCTGAGTCGAAGGCAGACGCTTAACCGACTGAGCCACCCACGTGCCCCTGCATTTGTCCCTTTAGCCCCCTGTCCACCGGGCTGCATCCCACAGGGTTGTTGGTGCCTGAGCCAGGGCTGGTGGGGATGTCAAGCGATACCGCCCCGGTAGGAGCTCCTCGCAGTTCCTCAGCACGTTCCACATGCCGTTCCTGTCAGACCCAGCGATTCCATTCAGAGGCATATACTCCGAACTATTGGAAGCAGGTGTTTGATCAAAAACTCTACACACACTCCTAGCAGCTCCATTCACGGGAGCCACAAGGTGGAAAAAATTCACGTGTCCATCGGTGAATGTTGGATAAAGAAAACGTGGTCTCTCCATACAATGAATGAAGGACTGGCTCAGGCTACAGCCCTGATGAGACCTGAAAACATTATGCCGGGTAATAAGAAGCCAGATGCGAAAGACCACATGCTGTATGATTCCATTTATACAAAAGGTCCAGAGGAGGTGAATCCGGGGGCTGGGGCTGCTGGGAGTGAGTGTTTCATGGGTTACTGTTTGGGAAGATGATAAAGTTCTGAAACTAAAAGGTGGGAATGGTGGGCACAATAATGGATCATATATGTACTCAAACATGGGTAAAATGGTAAATTTTATGTTTCCTGTACGTTACCATAATAAAAAAATGTATGTGTCCTTTGATCAATACCTCCTCATTTGCCCTTCTCATCCCCTCCCCCCATTCCTGGCCACCACCGTTCTATGAGTTTTGCTATTTTAAATTCCACATATGAGTGAGATTGTGCAGTATTTATCTTTCTGCGTCGGGTTTCTTTCCCTTAGCAGAATGTCCTCCGGGTTCACCCATGTGGATGCAAAGGGCAGGATTTTTCTTAATTTTTAAAGGCTGAATAATATTCCATTATAAATATATACCATATTTTCTTTCGGCCTAAGGGCACAGAGTTCCAATTGTACAAGACGAATGAATTCTAGGAGTCTGATGTACAGCGTGGTAATGATCGTCAACAATACTATTTTGTATACTTGCAGTTTACTTGCAGGGTAGATTTTGATTTAAATCTCAACACACACACACACACACAAATGGTAACATTATAGAGGCTTGATTGTGATGATCTTTTCACAGTATATGTATATATCAAAACATCAAGTTGTGTACCTTGAATATATACAATTTTTATATATCAAAGACGTCTCCATAAAGTTGTTAAAGAAACGAGGTGTTACTTCTCTGAGATCCAAATTTAATGGGGTGTCCTCTATTCTATGGGCAAGCCATTCCCAGCACACTGTGGCTCTAGAATCTTCTTGCTGGAAGTCCCTCCCACCCAGGGCAGACCCTCTCTTCCTTCTGCTCTACCTTCCTCTGCAGCCCCGATAGGAGGGAGCGTCTGCCTGAGAGTCTGCCCAGCCTGTTCCTCTTCTGTTCTTGCCCCTCGGGCAGCAGTGAGCTTGTTGCCCCGTCCCCTGGGCTTCACCTGCAGGCAGAACCCCTAGCATTGCTGAGAACCTCCCGCCATGTCTTTTGGACGAGTGAAGTGGCTCATCCAGGGGTGGGGGTGGCGAGATTTGAATTTCCAGAAGCACAGTTCCTGCCTCAACATCCTCCCATCCGCTGCTGTAGGTCAGAGCTGGCTCCCTCCCCTCCCCTCCGTCTTCATCTTTAATATAAGCAATATCGTCCCAGGCTCCAAGGACAACAGTTTGCCTTCAAGAGCACAAATTAAAGCAATGCCACCAAGGGCATTAATGGTCTTAGCAGAGTCAACATGGGGAGCATTGTGCATTCCCTATGTAATATGAAGAGTGACTAAGCAGAAGCACTGCCCTCCCAGCCAGGCTGGGGCTGAATACCGGAGGCTCCCCGGGGAGCTGGCGGGGAGGACCTGGGAGGGGAGGAGCTCCGAGCTGCCAGTCACCTGCTGTGGAGTGGCTCACATCCCAGCCCTGGGGGGCTGTGGGACAGGAGGTAAAGGTCAGAAACTCTCAGCAAATATTTGGAGGGCTGTTCCCACGCCCAGTGGGTTTGGACACAAGGTAATCCTCTTCTGGAAGGGGCCCCGTAATCCCTGAGCAAATGCCTGGCCTAACTGGTAACTCCATGGCTGAGCCAGCCCATTCCCCCCGGGGATAGTCAGGCAGGGAGAAGGTGAGGCCCACACCCCAGGTTGAGACTTGAATGGGAGCACTCCCGCTGGTGAATGCTTGAGTGTGAGACCCGTGCATTGGGGTATACGATATTTTGTTATCCATAACAACACTTAGCATGTATTTTACACCATGCCCTGTGCTGGGGATGGGGCTTCGGAGATGAGAGGTGTGTCCTTGTCAGGAAGCCAGACTCTGAGTTTAGAGCAGGTCTGTAGGCTCCCTGAGGACAGACGGCATCTCTGATTTCCCCAGGAGCTAACGCAGTAAGTGAATGAACGGATGAACGAATGAATGACTTCTAATACAGTGGTGCTCCCTACCTCATCCCAGGGGACTCAGGATGACTTTCTGGAGAGAGACTTAAAGAGAAGTCAGAGAGAGCTGGACAGAGAGGGCATGGAAGGGTAGACCCAGGCAGAAGGAACAGCATGTGCAAAGACTTCAGGCTAGTCCCCATCGGGATCCAGGGCTGGAAGGACCTTGTGGGCCATGGGGAGGTTGAATTCCTTCTTGAAGCTCCAGAAGGATTTTAAGGAACAAAGCAACAAGGTCTGATTTGCATTTTAGATCATCTACATGGAGGATGGGATCGCTCATTCTATTTACTAATACATATTAAAAACAAACCCCTATTAAATACCAGACATCTCACTGAGTCTAGATGAATACCGTCCAGCAGAAACATAATGGGAGCCACATGAGTAGTTTTAAATTTCCTAGTAGCCACATTTTAAAAAGTAAACAGAAACAGGTGCTATACTTAATAATTCATTTAGCCCACTATAACTGAAATATCCAGGTATTTTTACATTATTATGTTGTTCTACATCTTCAAAATCCAGTGTTTATTCTTCTCTCAGGTTGCATCTGCTCAATAGCCACCATGGTTACCCTATTGAACAGTGCACGCAGGTGTAGATGGTGCATGGGAAGCAATCACCATCTCTGTCCTCACAGAGCGTAGCGCCTGGAAGAGAAGGTCCACAATTAAATGTGCAAACCAGAGCATCCAAGGACAGTGACAGTGGTGGTAAGGGGTGGAGGGGAGGATCCTGACACCCAGGGAGCCTGGCAGAGGGACCTAAGTCAGGGTGAATGAGGTGGAGTCCTTAAGGATGAACGAGGGTCAGTTAAGTGGGGGGTGGACTTCAGCCACGCGCTCCTGGCTGGCTGCCACATTTGCAGAACTGTCCTAAGCCCCAGGAGAGTGGCTTGCGGTGAGCCTGGCAGGGTGGGCAAGGCCAGCCTGCAGCCATGCTGGGCATTTGGAAACCACTCGAGGGTCAGAAGGAAGTGGAGAAGTGAACGGGACCGGATCTTGACAAACAGTCAGTGTGGTGGATGATGTGCACAGACGGACTGGGCTGGTGGTTTGAAGGGGGGTGATGGTGTTGGAAATGGGAGGCAGTGGGAGGACACCGGAGAAAGAAGTCAGAACCGGGAGGACTTCGTCATGGGTAGGGGGGCGTACGGGGCGGGAGGTGTGGCTGGTGGATGACTCCCGGGTTTCTGATGCTGTTTCTGAGACCGGGAACCTAGAAGAGGAGCAGCTTTGGGAGATGACAGGTTCAGTTGGGAGCGTGTGGATCTGGTGGTGCTTGCTGGGCGCGAGGTCTGATTTTAAGCGACCATAAGTAAGTCCAGGCGTGGGAGAGAGGTCCGAGCTGGACAAGCAGCTCTGGGAGACGGACAGTCTCTGAAGGCGTGGTTGGTAATGAAACACATGGAAATGGATCAAATCTTCCAGAGCAGTGCTTCTCACCCAGGGGTGATTTTACCCCCAGGGGTCCGCAATACATTCTCAATTGTCACAATCGTGGGGGCGGGGGACAGGGCTGCTACCCACGCCTAGTGGGTAGAGGTCAGAGATAGTGCTAAACATCCTGCAATGCACAGGACAGCCCCCCCCCCCCCACCCACAAAGATCTACCCAGCCCAGGATGTCTCCGAGGTGGAGAAAGAGACAAAGCAGAGGGACAAGAGGAGAGAGTCTTGGGTGGAATCCTGAGGAGCTCTGACATTTGGGGTAGAGCAAGTAGATGAGAAAGGAGGGATCAGCGGGCGGGAGAAAAGCAGCTGGGAAAGGAAGAGACAGCAAGCAGGAAACAGTGGGCCCAGGTTGGAGGCTGTGAAGTTAGCCCCTGGGAACAGTGACATTGTATCTTTCTAGTTGAGATCCTTTCCATTTTGATTCGTCTTCCCCAAGCCCGATCTATGGGCACCCCACATTTCCAGCACCCGGAATACAGAACTGCACTCCAGGCAGGCAGTGTGGCCGAGGGAGATCACAGGGCTCCACCACTTGCTGGGTGTGTCCGCTTGGGCAAGAGGCTCTGTGCCCCCCAGCCTTGGTTTCTTCCTCTGGAAGATGGGTGTGTGACAGCGATCGAGCGAGGAGATAATAAATTGGCACATAGTTAAGTGCTCAATTAGTGGCAGGTACTTTACTTCCTTTCATTTATCATTTATCATCCTGCGGCTAGCTTGCTGATAAGCTATTCTTAGATTTTTATCCAGTCTGCTCTGCCAAAATCCTACTGAAAGCAGGACAGGTTTTTGGGGGAGGTCTCTGGCTGCTTCCTTCCCTAGCAGATGAAGTCCAGCTAGCTGTATTCCAGGCTCTTGATGTGAAAAGCACCTTTTTGTGAAGCTCATCTTCTCCTACTACCCCTTCCCTCCCTACCCCCACTCCCCCGAGCTTTCTCTTCCAACTTATTCTGGTCCTTTGTATTAAAGATTATTCCAAAGGTAGAGAGTCCTCTGGGACATGCTTTCGCTCATTTTTTTTTTTCCTTATCAGACCAGTAAGCAGGAAAAAAAGGCACCAGACTGGAATCTCTTTGAGGGCCAAGGCATACCAGACCTTTCAAACTCTCTCCTTGATATTACCCAGCAAAGGAGGATCAATTTGGACCACCCTTCACTCGGCCTCTCAGGGTTCGAGGTGTGATGGGGGCATGAGTTAGGCAATCTACTCCAGGGAAACATTTTCTTTCACATGTTCAAATATCTCCTGTTTCATCTTTAAAAATCAATAAATTTAAATTCTAGTCCATAATTTATCACTGTTCATTTTAATATAATAATAAAATTTTATATTCTTTTCTAGATGAATTACATGATCTCTTTCTACACCATTAGTTTTCCCAAGGCTCTGGGATATACCACCATATAATCCCTGGAGGATTGGAGTGTGTCAGCTTGAGATCAGGTCCAACTCGATCGCCATAAACACCCAACATGCTCTCCTTGGGTACCATTTACCTCCTGGACATTTGATAGCTTCCTAATGATGCAGGGTATGATGAGCGGATGAAGACAACAGCCATGGAGTGCGTATTTCTGGAATAAAGTGTTCTCCCGAGAAATGGGAAGGTTCCTGAATTCTCCGTGGCTCCAGAGAGTATATGGTTCTCTTTTTCCAGCTTGCAGAATTTTTCTCACTGGATTTTTGGTGGTTAGCAAAAAAATGTTTTCATCTTACCTGGGGGGACTTGTTGAAGGGGTTTGGTGTAATTTCTGTTGGGCAATGGTCTGGACCTCACAGGTATTGAGATTGGAGGTGCTTTTTGCATTTTGCAAAGCCATCCATTATAGACACCCTCTGTGTTTGCACACAAACTGGCTGTCAGAGCCTCCCAGGAATGATGCCAGGAGAAACAGAATGTCAGAGACAATGTCCTGTTCTTTGTCTCTTGAGAAAAAAGTCATCCCCAGGTTGCTCAGGCATGGATGGAGTTGACTCTTCTCTGACACATCACACACACTGCAGTTAAGTTTGCAGAGATTCCGAACAGGGATTACAGGTCCGCTAAGGAAAACACTGTCTGCTTATTTTTTTGCTCATCTGAACAAAATGGCTTTAAATTTACATAATTAAAATTCTGGTGTCTTTCAGATCATAACAATGGGTAATTAACATTGTTACTTGTCAGCTGGAAAATACCTCGGGAGGAGGCTCTCAGAGCCCAGCCGTTTTATTTTGGACCACATCTCATGGACAATCAGGGCTAATTGAATCACCCCCATCTCATGGAAAATGAATGAAAGAACATTGAACATTGCTAGCCCGGCTCACAATCAACTCAGAAAGACTGCTTGCTCAAACAAGCCTGCGCGAGATCAGAACCTCAACCCTGCATGGAAGACAGTGGCCTGACAGTCTAATTTAGAAGCGTTGCTTAAAATCTTAATCAGCGCGTTGAAATTAACAGAGGCGAGTTTCGACACCATGTTTGTTGTCTATGGTTATCAATTTTAATAAACGTTAAAATGTTTTTACAGGTGTGGAAAAAGGCACGTCCCGGGGACACCGCTCTCCTCCATTTGTACTCTCTACCAAGAAAAAAAACAAAAAAAACAAAACCATGTCATCGTCAAGAATGAAGACGTAACATAGTCATCAGAGCTTGGCTTCCTTTTATTTTGTGGCTCCCTGAAAGCTATCTGCAGTCCTAAGCCCGGGTCCCTCTTCCCTGCCCAAGTGATATCTTGATTGACACATCTCCAAATAAGCCTGTGAATAGCTTTCCGTATTAGCCTCAGAATAATTCAGATGTCAAATTACAGCTCGCAGACTCCCTGACTCCTCTCGAGCCCCAGAATGAATTTTTTAAATATTTGGGGGGACAATATTAAATTTTGTTTGGGTTGGGTCAAAGTTCATATCATTTGGTAATAAAGAGCCACCAAGGGTGTTTGCGTAGGGTGGGTTCCGTTGATTTTATTTTGTGCCACAGCTGCAGGTCAGGCTGACCCTTGGCCAGCGGTTTGGCGCGTGCAAGTCTGCGGACTCTTGCCCCTTTGCAGCTCGCCGTGGGTTTGCTCTGGACAGAAAAGGGAACGAGGAAAGAAAGAAGAGGAGAGCAAGGCACTCTCTCTCTGCGCAGGACTCCTGGCTGATGTCATCTCTAAATATGCAGCTTTAATTGCTCTTCTCTGCAGCAATGAGGGACGAGAGCTTAGTTGCTTGTCTTCATCACCGTTGAAACTGCACAGCCGACGGAGCCCGGATTCCCGTCCAGCAAGCCATCCAGAAGCGTTTCTGGCAAGCAAGAAGGCAGAGCAGTACCTGCCGCCTGATAATGACCACTTTTCATAATATTTGTTGGATGCTCTGTAACATGTGGCTGAGAAAACTCTCATTATGACTGGCTGTCGGCGCAGCTGTAAATATTTAACCAAGAATGCTACCTGCTTTGCGGAAAGACTTGCTAATTACACCTGCTTCTCCCTATAATGACATATTGTTGTAAAATTCCACGATAATGACACAACTGCGTCTTCCTCATGCAAGAGGTAAATTTATACCAAGGACGGCACCGGAATTTCCATAAGCAATTAGCCTACACATTTCCATCCCTGTGTTTTCCTGTGATTTTATTGAAATGAAAGATAATGAATTAAATCCAATTACAGCAAGAAGACAGCTAGCAACTTGATGTTCCTTTCAAACCGCAGTTCCACTTCATAAGCAAAGTGAGGAGGAGGAGAACCGTATTCCTGCTGGATACCTTTGTGGCATCCCGATAAATTAGAAATATCAGCCTGGTAGCACCGACCCTGACAAACAGCCCGTATCGGGGGCTGGGGTGCTCTTGACAAAATGCTTCTCGAAAAAGCTGCACATTTTGAGTTGGAGGGACGGGAGGTACCACTCTTGGCTCGTAGCCTGATTATTAGTGGAACAACTCTATAAAAAAAATAAGTTTTCCCAGATGCGATGATAAAGCCCAAGATAATAATCTGTAGCGGGAGATTTAGAGACACAACCCCTCTCCGGGCTATGAGAAAGGTTTAGATGCTGTAACCAGGGGAATTTTGTTCCAAGATCCAGAGCCACGGTGCCTGAAAGACAAAACAAAATGAGTGGCGTGCGATACACTTTCAAAATGACCCCGCCTCGACATCTTTATTGTTTTCTCTCCCTGCCCCCCTTTTTTTTCTCTTCCCTCCCGGTCTCTTCTCTCCACCGCTCTTCTCCCTCTATACACGCAAGCATCGCAAAATGTCAGAAGCAGAGAAGTGACCCACCCTTTCCGGGCACAGGGGACAATTACACTCTGATCTCTGCGTCACTGCAGACACAAACATAGTCCCCAGGGTTAATATAGGCTCTCCGGCCCAGTTTTAAACCTGATGATGAATTTACTTATTTATTTAGCGGTCACGACTGTTCCCAGGAACACTTTGGTGAAGAGGGAGGTGATGGCGTAATTACGGCAGGCGGGGAGAGAGCATGAGCAGTGACAGCCCCGTGGGCCAGGCAGGGCCCCGGAGCAGATAGGCTGTCCTGCGCAGCCCGGCTGGGGGACTGTTCTGTTCGATTTCCTCTCGGTGGCGGGGCTGGAGTGCGCTCGCCTAATGGTCGGCTGTCGATACAGTAAAAATGCTAACCTGTCTTTGCCTCTAATCCATTCCGAGAGGGCTCTTTACAGAAATGGCCTCTTCCATTTCTTCATTTTCAGAAAAGCCAATCAAGGAAGATGGACCCGCACGGGCTATTGGTACAGTGTTTTTGTAAGTGTGTGTATTTGTGTGTGCGTTTTAAAAAGGCACGATGATTAATTTTGAGACACAGCATTTTGTGTTGTCTTTGACGATTTTCTTCCCCGCCTTTTTTTTTTTTTAAGGGCTCTAGAAAATCAATGCTACGCTCCACGATCATCCATCTTTATATAGTAATAAATTAAGTGGGAGGTATTGATATTTTTGACTGAGCTTTTAAGATTCACATACTAATGACAATTATACCCTGGTGACTGTTGATTTCTGCTGTTGTTTACCGTGCGTGACTCGGGCGAGAGGCGTTTGAGTTTCGCCTGTTGGCTTGGCTGTCCCCGAGTGTCCCAAAGCGTCCCTCCACGTCTCAGGTGGGAGACTGAGGTCAGTCGGCAACTGGGTCCCAAGGAGGGGAGCGCTCAGGAAAGCCTTGCTCTCCCGAAGACCTTCTGTAAGCACTCGACCAAGGGCAAGGCCGCGTCACCTCAAGCTTGGCAATGAACGTGGTGGAACTGAGGTAGGGTTATAGCAAAATACCACGCAACGCTGGGCAATGGCCCTCGCCAGTGGGCACCAGCAGGGATGTCCTGGTGGTCCTCCTGCTGTCCAGACGTTAACCCTTTAGCTGCCAAATTAAGGGAAGTGAGGAGGTTCTGGGCAAAAGCCAGGGCAGTCAGTACCAGAGGCACTAGTGGGGAATGGCTGTTTAACAACTGGTACCAAATATCCCAATATTTAACACCGATGCAGACTGGGTGAATTGTAGCTCTGGATATGAACCCCCCCCACACACACCAACACCATCACCACACACATTAGAAATCTTGGGGTCCCAGAGATACTGTGTGCCCTCTCCATTCCTTAAGGAAAAAAAAGAAAAAAGGAGAATTTGGAACCCCTGACATGAAGTGCCTGGCTCGCCTCATGCTTACAAACGGTTTCTGGTAAATTCTGAGTTTGGGCAGACATGTGGACAACCACCGCCTTGCCCCCCCTCTTGCCTTCTCCCTCCCTCGAGATGGGTGAAGGGCATCTTCTCAACACTTGGCAAGAGTTTGTTCGGAAGCAGAGACAAAGGCCTAGCAGAAAGGGAATGAAAGGAGCAAGGACAGTGTGATTTTCTCTGATGAGACCGAGGCCCTCCAGCCAACCGGAACGCTACCCCCAGGTAGCTGACCGGGACAACTACCAACAAACGGGCACCGAGGCCTCAACTTCATTGAGAGAATTATGTAGGGCATCGGGACAGCCTCGAAGCTCACAACAGTTTCTACGCGGAGATGAATTTGTCAGTAATATTGATTGTCGGAGGCCTGTTTCATTCTAGTTAAGATTCCACGAGGCACCAACAGCGGCCCCTCGTGCATGATTTTTTCCTTCTAGAAGGTCCAGGATGTTGAGGAGGCAACTCTGGGAGGCACCCTGCCCCAAGTTCTGTCAAACTAGATACCGCCAGGCTGCTCCCCGGGGGCCAGGTGTGTGTATTTTGTTTACATTTCGCAGAGGCAGCAATAAGTTGTTTGTTTACACACCGGGGTCTGGTTTTTGTTGTTGTTGTTTTTTGGTTTTTGGTTTTTTTCCTCTCTCCCCTCCCTGACGCGGGTCACCCAGCAGGGCCAGGTGCCTAGCCTGGAGAAGAGCTGTTGGAGCTTTCCAGACACAACCCTGAAATCATTATGCAGGATTATCCAAATGTGAAGCCTGCTGAAAGCCCACCTTCTCTGGTTTCCTGTTTTCAGGGAGAGGGCTCGGTGACATCCAACTGTCCAGGAAGTGCCTTTGCAAGAGTGTGTGCAAAGAAAGGACAGAACACAGGAGAGGTGTGGAGGAGGACTCACTTTCATCAGAGGATCGGCTTTCAGGCTGGTTTGGGAGCCCAGAGCATTATTGTATTACACGCGGCAGTGAAATGCGCCTTGTCCGGCTTCCTTCTACCCCCCCCCCCCTTTCTTTTCTTTGAGTGTTTTCGAAATAAAAGAGTGTTTTCTTCCAAATTGTGCTGGGAGGCAAATTCTTGAACGGTGTAATAGAAAATGTTAGACAATATTCCTTACCGGAGCTATTGACATTTTGGATAGTTGTGACACTTTGATTTTTCTCAAAACATATGGATCAAGCCTGGCTGCATTATTGGACAGGAAGTCCTGATGAAAGGCCTTCCTTTATCTTTCTTTGTATTCCCCCCCTCTGTTTGTTCATGGCTTTCTCTCTGAATATAATCGTGGTTTTCTTAAGCTGTCCGGGGAGTCCTTACCGCCTTACTAAATATTTCATGGTCCTCAGCACAGCATACCTGCCAACTGAGTCTTATTTGTTGTCAAAAATAAAGGGTTCATCCTTCGGAGTGGGGGAAGAAAAAGAGCGCCGGTTTATTCTATTGTTTTTATTTTAAAGTTTCTCATCTGCCCCAAATGCATGGAGACACTGGAAATCCAGGAGTGGTGCCTTTCATTCGCCGGGGACGCGGCTGGCCATTTATTTATTTATTTGCGGTTTATTTATTTATTTGCGGCGCCCTCCTTTCTATGATTCCCAGCACTTGTTCCTTTGCAGTTTCCCGTCCTATTTGTTCAAAAGGGAAAAGTTCAAAGCGGCTCTGCCAGCTGAGGGAGAAGCCTGCTGAATACTAACCCTCCAGCACCCGCCTTCGCTGACCTTGAGAGCCCAGCAGTAAACGGTCCCATTGCCAACCCGCATGTGTGTTTGGTTAGACCAGGTCGGGGGGGTCAGGGCTCACCTGAGGCCAGCCAAGCCGGCCCGACCTGCCTGAGCAGCAGGGGTAATGCATTTTTAAAAGGGACATTCTCCACTCTGAATGGGCCTAATATGGTCTCTGTTTAAAAACCTGTCAGAATCCCAAGCACACACTCCATAAAATATAAATAAGTACTTACTGTTTGCAGATGTTGCTTGTTTTTCATAATGTTTGTATTTGAAGTCTCGAATCCTCACTTCCTGTCAGGTTCCCCCATGCCTCTCTCCTCCTGTTTCTGAAGGAACAAGGGAGAACTTCAGATCACAATTTCTCAATGAAGACACTTTCTGTCAAGTCTGTCAGCGTCCCTGGTACAATTAGCATTTTCCCTCTCTCTCTCTTTCTCTCTGCCTCTCTTTCTCTCTCTCAACACGGATTTATTTCTCGCCAGTTTTCCCTGGGCCATGGAGAGCTACCTCTCTTGGTGGTGACTTTGCAAGGGGCTCCAGGCTCAGGAAGGTGTGATTTTTTTGTGTGCGTGAGACCCTGAAAAGCAAAGCTGGACGTCAACAGGCCCGTAAACTGCACACTTAGATTAATTGGGGAGAATTAGGTAAAAAGACTATGGGGAACCTCCATCATCGTTCCTGGGGAAATTCAGAGATGGGGCCTCATATGTCTTTGCCATGTTCATCCCTAGAGCCCCAGTGATAAATTCAGTGCAGGTGTCTGATTAATTTATCCGTGCGTTCGGCTACGTATGCGCCATCCCGCCCCTGAACCTGACCCCGGGATTCCTACCAGGGTCTTCCTTGGGCCTTCCCTGCGCCGCCCCAAGCCTACCCCAGCTCCAAAGCCTCTCCGCAGAGCCTGGGGGAGAGCCCGAGGGGGGCTCCATCTCTACCTCTGTGCCCATGGGACCCCTTCTCAGCCTCCTGTCTCCCGTCGGGTTTCCTGCCGGCTTCCCCCCGGGGGTGGGGGTGGGGTGGGGGGGTGGTGACAGGTGGGACCGGGGCGCATCTTTTTCCATGACAAAGCCAGCAGGTCATTTATTCCATAGTCCCCGGTGGACAGTGCGCTTGTGAAGAGGACTGTGGAAGTTGCTTTTTGTTCAGCAGCCCTCCCACGATTCAGCTGAACATTTTAATAACCCACTCTCTGGGGCTCCCACCTCGGCCAACTTAGCAAGCAGAGTGGGAGCGCTCTCCGCAGGCCCGGGGACTTGCAGAAGTGAGCATTTAGGCGTGTATTTCTTTATTTACTTTATTTATTTATTTACTCTTTATGCCATCCTCTGGTGAAAAAGGCCAACACAACCCTTGTTCTCCAACCCTGTCGCTTCTTTGCTTAGAAAGTAGTAGTTTAAAAGAGCCCCTCTGCGAGGTCCCTGCTCTGCCTTACTTCTCAGGTCCCGTTCTGAAGCCAGTGGTCATCAGCCTCCTCTCCTCAAGAACCGAAAGCCTGCTGTCCCAGCCCCATATCACTGCTAAGGATCAAAGACTCCCCTTCACCCACTTGAGCTGGAGATTGATGATAGTGCGGTTCACCTGCCATTTGCTTTAGTAATAATAGTATTTAAAAAAAGAAAGAAAGGAAGGAAGGAAGGAAGAGAGAGAGAGAGAAGGAGAGAGAGAGAAAGAAAGAAGGAAAGAAGGAAGGAAGGGAAGGAAGGGAAGGAAGGGAAGGAAGGAAGGAAGGAAGGGAGAGACACACCAAGCCTTCCCCAGTTTCTCCGGGCTTTCGGGGAGGATCCGATGAGAAACACGTGCCCAGGACGGCGCAGCTCCGTGCTAGAATCAGGTCAGTGGGGCTCGCTTCATCTCTAAAGCACAGACACCATAAATCAAGATGAAAATCCTTCAGCCCCCAAAGCCTTACCAATTGATACAATTTGAAAATGGGCAGCGGAGAGGCTGGGGAGAAGGCTGACATGATGACTTTTATAATAGCAGAACGTTTAAGGTTCTAGAAATAAAAGGAAGAGGATGAAATCAGGCACGTTGGTCTCTGCCTGCAGGCTCTCTGAGCTCTCACTGGAGGCTCCCACAATTATTTCTGCTCTGGCTTTCCCCTCCTTTTTTTTTTTTTTTTTTTTTCTTCCAGCAGTCTGTTTGAAATGAAGCAGAACCGGGCATGGCCAGCTCATCAGTGTCATTAGCTGACAGGGCGCCCGGCACACCTGCTTTTACTCGCTGCCATTTCAAGCACGAATGCCACAGAGAATGTGGCTTGGGTCCTTATAATGTGTAAAGATTCATTTATTTCACCTTTTGAACCTGCCTGACCCCCTGGGCTTGTGTTGGGGAGGGGGAGGAGGACTGGAGAGGGTTGGTTTTTTTTTTTTTTTTTTTTTCTTCCTAGCACTTAGAAGAAGCTGACAATTAGGGGTCTGGCCCTGGGGCTGTTGTTAGGATAGAAGCTTAGGAGAGAGGTGGGAGCTTAGCCAGGGAGGCCCTGGTAGGGCTTGGGCCACGGGACCCAGACCGGAGACTGGGGGGATGGCGCTGAGCACCATTCCCCTGGCTGCTGGCTCCCTGGCTCAGCGGTGCCCCCCCGCCCCGTGCAGGGGCTGCTTTGACACGGAGGGAGGCACCCTTACCTTCCGAGGCCCCGCCCCGCCTCACACCACACCTATTACAATGCACCCACCTCTGCTGTTCACTATGACTGTGGCGAAGATCTCTAAACATCATTTTGCCCTTGGAATGATTTGGCTCTGAGTACCGCATTTCATTTATGATGGTTGAGGTTTCTTGGCAATCATGTGCACCTAGGAATTCCTGCAAAGGGAGAAATAGCTACCCTTCAAACTGCTTTCCAATATAATGGAATTTCTATGAATACTAAACTTTGCCATTAATGAAGTTGATATGATATTAAGTTTTGCAGACATTTTAATTAAACCTCAATTAATTTTAATTTTATGGTGTTCTTTTCATATTTTGGAATATGAATATATATTATATATTATACATCATATATATTATTATATATTATTTTATATATAATATATATATTACATATATAATATTATATATTATAGCATAATATATATGTATCTCAAACATTTTAATAACCTCTGGAAAGGAAAGGCTGGTAGCCCCAAACCTGATACCCCAGGTGTCTGATGACATTTTTCCTCCCGTTTTCTTCTTTTTCTTTTTCTTGCTTTCCTTTGGTATGGCTTTGACTTCTACATTTTCCTTTTTAGAAGTTTTAGTGTGTGGGCTTAGTTTGCTAGGAATAAAAAAGTCGTTCTTGTTAGTGGACATTACACTCTTAGGACTTTGATTCTGGTTCCTTCTATTTTGTAGCCCCTGACTAGTCCTAGAGAGTTGGTTATATTCTTCAGCCTCTGCCTGGAAAGCTGGGGCTTCCTTCATTTCTTGATTCTTCCTTCTTTTCTTGATTCTTCCTTCTTTTTGGGAGCTTGACTGTGCACCTCTGTGGTTCCTGCCTTACTAGTATAGGATGAGCTCTTTCCTAGGAAACCCCAGGCCCAGGGAAGATCACCTTCGTTGGCCTGTTGAACCCAAGCTGAGTTTTCTAACCAAGGGCATCCCTGCTCTAGGCATTGGGGCTCTCTTGAAACTTGCAAGCATGTACCAGAACAACATCTGTCCCCACCCATAAAATAGACAGACTTCTTTGCTATCCCCTGAGTTAATGATTTCGGGGCTTTAGCATCTTTTATGGCGCACGAGTTTCCAGTGGTTCTACTTGATACTCTTGGTGGCAAAGTATTCCTGGATTTGTGATGAGATTGATTTTATTTTTAAAAGGTGCAGATTCCGAGTGGAGCCATCCATCAGTTGACTTCTGTCTGAATCCCTTTCCTGGTGGAATTTTATTCTTGCAGACACTGCACAGCTCAAAGTTCATATACTTGAATTCTAAAGATTCTTTGGGATGAAAACATCTCAGTCCCCAGTCCTGGGAAGTGAGTATAACATCATATAATCTGGGCATGTATATGGCTGCCTGGTGAATTAATACTTGTCAGACCTTGTTACTCTGAAATGGCCGTGGCAAGGTAATGACCGTCATTCATTTTATTTTATTACTTTTTTTTATTTGATTTCATTTAGGCTTTGGCAAAGGTGAGGGGACTGACTCATATTTCCTGTTTATGTTTGATATCCAAAGCCCCTGGGGGAGGGAAGGCGATGCTACCGGAAATTATGCAAATTAAAGAGGAAATTTGCGAAGACACCTTGACAAACTCAGAGATGAGAACATCTAGCTTTAACTATTTGATCATCCTGATTCTGGGCTCTTGCACTTCTGGTTAGCGAAGAAGGTCTGAAGAGGGCACAGAGCAGTGTGGCTCACTGAGTGAGTGGCTGTCTTGCGGGTGAAATGGTGGTTGAGGTTTAGCGTCCAGAAGCAAAAAAAGCTAAGTTTTGTCTTAGCAGCTAATTGAGAATAGGAAGCCCACTCTATGATGAAACTTCAGGTTTTCTCAGCCAACAAATCCTCCCTAGGCCTGTTAGAGTATGTGAAATTATGAAGGGAGGCCTCAATGAGGTGTCGTGGTGGGGGGGGCCTCCCCTGGGAAAGAGGCCATTCCAAGTGAAGGAAAACTCAACAGCAGGGCATTCGGTGCTGGGACAGAAGGCAGCATGGTATACTGGGAAGCAACAGAAGTTTGAATCCCACTTCTGACACTTCCTAGGTATGTGACAAATTTTAAAACAGGCCGTTTTATCTCTTATTATAAATCCAATATGTTTTTTTAACTGCTCCCCATGATAAGTGTAGTCACCGTCTGTCACCATATGACATTATTATAGTATTATTGGCTAGATTCCCTATGTTGTACTTTTCAACTCCATGACTTATTTATTTTTTAAAGATTTTATTTATTTATTTGTCAGAGAGAGAGCACAAGCAGGGAGAGCAGGAGAGGGAGAAGCAGGGCTCCCCGCTGAGCAAGGAGCCCGACACGGGACTCAGTCCCAGGACCCCAGGATCATGACCGGAGCTGAAGGCAGATTGCTTAACTGACTGAGCCACCCAGGCGTCCCTGACTTATTTATTTTGTAACTGAAAGTTGGTATCCCTGAATGCCCTTGTTTCGCCTACCTCCCTCCACCTCCCCTCTGGAAACCACCAGTTTGTTCTCTGTATTGATAAGTCTATTTGGGTTTTTCTGTTTGTTCATTTGTTTTGGTTTTTAGATTCCACATATAAGGGAAATCATGTGGTATTTGTCTTCTCTGTCTGACTTTTTTCACTTAGCATAATACCCTCTAGGTCCATCCATGTTGTTGCAAATGGCAGGATCTCATTCTTTGTGATGGCTGAGTAATATTCCATGGTATATATGTACCACATCTTCTTTATCCATTCACCTACTCATGGACACTTTGGTTGCTTCCATATCTTGGCTATTGTAAATAATGCTGCAATAACATAGGGATGCACATATCTTTTTGAATTAGTGTTTTCCTTTGGGTAAATATCCAGCAGTGGAATTACTGAATCATACGGTTGTTTTATTTTTAATTTTTGGAGGAATCTCCATACTGTTTTCCACTGTGGCTGCACCAATTTACATTCCCACCAACGGTGTATGAGGGCTCCTTTTCCTCCACATTTCTGCCAATGCTTGTTATTTCTTATCTTTTTGGTATTAGCTATTCTCATAGTTTGTTTGTTTGTTTTTTTTGTAATAGAAGCAAAAAGAAAACAAAAGCACATCCTTAATCTCATGCATTCAGACAAAACCTACTCTTCATTCTTTCATGGATATCTTTCCAAATTCTGTTTCACATAGAGACATACACACTTGCGTTACAAAAATAAGATTGCACATGGCATCTTATAAGCCCTTCTTTTCTCTTTCTGTTCAACTCTGGACGTTGTCAACATTTTGTAATGGCTGCACAATGCCCCATCTTACAGATAGACTTTATTTCCCCAAACTTCTATTGTTGAATGTATAGGTTGGTCCAACTATTCACAATTACAAAATGGCTGTGACAAATACTTGCAGCTAACTGTCCACCTAGATTCAAGATGACCATATTTCCTTATGGAAAAATTCCTCAAAGTCAGATTTTTGGATAAATGGGCATGCATGTTTTTCCTTGAGTAAACTTGAAGTTTGTTGAGATTCTTGGATAGGTAGATCCATGTATTTTCTAAAATTTGGAACTGTTGGGCCATTATTTCTTCAAATCTCTCTGCTTCTTTCTTACCGTCTTCTGGGACTGCCTTGATGTGTACGTTAGCCTGTTTAATGGCCCCTCAGAAGTCCCTTTGACTCTTGTTTTCTTCATTCTTTTTGCTCCTCAGACTCATAATTTCAAATGACTCCTCTTCAAGTTTGCTGATTGTTTCCTCCGCTTGTTCAAATCGGCTCTGAACCACTCTTGTGAATTTTCCAAGTCAGTTATTGTATTTTTCAACCTTAGAGTTTCCGTTTGGTTCTTTTAAAATAATTTCAATCTCTTTGTTCATGTGCTAATTTTGTTCACATGTTGTTTTCCTGATTTCTTTTAGTTCTTTGTGTTTTCTTTTAGTGGTTAGAGACTATTTAAGATAGTTTTTATTTTTCATGTCAGATGGGTAATGTGCCAAGGTCATAAGGTTCGAGGGAGACAGACATCATGCAGTGGCATGCACACCCAATCACCATGCTTATGAACTCCAAAAAGATGTTTAAGACAGTTCTTTTAAAGATTTTGCCTAGAAAGTCTGATGCCTGTGTTTTCAGGGACTGTGTCTGGAGATTTATTTTCTTCCTTTATGTGGGCCATGTTTTCCTATTTCTTCGTGATTTGTTGTTTAAAATTGGTTATTAAAAAAATCAGCCACCTCTCCCAGTCTTTGCAGACTGGTGCACAAGACCTTCACCAATTAGCAGGGCAAGGTCTGAACTTTGGGATCAGCCTTGCATGAAAGTTTGAGGTCTTCCCAGGTCTTTTCTGGACATATGTCTTCCCTGGGCCTGTGTATTGCTCCATGTATGTGACTGCTTTTAAATGTCTTCATTTTCCTGAGCCTAACCCCTGTTTCTTCTCGGGCCTTCCCTGCTTTATTATGCTCCCCAATCAGTAATCTCTTGCCTCAGGAGTCTGCAGGTGTGTAGTCCCCTTGGATATTCCTGAGTCACACCCACTGCTTCCTGCCTGAGTTCCAGGTCAGATCTACAGAGGCCAATCCCTCAGGCAGCCCCCACACAGGTTAGAACATTGCAAATTAGGTCCACCCTGCTCTCTCTGATTTCAGGAAGAGAACTGGGAATTGGGCTCCTTCTTCCCCAAACTGTTCTGTGCCATGCCAGGGAGGGGGCAAAGTGAGGGCCAGTAAAAAGACTAGTTCCCACCAATGGAATGTGACTTTTCCTTGGTTGGGCATTTGCTTGGTTGCTGTAGATCCCTGACTGATTGCCAGAGCTCCTATAACGTCATTTTAGCACGTATGTGAGTGATTATTCAAGAGTTTGCTGGGAAGGTCCTGCAATTCTTAAGAAAATCTAGGAAGCTCCTCCTCACCTCTTTGGGCTGAAGTGCCAAAGTGAGTCATTCTGGAAGTTCTCTGGAAAGCTGCTGTAAACCTCACATCATCTGAGGCTCTTGGATGCAAACTGCCTCCAGAGAAAGATGACCTCTCTTCCTCCTCGCAGATCCCACATCCGTGCTTCTCACAGGTTCTAACCCTGGCATGGGGAAGGGGGTTCTGGGAAATGTAGTCCCAGCTGCATGGGAATCCTGGGAAGGAGATCACGGGGGTGCTGAGTTGGCAGCCCACAGCGACAGCATAGCCCTAGCACAGCCTGAACCGCTCCACATAGTCACTGGCACCAATTACTTGATGGAAACAAATGTGTAGGAGTAAAGATGCTGTTTGTGATCCTACCCGGCTTGTTAGATCCCTCTCTGCAAATATCCCTGTCTTGATGGCCATCTCGACACTTTTGAGTACTGTATAATTATTTACTTAGTACTTTCCATCCAAGGGATTACTCTTTTAAATAGATTATTTCAGAAGAAACTGTATGAATTCCACAAATGGAAAAGCAATATCATTTGCAGTACATAAGAAATACCTGCTAAAGAAGTGGAAGCAGGGGTGCCTGGCTGACTCAGTCGGTGGAGCGTGGGACTCTTGATCTCAAAGTTGTGAGTTCGAGCCCCATGTTGGGTGTAGAGATTACTTTTTTTAAAAAAAAGATTTATTTATTTATTTATTTGAGAGAGAGAGAATGAGAGAGAACACATGAGAGGGGGGAGGGTCAGAGGGAGAAGCAGACTCCCTGCCGAGCAGGGAGCCTGATACGGGACTCGATCCAGGGACTCCAGGATCATGACCTGAGCCGAAGGCAGTCGCTTAACCAACTGAGCCACCCAGGCGCCCCAGTAGAGATTACTTTTAAAAAGAAGTGGAAACAAAACCACTTCTAGCTACACATTGCTCCCCTCACCCCATCACCACCCTCTCCGACGGTGACCCCTCAAATTCCCACCTCAACTGGAGCAGGTCCTCCTCTGACTTATGTCCTAGGGGGTCCCTCCTCTGCTGAAAATGTTGATCCCACTGTTGACAATAACTAGAAACATCTGAGTCCCAAGCATTTTGGCACACCTGAAGATGCTCCATGGAGGCTGCGGTAGGGAAGGTCACTCCCAGCTGGAGTGGAATTTGGCTGGAAGGCAATGCTTTCAGGTGAACCAGATGAAGAAAGTTGTTTCACGCTATCCTTAAAAAAAGGAGGACTCTGGGGTGCCTGGGTGGCTCAGTTGGTTAAGCGTCTGCCTTCGGCTCAGGTCATGATCGAGCCCCGCATCAGGCTCCCTGCTCAGCAGGGAATCGGCTTCTCCCTCTCCCTCACCCACCCCTGCCCCACCCCTGCCGCCAGCTTGCTCTCTCTCTAAAATTAAAAAAAAAAAAAGGAGGACTCTGCCTTGTGTAGCACCTTCTGTATACAGGTCTTGGGATCTTGGCAAGGAGAGATTCTATGAAGAAAATCCCAGTCCGTCCATGGGAATTTTCCCTCTAGCCATAAAGTCATAGCTGTTATAGCATTTCAGGGAGGCAGATGCGGCCTGATGCTTACCCTTGTCGCGGCCGAGGGTGGGCGGGGAGGATGGGGCGTGCAATGTCCTTACTCTTCCCCCTTCACATAGACTCAAGAAAGGTGAGGGAATTCACGGTTGGCATAGCTGGCAAGGGACAGAGCTGTGAAGGGAACCTAGGCTTATCTAACCACCGCACCGCGTGGCCCCTTGTTTGGGAGCTTCCAGGAGGCAGTGAGTTTGCTCTGCAGGGTCAGCTCAACTGGAGGGAAGATGCAAAAGGAGACATCTTTTGCGGCTCTCTGACAGTGAGGGCACCAAGCAAAGCAGAGCGGCTATGACCTGAACTTGCCCACCTCTGAAACTGTGCTTCATAAACTGGTCTTGGGAGAGACCCTTTGCTTTCTTGGGGAAAGTTGATCCCCAAGCTGATGCGGCAACTTATCTCGGAGAGCTCTGTCGGGGAACCTTTGATCCGTGGGTCACTCCGGTCTCTACATCTGGTGTGGTCACTTACTTCTCCTCAGGGGTTCTACAGGGGAGAGAAGAGACCAGGGCCACAAATAGAGACAGGTGTGTGGTATGTGAGTCACCTAGCAAAGAGGTGAAGGGACAGATGACAGAGCTGGTGCTGGTTAACACTTTGAAATCTGCCTTCGGGTGCAAAGTGGAGTCTTTGCCTCTTGAGCCCATGACTGGCCTTCAGTGTCCTTCCCTCCCATTCAGGCGCGCCCCACTTGTCTCTGCTCATTCTCTTCTCCAATGACTTCTTCAGCACCCACTCGCCGATCATCCAGCGGGGATAGATCACACTTACCCCGCTGTGTGCTAGAGGCTTGGGAGAGTCTCAGGGAGCTCACATTTTAGCTGTGGGTGGGGGTGGAGAATGGGGCAGGATTGGGGGGCGGTGAAGACCTTGGTACAACAGTGCGTCACAAGGCTGAATGTCACCAGGCTGAGGAAGATAGGAATGGGCTCCAGAGATGCAGGGGAGTGGGGACTCATTTCTGGCTGGGATGGTGAAGAGATCTGGGCGGCGGGGGGGCGCTTTATGGAAAGGAGCAGTGGGAGGCTGATAAGGGGGAGTTGGAGAGGGGATTCCTGGAGGAATATACAGTGTTAACAGGGTAACAGTAATGAGAATATTAAGAGCACTTGCTCCATGTCGGGTCCTGTTCTAAGTACTTAACATGTATTATTTCATTTTATCCTCAGAGAGGAAGATACTTTTAGTAACCTCATTTTACAGATGAGGAAAGAGAAGCCCAGAGAGGTTAAGAAACCCGTCCAAGGTCACACAGCTATTTTTAACAGACATACAGCCTGCAGGGAGTGGGTGTGACCATCCACATTTAGGAATCTTTAGGTCCTAGAAGTTAGCAGAAACAGAGGGTGGTGAAAGGGAAGTGGTAGACATGAGACAGGAGAGGGTATCAGGACCTTCAATACAGAACGATAGTGCTGGCACTGTTTCAATAAATGAACGAATCCATTTACAATCTCTTTTTTTCCAAAAGGAATTTGAGAGATGGTAGCAAGTGGGAATCTTCGTGGGGCAGATGAGGGCACCAGAGGCCAGTGGTGGGGTGGGGCTCAGGGTCGTCGAATATGAGTATTAATTACTGTGCTAGCCAACCTCCAAGATGGCCCCCGGCAATCCCTGCCCCTTGGTATTCATGCCCTTGAGTACTTCCCTTGCATACGGAATAGAAATGACTTGCATCACCAGTAGGATCCTGTGCAAACGATGGCATGCCACTTCCAAGGTCAGAGCATACAAGACATTGTGGCTTTCACCTTACTTTCACTGGGGTCACCTGCTGTGGAGACGGTGGCTGCCATCTTGTGAGGAAGCTCAAGCAGCTCGATGGGGAAGGAACTGGGGCCTCCTGTCCACAGCCCCATCCATGCGCCACCTCGGAAATGGATCTTCCAAGCCCAGTCACGCCTTCTGATGACCACAATTCCCAGCTGACATCCTGACTGCCGCCAGATGAGGAACCCCCTGAACCAGTCCACTCTCAATCCTTGCTCTCAGATCCCTGACCTAGAGAAACTGTGCGAGATAATACATGTTTCTTGTGTATTTAAGCCATGACGTTTGGGGCTTAAAAATTGACCCGAGGTTAATGAGATATATACGATAGATAGCAACTGTAATTGCCAAAGTGACTCCTTCTCTGGCCCCTGCCTGGGCTATAATGTTCCCTTCAGCAGGGAAGCATGTAATGGTAGCTGAACTTTTAGCTTAAGGAATGTTTCATTCCAGCAAGGCGGAGAGGAAGCTGGTGGAATAATTCGTACATGCTGATGCTGATTCTGTATTCTTCTTCGCCTGGGAGACCTTCCCACAGTTGCTCCTACTTAGCTGCCACTTACCACCCCCCCATGGATGTAGCTGTGCCCCTGGGTGAGGGGAACCACCAGGGACCACATGAAGGTGTCAGCAGTGGCCTATGAGCTCCATGGGGGGTAAGGGCTGAGTCTCCTCATTCCTATTGCCCTAGTCCATGCTTGGTTGTCATGTCTTGGATACATGACCTTGTACTCAGCCAGACCCTGGTGATGGACGATAAGGTTGTTTCCAGTTATTTTGCTGCTATAAGTGATGGTGCAAGGAATATAATCTGGAAAATGGCATGCCCATAGGTTAACTTCGTGATAGTGGGTACGTACATTGGATGCTCCAGTTCTTGATTTTCTAAGTCTGCGACATACCCCTATGGCAGGAGACCCAGGAGTTGTAAAGGGAGGGCGAGCAGGTAGCTACCTTAGTTAGAGAAGAACAGTCATGCCCTGAGGCAGGATGATATAGGAGAAGCTTTCTGGAATCCCTTTCCTATTGCCAGCTCCCCAAATTGGGTCACATTTTAAGTAAACAAATGCTGTCGGGACGGGGGTGTGGCCAGAGGGATCCATGCTATTTTGGCAAGTGTGTTGGTCACACGCTATTGCTCTTGGATGTGTGTTTGCGCGTGTGCACATATGCACGAGGGTGTGTATCTGTGTGCATGAGTGTGTATGCACGTGTGCACATATGCACGAGGGTGTGTATCTGTGTGCACGTGTGGGTGCGCATGTGTGCATGCAGGTGTATGCATATGTGTGTGTGTGTGTGTGGGTGTGTCCGTGTCCTTCAGGTGCCGTGTGCAGTCTTGAGCCCTCCTCCTAGCCCAGTTCCGGGCTTTCCCTCTGCAGTACCCCTGACTGCCTTGTGGTGTCAGCAGAGTGCACCTCGCCCCTGGTGGGAAGTCGGGCAGAGGATGCTGAGGCCTGGAGTCAGGCAAGCTGGCCTTGCGGGGGCCGGGGGGCCTGGAGGTGGGCACCTAAAGGGAGCCTTGGGTCTTTCTAGAGGGCAGCTAGTGCAGGCCTGGGTGGGCCTGGCTTTCCTATCACCTGGAAAGGGATGTGGGATGAGCACCCTGTGGCCTCCGAGGGTACAGGAAGAAATTCTGGCTCAAGGTCAGGAGCTGTTGCCTCTTCTCCGTTGGACTGAACTTGGAGAATCCATTTGTCAGGAGCGAATATGGGAGACAAAGTGGGCTTCAGGTCACAACGTTTCCGACACTGAGGCCAAACTGCCTAGCCTTTTGGGGGGGTTGCATTTTCTCTCGCCCTCTCCCTCCCCCTCCCGCCCATCTGTGTCACCGAGGCTTTCCAAATGTGCCTTCAACCCCCAGCAGACTGCTCTCCGTCTCCCCGTCTGATTCGGGCTGCTGGTGGGCACGTTGCTCCAGGAATGGGAACCAGACTTGGGCAACCACCGTGCCCAATGCCATTTGCACAACCGGGAGTCTCTAATGCACACAGCATGGTCCCCCGGCGCCCCAGACGGGCGTGGTTAGCCCAGCGAGCCACACGGGCATGTCGGGGATGGCTGCCTCTCTCTAAGCAGCAATTAAGCCCGGGCTGCGACAGCAACATGGGGCCGGGGGGTCTCGGGTGGGTTGGGTTTTCTTCCTGGGCGGTGTGTGGGCCCGGGGCTCTGGGGGAATCTGGGACGGGGCGCTGCGGGTGCGGCCACGGGAAAGGGCTGGGGCAGGCAGAATGGCTGTTTCTCTGAGGCCACCTTCCCGAAACCATCCTAGACAGGCCGTCCTGCCCCTTGCTCAGCTCTCTTGTGGCTGCGTGGGGGACGCACTCCCCCCTGCAGACCTGCAGGTGAGCCCGGCCTCTGGCCCCAGAGCAGGGGGCAGGAGTCCTCTGTGGGGCACGGGAGGGACAAGGGCCTGTCCCTCCCTCTGCACCGCCTCTGGGCTCCTTTTGAGGCTTTCGTTGGGCTCCCGTGGGAAACAGCGTTGCGAGGGCGCTGTGAGGCTGTTTCCAGAACAGAGTGACAGGAGGGGGAAGAAGATGAGGAAGAGGAGGGATGGATAAGGAAAGGAAGGAAGGGGGAGCTCTGGCAATGCGGGCCTAGTGGGAGAAGTATACCTTTGCAAGATGATCTTCTGTTTTATACATATATATATATAATGTGAAAACTCTTTATTTTGCAAGGTGCCAGGGTTTAGGCCCCCGAAGCTGCTCCTCCCGTGGCCTGGGATCCATCTTTGGCTGCAGGTGGCTCCTTTAGCCAACAGCCAGGGAAGGGAAGGGACTCCTGAGAAACTGGAGCCCCCGTGGCCACAGCTCAGCTGGGGGAGCCCCGTTGCCTTGGGGTCTCTGGGACTGTTGTGGGGCCCTAGACATTTGCAGCAATGGCTTGGGGGGGGCTTCCTGCCCAGGTTTGTTTCTGTTTGTCTGTCCTTCCTGCCCCACCTCCCTCCCCTCCCCCGCACCCCCTGCCTCCGCACCCCCCGCAGCGCCCAGCCATGGGAGATGGATGAGCCGGCAGCCCGCCAGAGAGGCCCTTTTGTGCTCTTCGGCTGGAAAGGTCTCTTGTGCAGCTCAGAGAAAGGGATTTGTTCCTTTAATTGATAATGAATATCAGAAAGGTCATATTTACATTATGAGCTGGGTGGGAATTGTGTGTGTGCCAACAGTGAAAAAAACTCACAAAAATAAATGACATCCCGCTCTCTGTGTTGGTGGCCGGGGGGGGGGGGGGGGGGCGGTGATGGTGGGGGCTGGGTTGCTCAGAGGGTGGGTGGGAGATCCAGGGAGGCTGAGAAAGGAGGAGGGGCAGAAATGGAGAGTGTTGAGAGCGGGGAGGAGAGGAGAGAAAATGGGGCAGAGGGAGGGAGGGAGGACACGCGGAGGGGAAGGGGGCGCAGAGAGGGAGGCAGGGATGGAGGCCAGAGGTGGAGGCCCAATGCAAGCCTGAACACAGCCTCCAGCAACACCCTGGTTGCAGTGCTGGTCAGGGGCAGGGAATCCGAGCCACTCCCACTCGCAGGACTGAACCATCATCCTCCTGGGGGCATTTCTTAAACACCACGTGTGGCCAGAGTGAAGTGTGGCTAGGATCACACCACTGCTGTGTTCCAAGTTGCCGGAGGGCTCCCCTGTTGACCTCGGGAGTAGCTCTTCCACATGGCCCCCCAGGCCCTGGGCCACGCGCCCTGCCTACCCTTGGCCCTTGCACACCCTTTCCCCTGGCAAGCCCCGCCTCCCCCCCCCCGCCCCCCCACCGAGCCTCACCTGATTCCTCAAAAACCACCCTCTCTGTGCAGACACACCCCTGGCCTGCCGCGCTGCGGGACTTCCCATGATTGCCTGCTGCATTGCTCCCGGCGGGGCTGTGTGCTCCCTGGGGGTGGACGCCTGCCTTGGTCACTGCTGCCTGTGTGTACAGAGTCACGTCTGTATGCACCGATGTGGGCCAGCCCCCCGGGGCGTATTTGTTGAATTGTGTGGCACAGTGTAGTCTCTTCTAGTAGAGTCCCCAGAAAACGGTCTTCCTCCTTATTCTTGTACGCGGGGGTTTTGGGATCTCTTGGGGCAAAGGCCTACAGGGAGGGTGCATCCAGTTTCTGTCCGAGGCTCAGTGGGGAGAGGGGATAAGCCAGTTGAGCCTCAGTTTCCCACTAGCTGCATTCTGATGGGAAGAACATCCCCAGGAGAGGCCCTCTGTGTCTCAGGGTGCTGGCAGCAAGTGCCCAGCGTGCGCTGGGAGAGCCAGAACCCCCCCTCCTTTTTCTCCTCCTGGCATCGCTCATGACACTGGACAGGATAGAAGGATGGAAAGCTACCCCAGGGATAAGCCTCTTGGTGGAACCAGCACAGAAAGCCGCCGCCCCCTCCACAGACCAGGGCTGGACCTGCCCCCATCCCCAACCCGGGGTTCGCCAGGCTTCATTTCCAAACACTTGGACGCTTCCTGAGGTCACTGACAAGGAAAGGTTAGAGTCAGCGATTTGGGGACATAACTTGCAGCTGGTCCCCTGACTGGGGAGTCCAGCATGGCCTCAGTGGGGGTGTGACAAACAGCAGGGGAAACCCAGTTTCCATCCACATGAGAAGGTGGGAGATTATCAGTGCAGGAAGAGAGCCGTGTGTGTGTGCGTGTCCGAGAGAGAAATGGAGATGTGGGGATGCTGGGGGAGGGCCGTGAGGGCCGTGGGACTTAGCATTTTCCAGACAGAAGAAGGGAGTTATTTTTGTTTATTTTTTATAAATAATGTCACCATTTTTCTTTGAGAATATAAAATCTGAAAGCTATTTTTGGGCGTATTCTTTTCCATAAATGGTGTCACGCTGTGGTCCTTTGTTCTTGTCGAAAGGGATTTAGGGGCAGGAGAGAGGGGGGACCTGGCCAGCACTCTGGGCATGGCCCCGGGGAGCGGGCCCTTCGGTGGCATGGACATGCTCACCCTGCTGCAGGACCGCGTCGGGGCGAATGGCCCGGTGAGGCCCTCCCAGGTGACAGGGAGAGGCGTGGGGGAGGTTTGAGATCGTGTGAGCGACCGTGTTTCTTCTTCTCATCAGAAGACATTCGGGGAAGGGGCAGCGTTTAGGTGCACCCCTAGGAGCCATTCCCTGTGCCTGTAATAACTCATAAAGGATAAAGGAGACAAAGGAGACCGACTCCTTATTTTATTTTATAATAACATTCTAACATGATAAAAACGTCTAATTGTGTAGTCATATTTTTTAATCATCTTTTAATTGTGAAAGTAACATATGACAATAGAAAAGTAGGAGGTAGAGAAAAACATGGAGCTGAGCAAAAACATGAAACATGTTCCTCCTTAATAGAAAATTGCAGTCGTATATTTTATCTAAATATGATATTAATCTAGTAAAAACATCTGCTTACTGTTACATGTAATGTTCTAATTAATGGTATCATTAACTGCTAATAAGCACTCTCATTAACTGACCGCTCCTAGGATCGAGGCTTGGCTTGTTGGGTTTGGTTTAATCTTCACAGCAGCCTTTGATGTGGTTACTTACTATTCCCATTTTCCATGCAGGAAAACTGAGGCTCCTAGAAATGAAGTGGCCAGAACTGGGACATAGCACCAGCCTTTGGCTCTCGAGCCCCCCAGTCTTAAGCCTTGTGTTTATTTGTGTCCAGGGGACTCAAGGTATAAACAGCAGGCTCTCCTGCACTGTGCTGGAGAATTCCCTAGGGCTGGGTGCTTGGGACGGGGAAAGGCTAGGGTGCCTAATCGGGAAGCCCGATTCCACGTGAGACGCCCCACAATTAGTCCGTTCCTGCTTTTTGATTTAATTCTTCCCCTAATGTGTGTTCATCATATAACTCAGGAAAGATTGGTATTCAGGGAAGAGGCGTCACACGCGGTAATTAAACTGTCTTCACTGACGCGCTCCGTCTCCGAGAACAGACCTGTTTGATTCCGCAAAGGAAATCATTGGTATTTTAACAGGAGGCAGGAAACTTTGGATTAGCGAGTGATAGATAAACAGATCGATGCCTTTTCTGGCGACATTTTCAGCTTCATTATTGTCACTGGAAAAGAGAAAGGGGTGGGGGGGGGCAACCTGGAGAAAGATGAGAGGAGATGGTGGTGAGTCCTGGGGCGGGGCGGCGGGGGGGTGAGGGAGGCTTGGATCAGTGAGGTGCTGGGGAAGGGGCGGCGCTGGGGCCGCAGGAGGATGCGGCTGCCCCTGGTGGCTGGGAGCTTTGTCGCGGCCAGGGGCCGGCAGGGGAAGCCCCCCCACTCCCCACTGCCCTGCAGCGACATAGCATCCGCCCCTGATGAGATTCTCCTGGCAGCCGGCCTTCCTCCCAGCCCCACAGCCCCTGCGCGTTATTGCTGCTCCCTCAAGGTCACGGGGAGTTAAGACCAGAGATTATACTGTGTCAGTTGTGACTTTTTGAAATATGACTCAGTGTAAGCTCTTTCCACACCAGAGGAGAGATGCCAAAATCGCACTTCAATCTCTAGCTCGCAACGGGCTTATTGGGATTTTAGCAGGGCTCTGGTGAGATAAGTCTGTTTCTTCTCTCAGGGTGCCCTTTTACAAACTTTGGTTAAGTGAGGCCATAACTTAGCAAGGGCAGGTTTCCAGACGTCACGGATCCTGTGCCAGGCAGACAAAGCTGGGCCACCCAGCGCCATTGGTCGGTGCCAGTGCAGGAGGGAAAAGGGGGCTGCCTGGCAGCCGCCTTGGCTCCTCGAACCACGGGCCTCCCAGCCAGGATTTTACTCCTGGGCTCCAATCACAGCTCATCTTCCGGAGCCTCAGGCTCCTCATCTGTAAAATGGAGACAGCATGTCCTTCTCGCAAGGTTATCCTGAGACTTAGGGATGATGCAGGAAAAGCACCTGGCCCTTAGTAGGTGCTCAATACATGGGAAATCCATTCTGTTTTCCCTGATTTGGGCTCTTGGGTTTTAAGCTACCTGGTGGAGGGTAGGGGAAGAGTAAAGGCAGTCAGAAAATTCCACGATGTTATCTGGGACACATGCAGCTGTGAATTGGCCACCCCCTTCCTTCCCCAGGCTCATTAGAGACATCCACCGGTGATGTGATGGCCCCGGATGATGCTGGGTCTTTGTGGTTCACTCCCTAAATGTGAGACAAGCCTGCTGTGGGGCTGCGAAGATCCCAGTTAACTTCTTCAGCCTGGTGGTTCCTTAAGTTGTCCCCCACACCGTCTCCTCTTGCCTTTCTTCCTCCTCGTCATTTTTTCCCTGATTTCCCCCCACCTATGGTCCCACTCTGCCCCTGGGAATCTGTGGGGGCACCCCGGTCTGCTGCATGGGCTTTGGCGCGGTCAGCTCTCCATCGAGCCCTGGCTCTGGGAGCCATGAGTGTGGGCAAGTCCCTTGGCTGAGCCTCAGTCTCCTCACCTACAAAGTCCATCGCCTAGTGTGGCTGTGATGAGGTGAGAAGCACTCACGGATGCAAAGCACAGCCCGCTGCTTGGCCCAAGGTGAGGACCCCATGAATGCAGCTCCAGCAGTGGCTGTTTCTACTGACCCTCTTCCCTACTGAGTCGGCACTTGGAGGGATGCTTTCTAACCACTGATGAAGCATAAGCAGGTGCAGAGTAAATTGGAAGTCTCAGGGAAACAACCCTTCCCGAGCCTGAGCATCGCTGACCCTTGCAACGGCTATTTGGTGTTTTCTTTGTTGTTTCTCACATCCATTCCCTACCCCCCCCCCCCCCCACCTCCCTCCATTTCCTCTAAGACCTCTGGTTTTACTTCCGGTGACGACCTCTCCCCCCCCCCACTGGGCGTGCACTTGGCAGAACTGTCAATCAAGGTGCTTGGCCAATGGGTGGGGCAGCGACTCAAGTTCAGCCAATGGGATTCTGCTGTTGTTTGACACCGCCCCCTCCCTCCTGGCCAATGGATGGGCACGTGGCCAGAGCTCAGCCATTAATATTTGCTCTCTCATGATGAAAAATGGCTGGAGCTGGATTCCGATCTGAGGAGACTTCCTACAGGCTCCTGCCCCCGTCCCCCCACCCCCTCACCAGGTCCCTCTCTGCCCTTTTGAGCCTAGTACTTTGACTTTTTCTTTGATTCTGAGAGCTACCCCATACCTTTCCATACAGTTCCCCTCTGTGCTTACGCCAGCCAGGGTTGGTCTCTGTTGCTTGTCACCCAAGAACCCTGACAGGTCCAAGCTGTCTCTCGTGGGTATTAAAGGAGCCGAGTGGAACCAAGAGCGAACATCTTCCGGTTATCCATGAGGAGGGAAGGGAGGACAGCCACCCAGTCCCCGTCTCCTCCATCCTGCAGAGCCCGGCCCATCCAGCAGACTCAGGGGTCAGGAAACACTGTATGAGCAATGTCAGCCTGACTTCCCTGACCCCGGGGTCGCTCTTCTAAGAGGGGTCCTTGGCTTTGCCCTCTAAATGAATCCCCTCATTCTCTGAGGCCCAATCCATTATTCAAACTCTGGTGCTCAAATCCATCCCAGCTGTCTTCCTGCCTTTGCTTGCGTCCCCACCTTGCCTTCTGTCCCAGTAGCTATTTCTCAAGATGCACTGAATTTAGCCATCAGGCCCGCCTTGCAGGAGTGACCCCTGATTTGGGGTAGGTGGATGGGGACTACCATGGCCAAGGGGACTCATCTAATTCTCCTCCCCGACAAACCCTCAGGGGCAAGCGAAGAATGTGTGTTGGGGGGGGGACCCCTCCCCCCTCCCAGTCTCCATAGGGGCTCAGCCCCTCAGCCTTAAACTCCTCTTCCCTTGGGTGGGTGAAGGTTCTAGATCCTCTCAGTGGCCAGGCCTGCCCTGGGTCATCTGCTTTAGTCCTGACCACGGCCCAGAGTGAAGCTTAGGGGCTAGGCTGAGAGGGGCCTATTTCCATTCTGACTGCCTACTGAACCCTGATTCATTAGCTGCTTGGACTCAAACATTCCTGACCAGCCGGCTCTGGTGGGCACACAGCCATGAGATGAGTCAGGCCTGCCTGATGTATCTGTGGCCTGCCTCACCCCCAGTCAATGCCATGCTCTTCTCAAATGGAGGCTCCCCGGGATAATGCATTGATTTCTGGGCCGTGAAGTGCCCAGCGCCTCCAAACTGCAATGCTGAGAATCCCATTGTCTTTTCTGGCCCAGCCCAGCCCAGCCAGTGTATTTCACCCTGTTTCTTTGGGGAGCACTCTGCCATTTCTAGAATACAGCTCTGGCTAATGCTAAGGCTCTCCATTACAAAGAAGGAGAAAATATGACTCCCATCTCCAGCATGTGGGACAAGCTGGTTCCTAAATGCCTCTTAACCTGTTTAGAATTTCTAATTATTGTTTCTTCCCTCTGCTTCCTTGCTTGCTTTATTTATTTATTTATTTATTTATTTATTTATTTATTTATTTATTTATTTTTGAGAGAGAGAAAGTGGGGCAAGGCGCAGAGGGAGAGGGAGAGAGAGCATCTTCAGCAGGCCTCATGTCCAGCGTGGAGCCCAGTGTGGGGCTCAATCTAACATTCCTGAGATCATGACCTGAGCTGAAATCAGGAGTTGGACACTTAACTGACTGAGCCACCCAGGAGTGCCCCTTCTCTCTGTTTTAAAGGCTTTTTTTTTTTACATGTCATGAAACCCAAGTCAAATTAGCAAGAAAGGAGATATTTAGGCTCAGGTAACTATTATGTTTTGGAACCTGGCATCAGGAACAGCTATATCCAGGAACTTAAACAATGTCGTCAGGACTCTCTCTCTCTCTCAGCCTCTCTCAGCTCTGCTCTTCTTTCTTGGGCTTCATTCTCATGGCAGCAGGATGGTGGCCAGCTGACCCCCAGGCTGACCTCTGTACCCTCAGAAATAAGTTCAGGGAAAAGAAGGTCTCTTCCCTGATTATGCTAATGATAATCCTGGAATTGACTCTTCTTCCTCTGGTTTGCCTACACTGGGACATGTGCCCATTCCTGAACTAACTATATAGTATCTAGAAAGATGTGATGCTCAGATTGGTCAGACTGAGGTCACATGACTGATTAGAGTTAGCCCCATGGACAGAATGTGTGATGCATGGTCCTGAAAGCAATACCAGACGCTTTTTCCAGAAGAATGAGATGGACGCTGAGCAGGCAGACATTTGCTACGTGCGTCACCACCAAAGCCTAGCAAGGGGGCAGAGGAGGCTCCTGGCTCTTTCAGATACAATTAGAGCAAGCACCTCATTCAGGTCAACCTCATTCAGCTCTGGAGGGGACAGGAAGAGCCTGGGTGACAGGGACCGGTGGTTGTGGCTGGATTCTTTTCCTTTTCCCACCTGACCAAACCTTGCAAACAGCTAATACAGGGCCTGGAAAGGAACCAGGATGGAGATGTAGGATTCGGTGGGGTGGGAGGGGAGACAAAAAAGGAGGAGAACTTCTCCATCTCCCTGAGCAAGGACTCCTCGGGGCTAGGTACCCAACTGGTTCGCACAACCTGACAATCTCGGTTCCCTGACCAAGAGGTGTGACACTTTCCCTAGAACCCATGGGAGTGGCCATTAGTCAAAGAGCACTCAGGGGGTGCTTGGCGGGGGCGTTGAGAACCCCTGAGATCTGGTGGGAAGAGTCAAGCATTTAGCATCTGGTTACAACCATGGGCTTTGGAGTCAGACCAGTCCTGGGTTCAGATCTTGCTCTGCCACTCCCACCCACAAGCGTTGTACCTTCTCTGGGCCTCAGCATTCCCCTGTGAAATGGGTATGATGGTCATAATAACAACGGGCATGTAACATATGGAACATGTTACATGCCTGTTGCTATGGACAGAATTGAGCACCCCCACCCCCAATGTAGAAGCTGAAACTCTAACCCCTAGTATGACCGTGTTTCCAAATAGGGCCTGTGACGAGGTGATAGGAATTCGATGAGGTCACAAGGGAGGGCCCCTAATTCAATAGTGCCGGTCTCTTAGAAGAAGAGGAAGAGACACCGAAGCTCTCTCTGCTCATGAGCAGAGGGAAGGACGCAGGGAGAGGTGGTTGTCTGCAAGGCAGGAAGAAAGGCTTCACTGGGAATCAAATCAGCCGGCACCTCAATTTTGGATTTCTAGCCTCCGGACTGCGAGGGGTCTGTGTATGTTATCGTGGCAGCCTGACCAGACTAATACACTTGACTTTGTTTTACGTTTTTAATTTTTATTCATTTATTTATTTTGCCCTAGGACCTATTTCTTTTTAAAAATTTTTATTTTTTATTTAAATTCAATTAATTAAATTTAAATTCAATTAATTAACTAGTTAATTTTATTTAAATTCAGTTAATTAGTTTCTGAGGTAGAGTGTAGTGATTTATCACTTACACACCACATCCAGTGCTCATTCATCAAGTGCCGTCCTTAACACCCGTCACCCAGTGACCCCCCTTTCCCCATTCCCCTCCCCTCCAGCCACCCTTGCCTTTGTTTTAAATACTCTTTCTATATATGACCTTATTGGAACTTCACGACAACCATATGATGCAAGGTGCCGCTATTTGTGCTTTACAGATAGTTGCAGGCATCTGAGGCCCAGAGAGATTAGTCGTTTGCCCAAGGTCACACAGCTAGTAAGTGGCAGAGCAGGGATTTGAAACCAGAGAGTCTGGTTCCAGAATCCAAGCTTTAACCGCCCAACTGTACCGACTTGACAGGTTTGGTGGGCAGAACATGGCTTGTTCTGGTGCCTGGCATATGGGCAATGCCTGAGATCTCTCCCTCTCCCTGCTGACCTGCGACCTCCCGGGCGGGCTTGGCCATCCGGGCTCCCGCCCACGTCAACGAGCTCAGCCACATTGCAGGGTGCCCATGGCAGGCTTGGCCGAGCGGGCAGCAGGCAGCCGTGCGGGGGCCCCAGATGCCAGCAGCACGCATCAAAGCCCGGCTGTGGGAGGCTCCTGTTTGCCCATGTCACCCATCACCAAGCAACACGGTGCGGCGGGGAGGCTGAGTAAGCAAATGGGAAATGAAAATGGCTTTGGAAACAAAGAGCCAACTTGGGAGAGGTGTTTGTCTATGGGGCCTTGTGATTTTTAGGTACCTAGCAGGGCGGGGGTAGTTGGCAGTGGGAAGTTATCATCGGGCAGTTTTGGGGGTCAGAGGCTGCTGACAGCCCCACCTGCTTGCAGGAGCTTCAACCCCAAAGTGTCGCCATTTTTAGGGTGACTCTGTCGGAGGCAATGAGGCAGCAAGGGCTAGAAGTGGTGGGGTTGGTGACATCAGGGACAAAAGAGCGATGATGGGCAGAGCTGACCCCTCAGTAAAGGCGGGGCCGGGAGGCAATTCTAGTTCAGTCCACGGAACCAATCTTCAAAGCACACTCACGGCACAGAAGCTCCAAAGGGACAGTCCATTTCTGAGACCATCTTCCGTGACCTGGAGAGGCCCCAGGCCAGAGAGAGAGAGAGAGAGACCCCTCCAAGGCTCCCACCCTCCTTTCCCAAGGTGACCCTGGCCTCGAATGGACGCTCTGTCTCATTCTACCTGTGATGGAGGGTGGTTATTAACAAAAGTGGGACTCACTGCTGATTACCTTCCCCACCCCATTAATTTTCATTTCCCCTGGATCCCTCAAGGCGGTGTGTGTGTTACACGGAAACGCACCGGGGTGCTTGCTCCTGATTTCTGCATTAGAATGTCCTGCCCACCCCCGTGCCAGGGGGCTTGCAGCTCAGGGTTCTGGCTGCATGTCCATTCTCACTTACCAGTTAATTCTTCTCGTTCCCCCATATAACCCAGAGTCCTTTGCTCCAGCCCCTATGCCTGGAATGTTGAGAAGGCATCGGTAGGCTAGGGGATCCATCTCACACCTGGCCAACGGCCTCTGCCAGGAGAGAGAGTTCAGCTGGGAGAAACCAGGGTGGCCCGCAGTCTGACCAGTGGCTGGCTTCTCCTTTGGCCAATCTGCGAAGCGCAGGCCACCAACTCGGTGTCCACTGGGTGACACATTTTGTGAAGAGTTGCCCATGGAAGTGATTACTGGTACTCACGTAGCATCAGGAGGACCTGGGCAGCTTTTGCTTACTACAGATGCTAGGCCCTGTCTCCAGAGACTTAGTTTCAATTATTCAGGAGTGTGGCCCAGATAATTCTAATATACACCAGGGTTGAGAACTACTGATCCATGGCCTCCTCCCCTTTACACGGGTGAATGCATGACTTATGGACCTCCCCCAATTTCCCCACTAATCTGTATTTTGATACTGCATCTGGTCAACACAAAGGAATGCATCCCTAATGGTGAAATGTAGGGGAAGTGGAAGTAGTATTTGGGGCAGAATGGTGATGGTGTGCTTACTTGAGAGGTATAAATTCCTCTGCAACTCATAAAGCAAGCCCTCATTACCATAATCTGCACCGCCACCTGTCTTTAGAAGGAGTGCCCTGCTAGGGATTAAACTTGTACTTCCTTGTCTTCAGCGGGCAGAGTTCCCAGGTACAGGGACAGACAGTGTCCTCAGATTCGGCCAGGGTAGCCTCCCTGGAGAGAGAGGGGATGGACTGCCCTGAGAAAAGAAGGAACCAACCAGAGTTGGGTGTTCACTCTGGGGCCAGGGGGTGGTGGTCCTGAATCTATGGGTGGTGGAGAAGGGAAATGGGCCAGCCTGGAGCTCCTGGGCGACATTCCAGTTGTGGACAAGCCAGGGGCTCAGAGCACTAGCGCAGGGGGCTCCTTTGAGGTTGCATGGCCCCATCGGAGCCTGGGCTCACACGATGCATGCAGTCTATGCTGCACCTCCTTCTCTGCTTTCTTCTGAAGAGAGGTTATGGAAGGGCCGCTGGTCCAGCTTTGAGCCCTTTGTTTTTATTTTTGAGGTCTCCTCCTCAGTCCACGGTGGCCGTGGAGTTGACCCCTCTTTCCTGAGCTCACGAGGCTAATTGCTCTCCCTCTGTGATCGGTGTGATTGGCCACATGTCGTCTCCTGGGCCTGGGATGGGTCAGCAGCACATAGCTCGGGGGGGCTGTGAACACCCAGATTTCAGAGGTGGTACTTGGGCAGATGGGGCTCTGGAAGATGTATTTGCTTCTTTCTCCTTTCAATCAGCTGGGTCCTAGGGACTATCCAGAGGCACTCTTATGACCCTGAGTCCAGCTCCCCTCCCCATGGGGGCTCTTCGTGGTTCCTCAGGTGCCCCGGCTCTTTTCCCCTTGGGGCCTCTTCTCACACTGATTCCCTCCATCAGAACCACTTTCCCTGGGCCCTTCTCGTGGCTGAGACTCCTTCACTCCCTTCTTGTCCTGACTTGGATGTCACCCCCTCATAGAGAGATCACCCCTGATCTATCCCCCTCCTGAATCTATCTTCATTTAGCTTTGTCTCTGTACTCCCACACAATCCCTTCATGATGCACGTCCCATCAGTGATGACATGTTGACCCATTTTCCTTGTCTTCCATCTGTTTCTTCCACTGGACTCTACGCCTCCCAAGGGCAGAAAGCAAATCTGTTACATACCCATTCATATCCCTAGTACCTAGCGCCGAGCCCCCAGATAGACAGGCTCTCAGGAGGTAATTGTTGAATACATGGATGAATGGATGAGACCACAAAGACCAATTCAAAGATTAAAATGCTATTATGCTGGGGCACCTGGGTGGTGCAGACAATTAAGCATCCGACTCTTGGTTTTGGCTCAGGTCATGATCTCATGGTCCTAGGATTGAGCCCCTGGTCAAGCTCTGCCCTCAGCTTAAGATTCTCTCTCTCCCTCTGCTCCTTCCCTGCTCGCATGCACTCTCTCTCTCTTTCTAAAATAAATAAAATATTTTAAATAATTGTTGTTATGTTAATATCTGATCCAACAATCACTTTTCTTGGTATTTACCCAAATGAGTTGAAAAGCTATATCCACACAAAAATCTGCACATGAATGTTTATAGCACCTTTATAAATACTTATTTTTGTGGTTTATAGGAGAGATTTATTTGAAGAAATATTACAATGTCTAAAAACTATATGAAGTCTTAATTTCCATTCATGCAGTGGTAGCTTTGATATAATGCATAATAAAAAACTTTTAAAACCCCAAATGCACAAAGTACTGTACAGTTTGATCACAAAGTTGTTGGTTAACAAGAAAAGCTCACAGAACAGCTTCACCTCAGCCAAGAACAAAATCTGGGGGCAACCAAGATGTCTTTCAGTAGGGTGAAAGGATAAGTAAACTGTGGTCCCTCCACACAGTGGAATATTATTTAGCACCAAAAAGAAATGAGCGATCAAATCATTAAAAGACACAGAGGAATCTAAAATACAGATTGCTAAATGAAAGAAGCCAATATGAAAAAAACTATATACTGTGTGATTCCAACTACATGGCATTCTGGAAAAGACAAAACTATGGAGACAGTAAAAGGATCAGTGGTTGCGAGGGGTTAGGGCAGAGGGATGACTCAGCAGAGCACAGAGGATTTTTAGGATAGTGGAAATGGTCTGTGTAATACTAGAATGATGGATATATGTCTTACGCACTTGTCCAAACCCATGAATATCCAACACCATGAGTGAGTTCTAATGTCAACTATGGACTCTGGGTGATAATGATGTGTCATCGTAGGTTCATCAGTGGTAACAAATGTCCCACTCTGGTGGGGGATGTTGACAGTGAGGGAGGCTGTGCATATGTGGTTAGAGGGGGCATGTGGGAAATCTCCTTTCTTTCCTCTCCAAGTTGCTGTGAACGCAGAACTTTTTTTAAAAAAAAGTCTTTTTTTTTTTTTAAAGATTTTATTTATTTATTTGAGACAGAGAGAATGAGAGAGAGAGCATGAGAGGGGGGAGGGTCAGAGAGAGAGGCAGACTCCCTACTGAGCAGGGAGCCTGATGCGGGACTCGATCCCGGGACTCCAGGATCATGACCCGAGCCGAAGGCAGTCGCCTAACCAACTGAGCCACCCAGGCGCCCCAAAAAAGTCTTTTTTTTTAAAGCAGGTTACCAAGACAAAAGCTATAATGCTAAAGAAACTTATGAATGTATACCTGCAGGGAAATGGGGAAAGAGCTCATTTATATGGGGCACCAGATATGACAAACCAATGCTAACAGAAGAGAGTCACAGACTTCCAGTGCGTGTATGTGTGTATGTGTGTGTGTGTGCGTGCACATGCACGTTTTCCTTTTTACTGGGCAGTATAATAGGTCAGGCATTTTACAAACATCATCGACATTAACCTCATTTAAGTATTATCATCTCCGCTTTGGGGAGGCTTACGCCACTTGCCTGAAGTCGCACAGCTAGTAAGTAGGGGGGCCACGACTGGAATTCTGCTTGTTCTCTGGCCCCAGAGTCCATGCTCTGAGCTGTTGTGCAATCTAGACATCAAATCTGGAATAAATAAAGCTGGGGAAATGGCTCTTCTCCCTGGGGGCTGTTTTTGGGTTGTTGTGTTGACTGAGGACCAAAGATGCTGACTGTGTCAGATAGTCCCCTCCAGAGACCCTGAGGGATGCCAGGGGAGTTCCCAGCTAGTGCAAATGGATCAGAGGGGACGGAAGGAGCCAGAATAGGGTGAGGACAGTGTAAGGGCCCGTGGACTATTCTGTGTAGGGCTTGGGGGCCAGGCCTTCCTAAATGGACAGGACACTTTGGTGGTAGAAGTGCTGTGGAGGCCTCCTGGGTCTTCAGCAGGGCCTCCGAAGAGCCAGCAGGAGGAGATAGAAGGAGGCAGGGCCCGGAAACAGCAGAAGGAAAGGGCTGCAGTAGGGTCCTCTACATGGCCAGCATCTCTGATCAGGGAGTTTCGTGGGGGAGGGGCTCATAATTTGCATAATTTAGCAGGAGAAACTGGTAATCAAGTGGAACCAGGATCCAAGGCAGAGGGGTCTCTAGCCACTGAGCTTCCTTTTTAGAGCTCATTCATTCATTCTTCCCCCCCAAATATTTCCTGAGCACCTACTTTGTGCCAGGCACGGCTTGAGATGCTGTGGATAGAGACCTGAGCAGGAGAGACCAGGCTCTGCCCCCGTGGGGCCAACATTCTGGGGGGAAAGGGATAGGGGGTTACACAAATGAGATTATGCTATTAAGAAGATATGCTGTGGGGATGTGCTCGAGAATGGCTATCGTGGGGTGGGCAAAGGCCCCGGGAGGTGACCTTAGGTGGGAAGTCAGGGAAGGCTTCTCTCAGGAGGTAACATTTGAGCTAAGGCAGATCTCAGATATTTATATATATAAATATATACCATGTATATTGTATCATATCATATAACATATCATGTCATATATTACATATTATATTATGTCCTGCCATGTGAAGATACAGGGGAGGCACAAAAGAGCAGTCCAGGTGGAGGCCACAGCCTTAGCAAAGGCCCTGGGGTAGGAATAAACTTTGCGTGCTCAAGGAACAGAAAGAAGGCCATGAACTCTGGAGCACAGTGATGGAGCGGGAGAGTAGTCTGTGAGGATTCAGAGAGGGGCACTGAGGCCGCTACCCCAGCCTCGTCATTGCAAACGCAAGGGGAAGACGCGGGCAGGTGCGAAACACAGGTGTATCAAGACTCGCGGTATCATTTTTAAAGGGCCACTTTGGTTGTCCTGGGGCGCGTGGATCAGGGTGGCATTGTGGAGGCAGGGATGGACTGGGGGCTCTCAGGAGGATTCTCAGCAGCCCGGGCTTGAGGTGAGGAGGCTTGGGGGCAGCAGTGGACTAGGAGAGAAGTGGGCACATTCAGGATGCCCTTGAGCAGTTAGAGCTGCTGGGATTTCCAAGCTCCTTCCCCACTAGGAGGCTCTCATCAATAGGAGCATTTCTAAGAGGGTCCCAGGGGTAACCGCCTCCCTAGCAGCCCCCGCCGGCCCAGCATGGGCTCCAGGAGTGCCTTTGTTTTCAATCTGCTCTGGTGTTTGTGATTAAATTGATCTGCATGTAATTGATGTTGCTTCTCGCCAACCTGCAGAGCGGACCCGTATCCATGGGGCCACATTGTTTTCCACCACAAAATCTCAGCAAAATCTCCTCCCTTCCCCTTACCAGAGGAAGGAATGGGGGGGTGGGGGGGGCAACCAGTAAGGAAACAAAAATCTTGGCCCCTAGAATCCTTATGATTCCTAAAGAGTGTCAGCCAGGGTTTCAAGACAACACATGTTCCCAGAAAACAGCCCTGGCTTGGAGACAGGCAGTATCCCATTCAAATCCCAAACAGATAAATCACCGCTTCTCACCAGCTCCATCCAGTTAGTCGTGTCAGAAATTAGAAGAGCTTGCGTATTCACTGTGGCTGGGTTCTGTCGCATTGGAAATGCTTATGATAATCGAGCTGCAGCCTCAATGCGAAGTTGTGGTGTGTGTAAATAACCAATTATGAGGGTTTTTAAAGGAGAAGCTTGTTTGGTTCTGAGAGACAGATTCTCCCCCGGTGGAACCCGCTTTTGCCTTTGCACGATATGGATGTAATTTCAAGTATCCCTGGGTGTTTCTCCTCGTGCTATTTATTTAAGGTATTTATACAAGAATAAACTCCATCGAGATGAAGCAGGGTAGATTGAGAGAGGCTCCCGAAGCCAGAGTGATATTGATTACAATTGCAGAGGATTGTGGTGTCAGGTCACCTTCCCGCCATTGATTGTTGATTGCTCTATAACACCCCCTTCTCCAGCCCTCCCTCCCCTCCCCTCTGCCAATCACAGACACATTAATTGTGGGGACAAATTTAATCATTGCTCCCTTGCAGTACTGTCGTGATTCCCAGCCATTTTTCACGCGCGGTAAAACCACGCTCGGGCGGAGGAAAGGGAATTCTGAAGGAAGCAGCCTACTGCAGAAAGACACAATGCATTTCCATCATTTAATGAGGAGAGCGGGAAGGCGAGTTAATTCTCTCTGATGAAGCTACAGCTCTGTCTGAGACTTGGGCTGGGCAGAAGAATGCAGGATTGACTCTTTCAACTGCTAGGAATATTCTCCTGTCTTTGTTGATAATGAGCAGCCCTCCACCCTTGGAGGGGGGCGGGGTGTGATGGCAGAAAATAAAACAGCCTTGCAGATTAGCTACCTGCCTGCTTAACCAGGACTAATCACAGCAGGGCCAGGCCAGCAATTACCAACTGTGGTTGGTGTTAATTTCATTCTCTCTGTAGTCTGTCTTGAAAAAAAAAAACAAAAAACAGACTAAACACTTTTGGACTGCAAAGATTTTCATCTTGCCAATATAGATGGTTAAATGAATCCAGTTAAATGAATCCTTAACTACCTTTGCAAAATAGGATCTAAGTCCTTACCAGTTCAGGTTTTCTTGATGTAGGGGAAACGGCATCCATATCATATTGCAAGCAGTCATCCATCCAGCCATGTTATAACTATTTTGGCGCTAAGTACTGGGAATACAGGAGTGAACAAAACTTGTCGGAGCAGGGAGCCCGATGCGGGGCTCCATCTCACGACCCTGAGATCAGGACCTGAGCTGAAATCAAGAGTCAGATGCTTAACCGACTGAGCCGTCCAGGCATCCCTGATTTTGGCTATTTTAAATACCTCATTTAAGTGGAATCATGCAGTACTCATCTTTCTGTGTTTGGCATGATGTCCTCAATGTCTATCCACGTTGTTGTACATTGCAGAATATCCTTCTTTTCTAAGGCTGTATAGTATTCCATTGTGTGTATATGCCACATTTTCTTTATTCATCTGTCTACGGGCTTTTAAATTGTTTCTACATCTTACCTGTTGTGAATAATGCTGCAGTGAACATGGGAGTATACAAATGGCCAACGGGTATATGAAAAAATGTTGTCATGATTATCAGGGAAATGGGATACACAAAAACCACAATGAGGTGTCATCTCACACAGGTCAAGATGGCTTTGCCAAAAAAAAACCCCAAAAATACCCCAAAAGACCAGTGCTGGTGAGGATGTAGAGAAATTGAAACATGTGAGCACTGTTGGTGGGAATGCAAAATGGTGCAGCCACTGTGGAAAACAGGATGGCAGTTCCCCCTCAAAAGCAGAACTACCCTGGGATCCAGTAATCCCACTTCTGGGAAGATAGCCAAAAAAAAAAAAAAGGAAATCAGAATCTCAAAGAGATATTAGCACACCATGTCCTGAGCTTTAGCATGTTTCAGAATTACCTGGAGGGGCCGTTAAAATATCAGTTGCTGGGCTCTGTCCCCTGCCAGAGTTTCTGATTCAACGGGTCTCAGGTAGGGCTCTGGAGTTTGCATTCCTAACTGGTATCCAGGTGCTGCGGCTACTGGTTCAGGGAACCCCACTTTGAGAACCGCTGCACTAGTTGAGCGCAGTGGATGTCAAGTCGGGTTGCACATTCAAAACCACCCTTCTGAAAGCTTTTCAAAAAATGCCAATGCCTGAGGGGCCCACCGCCAGTGGTTCTAATTAATGGGTCCGAGCGGAGGTCTGGGCATTGGTGTTTTTTGAAAAGAGCACCCCGGTGATTCTGTGCAGTTGAGTTGAAAAACACTTTTCTTAACTAAATGCGAAGAGTAGAGGATGGAAGCATTTAGCAGGGCAGCTAAGAGGCTGATGGGTGTCATTTGGCACTCCATTTCCTATTCCCAGCCCTGGCAAATGACTTCATCTTCCAGCGCCTGTGTCCTCATCTGTAACCTGCATTGTCGCAAAGAGCGAGAGAGGTACCATCCGTGCTTGGCACGTAGCAAAGCCCTCGGTACATGCTGGTTCTCAGGCTGGCTTTTAAACAGGGGAGCACAGTGCGTCTCTGCCAATTTTAATTTGATTACTCGGTATGTTTCCAGGTAAACACCTTGCGCATTAAGACACTGCAGAGACCGACCCGATTTGTCTTTTCTTAAATTTGCCATTTGCCGTGGTACCTTCCTTTCTAGAGGAATCGCTGCCGCCTTCCTCTCTTTCTTCATTCAGACACCAATAATAAGGTCCTCATGCCTCTCCGACAGCCCCAACTTTCTAGCAAAAGTGTCTTGTTTGCAGCTGTGGAAACATTCGTCATCCAGGGTAACTAAGCAAAACACCCCGCCCTGGGACGTGTCTAATGCACGTGCTGGAGATGCGGTGCCGGGAGAGCAAATGGTACCCGAGAATAATTCCTCAAATGAGCCACAGGCACGTAGTGAAAGCTGTCGGAAGCCAAACGACCCATTAAAAAAATATTTGATTGACAGTCAAGCTTGTTCCTCTTTCTAGCGCTTTCTCATGACCTGCTGTGGTTTGTGCTGTCTGAATTTTTTTTTTTAAAGAGTCATTGACTTCAGGTTAGGGGTGGGGAGGGGACGGTGGGACCCACAAGAAGTTGGGGCAGGAGACTCGGGGTGTGTGCATGAGGGTGGAAGGCACAGAAAGGGGGCCCTGGGTAGGTCTAGAGAGGTGGTTTGCGATGCACAGAGGGGCGGGGCAGGGAAGGGAACGTGCTTTCTTGCATTAGCCTTGTTGGACCGCATGTAAGCTAAATTTACACATGGCACTGCTAAGGCCGGGAACCCAGACTAGTCTCAGGGTGGGGAAACGGGGAAGTGGTTACAGGCCCAGTGGCCCAGAAGCGCTATAAAACAGCCCGAGTTGCCTTTTACTCGGGTTATCTGGGGAGACACGTTATCCTCCTTGTAGGTCATCCACAAATGGAGGCTGTGGGTAGCTTGGTGGTCGAGAATGGCAGCTCTGGGATCAGATACAACCCTGGGCACGAGTCCTCCCCGCCACCTCTTTCTAGGCTGTGTGACCTTGGGTAAGTGCTTCACCTAGCTGAGTTTGGTTTTCATCTGTAAAATGGATATATTATTAGCCAGAGCACAGGGTTGTTACAAGGACTGAACATGAGGTCGTGTTTGGGGAGTACTTACACTGCGTGCAGCATGCTACCCGCTGCCCTTCATCCATCCAACAACTGTTCACTTATTAAGCCTGACTCTGTGCCTGGCCCACTTAAGGAGCAGGCATCCAGGGGTGAATAAGGCAGGTGACGCCCCTGATCTCAAACAACTTATATCCTAGCACAGAGAGGCTAAATAAACAACAATAAGTAAACAAGGCGGGGAAAAGAAACATTAAATGCTATGCTGATAATTAAAATAGGGTGCTGTATGGGGCACCTGGGTGGCTCAGTCATTTAAGCATTCTGACTTCAGCTCAGGTCATGATCTCAGGGTCCTGGGATCGAGCCCCGCATCGGGCTCCCTGCTCAGCCGGGAGTCTGCTTCTCCCTCTGCTCCTCCCCCAGCTCATGCTCAAGCACGCACTGTCTCTCTGAAATAAGTAAAATCTTTAAAAAAATAAATAGGGTGCTGTGAACAAGATGGGGGACAAAACAAGGTCCCTATGTGTGTGCTGGAGTTAAGTTGAAATCTGTATGATGAAGAGGCAGCCATGCACATTTCTGGGGCAACAGCATTCTGGGCAGGGGGACCAGCATGTGCAAAGGCCCAGTGTCTGGAGTGTGGAGGGGGAGAGGCACAGAAAGGAGGCCGGGGCGGCTGCCACAGAATGGACTAGGCAGAGAGCGGAAGGAGAGAAATGGTAGAAAGAGGCAGGAACCACTTTGCGGAGGGCCTCACCCCCACTCCCCCCGCCCCGAAGGGTTTGGATGTTCTCCAAAGTGAGTGTGGTGGGAAGTCCTGGGAGGGCCAGAACAGGTGACACAGTGACTTGGTCGGATTTCTATTTTCAGATGATCTCTGGGGGACAATGGAATGCAGGGGTGAGAGCGGAAGAAGGCGAGCAGTGCGGGAGCTCCTGCCATCTTGCAGGGTGGGTGCTAGCAGTTCAGCTGGCCCTGTTGACTTCGCTCTTAGCCTGCATGCCCTCCCTCGGGATGGAAGCAGAGGGCAAAGCCTCTAGTCTAATCCCCCCCGAACCCAGCTGCAGGGGATGGAGAACGGGCTTGCTCCTCCTCGCTGTGCATCCCCCTGCCTCAGGGAGGTGAGCTGAGATGTAGCTGGAGAGACGACCCCTCCTGTTCATAGATCCCTGAAGCCCCCCCTGCCGGTTTCCCCGCAGGGAAGGAGGACACTGGCTCTCCGCTGCCCTGTCTGGGATGCGGCTCCCTGAAGGGGCAGGTTTTCCTGGGGATAGTGCTGGGCTTCTAGGGGTTTTCTGGATCACTTCTGCTCTTGGAAGCAAGCACCTCACCAACATGTGCAGGAAACATGCGTGCTCTGCCTGCTGCCTGGACACCCAGCCAACTGTTAGGAAGTTGCTTGGAATTCGTATCCCATCTTGCTGGGTCCATCTGGTTTGGACACCAGAGGGGCCTGAGCCCTGACGTCTGACTGGCCCTCTCACAGGCTCGGGTCTATCTGAAGGCCACAGGCCTTTGGGGTTGAAAGGAATTAGGGAAACATGAGGAGGACGTGTGGCTGTGCAGGAAGTGTCTCCCATCCACGCCAGGTGGCACAGAAGTCCCTTGGCAAGTGACAGCCTGGGTCTATCAGACCAGGCTTCTGGGAGCCCCCCGCCCCCCAGCCTGTCCCATGCAACCAGAGAATAAGATTTTCCATTAAAATAAATGTCTCCTCCTTGTCTGATGTCTTATCTAAGCCCCCCACTTGAAGAAATCCCTCCTCATTCCGTGCCTTTTTTTTAAGCTATCTTTGTATTCCTTCAATTTTTATAGCCGATCATTTCCTACGTGAACCAAGTACTAAACAAGCATTATTACTGCTTTGCGTACCGTGTACCACAGAGGCATAAATCCCACATTAACCTCATCCTAAAGAGCGGCTGAGTGCATTTTAATAAATGTCCCAAATGGTTTTAGTGTCTAGTAGCCAAACGGAATAAAAAATGCACGCGCATTACAGGATGTTATGAACCTTTCTATCAAAAGTAATAATAAACAGACTGCTCGTTGAGCTTGGTGATTGGGTTACATTTTTAAACAGTATATTGAGAGACAAATCAAGGTAGAGCCGAGATGATTAGGTGATACGATCCAAGGGGGCCCGGCCATTTCCAGCGGTTTCTACGAGCAGGTAGACCTCCCTCCTGCCTCCTGGTACGTTTTCATTCTGAGCTCCCCCCCCACTCCCCCCAAACGGTACCAGGAGAAACGAGCAAATTAAGAAGCCTTCGCTGCACGCGGATATTTAATAATACGCAGCCAGATAAAGGCAGGGACGCACATCATTTGTCAGTTGAATAAAAATCCAGATGAGGTATTTTCCCGACGCTGTGCCAGGCACCATTAGGAAAGCGTTTCGTTTTCCGGCGTCGGTGACGGCGTGCGGTTGGGGCCAAACTTCCTCAGCCTACAAGGCGCTCCTCGAAGTCAACGCGCCGCGTGGCCCGCCCGGCCTCGGGCCGCGCAGCAAGATGCTGCGACTCTCGACTCTGGCCACCGGCTCGCTCCTTCCTCCCCTGGGCGGGCTTTCCACTTGGAAAGCTCCAGAAGTGAACGAGGAGGCACTTCGGTCGTCCCTCCAGAGGCGATAGAGCAGCCGGCTGGCGGCCATTTTGGATGAGCAGATGTCTTGGTTTGGGCGCATCTGTAGGCAATCACTCTGCTTTCTGGGCAGGAACGGTGTTTTATTATGGGGTTATATGTGTAATCTTGGATAAATAGTAGGAATCGGAGCACTTCAGTTGGAAGACTTGTTTTCTCTCCCAGAGAGCAGTGTAAATAGCAAACCAGAAACCAGGCGCTCGTCCCTGCAGCGCGAATCGAACGCGCCGGGCTTCCTCCTCCTGGCTGGACCCCAGAGGCCAGTGTCAAGCTCTGGGCCAGCAAGCTGCCGTCGGGGGTCAGGCCAGGCGCGGGGTGGAGGCTCCTCCCGGGAGGGCGCTGGCCTCTGCTACCCGGCCAGCAGGGCATCTGGACGGAGTCTCGGTGCCTCGGCGCGTTTCTGGAGCGTGGGCTCTTCTTCCACCCCGGGCCCGATGTCTTCTTCGCCACCGAGTGTGGGAAATGCTAAAATGGGTGGCAAGGGTGGAGGCGGCCCGGGCTGTCACTGATACCTGTCTCCGATTCTGGTAATACACATAATGATGTTACTCAGTTTTGTTTCACATTTCCAAAACAGATGTACCAAATCCCTGTAAACCGATCTATGGAAACGCACTTAATTTTAATCTTCGATGTTAAAAGTAAAAACGGATCACTTAAGGAAGAAACATGTGTCACTTCTCCATAAGCTGGCACCGGACCCAGCCTCCCCCTTGCCACTTAGCTGTTTGGGCTCTGCTCTTGGCCTTCTCTTGATACTGTCCTCCCTGAGACCGCCCCTCCTGCTCCCGCGCCATACGGCATTTCTCAAGGAGCTTCCCCACTGCTAAGTGTGGTCTCTGGCTGGTGTGCACTCTAACCTTGGGTGTACCCCAGGATCGCAATGCTTACTGCTCTGGGCTACAATGAGTAGACTCTGAAAACCACCTGTCCACTGTGTTTCAGAAAGTTGGAGAAAGATAGCTCAAAGTCGTGTTTGATTGTGGAGAACCATTGTAATGAATGGTCCGTGAGAAATGAGTGCTCTCTGACCAAGATGCTGGCTAAATATTAAAGCAAGCTGGGTGATGATTACCAAATATCTTTGTTCAGGAGTAATGGCTGAAGGAAAAGCCCTGATTTCTCCTTCTAGAAAATGCACTGTGGCTTCTTAACATCCAGGTGAATGCTACTCTGAGGCTCAACATAGGTGGCGATCAGGGAAGTCAGCCTGGAAATAACAAAGGAGTCTGGAATGTAAAAAGAGGTACGCCCTGGTGAGGGACCAGAAAGATTTGGAATGGTGAGATGCAGGATAATAATTTTTCTTCCAGTACAAGGCATCAGACCCCCAAACTTCGCTCAGGTGAGTGTAGCACACGATGCCAACGTTTTTCTGAATAGTTCCCGGTGGCCACCATTGAATGGCATGGCGTTGTCAAAATGTGTATCTTTGACCTTGAGGTCAGGAAGAGTTGAAGGCAGATGGACATCTTTTGTGCTTGAGTTGGGTGGGGGTTGGGGGGTCCACATAGCCATGGACTTCCGGGGTTGACTTCTTGGGAGCAGGTACGTATGAGATACACCTGTAGACGAGTAAGCCCAGACAGAAGGAAAGGCATGCTGAGCCTGGAGACCAAGAGCAGCTGGACAGAGTGCGGGAAGTGATAGTGGTTGCTATTGTTGGGGCTCTTGGTGCCAGGCGGGGGCCCGGGCTGGGGCTGGGGAAGTAGCAGGACCAGGTTACAGAGGGCATGAGCTAGGGAGTTTCAGACCTTAGCCTGAGGTCAACGGGGAGCCTCAGAAGGAAGTGACGTCATTGAGCTGTGACTTGGGTCTCCTTGGCAGCTCTGTGGGTTCCAGAGAGCTCCTTTCCCTTCTCACATCCCACATTCTTTATCTTGGCCAAAATTGGAGAGGGCTCTTTCCTTCCAGGGAAGCCCATCAAAGGAAAGGGCTGAAGGCCGGTGACATCAGAGTCTCCTGGAGGACTGGTGACAACACAGCTTTCTGGGTCCCACCTGTAGAGTTTCTGATTCAGCAGGTCTGGGGTGGAGCCTGGGAATCTGCATTTCTAACAAGCTCCCAGTTGCTGTGGCTGCCATTCCAGGGACCATACTCTAAGTAGCCGTGATAAGACTCTTGGTGTCCTCAGCCCCTCTTTGCCTTGGCTGGTGGGTTCTGGAACCTGCAGAAGGAAGGGCCAGATGGCCCTGGATGGCACAAGTGAGGATATTTTCCTAAAGGAGCTTCAGCAAGGAAAGCAGAAGAAGGGTCCTGTGGCCTGGGCCCCAGAGAGCGTGTGTGCTGCCCTCGGGCTGTTGGGGGCAGAATCATCTGGGCTCTAACCATACTCGGACGGTCCTGTTCTTCATCCAAAAACAACACAGCGAACAAGAATTCAATTTGGCAGGGGCACTTTGTGTTTAAGCGTAATTTCCCTTAATTTGATCACTCATGCAAGAGCCTTTCAGACATTTGGATGTAAGTTTTTAGAAATTTGGCTTATTTTCTCAGATATTTTCATTCTTGGACACTTGGGGGGGGGGCTGCTGAGAAGTGGAGAGATACACAGTCCGACGGAGATTATTCCAGTAGAAATTGGAATGCAGCTGGAAAGATTCTGGAAAGACACAAAAACGGAGTTGCGGGAAGAGGCAATTTTTGGAGCTGGGCCCACCTGCTTGGCATTTCCAGACCTGCCGCTCATGGATGTGTGGCCCTGGGCGAGTCACCTGGTGCTTTTGCAACCTCAGTTTCCTCTTCTGAGCTTGATTTTTTAAAGAGTAAATGCAAAAACCCCAAAATCCGTGGTGACCAAACTATCAAGATTTTAAGTAAGACAGCACTTGTGTGGTTCGGCATCACCCTGATCCTGGCTCTGCATCACCCCATTTTGCAGATGGAGAAACTGAGGCTCCGAGAGACTATGTCTCCTCCTGTGTAATTACGAGGGGTGCTGACAAGGCGGCAGCCTTCACTGTGTTCCGAACGGTCCTCTGTGGGCCTCTGTTCCCTCGGCCTTCGCAGGGGAACAGGAAAAGAGAGAGTGAGCAGTGTGAGGAAGCAGGGGCCGCCGGGCGGTTGGGCTGAGGACGCTGTTACTGTTTAACATGCATCAAGAACCCGCAGTGCACTTTGAAATCAAAATGGCCCAGGAAGCGTCCTGGTAAACTTAGCTCTTTAGTCTTTGGGGGGCACCTGGCTGCACTTCAGAGGGAAAGCGGATGAAGCCAAGACAAGCCCATTGTCAGTGACCCCCGAGGGGAAGGAGCAGAGGATTGGACGCCAGAGAAGAGCACAGGGCTACTTGAAAGCGTCACCCAGGGAGGGAGGAAGAGCAACCCATAATCGTGTTTTTCTTTTGTTCTTTTCTTTTTTTGTTTTAATGACTTTCACCAACATGAGTTCATCTCTTCACAACAAGATAGAGGTGGTGAATTTTATGCTACTATTGAGAATGTAAGCACAGAGAAAGTATGGAATTAACTCACGGCTGCGTCTTGGGTGGGGGTCCGGGAGGCTAGGACTCACGGTCTCTGCCCCCTATCCCTGCCTCTTTTCCTACTAATTCCATCTCAGCCATTAAATAAAGCTCCTTTTGATTAAACTTGTGAGTGAGCACTAAGCTCATGACGTCTCTGATCTGCAAGGTATTGGTAGTTCTCTTGCTCAAAAGCTATGTACCATGAACACACTCACTTTCCCCTTCTTGTGCGTGTGCAAATTATTCTTTGCACCAACATTCTGGACTTGGCACTTGTAATCTGTTACATTTTATTGTGCTTCTGTCAAGATCTTTCTGGGTGGCGAAGCCATCATTGGCTTCTGTAGGAGACGGGTATTGTGGAATGGCCCTGATGAACCGGGTCTCCCTGCACCCACGGGCCTCCCAATGATGCTCCCCCTCCCCGCAGTCGGTGGGGTCTATTTCCAGGCTGTCTTGGGCTTGCTTAGCCCAAAGGTGGAAACAACCCAAGTGTCCTTGGACAGCTGCATAGATGAACACAATGTGTTCAAGCCATACAATGGAATACTATTCAGCCTTGACAAGGAAAGAAATTCTCACACCTGCCACAACATGGATAAATCTTAAAGGCCCTGGATGAAGTGAAATAAGCCAGTCACCAAAGGACAAACACAGTATGATTCCACTTCTATAAGATACCCAGAGTAGTCCAATTCTTGGAGGTGGGGGTAGTGTGGGGGCTGCCGGGAGCTGGGGGGAACAGGGAATGGGGAGTTCATGTTTCATGGGTAGACTTTCTGTTTGGGAAGATGGAAGAGTTCTAGAGATGGATGGTGATGATGTTGGCACAGCAACATGAATGTATTTAATGTCATGGAATTATATACTTAAAAATGATTAAAGTGGTGACCTTTATGTTGCATGAATTTTATCACAATAAAAATAAATTTTTGAAAAAGTGAGGCTGAGTGAGTTTGGGGCGTAGGCCTTAAGGGCCTTGCGGTTTTTGCCTTGGCTCTCCTGAAACACTGCCCCAAGACCGCCAAGCAAGGAAGCCAGTCCAACCTTCCAGAGGGTGAGGGGCCGCTTGGAGGGGCCTGAGGTGCCCAGCCGGCAGCCAGGGGGAGTGAGGTCAGCTGGGACCTCCCAGCGCAGTGGAGCCTCTAGCTGACTGGAGTTGCATGACTGAGTCCAGGCCGAACCCGGGGAAGAACTGCTCAGCCAATCCACCGAACCAGGAGAAAGAACATTGTTCCTTTAAGCCAATCCATGTGTCTGTCCTTTAGTTCCAAAATCTCTTCTCAATTTATCTGTTCATGGCTTTGGGGAGGACAGATACTGTGCTACTCCATCCAGCTCTAATTTGAATTTTTTTTTCTTTTAAAACATAGAACAAGGCCTTCCATTTCATTGTCATCTCGTAGCCAGGAATTTCCATCCTACCAAGTTTTAGTGATTGCTGGAGGGTCATAAAGTAAAATAGAAGCCTTAGGTTTCCCATTAGCCTAAAGGCTCGTGGATGTCACATGAACACCTATCTACAAGCTGTGGGTTCTCTCCCCTGTGAACCCTCCCCAAATTCTTCATTAACTAAAGGGATTTTTTTCCTATTGTCCCAGAGGAGGCCAAGCTCCCAGGAAATCCATTGTTTACCTTTCTCCAGGCTGAACAATAACTTAACAGAGGCTTTCTTAGCCAGTTAAGTTCCAGTTGAGGTCAATGACACATGGACTCTCACACCCTGCTGTTGGAGAAGGTAGATGGTATGACCTTTCCTGAGACGATGTAGCAATCTTGACCGAAACAACTAAAAATATACATATCCCGTGGGCCGCCCCCCCCCCATTTCACTTTTGTGGATGTGTCCTAGGTAAATAATTGTGGCTATGAGCTGAGATTTAGCTGCACGGAAGTCCATCATGGTATCAATTATATTAATGAAAAATTGGGGAATAACATAAATGTCCAACGAAAAGGGATTGGTTAAACACTTTAAGGTACAACCATAGAGGGGAATCCTATGCAGCTGTTAAAATTCTGCGTAGTAGAATACTAGTAGTACATAGTAGAAGACTAGTCAGTGGTATAAAAAGATGCTCGTAATCTGTTGTGAACCAGTATCTCAATAAAACAATTTAGTAGGATCTCACTTTTATGAAAAATGTATTTATATAAAACATGTTCTCCATGTAATATATATGTGTGTGTATAAAGTGTACAGGAAGATATATACCAAGATATTAACAATGGTTGCCTCTGGGAGGTAGAATTAAGATTGATTTTAATTTCCTTTTCTCCCCCCCACATAATTGAGTGTAGAATGAAATGTTTTACACTCCGTGGTTATTATTTTTACATTAGGAGGAAACCCAATAAAAGAGGCAGTGACATGCTGTTAGAAATACCCATCAAACAAAATATGTAGTTTTAACCACGGATGGAAGTTGAGAAAACATCGTCCTTCCCTGGCCCAATTTTTTTTTAATATGCAAGTTGGAAGCAGCAAAGCCAGGCATCTGAAACTCTGCTGTGCAGCCAAGGAGGGAGATGCTGAGGACCCGGTCAGGATCACTAAGGGACATCTGGCTGCCCAGCTTCCTGCAGATCCCTGTCTAGGGAGCGGAGCTCAAGAAATCTAAACATGGTCTCCATCTGGATGGCCCCAGGCAACTGGATTAACACGGTGGCCCGCGGACCCAAGTTCCTGGATTGGAATCCTAGTTGTGCCTATTACCAGCTTTGGATCTTAGACAAGAATCCCAGACGCCAGCCTTTTGTTTACGGGACGTAGGCTCAGCCACCATCTTGCTTGTGCTGGTCCATCAGTCAGTGAAAGAATTGAAGACAGAAGTTTCCTAGGCACCTATGATTGATGTGTTTTCCCAGAAGAAAGCACTGGAAGTAATTTAAAAATATCCAGGACGAAGGATTACTTCCTGGGTGAGTCAGCGGTTCACCCCTTCCTGCCCTCACTGGGGCCTCGAGTTGGCTCTCTGGGCCTTCCCAGGGTGTGGGAGGGCAGTGACCTTGGTACATACTTGTTTAGCCTGGACTCTGTGTCAGGTGCTGACACCCCAAATGGTTCCCAGAGGGGTTGAGACATAGAGGAATAGCCTATCTGTGCCCCACGTGGAGAGGCCAGAAGGAAAGACAAATGTTTTAAAATCTCAGCCACCCAGCCTCCTGTTCTTGATATTTCCCTAACATATGCTAACATATGCTTTCCTCAAGAACTTCAAAAACCTGCTTTTTAGCAGCAATGAAAATAGGACCATGCGTCCAATTCAACCCTAAGCTTCAAAGTTTCCCTCTAATACCATTACCTCATGTACAGAAGAAAATGTAAATCTAAAATATGCTGGTGATTATAACCTTTCTTCCTGACAGACATTGTAATATAAATGCACATAAATTGAATTTCTTCTTTAAAGAAATTTGAATACCTTTGGAACATTTTAGCAAATCATCTGCAGCCCTCTCGGCACCACATCAATGATCTGTGGAAAAGTGATCTGTCTGTAGCATGACTTCTGCAATAGAAGGATGGAGCAGGGCCGGGACATGCCAAGAAAAATAGGACGTACTTTATTGATATTCAAAATTTATTTTATTAAACTCGCACAAAAGACAGAGACGCGGGGAGCTGGTGCTACCAGGGAAAGAGCTTCAAATATTAACTCCCTGAGTCCTGCTACTATCGTCTGCCTGCCAAAATTGGGGAGACGATGAAGAGAGACAAGCAATTACAGATCTGCCGCTTTGCTGCATTTGGACTTGGCCACTGGGGCTGCGCGCAGAGGCTTGGTGTTAACTATGAAATCAGAAATGGTAGCGGTGGTGAGCTTACGTGGGAGGCTACGGAGCATCGGATTAGAGTTCCTGGGCCCAGATGTCCCTTGGGGAGGAGGGAAGAAAAGTTTGAACGGTGTGCGCTCACCAGCTTGCGCCCAGATGGGAAGGCAGCCTTTGGGGGACCGATCGCTGATGGTCACTGCGAGGCTGATAAGGTTGGAAGTAATAATAACAAAAAAACACGTCCAGCCCTCAAGCCTTTGCACCCACGTCTTGAACTCTGGTCCCGGGCCTCTGGGTCCACTGTTCCACTCTGGGTTGGCATTTGAAAGTAACCAGTGAACTGGTCCCAGTGCCTCTTTGGATCTGTGCTCAGTGGGTCCCCAGAGACTCCAAGGCTGTGGTTTGGGTGCTCGGCCTTGGCTTGGCCTGGAGTTGCCCACCATCTAGAAACCTCTGGGATGGTAGGAAAGCTGCTGGTGGATTTGGGCTGGGTGGAGATTTCAAGTTAGGAATGCCGTTTGGGCGTTCCTCATCCAGAAATGCTGGGACTGCCTTTGCAGAGGACCACTGTCCTCCAGGAGCAAACACGGTGTGCTCCCTGTGGGCCCCCTGCCCTGAGCCAGCCCCCACAAATAATGAAATGACCGTGTGTCCGCCTTCTCTATCACCTCCCGGCTTCAGGGGCCTGAAGCTTCTCCATACACATTCCTGCAGCCAAGAAGCTAGCCGAGGCCACAGATCCTTTGGGCTGCCTGGAGGAGACATCGGGGCACCCTTTTTCTTGGGCTGCTGGCCCTAAGTTAGGTCAGGCTCCTGGGCAGCTTTTCTTTGATCCATCAGGGCATGCACCACCACCCCCATCCACTCCTCCCTTACAAAATAAAGCCACCAGCCCGTATCAGGGACAGGATTTACTCTGACAGTGAGAGGGTCTGCAGGGGAGCAGGAGAGGAGAGTGATTCCGAGCGGGTCCTCATAGCAGACTGTCCAGGTTGGAATCCTGGCTCCACCACCTTGGGGCTCTGAGCAAGTTAGTGGCCCCATCTGTGCCTCAGTTTGCTCATCAGTGGCATAGGGATAATGCCACGAGGCCACACCACATGAAATTGCCATCGGTGTGGGTCAGAAACAGTCAATTAGTGGCAATTTCATATGGTTCATCCTAATAGTACATGCCCACCAGCGGTGGTGAGATTAACAAACAGAAACATGTGCAGAAGGTAGAAATGTGCAAAGCCCATGGCGGGAGCCTCCTAAGCGTTAGTTGTTCTAGTATTTCTTCTCACCTGTTGCTCTGCTACCCAAGGGAGAATGAGTGCTCAGAGGGGCTTATTTTCCTGGGGGTTGTCTAGACTCATGGCGTTTAGGGAGGAGGGAAGATCCAGCTGAAGCTGACCCAGATCTGCCTCTCCTGTCCCTTCCTGTCCCCCTCACCTGCACTTGATCAGAGCACTTGGTACAGCCGCTCAGCACCCTGGTCATCTCCGGCCCAGTGCATTCATTCGGTCGGGGCTGAGTCAGAGGTGCAGTAGCTGAGGCAAAATTTACGTGGGACCCAGAAAACCCAGTGATCCAGATAAATCATATTTTAAAGCAATTTTTTTAAAAAGTCAAAAGTAATGCAAAAACCCCACGACGAACAAAATAGCAAGGCTTTAGAAAAGAGGGCACCCAACAGAGCAGGTTGGTGAGGGAGGGGGTGAGTCAGACAGGGGGGCGGTGGGGGGGCGGCAGGGGAGAGGCTATGGGGTGGGGGGCCGGGGAGGGCAGTCTCCCCTCCTTTCCTCTTGAACCATTAGTTATCACTGCTCCTCCTTTTCCATCTGTTACTTCCAGTTGGGGCTTTATTTTATTTTATTTTTCCTGAATTTGGAGAATTTCTTTTTGTTTGAAAAAAAAGAGGGTGCCTGGGTGGCTCAGTTGGTTAAGCGACTGCCTTCGGCTCAGGTCATGATCCTGGAGTCCCGGGATCGAGTCCCACATCGGGCTCCCTGCTCGGCGGGGAGTCTGCTTCTCCCTCTGATCCTCCTCCCTCTCATGCTCTCTCTCACTCTCTCTCTCTCTCAAATAAAATCTTTAAAAAAAAAAATCATTAAAAAAAAATGTACCAATCAGGGGGCGCCTGGGTGGCTCAGTTGGTTAAGCGACTGCCTTCGGCTCAGGTCATGATCCTGGAGTCCCGGGATCGAGTCCCGCATCGGGCTCCCTGCTCGGCAGGGAGTCTGCTTCTCCCTCTGACCCTCCCCCCTCTCATGTGCTCTCGCTCATTCTCTCTCTCTCAAATAAATAAATAAAATCTTTAAAAAAAAAAAAAGGAAAAGAAAAAGGCCAGCACCAGCAAGGGCAGATCACGTGACGCTGCGGCTGCGTGTTGGGCCGCGGTCTGCCCCATCTGACAGCGCTTGTTGCAATCACATAATTGCTTGTTAGACTGAACTGTACTGATTTATGGGGGATCAATCTCTCTGCCGGTCTCCGTTCCGCAGGGTTCCGTGCCAGGAGGTTGTCAGAGAAGTTCATTTTCCTAGAAGAGAGAAAACAAACAGGGAGCAGGGCACTCGCAGATGTGGAGGCCCGAGAATGGTGTTCTTTCCCTCCACTTCCTGTACCTTTTATTATTTAACTAGCGGCGCGGGCCACAAGTGAGCCAAGGAGATCTCCAGGACAAGGCCGGACTCTTTCTTGCCCAGGTCTCCGGACTTGTCCTTACACCCGCTCTGGTCTGGAACACAGAAAAGGATGTGAAGTGAGGAGCTGCTGTTTGCCTGCTCTGTCCCTTAGCAGACCCTGGCAGACTTTACTTTGGGGGGGATTTGCAAAGCTCTTAACCTTGGCAGAGGCAGGGAAGCTCCGGTGGGGACTGGTGAGAGGCAGCTGGTCCCAGAAGGCAGTAGTCCACTTTAGAGGCTGAGAAAGTGGGCTCTGAGGTCAGATTGATGGGAGTGTGAATCCAGGCTCTCAAAACTTTCTAGCTGTGTGGTCCTGGACAGGTCAGTTAACCTCACCAAGCCTCAGTTTCCTCATCTGTAAAACGGGACTGCCGCAGGGGGTTAGTGTACCATGAGAAGAGTTGATATGTGTGAAGCCGTGAAGCCGTGGGCACAGTGCGTCACATACAGTAAGTGCTCAAGAAATGCTGGTAGACCCAAGAAGGTCACAGCATTCTAGGGAAAATCACGTTTCTCTTTCTCTATTTCTACCATTCTCTGGAAGACAGGGCACATTTGTTCTTTTCTGCATCCAGCCAATGTCTCGTATCTGTGAAGCTCAAAAAACAAAGGTTACTAAGGAAAGGATGGGATTGGGAGCTGGGAAGCCTGGCATGTAGTCCCTAACCTTGGGCGGGGACCCTCTCCCCTCCTGGGACATGGATTTCTCACCTGTGAAATGAAGGCTTGCCTGGAAACAGCGTTTCTGGAGGTTTGCCCCGGGACCCTAAGAGTGTTGCATGTTCTATACCTCAGCAGGGCAGAGGAAGAGGGAGGAAGTGTTCTGGGGTCAAATTCATTTAGGAAAGGTTATCAGCAGTCAAACCCAGCATGTCGCAGGACTTCTCAGAGCCTTTATGTATTCAGCATTTCCAGGATCTGTCCGCCCCCGGAGCCCATCATTGGCAAGACTTCATGGGGAAGCGATTCTGGAAAGTGCTGGACTCAGGTCTTCTCTAAGGTCTGTCTACACCTGGGTGTGATGCATGAGGCCGACCCAGGGGCGAGTACCTGCTTTGCTGGGCTCTTTCTCAGTCTCCTGTGGAGGCAGGAAGTCAGGGGGTAGCCTGGAGTTTTCTGGGACCGAGAGAGCCCCTGGCAGAAACAGCCCTTCCCCGTGATCCAAGGGTGGGCTCTGCCAGCTTCTTCTGGGGAAATCTGTGGACCCCTCAGCTCAAGGTCTTGACGCAGAGGTCTTTGTTCAGGATAACGACAGTAAGTGGGAGTATCCAGGAAGTTCTGCCAGGCTCATCAGGAAGGCAACTCTCCCCAATCCTAAATGGAAACCCTCTTTGGGAGGCTAATGTCCACGATTTCCCTGAGACTCTGATGAAGATGGGGAGACTGGAGACATCCACCCTGCACTGTGGAGGCTGACAGACTAGGTTTTCTCTACTTCCTTAATCAATGGTTCATCCATTTATTCACCACCTTTCTAATGAATACCCATTGTGGACTAGGCACTGTTCCAGGCTCTGGGGATCCAGCAGTGAACACATACAAAGTCCTTGCTCTTGTTGAGCTCACATTTCTAGGTCAGGAGAGAGTAAACAAAGACATAATAGGTCAGGAGGAGGGGATGGATGCTAAGAAGAAAATGAAACAGATTAAAGGGACAGCAGGATGAGGGGGCTGTTTTAGCTGGGGGTCAGGGAAGGTCCCTCTGAGTTGGTGACATGTAAGCAGAAATCTGGATGGAGTGAGAAAGCCATGTACACATCTGAGGGAGTGTTAGTCCAGGGGCAGCAAACAGTAAGTGCAAAAGCCCTGAGGCACAAGTGCACTTGATGTTCAAGGAACAGGGAGAGGCCAGTGGGACTTGAGTGCAGTGAGCAAGTGGGAAAGAAGAAAGTGATCAGAGAAGCATGAGTAGGGGCCTTGTAGGCTACACAAGAACTTGGATTGTGTTTTTTTTTCAAACGTTATTGAGACATATTTCGCATATCCTATAGTTCATACTTTTTGAGTATACAACTCAACACTTTTTAAAGTACATTTACCAACTTGTACAGTCATCACTGAATCTATTTTCGAGCATTCTCATCACCCAGTGTGATTCCCTTATGCACATTTATCATTGCTCCTCCTTCCCCTTTGCCCCTCCCCCAGGTCTTCTGTCTTTATAGCTTTGCCTTTTCTGGATGATTCCATATAGGTGGGACCATGTAAGAGGAGGTCCCTTCTGTCTGGCTTCTTTCGCTGGGCATGACATTTTCGAGATCTGTCCACACTGTAGCTTGTGTCTGTAGTTCATTCCTGTTTATGGCTGAATAGTATTCCAACTTGGATTGTACTGGAAGACATGACAGGAGTCCAGGGGGAGGTCTGGAGCATAAGAGGGATGCATCATGACAGCGCTTGTGCTTTATTACAGGGGAGCGCGATTTCCTAGCAGGGTGAGCCCATGGCTGTGGCCCGACTGAGTCAGCTTCTGCCACTTATGGGGTCGCCCTTAGCCAAGTCATTTCACCTTTCTGAATCTTAATTTTCTTATTTTTTTCTTATTAATCTTTTTATTGTGGTAAGATATACATTAAAGCTGAATTTATCATGTGAACCATTTTTTAAAATTAATTAATTTATTTGAGATAGAGTGAGAGAACACAAGCAGGGGGAGAGGAAGAAGCAGGCTCCCCAGTAAGGAGGGAGCCCCACTTGGGGCTCAATCCCAGGACGTTGAGATCATGACCTGAGCCGAAGGCAGATGCTTAACTGACTGAAACACCCAGATGCCCTTCATTTGAGCCATTTTTAAGTGTACAGTTCAATGGCATTAAGTACATCCCAATTGTGGAGTCATCACCACCATCCCCTTCTAGAACTTTCCATCATCCCAAGCTAAAACTCTGTACCCACGAAACACGACCTTCCTAGTACCCCTCCCTCAGCCCCTGGCAAGCACCACTCTATCTCCCATCTCTGTGAACTTGACTCCTCTGGGCACCTCACATAAGTGGAATCAGGCTGTATTTATTTTTTGTGTGTCTGGCTTCTTTCACGCAGCATTATGTCCTCAAGGTTCATCCATGCTGTATCAAGTGTCAGGATTTCCTTCCTTCTCAAGGATGACTCCTATCCCATTGTGTGTCTTTGCTATAGTTGGTTGATCCATTCATCCCTCGATGGACGTTGGGGTTGTTTCCACCTTCTGGCGACTGTAAATAACGCTGCTGTGAACATAGGTGTGCACATTATCTTTAGAGTACGGATGGTAACAGTTACCCGACACCAATGTCATGAGCATTCAATGAAACAATTCACGCGGGTGCTCAGCACAGGGCCTGGCATGCATAAGGTGCCAAATGGACACCGTTCAATACAGACTCAATGACAATTGAGCTGTTATTATCGGTGATGATCTGTCGCCAACCATGTGATAGAGAAGTAGCACAGGACCCTGAACTTGAAGGGAGGGCAAAGGGAGTTCTCTTTTTAAAATATAGACACGGTTTCTATTATAAAAATAATGTGGCCATAGTTTTTTTAAATGTAGAGTACAGTGGAGAAAAAAATCCCACCCCTTTAACTGAGTTTCCATTTCCTTCTACTTCAGGGAGACGCAACAGACTGCCGTTCAGTTGAACGGAGGGGACCTGGGAGGGCTGGGGATTTTGGGGGGCTGGCTGGGGGTGGGCAAGGGACCCCGGGGAAGACCGGCTTTGAGAGGAGTCGTTTGTGGTTGGTGCTTTGCTTGTGCTTTCGAAAACCTGACGCCTGGCTCGCTCAGCCAAGCTGGGATGCATTTTTGGCTTCAGCATTGGGAGAGAGCGAGGAATCAAAAGAAGGAAATATCATTTCCTTAACTACTAGGTATTAATATCCTGTTTAATTTAATTTCGGCTTTCTGCGCTGGTGAGCTCTTTCCCTCTAACACACAGTGTCAGCTTGGCAGGGAGTTTCTGACAGTATCGAAAGAGGATTTAGCTCTGAATCCTTGCCATGAAAGTGTCTCTCTCTGCGCCCAGTGTAGGCTTTCAGAAGCGAGCATTGTGTCCCGTGAAGACGGTAATTGAGTGAATGAGGCCTGGCACCTGGGCCTGCCGCGGAGCACTGATAAGGATATAAAGACAGGCTGAAAGGGCCTGCTTGCCAGAGGCAGAGAGGCTGGCGCGTCCCCGGGAGGAGGGGAGCCCAGCCGTCCCCGCAGAGAGTTGAGTGCGGGGCGCTCAGCCCCTGCAGCCCTGCGGAGAGAGAGGGTCCTGGGCAGAGCAGAGGCCCGAGCATTCTGCACCTCAACACAGGGCACTGGTACTCGGGGAGATAAGCAGGTGGCAAGTGAGGTGGGGCTGGCCCGGCTGGCTGATACGCCTTCTATTTCTTGATAAACACCGTATTCACGTTTGGCCAGCCCTCCTCCAGCTTGCTGCGGAAGCACAGAGATCCAGCCTCAGTCCGCCGCGGGGCTTGTGTCTGTTCAGTCTTGTCCTGTGGGCCAGTGTAGTCCACAGGGTGGAAGACTGAATCAGGACCCCTGGGAGTCTGAATGGTTAATTTCCACACTGATTCCAGTGTGCATCTGCCTGCCCTTGGTCAGGCCGTACAATCCTGAACAGGACTGCCCATCTCTCTGAGAGCTCTGGGCCAATCACGAAGCTCCATCCCACCCCAAAGAAAAACAAACTCATTCTGGTCCTTGCTCTGTGAGCTGAAGACAATTTAACGGATACATAACAATAGATAGGGTTATTGCCTACCCACCCGTCCACCCATCCATCCACCCACTCCACTCAACCGTCCATCCATCCATCCATCCATTCACCCATCCATCCACCCATTCATCCATCCATCCACCACATCCATTCATCTATCCATCCACCCATCCACCAACCCCCCAATCCATCCATCCATCCATCCACTAACCTGCACCCCCATCCATCCATCCATTCATCCATCAACTTTAGAGATCCTGTTATGTGTCAGGCACCAGTGGGTGGCATCTTTTAGTGGGCTTTTAATGGTGACAGCCTCGGACAAGAAGTTGAAGCCTGAATCCCTAATTACCTGTGTGAACTTGGCTAAGTCACTTCTTTAGAGTTTGCCACAATTGGGAGCTACACTAGTTAGGGGCAGGCTGACTTTTTAAACCATTGCTCCCAAATTTCAGTGGTTAACATGAGTTAGTTTCTCTCTTTCTTTCTTTCTCTCTTTCTTTCTTTCTTTCTTTCTTTCTTTCTTTCTTTCTTTCTTTCTTTTTTCCTTTCTCTTCCTTTCTTTCTTTTTCTTTCTTTCTTTCTAAAGATTTATTTGAGAGAGAGAGAGAGAGAGGAGAGCATGAGTGGGAGAGACAGAGGGAGAGGGAGAGAGAGAATCTCAAGCAGACTCTGCACTGAGCTTGGAGCCCGATGCGGGACTTGATCCCAGACCCTGAGATCACAACCTGAGTCAAAACCAAGTCGAACACTCAACCAACTGTGCCCCCCAGGCGCCCCAACATGAGTTTATTTCTTATTCATGATCCAAAATAGATGCTCTTGATTGATGGATGGCTTTCCTCCATGTAGTGACTCAGGGACCCAGGTTTCTTCCATCTTGAAACTCAACCCTCCTGTAGTCCACGGAGCCCTTTCCATTCTGCTGGTACATGAGGAAAGGGAGGAATTAGGATTAGCTATGTGAGGCCTGGAAGAGGTGCCCCTCACTTCTGCTCATGTTCTATCTGCCAGAACTCCATCCCATGGCCACAGCTGACAGTCAAGGGTGGCTGTGTGCCCAGGAAGGTGAGGAGAACATGCACACAGGGAGTGCCAGCAGCCTCTGCCATTGGGTCTCCAGATGGTTTTCGTTGACAAAGAAACAGTAAAATGTTAGATACCAACAGAAAGAGGTGGGTCAAAGCCTTCCGGATTTCCTTTACTTCCCTGGCAGAAATTTAGTTATTACCTCTGCTGCCAAGGGGGTTGGTTCTTCAACTGTCCAAACAGCCTGAGGCATCAGGGCTGGCGTATTCAGGACGGATAGCAGGGGAGTTTTTCTGACATCTCAACCCAGAACCAACCTACCTACCTTCCTTCCTTTCTTTTTTTTAAAAGATTTATTTATTTTAGAGAAAGAGAGTGTGAGCGAGCATGAGCAAGGGGAGGGGCAGAGGGAGAGAGCAAATCTCAAGCAGACTCCCCACTGAGCGCAGAGCCAGATGTGGGGCTTGATCTCAGAACCGTGAGATCATGACCTGAGCTGAAATCAAGAGTCAGATGGCTCAACAGACTGAGCCACCCAGGCACTGCGAGAACCTTTCAAATATAATCAGAACCCTGTACCAAAATGGAGGTGAGAAGGTCAAGCTTAGACTTCTTCAAATATTTGATATTGGGAGAAATTAAAAGCCCATAGGATCATCCAATTATAATCTTCTTTTATCTGGAATTCTGATGGGCAAGTTTATCCTTCGTTTTTTCTCAAAACCTAGCTAAGCATATCCTTCAAAATCATGATCACCATCACCATCGTTGCTAACATTCATTAAGTACTTGCCATGTGCCAAGTACTATTCCAAGAGTTTTATATAATTCTGTATTTTACCTCTCCTTCTGGGACGAGTATGATTATTATCTCTGTCATGGAATTCTGTGCCAGGAAGGCATTTAGCTAAGATCCTACAGCTATTAAGTGGCAGAACAGGCAAGAATGATTTTGGTGGCTTGCCTTGAGCCCAAGAGCATCGAGGTATCATGGGGACCTCAGGCCCAAAGCAGGAGATTCTCCTGAAGGTCTTTCCCATGGCCACTTAAACATGTATGGTCAGTTTTCTCATCCATAAAATGGGGATGCCAGTCACCGTCCTGTCTCCAGGGGCAGCTTTATTTAAAGGATCATGGAAGAGAATGGGCTTGGAGGCACTTGTCCAAGTATATAATGGCACCGATGAGCAGGATCATTGCTTTGAGGGTACTATCATCTGTCTGCAGGCTCAAATTTGCTTAAAAAGCATCAAGTGACTTATTCAGCTAAGTGAAAGCTAATGACAGAACACGCTGTTCAAATGCAGTCCTTGCCTTTGGAACATTAACCTCGAGAGGCTCGGGTAAGCTGGGAAGTCTAGAGCCTTCCCCTTGGTCCCTGGCCGCCTGCTTAGGCTGTGCGTGTTTTCCCAGCCCGAGGAGAGATGAGCCTCTTCTCCACACTCCAGATGTTTCCAGCCCTGCAGAGCCATCATCATCCAAAGCAAGCTGCCGGGCACCGACGCTTCGGGTGACATTCTCCCATGGGTTCTCTTTAATGGGCTTGGCTTCACTGCGGGGGAATGCTGAAGAGACCCGTGTTTTTGTTTTCTCTCTTGCACAATACAGAAAGGGTAATCTGTTTTACATCTGGGGCTGACTGCAGACAAGCAAGAGCTGACGGGATGGGGTGGTGGGCAAGTCAGCTGCCGGAGGAGGTGCGGAGCCCCCCGCTGACAGCACCCCCCCCCCCCCACCGTGCAGGTGTGACGGGGCGGCTCATGGTGCCAAGGAGTCTCCAGAAGCCTCAAGGCCCCTCCAGCGGGGGTTGGGGGTGAGGGTTGTTTTGTTTTTCCGTGATACTGGGCACTTTCCCCCTTGGAGCATTTCTGGTTCTGTCTGGGCTTTCTGGAAGCAGTTAGAAGAATCAGCTGGATGTTGGAGGGAAAATGTTCAATGTGCTTAACGTCTTCATAAAGCCGGTTCACATTTAGAGAAAGGATTTGTTCGAGTCGGTTCTCCCCCAAACCCGCTCTCTTCTCTCTGTGCAAAGGCTTTCCTGAAACTTCCAAATGTTTCTAGGGCAGATTTAAACAAGCGAGAGGTCATCTAGTGCAGCGTGTTTAAATAGAAGCACCTAGGGCCCAGGCATCTGATTAGAGATGGGTGTTGAGTGCCGTTTGCAGTGTGTAGCTGGCCGGCCTTAAATAACTCTAACTAGGCCCAAACAGTCCTGAAGAGGTTTCTAGGATTAGATCACAGCCTGGCAAAAGCAGAGAAAGTCTGGAAAAGTCCTAGGAGGATTTAAAAAAAAAAAAAAAATTTTTTTTTTCTCTTTGGTTTCAAATCTATCAGATGAAGCAGCTGATGCAAGCTTTGGACCCAATGAAACATTTCAATAACGCGTATTGTTAAATCACAATCAGCTGGAGGAATTTTGATTTGCAACTGGCTCAGAAGAACATTCCTGAGGCGGTTTTGAAAGTATCACCAAGAGCCAAATTACTGCCATTTTTCCTTAAGGAAAGAAGGATTTGTTTTAGTCCGAACTGCAGGGCGCTCAGCAGGTAACTGACAGACGGCAAGGGGCCTAACCAAGTGTCTTAGTCAGCTCAGGCTGCAATGACAAAGTGCCATAGACTGGGTCGCTTGAGCAAGAGAAGTTTCTTACAGTTCTGGAGGCTGGCTGGCAAGTCCCCCATCGAGGGGCCTGCTGATTCCATTCCTGGCTTGTAGATGGTCTTCTTGCAGAGTAGAGAAAGAGAACTCTTTCTCTCTGTGTCTCTTCTCATAAGGGCACTAATCCCATCGGGAGGATTCCACCCTGGGTGACCTGATGACCTCCCCAAGGTCCCTTCTCCAAATATGATCACATTGGGAGTTGGGACTTCAACATAGGAGTTTGGGGGTGGGGGGCAGGGGACATACCTTATTCTATAGCTCCACGTTGCCTTGGGGACCCTCAAAACATTGAACAAACCAAGACACACATGCCTCCCCCAATTAGGGTGGTTAGAAATGCTTGTGCATGAAGAAGAGCGAAGGTGGAAAATAGCTTCATCATCTGTATGGGTCACACTGTCGTGCAGAAGACCTTGCTCCCCACGCGGCTCTGCGTGCTGTGAGCCAGGCAACGTTGATACAGGCAGGCCTGGAACCCCAAAAAAGTACCAAAAGACAAGCCCACCGTTGACGGGATTTTTCCCTGAACATCTACTCCATGAAAGATGGGCTTGGTCCTTTGGAGCATGGTGTGGGAAACAAACTTGGCCGAACAGGTAACCTCTTAAGAGGCCAGCGAGCGCCAGATGATTCAGCGTGTGGAATCTCAGCCTCTCACCGGGCCATATTTTCAAAAGAGAAGACAGCTAATGGGAGTAGGTTCCTTACATTAAACATATACTTACAGTTAACAGCACCAAACCACTTAAGTTGGCAGCGGACCAATTATTAATTAGATGAATGGCCTTTTATAAATCCCTCTGTGGCCTCCAGACAACTGATGGGTTTATGGTCCATGCATTAGGGAACGTGGTTCCTCTGTAGTTATAATTATCTGCAGTTGCTGACCGCAGTTTGAGGGTCATCCTACCAAAAACAGATGCCCCGTGGACATGCTGTCCTGTGCTGCCACATGGTTGATGGGGAGAAAGCAGAAATAAGGGAACAGGGTTCCTTCTATTGCCCTTCCTAGCTGTTTGATCTTGGCGAAGCCCCTGGAGGTTTCTCCTTAGTTTTCTCATCTGCATGTATGTGTAATTGATCCCTCTAGTTCTCACCTGTCATGGGACCCAGGCCTGGACCATCAGAACAGTGCGTCTCTCTAGCCCCGACCATTGGTTCCCATCCAATCGGAAGCAAAGCAACTCAACTCACTGGTGCCCCGTAAACGACTATTGTTCCCGGGAAGCAAGTCTGACTGTGTTTTACTCTGGTCCCCGGCTTTGTTCCTGTCTGTGGATGTTTATAAGTTGAAAGTTTTGGAAGTTGGTAAGTTTCTGTAACTCTTTAAAACATATTTAGAAGCCAGGAAAAGAATGTCAGGGCTTTTATAACACAAAGAGCTGCTCAAAATCTTGGCTGGAGGGGTCGAGGAGCCTGGATTTAATGGGGACCCCCATAAACATGGATGAGTGTGGTCTAATCACCGTTTCCTTTTTTTAAAAATTTAATTTAATTTTATTATGTTAGTCCCCATACAGTACATCATTAGTTTTTGATGTAGTGTTCCATGATTCATTGTTTTCATATAACACCCAGTGCTCCATGCAATACATGCTTTCCTTAATACCCATCACCAGGCTAACCCATCCCCCCACCCCCCTCCCCTCTAAAACCCTCAGTTTGTTTCTTGGAGTCCATAGTCTCTCATGGTTCGTCTCCCCTTCCGATTTCCACCCCTTCAGTTTTCCCTTCCTTCTCCTAATGTCCTCCATGCTATTCCTTATGTTCCACAAATAAGTGAAACCATTATGACTTTCTCTGCTTAACTTATTTCACTTAGCATAATCTCCTCCAGTCCCATCCATGTTGATGTAAAAGTTGGGTATTCATCCTTTCTGATGACTGAGTAATATTCCATTGTATATATGGACCACATCTTTATCCATTCCTCTGTTGAAGGGCATCTTGGCTCTTTCCACAATTTGGCTATTGTTAACCGCCATTTTCATCCATGACCTGTCCCACTGACAGTGCGTAGGAGGGGACTCTGTCCCCCAAGTCATTCAGAGTCCAGGTTCTTTCCATCTGGTGGTTCTCTCATCCCCTGCACCTGCTGAATCCTTCTCCCCCATTATTTGCCTTCGGACAGCAAGCAGAGGCAAGAGAAAAGGTGGAGCATCCTGCTAAGGTTTGATGCACCCGGCCTGGCAACGATGCAAATCAATTCTGACCACCTCCCATTGGCCAGAACTCAGTCACATGGCCACCCTAACTGCAAGGGAGGCTGGGAAATGTAGTCTACCTGGGTGCCCAGGAAGAAAGGGGAAAAAGGTAGGCAGACAGCTGCCGGCTAGCCTCTGCCTTGCCCCAGTAACACAATTCCAAGTTGGTGGTTCAGCTGACAGCATGTTTTATTTTTGTGACTGTGGATAGCACAGGTGTGCTTGCTTGCTTGCTTGATTGCTTGCTTTCTTTTCTTTCTTTCTTTTTGGAGAGGGAGATTGAGAATACAAAAGAAAATGACAAAACCTCAAAGCCAGCCATTTCTCAGACTTTCTGGCTCCACGAGAGCTAAAATATTTAGATGGCAGAGGCTTCTTTTTTCACACTGAATGTCGCATTTGTCCGAAGTGTTGTATTTGACATTGGGTGGCACAGTTGAAGGGTCCCATGCTGCTCTTGTCGAAACTGGGTTTTCCTTTTACTATCTGTTCCCTTGTTTATTCCCACTACCTAGTTCCCCCAAAAGCTGGAGTTTCAGATCCATCCAGTCATCTTAAGTCTCCATGGTCGTTCGATGGGTGACATTATGTGTGTTCATGAGAAAATCATTTCAAGGGCTACAAATGAGTCCTTTAGTAATACCCAGGAGTCATAATGTCTGTGACATAATGAACCTTCCTAAATTACAACCTACACTAATTAGATCACTTATTGCTACATTCCAGGCCCTGAAACAATTTGCTTAAAGTGATAGTTACCTCTAATGAAAAGATACATAACGGAAAATGTCAGCAACCTTTTAAGCCTCTGCGACTTATCACGAGGACTGTCTCCTGCAAAGTGCTCACGGTGGTGCAACATCTTTTGTCACCATTTCCTCCTAAATTAGGAGGGTATTTTATGATCGCTTGGAAACAGAACTCCCTGGGGTAGTAAGAAGATGAGGTAAGGGCTCGTTGTCTCCTTCAACTCTTCTTAGCCCGCCCCACCCCAGGATTCACTGTGGCAGAAACACTCGCAGCATCTGGCCTAGAAAGATCCATAGTTATCTGCTACTTGGAGAGTGGGCTTTCCTTGAATGCCTGGGGTTCCTGCCCACCTGGCAGGGGTGAGGTTCCTTGGGTCTCCCCAAGCCCTTCCCGAGGGGGCTATTTCACAACCATGTCTCTGATGAGGTTGGGAGGGCTGTGCCAGCCATGGAGTCTGATGGAAAACGGGGTCTGGCAAGGGCTGGTGGTGTCTGCTACCAGGTCAGGCTGCAGCAGCCAACAGTCAGGATCATTCGAGGAGGCCTTCAAAAGGCACTAACTGCAAAGATATGGGCAGGACGCAGAGAAACGCAGGGCATGACAGCGGAGCTGTGGCACCTCTCGGCCCAAAGGGACAAGGGGAGGGAGCAGTTGTCAGAAACCAGATGAGAGAATCCTATAGAAAGGGTCTTTCTATACGACTGAGCCACCTGCTGAGGCCCCCAGGCCTGTCTCAGGTGCCCCACAGGGAGGGAGCTGGAGAATAAACGCCCCAACTCATTCCCCTCCTTTCCTCTCTGCCTCCCTCCCTCTAGTCCCTTGCTGGGCTCCCTATTGCCCCCAGTCTCCTATAAGCTGGGGGTTAGAGGGAGAGATGAGCAGGGAGGGCTTGGGATCAAAGAGGTCCCATTTGAATCAACCTTCTGGGCCATAGAACAGGGAGAGAAGAGTGGGGGAGCAGCTCTGAGGGAACGGGGCCCATGGGAGCCCAGCACTGTCAGGTTCTACCCACAGCCCTGTTGTTTGGGAAACCGTCTTCCCTGACTGCCATGGCTCCGTATCCGCCTTTGTCCCCAAGGGCCCTGAGCTGTGTGGGTAAGAACCGGTATGTTGGTCAACCTGGGGTCTCACCCTTGGCTTGGTTCCTTCTGGGGACCGATGGCTGCTTGTAAGGGACATCTGAGGACGCCACAGTGACACTCCTTTGCCAGAAAACAGCCAGAAGGTGAGGCTTCCTTGAGTTTCAGGGCCCACCTTATAGCCTGAGGGTGTGTCCCCATGAGAATGAAGGAGTCCCATCAGAAAAATAGGTGACCAACCACACCCACTTAGAAAATGGGGTCTCTCCGCTACACTCCTCATTCTTGAAAAAAATCTGGAACTGAGAGGGACTCATTTGTTGCTTGTATCTTCTGGCTTCCAGAAAGCTTATTTAGAAACCCCCAGGGAGGTGCCCGGCGGGCAGGAGGTGCTGGGAACTTGTTGGGGGAATGGTTCTCTGAGTTTTGGGTTCTTATTAAAACCTTCCTTGATACAACCATCCCTTGGAGAAGAACAGAATCCATTTTAAAACCAAAAGTCGTGTGTTTGCCTTCAGGCCTGAGTGTCAATAATAATTCTGATAATAGCATTAACCCCTTTTCATGCATTATTATAATTTATTTATGTTTTCCCATTTGATCCTTGGAACAGCTCCATGGATCAGTTAGAGATGAGGAGAGAAGCCCGGAGAGCTGTAGGCACTTGCTCAAGACAGCACGTCTTCTTGCCCCTGAAGCTGGTGCTCCTACCTCCTCCTTCCCTGCTTTGCAGGTCCTGCCGGGGGAGTGCGTAGGTGGCGGGGGCAGGTGCTGCTGGGCTGGGGCTTCCAGACGAGCCATGCAGGTTGGGAAGATCTGGTTCCAGACCCCAGGAAAAAAAATAAAGCTGACCTTCCTCCATCCTGCAAAACGGCCAGCCGCCCTGAAACGTTGGCTTCCTAAAACCTAGGGAGTGGAACTTCCAAGGTCCCCGCCTGTCTAAAGCAAAAAGCCCACAGTAGAAACTTCCTCTTCTTTCTCCTATCTCCCAGGGTGGGTCAGAGGCCAGGACACTTTTGTTCTAATCCTCGTTCTGCCGCTTACCAGCTGTAACCTTGCGTAAGTCACACGTCTCCCTGGATCTCATTTGCGCAACTGGAAGGCTGCGTTAAAACACCAGTAAGTAAAATACTATTAATGTTAATGAAAAACAGTATACTAAGTGTTCGTGGCAGGTGACAGCCACTTGTCAACCCAACACTTGAGCTCTTCCTGTGAGTAGTTACCCCTGGGAGGCAGAAGCCCACCCAGGGACTATATTTTCAGCCCTCCTCGTGTCCAGATTGGGGTGGGGGGGTCTATGTTCCAATAAAACTTTATTTGCAAAAAAACAGGTGGTGGGCTGAATTTGGCCCATGGGCCAGAATTAACCTCTAGTATAGCAAATGCCCGCATAGACTTTTTCTAAATTTACCAGCTAGGAACATTTACTAATCACCTGCTAAGTACCATTCACTAGTCTGCATCTGCCGTGCGCAGGAATGCGGCAAGGTTATGGATTTTACTCTTAAATTCTTCCAGCAAACATCTATTGAACCCCTCTTGTGTACCAGATGCTAAGTGCCTCTGGAATTTGGCTATGAGCACAGAGGCCCCGGCTCTTCCTGTGAAATTACATTCCAGTGGATGTGGCTGATATGGAGAAAGACAGGTGCTAGGGAAGCATGTAGGGAGGACCTCTAACTCAGACTGGGAGGGAAAGGGGGGCTTCTCAGAGGGAGTGACACACAGGGAAAGGCGACTGCTACCTTCACCCATCTTCCAAGATACGTCTTCTGCCCTGGGCACACCGCCTCTCGCCCTTCCTGAGACCAGAAATGGATGACTCTGAACCCCTAGGACATGGTCAAGCCACAGGATGGACGGATCCTGAATCCCCAGGTCATCAAAGGGAGAAAAACGGCCTATAGACTAGAAACACCTGCCTTGAATTGTACGAGTGAGAAATAAATCTCGCTGCGTCACGATGCTGAAATGGTGGGGTTCTTCATTACCACATCTCACGCTATCCTAAGAAAATGCTTTGTGCACACCATCTCATTTAAGTTTCTCAGAAATCCTGTGGAATACCCCAGTTTCCCAGATGCGGAAGCTGAGTCACAGAGAGGTTAAGTGGCTTGTCCGAGGTCACACAGCTAGTAAATGAAATGGCCCAAAGTCTACCCCAGAGAAGTCTGTCTCCAACACCATGCTTCTGAGCCCTGTCTACAGCTCTGATTCTGACTGATACATAACCCAGCCCTCCTGTCCTGTCCTCACAGCTTCGCCCAGAAGAAGCAGGGGACCGTCCTGTCCTGGGACTTGTATTAATGGGATGAGACAGGATTTCCCCAGGGCAGGGACCGAAGGCCAGAGGCCAGACAGAAAAGGGCAGTCCCCCTGCCTCGGGGAGAGCCAGGTTTTCCAGGGGTTTGGAGACTGTCGCCTGCAGACCTGGGCCGAGCTGCGTGCCCCAGACCCTGAATTCCTCCTGGAGCGTGGGAGAGAGATGGAGGCAAGTGGGAGGACCCCCCAGAACCCTTCTCAGTTCCTGCTCCCTTGAAAATGTTTTCCTTCGCGGGCCAGTGAGGTACCGCTCTCTTTGTAGCCAGCATGTCCAAGGCTGACAGGCTAAAACTGCTCGCTTGCTTTTAAGTGTCAGGAGATGTAAATAGTTTTGGTCTTCAGTGGTTTCTGATTGAATCTCCTTTTGAAGTAATGATAGCTATAATTTAAAGCAACAGTTACCATATTTTCCTTGCTGGCTGGCCGTCTTTGAAGCATTAAGTATAAATCTGCTTAAAATCTTAAAATAGCTGTAGCCCTGTCTCGATATTCTACCAGGAGCCAGGGAGATTCGGCCTCTAATTGCCATCATCTGTAACTAATCGTAAAAGCACAGCAGGCTCGTGACAAGGTGGCCGGCAGAATTGCTCTGACCTGGACAGGAAGGTGGAGTCAGAGACATGGTCTCCCTTGGGGACCCTTGACTTTGGTTGGAGTTCGGAAGAAATCCGTCCTGAAATTAGGACCAAATGGGCTCTGGGCTGTGAGGGGATTTTTCGGGACTGTCTTTTTCAGGCCTCTCCGGGAGTCTGGGATGGAAATGAGCAGGGCCTCCTTGCAAAAGAGAGCTCAGAATGGTCAAGGGTGGGCAGGGACTTGGTCCTGGCTGACGGAATTCCCAAGGGGCGACATTCATTCTCCGGGGGACGGCCTGCCTATCCTTCTTCTTCATAAGGAGGAGGACGGCTGCAGAGGGATGTCCGGGGTGGCTGGTCACCAGCGGGGAATAGTACGTGACCATTTCTGCCGCACTTGGGCAAACACATGTAAAATATCGCTTCACTCTTAAATCAGCCGCCGCATTTTCCTTTATTCACGAATATGAATTTATTCGGCAGATACTAACTGCATCCCCTACTGGGTGCAAGGCAGTGAGCAAAACAGTTGGCAACCCCAGTGTTCACAGGGTTTAGGGTAAGCACTACTGAGATAAGGAAGATGAGGGTAAGGGCTAGGGAGCTAAATCAAGGAAGGGAAGAAGGGGGTGCTGATGTTGCACTTCTAGATAGGCTTGTCACCAAGAAGGTGGCATTTTTATCTTTGTAAAAACTTTTCAATGGAAGGTATACTAATATGTGTCTAGCCATTCTTTTTTTTTCCTAAGATTTTATTGATTTATTTGAGAGAGTGAGAGAGAGAGCATGTGTGAGAGAAGGAGCACCAGCGGGGGTGGAGGGGCAGAGCGAGAGGGAGAAGCAGCCTCCCCCCTGAGCGGGGGCTCGATCCCAGGACCCCGGGATCATGACCTGAGCCGAAGGCAGATGCTTAACCGACTGAGCCACCCAGGTGACCCATATCTAAAGCATTCTCAAGAATCCTGGTGGGAAATGTTCAGGAAAGTTGACAACTGCCAGGACTCTGGGTGAATTTAACTTTTGCTTTACTGCACAGACATTTTCTGAATATCTTATGATAACTATGTATGTGTTTTGGGAAAAAGTGGCAATTGAGTTTAGCAGTTACCCCACTGAACTAAACATGGGATTACTATATGGCCCCGCAATTCCGCTCCCGAGTATCTACCCGAAAGAACTGGAAATAAATATTCAAACAAAAACTTGTACACGAAAGCTCATGGCAGCATTCGCAATAGCTACAATGTAGAAACAACTCGAATGTCCTCCAGTGGACGGATGGATTAGCAACTTGTGGTATATCCATGCCGTGGAATATTATTTGGCCACAAAAAGAGCAAAGTGCTGGTAGACACTGTGACAAAAGTGAACCTTGAAAACAGTATGCTCAGTGAAAGAAGCCCGATGCAAAAAGCCACAGAATGTAGCATTCCCTTTATATGAATTGTCCAGAATAGTCAACTCCATACAGGCAGAAAAGTGGATTTGTGGTTGCCTAGGGCTAGGGGCGAGGGCTTCATGACTTCAGGGGTTTTTGGGGGGGGTGGGAGACAGTGACGAAAATATTCTGGAACCTAGGTTGTGGAGATGACTGTGTAACACTGTGAATATTCCAGAGTCACTGAATTGTGTGCACTTTAGAATGGGTAAAATGGTAAGTTTTATGTTCTATGTATTTTTCTATAATAAAGAAGAAACGGTTGTTGGGAGTTACTGGAAAAACTCAGTTGGCTGTCTGTGCCCACGAGAGGCCTGAGGTCTTTGTCAGGTGACAGAGGTATAAAGTGCTGGGGGGACTGGGCAAAAGCCCCATTGGAAAAACGCATTTCTTCTAGTAATTTACCAAGCACCTCCTACCTGCCAGGCCGTGAGGCCACGGTAGTGGGCAAGGCCGGCCTCCTCTGATAGAGCCTCCAGCTGGAGGCCAGCCTGGGGAAGGCTGTGAGGTAGTTGAGTGGGCAGAGGTGAGGCCTGGGGGTGAAGCTATTAGTGTGAGGCTGAGCTGCAAACCCAGGTGCTTCGACCCTGGCCCTGACACTCTTCTCTGGGCTGTCTGCAGATCTCAAAGGAGAGGCCAGACAGACGCTCTGGGAGGCCGCCCCGAGTGCACGATGGGGGTTAGCAGCAAAACAAGCTGGGTGGCTCCGGAGCCCATTAAGGGATTAACAATTTTCCACAGATGATCCACAGAAAGGGCAGGCTGGACACAAATAATTGAGAAAGAGCCTGCTTTCCTAAAACCTGGGCATTCCAGTCTCCCTCCGCTGAAGTTCTCATGCTCCTGAGGACGGCAGAAATGAGGGTTTTTTTTTCCGTGGAGGGTAAGGAAGGAGAGGGGCCTTTTTCTGTCATCACGTGCAGGGGGCATGCCCTGACCTCCCTCAGGACCCAGAAACCAGCCCCTGCTGTACCACCTCCCAGGTGCACCCTGGGGGCTCAACCCATGCCCCAGGACTCACGAGAACTTTCTGGGTCATGCTTTAGAGCTGAGGGTTTTGGTGCCAAAATATAATAGAGATGCAAGCAGCCCGAGGGGGCCTCATCTGCTTCTCCCGCTGTTTCTCCAGGGAGGAAAGGCAAAGGCCTGCTCCAGGCCGAGGCCCTGAGATGTGGGCGGCTGCCTGCACAGGGTGGCCTGGTCCTCACTTCAGCCCCAAGAGAAGTCATCTTGCCCCCACGCACAACAGGGTGAAGCCCGCCCACCCTGCCCAGGCGGACCCCTGCGTCGGCACGCCTTTCATCTTGTGCCTCCCCCGACTCCCTTCTGTGCCCTTGACCACGTCTAGCCAAACCTGACCACGCTGTCCTGGACCAGCTCCTGTCTTTTCCCACCTCCAGGCCCTGGTACCTCCTGTTTCCTCCCCTGGGCAAGGCACCCCCCCCATCCCCAAAGCGCCACCTGTTGTAATCCTAGCCATCCTTCGTGTCTCATCTCAAATGCCACCTAAGCCCTTCCTCCCTGGTTGTGTCCTGGCCCTGGGGCTCTTCCCAGGGACCTGCAGCAGAGCCGTCTGCCAGGTGTGGGCCTCATTGGTGCGACTCCCCGACCCTAGAAGAATCCAACAGAGCCCTGTGGTTTAGAGCAGAACTTAGGAGTTGTCGTACAGCCTGGGGTTCAGTCTGGACTCAAGGTGGGCAAATCCCTTTACCTCGCTGCACCTCCATTGTCCCATTTGTGACATGGAGATCATCATCCTAATAATGCAGTTGACCCTTGAACAACATGGCTTTGAACTGTGCGGGTCCACTTATATGTGGGTTTTTTCTGATACAGACAGTAGAGGACTGCAAATATATTTTCTCTTCCTTATGATTTTTTTTTTTTTAATTAAAGGTTTTTAAATTTATTTTTGAGAGAGAGAGAGCGAGAGCGCCCAGGAGTTGGGGGGGAGTGGGAGAGGGAGAAGCAGACTCCCCGCTGAGCAGGGAGCCCGATGCGGGGCTCGATCCCAGGACCCCGGGATCATGACCTGAGCCCAAGGCAGACGCTTAACAGACTGAGACACCCAGGCGTCCTCCTTATGATTTTCTTAATGACGTTTTCTTTTCTCTAGCTTCCTTTATTGTAAGAAGATAGTAGAGAATTCATGTCACATACAAAATATGTGTTATCGACTGCTAGAGGTAAGGCTTCAGTCAACAGTAGGCTATTAGTAGTGACGTTCCTGGGGAGTCAAACTTATACTTGAATTTTCGACCATGCGGGAGGGCGTGGTCAGTGCGCCTCCCACCCCCTCCCCCGGCATTGTTCAAGGGTCAACTATACTGTCCTACAACCCAGACTCCCTCTGAGGATTACATAAGATGTGTGCAAAGCAGGGCCGGGAACTGGGGTGGGCAGAAGGAGCTTTCTAGGGCGCAAAATTTCAGGAGGTGCTCATGACGTTGTGAAGGTGCCAACCTAGAAGAATGCCCGGGAGAGACTGCTGAGTGCATGGAACAAACACTCAGAAGCAGGTGCATAGAATACTTCAGTATTCGTACACCTGCTTACGTGTGTGCGAGTGGGGGGTATATGTATGCATGTATATAGTAGATAAGCACATATACATGTATATATATGTACGTTTATAGGTGCGTAAAAATACCTAGAGTATCAGTGGTTTCAGAATCAGAATGGAAGCATTTTGCCATTATGCTCTTTAGTATTGACTTTTTTATACATTTACATTCCTCTTGCAATTAAAAATAACACATTAAGGACACCTGGGTGGCTCATTTGGTTAAGCGTCTGCCTTCAGCTCAGGTCATGATCCCAGGGGCCTGGGATCAAGCCCAAGTCTGGCTCCCTGCTCAGCTGGGAGTCTGTTCCTCCCTCCCCTCTGCCCACCCCCCATTCGTGCTCTCTCTCCCTCTCTGTCTCAAATAAATACATAAAATCTTTTAAAAAAAGAAAAGAACACATTAAAAAATCCAGCGAAGAAATTGACTCAGGATGGACTTCGTGCTCTATCATTTACCTGCTGTATGACCTTGGCAAAGTGTCTCTGCCTCTCTGAGTCGGCCTTACCATATAAAGGGAATGATCATGGTTTAATTACCTCACAGGATATTATGGGGTTTAAATAAAAGAACACCCTGTCTTTCCAGGCTGTGAGTTTTTCTTGTCGGGGTCCAGAGGTTGGAGGTGCTCGGCAAATAACTTGCTGAAATGAAATCTTATTTCCTTTTGATGTGTGTTAGAAAATTTCCATAATAAAAAGTTTTCCAGCTCTCTCCAGGTCTTTTGAAGCAGGGTGGAGAATGGACTCCAGGGGACAGCGGGGCACCGACCCTGTGCGAGGCCCAGTAAAGGCAGACACTCTACTAGTAAATGCAGTTGCGGGGGTGGGGGGTGTGTGTGTGGCTGGGAGCAGAGGAAATGTATTTGAGCAAAGATTTCATGGTGATACCAATGGGTGGCGATGAGTAGTGGTGCCATACTCCATCACAGTGGTGGGCTTGGCTTGGATGAGACAGGAGGTACAAACAGGGCTAGTGGAAGGCCAAGGTAGCCCTCACCCCAGGGTCTGTGAAGGGAGGCGGCACCACGCAAGGGCGTGGCTTTTGGTGCCATAACACCCAAGCCTCAAATCTTCTTGCTACCATTTCCTGCATGGGAGGCTTTAGGCAAGTTACTTATCCTCTCTGTGATTCGATGTCCCCACCCTCAAAATGGGAAGAGCATCGGAACAAAGCAAGCACTTCATAAATGTCATCCACAGTGATGGTGACGGTCATGATATTGTTTGAGCAGGTGAAGGACAGAAGCACATCTGTGCATTGAGAAATCCCTCTCTTCACCGTGGGCAGGATGAATTATGGAGGAAGCAGGGCAGGGAGGTGCTTAAGGGACAAGAAGCCTGCTTAGTCATAAAGGAAAGGAGCAGGGTGGGAAGAGATGACAAACCTAACAGAGAGAAAATAGAGTGAACTTGGTAATTGATTAGATGTAGGGGCCAAGCACTGGGGTTGGGGGAGGAGTGAGGGGTAATAAGGAGTCGGGGGAGTGAAGACAGTTCTGGAGCCTGGGAGAAGATTGCGGTTGGTACAGATAAGCGTTCTGGAATGCAGCTGGGTTGGGCATGTTGAGTTTGAGGGACCATGGGAATCCAGGTTGGAATCCTGAAGAGATTTGGGTGTGGCCCTAGTTAAAGGTAAGTGATGTCAGTGTTCCTGTCACCTTTGAAATGGGTTCCTGATTTGGACGTCCTGAGGTCTTAGAACTGGTCGTTAAGATATACCGTCACAAGGATACCACAGCTGCTTTTTCCTAAAGATAATACAAGGAATTGTGCTTGCCTCTTACAAGTAAGGGTAGTATTTCCTCAAATATACTCCACCCTTGGGTGTTCTATGAAAAGAACATTCTGTAGGCAAATTTAGGAGGCATTCAGTTAGACAAACAAAGTAAATGTTTCTTTATGCAGGACTTATCAGTGCCTCTCATCTGCTGATAGGTTTTGTGTACTCTGGAGAAGAACATGGAATGTAATATTTCTCAAACTTATCTTCCTGCAGAGCTGTTTATTTATTTGGCCAGGTACTCAGCCCTGAAAGCTAAGTGAGTATCTGGACCTGGGACAGTGGGTGGCAGAGGCCTCCAGGTTCTCATCTTAGAGCAGAGTTTCACAAACTTCACTGTGCATGTGTTAATATGGAGTTTGCATGTCTAACAAGCTCCTGGGTGATGCCCACAACGCTGGTCCACAGACCACGTGTTGAGAAGGAAGGTCTTAGAGGACCCCCTTCCTCAACTGGCCAATGGCCACAGAGGACACCATGAGTTTTCAGACCAGAGTGGGCAGTTATAGCTTATCACCCCCATTACTAGGGGTCTCCCCCACCCACCCTACCCCGCCACCCGAACAGTGGAAGCCCAAAAAGGCCATCAATAGGAAAGAGAAGGGCCCGGGTGACTCACTGCCTACATCTGAATGAGCAGTCCCTGAAATGACACGCTAACTGTCCCCAGACCCTGCGGAGGAACAGTGTGTGGGCAGATGGCACTGTGACCCCAGGTTGGCGTTGGAGTGCCTGGCTGGGGATGATCTGCCAGGTCTTCCTAGAGGGTGTGTGTGTGTGTGTGTGTGTGTGTGTGTATGTGTGTGAAATACTGTTTTCAAAACAGACAAATCATCTTAATTAGATTGAACAGTCCTCCGATCCTTTATTTAGAATGGAATGTGAAGCCCAAGCTCTGCTTCCCTTTAACATGGGGACGGAGGGAATGAAAATAAACTTTGGTTTGACTGCAGCCGAGGAACCCAGGGAGGAGTCTGGGTTTCAAGCAGTGGTTGCCATTCGCCGGGAGAATGAAGGCTCCCAGGGGGACCCACACCACCTCCAGGATACCTGTCCCGCACCCTCACTTCTAAGACCACCTTCTGAGCCTCTGAAAGGCCCTTTGCCAAAAGGCCTAACTTTTTCAGAGTCAAGGTTTGGGTTGATGGAACCCTAGGTTAGGATCCCAGCTCTGCCATTTACCAGGTGCAGGACCTATGGGCGCTCAATACATGGTAGCTTTTGGCTTATTCAAGAGTCTGATGAGTAAGAATGAATGTGCTTTTTTCACACACGTTTGTTTTAGGGGCATGAGCGCTTTCCGATTCTTAACCATTGAGAGCAGGGCTTTTGTTGGCTTCTCAAAACGCCCTGAGGGGGTAGGGAGGGACGTTTCCAGAGGCTGAGACATGTCCAGGGCTGCACGTCCAGCGGACACTGGGACAATAGTAAATTACAGGTTGACATCCCTGGAGTCCCGAGTATGAGGAAAGTGATTTCTTAATGAACAGTGCCTTTGGGGCAAAATTCCTTTAGAACCAGCATGTTGGAGCAGGAAATGGGAAACCTTAAATGTCCCACATCTTGAGGTGGACTGGCCTCTGTTGGCCCCTGAGGCCATCTTGCTCTGGCCCTTACATAGCAGGGGGTAAGGAGGCTCAACCGTGAGAAAAGTGGAGAGGCCGTTCACTGTATCCCAGGGAGACAAGGGACTCTGACCTCCCCCGGGAAGGCGCTTGCTCTCCTGCCCTTTCTAATGGTCCATCTGGGGGAGGAGGGTCTGGTGACCAGATATTGACACCTGGGGGAGGACTGACGGACAGCCTTCATACTCCATGGTAGGCTAGTAGCTCTTAAGGACAACAACCTCCTTGCTGGGTCTTTAACCCATCACTGAATTCTTCCCACATGCTCCAAACTAGACAGCAGTTTGTGGGTGAGCCAACTGAGGTCCCAGAGCAGGGAAATGACTTTATGGTTGTCACACATCAAGATGGGGTCTGAACTCAGCTCAGAACCCTGGTGCTTTGCACCGTGCCACCATGGGAGTCCCCCTTTCCTTTTCTCTGTGTCTAAGTCTGACAGCTCAGTGTCCATGGCTCCTCCCTCCTCGCCCCTGCTCCCAAACTCACCCAGAAACACTGTCTCTCCTGGCACCTCTGACATTATTCAGTTTACACCTCATGCTGCTTTCTGTGACAGGTCCCATCCCCCTGGGAGAAACCAGGGGACTTTTTAAATGTCTTTTGATACATTTGGTTCTCCGGGTAACACTGAGTATATTGTTCCTTTCCCGTCTGGTGAAAGACAGTGGCATCTGGGCTTCTGGACTTATCTCCTAGGCTTGCTGAAGGATCATTGTATTTCCTCTTCTTGTGAAAACATCTGACCCTCCTAGTGGCTTAGATAACAGGTGGTCCCCAGTGGCTGCTTTCTCCAGGGGGCTTCTGGTCCCCAAAGGGGAAGGGCCTTGTACTGGCTCAGTGCTATCAAAATGCTCCTAAAATTGTCTCAAAGTACTCTAGGGAGAGAGGTGACTTTTTCTGATCGCGCTTGTTAACAAAGGATTCGCAGGTTGTAGAGTAGAATGGAAGGGCTGGAAAGTTAATCGTAGTAACATGGGCTAGAGATTGCTAGTTGCCTGGCCAATATCCATTCTCTCCTGCTTCCTCACCCAAAGAACCCTAATCGCTGAGGGCAGGACTGTGGCCAGCTATAGGACTATTTTCTTCAATGTCCCTTGTACATATGTGACTGAATGCTGGCCAATGAGATGCAAGTAGAACTTGTTGAGCAATTCTTCCAGAATGTCTTCATTAAAGAATGATCCCCGAGGAGGGCCCTTTTTTTTGGTCCTTACTTCCTTCTTTCTGGGGCACAGATGTGATGGCAGGAGCATTGGATCCACTTTAGGTCATGAGGTGACCGTGGGGATGGAAACAACACACTAGGAATGGAAGGATACAATGACGGAAGGAGCCTGGGTCCCTGATGACCACAGAGCCACTGTGCCAACACTGGACTGCTTACCTCTGGATTTCTGTCGCGCATATGGGAATAACCCAGTATATATTTCTGTTATTTGGGGTTTTCTATTACATGCATTCGGATCTAATCCTTATTGATATGTAACACTTAAAAGTGGATGGCATTCCAATAATGTGAAAATATGTATGCAGAAGGTTATTCGTTGCTGCATTATTTGTAATTGCAAAATATTGGAACCAATCTAAATAAGAAGAGATTGGCTGAATCATTGTGGTGCTGTCCACCCAATGGAGTTCTATGCAGCTGTAAAAAAAAGAATGAGGGGGAGATCTAGGGGCTTACGTGGGGGTGATTTCCAGGACCTGTAGCTCAAGCAGGATGCTACCTTTTGTGATGGAAAGGAGGGGGAAAAGAAAATATTTGTACAAAGCCCCAGAAACAACTGCTAGAAGGATAAAACAGAAACAAATGAGATTGGTTAGTTCCAGGAAGTGGGTAGGAATGGAGTTGAAAAAAGAAAGAATGGGAACAAGTAAAGCCTCTCTAATATATTTTTTGGTTCAGTTCTGACTTTGGGAACCATGACAATAATTTCATGCACTCAAAAAAAAAAAAAAAGGAGTAAAATCATTAAGGTTGGCAGAAAATCTTAAAATGAGATCCAAGTAAAAACAAATGAACTGAACTATATCTCAAATGAAACAGTCAACCACACTGAAAGGAAGGGTCGGGGAGAGCAGAGCCCAGTGATTTGGGAACACGGTCGTTTGGATGAAAGACCAAAGAGCTCAGTGTGAGTCTTCAGCTCTTGAGAGTTGGCTCCTTTTTTTGCAGTTGTATAGGTTAGCGATTCTGAAAATACTTATTGTGTATTCTGAGATTGAGCAAATAAGGAAATGCATTGTGCATACATAGTGGGAGCCAGGTTTCTTGCTGACAGAGAAGGGAGTAACATGTATGGAGAGTGGAAGGATCTGATGAGCTCTGCCCTGCTGGGTTGGAATTGGGAGTATCAATTTATATATACACACAATGTAAATTATATATATACTAGACCATATTTACATATACATGTGTATGGTAGATATATGCTTGTATATATATGTACTGTATAAATACATAAATATTTTTATATGTAGATATTTATATTTACATAGATATTACTTGCATAAATATAGATAAATATAAATGTAGATATACTCATATATATATATATAAGTGTAAGATAAATACTGAAAACAAATATTGCGTGTCTATATCTATCCATCTGTTGATGAGAAAGAGAGAAATATGGTAAAATGTTTACATTTGGGGCAGCTGGGTGAAGCGTTTATGGGAATTCTTGGTACAGTCCTTGCAATTTTTCTGTAAATTTAGAAGTATGTCAAAATAAAAACATGAAAAGAAAGAAACCAAAGTGGACGGCTTGTTAGAGTTGATTGTGAGGCTTGAACCCAGTCCGTCTGGCCCCAGTTGGTGTTCTTTCTTGCCCTGCAGCCTTCTTACCATTTAGTGTGGATCTACGGAGGAACTTGGGTTAAGGTCGACGCTGGGCAAATGGGTTTCCTAAACCCTTTTTCATTCACCTACGGGATGGGTTTCTGACATGGGTACAGGGAGAAGGAAAAGAGAAGGAGGAGGTGCCCCTCTGTGAGGGGATGGCTGCTGGACGCCTAGATGAGGAGGCATCTGTCTGGGTCCTGGTGGGGTCAAGGGCAGGGGGCTGGCCCAGTCTTTGACGGTGGCTATGTTCTCTCATCTTCCTCACTTAACCCACTGCTCCTCCTGTCTTCCCTAGACACGTGCAGGAAGACTTCTTCAGTGTAATATATCCCCCGCCCCATTTATTCTCTCCCTGTATCTTGGAGGGGGCTATTTCTCTCGTACCCTTCTTGCACTCCACAATGTTGCTTCTCCAGAGCTTCATGAATGCTGAATTCAACGGTAATTTGCAATGGCCAGGGAAAGAAAAGAACGAGCTTCTTCCATCTTCTGCCATGCTGCCCCTAATTATTAGTTTGTAAGTAAGTGTCAGCGCACCTACCTTTGAAGCATACGTGATTAGGACTTCGGCAACAGTGTTAGGCAGAGAACCGGGCTCAGAACTTCACTCTGACCCCGTTATACCTCGGTTCTCTGCCTGCCGAAGGGGCATGATGATGGCTTTGAGGATAGAACGAGATGAGCATGTAGATGCTTATTTATCAGAGTTCTCCTCAAATGTTAGATGCTAGTCGTCATCCAAGCAGAGCGCATGGGTGTGATTTTGGGCAGCAATACAAAGCGTGAGCCATTGAGAAGGCCACCCTGCTTTCTCCAACCCAGACCCACCTTGCCTGAAATGGCAGTTAACCTGGGGATGCATTTGACAGCTTTGGGGGCCCTCCTGCTAAAGACATGGGTTCCATCCACCTGGCGATCAGCCTTCCCCAACTCTCCCACATGGCATACGACTGGGGGCTCCCTGCCCCGGCCCCGGTGTGTGTCGCTGAAGCCTCCGACTTCCCTGCCCGCAGAGCAGCATCGCTGCCCTGTGATAATATTCTGGAAAGCATCTTCGCCCACCACCTCTCTTTGGTTAGTGCAAGGTGGCAGCAGTTTGTGGGTGTGGGGGAAAGTCGTCTGCTTTTCGAGGTGGTGGGGCGGGGGGAAGAAGCACCAGGCTTTTAGAAACTGCATGCAGGTCTCCCTGCAAATACTGTCCTAAGGAATCCTGTTACTGTGCTAAGGCTATGGGGACAACTCAGGGGGCTTGCCATATAAGAACGCTCCAGAACATAATTGTTTGAAGTGATAAAAGCTTTTTATCCTTTTGGGGAGGTAAAATTGTATGTAGTTTCAGCGGGACCTCTTATGCCAAACTTCGCAACAAAAATTCACTCTCCGTTACCCGCCTTAGAGGAAAATATTCACAGCTATTATATCGACCAATTTTCTCCTTCTTCTTGTGTGTGTGTGTGTGTGCATGCGCATCTGAACATTTTGGACAGTGTCTTTAAGTAGTATGTTTATGTGTTGGCCAGTGAGGCATATCCAGTGTCTTTCTTGAGCTATAATTCACATGAATTGTAATTCATCTATTTAAAATGTACAGTGTTGGGGCACCTGGGGGGCTCAGTTGGTTAAGCATCTGCCTTCAGCTCAGGTCATGATCCCAGGGTCCTGGGATCGAGCCCCGCATCGGACTCCCTGCTCCGCGGGAAGCCTGCTTCTCCCTCTCCCTCTGCCGCTCCCCCCTCTCTGTCTCTCTGTCAAATAAATAAATAATCTTAAAAAAATGAAATGTACAGTGTTCAGTTTACAGAGTTGTGCAATCACCACCACTATCAATTTTAGAACATTTCATCGCTCCAAAAAGGAACCCTGACCCCTTTAGCAGGCACTCTGTATTTCTTCCCAGCTGGAACAACCCGAGGAAACCAGTTTCTGTTTTTATCGATTTGCCTATTCTGAATATTTCACATGAACGGGATCATACAATAGGTAATCTTTTATCACTTAGCACATTTTCAAGGTTCATCCACATCACGGCACATATCAATACTTCCATCCTTTTCATGGCTAAATAGCATTCCATTGTATGGATAGACCCCATGTTGTGTATCCACTCATCGGGTGATGGACATTTGGGTTGTTTCCACTTTTTGCCTGTTACAAATAATGTTGCTTTTGAAGATTCATGTACGAGCTGTTCTGTGATGTGAGCTTTCCTCTGTCTTGAGTATATATCTAGGAATGCAATTCTGGGTCATATAAAAATGATGTTTAACTTTTTGAATAACTCGGTCTGTTTTTCAAAGGGGTTGCACCATTCCCACCAACACCGTATGAAGGTTACAGTTTCTCCACATCCTGTTACCCCAACACTTGTTATTCTTCGACTCTTTGATGACGGTTGTCTTCACGGATGTGAAGAGGAATCTCGTCATGGATTTGATTTGCAACTCTCTGGTGACCAATCATGTTGAGCGTCTTTTCACGTGTTTACCGGCCATTTGTATATTGTCTTTGGAGAAATGTCTATTCAGATCCTTTGCCCATTTTTAAATTGGGTTATTTTTCTTTCATTATTGAGTTATAATAGTTTTTTAAAAATATATTCTGGATACAATTCCCTTATCAGATATGTAATTTGCAAATATTACCCCCTCCATTCTATGGGCTCTCTATCTACTTTGTTGATGGTGTCCTTATAGTTGAACAGACTTACCTTTTGATGGAGTCAAATTTTTAAATTTTTTTCTTCTTTACTTGTGTTTTGGAGTTATATCTAAGAAGGCTTCACCACACCCCAAGTCATGAAGATTTATGTTTATATTATCTTCTAAGAATTGTATAGTTTTAGCTCTATAATTAAGTCTCTGGTACATTTTGAGTTAATTTTTGTGTATGGAATAAGAAAGGGATCCAACTTTATTCTTCTGTAGGTCAAAAGCCAGTTGTTTCTGTTTTGAAAATAGAGAAATTGTTCCATGGCGTTTGGTAAGGAGTGCTGCCCTGACATCCCCAAGTGTCCCCTCTTTCACTTTGGCTCTTCCTGGGGACCTCCCAGACATTCCCATGACTCACAAACTGACCTGTCCACGCCTGGCACAGAGTAGGAGGCTTCAGGACCCTCCGAGCTCTGATGCCAGGGACGTCCCAGCTGTTAAATATTTCGAATGTCACACCTATGTGCTGATGTGTGTTAGGACACGTTCTCGGGGTTGGAGATACTCGTATCAGTTCAGAGAGGTCCTATAACCTGCCCTTAATACTCCTGTATTGTACCTCAAGGGGGTGTTGCTGGAGCAAAGAGAAATACCAGTGTTCTGTACCTGTCACGCCAGTGAGGACCAGAATGAGAGTGGACCCTGACTCAGAATATTCTCAGCAGCTGCTTGAAAGTCTATGAGTCAAAGATCTTAGAGGCAGCAAGATGAGCCGATTCCACTGTGGTTTCTCCACAGGCAACCTGGTAGCCCATCTTGGGCTCCCATCACCAGGTCCCATCTGAGGTCCTCCCATCTGGGAGGGACTGCCTGATTTTCCCTTTGCAGAATGAGTTGGACCATCCACGATTTTGTAGGATGGAAGGGGCTTCTTTCTTGGAAGGGTTGAAGTGCTGAGACAGCTTCCTTAGAAGCTCCTAGTTGACAGATGAGTCTACCCTAGCAGTAGGTGTCTCCTACTCCCTGGTCACAGCTCACTGCTGATGGAGAGGGACACTGCCCACCCATCGGATCGACTCTGCCTCTGCCCTCCCTCCTGTCCCATTCTTCTACTGCCCTTCTGCTCAGCCCCTCTCTCCTGCAGTGTCTTTGTCCCACATTTCTGGATAATTATATTTTTTGGCAGTGGCCCTTCTGCGTGCTGTGGAGCAAGCGGTTGAGCCTATGGCCTTTTCCCAAGTACTATTTCCAGCCAGGCCGTGCCATCCTGTTCTTCTGCTGTATTCCAGGACACAAAAGGTCAGGAGCCTTGCCAGGAGGACAGACCCTGGTGTGGAGACCTTGTGGACAATAAAGGAGCATCTTAGGAAAATCAGTGAGAGCATGTGACAGGGACCCCCCAGTCCCACCTTACTGACTGATCTCAAAAAGAGTCCCGACATCACCTTAATATTTGGGTGCTCGGAGGGCCTGGCATCTATTTGGGGGTGCTCAGGTATGGCAGAGAGAGGACACAGGACAACTAAAAATGGAAATGACTGTTGCCTTCAAACCATATTCTCTGGCTAACTTTGCATAGAAAAGCATGACGACAAGTCCCTGTCATGGGGCAAAGCTGAATAAAGGTAATTCCAGTGCCCCAGTAACTCTTTTAGAATGATGACACTTTAGTGCTCACTTCGGCAGTACATATACTCCCATATAATGATTACACTTTATAATTGTATTTAAACTTATATCTGATAATTATTAAAATATTTTTATAAAATGATATTTATAATTGGGTATTTAATCATTCTTATTTTATAAAATACTTGCAAATTTTATACTTGCCTAATGATCTGAAAGGAAACTGGGATAAGCCTGATTTTATCACTGAATTCCAAAGCAGCCAGGCACTCAGTGACTATTTACCGAGTGCTCAGTAATAGAAGGCCCTGGGATGCACCCAGCACCAAGAGAATCCCCGGGCCAAAGATGCGTCCTTCAGCTCAGGTTCAAGTGTAAGAGGGGAAGAGAGGTAGAGGGACGATGAAGAGAAGGGCAGGGGGTGCCAAGTTTTAAAGTTCTACTGACTTCTTTAAGCAAAACACCGGTCCCTAGGAGCTCCCCCAGTCCAACCCCCCATTCTTTTGTCCTTTGCCACCCACCCAAGACATTGGGATGCAGCTCTTGTCAATCCCATGTCCCCAAGTTTCGTGGGTCACATCCGCAGACCTCCACGGTACACAGAAGTATCCCAGGACGTATCAAGGCCATAGGACCCATGAGGGTCTTTTGAAGAAAAACTACTTTTATAATAAGCCAAACAGGGGAATATCATGGGGTAAGATACAAGCTCCTAAATAAGATAAAAAATGAGCCGTAAGAGAAGGCACACTCTGGAGCTCCACTTTGGGTCTGAGCTCAGATTCCCCAGGTGTACTCTCACTCAGCTCTTTTCCTAGGGATGATACTCAGGTGGGGAAGCTCCAGGACGTGGTCAGATGGACTCTGCTGGGCCAGGAAGGGCTGAGGTGGTCTACCTTTGATTTTGGCCTTTGGGCAGTGGCCAACTTGCGAGCCTGGCCTTTAGCGAACTGACTGACTGCTCTCCCTTCTCACGTGCATCCCAAACCTCTTCGCAGATCTTCCCTCTCCCCTCGGGCAGCCTTCCCGTCTGCCCTTTCTATGATGGTAGCACCCTGACTTTCTTCAAGGAACTTCGTCTTCCTGCCACACCCCTGGCCACTGTGATTGGCCTAGCAATGAACACATGGCCAAGTTGAACCAATCAGAGTTCTTCCTTGGGATTTTACAACTGAAACTAACCAGCAGAAACCATTTCTTTCCCTTTGAATCACCAGCATTAAGGCCATGGGCACAGAGTTAATGGTCACTGTGTACCTGCCACCTGGGGAAGTCTGCGAAAAAGGTCAACACAGAAGCAGACACTGAAATAAAGAAAAAAAAAAAGAAGAAAGAAAGTACTGATGCTTTCAAGTCCTTGGTCTTTGTGAAGATTAGATGACTTAGTCCAGGTGCTTAGCTCATAGTATCTGATCAATAAATACTAGCTATTATTATTATTTCTTCCGCTCTTGGCTTCCCCAGTTACATGAACCAATAAAAATGTTTTTAGAAAAGACTGTTGAGCTGGGTTTCTGTCTCTGGCACCCAGGCACTCAGATGCTCAGGATATCAGGAACGTCTTTTCTTAGAAAGGAAAAAAGGCGCTAAATTAGATCACAGAGATGTGTCAATGACTGTAGTAACCAGGCTCCAAGATGGCCCCAGTGATCTCTGCATCTTGGTATTCATGCCTTATAGTAGCCCCCTCCCATACTGAAGAGGGCTGGCTATGTAACTTCAGTAGGATATTGCAGAAACGATACAGTGTGACTTCTGAAGCTGGGTCAAAAAAGACTGTGCCTTCTATCTCGCTCCCTCTGGGGTCACTTTCTCTGGGGGCAGACGGCTGCCATATTGTGGTCACTCAAGCAGCTCTGTGGACAGATTCACATGGCAAGGACCTGAGCACTGCTGCCTACAGCTGTGTGAGTAAACCATCTTGGAATTGGATGCTCAGACCCAGCCAAGCTTCCAGACAACTCCAGCCAGCCCTGACATCTTGACTGTAACCCCACGAGAAACCTCAAGCCAGAACTAGCCAGCTAAGCTGCTCTTGAAATCCTGAAGCATGGGACGTGTAAGAGAATGACTGCTTGTTGTCTCATACCACTCTCTTTTGGGAGGATTTGTTATATAGCCATAGACAGCGAATACAGAGCCATCATGTTGACTCGCCCCTCTCTCCATGAGATGCACCCGAGTTTAGTGGAGATCAGCTATGAGACATGCTGTTAGAAATCAGCTACTTAATGTAGTCCCACATTTCCAGTTACATATATCCCCCATTCCACGAAATATCTGGAAGGGCTTGTGGGCAGAGGCTGTGGCCATGAGGAGCCCAAAGCGACAGCCAACCTTGAACATGTTTAAAGGTGGAGGAAGGAGCACAATATGTCTTCATTCCTGGTAAATTCATCCTCACGTAGATGCCTGGCACCTTCTCCCTTGACCTCTCTCATTCCTTCCTTTCCTCCTCTTTGCTACACCCTCCCTCCCTCATCCTCCATCCTGCTTATCCCATGGAGGTCCAAGTCTCAGAGACTCTTTCTGTCTCCATTCTGGAAGGGCCACAGGTCTTCCTGGAGAGCGTATGGACCAGTGCTTCTCACACTTGAATATGCACACACATCTCCTGGAGAATCCTAGGAAGATGCAGATTCCAATTCAGTGGAGCTGGGTGGGGCCTGAGCATCTGCATTTCTAACAAGCTCCCAGTTTGCTGCTGCTGCAGGGTGCACATGCTGAGTAGCAAGATCTGGAAGGAGGACTAGCCTTTCTTTCACTAATATGGATGGTCAGATGGTCGCTTACAGCAAGGCACCAGTGTGTAACTGTACCGAGAGCCCCTTTCCACCAGGACCGAAGGTGAGAAGGAATTGAACGAGTGGACAGAGATCCTCATCCTGTCCTGTACTTACTTTAAAAATTTAATTTAAAGGCATCAGATTCGAGGTGGTGCCTGTGACACAGGCACTTACATGCCCTTGAGCTTCGTTGACTTCGTGGTGGAAATGGCAGGTTGCGGTGGGAGGTGGTACGCTGGGGTTGCATAGGATCTTGGTCCCTCCAAGACAGGGTCAGGCCCGAGTGGATCAGGTAAGCAGGTGGGGCAGGAGCAAAGTGGTGTCACAGCCGAAGAGCACTCCACCCCAAATCCCGTTGCATGAGCAAGTGGTAGATGGGGTCAGAATGCTGGCTCTACGCCTATTGGCCTCATTGAGCCAGTGGCTGAGTTTGGGTTTACCTACCTATAAAATGGGGGCAATCATGCCCATCGCCTAGGGTTGTGGTTGTCATCATTAATACAAAAAATATTTGTAATTTATCAGGTACTATTATGCACGAGGCAAATCCTCATGCATGGCACACTGTTCTAAGTGCAAAGAACTCATTTTATCCTCTCAACGGTCTATAAGGGAGGGAAAAAGATAATGATTCTTTCTGTTTTATGAGGGAGCAAAGCTCAGAGAGGTGCAGTCAGTAGCTCAAGGTCACACAGTTAGGGAGCACTGGAGCTGGGATTTGAACCAAGGCAATTGGATTGCAGGGCCCACCCTCTGGACCACCACACTCGAGATGCATGGCCCCGCCCATACAGGTACTGGGGATATCTGCAGGTGTCAGTGAATGAATGAATGAATGTTGTGAGATCCAGAGAAGTTGCTTTCTGTCTGTCCATCTGTCTGTCCTCTCTCTCTCTCTGTCTCATGCATTTTAGTTGTTTACAAACAAAACAGCTTTCTGAAGAGCTAACACATTCCCAGGATTCAAAAGGAGCAAATGGATAGAGACTGAAAAATATCCCTCCTGTCCTTGACCCCCAGCTGCTGGGTCCTTTCCCTGAGGCAACTACGCCAGCTCCTTGTACAAACCAATGTATATTACCCTTTTAATCTAGACAGCAGTATAGCATATGGAATGTTCTGCCTGGTACCAGAAGAGTCTCTTTAGCTGACCTTCTCTTTAAGCCTTGATTTCTTCATCAGTTCCCTCCCCCCAACCCCCACCCCGAGATGGGGGTTGTGAGCATGAGCTGAAATTCATGGAAGGTGGTTAGCATGGTTAATGGTTAGGCCTATCAAATAGTAAGCACTCAACTCCATTTTATTTGTTTTATTTTATTTTATTTTTTGAAATAGGGTAAAGGAAATAGGAGGTGATATGACCTCTACTCCGGCCACTGATGCCAACGCCTGGCTCTTGAAGGCGACGGGACTTCCTGTTGGTGTTTGTATACAGATAATGAGCCATTCCCCCAAAGACAAGAAAGGAAGAAGGAAGGAGCAAAGAAAAATATGGACAAAGAAAACTTCAAAGCCACTCTAAAAAATAAAAACTGAGCCCCCCCACCCCTGTCCAACTAAGCAGGCCACATTCCCCATGGAAGCCCTCACCAGCACTGAGGTCAACACCATCTGGCTTCAGACGCTTTTCCTCAACACCCCAGCGTCAAGTCAAGCAAAGTGGGGTGGGAAGAGAGAAATAAGTTGGGTTGGTTCACACAGAGCCTCCAGATTCCGTGCAACAGTGAGAAATAATGTACAAAGCCCAGAAAACACAGCTCTGTTGAGTCTGGGCCTCTTGGTCCCAAGGTGTGAGGAAAAGGGAGCAGGGCGTTCATCCTGTTAAATTCATGGAGCTACACATTCTGGGGGCCCAGGGGGAGCCCCAAGAGGCCGGGCCAGTCTGCTGGACAACCAGGTGGCCTGCCAGGCTGCCGTGGGCCTCCCCACGCTGGGCCTCAGCCTGGCAAGAATGTCCTGGGCCCACAATATGAGCATGAGGTGCCTGTCTCCTGCTATCATTAATTCATTTCTCTCCTCCTGGCCATCAAAATCCCATTTGAAAAAAAAAAAAACAAAACCCATAACGTTAAAATAATAGTAACGTCATTTTAATCTACACACATTTTTATCACTGTTCAAAAGATTTTTTCAAATTACCTCTGGAAACTCCCGCTATCTAATAATTATCAGGAAAAAAAGAGAGAGGAAAGAGAGAGAGAGAGCACTGCAAAAAAAAAAAAAAAAAAAAAAAGAGCCCACAAGAGGCAGGGAAGCTCTGCTTTGTCAGGGAGAAGAAAATAAAGAGAAATCAGCCCAGCTTCAAAGGGCGCATTTCCATAATTGCCCTGTAACTTTAGCAAAATAAATCTGAGCGGCTGAGAAAAGCACAATCTCTCAGATGAGTGCACTCCAAAGGCCCCGGAGGGCTGCGGGCCCACTTGTTAGCGGGCTAGAGCAGTGGGGGAATGCAGGACTGCTACCAGCACAAAAGCCACGAAATCACAGCCTTCTCGTCCTAGACGGCCGGCCCAAGTGAGACCTTACCCTGCCTTTGTCTCCTTCCTGCTCCCTGACACGGGACACACACCCACGCGCCCCCCCACGTGCACCCACACATCCACACCCGCACCCACACGCGCACACTCACTCAGCCATGCACACACATGCACCCCCACGCACTCACATGCACCCCCCCACACCCGCACACACACACTCCCGTGCACACCCACGCACCCACACGCACGCCCCCACGCTCACCCACACATCCACACCCGCACCCACACGTGCATGTGCATACTCACACAGACTCACCCATGCACCCCCACACCTACATGCACCCACACTCACACGCGCACACTCACACGCACGCACACACACTCACATGCACACCCACGCCCCCACACGCACACCCCCACGCTCACCCACACGTGCACCCACACATCCACACCCGCACCCACATGCACATGTGCACACTCACACATACCCATGCACACACACGCACCCCCCACACCCACATAGCTACATGTACCCACATGCACCCACGCACACTCACACCCACGCACCCTCACAGCTACATGCACCCACATTCACCCACGCACACACATGCACCCACACACCTACATGCACCCACATGCACACCCACACCCGCACACACTCACACACACACATTTATGTGCAGGAAGGACTGGCAGCAGTTAAGAGGTGGCAATTACTATAAGCCAAACCACAGGAGTCAGGCTTTCATCTGTGAGAACATTCCAGTAACCTGCTCCTGATATAAATATCCAGGGAGAAAGGCCCCAACTTTCCAGACACACGTCCTCTTTGGAGGTGACTCTGTCTCTCCCTCCGGAGACAGTCCCACCCCCAGCGGTTCAGGGAGCCCAAACCTACTTTTCTTTTCTTCCTCTTTTTTTTTTTTAAGATTTTATTTATTTTATTTGAGAGAGAGAAACAGCATGAGAGGGGAGAGGGTCAGAGGGAGAAGCAGGCTCCCCGCTGAGCTGGGAGCCTGATGTGGGACTCGATCCCAGGACTCCGGAATCATGACCTGAGCCGAAGGCAGTCGCTTAACCAACTGAGCCACCCAGGCGCCCCCAAACCTACTTTTCTATTTCCCAGGCTGGCAAACTTTCCTGCTTATGCTCTCTCACCCCCAGGGCCCCCTTCCAGGGCCGAGAGTTTTAAAGAACAAAAAGCAGCCCCACTTAGCATCCTTCTTTAAGGTTTCCCACCTCAAAGCTGTGCTTTTTTTCAGGGAGAAAATCCGCTACTCTAATTGCCCCCGACACCCCCTCTCCCCTTCTTGGTTTCTCAACGGACGCATGATTGACATTTGGGACCCCGTAATTCTCTGCTGTTGGGGCTGGCCTGTGTCTGTGGGACAGCATCCCTGGTGTCAACCGCATTCCTGGTCTCCACCCATGAGATGCCAGCATCCTACCCAGTCGTGACAGTGGAAAATGTCTCCAGACGTTGTCATATGTCCTGGGAGTGGGGGGCTTGCCCAGCGGAGAAACACTGCTCTATCTTAGGACCTGGGTACTCACCCTTCCACCCTCAGGAGGACATGCCTTGTGGGGTTTTCCATGCAAACAATCAGGATGGTCTTCGGAGGGGCTGGGGCCTCTGTTGGGAGGGAAAGAGGAGCTCCACATAAGCTAGGTTGGCCGTGCAGTAGACGGACATTTTCAGTGTGGTCACATTGGCTGGCTGGATTTGATGACAATGGCTAATCAGGATCAGAAGAGGTTATGGGCACCCTCCATTTATGCCCAATACGAGACAACCTCGGATTGGAAGAAATTCATCTAATGCAATCCCCTCTATCTTGCAGATGGTGAAGGTGGAGCCCCGAGTCGGGATGACACTTGCCTCCACTCAAGTTGGAGGTAGCTCTAGCCACAGACACAATCTGTCCACACCTGCAGTTGCCCTTTTGCATCTGGTAGAGGCAGAGGGCACATGCAGCCAGGAGTTCCAGGATACAGAATGTTTCTAGAAGGACATGAATAATTGGGCCCAAAGCCAGAGTTCCTGATGGAGAGTCCCAGCATATCCTGGACATCCAATTCCTATCCAAGCATTCCATCCCTGTTGCTTACCTTCCAAAACTCAGGTCTGAGACCAGGGACCCTCCAGGGGGGCCAGGAGACCACCAGCCCTGCAGGCAGGTGAGGCCCTGCCCTCTCCTCACTCTTCACCTGGGGCAGGTGAGCAGCTGGAGCACCCTTTCCTCTCGGGGAAGCCTCTGCCTCACTAGCTTTTCCATGTTGCCCTCTGACTGGACCCCACCTCCTCCTCCCTGTCTTCCCGTGAAAGTAAATTCAATTGGAAACCGTGAATGTCCCAGTCCCCAGAGGTGGGCCATCACTTAGGGAGAGAATTTTATTCTCCTCGGGCTCTCTGGCCCGGTGAGCACCCCCAACCCCCAGCTCCATGCAGATAATGAGGGAAGCCGTGACATACACTCCTTCCTCTGACCTAATTGATTATCCCCGCACACCTTGGCGTGCTTTGCATAACCAGCCCCGACAGCAGGAACCCCTTCCAGGCGGAGTGATTGACATATTTTATTTCTAATTGAAGCTTAATCAGGACCCAGGATAAGATTCCCAGATATTCTCTCTCTCTCTTATTCCTTATTCTTCTCTGGCTTCCTTCTCTCCCTCCCTCCCTCCCTCCCTCCCTCTCTCCCCCGCCCCAACTCTGTGAACCCTACCCCTTCAGCTTCCTGTTGCTTTTTAAAATTTTAGGTCCTCACAATAAAGTATGGACAGAGGCAGTCCCTGGGATCCCTGAAAGGAGGGAGAGGAGGGAGTGGCTCAGGGAGGAGGATGAAGAACCCGTTCCTGGTGAAATGGGGAGCGGAGCTGCTGCTTCTCCCTATTTTGGCTAGAAAGGGATCTTTTTGTTGTTGTTGTTTTGATCGCATTACCTTATGGGGGTCAGTCTGGGGCCATGTGAAGGGCCCATGTGTTCTGTGGGACAGAGAAGATGCAGATATGTGGGAGCCACTCCCAGGTCTCCCCCAGCTCTCCTCTGCCTCCCCCCCACAGCCGCCTTTCAGTAGGGGCAAAACTGGTCTCATCCAAGAACGATTATCCCTGGAATGAGCTGATCTGACGAGGTGAGCCAGCCACGGGGTTTACACTAGAGAGACACCAAGGACGGGGTGGGGGGCGGGTGTCAGACCTCTCCAAGCTTGGCTCCGCACCCACCTCCTGTGAACAGATGCTTTTCCTCCTCCTTGGTGGGCGGTCTGCGCCTGGAAAGGCTGCCTGCCCTCTGCGTGCCTCCTCCCCCTCATCACCCCGGCCTGGGGACTTTCCTTTCTCCCTGGTTTGAGCTGGGTCCTGAGGTGCCTGAAGGCAGACGCCTCACTGTTATGGCTGAGGGGCGTGGGTGGGCAGAATCGTGCCCAGAGTTGAAGAGAGGGGTCTGAGATTCTGGAATAGAATATTAGTAAGACTAGTAATAGAATATTAGTAAGGCTATTTACCTCCACGTGGCATGTCAGCACTAGACATGCTTCCTCCTCCGAGGTAGGCGCTATTATTCCCATTTCCCACAGATGAGGAAATAGAGCACAGAAAAGTTAATTCTCTGCCCAGAGTTTCACAGGACGGAGACTGGCGAGCTAGGTCTGTGCCCCAGTAAAGCTTGGAAGCTGAACCCCATAAACACCATTAATAGAGAGCCAGGAGGGGAGGGAGCCCGAGAGACATTTCCCACCTCTGGGGGAGGGGCTAGACTAGACGGGGAGCCCCAGCCTCTTCGCTTGCTCAGAGACCAGCCTCTGCCTCACCGGCCCTCTGGGAAAGGCCACCAACTAACACACTGGACGCCAACAGACCCTCTTTCCCCCTTGTTCCTGGGAGGCCACCACACCCCGTTTACCCAGCTTCTGTGGGGTTACCTGGGGGCCATGCTGGGAGCTGCCCGGGGCATGGATGGGTCCTTCCAGGACCTACCCTGCTCCTGCAGAACCTGGAAGGTGTACACTAAATATAATGCTGTCCCTTGTTCTATGGCTTCAGGCATGCAAGCTCTTCCCGAAACTCCCAGAGGGCCCGTGGGATTGTCAGAGGCCCCACACCAGGGGGTGGGGTGGGGGCAAACACCAGGTATCTGGCCACCCTATGCATTTACTAACTAAACGTGGGGACGGAGGTACAAAAAAGGAACCCTCCACTTCGGCCCGGCCCGGAGGCGGCACTCTTCCAGCGCTCCTTACAAGTTGTTCAAGTCAAAGTTGGGCAAGGCTGGCGGACTGAAAGAGAAAACAAGAGGAGGAGGAGGGGGCGAGGAAGGGGTCAGCGGTGGGCCGGGCCTGGCTGGAGCGGCCTCCAGAGGTAGGCGCTGAGTGGCCCTTTTGTCCTGTAGAGGGAGCTCCAGCCCCAAATTTCCTGCCCCCCCCCCCCCCGCCGGCCCACTCCTGGACTGCCTGAATCCAGGCTGCATAGATAGGTACAGCAGCCCCAACACCCCTGGTCCCCCCATGGGACCCCAGAAAGTTGTCCTTCCAGGGCACTTGGGGAAAACCTGCTGGGGTACCAAGACGCACAGATGCTACCAGGACCTGGGTCCCCCAACTCTCCATTCGCGCTGGGCAAGTCACCAAGAGGTCATGATGTGCATCCCTAGGCTCCCCGCTCCTCCATACCCACCCTCTACTCACCGCCACCCCACACCCTTGCATCTATAAGGAGGAGTCTAGGGGTGCAATGAGGTTGGAAGGGGCTTGAACTGAGCTGGCACACGCCCTCATGTAAAACTGAGAAAACCTCAATTGTGCCTATCTAAGAATGGGGTTGCAGGAGTGATGAGAACCTCCCACCCTAAACCTTCTGCACCCAGACCCTTCTCTGAGTCTTTCTGCTTTGCCATCAGAGCAGGCTCCAAGACCCCACGGTTGCTCCAGTGGGTGGGGTGGGCCCAAGGGCCCAGGCTCTTCGGAGGGCATCAGGTCGGGTTTCCCGCTGTCTTCTCTGCCCTTTCCCTTGGGCGCCCCACGGACTTCTCCAACTGCCTCACCCCCAGCGGTGCCCCCAGGCCCGCCACTTCTGTCTTCTCGGCCTCTGCACTCTTCTGATAAAATGGTCCTACTTGCCTTCTTTTCTGCTGATCCCCAGCAACTCTTCAAACATGGGAGGATGGGGGGAGTGGATAAAAAAACCCCATAACAATAGATCCGTCGTGGGGCAGGGGCAGACAGGCGGGTTTTAGTCAAAGTGGCAACAGCTCATTTATTTAGCCAAAAATAGATACTTTCTTGTACAATTTGGTTCACACATATGTACATTTTTCTGTATATACAAAAAAAGTCAGACACGCTTATTCTCACGGAAACTCCACCCCCCAAATCAACCGAACCAAAAAAAAAAACAAAAAAAAACCCCTCACAAACTCAGCTAATGTGGGGGTACAGAAGCCACTTGGGGAGGACTGAGGGGGACTTGCTTTATTTCTTTTTTTGTTGGTATTTAGTTTTCTTTTTTAGGTATTCATACACGGACATGCTTACAAGTCATAACTATACAGAGCGATTTTTTTTTTACAATTATTACAACGATTTAAAATTTTTAAAAATAAGTACTAAGACGAGGAGAGAGCCGAGAGGACCAGAGCGGCATCCAGGTGGTTCTGGGGCCTGGAAGAGAGAAGCAATGGTAGTAGCAAAGGGAAATAAGAGCTCGGGGCACCGACGCTGCCCAGGACCGGGAGACCCAGCCTGGGGCTGAGGCTGGGGGGCTGGGAGGTGTCTCAGTGTCAGATGCTGTCCCGCTGTAGACGTTGGGCTTCTGGTTTAACTATCAGAAGGGCGAGAAGGCGTCAGACCCGAGGTCCCGGCTGCAGGGCCTCCAGGGGGGCTTCCCAGAGCCGCCGCCCGCCCCAGGGGCCTGGCGACAGGGCCGGGCTCCGGGGCCCACCGCTCCGCACCCTGGGCCGCGCCCGGGGGCCAGAACTGGGATGGCCAAGCCGGCTGTGGGCCCGCGGGGACTACGGAGGGCTGTGTGTTTCGTCCCCTTTTTAAAGCGCGTCCCGGCGGCAGAAGCCAAGTGCGCCTCCAAGTTTGTTCCTCCCCGACTTGCCGGTCCCACCATTCCCCCTACCGCGGGGGTCTCTTACCGCCTGGGCACGGGCTGGAAAGCTGTCTTGAGTAACTTTTTCTCCACTTCCAAGGCACTACAGCGATCTAAGGGAAGCCGGGAAGAAGAAGGAGGGCCTTCAGAGCGCTCCATTCCAGCACTCAGGGCCGCGGGAGGCAGGCGCGGGGTGGTAAGCGCCCTAAGCCCCCGGGGTCCTGCGCATCTCCGCCTGCCCCCGCGCGACCCCCAGAGCCCACCCCCTCCCTCCGCATCCAGCGCTCAGTAGTCACCTGTTCCGCCTTCGGGCTCCGCGGGCCGAGCGAAGGCAGCAGCGGCGGCGGCCGGGTGGCCCGCGGCTCCTGGAAGTCCCAGCAGGTGTGGAGGGGCCGAGCCGAGCAGGGAGAGCGGGTGCGGGCGTGGGCCCGGCGGCGGGCCTGGGAACGGCCGGTTGGTCCAAGCCGGGAACTTGCTCAGAGGCGCGGAGACGAGTCTGTGAGCCGCGGCGGCCGCGGCGGCTGGAGAGAGCTGCAGGGCCGGGGGCGCGACGGCGGCCCCGGGGGGAGAACCCCCCGCGCCCGGAGGCGAGCGGCGCGGGTTGTCCGGGCTTGTGGCCGTCTCGGCCAGGGACCAGATCTTGGGCTTCTGCAGGGCTGAGGCGGGCGCTGGCGCCGGAGCGCAGGGGTCCAGGCCCGCAGGAGGCGAGGGCGGAGACGGCGGAACCGCGGCCACCGGCGGTGGCGCTGGGGCCAGACTCAACACCGGCAGTGGACGCTCCTCCAGCCCCTCCGAGCTGTCGTCCGAGTCGCTGTTCTTGGAGTCTGAAATGGGTCTCAGGCCGAGGTCGCCGTTCCTGTGCGCCGCCCCAGCCAAGGCGAGCTCAGGCCCCGCGGCCGCGCCGTCTAAGTTCTCCAAATCGATCTCCTCGTCCTCGTCGTCGTCCGCCAGGCCCTCGCCCCCCGTGTCCTCCTCCTCCCCCACGAGCTCCTCCTCCTCCAGCTCCAGCTCGCGTTTGCTGTCTTCTTCGTCCTCCTCCTCGTCTTCCTCCTCGCGCTCGCTCCCGTAAGCGTTGCCCTCCTCGTCGGTGCGGCTGCGGGGCGCCCAAGTCATCTTGTTCTCCTTCTTGAGGCGCCGGCGCGCGTTGGCGAACCAGGTGGACACCTGGGTGAGGGTCATCTTGGTGATGATGGCCAGCATGATCTTCTCGCCCTTGGTGGGGTAGGGGTTCTTGCGGTGCTCGTTGAGCCAGGCCTTGAGCGTGCTAGTGCTCTCCCGGGTGGCGTTCTTGGGACGGGACGGGTCCCCGAACTGGTACTGGCCATACGGGTAGAAGGCGGGGTGCGGGTGCGGAAACGCGGCGGCCGCGGCCGGATGCTGCACCCCGGGGCTGTCTTTCAGCTCGTACTGCGCGCCCTGTACGCACACGGAGAGGGAAGGGACACGCGCAGAGGGAGCGCGGGTGAGCCCTAGCCGTCGCCGCCTCCACCCTCCCGGCCTGGGCCGCGCTCGTCTACTCCCGCGCGCTCGCCTCTTCCCGCGCCCCAGCTCTCTAACCCTCCCCCACCCCACCCCGGCTCCCTGGGCGCTTACCAGCTGCGGGAAGATGGGCAGCTCGGCGGCGTAGGGCAGAAAGGCACCGTAGCCTTGGGCGGCTGCGGCAGCCGCTGCCGCCGCGGCATAGGGCGCCCCGTACACGGAGGAGAGCACGTTGGACAGGGACCCCGAGGCGGCCAGCTCCGAGGCCCCGGCTCCTGGGCCGCCCCGGGCCCCGGCGCTGCCGCCGCCGCTGGCGGCCCCCGGGCGCTCGGGTGGGTACAGCGGGCGGATGTACTGGTATCCGAGCTGGGGGAAGGACATGGTGGCCCGCGGGGCACGGACGGAGAGGGGGGCCCGGCCCCCGGGGCCGCCCTGCTCAGCGCCGCCCGCGGGCTCCGGCGCGCATCGGGGGCTGGGCCGGGCTGGGGCCGCGCTGCCTCCCGCGCTGCGCTGCGCTCCGCGTTCGCCTATTGGATCTGCTCCGCGGCGGCGGCGGCGGCGGCGGCGGCGGTGGCGGTGGCGGCGGCGGCGGCGGCGAGGAGCCAGGTCAGGTCCGAACAGATTGGCGGAGATTCCCGGGGCTCCGGGCTCTGATTGACATTTCTACGGGCCCGCAAGCCCCTCCTCTCAGCGCCGCGCTCCCTCCTCTTTCGGCAGCCGGAGCAGCCTCTGCCCGCGCCTCGCTCCTCGCTGCCCTCCTGTCCCCGAGCAGTGTCGCGCCTCGCTTCCTTCGCGCTCCTCTAGTTTTCACTCCCCCTCCTCGCCCTTCCTCTCCCCTCCCTCCCTGCGCTCCTCTTCCCCCTTGGATCGCTTCCGCTCCTTCGGGCTCTTTCACTCTCCTGGACGCTCGGAAACTCTCTTCCCTCTCCTGCTTTTCCTTTCTCTCTATTCCTTTTCTCTTCTCCCCTTTCCGCTCCCTTCACGCTTTCTTCTCCCCTGTTTTTATCTCTCTCTGTCTACTCCCATAACTCTCCCCCCAGCCCCAGCCCTGGCCTCGGCGGCGCCCTGGGCTCAGGCGGCCTAAAGTTGGGGACACTTAAGGTGCCGTGCGGGGGGTGGGAGTCCGCGGATCTGTGTCTGAGGCTGTGTCTGTGCGTCCGTCCCCGCCCTCACCTCCTCCCCTGCCCTTCCCCAAATCTCGGGTCTGACGTCGCGCCCTCTTATTCGACTTTTCCTCGCGTCTCCTTCCGGAGTCGCCAATCGCCGGGGCGCCTTCCAGGCGAGGCCGCCCACCCCGGAGGATACTGCGCGCAGGGCGGGGCGGGGCGGGGACGCGAGCCCGGGCGCTCCGAGTCCCTGCCCGCCCCCTCCGGCCTGCGCCGGGAGGGGCCTCGGGAGGCGCGGGGACGCGGGTTAGTACAGGGTCAGCTCGCCCCTCCCCGCTGCCCGCCCCTCGGTACCTCTTCCCCCCCCCCCCCCGCCCCGCCCCAGCGCGGGGGCCTGGGTCGGGACCAAGATCTCGGTCCAGGGCAGGCGCTGGGGCTTTCCTCGGCCCGGGCCCCCTTTTCGGCTCGCACCTCTTAGACTCCAGGCCACTCTCAGCGGCGTAGGGAAGAAGCTAGTAGAGCGGTGCGAGGGGCGAAGGGGTGCGTTCTAGTCGAGCCTTCAAAGGCCATCTCATTGCCCAGGGGGGCGAAGCAGCCCCCTACCCAGAGCACCAAACCCTGAAATCAGCTACTTTAACGCCGCCTGTGTCCGGGTGCGAACCTCTGATTAGAAATGGCGGGCTCTGCCTCTGGAGGGGCTAAAGTGTGGACCCCCTGGGGATCCTGGGGAGCCAAGACTGGGACAGGGAGCCTAAGCGGGTGTGCGGGGGGGGGGGGGGGGAGGGGGGGGAGGAGCAGAGAGCCAGGTGGCGGAGGCTCCAGGAACTTTCCGAGAGCGCTTCGAGAAGTTTGTATATTGGCATTTTCGGTCCGTAGACACCCTTCGTTTCCCTACCCCATTCCTCTGCCCCCCGGGTCACCGTGCCAAACTGTTTTCTTTCTGTAAAGATCCTATCACCGTCTCGGGTGGGGATGGAGGCGAGACTTTTGGTTTTACAGTGGGCTATTTCCTCCATCAAACCTGAAATCCCGGTATGCGAACGCCCACCTTCACGGATTTGGGCGTGCAGCCGACCGCGGGATTGCAATTCCCGGAATCGCAGCGACTCCGGGCTAAAAGCTTTAGGCCGCGGCGGCGACCGACGCACTGGCCAGGCCTGCAGCCGTAGCGCTCCGGGGACAGCACGGGGGCGGTGACTCTGTCATGGAGTGGCCAGCCTGGGCTGTGGGGCGGAAACTGGCCGCCGCGCGCTGATTGAGAGAGGAATTGAATCCGAATTCCACCAGAGTGGAGAGATCGGAGAGTCTCGGCCCCCGGCTGTCTCTCTGGTCTAAGCAGCTCTGGGCAATCCAGCTCAGGAATGAACTCCCAGTTTTGACCCCACCCCTCACTCCCGGTCTCTTTCCACCGGTCTTCGCATAGGGGCGGTGGCTCCAGAGAAAAATTGCGCGGGGGCGGGCGGGGGGGGGGGAGAGTCAAGAGAAAGTTTGGGGGCCACCAGTTTGGTGTTCGATTGGGAGAACTGATGTGTGGCCTTCTCAAATTCGGTCGAGCTCTTTCCCACATCCCCTCCCCACCTGCTTCTCTGCCTGATACCTGGCGTTGGCCTTAGCTGGAGTCTCCCCAGAGGAGGAGATATCAAGGGAGGCTCTGGCTTTGAAATGTTTCCCCGGCGCCTGATTTCGTTTCCAGTTAAACCTCTCAGCCAAGGGGCTTTGGGAACCATGGGCTCACCTTCTCACAGAAAATCTCAGGGGTTACAAAATTGAGGGTAACATTATTTCCCGGAGTGCTTCCTAGGTGTCAGACCTCGAGCCTCGAGGGCCCTGAACCCCAGAGTTTGCCCAAAGTGGTGGCACCAGACCCAAGCGTGCCAGGTGCCAGATTCCGAGGTGGGGAAACTGTGGGGTGCACTGCAAATGCCCAGACGAAACGCTCGCTATTAAACTCAGCTCTTCCGGAAGGAAAAGAGAAAACCATGAGCCCCGGAGATGCTTCCTCCTCATTAACCAGCTATCGACCTGGCTGCTTCGAGCTGCAGGAGGTGGGAAAGAGGCCAGGGAAGGGCCGAGGTGGTTTTCTGTGAACCAACCACGCAGGTCCGACGGCGCCCATGGCCCAGAAGGAGAATCCCCAGACCCATTCTCGTACCCAAGAACCTCGATTAATTAGGTCCCTCCAGGCGTCCCAGGTCCCGAGCAGAAGCGGCCTCTCCACTACCCTAGTGTCCAGCAGAGATCTGCCCTGCCCTGCCCTGGCCCGGGAGGTCCGCGCTTCACGTCGGGACTCAGCGTCCTAGGCGGCCGAGCCCCGACGTGGCACTGGCTCCCAAACTCGACCGGGCCAGTGGAGCCCGGCCCCGGACTGAACTCGCGAGTTCGAGGACAGCCGAACCATTTCCAGAGATGTTTAATCCAAGGGACGAGGTCAAAGTGACACACTCGCACAGGGAGGAGAAGCAGGTGCACGGGAAGTTGATTTGGGAAAGGCATGCGCGCACAAACGCGCCGCACACAAAAGCTTCTCCGTCCTTTCGCCTTCTTCCACTGTTCCCGACGCACACAGCGCTTCGGAGGCTTGCTGTAGACGCTCTCTCTACGCGGCCCCGAGTGTGGAAGTGCACGGACAGGGTGTCCATGGCACACGTTGGTGCACACAGGAGCGCTGCTGGACTCGCACCTGGGCCCGCGCGGCCCGACGTCTGCCCAGGGCCCGCGGGCCGCCAGGCTCAGGGGCAGCGCCACGCGCGGCACGCGAGCCGCTAGCCACCAGGCCCCCTTTCTGCCCCCTCCCCGCCCAGCCTCACGGTGCGCGCGCGTCCCCGTCGGGGGGCGCCGCTGCAGCCCCTGGGTCTCCGCGCCGAGGCCCATCTTCCGTCCTTCCCTCCCAGAGCCGAAGTCCCCCGGCTGCAGGGCGGCCGGCGATCCCTCCGCTTCCTGCAGACGCCGCGGCGCACGCTCCCACCGCTCCCTCCCCCCGCGCTCGGGTTACAGGTTAATGAAATGCTCGTTTTCCTCAGTCATTTGTTTTGTTTTCCTGCAAAGTTCTGATAAGTAGCTAACCAACGAAGCTTGTAATTACAATCTTACAGAAACCGGGCCGATCTGTATATAAATCTCACCATCCAATTACAAGATGTAATAATTTTGCACTCAAGCTGGTAATGAGGTCTAATACTCGTGCATGCGATAATCCCCTCTGGATGCTGGCTTGATCAGATGTTGGCTTTGTAATTAGACGGGCAGAAAATCATTATTTCATGTTCAAATAGAAAATGAGGTTGGTGGGAAGTTAATTTCTCTCCGCTCTGTGAAGCGTAGACAAGAATTTAATGATTTAATTACAGTTGTAAGCCCTTTCCATGAGACTTAAATTGAGCTGAGAATATTTTTTTCTTCTCTCTCTCTCCCTCTCTCTCCCTCTCCCGCATTCTCTCTCTCCGCTATTAGCAGCCGTGCGGACGCCGGAGTGCGTGGCCTGGCGTCCGCACCGGGAGGGATTTGCATCAGGCCGGAATCCGGACCCCGGGGATCCCAGGAGGCGCGGGCCGACTGCCTGCAGAGCCGCCCCGGAACGGGCTGCGGCGCCCCACCGGTCGCCAGGGCCTCGAGGCCGGTCCCTGGGTCCCGAGAAGCGTCGGGGAAACTTTGGGAGAAACTTTGCCAACTTTGCTGTCGGCGGGGGAGAGGCCGCCCGGCCGGCCGCTGCAGCTGCGGGCCGCGACGCGCGCGGTGGGCCCCAAGTTGGGCCCGGGCATCCGGGAGCCGGCCGGGCCGCCCCAGGAAGCGCGCGAGGCCGGCCGACGGCCCCTGGCTCCCCGCTGCGCCCTCGAGCGGACCCCCCCCCCCACCCCGCCGCGCCCCCGGGGCTCTGGGCGGCCCGCGGCTCGCCGCGCCCAGGATGGCCGGGATCGAAAATCTGGCCCTCAGCGCAAGTGATCTGCTTTTTCTTTACCTCTCCACGATCATCCTTTTCTCACCTGACTCGAGCAGTTTCACTGTCTCCCTCTCCTTTGTTTTTCGCTCCCCGTCTGTCTGTCTCTCCCACTTTCTAGGTATTCGATTTCTGAGTCATTCATTTTCCTTCTCTTTCCTCCGCTCCCCCCATTCGTTGTTTTATTTGTTCCTCTGGACCACTTTGCAGTTCACTTTTCTCAGTGTGGCTCCTTCCCTCTGCCCTGATTTTGTCTCTTTTTTATCTCTGTCTGCCTCTGTGAGGGTCCCTCTCCCTCACCCCCAATTCTCCTTCTGTCTTTCCTTCTCTCTTTCATCCCAGTCTATGTGCTTCTCCGGTTTCTTGGTCTGTCTCTCAGGTTCTCCTCGGCGTGTATTTTCTCTCTTTTCCTCTCCAGGACGTGTGCCCCCCCCCACCCCCTTGCATCGGCCTCCCTCCCGGCCCCCCGGCGCCCCCTCCTCATCCATCTTGGGAGATGAATATGTCGCCTTATTGGATGCCGAGGCCAGAGCCGGGTGATGGGGCTCGGCCAGCCTCGCGCATTTTCTTCATGCATATTGAGGAGATGGTAATGAGTACGTTTGCATTGTTGCATGGAAAGACTGCGTTTCCGGCCACAATTCCGAGCGGGCGAGGGTGGCGGGGGCCCCAGAGAGCCCGCAGTGGGCACCCAGCCTGGTGGCCGCAGCTGGCCCTCAACGGGATGGCGGGTGCTCGGGGCCCCGGGGAGGAAGTGACCTCTCGGAGCGCGCGGCCCGGGCCGCCGCCTCCTTGGGCTTCTCCACAAAGGCCGACCGCGCTCCCCTCATTAAAGCCTCGTTACGGGAACCCCCGCCTGGCTCCGACGGCTCCCTCGCGCCCCCAGCCCTTGGGCCTCTGAGCCCCCTCCCCTGATGTTTGGAGGCCCGTGATGGAGCGCCACCAGGAAATTAGTGCCTGACAAAGACGTCTAATGGCAATAAATTGTTTGCGATTCTGAGTGACACGTCGCGGGATCAGACACAGCCGCATTGTGTGCCCGGCCCCGCTCACTCCTTAATCTGGGAGGGCGCAGCGGCGGTCGCTCCCCCAGGGGCAGGGCGCGCGCGGGCGCCTTGGGTTGTCCCCAGCGGGCTCTGGCCTGGGCTCATCCTTCCGGGAGCAGACCTGGACGACCCAGTCATTCTAGAGGGGCATGTCCCTCCCTGAGAAGGTCCCCAGAGCTCAAGAGACAGGACCCAGGCATGCCACTCAGAGAAGGGAAGGTTTATGAAAGCAGCTTTCCAGGGGGCAAACTCTTGAAGAATTGAGCTCAGAGGGAACCCACTGCTGGAAAGCTAGAAGGGCGCGGATCCCCAGCTCCAGACACAGCGGAGCAGGGACACTCTGGGTGTTAGACATTTGCACTAATCCCCTATTCTCCTCCCAACTTCAAACCTGGGAAAGCTGAGAAAACATCAAGATCTGGCCTTGTCTGGAATTGGGTAGTGTCAGGTTTCCCAAACTTCAAACCCTCCACTACCACCTCTATTATTTGTTTAACATTTTTCCTTAAGTTGACTCCTTTTAAATACTTACATACATGTTTTTGGAAAGAAAACTTGATACTGCTACTGTAAATTGAAAAGTAGCCCTCGGGGCGCCTGGGTGGCTCAGTTGGTTAAGCGACTGCCTTCGGCTCAGGTCATGATCCTGGAGTCCCGGATCGAGTCCTGCATCAGGCTCTCTGCTCGGCGGGGAGTCTGCTTCTCCCTCTGACCCTCCTCCCTCTCATGCTCTCTGTCTCTCAAATAAATAAATAAAATAAAATTCTCTCTCTCAAATAAATAAATAAAATCTTTAAAAAAAAAGAAAAAAGAAAAAAAAAGAAAAGTAGCCCTTACTCACCATAAAGGGAAATGGGAAAAGATAAAAAAACAACTAAAACCAAGGGATCTAAAACATTTGAACCATTGTTGCTTGCTGGGGAACGACTTTTAGAGGACCTGTGGGTGTGTGTGTAATCATTAGCAAGGGTTGGAAGTATTAAACACTGAATCTTTTTCAGAAGAAATGAGAGAATTGAAAAGGAAATGCTTCTTATTATTCAACAATGTTAATTCTGTCTCCAAGATACCTGAAATCATATTGAGGACCCTAAAAGCTGTACTGGTTTAGGATTTACTAATGTAAACCCACACTCTGTTGAAGAGTATGTAAAAAAATTAGGATGAAAAAAAAATGTTGAGTTATTATTGGTTACCAAATAATTGTGTTAAGCATTATCAGAAATAATGTGTGTTAAACAGTATCACATATAAGATCTACAAAGGAGAGACTATCCAGGGTGGCCATGTATGGTTGTGCAGGCTGCTCACTGAACAAAGGTACCCAGCTGAGGGGCTGAGAGGGTCCTGAAGTCCAGTCCTTCTGCACTCATCCAGCTGGTGCCTTGGCTTAGGGCTGCACTGGAAGAAAAGTGCCTTTCTCTGATTTGCACAAAGCTGGAGTATGACCTAACCCTTATGTTAGTGATGGGGAAACTGAGGCTTAGAGAGCTTGGCAAAGTCCAGACTGGACCCGAATCTGATATTCTTGACTATGATCCCTCTGGGAGGAAAATCAGGGTCTTTTGGGGACTTGGAGAGGTGGTGCTGGGAGTTTGGAAGGGAGATATTCAAAGAGTAGTCCCTGGACTGAAGGAAGGAAAAGGGCAGCCAGGCTGCTGGGGGCTTTCCCTTCACCTTAATCCTTATACTTCATGCAAATATTTGGAAGGGACCTGGGTCAAGGATGCATTATCTCTGCTTGGGAAAGGGGAGAAGGTGTTCTGGTTTGCTTTGGTATTTGAACCTGTCCCTTGCCTCTTTGGTCAAGTCTTACCTGTATGAGTCTATAGACCAGAGTTCCATTTTGCCCCCGTCCACACTGTTTGTAAATTTTGGACTCCTAAAGACACACTGAGGGCCTGCATTCCCCAGAAGCTGGGAATCAAGGTATAGGCATTCTTTTATGGGGAGGAGAGGGAGTGGTGAGGTTGGCCTCCGTTGAGTTTTTCAAAACTTGAATTGCTTGCCAACACTTGCTAATTAGGTAATTTTATTAAAAACATCTAGATCTCAGTTTGTTTGAAAAACTGGAGGGCTAAGAAACACAAGCCTCTCGTTTGTGCACACAATCATCTAGAGTTCATGGCTGCTGCCCATTTACCTGGACACGCTTCAGTATGCTCCCACCCCCATCTAGCCCACTTCTGTCAATGACCTGTAGGCTGCGGGGTGTGGGCCCTGCTCAGCATTCTCAGTTGTGAGAACCCAACACCCTTTTGCAGGCAGACACTGCTCCTCCAAAGAGAAGAAAGTGGCATGAGGCGTGACCTGGGCAGGAGTTGCGAGTGTCCCTTTTTTCCTTTTCTATCTGCCACTCTCCTGGTTAGCGGGGCAGCTGATTTTCCACGGGGGGGGGGGGCGGCGGGAGGGCAGGGAAGGTTGAGGGCACATTCCTAGGAGACATGGGAATGAATAGGTCTGAGAGGTGGAGCTGGGTTTATTCTAAATCTCTGGGAAGAGAATAGAAAGGCTTGTCTCCAAATAACCATTTATAGGAAACCCCCTTAGCATCAGCCCTTTCTTGATCCCCATGCACCATCTTAAACATATCAAATCAGGGGTGCCTGGGTGGCTCAGTCTGTTAAGCGTCTGGTTCTTGATTTCGGCTCAGGTCATGATCTCAGGGTCGTGAGATAGAGCCCTGCATTGGGCTCCATGCTGGGCGCTGAGTCTCCTTTAAGAGTCTCTCCCTCTTCCTCTGCCCCTCCCCCTCTTAAAAAAAATCAAACCAGAAAGTCTGTTTCTTCTCTCCTTTTATCCCTCTCTCCATTTCTCTTTGCAGCAAATATTTATTGAGTGCCTTCTGTGGGCTAGAAATGGAGCCCACAGGGGATACCCAGGGGATAGAATGATGAGCTAGCTGTTCGCATGGAGCTTACATTTTAGTGGGGCAAGGACATACAAAACAGGAAAACAAGCAGGCAAAATCAAGTACTATAAAGCAACACAATAATACCAGCTGTACCCGGTTGGATAATGTCCTCCCCAAATTCATGTCTTTCCCACAACCTCAGAATGTGACCTTATTTGGAAGTAAGACCATTGCAAATATAATTTGTTAAAATGAAACGTATGCTGGAGTTTTATCTCCTACAGGAGTGGAGTGGGTTCTTAGTCCAGTAAGACTAGTGTCCTTATAAGAAGAGGAGAAAAGACAGAGCTAGACACAGAGAGGGAAGCCATGTGAAGACAGAGTCAGAGATTGGAGCAATGCATCTAGAAGCCAGGGGATGCCAATGATTGCCGATAGTCACCAAATGCTAGAAAGAGGCAAGAAAGAATTCTCCCCCAGAGCCTTCAGAGAGAGTATGCATAGCCCAGTCACATTTCAGACATCTAGGCTTCAGAACCATGGGGGAAGAAATTTCTGTTGTTTAAAGCCACCTCACTTGTTACAGTAACGCTGGGAAATGAATATGCAAAGTGATGTGATGGTGTTGGAGAGCTGGTCCTATAGACAGCACAATCACAAACCTACGAGGAGGTGATATATATATATATTTTTAAATCCAGTCTTTTTTTTTTTTTTAAAGATTTTATTTATTTATTTGAGAGAGAGAGAGAATGAGAGACAGAGAGCATGAGAGGGAGGAGGGTCAGAGGGAGAAGCAGACTCCCTGCCGAGCAGGGAACCCGATGCGGGACTCGATCCCGGGACTCCAGGATCATGACCTGAGCCGAAGGCAGTCGCTTAACCAACTGAGCCACCCAGGCGCCCGAGGAGGTGATATTTTAGCTGAGATGAAACTATTCGAGAAAAATCCGGGGGAGGTGTATTTTCAAGCTGCTCTGTCCAATACGGTAGCCACTAGCCACGTGTGGCTACGGAACACCAGAAATGCAGCTGGTCCAACTTGAGATATGCTGAAAGTGTAAAATACCCACCAGTTTTCAAAGATTTAGTATGAAAAGTAAGGATGTAAAATGTCTTCTTCAGTTTTTAGCACTGATTGCATGTTGAAATGAGAGTTTCGATATATTGTTAAGTAAAGATGAGTATTAGAATTAACTTCACCTGTTTCTTTTTACCTTTTCTAAACGTGGGTACTAGAAAATTTAAGATTGCATGTGTGGCTCACATTATATTTCCATCGCATGGTGTTCTAAGCAGAAGGAACAGCATGTGCAAAGTCCCTGTGGCAAGGAAAGAGCTCCCTGTGTTCAGTTGTTTTCATACTCAGTCTGCACGTTGATATTTATTTGATGATGTTGCTAAACCTAAGACACTGATCTGGGAAGCCCTGTTGAACTTACAGGAAGTGAATACGTGAGTCTCATCCTTTCTCTCCTCAGTGGAGAGGGAGGTCATGAAATTCAGCCCTTCAGCTTGATGTCTCCTTTCCACTTTCCAACCCCATATACTCCCTTAGGTCCAACTCCGCCCATCATTTCTGCTTGCTATGCCCATCTCATCATCTCTGTGTGCTTTTAGCATGAAGAACTTGGAGCAAGGCCAGCTCCATAAGCCTTCTTGTCTGCTGGTTGCATTATGGTGCCAAGGCCGTGGTATTCTGGTCTACAGCAAAGACCTCCATTCCCCGAACTCACGGCTTGCAAAGTGAACTGCAAGGACCACGTTAGTTCACTTACTGAGCTTAAATTTTGTTCTCCTAGGACAGAGGTCCTAACATGGTGTCCTGAGCATAATGCCTGCATGCTTTGATCATCTTGCAGAGTTTTAAAATTCCTCTAGGCTTGGTTGTTGCATCAGGTTAGGCTGGGCTCGGCTACAGTAGCAAACAATCCTCAAACCTTATTGGCTGATAACCACCCAGGCTCCATGTTCTTGGCCATGGCTCTGACCGTGAGGTCTTCACTCCAGGACCCAGGGCGATGGAACAGCTTCCATCTGGAGTGTTGCTGCATGCCGTGGGGGACATAAGAGAGTACAGCGAATCACGTCGTGGCTCTGGAAGCCAATGCTTGGTAGTGACACATGTTACTTCTGCTCACATTTCATTGGCCAGGGCAGTCACACGGCCAAGCTTGACTTCAACAGCAAGAGGCTGCTCACGCCTCCTGCAGGGTGGATTGCTTTATGGGACGGGTCTTGTGCCCACTTCAAATACGTTCAGACGTATCCTATTGCGGCCACTGCTTGGACAGGCACGAGCAGGTTCATCTGCCCGCCCCCACGACGGACCTCTTGCTTCTCTGATGTATTGGCCTGGGATGCTAGCAGCGACCGGTGGGCACTCACACGCAGGCCCCTTGGAAATGCAAGGGAATGAACACCTGGGGGGGGGGGGGGCTTCCCTTGACAAAAGGGGACAGAGAGGGCAGATAGATGTTTTGCCTTCCGTTCTGGAGCAGGCAGTTCTGAAGTGCTTGCCATTGGTGCCTCAGAAGGTCCCAGAAGCATCTAGCTCCTGTAGCAATGGTCAACCCCAGAGCACATCTTTGGGTGGCTCTCCTTCCTCCCCTTTCACACTCTGTTCTTGCCCTCTGGACTCATTTCCCATATAAACCACCTGCATGGATGCTTTTGCCTTAGGACCTGACACCAGGAGAAACTTAGCTGAGACAGAGAATAGAAGAAGGGAAATACCGTCTCTCACCAAGCCCATATTTAAGAAGTTAGGGGATGTACCATAAAATCCCAATCCTAAGATTTTTCTCGAAAAATCGCTTGTGACGGCACCGGACCCAAATTCTGGGAGATCCCAATAGGCTGGACTTGAATGGGGGTAGTAGCTCCCTTGAGATGGGACCCAGGTTCTCTGTTGAGCACATTTGCACTCCAAGTTGGGGGAGTCTTCACGTTTTCATGCTGTCTGTCTGGCTCCAGTAGGCTTTTGGGTTTTTGATCTCTGTTAGAGGGACCATTAGCTGAGCTAGGTAGGTGTCTGTGAGTTCTTGGAAGTCTTTTTTATCATCCAGGGAACTTTCTCAATTATTAATTATTATTGTTATTTTTGCTTTTTCTTTTCTTATTTTGTTTCTCTTTCTCTTTTATTATAACAGGGTCAGTTCTAAGACAAACGTACACTGGCAGTCCCGGGAGGGGAGGGCGCGTGTGCCTTGTCTCCACTGGATTCCCAGGGCTTACCCCGAGCGTGGTGTATAGAAGGTATAGATGTGCCAAGAATGTTTACTGTATGAATGACAAGATGAATGACTGCAGCATCCGGCCTCCAAGGTGACCCCCAGCAATCGACAGCCCCTGTCCTCGTGGAGGGCCCTCCCTGTCTGAGTGTGGGCTAGACTTACGGATTTACTTTTACCGAATAAAATAGGGCCCAAGGGATGAGATGCCTCTTCTGAGATTAGTGTAGGTTATAAAAAGACTGCAGCTTTGGTCTCGGGCACTTTCTGACTCTCTCTCACACAGGAATAGCTCCCACGTCATGTGAGGCCCACATGGCAAGGGACCGAGGCCTGCCAGCACCCTGGGGGTGAGCATGGAAGCAGATTCTCCGGGCCTGGCTGAGTCTTCAGGTGATGATAGTCCCGGCTGATCACTCATTTGCAACCTCACCAGAACCGCTGGGCCACCAGCATCGAGCTAGGCTACACCTGGATTCCTGACTCACAACAACTGCGAAATACTAAACGTTTGTTGTTTGAAGCCGGGAGTTGGCAGACTATAGCCTGTGGGCCAGCCACCTGGTTTTGTAAATAAAGTTTTATTGGAACAGAGAAATGACCATTAGTGTACATATTGTCTGTGGCTGCTTTTCCACTCCATCAGCAGGAGTTGTGGGATAGAGGCAATGGAGACCATATGGCCCACGAGTCTAAGATATTTACTATTTGGCCCTTTAGGAAAAAGTTTGCTGATCCCTGTTTTGAGCTGCTGTATTTTAGAATAATTGTTCCCTAGCCACAGATAACTACTACATAGCCTTACAGATCTAGAACAGTGGGTCTCACCGGGCTTGGATGTCTTGGGGCAGGGCTTCTGACTTCAGTGTAGCTCAATTTAAGAGGTACTAACTGAGCATCTACTGTGTGCCAGGCCCAGGCTCAGTCATATTCCAGAAGAAGGAAGCACTTGGGCATATAATTATGTATGCAACATATTTTTTTTTTTTAAGATTTTATTTATTTATTTGACAGAGAGAGAGATAGCTAGAGCAGGAACACAAGCAGGGGGAGTGGGAGAGCGAGAAGCAGGCTTCCTGCCGAGCAGGGAGCCCAATGTGGGACTCGATCCCGGGACTCCAGGATCATGACCTGAGCCGAAGGCAGACGCTTAACGACTGAGCCACCCAGGCGCCCCATGTATGCAACATATTTTTAAAGCCATCTTTCCCCTGTATTATTAGGTATGGATACACTGTGACCTCTGCCATCATATTCCCATCCGTAAAAGGTAACACACATGGAACACTCACCTGTAGCCAGGTGAGGTTTCAAACCCTTTACAAACCTGACCTCACTTAAACCTCAAAACAACACTATGAGCTCGGGACTGCTGTTTCTCCCATTTTATAGATGAAGAGAAGTGAGGCACAGAGAGGTTAAATAACTTGCCTGAGATATCATAGGTGGTAAGACACACAGTCGTGATTCACACTCAGGCCCCCAGCCCCAGAGTTACTCCCAACTCTTAACCACTGTGATCTGCTCATATATAAAACTCATGCTTTTTTGGCCATGTAAGTTTTCCCCTTTTTCTTTTTTTTTTTTTTAAAGATTTATTTATTTGAGAGAGAGAGAGCAGAGGCATGCGAGTGGGGTAGGGGCAGAGGGCGAGAATCTCAAGCAGACTCCCAGCTGAGTGTGGAGCCCAACTCCTAGGCTCGATCTCATGACCCTGAGGTCGTGACCTGAGCAGAAACCAAGAGTCAGATGCTCAACTGACTGAGCCACCCAGGCGCCCCAGAGTTTCCCATTTCAATAAAAACTTTAACTTCTTAACAAAGAATAATACACATCCACGAAATGCAAGTGTCCTAAGTGTAGAATGTATTGATTTTCACAAAGGGAAAATGCCCATGTAACCAGCATCCACATCTAGAAACAGAAGGTGACAGCCCCTCAGGAGCCCCTGGGTCTCCTAGTCACCCCAACACCTCCAAGGGAGCCCCCTAGCCAGACTCCCAACAGTGGAGATTAGTTTTGCTTAGTTTTATACTTGATGAAAACAGAATCACGCAGGGTGTATTCTCATTTCTGGTATTTTCGGCCCAATATTACATTGTTGCTTGGGGTTGAAGGTGGTTTATTCTCATTACTGAATGGTGTTTCATTTACAGTTTATCTATCTACTTTACTGTTGATGGGAATTGGGGTAGTTTTCATGAATAGCTCTGCTAGGAACATTCTGGTGCATGCCTTTTGATGGACATATAGCCGCATTTTTGCTGGGTGCCTCCATATGAGTGGGATATGGGATGTGCATATGTTTGGCTTCAGTGGATATTGCTAGTTGGCCAAATTATTTTCAGGACACTGTGCAGTGGTGTTGGGGAATGCAGTTGGGGGTTGGGCGTTTCGTAAGCTATTTCCCTTTCTGACCATTGATTGGAAATAAAACATGACATTTGGACCTAGTGGCAGGAGGAGTCACCAAGGCATGCCAGGGGCTTATTTATGGGGTTTTGTTAAACATCCCACCTTTCTTTAATTTCTGCAGGATATCCTCTTCCTGTAAAGTGGGCCGAAAGGGCAAACCGTGCAGGTTTCACGATGTCACTGTTGAGCTGAAAAGCATAGAAGTCGGCTAATAGCCATGGGGCGGATACAGAGGCTGTTCCCAGGGAGGGCGTCAGCCTGGCACTGAGCCCCTGTCGCCTTTTGAACCCATCACGCATGATCCGGCAGGCTCATCTGCTCCTCACCACGTGCTGATTGTGTGCTCCCTGTGTGGCCCGCCGTGAGCTGGGCACCAGGGACTCGGTGGCATACAAAGCTGGCCGGATCCCTGCCCTGTCAAGTTTACGTTCCCCCGGGGAACCCAGATAGAAACACGGACACACAGGAACAACTTTAAACAAGTCATTTCAGAGCCCGATTGGAAAAAAAAAAATGAAAAGAATAAAATGGGAGGTGGGGCGGGTGGGGGGCGCACCTGGGTGGCTCAGTTGGTTAGGTGTCTGCCTTCGGCTCAGGTCATGATCCCAGGGTCCTGGGATTGAGCTCCACATCGGGCTCCCCACTCGGCGGGGAGTCTGCTTCTCCCTCTCCCTCTGTCTGCCGCTTCCCCTGCTTGTGCTCTCTCTGTCTTTCAAATAAATAAATAAAATCTTAAAGAAAAAAGAAAAGAAATATCTGTGGAGTGGGACAGGACTCATGGCTGCACAGCCCTGTGCACTCGCTTTGATGCTCCGCTCTTGCTGTCCTAAAGTTTTAGTAATTTTCCAACGAGGGGCCCACATTTTCAGTTTGCTCTGGGCCCTGCGAATCATGTAGTTGGGCCTGTGGGGTTGTTGAGGTCACGGATGTGTAAAACACCCTGACTGCTAACCCTTGAGGATGTCCTCCATTTCTGCTCCATCCCCTTCACCCTCCTGCTCCACATCTGATGAGTCCAGAATCCAGCCCGAAGCTTCGGTGAGAGCAATCGGGATCCACATGGAGCAGTTGCTTTTGATACGGGCTTTTCGTGGTGTAGAAATTCTGCAGTTCCCTGGAGGCCCCTGGGTGATTAATGATAACGGGGCTTTCTCCATTGTGCAAGACAGTAGGAAGGAAGGAAGAGCCCTTTAGAAAGAGGGTGTCCAAGCGCTGGGCCCTTGGACTTCAAGGTCCCTGGGAAGGAAGTTTAACCCTTGGGCAGAGGGCCTGCCGAGGTAGCTTCGGGGAGCTGGATGGGCTGGTGACCTGGGTCAGGTTGTCGGGCTATGACCCTGGGTCTTCTGTGTTGTGCTTTGATGATCCAGCCACGGCATCGAGTCTGGCTGAGGCCCAGAGAGCCACTGCTAAAGGCTTTGAGACTCGGGCAAAATCCACATCCTAGGCTAGTTCACCAGAATGTTCCCAGCATCCCAGAAAATCCACTGTCCCAGTCACACTGGGAGGGCCCAGGGCAATGGCGGACAGGGCCCCTCCGTGTCTGAGAGGAACCCCACTTCTGTTATCATGAGCTCCTCAATCATTTCAAAGAGTTAAGAAACATCAAAATAAGGTTCCAGAAGATTGTGGTTCATTCCAATATTTGCCACCAACAAGTGAATATGCATTTAACAAACACACACAGAATTTCATGACATGTAATTCTGTTAGACAGGATTTTTATATTCCCATTCATATTTATATTTAGAATTATAATTAGCTAATTGATGAGCAACAAGAGTGTGTGAACAAATACTCCAGCTTTCTCATCCCTTCGTGGGCTGATTCTGAGGCAGGTTTGATTTGGTTCCTCTGAGGGCCCCATGGGATTGAGTCCCAGTGGGAACCTGTCCTTTGACTCATTCCTTAGTTCCTCCTTCCCTGCCTCAGTGAGCTTCCTGGGATCACTCGCCTAATAGAATCCCTGTCCCCAAATCCTTTGCTCAGCATCTGCTTTTGGGAACTCACCGCCTTCGGCAGCTTGGATCTACCGCATCCTTGGGAACCCACCCCGCCCATCCTCCAGATTCTCAATTTGCAATTCTAAATAAAAGTTTAAAGGATTGACAGCAACTTCCCCTATGGCCTCGGGCCAATTCCTACCTGTCAGGGTCTAGATTTTCACCCATGAAGTGAAATAATGTTAAGGTAACAACACCCACATCTCCCCTTTTTTTCTCTTCCACTGTTTCAGTATAGTTGTAAGCGCCAAAGTCTGTAATACCTAGAGGAATAAAGATAAGGGATGTGTACGAAGGTGGGGTGGCTGATCCCTGCTCTGGTGGATATACACAGTCAACACTGCCCAAGACCCCTTCCCAATTCTGATAGCAGCATCCCTGCTTTCTTGAAAAATAACATCTCTCTGAACCTCAGGCCTTTTCTGGGGGCTGGCTCAGATCCTGCCCTGGCCTTGCCAGTAAGTATATTTATTGCCACAAGACACAGTGATGGGTTGAAGATGGAGCACAAGACTCAAGTTAGGTCCGTGATACTCAATTCTGTTGCTGTTGCTTTTTACCTGGCAACTGTTGAGAAAAAGATTCTGTTTCTTTTAGGGGAAGCTGAACTGGTAGGATATCGGCAGAGGGGCGAGGATGGTTGTTTTGCCTCCACAAAGGGAAGATTCAATTAGATAATGAAAGGAACACAGAAAGGCAGAACTGAGACATACAGGAGGGATTGGGGAAGGAGAGGGACAGAATGAGCCAGATGACATTTATTATCCACAGCTGGAAGTCCTGGATCCAGCCATGCCTGAAGTCCACACAGCTGCCTTATTTGCCTAAGTCAGTTGGAGTTGGGTTTTTGTTTCTTATAACCAAGAGGCCCCCAAAATATCTCTACTAAATGTGAGATGGTCAATAATCTTTGATGTTTTTTTCAGTTCTACCTTTCCAAACAGATCATAAGTTTCCCAAAGGCAGGAATCAGGCTAGATGTTCTGTGGTCAGTAGTTTTTGAGATCTGCATTGTCCAGCTGCTGAGTGGGAGGTTGAATACAGGGACCAAAGGACAGGAGAGTTGGAGGAAGAAGAAAACACATGTAGAGAAGGCAGGTTGACTGCTTGTTCACTCCCACATTACTCTGTGTCATCGGTGCTAGAGGCTGAGGCTATGCAATGGGTAATTCAGATACCATTTTCACCCTCATGGAGCTCACAGTTGAGTGGAGAAAACAGGTGTTAAGCAAGTCATCACAGTGATAACATATTATAGGTATAGATGTGGGTCGTGTGTGTGTGTGTATACACACATACCTCCTGTCCCTTTAAGGTTCTTGTGAATGAGCTTGTGGGTATAAATTGCTGGGGGAAGGTAAGGATTACCCCAGGGGCAAGGGGTGGAGCTGTTCCTGGGAGAAGTATGAAAAGCATGTTACTGGGGGCTATCTGGCAGTATTCAGAACAGCATGGACAAGGCCCTCCAGCCATCAGATTGCTTCTGTGGAAGGATGTGTTCCTGGCGCCTTCAAAGTCATTTGCTCATGATGCGACATGGTAAGAATATCACCACAGTGGGTTGCTCAGACAGTAACCTGTCTCCATGTTTCCAGTGTCTTCTCCCTATGGTTGCTTTCTGCCTCCCAAGGGAGCTCAGGTGGGTAGAAGGTGAATGTGCTGGACTATCAGGCTTTGAGTTTCTTTCATGTTGGCACAAGACCCAGGAGAAGAGGTGCTCTGTGGGGTAAGGATGAGGGAGGGCATCTCATACCTCTCTGATGACTGGCCACTCCAAGTGGGTGTTTGTTCCCATGGGCAGAGGGCACACGTCTAATTGTTGTCTGGATAAATAGTCCTCCCAGACCAGCTGCACCTGCTGCATCTGGGCCAGAGAAGGCACATGGACCCCAGTGGCCAGAGCCCTGGAGGGACAGCAAGAGGATGCGGGGAGTGGAGAGATTCAGAGCAAGGGTTTTGGAGTCAGACAGACCTGGATCCTCGCTCTGTCCCTTACTCCCTGGGCGACATGTGAGAAGTCACTTAGCCTCTCTGTGCCTCAGTTTCCTCATCTGTAAAATGGGTTTTCCCACTCACATGGTAGTTAATGATGGGATTAATCCCTGGGCAGAGGGATTGAGTGATGTTAATTTTCTTTGATCTTTCTCGTTTTCCATTTTTTTTCATACAATGAATATGTAAATCTTTTGAATGAAGAGAAAGCCAGTAAGTGTTTAGAAAATGAAAAGGTTGTTTCTGAAAGACTGGAGAACACTGGAGAGAGGAAAGAGGGGAATGGAGAGAGTGGAATTTAGAGGCAACCAGCAGCCATTCTGGGGGGACTGGGTCCAAGGGTTGGTGAGAAACACCAGTCTTCTTTGGGAGCAACTTGGGAGCCCAAAGATCTCGAGTGAGCCATGGAAGCAGGGCTGGGATGAGAAGTTCCATTTGGGAGCACTGTGAATGTGGGAGAAGGGGCTGATGCTCCACTAGCCATTAGGATTGGAGCAGGACAGCAGGAGGAGAGTGGGAATATGGGGAGTGAGATCATAAAGAGCGGGAGAGGGCCCAGCCACAAGGAAGGGGGGAGAGGCCAGGACAGGCACCCACACCAAAGGAGGGCTTGGACTCACCTGGATAGTCCCTTCTTCGGTAAAGGAGAAATAGAAACTGTATTAATCTTGAACCCCCAAGAATCTCTAACCAGCCCCATTTCCTGATTTGAGCCTTTGCCTCTGATCGGCTTGGTCTGTGAAGAGAAAGTTCTGAGTGGAGGGACACCTCTGTCTCAGTTTTGCCCTAAACCCAGTGCCTGGCACCTACCGAGTGTCCAAAAAATATTATTATTCACCTGATTTAGCCCAAATATAAGCTGGGGCCCTACGTGGCCCAGTCTTACTTCACTGTTGTATTTAGAGGAACAGAGTCCGAAATAAAAAAAAAAAAAATACATAATTTTAAAAGGATCCTAATCTGTACTTATGACTCTTAAAATACGTCCATGTGGATTCACTTTGTAATCTAGAGCGACACTTCCTAAAATTCCCTTTGCTCTTGTCCTCACGCATCCTGCAGCTGCCTCGAAAGTGCTCATTCTCCAAAGGCTGGCCCCAAATCTGTTCCTCATCTCCAGCCTACATGGCATTTCCTCTTCCTCCTTTCCACATGTCACACTTTATTGCCTCTTGCCAGATGTCCCTGGAATTTCTACTCTGGCCAAAGAACATGCCGGAAGTGTGGGAGAACACATGAGCTCTTGGCTCCAAGTTCTTCCTCATTCTTCATAGGGGGATTCATGCAGACATCAGTGATTGACTGAACAGACAAGGGGAGACCTGGTTAACACAAGGATCTGGGTTTCCATCCTGGATCCTCTTCTTGTTCCCCGTGTGACTTTGTACAAGTTATGAAACCATTGAGACGTTCAGTTTCTTTGTGAGCAAAACTGGGAAATAATATACTTACCCCAGAGAGTGTTTAGGATTGAATGAGGTAATTCATTTAGATGCTATCCCAGTGCCCAACACGGAGTTTGCACAAATGAGTGTTGGCTAAATCGTCACCATCCTGAGATTTTTTTCATCAACATGAAAAAAAAAATGTTGCCCCTCTTCTGCCCCAGGAGAGAGGACTAAGTTTCCATTAAAACTTCCTCCTTCCCCTCCTTCTTCTTCCTCTTCTTCCTCTTCCTCCTCCTTCCTCTCATTATCATTATCGTTATCGAGCTCGGGAACCAGACTGTCTGATTCAGAGCTTGGCTCTACCACTTACTTGAATCCAGGGAAACTGCTTAACTTTTGTGCACCTACTTGCTTGATGAAAAAGGGTTAATAATGAAAGCTACCTTATGGAATTGCTAGGAGAATTACAGCTAATACCATATACAGATGGTCCGTGAACAAGTGAGTGGAGAAACAAAATGTGATATATGTGCATGATGGAATATTATTCAGCCTTAAAAAGGAAAGACACCTGCTACAACGTGGATGAACCTTGAGGACATTGTGCTGAGTGAAAGGAGCCCGTCACAGAGAGACAACAAGTGTGTGATTCCACTTACAGGAGGTCAAATTCATGGGGACAGAAAGTAGAAGAGAGGTTTCTGGAGTGGGGGGAGGGGGCGTAGGGACTCAGTGTTTAATGGGGATAGAGTTTTGGGGCACCTGGGTGGCTCAGTCGGTTAAGCTTCTGACTCTTGTTTTCGGCTCAGGTCACGATCTCAGCGTCGTGAGTTCAAGCCCTGCATCAGGCTCTGAGCTGGGCATGGAGCCTGTTTAAGATTCTCTCTCCCTCTTCCCCTCCCCTGCTTTACTGTCTCTCCCGTGCTCTCTCTCTGTCTCAAAAAAAAAAAAAAAATGAGGACAGAGTTTCATTTTTCTAAGATGAAGAGAGTTCTTGGGACGGATGGTGGTGATGGTTGCAGAACAATGCAAATCTATTCAATGCTGCTGAGCTGTACAGTTAAATAGTTATGATGGTAATTTTTACAATGTGTGTATTTTACCACAACAAAAAAAATTGAAAAAAAAAAGTTGTCCCCCCCCACCTCTGCCCCAGGAAAGAGGTGACAGGACTCCGTTTCCCTTGAGTCCCTTTGTTGGTCACCTAGGGACTGTGGGTTCGCCAGCAGTGACTCCATTTCTCGCTTATGCCCTGACCTTGTGGTATGGTGACATTGTTGGTGGCTGAGAGCAGTGAGCCACGGACCTCCTACAGGGAGGGGGTCTGCATGGCCATCATGTGTCCTCGCCTCCCCCTCTAGAAGGGCCAGCAATGTGAGGCAGCCTGCCAGGCGCCCAGTCAGCCAGGGGGTCTTTAGAATGGGTTAATTTCAAAATCTGGGGGGGGGGGGGAGTCTTATTTTATTATTGTCTGTGTGCTTTGGGGAGAAGGAGAAATCTTGGTTTGTGTGAAGGTGCGTTGCCGGAGAGACCTGTCTTGTCTTTTGTTACAAGGCTCCCGCTAGGATCCTGGCCACAGTCTCATTAGGGTCCTGATGGTGAGTGGACCCTTTGTGTCAAATGGGACACACTCTGCAGTGACTTGTGGATAGATTTTTTTTCTCTCTCTCTCTCTTTTTTTCTTTTTCCAGTTGATTTGCTAATGTCTGCTGGGATTCTTTTCGGTAAGGTTTCGAGATCTTCTCCTGGGTCAGGAGGTGAGGGGACGATGTACTGGCAGAAATTGCTTCCTCTAGAATCGCCTTGATTGGAATTTTGAAAAAATGAAGGCAATTTGGAACTTAGAAAGAGAGGTAAGCTGTGGGCTCACCAGCAAATCGAGGTTTTCTTTTGTTCCTTCCCTCTCTTTCTCTTTTGGCTTAATTTTTCTCCCTGTCTTTCCGGTGCTCCCTGTCTCATTTCTCTCTGCCAAGCAATTTTCTATCTTCTACTTAAAAACCCCGTTTCAACCTCTGGCCCTTTGGGAACTCTGATTATTTCTGATTAAAACCTTGTCTTAGCCTGGACTCCCCCAGGAGCGGATCCTAAGGCAAAGGCTGCTGCGCAGATAGTTTATTTGGGAGAATCCCAGGGAGCAGAAGCCCAGGAGGGAGCAGGGGTGCCGGAGGTGGGGGAACAGGTCAAACAGGAGCGTGGGAGACATGCTGCAGGGATGCATTATGAAATGAGTATCAGTGCCATCCACCAGGGCAACAAAAGGAGAAGCTTATCCCCATCATTTTCCACCCCTGTTGGTCAAGGATGGCCTCTGGTGTTGGGATGCACCTGCCTGGTGAATGCTCAGTGGGTCCCCCCGGGTCTGAGAAGCCCCACGGTGTCAGAGAAGCCTCGGGACAGGAAGCAAGAAGAATATGGCAGAGTCTTGACCTTGCAAGGGGCTTGGAACTGCAAGAAGCTGGCGAAGCCCGTATGGCACTGATGTCCACAGACCTGGCTGGAGTAAGAGGGAGGCCGAGGAAGGCCCCACACAGACCTACAGATGCCCCAAGCACAGAGGAACTCACAAGAATGTCATTGAACGTGCGACTAGTACTCAGAGCATACGGGAATTCAACAAGGGCCGGAGTTGAAACACCAGCTCCTATGATTTCTGCCTCAGCAGCTGTTGAACGTCTTAGTTCTGTTCTCCAATTCTGGGTGCTGCCACTCTGCCCGTGCCCTAAGCACAAGCTCAGCCTCCCTGTTGGGTACGACCAGTGGGCCAGACCACAGCCAAGACCCAGCTGCTATTGCCAGCATGCTCCTCACAGGTGGACAGTGAGGATTCGATTAGACCCTGACTGTAGGGTGCCGGGCACGGAATCATGGCTGGTTGAGCATTGGCTTTTTCACTTATACTATTACTGTCCTTATTTTGGAGTCCTGGTTATTATTGAGAATTGAGGAAAAGAGTAAAAAAACCCCACAAAAACACACGAAACCAAAAACCTTTCTTATTTGGGAGGCGAGGAGTTCCTAGGCTAATTGAAATGTCTACATATTAGTAACATGATTATTATTGTACATTTAATATATATATTTAGTTGGACTCCCTGCATGTTTCCTGGGTCCCTTGCATGGGCTTGGCGCCGTGCAGGGTGCAGTGGAATGGGGGAGAACATGCTGTGGGAGTAGAGGCTGTTGGTATCCACCTGTGTCCCCACTGTCTACCCCAGAGGTCACCTGCAGCCTCCGCGGACGGTTCTGTGGACAATGGCTTCCTACCTCGAGCATCTGCCTCTCTTCTCAGAAGGCTCTTTCCGGCAGACAGAAGGAACTGCGCAGACCGTGGGTGGAGCAGGCTGAGGGCTGTTCACACCATCAGGAGCAGTGGCAACCAGTGAGGGGGGGAGGTGGGGGAGAAACAGCCCAGCTTCCTCACCCTTTGGTGGGACGACTCCGGGATGTGCTGTGCGTACTCCCTCAGAAGGTTCTGGGGGTGATGGAGCCCCCCAGTTGTTCACAGCAACCACCCAGCCATTGTCCATCTTTCTTGAGCTTTCCTCCCTGTCTTACTTCTCACTCTACTATGCTTCCTGGGGTCATAGGATCTACCCAGGATACTTCAAGCATAGTTCGTATATTCCACTCTGATTAGAGAAGTAATTCTTGCTTATGGTCAACAAGTTTGACACAATTTAGTATATATATTGATATATTCCCAGAGTAGTCCCTCTAGATCTACCCCATTCCTTTCAGTAGGGGCTCCATGTTATCAGGAGGAGAACATATGATACTTTATATATCTGTGACCTTATTGTTGAACTACTGAGTTGTAACCTAGCATTTTGCTACAGAAGCAATGTGCAGTAAGTCTGTTTACAAATAGTCTTTGCACCCTGGTGTTGGCATTCTTATGGTGCTGGGAATGCCTGAGGGGCTCAGTTGGTTGTCTGCCTTCGGCTCAGGTCATGATCCTGGGATCCTGGGATCGAGCCCCGCCTGGGGGTCCCTGCGTGGCGGGGAGCCTGCTTCTCCCTCTGCCCCTCCCCCTGCTCATGCTTTTTCTCTCTCTCTCAAATGAATAAATAAAAATCTTCAAAAGAAATGGAATTGCTAGCTAAAGGAGAACTGACATTTAAAATACAAATAGATATTGTCGAATTTTGCCTCCAAGAACATTGTACTGACTTATGCTCATGAGGTTAGGGCTGTCAGGAGCCAGAAAGAGGAGCAAACTGGGGGGACCCCAAATATCTACTTGCCACCCTTTCCTTACGATAAAGTTCATAGACTCCAGCCCTCCCAAAGCTCCATTAGAAGCTCACCCTTTTTTCTTTTTCAGGGGGACCCCGGAGAGTGAGGAATGGAAGCTTGTAATGTCCGCAAGGCCCGGGGGTGCTAGAAATACTTTTGTATTTCTGGTCTGTGTTTTTGGCTAGCCAGGAGGGAGATAGTCAGACGTGAATCCCAGGCCTGCCACAGCCACAGTGTATAACTTTGGGAAAGTCACCTCTCTGGACTGGTTTTTTCATCCGAGAAATGAGGGCCAGGATACTTGCTTTCTGCAGTTGTGATCTTAGTTAGGTTAATTAGGTTAATACTTAACCTCACTGCTGTAAGAGGAAGTTCCTCAATCTCAGTGCCTTCATGCAAAACAAGTTTCTTTCCCACTCAAGTGATGTCCTAAATGGGTGTTTCTGATGGGTGAGGGGCTCTTCTTCAAGTGGTGGGTCAAGCTTCTTCCATCTTTGGTTCTCTGGCACTCTGCTCCTAGGTTCCCATCCTCATGCATATCAAGTGAGTGAGGAGAAATGAGCATGGAGGATGGCCCTTGGGAGGGTTTGTAGGCCAGGCCTGGAAGAGGTGCACATCCGTCCCGTCTACATTCCGTCAGCCAAATGGTGTGGCAGCCATGAAAATGCACCTCTCAGGGCTCCTACTATGGGGAGCATAAGTGACTGGGAGCCCCAACTGCTGTCCTGGGTTTACCATCACCTTCACGTGGAGAGAGACCATGCTTCTCCTGGGCCGCTCCCAGCTGATGACTAAGCATGGTGGAGGTCTTCAGCCAGGCCTTCTCTGGCAAGACCGGGGCCTCTTCCAACGGGCAACTCTAGCTTGAAGACGTCCCGTTGGCCTGGCAGAAACTTCCTGGGAAGCATGACATGGTCTGAGACTTTTTCTACTCCATCCTCCTTTCTCCCCACTTTATTCCCACAGAGGTCCGACCCTCATGTGGCCCGAAGTCTCTCCCAGCTTTTTCCTGCTCCCCCTTCCCCACCAACAAAACCCTTCCGTGTCTAATCCCATCTTTGGTGTTTACTTCTCAGCCAACCTGAACTAAAGCACACGACTACCCACAATGGCAGGGGAGTCTGGGAAATGTAGTCCAGCTGTGTGTCCAGCGTGTCTGGTGAACAGGGAGCCAGTCCCCGGCACAGGCATTATGAGGATTAAGATGCCAGGCCAAGTACATTGCTTTGAGCCTGGCACACAGTGAAGCACTAAGTGGCCGTTCTTGTCACTAGAGCCCTTTGGACCAAGGTGTCAAGTCCCTACAAGCATGCAGTGCATCTCCTTGTCCCGACCCACCCTCGTCCAGCAGGTGGTCTGATCCCTCGGTGGGGTTCCTCTAGATCAGAGCCGGGAGAGACAAAGGCTTGTGTCCCAAGATGGGGGTGTCAGCCCTAGAGGGGCCACCTCTGGGAACGTCTCCTTGGCGACAGCCCCCGACTCACCGTCCGGAGTCACTTCGCCTGGCTCACCCCTCAGATGAAAGCAAGGTAGCAGGGTGTGGCCCCCATGTCCCAAGGGGACCTCCGCCCATCGCCAGTGCCCGCCTCCACGCCTGCTTCCGAGAGCTCCATAAATGCGGATAATTCCCGCATTAAACTTCACTTTATTATTTTCTCTGGGTGCAGGTATGTGGATGATATGAGGCCTCGCTGCATTTACATACAAATTGAAGATTTTTATTAATCAGTCCAGTACCAGGGATCCAACGGTAACAGTCCATCAGGCCCTTAAATACATTTGGTGACATTTTTACCATACATTTAGCATGATAGGGCAAGGCGAATATAATGTACCAATGATTGCTTTTCCATTGAAAGCACAAACGGTTTCATTTTTCCTGTCATCTCAAATAAGTGTTAAAGAGGGTTTGGAGGCTGTTGTGTCCGCGCCGTATGCTCAGGACTTACAAACACTGATGAGCGCATTAAATAACCATTAGCGTCTCGGCCTGGACCACAGGACCGTCCCTCCTCTTCAGAATTTATTCTTTGATTTAAAGTGAAGGCAATCTGTGGCTGCTTTCATAAAGTCCCGCGGCCCCTCCATTCTCCCTCCAACAAAATGCATTACAACAGTAATTTTATGACTGTTAAAATAACTGTCGTTAACAAGCACTTAATTAAAATGTACAATAAATAGCCGACCGCAGCCTTATCTGCTCTCTGGAGCGGCCACGGCCGAGACTGCAATGCCCAGGCCTGCTGTTGCCCAGCTTGTTTGCGGATTAATTGCTTTTCGAGCTGGCAGGAGCTGTCTCTACAGCGGCCAGATCGTAAACGACCAGATAGGGACTTTATCAATCAGGCGGGTGCGTCTGTGACCGCCGCTGGACGGGCGGGAAGGTGGAGGGCAAGCCTCGGGTGGCTGGAATTACTGTTGGGGAGGTGGGGTGGGGGGCAGCAGAGGAGGTGGCCGAGTCCCCTGGAACGGGGAACGCCCATGACAGGGGTCCCGGGAGGGGGGTGGGGACGGGGGCTGGGCTGCTCCCACCCCCACCTGGATGGCTCTGGTGTGATAACGGTTTTGATGATGGTAATAATAATAATAGCTAACTGGGGCGCCTGGGTGGCTCAGTCGTTAAGCGTCTGCCTTCGGCTCAGGTCATGATCCCAGGGTCCTGGGATCGAGCCCCGCATCGGGCTCCCTGCTCAGTGGGAAGCCTGCTTCTCCCTCTCCCGCTCCCCCTGCTTGTGTTCCCTCTCTCGCTGTCAAATAAATAAATAAATAATCTTTAAAAAAAAATAATAGCTAACACTCAACAGCGGGTCGGTATTTTCTTTTTATCAACTTAGTGAACCCTCACAACAGCACTAGGGGGTGGTTATTGTTGGGATTCTCGTTTACGCTCGGGGAAACGGAGCCTCAGAGAGGTTAAGGGACTTGCCCAGGGTCACACAGTTGATAAGCACAGCTGGGACCCCGGAGCAAGCGAGATTTCTCCACGGGAGGGGTGCTTAGCCCTGCACTAGGGGTCTCCTCGTAGAGGTGAATCTATTGCGTGCCTGAAACATACCTGCAGCTGTGCTACGTAAAGTCCACACTTACTGCTGCACGTGAGTGTGTGGGTCTTTAATCAGTATATATTTGTGAAGTGCCTACTACGCGTCCAGCCTGTGCTAGGAGCCGGAGGTACAAAGGTGAGCCGGGAGGTTCTGATCTCTGCCCCTAGCTCGCTGGCCAGTGGGGAAGGTGGCTGTTGAACAGGTAATGGGACCATGAGCAGAGCACCTTAAAGAGGCTCTGTGTGTGTGTGTGTGTGTGTGTGTATACACAGCAGGATCAAGGAAAGGAAGTGACTTCTAAGCTGAGGAGAAAGAGAAGCAGGGACCAGCCAGATGAGGGCAGGGGGACAAGTGGTCCAGGCATGGGGAGACAGTTAAAGACACGGAGGAGAGAGCACATGCCATGTCCCAGCCGCTGAAGGAAATTCAGCGTGACTGGGCTTCGGAGGGGCATGGGCGAGTGTCCAGGGATGAGGCCCAGGAAGTTGGTAGGTTGGTAGGAAGTTGGTAGATGGAGGAGGGTCTCGTGAACCCAGGGGGGTCAGCAGAGTGCTGACTTGTGTTTTTCAAGGGGCCTCTCTGAAGAAGGGCCTTGCCAACAACTTTGTAAAGTAGGTATCATGATTCCCGTGCTTACAGCTAAAGAAACAGGGGCATGTATGGATGGAGGGGTAGGTGGCTTGCCCGAGGTCACCAGGCCAGAGGCAGGTGGGCAGCTGGTGGTGGGCAGGAGGCTGGCTTCTCACAAGGATGCCTGCTCACCTCCACTCACTACCCGCCCCCCCTCCACATATGCTTCTTGTCACCATCCAGGCTGGGGATGACCCTGGGTTGTTTTTTTTTTTAAGATTTTATTTTATTTTTTAAAAGATTTTATTTATTTGTTTGTCAGAGAGGGAGCACAAGCAGGGGGAGCGGCAGGCAGAGGGAGAAGCAGACTCCCCCCTGCCCCAGCAGGAAGCCCTATGAGGGGCTCGATCCCAGGACCCTGGGGTCATGACACGCGCCAGGGGCTGATGCTTAACCGACGGAGCCACCCAGGCGTCCCTCACCTTGGGGTTTGTTGCTGGAACCACCAGAACTACTGAGTCATGAAAATGATTAACTTAAAATTGTGGACTGTTTTCCTTTGGAATTCCATTTTGTTACGGTTCTTCCCAGATCCCCAGGCAGGAAGGTAACTATGGACAGGTCTGGGAACATGGATAGGAATGGTTTCCCCTACAAATCTCAGAATAAAATATAAGACCCAGTCAACTGACCCAAGCAACCAGTTAATCATATGCTAGCACTGGAGGTCTGGAGAAGGGCAGCTCCCGTTTTGGCGAGGAGTCCAACCAGATCATGGAGGAGGACGTGTTCCCTGTTTTCCTCGGCCTGCTGGCCTTTCACTCCTCGTCATGTGCGCAGTGGTCACGGAATGGCCACCAGATGAAAGGAAGGAAGGACAGGTACTGAGGGGGGAAGAGCTTTTCCAAAAGCGGGGGGCACACTCCTGTCACCTGTCGTTGGTCCAATCTAAGTCACGTGGCCATCTAGCTGAAGGGTAGGCTGGGAGTTGACTCCGCAGTGGCGGGCCTGCCACAGTTGGTAGAGTGCTTGGCACACAGCCACCCTGAGTGACATGGGAGATGTCCCAGCAAGCAGGAGAGGGCAGGGGGGATGGTAGAGGGAAGGCATCAAACAGTCTGCCATGGTCCTCGCAGTCACCCTGTGTCAAGGATTGGGCTAAGGGATTGTCTCTGAATCCGCACACTTCTGCAAGGTGGCTGGAGACTGAGGCTCAGAGAGCCTCAAAAGGGGGGCTCTGGCTCAGACTCAGATCTGTCTGATTCCAGGCTCCCTGCCCTCCAACTCCAGGCCATAGTTCTGTGGCCACCGCAGCCCCTAGGGGGTGAAGGAGGCACTCCCCAATCCCTAGCCAGCTTGGGGGTGGGGGACAGATAGCCTCCTGTCCCCTCTGCACCAGACACCTTAGGCTTTTCAGACTCCAGCCTGAGTTCTGGTTCTCTCTCCTGAGGGCCACATTCACCCACCCCATCATCTCCTGGCCACTTGACAGAGAACACTTCTCTCTCATCAACACCCGGTGGTGGGCTCATTTGGGGAAAACATAGATCTTAGATTCATTTTAAAAAACTCAGTTTCATGATAGTAAGAAAACTTCTCCCCCCTCAAAAAAAGGATGAATAAAAGATAATGGTATAGGGCGCTTGGGTGGCTCAGTTGGTTAAGCGACTGCCTTCGGCTCGGGTCATGATCCTGGAGTCCCGGGATCGAGTCCCGCATCGGGCTCCCTGCTCGGCAGGGAGTCTGCTTCTCCCTCTGACCTTCCTCTCTCTCATGCTCTCTGTCTCTCATTCTCTCTCTCTCAAAAAAAAAAAAAAAAAAAAGATAATGGTATATATATATATATATAATGGTATAATATATATATATATTTCTTTTTTAAGAAAGTTCTCAAACTCTTTGAGGGGTTTGTGTTCGTGATGTATCCAAGGCAAGTGTATATAATCCTTCTCATGCTGGGGAGGGCGTCCGTAATAAAGTGAATGCAGGGAGCTGAAGGGTCAGGCAGGTACCTGGCTGCATCCCTCTGCCTGGAAATGCATGAGACTCCTACTAATGAGCAAGCTTTATTCATATGGATCCATCCTCACAAATAAATGGAGACCAGCCAAAGATCTGCGAACACACAGACTGCTGTCGAGGGTGGGGAGGAGTGCGGGGAAATGCTTCCAATCTTGGCATCTTGAAAGATATTTAACCGAGGTCTCTACCTGGCTATTATTTAAACAAACACAAAAGATGGAGGTAAGGCGTCCAGGGAGGATGCCGGAAACCGTCAGTAAACAGGGGAGCTCAGCTGGGAGGGAGCTGCTCCAGTGTATATGTCAAGTCCATTTGCATCAGAATCCTGCAGGGGCAGGGATGCCCAAATGTGGAGTGAGTATGCACGGCCATTTGCCCAGGCAAAGGCCCGGGAGGGAGCAGGGTGGGCTACCCCAGGATGTGCAGATGTGCATTCATTAGAGGGCCAGCTTGGCGGCCCCATGGCCAGAGAGTGACAGCGCTCCTTATGTACCAGGAAGAGTGTCACCCGGGCATGCGCTGTTCTGATTGATTTTGATTAACTTGTTAGGAGTCTGCTTACTGAGTGTTGACCGTGTTCACAGAGCCTCCGAGCGGCCTCTATGCTCATGGTCCTTTCTGTCTCGGTTACTTCTGCAGTTTGCCCGTGGAGATCAGGTTGGTGGGGTGGGAAGGGCAGAGGCATATAGTTGGATCAAAAGACCCTGATGTGGGCTAACTGTGGCACTTTTGGTAAGGTGTTGTCTTGATGAGCTATAGTTTCCTCTTTGGGAAAATGGGGATACTTTTTCTCAGATCTTGTTGGATCATTAAAGAGAATCCGGGTGACAGTTCCCTCCCCTTTGCTCTCTTTTTGAGTGTCCGACTCCTTGCCAGGAGACCACAGATCTCGAAGAGAAGCCGAGGGGGATTGTTTTAAGCAGTGTTTGCAGGGGCTGGGGGATGAATACCATCGGTTGAGACCATGCGTGAGGGGCGCTGGCTGACGTTGTGACATACAATTGCATAGAAGGAACAGTGTTGCCTTTTCTTTTCTTTTTTTTTTTTTAAAGATTTTATTTATTTATCTGACAGAGAGAGAGACACAGCGAGAGAGGGAACACAAGCAGGGGGAGTGGGAGAGGGAGAAGCAGGCTTCCCGCTGAGCAGGGAGCCCGATGCGGGACTCGATCCCAGGACCCTGGGATCATGACCTGAGCTGAAGGCAGTCGCTTAACCAACTGAGCCACCCAGGCGCCCGAGTGTTGCCTTTTCAACCCTCTCTCAATTCCAACTAAGTCAAAAAGAGAATCTCCGTTGGTGCTAATATGTCCTTAACACCCCCTTGACTCTCGTTAATCTCCCTTTAAAACGAAGGTGGATCACGGAGACAGAACAGAACCTGCCAGGGGCTGGGGGAAGGGGAAGTATGGGAAGTTGTTTAGTGAGTACGGGGTTTCAGTTTGGGAAAACCAAAGAAGTCCCAGAGATGCCTGATGGTCCTTGTTGTACAAAATGAGTGTATTTAATGCCACTGAGCTGTGTGCCTAAAAAGTGGTCAAAGTGGTAAATGTTATGTCTTATATACTTTACCACAGTAAAAGCCAAAAGCCAAAACAAAACCGCCAGCAGAGCAGGCTTTGGGGAACAGAGGGTTCGGGGGGCAAACTGCATCTAAACAGACTCTCATAGCTTTATTTTAAAAAGTCAGTTTCACTCTTAAGGTGGCCTTTTATTGAGGACCAGGAATGCCAGTGTCCCATTTCCAGATACCCACTTGATACAAAGCTTCCTTGTGAAATGCACGTATTTGTTTACTAAGCCAGGAGAAGTGGTAGGTAAATCAAGTTCATGGGTAGGGCAAGAGCATGAAGCTGGAACTGGACTCAGGCATCTGAAGCCTGGAGGTCAGCCCTGGGTCCCAGGCTGGTGGCACAGCAGAGGATCCTCTGCACCCCCTCCTGCCTCCCTCCTGTCTCCCCCCGATTCTTTGCCTGGATGGCATCCCTTTCCACTGCCTCAGCCGGGAATTCTTTGTCAGGACTGACAGATGGTGGAGTAAACTTCTGTCTTGCCTAGCCCAAGGACTTTGGGGCAGTTACTTTGTCCTGAGGTCACCCCATGGCTGCCCTGGGCTCTGGGGCAGATCCTAAGCACCCTGGGAGCAAAATGACATGCTTCTTGGGTGACAAATGGGCAATGTCCTCCAAGGTTCTGATTGTAACTAAGGATTAACTGGAACAAGAGTTCTCAAATCTGGCTGCATTTTAGAGTCATCTGGGGCTCACCTCCAGGCCAGAATCAGGATCCCTAGAGGGGTGAAGCTGGGATATCCCAGGCAATTCTAATGTGTGACGGGTTGGGAACCACAGATTAGAACCCAAGCACCGTTGCTTCTAAATGCTTTGTACCCTGTCTGGAATGGCTTTTTCTTCCCCTCGACAAATTCCAAAATGCATTTTAAGACTCAGCTGACGTGTCACCTCCTCCAAGAAGGCCTCCGTGATCTTCCAGGCTGAGTTGCCTCGGTGGTAACACTTGTCACACTATGTTGTAATCACTGGATTTTTGGATTTCTGCCACCAAGTAAGGAGCTCTTTGAAGGCAGGGGCTGTGACTTAGTCACCGTTGAATCCTGTAGCCTGTTTATAGTAAAATGTTCAATATATGTCTGGTGAGGAGTAAATGGATGGCTTGAGGCACATAGCAGAGTCCAGGACGACACTTAAGCCCTAAGAAACATATTCACTTGGGCAGATAAACGGGCTTCCTTTGCACTCAGTGAGGGGTTCTAGGGCCTGCCCTGCTTTGGGCTATGGTGACTACCGTCTAGACTTATCCTTCTTAGGACCACCTATTAGGGTCCCTCAGACCTCCCTGGGCTCACCCGCAGCCACTGTCACCCAACTCACCACGCCGTGTGGACACAGTGGCCTGCTCTCCCTGGCTTTAAAGTCTCAAGTGTTTCTAGTCTCAGAAGCATCACAGAAGCTGGGTTCTCGGTCTAAAGCACCATTTAGCACAACTATGCCCAGCTCCCTCCTAAATGTCACTTCCTCGCAGTGACCCTCCTTGATACCCTCGCCTCCCCAACCTAAGGCCCTGTCTCATTTTTCATGGTTAATTGCAGCATATTCTTTGCTTATTCATGGCACTCACCTCGGTATTTAAGGATAGATGTGTCTCCCTGGCGTGGTTCTTAGATGAACACCAGAAACCCCAACTAGCCGAGGTGGGGACTCAGCACAGCACTGGGCATAGAGCAAGTGCTCAGTAAATACCAAATAAATGAAGATTTGGGTTTGGTGTCACCCTTGTGGGCAGCTTTGCCCCCGAAAGGCAGGGCAGCTGGGGATAGGACAACCCCCCTCCCCCCCAAAAGAGTCTTGTCTCTACCATTAGTTACTTGTGGTTCTAGTCCTGCATCTCCCTGCAGCTTCTCTTCCAGTGTCGTTTTGCTCTCAGGATAGAATGTGCCGAGCCTCCAATTTTTCATGCCCAGGTAGAGCTTAGGAGATGGGGTGACCACGGTTAAGTCAAGGCGAATGGGGGAGCCTGATGTTAATCAAAGATTCCCATAGGAAAACCAAGGTGCTGGCCGTGCCTGCTGCCCCCTCGCCATTGAAGGGACAGGCCCAGACCTGCACCGTGACCAGTGGTCTATGCGGTGGCTTTCCATAGGGAGCACTCTTTAGAAAATCTCTGCCTCTCCCCACACTCTGGTATTTGCAGTCTTCGGAAGCAGCTCCATGGATATTCAGCTCGTGGGGACCAAATTAACAAGGGGTCCCACACTGGCCAGAATTCCATATTAAACTTAATTCAACCACGATGCAGCTCCCCTTTACCTTCCACAAGCCTCCAGGCCTTATTTGTCACATATGGGAGGTTCTGCCACATGGCCCCTTTGTTTGGTACGAGCTGTCAGTGCCCCTGACTGCGGTGGAAAAGCATGCTTGGGGGTCTAACCTGGCTGATGGTAGGATGCCCGGGGAGCCTTGAGAGTATGGGTGGTGGGGAGAAAAGACTTACGACTACCGTTCTTACTAAGAAGGTTGAGAGAAGCACCAAAAAAGTTATCTCCAGGGGCGCCTGGGTGGCTCAGTCGGTTAAGCGTCTGCCTTCGGCTCAGGTCATGATCCCAGGGTCCTGGGATCGAGCCCCGCGTGGGCTCCCTGCTCAGCGGGGAGCCTGCTTCTCCCTCTGCCTCCACCCCTCTTCCCACTCGTGTTCTCTCTCTCTCTCTCAAATAGATAAATAAAATCTTTTTTAAAAAAGTTATCTCTAAACTGTCTGATATCAGCAGGCCTCTGGGCATTTGTTAAGTGTTGAAAGATACCACTTGAAGTGTATCCGTGGGCAGATTTGGTGGGCAACGGAGACCAGATTGTGGTCAGACAGTGGTTCTGCCTGCCTTAGACTTGGCGGGGGGGCGGGGGGGGGAGCGTGGTGTGGGAGGTAAGGGTCTCTCCTGGTCCTGCCAAACCCGTTCTGGATCTGAATAGAGCACCCCCTGCCTTGCCCCCCCCATCCATGAGTTACCATAACAGCCATGGGGGCATTTGTACTTCATTCTGGTCTAATGAGGGATCATGTTTTGATGTTTTCCTCTGCAGCTAACTTTTGTCTCTAATTTTAACATTTGGACTGTGTTCTGGGCAGATGGGAAAGATCTGTCTGCAGAAAGTACATGCTATTCCCACTGAAATCTAAGTAACAAGACTCTGCCATTTCTGAGAACTCTCCCCCTTCTCCACACTCCTTACCACGGGTAACCTCGAAAGATTGCCAGAGCATTAGAGACCTGAGATCACCTCCTGTCTTACGTGACTGGCCCCCTTACACCAGTCAGGGGAGGCGAGGTTATGGTGCAGAAACGAATAGCCCCAGTGTCACTTCAGGCAGAGGTTGATGACGCCCTCACGCTTTCGGTCCAGCACGGTGGGGTGCAGAAGGCCGGGACGCGGAGGAGTCTACACCCTACTCTGTGTGGCTTGTCACTTGGGGACTCAGGCCTGGGGACGGTGGCCCTTTGTACCACCGGCATTGCCACACTATGGGGAAGATATAGGGACAAGTTGCACCTGCTCAGGGCTCACTGGCCATGACGACCAGTCCCAGAGGTGAGGAATGACCATCCTCCCTGTGTCTGGAAGTAGAAGAGAAGCAACCCCAGAGTGTTGAAAGGCCCCCTGGCCTTTCCGTCCTTTCTGTGCCTCTCTTCTCCAAGTCCAGGTCCTTTTTTTTCTGCTTGGACTCCCCTCCAGAGAGCTTTCAGAGGAGCCCTCTCTGAAGAATTTGTCTGGAATTCTCTCTGGTTAAGAGCACGGATTCTAGAACCAGGCTTCCTGGCCTTGAATCTGGCCAGAACCAATGTTCCACCATGTCTGATGGTCAGTTTCTTGTCTGTAGAAGAGGGACAATGACAGGACTCCTGTCCCAGGCTCATTGTCAGTATGACATTGTCCCTCCATGTCATATGCTTAAGAAAGTCACTTGGCACATGGGAAGCTCTCTATGAGCACTGTTTCAGTTCATTACGTTCTCTGTGGCACTGAACACCGATTACGAACCAGGCAGCGTGATGGGAAAATACGTCACAGGCCAGTGTGGCACTTGGCTGGGGGGGGGGGGGGGTGGTTGGGGTTAGCAGGACATTGCCATTCCAGCTAGGCTGTGGTTGCTTTCTGGGATTCCTTAGTATCCGCCAACGTCCTTGCACTTTATGGAATGAAAATCCATGACCATGACCAGGATGTTCACTCACCCTCACATGCCTTCTGGATCAAGGCCCAAGTAGGGCCTGGGCCTGGGGCCAAAGGCAGCGCCGAAAGGTTTGCCTCAAGAGTTTCTCATATTCCTGGAGATGGTCCCCCCAGAGCAGCCTGGTTCATAGAAGCAGGCGAGCAGGATGGGCTTGGCATCCTTCCTCTACTACTAGCTGAGTAACGCTGGGCAAGGGAAGCCTGTTTCCTAATCTGTAAAATAGGGGTTACTGTACCTCTCGTGCAAGGTGGTTACAGTATCTGTCATAAGGATTCAATGATAGAAACGTGGTTGGCATTGGGCCCAGCACAGAGTAAGGGCTCCATACAAGTCTGATCCTCTTACTATTACTGATGACAAGTGTGGGGAGCCAGGGGGAGTGGAGACCAGAGAATAAAACAGAGGCGGGTTCATGGGATCATTTGGGGAGTTTAAACTGTCCCAAGGACAAAAGGGCACCACTGAAAGGTTTTAATCAAAGTGTGACATTGTCAGGTCTGCACTTTGGAAAGATTCCTTTGGCTTCATTATAGAGAGTGGATTAATAGTGGAAGATGGCGGTGGAAAACCATCCAGAAAATGTCCTAGGTTAGGATGACATCAGTAGAGGATAGAGAAAAGTGGGTTGATAATACACTTAGTGGACAGCACAATATTAGTAGCTAATACTTACACGGCGTTTGCTTTGTACCGGGTGCTGTTCTAAGCATGGAGCACTATTGATTCATTTCGTCATTACAGCTCTATGAGGTGGATTCTTCTATGGTCAAGTGAGGTTTTAGATGAGCAAACTGAGGGACCAAGAGGTTAAATAACTTGCCCAAGATCACACAGCTAGATAGGGGTTGCAGGTGGGATTCAAAACCAGGAGGACTGGTTCCAACATCATCCTCTTAAAAACTGTGTTTTTATTTGGAGAGCGACAGGGTACATAGGAGTGTATCAGTTAGCTATGACCACAACAGTGCTGCGTAACAACCACCGAAACCCCAGCGGCATATACCAAAAACATTTTTTTTTTTTTTAAGATTTTATTTATTTATTTGACAGAGAGAGACACAGCGAGAGAGGGAACACAAGCAGGGGGAGTGGGAGAGGGAGAAGCAGGCTTCCCGCGGAGCAGGGAGCCCGATGCGGGGCTCGATCCCAGGACCCTGTGATCATGACCTGAACCGAAGGCAGACGCTTAACGACTGAGCCACCCAGGTGCCCCTATACCAAAAACATTTATTTGTGCTCATGAGTCTTTGGGTTGGCTGGTTCTGCTGCTCTGAGCTCACTGGTGTGGCTCACCCATTGCCCCGTTGTTAGGTGCAAACCCGCAGGTGACTTTGCTTGGGTGGCTTCTCCCACAAGTCTGAGGTGTCGGGAGGACTCGGCGCTGTTCCACGTGTGTCGGTCTCCAGGCTAGCCCGTGCACACGCGGAAGGGCCCGGGAGCAAGTAGAAACACACAAAGAATGGGATACTGGCACTTTGCCACATCCTGTTGGCCAAAGCGAATCCCAGGGCAGCCCAGGCTTAAGGGATGGGGAAATGGACTCCACCTTTCGATGGACCAAGGGCATGGTCACAGAGAAAGTGAGAGATTTGTGAGATTTGGGTCATCAGTCAACCGCGGGGAGTGAAATTTTCCTAACTCCCGGAATGTTTGCTCAGGCAGCCAAGTCCCTGAGTGGGTGAAGCCGAAAGGGTCGGTTGTGGGAGAAGATGAGGAAGCCAGGGCGCAGGGAGACCAGAGGTCTTGCCCAAGGTTGCACTGCTAGTTTAATCGGGGTCCAGACTCCAGCTGCCCAGAACTGAAAATTTCCCCAGGGACCAGGCAGGTGTGATGGCGTGGCTGTAAATGACTTTGCTGGCCGGAATCACTTGGAAATGTGAATATGAACAATTCTGCATTCAAAATCCAGTTTCCCTAGCAGCCCTGTTCAGGGAAGCCTGGCTTTCTTTGTGCATTCTGAAAGTTCTTTCCAGGTTGATAATGTCCCCCAAGGGCCTTCCTTCTTCACACTGCAGGAATTGAACAGACTGTTTTCACCTCCAGGGAACAATCTGGTATTGTTTTTCCAGGTGCTGGCCTCTGGGGACTCCAGCAAAGCCTTTCTCTAGGACTCCTGCTGTCACCTTCCGAGGCCTGTCCTTGTTCAGGACGGCTGGGCTGAGCCCGAATCTTCCAGAATAACTACCAAATAGCCCCGCCCCCTCCAGACACACCACCGAAGGGGCCTTGAATGGGTGGGCCTAAATGGGGGCCATCAGGGAGGCTGGCTTTTTCTTAAATCAGCAGCACCTGGGTCCATGGGGCCCACCCCTGACACCCAGAAGCCTTCCAGGGGGCGTTAATCCCTCCCCAGTCATGGGAAACTTCTCCCCTTCTCTCGCGGAGCTGACCCACCTACAGACCTCTCTTCCTCCCTGTTCCAGCATTCTCAGCCTCACCCTGGACGCAAACCCAAGCTTTCCAGCCCTGCAGCATTTTGGCAGTGGCCTCTATGGTGCTCTGACTTTTCCCTCGCTGTGCCATTCTCAGGGAAGGCCGAGCGAGCGTGTGTCCCTGGGGAGCAATGGTTTCTTCTGGAAACGTCACTGGTGCAGCTAGGAGAGACCCAGACAACCGTGGGCTCAGAGCCCTTCATGGGAAGGGATCAGGAGCAGTGTGAATTCTCCCCGGCATGTCAACTCTCATGGTGGAAACAGCCAGGACTCGATGAGCATAAAAAGCTTTATGCCAATGTACTTGCTTCCCTTACTTGCTCTTTCCTTTCTTCCTTCTTACTCTGCAGAGGCGGTCAGGGAATCTGGAGCCAGGCCAACATTTGGGGCAAATGACGGCTTACTCTCCTTTAAGCCTCGGTTTTTCCCCTCCATAAAATGGGCTAATATATATCCCTTGTAGTGTCATCTAAGGAATTAGAAGCGATCTATGTAAAAGGCCTGGTACACAGTAGGCTCTCGGTAGGTGGTGGCTGAGTTTATTATTATTGACATGTTCATGAGTCCGGGCTCCCTGAGGCTGCTCTGGGGCCCTACGTCCTTCTCCTCCCGGCCTGATGGCTTCTATGCAAGGGCCCTGTGAGAAGTTTTCTACCCCACCGAGATGGGGAAAGGGATGCACTGATGGGTGGGCCGAAGCCTGGGGATGTCCGTCGACAGAGGTTTCTTCCTCCCTCTGTGGAAATGATTTATCAGCTCGCAGCAGGACGACTGTGGCCAGAAAAGAAGGCCCTGCGGCTAGAGGAATAGGGACACCAAGGAGAGCGGTTGTGTAACGGGTTCGCTTGTCGGCACTGCCTAGGCCTCCGCTGGACGCTAAACTGGGGGTGGGCCAGGCTCCCTCCCTCCTTTCCCACCCCTTCCTGACCCTGCCTTCCCACTCACCCTTGGCTCAGGGTGGCCAGTGGGTCCTGTTGAGTTAGATCGCCTTCTCTTCATAAACCCTCAGCACTGACCTCCTTCAGACTGTATTTCCCATTAAACTGTGGTCCTGAGGTGAGATCCAATTCCACACACACACACACACACACAAAACATGTAGCCACAAGCCTTTTGCTGCTAGTTTATTATCTGTGCCGGGGTCCCTGGGGTCCAGGGTGGTGATTCTGCCATCTCCCTCTCTCCCTCCCTCCCCTCCCCGACCCCCTCAGCCTTGGGGAGACATGCCTGCTAATTTATCTTGGAATGTTTGGGCTTCCATGCTTAATGGGTCTATCTTCCGACTTTCTAAACAGATGAGCGAGTGTGAAACACGTCAACAAATAAACACAGGCTTCTACCAGCAGACCCTGGAGCCAAGCAAACAGCTTCCACCAACACAGCAGGGAGAGCACCTCCAGGGTTATCGAGTGTGAGGCAAATTCCACTCTGCCTCGGAGCTGGAAAACTCAGACCTGGGACTGGTGTCTTACAGAAAGGAGAAGATCCTGGGGCCTCCACTTACGGGCTCTGTGTCCCGGGGGGACGTGACTTACAATGCCACAATGTCCTCGTCTTTAAAAGGGAGCTTAATGATCATGCCTGGCACACAGGATCCTCTCACAGATAACATGAGTTAATACCTGCGAGACAGCACGTGTGAAGCACTTAGAACCATGCCGCGTGCATGGCGTGCCTACCAGACGCCAACTATGACAGTTGCAATTCCCATGGTTATTAATAGAGCTTGAGTGATTCTGTGTGTGACCTTGGACACATTACACCAACCTTTCATTCAGTCTCCTCATCTGTAAGCAAAGGGACAATCATGCCTCTATCGTGGGGTGCTTATCAAACTTATAATTAAAAATTATAATGAAGAATTAAAACTCAGAACTAAAAATTTATAAAAATTTTTAGCCTAGGGGTTAGCACTTAGGTTCTTAATAAAATCGGTTTTCTTCCTTTCTCTTAGGCAGGATACAAAGAGGAAGTTAAAATAACAAGGTTATTTCTTTAAGAAAAAAAAAGTTATCGTAGTATAATAAATACAAAGTATACTCCCTTAAAAGTAAAGCTCAATGAATTCTTACAAACAAATCCATGACCCAGATCAGGACAGAGAACATTTCCAACACCTCTGAAGGCTTCATTGTGCCCCTTCCCCATCAAAACTACCCCCCTTAGAGGCAACTATTATCTTGATTTCTAATACTATAGATTAGTTTTGTCTGATCTGGAGCTTCATATAAATGGGATGATAGAGTATATCCTCTTTTGCGTCTGACATCTGTTCAACACAATGTTCTCAGATCCGTCCAGGTTACTGTACATATCCATTGGTACGCACTCAGGTTCGTGCCCAATTTTAAGTTACTTATGAATAAAGCTACTGTGAACATTCTCATACATGTTTTTTCATGGGTATATACACTTATTTTTGTTGGCTGTGTATCCAGGAGTGGAACTGCTGAGTCATAGGCAGGTGCATGTTTAGCTTTAGCAGATTTTGCCAAACAGAATTCCAAGGTGGTTATTCGCAGATTACTTTTTGGTTTAAAAAAATTTTTAAGGGGGAGAAATTAAGCCTGGAAGAGATTTAACGCTGAATTTTTACATTGTACTTTTTACTGAAGCCTAATTTCCTCTTTGTTATAGATTACTACTTATAATTCACTGAGAATTGACCATCATCTGTAGAAACAGCTGTAATTATACCTAAATATGTTGCTCAAAAAATATTCCCTGTTTATAATGGAGAAAAGAAAATACTCTAAATGTCCATCCATAGAAGAATGATTAATAAATCATAATATACCCACACTATGCAAGGGCAGAATACACAAAAAAGTACTGGCCTGGTACGATGTCCAAGTTACACTAAGAGTATAACAAGCATGTTGCAGAATATTATATAGAATAGAGACTATATATGTTTCTTATACATCAGGAAATATTTTATGGTGTGCTAATTTGGAAAACTGTTTTAAGACCCTCCATCTATATCTATCTATCATCTATCTATCTATCTATCTATCTATCTATCTATCTAATCTATCTGTCTATTTATTGTCAGCATCTATCTATCTACCAAAACTGAGGAAAGAGTATGAACAGTCAATTCATAGAAGAGACAACTGGAAGGCCAGTAAACACATGAAAGATGATCTCATTAGTAATCATGGAAAGGCAATTGAAACAACCATGAAATATCAGTTGACACCCCATAGATGGGTAAAAATTTGAATGTTAACAATGCCTTGTTGGTGCAACAAGGGGGGTGGGGCAACAAGAACTTTCGTACACTGATGGATATTGCCGAATGGCTCTCCGAAGTGGCTCCACTAAGTTATATTTGATGGTGGGAATACAAATTAGTACAGCCATTTTGGTGAGCAATTTGGTAACATTCAGCAAAGTGAAAGATACTTGTATACCATGCCACAGATATCCCATCTTTAGCTCTAAACACTGGAGAAACTTAATCACATGTACACAGGGAGATGGGTATAAAAATGTTGACTGCAGTGTTGTTTGTGAAGTGAAAAATTGCAAACAACCCAATATTTTTCAACAGGACAATGGATCAGTTATGGCATCATGACACAATGAAATATGATACAAGGTTCAAAGGAATGAAATAATGTTACAATGTAACTACATAGAGAATTTAGAGGGGAAACAGCCAGTTGCAGAAGGCTACATAATACCATGATTCCATTTCTATTAAGAGTAATGTGAAATAAAATGATGTTACATATTGTTTATGGATCTAAGTACACATAATGGAAGTATAACAGGGGTATACAAAGGATCATTTCTGGACAAAGGTTACCTTTGGAGAAAGAGGCAATGAGACAAGGGAAAGATACAGGGACTTTCAATTTTGTCTGAAATATTTTATTTCTTAAGATGGACGGTGCAGTCTTGGATATTCATTACATTAATCTCTGAAACACTTACTGTCAAAGGTAAGATTTATCCATTCGTCTATCTGGAAGGCTCTAGATCAAAATGTTAATGGTGGTTAGTCCTGAGAAACAAGATCGTGGAGGAGAGTGTATTTCATTTTCTACTCTATATATTTCTGTTGAATTTTTAATTAGCATATATTGTTCTAAGAACCATTAAAAAGAAGAAGAAGAGAATTGGTAATGCATGCATGCTAGGTGTGGTCACCCGCAGTTAGAGAATACCCCATTCTCTGACTGTTCTCGGTAGGGCCCCGCCTAGAAATGAAGGTGGATTCCTCTGTTAGAGCGGGACTGATTCCTTCCAGAAGGGTCAGTGAGGTCGGGAAGAAGAAGGGAGTGAGATGCTATGGGTGGGTGGGGTCCTCTTAGGTCTTGGAGTGACCCCCCAGTTCAGCAGGAGAAGTGGGCTGCAGATGCCCGAATCCTGTCATCCTCCACTCTCTCCCTCATGGTTACACAGCCTTGGTCACAGTGCATCATTTTAGGACCAAGCCACTCCTGAAATGACAATTCTTTTTTTTTTTAGATTTATTTATTTATTTATTTGATAGAGAGAGAGACAGCGAGGGAGGGAACACAAGCAGGGGGAGTGGGAGAGGGAGAAGCAGGCTTCCCGCAGAGCAGGGAGCCCGATGCAGGGCTCGATCCCAGGACCCTGAGATCATGACCTGAGCCGAAGGCAGATGCTTAACGACTGAGCCACCCAGGCGCCCTCCGAAATGACAATTCTTAAAAAGCAGAGCCAGACCGATAAAATCCTTCTGGGTTATAGTCCGTTCACTTGGAGCCAAATGGATGGCTTGTTAATATCTTCCCCCATTTGCCTTATGACCAATTAGCAGCTATTAAGACCCAACTCATCCTGGCATGAAGCTTTTCCCTAGCAGCAGCTGAGGGACCGCTCTGAGGACTGGGGGTGAATTTCCTCCCTGGCCCCTTGGTGCCCCAAAGCTCACTCCCCAGATTAAGTATGGGGGAAGTGCTGCGTTCTGGGCACTGGCACTGCGTGATCCCATCAGGGAACCCACTGGAGTTGAGAAAGGTCGTTTGCACTGGTGTCTACCCAGACCTTCTGCATCCTCCTTCCCCAGGGCAGGGGTCACCTTGAGATGATGCTCCAAGTGACCCACAGGCAGGTTGGCTGCCACAGAACCCGTCGTTAAGATTCACATGCAGCATTTCCTCCCTCCCTCCCCCTTCCCTTCCTTCCCCTCCTTCCATCCCTCCTTCCCCCCTCCCTCTCCCTTTCTTTTATAGTCTGACGTAAGTCATGAACAAAGGCAGCCCCTTTATACTGAGTGCTCTCTGCGTACCAGACACTGTGCTGAACGACTGCCTTTCCTCACAAGAACATCATGAAAGTGAGCCTGACCCTGTGTGACAGTTAGGGCAACTGAGGCACATGGAGAGAGGTTAAGTGACTTGCTCACAGTCACATCGTGCGTGACAAACTGGCAGAGCTGAGGTGAGAACTGAAAGTCTGTGCTTTTCACAGTGAATCTGAGAAAAGCACATTCTAACGACTAGAAGGTTCTCAGAAAGTCAAGATAACACAAGTGTAATAACCACTCCATGCAAGGAGTGTCCTTTCTCATAGAAACAGTGAAGACAGCAACGCTTCCTGCCGAGACAGAGTTGTATCCCTTCTGTGGGTGTTGACTGAGCCCCTGCTGTGTACTAGGCACTGTTCTGGATGCTGGGGATTTGGCAGTGAATCAAACTGACCTGTCTCCATTTCTCAGACTATATGTTCTAGGGGGGTGATGGAAAATAATGAAACAAAGTTATACAGGGGCGCCTGGGTGGCTCAGTCGTTAAGCGTCTGCATTCGGCTGGGGTCATGATCCCAGGGTCCTGGGAGCGAGCCCCACATCGGGCTCCCTGCTCGGCGGAAAGCCTGCTTCTCCCTCTCCCACTCCCCCTGTTTGTGTTCCCTCTCTCACTGCTCTCTCTCTCTCAAATGAATAAACGAAATCTTTAAGAAAAAAAAAAAGAAACAAAGTTATACAAACAAGACACTGTGTCAGAGAAGCGTATGTGATCTATTAAGAAATAAGATTGAATGACCCCATAGAGACGGAGACAGGATGGGCCCGGGGGTGGGGGTGGGGGGTTCTCCAGAGCCCCGAGTGTTGAGATGAGCTGTGGCAAGACCTTGGGGTAAGAGTGCTATTCCTGCTCAAGGAACCGCAAGGACAAAGGCCCTGAGCTAGGAAGGAGCTTTCCAGGTTGGAGGAACTAACAGGCCAGGGAGGCTCCCGTGGGGTGGGGGAGGGGAAGCCAAGTACAAGGTGAAGTTGGAAAACAAGGCCGGATCCAGCCCTGTGTGGCTTGCTGGTTCACGGTTGCGAGTTTGGGTTTTTACCCCAAGTGCAGCGGGAACAGGTGAGGGTTTTTGGGCAGGGGGATGATGCGATCTTGATCTGACTTTTATAAGATCCCTCTGGCCACTGTGTATGATAACAGGTATAGATTATTTCAAAATTGCTGAAACATGTGTGGTAGGGAAGATGAGCTGGCTGGTTGGGGGGGGCGGTGAGGTGGGGCTGCTCGGGATATTTTTTGGAAGGCTGCCTGGAACAGGACAGGGGGGACCAGACTTTGGAAACCTGTGCTTTTCTTGGAGAGACAGAAGTTCGCAGAAGTGGGGCTGTCTGGCCTCTGAGCCACTGGGAATAAGCGGACACCAAGTCAGGGCTGAAAAACGTTCGGAGTGTGGATTTCATGTTCACTGAGCTCGCCCTCTGCTCGAGGCCCTGTACTGGGTCTTTTGTGTCTCCTGCAGGGTATTTTTACCCCTGTATTTTTATCCCTCCCCGTTCAGTAGATATTTTTATCCCCACCTGTGCCAGGCACTTTATTTGCAGTGGCAACAGTCCAAAGGCGGGGGGAGGCAGCGTCTTACAGTGGGGAAGGGGAGAGCCCTGGGGCCAGAAGCTCTGGGCTCAGATTCCAGTCCCACCAGCTGCGGGATCTTAGCCCAGTTACTTAACCCCTCTGTGCCTAAGATTTCTCATTGGCGTGACCTATCTGTCAGTTAGGATCCTTTTGGCTACAAGTAAGAGCAAGCCCCAGCTTAAACCATCAGGAAGTTTACGCTGTCACCTGAAGACAAGTGCCAGGCCAGCATCGTCAGTGGCTCGGTGATGTCCTTCCATCTCTGCTCTCCCAGCTCAGGGTAATTTCATTCTGAGGCCAGAGGGGGCATGGTTGCTGCAGCTTCCAGCATCCCACCCACATGGGACAATGTCCAGGGGAAGGGGCCGGACCATCTCTTCCTGGAGCAAGGAAACGTGTCTTGGAAGACCCCGCAGTCTTCCTCCGTGCTTCATTGGCTAGAAGTCAGGTCCCGTGCTTATTCATGATGCAATAGAGAGCGAGGGAGTTGGGATGGCCAAGCCTAGTTTAGATTCAACACAACCTGGGGCAGGGGAAGAGTGGGGAGGTGGGGGACGTGGAGACGGAGAGTTGGGGGAGCAGGAGCTCAGAAGGGTGGGAGGTGGGTTTTGATGGTCTCAAGCCAATCACTATGACTCCCATCCTACATCAAAGGGTTGTTGTAGAGATCCATGTTTGAGTGTTTGGTATGGGGCATGACACATAGTAAGTGCTCAACAAATCTTAGCTATGAAATGAAAGATGAGGAGGAGGAGGGGAAGGAGAAGATACACCTTTTCCAGACTCAGAGAACACCGTGGCTCTGACCTGAAAGCCAGTGTTCCTTCTCCTTCCTTGTGTGGCCTCAGTTCTGAGTTAGGTTTCCGTGACCAGGATTGGAGAGCGCAGTCAGTGTTGGCTTGAAGGATCAAGGACGGTTGGTCATGCCAGATGTTTGGATTCCTGAGACCTCCCCAGCCTCCTCCCCAGCCTCCACCCCAGCCCCAGCACCTCCGCAATTCTCCCATGGACCATGCTCAACCTTAGGCATACCGCCCCTCCAAAGTTCCCTGCCATTGTTCTCAGAATCCCGGCGCCCCAGAAGCTGCACAGGACCACCACCGAGGCTCCTGGTCTGTCCCCTCGCCACCCAGGCCAGGATGCCTGTTCCCAGCACCCTGCTGAGCCATCTTGCTCAACTCTGGGGAATTTCTGGGCAGTTTTGAAACAGTTTCTGAGACAGCTGGGCAGAGGCTGAGCTATGAGGCCTTGGGCAAATTCTATCACCTCTCTGAGCCTCGGTTTTCTTATCAGTCCAATGGGATAACAAATCTCTGCATCGTGGGCCTATTCTGAGGATGAAATGAAATCACGTGGGTAGAACACATGGCCCAGCAGGAAGAAGCTTCACGGCTGCGGTTCATTGATTTTTATGGGGGTGACATTTACGTAACAAAATTAGCCGGTTTATGCTTAAAATTCAAAATTTAGTGCACTCGCCTCTATGTAGCTCCCAAAACAAACATTTGCATCACCCCAAAAGGAAACCCCATATCAATTAAGCAGTCACGACCTGGCTCCCACCCTACTTCAGTCCCTGGAAACTACTGATCTGCTTTCTGTCTCTACGGATTGACCGATTCTGGATATTTCGTGAAAGTATACTGATACGGTGTGTGACTTTCTGTATCTGGCTTCTTTCACTTTGCATAAGTTTTTGAGGTGCATCAATGCTGTGGCATGTATCAGTATGTCATTCCTTTTCATGGCTGAATAACACTCCCATTTTATGGAATATGCCGCATTCCAGAAAAATCTATTGGTTGGTCCACTGACAGACACTTGGGTTGTTTTTGCCATTTGGCTGATGCGAATAATGCTGCTGTGAACATGTGTGTACGTGCACTTTTTTGAGGTCCTGTTTTCAATTCTTTGGGGTATCCACCTAAGAGCGGAATTTCTGGGTCACACGGTACTTCTCTGTGGAACTTGTCAAGGAGCTGCCAAACCGTTCCCGGGGTTGTACCATTTCATGTTCCCACCAGCAGTCTATGAAGGTTCTAACTCCTCACCCGACCCGTGTTATTTCCCATTTCTGGATTATAGCCATCCTGGTGGGTATGGAGTGCTATCTTATGATTCTTTTTTCCGGAGTGGCATAAAGGAAGATGATTTGGGGGTCTGAGTGGTCCACATTCCTGAAAAAGGGCTTTGCAGTGCTGATCAGTCACAGCTAGTGCTGTGGGTCCTTGGGTAGGGTCTAGGAGTTCTCCCCACAGGGATTCTGGAAGGCAGGTGTGTGTCTCCCCACCTCCACTCCTCCGTCATTCTAGCAGAGCTGGGAAATCTGAGGCCAGTGGGGACCTCTGTGCCTAGGCCTCCTTCCAGAGCACCAGGGAGGTGGCTGCACCCTACTCTGGGCTTTTCCTGTGTTCTGGGTTTCTCTGCCTGAGAACCAAGCCCGGCCGCACCACCACCAACACAGGTCTTGATCTGATCCCAGCTTTTGGTCCGCGGGCTGCTTCTCTATTGTATAAAGGAGCAAGCAACCTCTGGTCCTGTCACTGGGCTCCACTCTGCTCTGGAGGGAGACTGGGCCCCCAGCCCTCCCCCATCCCGAGCGCCTGCTGCCATATCTTCCGTGACCTGGAAGACCAGGGCTATGCCCCGGCCACCTGCCTGACCTCTGGGTGAGGTATGTTGGAAGATGGTGGTCAGTACACGAGGGTTTGTGCACTTTCAGCAAGCCGCCCAGACCGCTGGAGGCCTGAGACTGTTTTTGACCTTCTGGATCCCCAAGACGAGGCAAATCTGGGCTTTTGGAAACACACTGACCTATGTGAGTTCTGAGCCACCCACATACCCCTTTTATCGGGACCCACCCCAGTGTGACCATGGGGGTCCATCCCCTTCCCCAGTTCAGCACCCCTCCACCTCTTTTATCAATAACCCTCTCCATCCCCTCCTCCCCACAGGCTCAAGCCCCTCTGTCATGTAAATTCCTGGGATAGGTGAGATAGCAGGGAGAACAGGGGAGGAACCTTGTTTGCAAATGTCTGGGACCCTCTGGCCCTTGCTTCCTCTAGACCCCCTGCCTCAGATGTGGGTCCGCAGGAGCCTGCAGCTCCCTGCTTTCCTGTCTGGGCAGCAGGATCTAATCGAATGAGGTCCTCAGTCCCACTTGCTGAGGTCACAGACACGCCTCACTTCTCATTAGTCCCAGTTTCCCTCTTTAAAAGCAACAACTCCTACCCCACCTTTAGTAGCTTAAAATTCTTTTTGGTCATCACAATAGTAGTACCTTCTAGGAAATGGACAAGCAAAAGCAACCCCAAACACCTGTGATTCTACCTCCCGGTGTTAACCAGTTTCACATTACAATCACAATAACAAGAATCACCCCTTATTGAACATTATTGAACATTTATCTTGTATCAGACATGGTGCTAAACACTTTACGTGGATAATTTTATTGCTTTTCCCAACAACCCAACGGAGAAGGTATTTTCTGCATTTTACAGATCGAGAAGCCGAAGCATAGAGAGAGAGAGAGGTAATATAATCTGTCCAAGGTCACATAGCTTGGAAGCATCAAACCCCCAAACTTGTCTGGCTGCCTGGGGAGCACGCCCACCTCCCAAACACTATTCAAAGAAATATATTTGTGTAAGATATTGTAATGGAATTAGCTGTAGCTCTTGCTTTGTAACCTGTTTTTGCTCCCTCATTTAACGATAGATCATTAATAATTTCCCCATGTCCCCATGATGTCTTCTGCAATATTATTTTAAATGGCTACTTAGAGTCTCATTATGTGATGTTTCAAGGTTTGTTTAACTAATCCTCTATTGATGTGCACTGTATGTTCTTTCTAAAGTTTTTGTTATTATAAACAACAGTCTTGTGCCAATTTTTTTTTTTCCCCCCACATTCACAGTCATTTCCTTGAGGGTAAATTCCCAGAAGGGAGGTTGGGAGGAGGCACGGCTTTTGTTTTTCAAATGTCTGTAACATCTTCGGATCAATTACATATAATTTGTGCGCACAAGTTGTGCCATTAAACGGAGGGAAGGTTGACAGTTGACACCTTTCCCAACCTGCTGGGCTTTGCACAACCTAGAATTATAGGAGTTGTAAACAAGCCTCCTAATAGCCCCGGATTATCTGTGGCTATTGTCAGGTCATGTAGGGGTGGTAATTTATTGAACAGATTTTTCAAATGCGTCCAAGTACACCTGGGTGGAAGTGAAAATGGGAGGGGTTTCTGGAAGAGGAGGTGGGGGTGGTGTTTGGGGGAGCTGGTGGGCAGGCGGTGGCACTGGTCTTGGGGCTGCCTCAGAGCACCCCCCCCCCCAATTCCACCACCCCTCTCTCTGATGTAAAGCCAGAGCAACTGCCCCTGGAGTGAGTTGCCCCAGGGCAGCCTGGGGAAGACATGGGGAGGTGGAGGCAGAGGCTGCTTAGGCCTGTGGAGGTAGCAAGTCGTGCCCTGTTCCTACAAGGCCGTGGGTGCCATTTCAACATGGTTATTATCTTGCTTTAGCTGCCAAGAAACACCAGCTGGTGATGGTGAAATGCCCCAGAAGAATTTCTTCAGGGAAGTTATTCACCAACAAAACAGTCTCTCATTCCATGAATGTTGCGAGCAAGGAGAATTTTCTCTGTGTGTTGGACGCCCTGCCTCCTGACGTCCCTCAAGCCTCCCCTTACTGATCTGGTCACATTCTTCGGACATCACTTGCTTGACCACATTTTACGTGGTTTCCAGGCCACCTGCTCTCCAAGCAGCCCGGAGAGGCTGTGGGGTGGGGACTTAATTGGCACACGCAGCCAATTAGCTGGGGCAGAACCAGTTTGGACTTCAATCCTGTTGTTTGATGAGATGTATGGCCCAGTTTTCTGCGCAGGCAAGGCCACTGGAGTCAAGGGGGGAGTCCCTGCTCATAAGGGGCTTCCCATCAAGCTGGGCAACCAACACCCATGGCCTGAGGGAGCCTTCCTTAGATGGAGGTCAGCATGGCAGGCGGCATCTTGTCAGCTTCTGTGGGTAAGGACTGAATAAAAGGAGAGGCTTGGTCAGGGGTGGTGAGGTGGGGTGCAGAAGGGACAGCCCCTTCACCAATTCACCATTCTCCAAGGGCACTAGGCTTCTGGGTCTTTCTTGAGCACATACCCTTTCCTTACACACCCATATCCCGACCTTGTCAGCTCCAGCTGACTTTTTCCAAAAGTCAGCACAGCATCATTCTCTAGGCCCCATTCATTGAGCACTGACTGGATCAGGCACCATCTTAAACACTTTCCATGCATTCCTTATTGAATTCTTCCAGCAGCCCTGCGAGGTAGCCTCTGTTGTCTTTTCTAGATTACAGATGGGAAAACCCAGGCTGGTGGGGGGGGGAGTGGTTAAGTCATTTGCTCCAGATCACCCAATCATATAAATTGCTCTCAAAACCTAAGTCTGTGTGGCCCTCAAGTTCAGTCTCTTGACAATAGGCTCGCGCTTCTGTCTGAAGCTTTTCCTCACTCGTGTCTCCGAGCTAGAGCTGTGCCCTCGATAAATCCTGAACATCATTCCAGAGCCTCCACCGCTGTGTAATCGTTCTTTCTAAATGTCCATCTGTCCTGCTGGAAGGGGTCAGGGATTGTGTGTGCCTCGTGTCCATAACCCAGCATCTGGCGTGGAGCCCAGTATGCAGTAGGCACTTAATACATGTTCAAGGGAAGAATAAGTCTTCAAATTGTAATAACTCAGCTGAATGTCTGCATTTCTGTAGGCTTGATCTTGTTCTGGGACACCCAGAAAATAGAGTAAATTTAAGGGACACATAAATTCCCAGAAGGGACTGAGTTAACACCAAGGGTTTTCCTCCATCTTTGAAAAGCTCTTTTGACAAATGTGTTTTCCTTACTTGACACATCTCCTTTAGATTTTCATGGTATTCTGGAACATTAACCTGTTTCTCATTTGTGCTCTTTCTTGATCCTCACACCTGCCCTGGGAGGTGGGTAAATCAGGTGTAAAAAGTACCTGCCTTATAATTGAGGCTTGTTGATGGTTGGAGATTCATTTCCAAGGCCGAAGTATTGCAGAAACTAATGGACTCAGCGAGGGCTCAGGGATACCCCTACTCTGGCCAGACCCTGTCCCTGGGTGCTGGAGATGTCAGCAGGTGCTGGCCAGGGTAAAACGTTTCTCTTTTGGATGCTCAGCGGTGGCCTGGAAAGAATGGCCCGGTCAAGGGCAACCACCCCTCCTTTCTTGGGGCTGGAGCCCTTTTTGCCCGTGTGTATCCTTTCTCCTGTTTGGCTGACCCCCCATTTGGGAAGAGCAGCCTTGGGCTTGGGGCCTCCATGGATCCCTATGGGTCCATCTTGACACTGTTGTTCTCTAGTTTCAGAAACAAACCATGTCAATACGACACCCACCCATGTTGAGCCTAGCCTCCTTAGACTCTGTTGGACTCAAGAAAAGTGTGTAGTCATTAGAATTGTCCTCTTGAGCCCAACCCTCCGTACAACACCAGATCTTCATAGCCTTTAGAGGATTGGAGATCTTCACACAAGCCTGCAGGTTGAGTGATGAGGGGCCATGGAGTCTTGGAGAGGAGGATGGGCAGGTTTGTTGGGGGGCACAGATTCCTTAACCTTGGGAATGTGGGAATTGGGCTTTTTCCCCTAGCCTTCATGACAGCCGGGGAGTAAAAGGTAAAGATGATGCATCTAACAGGAAGGGCGGGGTGGGGGTGGGGGATGTTACTTAAAGGCATTAGGGTCTTCCAAGGAGGATGTGCTCGTTAACTGGCTTCCTAAATAGTTGACCAGGCTGAGGACTCTCTGACATTTGTAGCCCAGCTTTTGTGTTTGAAAGAACATTCCACCTGGTTGCTTCTTTAACTACAGCATGATTTGCTAGAATAATTGCAAAAAGAAAAGGAACTGATCCTAACCCCCCTGGGCGACTCTTCCAAGCAGGTGTGCTGGCTCTGATGGGGGCAAGGGTTGTGACAAAAGTCACCTCCCGTGGCATTGGTGGCTGGTTTGTGCTCTTCTTCTTCCTGGAATCCCACAGTCAGGCAAGGCTGGTGGGTGACAGGCCTCCGCTCCGACGTCCTTCCCAAGGACATGCCTGGTGTCCACCACGGCGGCCTTGTCAGGCAGTGAACTCAGGGCAGAGTAGAGCGGAGGGAGAGGCATTGGTTGCTAGCAGCAAGCCCTTGGCAGCAGGGCCTGCAGGAGGCTGGGGGAGCTTTAGCATGCAGGGCCCGTCCTCCAGAGGAGACTTGTAGTCTGGGCCGATGCCAGCAAAGAGAGGAAGCCAACGGGTCAGCCATTGCTTCTCCAGCTCAATCTTCATTTTCTTAGAGCAGTCAGGGAAGGAGGGTGTGTTTGTTTGTTTGTTTAGATAAAATTCACATATCGTCATAACAGTTACTCTTTTGAAATAGACCACTCCGGGGGGGGGGGGGGTGGGCGGGTAATGTATTTAGAAGTTTGTTCAAATATCGCCACTAATTCTATAATCCCCAAAGAATTTTCATCATCCCCCAAAGAACCCCCCTCCCAGCCCATTAGCTGTCACTTTCTAGTTCCTCCCCCTCTCAGCCCGTGTCCACTACTAATCTACTTTCTGTCTCAGTGGATTCGTCTACTCTGAGTTTTGCACATTAATAGAATCCTACAATATGTGACCTTTCGTGTCTGGCTTCTTTTGCTTAGTGTGGTGTTTTCAAGGTTCATCCATGTTTTAGCAGGCATCAGTACTTCATGCCTTTCTATGGTTGAATGATATTATCCAGGGGACAGACAGCCGGATGGTTTCCACTTTCTGGCCCTTATGAATAATGTTGCCATTAGCATTGTGTATACGTGTTTGCGAGACATATGTTTTCAATTCTCCTGGGTATATACCTAGGAGTGACATTTCTAGGTCACAGGATGACTCTATATTTAACCTTTGAGTAATTTCCAGATGGCTTTCAAAGTGACTGCGCCATCTTCCATTCCCACCAGCAATGCCTGGTGGTTCCAATATCCCCTCCTCTTCGCCAACACTTGTTATTGTCCATCTTTTTCATTACAGTCATCCTAGTGGAGGTGAAGTGGAAGTCTGAGGATATGGACAAGGTGATTGCTGTGATCAGGGGGACCTGCAGGAGCATGAGTTGCAGGAGGAAGAATGGAGATGTTGGGAGTGTCCCGGGTAACATCGTTAGGAGGTCTGGGGACTTGTTCCAGGCAGGGGTTAGGCAAGCTGACTGAAAGCAGCATGTGGAGTTTAGTTAGTGGCTTGTAACCCCAGCAGTGAGACAAAGGAGGCACTCCAAACTATCTGTTGAATATATGATTGACTGAATGAATGAATTACTGAATGAATGAAAGAAAGCACCAGTCCTTGGGGACCCAGGGAGTGTGGAAGGACTGGGAGATTGGCCACTATCCTGTATGTTCCAGGAAAGAACAACCCCCCCTTAGTGTCATACCCTCAGTCTTTTCACAGATGGGCAATGATGAGCTGTGGTCTTGTAAACAAGACAAAGGGGCTGGTGAGGAACGGGTGGGAGGGGCCGGTCTTGCAGAAGCAGCAGGCTATGAATCGGGGCTTAAACCCCGAGGACAGCCGTTCCAGAAAGGCTGTAGCACCCACTGAGCCATTCTCCTGTTGCAGCTGACTTCCCAAATCTGCTTTCCATGGGATCTTTCAGCTTCAGATCTCTCTCTGCTTTCTGTGGCAAGGAACAGGGCAGCCGTTCCACAGCAGAGCCTCCGTCTAGCATGAGCTGTCTGTTCCTGGCAGTTACGTGGGTGCAGGAAGGCAGGCAAAGCTGGAAGCCGGCAGGTGCTGTGCTTCCTGAAGCTTGCCACTGAGGACAGTTAGGGTGGTGAAAAGGCCATTTTCTGTGAGATCGGCAGAACATTTAGTGTAATAATAATAATAATAATAATAATAATACTTCCAGTTACAGAATATTTTATATATGCCAGATTCTGCCCAGAGCACTTTATATAATTTGGTGACTGCTAGTGATTGTCTCCTTGGTGGTCACTTTCCTCCTTATTCCTGTTATTAGAGGACCAGAGGATAAAGAAAGATTGGCAAAGCCACTCAAGAAGCACCTAATTCCCTTTTCCCAAAAGTTTGTCTTCCCAGCATCCCTTGCAACTCGGGGGATCCAGTCTGGCCAAAGCGGTGTAAGGGGAAGTGTGCTCGGCAGCAAAGGGTGGTCATGTGGTCCAATTCTGGCCAATGAGGTTTAAGGGGATGGTTGCTGGGCAGCAAAGGGTGGTCATGTGATCCAGTGCTGACCAATGAGGTATAAGGATTGTGCTGGGCAGCAATAGATGGTCATGTGATCCAGTGCTGGCCAATGAGGCATAAGGGGATGTGTGCTGGGTGCTCTCTGTATAAAAAGATGTGGGAATGGAAGCCTTCCGTCCTGAGAGTTCTGCATTTAGGGCTGCTACAGCCACTTTGTGACCATAAGGCAGAAGAAAGCCAAGTGGATCCTAGAGCCCTTGAGCTAATCAGGTAACTGTCTACTCCTGATGTCTTGTTATGCAAGAAAACTGTACCTCTATTTAAATCACAGTAAATGGGTTTTTCTGTTCCTTGCAGCCTGAAAGCATAATAGCCACCTATATTTCATCTGATTAATCCTCATAGTCACCATAAGGGGGAGGTATACTTATTTCTATTTCATAGATGGGGACAGGACCATCAGCTGTGCTCTTTCCTGTAAACAGAGCGAAGCTGGTGAGGAATGGGTGGGAGGGGCCAGGGCTTGTGTTGCAGAAGCCGCAGGCTGCAAATCGTGGCTTAAAACAACCCCGAGGTCAACAGTTCCAGAAAGGCCTGATGAAGTAATGTTAGAGAGGATAAGAGACTTGTGCAAAGTCACTTAACTGGAATAAACTGGTGAGTCAGAATTTGAACTTAGGTCTGTCTGTCTCCAAAGCTCTTGTTAAGTTCATCATTCGAAACCTCTGTGGACTCTAACCCGGAGAGGGAAAGAACGTGAGCAATGGCCAGACAGAGATTTTGGCAGAAAGGGAAACCAGGTCTTGGCCTTCTTCACCCCAAAATGTGCCCTGGGTGTCCCAGGCTGCTAGTTTTTTGCTTCCTTCACGGCATCAGAGTCTTTGGGCCCTCCACAGCTGTCTGGTGGAGATGGACAGTATGTGGGAAAGCATGCAGGGCTTGGAACAGAAAGGCTGGGGGTCAAATCCCAGCTCGGCCACTTAGGAGCTGTGTGACCTTGAGTAGGTGGCCCGACTACTGTGAGCTTTGATTCCTCATTTGTAAAATGGACAAGAGAATTCACTTGGACAGAAAAACCAGATCAAGTTGTCTTGAGCCTGAAAGGGTGTTTACTAGCTTTTATTTGCTGAGAAATTCAGCGGGTGGACTTGACCTTAGTCTTAGAGGGAGAGGTGTTAGTAGAAAGAGAAAACATGGCCCTCTCTTTCCAAATTCCACTGCCTAACTTTATGTCCCTTGGTGGCTGCTTTTCCTGCTTCCCCCACTGATTCAGTTTCTGCCATTTCACTGGCCCCACGGAACAAACATGCCTGTTGCTCGGAGGTCCTGACCACAGTTCTACAATGGACGCCAGGGTCTCTGATGAGCTTGGTCACATGACCTTTCCAGGAGCTGGAGGTAGAGTTAGTCCCATCAGAAACTTCCTCTGAAAGTGGGGATGGCTTGGTTTCCCATGAAAAGGAGGGTCCTGTATCCAGAAGTGGGGAATAGATGTTAGGCAGGAAAAAACCCCCAAAGATGGCCCCTCCCACACCTCAGGGAGTAGTTTTGAGCATTCAGTAAGATAGATATGTTCTGTGCAGGTGCCCAGCATGGTCGCTGACCCTGGGAGACCCTTGGTAAATGCCAGCCGGCCTCTTCCCAGGACATGGCCCTGTCCTCCTGGAAGCCCTTGGCCTGTCCATCTAATGTCGGTGGGCACATGTGGGGGAACAGGCCCACCTCCACTCTGCAGCCCCTATCCATCATCCCAGCCTTTGTCCCTGCACCCAACATGACAATTACCATGGGGCTCGAGATGAGACTCTAATCCTATTACTCATTCATCAACCAGCCACTGAGAGCGGGCGCTGGATCGAACACTGCCAAGGAAGCTGGGAGAAGCCTTCTCCACCACTGTGAAACTAGGCTTAGCTCAAACACAATAGGTGTGTAATTTAAGGTTTTGTTGAGCCGAAATCCAATCACATACTTGACTGGTGGATCACAGAGACTCACAGGCTAAAAGAATGAGATAATTCTACCTCACACAAACACTGGGATTTGGCTTTGACTTAATGACAAATGTGTGACCAACTTTACACTGTTTCATTCTTTCCCTTGCTCTCTTTTTTTTGTTTGTTTCAATGTATTTCCACCTCCTTCCTCTCTCGCCTCCCTTTTCTACCCTCCTCTGTACCATCCAGAGATGGGATGGGACTCAGCAAAGGCCTAGAGCCAGAAAACAAAGGTAGATAAGCAGGAGGAAGCTTTCTAAAAGGTATCACCAGGTGCGAATGCACTCCGTTCACTGTCTTCATGTAATTGAATGGGGACTCAAGAGGTGAGAGAGAGCTTCTAGGGATGGATTTATTAATTCCTAGTGGTCTTGGTTCTTCTGTTCCAGGAATGTCTTAGAGTGAGAAAGGGCAGCATGCAGGAGAGACACATGGTCATGCTCATGAACCATTCCCTTTTTTATTCGTCCAGCGCTTTCTGTCCAGTGAGTGCTGCTCAGCGTGGGTGGTCAAGGGTTGCAAGGAGAAATACATATATATATATATATAGTTTTTGACCCCTGTTCAGTGATGGTATAGCTGTTTACCTAATTAGAGATAACAGCATAAACGAGCTCACTCAATTTTATGAGTTCACTTGACTTAAATTTATTCATTTCACAAACATTTACGGACTGGCTACCATGTGCCATGCCCTCTGGTAGGCACTGGGTGATGCTCTGGTGAATAAAGGCAGCCAACAAATGGACAACCAATAGTAGGTAACTAGGAATGATGGGGAGTCCTATTTTGGAAGTGAAAAGGGGGCAACAGTAGAGAATGAATTGGGAAGATCTTTTTGAAAGGGGGACGTGTGAGCTGAGACCTGAATGATGACGGAGAACCATTTATTTCAAGATCTGGGGGAGAGCTTTCAAGTCCATGGCCAGGCCCCAGATGGGAGACAGCAGGGTGAGCCAGATTCAAGCTGGATTCAAGCTCTGCCTTCCATGTATGTGCACTATTTCCCAGGGCAAACCATTCATCCTTCTGAGTCTCTGATTCTCAACCTGCTCTGCTAACTTTGCAAAGTCTCTGTGACATCTCATTGTGATTACAGGTTGTCACATTGGACTGACAAGCAGAATGCACTTGTAAGGATGATTACTAGATTCATGTTTCTTCATCTGATGGACAAATGAGGGTGTGGGTGTGTAGGGAGTGTTGTCCCCAGAAATGGAAGTGGCCTGGGACTGGTGTGAGGAATGGATTTCCATTACCTTTCCTTTCTTGAAGCTTCTGCATACGTCTGCCCTTAGCTGGCATTCTTCAGATAAACACTTTCTATTGTTGGAGAACTAAATTGAGGTTTCCAGTGAGAATCCTGGGGTAGTAGCCTCTGGGAATAATTTGAGATGAACTTGACTCTCATCACTCCTGCTCTGGCCCAACAGGGGGTTGATCTTGTAGCCAACATTATTTTTACATTAACTAAGTGCCAAATATTTGACTTATTTTACCTCATTTCAGCTTTACCAAAACCCTATTGTTGTTGTTGTTGTTCTTTTAGGTAGGCTCTATACCCAGTATAGAGCCCAGTGCGGGACTTGCACTCATGACCCTGAGATCAAGACCTGAGCTGAGATCAAGAGTCAGCCGCTCAACCGACCAAGCCACCCAGGCATCCCAAAACCCTGTTTTTAAGACAAGGAAACCAAAGCTCTTAAAAGTTAGGTGACTTCCTCCAGATTACACAATTAAGACCATGGCAGAGCTGAGATTTGAATATTTCCACTATTGTCGCTGTTACGAGCACTAATAATGATAGCTGCCATTTGTTAAATGCTCACTCTGTGCCGTGACTCTGTTGTTATTGGTAAGTCAGTTATTATTCTAGTTGCTGGTCCTTCGTAGGTAATATCCCTTTTATTTCAAGATGCTCTTAAGAACATCTCTTTGTCTTTGGTGTTCTTTCCCTAAGATACGTCTAGACATGGATGCTTATTTATTTATATGGTTTGGGATTCTTGAATATGAGGTGTTAAACAGGTGAGTAACTGTTTTCATTTCCACAAAATTTATATGTTGAAACCTAATGCCCAATGCAATGGTACTAAGAGGTGGGGTTTTTAGAAGGTGATCTGCTCATGAGAGTGGAGCCTGCACAAACAGGGTTACTACTCCTACAAAAGAAACCCCAGCTCATCACTTCCACCATGTGAGGCCACAGTGAGAAGACAGTGGTTTATGAACCAGGAAGTGAACTCTTACCAGACACAGAATCTGCAGCAATTTGACCTTGGACTTCCAGCCTCCAGAATGGTGAGCCATACATGCTTGTTTATGAGCCACCCAGTCTATGATGTTTTGTTGTGACCGCCCAAACAGACTAAGACATGAGGATTGGTGACTTCCATTAATTATGGAAAATTCTAAACTATTCTTATTTGAATATTATCTCCCCTCTAATTTCTTATCCCTTCTTCCCAAAATGCACATTAGATGTATGCTAGACCTTTCCCTCTACTCTCTCTGGTTTTTAACTCTCCTCTTCCAATTTTTCCACCTCTGTTTCTCACTGTGCTCTAGTCTGAGTAATTCCTTCAGACCTATTGTCCAGTTCACTAATTTCCCCTCATGCTGTGTCTAATTTATTTAAGTTACCCATTTCTTTGCTTAAATAGAAGTATAAATTATATATAGAGAAGTGAAGAAATCATAGGTTTATGGCCTGATAAATTTTCAGGGAGTGAATATAAGACACAACCACCCCCCGAGGTGAGCAATCAGAACCTGACCAGCACCCCCGAAGCTCCTCATTCCCTTCCTATCTCACCCACCTTCTTCTCCACAGAAACCATTCTTTGACCTCTACCACCATAGATGGCTTGGGCTATTTTTAACTTCCCCTAAATGGAATAACACAATATGAACCCTTCTGTGTCTGACTTCTTTTACTCAATTGTATGTTTTTTTTTGTTGTTTTTTGTTTTTGTTTTTAAAGATTTTATTTTTTATTTGAGAGAGAGAATGAGAGGGGGGAGGGTCAGAGAGAGAGGCAGACCCCCTGCTGAGCAGGGAGCCCGACGTGGGACTCGATCCCGGGACTCCAGGATCATGACCTGAGCAGAAGGCAGTCGCTTAACCAACTGAGCCACCCAGGTGCCCCTCAATTGTATGTTTTTAAGATTCACCAATGTAGTTGTGTGTATACTGTACTTCTAAAAGTTTTATTTAGTTCTAAAAACATACTAGACACTGTTGGTTTTATGATCTGTTTCTGTTTGTTCATATATGTACAGATTTTCAGGTCTTATTCTCATGGTGCTTTGTTTCCTTGTGATTTTGTGAGTTTTTCTTATGAAGTCATATTGTCTTGGCTCTTTATCTGTAGGAATGGTTTGAGGCCTAGTATGTTGGGGCAGTACTCTAGAGGAAATTTACATTTGCTTCTGCCACTCTTCCTGATGATAGCTACCAATATGGGACCACTTTAAGAAAAAAAATAGTTGGCAGAGGGCTTTTTGTGCCATATATATAGATTTGGTGAATGGATTCTGACTCGACACCCAAGTTAGGCTCATGACTAAGTTCTCCGGGGAGACTGGTAAGAAAACCTCCATGGTCTCTCCTCTGTGGGATGGCGAGTTGTTTTCGGTAACAGATTTATTGAGATATGGGATGATATTTTTTATCCTAATTCGCTTACTGAGGGGGTCACCTTTCGGGGTCACCAGTCTAAACAGCTACCTTGCTCGGGTCCCAAGCCTTGTCTTCACTGCTCTGCACACCAGAGCCCCTTTACTGCGAAGGCTTATGTCTGCCAGGTGTTAGCAGCTGCTTCTCAGGCAAACACTAGTCCGTGCTTACTTTCTGTCTGCTTTGGAGCATTCTGATTGCTTCTGGTCTCCAAGGATTTCATTTGCTTTTCTTGCCAGCTCACTCATGAGTTAGAAGAAAAAGTGCCTTCTTATAAAATATTTTATCCAACATTTTTTTTTTGTGTGTGTGAATGTGTGTTATGTAGTAGGAAGGTTTCTTCTTCTTTTTTTTTTTTTTAAAGATTTTATTTATTTATTTGAGACAGACAGAATGAGAGACAGAGAGCATGAGAGGGAGGAGGGTCAGAGGGAGAAGCAGACTCCCCGCCGAGCAGGGAGCCCGATGCGGGACTCGATCCCGGGACTCCAGGATCATGACCTGAGCCGAAGGCAGTCGCTTAACCAACTGAGCCACCCAGGCGCCCCTTTTTTTCTTTTTTTTTTTTAAAGATTTTATTTATTTATTTGAGACAGACAGAATGAGAGACAGACAGCATGAGAGGGAGGAGGGTCAGAGGGAGAAGCAGACTCCCCGGGAAGGTTTCTTCTTAAAACATCTATTCTGTCATTATACTGGACCAGGCAAACGAGCTCTTAATATGTAGCATCTCACTTGGTCCTAGAAACACTCCCTTGAGATCAGTAACCAAATACCCTCCATTTACAGATGAGGAACTGGAGACTCAGAGAGGGTCAACAACACATCCGGTGCTCCCCAGCCGGCACATGGCAGAGGAGGATTCAAGCCCAGGTCTGTGGGGCTCTAGCACCCATGTCCGTAACAGGTAGATTTGCTGAAGTCAGCACCCGGGATGACTTCGGGTTCGTGCTGGGTTGCTGGGCCTCTAGGGCAATCACTGTCGAGAGGAAATGCTCAGTTGCCGAGGGTGATGCTTGCAGCACCAAGGAGATTGTAAAGCTTTGGCTCCAGCATCCAAGCTGGACGCAGAATCAGACGGGCTTGTTGGCTTCTCTGCGGGGGGGGGGGGGATGGCCACCCAGAAAAGTGCCATTTGCTGAATCAGGCATCTTCAGATATTATAAATGGGCCAGCTCAGACTTAGGAAACGTGCCAGGGGAAGAAAACTTGGCTGATGGAACATTTCAGGCCATTAGGCTATTACAAAGGGAGGCTCTTTGAGGGTAGCTCATAACTAGGCTTCCAGAGTCACCCAGGGAACATTCCCATGGAGGGCCTCCCCTCCTCCGAGTGTCCTCTGTCCCTTTTCTTGTCTCTCCCTGCCCGACTGCCCAATCTAGCCAGGTCCTGCGAGCCCCAGGGTGCAGCCCTCTCCAGCTTCTCCTGGCCTCGGATCTGGACTCCCTTGGGGATCCGGTCCTGGGTGGACAGGGTAAGTGTCCGTAGCTGGTCAGCCTTCATCTCTTCTGTAGCTGTCCTGGTTGCTGGGAAGGAGCATGCCAGTCTCTGAGTCCTCTGAGCTCCTGCCTTTTTTTCTCCAATGGGAGATTGTTTGTGTATTTGTCAGCAAAGAGGTTCAGACAGTTAAGAAACAAAGACACTAACCCCTGTCGAGCATTTGCTGTGTGCCAAGTGCTTGTTTCGCAGGAACGAGCAGAATTATTTTTATTTTGATTTACTTTTTCTGCTTTTTGACTACCATTAGTGTTCACTTGTATTTTACATCATTTTTCATTGCACTGGGTCCAACTTATAGGGGATGGACAGGATAGCCCGGGGGGTCAGAGCGCTCTGGAATCGGCCATGACAGGGCTCCAGTTCTAGCTCTCCTACTTTCCGCCTGTGCACCTGTGAGCCTGAGCCTCAGGTTCTCCATCTGCAAAATGGGGTTATCACGGTAGCTACCACAGAGAGCCAGCTGGAGAGCGTGCGACAGACATCTGGGAGGTCGTCTGCCGTCACTTTTCCTGCTCACCAGTGGCTGAGTGTCTCCGCCTGAGCGTCCTCATGGCCCCGTGCAGGAAATCGTCCCGAGAGGTCAAGCCCCAGGGAACACCCTCAACCAGTGAGGCATGGGAGTTGGTGGGTAAGCACCCCAACTTCTGGGCCCTCAGTGGAACCATTTCTCAGAGGCTGCCCAGCAAGCTTGAGCCCCAGTTGCCCACACTGGTATCTTGCTCCTGAAGGACAGACTTTCCTTCCTTCCCGTTTCACCTCCCCAACCCCTCACAGTGCTTCCTAAGCTCCCGTGCAGATAAACAGGTGCACCATCCTTGTTCTGGGAGGTTGGCTCCCCCTTGCACACCGCCGCGGAGGTGCTCCATGTTCCGTTCGGAGATGTCATTTTGTCGCTTGGGGATAACACACTCCTGGGTGTCTACCGGGGTAAAGGCTGTGGAAGTGAAAGCACACGGCTTATCATTTTAAAATAGCAGCATCTTTTGTCTGGTGACATCCTCCTGTGTGCCGTGAGGAAGCTGTCAGCTGGGTGGCCCTGCCTTCTTGCCCCGGGGGAGCTTGCTCATTGACATTGGAAATACTTTTAACATTTTTTCCCCCACTAAAATGTTAAAACCTGCAGCCAGTGTGCTGGTGCCCCCAGATGGCAGGCTTTGGCAGGCATGCGTGGGTGGGTTGCCCCTTTCTTCCCATCCACACAGACATCTGAATTGGCCAGTGGCTCTCTGACCTGCCCCTGAAATGCACAGAGGTGCTCCCGGCTCCGTGAGCTGCAGTCAGGACTTTTGGCCATTGGCCTGTGGCCGGACAGCAGGAGCCTCTTCCACCCAGTGGGGGTTCGGTACATGATGGCCTCGTCCCCTTCTCTGTGACTTGCCATCAGCTACTTTGTACCACAGGAGACTTGAGAAGTAGGTATCCTTTCTACTCCCATGTTACAGATGAAGAAACCGAGGCTCAGAGTGGGAACGAGACTTGCCCCAGTGCACCCGGGTGGGGAGTAGAGAGCCCTGCTTTGAAGCCAGGATTGCTCTGAAGTGAGGGAAGAGGGGGGAGCCTCAGGGGTGGGGCTCGCATGAGGTTGGTGTAAGCACCGTGCTTCCTGGTGGAAACACCTATATCGATCCAGCTCCTTGGAGATGCAGCTGGGGTCTGAGGAGCTGTCGGGACAGTGGCTGGGTGGGCTTCTCAGGGAATGGTGAGGCAGGGAGGCCAACGCAGGGGGGCATGGTGCTCCCTTCCCGAGGGGGTATTTCCTTCCACGCTGGGATAGGAGAAGGAAAGGTGGCCACCGAAGGGGCCTCCCAGCATGCAGGAATCTGGTCCCAGCTGCGTGAGGCTGTGCCGAGAACCTGGGATTTACTGCACTCCCCAGCCAGCTGAGGAAAGGGTGTTGAGGGGAAAAGCATTCCAAATCAAAAAGGCATGGGGGGGGGGGGAAACAAAGGCATCGGGGCCACCCCTGCAGGGGTCATTAGGTTGGACTGCAGTGCCAGAGAGAATCACCTGGGGTGGATCACACCAGAGCCCGACGACCCCCGTGGGACAGGTCTTAACAGTGGAGTCTTCAAATTGAGTGAGGACAGTGCTGAAACTCTTCCCCCAATAGAAGAAATGTATCCGCTGTGTGCCATTTCATTGTTGATCTTCATCATAACGATTGTCGTCAAGGTGGCATTCTTTGGACATTTCCGACGTGCTAAATGCTACTCAAGTGCATAGCCTATGTCATTTAATTTTTTCAAAAATATTTATTTACTTATTTGAGGGAGAGAGAGCGCGTGCGCATGTGTGCAAGCAGAAGGAGGGGCAAAGGGAGAGAAGCAGAGAAGCAAACTCCCCACTGAGCGCAGAGCCCGACGTGGGGCTCGATCCCAGGATCCCGAGATCACTACCTGAGTGGAAACCAAGAGTCGGAGGCCTAACCGACAGGGCCACCCGGGCACCCCTATGTCATTTCATTTTAAGACTCATCACCTTCCTGTGAGGTCGGTGAGGCTGTTGGCCGTGTAGCACCTGCGTGTGAATTAGAAAAAGGTGCTCCCTCCCAGGAGGATGCAGACATCACTGGCTTGCCAAGTAGCTAGGGGCTGGATTTCCAGCAGATAGGTGCCCTTGGTTGGGCGCGTTAGTGCAGCTCCCAGACTGTACGGCCCTGGTGACCCTGGATGAATGACAACTCTCATGATCCCCATTTTACAGATGAAGAAACTAAGATTAAGTAGGTACTTGTCCAAGGTCACATGGCCAGTAAGTGGCCAAGTCAGGCTTCAAAACTGCCTGAGTCCCCAACCACCAGCATTCACCATGACATCACATTTTATAACCACTCCATTTTATAAGCACCCATTGCGGCGTTGTTGGGGGAGAGAGAAGGGGTCCATCTGTAAAGATGCCTTTCATTAAAACCTTGTAATTACCCCACTTGTGTAGAAAGAGGATAATTTGCTATAGGTTTAAAGTCATCTGGGGAGTGGGGGAAAAAACAACAACAACAACAACACAAACCCCAAACTCGCAAATACTATTAGCTGCTCTCCAACTTTGTTGAATTTAGCTGATGTTTTCGGTGTTGACTTGCCCAGCTATCAGCTTAACTATATAAATCCAGTTGACGTGTCTTTATTCAGATAAAACTCTAATACTGCAAGTGTAGCAAATTAGATGCAAATGCCCCCTTTTTATTTTAAGTATACTTAAAGCTGCCTTTCCAATGCAAATTTCATCGGAAATCTCAGCCAGCTAGGACAGACCTCTTAGCTGTCAGCAGGCAAATGCTTTCATTTCGGTCTCAGGCAAGGGAGCTGCCTGCTTTTTTTCTTTCTGCCCCTGCAGACTGAGATAATTAAAACTATAGAGAAATAGTTTTAAATATACATGATACACACAGTTCCTTAAATTATGAGATAATGCATAAATTCACCCATTACCATATTTGATAGTGGTCTCACTGACCAAAGTTGGGAGGTGGCGGTGGGGGGTGGGTGATGTGATTTTCTCCAGCAACTTGCTTCCCCTGTCATCAGCCACGCGGCTTCTGTCGCTTCACCTGGTGTCCTAAGGAGCCCTGGTAATGATTCAAAAAGAGGTTGTGAACACACTCATTAAAAAGGGGCCGCGATGTGTGTGTGTGTGTGTGTGTGTTTTAAAGAAATAAAAATGTTAATGGTAACTTTTTTTTTTTCCTTTTTCTCCCCCCGGCTGTCTCAGTCTCTTTGGAATACATATCCATTTCGGCTTTGATTTGTTGAGCTCCCTGAATGAGTTTATCCAAACAATGTGAATTTACTTAGATCTCTCTCAAATCCCACATCTCTTGTGGTTGATAAAGCTGACTTTAGCTAAGAAGGGCTGGATCAGTGTGATTTGAAATTCACATTGAAAATGATAAGGGCTTTGCTGGAAATAATAAGCACAGTCAAACGCTGTCAGGAGGAAACAGTGGAGCATGCGGGGGGAAATTTGGTAAGGCCATGTCCCACCCTCCCCCTTCTCTCCAGAATCAAGGTAGAGAAGGGAGGGGAAAGGTGAATGGGGGAAGGGGGGGGTTTGCTCAGACACACAGTTTAGCTTTGTAGGTGATGGGGATGATCATTCTAAAGAGCTTTGTGCATGAGCTTTATTCTTTATGCTTAGAAAATGGCAGCCATCCCTTGGTGGGTGATGGACATCCATGGGCGTTGGGGGCGGCAGCCATCTTTGCCAGCATGGTGTCCAGCACCTGCTGGAATCCATCTCCCCCTCGCCCAACCCTTTCTGTCTCCGTGTCCGTCTCTGTCTCTATCTCCCGTCTCCCCACCTCTCTTTCTATTTCTCTCTCCTCAGATTCCTTTCTGAGCACCTAATCCACGCCTGGTCCTGAACTAAATGTTTCCCCCATTTCCTCCTGATTGCCCTAGGAGGTAGCACACTTATCCTATCCCTTTCCAGGAGGTGCTATGGAGGTGTGACCTGGGGGAGCCATCGAGGACATCCATGTCCTTCATCCTCTTTCCCTTCAGCTGCCGGGCAGAGATCGACGCCTTAAGGAAGTGATGTTTGGAAATGGTTCTTTTTTTTTTTTTTTAAAGATTTTATTTATTTATTTGAGAGAGAGAGAATGAGAGACAGAGAGCATGAGAGGGAGGAGGGTCAGAGGGAGAAGCAGACCCCCTGCCGAGCAGGGAGCCCGATGCGGGACTCGATCCAGGGACTCCAGGATCATGACCTGAGCCGAAGGCAGTCGCTCAACCAACTGAGCCACCCAGGCGCCCCTGGAAATGGTTCTTGAGAAACTTTGAAGGAAGACGTTTTTCTGGAACACGTTAATCAGTGAAACTGAAGGGGAGGAAGGAGAGAGGGTGTGAGGTCAGAGGTCAGCGTTCTGGGGGGCAGTGTAAGCTGGAGGGTTGGGGTTTCCTCAGTGAGTGTGATCTGAGCAGACCGGGGCTTCTCCATCTTGGTGCTGCTGACATTTGGGGCTGGATATAGTTCTCGGTCATGTGGGCGGGTGGGGGGTGGAGAGTGGGGTCTGCCGTGTGCGCTGGATCTCTACCCACTTGATGCCTGCAGTGCCTTGCCCCCCAGGCATGATAGCCCAAAATGTCCCCTGACATCGTCAAATGTCCCTTGAGGGAGGGGGCAGAATCGCCCCAGTGGAGAACACTGGTGGAGACTCGGCCCCTCCAGAGCTCGAATTCCTCCTTTTCCTTAAAAGGCAGTTTGCACGCAGATTCGGTCCCCACCTCCCAGTTTCCCTTTGTCTCAGAAGACCCCGCTTTCACATGCCCTCCTAAGCACCTAAGCAACCTTCCCTGGAACTAGGTGGATCAGAGGAGCTTTGCCACTGAAACCTTATTTCTAATTATAGTAATCGCTCCCCGTTGTCTTCACCATCAGGGCAGTTGGAGCAGCCTCTGGGCTTCTCACTGCCTTGATCTATACAGTCCTAGTTCAGCTTTGATGAATGACTTTGCCGACTGCTTCTGCCCTGCCTGTGTGTGCGTGTGCGCGTGCATGCGTGTGCATGTGTGTCTGGGTGTCGGAGGGGGGCACAGTGACCAGGCTGAGGCTAGGGTGGGGGGATGAATTCTTCCAAGGCCTTGTCTCTGCCTGGCTGCAGCAATCTGTTTCCCCCCCCCCCCCCACCCCTGCAAGGCTGCTGACCTCTCTCTTCCCCTGCGCTGGGGCCGGGGTGGGGGGGTTGCTTCCCCCCCTTCCATCCTCCACCTGGGCCGCCTCTCCTGACCCCACGACTTGCTATTTCCTAACTCATGCCGCTAATAGCCACTGATCACCGAAGGGCAGTTTAAATTGTATTTAGGCTTAAAAAAAAAAAAAATTGAAAAAAGAGAAGCCAAACTTCAAAAGCTCTCTCCTACGAGCGGAGCAGAAACCACGTTCAGCCATTACCAGCAGAAGGCGGATCGATATTTGTTCGCCATCCCCTGGCTGGGGTTTCGAGGAACTTTTATTATTAGTGCGGTTAAGCTGTTCTAAAGTGGAGCATCATTTATAAAACAAACGGATCCCTTCCAAATAGGTTATTTTCCTGGTTAATGACCAATCGTCTGCCCTGGGGTCTGTCTGTGTTGAGATTCCAGATGGGAACAGGCACTACCAGCCCAATTATCTTTATTAAGTGTTTTTCCTCCCCCTTTTCTGAAAAATGAAATGGCAGCCGGCTCAAATGTCTCCTCCTTCCCCTTGTCCTCACCCCTGCGCCATTTCCTGCATTCGCCTCATTATGGACAAGTATGTCCTTTAAGACACGGAGACTAATGAGGCGGTTTTATGAGACTAATGCATTTTAAATTTTAACACTGGAGCCAGCATCTTTAATTGTACAATTATACATTCATTTAGCACACTCTTGCGCATGCTTGCTCTCTTTTGCTTTAAAAGATAACAAACCACAGGTGACTGAAAGTGTGTGAAAAGGCAGAATTTATGTTATTCTTTGGGGTACTAAATCATGCGGGACTAGAAATTGTTTTTCTCCTGATGGGTTTCTGAATTAGTTGCTCTTTCGAAGAAAAATTTAAAAAAATAATTTTGTTTTGTTTTGTTTTGAATCAGGGACATTGTGCCTTGTCGTGAACTTGTCTTTCTGTCCCCCATTTCTACCTAGAGGGAGAGTGTGGCTAGAAAGTATTTTGAGAACGAGAGAAGCCTGGATGTTCTGAGGCCCAGCAGCTGCAGCTGGTGAGAGAGAGGGGGAGAGAGAGAGAGAGAGAGAGGCGCTACCCCCATGTATCCTGTCTCTAACAAAAGGCCCTTACATTCCCCACCTGACAGGACTTTATCGGGTAGTAATAAATAAGGCTGAATTATTGATGATGAGAACTGCTAATATTATTATGACCTCAATTAAGTGCTTTTTCCAGACACATTAGTAACAAAGGGTCTTCCCTCTCCTGGTTACTGTTTTTCTCCCCCAGGCCCCACTTTACATTAAAATCTAATTGATCAAACCTATTTGCCATTCGCACAAGAGCGATCACCATAATGGGTCATCTATCAGCATGAGCTCCTCATCAGGCTATTAACACCTTTTGTTGCTGGCCCCAGTTCTGTACCAGCTGAGAGGATCAGAAAGGCAGGGCCTCCGATCTGGAAGGATTGTGTGTGAGGTCTGACTTGTGGTACCTTTTAATTGCCCTCTTTAACATCCTTGCAAAACATGTAAGATGCTCTTGCTCCTGAGGAAGTCCCACCAGGCAGCTGTGGAGTGACAAGATGGCGGCCTCCTTATTAGAACAGAAGGTGTTGGAGGGGGGTGGCTTGGCCACCTCCACTGCTGTTCACTGCCTCCCCATCATCTCCCCCTCCCTGTTGGCCCTTACATAGCCTGCTTCGGGGAGGCCCAATGTCTTGTCTTGATGGAGTCTGGAACTTGGTGCTGGACGTGAAGGTGTGGGAAGTGTGCAGGCAAGTGCTTATTATCAGAACTGGAGACTAGTTCCCCCTGAGCAAAGCCTCCCCAGGACTTCCTGGCCCATGGTCACTCACAGAAGGTCCATGATGGCCCATAAGCCCCCTGAACTGTGTGCAAAATTGTGTTTACGTGTATTTTCTTGGAGAGGTTATGGCTTCCATCAGATTACCAAATTTTCCGTGACCCCAAAATGGGCTAGAAATATCTTCTTGGGAGCTTCCTAGATGGGGAGGTCTTCTACCAGTCTGACTGTCACTCAGGATTGGATCTCTGGCTTTAGGAATATGGTGAAGCCATGGAGATGAGCATTGTTCTTGGTATACTGTGGTGTTGGGTCAGACTCTCTCTCTCTCTGGGCCTCTGTCTTCTCTGCCTATTTGGTCAAAAGAAAAAACTCTCATCAACCTCCTGTTGTCCGAAGTGACTATGGGAATGGGCTTTCTAAACTAGTCTAACTTGTGCAGGGCCTCCCACTGGATGCTAGAAGAGACGAGAAAATAGGAAGCACCCTGCATTGGTCATATTGCTGTTGTTTGAGAAATAAGAGCTCCAATATGACATGACAGGAACTCTCTTCGGGTGACATTAGGCAGCCTGGAGCACTATTCCGGGCCATCTCTTTGTTCCATGCAGCTCCACCTCACCACGAAAATAGCTTTATCATTTTTTTCCTGATTATAAATGCATCCATCCAGAAATCACTCAGAAGGGAATTAAAACCTCCTCAAATCTTAACATTTTGGCTTGGCTCATTTCTCCTTTTTCTGCTATGTAAATAACAACAGGAAGATTTCCAGGAAGTTGTGTGGTTTTTTTTTTTTTTTTTCAAGAATGGGACGATATATATTTAAGTGGTTAATTTGTTAATTTTCTTATTTACTTAGCAATATATATTGGAAACATCTTTCCATGTAAATACTGTTCATCCTCCTCATTTTAAATGACTGCCTAGTATTTAATCGAATAGATTTTTCAAAAGATATTACCCAGTCTGCTCTTGTTGGATATTTCGTGTGTTTCCACATTTATCTGTTACAAACGGTGTTGCAGTAAACGTCCTTATATAAACGGATGCACTTACCCAGTGATGCTCTTCAGATGGATTTGTAAAAGCAGAATTTCTGGGTTAAAGGCTTTGTGTTATATCGTTTTGTTTTAGTTTACAGTGCAGATTAAGGGATAGGATTCATCATCAATGCAACTTTTGAGGGGTCGCTAACTGGCGTTTCTGTCAAAAGGTTGTCCAAGGTGAGGAGCCTTGCGGGGACGGCGGGGGGGGGGACTCAGTCACTTAAAGCTGCCTTGGTGGGTTTGCTCTCTGCAAGTGTGAGTCTGGAAGCACCAGGACAATCAGGCTTAGATTTGCTGTCCAGTGCAGGCAGAGACAGGGCCAAATCTTTTGTCTCTTCTAGAACTGCGGATGAACTGCTGATGAGCACACAGCGCCTTCGGTGAACAGGCCACCTCTGTCCATAAAGAGGCTGAGGGGCGGGCAGCTGGGAGGTGATGCTTGGCTCTCCCCTCATCTCAGAACTCTATTCTCACTCCACTGGACCCCGTGCCAGACGGCCAGGCGGGGGTCAGGGGGTCTGTCTGCCCAGCACTCTCCTCCAGAGAGGGGGGGTGGGCAGGAGGCTGCATGGCCATGATGCATTCTGCCAGGAAGCACAGGATCTCATTGAGCACTGCCTAGTGGCGTCTCAGCCTGTGTTGTCTTAATTCAAGTTGTCATTCATAGACCAGTAGAAAACTAAAATCAATAAGTGGTGAAAATGGGCTTTAAAGGCAAACTAAAGTCACAGAGGAGGGAGGAAAAGAGTATCTGTTGCCTCAACGGGTTACCTTTTCCCTTCCTACATAGATGGCTGGATCTGTGGCCTGTGTTTTTTGTTTTTTGTTTTTAAAGGGAATGGGGTCAGAAAGTGAGTTCTTGCCCCTTTAAAATATACAGGATGTCCAGGGGTCCCTGGGTGGCTCGGTTGGTTAAGCATGTGACTCTTGATTTCAGCTCCGATTGTGATCTCAGGATCCTGAGATCGAGTCCTGCATCAGGCTCCGTGCTCAGCTCAGAGTCTGCTTGAGGTTCTCTCTCTCCCTCTCCTTCTGCCCCTCTCATTCTCTCTTTCTCTCAGATTAAAAAAAAATCTTTAAAATATACAGGGTGTCTGTTGGACAAGACCTTGGGGGCAGGGGGACCATTATTTGATGGGGTCACAGAGTACGTGAGGATGGTGGTATTTGGGATGGATCTATATTTTACCCCAGGGCTACCGCAGATGGTTTTGAGATGTCTGTCTGTTAATTGCTGTGTTACTTTCTACCAGTCGATGTACTTCTCTGGGCCATGTCTTACCAACCAGAAAACAAGTCAGATAAAGTGCAGTGATTTTCAGCCTGTTCTCTGATGAGAGACCACAGCCAAGGTGCACTGGGTTGGGGGTCGTGGGGGGCATCAGGGTGGACACTGAGGTCAGAGGATTTAGAGCTTTGGTCCCTTTGTCTTGATAGCAGCTCTGCAAAGGTTTCATCGGAAGTTAGGATTTCAGAATAGAGGCAAAAGTTTGGCAAAAATCAGTGAAGGAGAGGGTTTCTGAATTTCTCTCCACTTCTGAGGGACCACAAGCATCTGTTGCGTGCCTATAAGTTACAGCTGAAAATCCAGCGTGGACTCAGTCCACCTCCCTCTGGAGACCGGGGTAGGACCAGCGGGAGTAGGGTCGATGGCAGGCTGGGGTGGGCGATGGGCCTTGGTTCTGGCTGTTCCTGGAAACACGGAAGGACTCCTCTGTCACAAATGGGATGTCTCAACCTGGTCATTCTCCACCTCTGTGCCTCACCAAGAGACGAAAGCAGGGACAGAGCCACACCGCCTTAGTGGGCATGAAACTCCATTAGCTGATCTCTGTGGCGAAGTCAGGTAATAATTTCTCGTGCGTCTTTTGAAGGAACCAGATTTTTGTAGGTTGGCCCCAAAAGGGTAGCGTGTGGAGGAGGGAGGGAGAGGCCCAGGCCACTATACCCCACCCCCAGGCGTGTGTCGGTCCCCAAGCCATGTCAGGCAGGTTCCCTCGAGCCCCCTTCCAGTTCATAGTTAGAAATTCTGGGGTCTCTGAAGGGCACACAGATTTGCCCAACACAAATACAGAAAACCATTTAGTGTTAAAAAAAAAAAATCACTGGCAAGAGGGTTTCGGAAGTAGAAATGTGAGGTTATCTGTATTTAGAACATGAGAAATGAGCCAACCTATCGGGAAGACTTTCTAAGAAATGCAGCCCTGCAAACCTAACTGGCAGCTCGGGGGCTAGTTTTGACGGGGAGCTGGTTTTACGAGGCGAGAATTTACTTACGCTGCTTGTGGGGACTGCGCCCTGGCGTTTCGGGATGATGTGGAAGGTCTGCCTGGCCAGGCGGGGACGGAGCTGCGTTGACCTTCGTGTCGCACAGCTGGTGTCCAGAGGGTGTGGGGCTGCCGGGTGCGCTTGGCTGGGGAGACGGGTGGACCTGGCAGGCAGAGGAATAGGCTCAGCGTGCCCGCGCATGGGCCGGCTAACCCAGCAGCCTGGCGCTCCGGGTGGGCCAGACACGGCGGTGGCCCTGCGTTTCCTTGAGCTGTTCCTACATGTCAGCTTAGTTAGGTCTTGTGCAAAGGGGCAGCCATCCCGCACCCGTCAGAATAGCACCCAGTATTCATTGAGCACTTACTCTGTGCCATGCGCCGTTCAAAGGCCCTTACTAATGGATTCGAGGACTCATGGAGCCAATCCTCTCAACAACCCTGTTATTACCCCATTTCACAGGTGAGGGACTATGAGGCTCAGAGAGGTGTTAAGTGGCAGAGCCTGGATTTGCCCTTGACTTTGGAGTCTGGGTGTGATGTCGTGAGACTCTATTGTCTTTGAAAGCACGCACTTGTACATTTGCAGGGAGAGAAACAGAAAGCTGGTGCCTTTGATGCTCGATCTTGGCCGCCACCAGCCCCCTTTTCTTTTTCTTTTTCTTTTTTTTTAAAGATTTTATTTATTTGACAGAGAGAGACATAGCGAGAGCAGGAACACAAGTGGGGGGAGTGGGAGAGGGAGAAGCAGGCTTCCCTGCGGTGCAGGGAGCCCGATGTGGGGCTCGATCCCAGGATCCTGGGATCACGACCCGAGCCGAAGGCAGACGCTTAACGACTGAGCCACCCAGGCGCCCCTGCCAGCCCCCTTTTCTGTGAGGTCCTTGAGGAACACACACCCTGAGAGCAGGGGCAGGGATCCTCGGTTCAGAGCTGAGGCTCCCCCCTCCCCCAGCAGACCCCCAATTCAGAGTTCTGCCAATGGGGCCGGGCTGCAGGGCACACTCCTTTGCTCAGGATGCAGGGAGGGCAAACAAGAGGAAAGTTCTCGGCGGCTGAGTTATCCGCTGCAGGCCTTCCCAGGTGGGGACAGTTAAAGGTGCAGAGAGAGACACCGTGCCCCTCTGAGGAAAGCATCGTCCTGTGCTCTTGTGAGCCTCCGAACCTTCCCAGGACCTGGCCCCTGAGCCGTCTCCAGCCTGACTGAGGTGAGGGAGAGAAAGACAGAGAGGACCTGACCTGTGCTCTCCTGCCCAAGGCCAAGGGCTTCACTCTGCACACACCAGTGGGGAGACACCCGGCCCACTCCTCCGCATCGTGTGTTGATGGCCAAGTTCAGTTTCCAGGGTGGCGCTGCCGATCACCATGAACATATGGGGAAGGTGCAGAGTCCTCACGGTGTAATTCTTAATTTTGTAAAGTTGTGGAGCCCTATTTATTTCATGTGACAGTCTCTTCCTTCCCCCTACCGTGACAGAATGTTCTGTGGCGTATGTTATGATCTTTAATTAAAGGGAACTTAATTTGCTTTTGAGGCATCCTTTGTTCGTGGGAGACACCCTAGGGGGTTTTAAAAACCAGGTTTGGAAGCATTGTCACTGAAGCCTGGAGTCAAAGGGGACGCACTGCTCCGGACGGGCACCGGGTTGCCTGGCTATCAGGGGGTGTCTGTCCCCCCCTGTGCTTATGTAGAGAAGCTGGAACTTCTCCAGGCCCTCCCCACCTGCCTCGGGGCTCGTCTGCCCACCTTCCAGCGAACGCCGACCCCGCAGGCCCCGGGAACGGACCATGGGCTAAAATGATGTTCGAGAAGGGGACGGACCATTTAGATGACAAATGGCCTTCAAGACACTGTCGGAGAGTCCGGGTGGGTGGGGGACACTATTAACAGTCACATGGAGGCAGCCGCATCTGTGATGCCAGGGCCGGCGGTGGGTCCCCACTGCTGTGTTTACCGCTCCTTAATGCAGTATTGTTTACTCACAATTAAACCCTTTACCATTAATTTAACTTTCAGATGCTGAAATTGGTCACACAGCCTCGAGTCTCAAGGCCCGGACAGATGTGTTCTATACACTTGTTTAAACACGGCGCTCATTAGGAGGTAATGCATGTATAGCAAGTTGATTACACCACAAAGCAGGCCGCTTTATCATGGGGGCCTCTCAGGAGGCGGCGGGAGGGGCCGTCAGCTGCTGCTGTCACTCTACCCCCGCCTTGGATCCTGAGTGACGGCTGGGCCCGCCACCTCCTCGCAGGCCTGCTCGGAAGTACACAGCTTCCCGTCAGAGAGCTGCCGAGCTGCCTGGGAGGAGGTATTAATTGTTGTCAGCCTCCATTTCACACCCCAGATAACAAACGAGAGCCACCCTGGCAGTGTTTAAGGAAGATAAACAAGTTGCCTGAGCCCCGGCAATTAAACACGCTTGCATATTTAACTGAGATGTTTCCTGTAAAAAAATAAGGGGGGGGGGGCAGTGCCACCCCGAGCAGGGAGCAGGGAGCAGGGTGGGGGCCCAGAGTGGGCCTCCGTCTTCTGACCTAGAAGCTTCCCACCCCGCGGGGCTCGGAAGCGGGCCCCACGCTTGCCGTGTCCCAAGCCGCGTTTCTGCTTCGTGAGCCGGATGAAGGTCCGGGAGAAAGGGTAAGGGGACGGATTCTGGAGCCCGACTACGTGGGCATAAATTCCAGATCCGCCTTTATCCGCCGGGTGACTTCAGGCACGTGCCTTCTTTGAGCCTCAGTTTTCCCATCTGTAAAATAGGCATGCTAATAAGCCGTGGGTCGTGTTCCGCGAGCACAAAATGAGGCTGAAGTCTGTGGCCCCGTGCCTGCTCCGTGATAAAGGGTGAGAACATGTGGATGGTCAGTAGTCAAGGTAGTGCACTTTACACTCACCTTTTAATAGATAAGATTGTTTAGCAGCAGATGGCTAGAAGTAGGAATTATAAGTTACCCCTAAGCTGAGTAAGGCAATGGCCATGTCTGATTGGAATGTTCCTTTCCTCCACAGTCCGCAGAGGGTGGGATGGGGTGAACTCGAGCCAGAAGCTCTTGGTGGGTCTTTTGCCTCAGGGCAGATTTAACAGGTCCAGGAATGAGATAGATCTCCACCTTCCAGAGAGTTCCATATATTTCCGCCCCAACCTCTGTGAGGAGTGCATCTGCCAAACCACCCAGTTTGCTTCTCTAGTTCTTCTCCTCCCCCTCCTCTTGCTCCTCATTCTCCCCTTCTTCTCCCTCCCCCTGCCCATCCTTCGCCCCCACCTTCCTTCTTCGTTAACTTGGCTCTGCAGAAAAGCACATCCACCAGCCCCTGGTACCCGAACGGCCTCTACTCATACTCTCATCCATCCAGACATTCCAGCCACCGCTTGGGTTCTCAGAGCACCAGTGTTTTTCCTTAGTAGCATCTGTCAGAATATTCATTATGTGAGAAATTATCTGCTTAATTTCCATCTTCCAATGAAGACGGGCTCTGTGTCTGTGCTCTTGACCCTTAACCCCAACACCTAGGATGCTGCTCGTAGATGCCGAAAAGCGGTGCGTTGCACCACAGTGACCCGCTGGGATGAGTCAGACCCTGTTTCTTGGGGATCTGGAGAGAGGGAAAGTCCTTATGATTTCTCAGGGCCTCTTTTGTCTTTTTCTTTCTATGATTCAGTGAGGCTAACCCTGCTCCTTTGTGTCCTTTTCATTGTTGGGGAGAGAGGGGTGGAGGGTTAGGAGTGGACCTCCATCAGCTAGGTGCTTCCGGGGCCCCTTCCAGGGACCAGCGAGTCGTGGCTTTTCCCTTCAGTCTTGCTGACACCACCAACTGCTCGAGAACCCGCAATGATTTGTCCTTGGACAATGCAAAAAAGGATGTGGCTCTGCCTGTGGGTGCATTTTAGGGAGGCGGGACCTTCATTATTTGTCTCCACAGCTGCTTCCTCTGGGCTTTGTGGTTGCCCGTGTGTCGCCTTCTCATCCGATCGCGTTACCCTTAATAAGCATCGCCCCGGCAGGAGAGGGGTGCCGAATTCGGTATCCTGAGAGCATGTGTGTGTGTAATGTGCCCGGCAAGCGATCCTAATGATCCATTCAGCACACCACTCCCCCAAGACCCCAGCTTCCAGTTTGTCCAAATCCTTTTATATTCCCGCTCGGACCTTTGGGATCAAAATTCCTGACCCTGATGCAAAAAGCAAAAACACCTTTTGGAAAACAAAAACAAAAACAAAAACAAACCAGAGGAGGGAGGTGAAATTTCCTGAGCTTTCATTTCCCTTCATGGTTGAACTTGGATGACTCAAGTCATTTGCAGTCAATCTATTTAGCTGACTTGTCCTGCCGACTGCCAGGAGGTCAACATTTCTGGATTTGCCCCTCCAGGGGCAGCATGTGGTCCCAGCTGGTTGTGCTGTGGTGGGAACCAGGCTTGGGGGGTAGGGGGGGCTGGTGTTGTCTGGAAGCTATGTTGGCGGGGGGCTCTCTGCGCTCTGTGAAGATGATACTTGGTGGGGAAGTGCTTTTGTTTGCTGTTTGTTTGGGTTGGGTGGGATTAGCTCCGATTACATATTAATAACCTGGAGCACTATCGAGTAATTAGATGTTATCTTCCAGATGTTTAAAAGAAACCTTTAATATTTTAAGCTGCTTGGAGATCTCTAGGCACATTATTAAAATGGATGGAATTTAAAATGGGCGTCGGTGGTGTCCCTTTCTGTGGATTCTCTTGCTAGCTTAAGAGACCCGAGAGCCCAGGGTACCCATGAAAAGACCCCGAGCATTTATTATTCCCCTGTTTGGGAACAATTGGGGCAGTCACCCATTCAATGGGTGGTAGAGGGAATGTCGCGGTGCTTCTGGCCCCTGTCAATCGGCCAGAGCGGCTCATTGATTTCTTTGAAGTACTTGAGTGAATCTCTCAGAAGTTCCCCTGCTCTGAGTCCCACACAATTGCCTGTTCTCTCTTTATTAGGCGCTTTGAGGGACAGCCTGGTCTACACCTGCCTTTGAAGGGGCCCCCACCACGGTTTTAATGACCTCCATCCGTCAAAGGAAAAGTTCAGAGTTCATTCTTTTGTCCAAGTCCCAGCAACGGAGGAGTCGAGGGTGTTGGCTGGTCCGGCCTCCTTAAATCACCCGCCCGAAAACTTTCCCTGTGACCCCGCTCATGTCAAAACAGCGAGCTGGCCACTCTGGCCATTGTCATCGGAATAAGGGCTAAGTGATGCTGCTCGGTCATTACGTGTGCCCTGATTGGCAATCAGGGTACAATAGGGGGTCATTAAAGGCCATAAAACTGCCAAAGCTCTGAAAAGGGGATTTTGAATGGAGCCAGAGGGCTCTGGGAGCCTGCCAGTGTAGTGCTTCCAAGGACAGGGGGTTCGAGCTGAGCTGGGAGGGGAAAAGTCAGCGCCGTGTGGATTAAGAAGTTTCTCCCCTGTGACACCAGAAAACACTGATCTCCTGACGTCATCTTCCCAGAATGCTCGTTCCTTCGTTCTCAAAAGAGATGCACTCGGGGCCGCGACCCAAATAACGCTTGGTGCAAGGAAGCCCAGAGGGATTTTATATAAGGAGGTAAAAGTTACTCATAAATGTCTAAATGTTCGTTGAATTAAAGGATCAGTGGGCAAAGGGCGTCACCTGTGTGGTGATGGGTGGTGGCTGGACACGTGGTGGCGATCGCTCTGTAATGGATGCACACGTCCAATTATAAAGCTGTGCGTCTGAAGCTTATATCATAAAAAATAGTCAATATACATAGATGAATAGGCAAAGGCTCTCTATAATGAAAGAGGCAGCTCTTTTTTTTTTTTCTAAAGATTTTATTTATTTATTTCACGCGGGGCTCGATCCCAGGACCCCGGGATCACGACCTGAGCCGAAGGCAGACTCTTAACCGACTAAGCCACCCAGGCGTCCCAAAGGAGACAGCTCTTACTTAACACTCCCTTATAGCAGGGCCTGTACGGGGCTCTCTACAGGTGTTAACTTAGTTAAGCCCCACACCAACCCCTGGAGGCAGGTTAACATGATTATAGCTATAATCATAGCTTCCCCAGCATGGCCGGTCTTAGAAAGGAAGCAGGAAAAAAGGAGAGTCCTTTTCCTTAAGATGATGGCAGCCTTAAGAGTTACGTGTTTTGAGGCCCCTACTATGGGCCAGCCATTGGTGGCATCTCACTGAGTTCTCTGTCAAAACCACGGAGTTGATACTATTACCATTCCTGTTTTATAACAATTAACGATCTGAAAATGGAAGCACAAAGAAGGGTGCCGTGGATGGGGTCATGACTTCCATCAGGATGGCCGCCCCACTGATGTGTGGCTCCACAGCCCCAAGGGGACTCTCCCCGGCCTCGCTAGCTCCCTCTGCCTCTGCGCTCAACCGCTGTGTCAGAGGTGGGGCAGGGATCCTGGGTTAGGCCTCTGCAGATGTGGGGCCTAGACTCTGCCCTGCTGTGCAGCCTTGGGCAAATCACATCACCTCTCTGGGCCTCAGCTGAAACATGGTTGCGGTGAGGTGGGACCTGGACTAGCTCCGAGCTTCTCAAACTCGGCTCTTCTCCACTTGGGGATAAAGCCGGGAGATATGTGTGGGCCATCTTTTGAGATCATCTGTTTTATTCCCAGGCAAGTAATTAAAAACATGAGTTTTTCTGTTTTCTCAGAAACAGACATATTCTGCAGTAGAATGCAACCCAACCCCTCCCCCATGAACTTTTTAGATTAAGAAGGAGCATTTGTAGAAGTTTGGAGCTTGCCCCCCCCCCCATGCCTTTGGACTCTGTCCACTCTCCCCACTTCTACCCCCCAAGATCTTCTACCCCCCCATCTTCCTCTCCTCTGCCTCTAGGGGAGCTTAGAAGACAAGTGTGGGATCTACTAGATCACCTGGCATGCAGACAGCTTGAAGCTCTTTTGAGGTATCCCAGTTGGTAACAGGCTGCAAAATGGGGCTCTCAGGCCCTCATGGGGGAAGCAACTGAGTTTGAGGATGAAGGACTGCCCTCTAAGCTGAAAGGCCGGTGTGAGCCAGGGGGGATGGTGAACCCACATTGAGATGACTGGGGATTCCGGACGCTGTAGTTCCAAGATCCAGTGAGGGCTCAGAGGAGGAGCCCTGGACACAGGAGGAAGGACATCCTGGTAGATCCCAGCCCCCAATAGGACTAGTGAGAGACTGGACCTTTGGGTCCTTGCCTGTAAGAGGGGAATCTTCCCAGCACTCAGGGCCTAGGGTGGGGAGGACTCAAGGAGGAAATCAACACAAGGCACCAGGAACGGAAGTGTGTGTCGTAAACTCTCCATCAAGCCCAGGTGTCATTGTATTATCGTTACTGTGTGACTCAGACCATTCCTGCAAGGAGGTGAACCACTTACCTGTGTCCCTATGAACCCTGCCAGCTGACTTAGAAAGAAGAAAGAGCCAAGAGAAGACAGGAAAAGTGGAAGAGGGGAGAGGGAGAGAGACAGAGACCGAGAGAAATAATGTGTATTTTTATGTCGTCTTTCCCTCTTCATGGTTCTCATGGGGGATGAATTTTGCCTTCCTTTATTTGCACGTTTGAAGCTACTGAGATGCTGTCTCACTGTCTATCCCTTTGCTTTGAGTTATTTAGATCCTCTTTGTCCGTCTGTCGCTCTTGGAATGTAGCTTTCGCCCTCGGAATCTCTGAGAATCTTCCTCCCTCGCTTGCTCTTGGTTGGGGAGTGGGAGATTTACTTGGAGCTCCTGAAAGAAGCCTTTCCTCTCCCTTGTTGGAGGGAGTGGGACCTCCAGGGAGGGGAGGGGAGAGACGTTTGGGGATGAAGCCATTCTCTGATGACCTACTACCATTCCAGCTGCTTCTTCCTCTCCTGCCCTCCATCTGAAATGCCCATTCCCCCACACTGACGTGTCCCAGGAAACTTCTAGAATGTGAAGGAATCACCCTGCACCCCCTTTCTCTTGTCTGATTTTGGGCAGACTTGCCCGTGTGATGGAGATTCCCCATGATGCCCTCCTTCCCTCCGGGAATTTTCCAAAGCACATTTGTCTCCCTCTGTGAGACAAGCAGGATTTCCTGCACTCCAGTCCAAGTTGTGAATGCCCAGAATACGAAACCGTTTAAAATCTCATCAATCTCAAGTCCTCTTCTTGAGAATAAACAGTAGTGGGACCAGGTACGGGAGTTTGCCTGTGTGTGCATGATCCCGATGACGTCTTTGGGAAAAGGACCCATCGACTCTCTACTCAGATCATCTGCAAATGGACTGAGGTTGGCTGTGTGTTCTTAGTCCTTTCAGACCTACAGATTCTAGCCTGGCTTGGCCACTCTCTTGCCCTGTGACCTCGGGCCATTCCCTTCCCTTGGCTGAGCCCTGGGTTGTTCACCTACAAAAGGAGGAAGTTTAACTCCATACTCCCTGAGGCCTCCCCTAGCCCTAGCACTCATTTCAAATATTCCTTCATGCATTCACCATGTATTTACTTGGCGTGTACTACGTGGCAGACATTGTGGGCACTGGAAATTCAGCAGCGAATAAAGGGTAACATCATTTCCACTCCCATGGAGCTAAAAAAATCTGACAGGCTGGAAAGGTTGTGGGGGACAAGGAAGAGGTGGGAGGAGGAAGGAGGACCAGTGGGGAGAGCTTATGAAGGGGGATGATTGGAGATCCATCATAAGACAGACTTGCCAATAGGGGAGCCAGAGGAGCTGAGGTCCCCATCCTGGGAAGCATTCAAGACCATCAAAATGACAGCCCACCAGACCTGTGCAAGCAGTGCCCTCCCTGGGAAACTGTGTAAGAGCTGGCCGGGGGAGGGGCTTGGAAGAGCAATTTTAGGCAGAAGGAAAAGCATGCGCACCACCCGGAGGGCTGAAGCTCCACCCTGCGGGGCCTCCCCGCACTGTCACATTCCATCAGATTCCATATGAGAGGGACTGAGATCCACTGATCTGTTTCCAGCAGGCCCGCGAAGTGCTCAAAGTCTTAGAAAAGTTATGTCCATGGAAGAGAGGTGATCAGGTGGGAGAGAGAAAGCCTGGAGCAGGGAGGCCGGGCTTTGGGGGCACTGCCCGTGTAGTAGGGGGAGAGATGTCGCTCTCTCAGCCAAGAGGGTGTCTAGGCAGGTGGAGAGAAGGGACAGGTGTCTAGACATCCAGAGCAGGTGGGCTCCCGGGGCCCGGCTGACCGACCGATTGGCCAACTTGTTTAAGGAAGAGAGAGGGCTCAAGATGGCCCCTCACACCACAAGTCCACACCAGTGGATGGGCGTGAACGAATTTTGATTCTGAACCAGGTGCCTTTGGAAGTTAGCTAGAGGGAGGTGGGTGACTTCTTATAGGAAAGGGTGCTAGCGGGTGAACATAAAATTATTTATCAAAGGGTATGAGGCATGGGAACCAACCCATGAGAACACTGTGTGTTAGTCAGAAATGTATCTTCTCGCCGTTCTGGAGCCTGGGAGTCCAAGATCAAGGTGCTGGCAGGGCTGATTTCTGGTGAGACCTCTCTCCTTGCTTCTCATTAGGTCCTCACATGGCCCTTTCTCTGTGTGTGTTCATGAAGAGCAATATCAGGTATCTCTTCCTCTTCTTTTTTTTTTTTTTTTTTTAAGATTTTATTTATTTATTTGAGAGAGAGCGGGCGGGGGTGGGGAGGCAGAGGCAGAGGGAGAAGCAGGCTCCCCGCTGAGCAGGGAGCCTGGCGCAGGGCTCAATCCCAGGACCCTGAGATCATGACCCGAGCCGAAGGCAGCCACATAACTGACTGAGCCACCCAGGTGCCCCACTTCCTCTTCTTGTAAGGACACCAGCCCTATTGGTTTAGAGCCCCACCCTTAGGATCTCATCTAACCTTAATTACCTCCCTACATGGCCACATCCCAAATGTAGTCACATTAGAAATTGGGACATTAATATAGGAATTTGGGGAGGGACATAAATTAAATCCATTTCAGCCTACATATCCCCCTGGAGTGACAGACATAAACCCTTCAGTTGCTGGGTCGTGAGGACATCTGGAGGGCCTGGGGGAAGGGTTAGGGTACTCAGGCAGAGGGCATAAGTGCACAGGAACTGAGGCCATTTCCCTGCTGACACGGAAGTACTTTCATCTCTAATGACTGGTGGGGTTGCACCTGCTCAGCCTGGAAGGACACCAGCCCTGCACGGCTGCATGGAACAGGGTGGAACAGAGTGTGACGCGTTGTGCCAAGTCACCGGCTGCAGGAACTTTCCAAACAACACCACCAACAAAAATCTAGTAGGGGTCCGTGGGCGTTGGGAGAGGCTTTTAACATGACGATAAAATATTTGCTTTTAAGAGTCGTGGAGCTCAGTGCATGGCCCACAGCCGCCTTTTAAGAGAGTAACTCGGTTACCTTCCCCCCCCCCCCGACTAAATATCTACCTTGATGGGCATAAAGGGAGTAGCTGCATCGAACATCAAAGTCCTCATTACTAACCAGAGGGAGGCACTTCTCTCCTCTCTCGGAAGCCCAGCCTTATCTGGAGGGACCTCTGTCCCCAGAGCTGTAAAACAAGTTCTTTCTCTAAGGTAACGGTGCACAATGGTGTCAGATTATGTTTAATGATTTTGTAATGTGAACTAATGCCACCAGGGACCTCATGGAAAGTACCACTTTCATTAAACTTATCCAGCAACGGGGTCTGAATAGGAATTTAGAGGCGGCGGCGGTAAATTGCAAGGCACAGTCATCTGAAGCATTTGCTGGCTGATTTTCCACACACAGATCCACGGGGCAGAAATCAAGAGCACCGGGGCATTTGGGTTTCTCGGTGGGGCAGGGGGAGGAGGCGAGAGTGATGTATACTCCCCCCCCATCTTTTCACTCCTGGACCTTGTGAGGTGCGTCGCCAGCAGGTGCGGGCGCTCCCTGCCCCTCTTTGTTGCAGACACGCTCACGTCCCTGGGAAAGTTCTCCTTCCTCTCGGAAGCACCAGCGAGGGCACCCGGGCATCGTCTCAGAATTAATGAGACCTCCAATTACGTTCAGTTGCTTCAAGGATCCATACCCGACAGTGACCGCCACCCCCCGCCCCCATTTCCGAGTTTCCCCACCTCTTTCGCGTTCCTTTAGAACAAGTGGCTAATGATAAGAAAATCAACCCCGAGGAGGACACGGGGATGAGACCTCAGAAGGCAAGAACGGGGAAATACCAGCTCTCCAGCCCAGCGTCTGGTCCATGAACCCCACTTCGGAAGCCTGCCTTGCTTTCCCCGGCACCCGACGGAGCTCAGCTCTGTGTGCAGGCCACCACCACCAAGAGAGGAAAGAGAAGACATCACTAACCAAAACTAACCCAGATGCCATTTTTCCGACTCTGCTAATCTTAATTGAATCAATCTCCCAGCCTCTCTTGACAGTGAAAGATTGCTCAAATCTGGGAGGCCAGGCTGGACACGACTCCTCGAAGAAAAAAAATCTTCCTTAATCATTAATTTGTCCATTCCCTCCCATTTGGCCCCATTCTTCACTGTCTTTGTGGTGCAACCCCCTGCAACCTTCTTGTGTTAGTAATCACTCGTAAGTGTTCTTCCCAATCTGCTCACATGACTGGAAACCAATTTGCTGGAAGAGGATACGGCAGAGCGGCCCCCACCCTCTCTCTTCGTGGTGTGCTTTCTCTCCCTTCTTTCTATGAAGTCTAGTTGAGCTTTCATTAAGTCCGATGAGGTCTCTAGTACTGTTTTCTGGACACGTTGGTAAACAGGTGTAGAGCGGACTTTCCCCAGAAGCTGAAACCCCTGCACAAGAAATTGGTTTTAGGGAAATCATCAGAAAAGATGTTATCATCCTCGGATGCATCCTGATCCTAGTGGGGTCAGACAACAGATGGAACTGCAGTCTCCTCGATCTGTCGCAAAAGGAAAAGGACTTCTTATGTCCTCTGGACTTAAAACTTAGTTTTCAGAAACTGCTCTTCCCTCCCCCCACTGCCGAATTATCCAGAGCTCTCAGACTCAAGGTTTAACTGTGATTTTTGTCTTTCTTAAGATGCATTTAATGGTTAGTGAGAAATAAGCATGAGGTGCAAGTTGAGATTAAAGTAGAGGAAGGGAATTTGTCACTGACTGCCATGACCTCTGGCTTGGACTGGTGCAGTAGTATGCTAACTGGTCTCCTGGCTTCTATCCTTGCCGCCCAACACTCTGTCCTCCAAGAGGAGAGTGCTGCTTTCAAAACAGTTCACATCATTCTGCTCCTCTGCTCAAATTTTCTTAAGTTTTCCATTTGACCCCAGAGTTAAAGCCCAAATCCTTCCATGGGTCTGGCCCCCAGTGATGTCTCTGGCCTCATCGTATTACTCTCTTTCTCACTCATTCCACTCCAGCCACCCTCATCTCCCTGGGTGTTCCTTGAAGACGTCAACCTTGTCCCACTTCCAATCTTTGCCTTGGGCTGGATGTTCTCCCCTCTGTTGTCTGCGTGGCTCTTTCCCTGATTTCATTCAGCCCTCTAATTAAATGGCCACTTATCGAGGAGACATTCCCAGACCATCCTGTCTAATAAATCACTCCATCACCCGACTTTATTTTTCTCTATAGCAACTCTTCTCATTTGATCGACTACTCTTGTATTTTCTGTCTCCCCTGCTAGATAGTAAACTCCACCAGAGGATGTACCCACCACATAGTAGATGTTCACTAAATATTTGTTTAATAAATGACTTATCCTAGAGACAGGATTCACTGAGAGGACTTTAATGACTCGGGACTCTTTGAGGCAAATTATCATAATTTCAAAATTCATAAGATGTCCTTTAAAATGTTTCATACTGATCTTGAATTTCCCATTAACAAAGATGGGAAAAGTCCACAAAGGACTCTCTCTGTTAGTAATAATAAGTGGCAGTGTTTGAAGCCAGGCAAGACATGGCAGTTGTCACACTAGACTTCCAACCCAACACCATCCCCGCTTGGGACTAAGAATCTTCCACGAGACAGCCTATCTTTGTAGTCCCATCCAAGTTCTCAACCCAAGGTGGGTTGCTAGTCGCACGTGGATTTATCGTAGCCTTGTGGATTGTTCCCTGGGCCACACAGGCCAGCTCCCCCAAGGCTCCTCTCCATGTCAATGCCAGGTGGTAAAACAAATAAAACACACCGTTCTTCTCTTGTGCCTCGCCATAAATCGGTCCCAGCCTCACTCATGGGGCTGGAGTCACGTCTGATTTATGCGCTTCGTGAGATTTATAGTGTAGTCATTTAACATAAAAAAAATAGAACCTCTCAAACATGAGTTCTTACACATAAATTCCAGAGCTAGCAAAGGCTTGGAAACTTTTGTTTTCTTTAGATGATGCTGAACATGCCTGCCCCATGTGAGGGATCGTTTAAGGTAAGAAGCCTTCACTGCAGAAATTTCAGTAGAGAAGAATAGTGGCTGTTGAGTGGAACCAACATCATGCTTCATGTAGAGTAGGTATGGAGTAATGGTGAGTTGATTTCTTGTTAAACTTGGGGTCCCTGCTGAGTGTGGTGAAGGGTAACTTCAGTATGGAAACGGTTGACATTATCTGCAGACACTGCATCGTCCTCGGTGGCCCTGGTGAACTTGGCAGACGGGGTGGGGGTGGGGTGGTAGAAGGTTCTCTGCTTTAGAAGCAAGAAAATGTAGCTTTGCTTGGGTTCACCGTTTTCAGGCCTCAGTTTCCTTGACTGTAAAACAAGGGACGAGACTAGAGAGCTCATTGCCAAGATACCCATTCTATTCTGTTTTATGATTCTGTGCTCCAGAAGGAAAGGAATAATCCCTAATTTTTCTTTCTTTCTTTCCCCCTGCTCCCCCAACAGGGTTTGGTGCAAAGAGGCACGCCCAGATGTTTGTTGAATAGAATTTGATTTTTTAATCCAGAAGTGTAGTTCAAGGGTGGAGGGGGAAGGAGCTTCTGTTAAATTTTATAAGGTCCTCAGTGGCTCATGAAAATGAAAATAATTCCTCATCTGATTTAGTTTGTAAATGCCATTTGAGTAATACCTGAGGGTTTCTAAAAATAAAATAATAAACCTAAGCAACACTTCCTTTGCCTAAAATTTGGTAGATTTTTTGTGATATTTGGCTACTGAAAAAATTCTTACTCACTTCTTCAGGGCTGATAGTTGTTATTTTGAAAGAAATTGGGTGTTTGGGTATTTTCCACCACTCAAAGAATGATAAATCTCACCATCTGCATGCTTATATGGAATATATATATATTTTTCCTGTTTAGGTGACAGTTTTAGGATCCTTCTAAGCAGTGATAAAAAACCCACAGTTATAATGTGTGATCATTTTGCCTTTCATTATAATGCAAAATTTCTCCATGCAAAATCAGGCCAAGATGTAAGCCTAAACCCAGGGGCAAAATTCATTCATTATGCATGTACATTATTCCCCCAAATATTGATAATACTTTTCATAATAATTATTTTACATATATTAGCTCTTGCTGCTATATTAGTATTAAAGATACCTTTATTAATCTTGAATATTTTGCTGAATAATAAATAGGATCTCAGAGGCTTGCGTTAAAAGCTGCTCTTAGCTAGAATGCTGTAAATCAGTTGTTCTATGAATAAAATTGGCTTCCATATTTTTTTCCTCAGGATTGCTTATTTAAATAATTTTCCCATTTATTGAATGTGGTGGGTTTTTTTTTTTTTTTTTTTTTTTTTGTTAGAGACCCATCCCCCTGCTGTTGCCCTCCCTCCTGGCTCTCTCTCCCAGTTGGAGAAAAATGCAAAATCACATAAACCTTCTTCTAAACCTTCACAGTGAGAAAGGGCAAACACTCTGCATTATTTAGCAGGCAATAGGCATTTTTGTCCCAGTGAAGTGCTCTTGCAGCTAGCTTGCTTTTTCTTCCTTCTTTTCCTTCCTTCCTCCCTCCCTCCCTTTCTCCCTTCTTTCTTTCCTTCCTTCCTTCCTCCCCTCCTCTCTCCCTCCCTTCCTTTCTTTCTCTCTCTCTCTCTCTTTCTTTCTTTCTTCTTGTTAACAGATAAACAAAAAATATTGAGAGCTAACAATCTGCAAGGCTTTGAAAGTGCTAGCTCACTAAATGCTCACCCTGTTAGTTGAATTTCCTCCATTTTCCATGTAATGATACTAAGGTTTAGTGAGATTTGTGTCACTTAGCTGGCAAGGGGTGGAGTCAGGATTTCAGCTCTGGTTGGTCTAACTCCTGAGCCCATCTGGGGCTGCCTCGGAGGTGAACGTTTGTGGAAAGGTGTTTGCTTGGCACGGAGGAAGGGGTCTGGCCTTGTAGGTCCCTGAGGGTTCCAGGGAGCTCTGTGCTGCCTTTGGTGGGTAAAGATGTCCATGGAAGGGGCAAAAGTGGCTCCAGTAGGGACAAGCTTGGCTATGACACACCTCGCCATACAGTGGTCTCCCTCTTTCTTGCGCCGTTGGGCAAATGCCTCTTCTGATTGTGTCAGCGAGCAAGGAAAGCCGGTATCTTCTTAGACGTTCATCATCTCATCTTGTGTAGCGCCCACTCTGACCAAGGTAGACTGTGTCTGAGGCCGCGTCATGGTGGATTGGGGATGTGGCTTGGGATGGGGGCCTGGCAGTGGACATATTGGGTGTTGCTCAACCTGGGCTAGATTGTGTAAGGGCCGGCAGCCACCTTTCCAAGGATTCACGTTGGGGACTTGGATTTAGGGGTCTCCCATTCCCAAGAGAAGAAGGCTCCAGTGAGAGCACGGTGTTTTCCAAAGTCCCACAGGAGCTGCTTCTCTGTGGAGCATGTCTTTGTTGCGCTGAGAGGGAGAAACAAGGTGGGCTCCATTTTCCTTACAGCCCGATGTTTGGTTGACATGACCGTATTTCTTGTCTGCTTGTCCCGTCTGTTCTCTCTGCTGGGATGCCAACCTGGGGAGGGCAGGAGCTTGGTCTGACCTGTTCACTACGTTATCCCAACACCCAGAACTGTACCTGGCATTTGGTAAATGTTTGTTGAACGAATGAATATATGAATGAATGAATGGTCCTCATGAATTTCCCAGCACCTACACTTCACCTTTGAGAAACTCCAACCACTCTCCCCTCTGGCTCATCTTCCCCAAACCCCATCTTCTGGATTTGACCACCTTATGTGGTTCTGGATTTTCGGTCTTAATTCCTCTAACATCTTCCAGTTTTGCCATTTAATCATGACCCACGTGTGTTCCTTGGGAGCAGTCCAGGGCACAGAAACATATTCCAGAAGTAATTTGTATTCTTAAATATGGCCTCTTCAGCTCCCACAGCTAGGGGCAGCCTGGCTTAGTCAGGTTTTAGATATGCATATTATTATGTAAATGTCCTTGAATTGAATATAATTTCCTTAAAAATATTTTCCAATGGAAAATAGATCTCCTTGCAGGAGGAACCTAGCCAGGCAGTACCTGAAGAAAGCCTCATTGTTTGCATGAAGTGTGCATGAGGCATGCATGAGTATGAGACATTTCAGCAGCTATTTTTAGAATTAATAATGACAACAACAATTGCTAGAAGTTATTGAATTCTCGCTAAGTGCTAAGCATTGAACGAAGCACTTTTAAGACGTTTTCTTATTTCAGCTTGCCAATGACTTTACGAGCACTTATGGTTATTACCCCCAGGTTACAGATGAGTAAACTGAGGCACAAGAGGGTTTTGGAGCATGCCCCAAAGTCCCCCTCCTTGAGGAAGAGCTGGTGTCTAATGCAACTCAGGCTGCCCCCAGACTCCCTGCTTAAACTCTCTGACTCCAGGCACTGGCACCTGGACTTTGAATAATCTTTAAAGGCATCTCCGAGGAAGTGTTTAAATAAACCTGAAGGATTAAGAAAACAATGCACAGTATCTGACTCCCCTCCATGCCTTTTGTTCCATGATTCTAGCTGGTTCCACTGCCTCTCTAAGGGATAACTTGGAGAAGCCAGGTATTTCTGGTTAACAAATGTGTGAAATAAATCAGAATATATCCCCCAACTTTAATACAACACGCAGGACCAGACCTATGAGTCTCTGGAGGAGCGATTCCAGGGAAGATTCTGCTGCTTTCTTGAAGGGGATGTTTGAAATCCCACGCACACATGCGCCCCACAGACTTTTTCTCCACATGACTAATCCAGTCTCCTGTGACCTCTCTTTAGTGTGACGGGGATGCAGGGAACAGAGCCTGCAGCTTCTGCCGACCCCAAACATTTAGTTACATTAATCACAGCACGTTTTTGGACTTTGAGCATCCAGAATGAAAGACACTTTCTTGGGGAGACATTGATCAAACAGTCTACAGGTATCTGTACATCGAGGGACATTAATCATCTCTGCATTATCTCGCCCACCAGTAGAATATGTAAATGTGATTCCTGTCAATGATAAGGGGAAGTGAAATTATTCTTAGAGATTGGTCCATCTGGAGCTGTTGATACAATCTTACTTAAGACAATAGGTTGTAAAGATAAATTTTTTAGCATTACTAATCCAGTGTTACCAATAGCCATGGAGAATGGAGAAATTTAAAACCAAACGAAGGATGTGCAGTCAAGAAAAGAGAGGAAAACAAGTCCCAGCTTTGCTCTAGTTCCTGCAATATTATTTGGCAACCTAGCAAGAAAGATGCTTTCTGCATAATTAGGGAGGGCATTTGGAAGGGTCTGGCTAGGCAGTTGGGGAGTGAGTTCTGGAACGCTTCACACCCAGCCGAAGGTTTAACTCTTCACATACACAAGACAAAGGTTTCAAAACCCAAAATGGGATTTCTACTGTTTCTAGAGACTAGAAATTCAGGAGTTTTATCTTCACAAAGGAATCTTCCTAGAGCCTTCTGACCCATCAACTGCCCCTTATAGGGTTGGCAAAAAGTGTTCAGTGTAGAGAGGAACAGAAGGAAATGGATAGAGCTCTCTGCAGAAGAAGGAGAAACCCAGGGTTCTAACCCTAGCCATACTTCTCAACTTTGGGCAAATTTCTTCCTATCAGTGGTTCCTTCACCTATGTATTACATATACAAAATGAAATGGATTGGAAGCGATGTAAGATGATGTCTTCTCCATGATAGAATGACAGTCCTTCCTAGATGTTCTGTCTTCTTTGCCAAAGTTGAGAAAGTTAAGTTCACTAGAGGACCTTGAGATGCTGACCTACAGGGGAGTCTCCTGAGTTATCTTTTCTGTGCCTCAGTGCCCAGAAACTTCGGGCTTTGGGTGCTGGTGATCTTGAGAGGTGCCCTGTTATGAAAGAGGGCCCTGGAGAGAGGACATATAAGCTTGAATGAACATATCTTTATAGAACTTACATCACTCAGGAATCATGGAGAGCATCAGGGGGACTGGGGGAGCTATTCCTTTTTTATGTGTGGATGCTAAACCCATTTTGCTAGAAATTCCCAAATTCAAAGTTACCCTGGAAAAATTACTGAAAATCAATAGAAAGAGTGAGTTTGCAGGGCCCTCCCTGCATTTTAACTCTTCTCTCCTCCCTTTATATTGATAAATAAAAGAAGTAAAGAGTTCCAAATTGTTATTTTTCAGCTCCTGGCCTGAAAGGATATGAAGCATATTGATGGGACCTGAGGATGATCTTTCCTAACAATCAATGATAGAATAGCGTTGATGGGATGTTCAGGGATACAAGGAACTCTCCCTTTAGGGACCTTTAAGAAAAGGACTAATTGATGACTGGCAGACTCCAAGAAAGAACACAGTTAATTTCCTTCTATGATGTCAGCTTCCAAAAGGTCAGAGATCCTGTCTTTCCCTGAATTCTTAGCTTTCCTCAAATAATCCATTATGAACCTGACATCCACTAATTTGCCTAAATGTTCCTTGAACTTGATGGGGTAATGTGTTCCTCAACTTTGTTATCCCCTATGAAGGTAAACAATGTCCCTCATGTTCTGTGGGCTGCCTACTTCATATTTCAGGATATGGCAAGCACCTTCTCCACTCATTATGTCCCTTTCATGATCCCTCTTTCCAAAATTAGTAGTCTTTTATTATTATTATTATTATTTTAGCTTGTGCTCACGTAAACATTTTTCTAGAACTTGCCAATAATCTTAATTCCTTATTGTGTTGTGTGGTGTTGACTACCCTCTTTAGTGGCAGGATTACTGGGTGGGGACATCATAATATTGTATAGTGATAAGATTCTGCTTTTTGCCCATGCACGAGACCAGATTCCCCAAACTTGTTCTGAAGAATTAGTCATTTGAGTCCGTCCGTACTGCTGTTACTTGAAGAGAGGGTTTTGTTTAGGAAATTCTAGGTTGAAGAGGTAAATGGTTCTAAACGGAATGCAGGTCTTCTTGATGCTTTGAACAGGCTAAGGAGCTCTGGGACTCTCAAAGAACAGGATCATCAGAACAGATGACTCCTACACAGCATTGGTGTTACTGGGCTCATGCACAGCAACTAAATAGTAGCCCCGATTCTTTGTAGGAGAGATGAAAATGGAAAACAAAATCTTGCAATGGGGAAATAGTTACATAAATTGTGATATGTCTATGTAATGGACTACTTCCGAGCTATTAAAAGTAATGCTATTAAAGACTCTTCCATGGCGTAAATATTCTTGAAATATTATGAGAAAAACAGGTTAGAACTGTACGTAGATAATGGTCCTGTTTTGAAAATGAAGTATATATATACATGGAGAAAAGATTGGAAAGATACACATCAAAATTCTAACATCGGTTATCTTTGAGTGGTAGGATCCCTGGTAATTTTTTCTCCATTTTATTAGTCTGTAGTCTACAGGTGTGGGGGTCAGCAAACTATGGCTTGCAAGCCAAGTCGGGACCACCGTTTGTTTTTATAAGGAAGTTTTATGGGAACACAGCCAGGTCTAGTCATTTATGTATTGTCTACGGCCACTTATGTGCTACAATAACATGCTTGAGTAGGAACAACAAAACCTAGCCCACAAAACCTAGAATATTTGCTAGCTGGCTCTTTACAGAAAAAATTTGCTGATTCCTGGTCTAGATTATCTATAACAAATACCTCGTACTTGTGTGATAGAAAGGCTTAACACTAAAACAGAAAGCAATAAACTATAAAGTTTAAATACCAAACCTGTCCCTTCTAAAAGATGGACATATAAAGGAAAAACCATTCGACATTGAGTTATATTTATTCCCAGTATTTCTACCTCTCAAAAAAGTTTCAAGGGGAGAATAAAACAAAATTGAACAGCCTAGTAGATGCCATCTGAGATAGAAATCACCACACAGAATACATAAGTAAAAGTGTCGGAGTTTTCAGACAAGACCGAATTTTAACCAAGATACCAATAACATACATCTCCTCACCTACCCACTTTCCCCTTCTTGTTCCCAGTGCCTTTGCAGACAATTCCAATAGCACATCCCATTTGGAATGTTGAATGGTTTATCCCGTCATCTGCTCCTTGAATTCCAGCTTTTTGCCTTCTGACTCTCTCTCCCTTTTTCCTCACTACCACCACCCCCCGGGAGATAAGTGATCCTCCTCCGGAGAATACGAATGGCCCCCAAGGAAAGAGCAATGAATATTGATATTTGGGGGTTTGCAAAAGCAAAATATGGCCTTTGACAGCCATCAAAACACTCAGAGATTCCTACTTGCTTTCTAGAGCCTCCCTATTAAATATAAACAGACAACCGAAGATCTTTAGATCTTTGAGAAAAATCTTCAGTGTGAAAAAACCCAGACCCCTCTCAAAAAAAGAAAAAAGACAATACAGGAACTAGAAGAATATTTAGAAACAAACAACTATAACTTCTCCAGAGTGACAAGAGAATATATTATATCTATGAAAATCATCTGATGTAGAACAAGGAGTTTTTGGAAACTGAAAATATGATGGCGAAAGTACAAACGTGTAATAGAAGAGATGGAAGATAATGTTGAGAAAATCTTTCAGAAGATCAAATTAGGAAAAACAAACAAACAAAAGGATAGCTATTAGGAGAAAAGATTTGTTGAAAAAGGCCAGATTCATGTATCTTTGTTCAACGGTCAGGAAGCCCAGGAAGAATTTACACAGTAAGTAGAGACAAAGAAATTTTCAAAGGAAACACAAATGCGAGAAAACTGCCTAGCAGGGTTCAGGTTCAGTGACCCATTGGCTTTCCAGGGCCATGAATGAGAAACGATTGACCCTAAGTCCTGTTACGGTGACAATTCAGAACAACAAAGATAAAGAGAGGATCTTAAAAGGTTTCAGGGAGAAAAAAAAATATCACACTTCATGAACTGGGGGTAAGAAGATCCTGAGACTTCTCCACAGCAGCAGTGGAAGTTAGAAGACAATGCAGGATTACCCTCAAACCCTGGGAAAAAAGTCTTCTCATCCTAAAATTCTACACCCAGCAAATTCTTTCTCCAAAATGTTTTTCAGAGATGAAAAGCAAAAACAAAACAAAACAAAACAAAACAACACCCCCACCTCGAAACTCCCAGATTGCTACTGAAAGATTTATTTAATCAAGATGAGGGTATATGGGTTGCCATACAAAATACCATGGACTGGATGGCCCTATCCCCAATCTAGTCACATTGGGTTTTAGGGCTTCCAGTTATGAGTTTGGTGGGGACACAAAGTTCAGTCCATAACAAGGGCGTAAATCACAAGAGAGGAAGATAAGGAATCCAGGAAACCAGAGGGAGAGGCAAACGAGAAGCCACAAGAACAGAGCATTGCACAGGTCTGGAGAGCGCCCAGCCTGGCTTACACCCAAAGGGCTCTAGGAGGGAGAGAGTCAAGAAAAAAAAAATGTGTTTGAGACTGGAAATCTGTCCTGAGAGGCTGATGGGGGTGGGGAAGCACAGTGGAGGCACAAACATGGAGTCCTTGTGAGCTGGTGGCTTTGCTGGTGCTGTTCCCTCTTCTGTTCCCCCAGCTAATTCTCCTTCTGCCTTTAGGAGTCACCTACAATGTTACCTCCTCAGAGAGACCTTCCCTGAGGGATGCTTCCCGACCACCATATTCTTCTGTGGCATTGCCTCTTGCCAAGTTTCTTTCCTAGCTCCCATCCTAAGGAATAATGGTTGGGTATTCACCACTGTTCCCTCTTTCCTCTTCCAAATGGGCATCGTGGAGAACTGAGGACCTCCCCTATATGGTAGGATCAAATGATACCTGAGCTGGGCCCCGGCGCCACCTCTCTCCACCCCAACCCACACTTCGGTAGAGAACAGAGCCTCTGCCTCTGGTCTGGTATCCATGGAGTCAGCCCAGGACCTTGGCTTTTCTCTTCCATCTCCCAGGGAGAGGAGAAGACTTCAATTCTTCTGACTTCTGTGGAGGCCCCCGGTATGGGGGACTGATGGGCATTCAAATCAAAGGGCTGACTTTTAATTTACAGCAGCACTTCCTAGGTGGGTAAGTTGGCCTTTCTGAGCCTCAGTTGCTCCTTCTGTAAAATGGGCCTAATAGTAGGATGTTTCTCATGAGATCATTCCTAGAATTAAATAAAGTAACAGCTCTAAACCCCTCAATACACATTCTGGCTGGTGGTGCTCATTAAATGTTCATTATAGTTATTATGGCTATTATGGTTGAGCAAGAACAAGCTGGGAAGGCAACTGCTTCTCCAGGCTCTTCAGTGTTGGGTAGCCCAGGAAGGAAAGGAAAAGTAGGACTAGAAAAAGGGAAGACTCTAGTGTGTACTGAGCACTCGCTCGGTGCCAGACTGCGGCCTTTCAACTCCTCCCGGCGCCATTGGCGTCCCCATTTTACAGATGAGAAGACTGAGCCTCAGGAAGGCAGTAGTGTCACTTGAGCAGACGGGAGGTGGCAGAGGCAGGCTGGGAAGCCAGATTTTCTCCCTCCAGGGCGCTCCTTCCATGCTCTGGGGGGTGGGGGTCCTGAGGGCTTCTGCCCTGTCCTTTCCCACTCCACTTGGGCCTGGTTCTCATCCATGGAGCCCTCTGGAGCCAAGTTGGGGAGCTCTGAGGCCAAGCTGAGGGCGGGAAGTTAGATCATCAGCCATCCTTTAAGGGAGTAATTAGCTGACTACGAAAACAGATTCTTCAACCGCAGTAATTCGCCCCACCAGGGGAGAGGGGAAGTCAATGTTTTTATTATAAACGGAATCATAGAGGGGTTTAAGGCTTAGTAGTGTTTGCTTTGGTTTTGTTTTTTAAAGGCCTGAGGTGGATCTTGGCATCTATTACCCCAGCCCAGAAGAAAGGAAGTTTATTTTCTGGGTCAGATTAAAAGACTTTGGCTTTCTTGATTTTTATTTTCATGGAAAAGAGCTGCCTTTGCTGAGTCTCCCAGACCCTCTGTCCCCCTCTGATCCAGGTTTTCTGCTGCTTTTCCAGCCAAGAGATGGGGAGGCTGTTCAGGTAGTTAGAAGTGGGGGAGGGGGGTTGTGTGTGTGGGGGCGGGGGGAGGGTGGAGGTGGAGAGAGAGAGAAAGAGGGAGAGACAGAGCAGAGCGAGGGAGGGAGGTACTCAGTAAGGCAGCTCCAGGGTGATGGGGGAGGGGCTGCTGAGAAGCCAGAGGGCAGCCTGAAGGTCTTGGGATCCAGTGGGAACAGGGTGGAGCCCAAGGGAAGTGCTTCAGAGGCCGCTTACTGTTTGCGTGACCTTGACCAAGTGACTTAACCTCTCTGAGCCTAATTTTAGCATCTGTACAGGGAGACGGGTGCCTGCATCTCTTTTGTCCGGGGGACAAGTCTACCCAGCACGATGTCATGGCTTAGGGCACAGGCTGCCTGGCTTTGATCCCTGGCCCGGCCTTTACTTGCTGGGCAGACACATGACCTAAGCCCTTGTTTCCTCATCTGTGAAATGGGAATGATATCTTAGGGCTGTCTGAGGATCAGATGGAGAAAGTACTTGAAGTAATGCCTGGCTCACGGTAAGTACTCAAGAAACACCAAAACACCAGTGATTTTATATGATTATTAATAGCATGGTTAATATGGTCTGTCTGGTTTCTGTAGGGGAAGTCATGGATAATAAAGTTGAGTTTAGAGTCACATCATGGGAAGATTTAAATGTCTAGCTAAGAAATTTGGATTCAAAGAATCAACTTTTGAATTAAAGGGATCTAAGAGGCCACTTTATTCAATCCACTTAAGTAACAGATGGAAAACCAGGGCTCAGGAAGAGGACATAGCTTCTTCAAAAGGTCCTGCTGGGGCTGAACTGTAACCAGGAAGGGCAATTTGGAGGGTAAGTCAGTAGACTATCAGTGGGAAGACCCCCCTTCTAGAAATCTCCCAGATTACAGTTCCATTGATGGTGTCTAGCATCCTTCCCAAAGGACTTGGATTTTAAGGCACCCTTCATATTCACATGTGAACACATAGAGCCCATATAAGACTATTCACACTATAGTCAGAGTTAGTTGATCAGAAGATTTCCTGGGTGCTAGATTTCCAGTGTGAGAGCAAGGTCTTGCTGGCTAGTTCCAGGGGCAGATGAATTGGGATCCAGGGTAGAGGTAAAGCCTGGAGTCCTTCTAAGTCAGCTTCAGTGTGGTTGGGGGTGGGGGGTGGGGGGCTGCTGAGAAGCCAGATGGCAGTCTGAAGACCCCCTCTCCCCGCTTCCCAGGAACACCAAATATATATGTCTTTATGGTTGACCCAAAGCTTTTATAGTTTGGAACCTACTCAGTTTTGGGCAGAGATTCCTCATCCTTCCTGACCACTCAGAACCCAAAAATGCTCAAAACGCTTGGCCAGTGGCATCTTAACCTCAGGGACCCATTTGCAACTAGGCCCAGTGCATTGGGTTCAACCGTTTCCCCAACCCACACTATTTCTGGGTTACATTATTACTGCATTCATTTGTTCAGATCTGTCTCCAACCGGACAGGACTTTGGGCAATTTATAAGGATATGTTAAATAAAACAAGATGGTTTCCAGCCCCCCTGACTGCCTCCACCACTTAAGGAGCAAAGCAAGGAAGAAAATGAGGGTAGGGCAGAATGCTCAATTAGGACTAAGGTTACAGAGTGCTCTCCATTAATAACCGGGCTACATCTGACTTGGTCCAGGGGGCAAATTTGGCCTTTCTGGTAGCTGGGATGAAATCTCTTTAACCCTCTGAACACCATCATCGTTATTTCTGGTGATAAACAACCAGCTGAAACAGAAGTGTAACTCTTCCCTCAGTGAACCCAACCATGATCATGGACCCCCCTCCCCCAAAAGGGTCCACTGGAAGGCAGTGGACCCTTCCTTCATATCATTAGTTTATCCATTTATGGGCATGTCTGCTACGGGTCAGCCCTTTTCTGGGCTGCGGGAATGCAAGTGTTAACCTAACAGTCCCAGCCCCCCGCCCCGGGGCTTACCATCAGGAGTGTATGTTTTGGCACATTATCCATTAAAAGTCAAATCCTGAGAAATTCTCCAGGACCTTGCCCTCTCTGAATGCAACAAAGACACGTTGGAGAGGGGTGTGGATGGGTTAGGGTCCAGCCAGACTCAAGTGTTTTCTTCTCTCTCTCTCTTTTTTTTTTAATTATTTAAATTCAGTTAATCAACATAGCGTATTATTAGTTTCAGACGTAGAGGTCGGTGATTCGTGGGTTGTATGTAACACCCAGTGCTCATCACATTACGTGCCCTGCTTCATGCCCGTCACCCAGTTCCCCCATCCCCCCCCGCCCTCCCCTCCAGCAACCCTCAGTTTGTTTCTTGTGATTAAGAGTCTCTCATGGTTTGTCTCACGCTCTGATTTCGTCTTATTTTATTTTTCCCCTCCGTTCTCCTAGGCTCCTCTGTTTTGTTTCTTAAATTCCACCTAAAACTCAAGTGTTTTCAACAGAGGAGAGTGAGGGCAGGGACTTGATTACAGCTGGAGCAAGAGTAGAGGCACTGAGCAGGGGGTCCGGGGTGCGGGTGCAATAGGTTAACCTGGAGACTTGGAGCAACTGGAAACAGCTATCAGCCCAGTCTCTCTGCGCTGCAGCGATAAAGGGCAGAGGCTGGGTTTCCCAAACACAGGGACCAGAGTCCCCCAGTGGAGGCTACAGCCTGTAGCTTCCCATCTGGAAGAAGCTTGTGCCACGGGGAGATGCACTTTCTGAGAACCACCGAGGCCAGAGAGACGACACAGCATGGGGCGAAGTCCTCTGGCTTTTCGCTCTCCCCACCCTCGGCACTGCCACCAGGACGTCCTCCCAGCTAACTCCTTAGAAGCCAGTTCTTATAGGAGTCTGAGATGCACTGACATCCTGCAGACTCAGCAGTCCCCTCAAGCTCTACTGGGGAGTAGATGCAGGGCAAACAGTACATGTGTTTCGCTGGCCTTGGAAGGAACCTCTTGGCAAGATTTGATATGACAGACCAGAGTACAAACTCACTGTGATCGTCAGGGGTAATGACAGAATTCAATGGCGATTTCTCCCGGAAAAATATAAGAAACGACCACCAGCAATGTAGATAGGGGGCCTTCCATGTGTTAAATTCTCCCCCAACCCAGAATATGTACAGGTAAGTTATACATACATAAACATATATGTATCTACACGTTGACCCAGAGATCCTGTTATTGGGCCATTTTATACATGAGAAAACAGGAGGCAACTCACTTGCTCCTGGTCACGTTGTGAGCCAGAGGCAGCCGCAGAACTCGAGCTGCAGTCTGTCTGCCTCCGAGATCCTTTGCCCTCAACCACGGAGCCTTGAACCACCAAGGCTCCTGGGACAAGAGGCTCTGGAGCCATCTCTCTCTGGCCACGGGGAATCCTCGAGAGGAAAAGGCGGCTCTCTGAGGGCCCAGGGCTCAGACCCAGACCTAGAAGAAGAGGCTCCTCTGGACACCCCTTCCCCCACCCACACACCAGGGAACATCTAAATGTCCGGGGCCAGCCAGGGACCTGGAGGACAGGCCAACGGGCTGTTGGCAAGACCACGGCCCTGTTGCTCAGAGGGCTGAAGCCGGTGACTCAAAGGGCAGCTCATGTCAAGGGGTGTGGTGCGTGTCCAGCGCCAGGATGGCCTCCCCTCGCCTTTACGTTCTGCCCAGTCGATGGCAGAGAGGGTTGGCCTTCCCTGGGCCTTTCCTGGCCTGTCCCTACCTGTGCAAGCCTCAGTTGCTGCTCTGAGGCTGCCTGGTGCCCCCAGGGGGCCTGAGAACGACCCTTCTCCCTGCGCCTGGAGTTCCAGGTGGACCCCACGTCGTGCATCATTCAAATCGAGAAGGCGCTAGCAGGAGGCCGAGCCCCTCCAGACACGACGCGTCTGACACTGCTTTGAGGACTGGTTCCCCGGGCCCTACCTGGCAGTCTCCAATCACTCCCGGATGCCGGGCGTGAGCGGTGTCTTCTGGAGAACATCAGATGGCCGGAGGTAGAAAAGTCAAGTAAAGGTGAGGAGCTGGGGGACTGGGGGGACTGGAAGGCCCCGCCGCCGAGTTTCTGACGCGGCTTTCACACTTCGTAATGGGCCCCCGTATGTTACGGGGCTTGCGGCCCGGGACCCTGGCTTTATCACTCCCTAATCTCAGTTTAATTGCTGTGGTCAATTCACCCTGCACTTAATAACCCACAGCCTGGGATATTGTTGAATATGGTTGACACACACTTTGCTTTAAATGTCAGCACTGGCTGGGTCCGGGGAACTTGGCATGCTCCCTGGGAGAGACAGCAGAAGATCAATCTCATCTGCTCAGCGTCTGGGATGCTGGTATGTTGGCCGTAGCTTTCTTGGCTTGAAGGCTCAGCCGCTGCCCAGAGCTGAGCTATTGGATGGGGACTGCCATCTCCCGCCGGTCTCCGAGGTGCGCCCGGCCTGGATCTGCTTTTCTCTTGCTGAGTCTCACCTCGGGGCCCGTGGAGAAGGGGTGTGTGTCAGGGAACCATCCTCAGTTTGGAAAGAGGGTTGCGTCCTGGCACAAAAGGGAGTCCTGCGGCCCTAGTGCTCTTTGTGGCCTGGTCCGGGTGGTGTGTTTGTGACCAAGACCCCAGGGGTGGCTGTTGGGTAAATATCACACTCTGGTTGAAGGATTGTAAGCAATGTCAATGAGGACAGCTGGGTCAGGATGATGGCTCGCCTGCCAGCCCCCGTGGTCGCCTCATCCAGCAGACTGGGTGCATTTTGGCTACCCAACTCGACTTCCGTTCCTTCTGCTTCTGATGAACTATGTGATTAAACTGGGTGGCCCAAGCTAAGGGAGCTTCCCAGCTGGCCTCCCAGCTCCTTGGAACCTAGAATTGCTTTTTAATCCTCAGGACACAGGCACCCAGGAGTCCCTTTCTGGAAGGGCCCCTGACCCAAGCTGAGCCATCAGCTCCTCTTTCCTGGCGATCAGGAATTCAAGGCAAAGAGACAGCCCTGCGGTGTCTGAGGGCGTCCCGAATGGGAACTCGAAATCTCGGAAGGCATGGGGCTGCCATATTTTGCCGCCGGACCAGGTTGCCGAGGAAAAGAATGAAGTGTACAGACACAGAGACGAAAGAGAGAGAGCCCTCCCCCAGATGGTTCTCTAGCTCCTGGTTCCAGTCTCCTCCGAAGAAGCAGTGTTTTCCTGCCCTTGGCTTCCCTGAAATATCCTAAAGCCTTGTGACAAATCCCCCCTTTTGCAGAAGCAACTTGGGTTGGTTTGCCATTCTCAACCAAGGGCTCTGCTTCCAACAATCAGGGAAGTATTCTACACAGAGCTGGCCAGGCTGAGGGCTTGTCCTGCTACTATGAACTTGTATTTGGGGAGTGGGGAATGGGAACATGTCGGGTGGGAGTCTGTTGAGGGTCACACTGACCTTGGGTGGGAGACATTGGTTCCTAGGGCCGGAGCACCCATCAAGCTCCTCTCCTTGGTTGGGTTTCTCTTTCCACTTTTGACATTTGGAGAGGAGCTGGAATCTGGTATCTGAACCCTAGGATCCAGCCTGGGCTGTTTGCTCTTGCCTCTGGTCTGGTTCCACTGTCTAAGTGAGGACAGCCCCTTGCAGACTGTTTGGAAAACTCAGGCTTACCCTGGAGTACCTGAGTGTCAATTTGGGAGCAACTCCTCCATGGGCATTTACCTTTTGGACTCTGCACTAGGGAACACCTCTATACCCTGAGACCCCCTACACCCCGAGACAGCCTGTCCTCCAGGTATGGTAGGCACAGTGGCTAAGCCCACAGTACTTCTAGGGGTGCATGAGAAGGTCTTCATGTAAATTTCTTTTTTTTTTTTTTGAGATTTATTTATTTATATATTTGAGAGAGAGAAAGAGAGAGAGCAGGAGAGGGGGGAGGGTCAGAGGGAGAAGCAGACTCCCTGCTGAGCAGGGAGCCCGATGTGGGACTCGATCCCAGGACTCCAGGATCATGACCTGAGCCGAAGGCAGTCGCTTAACCAACTGAGCCACCCAGGCGCCCTTCATGTAAATTTCTTTTAAAATCAGAAGAAGAAGATGAATGTGATAGTAATAAATAAATAACGATTCCAGCCAGGATTCGATTTGTTTTTATACCAACACGGTTGTAAAATATAAGTTCTAACTTTTTTTTTTTTTTTTTTTTTACGAAGGAAGGGGCCTGTAAGAGTAAAAGTGCCCAAGGCCCACAAACAACGTCATCCTGTGGCTCTGTCCACACCCCCACTCCTATGCATAGGCGGAGGTTCCAGCTTCCTGGGAATCCCAGGTGGAGCCCACCCTCAAAGCAGATAGATGTGCCCTGAATCGTTTAGTGAGATCAGTGGAGAGGGCAGCGAACCCAAGCAATTTTTCCTCCAACTCCCATGTCCCAGCCTTGCCTGCCCTGTCCAGATTGTGGGGCGGGGGGTGGGGTGGGGTGGGGAGGGAGAGGGGGGACCAGCCAGCTGCTCTGAGGTCCTTACTTTTCCTGTCTGGATTGAGCTCAAAGTGTAGCCAAATGGAGGCCTGAGCTCCAAGCAGAAGCTCTGAAGACTCTGCATTCTGCCCAGAGGTATGAACACTGGGCCTTGCAGATCATCAGGCACTTGAACTCTACCCTGGTCTCTTGCAGGCAGGAACCAGGTCATGCCCTGCTTCCTTTCCTTCCCAGAGACCACAGAACATAATGAGAAGCTGCCAAGTGTCACACTCATCTCCTGCATTATTTAATTATCTCAGCAGCCCAAAAGGAGGGTACTATGATTAGCCCCATTTTACAGACACAGACACTGAGACTCAGAGAGACTAAGAGGCTTGATCAAGTTCAGAAAGATGGTAAGTAGCGAGGATGGGATTTGGTCTGCCTGACACCAGAGTTTATTCACCCTCGTACCCCTGCCCCCAGCAGAGGGCTGGCCTCCAGGTGGAGGGGTACAGTCCCCCAAAGAAGCAGTGTGCTCTCAGGCAGTGTTTCCAAGGTGAGGCATGAATGCGGAGTCCTGGCCATCCATAGGAGACTTTTGGGTAATATACAAAATGAGGTTTTTCTGTTTATTCCATAGTTACATGGGCATATAAGTAAACATATGTAGTTTATCCATCAAAACTATGATTTCCTGAGTATTCCTGCTAGAGGAAAGGTATATAAGTTTTCACAAGGGAATTAACTCAGAGAAAAATATTAAGTAGATCGTGGTACAGCTGACCTACAGATAAAGCAAAACCAAAATAAAACAAGACAAAAAACTTTAAATACTGGTATGAGGAAGAGACCTCTAGATCTTCAGTCATAATCTCTGAGTTTGAGTCGTCTTAGGAGTGTCCTTAAAGAAGAGGCTTCAGCTTTCCCAGACTCAGTTTTCCCATCTGAAAAACGGGGAGGGTCCTCACAAGGTTGTTTTAAAGATGCAAAGGGGATGTCACATAGTTGATGTGTTGCCAGGTTCTGTGTAGAAATTCAGGGAAGTGGGACAGGGAGCCCCTCCATCAGGGACTTCTCTTGCTGTAAGCTCTTGGACGGGGAGCAGGAAAGGTACTCTTGGACAGGAAGCCTGGGGCGGGGTTGGGCTTGGAACTTAGAGTTCTCCATGCTTAATTCCACTTGGGACCTACCCCAGATTGCTGGGCCTCCCAAGTAACATGATATAAATCCATTTAACTGAACATGAGTCTTAATTGCCAAAATTACCTGTAACATTAGCTTCTTCTGCAGCTGTGCCTTCTCCTGGGGCTGATGCCAGTTCTCCGGGGATGACTGGGTCCCACGGGCCGGGCCCTAATGGGGTAGGCTGTCCGTCGCTTTGATTGTTCAGCATGGGGCCTCGAAGCGGTGGAGAGGTGCCAGGGCTGGGAACCCACACTTTGGAGCCAAGGCCTCTCGGCTTGCTCTTCCCTCGACCGTCTTGGACCCTTAACACAGCCTGCCTAGCTTCTCCTCCAAGATGCCTTCCCTGGTTAAAGATGTCAGAGAAGTCTCATTTTTTTCTGGAATCTCCTCCAATCCTGGATGTCAGGGCCCATGTCCAGTGTTTCTATTATAACCTCCAACCACAGAGCTCACAACGCTCAACCAGTGGGACCACTCAGCCTCACTGAGGATTTCTAGTAACCAGAGGGGACAGGAGACATGAAATAAACCCTGGTGGTGGCCACCACAGGCCATGTGTCTTCGCCTCAAATACCCTCATCTTTATTAAATTATATATATATATAAATAATATAAGAAGATAAAAGCAACCCAAAGAACAGATAACTCAGATCTACCAGTTATCGGTGAAGTGCAAATTAAAATTTAAATCATATACATCCGTTCACCTATGAGACTGCAAAAAATTTTCAAGTGTAACAATTTCAGTATTGTGTAATGTGGGGAAAAGAATATTTTTTAGTTCTAGCACGCCCCTGACCCAGCAATTCCACCTGTAAATATCTACCACCTAGGAAGGTGATTACACACGAACTCAGGATACTTTGCACAAAGATGTTTATTGCAGCATTGTTTAGTAGGCAGCTGGAAACAACCTAAATGTCGATCCCAGTGCAATGGTTAAATAATGTACTGGGGGCGCCTGGGTGGCTCAGTTGGTTAAGTGACTGCCTTTGGCTCAGGTCATGATCCTGGAGTCCCTGGATCGAGTCCTGCATTGGGCTTCCTGCTTGGCAGGGAGCCTGCTTCTGCCTCTGACCCTCCCCCCCTCATGTGCTCTCTCTTTCTCATTCTCTCTGTCTCAAATAAATAAACAAAATCTTTAAAAAAAAAAATAATAATGTACTGGGACTGCTATCATCTCCCCGGGGTTTACTTCATGTCCCTGTCCCCTCTGGTTAGCGTGAACTCTCAGTGGTGACCGAGGGGTGGAACTCTATATACAGACTTGGAAAACTCTCTAAGACTTGCTGTCGGTGAAAAAAAAAACAAAAAACAGAGTGCAGAAAGATCCAAACAGTTGCAAAATAAATCATATAAATGCAACACTTAAAAAACAAACAAACAGACTCACAGAACAAAGCCAAAGCAATACCACATATTTCTAGAGGTATCTATAGAAAGAGGTCAGGAGGACGACCCATCAAACTCATGATAGTAGTCACCTCTGGCAAGGGACATGGGATTGGGGGAGGAGATCTCAAGCTTTATATCGACTCTTTGAAAACAATTTTTTAGTATATGTGCTGCCGAAGCGAGCACTCTTTGAAAACAATTTTTACAAATTGAATGTATTCATGTGCTCTTTATGTAATGAACAGTAAATATATTGATGGGATTGGGTGAAGGATATGTGGAGGTTTATTATATTCTGTCACCCTTTGTATTTGTTCAAATTCTCCAGAATAAAAATTTAAGAATTAAACAAATTTGGCATTATAAAAATGATGACCTCACAAAACTATTGCTCCTTCTAAAAGATTTGTTTGACACGCCCACCCTGCTCCCAGGGTGGACCTGGCCGACTTCGGCCCCTCTGTGTCATAGGACTGTTGACTGATGGTCTGACTCACTGAATGAGTGAATGAACAAATGAATGAATGAACGAATGGATTGTTTAACTGAAAGGGAGTAGGAGCTACCAAAATGGAGACTTGTTTTTGATGACCCGTTTCTGGTGTCTCTGGTTCTATCAGCTCTGTGACCTATGCCGATGAATGTGGGAAATGCGGCTCACACTCTTCCTCAGGACTGGAGAGGTGACTATCTTGGGGCTGGGGGTATTTCTAAAGGAGGAAAAAAAGCTTCCTTACCCCATCCCCACCCCGGTCAGCAATGAGAGACTCCTTTATAGGGGCCTAAGCTGCTCCTTCCTCGGGGCTCTGGGCTAAGCTCTGGCATATAGAAGAGGTTCTGTGGGTGGTTTCTAGACTGTTGAACAGGACGAGAGAGGGGACTTGCTATGCAGAACTCTTGGGGAGGAGCCACAGGTCTAAAACCCACGTTGGACTAGGTTTAGAATCCCATTACACATTCCTACCACTCTCGGGTTGAGCTCAGGGCAGACATAGGTCGTCTACAATGGCGGTCTTTTGCATAGAGGCAGTACTTGGTCTCCGACCCTTGACCTTGGGAGCAGCCACATTAATTGATAAGGCTTGGCATAATAATTAAAATATATGTGCCATTCCTGCCTGATGTTATCTACGAGAACTGCCTTTCTCAACCTCAAGTATTTTGAAAATGAGAGCAAGAAGAAAAGGCTGTGTGTGTCGTTGCCTGAGGGTGTTGGGAGGCTGGCGCAGAGCTTGGAAAAGAAGAGAGGAGTGAGGGGAACAGACGCAGAAAGGGGGACATGAGGACTGAATGCACATCTTGTGTGTGCCCCCAAAGATAAACATCCGGTTATAACCTGGAGATGGTTGGACATAGAAGAGAGACCAAGGTCCTTGCCAACTAAGTATTAATTTTTGAAGTCTCCGAAAGCTCGGGCTGTGGAGAGAAGCAAATGCCCTGCATAAATCTGTCTGCATGATCCTCTGCTGTCCACATCGTAAAACACACGGCTAACACAGCTCAAAGTAACTGCAATCTGAAATCACCAGTCTTGTAAAGACGCAGGGTTTCACGAAGCTGATGCAGGTGATGCTGGGGAAGTCCTCAGGGCTGTTCTCAAAGCCTCTGCTCGAAGAGAACCTGGTGGAGCTAAGGCAGTGGGCCAGTGAATAAAGGAAGAGCAATGGGGATGATGACCCACTCAGTGCTTCGCCAAAGGATGAGTTCGGGGTCAAGGTCCTGAGAGAATCTTGAGAAAATGAATCAAGTCCTCTGGTGTGTTCACAAAATGGGCAATAAGCTTGCTTTGTAAGTCAAACACGGGGAGAAAACTTGGATCAACACACCACGCAGTGGTTCTTAGCATAGGGAAATGATAGCTAAGAACATAAGTTGTTCTTGGTGAGTTCTCAAAATGAACTCGGTTGTCACTGTGGCCTAAAAGTTGTTAAACATCAAGTAAATGTGGGGCGCCTGGGTGGCTCAGTGGGTTAAGCGTCTGTCTAGGGCTCGGGTTATGATCTCAGGGTCCTGGGATCGAGCCCGCCCCCTCCCCCCCAGCTCGTGCTCTGTCTCTCGCTTTCTCTCTCTCTGACAAATAAATAAATTAAAATCTTTAAAAAAAAAATCAGATAAATGTATCTGAAATAATTTCCCTTTCATTGTTCAACATAAACTCGAAACCAAACCCTTTTGCACGATGAACATGGGATTCCATGTATAATTTTAAAAGAATAGATGTTTTAACTTCGAATAAGTTTAGCTTTGTGATTTTAAATGGAGTCACTTTGGGCAATCTATATTTATTTATTTATTTATTCATTCATTCATTCATTCATTCATTCATTCATTTATTTTTGCTGTTTCAGAGAGCCTAACCCTGGCTGCGGAGCAGGTACAAGGAAGATCCCTGCATGAACTGATATTTGAAACGAGTCTTGAAACATGAGGAGGAGTTTGCCCTCCATGGACAAGATGAGGGAAAGGCAGGTCTGGCGGAGGGCACGGCATGACGAATGCACGGAGGCATGACGAGAGGATGAGGTGCGTTTGGGGCGCAGAAGGGGTTTGGCGTGGCAGCAGCAGAGAGTGCAGATGACCAAGGGCCGGGGAGGAAGATGTAGAAATCAGCTGGAGATAGACCGTGGAAGACCTTGGGGGCCACTGTGGTAAGTTCGGACTCCATCCTCCCGGCAGTGGAAAGAGTTCTCAGTCGGGATGTGATATGATCAGGTTCAGCTTTTAGAAACATTATTCCAGAAGCACAGGGAGCAGCCTTGATGGTTCCGAGTTCCCCGATGGTGATGAAGCAACACCGTACGGACCTCACGCTGTGTAGAAGCAGCAGTAACTCGCTTAATCCTCACTGCAACCCTGGGAGGGACAGAGAGGTTAAGGACCTTGCTCAAGGTCATACAGCAAGGAAACCGCAGAGCTGGGTTTCAGACTCGGGAGTGTGCTTGCTCTCGGCCAGTCTGCCCCATCAGCACGCTAGGTAGCCCGGCTCCCTTATCTACCTTTTCAAACTGTAAATGGACTTACTTCTATAGTTAGACCCATTTGTTCCAAAAGAGAGCTTTATATCACCATTAAAGTGGGGGGAAAAAAAGCCATTTATTTTCTATTCCACATTAAAATAAATATCTATTAAAATCAACCATTTGGGACACCTGGGTGGCTCAGTCGGTTAAGCGCCTGCCTTTGGCTCAGGTTGTGATCCCGGGGTCCTGCTTCTCCCTCTGCCTGCTGTTCCCCCTGCTTGTGTGCTCTCTCTCTCTCTGACAAAAAAACAAACAAACAAGCATTTGCCCATGCCGGGATCTTTTTTTTTTCTTTTTCTTTTTTTCCAACTGACTGAGCCACTCAGGTGCCCCCCATGCCAGGGTCTTGAGGGAGGTGTGTATGAACTCAGGCAGGGGCAGTAGCCAGAGAGGGAGGGGTGCAGGGGGGACACAAGTCTGGCAACAGGATGATGTAATGAATGGCTGGAATGGGGTGGGAGCCTCCTTGGCCACACTTTAGGTCCGGGTGGCTAGGGACACAGTTCAGACTTCTGGGGGTGTGAGCATTCCAGTAGATGCTACCATGGGTGTTAATTAAGGTTAAAACCCTTACTAGAGTAGTTTTGGTGGCTAGGTGACATCTGAGACGGTGGGATGGGGTGGGCAGAGGACTCGGTCACCAGGGGACTTCCTGGAGGTGGTGGGAAGGGCCATGGCACGGGAGGGCCCTGGATAAGGGCATGAGCAGTTAACCTCACAGGGAGATAGGAATCCCCAGGGAGTGAGGCAGCGGGGCAGAGGGTCTGGGCAGCTCTCCACCGGGCCATGTGCACAGTCCCAGCCTGGCCCGTAACTGGAGCCCTGGAAGATCATTAGGAACGTGACATCAGGGTAGCCTGGGCCGCCGTGCCCGACAGGTGGGCAGAGCACGTCTTACTTGAATGTGGTTCAGCTGGGCCAGGGGGTGAGCTGGAGTAGCAGCGATCCACTGCCTTCACTCTCCCAGGCACCCACCCTTCTCATTTCCCTCCTAGCCTAGCCGGGGCTCCAGGCGAAGCACGCCCTCTCTCCCCCTCCTGTTGTCTTTGTTTCTGTGGCGGAAAATTTGAAAACCCGGCATATTGGATTTCTTTTCAGCACATCGATAAAGCAGAGGAAACATCTGTGGCTTGAGACAACATGTGTGAAAGATGGGGGGCGCGGTGGGGAGAGGAGTGTTCTGTCTTGTAGTACGTTTTATCTCCTCGCTAGACACCTCCTTTATTAAACTTAAATTTATAGGTCAAAATGCGAATGGGAACACAGAGGAGACAGAAGGCTGAAATCCGAAAGGCGGGAATTCAAAACAAATAAAGAGGGAATCTTACAAAGTCACACTTCCAGAACTAAATGCGGACACATTCGTTTGGCTTTACCCGCCTCCGCCTTTCCTTGGCCATCCAGCCCCAAGAGCTGCACTACTCTGGTGCCTGTCTCAGATTTATTATCAGTTTCCAGGGACTGGGAGGACAGCCTCACCACCCGCCTCTTCATAAATCAGGCGCTGAAAGTGGTTCAGACGACACGCTGACAGAAGACGCCTGGACCCCGGAGGGATGGAGCTCTCGAGCCCCTGAGGCTGGCCATTGGCCCTTCTGCATAATCCCAAAGAGAGAGAGGATAGGAGAGGGGACAGGACCACTGCCTTCTGCAGCATCCTCACGCCTTACCCGCCGCCCGCCTGCCATGCCCCAGGCTCTGGGATCCCAGGCTGAATCCAAAGGAGTAGCCGCCTAATGGTGCCAGGCTGTCGGATGGGCAGGAACTGACAGCTTCAGGAGGGGGACGCCCTGCTTCGAAGTAGCCACGGTGCACTCTGTATGTGGGCCATGTGTGGTTTGATGCGTTAGAAGTTTCATCAAACCTCTGGGCATATTTATACAATTAGAGCGGCAAGCGAAAGAAAACAGCACGGTGACAAATTGGGCTCGTGCACTCTGATTAACTTGTTAAGCTAAATAAATTGCATAGGAAACGTGCCCTGTTTGAATTTATGAAATTGCTTCTCATCAAGATAGATGGCCGCTGGACCAGTCCGGGGCAGGCAGCTGGTATACGGTCTGGCTAGAACTCGTTGTGAGTACAGAAGGAGAGAGGACACCATCCCCCCCACTGGAAACAAAACGACACATCCCATCTACAGGGGCCAAGCAGGGCCGCTGCTTTGTCCAGACCTTCGAGCAGTGACTTGCTCTAGCACTGTCCACTCCCGTTGACCCGGAACCCAGACAGCGAGCTGACTCCCGTCACCCAGTGCTCTCCGGGTGCTTGGTTTTTATGAGCAAGATGACTGGCACAAAAGCAAGAGGGCATGGGGTTTGGGTTGAAAAACCCTGTAAATCAGCCTACATCTTCTATGCTTTTAGCCACCGCAGGTAGATGCCTCGCAGCGCTGAACTGTGTCCCATCCCAACACACAGAAACGAACATTTATCAGGGACTTACTCTGTGTTGGGACATAGGCTCCATGCTTTAGTCAATGATCACAACGGCCCGCTGACAAACATGCTAGTATTATTCCCATTTTCCAAATGCGCACAGAGCAAAGGTCCATGGGAGAGTGCAGGGAAGCTATAGTAAATGGCAGCATCGGGACTTGAACCCGGGTGAGGTTGGTCCCAGAGCCTGCAGTGTTCATTGCCCTCCCCGCTGCCTGCCTTTGGGCTGCAGGGACCCCCAGGCTCTTCAAAGGGATCCCTGGGCCCTGTAGGGTCTAAAACAGCCTTTTGTTTTTTTTGTTTTTTTTTTTTTTGTAAGATGTATATATTTATTTTAGAGAGAGAGAGCGAGCAAGTGAGCAGGGGTGAGGGGCAGAGGGAGAGAGAGTCTTAAACAGACTCCATGTTGAGCGCAGAGCCAGACACCGGGCTCGATCCTGCGATCCTGAGATCACGACCTGAGCTGAAACCAAGAGTCTGATGCTCAACCGACAGAGCCACCCAGGCGCCCCTGAAACTTCCTTGTGACACACCAGAGAGGTTGACATTCCTTTCCATCCAATTTCCATAAAATATTTAAAAAATAGTGCAGGGGCACCTGGGTGGCTCGGTCGGTTAAGCGTCTGCCTTCGGCTCAGGTCATGATCCCAGGGTCCTGGGATCGAGTCCCGCATCGGGCTCCCTGCTCAGCGGGGAGTCTGCTTCTCCCTCTCCCTCTGCTCCTCCCCTGCTTGTGTTCTCTCTCTCTCAAATAAATAATAACATTTTTTAAAATAGTGCATTGTTTGAAAATTGATATGTACCGGGATTGTCCCCCAGCCTAGAACTGGATGAATCAATCCATCTTATGCCATGACCATTCTGATGCTTAAGGGGAGAGATATTTCAACATGCCAACTCACCAATGTCTGTAATAGCCAACAACAACAATCATAGCTAATTTATAGCTCTTATAGCACCCGCACTGGCGTGGCTGACCCTGTTTTAAGTACTTTGCCTAGATCAACTCACTTACCCTCCCCATCACCCCTAGAAGATAGGTGCTTTTAAATTTAAAAGCCCATCTTCCCGGAGAAGGAAACTAAGGCACTAGAGGTTAAATCAATGAGAAAGTTTGCACCGTTGTGTTGGGACCGACACACCCATGGTCTGGAGTTCACATCCCGACACCTGCTGATGTGGGCAAAGCCCTGGACGTTCCGGGTCCCCCAAAGCCGGACTGTCCTGTGCACGCGGTCAAGCCCTGCTCTTTTCGCTGTTAGGAGATGGTGTGATCAGGCTGTGCCCAGCACTCCGGGAAGGCGACTCATGCTCCTTGGCTGCTGGAGGAACCTGCTCCCAGAGTTCCAGTGGCCACACCGAGCATGCTTTTCCACTGCTGGGTGAGCAGGGACAGTGTCTGTGGTTCCTCTTTGACTCGTGTCGCCTTTGGAGCATGGCTGGAGGGGCAGACCCTGTCAGACAGCGTGGAGAGCTAGAAGCCCTTCTGGGGAACAAGGAAGCTGGTCAGCGGGTGCCCAGCGTTTTGCTTTCCCCCGGGACTGGGGTCTCCCATGGATTGGGAGCTGGTGCCCTGCTCATCTCAGGGGGCAAGAGCAGATCATTTTATTGCAGAATGACAGACATGGGCCTGCCCAGGCCAGCAAAGATGGGTATGGGTTGTAGAAGGCTGATCTCGAGTGGAGGCGGGGCCTGATTATGCCTGGAAACGTACAGACTGTCGAAAAGAAAGGTGATTTATCTTCTCTTAAAGTAGATGAAGGCAGTGCTCTTGGAGATCATCATTTGCTGTTGGTGATCTAGGACTTCAGCGGGTCACTCATTTATTCACTCATTCACTCATTCACCAAGTATATAGCAGCCACTGTGTGATATATGGGGGACACAGCGGTGATGAGAACAAATAGAGTTCCTCGGGAGCGAGTGATGTCGGCCAGGGGGAGACAGAGGGTTGTGTTATCGCATAAATAAATGCAGATTTGGTCATCTGTGATGAGAGCAACAGAGGGAAGCCACCCAGGGCTTTGGGAGCCTGTAGGGATAAACGACCTGGTCAGCATAGTCAGGAGAAGATTCCAGAGGGAACAGACAATGGGGCCGAGACGTGCAGCATGAGAAGAGCTCAGCAGACAAGGGAGAGATGGGGAAAGAGAACCCTTCTGGAAGAGGGAACTGTAGGTTCAAAGGCCCAGTGGCAGGTGGTAGTGTGGCAGATATAAGGGGCTGCAGAGGCTGGGATGTCTGGAGGACAGAGTAAGGGAGGGGGTTTGGAGAACTGGAGAAGTCACCAGGGCCACACTGGCCTGGGCCTATGGCCACGTGAAGCCAATGGAAATGGCTGGTCATCATAAAGGCAGTGAGAAAATATGGAATGATTTTAAGCATGCAGATGGGGGTGGAGGGGGAGGGCGAATGTGGAAACAGGGCAGTGACATACCCATTTGTGTTTGGCAAAGATCACAGTGGCCCCAAGTCATGTCTTCATGGCAGAACCTCTCGCAAGGGCTGGGTATGTCCACCAGGGATGGAGGTCATGGGAGTAAGACCCTGGGTGCATGGAGCCTAGGAGAAAACCCAGTGGAAAAAGAATCAATTATCTAAGCAATTTTGTGAGACCTCGACTTTCAGGCACAAAACTTAGCAGATTGGGAACATTTAGTGTGGGGGTCCCCAGGAGCATACTTCATAGCCTTTAGAGTAGAGATTTGCTGTCCTGGCTCAACAGGAGTTCATCCTAATGACTCCGGGCCATCGTCAGTAAAGATAAAATAATAGAGTTTTGGGGCACCTTGGGTGGCTCAGTTGGTTAAGCGTCTGCCTTCGGCTCAGGTCATGATCCCAGGGTCCTGGGATCGAGCTCTGCATCGGGCTCCCTGCTCAGTGGAGAGCCTGCTTCTCCCTTTCCCTCTGCCTGCCGCCCCTACTTGGGCTCTCTCTCTCTCTCTCTGACATAAATAAATAAAATCTTTTAAAAAAAGATAAAATAATAGTGTTATTTGTTTCGGAAAATACCAAACAACATAATACATTGCAGATGTATTCCCAAACAAAATGGTTACTATAAAAAGGAAATCGATGCTAAAAGAATATATCACAGGTCCTCTAGAATGTTCCATCACGACATGCTTCTGAGCTGGCCAGATTGTGCTACAAACACCTTGATTAACCAAAGAGATTTTTAACTGGCCACGAGGAAATGGAGTCCTCCTATAACAAAGACCTCAGAATGTGGAAGCAGCTTTAGAATTGAATAATGGGTAAAAGCTGGAAGAATTCTGAGGCACGGGAGAGAAAGAAAACATGCCTTGTCTTAATTAGACTGTTGGCAGAATTATGGACATTCAAGTTGCTTCTGGTGAGGGCTCGGAGGGGAGAAACACACACACACACACACACGCGCGCAAACACACATAGGCCCACAGAAGTCAACGTGGAGACAGAGGTGGAGATTGGAGGGAGGGGTCCGGCCACAAGACAAGGAGTGCTGGCAGGGTCCAGAGCCGGACAGACAGGGACAGCGTCTCCCCACCCCCCCAACCCTGGAGCCTCCTCGCAGGGAGTGAGGTCTGCGGACACCTTAATCTCTGCCCCATTTTGGACTTCTGGCCTCCAAAACTTGAGAGAATAGGGGCACCTGGGTAACTCAGTCGGTTAAGCATCTGCCTTCGGCTCAGGTCATGATCCCGGGGTCCTGGGATCGAGCCCCGCATCGGGATCCCTGCTCAGTGGCGAGTCTGCTTCTCCCTCTCCCTCTGTGGTCTCTCTCGCTTTCACTCTCCCTTAAATAAATAAATGAAATCTTAAAAAAAAAAAAACAAAAACTCGAGAGAATAAATTTCCGTCATGTTAAGCCACTGAGTTGGTGGTAACTTGCCATGGCAGCCACAGGGAGCTTAATGCATTCTGAAGAACATTTCCTTCATATTCCACAAACATCCACGATTTCATATGCCTGGTGCATTCTCAGACTTCAGACCAAATGACACCTCCTCAAAGTGGCCTCCCGGACCTCCCTAACTAGAGCAAGTTAACCTCCTGTTAACCTCGATCATGGCCTTTGTTAAACCTAAAAGTCTTTCTTAGTTTGCGTGCTTGTGTTCTGTGTACCTTCCTTTTGTTAGAATATGAGCTCTAGTCAGGGACTGTGCATCCTCCTCCCTGCTGCACCCCCAGAGGCCAGCAGAAAGCCTAGAGCAGAATGGACAGCCCATGGAGGTTTGTTGAATGAATGCGTGACCTTTCACAGGGTTCTGAATGTCAACTGAATTTCACTGGTATTAATAAGACTGGCTAGCCTCCTAGCTTGCTTTGATCAACAGGTATTGGTGGCTATTTGAGTTCCTAGTTTGGATCCTTAGCCTGTCCCAGGATGTGAGCCTGTTTAATATTCATTCGCTCATTCACTCATTCAATAAATATTTATTTATTCAGGGCTTTATTATGTGTGAGGCAGTCCACTGATGATTCCTAATTGGGCTATTTTTTCCCCTGTTGAATTTCAATTGAGGAAGAAAAAAGCAATTGTAGCATTTTTCAAGGCAAAACAAGCCATATAACAACCACAGACCACAAACAACAAAACAATCTTTCATGAGGCTAATTAGTTCTGAGCCTTAAAAAAAAAAAAAATTACTAATTCTGGAGCAGTCTTTGAAGGCTTTTTGAACAGAATGGTAATCAGGAAACTTCAGCCTTCATGAAGCAAGTGCTCAGAGAAAAACAAGGCGCTCCAGAGTTGTGGACTTTCTGTAACTCTGATTTGCCTGAGTTTTCTTCTGATAAGGGAATTTTAAGGACATTGATGGGCAAGTGAAGCCCATTCATTGCACACACGGGTTCTTTCAACCGACTTCAGGATGAACACGCAGCGTCCTAATCAGAAGTGTTTCTTTCTGTTTAAAACCCAGAAGGGTAGCTGACATCTTTTATCAAAAAGACAGACAATTCTTATCCCCTGACAATTCCAGATTATGGGTCCCAGGAGGCTCTCCTTACACTGGTATTTTATCACCGGAATCAGAGCGACTGCTGTTTATTTTCTGAACCTCCACGTAGTTTTCAAGGTGTTTCCAGCAGGGCTAGGGCTGACAGTGACACGTGTTATTGTCACATTGCTAGATCTGAAAGAAAACACCAGATAAATAAATATCAGTGTTTTCTTGGATCTCTTTTTGCTATCATGGGCACCGGAGGTACTGGCCGGATTCAGAGTCAGGTGTCCATGATAGCAAAAAGAGATCCAAGAAAACACTGATATTTATTTATCTGGTGTTTTCTTTCAGATCTAGCAATGTGACAATAACACTATGTGTCACCTGACTCTGTTGTTAATGCACAACTCCTCTCTGTTCGGTGAGGCACTTTCCCCTTTCATCTCCCCTCTGATGGGGCAGGGGGCTGGCAGCCTGGCACGGATGGCCATTTAAATCCAGTGCTGAGTCTGGGCGCCGGACAGAGGGTGGTGGAGGCGGCCTCTTGGATCAAGTTCGGTCCACTGAAGGGGCAGAGCGGGGTGGGGGGAGGTGGAGTCCAGCTGCACTGTCTTCTCAGTCTCCTGGGCAGGTGATCTGGCGGTGTGGTAGAGTCCCTGTGGCCGAATTCAGAGTCAGGTGATCCGGGCTGGGGTCCCAGTGCGGTAGGTTGCCTAACCTCTGAGCCTCCGCTTCTCTCTCTGCATGTCTGCAGAACAGGATACCGGGACCTCCCCCCGCCACCTCCATCCCAGGTGAGAGGGATATGCCCACCTCCAGCCAGAGCAGCTCCTCACTCTCCCCCAGACACCTGCTGCTGCGCATTTCCCTATTTACTCTCCGACCACCCCCCTACCCCCTCCGCCCTTTTCTCTTCTATGGATCACACCTCTCACTGCCTTTTGCCTTCTTTCGATCTCCTTATCTTGGATAGGGGGATGACGTCAACAAACCGTGGCCCCTGGGCCACATCTGGCCTGCCGCCTGGCTTTGGAAATACAGTTTTCCTGGAACACAGCCATGCCCACTCATTTACATATTGTCTGCGACCGCTTTTGTGCTGCGGTGACAAAGCTGAATGGTTGCAACAGAGACCATATGGCCTGCAAAGCCTAAAATCTGCATGATCTGGCCCTTTCCGGAACAAGTTTGCCAACCCCTGTACTTGACGCTCTCCTAGACATAAACCACCCTGATTCCATTCATCCTTGAAGACCCGCCTGGAGTTCTTCCTCTGCTTGGCGCTCCATGGCATGTTAATCGTTTTATGTATAAAAAGGTTTCCATGATCAAATCCCTTTGGAGAATCCTAAGTCAAACCAACGTAAACAGACGTCGTTGTTAAATGTAGGACTTATCAGAGCATTTAATGTGTTGCTGTGCATTGGGAATCCCCACGAGGGGAACGTAGTGTGCAGCATTTCTCACACGTATTTCCCGACCGGGCCCCTAAGTGTTGAAGAGCTTGATCCCACTTCTCTAACTATTCTTTCTCTTTGGGTGATGTCATCTGATCCCACAGCTTCAGAATATTTTTATCTGAAACTTTCCTTCCCAGCCTGGGTCTCCCCTCTGGGCCCCAGACACCAGTCGTCCTCTACTCTACAATTGTCTAATGGATACCTCCAACTTAAAACGCCCCAAGTGTACTTGCTCCCCTCCCATCTTTATATCCATCCTAGGAAGCAGGAACACTGTTCACCAGTTGCTGGCGTCGAAAACTTAGGACCTTCTTGACTCCCATCTTCCTCTTGCACCCTTTATCAAATCCACCAACATGTCTGTCGTCTCTAACTACAAACTGCATCCTGCATAAGACCCCTTCTCACCCACGAGTTCGAGTGACTAGCCAAGTCTAATCCACCAATATCTCCCCTGGATTCCTGCAACAGCGTCCAGATTGGGCTTCTTGCTTCTGCTCTTACCCCCGTGGTATATCCTCTGCACAGCAGACAGAGTGATCCTTCTGAATCTTAAGTACAGTCATGTCACAACTTTCCCTGGCTTAAAATACTTCAAGGAAAATATTTCTGTTCCAACCTGAATGAAATACAAGATTTCTTGAATGGCTTTCCAGGCTCTAGATAATCAGGTCTTCACCCAACTTTTACCTCTGGCCTATTTTGCCCTTAAACCCAGTAACCCCAGGGCCTTTGCACATGCTAATGTTGCATCTTGGAAAGCTCACCATCATTCTGTTTCCCTCCCCCATCTTTGCAAAGGACTTGAAAGTCTTCTTCTGCTCTTCATTGTCATATAAGTCTTAACTTCATAGATTGTTAGGGAGTTCTTTGCTCACCAACCCAAAGAACACCCAATTTCTTCATATCAAATTATTCTAGTATATCATCTTCATGGCTCTTATCGGAACCCCAAATTATCTTATTTATCTATTGTTTTTATGCTTCTTTTCTGTCTCTCACTGAGTAAAAGCTTCATGAGGGGGGAGAACCAGGCCTGTTTTTCTTTTTTCCGTTACTAGGGATCCAGAGCCTAAGACAGCACCAGGCACTTTGTAGCTATTTGACAATAGGCGATTGTTGACATGCTGACCCATCACCTCCTTTACCTACGGAGCACCCTGTGTACCAGCATTGTATATTATTGTTGTAACAACAACAACACCTGACATTCATTGAGGGCTAGTTGCCAGGCACCATACTAAATGCTTTTCATTTGTTATCTCGTGCAGGTCCTCCAATTAACCTACACAGCCTATGAGCAGGTGCTATTTGTATTCCCATTTCACAGGTAAGGAAACTGAGGCACTAAGAGACCAAGTTGCTTGCCTAAGACTGCACATCTGGTTATCTAGATCTGATTCCACCTAGATCTGATTCCAGAGCCGTGCCTGTGGCCAATACTAGGCTTACAGCTGCTGTGTTATGGTGGCCGGTGTTTGAGCCTCTAGGAGTAAGGTTAACAGGGGTGACAGCATTGTGACCAGGTTCATGTCTGACCCATGGCTTCTGATTTGAGGAGGGGCTCTGCTATCTGATGTGCACGTTATTTGGAATGTTACTTAGCTGTGTCAGGAACCACCAAATGTACTTCTCGCAATCCCCATCTATCATAAAAAGTGTTTCGACCCTACCTATTATTAAATGAGCTAACTGCTATAAAGTGCTTAGGACAGTTCCCACCCATAATAAGGGCTTTGTAATTTTCTGTTCAATAAATAGATATATGTAGCTGGAAGAGCTCTCTTCTTGACCATGGAGGTGAGCAAAATCAGAGGTGACCAAAGGCTAGCTCCCTGTGCCATCTGGGTGGCATGCCTGCCGGACATTAAGTAACATTGAATCCCAGAGTCATTCCCTCCCTCAAAGACAACGTGGTCCCATCTTTAACACCTCTCAACACCTGCTAATCTCCCCCTTTAGCAGAGAGAATTCTCTGGGACTAACCTAATGCTCCAAGCCTTTGGCAGGCAGCAATATCTCTCAGGCATGTAAGAACATTGCTTTTCATAATGTTACATCCTCATTGCATTTACAAACAAAAACCCATATGACTATATATATTGAAAGCTTGAGATTTTTATTATTATGGTAAATTTTGATTGGCAAGTGATATTGCCTTTGAATTTTAGTAGCGATATCAAGTTTTTTTTTTTCCAATATGAATTTAAGTTAAAAATTAGTTTACAGCTCACATTTATCATATGACCCAGCGATTCCAGTCCGAGGCATTTACCTGAGAGAAGTGAAAGCTTGTGTCCATGTAAAATTTACACGCGAATGTTCATAGCAAGTATTATTTATAATAGCCCCAGATTGGAAACAACCCAAATGTCTATCAACAGATGAACAGATAAAGAAATTGTGCATCTCCATTCATAATATGCAATAACAAAAAGGAACAAAATATCAAGGCTTCCAACAACGTGGAAGGGCTTCAGGGGCATTGTGTTAAGTGAGAAAAATCAGAAACAGAAGACTGGGAGCTCTGCGATCCCATTGACATGACTTTCTGAGAAAAGGCAAAATGCAACAACAGTAAACAGGTTGCCTGAGCCCCAGGGCAGGGGGGAAGATGGATGTGAAGGGACCCAAAAGTGCTTTTTGAGGACGATGGAAAAGATCTATGTTTTGATCATCCGGGTGTTTACATGGATATATAAGTTTGTCAACGTCATGGAAATGGACATTAAGGTAGGTGTCATTTTATTACATGTAAAGTATATCTCACTTAAGTTGATTAAAAGAAGAGTTGAAAGGGAAAATAGGTAAATAATAAAACAAGAATTGTATGGAAAGGCCGCACGTGTGAAGGCGGCCGAGGATAGAAACCTCTTGTTCTCCCCACGGTCGCTAAAAACATTCCTTAACCACCTTTGGCAATCTTTTTTTTAAAGATTTTATTTATTTATTTGATGGGGGTTGGGGGGAGGAACAGAGGGAGAGGGAGAAGCGGACTCCATACTGAGCAGGGAACCAGATGTGGGGCTCCATCCCAGGACCCCGAGATCACAACCTGAGCTGAAACCGAGAGTTGGATGCTCGACCGACTGCGTCACCCAGGCACACCCAGGACATTTACCATCTTAACCATCTGTAAACATGCAAGTCAGTGGCATTCGGCGCATTTACACAGTTGTGCGACCATCACCACAAAAACTCTCCATTCCTTCCTCCGAGCCCCTGGCAGCCACCCTTCTCCTCTCTGTCTCTGATCGGACTCCTCTCGTGCAAGTGGAATCCTATGCTCTTTTTCCTCTTGTGACTGGCTGATGGCATTTCACGCACAATGTCCGTATCATTTTTAAAGCCGTTAGAGTTTGTGTCCATCTGGAATTCATTTTGTGTTTGTCCGGCGGAGGTCACGATTGGATTTTCTTACTTCCAACAAATGGTTAACCAAATCGCCCAGCCTCGGTTATGGAAGAGACCCGGTTTTTTTCATAGTCGATTGATAGGCACCAATACCATCTGCTGTGGTCTCGGCATCAGTGGTTTCCCTAACCCTCCCCCCGCCTCCTCTCTTTCCCCAGGGGAACCTAGCGTGCAGGGGTCTCAGTGGGGAAGGAAGCCCTGGGCCATGCCGGTCGCATTGCATGAACCCCGACCCGTCCTGAGCACCCCGATCTGCTGCAGGGCTGGGGTCACTAGGAGGTCAGTCTGCTGCCCCTGCCTCAGAAGGAGTTGGTGGGGAGCTCAGGTGCTTAGGGATGGTTTGGATTCTCTGCCAGCCCTGGAGCTTTGCTGTGACCCAGTTGTGACTGTCAGGCAGGCTTCAAGATAAGGCAAGTTAATCTTGGTTCTCCTCCAAGGACATTGGGTACTGACATGCAAAGCAGAATCCTTTCAAAGTTCCTTTCAGAGGGGATCCTGGAGGCAGGCCCCTAGAGCTTCCCTGTGTTTCTGCAAAGGAAGCACAGCAACGTGTCTGGGGCCACCTCTCCTGGGTTGTGACAGGGTGCTGCAGATGCAGAGCACGGGCCCATTGCGGCAGGGCTGGCTGGCAGGTGTGTGGGCTGCCGACGGTCCGTGACGTCTGCAAGGTTGTGTTAAGCCCTTACTGTGTTAATCCCTGCACTCATGGCACCTCCTAGTACCCCACAGAATCAGGGCGCTTCAGACAGCTTTCTCAGCGCCAGGGATGTGGGCAGAGAGTGGGAAGGGCTGGAGTTTTCATCAATCTCTTGCCATATAACATCAGATGAGTCAGCTCATGCCAGCCACCGAGCTGCCTCTAGGTTTCTGGTGGGAGGCAGGGGAGAGAAGTTGAGCCAAGGTAGAGCAGAGATAAGCTGGTGGAGCTGGTGGGGGAACAAAGGGCATCCTCTTGCCCCACTCCTGCCGCAGGGGGGCCACCTGGAGAGCTGACTGCGTTTGATAAAGGCCCCTTGAGGCCTTGCAGCCCTGGGAGGAGCTTGCTGGGACCCTGTGCACAACAGGCCAGCTCTGCTGGGAGTTGGCAGGAAGGCAGTCCAGGAAAATCAGCCAGAAACTCAAAGTGTTTCCCAAACCACAGTCTTCACGCGCCACCTTCCCATGGCCCCCATGCCCTGCATTGGTCTTTACAGTTTCCACGCACGCGCACGTGCACACACACCAACCCCACATGCTACATATACATATATATTCAAACCTCTTTTCTAACATAGGTGCATTTAGCATTTTTATAAGCAGGAATCTGATATAGTACTGACAAGTATCACTCACTTGATAAGAGAACACTAATGATAGGTCAATGCTGCTGTAAGTACTTTAAATAGATTAACTCAGTCAATATCAACTCCTTGAGGGCATTTCTGCTGTGTAACCTTCCCCCCCCCATTTAACATATGAGGAGGGGCACCTTGGTGGCTCAGTCCGACTCTCGGTTTCAGCTCAGGTCATGATCTCAGGGTGCAGAGATCAAGCCCCGGGTCAGGCTCTGTGCTCAGTGGGGAGTCGGCTTGCGATTCTCTCTCTGTCTCCCTCTGCCCCTCTTGCTCGTGCTCTCTCTCTCTAAAATACTTTTTTTTTCTTTTAAAATTAGGAAAGGAGGCACAGAGAGGTAAAGTCACCTGCCTAAGGTCACTCTGTTTCAAACCCAGGCTGCCTGCGCTCTAGGGTCTGAAACAGGCTGCCTGTCAAACATGAGCTAGACTGGATCTTTCTTCCCCTGAGTCACATTAATAAATCACTATATATATAGAGAGAGAGAGAGAGTGTACAAACTGTTCACCTGTATGCCACCTGGTTCTTTCTGCAAAGCCTGCATCTGTGGACTGTCACTTAGGCGAGCTTCTGCCTGGGAGGGATGGTGCATGGCCCCAGTCGATGCTGGAGCTGGGACAACCTCCTTCCCCAGGACCAGGAGACCAGCAGGACCACCATCCTGACACACCCTGGCCACCTTGGCCCTCTCCTCGGCTCCATATGTGTTTCTGCCCAGCTGCCACCTCCCAAGCCATCGCGGGGAATCGGTGTGAGTGTGCTGGGTGGGAGGGTGGGAGGAGGCCCAATCTCCCAATTCTGTCATGATCACCTTCCTATGGTCTGGTTCTAAATCAAGCACCTGGGCTGGCTTGGTCCTGAGGGGTTCCCCATGAAGTCGGCAAGGGAGAAGTTCAAGGTCAGGCTTCAGAGCTGCCCCTCCGGTGGCAGAGTGTGGCCGCCAGCACCAGGCATAGCGATTTATGGTCTGTTCCAGGGTTTTCACTGGAAGTTACGGCATCATTTGCGTCATCATGCTCACCTTGGGGCATCTTCGGGGCAGCCCGAGGGCATGCTCCGATCCCCTTAGCTGTGTCCCGAGTGACTTTAGCTCATGGTGGAGGGAGTTCGAGAAATGGTTCTGTCTTCTGAAGGCCTCAGGTCAAGTGGGGAAAGAATGAGCTCTTTCTCCGGGCCTTGGCCTGTGGCCACCTGCTTGTCTGACAGGCTGAGCACCATGTTCCGGGAAGCCTGGACTCATGGCACCTCCTCTGAAAAAGCACCCAGTCCTGCCCTCTGCCTCAGCTGGGGAATGCCTAGAACCTTTTGAACAGATGGCTCTGGGTCCAAATCCTGTGGCTGTTCCTCACCAGGGGGATGGACCGGGCGAGGTGTTCTGCTTTGCTAAAGGCCGAGTTTCCTCACCTGTAAAATGGGACAGCAGCTCCTAGTTGGCACTATCACTGGGAGGATGGAATGAGTTCAAGGGTGACAAGTGCTGGATCCCCAGAAGCTGCCCGAGAAAGGGTGGGTGGTGCCGTGGGACACGCGGGCCAGTGTGGATTTGCGTCTTTGTTCTCACGGAGCATCTGCAGACTGCCTCCTCGGGGCTGGCCTCCGTGTTCCGTGGAATTCCATGGTGGCCACGGAAGCAGGCACCATCGCAGCCCGTGTGGATCAAAATGCCTCTCTCCCCTGGCTCTGGCTAGTTCATTTCTACATCTCCTAGAGACGTGGCTTTCTACACTTTGGGACAAAGGTCATCAATCCCTGCAAAAGTCCGACGAACATACCCGTGCACGGGGTACACCAAATTTACAGACAAGTCAGGGAGTCCTTGGACCACCCCCCCAAACGCCCCCCGGCCACTCTTACTATTCTCCTTAGTGCCTCTTAACAGGCCCTAAAGATGGAGTGGAAAAGAGAGAGGTGCCCTCGGCCATTTGTGCTCATTCTATTTTTCCCTTCCTGGCTCCCAGGGGGGGCCATGGAACCATGTGAAATGCTCTTTTTAAAAGCCTAATTATTTACATTGACAGTATTTACTTTTAACCTCCAGTTGCTGAGTCAATATCATTTTTCCTCCTTTCTTTCTGTCCCTCGGCTCCAAAAGCCAGCAGCTTTGCGAAACCCACCTGACCGCGTCTCTTTATCTGCATGGTGGCCTTTTAAATTTCACCTGCTCCGGGAAATAAATGACAGGGGCCGGGAAGAGCTAGGAGGGGCCATCTTTTGGACCTCTGTCCTTGCCTTGGCTTCACACTGCGGCCGACAGGCCGGGCTCTTGGCACATCTTTAAGCCTTCGGGGCTTTAGGGTTTAGGCGAGCTCCTCCCACGCCCCTCACATTTTCTTCTCCAGGTTCTCCCTCCCCCAGCCATGACCTAAGGCATTGCCCCAACTGACGTGGGAGGGTGGGAATCTTCTCTAAACCTGTGACCATCAGGGAGTTTCTGAACAGCCTGTGACTACAGGAACCAACCCTCTTATCTGCTCTCCTGATCGCTTCCCCGGGTGAGTCTTCCAGGCAACGCCCTGCCACTGAGCACAGTATACCCAGAAGTGAGCTTCTAGGCACTGCGCTGCAGTCAGCAGACTGATTTGTTCAGTTCTATCTATGATCAGATGCCATGGGCAGATGAGAGTGATAGCACCTTCTCTGTTTTGCAATCGTGGACATGATGGAAAGGGGAGATAAGGCGAGGGGGAGGTGTGGGGCAACCTTGAACCGGCTCCCCAGTAAGGACACTGGGCAGGGCCCTACGACCCATTTTCACGGTTAGCAGCGCCTTGTTTTTCCATTAGCCCCTTGCCCCTGCTCCTGTAATTAGCCATGCCAATATCATTCTCCGCCGTGGGGACTGGTGTGGCGCAGTGCTCCCCTCAGCCCCCAGAGCGGCAAATGCCCTACAATTAGGTGACAGCCAACTAGGTGACAAAGATCTCCTGGCTGGCTGATGATAGTCCTCAGAGGCTACTCCAGGGCCCTCCTGCTTCTGCAGAACTTCACCTGGGTCTCCTGCCCATCCTGAAGTGGAGGGAAACTGCTGTGCTTCTATAAGAAGTCCTTCCTCCTGCCAAGAGACGTGGGCTCAGCAAACCGGGTTGCGTGTGCTCATCCTCCCCCGCCTTCTTCTGACGGAGCTTCTCGGAGCCTCCGTCCTTGTCCGGCCATTCGGTCTCTGGGTCCCCAGGGCCCGGCATTGCGTCCAACCTATTCTGGCCTGTGGCAAATGCGGAATGAATGAATGGCTGAGGAAGGAGGGACCTAGCACCCCCCCGCCCCCCACTCCCCACCCCACCCCCAGGGGCTGACAGTTCATTTCGTAAGCCTGCTTTTTACCCTCCCTACAGCTGCCTCCTCCCCAGGCCTAAGGACACGTTACAATCTAGATGCTGGAAGAAAATGGACCAGTTTGATTCCAAGGTGCAGGTACAGCTGTTGCTGGGGGTGGAGGACACGGGGTAACGAGCTCTGGGAACTGTAGATGCCTCCAGAAAGTTCTGTAGGGCACGGTGCATGGATGCTCTTAATTCCATTCTGCAGCATCGTAGGGCGCCAGTGTTGGTGGGAGGGGAAGGGAGGGTCAGCTGTAAGGGTGACCAGGGGGTGAACTCTTTAGGGTTTATGGCAAAAGTTCAGCCCGTGTGGTATTTCCAAATACTAGGAGGGTGGGTGGGGCATAGATACAAAGCAATAGGTAATATATGTATGTATATTTCTATATATACCTATATAATTAAAAAATATATATGCATGACTGCTACGTTCCAAATGTCCTATCGCCCCTAAATTCATACGTTGAAATTGTAATCCCTGATGTGAGGGCATTAGGAGGTGGGGCCTTTGGGAGGTGCTTGGGTCATGAGGGCGGAGCTCTTGTGAACCGGATTAGCGCCCCTCCTAAAGAGATTCCAGAGAGCTTCCTTGCCCCCTCTGCCTCGTGAGGATACCATGAGGAGTCTGTGACCCGGAAGAGGGCCTCCACCCAACCATCCTGGCATCTGCCTTTCCGCCGCTCGGACTGGGAGGAAGGAGCTTCTGTTGTTCATAAGCCCCCCAGGCATAGTATTTCTTTTACAGCGGTCTGAACAGATGAAGACAATGATCATTTTCTCCACTATGAATTGATGTGGTTGTCCCACTGGTCAGAGTCCCAGCAGGAAATTTGATTCCAATTTAGATGGCTTAAAGGTCTTTAAAAAAAAGGCTGTGCTCTCAGAGACATGAAGGGCATGATCAGGGAATGACAAACACCCCAGAGACTGGCAGGGGACCAGGGTGCTATCACTACTGTGAGACCTCCAAGAGCAGGGGAGGAGAGCAGACATCAGGGCTCCGATGGGCGCAAGGCCCAGGGGAATGGTGCTGCCCACTGAGAGCTGTAACCTCCAAGGTTATAGCTCGCGGCTGGCAATCATGGCCCAAAGCAAGAAGAGAGGAGGGAATAGATATCCTGTCCTTTTCTCTCCCCAGTCTTTTGATGGGGCCTCCCACTGGCCGGTTGGGAACCGGAGAGCGTGGAGCCCTGGGTCCCTAGGTCAGCCTCATGGGGGCACAGGGCAGGTGGGGGGTGAGAATAACAGCACACGTGGTGGAGAATGAAGATCCCACCTGGCCCTGGACCCAAAGCTCACTTTGGGGCATGAGTGATGCTGCTGGCTGCATGCTTTCCATGGGCCACCTGTCCGGGGCACGTAGCAGGTGCTCTCGCCATCCCTTCACCCCGTTATCTCTTTGGTGTCAGGAAATTGTCAGTGACATGAGTCACTTGGATACATCAGCTCATTCGGTTTCAGCACAGTGCCTGGCATGTAGAAGATGCTCAATAAACATTTCTGAAATAATGAGTGAAGGCGCAAACTGAATAAGGAGACTGAGAGGTAAATATGAATCGTCTTGAGAGTGGGTACTGCGAAGCTTGTTTGACACCCAGACAAACTCGATTCCCAGGGGTTAATTGACCAGCGAGTCTGCTCAGCCGCTCAAGGCATTCCACAAATATTTATCGAGTACTCATTATGTACCAGGCGTGTTTACATTTGACTGGAGGAGACAAGCGTGTCAACGTATGTATGCTGTGTAATAGCTAAGTGCTACAGAGACAAATACAGCAGAATGTGGGACGGGAAGCTCCGGGGACAGGATGTACTTTTATAGATTTTGTGGTCAGGGATGACCTCTTGGCTATGGAGAGACATGGGAGGCAAGACCGAAGGAAGGGGGGACAAGTCACGGGGCTCTTTGGGACAAGAGCCTTCCTAGAAGAGGAAAGTGAGTGCCAAGTCTCAGAGGGGGGAACATATTTGGGGCATTTGGGAGAAAGTAAGGAGGGCACCCTGGCAGGGGCTGAGTGTAACTGCCACCAACCCAGCCTTCCCAGCTAGAGCCCTCCAGTGGCTTTTCACTGTCCAGGGGATACCCTGGCCATCTCCCTCCAAGAGCCCGTCCCTCACTGCTCTCCTGCCATACATGGAGCCTGGCACTTCCCACCTCCAAGGCCTTTGCCCTTCTTGTTCCCTCTGTCTGGAAGACTTGCCCTGTCACTCCTCAGAGGGGCCTCTTCTGATTGCCACTCCAAAGAAGGCTATCCCGGGTCCTGTTTCATGCGACCCTTCTTCTGTCCTTCTGGGTTGACCTGTTATCTCCCATTACCTGGTTAATGTGTGTCGGCTAGGTAATTCTGTCACCCCTGCCCCACCATGAGCTTTCTGAAGGCAGGGACCTCATCAGTTTGTTCCTTATAAGGTCCCCTGGACCTGGAACAATGCCTAGCACATAGTGGGTCCTCAGTCTCTATTTGTTGCATCATGAATGAATGAATGAACAAACGAATGAGCAGACGAATGAGTGAGTGAATTTTGTTTGAGACCCCAGAGTGGGACTGAGAAGAACATATTTTTTATTTTCTCAACCTTTGGTCCCCGTAGGTTTTCTGGGGACCAAAGTCTGGGCTTCCCCAGGGAGGGTTTAGAGCAAACATCCACACTGGCATCATTGACCATAAGAGCAGAGGGGTGGGGATCCTAGTGAGGGTTTGGGGAAAAATTCCTCTTACACCTGCTCCACCTTTCCTTCAACAATACTTGCTATGCAAGTTCTCCTTGGTGCCAGGAGCTCCCACAGGGCTGGGAGCAGCCCCCGCGGGCCCAGGGTATCCACCACACCACAGAATCTCATGCCAGCCCCCCTACTCCTTGCTGAATCAGTTTCCCTTTTAACAAACAAATTAATGAACAGGAAACCACCTCATGATAGAAGTTGGCAGCAAGTTGGTGCTTTGAACCTGGGAGCTTTGAGAAATACAGATTCTCTGACCTCCAGAGTGAAGTTCTTGGATTCAAATATCTGTGGACCCCTATTATGATTTTTACCACCTTCTTATCCACCCCACCACCCCAATCTAATTCCTTAGGTACTTTTTAAAAACAACTTCTATTCTTTCTTATATGCCTAGGGTTGTATTTACCTACTCAGTGAAGTCATATGATCCAGTGCCATCACATGTGTTATAATACTCTTTAAAATACACAGACCAGGGGCGCCTGGGTGGCTCAGTCGTTAAGCGTCTGCCTTCGGCTCAGGTCATGATCCCAGGGTCCTGAGTCCCATATCGGGCTCCCTGCTCTGAGGGAAGCCTGCTTCTCCCTCTCCCACCCGCCCTGCTTGTGTTCCCTCTCTCACTGTGTCTCTCTCTGTCAAATAAATAAAATCTTTAAAAAAAAAAAATACACAGACCGCTGTAAAAATAAATAAATAAATAAAAATAAAAAATAAAATACACAGACCGCCGTAAAAATGAAGGACATTCCCTCCTGCACTAGTCAACGCTGTCCTTGTACTTCCGGTAACAGAGGCACTTGAATGCTGGTGTAGAAGTCGTCCGTGGTTGCCATCACCTTATCGCTTTCTATTATGATGGCCTTTCTTTCCTTTAAATCTTCTAACTGGGCTGTGTTTGTAGCTGGGGCAGGTATGTCTCCTGTCCTCATTTTACAGGGGACACTAAGCAAGAAATTGATGGCTTGGTTGGGATCATCCCACAGGGACTCTGCAGCCCCTCAATTTCCCCTCTAACTTAAGGTAGCCTAAGTAATGACCTGCTAGTGGCAGAGGGAGGGTGGGGCGAGAAGGAAGTGACTCAGGAAATTTGCCCTGCAATGGAAGTGAAAGAGACAGAGGGGGGCAGGGGGAGGAGATGGGGAGAGGAGAGGTGTCACACGTGGGGCTTTTGACCACCTGGAGCCCAGTGTCTGTGTTCCCGGGAAGGTGAAATACCAAGAAACCACACGTGCTGAGAAAGATGGGCCTCGGCCACGTCTCAGTGCTGGTCCCCGGCTCTCTGCCTTCGCCCACATCTCAGCCTGGGGCCGAGCAAATACCCCCGAGGAGGCTAGGCTGGGGAGAAGCCAGTATTTACCCACAATCTCTGTTTTGGAAGTAATTAATCTTCCAATGTATGAGCCTCTTTGTGGTGGAAAGTGCGCGCTGACACTTTTGTGTAAACACCCCGCTTAGCATATTGACAAACTGGTGTCTGTTACTTTGATCCCAGGCTACCAGCTTGCCGGCTTCTTCGGGGCTGCCCCACCAGGCACAAAGGGGACTCTAATCCCTTCTACACTCATCTCAGATCCATATTTAGAATTCGGAGTCTTTATTTTCTATATCCACTTAAGCTCCGTTCGGAGTTTGTTTAGTAAACCTTCTTCCTTCTTCAAGCTCGCTGGTGACTCATAAGTTCGTTTTCTTAGCAAGGCATGCAGCAAAATTCCAAAGTAGCAAATGACCTGAATGAAAACCCTTAAACTCACATAGATTTAATCACTGCGGCAAATTGGAACCATTTGTGGTCAGGTTTTGATGGCCATTTATAAAGATTTCCCCCATGCCCCCCTCCACTTTCTTTTTAAGTGGCTTAGTTAAGGTTAGTGAGAAAAGGAGGCATCAATGCCAAGGTCCACGGGTGGGGGAAGGGCCTTAAATTGTTTCAGCTTTCAGGGACATCTGCGGTCCCCTGAGTGTCTTTCCAAAGAAAAGGAGTACACTTTGGTGGTAGCCAGCCATTCTCCCATGTGCCTCAGCAGTCAGGGCTCTACAGTCCAGAAAATGGGGAGTGGGGGGTGGGGTGGGGAGGATGGGGGGCCCAGCCACCCTCAGGGCTATGAGTTTACACGGGAAGTTTGGGGCCCTCTTAGGAAAATACTCTGCTCTGTGACTTTTGTCACCTCTACTTATCCTAATAAGGCAAAGGAAAGGTCAGTACATTTTTTCACGAACAGCAAAGCCATCGAACCCGATCTGTTATGATTTCTCCCTAAGCAAACCAAACAGATGAGCCTTAATGAAGACGCGGGTCCAGAATTGAATCTGACCCAGGGAGCACCACGAGGGCGTCAGATCTGTTTCTGATAAAATCCACATTGAGGTTTTCAAGAATGAATCAGAAAGGAAGTTCGATTCCATTTCATGACGGGGCTGAACTAAATAGAAAGCTCGTCTGTAATTAAAGGGAAGCTTTTTAAAAATTTCTCGTTGTTGTTCTGCAACATGTTTTCAGAAATTTCTAGAATTGGGATTGCTCTCAACAATCAGGTCGTGGGGTTCTGTTTGATTTCTCCAGAGCCGATGGGAAAGTGAATTTGCCAAGATTGCAGCAACAAATTTTACTGCACAAATTATGGAAAAAGTGACCCAGTAGGGTTCCCCCCCACCTCTTTTTTTTTTTTTTTCCCCACCCTCCATCTCTAGTTTCTGCGATTATAGTTGGAGAGAAAATTCAGGCTGAAAGAAATTTGATATTTATTTTCTGTGAACTTTAATAAAGAAAGTGGTGGGTTTGGGACTTTTTTTTTTTTTTTAAGGCCCTTTGGACAAGTCAGTTTTTAATTTTTTTTAAATAGCACCTTTTGGCATAAAGCTAACCACGTGTGATTTATAAAGCTGCGGGGCCAGGAGTCGTTCCCGGCAGGTCGGGCAGAGATTCTGAAGAGGTTTTCGACTCTGGGAGCCCACTCTTCACGGGGCCCGCGTTCACCCAGGCAGGCCTCTGAAAATGTTCAGCGCCCGCACCTTCGCTTGAAGTCCGTGTTTGTTTGGGTTGGAGGCATCTCTTTCCTTTTTTCAACATTCTCAGATGTCCCCGGTTTAGGCCGAGTGATCAGCCGTAATCCACTCCAGCCCTGACCAGGAATTGTCCACTTTGCTCATAAGCACAGAACATAACTCCAGCCCCCAGGGCCTCCATCGTGAAATGGAATCCCAGACACTGCAAGATGTCTTGGGAGATAAGCCTGGCCCTAATCCCAGGGTCACCCGGGCCCTGGAGGAGCCGGAGCTCACCTACACATCATGACATCGTTATCAGCCGGCCCAAGCAGCCACGACCCGCCACATTTTCCACAGGGCTTGGTGGTGTTAAGAAAATACCCTCCAGTGCGGTGTTATTTTAGGCTGAAACAAAAGTCGACATGAATGGCTGGGGGGAACAGAGGGGGCATTGTTCTCCCTGTGGCCGGGTGCTCAGAACTGGCCTGAAACTGGAATCCAACAAGCAGAGAAGTAAATGCCAACACGTACAAATGGGCTATCGTGTGTCCGGTGGGATCAACTGAGCGCAGAGGGCAGCCGGGCCGGGGGTTCTGCCAGTCCCTGGGTCATGGGAAGTTTGGTTTCCAGAGCAGAGGCCGAGAGTGCCACCTGATTTCTGGTGGTATGACGGTGGACGCGGAGAAGGAGCCACCTGCTCGTGGGAGGCAGACAGGAGAGCTCAAATACCAGGGCTAGCTGGCTTTGTGGAACACGGGTGCGGGGGGTGGGGTGGTGGTCGGGGGCTAGTCTAAGCCCCTCTAAAGGATTGTCCCGTTTCAACTTCCCAGCTTCCCCATCAAGCAGGTGTTGTTGTTTGCCCCTTTTCCAGATAGGGAAACTGAGGCAGAGAGAGCTGTTGACTTGCCCGAGGTCACGCTGTTGCCACGTTCAAGAGCCGGGGTTTCAAGCCACAACGTCTGGCTCCGGAGCCCACTGCCCCTTCAGTTATGCCCGATCGTCTCGTTCTTATTTTTCATTTCCCCGGTGTTTCTTATTCCCGGCACCCGGGTCATGTGGCAGATGCCCTTAGTCCATATCATGTCAGCGTAAGCAGGTGGTCCAGCTGCCCGGCTTTCCCTGGCTGTGGGCGTCCGTTCTGTTCACTGGTGCCACAGGCCAGAAGTGCCAGGAAATTAACAGCCCAAGACTGCTGACAGTGGTGTATAAATGGCCCAGCTCCCTTGTGCCTCTGGTGGGAACACTCGGAGGTCCGTGCTCTCAGTTGCCCAGAGCTCCCCGGGGGTGGGAATGAGCTCCAGGTGCCACAGAGGCACCGACTGGAAGACACATTCCTAGTGGCTTCCTTCCCTCCTTGATGCACATCCTCACTCCCCTCCTGGTGTTTCCTGGGACCACCGACCTGACATCACCTTCGCTTGAACGCTTGTCTCTAGAGCTGCTTCTGGAGGAACCAGACCAAGACAGGTGATCATATGTCTGTGCAATTATTTGACTAATGTCTGTCTCTCTCATGAAGACGTGGGCTCCATGAGAGCTTAACATTATATTCCTGAGGACTAGATGAATGTCCGAGCCAATATTTACGAAGGAAAGGATTTTGAAATGAAAAATCCCTTTCCATCTAAAGTAAGTTTATATTTTGACAGTTTGTTCTTTCCTTAAGTCCATATATTACGTTTAAAGTCATTTTTGTCGTTCCTTTTTTACTGAAGAGTTACTTTTTTTGGATACCTTACAGGGGGGTGGAGACATGGCCCCTTCTCCCCATGTGCCTGGAGGTGGGGATAAACCAGTTCCTCCCAATCAGGCTCAGATTAAGACCTTTGGAGGTTGTTCCAGAGATAAGCCAGCTGCTTAGCAAGCCAATGTCCTTTTCCTGGACTTTATTTCCCAGTGTCCCTTGTCATGAGGTGTGGCACGTGACTGAGTTTAGCCAGTGGAATCTGAGCAGAGGGGTACCACTTTCGGCCCAGCCCATGAACACCTCCTGCATGCCGTCCGCCATGCTTTCCCTTTCTGCAGCTCGATGCCACTGAGCATGGTAACCTTGGGAGCCGCATGTTGAATATAGCAGAGTGCGCACCATTCAAAAGCCTGGGTCCCCGAATCGCCACTTGAAGGATGGCTACACACCCACCAGGAGCACACATTTCAGTCTTTATCGGTGAAAAATAATATTCTATTGTGTTTAAACCATCATACATTTTGGGGGTTTGTTTGTTATAGCACCTGATATTTCCCTAACTGATACTGAGGCCCAAGACACTCACAAGAGTGAGTGTCCTCTCCCATACGTGAAAATAGTATTGAAAGTGCCCAACAAAGTTTTAGTTTTCTGCATGATTGTTACTTTCATTCGAAAAAAGAACATTCAAATAGCAGAGCCTTAATGTTTAGGGGACAAGATGTGGATGGTGCCTCGATTTACTGGTGCCCTGAGTACATGTGTATTCTGCCTCTTAGGTGACCCCATGACTCTCTTTCTAAAAAGGATTTGTCTAACAGGCTGGAACATGGACACCTGCTCCATCCAAGGACCTTGAGAAGAGCCAGTGGAAGTTCAAGAGCATTACTGTTCTCTCCAGAGCTTTAGGCAGCTACTCCTGCCCTTCTGTGGGCTCTAGTAGGGATGGATATGGATCCTTCAGTTAAGAGCAGAGACTGCATCCCAGGGACCTGCCTTTCAGCTTTAAACCTTTGGAAATGTTCTCCTAAGCTTCCTTAAAACCCAACGGGAGACACAAGCAAACAACCACCGAAGACTCTTTGGCTACCCTCCCTACCTTCCTTGAGAGGAGCTTAGAGTGTTGGAAAGGTCACGGTTTCCAAAACCAGGGGATTTGACTCCTGGGTCTGCCTTCTCCTCATTATTTTTCCCATCTTACAGGTGATAGTTGAAGACTGACTCCTGAACCTGAATCTTTTTGAAAAATGTTATTTTATTTTAATTCCAGTTAGTTCACATACAGTGTTATATTTGATTCAGGTGTATGATATAGTGATTCAATATTTCCATATGTCACCTGGTGCTCATGACAACAAGTGCGTGCCTTAATCCCCATCTCCTATTTCACCCATCCCCCACCCACCTCCCCTCTGGTAACCACCAGTTTGTTCTCTATGGTTATGAATCTGTTTCTTGGTTTGCCTCTCTTTTTTCTCCCTCTCATTTGTTTTGTTCCTTAAATTCTACATATGAGTGAAATCATATGGTATTTGTCTTCCTCTGACTGACTTATTTCACTTAGTATTATACTCTCTGGTTCCATCCATGCTATTGCAAATGGCAAGATTTTCATTCTTTATGGCTGAGTAATATTCCATTGTATATATCACATCTTCTTTATCCATTCGTGTATGATGGACACTTGGGCGGCTCCCATGATTTGGCTTTTGTAAATAATGCTGTTCTAAGCTTACGGTACATGTGTCCCTTTGAATTAGCGTTCTTTTATTCTTGGATAAATACCCATAGTGTGATTACTAGATTGTAGTGTAGTTTTATTTTTAACTTTTCAAGGAGCCTCCAAACCGTTTTCCAGAGTGGCTACACCAGTTTGCATTCCCTCCAACAGTGTGGGAGGGTTCCCCTTTCTCTGCATCCTCACCCACACCTGTTGTTTCTTATGTTTTTTTATTTTAGCCATTCTGACAGGTGCAAGGTGGTATCCCATTGTAGTTTTGATTTGCATTTCCCCTGAGCCTGCATCTTGGCCCTGGCTCGAGCTCTCCTGATGTGGTAAGATGCGGCCCCTTCCAGAGGAATGACCCAGGCAGAGATGGCCACGTGGTGGGAGAGAATGTGGGCCTCACCAGGCTTGAAATGTGGCTCTGCTTCCATGGGCAAGTTACTTAACATCTCTGTGCCTGTTTCTGTACGTATGAATTGGGATTGTATAGTATCTATGTCGTGGGCCCATCGTGAGGCTGAAATGGGATATTTGTGAGACACATGGACTGTGCTCACAGTTTTCTGCTTCCTCTATTTATACTGGGAGCTGGTGGGCTCAGGCCACCCCATCCCTGGGGTCAACAGCACTTTTTATCAGTTTCCCCATGGAAGGGGCAGGTGACAGTGGTCTGAAGATATGTTTGGAACCTGGGCCACGAGGGGAATGGTAGCCTGGAGCCTTTCCAGTCTCTGGGGACCTGAAACCAGCACCCCCTTGGCCCTCTGGGTAGACCCCTGATGCTCCATCCTCATGATAAGCCTCCATCAGAGGAGGGCCTTGGCCCTTGATCGGACCCTCCTTGCCAAGGCAGCGTGACCACTGAGAAGAGAGAGGAACCCTTTGCTGAACATTGGGCTTACAGAGGTTGTTTTGGGAGGGGAATTGGGCAGAACCCAGAAGATTCTGGTCTGAGTTAATCACCCACGCGGGAGGAAAGGTGGCATTCCTCGTGGTCAGAGACTTGGCCTTTGGAATCAGTCATACATGACTATGCCTCCTGCTCAGCCACTTTGGAACATCTTTAGCCCTCTCCTCCTTGGTTTTCTTATCTGTAAAATGGGACTGTTGATGGTCCTTACCTGGTAGGACTGTTGTGAGTACTGAGTAGGGTAAGAATAGTGGAAGCGCTCAATGTATTCCTGAAAACATTTATTTCCCCCAAATATAAACTAGGCATAGGACTTAGAAGATCCTAGCAGTATATGGGGCGCCTGGGTGGCTCAGTCGGTTAAGCACCTCCTTCAGCTCAAGTCGTGATCCTGGGGTCCTGGGATGGAGCCCTGCATCGGGCTCCCTGCTCAGTGGGGAATCTCCTTCTCCCTCTCTCTCTGCCCTCCTCCCTGCTTGTGCACTCTCTCTCTCTCTCAAATAAATAAATAAATACAATCTTAAAAAAAAAAGATCCTATCAGTATAAAAATTGGTGCACTGAAAACTAATCCTTTCTCCCACTTGGACCCCTCGCCCCATGGGGCATCTCCAGAGGAAAACAGAGGTATCAGTCTCTTGTATCAACTGCCAAGGAGATTCTCCATATATACCAGTATGGACATTAGATATACATGTGCATGACACATATACGTAAACATTTTGATTTACAAAAATGGAAGTGTCATGGGGTTCAACCTAAATGGTATATATCTACAGTGACAGCCTGGGAGACACATTGCTCTACATTTTGTTAATTTTTATTTTTTAATCTAAGAGGATTTTTTGGAAACCCTTTTGCATCAGTTCTTACAGCCATATCACATTCTTTTTAACAGTTGTGTAGTATCCCAGCCTGAGAACAGACCTTAATTGTACCTTAATTTATTTCACTAGCTGTCTTTGGAAGGATGGTGCCTGGTTTTTCGCACCGTGCACGGAGAAGCCAGGGAAAGCCCCGCCCTTCGGCGCTCTCTGTCCCCAGACCCCAGGCCAGGCTCCCCGCCTCAAGCACCTGTTATTTCCTTTCTGTTTGGTAACTCACCGGAGGGCACACTGCAACTGTGCTAGACCAAGTTTTAGGCTCCTGCTCTCAGCCTAAACATGCCTTAGATCTCTTCATAACTCAGCTTGTAAGTCGAGGCCCCTTAATTTGGCCCACAGGACTCTTTAACGCCTTTTAAACCCCGTTAAACCCATGTAATGAGTTTCCCCTTGCTGTGCTCCTGGCCGTGAAAGTTGAGAGCCGGGGCCTGGGCCTCCCACCTGTTCCAGAGATCAGGCTGTGCTGGAGAGGCTGTGGGGCCGCAGGGAAGGGGCAGGGGTCAGTGGGAGCCCTGTGGTCAGCCCCGTGAGCGGGACCCTCGGCTGGAGTGGGCATGTGGGTGCTCCTCCATCCCGGGCAGGCATTCTTCTAAGGGTGTCAGGGCCCTGGATGGAGTGGCTTGAGTGGTTTAAGCTCCCAGACCTCCCACAGCGGGTGGAGGAGCGTGGTGGAGGCCCCTTGGCTTGGACCCGGGGAAGTGGGCTGAATGAAGCTGGCAGGAGCTTGGCCTGCTGAGATGGCAGTCAATGCTGCAGGTAGGTAAATGACGGCTTCCCCTTTTTAGAGAACCCGGAAGCACAGGGCTGACCAATGAGACTTCCAGAAATGCTGTCTCCAGCACCTTAGCTCCTGCTGCAGAATCTTTTTTCCCTGGCTGCCCATTGTGGAAGGGTTTATGTGCTTCCTTCTGGGGAGATCTGCTTCCCCACCCCCAACCCCCTCACTCTCTCTCACACACTCACACACACACACACACACACACTCACTCCATATGTGTCAAAGAGGCCGCCTCCATACTTCCTACTTCCAGGTCTGGGCATGTGACCCAGGACTAGCCAATCAGAGTGTGCAAGGCCACCACCTCTAATGATTGGTTCAGGGGTAGCCCTTGTCCAGTTCCAGTAGTTGGTTAAGGGGTGGCCATGTGATCCAGGCCTGGGAAATCAGAATATTTTATTCTTTGGCCACAGTAACTGTTCAGGGATGGACACATGAGTCAGTGGTTATCCTAGGAGATTCAATCCCAGAATCTTCTGTGGGAATAACCAGGAAAGAGGTACACTCTTTTCATGAAGGTTACTGGAGGGGAGAATGGCAGCTTGGAGGATCCAGGGCCAGCTAGTCACTGTGAAGGAAAATCCTGCTGGAGATGGCTAACGCAGAGGAGAATAGGGCTGAGAGGGGGAAGGGTGAGCATTGTTGACATCGTTTAGCTTCTGGATCTAGCCATACCTGAAGCCTTCATATTTACACAAACAAATACATTCTCTTTTACTTAAGCCAACTTAAGTTGAGTTTGAGTTTCTTTCAACCCAGAGTCCCAGCTCAAACACAGCACCCACTACAGAGAGGGTATACCACAGTATGACCCCCAGTGTGGCCTCAGCCTACCTTTCCTTGCTCTTCTCTGGCCAACGTTTCTGCACCCAGTCCTAGGATTTGCCTCTGACACATCCTACTTTCTCCTCATTGCTCGGTCCTTTCTCTCTCTGTGGCAAACCATTTCCCATCCCCTTTCTACATGTCATTGTTAGCTAACATTTGACTCTGTACATAGAGCTCTCGGGTCTGGGAGGGTGCTCCTGTTAACGTATAGCTTTCCACTTCAAGGAGCTTGTAATGCAGTGATGGGTTGCTTAGCTCAACGTGGATGCTCAGTAAAGATTGAGTGATGTGTGACGGAGTTGCTCATACCAAGGAAGAGGAGGGAGGGCTCATCCCAATGGTGTGCCTGTCAATTCAGAGCAGCATTAGGTGGTTGCCAAAGGGGAGGCATGGACAATCCAGGGTTCTTAGAAGGGTCGGGAATATGTACAGCAGGCACAAAAAAAGTTTGGGAGGAAGCTGTGGGTTGAAAGCCAGGCTAGAGGCTTTACACGCTTTCCTATGGGCCATGGAGAGCCACCGAAGGTTTTAGAACAGGTTTACAGCAGATAGATCTGTGTTTCAGCCATGCAGAACAGTGGTGGGAGGGCTGGATTGGATAGCAAAGGGCAGTGGCGGTTGAATTAAGGAAAAGGGTATTTTAAATACAACCTCCGTGGGGTGCTGTGAGCCTGGCCTATGGGGTGGTAGGGGATAGATCAAGGATGGCTTAAAAAGTCTTTTTCAGTAGATCAGAAATGGGGTATGCCCATCTTCGTTTCTAAGACAGCCCAAAGCCAATTCCAATGCAGTTTGCCCAGTGGGGTGTAGGGTTTGAGTCCATGGGTCCTCCTAGGAGGATGATGGCAGAAGTAGGGACATGGGGGAGAGTTATTCATTTGGAAGGAAACTGTGACATTAAAGGAATTGGTGGAACGTCCCTGTGTAGGTCCTCAGCACGCCACGGTTAGAGACATGGAGCTAGAAGTCAACAATCCCAGGAAAAAGACTGGGAAACTCCTCCTCTAGTGCTGATGAACCCATCCGAATTAGTTGCCACAGGATTGACATAGGAACATATCCCACAAAACGGCGGCTATCTGGGTTCTCATAAAAAGTTAGATGATCTGTCATTGTTGGGCCCCCTCCCCCCATTCCCGGGTTAGAGCTTCTGTTAGCTGCTGCCCCTGATCTTGGTTGGCACATTTCCATGATTCCCTAACGCCTCACCCCCACCCCACTTGGCGCGTTTCTGTCCCCCCGGATGTTGGTGGGCATTTGTATCAGCGGCTCTCTGTGTCGCCACATGGAGGGATCAGCACGTGAAGGGAGAAGGCATCAAAGGAGACCAAAAAACGTGGCCCTAAGAGGTGGGATGAGACAGAGTCCTGGATGCCTCAGCAAAAGAGAATATCAAGATGTTGAGAGGGCAGTTCTGACCGTGGATAAGTTGCTTACCTTTCCCGGTCTTGGTTTTCTATTTTTACAAAGGAGTCAGTATCTGTTAGTGGGGTTATTAGGTACTTCCAAAGTCGTGATGCATATGAGACTAATTTCTGGTGGAGAAGGGGCCTGAGAGCAGTAAGGTGCCACTGAGGGGCAGGGAGGAGTGAGTTGCAAGGGGAGAGCCTGGAATCCCACTTCTGCCACATGTACTAGGTCGGACCCGATGGTTGATCTCCCTGAGACTAAACGGTCTCTAGTGTAAACTGCGACAGTGATGGCCACACACGAGGGCCACTGGAAAGATAAAATGAGACAGTGGATTCCATCTAAAGTGGGAGCTAGGTTCTGAAAGCCAGCACAGAGGCAAACATTGCATACATTGAAAATGACCCTTGCAAATCCTTTTAAGTAGCCTCAGGCGGTAAGCCATGAGTACAGATGAAAATGTGTACTGTGATGTATACTCTATAAGCAGTATGGATAACAAATATGATTTTTACAGGATGCCAAATGTTTTAAAATACAATTATTTCGGCTCAGCTCACACTGAAGAATTCACATAGGTGCCCCCATGCCGTTCCTATGTGGGTGAACGAGACTTGGGAACTCCTTGCAGGGTGTTTGGGACCCTAACTGAACGTTCCAAGTGTTGCCTCCAAGTGATGGCTTTCAGAGGCTGTTGGTAGGCTTAATAGTTGCAAACGGAATCTTGGAAAGTGACTGTTGGGGTTGCGTAATGTTATTTAACATGTTCAATATTCAAGGGTAGTTGATTTAATGGATGATGTTCCGTTTTGGAGACTATCATTTTAAATGCATACAGCATCGTTAAATGGGGGAATGCTTACCATACCCCGGGCACTTTCTAAATGTTTTATGTGTGCCACTTTATGTAATGTCCACAGTGACTCTGTGAAAGTGGAGACTTCCATCATCCCCACGAAGACATCGAACCATGCAGCTAGCACGGAGCAGAACTCCATGTGAGCCACGTGGGACTCAACACCCAGTCTCAGCCACGTGCTGTTGGCTGGCAGCTTGAAGCACGTGCAGAGGGATGATTTAAGTGGGTGACGTATCCGCTGCGTATGAAATGGAAGAGTGCGCTTTAAAAATAGGTACAGTGACTGCTCCCTCTGTAGATCCCAGGTATGTCACGTGTCACCAGGGGATAGATATGCACCTGGTTTATATGCCAGAGTCTCCACACGTAAGAGGGGTTCTTTTGTTGGTCAAGAATTTGGTTCCTACCCTATTAAAGCTAGTAGTAGGTGCCCAAAGAGAAATCCCAGGGGACCAGAAGTCTTCTCGGAGGTGCAGATCACCAGAAAAATAGTATCTCAAAGAGGAGAGTGACCCTGAGTGACAACCTCATTGGTCGCCTCCCATTCTCGAGCCATGAACATCACTACTTCATGGTGGCCCTGGGGAGAAGTATCTAGTGCTTGAGGGGAGAGGCATGAAACTTCCCCTATTCAAGCTGGAGCTTCACCAAAAATAAGGAGAGTAGGGGAGAGCTATGTGGTTTGTCTTTAGGTCTCTGCAGCAAGGAGGGGGGGGTACCATGAGCACACATAGGCCTCTGGAGAGCAAGGTTACAGAGGGCCCTGACTGTTGGCTCATCACTGGAGAATATGGGCATTTTAATAAACAATGGATGACTCTTGGCTCCCTCCTGCCACCTCCAAACGTCTGTGCTGGAAACTCGTCTTCGTGTATCAGACGTTGCTAAATCCCAAATAGAGCACTCTTTCATGAAGTCAAAGGTCACGTTGCCCTTCATCCTGCATTGTCTTTTGTCTCACAATTATTAGAGATCGATTGCGCTCCTCATCCCCAACAACCCCCTAGGATATCCCCCTGTTCTCTGTCACCTTGGGCTCTCTTGTCTAAAAGTTCAAGGAGGCCCATGCTAGTGGTTTGGACCAGGAAGAGGAAGTCTGGCTGGGACTTGTGACCGTTTTAAACCATAGACCCAGAATACTCTCCTCCCACCAACAGATGAGTTCCTTTGAATCCAGCTACACCTGGGACGGTGTTGTCCAACAGATTATGACCATGTGACCTCTGAGGCTAGGTCAGAAAAGACCATAGAGCTTCCTGCTGGTTCTTGGGACTTTTGCCCTGCAGAAAGCCAGCCACATACAATGTTTGGCTCTCCTGAGACCACCATGTTGGATAGGTCATGTGTAAACACCAAATGGGTGGGATTGACAGCCAAGCTGAGCTGTCAGCCACGTGGGTGAGCCCTTTGAGACGTCCAGCCCTCTCAAGCCCCTAGATGTGTGCAATGCCAGGCTGACAGTTGATTGCAACTTCATGAAAGACCCCAAGTGAGAATGGTCCAGCTGAGCCCTTTCCCAGTCCCTGACCCACAAAATTGTGAGCAGAAGAAAATGGTTTTTTTAAGCTGCTGGGTTTTGGAGTAACGTGTTATGTAACAATAATAACTGGAACAGGACCTTAGGCTTCATGGGAATTTTCCGGAAGGTTTAAATGAGCGTAGATGAGGGAAAAGGGCTCCAGGAATAGGAGAGAACTCCATGTCCAGGTGTAAAGCTTCCCTACATTTATACTCGGAGGGAAAGGACTGACTGGCTTCCACCCAGGCTTCATGAAGTAGGACTTCCCCGGTGAGGATGTGATGAGCAGTGGCTACATGACTGACTTTGGCCTCAGCCAGACCAAGTGCAAATTCCAGGTCTACCACATATACCTGTGAGCCTTTCACTGAGTAATTTTCTCTCTTGGTGCTTTACTTTCCTCATCTATAAAATGAGACTCACAGATGTACCTAGCAAGTATATGGCTGGTGGGAGGATTAAATTAGATTATGAATATGAAGAGCTTGGAACAGATAATAAGTACCGGGCACTATTTGTTATTATTTGACTTACTGTGTTAAATTTAGAGATCTGCTTCTCAACATTTCAGGATTAGAAGCTCAGTTTTATGGGCAGAGAGAGGGTGAAACAGACTCACGTTAACCAGCATGGAGTCTGATGTATAAACCTGAATGTTAAGGACAATCAGAAATACAGCGATCTGAGAGGATGGTGTGGTCACATGGGCAAAGCAGTGCACCATTCCCCAGATAAGGACTCATGAAGATCATCTTCTAATGGGAAGGTTGCTTTGGAAAGTATACAGTGGGAAGAAAGGGTTTAGAATCTTGCCTCAGCTAACCTGAGGTCTTTCAGTGGTCCAGTCTGCCAGGCCATTCTGTTCCTTCTTCTGGACAGTGCCCCCACCAACTTGCGACTACCCAGATTTTCTTTTCCAGTCACCTAAGCCAGTCTTTCTATTGGGAGAGCATTCTCTAGGGACATCCTGCTTTTCTCCACGTCCTCAGAGGGAGGTACTAACTGGCCTTAGTTCTCTTTGCCGGGATGTTTGTACAGCAAACAGTTTTGGAAGATGGAGATAGTGTTTGGCCCCAGAGCAAAGGGCAGGCGTGCTTACTGTTCATGAGAAAAGGTTCCAGTTCCCAAAGTTTGGGGTTTCTCTCCTACAGTGCAGCACCTTGCATGCACAGGTAAGCGCCTAGCTCATCTGCATTGCCCCTGTGTGATTGGGAACGAAGGGAACCACTGTAAATACGCTATCGGCTGTGCCGGGAGCAGTAAATTTCTTTTGCCCTGATGCAGGTCTTGTGTCTTTGCTCAGAGTCCAGGAACCTGGCAACCTAACGTAACCTGCAAGGATGACATCCCAGACCTTTCCTGTCCAGTCTTCCTGATTGTTGTCATACCTGCACAGCACCTGCAGATTTACTTACCTAATATTTGTCCGTAAACCAAATGCCTTTTTTAAAAAGTTGATTTGGGGGTGCCTCGGTGGCCCAGTCAGTTAAGCGTCTGCCTTCGGCTCAGGTCATGATCCCAGGGTTCTAGGATCGAGCCCCACATCGGGCTCCCTGCTCAGCGGGGAGTCTGCTTCTCCCTCTTCCTCTGCCCTCCCCCACCCACGCTCGATCTCTCTCTCTCAAATGAATAAACAAAATCTCTAAAAAAATAAAAAGTTGATTTGTTTAAAAAGAATACTTTATAGATCTACCTTCATAAATCCACGCTAAAGATAAATACAACAAAAGCAAACCGCCAAAGGCTCCGTACTGTATAATTCCATTTCTATGATGTTCCAGAAAAGCCAAAACTGTAGGAACAGAAGCCAAATCATTGGTTTCAGATCAGGGGCTAAGGATGAAGTTTGGGGGGCTGACCTCAAGGGGCATGGGGTAGCTATTTAGGTGGTAGAACTGTTCTATCTCTGGATTATGCTGGTGGTTATACAACTGTATGTGTTTGTCAAAACTCACAGAACTGTACAGGAAAGGTGCATTTTACTGCAGGTAAATTTTGCCTTGATAAACTTGACTTAAGGGGAAAATAAAAGCCAACATCATTAAATTCTGGCCAGATATCCTTGCTTGCCCAAGCCTTGAGCCCAAAGTTTGTTCTTTCTTTACCAAAAAGAGAGAGATAGGGGCGCCTGGGTGGCTCAGTCAGTTAAGTGTCTGCCTTCAGCTCAGGTCACGATCCCAGGGTCCTGCAATCAAGCCCCGCATCGGGCTCCCTGCTCAGCAAGGAGCCTGCTTCTCCCTCTCCTCCCTCTCCTCCTGGCTCATGCTCTCTCTCTCTCTCGCTCAAGTAAATAAATAAAATCTTTAAAAAAAAAATAAAAAATAAAACCTTCCTCATTTAAAAAAAAAAGAGAGAGAGATGACCCCGGGTTGAAGCTACATTAAAGATCTCCAAGCACCAAGCCAAGACTTCCCCCGTCCTTATCAGAAAGACTAAAAGACGTGCAAAGGAACCCCTTTCTCTTCATGTGCTTCAGTGTCAGGGCAAGTCATGTCCCCGAGTCACCCCAAACTGACTCTGTACCACCTGGGTTATTCATGCCACGTTTGGGGAGCTCCGCTTCTAACTGACTTGCCTGTTCTTAGCTCTCCACCCACAACACTTCAATCACTTCCTAGGCCTGTCTGCTTGAAATTAACTCCCAAGAGACCTGGGTGAGAGTGTTGAGTGTTCCCAAGATCTCCTGCCCCATTGCGCGCTGGTAGACCCTGACGAATCCAGGGGGAGCCCTGCTGACCTGTGGCCTCTGCATGGTACCATTTCAGTGTCTGCAGGACCCGGCCTTCAACAGCACCAAGTTCCCGGGGCCATTTTGTCATCACTTGGATGAACCCTCCTGTGCCTGAGCGTCTGTCTGTCTGCCCCTCATCTCAACCCGCCACTCCCCTTCCCCCTGTGCATGGGCATCCCCCTCCCCTCGGCCCCAGCCCCAGATCTGTCTGCTAGTCTCAGCACCAGGGCACGGGGGTGGGGGGGGCGGGGGGGGGCCCACCCGTCAGTCTTAAAGGCCACAGTGAGGGAAAATGGTGGCTGCCTTTAGCTGGAGGGTGTGATAAATGTTACTGTGTTATTCTTGACTGCTTCTTTATTTTTCCTGGCATAGGCTTGGAGCAGGGAGTGTTTTGTGGCTGTATCCGGGCCAATTATTAACGTGAACCTCATCATCAGAGGCTGTTCTGCTGGCTTGGGTTGTAAGCTAAGCTCTGCTGGGCTTTGCACGGCTCTGCAGTGATCTCTAGAATTAACTTAGATGATTCACTGCTGTACACCCATTGTGCTCTTTTCAAGGCTGGCGACATCCATTTGCATGGGGAGCTAAAAACAAGTATTTCTGAGGCCTTCCTTGGGAAGAGTTTCTCAAGGACTCATTCACCCCTTCTCTTCTCATGAAACAGCCTGACCTCACCCTGCCCTCGCCTCCTGGTGGAAAACCTAGCCCTTGAAACCAGGTCACGGAGAAGGAACAGAGGGTTTGCTACCCCCTTCTTTCAAGAGAGATGCCTGGGGCCACGCACACCCCTTATTTTGGACCATATCCAATGCTAGCATAACCCCTCACAGAGAGCAGGCCCTCGAGAAATGGTTTGTTGGTTGGTTGGTTTTCTGAATTGGTGCATTTCTCTTCCCAATTTCAGTTGTCCAAATGGATAGAAGCTTAGAAAAGTGGTTTCTGACCTGGGGTGATTTTGTGCCCCCCCCGCCCCCACCACCAGGGGACATTTGGCAATGCTTGGGACATTTTTGGGGTCACCAAGTGGGGAGCGTTATTGGCGTCTAGTGGGGTAGAGGCCAGGGATGCTACTAAATATCCTATGGCATCCCCCTTCTCCCCACAACAAGGAATGATCTGGCCCCAAACAGCAACAGCATCAAGGTGGAGGACCCTCGGCTTAGAAGATGCCTCAGCAAGCTCGGGGCGCCCTGCATGTATTCGAGCTGGTGTTCATTGGGCTCGAGGAAGCCTGGAGACATTTTTCCAAAGCCCGGGAGGGATTGACATTTCACCGCCTGGATTTTATGGGAATGGCTGCTAATGAACATGGCCCGCCTTGATGACTCTGCAGAGGGCACCATTCAAACGAACCAATTATGAAGGATGTTTTAATGTAAACTTTTAAGCAGGTAGCCTGAGGGCTTGCAGAGCATAAGAGTACAATTTAGAAAACATGAGGTTTCCTGAGGTACAGGGAGAGCCCGGCAGGATCCACGCAGGTGCTAAAGCTTCCGGCCGAGAACACCGTTTTTCCGCAGTCAGTGAGAATCCTCGGCCATCTCGTCACCCCAAAGCCACCCCCCGGCCAAGAGCAGCAGAGGACTGCTTCCTCAGGAGTGCTGGCCACCAGGGGCAAGGCGGGTCTGGGGGTGGGGGGCCCTCCAGCACACTCCCCAGGCTGCTTTGCTGGCCACCTGCTGCCCAGACCCATCCCTTACCCGCTAATTGCTAGTGAGTGACCTGCTGACTCATGGCTTTCCTGCCTTGAGCCAGATTGTGGAGGGTTTACGCAACGTCGTGATTCATTCACCCCTTCCCTTGTCACTGTTGGCTCTGATACCTTGTCTGTCGTTCTTCGGAAGCTGGAGGGGGCACTGGGGATGGCCAAACTGGATTGTAGACCCTGCACTAAGCTCATGGCCTTAGACATTTTTTTTCCCCCTAGAGTGGTGGCCTTTAAACATCTTTTTATTTATTTGTTTCCTCTCAGCAGTAGAACCATTCATTCAACAAATATTTATCAAACATCTGCGATGCCAAGCATTGTTCTAGCCACAAGGGATATAGCTGTGAACAAAATGGGCAGGATTCCTGGTCTTCCGGATCTGACATTCTAATGCGGGAAAGCCAATTATAAGCAAATAAAAAAATACATGATATGCCAGGTGGTGATAATTGCATTAAAAAAGAAGCAGGACAAGGATTAAGGAGTGACAGTGGTCAGGGTATTATTCAGATGGGGTGCCCGGCGAAGCCTTTCTGGTAAGGTGATCAGAGGTCTTTTTTGAATTAAATCTTCCTTGGAGCCTTAGGATTTAAAGTAGTTAAACGTGGAGCTGCTCTGGTGGGGGATAGACAAAATAGGGGGGACTCACACAGAAGGGTGGTCCAGGAAGACCTTGCTAAACAGGTGGCATTTCAGCAGAGAACAGAAAAGACAGAAGGAGTCAGGATATGAAAAGTAACTTTATTTTAAAATTGGAAATAAAATAACTGAACATGGTAAAAAAAAAAAAAAGAAGAAGTCAAACAGTACAAAAAGTATAGAAGTCAAGTATCCCAGTCCCTTAGATACTGGTCTCCTGGTTCCACTGCCCCAAAGGCAATCCCCGTTACCAGTCTCATGTGTAACCAGTCTTATGGTAAGATTTTGTGTTTATGTAAGCATGAATGTGTGAGCATCTCTGTGTCTATCAACTTTTTTAAAAATACCAATCGTAGGGGCTCCTGAGCAGCTCAGATGGTTGGGCGTTCGACTCTGGATTTCGGCTCAGGTCATGATCTCAGGGTCATGGGATCGAGCCCCACATCAGGCTCCCTGCTCAGCGGGAAGTCTGCTTCTCCTTCTCCAGGCCCCTGCCCCTGCTCACGTGCCTGCCTTCTCTCAAATAAATAAATAAATTTTTAAAAATACCAATAATAGCATATTGTACCCAACATTAAGCATTTTACTTTTTTCTTTTTCTTTTTTTTAAATGTTTTATTTATTTATTCATTAGAGTCAAAGAGAGAGAGAGAGGCAGAGGGAGAAGCAGGCTCCCCGCCTAGCAGGGAGCCCCATGCGGGACTCGATCCCAGGACCCTGGGATCATGACCTGAGCTGAAGTCAGACGCTTAACCATCTGAGCCACCCAGGCGCCCCGAGCATCTTACTTTTTTCATTTGACATATACCTTGTAGATTTTTCTGTATTAGTTCATATGTTCTTACGGCAGTTGTGTGGTATTCTACTGTGAATTTCTTTCACTAATTCAGCCAGTCTCTTACTGCTGGTGTTAGACAGTTTCCTGAGTTTCAAGACCCATTTGCAGTGTGACTCTAGCCACTGGATAAATATGAATAGAAATAAATACACTTATTGAATATATGATACAAAATGTATATATGGAATATATCAATTGGCATTTATACAATATTCCCTCGGATAAATTTCCCAAAGTAGAATGGCTAGGTCAAAGAGGATGTGTATTTTTCATCTCGATACATATTGACAATTTACCCTAAAAGGGATCATACCAATTTACATTCCCCTCCAATTTACAAAGGCATCTTTTTCCTTGAATCTTTATCAACAATGTGTTTTCAAACGTTTTGATCACGCTTTGCCAAACTGGTGGAAAATATCTCAGTTTGTTTTAATTTACATTTTATTAAATCTCAATGACTCTGAACATCTTCGACGCATTTAAAAAGCCTGTTGTGTTTCTTGGTTTGTAAACTACTTAGTCATGGAAATGTCAAGGCGAGGCGCCTATTAGATGTCCAGGTGGAGATGTCAAGAAGGCATCCAGATATCTAAGTCAGAGCTCAGGGAACCTTCTGGGCTGGGGTTTTAATTTTGAAAGTCAGTGGTACATAGATGGTGTTTAAATACCTGGAAATGAAATGCAATCCCCTGAAGAGGAATGAGCAAAACAGAGAGAAGGCAGAGGATTGAGCCCCGGGGGGCTCTCTTACATCTAGAGGTTGGGTGCAGAAGCGGGGTCATGAAAAAATGAAGAACAACAACCAGGGAGGGGAGAACAGTGGGAAGCAGAAACCGCCAAGAGAAGCTAGTGTCTCAGGAGGGACCGAGGGGTTGGCTGAGAAGTCAAGGAAGAGAAGAAGAGAGATGGTGTTTGCATTTGACAACATGGAATCATTGGCAAGCTTGAGATCAGTTTTGGTCAAGTGATGATGACATCAAGTTGGACCTGGTTGAAGAAACAGAGACGGGGCTTGGAGGCAAACACAGACAGGATGTTTTGCCAAGACGGGAATTAGAAAACCAGGATGGAGTGGGGTCAAGGGGAAAGATGAAGGTAAGTGGTTTGGTTTGGTTTTTTGAAATGAGAGATATGGAGGCCCGGGGATTGCAGGTGAGAATGATCCAGGAGATTGTTGATGTGTGTGAGTGTGTGTTGCTGGAAGGGCAAACTCTAGGAAGGGGAGAGGATGCAGGACACAAGCAGAAGGTGGCCTCTGGTGGGAAGAAGGGCATGTCTTCCACTATATCCGGAAGCATGGAGGAGAGCCGGGGTCAAGTCTGTGGGCCGGGTGGTGGGAAACGAGAAGGTGTGAATCTGATGCCTCCCATTTCCTCCATCAAGAATGAAGCTGGGTCAGGGGCGCCTGGATGGCTCAGTCATTAAGCGTCTGCCTTGGGCTCAGGTCATGATCCTGGGGTCCTGGGATTGAGCCCTGCATCAGGCTCCCTGCTCTGCAGGAAGCCTGCTTCTCCCTCTCCCACTCCCCCTGCTTATGTTCCCCCTCTCTCTGTGTCTCTCTCTGTCAAATAAATAAATAAAATATTAAAAAAAAAAAAAAAAAAAGAATGAGGCTGGGTCATCAGCCCGGGGTCGGGGGGAGGGAGTGATGGGAAGCCGATGAGCCAGGAGAAAGCATGAAACGGGCATCTCTCTGAGCAGGACAGGGACTTCTCCAGAAAACCGTGATAGAAGTGCCAGGCCCGTTTTAATGCCCCTGGGAGCCTTGGCTGACTCCAGGCGGCTCCGCAACTGAGAAGTAAATCCAGCCCAGCCGAAGGCTTTGTGCTGCGCAGAGTGGCTAATTTTAAGGTGTCTGATCGCCACACTGTTCACGGAGTTATTTATGTCCCAAATGATGAAACTTCCCTCCCCCCACCTTCGGGCCCATAAAATCATGGGGAAGTGGCCAAAATACCAGCCCGCGCTCCCGGGTCATGTGGATTACCGCTGTCACGGGCGTGTTTGGCGCCCCCATCCATCTTCAGCCCAGACTCCCCAGCTCACGCCTGTCAGGACGGGGCACTGACCCCTGCTGAGGCCGGGTTCCTGGGCTTGGGCACCATGTGAGCGCCAACACAGCTTGTGAGCAAGTGCTTTTAATAAGCGTCAAGTTCCCCAGTCTCTTCTCTTTCCTGACCTCCTTCTTATCATCGGAAGACAGCAGAGCCTGGCTCCCACTGAGCGTGGGATACGGTTTCCTACTCAGCACACACTCGCCACGGGATGGGGTATGTCCTAGGCCCACAGGGGGCATGTGTGCGTGGTTTTGTGTTACTCTCTTCTACATCGACTGGATTCAGGATCATACTTTTTGGAAAATCTAACTCAAGGAGGGTATGAGGGGAGGCTTGTCTCTGATTCTCCTACCCTGGCTCTCTTCAGCATGGCCATTTGACAAAGTCTCCTACCCTCACCAGATCTGACTTCCCACCTGTAAAATGGGAATGGTTCTATCCACCCTAAATATCTACTTGTGTGTGAAATTCAAATGAAGGAACAAACACAAAATTGCACTTTTAGCAAGGATTATTTTTATCAGGCATCTCTCCATCCTCCGCGATCTCCCTTGTCACAGAGCGTCTAGCATAAAGCCTGGCACATGGCAGGTGCTCAATAAATGTTTGGGGGAATTCATGAATGAACAGAAGGGGTGAATGTGTCTGCAGGTAAACCTACGTATGGAGTTGTCGTTATAATTAATTAGTACTTAATACATGCCAGGCACTCTGCTAAGCGTTTAACAAAATGATGTCATTTTTGTCTTACTGCAAGTAGGTGGTCATGTTCCCATTCTACGGATAAGGACACAGCCACTCAGCAAGGCTGACTTCCTTAAGGGAACTCTCCTACCATATAGGTGAAGGAGCAGGGATTCAAACCGAAGAATTTCTGGTTCCACATTCCATGTTCTTGACCACTGTGATGTCATATTGCATATGACAACAAAGGGGCCAACTTGGAAAGTGATGCCCTGTGCTGAACATTTGCACCCTCGTGGGGCTAAAAGAGCATTATATCCATGAGTCAAAGGCTGGCTCCTGAGAGCATTAATAAGCATGGGCAGAGCAAATAAATGAACAGCTTTCTGTTCGGAGGAAGAGGAAATGGAGGTATGTGTGGACGTATGTGGGGCCATCATGCTGGTTTGGACAGGGACCAGCATGTGGGCTCAGCCATCCCATGCCCTGAGCTGTCTCAGTTCAGCCGGCTGGGCTGGAGAATGAAGCAGACCAAGCCACCAGAATTCATTCCCAGATCCGGCAGAATTTCAATTGAGTAGGGCTCATTGACTTTCGTAGTCTTATTTTCTTCCCTGTCTTGGCTGGGAGGGGGATCGGCTGTGGTAATCGTGGCCTTTGCATCTCCTGTCCTTCTGAGTCTTGGCTCATCTGGGCCATCTGTTACCCAAGGTGGTCCATTAGACTAGGCATGGGGAGATGAATGTCTTACTGAGGCCCTTTGCCAGGCTTTACGGCATTGCCTCCCATTGGCTTAGTGGTCTCTCCAGAGGACTGGCCTGCCTTCCTCAGCCTTCTTCTGGCCCTTAGGGAATGGCTCTACCCCATGAAGGTGGGGTGCTTGCTCCAGGGAGAGCCCAGGGAGCTGAGCTAGGAACTCGGGCATGCGGTGGTGCAGTGGGGCGGGATTCGGGAGGAGATGGGCCAAGCTTTCTCCACCTGGGAATGACAGCCCCACTCTGCTGGCTGGTTGCTGTCTCGTTCTAATAAATTAAATCTGTTATATCATCACTGTTATATTCCTGAGACAAGCACTTCCAAGGCAGATTAGAATGGAACTTAAGGGGATTAAAAGCTTCTCTTAGTGAAAAACAATGTTTCAGATGGGAAATCCATTTACCAATATGAATTTCAGCAGAAATGCATGTTTTCCTTAATGCATTGCTACTGCTTAAAGAAAGCGGGATTTCCCCCCCACGCCTCCCATCTTCTGTTTTGCATAAGTTATAATGTGGATGCTGTTGAGCGTAGCAAGCCTCGCAGAGAGATTGATGGCTTCCATAAAGTTGCACAAAAACATTTCTCCTTTGTTCATGAGGGAAAAGAAAAGTGTCTAATGGATTTGGAATATTAAAAGAGAGTCGGTCTATACTGTAAACCGGGAGAAGTCTAGAAGTAAATGCCAGACACCAGAGGAAATGGATTAATTGGAAATGCAAACAGTCAATTCTCAGTTATCTGCGTGGGGCTTATCTGCAAGAAGTTAGGGGAAAAAAAAGGAAGAAAAGAAAGGAAAGCGTCCTGGTGCCTCTGCTTCCCCCACCCGGCTGTCTATCACTGTGTTCTCAGGGAATTAGAAGTCATTTTAATAACCTGGACCCCATATAATTTGGACAGTAAGAGCAGCTATAAAAAATCACGGAAGGCAGTCCAAAGGATATGTAATTAATTTTTTTTCTATTACTCACAGGTTGGGATTCTCTACACCATTAGAAAGTCGACAACTTAAAAATCATGAGCTAGTTGCCCAATGTGGAGCTCCTTCCTCAATGGGCCATAAAACTTCAGGAAACTGCTGAGTCAGCCTCCAGACTCGGACGCAGGGGGTGGGGTGGAGAGATGCCCAATCTAGGAGGCAGGTGGGACCCAGAGCATCGCTGTCTGGATCCATGAGAAGTCGGAGCCTGAGCACAGAGAAGGGCTATTGCTGACAGTTGGGTTTGGCCAGTTTGCGAGTATCGATCTGTTCTAGGTGATTGGCAGGCATCCTGGGGGCACCAGGTGCAAATCCTGCTCCCACTGTGCCCTGGAGCTGGGTGTCTGTGACCATGGTTTGTCCTTGGTTGTGCGATGGAAAACCCCTCCGTGACATTCAATGTGGCTGCTCAGAGTGATAGAGAGAGCTCTTTGGGGGCCAGGAAAGAGAAATCAGAGAGAGGTTTGTTGCAGGGACCCTAAGTCTCATGGGATCTAAGGTGATGAAGCCAAGTTGGGGCCAGAGAGTGTCACGAACCAAAGCTCCCTCCCTCTTTCTCCCTACTGCCCTCCCCTCCCTCACCCTCCTTCTTCCTTCCTTCCATCCTCCCTCCTCCTCCTCCTTCCCTCCCTCCTTCCCTTTTTCCCCACTTCTCTTTCCTTTTCTCTTGCCCGAAGTGAGACGGACCCAGAGTCTCTCCAAAGCGCCCAGCCTCAGATGCATACCTACCCACCCAGGCTTCCTTGAGAGGTGAGTTCCAGCTCTTGTTCCGGGAGCCACAGTGTTCTCTGTGCGAAGGTCCCCCGCACCTCCCATTTACCACGGGGCTCTTCCATCTTGTCTGCGCCCTGCTGGTGCCATATCTGGTTGAAAGCTTTTCCTCTTCAAAGGAGAGGTTGGATTTCTGGAGTTAACGCTCCTAATTCTCAGCCCCAATAAATAACAATATTTGCTCACAGTTACTGGGTGCTAACTAGGTGCCAGGCACTGTGCTAAGTGCTTGACATGGATGGGAAGTCTTGTGAAAGTCTCGAAATGGTGATGAGAGCTCAGTGCTGTCAGCATCCCATTTCACAGCTGGGAACATGAGGCTTGGAGAGGTTTGCTAACTTGCCCAAGGTCACACAGCATGTATACGGAGATGCGTTTTAACTTTTTCTAAACTTTGAACTACAACATGGGGTGGCCTTCATGATCTAACTGGAGCCCTTGTGTGTGACTTGAGCAAAGGCTATTCGTGGGTTGAAAACACTGGTCTCCAGCCCAAGAAGCCAGTTTTCACCAACCACACGGACGGAGGTAAAAACAGTGGCCTGAAAATCACGCATTGTTAGCTGATGCCTGGGATTTGGGCATCTGTGGGATTCCTTACCTGTGATGCCTAGAACCCTAGCCCCTCCTCATGGACCCCCTCACCCCTGCTGCCCTCCTCCCCTGGGCTAACACACATTTTTAGGATCTGGCTCAAAAACCTGGTGCTAAAATGTTGCTCAATTTTAATTATACTTCCAAGTGCCTCGCTGTCAGCTGCCCTTCTGAAATTGTTTTAATTGAAGTTCCATGAATCCTGGGGAGTTCAGACGGAGTTCATCTCCAAGCCCATCCTGATTTCATTAAAGATTTGATCTTTCCTTTTTCACCAATAAAACATTTATTATCGTTATCTGTTTCATAACCAGTTTCTGTCTCCAAAGGCGGGGGGGTGGGGGGGGAAGTGGGGGAATCAACCTCATCTTGATGCCAATAAAACTAAGGAATCATCTGTTGATTTTTCTGGCACAGAATAGCAATGACTTAAAAAATTAATTTACTAATTATTTTCCTTTTAAATGAAGGCAATCCTCATTCAAGAGGATTTTTAAGCCTGCAGGTGAGAGTGTTTAGGAATTAACCATACACAGGGCTTAGGAAAGAATCATCTTCCCTAAATATAGGTGCTGTCTCTTCTTCTTCTTCTTCTTCTGCTTCTTCTTCTTCTTCTTCTTCTTCTTCTTCTTCTTCTTCTTCTTCTTCTTCTTCTTCTTCTTCTTCTTCTTCTTCTTCTTCCTCTAGCTGAAGCTAGGTCAGGTCCCTGTTTTAATAGCTGAACCAGAGATGGTTCTCTAATGCCCTCCCTGCTGCCTGCCACCAAAAGGAGGTAAATTATGGGAAACCAAGTTATAGATGAACCAAATAATGTAAAAGTAAAACCGGACCACGGTGTAGCTTGTTGACCCCTGAGTGTTAATAATTAACAGTTAATTACTATTAAATCATCATTGCCCAGCCTTGGCCGGGATCACAATTTACACCCGCAGGCTGTGTTTGTGATTATCCGTGCTGCCACGTTCTTAAGCAAACCCCATCCCTGCCTCCTGCCTGGTGGATTGGAGGCACAATGTTTTTGTTAAGATTTCAGCTGCGGCTCCTTCTAGACCTTTGTTTCATGTATGTAATATACTTAAAATGCACTAAATGACAGTTTATAATATCATTATCTACAGTTAAAGATATTATAACTTCAAAAATGAAAAGAAAGTGTAGCCATATGTGGAAATGGTCTATTTTGTGCCCTTTAGCCTCTCCCTTCTCGTTTCTGCCGGACCAGACAGGCAACGGTACAGAAATCATAGGTCTGCAAAATCATTTTGCTATTTCAGCTCGCATTTGTCATGAAAGGAAACTGGGTTATTTAGACAGTAAATAACAACTGCGGACTCATTTATTTTTCTTTCTCGTTTCCCCCGCCCCCTTTTATTTTGGTCCCGGGTTCCAATATGTTCTTTATTACATGGTTTGATAATTCAAGGATGGCTCAGCAAACCCCCGCTGCCCCACCACCGCCCCTCAACCCCCTGCAACCCCCAATAACATGAGAGTTGATTTAAAACTTCACTCTGAACGGCCCTAGGGTTATTTAGGAACAGTGTGGACCAAGTATGGATTAGGTTTAAAAGTAATAAAAAAGTAGACCTGTTGGTTAGGTGAAAAATTCACTATCAGATTCCTGAGTGCAGCATTCCTTTTCATGTGCAAACGGTACTAAATGAGGCATTTAATTCAACAAATCCAGAGTTCTGATCCGCCAGAAATAGAGACTGGGTTAGTTCAATTTGTAACAAACGATCTCCTTATGATCAAAGTCCTGAGCGCTGATTTCAACATGCTGCTTAAATTAGTCTAACACCAAAGTCTTTGGCTCGGAGACAGTATTTGGAATGTCTTACCAGAGGAGAAATTCCTTCTCACACATGGTTCTAATATCATGCCATGCCAGCTTTCTTTTTTAATGGGCTGACAGGAGGTGCGGTGCTAACTTTCTGACTCCAGAAAGTTCTTGTGCTGTCACCCGCAAACCAGCTAGGATAATTTTTCCTTGGCTTCCTTATTAAAGACTGAATGAAGGGATTGTGTGGCTTTCTTAATGTCACTTGGTCTGTTTGCCATAAATTCAGGCGCTCACGATGAAAGCTGCACTTATATTTCGCTGGAAAATGGAATCAAGGAGAATGCACACAGGTTCACAATAAATAACGAAGCGTGAGTTATTAAGTGAATTTCATCTACCAGGGCCTTATTACATCAGCAGTTTAGATAATGGCTCCTGAAAAAAAAAAAAATCTATGTATTTCGCAGCCAGAGAGTGGAGGGGCAGGGTGTCCAGAGGGCGCCGAGGTGGACAGACAGAGCCAGCTGGGGTGAGAATGGAATAGGTGGTATTTGAAAAATAATATAATATTTACATTTTTGCATGCTGTTTGCCCTTTTAGCTCAGCGGGGAGACTAGCAGGCCTGTTGGCCAACGTGACATGCATCGCTGCAGGCTTCCTGCCTGCGATTGTTTGTTTTTTTGCAGAAGGAAGACTTGGGGTTGTTTAGACTATGAGCCTAATTTTAGAGGATCATAATTATGTTGCTTCTAAACCACATATTTTCCAGAATTTGCTGCCCCATGAAAATAACTTGCATGTGTGTCCAGCCTGGCTGGCAGCCAACCTGATGCCCAGAGTCTTCGTTCTCTGTGTCATCCTGGGGGACTCCCGGTGACCAGAACAGGGTGGCATGGGGGTGGTGGCGGAGGCTTAGCCTGGGGAAGCAGGGGAGCTGCGTCGAGGCTCCTGCTGTGGCATCCTGTTGGGTCTTGGGTTGGTCCTGTTACTTCCTGGGTGACATTTTGCAGGACACCAGTCCCACGAAATGCTCTGTAGGATGCCTCAATGGAAAAAGTCCGGGGGTCCTTGTCAGCTCCATTCTCTTCCTTTGATCCACCACACACACAGACGTACCTTCTGGGTTGTCTTCACCCCAGCCCCGATCCTCAAATACAGTCTTCCTTTATGGTATAAGCCACAATTGCAGTTCATCAGCTAATTATTTGTGCAGCAATTCGATGATGTGAGTGTCCATTCAAGACTAACTCCTTGAGAGCAGGTACTCTCTGTTTTGTGATGAAGCCTCAGTGCTTCTCAAAGTACCTGCCATGTAGTAGCTGCTCAGTAATGATTTGATAAATTACAGAATGAAGACCGCGTTCCTAAACTATAACGAACAGTTACATCAACTGGGAAGATCTTGTTAAGATGTAGGTTCTGAGCTTCTGCGTTTCTAATGTCTGCCCCATGTAATGCTGATATTGTTGCATTTTGAGCAGCAAGGAATTAGGAAGTTTTACTGTGTTTAATCCCAAATACATCAAACTCTGTTTACCTTTCCTGGTGGAACACTTAGTGATGCCTATGATCTGAATCTCATTTATTCATCTAGAAAATGAACCAAATGCTCTTCAAGGATCCTTGCAGCTTAAAACCTTAGTCTTTGGATGTATTCCTCTGAAATTGTTGCTGGGTCAGATCTGGAGTGGGGGAAGGGGAGTTCTCCCAAACACTTGGTCTTATGAGGTGCATGCAGAGTTCACTGGGGGACCCAAGGACATTAAGAGTGGGGTGGGCTCAGCCTGGCTGAGCTCCTTCAGACCCAGTCATGGCTCCTAGAGAGGCAGCTAAGTATCTGCGGGTCATAGCTGGAGGGCTGTCCTTTCCTATTTCTCTGAGCCCGTGTGTGTGAGGTTGGGATGATAGAACATTCCATGTGTTCTGAGCTCAGGATGATACAGACACAGGGAGGCAGGGGTAACATGGATAGAGCTGGTCCAGAAAGTATGCCAAAGACACACACACACACACACACACATATATACACACACATATATATAATACAAAAAACTGAAAATTCAATAATCAGAAAACATAAATTGCCCTTTTTAAACATGAGCAAAAGATTTGAAAAGATCCTTCACCAAAAAGATATACAAATGGCAAATGAGCATCCGAATAATTGCCCCACATCATTTATTATTAAGGAATCACAAATTACAATAACAATGAGATACCACTCTACTCAGATGAACTAAAATCTAAAAAAACTGATAATGCCAACAGCTGGACAGAGGTACAGCAACAGGAACTCTCATTCTTTGCTGCCAGGAATGCAAAATGCTACAGCCACTTTAGAAGACGGGTAGTTTCTTACAAAACTAAATGTGCCTTCGGCATATAATGCATCTGTTGAACCCCTGGGTATTTACCCATCTGACCTGAAAGCACATCTACACAGAATCCTGCAGCCTTGTTCATGGCAGCTTTGTTCTCTGGAAGCAACCAAGATGTCCTCTAATAGGTGACTGGATAAACAAACTGTTGTCCATCCAGACAAGGGAATATTATTCAGCAGTCAAAAGAAATGGGCTATCAAGCCACGAAAAGATAAGGATGAATCTTAAATGTATTGTTAAGTGTAAGAAGCCAATCTGAAAAAGCTACATACTGTCTGATTCCAATTATCTGACGTTCTGGAGAAGGCAAAGCTGTAGAGCCAAGAGAAATATCAGGGATTGCCAGGTGTTCCAGGCAGGGTGGGGGAGGGTCTAACAGAGGGGCACTGTCGATTTTTTTAGGTCAGTGAGACTATTTTGTTTGCTACTGTATGGTGAACACAAGATATTGTGCATTTGTCAAAATCCGCAGAACTTTAGGAGTTTGGGGGACCCCCAAGATGGATGACACAAGGATATTACAAATACATTTACAAATATTACAACTATTACAGAAATGATCTATTATTACATGAAATGATCAACTATTACATGAAATGATCCCATTGAAAAGGTTGGGGGAGGGTGCCTGGGTGGTTCAGTCGGTTAAGCATCTGCCTTTGGCTCAGGTCATGAGCTCAGGGTCCTGGGATCGCATCCCATATTGGGCTCCTTGCTCAGCGGGGAGTCTGCTTCTCCCTCTCTCTCTGTGCTTTCTCTCTCTTTCTCTCAAATAAATAAAATAAAATCTTAAAAAAAAAAGTGTTGTGGGAATAAGGTGCTGAACTAAGCAACTTTGGGAATGAGTAGAATTATAAGACCACTGGCCATGGAAGCATCCATACGCATCGTACTCTAATTGATAGCATTGTGTTCTGCAGAGGCATGAGTTAGCAATTCTGAAACCACTACACATGTAGACTGGAACTGAATGATGAACTAGATGGATGGCAGATAGCAGGAGTCAGGTTTTCCACAGTTGGAATGCGTTACGGATAAGCAAGGGAAGGGGGCTAGAATAAGTCATAGGGTAACGGGTTAGGGTTGGAGACATTGGACTGAACTCACGTGCAGGTTAGTATAGATACATATAGTTACATGTAGATGTCTTAATACATATATGTGTGTGCCTGGATTAGTATTCCACATATACATCTCTGGCTGTGCTGGCTGAAAGGACAGAGACATGCCCCAGTTGTAATTGTCCATAGCTAGTGTCCAGATCTTGGTTTCTAATATCATTCTCCAATAAAAGGAACCAGGACTCAGAGAAAAGCCCAGTCTTAGGACTCTAGGACTGGTGCATGGAATATACACGATGAGGCTGGAGCCACCATAGAACCAGAAAAGAAGAAAGTGCTGAAAACAAAAACAAAAGCCCAACCAGAAAAACCAAACCCATAATGATAGGACTGTACCAGAGGGATACGGGATCCAACTAAGAGAATTTCCAATGGCCAGAGCAGAATTCAAAATAATTTATGTAGCTGCTCAGTCCTCAAGGAGGGGGAGTATAACTTCCCATTCCTTAAGTGTGGCTGTGCATAATAACTTCCTTCCAAAGAGGACAGTATGGAAAAGGAAACAAGAAAGAACAGCTTGACAGTGGAGACACCTGACAAACACTACCTCCGGCCAGAGGGTCAAGGTCAACATCAATAAACACCTGATCGGTATTGCTCAACACAATGTCTTCAAAACTAAAGAAATTCTGACAATCTGTTGCAGCCAAGAAGAGCGTAAGGAAACATCACTGTTAAATGTAATGTGGTAGTGGATGGGATTCTGGAACAGAAACAGGACATTAGGGAAAAAGTGAGAACATCTGAATCAAGTATGGACTCTAGCTAGTAATAATGTATCAATATTGGTTCATCATGACAAGTAAACCATGATGATGTTAAGATATTAGCAAAACGGAGAAGTGAGTGTGGAGTACAGAGGAACTCTGGACTGTCTTCAGAATAACTCTAAATAAATCTAAATTTAAAAATCTAAAATTAAGATTTATTTAAAAATGCATCATCGTAAAAAACAAAACCAAAAACAAACCCATACCCACCAGCTGAAAAAGGCTTTGGAAGAATTTGAGTTAGCTTCACTTGAGCACCTACTGTGTGTCAGGCACTGTGCTAGATGCCCTTTGTTCCATGAGCTCTTTTAATCCTTACAAGAGCCCTGTAAAAACATAATATAGCCCCAAATTTCTAGATGTGGAAAGGAGTGTGCGGCAAAGGCAGGTGGATGGCCCAAGGCCAGATAGTTACTGTGGGGAAGGGTAGAATTCTACAGAGCCTAAGGTTTTTCTTCCTTTCCATCAGAATGCACGAGAAGTTGTCATGGACCCTCTGGCCTCCACCTCCTTCACCAGTCACGTTGTGTACTGGGGTTGGGGGGATATTTCTGCCCAGTGTCTGGAAGTTTCAATCGTGACCTTGAGCTGAACACCCTCCAGGTGGAGGGCTGGTGGATGGACAGCGCGGTGTCTGTTACTCACGAACTTTCACAGACTCTTTAGCGTGGTTGGGGTTCAAGACCTTCCCGAATGGAAACCCCACCTCTCCCCTTGGCTGCCATCTCTCTCCCTAGGGCTGTGACCCTGCAGAGATCTGTGGGTGCCCTCCTACGCTCAGTTGACTGCAGGTGCCTAGTAAGGGACGTTTGCTGGTGGTAATACAGTGCTCACTCTCCCTCTCTGGCCCGGTTGACTTTCAGGCAGCAGGAGTCTTCTGCAACAGACCGGGTTCACGGAGTTTATGAGCTGGGTGATCTAGAAAAAGCCCTGTGGTCACTCTGAGCTTAGTTTCGCTCATCGGCAACATGGGGCTCAGGTTGCAGGAAGGGTTAGATGATACATGTCGCTAGCTTGGCCAGAACAAGTGTTTGGCAAATGCAAACATTACTATATTATCATTATTATACCTAAATATTTCTGCCCCCTGTGTTCCACTCACTTCTCAGAGGAAGGGCCATTTTCCCTCGTCTTCCTCAACCAAATCCTTCCCTAAGTTGTGCTTTGTTTCTTACTTTGTCTGCACTTAGCAGGGCTTCGGGGGACCCTGAGTGGCCATGAATGGCCCTGAGAATGAAGGTCAGGTTGTGAGGTGTAAACAGGGAGGTGGGGGATATGTTCCCTGGGGGACCGAGGGAAGGGTGGAGGTGTGCTTTCCACTGTTGCGTGGGAGAGCTGCCTCCCCCCGGATGTCCAGGTTGCCTCTCACACGGGTCTGTCTCTGCCCTAGACATGGCGCCCCCATTGCTGGCTGCTGGTGCAACCCCCCGCCCCCCGCCAGCCGGCCATGCCTCCTCCACACGCTGTAAGCTAAGACCCTGGGAGCCTTCCTCCTGCCCTGATGGGGCCACATGCATGGCTTTCCTGCCCCAGCTCTCTCTCCCACCTTCCCTGCCCTCAGAGTGGGGTCACCTGTACAATATTCTAGAACTGGACTAGGAACAGCCCTTGTGCGCCATGTCTGAAAAGGGGCTGCAACCACTCCCAAGGGGCTGTCCTGCTCCATCCCGGCTGCTACTCATCTGAGCCAGGGCTGGAACCTCGTCTCCGTACTGTGATCTTGTGTCCTGATGACGACATCATCTTTCATGAAAGAATGGGGACCGCTTTCTTTCAAAAACGTTCTTCCTTCAACGAGGAGAACATGGCAACGCAGGGTAGTCCCCTCAGTGAATGCATGAATGTTTCTAATGGCCGGTGAAATTTAAAATTCTTGGCCCCCTCCCACTAGGTCACGCAGATCTTTACCCCTGTGGAGTGCACTCGGCTGAACAAAATTCAGAAATCCAGGAGCCTGGGACAAGGGAGATACACGTGGCCCTTTATCGATCTGAATTTGGAGGAGAGGTGTTTGTGTTCCTCTTAATAATAAAATCATAGTCAAAAACAACGACCAAGAAGAAGAAGAGGAAGAACTCTCCTTTATTCCATTTGTTTCTTTAATGGTGGGGGAAGGTTCCAGAGTGACAGATTTCACCGCTGCTCACTGTGCTCTCGGGAGAAAGAATTTAGAGACACTCTGGATCAGATAAGGCTTCTGCTCTCCTTAAAAAGGCTGCTGGGATGAGGCTTCAGCGTCTTTGTTCCCTCCACTCACGTTGCGAGAGATACATGTCATTTCGAGAAGTATGGAACTAATTGAGGACTATGTCCAGCTCTTGTAGAGGTGAACAGGGCAGATAAATAAAAACTCCATCACACATAAATCTTTGCTCCCAACATCAAAGAAGCAGGATCCTGCTAAGTGTATTTGTATAATGCAGTAATTTATGCAAAAAGCAGCTTTGATAAATGTCCCCTAATTTATTGTCATGTATCTCAAATCAAAGTCAAACATTTACAGCCTAAGTCTGAAGGAAGCCAGGCCTGGGAGAGCCAAAGGGTTTGAAGTAGGTAAAGCTATGTTGGACAAAAGGTTAAATGGGATCTAGTTTGAATGTTAAGAACTTTCTACAAATGATGGCAAAAGAAAGAGGGGACTAGTTTGGCTTCTCAAAACAAAGCCAGGCAGAATTTTCCCAGGGATTTTTCTTCCAAGGACAGGCACATGACAAAGACAAAGCATAGTCACCATTTATTGGATCCTCACTATCTGCCATGTGCTGGGCTGAGCCTTCTGCATTCATTACCTTGTCATGCCTCAACACAGCGCTATCAAGGGATATTCTCACCATTCTCGTTTTGCGCTGGGGAAACTGAGGCAGCACATTGAGCATGGAAGTAGAAGGCCCAGGAGGCGTGGGCCTTTTCTCCTCCTGAAATTGCTCATTTGCGCATGCTCATTTGTTCCAGAGGGGACGGGAGTCACTCAGTGGGAAGAATATCCCCACAAGTGAGGGTCTAAGCTAGCCTACTAGGGGGACTTGGGTTTGAATCCCATCTCTAGCCCTTTCCAGATGTGTAATTCTGGGCAAATCCTTAACCTCTTTGCCCCAAAGTCCCCATCTATTGACAGGCACAAATAGCAGTGCCTACTTAACGGGGTCACCATGAAGATTAAAAGAGATAATGCCCACAAAATACATGGCAGGTGTCCCACCACTGGATGTGACTGTTGCTATGTTATTCTCTCTTGCTGGTAAGAGTTCTTCCACGTTCTGGCCCCAGAATATAGAAGAACCTTGGGTTCCCTGAACTAAACTCCAGGAAGCCAGTCCCAATCCCCAGATGCTGAAAAGATGAACCAGCCTCTGCAGCACAGTATTTTTAATTTTCAGTCTGAAGGGCTCTGCATGCCCACGATCCCAATAAAATAAACGTACAATTCCAGTAGTAACGCAGCCGGAGACAGCAGCTGTTTAAAAGATTTTACTGCCCATCTGGTGGCTCGGTGTGGTCTTCAGGCTGGTTCCAGGAGAAAGGGCTTTGCTCTGTGATTCCACCAGCTGGTAACTGGTCTTGCAAACCCGTATTCTGATCTCAGCCTTCTGGTTAATAAAACCGAGAGAAGGAACGGACTTACAAAGGGCAGGATCTTTTCCCCATCTGAAGGTTTAGCTTTTGAGGCCTGGATCATGATGTTGGGCTGGTTTCTGTCCAAGGCAAGGCTCCCGGCAGCTGTAAATCTCATGGCTCAGGGCATGTGTGGGTTTAGAGGGAGTGGGGAAGGTGTTGGCCATCGACTTGTTGGCTTCGTTCGGTTCCCATTGGTGTGGATGTCGCACGAGGGTAAAGCTCTTCCCACCCAGATGGTGGCTGCGACGTTCGTTCTACCACTTGACTTTTGAAACATGCAAACGAAGAACTTCCCTTCCACTTCCACTCTTATCCAGAGCAGGGGGAAAGGGCCCTTTGCTTCAGCGTGGACTCTGGGCCACAATGGATTAGCCCAGAGCATCCACTTGATGATACCCTCGCTTTGAGAGGGAGGCACACACAATGGAATCTGCTCCTTGGGTTTGAATCTTTGGAATACAACCTCTTTGTTATATGCACCTTGCGTCTATTTCCAACCGCTCAGAAGTCTAGCTTCCTCATCTGCAAAATGGGAATTAATAACACCCACCTCACAAGGTTGTTTTAACACACGAGACGAGCAACCTATTACATTGCCCAAAGTAGAGTTGCACTTGATACCTATTCTCTTTCTTGGCCTCTGTTTCCCTATCAGTAAGAACTGATGGACACCACACATGCAAAGTACCCAAACAAGCACCAACGCCCTCCCTTGTCCCCTCACCACCGTTGCACTCCACCAGAAACTGGCGGAACGGGACTCTTAAAATCAAATCCAATACAAAAGTCCACATTGCTTCTTCCTCGGTTCTGGCTCTCCGAGTCGTCACATTTAAGAAACGAGGATTTTTAAATTTTATTTTCTGAAGATTTTTATTTATTATTTATTTGAGAGAGAGAGAGAGAGAGCACAGGCAGGGGGAGCTGCAGACAGAGGGAGAAGGAGAAGCAGGCTTCCCGCCGAGCAGGGAGACTGATGCGGGGTTCGATCCCAGGACCCTGGGATCATGACCTGAACCGAAGGCAGACGCTCAACTGACTGAGCCATCAAGGCACCTCCAAGAACCAGGGATTTTTTAAAGGCAGTTAAAGTAAGGGCAGCTGGAGTGATTCCTCAAGAGCATTAGATGGGAGTCACTGAGGCCTCCCTTGGAGTTGGATGTGCCCTTTCGGTGCCCGGAATCCTGCAAGTCCCTGAGAAATCCCCCCTGGGCACCAGCAGCCCACTGACTGCAGGGTTCCCGAGCCAGGCTTCCGAAGGGGACAGAGTGAGGACTTATCTCCCTTAGCTCCTAGCCCAGGAGGGTCCCAGCCAAGAAGAGAGCACAGATTTCTTCCAGCAAGGGCTTTGGGCTCAAAGAATCCTTCGAAGCCACACAGAGGCAAGTGCCAGTGAAAACGGAGTACTGGCTCCCCACCTGCCAACAGCCCAGAAAGTTGGCGTTCCGTGTCCCTCTGCACCAACCTCTCTCCTTCTTCCTCCTAGCCCCCCCCCCAAACACGTCCCAGCCAATCGCCACCCCCGGGGCCCCTGCCAGGTCCCGGAGAACAGGTACCGTGTCTTGTGGGCCAGCAGGGGGAAGGTCTCTCGTCCACTCCTTTTCCAGCAGCAAGGCTATCCTGCTGGTCAGCGTATGCGTATTTTGCATTTTGCTGGCAACCTCCGTGTTTGTGCCTTCACCCGTCTCTGGGCACGGCGCAGGCCACTCTAATTAGGAGTAGAAGAGGATCTAGTGGAGGGGGGGACGGGTTGTTTTGTTTTTGGTCACACTCTCAAGCTCCTTCAGCTGCTGCGAAAGCTTCCTTTGTCTAGTCTCAGGCAGGGATGTTGCACAACTTTATGGTTTTGAACAAATTAGAAAATGACACCCCCTCGAGGCAGGCATGTGGCTCGCCAAGTGGACAGGGTCTTTATGCAGAGAGAATGGTGCCCCTCCCTCTGGGAGAGTGTAGCCCCTGCATCAGGTGCCCCGCTGGGCAACAGGTTGGGTTTTAGTTCTCCTTATCCCCTCGGAAGGGCCTTGTGCAGTGAGCAACCTGCACAGCTGTACATAGCAGCCCTGCTCCTGGGGTTCTCCGTCATTCTCTGCCATCCCAGTGATTTCAGAGCTGTTGTTCTCTTGGTGTGATGATTCTCTCAACTTATTGCCCTTCACACTTCACAGGTTCCTCATTATGTGACTCTACTATGAAGTAAAACCCCCAGAGAGGGGCCTGGGAGCAGGAATGGAACCTACTGAGAACTGGCCTTCTAGAGCGAGGAGGAAGAGCTGGTGAGAAAGGTCAGGCCTGAACTCTGTCTGCAGGGCCGGCTGTGTGCTATGATCTGAGAACTCTCCAGAGGCTTTGCCCATCAGTGAAGAACTCCCCCAGCTATTTACCATGGCCTTCCTGGGCATGGCCATCTTCATGGGCGTGTGACCTGTGCAATTGCTCAGAAGGGTTCCGGGCTTGGCTGAATGCTCTGCTGTCGCTGTTTGAAATTCTTAATACTCTAAAATAAGAGGCCCTGCATTTCATTTTGCACCAGATTCTGCAAACTACATAGGTGGTCCTACTCTCAGATCTCATTGGCCTTTCTGGGGAGTGGTTTCTGTGCGTTTGTTCACATAGGTTGTCGTTCAACAAGCATTGATTGTGCACCTACTATGTGTTGGGTGCTCGAGAAGGCAGCAGTGAGAAAAGAAGGAGGTGACCTGACTCTCAGGGCATTCACAGAATGCAGGTGCTGGCGGGGAGTGAGTAACGGGGACAATTTCAGAGGATGAGGAGTGCGTGAAGAATGTGAAGTGGGTGATGAATGGAAAGGACTTGATGGGAGGCTCCTTCCGATTAGGCCATTGGAGAGACCGCTCGAGAAGTGACCTTTGAGCTGAGATGATTGAGATGGGCAACTTGTGGCATTGCGGGTGGGGCTAGGGTTCAAAGAATAGCAAGCACAAAAGCCCTGCGGTGGGATAGACCTCAGGCTACATGGGGACTGTAGGCAGAGAAGTAGGTTTGGATTTTAAATACAAGGGACAAGGGCTCCTGGGTGGCTCAGTTGAGCGTCTGAATCTTGATTTTGGCTCAGATCATGATCTCAGGGTCGTGAGATCGAACCCCACATTGGGTTGCACGCTCAGTGTAGTCTCCTTCTCCCTCTGCTCCCTCCCACCACTCATGCTCTCTCTCGATTAAGAATAAATGAATAAATCTTAAAAAAATAAATACAAGGGACAGTGTGGAGAAGTAACAGCAGGAATAAAAGTAGTGACAACTGTTCTTTGTTGAGTGGCTACTTTGTTCCGGGCACTTCATAGACATTCACCCCTTTGATCAACCATGCAAGTGATGTATTAGTCCCATTTATCAGATGAGGAAATTGAGGTCCAGTGGCCTGAGGTCACCCAGCCTGGAAGTAAGAGAGCTGGGACTGGAACTCAGGTCTGCGTGATTACTCGGGTCTGGCCGTCATGGTCAGCACTGTGGTCTGGCTGCCTCAGGGTGGGGCTCTCCAGTGCGGTGGTGTCTCTCTCAATGTCTTATGTCCCTCCTTGGACTGAGGGACCTCTGAGCACCAGCCCTGGGGACGATAGATGAAGCAATCTTTCCTCACGTTCACTGAAGATTGTGATGAAATTTTATCCTATGATCACTTAAATAAAGCCAGCTGGGAGTAGCTGTTCAGGAGACACAAACAAGAACATGGTCCAAGATATCTTTGTTCCGCACAGTGTTTTGGCCGTGCCCAAGTTCAAGTCCAGAGAAAAAGGAGAGACCAAAACATATTAACTCGTTGCAGTGGAAACTCTCTCTTTAAATGCATGCCTTCCTTTAGCTTCCTGGGTTGACTTTTGGTTTTGGATGGGCTCCAGAAACTCTTGATCTTTGTGCCTGTCTCGATTAAATTTTAGAACCAACATGGGTAGGATACACTCCTAAGCACTGCAGCAGATATAAATATATCTGTCTTCAAAGGCTTTCCAACCTGGTAGAGGGGGCTAGCTGGGGTGGGGGGTTTCTTTCAAGGCAGAGTATAAGTGCCATAAACCATATAAAAGAGGACGCATGGAGGTTTTTAGGAAGGAAAGTTGTATTCACTTAGTGAAATTGATTTTATATATATGGGGTGGGGAGCCCCTACTATGTGCCAGGAACTGGGAATATAGCATTGAACAAAATGGTTAAGGATCCCTGCCCTTATAGATCTCATATTCTAGAAGAGGAGAAAGACAAAAAGGAAACGGATGAACAAACAAGACAATTTCGGTGGAGGAAACAAACAAGGAAACTAATAAGAAGGGACTAAGAAGTGCAGAGGGTAGAAGAGCTGGGATTGTGTGGAGAGAGTCTCTCTGATTGGCCACCTTCAAACCAAGACTCCAAAAATGAGCAAAATAAAGAGAAACAGACTTCAAAAAAGGAAGCCGCAAATCACAAGCTGAGGAACACCATATAATATTTTTATTGTTTTTATATGGGTTCTTGGCTTATTGCGTGGTGCTTTGACACATGAGAATGTATTATCATTACAATCTCTCAGAGTTAGAATGGTACCCAGACCAAGCACGACATTTCAGTAGAGGTGATGTGTGGTGCATCTTATTTCTTTGGCAACACTGACTGCAAAACAGCTATTAATATCTAGGTGTTGATCTCGGTTCTGCTGTGGATTACACTGTGTGACCTTGGGTAGGTCACTTAACCTCTCTGGGCTACTCCTCTAAAAAAGGGGCCAGGCAAAACTTGAAGATCTCAGAACTTTAAAGGCCAATGATTCCATGATGGCATAGATCAAAACAAAGCCCCCTGATGTGTCCTTGGTAACACGAGGATTCCCCGAATGGCAGAAGATTACATTACCAGATTCTGACCTGGGATCACAGCAAAGGTTGTGCTGCTGGGGTTGAGTTCTCTGTTTTGATCCCTGGTTTGGGCTGCCCAGGAGCTCTGGGGATGCGTCCTGGCCAGCACCCACATGTGTCTCGTATTAGTGTTATTTTCGTAATGGCAGCGACCCTAAAACCTGCTCATTTTACTATTGAGTTACCCAGCTTAGTCTTGTAAGTATCACTTACACATAAATACCGTCTCCAGCCGATGAATCCACTGTTTTGTTTTTACTTTCTCCACCTCCCCCTTCCTTAGGAAGGTGTTTATTGCAGCCATCAAAAATAAAGTGGATCAATCACAGCTCTGTCTTTGGACAAACCGAGACACATTTTTGAACCTTCGCTTCAAGAGAGAAGAGAGGAAGAAAAACACTGGTTGTAAGGCTTCCGTCATCTGGTGTCTTGTCCACGTGGGATTCGTGAAGAAACACGGGAGACTTGAGGATAGTGTTTTGAATGAGTGTGGAGCAATGGAAAACAAGCAGGCAGAGAGACCCAGCTGGGTCCACAGCTGGAGTGCAGAAAGATCCTTAATTTCAAGTATCGTGACCTTGGCAAGCACCCCCTCTTGGAGACCTGGCCCATGCTGCCCCATGGAGTGGAAGCGATAATTTGACTTGTGGTTAAGAGAGAGACTTCGTGATCAAAATATTTGATCGGAATTGAGGGTAATGAGAAAACAGATAGCCCCTGAAAAATCCGTCCTCTTAGTGCCTTGCTTCAGTTTCCCGAATTTTCAGTCCTAAGTGCTATTTTTATATTTATTTATTTATTATGTTAAAGATTTACTTCTTTGAGAGAGAGAGAGAGAATGTGGAGAGGGACAGAGGGAGAAGGAGAGAAGCAGACTCCTCTAAGTGCGGAGCCCCACATGGGGCTCGATCCCACGACCCCAAGATCGTGACCTGACCTGATGTGAAGAGTTTGACGCTTAACTGACTGAACCACCCAGGCGCCCCCTAAGTGCTATTTTTAGAATCAGGCATCCTGTAGGTTCCTTAACACACACCCCCCTCCACCCCTGCATACTTACACATATATTGTCCCAGGCCATCTCTTGCGGGTCTCTTTTGGGTTGTGTCTACCCAACTGTAAGCCAACCAGTCACCGGAAGGTCCTTTGCTAATTGGTGAGTTCAGCAGATAACACTGAACTCATTGACCCCCCCTTTTTTTTGATTTGCCCATTTTGACAGAAAATATTCTGTATGGTCAAAACGACCCCCAAGGCCAATTGAACAACCCAAGCCAATGAGATTCTTTGTTAATTTTGAAAAACTTTCCAAGATTCATTTTTTTCATATAGCTCAAAAATCCAGCAATATTAAGTATTTGGTGAAAAGTCTTGCTGCAAACCCCTGCTCAATTATCATACCACCCCAAAACGGTTCCTTCATGCAGATATAAATATAAACACGTGGTCTTGCATCTTCCATGACATTCACCTTTCTGCCACACGTTGGGAAGAATGGCTTCTGTTTGAAATTATATCTGCCAGTCTGCCATAGTTGTTTCTAGGGTCAAATGATATAGTCAGTCGGAAAAGACTGAAAAAGGATAAAGGAAGCCATGTACATTTAGGAGAAGGAGGTGGAGGATGGCCCTACACTTCGGGAATTATTAAAATGGAATATTTCTTAAAAATTAAAAAAAAATAGAACATTCTAGAATCATAGCCATTCAAACTTAGAGGGACCCTTAAGACTCCAGTCAATGTTATATTAAGCTATCTCCGAAGATGATTATGAAATTCGAGAGGAAACCAATGGGTAGGTAAGGGGAAAATATTTCCTTTTTTATTTTTTAAAGAGAGAGATAGGGGGAGTCAGGGGGCCAGGGAAAAGAGAAAGAACAAGATCCTGGCTTTGCTCACATGGAGAGGCCTGTTTAGTGAAGTTGAACAGCTGTTTGGTCTCTTTGAGCTCTGTATAGAAATAACCATAGTTGCTCTCAGAGGCTGAAAAGAGAATCCATGAAATAGACAATCCTATGTCACACATGTCAAGTCCTTGAGATGAAACCCACACATCTATCCGCAACTGTGTATAAAGTGGTGTGGAGAGAGCTCACGTAGCTAAGATGCTTGAAGGCTTGGTGTGCATCTGCGCGTGTATATACTCACTAGCTAAAGCTCAGGCCCAGACGTCAGAACACACAGCCATGCCCAGCCTCAGGGCGGGGGACACAAACCATCCTATAAGTGAGAACCGCAAAAATATTCACGCCACCCTGCAAAGGACGTTCCTTCTCTCTTAGCCTAGGTGGCATTCCAACTTACAGATCCCCTCTGCCTAAGAAACATGCTATTTATTACGTTACTCATTAAATAATGAGGCAGCCATGTAGTAGACTATGAGGGTGAATTGCTATCCAGATCTTCACAGACAGCCTCATCAAGCAGACTGCTTGTCATTCATTCAGGAGCTGCAAACCCTGCAAGGATGGACCTCAGGATTTCCTGGGTCCAAAATGAAAGAGTATTTCTAATAAGGAAATAAAGGAGAGCGGGCCAAATTCTTCATAGGATGAGCACAACTGTAAGGTAATGAAAATAAATGCAATTTTTCCAGATCGAGGAAACTTGGGCCTGTTAATTACTCCATGGCAGCTCCCCTTGTTTTGCTTGTGGCTGGTTTTGCTTCGTGATGCAGCTTGACCTCTCTGGGGCTTTCTGTCCTGGGATTTTACGTGGAGACAGCGTCTCTTGGAATTGGGCTGTTTACCCAGTGCTTCTTCTGTGTACAGAGGAAACTTCACGGCAGGTATCAGGCCACACGCTACCTACCGGCGATGTGGTTCTAAGGAGGTGGGTGTAGCTTGCCTCCTCGTGGTGGAGAAGTCTGAGCTCTGATTTTCATATGTTAAGAGAGTCAAGAAGCCTGGGTGCTTTTGGAACTCGTGACCGAAACTCAGGGCAAAGAGCTGACCTACTTTGGGGGGTAACAAAGTTCCACTGGCAGGCCTCTTCCTATGAATGGAGACTGCTTTTTAATTCTTTCTCTCTCTCTCAGAAAAATCAATGGAGAAATAGTTTCTCTTCACCTACCCATTGGTTGTCTCTCAAATTCCGTAAAATCACTTTCTGAGATTGCTTAATACAACATTGATTTGGGGGCGCCTGGGTGGCTCAGTTGGTTAAGTGACTGCCTTCGGCTCAGGTCATGATCCTGGAGTCCCGGGATCGAGTCCCGCATTGGGCTCCCTGCTCAGCGGGGAGTCTGCTTCTCCCTCTGACCTTCCTCCTTCTCATGCTCTCTCTCATTCTCTCTCTCTCAAATAAATAAATAAATAAATAATCTTAAAAAAAAATACAACATTGATTTGGGTTGTTCAATTGGCCATCGGGAGTTCTTTGACTGGGAAGTGTAGAATATTTGCAACCTCATATTTCATGTTATGTTAGTCGAAAACATATTTTTAAGATGTAGATTATTAATGACACAATAAAATCTCATTAGTGGATGGGGTTGATAGATGTGGTTTATCTAACATTAAGCAGAAATTGGCATCTTGAGGGAAGTATCAAGATTCTGTGATCCCAGACACTGATATTGAACAAGCCGGGGCCAGGAGCAATCTGCTATTGATTAAATGGTGCAAGTAATTATATTTACCGAGCCGTTTTATTGGGTGGGGCAGAAGGTGAGGTGGCTCTTCTTTAGAGAAGAGAGAGAGCAATCAACAAGACGTTGTCGGTGAAAGCCCCAGAGCCAGTGTGATTTTCTCGGGCTTTACTGACGGTCTTGCCCTGGTCCTGATCATTATTTAGAAACGCCGCATATGCTGGAAGGTTCCTGGTGGTTTCCCTTGTCCAAACACTTGTGCTTCCTGGCAGTTTCCCAGTATGTCTAGTAGTAGGGCTAAGCCATTGCATTTTATTCCTAACCTCTACCCTTGTCCATCACTGATGTTACCTACACCACACCACTAATAACCCCACCGTTAACACTGCCATGACCGCTGTGACCGCCGTGACCGCCGTGACCGCCATGACCGCCACAATCACCACGCTCCACCCAGCTCAGTTTGACAGTCATGAGTTTGAATTCCTGCTCTGCCACCGAGTCCCCCACAGTGGTATTATCATCTGACTCAGAGGGTCGTGATAAGGTACAAATGGGTTAAAATGAGCTAATGTCGGTAAGTCCCTCAGCACACAGCAGGCAGTTGATACATAGAAGGTTGGGCCCATCTTTGATGAAATATTATGAAGCCTTAGCTTTTCTTGTTCCCGATGCCTTTTTCTAACTTAAGGGAGATTATGGGCTTTGGCATTTCTTCCTTCCTCCCTCTGGATTCTTCAGATCTGTGGCTGAATTATTTGTAAAAAACCTTTCACTTATCAGAAGTACAATTGTCCCAATTTTACCTTCATCCTCAGCTCCTGTCCCTTGCATACCTCACCCCTGTCCTACCCCACCACATACCACACACAGGTCACGCATCTGCCCTCCAAGCATTAAAGCTATGGAAGCAACTGTTCACTGAAATGTCTATGTGCCTAACAGGTGCTCAGGGTTCCACAGGAATTCCATCCTCCTCTCTTACTTTGTCTATTCCGTGAGCGTGTCCACCTCCCAAGCACAAGCCATTGTCCTCTCTTGCCTGGGTGTCTACAATGGGTTCCTGCTGATCTCCTCCCTTCCAGTCTTGTCCCCTCTGGAAGGTTGATGGCAAAAATGGTCCTACTTCCTTCCTCCTGCCTGTGTTTATACGCTTTGCAATGGGACTTTGAGGGTCCTCTCTACAAAATGTGGAGTTTGTTTCCCTGTATCTGAAATCTGGCCTTGTGACTTCGTTTGGTCAGTGGAATGTGACGGAAGCAAGGATGTGGAGTCCTGATGTCTCAAGGAGCTTTCCCTATATCTGTTCTTCCTCTTGGGATCACGTAGCAGAGAGAATTCAACACAGCCCAAGCCATCCTAGACCAGCCAGGCCCCGCCAGCCTATGAGTTGGCTGCAGGTACACGGACAAGCCCAAGCAGGATCAGCCCAGCCCAGCTGACCCCTAGGCTTGTAAAAAATGAGAAATTAAATGTTATCCTGGACAGAAACAATGTTGTAAACCACTAAGTTTGAGGGTGCTTTGCTATACGGCCCCATTGTAGCACTGGATAGCTGATACGCCCCCTCCAATGCATTCTCTCCCCAGCATTCAGCGCAATGTTCTCAAAACATAAGTCTGATCATGCACCTGTCCTGCTTCATATCATCCTTCAGTAGCTTCCCATCGTTCTTGGGATGGAACCCAAACTAGAACATGGCATGTGGTCCCCTGTGTGTCTGGCCTCTGCCTGAGTCAAGAGTCTTGTTTCACACATCATTCTTTTTTTTTATTATTATTCTTATGTTAATCCCCATACATTACATCATTAGTTTTAGATGAAGTGTTCCATGATTCATTGTTTGTGCATAACACCCAGTGCTCCATGCAGAACGTGCCCTCCTCAATACCCATCACCAGGCTAACCCATCCTCCCACCCCCCTCCCCTCTAGAACCCTCAGTTTGTTTTTCAGAGTCCATCGTCTCTCATGGTTCATCTACCCCTCCGATTTCCCCCGCTTCATTCTTCCCCTCCTGCTACCTTCTTCTTCTTTTTTCTTTCTTTTTTTTTTTTTTAAAGATTTTATTTATTTATTTGACAGAGAGAGACACAGCGAGAGAGGGAACACAAGCAGGGGGAGTGGGAGAGATCATGACCTGAACCGAAGGCAGACACTTAACCGACTGAGCCACCCAGGCGCACCTTTTTTTTTCTTAACATATATTGCATTATTTGTTTCAGAGGTACAGATCTGAGATTCAACAGTCTTGCACAATTCGCAGCGCTTACCAGAGCACATACCCTCCCCAGTGTCTATCACCCAGTCACCCCATCCCTCCCACCCCACCCCCCACTCCAGCAACCCTCAGTTTGTTTCCTGCGATTAAGAATTCCTCATATCAGTGAGGTCATATGATACATGTCTTTCTCTTTTTGACTTATTTCGCTCAACATAATACCCTACAGTTCCATCCATGTCGTTGCAAATGGCAAGATCTCATTCCTTTTGATGGCTGCATAATATTCCATTGTCACACATCATTCTTGCTGACTTCTCCACCCCAGTCACCCTGGCCTTTCCCACTCTTTGAATGACCAAAGTTCCTTTGCCACCTCTGGGTGATTGCAGATGCTGTGCCTTCTGCCTGATGTTCTTTCCACTCTCTCACAACTGTTACTATCCTCGTTGCTAACTCCCTTCCTTCCTTCGGGTCTCGGCTCAAATGGCCCCTCTTCAGAGAGTCCTTCCTGACTTCCTAGCTCACCTAGGTCTGCCTTATCTGTCACAACTCCTAGTTCATGTCCTTTATAATAACAATCCCAGCCCAGAATTATCGAGTCTTTCCCCCTGATGAGGATCCATCTCTCTCACTAGAAGCCCCATGAAGGCAGGGGCTGTATATCTGCATATCATGGATTTGTTAGTGTTTAACTTAGAATCTGAATCAGAGTAGGCACTCAACAACCAATCTTTCTCTCCCCACAAAAATAATAACCATATCAGATATCACCCTAAGTGATTTACATATACTAATCTAGTTAATCTTCACAACAACTCTGAGGTAGGTACCATTGTGATCCCATTATATAAATGAGAATGTGGAAGCATGAAGAGGTTAAGTAAACTGTCCAAAGATACAGCTAGAAGTTGGTGTTTTCAGGATATGAACGCAGATGGCCCAGCAATAACATCCTTTTAGCTGCCCTGTTACACTGTCCTTATGGGTTGGTACCGTTGTACTTCCGCTTTACACAGGAGGAAACCTAAACTTTGGAAGCTCAGACCCCTTGTGTCGGGGTGTCCCAGGTAGTGATTACGAAGATGTTATTAAAGCATAAGCAGTCTGACTCTTCACCACTAGGCTTTTGTTATTACACACACCGTGGCATCGAGACTCCATGGCTGGCCAACGCTGTCCCCTCTTCCAATAATTTCTTTTCCCTCCTCCTTCCTAACTGACCTGACAAACTCCTACCTATCCTTCAGGGTCTGGCTCAGTTATATCTGTGGAGCAGGATGAGGCTGGACTCCCCTCTCAGTGTCCACACCAGTTATCCCCAGTACTGATCACACTGTATTGTGTTTATCCTTTCTATCCAACAAGAGGATAAGCTCTTGGAGGCAAGACTCACGTCTACCCTACCACCGTATCCTCAGCATAGTGCCTGGCCCCTAGTGGGGGGCTTAATTCACATGATTTGATTAATTAAAGAGACTTACACTTATTATTTACATTGGGTCTTTATTTCCATCCCTGGAAGCAGATTTTATTTTTTCCTATTAAAAGTCAATTCCAGGGGTGCCTAAGTGGCTCAGCTGTTTACACATCTGACTCTTGATTTTGGCTCAGGTCATGATCTTGGGGTCCTGGGTTCGAGCCCTGCATCGGGCTCCATGCTTAGTGGGGAGTCTGCTTGAGGATTCTCCCCCTCTCTTTCTGTCCCTCCCCCTGCTCATGCTCTCTCTCTCTCTAAAGTAAATAAATAAATCTTTAAAAAAAAAAGTCAGTTCTATAACCAGGCAAATGCTCAAATATATGTATATAAAGACTTCCATCCCAGCATGTGTGTAAAAAAAAAACAAACAAACAAAAAAAGAAAACAACCTGCCTTAGTCTGTTCAAGCCCCTATAACAAAAATACCACCGTATACCATAAACCAGGCAGCCTAAACAGCAAACATTTATTTCTCATAGTTTTGAGGTGGGGAAGTCTAAGATCAAGGAGCAGACAGATTCAGTGTGTGGTGAGGGCCCCCTTTGTGGTCATCCTCTTGTGTGTCCTCATATGGTCGACAAGGGAGTTCCCTGCGGTCACTTTTATAAGGGCACTAATCTCATTCATGAGCGCTCCACCTTCATGACCTAATCACCTCCCCAAGGCCTCATCTCCTAATGCCATCACACTGTGGGGTAAGATTTCAATATGTGAATTTGAGGGGGACATAAACATTCAGTCTACTCAATAACTTAAGAGCCCATCCATCAAGGTTGGTCAAATGCATTACTGTTCATCCATATACCTAAGTACTATTCAGGAATTTTAAAAGATAAGGTAAAAAATATATTTATTGAAAGAAACTTGTTTACAATACACTATTAAATTTAAAGAGCAGGTTACGAAAACAGAAATACAGTATGGACACCCCCCCTTTTTTCTGCTATCTTGATGGGTAATGCATAAGGGAAGAGAGGCATCTATAGACAGATTCCACAGAAAGAGCGTGAAGGGACATCGACCAACTCATCCGTGTGTTAATCTCTGGTAGGGCAAGGTGGGGTTGCAAGTAATTTCCTTCTTTATAGCATTTGGACTTTTTTCGAATTAGTTTTAACAACATGCTAATACACTAGCACAAATAAAACAGATATTATGTTTTAACATTGTCCAATGCTCGTGTTTCCTCGGCTGACTCCATGGCCATGAACACAAATGTTCCCGACCCCATGAGAAATGCAGCGGAGTGCCCCAAGAGTTTCCCAAGGACGTCCAAAGGGAACAGAAGTGCCTGGTGGTCATTGTACTTGGAATTTCCCACACAGGAAGAACAGGGGTTGTTGGTAGGAATTCCATGCCAGCTATCTGACGGGAGGTGATGTTAAAATCCCCGGTATGGAGTTTTAGCAGGGTCACTGAGTTTACCACTTGTAAAGTATGCCATGCCTGCTCCCCTAATGCACTCCCAGTACTTTAAGAGAATGTGTGCCCATATCGTAAGACAGGCATGGGCAAGGTGTGTTCTCCCACAATCTACCACCACCATCCCAGTAAGAGGTATCCATGTCATCTTGATCATGGCCGTCTTCTTCCCCTTGACCCTGGAAACATGGAACATAACGCCATCCTTTGGAGATACTCTTAGCCTCAGATTGTAAGAGGAAAATAAAAGTGCTCCCATATTTTTATATCTTCCTGTTCTATTTGGCAAATAGGCTTCCAAACCACAGGTGGAATCAGGTCAGTTCAATAAGACATTCATTTTTTAAATACTTTTTGTTTGTTTTAAAATATTTTTTAATAGTACACTTATTTTTCTTAAGATTTTATTTATTTATTTGTCAGAGAGAGAGTGAGAGTGAGCACAAGCAGGGGGAGCGGCAGGCAGAAGGAGAAGCAGGCTCTCTGCTGAGCAAGGAGCCCAATGCGGGACTCGATCCTAGGACCCTGGGATCATAAGACATTCATTTTTAATCTATTATGTGGTATACACTACAGTATGGGTTAAAGGATGGAGAATATCATTCATTCATTCATTCGTTTGTTTGTTTATTCTTTCAACAAACAAGTATTGGGCACTTTCATGAGCCAGGCTCTGTGCTGGGGGTACAGAGATGGAGAGGACATCCTGAAGGTGGGGAGAGGACAGAGCCAGGAACAGATTATCTTATTATAACAAACTTCCTCCCTGACATGCAGAAGGAAGCTGTGAAATAAGCAGTCGTGTGGGCTTCAGAGTTACGAAGTGAGCCCTTGATGCAGGACTGCCACTAGTCCACATGGTGTCTTTGTGCCAATTAAAGAAACACTCTCTTTCTCGAGATCCTTTATTTACATCTGGCAAAAAACTGTACTGATATTGTTTGGACAAAACACATTTTTTTTGTCTGCCGGAAAATTGTCATAACAAATGTAGAATGCCATAAAGGATATGTGAACGATATCCTCTCAAATGTGAGTTCATGTGCAGTGCACAACCTGCACAGCTGTACATATGGGACTCTGTCTAAGTGGGCCCAAGGGTCCAGTTTGGAGGTGGGAGCAAGTCCCGGCTTGACTGAAAGTCAGGACTGACATTGTTCAATCTGCCCTTTCCCTCCCTTTATAAGCCCACATTACATAGCTTCTTATGAAGGAAATCTTATTTTTATCTTGTCCTGAAGCCTGGGGTTATTAATCTAAGGAGAGTCCACTTATGAATGTGCAGGCCTTAATTTGGTAGCTCAAATGGACTATGTGAGCCCATGGCTGGCATACCAGCCTCAAGAGGGGACCAGAAGGGTGTCACCAGAGGGGGGGAACATCACCATCACGAAGATGGCAGATACTGGACAAAGCTTGGAATGAAGAGGGATAGAGTAACACCTCAAATGCTTCTGGCCCAAGGAGGAAATCAAAGACACCCAGTTCTTAACAAGCCCACCATATATGGCTTCCCCAAGATTACCTCGGCATCGATGAACCCTAACACTCCTGGTCGGTCAATGTCCACGTTGGGTTTGAAAGGCACCTGCCAGGAAGGATGGTGGTATACGCATTAAGCCACGGCGGGCCGTGGCAGTGAACGGAAAGCCCTCTGTTCCGACGGACGTGCCCTCTGTCCTCCCAGAGAATCAGAGCTTTACCCCACTTCCAGCTGGGCCTGGGAGGGAGATGTCCCTCCTGTCCAGGCTCTGGAAGCCTCACACCAAACACAGGTCCCCCTACCATTGCCCCTGATGGGAAGAGGAACTCAGATAAAGGAAACAGATACATATCTGTGGTTGGAGAGCTTTGTTTCCACACATGATATATGGTTCCGGAGGAGGAGGAGGGAGAAAACAAATAATTGTGTCTCCTCACCACCGACAGGTCTTTAGTGGGGCCGCCGGGGAGAAGAGATGCTGGAGATTAGCTGTGACCTCACAATAGGTGCCCCGGTACAGGAAAAGTGTCTGAAGTTTATCTATTGTTAAGTGAGATAATTTATCGTCGCCAAGGGTTAAGGAGCAATCCCAGTCCTTTCCTTCTTCGGGAACAGAGATTTATAAGATGGTGCCCAAATTTAGACATTGAGGCGCTGTTGGCAGAAACGTCCCCAAAGGCTGATGGCTTCTGCACGTTTGAAGCCAAGTCATTCACGGAGCTAATTTGAGGCTCTCCTCGGAAACTATATTTGCTTTCTGAGTGCATGGTGAGTTTTCATTTGGGCTCTGACCGGCTGACAGCTATGCAAGTTTGTAGATACCAGTAATTGAATATAGATAACCTTGATGGGTGACCTCGTCAGAGCCGGGCCTGACTGCCTCCCATTGTTCCTGGAAAACCAGGAACAGTTGATACTAAACTGCCGCCGGATGAATTTGTATATTAAGAATTCGCTGCAGTGGGAATTGCTTATCGTTCCCCGGTCTATGCTGTAAGCTCCGATTTACTTGACGTGGTGGGCTGGGAATAAAAGCCGTGATTTGACTGTTCACTATTAGTGACAGAGAACAGTGTGTTGGAAGAGCTTTATTAATTTCTGAAAACAAAGGGGGGAGGGGGCTGTGCTTCTGCTTGACACAAATCGCGGGGAGAGGCTCTCGTCTTGCTGAGCTGCTCGTGGCTGTCTGAAGTTGGTTCGCAGCCGTCTTTTGAGGTTCAATTTAGCTTAAAAGCAGAGTTTGAAGCCTGCTCAGTGCCGTCGCCAACGTGACGCTCTTGTGTTTTAAGAGAAGTATTGGAAGAGGTTCAGAACTTACGGTTAATTCAGGGAGATGCTTTAAGACGTCTGTAAGCGGGAAAGGTGGCTATGATCCCGGGGGCGGGGAGGGGTGGGGAGGGCAGGTCACAGGGCCACATAACAGGGTGTGGGGTGGGGGGAAATTAGGCCAAGTGTTTGCGCCTGGCTGCTTGGATAGTTAAGCAGACGACTGTCAGCGGAATGTCACCGTGGGACTCTCCACGGCGGGCTCCGCAGCTCCCCAACTTTCTTCTTTCTACTTTTCTGAATTGTGGAAATGTCAAGAGTGAACATGGATCACTTTTTGCCATCAGGAAAAAAAGATGAAACCGTTGAGAAAACTCTTTTCTAGAAACCGTGTTTTCTAGCCTTCTGGAAGCTGATCTGTATTTCTCCAGGCTTCCTTCCACGGCTTTGAACTTGGCAGTGGGGGCAGAGGGTGTTAGGAAGAGGCCAGAGTCTGTGGCCCCCTGTTAGAGGGGTGGGGGTCAGAGGGTGGCACCGTGGACAGAGGAGGAGGAGGGACAGGTGCAAGCTGCGGAGTCACCTAGACATCTAGCTCATGGCATGTTGGCTGCTAATGACTCGAGGTGTCTTCGGGGGTCTGGGCTGGAAATAGCACGGGCGGGAGCTCCTGGGGCCCTCGCTGCCAAGCAACTGTGTGTCACTGCTCAGCTGAGGGGATCAGCCTTTGATGCTTTCAACATCAGAACATCAGAGCTCTTCTTCATCCTAAGAAGGAAGGTTCGGGTTAGTCAGCCAGGGCAAATAGCTCAAGGGAAATTTCAGTTTCTCTTTGTCGGGCCCTCTGCTTTTATGTGCTGGGCTATACGTCGCAGCTACCACACTGGGAGAACACTCGCCGGACCCAGGCGCAGACAGCCAATTTGGGGCCCGGGTGGGGAGGAGGTGAGCAGCTCAGTGCCGGAGGCCTTCTGGGGAGCCCAGAGAAGGGGTCGCTGCAGGCCTGACGTTACCTCTCTATGATTCCCTGTGCTTGTGGACTGGCCGGGAATTTTTCCACCCTGGCCAGTCCAACTGGTCTGGCTTCCCTGCCCAACAAGGACAGCCCTGTTTGTGTCTTCGCTGCTCTGGGCATGTTGACCTTGTAAAGAAGGGAATGAAGGGCAGACAAGGTGCCAGCAACCAGCCAGCAACACCGTCTACTGTCACCTATTGTGCGTGCAGCTGGATGTCTCGGGTTCAAATCCAACCCTGATGCCTATTAGCTCTCTAACCCTGAACAATGACTGCAGGATTCTCTTGCCTTAGTTTCCTCCTCTGTGAAATAGACACGGGGTTAGTATCCACCCCGCTGGGTTGTTGTGAAGATCCAGTGGGACTAATAGGCATACCGTGCTCCCCTCTCTGCCCGGTACTACAAAGGACTCCATCAACATCAGCCATCACTGAAAACATCCATTTGATGTCCATTTGAACCCAGTCCAGAAACCTGCAATATTTTAACAGCAGCTTCCAGAGATGGCTGCTTTTTCCAACAGTGGAAATAATGTTTATTAACCAAAACTGTGATTTCAAAAAAATTAATACAGCTTGGCCAACATTACCTCCATCTCCAAATGGGTATTATTCTTTAAAGATTTTATTTATTTATTTGAGGAAGGGAGGAACAGAGGGGGAGAGAGAGGGAGAGAGAATCCCGAGCAGACTCTGTGCTGAGTGAAGAACCTGACTCGGGGCTTGATCCCATGACCCTGAGATCATGACCTGAGCCGCAACCAAGAGTTGGCTGTTTAACCCACTGAGCCAGCCAGGCGCTCCTCCAAATGGGTAGTGAGCACTTTGTAGTCTGAGGAATGAGCTCTTTTTATTGGAATGAGCTACACTGGGATTCAGTTCTTGGGAGTTCAAATCCCCTGGCTAAGGCAGGGCCTGGGGGCAGCTAGCAGTGTTGGTGTGGGGTGGGCACAAGAGAAGAGAGACCAGGAGTTATGCCAGTGATAGAAGTCAAACCGGGGAGATCAGAGGTCCTTCAGATCCGGGAGAAGTGATGGTCAGAGGGAGGATGTTGGCAGGGAAGGAGGAGTCATGAGACTGTGAGGTCCAGGCAGACCATAGTAATCTAAGTAATCTTAGTAATCTAAGAGGTCTAGTGAGCTAGGTTGGATGATGGGACGGCTGCTGAGATGAACTTGACCTTGGGCTTGAAATGATTTGCCCTCCAGCATGCTTAATGATATCTGTGATATTTGGAGGTCCCAGGTATTGGCAGGAAGGCATTTCAGAGTGTTGCATGACTGCAAATGGCCTGAGGCTGGCTGAGAAGCAGGAAGGGAAGATTGCCACAGGGGACCTCGGCCTCCTCCCCTTGGGAACCCATCAGAATGTGGGTTCTGAGATCCACAGCACAGGAACTGTGACCGAAAGGATCTGAAGAGCCTCCATCTCTTGGGGCCATGTAAGCATGAAAATCCTATACTTATCCCCTGAGATGATTAATTCATTCAGTCAAAAATATTTATTGAATACCATCTATGTGTAAGGAACTATGCCGGATGCTGGAAATGATTTTTCTCTAGGAGAGAAAAATCTCCCAGGACAATCTGTAGTGTCACACTCAAGGCTTTAGTATGCCAAAAGTCAGGGAGGCAGCTATTCAGAAATGCAGACTTCAGGGCTGGGGTCAAGGGATTCTGATCCAGTGAGTTGAACATGGGCCCAGGGCATTTGCATTTTGAATGAGTACAAATTTTGCCCACTGAGACCAAGGAGCCATGGCATGTTTGTTTGTCCATCCATCTAGCTATCATGTCTGTTTGTCCTTCCATCATTTATTGAGTACCCACTAGGTGCCAAGCACTGGGTTGGGTGCTGGGAATGGGAAGAAGGCATGCCCTTACCAGCAAGCTGCTCATGGCTATTGGAAAAGGTTGACCTCAAGAACCATAATGATTCCTAGAGTTTCATATTCTATAATCTTTAAAAGGGTACTTTAAAAAAAAATCTAACACAAGAGATAGGAATGCGTTCTCTGTTCACTAGCCTATTAGATCCAGTGGTTGTACAGAGTTTATAATGAACGAAACAACACTTACTAAGAGGCAGGCAGTCTTGTAAGCTTTATGCATACTTTATGTAAACGTTAGCCTTTGCCACAACTTTATGAGGCTAGTGTTAGGAGCATTCCCATTTTACAGGTGCGGAAATTGAGACATCAGATGGTCTTGCAGCTAGGGAGCAGCGAGCCAGAATTTGAACCCGAGCAGTCTAACTCCAGAATTGACACAATTAACTGTGACACGATTTCCCAACTCAATGTGCTATATAGCTACAGTTTTGAGGCTGAAAAATGCTGCCTTAGACCAAGTCATTTTAACAATTATTCTGATACTGGATCCACACAACCAGAAGAGAAAAGATCTTGTGTTTCTCGACTTGTATTTTAAAGCATCTAGAGCAACTTTCTTTTCTTGGGTGCCAAGGTGGGAGTGAGAGGGCGCGCCCAGGAAGCAAGAAGGCTTGACCTCCCAAAAAGCTGGTCCAAATGTGGAATTCCCCCCAACAGCTGTAAATCTCAACTTTGAAAAATGTATTTGAATTGGCAAAACTCAAAGAGCTTGATAATGTCAGAATGTTAGCAAGGATGTGGGGAAACCGCTACTCCCATACACTACTGATATGTGTGGAAATAGGTTGAACCATCTTGGCGGGCAATTTGGCAATACCTAGTCGACTTTCAGTATGCCATGACTTGGGATTATGCAAGTCCACTTCCAAAAACATCCATGTGTGCCCGAGGAGATGGGTAAAAGCATATTCCTATAGCATTAGACAAACCGGAGACAACCTAAATACCTACCAATAAGAGAGATGGGTGGGATGTGAGGGCGATCTGGCTGCGACATCTGTCACCCCATTGATCGCCAGGGTTGATTCGGCTGATCTGGCTGGCTAGGCGGGTGTCCTCTTCCTCCCTCACCGCTCCATGTGCGTCCCTCCCGAAGCTGTGCGCTCGGTCGAAGAGGACGACCTTCCCCGATAGAGGAGGACCGTTCTTCGGTCAAGGGTATACGAGTAGCTGCGCTCCCCTGCTAGAACCTCCAAACAAGCTCTCAATAAGAGAGATGGGTGAAAAGAAGGTTGCAGCAGATGACACCCTTCCAGCAAGATCTTAGCTTGCTACTTCACACCCACGGCTTGAGAAACTCTTTCTGATGTTAAGAAGTCTAATGGTTAGAGGCATGGGATGGGACACAGGTTGCCTGCTGCCGAGTCTCGGCTCCTTCTTTTACTCACAGTGTGATCTCGGACAATCACAAAGGATTTATTTCCTCAGGTGTGTTTAGCGTCCGCATCTATGAAATGGGAGTGATGATAACAGCACCTTGCCCATGGGGTGGTTATGAAGACGAAAGGCATTAATGCAGGGGGATCTCCTGGAATGGTGTGCATTCCGTGGTGTTTGCTGCAGAACATTGCTGTATAGCCTTAGTAAACACTGAGATGGGATGAGACGAGGATGAGGATGATTGGCTATGGCTTGATCTGTCTCACGTATTCATCGGAAAGATAAAAACAAACAACAAAGAATAAAGCTCAGAGAAAGGAACTTGGCCAGTATGAACTACGTCGAAGATTTGATCCTTACTTCCCCGCCAACTTGATGAGCTCACCTTGTAGTCAGGAAAGTGGTTAGAGAAATGACTGGTTGTGGCCTCTGCTAGAGGGGAAAGGGGTGATAAAGAAATGGGGCCTTTGGCTGGAAACCAGGTTTCAAGGGTCCAGCTCAGAGGCATGGATGTTGATCCGGGGTTAATATGGTGGCCATGCACTGACTTGGCCATGGTGAAACTAACCAAAGCTTAATCCCTTGGGGGCAGAGATGGTGTCATGGCGAGGCACTTCCATTCCAGGCTGCAATGCCAACATCTTTTGTCATCCTGAGAGTCTGAAACGTTGTTCAGGACTTCCCCACAGTGAGGGAGATGTTTTTATTCCAGTCCCCAGTGAATCTGTTGGATCCAACAGAAATGTTGCTGCCCCCGCAAATGTCCCTGAACTCCAGTATCCAAATGTGAGCTTTTTCTCAGTGAACTGGCTGCCATTCTCTGCAACTTCGCCTACTGATCCTTGGTGGCTCCCGAAGACCGACAAAGGAGACTTCTAGACGCTTGACAATTAGCAGTATCTCTCCTAAAACACAACGAGCACTGGGCGGTGAGAAGATGGCGTTTTATTTTGCCGAAATTTGCCCTGGCTTCGTCCTCCGGGATAAATGACAGATCCTATGGAGTATTAAAGTCGTGCCACAGCTCCAGTTCCAGTCCTGAGACCTCTGCTCTACCATGAAGCAATTTTCATTTCAGTGGAAGATATAAGAGTCACGTTCCAAACTGCTGCCGAATAATTCCCAGCATCTGCAGACATGTCAGAGAAGTCACTGAGCTCTGTTTACCAACACAATTAAACCTCGACCATTCCCAGCTGCAGTACAAATATAATCTTATCTCCTTAATGTCAGCCGATTAAGTCATCGGGGCTGCAAAACGGCAAACAGATATTAATAACCCACCGAGAAGTGAGCCATTTCGGTGAAGTGGAATATCGTGGCAGGTTCTTAGGCCTTAAGGCGGAGAAGTTCACACCTTCCCGACACCGCTAGAAAACACTGCAACATTACAACTTTTCAGCCATATCTAAAAGGCCAATTTAGGTTGATTCCCATCCGAGTTTATGGCCATGGTTCAGCAGGTGTAAAACCAGTAATAGCCGCCGTCCGGCTCTGGGTGGATACCAGCACAGATGTGCTCAGTCAGATGACTAATTGAAAACCTTAGACAAAATCAGCGGCTTGGCCATTTTGCCTGCATAATAAAACAGTGCTGATAAAGGCAGCAGAGGAAAAAAAAAAATCCACCCATCTCATCATCAGTGCCATTAACAATCATGAGTAAAGATGAAAACAACGCATGGTTTATTCTGCAAATGAAGGCATATAACTAGATGGTTTCCCAGGGGCCCATTACCCTTTTTAATAATACATCAAGGAGCCTGAGCAAACAGTTTGTATGTGCAAACCAAACAGAGCAAACTATTTACAGTTACCGCATACAGAGACAACTCCCAGCACTCTGGATTTAACAAATTTATAAAGGTACATAACATGATAGCTATTAGCAAAATTAAAAGAGAACCATTATAGACTTACAGTCTGCCACGCTCACTCACCAGTCAAGAAGGAACGCCGACACCAACTTTTAATTCCTAAGGATTCCAACCCCCGCCTTTTTTTTTTTTCCCTTTCCTCCAAGAGAGCAGCCCGACTTGGACTCAAATTATGTGCATGAATAATAAAATACCATCTAATTAAAAACTGTAGTTAAATATGCAAAAATTAATGGTAATGAGATTGGGTAATGCCTCCGAGTAAAGGCACTCCATGAATTACTCACAAGAGCTCCTTTGCTTGACCTAAACAGGGGATAACGGGAGCATCTTTGAGCACGCTTGGTCCTGGCACCCCACGGGGCTCCGTGATGTTTCACACATGCTCACAACCAGCGCATCGAATGGCCAACCTGGGTGGAATGTGGCCCGGCCAAAGCGTTTTCCTCCAGTCCTTGGGGGGTAGCAGCAGTGGGAAGGCTTTTGGTGGGCATTGTGCAAAAGGCTGGGTAGAGGAGGGGGACCGAGGCAAGGGCTTGTCATCTCAAAGCAACAAGGGCCCTCTTGCAAAATGATGGTGGCCAGACAGACTCCTGGTAATAAGAAGCAGGCGGAAAGGTCTATTTTTGGACTTGTTTAAGGTTTCTTTCCCTACAAGCTGTCCAGAGCCTACTTACCTTCCCAATCACCAATGCAAGGTTCTGTCCCACCCTGGATGGTACGAAATCATTCTGCGAGGACATCCGCATGCCGGCACTGTCGCCTGGGACAAGGGCTGCTACCAGAAACTTCTCCCGAGTGAGCAACCTCCTTTTCTCCCATGCAGTCTGAGAAGACTTTGCTATGTTGTCAACACAAGCTACTGACCACATATTCCTCAGCCCCGTTTCGAGGAGCTACTGGTCTCCTTTCAGCTTTTAAGCCCTCTTGGTGCTTGACCGCATCTTTGGGACTGAGTCAGCTTCCTGAGCGCATGCCCTGACTTTGTTTTAGACACAGGAGACTAGATCTCACCCATCACTTCTGCCTAGAGCTTCTGAATCTCAACTCCCCCAACCTCTGTAATCCCATTTCTTCACGGCTGGTGACTCTGCTTGAGGACAGTTGATGACAAACCAAAGGACAGCACCCTTCAAGAGGAGAATGGGATCTTGGTGCGGTAGACAATTTCAGACTCACTTGATGTGATTCCTGCTTTTGCCTTTTCATCTGTTGAAATGGAGTCTGACATGCTGAGAAGTAAGCATTTCTTTGCGGGAGGTATTTCTCATTCAGATAAGTCTGATGGAAAACTTGCCTATCAGCACCTTCTGGAACATCCCTGTGTCATCCTGCTTATGATAAGTGTTTCTTGTCAAGTCAGTAGGTATTTGAGCTAACTGATACCTTCTCGACAACTCTCAACACCAGTGGGTTCATCAGCTAAGCAAAAGAACAATTGTGATGTTGGCATGGTGGGAATTTCGTTCCCTGCCACCCAAACTACACCTATCCTGAGATTTGTATTGTAGCATTTGGGGCTTATGAGAAAATGGTGACCTTGATTTGCCTCCCCCCGCCCTTTTTTAAAAAATTTCTCCTGTTGATAAAGTCTGGATTTCTTCCCTCCTATCTCCCAGGTTCTACTTGACTTTCTCAGTCGGTATCCACGTTTCAATGGTGGAAGCACAGCGGTAAGAATTTCTGGTGTTTGACATGGCAAAGGTACAAGGTTGGACCAGCGAGCCTGTTGAAAATCCTTGGACAAATCAGACTTAGGTTTGGTATCCTAAAAAGGATTGGTGCCTAATATGTATGTTCTTTGTTGATAGATCGCTTGACTGACTTGTCATTTACATCTCCCAAAAATGAATGGGATCTGAGAATTCTGTTGAGTGTAAATCTTTAATGTCATCCAGCCTGGTGTTCATGTTTCAGCTTTGTTATGTGCTAGTTCCCTCACCAAAATACTAGTTCAATGTACTCATCTATAAATAGAGATCATTGTAACATCTCCATCATAGAGTTCTTGTGTTGATTAAATAAGATAGCGTACATAAAGCACTTAGCACAAGTCTCAGCTCATAGTAAATAGTCAATGAATAGTAGCTATACTATAGAACAACAGCAACCACAATGATAATAATTACCAGAACTGATTTTCCATAAAATCACTTAAAACAATGTAGGAAAACCAGAGAGAAAAAGTTAGGGGCGAGTCAAGAAGCTTTAGGCCAAGGGAAGAAGTAGATGTACTGAGAATAAACAGTAATTATCACCACATGTATAGTTTTCAAAGTGTTTTGAAGTACATTATTCAAAGTAACTAACAGTTAAGATACTTCTGACAACAAAAGTAGGATGCTCAATTATCAATGACTTAAAAGTTTAAGCCCAGAGATTTCCAGGGTTGAGTGTTCAGGGGTTCCCTGATTCCAGGGTTTACTTCCCTGCAAATCTCTTGGCTTCTCCTCTTGGTCTCAAGATGGATGCCCAGCTCCAGCTCTCTCATGTCCCCATAAAACTTTGTCCAAAAGAAGAAAGGCTCGGGGGCAGGGGATGGGATTGATTTTCTCCTTACTCATCTCTCATGGAGGAAATCTTTTCCTGGGCTTCCCAGCAGACTTCTCATTATAACTCATTCAGCAAAACTGGGTCACACATCCATCTCTGAAGCAATCTCAGGGAAAGGAGAATGGGATCATCATATTTGGCCTTGACCAGTGATGACTCCTTCACCAAGGTTGGGCCCATCTTTCCTGACCACATTGCCATTGGGAAACTGAACAATACAGGACTTCTGCTATCAAGAGAAAAAGTGGGGGATGACTGATAAATGGGCCACCAAGAATGTCTGCCAAACTTTATGGAGGCACATGTTATTACTATCACTTGTCAAACATAGAAACTGTGGCTCAGACAGGTTAAGTAAATTTTTCAAGGCACATGCAAATTATAAGTGATAGAACTAGACCTAGAAGTCAGATCTTCAGGCTCCTGATTTACTGTTCATTTTAATACATTCAACTGTAAGGTGGGATCACATTTGAAACTCTGAGCTCACTGGCAGACAGAGTGAAACAACCAAGAAGATGAACTTTATAGTTCATCTCAGGGTCTGATCAAAAGGAGCCCTAGAAGTTTATCTGGAGGGAAACATTTTCCTGGCACTAAGTGCTTGGAGGAATTTATTGCATGGAATCTTACATAGAAACATAAAGGATAATGTAAAAAAAAATGAGAACTGACAGAGGTTCTGCCACTATGAAAAAGAGGAGTGGTTTTTTTGACATTTTTGTTTTCTGTTAAGATATACGTGAATGTCACGCTCTCATGGGTGAACCCAGGTTTTGACTAACCTTACAAAATTTGGCAGAGATGTTAGTCTCTATAGTAATGGAACAAATCAAGACTAATAATAGTACATTGGGAACAATTACTCAGAACATTTTTTGGCATAGATAAGCTGAGCTTTGGGTTATGTGCAATTCCTGGTACATCCATGACCACATCCTTTCTTCTCTTACTCAAAAAGGCAAATGAGTAAGTGAGACTGTTCTGTGGATTACTTTGAACTGACTCTTCCTTGTATTTAAGAGTCAATCACTTGCCAAACCTCACCGCTCTTATTAGTTTAATTGTTGTGCTTTATTCCGTATACTACAGTTGCAAAGGAGACATGGACCTCCCTGATTTCAGCTCAATATTCAGAAGAACAGTGAGCAAACTCACCTCCCTGAAGAGGTGTTTAATTAAAGAGAAAACGCTGACATTTCCTGATGTTTGCCAAGTCCTTGTTCTTTAAAATTACCTTAAATAAATTTGCACACTCTCTCAATAGCTGGACTTTATTCTATTGGAGAAAGATGGAGGCTCACTTTCTTGCGGCTAATGTTCAAAAAAAGCCCCATAATCACCTGCAATTAGTCCTACGTACCCACCTCTTCAAGCCTGTATTGACCTTTTATTCATTCATTTAGAGAGAGGTTGGTCTGCATGGAGAGAGCACATGCAAAACCCAGAACCACCTGCAGTCACTGGAGATGCCATTGGTTGCCAGCTCTCTTGGTTGCCTGGGTGAACCTCTGGCCTAGTGATCTAGTGATTTGGTTTATGGGTGAGAACAGACACTTTATTTTATCAATTAATTAATTAATTAAGTTATTTATTTATTTAGGACAGGAGAGGAGGGAGAGAGGACGAGAGAATCTTAAACAGACTCCATGGCCAGCACAGAGTCTGTCACAGGACTCGATCTCACAACCCTGAGATCAAGACCTGAGCTGAAATTGACTGAGCCACCCAGGTGCCTCCAGACCCCTTATTTTAAAGAAGTGCTTACGTTTGTGTATCAGCGAGGAAATAAAGTCCTTTCTACCATAGAGGGATGGCATCTTATGCAGTAAAAGTGTTTGTCACTCTGGTTATAGAAACAGAGAGTAATTATTTAAATATTTCTTTGAAAGAATAATGACTATTTCATTTCTGGGAGATGCGTGAACAAGTGGAACCAGATGTATCTTATTGGTTAAGGGGAGCTCCTTATGCTGAGAAATTTGAAATTTTCATAAAGACACAAATGAGTGAAAGTCAATAGATTGGTGGCAAAGTGAGAAAACACAAGGAACTTTGTCCAGCTACTCTATAATTATCGAGCACCTACTGTGTGTCTGGTACTTAGCTCAGTCTTATAGGGGATGTGCCGAGGAATAAGACGTAGCACTTAGCACTTGCCCTGAAGATGGTTCCCAAACTTCTGTGCTTATAAGGGCAGAATAAATGCATGATGCTCACCAGCCAGGGACTATGGCGAACTTGAGATTCCATACACCACTTAAAGGGGTGGACGCTTCTCAGCTTCCATGGCGATTTCCCTCTGAGAATACTGGCCTAATGTAGCTAGATCATCCCATTTTATAAAATGAACTGGAAATTAAAAATTTTGTGTAAATTCTCTCTACTTTTCATTGTTACTATCATTTAAATCAAGTAAAAACTGTGAGGGGGGAAAGAAAACATGTCAGTTTGCTGTTTTCCCTGAACTGATTTGTGGGTTTGGCAGCATGAAAACCAGACTCTTAATGGCATTCATTTTCTGTCCATTTTGTCTTGTGAAGAAATTAATTACACTTATGTCAGCCCAAAATACCTTTGGGTCTTTAAATCCTTTTTTTCTCTCTCTCTCTTTTTTAAGATGAAAGTATTTCTGCCTAATTGACCAGCATCTACCATTGTGAGATTCTGGCCCTCATGAGAGATGCTGAGAGGTGGTATGAGGGCTGTCAGCTTATTTCAACTTGATTTCAGCCACCACTTAAGAATTACTTTTCTCCCCATCACATGGGAGCAAGCCTAGTGGTTGAAACCTGATGACAGAGGGGAAGGATGAGAGAAAAGAAGAGAGAAACAGAGAGAAAGCAAGACTGCCAGAGGGCTGGGAATGTGCAAACAAGGAAACCAAATAGCAAATTAATTTCTTACTTTTTTCATTCATGTGTTTATTCATTCATAGATATTTACTGAGCATCTACTATGTGCCAATCTTCATTTTAGGCCTAGATGTATTGGGTGAGTGGGGCAGACGTAGTCTCTGCCCTCATGAAACTTACATTCCAGCAGGGGTGTGGAAGGGACGGGATATGAACAAATGAATAAATGGGGTCATTAATGACAGTATGTACTGATGAATTAAATAGGACAGGGTAGCGAGGCCTGACGAAGGGTTATATTAGCGAGAGTTGCCAGGGAAGCGTCTTTGAGCCCAAACCAGAGCAATGACAAGAAGTCAGCTAGGTATATAAAGATCTGCAGAAAGGTGATGGATACGGGGCAAAAGAACCTGGAATTGAAGACTGGGTCAGTCATTCCCACTTTCGAGTGTTTTTCTGATCTTTCTGGTTAATAAAGGGAAAATGTCTCCATTTGGTATTAGTATGTCTTTCTGTTAGTAACATCTTTCTAATACCCATTAGCCTAGCTCTTTAACAAAGAAAGAACAGACCCCAAGCCCAGAACCTTCAGCAAGCCATAGTAGCTGACTAGCACTAATAATGTTATTTTATTTGTTCTTTATTTTTGTAGTTTCTTTCTACTTTGCAAAAGTGATATAAAATTTCCTTTTGACTGAACATAGTTAAGTGAAAAGAATGGCTCAAATATACAGACAAATATGAATTATACAATAGCATAGTACTTTTCAGAATTAAGATGACCTGGTATATTTCCCCCCTTCTGTTATTGGGAATCACTCCCAAATACCCAGAAGAGTGAGAAACCAAAATATTGTCTCCATCTCTACTGACACTAGAGGCCATCTGTGATGCTCAACCATAATATGTTAAAATGGAAAGCTGATAGAGAAGAGATGACCAAGTCAGAATGAGGATGAGCTGCACAGTAAAAATACATGGGCTAAGTGAAAGCCTGTGTAACTACAGTCTGGTCCTCCTTGTGCCCTTTCTTTGCCTGGTTCCCAGAATGCACCATTGGGCTGATAACCCATAAGTTGAAAGTGGAGCATCAACAATTCCTCTGTGGAGAACCTGGAACTAGAGAAAATACATAGGACTGCACTAAAAAGCTGGCCATTCGCTATGCTCTCTCAGGTACTCAGAACCCCCAGTCTGTTGCTTAATTAGTGCTGCATTCCTAAATGTAAGCTGGCTGCACAGGATTCACAGGTATTAAAAAGAAAACCCCCACCAAGAAAGCCAGAGACCGAATAGGAAATCGGAAATAAAGAAATTCTGAGGTATCAGAGATAATGCAAGGAATAGAAGAAAATGCCACAATATTATAATTAACATTCACAGAGAGATGAAAAATATACTGCATCCAGGAAGCAAGAACACAGTGCTATTGCTTTTTAAGTTTCAATCAGAGAAAAACAAGAAAGGACTCTATAAATCCCAAGTAGGGTTGAAGAAATAATAAATGCAATTGGAGGCTTGGAAGGTACAGTTGACAACATCTCTCAGTAATAAAATAAAAAGATAAAAAATGGGAAGATAAGATGAAAAAAATTACAAGATCTCCTCATGAGGTCTGATGTCTGACTATCCTGCCTTCTAGAAAGAACAGAGAACACAAAATGGAGGAGTGAAATGTATCAAGGAAATAGGGGTGCCTGTGTGGCTCAGTTGGTTAAGCATCTGCCTTCAGCTCAGGTCACGATCCTGGGGTCCTGGGATTGAGCCCTGCGTTGGGCTCCCTGCTCAGCGGGGAGTATGCTTCTCTCACCCACTCTGTGTCCCCTCTCCCACTCATGCTTCTGCTCTCTCTCTCTCGCAAATAAATAAATAAAATCTTTTAAAAATATATATCAAGGAAATATTCCAGGACAGAAGGACATGAGTTTTGTCATGTGGGTTGAGAGGACCACCCAGAGGTAAACACAGTGAATTTTAAAAGTTCCACCTAAGGTTCAATGGTACATATTTCAGAAGACCAAATAAAGAGACCCTGAGAACTTTCTGAGAGGAAAAAAGAAGTCATATCACACACAAAGGACTGGGAAGAAGGGAATCAAAGTGTTAACACTGGTAGAAAGGAGATAGAGTCTTTAACATACCAAATAACAATGAGCTTTCAATCTAGAATTCTATATCCAGCCAAAATATCAAGTGTTGGGATAGAATCAAGACATCTCATGGACAGTATATCTACCTCCCCTGGGCTCCTTCCCAGGCAGTGACTAGAGAATGTACTTCAAAAAAGAGAGTTTGAGATCCGGGAAATAAGTATAACATGTGAAAGAAGCAAAAAGAATTCCAGGATGAGGTAATAGTTACAGCCATACACCAGTCCTCAAGGGCAACTGGTCCAGATTGAAGGACAGAGGGTTTCAGGAGGAGAGCCTTTAGGAAAAATGAATTAAATCAGTAGATGATCTGATATTTTGAACACAGGGATAATTCTATTAAGAAGTTACTGGAGGAGATGGGAAGAATTTTAAATGGATATTTAAAGAAGCAACTAAGAAAATGGAAAAAAAATGAGATAATTGATTCCAACAAAAGATGCACTTTCCAAAAAGGAAACATAATTATGGCATTCCACTAAGCTCAAGAGCAAATGATATTTGCACTGTCATAAAAATGAAAATGTTGGATCCTGCCTTAATTAGAAAATTATATATGGTTCTGCTGGGAAATCTGAGGGAAAGGAAGCAGGGCAGGTGTGTGTGTTTGAGAGGAAAAAAAGCCAACTTCTTATTTACTGAAGTAGAAAGTCAATATAAAAAGCCTAAAATTAATGAATCAAGAGATAGCTGTATCATCATTTTATCTGTCAGAAGTGTAGAGGTTAATGCCTGAAGAAACCACTAAAAGAATTAAAGTTGTTGCTTCTGGAGAGGTGGATTGGGGTGAGTAGCCAAAAATGTTCTTTCTGTTATAAAATTTTTAGCATTATTTGACTATTTAAATTATACGCCTTATTACTTTGAAAACATATAATATGCTTAAAGTAAAAAAAAAAAAATATATATATATATATATATATAATATAGGTATTTCACAATGGGATAGAAGCTTCTCATTGTTCCCTATTGCCATTCTCCCATTTTCCTCTGCAAGAGAGCCCCAATTTTTCACTGGGCGTTTGTCCACCTAGAATAAAGATTAGGTTATCCAGGTTCCCTTGTAGGTAAATATGGCCGTGTGAAGAACTAATGACAAACAGCAGTAGTATATACAATTTTGAGGTGTGCCCTTAAAGGGAGTGGCTCTGTTTTTCGTGTCCTCCTACTTCCTGCTGGAGCTCCAGGAGCCATGATGATTTTAGAATGGTGGCCATACATGGCAGAGCCACAAGACAGAAGGGGCCTGGGTGCCTACTACCACACCATGCCCTGGATTGACTACTTCCACACTTCTGGAAAATGAGGGAGACATTCAGTTTGTCTTCTTAAAAACCATTGCTATTTGGGGACTTTTAAATGCAAACAAATATAAATCCAACTGATGCATGTGAGTATGTCAACTATCGCAGTGGGGGCATGAAAATAACTGGATTTGGGAAACACTGACCTGGAGGACATGAGTGAGGGCAGTGGAGAGGGAAAAGCAGCAGAGAAGAGAGTCCTTTCTTGAGGACCAAGAAGAGTCATGTAAGAGGAAGGGCTCATCCTTTACAATCTGGTAAGCCCCGTTAAAGAACAGAAGGTAGAATTCAATAGAACAGTTGCTCACTAAGAGTCTGTCAGGGTGACCCACCTACGCAGTGCATTAGGCTTAGTCCTTGCCTTAAGTTGCCTGCAGTCTAGTGGGAACCTGCTGGGTATCCATATAACACTGCTAATAATGGTGGCCCCCATGGGCATGATGCTATCTCTACATGTCATACGCATCTTCACACTGAGTCCTCGGGCAACCAAACGTGTGATGTTGGCACATCTATTAACATCCCCATTCTAGAGGATGAAACTAGGATTCCAAGAGGTCGTCCAGTTCCCAAGGTCATGCAGGTAGAGTTACTGTCTGGCTTAACTACGAGACCCAGGCCAGATGATAAAGTGCTGAATCTGAGGTTCAGACAAAGGAAGGGGATGAAATCCTAGCTTGATGGTGAAGCAAGTGTTTGAACCGGGCCCCAAAGGTTCTGAAAAGTGAAGCTGAAAACAAAAGGAATTCTAAGTGGTTGGAACAGTGTGAGCAAACGGATGAAGGCTGGAAAACACCAGGCTGGCTTGGGGAACTGGGAGGGGATGAGTCTAGTCAGGGGAGAGAGCGTGGTGACAAGTGGGAGAGGAGGCTGGAAATGGCAGGGTGGGTGCCAGGTCAGAGTAGCCTCCAGTAGAGGCTAGGGGTGTGCCCCGGATTCTATAGGACATGCATGGATTCCGTGGAAGTTTGCTTTGTTTGCTTGTTTTTTGTTTTTTTCTTTATTAAACCCATCGAATGCCTGCAATATATTTAGTTGAAAAGTGAATGCTCCTCCATGAACATGTATGAAGGCCACTGTTCCAGTGGCCACCTTGGCCCCAATCCCATCTTGGCCTCTACTCTTTTTTTTTTTTTTTAAAGATTTTATTTACTTATTTGAGAGAGAGAGCATGGGGTGGGGAAGGGTAGGGTGAGAGGGAGAAGCAGACTCCTTAATGAGCAGGGAGCCCGATGCGGGACTCGATCCCAGGACCCTGGGATCATGACCTGAGCCGAAGGCAGACGCTTAACCAACTGAGCCACCCAGGTGCCCCTCATGGCCTCTATTCTTTATGCTGCTTTTGTGGCAGGATGCCTGTGGGGGCCACTAGAATGTTTCCATACTCCTGCCTTAGATTCCATTCCTCTAGGTACTATTTCCAGGCAGATTAATGCCCAGATAGTGAGTGCAAGGACTCATCAAATGCATATATATTCTCAAAATGCTTTTGTAATCATTACCATCTTTTTGTCATGAAAACTTCCCTCCTGTGCATTTTCTGCCAGGTAGGAGGAAGAAAGTGAGACCCGGAGCCAGCTTTGGAGAGGGGCCTTTATTGCTCTGAAATCAGGAAAGGATGGGTCTGGTCCACACGGCCCTTCCTTCCGCACAGCTAGGACCTGACTCTGGAGCAATTTTACTGAAGCATCTTTCCCCTTGTTTGCCAGCTTCCATCTGGGCAAAGGCTGCCAGTTGGACCGAGGTTTTCACTGCACTTAAAGAATTAAAAGATGAGCCAGGCAGAAAAGGATGGAACCGGCTCAGAGAGCAATCAGGGGCAGGGCTGGGGGCAGGCAGTGAAGCCTCGGATTCTGTCAATACCAGACGTGAAGCCTGGACCTGCTGCAGGCAGAGGAGCCTCAGACCGGGGCAGGCTGAGAACCAGAGAACCCTCTCCGTGGACCCGAGCCCATCCAAATCCTTCCAAAATGGTTCCCTTTTCTTTAAGAGCAAATAAAAAGACTGAGGGGCCCTCGCTGTGGGAAGTCTGGCCCCTTGTCAGGAGGACAAAGCCCTGTTTTTCTCACTCTGAAGACCTGTGCTGGCTGTCACTCGGCCACCTGCCACCACGCCCCCCTCTCTGCTCAGCACCGTTCCCATCATTCTCCAAAGTGCCATGACGCAGCCCCTACTGCAAGTCTCTGAATAACCCACTCTTAACATGTGTAAGCCTGGAGACACCAAGGGAGGCCCACCTGCCAGAAGTCTAAGAGTTTAAAGGATTTAAATAGTCTACAAAACAGAACATTGTGATGTGTTCTATCCATCTTCCTGGACAAAGAGAACTTCGCAACCATCTCAGAAGGCTTAGCTTTGAATTCAGGATTCTTAGCTCCTCAGAGTTAGGCCTGCAGCTCACCTCCCTTCTCTCCCTGCCCCAGTCCTCTCACACGTCAGGAGGGGCCTCTCGCTCAGGTGTGTGGACCTCACATCCCGTCTCTGCCCACACTCCACACACACAGCCCAGGGCTGGGCACACAGAGGCACGGTTAACCCTCAGAGACCAAGTCTGAGCAGCCCTGGAAATGGGCTTGCCTGGTATGGAAGGGAAGTTCTAGCATGCTGGGTTCAGGAGTAGCGACCAGACCAGAGGTCGGCAAACCACGGCCTGCAGGCAACTCTAGCCCACAGCCTGTTCTTTGTGTGATTTGTCAAGCTCAGAACGTCTTTTTTTTTTTTTTCCATTTTTAGATGACTGGAAAAAATCACAGAAGAATAATTTTCTTTTCCTTTTTTTTAAAGATTTTATTTGTTCATTTGAGACACAGAGATACAGAGAGAGAGAGAGAGAGAGAGAGAAAGCATGAGCAGGGAGAGAGGCAGAGGGAGAGGGAGAAGCAGGCTCCTCACTGAGCCAGGAGCCCGATGTGAGGCTCGATCCCAGGACCTGGGATCATGACCTGAGCCGAAGGCAGACTCTTAACCATCTGAGCCACCCAGGCTCCCTGAAGAATAATTTTCTGTGACTTGTGAAAATGATGTGGAATTCACATGGCAGTGTCCATAAATAAAGTCTTCTTGGAATCCAACGATGCTCATTCACCTATGTATCCTCATTAGCTGCTTTTGCACTTCTGCAATGGAGCTGAGTATTTGAGACGGAGACCTCTGGGCCCACAAAGCCCAAATTATTTACTACCTAGCCTTTTGCAAAGGTCAAAGTTTGTGTTACTTCCGGTAATTTAGTCTGCAGTGCAGCCCATGCAGCCTCAATTTAAAGATTTTTAAAATTTTTTAAAAATTACGGTAACATAAGTATAAAATTTACCATCTTAACCAGTAGCTAAGTATACAGTTCAAGGGTATTAAGTACACTTACGTAGTTGTGCAACTGTTACCACCATCCATCTCCAGAGCATTTTCATCATCCCAAACTCAAACTGTCCATGTGAAACACTAGCCCCCCATTCTTCCCTCCCCCAGCCCCTGGCAGCCACCATGCTACTTCCTGTAGCTATGAATTTAGCTATCCTAGGTACCTCAGATAAGTGCAGGCATGCAGTCATTGTCTTTTTGTTCCTGTTTTTTTCAGTCAGCACAATGTCCTCAAGGTTCATCCATCTTGTAGCAGGTGTCAGAACTTCCCTCCTTTTTAAGGCTGAATCATATTCCATTGAATGGACATACCACATTTGTTTATCCGTTCATCCAGGGAAGGACACTTGGGTTGCTTGCACCGTTGGCTACTGTGAATAATGCAATGAACATGGGTGTGCAAGAACCTTCTCAGGATCCTGAGAAGGATCCATTCTTTCAGGGATACACAGGCATGCTTTGCTTTCTTGTGCTTTGCAGAGATTGCCCCCCCCTTTTTTTTTTTACAAATTGAAGGTTCACGACCTCAGTGGAGGAAGTCACTGCAGATGGAGTAGAAGAAGCAAGAGAACCAGAATGAGAAGTGGAGCCTGGAAATGGGGCCGAATGGCTGCCCTCTCGTGATACAGCCTCAGTGGATGAGAAGTTGCTTATGGATGAGCAAAGAAAGTAGTTTCTTTATAAAAAAAGATGTTTATTTTAGAGAGAGGCAGGGGGAGGAGTAGAGGGAGAGAATCTCCAGCAGACTCTGTGCTGAGTGGGGAGCCTGATGCAGGGCTTGATCCCATGACCCTGAGATCATGACCTGAGCTGAAATCAAGGGTCGGACGCTTAATGGACTGAACCACCCAGGGGCCCCTGGACAGTAGTTTCTTGAGATGGAATCTGCTCCTGGTGAAGATGCTGTGAAGACTGTTGGAATGACAACAGAGGATTCAGAACATTACATAAACTTAGTTGATAAAGCAGCGGTAGGGTTTGAGAGGATGAACTCTGATTCTGAAAGAAGCTCTACTGTGGGTAAAATGCTACCGAACAGAATCATGTGCTACAGAGACATCATTCGTGAAAGGAGGAGCCAATTAATGCTGTAAACATCATCATTGTTTTACATTAAGAAATTGCCACAGCCACTCCAGCCTTCAGGAAACACCACCCTGATCAGTTGGCAGCCATCTGCATCCAGGCAAGACCCATCTCCAGCCAAAAGATTAGGACTCTCTGAAATCTCCAAAGATGGTTAACATTTTTTAGCAACAAAGTACTTTTAAATTAGAATATATAAGTTTTTAAGGAAGAGTGCTATTGCACACTTAATGGACTACAGTAGATTTTTTAAAAAATTTTATTTATTTATTTGAGAGAGAGAGGGAGAGAGAGAGAGCATGAGCAGTGGGGAGGGACAGAGGGAGAGGGAGTGTGGCTCGATCTCAGGACCCTGGGATCATGACCTGAGCCAAAGGCAGCCGCTTAACCGACTGAGCTACCCAGGCGCCCCTAGACACAATTTTTAGATGCACTGGGAAACCCAAACTTTCATTTGACTGGCTTTATTGCAATATTCGCTTTATTGCAGTGGTCCGGAACAGAAGCTGCAGCATCTCCAAGATAGGCCTGTACCTAGAAGTAGAATTCCTGGATCATATGGTAGTTCTGCTTAATTTTTGGAGGAACCACCGTCTTGCTTTCCAGAGTGATAGCACCATCTGACATTTACCATTCCCACCCACGGCAGGCAGCCTCACTGTTTAAAACCAAAAAAGATCTTGGAGGGATCTGCCTGACAAAAGAGCCACCCATCTTTAAAAAAAATCTAATCTCCTAAGAGCAGTAGTTTTCAACCCTGACTGCATATCAGAATCATCAGGGGAGCTTATAAAAAATACCTGTGTGTGTGTGTGTGTGTGTGTGTGTGTTGGGCAGGTGGATGGACACTGCAGACCAATGAGATCAGAATTCCTGGGGGTAGAGTCTGGTACAGGTATTCTTTCTACAGGCCCAGGTCATTCACCAAAGCAGCCCAGGTCAAGAGCTGCTGCCCTTGGACGACCAGCTTGCCCTACAACCAGCTTTTAAAATAACTCCTCTTTCTCCTCTTGCTACATTTGCCTTTCCAAGGACCCAGCTCCAGGAAGCAATAGACATGTCCCTGGAATCATGAGGGGTGTTGGGCACAGAGGTGGTGACACACAGTTTCCTGGTGTGATAGTGGGTGTGTTGAAGACAGACGCCATCTGGAGTAGAGAGGGTAAGGGCTGGGACTGGGCTGGTCACACCCTGTGCCTTCAGCACCTTTCCCCTTTCGGGGACATCTCTAGGGCCACCCTGTCCCAGACTCTTGGCATCTCTCCCTCTGGGAGTGTACCTCCCTCCCCCAACCCATCGCACTCGTACTAAGCCTGTGGGGGTGGGGTCCGTCCTTTCCATTCGCAGCCTAGTCCACGTTCTGGATCTTCCTCCTTCAAGTAACATTAAAATAAACTTCCGGGTCAGAATCAGACAGGAGACAGGCGGAAAGGCCCTATTTTGTACACTTTTCCCCTAGAATCAAAACAGGCATTGCATTCTGCAAAGGTGATTTCTGGATCATCGTTCAGCTTGGTTATCTTCTGAGGAAGGTGCAAACACCGAGAGAGATTTTAAGCATGGCTTTGGTGAAATATATTGAAGCACGGCCACAGTCTGTGCTTAAATGATCTAGAATGATGAAGACTGGTTAGGATTTTTTTTTTCCAAGAGTGGCCCTTGTAGGTTTAATTGTAAAGTGTAATTACTGCAAGACATCATAATTTGTTGTGTACAATATAAATCAGTAGAACTCCATGGAATCATGTTTTTAATGCAGACCCCAAATAAAATGTTCTTTTATGACATAGCAGATGTTTCTTAATTCACTAGCGCCATGCATTGGGGTATTAAGATTATTCCTTGGCATTTTATTATGAATAACATACTTGCTCCATCATTAAGTGGGCCATTAAAGACATAAACAAGCTTTTATGCCCTGGTTTTCAACAGCTGCTGGTGGTCTACCAAGTGATAATCCAGCTTTCAGCAAATATTCTTCAGCTCTAAGAAATAAGTACATTTAATAGGGCAACCTTGGGTCACTCCACAGCTTCTGGGATCCTGGCTTGGGAAAATTCTTGAAGCTGGAAAAATAGACCGAAGGGCGAGTTGTTTTGAGAGCCCGTGCTTCCTTCAGAAAGCATGTGTGTTGGTGAGTATGGCAGGGACGGGGGTGGGGGTTCTTTAAAATAAACTAAAAATTTAAAAGAAAAAAAGAGAGAAATGCACGAGAGAGAGAGCAAGCGAGAGAGAGGCAGTGTTTTGTAGAGGGTGTGGGAGGCTCTCTCCATTCCTGATGGAATGGGAAGACATGCTCGCCAGTCCAATAACCTGCCCTTTGAAGGAAATCAGCTGAGTCGGTTGTATGCAAGAAACAAAGAGAGGTGAAGATCCGCGTAGGTCACAGGCCCCGTTCAGTCACCGGCGTCGAATCTGAGCGGATGTGACCCTTGTGTGACAATGTTCCCAAGGTGTGCCGAGAGGAGTTTCATGTCTCCAGCTCGGATGGGAGCCAGATAAGCGCCCCCCCTTCCACCTTGGACTTCCTAAAGATAACAACTCCAGGCAGCCAGGGAAAGAGCTGAGATAGGAAATAGCGAGCCTGTATTATCCTTGGCTCGCCCGTTCCTTGCTTCCTGTGCCAAAGGTAGACCCGAAGGGTGCGAAACCTTACAGGGCTAATGTACACAACAACATCCTCCTGCAAGCAGCTGTTAGGAGAAGAAAAAGAGTGGCGGGGCGGGGGGGCGCGGAGACCTGATGGAAATTTGCATGGAGTCTCTGTCACCCTCGCCCGCCCCCCCCTCCGCCCCCTGCAAAGCTTGGGACACTGAATGAAAGAAGGGGAAGGTGGGACTGATTTTCAAGCCTGTTCAATTTCAAATCTATTACAAGATCTGTCACCCACGGGAGGTGGGAGAAAGAGTTCCAGCTGATACAGTGAATCAGGTAGCGTGGACCTTGAACGGACATCACTCCTCAGTACCCGGGAAACACTGTCTTAGCCTTCCCACTCCGAAGGTTAGGGTCCCAAAGACAGTTGCGTGAAATGACAAGAGATACAGCAGAGAATGTCTGTGGGAAGAAGGCCTTTTGTCTTTTGTTCTTTTTCTTTAAATAGGATTTAGTAATAAATTTTCTTTTCCTTTTTTTTTTTTTTTTTTTTGGTGGTTGCTGATGAGGGTTTATTTTCTTTTTGTGTTCTATTTCATTTTGTAGTTGGATGTACTATTGTTCTTGGGCTGGTGAAAACGGGGCGGGGGGGTGGGCAGGAACCACATTGTGAGTGAACTTGGCTAAAGGAGAGCTAAGAGGTAACTTTCCCGTCCGGTACAGTATCTGAGGTTTGCGGTGCTCTTGCTGCTCCTCCACGACACAACTAAAATATTCCTGTGCCCCAGCAGAACCACGAATGGACCCAGCACGGCCTCGTCATTTTTTTTTTTTTTAATGCTCACCTGATGGGAAAGTGACGCTCGAGTCTACTTTTCCATCGTGTTAATTACAACTGTAATAGGGTTTTATTGTGCCCTCGATGACATCACTTTGGAAACATCATTCAATCAGGTGACCCGTTTTCCTCTGGATGATTGTACAAAATAAACACGCAAGCCTTTTTATAGCCGTCAACTGTGTCTTAAAACCCACGCGTGCGCGCACGCACACACACACGCATTTTTTAACCACGTCAGAAAGGAAACAGAGCTGCCAACTTCACAGCATTCTGCATGAGTTTGAATTAATATTGGTCTATTAAAAAGAGCTGTAATCAGAAGAAAAAAACTTAGCCCGATTCGCACAGCAAATACATTTCACAGTTGTTTTGGACAAATGCCCTCAGTGAATATGTTTAAAGCCATGTACAACAGGAATATGTTATCACAAGTAACCATGTTTTAATAAACACTTCATCTTTTTGTATTGCTTTCTTTCCATCACAATAATAGAAATATAACACCATATATCACTGTAAAACACATTTCCACATAAATGCTGATAAGCACAAAATATTTTTCATCATTTACATTTTAACTGTAATAATATATGGCAGGATTAAAGCCTGCATCCATCATGTGTCTAACTAACCTTGCTGTAATGAATTTTTAAATGTAATGGTTTCTGTCGCAAAGTAAAATCGTACATAATGTCTAGTGACACAGTATGCTGGTGGATAGGTGGTTTTTAAAATGTAAATGCAACTTCATTGTTAATTAGGTTTATAAACTTGGCCACCTCCACTCACGGCCAGCACCAGCACCCCCCACACTTTGCATGATTATTTCAAGCAAGAAATACTGGAGGCAGGAATATATGAAGTACTGCCAAACAGCTCAGTCCTTGAGTTATTGAAAATCACTCGCCGGGTCGAAATCCTGTGAATTTGGTGTGTGTGCATGTGCTCGTGTTCGAGAAGAGTGAAGCACCCAATAGAAACAAAAGCTCCCAGAAAATCAGAGTGGGAAAAGCCTTCTAGGGTACCTGGCGGGGCTCCGCTACTTGGGGGTACCCTCTCTCTGTCCAGCACCCGGGATCGGATTTAGGGGGATAGGGGGCACGGGGCGGGGGGAGGCTGTGTGCCATGAGGATCTGGGTCAAGGACAAATGCCTTCCACTCTCTCTCTCTCTGCTTGAAGTAACAAATAAGCCGAATCACCAGAGAAGAATCATTAAAAATAATTTGCACAAGCTTTCGGTGGTGTGAGCTCTTTTTTGATACAATATTTCCTTCCGTGATTATCACTGCGGACATGTTCCAGCCATATGGAAGCGAGCTGGGCTGGGAGCTTCTTCAATACCTGAGTGGTTAATTAAGAGCCGTTGCCCGGCCACAAGAAGCAGGTTTGAAATCCCTCTTCAGTCTCCGACAATGAGTAGCTTTTTTAGCAGCAGAAGTCACCAGGGACAGCCAGAAGCGAGGGTAATTATTTGAGATAACACACAGCTGAAAAGAGTGTGTGTGAGTGCAGAGGGGGGCGGGGGGCGGGGGGAGCCGGGGGGGGGGGGCGATGTGCAGTTGAAAGAAGGGCAACAGTAGAGAAAAGTCTATAATAAAAAGGTCAACATCTCCTATTTTTCTGTACAGTGTCGACAGTCTGTAATGCCTTTTTAGCATGAATGACAACGGATTCTGTCTTTTTTTTTTTTTTTCTAAAAAAAGGGAATATCTTATTTTGTATTCAAACTTTGCAATTGTGAGTTCAGGCCTGCCAGCTCAATCTGAATAAGCTATTCTCACTTTATCAGGGTTTGCTGAACTGACTTTGATTGCATTGTTGCAAAATAGCAGTAATTTTTCCATTAACCCGTACAAACCCTCAGCGAGCAGGAGAACAAAGAAATATCAGAGGGATGAAAGCCGTGAGCGCCGGGAGGGAAGCCAGGAGTTTCCTAAATGGCTTTCCTATGTGGCTCATGGAACTGCACATACCGGCTCCTCAGGCTGGCTGGGGCTTGTCGGGGATGCCATTTTAGGCTCCCTTTGGGGTCCCTTGGGGTTTGAGTCTCAGTGGGCACCTCTCGTCCTCTCTGCCAATTTCTATTGTTTCCACGATGTTAGCAGGGGTTGGGAAGCAGGGGGCTGGGTTTCCCTCCCTTCAGAGGGACCATGTTTTATCCTGTATCCTGCTCATGCCAGGAACCTTAGGCTTCCTCTAGAACCCGACTCAGGAGTGCTCAAAGGCCCGTCAGAACCCAAGATGACCCGAACACCGAGGGGCCTTCTTTTACCCCAAGGAAGACCCCAGCAGGCAAGGTGGGGGTGGAGGTGGTGGGGAGCCAGTTCCTTTGGCAACTGGAAGTGAGCGAAGAACCCCAAAGCCCTCCTATCTGACATGCTGGGTAGGTTCGGCATCACCCCCACGGGTTATGGGGTGGCAGGTGCAACAGAGCAATTTCGGGTTTCAAGGTAGCAGTGTGAGGCTATTGTTTTACATAAACGCGGCCGCCCTTGCCTGTCGTTCTAATGATGGTGGCAAACAGGGCGAGCCAGGGCTCCGGCTCTCTCCTCCGTGCACTTGCGGTCCATTTGGAAGCATCAGACGCAGCTGAGATGCTGTGTTCCCGCAGAAAATCCCAAAGCCAGGATGTTGACGGTTGTTGAGTTGATCAACATGGAAGTGTGGCTTTTTGGTTTTGTTTTTTAAATTCAAAGTGTCAAGTTCAGCCCATCTTTGGCATGTGGCTCTCTGCTAGTCCCCCACCCCCTCCCCGGGAAGAGCTGAGGTCTACAAGGGCTTTGATCTCCTGGCGCCTCCCCCCGCCCCAAACAGCCCCACTCCAGCAGTGGTGGCTTCACCAGAAACCCATGCCTCAGCTTTGTTTAGGAACTGTCCAATATATTAATTATCTCCTTTACCTCCGCCGCATGGTACCGTCACACTGCACACCAGTCTTTAGGAAATAAAAGTGAACACGTTGAGCCCGCTGTACCCTGCTCCCATAATATCCAGGCTCTGACAACGCCTGAGCTGTCAGATGAGAAGCGGCATCACTGGAATAAAGGTGGGCAGATGTGTGATAATGAGACAGAAGCGTGCAGATGCTAATAGAACTCACCAGAACAGGCCTGCCTTAGTTAGACGGATCCAGGTAGCAGCTGCCGAGTGTCAGGACGCCCGGATGCTACTTTCTCTTGATTCTCATTTAAGAACTCCTTCTCGTGCGGCTGTCTGTCAGTGAACTTTTCCCTCTCAGGAGCTCCAACCCCTAGGTGATCAGTCACATTTCGACATAACTAGATGTCAAAAGAAGTTTAAGTTGTATGACGGACTGTGATGCCGGCCTCTGGCCTCCGAGGCGGCTTCTTAATGATCCGCCTGGAAACTCTGGTGCCTTTTCCTGCGTTTTGTTTTCTTATTAAAATACTGGCTAAGTCTTTGTCAATATCCATGTCAGCAACTGTGAGCTCAAGACAATATTATCCTAAGCATAATTTAATTTTAGATGTGCAGCTCAGACCCAAGCTGGACGGAGAGTGGGAGGTTGGTGTTGAGCAAACAGGAGGTTCCCTCCGAGTGGCCCAGTGTAGCATCCTTAATTCGGATGAGATTGTCGTTTGGGTATTTAGTGTCAGCCCTAGATGGGACACTGGTGATAAGAGGGGCAAAGCCCGGGGCTGGGTCACGGTGGGTGTCACCGTGGGCTGCTCTTGGATCCGCAGTGTGGTGGCGGGGCCGAGAGGACTAGATCGGACCTATGAGCTGGCGATTGCAGCCCACGAAAGGCAGGAAACAGAACCTGGGAACTCTGTCATCTCAGATGCCTACACAACCTTTGAACGGGCGTGTGAACTTTATCAGGTCTTTATTGGTCTCCGTGAGCCGTGGGCTCCCTCGGATGGCGTGCTTGGTGATAAGCTGGAGGGGGATCTGGGGGGGGGGTTATATGTGACACACGCCACCAAGTATGCAGTGAAGCCCCCCAGCCCTTGCCCTTCTTTGTGAGGCAGGCGTCTCTGGGAGCATGGAATTGGGTTGGGACAGTTTGTTCTCCAAATACGTTCGTCTTCTCCCACCACTGTTTACATTAACATTGGGAAAATAAATACTGCGTGTCGCTTCTGCCTGCTATATTTTCTTAGAGATTTTAATCCCGATTCCTCACAAAAGATTTGTGTGTGTGCATGCGTGCGTGCACACACACACACACACACACCCTCCAACCCTGGTGTGAAGGCATCACAGTTCATAAAATGCTTTTGTTTCTCCTCTTCAGACGGGGGAAGGATGTGCTATGGAAACCTAATGCTGCGTTGACATAATGAAGCGTTTGGACAAATCTCACGTTTCTCAATCAGAGAACCAGCCTGTCTCATCCGGAATGTTCTAAGCTGCCTGCCATCCCCCACCCCCACCCACTGCCTCCCCCCAAATAGAGTTCTTCCTTAAACCTTTCACACACTGGCTGTGATGCACTCAGATGCTCTCACATAAAACAAGACCACCACCACCCCCACCCCCCCCGCCGCCGCCCCCTGCCCAGATTCTGATATTTAGTGGCTGGAAGCTCATTAGTACTTCGCGGCTTTACCCTGGTGTTTTAAATTTTTAAGCAGCTAGGATTCATCTAAGAGGCCTTAACCTTATAATTTGTAATAACTTAGAGATCACGTATCTGAAGGGTGAGTTATTTGAAAAAACGCTCCTTCTCCATTGATTTGCTTCCGCTTCCAGTCAGGGGAAGCACTGCTAAATCAGGTGATGGAAAATGCTCATTTATTACTCCATAGTAAAACACAAGCCATTATGAGACATTTCCTAACGTGGATTGATCTTGCTTGAAAAGAAGGCCGAGAGTTGTCAGAAGTAACTGTAGGGACAGCAGAGATGAATGGAGGAGGACCAGAGAGAGACAAGGTTCTGGATGGACCAACACCTGCGCCGGAGTATCTGTCCACTTGCACCTTAGACTTCCCCGCCCTCCTCCCCCAAAGTGTCGACAACTTGAGCCTCCGGAGTCTTGACTGCGTCAGGCGCTACACTGAGTGAGAACCTATGGTGGAAAGCAGATCATAGTTCTTATTTAAGCCAATGAGCTGTTTCATTCTGGTCACGTTGCTTAACCTCTCTGGGCTTCAGACCCTTTTTGCGATGAAACAGTACTAGAATCTGCCCCTTGCTTGATATGAGCATGAAAGGAGATCCCATAACTAAAATATGCAACGTAGAGCTGGGGCCATGCAAGCTAACAACAGAAACACCACCCTCCAGGCACAGGAGGGAAGGCACGTTGGTTGCGACCTGGCCCCAGACCTCAAGACTGGAAAGTTCTCGGGGTTCCTGGGGAGAGAGGGACCCACACAAGTAGAGCTGATGATAATACGCCAGGAACCAACATGAGGAGATGTTTTTCCTTTCATTTCCTCTGCTTACAACAGGGCCGGACTCCTGCTACACTGACTGAACTTCGTCTAAAAATTATCTCAGGACCACCTAACGTGTGTCGATGCCGCACATGTCAGATGTGTCAGCTCTCCCGGTAATGACGCTCTGACATAAACAGTAAGGAAGAAGTATTACAATTACCGAGGGGTGCCAAGGCACGGCATGCATTTTCATGAGGGGTCTTGGTGAATGGCAGCGTGAGCTCTGTAATCAGCTCCCCCTGCCAGGAGCACTGGCCAAAGGAAGCTCTCATCCCCTCCAAAGACAATTAAAACGAGTTAAATGAATTAAAAAGGCCCTTCCCAGTTAAAGTACAGTCAGAGGTTAGAAACAGTAGTATTTGGATTTATGGAAACTCCACGGCTGCCAAGCCTTCAGAATTGTGGCTCACGGGGGAGTCATTTCGGTGGGAACCTTAAATAACTTATGAAAATGGAGGCAATATGCATAATTTTAAATTTCTGGGAGGCAGTTTTCATCCCCCCTGTTTATTCTGGCTCTTTAGGTCAATAGGAGTATTTTTTTTTTTTTTTTTACCTAAAATCAAATTGAGGGGGGCGTTGTGGATGGGGATGGGGGAGGGAGGCTGTCTTGTTGGCATGAACACGATGGGACCACTGAACAGGAATTTTCCCTATTTCGAGACAGTGGGAAGACCAGGCGTGGGGACGGGTTAGCTGTGGGAGGAGGCATGCTCTGACTCCTGGTTCACCACTCACCAGCTGTGATCTCTTGCAAGCGGCTCAACCACTCCAGTCCTCAGCTTCCCCATCTGCAAAATGGGGCTGTTTCTACCTCGCGGGGTGGTCGTGACAACGAAGTGCTTAGTGGATTGTCTGCTACAGTCGGCTGTGGATATGATCAGCCCCATCTTGGCAAGACAGTAGGTGAAAACCGGGCAGGTGTGGGGGAATGGGGGCCCTGGGACTGCTCCCCAAATGTTCCCAAGCACCAGATGCTGACAAGCCATGGGGGCCACAGGAGACTACTAGCCGGCGTTCCTGCCGTCACCCCAAATGTCCTGGTCACCTGCACGTCCGGATCTGGTCTCCCTGACCCTGGCCACATGCCATCAATTTCATAAGAAATTCTATCGAGATTTCTGTCTGCTGCATAAGAGGGACACCTCCTGCTTCCTCCGCCAGCCCCCTCCCACCATCCGCACACCCCCCGGGTCCTCAAAGTCCCCAAGTGTGTATATGCACTTGCCCATTACATGCACAAACTCCATCAGAAAGCATTTGTCTACACCCTCTTTATTCATTTTCAAAGGGTTAAACAGCCTATTTACTGGGCTGTCAACAATCCGAGGCCCAAATCGCGCAGAAAACCCCGTCCAGTTTTGTGCGGCCCAGAGCCTTGTCTTTGCTGGCCTGTTCTTGTTACTGTCATGTAATATCCATGACAATCATGTTGGGCTTTTTTTTTTTTAGGGGCTCAGTGGGGCTCAATCTGAGGGGCCACTTTAAGCCAGGAAAGGCCTTTATTTACGTGGATTTGAAAGAGCCTTGAGAAGGTCCTTCTTCCGCAGGTCACCCTGGTTTCAAAAGGATTTAAATGCGGAGGCTGCAATCAGTACTTCCATCACGTTCTAATAGACTGACATGAGCATTTGTGCCTGAAAGACAGGGGAAAAAGTGATGCAGATTTTCCCTAAATTGGACTGACGCACAAAGCAGGGAGAGTAACTGAGCGCTCACACCCTCCTTTGCACTTCTGACCAGCGCCGCACAAAGAGAGCCGTGGGAAGCTGCCCAGGAGCCGGGCCGGGCCATTTCCATGGGCCATATGGAAATTTTGTTTTGTGTACAGAGAAAGTGGCTGATAACAGTGACCTTTAACTGCCATATGTGGGCAGTGAATAGGCCAGAGGAAACCACTCCACAATCTGACCCTCAACATATGGACCAGCGGCCCAAGGAGACTTTCATTTGCCATCTCGCTGGCAACCCGGGGGATTTCATTAGATTTGTTAATGAATTGTTCTATTGACTTATATCTGAGCTTGCCTCATTAGAGGAGAAGAACACAATTTTTATCTCTGTTTTCGTGAAGGGACCAGAGCGTTCCCTCCTTTGTGGGGCGGCGGGTAATCTGCTGTGCCGTCATCGGCTTTGAACTAATTTATTGTGTCAGTGAAGAAGGCCCTTCCGAGCTTGTTGAGGCTCGAGCCCCACTCCAAGCCTCTTCAAATCAATGTTTTCCTTGTGAGCGGGATGTTTCCTCGGCTCCTGCTTGGTTTACAAATAGCCAAACATGATGTTGGCCTGGTGTGGTGCGTCGTCTGGGTGCGGGCAGCAAGCTGAGGCTGTGAGTCCCCACAGCCATCACCTGTCAGGAAGGGGCTTCGCCAGGCGACACTGCGCTTTGCAGTGAGGTTGTCCATTCACCTGCCCTTCACACCGCTGGCCACTGTACCCTGTCTCTCTACACTGTCCCTGCAGCGCCTCCATATACTGTCAAAAGAGCTTCGCGTTGGAACATCCCTGCATTCAAGAACACACACCCCCCCTTTCTGCCCTGCCAAGTTTGGAATCGTACAAATCTTCCCATATCCGAGCCTTATTAGTAATGGCTCGATTGTTTGGGCTTCTCAACGCGGGAAAGCTTGGGTTTTAAAGCAATAAGAGCTATCAATTAACATATTATTAGGGGTAAACCAATAAAGAACCCATTATGGCTAATAGCGAGTGTGGAATCACGAGGAATTAGCAAAATGAGATTCAATAAAATGGAAACCATAAAGATAAGCTTCTGAAGATTGGATCTGGCTTTTTGAGCTTAAGTCTCAAATAAACAAATGAGTGATACCCACCAAAGCCTCCCATTGGTTCCTCTCTCCCAAGCCGGCCAAGGACAGGCAGAACTTCGTGAGTTGGAAGAAAGTTTGCCAACGCTGCAACTCGGAGGTGGTTTATCCCATGGGGGAGGAAGGGAAGATGAAAGCAGGTTAATTCTTAAGACACACCCAAGTTGGGCTAGGAGTCCCCCATCAGAGGATGTGGCACAGAAGTCCCCAAGCCTGCACACTGGCCACTCTGGCACTTGCCCTTTGCACAGGAAGAACCAAAAAGTTGGAGAAAGCAGGAAACCTCATGTCACAGAGGAAATCTGGGACCCACGTGGGTCCCGCTGCAGCAGCAATGTTGGGCAAGGAGGCAGAGATGTTGCAAACTCGAGGTATCTCCTGGCAGAGGTGACGTGAGGCGTGGCTGGTTTCACTGTCCATCCTCGCCTGAGTCTGAAGATGGAAACTAGGTTCTCCAGTTTATTTTTTTTATTTTTTATTTTTTTAAAGATTTATTTATTTATTTATTTGACAGAGAAAGACACAGCGAGAGAGGGAACACAAATGGGGAGTGGGAGAGGGAGAAGCAGACTCCCTGCTGAGCAGGGAGCCCGATGTGGGACTCGATCCCAGGACTCCAGGATCATGACCTGAGCCGAAGGCAGTCGCTTAACCGACTGAGCCACCCAGGTGCCCTAGGTTCTCCAGTTTAGTTTTGTTTTCTTGTAACACCTCATGGCAGTGCCGAGACGCTGGTCCTACCGTGCAAGAGCAGCTCATTAGGACTGTTGGTACCCATGGAAGGCTCAGAGGAAGGGGAACACCCGTGTTGGGAGAGAAAGGTTTCACAACCTTTGTTCTGGGCAAGGAGGGTGTTCCTGGAACAAGGGCACTATAAGATCTAAAAACTTGAATGAGAATTGAGGCTAGGGGGGGATTTAAGGGAGTTATATAAGCTATAAAAATATAAGGAAGTACTTAGCTAGATTTGACCAAGCATACTGTTGATTTATCAAGACAGATTCATTGAGGGGCCCCTGGCTGGCTCATTTGGAAGAGCGTGCGACTCTTCATTTTGGGGTTGTGAGTTCGAGCCCCACATTGGGTGTAGATATTACATAAATAAATAAATAAACTTAAAAAAAAAAATACAGGGGCACCTGGGTGGCTCAGTCAGTTAAGGGCTGCCTTCGGCTTGGGTCATGATCCCCGGGTCCTGGGATCGAGCCCCACGTTGGGCTCCCTGCTCAGTGGGGATACTGCTTCTCCTTCTCCCTCTGCCTGCTTCTCTGCCTACTTGTGCTCTCTCTCTATCTCTCTGTCAAATAAATAAATAAAACCTTTAAAAAAATAAGTTAAAAAAAGAAAAAGAAAAAGACACTTTCGTTGGGTTGCTTGCCCTGAGTTCACATATCCTTGAGGTCGACTGTTGCCCTTATCATCAAAATACCACTTGGTTGGGTATAAAATTCATCCTCTCTCTCAGAGTTTTGTAGACATTGCTACAGTGCCTTTTGGCACTGAATGTGATACTAATTTGTTACCTTTTGCTTCTTCATTGGCTACATTTCATCACTGAACTGTTTTATTTAAAAGGTTTTTTTCAGAGGACTAGCTGTGTTAAATTTCATGATAGGTGTTATGTTTGAAAAGTTTTCCCTATTGCTTTTACACTTGCGTGACAACTTGACTGAGTATAATTTACTTGGGTCACATTCTTTTCCTTGAAACTCTGTTGACACTCTCCAGTCTTTTGGGGCTGTGAATACTCCTCATTGGGATGACTTCTCAACTACCAGTGCCCTGATGTGCTTCCTGAGTGCCTGAAGAAATACTTCTTTCCTCTTGGAGTCCAAGAACTTGACCAGAGAATATCACCGTGTCACCCTGTTCTCCATCAGTATTTCCTGGAACTCAGTATTTTCAAGTGTACCCTTGTGAACTAGATTCAGTTCTTTCATTTCAAGGAAATCCTATGCTATTGTGTCTTTGACTTTTTTTGGTTCCGTTTGTGGGATTCTCTACTTCAGGGTCACTAATTATCATTATCTTGCATAGATCCAATAGGCCTTTCATTCACTAATCGCTAACATCAGCTCTCAGATTATTATCTCCCCCATACCCTCAGACTAGACACACCTCAAAGGAAAAAAGCATCTTATTTATCTTCATATCCTCGGAGCCCAGTACATGAGCAACTATGGAATGGACTCACAAGTAACCTTGTCAGTTAGAGTTTAACCTTTATTTTGAGAGAAGTCAACAGTCATTGGAGGTTTTCGGTGAGGATGGTAGTGGTTGACATGGCATCACATAGCTTCAAAGTGGGGTGGGCTACAGGGTAAGATAGATGCTCCTAATGAATGGTGGTGGTATGTGGTGGTGGCCAGAGATGCTGGTTTTATAGGAAAAGAAGATGCAGTGTATAAACATGAATATTTTGGACTCCCCTGAGGAGAAAATTCATACCAGTACCTCTGCCAGGACAGCAGGTGGCTTATGGAAATGGCTATTGGCCTTTGGTTCCAGAAAAATAACTTGAAAGTTCTTTAGGAGCTTTTCCTTTTGGGTTTTTTTTTTTTTTCTTCTTCTTAGATGTGTAATTATCAGTTGATTTCCAACACCAAACTCTTCAAAAGGTTGGCATGTTAAATTAAAAAAAAAATAATTTGGGGGGCGCGTGGGTGGCTCAGTGGGTTGAGCGTCCGACTCTCGGTTTTGGCTCAGGTCATGATCTCATGGGTCGGGAGATCAAGCCCCACATTGGTTTCTGCACTCAGCCAGGAGTCTACTTGAAGATTCAATCCCTCTACCTCTCCCCGACTCTCTCACAACATTCTCTCTCTCTCTAAAATGAATAAATAAATCTTTTAAAAAAATAATTTTTGCATCCACCAGAGTCCTGGCTGGAAAGAGATGGCACATTCAAAGGGTTTGTGTGCAGGGCTTAGGGGACCACAAGGGATGCAGAGGCACCAGCAGGAAGGGGTTAACTCTCCTAGGCCTAAAAAGGCAAGGACAGAGAATGATGCTCTGGAACCTGGTGAGAAATGTGATGATGGAAGAGGGTCTCCACTGAGATGGTGTGCCCTAGGGCAGAGTGTTACTCCCCTTGACCCCAGTGCTGACCAGGACTCAGTGAGACCAAAGCCAGGAACGACATCTCTCCTCCTTTCCTCCTTCACCTTGCCTCTTCCTCCCTCCGACAGACCAAGCTCAACTAGAAGCCAGAAGTGAGGGAGCCCAAGTGATGCAATCATTCATAGAGGTCAGCCTCCCAAATCCAGAGCAGGGGGGAAAAGGGTAGAATGTGGAGCTAGAGGGGCCCAATCTTCCCCAAGAAGACCACCCTCCTCACAATAAAATAAATCAAATAATAAAATAAATCAGATTAAATTCCATTTTCTCTTATTAGATTGGCAGGGATGAAAATGTTTAAAAATGGTGTTGGTGAGGGTGTGCCGAAAATAAGGCTCCCTTGCACATTTGTTGGTTAAAAGTAATTCAGAACAACTTTTATATAGGGCAATTGGACAGCATCTACCAAAATTACAAGTGAACACACCCTTTAACGGAGAAATCCCACTACCAGGTATCCACCCCGCAGATATGTTCAAACATGTATACAATGCTACATATGCAGGGCTATTCATTACCACACTGTTTGTAATAGCAGAACGTCGGCAAAAACCCAAGCATCCATCAATAGAGACTGGTAGAATAAATTGTGGTTCACACACACAATGGAATACCATGCAGCCATAAAAAAGAAGAAGAAGACTCTTTCTATAATTTATTAAGTGAAAAAGCAAGATGGTATCATTTGTACTAAGGGTGGGAAGAGGGGCAGATAGAGCTACCTGGTCTCTTTCAGACCATAGATACACAAGAAATTAAGGGTCAAGGTTGGGTCAGGCAAAGGGATTGTGTGGCGGGGGTTGGGGGGAAGGGGATGGTGTGAGGGAAGGTTCTCTCTATGTGACTTTCAGGTTTCTGTTTTGGTTCTGAATACATTTTGCCTATTCAAAAAAAATGACTAAATTAATATTTTTTAAAAATCTTGACCGTCTATGGACAGTGAGAAATTGTATTAAAAACGGCATGTGCCAAGTGGAGGAGCTCAGGGTGCTAGAACTTCTGAAATGGAACTGTCAGGAGCAATGCGGCTTCTCACAAAGGCCCCCACTTGAGAGCCCCTGCCCAGGGCGTGAGGATCTCTGAATCAGTGAAATAATGGGAAGGACCAGACCACCTTCCCCTAGAAGCTTTCTGACCTAAAGTAGAACAGAAATAGCTACTCGCCAGCCCACCTCTCTCCCCGAGGATGTGTGTCATCAGTAAGGGGTGGTGGAGAAGGTAGGAAGAACCTCTGGGGGCTGCTGTTGGGACATGGCCCCTGCCTTGTATCCCTTTCATGCTCATCCGCCTCAGCCTCTCTCCTGTTTCACGCTGCCATGTCCCATGAGCCACTGTTTGTATTGCAAGAGCTTCAATCCCTCCCCACCGCTGACCTCCAGGGCTGCAGTCTCCTTATCTCTGGATAAGGAAGGAGTGATAGTACGTGTCATCATGGTAGCAAACATGAGATACTTGTCTTTTGCTGATTTCATATTCACTTTTATCACACTCCTCCATCTCCTGCCTTTCCACACCCACATCCCCTTGCCAGAAGCTCTCACACTGTTGTTGGAGAACAGAAGCCCAAGCCCGAGGGCCAACACCAAGTGCAACATGATACGCGAGACTGAATAACCAAGATCAGGGTGCTCACTCTGCCCCAGTCAACACTGCCTCCTTGTTGTCCTTCGAGCCCACCGAGCAGGCTTCTGCTGTGGTGCCCTTTGCCTTGGTCATCTCTGCTTGGAATACGCTCAACTTGGACAACAATATGGCGTCCTCTGCCACCTACTTCCGGACTCTGCTTAAATGTCTCCCTCTCAGTGAGGGTGCCCTGCCCCCCTGAAATCCCATGCTAGTGGTCTCTACTGCATCACTAGCTTTACATAGCTCTATAGATCTGATCACCATCTAACATGAACTATATTTCACTTCTTTTTTTTTTTTTTTTTTAAAGATTTTATTTATTTTTATTTGAGAGAGAGAGAATGAGAGAGAAGGAGTACATGAGAGGGGGGAGGGTCAGAGGGAGAAGCAGACTCCCTGCCGAGCAGGGAGCCCGATGTGGGACTCGATCCAGGGACTCCGGGATCATGACCTGAGCCGAAGGCAGTCGCCCAACCAACTGAGCCACCCAGGCGCCCTATATTTCACTTCTTTATTCGATAGATTATCTGTACATTATCTGGAATGTGAACCTCACATTGGTAGGGACTTTTTCCCCCTGTTTTGTTCACTGATGAATCCTTGGCACCTAGAAGAGTGCCTGGTGCATTTCCATGCTCAGCATTTGTTGAATGACTAGATAAATGAGTTATAGCCCTTAATCTCACTACTTTTTTTGTCTGTTTACTTCTGTATCTCACCCAGTGGGCCAAGAGCTCTTTGCGCTGCTGTAATTGCAGCACCTACCACAATGCCAGGGGATGCTTGATAAATGTGTGTGTGTTTGTGTGTGTGTATGCATGTGTATAAATGAATCATTGAAGGCTCTTTTGTGCACACTTTCAATCCCAGATGATTTCTGTTCTGAGGATACAGAACAGACATCGGCTACACTCCAACACAGCAAAGGTTATTTAGGGTCCTTTGCTGATACTTCTTCTATTTGATTCTCTTATTTTTAGTTTGCCAGACACATTTTGGTTCAAGATGTGTGAATGAGACAGTTCCAGAAACTGGAGAATTGTGGGCAGCACCCAGATAAAGGAAGAGTGTCTGGAACATTGACCTCAGGGACTGATCTCTTTGCTTTCAGGTTGCAAGAAAAGCAGTTGCTATGATGGATGTCATTCCTATGAGAAAGAGAAGCCCCCATTTGCTGATTGCGTACCCTTCATCACGAACTGCACCAGGCACTTAATTACAATCATTAATTTAAACTTCACAGCAACACCATGAGATGGGTACTGTTTTTATACTCGGTTTCAGAAAAGGTAACTGAGGTTCGGAGAGATAGAATTAATTTGCTCAAGGACCTAGAGCTAGAAAGTGGTGGAACTGGGATTTAAATCCAAGCTTGAGATCTCTAAATCTACTACTTCATCTACAATGAAGTCCTGCTGAGAGTAATGCAGAGTGTGTTTGTCCTAAGGTGCTATATTCATTGGGGAAAGCTAGCTGCTGTAACAAACAAGTCCCCAGACTTCAGTGATGTAATACAAGAACTGTTTATTTCTCATTCACGATATAGTTCCCCCAAAGACCTGCTGTGTGTGTGTGTGTGTGTGCACGCGCATGCACGCGGGTGCATGCACGCATGTGTGAGCCTGCACTCTGTTCCATACAGTCATGCAGGGATTCAGGCTCCTTCTATGTAGTGGACTCTAGGGCCCAGCCTTTGGGCCCTAGAGTCCTCCCCCTAGACACTTTTCCTGTGTCCAGCAGGTGGGGGAGCCCAGAGTGAGCAGAGCTGATAACACATGGGAGGGGTGCTGAGAAGTCAGACCTGAGCAAGTGGTGTCCATCACCTCTGATCACCTTTCTTTGGCCAGCACTCTTCATATGGCTGCACGCAGCTGCCAAGGAGACTGGAAAATATAGTCTGTGTACCCAGGAGAAACAAAATTTGGGATTTGGTGAACACAGAGTAACCTCTGCCACAGGAAAGAGTGGATGGAGTATTCCAGAACTGAGTTATATAGCCAGGTTTTAGTTTTCTGTGTCACCAAAATAACAACAACAACAAACAGCAGGGGTATGAGCCAGCGGAGTAGCAGATAATTACACAACCATGTATCCAGCAAAATCTCACCTGATCCGAATTCTCCGTTAATGTGTCATTTTGGTTAACGTGATATTTTGGTTAAATGCGGGCTAGACAAGAAGCCTTTTGGTTTCAAATCATATTGCTGAAAATCTTTCCAAGATGTGGTGTTTCACGTTCCTGCCTCAGGAAGTTCGATGCGGTAAATTCAGCAAATACTTTCTCAGTGACTAAGGATCTCACAGAGCTTCTGGGTTGCCATTCTGAATAAACATCAGTCTTCACGATACAGGCTTGGGTGTGTGAGAGAGAGCTGATATGAATCAGCAGTGATCCGAAAACATCGTCTTTGTTTCGCTCCTAACTTCTGCTGTTTTTATTTCATTTTTTCTGATTACCAAAAACCACTCCTGGTCATTGTGGAAATGCCGAAAAATACAGAAAGGTAAAAATTACAGAACAAAATAACTTCTAATTTTACAACCTAGAAATAGCCACTATTAACATTTTCGGTTATATTTGCTTCATATTTGTCTCTTTCTTTCTGCATCTGTTCCTCTTTTATATGTATATAAATGAGTGAATAGTATAAATGCAGTTTTACATCTTGTAATTTGTCTTAATATTAATTACATGAGAAGTTTCCCTTGCCATTAATACTGCTTTGAAAATATCATTTTAGGGCGCATGGGTGGCTCAGTTGGTTAAGCGACTGCCTTCGGCTCAGGTCATGATCCTGGAGTCCCGGGATCGAGTCCCGCATCGGGCTCCCTGCTCAGCGGGGAGCCTGCTTCTCTCTCTGACCCTCCCCCCTCTCATGTGCTCTCTCATTCTCTCTCTCTCAAATAAATAAAATCTTTAAAAAAAATTAAAAAAAAAAGAAAATATCATTTTATATACCCATCATAATATTCCACTATGAGTAAGTATGATCTTCCCAGATCTTTCTCTGAAACTAGGCTAATGTTTTTCTCATTCAATATTGCAAATAGCATTGCAATAAATATCTCTGTACACAAATTTATATTTGCTTCCTTGATTTTTTTTTTTTTTAAGGAGAAATTCCTAGAAGTGGCATTATCAGGCCAACGGACATAAATATTTTTATGTTTGGTACCCTGACAAGCATGGAGGATCTTTTCATCTTTATTCATTTGTCAAGTGAAAAATTGGATTTTATCAATTTTCATTTACATTTTTTGATTAGCAAAATGACATTTTATGTTTATTAGTCATTTGCATTCCCTATACCTAATCTATTCCTATCCTATATTTTCCATCGACTTGATTTTTTATTGATTTTTATGATCTGTTTATTCATTAAAAATAATACTTTAGTCATTCTTATGGAAAATACTTTCCCATTTGTTTTAAAATTACTGTTATCAGCTTATTAACTTGTCATTTATCTTTTTTTTCTCTCCAATGAATGGTGAAGGGACAAGTTTCTGGTTAATTGAGAATTCTAATTAGTTGACTTCTGGTTGATTTAACAATCAAGATTGGGGGGTTAAATACATTTTCAAATGAAAAATGAAACTAGAAGGGACCGTGAACTGGTTTCCTTGCTCCTCTCCTGTTCAGTAGCCATTAACATCTCCATCTTGAGGACAATGTTGTTTCTTGGGGTTGAAGATTAAGTAGAAAGCATTGAGATATCAACAGAGCTATAAATAACCCTTTTTGTTAAGGTCAATAAAAAATCAGCATGAATTTCCAAAGACAGTAGAGTTTAAATAGCCCCCTATCTCCCCACATCCCCAAAATCCTTGATAAGTAAAAACAGAACATTTATAAAGCATCAGTCTCTGACCCAGATTCTAAGGCCCAGCCTCAGTGAGCTTTTGCAGGCACAGTTTTCAGACACAATAGTTTTCAACTGGGAACTTCTGAGACAGTATCACATTACCCAATGTGTAATAAAGTATATTAAGCTAGTATGTACTAGCTCCTTAGAGTGTTAATAAATGCTACATTAATTAGGGGATTCCAAAGCAAATACATCTGAGAATTGCAGGGTTAAAAAAAGTTAAATAGGTTTCTTTTTTTTTTTTTTAAAGATTTATTTATTTATTTGAGAGAGTGAGAATGAGAGATTGAGAGAGAGTACATGAGAGCGGAGAGGGTCAGAGGGAGAAGCAGGCTCCTCGCCGAGCAGGGAGCCCGATGCGGGACTTGATCCCAGGACTCCAGGATCATGACCTGAGCCGAAGGCAGTCGCTTAACCAACTGAGCCACCCAGGCGCCCTTAAATAGGTTTCTTTATTGCAGGACTTATCAGGGCCTTTGATGGGCTAATATATGTACGAATCCCTAAGACAGGATGTTCCATATTCCCACGTTGATTTGATCACAGAGCCCCTTTTTAAGGAATATCCTTTGAGAACAGACTTAGACAGAATAGTCTTCGAAAAATGTTACTTTCACCCAAAACAGTAATTCTAATTGTGTATTTCTGGGGCATTGTAACCAGGTGTTGGAGGAGGTATTTGGGGGCATGCATAAATAATTAGGTAAATAAATTAAGTGCTCACTAGTTGTCAAAGCCTTTTTCTGATTATCATCTCAAATAATCTCCACAGCAACTGCATGAGCTAGGCACTGAATCAGTAATGAGGCTCTATGGCTAGTACCTAAGAGGTCTACACTTGAATCCTGATTCCACATAACCCGTGTGACCGTAGGTGACTTACTTAACCTCTCTACACCTCAGCTCAGATAGCAACTGCACCTACCTCAGGGAGTTACCATGAATATTAGAAGAAATAACATTTCTACTGCACTTAGAATAGTATCCAGCATATCCTATGTATTCCTGTCATTTTAGCTATTTTTATTCCCATCTTAGAGCTGAATAAGCTGGGGCTCAGAGAGGTTAACAAGCCTGAACAATATTGTAATGACAATAAGAGGAAAAGGTTGGCTTGGAACACAGACGGTTTGACTTTAGAATGTTGTTGTTGAATATCATACTCACTATGCTCTGTTTCTGTGAACAGCTTGGCCTCCTCATACTTCTTTCCATATAGTCCGTAAGTACATACACCGTGTCTTGTCCAGTGGGGTAGGGATTGGCCAGCTGCCCAACAAAATTCTTGCTCCCTCTTCTATAGAATTCTTGAAGTGGGGCAGTTGCTACGCCCAGGACTAAACTTCCCAGGATCCCTTGCAACTGGTTGCGGCCATGTGACTAGTTCTCACCAACCAAGCCTATCACTTCTGGGATGGGCCTTTAAGTAAATGGGCCTTTAAGTCAACAGCCCTCCTCCCGCATTTGCCAAATGCATGCAGACTACTAAGAAGCCCCAGGGGGTGGTGGAATCTAAAGATGGAAGGAGCCTGGGTCTCTAAAAATCACCACTTGCCAGCAAAATACTCTCTGGCCAGGTTCACCTGCGCTCGATATATAGGTGAGCCAAAATAAACATCTACTGTGTTAAGTGATTGAAATGTGGGGGTTTATTTGTTACGGCAGCTGAGGAAACATCCCTTTACTAGTGGACAGTCAGCGTAAACATGAGTATTCTATTCAAGTCTCTCAATATTCCTCTGGGCAGACTCAGGTAGCCCCACGCGTCCTCATGGAATTATGCTCTAGTTGGATCCTTTTATGATAGTTCTGTGTTAGACCCAAAACACGGACACTGACAGGGCTGACGATGAGGGTAGGGATGGAGGGCTGGTTGACGAATGACCTTGCCTTTGGGAAACCTCTGGCGGGAGGTGGGGGGGAGGAGAGAAAGCAGTTGGGGGGCAGGAGGAGGGCCCTGGGCTAGCAGGCATTTGGAGATGCTTCTGCTGCCTTCCGATTCTGCGGAGCACGTTTTTAGTTTGTCATCAAATGTTTACTGCTGAAGTAATGAAGGGCGTTAATAAGGAAAGGAACACCAAACAGCCCAGCATAAAAACCGACAGTGGCCATAAACCTGCATTTGCCATATATGGTGTTTCCATAGTTGGACGAAACACTTTTCCCCATACAAAAGATATAACTATATATCTTCGGATTTTATGGGCTGCAGATTACTCTAATTATCATAAAAAATTACTACCGCTAATAAAAATTCTATTATAAGTTACTTACAGTAATCTCCAGGGTACTACACTTAGCCAGGAAAAGGTTGTAATTACATTACACTGCAGGGAGTTTGTTGCTCAAAACTCCCGAAACTCTAGCCCTGTCTTTTAACACACCTTAACAGCCCTCCTACCCCCTTGCTGCTTCTCCCTACCTCCTCCCCAGTTTTTGGTCAAAGGTCTCCTTGTTTTCATTTTGCAGGATGTGGTTTGAGCCTAGAATAATGACCCATCTCGGACACAAATGACGCAAATGAACTTTTAGAGTTACAAATGTCTGGGTGGATTTGTCATCCCCTGGGGCCTCCAGGATGTCAATGGAAGGATGTAATAGAAAGGAGACCTGACACTCCCCCCCCTACCCCCGCCACCCCGCCCAAAGGGAAACGTGCTTTGCAAAATTGGTGGAAGCTACTGGGTGTTCATGCAAAACACAATGCTGAGTTTTTTGTTTGACAAGACAACAATTGGTATTTTCCCTTTTATAACTACTATTTTTTTTGGAATCGTCATCCGTGAGGGTTGATGACTCTTCAGTGACCTTACGAAGTCTTGCCAATGATACCAATTCTAACTGGTAATTTCATGACCCTCCCTCATTCCTCTGCCTTTGAATTAAATATCAAAATAAGTGCTCTCTCTTGCACTCCCTGAATGACGAAGTAGTAAATAAGCTCACAGTCCAAGGACTTAAGCTAAAGTTGGAACAGTGGTCATCCTCCTAAATAGGGTTTCAATTGCTTCTGCAAAAGGGTGAATCAGCATTTTAATGAACGGGCCCAGAAAATGAAATAGCCCGTTTGAGTTGCTTTAAAATAAGCAACTTATTTCAGCAATGACTTGTGGCACATTAATTGCTATCAGCAAGGGGGAAAGTATGTCTTGGACTTTTCCTGGCTCGCTTTAAAGAGACACTCTGGAGTTGGGCTGTAGAGGGAGGTCCTGAGCGAGGATGCCTGTGGTCAGCCTGGGGGTGTGGTGAGTGCAGAGAGCTTCTTAGTCAGGGTGCCCCAAATAGTCCCTAACCACAGCCTGGCCTCCTGGTAGAGGGGCAGTGGGCAAAAACCATACGCACTGAGATTTCATCTCAGATGAACTTGTTTGGATTTTAATAAATGAGAAAGGAGGCTAATAGGGAGTTTTGCTATTTTTCGGGCTTCTTCAGACCAACCCGAGTTTATTTCTAATTGGAAGAAAAGCAGATTTGCTTGGAAGAAAGCTACATATGGTCTGTTTCCTCCAGGAGAACATAGATCTCATGAGGAGAGGAATTTTGTTTCATTCCTTAAAGCGTCTTGAATAACTGTAGTAGGTAACACTGTGACGAGGTTTGTGGTTAATAAATACTATCAGAGGAATGAATAAATGAGTGACCTATCAGAAATTTGAAAATAGAAATAGACCAAGAAGGATTACTGGGTATCTTACTTAATACACTCTGGATTCCATAGGATCATACACTTTTATTTCTTTGAACTTTACCCACTGATTCAAGGTGCTGGCTGGAGACACATGGCTGCTTAGAATGTTGAGGGTCAAGCCTGAGAGGAGCGGGACCAAAGGAAAGTTGTCTTTGCCCATGAATATGGGTGCCCATGACTCTAGCCTGTCATAGAAATGGTCTTCTGTGGCACCATTCCTCCCCTAGCCAGCCCAGCCCCATGGAAAGAGAATGTATGTTGGCACTGGAAACCCCTGGATTTGAACGTCTCTGTCATTTATTGGCTATGTGACCTTGGGTAAGTTGCTTAGCTTCCTTGAGCTATAGATTCTTCATCAGTAAAACAGGACAAATATCCCCACTCCCCAGCACGGGGTCAGACAGAATTAATTCCCTAATAAGTCTTGCCCTTCCTTCTCTATTTAAAATGCTTCTCTTCCTTCCTGCTGCCATTCTACGTATGCCATATCTCACTCCAGCCCAAGTTCATGATCATCCCAAGCCGCACTTTGCTGTTCATTTAGCTTCCCAAGTTTGCAGGTAATGACTTGCATATGCAAATCATTTTTCTGTTTTCAGAGCCTAGTGTGCCCCGTGCAAGCACAGTGTACATGTCCTGAAAGGAGGCAGGACACGGCACAGAGGTTAGCCACTGGGTATTTGGTCCAGGTTCCTGTCCTCCTAATTGAATGGCTTCAGCTAAGTTACATCACTTCTGGGTGTCTCAGTTTTTTCATCCGAAAAATGGGGATTTCAAGAGCAACTTCCTTAAAAGCTATACTTGTTATGTGCCTGGCCCCTCACAGTTGGTCAATAGGGGTAGCTAAGAAGAAAAATGAATACAATAAAAAATTCCCCTTGGAATTTGGAAAGGGGAGAGCACCGGAGTCATTTCTCCCTCTCTCATTCTCCACTCCTCATTTTAACTTGGAAGTGAAAGAAGTAAGATGTCAACCTAGCAAAGAGCGTGCTTTCAGTAGCTGCATCTGACTCCCTGGTGAGCTTCCCCGCACACATGTTGGGAGCTGTTTCGAGGCCTGTCAGGGAGTAAGGCTACTGATGAGGTGTGGAGCTCTTGAGATGTCATTTCTGACAGCCCAGCTTTGATCTGGAGTGAAATGGGAGCAATTTCATCAGCTTAAGCTCAGAAAGCACCTGAACAAATGCCTTATTTTAGTTATCTGTTGCTGTGTAACAAATCACCCCCCAATTTAGAGGCTTACAACAGCCTTTTGCTCCTTGTGATACTGTGGATTGGCAATGTGAGCAGGTCTCAACTCAGCAGGAATGGCTCATTTCTGCTTCTCATGGAGCTGGCTGGGGTGGCTTGACTGGGGCTGGAAGATCCATGATGGCCTCCTTGGGCATCTAAGAACACCTTGGTTCTCCTCCATGGGGTTTCTCTCTCCATAGGGTCTCCCAACATTCAAATGAGCTAGACTGAGCAAGAATGTTCCAGAAGGAGACATGGAAGTTGCCAGGGCTCTGAAGGCCCAACCTCAGAAGTTGAACAGTGTCACTCCTGACACATTCTAAAGGTCAGAGAAAGTCGCAGGCCATTTAGATCCAAGAAGAGGGGAAACTGGCTCTGTCTCTTGATGGGAGAGGTGGCTCACTTATATTATAAAAGGGCATTCAGGATAAGAGGAATTGTTTTAGCCAGTCATCAAAAATCAAGTCATTGAAATCAGGTCTCGATGCAGATAAAACTCCTCAGGAGAAGTTCCTTACAGAACTGGTAAGTACAAGGACAAGTTACCTGCATTCCTCCACCCAATGAACAATGGCAAAACATGGGCAGAATAACTCCCATAGAGACTTCCTTTCAAAAAAAAAGAATGGGCGGGCACTGGGCTGGCTCAGTCTATAGAGCTTGTGACTCTTGATCCCAAGGTCGTGAGTTCAAACCCCACACTGGGCATCAAACTTACTTAAAAAACAAAACAAAACAAACATTAAAGATGTTCACTGATTTTTAAAAAAGGAAAACAAGGAGGAACAATCAAATTCCTTAACAAAAAATAAAAATTACAAAAACAAAACAAAAAGAAAAATGGTAAGCACTCACTGGTCCATAGCAATTCTGAAATCCTACCAGGTACCCATTGCCAGGCCTTGTCCTCTGTGGGCATGGAATACTAGCTGATCATGACCCAGCTCTTCTCTCTAGAAAATTCCTACTTCTGTTTTCTTCCCAGATTTTCCCTCAGCTCTCTACAGTCTTGGCCCTGTCCTCTGAGAGGTCCCTCTTTTTACATAAAAATTGGCTCATATTTGTAGCTGAGTTTGCCACTCAGCATGCTTACTGCTTATCAAAAGTTGGGGAACCAAAAGCTTCTTTTCGTTTTGAGTGGTTCAGGTCCCTTTTGATGCAAGCTGGTAGTGTGTTTACCAATAAAATGCTCTTTAAAACTCTGTAGGTTTTGGGGTGCCTGGGTGGCTCAGTCAGTTAAGCATCTGCCTTTGGCTCAGGTCATGATCTCAGGGCCCTCGGATCAAGCCCTACATCAATCGGGCTTCCTGCTCAGTGGGGAGTCTGCTTCTCTCTCTGCCTCTACCCCTCTTTTCCCTTCTTGCTCATGTTTTCTCTCTCTCTCAAAGAAAGAAAGAAAGAAAGAAAGAAAGAAAGAAAGAAAGAAAGAAAGAAAGAAAGAAAATCTTTGAAAACAAAACAAAACAACTCTGCAGGTTCTCTATGAACCTTGATGGTTTTGATTTCATGACCCAAAAGCCTTTTCCATTATTCTTCCTGAGACATGCTTTAGGACAATGTCCCTACAATTCTTTGTTTTGTCTAGCTAAGAGGGTTTACTAAATTTAAATAGCTTTAAACCTTTCTGAGGCAGTAACAAGGGTCTTAAGGATCTGATTTGTACCCTGAAGTTATTCCTTATTTTGAGAATATTTTTTGCCAGCTCAAGAAACTCTTCTGAGCCTACTAAAAGTTCTCTAAATTCTGCTTGAAAACTGACTAGCTCCTTCTATAGCTCTCTTTCCTCCTTCTTTATCATAAAAAAGCTAGAAGAAGCCAAGTTGGCACTTTCAACATTCTTCCTGGGGGCCTCCTTTCTAGTCAGATTCACACTGTTTCAGTTATCTTGTGATAGTAACAAACCATATCAAAATAGAGTCACTAAAAGCAACAACCAACACTCATCCTTGCCAGATTAGCTGCAGAGCTCATCCCCGTTCCACATGGTATCATCTGGAGCAGCTCGGGTGGAGCAGGAGGACCCAGGCTTAAGTATGTCACCTTGGCGATGTTCCAAGAAAGCATGAGTGGAAGATTTCAGGTCTGTTAAGATGTAAGCTCAGTCTGGCACAGCTTCACTTCTACTGCGTTCTCTTGGTCAAGCATACGAATATACGAGTCGACGAATGAGTGAATTAAAGGTCTGAAAAGCCCCTTTAAAACAGAGCAGTAAAACACCCCCCATTTGCAGGAACTATGAGGCACCACCTGTTCCTTAGAAACTAGGAGCCATCATTCCAGGTGGCCAAGCTCTTTCAGATTGCCCTCACCTGGCTCTCCTTCTCCCACCCCAGAAACAGGGGGTTGAATAGGCTGGCTAGGTGAAGTACCTTTCTACCTTTTCAACTTGGCAAGGCTGACTCTTGACAAGATTGATAGCAGGCATCACAAACCCAGATACCCCAATTGCCAAGCAGATAATATAAATGAGCAAAGTGGACTGTGTGGCCATCGCACGGGTGTTCCTCGTCTTGTGATATGGACTGAAGACCCCGCATCTCCAGAACTTCTCATTTCCCGAGATACAATGGAAATCCAGTTTGGTTTGTTTGTTTGTTTCGAGAGAGAGGGAGAATGTGAGCAGGGGTACAGAGGGAGAGAGAGAGAATCCATTTTTTAAAAGATTTTATTTATTTATTTTGAGAAAGAGAAAGAATGTGCGTGAATGGGAGGAGGGGCAGAGGGAAAGAGAGATTCTCAAGCAGGGCTGACCTCATGACCCTGAGATCGTGACATGAGCTGAAATCAAGAGTCGGATGCTTGAACCAACTGAGCCATCCGGGCGCCCTGAAATCCAGGTTTTTATATGAAATCTCTATTTTCCAATCTTGGTGATGGTATGGTTCAGGAGAGGTGAATTTAGACTGTGGCAACAAAGAGGCCCCAAACATGAGTGGCTTGAAATAATGAAAATATGCATCTTGTTCACACTGCATGTCATCAGCGGTATGCTTCAGGCTGAGCCCTGTGTCATCTTCACTCAGGGACCCAGAATGAGGATAATGCTCACTCTTTCTTTTTCTCTCTCAATCTCTCGCTCTCCCTGCCCCTTTCTCTCTACCAGAATCTTCTCTTTGCCAAGGCACAGAAATGGAAATACAATGAGTCACTCTCTGGTTCTTGAAGCATCTGCCAGAAGTGATAGATAATACCTTTGCTCACATTGCATTGCTCAAAGCAAGTCACACGGCCACCCCTAAATTTGCAAGGTCACAGAAAAGCAGCCTTACACATGCCAACTAGAAGAATGGGGAGTTTGGGGTGAGTAGACCTAACGACTACCATCGCAACTAACACATTTTTTGAAAAAAACGCTGTTCAGACCAGAGCTGGGCAATAAGATCTCAGTGTCTGAGTTCGGGTGGGGAAAGTGAGATGCGTATGGGCACCCTTCCAGCACTTTCCCTGGCCTCGGTGTCCCTTCTATTGCCCTCTGACTTCCGTTGGTCAGGATACCACAATTGGAAGCAGCTCTGGAGTGGTTCACGGGTTCTGAACCATGGCACCACTGGGTAATTCTTCATTGTGGAGGCTGTCCACACATTAGAAGATGTTTAGCAGCATCCTTGGCCTCTCCCCATTAGATGCCAATAGCACCTCCCCTCCGTTGTGACAAAGAAAAAAATGCCTCCGACCATTGCCAGATATCCCCTGGTTGTGAGCCACCATGACAGTGGAAGGGCTGCTGGGCTTCCAGATTTCAGACAGGTCTGGAGCCTCACCTTGCCCTGCATCTCCTGGAATCCCAGCAAGGGTCAGTGATCTCATCTGTCAAGTAGGGGTAACCCTTAGTAATCTCCCTCCATGAATAACATTTCACGAGGATAGAATGAGAGTTGGACAACCAAGAGCCTGTGTAACCGGTCCTTGTAGGGTTTTGAAGCCTGTTTATTAGGGTCTAGCCCAGGTACGGCTCCATGCCCAAGGCCTTTCCCTCAGATAGAAATTATTTGGGGGCTCTGCCAGTTGTCAGCCCTCAATAACAACATCCACCATCATAATTATTACTGTTGCCATATATGCATTGCCTAAAACATGCCTGACAACACGATGCCATTTATATTCACGATCTCAAGTAAGGCTCACAAGAGCTCCCAAAGGGAGGGATTCTTGTCTGGTTTCATGGTGACGAAATGAAGCTTCAGGAAGGTGGAGAGACCTGCCCCAAGCTAGGAAGTGGTAGAGCAAACCAGATCCATTATTCCTCCAGGGCGACGGCTCTTCCTGCGAAGTAAGAGTGTCAAAGGAAAGACGGGATGAGGAAGTGGAAGGGGGTGTTGAGGGTCTGGGAGGCCTGCTTGGTGCTGGTCATGGAGGCCACTGCTCCCTAGCCTGGAAGGAACCCCCTCATGATGACCACCGCACCAACGATCACTTCCATTTACCGGGCGCTCACTATATGAAGAGACATGCAGGAGGGATCTCATCCGATGCTCACAAGCGAGCTAGGGGACCAGGGCTACTATTGTCCCATTTTACGGAGGAGAACCCAGAGGCCCAGAGTGGCCCCTCGTCTCATAGTAAGGGCGTGGTGGGGCCGGGGTTCCAGCCCAGCTCTGTGGGGCTCAGGGTCCTTCTTTTTATTTGCACCCACTCATACCCTAGCAATGTCCCAGCCACCCCATTTGTGCACAGGCCCTGCTCTGCCTCCCTTACCTGGCACCCCCAAGAGGTAAATTCCAGGCCCTTTGGGCCTGCTCCGGCACCGACTACAGTCTCAACCTCCACCTTCTCCTCACAGCAGACAATGCTGCGGATTCTCCTGATGTTTTATTTCTTGTTCTGCAAGCCCCATGGCGGCCCGGGAGGTGGCTGTCAGGCACGTGATCTAGGTTATCAGGTAGAATCACTGTGCTCATTCACTACAAATTAATGGCAGTGGGAGGTCCCCCTGCCCCGGCTGGGCCGTCAGCACACAGCCCAGTCTACACCCTCCCACCCAGTGAGGGCTCACACTGCCACCGAGGGAAAAATAACTGTTCGACGCCCTTTAGGAAGGAAGGAACTCTGGGACCGGTGGCCAGCTTGGGCGATGAATGCGTTTCCTCAGCTCACGGATAAACAGTTTATAGTTCTGAAATCCTGTGTTTGATTTTCACATCTGCTCTCACTCTTGAGATTGGCACTGAAGGTGGCCAACTGCGCCCTTCGAGTGGCAGCTGAAACCCGGAATCGGCCTCAGCCACCGGGCTGCTTTTTTGTGTTGTTGCTATATTGGAATGTGTTTTTACTCAGGGGATGCAGGTTGTTCCAAAAGGGAGATTTCTGTTTCTCGCTTCATCAGAGACTTAGCGAGGGCCTACTGGGTGCCAAGCGACTCCCCACTGGGGTCACACGAAGGCACGGTTGGGTGGGGTGGGAAGTCTGGTTGGGCGTGTATGGCCACATCGTCCCATGGGTGGCTGGGCCAGGAGGCGAGGCTGTCCAGAAAGAGCCAGATCACAGGTTCCCAAGAGAAACTCGTGCTAATGTTTATTTTTTAAAAAACTTATACCTTTCTAAGTATATGAAAGGAATAGTTTTCAGATAACCAAATCTAGAAAGTATGTGGTGGGTTTCTTTTTTTTTTTTTTAAGATTTTATTTATTTATTTATTTGACAGAGAGAGATACAGCAAGAGGGGGGAACACAAGCAGGGGGAGTGGGAGAGGGAGAAGGCTCCCGGCTGAGCAGGGAGCCTGATGTGGGGCTCTACCCCAGGACCCTGGGATCATGACCTGAGCCGAAGGCAGACGCTTAACAACTGAGCCACCCAGGCGCCCCGTGTGGTGGGTTTCCATTTTATTTGTCAATTGATTTTTCAATTAACTAATTTAATTTATATTTATTAAATAAATCCATATTAATTAATTTTTATTTAATATTAATATTTATTATTAATTACTAATTAAAGTTAAAATTTATGTTAAATAAAATTAGTTAATGATATAAATAAATATAGATATCTATATATAGATATATAGATATCTATAGAGATATAGATATCTATATATAGATATATAGATATCTATAGAGATAGATATAGATATCTATATATATAATCTATATATATAGATATATAAAGTCTACATAGCTGTTTTGGTTCACAGCCAAATTGAGAGGAAGATACAGAGAATTTCCATATACCTCCTGTCCCAACACATGCGGAGCCTCATGCATTATCAACATCTGCCACCAGAATGGGACATTTGTTACAAACGATGAACCTACAGTGACACATCCTTATCACCCAGAGTCCATAGTTTCCATGAGGGTTCACTCTTGGTGTTGTATCATCCATGGTTTGCACAAATGTATGAGGACATGTATCCATCATTACGGTATCATACAGAGTATGTTCACTGCCCTGAAACTCCTCCAGGTTCTGCCTATTCATCCCTCTCTTCCCACCAAACCCGGACAACCATTGATATTTTTACTGTCACCTTAGTTTTGCTTTTCCTGAATGCCATACAAATGAATCATACAGCAGGTATCTTTTTTAGATGGCCTCCTTTCACTTCATAATATGCATTTAAGTTTCCTCCATGTCTTTGCGGGCTTGATAACATATTTATTGTTAGCACTAAATAATATCACACATATCACAGTTAATTTATCCTTTCATCTACCGAGGAACATCTTGGTTGCTTCCAAGTTTTGGCAATTATGAATAAAGCTGTTAGAAACATCCATGTGTAGGTTTTGCGTGGACATAAGTTTTCAAGTAACTTTGGGTAAATACCAAGAAGCGCGATTGGTAGATCATATGGTAAGAGTATGTTTAGTTTGGTAAGAAACTGCCAAATTGTCTTCCATAGTGGCTGCACCATTTTTATTTCCAGCAGCAATGAAGGAGAGTTCCTGTTGCTCCACATGCCCACCAGCATTTGGTGTTGTCAGCGATCCAGATTTTGGTCATTCTAATTAATGGGTGTGTAGCAGTCAGTATCTCATATTTTAATTTACATTTCCCTGAGGACTTACGATGTGGAGCATCCTTTCATATGTTTATTAGCTGTCCGTATAGTTTCTTTGCTCAGGCATCCTCAAGATCTTTGGCCCATTTTTTAAATCCAGTTGTTTGTGTTTAGTCTAAGAATTGGCTCTTTGACCTTGAGCAAGTGTTTGCCCCTCAGTTACCCCAACTGTACAGTGGGAGAAAGGGTAGGTCAGTGTGTTTGTTTGTTTGTTTTCCTTGCAACAGAACTCTTGTTTTGCAAACAAAATTGTACCTGGAAACCTAATATCTAAACAGATGAAAAGGTGCAGCTCTGGGGAAGGGGGAACTGGGAGCCTAACCCTTGAGAGCCTGCTCATTCCTCAGAATGTCCAGAGAAATCTAGGACTCAATTACAGTATGTGACATGATTTCTGAGCTTTCCTCCAGATCTGATTTGGAGAGGTGCAAAGTAACGCAGAGAATAAGGGATTGAGACCATTAATTTGTTCTTCTGGGAAAAGGTGTGAAATCTCTCTGCTGAACGTTCCACCCCATCCAAAGTGGCTTAAAAGGAGGATTTTACTCATTCCTAGAATCCAAAGAAGTCAGTGAAGCCCAGGCAGACTGAACAACCAGACCACACAAGGGGCAGAAACACATCTGACCCCCAGGACTTTCTCATGTCTTGAATTCTGCTTGGTATGCCCATTCTCTTTCTCTGTATGTGCCTTTTTCTAGATGAGTTGGAAAACAGCCACTGATAGATCCAGACCTCATATGAAATCCACAGAGACAGTCTGCTTATCTTTCCTGCTCTCAACTTTAAAATCCCAAGGAGGGTCTCTGATGGGTCTAGTGTCAGCCATGTGCCCACTTCTGGGCCTAACAACTATGACCTGTGTGGTAAGGTCTTACAGTTAAATGATCCCCCCATGTGGTAAGGGAAGAATTTCCCAACAGAAATGGAGGGGTAATTGGGCACACAAAACACTTAGGTGTCCGTGGCCCTTGTCTGGGGCTTTGAAACACTGTGGCCCACAAATTCCCAACCTTCTGTATGTATAAGAATACCCAGGGGCGTGGGGGGGGTTAAGATCTGGACTCTCGGGCCACAACCCTAGAGGGTTTTGCTTTGGTAGGTCTAATGTAGGGCCCAGGAATCATCATTTTTATAATAAGCTGAGTGCATTCAATCCTCAGACTACAACTAAAGCAAGGTGGCTGTGGAGAAATCTCAGCTTTTCTTGTGCTGAAAAAAAAAAAAAAGGCGTTTATGCTGCAGCTAATCCTTACCCTTCCAGAAGCAGATAGAAAGGTAAGCTAGAGTCGGCATACAGAGAGCCCAGATTGGGCACCGGCATCTTTCACGTCACCAAACGTCTAAGTCTGCTGCCTGGCTCCTTGAGAGGGACACATTTCTGGAAGCTCCGAGAGACGCTGACGAAAAATCTGGTGACATCCAATGGGAGAAGAAAGAACTTTTGGAAACAACAAGGCCCTTGGCCTCCCTGTGTGGATCTGAGAAGGGGTGCCTTGAAGGATGAGAAGGAGTGCCCATGAACCAAGGGCACTGGCCTTAGGGTTTGGGACCAAGGGATCAGGGGCTGAGCTGTCTTTACAAAGGGAAGATAAGCAGCCTAATATGTGCCCAGGAAGCAAAGATGAGCCCTTCAGTGGAGAAGGTCGATGGCAGGTAAACAGGGCAGACAGAGCACGAATTCCCAGGAATGGCCTATGGTAGATTCATGTTTTGGGTTTTTTGCTTTTGTTTTTGTTTTTTTCTGGTTTACAGGGAGGCTCAGAGACTTCACGCAGAGATCTCTTACTGTTCAGCACTGGCGTTACTGAAGCCAGCCTCCTTTCACATGAGAGTCTAATCAGGGAAACAGAACTCCTCTAAGGTAGCTCAGTCAGGGGGATATTTTTTAATTGAGATATAAAAGACATATAACCTTGTATTCATTTGAGGTATATAACATGATAGTTTTATATATATACATAAAATCATTATATATGTACATTAACATCCCTCGCCACACACAGTTATAAATTTCCTTTCTTGTGATGGGAACTTTTATTGTCTTAGCAACTTTCATATATAAATAGGGTATTGTTAATCATAGTCACCATGCTGTGCATGACATCCCCAGGACTTTCTTATCTTATAACTGGAATTTTGTACTTCTGACCATCTTCACTCATTTTGTTTATCATCCACCCCTACCCCCATGGCGCTCCCCACCCCGTGCCTTGGCAACTACCAATTTGTTCCCTGTATCTATGAATGCGGTTTTTTTTCTTTTTTTCTTTTTTTTAAGATTCCACATATAAGTGAAATCATACAGTATTTGTCTTTCTCTGTCTGACTTATTTCACTTAGCATAATGCCCTCAAGATCTATCCATGTTGTTACAAATAGTAGGATTTCCTTTTTATGGCTGAATAATATTCCACAGTGTATATATACCACATTTTCTTTATCTATTCACCCATTCCTGGACACTCAGGTTGCTTCCATGTCTTGGCTATTGTAAATAATTCTTCAGGAGGTGCAGGTATCTCCTTGAGATTATGATTTCATTTCCTTCAGGTATATTTCCAGAAGTGGAATTTCTGGATCATCCGGTAGCTCTACTTTTAATTTTTTTTTTTTTTTTTTTTAGGAAACCTCATACTGTTTCCCAGAGAGTCTGTACCAATTTACATTCCCACCAAGACATTCTCCCCAACACTTAACCTTTTGTCTTTGGATGCTAGCCATTCTAACAGGTACGAGATGGTATCTCATTGTGGTTTTGATCTGCATTTCCCCAAGGATTAGTGATGTTGGGCACCTCTTCGTATACCTGTTGGCCACCTGTGTACCTTCTTAGGGGAATTTAACACAGCAAACCAAAGTTGTCAGAGAAGCTGCAAGAGGAAACAGGGGAAGCAGGGCAACCTAGATATTGACACCAGGAGAAAGGGGCTCCTATTGTTGGCACAGGAGGTGGTGTCCCTTCGGCCACCCGGAGGGATCTGGGACCAGAAAAGATGTGCTGCCCAGGAGGAACAGAACCATGGCAGGAGAGCTGTCCCACAGGGGCTGAGCCAAGCTGGAGGCGGAGTCACAGAGAGGCCACCTGAAGCAGGAAGGCAGGGACAGATACCGTGACTTCTCTCTTCCTACGACTCTCCACCTCCAGCGCCTCCCATTGGCCAGTATCCCGGAGACTACTGAGTCATCATCGGCCCCACAGCTCAGAGCAGAGCATGAACGGGGAACGGGTGTGACAGGTCATGGTGGCCCACACATCACGTCCTCACTAATTTTATACAACTCTTCTACCTTGGCATGAAGCACGGGATACTGAGATTCAATTTGTTCTGTTTTTAAGTATATTTGTTTTTAAGTGTATTTGGGCTACTTGTGACTCACCCTGGTCAACTGTTGTTGTATAAATCCCTGTACAATCTGTGCTCCCATGTGTTTGCTTCACTTGCTAAAGAAAGATTATTTCCTTGAGCTTGGAGGACTTGGTAAGCGTCTTCATCCCAAACAGGATTCATTTCTTCAAGACCTCTAGCGATAAAGGGCAGAGGCTATCTAATGTGCATCTGCCATGGGCTGTCCTGGCCACGAGCTTGTCTTTTTTCTGCCTTTCTCAGAAAAGAGAATCAACAAAGAAAAATATCAGTACTCCTTCTCTGGTTCCCCCTTTAAAATTTTAGGGGTGCCTGGGTGGCTCAGTTGGTCGGGCGTCCGACTCTTGGTTTCTGCTCAGGTCAGTATCTTGGGGTTGTGGGATGGAGCCCCACACTGGGCTCCATGCTCAGCAGGGGGTCTGCTCTAGATTGTCTCTCTCTCCCTCTCCCCCTACCCCCTCTCCTGCTCATGCGCAAGTGCTCTCTTTCTCTCTCAAAACAAATAAATAAATCTTTAAGAAAAACTTCAACTTCCCACCATTCAGATATTTCTATCCTTCTGCCCTACTACATTACTTTTTTCTTTAGGGCTCATCACTATTTGACTTACCATACATTTTACTTGCTGTATATGCTGATTATATTTTATTTTATCTTATTTACTGTTTGTCTTCTCAACTAGAATATGAGCTCCTTGAAGGCAGGAAATTTTGACTTTTTTCATTGCTATGTCCTCAGTGTCTAGTACACACCAGGTTCTCAACAAATAATTGTTGAATTAGTGAATGAACTGAATGGAGAGGACTCTGGTTTATTGGATCCCAGCTAAGGGTTACGATGGTCAACAGGTTCTTGTTAGCAAACACCACGTTCCAGGCCAATGTCTGCGTTCTCAAATGAAGGTGATTGGTCACAGATGTGAGCAGTGTCCTGACAAGGTAATCTGATTGTGTTCCTCAAAGTTCGCTTTGCCTAATTCTGGCCACTTTACATGGGATAGAGACCTTCCTGGTCATGCCATGATATTACTCTCCATAATTATTCTCCTTGGGTACACATACGGCCTGACTCCTGAGTCTAAAATTTGTCAATGGAGGAAGGCTGCAGGGTCGTACCCATTCTCTTGTGAAAGGTCATGCATCTTTTTTCAGTAGATTAACTTTTTATCTCTTAATGGTGTTAAGGAAAAGGTTCAAACATCTAACAGATGGGATGTGGAAGGCTTCCAGTGAAGGAGATCAATGTTTCCAACATCAGTCTAACTCCAGAAAGTTCTTAATGATCGTGGCTGCAGTTCATGGGATTGAAACGAGAGCATGTCATGGTAGCAAAAATAAAACTTGTGTAAAGCAGGGTGTTAGAGCCTCCCCCTGAAAGCTATGAGCTCCATGGGCATCTATGCTGTGGGATCAAGTTTGTAAGCCCAGAGGACTCTTAGGACAAAGTGAAAAATCTCTATGCCTTGTTAGCAGTTGAACAGTGTTATTTGTTGTAACTACCCTGGTGCACATAAGCTGAGGACAGATGGATGAATCAGGACAATTGAGTTTGTAAATAGTGACTCGGGAGTCTTAAAGGAGTCAGGGCTGGGGAGGGAGTCTTGAAGGAATCAGGAACTGAGGCACTTTGCTTAGATAGGGAGCTTAGGTGACAGACAGTAAAGGCTAGGAGTGCTCCCACCCCCCAAGAACTGCTGATCCCCACAGAGACCACCCGCCCTCTCTGGGCAGGGGAGGAAAGGCACTGGGGCTCGGCTACCCGGAGGGCTGAGGGGGAGCATCTTGGGGCTGCCATTTACTTACCTTATTATTTGCTTAATGCCTGTCTTCCCAAATGGACTATAAGTTCCGTGAGGGCAGGACCTATGCCTAGTACAGGGCCAGACTGTAGAAGGAGCTCAATAAATTGTTCCGAAATAAATAAATGTGGGATCAAATAAATGAATGAAGATTCCAGTGTTAGCCAGGACTCTGTCTCCCCAGGCCCCATTTAGGCTTTGTCAAAGCTTGAACATTCAGTTCTCCAGATGGCCTCACACATGACAGGAGGACCCCCCTCATCCTGATCTCTCCCAAATTCCATTGGAGGCCCGTTTTCCCAGACAACTCATCTATAAGTTCCTTGTGGGCTTTCTGACCCCTCCTCAATGCAAAGTTGGCACAACAGGGGAGATGCTAGTTAAGGGACTCTGGGACCAGTGGAAATGAGAGGTCCCACCCCACTCCTGTGTCCCAGATCACTGGGGTCCAGTGATAGCACTGGGTGGCCAGAGCTGCCAATTCTCTGGAGACCTGGTGAAACGATCTCTCTTCTGGAAACTCCTGGGTCCTAAAATGGACCTAAAATGCCTAGGATCTGTTTTGAGGGTAAGAATGAGGCTTATTTATCTAGCTTCGGAAAGAGGCTCAGAAAATGACTGAAGATGAGATATTGGAGATGAAACAGATGGATGCGCAAGTTTGCATCAGTAGAAAATGTAGGGCAGCCGCCAGATGCTCACTCCACAACTGAGTGGCTTGTCAGACGGAGCTGGGCCCCAGCCAGCCCAGTGACCCCTCAGAGGGGCAGGGGTTGTGGAGAGAGGCAGGACCCCCAAGACTACCGACCTCCCTCTCCTAGCCACACTGTGAATGCCTCTAAACCTGGGGCCGTCCCTAACTCTGTGTCCCCAGCCCGGGACTGACACAAAGTAGGTCCATGGCAGTGTTGAATGAATGAGTGAATGAACCTCACCAGCATTTTTCCCTCTGCCAGGATCTAAGAAAGAAGTGTTCATATCAGCATCTGCCTACCAATGTTGGCTTCCTGGCTTCTAACGGGTTCACATTTTTCACGGTGGGGTTTGGCCCACCACACCTCCCTCCCCTGCGTCCCTTTGCTGGGCAAGTGAGGAAGGGTCTGGGAGCCTTGTGCTCCCAGGAAGTGGGAGCCTTCTGCCTGACTTCACCTTTACTGACTGTGTGACAGTGGTTGAGTGACTTAACTTCTCTGAGTCTCAGTGTTCTCATCTGTAAAATGGGATAATATTACCTTGTGAGATTGATGTGAGGATTCAACATGCCCCATTTTAGATAAAGCATTATTACTACCATCCACATCCTTGTCCTCCTCTGTGGGCACAGAGACAGGGCAGACGGTCAGCTGAAGCCGGCAGGATGTTGAGAGAAAACTAAGGATGAAAACATGAGCACATTCGGGGTTTGGAGTTCACTTTTTGCACCCAGGACACAGAAAACTCATGAAATCAATCTCTCTACCTGGGTAAGGAGATGGCCACATTCCTTCCCAACAGGTGCCTCTTGGCGAAGCCAGGGCAGGAGCGGATTCCCCTGGGAGGGACAGCATCGTGCAGGCTACAGTTTTGATCTTCGGGGAACACGGAGCGAGCCTTCTGGTCTTTTCTGGTCTTCCACGAGCCTATCCCTGGCTCTGCTCGTCACTTCAGAGAGCAGTTGCTTTCAGGAACAATATAGCACAGAGTCCCTGGTTTTCTGGCCTGACCTGAGCTGAGAGCATTGCCTCAAGTCTTTTGCTGCCTACGTCCTCAAAAATGCTATTCCGGGAAATGGTAGCATCTTCCCGGGAGGAGAGGGGGGTGCATCTAGATAAGAAGGACCGGTCTCGGGTACACCACCTTCCTCTCCCTCAGCTGTGATCTCAGGGATTCCTGGCCTGTGAATGGTTCCGATTCTTCTGATTTGATTTCTTCTACCCTGCAGGGGACAGCATTGGGCAAAGAACTGTGGAATTCATGTGATAAAAGAAGAAACATTTGTTTCCAATTATCCAAATTATTGTTTGCTAATTGAAGTACAAAAGGGGTATTTTTTTTCTCTTTTGGTTGGTATAAGCATCCCTTCCCTTAAATCTCTTTGATTGAGCAAAAATGCTTTTGGGGTGTTTACTTTAATCCATACATCATTTTCCTGATTAGTAGTTGCTCAGTAACGTCCTTATTCATGAAGCAAGCTTTAACCAGAGCTCAGTTTGTCATCAGAGTTGCAGAAAAGGATCTATGTTATGTGGACCCCATTGCATATCTGTCACTCTGGCTGGATTTTTAAAAATGTGGTTATCAGTTTTGGGGACAAAAATGTATCTTGCCCTATACTGTCATCCTATAGGCTTTCTCATAGAGAGAGTCTTTTCTTAGGTCGGGTTTTCTGGAAATAGACTCTGAGATGGACACCCGCATGCAGGGCATGTTCTCAGAAACACCACCTCCTGGGGGGTGAGGCAAGCAGAGGGTTTGAGGAGTGGTGCATTGCAGAGACCACACCTGATGAGGTGGGGAGCACAATGTTGGGGATGATCCTTCAGAGGTGTTCCAAACTGAGACAAAGAGGCTGGGCTTTTGGGACCCAACCTGATCAGGCTTTGGATCAGAGCTGTCAGGGAGGGGGGATAACCTTGGGTGAGGTAGCTCCCCTAAATCCCCAGAGAGGGAAGCAGTTGTGAGCAGTTAGCAGCCATCAGTCCAGGGTGGGATGGGGCTGAAGGGGGCAGGGAATGAACACCTCCATCCTGAAGGGCCCCCCAGGTAGCAGGACACCACAGCATCCACTGCACCCATATATCCCCAAACGTCCTTTGCGCGCAAACCACAGACTGACGCCTGCTATTTTTGAATATGCATCCACAAAGCCAGTGGAAACCTTTCCAGATTCAGGTGCTCGGATACTGCGGTCCTCAAACTCCTTTTAGAATGGAACTCTGCAAAGCCAACGGTCACTTTGTTTATTCTGGGCAGACGCAAAGAAGTTGTCTCTGAACTTCTGCCGGTGATCGAAGGAACCGATGGTGTAGAACAGTTCCACGGGCCATCTCCTTCCTGCCCATCATCTATCATCCCAACCCTCAACCTCTTTTCTGAGTGATGATTGCACCCTAAACACATAAAATTAATCACCACTCAAGGCCAGCCAGGTGTCTCGCCTCCAGAAATGATCTTGCTGTAGCAAAAGAACAGCTCAGATCGGATAACGTCTCGTAATTTCACATAAAGAGCACTGGGGAGTCATATGGGAGCCCCTGACAGGTTTTCCAAAGTTCTGAGAAGCAAAGAGCCCTCTCTGGCTTCATGCAAAGATCAGATGGCAGTTGTTGGAGGTAAAGGCCCTGTTTCAGGTAAAGAAGGAACATTTTGGCTCAAAGCAGCGCTAATGAAATCACCAGCTTCCGACAAAAGAGAATGCTTGTAGGGTAGAATTGGGTGCCCACACAGAGTAGCTCTGTTCCTTCTAGAAACTTTATGATGGCTTCGCAGAAGTCAGGCACAGGCTGGGGAGAAGCCCTCTGACTCCACACTTCGCAGCAGATTATTACATAATCCAATGAAGCCCTGATTTTGAAATTCCATATGACAAGCCCTGCTTAGCTTAACAGTGGCTGAGAGCGGCAGTCTCTTGTATCCTGTATGTATATTTTATTTTAACTATGCGGCCCTCTGGCAACGTCCTGTATGTTCCAATCAATCAGAAACTCCATTTGCCTGCTCCATGTGGAGTTCAGTGCTTCTGAGGATTTGGCAGAGAGAAAACAATCACGGAGATAGATATAAAAATGATTGTCTTAACCTAATCACATGGCATTTCCAATATCTAAATCCGGGAAGGAAGCGCAGTCTTGTAAGCCACAGCATGCAAGATCCACAAACACCAGGCGGGTTTTGTTTTGTTTTGTTTTGTTTTGTTTTGTTTTTACCAATGCTCTTGGCCTCCGTTTTAGATTAACAGCAAATCTTATAACTTGGATCTAATTGAGAGCTTAGCTATTGCTATTAAGTTCCTTTTCAGGAACAATGCTGCCTACACGATTGCCCTTACTGAGAACATTCTCCCTCTCTATCAGGAACTATCCAAATGGATGAGAATTAAGACAAACACTTTATAAAATAACACTCCCCAAAGACAGGTTGGCATGTTTGATTAAGAGAATCCTCAGATAGAGTCTGTGAATAAAATAAAGCCATCCTAAGTGTCTCAGGGCTTTGCCTTGCATAAGTCTGCATTATAATCCCACTCTCCCCACCCCCTACCTTCTCTCTCAGAGCCCAATAAATATGTTCTCAGCACACTTGAAGCAGAAGAGAAGGAAACTGAGTCTCAACGAAATGACCCGCGTGCCTCTTCAATCTCCATCACCTTGTCTGCATAAAGTCCTTCAGAAAAGCCAGACACACAGTGGGGTCTCGGAGAGCAGGCCAAGGTTGGCTGCTTCTGACCTTGGCCCTTCGAATGCAGAGTTCCCTGGGGGAGGTTGGGGGCGGGGGACAGAACACGTTTGTCCAGCCTCAGAGCCAAGGGACACCCAGCCTCCTGGCTGGTCAGGATGCTAACAGCAAACAGTGCCCAGGATAAACAAGTGCCCTCTAAACAGGCTGCAGAATGGTTGCAACCAAGGCAAAAGAGGCAAACGCGGGGCTGGGGGGTTTGGGGGGTGGGGGGAGAGAGTTGATAAAATAACCAGAAGGGAAGAAAGTTCATATTACAGATACTCATAGTTGAAAAGGTCCGACAAGTTG